>NC_090942.1:18013410-23013410 GCF_040807025.1 Struthio camelus
GCTGCAGAAACACTGCTTTTTACTAGACCCATGCAGACGCTGGCTGGAGCATGCCCACATGCTTTTTTGCAAAGGTACGTGTACCGTCCAGTTCTTAAAAAGAGCTCTAAGAGACAGTAACCCTGGGCAGGCAGACAATTTTTGATAGCTGAGGTGTCAAACTATCATCAAACTAAGTATCAAGTTAAATAGAAAACTCTAACATATATAATATTATACCAACTCTTATTGAGTATAAGAAAAGTGAGACTTCTTATAGCTTTATAACTCTGCCTGGAAGGGCTTTTAGACAATTGTAAGTCATGTTCTTGCCACCAAGGTAAGTCTATTAGCAAATTTCAAGTGTAGACTCCAAGTCATGAAAGTACAAGATTTTCAAGATGAAGGTATTGTTAGAGTAAAAATTCTTACCATCACCAAACTCTTTTCTTCTAACATCGTTTTTAGATCTTCAGGTTGAGCCATTTTAACTGGACCATCTCAATTCTCTCAAGAAAGCTCCCGCTGTGCTTTTGTGATCCTCTGCTTTAGCAGGCAGGGCTCTAATCCATACCAGGGCTCCTCTAAGTTATATTAGCCCATGTAACCTTCATAAACTAAAGAATAAAGTAATATTACTCTTCCATTTAAGATGGAGAGACATATTTTCATGCTACACTTAACAGATTTATCTGCAAAACTACTAATCAACATTCCAAGCAAAAGGAGAGCAAAGAAAAAAATCACACAGACTAAGCAAGCAGTAGACAAGACATAGCCCCTTCCCAAAGAGAATGTAAACCAAAAAAGAAGCAAGATTCACTGAAACAGAAGAGGAAAACCTGGACAGAACTTTTTTATGAGACTTAGAGTAATCTGTTAACAAAATGATTTGAAAATAAAACAATCTCAATATAAAAGCCATTACACTGTAAAATATAATTTACTTCAACAGTTCTCGATATCCTTATTAACAACACAGGAACTAAATAAAAATACAGATAATCAGATTATCAACACCATATATGAGAAGCATATCCTCATTATTTCGCATGATGCTCCACACGAGCTATTACCTAAGATGCTTAGTTGGACTAATTAACCTAGCACATAAAAACAGATATATTACTTACTTCGAAAACCATGGAGGCATCTGTGTAGGCAGCACCTGTGATCTTTATCATCTTCAATACAACAAAATAGAAATTACTTGACCAGAAATATCATCCAAGAAACTCAAATCACTTCATTTTAAAATAAATCAGTGAACATATCTGTGGTTATAAATGTTCATTAATAACTCAGAAAAGCATAAACAGCACAAGAATGTACAGAATGTAAATGTAAACATTACACATTTTTTAAAAAACTTTTCGACTCTGCATAGCTGCCAGGACTGAAACTCTAGCTGATATACACTGAATCAGATGAAAACATAAGCATAATTTATATTTTAATTTAAAATAATTTTCAGCTGTTTTCCTCTCCTAGTCACTGGAATGACAGTGATAACTGTGCTTCTCACTAAAAAGGCAATCACACTTAGGATCATTGCTAGACTGAGCTCACCCAGAAGCGACTGAAACGCCTAACCACCAGTTACCAAGAAGTCTTCCTGCTCCCTTCTTGACATTACCCTTTGGAAGGTTCTTCAGTGCTTCAGTCATTTTTTTGTCCTTGGGATCCTATCACTTATCATAGGTACCATGAAACACTGAAACATTCACACCAGTCTCTCAGAACTTTGGAAGAGATCTTCTACGTTTGACCTGATTTTTGCAAGCTCATACTTTGTTTAGTACATCCCCAGGACTACAGATAATTTCATCTGAAGGTGAATCTTGAGGTCCGTCCTCTTATAAGAGCAAGGTATGTGTTAAGATGTATCCAATATTTAACAAATAACACAGTTATTATATGAGGAAAGAGGATGTCCAGAAGCGCAAAGACATTTGTCTAAACTGAAAAAATTAATAAGATGCATTATGCTCCATCTTCTTTGTGAACACTGTCATTTTGAAGTAAAGTAGCCTTAGATCACTCAGACTCGACTTTCCTGAAAGTTCCTGTTGAAAAATTCATGATTTATACTCAAGAAATTTATAGTTTCAAATTTCCACTCAATCTACTTCACCATCTCAGTTTCACCAGGAAAAGAAAAGAATCTTATACAACACACTGATCAGAACAAAATTAGTTCAAAAAAGATAAAAGAATATATAAAATACAAACTATTTAGACTTTCTCTGTCCCACCTGTCTTTGGACACAACTTCATCAGTCTTCTTTGTGTTTCATTATTTAATTGGAAAGATTATAGGTGCGTAAGCCTGTATTTTAAGAATGTCTGTCTTTGTACAGACAAGGATCCTGGGTCTAGATTCTTTTAGAGTTCTGTTTATGGATTTAGGGTAGACGAAGGAAGGATTTTTTGGTCTTTAGATGCTGGTGAATTGTCTCCTTGAAACTGGTTCGACTGAATTCATGTGAATCAATTAATAATATAACTTTCTGTGGTTAGTACTATACCTTATTTTAAAAGTACAATATAAACTATAAGTAGGTGCTTAGAAATGCAAGAGAAATTCTCTCTCAGAGACTGAGATCCTGAATAATCAGGTGGATTGAAGCAGTTTGTTTGAATAATTTTCACTGTGATTGTTTTTCAGCTGAATACCGTACTAAAGATGATGACAGTGGGTATGAAGTTGTCTGAATCAGTGATACTGGAATGCAAATACATGCCAATACTTTGCATAAAATCTGCAAAGTAGAGCTATTTCTGTGCCTTGCCTTTTGACATCTCAGCATGCATGTTGACTTGAATTGGTTTCTTCTATTTATAATGATCTGATGTCAGAAGTGGAAGGAAAGCTAAGAACAGAACATACATTCAGATACAGGTATCCGAAACAAGAGGGTAATGGAGAACAAAGAGGATCTTTTCATAATTGAGGTTAAATATTTAATTGTAGCAAATACATTTAAGGACCTTTGGTGTACCTGACTTATTCAAAGGGGTTATGTTCAAAGGGAAGCCTGTCATCCTGGGACTAGTTCTGAATATGTTGAAAAGAAAATTCAAAGACTGAGGTGTACCATATAAGCATTTATAATCTGTTTGTCTAGCACAGTGGCTGACAAATTAGTTGGGAGCACACCATCTTATTGTCTGTGTGTCATTCTAAATGCAAGTTAGAGAAATTGAAGATTTTGATGAAAGTGATACATTTTCAAAAGACTTCATGGGGCTTCAGTCAATCAGCTCATTTAGTCAGAACTATGAACCAAACTCCACTGCAATGCTTTGAAAAATCAGTCATCTCTAAACTATCTCTAGGCTCTTAAACGTGAACAGTTTTGCAAAAATCATGACTCTGAACGATGTAATTATAAATTGTTGTAGCTAAAAGATGACAATTAGGAGTAATCGATGTTTTGAAAAAGAACCTGAGTGCAAACCATTCAAACCAATTGGTTTTATGGTTGTATCTATAAGAACAATTCATCAGGAAAAACAAGTACATTGTTAATGGCAGATTCTTTGCCTTGATTAGAAAAGGAAATCCTTTAATGAGACTTCAACTAATAACACATTCATAATGCCTTTAGCTATGAGAAACTACCTCTTCTGTCACTGTAGGATGGTATAAAATAAACCTGTGAAGGGCAGAAACAGCAATTATAATAAAAATCAGAGAAGTACTGAGATGAACTAAATAGTCTAAAATGGACGTGTACAAAATTTTATTCCTCCTGCTGCTTCTAGTAAATTTTGAGGCTATCAGTAGATAGCCTTAGAACAGCAACTGATGTAATGCTATGGGTGCCTTTCACAGCCAGCAACCACTGACTGGCTACTGAGAAAACATGTGTGATTTACCTGTTATAACATATGGTTGATTGATAATCTCAACATCACAAATCAATCTGGTTTGGGAAGGAAGCATTTTGAAATGCTGTAGGATAGACCATGAAGTGCAGAGAGAGAAAGAGAGAAATGCTCTACGGACTTTCTCAGTAAAAAGAGAAAATCCAGCCACAGGCTCAAGGAAGGCTGACATTGTGAAGCACAAACAGAACATGACTGGAAGGAGATACAAAACTTAACGATTTTCCTCTTTCCCCAGCACAAAACCCCCCACTCCAATGCACTGTTTCAGAAGACAGGCAATGTTGTGTGCGGTTCTGATAGCACCCAAGAGAAATTTGCATTGCAGGGTCAACAGCAATATAGACCGAAGCTGCGCCAGAACATGCAAACTGTTCCTAAATGACTCTGACTTAACACCACGATGACTCTCTTAATACTAGATAAGATACTACGTTGAGTAATGGCAAAATAACACTGAACAAAGGCATTACTTCCTTTCTCTTTCTGAAGACTATATGACCAGAAAGTGTGGGCATGCATGCATGTGTGCATGCATGTGTGTAGAGGTAGGTGGAAAAGCATTTACTGAACCTTCAAATTCATTATGTGATAATGACGTGAACACCTCACCATTTTACACATCAGAAAGTAATGAAAATATAATGCAGTTGGGCTTCTTTGCCTTTGAAACTTCACTTGCTAATATTAAAAATGTAAAACTTTCTCTTTTTTTCGTTCTCACTGGTAATCTCTTTAGCTGCACAGAAAGTATGATATATGACAATATATACTGCTTGCTTGACAGAAAGTGAGATATAGCCTCATCAGTGTTAGAGTACTGCCTCCTAAAATTAGCTCCAAATGCAAAAAAAAAAAAGTAGCTTGTTATTTGGAAAGGCATAAACACCTGTGGGTAAAGCAAACAAAACAAAAGGCTGTCTTCATCACTGACTATTTTTGTCCTACTTTCTGGACACTTATCAAAATGTTGTGATTGGATCCAAGCCATGGAATCCATCGGATTTCTAACCTAGTCTGATTTGTGGAGTTTTTTTTCAAAGCTCTTACTTTCTGTCCGACTTTTTTTTTTCGCTCATGCCTAGGTACCGACCCTGATTGTGATCCTGTTGACTAAAATGAGGTGCCTATTGCCAACTGAGAGGCCTTTTGGTAGACAAGATGTTTGTGTGGGACAAGCAGATATGACAAAGTGACCCAGAAGAGAGCCATACTCTCTGAAGCAGCAGCTGGTGGGTACGTTGGATAACCTATGGCGTCTGAAATACTATTAAACGCCTAAGTTTAGGTAATTGAATGTCACTCCTCATGTCTGACGACATTGTGAATCTATAAAAAAATACCATCTTTTGCATCAACGTTTGACTGTTTTAACTTACCACATGATTTGTTCTTCCCCTGATGCACCAGTAATACCACATACTACTGCCTGTTAGTCCACTTCTACAACAAATATCTTCAATTGTTTTTTTATGCCATTTCATATAGAAATTAGACACTGAAGGAATCAGAGATTCTATATTTTATTGAAAGACTTAATGGGCAACTAGTGAAAGAGCAATTCTATGGTATCACAATCATCTTCATTGTCATGGTTTCAGAGGCAAAGACACTATGGCCAAAATGGGGTAGGTAAAGACCTATGCACAGCACGCACCCTTTTTTTTTCAGAGTTGGCAGTACCAGTGAATCTGATGCTCTGCTCTTGTACTACATCCTTCACCTTGAGCACCTCTCTTCTTCACAACATTATCATTCAAAAATATCTGCGCCTTACTCTTAACCCTGTGCTAAAGACTCACCTTTTTGGATTAAGAATCCAGAAGCATTAGCTGGTAGGGTGCATTCAGTCAAGTGTGCTTTTAGGGTATCTTTGAAGTACTATCTTACCTACCATCTTCCTCTTCACATTTTCCAGTTCACTGCACGGGAATTGGTTGGATACTGTCTACCCAAACCACACCTGGCAGTGCTGCTGGGACTTTATTCCTAATGGCTTAATAATCATTCAATGAACCTGACTAAAAAGAAAGAGTCCACTCATACGTATCATACCATTTCATTAAGAGCAAGTACACAGAATCCTATCCTGGCAGTTTCCCAAATATATCTCCTATCCAAAATCTTTTGAGTCATATAGCAGCATGGTAAGCATGGTAGTGTTATGTCTCTTTAACTTTGTGGTGTTACCTTCACTCTGATGCAATATTCAAAATTTGTAAGAATGTCAATTTCAAGTTTATTTTTAACAATGAATTTGGAAGCCATTATGTATTTCCCTTGTTAGCACATAATCTCAAGTTTGCCTTGGAATCATTAGTATTTGAAAACTGATTGTAGAAGAAGAAAATCGGACTACGAATAGCCGAATATCTTGATCAGAGTAGGCTACTAGTGCATAATCAACAACTTATGTATATGAGTTCTTGGAACTTGGAACAGTTCAAGAGTCAGTGTTGACTGTTTTGGGGCACTGCATAGCAGAAATGCACAAAATAGCACAAACAGGTTCTAAGATGCAATCTTATTTGTTACTCTTCCTTGGTGAGAAATGGTTGACTTGGAAATCTACTATCTTTACTGGGCAGAGGGGAAGCTTTCTCACTTAGGTTCTTCCATGATGATTCAAAGTCCAGCTCATTTCAGCATTTCAGAATCAGTTCACTATGGCACAAGCTTTCATAAAATCAATGAATGTTCAATAGATGATAAAATATTTCTCTCAGATACAAATAGATGCAAATTTAAGAATAGTTCCATGGTTTGTCAGAACACGTTTCAATTACAGAAGCTTCCTTTCTTTTATTACAATATCCTAGGACCTTTCCTGCATGGCAAATCTGAACGGAAAGCTGATGAAAGCCTTTACCCAAGAACTGGTAAACCACTTTGTTGATTCAACACAAATGTTATTTGATGATTATACTTCATCATTCCTCAGGCTGCAGTGATGCTGACCTCTATAGATGGTTGGGCGCTAGTTTGAACTGCAGCAGTTGCCATGAGAAGTGTGTGCGGAGGATGCTACCTTTGGCACCCATATTAATTTTGAACAAATGTTCAAAGTGCCAAGTCTACCAAAGCTTTACAGCTTTGCAATCTACAGTCAACGTTTTTACCTTTTACTGGCATTATCATGTATTATGCCTTAAAGGGCCTGTCCAGCTTAGAATAAACACATATAGATAGAAATACCAAGCTTATGAAAAATTATCAATCAAGAGAAAAAGTAGTTTTTACTCAGATTTTACAAACACCTTTTTATTATGCATTAATTAACATGCAGCAAGCAGTGTTTAAACAGTTTACAAGTTTTCTCTTAAACATAACAATACAATTTTTGGCTTCTTGTTTTCAACCCACTTGTGAAATTGGAAGACTTTATATTTCTGAAAATTCTAAAGAAAAAAAACCCAAGCATTCAGCATCTTGATATTAAAAAATGTACCAAAAAGGAACAGAAGTGCTGCACATCACTGATGAGTGCTGATGACTTTTATATTGAAGTCTTGGGAAGAAATTAATCATTGCTGTAAGTGGGCAGAACACAGCTGGGAGTAGCTGAATTGTGTTTACAACCAAGCAAAACTGAACAGCACTCTGAAGCAGCTCAGCTGGATTCCTGAGCATTGAGAGACTGCAAACCATAAGCCTTTTAAAACACCACAGAAGTACAAGCCCACCGAATGGTTGCAAAAAAGTGTTTTGGTCTCAGGCCCAGTGGCAATTTCCTCAGATTTCAAATATTGGAGGCCATCTGCCAATATCCCTGCAGCACTGCATATCTCAAAAGCAAACAGCTGAATATATTTGGTACAGTTTTTACTAGTGCCACTCAAGCAGCTGTTGTATGGGTTTGTACAGGTCCAACTATCTTAGCACTGGGATCAGGACAAATCCCTTTAAAGTCAGTATTTTGTCATTAAGTTTCCAGAAAAGCAAATACGGGGAAGATCTGAACTGACAAAAAAAGTCTTAAAAAAAGGTAAACAACCATGCAGAAATTTCCACGCTTGTTTCGAGAAGAAATTCCCCCTCTAATCATCCACTTACACATAAGGGCTACACTTCCCGGTGTGGGGCAGAGTAGGATGTACTTTTCAAATTCCATGAAGGGTCATTTTTCTCCTTTCCTAGAGTATCACTTTTCCATGATAATCTTAATGTTGTTCAGTGTTGCAGTAACTGTAAAAAACAGACTGTGCCTCGTAATATACTAATGCTACTATCAAAGTATGCAGGTTCCAAGGATTCAGGTTCACAGTAATTGCTCAGTGGTCATGCTGACACACAAAAAAAGTCAAGTTCAAATACCATGCCAGAACTCCTTGCTCTTCAGCTGACTGATGCCTGGACATGCTGCAAACGATAATCTTCAATAATGAGATTACCGAAACATGACAGTGCTGAGCAGCACCAATTCAGCTGCTCTAACAGCTATTTTGCTGGCAGACTCCTGGGAGACCTCTCATTACAATCTCATAATGAGCTAATAATAGCAACCTCAGGGGAAACTGCTTGCTCTTCTTTCTTGACGAGGCATTAACAGTAACTGCAAAGCCCTGTTAAGTATATTAGATAAAAATACTGGTGACAAGGAAGGCTGTGTGTCCTCCTCTGCAAGTGGGACTCTCCTGATCTATGCCCTTCATTCCAAAAGGAAAAATCATACATTGAAAGTCCAATATTTGGTCAACAGAAAACTAAAGTCACTGGGCTTTGATGATATTTTTATATGAGGGACAGTAACAAGAATGGTTTGGTTTTGGCTGGTTAGAAGAAAAAAAACATTGACCACTAAGGAAAGGATAGTGAGCACCACTTACATAAAAACTGATGTTATAAGAAGGGGTTCACTTTATTGAATAATATAGGATAGATGAAGTAGACTAATTGTAACACAAAAAGGCCAAGTAACAGAGCCCAATCAACTCTCAAAAATCACAGAAGACTACTCTTGTGGCTGCTATGAAAGTTCTCAGAATATTTCAGACAAAGAGTGGCTTTGATCTTTAGAAATGAGGACATCTGTATGAAGAGGGTTTATAAAATTCGGTGCTCTTCAGAGCAGCATGAAACTCTACCACCTAGTTTCCCTTTCTCCCATGCATTGTATATGTGTGATGTTGAGGAGCACCCGGTGGAGAAAAATCTATGGCAATGCCATTTAAATGAGCAGGTGGCAGTGGGGCTAGTGGAAAGAAAAGTGTGTGCGGAAGGTTAAATATGCAGAGCACTAAAGATGCTTACTGCTGACTCATTTCTCCAGGATTCCCAGTCTTGTAAAAGATCTCTCAGATATTGATCCTGTCTCCTTGCTATGAAAGAGATGAACAAATCCACTAAGTTCACAGGACCAGATGGACGCTATGAAAGGCTTTTCTCAATAGCACTGACAAAGTTGCTTGCACCTGTTTCTTCAGCCAGAGGAAAAGATTATATGACTTAATCGTGGAAAGAAATGAAATAGCAAACAAACACTGAGTATTTCTGTTAAGGTGAAGTGAACAGTCAAGTTGCTCTTGCATTCCAGATGTGGAGAACACCATCATTTATATATCAAAAGCAGGCTTTGCATTGTTTAGGCATGAAGAAAATAAGATGAAGCAACATTTTTGTCAATGGCTCTGAAGCTTTTACAATCCAAATGTTTTAACTAATGTTTCAAGAGTGGTACCCGATTTGCTAGTGTCTAGCTATTAAATTGAGCTCGTATGGAAATGAATTCTTCCAGATTTTGAGCACCCCAGAACTCAGGAGAAAAACGGGAGAGCATTTTTGACAAATTTGACCTGAATAAATATGATAGAAATGTTAAGTGATTTGATGTTATTAAGCCTGCCTCTTGTCAAGGCAAATATCTGTTTCCTATGATATCACCAATGAGCAACTTCTATTTATTAAAACAGTTCAAAACTGCACTAAGTACTGAGTCTTTACCAGTCAGAGTATAAACAGACATTTAAGAGAGATAAGCACATCTGTATACCATAGAAAGAGAGTGAGCCTTCCCTTTTTATTCTTATTTTTATAAGGCTATTGGAGTCATTATTTTCTTCCTCCATTAAAAATGAAAAAGCCTTCACAAATATAATTATTTTTTTGGACATCTAAATTCTCAAATCTAGCTACTTCAGACTTGCACCAACGACAGGGTTAAATGATGCTGCAATGTTTAGCAATGCCGTGTCTTGCCATCGGATGACAGGCTCTTTATAAGGAGCTACATGACTTCCATAGAGCCTTTCTGCTAAAGTCATCTCTGACTGCATGGGAAGGACAGAAAGAGTAAATGGTTTGACTCTTGTTTTACTCACTGGTTGCATAATCCTTGACCATTGTAGCCTAGTTATGATTTTATCCAGAGCAACATTGTTTTAGCAATCTGAACAACTCTAATAATATCTTCTTAGGCTTGTTTCTTAGCCTGTTCTATTCATCTGTGAGCGCTGCAACTCTAGTTCTCATGACTTTCACAAAACATTGACCCAGAGGCCTGTGGCTGTCCTGGTTGGTCACAGTGGGAGATATTGAGGCAAACATAGGTAATAGCACTGGCACTGAAATCTGGCATGGAAGCTGACTGGGATGAATGGAAGGATGAGAGCACAGACACAATCTACTTTGGCAGTCAAGCCCATGTGAGGCTGCAAGCCCTTGCACTCCGTGCAGTATAGAGCTTCCAAGGATGTGCAATCATACAACCACAGGTCTAAATGCTAGACTTGTCTAGTGTTAACAGTAAGAAAAGGCTAAAATCTTTTCTCCTTTCCCCAGTGAGTTTAACTGTTGGTATTTGGAAGTACTTCCTTCACAAATAGAATATACTGTTGAAAACTTTGAAAGGCTGAAGCCTAACCTGGACAGAAGGTGCAATTCTTGTTAGCTGAGGCTGACAAATACATTTTTACTCATGAGTCAACTCAGTTCCTTACGCAGAGAGACAAATCAGATCCCTTAACTTTCAGATCAAGGAAAATGCTTTGGAAAGTGTTCCAAGTAGTTCTTTATCAACTGTCACCTCGGTTTTGTGCCAGCAGCTCCTCATCAATACATCAATCTTTTCTTGACATTACAACATCTGGTTGAGATGATTATATAACGTTTTTAGTGGAGTCACGGACATCTCAGTCCTCTCCAAACACGCATGCTGTTCTGAAAAGAAAGAAAGGGATGCACAGTGCTGACCAACAGTCCTTCGTGTTCTAGAAAGGAGAAACTGAATGCAAGCAAGGATTTATTCATACTTCTTTTTTTCATTTTTCATTTTGAAATGAGCGATAACAAAAGCACGTGAGCTTCAAGTTTCATCCTGAGCTACAAAACAAAACAGATTTTCCAAAACAAAGTTTGATACTAAAAGGCTACTGAACAACTGAAACTACGAAAGACAAGTGTGTTATGAAAAACATCATGGCCTAACTCACAGCCTACTGAAGTCAGTTTTATCCTAGATCCAACATTTCTAAGTACTAGATGGCAGCTGACTTCTATTTCTCTACCATAATAGTTTTCTCATTAATCTTACCGGTTTGTGCATAGTGCCAACTATTAGCATTGAAATAAAAGTAGACATTTTCTAGCATTGCGCAGTGTGTAAGGATAGAAAACTGCAATACTATAAAGAACTTAACGTAGCAGCTGCTGTGGTGGTTTATTCCTTCACTTCCCACCTATGTTCAGACTTCAACTGGCTAATTACTTAAGAGCCATGAAGAAAATGTCTGGCCACACAAACTGTGTTTTCAAATGAAAAGGCCCAGATTCATTCCATCTAACATGAGGTGTGTTACGGGAGCCTAGCCTCCTGACTTCTCAGTGAAAAAGACAAGAACGCATTTCCAGACAGCAATTTAGATCTCAGATGGGCTAAATACCATGTAGTGGTGGACCTCTTTCTTCATGTGCGCAAACATACAAAAGCTCATTTTCAGACACAGCAATTTAAATAAATTTGTTCCATTACATTTCCTCTTGCCACAAAGAAAAAAACTACTGTTCTTGGTGCTACTCCAACAAAACCATATATCAGTTTGATTTCTGTATAAAACTAAGTATCCATATGTAATATGCACACACGCACACACACACACACATATACATATATGTAATATATAAAATAATGTAATGAAAATATTTCTCTGTTGTAGAGAGTTTAAGTAATACAAGCCAAAAGAGAGATGAATAATAAGGAGAAATTCAGAAGGGAATAGTCTTTAAGGCAATTCATAGGTTTTGTAGCCAGAGGGACTGTTATGAACATCTCCTCCGATTTTCTGCAGAAAGAACAGAGTTTCACACAGTAAGAACTTCAATCAAGCCCAGTGAATTGTAGCTGAATTATAGCATATCTTTCAGCAAGATATCTTGTCTTAATTTGAAGAACTCAACTTACGCAGAAGTTGCTGCATCCCCTCCTGAGCACTGCAATTGCTTATCTTCACCCTTTAGATGGCATTTCCCTTTGGCTTTTTCTAGTATCAATTTCCAACCATTAAATCTTGCTATGACTCTGCTATATTCTTTGACAGTGATTGGCATCGCCATTTCTTACCACTCTAAATTACTGTAACCTACAAATGCACATCATCAGCGATTTGGAATTTTTAGAGCATTAATAAGAATGCTGGCCAGCATTATCTAAGAACTAACCCAAACAGGAGCCTGCTACATACAAATTAGTTTTAAAAGTTCATTTATCATAGACAATAAAGTTGTTATGGAATCAGCTTGATATTAGTAATATTAATAATTCTAGCATTATTATTAATGTGAGAACAAACATTTCACTGGTGTGACATAACTATGAAGTGTTTGTCATGAGATACTTACAACACTTTTTTTTCAGTTTAAAAGAAATTATTGACCTTTTTTCTTAAGGGGTATGCAAAAAAAAAAGAAAGAAAGAAAGAAAGAAAAAGGATTCTGTGGCAGTAACCTGCATGTTTTTTTCTCAGCTATATTGGATGGTCTAATATAAGATGCCACCTCCCTCCACAAATCTCTCCTCTCTCAAAATAAAACCTAAAAGGAAGAAAACACAGAAGTTTTCAAGCTTAGTTAGTATTTCAATATTGTTCCTGTTCTGCAGCTGATGGCTGATTTTCAGAGTTAGAGAGATTTTTGAAAAATGATGCATAACACATTTATTTCCTCCAGTTACTTACAAAATCTTATTTTAATGACTATACAGACGAGAATTATTACCACTGTACGTCAGGATTTCACTGTAAGAGATTAATCCTTTCAGTGCTTTCTTTTTAGAATGATTTTGACTTCTGAGAAGCTGTCTGAGATTGCCCTATCATCCTCTCTTCAAAACTCAGGGAATCGCTGGTGATCTTATATCAGTATTTTCAGTTCATTTCTTGCACATAAGATTGTCAGACTGGAAACAACTGTTAAGATAACTCAAGTGAAATTGCAAATTTTCATTTCAAGGTTAGAAGCTAAGACGATCTCTCTTTTATTACTTTATAGCATGATGTGCATGCTGCGTTACACAAGAAAGTCACGTGCATAGTGAAACATTTCATTCTCACTCTTACCTTTTATCCTGAGCTGTTTTCTTTTTTCCCATTAGCAGAAAAATTAGTACTATTCTCTACTCCTTTCTAAAAAGTAGTAACATTGAAATTCGAGCAAAAAGTACAGAATTATACGGGTCTTGGTTTTGTTCTACTTCCAGCAAAATACTTAAATTTGGGAAGACATTTATCATCTTCATCCAGTGAATGCTTTGTAAATCCAATTAATTAACAGACTGTTAATGGTATGCTAATCCTCCTGTATAAGGAAGGAGCAGCAAGATTTAAAAACAAACGTATAATAAATTACTTTGTTACCTCAGCCAATAAATTATAATACAAACTACACTGAATTTCATCATGTTTTTCATCTAAATATTCTGACTTTACTGTTTTTTTCTTTGTGCTATAATTTTGCTTATGTCTCTTTCACTAAGCTCTCAAGTGCTGTGTTAATAAATCATAATCCCTTGCAACAGTTCTGCCAGTAAAATGGGTAACTCAGCCAACAATCTAACTGTAGTAGAACTCATTCTTTTCTACTGAAAAGCACTCTGGAAGGATCCTGTTACTGGAACTCCTATTGCCTTACGTTCACTACACTTATCACTCTTATTTATGTTTGCTCTTAAACATAAACATAAACAAAACACAAACAGCAATAAAAAATTCAAGGAACAAGGAACAATTAATGACAGCTAATATAAACATACCTCTCAAGTAACAAATTCCATTCCTTTTTAACAAAAAAACCCATGAAACTGATATAATTCATTGAATAATAACTATAAGGTATTGTACTGAAGATATTTTTGAAAATGCTAACTATGTAACATACTGCAAGGCCAACTGGGAGTATGTATGCTACCCTGTATTTATCATTTGCCCTAAACTAACTGAACACGTTATTTCCACTAATCATTTTTTCAAGAAATTATTTTAATAGGATTTCAGTCCGGAAAGTGTGTGGGACACTAAAATAAAAGAGAGAAGGCGGCTGTTTTCAGTTTAAGCATACATTTCAACTATTACACAGAGACGCCCAGAAACGGATTAAAAAGCAAACAGTGAGACTTAAATACCTTTTAATATACAATTGGATCAACGAGAAATTAATTGAGAGAGAAATGTGTTGAATAGCATGGTAAAGGCTTTGCAGGGAACAGCAACAAGAACTGATCCTACATACAGACACGAAAGGCATGAAAAAGGCTCTAGCAGTGGGTTTGAGGGATAAAAAGAGAAGCCTCTAGTACTTTTAAATTAGGTATAGATGTCCAAAGAGAAACTACAAAAGGAATTTCAAAAGTGCTTATGCATTCTAACGTACAAAAAGATCTGCTGTAGATAATCCAACAAAAATTTCTGCGTGGCAGTATGTCTCCATTCCTCTTCAGCACGTGGGAAGACTTGCAGATACAAGGAGGAGAAATACGACTTTATAAAGTACTTAAAAACTGTAGGCTTCCAACACTGAAGAAGGGTCAAAGGAGAAAGGCTACAAGCAAATTCAGTATAGGTTTTATATACCACCTGCCAGTCTAGATCTACATCAGCAGTTAGAGTAACCATAGGATAACCAAAAAGTAAATAATGATGAGAAAACTTCTCTCCATGCCCAGCACATTTCCTGAAATCTGAGAGGAAGTTGTGCATTAGAACCAAAATGGTCAAAACCAAGAGCTTAAACTAAAGCACCTAAATCAGTCATTTGATTCTCAGAGTTACTAAACCCTTGCTTTGTTTCAGGTACTTCCTCAGAAAAAAAATCACTGCAATGAATTTTGAGAAGAAAAAAATGAGGTCATTTATCAAGGTAAGATTCAAGTTTTTAAAAAGAAACCTAAGGCATCTGAGAGCCCTATTCCCTGTCAGATTACATGCCCAAATCTTGTTTTGTACTCCAGTTAATCAGAGGTGGGATTTTAAAAAATGCCCATTTGTAGGTTTAGAAGAAAAACTCCAGACTTCCATGTTTTAAATTCTGCCTTATTTAACAGCAGTTTTTAGACTGAAATATTAATAGACAGGTTTTTTTTTTATTCTTTAGGACTCTGGAAGAAAGTGCTTCTACCTGTTCAGATATGTTGCCTATTCTCATTGACATTACAGAAATGCTATTGTCTCTTTGCTAATCAAGCCACAATGTTATGCAGGTCTTCCGACACCTTTTAAGCTCTCTGAAGAACTTGACAATATCTTTTAGCCTCAGGAAAAATCAACCAACGCTAAAATGATTTTCTTTTAGCTCTGCACCTTGTTCTGATAGCAAGGTAAATTTGCAGTTTTGAAACTGATTTGAATTGTATAATTAAAAAAAAAAAACTTTCTGCCACTAATGAACAGAAGATGACTATCATGGCTCAGAATTAAAAATGCATTGATTTAATTCACTATGCTTGAATTCTGTCATACTGCAATCCTATATTTAAACTTTCACCGTATATACTGAAGGAATAATAAGGTGGAATTTCAGGGAACCAGAAAAATGTTGGAAAGAATACACTTTCCAACTTCTCTTCCCTCCAATCAAGACTTTCACTAATAAAGCATCCTTCCTCCTTTGAATCATTTAAGCCTCAATTGCATATTGCATCAGAGTGCAGGAAAGAGCAACTTCATATACTGCAAAGTCAGCGAGATAATGCTCCCTGGAACACAGTGTGCTGTTCGATGCTACTAGTCAACAAAAGTACCATATTAGCAGTTGAGACAAGTGAAGTAATGTAGATGAAACAATCTTCACCTAAAAAAGATGCATTAAATGTAAACATGAAGACTGTTACTAGCATTGTAGTGATTAACAGATTTTTAAAACTACCCACATCAATTACTCATGTAGAAGGAGAGACAAGGGAGAGAGACATTTATCGAGAGACTAGCATATATTTACGCTCCTTTCTGTTTCAGTACTCTTCTTTCACTGTTACTGAAAATAGAGTATGCATAATTCTATACATGTGTACTGTCACTGCAAGTGTATTTTTGGAAGTCTGCCCTTTTTTCAACATCCTGTTCAACTCACTTGTTACAGAGAAGGTCACTTGCAGAGAAAAAGTTATAAAATGCTATGATGACTTCTGCCTGTCTGCAGTGATGGCTTCTCCTGGCCATTAACTCTCTCATGTCAGCTCTTCCCCTGCTTTCTTCCTCTCCCCTTTCTTCCATCTTTCAGCACTGCCCTCCTGATTGGCCTTTTTTTGCTGCACCTCCCTAAACAAGGTATCCGTGTTTTTTCACCTGAAATGCTTACTTACTACAGAGAGTTGAAGGCTCACGCTGACTTTCTCCAAGTACCACGTCTTGTTTCATGTTCATTCTCCCTATCTTTCCCCTTTCATTCAGGCTAGTCCCTCCGACTATGCATACATATCCTAGCACCATCCTTTATAGTAAAGGAGAAAAAAGTCTTAGTCAACTATCTTTTTTTCTCATATATTCTTACCTTCTTTTTCATTTTAAGACTTACTGAACACCCAATTCTGCTCCTCAAAAGTATCTCATAGAAGTCTTTAATGACTATTTTTTGCTACATTAGAGGGCCTCTACTTGAAATTCAGCCTCCTTAAAAACACAAAAAGCAGCATTACTCAGACCTTTCTAAAATATCATGTTCTTTACTGACTCTCTGCTTCTGGCTTTCCTTTATCTTTGGCTATACTTTCAGTATTCCTTTTGTCATACTCTCTTTTCAACTTTTTTACTTTTCTTGGGTGCCAGCTTTCCTCACAGCACCTCATCAAGTAGACCATAGTCTGCTGCAGTAATTAGATCCTCACCACGATAGGACCAAAAACTCTTCTCTTAGGTGCCTACTCCACAGATTAGCATTCCTTAGAGAGACCCCTCCTTAGAAAGTTGCCCTGCTATGCTTTTCAGCTCTTTCATATTTTTTTCTTCTCATTCTCATTCCGAGCCCTTTACCTGTAGTAGCTGGGTCCCATTCATCTGTGCCCTGTTACCGGGTTCATTGCTATGGGGCTCACGTGGGGCATACAAATCACATCGAAGGGCTTCCCAGTACTATGCTTTTGGTCTTACCTTTTATGTAAGGCCACCTTTTAGCAACAGATAACCTTAGGATTCCATCTTTCCTCAAATACTAAAAAATCTAATTTGGGCCAAACCTACATTTCAACCTGTCTTATGAATCTCTTTCTAACTGTCCAGCCATTTGGCTGAGCCAATTAAGAGCAAAGCTGAAATCATCCTTGCTTCCAAACCTTCTTCTTTTCTTTTCTAGACTACCTTTCTCTTTTTGAAACTTGCATTTACTTGTCATTTTTGGACCAGCTTTCTTATTCACACTCAGTATTCAGGTTTTGTTCAAATCTTGCTGTTTCTCCCTCTAGTACGTCAAAGAACTGACTTTCTCTCTCTGTCCACAGGACTAATACGCTCCTCCTGACCTGCATGTCATGCACACTTTTCCTCTTCACTGCATGGAAAGAGCTGGTGTGAATATGTGATTTACCAGACCACGTCTAACCTCTTTCAATCTAGCTATTGGATATTCCTCTTTTCTAACATCCCTTTGTTCTTTCATTTATGATTCTACGTGACTACTTTTCCTATTTATCTTGCCTTGCTCCTGTGTCCTTTTGTCACAAAGTGTTGGACCCTCTGAGATTGTTGTCTTCTCTACTATAACCGGCTCTGTTTCTACTTCCTTTTCCTTTTGGCATAGAACAGTGTTCTTGACTTAGTTTGCTCAACCACCTCACTCCCTTTTTTCAATTTTCTCTTAAAGAGCTATTTTTCCCATGATATTTACAATAAAGAAGGTGGATAATAACGGTTAGGTAAAAGGGCATTTACAAGGATGAAACAGAAACACTGATCAGCCACCACTGGAAGGCTACATTCAGAAATACTTCCATCAGTTAGTTAAAGCAGTAAAAATATGTGCAGAAATTAATGCTTCAATATGGAAGTGACTCATTTCAATTCAGTTTATTTTTTTCTTATTGATTAAAGCAAACAAATACATATGCGTGCACGCACACACACACACACACACACACACACACACACGGAGACTTGTTATCTCTTTGAATAAGTCACCTTAAACCACACATTACAGTTTGGTCTACGTTATACAGTGTTGCTGACGTAGTCATGTAAGGATAAGCGTGAGAAAAGTACACTCCCTACCTTACACAGCTTTATCAACAAATCTTTCCGGTGTGACTATAGTTAAGTTAGCATGGTAGTGCTTTTGTCAGCTTAATTTTGTTCGGAATTGCTCTATGCTTTCCCATATGTCATCAGAAAAGCTTCTTTTCCAACATACGTTGCATCTCCACAGAAAAGTCTACCTGTGTAACTATACCAGCACAGCTATATTAGCAGAAGCTCTCTAGAACAGCCAACCTCAAAGATAAATTTATGTAACTGAATGTTCACTGAAACATCTGCATATGTAGCTAACCAGCTGTCATACTAAAGAATAAACACCTTAGTGTCTACTTTGTTCAAAAATAGCTCATGCAAGCTATAACACTCCTAACTTCTATCAGCCAAGAATACAGCTACATTTCAACATTTAAAAACATATAGCAACTTCCTCGGCATCCTCACTTAATATTCATGAATTGTAAGCAATGACTGGATTGTGAAAAATACCCAAGAAAAGTAAAAGCAAGGAATTTTGCTAATTTAAGGCATTTCACTCCTACCGAAAAATTTTAGGTATGGTATCACTAAGAGCTTAATCTGAAATGGCCCATAGGACGTCAGAAGAGGCAGATAAGAGGCCCAATACCTTGCAACAATGTTTACAAAGATACATTTCTCATAAGCAATGATATAAAATAATGTAGAAAAAAATATTAAATCTATATTTTAATAGAAGCCCTATGTTACAGTAAAAAAGCATAAGAAACCTATTAGGAGCCAAATACTAACACTAACTTTCGTTCTAACCTTAGCCTAAGGTAGGTCCTGCACCCTTTTCCTGCTCTACCATTAATATTATACCTCTTACCCTTGCACCAGTACTACTTATAGAATCTAGCAAATTGAGCAGCTCGTAAGCCCCTGGAATCCTAATGCCACTATCAATAATGATAACATTGCCTATAGCCTAGATACATCTAGTGAGTTCAATACGATGGATTATTTGACCATGCTGGCAATAGACCTCTTCCTAACTACAAACTCTTGCATAGAACTTCACATGGAACTAAACAAATACTACAGTATGCCTGTAACATATTAATATTTCTTCTTGCTCTGAAATAATGAGAATTCCCATGCAAGCGGTAAGTCAAGCATTACTGTAAGTTTATAGTGCAATCCCTGCAGTGACATAGCTTAGTTGATGTAGCTGCACTGACTTTAAAATGGCTACTTTGGATGCTTAAAGCAGTGTAATTACAGTTGGACACAGCTAGACATTAACCAATTTCCCAAGCGCTTATTCAGGTTTCTGGGAGGGTTTGAAGACTATGCTAATCAACTAAAGTAGGTGAGTCACAGTGGTGACTCTTTGAGTGACAGCTCCTAAACATTGGCAGATGTCCTTCTCAAATATAATACAGAGCCTGACCGCACATTATACTCCTGAGATGGGGTCAAAAACTTAAACAGGAACACTGCTAAAATACATGTTGAGGCTTCCTACTCTTTCCAAGTGATGTATAGCTGTGAACTTACCTTCTTACGACTCTTGTGTGCTTTTCAACCACATACTCTTTGTGGACACATGACCGTAAGTGACGGAAAAGAATTGTAAATAAACTGCCTGATGGGGTCTTGAAAGGTTCCTCCTTTCATATTCTTCCTATCGCCGAAGCCTTCGCAACACAGATTTGGGTCAGGGATAAAAACACAGAATAAAGAAAAGTTAATACAAAAGTGAATGAAAAGTGAATGAAAACAGTGTCCTTGTCTTTTTGAAAGTCAGCAACAGAGAGGGCCCCGTCCAACTCTGGATGACTTCCGTACCAGGGAGGGCCTAAACTGGCCGGAACTCTCCACAGTAACATGGACAGAGATTTTGTGAAGGTGTACTTCCTATTCTTCACTGTACAACTCCATTGTAGCTCCATTTCTAGGTGAGTATTATCTGGAACACTCACTGGAACAAATCACTGCAACAGTTCTGAGTTTCCAGTATAAAATTCTGCACCACACTGAGAATTTAGGCATGACTTAAGATACACTGAATACAATGAAAATTAAATAATACAGTGAACATTGTACTGACTTGATTACGTAACTCAATAAATCCTCCACTTTTAAAATGAATCGAAAGTTCCACACGGCTGCACCAGACTGACACAAAAGTTAAGCGGCCATGCTTCAGAATTCAGGTCAAGCATTACAAAGAATACAGATGGGCTAGGCTAAAACTAATTAAGTTTCCCTTCAACTTATATCAATAATGAACGAATAAAAGGACAGAAACATAGTCTCAACAATGATATTATGGCTAATGATAGACTGTGTCTTTTATGGATTTATCACTGTTTTTATTTGACTGATACAATCAAAAATAGCTCAATTTTGTACACTGACAGCAATGGGTTTAATTTAAATTTAACTAGCTAAGACCAAGCAACGATTGATTTGTGACCGCACAGGTTTAATTTTTACTTTACCTAACAAGTGTACTTCATACTTTATTACACTTCTTGCGTAGTCTGTTAAAGCTGCTGATTATTTGAGGTCAAAACGCATTACAAAATGCTTTTATTTCCAAAATCTATAAGAGGTAAAAAATAGGTAATGGGGTAAGTAATTTTGGCTTTTAGTAATTATGCAACTGGAAAAAATAAAGTGGAAAAAATCTGCTGCATTTTGTTACAAAACCACGCTGATTCTGATTTGATAGGCATCTGTCTTTTTTTCCTGCTGCGACGTCCATCCAGCAAGAGGCCACGGTTTGCCTTCTTCAGAGAGAGCGCTCGGAACTAACCCTCCTCTGCACCTACCGGGTCAGTGCAGAGGGCGGGAAGCCCGAAAACCTGACACCCGGGGAACGCCGAAGTAAAACCGCCTTTACAGAAGCGCTTCAGGTGCCTACAGACAGGAGGCGGGCGGGGCCGGCGCACCGCGGCACCGCGCACCCCGCGACAGGCCTTGGCAAGGATCTGGGCGAGCTGGGACGGAAGGAAGGGGCTCCCGGGCGCCGGCGGCTTCGGCCCGGGTTTACAGAGCGCCGACAGGGCTCGGCCGACGCCGCCTCCATGGCCGCCTCACGGCCCGGGCGGGCAGGCGAGCCGCCGAGAGGCGCGCGCCCGCCGCCATTACGGGCCGGGGAAGGAGGGAGCTGCGCTGTCACCCGCGACGGGCCCTGCCCCGGCCGCCCAACACTCGCTAACTGCCATTGGGCGATTCCGACCCACCAGGCAGTACCCACACTTCTGGTTGGCTGGAGCGGCGGGGCAGCCTCCGTGGGCGAATGAGGAACGGGTTTGTTTCCTAGTCCCAAGATGGCGGCGCGCTGTCCAGTTTCTCTGGAAGGGGCTGGGGGGGAGTAAGCCCTGAGGCAGCGGGTCGGGGCCGCGAGCCGCGCCGCGCCGCGCCGCCGCGGCGGGGGGGATGAGGTGACGGCCGCCATGGCGAGCGATGGGGGCAGGAAGCAGTTCTGGAAGCGGAGCGGCGCGAAGGTGCCGGGCAGGTGAGGGGGTGGTCGGGGCCCGGCCCGGCCCGGCGCGGCGGGGCCTCGGCGGCTGCCCCCGGCCGGGACGGCTGCGGCGGCGGCTGCTGGGGCTGGTCTCGGCTCCCCGCCTCGCCAGGGCGGCGGTCCTGGCCCTCGGGAGCGCAGCTGGGCAGAGTCGTGCCGGTTTTGCTCTCTCTGAAGGCAGCCGTCGCCGGGCGGGACGTCGTTACTTGCTGTTCGCAGCTGGGACGCTTGTGCAGGGTCTCCTGGTCCCTCCCTGGGCTTTTCCTTCCTAGCTCAATGCCCGAAATGTTTCGGTATTTGGCTACTCTGCTCACCTCAGCAAAGATCAGTGGTTGTCTTCTTAAGCTTTAAGTATAACTTACTTGCTTAAAAAAGTTGTCGGTGGGTAAACGGAGGAGCTTGTTGACTTACCCTTTCAGTAGGGCTCCGAAAAGATCTCTCATGAGAAACAGCTGCATGCTGAGAGTAAGAAAACATTGCGCTGACTCGAAGGCCATAGCTAGAAAGAAAACATAAAAAGTCAGGGTTGTTAATGACAAAGCAATAACTGCAGCTATGCTACGGTTCTATATCGTATTTTCTGTTCCGTGTATTCAGGTTTCTATACGTGAGTTATTTGGGTGGTGAATGGCAGCCTTTGATGTCACTGTTATCAGCCGAAGCTTGAGAAGACTGAAAATTTCCTAAGTGACAAATGGAGAGATTAATGATTCTTAACCTCTCTGAGTGGATGTGCTGCTTCTTTTCGGTGAAGACTAAGAAAAGCATATTTAAAACACATGCTCAGTCATGAATAAAAATATTTCCATTACATCAAGCTGCATACAAATTCAGAAAAGTGTTTTAAGCTGGTGGGGATAGCCACCAGTTCTTAGTAGCTTAGAAAAAGAGCTTTCTATTTTTTTTAATGTAGTCAGTTTCTAGTTGTTAAATCTTGTTAAAAATGGGAAAACTATGCATTATTTTTGCTCAGTGACCAAGACTTAACAGTGATGTATTAACAGCTTATCATTTTCCTTATGAATTTGAATAGTTTTAGTTTGTAGGACTGCTGTAAAGTGCAGTTTCCTATGCAGTATTTTGAAATACCACTAATTTCTCAACTTTTTTCCTGAAATGTGAATGGTAGACTTGGTCATTGTGTCGGTGCTAAGAGCTACAAAAACAGTCTCGTATTCAAAATTTTCCAGTGAATACATCCAAGAGTTGCATTAACCTTTTTGACCACTGCATCAGGCCTGGAACTCATGTTCAGATGATTATTTAACAGTAACACCATTGCCCTCATCCCTAAACTGTTCACACAGTACGTTTCTGTTTCTTACGTTCTTTCTGTAAGAATGATGAGTTTTGTTCGTTCTCAGGTAACAGAATCTTTGCACTTCATATTATTTACTTCAGCATAATCGTTCTGGTCATGCTTTAACTTCTTCCAGTCTTTATTATCCATAAGCACTAATCAGTAGTAATTTTCTTTCTTTAATTACAAACTAATTCTTCTGGTCTGACTGCTCTTGTGTCCCTTAACTTATTCTATAGTTTTACTAAATCCCTTTGGAGTGAAATACGTCTTTGATTCTCCTCCCTTAAATAGGTTTACAAATAGTTCCACTTAATTAATTTACAGGTAACTGCAGGTGTTTCCAATAATCGGGAGGCTGTGGAGAACGTGATGGTGGTGGGGCTTGTTGCTTTTAGTACCGGTGGCTTCTCTTCCTGTTAATTCATAGAGTGTCTGAAGGAAAAGGTAGAATCCCTTTGTATGCCAAAATGGAAAGTAGTTGGTGACACCTACTCATATGATCATAGAGCTCAGAAAGGTGCCCACAGAGACTTGACTGTAGAAGGGCATACAGTCATGTAAGAAGATTGACAGTGGATTGGCTTCTTGTTTTGCGTGAGATTGCGTACAGTCAGAGACTATGAACCACAATTCTCAGTCATCTCTATGGTTAATTTTGCTCCTGTTAGTACTGCCTCTTCAGTATAAATCTAAACCTCTTTTAAGATTTATTGTGACTGCAGTCTTTCTGTCTTGGTTCCATCTCGGTTTACAAAGATTGGATTTGTTTATGTTATGGTCTTGAGAATGGTTTTGATTTGTCATGAGGTTATGCTTATTTCCTTATATGTGGTTTTTAGTACAGGTTTTGGCAGACTTTATAGTATTGCAGGTAACTTGCTCCTATTACAACAGGAGAGTTTTATGCCAATAATTTGTACAATTGTATATTTTGTATTATAAAGCCACACTTCAATCTTGCTTTGTTTTCCATGTAGTTTTGACCTAAATAATTTTGTACCTGAAAGCTGGAAGGAATTGTAGCTGAAAGCTGGAAGGAAATTAACTTATATTGAAGAGCTTGTTTTATTACCTTTGTGATAATATGCATTTTTGTAATGGAAAGCATTTTTTTTACTATTCCCATGACTTACATTCTCTAAAACACCATCTTCTGTATACTCTGTCTTTTTTTTTTTAAATTTACGAGCCTTGTGCTTTAATAATGGCTGGGAATTGACTGGTTAGATTTTGGGCCACAAGGATATAGAGAAGATTAAATCTTTACAGACAAGTCATTGAGAAGTTTTGAGAAGTTCATTTCTGACAAGACATGACTGAGGAAGTGATAAATCCGAAAAGGGAAAGAGTTCAAAAGCACTGTGGATTCTTACTGTGGAGTTAACTTTTTCCTTGTTTTCATTTTTGGCCATAAAAAATAAGTAAGGTCTGATTAAGCTAAGACTGAAAAAGAGATCCTATTTGGCAATTATAGCATTTTATTGAATTACTTTTTGGTATACACTTTAATTGCCTCTCGTTTTTTTTTAGTGATATGGTTCTTTGAAATGGAAAACTGCTAGAACATTTTTTTAAATTCAATTTGTTAGTTACTGTTTACTTTAAGAATACTTGATTTTTGTGTATTATTTTTGTGATAACTCTTTCTTTTCCCTTAGTATCCAACATGTTTATGGAGCTCAGCATCCACCTTTCGATCCATTATTGCATGGAACGTAAGTTATCCTAATATTCAAATATGCATGGCAATTTTTATATCTTCTAGCTTCTCTCTTCTCTCTCTTCCCTGTTGCCTAAAAAGCTCTTGTTAATCTTCCTTTCCAATTTTTGTCATAATCTTGACTTCTGTGTTCTAACTTCTCACTTGTGACTTTCTGATTCTTACCATTTGAGAGCAAATAAGCTGTGCAATATTTTGCCTAACAAAACATTGCAATTTTTTGTTATCTGTTTGCAGTGTCTTATAAATTAAAAAATTGTATAATAAATGCTAATCTTAACTTAGCAGGCGAAGTTTACACTTCAGGTGTAAGCTGCTTTCCTACATGCATCTCCCTGTTGATAGACTCCCTATTTCTTTTTCTGTGAAAGAAAGCTGATAAGAACCAGTCCTGAACCGATTCAGGTTACAGTATGGATCATTTGGAGGTAAAGGTGGGCATTTTGCTGGCGAGCAAGAAGATAGTAGGTAGGATAGGAAAGATTTTGAAGTCATTAAAAAAATTATTGCCTCAAGTTATGATTATTGGGTATAGGAACACAATATATATGAGAATGGTAAAATTATATTAAAAATCATTAGTAGCCAAAAAAAAAATTCGTGCTACTAACCCACAATTAATGCAACTGAACAATTTTCATCTCCTTACTGCTGAGTTGTCTAGCAGAATTAATTGCTGCATTCTAACAGCTTCTACTTTTTAAAGTTTTTTTTTTTTTAAATCTTTTTGGGAAGAGTTTACTTTAACCTTTGTCCTTTGTAAAGGACAAAGTTGTTTCTGGCTTGCTGGTACATGTCACAGCTCATCTAAGAGCAGCATTGCTGTTAAAATGGTGGTGAATGTGAGAATTTTAGAAAATTGTACAACTGGTAAATGAATCCCTAGAGGCAAGGAGGAGAAACATTAATTTTAGAAGGAAAAGTATTAGTTTGGAGGTATTACTTCTAGTGCAGTCTTTCAGGGGCTGGTTTGGAAAGTCGCAAGAAACAAGCATGTGTTAGTTTTTCAGATGATACAGAGTTCAAGGCATTTGAAATGTTTGATCTTGAGGACTGGAAAAAAAAAAAGTGTATATATGGGATGAATTAGTTCAATATGTACAATCATACAGAGAGACCCAGTAAGAAAAACAGGAAGCTCATTGCTTGAAATGGTGATAGAAGAGGAGAAAGACCTTACTGTTTTAGATGATAACAACAAGTCTGGGGAAAAGGTATGTGTTGTAGGACCTCTTGTGAAAGAGATTGCCAGTAACGTGTAACAGTAATATTACTGACATTGTATCAGGCCTTGATGAAAACTTTTTTTCTGATGTCTCTGGCTGCCCGTGATGTTTCTGGCTGTCTTCTTTCAACAGAGGAAGATTAAACTAGGGGGGGTGGAAAGAAAGAGGTAATCATAAAGGATGATAAGTGAATGGCAGGATTTTTTTTTTTTTTTTTTTAAGAGAAGACTGGGAGACTGACTCAGCTTAATAACTTATTTAGCTGAAGACTGAAAGGAGATGTGATAGCTTTGTATTCCTGTAAATAAGGACAAGTGCCAAGCAAAGCAGAGACACTTAGTTCGTCTGTTCTTATGCTGCATGTTGACAGAAGGGCAAAAGGTTATGAGCTTGTCAGGGTACATTTAAACTAGTAACTGGAGGAAATATTCTGGCTATAAGAAGAATGACTTGAAGTTCTGAAGCAGATTCTTGCTAGAATGCCTGAGTGGAGAGGAATGATGGATCTAATGAGTTTTAAAATGGAACTTGATTTGTTTATGAGAGTGATTGTATTATATGATTGCTTGTGATGACTTAGGACTAGACTCGATGATTTGATTACTGCTCACGTATTGTTACACAGCAATTGCAATTGCCTGAAACCTCTATAGGAGTTCAAGAAGGAAGAAAACTAAAATGCGTCCTTTTTATCTTAAAAATGATTCCAGTAATATTCTTTTTGTTTGACTTTGGGCTTTTGTTTCTTATTCTTTTTGGACCTATTGAAATAAACATAATATTTAGTTTTTATGAAGTAGTAAATTGCAAATTTGAAAAAGTGTATTTTTTGAGACACAGAAGAGGGAAGGATTTGTTCAGCTTCCATTAGAAGCCATGGAGGGTTAGATTTCTACCTGTCTCTGTTTTTGGAAATTTTCCACTATCTGCTATTGTGGTTGGAAGCAGCAGCAATATGAGTGGGGAGCTGAGTAGTCGCTGCCTACATAATGCCAAGCCCAGATTTCTGGTTATTTGGCCTATCCTAGTGTGTCTCTTACTCCATTACCAGTTCTCTAAATATTGTTTGTTTGTTTTTTGAACAGCTTGATAAAAACAGGTTCAAAACCACCTACTACTCCAGTGAAGCTAAAGAAAGTCAGCACCTTCCAAGAATTTGAAAGTAACACAAGCGATGCTTGGGATCTTGGGGATGATGATGATGAACTCCTAGCAATAGCTGCTGAAAACTTAAATACTGAAGTGGTCATGGAAACAGCTCACAAAGTAATTCAGAATCACAGCAAATTACAAGAACAGCATAAATTGCAGGAGGAACAGCTACAGGAAGAAAAACAAGTAGAATCTGCAGAGCTATCTTCAATTGCATATGGTGATAATAGGCTTGTTAAATCAGTCAGTGAAGGTCATACATCAAGTTCATCAGGTATGTTAAGAAATGAAAAAAGGTGTTGAAAATGAAATTAGGGGTTTACAATATTTTCCTTTCAGGAGATTAACCCACTCCCAGCCTTTTCTTTGTACGTCAAGAAAATATTAATGATCAATATTAATTGATTTGAGGAGGATGCTGCATGTCATACTGAACTTTAAAGTATGTATATGAGAGATGCATGGAGGAGGGAAGAATAATCGACTTTGTATTTTCAGTTTTAATACATCTTTAGTTTTGGGAGGAAGTTGCACTCTTGAGCATATTTGAATGGTTAACTGCACCAAAATGTATACAATTAATAATAGCTTTAAGATATTTGTGCATTTGCAGAAAACTTATTATAAAATTGTTTCTCAGACAAATTTTGCAACTCTTAGTTGAAGATCCTGGGAATTATTACATGATTATAATCTGGTTCAGTAACGTCTTATGATATTCATTTTACCTCCCTTTTCGTAACTTCACCAAAGCTTCAGCCCTACATTCAGGGCAAATGCTTGCTTTTATATGAAGCTTTTGATAATGCTCTCTCTTGTCCAGATAGGCTTTGTCAAAGTAGGGTGCTTGTATACTGTAATTATTAAATATCTTGGAACAATAACTTTGATATTCTTGGTACTTAACTTTTACTTTCTTTTGAGATCGATACTGTATGAAATGTATTGAAAAGTGAGAGGAACCGTTCATGTGGACTGGAATTGCACCTCATATGATTTGATCTGTATTTTCTCTATGAACTTCAAAGTAACCACTTGCAATGATTTCTCAGCTTTTTTAACAACGGTGGTAATGACAGGGAAACACCTTTCAAAAGCACTGAGATTTTAGAAATAAATTTCCTTGCTGTTGATATGATTTACTGTTTAAATAAAGTATGACCTCTAATTGATGTATTTTAACTGTGGAACACTACTTGAGGGAAGAATGCTGCTCCTGCTAACCCTTAGTCATCTGAAGTTCAAAACTTGAGCTGTACTTGAGAGAATTTTCTCCAGAATGTAATTCTATGTAAGTTCACTGAATCAGAATAAATTCAAGTTATTAGTAACCTCCTCATTGCCTGAGGCTAATCTATGCTTCTTTTTCCCTTCAGATAATGCTAGTGAAAATTCTTCCATGCAGAGATCACAGTCCCTTCCACAAACTTCCACACCTCCCTTGGTGAGTGGAATGACAGACCATAATACTTCAGTTACTCCTGCATTAACTGAAAGAGAAGCATCCCGATTAGACAAATTTAAGCAGCTGCTTGCTGGCCCTAACACAGATCTTGGTGAGTATCTATGAATCATCTAAGAATCTATGAATGTCATCTAAATAACTGAGAGAGACACACAACAAACGTTGTTGTTTGACATACTGTTTTGCCTAATGGTTTAGTTAAAATTTCCCTTCAACATTTAGAATTGGCTTTGTAAACGAAGGGCAAACTGTAATTTGAATGCTTTATGCTTGTAGTAGGCAGTTTGCTTGCATCGTATTAATATGTTCTTTATATGACCTAGATGTTATATGGCTTTTTATTCTGTCCTTTCTCAAATTATTTCTTTCTATTGGACTAACTCTGGAGGAAAAAAAAAAAGCAGAATTAGCTGCGTTTAGTATTATTGCTTGATAATGGAACAGCATGCGGTATAATAATGATTTTTATGCTTACAAAAATGAATACAAAAAGTGATTAGACAATGAAGTGTTACTCCCTGTCTTCACAGTAAGTATTCTTCACATTCACAGGCTGATACAGTAGTTAGGTGTAATCCATGAATGCTGACAATATGTTTATGTGAAAACAACTTTATTGTCAGATAGCAGACTGTTCCTTTTGTGCGTTAGATTTTAACTGCTGAAAGGTAAATATAAATAACTGCTGATCTAATAAATCTCTGCTTAAAACTGCTCCTGGAGTATGAAAAATGAGTATTGCAGTGGTTGACTGCTTCCAGGGCTCATTGCTGAAATTACAGCTGCTTATGCTGAGAGACTATTACAGAATCAAGTGGTTTTGTAACCTAAGTGAAAATCTGGAGAGACTAGAAATAGCACACTGTATTTGGATAACTTGGCTAGTTGCTTAGAAGTAGGAGTTTATGCCAAAATAATTAATAAACAAGGTGACTTTGAGTTAGACCGTTCTGGAAGATATCTCCAGGAAACAATTACGGAAGGAAGTTGTAACTGCATGTTTGTAGTTTTCGAATTGACACTTCTCTACGCAGCAATTGTCATGAGACTTCTTCAATACAATATTATCAGTTGTGGCTTTTTTCTTTTTCTGCTGTGTCTTAATGAGATTGGTGCCAGCAGAGTAGAACTTGGAAAACGGTGCTATTGATAACTGTTGGTAAGACCAGATTTAGAACTTCAGTGAGTTATAGGACATTCCTATAAAACGGAACTGTGAATAAACTATGAGGTGTTAAAAATTCCATGTTTCATATAAGCTTAAAAATTATAATCCAACATCACTTTTTCTCCCTTTGTGATCTGGTAGATGTTAGGTAGAAATACTTTCCGAGCTAGTCAAATTTAAAGATTAAAATGAAATATTTTGGAGTGGAGGCAAGGAAGTTTTACACAGTTCTTAGGATTGCAGTCATTGTGGCTAAAATGAGAGTTTCATAAATATTTTTAAACTAATTTAAGTTTTGTTGTTTTCCTATTGAACTAAATTTTGCATAGGAATATACATAGGAACACAAAATGTGAATATATTGTATTGAAAATATATTGTTACTGATGGCTTTATTAAATTGTGGAACACATAATATACTCAGTATTTTTTTTGAAGCAGTTGCTACAAAATAGTGTTCGTATGAAAGTCATTGATTCTTTTGCTATACAAACTTAAATTAGTGCAGAATTTGATGTTTAGTGTGAATTATTGTTTTTAAGTCAAATTTTGAATTTTTGCACATATTTTAACTTTTAATTGTAGCTAGGATATTTCTAGTAGCATTTCCTAGTAAGAATGGGAATATATATAAAACATATATAATCGTGTTTTATATGATCTTTCTTAGCTAAAAATGAGCTATTTATTTCCCACAGACAAATTCTTGATGATCATAAAGCTGCATGTGATAGTAGTGCTTGGGCAATATATATATGTGCATGTAGGGAAGATATAGCGGTGTGTGTGTATGTATATAGGCATATATAAATATGCGTGTGTGCATAAATATGCTTACACACATATATGTATATGCATGTGACCATATATGCAGTTCATCAGAATCTGGTGTGCCTTTGTTTTTGTGTATATGTTTTTTAGGAGATGTTTATTCTAGCTCCATGTTACCATACAGATGATCTTTAAAAAGGATTTTTGATTTTTAATCATGTTAGAAGCGTGGGAAACTGCATTTTTTTTTTATTCCAGAAATGCTGAGAGTGAACTAAGGTGGAAATAGATACTGGGCTCTAAGATAAGATTTGCAGTGAGTATAGAGGTCACAAGTAGCTATTCTGTTGTAGCTGGCTCCTCCTTTTTGAGTGCGTATGTATATTGTGCTGTGGTATGTTTGGGTCGTCTTGTTTTGTGGTACACCCACAAATGGTTGGGTTCTGCTTGTCATGATGGTCTGAATTAGTGGGCAGTCATCTTGGAGACACCTTGGCAAAAATTTCTGTTCATTTCTGGTTCTTATAAAGTCATGTTGGCTTTGCTTGGTGAACAGTAGTGGTAACAGCAGAGCATTACTGTTGACTTTATTTTCTTGAGGTAGATTTCTGTATTGTTCAGAGAGATTATGCAACAGGTCCTTCCAGAGCAATATAAAAAAAAAATAAGATAGTAAACTGTGGAATTGAAACAATGACATGCACATTTTCAACTAGAGGCTTTTCTCCTATCATAATAGGAGAAATGAACATAGGCTAAGAACACAAAGTAGTGCAACTGACCTTGAAATCCTTTCATTCACACTTGAATAGTCACTCTCCAATATCTTGTAATATGCAATGTTAGTCTTGTATGTCAACTGGAGAGCATGAAAGAGTGTGTTCTCTTTCACCGGAAAGCTTAAGAGTTCTCAAAAAGATGAATTATGAATATAAATTGGGAAGTGCTGATTATTTTAGCCATTTGAGTCTATTAGCAGATTTTGGAGTCTGGCTTTGTTCTGTGGGGGGGATATTGTGAAGCTGTAGAAGTAGGTGGATTCCATCAACCCCATCAATTACATCCTGAATGAAATAATACACAAGAAATAGACTGTAGTCAGGGTTTGAATCATGTGGTGATTATTACAAGCGTTTAGTGACAGCACCATTCTCAAAGTTTGTTTATACAGTTTTATCCAGCAGACAGGTAAATGCACAAATAGATGAGAAGAAATACACAATTTTATATGAGAAGAAATAAAGAACATGAGCTAGAAAAGGAAGAAGCCCCAGAACTGCCAATGAGTGGCATTTTCTCATCTGTGTCCGTCTGAATATTGTTATTAGAAATAAAAGAGTGAGTTCTTTTAAATTACTTAGGCTCTTTTTTTCATAAATAAGAGTTATGTCTGTGGCTCAGAAGTGCCTCTGACTGATTTTTTTTTAATATATATTTTGTACAGCTGACCTAATAAACTCACTGTTGTAACTTCTAATTGCCTTTGTAGTTGTTCTGATTCCTCCCTTAAGCCCTCCTAACCCACTTTACTGCTCTGTCTTGCAGGCATCTTTGTTGTTTGCATGCTAAGAAGTGGCAAATAATATGCCTTATTTCCATTTCCACTTTGTATTTGGCTATTGCTATGTTCTCTTGTAAATGGAAAAAGTATAAAATAAATTGGGTATCAAGAGTAGTTAGCTGTGTAAAAAAACAAACAAAAAAACCCCAGTTCCTATAGAAATGATACTTCTAGAAATGATTTATGCTGCAGGAGAGAAGCATTCAAAAACCCTACCAATACACCTCCAAGTATTAATATAATACCAAGAATGGGAACGTAATCTCATAAAATTAAAATTACAAAAAGAAACCTCCTATACAAGTTAGATCATATTATGGTAAGAAATGTGTGCTGGTAGAAGGGACCTGTTGTAAGAAACAGTTTTAGTTAGAGAGGGATTTGGCGTTGGCCCACCTCAAGTAGATCATATTGAAGTGTACTGTGCGCAGATTCCGGAAGAAGGATCAGTCTGGAGATGGCAATACAGCGGTGGTTAGTGGAGAGCCACTGAGTAGGTTGTAGGGCCTGTGTGTCTGCATAGTCTTCCAGTGTTGGTACTGCGTGCCACGTTACTCAAAAGGAATAATTTGCAGTGCACTAATTACTTGGTGTAATTTACCTGTGCTTATTCTTACCTTGAAGTAAATTCAGAATAGATTTACTCCGTTTCAGGCCTTGGCTTTCCTTGCAGTAGACCTTGAGTTACTGAACAGAGATGGGCTCTTTTCCTTTTGCTTCCAGAATGTTTTGCAAACAATTGGTTGCTTTAAGGGGAGGGAAGAGACTTTTAACAGAACAGTTTTGGGAGGCTGTCTTTGAGAAGAATTTTCTCTAACCCTTTCCTTCGATAGGTTACTGTTTACATATATAAGAGGGACAGTACTACTATGTCTGTCTAGTTTCCAATTTAAGTTTAGTTCTATGAAATTTATTGGATGTGTATTTTTAAGTAGTCTTGCACAATGTTTTAGGGAGTTATGTTTGCACAGCAAAAACAATGTAAGCAAAATAAGTAAGGGAGCTGTATTGATAAAGATCAAACTAATTTGTAACTACCAGCAAGTTATCTCATACTTGTAATCTCAACATGGCAAACATATGATGGGTTTTGTGATATCACTTTAAAGAATGGCTTGTTAGAATACTCCTTATCTTTAAAGCGACTAATTTTGTGCCCTTTTTCACACGCATTAGAGCTAATGAATATGCAGATTATTTGTTTTGATTATACATGTTTCTGGCATTCAGGAACCAACAGTAAGCCTGCTGTACGGTATTCTGTTGATTTAATAGAACTTCATAACATTGTGATGTTAGCTGTGCAGTGTAACACATGTATATTAAATACTTCAAAGTCAAAACAACCTGTCTTTTAAGGTGTTCTATTTTAAACGTTAAAGTGACTTTTCTTTCTACTTAATCACAATGTATTCCAATCTGAACAAATTAGCATATTTTTTAGCATATTGCCTTGGTAAAAGTAGTAAAAAGTTCTATAAATACACCCATGAAAGTGGTAAATCATTACTATTTTAAGTTACTAATATTGCTGTATCTTATAGTCACCATCAAAAGTCTATCTCGTTACCCTTTTTCAAGTCATCTGTGCTTTTTACTAGTTCTAACAAAACCTCTAAAATAGAAACCTTTCTTGGTAGGGAACCCCACATACCTCTGACTGTGGTGCTCTCCGCAGCCAGTTATTTGCTATAGAAGTAGATAGTAGTGGAAAGACTTAAATAATATAAAAAATAGGTGAATCTTTGATTAATCTGATGATAAAAATTGATGTCTTATCTCCACAGGAATTTTCTCAGAAGGTGTAATCTCATATTATTTTATAACAACAGCTAATTGCCTCCTTATAATATAGTAAAAGAATCTGAGTGGTTCTCTGGATAGGAGGAAAATTAGCAGATGTATTTTCTTTCTGCAGCGATAATCATCTGTATTGCAGCAACTTGAAGAGTAGGTATTCCTTTTTTTTTTGGTGCTTACAGTTGTTTACACGTTCTAAGGTAGATATGAAACCTGATGGAACATAGCAATCATCTCTTTCTTTTATGGATCACAATCTGTAACAGCGATCTGTTATGTCCTTTAAAACTTTTTGTCAAACTGATGTTATTGAAAAGACTCAATAACTTTGCAAAATATATTAATTGAAATAGCTTGGTTAATTTTGTTCCTACTCTTATTATCACTAATTTCTCTGTGCTGAGCTGCATGGCCATTTATCTCTCTATGTACTTGGTCCTTCCAATTTAAAATGCTATTGCCCCCTACAGTTTTGAATAATCTGTAACTGATCACCTTAGTGCATATTCTTCTTCCAGTTCATTGATATATAGTGTAAAGTGAACAAAATAAGTCCTACGGCTGCTTCATGTGACAGGCCACTAATCATATCTATCTTTTCAAACTATTATCGTCCAAAGGGTGTATCCTCTGATTCTTGTTCGAGTCAGTTTATCTGCTAAACATGCTTGCCAATTCAGCTAATACTCAAGACTAATAAAAGTCAGTACTTTATCAGTAGACTTTAGACCATCTTTCTTCTTTTTCTAATTAAAAAAATCTTTCAAAAGAAATGAATGTTAAATGTCCTTAAACTCTTCCTTATGTTGGTTACTTTTTACAGAATTAGTATTTTGTCTTCCTGTTTTCGAAAGCTCGGTCTCATAATTTGTAGTTTTATATAATGATCTACAATTTTTTTTTCTGGTTACGTATTTACAGGGATATTTCACTTTATAGATATTAATCATAATTTTTCATTGTTGTAACTAGATGATAATAGTATATTGAAATAGTTACTGAAAGGGTATTTTTGCGTAGTTGATTTCTGAAAATATCTTTCTCTTTTATCAAGACCTTTATTTAATTGACATAATTGTCGTTGGACTGCATAACAGGTGTTGACGTAATAAGACGCTATATATTCTTGATCTGATAAAATTGTCAGAGTTTCATTGCTGGTTACTGACAGTTTTGTTTTTGACTCTTAATGACCCCTTTTACTGCCCTATGGAAAGGGTCCTTAACTTTCATCTGTCCTATTGTGCTCGAATATCTTCATTGTACTGGAAAACTTACTTTTTTTTTCCCTTCCACTCCTTTTACCGTTTCTGTTGACTATCTCAGCTAATTTACCCATTTTACAGTCATAGGTGGTTTTATTATCATCTTCTGCCTACTATTATTTGATCATTAATAATGAAACTTATTTTATTGTTGTGAGATCTTTGATCTCATAGTCTTACTTTAACTAAATCTAGAATTCATTTAGTGCCTCTTATGTAGATAGTTTCTGTATCTCTTTATTTTTAACTTCTTTTCTAAGAGATGAATGATTTATATGGAAGCCATTAAAACAAAATGCAAAATAGACTATATTGTCTAAGCCAATTACTGTTGGTTGTTTGCCTCTTCATCTTAATAGTTAAAATCTCCTTTCTCTTGCATTTCCTCGTGGGGGGAGGAACTTACTGTATGCTTATTCTTAAGTATTTTTATTTGACTTTCGCAAGCCTAATTTTGAATTCATATGGAGGTAGTGACCCAAGAGCGTAGCTCTAGCTCGTTAGGAGTGTTGTGTGTGAAATTCTTTGCCTAACTGGGATTCTCTGTATTCCGAACAGCCATGGAGTTTATTAGCGGCTTTCCTCTTAAGCAGAAGGTATCAAGGGATGTGATAGAAAGAAAAGATGTCTTTATTTCTATTATATGGAAAATAAGGTCGATCGACAAATTTTTAATAGGGGAAACTCTCTGGTGCTAGATCTTGTGAATAAAATAGCTGCGTGAATTCTGTAGCTTGGTTGTATATCTAGATGTGTATCTATAAATCATGGTTGTTTTTATTTGTGCCTTTCTTCTACTATAGTTTCATTATGAAAGTCAATAAATAATCCAGCTATAGCAGTATGTTCCCTTCACCTAATAAGATGATAAAGCTTAGTTCTATAAAAGTTGAGGAAAAACATAAAAAATAATAAAAAAAAAAACGCGAAACATGTTTAATGGTGCCATTCCACATGAATGCCTTAAAATGATTTTGAATAGGATATTGGGTAACTTGCTAAGCATTCTGAGTTACCTTAAGATATATTTAGTGATTAAAAAGTTACACAGGGTTGCTATGTTATATTTTGATAACCAAAATCAGTCGGTTTGTATTTTTGAAAGTAGATATTGCAATAGTATTTCTTAAGTCTATTTACTTAGTTTGTTTTTTAAGAGTCTTTTCTTGGTAGTAGGAAGCTTTAATAATACAGTAAATAACTACAGTAAATAACTTCATGCTGTGGTTATTAGTTCCAAACCCATATGAATATTTTATATTAAAAAAGAGGTTAGAACAGAAGAGGATGACATTCACAGGTCCAGAGTTAACTGAGTTACCTGTCTATTCACCAAAAAATTGATCTTTTTCATGATTCCTTAACAGACGGCAGAATCTGGAGATCTACGTTAGACAGAAGTTCTCTCTACTCGGAGAGAGAGAATTTTTTTTATTAAATGTTCCATATTGTGTTCCATATTCTGCCCAAATTGGAGCAAATATACTGTTAATTCTAAATAAGTGGGAAAATTGTTTAACTGGTATTGTAACTGATATTTCCTATTCTTTTATCTCTGTACAGAGAGATACCTTAATTCTACTCCAAAAGTTTGTTAGAAGCTGTTTCAATGGCTTTAAAGGGAAAGTAAAAATAGTTGGTGATGCATAGAAATTGAATGTTGGAGAATTATGAAAAATTATAATGCTGTTTAAAATCTTCTACCAGAATAGTTGTACTCCATAAGCTATTTTGATAATTAACATTGTTATACTTACTCATTACAATTCGTTCTTAGTGGTTTTAATAATCTTACTTTTGCTTTTGTTTCCCTAATCTCCTGTTCACATGCCATTTCTTACCTTCTAACACCAACCTCATCTACTTGTGCTTCTCCAGCTTTTTGCATGAAATAGCTGACAAGGCATACTTTCCTGGTCATTCCTAAAGAAGGTCCTGAAAAGGGGTCTTACCCTGTATTTACAGCATTGTATTGGACTTTATTTTCTGTTTTCTGAATGCATTCAGAATAACTCTTTGTTCCATTGAGAAGATTAAGGGCAGTGTTTGCTTGGAAAAAAGAATTAATGAAGCACCTAACAGAGCTATTATTCATTTTGGAAACCAGTTGTTGTGGTTGCCATAGTAATAACAAGCCCCTTATTAAAGCTATTTTCTATAGGTGCTGCCTGCCTTATAACATGCTGTTGGGGGAGCTGCAGTTCTGTGAATCTATGCTCTTGAAAGAATTTTCCAGCTTTGTATAGTTAAATTATTGAAGGATTTTATGTTATGGAAACATAAAACATGTAAATCTAGTTTGTCTTATCTATCGTGTAGTTGTTCATGCAGGCCATTACTTCACTTAGCGATTTACAGTAATCTCCATGAAGCAACAGCTGTATCAAAAATGAATAATACATACACAAATTTTGAACTCCTTTAATGTTTCTGGCATAATGGTTTTACACTTTTTTATTTGTAGCAGATAGAATGATGAGCTTGTAGTTCCAAGAAAAATACTTGTAGGCTTGGTTGTTTCCTCTAGTGTGTTTTAGGTATAATGGGTAATAGCTCTAATAATAGCACTTGGGGTTAGAAAGCTGGTAAATTGATGGCATGTTTCTTTTGCAGAGTGCATTGTGAAACATTTATGGAGTATAAGGAATCTTTACTTCCACTGCAGTTAAAGGATAATGTCTTAAGATTTCTTTCAGAATAACAGCTTTAAACATTTTCTTCTTCAGAAAGATATAACTCAATGTGTTGTAGTAAGCCAAGTAAATTTTTTTTTTTCAAAATTAAATGAATTATGTCAATTTGAGGCAATTACATACCACATTATCCCTTCATAGTTGGGCATACTAACCCATGAGTGTTTCTGCAAAAAATACATGTTTTCTCCTAAGCAAAGTGACAGTTGGCTAGTGCTAGCAAATGGAGATTTTTGACCTCAAATTTATAGGGAGATATAAATATTTTGATACTTCCTAGTCACAGAATTGGGTAAAGCAATAAGAGAGCTGAAGGAAAGAGTGGTAACTGGAGTTTGAAGTGTTGCTTCTGAAAATATCCTTTCCATCTGAGACAGGGCTTTGACGCAGGGCTTTACAACTACTGCTCTTAGATCTGGCTTATTTCAGAACTGAACCGATAGGTTGAGCTTACTTCTGAGCTTATGTTTTTGGCAAGTTGATTATATCTGTGATAAGACTATTATAAAACTTCTTGTTTTCAAAATAATTTTTAGTGGGTTACTTTATTGTTCTGGAATTTTGAAAAAATGTTAATTATATCGAAGCAATGGTATTTTGCAGTAAAATCTTAATTGAAAATATGTGCCTGATTTGTAAGTGGCATTAAAATACCTCTGTAGAAATCTGTGCTGGGCAGCATGTTCTGCGGCTCATAACTAAGACAGCTGATTTCTTGGGAAATCCACAAGGGAAGGAAGCTAGTGTAATGACAATAAATTGAAATTACTCTTTGACTAGGGGAAATGTAACATTTCAACCAACGACAAATAATTTGATGCTTAATTAGGTATTAAATTGAGGACAAGCTCCAAATAAAAGTGCAAGTACATTTCTTAGTACTCTCAAAGTCTTGATTAAGTGTGGATTTCTTCTGTTGCCTTGATTTGAAGGTTTGGCAACTGTGAGGTAAACTTCTACAGCCAAATAATTTTTGGCATGACAACAGTTTCCAAGTTTGAGAGCTAGATCTTTACAACTGTACTTCTATACTGCTGCATCTTAAGCAGCTGGAAATTAATAAACTTACTCTGTGGTTGGAGGCTATGTGTACCTTGTGCAGTAGAAATATGGTAGCTTTAGATTTGTTCTTTATTTGTCCCCTATTCTAGTCGTTCCTGTTTAGTTTTATTAAAAACAAAATCCAGAACAGTCTTGTAGTTGAAACCTAATTGAAAAAAAAAGACATATCCATGGCATCACAGACATGGTAATATTATGAATATATATTAAAAAAAATGTTAATAGTACAAAGTCTCTTCTTCAGATCTGCATGTTATCTTTTGAAGGGGTGCCAGCTTGGCCAAGGTGTTGTTATGAAGGAAAACGGGGGATAACAAAGCTGTGAATGCAATGAAAACCAGTAGTGGAGGCGGAATGATCATTTCAAAATAGATAAGTTCATATTTGTTTGGAAAAACAAATATAAATAAGTTTCTTTGTAAAACATTGGCAATTTCTACTAGTATATAAAAATTATGAAAATCTGTGTGGAGGAAACCTATAATTAACAAAAATTCTTACATCTTCCCCACTGCCCTTCCCTGCCATGCTGTTGCACTGAATCACATTTTTCTGGATAAAATTAGTGGTATTACTGACTATATATATATATTTTTTTATTTTAAGAAACTGAAAAAAATTCTAGTTGCATTTGAACAGGAGTTATAGGAATGTTCTTGTCAAATCAGTTATATCAAGTAAAAATGGATATTTGTATTTATTCTTTGCCTTCGTTATTAGCAATGATGGAAGAATAAAAATTTCAGAATTTGAACACACTTTACATCAGTCTCTTTACTTTGACTGTTGGATGCTTCTTCTGCATTGATGATATACAGACAAATTTTGTGATTGGTTCCTTTATATTCTAGTGATTTTGCTTAATTAAGGTGACCTAGAATGAGACTAAGGTTGCTTGTTGAGTCTAGGCTGTGACTGGAGAAAGACCCTAGTTATGTTTTGCTTATTGGAAATTGTTTACTCGGAGGAGGCTTGTACGTTGTGTATTAACATAAGTAGTTTATGTCAGTTTTACACTAAATGCTGTGTATTATCTCTTTTCTCTTGGGTGTTATTTAAGCCTTTCTTTGTGTCAGTATTCTTCATTCTTTTAAAAATACCATCACTGTCTAAGTACTGGTGTAAACAATTGCATTTCTAGTCATAGTTTTGCATAGCTATGTTACATACTGCAAAACTTTAGGATTAATTTTTAATTTTTTTTTTTTTAAAGGTACTTCAATGTGCTATAATGAAGAAAATCAAAGGTTTTTCAGCTATTTATCTGTTTTGGAACCAATTGCAGTGAATAATGTTCACCTTAACACTATGAAATATTTTTGTTTGGTTAGAGCAGTCTGGTGCGTATGATGCATAGAAGGCAACAATGATTTAACTCTCTGTGAGACTAGATTTAACTCTCTGTGAGACTAGATTCCCTCTTCGGGGAGAGACGTTCTGACTTAAGATTACTACCATATGTCAGTTTTGGTTGCCAGTGCATGCCTGTGTCATTCAGTTCATCATTAATCATTGATTCTAATCATTGATGTTATGATCATTTTGTTGTCCGAAGCATCGTAAATTTTGGCAAAGTCTCTAGCTATCAAAATTAGGAAACCTTCTGATGGCATTCTTTTCTGATTGAGCAGAATGGTTTGTGGATGGAAATTGTGACTGATGAATTGATCTTTGTCCAAATTGTGGAGAGTTTAATTTCTTGGTGTAGTGGAGTCTAGGTGGACATTTGAAGGGGTAAAAACTTCTAGATGAGTAACTTTGGAGATAAAAATTAACATTAGGTAGATGTAGGTGTTAACTTCTCTGGTATTAGTGTGGCTCTTACTGGAAGTATGAGTTTGATGTTCTAATGAGATGAGAATGAAAAAGAACCATAAGTTAAAACATCAAGAGCCAACTGCTATAGTTAGTCATGTCGCTAGAATATTTTGCTTTACTTAAAGCTCCAACTCAGTCATCTGACATACAGTCCTTCAGTTTACCTACTTGTTCTTAGCAAGTTATTTTTGGTGTCTCTTTGCGTTCATTGGCATTCATCCATTCATTTTGTGAATCTGTTGGAATAAAGTTGTATCTGTTAGGAAAAAGGCAAAAAAAAAAAAAAGGGGGGGGGGAGGCAAAAAAAAAAAAAAAAAGAGGAAAGAAAGGAAATGAAAACTTCTGCTCGTGGACAGGTTGAAGATGCAACAGCTTCCCCATAGTGTCAGCTTTCTGGGCCGATGCTTACTCAGAAAAATAATGCTTTCTTTTCCAACCTGCCTCTTTCCCTCTGCCTCTTCTTTATGAAGATGTGGCATCTGTTGATACAGATGAGTAACTTGGAAGTAGCCAGTGTTTTTGAAACTGTTGGAGGGGTTTCAGTTTTAGAATGTTGATGGCTGTCAGGAGCCATGTGGATCTGGTGACAGCTTCGAAGGCTGAACACGTGGGCATGGGCAGGTGCGCACAAGGTGTTCTTCAGCATTGAGTGCCAGGCAGATGTCACGTCAGCTGGCTTCTTGTGCTAACTTTTGTCACGTCAAGGCTATTTGTAAGAACATATCTGTTTTCTAACAATGTTTTGTCAACTTTCTTGTTTGCTTCAGTGTCTTGGGAAGATGTTCTTTTTCGAGGTGCAATCAAAGAGATTTTTCTTTGAGTAAGATCTTCATGGATTTGTTTGTTCTTAAATTGGGTGCCTGACCTCTGTCAGGCATTGCATATGTTTTTGTGATTCTTTCCGATTCTTTTCAACAAGTTAGTTTCTAACTGCTTCCTCCTTTGAACATACTATGTGTTACATATTGGCCCAGTATGGAGCTCAAAGTAGTGAGCAAGTCATATCATGTGTTATACAGAAAAACTTAAGTGTTAGATGAATTTTGTGTTATAAGGCACTGACTGTAGAATATAAATTTGCTTAGCGCTTCTTGGTGAAAAGGTTAAATACCTATAAGAGGCATGGGATGAGAAGTGAAGAACCAGATGTTTAAAAGAAAAGCTAGTGAAAATTCTCATTTAAAAATGTGATACCGTGGCAATTTATGGACTATAACTTATTATTTTAGTTTTGAGATAAAAATATCAGAGTAATTTTCCCCACTCCCCAAACACACTCATCATCAGTTCTTTTTTAATGGAGATGATTTTTGGTGTGTGTCTCGAGCTAAGCTTGATGAGACTGAATTTATTATGTATAATACTGATTTTTCTGAAACAGGGTTTATAAAAAATCAATGCAGTTAGGATTGGAGCTTATTAAAACACTTGAATTTCGGTAACAACAAAATTCACATCTGAGAACTTCAGTCTATATCAAATTTCATTTCTAGTGTTAGATGTTAACTTCTTGCTACACAGTGAGGATTTTATGATAGGGGCTTTTCTGTTAGTGGAACTTTGTCAATATATGTTTTGCAGTTCATACCCGGTAACGTTTTGCCTGAACTCTTCTTCACAGAATGTAAAATATACTGTGTTAAGAGTGCTTTGAGGTGTTATTTATAGCTATCTTATGTCTAAGGAACTTTTTCTTGTGGCTTTCCTCTGTGATCTGTATCAGTACTTGTGCACTTGAGAGGGCTTGGAAGGGAAGCTGTTTAAAGTATAGAAGGTCAGGATGTCTCCAAGCTAATTAAAAAGTGAGGGGGGAAAAAATAGAAAAAGTAAAAATATTTTAGGATTGGGAGTTTTTGAATTCTGTTTTTATAGCTTTTGGAAAACGGTCTAAAATTGCATTAATGGGACCATAATGTTGCTAGCATGGTAGTTCACAGAGAATTTTCTTTGAGACTAGGCAAGTGATCAAAGACCATTTTAACTTCCTCAACCTGCAGAGTGTCCAACTGTACTGTTGGATAACCTGATGACTTAAGAGCTTTTTAGTCAACTCTGATGTCATATTTGAAAATTTTATTTTGATTTAAGCAAAATGCTGACTCAAGGCCTTTCATATGAAATCCAGCCATGGGGGGGGGGGAAATGTAGAAATTGGCAGAAATCGTGTGATCTTTCAAGCTATTAAATTGAATGATAGAGAAATTCTACTTTTTATTGCTTTTCTTACAGTGATGTTAACAGCCGTGAAACTGTTATACCTTTCTTAAAATCAAAGAAGCAGCACAACAACGAAAACGAACCTTTTTTCATGTGTGTATATAAATCTAATTAGTTCTTGTTAGTGGTACCGGTGCTTCTGTTTCTGATATCACAATCTGAATGTTTGCGTTTGAAGAGTTGTAGAAAGCATCTAGTAGTTCCATCGCAGTTCAGTATGAAGTGGATACTTAAACTTCCACTTATGCCTTTGAAAATGTTCCATTAGGTATCTTGTTGTTCTTTATCATCTTTTAATTTACTCAACAATCACATTTGTCTACGTAATAGCAAATTTTTGAATCTAACCTAAAATCTTGAAGCTATGTTTCATTGTTGTCACTGATGACCAGGTTGCCATGCTTAATAAAGGAGGGGGGCGGAAGGAACGGTGGGGAAGGAAAAAAAAGGCCTAACAAGAATCCAAGTGAATTTAATCATCACTGCAGCCAATTTTCCCTGGATTCTCTTATATCTTGATATTTACCATTGTGTGAGATGCTACAGATTGCCTTATTTAATATGAATTAATAGAAATTATGGCTTATTGCAGAAAACCATAGACTGAGTCAGCAGAGGGGTTTAACCACGTTGCTGTTTAGGTGATGCCTATGGTATTTAAGGACTTAAAGAAAAAAGCTAAGTAAGGCAGAGCTACCACTCTGCTTTTATCTTGTGCTTTATGCTAACTGTTGTGACTGTGTTAATGTTGCAGTACAAGGCAAACTGGTATGCAACTATTTTAGAAGTTTTAATAATAGCTTTACCCCTTTTCTGTGAGGCAATCTTTCCCTTGCCATGTTTGATTTATGGCACGTTTCTGTGATGCCTGGTCTATCCCATTCTAGCAATCTCTAGCTGTAGTGACATATTTTAAGTAGTAAATAAGGAGTTGTTTTTGTTAATATTTTGCTAATTATCTGCTAATAAAATGATTCATTTTTCAGTTAGCAAAGTTCAGATCTTGCATCAAGGTAGCAAGTCTTCACGTCAGTATCTTTATGTAGCTAAGCAAACGCAGCACATCTTGTAGAGTCAAAGGACGAGGAAACCTTGGAAGCAGTGTGCTAGGGCGGGATAATGTGGCTGTGCTATCACAACTAATGGAACTGAGACCCAGGACAACCAGGGAATATTAACTGGGCTGTTGAAGCCTGCTCCTTCTCACAGTAAGAATTCAGATTAACCAGCAGTTCTCATGTAACAGCCTAGCAGTCATGGCTAATGTATAACGTACAGCTGACTTCAGAGTTGCACTTGATCTGTTCAAAAGCTGTATCACAAGTGAAAAGCTGTCTTTTTTTTTTTTTCTCTCTTATGGCTTTATTACCATATGGTATTACTAAGTGACCTGACAATAAGAAAAAAGCCTATATTAAAAACATTGTTATGCTTGCTGTGGAAATTATGCATGTATTTCAAATAAGATATACATGTAATGCATGGATTTGGTCAGTATTGTTAGAGCCGCGCTTCACTGAAAAATTTTCATGTACATTTAAAATGGTATTCTATGCACATGCTTCATTTGTTCTTACCTCTCTTGTCACTAGAAGCATTTTCAGTTTATGCCATAATAGTGTTAGACTGACAGTTCTAGGAACAACCTCATTCCTACTTTTGTAATTGTTGTTGGGAAGGGCAGGGTGGTTCTGTTTTTGCACCTGACTTGGTGTAGTTGAACCATCTGAGGAAAGTGTGCTGGAATGGATGCTTTAGCAGTTGCCCTGTGTAAAGGTCAAGCAGTATGCTTTTTGGGTAATAGTCGTGAAAACTTGCTACTATACCTGATAGAAGTTGTTGGATAGCCTCTTTCAGTTACATTGTGTACTATTTGTCACTGGCAAAATGCTTGTTGAACTCACTGTAGTGAAAAATTAAGACCGAATTTTATATGACTTCTGGCGTAGTCTGAGATTCTGGAATTAAGCAGCACTGTGATATAGGACAGCAGTCAGTGTCTGTGAAAAAATGTAATTATTAGGTACCCAGGGCTAATGGCTCTGTGTTGGAATTGACTTAACTCTCAGATATGTATTCATCTACCTGTCCAACTGTTTCCATACAGTCATACTGTATGGAATACATACTCTCAGATATGTATTCATCTACCTGTCATACTGTTTCCAAACAAATACCGTATCACTTATAAAAGCAAAACAGAAACAAAAGCCTTGAGAAAATTCAAAGGATCTTGTGTGACCTGACAAAAATGTAAGGGAGGGTATTAAATGCAAGATGATGTCCTCCGAAAAGGTCAAGTTTTGTGTCGAATGAGGAGAGTGAAATAGAATTTAAGTCCTGTCAGTTTAAATGCATGGAAGCATGCCTTCTCCCCCCCTCTCTTTGAGAGAGAGCGTTTGAGAGACAGCTTGCAAAAGTCATAAAAACTAGCAATAGTTCTTTTTCTTAAATATGTCAGGAGCAGGAGCATTGCCAAAGATTCTGTAGGACCAATATGCAATCCAGGTTTAAAAAGAGTATTTAGGGAAGATAAGGCTATGGCAGATGAACATAAACAATTTTTAAAAAATTTGTGTACAGTTTGGAAGAGTGTGAGGAGGTTTCCAGCCCAGAATCCTACTTTATGGACGTCTGGTCAGAGGATCTGTTTCAAATAAAAGTTTGATATTGTGAAACATAAGGAAAATCAACAAAATTGCCAAGGCTAGGTTGTATTCATTCAGCTAGATTTCAGCTAGAAATTATTATGAAAGAAATGGAACAAAACTGCAATTGTTGCTACGCTGCTCTGAGTCACTGGTCAACCTTCTTCTTGAATATTGTGTGTGGTTCTCATCCCCCATCTCGGAAAGGTTATAGTATAATGGGGGAAAAAAAGATTTAGAAAAAGGTGATTAAAGATGTGGAATGACTTCTGTACAGGACTGGTTAAATGGGCTAAAGTTCTTCAGCATGGCAGAGAGGGAACAAACCCCCAAACCGATCTACAAATAGTGATTTGCAGAAAGCAGGGGACACTTCTTTGCTCTTTCTTTCAAGGCAAGAAGTGAGAACATCTAGATGCTATGACTGGGTTCAAAAGATTTTCTTCGTACAATGTAAAACATTTGTTATGTACCTCTTTGTCACAGGATGTAATGGCTGCTAGAATTTTATATGGATTCAAAAAGCTTATGTACGTGAGGAAAAACCCATAGAGAGCTGTTAAGTACAAAACACTACTTCTGCCTGAATGGCTGGAGACTGGGAGCTACCAGAAATCGTCTCTGTTCTTTTTTTTTTTTTTTTTTTTTAACGTATTCCTCCTGGGCAGACAAAAATATCAGATTGCAACTCCCTGCTGTTTTAGATATCAGCTAAAACAAAGGATTAGTATAACACCACATATCAATAACCTTTTCTCAATTAAATCCTATAAAATATTGGCTGTGAAATCAGTGATATTGAAATAACTGAAGGTGTAGTTGGACCTTTTTTGATGTGTTCTTTTTGAAATTGACGGTGAATCAGATGCTCTTTTTCAGAGAAAGGGAGCAATTGTAAATGGAAGACGCTTCATTAAATTTTGTTTACTTGCAGCAGACTAGCTAAGGTGAAGTCAAAGGTGACTGCAAAGTCTGCTTTCTCTTCACCTAATGCTTTGTGTATTCTGTTTTTCAGTCTCAATCCTTACCTTTTTCCACTCGAGACAGAAATAAACAGTATTTTAAACAGCTTATTTTGAAGCTGTATGTAGAGTAAACAGATTTATTTTTGAATTTCAGACTGATCGTCTTTTACTCTACAGTGAAAATCAGTTGGGGCTGATTCCTTGAAAATAATTTCAATAACACTTTGTTCTGGTATATTTTTACTCTCATTGCTTAGATTTTCTTCTAAAAAGAGCAGGCCTTTGAAATCCAGCTTTGTAGGATATGCATCTTATTTGGAAGCGTACAACAATTCAGGCCATCCCTAATTAAGGGAAATCTATCTTCAGTGCAGAATGTTGTCAGGAATGAAAACTTGCTGAAAACAAAAGTTTATTCCTCTTTTTTTTTTTTTCAAGTCAATAACTTCAGTTCATTGAGCCCTGCAAATAGGTCTTTATATTTAGCTTAGAAGTGGAGTTTTTATCTGAAATAGCACCATTTTATTTAAACTCTTTGATGTCAAAGCTATTCTTGCTACGTCCTGAACACAGAAGGAAAGCTCAGCTGCATCAGAGGGTAGAAAGTTTTACTGCAATAAGCTATGTTCAGATTTGTTTGCATGCTGACTATCTTTGGTATTAAATGAACTCCTTGAGAGTAATCTTTGTCCTGGGTGGTTTGTCACTGACTTCATCATTTATTCCATGTTATCTGATTCTGACAGTAAATTTGCATTTTTTTTTTCCTTTATGTGGATGGATGTTTTGTAGACGTTTGCAGTGAAGGTACATATATGCATAGATTCCTATTTGGGTGGAGGTAAGGGAGGGGAAAAAATTCAGTAATGTGATTGACTGACAAGAGTGTTCAACAGAATATATAACGAGAGTGAAGGAGAAAGAAAATAAGCTGCATCTCAAACAACTTCTGTAACTTTTAAGTATGATCATTTTCTCTATTTACTGCATATACTGTGCTTGTTGCACAGTTTATAAATGGTGTGCTTTTGACAGTAGCCAAAACTTGTAGCTGTATCAAAATGATTGTATTAAAAAAGCATAAATAAATGCATAAGATCTGTTTCATTTCAGCCAGACTACCAGTGACACAAATAGACTGGAAAGGTAAATCATACATATGCGTAAATATGGCACGATGGCTAGTGGAGCAGTAGGATACACAGCTGGAGAACACTTGCTTTCAAAGACTTGAGGCCTTCATTTTTATTAAGCCAACCCTGGAGCTGTTCTGGAATGGAGGGAAAATGTATATAATTTGTAGATGAAATTGTATTTATTAGGGCAGATGTTCTCTCTTCTTTTGTTAATCATATGCTGTACAAAACACCATTTTTTCTAATGTAGTTCTTCAGTATTGTATGCATGATTTACTTTTACTTGTTCTGATTAATTCCTACCATTTTAGCTTTTAGAGGGTTGTAGCCAGTGGTACTACTGCCTACGTTTTAGTGCTTGGTAGCTCAGGGATTTACTTTACATCTTGTCATGGATGGAATTAAGGCTTCTTGCAGATGCCTTAGGTTTGCAGGCCTAATGCTGACTCAGCCTTGGCCTGAGGCTAAGCTGACTGACTAGGACGTGGAGAACGACTGGATGTGACGTGAGAAATTGCTGAACGTAACCGGGTGAGCAGCTGACAGAAGTTGCTGATAGCCCCAGAAGGGATGCCTGGATTTCACAGACAGTAAAGAGAGAATTATATGTGAAATGTCCAAACAGCACAGAGACTTTGAGGGGAGTTTTGGGAACGTTTTGGGAAGTGCAGTCTCATAAGACCAACAGTGCCTAGGTAACCAAAGAAATAACAAATTTGGGTATGTTTGCAGTAAAACTGGCACCAACAGGGGAAAAAGTAATTGAAGTGGGTTATTTGTTTGGAAGGAGGTTGGGGTGGAGAAAGGGAGGTAGAATGGTGAAAAAGGAGGGTCAAGGAACAGGATAAAAGGATAATAAGGCATGTAATCATGTGACCAGACCTTTCTGGGAGTACCTGTTGGGCAGCCCTGGACTTGGTCATTGCAGCTGGAGTCTGACAATATTGTTATTATAACCATGTTATAATGTTGTTATAACCATGCCACATGAGTCCGACCTGCCTCTGCTGTCAGGGCGACTGGGGAGAAGCAGGGGTCTTCCCTGGTTGGCAAGGGCCAAGCGTCCTGATATCAATATGTTAGTGCCCATTCCAGGCCTGCTATGGACCCACTGCTCCATAATAAGATGGGTATTGAAATATTATTTATAATTGTACTGTAATTTTTATGATTCCTCCAGTCATTCATTGTCAGTATTATAATAATGAATGTAAGTTCGTGCTTTTGACAATCATTGAGAGTTTGCAATGTTAGATTTGTATCTAGTCTACTTTTGTTTTGGAACTGCCTATAAAACAGGTTAATGGATCCATCTTCTGTATAAGAAAATTACTAAAAGTGGAATGAAGTAAAATTGTAGTGTATAAATTTACAAATTTACCTCTTAATTGCAACTTTGTTCTTGGATCTCAGACATCTACTATGAAACTTTTTCTGTTCTTGGAATGCAAAGATTTTGTTTTACTTGGTTTTCTTTAGGTAAGTTTCTATTTAAGGCCAAAACCAGGACCCTCTAAAGACGGTCACTTAATACTACTTCAAAATGTCTCAATTCTGGTATTTCTCTGTCCTTCACTCTGCTTCTCACCACCTCCATGTCCTTACGAAATCCTGAAATGCAACCACAGAAACCCATTGCCAGTAAAGAACAAATCCCCCTGAACAAAAAGTTAACCTTAAATAATAATACTCTCAGACTTCTGTTTTAAAGTGGCAAGCTGTTATTCATCTTTTTCTGATGTTAAAAAAAAAAAATCCTGTTTCTTGGTTTTGACCTCAAAAGTGTCCATATATGTGTATTTTTTGTTTTTTTGTTTTTTCCTGAAACTATGCTTACTAAAGACTGTCCCTGTCCAGCTATCTTCGGTAACCTAGCCTTGCTGACATGCCACGACATGTCTGCTGCAGCCTTTCTTGGCTCTTGCATGTTCTTGGATTTTCTTCAGAATCCATCAGTGGCTTTTTCCGTTGTCCCTGATGTCCCTTAGTGCTTTGATTTTAGAAATACTTTTTTATTTTCGCTTTCTAGTGCATCACCAACCAGTCTCTCTGGGTTTGTCTGCAATATGTCTCTGTGCCCGAACCTAAATTTCTTTCTTGAACAGACAACTCTAGGTGCTATCTCTTATTTAGTATTAGTGAAATTCAGATGGCATTTCTTTCTTAATATCAGTGAAATTCCTTTGCTTATTTTATCTCTTTCCCCTTGAATCCCTCATGTTTTCAGTGAAAGCATACTCAAGAGGAAGGATATTTATTTGTTGTGCGAATGTGTGATACGGCATTCAATTTGAAGTTCACCCTGCCTTTTAATCAGTGTTTATAGTCAGTGCAAGTTGTGCTTTCATTGTTTCTTTAGCATGTCTATAGACACCAAACTCTGGTAGTATCAAATTTTTGCTACTGTAATTGCCCATGCTACTTTTTCCAGTGCACATAAAATACTGGAGGAAGATGTTTGCTGGGGTACAGCCACGTTCCTTGGAGTTGTGTGTGTAAGCATGTTTGCATGCTTCCTCCACCCCTGCATATTGATTGTTTGGAAGTACTGTAAACCTTTTGACTGTTTTTTTGGAGGCTAATGATGATTCTTTAATTTTCATATATTTTGCTTAAACTCTAATGTTTTACAACTGCCTTTTCTGATTTAGTATACTGTAAATCTTTCATATGTGTTTTAATAAGGCATAGAAGAATAATATATTTCTATACTAACTTACCAAATGAGATAAAGAACACACACATATATATATATATATATATATGTATATATGTGTGTATATATATATATAACAATACAGAGAGGAGTAATAGAAGTAATATTTTTATTTTAAACTTTCTCAAGCTGATGGTTAAAAATGCATGGATTTTAAAATGTGGAGTGAGGAAACTGCTAGTGTCTCATAATGTCTACTTACCTGATAAGATAAAATGCCTCTCTAGATTGAGATAAGTCTTTTAAAAAGAAAATATAAGAAAGAAATAATTATGCTTACCTATTCATATAAATTAAAGATTTTTAGAAATTATTGGGTCAACAAAGTGACTACAATTCATGCCGGTAACGTTGCCCAAGTTACAAAATTGTCTTAGAAATTGACATTTGGAAGACATGAAAAGCATTCTTTCAACAAAAACTTTAAGATAAGATTTTTTTTATGAGATGTTATTATAGAAGAACAATTATGTTCAAAAAATAATGAATTCCATATGAAATAAAACTTTCTATAATTTGCCTTTGTCTCTCTGAAACTGAATAGCATTTTATTTTTCTGATTGCAATTCTTGTAACAGCCTTTAACTTATAGAAAAATAATAAAAGTTTGAACTTAATGCATTTTTTTTCCTCATGCATAGTCTTGCATGTTAATTTTAAAATATATGTGATGCAAGAAATTGTTTAATTTATTGTTACATGTTGGCATAGGGAAGAAAGTAAAAGGGCACTGAACTCTGGGATTGTTCTAGCTCAAAGAAGAAAAAAGACTTACTCTTTAACAGGTTCCTTTGGACATATTTTAAGTAATGATTTAGTCTATTTTTTCATTATTTATTTATTTTAACCAATGATTCTGTTTTTAAAGGTGATACCACTTTTTAGTTAATAATTTAAGGTTTTGAAACTATTCAGTGAATTTTATTGGCCAGCAATGAAGACAGCTGCGGAATTTCAGTTACTGATATGGAAAAAGATACAGCCAAAATGTGTAGGTGTAAAGGCTGGAAAAGAGAAAAACAAGGAAAGAAGAAGTGCGGAGAAGAAGGTGAAACAGACAAATGGCACTTAGGGGACTGATCTGTAAATAGAAAGGAGAGGTTAAGAAAACAGGAACCTGGATGTAGCAGTTAACAGCAACATTTTTACCACTACTTTGTATGTGCCTCAGCAGATGGATGCTTTTCCTGCAGTACCTCTGTACTTCAAAGAAAAAGAGTTCATGGGTCAGGAATGTCTGAGTTAGGAAAAATCCAAGACAATGAATCCCTCTGGCATAGAGCTTCCTGCTGACACAGCAATGCAGCGCATCCACGTTAGCTCTGGCACAAGACTGTGTGAAGCCTTGGCTCTTGTCAAGGCGCTGAACAGTCTGAACTATCCAGATCTTCTTTGAGCCTAAAACGGCTCTGAGCTGCCAAGTTTGGGTTTCCCTGACTGAAGCTTCCCTACGGTTTTGGTTCTGGAGTTGATACAGGTAAAACGAACTCCGATTTATTTCTGCTTGATAGCGTGTGTGTACTTCTAGGTTCAGCAGCAGGCAAGTTCTGCCTCTGTCAATTAAAAAAAAGATGGAAGGCAAGGACTGGAATTAAATTTTTGTATAGGAAATACATGCAATACTGCATCATACAAAAATCTGAACTGAAAAAAAAAAAAGCCCGGAAATATACTCTGTTAACTCAACAAGGTTGAATTAATATTGGGTGTGACTTTCACGTTAGTCTTCTTGCAATTTCACTTTTACAGCCTCGTTGTAGTAATAATGTGTAGGAGTTGAGGAATGTTTTTCTTGGACTGTCCTTAAATTCCACCTTAGTTCAAATTATCCTCTAATAAGTGTAAACCTCTTTATGTTTGGATTGCAGTGTTTTGATATCAAATGTCCTGCATTAACATTTGTTTTAAATTAAAGCACCAGTTCACTTACTAGCATTCAAATTTGAATGTATTCCTCATTGTGCAGACTAACAGAAATAAATAAATCTACTTGTATCGGATACGTTACATGGAATTGATTTCAAGTGGCACCTTGGCCAGTCTCAACAAATCTGCCAAAAGTAATATAACACGTGTAGTACCTATGTTTAGAGCAGAAATGCAAACCAGGGCAGAAAACTTATAACCTTGAGCCCGTGCTTGTTGTAAGAACTTCTACTCTAGTTTGAGAGCAGAGTTTCTGTTACATTATCGTTTTTACTTTAGCTACTCTGAATATAGTCTATATAGATTTTACTAAAGATAATTCCTTCTGTCGGACAAAAATTGAAGTCCTCTGTTACCTTATGGGGTAGATAATGCTCAGTTACCACCATCATTTATTGAATGGCTTTGTAAAGTTTGTTGTGAATTTATGATATAAGATCGTATTTTGAAAAAACATATATGAGAGGGAATGTCTGCTGCAAAAATATGCAGATTAACTTCTCTACTGCTCATGTTGCTGTCTTACAAAGTCAACATTTATTAAATACCTATCTGATAAGTTTGATAACAATGCTGAAAAGGTAACTTTTTATTCATGGCCTAAAGATTTGATCTAGGATGCTTTTCTCTAACAGTTCAGAGAAGTATATGTAACTGTAAAGGTGTCTTCTGTTCACAGAAAACCAGTAAAATTGCTTCCATGAATTTCCTCTCATGAAACGTATCACAACTATTAAATACAAATTTGGGGGAAAAGGCATAGTTGGTTTTTCTGTTGAATTGTGAATGTACAACTTTGTTTTTTCTTAAGTCTTGTGTGGATAGCTTTTTTTTTTGTATACTAATTCAAGCTAAATCAATTTTCAGTGGGGACCTTAAATACTGCATATAGACTGTATTTAGACTGTATTTCCAGGTTTGTAACTGTTTAAGTATGTGGGGAAAAATAAAAAGATACTTTTCAGATTCATTAAAAACAACTTCCAAATTTCCACAGAAAGAAACAAAGCGTGATCGTTTCACTTTTAAGTGCAAACAGTGAGTTAACACAGAGCAAAGGGAAGTTACAGTTAGAATGTGACAAATCCGTTTACCACCGATGAACATGTGATTTCCCCTTTCAGAATATTTTTGAAAATTAAACTTCTAACCTTTGTGAATGATCTAATCATTCAGAATAGTATATATGTGTATTCTGGATGAAAATGTGTACGGTAGGGCCAGTTCATTCTTTAGCAGTTGCTATTCTTAGCTATTTAAAAAATAAATCTCTGCTGAAAGGATTTTCTCTTTAATGAGGCAAGACCAAAGAAAACTTATTTGTGGAACAGATGAGGGAGGAACAGGGTTGACTGGAGTATATAGCTGGATCATCAGCTACTTATTGATTATTAAGATAAAGCACAGATAAAGATCCAGTCTTCTGTGTGCACGTGAGACTTAGAAATCAAATATATTTATATTTTCAATTTTAAAATAGCTGTTTATTCTCCTAGGTAGATAGCACTGGGGATCTGCTATATGAGGTAGCTGTGTCCTATATTCTTTTTCATAAACTGCTCAAATATATTCTCAGATTTTACAAAGTTTTTTTTTCCCATTTTCTATCAAACACCTATTCTACTGTTTTACTTACCTGCAGTTCTGGTGGGTATCTTAAATTTATTCAGCCTGTTCACGCTTTTTGTAAGCCAACAAAGAGGAGGTGCAACAAGAACTGTTAAACAAAGCGAGCTATATCTTGAAGGTTAGTAGGGATAAAATGAGATTTGCCAAATTAAGGCTGGACTTTTCAGGAGGTTCTTTAGCATACAGGTATAGAGCAATATAAGAAGTAGGATGGTAACTCAAGATATGGGGAGAGAGAAGAAAAGCTGTACTTAAGATATACAATGGAGGTGGTAATGACCTGAACTGGAATTTTCATGTTGCTTTCTGAAGTTTACAGGCAGCCTGAAACAGTTTTTATGGTTCAAAACTTGTTATAGCTCTGTGTTTTAGTAATTCACTGTGATCATTCTTGAGGCATAGAAATCGGAAATTCTTTCTTGATATTCCTGCTGCCAAGGAGCAGCAAGGGCAGACTTCTCCCCGAGGGGAAGTGAGCCGAGCTGGAGCCTGTGAACAAGGCAGGCAGGGTCAGTGGCCTTGCTAACAAGGGAACTATCACAGGGTACCCGAGCAAGGTGAGCAGAGCAGTGACCAGATTTAAGCAAGAGTCCAGATCCCCAGGCAAGTCTGGGACAAGACAGGCTCAAAATCAAGCTGAAAAGTCAAGCATGAAAAGTTCATGGTGTGGTTGTGGATCAGTAGGGTTCAGGGCCAGGCACGCAGCTGCAATATAGGAGGCAGGAGCCAAGGTGAGAGCCTCAACCTAAAAACGGCTCCCACAGGAAGGTAGGGCAGCCCTCATGGAGGCCTCTTAGCTGTCTTCACAGCAGCGCTGTTCAAGGCTACCAGCTGCACTGTCTCAATTTTGACCCTGAGCCCAGGCAGGTGAACCCCAAGGAAGGCTTGAGGGGATGCACTTGGAGTTCTGACCCTTGTGCTGTCCCACAGCAATGCAATTGCTACTCTAGCCTCGCCTGGATGGCCTAATTTCAGCTGTGCCCTCACCATCTGGTGGGAGCCATACAGAAGTCCCAAGTGTGTGGTGGAGAAGCCCCATAACAGTGGAGCATAGGTGGAGAAAGCATTTATGCCTAAATGGATTTCGAAAGTCCTGAAGAAATTTTTCTGATACTGTTGCAACAGATGCCAGGAGTTTTGAAGCTATGCCTTTTAAAATGCAGCAAGGCTATGTTCTGAACTTAGGGGAAGTTGTGGAAATGCTCTAGTTGTTTGGATATTGAATGTTTTGAAAATGGTAAAGGGAGGGGGGGGGAAAAAGGAAGTTCATACTGATGACAAATTGTGGGCTTTATTAAGGCTCTTTAATTGCTACTTTTAATATAAGGGTTAATCATCAAATAATTACTGTGAGCCCAATGGCATGCTGAAGTGAAGATAGTAAGGACACTCTTTAATGACACACTTTCCCCAAAGATTAATAGTATATTCTTGAAATTGAGAGTTTTGTATTGAAGCAAGGATTTTTTGAAACATTTGCAATAGTAGACTTCATTGATAAGTCTATCTTCTGAAAAACTGAGCTTTATTACATCAACTTTTAAATTGAAAATACAGTAAACACCTGATCATTCAGTATTTTATATGCCTTAGAAGTTTTGTTTCTAGCTTGTTTTCAGTGTCCAGTGTAATACCTGGTAACTGGTCACTGATATATGTTGTTTGAAAGCAATGTTAATTCACTGTTTTGCACTTGCAAAGAGTTGAATGGCAATCTTTGGCATTCATCTTTTTTAGCTTATGTTTATTTGATGTCAGATGTACATTTGACCTAAGAATTCCCAACTTGAAAGCATAATTTTTATATTTTGATCATCTTAGAGTTTCATATAGGAATTGTTGACTCCTTTAAGTCTAGGAGTTCATTAGGAAAGGAAAGTCCTGCACTTTTGTACAGTATTTCTAGAGAACCCAGTTAGTTTTTCTGTACATAATGTTCTAACAGACCTATACCTATGCATAGTTTCTAAAATTCTTGAAGATCTTTGGATGTAAATGCAAATTTTATAGTAGCTCTAGGAAAGTTATGAGAATTTAACCAAAAATCACCAGAAATATGCAGTGGTTGTAAAACGCCATTAAGTAGATTAATGCTCTTTAGCTTGGAGAGGAGATAACTGAGAAGAGAAATAAGAGATGTATAAAATCATGAATGGTATGAAAAATGTGAAAAGGGATTTCTTGCAGTGAATAATAATGGGAAATAAGTCAGGCTTCCATGTCAGTCCGACCCCAAAGGAAGGATTTTTGCTTAATGCGTAATAAAGTTGTGGAGTTCTTTGCCATGGGATGTTGTGAATGTCACAAGTGTGAATGGGTTCAAACATGATTAAGCAAGTTCAGGAAAGATAGGTCTCTTAGTGACCATTAAATGCAGTAGTGCACATACTATTCTGTGGCTGAGGAATCTTTAAATTTTAGGTGACTGGGAATCAAATAAGTCACTTCATACTTGACCTATTCTTCTATTCTTCCCTTTAGTATTTGGTATTTGAATCTTTGGAATGCCCAGGGTATAGGACTGAACTTATCTTTGATCATGCTCAATATGACATTCCTAAATTATTAGATATTCTATATTTTTAGCATATTTACACAGTCCTATAAGTCTAAATTTGTACTGATAGTAAATAACCTTTATTTATTTACATGCTCTTGCTTTAACAAGATCTGACCTTGACCTCCTTGTTTTTCTTCTTTTAAAGGAAAGATATAAATTAGTTGATTTAAAAGCAAAACTACAGAACAAACTGTGATTTTGAATCAAAAAACAAGTTAAGAGATTTTTCTTTCTAATTTTCAAGGATCTGTGTTGATCCTTGACTATTAATGAAACTTATTTTTTCAAATACAGTATTACTTAAAAGGGTATTGACTGAAGACAGTTTTACTGGAATCATAAGAAAGTAACCCTTTTTTGTCAGACTGGTTTCAGGACTCGTGATAGACACTTTCATATGAATTTTTTTTTGATTTGTTTAAATCTCACATCTGTTAAATGCAGGCACGAGGAATAGGATTGCTTGAATGGACTTAATGAAGTGGATTGCTTAAAACAACTCAGTTAAGACCTTGATGTTTTTGAAGACTTGGAGTCTTCCACATCTGCTGTGTTGATTGATGATAAAACATCATTAGCGAAACAGAGCTTTGATATGATGGACTTTTAAAATCTTATTTCCCAGTATCTGTTCCTTTTCTCTGCTTTTCTTATATTTTGAGCCTGATGGATATTGAGGCAATGTCTGGTCACTGTGTTACTTGGGTTGTGATGACACGGCCTGGCTGTTCTCAGTGAGATCTCTGTGCAGCTGCTGTTCTCCTGGCTGAACCTGCTGCCGAACGTGAGAGAAAACCGTAATTTATGGAACGCTCACACGTACGTTTGTACGTACGTGTATCTAGTGCTGTAATGTTTTTCTTAACTCAGTACTCGTTGCTAAGTTCATATCTGTTTGGGATAGTCCTAGTTTGTTTGAAGTGACCATCCTAAAAATCACTCATCTACTTATGACCTTATGACTATGGTAGTCCTTCATTTCTACCGTCTGCTCATTTTCCTTTTTCTGTATTTTTGTAAGTGAAGAGATGGAAGTATGGATTCATCCAGATGGAAATTTTTTGTAATGATGTATTTTACTTCTTATTGATGCTCTCATTGCATTTTAAGACAAAATGGATTTTGTTAGTGTCATTTTGGTAGTGCGCAACTAAAGTAAAAATTCAGCTTAATATCGGGTAACTTCATTTTTAGAGTATAGAGTAGAAAATACACTGCATGTTCCAGGGGCCTGGATTTTTTTTCTTTAGTTGCTGCTTCTCTGGAAGCTTTAACTGTCAATTAAGAATTCTTTTTGTATACTTTAATTATTTAGCATCAATACACTTTTAAAAGAGTCATTTTTTTGAATATATTTATTAAATATTGCACTATTTCAGTTGAGTATGTTTTCCTTCCTGATTTAAAAATAGTTGAAAATGTTATGTGGAAATAATTTGCTAATGATAATATTCCACATCTAATATGATACTTAACTTGCTTGCTATTGTAGATCTGCTTTTCTTTCTGAGCAGCTTAGTGGATATGCTCATTTATGTTTATCTGTCACATAGCTGCTGCTTCTGTGTTTTTTCTCTTGTGAATGTTTTCTGGAAACATACTCTTGTTGGAGATGCATGGAATGGGGGAGCTGACGGTAATTATGGATAGTCGCATACTTTATAAGAGAGGAGCGAAGACAGACATGAATTTTAATACTTATGTATCATCTTACTAAAAGACTTTACCAGTTTAAGAGCATGATGTTACCAAACATAGGCTAGCTTTCAAGCCCATTGAAGTTAGTGAGTTTACTTTTGTGCCTGAGTAACACTGTTGAAGAGGGGGCTGCAGCACTTTCATTTCTTGTTTTACTGTTTGTCATTCAAATTGACCTTGTGGCTTAATCCTGCTAATGCTTCAGCTTTTTGAATTTGAGTAATATGCAATTATGGCAGTGCTACCATAAGTCGTACCTGCTAATTTCTGTTGCCCTAACTATTCTGTACTTACTCTAACTCTGTTGAATATAAAACAAGTAGCTCTGGAAATAGGGATCAGAACTGAGGGCTCCCAAATTTTTTCAAACACTTGATATTTGAGAGGAGATTACTTTCAAGAGGACTTTCAAGTACAACATGAAGAACGAAAATATAACATTGATTAAATTCCAGCGTTGACACATGAAGTATCATTCTGTTTACATAACTGCTAAATGCATTTTTGATTAGGATCCGTATAAGTGTATTACACAATAAGGCTGAGTATCTCTTGCATATTAATATGAGGCATGTATATTAAAAATAATACTGGGAAATACTGCCGAAAGCTGCCTTATTGCACTCAGTGCCTATCCTCATTGCTATCCCTATAGATAGCATTTATCCTGTATCTTCCTAATTGTTCAGAAATGCTGTATAGTTATGATTTCATTGGACTTATAGCGAGGTATGATAACTGCTGTAAATGTTATTTGGTAATATTTTTCTTCTTTCTCGTGATATACTTTTCTTTTAATAGAAGAATTACGGAAGCTGAGTTGGTCTGGAATTCCCAAACAAGTTCGTCCAATTGCGTGGAAGCTGCTTTCGGTAAGTGTTTTTTGTGTTTAGCAGTAATAGCCTTTTCAGTCAGTGCAGATAATTTTGCTTGAGCTGTAATTCATTAGTGATACTTCAAAACTTTTTATCTTATTGTTGAACTGTAATGAAAGTTCTGTTCTTTACTCAATTTCAAGCTTAAAATGAAAGCAAGGCTTATGTGATAACAACGGCCTATTTCAACCAAATTTGCCAGCATGGTGGAGAGTTCTAAGATGAGTAAATTCCTACAATTTTCTTGAAAATAGGCAGACAGTAGCGGAAGGAAAACCTATCAGTGTCCCAGGAAAGGCTTCGTTCTGACTACTCATTTAAGCAATGGCCGAGAACTCCTCATAGAAAAGATAAATACTGTGTTGAAGAAAAGTTACAATGGGAGCTTGTGCTTCTTTGGACTGTTTTCCTGCAGCAGGTTAAGATGAACAAATCAGAACTGCCATGGTCCTACCCTTTACCTGGTGGCATTGGTTCACCTGCTGTCAGACTTGTGAGTCAGTTCAGGGAGATAAGCTGATTAAAAACCTGATCACTTTTTTTTATAGGTGAGTTTTTGGTTGGCTTAGCTCTCTGAACCTTGGCCAGAGGTAGGAGGAGATTAGAACTGTAATAGATCTGAAATCGATTGACTGAAATATCATAGAACAGTACACTAAGATATTTCATTCAAGCAATCATGAAACACAAATTTGTCGAAATCTAAACTTTGTTAGGTTTAGTGTCACAGAACTTGATTTTTTTTTTTAATCTTAATATTTGCATTATATTTAAATAGGGTCCTTTTGCAAAAATACAGTGTGTGCCTGATAGGAATGTTTTTGATGTCAGTTTTTGAACTATGATACTTGCCATGGCAAGTCGTTGTTAGTTTTAGCTGTTGTTTGTACGCTGTTGAGAGAAAAAATCGTGAAGGTGTTTGTGTCAAAAAGAACCAAATATCTCATGCAGCCCGCTCTGTAGCGATTGTAGAAGACGCTTCGTCAGCAAATCTTCACACATTTAAGAACTACTTAGAATTCTGAGTTATGTGCACAACAGTTTAGTGCTATTGAATTTTTCAGAGTGTGGGCTTACATAGCTTTCCTTTTTTTAGAATAATTCAACAGGGAGTATAAAATATTTACCTCAGATTGAGTCCAATTTCCAGTGACTGAAAGAATCTCTCTTGCTAATGAATTCCAATAAATTTGCAGCTTAGTTCTTCCAATGCAAATGCAGGTGCAGCTTCTAAACAGTGAATATTAAAATATTCTATTGCAATTAAAGTTAAACATGCAGCATGCAATTTAATTGAGTTCTGTTTTCAAAGTTACGTGGGGTTTTTTGGCTCTAAAAATTAAGTGAAATTTTTTTTTTTTTGAGTAAGAGACTTCCAAAACTCTTTCTCTAAGCAGCTATCGTATTTTGAAAGTTGTCAGTCTCTCATTACAAGTGTTATAGATTTTCCTCTGTACTTCGTACAATGATTTCTCATCTACTGAGTGATCCTCAGTGAATACGTTTTGGAAACCTGAAGACCAGTTATTTAGTAACCTTCAATTTTCTGTACTTTAAGGCAGGAGCTTATTTCATATTCTTTCAGAAGTGGGGAGGAAGGGGTGCTTTGACCATTTGTGGTCTTTTTAAAAAAAAAAAAAAAAAAACTCTCTTTTTTCCTAACGTTATTTGATTTTGTTAGTCACTTTAATCGCTTTACTAATACACCTCGCTGATACAATGGGTAGTATTGTAACTTACTGTGTTATAAGCAGCAATGGGAGCTGTTGGGGAAATAAACGTACAAAACCAAAAGTAAAACATAAATTGCAAGAACAAAAAAGACCAAAAAAACCCAAAAGAACCAAGTTAAGAGTGGAGGTATTTGTCTTGGAATTGCTCAGAAGTCCTACTTAATAAGCCCAAACTATGATTTATTTGAGACACCGAGCATGACTGGTATTGGAAACAGAAGGTGATTGTTCGATTTATTAAAGCAGCATTGAAGATGAAATTTTTAAAATACAGTTTTAAAAATTGATCAGTTGAAAGAGCTATTACATAGTCAAAATTTTAATAGTATTAACATATGTGTTGGATCAAAGCAGTTTTTCCAAAGTGAAAGCAACTGAAAATCAATATGATGCTGAGAGACTGCTGCTACTATCAAGTCTACTTGTAACAATTTATAAAAATATATCATTTATTCCTAAAACATAACAAAGCTAGGCATTCTATACCTAAAAGTAAGCAGAACTATTCAGGCTCAGTTCTCTTTTGAATAACAAAACTAAATACATGGTTGCCAAAGCCTTTGAAGGGAAATTAATGAATAAACGGATTAAACTCTACACCAGTTCATGCCCGGATGATATCTTGCAAGCCCTTCCAACTTTTTAAAGTAAAATCTTATCTGTAAAGTGAACAGGAAACAAGACATGTCCAACTGAAAGATTACTTCAATCTCTGAACCTGAGTAATGGCAAAAGAAACTATTACTGAGAAGTGTTGGCATCGTTGGGACAATCACATCTGATCTCACAAATGAATTGTTTTCTAATGGGACTAACATATCCTGCAGAAAAAAATCCAATGATTGACAATAAATAGGGGGGTAGAATTCAATATTTAACTTTTTTAAACAATATTTACAAAACACTAAGGGTATTAAATGTCAGACTGTATATTTAGGCAGAAGTTAAGCTAATGCAATTTAAAATACCTGAGACCAGATGCAAGTCAGTACATCTTAAAAGAAATGGTCTTGACGAAACAAGTACGTTTTAAAGATATCTGAACTGTAATTCAGTTTGTACTTGTTTTGATGGTTTCTTAAAGTGTGGAGGAAATTAAAATGTACAAGGATTTTAAAAATGATTTTGATGTAGAGATCCTTATAAAAAGGCTGTTGATGTTTTCCTATGGTGATTTTATTTTTTTTCCCCCCAAATGTTAAGCATTTGTAGAGCAAAGCAGAAGTTAAAGAAATGGGGGATTCTGTTGGACTGCAGCGGGAAAGTAATGGAACTACTGTATTTATTCTTAATATATTTAAATTTGTTGCGTCAACTAAGAGATTTTAATCTTAGATTTACCCCTATCTTCGCCCTCAAAAATCCAAAGTACTGATCATTTCTCATGAAATGAAGCAGACATGTTAACAATTATAACTAGCATTTTTGCTTCCAATGTGTTTAGGACTGAACAAGCAAGTTGCTTTGGTAATAAAATGCATAGCTCATTATTAGTTACTTGCACTGCCTATGGCTCATTGTGTAAGTGGAGATACGTACTGCACTTCTACTATCAAAGTTTATGATATTAGGAGGATTTTTAAATTTAATTTAATTTAAATTTACCTTCTCTATTACATTATTTCCCATTAGTTATGACAGTAGCTGTTATTGTGGAAGGAAGGCTTTTATAATACTGACAAGAAATGTTTTAATTTGTTCTGAATAGTGAATGATGTGATTCTTAAATTTTTTTATATTGTCTTCTGGATGGCCAGATCTGTTTTTAAAGCTGTCTATGTTTAGAATGTTAATTCTAAATAATTTTTCAAGCTCTTCATATATGTAAATATATGAAATATATTACATATATAATTACAAATATAATTTGATATGAAATAACTGTATTTTTTGTGATGTTATGAGATATTGGTGATGATTGCTTGAAATGAACCTGCTTACAAGAAAGCATTAACTGTTCCTGAATATTCAGGAAAGTTTTCAGTAGCCAGTTACATGAATAATAGTGTTTAAAAAATATAATATTTGTAATATGTAGTGCTTTATGTAATAGCTGAACATTTGGTAACATTCATGATGCTTACTTTCATAAAATGGTGAAATGGTAACCTGAGCTTGTTGTTTCTAAATAGAAAATAGCCTGAGATCCCAGAAATAGGGATCATACTGGACAAAGGAAGAAAATGAGAATGGATTTTTGTGGAAGAATGGGATTTTCTGATATGTTTGGATGCGATTCTGAAGAACAAATTAGATGCATTTTATATTTAAAGAACAGTGCATAATCCTATCTGATGTTTGACTTCCTTAACATTCCTAAACCTAGTGGGAAAAATCTAATATTTATAATTTGTTTTTGAGACGTATAGCTACTATTGCGTTTAAAAACTCAATCACTGATTCCACTGAGCCTTTTTCTATGATGTACCCTGTAATAATCAGTTGAGGTAAAATGAAAATTTGAAATTTTTTTCTCTTCTGAAACAGTGAAATAGAATAGCTAGAATGTTTTTGAAACTTTTGAGGAAATACTCCATTGCATTATGATTTTAACCATAATTTAAACCAAAGTACCTATTCTAATGTATATCATTCCTATTTTAAAGCAACTGAGCTAAAATGCATTTTGTTTAGAATCAAAAGATATACCTCATAGAAGGACCATATGGGATACTAGAAATTAATGAACGCTTACAGTATTATAGTTTTCTGTACTTATTTATTTTGAGGATTTTTTTCATAGTACGTCATAGTATTTTTGATCAGAAATTGCTTTTTAAAGACGAAAAATACACTTAAATCTATTCTTAAAAAAAATGTTGATTTTTAGTAAGGTGTTGGTATTTGAATTTTGTATCTGTAAAAACCGATTCACTAAAGGATTACTTAGATCCATGTAGGACTGCATTGTACTGCATCAGTTCATTAGCTCTTCTGTCGCATATAGCCAAATGCTAACTGTACGTCTTGTAAGGCAGAGTAGTATCTTTTTCATTTAACTATTTTTCAGGGTTATCTTCCTGCAAATGTGGACCGAAGAGAAAGCACTTTGCAAAGAAAACGGAAAGAATACTTTGCGTTTGTTGAACAATACTATGATTCCAGAAATGATGAAAATCACCAAGATACCTATAGACAGGTACAACACTTATTGAAATGACTTTTACCTACATGAAATCTGTGAAAGAACTTCAACTTCCCCGCACCCTCTGTTAAAGTTTCCTATTGTTTCTCTCTTATTTCTTTAATCTCACTTGAAAGGCAGTCGGCTTTGCTTTCAATAGGCAGTTAACTAACCAATTATTTTCCTCCCTTTTAGGAGCAAAATTAATTAAATCTGTAATGAAATATTAAATATTAAATATTTTGGTCTGAAATTCAAAATACAGAAGATCAAGTATTTTAAAGTCTTAATGTCAGATTTTTGTCATGGCATGCACGCTGCCGTACTAGTGCTTTCCATTTAAGACCTGTAGTAGGGTTTTCTAAGCAGTGGGATTATAACCATGAACCTGTAAGACCATAGGAATGTTTCAACTCTTGCTTTGTTTAAAAAGTGTGCTGTTGGTTCCTTTTACAGTATTCTTCTTTCTGTTTAATTAGATTCATATAGATATCCCACGCATGAGTCCTGAAGTTTTAAGACTTCAGCCCAAAGTAACAGAGGTAAGAATGATATCTAAATGGTTTTTAGATAACTCATTTTAATAATTCGTCTGGTATCACAGTGTTGGTTACTAATTAATTAGACAACAATTGCTGTTTCAGATTGAGAACTAGTCTAAAAAAAGACCAGAAAATGAGAATATATAAGTACAGGCCAAGAATAACAATGAAGACATGAGTAGGAACAAGAGAGACATCTCATTAATCTTCTGCATTGAATCTGTCAGTTTCTTCTCGTGTTGTGCCTTTGAATCTCTCTTCTTTTTTACTTTTTATATATTTTATTAATAATGTATTCTGAAGTACTCTAGAGCTTAGTTCCCATGGTGCTATGTATTTGTCAAAATCATTCAAGGTCTAGAAGTTCTTATCATATGATATTCCACTTAGAAGTTCTTTTTTTAATTGTGTGTGTGTATATAGCATGATTGGTTTGTGTTCCTTATTTGATTTTGCTTTTCATCTTAATTCTCTTGTCACACTCCCCTATTAAAGCTTCTTTGTATGTTTTTATGTAATGAATACAGTATTTAAGTTCTGACACTGTCATAATAAAGTTGCAACGATTAATTACAAGTGTTAAATTTATTAATTGAATTAGAATATGTGTTTTTGGACTGTAATGGAATTCCACAGGAACTTCTTTTGGGGTCTTGCTGTTCAGCATCATTGTAAATGATTTGGAAATGGGTTGAGTTGTGAAGGGACAAAATTCACTCACTGTACCAAGTTATTTGGGTCATTCCAACTTAAGGTTGCTGGTGAATAGTCACAGGAGGAGTTTGTAAAACTCAGGGTCTGGGTGACAAGCTTTCAGAAGAAATTCAGTACAGATAGATATGGAGTGATATGAGTAACAGAGGAAAGAAAGCCCTAACTGAGCTAATACAGGGATGGGCACTGCTGCGTTAGCTATTATTGTTCAGAGGAGAGCTCTTGAACAGAGAATACTGGCTTGCTCAATAGCAATCAGAAAGCAAACAGTATTAAAATGATTAAGTTGCAATAGAGAATAAATCAGAAAACATAGTTAAGCTGTGTCACAAATCTCCTGTGCATCTGCATTTTGAATACTGTGTACTGTTGTGGATTCTCAGTCTCCAAAGGATAAACTAAAATTAGAAAAAGGTGTACAAATGAGGGTTATGAAGACAAGCAAAGGTATGGCTTGGCTTTGATTCAAGGAACGGTTAAACAGATTCACGTTTTCCAGTAAAGAAAAAAGTGAGAGACTTGAGAGGAAGGAGAGGTGAGAGGAAGACATTGTTAAAGGTCTGTGAAATCATTATTTGAGTGAAAAAGGTGAGTAGTGAGCCTTATGAAATTATCAGGATGCAGGTCAGAAGACATGAAATGCTGCCTCATACAATGTGTCCTGTGGCTGTGAGCCTTATTGCCTTAACGTTATTAAAGGTGTCCAGTGCTATTTCAGGGAACTTTTTCAGTGAAGTAAATGTTAAGATAATTCAACTATTCAGAATCATAACTTATCTGTTAATGTCAAATGCAGCATATTGATGTCTTTTAGAAATACAAATAAGATTTCAATTATGAAAAACGACAGCAAGAGCATACAAATGTGAAAAACAGCGCTGGAAACTAAAACTTATTGACTAGACTTTTCGTCTCAAAGATAACTTGCTGTTCAAAGATTTTAAGAAAAGATAGAAATGACTGATGGATTAATATTATTCTAATGAGATATGAACTAATGTGCTTTTAAAGAAATTAGATATATAAAATGTAAAATATAAACTGGTTAGGAAATCAGCACAGTATAAAAATGTAGTACTTTCATAGATCAATGTTGTAAATCTAAATTAAAAATGTATTTTATGGTCTTTACTACCAATTTTTGTTTTTAGTTTATAATGTAATATTTCTAATTCAAATACACTCATCTTTATTGCCTAAGTTACTAATGACATCACATTATATTACAAATGTAAGAATTACAAAATATATATGAAACAATTCCTTTAGATAATTGATTTTATCAGTAATAGTTGCTATTAAAAAAGCTTTTGCCAAGTGACTTCATCTGTACTGGCATTTTTGCAGTTTCTTCAAAATAAATTTTCATAATAAATCCATTTAAAAATTATTTCTAGATTATCAGAGGTATTTTGAAATACACAGATATGTATATTAAAAATAACCATGTGCATCAAATTGAGACAGCAATAAGAGTGCAAGTACATACTTGCAAGCAACAAGAAGCCAGAAGAGGAACACAAGTAGAGTGCAATCAAGAAGAAAACTGGAAAGTTGTATTTTTGAAGGAATGAAGGAGCTGAAAAGGTAGAGAGTAAATAGTTGTGACATCTCATGTGATTGATAAGGAAAGCAAGTTTGGAATAGCAGTGAGACTGTAGGGATGGACAAGAAAAATCAAGCCTTGACTGATAACAGAGAGGTAGATGGGACTAGTGTTTACTTAAAAGATGTTCTGACTGATGTCAGTCAGAAAGGCATTTTAATCCATTTTCAGGTAGTAATAGCAAAAACCAGGCAGTAGTTTTGGTATGGTGGTATGGGTACTAATTACAACAACCTGACAATTCAATTATAGTCTAATGGCAGCTAAATGAGGAATAGTATATGTGAATGCTTGCATGAAATGCACCCAAAAGGTGAAATAAACTTAATGATAGGTGCACAAGGATAGCTGAGGGACAAGACAGTCACCAAGTACCAAAGAACTACTTGAAGAGGAAGCTGAACTAAGTAACGTGTGCTTCCTTCTTTATTTATGAGCCAAAGGGATCTTCTGCATTGTTAACGCTTTGCAGAAAACTGAATTCGTGTTCCAGTATGTGTAGACTCTCAAAGCCTGAAATACAGCTGGTGACTGGATGACAGAAGGTGGTTTTTTTTTCCCCCTCTCTCCTTTTTAGAGCATATATGTCATAAATGATACAGATGGTGTGAGTAGTCTTCTTTCAAAATGTTTTTTCCTTCATTTTCTTCTACTTCTTAATGCTTCCAGTTAGACCTTCAAATGTGTTTCCGGGTAGTTTGTGTTACTGTCATTATAGAGTGAGACAGATTATCTTGCAGTAGTTAATTAGACGATGTGAGAAAACAGATGAAGAACTAGCTTCCACTTATTCTTCAGTTTATGAAGAGGGAGATAAGAATAATGATAAGAAGCATTTCTGTAAGAATGACTGTTAAGCACTACATTTATTTCTAAATTAGTTGAGAATGTTTAAAACAACTCTGAAATATAAATTTCAGGTAAACATCTCTTTCTGCAGTATATGCTGAATGGCCTTTCTTTTAACCAAATTAATTGGTTGAGAATTCAAGTAAAAAGTTTATAAAAAAAAACCAAACCAAAACAAAACAAAAAACCTCTAAAGAAAGTCTTTGGAGAAGTAATGTGTTACTTAGTTACCTACTAGAAGAATGAGATGTAAGATGTACTTTGCTTCTGTGACTTGAGTCCATCCTCCACTGGGTAACATTAGTATCTTGATTTCAGATAGGAATGGAAACCTGTAAGAGTTATGACTAGTTTTGTTTTCTGTCTATTTAAGTATGCATAAGATAAGATGTTTTTGTATGGCTGACTGCTCTTATGAGATACTAATATTTTTATTAAGTCTGTGGAAAATGTAGCAAGTGCCTAGATGCAAATCTTGACCGTAGATGGAAGGAGCACAACAGTTATTTACCAGGGTTATTTAACAATACATTTATGCTAACATTTCTAATTTTATACTGATAATTACTGAAAATATGGCTCAGCTTTTCCAACACTGAGATGACCGTTTTTGCTAAATACTCAGTGTGTATGGTGGGACAGCATGCTATAATATTTTAAAAGGGTGTTGGAAGGAATTTGATTTAAAGCATGATTGTAGTCCCCTTTTGGTTGAATGGTTGACTTAGGGGTAAAGAATTTACATGTGAATTTTGAGAGTATTTCAATGCAAAAAAGTTATTCTGACACTATTTTTATTAGCAGTCACAGTCGAGAGGGGATTCTTATAGCTGAGTTGTATCTGGAAATAGGCTGGTTTAATGAAACTGCTGACAGTCAACTTCATTAGGAGACCCTGCCAGAGTAAAATGCTTTTCTTGTTATTGCTTCAGAGTAATTAAAATAAACAGGAAATACTATATGTCAGTAACTATACAGGTAACTTACTATGAAGTAGAATTCTATATGTCAATAGAACTTCAATAGCTAGTATTATTCAGTAAAGATTGAGTCTGGAATGCAATTTCAGTTGATTTTATGTGCTCATTAAACACATGAAATTATTCAAAGCTTTTTTCCTTTTATTATCTTTTGGCATTGCTCAGGTAGCATATTCATTTAAATGTATGTTATTGAGGTCTCCTTTGCCTTTTTTTTTTTTTTAAATAAAACTGAGGTTGCATTTATTTCTAGTAATTTGTTAAACTTGTCCAGAGGTATGCTTTTTTTAATATTTAAATGGTTATGTATGTCTTAAAAGAAGTGTATGTGTGCTTCACTCTTAAAATGACATCACATATTTGAAATCCACGCTTTGTAGAAAATTGTGATAATTTTCCACAAGTAACATAAAATTACTAAAGCTGGAAGATGATTCAATTTCATGTATTAAGCTCCTTTAACTTCATTTATTGGAAATGGCATGCAGCCTGATATCCCTGCTTTGCTGATTGTGCTTATGTTTTCTGAGCTCGAATACTTAATAAAACTGAGCAAAATAATAGCCTTATCTTTCTGCTTGGCAGTGTTTGAAGAATAAGTAATTTAGCCGTTTCTAGAAGTTCTGATCTTTCTCCCAACTCCTGAAAAGAGATGGGAAAAGGGGAGAATGGAGTACGAATGTTTTGGGGCATAGAATCCTCAGGTCCCACAGTAGGTAGGCAGCTGAGGTGTAAGTAGATGGATATACATCTCATCAGGTGGGATCAAGGCATAGTACAAGTAGAATGTTTCTGCTGTGTTAAAAAGCAAACAAACAAAAAACCACCCAGCAAATCTCCTGTCCATCTCCTATCCCATCTATCTTGCCTGTTCCAACTCCTTTTCTTTTCCTGCTTTGATTAATTAGTGGGAAGGAAAAATGGAAGAAAGCTTGAAGAAATGAGATGTTACAGCAGGGGGCTGGACCAGATGATCTCCAGAGGTTCCTTCCTTCCAACCTCAACTATTCTGTGACTCTGTGGAAAAAGAGGAAAGTGTATTTTAATAGCACTCTGTTAGTTGGGAGTGGGTAGACTTGAGGTGCAGAAGAATGTGAAAATGGTATATAGCAGCAGTTGATGGGATAAAGCAAAATCTAGGAATTACGTAAGTTAGAAGTGATAGGGATATGATTTCGTTCTTACTGATCCGTAAGTATCCTGCACTTCAAAATATCTCAGTACCTTCATGTGTTATGATGACATTCATACTCAGCTAATTGCCTGTCCAGAAGTTTGGAGTACTGTGTGTGTGGACCTGCATCTGTCTCTCCCTTTCTCTGTGTCTGATCTTGCTGGAGAGCAAAGATAGGATCTTGCTTCACAACGTCTTATGAAGATCTTATACTAGAAGGATCATAACATCCAACTTCTCCCATGCTGCTTCCTCTCCCTCTGTGGGTTTTTGATCCCCTACCCTAGCATGACCTAATCCCTTATCCTCACAGGATTGCCGTGCTCCTAGTGGCTCCACAGAAGCCTGACTCTGTTGTGCTCAGGGCCCTTGCCTTTCTAGGGAAAGGGAACGTGTTGCTGGTCCTAGGTGACCAAGGGTCATTCTCCTTTTTCTAGAGAGAGATGGAAAGAGCTAAAGAAGCTAAAGGAAATTTAGAGTGAGTCCAGACCAGGTTTCAAAAGGTGGCATGTGCAAGATTGTGGACAATGTGGTAGGTTTTGTACTTGCTAATTTTTAGTACTTTAGAAATTTAGAATGATGATACTGGAGTAGTAGTAGCCTGTGGCTACTAGAAAGCATGTAGAAAGAAGTGAAGAGATTGTAGGTGACAGAACTGGAAATAAATGCTAGTTGAGAGATCAGAAAACATAATAGGTTTTTGAATCTAACAATATTTTTTTGACCTCAGTTTCCAAATGTTTCTATTTCAGATGTTACAGGACTTCTGTGCCTGTTCTTGATGGTGTTTTTCTCTGCTCCCAAAAGGCTTTCCACACTATTTTCTTATCTGTTTTTGGAATTTAATTTTCAGGAATAAAATCAGTTCAGGAAGAGTTGCTTTGAATTTGACCCTGTGGAAATAACTCATTGTTATATGTTTCTTTTCAAGTAAATTTTAAGTATTTATTTGTTGTGGGAATTGTGTAGATCCTGAAAAAAGAATAAATGCTGGCCCCTGAAGAGAATGGGAGAGATGTTGGCGGTCTTCCCATATCTAGTTCAGTCAAGTTTGTTGAAGTTATCTATTATAAATATCTTATTATAAAACTGTAAATGTAGGTTAAATAACTGTGATTGGTCAGCTTGGGGTAGTCTGTAATTTATTATCAGTTTGTATTTTGTCTTTAATTGAGTTCTGTCCAAATGGGTAGTATTTAACATATATGTTTGGATTAGATGAGAGAAGTGATTTCAAGGAAACTACACCTGATTGAAAAATAGGTTAAAATTATCCCCACCTCTTTTTTTTTTTTTTTGTTAGTACTAAAAGAGAAACAAAAAGCAAATTCTCAGAAACCTTCGTTATGAAAGCTTTGGGGATTTTGGAGTTCCCTTGAGATGGCAAAACCTACAAGTATTCAAAATCCATATTTAAACTCATTAATTCTTCCTTTTATGTATATGGATATAGTTCTTATTGTTATCGTGAATGAGGGTTGAATTAAACAGAATAATTCATTGATAATCACATCTCATGAGATACAGCGGTTCATATCAGAAAAATGATTCTAGTTTCTGTTACTAGTTTAGAAATCAAGATAGAAACCTTTTGGGAAAGTGACCTTTTAATGAGTACTATTTGAATACAGTGTTGAGTGCTGTATAGAATCTTAAATCAGTCTGCCTTTCAGGTATTCAGTGTTTATTTTTTTGATATGTATCAGTAAATTAAACTTTATGAAAATGGGTAGGAAATTGAAAATGCTGTTTCAGTGCAAATTTGTTGAATTTCTGGTTAGATACATTTGGATATATTAAATTTGGTATGCTAATTACTGAGTGATCCTTGCCACTCAAAAAAAAACCCCAAAAAACAAAAAAACCACACCTTAGTTTTCACACTTAGATTTTCAAAATGCTTTGAAATCTTTAGACATTTCATTTTTTAGTGCAAATTATGAATATCATCAGTTTCTGAGGAAAGGAAAAGTTGGCAGTGCAAATTTGACTTGAGACAGGATGCCCTCATGAAGAGGACTATTTTTAAAAATCATTTTTAAAAGGATATTTTGATAGCTGTAATTCATTGTACCAATTCTTTTCATTTGTCAATATATGCATATTTTTATTTCATGCACTACCCATTTTTCATAAACCCATTACACAAGTTTTTTAGTGTAGTGCCTAACACTCTTGCTGCATTCAGCAATTGCTATGTAGCTTTTTTAATCATGTATACCTGACATTTGTTTTAAAGACACTTATTTGCACTTGCAGCGTGTTAAACACATGTACTTTGTGTGAAGCTAAACACAGAATGACAACACTAGTAATACCGAAAAAACTAGTATTACTCAAACTAAGAGTAGCAGCTGACAGAAGCGAGAAGAATACTTAACTAACCTAGACAGATTTGCAGTTTTGCAATAATGGTAAAAGTTTTGGCATAAACAACTCATTTTTTTTAAAGTTATGATTACGTTAAAAAACAAGCTGTGAACTTATACAAGAAAGGCAGAACTTAGGGTCTTTATTATGGTAGTTGCTAGACAATGAGGTCCCACTGGCCTTGATCGGTAGAGCTTGGTGTTTTTTCTGTTTAGTGTACTCCATGAAAAAAGGTATACTAGATGACAGTTCTAATATCAAATAGAATTTATAGCTGAAGAAATAAGAAACGCTGGCTCATGGGAGCAGGAGACTTCTTTGGAGAATGTACTAAATTAGCATCTCCTGTGCTGCCTAATCCTTGCCTCAAAAGTGAAATTACCCTGGGCAAAACCTAGTTAACTGAATCTTAATGTCACCTGCCACTTTGTTTCTTCAGCTGTATGGTGCCCAACACAATTCTCAATGTAGATGAGACTGTTTAAAAACAGTTATTTCAAATGTAGCTGTACTGAACCAGAGACGAGCTGCGTGAAGGCCTGTATTTCAATGCCTACCAAAGCTTTGCATCTCTGTTGTCGTTCCCTTTCTCTGTTGCTCCGTGCATTTTCAGCAGTCTGCTCTTGTGCAAGACAGGGAAATATTAAACTTGAAGATTAAGGAAAAAAGATCCTCCAAGGAAACTCTGCTGGAGAATAGATATTGGTATTTGGGATTTGTCTTAGAGGTGAAAAGTGCAGATGTGTTCCAGCTTGCAGCTAGCTCACATGCAAGCCTGTGATGGGACACTCAGGCGCCCAGATTTGAGTCATATCTGCCCAGAACGTTTCTTACCTGAAGAAGACTATAAAAGGGCTTTTAAACTAAAGAATAAGTTTTTATTTAAATTAGAGTCAGTAACTTCTTAAACTAATGAAAACTTGAAATCGAATAGAAGTAAACCAGGCTTCATAAATTAAACTAAACGTCTTCTCCCTATCATATCTTTTTAGGGATGGTCTCTTCCAGCCTTGATTGAAGCCTGAGCCTTCACTGACTTTTAGGGTTGCAAGCAAGTTCTATGCATCTCCTTGAGGCCTTTGCAAAGGCTCTCTCTGTTTATTACTTCTGAGGCCTGCCCTTAAGAGCCTCATAGTCCTTTAGTCTGGTGAGCTCTCCTTTCTCTGTTCTGCTTGCCTGCCCCTGCACTCTGGCAGCTTCCTGGGCAGACCTGCCAGAGAAGGAGCAGGCTTTCTTTTCCTTCAAAAGGTTATACCTGATCGAGTAAGTAGTGACTAGGGCAAGCCACGTAACACCTTTCACTTTCAGTTGTAGCCTTCTAAAGGCATAAAGCACTTTCAGAAATAAATAGTTATGAATAAATATAATGTATCACAGGCTCAAATTGTGTTGGTGATAAGTTCTGTGATTTCCCTGCCCTGTATTTTTCTCATGCCGTGCTTCCCATACTCAGATTGAATAGGTTGTGGTCTCAGGAGTTTTTGCAGATCCTAAGCAAGGTACTGTTCAAAGGGTTCGGGGAAGAATGGTTTATATGGTTACGTGATATGGGAGGAGGTTACCTTATCTCTACGTTTCCTGGTTTTCAGATATTTTATTAACCATACATGCTTCTGAAGTCTAAGACCTCACACTGCACTATTAGGCAAACTTAACTATTAAGGTTTTTTTTTTTTTCTTCTTTTTTGCATGCTATGAAAATCAAGGCTATATAAAGCCCTTTCCTCTGTTATCTAGGAAGAAATACATACTATGTTGATAAAATATTTCTTTGAAAGAGGTATAGGGTCATGGAAAGATCATTTAATCTTCCTCTCTCTTGAGGAAAGAGGAATTTTATCATATTGGAAAACCTCCAGTGGATAACGTGCTACTTTGTTGTAGCTAGTGTAATTGAATTATAGACACAGTTGGTTTTAACGTATGCTAATACCCTGAAAATGCTTTCTTTTAAATAGCTGAGAAACTTGATTAACATTGGCAGTTAATTATGGATACCAGTGTTCATTTAGGCTTCTGTATGCATTTTTTTATACTAGCAATGTGTATGATATTAAATTTATCCTTGTAATGCTTTTCAAATGCCTTATGTAAAATGTGCTCGTTGCTTGATAAAAATGCCTGATAGTTTCTTTAACTCTTTTTCAGATCTTTGAACGAATTTTATTTATCTGGGCTATACGTCATCCAGCCAGCGGATATGTTCAGGGCATAAATGATCTTGTTACTCCTTTTTTTGTAGTCTTCGTTTGTGAGTATATAGGTAAGTTTAATACTGAATTATGAATTGGTAATGGCTTTGGAACAACACCTTCATTTTAATGTGAATAACAATTTGGATGAGCTAATCAAAGCATAATTCAATATATGATTTTTATTATAGATTTTTTTAAATTATAAATCTGTATAGTTCTCTTAAGTAGCTTTCAAATGTGTACTGACAGGTGATCAGATTCTGTGAAAATAGTCCATGGAGTTTGGGAATCTTTCAGGTCTTTGTTCAAAAAAAAACTCTGTAGAACCTGCAAACAGAATTGTATTTTTGTCAGATGTGAGAGCTGGGGAAAGAAAGACAATCTAGCCTTTGCTTCCATTTTATGATATCTTCACTGCATATCAAGTTTAAGTGCTCCCTCTGCCTCTCCTGATGTTTTCTTCTTCATATGAGGGTTTCAGTCTCTCTTCCTCTCTCTCCCTCAATTCTTCTATTTGTGTAATAAGATAAAACTGTACATATAAAATGACCTGGTGAATGGGGGGGAGGACCCCAAACCCAAAACCACCACCCCCAAAACAAGGAAACATTTTAAATAAGTGATGGGGAAATTAAGGAAGAGAGAACCTATTAAACTGGATCTGTGGCCAAAGTAATTGCAACCTGAAATCAGGGCTTGAACATGAAGGCAACAGTAACTAAAATTCTCTAGTTAAGAACTCTGCTTTTTTGGGGCTCACATTACTAATATGAAACAGCTGTATTTCTGTTGAGTTTGTGACCTTGTTTGTGCTTATCTGTTTTTGTAATCCTTTATTTGGGAAACTTGGATATTGATTAAATACTCATCTCATACAAGAATATCATTCATATTTTAAATTTATAGATTAGTTATCTAAGTCTTAATGGACCTTAAGAATGTGGCTAATCTGAGGATTGAATTCTGCAAGTGTAGTATGTCAAAATACTTTAGTATAACTTTGTTTTAATTTGCTGTAAATGCATATTACGTTCCTTAAGGCCAGATGCTAAAAAAGCTAGTTCTAATTCTCAACCAGTTATTCACCATGGGTGTAAACCAGTACTGTGAGACAAAATAGTTCTTATTAAATTCCCGTACTGTTTTCTTGTGCTTTCTATACATACTGAAAAGTCATTAACAATTTAATTGTAACAATGTGGATATAAAAGGTAAGGTTAAACAGTAAAAATGGCAATGTTAATCTGACTTGAATTAAAACCATTTTCCATATGTTTCTGTTGGTTATATAGATACATAATGAGAAATAACAATGCGTATGTAAACTTGAGCAATAGGTTGTCTTTGCTACTTCAGTGAGGCTATATATAGTGGATTCTTAATTTCCCTCCTCCTATATGTGACATACCCACTGGTGTCTGAATCTAGATTAATTAGATGTACGGGAGGACAGATGATCCTTGGCTGGATGAAAGGCTATCCATTTACTCATTTGCATGGCAACACCTCTGTTGCTTTGTTCATTTCTTGTTTCATAGAAGGACATTTTATTGCTAAGCAACTAATGAGAACTACTGCTGCTTACTCTCTAATCATCCCCTAAGTAGGGTAGAGGCCTACTCCTGAGAGTACTTGCAGTTTCTGCCTTTTACTCCCTCATTTGACAGATAATGAAAATGTTCTTAATGATCCTAGAACAGTAGGATCTCTAGTAGACTTTAGGGTTGTTAATTGAAATAAGAAGCTCAAATGAGATGTGATTAGAGAATTGATATTCCATGTTAAATAGACCATTTAATTAATATGGTAAATAAGTTTGTCTTTACCACCAACTTACATTTGGAAACTGTGGTGATTGCTAATGTATTTGTCAGCTTGTCAGTATTTTCATATCAGAGAACTTAGCTATTTCTGCCAGTGACCAGTGAAGAAGGACAAACTTAAAAGCTAACAGTCATATTTGCCAGTGAAAATATATAAATCTCAGGAAACCATATTCTAAAAGCTCATTTAAAAGATAAAGCGTATATAATGAAAATAATACTGAACTGGAAATATTTTGTTGAATGTAGTAGTAATTCTGCATAAATGCTAATGCATGAGTTATTTCCCACAGTGATGCATAAAAACATTCAAAGATGTGTCTTTCCCTTTTTGATTTGAGTTTTTCTAGTATGTTCAAGTTACATTGACTGATGCATTCAAGTTGCCAAGAATGACAGCATATATTTTACTTAAATTTCAAATAATAACATAGAAAATTCATGCAGCACATCAAACACCCTGAGGTTTGTAATGAGATTGTAGAAGTCCTCAAAACTGAGAGTAAGAGTTGTGCTTAAATAGTGCAGTATTACGTAAGTTTCCTAGCAAAAATATTTAAGCTATGTGATGTATTTGTTTACCCCAGTAACACCCTGTAAAGAAAAGAGAGGTTCTGAAGGATTATTTAAGACTTTATAAGTTCATAAATAACAAATCTGTGATGATTAGATCATCTTATGATATATCCTGATAATGTTTACACATAATTGCGTCTTTATCAAATATGCTAGTGGGAAGAAAGGCTTTATGGCAACTGTTGGACAGTCCATAATCCTTGATCTGACCTAATAATTGTGTGACACTTGTGGAAGACTTTCTGCTCTTCTAAAGACAACCATAGCACAACTGGAAAATTATCGTAGGAAAATTTTTAAAGGTACAGATGACATATTTGGAAGGGATAACTTTCTTGTCTAGTAACTTTTTTTTTTGTTGTTTTCTGTTTTATTCATTTAAATCTGAATGTCAGAAATCAGGTTCGTGGATCTTTTTATAAAGACCAAAGTTGTAGATGTTCTTATGGTTCAGTTTGGATCAAGGTACATAATTTTAGCCTGCAAGTTTATACATTTTGGATAGTTTGAGTGACTGAATTTAGGAATTGAATGTTTTGAGAGTTAAGAGCACTCTTTCAACCTTCCCAGCTATGTAAGTAGGATGAAAATGTAATTTGTTAATATCTCATTAGTTCTGCACTCTACAATAAAAGCAAGAATACTGGGACATTTTCAGAAAGATGGAATTTGTTGTCAAAACCAACCTGAGAGGCACAACTGAGATTAAAGACCATTTCAGAAGGGGACAGTCCTACTGGCCCCTGTTGGAATACAGTAAATTAAGATTCCTTGTCTAAATTAGGAAAAGGAAGAACTTAAACTGTAGCTTTTTAATCTGAAGTTTGTGGGTATATCAATCTCTAATTTTTTTTTTCATAAAACTATTAAAAGTTTGTAGGGTTATTTTGGCATAATATAGCAACTTCTTTGGAATTTCAAACATTAGTGATATGGGAAGACTTTTTCATCCTCACTCCTAGCCTAGGTACATGAAGTACCAGAATTATAAGGTGTTTTTAGAGCAAATGTTAATTACGGTGAGGACGATTTTCCTGAAAGCTCTTTATATTATATTAATTTATGTTGAAATGAATCCTATCTGTGTGGATGTAATTCCAGAGGTATTTTTGGCGAATGAGATAAGATATGCTTGTGACTGCTTGCTGCTCATTGAGTTAATGTGGACAAGAAAATTTTGCTCTAGGTTGCCAAGTTCTATTTCCAGCTGCCACCAATGGCTTTCTCTTTACTTTATACACCTTCCAGTCACTCTGAGTTCCTGTTGAGCTGCATCATTTCTGAATATTAAATTGTGTTGCATAGCTGACTCCATGAGCCAGAAATCCCAAGGAGCAATGTTGTACTACATCTAACTATATATGTTGTACTACATTGGATTTCAGTAATTCACTGGTCCGTGTGTGTGTGTGAACCACACGGTGGACCTGGATTTACTCATCATCTAGAGAGGAAAAACAACTGAAGAGAAACACTGTTATAATAAGACTATGAGTCTTAACACGTAACATTGCTAAAGGGTTGACTGTGTGAGATCATTTTGAGACCCCTAGCAGTGCTGAATCGAAAGGAAATCTAGATAGTAGGGAATCAAGGGCAGAAAATGGACAGTAGTGTAGCTCTACCACTTTATTGTGAATGAAGAAAAATGAGGCTGCTGCAGACGGGAATGGTTATGAAGATCTTGTCTACAATGTTCTTGAAACAGAGGAGCTTGAGACAATTTAAGGATGCTTACAAGAACACATGACCTGAAATCTTTACAAGGATAAGGCCCCTCTTTCAAGTATTTTTCTTGTCACCTTTAATGCTTTTGTAAGAGGTATTATATACATCTGTTACTTAGTGGTGGTAATGACGTTTTCTTTCTTTTTTTTAATCACTACTACCATGATGGATGGACTCTGAGTTCCAAGATCAAATCCTAATGGATTTAGTTCCAAAACAATGTTACATAAAGTTTCTTCAGCCCTTGAAAAACCATCAAGGTACCTCACCTATAGGTACCTATAGGTACCTCACCTTTTTTCACTTCCTTCTCATTTATTACAGGAAGTCATCCTGTTTTTAAAATGAGATTTCGTATTGGTTATTTCCTTCTTTCTTTCCTTCCTTCATTCTCAGCATATCTGAAGAAAATAAATAAATTAAAAACAATTTTATCTTTTACAATAGTTTGAATGCTGTACCTTAAATTACAGTGTTCATAATATAATTGGAGTAATGTTTCAGAGTATTGTATCATGGCTGTATCTGAGGTAATTCCTCAGCCTTTATTTGTAGAAAATGAAAAGGTGTCATTTTATCTAATTTTTTTTAAGGGAAAAAAGCTGTACTTTTAAAGCTGTACATAAATTTGTCTAGAATGTACATAAAACTGGGTTTCTGAATGTGGCACAGTAAGCACAGAGGTAAAGGACACTAGGGCAATTGCTCCAACCCTTAGAAAATTTTGTCTATAATTGTAGGGTTAGAAAGTAAAATTGTGTTTAACTTCCGTTATTTTCTTTACAAGACAAAGCTGTAACCTTTGTTGCACTATATAAAGTAACCTGAGATGATTATAATCCTCCTGTCTAAACACCTAGACCTTTATTAGAGTCCACCAATTGTCTAGTCATGAAGGATTAGAAGCAGGGCTCAGGCATTGGGGTTTGGAGGAGGTAAAACTGAAAAAAATTAACATGTTCATAGTTACTGTATTTAGAAGAGAGAGAGCGTAACATACCAAAATTGAGACAATGAAAAATTGCTTTGATAGCATGGAAGTTTATCAAAGAACTATAACTGGATACTTCCACCCGCCACACATACCATAGGAGCGCCCTGTGGTTGGAGACTGACAGAATCATCCTTGCTCTCTTCAGGTTTAGCAGGAAAGAAATATTGAAAAAAACTCACAAGACGGAGCCCTCAGGAGCTTGAGGGGTTTCGTGTATCTGAAAATTGGAAAGAATTTATTTGCAATTTTATATGATCTTGAACTTTTTTCTGAAAGACAATATTTTAGAATTACACTGTGGAACAGGCTCCCACTATTTAACGCTTTTCTGTTGAAATGTGTGTGTCTATATATATATACGCACACACATGTACAACAGACTATATTAAAATGTTTTTATTTCCACATTTTAAATGATTTATGAAACTTAAAATTATTTAAAAGTACCAAGAAATATGAAGCGTAATTGATATTTTAATATTCTGAAACTTCTAACTTATCTGCCAGTTCTCTGTGAAGCTCTCTTCCTTGTTTTAAACATTATGCAACACAAAATATGCATACGTACATATGTGTAGCAATAGATAGAAAACGTTCAGCATTGAGCTTGCTGTGAGATGCCACCATTCTTTTTTCAATTTTTAGGTATGTGTTCCTCTGCTTTTATCCTGTTGATGCCCTAACATACTGACCAGTTAAAATATTTGAAAGTAGTGCAAAGTAGCTGGAAAAAAAAGCCTGTGCAATGGCATATATAAAATAAACGGGACTTAAATTTGATTTTGGATCCAAATGATGCCACCTTCTTGCTTTGCAGCATGGAAGAAGCAAGGAAGGTCCACAAGTAAGCAGTGACCTGTGTTGTGCCTGCCCACAATGCAGAGCACTTAGCATAGAAGTCCGTACATAGACTGTGTAGACTGATTTTTGACTGCAGGGGGAAGCAGCTGGAAATGATAGGTGCTGAAATAGTGTCCTAAGAGGGTGTTTCGTAGCTCGTTAGTAAATAGATTTTTGTGGAGCTAAATCATCGTTTGCTATTTCATCTTGTTTATTTCTTGTGCTCTGGCTTGTTACTGTTTTATTGAGGAACTTCCTGAGACATCTTCTGTTATATACCACCAATCAAAGTCCTCAGTTGGGACCAAACTTTATTTTGTGTAGAAATGACTAACTGCCCCATTTTAAAGTCACTGCAGTTTCCAGACTCTGCTGATTATAGTCATGTTGGAATTGGTCCTTGTGAAGAAGCAGTGTATTCTGAGAAACTGTTATTTTTCTAAGCTTTTTCTGTGTAATGCAAGAAGAGACATTGTTAAGTATGTTCTGTCAGTATCATCGCAGTTCATATTATGAATTTGCTGGTGTTTCTTACATAGCGTATAGATTTTTTTATGTTCCTAACCAACAGCCAGATTCACAGAACTTTATAGTGTAGACCCATCGTGATTTTCCTTCACGTGTACCTTAACTAGAAAGCCTGGCTGCCATTGCCATCTGCTGTGCTAAACTGCTGAACTTCAGTTTGTGTGCTTCTTCCCTTTTCGCTATAGATTATATTTTCACTATGGATATGTTATGAGGGAGCTGAGATTTGGGTATGGGGTGGCAGCAGCCACTAAAATCTTGTTCATACAGGAACACAAAAGTGAGTATGGCAAATTTCTGTGAAGTTCTGTCCTGGAGGACTGGTTTTTCATTACTGCTAGTGCAACCAAGAGGAGTATTTGGGATTATCTGAGGCTGTTTTTGACCTAGGTTCATGAAGGTCTATTGATTAGATGAAATTCCTTGATTCTTGGGAATTCCCAATTTTTTAGCAATTGTAAAGTTACATGAAGAATTACACTCATAAATGTTTTAAGTCATTCTCCTGTCACATGAAAAGTCATGGAGTGATTAGTGCTATGCATACAATGAATTTTACCCTGGATTTCTCACGTTATTCAGTAAATGCTTTAAATATAAGAAAATAAAATTAATTCCCCCTTCAGCACTGAAATTTGAAATAGCTTCTGTCAGGTACATGCATGCCTTTCTTTGATTTGCAACTTTTTTTTCATTCATCTGTTCAAATATTTTGAGGTGTTGTAAAGTAAAAACGTGCTTCTTCCAGGTAAGCTAAATTGCCTCAAAGGAGGAAAAAAATGTAGACCTAGATTTTAGTGGTTGTAAGGACCTTAACAAGTGTATTGAAGTAATTGCCTGGATTATATTTTAAAGCTCTTCATTTATTTTTATGTATGTCTCACGTAAGAAAAATGAACCTTACACAAAACTTCTGAGTAGTTATTATTAGTATATAATGCAGTTTTTCAGGCTTAATTAGGCAAAGAATCTTACTCTTTTACATGCTTTTATTCACTGCAGCCCAGTAGGAGAATCCTTCTGAAAGTAACTAGCTGTGACCTATTTGTCAGCTGGCAATGCTTGCCATAATATACTGTTGTGTTGAGGGTCAGGTAATAAAGTAGTATCTATTGTAAACTTTGCAAAGAGAAGGTGTAAGGGTAATTTGAGTAGGGCTGAGAGGACTCAGCTCATGCTTACCTTGAAAAGGGTTAGGGAATGAGAGGAGCGTGAAAGATGACAAATAATTTCACTTACAGGACTTGTGGAAGGGAGAGAACTGATGAAGGGGTGGACTAATTAACTGTAAGTGTTTTAATTTTTTTAATCTTTTGATTGTTGTATTTGGATATTTTTAAATTATTATGGAAAACTTTGTTGTTGTAGCTTTCAGCATGTCTTGTTAGAATAGTAATTTCTTTTAGTTGCAATTGGATCATGTAGTTGAATACTTGGTTCTGGCTTAGAGTTGTATAACCATTCCCATTAAGGGGACACTATTTTTTAATTTAGTTAAAAAGTAAAAAGCCCTAGTGTGAGTATAGTTGTGCTTTACACAGGTATGCTTTTTGTCTGTGGCTTGCTTGTGACAGTTTATTTCCCCACTGATTTTTCTCTAGTTGCTTAACCTACTGCAAGTCACTGGTGTCACCCTCTTTCAAATAGGAATCGAATTTGCCTGCATAAGCTCCCTTTTAATCTCCTTCTGTCCAAATGAGGCTATTTAACTTAACGTATTTAATTAGTAGCTTTTTTTTAGCTAATACTATAAACCCAGTTAGTGCTGCTGGCAGTTCTTGGAGTATAGTTACCATGAAAAGTTGTTAAGAATTGGCAGTTGTTAATAATGGACAAGCCTGCTAGTAAGTAACAGTTCGCTGTAGTGGAGTAATAGTATATCGCCTTATATATTTTATGCAGTAATAAACCTAGATTCCCCATAAGTTTCATAAAATAAATTGAGATTATATATTTGTCTAAAAACAATTCTTCAGTGTAATCTCATTTATTTCTTTATCTGGATATAGTTTGAGCCATTTGTTTTATAAGCAATAAGAAAGTGTAAAAAGCTTTTCACCCTCTTTTTAAAAGCTACTCCTAAGAGTAGTTGTTCTGAGTTAAATTAAATATGGTAATATGAGGAACAGAACAGAGAAGTTAGACAAAACTGAGAGTGTTATGGCAGATTTGTACTAAGGGTACATTAGAGGTTACTGAGGCATTTCAGCTTAGAAAAAGTAAATGATTTGTTATGAGTATTGCTTCACAGGAAAATCATTATATTACAGGCTAACTTTTCCACTGTTTGGGAGAAGGGATGGGAAAATGTGTGTGTGTGTGGGGAGGGGGGGGGGGTGTTTTTTGTTTTTTTTTTTTAAGGAAGCGTTCTTATTTATTTTACAAATATATGCATTATTTTTATAGGACTTTAAATAAAAGGAAAGGGCTTTTATGTAATTAAAATATCTATCATTCATACTTGTCAGAGTAGAAAATGTTTTGCTTTTTTCAGTGGTATCTACTTACTTAAGTAGATGTGCTCTGAGTCCCAAAGCTGTCATTTTAATGTACTTAACTGAGTATTTCAAAGTAGTGGTATTTCTAACTACCGTGCTGCAATATTTTTATTGAAAGTGGATTAAGCAACAGTCAGTGTATTCTGATCTATGTACTGGTGAAAAGCTTTAAAAAATCTTTAATGGGAGAAAGAAAACATGATAAGCAAGACAAGCTGTAAGAGCAGCTATTGAAGAAGACAACATATATTACTTGAAAGATTTAAGTAAGTGTCAAACTGAGGATTTATACAACTTCCATTTTCTGTTGACTAGTAGAAGTTACTTCCACGTATCAGTATTTCAATTCATACAGTAGTATCTTTAAGATAAAAATTATGTGACTGGCTTTCTTGTTAAATAGAGCATTAAATGAAAATTTGTGATCTTTTAGTATTTGTTGACATAAGATAGCAACTGGAAAAAGTAGTAATTGCCGTTTCAATATTTATCTACATATTTTTGTCTGAACACACAAGATAACCTTCACCTCCTTACTCTTCCTAACGTAGTACGTTGTGCTAGTAAGAAAATTTCCTATGGCTGTTAGGGCAAATGTAACTCAAATATACTTCCTTATACTTACAGCTTCCTGTTATCTGTTCTACTCATTATTGTGAGCAAAGGCATGTATGAGTGGGGTTTCAGTTTTTTTTTTTTTAAATCTTTGTTTTCTTTTTTTTTTTTTCATATCCCTGAATAAAGAATATGTTCAGAATTCTGATCTTCAGTATGTTGCAAATGCTTGGCCCAGCCTTGATTTGTTATTAGTAGTAAAGTTGTAGTGTGAAGGCTTCTTTTGTAAAGCAGAAACAGCATCCAAATGAGAAAAATGGATGGGAACTTATAAACCCAGGAAGCTACATGTTTTTCTCGATGATTTTACATATTAGAGGAATAACCAGGTAGAGATTCAGAAGCTACTAATAAAAACTTGAGACTCAACCGTGTCAGAGCCAGGAAGCCTAACAGAGGTGTAAAAGTAGCGTATGAAGTGCCATTCCACACCAGGGGAGTTTGGATTTTTTGTTTAGGTGTTTCCTGTGAAAAAAATTTACCGACCCTGTTTTGTGGACAAAATCAGAGGAATTCTTTCAAATTGAAGCTTTACTATGAGAGGTTTGTAGAACACTTCCCCAAATTAATTAGAAATTACCAAAGTGAAATGAGACTAACCCAAGGTCTCTATCAAAATTAAATTATGAAGTTGTTAACCTACATTTTAAGACATCTAAATTATTATTTAAATTAACTATAGTACCAAAGGCATGAAAGTTGGAACATTTAATTGCAAAAACAAACTTTCAGTCATACAATCCCTGCTTCATGTCATCTTCATGACTCATTAGGTGAGCAACAGAAAGCAAAACTGTAAATATTACTATTACTAAATGTCACTTTGTAATTCAGTGTTGCATTTCTGTGTTGAATCTGACATATATTAGTTCTGGATCATCCATTAGCCTGGAGAAGGGATGGCAGAATGGAGTATATGATAGAGTTATGAACAGTTATGAAGTGCAGGGGAGGTGGGAGGAAGAGGATTGAGTCTTCAGCATATACCAGAACAATGGATGTAGGAGGCACTCGATTGAATTAAGAAAGAATAAAATGACTAGGCTTTCCTGGTAATAATGGTTCAATTGCCAGAAATATGAAGGGGTTAAAAAGACAGGTTGGAGAAGTTCATGGATGTTAGCTGTCATTGGTCACTATTGATGTGTATAAGTCACGCATTTTTTCAACTTCTGCGATCCTTCACCAAGGGAAAGGATCAATGTATACCTCCCATGTTTATTGCATCTTGTTGGAGAGCTTCTGCTGCCAGCCACCGTGAGCTGGATCATTAGCCAATGCCCATCTTTTCTTTCTGAAATTATTAAGTTTACATCATCATCTTATTTGTCAGCTGTATTAGACGCTTCAAGAGAAGGGCATTCTGACTCCGTTTAAAAAAAAAAAAAAGAAAAAAAAAAAGAATCGTAATCTTCTCCAGGTCAACACAGGAATTAGTCACGTTATCTGACAATAAGAAGAAAATTATGACAATAATGAAATTAACAAAATGATAGGCCTGCCTAGGAATAATTTAGCTTTTATTGTATCGGACAAAATGTTTGTTTAAAAGTTTAGGTTTTACCAGTTCACTGTCTTTTGATATCCTGAGGTTACTGAGGTTATTTCCATGTATTATAATGTTTACATTATTGAGATTCATTAAAAGAGTGACATGGTTATATAAAACCATGGAATGGTAATATCTATTTATAGGCCATGAAAGCTGCTTTTATCTGTAAAATTATTAGTGCTCTTCTCCCAGTTAATCAATTGTTCTAACAAACTATTCGTTCTTCCTACAAACCCTGCCTTTCCTTTTTTCTGAGTATATAGTTTCAATTTACTGAGCGATTTGTCCAGTTTGAGTTATTCATCATGCTACCTCCTGTATTTTACTAGAGGAAGTAAAACCTTTAGGTTTCATTATCTTAATTTTCTATCATGAGATAAACTAATGCTAAAGTAGCATAATTATACCTCTCAGTTCTATTGCTGCCAACTGGTAAGAGAATGTGTTTGTAGACTACAGCTGTCTCTGCTGTCTTTGTTCTTCCTAAAAGCTTATTTCACATCATTTCACCACTGCCAGGGATTTCCATTCTCTTCAAGAAAACTTTTTAGGTCATACCAACAATTGACTCACTGGCATATTTTTTTAGCAATATTTACTCTTCTTCAGATGAGGATCCACATTCTTGTTTCTATGTTCTGGTTCGAGTGTCTCATGTAGTTTAGAAGGTTAATATGGATTTTCTTCTGGCCTACAATTATGTATCTATTTGTATCCTATTTTATATCAAATATTATTTTACTTTTTCAGGAAAAAATCAAAGGAAACTGAAATCTCTGCCATTAGTTATCACAGGAATTGAACCAGAACGCTTCCTTTTTTGACTTAAGTATTGGGATTTTCAGCTAACTCAAATTTTGTCTGTTAAAGCACAGTCTGCTTATATTATTCAGCTATTTACTAGTATCTCTTCCATATTTTTCAATAAGATGCACTAAAGAGTACTTGAGAGAAAAGGATTTGTATTTCCTGCGTATATAACATTTTTCTGCTAAGAAAAGTTTTATTTTAGTGAAATCTACTTACTAGGTGAAAAGGTGGATAAATATGATCACTGATGTGCATTTTAATGATCTATTTTAAAAATTGATTTTACATCAATCAATATTTGTGTTTCTGAATTCAGAAGTGGATTTGTCTAGAGAAGATGTGTTGTAATTCATGGTGCTCAAAATACACTCCTATATTTTTAAACATGAAATGAAACTGATAATATGAAAGTTACCGTAAAAGGTAAAGAGGATCGAAATATCTTTTGTAAATTATATTGTCTCATTCCTGAAAGAAGTTAAAAACTGGTAGACTGTTGCACTCTGAGGAAGCCATGAGAGTTTACTGAAAGGTACGTTAATTGAAACTGCAAATTGGAGATTTTGTATCATGAGAACAAATGAGAACTTGAGTAATGGTGGAAACAGTAAAATGAAATTGGAAAGACTTCTGCAGGTGTAAGAATGAAAGAATTGGGGAGAAGGAGAAAGCTAACTGCAATTAATGTAACTGTGGGGAGATAAATGTATTCCAAAGGGAGCTGCATATTTTAGTTCTGGCATGTGCACTCGTTTCACTCTCCCTATGGTCTCTGTATAGTTATAATTAATGATTATCTTTCTATAGTGAAGAAGCACCGAAGTGGTTATACTTTCAGATCTAAATCTTCTCAAGCATGCGTTCCTGACAGATTGGGAAATGACTTTAATGGCTTTTGGTATCCAAATATCGCAGCTTTGGCTTTGTGTGTTTATTACGAAGGAACTCGCAGGAAAAAGTTGAAGGGGAAAGAATTATCTAAGCAATGATTAATAGACTGTCTAAATTGTCAGAAATGTAAAATTCAAATACTCTTGATAAACATCAGTAGTGTTTCAAGTTCTAAACGAGGGCTTTTAAATTGAGATTTACCAGGACTTTAAATTTTGTTTTTAAATGTCTTTTTTGTTATTTTGTTAATAATGTTTCAAAACATTCAGACCAATTTAAATACAGTTGTCGGAAGTCTGTAGGCTGAAACTTTAAGTTAAATAGTCTTTGCTTGTAGTTTAAATACAAACTATATTTTTATCATAGACAAGTAATTAGAAAAAAATTTGATTTATTTTCGTAAGCGTGGGATTTTTGGCTTGCTGTTAAGTTGGGAGATCTTAGAAATTTACATTTCTACTTCAAGCTGTAGAAAATAAAGTATAAAGCAGCAGTGGAAAACTAAATACTTAAGCACAGTGGCTAAAAAGAAAATGCAAAACATCAAAATTTTTGCTGAACTTTTTTTTTCTGTTTTATGTTTTAATTATTTTATTTCATAGTAGCTGTAATTATGTAATGCTTTCATAGCACATGAATTTTGATAAAACTTTTATTTTTTTTAAACTTATGGTAACTTATGTATTGTTACTAAACAATACATAAGTTTAGTAACTTATGTATTGTTACTAAAGACATCTTTCTGCACTGAGATGCATGTTCTGCCTTTCACGGTTAACTGCACAAAAAAAGCTTACTTTGTTTAAATTAGATTTATATTAAAATACATTACCTTTCTTACTTTAATATAGGAAAAGAGTGTAAAGAAACCATGCTCTGTTATTTTTGAGTAGATAAAGAGTGTTTTTCCTGGAGAGAGGTTTTACTGTCTTGTGTGATTATTTATTTATCTTAATGAGAAGTACCTATACAATATGTTTAAAAAAAAAAAAAAGTGACGGAAACTCATGATAAAAGCGAGCAGAGGTGCTTGCTTTGCTGCAGGTTGAAATTTAATTGGGAAATCGTTAAGTGACAGCAGTAAGTGCTAGAGTGCCTGTCTTTCAAGTAGCGCTATAAAAACATATTGTGACGCTTTTCTGGCGTGCAGAGAAAGTGACCATTAGGTATGTCTCATTGAGCGCCTCTTACTGTTGTGTAATTCTTCTATGACTAGTTCTATAAACATTTTTGTGGGGTTAAAACATTATATATTTTGTGAACAGCTATATGTGGTTTTCCATGAAGTGTAATTCCTTTGGCTTTTATTATTAAATGTTTTTTAAAAACATCTGATCTTTTAAAAATGTATATGTATTTCCACTGGACGTGATTAATATTATGGAATAGAAGAAGCAGTTCCTGTGTCGAAACTATCCTTTAAGCTTTTTAGACGTTTTCAGATTCCTTTAAAATATTCTTAAGATGCAGTACGCTAATAAAATTATTTTGATAGGAAAAATTTTCCTAATCTATCTGCACAGGTACTGCTATTCGTTGTTGTGGGAATCTCTGATCTTAGCACAGATAATTTGTTGAATGTTATTAATGTTCACTTTGCATTAGATTTATCATAGCGGAAAATTTTGGAGTCTTTTTGTAAACTCTGTGCCGTGCCCCTTCCACAAACACTACATTCATAGCAAAAATGTCATAGGATGATAGACGTTGGAAGAGGTTTGAAAAGGTTATCCCCGTCTACCTTCTACCTCCAGTTATGATCAAGTAGAACACAAACTGTCATTTTAAAAACTTCCACGCAGGCACAATACTGAGTTGCATTTACTGCTGTGTTTGTGTGTGTGTGATCCGGGGAGGGGGGTGTTGAGGGCTTGGCGGGGGGGAGATTGAGGTGTGTTTTTTTTTTCTTTTTCTTTTTTTGTGCTGCAGGGAGTTTGGCACCAGCAGCTGTGTCTAGTCTGTTCTGGTTTCCGCTGTTCTCTGTCTGGGAATATAGATTAGGGCTCTCGGCGCCCTAATATCTAGTAATCTAAATCTCTCTTGTTGCAATTGAACCACATTGCTTTTTTGTCTTGTCACCAACTATAGACATAAATGCATATTTCTTTTTTTGCACTTACAATATTGCATATTTAAAGACGGTTATCATTCCTCTCTTTAGTCTTATTAAAACATTTCAGGTCTGTCCTCCTTTCTTCTCGGGATATGTTTTGCAGCCTTATGTGTATTCTGCGAGGTCAGTTCCTGAGGCTTGCGTTAGACTTATTTGACGACGTTGTGATTTAAACTCTTGTCCCGTTCTTGTTTTCTGCTCTGTGTATGCTTGTGTGTATGTGTATACACGGGCTTAATGTTTAAAAAATACAGTGATTAGCACAAACAAAATAATTAATGTGTTTTGGAGGGAAAGTTGAACCTCTAATCTTTTATTTCCTCTTCTCAAAGCACCTTTGAATTTTTCAGGAAACTCATCAGGCATTCTGAGAACGTGCTTATCAGCATCCTATGCTCATGATGCATATTGGATGCTAATTACAAGTCCTGTGTGCCTGGGGTTCGTTTTAAAGATATTTGACCTTGCTAGTTTGCTTTTGACCTTCTCTTGCTGTTGTCTCCAATTTAAGCTGCATCCTGACAGTTGTCTTTCAATCTTACAATGTTTGTTTTCTTTAGAGAACTAAAAGCCACCGTATGAATTTCCAAAGTTTTTAAAGATCAGTTAGTTTTATCTAAAGCCTTAAATATCTCTTCTTTGATATGACTTCAAATTCCTGTATGAAATACACACAGTACAGTCATCAGAGGGTAACACGGCGGTCAGCAAAATCCGTCTGCAGCAGTTCTTTCAAACATACGAGATTCTTCCGCTTCAGCAGAGGTTATTTTACCATGTAAAAAACAAAACAAAACAAACCCACCAAAACCAAACTTGATTGTTAACTGGCCGACTTTGTGGTAGTACTTGTACAAACAATGTTAACTCTGAAATTCTGTCCTGTCAGAAAATTGTGAGGTTTGGTAGTCAGTATATACAGTGTCCTGATAAATTAATGTTAATTCCTGTTTGTTGTACTGACAATAAATTTATTTACTTCACTCTTAGGTTGCATTTACATCAGAAGAACCGTATATAATGAAATATTTTGCAAATTGTTCTTTTGGCAATACTAACGAATACAAAAGGATTATTTTGAACGTAATCTTGTTAAATTTTCTCTAATATAATTTTTTGTTTTACTGTCATCAGACCTGATTTTAAATGAATATGAAAGTCGGGTACAGTATCAAGATGCATACATAAGTAGGTGATGTCACTATAGAAGCATAATTATTTACGTTTTTATTTTATATTTGGAGGCATTAAAATATATCGTTATGCATACCGCTTGCTGCTTATGGTTTTGTGTCTATTCCACGTGACACATCTATATAGCTTCTTCTTGTGAGCCTTTAACTCTATAACTAACCTAATTTTAAATGAGATTGTTTTGCAACACAGTTTTCAGTAGCAGTAGTTGAGTAGTCCTCAATAGTTCTCTATTACAGACTTTGCCTATTGGAACCAACAGTCATAATATTTGTGGGGGTTTTGTACTTCATCACAACAAAGTATCATTTAGTTATTCATGGCAACATTACCAAGGAAGAGGAAAATGAAGGCAGGGGAAGGAAGGAAGAGCAGATGACTTGCACACCTAAATCCTTGCAATGTTACTGTCATCCCCTGGAAATGGGGCTGGGTAGTATACAATATAAAGTGGTACTGTATAGCTAGTTACTGTGTTCTCCCTCTGGACAATCAGTTGTAGCCTGTTCTCATATGATCTGTAGGGAGTCTCTTTTTAATCAGTTGAAACTTCCTTGAAGCTGATCAGTTGAGTCTGTTACTGTGATAGGACAGATGGACTTTCAGTAGTGCAGTTAGTATGTCATCCAGGCATGGCAAATTGAATATGGTCTTTTATGCTTTGCTGGAAAGCAGTAGTGTATTGTATATTGCAACTGAGTATGTGTATATAAATATGTGTATGTGCACATTTGTTTACAGATGTTTGTCCACCTATCTCAGATAATTAGAGATTACTGTAATAGGAGTGTTTTAAACATGTTAACGAATGTCAGTTCTTAATTATTATCAAATACCTATTCCAGCAGAGATTAACAATTTATCCTACATTAGCTGTACTACAGACCTGATTCAGTACCACAGACAGTATCATTCAGTGCCACAGACCTGATGCTGTGTAGTTGGCTTTGATGGCTGTGGTCCTTGAAGGTCTTAGTCACCAAGGTCAAGGTGAATTAGGCTTTATTTGATGAGGGAGATGGGAATGGAGTGGGATGTCTTTTCCCTGATTTTTTTGCCCCCTCATTGTTAATGTTCCATGCTCCTCTCTCCCCAAAAGAAAGGGGAGATCTGCTCTTAACATCATTCATGTCATTTGTGGGACCAGGAGTTGTTCTGATCTCGCTAGGCATCTTTTTGCATATTCTGCAGGTTCCATCAGGTATCTTTTCTGTTTGCTCTGCAGGATTACTTTGGATTTGCCAACCATTTTTCCTTCCTGCTCTACATCCTTAGTTACTATCTTGCAGATTTTACTACTTGCACGTGTTTTCCTGTCCCAGTTAGTGCAGCTATACCACAAATCTCGATTTTGCCCTTTTTACATATTATTTATACATCTATGCTTAGCTGTGGTGCAAAATGCTTGTCGTGGGTTATTACTAATGTTACAATGTTACAAAATACTTAGCCACTGTTGCCAGTTTATGCTATTTTAGTGTTTTTCACTGAGTTCAAGACAAGCTAATATTAACTTGCTTAGTGTGCTTCATGGGTGCAGCAGGCCTCTGCTTTGGCTGCATGCTAACAAATCGCATCTCTCACTAGAGATAGACCCGGTGTGTGAGATCACATTGCTTTTGTAAATATTTTACTATTTTCTATTTATGAAGATTGCATATAAAGTTTGTTTACACATACTTAGAGGAACTTCATGTGTTTATAATTGATGGGGTGCCTAGACCCAGAAGTCAGGTCCTGCTTCTTCAACTAGCACCGAGGAATATTTCCCCTTGGTATACTCCACTGAGGGAACAGAGGAATGGGCAGTGATTCAGTTGCAGGCTGCAGATAAATCAGATAAAAAAACAAAAGGGTAGAATGAAAAAAAATGAAACAAAGTATGCAGGAAGCCTGCAGATCTGAGTTCTTCTCTGTCCTTAAAGCAGTATGACAATGTGGAGACACATGTTAGATTTTGTTAGATAACCAAGTCTAGCTTTTTAAACGGTTGGGACTGGTACTGATAGAAGTCTAGCTATGACAGCAAGGAGATGATTGTGTGCTTCAGATCTCACCTGAGAAGCAGGTAAGATAATATGTGTCAAGTTGCAAGCTTCTGCAGTGAGACTGTTTCAAGCATTACAGTTGACTTATTTAAAGCAGTACCAGTAGTCAGGCTCTGCTCCCTTCTATATAAGCAATGGAGAGCTGTCTTCATATTACAATTTTGCAGTCAATTGAAATTAGCATAAGCTGGTGCTTCCAGTGAATAAACAATCCTGATTTCTTTATGCCTGATCGTTTGTTCCAGTACCTGAACTCCTCCTCTGGCTGGATTAGTTTCCCAGTCGAGTTCACCACACAGCTATATAAAAGCTCCTGCCTGCCTGAGGAGCTAGAAGTTGTAGAGAGAAGACAGAGGCTACTTTCTCAGTGTAAATCTGATGGCATGCAGGGTGTATGGAACAACGCCGTTATGCTGCAGTGAGCCACATTAAGCTGACATAAATGTGATCCTTCATGAAGAGGAAAGAAAAAGAACACTCTTGTTCTTGCTCTCTGCCTGATGTTTGCATGCACTGACATTTGTGCCAGCCTAGCAGTGAATTGGTTCAGGGAATGTTTATATCTTGAGCATTTTACTGATCAAATGCATAGCATAGTGCACAATCTTAATATAGCATAAGAGCTTGCGCCAGGGCACAAGGGTTCAACGCCTGGAATAGTTGACCCAGGGCTATCTACTCAGGAAGATAAATAGGACTAAGGGGCATGAGGGACAGGTGAAAGTTGTTCAAATCTTTATGTACCATTGCTGCTGAATGCTGTAAACTTTCATACAAAGAGCTGGCAAATATCTTGGGGATTCTGTTTAGATGATGTTAAATAGCTAGCAGAGTTATCCAGTTAATTGCGATTTTTCTTTTTTTTAGTTCACTCATTATATGGTTTGAAGCTTGTAAATAAAACCTAAATATTTTCTAATAATACTTCAGTTTTACTATTAAAGCTATGTTAATATTAAGTAATACTAGAATCTTAGTCACAAGATCATGGTGAAACTGACAGATCCTAGTCTTTGATCATTATTTGCTGATACTTCAAGCTTCGGAATGATTTTCTTCAGTAATATAAATTTTGGTTGAACATCACTGACCGGTTTCTCAAAAGCGTGCAAATGACTGCCACTTTTTTAGTTGTTTGGTAAAGGGAGTTGAACAGTAATCTATTTTGCACCTTTTTCCTGGAAGATTAAACGCATGTCCTCCTGCATCAACTATTTTGCAAAATACAGATTTTCTAGTTAAGTATCCCCTGTTTTCAGCTGCAAAGGCCATACAGTAACGTCTCATTATTACAGCTTTAGAGTATGTTTCACAAACTGTTATGTTTTCCATTGCCTATTTCTGAGTTCTGTTACGTTGTCTTAACTTTTTGTTGTTTTCATATTGAAACCATGCAATCATTTCCACTGCATTTTAAAAAAAAACTCTTGAGCTTTTTACAGACTAACTCACATTATATCTAAGTAAAAATGGTATGCTGGGTTTTAAAATACATCTTAGGTAGGAAAAAAATAGCAATTTTTTAAAATTGTTGCAACTCTGCAAAGAATGCATGAAGAATTCCGAATGATTTAGTAACAGATGTGTTTGACTAGAATCTGTATATTGCATTGTCTTATGTTACTTGACTTTAAATAACACAGGACTGTAAGTTATTCTCACTCTCAATATTAATGAAAACAAAATATCGATAAGACAAACTATGGTAAGAGGTATACAGCAACAGATCATTTGAAGCTATTTTATATTTGGGTATCTGTAGCCTTCAGCCCTTCCTAATACTTGTATAATTTTGTATCACATATGTCACTTCTCCCTGGCAATCCATTTTGGATGATGACAGCAAACCTATTGAAATGATTAATCTGAAAAAAGTGTGCTGAACTTGGTTTTTTTTTTTTTTAGCAATAACGAAGAGCACTTTTTTTTTTTTTTTTTTTTTAAAAAAGAGCAATCATCTTACAAGCTTTGAGCATGGTCAGAAATGTGGCTTAAAGGTTTTTTTCTAGATGTAAATTGTATTTATTGGCCAGGTCGCTCACCTGTATAAGAGGCTGCCGGTTTTGTATTTGGTATTATGCAAGTTCTGTGGGTCAAAGACCTTCTGGTGCCAACTGGTTTACTTGGTTCCCTTTCGTGCTCTGTATTTTGGTGGTAGGGTCTGAAGCAATAAAGGTGTTTTTTCATACATCTCATCTGAATTGTTGGTGTGTAATCAGAGTTGTCTACAGCCCATATCTTTTGTTTAATTTGCAACATGAGCTAAAAATGTCCCTATTTTTCAAATAAATGTATCATTCTCAAAAACAAGCAGACCCATTTCTATGTAGATATCTATAGTGGCTTGTGAATAGGAATTAAGGGTAAGTTCTGGACTTTTTAGCAAAAAAAAAAATACTCTTGCCATTAAAATCTTGCCAAGAAAAAGACTGAGTGAAAAATCTTGCTGGTAAACATGCAGGCCTACTAAAGGAAGCCTCCCAATGACTTCTTATTATGAAGAAGAAGAATCTGGAATTAGAGAATAAATACATGAAGTGTTTACTCTTCTGTGATAAAACAAATTAAGGTCACTTGCATTTAATTCTGAAAGCATAAAATTTAGGTCAAGTAATCAAGCTTACAGTGTTTTTATAGAATACGTGATTTTCCTTATCCTCTAGGTCAAAGGAGATGATAACATTATCTGTATATGTGAAATTATTTTCAGAACTAATTATTAATAAAGTAAAACGATTAAAACAATGAAGTTAAAAACATTGTTCTTATAATGACCTATAAAGGTATTTACCCTGCTTCCTATTAGATCTTTAGGAAAGTATGACAGATCCACTGAACGCAAGTAAGATTATTAACAGTGTTACAACAGGCAAGTCAACAATACACTGTGCGTGTGAGAAAATGACTAGTAATATGAGAATGTTTTCAACGCAAGAAAGTCATGTTTATCCAGTGCCTGGAGCCTGGACTGATGAGGTGACTGAGTTCCTTTTATTTAATTAATTTTATCTTTGTGACTCTAGTACCACAAAGGAAGGGAAGCTTTTACTTTAGTAATCAGTCCTTTAACAGCTTAAAAGCTGTATCTCTCCGTTAAATGCATAATTGTTTTTTTTTTAATGGGAGATTTTGATGTGGTTATATAAATTTGTAATTAGCTAACTGTTACTGTAAGAACTTCCACTTAAATAATCTATTGTGTCCTGATCTCCTTAGGAAAGCATTGCAATAGTGCAAAAATGACTGAATAGCTGTTTCATAAATCTTTGAATACTGTGCTTCAGAGTGGAATGTGTAAGATTTTCTAGATATGGGAATATTACTGTTCACCTCCACACGAAATTGTATATTTTTGTAGTTTGTTTACTTAGCTAGTAACTTTTAAGTTAGGTCTATCTGAAGATATAACTACTACAGTAGTTTACAACAAAATAATACTGCAAACTATACAGGCAAGCATCTACATGTCATAATGATTTCCCTGCACCTCTGCAAGAGCTATAGAAGCTTTATATAAGCTATGTTGGTCTTGAAATCTATTGGAATTCTTTTTGTACATTAGACAAGAAATATATTTATGCGAATTAGTGCTACAAAACAATGATTTTAGGATGTTCAGCAAATTAGCATTTCTAATGTTAATATAAATTATAAATTAAGTTATAAATTATGTATAAAAGTAGAAAACCAAACCTAATTTAATGACCGTCTTACAGGTCTGTTCCTGGCTTCTCCATTTGATTTTTTTTTTCTTATTCTACCATGCATTTTGGCTCCTACCTCCTGCTGTAGTAAACTCATCTGAGTTTTGTATGAATTGGAGTGCAGAGACAGCATTTCAAGATACAGGGCTAAAATTTTAAGAGTAATATGGCAATTAAGTGTCGGCTTGCACTGAAAACACGTTTCCCTTGAAAGTGTATATGCTTTTTTAGTATAATGGGTTTTGTTTAAGCTTACTTGAAGTGGTGAAGCAGTAAAACATTGTCAGGTTATATTCATTTTTTCTCTCCCTCTTTATAAAGACTAAGAATTGGTGTAAGTAACAGATATAGATAAAATCTGAATACAGGTTACCTTTCTGTTTGTTGCATTTGGACAGGGATTCTTGGACTCAGCTGGCTGTTGGGATGCATTAAGAGTGCTGCTAGCTCCTAAAGCAGAAATATTATTCCACTTTAATCTCATTTATTTTCAGTATTTAGTCTTCATCTTGGGACATGGCTTTTTCCATAAATAAGTTTCTTTCCAAAGTTAAAATTTCTTAGTTCTTCAGTTAACATGAACGTTCGTATTATATGATTTTATCTGTCTGTAGTGGCAGATGTTTTCTCATGATCTATACAGAAAAGGTGTTATTCAGTTATTTTTTAATGAAATCAAATACTTCTAAAAGGCAATGAGAGATCAGATATGAACTTCATTTTAACATTTTGAACACCTTCCACCAAAAGTATTAACTAGTCTTAATCTCATATTAACCCCATATTTCCTTTTTAAGGAAGGCACGTCATTATTATCTAACATATTTATTTTTTATAATAGTTGGAGAAATAAATGTCTAACAAATTGTAACTAGTAAATTTTCCATTTTATTCTAATACCACTGCCTTTTTGAGTGGAGCTAGCTAAAGTTGTTCAGAACAAGTTACTGATTCTTTTCACACTGAGGAAAGTTTCAAAAGCATGCATTGGGAATGACTGAAAAGCTGCTGATACCATGCTAACAGCAGCATACACATTCAGACAGCATGTCATTGGCTCCATGCTACAGCAGTTTTCCTCCAGGCAACTATTTACTGTCTTCTACAATTACAAAGATAGCATGATAAAAATCTCCACAGGAAACTGAACAAAATGAGAAATGTTGCTGTGAGACTTTGTAATTGGGAATTTTTATGAAGGGATTTTTTTTTCCCAGATGTTGATTCATATACACATTTGCCTGCTATTTTTCCTCATTCTCTTGTTATTTAATCTTTATATTACTGTCCATTCAGATTTAACTCATGGCAAAAAAAATCTGAAGTCATCTAAAATGGCAATTTGCACTTGTGTTGTATTTTCCAACAAAACACTTAAATTTAAATAACTCATGTACTTTTTAGATGGTTATTTCTGCTGCTTCTGTTGTTTGTCCTGAAACCCCTTCCACTTTTTCTTTTAAAATATCTTTAATGTGTTTATTTCTTCCTTATAAATAAGCAAAAAGAAAATCCATATAAGAATCAGCTTAATTTTTTTTTCTTAACATTGCATGGAAAAAGTACTTTGCACCATGCCCCAACAGAAATAAGTGATAAATATGTAAACTGATGTTTTGCGTGTTATTGTGCCAATCAGGTGTTCCTTGTTTTGAGCGTACTCTCTTGAAAATGAATGGCCTATGTTCATTTCCACTGTAGTGTGGAAAAAGGATATTTCAAATAATCAGAGTCAGTTTTGAACTTTCTCAATAGAATGTAGCAAATGAAGCCATACGGATGCAGCAGGAACTATTGCAGATCATGAGCACTCATTTGCTTTGTGGCTTTTATGAGGCTTTATCATCTTTAGTATATGGATGGACTCCATGGTGTAACTCCTTGTGAGCATCCACAATATCTTAATCAAGAAGTACTGGTTAAAATACTTATGTTCTAGCATATAGAAAAATGATACGTCTTAGCAGATACAATGGAAAATATGTTTTGATATATTTCTGTATAGCTAGATTTTACTCTTTAGCTTGGCAACTGTATATTAAAACATTACAAAGTTTGAGACAATTGTCTTACACAAGGTAAATACTGTTAGTGTGTAGTCAAAATATACTGTGTTGTCTTACATTAGGAGATTTTTTTTCTGTATTTCTAAACTTCATTTTCTGACATTAGAAGAGAGCATCTTCCTGCAGATGCATATGAAGCACAGGAGAAACGAAAATTGGACTGCAAGTGACATATTTAAAGAATATATCATAAAAAATTCTAAATATTTATTTCATGATTAAGATGCTTATGATAATGCTAGGGATTAATCACTATATGCAACAGAAAAGCATAATGTTCTTGGATATCTTTGCCAAAGAGAAGCTTATGAGAAGAGAAAAACTGGATAAGTACTTCCTAAAATGCTATTGTTATTTCGATATTGCTTATGCATGGAAGTCTGTGACATTCTATTTAGGAACTTTCTTTTACTGAATTTTTTTAGTGAAGGAATTGGATGATTTCCTGAATGCTGTATGCATTTTTTGATTTACAAGGTCACCCAAGTAGAGCTGAAACAACTTGATCATAGTTATCTTTCTATCGCTGTTGGATTTTTTTTTTTTTTTTTCCCCCTGTGAAATAATGAGACCTCTACTTAGAATATTGAATTTACTGTCAGACCTGAGTCCTTTTCAAAATGGCATATTCTGACATCCATTTTTGGGTTTGATGTACATACTTGTAGCAATGAAAAGCAGTAGGGAAGTATTGGAAATGTTGCTGAAAAGTGATACTCTGCTTTTCTGGAAAAAATAAAAAATCTATTTTCTGCCTAATTTGAGAGTATTCCCTTGAGAGAAAAATTAGAATCTAGTTTTTGCGAAGTATTAATAATAAAGTTTCTTTGCAGTCCAAGTACCTTCAGCCTTATTTCTCAAACTGCCTTTCTTTTCTCACATTCTGTCATTTTTGATTGTTGCAGGTAGTTCAGTCACAAGATGAGAAGACTTCTGATGGGCAGTCAGTCTTATGTCAGCTAATTTTAGCTTTCTGCAGTGTAGTGGTCTGCGTTCTGAGGTAGTCATTTTAAGCTCAAGTTATAGCTAATGTTGAGAAACAGGAATCTTTTGGGAAGTGATTCATTTGCTTTATTTTAGGTATCTACTTTAGAATGAGATAGCTAATACTCTTTAACTTTCTTCCTTTCCCGCATTGGCTGTAAAAGGAGATAGCATGTTCAATTGGTTAGGTGAGTTTTTACCTTATTTGTTGATTTAAATCCTATTATGTGAATATAGTGTGGTAGATTTTGAAAGAGTAAGATAAGAAACAGTAAGATAAGTAATCTAAAGAGCCTTTCTCATTTGCTGCCTTTTCATAACCACTTGTAGAAGAGTTGTTGTGTTCTGCTGTGGTCTGTAACTTCCTTTTCGTTCAGAATTACGAGAGCGGTATCATGAAAAGAAAAGCTGCTCAGGGACAGGAAACTTGCAAAACATCCATAATGCAAGTAATCCATAATCTCATTCCTTCAGTAAGTATTTACTGATGGAGTACCTGAAGAGTGCCTCTTTCAAGAGGAAATGTTCAGTGTTGCTTGCATTTTATGTAAATATGAGGAATTCTGTTTCATTTATTGTTTTACTTTAGGCATTGCAAGGCAGAAACAGAATATGTCATTTCCTTTTTTGCCTTTTTTTCCTTAATCTTTTTGATTTGGTTGTCTCATCACAATGTCGTTACCGTATATATTTTGGAAAGAAAATTAAAATTAAATTAAAAATATTAAGCATTAACTTTATTTTTCACTGGGGAGCTGATTTATGAGTGTGTAATAAACATAATTACAAAAAGTTTTTTTGAGTGAAAGTGTATAGGAAATACCAAACACTTTTTTTCCTGCTTGTTGAACATGCATCATTCTTCTTCTTTGTCTGGCTTTCTTTTCTAATCAATGTGAATTTTCGTCCTTGATTTTTATTTCTCAAGTCTTTAATAAAGAGGGCTGTATGTGTGTGGATGGTATGTGGTTTTTTTTTTTTTTTTTTGGAGTTACAGGGCAGATCTAATTGGAGTAAAATTGATAATGTTATAAAGGTTCATATGAAACCTCTTGTCTGCTTAAACTGACTTTTAAAAAAAAATTCTTAGTATTTTATGGTAAATCTAGTCATTTTCAATCTCTCTCTGAGAAAGTCGCTGGAAAAGGCCAGTATATCTTCGAATTTTCTTTTTGTTATACTGGGCTTACTGAAGGAAGTCTTGATGTTGATGATAAATTCCTACCTTTTCTAGATTTGGAAGGAGCTTTCCCTTCTTATAGTCTTGTTTTTTGAGCTGTGAAACTAACATTTTGGTTTTGATTAATTTTGTCAAATGTACATCACCTAATTTAACTGTCTAATCTGAATTAGGTTTCTTCCTTTTTTTCTATATATATGTATATATATATATATATTTTTTTTCTTGCTGATGATCGCTTTCACTTCAGTCATTTCTCGTTATCTCCATTGCCTACATTCTTCCGCAAGAGCTGTCAGAACTTTACTGTGTATAATGCAAACGTAGATATGTTCTGCAGAGTTCTTCATATGGAGCTTGAGGTCTCACGTAGTGCCTCTGATAATCCTCTTTCAGGTGTGAAATGTCTAGAAGGAAGTAATTTATTATATATTAATTCTCATTAACCAGGCATGGTTTGAGATTTTCAATCTGCAACAAATTAAGTATTCATTAACATTTAAAGCCGATAGATGACACAGTTGAGCAATAAATGATTCCTTTAGTTCCTCTTAAAGGAAATGTGTTAAAGTTTCTGACTAGAAGATAATTGACAGTTGTCTTTATTTTCTGTTATTTTCCTCACCTTTACGTTGCTCTGTGCTCTTCATTGGCTTGTTTTTCTCTCACTTTTTCTGAAATAGAAGAAGAAGAAGTGGAAAATTTTGATGTTTCCAGTCTGCCTGAAGAAGTGCTGCAGAACATAGAAGCTGACAGTTTTTGGTGCATGAGCAAGTTACTTGATGGCATTCAGGTAAATTGATTTTTCCTGCCTTTCAGTAGCGGAGATAACTAATTAATGTCAAAGCCTTGAATTACTTTAAGAATGCTGAAACAGTACGTCTATGAAAAATAGAGGAGAAGTAGATTTTTCCAGTAGGAAATATCTGCTGTAAGCTTGGAATAATGTTAAAAAATAAAATAAAAACCCTCTGGAACTCTTTTTTTCTTCTTCTTCTTCTTTTCCTCCTATAAAATGTCTACATGTTTCATTGTAGTATGATATTATAGAACAGAGCCAACCCCTCCAGTTCCAGAGGCACATGCGCCCTAGTCAGCAAGTGTGGAGAACGTTTGCTTAAGTGTCGAAGTAAGATGCTGTCGCTGAGGTGATGGAAAGCTGGCTGCTTTATTTGTTTGTTTTTAAATCATTAACATAGCAACCTTTAAACAATTACTGTCTTAAAATTCCTCCTGAAATGGTCCTGTTGTTAAAACATCCTTTTAAAACCACTTTGATGTTTATACTGCTTCACAGTGTTGCTTTTTAAATTTTTTTTAAAATATGTGGAATCTATAAGTGTGGACACAGTTCTCTATTAAATGCAGCAAGTAGCAGACTAAGAATGGGAGATTTATGCGTAAGTGTTTGTTGACATATAAATTTATGAAGATTTAGAAGGCCCTAGAAAGAACAGTAAATAAGCAGTTAAACATCTTGTGTTTAAGTGAGGGTGGAAACTGTACAACTTAGCATAGATTAAATGATATACCTATGTTTGGTATTTAGCATTGTAAAACACTGTGCCATGACACTAACCCATGATAAAGTAGATCTTGGACTTTTTGATTTACAAAGAAGTTACCTAAATTAAATTTTGTAAACTCTGTGCTGTCAAAGGTTTCAGATAGTATCTATCTGGTATCTGTTTTTCAGATCTGTGTCGTTGAAAGTAATCATTCTGAATCTTACTAGAAAGCAAAAATGAAACAATCTTGGAAACTCAGCTGTATACAACATTCAGAAAGAATTTCTGAATTGTTATAGCACCAAAATCAACCTTTGATAGAAATGTGATGCTTTCTAAAGGGTGGTGATTTCTCCTTTGCACTGGCAACAAAGAATTGTTTTTAGCTGTTTTTCTTAGTCTGATGATCACAGTCGGGTTTCATTTGTTTTTACTGAGCTGATTAGAAAATAATTTATGGTTACAAAGATTTAGCACTTTCCTCCTTTATCTTTTTTTTTTTTTTAAAGGTGATGTTCATGCTTTCTATTTCTGATTATTCCCTGGTTTCAAATTAGCTACTTGTATATGTGAGGAGGATCTTTTCTGTTAAATTGTTTCAGTATTATTTTGATAACGGTAGAAATTATAACAGGGATGGCAAATTAATTTTAGTTGATTCATTCCTAACACATCTTTAAAAGAAGAGGTGATGGAGGTGTGCTTCTACAGTGCTGACTGTATTCCATCCTTTTGATATATCTCATATAACCTTTCTGATTTTATTTTAAAATATTTTGGACAAATACTTAAAAATTAAACTTTTGGTTTCTCTAAGTCATTTTAATGTAATGAAAACCATGGAAATTGAATTTGTATGTGTAAGTGTGTGGAGAAAGGCTATCCTCTAATCATTAGCAAATAGCCATAAAATGCAAATAAGAATAAAAATTTATATAAACTTAAACAGTACTTGTCAGTGAAACTAACTTAATATGCAGATTCTTTATTTTGATAGTATTTTTAGGACAGATTTTTCTTTTCTTTTGGCACTTATGTTCTTAAATTTTTGATGTATTCTATGATATCACTTGTCTTTTAATATAACTGTTTCATTGGATAAGGCGTATTGCAGAAGGCCACTAATTAATTAAACTTGTAACATAGTTAATTTTGACAAAACTGTTACTGAAATTGAGTCACCAGAGAGCTTTTTTGAGGGTATTTTAGATGTATTTCTCCTGGTTAAAAGTCAAATGAGTAGTAACTCAGCATTTTTTGTACAGGAGCATTGAAAAGCATAGTCAATTTGTCTTCTTGACCTCCCTGAAAGATGTTACTCTGCTTATTTCAGTCTCTCAGAAGTGCTACATTTCAAAATATTTGACCGCATATGAAAAATAATAGTCAGAACTTGCTTCCTTCATTTCAAGTAGATTTCTAGATAAAGAAATACAAGTCCTCCAGCGTATTTTAAAATTTTAACTCTTTCTTGAACATCTTGTATCACAGGGCTTCTACTTTTGTTTTTTTTCTAGAAAAGGACATTCAGAGACAACATCATTTCTCTTTACAATCCTGTTTTCCTACAAAAACATGAAGTACCGATCAACAAATTATGGACACTAATTGTAATGGACTTAAACTGTATTGATGAAAATTTAAGATCTTATATACAGTAAATGATTATCAATTGGAAATAGTCAAGGATGCACTCATCTATCAAATGTGGGTTGAGTGGTTATGCTAGTCATGTGACTAGTGATGTTACACTTAATTCATTGTAACTGCAGACTGGTGCTGAAATGCAAGGACTTGCTCATCCTTTTCCCTTCTCCCATGCTGCTCTCATATTTCCCTTTGTGTGTTGACCCCACTTTCCTTATAAGATTGAAGGATCGTGTATTTAGTTGCAGGTTGAGCTGACTGAGCTGATTAACCCAACAGGAAACTAGCTGTTTGAAAGCAAGAGATGGAAGGGAAGGGAAAAAACTGTTTTACTGAGCTGACTTATATTTTTGATATATGATCACAAGATCGAGTGGAGGGGTACAAGGGCTAGACAGGGACAGGTGAGGCAGGAACACTCTCTTCAGGGCAACTTGCAACCATTAAACTTGAGATTAAACCTTTCCCCAAATTGCATAAGCTGATCTTTATCAAGCGATAATAACCCTGTGCTCTTCCCTGCTCCTAAATGCTCATTTCTATCCCACCCCTTTTGGAGTGCTTTTTTGAGCTGATTTACAAAGCTGAACCCCATGAAAACAAAAAAAAAAAACACTGGAACAGGTATCACAGCAAAGAAAGGAATACAACTACATAGTAGGGCTTGGGCAGAATCATGACAGCTGAGATTTGGATTTACTTAAGTTTTTGTAGATTCTCAGATTACTAAGCTTATTGTCAATATGCAAGATGTTGATCCAGGTGATCCACTTTAGCGCTCTCTACTTCTCAGAAAAAGTACTGCTGCTGATGATGTTTATTGGAAATAGCTTTTAAAGTATTTCCTGCTAGTCCCGTACTATTTTCCAGGTGACCTACTATGGATAACAAAATGTCTTTACACTGAACCAGTAAAAACTACTACTACTCTCTCAGAAAGCCACAAAAACTAAGACAAAACAAAACAAAATGGAAAAAAAACCCAAAACAAAACAAAGACTGCTGAAATCTTAGAAATCCCAGACAGGATCAGTGCTCTATTCTGTTTTCTATTTTCAGTACAAATACACTGTAAGAAAGTCATGTATGACTACTGAGATTTTACCTAGTATGCTTGAATAAAAGATATAAGGATTTTATAAAAGGAGAAATGTGACGTATTGTGATAATAACTGCAATCTAAGAATCTATGCAGAATAGCTGTACTTTATTGATCAGTATAAGTTTTCCATTTGATGTCTGCCTAGTGGTGTTCTGGCAAGTCTAAAACTGTACTGTGATAACAGTTAATGTCCTGTTGTCAATTTTTGACTAAGAGGAGCTAGGTACCTTATTTTACTTCTGTTTATGTCTCTGAAGAGCAAGAGACTAATGAAAAGAAAAAACATTGTATTCATATTTTTTTTTATTCTTAATAGAAAACTCATTTTTTAACTCATCTAGACTGCCTCATTTTCTTGATTCCAGAGTTGTCCAGGGTGGCTTTAAGAAATATGGATTCCTTGCTCTAGTTTTGCTACTGATAGTACCTGGTATTTCTCTGTTTCTCCCTAATATCGCTCTCCTCTTTTTTTTTTTTTTTTCTTTCCCCTAATGTATCTCTGTATATCTTTAATACAACAGCACATCTTCAAAATACGGGGACTCGTGGAATAAGCGAGAGTCTTGACATTGAGCAGCAAGTGTTGGCTGCTTCCTTATGTGCTTACAATTCTTAAGAAATAGAAGCTTACTTCTATGCTTGTTGCTTAGCCTGTGTGTAGAGAAGAAAAGAGAAACTTGGTGAAATTGTCTGTTATTTTAGCAGATTCATGCATGCTTTTTTTTTTGAATTCTCACATTACTTAGCATTTTCTTTCTTGGTTTATTCTCTCTGGTTATAGGCTCCTAAATGGCTTTGTATATGTCTCATCACTCTTGTTTCAGACTAGAAAACTTAACTTGACTGAAATAAAAAAATTGATTTAAATAGAAATCTCTCTAAATGGAGATTTTTTAAAATATGAACTTATATTTTTAGTGTGCCAATTAACCTTGTATTCTGTAGCTATATAGGATGTTTTATAGCAGTCAATTCTGGCTGATGATATGCAGCACTGGTTTTCCTCTTCAGTGCTTCATGACCACGTACTGCATTTTTCTTCTCTAGCTTTTGTCCCAGATACATTACACCTCACTGCAACTTTTCTTACTTATTTCAGAAAAACACATAAGAACTTCTAAAATGATGAGATCAAAGGATAATTTGAGTTGGAAGGGGCCTTTGGAGGTCATCTAGTCCAACCTCTTCCTCAAAGCAGGGTCAAGTATGAGTTCAAACCAGATTGTTCAGTGCTTTATCCAGTCAAGTCTTGAAAATCTCTAAAGGTGAAGACTGCAAAACCTTGGTGGGCAGCTTGTTCCAAAGTTTAGCTGTCCTTGTGATGAAAAAGCTTCTTCTTACATCCAGCCAGAACCTCTTGTTTCAATCTGTTGTCTCTTTTCCTCCCAGCATTCTCCACTGCTTGGCTTTATCTTCTTGATAATGTAGGTGTTAACAGGCTGCTATCAAGTCCCTCTAAAGACTTGCCACCTTCAGAGGGAACAACCCCAGTTCTCCTCAGCCTCTCACAGGGCGTGTTCTCCAGCTCCTGAGCATCTTGATGGCCCTTTGCCCTTGCTCCAGTTTGTTGATGTTTTTATTGTATTGGGAGGCCCAAAACTGGTGTTCTAGATGTTATCTTGAAATAGAAGCAATTCTGTTTAAACATAAGAAAAGTGTTTTTTTTTTTTTTTTTTTTTTTTTTTTTACTGTAAGGGTGTTTAAACACTGGAACAGGTTGCCAAGAGAGGTTGTAGAGTTTCTGTCCTTGGAGATATTCCAAACCGGACTGGACACCGTCCTAAGCAACATGCTCCAGTTGACCCTGCTTTGAGGCGAGGGGTTGGATTAGACGATCTCCAGAGGAGCCTGCCAAACCTCAGTGATTCTATGATTCTATAACAAGTGCTGAGTGGGAGTAATCACTTCCCTTGATCTGCTGGCCCAGGAGGCTGTTGGCTGTCTTTGCTACCAGGGCACGCTGCTGGCTTATGCTCAGCTTGCTGTCTACCAGGTCCCCACAGAACTCCTCTCTAGCTAGTTTACCTCCAACTTGTATTGTTGCAAAATGCTCTAATGAAGGCTTGTAAAATCTCTTTCTAAAAGTGTCTGTGGCCATGTGCCGTTATATGCCTAAATAAGACGACCATTTTTGATAGTTTTCAAAACATTACTTGACAGTGTCACATTTAAAATCTATGTAACAGTATTTTAATACATTCATATATCAAATAAGAATCATATGTTTCTAGTTTTTAATACCTGATTTATTATTAAAATTATTTCATCTTGCCTTTCAAATTCAAACACTCAAAAGATAAAATCCTCAAGATGTCAGTTCATCATGCTTCTTTAGAACATTTCTGAACTGTAGATGATGTATATATACTTTTGCATTTTTTACCTGTAGAAATAATGGCTGTGGACATGAGAAGAACAGAATTTATCCCACAAGTATTTTTTTCTAGTTAATTAAGTAGACGTTCCCATATATCCATTTTAATTTAGCTTTTTTATTCCTAGATCATCCTTTATAACCGTTTCCTCAACTGAGTCCCATTAACATTCAAATAAAAAGTTCACACTTATCTGTGCCTCCTACAGACGTAACATTCATATATAAAATTGAGTGTAATTCTTCATATTAAGTTCACTTGTAATGGTAATAAAATAACCAAAGGGAAAATGTATGCATTTCATAGTGATCTAACCAGATGTATTAAAAATAGCAATAAAATATTAATATCATTATTTATCAGGGTCTGGGAATTTTTGAAATAAAGGGGAGATAATTCATTTCCAGAGACTGGAGTGAACAGAGATGCATATTAGCTATTTCTATGGCTGATTAAACGGCAGAATTTATGAGTTGCAAAGGCAATCCTGTAGGCTTCTCTCTAACTGTTTAGTTATGAAAATTTTTTGCTATCACATGCCTCAAGTGTGGATCATAAATGGATGGATGGAATGGCTTTATGCTGCTTGGAAAAATCTTTCAAAGGTCTGCACTTTGTTTTTAAGAAAAAATAGCGCTAAGATAGCTTTCTTTGTAGCTTTTGCTCATTAGACTCTTACTGGTTATGTCTGCGTTTCATCTGTGCAGCTAGGTAATCATAGCAGAACTAGTTTTAGCTAGCCAGGGTCTACTTAGTTCTGTAATGTTTGAGTTGATACTCGTGCTGTGAGACAGTTCTTGCATCTCACAAGCTCAATTACAGTGATAGTGGCTGCAAGTTGTGTGGTAATTCTTGTTTAATAATTTCTGGAAATCCAAACTGTTCTGTCTATGTTAGCGTCTTGTCCAAGTTGCATCCTGGGGATGACGAAGTAAGGTCTTCCCTTTTTTCATTAAGCTGCAACTACTCTAAGGAAAATAAAAGGTTTGGAGTAGATTGTTTGATCAGAAACAGATTTTAAAACACTTACAGAAAGCAACAACTTTTTATTTTAGCATGGAAATGCAACTTATGTTGTAATAATTTCATGAATGATACTATGTTTAACTATTGAGATGACTGCTGATGACTGCCAGCTGCTCTATCTCATCCCAAATGGAATTTATTGTTGAATAGGGCTTTCAACAATAGGCAACGGGTAGAAACTGAACCACAGGAAGTTCCATCTGAACCTGAGAAAAAACTTCTTGACTGTGAGGGTGACTGAGCATTGGAACAGGTTGCTCAGAGAGGCGGTGGAGTCTCCTTCCCTGGAGATATTTAAAACCCGTCTGGATGTGATCCTGGGCAATATGCTCTAGGGGGCCCTGCTTGAGCAGGGAGGTTGGACTAGATGATCTCCAGAGGTCCCTTCCAACCTAAACGATTCTGTGATTCTGTGATTCTGTTCTGTTGTATATACAATAGCTTGGGATTACTGTTATTCTTTTCAATATCAGTGCCTTCCATAAGGCTATTTCTAATTTTCTTTAATGATTTTAATTCTATTTTTATATGCTTTTATTATTTTAATTATAATTTAATTTTTAATTCTAATTTTTTTTCTAATTTTATTTGTTTTCCCAATTTGTTAGTCAGCAAGAAATGGTCAGATACTTCTGAGAAACATGTTCTGCAATTAGTTTAGGCATTTGTGCCAGTTCAGGATTACAGAATGCCTTTTCTTTTAATGACAAATGGACAACTTCAACATTTTTAGTAATTACTTCTCAAATGATACACCTAACTGGTAATTCATCTTTTACTTTGCCTGGTCCTGTATCTGAGACTAAAGTCAGCTGAAATACTAGCATGCTCCAACAGGTACTTCTGTCCAGAATCTTTCCTGTATTTGTGCTCAAATGCCTGCTCCTATTTTTTCTTTATGTAATCTGTTAGTTTAAATATAGTTAGTTTTAATGTTTTTTAAACTTTTTTGGAGTGAGGAGAAAAGAGAATATTTAGAGTAGGACAAGAATCTATAAATTTTTCTTTAAGAGATTTATTTTTACCTTTCTCAGTTCAAATAACCTTCTTCTGCAGGATACGTAAGTTATTGTTAAGAATGGATGCTATTAAGTCCACTTTTTTGAAGATAAAGCGCATGCACTATTGTGTCATTCTGTGTGACTTTCCTTTTCCAAAGGACCTTCAAATCTTTGAAGGCCTGTTTGAGGCTGATGATCTTAGAGTTCTATAAAGACTTTATCAGTTCCTAAAGAGGAAAAAAAGTACATTTTACTGAACCCTACTGCCATGGTAGAAAGTTAATTCAGCAGCTCTGGCAGTAAAATTACTGTAAGTAGTAAGCATTGAAATATAATTAAAATAATCATTCTATTAGTCTGGGTCTTTTGCTATAACACTAGTTTAAAAAAGCCTACTTTTGTCTATTCAAAACTTGGAAAAATTTAAACGTGAAAAAACATATCTGTGTTGATCTTCCTGTTTATTTTTAAGCAGATGTAGCTTGAGCAGTCAAGGTCTGTATGTTGGCTGTTGATAAGCTAGCCTCAGACAAATATTACGTTATTTCAGCTACTCTTGATGTAGCAAAGACTGAGAATTAAAAATGTCAGCATTTTAGATTTTTGGAAAGAGTGATCCTTCAAACTTGTCAGCACTGAGACTATCATTAACAATGAGCCTGAGTCATATAGCATCAGTATCTACTTTGCAAATGTGAATTGTGCTTTGAGGCAGAAGCATTGCTATTCAGTCCAGCATTTTTGAAGCCATTAAACTTTAGAGTAGGAAGAACAATAAGCTTTACAAGAAAATTATTGATTTTGGCACCAGCTCCAGCAAGAGGGAGGTCTTTTGAGACCCTCTCAAAATTCCTAGTTGGTTTAATTCACCAGTAGACTACTTATATTCTGTCCTCTTGATCTGAGAAACTCAAACGCATCACCAAGATACTGTCAATCAGTGTCTCTAATAAGAATTCAGATGCAGTTGCTAACTGCTTAGTTTGAAATATGTCTATACTGATCTACTGTGAGAGTCTTTACTGATGGCTGCAGTCTTAGAAAACATCTAAACAGAAAGATCAATGCCCAAAACTGCTTTAGTATGGGAAGAATGGCAAGGAGTGAATATAACATCAATTTTTGAAAATGGTTTCAAGGGAATTCCTAAAAACACCGAGCAAGCAATTAAATGTACGTTTCAGGGAAGCTTTTATAAACTGTAAGAAGAAATGAAATTAATAGTTAAAGAATAAAGCCATATTATGGAATATTTTATGTAACTCTTGTAATGGATGACAAATTTGATGGCTTTCTGAAGGAGTTAGTGAGCCTGTGAACAAATTTACAGTTTAATTGCATTTTCAAAATGCATTTTGATGATGACCTTTACCGGCAGTTCTTAAAGAAACTAAGCTGCTGTGGTAGAAGCATTGTCTGTTATCACTCAGGGAGGAGAAGGGTTATATAAGTAGCTCTCAAAAGAGAAAGCATCCTTTTGCCATTTTTGAAACCTAAGATGAGCTTGTGCTTGGTGTGCTCTGTGCTGTTCTGATCTCTTCTGTCCGTCCCACTTCAAAATGATGGATTGGACATTTAAAAAAAGCGAGACAAAGGTGATCAAAGATATTTTCTCCAGCTTGGATAACTTGGCTAAATGGAGGAATATATAGAAGTCTCTAAAACGCTGAGTTGCATGAAGAAGGTGAATAGGGAGTAGTTGCTTTCCATCTGTTCTGATAGAACGGCTGAGTGATAGGCTTCCAAAAAAAAAAAAAAAGAGTTAGGTAACTAAGCCATGGAGCTACTTGTCAAAGAATACATAACTTTTTACATGAGTTTAGAACCTGGACAGTTTGAAGTCTGGTTAAAGAAAAATCTTTGAACACCTTTCATTACAAAGACATCACCTGGCATTAGGGAAGCCTCAGCTCTGCAAACTGGAAACTGTGGATGAATGCTGAAAATATATCACTCCGTGCTGTCTTGCGGTTACACTTGTCCGGAGTCTTTTGCTCTTGACTCCTCGTCAAAGATGAATGAATCCTTTGTTCGATCCAATATAGCCAATAATAGATTTTCAAAAATAAGCCACATCCTTTGCCAGGAACGTGATAAGTACAAAATTGCATCAGTGGGATTTATCCTGAGGACTGTAGTTTGTGTTCAGGAGATATAAATAGTTTTATAGGAAATATTGTTTTCCATGTTCTCTATGAAATATGCTGTGCTAGCAGTTTGCTTTACAATAAAAGATTTTATCTTCTGCCTAAAATTTACTTTTGGGATTGTAAGTGTCCATGTTTGATTTCTAGCTTTTATCCAGATATGAATTGTCTTCTGGCCTCAGCTATAAACCAAAAATCTCTTTGAACACTTCTGTTATTGCTATTTTAACAGTTTCTGTAACCCATAATGCATTCACTTGCATAAAACTGAGTTTTTATTGCATAGCTGAGTAGAAGATTGGGCCTCTGGTTTGGATATCTATGGATAACGTTATAACACAATATGAGAATCTGTACCTAGTTTTTAATAACATGTTACATTTTCCATCATCTTATATAGGAGAAAAAAAAAAGATATTTTTTCTATATAGAAAGTTTTGGGCTGCAATGCTTCATAGAACTCTTTCCTACTGCTTAGGAAACTTTAACGTTTCAAAAGTCAAGCTTAACAGTTAGGAAGACCTTAAAGCTCTTTTATTGTGCAGAAGATGTCTTGGAGTAAATATGGAATGTGCTATGGACTGTCTGCCAAAAATATGCTCCAACACACGCATGTGTGCTTACTCTTGAGTGCATTCTCTCCCTCCTAGACTATATTTAAGATTGAGTCCATAATGTAATTTCTAACCTAAGGTTTCAAGCTTCCAGGAAGTGTTTTGGGTAACTCATGTCTACTGTTGATGGTGTTTATAGACACAGGGTGGCTATCAGCATCTTAGGGTCTGATTTCTCTTCCTCTCCCCCTCCCCTGCCACCATTTGGCTAACTTTGACAGATAATAAAGTGAAACAAGATTTTAATAAGAGTTCACTTATAAGATTCACAGATAAGTGAAGTACTTAAATGAATTTAAAAATTTAAAACTGAGCATGCCCCTTCCTGATATAATGAGAAAATATACAAATTCAGAAAGCTTACTTTTCAGATGGTCTTTTTTTGTTCATATGGTAATATTCTCAAACATACCAAAATTGGCATATAGGAATTCCTGAATATACATCAATAGAGAAAATAGAGGTCTTTGTAAGCAGTACACAATTTGCTTAATGTATTCATTTATATTTAAAAGCTTTGATTGATTGTGAAATTTCATTTGGAAAAAAAATCACGTGAAGACTGTGCTGAAACCTTCAGTTTGCTTTTGTAAGTGGTTTCGATAGTTTCATCAGTAAATTGCTTGCAAACAGCTTATCTCACCTCAAAAGATGAGAAGCAGTGTACCTATTTTTACCTGGCTGCAGTCGTTATTGTCAAATTATTGACAGGATTTTTTTCTTTTCAATTAGACTAGCTCCTTTTCTCCTTCAGTGGTGACATAAAAGGTTGTTTTCTTTCCTCTCCCTCTTCAGCTTCCTTCATCTCTGTAAAATTATCCCATCATCACCTATTTAAAGTGATGTGGACTGTCTTTAACCGAAGCCTGCAAAGAGTCTGAATGTTCTTCATAAAGAAACTGTAGTAAAGGTCATACATGCAATATATTAAGTAGTGCAGTAAAGGCTACTATATAATTCAGGGGGAATTGTTTCCCCAAGGCTGTTAGCTTGGAGAGTTCCAAATTCACCTCATTTTCTGATCCTGGAAAACTTTTTCATGCTCTGAAATTCTTTGTATATTTTTAACTAACATAAATCAGTGGGGAAGGGCAAAAAATCTAAAATGTTGACTTTTGTGATGGTGCAGGATAATAAGATATATTGCTCTTTGATATTTGAAAGTATTTCTTGAGGAATGAGTAGGAAAAGTAATATAGTTGAGATATGTACGTGTGTGTGTGTGTGTGTACACAATACCTTTCAACGTGTATTTTGTACACACACACACAGCTGATATTCACCAAAATTTTTTTATATCTCTCTCTTTCACATGTATTTTGCAAAACTCAAGAAGCTGGAAAGAAAAAAATTCTCAGATTTATTACGGACTCATCCTTATGAAGTATCTGTAGTATTTTGGAAGAGATTTAAAATAACATGGAGATATGCAGAGCTTACTTAACAGTTGCTTTGGAAGTACTTTCAGCATACGTTCCAAAAGCACGTGCATCCTTTCTAGCATTCCGTCGTGAGTTAGTGGAATTTTGTACAGCTGGCTGTCAGTGCTGTGACGTGTATGGTGACAAGCAAGTGGAATATATTTATTATGATATGCATACAGTACTGATTAATTGTAACATAATACTTAGAGTGGTTCATAAGAATCTCATTGATTTACGTGATTTAAAAAAACCATGAATCTACTTCAGTACTTCATTCATTCAGTAGTTCATTATAGACAATTATGCTACACAGGTATGGTGCGGGTGCTGCAACTTTTGGAGGCTATTAAGAATGCCAGTAGAACCCTCCTTGGTTTATTCAGTATCATTTGCTCCATCTGTCTACAGAAAATGTTGCTTTAGGGCTTTCTTTTTAAGGTAAACACCTTTCCAAGTTATAGCTTACTGTCAGCATTCAGAATGGAGCTACCAAAATAAGCAGGATGTGATTTGCATGTTTTTTAGAAACATGATTTTAGACACTCTGGTATCTCTGCCCTCTTGGTGTTCATGTTCTCTTGTTCTCTCTTTCTCTCTCCCCCTCTCTCCCTCTCTCTCGTTCTCTGTCTCCCCCCCCCCCGCCCTGCCTTGTTAGTGTAGGAGGATAGTTCCGTGCATTTTTTTTCTTTATTTGTATTTTAACTAAATTTCTTCCATTTAGAATGCTGTAACATTTAGGAAGAATACAGTGTTTTCTCCTCTTTTATAAGTTGGTAGAGCCTTACAAAGCCTTTATCTGTCACTTGGAATAGTCTGTTTTAAATTGTAAAGACTGTTTACTGAGAACAGATTGAAAGTTTGTCTCAAAGAAAAAAAAAATACTGTCACATCTAATTGTATTTGTAGGGAAGTTAGATTATGCAGACTGCTAGCACACTAATTTGAGTGTGTAGCAAGTTTTGAGTCCTTATGACACAGTGAAGTCTTAACCTTCTATAACGTAAGATGGATCTAATTACATGTTGGAATCTGAAGTAGAAATTAACCGTTCCTCTGTGAAGTAGCTTGGCTTAGTTCACTGAAAGTGTATTGCAAGCTGAACATCACGGAATTTAGATATTGCACATCAGTATATAAATTTTTATATTTACCATAGATTCTGTTGTGTATTCATGCATGCTCTGTCATATGTGAATACTTACTACAATGTGTCCAGAACAGTGTTTAGAAGGGGGAGGCTCTATAAGTGTGTTAACTGTTTGCTGAAGTGATGTTAAAGTAAGGCAATCCTGTTTTCAATACCTTATGACTTTTTCAGAGTTTGTGTTTTGCTTAATATGGATGATTAAAGTTATACAGGGAATAAATGAGGAAATATAATAAAAATATGAAAGATGTGTAGCAAAAGATGTGTTCCCTTCACAGGTGTGAAAGGAAATAAGTAGGAAAGCTGAATATTGGAGCATTTTTTTTCCTGCAAAGTTACTGAAAAAAACTCTATTCAAAATATAGTGTGTTGTAAAATGAGTTGTCAATGCTATATGTAAGACTTTGGTCTTCTGAAGAACTGTTATGCCAAATTTAGAAGCTGGTATCACCAATTAAATTGTATGATAGAGGAATTTAAGTCTTAGCTATCTTAATTCTGGATTGCTCTGAGAAATAACTCATACATTTCATGAGTTTAGTAACACAAATTCAAAAAAAATGTAGTGGCTTTTTCTTCTACCTATAAGCATGAAAGTAGTAAGAATGCTAGCTAATAGAATACTTCTTTTACGTTTACAAAATCCTTCTCTGTTTCACAGATTCTAGAAAGTCAGTTACAAGTACTACAGAAGACAACGTATATAGCGTAGTTTATTTAGCCAACAAATATCTTTTCAAATAGATGAGTTAGCACAAATACAAGAGTGACTCCATATTGTGTTCATTTGCAGCTGAAATAGTGAACTGAATAGGAAGATAAATAAATAGGTAAAAGAGTGAGAAGCAAACTAACTGTTTTGCAATCCAAGATGACAGTTTTGGATTGCATTTCTAGGTGTATGGAGTAAATGATGCTTTGAGAAAAAGAACAGTTTCAGATTCATAGATCACAGTTGGGAGCTGCACTGCCTGAGAAGTGAGTAACGGTTGAAGTGGTAGTGTGTTTAGCTCTGGGTTGATTTACGCTGTTAAATGTGTGCAAATACTTTTACACAAGAGCTGTTATTAATTAAATCATTCAGTACGTTGTTGCTCTCCTATGAGTACTGTATTACTTCTGGAAATAATAAATTAGTATAGAAAAATTTTTATAAAAAACTTTTTTCATTGTTAGAATGCAGCTCTGAATAGAATTAATGTTGTATTTCTTAAAGATGTTGCATCCTGAATATAATTTTTTATGCTAATATAGGACTGTACAAGACTCATAAAAGTTCCAGATAGTTTCCCTGTTACCAAAAGGAGAAGATGGTAGACTGGATTCTTTGTGAGACTTCTCAGTCTTCCAGTTTGGACATTTTGTTACAATATAGAGGATGTTCAGGTTCTGTTTGAGATATGATGCCAACAAGATGCAATGGCTGCCTATTTTAGTGGTTATTCCTGTGGGAAATTCCAAAGTTCGATGATTTGTCCTTGCTTTCTGGTCAGCACTGTTTTGGTTAGTACACTTATTTCTATTATCAAACTGTGAAAGTGCTACTGCTAGTCCAATGGAGAACTTTCCTGTAATTATTCCAAGACTACTGTAGTCAGTAACAAGTGATCACAGCACTCCAGAATTTCTTGGAAAAAAAAAAAAAAAGCGTTCTCTAACCTCTATATTAGTTTAATGTGACAGTCTTTGTTTAGGGGGCATGATAATGTGGAAATGTATTCAGTTACAGAAGATTAAGAGACAATCTGTTACTGTGCTGCTGACTAGAAAGCAAGAAAGCAGGATTAGAAATTTGTCGTTAATTTATAGATATCTTTCTCATTTCTCAGAAAGCGAATAGGAAAACAGAGATTCTGCATTCTCATGCTTGTGCACGGATAACTTTCTGAGGAGAGACTCTCAGGCAAAAGAACATGAGGAAAAAGTTACGCTCTGTAGCAGAGAGGCCATTCTCACCACAGAGGAAGCATAATAACGACCTAATCCAAAGGTCGTGTTTAAGCTCGTGTTTTTTCCTAGTGCCCTCACATTGCTTAGGGGAAGTTTCCTACATTTTTCCATTCTTTTTCTCCAGTGAGAAAGAGTCCACTTAGTGCAGACTGCTGAAAGTCTGCTTTATCATCTTATGTTTACTTTCTCTTTGATTTTCTGTGATGAAGATCTATGCAGATACTGCATGGAACATCCAAAATTCAGCCTCCTCTTTGGTATCTTTCAGTGCCCCCTAGCAGCCTTCTGTTTTTCTTCAGACAAATCAGACTATTTGTCGAACTCTTGCTTTGTCCATTCTGAATGAACTTAATTATTTTCTAGAGAAAAATAATCTAAACTGTGCCCATACTGTACTTAGAACTGGCAGTTCTATGTCAGGAAGGAGATATTGGAGTCGCATCACAGAGGAGATATTGGAGTCATTCCTGACAGTTCTTTAAAGTCATTGGCTCACCATGTAACAGCAGCCAAAAAAGCAACAAAATGCTGGGTATATCAGAAAGTCATTGAGAAAAAGATGGCAGCATCATTTTGTTGCTATATAAACTTATATTTTCTATATAGCTTGAGTACTTCATACAGTTCCGGTTTCTCCATCTCAAGAAAGATATAGTAGAATAGAAGAAGATGCAGAGAAGAATCACTAAAATGATCAGAAGGGTGGAGCAGAGGCCTTTGTCACAGGAGAAACTATTTTAACTGTAGTATGGAGAGGAGGAAGCTGGGGTAGGATATGATCCAGGTCTAAATATGATGAAAATGGGTAAGCTGGATGCAGAATTGTTACTCAGGACTTCTGCAAGAGAAGAAGTAGAAGATACCTGACAAAATTAGCATGACATTAGATAACACAGGTACAGATTCTTTATTTAGCAGGTGAAGTAGAACTTACTGCCATGGGAAGTAGAGGCAGATAGCAGTTCAGTTGACTTATGGTGTCTAGTGACCTCAATAAATGAGGAATGTGAAGTGGAGGGAGCCCACTGTGGCTTGCCAAAAAAGAAAGGGGTTGGGGGGAAATGGCTTAAATTGTGGAAGTGAGTAAGTAAAAACAAAGAAATGTCAGCAAAGCCTCTCTTTCTCTATAAAGATAGGGAATGCTTGGAACAGGTAAGATGTTGGACTCTAGAGATTCTAGAGGGGAGCAGAAAGCGAAATTTTAAATATCAGTTAATTTAAGTTTCTCTCTTGATTAACTCACAGTATTTTGGGATCTGGCATTTATGAGCATCTCATTTTAGCTTTTACATGGTATTTAAATAGTATGGTTGATGTTTTTTGTCTTCATTTTCAAAGTACTTGTGGTTTTTTTTAATAGTCACATTTCCTTCTGCTTTCCTTTCTTTCTTGAATTGTGTGCTAGTACTTCTTTTTTTTACTGCTTTTCCTCTGGTTATGTTCCTGTAATACGGAGGGATTAAGTTAAATTCCATACCTCTGTGTTTAACTTTCCAGTTAGTGACATAATAGCTTGGTTAAGTTAAAATTTGAAGGAAAAGTCCCCTTGCTCCCCCCCCAAAATTCAAATATCAGTGAAGATTTTCTTAGTGTGATTTTTGGAATAGTTGCTCAGCTCACCGCTTGAATTTTGTAAGGGAGTTACTCAAATGATACAAGATGAGACCAAAATCCTTTACAATGGTTTTCTGTGTGTGCAGTATGTACATGAAAACAATTTTAAATGGTATTTTTCTTTCTTTTTTAAATGGTATTTTTCTTTTTAAAAACATATATTGATTATTTGTTTTCTTTAATCTCACTACATAGAGAACCATAAAAACATGAATTTAATGGAGGAAGTTGCTACCACATATTTAGAAATGTTGCTTTGTATTTAAAGAGTACATATCCCTAAAGCTGTATATCTTTTAGAGAAAAAGTGGAGATTACTTTTTTTTTCCCCGTATGTCAGGTGATATATTGCAGACAAAATAATAACAATAACAATAAACAAAATAACAATAACAATAAACAAAATTGTTTATTGGACCCCATAACTAAAAAAATATTCAGTTAGAACTAATGCGTTTAAACAAATACATGCAATTACCCTGTCATTATAACTATGCAGTATGTGTATTCAATCATGATTCATGGTATTAGTTGTGGCCTTGGTTTCACAAGTCATGACTCCATTGAATTAGATTTTGATTTTGATTTCTTACGCCACTGGAAAATATTATTACTAACTTTTAAAAATTCTTATCCTGTCGCTGATTAAGGTCTGAATTTTCCTACTTCCTATGTTATTTCTGATACAATTTTTAAACTTTCAGTGAGGAATAGAACATCTTAATCTCGAATATGGCAGATTTCATCATTTAAAAACACAGCCTTTTAAAGCTCTTTATGCATCTATAATAAAGTTCAGTGGTGCAGCAAGTAGAGAGCAACTGAGACAGCAACAGCTCTAAGTTATGCTGTTAGAGACTGAATAAGTAGGACTGTAGAGTGTGATGACTTACTACTTGATGGTGGAAACAGGCCTAGAAAATGTTAAAAAAAAATGTAAAAAAAAAAACCCACAAACAACTTAAGCAAGCATAAAAAAATATGAGTTTAGAGAAGTAATTTTAATTTTTCACAAACTTATACTTGTGTATGGTCTCTTCTTCAGGATAATTACACATTTGCACAGCCAGGAATTCAAAAGAAAGTGAAAATGCTGGAAGAACTTGTTAGTCGGATTGACGGTAAGTCTTAAAAGCTCACCTAATTTCCAAGTAGTGTTTCCTTGAAAGCGTTTAGTTAAAACGTTTGGAAGAAGTCAAGCTAACGTCATTACGGTTATCTATCGTGGTAGTGTAACGCAGCCTTCCCCAGATGAGTTGTCATACTCGATCAACTTGTGGCATACTGGCCTTTGCACGATCACTGTCTTGTATCATTTAAAAGAAAGCCACTAGAGCATGAGCCGCTTTCATTACTTTTTATTAAGGCAATATAATCAAAATTCAATGGCAATTTCTTTGCAGCAGAGTAATGGCCGCATACAAAAGGCAGCCAGTATTCATTGCGCATTAAGCTCAACGATTGTTGTAATTCGGGAGAGTCACAGTGGTTGTTTATGGTTGTCCTTCGGCACTATGTTTTGTGCCTTTGTGCATCATTTTGCTATCTGGAAAGCCTGAATAATTTCTCTGTGGAATCCAATTAATTACAAACTCTGGAAATAACATCTTTAATATTATAGATAAATTACAGTGTGTGCAGGGGTAATTTTAGATTATGCTTTCATGTTTTAGCAGGGCACTCTGAAATGTTTTCTACCTTCGTCTTTAAAATAATTCCCTTCATGAAATGCTGACTGTCATATTGGTAGAGCAGAGTTTAATTAAATGAAATGCAAGAGATAATGCTTGCCCATTCTAAACATACTCTCTTGATAGTTTGTTAAATTAATGAACAGAGTATTAACAAAATGTTGCCAAGCAGAACCAAGCATATATTTGTGATACTAGCCTGTCAATGCTGAGATAGAAAAAGTATTTCTTCTATAGCTTAATACTATATAATCTTCTTGAAAAGATTAATTCTATCTTTTCATTATACATATTGTGAGCTTTTCTTGTGCCATTGCTTACCATAGCAGATTTTGGTTTGGCCTACACATACTTGCATCCTGAATATTGGATATACCTCCTTTCTGCCCTTTTAGGATGTTAAAATATTTTTAATGCTCAACAAATAAGTGAGAGAAAACAATTCTTATGGAATATTATAATATAAATATAAATTATATAGAAGTCTGTATATATATATTTTTAGTTTAAAATGTAAATAAATATGAAAACCTAAGAGAATTGCTGCCCTATGGTTATACATTACAGAAGCAAAGTTTTGTGTTAAAATATTTCTGTAGTGTATTTTGTTGCTTCAGAAACAATCTAACTTCTTACAGTGTGGCTTTTTATATGTGTTATTTTATGCTTATATTAATATCGATGTTTTCATTTCAGTTATTTATAGAAGCAGATACTTAAACACTAGGTAATTATAATGCCTAAAAATAGACTTTTTATACTGTCAAAAAGCAATTATATTAAGTTCTTTAAAGCTAAGTGTTTTAGATGAAAAATATCATTTTGATAATCAAACTCCTTATTTAATAAATATTAAATTTAATATGATATTTTTTAACCTGTTAAGAAAGGAAAAAATCCTGAAAATTTATTTGTGCCTTTAGTGCTTTGGTGGTATAGTTAACTAACTTTTCCTAAGTAGATTAAGTTTGGAAAGCATTATATTTCAGATTTTAAAGTGTAAAGAAAAAAAAAAGTTGTAACAAATCAATCTTTCCTCTTCAACTCTCCTTTGTCAGACTCTCAAATTGAGAATAAAGTGTGTCCCTGATTTTTATCTAATTTAAAACAATTTGGTGGGATCTGGAAGTCAAGTTGTCTAAACTCTCTCAGTTTAAACTCTCTCTCTTGCTAAGTTGACAGAGCCAACTTAGGTTGGTCTCCTCAGAGCCTTGTCCTGTTGAGTTTTGAGTAATTCCAAGGATGGAGATTTCATAGCCTCTTTGGGCACTGTTAAAGGGTTTGACTACCCTCATTGAAAAAAGCTTTTTTCCTAATACTAATTAGAAGTTCTCTTTATGGAGCTGAGGCCCACTGCCATTTTTCTGCATCTGTATATCCTTGCAAAGAGTCTGGCTGCTTTTCCTCTGCACCCTCCCACTGGGTAGTTGTAGCACTAAGGTCTGTCCATAACCTTTTCTTCCTAGAGCTGAACAAACCCCGTTCTGCCGGTTTCCTGATGTATATTGTGTGTTCCCTAACCACCTTGGTTGCATTCCTCTGGACTCGCTCTTGTAGTGTCCCAAAATTGGACGCAGTGCTGCAGATGTGGCTTCACAAGGGCTCAGCGGAAGGGAAGAATCACTTCTCCTGACCTGCTGGCTACACCCTTCCTTGTATATAAATATATATTTATATACTTTTTATATACTTTATACTTATATATTTATATACTATGTATATAAATAAAGCCCAGTGTATGGTTGGCCTTCCTTGCTGCAAGGGTGCAATGCTAACTCGGGTACTCCCTATTGTCAGGTCTGCAGCTGCCTTCCAGCCAGTTGGTGCTGTTGCACGCGGCTATTCCATCCCAGATAAAGGACTCTGTATTTGCCTCTCCTGAACTTCACAAAGTTCATGACAGCCCATTTCTCCGGCCTGTCAAGGTCCCTCTGAATAGCAGTTCTGACTTCCGACATATCACCTGCTCCTCCCAGTTTGGTATCATGTATGAACCTGCTGAGAGTGCACTCTTTGCCATCTTCAGGGTCATTAACGAAGATGTTGCAAAGTACTGGCCCAGCACTGATCCCTGAGGGATGCTGTTATTAATTGGCTGCCAATTAGACTGTGTAGTGCAGTTCATGGCCTGCTGGGCCTGTTTAGCCCAGTAGTCCAGCTAAAGCTTTGATTTGAATAAGGTATGCATTTTTCAGTATTCTTAGGACTGTGTTTGCTGCTTAGAAGTCTGTCCTCTCAGTTCCTCTCTTTTGCGAGAAAAATACACCAAAATATAGGAACACTGAAAAATTTTAGTTGTTAGAATGGTAATGGTGGATATGTAGCAGCGTTTCTTAAAGTTTCTGATGATGCCTACAGAAAGGGATTGTGACCTGGTTGGCTTTTTGGTGGAAGCGCAATATAGTTTGATTAAACTTTATATTTTCTTGTGCTTTATTCTTCTCCATGTATTTATTACTTTTCTCTGTTTATACTGGGTCTGCTATACTGTAGCAAAAGGCAAATACATGACTGGTGTGAACTGAAGAATTTTGGCTTTAAAAAGGAATCTCATGGTTTACATTTACTGTAAATATGCTTAATGGCCAATTAAGGTTATTGTGGAAGAAAATAATACTCCTGCTGCTGCTGTGGCATATTATTTTCTTGATGGTAACTGAATGGTGAAGAGAAATTTAACATAATTTAAGTATCTGCTTGAGTGGATGAAGCTTATTTTTCTTGTTTGCTGATCATGATGGCTTACCAGCATATGAAAAGTGGAGAACCCTTTGGAGAGTATGTTAATGCATCACGTTAGTGATTCAACCTTTATTACCCTAGTCTCATGGATCACAACTCCTCTCAAAGTAAGTGTTCTTGTGTGTACGGTGCAGAACATTACAGTAGGCTTTAAACAGCCGAGCTACTCTCTTAATGTAAACGTAATCTCTGCCTGTTTAAACTCCAGAAGATACATTTAATGAGTCATGTGTTTAATGGAGTTTTTGAGTTTATTAATAGAACGTTGTTATAAAACACATAGAATTTGAAGAAAGAAACATCATTTAAACTCATTTATGTCCTTGTCATTGTCATTTAGGTTGTCCTAGGAATTAGAGGAAAAACATTGAGAGGGAGAATCAATAGATAAATCAATAATATGAATTGTCTGTTGTAACTAATTATCTTTTCTATTTCCTGTAATATGGCAATGGAACTTTTCTACTGTAAATCATGAACTGTCTCATGATCTGTAAAAGGTCACACTTATATGGGATGTTATCTTCTAGTATTGCTTTATTTAGGCTGGAAATCAAAGAAACGTGTAGATATTGGAATGCTGAAATTAAGTCAGGACTTGTGCTTTTAGAATTTACTGGTGTTTAGCATTTGGCTGGCTTCATTGTTGGGAGTCTCAGCTTCTTCAATTTATTGAAAGACATCTGTTAATTACATTAGAGCTTCAGATAGTCATTTGGAGAAGATTGAGCATTTTTAGATTAAAAAAAAAATCTTGAATTTTCATATACAGCAATAAAAGATGTTAAAATTACCTGTCGTTCTCTCTACATTATCAAGGAGGCAGTTCTAGGAAAAAAATGGAAATAACAATTGTGCTTAATGTTATTACAGGCTATTTGTGTCAACTTCTCATTAGTATTACAATAAGCCTTAAAAATGTTGATGACTCTGCTTGATACAAATATTCCATATCTTCTGTAGAGTAAGACTGTGAAGAATGAATAAATATCTTGTAAAGAACAACTCTGGGTGATAGCATCTATGTCCTTAATAGTTTGATCTGAGCTTATATTTTCTTGTAATTAAGTGAATTCAGTGTTATTAATCAGCGTTCCTCATCCTTTCACCAGTAATCACCAGTCTTACTGAGAACTGCCCTGTGATCTTAGTGACAAGAAAGGAAAAAAGAATAGAATTGGTTTTTTGAAAAAAAAAATTCTTATTGCTTTCTAATTTTTATCCTTCTTTTCAAGGTAGAAGTAACTGGAAAAAAGAAAAAATCAATATAAAAACAAGTGCTGCATTTGTTTTTGCCAAAAGAAAGTTTATTTCGAATTGAACTGCATTTTTTAAAAGTAGAGCAATAATTCAATTTTCCTATTATGTCCACTCTGAACACATCATCTGACCATCTGTTTTGTAAAAAGTTAACTAAAGGTATTCTTACACCTGATATTTTAGTTGACACAATTTCTGGTTTACTTGAAAAAAAATATTTAAAATATGATACTTAAGATCGTACAAAAGAAAAATTTTACAGATTTTGCAAGAGTAGATTTATTTTTAGGCTAAATGAAAGGATTCAAAAAGTTATTTTATTCCAATTATTTCAAAAGGTAATTAATTATCGTTGATCATTGTCCTGTTTAGGAATGTATTTGTACTTATGCCTAGCTGAAGTTAAAATGTTCTTTGCTGTCCTTTTGAAAGCGTAGCATATTAAGGATTTTACAAAACCTATTTTTTTTTTCATTACTACCATATTGTAAATGGTTTCTTTTATTTACTTTGAATGGAAAGCAAATTCAATAATTTTTCTTTTAGTGTTCTGGCCAAATTAATCTTGGTGTCACTAATTGTAATTTATTTATTTATTTTGTTTTGGGATACAAATGTCCTGATTGTTGGGATGTTTGCACTTCTGTGAATAATACCACAAATAATGGCTTTTCAAGGAAGAAAATTGTAATAAAGTACTTCTATTTCATGACCTTTAATTTATATTTTGCGTATATTTTTGTTATGTAAAAACATAGAAAATAAAATATGATTTTATGTATAAATATTTGTTGCCTGCATATGTGCAAGGCAAGACCTTCATGAAACCCAGTCAATTTTAAAATTTTCATTTTTTATGTATTTTTATTTATAAGTGAAATAAGCACACTGAAAGTACTTATTCAATTACACTATTCTATATCCTTCTCATATTTTTAAATATTTTCCCTAGTTACACCTAAAAGATTGATATAGTATTTGATATTTGTGTGTCATGTTATGGTTTCTTATTTTAATTGGGGGTATTTTTAAAACATCCTCCTTTAGAATATGATTAGTGTATGGGGAGATATCCTTTGTAATGTCTGAGAAGTTGGAGCATTGGATCAAAGACATTTAAAATTCCAAAAAAAAACCACACAAATGTCCAGAGATCTCTTGGGATTGTTACAGTTATTCTTCACAACTTTGAGTTAATACATGGTATTGAGCAGAATACGCAGTTCTGCTTCAAGTAACAGTAGGGATTCACGTGAAAGATTTACAAACCGATTGTACATCAGTCCAGAATTAGTTTGCTTTTCATACCTGGGTAAATTAATCCCTTGTAAACATTGTAATAAAAGTATTAAAGAAGAAAAAAGGCCTTACAAAGACCTATTCAAAATGAAAACACGACTGTCAAAAGACCAGAAATATGACTCAATTACATTCTCCTCATCTAGCTCACTTCAATGTACAGCTACTAGCGAAGGCTTTGAGGAAATTTATTCTTCGTGCATCAGAAATACAGGTGATACTCTAATACTAAAAGCACCAAGAGGCTAATTCCAAAGCAAAAGCACTAAATACATGCTGGAGGGGGAAGAAAGGGAGAACTAGTTGCCTCAGTTTGCAAATGAAAGCAACAGTTGTGTGGCACCCGGAACAAAAAGTAGGCAAAAGAGTTAGTAATAAGCAAGAAAGTAATTATTTCACAGGCACAGTAAAACTCTAGAGAATCCTGTGTTGTTGATTTTTACAGTGTTACTAAGATCTACTGCTCTGAGCACAGGAGGTCAAAAGCTAAAAATGCAACCTATATTTCCAGGTAGAACTGGAACTTAGATATTAACATTCAAAGTACAATAAATAACAGTGAGAAATATGTTTAATACTTCTACTCTATAGTAGTATTTACTGGACTTCTATAGACTATTCTCCAAATCATAAGTGTGAACATTCATGGCAGTAGTTTTTCCTAATACTTTAAATTTTGCATCATGTTTAAAAAAAAAATATTTGTTTTGCCGTTGAAATAATGAGCCTTTGCCTATTGGAAAGTTAAATTGTTTATACAGGTCAGTAAGTTGCAATCGATTTTACAATTAGTCTTAAATCTTGGTAAGCTCTCTGAACTCAGTAATAGCACACAAATATAATCTTCAAGGTAAAGCATAAAAATATACTTTAAAAGAAATATTAAATGAATAATGTTACTTATAATGCCCAAGAAGCAGCATTTAAGAGTGGATTAAAGTATAATACAGTTGTTATCATAAAATCAGATAAAAGTGAATACTGAAGGACTAAATAAGATGGCATTGTTAAAATGAAAAACTGAAGCGTTTATATGGCACAAATTAATTAAAACAGTTATGGAATGCTTACAAGATATTTAATCAGTTCAGCACCAAGCTGGTGTATAAAGATGGACTGACAGAGAAAGATCTTATTAATCACTATAATTTTCAACAGCAGTAGCAAATTCTAAATAAATTTAGTTCCATTTCCAATTCAAAATGTTTCCATATGTTATAAAGAAAGCAAGTCTTTTTTACTATTACAATTTAAAAACTTTTGTTTCATACACTTAAAAACAATTATAGTTTCAAATCGTAGGTGTCAGTACAATGCTTTTCAATATAATTAAAAATGAACATAATTTTGCACGCACAATTAAGTATTCTGTAACTGTACTTTAGAAATCATTGGCATGATTGAATACGTATGAAGATAAGTAATGAAGTTATGTCACGTACTACCATAGTTTCGTCATCAGTTCATTGTATGAAATCTCAAGACTCAAATTGAAAACTAAACAAATTAGTTAATCTATGTCCATAACAGTATATTGAGCAGATTGCTAGTAAATTTGCAATAAGAAAATGTATTTGTCGTGGTTGACATTTGCCTTTTTGGGAGATTTCAGATTTTCATAAACCACGAAGCAAAATGATTTTTCTCCTCAATTTAAAGAGTTTAATCAGCGCAGAAGCTGAATATCCTATCTCTAAATACTTTTTGGACTTAATTTACTACCTGAAACTAACAGCATTTGTACGATAAGAATTGGAAAGTTCTAAGGGAATTACTGTGTTTATTAGCCAAGACCCTGCTGAGTGTTTTGTTCAGTCATCAGGAATTACTTTTCTGATATATATATATATATGTAGATAGATAGATAGATATAAATGATTAGTATAGGTAACTAATAGCTAAGCTGTGATATTCTTGTCAGAATTACCTTTGTTCAGATTTTCATTCATTCCAGTTAGGGGATTTCTCTTTGATTGTAAGGCTTAATCTGCATCTGGCAACATCTGGTGTTCAGATTTTACTCCAAACTCTTACCTCTGACTTCTATCAGCATATTAGCTTTGAACAATGTAGAAATGATTAGCAAGAGACAGAATGAAATGCAAAATTTGCTTTTGGTAGGTAGAGTATTCAAAAGGAAAGCCATCAATTGCTGCTGACAAAGTTCATTCTTTCAGCCAGCAAGGTTCAGTATGTCAAAGCTTTTAATTTTGAGGAAATTACAATGTTTAAAGAATCTAGGTGTAGTAGAAGGTCAGGTAAGATTTTGACTTTTTACTATTATATTGACTGAAACTTTACAGGGAATTTATAGCAGAGCAATGTTGCTTGGCACTGCCAGCTGGTGGTAGATGATGTTGGAGTGGAGTCCCTGACTGCGTGAGTGCGCTTATGTGGACTGCTTGCATGTTAATCAATTGACTAAGACAAGAGCTTGTCTAGACTCGAACAAAATGTTGTGCTGTGAAATTACAGAAGACAAATATGGGTGACCAGTAGGATGTTTGAGGACTAAAGTGAGCAAAGGAATGCTTGTTCCCTAAGGACATCTGGTAAGCTCGTAAGCCGTGCTTATGATAAGGAGTTTTATCAAATGTTAGTGGTAAGTCAGAGGTCAGCCTTAAGCAGTCCCTGCTTTTCAGGAGATTTCAGAGAACAGGTTGCCCAGAGAGGTAGTGGAGTCTCCTTCCCTGGAGATATTCAAAACCCGTCTGGATGTGATCCTGGGCAATATGCTCTAGGGGGCCCTGCTTGAGCAGGGAGGTTGGGCTAGATGATCTCCAGAGGTCCCTTCCAACCTAAACGATTCTGTGATTCTGTGATTCTCATCGTACAAATGTAAGCGTGCAGGGACACTTGTGGATAACACCAGGCAAAGCAAGCAGTATTCCTTTAGAATATGTACTTATTTGTGTTACAATATTGTCTTTTTTAATAAGCTTCCCACACTTTTGGAAAGTTCAACTAAATAGAAATAAATCCTATGATACTGTGTTAATTAGAATAAAATCTAATTGGTTGGTTTGCACAGTTAGGAAAACAGTGAAGTTTTGTAGATGGAAGTTAAAACTTGGAAGCTGTCAGTCAAGTGCCAAGTCACAGCATTATGAAGAAAATTTGCACTATTTACTCAGCCTCTACATAACTTCTCATCCCTGTAAATGGATCCTGAAAACTTATCTGAAGTCAAGTTGCTGTATCGTAGTGGGAGGAAAACATCATTATTGCTATCTTAATTTCATAGAAATTGTCGCAATGCGCTTTACTGTTTTTAGTCTAACGGCCAGACAGATTCCCGGCTTGCCACGACATTCCGTGTGAATGCGTTTGAGATTAAACTAAATTATTTCTTTTCTAAAAAATAATCTTTTTAGTAGTCAGTGGCACAATCTAAGTGATAATCTGGAATCTCCAGTAGAAGACAAATGATTGCATATTGATATATGGGAAAAATCTAATCAACCGTGAGGTAATATCACGTTGCAATATTTTGACTATTTGTCGCAGTTTTTGTTTTTTAATCAAAATAGAGTTTAGTGTAACCTAAGTTACGAAACATGGATGATCTCGCAGTGTTTTCTCTGAAACAGCCTTTTGACAGACAAGTAATTGTACACAGAAGACTGTTTCAGAGCAAGCAAGTTAGGAACCCTTGAATAAAATTTGTATTAATGTTTTGGAAGGAGAATCCTGATTTTAATTGTATTCTGCTTTCTGGGACTTCCATATGCTTCCATAATTCCAAGATTGCAGAAGTTGGCTCATTCTTCTGTTCATTTTGGATTGGTATCCGAGGAGTTACTCTTGCATCTGGTGTGTTGTCCTTAAGAAGAATTGTTTGCGTCTTTATGAAGACATATACTTGTTTTTCTTCCTTCCGTTATACTAAGAAGTCTATTTATTGTCCAGAGATTCTTAGGTTAATTGCATTTCAGATAATTTTAACAATTAGTGGGTTTTTTTGTATTTACAATAAAATATTTACAATACTTTTTATATTTACATATAGAATATTGATAAAATAGAGTTAAATATCTATTGACTTATTAAAACTCATGTTTTACATTTATGGAAATTATAGTATTTAACAGAGAAGATGCTGTAAGCTTTCTACAGAAAATGCTATGGAAAATTCTATGCTTCAAATCATTCACAAAGTCAGTACAGATGGCCATAATGGTCCCTTCTGGCTATAAATCTATAATTACTGCTCTAAGGAAATAAAAATCTTAAGTTGTAGAATTTATATCACTCTAATCATATATTTCATTCGTTGGGGAATAACATATTTTTATCTATAAGCTGTTTGAGAAATTGCCTTTTTGATTACATTTTTGTGTAACTAATTAAATCAAAATAGCTCATGAATTACTTGCATTTTGTCACTCATGATTGAAGCATTTCTTGCATGGAAAACTAATCTTTTTGATAATGTAAATATCACTGACTAGTATTTAAAGTGTATGAATTGAATGGAAAGGTAAGATGAAAGATTATTTTTCTTAATTATTTGTCATGATTTTCACTTTTAAGTTCAAAAACTGTTTAATATTTGTCAAACACTGGAAAATGATTGAGTTTGTTACTACTCATTTAAAAAACATAGTAATGTTATAAGCTGTCACCTTGATTTTTTTAAATTTTCTTATTTTCTCAAGTCATTCTGCAAATGAGATCGGTACTGTTACTGATGTCCGATCTCTCGTAATGAGTAGTCCAACAAGACCAAAAGAAGCACCTTAAATAGTGCTTTGTCACTTTTTCTCCCGTAATGGGGGCCCTGGCCCTCTTTTCTAACCTAAAACTTGAACTTTCACGTTATCGAGGCACCCTACTTTCACATAAATGAGCTGGACCTGTGGTCTAATGAAAAATGAACTCCCTGTCCCCTGTGAGATTTGTCTTGCACTTGATGGGACTTGGAAGAGACCTTTTCAATATCAAAACTGAGTGTTTTCATACTTTAAAAGCTATTCTTAATTTTAGGGCTTTTAAAAAAGTATTTCATACAGAACATATTCTTCTCATACCTATACTTTGGTTACATGTGGCAACTCACAGACTAGCAGTACAAGCTTCAGAAGTTCCAGAGCAAATATTGGTGTTTTAACAGATGCTATTGGATTCACTTGCCATTCTGTTCTTACCTGCAATACAAAATAAAACCTTCAAAAATATTACAGAAAATTTCAGATTAATCCAATTCTATCTTCTCCTCTTTTCTTTGCATACTTTTACCCTCTTCCCTTTTTAATATATTTGACAGGACAGTTGATTGCTTCTAATTAGTCTGTAGTAGATATAATCTTGCAGGACTGTACTATCCAGTTCTATACTTTCCAGTTCTACCATTTCCATTCCTTTTTGTTTACCTGCTCTCTTTCACCAGCAGATGAGTGGGTATACATACTCTGGCAGCCACAAACTTTAGAATTTTGCAGTGGGCATTTTCTGTTACCAAAAAAAAAGAAAAAGTGATACTGGAGATCCATCTTTATACCAGTTACTGCAATTTCCAGTTCAAGATAATGACGCTGATACTAGCAGTACAGCCTTTGCAAAAGGCAGACTGGTTCACATCTCTGTCTGGTTCACATCATTTCTACTTGATATGCTAACTGAAACATTTTAGTGAAGGTATTTTTTGTTTCACAATGGATGATGATTTTTGTTTTATATTGTATTTTCATTCGGACTGGTTATAGCACTGAGAATTTTAACAAATTAAAATTAGTTGAGTTCATGAAGAATATTCCTTCAGAATAAGTTTTAATATCCTACAGAACACATAATTGATTATGGTGATTCACAGTATACAAAATACCCCCAAGTTTGACCTGACCTCATCAAAAGAAATTGGTTATTTTGCATCTTCCTTCTTCTGGAACATCCAGCAAAATTACCTTCTCTTAGTAAAAGAGCTGTTTCTGCTTCAGTCTGGGCTCAGTGTCAACTGCACAGTTGTCCTGGACCAACGAGTTGCCTCTACTATTTGAAAGGGATATGCACCATTCGTTTTCCATTCAGTGAATGTGCTGATCAGCTTTCCTTAGAAAGCCAGTTCATCCTCTGCTGTCAGCAAATCTTAAGCAGTTTGTGAATGAATGTGTTTTACCTGGCTTCTGTCATCTGGATCGGTAATGGCAGATACTTATTATGTGGCGAGGTCGTTTTGGAGATCTGGGACCTGTAGACCTCTCTGCTCACTCACAGAGCAGTTCATCAAGGTGTTGTGAGACCCACGTGCTCTTGTTAGCGAGTGGCCCGTCTGAGGACAAGCGTCATACATGCCTCTCAGCTGCTTTGTTGGATAAGGCCTTAAACACGGGGGTAGGCAGGTTGAGCTGCTTCATACAGACTGTTCACAATGCAAAGTGTCACATCTCTTTTCAAAGGTATTAGCTCCTTTGAGGTTAGCTTGTTTCAAGTGCCAACAGGACATGCCAGACCTTCCATAGGGTTTTCTCTCAAGCTCTTCATAAACTTCTGGGAAGGAAAGTTGATTTTATTGTTATTGTTTTTCCTAATTCTTTCTCCAAGTGTCTTCTACAAGATGGGGTAAGAAACAGCTGTGATGACTGTGATCACCCCAGCAGGCCAAAGCAGTTTGTTTCATAAATTCTCTATCTATAACTGAGGAGTCAATGACTTCCCCTTCCAGGATCTTATCTGTGACTGGTTTTTTGAGGAGACTTTCATTTGATCCAGGAAATTAATATGCTTGTTTGTCTTTTCAGACTTCCAGAGGCAAAGCCTCACTGCAAATCTTTTCATTAAGCATGCTCAGGCATTTTATTTACACAGGAGAAGAAGCTGGTAAAAGATCTCTCTGTTCATGTGTGTGAATGAGAAGCTATAAGGGATTGGCTTTGTGAACAGAGACTGTTAAACCAGATAACTGACTGTATGCGCACTTGTTGCCTCTCAGATGAGAGCCCTCATAAGCAATCAGAGCTCTACAATAGCTCAGAGGTGCTGTGGACTAGCACTTGTTTCTTCTGCCTGCTGAGTGGTCATTCAAAGCTTAAATTTGTACCTTGGAACAGCACGATAGTGCTTTGGGAATTTCGGAGCGTAGTGCTTCACCTGGATGAGCGTTCATTCAGGCTCTCGTTATATGATCCAATGATTGTTCTGTTGTCTACAGTGTTATGGGGGAAAGCGACATACATATATATGTATGCGTGTGTGTGTGTATATATTATATATAAAATTTGGAGTGGCGTTCAAAAAAGAAAGTGGAGTTCTCTACAGTGTTTTGTCTGTGGTTGCATTTGCTATTCGTTTGTTGTTTGTTTGTTTGTTTTCCTGGACACATTTTGCAGTTGAGAGAATGGAGGCTAGAAAGCATGCGTGGTCTCCTCATGTTTGGGTATAGCACAGAACCAAGAGGGTGGTATAGACACTGTGTGTGCACTGCTATACAAGGACTGCTTCTAGGACGTGTATACACTCAGAAATGTACATAAAGGAAAACAGTTTATATTTTGTTAAGTGACAATTTATATCTTGTTGCATGTTTTTCATATCTGAGCTGTGCTATATTTAAGTGTATTATTGTATAACATGTGAAGGATGAGTGCTCAGCTTTTAAAAAAAAAAAAAAAAAAAAGGTCTTTACCAATTTTCCTCCTCCTTCTCCTTCCTTCTGTCCTTCATTCTCAAATTTGTCAGTGTACTTCATTTATCTTTTTGGTGAAAAAGAGATTTATTTTTCAAGTAGAACAGGAAGTATTACTTCTACTTCTTTTCCTGTGAATTACTCTTAGTGATTTTCTTTTTTCACAGTTTTCAATATAGTTGTAAAAGCATCTGTATCATACATCTGTTCAATATCATACAGACAGTTACAGCATTTTATTTTTTTTATGTTGTTCAAAACCTAGAATTTGGTAGATGATAGCATTTTATATAAGTTTAAAGTTACAGAAGAAAATATTTTATCTTTTTTAATGCAAGTATGAAGTAAGTCTTGCCAACAGAACAGTAATTCAAAAATTTACAAAACACCTTTAATTGCCAAAATACCTTTAAGCAAATGTAGGGTTACATTCCATAATTTCTAACACTTACAAATAATGAAGAAAAATATTACCTATTTATATTTAAAATAAAAGGCAAGGCTAAAAAGGAGTAGAGACTCCAAATTCAGGGGAAAAAAAAACAAAAAGTTACCACAGTTTGAATAGCAGCCAATATTTAGAAGCTGATCAACCAAGGATGGCAATTTTTATCTTTTTATAGTCTTTATATTTCTAAACATTTCGCTCTTAGTTGCATCTGTATTGCAAAGGTGGCCACTAAAACTGAAGATACTGAACTAACAGCTAATGAAAGAGCGGGCAAGTGAAATAGTAGGCATTGTCTAATATTAACTTGAGCTTAGCTTTCTTATTTGCTGATTGCGCATTTACTCAATAAAATGTTTCCTTAAGTTTTATGATGTTGATGTGAATACTAATCAAATTTGATTTTATTTAGATGACAAGCTTAGACAAGCTTTTTCATAGTTTTGTATGTATATGAATTCGTATGTTAGTATTTAACTGGAAATATATATGCCTGAGAATGTATACGTAGGACAAGATAAATGTAGGGGCTGTATTTATTTTCAAATCAGGTATATTTTGTTGTACTCAGACTGAAGTTTAATCTTAAACGTTCCACAGATATTAAATAATGCAAACGCACAGCTAGGATATCCAAATTGTAATCACTCTTTCTTGTGCTGTTACTCAATAAATTACTATTGAATAGAATGTGTTAGTGTTGATAGACCCCCAGTTAAATTGGCTCTGAATAAATGCATTTATTTCTTTTTTCTGAATTTACCCAGAGCAAAAGTAGGATTTCTTTTTTTTTAATATAGGATTTTTTTTAATGTAGGATTTCTTTTTTTTTTTTAAATATAGAATTTTTTTTTTTACTGTAGGATTTCTTTTTTTTTTAATGTAGGATTTCAGGGTTTTTAATTTTAGGAAAATACTTTCTTAATTGATTTCATAACACAGTTTTTTTTGACTTAATTGTCTTACTCCATAGCACAAGTCTATTTCTTCATTTATTTTTGTTAAAGGATCATGTTGATATAGAGCAATGACCTTAAATGCTTTGATTGTAAAGACTCAGTCTAGTCTTAGTGTCTTGTCTAGTGTACCTAAGAAGCTAAAGATCCAAGTCAAACTGGATGTGAGTGTAAGACACTAGTGAAAATGATACCTTCATCTGAAATCAATGTTTATTCTAGTAATATTTATGTCCCCGCTCCCTACAAATTCCTCATATTTACATACCTCATTTTTAGAGATGCTTCCTTGCTTACTTTTTAAGGGTATCTGTTATACAAATAGCACAGTAGGAATTTGTAGCATCTTATTAGTAATCCACCATATTCTTCCATCCTCTAGGTAGCTGGTATTTGTCCTTTACCAGTAACTGGATCTTCATAATATTTCCTAGAGGCAGTTATTAGTCGCAGACTTTCCTCATCTTTCTTGAAAGCAGCTATTGGAAGCTAAGAAGATTAAGCCTGCTTCTCTTTGTGAAATCACAGGCTCATGCTGAAGTGCAAGTTGTGCATGCCTAAAGTTTTGCAATATTCTCCTATGTCAAAAGCTCTTAGCCGTTGTTAGATTAATGCATATCTGACTGTGAAAGTGTGTTGTGTTATTTACATAATAATAATAAAAAGGCTAATCCTTGGCAGTGTGTAGCAGGTCCTTTTCATTTTTCCTTTTGGATTTATCAGTTGAAGTAGTAATATTCTTTTGTGACTTTGGCGGTCTCCCCCTCCCCCCCTTAATTTGCTAAAATAGTTATAAATGCATTTTATATAGTACATGAAATACTTTAATTTTTCTGCTGATGTACTAACTTCAAAATGCATGTATTTTATATTAATCAGAAGATCTGCTTCACCAATATTTTTTCTGTGTGTACATATGTTGAAAGTATTGGGAAATGTATTAAATACGATTCTTGATTCTTTTGCTTTTTTATAAGAACTATCTTTTTAAAAACTGTAGCATAATTTTATTATCAGAAACTGCAGTATAAGTATTTTATGAAAAATACTTGAAGTCTGAAAGCTGAAAGTAATTATCTCTCTTGCTTGTTCATTGCATGTATGTGCTTATTTCCAGTGAAATGGAAAATTTAAGTTTAGAATTATGACTCTCCAAATTACCTTTATCAGTAAAATAACTTCCACTCACAATTACTTACAAAGTAGAAAGAATGAGCCTTTTCAGTCAATGCATTTTATATTCCAATCTTATATCAATTGTATATAGAGCACAGAGTTTAGTAGTCTGTTTTTCAACATAGAGTAGGAAGCAACGTTCAAAAAATTCATTAAGCCTATTAAAAACTGTAGTTGAAATATCACAGTTGGCACAGTTTATTGTTCTTCATTACTTACTTTAAATGGCTGTGAGTAATCAAGTGAGATTTGTTTCTGCTATGTGAAGAGCAAAAACGTTAGGCAGTATTTGAGAGTTAAGGCTTCAGTTAAAAATAAAGCTGACCTTTTTGTATCCTACTTGATGTAGTGGATTATCTAATTAGTAGTCTGCGATGTAGATATCTGAATGTGATATTTTTAAGATAACATTAACATAGTATCTCACTTCAGTACATTAAACTTTAGGGTAAATTTGCCTGAGCAGAGGTGCATGGCAGTAATCCTGCACTTTACCTGCACTTCTGCTAGTGTCTGTGAGGCATGCAAGTCACCTAACCATGTGGAAAATGAAAATAGAAGAGCTTCTGAAGCTTGTACTGTCTTCAAAATGTGAATTTGTAGGTATAAATTGCCTTGGTCTATTTTTAAGTCTATTTCTCTAAGGTCGCAGGGCATATGTGATTATCATGTCTGTCCCTCCTTCCAGTAACTTTTCAGGCTGAAAACTTGCTTCAGTGTTTTACAGAGGGACAGCTGTCTCCAACCATGTGAAATTCCACAACTTTTATCAGCTCAGTTGATGATAGAGAAGAAAGTGCCCCAAATAAGTAATGCTGCTGAGGAAGGGCTGCAGAGTAAGTCCAGCATGGAGCTGTTCCCTTTGGAGGGCCAGCTAGATGAAGCTAGGGCTACATCCTTGGAGCACATGAGCTGAGGAGCTTGCAGAGAGCCCACGAAGGAAGGGATGAATGATGTGAGGACATTAGGTTTGTAGAGAAAGGATGAAAGTTAGTCCCTGGGTCTTGAGATTGGAAAGTGGAGGTTATTATGGATAGTGGAGCATGCATCACACCTTTCTTTCTTTTGAAAGTATTGAATGGATGGTAATGCAGTAGTACTTTTCAATGTATGCATAGTGACTGAGAAGCAGAGGGATTATCCATGGGTTGATGAGATCACTTAAAAGTGTGCACAGTCATTGCCTTTCTGCTCTGATTTTCTACCTTTTCACATCCCACAGTAGTAGTAGTTCAGTCTATTGTATAGCAGTGTATCTAGTTACGTGGTTAGGGTTACATATAGAAAGGAAGATAATCATTTAAAGATGATTTAAAAGTTCACACATCTTTACATATAATTACAATTTTAAAAAGTTCACAGGAGAAGTAACGGATAATGGTATGAAATACATAAATGATTTTGTATAGTTGTCTATGTAACAGAAGGATACCACTTTAAAGAAAGAAAGATACCAAGTCTGACTGAAGGGCTCTGAGCCACAGATAACTAGAGGCTGAGAGGGCACTGTAGAACTATCGTTGCTTTGCACACTTTGACAAGCGTCAGTTTTTAGCCATTGTTGGAGACAGGATGTTGTGCTAGATGGACTTCGGTGTGACCTTTTGTAGCTGTTATGTGTTTTTAAAAAAAAAAAAAAAAAAAAGCTTATTGTGATTGTTTTTAAATCAGGAAAGTTTTTATTATTTTCTTCCATATTGAAAGATCTGTACCATATTGGCTGAAATTTTTTTATAGCCTCACAAACTATCTTGAGAAAAAATTGAATGAATAAATTTAAAGTCTAGGCCTTTACAGTCTGACAAAGTTTTAAATAATTAAAAATAGTATTTTCTTAAGTTAGTATTATTGAACCCGTCTACAATTTTGTACAGACAGGTTAAAATTTAATTGTAGTAGACTTGAATTAAATTTTGTTCCCTAGGTTTGTGCTGCATGTTCAGAGCCCTCTTTTATTCTCTATTGTACTTATTTCAGCGTAGAGGCCTTAGGAAGCAAATGTGGTTGTGTAGGTTGAATACCGATGTGTTTGGTCAGAAGGATTCAGATGTTTGCCAAAAGTCTTTAACCAGCTGCTGTAATGTATAATTTAACTTCTGCTACCTTAATCTTTATGTAATGTTTTCCTGTGACAGTACTACTGTACTCTAGGGACTTTTTTGTTCATTTATTTTTTAGTACCTTTTTAGTTCTTTCTGAGCAATATGAAATGCTAAATTGGAGGTTCAGCATGTACTCACTATTTTAACAGCAAATTTTATGTGACTGTGGATGATATGAATAGCAAAATCTCTGTATTTTATATTATGTAAAGAAATACAGTAGACATACCTTCTTCAGGCCTTAACATAGACTCCTTGTCATACTTTCATCCAAAATAGACATTAACATTTCGTATGTCAGCTGTAGTTGTAATTTATATCATGCTGTTATATTACCTGAGCCTCTTAGCTAAAACTTACTAACAGAATGTCTTTGTTCCTTTTTTGGAGGAAAGACGGCTTGACACGTAAAAGCCACACTGATGTATTAATTCTATTAGCTATAGAAATAACCCATGCAGCTTTCAAATAGCAAAAGTGACATTAAATACAGTGTGTGAGTAATACTTTAGAAATCATTAGTTTGTACAGATTTTATCTGTATTTATTTGTTATACTAAGAAATGATTTAAGCTGTAAATTATTGAAATTTGCTTACTCTAGTTCTTAAACATTAATGTTACATTTTCATTTATGTATGTGAGTGAGTGACTTCACAGTTGTATTGTTTAGGTTATGTAGCATCTACTCTGCATTTGTTGTAATGGACCATCAACCTATTATTTTTAGAAAACATTATGATGTTTGCAAACCTTGTTGATTGTCATCCTGCCCTGAATAAATTACGATCTAAAAAATAAATGAGGATATGTGTAACTACTCATTTTACTTTATAATGTATATTTTCTTTTGTGGTATATTGTAAAGTAGTGACCTTAATCTGAATTTAAAATAGCACAACTGAGAGCAGTTGTTTAGTTGTTTAAGACATCTAGAGACAGAAAACTAAATCTAGTGTAATATTTAACTAGTCATTTCTACTTTTTGGATTTTCGTTAGTTGTAAGAATGTGTGTGCACCACCAAATTTTATCTACTTGGGGTGGGAAAACTGTTATTCATACAGTACATTTGATATTTATGGGCAGCAGAAAAGTTGCACTAACATACTTGTTTATTCTGTCTTCAGAACAAGTTCATAGGCACTTGGATCAGCATGAGGTGAAATACTTACAATTCGCTTTCCGTTGGATGAATAACTTACTGATGAGAGAAGTCCCCTTACGGTGTACCATCAGGCTATGGGACACGTACCAAGTAAGTACTTCTTTTACACGTTCATAACTCTAATAGTATGTTTTGGACATGGAAGTTTTTTTTGCTCATTAGCTTTCCTGAATCTTTTGTATCAGTGTCATCTGAGAATCATAACAGTAAGGAGAAAAGTCTTCAATGAGCATCACCACTAACGCTTCATGCCGTCAGTCTTCCTGCCCTTAAAAAACAAGCAAAACTTGATACATGTCATCAGAATTTATAGTATTGAAGTGAACACCCGCTCAAAGCATGATTTAATGTCAATACCTCCTCCTAACTCTTCAGCAAAAAGCAAAATATTAAGTTTACTGAATCAATGCCTTGCACTGATTCTAAGTTTCAGACTTCTTCCTGTTTTTCTACCTAGCTGCTCATTCCAGTACTAGCATCTAGCCTTCAATTCCCAGTGCTCATCGTTCAGTCATGTCCTCTGTCTTACTATTTCTCCAGACTAAACTCCTTATGCTACTAAACTCTAGTTGAGATCATTATTTTTCATCAATAGTTTAATGCGTAAATGCCAAGTGGGCAAGTGAAAACACTCATATCAGGGAAAATGGTTTTCCTGTTCTTAATTCGGTTTCTTACTCTTCCGGTAACTTCTGTTTGCAATTTTTAAATATACATTTGAGCAATTCACACCTCTTTAGTAGATCTGGTGTTAAAATTAACTAAAAATATTTTGAAAGTCTAAACAAAATCATGGGAAATGTCAGCTGAATTAGTTTAGTAAACATTGGAGTAAATGGAGTATGTATGGACTCATAATTGTGTCTCATAGAGACGTAATGTCTTTAAGTGTCAGTGTCATTATAAATGCTTGTTATGTAGCACTGTTTAGTTAGTTTCATAGACCTTAATGCCAGAAAGTACAATTTAGACCATCTATTCAGACCTCTGACAGAGAATTAAGAGTAACTTATTATTTCTTTAATGAGTTCAATAAGTTGTTTCAATAAAGTGTATTTTATAGAAAGACTTCCAAATCTGATACGAAAATGTCAAGAGATGAGGAATCTATCACTTTTCCTGGTAGTCTGTCATTATAGGTTTTATGTGGTTGTTAATTTTCAGCAGATTTTTGAATCGAGTTTGATAATTGCTTCCATTTAGGGTCGCTTCTTACTCCCCCTTATCTCCTTTGTCTGATAATAATCTATTATTGTCTGAGAATAATCTGTTAGTCATTTTAACATCTGCTAGTACATGATACTTTCTTCCAGTGGAAAGTAGTTGCACTTAGTTGCACTTCTTATCTTTCTGATAAACTAAAAGTTTGAATTATGTAAGTGTTTCACTTAACTAGCTAGCTAGTAGCTAATTTCTCTGGTCTTTGAATAGTTTTTGTTGCTATTGCTGCAGCATTTTGAACTTCTAAAGTTTTTTGCCATGTTGACTCTAGCACTGCATTTGGTGCTTGATCATTAGTCTCATCAACATGGTACACAGATAGATGTAAAATCTCTTCCTTACTCCAGTTCACCATGCAGGTGCATTCAAGGATTAGCTCTTTTTGCCAAAACTTCACTTTGAGCTCATGATGTGTGAGCTATGATTCCTCAGTAGTTTAAGAGATTTATTCTGAAAGACCAAGCTTGTATCTTAATTTCTTAGACTACTGCCATGCTGAATGTAATCACTTGTTATCAGTAGTCCATAGGCAACTGTCATGCTCCAGTTCAATAGGATCTTCATCTGTAATTTGATAATTTTGAAGTTTTGATTATTTAATTCTTGCTTGGAGCAAATATTATGGTATTATAGTGGTATTTAAAAACTAAATACTTATTTGCATGAGATTTCCAAGTACATCTTTTAAATGCAAGTTTCTCATACGGTATGACTTTATTTTTTTTATATTAAACAACTGCATAAAGAATATTTTTTTTCTGTTTTGACTTGGTACATACGGCAGATCTATACTGTTTCTTAGGTTTTATTATTTAGCACACTGTTCCATATGCACCTTTTGTTTAACCGTGTATTTAAAACCAATAAGGATGTCTTAATGTAGAAGGTCACCTTCCGAACGACCTAAAACAATTTTGCAAATTGCTTATTAGATTTCATTTGCACTTATATCAAATTTCTTCTCATCCAATACCAATAAAAAGACTAATAAATGCAGTATAACTACAAGAGCTAGTAAAGTTTGTGCTGACGTGTTAAGCAGAAACATTATAGATTTTTGCACAAATAACTTGCCACTAAGCCATTTCAGTTGCATATATTTTTAACTTAATCATTTAGCAATTGTATTGGCAGTGTTCAAACTGTTACTTTCCAAATGGAAAAAAGATTTGGAGATGGAATTTGTTCAGTTAGCTTTATCTTCTGATTCATATTTTTAACTGTAAAGCTTACTATAGGCCAAAATATCATTTTAGAGGTATGTTGATAAAGAAGTTTTGCTGAGTCTCACTGTGGACCTGGAGGCGGGATTTGAAAGAGATATTTAAAATTAGTAGAGACATATATAATCGGCAATCATATTTTTGAAAGCAATTTTAGCTTTCTAAACATAGATGGGAGGACAAATGCTGCTAGTAATTGCAAGAGCCTGAATGTTGCTATTTCTTCAGTGTACTCAGGGGGTGATGATGCAGTTACCAGGCTTGGTTTTGCTATATTATGTGTCCTAGGGCAAGAAAATGAGAAGACTTGTTTTTTCCCTTGGATTTCCACAGCAGTGCCTTTTACTATTGTAGTGGCTAGGCATGCACTGCTTATTTTCCCTGACATTTCCAAACTGTAAGGATGCCTTAAACGACAATGTGACTTGACAGAGAAGGTGAGCTAATCTTGTTGCAACATAAGATTAGTGGCAACATGGAATTACCGGCATCCCTGCACTGCTGGCATCAGGGCTTCTGTACCCTGTGCCTCTCGGGACGGGATGGGATGCTTGGCAAGACACTGCTTAGAGGCAGATCTTGGCCCAGTGGCCTGCACCCTTCGGGAAAGGAGGGGAGGCAGTAGCAGCGGAGGGTGAGCCTGGACAGGCAGGGCTCCGATTCCTTCCTGTCTACACCAGGGGACGTTCAGGCCCGTGGTGATGGTGGATGGCTTCCTTCCCAAGTGCTTAAGAGCAGCGACCTCTCTTGAAAGACACGATCCCACCAGTGATGCTCTTGTGGGGAAAAAGCATTTTGTCTCCTAGCCGCACTGGGCTGCACGTCTTCCTCTCCTCTTAGTGGAAAGCCTGGGATAAATATTACGCTGTCACCAGCTGAAATTCCGGATTGGGTGCTCTCAAAGCAGAGCCCATTTTCTCATGAGCAAGGAGGGCTTCAGGGGAATGACAGCACACTTAATATTCTGCTATTAGGTATTTCTTATTGCGATAGATAACTGTTGCTGTTTGGAATTGTTAGAAAGCCATTCTGTCACTTGGTATTTTTTGTAGTTCTTCTGTGAACTTCAGTGCGAGTAGGATTGGACACTTAAATGGTGTCCAGCTATATCGTGGTTTGTATGGTAACAAAAGTGCTCTAGCCAGTATCTCATCTTCTGTCTGGTTTAATTCTGAATTTATCAGTCATTTATTAGGCTCTGTGACGTAAGTCATTGCACATGTAATGGAAAATACACGATAATTATAGTTGAGGGAAAAAAATTTTGGAAAGGTTCCTGCATCCTTCCTTTTACATAAGTAGATACCCTGATATTCTAAAGCTATATCTATGAAATCACTTAAAATATATCACTGTCTTCTATAGCAGAGCTTTGCAAAGTAGAGAAAATAAAGAATTATGTATCTTGCTGACATAGGATGTGTTGTAAAACCTTTTTAGCTGTAAATATTTAGTCTGATTTATTCTTTAACCTGAATTGCATTTTAACAAAAGTGACTTGGGCTTTTCAGTTGACTTGGGGTTGTTTTTTTTTTTTTTGCTTGTTTTGTTTATTTTTCTAAAAGTAAATGGTGTAAGTACCTTGTGTGTTCTTTCCGAAACAAAATTGCTTGATAAATTTCCCTCGAGACAGTCAAATACTTTTAAAGACTATGGAAATGAATTATGCGAATGTTCATAGACTTTGTCATATGTAAAAGGTTCCACAAACTAAAACAGTGTAATACAAGACCGTAGTTTTATCTTTGTATTATCTCCTACCTTTTTTACCCTACATGTTGTCATCCTTTTTGCATGAAGGGTTGGTAAAATGAGGTAATATAATGGCTTGAATTATTCTGAATATATAAATATTTAACATATTTCTCTGCATTTATGAGATAGAAGCAGGTTTTATATTAGTTCCTTTCAGGAGGGGGTGCCTGACACTGATTTAAAGACTTCTTGGTGTATTTGAAACAATGACTTTATTGGCTTCTATCTCTGACTTAAAAGGCTCTGTATATTGTATTAGAAACAGTGGAAATGGAGATGTCTGTATGCTCTACGTATGGTAGTAGACCAATTTGTGTAGTGGTATAGTCTTTAGTTTTAACTATCAGGAAAAATAGCCTGTGTCTTTATTTATTTATTTTAACCATGTTTAAATATTGAATTCTAAACTGTGTCTCATTACTGAGCATTTGGGAGGTGGAAGGCAGTCTCCAACAATGCCATTAATGTCAAGTAGTCATCCTGATGCAAGATATTATACTGACTGCTTTTGAAATGGGATAAGAATTTCATTTGCGTTTTGATACTTTTTTTTAGTTACTTTTTATGTAGTATGCAGTGCCTGTATTTTTCACTACACTGTTGTTTTTGTCTATTGTTTCTTATATTTTAATCATATTTTAATTCATGAATGCTTTCTATTTTGTTCCGTAAGAGCTTAATTTTGTAAAGACTATTGCTTAGCAACCCTGATAAAAGGCTTTGGACATCTGAATGCTTAATATCCAATCACTAAGACATGGTAGGATCATGTCCTTGAGATTTCTAGGCATTTGCCGATTTGATTGAAACAGGCCAGCGAGTTAAACATTTCTGGAGTGGAGGAGGCAGATGTAGAGAGAGACATAACCTTTCTTGCTCAGACATAAAGTGTATTTGTGAAAGTTTAATTTTCTTAGGAAATATAGGTAAAAATACGATGGGACTAGATAATGACTTTTCTTGTCTAGCTACTGTGTACCGTGAGGGGAAACCAGCTCCTGGATTCAGAAGCATCAGAGGCCTCTGGAGCGTACACGCATGCCCTTCCCTTTGATTCTGGCACCTTTTATTTTCTCTTGGGGAAACTTTTTCTGTGTTCCTACCTGGCAGCTGGAGTTCACTGCCTTCCTGTCTGCCCAGCTCTGATTTTCTGCACTTTCACTAGAATTCAGGAACACCTTTTCACACTGTATGCTTTAAAAGTAAATTTAAAATATGATTTAAATCAAATGTAATCCTGGGACACAGAAGGAAGATGCGAGACGAAGAGTGATTCTTGATTACCGGTAACTTTTACTTAAAAGCGTGGCAATCTGAATGGCAATCTAAGTATGTTCCTCTTTAAACAAAATATCCTTATTCTAACTCAGCATTTTTTCGGACGTCACTAGGTCTTTGTGTTCAGCAAAGCCGTGTTTTCCCTTATCTCCCTAGACTCCTGAAACATATAGCTTTCCTTTAACTTGAAAAATTGAAAAGTTTTTATGCTTTTGAAATCTCTGTCAGGCAACTGACTCTTATCACCTTCTACCGCAGGAAAAGTTATCTTTCTGGGTAACTCTTGGCAAGACAACCTCCCCTTGACAAGAGTTGTCCTCATTAGGACTTATTTTATTGTTGCAGGCAATTATATTTTAGTGATATAGCACTTAAGTTAGTGACCTCTTATATTATTTATCTTGTGCTAATGACAGTCTGAAATAACATAAAACTAAAAGAAAAGAAAGTAAAATGTTTATCCAAAAAAGAACTCGACTACTTTATCTTGAACTGTATGTATAACTTTACATACAGTCTTTAACGTACGTAAGGACATGTTCCGTTGGTGTGCACAACAGAAAAAAAGCAAGTTTCTCGAACAGTGATTCAGCTTTTCAGTACCTGATTTGTGACCCCTGAAAACCTCATTTGTGTTTATATAAGCTCTCAGGTTTTCTTGTAGGAAAGAAGAAACTTGGATGCTATTTGCAGAATTACAGTAATAATTGTGGTACTCTTTTGTTGATTTTTTTTTTTTCCCAAGTCTAGCTCATTAATTGTTCCTATTTAGAGAATACTTTGCAATTTCTTGCTGGGAAGTAGGAGACACAGGGTTCTCAAATTCCGCTGACTTGAAAGTAGAGTAAGTGGGTCCTGATTCTGAGCTGGGCTGCGCTCTTGCACAGAGCAGTGCACACATTCAGATCCCAAGCTGATCTTCAGTTACATATCTTCCCTTTCCCTCATTTTGTCCTGTATGCTTTGCCTCAACAGATTAGAATGAAAAAAGCAAAGCAAGCAGCAGAAAAAACCCCAAAGCCCCCTCTGTTGTCTTGCTTACACTATCAAACTGAAAAATCAGCTTGATATCAGTTTCCTCCCTTCGCCTGTCCTAACTGGGATTTTATCCCTATCACTTTATACATCTCGTCTGCTTAGCCCTGTCTTTCATGTTCTGTCTTGGCTTTGCTAGAAGAATTGATTTTGGCAACTTGTGTAGCCCTGCTGGGTTTCTGAGGTGCAGCAGAGCAGCTCAGGGACTACAAGGGCTGGCATACAATATCATGTTACCTCTAGGGAGTAAATGCCTGGATTGTGGGATCTACCTGGACCCTGAGGGACAGGCATTTACACTAGCAGTTATCAAACTGGTGGTAGCTGCCAATATGAGATGCTTAAATATGCCTCCACGTAAGAGTTGATATTGTCACCTGGCGCAAAGCGTGATTTTTGAGGGGGTTTTCACATTATTCATAGTATGTGGGGAATTTCTAGTTTTAAAGTCCTGTTAGATCTAGAACTTTGAGGTTTTCAGCTTCTCGTCTTTCTGCCTGCGGGCTTACTTGTGAATAATGAAGGTGGAGTTCAGCTTAAGATGTAAGAACCAAAATATAGGGGCATTAGCAGAGGTTTGTTTTTACGTGTGCGCGTTGGCCGTTTTACGTATCTAAGCTTCTGTTGTGGTTGGTGGAGACCATGTCAATAAAGTTAGGGTAGCCTACAGAGAGATTCGTTATGGCCTACAGTGTCTGGTCAGCTTGAATCTCCTTTTAGGGTCACACTTTAAATTTAGAGATCTTAATCTTAGAACTGAAGCTCTCTGAGTTTCTGCAAACAATGGATTAAAATTCCTTTCCAAAAATTCAAAAGGACTTTTTATAATGTGAAATTCTAGGCCACTTAAAGATATGGTCAGCTCTTCCGTTAATGTTAGCAACTTTTATTCTAAATCAACTTTTTATAATTTAAATAAGTGTAATTTAGAAATGTGTGTGTGTGTATGGCCAACTTTTGGCCAATTTCTTTTGGTAGCTTTCATTGACACTGGAGAGGTTCGATGTGCAAAATAAAAGAAGGAAAAAGAAGTATGTTTCAGTGTAGCCACGCTTTCATGAGGAAGGTATTTAGATTTTGTGTTGATACACAGAACAATGGAACTCTGATATACAGAAGGAAGCTTTTAGGTTTCCTAGGTTCAACTTCTAAAGGCAGCTTCTAGTGCTATTGAAATAGATGGCAACTTTCTGTGGGTAAATGGGAACTAGACTGAGAATGTAGAGAGGATCAGATAAAGCATTTTCTCTTATGCTTAACCTTAAGAATGTGAGTAATCTCATTGACTTCAGTAGAGCAACTCGTGAATTCAGTTAATTAAGCATGTACTTAGAATACTTTATTGATCAGGAGCTTAATACATGACTCTAGTAGGATGATAATCCAGTGTTGTACACAGTCTAGAAAATGGTTTGTTCTGCTTTGTTGCTAATTTGAAGTAGTCTCTGTGATTATTTCTAAAGGAGGATTTTATTAAAATTAATAGTGTTCTCTCTCAAAGAAGAAATTCTGAAATAGTCATGGAATTTTGCATAGCTGTATCCCCTCTTCATGGGAGCTGGGAGCAAGACTGTTTAGCCCATGTGCCCTGCACTATAGAGCCAACAGGTAATTATCAGAGCAAGGATGCCTGTGCAGAGGTGAAGTGCTACCAAGTTCAAATATGAGACGTTTTGTTGAGTTAGCGTGGCAATAAAAGGCTTCCTGTTACATAGTGAATGAATTAGTGTAGTTGTTCCTTAAACTAATAACTTTGTTCTACTTACAAATTTATTTTCCTGTCCCTCAAAAAGAAGAGTTAACAGTTTCTCAGAGAGGAAGCTCCTCTGTTATTACTACTTGTGAGTAGGCCAACGGTTTCCAAGGTAGCTTATGTTATGCCCTGAGTCTTTTGTATAAAATGGCATGGATAGATGGAGAAATATACTTGACTAAAGAAAAAAAAATTCAGAATCTTGTACAAAATGCCTTGTGTGGTTTGGTTTTATTAATAAGCTTTTTTTTAATGCTAGATACTACTTTAATTAAGTAAAGTAGGCTAGGTTAGTTAAAGTGATCTTAGATAAATTGATAAATCAAATTTATCCTTCCTTGAACTACTGTTTCAACTGCTGTTGAGTGTATGGCTCTTTTGAAAACAGTTCTCCAAAATTTGTCTGTTGATAAAATAGACGTTCCCTTGGTACACCCGGACCTAAGTTAGGTTCTCTGAATGTGTGCCACCTGAAGTATCACCACCTGCCCATTGACAATATAGGAATTTAATTCTATTATTTTCATAACTTGAATCACATGGATTCAGATAAGCTGGATCCCTGAAATAAGCGATACAAGTACTTCCCAAAAGTACAGTATCATTAAGTATTGTAACCTGTTTTAGTTCAGTTACTCCTGATTTATCTCAGGGACACTGTTCCAGTGACTGTTTAACATGCTCTTTATTTTCAGTTATTAGATTTCTTTTTCTAACTGCCAACACAGCAAACTAAAACTAGCGTGTGAAATTCAAAGACTCCTTCATTTTTGCTATCCACAATGAAAATTCTGTAAACCAAATGGTGGCTTCAGAAATAGATAACTATGTAGCTGTGTCTTCAGGGGATTTGTTCAGGATGAGCTAACTTGCTGTTGGTGAAAAGTACCTTTGATGATGCATGAGAAAATCACAGATCCAAACTGATAAGTGCTGTCAGCTGTGTGGTTTTACATCTCTGTGGATTTTACTTAGAGGTGGAATGGGAGAAAAGACTTGGGTAGTAAGCCGCCTTTATTACTTCCTTTAAAAACAAATTATTATTAGACATGAAACATTTCTGAAAATTTTACCCAAAGTCATTTTTCAAAGCCATTCTAAGCTTCATTTTAGATAGAAAAATAAGAAAGATAGAAAAATAATTGCTATTTTCTTTGCTGATTTTTCAGTTAAAAGTGATTCTGCTTGAATTATACTTGCATGTTTCACCTTTTCTACCAGTGCTTACTATTAAAAACAAACAAACAAACACTGCAAGCATTCTTATTTGAAATTTCTTTGATTGAGCTTAATGATTCATGATTTTCTTCTCATACTCCTAACGTTCTTTAAACAAGAGGTATTGGGCATGATTCTATTCCTGATTTTATTGGATACTTAGGTTGTAGCTTGAGGATTTGAGCCATGGCTGCAAAGGCTTTCTTACCTAGATTCTGTCCAGACATACTGTGTTGGCATATGATTCTGAATTTCCAGGAGAAGAAGCCAGAGAGAAATAGAAACTTTGCTTGGAAGCTGTCGTGTGCAGGACAGAGCTGCTTGTTTTTCATCAGAGCCTTTGCTTGCTAAGCTTCCGTTACGTGTCATACGCGACTACACTGCAAGGTCGAGACATAGCATGCAGTACATATACATAGAATATATGCACAGCAATCCTGTATGGTTTACCTACTCAAAGTATGGACAGTTTCCAGCTAAAGCAACTAAACATTGTTTGCTGACAATTCCAAATTATTTAAACTGCTTTGTAAATGATACTTCCCAACAGATTGTAAGTCTTGTAGCTCTAGACTGAATGTTTTTTCTTTTTGTTTCTAGTTGTTTAGTTTACTATTTTAAAACCGGAATCTAATTAGTTCTCTGAAGTTACTGCTGTATTATGTTAGTTATGCTAGTTTTTGGTGTTTGTGGACGTGAGCACTGGCAATTAAACTGGGACCACCATTTTTTTCCCTCCATTTCTCATGCGTTGTAGTTGTTAAGACCTGAACAAATGTGAAATGATAATCTAAACAAGTTGCACAGTTCTCTTATCCCTTATTTCAAGTTTATTAAAGCATTCATAGCTGACACGTTTGATGTAGATTACCTTAATGTGGAAATGTGTGCCATTTCCAAATTACATATAGCTTTGAACAGTAAAAATTTTAAATCAAATCAGAAGTCTTTATGGGTCTAAGATGAACAGCTGAATAAAAATATAAGCATTTTATTACTTTTGAAAATGAAAAACAAAATTGGAAATAATATTGGATATATCCTTTGTATTATTGTGCATAATATACTTATGAATAGCAGAACTCCATCCAGACAAGGAACAAAATGAACTACCATAAAATAGGCTTGTAAAATTCAGAAATCTAAGGTTGATACCATTTTACAAAACTGATCAGCCTCACTGCCATGGGTAAAATAATTAGTATGTACATATTCATGATAAATTTTATATACTGCGAAGCATTCTACTACACTGAAGATTAATAGATTAAGGTGTGTAAACTAAGCTGATCTATTTTGGTGCAGAATATTTTAGTGATAAAGCTCTTAAGCAGTCTCTTCAGAAAATATATTAAGCTGTCAAAATACTTCAAAATACTTTTTTTTTTTTTTAACTCTTCCATTGTGTGAGACATAGTCCCTATATCCAAAAGCAACCTTTGTAGAAATAGAAATGGCAAATTTATGTTCAATAGATCTGTTATAAAACCAACAAGAATGGCTGCTTTTTGGTAGCTAGCATAGATACTTGTGGGAGGATTGTGGAATAAATATAATTGCTGTTTGTTTCTTGAATGCACAACATCATTTGAATTATGTTAAAATTTAAGAACCTTACCTTCCTTTGGGTCTGTCGTACTTTTGGTCCTAGTAATGATTACTTCTTTCTTAGTGTTCTGGCCTTTCTTGTTTTCCTGATACGTGACAGTCTTTTACTTTCTTCTCCCACTTGGATGGCCCTTGACTGTCTGTTTTCAGAGCTATTCTACCCTTCCAGTCTTGCAGCAGTTCTTGGTGTTTCTTTACTTTTTGTTCTCCATCCTACTCATGGGTGATCTGAGGCTTTTCTGCAAAATAACTATCAGCTTTATGCTGATGATTTGCATATTTACTTTTTTTTTTTCCTGACCTGACTCACCTAGTTAAAATGTGCATTTGGGACTGTCTATATCACAGTTTTCCCTAGATAGCTGATGAAATTAGTGATATACTAATACCAAGAATTCTTATTTTCCTCCTCAGAGATCTTAGTTCTCTTATTTGGCAGCTTTTTATAGTAGAATCTGTTCAGCATTTTTATTTTTTCCAACAATCTATCCTCAAAAAGAAGAAAAACAGAATGTGATAAAATAACTTTGATTAAAATGCTACATTAGGAAAAGTCTACAAAGTAACATATATTGGTTCTTTTTTAAATTACCAGGTGTAAATTTATGTTATATTTTAAATAGTATTGATGAGCAACTGGTATGATATGGGTTTTTCTGTTTGTTTTGCGTAGTTATGTATTTATTTTCTTGCCAGTTAAATCTTTCTGAATATTCTCATTTCTAATTCCTTTTCACTTTTGACAGTGATCCATGCTTACTTTCTGCTGAGGAAAAGGCATAAAAGGCTTACTAGTTCAAATGTGTAATGGGCTTATGAAGAAGAATGTTGTAAGAAGGATTGCTTCGACAGTTTGATAAGATTAACGCAATCAATCAGTTTCACCAACACGTGTTGCTGTTGGAAATATTGGTACTGCAGCTTCCTTAGTGGATGCTACTGCATTTAATTTGAAAAAACCCAACATCATGTGTTTCCACTGCAATTTTGACATGGAAAATAAATGGAAGCACATTGAGTGATGGCATTCATAAACACACTCCTCACCAAAAAAAAAGCTAGTAAAAATAAGCATAACAATATGTATGCTTGTTTATGAAGATGTACATATATTGTTTAAAAGTATATGGAATTTTTAAACTAGTTTGCATATATGGAAAATAACATTTGATAATTTTTGGAATTACTGGGCTACGCGAGGAAAAATGACTAAGTTACAAATTAAAATATTTGCAAAATACTTTGTAAATAAAGCATACAGTTTACTTTATGGGCACATGCTATGCTGTAAATAAGAATATATAATATTGTAGCTCTGTCTTCAATTAGAAATACCCAGAAAGTTTGGAAGACCAAACAACTGACCAACATATCTGGCAGTTGATAACAGTTCTGATTCAAAGAATTGCAGAGAAGGAAATGATATCTCAACTCTATTATAATGTCACCTTCTTGGCTTTGTTGTTCTGGCAGTCATAATATTATCTGAACACTGTTTTATTCCTCCTACATGCTGATTTTATTAAATATTCTAGTTTAAAAGATCATCCATATTCCATTCATAAGTAAAATTAATATGCAAACTGGTTAGCACAAGCACTCTGTCAGACTTTACAGATTTATAACTATGCTGTCCTTACCAAACCCTTGGTACAGGAAAGAACAGAATGTGAGGTTAGTAGTAGGACAGACATTTTCTAGGGTCCTTCTGTTGGAAAAAAGGCCTCCTTATGTTCAACTCTGGAGCTTGCGAAGGCACAGCAGATGGATGGAAAACAGTGTCTGTGCTCCAGATCACCAATGGACAGGTTAAGGAGGAGCAAACAATTACAGTATAGCTTTGACTAGTTACCTAAGTTGCAAGAAAGCAACTGACCCAATCAATTTTGAATAGGCCCTATTCTACTCATAATCAAAATAGGCATGACAGATCATTTAAAAAAAAAAAACAAAACTTATCTTTATTCTCCTGTGCATCCTGTCACATTTGTTATATTGTGATGTAGCATGAAGTTTTTCTATACAACTATTTTCATTAATAATAAACAATGGACTAGGTTCTGATTTAAGCTTGCACAAAAACATGACGAATTTTATTGTGTATAATAATACACAGTTATTCTATCATGGCACAGCAATAACAGCCAAACAAGCTAACTATCTGTTAGCTAAGCACAGATAGTTAGGAATGAGTACAGAGCAAACGTGCTGAACTTTTTAAACTTTTCAACAGATATTGAGATGCACTGATTAACACTAGATAAAGACTTAGAGCCATCTGATAGAATGCAGTGATCACCCTATAATAAAGTGCACTCTTGGGCTTGGGATAATGCCCGCTTAATCCAGGATTAGATGAGCTGTAGGAAATCAGATATCTGAAAGCTTGTGACTGTGTTTAAATAGGAAGTAATTCAGTGCAATAAGAGCAGATGGGTCAAAGCCATTAGCGCTGAGGCTTCTACAGCTACAAAAAGTGCAATTGGAGTTTGCATTTCACTTCAAATTAGATTATTCTTGCCCCCCTCAGTGGAACATCCCCACCATTCACAAGGTTCAAAGTTATCCAAAGGATGAGTCTTTGTCTCGCATATATGTGTCTCATTAGGGGACTCTATAGTTTGGTGTCCCTTTGAAAAAGTTAAATTTACTTAGAAAGGAATTTAGTTTATTAACACCGAAAATATTCAGTGAATCAAACCAATGGTTGGCAAGTGGGGGCAACAGGGAAATTTGCTTCAGACCCACACCGTTATTCCAAACCAAAATGCAAAGGTAGATGCAGGCTTTTATGTGCCTCAAGCGAAGAATTTGGAAAAAAGTGTCGGAGGCCAAATAACTTGGAAGACATCAGCGTATCAGAATAGGAATTGAAGAATTCATGAGCTGCACATGTAAATTTGTATGAAAAAGGTCACTTCACACAACTATGGGCATGCAGTGTATAAGCAGCTGCAAGTGCAAAGTTGCAGCACTAGCAAGATGCCTATTAACACAAGATTGTTGCAACCGGTCAGAAGTTCTGATTTCCAGGGGTGGAGAAGTGTGTCTTTTAAGCAATAGCTGTCTCTAGAATGAGAAAATATCTTTAATTTTGGGGGGGAAGGGGTAGAGGAGAGGAGAGGGCTGCAATTGGAGAACTTGGAAAGAGAGATTAAAAAACTGGGAAATTGTCAGTGCTGATTCAGACAGTGGAGAAACAAAAGCTGGGCAGGATAGAAATGAAAGCATTGTGAATACTGCAACAGGAACAGAAACAAACCTCAGTAATCAACTAAATGAAAGTGTACTTTACCGCTCCGCTAAAATGGGATAAAGTGTCCCTTATGTAATAATATTAAAGCCCTTCAAAATAATAGTGGTTAAATTCAGTATACAGCCTACTGTAAACATTTAAGAGAACAATGTGTTATTGAGTACGTGAGTAACCAGTTTTGGAGTTTTCAATCTGAGATACTTTAAGAAGTCTGATTTTTAAAACTAATTTCATAAGCCACTTTCAGATGGCAGATGAATGGCAGCTTTTTGTCACTGGCAACGCACGGTTCAACTTCTGTCCCTCTTGACCTCTAAACTGTTTCTCAAATACCACCACACTTAATATGAACTAAGAACACTAGATATAGAGAACCCTATTCCTCCCTCGATACTATGTATGGGAAAATGTAGTTAAAGTATTTAACTCATGTACCTCTAGCTTGATTTCAAATTTATCTTCCTTCAGTTATCACCACAGCTGTGGCTTTCAAAAACAGCAATAGCAGATGTTGAATCACTGTCTCTGAGAGATATGGATCCCACAACACCCATTTTCATTTCATTTATAAACTATTAGATAGTTTACAAAGTCATGAAAACAATATCACAGCAAGGTAACAATGCTAAAGTTAAATCTTACTTCACACCCTATGATCTTGAGTGAATGTTTTATATAGGCTTATTTTGATTTTTAGCCATTTTTTAGCCTCATTGAAGCATAAATACCCTGTGCTACATTGCTGAAGACAACTGAGTTGCCTGGAATGAACATTAGCCACTGACGTACATGTACAAGGTAACAAGCTGCTTTATTGCCCACACACTGAAAGCGGATTAGGAAGCAGCCAAAAATACTGAATATAGAAATGAAAATTATTTTACAGACTTATTTTTTAATAGGGGAATAAACTAGATGAAATGAAAATAAAAAAGTTCAGAGGAAAAAAGTATCAAATGAATTCATTCATTTAAAATGTGCCAGTATAATTAGTAATAAATGACTAATTTGTGGAGTTAAAAACAGTAACCACTACGATAATCAAATCCTTCACAAATTGTACTTCGTACTGTATATTTTATATTCTGTTCAGAACTCTGAATAAGCAGGAGAAAGAAGTCTTACTTTCTAAGCTGATGAAAAGCTTAAGATTACTGGATTGATTTTTTTTTTTTGTTTTGAAATTAATCTCAATTGTTAAAGAAGGAGAAGGTATAGTTGAATAGCACTTACTAAACACGGTTCAAAGGAGAGTTGAAGTAAATTTGATTTGAAAACCACTGTCCATACCTGATATTACGTAGCATCACTTTAGAATCGTTTTCATAGCCATTGATACATTGTAACATATTTAGTGTCATTTCAGTTTTATGCTAAAGAAATACTAATTCCAGTTAAGCACAGAGCAGCCAATATTTAGCAAAGATTTATATACACTTCAAAATCATTTTTTTAATCAGTAACCCTTAAATTTTGATGGGGAGAAGAAACCCTGAAATTGGGATAGTATTGTTCAATGCGCAAGAATATTTTATGGAGAAAAATGGCAAGTAAATGAAGGAACTGAAAGATGGAAGACCTAAGTAATGAAAGAGGAAGCAAATTACATATTCTCTATGCCTTAAAGAGATTCATATTTTTCATATTGGGCAAAAAGTTCAAAACAAGAATTCAAGCTGGGTTTTCTGAAATTCTATGAGGAGAAAGTAGAGTACAGATAGTCTAGATTAAGAAGATCTGAAGATTAAGACATATTTAAAAACAGCTTCATTATAAGCTTTCTAATTTTGGTGTGAGAGTTGTTAGTTTTTTTTTCCTAGTGAGTGAATTAGAGATTTTCTTTTTGGGAGATTGATAAGAATTCCATAAAACTTTGTTATCAGCTAGAAAAAAGTAGAAAAGACCAACTGCAAACTGAGGAACATTGCATTAAGATCATGTTAACGAAAGTATTTGCAGAGCCAGACTGGACTTTATTTTCAAAGATTTTAATGACTATAATCCTAGGTTAAACTCAAGTCATAAAAAAAAAAAAAGATTTTAAATAAATCTTGGTAACAGTTGCACTATTTTGTATAAAGCACCTAAAACATTGTTCGAGATAATCATGTTTAAAGATTAAACATAACCAGAGCTATCTTTGGGCACATTAAAATGTCTTTAGCATTGTGGATTTTTTTCTTTTTCTTTTTTTTTTTTTTCCCGGTCTTCAGTTTCTTACCATCTTTTAATAGATTTTTCAGGTTAACATTGGTTGAATCTACTGTAATTAGCTTTATTTTAAAACTGGTGAATGGATGAAAGGTATTGATAGTGGTTATCAATTTGAATAAAGTCATATTTAAACATAAATGTAAGTATCATAATTTGTTTGTGGACTGTGAAACTGCTGACAGTGCTTTTTAGTATTGAGCATGATGTAACACTTCAAGAAAATGAAAATTATGTACTTAATCTCTAGCTTAATCTCATGCTTAGTCCTGAAACTGATGTCCAGGAGTTTATTAATGTTACGTTAAAAGAGCATGTTATTAGACCTGAGAGTTCTTTAGCTCATCAAGCGCGTGTGGAATCTAATATGTGCTGAGCATCTTTGCAGGCAGCCTCCTTCATTTGAATAATGGTATTTACTGAAACCATGTGTGAACTATGAGTACTTTCTTGTTCTATTATTGAGGGTTTTGGAGGTGTGATATGTTAAATGCCTTTCATTTCCTTCCTTTTGTCTACAGCTGTGAGGAGGATACTGTTCTAGTTCAGCTTTATTGTTTTTTAGACAGGGTGAAGCTTAAGGAAGACATAGGGCTTGAAGCACATGGGGAAATTCAGAACCTAAAATCCCTGCTGTTGCAGGCTGGGAGCAGGCCTGGTTCGCATGGAAAGCTGAGCAGTGCATGCTCCATATCATGCAACAGGGGGGAAGCCGCAGCGTTGGTGTGGGAAGAGGTGAGGGGATGGGTGTCTGAATGGTCCGGCGGGAAGCCATCGTTCCTACCAGGCCCCCTTCTACATGAAGTGGGGTTCAGTTTTACTGCTTGCACGTGTTTATAACTGTTCTTTGTTAAGATACTTGTATAATTAGTTTTTGTTGCTCCCCTATAATAAGAAAATGAGTGTGACCAAACTGCTATGTACTAAAAGCACCACGTGGTGCAATGCAACATTTTAGCTATATATTTTCACTAGGAAAGAAATTTTATAGAGCCTCATCCTGAGTTTTGGTCTTTTCACAAGCATAATTAAGAGATACAGGAGACTATTTAAAACATTCCTCTGGAAAAACATTTCACGGGATCATTGTAGGTTCTCAAGAAAATGTCATGAATTGAGTCATTGATGAAGTTATAACATGTCTCCAGTAGGCCGAGATGTCACTTCATGTTCTCAAAACATTGGTCAGAAGTCCCATTCACTTGCTACATCAATGCCTATTCCCTAAGAAGGGACACAAAGATTGTTCTCTGCTCCTACAAGTAGGACGTGATGCTGACAGATTCTTTACAGTAGAGAGACCTCGTTATATTCCTTTTTGCTCTAAAATGGACTGAAGAAGTACACTATTAATATCATTTGCTTCTGATTGTTTAACACAACCTTAAAGCTGTTGCAGTCTACAGCACATCCTTTCTCTTGGTCCTTAACTCAAAACCACAGTAACTTAAGTACACTTCCATTCAAAGAGGGGTGTTTTTTTTGTTTTTTGTTTTTTTTTTAAGGCCTTCAAAATATGTTGGTAAAAATTTTAGGTGGTGGGGGGGAAATCAGAATGTTACAGTGACTGTGAGGAAATAGAAGCATAAAGCATTAGCAGAAGCATGTGCTGGGAGATCCTGAAGTACAGGACTTACAGAATTATTGGACTTGCAGTCTAGCGTTACCTTAATGTCTTAGAAGAGAGTGGTTGTTCCTAGGATAGTTGCTGTGTTCTGGTTGCCCAGTATTCTGATGTCTTTCCTTCATTCAGCCACTCTGTCGTCTTGGGTTTTCCTCGTGCAAGATTATCTTATTTACTAATTTTTCAGTATCATTATGAAAATGAGTTTGATTAAAATCTTTTAAAAATATTTAGTAGAAAGAATCCTTCTAGAGGAAAAAAACTATAGCTGATCAGAAAATGGGTTTTGTCATAATTGACTGTGGGAATAGAAATTTTCATAGACTATCTTGCAATGCATTTATTACTGAGAATCCAGCAATGTATTTGAGCTGGAAAGATGCACTTTTTTTTGGCTATTTTTTCCTAATAAAGCACAATTTCCTTTTTTGGTTGAGTGTATTTGATGTGTTTGAAATTAAAAAAAATAAAAATGACAAAAACTCAGTCATTTCTAACAATAATATTAAATTATGAATGAAAATTCAGTTTCCTGAATGATTTTTGATATTCTATTTTGGATCTACATCCTATTTTTTTCTTTTTAATTGTAACGAGCAAGAGCTATGCTAAGGTCCTTCCATCAGCAGCATTAAAAAGAGCTTAAGGACAAATGTTTTAATAGATGAGACATTATGTACTGAAATTCTAAATATCTTTCTCACTAGTACGATAATTATTCAGCCCATCTTTTTCTTCTGACAAATGGAACGCAACGGCTGTCAGTTTTAGCTGTATTGTTAATTACATAATTTCAATGCAAATGCTCTGCTTAGTATATTATGCCATAGATGGTTTCCCAGCATTTGCGCTTGAAAGATATTTATTTTTTCATGCGTGCATCGCTCTGCATGAGGGAGTGTGAAAGAATGCGTTGAGTAGCGCTGCATGAGGCTCATTGCTATTCTAGCCACACGGCTGCGCTCCCTTCGGAGGGCGTTCAGTCCTTGGCATTTATTCCCTCGCACTGATGTGATAACAGAATAAAGGAGCTTTACAGCTGATTGAAGTCAAGTAGTAGGGCCATTGTAAAGGCTCACAAGAAGATTACTGATGAATACTATTACTGCTGGAGGTTGGACTAGCAATTGTGCATGTCCGGGCTTTCTCATAGAGAATGAATAATGAAGGAGAGGGTGGGCTAACAATTATGAATTACCTGCGCTCTTTTCTTCTAGAGGGAAAATGATCATGTCCATTTGGCTTCGGATTGTTAACAATTATATGATGAATGCTTACCAATATCTGAGAAATCTTCAATTTGTTTTTAAATGGTAATAAGAGCTGTGGCTGAATTATTTTTCCGGTTCTGAATACCAGAACTCCAAAAGGTGATTGACTATTTCAGGACTTGATGGAAATCCACAGGTGTTTTGCATTTTTCTTGTGACAGGAGACGGATCAAAGGCTTTGGATTTATTCCAGTATATGGAACATTCTTTGCTTATAAACCTGAGCAGATGGCTGAGATAAAATTGCAGACTCTTCCGCAGTTTAGTTTGGCTGAATGTTTTTGAAACTAAAATATTTTATTTGTGTGTGATTGTCTTTTCTTGCAGAGAGACTATTCGGGAAGCGCTATGTCAAATTCCCAGTCTGGCTCCCATTTTTTTTCTATTATGTTTGCAAGAGTTGATGGAAATAGAGGACATAAAAACTTTGGAGGAAATCTATAATGCGCAAGCGGATAGCTCGTACTACCTGTACTGTCTCTAACAGGTCCTTGGTTATATACTAAGCCTCAGGTTGAGTAGAGCTTTGAGGTGGGCTTACGCAGCCTCTCCTCTCCCACTTGTAAGCTTTCCAGAAAGGCTTTCATACTCACTTAAAGGCAGTTTCTTATTTAATAAGAGTTGGTATACTTGGTCTTTTAAACAGAAAGAACTTTGTGGCTAGTTAAGAAAGAACCAGAAGTAAAAGGAATTTATATGCAATTCTTTCCCTCTTCAGTACATTTCTTTTTTTTTTAATGTAGGTTTGCTTCCAGGTTTGATTTCAAAGTTTGACTATCTGCATTAGCAAATAACTGCAGGGCAGTAGGAGTGGATTTGCAGTGCAAAGCACAATTCAGTATGTGAAAGTTCATGGGAATGATTGTGAGATATGTTACAACAGAACACTTCTGGTCCAGACCGAAACACTGCAGTGCCTGTGCCTTTAATGAGTTTCTGAATTATAGCAAGGTCTTCAAAGTCCACTCTAGCCTGTACTAGTAGAGGTCTTTCATGTCTTCTGAGTCCTGTCTGCTTCCTGCCCTTCTCATCAGTCTTTCTGATTGGTGTGGGCCCCAGTTCTTTGCTATAACTTCACTATGATCACTGGAACTTTTCCTTCCTAAGTGCCCTCAGTGGCTCCTACGGGAATCTCCCCTTTCCTCCAGAGGCATCCTTCTGACCTTCTGACATCTTTTTTTGGAAAGAAAAATATCCTGCACAAGCAGAGAACAGATCAGTCTTTCACAGAGAACAGAACCTACAGTCTTTCACAACAGTCTTCAATTGAATCTTCATAAGTATCCATATGATTACTGTACACTGTATTGTATAGCTTCAATATATCTTCTGCTGTTGTTGATAGATGACAATAATTAGACTCTGTATGCTGTGATTTCTTTGCCCTTCATCTATCTTCTGAGAACGACAGTAATTCTGTAGATCACGTTGATACCTCTGAATGAAAAAGGTGTTATAAAAAATAATAAATGGGAGTCATGCCTCCAATTTATATTTGCTCTGAATTTGTTTCTAATGGCATTTTTATGAAACACAATAAATAAATAGTATTCTAATATTGAAAATGCAAGTTTTTAGTGACTTAGGAAATGGAAATAATATCTTGAATAAGGTAAATAGATGTCAAAAGCTATACAGCCACTTTCTTGCATTCTAAGCAGAAATACATAGTTTGTTTCAGAGTAGGAATATGGTCCAGTAGGTTAGAGCAACGGAGATAACAGTTGAAAGGCCTGGGTCTTCTTGATTCTGCATTCAAATATGGTCGCGTGAATTCTTTTTCTCTTCTGCAAAAAAGTTATGGATGAAAATAGCCAGATATATACAACAGCCTTCCATATTCTTTTCTTTCCATTAATGGAGAACAGATTTTTTGAAAGGTGTTAATATGCAAATTATCCTTGAATAAATTTTCTTGTAGCTGAAAAATTTTCTCACACACTGTCCTGAAATACCTTTTGACAAAATTAACATTAGGGTTTTCATGATTATTAATGTTTTAAGTTTAAATTCTAATTGTCTTCTTGTTTGTTAATAAACAGTTTTTCTTCTTTCTAAATGGATTTTTCCTTTATTCATAGTAATTTATCAAACCTGTGGAAAACCCAGTGTGTTAGTGGAAAACAAATCAATCTGTCCTTTCTGGAAGGTATAAACAACTTTCATTAATGATACTTTTTAAAGCTTAGATTGCAGGTGGAGAAAAATGTCTCTTAGGTATGTTTTAACTTCAGTTTAATGTTTCAGGGAAAAATCCCTTTCTGCTGTTGATGATAGCTTTTGTTTTATTTTAAAATAACCCAGCACATCTGCTTTTTAAATAACATTTTAATAATTATAAATCTTCATGGGATTTTTTTGAAATTTTTATAAAATAAAATTTGAAATGCATTTTATTGCATGCCTTATCACTTTCTGAAGCTAAGTATTTGCTTTAGTTGTATTTGAACAGTTGCAGTATCCTTTTATGTCTTGAAGTTTTACGTGTGATTATCACATAATACCTTCTATGTAAATTAGGGATGTGATAAAGAGGGTTTCCAACTTGTGGTTTCCCTTCCATATGCTGTGGTATCAAGTCCTGATTCATTACACATGAATTTTTTATTCCACTTACTCTAACTGGGCTGCAACATTTTTTCCCCCCTCTCCTCTTTGTCCCTTGTTCCTGTACCCCTTTACGGACACACAAATCTGTGCTTCAGACTCCTACGGGCTCTCAGTGAGCTGTGCCTGACAAACTCCTGCTTCCCCCTTGTTTCCATAGTAGCCGCCTCTTGCCATTTTTCAAAAATGAGTATACTCAGAAATGCAATACTTGGAATGAGTAACGTTGTTGGCTTTTCAGTTGCTTTTTACAACAGCCCTTTTACAAGGCTGCAGTTTCGCCGAAGCACAACTCTGGAGTGATGATACCTGAGTACTGGGCATGGCTGAAGCATAACTGGCTCATGGGTTCATGGGTTTTACGTACTACTGCTGTTTAATCCCTGAAGATAATGCTAGCTGCTTTCAGCAACTGCTTGCTTTAATTTGTGTAGCACTATTGGTATGTTTGCTGTAATAGAAGCTGAGTGAAATGCAAAGCGCTCAGGCCAAGGAATGTTGTTATGTCATGTGGTCCCGGAAAACCTTGGTGCAATTATATCATCAGCAACAGACAAGACTGAACGTTCAGCCAAATTACCACCTCGGCAGAGGCTAGCCACATAGTCTCTATCTTCACAGAATCACAGAATCGTTTAGGTTGGAAGGGACCTCTGGAGATCATCTCGTCCAACCTCCCTGCTCAAGCAGGGTCACCTAGAGCATATTGCCCAGGATCACATCCAGACGGGTTTTGAATATCTCCAGCGAAGGAGACTCCACCACCCCTCTGGGCAACCTGTTCCAATGCTCTGTCACCCTCACAGTGAAGAAGTTTTTTCTCAGGTTCAGATGGAACTTCCTGTGGTTCAGTTTCTGCCCATTGCCTCTTGTCCTGTTGCTGGGCACCACGGAGAAGAGGCTGGCCTCATCCTCTTGACACTCCCCCTTCAGATACTTGTACACGTTGATGAGATCGCCTCTCAATCTTCTCTTCTCCAGGCTGAACAGGCCCAGCTCTTGCAGTCTTTCTTCATAGGAGAGATGCTCCAGCCCTCTAATCATCTTGGTAGCCCTCCGCTGGACTCTCTCCAGGAGTGCCATGTCTCTCTTGTACTGGGGAGCCCAGAACTGGACACAGTACTCCAGGTGAGGCCTCACCAGGGCTGAATAGAGGGGCAGGATCACCTCCCTCGACCTGCTGGCAACACTCTGCCTAATGCACCCTAGGATCCCATTGGCCTTCTTGGCCACAAGGGCACACTGCTGGCTCATGTTTAACTTGTTGTCCACCAGCACTCCCAGGTCCTTCTCGGCAGAGCTACTTTCCAACAGGTCAGTCCCCAGCCTGTACTGGTGCATGGGATTATTCCTGCCTAGGTGCAGGACCTTGCACTTGCCTTTGTTGAACTTCATGAGGTTCCTCTCCGCCCACCTCTCCAGCCTGTCCAGGTCCCTCTGAATGGCAGCACAGTCTTCTGGTGTGTCAGCCACTCCCCCCAGTTTAGTATCATCAGCAAACTTGCTGAGGGTGCACTCTGTCCCTTCCTCCAGGTCATTGATGAATATATTGAACAAGACTGGACCCAGGACTGACCCCTGGGGGACACCACTAGCCACAGGCCTCCAACTTGACTCTGCGCCATTCACCACAACCCTCTGAGCTCAGCCATCCAGCCAGTTCTCAAGCCACCTCACCGTCCACTCATCTAGCCCACACTTCCTGAGCTTACCTAGGAGGATGTGATGGGAGACAGTGTCAAAAGCCTTGCTGAAGTCCAGAAAGACAACATCCACTGCTCTGCCCTCATCTACCCAGCCAGTCATTCTGTCATAGAAGGCTATCAGATTGGTCAAGCATGATTTCCCTTTGGTGAATCCATGCTGACTACTCCTGATCACCTTCTTGTCCTCCAGATGCTTAGTGATGACCTCCAGGAGGAGCTGTTCCATCACCTTGCCAGGGATGGAGGTGAGGCTGACAGGCCTGTAGTTTCCTGGCTCCTCCTTCTTGCCCTTTTTGAAGACTGGCGTGACATTGGCTTTCTTCCAGTCCTCAGGCACCTCTCCTGATCTCCAGGACCTTTCAAAGATGATGGAGAGAGGCCTAGCGATAACATCCGCCAGCTCCCTCAGCACTCGTGGGTGCATCCCATCGGGGCCCATGGATTTGTGGATGTCAAGTTTGGACAAAAGATCTCTAACCCGATCCTCCTCAACCAAGGGAGAGTCTTCCTTTCTCCAGCCTTCCTCTCTTGTCTCCAAGGTCTGGAATTCCTCAGGACTGGCCTTAGCAGTGAAGACTGAAGCAAAGAAGGCATTCAATAACTCTGCCTTCTCTGTATCCTTCGTCACCAGGGCACCCGCCCCTTTCAGCAGCGGGCCCACGTTTTCCCTAGTCTTCCTTTTGCTATTGATGTATTTGAAGAAGCCCTTCTTGTTGTCCTTGACATCCCTTGCCAGATTTAATTCCAACTGGGCCTTAGCCTTCCTTGTCGCATCCCTGCACACTCTGGCAACGTCCCTGTATTCCTCCCACGTGGCCTGTCCCCTTTTCCACATTCTGTACACTTCCTTCTTCTGCTGGAGTTTGGCCAGGAGTTCCTTGCTCATCCATGCAGGTCTCCTGCCTGCTTTGCTGAACTTCTTCCTCAGAGGGATGCACTGATCCTGAGCCTGGAGGAAGTGACGCTTGAATATTAACCAGCTCTCTTGGACCCCTCTTCCTTCTAGGGCCCTACCCCAGGAGATTCCCCTAAGTAGGTCCCCGAAGAGGCCAAAGTCAGCTCTCCTGAAGTCCAGCGTTGCAATCCTACTCATTGCCCTGCTCCCTCCTCGCAGGATCCTGAACTCCACCATCTCATGGTCACTGCAGCCAAGGCTGCCCCCAACCTTCACATCTCCAACTAGACCTTCTTTGTTCGTTAGTACAAGGTCTAGCATTGCACCTCTCCTCGTTGGCGTCTCAAATCTTAAATCAGAGAATGCTGATTTGCAAGAAAGCAGTGTCTTCATGAAGACGTGTTAAGATTTATGCAGACCAGCAAGTAGAGGAAAGTATTGGTTCCAGGAGACTACTTCCTAGTCTCTAGTGGAATATTGACAATCAGAAATTATGAATTTTTTCACTACTTTGGAGAATGTAATGTAGTTTAATGGTGAGAACAGGGATAAAAAAGCAGATGTGGTCCCTCTGAGGAGAAGCGTATCTTGAGTATCTTTATAATGGTTGTGCTAGAAACTTGTGCGTTGTTCTTTGGCTCTGTCTCATGACTACATCTCTATTAGCTTGCAAGACAACAGGAAGGTCGTCCTGCTTAATTACTTTTTCGGTATTTCTGTTTACGCTACCCTAGCTGCTTATCTTCTTAGTCAAGAAAACCAGAAGATCTGTCAGAACATATGTGATTGGATATGTTGGGCATAGTTGTTCTCAGGTTTTATGGTGTGTTTCTTAAAAATTCAGTGGAGTAGTTCTCAAAATAGTTTATTTGCTCTTACTATTAAGAAATTAGAGTTTTAGTAGTCCTTCTTAGATCATGCAGAAGGTTTTCATATAAATGAAATTTCATGTTCAGAATCTGATAATACATTTTCCAAAAAATATTTCTGTAATACATTTAAATAATCATCCCTTCATTTTACAGATGTGGGAATCTCAGGATTACGTATAAGATTTTGGTAATATATTCATTGGATTACTTAATAAGCCTTACTGAGATGGCCTATAATCTTTCATTTCAGTGTTCATTGTAATCAAAATGTTAATTTTTGTCCAAAGAGATTAACATGTAAGCCTCCAAATCTGGAACTCGCATATGATGCTTACAACATACTCAATGAGAGGTTGTCTTTGAATTCCACTTGGGCGAAGTACTACTAAAGATATGATTGTTAGCTTCTGAGAAGCTGGAATAACAGACTATTAGGTTTTAATACTGTTCATCTGGTTTTAGTCTTTCAGCATAAATGTGTGGTATGTATTTGTACAGTTATTCAAAATTTTTTTTTCAGTTGTGAGGCTTTAAGCTACCACTTCATACTTTTTATAGATCTGCTTTGAGTAGTTAGTTTAGTAGCTTTTATTAAAACTATAATCAATTAATCAAACAATTATACAACTATTAGAACTATTTCAGTGTCTCTGAAATCCTGGGGCTGCATGATTTGTATATTTCAGCAAAATGTAATAACTGGTGAATATCTGCAGAAAAAAAATGTGTTCTTTTTAATAAACCAGCAATTTAATGCAAAAAATTAATATATAAAGGAAGACAGGTAAATGAGGGCAGCGCTGAAGTTGTGTTTAAACAAAGCTGATAGTTTCTGTGTTGTACCCATTAATTAATTTCCCAGCGTCAAAGTTCTCTGGGAATGAACTGGAAAACTAATTAAAATGATGCATGAGGTAAATAGTTTAGAAATTCAAAAGGTGAAATAGGGAATTAGTGTAGTAAATATTAGCCGTATTGCTTGTTTGTGCTCAGTTACCTTTTAAAAGCAGGTTATTGAAGAAGTATGATCCAGTTTTGGTTCAGATGATGATCTTTTGAAGTTTTTCTCATAGGAGAAAAAGTTGAAATATTCTTTTTTAATAAAAGATGCCTGGCCATGTGTACTTCCAAACTAATAGCCTTCTTAAAGCAGGTTAACGTTTGTATGAAAATATTTTACTTTAAAGTGAAATTGTTCAGAATTAAATCAGTTGGAATGTATTTTTACTAATGATCTGGATTTCATGTGTGCTTTGTAAGGTAAATCGTATCTCTACGTAGAATTCTGTGAGTAGAAGCAGTTGTTATAGTTTGCTGAGCAGTCAGAAGAAGGGAAAGAACATCCAGTGTGACACGGCTTTATTTCTTTCACCACATTTTTGGCCAGTTAATTAGTGTCAAGTCACTACTAGAGATTGAATTTAAATATTTAATTTCAAATTAAATTAGTAATTTCAGATATAATCAACAGGGTCTTAATTAGAAGAAAACTTCAAAACAACTTTCTTTCCACCTGAACAAACATTTCAGAATGATTTTAAGCCTAGTTTAAAATAAAAGAGCACTTTGAAATAAATGTCCTTTCTGTCACTTCAGGTAGATGAAACAAAAATGAACTTCAGGTTTTAGTATCTCAGATGTACTTACCTTTGAAAATATTTTGTCTGGAAGTTTTCACTCAAATCTGTCTTATAACCTACAGAAAAAAGAGTAAATCTGAGTAAGTTAAAGATGCAAAATAAATTCATCTGGAAAAGAGCTAGAAGGTTTGACTTTCGAAGTGGGTATGCATTTGAGACTTACCTACACAGTTGCTTGTGTCGTCGTCTTACTTCCTCTCCCAGTTTGTGCGATCTGACTTCCTAACACCTCCCATGGAGGAGTTTACTCAGAATTAAGGAGTGTAAGAAGGTGCATTCCTCGGCATTGTGCACCTGCAAGAAACATAATGCGTTATGTGCCTGTGCTTTCTGCTTTTAGGGAAAGTAAAGGGCATTAGCATTTCAGCGCAGCATTAACTGCACAGCATAAATTTGCCAGATCTAGTAGAACAATGTATTACCAATATACATTAACTAATAACTAATATTTTGATAACTAATTATTTTGAACGTTCTTAGCAGAAATAGGAAATGTGAATACCATTCATGTACACGTTTTTTTAAAATAGTTGGTCTTCTATAAGGGACTTGCAATGAGGAGTGAAGATTGAGGTGATAACTTTCCCATGGCATTTTTATCTCTGCAAGGTCTTTCCGGCTTGCTGTTATGACCTGAAAACCTTAGTTTCCATTGCAAATGCTATGAATTCATTTGGATCAGGTTTGATTTTAATGAAAGGATCAAACAGGCCCAGAAATTATCTGCTTATTAACTCTCAGATATTTGAATTGGGAACAGCTACCTTTTGGTGTTACCTACAGATTGTAATTTTTTTTTTTATTTTTTCTTAGCATAAATCATCAAACTTTGTTACTGTGTTATTATCAGATTATATTTAGTTTAGACAAGTGCTGTTGGTCACTTGTTGCTTTTATGTGTGCTTTTATGTGTGCTTTTATCCCCCTGTGAATAGTTATAGTGAAATTATTACAAAAATAGTCACAGGTTTGGAAGAGATTGCATGAATTTTTTCATCAGGGAACTAAGTACGAGACCTACGGCAACTAACTTCATTCTATCTTATCTTAATCGTGTTTGTACTTTTAACTTGACGCAGAGAAATTAAATGAACTAATGTCTGTGGTTACTAATGGAATAAATTAATGTCAATATGACTGTGAGAAATGCTCAGAATCCTCTGCTCTTTAAACATACCTTTTGTACCTTATTTTCTGCTTCACGTTTTAACTTTCCAAAGCATTTCCTGAACCATCTTTGAGTAAAGTTTAAGGATAACCTGATGGTATAACCAAATTACTGATTTAAGCAATGAACTAGATACTCTTTTAATACATTGCTATAAATGTTATGTTAATAAAACTTTAATAAACTTTATATTATGTTACGTTATTGCTACAAGTTAGCTTGCAGTGATTTTCTTTGTAAACAAAAATGATAGAAGACAATCCAAAGTGTGCCTAACTCAACAAAAATGTATCTTTTATATAAGTACTTTTATGTATAACTGTAAAATTCTTTTTAACATATCTTCACAAAAATTTAAATTTTTATCACCACAGGATGATCATAATTTATTTATATGACTGACTGTACTAGACTTTTTGTTGTTTCCCCTGTAATGACCGGAAAAGGGATATAGTAGTGAGACAGCAAAGTTTGCTGACAATACTGTGTTATTCAGAGTAGTGAAGGTGAGATGTTGTCAGCAAGGAGTTGCAGGAGAACTTCATGCTGCTAAACAGCTAGGCAGTAAATGACAGGTTGAATTCCACGTAGACAAATATAAAGTGATATCGTGTGTGGTGGAGGGGATCCCACTTTTACCTGTGCGTTTTTGTGGCTGAGCAGGAAATCACTGAAGGGCGCGGTAATATTCTGGTGAGGTACTGCTATATGCTTGCACTATTTTTACACTCTTTCCTAGTCATCTGCTAACGGTCACTGCTGGAGATAAGACAGGTAGCTAGATGGACTTCTCAGTGATGGTCTAGTGCTATATTGACTTTCAGACTGTTTGAAAACAAGAAACTGAGTTTTTATAGCTAATTGGGTCTGTGCCTAGGAAGTCAGAGTTCATGACTGATGGAAAAGGCAAATTTTGGAGGAAAAGCCAACACCTGCTGTACTGTTCATGATGATCCTACGCTGGTTTCTCTCTGTCTTTCTGCCATAGATTTCTTAAATGTTTTGGAAAAACAGCTTTAAAATCTTTGTAGCTAAACTGCCTGCTCTTTGTAATAGAGTAATAATTATGGACAGCATAATGTTGCTATATTCATCTGTAATGATAAAATGCTTGGAAGTCCTTTAGGGTGAGCCATTAGGAGACCCCAAAATACATTGTTCTCAATGCCTGTCCCTAGCATTAATCATTCTGGGTACTTCAAAAATAAACAAGTATTGCACCTATTCTATGGACAAATATAATACCATGAGACAGAAGGATAATATCTCTGTTATTAAATGTTAAAGTACCCAGGGTATAGGAGACAGATTAGACTAATCATTGACTAGGCAGTAATCAGTCTGGTCGTACTGCAAATTTTGCCATGCGCGTTCTTTCAGTGATTGTCTAATTCAAGAAGTTTGCGGAGTGCAGTGTAAAGAATGCCTTTCATTTCAGCCGCAGAGGAAATCCACCTTTTGTAGGGCAATGCAATATTTGTGAAGTTAACAAGCTAAATGATTTTTATTGATAATGACAGATAGTTCTTAGATAATGTGCTCTGAGTTGTCGGTAATACGTTCAGAATAAGTCTTTGGGAAAGTTGTACATCTGTCTTGAGATCTTTCGCTAAAATATTTAAATCAAGGTCATTGCTTATATTTGATTTTAAATAGCTTTTAGCTTGTAGTCTGCATTTTCGTACATTTAGAGATCAAACTATTTATAACTTCAAAAGCTACAAATGGAAAAGTATAATAGGTAGCAGGTGTTAGAAAAGGCAATTATGCATTAGCTGTTTTACTCAATTTTCGAAACTGTCTGAAACTATCTATTGGAAATACTTTGTCGCTTCGTCTTACCTCTGAAGCATGATGAATTTTTAAGTCTATAGGGAATATGCATTTTTCTCTAATGAATTGCATATTTAAACCTATTTGGTTTCATTTAAAAGAGCTGAAGAAAATTGTATTGAAAAGAAAGGCTGAAGAGGAGAATTTCAAGAGAAACAGAGGTTTTTATGTACTTCCAGACAGTCTTTCTCATTTTTTCATAAACATTTTCAATTTACATAAAGTTTTGAGTGTATTTGCCTTTTTTTTTTCTTTTTTTTAACTATTTCTCTTGACTTTGTGGCCATGGAAGGACTCTCTCTATTATATGGTAATAAACTGAACTCTTGGGCTCGAAATCAGAATCTTAGAGTATTGCCACAAAAGGAATACTATAATTATCAAATTTAACTGCCTGTGTAATACAGTTTCATGAGTCAAAGGAGCAGGGCAAAATTTTGAGAACAAAACTATTTTGAGAACAATTACTATAAATTGACTTTGAAAGCAATATTTCAATCTCTAGACAAATTTCTTTAGTCATCTCTCCCCCTCTGCTTTTGAAGAACACATGTAATGTTGGAATTAAAGGGGGTGGAAGTTTGTTGATTAGTATACATTAATACTAGCGTTGGAGGAAGATAAGTGTTTCTTTCAGGTCCCTCTTTCTTGCTCATATGACATAATAAAGGAAATTTAAAACTCTATTATGTTGTGCTAGGATAACAAATAATCCAACCTATAAAATATCTTGAATAATAATCCTTTTTTATTGAACTTGTAGCAAGGATGACTTACATGGACTGAGTTACTTAAGGATGTTAAGAAGTCTCCTTCTTTTGGACAATTTAAAAATAAGCTTTTAAAATTGTTAAAAGGAGTGGTTTAGAGTTAGTTCATTCTGAGTTTGAGACAACAGGGTGTAGCCCATTTCATGGCTTATTTCTATTTATTTTGATTAATGTTTTGTATTTTTTAACAACTTCTATCTTAATGCAATTAATTTCCTTAGTTAACTATCATCTTTATTCTTTCTTCCTTTCCCATTGTCTGACCCTTACTCTCCCATCATCCTGCCCATCATCTTGAAAGATATATTCTTTTTTTTTTTTTTTCCAGCCTACAGACTATTCAGCCTTCCTACTACTTCTGCTGCAAAAATAGTCTTATTTTTCATCTGGCCTCACCTGCGTTTTTGTTGCTTTCTTTTTCTGTTCAGCAGCCTCCATCTACCTTTATTTACTGGCTCTGTTCAAACCTCTGTCCCACAACCATCATTTTCTCTCTCTAATTGCAAGTGCTTAGGGCGATGCCATCCTCTTCAGAGTTACCCATTCCTTAAAGTAAATCTAAACAGAGAGCATAGTTTACCAAATGATACTAGCTTTTTCTCCAGTTTTAGTCACTGAGCTAGTTCTTAGTGTGTCAGAAATTCTTCACCAATGACAGTGTATACCCTCGTGTTAGGCCTCTGGAATGCGTAGCTTGAATTAAACTTTTTTTTTTTTTTTAAAAACTTAGTGATTCGTGTCTGCATATGATTTTTTTTGTTGTACAGACTGTAGACTTAAAAACACGCTATTTCATTGGACGTTACCATGCTGTTTGCCTTCCAGTCTTGAAGAAGGTTTTCACTTTTACAAGACCATATTCTATATTGCACAATAATAGAAACATTTAATGTATGACTAAAAGCTGCTACCGGAAAGGACATTTTTAAAATCTATATATAAAAAGTGAGAAATTGGTTGTAATTCAGTGCTAAGAAAAAACAGAAAACAAGCATTATATCTAGACTTAATTTAAGGAAATTTTGAATATTTTCTTGATTTATCTTTTTTAGATGAAAATGTACAAAAATGTATCAAAGATTTAATTTAAAAAAGAAAATATTGCAAATTCTATAAATGTATTTAAAGGACGAAGTAGAAAGAGGGTTGTTTTCTTTGAATAGGCTTCTGCATTTTTAGAGTTGAGTGAATTTCTTGAATTTTGCCATAGTAATATCTGATAAGGTAGGGGGTAGCACCACTTTTCCTTCAATTATGTCTTCTTGAGATGCCAGTTTTATGTTTTTACGTATGTTAGCTTTCCATCCCAAAGACAATGCCAACACTAAAGTAAAAGATGTGGATTTTTCAGGAGGATGGCAGTGAATACGTGATACAAATTCTGTAAAATTTAGTTTTACTGTTGTAAATCGGATTTTACTTTGATTTTGCTGATTAAGAAAAGCTCTAAAGAGAAGTCGTGTTAAACTTACCATATGCTCTACCTGTCCCAGGATTTTATAATATGCTATCATGTTATTCAAGTACAATTTTTTTTTTCCTAGAGAAGGAGAAAATCAAAGGATCTTATCATCAAGATATTCATTTTCGATTTCCAAAATTAACTCATTTCTATTTTCAGTTCAAACAACACTTTAAAACTTAAAACTTCCCTGAAAATAGTTGACACTGTCTCATCTTCACTCTTAGCAATTTGGACGGGATGATCTTTAGTTTCTGTAGCTGCCACCATAGTGTTTGTAGCAAGCTCCCATAGTAGAGTAAAGTAACTGCACTTTTATCAGTCAGCGGTGGAGGAGAAGGAAAAGTATAAGGAGAAGTCTTTTCCTTCTGCACCTTTAATTATATTGGGATTACTTTACTGTACTGCTTTATGAATATTATGTAGTAATAAGTTGTTTCAGTTCAGTTACTTTACTTGAGTAGAGCCCTGCATTCTTCCTAAGCAATAAGCTGCAATTCTGAAATGACCAGTAGAGAATATGAAAAAACCAAATTGCTATGTTTTGAAGAGGTATACTTAGGAGATCTTACGGATTATTTAGATATCAGCATTTAAGTATTCTGCATTTGTGAGATTCTGTAGCTTAATTTCATAATTATTTTTAAATGGTATTTTAATGAGATTTTATGTAGCAGTAGTTCGCAGCGATCACATTGATAATTTTAATATCATAATTATTTTTTCAGTTCCAAGTGGAACAGGAAATAAAAACTTACTCAGTGATGTATTTTAAAAATAGAATGACAGATTTGTCTAAACTCTTTGGAATGATCATGGAAACTTAATTTCCAGGGTGAATTTAATAAAAAAGTGACTTGAAGTAGAGCAGAACGAGGCAGATATGTATAGAAATCTGAGTTGTTAAAGGTTTTATATGTGTTACAAGGTGTAGAACTGGAGCTTTTTATGTTTGCTTTTTTTTTTTTTTTTTTACTTTAGTAAGAACTTCTCAGTCAGTCAAATACTGACCAATTTGTGTATTTATAAAATGCCTATTAATTTAGCATAGCAGAATTTGTGATCAAAAAGCTATTAGTGTAAAATGGAATTAGCACACTTAATAATGAAGATGAAGCATACATTCACACCACAACGTTGAGCTAGATAATACAGTATTTCATGATGAATACAAGCTAATGGACAAAATCAGAAATGGAAGAAACACATCTGTAAAGAAAGAATTGAAGTTTGAGAAATAGATACATACCTTGCCTTAATTTGGGATACAGATTATACCTATGAATAGGTTGGGCACAGATGAAATAGGACACATATTTGCAATATGAAATGAAATAGGTTTAGCTGACATTTTTAGTTGGCATTGAACACCATAAAACACATTTGGGATGTTAGATATGTTGATGAAAACTGTGATTTTGTACATTCAAATGATATTTTCTTTTCAGTCTGAACCAGAGGGTTTTTCTCACTTCCACTTGTACGTCTGTGCTGCCTTCCTTGTCAGGTGGAGGAAAAAGATACTGGAAGAGAAAGACTTTCAAGTAAGTTAAGACATTTTTGTGATACAAAAATCTGGGGATATTTTTCCAGCACAGAGTGGTTTTTATTAAATTTAGGGTCATAGGTTTACATGGGGATGAATTTATGACAGAGCAGTAGCAGTTGCACCAAGACTGACTGTTTGACAGAGCTGCTCCAAAACTGTTAGACCTGAAGTGATTGACTGTAAGCAGTAAGAGATGAGTTTTCTTTGTCCACACTGGGAAAATTGCTGCTTAAACTGAGAAAAAGATTTCTGGATATACTACAGTAAGTTGATCTCTCATAGAGAGATTTTCTGAAAAGGTAACTTGAGGGTGTTACTTTAAAAGACTGCTTGCCTGGCATTTTTGAAAGAAAGAACACCATTTTGTCTGTGTGCTGTTATATTATACAAATGTGAAATTATAAATAAATAACTCTAGTGCAACATTTAAGATAAAAAAGAAAAAAAAGAGCGTATTCTTCAGTGATAAATAAAAGGCCTGTAAGAGTATTTACTTCTGGTCCCTGCCTTTCAAAACCTGGCTTGTATTTGTCCAGCAAAAAGCGTATCAGGTAGTAATTTGGAATGGGATTTGAATAGTGTAAAAATGAAAATAATTTGCCTACTCATGTTGTTCGATTATATCCGTGAACTGGAGGTGGTGTACTTTCATAGAGGTACTTTAGATTGACTTTTACTTTGGTAAACGTGCAATACCTGAAAGGAATTAAAGGCCTGAAAAACGCTGACTATGAGCAAATCATGCTGCAAATTTTGCACCATTTCCTGCTCCTGGGAAATGTCCTGTTACTAGCTTATTTTCTCTACGGCTGACTGAACTCTGTTGCCTTGTACAAATGTTCATTTACTTCAGTCTATTTTATATTTCTTCATAAAATGATTTATTCAGAGCACTTTAACTGCTAGTGCTCAACTTCACAATAAAGTAACGCATAAGGGTATAACGCAATTAATTAAATTTGTTACCTCCTAATACCATCATATCGTCTCAATTTATGGTACTTTGTCAAAAACCAACCTTACTGTTGGTAGCCATGCCTCTCCACTGTAGTTCTTCCCATTATTTTTTTTAGTGGTGATTTCCTGTACCAAATGTCATAGCATTTTTCCCTTTCCCACCAAATGTAGGACAGTTGTGTTAAAATTAACTAATAATCCTCAGGAAAGTACTGTGAAGGTTTGTTGTATTCTGCCTAGATGTGTTTAGATTTGATCATTCATGTAGTAAGTTATTTCTGCATAGTTCAATTTCTGTATAAGCTACTAAAATAGAATGTAAAGTGTATAAATTGGGGCACTCTGGAACACATTTATTTATTAGACAACTTTAGGATGCCACATAAAAACGCACTTAGTCATTTCAAGGATCTGTAGACAAATGCTACTTTTATCACTATGTTAGTGTTATCACTGAAAGGTCTTGCCTTCTTTATTATGCAACATGAGCTTTTAAAATGCCTGAAGTGTTATCTATTCTCCAGATGATACTCGGCTCCCACAGGCCAAAATAAAATCTGATGTTCTTCCGCTTTCTTAAGAATAGCTGTATAGCCTATTGCCTGGTCTACAAAGTACCTAGCTCACATAAGAGAGGTTTAAATTCTATCTGAAAACTGGGAAGTTCCGAATGTGCTGCTGGAGCGCTCAGATTGCATGCGATTCACATTATTCACAAGTCATACTGCGTCGTTTCGTACTGAAATTTTATGATATGTAAATTATATTGTGAATCATCAAAACATGTGTGCAGCCATCTCTCTTGCACGGTGCTGTGTGTTGTATTCCTTTTTCTGCCTAACACAGATGATGCAAGTCTCTACTGAGACAGTCTGAGAGCCTGGTGCTTTAGTACAAACTGGGAAGACTCGTACTTTTTTTTCTTTTACACAGCTGTTTGGTCTCTTTCAGTAGAATTTAAAATCTCACAGACATTTTAAGGCAGAATTAATTCCTCAGTGGGACGTCAGGTGTGGTGATCTGCCAGATGAGGCACTGAGCAGGTTTTAAATGAAAGACCAATGTTTTAAGAACTTAGTTATGTAATATTATATTTGGTGAAGTATGTGTTACCAGTAGGAGAGACAGCAAGAAGAGGAAAAATAACTTTTGCTTTTAATGTATTATTTCCATTCTTTTAAGATTTTAGGTAGATGATCAATATCTTGCTGCAACCTAAGCTATCAGTGAAAGGATTTGCTATTATTTTTCTTCATGTGAACAGACTAATTATAGATTTTTATGCCAAATGTTCAGCTGTTCATGATAACACTTCCTTAATGCAGACAGTGTATCCGTGTATGTGATTTTTTGCTGTACTGTTGTGTAGTGAGACAGAAATTTTACATCTGTAGAACTAAGTATTATTATATCAAATAAAATAAGCGATGGTGAGGGAAATAGGTAGAGGGAGAAATAAATGTACAATACTGTTTTTTTGATTTTAACATCTTAAAAGCAAGAAAAACTATAAAGGTAATGGAAGTGTGTATGTTGGTAATCATAATTAGTCTGTTGAACACTACTGAATATATTAACTCTGACCCTGATATTGTAATGCTGTTATGCTCTTAATTTGATTTGCTTTTGGTTCTCCTAGTGACTTAAGTGGAGCTATTCAAAGTCTATGAAGTTAAACAAGGCCTGTTATTAGAAAATAAATATTCTATGTTAAGTATTTTGCATATAGACCTATTATCTGCTGTACTTCATACCATCAATGAACTATGACACTACAAGCAGTGAAGTATGTGTTTCGCGCAGATGGTGTAAATATATGATGGTTTTATTTTTAATTTATAGACATGCATCTGAATTTAACAACATATTTTGCCTTCTTACATTCTAAATTAAAATCTGTTTAGGAAGTACTCGTATAGGAATTTGTTAAAGATTCAAATAAATGAGCAGTGTTAGCTACTAAATTTCAAATACTCATTTGATACAAATTATACAGGAGTAGAAATTTATATGTTTCTATGGTTTTGGCTAAAAGTATCGATACAGCTAAGTTGTATATTTTAAATAAACTGTAATTTGATTTCAGCTTTTTATTAGACGAAATAGTGAGCGATAAAAGAAATGTAACACTTTATTTAGAGAAAGTTGTCCCTTTAAATGTATTAATTATCACAAAAAGTGAATTAAGGTGTGAAATGTTTTTACCTTCCATCTGATGATTGTATGCCATATAATTTGTTGCATTTAGTAGCTTGACGGAAAAAAGGTCTGTGTATTTCAGTAGCGACAAAAAGGTTAGCGAAGTCGGTACGAGGAAGAGGTTAGCGTCTTGAGTAAGACTGATGAAAGATTTCTTCCCAATAGTACTATGCTATCTTCACCTCCCATGAGAATTTTATGTCTTGGCAGATGGAGAATGGATGACTGAAAAGCATGCTGCAGTAATTAGTTATTCCAGCATGGTATTCAGTTCTTCTTGAATACCACTTTTAATGAGAACTAGGAAAAAAGTCAGTTCAGTTGTCTGTTTTTGTAAGCTTGAATTTGCCCTGTCAATGTCAGTGCTGATGTTTCACTAGAAAATGTATGTCACATCCTCTAGCTTCGTTTGGCTATTTCCAGTGACTTTTTCATGGCAGCTCATCTGATTTGACCAGTAATCCCGCAATTGTTAGGAAAAGGGAGGAGAGAAAAGTTACCGTTATGTCTGTTCAACCTTAACTTCTTCCTTCTATGCAGTCATTGCCACACAGGCATGCCAACAGCTCTAATTACCTTTGGCTAGCTAGGTGCTCAAGGCAAACCTATAAAATATTGTGTGAATAGGTTTCTGTACAAATTCCTTCATTTACGTGGCTATATCCCTGTAATTTCCAATTCTGACTTCTTATAGTGTGTATGTAATTTTCGTTCCTCCTGGAAAGAATTTCCTGCAAGTTTATGGTGGTTTAATATCTTGAGTTCTCAAACCTAGGCACTCTACTTTGTAAAATGGCTATTGTGAGTATTATTATTTGTGATAGACCCAATACTTCCATCTCATACAAAACAGTCTAACTGAACTTCAGCATCAAGCCTGTCTACCAATCCAATACTTTTGGTATTTTGTGTTTAAAAGAAAAACAAAAACAAGAACCTAATATCTTTAAGATTCTGTAATTGTAAGGAGAGAGTTTCAGAAATGATAGCCGTATGTGTCTTCCAGAACAGTTCCAAAAGCTGATTTGCTTACAGCTGCCCTTGGAGAAGATAAAAAGTGCAAAACTGCTGTTTTGTTTTTCACTATGTAAGGTGATTGGGATGAGGAATGATAAAGAAGACTTTTCAGATTTAGATTTATAAGAGGAAATAAATTTAAATGAGAAGGCAGGAAGTCATGTCTTCATCTCCCTCAGGACAAGGCAACGTTTTGCAAACTCCTCCTTGCTGTTGATACTAATGGAAAAGTAGAAATACTACTCTTCTAATGAATTCCGTATTAGGTGAGCTGTATTCAGGTCATATATATTTTTCTAGCAAAGTGAACTAATTTGTATGCAGACACAGGATACTTAATCTTGTGCCCTAGGTTCATTCATTCAGTCTCTTATTTATCCTGGGGAAAACCAGCCAAGAATACAATACATTATATTTTTGTAGTTTAAAAAATGTCTTTCTGCATTTTCTTAATAAATTAATATATTATGATAGAAGTCCAAGGCGCAGATACACTGGAAGAAAAATATCCTTTTGCTTTAAATTAGTACCATCATCTCAAGTCCATGAGTAGGTGAAGGCTGACAAAAGTTTTAATTAAAAAGAAATTAAGAGATTAGGAGAGTCTGCCTGTTTGTATCCAGAATTACTGTGTAAATTCTCATGGGCATTCTCATTTTGTGAGGCATAACAGTACCTCCTGTATGTAGGCCTTTTTTATTTGAGATGAAGAAATTTTTAATTCTCCTTGGTACTGGGCTTTGATTAGCATCTTATGCCAGGCTAAACTGTGTACTAATCATGGGAGGTAACATATAAAAAGCAAAATTTTGTTTTGTTTTATTTTGCTTTAACTTGCCCCTTTCTTTTTGCTCATTGCAAATATCATTGGAGGAAATTCTCTTTTTCTGCACTGCTAATAATTTCTGATATATCGGGTGGTAAATTCCTCTATGCAGCTCTGACTTAAAACTAGGTTAACTTCTCCTTTTGAGAAGAAAATGATCAAGCTGTCTTTGAACTATAGGTCTAAAGCTGTAGCTACACTGTGTCCTCATCATCTTTGTCCATTTCCTTCTGTGTTCTTGGCGTAGTATTTTGTGATATTTTTATCTTCAAATTATATCATCTTCATACATTAAACTATTCTGTGTTTATGAAGCACTTAATAAAGTTGAGTCCAAGTCTGGATGGGACTTTCTTGGTCCTGTGTCCCATATGTGAATAGTAATATAAAAACAAACACTAATTGTTCTTCTTTAAGTCTATAAAATCTGAAACAGAAATTTATTTATATATCCACAAAGCTCTGTACTGCTGAGATGCAGCCAGAAATATAAGGAGATGCTATTTGTGTGATACATTCTTTCTTACTGCAAGAGGCAATACCAGAAATTTGATAGTAGAATCCTTTTGCATATGCATTTTAGCCTGACTTTGAATTTATACACTTGGATAAGGTTAGAATGATTTTTTGGTACATTTCCACACTTTGGTGAACATTAAAACCTTTCAAATATTTTTCTTAAATTTCAAATATTGTATTTTCCACTTATCAGGTTGCAAGCACATTAACTTACAAAAAGAAAAAAAAAAAGAGAGAATTAAATCTAGTCGTATCAAGCTACTTCCAAACCTTTTGAAGTCTGCTCATCAGTAATCATTAATCACTTCACATTGTTCTACCATGCATACACAGCATTTTTTTTTTTCACAGCAGGTGAAAAATGGTACAATCTGGCTAAGACTGAGATCAGTGCAGCTGAACATTAAATTGATCCCCTAAATGTGTGTCTTGACCTTTATTGATAGGAAGTATCCTCCATCACCATTTTACTGAATTGAAATGTGATTAATGTTTTTAAATTGCTTTAAATGTTCAAGCTTATAAAGGATGGTTTTTGTCAGTGCCAGTAACGTGAATACATTGCAGGAGCAGACGGCCACGTAGGTATTTTTCAACAACAAGAAAGGAAAGTCTAGAAAAAAAAGAGCAATAAAGATTAGTTTATCAGAGCTTTTCTACATGATTAGAGTTGTTCGAAATTGTGGACAAATAAGTTAAACTGAACAGAATATAGTTCATATACAAATTCTGTATTCTTACTGGCAACATACAGGAATATGCCTGGTTATTTATCATCATGAATTAGTTCTTAGTAGAGACAAAAATTTGAAGATGAGACATTCAAAGACTGCAATAAAGTCTGTCCATCGTGTTCTTCTGTGCAGGATACTTAAAAGCAGCATTTGTAACGTCACTTACTTATAAGCGGTGATCGATGTGAGTAGCAAATCAGCTTGATGCAGACATGCTTTGTACCTTTTCAGAGACTCTGAGACGATTCTTTTTTCTGCATTCTGTTTACAATTGTGGGAAACTGTCTGTCTGTAGCAATGAACTTTGATCTTGTGATATCTTCAACCAAATGGAACAGAAAAGATGATAATTTGGGGGGACTGGTTGCCTAAACAGTATTCTGAATGTGAACATGTATATTTTTGTCTCAAAATAGACAGCTTAATCAGTGGATCTCCTAAGTTTAAGCTTTTCACAGTCATCTCAGTATGCTGTTAGCTGTGACACTTGTTTGGCAGTCATCAATGTTACAGTTTTATTGTTCTTCACTTTTTCAAATCTATCCAATTTTGAGTGCAGAATAAATGAAAATGTGGCAAAGTATGTATGTTTTTCTTCTGAAAATGCCAACTATTTGGCAAATATGCAAATACCCGTAAGCTATTTCTCAGTTCTTCATGTCTGATAATGCCTTTGAAGGAACATCACTTTTAAATTGAAAACTCCTGGCAGAAAACTGAAAGTTTTGATTTGGGAAACACCTTCCCAGTGCCTCAATTGCATATAAATAACTTAATTTTCATACTGATCTTGGTTGTGTATGAAAACCCTTTTATCTACCGCACCAATGGCATTTGTTATGCCCTACTCTGATTCAAGAGGACAGTAAGACTCCGCTTGCTTACAGAGCATAGGCTGTAGCAAGGGCAGCTAGCCCACAGGAGACAAAACCAAATGTAATTCCACAAGACAGTTTTCTTTGACAAAAAACTCTTTGTTTTCTAGCAAAGTGTTGATCTTTTTTCAAGAATAAGGTCACTTCTGTTCCAGCTTTATTTTGGTTTGCTACAGTTTCCCTTGCTGGCTAGAAAATCCCTATAGCTCAGGCTTCCAAATGTTCAAATAATCAGGCACGTACAGTCAGATAAAACTTTGATTCTGTTCCCATATTTTTAATGTTTGAAAGAATTTAACAGATTAACTTTCTTGTTATAAGATTACCATCAAGTCATGGTAGAAATTGTGTTCATTTTAGTCTATTTGAACAAGATACTGTTCTCACTGCTATCTGTTTGGTCAAATGTAAGAAATCAATATAGGACTTTTCTGAAACATGAGATTTGCAGGTTAACATAAGTTTTGGCAACAGACATGTAAACAGATGCTTTATATGTAATCTTGAGTAATTTGCAACAGACTATGCTATTTTTAGACATTGTCTCATGTGTCTGCCTTAGGAAAACTGGAGCCTCTTGACTTTCCGCAGATTAGTCCATGCCACCTGCCCATGTCTTGATAAGTTATTCTTGTCTTACTATGATAAAGTTCAATGCAATAGAGGATGAAGGACAACTCTTTCAGGCTGCAGTGTCCCAAGAGAAAGCATTTGATTTTAGGAACTTAGAGGGGAGGAGGGAATCACCAAACTTTGTTTTGCTGAAAGTTTATAGTTGCTTACCTTCTATCCTGCTGAATAAAGGCATCATAACTTTTTTTTTTGTAAGTTTTCATCCCTGTTTGAAATTTGCTATGTAATGCCAGAGGGCAAAAATTATTATGTTCAATTCAGAAATTTCTCAGTGCCACTATTTGATAGGAATGAAAATATCTTATATTTTCATCTAGGCATCTTAAGTATTTTCTAGTCACTTGTAATACAAAGGTTAATTTTGTGGAAATGAATGGTAGTGTTTTAATTATAGTTAGAGCTTGTTAGAACTATGGAACTGATGGACTTCTGTGGACTTAACCACATATTATGCTGCACAAACACTGCTCTCTTCCTACTTTAGATTAGCTGTTTTTACTTCTCATGTCGGGGAAGTGGAGAAAGCAATATACAAGGCCAACAGTAAATAGAAGACTTTCTAATCCTGACTCATTTTTTCTGTTGTACACCAATGTGATGTTCTGTGAGGTTGAACAGCAAGATATCAAGGTCATTCTTGGCTTACAATATTTCCCTTGACGGTATAAAATGTTCTGTGTTAAGTCACTGGTCCAACACTGATATCATCCTGAAAAAGAAAAAAATGTGATGTTTAATACAGATAAAAATACAGTATTCCTTAAAAGTGCTGAAGCATGGTTTATAATGTGAATGCAAAATGTGAAATTCATTTAGTTTGTACTGAGAGCCTTCTTATTCATCAACACACCTGAGACTCTGGCTTATTGTTATTCATTTTCCCAACCACAGCTATAATTCTCAAATTTTCTTTGGATTCATGAGAGGGATGTGAATGATTGATGCTGTTAAGTGATAAAACATTCAAGCCTGATTTTGAGCATGTTTAGAATTAAAATATCAAAAGAAAATATGACTGTTGAATTTAATAGTGTAATGTACAGGATATTTATATTTAATAGATAGATAAAGAAATAAAATATTAGGGATCAGATTCAACTGTCATACTGAACGTAAGCCGATAGCAGTGTTGGACTTCATTGATTTTAACTGTTGGGCATTAGAGATTTAGTTCAAATTTTCAGTTTGAGTAAATTATAATTTCATTGACATAGCTAAGTTATAAAAATATATTCAACATGTTATGATGTAAGAAATCTATCTCGCAGATTTTTTTCTTCATGATTCTAAGATATAGGCATTTCTATCTGTCTAACAGACATTTTCACCCATGCTGTCATCATCCAGTGTCTTTATTACTGCAATGTCCTTTTCTTTGGCTTTGACAAATGCATTTTTGCTTCATTTATATTCATCCAGACTGCACAGAAGCTGTAAAGATCATTTTTCACCTCATCATTCTTTTCTTGCTTTGCACCTTCTTTAGCTCCCTTCTCTCTGTGGCCTCAAGGAAAACTTAGGTGCCTTCTCTTTGAAGGCCTTTGATGGACTACTACCAACACCTTACATGTCATCTCATATTCTGTATGGAGATATTGACTGCCAGTTCATCAGCCAGTGATGACAGCTTCCTCACATACTTCTGGAGTTCTGAAGAAAGTATCTGTGCTATTTCTCATGTTGACCATTTTACTTAAGTGGAAGACCTAATACAGATCTTCAAAGTTACTTTTCTCTAAATCTTCTCTTCTCTTTTTTGCAACTTCTCTTTTTCCGTGCTGCCTGGAATGGATTTGAGAAGTAGGCTCCTAGTCTGTTAATGCCTCTTATGGTCACACTGATTAGTTTTGTGTTGTTTCTTTTTTTATTTTATATGAGTTTGTTGTCCTTTGCTTTAGCCTTGAGCCATGAAATCTTTTGGGCAGTGACTGTCCTTTATGCCGTATTTATACGGTGTTTAACATAATGCTTTTTTAATCCAAGTAAATACTAGGGTCTAGCTTCGTGTCGTTCCCTGAAATACAGGAAGAACGCTACCTTAAAAGGACAAACAAACAAAACAATAGTACAAACCTCAAGCACACTGTAATGGACCCTGCTGAGTGAACGCTTGCCATTCAAAAAGTTACTGGCTTGCATTTCTTCAGGCCTAGTGTCACAGTCCAATACTTTCTAACCAGGTTCTTTTAGGTGTTACATGGCTGGAGGGTTTAACGTTTAGTGCAAAATTTACCAATTTGAAGTTATTTGAAATTGCATGGGATTTTGATTTAGCAGAGTGATACAGCAGTGGACTTAAATCACAATACAAGTACAAATTATGCTTAGCAGAGTATAGCAGTTGCACTCTACAGTTGAATCACAGCATAAACGTGAATCTCATTACCAGTCTGCAGGATTTGCTCCCCGTCACGATGCCAGGTGTCCCCAGTTGCCAAGAAAGAATACGTGGGTTGAAAACAGCTCAAGTCTGTCACTCTCTTCAAACTTTTATTCGTTGCTTTTTATCCTTTATGTTGGGCCCAGCCACATATACTCCCTATGCTGATCTGGCTGAGTCATTTATAGCTGTGGATCTCCAGTGCCAAGTTCATACCTCATGTCTTACCATCCCAGGCCTGTATTCCTCTATCCTGCATCCTGTGTTTTCACTTCACAAGACTGCTGCTATCATAACAGGTTTGTGTTTCTCTGTACTACATCATTTAGAGTTGGAAATATCTCCTTCTGTCTAGAATAGCTGCTTGTTACTGCTATCTATATAAAACTCTGGTTGTACTGTGGAAAGATAGACGAAACTAAAACATATTAACATAGACAGAAGAAAAGTGCAAACAGAACAAGCCTGACAAGCCTCAGTCATGAGGCCTTGCAAACTCAGTACCCAACTTATGGCCTGTTACTATTAATGGCCATACCGTTACTATATGTTACTATTATAATGTGTAGAGCCAAGTTCAGAATTCTTGCAACTGAAGAAAACTATCCAACAAACTCCATGATGGGGAACGTATTTGTTCCTTTGTCACCCTTTGGGTCCGATAGGGAGCAGTGCACACCTGGAGGTCGAGGCTAGGGACCGCTGCCGAGTGGCTTTCTGCTGGCAGGCTGCGTATCCTGCCGAGGCTCCTTGGGCTGCCCTCGGAGCTTGAGCTGTTGTGTTGTGACTTCATCAGCCACTAGATGTTGGCAGAGTCACAGCCGACAAAGTCACTTGCTTAGACATGACAGGGCTCTACAGAAAAGTGTAGAACGATAAACTGAATACCTATTATATGAGTAGAAATATCGCTGATTAAAATCATAGAATAGAAGCATATCTAATACACAAGCTATATTACTTTAACAATAATTGTATCTCTAAAGCCAGTTTTGTCCAGCTCTAGGTCTGCATGTCTTTAATTCAGGGACAGATACACAAGCAGTTGTTACGTGTAACTGATATAGACAGTTTAGAACAAAGGTACCCTCCAGTTTCCTTTGCTCTTGAGATTCGTTCAGGGTTTTTTTTCCAACAGCCATGTTTAATCGCTCCATTCATTCTTCCTTGAGCTGAACCTCCGCTCACCTCCTCAGAGCCTTCTTCCATTGCAGGGGGACTGATCATACCTAGCGACCCAAAAGGTCTCTTTCATCCTTGATAGAATTTGTTGTCAAATCTAAAGTTGTATTTGGTCATGAATATCTAATATGTCCACATCCTTTAGAACATGACCTGTGAAACTTAACATATTGCAGGCTATTGGGTCATTAGGACATTAGTGGTTGTTGTAGTCCACCAAGTAGAAAAGGAAGAAAGAAAACGTTTATTTGTCTCCTTTCAAATTATTCAAGCTAGAAGCCTGGTTAATGAAGTTCAGCTGCAATTGAGTTTACAACATTGTTTTCCAGTTTTGGTCTCAGGGCATTGGAGAGGGCCCACAGTGTCACAGATCTATCAGTCTTCTTTTTGATGTCTCCTGCAAGTGTTAACGCTTTTCATTTTAATCCAACAAGCCAATAGTAAGGCAAGTAAATATCCTACCATTGTGATTCTTGTTGCTCAATTGCTGAGTTCTTTAGGATCCTTTAGAAGATGCATGTGTTCAGATGGCCATTTATTTTGCTTATCTGGCTTGATCAGTTTTTTCATTTGCTAGTTTTATGACGTTCTTTCTTGTTTAATGTATGCATCTGCCAATTTTAGTGGAAAATCAAGGAAAAGACATTTTTCATAAATTTAATGTTAATACCACAATCAGCTGTTTTCAGCAGACAGACAAAAAAGATCGTGTTTAAGTTTTCTTTGCTGGATTTCAGTAGTCCTGTATCGTACGTTCATGTAAGATATGCAACAACATTGGATTAACAAAATTTTACTTTCAAGTCATTAAAACTTAAAGACTGATCTAGAAAGAAAGTCCATGAGAGCATGTGCCTTTAGAATGTCTATAATGTTTTGAGTCTCTGGAAAATACCAGAGACCTTTATTCCCTAAATGCTATCACCAAAGATAAAGGGTACAGAACTGTTCTGTTAAAAAGTAAAGTTAATTTTGATTGTTTTTTGAAAAATACTCCTCATGTATTTTTTTGTTGTAATGAAATAACTTCAGAATGATTGAGTTCTGTGGTTTTGATAACAGAAACATAATGAAAATGGAGAAAAATAATGCAGATTGCCTTTTTTGTGTAGGTTCTGTCTTTCCAGTTGAGTAATAAATTACATTTGACACCTATATTAAATTGTATTAATATTCAATATAAAACCCTGTAATAATCAGAGCTGTATAAAAATACTGAGCTATTAAAAATGCTTGCTTTTCTTTCCTGTAAGTTGTTCCTAAAACCTTACAGATGATCAATATATTGTCTCATTATTTCATTCCTGGACCTGTTTGCTAGTTTTCTTCATTGCCACATTACACACTGTGTATACAATGACAGAAGAGTCAGTACCTTGCATTTGTCAGCATTTGGACTGTCACATTTATTCAGTGTTTTTATTGTTTGTTTGTTTGTTTGCTTTTTTCACGGTTCATGTGAACTAACATTTCCATTAAAGTATATTCTTTCATGGAAGCTAGAATCACTTGAAAGAGCAGATTTTAAAGAAACATAAATCTGATTCTATACACCTGTCAAAGAGATGTGTATTTGCTACAGCTACACAAGTTAAATAATGTAACCCAAAAATGGGATTAGTAGATGGCTGCACCAGTGGCTGAATAACAAGATGTCTGGGAGCTGGTTTATAGTCTTTGAATAGTATCTGTCTAGTGTCTTAACAGGTGTTCTTTTCTGCTTCTTACGATGTTGATGTTCTTAAGGGTCATAAATTTACATCCCTAGATATCAATTCGCTATTAATTCATAGATTTGATATCTGGGGAACAAGCACAGTTTCAACAGGGTAAAATTTATTTTTGGCTGAATTATTTTGCTCCTTTCTGAGGTACAAGGTAACTTCCATGGATGTTATTTGTTGAAGGTGTTGTACCTTGTTACGGGTAGCATGTATCTTGTGTTCATGGATTTGTTAATGAAGTTTTTGGACACTGTTTTTCAGACACATTATTGTTATTGAATAGATCATTTTTGTGTTCTTGCTTACCTGATTTGTCGGTTTTGGGGATTTGTTGGTATAATTCTATATTTGTATTGTAACTCTTAATATATTTTGGAATGGGGGAAGGAACGCAAAATTTTAAGTGTTACACCTTTTTTGTTTCAGCAGAAGGGTTTTGTCAATGAGGAAATTTTTTTTTTTATCATTTTCTCAACACAAGTAATATATATTTTTTAGATTTATTCCATAGATGTCCTTTTAGCATTTGTTCAGAAAAGTTGATAGGATAATTCTGGCTGGAAGGAACTTCAGGAGGTCTCCGGTCCGACCTGCCACTCGAAGCAGGGTCAGCTCTGAGGTGAGACTAGGTTACTCTGGGCTTTCTTCAATCAGGTCCTGAAAGCCTCTGAGGACAGAGACTGCACGACCTGAATACTTCCTCCTAGGTTTTGTGGTATGTGTTGTTCCTGGGAATCAGAAATGTCTCGAGGGTTCTGACTCATTGCTGAGTCAGAGTCGAACTGAGCTAAACTGAAGTGCTTTGATTGTCAGGCCAAAAACCCTTAAGCTGACAATCAAAGTAAAGTAAGATGTGGTAGGATTTGACTTCATCTTTAGACTAGCCCAATCTTCTGAACAGAGTAGCCTTTGAACAGAGGATCGTTTGCCCCGTCTCTGTAAGCTCTGTGATTAGATGGCTGTGAAAGCCTGGATCCTGTGCTCTCACTTCTCCATGCACAGAGGCTAACAGTACCTTTTCTCTGCATGTATCAAAACAGGTAAAGACATAAATACTGTGAGCGTGGAAACCTTTCTAGCCATAAAGAGCTTGATTTCTCACGTTACTGGGTTTTTATTCCCTGCTGTGAGTGCTTTTAGAAGACATTCAATATGTTGTCACACGTTGCAAGAAATTGGGAGCTCTTGTGTTTTAGACTTTATGCTATAGCTAGCAAGTTTCTTAAGAAACTCCATAACCTCTGTTTGAATATTGTTAGGAGAACCCTGGCGTTTGGCACTCTTATGTAATTTATATTTAGAACAGCCAACTTGCAATAATAAAATTAACAACATTATTATTTTGCATACAAAGAGTTTAATTAACAGAGAATGAGGAATATGGTAAAATTGTATATAAATACAGTCAGTAAGTAAATTTAACTGTCTTTTTAAGCAGTAAGTAAATTTAACTGTCTTTTTAACTCTAAACATTCAGGCATGCTCTGTTAACAAGCCTGCCCCGTCAACAGCTTCTACATTTTTTAATTAACATCCGTATCGTGACTTAATCACCACACTTCAGTATATTGTAAAAATGTATCCAGTAAAATATTTTATTTTACGCTCTTGGAAATATCAATTTAGCCCCACAAATTATTTTCTCAAAAAATTAATATTAAGCTATATAAGGGATAATATAAAATATAAGGGATGAACTGTATGTCCTTCTTCTTTTAACGTCAACAAAACTAGTAGTACCAGGAGGAGGAGTCGCTCTCTGTCTAGATAAAGATACTAGCAGATTCTGACCGGTTCTATCTAGTATATAAATACCAGAACATTAAAAATGTCTTTAAAAGCATAAAAAAGAAAATAAAACTGCTAACACTTTCCCTTCCGGTCAGTGTTGCTCTCTATGGCTCTTTTTCTTCTTATGAAATTCTGTAGGCATAGTTTCTCTATTTTATATATTGTTAATTTTTTCCCTCAAAAGCTTGACTGTAAATGTGCAAAGTTGAGAATAGAAATCTTCAAAAAAAAAAAAAAATCTTAAATTGCTTTTGGTTTATATTTCATTCAGCTAACAGTATGTGTATTTTTGTAGTTAAACTGGTCTCTCTTTCTTAGACTTGAGCTTATAGGCCAAGAGTTCATAGTAATAAGATGTTAGTCATGTCTGACTTCTTAGAAATAATGTTTAACTGACCTCCAGTAATGTAGATTGATTTTGAATGCCGTATCTGAATTTGAAGGTTGTGCGCTTCTCCTTCTGTTCCCTCCTTTCCAACTAGTTCTGTCTCCCAGAAGTCATAGTTACTTATTATATTTTTTGAAATAATTATATATAATACAATTGCAAGTTATAGTATAATTGTATTGAAATTTTAGTAGTTTATAAGAGAATATTTATATACATTTGTTGTTGAAACTCAGAAGTTAACTTGTACTATGAACCAATCTAATATTATCTGATAAATCACAGGAGTCAGTGAAAACTGAGACTTGCCTGCTCCAAAGCAGCTGAGCAAAAATGGGGAAGTCTTTGAGTAGCAGATTTAGCTGCTTATGGCAAGAGGTAATACCTAGTTACTGCAGCTGTGACTTGCTATGTGCAGACACATATTGCACTCTAGAGAATATTATTTTAAAAATATTTATACTTTGTAGTGAAGTAAGGTTGACAAAACAGAAAGAAATTTTCAGAATCCCTGCTGAACTTGGAATGGGAAGTGAATATAAAGTAAATCCGTCTGTTAGAGGCATTTAGTGTGAAGGAAAAGAGCCCACAAAATGCAGATATTTAGTCTAATATGTAACTTTTCTTGTTTAATTTTTGCTAAAGAAAATATTTGATGGACGTTAGATGAATTTCTGGAAGTCAGTCGTCATACAACTCTTACCATCTGAAAAGTAGCTGGGTCTTAATTGTGGTAGCAATCAGTAATAACTTCCACAGATTCCTTCCATCCATGTTTTTTTATGCTTATCAGCATGGAGTCATAGGTTGATATGGAGCATAAAGTTAGTGGACAGAGACACTTCATGCAAAAAAGATATACAAATTAATTCCCAAAGCGGAAGGGGAGTTTCATCTCTTATTGAGTCAATAATTTGTTATTATAGGTTAGTAAGCTACAGAAGATGACCCTTGGTCTGCCAAAGAAACTTTTCAGTCTTGAGGTGAGCCGGTCCTTAATGTAGCCAAGCCTTTCTCCCAAACAAATTAGAGAGAAAGTATATTCCAAAGTGCAGAGAAACTGAATGTTGGTGAACCTTTGGAGAACCCCAGGAAGGAGACTAGTTTTACAAATCTGGCATACTACATCAGTAAAACTTTTCTTCTAAGAAATGCAGCATGATATACAGAAAGATAAATCGTTGATGATAGGAATCAGGACAGGCTCTTCTGGTTTTGATATTGATATGAGTAGAATAAATATATTTTTCTTTCCTTCTTTCATCTTTTATAAATACTTACAGCTTTACACATGTACATTTTTAGCTTAACCTGATTTAAGTGTCATTTCAAGGCATCTTGTTTTTACCACATCAGCTATTACTCAGGAATGTGACAAATCTGAAAATCAAGGTACTGGAACCTAGTAATGAGTGGTTGCTCCCCAGCACAACACTCGAGAATATCTAAAAGGGAACATGATATATCACTGTAAAAGCTGCAGTGGTGGTTTCTAGAGTAAATGTGAAAGAGGAGTGTCTTCCAGTGACAGCCAGTTCCTCCTCCTTCAGTAAATAGGTGGGGAGTATGCTTGAACAGCAAAGGTCGTAAGAAATCGTATGTCAGCAGCCAGCGCAATCTAGAGATATACTGTGATTCCAGTATTTTTTCTTGATTAGCTCTGTTAGAGTGTTACTTCTTTATTATTAATAGATACATTTGAAACTGTTTGTAACATGCTAATGCCGCTCTAATATGAAACAGAAATAGTTTTTCCAGGATGATTAACATTGAATTCAATAATTTGTAAAAATTTCAGTGTGATTACTTTGTGGATATACAGGAAAATAAATCATTTTTACTCAAATGAGAGTGTATAATATTTCTACATTTGTTTGCTGTTATAAACACATATTTTGATGGGTTATAGTCATTTATGATTCTGAATGCTCAATCTGTTTTTTTTTCTCCATTTAAATGTGCATGACAATTGAAAAATTACATTTGGACAGTGTTTGTCTTCAGTGAGTTCAAAATTAAGTTACTCTGAATAGTTTGCTTCTGTGACAGTGAATATATGGCAGCTGTGAATGATGCATAAAATTAAAAAGTTTGAATGCAAACACTGAAAGTGCAGTTTCATGCTTGCGTTTCGTGTGCAACATACAACAATTTGTTAACTTTTATGCTTTCTTTGATGCAAAACAAAATGTTCGACGAGAGATTTAGTGTAATTAACAGCTGAGTTTGTAATACCATATATTAGTAGGACTCAGGTGCAACTATATGACAAAATTAGTAGTCATTTGTATTTGCTAAATCAATTATATGCTATATTAACTATTTTTTATCTTCCTTATTTATCAAATATTAGTATTTTAAATAGGGGAAAAATATTAACTACGTCCATAGTTTAGTACAAATATTATATGGTAACAAGCTTCGTGTTACAGAGACCTGTTAGATGGAAATTTGGTTACTTTATGTAGTTAGGATGGGTTTTATTTCAGTAAACCTTATGCCTATGAGCCAAGTCTAACTTAGAAATAAAGTCACTTTAAGTTACTTTAGTAATCAGTGGAAAGACATGGGTAAATCGGCTGCTTATGATCTGACGCTACCCTCTGCAAGTATTTATTTCACTCAGTTATAAAAGTTTATGGCATTAACAGAAATTAGAGTTCTAATGTAGACACATCTGTTAAGCGCCTACATTTAGTGGACTGAATATGAGCTTTCTTTAAGATGTGAATGTCTCTTTGCAAGACCGAATATCGTTTCCTGTACTGAGTGTTATCAGAGACCACTGTCAGTAGGGAGGAGGGATGGAAACTCCTAAGCAGCCAGGAGCAAAGAAAGACAGACAGCCTGATACCTTTGACCTCTAGAAGTTTTCAAGGGAAAGAAAAGATATACATCTCTCTAGCAAGCATTCATTCTTCAGGGTGCGGTAGTTACTTGGTTACGACTGTTCGTGGTCCTCTCTCTTTGTGTGCAACCAAATGGGAAACCTGGATGTGAGATCTGGCACAACATATCAGGAGCATCATTTGGATGAACACTGAAGGTTCCCCTGAGGAAAGGAAGAGAAAGCAGTTTTGAGAATCTTTATCATGTTAGTCTTTTTGGAAATATTTAGTGCATCAGACGTGTTGTCCTTTAGCCTAAGAAAAAACAGAATGGCTACTTCAGCTTGAAATTTGTTTTTTTTTTCTTCCTTTATGTTTAAGGAATATTGTATTATAGCTTTGAATACAATACGTTTTTGGTGGAACATATATACATGTTAGTCATAGGAAGAAGATTTTGGCATTTACAAGCAATAATCAGATGCCTGATTTCTACTTCTCAGCATTTTATTTTTAACTTGGCTTAGTAATTAATTTTATCCCTCTACTGAAACTGAGTGAACACTAGAGGGATTTTGCTTTGAATGTGTTTCTATTTCATTTATGGTTATTCTGTAAGCTCACGTCATACATTTGGTATACTCCTGCCAAAAATTGATTTACTGTATTTTATTGATTTACTTTAAATTCTGCCATTACTCTTCACTTTGTATAGTGACTAATTAAATAATCATTGTAACAGTGCAACCTGGAAAAGATATTACCAACATACCACTTTGTTGCTGAATAAATGCCATAATAGCCTCTTCAGAAACAGAATTTTTTGAGGAAGGGAATATAAAGGATTACAAAGGACATAGGGTGCAGAGAGTTATGTGAATTTAGGAACTTTTAGAGGTCATTCCAGTAACAATTGTTTACGGGTAATTTCTTTCTCAAACCCTCTGTACCATGCAAACTGTAGGAGCCAAACACTTTAATCCTGTAAAGCTGACTACCTAGTGTTACGTGTATCTGTAAAGTTCAGCAGTTTACTAAAATTTTATTTCATGATACTCCCTGAAACATGCATATTTTGTGTGTGATTAGGTTGATTCCATTAACCTTGCAGCATCATTGGTCAACTTTTCCTATTTGCCCCAGGAATTCATTCTCAATTTTTAAATGGAAATTGCTTAATGAAATTTGTGCTAGATAAAGTGTTTTTTCACTACTCAGTGTACAGCGTTAAAGTGTTTGTCTTCATTAATGTTGTTATTTTAATTGCAGAAACGTGTAATATGGCTTATGGCTTAGGGGGTACATCCCTTACTTGATTGTTTTTGTCCTAAGTTGTCCTTGCTGAATGAACTGACACACAATAAATAGATGTAGCAATAAAGATGAATAGCAAATGCAGCTTTTGGAGTGTGTGAGACTGACCTGGGCTGAATGAAGTCTAATCATTGTGGTTTTAAAGGACATTTCTTTATGGGCAGTGTTTTAGACTTTATTTTTGAGGTCTGTATATTCTGATGTGTTCCTAAAGCATTCAGGCATGTGATCTTTGAGGATCGATGGCAACGTTTTGCTGAAGTGAACAACAGTACTTTGATTACTGTTTAAATTACTGTTTTAGCTGTTTATATCTGTATATTCTGAAACTCTAGATAGGACAAAATGTTTCGGTGGTTACTGATGCTGGATTTTGTAGCACTACTTTTTTGATGATGTTGAAATAAACTACAAACCAGAAACTATGCAAGTATCACTCACTGAACCTATGGCAATCCAGTAACCTGACATCTGCTGTTACTTGAGAGACACATTATGTGTTTCTGTCTTGGCTATAATGTCTTATTTTATTCTTTGCTGAATGACACTTTTCAGTGTAAGAATTAGAATGGAGACAAAGATTAAAGTGAAATTGAACAGTTTTTCAAACAGGGTAGGTAGAATGTGCAGTAGGGATTACAAATGAGCTACTTGTACTGCCATTAACTGTTTAAGGTTAGAAACTTTTTATAAATTGACTATTTGAAATGTGCAACTACAACTCAGGCCATTTAAAAAAAAGTCATTAGTGCTGGGATATAATTGTAGAATGTTGCTTTTAACATGGGGTACGTGTTTTGGGTTTTGTTGTTGTTGTTGTTGCTTTAAAAAAACAAACCAGTAGACATATTGTTGCAACTGGTAGCACCCATATATTTTGTTTCCTCGCATTATCAAGATATCAAAGTATTCCAGGGTGATGATAAGTTTTAAAAAATCTGAAAAAACTGTTGTACCAAGATGCAGAAGATGCAAGTCAGTTTTGTTGTGTTCAGCTGTAGAACATGCAGGGGGAACTGGTATTTGCAAATCTGTACTGTTCACAAAAACATATCATTTATGGTACTAGTGTGCAAGCAGCGTAGTGAATCCTAATTGATGAAAATGTCATGCTATACTAGAAATCATAAATCAGTAGCTTCAACTTAATTTGGTAGGAAGCCACATTTATCAATTCTTTTGAAGAATATCATGCAAAGGGGAAGAAAAAAGCTATTCAAGGATACGGTGTTCTTGACAATCTCTAACAAACCTAGTCTTTGTATCATTAAGTTTACTTAAATAACTTTTGCTAAACTTTAAAAAAAATATTTTTGGCACAGTTTTGTAATTGCATTTAGGTGCAAAGCTGGAATGTTTAAATAGTTCAGATGACATCTGAAAATCACCTCGTATATCATACTAGAAATAGAATTCTATTTCACGTATACTAGAAGAAAGAATGAGTTGAAAAATGTATACATAAAATACAATGTGGATGAAGAATATTATTTGTGTAATAAGCCGTTGGGGGACACACAGGATAATGACTCATTTTTGTTCACTCATCCATAAAGGAATTCTTTGAGGAAATTCTGGGTCTTTGGATGGCTTTAAGTGAACAAGAATAAGGATTCAGTTTTGACTTAGTTATTTGATAAATGTTTAACTCACTGTTTTTAGTAGAGGCAACTGTCTAGAGTTAAATTGTACCTGGAGAGAAAAATGCGTAGTATTTTGAATATTTTGTGTAGGACCTCAGAGATCTAGAGGCACACTGCTATTACATAAATAATATCATACTGCTTTTCAAAGCATATTTACTTGGGCATATTAAGAATCAGTAAAATACAAGTTCAAGGCTTCAAAACCAAAAATGTTTGCACATGTGCTGAGCTATTCAAGTATAATTTGCAGAACATTTTACCAAGATGTCCAGATATTACTCTTTCCCTTTTATAGATGAAATTAACATATCATTGCTAATACTGCATAGTAAGTTATTGGCAGAAAATTAAATGAAAAAAGCTGAGCTGAGATTTTTGCATCTATATTCTAGCATCATCCCTATTTTTAAAAAGCGCTGGTTTCTATGTTCTGAGATAGCCTTGAGTGGTACCAAAACTGCATAAGACTTTCTACCAATAGAAAATGAAATTGCAAACAGAAATTTTAGGACTGACAAACTTTAAAGGTGCCTCATCTCCCTTCATGTAAAAAAAAAAAAAAAAAAAAAAAAAGGCAGAAAAGGCTGTCTGTGTTTGGTAAAGGCCAGTGCTTTTTAATATATCACCTCTCTATCACCTTCCAACTATTATTTGCACATTGAAATAGAGTATAACGTTATAACTAACCACGACGTTTGAATTAGTACCCACTTAAAAGAACAGTATACTTCTTGGAACTGCTTTTCCGGTTTACTTTGGGGGGAAGGGGGTGCTGGTCCTTGCAAATTCTGTTGGAATTCCATTTGAAGTCGAGACTTCATCTTTCCTGCAGTACATTCATGTTGTATCTTGAATGATTTCATTATAATTATTTCTTTTTCCGGGTAAATATTGAGTTTCTCTTAATTGCAGAATTGTCATACTTTGTCTTCCCTGAAGTTGCGTGTCTTAGCAAGTTGAGCCTAAGGATAAAAATATCTTTATGACAGAAGACACTGTAGAAAAGCAATGCCAGAGTATCAATTCGTCAACAAATTAGGCTGAAACTAATTCAGCTGAAAGTGATGTGATGAATACCAACCGAAGTGACAGAGTTGACTAAGAGAAAATGACAAATGCTGGAAATGTGAACTTAGAAGGTGTTTTTAAATTTATTTCGTAATACCTGTTTCTACAGGCTTAAAGGAGAGAGTGCTAGACACAGCATAAATATAGATTTAACTTAAGGAGCAATGACATGATCTAAAAATATTTTAGTAATTTTACAGGTATCATAAATTTAAACAGATTGGAAAAGATCCCAATCTATTTCTCAGTGACTAAGTCTAGATATTCAGCAAGAGTTATTCAGTATACAGAAGTATACTCCATGACATGACTAACTGAATTTATTTCAAGATTTGGTCAAAATTAGAAATCTAAATATAACATTTTCAGTAGGCACTCTCTTAAGCTGCAGTTGACCGATTGTGGTCAATGCACAGTACTGTTCAGTGGCTGGAGTAAGGAGCAATTGGAAAGTGAGATCTGAGCTCTTATTTTTTATTCTAATTAATTATGTTTTTGTGGTCAAATCTCTAAGTTTTAGTTCTGTATTGAAAAGCTACCACATATTAATGATACATTTTTGTTCAGATGATAGTATGTAGTCAACTGTTATTTTCCTAGAGGAAGAAAAAAGTCCATCTCTAATGCAAAATATCTAAAAATCTAGTTGAATTCTATGCCTTCTCATAGCTGACATCACTTACTCCTTTAAAAACCTACTAAAGAGCAAAGGAGTTCCAAAGAAATTGGTAGAAATGGACAAGCTGAACACTGAGAGTCTTCCACCTCCTAGTTAGCTTGCATCTGTGCACGGAAAAGTATAAGGAAAATTTTTAAAAATCAGTCCAGTAGTGTTTGTGCTTGCTTCTGTTGGATATGTTTTAGTTTACTGTTGGCTAGTAAATCACTCATGCTGGGAATTTAGCAAAGTTAACTGTCACAGGCTAACTTCTCAATCCTTAATCTGAAGTGGTAAAATTTAGTGCAACGTAGGATTTACATTCACTGAGTGATTATCATGTATTTGTCTTCCTGAAGGATATGTCAGCCTGTTTTGTGCAAGAGCAAAGACATAGTGATGTAGCATTCCATGTTACTGTTATATTCACTTGTGTATATTGGTAATATTTCTGGAAGCTTATACTTAATGTGGTAGTAATTTATTTAGTGTAATATAAGAGAATTTTTAGCTTGGATGCAAAGAGGGGAGAGAGGAGAAGGGACATTGTAATTGCCAAATCATTGAAGGAATAGCTGCAATTGTAGCATTAGCTAGAAGTAGCTGTAGTTATGCATCCATACTGTGAATGGGACTTCTCTGCAGTTGATGCTCCAGTGAGCTTCAATCTATCTTTTTCTTGGACCACTCATTCTGAATTAAAAGCATGATCGCATTCAAGTTAAAGATTTTGATACTTTGATAGAAGTCAAATTAGGGACAGCAGAGTGTGATACTTAGTCTGCTCTATACTGCTAATATATATATTTTTAATCTTTCAAGTTTTATGATGTATCTCTACCTCTTGTTTGTTTTGTCTATGTTTATGAAGATGCAGAGATGCTATGCTCTAGCTGATAGAATGTGTTTTCTGAAGAGATGTTCTAGTCCACTGATTAGACATCAGGTCAGGCATTAAAAGCTAAAGCCTTCAACGTTTCGATTATGCAGATCAAATCTTCTTTTCTCTCCTTTTATGATTTTTGGGTTCCCTTAGTATATGAGAAGGGCTTTTGCCGATAGTCCAGAGCGTGAAATTATAAAAGGGAATGATTAATTATCCTTCCCTGCTTTTTAGGTTCTTGGCAGTCATTTTCAAGTCATTTGGTGCTAGTTGAATTGCTGAAGAGGCACCACAAGACTCACTAGAAAAATTCCATACCACAAAATTCCTGAAGGTACAAACAACATAGATAAATAGAGACTCTCTGAATCAAAAGAAAAGGAAAACAACCTCTGATACCGCATTAATTTAAATATCATCCTCATGTGTTTAACAGCTAAATCTTTCATTTGGCAAAAAATACCTCTATCTTCATATAATAGAATTGTGTGTGATTACGTCTGAAACTCTTAAACTCTTTTTTACTGCTAGAATTGATTTAGCCAGAAATGTAGACTTTCTATATTGAATGCAGGCAAGAAAGTGTTGTTTCTTCTTGACACAGTTCATCTGCTCTGGCTCTGACCATAATGAAGACTCCCATAATAAAGTAGTGTGATAGTAGCATAAATATAGTGTAATAACAGCGTGATTTAACAGCATGAATCAGCAGTGGACTGTTGTGGCTTTCCCAATCTGTACTGCAACTTTGCTATCTCGACAGAATGTTAGAAAGTAAACGAGGTAGCTTTGGGGTTGGAGTGGTGCCAGTTGTCATAAGCAGACTGAATTCATGCTTCACTGGTGCTGCAGGGATGCTGTCTTGTCCTATTGCAGTCTTGCTGAGCGTGTTATCGTTTCCCTTGTGGCAGGATGATCACTTACCAGTAAGTGATATATTGTAGGTCATGAATATAAAATTGCAATGAAAGAATTTGACATTTTACTACCTTTATTTATGTTTTCTTTAATTTTCAGAAAGAAATCCACTTGCATGCTCATTTCAAATTATTGTTTTAGATATTTGTAGATATTTAGGTAGTTTCAGATATTTATTTTTACTCTCAAGAAGACTTCAAATACTCATCTACTTTTTGCTAATGCTTCTATATCTCTTGTAGCTTATCAGAACTCTTTTTAGTGCTGAGTTTTTCTCTTAATGGGAAGCATTATTGTACACAGATGTTATTGTCTTACAAAAAGGGCTTTATCTTCATTTTCCATTATGGATTTTTAATGGCAAGCTCATAACATGTAAGTTGTTCCTATCTCTGGGAAGATTTTTATTTAGCTATCTCAGAACAGCCTGTGGGAAGAAAATAATATTGCTGTGTTCATGAAGATAATAAAAATGTTGTTTTAATTATAGACATTAAATATTTTCTGTTAGATTTACCTAACCAGTATTTTTCTAATTATTATTATTTATCCAGTTAGTTGCCTAATTATTACTTCCAGTTAAGAAGAAAATATGAAACTTTTTTTTTTCCAATTCATTCCCTAAAAGCTTTATTTCTATATTTACTCCTGAAGAGCCAATCTATATTTGATAACAGAGAAGGCAATGAAATTAGATTTCATTCTTTGGCGTTACTATGTATTTTGTTGATGTCGGTTGGTAAATGCGCAAGGTGATGATTTCATAACTCAGGTCTAAACTGTTTAGAACTTTTAAACAGCATTTAACAGTATCAACAAAAATGGCTTAGTGACTGGTGGACTGAAATGATCTTTTTTAGGCGATCATGTTCACGTGGATGTTTTTCTAGTGAGTTTCTGCAGGAGTCAGTAGTTGGCATAATCCTGTTCAGCATTTTCACTAGTATTTAAAGGGAACCATAAAATAGCTGATAATAGAAATCTGTGGATGACACAGATCTACTAGTCTGTCAAAGCGATGAGGACAGAGCAGTTATACAGAGCTATCTTGAATCACTTGTTAAATTGACTCCTTCAAGCAAGCTGCATTTTAATACAGCCAAATGAACAATGTTTACACATATAGAGCGAGTAGGTCATACCTCAGCAGTGAAACTGTCGCCGAGGATGCATGGCTCCTGAAAAGCTCTTAGGGGTCGCTGCTGACAGTTATCTCAGGTTGAGCTCTCTGAATGATCCTTAGATCTAGGAAGAGAAGAGCTTATTTTGCCTTTGTATATAGTGATACTGCATCTAATTCTGAAATCCAAACTTAAAGAAGTAGCGAGGGCTTAGGAGGAATGAAGCAGCAGCATTGGAAAGATTTAAGTGCTCAATATATGTAATCTATCAAAAAGAAAATCAGTAGGTGCATTGATTAATATGTGAGAAATTTGATGGGAAAAAGATATGACACTGCCTTAATTTAGCAGAGAGAAGGATAACAAGCTGAAGCCAGACTAATTCAAGAGAAACACACTCATACAGTGAAAGGTAGTTAACCATCCTAACACAGCAGCAAATAAGTCAGGGCTTTCTGCACCTCTTAAGGACTTCATATTGATGCTTTTCTAATAGATGTGCCTTCTCCAGCTAGAAACTGTTAGGCTCAGTATGGGATTAAATGGATTTAGATTTTGTTCCCATTATCTACAGAAGAGGTCAGACCATGATAAGTAATTATCTAGAGTCACAGATGTTAAAGCGAGGAAAGGAATCAGCCCCAAATTTCTATTACGTATCTGACAAATAATACTCCCACTAAAATATATAGTTGCTATCGTGTGTTAGATACAAAGAGCCTCTGAAATACATATAATTGCCTAAGCAATTAGACAGTGGACTGGCCTTAAAGTGCAACTTTTCAATGACAGTTGTCATATCTAAAACGTGTAAAATGTTTTTGCATGCACACAATTATCTCTTAAACATTTTGCTATCTAGTCATAGCCCATCAAATAAATTTCAGTTATCCGTACTGGCTCCCCAGCACAGCGTTGGAACCAATTACGCTGTCTTCTCCAGCTACTGATCACAACACAAGTATCCCATAAAAGGAAAGAGGTAATGTCTTTCTGCCAGTTTAGCCAGGGTCAGCCTCTTCACAGTGTTGGTTATTTTGACGTTCAGGTGACTTCTTTTGTGTTACTTGTGTGTTCCTAAAGCCTCTCAGTAAGTGATATTCCCCTTGTACAATACAAGTCTAAAATGGTGGATGTCTATAAAGGCATGCTGCAGAGAAAAATAATACTGTTTTGTCTAAAAAGGTGCAGACGGTTGCTGAGTAATCACTGCATCATTTTTTGTCACCGTGTATAACAACATAATGGTTTGGAGCTTTATGGATCTCAGGATCCTGAGAGCAAATCCCGTACAGGTCTGGCAATGTCCTTTCCAGGTGAGGAGGAACGCTGTGCACAATTCAGGTGCCCTCTCATCTGCACGTGTTGTCAAGAGTTCTGTTTGGCCCAACTCCTACTAAAATGAATGGAAGAATATGACCCGTAGCGTGGCTGATCTGGAGAGATTTCTTGTAAGCCTTGCTTTACGGGTTGCATCTCACAGATTCTGTGCCTATCAGAGTTCTAAATCAAATCTTCCACATGATAAAAATCTGATTTTACTGGCCTGTAAGTTTCCAGAAAAAGCTTTCTGATTAATATAAGGTATTTTTCTCTCATCAAACAACGTTTTTATTTATTTTCAGTAAATACCACAAAGGGATCTATGTGCTTTCTCCATTTCAATATAAAAAGCGTTTTCATGAACAAAGAAAAGCTGCTTTTCTTCCTGAGCAATTTAAGTGACCTGCTAAACTAAATGGACTAGCAGAGCTTCCATTTAGTTAGTAATTCACAGCTGTCACTGGAGACATCTCTCTACAAAGAAAACTGTTTTCTTTCTATGTTTATTTCTTCAGCAGAAACTGCTGCATAACAATGTCAATTATTGGCCTTATCAGCGTGTAACCCTGGAGAAGACTAAAATCACAGGAGCTTGTACACTTGACTACCAAACTCAATCAAAACTACTGATAAGAGAACAAAAAGAAACTAAAAGCTTTTGGAGTATGAGCTGAATAATAGGATAAAGTGACACATGCCTTTCTTTGAGACAAGCAGATGGAAGAGGATTGATTTGATTTCTTTCACTACTCTGCACTCTCTTATGGTTTGCTAAATGCTGTTGCATGTAGATTTTGTTATCTTACAACCAAATTGTCACATTGCAACAGCAAGACAGTAAAAACAACAAGAATTAAAATGCCCATTGTTTTGTCATCTGCTTGTAAACAAATTGGATTTAACATCCTTCCAGAAATGCCGTTATAACAGGCTGACTATTGTTTTCATAACCCTCTGGTTCGCTCTCTCAGCTGTCATAAAGAGGAAGATCTTTGCACAAGACAACTCATTTGTTCTTTATAGTTTTTTTTTGCATTGGACATCTCCTTGCAAATACATTAGGAGCTCCAGTTTGTCCCTTTCTCATTCATTTTTTGCACTGTTGCATTTGCTTACTCTAAGTTGAGTAAATGGCAATGGTTGCATTCTGTCCTTAGGCAAGGGTTCACCAAAGCTTTGTGTTAATTTTGACTCATCACAGAACTTACACTTGTGTTTAGTTTCAGGTGCTGATTTGCATGGGACAGCAGATTAAACAGAGACATCTGAAAACACTAAGAGCGTTTGGTATCTATCATGCCCTTTCTAAAAGATTGCCACCCCAAAGAAAAGATGACAGAACAAAGCATGTAGCAGCCTCTGAATTGCCAGCTCACAGGGGAGCCTATTAAAGTAAAAAAAAATTGGCACCAGTAATACACCTTTGAAAGTTATATTTCATGTACTTATGTCTTTATTCTCCTCTATGAGAAAAGGCTACTTCTCCCAATCTGTGCTATAGTTTCCTCTCTTGGAGATTACTGTGATAAATAGAGGAATTCCTCCTCTCATCTGCCTCCTGAGGAACAGATAAGAGATGTAGTCACTGTGGACAAACCAGCCCATCAGACACTTAGATTATACCACATAATAAATGACTGAAGTAGTTTCCATTAGAAATGCTATTAGTGTTTTGATCAAATCCTTTAACGCCTTTTGGTTGTGTTCATTTTTTTAAACAAAATGACATTTTATGCACAAGACGTGGCTTTTGTAAAAGATGTGATTTTGTCAAAAGCCCAGTTCTCCATAGAAAATCAATTCTGACATAATATTTTCCTTAACTCTGATTTGTTTTATTTGTGGTTTTGAGTCTTCAGATTTCACATTTTTCACCTTTTTTTCAAGGCTTTTCTCTCTACCTGTGGAAGCCACAAACCCTTTTTTCATGTAATTTGAACTTTTACCAAACCACGTGGGCTTGAAAACCCTGGACTTAAGAAAAATACTAGAACCTGGTATTAAAATTAGTTGATATAACACAAGTGTCTGCCACACGCTAAAATGAGTGTTAGGAAAACAGTATTTCTTTTTTTCATATTGTTTTTCTGTGTTTTTACTAAGATTCATCTTTGTGCAAGGGAAAGCTAAGCATTTTGCTTTCCCTGATCTTTGAGGAAAAGTCTGGAGTTGCTTTACAAACGCCAGAGTGCCTCGTGTGCCAAACCATTCTGCTGGTTATTGATACTGCAACGGGGCCCATGATGTAGATTTTTATAAAGCTTTAAAGTGTAACCTCGATTATTTCCTTACGTGTGTGGACTAGAATTACCAAAAAAAGGTACTTATGGGTAAGCTCTTCTAGCACTTTAATCATGGAAGTCTTAAAATCAGCAGCAGGACAGGATTATCCTAGTCCATTATCATACCTGGAACTGAAAAAACATTCAGTTTTTTTCTCACGTTTGTGTCTAGAGGCTGTTTCTTTGTAGATAAGGGAAGAATAATTTGCATTCAGCTGTTGATTTGCAAACTCATATTTTCAGTGCAAGTTGAGGGTTTTTTTTTGTCTTGCATTGAAATTTGTTATCAAACTCTGGCTAGGCCAGTGCTGAATATGCGGTTTTCTGTTTTTACGAGTACAGTCATATGCAAGAAAAGCATGTAAATATTATGCAAGTAAAATGTGTTAGTATTTTAAACATCTAAGAATCCTAGGGCTTTAGGATATTTGTATGTTCTTTCTGGCCTTCATATACTCTGCTTATTGAGACAATGTAGAAATAATAATTTTAATACATTTTTTGTCCACATGCTTTTGAAAAATTGCTACTCTCTGGGACTTGCATGAGAATAATTGTTTGGCAAAGGAAGAGTACCTTTCTGTAATCTCTTCAGTATTATACTTAATTAGCTAAAGTGAAGTTTGGGAGCACCTTCCACACAGAGTATCAGAAGGTAAAGGACAGTCGATATTTAAGACAAAGCTTGATACTTTTATGTGAGGTATTGTATGGTATAGTAGGATTAATGGGTTTGAGTTTCTTGCTTATACCCAGAGACTGAAAGACATCTTGAGCAGAGTTGTGAATCCTGTTTGTTGCATAGTCTTTATGCTGTTTTAGATTAATTTTATTATTTAGTTTATATTGTTCAATTAAATTATATTGTCTTAATTAAATTAATGCTTCAGTCAGGTTGTCTGTGGAGGCTATTCTGGTATTTTTCTCCAGTGATACACTGTTTGTTGTAACAGGTACAAAGGAAAACCATTTTGATGTATTTTTCTCTAAAGTATTAAGAATCAGAAAGGATGTTTTTGGCTAGTTGGTGCTTGACTGCTTGGTGTTTGTTTTTGTATACTGAGAGAACCTGTGCAGTTTGGATGATCCCCTATCTTGTGCTCTTGTGCCAGTGTGCTTTGCTCATCAGGGAAGCTTATCATTGATGTGAACTGTTGGATTAGTTATTGATTTTTGTGAGGCTTCCCAGGTTTATTTGGAAATTTTCAGCTATCAGATTCCCTGCCAAGGTACATAGGCCTTTGGGCATGTTCTTGATCTGTCTTTTGCTTTTGCTGTGGTATATTCGTGAAGGTGGTTTGCTTCCCTTCTCCCTACCCGTAAGTTGTTGGTCCTCTATATTAATGTCCTGAAGCTTGCTGCAGTCGTACAAATGTTTTGTGGGTTTTGCCGTGTTAGGTGTTGAATGTTAGGTATTTATTATTCAGAACAAAACACCTATTACATGGCTTCCTGCAGTATGGGTGACTGCACAACATGATGGAAATAGCCTCCTTCAGTCCTATATACCCAGGATAATGACAGTATTCTGTTTGAAATTGCTTAGGGCATTTAATTAGTTCTAAAAATATACAAGTTTAAGTGTCCGCTATATACTGTGAAATACTTATTAAGTTGTACATACAGGCAATTTTGCATCAGCAATCCTTAATATATGTTTTCTCTTTAAAAAAGGATGAGATTTTACTCAGGTCAATTTACAGTGTGAAATAGCTATTTGTTAAAACATACTAATTGCTTTAAGGCCAAAATATACGCTATTTTTGATATTCTCTTCTCCATGTGGTTCGTTACATTCAGTTGATATCTTGTCATTTTCTTTTTTCCTTTTCCTTTCTGACTGTGATATTTAAATATCATTATAGAGAGGGGAATATATGTAAGCTAGGAGCTGTGCAAATTGTTCCCTTTAAAATGTATTGGCAAATTATGGTCAGGAAAACCAAACTAAGAGTGGTTAGCATATGGATTTTATGGAGGAACAGAACTGTAAATTTTCAATTTGAATCTGCTATACAAATATTTTTATCTCGTTAGACTACAGGAAAATCAATAGAATATAGCAGCTTACTCATGGCAATTCATTTCAGAAATAAAAAGATCTGCGATGATTGTTGCAGTCTTGATATGTACATCAGGTCCTATGCTTAGGTGGATTTGGGGTTTTGGGGGTTTGTTTTGTTTTTAGTAGGTTGATTTCCAATCTTCATCACTTTGCCAACTGGATGTTTACATCTGTTTCCTTGATTTGCTGCTTTTTGCATGGACCTATTGACTGACAAGTGAAAAACTCAGGCTTTCGTTTTTAAACATTTGCTATATTTTCGTATATTTATATTCTTGTATATAAGAAATACACATCTCCAAATACCGGCAATATTTCATAGAACAAAAAAGTCTAATCAGAGTGGTTCAGGACCGTTTCTTTCTGTGCTGGAGCCAGTTGTGGGGTACTTCAGTGAAATCTTCCTTGATGTTTCCAGAGATGTTTAAGTTTCATATGAGATCGTTTTTTAAATTGAAGTTGTCTTCTCTAGTTGAAAATTAAGGAAAAACACAGTTCTATTTTTGTTTAATTGACTGATAGAAGTGTGGATTTATATCAGTGTTTGAATAAAATGACTTCCTCTTCTTCCTTGAGTACTGAGTATTCTCTATCTGTGGCTGAACTTCTATTTTGCTTACATATAACTCTGAAGCATTTTGAGACAATTCAGAATAAAAAACTATTATAAAAATAAGATGTTTGTTTATGGAGTTAACATCTTTAATTTCTGTGGCAATGCTTGCTTTATGTTTAAGTCATACAACCTTGACCTTGTCTATAACACTGTAGATAGTAACTCTTTTAGGATCTAACGTGCAGAGTTATGTTCTAAATTTTAGGATTTGGAGTGGGGGGTTACTTATGTTTTAGTTTTTATTTGAGAAGAAGAGCGTAAGGCTACCTACTATATCGGTTAACATGTAGTCTGTTAGCTTATTTTTACAGCATATGAATGTATATATTTTCATGTGAATCATGTTAGCTGCAAACCCTTGTAAATGAAGATGTAAATCTTCTCCCCTGCTAATGTAAGGACAACTTCCCTGACAGTTTTTTAAAACCACATAATTTAAGATTAACAGTTAAGGACTCTAATGACTTGCCTAAGACATCCATACACGATGAAACAAGACTTTAATTGCTGTTTTAGTGTTTTTAATATACTGAATCCAAGAATCTTTGTCAGCAGTCATGAAAAGAAAAACATGAAAGGGAAATGATCAGACCATCAACTTTTCATAAGCTTTCATTCTCAGAATGTTAAGAAGTGTTTCTGTGAAGTTCGTTCTTCTTAGAAGAAGATTTCTTAAAAATATGAAATTAATTATGAGAATAGTATATTTCCATATATTATCAGAAGATTAACAGGAGATTGTTCAGTTAAAGTGTCACCTTCTATTTTTCACCTTTTTGAGAGCTGTCCGCCCTACTTGTTGACCAATTTCAGAATGTGGCAGCTGAGCCTTTTCTAGCTATTGCTATTTCTCTATTTTTAGCAGGGATTTCTGCTAGAACTTGAGAAGATTTTCGAGCTAATAACAGCACTGTCAAGGAAATCAGCTGTAGAAGACTGAATTAGCTAATGCTTTTCAGCAGTGAGTTGGGGATGTTTGTGGCTGTGTATCTTGGATCACCAGTAGTTTTAAAGATGAGTAACAGGTTAAATTGCACAATTCCTAATTCAGATTAGGAAAGTATAGAAGAACTGATAACACTTAAGGGGTAAAGTATGTGCTTGAAGAATAAAAAAAAATATATATTTTGAGAATGACTATGCAGTTGAGTTGCTGAGAGTAAGCTGGTGACAGGAGAAATGGACTTTTAGCCTATGTAGAATTTTTTTTAAGTATCCATTTTAAGATCCAACAAGTCTGGTTACAGCATTGAATAATCTTTTTATCTATAGTTGGTTACCTACCATTCTGAGTTCTGTGTGCATTGATCCGTTGGTTAAAAGGTCACGGTGTATGAAAGAAAGGTTAAAGTTGAGATAAATAAAAATGATTGTTTAATCGACATTTCTTTGAAAAGAAAATTTAAGAGCCCTTTCAAGAAATTCTGGATGCCTAGTTTAGGTGATAAGTGATAAAGAAATGTGTAAGAACAAATTTCAGCATATTGTTCTAATATGTTCCATATTTCAGCAAGTATTGATTTTTTTTTTTTCCCCCCCCTAAACTGATGGGACACTATACGAACTTTCACATTCCAGATGTGAGTTCTTAAGTGTCACTGATTTATGGCGTGCCAAAAATATAAATCTCCTAAATCGTTCAAATTTACTGTATCATTGAAACCTTGAAGTATTTCAAGACTAGTAGAAAGGCTCCTTTTAGACTATGTGTGTTATGAACAAATATTTTAGGTCTTTTAGTATGGCAAAGATCAAATATAATGTCGAAATACTTAGGAATGTAATTTTTATCCTATCCTGTGTGAAAATATAATTATATAAAAACCAGACAACCTAAAGTGGATAGTGCATCTTAGAAAGCTTAATCATGAATGTTTAAGACCCTAACTTATTTTAGTTTTCTCCTGAGAATATTATGCCTTTTTGATCATAGTGGTGACTGTGTAGTACCACTGAACAAAGTGTTTGTGCTATAATCTCCATTTTTGAAATGAAACACATCATATTTTTAATAGCAAGACTGTTTTGCTTAGCGCATGCAGCTGAACTGAAAGACCTTGTGGTAGGCTTTCAGGAGCAAATTGCAACCTTTTAAGACTGACATTAGATACAAGCAAAACATGTTCACTCCAGCTTAGGCGTTTAACTGTGTCCAGTGCACGCTTAAATTCTTCTACTATGTAACATAGATAAACCAGTGTTTCCCCATCTTCTTACCAAAGGTTAAGTTCACTCACAATTTTTGGAATTGTGTGAACAAGGAAGGTAATACTGCTTCCATGAACCAAACTAGACGGTTCTGTGTTATCTCAGCGAGTACTACCAACACTGCACATACCCTGTGTCATGTAGCTTTCCACACTTGGGAAGCAACACAGATGATCTGCTCTACGACAGGAGAATCCAGCTCCAGTTAAGCCTCCTAATCTTTATCTGCAGCAAGTGTTTCTTAAACTGCAGTAAATTACCTTTTCCTACTATCTCTTTAATATTATATTCCTAAATCTTAGTTTTCTCAACTCCAGCTGTGCTCAATAGGAAAGAAATGTTTTCCCTGACTCCAAGATGCAGGTAATTAATAAGATGCACAGTGGTCCAGAAATTTAGCTCATTATGTGCAGCTCTGCATAGTAGGTTACGACAGCTGGAGAAACAAGAAGTGGCAAAGAGTCTAGGGAATATTGCTGATTGTGTTGAAAAACACTACTCACGAAAGAAAAGAGGGCTCATGGCAGAGCTAGAAGTCTACTTATTTGGTATGTTACATGTCAACAGCAAGGGGCAGAGAGAAGGGAAACAGAGCTCTAAGGCAACTAAACAAGGTCAGCTAGGCTCTGCAATGCACACTGAGATTCAGACTTTCCTGTTACCAGTCAATGCATTTGTCACTCCTTTGATAGTAGGCAGAAGGAGGAGGAGTTGGACTGAGCCTAGCAGAGTCCCAGAGCAGTGGGTATACTTCATCATGAGTATCAGGGAAGATGATTGAAGGTCAGCATTGCACAGCACGTCACCAACCTGACAACTGCAGCAACTACGGGGTCTCACCGAGGCGATAGCTCTGGCACTTCTGTCTTTCTCCTTTGCTGTCCAGCGCAGGAGAGGGACTGTCTTTCAGGGATGCCCACTTGATATTGGCTATCTATGCCACCTTACCTTTCACACTTCACAATCCCAAATATAAGCAAGTGAAAAAGACTTTTATGAGGGAAAAGGGAATTAAATCATTCCTATATATAGACAAAAGAAATACATAATAGTGGTTAAACATGGTTGGAAAAAAATTTTTGAATCATTAAGTCCAGTCCTGGCTATCTCTGACATCATCACATTGTACAATTCCCCATAAAGTCATATAGCATTTCAAAAGTTTGAATGTATGCACATATGCATATGTTTCTTTCGGTTTTCTGTTATTTAATAAGATAAATTGGTAATGTTTCTTAGCTTGTCCTTCCTTAGCTTATTTCCTCTAAATTTAGTAGCATTGCACTTATTAGCTCTTTAAAAGTAAATGGTATATTTTAAAAGTTCAAGCACAGCTACCGAAGGTGCAAATAATTCTCATAAAGAAGCAGTTTAATCAAATTGCCAGTATAAATTTTGTGCTGTTCTGTAATATACCTTATATGTGTGTGTAATGTGTTACAGATGCAGTTCTTGTTCAAAATAGAGCTATTACAAATTCTTTATTAAATAATCAAATATTATATAAAATTGATTTACCTTTCATTTAGTTATTTGCAGTCCTAAACTATGATATTGCAAAGTTTATAATCATAAAATACTGTAAGATTGCAGGTTCTGCCTACTAGTACAAAACAGAGCTCTTGTACACCAGAAGTATTCAGACCATAATTACATTGCAGTTAGCAGCAGGAAGGTTTAACAACTCTTGTAGGAAAATACTATATTTTAGGATTGCCTTTTTTAAGAAAATTAATACACCTAGTTCTCAGTTTAGACGTTAAGAACTAACTCTCTCAATTTCCTCAATGCGTTCTAGTTTGATTTTAGTTTTAGTTGTTGTCATTTCTGTGTTAGCTAGAAATACAAACACTGTTCTATTACCGTTTTTATGTTCTGTTCTTTACATTCTGTTTGGAATGTTTCTTCATTTTGTAAAAAACTACAATTGAACTTTGTCAATAATTCACATGGACAATTCACATGGACTGAATTTTCAAATATGTAAAGCAAACTGTTTTGATTGTCACAGCAGAGTGTTTATGTGCTCTACTCCTTAGAATAACTTTTTAACTTGTTATTAAATATCAGTCTGTTATTTGTTCCATAATTGTTCTTGGTGTACCTTCTTTCAGAACTGACATATGGGGTCAGGGATGGGGAGAGAAGATAAATAGTGTAGTTAACTGGAGATATTGCCAAATAACCAGAATCATTGCCAAATCTTATGCAAAACTGTATTGATTAAAGTATGGTGGGCATTGAACTATATGGGGATTACAAGGAACAGACCTTGACCATGCTGATTTCAATGGAAATTGAGCAAGTCCAAGAATAAGGGCTTTGGAAATACCTTATTTTTGAGATAGCTATCTGGTAGTCTGGTATTTTCTTTTAGATATTGGATTGTGCATGAAATATTTTTTTTGCGAGAATAATTTTACATGTGACACCAGCCATTGCTTAGAAGGCAGTATTACTCTCAGATCTTGTATTTTTACCATGTTACTTAAAACACAGACCTTGTCCTTTTACTTTTCATACTTCTGTGCCACAACATTTTTAGCAAGTCTACTACTATCTTTTCTTGATTATATGGAGATTAGGATAGTTTTGGAATACTTACCTAAGGAAAACAACATTTTTAAAGTGCATGTATGGCACCATATAGCTGCTAATAAGTTATTTAGCATACTTTAGCGTATTTTACAGAAACATGTATATAGAACTATGCCAATTGCAGTTAAAATAGTGGAAGCATAGTGAGTGAAGTTGTAGAAAACATTGATTTTTGTTTGGTAACAGAAATGTTGAATTTCAAAAGTGGTGGAGAATTATTTCAGAATTATGGAGTGAATATAGCAATATAAAAGAGAAATCTCTTGAAAGGGATATTAAAATGCATAAGTTCTTTTATTTTCTGTCATCTATACCTAGTAGCATAGTAAGTAATCAGTTTGATTTATAGTTAATCTCTAGCATGACCCAACAACACTGCTATATCAACCCCAAATCACCTTTTGGTCCAAATAAAAAATGCTTCCTTTCACTTAGTAGGGAACATACCCTTTTTTTTTTTTTTTGGTGATTGATTAAATAGCATCTTCTTCAATTTCAGACATTTCCTATTACTGATTAATAAGTATAGTATCAGTCAGTGCAATAATGGTATGAATGGAGTATGTGTAAGGAGGTTATTGAGTGGAGCATATATTGAAATCATTTAGACAGATAATTGTGTAGTTCAATGGGACGTATACAGAAAAGCATCCATTTGCTTCTCATATTAGTGTGTCCGGGGATGTTCTACAGCACTGCAAAAAACTTTGCCTTACTGACATGCTCTGCACTTCTCTTTTAAACAATGGTTTATGTATATTAATAGCTGTGGTACATTATGACATTTTGCCCCTGCTAGAAGCTTAGTAGAGAGAGAATCTGTTAATTGCATCCACTTTTGCCAAGTTATTTCAGATGCCTAGTTTCTTGCTGAGGTATGTCGTAATGGGTTAGTTGCCAACGCTACGTCTTTTTCGAAAATCCTGTGTTCGGAGAGGGGAAGAGAATGAGAGAGAGAACTGGTCTAGGGGAAGGGGCATGGAGATGGAAGATAGACATGAGGCACAGTGGTAAGTAGAAGAAATTAGTTTACAGCTTGTGTACAGCACACCTTTTTTCTGTCTTTTTGTTTACCACCATTTCTATTGGGAGCTGCAGTTCTTAGGCTCAGAAAGGCAGATGTCTCCTTCTCCTCCACCCTTAGAAGACTGGGCTTAGATGTCCGTCTCCTTGTTGTGGGGCCCATACCCTGGCAGCTACTCACTTGCCTTTTAACTGGATGATACAAACATGCAGCACTTGTCAGGAACTCAGGAGCCAGGTGCCAGGTGTTGCTAGGTCCTTCTGGGAAAGGAGTGCACAAGCTGTCATGTGGGACTAGTCTTTTTAAGGAGAAGCATAAAATTTGTCTTTTTCCTGTCATCCTGAACCTCCCCCAGCAAATTGCCTTGACCTTTTAAAATAGAGAACAGCCCTGCAATAACATTGGTCAGCTCCCTCAACACACTTGGATTCATCCCATCCAGTCCCATAGACCTGTGTATATCCAAGTTACCTAGGTAGAACCTAACTTGAGCCTCCTCTACTATGGGTAGTACCTTTCCCCCAGAGGTTGTTCCTAGGTGTGGAGACTTGTGGAGTCTGAAAGTAGACCTGGACAATCAAGATTGATGCAAAGAAGGAATCACATTTCATTTCATTCCCTACTATGTTAAGGTTTTTGCCACTTGGAAAGTGCTCTTATTTTTCTTATAAATTTTAAAAAGAGGTGAAAATAAACAGTTACTAATTTGTAAGTTTTTTAAAACATATATATATGTATATAAAACAAAGTTATACCACAGATCAGGAATTAACTGTTGCTTGTACATCCTTCAAATATCTGTGATTCTTCTCCAGTAGGGAAGAAGCCTGTCACTGCCTAAAAAGCAAGGAGGAAGTGAGGTTGGAAATGGGTCTATGACTCTTTTTACAGTGTATGATGAGAGAGCAATGCTGCATATAGATTGAACTGAAGTGGTGCTGGCAGGCTAGTTCATGCAGATAGACCTCAGTACAGGACATGGATGTGAATATTTAACACAATAACAGTGCAGTGAAACCAGAACCCTCAATTCGCAAAATACAAAGGCTGTAGTTTAGATTACTCTGTATCTGTTGAAGATGCAGCCAAAGCATAAACAAACATTGCACTGGGATTTTGGAAACCACAGATCCGCTAATGATCTGCTGACTGCCCTTGGGCAAGATATTTCATGCTGTCCTCAGTTTTATATGGGAGGGAAATAAGAATACTGATCAACTTTCCAAAGTGCCTTACATTTCAAAAGCTCAATGTGAAGGCTAGGTGACATTATTGTCAAAATTATTGTTGTAACTTTGCTAAGTTATTTTACAACTAGTATTCTCAGTGAACTTTTGTGACTTGTTATTATTTGTGAACTTTACATGTGTAACGTAACAGAGGCTGCAGGTGTCACTCACCAAGTGTGTGCTACAGTTCTCCGTCTGGGGCCTTTCAGATGACCTGGGTCATCTGAACATCAGTCAACTAGCTCATGTTTTTGGCTCTCGAGGTCACCAGTTCACCTGTGCGTAAGTTATGAGAGATAGTCATTCTAATAGCTTTGTCAAATGAAGGTTAAGATCATTAAAGAATAATCTCCTAGACGCTGCTGGAGAGCAAACATGTGCAAGTCACACAGTTGAAAGCCTTATGTCGATATTGGTTGTCCTGTATCATTTCACAGGTGTGAATACTGTCTTTTTTAACAGTATATCCCCACAGAATTATGACAAAATCTTGTTAGCTATAAAGGAGGATGTAAATTACTTTAAAATCTTTTTAACATACAATACTATGAAATGTATTTAAAATGATAGATGGTGAAAGCTAGAGGTTATAATTTTTTTAAAAGTCAACTTCATGCTACAGTGCACATAACTAAATCCCTAGACTGTTCAAAGTGCTTTGAAAAGAACGACAACTGTTGTTATTTAATAGAACGATACTTAAAAGAATAAACACTTACATGTGAATTTTAAGCATTTTATTTTTAAATTGTGAAATGAAGTAATAGGTCCATCATTTTTTCTGACATAGTCCCCTAAAAAGATAGGGGAGTTTCGTGTGCTTTAGGCCCCCAGTGGCTGTATTTAAACATTGTCCCTTTAAGAGTTAATTTTTCCAGAAGTGCTGTATTTCTGCAACATCGTGGGCTCTACAAGTAAAGATCAGTAGAAACAGGTATGTGAGGAGAAAAGTGGAATTGTTCTCATTAAAAAAAAAGAGGAAGGGGAGTGGTATTAGTTCTATATGCTTATCAGATTCTTCTTATGGAAAAGGGAATCAATCAGGCCACTAAAATAAGCGAAACGATTTGTGCCGACTGTATTAACTATATAAGGAACATCAGAATACTTTTTTTTAGCCTTGATGTTTGGTGAATAATTTCAGGGAAACAAGGAAGTATTTGACAGATTCCCCAGCCAGGTGACATCACGATATCATTTAAATTAAGCAGAAAATATTAGTTTTATGGAAACATTTTAAAAATACTGCTTTTTAAACTTTTCCTGTTCTGAAATATATTAAACAGTTTATCACCAATGAATGTTTTTCTTAGTTCAAGTGCATGATTCATCATACTTCAAAGACAGCCTCATATATTTTAATTCTCTACGTGGAAAGGAAATGAGCTAAATCAGTTAGCATGGATAACTTTTTTGCACATGGATTCTAATGGTTCCTACTTTATCTGTTGGCAAAAAAACCCAATAATGATCAAAAATATATTAATACTCTGTAGTCACTATTCATATAGTCACCTGTGCTCTTTCAAAAGTGTAAAATGCTAACTTGAACAGTTTTAGATTGACTTGTCGTGTGCTCTCATAAATATTGGTCAGCATTTTTGTTACATTTCTTCCAATTAAAGACTCAGGTTTGGGGGTTTTGTTTTGTTTTTAAGACTGCTGCATGTTCAGACAACAAATGCAGCAGTAATATGTTCAGCAGTTAAAGAAAATAAAATTGTGTTTAGGAAGGCTTTTTCCAGTTCTGCTTTTTATTTTTATCAAGCTGTGAGATTTATTTGTCTCTGAGCCAGTTTTGAAGCTCTATAAAGTAACAGATCACAGGAAGATAAGCTTCCTCTTTAGTAAATCACTCAGGCAATGTATCTTGGTGCTGGCCTGTTACTTCACTTTGATTTATAATGCGTATTCACTAGTCAGTACAAATCTTACTTTGTTGGGCAGTTAAGGCATCGTCCTTTTGCCTTGATAACAGTGGGCAAAATGCCCATTTCAATTAGAACAGAATTGGACACTTAAATAAGTAACAGAGTAATTCATCAAGTGTCCAATTCTGATGAAAATTATGAATAAGCTTAGAAGTAATCATAGAGGTATTAAATTAATTCTTTATCAGATGTCCTATTTTCTATTTGAGCTGCCTGTTAAATTTCATATAGTGTGAATATTAAAGGTGAAGGTAGTGGTCTTCATATGCCACAAAAAGCAAAGTCTAATGGTTTGAGTTTTCCAGCCTTAAGCGTGGAACACCTGATTTCTTCTATTGCACTTTGTGTCCTGGAAGGAAAATCATGTATTTTTTCTGGTTCTCCATAGATATTTCAAAACAAATCTGTAAAACTCTCAATTTATTTTAGAAAATGTGATCTGTTGATTTGTAAGATAAGGCACTTTCAGTGCTTTGAAAAGGTAAATATAACAGAATAAGTATGGATGACTAGTTAAAATTTTGTTTCTTTTTTGAGCAGTCAAGATGTTTGTAAAAGTGACTGCTGTGTAGAAGGTTTTAAGAGATTAAACTATGGTATGGTAATCATTTTCTGATAGGCATAACCAGTCTGATCACCTTGCCTTCAAAACTGAATGTGTAAGCAGAATTCATTTATCTGGAAGAACTTCCTGTGTTTCAGGAGTCTGTAGCAAGATTTTCTAGCTGGGAAAACACGTACAATTGCCATAGAAACAAGTTGGCATAATGGACAAATGTGTGACCAAAGTAGACTCTTGCAATGTGATCTCATTCTGAAATGGTTTAGCTTTAATTCAGCAGCTGTTGAGCAGATCAGGTACTGTATACTGTACTGTACTGTATACTGTATACAGATCAGGTACTACTGTACCTTTTATACCTGTAGGTGTTTGTTGCAACATCTGATGAGGTGATGTTGTGCACAGTAAAAGTGCTGAGATCTGACAGAAAGCTCACAGTCCTCCAATGGCTGGAGCATTGGTTAGGTCTACATTTATTTGAACAAGAGCCCAGAATAAAACCAAAGACACCTCAAGTGATACAAAGCAGCTGTACCAGAAGTCTGGCCCAGCAAAGTCTAAGCACTGTAAACATTAAAACTGCTGATTTCACAGAACTGTTAGTACTAACTGATTTAGCTACTGCGTTGTAGAACTGATTGCAAGTTACTTCATTTAAAAAAAAAAAAAATTGACAGTGGTAGGCATTTATTGTCCCTTTATACAACCTTTCTATTCCACAGTGCTAATTAATTAATTACAGTTATCAGCATATCTGTCAAATAAGCAGATAGACATGAAAAAAAAAAAGTGGGGGTTTTGGCAGTTGTTTAACACTTCATTAAAAATATTCTCTCTCTCAAGTAATAGAGATATTCTGATGCTAACTGTTGTATTGCTAATTATTATTCATGATTAAATATACAGTACTGCTTAACTTCTATTCTTTCTTGCTTCATATTGCAAGGTTCGGTATAGTAATACCATGAAATAGGTGAAGCCAAACTAATTGCATCTCACACACACAAAAAAAACATTCCGTGTTCCTCTCCGTTCCTCACTGTTTCCTGAAATCACAGAATCCTTGCTAAGCGCTCCTACAGCTGTCTTCCACCAAAACAAGTGCAAATGGGGGGACAGGGACAAGACAAGGAAAATGAGGTTCTTAAGAATAATTTGTGTAGTTATATGTGATATCACAGGATTCTGATTTATAGCAGGATAGCAGTTGTGTTTTTAATTAGATTCCTGCTTATTCATTCCTCCTATTAAGAATAAATCTTAAGAAGCAAATGAGTATTCATCCAAAAATATACAGAAGTATATATGCACGCGCTCACAAATCTTTCTGCATTTTTTTCTACGAAGATAGAGCACTTAAAATGTGCAAGCAAGCTTAACAGTTGCACATATTTCTAAGATTGTATTACAAACCCCATTGTAAAATTCCATAGTAATTTTACTGTGATGATACTGATCCAAAAATTTCCCTTTTGCTGTTCTGCCACAGCTTAAATTTTAAGGATAGGTTTTGCCAAACAGTTAAAAGCATGAGGCAGGGAATCTCCGGGTGATCTTTTCTTTGGAAAGTTTGAAGCATGAATTTGATGTTTGACTTAAGGTGACTTTTGTGTCATGTTTGAGGGTTTGTGGGCTTTTTGGGTCACCCTTTATTTAAAAAAAAAAATTAAACTTCCCAAATTTGGTCAGTTACAAGCTTTATGAAATTGTCATTTGCATGAACTCAGGAGATAGATAATTTCTAGTAGTTAATCTTTCAAGACTCCATTCAAAATGTTTTAGCCTACAGAAGATGATTGGAAGCTTTGTGCTGCTGCAAGTCATGCTGGATTTTGAGCAGAACTGAGCATGCAGGGCCTGTCCCTGTGAGCTCTTCATTACCTCTGTCCCTAGGCAGCTTGGAAACAAATTTTGCCTAAACTTAATACATGAGGGAGGAAAAACTGATCTGTAGGAAAATATTTTGGGATAAGAAACCTGAAGAGAGGGAAACCAGGACTGGTAATTGAGATGGGAGTTGACTGCAACCTCCTGAATTCATAATTTATTTTATATATTTTCATGTATAAATAGAAAAGCAGCTTATCTTTTCATCAGTGTCAAAGACTCCTCCAGAGAATATGAGGGAAGATGAAAGTATCTAAAGTGATTGGGAAATTTTTGTCACTTGAAGAATCTCAGACTTAGTGAATGATTGTAATTTTGAGCATGTATCCAACTGTATAATTCCCTACTCTGGAGGACAACAATATTTTGGATAAACTAAAACAAAAGGAGATAGTTATAATGTCCTTTTGATCATTTAATGATGGAAAAGGAAGTAAACATTTTCCAATCAAACCTTTCGAAGGACCTTTTAAAGTGGAATCAGTGGGACCTGGTCCTGTGCATCACAGTTGAACATAGATAGTTTTCGAGTTTTGTTAAACAGGGCATTTGGTATATCGGCAGATAGCTATATTGCTACAATAAAACATACGACCTATGAAAGCAAGAATTCACATTTTAGTACCTTTTTAAAGTTCAAATTATCATCTGGAATTACTTTTAGTAATGAAATTTAATCTGCGTTGTTACATAATTAATGTTGAAATAAATTGAACTAATTTGAACTGCTAGTAACTAATGGTTATTTGCTGTACTATGGCATACCTAGGAAGCAGCAGAACCAGAAAGTTGGATCTTCATGTTTGCCTGTGAAAAGACTAATTAGAGAAAAAAATTCTGACACTTCTATTCATGCGGTGGACTAACCTGGGTTACTTAATACTAGATGAAAAAGCTAGAGGAGGAGCGGTCCTGTGTCGAAGCGATGAATTGGAGTTACAGAACTCAGAATTCAATTTCTGGCGTAGTTCTGCATGACTCAGTACTCAGGGGTATCTCAATTGCCAGTTACAAAATTAGTGTGGTAACAGTGTTTTCCTTTTACAAGTCTGATATGTGTGTGGTTCTGTGATGTGGTTCTGTGGGTCACAAGTGAGGACTTGCGTGTCTGACTACTGTAGAGGAGGAGTGTCCATGCATGAGCAGAGGAACCAGTAGGGCCATAATCACAAAAAGGCAAATGCAGGTAAATAGAATGTACCCACTTCTCAACTGGGCGGTATAGCTTGCTTTCATTCTAGCATGTACCGAACAAGTGAATTCACCCACTTCTTAAATTTTTCTGGGCACTAGAAAATAACTGTATTTCAGGAACAATTAATAGCTGGCTTCTGAACTTTAATAGCATGTACCTCTGTAAAAGTTAGAGGAAAATCACTTAATCTAAAGGGGTCTCAGATCTCTTTGGGATACTGAGGTACTTACTACATGAGTATTTGCTTATGGTGTGTTACTTTGATGTTACACTGATATGTGAAAAAAATAATTTCTTTCTTTTTTTTTCTCTCCAACTAGGAATTGCTGATATTTTTACAGAATTTGCCCACAATACACTGGGGAAACGAAGAAGTTAGTGTACTCCTGGCAGAGGCCTACAGACTAAAGTTTGCATTTGCGGATGCCCCCAATCATTACAAGAAATGAATATAAAGAACCCAAAACTGTTAAGACTAACATATTCTGCAGTATTATGGCATTCAGTTGTTCTGCTTGTGCTTTTGATTCATTCTTCTTTCATTTGAATTAAGATGACCATTAAAATTCTGTTAAAATTTACAAAATGAGAACAGGATACCAAAGAAATGGACACAGCAGGATATTGAACGCTGAATGAACTTAGAAGTGAACTTTCTTGCTCAGTGTAAAAAATGAGTTCAGATGTCTACTACATAATTTCTTCTTTTTTCCCCCTTCTGTAATTAAGAGAATTACAGTCTGTAATTTCTGTCTAGCTGTTGTTATATGTACTTGAGACTTAAAATTTCTTACAGAATGATTATATGATTATTTTAGTGTCATCTGTAATAACTTTATCAGCCAGTATTGGCTAGTGGTAAGAATTATTTATTTTGAGTGGAAAAAAGGAATTTCTCAGGCATGAAGACCATTTGAGACAGCAAGGCCTGTGTTTTGGGATCTGATTATGTCTCAGAAGACGTATTCTCATGCCATCTTTTCTTTTTTTATGGAATGAAGTTAGATTACTTCTATAGTATATGAAAATAGAAGGTTGCAATGGGAATTGGTGACCAAATTGGAACATTTTCTAAACATTACTAAGTCTGGTAGGATGCCTCAGAAGCTCTGTTGCCGTACAAAGGAGTTACTTAAAGCTTAAGATTCATCTCTAATTCTAAAATAAATCCTTCGGTATATATTTTGGAGATTTTTTTTTATATTGAATGAAATAAAAAATGGGATCCTGTTAAAATAAACTTTTTCTTAATGGCTTTCCAATTTTTCAGCATGAAAGTTCACTTTTAAGAGATTTATATTAAGAAGCTTGGTTTATAAAGCAGGATGCATTTTGATCTCAGTTGTTGCCTTATTCTCCATTTCTAGCATTTTAGAAAAGGAGAATTAATACATCTGTCCTAAGCTTATTTGTTTAATAATTTGTTTAATAGCTTTTTCTCATATTATTCAGAGGAAATAAGAAGATAGTTCCTCATAACAATATCCGTAACTATATAGTCAGATCGCTTGTGTCATTAGCAGAATAAAAATCCTCTATGACTTTACAGAGTGAAATTAGTGTTTCTTCAATAATCATGGGATTCTGAATAATTTCTTAAAACTTACATAATTTAAGTGCACTATTTATTTTCAGGAAATCTTTTCAGATATGTATTCTGATGTTGCTCTATTGGATGTAAATAAACTCATGTTAATTTGTGCCTACCCTATATATAGGTTATTAAGGGTGAGAGTTGCAATAGGCAATATACTGGGAGCTCAGAACTGTTATTCTTCAGTTCAATTCTGGAGTTGCACAATGTTGCACCAGAAGTGTAGTGTACTTTTAAGTTTGGGAAATAAAAGATCTTCAAGAGGTTTTCTCTTATGATATGTTATTGGAAGATTATTTTCAAGTTCTTAAAAAATATGTATCTACATATTTTTTTTAAAAAGCTTTCTAGATATATTAGTTATATTACTTGTATTAGGGGCCTAAGTTCTTGACACCCAATTTTTAATAAGTTACTTAGGTGTTTCAGGGTAAATAGAATACATTTTTACCAACATGTGATTATAGGAGATCTGTATTTTAAAATGATGTCAAATCATTAGCAAACTGGAAAATACTAACTTAATTCAGAAGCAGGAAGGGTTTGGTGACTAGGATGTGTTTCTGTTACGCTGATGTCAGCTGGAGTCGTTAGTTCCAGTGTATAAAAGTTCAGGCCTCCTAGATTATTGCATTTGTGCCTACAGTGCGTAGTGGCTCTGTGTTTCTTAAATGTCAGTATGCTCTTTTCTGTAACTTCAATTTACGGTCTAATGTATCAAGATTTATCTTTATGTTTACAAAGAATGTCATATTGTGCCTAACAGTATCTACCAATAACAGAATAAAAGAAACCTGAAATTTATGACCATTTCCTTTAGTTAAACTTAGTATCTTCAATCATTTGTTAATAGAAATGCTTATTATTGTGACTAGAGAGAAGACACATAGCATTAAATGTACAATGTTGTAAGGAATCTCTGTAATTTTTTTTTATTAATATGTTACTTAACGTAGCTACATGTAACATAAAAAGTTGACCTAGAGTCGTCTGCTGTGTCAGATGCTTCTGCATAACATTTATTAGACTGGATACATGAAGTTTCCTTCACCGGGTCCACTTAAGTTGACTGCCATGTCTTCCAAACTGAACAGGTACCTCTTACTTCCCTTGGAAGAAATTATTACCATGTTATCAAAAGAGGTCACATTTACTACTGTGTCTGTGTCAGAAGTTGAATATTGTACTCGAGCACATTGCTTTTTAAGGATAGTGGGAAGTTTCCTAATATAATAACAATGTTTATTTATATAGCTATAGAATTTTCTGGGAAATATGATATAGATATATAAATATTATTTATATATCTATACAAATAGGAATAGTTTTCAGTAAATAGAAGGCCAACATTTATGTAAAATTTCAAATTTTCAGTACTTTAAAATTTACATAAAATCATTTCATTTTAATTAAAAAAATAAAAAATCTTTAACAGTTCTACATCTCAGGTAAAATGTTATTCCAAACACAATATTACAGAGAAAAGAATAGAACTTTATCATTATTACATGCCATGCACTTATTTTGTCAAAATTCAAGATTCTGAGTATTATAAAATTCCTTTGTAAAATGTATTTGCTTATGAAGGAGGCATCTTGACACATCACTAGTGAATCCAGCGAGTAATTTCATAGCCCTGATGTGAAATATTGAAAGTTATATTGTCTCAAATGTGTGTTAAAGAATTTCTGTAATAAAAATTAAAATAACAATGTACAATATAAACAGATTTATGACTACGGTGTTTGAAAAATGTAAATAGTAAATAAATTAGTCAAATATGTAAATATAATACATGGGATAGGATAGAAATGTAAGTTTGAAATCTTATGTAAGTCTGTAATTCATTACAAGGAACTAGTCACCTTTTTTGGCTCAGTTTCATATAGAAAGACCCACGAATTTGTTTTTAACTTCAGAACTATAGAATGAAAGTATGCAAAGTTCAGTTGTAAGCTTCTGACAAATATTAACACTGAGACACTGGCTAAAACTGTAAAGGCGATGAAAGATGAGGAAATAAATGCATATTTATGAAGCGCTATATAGAGTGGAAAAGCTTTTTTTATTGTTTTCATCAAACACATTCCATACTACATCAGTGTGCTTTAGGTGTGCTTTTTTATTTTGTTTACAGTCTTCATACCTTATATCACAAGAGCAAATGCAGTGGGAAAAGCTCTGTTCTCAGTTACATTTCTGCCAACTCCCTGCCCTTGTATCTCGTAGCTTTGCAAGTTGGTAGGGCAGCAAATTACAAAGGTATGTCTGCATACACCATATACATACAGGGTACTGAGCATTTTCCATGAAAAGTGAATGAAGATAAATTTGACAAAACAGCAGAATTAAAGTGGGAGGGAGCGTATGAAATAAGGGGAAAGCAAACAAATGGGGAAGTCCAGAGTTTTGTAGGCTTGGGAGGTGAGGAGAGGAAACTTCAGCTCAGTGTGGGGAAAGAGTAAAGGCAATGAAAGGGTTGATAAGGTCTGGGGCCTGAAGAATGATTTAAGCAGATCAACAAGCAAGGAATAATGTTTTACATGTACGGAGAGGATCAAGTTCCTTGTGTCAAGGAAGCTGGAGGGAGAGTTCCAATAATTAAGATGGAGTTCGTGGAAGAATATAACAAGCTTCATTACAAGGAAGGCAAAGTTAATTAATAACTTCTCTTAGTACTTCAAAAGCACAACTGTTAGACAATATGCACAACTTCCAGGGGAAAAAAAGAAACAAAGAAATGCCAAGGGCAATCTTTTTGTTGCATGCCTGAGTGACAATGAATTGTAGTCATGCTGGTTCTCACCCTGAACGAAATTTGTGTTTCTCTATCTGCAGATCCTGCAGAAAATCAACAAAGGAAGAGATTTCACATGACTTTTTCAAAAGCTGCAGAAATCACAGAGGATGGAATAAAGGTCCTCAGGGTTTCACAAGAGATGTGTTGGGAGACATAGCTGAAAGCTATTTGTTTCTTCATTTGCACGTAAAAAAGTATAGTTCTGGTTATCTCTCATATCCTGGGCAAGCATCCCAGAGATTTAAATGTGAAGTGTAACAGAAAGGACTTTCCAGAAATCTGATCCACACTTCAGGTCATTATCTCCTTGAAAAAAAAAAGGTGGGAGGGAGGTAAGTGCTTTGTAAGATGCCTGGAACAATAATCCCTTTAAATTCTTTGGAGATGGGAAAAGTAGAAAGGAGGAAGTAAAGCTTGCAGACCAGCAGTTACTTACAGAGAATGTCCTGCCCTCAGCTTCTACGCGTGATATTGCGAAATATCTCCAGCTCAAGTGCTTCTAATCAGTGTACGACGGAGAGTGAAGTCCCTGAGCAGTTTGATTCCAGATTGTTAGCATCTTGTAAGTTAAAACTTAAGATCTTGCATCCCAGCTGATTCCTTAAGCTGAGTATAGTTGACACAGCACTGGAGTAAATAATTAAATTGCTATGGCACCGTATCAAAGATCCCTCTAATGCTTCAAAAGCTTTTGTGTGTACCCTGCATTCCAGTCAAGAGACATGCAAGATAGGAGAGACCGACAGAGATACTATATGATAAGCCTCTCAAAGACAAGGGCTCTGAAACTTAGGTTTATTTGGCCAGAAGAATTCCCTGGAAGCTTCCAAATGAGAATTAATGTGTCCTGTCAGTAAAGCATGGTCATTTGAACTGGGTTTCCAGATCTATGCTTGTGTACAAGCTTCCTCAACACAGAATTTTAAAGTCTGAGTTTGCCACCAGTACATACGAAGATCCTTTAGAACTCAAGCTCCAGGCACAAGCTTATAAGATTGAACTGCAATACAGTCACTTTGTTCCTAATAAAGAATTAGCTAGAAACATCTAGAATTTCATCTCTCACACATTTCATTTCTGTGAGATCTAAATTATGGAGAGCATCAAATCTACTTATTCCAGATATTTCTCTTCCTGCCATCACTCATTCATGCCTATTCAGAGATCTTTTGCATGGGGATGAAGGTCCTTCTGAATTCAGCGCAAATGAGAAAAAAATGCACACATATACAGGAAGTATAGAATAATTTTATTGCCATTAATTTCTGATTTCCAGAAAAAAATGCAGACAATGCACCTCCTGGAGTATTTGGACAACTTAATCCTCAAATGCAGTCCACTGACTCTGACATGCTGCTTTTGAAATTCAAAACATTTATTTTCACATATTTCTATCTTCCTACAGAAGGAGTTGAGTTTTCCAGTGAGCAGTTCCTGCTACCAGTACAAAGGACTTCGATACGATCGATTCCCTTCACTATTTTAATAGCATCAAAAATACTCACAAAACATGTAGCTGTTATGAGAGCTCATGAGGTAACAAGGTGTCCAGGATTATAGCTGGTTAGATGGCTATCTATCATCTCACTCATAAAATGTCACTTTAACAACTAAGGCAACTCAACATACTCGGGAATTTTTCATCTTTCTACATCTAAAAATAAAGTTGGTAACTCCAGCTCAAAGCACTGCTTGTAGAAGCACTTGTAGGCTCAACTTAACAATAGGTTATGTATCTGGAGAAAAAATGTAGTCCTATACCTGCCTGATCATGTACAAATTTCTCCTAAAACATCAGTGAGGATTTGCTGCTACATTATAGAATAAACGATCTCATGCAAATATATAATTCTGCTTTGGCATGCAGGAATGAATGAAATTGACATACCAACAAAGAAAACATTTTGTTGATATCTGTTTCCCCAGATATTTTACCATTATTGCATTGGTGGAAAATTTTCCTCAAGTTTGAGAAAGGGGTACATTTCTTCGTCACCATTTGGCTGTCACCAAATACTGGGTGGCAGACATCTTCACATTCAGGGGAGACCACTGAGGCAGCCTTTATATTCTGAGTATGGAGGCAACTCAAGAAACTTTACATAAATGTGTCAAAGGCATAGGATAGTTGTTGGATGTGCACAGTAATCCTCTGTGATGTGAAAGTTTAATAATTCAAATCATGCTGTCTAATACTGCATCTGTTATCTCTGACAGAATAAGATCAAAGACCATCTTTCCCCATCAAGAATCTGCATGTTTGTGGAAACTTGTTTTCTTAATAGAAATACTCTAAAAGCAAAATATAGAATATGCTGTCAGATCGATTCATCTGACAGGTAATTGTAGCCAGCAAAGCACACCTAGATCGATAAAGTATTCCATAAGAAAAGAGGTAAGTGCCAAAAATTGACCCAACCGGGGGATGTACATGGAAAAGGTAAGAGTTAATGGTTAAGTAATCACACTTCATATTTCTGCAAGTTATCTTTGCAGTTGCACAGCTTGTCAGAAATGTAGACATTACATCTGAGCACGTCGTTCACATTTCTTTTATAGTCAATGGAGAAGAACAGGTACTTGCAGGTGCAGTTCCCTCCTCTATGTAGACTTCTGAACTGTGTCTGTGAGCTGCACCTTAAAAGTTTCTCTGTCCTCCACTTGCACTAACAGGAGTCTGGGGTGATGAGCTCATATTTAGATGTCGACATTGTCAATATCCAGGCGATGTGAATCTCTCCCAGATTTGAAAGAGACATCCTTAGACTGAACTTTCCATAAACAAATCATAGATCCGAAAGTGGGATAACATACCATCGTGAAGAAAAGCAAGACTTTAGATCATTAATAATCTTGCACAGATTTAAATTGTTCTGAAATTCTTCCTAAGGACAAAACAACCATTGGCCTAAAAATCTCCTCCAACATTGTCTATCTGCATGTAAACTAAAGAAAAATTGTTACTTTTAAGTCTGTGAAACTGACCCTTCATTTTACGGAGTATTACTCAAATTGCATTTTTGTATTTTGACGTCTAACAGCTGATAGCAATTTTAATTTGAAACAGCATTTCTGTACATACAATTGGAAAGAATCAGGCATTAATTCTGTCAAATGCCTTTCAGAAATTTACACCTGAAGTTCAGATTTTATACTTCATAAAGACCAAATAAGCTATGATCTGAAGGACACATATTGACTTGTTTGTTGCAGCTGCTGTACTGTAACATCAGCCTTACTTAGCTATGCTTTAGCTCCAGCTAGATAGCAGTTCAGCCCATTAGCTTGCTGTTTATATTTGCTATCATTCACGCTGTGAATAAACTATAGCCCTGTAGCACAGCCAGAGATAAAACTTAGTATCCTTGCATGCAAACTGAAGTGAGCGAAAAGAGAAATATTGACAAATTATTTTATTTAAAAATGGGATCTTTGCACTGGGATCTTCTTCCTAACGCTTGTTATGTGAATAAATACTATAGGCTGCTAAGTAAAATTTAAAGGGGACAAGTTACCATTCTGTATAACTAAAAGTAATAGTAATGGTAGTGTTTACTCTTCCTATTTAAGTAGTATCCAAACTATATAATCTGTTTTCAAGACAGAGAGGAAGATGAAGATCCTGCCTCACAGAATGGCCCATGCATGTCTAGATGTCCTGGAAGAAACTGCCAAATGCTGCAGGGAGCTAATGGGTAGGGTGGTGTAATCCACCAGGGAGTCAGGACTTGGAGAGGTCCAAAGGGGATTTTGCTCTTCTGCTCAGAGCTGCAGGTGACAAATTACTATGAAACTGTGTTCACTTCACATGTCTGCATATTACTCTGGAAGACAGAAACAGGTCAGCAACAAAATGATCTGATTATTTCTTAACTGAATGCATTCTTTAAAAAAAAAAAAAACCCATCCAAACAAACAAACAAACAGAGGAGCAGCCCACCAGTAACTTGTTAATGATCCACAGGAGAAAGAGCTTTAAGAATAACTCCATTGTTGGGAAACTAGACAGTTTGTTGCTGGCCTGGGCTCTGTCATAATTCACGTATAGGGCTGGGTTGGGTCCCCATAATTCTTTACTACTACCATTTTGGCATGGATTCAGAGATTTCTGGGGCCGAAAATACTGCCTCATAATCACCTTCCCAAAATGAAAAGAGACGTGCTTGCTCAGTCTTTATTTCAGTGCTGATTGTGTCAATGTGCCGGGGGATTATACTGGCACATAGTACAACTTACCACATGTCGGTGTAACAATTTCATCATTATTCCCACCGTCTGGAACACAGTGCAATAACGAAACCAAAAGGTCCCCAGCAAGCTCTATGAGATCCACGTAGAAATAGTGCAAGTTAAAGCCTCTGATGATGTCTGTCACAAAGGGAAATTTCCTAGCAGGAACCCCTGGAGAAGCCCTCAAAAGACTTGGTAGACCCCAGCTGTAGAAGTGTAAGGATTTCCATCTGTTTTAAGCTTTGCCTTCTTTATGACAGGGTCATAGCTCAGGGCTACTGCTGGAGAGTTAATGGCAGCTTTGTTGTGAGGGTTAATAAGATGGTTTATATGTTCCATCAACATGGGCAGGGATGGATAATAGTCCTTCTCCAAAGTATACTGCCACATCTTACCCTGCAGTGCTATCTCAAAGACGTCCTGTCCTCTTTGTGGACGTTACTCCAGCCGTGCAGGTGCTGTATTTCCGCCAGCCCCACCTCCCGCTCGCCTGATAACTCCTGGGGCCTCCCCAGCCGTGCGGGGAAGTTTGCGCTCGTGTTGTGGGAAGATTCTGGTGCCGGCACTGCTGGACAGCGTGGTGTAGAAACTCCTGTCCGCTGTCCTCCTTCTTCTCCACTCCCCCACCCCAGCCACTAGCTCTCCTGGACTTGGGAGGTTTCTATCCAAATGTTAAATTTCTGGGGCCAGCCATGCCACTTCACCAGCAGCTGTTTCTTCTTTTCCCTTTTGCAGCAGTAATCTTCTCAATTTTGTAGAGTCTGTCCTCATCAGGATTCACTTTTTGAAGTTCTTCAGGGTAAAATGCCCCCTTGATTGCTTTGTGACCATAGTCTACGAAGAGATACATGGATCTGACGATGTCAGATACTACGCAAATTTTATCCCTGAACATCAGCTCATAACCTTTCTCGAGTCTCTCTTGTGCTAGAGACACCCTGATGTGGTCTCACGTTTTGAGCGAGGTGCAGATTCTTTAATTCTAAACACATCCCCGTATACGGTTTTCCAAAGCCTTCCAGCGTTTAAGGGGCTCATGCCCCTGTGGGCCTGGCTCTGTTATTTCTGGGGCAGCCGTGGCCTCAGCTCTTCGTGACCTCTGACAACATACCAAGGCAGCAAAAAGTGTTGCGCTACGAAATAGCTCCGTGTCTCGGTTTTAAGCATCCTGCCAAAAGGCTCTATGACGGAGACTTGCCTTTTACTTTTGTTTAATTTCTTCCTATTCACACTCATGCTTTTAATTATTCATTTAATTAGCTCTTATTAAAAAAGTTTTATCCATTTTATGTATTTTTTAATGAATTATATGTTTATGAACCTTTTCATATATGTATATATATGTGTGATAATATACACACATATAAATATGTTAAGTGTATCTATATATAAATAAAGCACATTTATACCTATTTATACCTATACGCCTTTATATGTATTCTCTATGTAACATAGAATGATGTCTATAATCCGCATATATTATATATAAATGTAGATATGTTTGTCTATGAGCACTTCTTGGGCCAAAGCAAATGGGTAGCCAACCAGAGGGGGCTCTGAGACCACACGGCTGTGATGGGGTGTCAAAAAGGGCAACCAGCCACCACAGGGCCTCATGGAGCCGGGCGGCTGTCCTCGTCTCAGAGATGGCCGCCTCCACGCGGCTGGCGGGCGGGGCTTCCGCTTCTGACGCACTTCCGCCAGCCAATCACGGGGCAGCCTGTGAAGACGGGTGGGGGGACGTGGACAAGATGGCGCCCCTTCCCCGGGTTAAAGGGAGGAGGAAGTACGCCGTCGGGTGCGTGGCAGAGGGGCGGGGCTTCTGCCGGAAGTGGGGGCGGGACCCAGCGCTTCCTGTCTTGGCCGACGGCAGCCGGTGGCCCGTGGCGGGAGCGGGAGCGGGAGCGGCTGCCGTCTGCGCCGGCCTCTGGCTGGCAGCTGGGCCCGAGGCGACATCAGGAACACGGCTCTCGCCGCTCAGGGGAAGAGGATGGCTCGGAGGGCTTTATGGGCTGTGATTGCATGAGGCGCTGTGGAGCTTGAGCAGGGGAGCTAGCCAGTACCTACGCGGAGTGGAGTAGTACCGTTGTAGTGGATAGAAGTTTGGTTTCAAACAGTATTGTTTTGGGATCTTGAGGCCTGCCTTGTATGGGAATATATATCTTGGGCAATTTATTGGTGACTAATGTAATGCCAGCTGTTTTAAACTCTGTTCAAAAAATCTTCAGGGGAGTATGTCTATGTACTTTTAGAATTTCCATGAAATCCATTAAGGGACTTGAAATGTTAGAAATGAAAAAACATCTTACTAGTCTTTTATGTTATCTAGTAACTTTTATATTGTGCTCAGTAAATGTATTTGAGTGTTTACTAATAGCACAAACCTCAGTCTCCGCTTATAAAGTCTTCTCTGTAAGCATTGGTTTCCTTATGTTTTTTAAGACACACTAACAGGAGCTGCAGAAGGAGGAAGTGATGCAGCATTGAGTTCTGCCTTATCGAAAAGCAAGTGATTTTAACTTCAGAAGTAATTGGTAGGTTTCTTTCATGGTTGGACTGAGTGAAAGGGAATATAATTTTAGGAATCTGAAATCAGGTTTCAGTGCTGAAATTGTTTCTTATTAGAGGATAATAAGAAATTGGGGTAAGAGAAAAAATACTGATAGATCTGAGGCAGCCCACAGCATAAGAGCTGCCAGTTTCTGAATGGAGACTAAGTGTTGCTTATGTTTAAAGTGCAAATTAATTTCCTCTCTGGAGAAATGTAGTAGCTCAAAGCTATGAAAATCTTTCCATGAACAAAGAATAATAGAGAAACTTCCAGTTAAGGCAACGCAGAGGGAATAAATATAGAAGAAGAGGAAAAATGAAAATGTATAGTGACTAGGCAAAATAGATCAATGGAAGCATGGAATTTCCCACCTACAATAAGAGATGAAGAGAAATAGCCTAAAAACCACCCAAATACAACTCATTTTTTCTAGAAGCAAAAAAATAGTAAGAAATAATTTAAAAAAAAAGGGTACCGAAAGGAAAGAAAAGGCGTAAATGAATTTGACTGAATAATTCAGGAAAACAGTCCAGTATGTCTCTAACCCCAAAAAACTGGCATCATTTGCTCTTCCCTGGATAGCAGTACAGAAAAGAAGCAAGGCAGAGTGTATTTTGAGACAGGTATTTTGTCACCCAATAAAATACTCACCCCACCCAATGTTAAGCGATTAGCTTGCTGCCTGAATAAATCAGCTCCTTTTCCAGAGGCCATGAAGAGACAAAAACAGGTAGACAAACTGACAGCATCTAATCTACTTCCTGTTCTAAATCACTCTGTGAAAGAGACTTTCTAAGAGCTGAGATGAAGTTCTGCAGTACATCATGCAGTTAAATGAAAATCAGCAATATGAATACCTTCCCCTCCCACTCCATGCCATTTCTATGGGAAAATACAAAGAAAAAGCTGGCATGACTCTTTTGCCATTTGAGCTAGAATTATCTCCAGGAGCTTTTCTTGATCAACAAAAACCCTCTTCCTCAGTTACAGACTCTTGTATTATAGGTCTATAATACAGGCACCTTATAATTCACTGATACACTCCAGTATTTCAGGAAGACACAACAACTCTTGAAGAATAAAGTATATTACATTGTTGGACACAGATCTTAATGGTCACTATTTTGATTTAATGTTCCATGGTGAATTCATGAGGGGATGATAATGCTGAAATCAAAATATATATAAAATGAAAGATTTCACAATGATACTAGCTAAGCTGCAGTGGTTCCCTGAAATTAGGCATGTACTTCTGGTGCTACAGATCTTCAGAGTTTATGTGAACTGACTGTTACTTTGAAATATTTCTTTCTCTACCTGCTCTCTTTGAAAGAGCTTTACTGCCTTTATGGAAGGTGGATTTACAAAATCTTATCAGACTGTCCTTGGGAGTAGCAAAAGCTCCTGGGGAATGTACTCAGTTTTTTCATTTGACTTGGGTTTACTGCATAAGCAGAAAGCCAGCTGCGTGAGCCAGTCCTACTATGTTTAATGCTATCTATTTTGCAAATCTAAGCATCCACATTTCTTCCAGATTAAAATATTTATTGATAAATTTGGGATGACTGAACCGGAGTTTTGGCAGACTTGTTATTTGACAAAATGTTATTTAAAAGAAATCGCCAAATCTTGTCTCTGATCTCCAAATGCTGTGTCTGTAAGAGCACTTCAGACCTGGTACACGGGAGGGCGCATTTATCCTACAATTGCAAAGAGCCACAAGCAGCACTCTTACCAGTCAGTTTCTGGAGTGGGCACGCTCTGTTTCTGAGCATACAAAAGCAGACTGTAGCGATGAAATCTCTAGCTGTAACATAATGTTGGTAAAAATAACCACAGTCCAAAACCTTATGCCATCCGGGGAGACTTCTATTACAAGCCGATCTTCAGAAACTACTTCTTTTCCTTCAGTGTCAGGGTCAGCTAGAAGAAATTTGCTTAACCTGCCATGATGCCATTTTCAGAACCAGGAAAATCCAGCATGGCATTTCTGTTCCTGTTAGGGACTGGTCAGATCTTACAAGACAATACTCAAAGCTGGCAGAATGTGGCCTTCAGTGCACACCATGCTATGCTGTAGCAAATGGGCTGAAACCCTTTATGGGAAAATTGCATACTGAAAGCGTCAGCCATATGGTAGAAACAGTGAAATAACACCAGCAGCAAGACCAGAATGACACAATTCTGCACATATTTCTACTAGTACCATCTCTCATTTAAGATTTATATTACTAGATGTCCCAGTTAGAAGTAGGGTCCTCTGTGTGAGGTATTTGACAGTCACTTTGCCTTGAGCAAACAAAGCTGGGAAAACAACAAAGACTAGGATTTGAAAATCTCAGCCTAAAGCAACAAACAGCACAAAGCAGAGTCCCATAGCAGGTTGTAAATGCCTCTGATCGTGGGATTTATCGCTTTCCCACCTGCACTTTCCTAATCTGGTTACTTAGCCTCTGCAAGCTCATTCAGAGAGTGACTATCTGAATCCTTCAGCTGTTCACCTTGAATAATGCTACAGGGCCGGATTTTGCGTCTGAAACTTCGTTCAATATTGAAACGGAAGGAGACAAAAAGGCCATATGCATATCATAGGAATGAGTCCCAATTAAAGTTGCTGTGGTTCCTAGAGTACAAAGATAGATAATGGCCAATGGTGTTATGAAGAAGAAAGGTAAGATTCATGCTCCTGCCTCCTTTTTTGCACGAGGCAATGCTATCTCCCCATTGCAGAGGGAAAACATGCCACAATTCGTACAGAGACACAGCTGAGCCTTACAAGTTCCACTGCGGTGCTTGTGTCACTTCTGGTTTGAACTTGCTTGTTCTTCTGCGAGCAAATCACCTCCCATAGCAGAAACTTCCAACATGTTTTGTGACAGCCTCTGAAGTCTGTGGAACCGTAGAACTATGCTATTAACTGTGCAGCAGCACAGTGCGGTCCAGCACATGGACATTGCTCCTAGGAACTACAGCAGTGCTTCTAATAAATCAGAGCGATCAGTTAAAATGGCAGTAAGGACAAGAAAAAACACTCAAAACAAGCTGACAGCTGAAGAAATGCAACCAGATGCCAGTAAGGCTCCAGATATGTTAAAACATACAGACTAATTGTTTCTTTAATGGGATAATGCTTCTGAAGACCGCTGTTTGGAAATGCAATGGCTTGGAAAATGAAGGTCAATAGAATAACAAAAGGACAACCAGCATTGCTAAAAGAGGAGAGCATTTGATGGAAATAATTTAATCATCAAACAAATTCCTTATCAGTAGGGGAATACTGGTCGGGAACACAGCGGGGCATGGTAACTCTTACAGCTAAAGTCCTAACAGTGTAGTTAATCATGCTTTTGTGCAGCAACACAAATCCTTTGGGAGAGAGAACAACTTGTCTAATGTTGTTTTTCTCTAAAAAATATCAAAATAGCCAGAACCAGTAACAATATCTGATGAAAAATTTTTTTGTTCAGGCCAGAATTATTGTTCATGATACACTAACTTCATATTTTACTTTCTTGCCAAGTTACCCTGTACACTGTCTGCTTAATACCAGGTCTACCATACTGATTCTGCTATGAAAACTGATGCCAGGCTCGTTGGCCTGTCATTTTGCATCCCAGTGCTTCTCGCTGTGCTAGACCACTGCTGATGTTTGGGTCTCCTAGGCCTTGTAAGAGTGTGTTGCACCCCTGCACTGCATTCCTGAATGAGCCTATTAGGTGTTGCACATTGCTACTGAAATCCTGATTTACCTAAAACAAGGACACTCTGTTAAAGTGAAGTTTAAGATGCTCAGTTGAAAGGCTGTCCCTTACAAAAATTCCCCTAGTCATAACTTGTCCCTGAATCACCCTCTTCTGCTACAGTTTATCCTGGCCTGGAGCTGCTTAAGTGGTAGCAGAGTTTTGCTACTCCTTACCATCACTATGTGGTACATACTTATTGTATAATATCATGCAATTCAGACTACTCCTTCCAGAAAATCAGGAAACACTGCCACTTAATTGGTGAAATACAGTCCTCCTTATGAAAAATCTCCAGTAAATAGCATAGCATCCAATGCAAAATAAAGGCATGGGACTGCATAGCAGAAAAGTATGTTGCTAGGGGTTCCCCATTAACAGATGGAATCTGTAGGTTGAGATGCTAATAGTACTTGGGATTTTTGAGCCACAGCCCTTTCTAGTGTTATTTCCACTAAGCTTTTAAATGTTTTTAATTGTTATTTTTCAAAAAGATTCACGTTAAATTTGTATACAGCACTTAATCTTTCAGAAACCTACAGTTAAAATTGAGTTAGGGAGAACAACTGCAGCTGTCCCTCCTAGATAAGGACTGAGTATTCAGCTTTTTGTTAGCAGCAGAGAAAGACTGGAAACCAGCCAGTGTTGAGCTGTAGCAGTGCTGTAAGATAGACTCTCAGGGTACCAAGGAAAACCACAAGTCTGGACAAAGAGGGTCAGGCAAAATGACCTGCACAGCTTAAGCCAAAGGATGTTAAGACATCAATACATAACTATCAGATATGTAGCTACGCAGCCTCATGAGACACGAGGAGTCTAAAGAGTCAAGAATAAACAGTCAATAAATAATAAGATGCCATGCTTCAGGGCTAAGAATGTTGCTGATTTAATACGATGTGATTTAACTGCATGTATTTTCTGTTAACAGACCCTTTAATAGCACAGTCTAGAAAGTCTGATCATCATTTAGGTTTTCATGTTCTCTGCCAAATGATGCAAATACTATATGTCTAGAGATATGCACTCAAATGTGTAGTGCAAGCATGAGAGCTATACCAAATGTTAAGCTGAATAACAAAAATGCAAGATAAAGTCAAACTGTAATGGAAATGTTTTCATTTATCATATTAATATATTTTTTAGCTTTAGTATAGCAAATTCCCTCAAATACAGGATGCATATTGAAAGCTGTAGCTCTGTCAGACCTGATGCTGTTCACTAATGATTTGCAAGTGCTGTCTGTTGGATAGTATTCTCATTAAGCCTACAAGTCTTCTTTGGACTAGGATGGCGATCACAAAAGATCTCACTTTAAGAAAAAGGTCTCTCTCTCTGTTACCCCAAAGGGATGCACATGTAGCTCTGGGGCTGCAAAGCAGCTTGTGATACCTGCTGAGAGGAGTCAGGGTGTGCTTCCACGGCAGCGTAAGACGGGCTAGGACCAGGTTATCGTAGCCTTACCCTTTCCCTGTGGACCAATGCTGCATGCCTCCGCTGCCTCGCTTGCATTAGCCCTAGCACCTCTCTGACTTTGTGCTGACCTTGTTCCAGGAACTGACTTGACTGAAAGCTAATCACTTCATTTCACGATAAGTGTTCAGCTGTTCAGCTCCCTGAACCAGTTCACTGTGCAATCAGATGAGTACCTGTGCCACAGAGGGATTTCCCACATGAATAGCTGGAAACAGGAAGGATAGTAGAAGCAGACCAGCCCTGATTTAGATCCGCGTAAAACACATGCTCAGACTCAGGCTTTGAGTGGGAGGGGCCACAGAAATCTGATCTTCTGTCAGCTAATCTACATTCACCTTTTGAGGGTATGTTCAAGCTTTTTTTCTTCCTTTTTTCTGTACTGCATTGTTCGCACTGCTTAAAGAAAAGTGTTATTTTGTTCTAGGCACGCTGCTCATTGTTTGCCACTGGTCAGAAGGGAGGAAATGAAGGTGTTTCCATTCTGTTGGACCCATGGAAAGGACATAGACGGTTAGTGGGCAGTGTGGAATAGCACCTCTTATCAGGGCCTGTACTCTCCATGCAACAGAAAATGAAGGTGTTAGCCATTGTGCTACCCAGATAGCAAGACAGTAATCCTCATTTAATAGAAATGCAAGTAAGTCAGCAACTTTGCACAAGAGGACAGCCAAGATTCTTAACTATCACTGGGAAGGTGTTTTAAGGATTTTTCTCTCTCCTCAACCCTTCCTTTGGCCCTTCCCTTCCTTCTTGGCCTTTACAATGGCTTTGCTCTATTTGCCTCCCTCATTGCCTTTATTGTGCTTCCCTCTATTTATTGGTAATTCATTTTTCCAATCAGGACAATACTTGCATACTTACTCTTTTTAATTGTATCAAAATGCTTTTGTCTTCAGTCTTTCAAAAACTGCCTTAAATCAATCTTTTGTGAGTCCTGGCTAGTCTGTTCATTTAAACAGAGCCTGTTACATAAAAAGTTTCCTGGAAATCAGTCTCCTCTCTTTGATTCATGTATATTTTCTATTAAAAATCTTGTTTAAAAATTCACACAGTGTTTTTTGCTCGCTGCAAAAGCCATTGGATAAATCCTGCCACAAACACAGAATCTGTTTTATGACAGCACATTCATTATGTGTAATTATATAGCATATGAGATGTTACTCAATGTTGTTAGCTTCCTACACTGGAATTCCAGCACACATCTGTACACAATTTATAGTTGCTTATAGCATATGCTAGCGCAGAGTGTGTGAACAGCTAGAACGTAAGCTCAGATCTTGCATTAGGCTTTTATGAGTCTACTCACAGCTGTTCCCAGGAGTACTCAGTCTCAAAATGCAGGAATAGTGGAATTCTACTCAAGGAAAAGTAAAGAAAGACTGGGGGCATGAATGCAGAGACTGTAGAAAAGGGATAGAAATTCAGCTGACTCTAAAATAATTTACTTTTTCTTCAGCTACAAATATGGAGAAGTGTGGGTAGCTTTTAGGAGTTATTTCTGAACATCCTTTTTTTTTTTTTTTTTTTTTTTAAAGAGAAGAGATTAATGATTGCCTGACAAAACAGGAAATAAACTCTCAAAATGTAAGAGAAGGCAGTAATTATACTGCAAGTTAAAATTGTAGTGCATATATTGGACTGACATGGAGCCTCTCAGAATATATTCCGGGTCTTATATTAACATTAAGCAGCTGTTGAGATCTTGTCTTTAATGATGTACAATGTTATTACTCTGAAGGGTACCAGCACTGACATCTCCAAGCTCGTATTAGAAAAACAGCAGACTAGTTTCATTGTATTATCACCATTATGTATGTCAGCACTGCCACTTCAGCTTTCAGGCTCTGGAGGCAGAATACATTTACTTCTATGTCATATGTTCTGCAGTAAAAACTTTCAGCCAACAGAGAATGCTATTTAAAAAGTAACCTTTCAGCTCCTCTAAACTTCATGAATTGAAGTACATTATTTCACCTAAATGGTCTGTAAATATAATTTTTCAGTGGCAAGCAATACAGGGATCTCTGCACCTTGTGAAAACCAAAGATCATAATTTCCCAGTGTAGGTGACTGAAAGGTTTCTTCTCGCAACTAATTCATATAGTTTGGCCACAGAATTGCTGTTCTCCTTGCCTTGAGATAGCTGCATCATTTATACCTGTGCGTAATTCGAGAGGCGCTTCCTAAAAATCCCAACTTTTGAGTGTCTACCGTCACTGTTAGGAAATTTAATTGACATCCTGCAATCATTTTTGATATTTTGAAAAATTATTTTCATAACTATGAGAAAAAGCTAAAAAATAAAAAATGTGCCACTGAAATACTGCAATATTTCATTCCAGCAATTTGAAAGTGTGCTGTTTTCAAAGCAGAAGTTGCTTTCCTTTATCTTCAGCAATTGCTACCTGATTATTGCAGGAATAAAGACAAGTTTGTAGGGGAGGGAATGATATAAGGATCCCCATATTCATTGTCATCTCAGAGAGGTTTGCTGTCCTGTCTAAGCTGAAAGTCAGTAAGAAACTGCACATATCAGTCCTGGTCATGACATTCTATTAAATGTGATTAACAAATTGGATGTATACGTAGAACGTGAAGTTTACACATGAAAAAGTTTATTCTGGTCTTTACATATCATCCATGGAAAAGCCCTTAAAATGAGTTAACGCTTTATTATAGGCTTAGCTAAACATGGTTACTTCTGATAACAGTGACCACCTGAGAACCTCGCCAGGCTTCACATTTCCAAAGCGGCTATAAGAGGCAATGGTTTTGTGTAGGGAAGATAGAAATACTTTCTGCTTGAACAATAAATCAAGGAGGGTTCTGAATCTGGATAACACCCAAAGATGGAGCTAGGTTATCAATGAAAACAGCACTCCCAAAGTCCCAGAGTACAAACTGAGGACATGAGGCTGGATGAAAGTGTCCTCTACAGAAGGGCTGGGAGTGTCTGGCAACTTCTCAGCTGGACCATGACTTCTCAGAGCAGCCACGTGTGAGGCATGCTTCATTTCCTTTCATTTCTGTCCAACTGTTTCTACAGACAGCTGAGTTGCTTTTTCTGGATTTGGTATAGGGATTTGCTTTTGGCTTTTCCTGTCTTTTACTATGAGTAGTTTCAGAGTAACAGGCAAAACTGCAGGGCACCCTCATTTTCAGGACAGGAGAACTGGCTCCTCCTCAGCTGACCCAGTGTCACAGGTGAAAAAGGTCAGCACATGCTCATTGATTTAAAAGGTAGCATTTATTTGGGAAGCTAAATAACAACTAACGTGATATTTAAGTAACTGGATAACAGATAACTGTGATGGCACAGTTACTAGGCTATTTACTACATGGAGAGTCTGAGTACAGTGGGTTGTGCATCACAATTCAGGCTACCCACCCCATGGCTGATCAGGCCAGGAGAACGCATTTATTAAAACAGATGTCTAGGCCTTATCTCTTACCTAGTCGGCCTGTTTTAGGTAAGGAATCTCTCAATCTGCAGGATTAACCTCGAGAGGCGCCCCTACTCGAGGGGAGGTTCTGCCGTGCAGGCAGCTGCTGTCCAGGAGAGGTCGAAGGGCTCAGCCAGGCTGCTCCTATTTATGCTCTGGGAGGATTGATCTGTAGTCAAATCAAAATTGAGATGTGCCCTTGATTTCCATGTAGGGCCATGCAGAGCTGGGTTGTGGTCCATACAGGGTCATGCAGAGCCGAGTTGCGGTCCACATGACCGCATCTTTTGGCCAAGCAGTTACCTGTTGCTTGGCAGATGAAATATCCTGCACAATACCTCTGCTCTTTTTTTTTGGGGGGGGGGGAGGTGCAGCACACTATCACACCCAGATCTCTGTACTTATTCTCAGCAGTGACAGTGCAGAGGTCCAAGTGAAAGAAGTGGCCTTCATTGGCCAGCACTAGCGAGGAAAGCTCTGTGGCATGCAGTGGGAATGACAAAGGAATGAGGACGCCGATACCAAGGGATACCTGGCATTGCACCGAGCTGAGCTTCTGGTCCTGCGTGGCCCAGCTGGGACCTGGCTGCTCTGCCAGGGCTCCCCGAGCACACCTGACTCCCTGGGCTATGTGATTCAAACAGTGTGTCAGGACAAGCGGCTTCGGTGTACAGCTTGCAGGAGTCCTTCCTGCTGCACCTGAGGGCAAAGTAGCTGAAAATCACAAAAAAGTCCAGGGGAACCCAGCCCAACACGTACGGGTCCACTGAGTTCTTACTTCTATCCATTGAAAAGAGTCACAGATATCGGCTCGTTTCCATGATGGATTTCGCTTTCATTTTAAGAACATTTTCAGACACAAATTTTTGTAACAGAAAATTATCAGCTATACAGAGTGCCAATGTTCTGCTCAACCATTGGTCTACTCTCCAAGGCTGTTATGGTCAGAGCGGATCAGTATGACTTTCTTGTCTGATCTGGTTTAAATAGAGGCCTCTAGCCTGTCTTCAAAAGCCCCACAACTTTTTCATAAACTCTGTCTAGTCAAAAGTTGAAATTTATATACTTCCAGTAGTGAAGAATGAGATTTCATTTTTCCCTTTCTTCTTTTCTATTGCTCTAGCAATCAGAAGTACGATTTAAAATTTTTGTTACCCTGTTTGTCATGCACTAGCAAGAACCTAGCCCATTGATCTCAGGACTGTGAAACGGATTCAGTTTTATAGCTGATGTGTCCGGGAAACAGCTATTTGTGACATTATGTTGCTAGCTCTAGAAATCACTGAAATAGTGAACTTTTTTGTTAATGTACTGACCTTTGCAAACCAGATTTATCTATTTTTTATTCCCTCCAGTTTAGGAAGCAGATCCACTGGTTAGTAACGGCTGTCATCAATTAATGCCTCAAAATTCATATCTTAAACAAAGTGCTACTCATGGAAGGACAAAAGTAGTTACCTCCAGCTTAACAAATTCTCTGCCTGCTTTTTCCAGCCATGCTGAAAACCCTTCTCCCATATCAACTAGCGCTTAAACTGAAGTTCATCACCAGTTGAGGACTCATTTGGAGGTAATACACCTTCTTTTTGAAAGATTTTCTAGCTTAATTTTCAGAAGTACCATACCTTTTTGGCTTCTGCTGATGATACTGTGGGCTGTGTTTTTTTCTGACAGTCAGAAAACCCAAATGTCCTGAATTAAAGCACCTGTGCTGAATGACAGAATTATGGGCATTATCCAAATCTCATCAAAATCAATGGCCATTTTTCCACACACCTCCAGCAGAGTTTGATTAGATGTGTTTGTGACTGTATTTTATCTTCACTCTGTACTTTTCTCACAGCCCATATGTTTATTCATAGCCAAAGTGATTACAGGTCAAGATGGCTCCACATAAAACCTGACCCTGCATTTGAAAGGAATTAGTTTCTCTTTGGATGGTACTTAAGGTGAATTACAGACTTTCTTCCTTCAGAGTGGACTTGCTTATCTCAAAAAAAATGTTTCTTTTTTATCTAATCTCACGACTCACTCCTATCTCTCTCTTGTACAGTTGCAGTAAATCTTAGCAGGATTATCAGAATTCTACAGGCTGTTGGAAGCATTGCATTTGCCTTCATGCTGTTCAGCGGTGTAGGCATGAGAGGATGAATGTGCATCACACCTAAACACCTGTCACTTCAAATCCTGCAGTGACAATGAGGGTGTCCCAATAGGATCACACAATTAGTGCAGCCAACAAAACACACAGCCACAAAAAATTAAGTTCATGTTTCGTCACAGATTTAACTGCATCAAGCTATGGTGCAGACAATATGAGAAGGCTGGAGACTGTGACAATAAAAATGAATTTGCTATGAAATGAAATACCATATAGGAAAAACAATGATAACTTAAACTAATATGGTTTCCAGGAAGGAGGATAATTTATTATTCCAAGTGAGTAGATATACCTTTGCCAGACAATCGTTAGGGCTATGGAGAAGAAAAGGTATGTATCGATAATAGGCATGGGCATTTCTATTGGCAATGAACAGGTAAAACAATAATTTGATTTTTCATAGGCTTTACAGTTCCAGGGCTGTAGGTGCTAACTGTACCATTATTCCAAATGAACTGCTTCTTTTGCTGTCCTAAAGGAGAATAAGTGGAAGATAGCTGGGAATCTGCAAGGGCACCAGTTAAGAAGAGTGAAATGTCATCTACACCTTTGCATTATTTTCCACATCTATAAGTAGGTGGCAAGGAAACACAGGTGCAACTATTCAGTGACAATTTGTGTTGCTATTTATTTTGATGAATTTGCACTGTTTAAACAAAACGCTGTGAAAGGGTTCAATTACATAAAAAAGACGCAGCAAGGCTCCAATTTCAAGCAGACCTCCATAGGATAAAAAAGGGCAGGTAAGTCTTTTCACTGTAAAGCTATTTGACTGATCACTGTATATGGATATGTTATATCCATATAGAAAGAAATATTTTAATGTCAAACTTTAAGAATATACATATATAATATTAAATGTTATCAGTCATAAAAAAGAAGTTTGATTTTCAGAGGTGCCTTGCCTTTATAACTAATTATTGTAAGGCAGTAGATAAGTTCAGATTCTTGCAATCAATAGCCGAAGAATTTGACCATAAACCAATATTACCTTGAATGACCTTCAGCGTCATATCCGATTGCAAACACCTTGAGGACATCTGTGGAAAAGAACCTGAGTTTAGGTAGCCTGTGTATGTTTTCATGAAGTATCACGAACCATCCCATGAGCCAATTTAATGAGAAATTAAATGGGATGGCATCCTGCCCGCCGCACCATTGCTTCTGTGATTTCTACATACGCACTTTCACTGCTTACTTTGTGCTGGTTTTAGCATTCATCAGATCCCCCTGTAATACAATTTAACTTATCTCCTCCCCCCACCCCCCATAATAAATTGCTGGATTAGTGAATTTAAAACATGTCAGAAAAGTTTGTGATGAACACCAGGCTTGGCAGAAGGTAGGGAGCAGATAGAAGTGATTAGGATCAAGGGAAAAGGAAAGGAGGAAAACAAGACAAAAGAGTAAAACAGGAGTAAAGCATCTCTGTATTGCTGAGCAGTGCACAATACCACAGCTTCAGATATTGATTGGAACTGGGATATGGAGCCCAAGTGCTTTATCCTTTTAGCTTGCTGCTTTGCTGTTCATTTCTTGAGATCAAAAGCCTAAAATAAGAATTGCAGGTTGTATCTACCTTTTCCAGTGACTTCCTAATTTCAATTTTTTTGTTGGGTTGTTCATCTCTGTTCTCTCTCTTCAGCCTTTAATTCCTGTGTGCAGACATCACACTTGGGGCAACAATTTCCATAGGTTAGACCACTTAATAAAGAATCAGCTTTTCCCAAGTATGACCATGACGTTTCCCCAGTCTATCAGTATACTGCTGGCATTTTAATTTGTACTGTAGTGGTTTCCTCCAGCTTTTTATAGTAGCTGAACAAGGTGGAAGAGAGGATAGGCTGCTGAAGGCTCTGCAAGCTGAGAGGATGCTCATCACATGCTTTTTCAGGGTGTATTTCTACGTAGACTTTCTGCACCTAGGCTGCTGTAAGGCACACAGTGTAATTGCACCAGTGCGGCTGTTTGTTGACCATGATCAAAACCACCTGTGCAAAAGGATTAAGGTTAATTATTTTTGAATGCTAATTACTGATATTTTTCAAGTACATATCATGACTCTTGTCCAAGTTAGAGGGTGTTCCCCACACCTCATTGCACGTGGAGGGGTGCAGTAAACTGCAATGAGGGGGAGGAATAAATGAGCAGGACAGGAACTTCTTATACTAGTTTTGCTATGGAAGAACCGGTATCTAATCATTGGCTGGGACTCGATTACCAAGATGGCTGATTAAAGCAGTGTCATACCAGTTCCCTCATCACCTTTTTCACTTTGAGACAAAATGGTAGCGGTTGCTGGTCACACACTTCTATGTGGATAAGAAATCCTCTATCAATATTGCTGCTGTGGTGTCGGCTTCGTATTCTGGATGTTAACAGGGGGACTTTATGGGAACTGGCCCACATAAAGTTAGAAGTGACCTTTGAGGAACACAGGAAGTTCCATCTGCACATGTGGAAAAACTTCTTTCCTGTGAGGAAAGGTGACTGAGCACTGGCATAGGTTGCCCAGAGAGGTAGTGGAGTCTCCTTTGCTGGAGATCTTCAAAACCCGCCTGGATGCTATCCTGGGCAATATGCTCTAGAGGACCCTGCTTGAGCAGGGGTTTGGACTAGACGATCTCCGGAGGTCCCTTCCAACCACAACCATTCTGTGATTCTGTGAATTTCCCATGTAGCTCATTCAACAGAGTTTTTAACTAATTGGCTGCAGATAAGAAGCTGCTCTGAGCAATACTTTCTGTAGCCATGGTATATCTGATATCAGTGTACTAGAACAACAGCTTTTTGGTAATGAGTTGCCTTTCTGAACTACTGGTAGATAGGACTGGCTTAACTTCTGGGTGGTTCTAGTAGAATGGTGTTATTACAATATCTGGTCTTGGGTTTTGATGCCATGCCACTTACACAGTGGGGGAGGGTTATTATTTAGGATGCCATGCAGAAAGAGCACCACTGTTTACCAGTTAACAGGAGTATCTTTGCTTTCCTCAAAAATACACAGAAATTGAAAACACTTCTGCAAAAGACTGTCACAAGCATATTACACAAGGCAGGCTCACTATTTTATTCTCAATGGAGTTACATTAGCACCTTGTTAAATACTCCATTGATTTTGGAATTGCTTTAATGGGCTATCAGGATTTCACAGTTCTGAGTCTGTGTATTGATCTCAGTTGCTGGTTTTGCACTGAGTCTAGATGTTACACAGTAGGGGTTCTTTCAAAGTCATACTATAGGATATTTGAAAATATAGGTTCAAGAGCATACCGGTTTGCTTGCTGAGCATGACACTTCAAGCATTAATTTGGAACAGGTGTCAAAAACATTAAATCATATAATATTTCATCTTCCATTTCTTCAATGTGATATTTTTTTCTGACAGTCCTTCAGAACATATTAGTTTACTATTAATAGTTAGGGAAGCATTCAGTTCAAACATAGTTTTATTATATTTACCATATTCCCTTTGTCTAGAAGTCATCAGAAATAGTAAAACAGTATCTCTTGCCTCTCCCTTTTCTTTGGCAGGACTTTAAATTTTGCTCCAATAAAATACAGTGGAACTCAGCATTCTTTTTAATGGCTGAGGCTCTTATTGTTTGTGGAAGTAGCTACTAGTCAGTTAAATGCAGCAAGGCCAAAAGCCAAATTGATTCCTTAATGTGTGCACTCCAGGAAGTCACACTAAATGATCTCAACTCTGCACCACTGATGCTTGAGCGTGCCCCTACTGGTGACATACACATTTCAAAATGACCTTGACTATCCAGCAACCTCATCCCACAGCACTAATTCCGTGAATAATAAGTCGACTGCCTCAGATGCAGAGGGCTGGAAAAAAGCTGCTACAAGAGATAAACAACTTGTGTATTTTTTGGTCTTTTTGGCTACTACTTTTCTTTGCCTGGGCACAAATGTGGATCCCTGAAGAAGAGGTTTCTTTGTATCTGTGAGGATTTTGAGGCTCAAATCTTCAGACTTTTGAGGTGACCCAAAAGTTTTCAGTCTTGAACAAATTGTCCTATCTTTCAGTGAATAACTGGAGCTAAACAGCAAGAATTAGTTCATGATTTCTGAAAGAGAGAATAAATGTGACTAGCGGGTATTTTTTTGGAGGTAGGACTGTGTTTGTATTTAGCTATAAATGGCAGTTGAAATGGGAATTCTTAAATCCCTGTAGAACCCTATTCTGTCCCATTAATTCTCTAGTGTTATCAATTTGAAGTGCCAGTATGGCATACTGGTACATGCAGCCCACTTGGATTGCTGGTTATCACTGGATACCAGGTAGCAGGTCTGAACAACAAGGGAATGACTGAAAAAGGCATTCTAAAGACAGAGGGAACACTGTAAAGTTCAGACTGGGAAAAGATATGTGGTCCAGAGGCACAAATTTAACAGTTTTTGAAAAAGCGAAGACTTCCTAGGCAATCAGAACAAAATGCATTGTCATGGGGGAAAGATGACGAGGAAGAGGACTGTGTGTATTTCTAGTCGCTCTTGTCCAAGAAAAGAGATTTCAGGGTTGAAGAGAAGCAGAAAACAGCTAATAGGAAGGAATGGAAAGTCAGCCTTAGAATACAAGAGCTCAGCTTCTGTAGCCTAACAAAAGTGAAGCTGAGAAGGGGATTTCACTTTGTAAATTCATCAAATGTCTATGAATAGTGCTAGGGCATTGACAAGACGAATAATGGAATACTTCCGATGCTCCTGTTTTACAACAAACTTTGAAAAATTGAAATGACTGCAGAAAAGAGCTTCAAATGTGTTCAGAGGATGGAGAACATGCCTAATAATATCAGGTTGTAAGAGCTCACTATGACTATCTTATTGGAAAGGACGATGAATTGACTTGCTTAGAGTGTGCAAATACCTCCTAGGAAAAATAAAGAGCTCTCTGAACTTGCGCAGAAAGGCCTATGACGAAGCAGTGCCTTGGAACTAAAGCTAGATATGTTCAGGTGGGAAACAGGGCTCAGATCTTCAACAGTAGGAGTGATTAACAAGAAACTGTCAGAGTGCTGAACTGTTCATCTCTTGAAGTTTATCTAGAAGACACAGTTTTAGTCAAAAGCATTTATTGTTCCATGCAAATCGATGTTAGGTGAAATTTTATGGACTGAAGGAGGTAATATCCTTTCTAACTCTGAGGTCTGAGAATGTGTCTTGCTACAAAACACAGAAGATGTAGAGCTACAGGAAGAAAAATGGAGGTAAAAACCAAAGGCTCGTAGGCAGACACAGATGTTTCCCATCCACTTCTGGATACATTTGTATAATTGATTCTGGCTATTTGTTTCACCTATAGAGGCTATCCTGTTCCTGAGCTGGCATGACTAACTCATTTCCTCCCTTGCTTGCTTATTAGTAAGCAGCCTATCCTGACAGCCCTGGAATTCAGCCTACCTGATAAACTAATGATATTTTCCCGATGTAGTTACCTTCTTTGGTCCCTTCACCTCTTTGAGTTACGGAAACTTATAATCCCTTTTCTTTCTCACCTTCCTAAACCGAGCTCATGAACACCCTAACAATGTCTACAACAGACATGCCTGCAAGCAGTGAAAATTGAGGTTAGAGATGAGTCACCCCAACTGTGTGTTAAGTCCTCCCAAATAACAGGAGATAGTCTAGTGTTCCACATCTCCTCCCGCTTTCTAGCTCTAAAGTCAATTACTAGCAAGACTTCCTGAGAACCTTTCAGAAGTAGATGAAAACTAAATAATTTCAAATATATACAAAATATTTGACAGTGAAAGGAAAATGAGCCCACCTTTTTATTACAGAACTTTGATACAACTAATTTGTTGTTATTTGCAAGTTTATAAATTCATTAACTGTGTGATATGGCCCAAGGTATGTTTGCCAGACTGACTTCCCGGTGAAGAAAGCACATTTCGGAGATGCCTCTGCTCAGAATTAATGTCTGGCTATTCCCCTGTGCTACATGGAATAAAAAAACTGATGTTGATCCGTTATTCCTGTAGAGTCTGTGCACAGCTGCTAATCTCAGTTTGTGAGCCGTCTGAGTGGCGTGATCATTCTGTGTGGAGTCAGGTCTGATTTGCGCAGCACTATATGACCATCTGACGTGTGCTGAGTCATGAAGGAAAGCTGAGCGGGCTGTGGCACTGCTCCTCCCTCGGGTCCACCAGCACCCACCCAAGGCACTTCCAGAAATGCTCATGGCAATCCAGGAACCATCACTGGTTCCTATGCTTCATATTTCATCCTAGCCTTCCCAATTTTCCTGTGCCTTGTAAACATTTACCTATCAGCTTCAGAAGCTAAAGAACTTTAATGCGAGCCCAGTCAATTCCCCTTACAGCTCTATGAAAGCTCACTGCACTTCTAGTCCTTCGTTATGAATGCATCTCCCTGAGATCACCACAGGAGAAAGAGGAAGGCTCTGGTTCACAATATAATATATTTTCTGCTAATAATGAGATGAGCTGAAGTAACTGCAAAGAAGCTTAATTAGCATTGTATCTAATAAAAATGATTGTTATGATAGAAAAATGATTCGTAACTGCAGAATGTGCTTCTGCATGTTTTCCATTACTTAAACTTCACTAACTCTTGTAATCGAATATATCACTGCATTTCAGAACCACACGTGGCTTCCTACTGTGTAACATCTGAAGTTTGTATCTACAGCAGAGCATTTTTAACTGACACTTCCCATTGTCAGTGTCATCTTCTTCCGCTGGAGGCACTAGTGGAACATGGCTTCAAGCACACACTTTTACACTGTATTTTAAGTAAGTACTGTTATTTGCTTCAGCACACAACAAAGTCTATAGGAGATGCCACTTTATAGTCAATTAAAACTTGTCTACAGATGCTTCCTACAGACTCTGCTGCTTCCTACAGACTCTGCTAACCTAATAGCAGTGGTGGGATTTTTTAGTCATTAGATTTTCACAGAACCACGAGTGTCAATTGCTGCAGATGTAATATTGCCAGCATTGTTCTAGTTTTTAATTTTGCGAAATAGGTTATAACCTATCTTAGTGCTAGTGAGAACTTCTGAAATACCTTAAGAAGGGGATTTTCACACAAGTACTGATAGTGTTCAGTGGCCATAGAAATTCCAAGAGAAATTGCAATTTCTTGTAATTTCCACTTGGTGTAATTGCCACTTCTGACTGTAAAAGGCTCTTTTTCTCCTAGTGTCTTTTACAAATACTTCACCCTGTCAGTAATTACCTTCCACCTCTGTTGGCAAAAAGAATCATTTTTTTTTGTTTCAAATTGCTCTCCATATTTCTATTTCTGTAACTAAAACACCTAATTTATTATTTAAGCTTAATCGAAGATAATTAGAAACCAAGTGAGTATTTTCCAGCATACAGTTGAAAAGGAAAAGGAGGTGGATAATACCAATAGGAGAGATCCTTTCCCCTCCAAATTTGCCAAGAATTTTGCTGCTGACTTTACTGGAGGTAGATTAAGTCCCACTATGTTCAGTAAGTTGAGAGATACAATATGTAATTTTGTATTTGAAAGTGGGTTTTTAGCTTCACAAAATGTTTGCCTCAGTAATCATGGTCGTGTTTTTACAAATACATTTTGGAGGTAAGTTTATTTAAGAACAATAACATATTACAGCGTGAACAGATATTAGCTAATGAAACAAAATCTGTACTGTAAATACATGAAGACTATTATTTTTCTCTATGCTGTAGAATTACAAGTGCTTTCAGGCTATTTACGATGGCAAGAAAGGAAAGAATCTGCAAGTTGATTATGGCCTCAGAGTAATGAGCTAGAACTACCACTGAACACTAAGATACTGCTTCAGAAAAATTTGATTAACAATTTGCATATGCATTTTGATTAATACAAAGTAGATTGTAGAAAAAAAAATTGCTCATCTCTGGCACAGTTCGTCTTTGGTGTAATTCTACCAATTCCAGCAGGAAGAATTCAAAAACATTTTTGACTTACTGTCTTTCATTAATAATTTATGTTCTTTTCTTTGAATAAGTGGAATAAATGGAAATAGAAGAATTTCCATGAGAAACATGTCTCAAGTATAAAACTAAGAACAGAGTATCTTTACATATCTTGTCCCCAAGGTCTTCAGTTGCCTTACAAGAGAAGCTCTTTCTCGTTTGCGAGTACATGACCAGGTACAGTAGCAAACAGAGACATAAGGCAACAGCTGTAGAGAACACATGATCTTTTCCTTACTCCCTTCTGATAAATCTCAACCCATCTAAATCAAGTAATGACTATTATACAGTGCAGAAATATGAACAGATTCCTAAAAGATGCATATTTTCATTGATCACATGACTATCAAATAATTAAACACCCATCCAAATATTGCAGTTTCAGAGACAGAAGTTCTCATTTCAGCACAAAATATAAATGCCTATTCAAATTTCTTAGGTTATGTGATAAAAAGACAAAGACAGGAGTCCCTGCCCCAGCCCCAGGGCTGTCCCAGGACAGCCGCATCCCTGTGGGCTGGGGGATGCCTGTTACCCATCACTGTGAGCCAACTGGAGCAGCTCCCTGGAGCATCTCACAGACTAGGGGGTCACCACCTCGGGGTATGGGAGTCTTTATGGGATGCAGGGAAGAGCATTTTGGACTTGCACAAGACTTATTATGAAATGTTTTGGAGAGGAACAGAGGAGCTGGAGATATTACTGTGGTTGAATATTCTGTAAAGCCCAAACCAGAGAACACCTGGCTATTTTCAAAGCCTGCTGCACACTGAACCAGGAGATTAATGTGGCTGCAAAGAAAGAAGGAATAAGTCATCCAGTCTAACTGGTCTCTATTTACATCATTATTTCAGCTAACTTTTGTTTTCAGGGAAACTTGGTGAAATACTCTCTGAACTGCTCTCAAATGCAAGCAATTTGGTCGCCACTTTTGCTGCTGAAAATGGAAGCTGAAGGGAGTAGCTGTGGCAAGGGAGGGCGATCAGGCAGCGGGGCAGTGGGCCTGTGCTTGCACCCGCGTTGCTGCAGCCGTAGGGATCGCTACCCCCGAGGAGAGGCTGGCAGGTCTGCAGCAAGCCCTGGCAGGACCTTGGGAGAGGCAAGGGAAACCTCCGTCAGTGTGCTGAGCACCCTTCTGCCCATGTCTGTGCTGGTAGGGCTGAGGAGTCAATGAAGCTGTGCAAGAAGGAGGCAGCTTTCATTAGGACAGCCTGGGGGAAATGGATTAGTTTTCTCCTAAGCTTTTCTGTGTTTCTCCTGTGTGCGACTCCAAAGGCATCTCTCTCCTTGTTTTACACGTTAAAATATGCATCTTTCCTATATCTAACATTATGCAAACAGGTATTTTTACTGAGATTGAAGCCAGTACTTATTTGCAGAATAATCATTTTAGGCTATGTTTGAAGGGTTCCCCTTTTCATCTTACAATGATTTTCTCTGTTTAGCTTTGCTTGAAGCATTTTATAACAAGCTTCTTCAGCTTCCCTTGCAAACTCTGCAGCTGTGTGGGGTGGCAGGGCCACGGCTGCTCTTTGACTGAGCATTCACGACTGTGATAGTTGCAGGCCTTGGGCCCACAAATTTGTCATCCTGTGTTTAGCTTTAAACGTGGGAGCCTTCCTGAAGCCACATGTGTTTGGAGCATGAGGCCTAAGTCCACAGAGGAGACTTTTAGGCCCTTATCGCCCCTAACTCAGCTGTGAGCTCTGTGCCAAAGCTCTCAATATAATTCTAAGAAACCTTCAAAAAAGCTCACAGCCCTAGCATGATAAAGAGGGGTCTTAAGCACGTCCACACTTGCTGCAACATTGTACGTGACTTTGGACCTGACCCAACTCAGGGTCTCGCAATTCTGAAGTCACAGTTACGAGTATTTTCCTGGAGTTAGATGCGCATGCCAGGTTTCTAACTTTCTTATATAAAAAAACACCAAGGGCTTAGGACATTTTACTTACGGAGACTTAAGAGTTGCAGATACCTTCACTAACTCCAGGTCAGTGACAACTGCAGGGTTGTAGAGGAATTATATTTTAACTTGGGCATTTTAATCAATAGTAGTAAGCCAGTGCCTTAGTCTATCTGTATCTTAATTCTCTAAATCTACCATACGTGCTTTACCTTCCGTTCCTTTTAGAAACTTACAAAGGATTAAAAATAATAGCCAAAAACTCATCTTACACAATCATTTTCTAGAATATTGTCTTTTACGTAAATGTATTATTCATACCCAATAGTCAGTTGCTTTGGTGTTTTGGAAGTGTTGTAAAACAGAGCACATATTTTAAAAGATTAGATTTAGCTTTTGTTACCTATTCTTTGCAAGATAGTGGATTATTTAAAAGATGGAGAGAATAAGTAATTTTGGAATCTCCATGGTTGTCTTTTTTTTTTTTTTTTTTTACATTTTCAGTAAAGAAACTTATTTTAGAAAGTAATATCTTGACCAAGAATAAAAATACAAAGTACCCGTGACATTTGCAGAGATATTCAGAGCAGTAAATTCAATTAGACAAAATTAATGTGCAAGAAAGATTAGTTTAGGAATAGTTTACTACAGCTCAGTCACTCCTGTCAAGTTTGTATGTGACGTTGACGTTCAAGGGCCACTAACCACCTGCTTTTGTAAACAGAAAATGAGATAGTGTTGTGGGAGATACATAATTATTTTTATTTACCGATAAAATTCTCTTAACCATTCATTATGTGTGGTATGACACTTTTGAATTTGTTGTATATTCACACCCAGTGAGTTTGATCCTTGCACTGTATGTTTCTATGCCCTTTAACATCCTCCCTCCCTCCAGTTTCCTTTTAATATCTTCCCTCCTTCCAGTTTCCAATTTATTCCAATTTCTGTGGTATGCTTTTCATAGCTGTAATACATTCCTGTATCATGTTTAATAATTCCTTATAGTCTGTTCATTTCCAAAGTTACATTTCAGTCTGCATTTTCTCCTCTATATTCCTCAGCAAAAGGAACAGACCACTATACTGAAAAGCAAGCTAGGATATATGTAAACATTATTGCAACAGTAGCATAGGAAGTCTAGTTTAATTTTGGGAGTATCTATCTGAGTTCGTAGTTGATTAACATGGGTGAATTATCCAACAGAAGACAAATAAGGTGGCTTGGTGCATCTACAGACTGCTGCTTTTTTAAGTGCTGATAGACAGGTGGGTATTTCTCCTTCTGCTGGTATCATATCCCATTTTACTGCAATGTAGGCTTTTTGCTCTGCATCAGAGCAAGCAGCTCTGTGCCGTGCTTCTCTTCACGTTACAGGTAAACATAAGGCTCGGTTCTGTGAAAGTCTGAGCCCATTAACCCTGGCCCACCTAAGAACTTAATCTCTACTGAAATTTAAACATGTGAGCAGATCATTACAGTCTGAATGGACCGCACATGTATTAAGCAGTAAGTGGATTTTAAGTGCTCCGAAGCAGCATTATGCTTAGTATCCCACAAAGCTAAGCTCTAAATGCATCGTGACAATGGTGCAAAAATAAGTTACGGGTTGGAATGGTGCTGAATCTTCAGTATGGAGATTAAATGCAGTGCAAATATGAGGAGTAATCACAATAAAGGCATTTTTAAAGGGGGGAGACCATAAACTGTATCTGAAGATTAGTGGAGGGTGAATGCAGCTACTTGCAAGATTGCTTGTTTCTTCGGAGCCAAAACTCACAACATTTATGATTCTGAACAGCTGACATGAAGCAAATTTCAGTGTACTAGTGTTCAGAAGGCAAAATGAATGCTTTCTCCAAAAATAATGAAGGATAACAGCAATTTTACTGCTAAAACACTGGAACCTGCTTGGAATGAGCACTGAGGAAAGGAAAGGTAAGAAAAATAAAACATACATCTTCAGGGATTTTATTGAGGGAAAGGGAGATTGAAAATGTGATGGGAGTTGACAAGACATACCAGTGCTGATAAAAAGAGTTCTCAAGAAAAGGCACTGAAGTGGTGATTTCTGAATCAAAAAAAAGCCATATACTTTGGAAAAGAAGGGGGTTTAACAATGACTTTTGTAGAGGGAATGAAATAAAAGGAAGTACAATGAGCATTGGAAGTGATTCAGAGGCAAAACTGATTTTTTTTTTCCCTAAACAGAGCAGTCATATTCATTCAGATCATAAATCAAACAGCCTGAAGACTAGAGAATGCAGCAAGGCAGGGAGGGGTTGGTAAGCACTGAGTCTGAGGGAGGGAAGGGAGTGCTGAGAGGAGAGTCAGGAGTTCAGCATGTCACCAAAATGGCATCAAAAGATGAAAAAAAAAAAAGTGAAATGAAGGAAAATTGCAAATTTTTCTTAGTAACTATTCTGAAAAGTTTTGATGGGAAATAGGTCACGGAAGATGTGAAGAGACAAGGGAGGAAGGCAAGACCTTTGTTTGCAAGAGCAGCATAGGAGTGAGGTTTTACAGGCAGAAATGCTGTGATCAGAGAGGAGACTTCTGAGGCAAGAATGGACAGTCTGTTCCTTTTCAAAGTCCCATTGTGTTTAAGATCAAAGGATGGCCAGAGCATTGTAGTACGATAGCTTACAGACAAAAGTCAGACAGGTTTTGAGACAGGCATTTTCATTATTAAACAGAGGATTAACAGCTGTAGTAACATTACAGCAATTGACATGCTTAGGAAGTGATAAAGACTATTTCTTTGTTTGTTTTATATTGCTTTCCATCCCTGGAGAATCTGAGTGCCTTCCATATAAAACTGATAGCTGAAAACCAAAATCCAGTGGGTGCTACAGAGTACCCAGCATTCCTGCCTTTAGGGTACTTCTATAAAGTTCTGCTAATTGGGAATTCATGGAGAAGTTTTATTCAGTGTTGTCTGCATGATTCCTGCACCCTTTGGGCTTGGGATTCAGAAGGGGTGAGGAGCTCTTCAGTGGAGCACAGTTCCACTGAAATCTGGGCCTCCCTTTTCACAAGTGGCAAGCAGGGCTCTCCCTTGTTTATTCGCCTTCTGGCCCCGCAGCTGCTCAATATCATCTGAGCTGCACTCTGTCATTGCTTCAGTTGCAGAGAGACTGGTCCCTGCCTTGTCCTGCTGCTGGCCTAGGGGGCAGGCCCCCAGCAGGGGGTGGGAGCAGAAGCTTCAGCCCCTTGAAAGCTGGGAGGGCTGGAAGGCACCACTCGTGCTTCCTCGAAGCTCCTTAGACATGAGATGACAATGCAGAGGGCATCTGTCCACAACCGCAGACCAGGATCTATGAATCTGACGTGTCTACCACAGGCAGATACAAGTCAGACACCACAGTGCCCATCGTTCAACATCGTCAGGCTCTGGTGGGCATCTCATTTATTGCACAGGAGTCCTTAGAGGTTTTAGGGCTCCTCTGCCACTGGTGGGCTGCCCTTGGTCTGAGGTGCTCTCTGGAGGCCATAAGGATGCCTAATGCTCCTTACTGTTTACAGAGACAGTAAAGTACTTGACTCAGAGGTCCTGGATCAGGCTGCCTGGATCAAGCTAGGTATCTAAAAAGTCGGGGTGGCTACAGCAGTTCCGTAAGAAGCAGGGGTTGTCCTAACTACAGTAAAATAAAACTCTAAAAAATCCTTTCTAGGAAAATTTCTTTTATTCTTGCTCATCCCTTCAGTTCTGTGAAGAACACCCTCTCTGCTACTGAGCTGCTGTGCAGGGAAACAATTTGCACCACACAGTTTGGTCAGTAAGCTTGTTTATGAATTTATAATTACGGTTACACTGATACAGAGAAAGTTAATTACAAGTTCCTGTGGGTTCATGAAGTCAACATTTCTTACTTCTTAGTCTAATAGTTAACTAATGATCATCGCCTGATTCTAAACATTTTCCCCACATCCACAGCAGAGTAAATGTACAAACTATTCTATCAATCAGGTGAATTCCAGGCTTTTCAGATCTGTCTATGTGGCATTAATTTGTAATTCTGTCCTGTGCAATATTTCACCTAAACATTAGCAATTCTATCCAGTAAGTTTTTCTCTCTGGCCCAGAAGCATTATTACTGAATCATCTTCTCTAGAAAGAAAACAGTCATTAATCTACTGAAAATGAATGTAAGAGAGTAAACAAAATCATTAAAAAGTTATATGGAATCAGCGTATGCTTGCCATCTAAGTCGTACCACACCTAGGCCAAGAATACAAATTTTGGCCCACTATTGTACAAGAAAACAAAGAATTCTTTCATATGGTTACATGATAAAGGTTTTGATTTCTCTCAGATGAGGATATGATGTCCTTACCTTTACAGACTAGTATACACTAAGCTTAACTTTCATGTGAGGAAACCACATTCAGTGGCAGGATCATTTCTATTTGGCTGCAACTTCAAAGAGGGAGTAAAAATTTTAAAAGGTAAGCTCAATGGTTGGAAAATTAATTGCATCTTAACGAGGAAACTTAAGGCTTAGAGCCATGTAAAACAGGCAGAAGAGCCATGAGTTTCAAAACCATACTGGATGAGAAATAGTAAACCTCAACTACATGGAATAGCTATTCAAACTAAAGCAAAGAAATGCAGCTGGGGGGCAGGGGGAAAAAAACAACAACCAGCTTTCTTCCCCCTTTGCTGAAAGGCCTGGAGACAAAAATCAGGCACAGTGGCTCAATTAATCTTATGTTCCATGCTGCATGGGCCAGCTGTAATGGAGAGTGCACATCTTCCCATCCTAGTGGACAAGTTATCTGGGACCTTTTCAGGCGCTCTGAGATGTGGCTTTGGAGCCTGCTCCGCAAGTGGAAAAGGGCACCACAGAGGAGTTTTCCTTTTCCCAAATACTCGCATTATGCAGTGGGCGAATTGGGGAAAAGAGAGGAAGCAGAAATGTAAAAGAACTGCATCCAGAAGACTGTGCCCAGTTTTCGGCTCCCAATATAAGAAAGATATCAGTAAACTGGGTTGTGTTCAGTGGAGGGCCGCTGTGATGGTCAGAGCTGGAGCACCTGCCCTACAAGGAGAGGCTGAGGGAGCTGGGCTTGTGCAGCGTGGGGAAGAGGCAGCTTTAGGAGGACTGAACAGCAGCCCCCACCACTGCAAGGAAGTCATCAAGGAGCCAGAGCGAGCTCTGCATAGTGGTGCATGAGGGAGGAGGAGAGACAACAGGCACAAGTTGAAACAACAGAGGTTCAGATGGGACATAAGGCAAAGCTTTTTCCCCACGAGGATGGTTAGGACGGGGAACGGGCTGCCCAGACAGGCTGTGCAGTCGGTGTCCTTGGAATTCTGTTTTCAAGACCTGAGTGGATTAAGCTCGGAGCTGCCTGGTCTGACCTCAGAGCTGACCCTGCTTTGAGCGGGAGGTTGGACTAGAGACTTCCTGACGTCCCTTCCAACCTGAATAATCCTATTAAAAAAACCCAACCAACCAAACAAACAAAAAAACCCCCACAGGTGAAACAATGATCTGTTTCTCAAGATTGATCTAAGTACCTATCCCTGAAAGAGTTTTCAGGCACTCGAACCCCTTTTGGCAGTAATAGCGCCATAGATGAAGGATTTAAGGTAAGGTTTTCACTTCAGCATTTCCTTTTGGCTAGCTGGCTGACCTCCTGTCACAAATCACTCATGGTGCTGGGTCTCAGCAATTCCAGATACCTGTTTCCTCATGCGTGTAGAAAAGGGGGCCCATGCCCCGAGGCATAGGACTTAGCAGTACCGAGTGAGGGAATACCCAAATGCGTTCACGAGTCTTGCCGAGGGTGAATAGTAAGTTAGGTGATAAGCTAACCTATACTAATTAATTTCTCTATATCGCAGCTAGTTTATAGGCTTTTCTGTTACTTTGAAAGCTGCACTACATCTACCTTTTCACCACAAGCGGCTGCCTCGTGTGACTGATTTCTAATCCTGCAAATTAACTGAGCTTAATTCTTCTATAGCTGCATTTCCACAGGTTAAAAAATTGAGTTCCCAAAGGGAGTCATAATGGCAGGCTCCAGATGGGGAAGTGACAATGTATCAAACAATAATTCCACTCGCAGTTTTGAGGATCAAATCCTATATCCCTCCAAAGGACGTAAGTAGAATTTAATGCCTAAATCCCAAAGCATTTTGCTCAGCTGCTGCACAACTCTGTATACTATAGGAACATGAAACTTCGCCTCTATGCGTGCTCCCAGATGCCTTATATTTGACAATATTGAGTGTTTTTGGCATCTGTGTTACACCTGAGTCCTTTCAGGTTTCACAAAGTAGATGCTGTACCATCTGTCTCAGTGTGGACGTTTGATGCATTAGACATGCTCTCAGCATACGGCGTGGATGAGAAATTGGGATCCTCAGTTGAAAGAGGGCAAAAGAAAAGCCAGAGTTTCGGTCCTGCTCTGAGGGCTGTTGATAACATTATGTAGCGTTTGAATAAAATGTTAATTGAGTTATAAAATGCTTACAGTGGGATCTGAAATCCAGGACGCCCTCTCCCTGGCAAACTCCCGTAGTGTGAAGGTAGCAATCCAGGTTCGCTGTTGTGCTCTTGCTTTGTGCCCTGGTTAATTTTGCAACCATGGCTGCAGTGACCCATCTTCAGCAAGAGGGACAGACTGTCCTCAGCCTGGGCTAGCAATCTGGAGTATCCTCCGGGGAGGCAGTTCTGAGATTACAGTGTTTCAGTATGTGCAGAGAGGAAGGGAATTAAATGGCACACATCCTAGGTGAGGGTTAAACACTAAGCAACTGCGTAAAAGAACTGACTGACGCCTACTGCTCTAAGGGCAGCTTTACCTCTGCATAGAGAGCATCTCAAGCAGGCTCTTCCAGATGGGAGGAGATGGCAAGGAGGGAGGAGAGAGCAAATGAAAAAACAGTCCTATCTCTTCTTGGCTAGATAGACGGCTTCCCCTCTGGCGGATTTATTTGTGGTCCTTTCCTGAGGCATCTCTTCAAATAGGGAGCCAAGTTCCTAAAAACTGGGTTGTGAGGCTGAGTGCCTTGTCTCTTTGAGATCTGGGCTAAAGTATTTGTAATTCAGAAGCAGCCTATAGCTCGTTCCTCGGGAGTACTTCCCTTCACTTCAGGGTAGGCATAGATTACATATAGTGTTTGATCGGGTTTTATTTTAAATTGAGCCTTAGAGTCTCTGATGTTCTATAAAGAGCCAAGTATGCTGACTATGCTGTCTGAAGGACAGCCATTATGCAAACACAATTGCACTGCCCACAGCCACATCCCTTAATAGCTTTCTACTGCTATTTTATTTTCCTCATTTTTACCTTTCAGTCACTGTAAAAGTGATGTTTTCCTTATCTCACATCTTCTTGCTACTCCATCAATCAAGGTAAGATGGACAAAAGGGCACTCACTCCTTTACACCTCTGCTGAGTTATCTGTGCTGTTTCAAATAACCATTCCTACTATTTTTTCCATTTACTAAGGGAAGCATTAAGAGAATTCATCTGTTTAATGTCCATTTATGGCTAATTTACAAAATACAAAGCAGTTGCCTTAAAAAACACAAAGGATGAAAACAAGAACATACTTATAATTTGGAACAAAGACAGCTTTTTAATTGACTCTGTATAGTGCTTAAACCAGTAGGACGTATTTGCAGGCAGACTATATGTGACCAGCATTGGCCCTCTTTAGCTGTGCATAAAGGCATCCAGGATGCCTGCAGCCGTTTTCCAAAGGTCTGGAAGGGTGAGTAACCTCTTCCTTTACCTGTTCAGTCAGAAGAATTGCTGGAACTAACTGAGCTAGTCCATCTAACTGGATCACTGACCTGACATAATGAAGTCATCATACGGGTTTTCTATTTCATTGAACACTTCCCCCCGCCTCCCCTTGAAGAAACAAAGGCCAGATGCCACCACCTTTTTTCTCCTCAGTGAAGCCCACTTCAAAACAGGCATGTCCTCACCTATCAGCTTTTGATGAATATTTTCTCCCCCTCCTATTTCATCTTGTAGAAGAATGAGGCACTCTTTTCTGAACTCATCTCCATTAAAAAATCATGTAAAATGGAACATTTATCAAAATAGTAATCAGATATCCCGCTTTGCCTCCTTAGACATATAAATCCTTAACAGAGCTGTTGCTCTGATATGCAGGGGTGGGAGACAATGCGAAGAATATTGTCCACAGAATATTCACTTAACAAGTTTTCTTAACAGACTGAAATTAGGGTGTGGTATTGCTTTGGCTGTGAAAGCACAGTATGGCGCATAGGTCATGCCCACACTGCATACAGGTCTTCCACTGGGCTCAAGTTACGCTGTAATTCCCGAATTGCTCTTGCAGGAGGAGAGAGAAGCACAGACTTAACTTCCACCGAGTGCCAAAAAACTGATATTTTCCTTGGACAGCTCTAAAGCTAATAGGCTTCTTTTCAGTGTGCAAAAGAAAACTTTGAAGGTCATATAGTTTCTCTGTGGTTTTGGGAGTATCCACAAATGCTTGAGGCCCACATTGGGCCATGAGGGCTACAGCCAGCCCTCTCCTCGCACCCTTTGAGGATTTCTCAGGGGCAAAGAGGAGGAGGGGGGCACCGGGTGTATCTTGGAGGGAATGTGCCACTGCAAGGTGAAATGCCCTGTACGAAAGCATGAGCGGGCACTGGCGCTTAAAGCAGCAGTCTTGCAGTACCCTCTTCCCCACCAGCTTGTACCTGACCTTACTGCTCATCACCTTCACCCTTGTGCTGTAAAATTGTTCATGCAATAGCCCAGTGAGCTTTTTCTCCCTTCCCCCCGCTTAATTCTGCTTTAGCTGGTATCAGTTTCCCGACCCAATCTGTCACTCAGCTGCATGTAGCCTTGTGCCAGAGGAGGAGATGCACAACAGCAGGCGAGAGAAGTGGAGGAAGCTAGCAGGATATTTTTCTTAGTGGCAGTGTTGGCAAATGGCAGCTTAAAGCACTTGTGAACTTGTGGCCTGCGCTGGGTAATTATGAATAATGTGTCTTGGAACTCAAGTGATGCTGCACATTTTTACGGCAGAAAGACAAGTGATGAACCAAGTTTTTCTGTATATTTAAAGATGGTATCTTGCATAATTTAAAAGAAAGGCCCATGCTGCAGCTTCTTGATAGATTCTTAGCTCTTAATGGGGTAAAACAATTTATTATAGCTTCCTTTATTCCATTCTCCAGCTGAAAAAAATCTTAGGTTCAAAGCAGAGTGTTTCCCTGGAAATTCAGACTGCACTAGGAGATTTAGACTGGCTTTCAGGTAGAAAACTCTGACTGCATCAACCCAAACTGCACGTGAAGAAACGCATTTCTTTAATTTTACCTTGAAATCATGTCACAGGTTGGATACAGCTTTCAAGAGTGAAAGATTATTATTATAAATAGATAGCCACAGCTCCGGGCTGCACCATTTGTTACTTCAATCTCGGTTAGGTGCATAATAATGTTTGTGCTCAGAAATCCTCAAGAGCATGGGAGTGCATTTGTATGGCCTGTTAGGCACAAAATTGCCTGGTTTATTGGTGCAATACAGGTGCACCTTTTTAAGTTTTACTCCCTGTGTTTATAACTGCTCAACTGAAAAAAAAAACACCAAGCGAACACGGCAAGGCCTGATAATATGAAGACAGACAGCTGCTAATGCAGTGCACATGTAATTTAATACACCACTTCTCCTAACATCCTAATCTACTGCACATCTTCAATCTACTGGTCACAATTCTGTGCTAAACAACATGCATGCCAAAACAGAGCTGGAAGCATCCAGTGTGAGACTGGATGTCACCAAATAGCAACCTGATAGCCTTAAATGATTTTCTTCCTGGTCAGGCTGAATTCTGCTAAGATGGTGCAGGGTAGCTCAGCAATCGTCCACACTGTGTTTCAACACAGAAAACAGCCTCTACCTGTTTCACTTGCGTGGTTGGTGCATCACCCCACGATGTGTCACGATCCTACGCTTTTGTTTGCCTTAATACCCAGTAAACATCAGCTTACCGTAGGTGTCCCTGGTGTGACCACCAGCTCGTGAGTGTACATGAGGAACTTTTGAAAAAGTGTATTAGTTTGCAATGGTCCAGCAAATGAAGTTTAGGTTTCATAGTTCAGCCTATAATACCATCATATCACAGCTCAGATATGTCTCCTTTGCGTTTGGCTGAGAGAGGCTTTCTCATAGATGCATCTCTGTGTAAGGGATTTGGGCCTCAGGGGTCAGGTGCCTTCCAGGATGACAGGTTTGTAGGCCAGGACATGCATGCTGGTGGTAACTCTCATTTAGAGGAATTAGAAATTAACCCTCCTTCTTCCCCCCTCCCTCCTCCCCCCACCTTTTCTGCTAATGGGAATGGGATCCCCAGAAGACTTACAGCTCAGGGCAAAGCTCAGTGATCTTTTTGTGCATGAGCCCATGGAAAAATGCAGATTTCCTTCTGGTATTTCAGGCTGGGAAGGGCACATGGTATTTGTCGCTTCAGGACAGCTCTTGTTCCCCCCTTTCACTGCTGCCGGGGCAGTGCGCCTGTAGGAGCTGCCATGTTCAACAGGCAGAAACAGCATAATTACAGCCGCTTTTATGTTCTTGTCTCTCTCTCTCTCCGCTGCTCCCCTCTCCTCCTTAAAACTTAATCCTAGTCTGAGACATTTATTCTCCCAACCATTCCTGCTGAAATCAATAGGACTACTCATCTGAGTAAATTATGCAAAATTAGGCCATTATTCTTTAAGGAAAACATAGACAAAGGCAATGTCGCAAAGTGGCTCCTCTGTAGCAGTAACTAAGATAAGTTAGTGTAGACTAACTATCTAGCTAAGGATTGGATCCCAGTTTTGTTTAAGGGCAGACTTCTAATTGATCTAGAAGTCTCTACCATCTCTACCACCTACTTTCCATGCTGGGCTGTGCTTCCCTCCAGTCAGGTTCTCAGTCTAGCAAATTTTAGTAGCTTTCTGGTTCGTAATAAATTCCACTGTCCTTCTGGGTACCTGGGAAATTCTCTTTTCTTCAGGCCTGGGCTGACTACACATTTGTTTACTGCTCCTCTCCCTGTTTCTGCTCCTTCACAGGTCCCTGCTGGCACTGTCTGTCCCTCCCCAGCTGTCCGGCTTTGCTCTTCTGCGCCATTTTCGAGCTGAGCAAGCTCAGTTGCTGACAAAGAAGCAACAACCATCCCTCCCTCTAAAATATTCCTCTTATGCCACAGTCCATTGGTCAAGGCAAGGCGAACAGCCTTCCTAGCCAGCTACAGACTTTTCAAAGGAATGTGAAAGACACTAACCGCAAAACAGAAAATTAAACTGAAAAATAAATCAAAAAATTAAAATTGCAGTCCCACCTCAGCACGTGGACTGCAATGCCATCTCTTTTCACCTCTGCTCCCTTCTGTCTTCTACATCTTGTTACTGTCCTCCCACCGCCCACTGTTGGCCTAAAACTTTTTTCATTTTCTGTAATCTGTATTAATGCCATTTAATTTTTACAAAACTGTTTTTCCTCCTGGTTCAAAAATTTGATGTTTATTAGTTCATCCTAACTTTTTCTTCTACTCAATTGCAAATTGGTTTCACTGAAGAAGTTTTTTTTTTTTTTTTTGGCTTACCTGAAATCTGTTTCTAATCTTCTATTTCTGACCATTTTTCTTCATTTTGAATCTACTCATCTCAGTCTTTCTTTTCCAGAAGAGCCCTGCACCTGCTGGAACGCTGACTTCAGCTCTATCCTCCGACACCAGACCAGATCCTCAGAGGGAGTGCATCCCTGTTGGCGGGCTGATGTCAATGTCCATTTATTTTCATTTAGCCTAGCTCAGAGTATGGTTCCTCTTTTTTCTTTCATTTAAGTTCAACCGTTTTAAAAAACATCTCATGCCTTCCGGTTCATGTCTTAGATTGCTATCAGGTAACATTGCCTACTTCTGCCCTCTTTTTTTTTTTATTCTTCTTTTTTTTTTCTTTCCTGATGCTGACAAATTATTGACTACTGTGTCTTTCCGGGACCAGAGCTGTCAATTTCTCCTTGCATTCCCAGTAGTCATATGAATGTTCACTCTCAAACTCCTTATTTGCTTTTCCTCTTTAGACCCCAGAAGTTTTATCCGATCTGTCAAGCTTCTTTTATAATTGTGTTCATATTCTTGACCTTGTCATATGTTATTTTCTTTATAAGAACATGGGAATTGCCAAATCAGAAAACAAACAATGATTCATCAAGCCTACTAGGTTGTCAAAAAGGGCAGAAAAAGCTCACAGAATACCTAGACAGGAATTCAGTATAAGGGGACATAAATCCTCCTTGGCTTCCAGCATTGATCAGTTTGAGTCCTCAGGCTTTAGATTATATAGTTTAGCGTTCTTCTTTCAGCTAATATAAACTGTCTATTGTCTCTTTATGTAGGTGCATTTAATCCTGGTTAAATTTTGTCAATATTTTGGCTGAACAATATTGTGTAGGTTATTTGCATATTGTATGAGAAAACTGTTTTTAATGCTGAGAAAACATCTGCTTACAACCCCGCCACCATGATTTACCTAAATAAAATCAAAACAGCTGAAAAAAAATTATTTTATGTTCTTTCCCTGAAATGGGATCCTTTCTGTCGTTGTTTTTATATTTTCATGTTACTCTCTCGTCTTTTATATTTTCCCTAAGAACATTAGATAATCCCAAACTTTCACCCACTCCATCTGGTTTTGCAGTCCACCTTTTGCTCACAAACCTAAAATCAACCAACCTGTCTAACCCCTTCCTTCCCTAATTTGTTCTAATTCCACTTACCCTTCTGTAACAGTATTTGTTGAATGTCGTACTAGTCTGCTCACAAATCTAAGAAAATCTCTATTATTTCTAAAATTAAAAGAAGTTTCTCAGATAGATAGGAAAGTTATTTCTTTAAATCTGCAGCAGGAAAACACACAGGACAGCACTGCAGGGACAGTTCTGGCGAAGCTCCTCCATGGGGCAGGGAATGAGACAGCAGCTTTAGAGAGAGAGCTTTAGATTGACAGTAATAGCCTTAGGTAGCTTTTAGGTAGACAACAGCTTCGTCTCCTTAAAATTCCTTCCTTAGGGATGAGAGAATTGCCAAGATATAAAGAACTTTTTTTAAATGAATACCATGTATAGAGCCAGTACTGCTCCCAGGCATGTTTCTCACAGATTTTAGGAACTTAACCTTTAAGTTAGCTTATTCTCTGTACAGCTCTTTCCTTCCCCCCTAGTCATAAATAGACCCTGGAGAACTGGTTATCTGTGTCTTCTTTTTGGGTAAAGCACATGGACCATATACTGTTGTTTTTAAATAGAAAAGTAAATCTCTAACATGGCATCAAACCTACAGCCATTCTGCTCCAGTTCCTAATTGGCCATCCTGTGTAGAGCCGACAGGCTGATACAGCTTTCCCATCCATTTTAAAACTTTACTCACAAATGCAAGCTAAGTGACACTTGTGTCAGCTTCAAGAGATGGCTCTTGTGTGCCATGTTCTCCAGCTGGCAGAGCTGTCAGTTTGCATCAGATCAGGCCTGTCGGCTCAGCAGACCGTCCCTTCTGCAGGAAGGGTCCCAACAAACCAGCCATCATTGTGCTCCAACTGCCAGGTAGGAAACTTCAAGCAGCTCATCTCATGGCCCCTCGAAACCTCATTCCCAAACTTACCCAAGGCCCACTCTCAGCTTTTGACTCTGCACACTTTGTGTTTTGAACAGTCTGATTAGCAGTTAAATCATTTGAATTATTAAACTGTTAAGATTAAAATAAAAAAAAACCTCTAAATAATTTTGTGCTGCACACTGTATAAGGTGTTAGGTAAATAAAACTAGCTTACCTGGAAACCGTAGGCCAGAAATTAGATTTTCCCCCTTTTTCTTGTAGGGCAAAGCATACAGTTCTTTTTTTCATCTCCACCTACGAGACTCAAAGCAAGTATCTACCTTGTTAAATAAATCAGCTTTGTTAGAGCTAGTTAAATTTTTCAGTCATCTCAGTTCCCTCTTATATGCTCAGCCTGAACAAGTGATGCACGTAGTGTTCATTGCGTGTAGTCATGCAGGATGCTCTCTGGTTTTCCTTTAAACCTTGAGAATTATTTTCCCTCCTTTCCACTGAAAAGAGTGCCGAGAGCTGCTTCTTTCTGAAATTTATTTATGTGAACTTTGATAACTTTCATGTACAAAAGATGATGCTTAAACGTTACCTTTTTTTCCCCCCCTACTAATCACAGCCCTGGAGGAGGGCTGAGTAATTCAGTTTTACTGATTGCACATGAGCAGGAACTTCAGATGCCGTGTGTTGTTTTATAACAAAACCTTGTTAATCAGAGAGGCACCCAGAGAGATCAGCTGCATACAGCTGAACCTTGGCAATCTGGTTAGTGAATTCCTGCTTGCATCAGGCAGCTTCTTGGGCCCTCCTGTCCCACGTATTTTGTATGTGTTGAGCAGAAATTCAGCACAAGGAATATTTGCTCTCCAGGATTAGTGAGAAAGAGGATGCCAAAGCGAACATACTGATGCTAACTTCCGAGATCAGAAGGGCAAGCTCTTCTCTGTATTTGAAGCATGTTTTCTATATCTACCTGAAAAAAGCATTTGCTCATAATTTGGTATCATTATACTGTTGATACATGGGTATTTAAAAATGAAAGGAACATTGGATCTTTAGAGGAACAATAACACACTTGATCTGAATGATAGCTCATATGGACTTTTAATGTTTACGAGACTGAAGAAACCATTTATTCTTGAGTGCTTAGTAGTTGATTCAACATAGGTTGATTAGATAAAGAAAAGAGAATGGAAGGATAATAAATAAAGCAGTGCTGTGGTGAGGATTCTAAGGAAATGAAAAACACTTTATTGATAATCAATCTATGGTAGATTTTGATAATGAACTCCTGCATAATAAGCAGCCCTTGTACTCACGCTGCTAGTGGAATTCTAATGAGGAAGATAATAGATCCAAATTAGAAGTTTGTCAGGGAGCCTGTTATTAAAACAATTAAACATTTTTAATGCAAGTAAACAGAAGTTGATTGCAGTTTGCGTTTTGCCATTAGAATACATGCTATCTTCATTCTGTTTCCTTGTGAACAAAGGGCCTAAGATATCCTTTCAATATATACTTTAAAGAGTTTTATGAGTCGGTCCACTGCTGAATGGGGCGGGTGCCCTGGTAACGAAGGATATGGAGAAGGCAAAGTTACTGAATGCCACCTTTGCTTCAATCTTCACTGCTAAGGCCAGCCCTCAGGAATTCCTGACCCTGGGGACAAGAGAGGAAGTCTGGAGAAAGAAAGACTCTCCCTTGGTGGAGGAGAATCAGGGTAGAGATCATTTGTCCAAACCTGACATCCACAAATCCATGGGCCCCGATGGGATGCACCCACGAGTGCTGAGGGAGCTGGCGGATGTTATCGCTAGGCCACTCTCCATCATCTTGGAAAGGTCCTGGAGATCAGGAGAGGTGCCTGAGGACTGGAAGAAAGCCAATGTCACTGCAGTCTTCCAAAAGGGCAAGAAGGAGGAGCCAGGAAACTACAGGCCTGTCAGCCTCACCTCCATCCCTGGCAAGGTGATGGAACAGCTCATCCTGGAGGCCATCTCTAAGCATACAGAGGACAAGAAGGTGATCAGGAGTAGCCAACATAGATTCACAAAGGGGAAATCACGCTTAACCAATCTGATAGTCTTCTATGATAGGATGACTGGCTGGGTAGATGAAGGGGGCCTGTAGCTAGCCCCTGGGATCAGTCCTGGGTCCAGTCTTGTTCAATGTATTCATCCATGAGCTGGAGGAAGGGACAGAGTGCACCCTCAGCAAGTCTGCTGATGATACTAAACTGGGGGGAGAGGCTGACACACCAGAAGACTGTGCTGCCATTCAGAGGGACCTGGACAGGCTGGAGAGCTAGGCGGAGAAGAACCTCATGAAGTTCAACAAAGGCAAGTGCAAGGTCCTGCACCTAGGCAGGAATAATCCCATGCACGAGGACAGGTTGACCTGCTGGAAAGCAGCTCTGCAGAGAAGGACCTGGGAGTGCTGGTAGACAACAAGTTAAGCATGAGGCAGCAGTGTGCCCTTGTGGCCAAGAAGGCCCATGGTCTCCTGGGGTGCATCAGGCAGAGTGTTGCCAGCAGGTCGAGGGAGGTGATCCTGCCCCTCTACTCAGCCCTGGTGAGGCCACATCTGGAGCACTGTGTCTAATGCTGGGCTCCGCAGTGCAAGAGAGACATGGCACTAATGGAGAGAGTCCAGCGGAGGGCTACCAAGCTGATTAGGGGACTGGAGCATCTCTCCTATGAAGAAAGGCTGCGAGAGCTGGGCCTGTTCAGCCTGGAGAAGAAAAGACTGAGAGGTGACCTGATCAACGTGTACAAGTATCTGAAGGGAGGGTGTCGAGAGGATGAGGCCAGTCTCTTCTCCGTGATGCCCAGTGACAGGACAAGAGGCAATGGGCAGAAACTGAAGCACAGGCAGTTCCATCTAAACCTAAGGAAAAATTTCTTTCCTGTGAGAGTGACAGAGCATTGGAACAGGTTGCCCAGAGAGGCGGTGGAGTCTCCTTCCCTGGAGATCTTCAAAACCCGTCTGGATGTGATCCTGGGCAATATGCTCTAGGTGACCCTGCTTGAGCAGGGGAGTTGGACTAGATGATCTTTAATTATTAGTGTCAGGGCCCAGACTGCCCCAACAGGCCCTACCACCGCCAGAGACCTCGTGTGAGAGTCCCCCCCACACCCTGCCCATGACCCCATTGTAGTTCAGCCCTGGCCCCAGCCCCTGCCCCAGCGAAGCCATAGGGGTGCCAGTCTCCAGCCTTTCTGTGCCCCGGGCCTGGGATGGACCTTGGTCCTGTGCCGTAGGTACCCCATCTCCTGGATGGAACCAGGACCTGGTTCATTGCTTGCCGTATCTGTACCCTATTACCAGCCCCTGGCTCTGCCAGCCATGACCAGACCCTGTGGGACTGCACCCAGCACTAGGGTTGCCCTCAGCACCCAGCTTACCTGCCTATTGGGAGCAGCCAGCCCTCACTTTGCCTGGACAATTAGCCAGCAGGCTATCTTGGGTGCAATTGAACAAAACTGTAGCTCAGAAGACTGCAGCATGGCCACAGCGTATGGACAGTTCTATTTGCTCTGGAATCATGAAAAATACCTGCGCAACCAGTAGATGAAATGTTCACAAATTGTGATCAAGGGAAAAGATTTAACACCTTCACAACATAAGTGATTGAAATATTGAACTAGAATGTAAGAGATAGTAGCTGCTTCAGTCTTTTTCATATGTTAACCTTCAATTTCATTGACAGAAACACTCAAACAAATCTTCCAAATTCTCTTTGCTCTGGTGAAGACATCTCAGCTCATATTCAAAGGGTATATAAGGCCTAAAGATTCATGGTTGAGTTAGTAGTGGTTCAGTCTCAGAGAGAGATTACTATGCGGTGTTTAATGTTTAATTAAATGTTTAATTGAAAAGTTACTTATGTAGGAAGAAAGCAAAAAAAAAAATTCTTGTGGCACAAGAGAGATGTATTGCTATAATATCATAATAGCACAACACTTTGACTTTTTGGAGGACATCTGATTTTTCCACCCAAGAGAATTTTGGTTGTTGAGGGGGAGAAGTAGTACTTAGGCTTTTTATTAAATGGGATCATTTAGATCACATGTAGCAGCTCTACATACAAGGCATATGTGAACAATAAAGATCTTTACTAGTTTCACATAAACTGCTGTGTTTACTAAAGCTGATGTTATCCAAAAGGATTTTGAGGAACCTGGGGGATGCATGAAGTAGACTCTTGTATGATTCATATAGTAGCATTCAAATCTCTTCTAGCTATCTGTAAAAGCAAACAGATATCACTGTATTAATTTCTCAGGAAGTTTTTACATTTTCATTTCCCTAACTACAAAAACTAGAAACCTGACAAGAAGATTGTGTATCAATCCTTCTCTTTTAAAGAAAAAATTAAGTTTGTAATGGTAGCATCCATGAAACTGAATCTTCGACTTCAGTCATGGTACATCCCTGGCACTTGCCCTGGAGGGCCTTCATAGCTTCTCCTTCATACTTGTTCTCGTGCTTGCTCCTCTTTCTTGACAATTTCTACTACTCTTTTCAGCACTTCTGCAGACAATGGTGCTCTTTATTTCATGCCATCAAACCTCTATAAAATAACTTCTCCATTCTCTACAAACACCAAATGTTGTAACGTCCATAGTCTAAGATAATAACCAGAGGATTTTCTCCAGTCTTCTGACTCCATCACTTTTCACTGTTTGCATTTTGTGCTAACTGGACTGTAGCTTTAATGCAGTTTGTACAATATCTTGACAATATCACGCAGTTTATACGATATCTGACAAAATGAGTTCTTGGAGGGGAAAGACAGGGTGAAGGAGAATGGAAAATCCTAGGTATTCTGTAATAGCGTAACTGGCAATATAAGGCTGTTCTCTGAATTCCGTGCAAGGAGGGCTGAAACACTGCTTTGTCCTAAGTCCTCTCAACTGACTTACATTTTAGTATCCGTAAAGCAAAACTTAAAGAGAGAAAAACATCCTTTCCCATTTGAGGCCGATGCATTAAGATACTCTGCTATCAGGAAGGATACTGTTTACGGCATTCATGTGGGATTTTTCCCCACTTAATTATGACCAATCTGTGCCTTATTTATCCAAATCATAAAATTGGCCTTCATCAAAGCAATTTGCTCCCTACAGGAAGATGAGACCATGCAAGTGACACTTGCATCATGAAATGAAATGAGTGCTAAATCGTATGTGACAAATGAAGTTTCAGGGAAGTTTTGGGTGATATTCACCACTGCTCCCACGTAGATTCAATTTATTGTTCCCTCAGGGACAGATACTGTAGCTCATGCAGTAAGGTATTGGTTTTGTGAATTACTGGGCATAATGGTGGATATTTATGAGTTGTGGCATTATTCTTGAATGATATCTCTTGGTTACTAAACAAATATATATTTTTGTTAGCATCTAATAAAAATATGTTTTTCAAACCTGTTGGATTCAAGAAGAAGCTTGTTATGTATAATTCTCTAAAAATAGATCATGATGACTATATAAAAGTCTCTTCATTTATTATTGATAGAATTTATATTCTATTCACATATGAGTTTCTGAAGATTTTTTTCACAACTCCATTGCAACAAAATGCTACTACCAGGCTACTACCAGTTGCCTAACTTGGTAGTTTGACTATTAGGAACTGAACTATTTTTTTTTCCTCAAGTTGAAATGTTTAGTGTAGGAGTCTGCTACTCCTTAACCAGAGATGCTGAACAAAACAGAACATTGAAGAAGTGGACCCTAGGGCTGATTTGCCTGCAGTATGTCTGGCCCTGGCTTTCTGTGCAGTCTCTGGCTACCCCATCTACTCCTACGACGAGATAAGGGATGTGTGGTTGGATATAAGGAAGGATAACTGATGGCTTTTCCTTTCAACAGCTGAGAAGGGCTCTGGTGCTGTCTGCCGCAAGGGTGACGAGCAGCTATCAGGAGCCCGATCACAAGCTGAACGTTACTTACCTGAAGGGAACAACCTGGATGCCATATGCCAAATCCCAAGGGCCCTGCAACCTCGTAGGTGCAGGACGGCTGTCTCTCAGCATAGCTCTTCTGGCCAGCATGTGCATGCATGTGTGCACGCATGCGTGAATGTGAAGGGAGATCCCCTGGCGCAAAGCTTGGTCTGAAAACTTGAGAAGCAGCCTCTCATCCTACACACTAGATCAGATTTGCTCCTCTTTGCAGTTCTTGAAGAAATATTTTCTTTACGGGCTTTCTTTTCCCCATTCCTCTCTTTTGCTCTTCCAAGGTTCACTGGACACAAGTTTAAAGTAATTTCAGTATATGGTAAACTAGAACCTTAAAGGCAGGCTAGAAAATCAGTCTATTATGGAGGATTTTAGTTGTTTTGCCAAATTAATGCTTTAGATCACCATGCAGCAGTAGATATAATTAAAAGTCAGTGAGAAAGGGCTAAATGCATGAATAAAATATCTCTTATTGTGTCATTACACTTTTATAATAAGATTTACTTGTCAACTTAAAATGTAATAATATAACTAACAAGATAATTAATTTCTCAATATAATGAAGATATACAGAAGGCAGAGGTGGGGCCTTGTAAAATGCCAACTTTACTCTATGGCTGAGTCTGCCTGGTAGCATGCACACTAAATGAAGGAAAACCCCTACTGAGCTAAAGGAGGGGACCTAGCCTGATAGGATGGATAGGGGATGAGAAAAGAGTGGGAGTAGGCATGAAGTTAGGAGGTAGTGGGAGAGAGAAAAAAAAGCAGAGAGAAAAACTGGGATGACAGAAGGCAAGAGAGTCTGCTGGATAAGACGTTACTGTATGCATATCTCCAACTGAAAGTGCAAGACATTTTCCATAATGTAAACTTTCAGAGAAAGAAGGTTAAAATAACTAATTGCCTGGATGTGGGCTGAGAAGATACGTATGGAAAGGCACGCCAGACTAGCTGACACATGTCTGGGTGTGTAAGTCTTAATGATGCCTTAGGGAAAAGAAACTGTAAGGGATATCAACCAGGAAAAAATAGAAATCTGCAGGAGTTTCTCCCCAAACTAACTATATTTGACAGAGTCTGCAATTAAAAAAAAGAAATTGTGAAAGCTGCTAAAAGAGGTTGTGAGGAATAATTCACTACCATCTAGTTTCTAAAACTATCACAGAAGCAAGTCCTGGAGAGGGCCTGGTCATCACCATTTCTAGCCTAGCAGCAATGCTCTCTCCTTCCCATCTGGTGTTTCCTGTCAATAGCAGTGTGTAAGAATAGGCTTGTATTTACAGAGAAACAGCGGGCAGTGCTGCCGTTCATGCTGGCTTCAAAAACAGCATCCCAGGGAGCTTTATGCATGTGGCCATGGGCGTACCACTGTGAAGACCATGGTCGCTTCCTACCTGGCTCATTCCCACAGACACCAGAGCTTCCAATGACCAGCAAAGCAATTAAAGAAACACTCCTCCCAGGGTCTGAACAGAACATAACACAGGCGCAGATACACTGAGGCTCTTGCTTCTCTTTCTCCATTACAGATAGGGAAATCTATCCCTGCTTCTTGGGGTCTTTAGCTGCTTATCAGAGAAGCACAGGACAGAAAGAAACAGAGAGCTGCATGTTTTTAGAAGGTGTTTCCCATTGTGATTCACATTTGTATTCCTGACTTTGCAGAGGTTTAGAAATCTTTCTATATTTATAGTAATGCTAGTAGTTGGATGTCTGGAAGTCAAGAGCTGAGTTGTAACTTTGCTCCTTCATGCATTCCCTGTGCATTGATAGTTATATCATAATTTTCTGTGCCTCTGTGCCTATTTTTCTATGCATTTTTTTTTTCAAATCTCACAGATGAAAAATGCAAACCAGTGCAGGGTGTTATTATAAATGGGTCTACTAACGTTTCAGCTTTTTCTTTGGTGATAAAAACTAAAATACTTAAAATGCTGTGAGGAGAAGATTTATATTTTCTAATAAAAGTTTCTAGATATATTTTTTAACCCAGAATTTTTTGTTGTATACAATATTGTTTGTCATTACCTGTGTTAGACTTGGCTGTTCTTTGGATGCTCAGAAAACTTTATTACTCAGTGCTGTCTATCAAACCTGATTAAGAAGGAATAATTCAATTTGGAAAATTAAATAAAAGCACAAACATTTCAATTATGCAGATTTAGTAGTTAAATATTCTCTAAGAAAATGAGAGAAAAGTTTTAGGAGGCCTTTTTATATTTTTTCTGACCTGACTGGAACTAATAAGGATGGCAGAGGCTGACAAAAGACACACAGAGTGGGTGAGGGGAAAAAAATCTTGTTGATAGCTGAAAAGCAGGTAGTTAAACTAATGTGAAATTTAAAGTAATGACAATTGAAATGCAGTATATGTCTGCCTTACAGAAAACTTGAAAAAAATTATCGGTCTTACACAGTGCCATCTTTAAAGACTGTAATAAGCAAAAAAAAAAAAAAAAAAAAAAGATCAGATCCTTCAGATCCTGCATGGTATAAAGGTGTTGTAACCGCACCCAAGTTGATGGAACTGCACTGATTAACACGAGTGGGGAACTTGGGCCTAAGTGATTTTCATTCAATTCTTTCATGAATGTTCACTGCCTGGGCACCAAGTACAGCGAATGGGGAAAGTTAGCCCGAAAATGGTGACTCAAAATACCTGTGGGCTAAGCAAAGAGACATGTCGTGCTACCTAGAAAGAAATCCTGAACACCCTGCCTGACTCTCATACCTCTACAAAGCTCAGGTGCTGGACTGAAGGCTGTCTGGGAGTCTGTGAGACTGGAGAGTGCTGAAGCGTGCCAGGAAGCGGTGAAGAAGAGTTGCTGTGCTTGTCATCCATGGTAGACTTCCAGTCGTGCGAGGTTGTGTTGTGGAATGTGTGTCATTTCTGTATACTCTATACTCTCTCTCACATGTGCCATATAATTTACACAACCATGGAATGCACAGAATATGAATTGCACGCAGTGTAAGTGCATTCCTGAACCACGTTGCATAAATATGAATGAGAAGGCCTTACGCTTTTAATTCTTCGTATACTGTACTGCATGTTATGACAATTAGTACATGGTGGTACATTATTCAAAATGTGAGAAGTACAGTACCTGCAAATGATATTTTGTTTTTCTCCTCATAGCTGCCAGACGGTGTGGAACCATATACACAGCCTCTGAGTGTTAGTGAATTTTAATCAGGCAAAGAAGGATACTGCTTAGCATTTTGTACTTTTTTCTTTTTTCTCTTAGCTACCTAGCTAGCCCATTTGAGAAGTTTTTTGTGCAGAACAAAAGAATTACCTACTTAGTGTTCTTATTTTATCTTTCCAGCTCACTTTAGGAACACTTGTTTGAGCAAAGAGAGACCATAGTGCCTCATTTTTACTTGTTTAACATTGAAAACACAGTGAAAGCTCTATATACCTTGTTTACTTTGTTACTTCATAGAAGTCTTGTGTGATGGGACAGTGCTTGGAAAAGCAACTAGAACTGCTGTTTCAGGACTTAAGTGACCTCTTAGATGTGAGTGGACGTATGCACAGCATGGACGCTCATGAAAAAGGACATTATTATATTGGCCTTCTATTCAAAATCATGGACTTACAAAAGAGAAATTCCATTCATATAAACAATTTGATAATCATGCAACAAGTACATAACCTTTCTCTTGACTACAGTGAAAGGTATAGAAAGATTGCAAAGTTTTCTAGTACACTGTTTTTTCATAGTTTGATAATACTATAGAAAACTAAAGAGAAGTGAAAGAGGGAAATATCTTCCCCCTACTGTATTCTTGACCACTGTACAGAGAAATGCTATGTTCCTAGATAGGCCATTATTATTAACTTGTTTGATTGTTTCTGGATAGCCAAGATGGTATCCCAAGCTGGCCACAGCTGAGAAGTCAATATGCCCAGAATGTCTCCAAGTCACTTGAGGAAAAAGTTTTCAAACTAATTAAAGATTTATTTTATTTAAATAGAATTTAACTTTTTAAATAAAGAAGGCTCAAATAAATAATGAACATCATAGAGTGGGAGTTAAAGAAAAAAATATTAGGTTTGTATACAGTTCTTCCCCTGCCCACTGTATTCTTACCGATGAGTTCTTGCTTCTAAGCTTTACTGCAGTTAATGCTGTAATTCTGGCTTATAGAAATCTGCTTAGTCCCCTTTGGTCCTAGGATATTGCTTTCCATCACCTCTGAGGCCTATTTGTGCTGTGATTCTTACACGCATCATAGCCTACAGTATTTTGAACGTTCTCTTCTTGAATATGCACAAAATCTCTCCAAGGAAATGGGCAACCTTTTGTGTCCTCTCAGAAGTTCTGATTGACCCAAGCAAGGAACAATTTGTTAAACAAACTATTGAAAACAAACAGGTCAGATACACTACCAACCACACCAAGTATAATATGACAGCAGAGACTTGCCTTCGGGCACCTGCAATGAAGGCTGAGGCTATGCTGTGTTGCAGAGTGTTCGGACAGGCCTTAGCTAACTTAACATTGCCCCTCTTGGGTCCTGCTGGCAGTGCAGCCATGATAGCATCTTCTCGGTGTGGGCAGTTGGGAAAAAACATCAAATGCAGAAGTCCACTCAGCTACAGCTGTTCCACTGGCACTGTCTTGTGTAAAGCCCTCAAGACTGCGTATACTTGGGCTGCAATCCTTGCTGTATAAGCTTATTCCTTTAGGCATAGTAAATCTTTGATGCTGCTGAGGTCATATGTTTGGTTCACTGACTGGCATTTTTCCAGTCACCCTTTCCTACGTTCAAGTGATTTCTGATCTCTGTTACATGTTCCAATCACGTCGATATATTGGGTTTAATATGTAAAAACTGGCGTTCACCTCCCACCCAACTGTTGCTCACTTTTTCTTCTCAGATGAAAAGAACCGGTGTACTTTGATGGTCAACTTGGGGAAATGACCATTTTCAATGGTCATGGATACCATTGACCGTTACTTTTCATTAAAAAAAAAGAAAAAAAATCTTCGCAGATTTCTACAGCTAGCACACTGTATTCCTCATGTGAAACTGTAAGAGCTGAGTTAGAGTAGTGACCTTTGTTGCAAGTGCAAGGGAAAAAAGAAAGAGAACTGTTGCTCACCTTTGATTTCCAGCATTCTCCCACCTGCTTACTCTATAGGAAGTAGCTAAAATTCAAAGTCAAATTCCCAAAGTATCTGAGGATCTGAAGACCACACTATAATTCAGGCAGTGCAAGTAACTTCTATTCAGTCTTGGAGAGAGGGAGAATTTTGAGGAAGGGAGGAGATACTGTATTATGTTACTGGTTGATTAGAGTCATTCAACCTTATGGAATACGTGTAATTTGATATCTGATGTAGTGCATCTTCAAGAAATTCAGTTTTCACAGTGGGTAATGCTTGTGGGCAGGTAATAAAATCCCTGCACTGACCAGAAACTGTTGTGCACATCTGTTCCCTGACTACTTAAATTACACTTGGATAGTTTGATGCATCTCTGGCATCCATCCCATGCTCTAGTAGAACGAAAGCGGAAGAAAAGAAGAATGTAACATGAAAGAATCCTGTTGGGTTGTAATCTTTCTTTCTGCTCTTTCTATTTTCTTTTCCCTTCAGTAAATCTGTCACATCTTTGTTTAGAAACCCATGACATGCTTTCTTTCTCTTATTTTTATTTGCAGCTGCCTGCTTACTTATTTTGTGTACATTGATTACAGCCATGCAAGGCTTCAGATTTAATTAAAAGGCATGGCAAGAAAAAGAGAGAGCTTTCTATAAAAAAATCTTATTGTGGAATGCCCTGTTGAGTTAAATCCACCCTGCAGAAGCATAATTTCTGAAAGAAATGATTCTTCCATGAATCTCAGCTCTTAGTATCATCTTCACCTGAATTCTGCAGGCTTGGTGTCACACCAAGGGATTTGATATAACCTTGAAAAGAGGTTAGGAGAAGGATCATTAGTTCAGCTGAAACTATTATAGTGACACAGACATATGTGAATTGCCTTTAGCTTCCCAAGATAGTACAGCAAGGAATTAATTAGTTCCTTTCCTCATGTTAAAGCTACATTTGCCCAGTTTTTAAAATGTACTTACGCACCTGAAGTGTTAGTGCAGTGTGGCTGGTTTTCTGTAACACCAAAAACAGTGCTTGACTTAACACAAAGTGAAAATCAAAGCAACTGCACAAATTTTGAATTCCACTTGAAAAGAGCAATAATCATTGATTAAGTCAGAGTTATTAGTGTTTTCAAGGACCTTTTAATCCCATTTTGGCTCAGGGATATAATGTCATTTTGGCATGCTTGCATTAATATGGGTTGGTGCCCAGGGCTTGGCTACCACAACTATAATTTGGAATCCGAGTCATCTGTCATTAGTTTATGCACATGTGGAAATGTAGGCCTTGTGTTTTATGGAGGTGGAGGAAGACTCCAGCATCTAATAACAAGCGTACTTCAAATGTGTGGCCTTAGGAGATACTCCAGCTGATATTCTTCTTTGCCAGTGGCAGAGGAATTCTTTTCAGTGTATGATTGTATAAGTCTACTCTGTACATAAAAAAGAACACATTGTGATTTCAGCAATCATAACAGACACAAGAAAGCAACTACTAGCTTTTATTCAAATAAAGCTCTGTAATCCTTTCCACAAGCTCAGAGCTGCATTCAGCTGGGAACTCTGAGAATAGCTTACATGTCTTATGAGAAAAGGAGTATAGTGAAAGACAGAATTATGTGCCTCATTCAATAAATATTGTAACATTGAAGATTTTTGCTTTCCTCTCGCTAAGGGATGAGACAACTGGCAAGAATCTTGGCCACAAAAGGCAACTGAAGTTTCTGTGCTAAGATAGATGTGCTAATTCTGTCAGATGTGTATGCTATCAATGTTCCCAAGATGCTAGGGCTTGCCAAAATCTTTTGTACCATTCGTCTCCCTGAATCCTCAGCAAAACTTGTATGCAGATCTTCAATCTAATACGTAATAATTTCGTATGTTGGTACAGATAACAAAATTCTGGCTTAAATGTAAAATTCTTCCACATTAATTCTCTCTCCTTGTGGAATCCTTCATTGCACCGTTAATTTGCAAAGCCCAAGCTTGCTTCACTGAAGGGGAAAAAATTGCAATATATTAAGATATATTAAGAAGCTTCAAATGTTGCAGTAGCAACCTAGAAATCTCTTTCTTCCTCCTCCAGCTTGAATTTTTCTCCTCTCTCTCTCATGTATCCAAGTGCCACATCTCCATAACATCTGAGGACAACATAAACACTTAAAATTGGAAAAAATCTAGTAAATCTCATTCTTTCTCTTTTCCCAGCCTGCAAGACCAATAATTAGATTAATACAGTAGGATGTGTGTGCAAAGATAATTTCCTGAGAATAACTTGAGTCAGAAAGATGTATTTTGTACTTTGTCTCTTCTGGGTGAAAGGAGAAAGTTCCTTGTTTCTTCCGGCGTGAGTTTTGCATCTGAGAACCAGGATGCATGTTCCCCTTGCAGATCAGTACATTCCAGTAGAAACTTATGACCATGGGCTAAAAAGAAAAATACGAGTGTAAATTAGAAAATAAAATAAAACAAATCAGATAATAAAAGTAAAAGCAAGGAATAAATTAGTTGCTTTTGTGTTTGCTAGGATTATGGAAATCACAAGGTATGCCTTTTCTACATACAGAAAATGTATAAGTATATACTGGAAAAGATCTCCGGATTTCATTAGCAGAGAATACCAGTTGCAGAACGTCTAAAAAAAAGAAAAGAAAAAATCCCAGAAAAAATAACCAGGGGTAGGCAATGATTTCTGTGTAAGGACAGAATAAGCAAACTAACATTGTTGCCCTTGGAAAACGGGTGTGATAAATGATCTTACAATTAGACTATTAGGCAAGAAGTGGTGACCTGGATGTGATGTCAAGTTAGTCATAGATGATCTGACCACCTCTAACTATTTGCATTCTGTAGGGGGTTTTGGCAGAAGCCAAGTACTTGTTCATCTATATGTGAGTACCAATTAAATAATGAAGACTCATTCCCTTAAAAAGGCACTTCTGAGCAAGCACAGCTGATGCAAAGTAGAAAAGGACCTAACAAGTGTAAAAAGGGAAGCTAGTAGATAGGTTTGCTGTCTGGGTAGATTTAAGATGCCTGGTAGGATTTAGGCAGACTGAAGAGCATGCCAGGTTTATGTAAAATGCAGTGATGGACAATCTCCTGTCTGGAAGATGGAAAGATATTCTTACAGCTGTGCTACTTGCCACACAATCCAAAGCAGTGTGATGAGTGCGTTTTGTGCGTGCAGATACCCTTCATATTTGGGATTGCTATGAAGGAGGCAAGTTCTTTAATAATACTTTCTCAGTTCTTTTGATTTCAGCATCTTCATTGCTCAGACTGTTTCACTGCTGCTGCTGGGAGAGCTGACTGAAATAACTGCCCACAGTAAGAGTTGTCACCTGTATAGTGCTATCAATGCTGTGTATATTATCCTACCATCTCTTCCTAAAACTTGTGTAGATACTTAGTAAAATGAAGAAAAGTGTAGAGCTGAGGTGGAAAACAACTCATTGTCACCATCACCTGAATTTAGCTCGAGAGCAAAAATCTGAGTCAGTGCAGGTTGTTTACATTTCCTGTTTTTTTTTAAGTTGCTTTTGAGAGTTTACACATGAAATATTTTAAAAATGTGCTATAGAAAGTGTTCTTCAATTTTTAACAACTTAATTAAGTATTAAAATCCAATTTACTTTATTTCTCATATTGTAAATTCCAAGGAGTTTTTCTTCTCTACTATTTATTAGGGAGAGTGTTTGTCATAATTATTTGTTATGCATGCTGAATATTGTATGAGTATGCATCATTTAAAATGTAAACACTTTTACCTAGGATGACAATCAGAGATGCAATTGGTATGTAAGCAAATGATGATACCACCTCCTGAAGAATCCATGAGTTTGTGAGTACAGATGTCAACTGCACGTGAAATCAAAAAGCACTCAGCGGATCTTCGCAGCTGCACTTGGGACACGTGTACACCCTGACAGGGTATAGCTGTAGCTCAGCTCCCCTCAGACTTTCTCTGCTATCTTTAAACTAACCCCCCTGGTATAGGTAGGTGGTACAGGTTTCATGCCAGGTATTAGGTACGGCGGCGAGGCTGTAAAATCTGCTGCTTAAGTGTTAAGGTGATTATTTTGCAACGAGCAACATGTTACTGCAGCTTCACAGCTACAGGTAGCTTACTTCGAACTAGCTTAAAGAATTTCACATGAGCTGAAATCACCTTTGACAGCATTTTATAGGTAAATAGAAATAAGAAGGTGTTATTGCCCTTATTTTAGTGAAGGGGAGAAAAAGGAACACTGGACTTAACTAACTTGTCAGAGATTGGGAGGCTGATGGACTACACATAGGATGGCTAGTCAATAAATCTAAGGTCTAACGTGGGTTTTAGTGTACTCTTGCATGCTGATCGTGTCACTTAACTCCTCTGAATCTCAGTTTTTGCTGCTATAAGATGGAAGTAATTATATGCACCTACCACATAATATCCACAGAGAGCTGTGTAGCTGGAAAGTATCACTGAACCTATCAACAGGAAAAATGTGAGTAAGTTAATACGTTTTTAGGCCGGAAGGGAACATCATGATCATTTAACCTGTTTTGCAGTGTTACTGAGGCAATAAAATTTCCCTGTGTGATTTCTGAATTAATCTTCAAACTTCGAGTTTCAGAAAGGCATTCAAACATTTTCTACTCTTGATGCAAATATTTTAGAATCTGTCACTTTACTGGTAAGTTTTACCAAAGGCAATAAATAGAAGTAGATGAAGAAGTAGATTTTGTATCATGGGGAATGCTGTGCCTCTGGTTTTACATCCTTTCTACTTCAAGATGGGAGAAAAAAAAACCCATGTAGAACAATGTGGAACTATTTGAAACAAAATTCCACAGGTTATGTTTGAGTCAATTGAAGTATCTCGTTTAAATAAAATTGGAAATGTTAACTTCTAATTTCCTTTTTCTATAGCCCTAAAAATATCCCTAAATACTGTCTATGCAGTAGCTGTCCCTGAATCCCCAGTCTCCCCAGCTGCTAGAACGTGGACATATGAGGCTCCCAGTCCTGCTCCAGTGGCTGGTACAGAGCCTTACACGTGCAGAGACACATGGTGTGGACCCCTCCAGTAAATGGCTTAGACATGCCCAGGAGCTGGTCCTGAGTCCTTGCTCTCCCCAGCTGCCTCCTGTTCAGAGGCACACACAGACAGATGGGTCCCAGTTACACCCTGCTCCCCAAGGTGTCTCCGTTGGCCCGCACCCCCTTGTCTTTCTGGTAGCCAACCCTTCAGCTGTCTCATTCAGACACACACACACACACACACACACACACACACACACACACACACACAAACAGGTTTCTCAGTCTGACTCCAGACTCCATGGTCTCTCCAGTAGCTGGCCAGGACCCTGGTCCCTTTGGTAGCCAGCTCCTCCCATGGTCTCACCGTAGACACACACACACGCCTGGCTCCGAGGCCACTTACCGTACTTGCCGGCTAGTCCAGTTGATACGTGCTAGTGATCACCCACTGCCTTGTGTCCCCTCACTCCCTCCGGTTTCTGGAACCACAGACACACAGGCCCTGTGACCCAGGGTCCCACTCCAGTTGCAGGCACTTGGACCTCCACACACACATAGACACAGAGTAGTCAGTTCTTCACCCAGGAAATAGTTAGAAATGGAGTTTAATAAGGAGACAGGACTGACTACCCTGATCAGACGAGCTTTCTGTCACATCACGTAATAATTGTACTATTGGAATGTATCTTAATCTTTCTTTTCAAATAAACATTTTTCAAAATTCTTAAACTACTGTGAAACATTTTGTCTTGGGGAGGTTCATATTAAAATATTAAAGGGGAGTGTTTCAGCTGGCCCTGCTTACTAGTTCTTATGGTTAAGAATTTGTACCTTGCAAAAACTTTAGAGCAGATTATAAATCCTCCCAGTTCCCAGTTCAGCTGCTAATATGAAATATCACCTAACACTGCACTAGACATCTTTGCCAATTAATTTAGGATGGGAAAATCTCTGTCTGGAGGTTCTTCTGTCTTTGCATTGGTTGTAGGGTGAACCTGTACCTTGCTTAAAGTAGAGGTCTGAATTTTGAATAGCTAAATTCAGGTGAGGTGGGCCCCATTCTGCGTATCACTTCAGGGAAAAGTTTATTCAAAATTTTCTCCTACAATGACTGATAATGTGAAAATGTAAAATATTTTCACATGTTATTTCCAGGAATTTTCAGGCTCTAACAGATAATCAAACAAACAGCTGCATTTCAGGAAGTTCAGTGGTACAGGTAAAAGAATTAGTGAAAAATCCTGTGCCCATTTCTATAACTTTTATGATTTATGATCGTAAAAGTCCAGCTGAACCCCTCATCCTGCACATGATTCCTAGGAAACAGGCCTTGACGCCTCTGAATTCCCCTGCAAATATGGCACTTCAGACCACTGGCAAACAAATCCCGGAAAATCTTATATCAGAAGTTTAAGCTTTTTGCTTTACCCCTTTGTCAGCTATTGCTCCTGAACAGTGCTGGCAGAAGGAAAGTGAGCTTGTTCTCCAGGCAGAGTGCAGCATCCCCGGGGAAGCCCACCTCCGCGGGCATTCAGAGCGAACGTCATGCTAAGTGCCTGAGCCACCCATCGTACCCATCGTTTTCTGCAGACTGGTGTATGGAAAGTAACCCCTGGTGCCATGAGGGTAACAGGCCGCTGAGGCTCAGTAACCCACCATAATCAGATTTAACAAATAACTCATCTTTCAGCACTCAAAACCATCACATTTTCTTTCTTAGATGCCCTGCCCAGTTCTTCCTATTCACTACCACCACAGAAGGATCAGGTGAACATCAACATTTTTAACTCTCTGTGCACCTTCCAGTTCAAAATTCACAGATATAGTAACATGTATGATAAAATAAAAAAAAAGAGGGAGAAACACTATTGTAAAATTTTCCTGCGGTTGAAAGCTAACTGACTAAATAGCAGTTAAAAGAATTTTGCCAATTAATTTGTGCTATAGCTGATCGAAAGGAGGAGATTTGACAGAAGTATCATCTTAGCTATAAATACAGCACTGCTGCCTTTACCCAGAGTGAGACGTTTCAAGAAGTATACTTTACTTGTAACAGCCGTAATTTAATGTTGAAATGTGTTACTTCTTGGAGCATTAGGTATTTTATGTGCTGCTGTATAACTGAGCACTGTGATTATCACAACATCCATTATCTGACTATGTAGGTCTACTTTTGTTTTATCCATTATAGGTGTAGGTCTAATTTATGCCTTTTAGAAGCTATATTAAAATGAAGGTGTCTATATGAAGTGTTACACTTCTGCCAGCACAAACAGCTACCATATACCAAGAGAAGAGTGATGGGCAAGAGGATCTGTTCCCTGAAGAAATTCGTAACTTTTTCCTGCTGCAGCGCTTCCAGTATCACTTTCCAGTTTGTAAAAAGCAGCGAGGGCCATGGCCTGGCACCCCCAGCCTATTCCTCTGCTGGAATTTGGAGTAGCCAGAGTCCCTAAACAGCTGGCTCATGAGTGCACTGCCCCAGGAGAGGGGAGGCATTGCCTTTACCAGCTCCATTTTCTGGCAGAGCAACGCAGGGGAAGGCCTGATTCACCCTGCACTAACTCCCCAGTCCTTGCTGAATGAGTTTGGTATGCTAATATTTTGTTTCTTTTGCTGAATTACATTTTTAGGAGATTTATATAATGACCTTTCTAGAGTAGTAGGTTGTTTTGCCTGTTCTCAGCTTCTGTGCTGGAAGTGGTAAATCTGAAAGAGTCTCCAATTTCTTCTGAAAAACAGACCTACCTGAGGCTGAAGTCAGATAGCTGTTAACTGTTTTTAAAAATACTGGCTGCTATATCTTTTGAAGGCTATGGGTAGCATGCTTAGATTTCTAGCCAAAAAGTAGTTTTTGTACTTATGATTGTATTGATTTCTCTAATTAAAAATATAGGTTTCAGGTACTTCTGACTCCATATATAGGGGAAAAAGTATTCTCCACTCAGAACATTTCCCAAAATCGTGCGGTCTATTGCACGATTGGCATCACCATCTTATACTTGTTCTGAAGACAAGTCATTTTGAAAACAGTCCACACTTCTTTCTAAAATGTCAAATGCACCAGTTTTTAAATCAACATTCCTGCTAGTTAAAATCCCCCTTGCCCTGAAAAAAATGAGTGATCTTCTTATGGAATTCAATGGAATTTAGCCTGCTGGTAACCATTTTTTTTCAGAATAATGAGGACTGTGGGGCAGATGACGTTTGGCGCATGAATGTACTGCATCCCTTTTTAATGACTTTTCTCTAAGTGCAATGTGCACAAATGGTGAGTCTTTTTTTTCTAGCACATTTTGATGCTTTCTGGAGAGGATTACTATATAGCTTTGAAAACTGGCTATTGCACAGGTCACATAGCTGTTTAGATATGGATTTTTGTTGCAAATTCTACCCATTTAAAAATACTTGGAATATGTATGGTATCACATAATTAAACTGTGATGGTGCCAGTGGAAGTGTTATGCTCTATCAAGCCCATAATATCAGTTGAAAATAATTCTTTAAAAGAGGATGCACATAATACAGTGAGGAGAATAATATATCTCTTCACAATTTCTTAAATTACATTTGCATAATTTAATTTTTGAAGTCAATAAATACTTATTTATTTGCAAATCCTTGTCATTATGAACTGACTGTATCAACTCTCAACTCTCATGTACCCTAATGCGAAATAAAGAAATTAAAAATCAGGGCACTACCACAGGAAATATGAAAGTGATCATATAGAAAGAGCCATACAAAGATGATATGAGGAATGAAAATCAAATATATTTAAAATTAAAGCTGACACTCTTCTCAATCCACCCCACTGTGTACAGGGACTGCTGAACAGCAGGTGTTTTGTGATTGTTTTCTCAAGCAAATTTCGTACTCAGGAAAGGTGCTGGACTGATACCACTGGCACGGAGAGATTATTATTATTTTTTAATGTTTCACGCGTGAACTGTAGCAAAAGACACGAACATAAACTGTTGAGCATCCATAACACACAGTGAATTTAATGGAGGAGTGGGCAGTCAACATCACACAGGACTTGAGCTTTTGCACCCTTTGCTTCGTTTTCATTCTCTCTTAGCTTTTTGGCAAGGGAATCAGTTCTATATAAGAAAGTGATTAGTTTTCCATGTCTGTCTTGCTCACCCTGTCAGATGTGTTGGAGTTTCTGGGTTGCCAAGCCCCATCATAGCAACTGGAAGGGTCTTACCACTAAACCTCTCAATCAACCATACCTGCCATGCAGTCAATATTTTTACTTAGAAAACATCTCACTGTTGCAGACCAAGGATAATCTTACTGATAAATTGTGCTGTTCTCCTCCATCTAAAACTGCAAGGAAGTCAAGCCCTATAAACACATTTACTCAGTTTTCTTTCCTGGTTCAAAAAGATGCCAGTTCACAAAACTAAGCAGGAGAAGGGGAGAGGTTTGACAAATCCCCCTCTGAATGATATTTCCATTTTCTGGGTTATTGTCTCAGGCAGGAGGAAGATGTTTTTGCACTGATCTTTTTGCAACATCAAGATCTACTATTGAGTGCATTCTGATCAAAATGAATAGTCAACCCTTTGCATGTTTAGGTTTTTGAAGGAATCCAAGAAAAAAAATTCTACCTTCATAGTAAAATAAAAGTGAAAGGTATGAAAAATAGCCCAAAATAAGACTGTAGACCTTCTCATTTGAAATCTCACGGGAAAAAAGTCAAGTTACCATAACCTCTTAACTGCATAATGCAGATGCTGGCTTGAGATATGAAGGCAGGAGCTTTTTCTAGCTGATCTTGGTGGCTGTTTCAAAAAGACCTTTATCCTCAGCAGTAGACATGAATACAGCAGTGTAGGCAGAAATGTCACATTGCATTCAACAGCTAGAAGAAGCAAACAAAAAGACTCACTGTAATTGTTATGCATACATTAATGCAATGTAATGAGACCCTCTTGGCAGCGTCTCTGCGGTACTGAAACAATTCTCCTGTACTTGTTTCCTTATTACGGACAGCAGCAGCTATTTTCTTGTCTGCTCCACTCCATCTTATTTGATACAAGTGTTGGCAACCAGACTGTATATGAAGTGGATGCATGAGTTTAGGTGTCAAACATCATTTGTAATATTCAATTAGTTACGTATTTTATATATTACTGTGTTATAATTATGCAGCTGTATCCTGCTTAATTTCTAGAGATTTCTGTAAATCTGAAATTGCTTGTTTCTTGATGAAGTCAAAGGTTGCTGAAATGCAAACGTGCTTTTCACTCAGCTGGTATTATATTAAGTCTGTAGCACAGCCAGTGGTTCCTACACTGGAGGCAGCAGACAAGTAAGCGTATGTTTGGGTGTATTAGTATTACTGAATGATAGTTAATCATACGGAAGTCGAAGGAAGGAAGTGATGCCTCCCTAGGAGAATAGGGACAAGTATGGGCTACATTTTTGTAAGTAATGTATACTAATTTTTTTACATCTAGCAAATGCACTCTTTAATGGTTAATTCCTAAATAATCACTTGGAAACAGATGTAACCTTTGCTCTGATCTCTGTGAGTCAAGTAGACTGGTAAGAAACTTCTGCTTGTCTCCTTTATTACCTAATGCCCGTTTTTTTCTGATTAAAACTGCTCATAAAAATTGTTTCAGTTGTTTAATCTCCCAGATATTTTATAAAATGTTAAATAGAGGAATGAACTGGACCGAAGTGCACATGAAGTAACCGAGAATAATGAGCCAATACCAAAACAAGTTACAGTAGCGTTTCCCAAATTTCTCACTGCTGCATGAGGCAGTCAGGCAAAAGAGAATATACTGTTTTGAACATCTTCCAGATGACACAAAGACTCTGAGGAGGTAACTGCCTTGACTGAGCGAAAAAAGGACCATAAAGGCTGCAGTGCAGGGATGATACAGTAAATTGCCATTTTCTCTTATTTTGGGAGATCTGGGTCAAAGCTGGTGTAGCAACTAAAATATGTCTGCCACAGTCAGAAAAGATGCTCTCCTTGCTCCTTGGCCCTCATTGACCTACATAATTCCCCTCCATAAACCACCTCCCATCCCCAGATTTGAACTTCCCTCAGAGATAAGCAGACTGAAATTGTTTTGACGCTGTTCATTCATCTGAGCATGGAACGAGAAAGTTCGACAAGAAAATACTTTAGGGACATATGATAAACTAAGACTGCCCGGATGAATGGAAACACTGCCTGGAATATAGAAGATGGTAGGTAAATTGCTTCAAATGAGCCTTATTGATTCCACTCTGTGTTGATGGGGCATATCTGAAAGAGGAAGTTTCATTTAAACACTTGGCCACTGCAGTAATTAAATGAACTCTGAGACGGTTTACATAACAGACTAGCTCTGATTCTTTAGGAGTTGGTGACTATCTTTCATAAATATAAAGCATGTTAATAGCCAAGCAGTTAATTTATTATAATGGATTGAAAAAATACTGTAGCACCCTTGTGGCCCAGATAATGTAGCAGCAGGTTGCTGTTCTGATGAATAGGGACGTTGCTTAGCAGATATAATGCCTTCTAGTCTTAGAAGAGGACAGATCAATTTCTTGTTCTTTATTAAGAAGGATGAATCCTTTGCAGTGGTGCTGAGAAATGCAGACATTTACATTTTGAACTAATCAGAGTAATCCAACCACGACAGGTATGTTTGTCTGCTTTTTTCCTCCTAATCTGTAAATAAGAAATCATTTTGTAAAACGGGAAATATAAGGGGGATTTGATTTGTTTCTGTACCTTCATGAACCTGTTTTTTTTAAAGACTTCAGCTACCTAGATTATATTTAAGGAAGGCTGAAGAGGGGAAAGGCCACCTCCCATGTCTTGCACTGGCGCGTTAGGCTGCAGACGTGAGTTTGTGATTTCCAAGCTGAGTAAAGTGCGTGTGGGTGGGCAAGCTCAGTGAAAGGCTGTGGTTCAGTAGATGGCAGTCTTCCCTCAAGTCTGCTCTTGGTCAACACCTCAGCCTGAGCCAGGGGTTGAGTGCTGTGAAAGAGGCATTGCTGGTCTCTAAAGCTCAAGGCCCCAACTCATTACGTATTCTATTGTTCCTTTACGCATTGTTTCATAAGACAGTTCTCTAACCTATTTATCATACACATAGTGCTTCATCAACCCTGTTTAGAGGTATCAGTTACAAAGAGGTACCTATTAGTTCCCTGACCCCAAAGCTCCCTGTTTGCCTTTATTTGATTGCTATGCATAAATTGTGTTTGAGCACATAGAGGAGTAGAAGACTAGAGCACACAGAGTTGAACTAGCTCTTGTAACAAGTCTCCCACAGTTTTTCCCTCAACCAATATCTGAGATCTCTCACATTCAGGTTTCATAGCAGACAAGAAAAGTGATATAGTGACAGTGTCGATGGATGTCTTGGACAACTTCTTCCTTGCCATCACGAACGAATAACATATATAACAGTATTACTGAGTGAGAGACACTTAGGATGATACATTATGCTTCTCATAAAGATGATTCCTCATATAAAAATCAATGGCTGGAATTTATTATGTCATTTCACTTAACTCTCTATTTTCATTATTTTAGGAAATGTAGCACTCCCAATGGATACTCAAAAAGGAAGAGGCAGATATGTTCTAGACTGCATGCATGTAAACAGCAATTCTTCTCCCCATGCCAAGACTCTGCACTACTTGCAAAGAGTTCCCTGCAGTTCTCACTGAATCTATTTTCGGCAGGGGGATAAGCTATTCAGAATTTAAGCAATCTTTGAATTACTTTCTTTAACCTTTTCTTTTCCTCTGGTCCCTTCCTGACCTTATTTCCTTGTTCACTCTGCCATATTAGAGAGCTTGCCCCAAGTCTGTTCTCAGCTCAGAGACAAAGTGGAAGAAGTGTCCTATGCCCTCTGTTCCCATTTGCACCCTTGCACAGAGGCAGTCTTGCATGCTGAATCATGAGAGACAAGCTGGAAGTTAGGATGGCCATTCTGCAGGAAATTCTGAGTTTCTGTTAGTGCCAAACTGAAATGAACATGTGAAACTGTGATCTTGCTTGTGAAAAAGATTCTGAAAAATTGTTTGGGGGATATTTTATAACATATAGGGGCTTTGTTTCAATAAGGACCAAATAATTTGCTTTCATGTTATTGGTCCTACTATATTACATATATTCAGGTGGAAGACAGGGACACATGACATTTTTCTATATGGATGAGGTTTCTAAAATGATGAAACAAATTTATGTCATATACTAGGAACACTCTTTTAATCGGTAAGCAGTGTGAAATTCTGCAACAGAACTGGAGTTTTGTGAGACTAGATTAGACAAAGATCTGCCGGGGTGCTGTATTTATAGTTGATCCTACCTAAAAAGCAGAGGAAAGGACCTGTCTGTCTTGAGGTGACTCCCAGCTTGACAGCTCTGTGATTCTATGCAATAAAACACAGTATTACTAACAGCGAGGGGGAAAGCTTCGGATTTCTCAGAATGAAATGTTTCAGATGTAATAAAAAGGAACAGGTAGACTATTTTTGTAAAATCTACAGGTGGAAACATTTCTGCAAAAATGCTTTGATTTAAGTAGGCCAAAATTTTGCCTTAAGCAGGCCAAAATTTTCCATCAGAACATTGTTAAGCCAGTGTTGCTATTCCTCTGTTGGAGGAGTGCTTTGTTACACTACTGTATCTTTCACCAAAAGCTCTTCCAAAAGCCCATTTCTTGGATATTTGCTAGAGATATGGTTTCCCAGGTCGGGGTTTGGGCCTTTTAAAAGGATCTCTTGGCAGCCCGGCTCGCCTGACTGACACCCGTGTACAAATAGCAGAGGTGCTCACAGCAGCACATACAGTGCTAGAGAGATGAGCCCTGTGCTATTGAGTTTGGGTTCAGCAACCTTGAGTCTAGCCTTTACAGCAAATCATTTTAAAGCATGTATCAACAGAATCAGACTCTGAAAAGCCTATGCTGCACTTGCAAAACATTGTTCTTGTCCTGAAGACTTCAGCCAAGAAACTGTCTATATGGATCTAATTGCAGGTCAAACTGACAAACAACAGTATGTGCTTGACTCTCACCATTGATTCCCTTTTATATTTTCTGTAACCAGAAGCTATGGCCCTTTATCAGAGGTTCTTACAGGTTATGTCTCTACTAGGAAATAAAATAGGCAGGGCAGGTCTCTCATCTGGAGGCCGATTGGCAATGCATGGCTTGTGTCTGGAGAAAAGCTCTCTCACTCCCCTGCCCCTATAAAGCAGGATTGCGGTGCCTAGACTGCCAGCTGAAGAAAGGTCCCCACCCTTCCTAACCTCTGAACCATTCCTAGGCATTGTCTGAGAGAATAAAGCTGCCTTAAGCCAGAACCGCATTAGGGACTGACAGTTTAACAGTATCGGGAGTTGCAGGCCAGCACTCGGCCTGTGTGCTGCTCTTGTTTAGTTCATTAATACAGATGTAGCCACATGTGACCTACGACCATGTGGGAACCATATATGAAGATGTGACCTCCCTTTTATTTTCTCCTCTCAATATCCTGCTAAGATAAGGTATATTCACCTTTTATTTCCCGGGGATGAGGCAGTGAAAGCTTGTGTGACTTGCCCAGGTTTATGTAAGAAGCCTGCGGAAAAACTGCAAAGCATGTGCCAGGTTCTAGGTTACATCCACCACTGTTGTTTAAGTCAGCACACTAATAATGGAAGCCATGTTTTGTGCAGTGGTCTCTCTGACAATGGGTAGGGACTTCAAAAGATATGTTGGTTTAATATTTATATATTTTAAATCCTATTTGTAATACCGGAAAAGTGTAAAGAGACTTCAGAACAAAGGAGAGGCAGACAATGAATTTTTAAATACTATTCTCCCCTTAAAGATGCAGAGTTACTTCTACCTCCTGTTTATTCGGAGTGGAAAATTTGTTTCAATTACAATGACGTTCTGTAATTATCAGTGAAAAGTGCAGGATCAGCAGAAAATCTGTTTCATGAATTGCTCGTAAACATAAATCGTTCAGACAATACAACTCTCCTTCCTGCTTGGGTGCTTATCCAGGCAGTGCGCTAGCTGAGATTTATTTTCTATTATTTATTTTTAATTGAATGTGCTGCTACAGATACTGTGCACAAATACCAAGCACAGTAACTGACTTAATTACATAATTTTTCCCAGGAAAGTGTTACTTTACATATCCCCTTAATACAACAACATTTCCTGTGTAATCTAGCTCTTTTTCTCACTTTGGGTTTTGACAGATGGGCTCTGTCAAACTGAGCAGCCGTGATTCGAGGTGTTTTCACCCCCAGCTGTCCTCTGCCCCTCGCTGCTGGAAGTTTCTACCCCGGAGCCGGATGACAAAAGTAGACGTGTTCCACCCCGTAGCTGCAGTGGGCGAGCGGCATTGCAGCTTGAAGCGTTGATGAGCTCAGTCTGTGATATCTCTGCTGAGAAGCAGATACCTTCGCCTCTGATGCCTGCGATATGGGAACACTGACTTTGGAGAGAAAAAGGCGGGGGTGGACAGATGGGGTGATAATGCCTTAAACCACACTTACTGGTCTGTCACGGCCCTTGGGTTCTTCTAACAGCATCCTAGCACTGCCTCTACACAAATGAATTTTCTGTTTCAGTAATATCAGCACAAATTTTCCTGCAGCTAGCCCACTGCCATGTAGTCTACCATGTGCACACCCAAATGTTCAGACCCTGAGTTAGGCTCCCCGAATCATGCAGTTCTGAAATATTTGAAAGTTGCCTTTGGTGTTTGAACTATAGAAGTATAAAGGACTACAAGTGCAAATCTTTATTTTTTTTAATGGCAAGGCTAAAATTTTCATATAGGTGCCTGAATTCCCAGAGTCTAGGGATTTAGCAGAAATACTGAGACCTTTAAGACTCACAGCAGGGCTATTGCACAGTGCGCTCCTTCCTCCAGGGCTTTGTACAGAGCTCGAGGTGGCCCATGGTGGCATCAGAGCAGTGTATGTCTGAGCCACCATCCCAAATCATTGCTGCTGGTAGGCACTGTACCTCTGCTCTGGGATCTTCACGGGGACAAGAAAAGAGATTACCCCACCTCCTCCCTAGAGAAAGCGCCTGTGATTTCTCTGGAGGAAGTGTGGCCCCACTTTTCTCCTCCTCCGCTGAAAGGACAGACTGAAGAAGAGCAGTACAGGGCCATAAGAGCAGCACATTGCTGCAGGGAACCGTGTGATCCCGAAGGGTGAGGGAGTTTGTCAGCCTGCTCTGTATTAGCGTGTCGTGTGGAAGGAGGGTGAGAGCTGCTGTCTGTCATGATCTGCCTGTACATTTTTTTCTTTGGTACAGTCAGTATCTACGCTTCATATATCAGACCCTAAATGACTTGCTGCATCTCCAAGTGCAGCCTAGGGTGTTGATTTTGATCATTAGCCTCTCAGTATCTTTGTGCATTACCCCGTTCAGATGGGAATTGTTTTTAGTGGGAGTCTTCCGCTCTGGAGCTGATCCCAGTCTCAGTAACTGATAACATCAGTGAACAGGAGAGTTTAGCCATAGTATCATGGTCAAGAAATAATGATTTGTAGACCACTTTGAAGCATCACTATAGATCAAGATGCATAAGAATATTTCCATGCAGCTTGAACAGATAGATTTGCTGAAAGTTAATGGCAAAACATATTTTGTCCTCAATAAGATTTCATTTTTAAGCATATATTATATTTACCTGGACAATAAGTATTAACAAACTAGCTGATATATTTATTTCATTCTGTAGCATGTATCAAAGAGCTATGGCAAAGTCAGGTAAAGAGCTATCTTTATTCACTATGGTCAGCCTTTCTTTGGTTTCCTTCGTGATTTCCCCAGGGCGGGACCTCTGGTTTATGTTCAAATTCTTTTCCATGTTAGATCAGACATTTGTCTTCAGGGAGGAAGGGTGGACTGAAGTGACAGAATAACAGTTCTGATGAAAATCTTTGAAAGCAAGCGCTTTTGTAGTTACAAAGCAGATATTGGAGACCTGTGTATTCATTTTATTATGCTAAAAATGTAGGTTAAATTATCTGTTTGGCTTTAATACATAGAGATGGATTGGAAGTGTTGATTCTAACACAACTGCATATAAGGAAGACGGAAGAAGAAAAGTTCTCAAAAAAACTCAACACGTACGTTTCATCCTAAGCTTTTCCTTGTTCATAAAGCTTTTCTTGCTGCATGGCCTTCTGTCTCAGGGAACGTGTCTCAACATCCTGTCTGGAACTGAACCGTTAGCATCCATGCAAGGAAACTTGAGACTAGGTCTGCTCCCTCAGGGTTTCAGCACCTGGCATCAGCATGTCTGAGCAGAAACAGTCACCCGTTCTTAGGCCTTTTATTCCTTCCCATCTTCCATTTCTAATCCCAAAGAAGGACTTCTGAAAGTGTAGAAAATGTCTAGGATTTTCAGACAAAGAATTGTGAAGGCAGGGAAAGGCGATTTTACTTCATTGAATCCCTTTAAGTATTAAAACCTGTCCTTGCATTTTAAGAGCTTTTTAAGCACAACCTTAACTCACAATGATGCAGTTTTATATGAGCTTACAACCCTCAGGGGGCGTGTACAGTCATGATCTACAAAATTTCTTTAAAGATACCCAGGGATATCTTTTTCCAAAGAACCCAGGAAATCCAGGGTTCTAGTGCTGTGCAATGCTGCTTGCTCTGCAGCACACTGGGAACCTTGCTACTCTGCCTTTCTCTATGAAATGTTATGGCTAAGAGTACGGTGTCTTATGCTTGTCTGTACCTCTTCTGGGTTTTTTTAATACTGGAGTATTAAAGTAAATTTAAAGTAAATTCCAATCTTGTATTGGTTGTCTGCACTACTCTGCATTGTGTTTGCTTTCATGATGGTGCTGGGGGCTATCATCAGGAATGAGCTCAGCTGTGCCAGGTGCTGTCACACGTGCAGAGTCTGTGACAGTCAGAGCAGAGGTGAGTCTTGAGGAGGGACTTGAAGGTTAGAAGCTAAAGATTAGGTTCATTCCCAGCAAGCAGCAATGAAGAAAGGGTGAAAGTGTCTGTGGGAAAAGAGAATAAGTAGCCCATGACAGCAGCATTGGGAATGCAGGACATGAGTAAGAGTGCCTGACATGAGGTTAGAAGCAGAAGATGGTCTTGTTCCTTCCCATCCTTTTAGCAAAATGATTGCATTCAATTGCCCACCATTTGACTACCAAAGAAAAGTCATCAGTTAAAATTGCAAAGCAACATTTTCTTTTCTGCCTCTATTTTGCTGATGTTCTCTGCATTCGTTATTCAATTGCTCATACACTGAGTGACTGAAAAAACAACCAGCCTCCAACAAATCTAGTAATTTTGCTTGCTTGCTTACTGCTTAACCACGCTAAAGAAACGAAAGGCGTACAACAGAGAGACATGACAGCTCAGGAGAGAAACAGAAAAAAGTTTTCATGCGAAACAACTTGCTTCTGGATTGACATAGGAATTGATTGTTTTAATGACTAGGAAAAGTTAAGGATGGTTAAAGGCAAATTATTTTTTGATATATGTAATTTGTTCAATTCATATCTCGCAGGAGAAGTGTTAGGGTCTGGGTGTTTAGTACTGGATATCTCAGCATGGACAGTGCAGTTCTTCATCTTAAATTTACAAAGCTGTATTGATTATTTGCCTTGCTATAGCTGATTGTGATGATGTAGTAACAATCATTCAGACAGTTATGTAGCTCCCTAGACTTTTCTAAAAAGGTCTTAGTAGTCGACAGTTTGTTAATGTTCCAATAATGGTGTCATCATGCTTCTTGTTTCTGTACTAATTTCCGAAGTTTGCTACAGCAACTTTTGTTGTGGTAGCTCTTGAGGCAAAGGCTGGGTGAGGTATGTCGCATGATTTGATTTAATTTGGTCTAACAGCAGTTCTTTTCCCAGACAAATAAGAATAGGCACTAGTATATATGGAGAAGAGTCTCGAGCTCTGTTCCTTCAGTCTTGTTATGCTATAGCAGTGTGGCAAGCATTTTAAAATGGGGGGGTGGAGGAAATTAAAATTCATAAAATTAAGACTGGCATGGCAAACCCTCTATGAGAATTACAGTCCTTTGCTATGTCACTCACTGTAACAATATTAAGGAAACTTGCAGGATACTAGCAATTAGTAAATGATTTAGGAAAAGGGAGATATCATAGGACGGGTGGACATGATAGCTTTTGCCTTGCCTTCTTGCTAATGTCCAGCAAGATCTTTGTTCACTGCTTTAAAGTTTTTCCAAGTAGTCCACCATAATATCACATAACTGTTGCTGAAAGATAGTTGATGACCCAATATATAGTTGTTGTAGCAAAATGATGTCCTTAGAAGAAGTAGCCTTTAAAAGAACAATTAACCAATTGTGATAGAGGTCTAACATCAGATGGAAGTGCAGCTGCTTAGCATGATATATTTTCAAGTACATTTTTAGAGCAATTTAAGAAAGACATTTGCCCTTCTCTAATGGTTGCTGAAAATTTTCCACTACTGAGCAGATTTTCACAGTTCTGGTTGTTGTATTCTTGAGCAATGCTTCTCTTGAAAGAGTCTCCTACCAGCTGTGAACTCACAATTTATTATTTGATGCAGAAGGTATAATTCTTTGCTTAACAGGCTGTTAATTACATTAATGGTGCTTAGGAAAAGATTATTATGAAATGTAGCTAATAGTCCTTTACAGAGCAATGTTGTCTTAATATCTAGAAAGAGAGATATGAAGAAATCATCATAGTGTCTTTATTGCAAGAGATGGTAGAGAGACACAAAGGATAAACCGCTTGTAGCTTAAGCCTTGCAAAAAGACAAAGCAAAGTTTCAAGATACTTCATTTCAATGGGGCCATCAGTCTTACTACAGCCCATCCAGCCTCTGGTGCTGAAAAGTTTTGTTCCCATTGCCAGGGACAGGCTTTCAGACCACGATGGCATCCACAGTGCAAAAACTGGTGATGTGTAGAAATAAAAAGAATAAAAATCTCTGAGGTAAAGCCATGTGATGATATGTTCCACTATAAGACATAGCATAAGCAGACATTTCCGTGATGAATAATGTGCTATTAAAATAATGCATATGTAAAACTGTATTGAGTAGAGCAAATTACAGAGGGGTGAATAAGAGATATGATATTACTATGGAGGAGAACATTATTAGTAATTTTTGTTTATGAAGACCAAGGAGCTGAGTTGGTCAGAAAGTTTGCTCAGTAGCAGTATAATATTTATTTTTTGACCTTTGTCTTTTCAGGCACAAAACTTTCTACAGAAATCAAGATAATTTGAGTAGTAACGCCATATAATTAGATCTGCAGTGGATGTGCGTAAAGGAACAATTCACCAATAAAGCCAGCATTGTTTTCTCTCCTGTTTTAGCTGTCCTTGCAGCTTCATAGAAAATATTAATTTCTAGCCCTTTTTTCATGAAAAATATTATTGAATCCAAAAAAGCCCCCAAAACTTTGTACAGCTGAAGCAGAGAGGAAGACTATAATATGCAGCTAAATTGGAAACACAGAAGTAAAATAAACATTAGGGTAAAATTCTACTTTTTTCTTACATGGCTAGATGTTTGAAGAAAATCCATTGATGCAGGGTTACACTTGTGTATCTCAGACTAGAATTTGCTCTTTGTGCTGAGCTACACACTGTTTCATAGTACACTGACATATTCTACTAAATTGTATCCTGTACTTATCAATGCACTTATCTGCAAGTCCATGTTCAATTTTAGGCTTTGGAGATTTGGAGATATTGGCAATTCTAGAGCCATTTCAGGGCACTGAAATACCCGAGTGAACACGACCACGAGACGATAGAGGATGATTCCACAAGAAAAAAAGATATGATTTTCAGTAGCAGCTTATATATGCCACGTACATCTTTGTGTAAGGTTGTAAGCCAGAGGATTGAAATTCAGATTTATTATTCTTTTCATTTATACAAACTTGGCACTATACCCTCTCTGTCAATTAGAAAAATGTAATGTTGTAAAAAAAAGAACATACTTTAATAAGAAACTTCTTTAAACTAATAGTTTCAGGAGTTTCCAAGAAGAAAATGGCACATTGCTTTCCCTGTCTTACTACCTCACACAGCACCTTTACAGTGCAAACAGAAAATTAATATTCATCAATAGTCAGTGGTTGCACGTGTATTATACTCAGCATGCTGTAAAGTACAGAATCTCAGAATCGCTGAGGTCGGGAGGGACCTGTGGAGATTGTTTAGTCCAACCTCCTGCTTAAAGCAGGATCACCTAGAGGGGGTTACTCAGGACACTATGCAGTGGGGTTTTCAATATCTCCAAGAATCTCCAACCTCTCTAGGTGACCCGTTCCAGTGTTTGACCACACTCACAGCAAACTAGCTTTTTCTTACTTTAAATGTAATTTCCTGTATTTCCATTTGTGCCCATTGCCTCTTGTCACTGGGTGCCACTGAGAAGAGTCTGACTCAATCTTCTTTGCACCATGCCATCAGCTATTTATACATATTGATAAGATCCTCCTAAGCCTTCTCTTCTCCAGACTAAACAGTCCCAGCTCTCGCAGACTCTCCTCATGTGACAGATGTTCCTGTCCCTTAATTATCTTTGAGGATCTCTGCTGGAGTTGGTCCAGTAGGTTCACGTCTCTGTCGTACTGGGAAGCCCAGAACTGGGCACAGCACTCCAGATGTGGCCTCACCAGTGCGGAGCAGAGAGAGGGATCACCTTCCTCCACTGCTGGCAACACTACCTGGTGCAGCCCAACAGGCTGTTGGCCGCCTGTGCCATGAGGGTGCATTGCTGGCTCATGGTCAATTTGGTGTTGACTAGCAGCCCCAGGGCCTTTCTCTACAAAGCTGCTTTCCAGCTGGCTGGCCTCATACTGGTGCATGGAGTTATTCTTATACTTCAAAATAAAATGCACTTTAAAATAAAGCTAGAAGTGAACATTCTGGCCTTGTTGTTCAGAACACCATTCCTGTTTTTTTCCATAAAAGGATCAGAGTAGTAGCTGAGCTTCAGCAAGCTATTAAAACATCGCTCAGAAAGCTAAAGCAATGTTATTTGTAACCCTGCTTATGCCACAAAGAAGCTTGGAATTAAAATATATAGACATACATAATGATCATGATAAACAGGTGAAACTTTTCATGAGAAAAAAACATTGACCGTAGCATATTGTGGCCCGTTTTACTTTTAACACTGATAGTTTAAACTTTTTTAGTATTGTTCAAATAGTACAGCATACATTGCTCGATTTTCAGCGTTAGTCATAGTCTTTCAGGTACAGCTGAAGAAATGCAAAAGTAACATATTCTTAAGGCTAGCTTTGGCATATTTGGAAGCACAGATGCAGCTGCTCTGTGTTATTACTCCTAGTTGTTGTTCAAGGGCCAAAAGTGGCGTGGACAGTAGATGGAATTCATTAACTGAAGCCATTACAATTGAGACTATGGACACAGAAGTGAACGAGACGTAATTTTCTTGTTTGGACTTGCCACTGATTTTGTTCTGAGATACCTCGGAAAGCTGAAGGCACTGCAGCAATGCACTAGGCATTGCACATTTTGCTGACACACTGGAAAAGGCCAAAAGGCTGTCTAGCATCTTAAGCAAGATGAAATCAGTTATGAAAGAAAATCTGATGAGAACTCAACACATCCCAGCTCAAGCATTATATTACAATACAAAAGATTGTAAGAATTGAATTAATTTGTATATGCTGCTAAGAGGATGCATGCCAACAAGGATATCCAGAAGGAAATTGTGAGCTGGTACAGCAGCAGTTGCAATGATTGTTCCTGTTAGAGGGAGATTTGGTTAGTGAAAATCTACCACTTAAAGACTAAAGTATAAATCTTCAGCTCAAATGTTATTTCAGTTTTTCTATACAGATGTGAAAGCTGGAGATCCATTGGAAAATGTCTTCTATGTTTTTAGAAGTAAATGCTTGTGAATAGGTATCATGTGATACATAGGTATCAAATGGAACTAATTTACAAGAAGAACATGTGATAAGAACAGAGCCAGTACCTGCCGCAGTAGGGGTACTTCTGGGCACTTGGAAGGATTGTTAAAGCGTGTGACTGAACAGAGTAGCTACGCTGAAGAAAAACATCTGGAACCTAGCAAAACAAAAGCTAGTGAAAAGGAGCTTAGCATAGGTAGGGATATGTCTTGGGGTTTTAATTGGTTATTTTTTGCTCCTGAAAGATTTGTTGGCAAGGCAAGTATCTGCAATCAAAAACCTTCTTCCTCCTGAGTACCTTAGAGTGCTTTGAAATATTTCCAGAGTGTAGACAGTTTGTTTTATGATGTTTCTTCTCTTTCTGTCTCAGAAACAGTAATATTTCTGCTGCACGGTTTCAGGACATTGATGAGGTTTTAAGTATTCTTCCCATGTGGCTGCATCATTTGAGGAGAGAAACTGTCATTCTGCAATAAAAGAAAAAAATTTACCAGATAAAATAAAAGCAAATATCAGCCCCTTCAACAACATACTTAAGTGTTCAATTTATATGAAATATATCTGATCTCAATCACAACAAAGCAGACAATAAATACGGTGGAGATTTCAAGGAATAAAATAGTATTACTGCTTCACTCAAATACCAAGGGCACCACTTTTTAGGGATGGTAATAACAAAATGTTTATTATCACAGCGTGTTACAAACATGACAGCTTGATAATATTCCAGATGATTATAACTGACATTTTGTTTGAAAAGTAATAAACAGTATGATCTCCTGGAGCAATTGCACAAATGCTTCTTGAGAATGTGCCCTGAGATATTCGTAGCCAGCAGCTCCCAGAATAGGGGCCAGGATCCTTTCAAGGATCCCTTCAGTTGATGCTACGGGATGACAAACAGCCTCCATTTCCCACCTAGCAAATAAGGCTCTTATCCTGAGCAGGTAGAAGTAAGAGAAGAGGGAGTTTCAAAAAGGACATCATGATTATTAAAAAAGCTGAAAATGACTATGCTTTAGTTAAAACAAAGAGGGCAGCAGAATCTGAGAAAGATTGTAGTGAACAGTTCTTGTTTAGTTTTAAAGCACTTCAGACTGCAGTATATCTTCAGTATTTTAGTATCATTTATCTGTGAAGCAGATGTTACTTGTTCTAGGACATTTAAAATTTTTGTTAGTGTATTTTTAAAATAGCATTTAATAGCTGGTCCCAAAGATTTTGATGCCCCTGGTGTGCCTTTGTATTAAATTAGTCAGATTTTACGTGTCTGCAGTGTTCGTTGCTTTGCAAATATAAAATTAAACTACACAATACCTTTGCAAAAGAAGATATTTATAAAGCATGAAGCAGACACTGCTGTTAGGAGACCGCATTTTCAAAAGCAATTTTGAAGGAAAACACAGGGAGCTACACTATCACTTTATATCGAGTAAAGCTCATCCATTATGCTACATAGAACTCACTGAAATGTATTAAACACTTCAGGATTCCCTAGGATAAAGAGTTTAGTGCATATCTCATTTGTGTTAAGTATTTATTTCTCAGGATAGCTAAAGACAATATTTTTATGTACGGAAATGAGAAAGCTGTACATGCAGACAAATGAGGGTAGAAATCCCCCTAGGATGGTAGAGCTGCAAGTAGAATGCTGTTTCACAACAAATCTTGCAAATCTTAAACGCCTCATGGCTTGAGTAATGAAAGGAAGTCAATATAGATCATTTTTAACATACTGTATAGTGCTTTGAAATTTACCAAATGTGGAGGGATGAATGTCTATGCACAGCAACTATGATATACCCCACAAATCTCCGGGCTGTGAGCTAATAGATCGTTCGTTTTTAGTTCAGGACAAAGCCAAGAGTAATTAAGCCATTATGAAGTGTTCCTAAACTTCAGAATGGCTTGCTGTTAGGAGAGTTAAGAACATAGCAGTATTTATTTTCAGGGCTTTTGTGGAAGTAGTCAAATGATTTTTATTAAGTCACAATACTTTTCCACCTAAATAAATAAGTAGAGAAGAAGTGTCTCAATTAAGAACAAAACCTCTTAAGTAGAATTACCTCTTTTTGTTTGTGAAGTTGCAGTTTAACATTCAATAGTTGAAAATACTGTGCCACAGTAGAGTGAGAATAATGGCTTAGACCATCTATAAAGATTTGTAGGAAGTACTGTACTGCATGGGCAAAAGGTGTCCTGAAATACATGTTTATGTGCCTCTTCTCTACTAGCAAACAGAAAATACAGAACGTGTAAGCAGAAAACTCAACCGATGCCAGGACTATTTCCTGTATTGCTATTACCACGATATGCTCCCAAACGTTTGGCCAGTTAACATAAAGAACTCCTTTGCTAAAGCAACACATTGGTTAGAAGGGCTAATCTTTTCTCACGTACATGAAACTCTATTCCATTTCAAAATACACTTTATTTTTCTTCACTTCGTATTCTCTCCTAATAAAGGGTTCTAAGGTCCTCGGTTTGCATGATGTATTGCCTAATATTAGCTCTACATAGGAAGAAAGACAAGACCTGCTAGACACCTTGAACAAAATGCAGTGGAGCTCCAGGGGAACGTGGCTAGGTGCTGGGTAGTGAGGTGCTGTGTTCAGCCTCACACCTGCAGCCTGCAGACACATACAATGGAAAAGAGCACACCTTTCACCAAGCAGGCAGAAGACTGTCAAGCCTCTATTCCTCACACCTACTATAGATCACAGTGGTCCAAAGAGGATGCTTTTGCTGAAGAGGATGAAGATGTCCTAGAAGTGATGTACATTGATAAATGAGTTTTGCCATCTTAACAGACACATCATATTTCTCTCAGTTCAAGGAGCAATATTACAATCGAGTTGGTGGTGTGGCAAGAACTTCTTGGCCATGTATATAGCTATTCTGACTTCAAGACCAAACAATTCAGTTTTAAGGACATCATATTTGTAAGGAAATCTTAATCTTTCTCATCAGTTAGTCCCCTCAGAAAATCCAGGTTTTCTGATCTTGAGAGACAGAGAAACAGATCTTTTAGCTAAACTGTTTTACTGGTATTATTCTTATCTACAGTTATAGGCAAATTTGACAGCAATGGTATTTCAAAAACCAGAGGTCAGACATGTGATATATTAAACTTACTGAATAAGTGATGCAAAGGTTCTTCAGCGTAGGCAAAGTAACCATGTGTTCAGAAAGAAGCAGAAAGCAGCATAAAGCAGAAAGTCAGTGTGAAGTATTTAGTTTCCTAAACATATTGGTGGTAGTGACGAATTTGGGTGGGCCTATTAATTGCATGGTCCAGATTTCTGTTTTGAGTATGTGCCAAATGTGTGTACTTTTAAGTAACTCATTTACAAGGATAGCTGAGTTAATTACTTACCTGAAAGAGAGACCGCAGAAATAGCCACTGAACTATCTGAACATGTTTTCTCCTATGTGTTATTTGAAGACACAAATGTATAACTATCTAAAATTTTGGGCTTAGTCTTAAAACTTCTTCATCTGCAAGACTAAACTGTATAAAAAAGGTGGAGGAGGAAAGACAAAAGGAATGTAAATGAGTAAAGATAGATTTGCATAGCGTGGGAATGTCACTATACCTTAATATCTGTTATAACATTTCTGATACTTAATAAACTTAGGTTAGTGCTAAACTCTGGTAAAGGTCATCATAGTGCATTTTCATTTTACAGCTACAACATTTTCACATTTATTAGGATTATTTTAAACTGAATGAATTAAATGAATGAATTATACACTATGGAGGTAAATATCAAGGAAGAAGAATTATTATTTAAGTTAAGGGATAGTATTGGAACAAGATCAAATGATTATAGGTTGGCCTTGAATAAATTTAGAGGGGAAATCAGAAGAAGGCTCCTTAACCATTCAAGGAATACATTTCTGGAACTACCTGACAAAGGCAGAAGAGTAACTTAATTTATCTTAAAAAAGGAACTTTGATATGCTTAGGAAAGGGAACATATAGTGAAGTAGGAAATTTCATGGAGAGAAATTTGTTGTAGGATTCTGGAAGATGATTCTGTCCCAGGACACAAGATTGCAGTGACAGTTTTCAGATACTTGGTGTTTTAGTATTCCCAAAATGCTCCTATACAATTGCTATTTTCATTATAGAATATAATATCAGTCCATGTTGCTGAGTTTTTATTTATCACCTGTAAGAAGTCAGCAAGGACCTTTCCTGTCTTGATCAGTAATTTGGCTCCTGGGATCTATATGTATCTTCCTCTGAATCCTTGGAGTTCGCAAGCAGACACAGATGGAGTGAAATTGTGCTCCTAATGGCATCATCTCCTCAGATGACTGGTTGATGTACCCTGATCACGCAGTCAGGGTAAAACCAGTTGCCAGATATGAATCTACGAGGAAATCCTTTCCCAAAATAAAATTAGCAGCAGTCTTGAGGTATTAGCATATGACTCTGTTAGGACTCAATGTGAGTTTTATTTAGCAAGTTAAGTGCAGGAGCCTGTGGTATTAATGAGATTATTTCTGCTTTTACCCGAGGCATGTTTCAGGCACGGCTTTCTGTCCTAAATTTCTGAAAGGAAGTTCGAAAGATTTCTTATCCTTTATTGCATAGTGTAGTTGTTCCAGGATCCCTTTCAAATGGGTGTTGCATCATTGCTTGCAATCTGCGAAACTGCTGTATGACTTGGATGATTTCTCCCATTCTTTGTTTCTTGAGTAAAGTAATCATCTTGTGTATTTTAAATCGAATGTTTATATTCCATTTTTTAAAATTAAAAAATAACTATACAAAGTGGAAACAGTCAAGTCACATGCAGTTCTTCATTTTGTTATTCTGTAAACATATTCTTTTGGACCTTCTGTTTCATGATCCCCTTTTCACCCTGGTATTCCCTGTCTTACTGTATGACTACAACTTTAAAGCAAGGGCTGAGGCATAAATCGGAACTTTGCTTCTGATTCTGTGGCATGAGGATTTCCTCTTATGCCATTCCTGGTGCCATTCCTGAGGGGAGGAAAGAGGATACAAAATAATCAGCATTTCCCAGCGGTCAGCCTTTGCTCACAAAAAGCCTTGAACATGGATCCCTTGGAGGCCATTTTAATCATGACGCTTATTATGAAAGCCAAAGAGAGAAAATGGCAGGGAGCTTGTCTATATGGTACCTGCCTTTAGCAGTGCTTCCAGCCAAAATCCTCCCCTGCTGAAAAAGTAAATTTTCACAGCTGGAATTTAGAACTGTGTTTCTTGTGATTTGCATCAGTAGAGATGATTTAGACCTGAGAGAGCTTGAGAAATACTAGTCCCAACTCAAATATATTTGAAATAGCCTATACATCTAAAAAAAAATTTAGTGGGCAAGAAGAAAGATAATGTCATCTGTGAAATACTATAGATGGTCCATTAAATACCGTCCGCTCTCTGTTCAGTAGAGGTCCACAGTTAACCAACAACAGCTATGTGATATTCTCCAGATCTCACCTCAGTGTCACCAGTAATAGATGCTGAAAAAAAAAAACATTTTCCAGTATGTCAGCAGAAAGAATTCTGAAGAAGGAAGGATTATTGAAGGGCAAGGTGATACCATAATGAGAAGTTATATGACTGACAGCACTCCTGCTGGTTTTCAGAATGTTCACTCATGAAATACCATGAAGCTGGGAATATAAAGAGAAGTAAGTCCATTCTCTTGTTCTTTAGATTTGTCAAAGGGCTCAGAAATGCCGGGCAAAGATTATCAACTTATATATAGTCTTGACTAACGGACTCTTTACTATGATAATTGGAACGAGTGAAAGCTGGCAAAAGAACTCTACTTTTCCTTTTTCCTCACTAGATTGTCTCAACCCTAATCTCCTTCACTGTTCTGCTTCAAAATTTTCTTCTTTAGAGTGGGGTAAACAACTTTTCCTATTCCCTGTTGCAAAAATGAACTTTACAGTGCAAAGGCTGTCTAAACCCACATTCCAGCTGTCATTAGAAATTTTAGCCTATCACAGTAAATAAACCAGTCTGTTGCTGAAAAATAAATGGGAATTAGAACCAGTCAGAAATGCTTTGCCCTTCCCTGCTCCCCAGTGATAGAAGCAATGAGAAGGAATTTTAGAACAAATGATTTTGATTAGGATTTCCTTCCAAAACTTCACCTTTCAACAGCAGTATTTGAATATTTTGCCAAACCTATACAATTTCTTTACTAGAACAAAACCTGGTTTGGAGACACGATCAAGATATGTAGTCCTTTTTTGCGTATTTTCAAGGACATGAGACTATATTGTAAAGGGGTATAGGCAAAAAGGCAAAAAGGCCTAAGGGCTCCGAAAGAGGTTCAGCTGGCAGAAATGAGAATTAAAGCATGCAGGAGAAAATAAACTGAAAAATATATATTAAGTGGGATGGAAGGAGCAGTAAAGCTGAAAGAGACCTCGGGGAAGAGAAAGGACAGCAAATTGGACATTAATTTGTAATCTGACACTGGAGCAAAACAAGGCAATGAAAGTTTAGCTATTTGTACAAAAGAAGTGCACCATAAAAAATAACATAAGTCAATGAAGTAAACATTTTGGCACCCAACATTTCCCTATAGTGAGTTTATAGCCCCTTTTTATAGCTGGAGTTGCGCACATGGAGTGCAGAAGGGTGAAGGGCAGGATCTAGCCAAATATAGGTCTTATGAATAATCTCCATCTCGCCTAACTTTACCCATCTAGAATTTATCTGACTGCATCTAAACTTACTTCCCTGTCTTAAGAGTAGGTAATGTCACCCTTTGGAACTGCTTGTTTCTTAAGCACAGAGTAACTTAAGTATGACTTAAGTTTAGAGAGGTGATTCATGTTTTTTGCTATGTGAAAACCTGAAAGAATTGACAAGATGAGGATGATATGAAGCATCTAGAGGGTCTAGAAAGGATTCAGTGATGTGAAGAAGTACCAAGAGATGACTGAAAACCTTGTAGCAACCAAGTACAGGAGAAATGAAAGCTTTGAGGAATGTGAGAAAATATTGGAGGTGGTATAAATGTAGATAACCAGGAAAATTAAAGTTTTGAGTCAGAGATTTATTATTCTGCAGCTTGCATAAGATACAGTCCAGATCAGGTGACGGAAATGAAAAAGCCGCAGGGAAAATTCTGAACGGCAAGTAACTTCTCACAGTTTATGACTGTGGTAGTATAGCACTGTCAAAACATTTACATCAATGTAACTGTAAGATGGAAGGATATCCAAGTTCCAGTTCAAGGAGTCCCTTAATAGGTGCCTTCCTTAGCTGGATACCCTTGCTGGCAATACAGCAGCTGCCCGGCATGACCAAATTCAGATAAGAAGTAACTCCTCCCACACAACATCAAAGCACACGTCTTCTGGGTAACCCTTTTCTATAGTCAAATTGCTCATGTTAGGCTTTTACACCTTTTTTTGTAGAAAGTGCAGAGAAGATATGCTAATATCAGTTTTTAAAAATGTATACAAAAAGCAGATTTTTCTGTACTTTATTTATGATAAAAGTAAAAGTCAATTTTTTTCACAGCAACTTTTGACAAGTTGAGGCTTTCTTTGTTGTTTTTTGTTGAAGTTTACATTTTCTAGTGTAAATGTGTGTTACCATCAGTTTCAGTTAAGTGGCATGTCACGGAACAATTCATTTCTTCAGCTTAGTGAAAGATCATTTCTGTCAACTTTACGTGTGTTGACTTACACTTATTTATGATGATGGAACTCTAATTAAGGCTGATATAATTTGAACCTGAATGTGTTACCCTCTTCTCTTCCTGTAACACTGTGAAGCTGAGCCGTCCTGTCTTGTAATATGCGGTCTTTTATACTGACTGAAAGAACAAAGCTGAGTTTGACAAAAAATATGTGCTTGCAGTTTTTAAAATTTCTCATTCAGACTCAAAATATAAGCATCTTTCAGCTTTATTTCTTTTACCATGAGGATGATCAATGAGGGTGGGAGAGGGAACCAACTCACAAATGCCATTTTAGATGCCAATGCGGGGAGAGGGAAAAGAGAAAGAATTTTCTAAAACTGAATATAACCCGTCTTCCAAAAATCGCACGTAAGCTCATGCACCATCAAATTTAAATGTATCATACTACAGTGTAGCTCATGCTACACTGCTTAGTATGCACTGAGTGCACAGAGAGAAGAGCGTGAGAGAAAAGTAAGTAGACTCAGTACAAAACAAATGGGAAACATAAGGCTTTTGAGACTAAGACAACATTTCACTGCTTCTTATTGTTTTAGCATCTCCTTCTTTTTATTTCAGATTGAAGTAGTTTATCCTTTATATTTCAAAGTTTCTATATTTATCTCTGAAGCAGCTGGTGCTATTTGTTCTGGGTGATTTAATTTATTTATTACCATATAGTCTAAAGACACAAAGCTCTATCTTCTAATGATTTTACTGTGTGCTTTTTAAATTGAAATAGTTGATCAGGTTTTTGCCACACTGTCTCCTGCTTTTCTTTAAAAGAACAATTAGACTTCAGTGTATTTTTCTTAAAGAAGGAATTTAATCAAAGTGAAGGATAGACTTGAGTAATGCTGTATATAGATTCATTTAACACAAAATCAGGATGCTGAGAAAAGCTTCAATTAGATTTTGCTTGTTTAAGAAGTTTTCAAAAGCTGCAAATATGGTTGAAAAGTGACAGGTGCTCTCTTTATCAAGATCCCTCATAAAGATACATTTAAATTAAATTTATTTGCCTTAATCAGTTCTCTAAGGCTCTGTTTTAGGAAACACTGTCTTTGTGTCCATGTTACATTGTGAGATGATGCAGGAGTCTACTAAAAAAACAGCTTTTCCTAGAAGATATGTGCCTATCATTCTAGCATTATTTTAGATGTTATAAATGAAGATATTAGTAAATACAACTGATCCTCATATCCATTCTCAGCTGCTGCTTTTTTAGACTGAAGTCACATGTCTATTGACTGTGGAAAAACAGTTTGGCAATAACTCCTTTGATCTTCATGAATGTTACCTATGAAAGAGGGAAGATTTGACTCCATAGAGTAATTCAAGAAAGAAACGAACAGTGGGTCCATAATACTGTCTATTTCCCTTTTTCCCCCCTCTCAATTGCAGGAAATGAACAGAGATCTGTAAGAAAGTTGTTGCTGCTTGCAGGTCTTCTGTCTTTGATGACCCTGGGAAAATAAATCAGCAGTTCTCTCTCGTATGTAAAATTCCAAATAGCACAAGTGTTGCACAACTGACTCATAATTGCATTGCTGGTGTAGTTGTTTATCTCTTGGCCAACACCTAAATAACGCACTGAGAGAATGCAATCCACTTTCGCTAGATGGCAGTTGAAACAAATCGCCAGCTGAGAAGGAAATCATGTTCAGGTCTAAGAAAATGAGGTGGATGAATTTTCAGTTGCAGGCACATTCACTTTTAATTTATGGGGGGATTTTTCATGTTGAAGCCCAGATTTTCTTGGTGGTTTTTTTCCTGCTTTTTCTTTTCTACTACAAATTTTTAAATCCATGAAGATTAGGAGTCAAATTACGGTTTACAGACCTCACTAGTATAATAAATTCTCTATGTTAGTACAATCAGGGAGCGGATCTGAGGGAAAATGTACAAGTACTTACTATGACATCTCTTCAGAAGCACAGAACTGATTATTATTTTTTAAAGGAAAAGTAATTTACAGCTGACCTTTGACTTCTTTGCACGATGTTTCTTTTTATTTCAATTCATCACCTACATCCAGGGCTGGACTTTCAAAGCAGCTCAGCTTGTTGAATGAAAATTTGGCTGTAAGAGTCACATCAGGAGCAGGTGTACATTCTAATCGCTTCTGAGAAATATGGTTTTTACGTGAATCCTGGAGAGAGTGGCAAGTCTGATGCATCTTAAACCAAAGCTTTGAGTGCAAACATTGTCTTGCATAGCCATTATCTGGAATCAGAAGCTGTTCTTTACATTTTATACAATTTTTTTAAACTACTTTATGGCTTGTGCGTGTTGATACATTGACAGATTATCACTCCAGCTGTGTTACAGATATTTCATGCTATTGAACAGAGGTTGCCAGTGAGCAGTAATTCTCTATTGAATGAACTCTGGAAAATCTAAAGAAGCGCAAGGCAATATCCTTTGAACTGTCAGATTTCTAGGATAAATGATACAGTAGATGATTCTCTGCTGTGTCAAAGCATCATCCCCTTTGAGGCACCAAGAGAGTATGGCTGCAGCAAGTGTTTAATATTTGTTAGAGGGCAGGGAAGGATGCCTGGGGTTCAGTCTCGTTCTGGGGTTGACACTCTAAACTCCAAACCGGTCTGGAAAGAGGGAATAATAGATATCCAGGCTGAAAGGTGTTACCTCCTTTCCTCTCAGCTGTGGTGTGAAGCTTAGTTTGTTAGTGTTTTTAATCATTTCACAATCCTTAGATAAAGCACCCTACAGAAATGCAAAGTATGTACTGCCCATATTAAAAGGAGTAACATAGATGCACAGTTTATACATATAGCTGTACAAAGCTAATATCAGCTTTTTTAATGGGTCTACACAACACTTTCTTAAGATCCAGCCCTTGAGTGATGTGTTCATGCCACCCATACATACTGCTCTTTGAGAAGCGGCAGAGCACTGAGCAAGATGAATGCATCTGGTTAGAGTAGATTATTTTTATCTAAGGAGAGCAGAGCACAACCTTTACCCAGAGTCTAAGCACCTTCCCTCTCCAAAGTCTATTTGCCATGTTATTTGTGCTGGGATTAGTCAGAATGGTTGCGTCTACGTCTAAGACAGTTGTCTGAAGAAGCTAGTCAAATGGTGCTAGTCTTGGTTATGCAAAGGTTATTTGCGCGTCCAGGACAATGACAGCACTTGTGCCACTAACTGAGTTGACACTGGTAGGGTTAGGAGATGGTGGTGGTATCTCAAGGGAAAAGGTGGCAATGGCAGGAATCCTGAAATCATCAAAAAGCAGGAGGAAGGCAGCAAATGGGCAGAAGAGTGAACAGCAGAGAAGCTGCATGTGCTTCCTAGGATGGCTGAGGGGACAACAGAAGTCTGGATAAGCAGCGGAGAGAGAAGAATAAGAAAACATCAGGTTGAGAAAAGGCCGGAAGTGCTGCATTAGGCCAAAGCGTAGTTTATTTTTAGGATGAATCCTTCTATTTGGTAATGACTGCAGTGAGAGCTTAGAAGAGGGACTGTTTCTACTACAGGTACACCAAACTTCTGCTATCAGGCTCCCACTGCCTAATGTATGCACCTCGTTTCTTTATCAGAGCTTCCCTTTACTTGCAGCTGTACTGAATCAGTCAGTGTATTCTCAGGAGGCTCTAAATGTGCTGCCCTATGAGTCAATGCCATTCACTTTCTATTGCTCATTGACTTTGCATGGGTCCCTGAAGCAAAGAGACTTTAGGATTCACTGATGACGTTTGTGTCTGATGATCTTTTGATAGCTGTAGGGCTCATATCAGTTTGATCCTTTCAATTCAAATTCATTCAAATGTACATGTTTTCTATTGCTCTTGGCCTGCCTAGGTTTTAGCTGAGTAGGTCTATCCCTATTGTGTGTAAGCTTGCATTTCTGCTTGTGACTGTATCTTGACTGGCAGCCCATTGGTGTAAACGCAGCCTCAGACCAAGCACTAGCTAGGCAAGCTTACCCATAGCCAATACCTAAAGGTACCGAGTCTTTACAGGGGAGGATATAGTTCATAATCCAGGTCTATTTAATTATATCCTCTCTGTTGATGCTTCAATTGAGGGCACCAATTAGTTTCAATTGTGCAGGTGGTTTTAGTAAAGTAGACAGTTAGGCTAATGGGAAACTGACTGTGATCATCTACCTCGTTTCACAGAGCTGAGGAGCAACAATCTCATTTGAACTGAGGTCAATTATTCTTGACTGGGACTGGCTTTAAACTAGCAACCTCAGTGTGAAAAGGCTGTCGGGGTGATTCAGCCTCTTGATTTCCATTTTAGATGTGTAGGTCTCGTCATCAGAAGTATTTGACAGTAACTGACTTTGATGTAGCCAAATGAAATGTAGCTATTTGGCCACATCTAATAGAAGGTGCCTTCCTCACACAAGCATTTTAACTTTTGATCCTTGGAACTTGAGGGGAAACTCTTCTTATTTAAACATAAAAACAAATCATTGACCATTTAGGGAGAGGAACCTTACTAGAAAGAAATATCAAATGGCCTCTTAAAAGATTTTAATCAGCTCAGAGATCTGTGTTCTGTTATTTGCTCCTAATCCTGCCTGGGCAGTTAAGAGTGACAGCATTTAATACTGTTTTCTATCTTCTATTCTGATTCTGAAAACTAATGGATGACAAAAGGCAAAGGAAGTAAAAACAGCATAGGAGGTGGACAAAACTGAAGTGCAAATGGACATATGCAGATGTGCTCACTGATGATCTGGGCACATTCATCTCCTCAGGAGAAATCAAAAAGCACTGACTCCCCTGGTCATCTCACGAGCTTTCAGGAGCTTTTAGGAGACTGAGATCTTTGTACCATGCAGTAATACTTGGCTTAAAGGTCATGCAATCGCCAGTCTATTTGATTTTGTCTTTGAGTAGCATTTGAAACAAGTTTGGTGCCTCCTCACTGTCTTTGTTTCTCTGCAGGGCTCTAGTCCTGGCTATCTGCGCTGCAGATTTGTTAGTCTGAGCTGTTTCTGCCTTGAACAACTCAATTAGTTCTGCTGGCAGGACAACACAGGTGCGAAAGAGAGGGTAACTCCTTCCACACTATGTATCCTGCAGATGGTGTGCCACGTCTCATCTTCCTACCTCAGATAGTCTCTAGCAGTATCACAATAGGCCATGAAAGGGGGCCCGTGACACTCCCCTGAAGGACAGAGACTGGGGGACTGTTACAGGGGCATAGGAGACCAGCACTGCAAGAACACAGCACCAAGAGGCTGAGACAAGCTTCCAAGATCAACCCTGTCCCACTTCCCCTGTGTTCGCCACCTACGTACAAGGGGAATTGAGGAAGGATTCCCAGGCTCTGCTCAACAATAGCACTTCTGTTCCAGATCAGATCACTGGTGACTGTGAGTGACATACGTTGTTACTGCCTCCTGGGCAGAAGCAAGTAATACTGCAGCACAATCAAAATGGAGACATATACACAAGAAAGAAGACATCCACTTCTCTAATTCTAGGAACAGTTACTGTTTTCTTGGCTCTCTTAGACTTCTGGCCTCTGTTGGAAGTAGGCAATCTCTGTTGGAGGTAGCAATATTTGAGATGTCAGGCCGAGCACAAACCAGCTCAGGAGAGAAAAAGCAAACTTGGTTCTACTGCGAGCAGGGAGTCTAGGAGCCTAGGGGCAATAAATCCTACCAAAATGGATGTGGAGGAGTAGCAGCAGTGATTGTATTCTGTCCCTGGTCTCCAAGCCCTTCTCCACTGGGATGAGTATCTGACAAACCATGAGCTTCTTAGGCCAGTGGTATTTCTACTAGACTGAGGGATGCTTAGTTGTTAACCCGCTCTCTTTTCCTTCTGAGCCACACCATCCAGCTCTCTCTTCCAGTCACTCCCATTAAGACCAAGGAGTGCATCTAGGACTGTCTGTATTGCCATACTCAGACTAGAGCTGGGACAGGAGGCAGTCAGGTAGTCCCAGAGGTATGAGTTCCTGAATGGTGATGTGCCGGGGCTGAAGGGTGGACACCAGATCCTGAGAGAGGCTCCGTAGTGTTGTCGTGCATTTCTGAAATTCTGTATCCAATAATTGTTCTCCCATTTGTATGTCATGGTGCACTCCCACCTGTGGGAACTACTCCTCCATGCCCAAGGGAAAATGGAAGGGGAACTGCTTGGAGATGTGACCATGACCAAAAGCATGAGATGCTGGGAAACGTCTGAGCAAAGATGTCTTTCATTTGCTACTGGTGATGTAGAATTAATTCCTTCAGCAATAAATAGCTTCTGTGTGGTAAAGGACTAAGTAGACCTGCACTCTTCTGCATGGAAAAGAGATAGATGAGGAAGAATATTCAGAGGCCTGTAAAATCAAGAATGACACTGAGAGGATAGATGGGGATTGATGACAGTCTCTTCCAATACAAGAATTTGGGGGAATGAAATGAATCCGGAAGGTGGTAGACCCAAGGTAAATAAAACGCTGGAATTCTTCAAACAGCAGGTAATTAGGCTGTGAAATGCCTTACTACAGCATGTTGTGAATTCTAATGGCTTTCAAAAACAACTGGACCTATTAATAAAAAAGCCCAATCAAAAATTATTAAATATGAAGATATCACCTTTACCTAAGGATGTCTCTGTGCCATAATTTGTTGGAGGTGAGGAAAGCATGTGAGGGAGTACTGCTATTTGCTTGTTAACATCTCACATTCTCTGCTGATATCTGCTTGTGGCCACTGTTGGAGACGGCACCTGGGACTTCTCTTATAAACTGGTAAGGCCTTTCCTATTTAGGTAACCCTTTTTTGGAGCTTAAGCCACATCATATCAAGGCTTACTGAATATCAGGTGCACAAAAAATGGCAGCAGACAATATGCTCTTGTAACATATGGTGAAAAGTCTCCGAAGACCTGCATGAGAGGGCGGTCCTTTCACACAGAGGATCTGAGCAAGGTAATGCAGTGTGTTAAATAGATGAGCAGAGGTGAGATGAGTCATACAGTTCATATTAGAGGGACTTCTAGTCACGTAGGTGCTAAAGGTTATGGGATAACAACTACTGTGCCACAGTGTGTTGATGATCTGATCCATGCCAGAAGGACGGTATGATGGTCTGGACAATGTGAGCACAAGCTGGTCCATAAGAATTGCCAGTGGATCTGGGTTTGCTCCCTTAAATGGACTTCAACATCTATATGAACAGAACAAAGTAAACTAGGCACGAAAAATAGTTTTTTGATTAACTATATGCCCAAATAGTATTTTTATGGGTTTATTTTACCTCATATTAATAGAAATTATATTCAAATAAGGCACAAAAATTATTTTAAATTCAATATTTAATATGACATTCTTTGTATATTTTTGTCTTGTGTTCAAAAGTAAACGAGAAATTGAGGAAAATAGGGGGATTGTGCTGAAATTAACATCCAAAATGGTATACGTCATTTAAAACCAACCATTTTGGATGTGCTGCTAGAGTGGAGAAAGCAATAAGCATTTTTTAAAAACTAAGGGCTGATTTACAAGAGCTGAGCAACTGTGGTAAGAATTTTAAGGGAGATCATTTCCTATTCAGATTATGATTAATTTGACTTTTGTCCCTAAAATCAAATGTTATCAATTTTACTTTTAGGAAACGTTGCTACAGAACCAAGAGTATAGCCAAGAAACTATTATTTTCCCTGTACAATACCTCTTCATGCAGTACCCATAAAGTCAGGTTTGGCATGGGTAATGGGGATTGTGCTTTATTTGTCTAGTACAGAACTGTAGTAAGGTGCAAACACAGATCTTCTAAATATTCAGCAGTTTCCATTCTGAATAAAAAAGTGTAAAAATTCTACCTGATTTATTACAGATGCCAACAAAACAAGCTAAATCTGACATTTTAAAGGATTTACTTTGGCTAGCATTCATTCCAGCCTCTCTCCTGAATCCAAGTAATAATTGAATTGAACTAACTTTTATCAGACATCATAAAGATTGAGTCTGTTCAAAGAATGTTCACCCTGTCATTGAGAGAAATGGGTATCCTCAGCCCTGAAGTCCAGTGTGAAGAGAAATAGTTTTGAACCACGCGTTTGATGAACGTATTTGTTTCACTCCCGAAAGGTAAATGGATTTGAAGATTAAGTGATAATTGCAAGTGCAAATCTACTTAGAATTTTTTAAAATAAAATTATTATCTCAAGCAATCTGTATTCAAACTACCTCAGAATATAGGGATAACAAGGAGTAAAATTATCCTTACTTCAATAAAAAGAATTTTTTTATGTATGACAAATCCCTTAATTGTGTGAAACAATCAGGGGAATATTAATTGCCTTCTTGATGAAGAGACCAGCAGCTCAGTTACTTCTAGAAAACAGTAAAAAGTACCTTCCTTATTCAGCACAGAATTCATTCAAGCCTATGAAAATTTATATTAATTCAATATATCATTGTTATAAAAACTGCATTGTGCATAGTTAGCTAATGCAATAAAGTGTAATTTAGCACTTCTATTTTCAAAGAATGTTTGCATGTGAATCCATGCTAACGTTATAATGTCTTCCCTTTGTTTTATGTCACAATTAATGTAAAATAATCTTTTTCTCTTAAAGGAAAACATAATTTAACATTAAGGCCATGTCTCAAACTGGATAATTGTGAAAAATAGTTTTGTTGCTGTCTAGAGAGCTTTTGAGCAGTATAAGACTCTGAATTGAATGGTTTTGGTTAATCTGTATTTTCCCTGGAGAAATTATCTGACTGAGAAGTTAATACACAAAGTCTTTACTTTCAAACATTGGAAGCCATCAAATAGCAGAAACACTTCTTATGGAGGACAGGAGAGGCTGTGGCCTCGGGTCAGCAAGGCAAACGTAATGCGCAGCACCTGCCTCAACTTCACTTCTGATCAGCACACTCTGGCAGTGTGCTCACTGCAGGTCCATGCTTTCATAATTCGGTTCAGCCAACTCAGAAACTTTCTGCATTGCAGTGAACTCTGTGCAGTCCCTTCCTGTCCCTAAGAAGGTTCTTCCCACCGCCTGTGAGGGCTCCCTGCTCCTCTCTGCTCCTATGACCTGAGGGATCCCATCACCTTGTTCTGACTCTCATGGCTCTCTTTTCTGCAGCCTGTGCAAGTTGTCCAGCTGAGTATACCCACATTTCCTTGAGAAAAGAGCCACCTCCTCTTCTTTCTAGAAGCACCATCTGATCGCCTCTTTTTTGAGAAACAAAACATACAGCTGAGAACAAGCAAATGGAACATGTATAAGCATTTATATGGTAGCAATTTGAAATTATGCATTGGTCAGTGCTCAATACCTGTTAGCACCATTATGATACTATGTTACTCTGTTACTTTGCAAGCATGGCAGCATTTCATGATCTTCCAAAAAATCAGCAAATTTCAATGCAGAAAACCAATAATGATTTGTTACCCTGCACCAGATCTTTGGTTAATGTAAACAGACAAAACTCTAGAGAAGCTCTAGGTTACGTATACCATGTTTCTTTACATATGGTTTCCTTACGCGGCCCTCAGATACTGGAACATAGGTGCTGTATGCATCCTCAAAAGATATTTCTCCCACTTTACATCAACAAAGGGCTTTGCAGAAGAGAAGAATGTTTTCATGTATCAAAAATGATCAAGACTGTAAAGCCAGTTTTCTGACCCGCTGTGAAGCCCAGGCCAACGAATTTCACTTGTGTGTGCCTCTCTCTAGTCCAGACTATATCCGCACTCTTAAAATGCCGAGTGATAAAAGCATTGCTATGAATAATTTGATATGTTTTGCATATTGTTTGTATATTTTATTTGTATTTCTAGATATTCCAAATAAGATTTTGCCTGAATTTTTATCTCTTAACACAACGACATTTCTGCTGTTTCACAAGCCTGACTTGCAAGATGTGGCTCTCGCAGTCCCCAAATGAGACATAACATACTTGAACATATATGCATGTAACATGGCAGTAAAGAGAAGATACTTTGTGCACTAGAAAATGTTTTAACTTAATTTGTAGACTGAAGGCCAAACTTATCCCTGAAACATGCCCATAGATTCCTGCTGAAGACATTTGGAATTACAGGTGTATCTCTGAGGATAAAATATAGCCCTAAAACATTAACAGCCTTCTCAAAAAGCTGAGAATGATAAAAGTCTTGGATAGTTTAAAGTAGTAAGTCTAAAGTCAGTGTGAATTCTCTGTGGCTGGAAGCAGTGAGAGGAAAATAGAAGTATGTTCTGCAATAATTTATGGGTTTGGAAGATTAATGGAGAGAAAGGTGCAGACATACAACAGAGATAAAAAGCAATCCGATCCAGGACAACCCACACACAGAGATCAAAGTTAATTTTGAAAACCTAAGTGTTTAAAGAGAAAGCAAAGAATAGCCAAAGTAAAGAGAGACACTGAGAAAAAGAAACAATGAATTAAAAAGAGATACTGACAATTACAGAAAAGAACAGATACAGAAAAGTAAAGAGAGATGAAGCTCTAAGGAAGTTGCTAGGGATCATTAAAAAAGATCTTGATGAGAGAAGCATTTCAGGAAAACAGATTTTTCTTTTGAATGAAATTATACATCAGTGGAAGGGGAAAGAAAATGACTAGTGTAAGCATTATGTATGATGCAACTGCATGTAAGTGTGGAAGAGGAAATGTTCAGAATAATCCAGAGGCAGAAAGGATGCGAGTTTCAGTGAGGAAAGCAAGACCATGACGGTCATGACTCTGAGTCACATCAGAAAAGCTGCTGCCATTTTCCGAGTTGCATGCCAGGCTGACCCTTTGGACACTTTTCCCAAAGCATCAAAGCTACTGTAGTGTTCAAAAAGGGAGGCTAAGAAAATGGGAGGAAGTAAAAATATTAGCATATTATATCAGGAAGAGGAACTCATTGTCATTTCCTCCCACTCTTTGCCTTGCATCTTCACAACTGTCTTTCTGTTAAAATGATGTTTCCTTTTCTCATAATGGATAACCACTCAGGGTGCTGCAGTGGTTAAAAAATGCCCACTGGCTTTTGATTAGGAAGCAGGAAAATAGAGGGCAGTAGAGGCATTAGCAGGTGTTATTACTACTTCCTCTGGCATTAATGAAACCTGTAGAACACCAGAACACTTCAAGAGGAAGTTGGCATATTGGACAGAATTAGGGAAGAGCTGTAAGAACAATATTAGTTCTGAAAAGCCTGCCTTCAGTAAGAGGTTAGAGAAATTAGATTTTGTCTTTGCCAAGATCAAGGAATGCTTACAAAAGGAAGAGAATCCAGAAGCAAAAGGTCCTCTGTTCTAGTAAAAAGAGAGCATAGTAAGATCCAATAGCTGAGACGAACAAATTCAGAGAGAGAAAAGAAATCAAAATAAAATGCTTTATTGGAATTTTTTGTAGAGAAATGTGGTGAATTCTGTTCCTGATATTTTTAAATCCAAACTGAAGTCTCTCAAAGAGATGTACCCTTGCTCAACAGGAAGTTGTGGTCCTGATGAAGGAATGACTGGAATAGATTTGATGGCATCTGGCAGGAAGCCAGATTAGATGATCATAATAATCCATCTGATTTTACAAGGTACAAATATATTTTAAAATCTCATTATTATTGCAAAGCTGCTTTGTGCCACAATGTGTATGGATTAGATCTAGCATCTTTTTTTTTAGACGAGGTAAATTATCAGCTCTTTGAAACTGAGCACATATAGGTTTTTTGATGTTTTTATTGGACCTTCTCTGGCACCTCTTGCTGTGTTTCTTGAGTGCTTTGAGAAGCACCGTGAACATTTTCAATTGACATAAGTTACTGATATTGCTTATGCTTTCAGAGCTTTGGACTTTAGTCATGATGACACAGTAAGAGCCATTTAGCTAACACTACACAGAAGCATTTGCAGTATTTAAAAATTAATCCATGTCCAGTCAGGCTCTTATTTTCAAAGTAGTAAAATGAAACAGGCTCTTTTCTTCCATGTTATGTTCCTATGCATAAACATACACACATATTTATTTTATAAAGTTTTCATGTATACTTATTCACATACATGAAATATTTCTGAAGAAGTAACTGTGTCTGTGGATGTTGAATCCTGTCATATGAAAGAGTTTCTTCTTCAGTGAGGTGGGTAGAAAGAAATTCCTGTGCTTTACTGTGCTTCACATGAAGTCATTAGGCACACTGCAAGAATCCAAGGGACTTTCTTGCACTTTGAAGATATTTCTCTATGTTGTTGATTTTACTGCTTCCTCTGTGACTGTGAATCTTTGAAAGGTGTTCAATGTGGTGAAGTCTACAGCTTTTTTAACAAGTACTCACCAGCTGTTTTTTTTTTTTTTCATCAATCAGCAAGCACTTTCTGACTCTATGTCCCTAAAGGAGTTTTTCATTATTCTTCCATGAGTCCAGGGCATTCTCAGGGTCTTCCTAGCTCACTGTTATTCCATAAGTATATGCTGTCACTTAGGAATGTTATTCACTGAACAATATAACAGTTTGCACATGTAATGTTTGTAGATGACTTGTACACTGTTAATATTTTATTGATTTGGGGGAGAAGGAGGTTATTTGTCTAGTCCTTAAATTAGGTGAGTTGCTAAGATATGCAGTGGACTTCCAGGCATTTCTCAAAGTAGTTTACAGAATATGCATGTATTTTAACCCAACTTGATTGACAGTCTTCACTAAAAATGTAGGTCACTCAACCAGATATAGCTTATCTTTCAGACTTGTATTTATCTGATTGCGGGAACACTTCTTCCCAACTCCCACTTGCAACTTCAGCCCACCTGGCTGATTTTAGTTACATTTACCCATAAGTGCTTCAGAACTTAATATTCACTTTAGCAGTATCACTCATTTATATGCATACTGCATTTTTGATTTTACTGTAACATTCTCCCCTTTTGTACACTAACATTCTCCTTCTGAATTGCCATTACCTAGTGTCAGAAATATCTCTCCTTCATCAGCATTTTTTTCCCGAGAAGCCTTTTTTGCCTTTCCTAGGAGATGCTGATTGTTGCCGATGAAGTCATTTCAGCAAGTGCTGCCCCACTGAAGGCAGCACCTGGCCTTTTAGGTGCAGCTTTTTAGAACCTGGGAGACAGCCCATGTTCAGAAGCCTCCAGGCTACCTTCACTTTTGTGAATATCATTTCATGTCGTTTTCAATCATTGGGAAACCTGGTAGTCATTGCAGGTGCTATTCTTTTCCTTGAGAGATCTGTTCTTCATCCAGTCTGAAACCTTAAACCTCCCACAAATGATTATTTATTTATTTACACTCTCTCATGAGGAACTAAGAAAAGGACACTGACAGCCTGACCGAGGCCTTGTTATCCGGAGCAAATGGCCTCTCTTGCTCAAAGGGGACTAATCGGGACTGATAACAGCGCATCACAGTTTTCCTACAGCTGAGATGCAGAGTAGCAATTGCTTGGAACATAGACGGCTTTCAGATCATGTCCATGCTATGGTTAATTTGGTATGAATTGAGGTCTCCCACATCTTAGGAGGCTCTCGGACTGCTGGACTGTATCTTCTGTATTTGTTGATGTTTCTCAATCTCTCCTCTTAAAACTGTTTAGTTTTATATGAATGAATACATAGTTGTTAGGGTAGAGTCATTAGAACTGGGGCTGGGTGCTTGTCCATGAAGTGGAAAAGCTGGGTTTTAGGCTTTATTCTGTCATTCAAGGAACTGGGATATTTAATCCCATGTCTGAAGATATTGACTTAGTTACGTGGCTCTGAGATATTCTCTACCTATTCTCCTGCATGGGGACCAAAACGAAAAACTGAGAACCTGATTTTAGCTTAGTGATTAAGGCAGTAAGTTGGGATAGGGTCTACCCTATGGCCCCTGCCTTCAGGTTGCTCTGTAACTAACTCAAAGTGAGCTACCACTCATCTTTCTTATACGCTGTTATGAAGCGTACAAGTATGGAGCATTTAAAACTGGCCTCAGGCAAAGCTTAGATACACTCTTAGCACACAGCATAAAATGGAGATAGCAATACAAAACAGACTCCGTAATTTATGGAGGCATATTCTATTTCGCTGTGTGCACCTTTGAAAGAGTTTGGTTTTGGACATACACTGCTGGATGGTCTTTCTTTACTGTTATTTGTATGATAGTAATGAATAAGTACACAGTCCTAGGCTGATTCTGCCAGGTTGTATTGTGTATGTGTATGATAGTCCAAACAGAAATTCAACAGATAGATGCAATCTACAAACTAGTCTGCAGAAAGGAAGAATGAGAGGAGCCAGCAGTATTTTCTCTTGTACTTTTGTGAGTCTTGATCTTTCTCCTCTGCCATCTGAGCCCAAAGACATGAACACATGAGGTATCTGTGCACTGCTTGTACTGCGGTTCAGAGGAGGAAAAGGGAAAAGATTGTATGTGGCTTGGCAGTTAGTGTCTGCAAGGCAGTTGCCAGAGCATGCTTAGGATGCTGTAATACATCCATGGTCTCGACCCCTCCTTTTTCCTCTGTGCTTCTGCTATGCTGCTCCATGTATACATGATGCAAGGCTGACGATAAATTATATATTTACAGTAATTGATCTAAAACTGTGATGCACGCTGCACCACAAGTGTTAAAAGCTATTACTGAGAAGACCACACAGTATAAATAAGACTCCAGTAATTTTCAAGCATTCAGGCTTAGTGGCATCTAATTCAGGCTTGTGTTAAGAGTAACAAATCTTATTGGCTATTTTAGAAGCTGCAACAACAACAAATGGGATGAAAAGGAAGAAGAGCAGTGAACAAGAAAAAGTCATCAATTTGGAAGGCAGTTTGAAGATATTAGGGTGAGTCAGAAAGATGCATACCTGTCTTACAAAATAGAGTAGAATCGTCTTCCTTCCTCCTTCAGCCAGGAAAGCAGCATCACCTCCCTTCTCCCTCCTTCACCTTTACTCTGGGCTTGACTCTTGCTTGCCCATCTCCTCTTAGGGCTTCTCACAAACCAGTTGATAATAGGTGAGAATCATTATCCTTCTCTCTGGATGAGGCCTTGTCCTTCCTCACTGCGTGCAATGATTAGGGCAGGGAAAGCGCACAGCTGAAGGTAAAATCTGAGACACTTTTTGTGAACATTTTGCTGCTGCCATTCATGCTTTTAAGATGTTTTCCCAAACCCAGAAAAATACAGAGCACATATAAGGTGAAATAAATTACTTTTGGTGTCCTGAGCTAACGTGTCCTCTAGTGTTGTAGAAAGAGATAAAATGCTATTTGCAGACTGTGAAGCACGAATTTAATATGTCCTTTTAGTTATTTTCCTGACGGCAACCTACAGGATTTTAGAAACAGTCACCCCCACCGAGACTGAGGGTATCAAAATACAGTAACACTGTTGCAGCTGTTTCCATGAGTCCTCAGTACCGCAGTGTACCATATAATCCACTGCGTAGCGTACGTATGCATGCTTGCCACCAATTATAACAAGACAACGTGAGTAGATTTTCAAAGATGCTGTGGGATCCGCATGCTCTGCATCTTTAAGCCAGCAGAAGTTGGGCGCCTAACTCTCATTTGTACTTCCGCACTATTTATGTTTTTCTTTGTAGGAGCGCAGAGCACTCCCAGTTGTGGAATAAGAGGCCAGCTGCTAAGCCAGTTTCTGAACCAAGAGAGGAAGACCTCTGCAGCTACCAGATGTTTCAGGTAAAAGTGAATGGCTTTATTCCTGCTTGCACCATAGTTTAGAGCAAGGAAAAATATCAAAAAACCCCCCACTGAAATGCAAAAAGAATAGTGAGAGCAGGAATTAGGCTGCAATCTTAGCGGTACAACTTCTGGAATAGAGCTGAGATTATGCCCCTGGTTCTGCACCAGGGACCCATATTCTCGTAGATCCTATGTTTTCTAACTGCATAAGATTTGCACTGGTGAAGACTCCAGTGGCATTTGCTCCACCCATTTTTGCAGCAGCTTAAGTGAGAAGGGATTTGAGTACCAGGCAGTGAAGCAAGTGTTCTGCAACCAACTGGGAATGCCATCTCTTTGAACAAATGTGCCTACACTTCAGTCAGTTTCTGTTATATAACTTGGCATTTCTAATCTACTGGCAGAAAACATTTTAATCATATTTGTGCTATCAAACCTGCTTACAGCTGAAAATCTGCTGAGTTCTTTATGATGCTCCTTTGTTTTAAGCACAGAGACATTTTATTGCAGTCTTCCCAGCTTTATTAATAATGTTATTAATATTCTTTTTGCGCAGAGCAGCAATGGAAAAGTGCCTGGTACTCATGGGTGTTCATTATTTAAAATGTAAATAAGAAAGGCTGCAAGAAGTTAACCATCTCAGCAGGAGAAAAGAAACAAACCTTTATTGCCTGATAGATATGGGCTTATCGCAGGTTTCATTATTGGTGCATATGAAATAAATACTTTATAGTCCTGTATCTGTAACACCAACAACAGGAAAATGCTCGTATCCAATTTTTCATCTGTCCTGTTTCTTGAAACAAAAAGTCTGGATGAAAATGAAACAAAAAGTCTGGATGAAAAGTTTTCTGAGTACCCTGCAAATTGATTTTTCTTTTTCTTTCTCAGAGTTGTGAAAAATTTTCCTGGATCCATCCCATATTGCTGTGACTCAGTCCTCTGTTGTGGTTCACTGATGGACCATGACTGTGCTGACTGGGTAGGAAAAAGAAAAAAGGCAAAGATAAGTGAATTTCATCTATCACCCTTGTGCACTTGGGGAGCTCCTGCATGTGAAGCGGTCTGTGACAGATATAAAGGAGGGACACAAGCTTTGTTTTAGGCCTGCACATCTCAGAGGTTTTGTGCTGTCTCTGGATATGTCTGTGTCAGACTGATTTGAGGATTTGCATTGGCTAGGATTTGGCAGCTTTCATATCACTATTGCAGATAAGCAGTTGGTGCAAATGTCAAGTTGATAATTGGTTTCCATTTTACAGGAGATATTTCTCTACAGATCTATAACTGAGTGGCATTGCTCACTGCATTTCTCCAACACCTACTCCTTATTGTCCTCTAAAGCACAATCCTCTCCCACTAGACCATGTTTTTTTTCAAAAGTAATAGTTAACAGTGTCAAAAGAGCAGGCCACAGGAGGCTGTAGGTCACCCTTCCCTGCTGGAAATTGTTGGGCATTAGTTTCTGGTATGCCACACACAGCAAGACAGCAGCTGCTTTAGTGCAGTTCTGGGGCAGCTACTGGTGCTTGCTTGAAGGCAAACAGGAGTAGGTGGTGGGAGGCTGTGCACAGGCCAAATCTGGGAGATGCTGCTGTTGCACAGCAGTGATGACCCTGATTTAGCAAGTTTATTGCAGCTGCTTGAGGTGTGAAAATGGCATCACTCCCATTGCCTGCTCTTTTATTGGGCATTTGTCATGTCTGAACAACAGAAATTAAAAAAAAGGGAGATTATAGGCATAGTTTCTTCAGATTTCAACTGTGAGCTATTTTTTATCTTATTAATATTGTACGGGTCAGAAAGTCTTCTGGGATCTGGTCAAGACCCCAGGCCCTAAACATGAATGGTGTTATGCAGTATTTGAATCAACAAGGATTTTACTGAGACTCTCCGCCTACTTCTCAGCTGAATAACAGCCAGAAGAGGTGCTGTGCTGTGTGTCTTATAAGTGGCTGAAAAATCAATCCAGTCCAGAATGCCAGGGGGACTTTTAAAACTCCGTAGTGTGACTAGAGGAGTAATTTTTACATTCACTTTTGAATTTCAGTTTGAAAAATCACAGTCTTGAATAATACCTTTGTGTGGAATAATGGTGTGTCTTGTTGTTTTGCGTATGGGGCTAAAGAAAGATAATAAAATTGTTCATGTGGTGGCTTTAATACTGTAAACAAAGCTTTAATTGACTACAAGCTGTTCTACAACAGGCAAGTACAGCAAGAGTGCTTGTTGTACGAATTTACGTTTGCGTCTCAAAGACTCAGCATCTTCATCTGTAAAATAGTATGCAAAAAATGATTGTCCCATTCTCGCATGACCACCATCCATATACTGTTTTTCTCTGTAGGTTATGGAACCCCATGAACGTGGCCTCATAACAGACTTTGCACACCTTTATAGTTTTGGAGACTGCGAGGGATTACTGCAGGAGTGAAGTCATTCTGACCCTCTTATTCTTTTTCTCCTCCCTTTTCGCTGTTTATAATAAACTAGATACTGTTGACACATCACTTGCCATATTTAAAGTTTATGTGTCATGTTTCCTATAAGGTATGCTATCACTCATCTAATTTATTGTCCAACACATGTAGTTAACTACTAATGAAAGGACAATGCTGGATGGATTATTAAACAAATGATATATGGAGCCATCTGCTTAAGTGTGTGACAGCTGAAAGGTAGGTTACTATAATATATGTCAATATATGCTAATGACTTGAATTATGCCACTGCAGGAAAAAGATCCAAATGATGCAACCTAAGAGCCTAAGGTTGGGGCCTAAATCTGTATTTAGGCAACTCTTTTCAGGCCGTTAGGTGTTCATTATACAGCTCTCATTGCTCACCAGGCTCAGCCAAGTCTGTGATTCTTAAGCCCTCCTGAAAATAAGGTCGTTTGAATTTTGTATTGGTCTGCCTGACTTTTGGCTCCAGTTTTAAAACTTTGGCCAGAAGTATTTGAGGGAGAGGGGGTTAAACATCCTTTCTGTTAAGTTGACTGAGATTCATTGCACTTCAGTTCCTCCCAGGAAAGATGTTTAATACTATTGATTGCAAGATTGCCTACTTAAAATAGCATAATGTGACAAGTGATGGATACCACATAGAGCAAAACTGTAGTGTAATTCAAGACATGAGCATGTATAGTATGTATATCAGTGTAGAAGCTTCATTTTTCATGAGGGCAAGTTAAAAGGTCATCCATTTCACTTAAGAGCACTACACATTTTTGTTAGTTTGACAGCCATTATGGGCTTGATCCTGTTATTCAAGGCAGTCATTAAACTCCCATTGACCTAAAGTGGGTAGGAGTGGGGCCAGGCTTTTACATGTACAGAGGAGACACTGAGATAAAAGAATACTGACGGATAATATCAAAGAGTGAAAAAAACATTATGGTGGCTGTTATATACAAACAATAATAATCCTTATAATTATCTGATGACTTCAAATGTTTTGTACTGCAGCGTTATTTCTATAAAATATTTTCTGTTAAACTTCTATAATCTTCCAAGAAACTTATGCAGATTTGTGTTAGTGTTTTGTAGCAACTCAGAGATGCAGATATTCTGCTTTACATTTTATAATGTTCCATTCATTTGTACCTATGGGGAGATGTCATCAATTCTGTGAGCATTCAAGCAGGTCATGCAAGTGGAGCAGCTGTGAATGTTGCAAGGAGAAAAAACAAGTCTCCTCTTTGTAGCTCTACACATAAAACACTATTAAGAACTAGACTCTCACTTGCATATTCTTCTTCTGGCTCCTTATTTCCATATTCTTGGCTTCAAGGAGTTCCAGCTTCAGCAGAAGCAGTGAGAGCCATGTTCAGAGGGAAGAGAGAATATCGTCCTGTTTTTCCTGTAACTCTCTTACTATTAATAACCTGAAATTGCTTTCTCCACATTGAAAATGGTATTAATTTCAGGGTGTTTAGTTCTTGGATAAGTAAGCGTTTAAGTAAGTGTTTTAAGTTCTTGGATAACCACCTCTGCAAAGGGGGGTTGTACAAAAATACTGGCTCAGTTAGGCTTTTCTGATTAGAAGAGAAGATTGGGATCTGCATCACGTGGGAACAGAAACATTTGTTTTGAAGAGAAGCAAGAATTCACATACATTGCTCCCCTCAGTGTGTCTTCTTGCCTAGCTCTGGCCACTGCCTTGCTCAGCATGTTTTTTGGGGGGTCACCCTTCTTAAGCAACTAAATTGCCCCATTCACTGTATGTGAAGCCTAAAAATCTCACTTCCTTTCTTTGGATCATCCTCCCAAGATGGAGTTGCTTGGTTTTACACATTTTAAAGTGTAAACTAGAGGATCTTAAATTTCTTTCTAGATTACACTTGTTTTCTTCTATACATGGATAGAATGCAACATTTACTGACGCTGAGGAAAAATACCCTATATGTACCATTTTGCTACATATATCTTATTTTCACTAAAAGTGTCTCTGCTGGTGTTGCTAATATTATCTATTCTATATTCAGAAAAATAAAGAAAAATGTCTTTAGGAATGATATAACTATTACTATAACAGCAATTACTGTATTCAAAGACCTTTGCATGAAGTCGTAAGACTGAGTTCAGATGACCATAATAGGTCTGTGCTTCATAATCTCAGACTTGCAACTTCAGAAAAATCCATGGGTGCGGTGAAAACTGAGGACAACACCTACTTATGACAAAATGCAGAAAAGAGTAACTCATGTTTATATTAGCACGGAGTTCATAGCATAGAGGAAAAGTAGGCCATTTGGTAGAGAATTTTGTGCGTAACAATGTAGAATGTTTGAGGTCAAATGTAAGCGAATTCCTCTCTAGGCCTTGACAGAGTAGGAGATGTCATGTCAAAAATCTACTCCCTAAGTCCATAATTACACAATTAGATGAAGTAGTGAATGCCTTAATTACAGGTTATATTAAGTCATTTATCCCTATTTGCTCAGTTAGAACCACTGGAGATTACCAAATAAGCAATTAATTAGCATGTATCTTTAAAATATATAATTTATATTTGTTAAAATATAGTCATTTGATAACATTGAGAGGTATTTGTGTGGATGCTCATGCACATTAGACAGCATAAGGACATTTAAACTGCTTCTTAAAACTGTAGTAGGGAGCCAGGGAGGAAGAAGGCAAATGAAGTTTCCAGACAGAAGTTTTTTTTAATGAAGGAGTCAGTGAAAGAGATGAATTTAGGGGAAAAAGAATATTTCTATCATTGCAATACATTTTGTGCTTCAGCATATAAGCTAGAAGAAGTCTTTCTGGTGTTTCTTTTCTCAGTCTGTCATGTATCGTCCCCCTCCTTCTTCCTTTACCCCCTAAAGAATCTTGTAGCTTCCTATGACACTTTTGGGTACCGGCTGAATATGCGTAGGAATATAAATGAAGAGAGGGATGGGACTTGCTTGATGCACAAACATGCCTCCACTCTCTCACTGATGCACTCCTAAGTCTTTGGTCTGATCCACTCACCTAGATACTTCCTGCTGGCCAAGCTATTTTTGTAGAGGATCTAGGCACAGGGTTATACAGAAGAGCCATTTGTTGTTCAGATCCAGACTGTTATTTTGCTAACTAGTTGTCCCTGAGGTACAGATGTGCCTCGGTTGTAGCAATGTGTCCCATGGCTATCTTCTGAGCGTGAGTGTGGAGGCAGTGGAGAAGTGTTGAGGTGGCTTCCTGTCACTCACAAATGGTTTTCACAGAAGGAATCCTGCTCGGCCATTTAAGCAGAGTTACCACTAACCTGCACAACCATAGCAGCATGAGATATTTGCAGGATGCGGAGAATCAGGTCCCATCACCTTCAAACAACCTTTCACATTGTAATCGTTTTAGATGAGAGTTTTTTTCTCTCTCTCAAATAACATTAGACATTCTTGTTTTCAGGAATGTAAAACATGCTAATTTTAAAAAATCATATAACTCAGAAATGACTTAGCTTTGTGGATTTCAAACTTTCCCTAACAAAAAAAAAAAAAAAAACCCACCTTGGTCTGAGGTAAAGCATGAAAATAGTAAGCAAATGTTAAATCAAACCTGATGTCCCTTGAAACAACCTTGATTTTTAAACTCAGAATAAATTTATGAAGATGTTCACTACAGTTTGAGCTCAGTTGCAGTTTTAATTCAAAATGAGATTGAATGAGAAGGCTATTCTTCTTTTTACAGGATGCTAGGTGAAATGCAGAAGCTCAGGGAAAGTTTGCTTGGTTTTGCACTGAATCAAGCTCAAAAGGCAAAGATACAGTACAAACTGTGACAACACCTGCCATAAATCACAGATATATGCCTAATACCTCCTGCAAATTAAACCCTCTGTTGTACAAATCTCTACTAGTAGGAGAGAATAATAAAGAACTGGTATATGATGATTTCACATCATTAATTTGAAAAGACCAGTCTTCAGTAATATAACCTGATTTAAAATGAAAATGGAAGAGGATTTTGACATTAGAAAGCAGCAAAATCTGAAAATACAGTTTCATGTGGATAAGTAATTTCAAGCTACTCAAATATAGTGGTTCAAGGATTTTCTTTGCCCCCTCCTTGTTTCTAGAATTTTAAGCTTTTTACCTGTCCCAGAAAAGAGTTCAGAAAGTTTAGCAAAGTATCTGATTTTGTGTAGGCTTTTAAAGAAAGCTTTGATTGGCTTTAGTTTCTTGTTAAGTAAAGATTAAATAATTAATTAATTAAATCTCATGTTGCTAAGAAGTTGTTTTTGCATTTCCAAGCATAGAACAAAGAGAGAAGGTCAGTGTTGTTGCCTGAAACACTACAGACAGATGAGAGAATTATTCTTCCCCTTCTTCATCCACCAGAAAGCACTCAGTTTATATTTAGAAAGCTTACGTATCACATATCTGTCTGTATTTCTCAACATTGTTCTCTCTGTGATTATTTCCTTGACATGAATGTTCTTCTGTAATTCTAAGATTATCTTTGTAACTTTCACTATTTTAGGGAATAATTTGTAGCTAATTCTCATCTATTTAGACTTGCATTATTGACTAAGTAGAAAGATGCATTTTTTAAAAATTATACGCTCCAAAAAAGGTTACACAACCGAATAAGATTTGTCTGTTAGAGATCTGTTTTAGCAACTACTGCTTCCTTTTGAGCTTTTTGGAGTCCACCATGTGGACTGTCTGTCACTTAGTATTTCTGGAACTGTTTGTTATAATAATGTTTTCACTGTGATTTCAGAACCATTTTAAAATGGGAACCCAGACTACCCCATTATGTACAACACAAACAGTTGTTGAGGGATTATCTTTCTACCTCAGTACCTTCACTAGGTTTTGACTTGGGATAGGAATCTCTCTGGCAGCTGTTACAGCAATACTAGAAAAGGATTCCACATGTTTTAGTTGTTTGCAGCAATATCATTTGTTCTTTTTGAAAAGATCTAAACACCTCTGACAATTTAAGAACATCTGTCACAGATACTTCAATTTTTTATTTGACTAGGTATCTACTTTTAGTCTTTATACCATTCTTATTGTTCCATCTTTACTGTTTTCTTTGCCTGGAAACAAGGAAGATAGTCAGCTACTTTTCTTCCAGCCCTAATGGTCTATGAGCCACTGCCTGTGAACTGACACAGGGACAAAATGCTCAAAGAGCTTATGACACTCCAAAAGCTGTGATGGATGACTCTCCAAGCTGCTGTTGTCTTTTCCCTTTTTTCCCCTTGTTGTCTGATCTGTGACATATTCCCTTCCATTATTTCTTTTTGATTTGTGAAGTAAAAAGAGGGGAACATTCAAAAAAGACTGCAAAAGAGTTTGAGGAACACCAGATTGAGTTGATGGGAGATATTGATTAGCAATGGGTTTAAAACAGACCAGATGTGGGTTTCTTTCAGCTCCCAAAGAGAACATACGCAGCCTGGATTTTGATCAGTGATTCTCAGTCATTAAAAGTAACTACAGCCAAGGCTATAGCGTACTGGATGTCTAGTTGGACAGCATTGTCTTTAGGAGAAATGCTAATAGAAATGGGAAAGTAAATCACCTGGAAGGGTCAGAAATTTGTAAAGCTTAGTTGTTTCAAAACTTACTGTGCAACGTGCGGGTATCACAGAATCACAGAATCGTTTAGGGTGGAAGGGACCTCTGGAGATCATCTAGTCCAACCTCCCTGCTCAAGCAGGGTCACCTAGAGCATATTGCCCAGGATCACATCCAGACGGGTTTTGAAGATCTCCAGCGAAGGAGACTCCACCACCTCTCTGGGCAACCTGTTCCAGTGCTTTGTCACCCTCACAATGAAGAAGTTTTTCCTCAGGTTCAGATGGAACTTCCTGTGGTTCAGTTTCTGCCCGTTGCCTCTTGTCCTGTTGCTGGGCACCACGGAGAAGAGACTGGCCTCATCCTCTTGACACTCCCCCTTCAGATACTTGTACACGTTGATGAGATCGCCTCTCAATCTTCTCTTCTCCAGGCTGAACAGGCCCAGCTCTCGCAGTCTTTCTTCATAGGAGAGATGCTCCAGTCCCCTAATTGTCTTTGTAGCCCTCCACTGGACTCGCTCCAGTAGTGCCATGTCTCTCTTGCACAGGGGAGCCCAGAACTGGGCACAGTACTCCAGGTGAGGCCTCCCCAGGGCTGAGGAGAGGGGCAGGATCACCTCCCTCCACCTGCTGGCAACACTCTGCCTAATGCACCCCAGGAGACCATTGGCCTTCTTGGCCACTGTGTAGACTTGCACATTCTCTGGTCTGTGTTTGGGGAAGAGGAACTGGGAAGGGCAGGGCTGGGCTGGAGCATCCCTTACAGCCAACAGCCAGAAGAGGAGGCTTCCCTTTTGGCAAGGATCACCGTTGTTCAGGATCAGATGCTTACATGATGGAGCGCTTTCTGATATTTATTCATTCTGCACTGCCACTGCATGTAAGTTGTCATTTAAAATGCATTAACACAGTGCTATTTGATGTACTGTATTATGCAGCCTATCAGTTTTGAAATGGAGCTTAGCCTGTTAGCAAAATCCTCCTTGCTCAACTCAAACTTAGTCAACCCTGGACCAAGGTGGCTTTGGGAACCTACATATTTTCAATACCCCATCAAGTTTTCTTGTTTTTATTGAACCTTTCACACTTGGGTTTTACAGGACCTATTCTCCATATGTGTGCATGTGGACAATACCCTTTGTGTCAACAGGACTGAAGTATTCATACAAAAGAAAATAACTTTAGTTCGTGTGTTTACCCAATGCTTCTACTTATCTTGCTCTTCCTTTATGTCTTTTTCTCTTCCTCTGTGCTTAATGACTTATTTTCAGCATTTTGCAGCACACAGTGTTAAGTGATAGGTTCTTTGTACAATCAATTATTTCATTATCTACAACCTCATCACTGTTTTCAATTTCACACCTCAGAAAGTGCTAAAAAAGAACCAGTTTTTCAGACTTTAGATTTTTTTATTTAGACTTTTCAGATTTGGCTAAGTTATGACTACAGTAGATGTGGTCTTTGGGGAGATTTGGTGCTCACCAGTCTAACCATTACAACAGCAAATCCAAGTAACGTCAGGTGCAAAGAGCTTCCTAGGAACAGACCATATCTTCTTTTTATAATGAGTCATGTGGATTTCTGCTTCTTGCAGCATGAGATCAAAATTCTTCACGACTCATGAAGATCTCAGTGTGGGATCTCAAGCCCACGCCTGAGGAGTATGCATAATGTCCTGCCCTTCAGTTCAGTGAGGTCCCCTTTTTCCCTGTTTTTTAGCTGATTTTCCTTACTTCAGCAAACTTGTGTGTGTGTGTGTGTGTATGTATATACATGTCTATTTGTAATTGAGAGTTTTGGTTACCTAGCGGTTTGGATAATTGAGATGACTCTGCATATATTTAGAAGACGCTCTTAGTAATCTTTCACGATTTCTCCTGTATTTTTCCCATTACTTTAGATGCATACATCACGAGTCTTTCATCAAGCAAAATGACAGCTTCAAATCCTTCTGAGGCTTCACTGAATGAGAGGTTGTTACTCTTGTTAGTCTGTGGAGGGTTTCTATTCTTTTCTCAAATGTGCAAGCAACATTTGCCACTGTCATATTTCCCACTGCTGCAATGAACTTTATTTTCCCTTAGTCTGAGGGACAGTTTTCTTAAGGGAACAGTGGCATAATGTGCAATATAAGGCTTCAGGCTTCGAGATTTCAGATCATTAAAGCCAATTCTCTTGTTTCTCTTCTGAAGTCACTTTTCCAGCACTGATGATAACCTTTCCTTTTTTCACAATAGCCATGTTATCAGACATCTCTTGTAGTGCTTTCATGTTTGTTTTATAGTCCAGTTTCACTATTGTCACTTCTCGAGGAAATAGCCCTTACCTCTTTAGAGGTTATCTCATTAATATCAAGTAACTTTCATTGTTGTGTACTGTAATCAACTGTGATTTTCCTGCTGAAAGGACTGAAAGGCTGAGGGACTTGACATAAATCACATATATTATTTAAAATATGCTGAAGTCAAATAAGTGTCTCCTACCATCTCTTACTAGACAGTCTTTGGTTCCTGTTTTCCCGCAAGAAGATATGTTTTCAATACAGAAGAAATCCTCTTTGAGGTTAGAGGGGTAGCTGTTTATTTAGAGAAATTATAAAAAGTAAAAAGTCCTTTTACAAAAGTCCTTTTACAAAAGCCTTTAATTTTTCTTGGATGCCTCTTCAAATGCTCAAAGCACACATGCAAGGAAATAACTATATATTTCTTGCAGTTCCTGAGGAAGTGAACAACAATTTCTGTATTGCTGACCTGCTTATAAGTGCTTTGGAAGGCTGAGGTGAGAATTCACTCACTAGATGAGTTTATCCTTTTAAGCTCTGCTTTTATAATACCAAGCCTGAAACTGAACCACACTGTTCCAGAGTCAGTCCTCCTTCTTTTTGCATCCATGGGGTCCAGGGGGTCAGCCCTGCAGTCCTCATTTGATGAAGGAAACTTGTTAAGGCTTGCATAATCTTTCAAATTGCAGAGGTGAGGAATAGAAGGAACATTTCCATTTGTACGAATATTATCATGACTGAGTAAAATATTTGTGTCTTGTTGAATTTCTCATCCACAATATAGATCTGAGGACACTAAGCTGAGCTAGTAAAAATATATTCGCCTTAATGACACAGATAAGATTAATGAGTTTACATTTACTGGACAACTGGAAAAATCCTTTGCAATACAATGAACTATTTATTGGTTTTACAGGACAAATCTCAAATATGTTATGATTGAAATAATCTGACGTTTCTTCCCATGTTTCTGTGAAAGTCCAGTTACATAATCTATCCCATTGCTTTCAAACTTGATATAAGGACATGGAGTTTTAGTGAAAATTAGCTTTATAGGCTGTTATTGCTACTCTGGAGAAGAAACAAAAGCAAATGACGATGGCTCTGCGCATCTCTGTGCATCCCTGTGCATTTAGTAAAACATATAAAAACATTCAGTTTATAATAAAACATTCATTGACTTTAGTGAGATCACCATCAATGCCCTAGTATTCTAGTTGCTAAAACAATGATCATCCTTTCTTTGTTTTGTCAAATTCTCTTCTACTCTCTAGAAACACTGTTATGTTTGCATTCATTCCTAAATGCTTTGACTTTGCAGTCTTTCAGACTCCCATAATCCACATCAGTCAAGCTAAAATCCTATCATCGTTTGTTCGTCTTATGGATTGTTTGTCTTGTCCTTTTACCATCTCTTCCGGTCCTTATCACTACAATTGAATACACAGAATTGATTCTAGAGCAGCAGTGACTCATTTTACTGATAGCTCTGGGAACGGGGCTAATGAGCACCTCTGGTAGGTGAAACCATTTAAAAATAAATGGCTGCAGATCATAGATTTTTATGAATCTCAGATTTCGTGGGGATTATATGCACACAGTAAATGTAGTCAGTTTGCATGTGTACTTTATTCCATCACATGTAAATTTAATAAGGCAAAGAATTCGACTTTATTTATAAGCATTATTGCATCTTTGCATGGCTGAGAGGTCAGAGAAGTTCTGTTAAGACTCACATAATTATGGTGAAGATTTTTAAATCATGCTGGACTTTCAAACCCTTCATCACATTGTTTGATATAATTTTTATTATTTCCTGCATTTGGGCTGAACAAATATTATCATTTGATGTTAGATAATGTTAAAAATTCTTATTTGTAACATTAGAAAATACTAACCATGAAATTTGAATCCAATGCCTACTATTTTAAAGTTACATAATTATAGCTTTGCTGCATGAACTGGTTTGGTTTCTACTTTAGGAATTTTCAGTTTTCATAAAAATCCGGGCTTATTATCGATGACTATTAAAATACAATATCAGTTTTTTAGTATGAATGAAAAAAAAATCCTCAAAAAATATTTAAAGGATGGTGAGTGCAACTGAATAGGCAAGAGGCTTGGTTCTCCTCTCAAAGACAAGTCACAAGTCTGATAATTTTTGCTGAGGAAACTTGTAGGACTTAACCATGTTTAGTGTTCCAAAAATGTAGGTATTATAGATGCATTTATACATATATGAAATGTTACCAAGGATTTGATTAGTAGTATGAACTTTTTGTGGCCTGAAGAGAGGGATTAACCTCACCTAATTATAACCACTGGAAGTTAGATATTCAGTGTGAACTACTCACTCTAGACTCATTTTGTAGGGCAATTCATTTTATTTATCCTTGAGGCTTATTGTAAGATGAAATGACCTTTGGAAGTTCTTAATTCTTTCCCATGAATACAAATAGAGCCTGTTCGATTGAACACCATTTATAATCTTCCTTCTTGTGCCAGGTACTTCAGGCAGATGAATCTTACTTCAGGTATCTCAGCACTGGAAGATACCAACAGCTTCCAGTCCTCAAAGCTACGTTTTACTTGAATACAAATACATGAGCTAGAAAAATATAATTCTTTAAAGGGAGGAAAACAAAAAAGATCTTCTGAGTGAGATAAATAAAACATATGCTGGAAAACAGCTGCATTCCTGGACCCTGTGTTCTTACAAGAACGATTGTTTCCTCCAGTATTGACAATTCAGCAATTTCCCAGTGCTTCCAAACAGATCTAACTGGCTCCCCAGGAGAGACCCTTCTGAGCCCTGCTGAGGCTAGGCTGTGGCTCTGTTCCCTGCAAAGGCAGGCCCAGGAGTCTCCCACTCCACACTTGAGCTGTAAGCACCCTACTACACCCCTGCACACCTCACCCTTCACTACAGACAGGTTCCCAGGCTGAGCATACACAGGTATTTGAAGAAATGCACAATCTCCTCTCCCATCGCCTTTTCCAGTGGGATTTAATTTGACCCAGCATGCAATAGTTGGAGGAATCAGAGACAGCCTTCCTCTCTGTTTCCCAGCTGCAGCATTTTGAGCACAATGCACAGTCTGCAGGCACAAATACAGTAAACTGTGGAAAAAACAAAGTCCTTTTAGCATCCCTCTTATTACTGATCGATCTCTAAGAGTTTCAGCCAAGAGTTTCTTGGGGAATTTTCCATCTCCACCTTTCCATTTCTGTCTTTCCACATGGCACAGTCTTGATCATTATGGCTAGTGGAGATAGCCATGAACAAGGTTTGGTAATCATGTCAGAAATGGCAGAAATGGCAGAAAGATCTTCAGAGACTGGAACTACTGCTATTTGTCACCTTTACTTTCCTAGGAGGTGTGTGGGAAGGAAATAGGGTGGATGTCAGAGCTCTGGGGATCTTCAGAAGCAAAGTACTTACTGGAAACATTACTTTAAAAGTTTGGTGTGTGCAGGCTGAAATAACTGAAGACTTGTTTTTTGTTTTGTTTTTTTCCTTTATTCTGAAGCCTGTCAAAAGAAAAGGAAACCAGATTGACAATAGAATTCTGTCAGTGAAGGGCAAAGTCTCATATGGCAAAAAAAAAAGGATTAATCTAGCCAAAAGGCAGGGAGCAACTGAAGAGGACCAAAGCTACAGAAGATGCAGTGACAGGTATGAGTGCAGACTGGGGGACGCTACCCTGGAGAGCATAGCTGGAGAGAGAGAGGTGTTTTGTAGTTTTGCTGTGCCTTGGCCTGTGTGATGCTGACAGGGTATACCGGAGGCAGGAGGAAACCAGCAGAGCAGTAGCCTGGAGACTTTCCTGAACTACTTAGAATGGCAAGTGACTGTTAGCTGAGGGCATGCTCCAAAACAAGGCTAAGATGAGGTTGCATAGGGAAGAGATTACCTGTTCATCCCTGCATTCTCTGTAGCACAAACTGTCATAATTCCTTGAATATTTCCAGTATTTCTGTCTCCCAAAAAAGAATTAACGGAGAGGAAAAGAAAGTGTGAAAATAGAAAAAAATGCTTAAGGTGTATATTTAAGAAAAGAGAACTGACTCCATCAGATATATTAGATTGAGCTCAGCAGATCATAACAAGGACTTGGACTGCGGTAATTTGAAATGGTACCGGTATTTCCAGTGCTCCACCTGCTTTTCTGCTCTTTGTCAAAGAGATTCAGCTACCATTTACCACGATTTTAAGCAAGTAGCCCATATGGCTAAAACTTAGTGGCCCAGGTGCGATGTTTGTTGGAGAGAAATCTCCCTTGGCAATCGTGAGCCAGAGACTGCTGGCAAATGGCAGGGTCATGTGGTGAGGGCCAGAGACTTAGGGACCCCCTAAACCTGTCCCAGTGCCCAGTCCTTTTTTTGGATCTGACTATGCATTGAGTTCAGCTGAGTATATCTGGTGCAGTCAGTCATTTCCTTCACTGGTTGTTGCACTCGAACTTTGTTCAAAATGTGATGAGTATCGATGTGGAATAGGCAAACCACACGGACTGAGGTGGTCGTCTACCCACAAAACTCATCTGCTCAGCTAACATAGATACCTAATGTTAGTAAATCTAATGTAGTCATCCTAGGCTCCTTTATAACCAATATCTAGAAAGTTACCTCCAAAGTGTGAGTCATCTTGTCCTAAGATAAATGCTTACATTTTTGCTTTTGCCTATGCCTAGAACGGCTCTGATGTGAGTACCAACGTGCTAACCTTCCTTCCTCTGTTTCTGGGAGGTTCAGACTGCAGTATATCAGAAGGAAATGAATTACTTTCTGAAGTGCCTTATAGATCTCACTCTTCTGTAGCAAACACAATGGTGGGGAAAATGAGCTTTTCTCCCTCACGTCTTGGGTTGGTGCCTTGCCTTTTTAAGCAATGGTGTCAGAGGTAGACCATAGCACTGTCTTCTTTCTTTGCTGTTTGAAAAGGAAAACAGTGAGCAGTTTTAGCTCCTTGACAAAACAGCTGCAGGTGCCTGTCATAAAAATCCTCTTCTTCGGTGGATCAGTTTTCTCTCCCCATTCTCTCTCACTGTACAACCCTTCTAAGCACTTGACAGTATGTTCAGTGTTCATTTGCAGGCCTAGATTCCTGAAAGACCTGTATTGTAGAGTTTGTTCAGCTTTGTGTCTTTTACTGGATCTAAAACCATATATTTGTCTCTATTGTATCTTGCTTTACCTGTATCAAGTCTCTGCTTGTTCTCCTTCTTCAGATATTCAGAATGGAGTAGGCATAGGTGCTGCTTTACTGGTAATGCAAATAAAAGTAAGACTATGGATTTTACTTGGCCATTCTCCTCCAATTTGTTTATCCTTTTAAATCACAGTGACTATGAAACACTAAGAGGATTTCTCAATATTTTACATTCACACAGTGACAAACGCTTTGGCTTTGTATGATCTTCAACAAATAAGACAACAGGTTCGTCATTATCATTCCATATGTAGCTCTTTCACTTGTTCATCACACAAAATATAATCCTGTTTAATACTTGAATGACTTTTGCATCAAGTCCTGTACTTCATCTGTATGCACATATAGGAACCTCACCCCACCAAGGGAAACAGTAATTGAGGAACAGCTTATGGAGCTTCTTTTATCTTCCGTTATGACTTCTTTCCTGTGGAAGACTAGATTTCTCCTCTTGGTTTTAGACACCATATGCTCAAAAAGAGGATCCAAATGTTTCAGCATAAGACAACAGACCTTCAGTACAAACTGTGACATCTAGTTCATCCTGGAAAACTTAAATTCATGACTGTAGCAAGAGCAGCAATTATGTAAAGAGTAGCATTGCAGCTGGCACTGTTGGCTTGGAGAAATCCTTACTGCGCAAAAAAAAACAGTGCAGCTATGCCAGGTGAATTTTTTTAAAGTTTTCCAGGTGGCTTGGTGACTTCTTCAAACACAAAGGATGATTTTCATAGACAGAAAGAGGTATTTTGCTGTGAAATGCATTCAGATTCCAATGTAGCAATGGTACATTTAACCTGGAGCAAATACCTGAAAATGTCATCCAGGACCAGATTTGACAATTACTTTCCAATCAGAACAAAATGCACTTTTTGCGTGTGAACTTTCTCAAAGTCATATATGATAGTTTCTGAAAACCTTATAATGAGAGTTAAACAAACTACATACAATGAAAAATAGTTCTGAGAGAATAGTAAAAGCATCATATCTAAAGTGGAAAATACTTTTTCCTCTTCTAATATTTTTCCAATAACAAATGTGAGGATTGTTTAATAAATATTGTGATAATTTATACTAATCAATAAAAATTAATGAGCACACTATTTTACTGTTTATACTGCTCCCAATTGGTCACATGCCCAGAAATGTGCCTAGAATATGAATTTCTTCCCCATTTTTTTCACAGAAGAAACTGGAACCTGCAAAAGATGATGTGGGAGATTCTTTAAATACAACTGGAAACCAGTTCCAGCTGGAACTGGAAATTATGAGGTTATTTCAGTCTAACTAAGGTAATTAATTAGAAGCATAGTCAGACCTTACATGGGTTCATTCGCCTTCTCTAGAGATGTGTGTGTTGTTTGCTGACCCCAGAGAGAGACCCCTGACTTTGAGGCCTCAGTTGCATTTTACTATTATAGGCTCTTTCTATTAGTGGTAACCATGAACAGATTTATCTAATTTCCATATTGCAGTCTTGCATGCCAAAGTATTTTTTCCAAACTCTGTGCTCCCTAACGCACTAAAGGAGTTAAAAAGCGACTAGGCTGACCATCAGAGGCAATGCATAGCATATCTATTGCGCACCTGAGATGAACCGTGTAGATGGGAAGTGAGCTTGGGATATCCCAGCGCCTGCTGTTTTGTTGAGGCGTAGAAGTAGCCACTTCTTTATATAATTCCTATCATTAAATTTACATTTCTTACTATTTGCTATATTTACTTACTATATGCTATATTTAAATTAGATATATATTGAGACTGTTTTTCACCTGTATGAATTTCACTTCTGTGCGTGTTACAGCATTTACAGCAGTGGAAAGGGCTAAATTTAACTGTGCAATGGAGAGTCAAATTATTTTGCCCACATCAGTCTGGCTTAATTTGATTATCAGTTGCAAGATAAATAAGATATCTTACATGCTAGCATTTCTAAATTTCCACATTTTTGAGACTGTATGCTGTTCTCAAGCTCTGAAGAGTGAGGCCTGGCTGCTCACCAAGATATCATTTACTGCTGCTGTAAACACTCCTTTCCCATGTGATAGCTTTATGTGCAATGCATTGGACTTGATATTGTCAAAGTGTGTTATCATTTCTCCTTTCATATTTTCTTCATTTTTCCTCAAAACTGAAGCACATAATGCATCTGGAACGTGTCCTAACATCAGTGCATGGGATTGTCTGGCAGAAGTCTTACATGCAATGTGTTCAGAGGTGTAAATTGCTAATTTTTTTCTATCATTTGGGTTATTTGACTGAAGGCAGTAGTCACTATTAAATATTAAATATTCATGGCAAACATATCCATAATTCGACATTATTCCATCTACTCAAAACTACTGTATATATTTGTAGTATCTCTCATTCTCCTGCTGTCTCTGTTCCCTGGAAGAGTAGGATTCCTCTTAATCCCTGGAGACTGCCTGGTATTAAGAAGCCAACAGTGGTGAATAACAACTTTATTAAGCCTACTAACTTATGAACAGTGCTGCATATATTCTCAATGGAGCTCATTATATTAATCATCTACCCCATAGAAATTTCTCCTCTATAAACCAACCATGCAATTCCAAAGAATCCAAAAGACATTTAGAGGACAGGCTGCCCAGCTCCCTCGCGGGGTGCACAGACGGTCTCCGTCTGCCAGGCCCTGCCCAACAGCCACAGGATGCCCCGTGGCTCCCGGCCCCCTGTGCAGCACCCTGACGGTGTGATATCACTGTGCGCTGCGGCAGAGATGTGTCATCACTCCTGGTAACCTCAAATGGCAGAGTATTCCTCAGATCTTAGGGTATTATGAGGGGAAGTTCCTTCAAACACAAATTGCAGTAACACGTTACCGAGGTTACAGGACTATAGTCTTGAATTAAAGGGAACATTTTCAGAGTAAGGCGTATTGAAATGAGTTTTCAGATGGTGAACGTTGTGGAAAAGGGAGCTTCTACATGACTTGTCGTTCCCTGTGCTCTGTAAGTAAGCTTGTATTATTTCTGTACGTCCATTGTGAACCCTTTTTCATTTATAAAATTATCTGTTTCTACGTTCTGAGGGAGTAGATGGGTCACATCAGATGCTGAAGCAAATGTACTGACATCTGAATTAGCTGTCAGATCTTGATAAGAAGATAACCCAGAGGAATATGACAGTAATTGATTTTAGATACCTCTTTCTTTTACTATCCATGACACCTCACATCTGCAGTTTCCCACTTTAAATTTCAAAGAAGTTAATCTCAGAGAAAGCTTTATTCAAGCCTTGTGCTTTTAACTGAACAAGGCACATTCTTTTCCCTGAAGTTTAGTGCAATACAATTTTGTTTTCATGTATTTCTGCTTTGCCAATGTATTCCGTTAATGCCTTTTCAGAAACAGAAACCAGCATATCTCTTACTATACTGTGCACTTGTTCCTTAATGAGATCTGTGCATGCCTCTATTTGTTGTAGTTGTTTGTTTGTTTGTTTGTTTGTTTATCAGTCTCTTCTAATATTTTTCTGAGCATATCTATTGCGAAACTCTTAGAAGAGTGATATGTATAACACTGAAGTCTTGGAAGTTTTCTCACACTACTGTCTATTATTCAGCGACTGATGTGCTGGTTCAACAAGGTCTATCTTACGAAAGAGGTAAATGGAGTGCACTGATACTGAAAAGCTTTGATGCTCTGCACTTTCCAGCATCACAGACTGTGATGATGTTGTTACTTGGCATACGCATTCGTAATTTTGTGCTATCACTGTCCGAACATGAAATGTAACTTACGTGGAAAGGTGGAGTTTAATTTTTCAAATTATTAGTCACCTTCAGTGAAACTCATCCTTATTGCAGTTCTTGCAGATGCTCATCCTTGAGTATACTTAAATGTTCGTTCGAGTACAAACAAAATTGAAGCATAGTAATTAAAATCCTCTTCCAGCTACAATATCCCTTTCATATATTTTTCTCTAAAGTGATGTTTTATATTCATAGTATGTTAAAAATTAAGTACTGAAAGCATATCCAAAAACATTTTCAAAATGCTTTCGCTTTTCACCTGTAATTGAGTCATCAATATAGCAACCAGCTATGAAACTAATTTGGCTTATTGCATTACTCATCTTCACATCTTAATTATTGATTAATACTCTTACTCACAGTAAAAGGTTCCCTTTGAAATGTAATTACTGCATTGTAATACTATGCTATGACTGACTCCAAAATTATCTTTGCCACAAATTTTCTTTATAATTAAAATAATAGGCCTGAGTTTGCAGCCGGACAAGCAGGCAAGTATGTGAAGCCTAATACATTTATATGTATTAAAGGATCATCGGTAATAGACAGGGGAATTAAACATCATGCTATGCTTTACTCCTCCAGAAAATGAACTCAATAGTCAAATGAATTAGCTTCATGATTTTTGCCACCTGCTTACCTTTCTCCATCACCTATATATCTCTTGAAAAGATCATGTTTTTTTGTTAAATCCTAGTGTCATTGGGGAATCACAAAATTAATGTTTTTTCTTAGCAGTATTGCTGGCATTAAGTCAATCATAAGATGATGAAAATATATCAATGTGTACATGAAGTTCATTATATAGGATACATTATTAATTGTACATGCTATTAGCATAGGTCATAGAGTGTGACACTTTGGATAGAGATCTGCTTTTAATCGTGATGAAGATTGTCTCCACCATATAGAGTTCAAGGCATTATGATCCAAAATCTTCACATTTTTAATGAGCTTAAGCGGTCACTGTTTAGTAGTTAGAATGTTCTGCTCCTTCCTGAAACAAATTTTTCAGTAGCTGGTGTTTGGTTCCCTGCAATGAACTCTCAGAAACATCAGCCATGGCAGTCCAGTTTCTTCTCTTTCAGTTGGGTAACTACGCACAAAGATTAGATGACTCACACCGTGGTCAGTTTGGCTCTTCTGGAGAAATGAGTCAGTTCGATTTGTCTGCATCAGTTTATTTTATCCATCAATCCTTCTCTTAATTCACTTTTTGCTGTATTATTTGTATCATACTGACTTAAGCAAGGTACAGTGAAAATACAGAGTCACGACTAGTCTACACCTCAACAAACAATCCAAGTTTAACAAAAGGGAGAGACAGCCTGTGGCTAGACCTGAGACAGTAATAAAGCACAGATAATAGGTTGGGAAGAGCCTAAGATGAACTAGAATAAGAGAAAATATAGCCGGTGATTATAAAGAGTATCTATGATTTTTTGCATGGAAACATTGCATCAGACTTAAACCCTTTTGCGTGTGTGTGGGTGTGTGCGCGCGCGCGCACTTGGGTTAGACAATTTTCCTTGTAACATTGGGTGCTACGAATATTATAACATCAACTCAAACCAAAAAAACCCTGTCTTCTGCCTTCAGCAGTGAGCCAATAGTGCTTTATAGCTGTCTTAGATTACATTAGGTAGCCACGTGAAGAATGCAGAATTCTTGGCAATGAGGTTCTGTGCTATTTCTTCTGGCTACAGTGTATTACAAAGATCCATCTAGAAGAAAGCTAAGAGTTCATATCTCTCTTTGGAGGCAGATATACGGAATTCAAGAGAAGGAACTGCTGAAAATGGCGAATAGTTTTCGTGCTTGAAAAAGGAGGGTACGTGAAAGATTGCAGTTATGTTAAGAGAGCCCCACTTTGGGTAAGCACATTCCCAACGCACAGTGTTACAGAACTGAACTTCTGCTCAGTGAGAAGAGAATAGGTGAATGAACAAATCATTAAATTTCCTCAGAAACTTTAGCCCATGCTAACTCTCATCCTGACAAGTAATTACTAAAGAACTCTTATACACAACCATGTGATTTAAAAGCTGTAAAATGTTTATAGTATGGCATATATTGATATCTGCCCAGGGAGGCAACTGACCAGCTGTGTTTGTGGTGCTTTGATAAGCAGAGATTTTTGTGTTCATCTATGACAGCAAAGAAAATATCTGAGTCAAATAAATCACATGGGTCACCTCAACAGCTGCTTTAACCAGTCCCCTCAGGTAACACGAAAAAGCTGTATAAATTCCATGTAGTTGATAGAATAAATTCTAAAATGGAGGATTACTTTCTCTTCCAGATTTTTTGATATTTTATGCATTTTGTAAGAATAAAATGATCCTTTAACACTTTTAATACTTATTAGTGTTATTTAGTATAACTGAAATTTATTACAACTTTTTCCATAGTGTGTGCTAATATTGAAATAAACTGCAAAAAAATTAATCATATGAAATATTCACCTTTTTCAAATAGCACTTTCAGGTCCTACAAACCAAAAAATGTGATTTCTATGAACTGGTCATTTTCTTTCTTTAAACAGGAAACTACCTTGAGATTGGTTTCTGCAAAATTTACAATTTTAATTATGCTATTAAAAATAGTTGCAAAGATACATTCAACAAGCAATATTAATTCACTTATTTGACTGAAAATATTAGATGCTTTCTAGCGATATAGATATTTCTACTATGAATCATATTATTCAAAGTACACATGTAATCGATCATGCTCTTGTTGAATAGCTTATTCACAGCTATTTTCCATTGCTACTGCTGATGGGAATCTTCGCATAGATGATTAATGTGTTCTAGGATACTACTCTAAAGCCACAAGATTTGCAGCTGCACACTTGCCAAAAGAGTGAAAAGACTTCTGTTCTGCAGTGCGTGTAATCAAGCATCCAGCTGTTGAAAACGGTATAAATTAATGAAGCATATTTGAAGAACTTTTAAGCAGGATTTCTGCTCTATCTCATAGCAGCTGGTGTAAGTAGAAAAGGCTAGCACACAAAAAGTGGCGTTACTTCTGACTCAGGTTAACAAGCAATTGATATATGCGTACCCCTAAGAAAAAGACAAGTCAACACAGTGGCTGAAGTAAACGCGAGTGGGGAAATGATCATCAGAACTACTGACTGTGAATAAACCACCAGAAGCACAGACAGACAATGGAAAAAGTAATTTCCCATGACATTACCTGCCAAGTAATAAGTGACCAATAGCAACCATTCTGAAGGATAATGGAGCATTTATTTAGATGCACATTGAGTAAGGCAAACGATTGCAGTGGCTGAAGTACAGCTCCAAATTATTTATTTTAAAAAACTGTTTATTCTTTTGCAGTAGGCAACAATAGCGTGGAGTTGCACCTCTGCTGGAGTAAATCAGTGTGTTTCCAATAGAGTCGCTAACCTGATGTTCGTATTCACTTGGTGATAGTCTAACCCAAAGAAGAAAGCTGTAATCCAAAGAGCAATTCTCAGTCATAAACGTAGTGCCATAAATGCCAAATACTACATGGATATAGCTACTCCACTAGCCTGTGAGTCTCTGTGTACCCAAAAAAGTGACAGCATATGGAAAACAGGTAATTGTAAACCTTTCACTTGAGCAGCATACAAAATGATACATACTCTGAGTAGGCCAAAACATGGAACAGATCGCCTGTGTCAATGAATCTATTTCAGGCAATTGCATCATATAAAACGCTATATTACACATATATAGTCACTTGTTCCTAATGTAGCTGCACTTCTTCACCTATTTATGTTTTTTTCCACATTACTTTAGCAAGAAGGCTGTCCTGGCACTGCTCATTTGCAAAGACTGCAAGTCTTTGAGCAGCTTTCATCTACCTTTGTATTTATCCATGGCCTCTCTACCTATATACATTGTACCACTGGGAAAGGTTACATATGATCTCAAATCACACAAAAATGCCGCTTGAGTCCATGCAATTTTGTTTAATGGTTATTACTTGTTCTAATGATACCAGAAAGGATTCTGAGCTACGTGGTCACATGTAGAGAGCACAAACACGCTGGAGACCATCTTCATAGACAAAATCTAGGGGGGAATGGTCTATGCAGTCGTTTTTTATACATTTCATTCTATCTCAGTCTGACATGATTACAGTATCTTGGTTTTCATCTGTATTTTCTATTCAGCCAACTCTCAGTAGGCCTCACTTAGGTGAGACCTACTGAGAAAGGTGAGCAACAACACCTTTCTTCATAAAACAAGATTTGTAGAATGAAGCATTGCTGTTGCCTTTGTTAAAGACAAAATATAGGGTTGGTAGATATCCAGTCTTCCAGAATAGTCGGAAGCTCTGTTTAGTGGTCATTGTATTGAGTCTGACAAATTACTGACAGAGAACCAGTCAGTTTTACAAGTCTTTCACCATTTCTGTCTAATTTCTGACGCCTACGTTAGTAAGACTGCAATTTTTTTAAATAATTAACATTCCTGCCTACTAGCCCTCCTCAAAGGTTTTTCCAAATCTCTCAAAAGCAGTTTAACAGTTTTAGAAATTGTGCTCTGCAAGGCAAAATCTTTAGCAAAAGATTATGATTGCTTTTCACAGATTCTCCTGACTTTCTTAACCTAAATCTTTTGTGAAAAGCAAGAGAACAAGTACATTAAACATAATAGATGATTTAATTTCAACTTGCACTTAACACTCATGCATTTCCAAAAGAATTCTTATTCCTTATACTGTGTTGCTGCTATTGCTGCTTCCTGTCATAGCAAGAGTGAATGAACACGGCACTTTTCTGAACCTGAAATATCCTTGGCAGTAATACTCAAATGATCATAGTTAAGGAAACACTTCATATGATGTAACCATTTTAAAGCTAAATGCTGCACATCCAAAGTGGCAGAGGTCTTAAAGGGGATAAAAGATGACATTTCTGTCATACTTGGAAAGATATTATAACATTAATCTTAGTTAACTTTGAAGCACATGCTTTTGTTGTTAGGAGCTTAATGCAAAACCTTTGTCAGCAAAGACTTACATGTGTAGGTAGTCACTTCTTTGCTGATAACACAGCAAATATACATAGAATGAATCTCTGAATAGCCTAAAATTTGGTAGCTAAAAACATTTTGTTAGGGACCTGACTTTATCTAAGTGTTAGTTTTTCCCATTATTTTTCAAAGGTTTCTTTGTGAGAAATTAGCCTGAATCTATTATTTTTCTTTTCTTTTGTCTTTATATGACAGCTTTTTTTTATTAACGATACTGTTTATTTGTATAGAGAGACATCTGTATCTATAGATACAGGTACGATTGCTATGCTTCTGAGTTTGATTATTGCTAATAGTACTTCTTGCACAGTAATGAACTATTCAATGCTCTTAGTAATAGGAGAGCCTCAGTCAGCTTGTGTGCAGTGAGAAACAAAAGATCTTGCATATAGTGGGACCACCTAGTGTAAGGTAGAGGCAAGGGTGAGGACTTTCAGAGAGGAATTCCTTTCACCTGTCTTTCCTATATGCCATTCAGGCATACAGTTGAAACCAGCACCATTGACTCGCTCTGCAATTAATGGAGACAAAAGTACTTGTAAAGTTGATTCATCTTACCTGGATTAGACATTTATCTTAGACTGTGATGAATCATTCTCTGCAGGTGTCTAGCTCTCTGCATTTACTGTAGATGAAGATGACTTGCTTAGGCTAGACACTTTATTTTTAGATGCATAGATTATGAGAAGTGATTTGCACCCCTATACCTTAATGGATGCTAGAAATCAAGACCCCCCAGAAGGAAGAGGGGTCCAAGAAAGCTGGTTAATATTCAAGCGTCACTTCCTCCAGGCTCAGGATCAGTGCATCCCTCTGAGGAAGAAGTCCAGCAAAGCGGGCAGGAGACCTGCATGGATGTGCAAGGAACTCCTGGCAAAACTCCAGCAGAAGAAGGAAGTGCACAGAATGTGGACAAGGGGACAGGCCACTTGGGAGGAATACAGGGACGTTGTCAGAGCGTGCAGGGATGCGACAAGGAAGGCTAAGGCCCATTTGGAATTAAATCTGGCAAGGGATGTCAAGGACAACAAGAAGGCCTTCTTCAAATACATCAATAGCAAAAGAAAGACTAGGGAAAACGTGGGCCCGCTGCTGAATGGAGCAGGTGCCCTGGTGACAAAGGATGCAGAGAAGGCAGAGTTATTGAATGCCTTCTTTGCTTCAGTCTTCACTGCTAAGGCCAGTCCTGAGGAATTCCAGACCTTGGAGACAAGAGAGGAAGTCTGGAGAAAGGAAGACTCTCCCTTGGTTGAGGAGGATCAGGTTAGAGATCTTTTGTCCAAACTTGACATCCACAAATCCATGGGCCCCGATGGGATGCACTCACGAGTGCTGAGGGAGCTGGCGGATGTTATCGCAAGGCCACTCTCCATCCTCTTGGAAAGGTCCTGGAGATCAGGAGAGGTGCCTGAGGACTGGAAGAAAGCCAATGTCACTGCAGTCTTCCAAAAGGGCAAGAAGGAGGAGCCAGGAAACTACAGGCCTGTCAGCCTCACCTGCATCCCTAGAAAGGTGATGGAACAGCTCCTCCTGGAGGTCATCACTAAGCATGTGGAGGACAAGAAGGTGATCAGGAGTAGTCAGCATGGATTCACCAAAGGGAAATCATGCTTGATCAATCTGATAGCCTTCTATGACAGAATGACTGGCTGGGTAGAGGAGGGGAGAGCAGTGGATGTTGTCTTTCTGGACTTCAGCAAGGCTTTTGACACTGTCTCCCATCACATCCTCCTAGGTAAGCTCAGGAAGTGTGGGCTAGACGAGTGGACGGTGAGGTGGCTTGAGAACTGGCTGGATGGCCGAGCTCAGAGGGTTGTGGTGAACGGTGCAGAGTCAAGTTGGAGGCCTGTGGCTAGTGGTGTCCCGCAGGGGTCAGTCCTGGGCCCAGTCTTGTTCAATATATTCATCAATGACCTGGAGGAAGGGACAGAGTGCACCCTCAGCAAGTTTGCTGATGATACTAAACTGGGGGGAGAGGCTAACACACCAGAAGACTGTGCTGCCATTCAGAGGGACCTGGACAGGCTGGAGAGGTGGGCGGAGAGGAACCTCATGAAGTTCAACAAAGGCAAGTGCAAGGTCCTGCACCTAGGCAGGAATAATCCCATGCACCAGTACAGGCTGGGGGTTGACCTGTTGGAAAGTAGCTCTGCCGAGAAGGACCTGGGAGTGCTGGTGGACAACAAGTTAAGCATGAGGCAGCAGTGTGCCCTTGTGGCCAAGAAGGCCAATGGTATCCTAGGGTGCATTAGGCAGAGTGTTGCCAGCAGGTGGAGGGAGGTGATGCTGCCCCTCTCCTCAGCCCTGGGGAGGCCTCACCTGGAGTACTGTGTCCAGTTCTGGGCTCCCCAGTACAAGAGAGACATGGCACTCCTGGAGAGAGTCCAGCGGAGGGCTACAAAGATGAGGAGGGGACTGGAGCACCTCTCCTCTGAAGAAAGGCTGCGAGAGCTGGGCCTGTTGAGCCTGGAGAAGACTGAGAGGCGATCTTATCAACGTGTACAAGTATCTGAAGGGGGAGTGTCAAGAGGATGAGGCCAGCCTCTTCTCCGTGGTGCCCAGCAACAGGACAAGAGGCAATGGGCAGAAACTGATCCACAGGAAGTTCCATCTGAACCTGAGGAAAAACTTCTTCACTGTGAGGGTGACAGAGCATTGGAACAGGTTGCCCAGAGAGGTGGTGGAGTCTCCTTCCCTGGAGATCTTCAAAACCCGTCTGGATGTGACCCTGGGCAATATGCTCTAGGTGACCCTGCTTGAGCAGGGAGGTTGGACTAGATGATCTCCAGAGGTCCCTTCCAACCTAAACGATTCTGTGATTCTGTGATTCTGTGATCTTGATTCAGGCAATCTGCAGACTCAGACAGATATCTCTGAGCTTTAGTCAGTTCCTGTTTTTGAAGGTTTCACCGTTGTCAGAACAGTTAGGGACAGCAAGATGGGCCAAACCATTTGTGGAGATGGATCTGAAATGGAGTGAATATATGCAGAATTGCCTCCAGCTGATCTCCACAGAAGAAGGGCTGCTTGCCCTTCTTCTATAGTAATACATCAGTATATAAACAATACCCTATTTCTTTACTTTTCTAACAAATCAGGATATTCAATTACTTGTTCAAGATCACGTACCTTAAGCACAAACGTGAATAACTCAGTGGAACTTAAGCCCAGGATTAGAGCATGAAAGAATATGCTTTTGAATAGCCTGAATACATCAAAATCCCAGCTTGATTAAAAAGTCTATTTATGCTCTTACTTTTTGCATCTTGTGTATATTTATGAAAGATACATTCAGTGGTAGTAAAGGTCCTTAACACACACAGTCTTGCTAATGTGTCAGTATAATGTCTTATTGGGTTTCTGTTCCATTTCTGCATATGCATAAGATGTATTTCTTGGATGGGACTGCACTAACATAGTATAACTTGTGTATGTCTCAAGAAAGAAGATGGTGGTGATAACCTGTATCATGAAGAGATAAAGTAGAGATGCTAGATTTAAAGTGTACAGTCACATTATAGTAGGGTTGATAAACCATACGTGCTTCTGGTAAAAGGCCTCAAAGAGGGTATTCTTGGTGGATAGCAAGCAGCTAACTGTAAATTTGCTCTGACTGTAAGTCAGCTCCAAATCAGTAATCACCGGTCTTCAGGTAATCACAACAGTCTTACTGCAGACTTTTTTGTTCAAGATCAGTGCTTTTCTTCTGTCTTCAAACTGATCCATTTTTATTGCATCTACAGAATGGGTAATATGAATTTTCAGCACAATGTTGCTGGGAAGTTATTATCACCATTTCAAAAATAATATTTTATGGTAGTTACTGACTATTAGCTTATCAAAGTCTAGGAAGATAAGTCTAACCAAATATAGGCGTCTGCATTGGAACTATTTATATACATGCCTTAAGTCACCAGTAGAAAGAAACAGTGTTCACAGCATCCAAAAAGAATGGGTAAAACAAGACTGAGGAATCACACCTTACAAGTCTGTGTTTTGTCCATTGACTACAAGGGGTCTTAGCATGTCTAGCGCAGAAGAACGTGTCTGTACTGCAGATATCTAACATCACATCAGATGAATTCCCCCTTAAGATCTTAATCATGATCCCAGTCATATTATTACAAAGCAAACACTACTTTGCTATGTTATATCTTGCGAAGAGTGTAAGAATAACTTTATTAGTATTCATGTTCACATGCAAGAGGGAACAGAGTCAATTTCAGCAAGTAACATTTCAACATTAAAAATACTTTTTTCTCTCATTTCCTTTGTTTTCTCCTCCTCACTCACAACAGAATAATAGTCGAGGTTAAGTTTCTTATTAGTATCCCAAAACTCGTTGCTCTTGCTCAGGAGTTAGTCTGATAAGTTCTGCACGTGAAGGTAGATTTAAAGTTTGGGTTCTTTGTGGTTAGAGAATCTTATGTGATTACATGAAAGGTTTTTATTTCCCTTTTTTGGTCAAGAAGCTCATACTGTCATAGCCAAAGTTCCTATTTATGGAGTAGAAAGCCTTTCTCATTTCAAATCTTTTTAAGAAATTTTGTGGAATGCCTCTGCCAGGAGCATAGCCTCACTGTCAAATGGCCCTAGATGTCTGAAGTACGGGAACTTAAATTTCCCACAGAAGAGGAATCCTGATGAGGAGCGGATGCTTGAAGTGCAATTTGGGGGTTTGACATACTGTATCAGAAACAGAGGTTGTCATATAATGTAGTTAATACACCCTTGAGGCAAGCTCAGCTCATCTATCAGTCCTCAAGAACAGATCCATCTGGTGCATCAGGCCTGCTGTGCTGAGTGAGCTCCCCTGGCTTTTTGCACAATTTCCTCCAGAATTTCCTCCAGAAGCCTGCAAAATCCTGAATGAATAATGGCATGACATGCCTCCCCAATTTCAAACATACTTGCATATGAAGATACCTAACCCTTATGAAGACTTTCTCATTAAACTGTCAGATTGCAGCTTCCTGATTACTCAAGAAAAGCTTTCAGGTTCTTCACATTGCTCCTTCCAGTTTAACTAGGTTTAACTGCACTTCACAGTAGTATAGTGGTTTCGCTTTTCTGTTCCGTGATTTAAACTTTCAGTACAATGAAGCATCTCCAGCTCTTACAATTTCAGAGAAAGCTTTGAAAAGATGAACTTAGTATAACTGCTTAGAAATGCCTCTCTGTATACACAGACAGTCTAGGGCAACACTATTTAGCAGAATAAGCAGTGTGTTTATTTAAGTGAGATATTATCAAATGATGAGCATACTACCTTGTCACCAGTGCTAACTGTCTTGTAGAGGATGTTAAAAAACAGATGATCATGCCCAGTGTACAAATATACGTACATTAGTGTGAGGGACATATCATTTTTCCGCCAGGTAAATGGCTGTAGAGAGGTCCCTAAAAGGGGAAAACGAGTCTAAGGACGTCATCATATATATATGACAATGTGCTGTGCACTGGCACAGTTTATTGTGAGTGGCGTCTCGATTTATACTTCAAGTCAGGAGGACTGACTTATTGGGTGAATCTCAATCTTTGCAGTACATAACATCTTCTGCTCTTAAAAACATTTGCATTTGACTGCCTATTTACGTTTGTCCATGTTTTGTTATTTAGTTTCACTTAGTAATATATCAGAGAAGATTCATAGCTTTTCATCTTGATCTTCAGGTCTTGTTTGTATTTAAATTATTTCTTAGCTTTCTGTTCTCCTAGACCTCGCAAAGCTTAAAAATGTCCATTGTTTAGTTGATTGACCAAATGTACTGTGAGGCTGAAATTTTATTCTTCTCTTTAGCTTAAACAGGAAGTGAGTTTACACCTTGAGGTCATTGCCTTTTTGAAAAAAAAAATGAAAAGAATAATCTTCAACTGAACTTAAAACAAATTTGATTTATGATTAAGTTGTGAAAAATGGTCATTAAGCATATGTTGTGATTGTATTTTATCCATCACACTCTTAAACATGCATCCAGCTAAAAGAAGTGTGTTTGGTTAACATTCAGGCTCAAATTAAACTTTATTTTGCTAATTTTATCATCCTTTGAAGAGTATTGGAACTTACAACAAAATATCAGTTTAAAGGGAAGTGATTCTCTTTTCTTTTTGCAGAAAAAAATCCTAAAATTGGTAACACATAGACATAAAAAAGCAACAAGAGAGACTGCGAAAACAGAGCCACCATAATACACAGTATAACTGGCACTGTGTGAAATGGTGGCTGTAAAAAGGCAATACCTTCCATTGCAAACCTGATAAATTGACGTGTGATATCATGTGCTGCGTTTTGTAGGAAATTTACCATCAAATATCTGATTCCAACTGGAAGGGCAGAACAGCAGGGTACAAGCAATCCAGGAGTCCCTGGAGTAGTTGCTGATAACTTCCTGATATGGATGATGAGGGAAGATGCTTTGGTGGATGTGATACAAATAAGGAAGAACTGGTCCGGGATGTGAAGGTCAGGGCAGCCTTGCCTACAGTGACAAAGAGATGATGGAATTGGGGATCCTGAGAGGAGGGAACAAGGCATAGAGCAGGATGATAACCTGGAATTCAGGAGAGCAGATTTTGGCCTGCTGAGGGATCTGCTTGGAAGAGTCCCATGGGATGCGGTCTGGGGGAGAGAGGGATCTAGGAGAGCTGATTGACTTTCAAGGATCACCTCCTCCAAACTCAAAGACAGTCCATCCCAATGAGCATGAAATCAAGCAAAGGAGACCTGTACGGATGAACAAGGAGCGCCTGACTAAACTCATATGTAAAAAGGAAGCATGCAAGAGGCGGAAGGTGACCCCCAAGGAATATAAAATGACACGATCACAGAATCATTGAGTTTGGAAGGCATTTCTGAAGGTTGACTAGTCCATCATCCCTGCCCACAACAGAGTCAGCTAAAGTAGATTGTTCAGGATCTTGTCCAATATTTGAATTTTGCAAATTCAAATTGAATTTTGCATATTCAAGTTTTGAATATGTGCAAAGATGGAAACTGCACAGCCTCTCTGGGCAGCCTGTTCCAGCATTTGATCACCGAGTCAATCACTCCACTCTTCTTGCTGAAATGGCTAGCTCAGTGGATGAGGGAAGAGTAGTGGAAATTCCTTATCCTGCCTTTAGCAATGCTTTCAACGCTGCCTCCCATAACATTCTTACAGACAAACTGATAACACACAGGCTAGATTAGTGGACACTGAGGTGGACTGAAAAGTGTTTTGAGCAGCAGCATGAAGTCTAGTTGGAGGCCAGTCCCTAATGGTGTATGCTAGAGGGTGATTTAGGGGTCAGATCTCCAGAGGTCCCTTCAAATCTCAGCGATTCTGTGCTTCTGTTGCAGTGCACCCATGTTATCATAGTCTTCACTGAGCATTTCTGAAGCAGACTCCTGCAGGAATCTAAGGAACTGTGTAGAAAACAGTAAGAAACAACTTTATCCAAATGAAGATGCATCAGTGTTCTTTATTATAACCAGCAGACTAAAGCAGTCAAAAGTGTGCAGACAGGGTAAGTCATGATCAGACCTCTATGCTCTACAGTCAAATATTTTAAAAACACAATGTTGCATTGAACATACTACTATGATTCAAAAAATGGAGTGTGCTTTTCTTGACAGGCAGGAGTTGAATCCCAGGCATATCCCCTAACTCTTTTTAGGTGTACCTAAGGTTTCTGTATAGAAAATGGGGAGAAGTAGGTATCTTTGAAGGCCTCTAGAGGGAGATCCTGTCTGCCTAATTTTAGGTGCTAAATAAAGCAGAAAGGAGCCTTCTCAGAGTATCTCAGTCATTATTCTTATTAAAAATGCAAAAGATAAATTCCTAAATAAAGTAACGTGTAGAAGAATGGAGGGAGGAAATGAATGTGGGAAGTCTCATCTTATTCCCTTCCAGCAGTGGTTCCTTTAAAAGAACATGAATATTGTTTGAGTTAGATAAGGAGGTTCATTGAATAAATCAGCATGTCCCACAAAAATTCCAACCCATAAAATTTTCCACAAAAGTGGCTATAAAAACAGAAAGGATGTGATTTTTTTACTTCACACACTCCCTTTCATTTACTTGGGCACATGACTGAACTACCTCTCTGCTTAAGAAATCTTGATACATGGTGGTCTAAGCCTTTGCTTAAAAGTGATGATGGAAGTCCTGCCTGACAGCAAGAAGAGGTGCTATGTGCAGCAGGAGACAATGACTGTTCTTACGAGCCAAGGCAAGAAAGGCCCCTGCTACATAATTTGCCAAACCATCTTGTAGCTGGTGGAATAAATCTTTTTCGTGTTCTCAGGCTGCGAGGGTTACTTTTTCCATTACTATTCTTTTGACAGCTACACTTCGTCAATGCCAATTTGTAAAAATCAAAAAAATCATCTATATATGCTCCTACAAGCATTATATAACTAATTACTCTTCAGTCCACTCTCTGAGCATGTTTCCTCGGGCATAACAACTTATGCCTTAAACTATCATTGTGTAGGTGAGAAAATATCCTACCTTTTCACTGGGCCTGAGCTCTCAGTGTCATGTGCTTTAGCAATGCTCAACTGGTGTTTCTGGCCAGACTTAGAAATGTTTCCCTTCCGAAGACTTGGCCTATCATCAGTTATGAATACAGTGACTGGAGAGCCTTCTTAAATGAAAAAAAAAACCAATAAAACTTAGTAGTGGCAATAAAACTCATTGCAGGATTAAAAGGATTCTAAAATATTGCTTTAATCTGAATGCCTGACCTAACCACAACAGTGATGCAGACAGACCTATTTTTCTACATCCTCTGCTACGCTCCCATGCACCAGTTTGGACAGCTTCTCGGCAGCAGCCTTTTCAGCCCTTGGGAATAGCCTCTGTTTAACTGGTAAATGCCATATTGATGTGCTGTTTCCTCACAGCAGTAAAAAAAGGCTTGGAAACTTGATTGTCTGTGGTGATAGGATCTTCTGTGAAAATTGCACTGTCATCACATTTTAATCATCCTGAAATGTTTATCGGAAACCTGCTTCTTGTGGTCGTATTTTTCTCCCCCTTCTAGCCTCCTAATCCTATACATAAATAATACATTCATACAAGGAATATCCAAGTAATCCTGTCATATATGGCATGAATCTGTTTTTACAGAGTAGCTCCACATCCATCACAATTCTTGAATTTGAGCATGCATCTAAGTTTGAGAAAAATACTGTAATGAGGCATTCAGTGTGTATGTAAGCTAGTTGCCTTCACTCCTCTCTTGTCTATACAGAAAGACGACTATCTTGTCCTTATCTTACACGTTTGGATGGGATGAACTGCTTTCTGCAAGCTCCTGTCACTTTATATCAATTATACGATAAGCTTAGACCCTTAAACTAGATACGTAACTTCTAAGTGTCTAAATTTGGGGTTTAATGAATTGTATCCCGGTTCATGTTTTCAGTGAAGCCAATGGAGATGCCTGCGTTTGAACCTTGTTGAATGTTTTGTCCTTTCTCCTGCTGTTCTTGTTTCCCTTGTCCTGGCGTAAAATCCTGTATGACTGTTTAGGATTTCCCTTTGTACATGGGATATGTAACACAAACAAAGTTACTGCTTCAGCTAAAGTACCACCTAGAATTTGAAATGCTAGGTGTAGTGCAAAAATTAATATTAGATATGGCCCTGTTTTATTCATTTTGACAAGTGATTCTTATCATTTGAACTTTCTGTCTGCTATGTTTAGAAAACGGATTCGGTTTTCTTTCAAAGGTTATCGTTCCCTAATTTAAAGCAGTGTGGTGTGATCTTTTCTGATTAGTATGCAAACTGCATTAAAAATGGCCTTAGACTAAAGGTAGTACACGCTTCTGATTGCACATTGGAAAATTTGTACTTTGTATGTAGATATGGTATTATTCCCCATTCTTGCCACCAGACTTGAATCTATTCATTGCATATCAAAAGCTGGTAACCTCACGGATTCTTAGAATCTATGAGGTGGAAATTATGTTCTTCTGTTCTCACCCAAGGTAAGAAATGATCTCTGATTGCCACAGCTTTGCAGTTCTTTCCTCAACAGCAAAGCATCTTAAAAGAACGACTTAGTCATAAGCTAAATAAAGAACATGGAACTGAATTGTTTTTGATTTGTATTTGAAAATTCGCATATTTACTCAGTGAACATAAATTATGTGCTCACTGATTTGTGTGTATACTTTTTCCTTTTTCTTCTTTCTCTGTAGGCACACACCCACAAATGCATATGTTTGTGTATTCATGAAATAGAAAGACTGTGAGAGCTTGTGATACATGTATATAACTGTTTATTGTTACAGCCACAGAATTATTATCCACTTTCTTTTCTCCTTGTCACTACATATAAAATACCATCCATTGTTACAATAGAAATAACACTAAGTGAAAGTTCATTGCATTGCCTTTTTCAAAATCTAGCTGACTGTCCCAGTAAAACTTCCACTGATCCAGGAGCCGCAGTGCACAGCCTGCATTTTAATAACTTAAACAACATAATATGTGAATTCAAATAAAAAAAAAAATACAAAGACTAGCTTTCCTTCAGACATGCAGAAACATCCATGCCTCCAAAAGCTGATTTTTCACATACAGCAATTAATGCCATATACACCTGCATGCATAACAAATAATGTGCAACTAATTCACTTTTTTGTTTTTTATTTTTTCTTCTCATCTATATTTATTTGTACAAGGCTGAGAAGAATTATGGGTGAGCAAAATCAGAGTTTTTTGTGAGCTGGCATAACATCTTTGCCTAACAGGTTACTTATCTCAGCTCGTTATGTTTCTTTGCCATGATTTTAGCAACATTAAAAAAATGGATTGACTAAAATTCCACAGTAACTTTTACTTTCAGGTGGTGACAACTGATTTACTAATGGAAATCACTGCTGATATGCTACAATGAAATTTGGGTTCAAATGAAGTGGTGCTTTGCAGCAGATAATTTATTCTCAGCAGTGTCACTTTATTAAAAACAAAAAAGCACAACAAATCCCAGAAAATAGATGGGTATTTTGTCTTTGGAGTTCCACTAAACCAAGCTGGAATATCTATGTTAGTGCATTCAGTATATGCTAATAAGGACACAAAGACACAAATTGGGGTTGGGGAGAAGAGAAAGGCAAAAAAAAATGAAATTAAATCTTCACAGGTATTTACAGGTACTTTAGAGACTTTTTAAAGCATCTGTAGCTAGACTGGTCTGACAGTCAGACTACATAATGGAGGAAAGCTGCATCCTCCAAGTATAAAGTATTCTCAAAACTTTTAAATCTTGTAAAAGGGATAAAGACAGCAAAGCTGAAGAAATGTGGGTAACATATTTTTATGTGTTCCTCTATATTAACATTATCTAAAGCATCTTCTTTTCTTTGGAAGGAGATTCTTGGGAACAGAAAGTATGTTTGAAAGAAAGAGATGGTTTTTCAGCCTATTTATCACTTCTGGTGCAGCATATCAATAAAGCAGCAAAAAAAAGTGCAGCCACTAAAGGAATGATTTATTGATATTTTAGGCTTGTTAAAGCAGGTTAATGTCAATGCAATTAACTCCTGGATCAAATCACTTCACTGTGAAGTGGAAGCTGACAGAAGAGCTTTAAAACCACATGCCAAGCAAAGTGAGAGCATCGATGAGTGTTCAACCCGAGGGGAAGGACAAGCTAGCTCTTTGAGGCTGAGTTCCTTTTAATAAAAAGATTAGTTTATTTTGGAAGAAAATTGTCAAGTAATAGACCACTGAATAGAAGGCAGATGGAATAATTTCAGAGCTGTATAGAGAAAAGGAATACAGGATAACAAGACAGCATATAGAAATTAGAAAGCAGATAAAGCTGCATGTAGCAGTACTGCATGGTCAGCAAGTGGCCAGGTTACAGGAGGTCAGCTGCGCTTGCAAAATATTAGATGCTAATTACATTCACCGGATGAAATTCTGCCAGGAAAGTGAGTAAGTTCTTCATAATTTACTCAATTATGTAATGCCATTATAAATTAGCAAAGAAGTTTGTCAAGATGTTCAGACTGCTTCTTAAAGTGAAAGTTAAAGTGTATGTAGACCAAGGGAGGTTAAAATTAACAGTAAGAAAATTTAGAACTGTGGAAATGTGTAAATGAAAGGCAGATAATCAAATAAACCTTTCATTTCAGATAGATAGCCATTTGAATAAATCTACGTGCGTAAAACATCATGTCACATATTCAAAAGCAACCTCACTCTGTTTTAATATTTCATCATGATAACGTAACAGCAACTGCTTTCAGTCATATACATCTTATCTTTCAAAAGCCACTGCTCCTCATGTAACAGGTGGCCCAAGTATTTCAGTTGTTTTTCCATTTATTGCCGGTCCTCTTGTTCCCACTGCTGGCTGCACCAGCCTTGCAGGACTCCAGGCTGTGATACCAGTGGTGCAAAAAGAGCTTTACAAAGTGCCAAGGAGAATTTCCACGTTGAAGTGAGAGTACAAGCACAAGAGACAGGATCCTGAACAATCTTCTCTTGCAGTTTCTGCAGCAGGAGGCATACTGAGGTCTGGGCACACAGTCCTTTGGTAAAAGCCGTCCCCAACTATATTAGCCTGTGCCAGAGCGGGGTGGGTGGCCGGACTCGACAGGTGTCCAGAGTCAGAGAGCCCTAAAGATGGTGTAAAGAATCATTTCACCTCCTCCCACAACCCTCCAAGCTTTATCTACTGTGGTGATTCTCAAGAGTTAACACTGTACACATTCAGAGATGCTTTTTGTTCATAAGGAATTATGAATGGTGAAAGGCAAGAGCAGTTTAAACTGTGATATGTTTATAACAGCTTATACGTCTTAAAAGGTCACTTAAATGTATTTCTCTTCTCCCAGAAAGGGGAAGTGGAAACACAAGAAAGAGAAAAGACAAAAGGAAGAGAAAAAGGAGAAAATCAGATTTTAATAGAAAATTTGGAGAAAAACGAAATCAATTTAATTTCTTTGGAATTCTGTGGAGAAGCAGAAACAATATTTTGTTCTTATTTGGTAAACATTCACACTTGTGCTCAAGCTAACGAAATACGTTGTTGGCTGAGGAAGTGAGGTCTGACTGTGTAATGCAATTTCTTTCTTGTTTTCTGTCTGTAATGAGTAATGACTGCTTCACTGAGTCCATTTCAGAATCTACACAAATTTTAAAACACAACATAGATTTAGGTAAAACTAACTAACTAACTAACTATATATATATATATATATATATTTATATATGCATGTCTATATACATATATATATATGTATAAAGAAAGGCAGAATAGAAGGACACTTGGAGCTATTGCTATCGTTATCTTTTTAGGTCAGTCATAACTTCTCACATAGAGTCCTTAGCAAAGTAAATAAGGAGAAAATTGGGGCAAGTACCAAGAGGTAGGGGGTCAGGTATCTGGGATTACTAGTGCAGAAAGGAAGCCCTGGGAAAGTGGAGCACAGGATGTGGGAGGACCCCATGAATCCCTGAATGAGGAAAAGGAGAGCAAGTTGAAAAGACTGCCTGAAATAGAGGGAGGTGAGCAGATACCACATAGGAACTGGGGAAAGAGGTAGAAGTAATTTAGCCTTTGGAAGTAGCAAAGAGTTAAACCTTCTAAAAGTTTTTTGTAGGCAAAGCTTCTCCTATCTAAATTATTTCTTAGAATTATTTGGAAAATGAGGCCAAGATAATCTTACCGCAAATGCCTGAAGTTAATGATTTGAACACAGTTACAGTTTTACAACCTGGCTGTGAAGAGTTCTTCCACTGTTTCCACTTTCCCTGGTAGTATTAAATCCTGTTCAAAGTAATAAAATAGCAAATTTAATTGACGATGGCACTTCTTTCTTGGAAGGAACAACACTTCCCAGCTCATCAGATTAATTTCAGCGTGATTGTGACAGGATCATGACTCAGCTAGAGCTCTGAGGTGGATCTTTCTAGAACTTCCTTTTTCCACATGTCCTCCAAACTATGGAAAGGTCTTTTAACTCAAAAGCCTGATTTTATGTAAATAAAAACTAGCAATGTGTCTATATATGCATATACATATATATACACGTGTATATATGTATATTTCTATACCCCTCCCATATTCCACCACCACTCACTCTTCTTCAAGGCAGGCTCTGGCATCCTGATTTTCCAAGTGACACCAAACTCAGAGCCTCCTGGTCCCCAGGAAGGTGCTTTGTGCCCCCTCCAAGGCCTGTCTGCTCCCTGCCTTCAGTGCAGTCGCTCAGTCTCCCCTTGGGCTGCAGGTTCCCACCTCTGCCACGACTTCCCTCTGCCATACCTGTAGGGTCTGAGCCTTCCCCCAACAGATATGACTGAGATACCGCTCACTCTCTGCCATGCTCCTAAAGCAGCCTAACCATAACTATGAACGTGCACATAAAACACAACTTCTATCATAGGAGGCTCCTTGAGCAGGAAGCAGTTGAACCACTGTGTTCAGTTCTTTGAAATATTAAACCGAGTGGATGTCACACTGTTATTCTGTGCTGAATGTCACTAGTAAGAACAAAGAAATGGTTTATGGACATTAGCTACTTTTCCTGGGAGTTGGAATTGTTCTCCTGTATTTGGTTGACCAATTGCGTCACCAGATAAAGGAGTTACGGGAGGAGGTTAGTAGGCTGCGTAGCATCCGAGAGGATGAGCGGGAGATTGACAGGGTGTTCTCGGAGATTGTTCAGCTCCGGGAGTCCCCTGCCCCGACTGCAGCGGAGGTGTCAGAGGGCTCAGCACTGTGTGTAAAGGTGCATCATGACGCTGTTGAAGAGGGCTGGAAGCTGGTGACCTCTCGCAGAAGGAGAAAGGCTCTTGCTCCTCCTCAAGACTTACCCTTGAAGAACAAGTTTAGCGCCCTCCAAGCCGAGGAGGAGCTGGGCATGGCTCCAAGGGAGGCAACTGGCCTGGCAGACCCTGTGCCGTGCAGGAACCCCCGGAAGAAACGGCGAGTGATTGTTGTGGGTGACTCCCTGCTGCAGGGGACAGAGGCACCTATCTGCCGACCTGATCTCTTGTCCAGAGAGGTTTGCTGCCTGCCAGGGGCTCGAATAAGAGATGTCGTGGAAAGACTGCCAAGGCTTGTCCATGCATCAGACTACTACCCTCTGCTGATCTTCCATGTGGGTGCTAATGACACGAAAGGCAAACTGGAAACCATCAAACGGGACTTCAGAGCTCTGGGAATGGTGGTGAAGGGTCTGGGAGCCCAGGTCGTTTTCTCCTCAATCTTGCCTGTGAGGGGAAAGGACAGGAGGAGGAGTAGACGAATTTTCCAAGTTAACAGCTGGCTGCGCCGCTGGTGTTGGCAACAGGGCTTTGGTTTCTATGACCATGGGACCCTGTTTGAAGATCAACAGCTGATGGGGAGCGATGGGATCCACCTTACCAAGCGGGGCACGCGCGTCTTTGCCAACAGATTGGCCAGCCTGGTAAGGAGGGCTTTAAACTAGGCAAGATGGGGGAAGGGGAGTGGTATAGTGGCAGGGGAGTCAGTAAAACACCGTTCAAGTCAGGATGCCTCCAGCGGGTGCATACAACCAGGGGAGACAGCATGCAACATGGCTATGGAGGATCCTCTTGCACCTCTTCTGGGAAGCCTGTGTGCTTGACTGGCTCCCTCAAATGCCTGTATACCAATGCACGCAGCATGGGGAATAAGCAGGAAGAGTTAGAGATCTGTGTGCGGTCGCAGGGCCATGATCTCATTGCAGTGACAGAGACATGGTGGGATAGTTCACATGACTGGGATGCTGTCATGGATGGCTATGTGCTTTTTAGGAAAGACAGGCCAGGAAGGCGAGGTGGTGGAGTTGCTCTTTATGTGAGGGAGCAACTAGAATGTATGGAGCTCTGCCTCGGGGTGGATGAAGAGCAAGTGGAGAGCCTATGGGTAAGGATTAAAGGGCAAGGTAACATGGGTGACACTGTTGTGGGGGTTTACTACAGGCCACCTGATCAGGAGGAAGTCATCGATGAGGCCTTCTACAGACAGCTGGAAGAAGCCTCACGATCACAGGCCCTGGTTCTCATGGGAGACTTCAACCACCCTGACATCTGTTGGCAAGACAGCACAGCTAGGCACAAACAGTCAAAGAGGTTCCTGCAGAGCATTGATGATAATTTCTTGACCCAGGTGGTGGAGACGCCAACGAGGAGAGGTGCAATGCTAGACCTTGTACTAACGAACAAAGAAGGTCTAGTTGGAGATGTGAAGGTTGGGGGCAGCCTTGGCTGCAGTGACCATGAGATGGTGGAGTTCAGGATCCTGCGAGGAGGGAGCAGGGCAATGAGTAGGATTGCAACGCTGGACTTCAGGAGAGCTGACTTTGGCCTCTTCGGGGACCTACTTAGGGGAATCTCCTGGGGTAGGGCCCTAGAAGGAAGAGGGGTCCAAGAGAGCTGGTTAATATTCAAGCGTCACTTCCTCCAGGCTCAGGATCAGTGCATCCCTCTGAGGAAGAAGTTCAGCAAAGCGGGCAGGAGACCTGCATGGATGAGCAAGGAACTCCTGGCCAAACTCCAGCAGAAGAAGGAAGTGTACAGAATGTGGACAAGGGGACAGGCCACTCGGGAGGAATACAGGGACGTTGTCAGAGCGTGCAGGGATGCGACAAGGAAGGCTAAGGCCCAGTTGGAATTAAATCTGGCAAGGGATGTCAAGGACAACAAGAAGGCCTTCTTCAAATACATCAATAGCAAAAGGAAGACTAGGGAAAACGTGGGCCCGCTGCTGAAAGGGGCGGGTGCCCTGGTGACAAAGGATACAGAGAAGGCAGAGTTATTGAATGCCTTCTTTGCTTCTGTCTTCACTGCTAAGGCCAGTCCTGAGGAATTCCAGACCTTGGAGACAAGAGAGGAAGGCTGGAGAAAGGAAGACTCTCCCTTGGTGGAGGAGGATCGGGTGAGAGATCTTTTGTCCAAACTTGACATCCACAAATCCATGGGCCCCGATGGGATGCACCCACGAGTGCTGAGGGAGCTGGCGGATGTTATCGCTAGGCCTCTCTCCATCATCTTTGAAAGGTCCTGGAGATCAGGAGAGGTGCCTGAGGACTGGAAGAAAGCCAATGTCACGCCAGTCTTCAAAAAGGGCAAGAAGGAGGAGCCAGGAAACTACAGGCCTGTCAGCCTCACCTCCATCCCGGGAAAGGTGATGGAACAGCTCCTCCTGGAGGTCATCACTAAGCATCTGGAGGACAAGAAGGTGATCAGGAGTAGTCAGCATGGATTCACCAAAGGGAAATGATGCTTGACCAATCTGATAGCCTTCTATGACAGAATGAGTGGCTGGGTAGATGAGGGCAGAGCAGTGGATGTTGTCTTTCTGGACTTCAGCAAGGCTTTTGACACTGTCTCCCATCACATCCTCCTAGGTAAGCTCAGGAAGTGTGGGCTAGATGAGTGGACGGTGAGGTGGCTTGAGAACTGGCTGGGTGGCCGAGCTCAGAGGGTTGTGGTGAATGGCGCAGAGTCAAGTTGGAGGCCTGTGGCTAGTGGTGTCCCCCAGGGGTCAGTCCTGGGCCCAGTCTTGTTCAATATATTCATCAATGACCTGGAGGAAGGGACAGAGTGCACCCTCAGCAAGTTTGCTGATGATACTAAACTGGGGGGAGTGGCTGACACACCAGAAGACTGTGCTGCCATTCAGAGGGACCTGGACAGGCTGGAGAGGTGGGCGGAGAGGAACCTCATGAAGTTCAACAAAGGCAAGTGCAAGGTCCTGCACCTAGGCAGGAATAATCCCATGCACCAGTACAGGCTGGGGACTGACCTGTTGGAAAGCAGCTCTGCCGAGAAGGACCTGGGAGTGCTGGTGGACAACAAGTTAAACATGAGCCAGCAGTGTGCCCTTGTGGCCAAGAAGGCCAATGGTATCCTAGGGTGCATTAGGCAGAGTGTTGCCAGCAGGTCGAGGGAGGTGATCCTGCCCCTCTCCTCAGCCCTGGGGAGGCCTCACCTGGAGTACTGTGTCCAGTTCTGGGCTCCCCAGTACAAGAGAGACATGGCACTCCTGGAGAGAGTCCAGCGGAGGGCTACCAAGATGATTAGAGGGCTGGAGCATCTCTCCTATGAAGAAAGACTGCAAGAGCTGGGCCTGTTCAGCCTGGAGAAGAGAAGATTGAGAGGGGATCTCATCAACGTGTACAAGTATCTGAAGGGGGAGTGTCAAGAGGATGAGGCCAGCCTCTTCTCCGTGGTGCCCAGCAACAGGACAAGAGGCAACGGGCAGAAACTGAACCACAGGAAGTTCCATCTGAACCTGAGAAAAAACTTCTTCACTGTGAGGGTGACAGAGCATTGGAACAGGTTGCCCAGAGGGGTGGTGGAGTCTCCTTCCCTGGAGATATTCAAAACCCGTCTGGATGTGATCCTGGGCAATATGCTCTAGGTGACCCTGCTTGAGCAGGGAGGTTGGACGAGATGATCTCCAGAGGTCCCTTCCAACCTAAACGATTCTGTGATTCTGTGATTATCATGGCCCTTGCTGATAACGAGTCCAGCTGCCAGTTTCTTTCTGCTAAAAGCTACAGAATACACATCACAGGGTGCTTAGCACAAAAGCATGACAAGTGCACAGGTAGGCTTCCCTGCAGTGGTAGTGCACCACTTTGGCTTCCCCCTTCCAGTACAGCCTATTGCATTTCTTATCAAAGAAGAAAATCAAATCATTGGACCATAGAATCCTGAAGGGACCTCCAGAGGTCATCTAATTCAGCCTCTTGCTCCGACTAGGTCAGGATTTTCAGGGCTGTTTCCAGTCAAGTTTTGAATATCTCTCAGAACTGAGAACCCACAGCCTCTCTGAGCCCCCTGTTCCTCATTTGACTATCTTCGTAGTAAGATCTTTTTTCTTTATATCTGGTTGGAATTTCCCAGGTCCACCTTACTTTCAGTGCCTCTTGTCTTACTGACCCTTTACATATAATCATTGTTTGTGTATTGATGTGGTATCCTAAAGGTCCTTACAGAACAATTGTTTAATAATTTTTTCCAGTATCTTTCTGAGGAGTAAATTTATGAAGTAAATTGTTAGCATATGAAATTGCTTCTGCATACTTTTTGTTAGAATAAGGCTTTCTTGTTTATATGTTTCTAGTATTGAGCAATGTAGGTTCTCACATAAAGCTACTATCAAACTTTCAGATCTATTATCATTTTTACATCAGTTGCTATGAACTTGCAATATGTAATCTGGGAAATTCATCGAGTAACAAGTAAAAGTCACCTACGTCTGATAGTCTCATTACTCAGCAGGTGTGCATGAAGTAACTTCTGATGTCTTATTGCGACAGGGTTGAATTCACTACCCAGATAATTAGGTGGGATACAGGAAATTATATACTTTTCCTTTTTGTATTACAAAGGGTAGGCTAAAGACAGTAAAAAAAAATCTTAATGTCCATGATTATCTGAAGACCTCAAACAATACTCTGTGCACAGAAAAGAATGTTTCCTACAGTTATTCAGAATTATCTGAATTGTCAGAATTATCAAGGGTGTTATGTTGAGAATTAGCTTACAACTATTCAGAATCACCACAGGATCTTTAATTTTGTTTCTTTGCTTGTTTGCTTGTTTTTTGTTTTCTTCCTTCAGAAGCACCTACTACTGACCACTGTCGGTGATAAATACTAGAGCAGATGGAGTTATGATCTGACCTAGGATGGAGATTTCTTCCAGTGTAAGTTTAACTGCTAGGAGTGGAGCAGCTCTTCTCTCCAGAGAGGTATAAAAAGATTACTGTTGAGTCTGTGTTTCTGCTTTCTTATGCTATAATGAGACATAGTTTTCCTTTCTTCATTTCCTTGGTGAAAAAATTGGATTGCCACTGTGTGAACACATTTAATAAGTGAAGATTTGTAGGGCTGGGCCATGAGTAAATCTTCTTGAGTGTGTAGCTGTTTGTTAGGAAATGTGTTTTTCAGAATTAGGCTGATGTGTTACCATGGGATGAATAGAACAAGGGTGAACAGTGAAAGCGAGTGGATTCATTAACAGCCTCTCTGTTGCCTTCTGGGAATAGGTAGAGAAGAGGTGAGGGGAACAGCTCCATTTCAGGCTGCAGGATCGTATAGCTGTCCCCTGTCTTACCCATCTAGAGCAAATGGACCTGTTCATCAGCCTCCCACCTGGTGTTTTCTCAAGTACCATTTTCAACAACCTACAATAAGATTTCAACATGTTAACTTTTTGTTTTTACTGTCATTTTGAAGTACATCACAAAATTTCTGGGGGTAGCCTTGAAATGATACACCATATGTGTCAACACGCAACAGGAAGACATTTATTTTTTGTTAAATATGTGGGAAAAGAGATATCAGTGACCTGATATCCTGCTTATATTTGATAATAATCGAAAAGGAAGCTTTTTAGCCCATGTTGCTTTTATTTGTATTTGACACATACCTCAAAATATTCAAGGTATAATTGTTATTAGAATATAATCCTTTTCATTTATTGTGCTAATTTATTTATTTGGGCTACGATAAACCTGGTGTGCTACCATTTGCAGGCTATTTTTTTAATCAGTGTATTATTGCAAGATGATAGAGAAAACTGTGCAGGCATTCTCTTTCCCTCTCTTGTGCACACGCGTATGTAATCTCGATGTCCCCATCCCAACTTCTAGCCCCCCATCCCAACTTGTAGCCTCAAAATGTGAAGGAGCACTATCATTCTGTGTTAATGCCTGTGGCAGAGAGGACCGCAGTCTACAAGCAGTATAGTCCCGTCTACCCTCTGCGCTAGCCTGCCTGGATAAACCGTTGTCTGCATGCAACACACCTTTGTGCTGCAGCAGGCACTCATTGATGGATCCAGAGAGGATTCAGCTGGTTCTTACTCAGTCAGAACTCTACTCTGGGCCTTGGTTACAATACTATCTGGCTCCTGCGTGCCTCGGTGAGCACATAACTGGACCAAAAAGGCAAAATCTAGCTGAAGATACCTCTCCCACTGGTCAGGAAATTAATTAGTTGTAAAATTGTATTTAAAATGGTATTTAAATGGCATTTAAATGGCATTTAAAAATATTTGTTTTAGTGATATTTAAACTTAAAATACTGTTTTAGGAATACAAAAATCACGACAAATACATAATGAAATAGAAATATTACCAGAGGTAATTAGAAAATGGTTTACCTGAATTAGCTTGATGTGCTCTTTTCAGTAATGAGAGTGGTGAAACGCATGTTCCCTTTCAAAGATCTGGAGGGAATACATACTACATTTTGGTTTATCTTAGATGGCCACTGGATGTTACTGTTACTCTTCCAAAATGGATCTTTTAGCATATATTTTCTGGCTATAAATCAACGGGTTATGAGACAGCAAGTTTACGCATCTGACTCATCTGTAGTCCTTTTCACTTGTTCTCACGTTTCATATGACACATTATCAATACCTCCATTGGTAATAAGTATCCACTTTTGTTTGTGTATTGTTTCTATTTGTGTTATTCTTGCTTACTTCAACAACTGCTTTCTGTATGTGTTTTTCTTTGTTTTGTCTAGGAAAATGCCCGGTTTTAGGAGCTGCTAAGAATTTACTAAGTACCTGTTGCTGCTGCAGCGGTCACCTATCTATTCTCCTCTGTGTATTGTCCACGTAAAATTTCATCAGGATAGAAGTAAGTTATCTATAGCTTATTTTAATGACTATCTTATCTACTGCCTTCATTCTTATCATATCAGTTCTCACTTACCTTTGTCAAATATTTTTAATTGTGTAATTTTCCTTGCTCCTACAAGAAAAGAAAGTAAGCCACACGACAGTGTATTAATGAGAGACACATTTACGGAAGAATCCTAGAATTACTTTTCATATAAAAAGTTTATCACCCCATAAGCATTGCTAAAAATGCATTTCTTGACTAAAATTTTACAGATTAAAATTATAGATTAAACATTTTAAGGAGAAGAAACCATTTCTAGTTCATATTATGCTACCATATAAGTAAATTGATTGTAAACTCTTAGCAAGTGTATGTTAAAATCCAACTTTCAATGGAATTTTGCTATATTTGCATAGCTTATATAATACACACCATTATCCTCTACATCTCAGCAGATAGTTTGTTGACAGTTGCTAAACAACAGCTACGGTGACTCCTCTGACTACACTGGCTCTTCATTGCTTTGCAGTTTTGTACTACAAATCTGCACACAAAGACTTTTAAATAGAAGTACTATGATCTAGTCCTCCTATGTTTCTTGGTTATTTGCCTTGCTCTTAGTTAAGTGTACATGTTGCTGGGATATTCTTGCTTGTGTTTGAAATTTTGACATTCTGGAACACAGAATTCTTATACTTCTATTGCAGTTTTGCCAAACTAAAATGCTTGAGTCTAATTTTTCACAATAAATCCCTAACTTACCCAGGATATTTTGGGAATGTTTGCATTACAATGGCATAGTACTGAGGTTAAGAAAGAATATAATATTTACATCTTGGTAAGTGTTTGCAATCTCTTATTATAAAGATTTTATTTTTCCTTTGGAAAAGTAACTTGAAACTTTCGACAGCCAGATGAAAGAAAATAGAAGATGGCTGAGCTCATGTCAGGAACGAAACTTTCGCTATCCCATTAAATATGTAGCTAAGTTCTGAACCTTGGAAAATCATGCTTAATACATACTCCCGAGAAGTATGATAGAGTTTAGCAGTATTTTTCCTGGAGGTTCCACTTGCTTTGGGTATGTTCCATCCCAGGCCTACTGAAATGGTATTTTCTGGCCCACTCATAATTTAAAAAGTAATAAATTGGAATTTTGGTTAAAATTAAGTATCTTAAACTAGCATCTCCGTTCCAGAACAATAGAAATGAAGTCTCTAGACCTTTATGACATTTCTGAAAACACTTTTCTCTGGCTAGCATCACAGCTGGTGTTGCTTCTGTAGAAGCCAGCCAGTATCAGCGCCAGAGCTCCCTCTTCATTCTCAGCTCTGTTAGAGCTCTGATAGCTGATTAACTTCTGTACCGACATCTTCAGGGGCCTGCTGATGCTGAATTCAGTGTCTGCTCTGAGGAGAAGCTGTTGCCTCTCACCAGAGGGTAGGTTTTCTGAGGGCCATCACTACAACATAAAAGGCTCGTGGCATGCTTTGGCCTGCTCTAAAACCCATTATTCACCTCTCAGTTTAGACATAACTAATAGGTCCTTAATTTGTTTGGAAACAGAGAGTAACAGGAATAAATTCTGCACTGATTATTAACTCATGAAATGTTGTTGATAATAGTGGGGCTCCCTGACATGTAACACTGCAAAAATGCATCCATTTAATCTGAGTGCCTGCCTAGTATACTTTCTGTAATGTGTCAAGGGAAGATAAGACAACAGACAAACAAATTTTGTTAGATTGCTGAATACTACCTTGTTCTGTGTCTACAACCCAAACAGAGCTGTATTTGCTTTGGGTAATAGAAAACATTTAACGCTGTCTATCTGCTGTCTGAACTCGCATAGAAATTTGCACTCAGTTGTAGATGGTTAAGTCTTCAAAGGAACTGAGCAACACAGCCGAGCCTAAGTCCTGAAAATAAAGTTTAAAGTTTGTATCTTGAGACCTATTTGTGCAAAGCAATTTAATTATCATCAACTTTGTGAGAGAATGTTTTCCTAGTGCCAAGATAATGCAAACAAAGCGTACAAGTGATTTGTTGTTTATTTTTATCTTGGTCTCTGTATTTGGGTGTACCTAGAAACAAAACTTTGGTCCTTTCTCCTTGCTTCAATAAACTGTCCATCCCTCTCTCCTGCAGTTACTGTTTTCTCATGATAAATATTCATCTAATTTATTTTTAAGCCTTCGGAAAGTTAGATTTTAAATGGAATAGATAACTCGTACTGATTTCCTACAGCTTGCTTTCTTCTCTTCCTGCTTTCCTGTTAGAGAAAAAGATCTGCAAATGCTTTCAGGTTCCAAGGAATATTATTAAAAAAAAAACAACAATGACTGAGAACAGGCAAATATAGGCGAAAGAAGACAAGGTAAATCCTCAGGGACCCGTGTGCTTCTCGACCACAACATAACTGTGAGAAGACTAGGATCTTCATAGGGCGCTACTCAGAAAACTGATATTGCCCTTGGAAAAATTGTGCTTCTTCTGAATGTGCAAATGAAATACCTACATTCTGTCATGTGCTTTCTGTGCCAGCTACCAGCATTGCAAATTATGCTCTGTAGCCTCTTGGCTACTTCATTTGTAGTTCACACGTAAGAGGGAGCTATTCTGTCACGCAACATGTTGATGCATGTACACAGTGAGCAACTAGCAACGGTACGTGTAATCAGCAATGACTGGAAATCTCGGGTATCTCTTAATGATGGTGCTTCATAAAAAAAGACTGACAGTCTGAATAAACAGAATAATAGATGTGTGAGCAGCAGCATTGTGTTTGCTCTACATTCTTATTAGGTCATTTTCCATCATCATATATTTTACTCAGAATATGGATTTGAATATGTCACTATCAACCCATATTAATATTCTAAATGTCCTTCTCTGATTACAAAATGGAAACTTATTGACCTAATAATTTGGAATATGAAATATTAAGAGAAAAGTATGTCAATATGCAATTATGCATGGACACAGGTGTTTGCGTGATTAAGCCTATAACTATAAGCTGTCTCGGGTCTGAACCCATATTATTTTGTGCAATTGTGTTAAATGAAAATGATAGGACCAGTCCCTGACTTTGATATCTAGTTTTAGTGCATAATAATAGAGGTGGACAATTCTATAATGCTTCTGCTAAGCTGTCAGTGAGTAATCGTTTTTTCAGAATATGAGTCCATCGGTTATTTCATTTAGGAAATGGCTGTGTCTGCTCTTTAATCTACCACTTGCTGGTGTATCACTGTTAAGATTATGGGAATGAACACCATGGTGCTTTGAGGCATAGCCTGTAACCTTCTGTTATATAATCTGGCTTTTTCATGGTTTCATGACACTGGTGGCTCATAGACATTCTGTGACTGATTAATAGAGCTAGCTGCTTTTCCTTCCTTATTGTTTCCAACCTAGAAGCTCCTGGGTTATAGAAGAAATTCTCGTTATTAATCCCTGCATACATGACCTTTACTTTCTGCAGCTAACTTTCGTTCATATTTCTATTCCTTCATTCCTTAATGTCATGGAAGCCTTCCAGTATAAGAACATGATCTTTCCTATGCTCACAGTGCTGCCAGCTTTGCGTCAGCAAGCAGAATTCCTTTGCATTTTTTTCCCAAGGTTATTAATAAAAATATTAAAAGGATATTGACTAATGCTGGAGTAACTTTATTCGGAGCTCCCTCTTCTTTCACAGATTTTTTTGTAATTTCTGTTTAAATCTGTCTTTATCTAATCTGCAGTCCTTTTACTAATTCTGCTCTTTCCCATTACCACTGGTAATGTCCTATAGTATAGCATATGGCGCCAATATCTTGCGTCTTAACAAAATCCACATTCATAGGATCTACTTGGTGCAAGAAGTAATTTATCTCATTGTAAATATATGATTAGTTTGGCATACTCTACCTTTGAGAAGCAATCCTAGAGGAGGATTGCAGTTTCTAGGGTCCTTCTGTAGTGACTGGAACAATTCTACTGGAATAATGTCTTTCATTAGCTACTCTTGTTTAGAGTAATTTCCTTGATATGCTACATTTGGAGTCTGGGATGTGTCTAACATGAAAAATAATCAGTCTATATATTTTTCTCCTAGGTCCTATGAAAAACCTTTTCATCCTCAGCTTCACAGTGCATATGCTTTCTCCTGGCAGACTCCATACTTGCTTTCCTCTGGATCTGTTCTGGTGACAGGTTTGTCACCAAGTCCTTGCCAAGGAATCCCCAATCAGAAAAAGTTGCTGCTTGTCTTAAAGCTCTGTTTTGAGTTATTTCACCTCTCTGTGGACTATTCTGTCTTCTCTTGTCATCTTTATTTATACATGGGCACTTTCTCATAGCTATCTCCATTATCTTTTCTCTTCTGGGACTAACAGATTCTCTTATCTCCTGTCATCCTATCTGCTCTTTTGGATGTTTCTCCTCACTGCTGCCCAGTGTAGCATAGCTGTCCTAAGCTAAATCCTGCTGCCATATTCTCGTAGTCATTCTCTTATTTTAATTGATCTACCATTCACTTTTTATTGTTCAGTAAATGCAGGTTTGAGTTTTTTATGCTGCTTTCCCTCTTCCATTTATCTTGACATTCCTGTGCACTTTTTTTCTGTTTTCTAGGTCCATGCTCCATCCCCATTTCTTCTCTTCCAAGAGCTCTAACAGGAAAACTTCACACTAAACTAATTCCTATCAGTGACTTGCTAAGAGATAGTGTTTTCCACAGCTTTTTTCATCTCCTTCTTCACTTTTTAGGTCCCTTCTCCTGTTACCTCAGTAGGAGTCTTTGTCTTTTTAGTTTCCCTTTAAGGAAAACAGTGGATCGTCTAAACTTGCCTAACGTAAGATCAATGCTTTCCGTCATGTGCTGATCTCTCTGGGCACTGATGTCTACATTACAGTTAGTACTTTATGTCTGGGAGTTTACAATCTATATAATGAACAAAAGATTGAATTAAACAACAGAGAAATTAAGTATTTTTTTTTCAAATAACTTGCATTTTTTAGCTGAGTTTTAGTTGGTGATAGCATGAGGGTAACTCATGAAAGGATTTGTAAGAAAATATTTGCTGTTCCTTCTCAGCAGTAGGGCAATCTGCCCTCAGCCAAAAACATCCATATACCCATATTTGTCTTGTATTTAGTAGCAGAAGTATCCTAGCAAATATTAGGTGTTGGTTTTTTTCCATATTCGTCAGATGCAATTTTGTACAGTATACCTGGAGATGAATGTAGTAAAAGTAAATCATTAGAGACGAGGTGAAGTGTGTACTCTGCTTCTATAACGCATTTCATTGCACAGTTCCTTTAGTGCATGAAGCTGTGATCCAACAGATCTAAGAAAAGAAAAAGGGAAAACACTCTGCTCCCTCTAAGAGTTTCTTTAGTACATTTTCCTGTGCAAAATTCCCCTTCACGCCTGAATCTGACAACTATACTTCTTCAGTAAAGAATTTAAGTAAAAAGTAGGAGTTGGAGGTGGCAATATATAATTCCTCCTTTTGGGCTGATAATTAGGATGTTTTAATTCCATTGGATTCTCCAAAGCTGTATATGGATTTGTAATACTTTGATTTAAAGGAACTGAATTTTGAAACCAGATCTGAATGGTTTAGAATTGTAAAGAAATCCTAACCCTCAAGTTCCTATGAAATTTAACCTTTCTTTACAACATGCTGAAAAGAACGCTCTTCCCTCAAAATGTCTTCCAAATCTAGTTTGCTGTTCTTAGTGAAAGAAGAGAATCATTTTCTTTTTTAGCCTGAACTAGAAATTGGTTACTGTTACATCTATGCCCTGTCAAGGTCTGTGTTTGTTACCTAAACCAGCGCCGGAGATGACTTATAAGAAAAGTGAAGCAAGATGAATTTCCCAAGCATTAATTGCAGTATATAAAACTACTATACTTTAGATCTTGTGGTTTACACTGGTACAATTTTTGACATTCCTTCTGATACATTTCTGTTCTGAACAGCATATGGATGATATTCTGGACCTGATCTTTACAGTCATTCAAGCAAAGGCAAAATTGCAAGGAAAACGTACTTAAGAGCTCACTATATGTTATTCACATTGAAAACCTAGCTTTTCACATAATCGGAAGCATGGTAATTAGACAAACTAAACTAAGAATTCTTAGGCTTTGCACGCTGAAAGCTACACGGCTTTGCTTTGCTTAGGTGATCAGTAGGACTACAGTTCAAATGGATTTGTGACTTTTTTTGGTAATAAATAAGTTTAATTCTTCAGAAGCTCTTGTGGCGTCCGGTAGTTCAACAGTGCTTTCTGGGAAAAAAATTCAGTACAGTTACATTATTGGATAGTGATTATGAAGATAAGTGCCAAACTCTTTGATTATTTCCTGAGTTTTCTGCTGTATAATACATAGCCCAGGAGGAAATTCTACATTTTTATAACAAAAGCCTGAGTTTCAAATAGCTTATGAGCTCAATTCTTTTTTATGCACTTTGAAGATGCAACACAATCAAGACACTTTGAGATGAATTTTAAGAGTTATGCCTGAAAAATAATCGCATACATTTTGATCATAAATGAAGAGTTTTTTTGTGTGTATTTCCTATGGATATCTTTGAAAGTTCACCCTTTTAGAAGTTCATAAGCTGAAGTAAAGAAACACCTTAAGGGTCAGACAAGACCCTTGTCTTGTTTTTGAAACCATTTTGAATAGTTTCTATAATGTGTTCATTTTAAATTGCTTTAGGCCTGATCCAAAGCCTGCTGAAGTTAATGCAGTTGTTTCCCTTCAATTCAGTAAGTCTGGAATCATATTCTTAGGCCATGAGGCACAACGATCTCTTGATTTCTAAGGCATATGTTTGGAAAATTTGGACTCTGCTTTTGAGAAATACTTAAGATAGCTGGAATGAAATGCCTTAGCATCACACAAGTTGGGCATCTAAATAATATATTAGTAGAAATGTAGATAGAATATTACATGAGCCTATTATATATCAAGATTTCCTATAAATTCTCCTATGAGAGTAACATAAAATTTCACAAGGTGTTACTTGATATTGACATTTCTGACTATCAAGAGAAAAAAAATCAGAAAGTATTAAGGGCAACCCTGACATTGTGCAGTATTTTAAGATTAGAAGTCATACAGGAAGTACTAGAAGGAGTTACATCCAAGGCTCAGACACTGACCTTTACATTTTTAATGATTTTTCCATAGAGAGAATAGAGAGTATTGAGGGTAACTGATTTTTTTTTTTCTCAAAGGTTGCAAGATCAGTGTATTAGCATTAATGATGACTGCCATAGGAACATTCACACTTCTAAGAGTGTGGAAATGTAATGAAGCACCCTAAGCCCCATAGCTTTCACCTAAGACATTCAGATTTTATCTACTTTTTATTACAGTATTTTCACTAAATCTGTAGGTGATTTTACGTGTGGAGAGCTCAATGCTGATGAACTGAAGCTAACACACAGAAGTGCAGAAATAACAACAGTTTCTCTACCATTTGTATAGGCAAACTTTGTTACTGGAGGTGATGAAACAGTTCAAATTATGCAGATTTAAGAGTCAGCAGAAACTGTAGAAAGTCGTTCAGCTAACTAAAAGTATCGATGCTTGCAAATGACATCAAAGCTTAAAGGAGGCTAGACTAGCTGAAAAGCAAGTAGAATAATTCATTGTGTAGAATCTCTTTTACAAATTTAGCTAGAGGAGCCTAGATTACTGATTGCAAATGCTTTCCCTTGTGAATATATCTCTTCCTACTGTGAATTACTCATGAACTGATTTTCATTTGATTAGTCATAAATGTTAAGGGAATGGCAGGAGAACAGTCTCCACACCGCTTAACTGTAGGCAACTAACTTAAGTGTCTTAGACAGCAGGATAATCTCCTAGGCTTCGTATATACTCAGTGGAAAAAGATAGGCTTCCAGGGGGAGATTTTAAGAGAGAGTTGTTAGATTTCTGCTCTGATTCGCAATGAATGCTTTCACTTTTCCTTACAAATTATAAAAATATTCTCAGTTGTTTCTGTCACTTGAAATGGATATTTTCCCCTAGTGCTCTGAATATGTACATTGCTCTTAAAGAAATTCAGAACTGCTTGGCTCTGTTTGGATACACAGGGCCAAAAATTCTACCTTAGCACAGGAGAAATGATTCCTGGGTAAATCCAGCAAAGCTGCTTTGTTACTGGCTGCTAACCTGGTAGGGAATAAGTAGAAATGGTAGAAGGGTATAGTTGGAGCAGAACCCCTCCTCCTCAGCCCCTGCCAGTAGCAGAGTTCCCACACGTCAGCATTTCTGTGCTGAAATTTCAAACAAAAGGTTTGATAGCACTGTGGATAAGTGGTCATCCTCAGTAACACCCATGGTAAACTCTATTAGGTTGCTGGACACCCTACAAGCAAATGTGTTAAGTTATTAATATATACGTTAACAGTATTAGTATTAATAGTAATGTTATTATTATAAGTGTTATCAATGTTACCAAAAAAGGGCCAAAGGGCCTGCAAGTATGCAAGAGAACAGAATTAAAATTCAAAACAGTCTTGAAAAATTGCAATGACAGCCAGAAAGTAATAAAACTTATTAGGGAAAAGTAAAAGAGTATTTTTAAACAGGAATAATCTGCTGAATAATTAAAGAATGGAGAAGAACTGAGTACATAGCAATTCTTCAGAAAAGGAAGGAGTTATAGCAGAAGACAAGCTGAACATCGGTCAGCAATGTCATGCTGTGTCAAAGAAAATAAATGTCTTACTAGGACACATGAACACTAGTGTAGCCTGCAAGACACATGCATATCCTGAAAACAAGAATGATTTTCATACCTACCCAATGTAAAACAGGTATTGCAGTTCATGTCAATGCTTTCCTGACTTTTAAACTTGTCCTTAGGCTCTAAAGAAAGTCAAAATGAAGAATAATAGTATCGGCATCTCTCTTCCTTCTCTCACTCCCTTCCTTTCCATTTTTCTCTCTTTCTCTCTTCTCCTTCTCACCTCACTAGTGCACATGCATTTTGGGGCATTTCCAAGTCTCAGGCAATCAAATGCTCCTGACATGAGGCCCAGTGGTCCTGGAATCATGTTTTCTTTTATACGCATGACCTTTCAGCCTCTTGGGGAGAAACAATAATGACATCCCTGAGGAATATGACTTTTTGACCTCACCAAGGACTGCAGATTCCCTTCAAGAAAAAGAATCCCCTGGCTCCTGATTAACAGATGTATTACATGTCAGGAATCATGTGCTTTGATTTTACTGTGGTTTCCTTTTTATGTGAAATTAGGAGAGAGATATCTTTACATTTTCAGAGCTGAGTCTCTTAAGCCTAAGTACCGTGTTCCATTTGGGATGTGGATTTAGTTCTGAACAACTCATCTGAAACAGATATTTCTCTCTGCTCCCAGAGGGATTTATTGGCAAAACTAGCCATCTATTAACATTATCTTGGGACTGTGCACAGTGAGAATAGATGCTATAAATCTTAGTTGTATAAAAGCCCAGAAGCTATAAGGTTTTACTGGACAGCAAATAGAGAATTCCAATAAGTTCAGACCTGTTTATTTTGCTTAGGATGAAAGAACATACTGAGCGAAGCTTGGCTGGAAACATTTTTGGAAACATCCATTCTCCACACCTCACGCTAATCAACTATACACCACACCTTGTACTTGCACACTTTGTTTCAAATATATGTTATCAGTTTGCATGGATTGTGCAAACCAACAGGAGCTTGTATTAGCAACGACTGTGTTAATGAATTTGGTCTTGGATGTGATAACTAAGAATAAAAGAAATGAATAAACGTATCTATAGTAATATGCTCCATTAGTAGCAAGAGTCTAGAATTTAAATTTACATTAGTCACTGAGATTCAAGTTTCTCAGCTATCGAATTAAATTGAGATTAGATAGAACCCAATTAACTCTTGTTACTTTTGCTAGTTTTTCTTGACTGGTCATGCTAAAATTATTACAGGAAATCATAGATTTGTTTAAGTAGAGTTAACATTTTTATTGTGAAAAGTACAGAAGTTGTTTGTATTTTCAGAGATCGGCAGTAAGAAGATGCATAATGTCCAGAAACAGCACATTTGAGGACCCCAAACTAGTCTTTGATTTGTGCCTTTTAAATTTTTTACTGTACATATTAATTTTTTATCCACATTGATCTTACATAATTCTTTATGGCTAACCTCATTGTCAATAAATACTTTTTCACACTTATGATCATTTCACTGTAATTATTTTATTTTTGTAGTTTAACTTAGTACTATATTTCCAACCAAAGCCAATTCTAGCAAACAAATCAAACTATATTTATTCTAATTTTTAACCAATAAAAATCTGATTAAAAGCTTTCTGGATATAAGGCTATTTTTTTATATTTTGTTATACCTATAAAGTAATTTAATTATCTAAGAAAACTTTGTAGTTTGAATGTTGTCTGTTTGCATTTCTGCACAGCTGCAATATCATAATAGGGTTAAAAGGTCACCCTCACATTCAGAGGAAAAAAAGTTATTGGCTGTTTACTTAAACAACCTTAATCCTTGGGAAGTTTAAAAAAAAAAAAAGAACCAGGTAGAAGACAAAAACTGCCCCGTACCTACTCTTACTAAATTTAAACTAGCAACCAGAAAGGAGTGTCTTTCACAACTTTATTTTTTGCCTATAGTGATATATTATCTTGCAAAGTATTGATTATTTCTGCATAGTAAATAACCAAAACTTAAAGGAAAACTTATTTCATTTAAATGTAACAGTAAAAATAAATTTAAAATTTTCCTAGGATCAAAGTTTTCTAGCTCTTGTAAAATACTTACCCAGAAATTAGTGGAAAATACGATGTATGCATATTTAATTAAAAATTTAAATGCAGAATAGCTTATTGGTCACATAAGACACATCTTACATGTTAATGTGCTGTTACACATTATACCTTTCTCTTTCTTGAATATTTGCCTTTTATTCAGAGGCTAAGAAACCAGCTAGAAGTATATGAGGTAACTTGCAATGTCGATACTACATAAGAAAACAAACTTTGCAACCTACTTTCTGAAAGGCTGCAGGGTCAATACATCTCAGTTGGACCCCATATAAACTTAATTTAATCTGGAGGTGGTCATGTTCGTCATGTTAATAGTCTTGAATAAGCCGCTCAGCTCCAGTATCATGACTCCCTTTTTTGGGGGGGAAACGATATGTATTTCTAAATAAAATTACAGCATCAGTATTCTGCATTAACTAACTGTTCTGCAACCAAATCCTTCTTCTTTCAGAAGTTGCGCTTAAGTTCTTGATACTTGTAACAGCACCTTGAAAGAGGAAGAAACAATCAAATGTTTTACATGGTAAAACATGGCCGGTGATATGGAGGGAAACAGAACCTGTGTTCTTCAAAAGCTTTTTAAGTCCTTTCCAGCAAAGTATTACGGCAAATGTCTCTGCAAGTGCAGCAAGCTACTCCATGTCATTTTTCATTGATAATAAAGAGACTGGTACTACTAGATGAAGAACGGGGATTTGAAGGGCTAGTTTTAAGGCAGTCATCTGCTTATTGCAATAGGGTTGTTATAGCTACTCATGAGCTGCTAGATAGAGCCAGGATGAACCATCCATTAGAGTACCATGGTAAGTACTATGGTTAGCATTCCCGTAGGCAGGGCTCTGAAAAACATCTTAATTTCTATGGGTCTTGGCTAGAGCGAAAACATTGAGCGTGTTGTTGGAGTAGAAATCAATACATTAAATTCTGCAAGGAAGTTAAACAACTAACCTACGGAATCAAATGTGAATAACACATGTACTGTGACAAACTTAGCAGCAGTAATACGGTTAGTTGGGAAACCTCTTGGAAAATGAGAGCTGCAAGAAGGCTACTCAGTACAGTGGTGTCTACAACAGAATAGTTCAGTTTCAAGCAGGACCAACTCCTTGCCACTAAGCATGCAAACATTAAAATCATACAGATATACAGGCAGCAGAATACAGGGAGGAGGAAAAGCATTTTACCATTAGCTTAACAACAAGGAAATTTTTCTGTGCTTCAACAAAAATGAATGGCTTCAAAAAAGAAGGCAAAGCAATTGCAAGCAGACTGTGGGACTGCTGTGAGGACTTCTGCAACTATGAAATAAATATTGACTTGGCATGAGCAGCTAGCAACTGAACAAGCAAGAGAACAGAATTCGTTCATCCTTAGAGGGATCAGATGAGGAGCAGGAAATTGCAGCTTTGGGAAATCAGCAGGAAAAGCTAAACATTTGCAAAACTGCTGAAAAACAAGGGAGATGATACTGCCATTAATATAACTCATAAGCATCACATATACTGACCATTAGGGCATTACAGGCAGGAAAGGGATTTTTGGCAGTATTATCATACGCCTACCTGATCTGCCAAAGACATTACCTGAGAAGGAAGAAGAAAGTTTTAGATTGACACAAAGTACAATGAATCAGATATTCATCCTGAGAATTTGAACAGAAAATACTGAGAATATGAAATGAAACTACACTGCAGCTTCATAGGCTTCAATAGAGCATTTGATCATGTATGGCTAGGAATACTATGGGTTGTGACGAAGACACTCAACATTAGCAAAAGAATAGTGACAACCCCTGAAGCCCTTTGTTACAGTGCAGGGAGCAAAGTCCTTGAAGTACAACACACTGAGTAAGTAGTTCCACAGAATAGTTGGTATAAGAAAGTAATGTCTCCTATTGCCACATCCCTTCAATTTTTCCTTGAACACGTTATGTCAAAGGACTCTGAAAACTTTGAAGGAGTGTTATCAGTTAGAGGTGGGAATACAAGTAACCTATTCTTTGAAGATGATGTAGATTTGATCAGAGGAAAGGAACTAGGATGTGCAAATACAATGACAAAGCTGGGCAGCACTGCAATGATGTATGGAGTGGAGATCAGGACCAAAAAAGAAAAAGAAAAAGAGCAAGGTAATGACAATAAGGATTACTGACACCGAACAAGAAATATACATCAAAAGCAAGAAACTTGAATGAGTCGACTTATTCAAGTATCTCAGTACTACTATCATGAAAGATGGGAAATCCGAAACAGAAATTCGAAGTAGAATTGCCCTCATGCTATCAGTGCTCACAGACCTAAATAGAGCCTGGAAAGACAAGAAAGACCTTAGTAGATCCAGAGGAAAAAAAAAGAACACTTCTTAGAATTATTGTGTTTTCAAGAGCATGAACAGTGTGAAACTGGTGAAACTCAAACGGCAGCAAGTAGAATGAAGAATTTAAGCCTTTGAATTCAAAGTCTCTGCAGAATTCTGTGGATACCATACAGAGTGCATAGAGCTAACAGCTCTATTACAGAGAAACAAGATCCACAGTAATTGGATCCCATGAGCTTCTACCAGCAGCAGCACAAAGAGAGAAGTTGGAACGGTTTGGCAATGTGGCTAAAACAAAAGGCCTAGCAAACACAACTCTGCAGTGAAAAAATGAAGAGAAAAGGAGGAGGAGCTGTTTGTGGACAACCTGGTGCGAAACATCACCAGGAGCTGGACAGGAAAATCCCTGGCAGAACTTCTTCAAGCCATCAGAACCACCTGAAGTGGAGGGACATCATAGTCAGCACCTCACTACGACACAGCCAGACAGAAGAAAGGAAAGGGATCATTGTAGCACAAATATCTGTTTTACAATAGAATGTCCAGGAAGCCATGTCCAGGTTGCTATGTTTTATAAATAGTTAAGATGCATCTCTTGTTCATCTTCACTCTTATTCTTCTTTTCTTTATTTGTATAGGAAAATTGCATTGTATGGACTGTATAGGAAGTTGTATAGGAAATTTGCATAGGAAATTTACTGCAGTAGTCATTTCCAGACCTGCCATCCCTTCTCCACGTAAAAGAAAAAGACATATTTGTTCAATACATTATAAGTGGCTAACCTTCACATTTTGTTTCCTTTCCTTCTGCTGAGTAAGATAAGAGATTGTATTTGTGACTTCTACATTTTATTTCACTTTAATTTTAATTTTTGCTGCAGAAGAATCTTCTATGAAGCATCCAAGAGCAGATTGTGTCTCAGCCTATTAGAGCCTGACCCATATTCAGTTTGTGTTTTCTTCTTTATTTATTTTTGTCTTTTCTTCTATAGTTGTACATCTGGCAACAGTCTACCATTGTTGTATTCATTCTCTCTCTGTTGTATTCATATACTCCTTTTGTACCAGGAGAACTGGTACAAAAGTCACCTTTTAGTGAAAAACTTGTGTCGTAGACAGAATCCAGGAAACTCTGAACATCCATAAATCAGTCCATTAGACAGACGTGCATCTCTTGATATTCCTGAGCTTCTCCAACTCAGCAAAATTGTCTTGAGGCTACTTCTGAAGCTAGGTGTCAACTAGATTCAATATGCTGCCATGAAAACTCTGGGACAGCAATAGCATTGCTTACATGATTTCTCTTCCTACCTTGCTGGCTACATTCAGGATGAACTGGGCCATATAATAATCCCAATATGCTTTAAAAAAGTGCTTTAATTAGCACACCAGCACAAGGAATATCTATTTGAAATTCATGCTGAATCTTTCTACCTGCTGTGCTTCATTTCCAATTTGAATGCTCTTTCATCTTTGTACTATGCTGCATCAATTCCCACAGAAGTCTTGGGGGAATGCATCCAACCCCCTTCTAATTTTACTTTAAAATCATTAGTCCCTGTAAGGGTCTGTCTGACATGTGAACTAAGAAAATATATTATAGATTTCTTTTTCTTGATTCTTTGGTGAATGAAATGACTAAAGATTCCTAATGAACAAAGAGGAAATGGAGGTTAACTAATCCACAACTAAAGGTTGTGGTGAGTCACCTAAATGTGGAATATCATTAAGCAGAAAGAATGAAAGAGAGAAGAGTAATTTATTTAATTTGGGCCTTACTCCTTGCTTTCGATCTGCAAAAATAAAGTGAAAATAAGGTATGCCATGACATTCTGTGTTATTTATATGCACTAATAAAGAACAGATTTGCATTTTTTCCACAAAAGTAGTGTATATGATGTATGTGGGGTTTTTAACTTAAGATTCTGATCCAAGTTAGATTCCGACCTTGGGATCTTAACTTATGCCAATGGTCCTTCAGCCTCAGCAGAAAGTTAGCAGGACTGTTCATGTCAGTATATGTTACCCCTGCATATAAATATGATCCGTCTTGTGATATTTGTGCTTGGATTGGATGGGGAGATGAAATTCTATTTACTGAGGAATTTGCACAATGTGTTTCCCTCCCTATTACCCTCCTTCAAAAAAAAAAAAAACACAAAAAGTTCAAGGGGTCAGAAGTCTAGAGTTGGTTAGTGGACAGGGAAAGTAAGAAATCAATGACAAGTGGATACTAGTGATAGAAGCCAGAAAGGAAAGGCTGGGTTGAAGATGGGACGCCAGCAGAGCTATGACAAACAGTATAGCTGATAGTTGGTTCACAGAGAAAGCACAGCTGTGGAAAAATAGAACCAACATGGTTTCTCCCTTACCATATAGCTGAAAAACATTTATATCCTTTTAGAAACATTTTCATTTTATGTATGCACTGACTGAAATCTCCCTTGTGGAATAAATACAGAGTGTTTGTTTCCCAAACAATGGAACCGCTGCACAACTAGTGAAGTGCAAAATGAGTTACTGGATTTCCACAGCTCTGTTTTCATCTGCCTGTATGTGGTACTCCTGCAGTGGTTTCTTGTTGCCTTTGCATAGCCCTTCTGAAGTCTATAAGTAATGTCTACAGTCTTTCCCTGTATGCTGTTTATCTCACCTATTTTTAATTCTCTTCATGCAGAGGCAGAAGCAGCAAAATAATCATTCACGAACAAAGTGTTCTAAGCAAATGATGCAGGAAGTATTTTAATAAAAATGTCCTTTTAGATGTACTGAAGCAGGCATACTATATTTTGTTCTGGTTTAATGTGCTGCCAGTGGTTTATTAAATCACCACAGGTAAGAGAAATATTTTTAGTGTCAATGAGCACTGGGAATTTTCACAGTAGATCAACACAAAGTTTTTCAGCCCTTTGTACTGAAATTTTAAGGCAATGGGGGAATTCAAAATGTTCATTGACTTGCAATCTCCAGTTCTACTTGCATATGTTGCTACTGTACGAAGTAAAGCATCTAAAACTCTGGCTGTTTAACAATCCACGCAAGCTTTTTCCTTCTGTGTGGCATTTCTTTGTTGCCTCAATGTTGTTTTTTGTTCTTCCATTTAAATATGCTTTCCGTTGTTATTAAAAGATGATAGAGCACATCTAAGGTTAGCTGAAAGTAGCCATGATGTAGACTTCTGGGTGATATGTATTTTCTCAAAGCCTATGATTGTCCCTCAGCTTCCTCTGAATTTAAAATGCCTTCAGAAATAATGTTTCTAAAACCCCTTTTTATAAATATCCCATTGGTTTAATGCACTTCTGCTGACTGACATCAGCTGCAGAGCTGAGAAAGGTTTCTGGCTGTGAATAACATTTTCTGACTATAACTAATTCTGTATTCTCTTCCAAAAGTCTGACAGAGGGATACACAGTTCTTAGAGTAAGCTCATATAATTGCAAGTAATGAAGTTACTGCAGATTAGTTAGACACTGACCTGAAGTTAGAGGCCATTCAGAGTCTTCTGACTATACCCACCTACTATACCTAAAAGAAAAGATTAGTTCATTCAAATTTATAACAGGGAAGGAACTGCTTTTCTGTATGTGTTTGAAGAAGTATTTATAGAAAACTGTCCAGAAGTATTCTAAAGCTGAAACAATTAAAATTTTGCGTATGACCTGAAAGAGAAAGAGTGAGAGAGAGATTGCTTTCTGGTCATACCTCTGCCTTCAGTATTCAATGCTGATGGCATACCGCCCTCCAAGCTTATCTGCACAATATGGTCCCAATGGCCCTCTGTAAGGCTGCGTGTTTCAGCAACCCTGACTGCACTGAGGAGGTGGGCACATTTGGGAAGGGGCTGTGCTGATGTTTGAGGGAGGTACAAATGGGCATGTTCTTGTGGACCTAGAGATTGGGGGCACGTGCGCTGTCACTAGTGAACTTCAGTCTTGAGAAGAAATGGGATTTTATACTTACGCTTTGTGTTAGCTCTGGTGGTGTTATACATAGGTGTCGTTAAAGGCAGTGCCCTGTCTGTGGCAGTCTGCACAGCTGGCCATATCAGGGTCTTCTGTGTGTGCACACATATGTGTGCACACATGTGCATGTGGGACGCACACTCTGCCTTGCTACTGGCTGAACTTGCAAATAAAGAAGCAGCAGCAGTGTCCACCCACCTGTGAGAGACCCCCGGGCCTCCAAGGCATGGGCTGGGCTCCAGCAGCCAGGCAGGAGGGATCCCTGGGTCCAGGAGCGCGCTGGAGGCAACTGCCTCTTACATCTTCAAACATTTACGTATTTTTCACCTGCACTTACCAATATTTCAGCAGAACAAAGGCTAGACATTGATAACTGACATTATAGCCAAGTTAACATTATTTTCCCCATTTAAGATCAAAATAATCACCGATGAAAATAATTGTGATTTTTTTCCCCAGACCCTTAGTCGGTGAAATTATTGGAGAGGATTTAGGTGATGGTCTGCTGGGTTTTTTAGTCTCAGGCCATCACTGCATTTATTTTATGTAAAAGATGCTCACACTACTCCTGCCTGTTCCATATTGTTTAAAACGGATCTCATCATTTCCTCAGCTTTCTATTCCCTCTAGTGTGCCTGGAGTTCTGATTAGTGAATTACCACAGAGTTCTCTAACAGTGAATACTCGACTGCTGATGTTAATTAAATCTGTGTGGGCAACTACTCACTCACAAGAGACAATCATTGCAGCAAGATATTGTCAGGCCTGAGGCTTTGCACTAATAGAAACTGCACATATCCCAGAGGTGGTATGTTCCGTATCCGGAGAGGAAGCAGTGAGCCAAATCTTCTAACATATCCAGCCAGTGATTCAGTGAATGGATGCCAGAGGGACAAGCTTCAAAAGAGGACATTCTTAAGACAGAAAGATGGGCAGAATAAGAGCAACACAATATGGATATTTTATCATTCTTGATACAAAGTAATCTCATAACATGTGATTTAGTCCATGTTTCTTTTAACTTTAATTTAGGACACATGACTGACATAGAGTGCTTTAAGTTGTTAAAATTAATCATTTAAGGGGATGTCATACACAGTGAATGGTACTGCTATATTAGAAGCATTGATGAGTTGAAGAGACATATGGTAAAAGTGGTTTATAGCACAATACCGAAGAATTACATAAAGAGGCTTTAAAGAAACTACTGACAATTTACCAGTTAGTTTCAGTGGTGACCCATGAAAATTTCCCCTGTCAGATAATGACAGATTTTGTCATATTCAAGGCATTTTTTAACCTATACAAGGAAGTTACGTGCATCATAGGCAAAATACAAAATTTTAAAGGTTACCCTTGTCTTCATTAGCCCCATCCCAGCAATGAAGGACCAGTGGCTTCCTGCAGGTAACTGCTGCCTCGGTAAATCTGCACCCACTTCACAGTGACATCAGTTGCTGCAGTACAGACATACGCAACAGGATCCAATCTATTGTTATGAGGGAGTTCCTTTTGTTGTCAATTAGTATTACTAGATTTACATGAATGGTTTAAGTGCTATGCAAAACATAAGCTTTTTTTTTTAACCTTCTTAATAAAAGTTATATAAGGCTGTATATTAATTTCTCATCGATAAAGTGAATGATTCTTAATTCATATGCAATTATCTTTATATATGCAAAATTTGGGGATTTATAAGAACAAATGAAACAAGAGTGATAACAAGTGAAAGAAAATACTTGGTTAGTACATAATGGAAATGGTTGTCTCAAACTTTGGAAGATGGAGTTAGGTTGAATTATGGTTTTGCTAGTATAGATAATGCTAGCACACCTAATGCTTTATCTATTCAGAGAATGATTTTTACTATTTATACAAAAATGACTGTAGCCGTTGTTAATAATTTATTTTACTTGGTTAATGGACTATTCAAAACATGATGAGAGCAGGTTTGTTCTACGTACCTTAAAAATAATGCCTATATGTTCAAATAAAAATACATGTGTTATATAAAATATACCTAATAAATAGATATATATACCTAAAGCAGAGGGTAACTGGATTAGTAGACATTATTACAAAAACCGCAGACAAAGATTCCTGGGAACAGCCAACAGCCTGGATTTGTAGTACCAGACATCGATCACTTAAACCTCAGGTGTCTAATCTAAACTGGTCATCACATTAGTAATGAATGGAGAGAAGAGCCATCTCTAGAAGGAGATTTGTCACACCTATCATGGATATTTATTTTAGGACAGTGTTTATGGCTGCTCCTGCATAAACCTGTCCATCACTGCAGTGGTCAGCAGAGCCACCTGAACAGCATCCTATTCATGATAAAAAAGTACAGGTGACCGGCCAGACCCCTCTTCTGAGGTGTTTGACAACATTAGAATTTGCTTCTGCTCAGGGACTGGAAGCTTTGGACAGATTAAGGTTTTGATCACTGGAGGGAGCCGGTGATGATTCACGGAGGTGTTTTTATGTTGGTGGGTATAGCTCAAAGCACCTCTGTGGCAAACAGAAACTGTCAAGGGAAAGTTCCTGTTGATAGAAAGCAGATAAAATGATAAAGAGAAAAGGGTAGCTTTGATGATTTAATAATTTAGGTTTAGTATCAGAATCTTTTAAAATTGTTGCAGGTGCTGGGGTGGAGACTGTGTGGGCTTAAAAGTGTTGATAAAGAGTAGAGCTCAGCACTTTCTCTCATGTCTCCTTCTAATAAGTGCACATTTCAGAAGCGCATTGTGAAGGAATTCTGGTAGAAACAGACTCTGCAAGAGCCTTAGTCAGACTTTCGTATGACTTGTATGGATTCTGCTTGTTTAGCACACCAAAGCCAGCACCAAGCGTAGTAATAACGGTATTAAATGCCACTTGAAAAAAATATATGAATATATATGTAATGGTCACTTTATGATACATGTGCTAAAGAGAACATTTCCTTTTGAGTTGTCATTTGACATTACTGTCTTTCTATGACATAAAATTCATACTAAAAGCGCTATCACGGAATCACAGAATGGCTGAGGTCGGAAGGGACCTCTGGAGATCATCTAGTCCAGCCCCTCTGCTCAAGCAGGATCACCTGGAGCATATTTCCCAGGGTCGCGTCCAGGTGGGTTTTGAATATCTCCAGCGAAGGAGACTCCACAACCTCTCTAGGTAACTTGTTCCACTATATATGCACATATTGTATATAGTTTGATTTAGATACAAAAAGAGACAGCTACCAATCTGAAAACTTCCAGAAGAGGGTAGAAACTGAATTGGAGGGATTTTTTTTTTCTCTAACTAGTAAGAAGTAACTGTAAAATGGGGCCATGCTTACTTACTTCCACTGTTGTTATATATAGCGTCCTTGGCTCTGTTTCATTAAGAAAATTTGTGGTTGGTTGGGATGAAAATTGTACGGAAGGACGCGTTTGTTTTACAATTATTCTTTTAAGAAGAGCTCTCTGTACAGTTTTATTTGGTAATATAGACATTCAGAATTACTTACAGTAGAATACACTAGAGGAAAAAAAAATCCCTCAAGCTCTACAGTCTTTGTGAATGCCACTGAATGTGATGCAAGGAGAGAATGATAACATCCAGAAGAAATGCTAAGTGCCCATCTGAAAGTGGGCACAACTGGAAATTACTCTGAAAATTTTATTTATCCAGTACCTGAGCTCATACATAAATTGACAAAATTAATCTTTGAAGTTTGATGAGTCACATTACTATTCTCAAAAATGCTTCTGAGCTCCTGTCATCTGCAAAGCCTTCAGAGGTCAAGAGTATTTCGTAGCTTGTTGAATTCTGACTTCTATCTATCTCCCAGAAACAGAACCAAACCCTTGTATTTGTTTCAGATGTTGTAACTGTGGGCCAGTTCTCAAAAGGGCATTCTGTTTGGGTACATCGTGTTTCAGCTTGGAACTTCTTGGAACAAAACTTTTTTTTTTCTCAGAATACGGAAGACAAAACTGAGACATTCCCCTCTCCCTGCTTTCTAGATGAAGAGCTGCATACCTTGCTTCCTTGTTTTTCCATCTCAATCTACTGCTTCAGGAAGTTTCTCAGCTTTCCTCTGAATCAGATTCATTTCTTCACAGCATGTTAGCACTCCACTGGACTGTTACAGCGAGCACAAGAGAAAATACATGCCTTAGTGAAATTGTTAATAAATGCTTTGTGAAACAGCTGTGCTTTCCGTAAAGTGAGTGGTAAGTAACCGTAGGTATAACTTGATGACAGCGAATTTAAAAATAGCTCATATGGGCAAAAGTCAATTTTAAAAATTTGCATTAAAGGTCATGAAGATGTTTCCTTAAGCCCTATATTTGAACCCAAAGAGAAAACAGTCATTTCTTACGTGTTATCAGCTGATTCCAATATAACAATCTCTATCTGTTTTGTATGTATATTCTGATGTATGTCCAAGCTTATTTTATATTTATCTTTAACAGGTAACAGGTTTTTGTTAACCTGTTAACTTTTTCTGTCACTCTAATTCACAAAGCAGAGTGAAAAACTGAGCAATGAGTGAAAGATGGAAAAGAGGGACAGAATCAATTTGAATTTTAGCAGAGAGGCTGAGCCAGCAAATTGCATACAGCTACTGTATAATAGCATGTAATTTTTGCTGATATTGGTTCTTGTTATGTCACCTCAGAAACTTGTAAATTCCATACTTCTAAAGAAATTCAAGGATTAGTGATAGAGGATGATTAAGAATCAATTCAGTAGGAATGCGAAAAGGTAAATAAATCTGCCAAGTTCTCTGTTCCATCAGCAGTGTTGACTACCATAATCAGAGTTCAGTTTCATCATTCCTTAGCAACGTGCACACGAGCACTTCAGGATCGGTAACACATTAAGGAGATTACAGGACGTCTGAATCATGGGGATTACTGTGCTAGATCATAAACAACTTCCTTCTGGTCCAGTATCCTGTCATTTAGAACAGCTGTATCAAATGCTTCAGTGAAAGTGGCAAAGAAATTAGAGGTAAGTGGACATGGACTAGCATGCCATCTGAATAGTTTTCTAGAGGCTAGGCTGTACTCAGAAACTCAAAGGTTTTTCTCCTCTCCAAAATACCTGGATGTTCCTCTAATATTTCTGTATAGTCACACTGGATAATATCATTTTATTTTTAAAAAGATACTATTAAACTTAATTTGCTTAAATCCCACTACTAGCAGAAAGGAAAAGCTTTTATATTGCCTTCAAGAACCCTTTTTTTTCCTATGTTGCATCTATTTTGGACAGGTAAGCGGTTAGAATTAAGAATTAAGTCTTGTCTAATGCATGAAAAGATTATTACTCAAAAAATAACATTGAGATATTTCCTATACAATTCTAGGCCTTGTCTTTGCAATCTGTCAAATAATGAGATAAAAACCCATGACTATGCTTTCTGCTGGCTTTAATCCGAGAGCAAGATTGTGGAATTTGAATGAGACAAGAGAAAACTCAATAATATTATGGATACACATTTTTGGTGCAGGTTCACGCCAAACTCCAAGCATGCCTCGTTTAGGACAGTGTCCACCAAAGCTACCGTGATAGTCACTGGCGGGGGGGGAGGGGGGGGCTGGGTACTTTTAGAGACTAAGCCAGATCATAGATGGTCTGAGCTGCTCTCTACAATTATCTCCTTTTCCCCATTATCTAGGTAGAAAGTCAAGGCAACAATAGTCCTGATCAGGTGGGGAAGTGAATGAAGGCACAAATGGAAGCTGCCCCATAACAGCTCTTGCAGCAGTTTGGTAGTCTTCTACATTCAGTGGTTCAAAAATCCACAAGACGTCACATTTTTAGTTCCCTATCTATCTGTCTGTCTATCTAACTAAAAGCCGGTTATAAGCTAAGAACAAAGTAAAGAAGAGGGAGGAAGGAGGTGGCACAAATATCTGTTCTTGCATTGTGCAATTATTCCTTACTTATAAGCTGTCTGGCAACCCATTCAACATGTAGATTCAGTAAGGCAATTTAGTAACATAAGTGTACAAAGTAGTAGGTAGAACCATAGCGCATGGTTTTTGGTGCCCATGATATGCTTTTTATTATAGAAGAATATTTTATAAGAGTGTATAGAGTGCTAAGGGAACAGGAAAGAAGAGGAGTACCAAGAGACTCAAATCAGAATGGAAGTGAAGCTGTTTTTGGCCTGTGATACTGACATACTGAGAAGGGAAAGTTTCTGGGTGAGTTTGAAAGCAAAAAAAAGACATCATCAAAATAAAAGGAAACTTACTGAAATGGGAAAAAAGGACTATATTGGTGGTGGGACATAGAAATGAACAGTGGTGCATAGCAAATAGGTATTGTGACTGCTGGACCCAGTGACTAGCTGCAATAGTATATATCTCAGCTTGATCTCTTTCTGCTTTTCTTTTTAAGGGCCTAGCAAAATAAAACATTCAGAAAAGTTGACATAAGCTCTAATATACTGCCAGCAAATCTCCACTACTAAAGAACAGTATCTGGGAGGCAGGGAGAATCACTTAAAATTAGGAAATGCCTGAATTCAGATTGTCAATATAATCTAAACTGTATCTCAATGTGCCTGTGTCTTGTGATAGTTCTTAATTGCAGAGTGACATATGCCCTGATGTAGCCAACATAAATTAGACACTTGCTGAAATACCTAAAATTCAAGTGTAGTTACTCAACACTCTGCTGACAGCCTGTCAGGAGTTAGGTACCTTTCAAATTTGCTTCTGCCACTGCAGAATCTGAATAGTCCCTGGGGTGGCCCCTTTTACCTCGCTGACCTGAGAAAAAGTGGAGAGTGAAGGCACCTCAATTAAGTGCCTACAGCCTGATGGGATGTAAAATGGCAGGAATAGGCCTGATTCGGTTCAGAGAGGCATCTGTTAGGATGAATGGTGCGTATTTAATGAACAAGTAATCAATATTCGGTGCTCACTTTGCTGCTAAGTGAGTGAAAACATGTCGCCTTTGCTGAACATATCTAATTTTGCTATCCATATAGGATAATTAATTTCTTTATTAATATTTCTGTGGTCCTCCTCACTGTAGTATCAGAGTTATTTATAAACAATGTTTGAGACTGTGTCTGAGGTGCCTGCCTCGGGTATTTAGCAAGACTTTGCTGTGAAACCTATTTTGAGCATGTGCACACAACCCATCCTTACAGCCGGGTAGCTGGAGAGCTCACCCCAAGGAGCAGAGCTCTCGCCCAACCTACACATGAGGAGATGGGGGCTGACAACGCCGTGTCAAAGGAGATGATGCATGGCAAGGCTCTGAGGAGGACTAGACTGCCAGACTGGCAGGCCAGGAAGGAGAGATATGAGAAGGAACACAGACCAGAAAATCAGCGTACTTAGGCCCAGGGACATGTGTTTTCTGAATCTCTAATGAATCTCTAGTAAGGCATTTTGGCTCCCGCCTGTGCTGAAATAAATCCCTCCTAGGGCCTGCGTCTTAAGTGTAGGCACATGGGGAGCCAATTCTTTGAGATGCTCTGTGCCCGTGGCTATCTCAGGCACCCAAGCAAGTTATGCAGGATTGTCCTCAATTGCTCCTAAATTCTGCCTACTAGGCATTTTAGACTCCTTCTACTGCATGAGAGGTTAAAGTTGCAAGTTCTCACCACCTGGTTACCTCATAGTACCTGCTTTTAACCTAAAGAGTAATAGCATTCACATGTGAAGCTTTCCTGGGGTACCTGATGTGTTGTAACTAGCTATCTCACGGTAAGTTATTCATGTGCCTCTTCCCCTCCGTTCCTGGGAAGAACGAGGCAGTAGTCTTACAGGCAAAATTCCTCTTTATTACAAAATGTTCTTGTACCCCCTTGGAAGCTGCATTTATTTAGTCAGGGACCCTCTATGTAAAGGAATGTACGCAGTTCTGCCTCATTCCCATTAAAAACTTCCTTGCTCCAGTATTTTCACCCACCTGCTCTCCCGTTTTGTCCAATTTACCAGTTCCTTTTAAGAAATATCTCCCTGTACTACTTCCTAGTTCCAGTCGTTCATCTGCTCGGTGTCCACTCCCCATCCAGTGCCATATCTGAGCTCATCTTTCCCACCTGACCAGTTCTGGTGTTCCCTCCAGCACTTACTGGTTCTGAAACTCTTCCTCATATCAAAGTCCATGAATATCTTGGTATTAGTTCTTCCTTTTAGTCCTTTCCCTTTGCACCCTCCTTTTGCCTGGAAAAGGATGCTAAGGTGGGAAATGCTGGAAAAATGTTATGAAAAATGGTGCTACAAAGTCCATCTATGATAATGATGGGTGATGCCATCACTGGAAACCATGCCCTAGTTATCAGAAATATTAAAATGAAAAATTTTATCCTATAAATATGCAAACTGTACAACATTCATACTTCCCTGGTGTACAGGGCTAAGATGCTCCAAGTGGACTATAATATTTATCTGGCATGATCAGGGTTGCAGAAAAAGCATATAGTATTTGTCACATAAAGAACACCAGGGAAATTGCCTTCAGGGTTCAGTAAGTGGGATTATCACCTTAATCCTTTTGAGATAGATAAACCGAGTTCAATGTCATTAACTATGTTGTGTAGCTCTTTTGGGAAAAAAATAAAACCTGTAAGATTGAGGTATGGTTAACATGAAAGGCTGCTTACATCTGACCTATATAGCCATAAATCGCAAAGTGCTTCATAAAGCACTTCACCTCAGCCCTTACTGCTGGAAAATGCTTAGCTGCAGTTAGTAGACATCTTCTCAAAATGTGTTTAGGGAATACGTTGGGATCATGTTGAAGAATGGAATAAGCAGATGAAATACACGTTGTGAAGAGGAAAGGCAGGCATGTGAACCATTATTAACCTGTGTACTCTGATGGTAGCTCTGAGTATTGTAAAATGCTGGAACTTGTCCGTTCTCGCTGGTTCAATCCAAGTATTTAGTCTTGTATGTAAATCTGTTCAAACACCTTCAATGAGAGAAACGGCTATTCGCTTCCTTCTGAGACTTTCTCAGAGAGTGAAGTTGCTTCCTGAAAGTACATGCTTCACAGCATTAAGGATATAGACAATATAAAATGTCTATTGTCTATTTTTACTATTATGACTGAACTTTTGAGTAAATATTTAATATTTTTTTATTTTTAATGATATGAATATTATCATGAATCTTCTGAGTTACAAAAATTTGTCGTATATAGCTAACAAAAAAAAACTTAGTGTGTGTATTAAAAGAGAAAATTATCTATTACTTTAATGACAGTTCCAAGCTAAAAATTTCATGTGGTTGAGATTTTTGATTAATAAGAAGTATCTCAAATCACTATTATGAATTACTTCCAATGTTTTGAATTAACTGCTCAGCTATCACAAATAATCAAAATTATTCTGAGGTTTCTGAATGTAGGAAGTTATCCCTATTTTGAGACATCACATTTTCAAGGTAGCTTTAATTGCATTTTTAGTATATCTAGGAATCATATGTTAAAGCATCATATCTGTATATCCGTAGGTGTTAAACAGAGATTTTAATCACAGGACTTTAGATCAGTATTCTGTATAAAAGGAGCTGAAAGTGGAATGCTTCATTGTCTTTAGTCTTTTATTGCATAGTACCACTAAATAAAGGCCCAAGAAAGAGTTAATCTGAGATTTAGTAATTTCTTATTTTAAACTGTTAATATTTGTCTGATAGTATTTCATTCCAGAAAATATTGTTATCCTAAATTATTACAAGATTTGCTTAATATTATTTGCCAATTTTCGCCATTATCCAGTTAATATATTATTTGACAACTATTTTAATTATTCAGAAGCTCTATAATTAATGAAGTGTTATTAGGCAAATAACATCTTTGATGAACAATGTCAACATTGTTAATGATTTGCATAGTGTGTCCAGTTACGCTTAGTACCATCACAATACAGGAGATGGAAATTCCCATTAAACTTTATTTTTGTGGCATTTTGACTTTTTTAGCCTTTCTGATCTGAACTGAGGGTGCACTGAAAAGTATTTTCACAGCAGTTCAGAGCTCTGGTTTTAACTGCAGAAGTCCCTAAACCTCTGTTGCATTTTGAACGATTTAAGGACTTTTGACTGTAAAGACTCGATCAATAGTTCTCAACAGCTTAAGATTCTGCCACTTAGATAGGTTCATTGTGAAGCCTGAGATAAGACAATCAGCCAATTTGGAGTTAACAGCTCCTGACTGGTTTAAGAAAGGGCAGTGATTTTTTTCTTTAAGCCCAAACGCCTGGCAGCTCTGATCACAGGGAGAGAAAGAACTGGACCACAGTGCTCTTAAGGCAAAAGTGCATACCTGTCACCTTTTCAAAGAGGAAATGAAGGTGATATGCAATATCCTAAGGGACAGTCGAGTTAGGTGGGGACAAGAGTGTCACTCCGTCCTTGTTTAATGTGAGAAAGCAGTCACAGCTTATATGTGTGCTATATGTAGTCAGAGCAGTGCAGACTCACAGTTTTCAGTATTTTAATAAAACAACCTCACTGCAATTAAAAAAAAAAGCAAATAAAAAAACCTCTTGCTAAAACTCCCATGACCATCTCTTTTCTTCATTTGTGTTCAGTAACCACTTTTTCTGCAGGACTAATTTTAAAACACTTTTGTCCTAATCAATGGGACATTTTTGCTTAAAATTTACACTTTCTTCAAGAATTTCTCTTGCAAATTAATCTCTCTCTCTAAAACTCTTTGCTCTCCTTACTCCCCTTTTACAATGTCCATTCTCTTCCCTTCTCTTGCCTTCCCTTCCTTTCCTTTCCTTTTCCTTTCCCCTCCTTTCCCTCCCTTTTTTTCCCTTCTCTTTTTCTCCCTTCCCTCTCCCTCCCTCTTTCCTATCTAGGTACTTCTCACTCTCTTCAGCGCCTTATCATCTAATGCAATGGAATGTAATGTAATCTAATCTATTTTACTCTCTAAGCATTTTTCTTGCTGTTACTATCTACTGTCATCTCTCTCTCTTCTCCTTGGATGGGATCAGAGCATGAATTCTGTCATCCTTTAAATATAGGGGTTGAGAATCTCAGACAGTGAGAATATGTGGATGCTGCTCTCCAAATGAGAGTTAGCTGACAGCTTTGAGTGTGCAAAGAATGAGCTTTTTGAAAGTATTTGCCGGCATGGTTTTAAGAAAGTAGCTAAAAGGAAGAAGTATATATAGAGAAGTTTCCTGGATATGTTTCTAGGAGTAAAACGTGTCCTTTCTAAGTTCAATATAATGTCGGAAAAGTGGTATGAAATACGCAGATTAGTATACATCTTAAAGGAATATGCTAAAATCAATTTTAATTTAAAAAGAAGATGGTGTGCATATATGCGTGTATACACATAAATATAAAAATATAGGAGAATCTTCATTATCAAGAGCCTTCAAGTGCTTAATGAGATCGTTTTCAAATAATTTTTCAAACCGGTTCTTAACTACTTTGAGCATTGGTTTGCTACAATGTTATGTCTGAAATCATAAAATGAAAAATAAGTATTGCAGTTTCAGTTAAAGTGTTAATGCAATTATTCTTCTTCAAGGTAGAAAATTGCAGAACCAGCAGCGCTCTGAAACATGTCCAAGCAGAAGCATGTTAAGAAGACATTGCCCGTATGGAAACTAGAGTCTCAGGCTTGTGCTCAAGGTGCTCAGACAGTGAAGGGCACGTGATTTATTCTGCATATAAAACAAAATCGTTCTAAGATTTAAAGTAAAATCTGAAAGGGTGACTAAAAATGACAGATAAATCAATCAGTTCTTCAAAACAACTTCTCACAGATTCCAACAAACAGGGTTTGTTTAGGTGAGAATACATAAACACATAGCTTACCAAATTCTTATGGGATACATTTTAGTTCTTTCAGGCTGAATAACATTTTTTCATTGTAAGAATCACAATTGTCAAAACTGTCAGTGGATTGAAGACTGGTTGCTGTTTATTATAAACTTTCATGGAAATTTAAGGTTCAGAATCCCTTCATTGAGAAGGTATATATTTAAAAATATATTTAAATGAGAAATGAGCCAATTACTTGAAAACGGTGCATAGTGGAATTGTTATGAATGAACATGATATTTGACACATACAAAATTGGGTGGAATTTATCTCAAAAGAATAGTTTTACTGTAGAATGGAGACAACAGCACAAAGAATACGCAAGTATGTCAAATACCTGATATTATTCTGTTCTGTTCCGTTCCATTCCATTCCATAAATGGTAGATATTATTCCATAACAAACAGAATCTTTAACTTGTTTATTTATCTCATAGTGCCTTAACAGCTTCCAGTACTGTGATTGTGTATCTGCCATTTACAGTTTGTTGTCCTCTTTTCTCCAGGGGGAACAGCACATGTAGCAGCAGAAAATAGGAACTCTTTACTTTCATATAGTTTTATTCTTTCTTTTTTAAAAAAACATCTATCTTGTGATGCTTCTGTTAGATAGGGCAAGGTCAAAGAAACGAACTCTGAACTGGGAGCAGAAAAGGACAAGATTTGTGATGGCATATTTTTCTGGAGGGTAGGGGTTAGAGGATCAGGAGAATAGGGAGTTCGTTCTTTGATCAACCCCTATGAAATGCATGTGACTCATGTAGATGAGTTTTACTGCTGTAGCAGAAAGTTGTATTATGCTGGAAGACTAGATCTGTCAGTAATGCTTCTCATTTCTGAATTGTAGCTTTTTGTTCTCCAGATATCTTGGACATAGGCTATAAATCACTCTGCAAGGCCAAGGCCTTAAACTTGATCAGGTGTTTTGTCGAATGAGCACCAAACATATTTTCATGAGTGGCCAGATCTGAAAATTTGGCACTTGGTGTATACTCCATTTAGCAAAAGTTATTACAGCAGATATAGCTATTGGAAAGGTACTGGTATCTCTGTGTGGACTTCATTTACTGCTGCTGTGGCTGCTTCTGTACAGAAAGCACTCAAGACGGATGAGCAGGAAAGTCCTGATGTGGAAGGCAAGGCTGATTCATCCAGATGCTATGCTCTATTAATGCGATTTTACTGCTTTGGTGCCACACCTGGGGTGTCTGCTGAATGAGGCGCTCTACTATGTGGATTTACCAGTTTTACTGTGTGCCAGTCTCTCCACAAACTTTGCTGTAAAGATTCACAGAAAGTCTGTGATATGTGTCCTTTTATAGGAAACCAGTGGAGAATGAGCTTGATGTGCACATGACGGCCTCTGTTGCTAGGAGATACATCACTGCATTTGGTACTAGTTGGAATTTCTTAGGCATTGAAACCTTCACATAAAGGTAATTTAGTAACTATTGTCCAGCTGAGGGTTGCTGAAAGCACTAATAGTGGAGGGCAGGACTTTGCCTGCAACATGCAAAGAAGCCTACTACTCAGCAGCTGATGAAAGTAAGTTAATAACTTTTCAGAGCCTGCTTTGTGACACCAGCGAGTAATCCAAGAATACTCCTGGAGTCTGGTCTGAACTTACTAAATGTAGGTGTGTCCCTAATTAAATGGCCCTTCATGAGAGTGTCATTAGGACTTCTTCAAGCACTGGGTCATCCTGGTGGTAGCTGTATAAATGTTTGCATTGAAGGACTGATTCAACCATGTATCATTTTCAAATTGGGGGCACTTAGTTCCAAGACGTTTAATCGATTCGCCTACTGCATCACTGGTTGCATATGGAGGATGCGGTATATTGGAAATACAATTAATTAATGTGGGAATTCTCAGTGGTAGGGAGGATGGGAAAACATGGAAGAGAAAAGAGGGCTAATGGCTGGGGTGGAGTTTCTTACCAGGTAAATCTCTGGAGGAGGGATTCAAAGTCCTCAGCAGTTTTGTATAAAAGATTAGACACAGTCCTAGTTTGATGGAGAAGTTGTTTAAACACTGGGATCAAACGACTCACACAGGACTGACAAGTGCCCCCGTCAACTGTCTCTCCAGAGCGACAGGGTGGTGGGAGCACAGCATAAGAATAATGCTGGCTGTGAATCCTAGTTTCAGAGGCATATACTTCTCAGGGTTGTAAGCAGGCATCTAAGTCTGGCAGACAGACCGCATTTTCCTTAAAATTCTTCTTTCTTGGCATTTTCTAATGTCCGGTAACCGTACAGTGTCACGGTTTACAAAACTCTTAGGAGCTTAAAGCACCAAGTAAGGGGAACTGAAAGCAGTCAGGGGAATTGGCTCATGGGAGCAATCCAGGGAAATCAACCTGACCTGCTTTGAGAGTGGGAAAACCGAAAGTGCCAACATTTTAGGCAAAAAATTCCCAGAGCGGTTAAACTTGTATAGCTCAAGTCTAAACTCCATCTAGACACGTATACGGTGTTGAAATAGGGGTGCCAGAAACCGGTCTCTCTGCTCTTAAGTCCTGCAAGGACTCCTCCAGGCGTGTTCTGCATTTTCACAACTAACTCAGACTGCTTTAAACTTCGTCTGGAAGGATGGAGGCTTTTGTCATTGTAGAAAGACCTAACAGTAGAAGCATCTGCTTAGTAAATAGGCAATCTGGGTTCGAGTGCTATCTTAGGGGAGGAATGAACTTCCAGGAGATCACCCATACGCCTGGGTTTCGGGTCAGCTGCTGGAACCGAGAACTGTTTGTGATGGTGCTGTGTTACGTAGTTGGCACTGGGACTGCAGGGTTCATGAAATCAGAAAGGAAAAATCAAGCGACGGTGTCTGTATCCTAGAATTCAGCTTGAGCATGGGAGCTGAGGGGTTTTGTCCCTGAATGGTTTTCATTTTTTTATTCAATAGTTGTTAAATATAAAATATATTAAGAGTCTAGGTAGTTTTTATTTCAACCATAAGTATAAGTGCCTGTATGTGTGCAAATATATACGTATATAGTAGACAGAAAAGATGGATTTGCAGCATTCAAACGCTGCTCTGAATTTACTGAAAAGTGATTACATGAATAGTTGTTATACCACTGAAGTATCTCTGTTCTGTGGCAGATGGTTTTCTGTAATCATGAATCCTTTTTGTGCTGTTTCTTATCTTGGGCTGATGGACTTGGGACTGCAACATTTGCTGAAACAAATGAAAAGAGATGGACATCTACGAAGTGTGAGCTCATTTACCCTTCACTTTACTCAGTATCCTTCTAGAGGCGATAATATATTTTGCACTCTGTTGTGCTGATGAACCACATGTGTGTGATGCTCTGGAGACTTTTTGATGAGAATAAAAACAACTCAAAGGTTTTAACTGTGTCTTCATGTGATATTTTATAGTCTATTCTGACAGATCTCAGTTTTAAAAGGCAAGAAATCCTACTACTTGCAGAAGTAAGTTGTTTACTTGATTCTTGTTTTAATCACATGGATTGAAAGCTTATGTGCTAACATGGCAAGACAGTGAGACAGGACCTTCCAGAGGTTTACCTGATTTCCTGTTCCAGTTCTAAACTGACTGCTTTTCATGGTAAAATTAGTTCTGAGGTATTTTCCAGGTGAAGAACAACAATTTTTCTTTTCTGATAACTTGTAGTTATCTGGTGCTTATCTCAAGCTCAGCTACAGCAGAATATAAATGGCAAAACACCAGGCTTATTGCTGGCATGCATGCACGCTAATAATACATAATAATTATTAGTTCAGATGTATACAGTGGGACATATATATTTCTGTAAGAAAAGTCCACAGTGCTTCCCTGGCAACTGCTTGTTTAATTACTTCCCTATAGGCCATATGAAGAAAACCAGAATGTTGAAGTAAGATTTTTACTGTGTATCTCCACGGATGCAAAGCAAAACATTTTCCTTGAAATCACACTCTTGAAATAATTGTGTATGTGTTCGCAGCACCAGCTACTGTTAGGCAGCAGTTTCAATGTAAGAAAACTATCAAATGTAAATATCTCAGAGTAATTTACTAGCCATCATGGGTCTGATTTTACAGCTTATCATAAAAGTATGCTCTAGCGGTTCAAGAGAAGAATGTACTTGGTTTGTCTCTGTAAAGCTGTCTGCAAAACTTGATCTTGTGTATCTACCATGCTGTAAAGATTACTGATTAGTCCAGGTTCCTTGTATCCAAAATCAGATTCAAGTGTTTTGCTGCTCTGAAGAGTTTCTTATTGCTCTGTGGATAAAAGTGCTTATGTCTAGATTGCTATCGTAAGAATGGAAAAGGTTTTTGAGGCTATTGAGTTTAGTTCCCTGCTTTCACAGGCTACGCGTATTCTAAGTCGCGTATTGGAGTGCCTGGCTCTTGGTGCTTGCTGTGGCTGAATGCCAGCACCATACTGGGACAAGATGCAAATGTGCACCTCCTGTCAGCTTTTTGTTTTCTTCAAGAAGGATGTTGCCAAAATAAGTTTTGGTGTGCATTTTCAAAAGGGCAAAATGAACTGCTCAAAAAGTAAGAAACTGCCTGTGCTGCTTTTATCCTGTATGTCTTAATAGTCTTTAGGAAGGGAAACATTGAACAGTCAGTGGAAAAATAATCAATATTCCCATCTGAATTTCTCAATGAGTGAGCCCTGACCCACTCCAATTCTGCACCCAAAAGTAAGAGTTTCCTCATTGCTTTTTTTTGGTATTCTCATCACAGCATCTGGTATTTCTCAAAACATTCATGGATAACTTATCTTCATAACCTGAAGCAAAGGGGGTAACCTTGACTCCGTTTCTTTTTTAAGGAACTGAGACATAAGGGAGTGAAGAACAGCACTGACTGAAGACTCTGGATTTTTTTATAGCATCACTGTTCAGATCACAGTTAGAGTCAATGCCAGGTGCATTCCTGAGCAGGCACCAATTCTGCAAAACCTGGAGGATTTTGAAAAAGGAATCACAGCTGCCGTTTGAACACATTCAGGTTAAGTAAGGTATTCATTTAAAACCCTGGCACTGTTTCTGAGTATCTGTGGTGCAGAAAAGCGGTTACTAGCTGCTGCAAAACCTACGTGGTTTGCCTTGCGTTGGAGAGGAGTTCTGCCAGGCAGCGGTCATTACAGTCCCTCTTCTCCAGGGTGGTGTTCAGCTGATTTAACCCTGAAAACAGGAAGGCTGACTACTAAAAGTGAGAGAACTGGCAGGAGTGATATGTCCGGAACGACTGAGGGTGAAAGAGAGAGCGAACATTTCTTTATCCATTTTACATGGTGGCCTACTGCATCGTTTTCAGGGAAAGTCCTTTTCTGCACAACGTGCTCACACCTATCCACTGTAGGAGCTGGGGTATGCTCAGGATGTGCTAAACTTGGCTTTGCTAAACTTTTAACAGATTCCTATGTGGTATGTATGAACTGACTCATAACTTGGCTAACTGTGAGCTGTTTTTCATGTGAATAGTGAAAAATTTATCCCCATTACTCTGTTACATGGCTGTTAGTTTCTCAAAGAGAATAAATAATCTTACAACTAGAAAGTTGATGTTCAAAAAACCGTTATTTCTCCTCATCTTGTTCTCAGAGCTGGCTGAACTATTTCTGTTGAAACTTTCCATTTTATTTCATTCTGAGCCTGGTACGCACCCTGAAAAACGTACTCCTACAGATTAAGATATAGAAAGATGCAAGATCTCTAAAATTCAGAAAAAAATTTGTGACGTGCAACAATATCCTTATTGCTTTTTACTTCTGGAGAAAAGTACTTAAATATATTTACTTTGATAAAATCTCCTGGGTTTATTGCCTTATTTACGTGAATATTTTCTATGAACAGTGATGCAGAAACACTGGCTTCATTAACGATATATGCAGCTAATTTCTTGGCACAACACTTCTGAGGGTACCCATTGCTAGCAATTAACTTTATGCTTAGAAAATCTGACATTTATGCCAAAGAGAAAAATATGCCACAACCAGAAACAATGGCTCTTTTTCTGCTAACGTCTGCCATAGTTGGTTGGTCTCTCCATTATTAAGGAAAACATGTCTCCTAACTGAGCATTTGCCCAGATACTATGCAGTTCAAAAACAGGAATCAAACCCAAGGAAAATATTTAGTCTGAGCACCTATAAAATTGGCTTGGCTTCAGTTCTTGAAACTTGGGTTTATATTTGTAATCTAAGTTATCTTTTTTAGATCTGACAACTGTGTATGACTGTAAGAAACTGTTAGAATGAGCGTGCTGTCTGTTAAGGTGTCTTATGGCAGATAGCTTGCAAACTTGCTTCACAAGGAGATATCTATCTAGATCATAATTCAAGTCAAAATTTTAATGGTAGTTTTTTTGGAATAATAGGAACACCATAATTTTTCTGTTTATAGATTTCCATCCCCGGAGTATTTACCATATATGCCTCAAACATGTTATCCAGTTCCACCTTTGATAAGCTTTTCCTGAGTCTCTATTTCTATCTTAGGTAAATTTGCACCCATTAATTGTCAATACTTCTTGGCAAGAATGACTGTGTAACTGACCCTTCACTGTTGGGGCTCAAGTTCCTTCACGTTGGGTTGTGAAGGCACCTCTCACAAGTGTAAATGTCACCCTTTTTTCAAAAGTAGAACCTTAAAATATCTTTACCATGCAACACGTAAAGGCTTTTTCATGTGCCTTCATACAGTATTTTGCTCACTGCTGTTAAAGCCCTTGGGGAATAGAAACCATCACCTGAATACGAAGTGGCCATGAATGGGTTTTGATGGTATTGCTGCCTTACAGTCACTGAAAGCTGTTTCCTAAAACACAATTCTCTGTGAAGAATGCATTTACAATGAAACAAAGAGTAAGATTAAATAGTACGTGACTTTCTGCCCCTGTCACCACTAAATGTCAATTCCTAGGATTAGTCTAAGAAATTAGAAATGGTAATAAAGGGGCAATTCAACACACGTCATAGCCTGCAGCCTATAATGTCTTTTTTCTAATTACTCATCCAGTTCAGATATCAAGGGTTCTATTGCTTCTTTCGAAAAGACACACCTGTTTTGAATTTTTATCTTTATTTACTTTAAAGCTTACACAAATGTCTCCGGTAACTGCCTGTTGAATTGTGCTAGAGCTGTTCCTGTACAGAGCTTCAGTGTGTGGAAAATGATTTTGCTGGTTCGATGTTTTAATTCTCCTCCCAGTGATGTTTTATGGAAGTCCTGCAATTAATGCCAGGAGGAATAGGATCTAACAATAAATGAGGCTGTCGGGGGAGTCACTAAAAAATAGCTTCTGCAGTAGCGCTATTGCTGACACTTTGCCTTTAGCAGAGAGATAGATTTAACTCGGTTTGTGGCCTCCAGCATTCTTGAGCTCATCAGAGGGTCCCAGATGCACAGCATAAAAGTGTTCTCTACTTCGTCACTAAAAGACACCTCCTTGAGCTGTGTGCATTCACAATAAATTATAAGTAAAGCTGGAAAAGATAGAATTAGTTAGGATAGGATAGGATTAAAAAAAATATGAGGGGGGTAAATCAGCAGCTAAAGGGGAGATAGTGCTGGATTGTGATGAACTTATAGGCCTTCCATTCTAGTGACATTCCTTAAGGACTTATCTTAGGATAAATGGTATTTAATGCTTTTATTAATGTCCTTACAAAATCATAACAATGTGCTAATAAAATTTGCATATGACCCCAAGTTCAGGAAAATAATTCAATGTGGCAAGTGTAATGATATAACCTAGAAACAACTGAATAATCTCAAGGACTGGAGATGTAGACGCAGGAGAAAATATAGCATTATATAGTAGAGGACAAAGCTATGAAATTTCTTCTGCTTTCAATAGCTGATTAGCTAGAAGCAGCGGGGAAAAAGAAAGAAGTGGGTGCGTTAGCTGACTACAAGATGTTTTGAAAAACAGCAATGTTAAAAAGTTCAGTGTTCAAAGCTAATGTCCTTTGCAATGCTAGTATTCCTAGCTAGACAAAAACTGAAGCCAGAGCACACGTTGTCTTCTCTCTCCAGCTGTGCGGCTTGCAGAGGTAATGAACCCTGTCCTTTTGCCAGCTGTTAATCACTGTCTCCTTCACATCATGATATGAGTGCTTTCATTTTAGTCAAAGTTAGCCAGGTTTTCTTAAACAGTTTCAGCTGAAGACCAAAATGAGCTATCCCAGCTCATTTTGCCTGAAATAGAATGGGGAATAATCACTTGAACAGTTTAGTTAGCATAACATAAGCAGGTGAGAGTCTTTCAGGGTACCACTGGAGAAAAACAGAGCCTAAAATTGGGTGTGACTGGAGATGAAAGAGAAGGTGTAGCCATACCTGACAAGTATCTCTATACACTGTACCAAAAGATACCTGCTTATGCATTCAAGGGGAACTTTGTAGAAATTGTGGAGCATATGTTAATTATTGGAAGTTCTGAAAAAGGCAAAAAAAAAACTTGACTACTTCTAAGAAATCAGAAAAGTTCTAGCATTATAGAACAGCTAGCTTAACTTAATTACTGGGAAATTTTTTTGACTGAATAGTCAAACCTACTCCTAAGCACCTAGAAGATAACAGGGAAATAAATAACAGACAGTATTGATTTGTCAAGAGTAAATCATGTCAAACCAGTTTAATTTCCTTCTGTGACAGAGCTGTAGGAACTGTGAACAGAGGAGAAGGAGTAGATGTTGTATGTTGGCTTTACTAGGGCATTTGAAATTGCCTTTTGTGACATTCTCATACACAAACTATGGAATCGTGGTTTAGATGAAACCTACCAGGTGGGTGTTAAACAGCTTTGCTAGCACTGCCCACACAATCCTTGGCAATATTTCAAACCCTTAAAAAAGAAGGAAGGGTCAAGTGGGAATATACAGGGTTCTGTCACGGGTCTAGTTCTGTTCAATATTTTTATTAGCAAATTGAACTGAAATTGAATTGAAATGGAAAATATGCTTATTAAATTTGCAGATGTCATGAAGCTGAGACACATCACAAGGATGGAGGTGGGAATAAAATTCAAAATGATCTTGACAAATTGGGGAAATGGCCTAAAAATTGGATGAAATACAAGGTAAAGCACTTAGGCAAAAAATAATCTGTGATATGAATCCAGTAAGGGAGCAACAGGCTACAAATAGGTTTCAAAAAAGGGATCTGGGAGTTACAGGGAAAAATGAGTCAAATATTTCATGATAGTATTTGTATGTTGCGCTTGAGGAAAAATGTTGACCAGCTGAAGACATTCTAGAGGGAAATTAAGAAAATGATTGAGAGTCTAGGAAAAAAAGTAAGAAAAAAGATTGGAAGAAGTAGGACTGTTTAGCCTACAGTAAGAATAGAGAAGGAAAATGATAACTGTCTTCAGGTATGTTAAGTATTGTTGAAAAGAGAAAATATCTGTCCTCCCTGTGAATAGAGCAAGATAATGTGTCTTAAGTTGCAGCAAGAAAGGCTGACTTAAACATAGAGGGGAAAAAATCCTTCTAAAGATGAGGAGGGTAAAGCACTGGAATACTTTGCTCAGGAAGGGTGTGCAGTTTCACTTATATCTTAACTACAAACCATCTGGCAGGACTGGCATATAGATGACCCTGCCTTGAGGGGGTTTTGGCATTCCTACTAAATCTTTTTTTGTATGATACTATGACTATATAATACAATAAACAAATGTCCTAGAAATTTTTATTCCACAATGACTTTATTAACAACTGAAGTCCTTCAGTAAAACCCTGTGTGTACTTTGATAGATGGAAACATCTCATTGCAAAAATAAGGATAGGTAGAAGGAATTCTCAGCATTAATTTATTAATACCTCTTTAACCTGAAACAACATAATGTTAATATGGTAGACTAAGTTAGTGAAATGAAGGTGAAAAAGCTAATTGTCTCTCAATGGAATACACAAGAATTCTTTCTGCAGTTCCAGGAGATTCTGAAGGGTCAAACTTAATGCAATCTAAAATTTTGGAAAGAGTAATAGAACAATATAATATTTTCACTTACAGCACAGCCTCTTGAAAAGACTGGGAGAGAGTGTTCAGCCTTACCAAAAGGTTAAATGTGTCATGAAAGCAGTTTTGCTTAGAGAAATTTTACTAACTTTCAAACCTTTATTAATGTCAAACTTGATCTACTTTAAGAGCCCCATGTTAAGTGGTAATGATCTGAATAAACCTCAAAGCTTTTTCTATTTATGATATAAACGCCATTAACTGCCTGAAATTCTATAGATTTACAGCAATCTGTGTCCAAGAGGTACAAGCCATATGCTTCCTGATGTGGTGAAAGTGTCTTGAAGAAGACAGCCTACTATAAAATGGTGAGAATAGACAGTAATTTACTATGTGACAAATGTTATCCTTAGCAACCATTGTTAATGTGGATTGGTTTCTAAGGAAAGTTAAATGAAGAGAGAATTAATTAACAGTTACACTTAGTTAACAATATTAATAGTTCAGGATTTGTGCATATGTTGTCTCTAGCCTCTTACAGCTAGACTTAAGCAGTAAGAAAGATTAAAAGATTGTATTGATCTAGCCTATTAGTCTGAAATTAGTTGATCTACTTTTACTCAACCTTTGGTATTAGAAAAGGTGACTCTGCTAATGAAATATTACTTTTTTTTTTAAACTGGATTGGAATCTGTAATTTTCTTATTTTCTTATGGGAATAAATCTGACCTTCAATGAAAGTCCCCAGCAATATATCAGCTCACCTTATTGTTGCAGGTTTGGGCATATGTTATTTAAGAAAGAATGTTAAATTTTCTTCTGTGAAGCATTTGGGATGTCTTATTATTTCTGCTCAAATTTTAGAAATATTTTTGCAATCTACCTTTTAATTAGAATGTTACTTTTCTGTATGTCGAAATGCAGAAGCTATGCTTATCTCTACACATCAGCTAGTTGGTTTGCAGAATAAACTTCAAAGAAAGCCTGGCTTTTTTTGGGGGGGGGGGTGGGTGAGGGCAGGGAAATAAACTAATGACAACCACCAGCTTCTCTGATCCTAAAATATGTACTGGACTATTTTGCCTCAATTAAAATCTTTACTTCAATTCCATCAAAATTTTGGGGAAAACAGTTATAGTCATAGTATTTTTTTCCTTGCAATGCACTTCATATTTTTTGTCATTATAACAGTGAGTGGTAAAACTACCATAGCAGTGATTGTTCATAACGCTGCTACTATTTAAATACTGGTAGGACTAATTTTTTTTTAATGCCTTTGTAAGAAAAATATATTTATTTTGCTTATTCCAGCTCTGTGAATACTAGCTAGTTTTATCTGAAAAATTGACAATACCTGCAACAGACTTTTGTTGTGGTAGACATCCAGACTGATTGTCCCCAAAGCATTCTGTGTTCTGAAATGCAGCCAGGAAAACGTTAAAATGTATCGTGGTGAACAAGAAATTCTATGTTCACTGGAATGTGAAATTATCGTGTATTGTCTCTTTCCTTCAGAAAATTTGGATGGCTTTCCATTATGCTCACAAGTTTCAGTCCAATAGTTGTTGTTTTTCTTTCTTCTTAAGTAAAGAGATTTTCAGTTTGTACAGCGAGGGAAACTATAAATGGCAGAGGCAGCAAGATGATACTATGTCCCTGCTTTCAAAAGACCAGTCGTGACAAAGACTAAAAGCTGCACAACTCCTTTAAGTATTAAAGGTGTGTGGTCACATACTGTCCTAACATCCTTCCACCACCAAACTATTCGCTCCATTTCTTCAAAACCACTTCACTTCCATGATTCACCTGTAATAGTGAAAAAGCATTGGGACGATAGACGAACAAGTTGTTGCCTTTCAGAAAGGCAATTCTGTGCTGGGTTGATGGTTGATTTGTAGTCTCTTCTGGAAATGCATCTTATGTAATGTTAGACAGCTATAAACAGACACCTACATCTAAGCCAGTGATTTCTCCCTACCAACTACAAAGTGAGTAAGGAAGTGCCTAACATATGACTCCTCTGATTCATTTTTACACCCCTACTTCAGGGGAAGTCACTAAATACCTTCTTCTCTTCTATGACTCTAAAGAAATCCAGCATCTGAGGAGTCCAATATCTGTGTAAGAGACCCTTCCCCCTTCTGAAGGGAACTGATCCAGTCTTTGTATCTTATCTCCAAAGCAGCATAGCAAAATCTGTATCCTGGTGCCCATACACCATGGACCAGCTCCCTCGTGTGTTCTGTATAGCTCTCTGAATTACTGGGCTGATGATACTGCTGTACCCTACTGCCAACAGGGTGCTCACAGTCTGCTCTCCCCTCAACACCCTACCCCAACCCCGCACTCCCTCTGCTTTATCTAGACGGCAATCATGGCTAGTGGAAAGTTTGCAATATAGGCACTCCCAAAATTATTACTGAATTTTGGTGGAGAGTCCCAAACTGAGTTGACTGAAAACATGTTACTTGGATTTTTTCTTTTTTTTTAGGCTAATATTTTTGGGAAAAGGTTGAAATAACGTCTGCATTTCTACTAGCAAATGACTGAACAGTTTTTTGGCTTTTTAGTTTTTAATATGAAAAGTCACAACTTGATATTCCCAATCAAAATATTTAGCTTTTGTTTTTAAAATTGTCTTTACAATATTGATTTGCACTGATTAAACAGTAATGTACATATTTGGAAATGGGGAAGCATTTTTATTTTTGAATCAAGAAAAACAGGCTGATTTATGAGCCACGTTACTTGTGTTTGAAATCACCACAGTCTCCTATTCTACCTGCCTTAGGAAATGAGATGAAAAATTATTAATAGAACTCTGTTCATTTTTGACCAATATCAGCCACTCTTTTTACCTCACAAATCTGTTTTTATATTATTAAAACACTGTTTGTACTTTTGAAAAGTAACAACTTTTGCTGAATTAAGAGTCTTATTGCACTTTAAATAGTAATTGTTAATCTAGAAGTGTATGGTTGTGGTCATCAATGTTCAAGGTCCAATTTTAAAGTTTTATTCCTTCTACTGAGCACAAGGTTGAAGTGTTTTAATCTACAGAAGGACAGATGCTATGGGATGAGTGATGTAAATGAACATGAGAATATGATGGTTCTAAATAAGAAGGAGCTAATACAGCAGATAGATAGATAAAGAATTGTTTTTCACTGCAGTGCTAGCAAAAAAAATTAAAGAAATGAAAAATTGACTAGAGAAAAACTAATGGACATCGACTTGCAGCAGAATATTTACTCCCTCATGGTCTCATGCAATTATATAGTCTCTTTTTATTTTGCAAGGAGACTGTGATACATTCACTTTTTACAGCTGGACAGCACATTAAAAGCATACAGTTTCTTCTGTCACTGCTAACTAAGGAAAAGAATAATTGTCATTGACCTTTCTTTCTGAACAAACTGTAGATAATGTTTCATTTTTCACCAATATACAAGATATAGCCCTTTTTGAATCATACCCATTGTATGGTATGCTGGTGTAAGAATGTTGGCATGCATTTTTGATTTTATCTTTTATTGCAAAGGGGAAAAAAATCCTTTACTGCAGTGCTATATATTTAAGAAAATTTCTTCATTACACTTGGAGGAAGATTTTAGGGACCTATTTTATATTTTTATTTGAAGTAAAATATTTCTCTTTTGTTCTTCCTACTTTTTAAGAAGCATGCATTTAATGTTTCTTATCAACTGTATGCACAGACATGTTTCTGCCCACTTCTTTCATCTTTTAGCAATTTGCTTTGTGTGGTTTATATAATTGTGAAATCTGTATGCAGGTAAGCTTTAGTGAGTTTACTTTTTTTTTTTTTTGGTACTACATGGCTCTCTTGTTTTATCTTAGCATTGATTCAAAGCTTTTCATACAGTTAGTAAATTAAATTTTCTTACTTTTACTATACAGAACTTAGTTCAAAAGCAGGCAAGCATGAAATTAAATAACTCTTAAAATCGTTTTTAATGCAATTTATTACAACATTGTAATAATCACCTCTATTTGATCATATAACACAATTATAATAATCACCTGTATTTCATCGTATGACACAATCTGTATAACATATATTGGATAAGACTGCTGATTCCCTCTTTGTGTCATGCGACTAAATGTGTTTGCTAATAAAAGGATAGCAAAATAAATAATTACTATGAACCTTTAGCTCCTTTTCAGGCCTCTTGTAGGAAACATGAAGTTTGTAGATTTTGAGAGGTTAACAAATTCAGGCTTTTTAGATCAAAGACAAGGCAGCCTAGAAAATAAAAGCCCTCTCAAGTAGGAAATTTCCCCAGCAGCCATGTTCTCTATGCCTATTGTGATGCATGTCTCCACAAAAATTGTATATTTTCCAAATTACTACACACCTGTCAAATGTAGGCTTTGCAGATAGCCCAGCTAGGCTACATACAGCTGAAAGACAGTTGCAGAGCAAAAGTTGGTATAATAGTGGCTTGAGTTTAAAGAAATTTGATTCAGCTCCCTAAAGATAGGCAGCTTCTATTATTTTTTTTTCTAATTCTGCATTTATAAGAGATGAAAGAATCATTTTTGAATATTGGGGAAATAAGTTGCGTGGTATTCTATGCTCTAATCACACGGCATGGTGTTTCATGCTTTCAGTGCCATTATCCTCAAACACACAAACAGGTTTTTTAATCACTTTTTAATTTATTTTTATTTTTATTTTTTAACATTATCTGCTCAAAAAGCTGGCAGTCATCATTGACATCCACCCAAATGCTATCTGCAATTAAATAATGTTACTAGGATAACCTCTGTGGCCTGAGGAGACCTAATATTCAGTTTTAGCCAATGGAAAGAAGAAGGAACCTCTGCAGCCATCAGGAAGCCACCTTGGGCACCTAATTTATACCTCAGCTCTTCTGTTGCCTGTACAGGGAATGCAAATTAACTGTTACTTCACCTGGGATTAAGGCTGCCTTTATTTCTACTGAGGATAGCTGCCTAATGGAGGAAGGTCATCTGTTTTTCGAACATACGAAGATGCCAAAGGTATCCCCCTTTTGTCCTGTTCTGCATAACAAGAAAGAGTTCTGGTAACTGGGGCACTTCAGCGGAAAGTGGAAGGTTACGTTTGGGGTCAACTCCTGCCAGAGGAGACTCGAACCTCCAACGTATTGAAATTACCAGGATGCAGGGCATTCTGATGGGCGGCAGAAAGAATAGTCCATGTCTGTCTTGTTAGAGCAACTGTTCTAGTGGAAGGTTAGGCTTCCTCTATGCAGAACGGAAAAGGTGACACATAGGCAACAACTAATAATAATAATTTGGACTCCGTGGTGAAGATCAGCTTCAGAACTCATCAGACCACCATTTTCAGTATTGGTTATGACCCTTCCAAACACTACATTAATGAATAACTCCTTACAGATCTATTGATCAGGGAATTTCACTTGCCCTTGTTTCTGTCCTTACCTGTAGTTTTGCTTTCCACGAGAACCTCATGTTGCCATGAAGCTCAAGAAACCGCTTTACAATATGTGTTCTTCTGGTTGATTTAGATTTGTCTTTTCCTTCTATAGCATTTTTCAATCTGCTTGTAGTTCTTTGTACAATCTTTTTCTACTTTCTCAAGTTGTGATCATGGGGCCACACCCACCAACCTACTGTATTATCTTTTTGGTGTCTCCCAGGCTTAGCCCATCGTAGCAGGGATTGTCTGTTTACTCTTTCTGACAAGACCTCCAAACCTAAATGCAGTTATATGTACAAAAAAGGATTGTATTGGAGAACAAAATTGTACTGCGGTGCAGGCTTTTATCAGTGTGGCCGTGATGACAAAAAAAAACAACTCAGAGTTAACATTAGATATTCAAGCAAAACCTTCCAATACAAAACTGCTTTCAAATTTAACTGCATATACTGTTGTAGCCACAATGATCAAAGTAGCATGTCCTTCACTGGCTTTTTTCATTCTGACTTTGAACAAGTATCCTCTTTTTTTTTTTTTTTTTTTTTTGCTTTGGAATAACAATGCTATTATCATATTGTTAAAAACTCCACAAATTGCCTTTTGTTTTTCCAGTGTTGTTATACGATCGGTTTCATTTGCTCTGGAAAACACCTGACCCAGACTGTTCATGAAAGTTGAGCTAAATATGAGTTACTTTAGCCACGTGTATGTGATGTTGAATATGTGCAAAAATTGACAGTAAAATCTCTCACTCAAGTTTTTTCATTATAAAAATAACATAATTACATCACTAGGGTTTTTGTGACTCTTTTCTTGATCTAGTTTGTCAGCGTGATGCTAAAGTAAGCCAAAATTATTTTAAAAGAAGAACATCTGAAGGGGCTTTCAAGGGCAAGAATCCTAGTCAGGCAAGGTAACCACACAGAACCTTAGAAGGTGAGAAGATTAAGAAGTGACTGAGTGTTGATAGATGTATGTAAAAACTAAAAAAAAAAAAAGAAGTTAAAGTGTCAGCCTCTTCTGAGGGCTCTTAAGTAGATAAAAACGTAACAAAATATTGGCTGAAAACTGAAACTAGACAAGCTGGAATTAGAAACGATGGGAAATGGGGGGTAATGACTGGGTAATTCACTAAAGATAATGGTGGGATCTCTAGCACTTGAATCAGGACTGGAACATTTTCCAGCTCAGCCAGAAGTTACATGCTTGGTTCAGGAATCGCTTGATGAAAAATAATGGCCTGTGTTATGCAGGGAGTCAGACTAAAAGATTAAAATGGTCCTTTCTGGCCTTAAAATCTATGAAACTGAAACTTTCATTGACAATGTCATTGTGATTTGAAGGAACTCAGTGCACAGGAGTATCAAGACTTAATAATGAAAAAAATGTCAGCATGGCTCCCTAGAATCTAGAGTAAATGATCATAACGGTCCCTTTTGGCCTGAAGTGATATGCTAGTGCAATTCAGAGGATAATTAATTCCTAAGGCTGCCATATGTAGGAAAGAACCTTGACTTTTCACTGCAGAAACCACATGGAGTCCTGTTGTTACAGTTAAAACATTACTATTTGAAATCCCACAGCGAAACTGAATGTTAAAAATTGCTTAGGCTTTTCTTGTCTATTTTTACCATCATCATCCAAGGATAGGATAAAGATGAGTCTGGATGTCTTCAATGCTCATTTCTGTACATTTATGCTCAAATAAACTTTTGCAAATGAGAAAGGTTGAGATTTTTTTTTTTAAATAGAATCTTAAGATTTTAATGGAAACCTTGGAGACACTCACTTTGAAGATGATACAATGATTCCTACGTTTTTGCAAAGTTTATGTCTACGTATAGTTGCTGCTATATCCTATCAACTTTAACTTCATTTTAAACACTTTTTGTAAGAGTATTTTCTTATTTTTAAAGCATTACTAAAAATATAGTAGACAGGAAAAAAAAATTTCGCAGGGGATGCATCTACACAGTATTTCTAATAAGAAAATATACAATACAGACCTTAACATTTCATTTTAACTCAAAATATGGTTCACTGGTACTCCAGAGCAATGCAAAACTTCTGCAGCCCTGAGGCCTCATGATGAGCACTCTCAGTGATGAACCAAAGCTTACTTTTGAAACTGTCCACTTGCAGCGAATACTTCAGTGTAGAGGACTGTAGTAATGAGATAAAGGTTGTGTGGTAGTCCAGTCCCTGAATTGCAGTATCTCTGTGCCTTTGGGACTCTTATTTTGATCTTGTCCTGTATGCCTTTTCACTTCCATCCACCTGCTAAGCCCTGGTTGCCACTGGCTGAATGTTTTCTGATAACACAATAGCCCTATTTAAGATTGTTTTGAGCCATTAGCCTTGTCCTTCTTTTGGCTTGTGTAGTTATAATGATTTAAAAATAAACCACAACAATCTTAACTAATACTTACTGCATAGGATTTTGTCATTAATTATAAGAAAGGTCTGGAGGATCTGTGCTATTTTATTCTTGTGATATTTTTTGGAAAAGTCAAAAATGACTTAGGTAATAAATTTCATAAATGAGCCAATTAACAACAGCCTCACAACATCCTCAAAAAATTTGTCAGATTCTCAAAAGTTAGGAATGGAAAGTTTGACAAGGAGGGCAAATGATCTTTTCCAACATCCTGAATTTATGCTTTAAGTGAAAGATGAATTTTAACTTTACACGTTAATGGCACTCATATGATAAAATGACTTCAGTCTCCAGATATGTCATGCCTTTTGCATTGTCCTTTAAACTCTAAGATATTTAAGTTAACGCCTTCTTACATGTTCTATATTGTCAAAAGTTCTCCTTGCATTCAGGTATTGCTAGTTAATAATAATTGCACATATCTCTTCTGACATCAAACATTTATTTCCGTTTCTGATCAGAGGTGAATGTAATATTAATGTGTTAAAATGGAAAACCATGTTGGCTTAACTGTGGAGGCAACAAAGCTTAACACATTTGCATGATGCATGTGTACTGCATGTATCTTCTAAATGTAATTAAATAGTCACATCACAGGCTTTGACTGTTTCCTAGATTTTGAAAATTTAAGGAGCGTTAAAGCTCACCTACAGTTCACCTTCTTTTGCTGATTCCTATTACAGTAAGTGGCATTTTCACACATCTCAGTAATTTTCAAAGGTCATTTTATTGGCTCAAAATACATGCATTACAGAAATACATTATGCAATCCATTTGCATTTGTTCTGCAGTTAATAACAGTCCCAGTTACTTACACTTTACTTAAAATGCGTATGTATGGCATTGCAAATGATTAGGCTAAGATCTTCAATTAAGCATGTATGAAATATGGCTCATTGCCAAAGTCTATTAGGATTTTTTTGAGATAGCTTGTTGAATGGTGACAGAGAGATGAAAAATACGGCAGCTACAATATTGAGAATAAGAAATAAAGGATTTGCAATACTTTTTCTTGCTTTGAAATAGGTGCAGTATCATGAAATGCTCTACAGTTTCCTGACTCTCAGTAGAATTAGTCCTTTTGTTAAAGCGTTCCACTTTAAGGTTATTGGTCTAATAAAAACTAAAATAGGCATTTAAAATAAAATAATCCTAAGGAAAGGTGCGTATATCATAGGAATTTAATGATTTTTGGAGAAGTTCTTCAGAAAAATAACACTAATATTTAAAGCACTAATAAAATGACAAGAGTAATGAGAATGAAAAACCAATAGCTCACATTTTTCTTTTTTTTTTGTTTTGCAACCTTTTCCCTGTTAGAGGGTTTGGCTTTTCGTTTTTGAAATGGCTTTTATATTCATTGCCTATTGCGATAAAACCTCACTAGAAACATACTAGATACTTAATGACAGTTGTCATTTATTAATGTAGTAAAATAACAGTGGGTAAAATCCCGGTGGCTTATAGTTAATTGAAGCAGATAGAGTCGGAACATGAAATTCTTGTTCTTTTTGTAGGACAGTGAAGATTGTACTTTGAAATATTCTTTAAGAGTGATGTTTTACTTAATGAATTTAGCTTTTGATTCAAGAAAGCACTTAAGCGTAGATTTAATTTTATTTTGTTACATTAGGCTGTTGCTGTGTAGAAGTAGATTTAACCATATGCTCGAGCACTTTAACGTATTGGAATCTTACTTGCTATTTTTCATGCTGCTAAGTGGAGAAATCACATGAGATTCATGGATATAGCTGACATGCTCAAATTGCAATAGGCATTGTTTTTGATGGGAAGTTGAATTGGAGCACTGTTTTCTTTTTTTCAAGATGCTTTTCAAATTCCCCAAAGATTGCTTTTTCTTGCATCCTATATTTGTATTGTACTTCTACTGGCTACCAAAGACACTTTGACTTCTTTTGTATCTTCCTGTTGAACAGCTTTTTCACACTGCTGGAATAGAAAATCCAAAATATACCAGAGATTTCAGTAACTTCTGACTTCAGTAACTCTGTGCTTTGTTTGTTTTCATTCTATTAAAAAAAAAAAGAAAGAATGAGAGAGTCCTGCACAAAGAAAGAGACCTCTTAATATATAATAGCTTTCTTTTTTTTTTTTTTTTTTAAAGCATCCTCTGGGAAAGTTCAGAAACTAGCAACACAACAAGTCCAGCTTAGACTCATTCAGGTCTAATGGGACTAACTTCAGAGGGGTTGATGAAGCATTTATGTAAACCCCTCAGGCAGCTCATTATCAGCTATATATCTGCTATAAATATATCAGCTATAAATCTGAATATATTTTGAAGCGACAAAAAGTACTCAATGCCTTGACAAAATCTGGGTAAACTTGTAAAAAAGTCACAAGGATATTTTTAGAAGTTTGTATTACTGCAGTATGATTATAGTAAACCCTTTGCATAATTATGATGAAAATCATTGCTATGAACACTGGAACTTGTTTAGCTGAGCTACAAGCTGCCAGGAAGTGAGCTGACTGTTCTGAGATCTATGCAATGAGTTAGAGGCATTGACTGTATGTTGCTTCCTGAGCTGTTTAAATATTTTTATTTAGAAAATAGAAAAAAATAGTATTAAAATATCAATAATCAAGGTAGGAGGGAACAGAATCTCAGATTTCTCTGTGATGAGTACCTAATCAGCAGACTAAAATCATGTGTCCTCTTCTTGCTGTTGACTGCCTAATTAGTACACTAAACCATGTTTAACTCTACAGTTCTTGCATTACTGGCTACCTAATGGGCCAATTTCAAAAAAAGGAGGAGGAAAAAGTATGTCTGCCAAAAGCCTGTTTGGTGGCTAAAGCATCCGCACAGAAAAGGGAAAGCATGCTGATCACTAGGTTATATATGCTTTAGCATTGTTGGTCCTCAAGTCTTAAAAAATAAAAGGTCTTGCCCATCAATGCATTGACCTTCAGAACAGGGCTCTCGGGTCTAGAGCCTGCAGAGAAAGAAATGCGCAGCGTGTGTTCCATCTCACCTAACTTCACATGATTGCATCTAAATGTATTTTCCCAAGCTACTTTGCAGCCAGCGGAAAGAAGCATACACCTTTAGAGCATGATTCATCTGATCTGCCTCATTTATCAACTTAAGAACGAGATGGGTTGAACCCCATAAGTGCCAATGTGATTTTTTTTTAATTGTAAAAGCAACCTTTGTGACTAACTCAGATCTAGATGTTTACATTGTAAATTTGACCTACATTTGATCACAGAAATCTCATCAACTTCATTAGGTGCCTTAAATGTCTAAGCTTCAGAGAGAGATGGAAGAGTTGACAGCTATGTTTCCTGCATTCCCTCTCAGAATTGCCTAGATCTTTACTGACAATATTGGGGACCTAGATGCCTAATCTGTATGCTGCGGATCACCTACAGAAGCTGGACGTTGATTCTGGTATTTAGTTCCAGTACCAAAAATTGGTACTGTAAGAAGAGAGTCTGTCCGACTCATTCCCTCATGTTCTCAAGGCATTACTGGCTGATTGGAAATATGAACAGAGACAAGCAAAAGGTACAGTTAGTATGGAACATTTTAATAGATGATCTGAGCCAGTTTAGTCTTTATGTAACTGCAGGAGAAATTATACCATGATTCTGCTAACGTTTGATCAGGGCACCATGTTTCATCCAGTTTTCCCCTGTCAGATTTCTCAAGTCAGCAGAATTCTGCTCACTGCTGCCAATAATATTCCCTGAAATCCTGGAACAGATGGGAGAAAGCGTTGCAAAACTATTGTAGTATTGCACACAAATGAAGAATAGTAAGATCAGAGTAAGGCTTTGCAGGTTTGTCTACTGTGACCAACCAATAAACCCCTACAATGGAAGAAGGCTCAGAGGAGATGGGCAAGGGTGGGGTGCCCAGGAAGCTCAGGAACAGTATAGGATGTGACTCATTAACCACAGCTGTTGCACCGAGAGCTAACTTTATCTCAATACAAAGGGGATGGAAGAGGGACCTTTGTTTTAGATAAGCAGCTATATCCATTGAGTAGATCAACTGGTATAACTATTTCTCCCTAAGACAGCCAGACCAACATGGTAGGGGGAACTGTATATGTAGCTCAGCTCAACATAGAGTATAAAACCTGAACAACTGACAGAAGAATTTCAAAGAGAACAACAGGCTTCAGTGGGCTTCAACCTACATGCTCCTTCCTGGTGACTGGGGACGTCCAGTGTCGTGACAATGAGCGTATTATACAGACCAGTAATGAGGATCACATTTGTTTTGTGACTGAACTGCATATTGCAATTGCTATATTTTGCTAAGTGTATACACTTGTATTGTAATTTCTCTATATTGCTATATTACTCTGCTAATCAAAAATCCCATGTAACATCAAATACTGTCAAAGTAAACTTTAATATAAAACATTACACTCTCCATGTGTGGAATATGTAAAAGAACCTGGTCAGAAAGTACTGGACTCTGACATCAACTTAGTGAGGGTTTAAGGTATTTGAAAAGCTCTGGACCCTATTGGAGGGTTTGCTGTGTTGAGCATCTAAAGCATCATGATATAACTGCAACTTAAAATACAGGTTTACCGGTAGACATTTGTTGTTTTAATGATGTAGAATAACACTGGACCATGACTAACCAGCTGCTTCTGCTTTAATAAACAGGTAAACCCGTGCATTTTAATGAATATTTGATGAAAGCTGATTATGCATACCTTCAAATTATGAACATCAAAATCTGGTGCTCTTGCAACAAACATCCAGCTGATGAGTTCTTCCTTCCCAGGTTCAGTTCTTGTTGCGCTGGCCATGAGGGTATTATCAGTGTGGCAGGTGTGATGCAGCGGGGAACCACAGAGATAACTTCAATATTTAAAACGTTTGCACAGCTAGGCTATTTAAACCTCATGATTCTGTGAGGCAGCAGGAGTAAAAAAAAAAAAGAAAAGTGTTTTTTGGTAGATTTTAGAGTGTCTAATCAACAATGTATTTATTATAACCTTCTAATCTAACAATGACAATCAACCAAGCACATTGTATTTGCTGTAGTTTTTCATATCTTTAAGATTTGTACCCTTGACTGTGATCATTACCCCTATTTAAGAGTTATATTATAATTTAAGAAATTGGCATAATCATTATATGAATATACTAGTGCTTCAATATGATTTTGCATCGCACACAAAATTATGAAAGAAGTGATTAGTAGTGATTCTCAAAGTGTTTAAATTTGTGTTGCTTGCTGATAGCCCTGTTCATGTACTAAACAATAACTGTTATCCTAGCGCTTATCAGAGAAAAGAAAAAGTAAACTCTGCTTATCCAATTTACTAAGTCATTTGAGTTGCTACACAGCAGTTACTCTGATTAATGTAGCTGCTGAAGCAAAGTGGATATGGATGATTATGAACTATTTGCATTAAATAATTATCCAGCTTTTCTGTATGAATCAAACCTTAAAATGATTTGTGAGCAAAAATACATCAAGAGAAATAGCACAAGCTTAGTGCTATTGCCCTGAGTCTACTGTTGCTAAGTCTATGAGAGTTTTGTCATTGATTTTAAGAGGTGTTAATGGATGGTACAAACTCACCATCCATTTCTGCAAGGCTCCTGTTGACCTCACTGGACTATAATTAGTGTGCACCACTAGCACCACTCCTGGTGCTACTCCTGCACTGGCAGGACTTTCAGGTGAAATAACTAACTGCCCCTTCCATTCAGTTTGATGAGAGACAAAATTACTCAGCGCTCCTTAAGATCATTCACATTTCTGCTTTATATGTTAGCCTCCATAACTTCCGACTGGGTCTAGTAAAGGGTTTTAGGTGCTAAAGGAGCTCTTAAACAGAATTAAGCTAAATCCAATACTATGATCTAAGATTTTTTTTTTATCTCAGCTAGCTTCCAAAGACAGCATTGCCTAAAATACAGTGTGCTTTTTTTTCCTCCTTTTTAACATTACAATTCCATAGGCTCCTAACGATCTGCTTGGGTTATTCACAGAGATGTGCCAGTCTCAACAGTGCTGAACAGCCCAGTATCTGTCACTGCAGGGATTCAGGATTTGTGAGTTCCTCCACCTTTATTACCTGAAAGGTTCAATTCAGTCCGTTTTCTCAGATCAGATTGCTACTGCTGCCTTCCTTCCAAGCACAGGCCGAAGAGCTGCTAGCTCGCTCTCAGAAGTAACTTAGTGATTAAAGCACAAGTCAGGCAAAGAGGCTCTGAATTCAAGGCCTCTTTCTGCCTGGCGTGATTAAAACCTATAACATGGACCTCCAAGCTAACTATTACTCTCTCACTGCTTTACTTCAGGATTAGACAATTTTGTTACTCACCTTTTCTTTGAAGCCTGTCCACATTCAAAGGAGAATCAAAGTGCTAATAGAGCCAGAAAAAGCCTGCAAGAGTGAGAGTGATTCTACAGCCTAGTGATTAGGACACAAACTGGATAGCAGAGAATCAAGGATAGCTGGTAGGCATTTATATACCTCAGGCTGACTTTCGATAAAGCACTTAAACCCTCTAGATCTTGCTGTTTAATTCTCCTGCTTCCCTCTATACCCTGGTGAATCCTGAGGCACTCCATGTGTGTCAGAGAAGTTACAGAAGAAGGACTGGAGAATACAGATTAAAAGAGCATCAAAGGAATAGCATGAAGAAGAGGCATTAAGCACTTTACCTTCAGAGATTAATTGGCCAGACAGATAAGGGGGGGAAGCAGTAAACACGATGCCTGATTTACTAAAGCCTGACTTCACCAAAGCGTACAAAACTATTCCGGATGACATTTTTACAAACTAATTGGGAAGTACGTTCTTCATAAAACATGAAGTGGATACACATCCTGGTGGAAAACTCCTCTCCAGGAGAAAGTGTCACTGATTTTCTGTCTACCGCAGAGGCATTTTAAGTGAAACCTGTAAGAGTCTATTCTGGATCTGATTCTAGTTCATATTTTCATGAGCACATCAGGCGACGGAGTAGAGAATGCAGTGTATTTTTCAGTTAAAAACAAACTTAAAGCAGTTGTTTTGGGGAGAAGGATGAGAATTCAAAATAGTCCTGATAAACTGGAGGGATGATTTGAAACAAACTAGCTGAAATTCGAGACTGACAAAGGTAAAGTATTAGGCATCAGAAAGAGAAGCTGAATTAGAAAATGGAGACAAACTGACTAAAACAATACCACAGCAGTGGATCTCGAGAGTGCAGTCTGATTCAACTCAAAAATGTGATTTTCTTGCAAAAATGAAATGCTCCATTCTAGAATGTCTCAGAAAGCATCTGATATTTAAGAAATATATGATTCTGGACTCATAAAGATTAATATAAGCCTTGTGTTTATTTCTTGAGGAACACTTCTGGAGTAAGACATAGATAAATTGGGGAGAATCCAGGAGCAGCAACAAGTATGAGAAGAAATTTCAAAATGAATGGAAAGAATTTGATTTGTTTTTCATTAAAAATGAACACTGACGAGAGATCTGTTAACATTTTTCCTCTATGCGAAAGAGGTTGTTGTAAAGTAGATGCTGGAAATGAGCAACATATGTTTCTGCAAAAAATAGCTGGTTTAAATATTGACAAAAGTATGGAACTGAATTCAAAAAAAAGATCACAGAATGCTCTTCACTGGAAATGGTTACAAATAAGCTAGATAGACATCTGTTATGGCCAGTGTGTATGCACAGTCTTGCTCCAGAGCAGAGGTCTAGCTTCCTCCTGGAGGTACACTGTCATACTTTTACTGTGGGATGGTAAATTTGTAATTTAAATAACTGCATGTAGTTTTATCTACAGAATACCTGTAACTTTCTACTGGAAAAAAGGTTGTTTTGGAACAGGATACAATAACATCCTTATCACTACAGTAACTTAACTAGGGAAAAAGATGAGTTTTATTAACCTTACTGAGTATTTCAACTTTGCAGAAAAGTAGGTAGGAAAAATTTAGGCTTGAAGAGTTTGTTTAGGATAGGTACGCTACTCACACACAGTTTGTGGGTACTGACTGTTTATCCAGAAGAGGCTACGGTTAACTGAGGAATACAGCATAGGGTGCAGTAACGTTTTAGGTTGCAATTTTGGAACTGTATACTAGTCTTATTTTGGCATCAGATATTTTGGTCAACAACCTGTATGGGTAAATTGGAATAAGAATATAACCATGGTAACGATGCTGTAGAATTGATGTATATTTAAATGAATGCTTTGTAGAGCCGGCAACAAATTAGATTCACTAAACTATTAACTCATATTATTTGAAAATGTCCAGAAAATTAACAAAATGAAGTGGAAAAATGTGGTATCGCATCTTAGAAGAGTAATACTTTGGAGCATGGTGTTTTTGAGTCCAGACTGTCTTTCCAGTTGGGCCAGCTAGCAAGGCCTGAGTATAGAAATACACAGCAAGTTTCTGACAGATTTTGCTTTATGAAAGTACTTAATTTCAGTGTTAGCCATAGAGGAACACAGTGCAATTGTCAGTGCGATGAAGTAAACCTCTGGCTTCCTGCAAGAACTTCAAAGTGCCTGGACAGAGGCAAACCCTGCCGAAGTCCTGGGTGTTTAATACGCCCTATCTAATCTCACACTCAACACAGGCCCCGAAATTTGCGCAAGTATATCACGCTTCTGTTTATGACCCTTGTAGCAGGGAAAAACTGCTTAGTGCATGTAGTTAAAGCAAATCAGGATCAAAGTGGTTTATTGACTTATTAACTACAGGTAATTAACCAGCAATCAGTGAGTGGCACATTCAGGATCAGTATCAGTAATGCAGCACATAGACCACACTATGAATTATGGAATGCTAATAAAAACCAGAACTCCTTTCTACCACTAATCCCCGAAAGCTCCGACAACCCAGCTCTGCCCCCGGCTCCGGGGTCCGCGGGGGCGCCCCGCCGCTGTCCGCCGCTGCCCGCCCCGCGGAGGGCGGCGCCAAAGCCCCCGCGCGGCCCCGGCGCGCCCCGGGCTCCCGGCGTTGCCCCCGCACTGCCCCTGCCCGCGCCGCGCAGCTCCCCGCGGCGCCCGCCCGCCCGCCGCGGCGGCGGCAGCAGCAGCAGCAGCAGCAGCAGCAGCAGCATCGGCAGCGGCAGCAGCAGCAGCAGCAGCATTAACAGCAGCAGCAGCAGCAGCAGCATTAACAGCAGCAGCAGCAGCAGCAGCACCAGCAGCAGCAGCAGCAGCAGCACCAGCAGCAGCGCTGTCCGGCCCCGTGCAGCCCGTAGAGAGCCTCCTGAAGAGCTGTCCTGATAGCATTACAGTATAAGGACTGCCAGGACTAGCCCTACAGTAGTTCGTTAGCCAGGCAGCAAGTTGTAAGGAGCAGTTAGCCTTTCTGAGTCATAGATGTTAGAACTGGATAAAATCTAATAAATTTTCTAGGCCGTTCCTCTGCTAGCACAGAAACATTCCCTAGGGCACACTATGCTGTATCTTCTAACGCTTTTTCCAGTCTAGCTTTAAATGCATCATGCAGTGTGCCTTCTTGTTCATATTTGGTTTATTTTTTATATATGGTTTGTATTCAGGTACAAATACGAAGCAGACAATAGCCGTTTTCTGAAAATTCCTGGTAAAGCCTCCTATTCTCAGGTGTCTCTTTGACATGAATAAAAAACACAATCCAATAGTAAAACAAATGCCATGAATAAAGTTTCATCTAATGTGCAACCCTGGCAGAAGATGAAGGAAAATGCCTACCGGCAATAAACTATTAGCACAGGGACAGCATCTGAACAAACTTGAACAGAATACCTGTAGCAGTTAGCTATTTCCCTATGATTCAGGCAAAACTGGTTCTAGTAGTAACAGGTAGAATTGTTTAATAAAAAGAAGCTGAGAGAAAAACACTAGAATAAAATAAAAGTTTACAAGTTGAAATAAAAATGCTGCAGAAAATATATTTACGATTGCACGTGGAGCTCTGCCCGGACAGAGCCATTGTGTGAAACCTGAGCATCCTCCAACCACTTGCATACCTTTGGACAAGCAGACTGTGGTATTTAGCTCCTCATTAGCACATGTTGCATGATGAAATATTTCAAGCTTGACACAGAATAACTTCTACATCAGAAGAGTCTTTTCCACCTGAGCTGGTAGAAAGATCCACTTTTAATTTTGAAGGAAGCAAGATAAGGTACAGAGGAAGCCTCAGCATGGAGGTCTTTGGACATTAAACTGGTTCATTTTGTTTGTAGCAGTTGCGTCGTCATTCCAATGAAAGCTAGTGTCCCATTAGCTGAAATCACTGTCCATTGGGTCCTGTGGCTACTATTTCAGAAAGAGAGGATATTTAAGTTAAGGATATGTTTGATCTATTCCACAAAAGACAGCACATAAATCACAGATACACGGATATACATCTATGGCATAAACCAACCTTGCTGACATACTTGAGTCGATACATTTTTGGTGTAACATCTATCTATCTATTATGGGGTTTGGTGCTATTCGAACTTTAAGATATGTTACGGAGGACAAACCATTGCAAATCAAAGTCTTGCAAACCACCTACTTGTTTTTTTCTGGAAAGTAAATGCTTATCCTATTATGTTTTTTTTATTCGTGAGGAGTGAATTCAGTTCCCTTCTCTATTAAAAAATTGGCAGGGAGTCACTACAACCTCTGAGCTGATTCAGACATAAATGCTGCTTTTGCGCGTGGAAAGAAATATTCTCTGAGTATTTGCCTCAGGATTATGTTACTAAAAAGTGAAATAAAATGAAAAGCTGGCGTAATTCTCTCTCTCTTTTGCTGTTTCTCTGAGGAAAAAGTCTTGAAGAAAGCCAGCAACAAAATAAATCATTAGTATATGTGAAAAACAAAAAAAAGCTGCTTTTCTAACCTTTTATTCACAGTTAGTTTCTTTCAACCTCTGTCCTAAATCCAATGAAGCACACTCAAAACTCTCTCAGACCCCAAAATCCAACACCGAACCCCAGAGGAAGGCATAAAGTGTGCAGGTAATACGGCACTAACCTTTTTCTTGGTCTTTATCAATGGACAAAACCAAAATACAGCAGAACTAAAGGTGGAATTGTACTCTTGACCACGATCTCTTGAATAGTTTGCACTAGTTCAACATGTGGCATTTCAGATGACGTGGGTAGAATGAATGAAGACTCTATGCCAGGGATTCATAATGAAAATTGAAGATGAAATTTTTATACCTTATGCAGATTACCCTGCTTAGAAATTCAGAGGTAAAAGTTTGCTTTTCAACACCAAAATTCCTATATTAATGTGCGTCACACCGGGAGGATAAGATGGGAATGAAGTTAAGCCCAATAAATCTGAACTGCAAATAACATGAAATATTTAGCAATAGTCATGGAAATGTTTAAATATCTAAAATTGAAAACCAAAACTACAGCACAATTAATGATGAAGCTGTGGTATAAATACAAAGAAAATCAGTTAACATGGATAATTTAATCATTGCTTATCTCTCATGTAAAGATCTTATGTTGTATACTGGTAGGCTTCCTTCTGTCTTTGTTAGAAAACCAACTTGATTCTGAAGACTAAAAGCGTAAGAACAGCTGTGTGGGGTCAGACCACAGGTTTGTCTATCCCAATTGCTAGTTTTTAGCAGTAGTCCCCAGAAAAATCTTAGGGAAAGATCAAAGGAAAATGGAAAATATTCTAAAGCAATTTTTCCTTTATATCCTATTAGTTTCTGACAATCATGAGGATTAAGAAGAAGTTCTGAGCCCCAGGTTAGGCACAGGACTCATTTTTAATAGCCACTGATGGATTTTTCCCCATATACCAGACTAATCCCTTTTTCAATTCAACAAAACATTCTGTGACATTCTTTTGTCTGAGTTGAGCCCGCTGTCAAATGATTTCCCTGGTTCTGCCCAGGTTTTGGTGTCATGGGAAACAGTAAATAATCATTCCCCATTCGTCTTCTTCACCCACACAAGCGTGTGATGTCCTGCCTCAGTTGTCTCCTTCCCAAGTAAGGAGACATAATCTATTTTAGTCTTTCCTATGCTTCCTATGGAAGCATTTTTTGTATCTCTGTTCTTAGTCATTTTCTAGTTTTCTAGTATCCCTCTTAAGATAGAGTGATTAAAACCATGTACAATTTTCAAGGGATAGAATTACTTTCTCCTACAGAAGAATGCATACTTGTTTGCAGGTTACGTATTTAGTCTCAGCCAGTCTTCTCTGCTCCTCTTTCTTCTCTGAAGACACGTTGGCAACACTAAAATCTTATTAGTTAGACAATTTTGGATCAGATGACTTACTCTCTTTAGGTTAAACTGAATATTTATTTTTTTGTGGCTAAGGTTGATCAAACCAAATTATATCCTAAATGGACATGTACAATATATTTATGCAAGTGCCATGATGAATAGTTTCTGTTTTGTTTTCAGTAGTTTTATTAGCATTATCTGCATTTGCCTTGCCTTTCGGCAGCTTAGCGTTGGGCAGTTTCCAACAGAACGGGTAAGAAAGCTGTGTTAATTTCTATAATATATTCTTGCTGAGATTCTGTGTCATTTGAAAAAAAAAAACCAAGTAATGTCAGCTATAACTGCATGTCTATTTGCAATTATAAGCATAAAGCAAGATTTCACTGTAGAATTGACCACACGAATCTTATCAAGATCACCAAATGCGCTCTATAATAATTTTATGACAATAATCATCCTTACCATATTAGAGTATATATTTTTATGTCTCTTTCTTAGAATATTTTATAGCTGATACTGAATTTAATATCAGTAATTATTTGCTCTCTTCAGTATTTTGATAGCAGTTCTAAAATTATTCCTTTTAGACTTGTACATACTATAATTACATAATTCAAGACAATCACAACAACAATCAAGAGAAGATAATCTATGTTGTCTTACATCTGCTGTCGCATCAAAATTTATACCAACCCTTATCAGGAAAGTATAATTTCCTTCCACATTAAAGATATTTTTGGGGATTTTTCATGGGCTACTAGCCAGCAGCTCTGTAGCCCTAAGTCATTTGTTTACAGAGTGAGTGAGCAGTGTCTTGGTTCTGAGGGACTATTTCTAGAAGTATGAGAGGGCTTAATGGTCTATGCCTTTCAAACTTAAAGCTCTATGCTTATACGGACACATTTCTCTGTTCACTGAATTAATTTATGGAAAAGCAACTGAAGAGTAATGCTTTTCAGTCATACTCTGTTTAAGCTGTATATGGAAGGTATAGGCCTCCATAACTTAGTTCCATTCCATGATCATCTAGTCCTGAACTGAAGTCAGTACGAGTTTGCCACTGATTTTTATGGGGAAGGGATGCCCAGAAGAAGAGAAGCATATTTGTCACATATAAATTGCTTTTAGGGATTAGAATCTTAGAGAAAAAAACTATATGGAATTTATGAAAACTTTTGGAAGAACTGAATTATTGTCAAACTCTCAGTGCATTACCTTTTAGGTCTTAGTTCTGAAAAAGGATTCTCATTAATAAATGCAATTTTATGGGAAAAAAGGATTATAGGTGAAGAAGATAAGAATGCAAAAAATGAAGAGTAAACAACTGACCAGAAAAATTTTATTGTTAATATTATTTTAAAAGGAAAGTATAAGAATTATATCGAACTGCTGTGGAATACAAATGAACCATGATGTATTAACAGAAATAAATGCTTTCTGTATTTTTTTTCAAGGTATTGGATGCAGATGTTTTAAGATGACATTTTTAGGACCAGTCTAACCACAGTGGGATAAAAGGATATGTTGATTTTCATAACATTATTTCTGACAAAGCTATTTCTGATGAGGCTTCCATGTAGCCGTTGTAACAATGAGGGAATAATGAGGGTAAAAAACATTAAAGAATTTTAAAGGAAGGATTATTCCTCTTATAAAGTAGAGGAGGATCGTTAGCTTGAGAATTTACAAGTGACTATAACTCAATTTTCCTCTTCTGTGGCAGAGTGTTCTCCAGTATAGCCCTTTCTCTGAGTACACTGAGATGTTCTATGAATGAAGGAACTAAGAAATTATGAAAAATAGTATGTTCTATGTTTAAAGACAAATAAAAACTATGTCTAATCTCCTGAGATGAACTGGAGAAGAACAGCTTCTTCATTTCCAATCTACATGACATTTTACGAAGTAAAAATGTTGAAATATCTTTAATGAAGACAGGATCAAGATCAAAATTTAGGAAGATGTCAAACAGACATTTGGCAAAAGACAACAGATACCATCTTTCAGGGCAGAATTAGAAGGACTGAAGTTTTAAAGGACCAGGAAAACCTTCTGAACAGGCTTGAGCTATATTATTAAATACTGGTCACTTGTTCAATAGGATCCAAAATAACATTTCCCTCTTTTAAACCAGTGAGCCTCTAATCCACCCTTAGAATTTTTCACATTACCACGCTACCTCCCAATTAAACCCCTAACAGTAAGCATAGATCAGCTTCACCGTTTCGGAGTCACTGATACAGAATGCTTACCTAAATTTTGGCTGCTAGACAAAGGAAAAAAATGGAAGTGAGGTAACCATCAGTGGCATTCTAAGTTTTAAGCAGTAGCTGGGCAATTAATAAAAACCATTGTCAAGATGATCTTTCTCAGTGTTTCTGAAGATATTTCTAATGCTTGTTTATGATTTTCATCATGAACTGAAGTCAATTAGATTGGATGGCCTTGGCAGAACTCCAGATTGCTTGTAACATATCACTAGCCATGGACAGTTGCTCAAGTGTTGCAAGGAATTCGAATCTTTTAGTCAGCTTGCTATGATTTTCTCTCTTTTCTAGAGACAAACATACTTATACTACTCTTATCACAAGCTAAATACAGTAGTGTTCTTTATCCTAAGCATTTCTTAGTACTGAGACCTTCTTTCCCTACAACTCTGAGTAAAGATTAAGCCACTGAAAGAGTATTCATTTAATGGTCTTTGCATTGCTGAACCTAAAAAATAAAATTTAAGGCTTTTTTTTATTGTTAGTCTTAACAGAGCAGACAGCTGCCTTTAGGAAAAGATTACATTGCGAGAGAGTGCATTTATATAAGCTTGGAATTGTTTTTCTTTTTAAAATAGTTTTGGTTTTGTTTGTTTCATAGAGCACTTATGGGTTAAACCCATTTGATGAGTTGATATGAAATAACTGGGCTATACATTGACTAGCTTTGAGAGTGTCACAACATATAGTCTGTAGATGTAAAAATATTTTACAGTGGCTTTAGTATTTGGGGTCAGGTACCTAAAGCTAATGACTCATAAAGCTATTGACTAAGAATTTACTCTTATTCTTCTAAAATCAATATATATTGATATGTATATATCTCCTAGCTTTCTGTTACAGAGTATAACACCTCTTCTCTGGATAAAACAAAATAAAATAGGTGCATGGATTCAAGAAAAGAGCAGCATATTGATATAAAATATATTTAATTAGCTGAGCCAAAGAGTGATTAGAGGTTATAAAAATCAAAACAAAATATGAACCAACTTAAGCCTTTTCTATAAACTTCAAAAAATTCAAGCTTTTTGGCACTTCCTTTTTTTTTGAAAAACCAATACTGAAAGACAGTTTTTTAAGATGAAGAGCATCAAAAAGTGCTACATGTCACTAAAGCCAAAGAGACTGGGAAAACTACACTAATGGCACACCTATTTGGTAAAACTTAGTAGCAAGTCTCTATAATTACACTATCCTTTGGCCTGTGTACACACACCCAGTCTTTTGATTTAGTTCACTTACCTCTTTCTGACTGTTCATGTAGTGGTTTTCTGGAAGCAAGGCAATTCCTTGACAATGAAAGACTTTTTTTTCCGTTTGAGATCATGCTGCAAATAGGTCTAGAAGAGAACCTTATAACATCCAAGAGACTACTGCTACACTAAGTGCAGAATAAATAAACTAACAGAGATATTAGATTTATTAATAAGATTAGAACATTTATCAGACAGCCCCATAGATTGTAAGATAATTTACTTGGAAAAAAGGTTATGAGAAGCTGGAATTTATGTGGTAGCTTATTAGGACAAGAAAGCAAAACAAAACAAAACATAGGACTGTAGTAAATCTGAAAGAATCATAAATGTCTGTTATGTTTGTCACTGCCTAATACACTCAGGGAGGATTTATTCAATAAAGACATAGTAATCTGTGTATGGGTATGTGAGAGCCTCTGCTTCATTAAGGTTATCAGATCAAGGGCCTTTGAGTTCAAAGGCAGTCATAAGTAACAGGGCAAAAGAAAAACAAAACACACAGAGACACAAACCTGATAGACAGGGGACAAAGGAGACAAAGACAAAGACCAGCAGTCTCCAGTCACTAGGTCGTGGGCCATTAAGAAGCTACAGGCATGGCTTTGGAGAGGGCCAGTCTGGACTTTGACAAGAAGGGGGAACTAAGATGAATATTCGAGGGAGGCCTTTGAGACTGTGCGAAACCGACTAGGGAAGGTTTGGGGAAGGGGACTGGGGTGAAACAAAGAGGGGAATAGAGAGGAGGGGTATAAAAGGGGCCAGCCACAAGTCAAGTGGCTGGTCAGTACGCTTGTCTGAGTGAACCCGGTGCCTAATCACTGCAGTTTATCCTATCTTTTTATAAAACCCTTTCTTAACTATCCTTCCCTGTAATCTCAGTCTCTGCCCAATGTGCGGGTGCAGTAATGTCTGCATGCCAGCAACTGGAGGGTCAGGAGGGAGTGAATTCAACCTCGGGTGAAGGGGCCCTTGAGTCTGTGGTGCCAGCAGCTGAAGCAAGTGAGGGTGTCAGTGTCAGCAGCTGGAGGGGTCACAGGTGGAAGGAACCTGTGTTCGGGTGCCAGCTACTGTGGGGGGATGGGGGTGAGTGACTTTGAGTCCAGCCACTGGAGTTGGACGTTGGGCAACGGTGGCCCCCAGGCCTGTGGTACTGGCAACTGGAGCAGGTGAGAGTCCTTGCGTCAGTAGCTCAGGCGGGGACCATGGGCTGCAGCGCGCATGTCCTGGCACCAGCTACTGAGGGGCTTGAGCGTTTGGGTTTTCCCCTAACCTGGTGCGCCTGTCTGTGTCTTTGACTCACTAGCAAACTTCAAGTCGAACTAGCTGGCAAGTAGGAGTCCCCAGGTCCAGGCAGGGATATTGGATGTGCAGAGAGCCCATGCTGGCATCTGAGGGCTCTGCAAGTGTGGGAGTGCTTGTGAGATGTCTGTGGGTTAGTGAGCATCAAGCTAGGCTAGCCTGTGTCTGGGAGACACTCGGGCTTGCTACTAGTTGAACTGGCAAACAGGAGAGCAGCAGCTGCATCCATCAGCCTGCGATGGAGAGATCCCAGGTCTCTGGGCACACAGATGGATGTCTAAATTTAGTTAAATGAATGCCACTGGAAGTATTTAATTCTATATATGTATTGTTATTAAATAATATATTCTATTTGTTCAGATTTTTTTTCATAATTTATTTCTTCATCCTCCAACCATCTGAAAATCTTTATATTCTAATGATATTTCCATTGACAGTTTCATAGGTTTTAGGAATGCAAGAGTTTGTTGTCATTATATGTTTTAGCCCGGGTATATATATTCTGGCCATAATTCTACATTCAACCGAGTTTTTTTCTGTAATTCCTCCATCAAGCTCATACTTCTTATTTACTCTAGCAAATTGGTGTGGGGGGGGATGGGAGGAGAGCAAGAGAGAGTGCAACCCCATATACCTCAGATTCCTTAAAAGTTTTCGCAGGATTAATTGCAATCACTCTTACATACATTTCACTTTATTTCAGGTTTGAATTTATCTGTTTCAATTTCTTCCCTTTGGAAATTTTCTTTTCCCTTCTTAGAGTGTAGTCTTGTTGCTACAATGCTTGATATGCAATAGTTGGAACGATTACAGATTATGTCTGAAGATTTCTCTGAACCTTATTCTTGAAGCAGTAAGTTCTAGCTACAGTCAAAATCAAAATTAGATGTATATAATTTAAAAATCTTGACACTTCAAGCAGACTTGGGTCTACTGATGATTCTGCAAATAAGCTGGATCATAAAACTAGCACACAGAAACACAAAATATGTTTAAAAACATTTTAACTTGTGCTTTAGTAAAAAAGATTTCTCTCCTTTAAGTAGAAGCTACAGAGGATAACAAAAAAAGCATATAAAATCTATATTTTTGGCCTCTCAAAATGACTTCCATGATGAAACTGTAATGTTTTTGGATTCAGTATTAGAACATAAATTTTTCTTCCTGTCTAGATAAGTAAGCATTTTAAACTATGCTTACTATGGGAAACCTGAGAGATTGCTGTCCTTTTTAAAATTCTTATATATCTAGTAGAACCTTAATTGTACCCTAACCTTATGCCATTTATTGAAGCAATATAGTGCAGCAAATCTGGATATGGAAAGAAATTGATGAAGCGTACTGATCAAGACCACAACACACAGTGCAACTATTTCAAAGTGAAATGTGCGTCAAATGCTGGAATCTGCCTGAAGACAGGTATCTAACCCCTGTTGCTTTCTTAGAAAAGCACGCACATCAACATTGATAAAAAAAAAAAACACACACACATTCAATATACTAACGCACACACACGCACATACGCATGCACACACACAAGGAATTTAACTTTGGCCTCCTTTGTCAGTTGACTTCATTAATGATTAGGCTGTAAAGACTTTTTGTAAGACTGTCTGTTGGAATTGTTCTACTTTGGGCCAATTAATGCACTTGTATGGAAGTGTATCTTTGTGTTTGTGTGAACTCTGGTTGTTAAGACACTGTGCTTAAACGCTGAACACTACCTGGTTAGCACCAGGAGATGGTTGACTGCTTTATCATTTGTAGTGGTTTTTATCTTGGATCTGAGCAACTTCACCTGGTTTGTGAAAACTACATTAAAAGTAGCTTATTTGAACAAAAGATTTTATTTCTAGAAGTCTATATTTGCTGTTTAAACAATTAATTGGAAAATTCTTGACCAGCTGGATATCTAACTTCTAGTGAAATATATTTGCCTGTACAGACTTTATTGAATTACACTGAATTTGCTGTGAACTCTTGAACTGAGTTTATCTCATTACTTCAGGCACATGTAATCAAGAGAATATTGACGTGATCACTAGATTCTCTTATCTAGTTGACCTCTGAGGTAGTCTATTAAATATCAGCGCACCTAGCATTAGTCATTTAGGAACTAGGGCTCCTGTTCTATATTTCTGCCAGCTGGAGCAAATAAAGTATCTCGATTCACAATCTAGCACCAGGAAGGTCAGTAAAGAATAAGGAGGCTTCAATTTTAATGTAATTATTAAATATATAACACATGATACTAGTAGATGAAGCAGGGGAAGAAAGAGAAAGAATGGCAGCATTGAAAAAATTCAAAGGAAGTGATGTTCATTTAAAACATCTCTTTGCAACTGGACGAGATGTAAGACTCCCATATACTGAACTGACACGGGGCAGGGATCAGGCTAAGATCTGAAAATGTTAAAAGTGAATATGAATCATCGACTGGTAGAGGGAGGGCTCTGTTGATCAGTATAGAAGCAGCTCATTAGTTTTCACACCACTGATTTGCCAGCCTGTGTCACTTTTCTTTTTAGCAGAGAATTAATAGCAGATCAAGGCAGCAGGGAGCTTCATATTTCAAACACTTCATTATTTACTTCATATTTGTGAACATATTCAAATGTTTAAAATAATACTTTGCAAAGTTGACTACAAGTGTCAGACTACAAAAACTACACTTTTTTAAGCTATTTCCTTGATTTTATTTTTCCTTCATGTCTATGTTTGCTTTTAAAGTCGTTCTTCCCCTGTTATATTCAGGCTTAAGGTTTTTCTCCTCCTCTCTAAATCAACTTTGGCCTTTCACTCTCCTCCTCTTGTATGCTATAATTCCCATGGGGAATTACACCACTGTGAAATTGAAGTTAAACAGCAATCAGTCAGACTCTATCTCCCTTACAAGGATTCTGTGCATGCTAAATTTATGCTGGAATTTGGCAGATACCGCAATCTGTACAGTAACTATTTGTCGCCAGAAAAGCCCACACTCTTAACAGTTCATTGTACGCTATAGCTAACTAGCTGTTTCAACCCTGACTCTTGCACTTTCGCTGTAGTTTCATCATCTATCCTGTTTGAAACATTGCCATGTCTTAAACCTGTTTTTATGTGCTTCACTTAGAGAAATCAAGAATAAATTCTTAATGTCCCTTAATTAAAATCCTGAAAGAAATTAAACAGTTTCAGTACTTGTCTATTTGAGCTTTAAATGTTGTAGAACTAATCATGGTGATATTCAAGGGGAGTTGTTTTATATGTTGTTACTGACAGACAATTTATAATGATTAATGGACACAATTACAGGATGAGTTACATCAGGGCGTACTTTTACTGTGTTAAGGCAAAGTGTATCAAGGTCATTATAAGATTAAATGGGAAGAAGAAAACTTTTGTTACCCCGGGTAGATTTTAAGCATTGGATTTAATTTTGTGTGCATTTTAATAAAAGTAAATTGTCTACTCTTTGCCACATCTGAAAGCTATATTGACTTTAAAGAGAAAGTCCTGATATTAAACTGTTACCAGGAAATCTAGATATTTCAGACCACTAAATCCACCAGATTGGAGTAGGTGATAAGAGTCCTTTTTTGCATACCGTCTGATACAATCCAAAGTGGTATAGACACTACAAAGTATAAAATAACCTGATTTTATGCATTATATACACATTTTTAAATGATAAGGTACTCACCAAAAATAGAGTGAAAATCCAGAGGAGTTTACGTATGGCTTCACAGAAGAGGGTCTCTTCTGGCCGGTTTTGAAAATTCTCCCTCTGTAACAACCCTATTCTTAATATGGGAAAACCTTCTATATAAGGATATAGAGAAGAGCAAGAGACTGAGAAATTCATTTGGCACGTTGCTGCAAAGGTCCTATGTTTTATTTGAGTAAAAATTTATATATATATATATATATATATATATATATATATATATATATGCATATATGCATGTATGTATACACACATACACACACACACACACGTATGTATGTAATGGTGCTAGGTTTTACATACAGATGGATACAAGGAGCCTACGCTAACTCTGAAGACAAGGACCCACCGTTGAATGTGATTGTTTATAGTGTGAAACACAAGTCTTTAGAGAAACTGATGCTGAAACTGTCACTATGCCATGAATCACTGGTACATAGGATAATGCTTTTTTTTTTTTTGTCTGCTTCTCCTTGAATAAAAATGATGACACAAGAAGAGGATGACTTAGCAGAATATGGAGGTCAAAAGCCAAAATGAATACATTTTACTAGCTTCTCTGAGCTCTGCTACTTTGTAATACATTAATATTTGAAAAACGTTAACTCATAAAAGCATACTTTTATTTTTGTTGTACTCGATCTCTTTCTTTTTTGCCAGAGTTCCTTTGGATTGACGCATGCTATGGCAGTCTGCATTTTAATTATCTGCTGAATTATAGGATCATAATGTATGAAAAATGCTATTTCTCAGTCACAAAGCAGCTCGGTGATTTTTAATTCATATAAACCAGACTGCTGAACAGGAGCAATGAGCTAGATTGCTACCCTGCGTAACTGCATAACATATTTTTTCCACTTCATAGTTTTTCTATAAAATGGTAATAATAAAGCTATTCCAGGGAGCTGAAGTATCATATAGAGCATTTTTCACTCTCCTGTGGGGTTTCAACCATTTCTATTGCTCTGGAATTCTCTATTTCACCTGTATAACCGATTGTCTCGTGGTAGCTATACTTCCCCTCCTGTATCTTTTGCCTAATCTTGCAAGTAACTCAGTATATCAAGCCCATTTAAGGTAATCTATGAGATGTCTAATTGTACTGTATCCCATTGTTGGTGCTCACTGCCTCATTTAGTAGTTCTTCTCTGAGGAGTTGAAATACACAATGCAGAAATTACATACATTATTTCTAAATATATCTTCTGTTTAACTATAATTTTCTGAGTCAATATGATTATTAGTTCCCTCACGAGTGAAAACTAAATGCTCCCCTAATCCTAATAAATTAACAAAGAGATATTTGTTTTGCCCTTTATTATGGCATGTTTTTAGCTTAACAGCAATGTGCTGTAGTTGGTACTTACAATTTTTAGAGCATTTGGAATATTTCAAATAGCACCACTGTGACCTGATGAGTGGTAGCCTCACTGCAGGAAATGCCTTGAGCTCTTTTTGTTTTGCTCCCTTTTGTAGTATTAGCATATTTCAAGGCCACAGCCAGCTACAAGTAAAGTAAGTTGTGTTAAATCCAGATACACATGGATGATCATAAAGAAAATGTAAATTAAAGCCAAAATTAGCCAAAATACTCCTGCTTCCCAGATTTGTTTTTAATCCACTGCAGCTCTTTCCTTAAGCAGAACATTACACTTCTGAAAAGAATTCATTAGCAGGTATCAGGAGTTTATTAGGAAAACAGGAGGAATGTTTATTAGGAAACAGGAGGATGCCATGGAAGTGAGATATAAAAGAGCTGAATATTTTGCTGATAAAAGTTTCATGGAGAAACGAGGTAGCGTTTGGTGTTATTGCCAGTAGGGGTGTGGACTGCTTTAGTGAGAACTGGATGAAGTACTTTACTAGCAGTTGCTCTCAATAGATGTCAAAGAGTTTGTGAGGCAACATTATTAGAAGAGATAGATAATGCATACAGGCTAAGCAGTACATTGGGAAAACAATGGCAGAGCTCCTATAAATATACATATCCTATTATATTCACACTGTAAGTTCAAATAATATCTGTCCTTGCGGCTATTAACAGGAGTAAGATTAAAACAAAGATTTTCTCAGATAGTCTGTATGCTCATTTGATTTAACCGAGCATTAATAAAGAAGGCATTTGATAGTGAGGGGAAGATGCTGCTACTCACATACAGAGGGGAAGGATCTGCTGCAGTGCACTGTTTGTTCTTCTGTTCTGCAACTGAGAATATTTCTGAAACTTTGAAAATGGCATTACCCACCAGACTTGAAAAAATTGCATGCAGGAACTGAAAATCTCCGTGAACATAATAGTGGATATTTGGATCATAATGATTACCATGACTACAGCAATAAAATCAGTTATTATAACAACATTTCTAGTTACCAGGCTTTGGTCTTTTTACAATTACTCCAAGAGCCTATGACAACTTTGCCTAACATTAGAAGTATTTCAAAGCTTATGTTTAACCTTGCAAGACTGTGTTTGAGCAATTTACTAGAATGTTTAATTTTCAAAGAGAGTGCTTGTTAAAAGCACTAGTAGGGAAATGCATGCTAGCATTGATTTATTAGCTCAAATGTAAGGCTCAAGTGAAGCTCAGGGAAAGAAAGAGGCAGAATATTTCAAACTACAATCAAAATGTGATTAAGCTACGTTTTCATACTTTTAAGGCTTGAAATCACCACTTTATCATATCTGATCACTTTTATTAGTTTGTTTGAGACAAATTAAACACAGCTCATTTTGGTGTTGATATTCAAATGCTCAGTCCACCAGCAGATAAGGAACAGCAGCCATTAACATGCTCCGGAGATAGCCTTTAAATTAAACTATAGCTCAGTTAGAAAGCAGACTAAATCCTTTCAAAGAAAGAAAATAAAGAGATAGGATCACAACTGTTAAATAGATTTATCTTTTTTTTAATGAAAATACCATTTGTAAAAACAAGCTTCTGAATGAAAAATAATTTTAAAGGAAAATCAGCATATATCAGGATTACTTGTAAAGTAATAAGAACAAATTTCTACTTTTTCTAGTATTAGAAGTTTAATCTAAATATAGCCAAAATCCCAGTCATCATTTCCTCTTCCACCCAGGCTAACATATTTTTCTTCTCCTTATTGTAACCTTTGACTAGGGATTTTTTGTTTTTATATTTTACCGTTTATTTTACGACTTCTTCCTTAGCACTTCATCTACCATTTCACCTTTACTCATAGCCTAATCTCTCACTGAGCCTAAACTTATTACGTTCCACCTTTACCCCTGGATCATACTCTCATCCCTCTCTCATCTGTATAAAAAGCTGCACTGAAAGGCACCTTTGCCTGTTGTTGGGACCACATCCTTCCAGGGGCTCACCATCTGCTGCTCCACTGAACACAGAGTTCAAAGCCCTGCTGAACTCGCCCTCTCCCTGTTTACCTGTCTTCACTTCAACTCCTTTATTTTCACCTACAAGTATGTTCTTTCAGTTTCTAACAAGCCCTATTTTCTAAAAGCCCTACTTCCTCCTCCCCATTTTCTTTAATCAGACTGTAAGCTGTTTTGGACAGGGACTGTTTCTAATAGCGTCTATGCACACTGCCCAATTCAGTAAGACTCTTATCTCAGCCACAGCTGCTGGGTCTTATGCACTTCCAAGCCTGAACAACCCATGAAGTAAAGGTATACCAGGCTATGAAGCAAAGCCATAGAAAAGATGGAGTGGTCAGGACCTGAGCTATGCCTCCGAATCTCTAGTGTGGATAACTAGGAAGCCGGTCACAGCTGAGGTGCCTGCTGCTGGCCTTTGGCACAATGCCAGAGCAAGCCCTGAACTCTCAGCTCCGGATCTATAGCAAAATTGCTTATCTGCTCAGCCAAAGAACCCGTTGGTGAAACTGCTGTAAAATAAGTAATAAATAACATTTCAAATAATTAATTATTCCTGGAACTGTATTCCCTGGATAAGGATACTTCCTGGAATTATGTTACTGCGTAAGCAAGGCTGTTCTCTATTTGCTAGCAGATGCAGGATGAAGGAATCCATAAGCAAGCCCTTTCTAAAAGTTTTGAATTTCTATTAGTACAAAGACACCTGCTGTCCTTGAGTTTAGTGAGGGCAAGGAAAGAGCCCAGGACATTTCTGCTGCAGGCATGCAAAGAAGCATAGGAAGGCCTTGCGATGCTTTTGGCTCTACTGTGCAGCTGAGCTTCTATGCAATGAACTTCAAACCTTTCTCTTTTTTCTACTGTGTATGGCAGCATCTCCGGCATAACAGATGCCCTAGGAAAATAAAGAAAAGAAGAAAAAATACGTAACTCTGAATATTCATCTAAATGAAAAAGTCTCAAGGTGTTGGTAAGGAGATGACTGAGAAAATGTATTTGTACCTAAGACTATTTCTGGTCAGAAAGGGGATTTGCAAGCAATTGCAGTTAGTTCCCCTGCTCTTGCTTGTCTGTGAGAGAACTCTTTAATTCTTTTAATTGTAATACATTGTAAAAGCTCTCGGGTAAAAACAGCTAAAAATGGAATTTGTTATCCAATAAAAGTTGTTTAACTATGAGCAGTATCTTGGCACTCTCTCTGGGTTGGAAATCTATTGGGACTAACTTACGGAGGTCCTATTGTTGAGGTATTAACCATATCAGACTTCCAGCTATGTCTGTCAACTGCTTAAAATAAGCATAACATTATTCTTTTTCACATACAATTTCACCATGTTTCCAATTGTCAGATAAGACAGAAAAAACATGATGCTGCACTCATTTAGCATTTAAATGTAATACTAAATTTCATTTGAAATCTTGTACTTTTAACACATGGTGAACCTGATTCTCTGTGAGTGTAGTTAGTGCAGCTTCGTTTATGTCAATACTAGGCTGGTGATTGATGTCTGCTGAGAAGTTTGCCTTGCAAGCTATAGACACAAGTAAAACCCACGGATCTGCAGAAAAGTACTACCCTTTCACTTCTTTGCCTTCATTTAGAAGTTGCAGGTTAGATGCCACTGACACTGACACCGATTCTTTTTTTTAGTGAAATTTAAGCTTTGTGCTTACTTTGTGAAGGATAGAAAGAGTGAAAAGAGGAACAATGAAACATTTTATAAATAAATGTTATATAAATATATATATATTTATATATAAATATATAAATTTATATATAAATATATTTATTTATAAATATATAAATATAAATATCTTAGCAGAAGTTAATTTTCTAGGTGAGAGAAATCAATTGTTTTTGGAAGATCTTTGTATAAGAATTATTTAAAATTATGTATTTTTGTCTACTTTGAAGAATTCAGTTCAGAAAAACATTGAATTTTTATTTGAATGTTTTCTTTCCTAGGATGGGGAAAGGACTTCCTCCAAAGTCTTTCACAAAATTCAACTCTCGGGTCTGCAAAAACTAGAGATAGGCTCAAGTCACAACATTTGAAACTTTGAGATTTAAGTTCTGAGTGCTCCTCAAAAAAGCTTCCTTATTTGCTGATAGACTCTGCTTGTGTCTGATGCTCATAAAGGCTTCTGCTAGTGTAGTCCACCCACATTCAGAATAGCACTGGATAGCATACTGGTTGTGTGGTATCTACCTATGTAGGTTGATGTGTCTGCTCATCTTGTTTATGAGGGTGTTAGCGCCTGGAGTAGACATTCCAGGCGTGTGTCCCGCTGCTGCTGTCTATGCAAGCTTGCACACACAGTATTTTTCTGTCACCACACATTAAAGTACTCATCTCCTAGTATGGGGCAAAAACTCCTCAGAGTTTTTCTCCAAATCAAATTAGGATCAGAGCCTTTTTTGTCTTCCAGGAAAAACTTATCTCTTCTTCTATTACGCTATTTTCTCCATGGGACAGAAGGTAGCTTTTATATAACTCATTATCTCTACAGGTTTTACCTCAGCACAAATCCTTACCTTCTAAAAAACAAAAAATGCTTTACAACAAGATGCAGCTCCACTTCTGCTTGATTATCACTCAACTTCCTAATTTCCCCAATGAAAGGTAAAATTCACAATTAAAAGCTGCTGCTGGATGAGCAACCTCTTTCAGGCTTGACTTCACCGAAGTGTTTTTGTTAGGTTGTTTCGATAGTGTAAGTCTAAGCTGACCCTGGCCCTCAGAGCTGAATACCGTCTCATCAGCTAGCTACAGAGCTTTGATTCCTACTTTGACAGGTCTTTCTAGCAGATATGCCTGACTCTGAGCTACAGCTCATGTCTGGATCTTCAGCATGAAGGCATATGACTTCGTTAGACATATTCAGTATCCCTAATTAGATGACATTAGGCAAAAGAGATTTCACTTGCTGTGCTTTCCCTAGTGTTCAGGGCCACAAATTGTATTTGTATAACCGTGCTTCCCTGAAAGGATCCATGGCTGTGAAGATACATAGGGCTATCACTCCATCCTAAGCCTGGTGGATTATCTGCATAACTCTGTAGGTGCTTGTGTAGCGTACATAATGCAGCAACATGGAGCTACCTGGTGTGTCCTCCCTGCAGCCAGGAAGAACAGTACTTTTTGATACTATCTATTCTGTGGACACTTCTGCTGGACCTTTAGCTCCTGGAGGTGCTCATGGATTGTTTATTCAAATCAACCACAGCACAAGAAAACAGTTTGTATATTCAGAAAATATCTGAAAAGGCATGCTTTTCTGCTGGGAAAACAATGATGAGCTTCAAGGACTGGGTGGAGCAATATTCCATATTTGCATATCCTGCAATGATTTCCAATAGAAGATCCAATTCTAGTGAGGAAATAGAATTTATGTGATTATATATAACTTACAGCAAGATGACACAGAAGTCTCAGCTCTATAGGCTGAACTTCTGTGGTTACAAACAGCATTCCCCACTGCAGTTCCTTTACTCATCTCCTTCCCTCTCTTCTCCTACTGTCACTCATTCTCTTCCTCACTCTCCTCCTTTTCACTCAACCTGAGGTTCTTCCGCTTTTCTTTAGCCTCTTGCCTCCCCTACATTTTTGTGTTAACTATGACCTGCAGTGTGGGGGCTCTCACATTTCCTCAGAACAGGTTTATCCTAGAGAGTTCTTCTTTGATCCTAAAAATAAGTTGGTCTTTCATGTGACAGTTCTTTGCCATTTTACTCTTCTCCCCCTTCCCTCCTCTTTCATAAGCACTTGCCATCTCCCCCTGGGAAGTATTTTATGTTGCCTGTACAATCTACCTTGTCTTGCTACAGCACCCCACTGTTCTTCCTCTTTAGGGGACTGACCATTCTGCCATAGAGCTGCTGAAGAGAAATGTGAGCGCTAAAGAACAGAGAGGCAAGGGATAGCTGACAGCTTCAACAGAGTGAATGTGCTCATTTTTTCAGGAACGCTGCGAAAAAAAAAAAAAAGGAAAAGAAAAGAAAATTAGACACTGCTGGTACGTCATACACTACCTGGAAAATAACAGCCGCAAAGTATGGCTAATACATGTTGGCCACATGTGAGGGACTATGGACATGTCAGGCTAAGCAAGACAAATGCTTGAGGCATCCATACAGCCTACAGGGTTGGGACTTGGGTGCAAGCCAGCATCTGCTGCTGTCCCTTGACAGTGTATCTATTTGAGGATCCGGTTGGCTTATTCCACAGTCAAGCAAAAGTGCAAGCCAATGTACAGTCATTGCGGACAACTGAGAGATTTGGGCTTGAGTATGAACTTTAGCATGAGCTAACATGATAGTGTAACCTCAGCCAGAAGAGTCTTGATAAGGGAAATTTCTTAAGGGGTAAATGTGTCGCAGTTCTTTTCCTCAGTTAATCTGAATGGAAGGAGTGTAACAAGTCCAACTGAGAAAAAGATAAGACTTTAAAACTATTTTTTTTCTTCCCAGCTACTAGAAAATACATCAAAAGTCAAGCCAATATAAATGAAAGATAGAATAGGTGAGCTTGATACCACTTTTCAAACAGGAAATATGTTCTGTCTTTGTTATAAAATTGTGTACCTCCCAAATGTTATGATATGACAGCATTAATTTCTATATGAAATCACAATCATCTGTGAAACTATGCATAATTTTAAAATTTAAAAAGTCTTTGAAAATAAAAACTATTCACTGTAAGAACAAAAGCTTTACAAAAAAGGAGAATGGTTTATTAATATTTTGATTGTCCCTCTTAATTCTTCTTACACGTCTATAGTGAAGGTATAACTTTGTCTTTAAACACTTCCTTATTTTTGATTGCTATTATTTAGTAATTAAACTATAATTTTTGTCATCAGGGTGGGCTACACTGGTAAAGGGGAAAAAACAGTATTTTCTATAATAAAAGTTATAAAGCAGTATTTATCTAGCTTTCCTTTTTTTTCACTTCCATAACTTAATTTAGAGTATGTAACATACTACTATATAACGTGCACACAGGTGTGGTGGCGGGTTGTTAATGATCCTCAATGGATACGGATGAACACAGTGCTTCTAAAAGACAGTATTTACTCCTCTTTTGTCGCTAAAATGTCTCTCTTTCATTTGACTAATCTTTTTTGAACATAAAAAGAATGACCTCTGTCATTCCCCATACTCCTACCGTTTATCTGAACAGTCGAGTACTTTATTCATGTTTTCTGTTTCCATTATACTTTGTAACCTGATTTGTAAAAATACACCATGCTTTAATTAGAGAACTGTGGGCATTTATGCAAGGGAAGATAATAATATCTGCATTATAGTAGAACCTTGTTAATTTGCATTGATGATAGGGAAAGCTACGATGAATTAAAGAATTTTGCAAATTAGCATCAAAGTGAATAAATAATGAAAACCAGAGAGCAGTTAATCTACAAATGTTTCATTAGTTCATTTTCACGATTGCAGTTTGGCTATAATTATTTGTGATTTTGTTATTCTCTGCTTAAGTGCTGAGAAAACATATGTTGTTGAAAATGGTACTTGCCCTAAGACCATTATAATCAAGAGGGCACCTGCAGAAGAAAGGGATCATACTGGGAGACACACAGGTGGGAACAACCTGTGATTCTTCATCATCCTCGCTCACATCTCACTCCTTGATGGGGTGTTCCAGCAGCCGGTATGATAGTGGAAGGCAGTGGAGGAACTTTTGTGCAGCTCATGCAAAGCACAAGAAAGTGGAATGCAGATTAGTGAGGTTTGGATGTATGATACCATCAAAATGAAACATATCAAAGAATAAATTCTCCCACTAGTTTATATTGTAGGGAAATTTAGATAGAACTTGAACAGGATTTGATAGTATATGAATTTACCTCATATGCTCTTGCAAATAGGGCCTGGGTTCTTAAACGATAGCAGCAGTTTAATGTGCTTTGACCACCAGAGATGATATTTCATGCAGGTGTGATGCATTTTAAGCGCAATAATAGCACAGAGGGGAAAGTGCCAGGATTGATTTTATTTTTATCAGAAATGGTAACAATTCTGACACTAGCAGAATGACAAATACCCCTTTATACCACTTCATTTGTAGTGGCCATGGACATTCAATCAGGAGCTTGCTTTTATGAGCCTCAGAAATGACAGGTACATTTTCCGATTGTTTGCGCTATATGACTAAATTAGAACTGACTTGACATTTTTTCGCTTTTGGTGAAAATTGTGACCCAGATTTTGTGCTGGGCACAGCAGGTTACAGTAACGCAGACGGTATTGACAGCCCTGGCAAACAAACAGCAGCGCTACCTTGTTTTCAGCTTACCAAATGCAACTTCCTACTGTTTCATTAAATCTTTCTCTGCCTAATTGTGGATTGCCAGGGCATAGTTTAGTGGAAAAAAGCGCAAAGGATGTGCAGAGGGCACAGACATCTCATTGGGTGCACTCCGTTCTGCTTAATAATCTGGATTCATTCGCAGGCCTAATCTCCTGGTCCTCTACCTCACCTACAAGTTAGTTAAGTCACAGGCTCTCCTGAACTAACTAATTGCTTCTGAGAAAAAATCCTGGAGTAGTTCAAGGAGGTCTACTCCTATAGGTATATGGATGAGAAGATTTGCAACGCTATTTCTGGGGGAATAAATCCTTGTCTGAGGAATCTATTTAACAGAGGCAAATGCCAGATCTCATCATCCAAGAATTGCGCTCTTCTATAGCTGCCTAATTTTTTCATAGCTATGAAGTATTGGCAACCTCTCTATTTGACATGTTTTTTGGGCCTTGCTTCAGGAAAACATGGGCATATTTGCACCACGAAAGTTCTCAAGGTGCTTAAACTCCTCATTATCTCAATGTTAGCTACTATTTCAGGAAACTCTGATACATTTGAGTAAACTGCAGTGCTCATAGCAGCTCACGTAGTTCTTTCATGACAGAACTATTCGATGATTGACTGGCTGGCACCACATTGATTACTCACGGAGCTATAGCAGTTCACCTCCTCAACTTTTTAGTGAAATATAGCACCCATCTCATTCGGATACAGGGCTTTTCTGCCCTAGCCTGGGAGTCAGGTGAACTTCTGCAGCAGCCCTATGAGCATCTACTACTACGTGCAGAGGTTCTAGTGATATAGCTGGACTTTGTATGTCTATATGGTGATGTGGACCTACTTCATAGGTAGGTATTGTACCCCAAATTATTGACTGGTTAATGAGGAATCCCTAAGACTGTATCTCCTCCAGCTGCTTCTCCTCTGCCACCTGCTAAACAGCTGTTACAGGGCCCTTCCACCACATGATGTGAACCACTTCCAGTTCAAGTGAATAACACACTAAGGACCCTGAGGACAGGTGCTAAAAAACCCAGTGTCACACCTAAAGAACTGCAATATTAATTTTGTTGCAACAGTATGGATATGCAGTTTATCTGGCTTTGTAATATGTTCATACATTCTAGGGTATGTGGATATATTTTCAGTAGTAGCCTCTGAATGATTAATACCTGCGCTGATATTAGACTTATATGAGTATGAATCTGTTGAGCAAAACAGATCATAGAAATGGTCTAGTATAAAAGTGAGTGCTTGGATAGTGTGATGGAATAGTCAGGAAGGGAAAAATAACTATAATGGAGAAACAGGAATCAAATATACAAAGGCATATATGGGCTCCAGGTATATAGGTGTGAAGGGGAGAATAGGATGGAATTTGTTCTAGGCAGGCTTCATTCAAGGAGCAGTCTCTCTACTAACATGTTCATTTCATAAAGGATTTCAAGATTCTCAGCCTCCTGTTGAAGCAAACAGCTGTCAGAAATTAGAGCAGATGCAGTAAAGCATTAAAAATGGAATTTCATTTGATATGGATTTTTCTTGCCACTTTAATGAGCCACTTCATAAAAACCTTAATGTGGGAGACACAATAAATGTGTCACTCATCATAAAGCTGCTTTAAACAATGAGAATGTAGTGACATAGCAGGATGAGTGCAGCCACTAAAATAACATATCTAGTAATTCTGCTTTTTCATCCACGAGTTGAAGTAAATGTAGTGGTATTATCATTACAATGGCTCCAATCTCCTTTATTTTATTCATGCTTCGTTGAAATTTGATGCACCAGGCCAGTATTACACATTTGTATTAGATAACTGGCAGTATTTTAGTAATGGGGATAGCTATATGCGAGCTGATGATTAAAATGCCCTTTCTTCTCTCAGTTATTTATATTTCTCACCTTCTCTTCTCATGTCTGCTCATGCCATAGCATGATATAGCTGTTATTTTAATAATTGTGTGTCACCCTCATCCTGCTTGTTTTCTCAGTATATTTTCATAAGTTTTTGTCTTTGTTGTCTTATTTCCATTTGTTTATCTCAACATTTCAACTTGATCCTTCTCCCTTGAGTCTCACTCAGTGGGGTGTTTCCTTTCCTCACATCTTTTTACTTTACTATTTCCTTTATCCTGTTTTGTTTTTCCATCCCCTCTCTTACCTTATTTTATTCCCTGGTCTCTCCAGTTCTTTTTCAGTTCCTTTTTCTCTTTCTTTTCCTTCGTCTCAGCTCTTTAACGTTCTCCTTTTCCTTATTTCCTTATTTTTATCTCTTGGCTCTCCTCCTTTTTTCTTATTTAGTTCCTCAGCCTGACTTTTCTTGCTAGTGTTTTTTAAGCACCCTCATTTGTTTTCATGCCCATTGACATTTCCTCAAATGTGACAGAATAGCTGCATGTGTACTGTTGTGAGAGTTAAAGAAACTAGTGAAAGGGAACTACTTTGCTGTGGAAACCAGTGTGTGTGTAGGGGGAGACAACAAAACAAAACAAAACAACAGCAACAAAACTTGGGTGGATGGCTTAGCAGGGGACTGACTCCCCCCCCCCCCCCCCCCAAAATTTAAAGTCTCAGTTGCAGATGAAAAGATCTTCCATTTCTGTCTCCCGTTCTGATGGCTCCTGACTCCTCTGAAGGAGAACTCGTACGGAAGTGGTACTAGGTAACTTAGAAAGGGACAAAGATTAAAGCAATGAGTAGGAAAATGTGGTGGCTCAGATGGAAAGATGATCCATTTACAGGCTGAAAGCTGTTTACCATCACATACTCTATGAAATACCATAGCATCCCTCCTGAAAATGAGGTCTGAGTCTTGCATCTGGGGGAGATGGATGGTTCTACCTGAGAGGTCAGGGCACAGTGCTGCTGTTTCTGCAGGCACCAAAACAAAGCAGAGACATTTGATTGTGCTTTTTCAGTTCTTAAGCTGACCACAATGTGTCTGAATTTTCTTTTCACATCCTTTCAAATATTTTCCTCTCTGCTGCTCAATGTTGTGAGAAAATACAGTATCCTTTGGTGTTTTGTCAAAGTGTTATTCCAGAAACTGTTCTGGTGCATATAGGGCTCTATTTAAACCTGACATGCCATGTGACCCACATTTTCTTAGTAGTAAATACTTTTTCAAGGTTTGCATAGACAATTCATGCATATAATATCTACTATATATACATACTCTCACATAGCAGGGCATTGCAGGAACTGGCTCATCAGCAAAGTATTGCCGAGGTAATGCAATAACATGCATATCGGCGGAATCATTGTAGAAGCCTCTGACTAAATTCTGGTGTAATATATTACAGAATCACAGAATCACAGAATCACAAAATGGTTTAAGTTGGAAGGGACCTCTGGAGATGTGATGTGTCTGGATGTGATCCTGGGCAATATGCTCTAGAGGACCCTGCTTGAGCAGGGAGGTTGGACTAGATGATCTCCAGAGGTCCCTTCCAACCTAAACGATTCTGTGATTCTGTGATTCTGTGATTCTGTGAGATCATCTAATAGTCCAACCTCCTGCTCAAGCAGGGTCCTCCAGAGCATATTGCCCAGGGTCACATCCAGGTGGGTTTTGAAGATCTCCAGCCAAGGAGACTCCACAACTTCTCTGGGCAACCTGTTCCAATGCTCTGTCACCCTCACAGTGAAGAAGTTTTTTCTCAGGTTCAGATGGAACTTCCTGTGGATCAGTTTCTGCCCATTGCCTCTTGTCCTGTTGCTGGGCACCACGGAGAAGAGGCTGGCCTCATCCTCTTGACACTCCCCCTTCAGATACTTGTGCACGTTGATCAGATCACCTCTCAGTCTTCTCTTCTCCAGGCTGAACAGGCCCAGCTCTCGCAGTCTTTCTTCATAGGAGAGATGCTCCAGCCCTCTAATCATCTTGGTAGCCCTCCGCTGGACTCTCTCCAGCAGTGCCATATTGCTATTAATCAGCAGACATTATGGTGTTAATATCACATCTCTTCAAGTAGCCTTAGTGTGACATATGCTGCGTTAGTAGCACATGCCACAGATTTTGATATCTTACATAACATGCACTGCCTCTGAAAAAAAAAAAAAAACAAACCACTTCCATGTGGAAAATATCTGTACATCTTAATCTTTTTTGTACAACTGTTAGGAAACTTTGATCACTTTTGGATTTTACTGGGGAGATATTCTGCAGTTCCAGCAGGCAGGAGCATAGTTTTTGTGCACGATAATAGACAATAGATGCAATCTGTCACATTCTTTGCCCAGGAAACTTTTTTTCTGCACATATTAGTTTTACATTGTAGACCTGTGTGTTTGGGTGGAAGCAGGAGACACTATAGAGAATGAGTGGATGGAAGCTGTGAAGATGCTGATGGTGAGAATGTACGTTACAGAATTTCTCCAGAGAAGAACAATTTTATCATCTCCTGTGAAGAGAATACTATCACTAGCATTACATCTGAAAAGACTCTGTCTAGCCTATTTGTGTTAATGAAATCAGGCTAGGTAGTGTGATAAAAGTCAGAGTTACTTTCTGATACTACTTTTTCAGTATCTGAGAAAAAATGCATCAGATATTGTCAGTGTTTATGCTGTGACTGTCCATCTGCTGGAAGCTATACGGTTAATTTTTATTTTTGGGTTGATTCTGACATATATGCACTTTGCAATTGGCAGTAGTAGCTTAAGAGGTTCCTACCCTTTACATGCTTCTTGCTTCTCCTTTTTTTGGAACTTATGGTCCAGACAGCAGAGCTGACAGGACAGAACATGCGACAACTTTTTTCAGATGCTTCTGGGCAAGGCCAGCTAAGCTTAAAGCCTCCTTCTCTGGCAGCTTCTAACAGGACAGTGATCTTTTAGTAAGTGGGTAAAAAATATTTCATGTTGAAAACTCTGTTTTGGAGTCTATAGCCTCAGGGGAAAGGCAGTAGGTGGGAATAGTAATGATTTTCCCCCTTCTGTCAAGATAAGTAGTTGCCATGCAGTAATTTATGTGCCCATAAGCTGAGCAAGAGTTAAGAAGGTGTCTGATCGTAGTTTATAAACACATTCGTGGATAGCAGATTTCTGATACCACGGAAGTTCTTAATCTAGTTCAGGAAAACAAAACCTTCAGCGGCTACCAACAAAACAAACCCAGACAAAAAAAGAAAGTTTTAAAAGTTAAAAGAATTGAATTCTGTTTTCTCTCTCAGGGGCAAGGATCCATCTCTAGCTGGCTTTACTTCCATACATTACAGTTATTACCTACAGTTCTGCCTACTGAGATTTACTGATTCATCTGGAAATAGTTTTCACTATATAAATGATATGTATTACTATTATTACTCTGCTCATAAAAAGGCATAGGTTATTGTGAAGAATATATCACGGAGTGAGTGAGCTTCTTGCTCCAACAATAAGCTTGCTCTGGGCTTCTTGCCCCTTAAATTCACTAGTAGAAGCGTTTGGACCACAAGTAAAAACAGAGATTTAGTCACAGGAGACAGAAAAGCTCAGACAGAGCAGCGTGGACTTGCCCAAGGGCTCCATTTTCCTTTGGGATATCCATTTCAAGATTATGCATTCTGTACGGAGTGCATCTGGACTGGGACGGAGCAGCAGCAGCAAACTGCCTCTGATTACCAGGGTCTCTAACTGGGCAAGCGAACAGAGCTTTAGGGGAGTAGGTGTTATGCTGAGATCAAGATTTCTGCACAGTAACTAACTAGACAGCTATTTGGAATTTTTTAGAACTGTATTCGTTTTCTCAGGAGAGGTTTTTTTCCTGCTTTGATTTATTTTTTCTGTTTTCTTTAGACAAAAATATACCTATCATTTATAGGCCAATGAGTGCGTCTGCATTGGCAGGATACTCTTGAATATTTGCTGGAGAAGAAGGTGTTTTTAGGAAGTAGGATAGTGGGTTGACAGGCTGAGCCACAATTGCTTTTATTGGCAAAAATGGGACTCTTTTACTAAAGAACTACATATAAATTGATCTCAGTTCTTCCTGACGATATTATTATATAAGTAAGTTTTCAGCAATGTTAAAATATGTTTCCATTCAGCAGTAAATGTGGGGAAAGTTAAAACTCATCATCCAACTTGAAATATATTTAAGCTTGAGAAACAAAGTAACAACAGTTCAGTGCATCTGACATCACTCCTGGGTCCTATCTTCTATTGAGGTGTGCAGGATTCCCTCATCTGAGAATAAAATGATGACATAGTGATAATAACGTTAATATCAATTAACTTTGTTGAAGTGTAGTTTATTTAAAGATTGTAAGATTGTAAGTTTATGGAAAGACTGTGAGACTTACAACTTAAGCCGACAATGAAAATTACATTGGCAAAAGAATTTCTTGAGAAATATGTAGCTTTGTAGTTCTGTAATTCATATTTTAAAAAATAATACTATACCAAATCAATGTGACATGCACTAAATGAAATAAAGACAGACTAACTTATGCATGTCAAAAGATAATTGTTATTGGATAATCTTCAGGATCAAATGAGATTTTTTTCCCTGTGAGGTAATGAAGAAATCTGTCTTGGCCCACTGCCATCCCGTGGCAATCCAGAAAAAATGAAAAAGTGATGCTGGCAAAATCTTCCAATTGTGAACTGTGAATGCAAAAGAGGTTAGGGCAACTATACTGGCAAGGCAGACTCATTCAAACAATGCACATGTTAACACATCCAAATGCAAAATCTTGGATCTAGGTCCAAAGAATGCACGATGATTTACTATATAAACTTTTACTCGTAAGGTCTTGCAACTCTTTATTTTAGAAATATTCAGACTTTTCAAACACTATAAAAAGATAAAATTAAGGGAACATTATGGTCAAGTATACATTCTTGCTCTGCACCCGTCTCTCCTAGCTTCTTAGGTCATATTCTTTATAAAAACATGCATAGATTTCTAGTAAAAATGTCTTTTGATGACTGATCCTGACTAGAAAAAGTCTCTAGCCTAAAGCAAAATAGTAGCAAGCCAGTTCAAACCTTATAGATCCTAAGGGATTTTGTCATACTTCTTAATCTTGATTCTACCATCTAATTATGCATGTCCTCTTTGCCCTTTTCTACTGAAATGCAAAAGTTATTTGTCTCTGAAAGGGCCCCACTTCTATTTAAATAACTATTTAGAAGATCAACTTTTACAAATCCATCACCTTCAAAGGAACTGTTACAATTAGATTATTAAGTGCTGAAATTGTGTTCTGCCCTGTGAGAGATGTAGAAGAAAACAAGGTCCTGCCACCCGGAACTTACAATCAAGAAATTTACTCCAACAAATCATTCAGCACCTTCTGTGAAGTTTTGAACTTCCTGCTCTTTGAGATTTTCCTAAGTTACTTCATAGAATCCTGAAAATGGAGAGAACTCTAGGGGGGAAACATTGTTTGAATATACTTAGCTAAGAATATTATCTGCATTTTATTCAGCAGTTTCTTTCTATTTAACGACTCAGTCAATGTCTTCCCATATAATGCTGTAGAATCAAAATCCAATGAATAAAATATTGCACTCCTTTCATCATAAAATTTAATGTGTATTAAATACACATTAAAAACTTTACTGGATACATGCAAAGCTTGCTGGGAATACCTGAGATGCTATTAGGCAGGACTACATTAATCTGCCCAGTTCTGGTAAAGTTTATTCGTAGAACATATCTTACTACATGGCATAAGATATGCTATATTGGCACCTCATCTCAGGATTTTATTGTGACGATTACAGCTTTCAGTAGTCGAGCGAGGAACTCCATAAAAATACTTTGAAATTGCATTTTTGAAATTCCACCCCTTCCTACAACTATAAACTGAGAAGAACTGAAATTTCAATAAAATAACTCAGGAGCATTTAATTTTCTTCTACTCTGGATCTGCTACCTTATTATATCTATTCTATCAGCTATTAAATGTTCAGTCCTGTAAAACGTACACATGATTTTTAGCATGTGCAAAGACACCAAGAAAGAAATGACTAGAAAAAGCATGAAAGAGCAGAGGTACAGAATTCTGCTGACTTTGCTGTAGCAGATATGACTTCAAACGAGAATGTATGGTCTGACTCTTTTTTTGTGTTTACAGCAAATGAAGGGAGAGATGAAGGAGTAGAGTTGATTTAATTGTGCAACCGTAAATAAATTTTCAGGCCAGGAGAAAGAAGTCATTGCATAAACAATAGACCATTTTCTGGTACAACCAGCTGCGTACAGAAGCGCCTCATCATTGCATTATGACACAAAATCAATATCTTGCAAAAGTCAGAAATGAGATCATGAAAGAGCAAGGTGTTGTACCTACAAAGGTTACATATATCCAGCTTGGTATTTAGGATATTAGACATAGCAAAGAAAAAAAAGGCAAAAATCTTTCTCATTCGAATGTGTGTAACAAAGTGTGACAAAATAGGCTATTTAATAAGCTTCTGTTTATGTGCTTATCAAGATGGATGTGGATGAGTTTGAAGATCTGTACTCTCTGCAATAATCACTCCAATAAAGTGCTTAGAAAATTATGTTTTAGCAATATTTCTGTTACAACAGTACTATGTAAAATGAAGTAAAATGAAGAATGCTTGTAGATACTTACAAGCTTATATTTATTGCATTTCAAAAATATTTTCCAGGACATTACCTGTAGAGCTGTGACTCTCTGTGAAAGGAGCCATGGTGATCAGCTCCCTTGGACTATCCTGGAAAAATACCTTAGCATCTATTAATTTATTGTATCTTTTGGGGTCTTATCATCTGGCAGCTTAGGCTGATAAAAATTCTACTGATGCTAAGGAGAATTTACTGTAATAGTGCTATGGGAGTGTCATCATAAACAGCTCATTAAATCAGGTGTTTGCACAGTGCAGTGGATTTTTTGCGTATAGATATTTATTGTATAAGTCAAACTGTTACTTAATGATATCAGAGTAACCTATTTTCATTCAATTCAGTTGCACCGGTGTAATTCAGACTGAAACTTGGCCGTACAGGGCTAGTTCCCCCTTGACTTGGGTACTGCTGCATTTTTTAACATTGGTTATTGGAAGTAGGATTGGTCCCACTAAGCTCATTTTCTAAATGGAACCTATTTCTGTGATCATTCTACCTCTGAGACACTTTGTCTTATGTCTAACTAACCATCCTATGTGACATAACAAGGGGCAAAATTAGTTTTTCCTTCTGTCTTTTCTCAGAACATTCACACTCCTGTTAGGACGAAAACTAGACTTTTAAAACTAGAAGGATGTTCATCTGAATCACGGTGATGAGGAGGCTCATCTGGGATGTAGAGGATCCAGGTTTAGAACCCTAGTTTGAACTGATAGAGCACAGATTTAAATGTGTCCCAGATGAATGCCTTAATCACTGAAATATTGGCTATTCAGAAAGCAAGTACAGATCTCTTCTTTGCAGTCTGGTTTTGATCACTTCTTTCTTGGACGTGAGAAAGTTCTACTGTCAAAATTTCCCCTGTAAGGGAGTTGGCCTTTTTGTATGAAAACTGCCTGACTAGTGCAAATACATAGCCAATGCTATGTGGGCTGCTCTCGGGTCCAAACCTAGGAGCTATTATCTTGTTTTCTTGCTACTGTTATTATTGTTATTGTTCTGTCCACTTAAAGATTGTTTAATTAGTCTGTGTTGATTTGGCATGTTAACTGTCAGTTTAGCTTTACAATGAAAATGGGAGAAATTGTAATGTCTTCCTTGACATATTGATTTATAGTGGAAAAAATATGTGGTGCACAAGTTTAATGGAATAAGGATACTCTAGGCATATACCTGAAAGGTGGCTTTAAAGATCCTATTCATAACAAGAACATTATGATAGTGATTATGAAAAAAAACAGAGATAACTTTGTATGGAGGGCAAAATAAAATGAACTGAAACTATAGTTTTATGGAAACCATTACCAAAATATATCCGAGATGAAGAATAAAAGGAAATGGAAAAACAAAAGGTGAAGAAAAGATAGTATGGGGGTAGATTTGCAGGCATCCACTTTGTATCATAATCTGTTGTTAAAAGTGTCATAATTCAGAAGCAATCATTAACTGAGAATTCCTCTGGAGTAGAATTGTTCCCTGTGCTGTTCTCAGTCCCAGCAAAAAACAGGTGTGTGTTTGCTGCAGAGCACTGCTACACTATACAAGTCATCAGCCAGCCTGGGATCTATTCACAAATATGCCTGAACCAGGTCTAAATTAAATATATATATGTACATAGGTGAGATTAAAGCTGCAGTGTGCATTGTTCCATATGTCGTATGACGCTGAGGATGTGCATATGCAATACAGTTGCATGGGACGGAGAGCAGCTAAAATTCCTAAGCCTCCATGAGGTATATAGACTTCTACATAAAACACTAATATATTTTTGTAAAATCATTGCTCTTCGAATATATAGTGCCATCTGTCCTCTAAGCAGCACAACTTTTACTGACTTCTATTGTCCTATTAGCTTCTTTCTGCTAAGTTCCTTTTGACTACTGATATCACTAAGAATTGCACAATCAGTGCATGTAAATAGAATAGGTTTATAGAGAAAAAAAATTGATTACACATCTAATCCAGAATTATAAATTCTCATCCCATTTTTAAGGTGAGTCAGTGAACAAAGAGAAGGATACATGCAGTAAAGAGCTGTATAATACAATGCAAAATCAGGAAGTCTTGCTGACAAGTAGTGAAGATTCACTATTACCAGATTTAAAGTAGTGATGGGTGATACACTCATACCACAGCAGTACTGCATCCTAACTGAATGCAGTGCCAGCATCGCTAGGGTTTGGTAATGCACTAGTACCTGAAAACCTGTGTCAACTCCACTCTGTGTGAACTGTACAGTGCAGCTCAGCCCTGTCCTGTTCTTTCTAGCCCCCCTGTGCTCCTGCCTGCCTCAGGGCTCTTACTTACAGAATCACAGAATCGTTTAGGTTGGAAGGGACCTCTGGAGATCATCTAGTCCAACCTCCCTGCTCAAGCAGGGTCCTCTAGAGCATATTGCCCAGGATCACATCCAGGCGGGTTTTGAATATCTCCAGCGAAGGAGACTCCACTACCTCTCTGGGCAACCTGTTCCAGTGCTCCGTCACCCTCACAGTAAAGAAGTTTTTCCTCAAAAAAATCATTACTAATTACTAATTTGGAGCAAAGTAGCCCTGGGACATATATGGATCAGAAGCAATGTGGCTTAAACAAGCTGTGAATAATTTATTTCTGTGGGTTTTTTTTCCTAGTGTGGGGTTTGACTTTCCCGCCTCCTTTGCTTATATCTTGGTCAGTAGATTTCTTATTTAAGATAAGTTCTGTGTTTTATAACTGCCTCCTGAGCACTGTATTAGAACGAAAAACTTGCAGAAGAAGCTTCTAACATTGATGAAAATGTATGTCATGTAATATGACACCTACAAAACGTTTGCCCAAGATGAAACTGTCCTTTGGTGAAAAAGACTGGCAAAAGCCTTGCTTCCCTCAAGTTTTCTGTCTTTGGATGTTGTCAGTGAGAAATGAATGATTCCACTGAAAGATGGCTATTCCCCAGGTGTACAAGAGAAAGAATACTCTTTATCTCAAAACTGCAATGTGTAAGGTAGGGGAAAAGGAAAAAAATACAGGGAACATAGTTTTCCTGAAGCAATAGGTCTATTGCTCCCAAAGCCTGGTAAAGAGTTGGTAATATACTGAGCTTTTTCCTGATGTACAATAACAGCTTTAAAATCTGGGAATATGATATGCCTTGTTTTTATTTTAACATTTGTGCTTATTTATAGATGTAGCCACTGAATATGAAAAAAAAGTAAAAAAAAAAAAAAAGGATCAGAAGGAAACTAAAGCTCCACATTTGGGGATAGAAAACACTCAGCCAGTACGTTGTGAGAATGACATGTTGAGACATGAGAACAGATAACTTTGCCTAATGTGAAGTCTTTTGCCTAATGCTAACAAAAATATAATATTGGATTAGATAGACAACAGCTCTGACGCAGAGTAGTAGTTCCTATATTCCTCCTTAGTTTATCACTGTCACATTTTTCTTGAGGAGTGGGTCATTGATATTTGCCACTGACATCTCTGACTTCAGCATGTCCTGCTGTTGACAGTGCCAGGAATACGACAGCAAGTGAAGGCTAAGGACATCAGTCTACTGGGTGCCCGAACTCTCTTCAGACCTCCCACGTCAGCTGCGTGTCACATACTGAACCAGACATCTGCACTGTGTCTTTTTAGTGTTTTATAAGCTCCCTCACTTTTTCCCCTGTTTTGTACACTAATGATACATCAGATGAGAGAACTTAACAAGCCATGTTGAAAACAATGATCAATTTTGAAAACACTTGGGAAACATGATGCCACTGAAGCTTTATGGAAGGATAAAGGTCTAGGTGAAAAAAAGTGAAGTGGTGAAATAACAGCATGAGAAGTAGGCACAGCTGTGTTCAGGAAGGGATATGCTGTCTGAAGGGTAAGATCCTTTTTAACAGAAAATGAACCTTATTGTATTGCTGTTGTATTGCTGAACCTCACTGTATTGCTTTCAGTAACTGATCTCTTGCTAATCTCTTGAGCTCTGCATTTCCTTATTCTGTTCACCATATGTGACTACTTTTGAGTTTGAAGCTTAGGCACTTGCAGATAATATTGCATAAGTAAGCTGTAGGAAGAAGTTCAGCGATAATGACATTGGATTGCTGCTTTTCGCTATCCTTAATGGTCATGAAGTGATCATCTTTTAGTGACACTCCCTAACCTGTCACAGAGATAGAGGGAGGTAAAGGGGAACAATATCTCTGTTTGTCTTTTGGCTTCATTTTGTTATCATAACAAACAGCCTCAGAATATTTAAATATTGTCAGTTGTCTCAGATAAGACTTTTCATTAGCTAACCTCGATATCTGCAGTGTTGAGGTTATTTTGTACCATGTGCCTTTGGAAGTACAAGGCAATGTACAAGCAGATAAAGCAAGACAACTTTTCATTCTATAATCTTGATTAAAATTGACAGACTTTACCGTATCATTTTTGTCTTGAGGTCTAAACAGTCTGTGATCTAAAAATCCCCACCAAATTTCAACAAAAATATTCAGATTTAGAAATTAACAGACAGCATTTATTAACATTTTTTTCTTTCTTAAAGCTAACAAACAGATAATAAATTTCAAAATAATAGGTTAGATGATGAACATGAATCTAAAACATTCTTTCCAAAATTTAGGGGATTTCATAATCTGTTTCATACATATAGCATTTTTATAAATTAAACTGAAGTGCAACAGTGATCACATTGAGAAAGAATATGGTATGGCTGACAAATCCAGAAGTACTGTATATCCTGTTAACTTAGGCTAAAAGCTTTAGATTTCTTTAACCTTTGCACTGAACTTATCTTCCTATTTGAATATTTTCTCAGGTGACCACCTTAAGTGCAGAGTCATTAAGATGACCTGTTTCATACTTCTGCCATTTTCAACCATCTTTAATACTTATGTTGTACCTCCATATCTGTTTTTATGTTGTGCCTCCAGATCTGTTTTTCCATTAGACTTCTTATCATATGTAGCATTCCCTGAAATTAAAATTGTACAGCTTTAAATAAGCATATGCAGCAGGGAAGATTTGACCTTTATGACAAATTGGAGTATATATGCTTGTATAAGGCACCACAGTAATGTCTTCAAACAGCTCACAGTTAAGAGATAACAGTTACCCACTGGGATATTAGTTTCTGTTGGTAATACTGTGGAAGTGAAATGGTCAGGTAAAACAAGGAGTACCATATTTTTTAAATCATCACACATCATATTTCAAAAACATCATCAGACAAGAGACATAGGGAAGACAAGGGAAGATTTTAAGAAATCCCTTTGTATATACATACATTCACTTCCAAATTGCAATGCCACACACAGATGTTTGTGAACTCTCGAAGAAATGCTCTGAAATCAGGTAGAAAACTCCAGTGTATGTGACAAGTATTTAAATAAGCAACAGTGGAACCATAAGGCACTTGACTGCTGATACTTGTAAACCTAATGAATTCAACTGTTGTAATTTTGCGCAAATGCCATGGGGGTTTTGAGGGGTTGCTTTTTCTTGTTGTTTTTTAATTAATTTAGCACTTTTAAGGAGATGATTTGAATGCAGATGCTACTACAAGTAGCATACAGAGAAATTAGATAAACCAAAATAAATGTAAATCCACCTTCATATGCCTAATACAACCTTCTGTCATTCTCACTACAAAAAAACAGTGTGCTCAACCATGTGAAACTACTGGTGCTTTCTCCTAGCAAGTGTGACGGGAACCTTAATTGCATAGAAATTGGAAGGGAAAAATGCTATTTCTTCAGCATCAGACTTTAACTACTTCTGAAAGAAGTACTGGATGCCGAATATGGTTTTGTGTTTTCTGTAAGGATGTTTTGCTGTAGTTTACTTCCTTTTTTTTTCAATTGACAAAAGTTTTAACTATGCAAATATTAAACTTAGTTTATATTACATCTTTATATCTCTGGCTTTTCTAGGCTGCTTTCCACCCTAGTAGCTAAGCACTGATATGCAGGGCAGATTTTTAGAAATATATGTGATTTCAGGCTATACTCATCATGATTCTACATAGCTCTGTTTTGAAGGTTTCCTTGAGATCTATAGTACAGGCCAAGTTTAGTTCAGAAACACTGTAGTTGTGAGTGTTTATATCAGAAAATTTGCTATAGTCCTGCACACTCTGACTTTCAGGTCTGCGAAAGGCTCCTTTGCAGTCAGTATGATTTGCAAATCCTTCCACTGTTTGTGGGAACTGGCAGCAGAACAAATATCATTCAGGCTTTGAGGTCTACTTTTTTGGGTTAGAAGACCAAACTAATATGAGGGGCGCTTGGGCAGAGAGAGAGAGAGTTGTCACTGTTTTATAATTTTCTTCTATCTTAATGCTTTCTGTGCTCTGTCTGTCTTAAGAACTAGAAGCTAGATAAGGCAAACAAGCGGAAACGGAACTGAGCAGAGAGCCTGAGCTGGAATCAGGTGCATGGAGACAGATGACAGCTGGTTAAGGAGGTTAGTGCTGGAAGCTGGGGAGACCTGGACTAGCTAGAGTATGGGAGAGAGAACTAATGAAACGGGGCAGCAAGATGAGGATGCACTGCGTGTAAATTTGATGAAGAGTTAAAGCAGGTGAAGAAACAGAATACCTAGGGAAATGAACTGAGCCAAGCAATCTCAGAAGGAGGATGAAAAAAACTGTGAATAGGAACCAGGTGTGTGTAGGGGGAACGTTGGCAGAAGGAAGGCTTCTGCATTTGGTGGTGAGAGAAATGTGGAGGGTGAGAGGATATAAAGGAAAACTTGAAGTGATTTGTTGAGGAGAGTGAATAAAAAGCTGATGGCAGGTGTAGTACCTGAAAAGATTAGAAGAGAGCAGTGGAGAGTGGACTGGGAGCCTGAAGGGGTGAAAACAGAATTTTCTGGGCAAAGGGACTTATGTTGTGATGAGAAGCCAATGAGTGAGCATGCTCCTGGGACAATGAGGTGAGCTGACATGTCCTCCTTTTACCTTAGAAGGGGAGGAAAAAAGAGGACTAGAACTGAAAAATGTGCTAGAAGCATCAAACTTGGCTTCAAACCAAGCATATTCCATAGCTTGGAATAGAATGAATTCTTTGGCCATCAGCTAATATTTGTAAAACCTGGCTGTCAGGTGTCCCATAACTGACCAATATGGGGCCATAGAGAGTGTAATAATTTACTACTCTTAGTTATTTTGTTAGAGTGGGTGTCAGAAATCTGTATGGCCAAGCTAAAATTTCCAAAATTGCTAATAGACTTTGCAGAGGAGAATGAAATTCAGTTTCTTGTTAGATATACGTTAATTTTACCTTTAAGTTAAAAACTTTTATAAGTGAGGCAAAATTAAGTATATAAAAGTAAAGTAATGCCATAATACACAGCATTGCTGTGTAACCTCCACCTAACATGTCTTTTCATTCCATGAGTGAATTATGCTTTTGCTTCAGATTCTTTTTATTTTTTAAATATAAGGTGCACTAGCTCGGGGGGTGGCTTGAGTACAAATGCAGTATTAGCAGGTTGGTAAACAGAATTTCAGTCTTGTCAGAAAATCAGTATTCAAAGTGTACTAAATAAAAATATACAAAAACAAATGTAATAGTAGGCAAGGAAAGAAAGCCATTGAATGTGTATTCATGAGGCTTGTCTTCTTTGTGGGATGGTTATCACTCTCCCTATTAGCTGAGTCCACCAATCAAATGATTTTCCTGCTCCCTCTCATAACTTCCAATTTCCAATCTGGCTCTCCAGGAAGACAGCTGGGACACTGGGTCACAGAATCACAGAACGGTTGAGGATGGAAGAAATCTCTGGAGATCATCTAGTCCAAGTCCCCTGTTCAAGCAAGATCCCCTACAGCATGTTGCCCAGGAGCATGTCCAGATGGCTTTTGAAGATCTCCAGGGAAGGAGACTCCACAGCCCCTCTGGGCAACCTGTTCCAGTGTTCTTCCTAACGTACCCCAGGAGACCATTGGCCTTCTTGGCCACAAAGGCACACTGCTGCCTCATGGTGAACTTGTTGTCCACCACGACTCCCAGGTCCTTCTCGGCAGAGCTACTTTCCAGCAGGTCAACCCCCAGCCTGTACTGCTGCATGGGGTTATTCCTCCCTAGGTGCAGGACCCTGCACTTGCCTTTGTTCAATTTCAGGAGGTTCCTCTCTGCCCACCTCTCCAGCCTGTCCAGGCCCCTCGGAATGGCAGCACAGTCTTCTGGTATGTCAGCCACTCCTCTCAGCTTTGAATCATCAGCAAACTTGCTGAGAGTACATTCTGTCCCTTCCTCCAGGTCATCGATGAATACACTGAACAAGACTGGACCCAGGACTGACCCCAGGGGCTAGCTACAGGCCTCCAACTAGACTTTGTGCCATTCACCACAACCTGCTGAGCTCTGTCATCCAGCCAGTTCTCAATCCACCTCACTGTCCACTCATCTAACCCACACTTCCTGAGCTTGCCTATGAGGATGTTATGGGGGAAATGTCAAAAGCTTTGCTCAAGTCCAGGGAGACAACATCCACTGCTCTACCCTCATCTACCCAGCCAGTCATTCCATCCTAGAAGGCTATCCGGTTGTTGAAGCATGATTTCCTTCTGGTGAATCCATGCTGACTATTCCTGATCACCTTCTTGTCCTCCATATGCTTAGTGGGGACCTCCAGGATGAGCTGTTCCATCAGCTTCCCAGGGATGGAGGTGAGGCTGACTGGCCTGTAGTTCCCTGGGTCCTCCTTCTTGCCCTTTTGGAAGACTGGAGGGACGCTGGCTTTCTTCCAGTCCTCAGGCACCTCTCCTGATCTCCAGGACCTTTCCAAGATGATGGAGAGTGGCCTAGCAGCAATGACATCTGCCAGCTCCCTTGGCACTCATAGATGCATTGCATAGGGCCCACAGACTTGTGGGTGTCAGGTTGGCTTAAATGATCTCTCTACCCCAATCCTTCTCAACCAAGAGGAAGTATTCATTTCTCCAGACATTTTCCCTGATCTCCAGCACCTGGGATTCCTGAGGGCTTATCTTAGCAGTAAAGACTGAAGCAAAGAAGGCATTCAGTATCCCCACCTTCTCTGTATCCTTTGTCAGCAGGGCCTCTGCCCCATTCAGCAGCAGGCCCACATTTTCCCTAGTCTTCCTTTTGTTGCTGATGTATTTGAATATGCTCTTCTTGCTGCCCTTGGCCTCTCCTGTCTCCAAAGAGGTGTATTTCCAGAAGTTCAGTAACCCAGAAAGGTAAGTGTCTAGGAAGTCAAGGCAGCTGGAAAATCCAAAGAGCCAGCCAGCCTGAGGGAATATGCAGTATGGCTACTTACCAGCTGGGAAGCCTGTGAAGAGTAGGAGAGGTGTTTCCCAGGAAATTGTACAAGTAGGAGTCTTGTCAGCACAGTGATCCTGTGAATCTGAGAGCCTTAAGGAATCAGATGGCATTATATGTGGTGCCATGACAGAAAGCTTGATGATTTGGCTGTCCCTCCTGGATTAGTGGTTTCCACTGAAAACTGTGAACAACCATCTGAATTTGTTTTGTGGTCATACCATTAAAGGCACTGTGGACTGTCTAATCAGCTATGCTGAAATCTGGCAGACTTGTGGCAGGATCAGACTGCTTAAGACAATGTTGTTGATAATGATGCAAAAAATAGTTTCCTTGGCAAGCTGAACCAGAGTTTTGCTAGCCAGAATAGGAACCTAGTTCTAAAAGGTGGTAAGTACAAATTAGCTAAATCTCCTCAAATACTTTACTTTTTTTTCAGCCTAGTCTGCTCAAAATGCCTGATAGGATATGGAGATCGAAGTTCAAATACAGATGTACCCAACGCTAATGTCACAGGAAGTGGTGGACTGGGAAAAGCAGAAATCAAAATGCCACATCAATGCCCATTTGGAGGCTCTTAAATCAGCAATACCTGAGAAGAAATGACATCCTGCTTTCAAGAACATCAGTCAACCAAAATGCATTTGTAAATATTACTGTAAATATCTCTTCCAGTGCTTCAGTTTCTTCTTATTCTTCATAGTGTTCTGACAAGGAGCCTAGAAGACAGCTTATTCCAGTTCTTTTAATTTGAGCAATCCATTCTGCATGTGTGTATTTATTTTCATCTCAGCCTTTTGCTGATTTTTTTTTTTTTTTTTCCAGACAATTTTATGTAAGAGGCTGAACCAACATTGTGATTTCGAACTGGTATTTGTTAGTTTGGGCAACTTAGCGCACAGCCTTTTGCACAATATATCCCTACAAGAAGAATGAAGTTTCTAAGTGCATCAGCTGTAACAACTGATATGTGGCAAGTGACCATATAGATGACTCCAGGGCAGTCGCAGTTCACTGAGCATCGTTCATGTCTTCTGCAGACTCTCCTAAGTCATCTCCTTCCCTATCACTCCCTCATAATGTCCCAGTCCCATAGACATTTTTATAGACAGGCCGTCCTTTCTAACACTGATTTCAGGAAAACAACATATGGCAAAACAAACAAACAAAACCCTCTTAGAAGGATTGAGTGAAAGAATAGCTCACCTTAAATGGCTTTTGCTATGATAAATGCCTTTTTCATACCATGGAACCGTCTATCTGGAAATTCAGAATAGAAAACATAGTATGTTTTGAATATTCTGGCCAAATATGACTTCCTCAATCCCTGAACAAACACTGTCTAGGAAGAAACAGAATTATGAATACATTTTCTGTCTCACCTTTCCTGCTCTACTTTCTGTCTTTTGGCGATGTGGTGTGCTTCTGAAGCTTATGGCAAGCTTATCCTGCTCTGCCCATAGCTCCCGAGTGAGATGTTTCAAAATATTGTCTTCTACTTTAATGACCAGATTCTCCATTTTCAGTGCTACGTGCCTGCTTCACTATGTCCCTTTTGTGCACATTGCCCCTTGTCAGTATAATTAAACATCATAAATGTCCATTACAATATATATTGGATGAGAGTACTCCCAGCAACGGTGCCAGATGCAGTCCTCCTGCTCATATCACTGTAGTTAATGCATGGATCTTTCAGTGGCTGGCGGACTGAATATATTGCTGCTCATATGCACTGTGTTGTATCCGAATGTCTTGTTTCCTTTGGTTAGCTTGGACACTGTTTCTTCTCACATGGATGTTTCTCACATGACATAAGATCAGATGTGCGGAAACAGTCCTCTAGGGCTAGGATAGGTAGCAACTGCTCGAAATGAATGAGGTGCAACCACAGAAGGCCACAGACCTTAGGCAGACAGAGGTATCAAGAAGGTGGGAAACAGGCTTTACTTATCGCTTGTGGTTGACTAGGCAGGAATTTCTCTTTACTGATCTAAAACCCTACTTTGAAGGTGATTAGATTTTCATTGTGTAGTGCAATATGTTTACCTTTTAGAAGACCGAGGTAGCTTCAGTAGCTTCTGACATACTGAAGCCCCTAGGCCGACCATGAATATTATGGATTTTTTTTCTCCCTATGGCAGGACAACCGGCCTGCAGGCATACTCAGCGAGAAGAGATCACATGGGAAAAAAAAAAGCATTACCTACTGTTGCTAGCAGCAGTATTTTTCATTGTTGAAGTGAGATGGTAGTTTGTGTAGCTGAGAAGTGAGCTTACATCTGAACTCAATGAACTATTTCTTTTTTTCTCCCCTCTTTCTTTAAGTGCTGCTTATACAAAATAATCATATTTAAGGAAATAATTGATCAAATTCCCTGCTTAGTATAGAAGTATGATGTTCTGGACTTCAAAAAAGATTCTGTACAAAGAAAGATGTGTTTCTAACTAATGCCTAACTGTAGCTAAAGTAATGATGATGAAATGGCAAGTAGAGAGTATCAGAAAATATATATGTTCTGTAATAGTTCTTGGATATAATCTTGAGAAAAGACATGATTAGATATTTTGCTCTTCTTATTCCATGGGCTACCACTCAGTATAACTGTATCCAATTGTTATAGAGACTGTTCCTTTCTGCTATAGTAGTTGTCAGTATGCTACTTTGTGGAGCTGCCCCGCTCAGAAGTTTTCTCTCCTGAAAAGACAATACAGCAGTTTCTGACCAGGTTGTAGTCCATCCTGAGATGAGTGACTTTTTTCCAAGCCAGTCATTTTGAGGAAAAGGTGTAGTCATTTAGCTAAAACCAGACTATAATTGCACTGCATGTGCCATTTTCTTGTGAGAGAAGACCTCACATGTGCAAGCACTTGGAAGACTCCCCAGAGAAGATCAAAGATAAAGCTTTTGAACTCAAAAGCTTTAATTATATAAAACCTTGAATATTAAAAATATTCATAAAGTGAGTAGGTAAGATTGAACGGAAATTAAAACAAAAATAAGTAGTTTATAAAATCTCTCTCCTTGACTACTGGGTTCAGCCTCAGTTTCAGCAAGCCCCAAAATTGTTTTCTCTCAGGTTTCTCTGTTATGCTACAGGCTCTCTGCTCTGGCTTGACTCCCCTACTCTTTTCTTTTGTTTTCTTTTTCCCCCAACCCATACCCTAACCTCTGTCCAGAAACTTCTATTCCTTGAACATGCTCAGTGGATCTCCCAGCGAAGGGCCAAGCTCTACTTCCTTCGACAGTGTACACCTGACTCAGTCGCTTGCTCTTTAAAAAAAAATTAATAAATGAGAGTAAATCCCTTAAAAATGCTGCCCTCTCTTCCCTAGCCTTTCTGCACTATCATGCCAGGCTTGTGTTTCACCACGTACCTATTGTTCTCTTTCCTTTACCAGTATGTACATGGATATAAACGTTGAGAGGTAATTCACACTTTTAAGACGATGTTTCTTTGTCTAAAGTCTGAAAAGTCACGTATGCTTCCTTCTCATGTCTACCTGGTTATACGTTCTCCTTTTCACCGTTGTGATCCTACAAAATAAATTCAAATTTAAGGCAAATAATTTCACATTAGGAATAGTCCCTGGTTTCAGGATAACTCCTTGTTCCTGAGGGCAGATCTATGTTTGCATTAGCTCCGTTTGCAACAGCTTGAAAGTTACACCAGCTAGAAAGAGTTTCAGAGTGGAACACCCTGTCTGCGGTTTTGACATAACACACTTTCTCCTATGCTGGGATTGAGTGGGAAGTGGATACACCAGTGCTGGAAATGCCTTCCACCTGGGGCAATGTCCACGGAGGAGATGTGGCTGTGTCCCAGCACATCTGTGCAGCAGGCCTGAAGATATAGCACGTACTAGAGGATCTGCTCAAACTGCAGATATATGACTGAGCTTTCACTTCAACTTAATTTGTTGGATTTCAGTTTGCTTTTGAATTAGAAAGTTCAAATTTGCTATTTTTAAATAGGATCCCCCGCCACATTTGTAGCATGAAAAACTCTTTCATCTTACGCAGGTGACTAGCAAAGATCACCAGCTAATGAAATATAAGTAATCAATTTATCCAGTTAAAGAATTTGTTTGCCTTTTGTTTCTAGAAAAGTCCTGCAAGGGTAAGAATTAGTGGGGGATGGAGGATTTCCTGGCGAGATTTGTATTTACATTCTGGGGCATATGACGATTTTAAATAACGTAAAGAAGCAAACTAAGAAAGTTCATTGAAGCAAGCTAGCAAGCCTTTTTCATCAGCAACATTTGCATCATGAATCACAGTCTATGTCAGAAGCCAAGAAAAGGGAACAACCCCCTATATATCATTGGCTGTCTTCACTCACTGTCTAGTATTGGTTCTGTAATGCTATCTGCCTGTGTTTTACTAAAATAGAATTCTGGATACAATAAAATTTTCTTGATGAAATTCTTTCTTAAAGATATGTGAATAGTAAATTTTATCTCTGGAAAAAAATAGGTAATGTTATAACTGGAAGGAAAGCAAAACATACTTAGACATAGTTTGGAAGACATAGCAAAGCAATTTCCCATAATAGGGGTTCTTCATACTTTTCATTTTAATAAAATCCTTCAGTGTCTGGAACATTAAAACACAGAATGGCTTTTGAGACAGGACGTTATTTAAAATCATAAAGATTTGTTTGCATGTGTATTAAAACATGCATGCATATCTATTAAAATGATTGTGATTAAAATGATAATTTTCAGCCAGCCCTACTGATAGTCTTGAAGGGTCTATTCCATCTCTCTTTGCTTCTCACAGAATCACAGAATGGTTGAGGATGGAAGAGAACTCTGGAGATCATCTAGCCCAACCTCCCTGCTCAAGAAAGATCACCTACAGCAAGTTGTCCAGGAGCGTGTCCAAACGGCTTTTGAAGATCTCCAGGGAAGGAGACTCCGCTCTGGGCAACCTGGTCCAATGCTCTGTCACCCTCACAGGAAATAAGTTTTGCTCATGTTTAGTTGGAACTTCCTGTATGTCAGTTTGTGCCCGTTGCCTCTTGTCCTGTTTCTGGGCACCACGGAGAAGAGTCTGGCCCCATTCTCTCGACACCCTCCCTTCAGATACTTATGCACAATAATCCAATACCCCTTCAGCCTTCTCTTCTCCAGGCTGAATAGGCCCAGCTCCCTCAGCCTTTCTTCAGCGGAGAGATGCTCCAGTCCCTTAATCATCTTCGTAGCCCTAAATCATCTTAGTAGCCCTTCGTAGCCCTATATTAGCCCTTCTGTCATTTTTAGTTAATTTCCTTCTGTTTGGATCTCCTATAATTTGATTTTTCTCCATTTCTATTTTCCTCTACCCATCTATTTCTTCCTCCTGAGTTTATCTCTAGCATCAGTTGGAAACCAGTGAGGAAAGACATAATTATAATAGAATAAACTTGTCTAATTTTTATTATGATGACAGAAGTGAAGCTTATTTGTCTCTTGGAGGTAGAGATTAAATGTTACCTTGCCTTTGCACTGAGGAAACCAAGGCTGAAGTTGAACAAATATGTTGAGTTTTTGGCACAGGGTCTATTTAACTTGACAGTTTAAAATTAAGATTAAACAGACTATCAGTATATATTATAAATAGATCTATTATTTTGTTAATGACTTCTTTACATTTTATTTTATAAAAATCTGAAATTTTAGACAAAATAGTAAAGCTTTTTCTTTTTATTTCTAAGGTGCGTTACTTTGCTATATTTTTCTATAAAGAATATAATTTTCTGTGCAACTAATTGTTAATATTGGGTATGACAGAGTGCCTTTTGATATTTTATAACAGCAAACACTTAAAGGCAAAACAAGTCAATTTTTGTAGGCTTTCTAACCACAAATAGCATCCACTTTAGAATCTCTGAACATACTGAAAGCATCACCCATCAGCAGCTAACATGCTGAGATAAATCTAGGAGTAGAAAGTACTAGATAACCACACTCATACTGTGTTCATTAAGTTAGAATTCTTTCTTCTTTTCTTTTCCCAGCAGCCCACTGTAGGGATCTCAGTGTTGATAAGCTGACGCAGGATGTTGGTAGGTGCTGTGACAGAACTTAGTTAAGGAAATCTAAAAATGGAAGCTTCTCCATGGCTCCTTGGCCATGCCACATGGCCTCAGGGTATACAGCTCCTCCAGCAACTCCTGAGCTCATTGTGAAGAAGTTTTCCCTCCTGTGAGATGAGAGAGAGATAGTTATTTTCCACATTAGTAAAAAAAAAAAAAAAAAAAGGAAAGAAATCATGTTTTCATAGTAGATACAGTTTTTCATAGCATATATAAGATATGCTCCTCACAATGACTTAAATATTTTATGTCTGTAATATTCAGATCACTAACACATCTTGGAATTTAAAGATCTATTATTTTATTGTATTAAATTATTTTCTGTCCTAGCCTTTGTTCATTTTGCAGGATGCAGGTTGTTGTGGATAATTTCAGTCTTCTGTCTGTGCTAGGAAGGTATTCACTTTTGTCAATGTAAGCATCAATATTTATTCAGCACAAAAAGCAGGTTCAGTAATATGCAGTCTGAGGCACAATATAAATCCTGATGTTATTCATAACATGAAGGCAATGTGTGTTGAATATATCCACAAGAAATATTTGAAAATCTCTCTCTGTGATTCATGAATATTTTGAGAGGAACATAACAAAGCCTCAATTCTAGGAGACTGTCTTCTAGGCTTGATCTGTTTTGATGCTGGGCAGCCTTGCAGAGCATAAGTGGGAGTGAATAGTTAGTCTCCGGCAGTTCAAGTTCTCTGCCTGTGTATTACCAGCATGCTCTGTGATGTCTGAATACAGACTGCAGGAAGCAACTGGTTAATTAGGAAACTCAAACTGATAGAAAATTACCTGCAAATATTGTCAGGCCCAAAAGTAGAAGGACTGAAACATGCTGCACGTGCAAGTTAAAATCATGTTAAATGACTAAGAGGTGACAGGCCAAAATCAGTAGGGCTGTTAAACTTTGACTTATCTCTGCTTTCCATGATATTAGGTTGTGAAAAGATATCTGCATTTGAAATCTGCCAAAATTAATTGGCATTAAATGTTATCTTTATTATTCGCAGATTATTGTTAACAGAATGACTCTATTAACCTTTCCAAGGTATGTTGTCGGCAGGTGGTGGCCCTCCACTGGGAGCCTGGGGGAGTCATCTCATACAGACCCTGCACCTGGATCGCTTCCTTGCCACCTGCCCTTTCTACCCAGAAAGCAAGGCAAAGGCTGTCCTTGCTGGGCCTCCTGGTGTGCCTGACAGGCCATTCCTGTTTGTAGTTGTGGCCCGTTCTGCCTCAGTCCTTGAGTTTCTAGAACGACACGTGGCACAAGGGCGTGCTGGCCCCTCGGCAAGGAGTGCCGATGGAGCAGCTAGCATGTTCCTCAACACGGATGCTGGCAGGCTCGAGGTACTTCAGATCGGAGTGACCAGGAATCTTGACAGATGTGTTTAGAACAAGGTGCCCTCAAGATTGCAAGCCTTGCTGTACCAACCACGGTGCTGTCATGCTCCACTAGGTGCTCAAAGGGCCAGGCAATATTTATGATTGGGGAATGTGGCCTTAAAATGTCCTCAGGGTGAGTCAATAGGACGGTGTCGATGCATCCACCGGCAACTGGAGTACAGGCATGTCCCTGAGGGCACTATTATCTGTTTCTGTGATTACTTGACGCACTGCTGCAATATTCATTAATAAAGTAGTCAACATTATACAACACTGGAGTTTACTGGCTCATCAGGTGAGTGTTTTTAAGAATCAAAGACATGATTTTATAAGCTAGTATTTAATGCTCCATTGTATTTCCTTGCTGCAAATTACCCTTGTGCCCCAGGCACTGTTTTACATCTATTTACATACTACTAGAGAACCCTAGTCTCAAGGTGAATAGAGGACAGTACATAGGCTATTTGGTAGCGCAATAAATTTTATCAGGAAGCTCTGAGGCTGTAGTTTTAGTGTGTTTGGCTGGAGTGGCTCTTGTTATTGCAGTCTACAGGCTCCTCCTCTCCTGTTCTGCAAAGACAACATGAATTGGAAATGTATTTTCAAATTAGGCCTCAGGGAAGGGAAAGAAGGTAGGAAAGAAGGAAGGAAGAAAGAAACCCTAAAATCTACCTAAAGTCTGACAGCGTGTAGTTCAATAATCACACTACAACTTCATAGACCAGGCTAATAGAACTGGAAATTTTATTAGACATATTTGTATATTTCTGTCACTTTCTGTCCATTTTTATTTTATGGCCATGTTATCCTGCTTATTGAGATTACGATTGTGATGTTCTTTCTTTATTACATGGTGGTCTAACCTTTGAAGTCTATAGAGCTTTCACAGATTAAACAATAAATTTTACTATAACAACCTCATTTAATTCCCCTGTAAAAATGATGTTTCCTGATGCTTATGCACTGATGTGTGCTATAAATGGCATCCATAAATTTTAGAATTTAGTCTCATGTGATCCATACAAAACAATAATAAAAGCCTGTGTAGTAGGAAGCGGTAATAAGAAAGGATTCACTGTGTCAGTAGTAACTCAGAGTCAAACTCTGTACCACAAATAAAATGTGTCATTCAAATATGCCTTGAAACACATCATTTCCCAAAATCACATTTACAATATGATTGATGGCTAAATTATTTCTTTAGCTATTACTTAAGGACTGTACAGTACTGGAAGAGCATATACACTGAGGGAAGGGTAATGAGGAATAAGACCTCCGTCACTACGTGTATGAGTTATGGAGCTGTGTGTGAAACAGTAAGTAGTTACTTATCCTCTTCACAGAGCAAGTAGGTAGAGATGGTCATGCCTCCCTCAGCTGATAGTGAATATCATCCTGCCGTAGGGATATATAATTAGTTGGTGGCATAGCCTAGCACGGAGCAAGGAAGAGAAAAAAAGAGGAGCAATTTTCTGGAATTACCTTTCTGTATTTCAAACTCTCACCAGCATTTCTTGATTATTGGACCTAAATAACAGCCTAGTATTACATTTCAGTTTGTTAGAGTCTCTCCTTTCAGTTTGTTAGTTTGCTCTCCTATGGCTTTTGGGTGTGTACTTCTAGTAACAATAATGACAAAACACAGTTTCTCATTAACACTAATGATATAATTGTGATGTATATGTGCTAGGCCTGCTTCACCTTCTTAACCTAGACCTAGCCCTGGTTTGGCTCTACCTGAGCCCATTCAAGTAGTGACCTCCCCTTACCATCTGCCTCCTGGGATTTATATTTTTGGGTTTATTTTTCCTTTTTTTTTCCTTTTTCCTGTTGGGACCTGTTGAATAGTGTTCTCTCTATAGCTAAGTCATTTATAGCTTTTTTATATAATCAATGATTAGAATAGTGATGGCTTAAAAAGAGCTATGTGGAAAGAGGGAAAGCTAATAAATATGCGAGATATAAATACATAAAGATAAAAGAGGGAACAAACGTAACTTTAACTGTTGATTATTTTTCCACTCCCTGTCTTCATCCTTCAGCTATCTCAGATTTGTGATGTGTATAGTTGACAGATACATATTTTCGGAAAATAGTTAATAAATAGTAATTTTAAGTCTAGCAAGAAGCTCTGGATATGAAAGACTGAGTGGCAAGACTGAATTTCAATAGGAAGAAATTATCTACATTCTTTTATCAGCTCTGTTGGCTATTTTGCATACCTTTGCTAAATGTTCTGCATTTAGACTTCTTAAATCTGGAAAAAATGGTTTATCATTATAAAAAACAGATTATTCAGAGTAAGATAAACCGGAGAAGCACAAGATTAAGACAAACCAGTACCAGAAGCAGGATATTTTAAATATAACTAAATCTCTTCCTATTTATGTGAAAGATTGGGCGGTGTCTTATCTTATAAAATTGTGGTGAAAGTGAGAATCCAGGTAAAAGTTTATAACCTCACTGAAAAAATGTAAGCCTGAAGATTTAGAAAGTTAAAGTAGCTAAAATTAGACGTAGATTAGGTTTACATCAGTTTTCTATGCAATTTATGCTCAATGCTCAAAAATCATAGCAGTGAATGCTGCAAGGATAGATAGATGAAATGACAGCTGGATATGAAAAATCAGAAAATTGGTTTAAATTTCAGAATTTAAATAATTTAAGCATGACAAGCATAGCATAGGAATGCATTATTTATTTAGTTCATTTAGTTTAGCTTTCATTACAAAAAAATAAAAATATCAGTAGATATTGGAAATTTCATTTAATGCAAACTACAAGGACATCAAGTTGGCATTTGATGCTTCAGTAGAAGCAAACCTAAAGCAACAAGAAAACATACATTATGCTTGCAGGTTTAGGGGCCTGATTCTAAAAACTGTGGTCTTGGTTCAAGAAAGGTTTACAAATTTGAGCTGTTAAATTGACAGAATCAGTTTTAATAGTCATCATTTCAGACTAGGCCATCCTTCAAGATACAAATTGTAATATGTCTAGAACAATCTAAGGATGAAGTGAAAGAAATTTTACGAAGAACTAACTTAGACCTTTGTTTAAAAAAAATCGGTATGAACTCCTACTGAAGTCTGACATTTTTCAGTTAAATCTCACATTGTTGTTATAATATTGTTTTTTCTAATACAATTACACTGCTTTATTCCAGCCGGAATAAGAGGTAATTGTGCTATCTACTTCATGGTAAGATGAAATTCAAGATAAGCTCTTCATCTAAAAACAGAAGAAGAAGGTCTAGAAATTTCTTATGCCTGAACTGTGATCCACTACGAAATGTCACTATTCATGGAATTTCATAACATACAAAAAAACTTTTAGAGAACTGACAACTATTGCAGATGAATTGGCTTTGAATAGGGTGACTTGCATTAAAAGGGGCAAAATGATCTATTCTACTCCTCACTTGGTTGTATCTGTTTAGATGGAATACGTTCATTCTGGCTTTGTAACAAAGGAAAGTATAATTCTGTAATCTTTATCCTAGATCTTCTCTTGGTCTTTTCTTTCAGAATTCTCCATATTTTTGACATGATACATATTTCTTCGACTATTGTTTCAGTATTACTGCTCATTTATGGGTCTGAGTCTCCTGAGGCTCAGGTAACTGGTCCCTGTTCTTCTGGGAAAGGTGGAAGGTCACACAGATGCCCTTGATAAACCAGCGGGATCCCATAGGCTGCCTGCTGGGAATGTCTTCCATATTCACAGTTCAAATTACCTTAGCAGTCCCTAGGTTTAAGTACAATGAAATTATTGGGACCCATAAATAATCCCAGAGATAATTCTAGGAAATGGTATTTTTGCAAATACTCATTGAGCTCTTTCAAGCTTGTTGCATCCAAAGGGGTCTTATGATCCCTCTCACTCTCTTTTCTTTATCTTTTTCCTGCTTCTGTTCCTACCCTCCACTCCCTAACATCCACTGCAGTATTTCACAGCTTTCTCTTACAGAATACTTTCTACTTATAGAATACTTCATACAGTAGAATTTTATGTTCTCTTAACTGTTCCATGTATGTTGCCATACACTTCCTCTGAATAAATACATTACCAGATCATCTGCATCTAAGCTGTCTTTCTGATGTAGTTGCTTTCCTGCCAAAACCTGTTATATGCATGGAGACAAGGTTAATCATTTGCATCTTGGTCCTACCATAAACTCTTGCTGCAGTACCACAGGAAGAGTTATTCCGCTCAAGCCTTTTAGACACTTAGTTCTCCCGATTTTGAGCTCCTTATAACATCTTTTTCAGTTTTTGTTATAACATTAAGTTGTGATTCAGTGAGGTTTTTGTTACATACTTGTCAATTAATGGAATTTAATTTGCCAGTCCATTGAATATGCAGAGTGATCTACGAGTGCTCTTTATTTACTATTCTTGTTCACTCAAGGAATCCCACAGTGGGCTCCATAGAGGCCTTTTCTTGCTTTATGTACTCTCTTTAGCATAATAGCTACATTGTGTTTTCCATATTTTTCAGAGTAGAGGGTGTTTCCAATATCTCTGTTGACTGCTGCACATCTGATTTTTTTCTTATTCTCTCTGGATCTGTTCTTGGCCAGTTTAATCTCTGAATTTTTCCCTTGCTGATTTCACGTCAGTACTCACAGTAATTTTCTTTCAGCTTTCTCTAGTGCTTTTCTCTGCTTCTTTCTGTTCTGCTACTTGGCATGTATACGTTAGATTTCCCACGGTTAGATCCTTATATTTTAACAGCTGTTCATGGACCTTCTTGTTCATACCTAGAAACAATCTAGTTTTTAATAAGAATCTAAATATTCTAAATTCATAGTACTGACCATAAGTTTGTGACAAGCTCATCTCCCGCCCTTTCTTTCTGTGCTGTCATCCTGAGCATTCATCACTCAAAAGGAGCTTCTCTTTTACTAGTTACTTACTGATTCTCAATGGTATCTCATGGAAAGCTTCCCCCTTTCACCACAGCCATCTGCAATACTGTATCTCATGTTTCCGTTCCTACCACTTATTCTTGTCCTCATTTTTCAGGTTATTTGCTTCTGTGGCTTTCATAAACCGTACGTGTATTTGTTCGAATTTTTTTTTAATGAGACAACATAGTATTTCCTAGTCTTAGGGCTCTGAGCACCACTTTCAGTTGCATAGTCTCTGTAGAAACTGTTTAATGCGATCTTGCTTACTGATCTCTCAGTGCCTTCAACTCTGAATTCCTAAGCATATTTAAAAGTACAAGGACCTTCACACCCAGCAGTATAAAGGTATGAAGGGGCATGCTACTGTCTTTGGCTTCATAGGTGATCCTTGTACACAAAGTGAAGTAGTCTATTTGGCTCTGGAAATCAGGCCAAAGAACTTCTGTTTGATGAAGGTACCTTAGAACATGGAACTTTGGTTTTGTCCTTCAGAATATTGTTTTCTGCAACAGCAACTAAATTGCTAGAGATCAAGAGTTGTGCAATGTGCTGTCTTCTGTAGAACGCTACTTATTAAATTTTTATTACCTCATTAAAGCGCTATTCTTATCTATCGACCACATTTTTCCAGGAATTCTAAACGGTTTCGTAAGACGAAATATATATATAGAAGATATATAGAAACTATATATCCAAAAAGCAAAACTCTGTCTTTAGCTGTAGCCTGTACATCATCCCATGTCCCTTTCCAGGGTCATACATTTTCCAGGTATGTAATACCTCACAGAAGAACAGAAGATAACCTTCAGGAGACCTGGTATTTCTACATGTGTACTGATTACTTTGTAATGCTGTGATGGACACAAGTTGTAATGGAATACCCTTTTGTCAGTGTACCACTTCCAATCTGAAATTCAGTTTGAGGCACCAGAATTTATATTCATGAATATTTGCATATACACACTGACACATGGATTTCTTTGTTCGTGTTTAGAGGATACTACGTAGGTAATAGGAAAAAGTCAATAATAAAATTATAATAAATACACTTTTAGACAATTTGAAAGCAGAGGAATGTTGTGCGGTTAAAGTCTGGATAAACATTTGATCATTTGTGTGCTATTCAGATGTAATGAATTACTGTGCATGAGCCAAAACATGAAGTTATGAAAATATTGTATAAGAAGTTAAGGCATAGTGGGAATAACGTGAATGTCAGAGATTAGGAGAGATGCTCTAAGTATGAACTTTTGTCAGGCTAAAGTTGCTATTCTGACTATGAATGATCCTCATAGCTCTGACAATCAAAACCAGAAAGAAATGCAGGATAGAAAAGTTTTTTTTTTTTTACAGGATGAAAAAATTGTATTATTTATTTTAAAAAACAGTGAGTAAGCAATGTTTCCTGACAAACAAATAAGGAAGCTACTTCCTCCTAAATGGATATACACACACACACACACACACACACACACACACACATATATGCATATCTATATACCCTGAAACAGTAAATGAGGTGTGTTTGTTCTTGGAGTGCATACTTTGATATACTGCCATCAAGGATTTTTATATGCTGTTTTGGTTGCCAGAATGGACCCTCATCTGGCAATAACTCTGAGGGCAACTACTCAGAAAGTGTACAAGCTTGCTAGATTCTCAACATCGCGTTTGAAGATCTAACTAAATATGCAAATCATTTTCACTTCCTTGCTGCTCTAGTTAAATGCTGTATAGAAGGGCAAATAGTTTCTATTTGTTTCATCTTCTTTCCGTCTTTTTTCTCTTTCTTGGTTTGGCCCTTACAGGGCTTCTAAAATATGTTGTGTTCACAGAAATTCATGGATATAATAACTCTCACAATAAAAATTGAAAAAAGGTGCTAAAAATATCTCCAGTATGGAAGTAAATCCCAAAAGGAAATAGTGCTAGTTAAATGTCTTCTGGTAAATTATTTTAAAGAGGTGAGACAATTAGCAGTAAAAACGTGGCACCAAAATCTTTTAACTCACGCAGGCAGAACTTCTGTTGCGATAATTGGGCCCATATCATCCAATCATGTGCATTTTTAAAACACATTTGAAGCACACGATTATTTTGCTTCTTTAAAACACTCAGCTAAGCTGGTAAATGATATATTGTTGTTAATGGCAATCCCAGACAGACCCACATACTGTGATTGCCATTAAAAGAACAATCTTTACACTAAGCAGATATATCTTGGAAGCTTAGATATGTTGGGTAAACATTGGTTCTGCTAGGTAATTAACCAGCCTGAGTGTGCTTTTCAGTAGTATCAAACAATGTGAAAATACAGATCCTTCAGGATTAAGATTAAAAAAAGAACTACGTTCACTGGTCCAAACCAACCAACATCAGGCTTTAAGTCTTGTACAGACTTTACAGTAAAACACACAGTTTTCAGAAGATCCTATTTATTTATTGTCAACTGTCACATCACATTTTCACTGATCTTAAATCTACTCTCTGTTTTAATCCACTACAAATCTTTACAAAACAAGATAATTTGACAAGTCACTTTTATAGCAACGGGTACAGAAGAAAAAGAAATGGCTTCTAATGAAGCACTCATCTGAACAACTGAAAAAAAGCAGGAAGGCAAACTTAAGTTCATAAGGAAAAAGCAAAAACAAATCCAAAGATATGCATGAAGATGTCCCTAAAAGAGAAGCTAATCAGTTCCTGTTGGCGGGATTTCTCTCACCAAACTTTAGCCATGAGAAAGTTTGGCAGCTAGCCTGGTCTCCTACTGTAGTTATTGGAAAAATAACTACACTTCTAGTAAATAGCTCACGCCAACTAGGTGAGAAACCTCTCCTAGTCAAGCTTGATGAAGTATAACTTTAAAGCTAGAGTAAAGAATCTTATCAAATACTTAGAAAAATGCTTATTCAACACATTTTTCTAATAGGATAAAACAAACAAACAAAAAAAACCCCAGAAAGATCTTCTACTAGTGTTCTTCTATATTCCTCTACTAAAATTTCCAGTGCTGGAAAGTAAGTTAAGGATAATGTTGGAGAATTTGTTAACTAAAATAAAATTGATTCTAGCATCTGTCTATCAGACTGTAAGGGGCTGAAACGACCTCTGAAGTTATCTACTACTTTCTCTAGCCAATGGAGCTTGTAGGCTCCTAAGCGTAGTGACTCAGGAATGTTGCGTAAGTCTAGGATTTAGTCTTTCTGATTATAGATTACATCCACTTTATAAGCTGCCCTTTTCAATGAAAAAAAGGAAGTACCTATACACAGCGATCAAGTTCCTTCTCATTATTATTTCTTTCCTGGGAACAAAGATCCAAAATCCACTCCAGAAGTTTTTCCCTAGCCCAGATCGTTCCTATCACCCCACTCTGTGTGTTCTATGTAATTCCAAAGCTTCCTGGAGTCTAGAAATATCAACAAGTGAAAAGGTGCAAATAAGAAGTAAAATCTCTATTAAATGGTGAACTTATTTGGAAGAAGTCAATTTGATATTTTTAACAAAAGATTTTTAGTGGCATTTGTAGAAATTGAAGAATCCAGCAAGTAAAACTGAACAAAATAAATACTGCTGTTATGACAGTAAGAAATTCTTGATGACCACAACAAATCCTTGAAACTCTTCCTTTACCCCGTAGGGATACCATGAGCTATATTTCGCAAACCCAATTTTAATTTTTGTATGTTATCCCCTACTACTAGACTAGTTATGTAGGTGATACTATTTACCGTCAGTAGAAAAGGCCTTATCCTTTCCTTGCTGAGCCGTGCAGGGTGGGAAAAGAGCAAATACAAGACAACTGTGTCCAGTAAAAATAGAGGAAGGAGATCAAGAAAAGCAGGCATATTTTACTTTCTCTTTATTTATTCCTTATTTCTGATCCAGTTGTACCCAATAGTCCTTGAGAAGCATCTTTCTAAACACTTCATTAGAGGGAGTGCCTGCTCCAAAGAGCTCGTAGTGTAAAAACACAAAGCTAGCAAAGGATAGGAGAAAAAAAAAAAAAAAAACCAAGGGTGAAATAACATGTCCAAACGTATGACGCAACAACAGAGAAGTTGAAAACAGCATCGCAGTCTTATTGTAATTGTCTGGCCACTTCCTTTTCCAGGGATCTGGAAAAGAAACTTACTCTTCTGCAGGACTATATCCTGACAAACTAAGAGATTACCGAGAAATCCAATTTTGTCAATGTTAAATCTGATGCTGTAGTTTCTTTGATACCTAATAAGGTAGTAGTAGAGATGAGCAGGTCACCGCTGTTGATCAGTAGCAACACGCTCATGAAATAATATCTGTTGGTGCAATGGGACGTGTACACTTTATAATAAACCTTATAAGGTGTAGAAAACGGAGCAAAAATATATTCAGAATAGAAGAGCAATGACTGAAATTTTTATTCTTCAGCTTTGTTTAAATGACTAGGACATTTATAGTACATTGTTAAAAGTGAAAACTTCAGTTACCAGCTTCTACGAATTTAAAACATTTTTTACTGGTAAAAAGTGTTTTTTACACAGAATTAATGTTTAGTTACCATTCAATGAGTAATGTGAAATGTTATTTGTTAGATTTCATAAAGGTTGCCTAAATGAAGTGAAGGACTGAATCTTGCACTCATTAACGTATTCATTCCTACTCACGACTAGAATATACATCAGTACACCCTCTCATATTACAATGGTAGTATATTCTTTCCAACCAGCTCACTGCATGAGGTAAGAGTTTACCCTGAAACATCCTAGTCATGTGATAATCGAAAAACACGACTTATGCTTTTCCATGTTGTATACAAGAAGGAGTAGGTACTCCTAATTAATAGACAGACACCATCATCGGTATTGACATACTATATCTACCTTCACATACTTAATGTAAGGGGTGGGAGGGAGGGAACCGCGCTGCAAACGTGAAAATCATCCTCCTGTAAACATACCATATTATTTGCTAATTTGTAAGATAATTTTGTAAGATAATTGATTTACTGTAAGAGGGCACTCTCTGATTTGGTATAACTTGTTCTTCAGTAAAGTGTTCACAGCTCCAAAAAACATTGGTTTAAATTCACCAGCTCTGCTGGTTCAACTTTTTATGTAGATACATAATAAGTAAAAATATTTTACAAAAATCAAAAGATATAATTGCATTATGGCTACTCAGGGCTTTTAAATACCAATTGCTCTGTGTATATTGCAAGCTGTACTGCAGCAGTAGTAACAGCCTAACTGAATTGGTACACACTGAGCAGCCTTTTCATTGGCATTTAACCAAGAAAGCTACCATAATGGACCTGCTTTAATTTACCAAAAGCTTGTGACTGTTTTCCATGGTGCTTTTAATGCTGGTGTCCTTTGGACTCTGCAAAAAAAAGAGAAGTCTCATTAACCATAACGAACTCTTAGTCAAGATATGGTAAAACTGGATATGGACAGGCTTTAAGACTGAGTTTAAGTCTATCCCTAATCAATATGTAGTCAGTTATAAGAACTATTCTGGCATCTAGGATTTTCCCATAATATTCATAACATACTGTTACAACTAATTTTCAGTCTAGATTTTAAGGCTACAAACTTCAAAAGACTGGATTGCCTAAGGACTAAGAAAAAATCTCTTTGATTTGTAAATGGAAGTTCATATGTTGAAAAGCCTCAACTTCATTTATCTAGGTGATTAAAGAGGGTATTCAGACTGGCTATAACTCTGCTGATTTAGAGTTAATGATTCAGATTTGTGTTTCAAAGGACTTTAAATGCAAATATCAGCTCTTTGATGGGATACTGCAACTGCTAACTTTTGTCCTGCATGATGTCATTTACTCAGTAGCCTGATGCAAGTATACAATGATGTCAATTGGCCTGACTGAGAAAATTAAAGGAACACAATAAAAATATTATTTTTAATTGAAGAAAAAGAAAGCAGAAAAAAATGGACCTGCAACATTTTACTGATGAAATTACCTGCCTGTTGATTATAGAATTGGAGGTACAAGCATGAAAACACCCTTCTCTCATCATATTAATAATAAACTACTTGCTTCTTCTCTTCCTTTCTGCAAAAAGCAGTAGCTTTTTACAGGCATAATACTCTTAATCACAAAGATGTACTTATACAGCAGAACAGCTTTGCATGACATTTTAATATGAAAACAATAAAAGGCATCTCACTACCTTCTCAAATAAACTTTTTTTTAAATATGGACTAGAAAATAAAAATTCACTTAATCACCTTGCCTTTGTAGGTAGTTAGTACTCTTCCTCCCCATTATATGTTACTATAAAAATAAACCTTATTTAGTAGTGATAATATAAAGGAAATGTTAGGGAGACTAGAATTGAGAGTTGATACAAAAGATAATAAAAGTTGTATTACATCCAGAAGTTACTTTTGTTCTGAATAATACTTGAATGCTAATATAATGCATTCCATACCTCATTTGTTGTTATTATTATTACTTTCACTGCTTTCTTTGCCCATTACAATTTGAGCTGCACATTTCGACAGCTTTTTCTGTGGAAGTTAAATCCATAAATCTTTTTAAGTTCATAGGACAACAATACCACTTTTTTGCTTTTACTTTTCTTTCTCAAAGAAAAGACATTTTGTGAATTGGCACTGCTGAAAATTACCCCCTGGAAAATGTTATCATACTCTTTCTTTTTTTAGCATTTTCAAAAAGGCAAAAAGATTGCACTAAAATAAGATGTAACAACATCTCATTTTCCTTTCACCATGTAGTTAAGTGCTTGAGTCAGACACCAGGATGATTTGAACTCATTAGGAAAGAAAACTACCAAATTCTGTTGCTGGTTTTGATATCAGCAAAGGGGATATATATCAAACAATAATTTATTTTTTAATCTTCAGTATAGAAGTTGGGAAAAGGAATGTTCCTGCTACAAGAAAAGAAAGTAAACAAGATGAATATAACAAACTTACTACAGAAACATTGCAACCTAACAGCAGGGATAATGAGCACAAAGAGAAGAGGATTCCTCAAGGGACTAAATTAGAGCCAATGCGGTATCATCTCATTTTCGTGCATAGGCATTTGCGTGCATCATTTTCATCAATTTTCAGGAGTTCTGGTACAGTATGTGTTTGAAGTCCTAGTCTTCAGACAAAATGATATCCATTTATTATGGGAATGCCCACACCTTTGGGAGGACCTGGATATTTAGAGCGTTGCTAGCCCCGATATCGCTCTTCTATGAGCAGCCAGTCAGGCAGGCTGACTGAAAGCCCTGAGTCAGAGGATGCACATGGGGAACAGCGAAGTCATTTCGGTTCCTGCAGACCTTCTTTCAGCATCTTCCTTTTGACTGTGGTTAGGATTTCAGTGTGACTCACCTCTTTTTGATTCTGTTTGTTGAATCTTTCATAGTTTAGGAAACAGCAGAAAAGAGGTGTGCTGCTCTCATTATGTCGGTGAGTGTCTAGGAGAAGAAAAGGGTTTTATTTCTTGCAGAAGGTCTCAAGGGTAGCATTCTTCTTTACATATTTAAAGTGAATTTGTGGAGAAAAAGAAAAAAGCCTATGCCGTTTTTACAACAATAATCATGTGAATATAACTGCAGAAAGTCCAGAGGAGAAGGAGGTATTTAGCTCTCAAAGGATCAAGAGCTACTAATTCATTACCAGCCAGTTATGGAAGTAGCATAGATATAAGGCTAGAATAATAAACCTTCTGTTTCTAGTTCAGTGCTGGAAATAGTAGTACTTTGGAAAAAAATAATAGAGGTTACTATGTCAACAATACATCACACTCCATAAAAAAGGTATGTCAACTATGAGATCTGTCAGTCTATTTTAAAATTCTGTTCACAAAGGCAAAAGACAGAAGGCCATTACTCAGTGTTGGCCTGGTTTGCTTCATGATTTCTGATAGCTTACTGTACTTGGGCTTCCTTTAAGTTCAATATATAACCTTAGGTTTCCGAACTTCTAATGACTAGTGATTTGGCTTTTGTATTGGTTTTCACTTGCAGATTGCTAACGTTTATTTCCGCAACCTTCATTGCACCTTAACATGTGAGTGCAATTCATCTTACCTATCTTTAAACATCTAAAATTTTGAATATAAGTTTCTGCTATTTAGTCAGTCTTTTATAATGAAAAGGAGAGAACGCCCAAGGCAATTTGTCTCAATAATGCTAGAAACTCATTTTAAAATGAACTGAATCATATTGGATATCAAGTCTTAGATATTTGCTCAAACTTAGACATTTAATTATTAAATTCTGCCATTTTTATTTTAGTGTTTACCCTTCAGTGTTTGGGTACTTCTCTGAAACGGCCATTGAACAGAAAGCCCAATTTCTTTTAGACAAGATTCTTGACTCAGTGAATATTAATGGATTACTTGTTTGAACTTTAAGAGACATGAGGAAGAGTTAAGATATTTTCCTTCAATAGCTTTCTCAGGCAAAGGCCGCTCACAACAGCGATTAATCTCAGTTTGCAAGACTTGGCCAGGACTTCAGCAAAACTGAAAATTTTCATTTTAAAATTTTGAAATTTGATCTTAGGATTCAGAAGATTTTTATTTTATTACTTTTCTTTTTTAATCCTTCTAGCACTTTGTTATTAATAAAATAATAAAATTATTGATTATCTGATCTTATGATAAGCCTAATAATATAAAAAATAGATATCATAATGCACAATCATGAACAGATAATATTATAATATCTAAAAATATCTACTATCATAAGTGAAATACTTTATTCTTTTTATTTTACTAACAGAAATTAGATGCCTAACTCTGAGAATCAGTCAATATGATTAAGTGATATATATATATACGATCATCATATGAACAATCATGTATGTACAGACTTATTCAGTCAGCGAATGAAGTTACGTGTAAAATACGGTGTGAATATCTGTTATCTGATAGATAGGTCTACTAGGATGTATTCTACTTTTCTAAAAATATACGATAACATACCTGCTGCTAGGCTTATTTACAACCAGGTTGCACAGAACACTAGAAATATACTTTTGGAAGCAATCTAGATATTTTTTGAGATGGATGGAATAATTATTTAAATCTGCTTTTTATCTGATTTAAGATTGAATAATGCATTATACTACTTATTCAAATTGAGAAAATAATTCAACAGCTAAGTCTTGGACTTGGTACTTCATACTTTGTGTACTCTGTTTCTGGCTCACTTACATTGACTGTCTAAGTTTACATCAGGTTTCCCATTTGACATATGGACTTAGTGTAATAATATAGCCTTCCTGAAGGTCTATATTGTAATGTGAACCCTTCATATATCCTGTAGAATTCATAAGGCTAATTCAGACGAGTAGGCATCAGAAATTGAACATGGAGGAATAAAAACTTGCCTCTCACCTTAGACTCACCTTAGACATGAGCACGTAGAAAGAGTTATCATTAAATACCACAAAGTAGTCTTTTAGCAAAATCACTAGTGTTAGTATCCATATGGAGGCTAAAAATATTTGCAAATACATGTGAAGTGTTTAGCAAGAGGATGCTACCATTCTGAACCTTCTAATTTCTTTATGGTCATGGTTTAAATATGGATTGTTAACATGAAGAGTAGAAGTCATCTCATTATACATAGATGTAGTTAACTGCATGATATCAAGTCAAAGACTTATATCTATAAGTCAGTATTTTACATATCACTTGCTAACTTCATCTCCAGAATGAGTCATCGGACATCTGTGCTGTATCCCAAAGATTAATTTATTTTCAACATCTGTTACAGTAAGGTTTATACTACCTTTACCGCTAAGTCAGTAAAGTTTCATCTTTAACTTCAAATTATCTGACTTTTCTTGTTTTAAATCAAAGCTTTCAAAATATTTTAACTGGGTTATTTTCATATTTCATTGCAAGATTTCATTATTGTAAGGATTATTCTCTTGTGTTTATGCCTCAGTATCACATGTGCTTCTGAGATATCAATGTACAAGGCTGGTTTGCAAAGCTATGCAGGGAAATGATTTCTTAGTTTTTTCCTCCTGTAGCATCTATGCTCTTTTTATAAATCTACCTTGAGTAAAAGCCACACTATTTTTTCTGCAAAGCAGTGATATCTTGTACCACATATGCACAGCAATCTATGCCAATTATAGAATATTTATTCTAGATGTAAGAATAACTGAAGTGTGCTGGCACTATTGTTAACAGTAAAAAGCAAACGATGTTTGAAGTTTATGAAAGGTAGAATCTCTTAAGAGGATTAGTTTTCCCTTTTAAGGGTGAGGATTTCTGGCTGCATCTTGAAGAAGAATTACTCACATGAATTTTTATACCATTTCATTTCAAGGAAAAGACACCGTCTGCATTACTTTAAAAGGAGCAACCTAAGACCCACTAACTGATCTGAGCTGTTCAAACTGAAGGGTGATTGTTTCAGAGTGCACCAGACATGCTAACTAGTGTAAAAACGTGCTGCTTCAGATATCAGACAGCACATTAAAGAAAAATAATCAATTTTAAACCGTAGAGCTATCTTTACTTTCTTTACTTTTTTTTTTTTAATTTCTGTGGGAGACAATGCAACAAAATATTAAACTCATGACTGGACATTTTTTTTCCTCTGCAGACTCTGAAAACCCATTGTCAATAGTTACTTTACAGAGGCAGAATAATGCCACCACTTGATAACTGCATGCCATGCACATCTAAAGTGTTTGCAAAGAGCTACTGGTTTTGTGGCATTATATATCACTGCCAGTTTAGGAAGTCTTCTCACTGCATGACTTAAGTCATCTAGTATACGACCTTCAGCTTCTTTCATCGTTAATGTAGGCAGGTAAACTCCTCCAGAGATTACTCAGAGCACTTCATTTAGAAGCTTATCTCTCTCCATTAATTATACAGTGTTGGTCTCTTAAGTGGTGTTGTGGAGCCCCAGCAATAAACTCGGTCGAGTGATGCCAGGTGGTGTACAAACACAGAACAAAAAGTTTGCCCTTTGCCCTCCAACCGCAGGCAGAAAGCCTTTAAAAAGAAGAGCTAAGTGGCTCAGTAGGCCTTTCTGGACTTTGAAGTAAAACTTAGGATGCTTTAGCAATTGAATGCTTAATAAGCTACACTGTATAATTGAAAGTTTTTAGGCTAATTAGGCTAGACAGAGTGGTCAAAAGAACAATGTAACATGATGATAGGTGAGAAACTAACAGTAGGGCTATCCACAAATGAAACTAAAGTTGGATCTTCCTGCAAATTGGGTAAGGAAATCAGATACAGTTGCTTGTTTATCTGTATCAATGCTCTTTTGTTTTAGTATTTACTGACTAACACAGGGGCTTTGCCACGAGGCAGTGCTCTGCTGGCACTGATTTCATGTTTGTGCAGTGTTTTGCACCTGCTGGTGGAACCTAGCTTCCACAGAGTTTGACATCTAAAGCTGCATGAGCATTATCCCTAGCAGACTGGCAACTTCTGAGTGCGTCAGGGAGCAACAAGAGCAGGATGCTCTACACAGGAAGGGAAGTGGAGAAAGACAAGCCACCCCACTAATGAGGGACACTGTCCCACAGCACCGACCTAAGAAGAGCGGGGCAGGTTCGGTGACCATAACCAGGGTCGACCAGGAGTCTAGTGCCTGCATAGCAATAGTCCATAGCAATGATGAAAGTTTGAGGTCCATCCAGAAAGTCAGTTCAGCAAAGGAAGGTCAGGAGCAACAAGGTATTGTTTTGTCATATCAGTGCTGACCTTGAACTCAGACAGTTAAATCCCTGGGTGAGGGAAGAAGTTGCAGAGCCTGTTGGTACTTTCATGGCCTTGACATAATATTTCTCAATATCTTAAGATTGCCATCTTTAGTCATTCTGTCCAGTTTATTGTTATATTATCTAGATGTATTTATTTTATGCAATGTTTGTATTACATTATTTTTTGTTAATATGATGTATTCTATATTCATTTTTTTCCCGTGATATTCTCCTTAACTCAACGCTTTGTAGTACCTGAGTTTTGGGAGACAGGTTGAACTTGATTTTCTCCGGATTCAGAGCTGTCTGAGGATTAGCAATAAGAAGTCGAGGTTCCTAATGTAGGTCCCTGAAGTTAGATTCTAACTGTTAGTCCGGGAAAGGTAATACCTTTTTATACCAGCTCTCATTGTTAGAGAAGAATTTGTTGGACACACAAGTCCTACTTTAAGACTGAAATGGAAATTTTTATGAGCACCATTCATTGTGCTATCCAGTGCTATAAGGATGTAGAACAGAACAAAAATATCATTAGCCAAATCCAAGGCACAAATGATACTTGAACATCCTAGCAGAAACTTGTGGTCCGCATGCTGTCATGTAATTCCCTGAAACAGCTTGAAAAACTTCAGTACATCACACCTAGACCGTATTCTGATAGTGTGACAATCAAAACCTCTTATCAGTCAAGGAAGTCTAGATTGGTGTCACCTGATAAATAAATGTGTTACTTTCAGTTCCATTAGACTAGCAGTGAAAGTGTGTCACTTCAGTTTAGCACTGATTCATTGCATGCCTAGGAGGAACACTGGCAATTTGCTTTAATTAACAGAGGTCCAAGGACTGCTGATGTTTTCAAAGTGAAATTTCCTTGCCTCATGCTGCATGCTATCAGATTGTCATTCTCAGGTGACAGAATGACAGAATATCAGAAGGATAATTCTAAAAGCTTTTCTTTCTAAGCAGTCTGTCTAAATATCTATGTTAGCAATATGTCCCTTTTCACAAGCAATTTTTCCTCTATATACTCTTAAGAAACAAAAGGCAGTAACTTCCTGTCAAAAAAATAGTCAGCAGTTGGATCTCTTTACTTTTCATGCAAGATGTGGATAGTGTCTGTGATGTTCCTTTGCCTGAATATTTCCTTCATATAAACTACCAGCTGCTTAGATGTATGCATGACAGATCTAGCTGCAGAATTACTTCCTGATTTCCACTCATCTGACCTTGAAAAAAGGCCTGATAAAAACGGTGTAATCTATCTAGCGTAGGTATCTACCTTACACTCAAATTGTTGGTGCCCAGTAAAATACTCTTGCAAAGGTAATTGCATCGCTTCCTTAAATATTAATAGATGTATCATTAGATGCCTTTCAAGCATTCAGAAGGAAATCTAGCTCACATAAGTTTAAGTGCTTAAATCAGGCAGTTAGAGCATCCTAATTCAGGACTTTAAAAGTTACCTTTAAAAAACTTTTAAAAGTTAGCATTGAACAGTAGTGTAAAAGTCCCTTTTGTGGCCGTTGTCTTTATTTTTAAGTTTAGGAGGCTGAATTTAGAGTTTAGGTTCTGTTCAAATTCTGTTTAGAGGTTTAAATTAACAAATACTTATGTTGTGTATGTGTACGCGTGTGTGCCTGCCTGAGAAAAAGAGAGAAAGTGAACTCCCTCTCTCCAGCTTATAAAACTACTTCAAAGGATGAGGTAGTAATATCTGCATTAGGCCATCTATTTGGATGAAATCATTGCCATTCTGAGGAAAACTCAGAAGTGGAGAGAACTGCAAGCTCGTGTTGCATGCTGCATGCTCATCATTGGGGTAGAATGAATGTGACATCAGATGCACATTGACGAGGTGCTGCTCAGGCAGAGCTATTCCAAGGATTCACAGTCATGCATGAGAAATATGTCTTGGAACAGATTCAATGGGACCTTAACTATACGTTTAAGAACTGGTATCTTGTTATAGCAGTATCTTCAACTGGTAGGAGCATTGCTTATGCCTTTTTTCAGGGACAGTATACTGAGCAATCGACGAACAAGAAGGAAATCTAATCCACTCATAGTCACACTCATTTTGGTATTGTTCATTAAGTACAGAACAGGTATAGAAACATTTCGGAGTGGGAACGCAGTGTTGCAGTTTAATGTTACACCAGTGTACACAGACAGTGGAAGACAATATTAGAAAAAAAAAAAAAGAAATTCCAGTAATTAAAAAGTAATCTCATTTGTGTAGCTTTTAATATGTCAGTTAGCATACCAGTTCATCATCCTTTAACTTAGTATGACACTATCCTTAAAAACAAAACTGTTTCCAGTCAAATAGTTACTCCTTTCTGTTAATATTTGAAACAGAAGAAAGGCCTTATTCCTTGTTAGGAGGACAGCAGAAGTGATAACCGTGTTTTAGCAGCAGTTATCAGTGATTACTAGTTTTTGGACAACTTTCATTGAATGGAAATGGAGAGAAAAATGAGACAAATATTTTTGTAAAAGTTAGACTGTGGCGCATGTGCTGAATGTCGCCTGTGAAAGTGGTCCAGTGAATTTTCATGCTCACTAAAACTATTTGCCTAGACTAACATTAGTAGGACTGAAGTGCTACTTTTATTTTCTTAAACAAGGCCTTTTATTCAAAATCTTTTGTTAACATACACTTCTTTTAGTTGCTCTTGGCTCTCCAGGAAACTTTGTCAATGCTAACCAGTGGGAAGAAAAGCTCTTGAGGGGGTGGAGTAGCACTTCATGAAGCTTTTCTTTCTGGGAGAAACGCCATAAATAGGTCGATAGATGCCATTATATTTTTGTCTATCTCTTTATATTTTGAATTTGACTTCCATTGTTATTACCTTTTCAACAGATAATAATGTTGATGGTGCCATTGGATGTTACTGAAAGATATCTATACTAAGTTGTAATACTGTATAACAATCTAACGTGGCCTTCCCTCTAACTAATGAAATACTTGTCAAAATGAGAGTTTAAAAGCATAAAATCAAGGAAAATTTGTGGGAACAACAGTAATTTTTAAGAAAACTAAACTTAATGTTATATATACAGGAAATTAAGCAATTACTGAGAAAGCCAGACTCTTACATATCAGAAAAATTTGTAGAAGGATAATAAAATGGAACTGAATATCATTTACCTGCTCTGTCTGTAAATGATGAATTACCAATGAGAAAACAACACTATATTAAATTAAGGGATTAGCTGAATGTTCTCATGTACCAGGTATTCCAGATTTAGTTTTCTGAAGGTGGCATGATTTAAGTGATTTTTTTTGGTTTACGTTCATGATGTCAATGATAATTCATTTTAAGATACTCTGAATGAAATAGGACATCCCAGAAGTATTTTTAAAAGAGAGAAAAAAGAGGGTTCTTTCTACCTTGAATATCTTCACAGGAGACCACCAAGGAATACTCAGCATTAAATTAACCTGTGCTTTTCTATATTTTTGTCATTTATTTTCGAATCATTTTTATAGCTTCAGCTAATATCACTGAATATTTTTTTAGAATATTAATCTACCTAGCATATTAATATATTTAGAGTAATATAATAAGACATATCTTGGGTAAACAGGTTTGTGGCATAAAACAATAGGAGAGAAGCAAGAGGTTTGGATTGGATTTTCTGTCAATGAATAAAAGATTAAGAGAGTTTTTTTAGGCTCTTTTAAGAAAGAATTCCACAGAGAATCAGAGTAAGAAAGGAAGAAAAAAGGGAGGAAAAACACAAAGGAAGATAGCTGGAGAAAAGGGACTAAAAGAACAAGAGAGATTCAACTAAATCCCAAAGGTGCAGTGTGGATAACATTTCTCTCAGCTTAGGATCCCAGTTGCTCCATGATTTATCTCAAGACCCCTAATATCCGTAACTCATCGGTGCATCTGGATTCCTGGTTTTTCACCAGCATCACACCTGCTTAAAATATTCCTTGACCTATTTTCTGGCCTCATTCATTTGAAAAAGTGAAAAAGTCAACTAACAAAAAACAAAGCAAACTCTTTATTTTCTTTTACAATACAAGGTATGCTTTCCATATAATTGTCACTCAAAAGAAAGAAAAAATACATTGGGCTTCTATGTTTATGAATAACTGTGCAATTGATGCTCTTATCTTGCACTTTATCACACAGTTCGACTCCTTCATTAAGTCCTACCAGAGACAACACCAAAGTGCCCCACAGAGTAAAACAGATCAATGACTTGAGTCCCCATACTGGGAGAGACCTGACCTCAAACACTTTCATTTGGTATCATGCTGGCATCTTTATGATTGTTCCTTCCCTTTTCGTGTTTCTTCAGTTAATTACTGACTTGGTTCTGCATTATTTATTCCTCTAGATTGTGTGAACATGTGAAATGGGGCATGTCCCATTGTTCTAGTGATAAAAAAGTATGTTTACTTAGAAAGCACTTTCTAATTATAGAGAGAAAAGTGTCAAAACTGTATATTCTTGTTAGCAAAATACAAAGTTCCCTGGTATTATTTTAGTAATGATACGACTGGCTCTTATCTTATAGGTATCAGATTTGGATTAATATAATTTACTTTGCTGGTTTAAATCGTGATTTATTTTACTGAGTATCACCTCTAGCTTTCTTCTACTCAAATTTACATAGATCACATTATGTCCTAACTTAAGTAATTCCCTCTACTTCCCTGGTTTCTATAGCAGGTTCAAGCCTTCTAGCTTAAATTTAAATGCTTTGTATAATAGCATTCCTACATACATTTGGGATCTTATTTCTTATTTTCTCATTCTCTTTCAACCGTCACAGACTTTCACCTAACCACTGCTTTGGGAGCTTTTTCTATAAGACTTTCTTTCTTGTGCTTAAAAAGCATTAGTTGTACAAAATGACTTTGACATTGTAGCCCTAAGCCCTGAAGTCGATGCCTAGTGGAATCCATAGCCCCAGGTAAGCAGGGAGAGCAGCAGGCATCTGAAATGGAATTCAAACCCGCTGGTGTGTAGTTAGTCTACCTGAAATTCCGGGAAGGCAGTTGTGTCTTAAAACTGTCACCTTGCTTTAGAGTAAGGTACTTATCTCTGAATCATTTGAGCTAGGGATTTATGATTTTTCTTTCAGGATCCACTCAGATTCCTTCTGAAAGAATACTTCTGTTGATGCCTCTGAATAGTAAGCAACTTATAATTACTGTGGGATCCAATTCCCTGATAATATCCTCAAGCTGATTTGAACAGCTCTGGTGTCACTGTCCAGTCAACAAGAGATTTTAACGTGCTCCTGAAGATTCTCTCCGAAATCCTTGAATGGTAGCATTTTCCCTCTGCACAGAGAACATTATAGAAGGGCGTGGGGAAATTTTCAGTATATCTTCTCACATCAGCATAATTATGCTGACAGTGAAGTACAGGAGCTATAGAATAGCTTTTAACTATTTTAGACACGCTAGGAAGTATGTCATATATCTAGCCTGTGACTGAAGAAATACAAGATGGTCAATGTTCGGTTTTACATTCCTCATGTTCCCAGATGCAGACCAGTAAAGCTTTGAGACTGTATAATGAAGTTTCTGCTCATTACTGCTTCTATGACATTCAATTAACAAGATTGTCACATTAATATGTAATAAATTAATGTCCTAAAAAGGATAAGGAGTGGATAAAGTAAATACATCTGAAACAATGAATTCTCTCTCCGAAGTTGTGGTTGAAAGCACTCTAAGGCATCTCAAAGGTACATGGAGACTTCAGCCAAGCTGTACCATATTGTTGAAATCAGCAACTGCCTGTCATAGTTTATATATCTCATATACACATCCTTAGCTAGCCATAACAAAACATGGATGTAACCCTTATTTTATGCATTTTCCTGCTGTTGACTGAGTTGATCTTAGGAGTCTTCTTAGCACCAGTGAGCAATTGAGAATGGATGTGCACAATTCATTTTGCTTGTGCAGTATCATAGCGATATATGTAAGACAATTCTAAAAGCATTTCAAACAAATGGGAATATTCATAGTTGCAGGTCATAGTATTAGTAAAGGAATGTAAATAAAAACCAGAAGTTCCAGAATTTCAAATTCCAGGAATATTACTGATTCTTTAAAAATATTGAAAGTTCTCATGTAAAACTTATCATGCCTTGACCTCTTCCATTGTCTCTCCTTTTCTGTCATCCTTGTTTCTAAATACCCTGAAGAAAGACAATGGATATTTTCATCAGAAAATATCAACCATTCTCTGAAAAGATGAAAACAACCCTTCCATCTCATAAAAATGTTTTATTTACTTGTGTGGAAAGAGTCCTCTTATATTTTATTCATTAATAGTTTTAAATTACATGAAGATATCCAATTATGAACAGCGATAGACATAATGACATCCCTGAGCCTTTACAGAATGTCTACTAAGTCATCCTCCATTGTAGATTAAACAGAAAAAAAAAAAAAAACAATTAGAGGAAATGATCCATTATTCCATAAAGTTCACAGGGCAAAAATTTCAGCCCTTTCTCCAGCCTTAAAATAAACAAATAAAAGTCAATTGGACACAGGGGAGGAACTTCATTACATTTCCTAATAATGGCATATTTGAGAGCCCATTAAGAGCAATACACAAATACAGTCTCCTCTACCAAGAAGAACTCATTTTACAGAAAGGATAGAGGAATGAGGGAAAAAAGGATAAAGCTTCTGTAAGAATGGCATTTTTCTTATTATTGTTAATATTTCATTAGAAATACATATAAACGGAGTGACTGACAGGACATTGTCAAATAGTTTTTTTTACTTAAAGCACCTTGACCTCCTACCTCTAAATACCTTTGCAGGTGCATAATATACTGGTTTTATACAAATATAGGCTCTGACTCTGCAGATAGTTATGCCAATACTTATTTTTGATTAAGCATAAAACTTTCTAGTTTCAAAATGTGGAGGCAGACTCAGGTTCTGCTCCATAATCCAGGCCGAGGTGTAAAGAATGCCCAAAGCAGGTGCAGGCAGAGGCAGGAATCTCAGTTCAGCCCCTTGCACAGCTGCCACTAATTCAGTGGAGCCTACATTTGGATTTCTTCTTGCTATCATTTTCAGAAGTATTTTATTTTTTCAGCACTGAGTGTCTCTGACTATCTTATGTGTAAGTCCCTCCCAGACGCAGCAATTAGAGTTCTGTCACCTGCCTTGCACATGAGATTTTATCATGTGAGTCCCTTCTGTGAGATTAAGGGCCACAGGAAATTCAGTGTTAGATTCTACTCGCTTTCAGGACATGGCCACGGTAAAAGGAGCTCTCGATGTCAGCTCTCCCACATGCTACCTGGTAGTTCAGTTTTTAGAGCACTCATCCAGGATACAGGAGATAGGTCTCAGCATCTTCTTCTGACTGGGCTTGCGAGTGTGCACGCACTTAGGCACTGTGAGTAGCAGATCACTAGATTGGTCTGGGAGTTTGTCTCATTCCCTTAAGTCTAGGAGGTTATCCTATTCCCTCTTTCCCTTAAAGCTATACCAGCTTGTTTAAAGATTTATTGGGTAAGAGCATGCTTCTCTAACCTACGGGTTGGGGCACTCATTTGGAATGAAGTGTACCTGGCTTCCAGTCTATGCTAATTGTTCATACATTAAACTGCCTTTCCCTATCACACCCACAATCATCTGTTGTTCTGTTTACCTTCTAGGTATGTTGCATTATGTTGTGTGTACCATATACACATTTAAAATAGCAGGAACTCCTTGTAAAACCACTCATTGCTCAAATCTTAACATGGATTAGATGTTTATAAAACTCTCAGTTTTTATTAGCGCTGTAAGAAAAAAAACCTTCAACATTGTTGAGGTTCTTGTATACTATATTTCAGAAAAGATAAATTGTGTCCAACCTTGACTTTTGTGTATCATTTGGCCTTATCTTATTCATTCTTAACACCAAGTGTCTGTGTTTCACATGATTTTCAATTTATCAGGGAAGTTTGAACAAACCACATTTAAATTACCAGTGTTGAGTGTTTTCATGTAATGAAGGAAAGCTTAATAACATTCCTTTGGGTGATATAATTAATAAGGTCTTGAGACTATATTTGGTAACAGTCTATAGGGACAAATTACTATGCAGATTTATAGAACTTTTCTCATAGACAGAAATTCAAATATTCCTCCCAGGAATCATAAATTATTTCATTTAAGACTGTCAAAAGGCGACAAAGTTAAGTCAAACTTGCTGCAGATTTGCTCAGAGCCCTCAGGAGAGGCTAAAGACATTGTGGTTTCTATAGCAACTAAAGGTACCAATATTATGTTTATTAATTACACATAAGAATAACAGAAATTACAGGAAACAAGATGATGATGAGTCAGGACCTCACGCTGGGACCAAGAATCTATTACAACAAAAATTGTGAGTTACCTCATTCTCTTCTAGTCCATATGAAACAGTGCTAGTAAAGCAGAAGCAACTAATTGGGTGTTTGCTGCCCGTGAGTGTGATTTCATACGGTACCTGGAAAATTAGGTAGCCTCTGTTGCTCTAAGTATGTAGATGCTCTCCTTCTCTGTTTTTTAAGATAAAACTTTTTTTTTCTTAATTTCCTTTTGAGAAGATTTCATTGTAATATTTAGTTCTAGTAAGGTCTGGAAGTGGAAAAGGCTAGGAAAACTCCTTCTCTTGGTACAGCAATCACTGTGTACAGGAGCAGGGCAGGATTATGGTACCAGTCGCTACCTCTCTGCTTTTTTTGTAAGGAGGACTGCTGGCCACGAATCCTCTGTACACCTGATCTACTTACTGTTTGCAAAATCATTATTCTGTCTTACAAGCCTTTTCCCATTTATCTTCTTCTTTTGTCCCTTTAATATTGGCTCTTAAATTTATGAAGATAGATTTTCAGGAAGTGCTAGAGTTGCAGGTATTACGAAAGAATAGCAACATATTTGATTTTCTCTGCTGCTTTTTTGCTTTCTAGGAGATTGGAAGAAAGAAAATATTTGGAAATTTTAAGACTTTAATGATAGATTTCAGCACAAGTGAACAGCACAACTGGAATTAAGTGGCAGCTGACACTACAGGTAATAAATGCAGCAAAAAAAATCAGACTACAATGTGACTATAAGCTGAACAATCTATCTCTGCTGGCAGTGGTTTCCCAAAGAAGAGGGATGAGATACAGCAGTGTGAATTCTAATAGGAGTAGGAGTTACACTAAAATGATTTCTGTGGTTTCTCCTGTGCTCTCCTGATTTGGAGCTGCTCTCCCTGCCCAGCCCAAGCAGCAGCAGTTTATAGAGTTTCACAGCACTGCATGCTGTGGCAGGCCAATCCCCTTCTCTTTCCCTGTCTCTGTCAGGCAGATGGTCCCAGCAAATGCCTTCGTCAGACCGCCTGCAGCCGTCTGCAGGAGAGCCTTGAGGCTGGTAGGGGAGCGCTTGCAACTCATCTGCAGGTAGACACAGGCTCCTGCTGACCACACTCCAACTCCCCCCTTTGCAAACCAAGGCAAACCTGTAGCCACAGTTAGTGTCATCCTAAACCCAATATAATAAGTCCTACTTGGGGGGCTTTGTATCACATCAGTGTGATGGTCCAAGTGACAAGGAATATTAGCAGAAAGAGCTGGGATTCTTGCAAAAGGCCATGCAAAGACATATCCTTGAGTCCATTTATATCACATTAAATCCATCAAAGTCAGTAAAGGGATCAGAATGGAGGTTAATTTTTTCTTGGTATGTGTCCAAGGTTTGTAGTGTTTCTATTGCCAGCTAAACTGTCGCACAACTAAAACTCATTGCATTTACTACAGATGTGTGGGCGTTTAGAGCTGAAGAAAAAACTCTGAAAAAACTCTCATAGTGTTATTGCCAGCTTTTGAGAAAATCTAATAAAAACAACAGCTGGCGCTGGCAAACAAAGACAATTTAAATTCCAGTGTGGCATAACACTGAAAATAAAAGGTAAAAGTTTTTTTTTCTTGCAAAGACAGATAGCAGCATGATTCTGATAGAGAAATTCTTCAGCATTACAGCATTTACTGTGGCAGCAATTGGCAGAAAATAGTTTTCCTTCTGTTCTGCAATACTCAGTGTGTTAGAATACTGTTGTAGTTGGTTTGAATGAACTTCAAACAGGCTTCAGTTTATCGAAGCACATCTTATTCAGCCTGGATTGATGATATTTTAGAAATGCATAGAAATGAATGGGGAGATTGTGTTTCCTTGCTGGAAACTCATGCACTTGGATACCTGAGCAGCTCATAACTTTCATGTAAGAAACTTACTTGTGCAGGAACTCTGTGGAAGCAAGATGAGAAAAAGCTGTCTAATGTTGTACTTCACAGCCTGACTCTTCAGACAACTGTGGATTGCTTGCCTCAGAAAAACGTGTGTTAGTTGGCAGAGAATATCTTTAAAAAACTCTCACAGAAGAACAGAGAATAAATAATAAATGATAATAGCATAAAACTCAAAGATCTTTAGATCTCAAAATGCTTTATGTAGCTTCCTAATGACACTGGGACAAAGAGAGGGGAAGTAATTTACTCTGTATCACACAGTAGATCATTAGCAAAGCCAAGAATAGAAGCTAGGCATCTTCAGCCTAAATCCACCAAGCTACCCGCAGACCCATTGTCCTCTTCTACTTCTGGCAGCTGAGCAATGTCAGGGAGATAAAGCACTGGCAGTAGCTTTGCATGTGCAGTTTTGAGGGAAAGGTGCTTAGTGGATTCCAGGTTTTACAGCTGATCCTTCCTGCTTTGTTTGATTGTTTATTTTATTTTCAAGTGAGTTTAAAAAAAAATAGGAACCTGAAACTGATATCCAGAGCTTAGTTATTAGGTTTTCAAATATTTTGGAAAAGCATTCACTCTTTACATTTTTGATCAAATTAAGTCGGCTGGAGAACTTTGGGTGCTTGTAGGCATAAACAAATATGACTGAAAAAAAGTTTGATGTGACAGAATCTAGCAAGAAGGCACTGCTGAATTTAACAACCATTGCTTTTACCATAAGTTTGCTTTGTTGCTAGTTTAGAAAAGATCTAATTTTTAAAAGTAATTACCAAGTAGTAAAAATCCATTCTGTCATCCTTGCGAGGAAGGATGGTTAAACTTGGTTTGCAGTGCAGAACTTACGCAATGGCACCAAAGAAAATTCCACCGGTGGATATTGCACAAATGAATCTGAAAATATATTAAGGGTAGTGGAAAAATTCCCCAGATGTGTATAGTTCACATAAGACTTACGCAGAAGTGCTAATAGAGTCATTGTCCCCATATAGTTTTATTACAGCCATCCTAGAGATATAAAGAAGCAGACTGTGACCATGAGTGGGTAACTAACAGTAATAGTGATGGGAAATGTCACTAAACGTCATTAAAGCCAGACATAACCTAAATGACGGCAATATGTATAGTATAATGGAAGGATATAATGAGAATATGACATTTTCTTTAAGGACAGTAGCAGGTTTGGACCAGTAAGTTAATTCAGCAGTAATGGCCAGCTGAGCAGGAAAGTAACTGGTTGCATTACCAAAGGAACTTAGGACTCATAGCAAACCTACAAAAATAAAATCTTTAAAGAAAAGTAAAACAATCATTATGAGCTTCATCAAGAGGTTAAGCTGTGAATGCAATCTCATAAAGCTTGTTTCTTTCACAGTTTCAGAACGGCACAATAACTACAGTTTCTAGTAAGCTAAGAGTGAATTCTAATTTCTTTAGGAGAGCCAAAGCAAAGCCAGGGTCTAGACAAGTCCTATGGAAATCTTCTATTGTAGGTGGAAAATCATGGAATCTATTTTTTCATGCATCCAGTGAGTTTACACCATTTAGACATAAACTTTCAAATAGGAAAAGAAAAAATTTAAAGACAAGATATACTATGCCTTTAAAATACAAATCTTTTATTTAAAGGAAAAGAAGAGAAAGATGCCTTTGTCATTAGGAAATTTCCAGTTTGTTAGTTTTTTTGATACCTTTAAAACTTATAGTAAAAGCATATTGTTTCTGGATAAAGAGAAGTGACAGAAACAATTACAATAAAAAATAAACAGAACAAAACTGTAAAAGTAATTTAGCAATGGGGATGCTTTTTAATAGTTGTGCTATTTGTTTCTAATCATCAAATGATAAATAAATAGACTTGTAGATGTCCCTAGAATACCTTGGTATTTATCAGGATAATAACCAAGAGGAAGCATCACAATTCAGAGCTGTAGCTTAAATTTACTTGTCGGTGATCATGCTGATATCAGGAGCAATTCAGACTGTTTTCCCAAACTTCAGTTAAGAGACGGGCCAAGTATATTCCTGGAAAAACTCTACTGAACTCAGTGACACAACACCAGAACTGACTTTAGCCTCATATATTCAGCCTTTGTAGGGACAGCAAAAGAACCCTGTGGGTTGATGTACAGTACAGCTTCAGTACTAAAGCCATGTAATCCGTTCTTTTAGAAAGACAGAAATTGAAAACGGAGGAGATTGGAAATGTGTCAGGTTTCTGTAGGCATTAGCTGTGCTAGCTGTTAGCGATGAAGTTCCTGATCTCCAGGGGATATTGAAAAGCTAAAGTTGCACAATAAAATGAAAAACATTAAAAAAATCAAAATTAGTTTTTCAAAATCTTCATCTACTTATACCACCATGCAGCTGACACCAGTACAGGCTGTTCCTGCCCTCTCCCAGGTCTACAGAGACTCCCAGGGACTTCAATGAGATGGGGAGCAAGCACTTTGCCAGCAGGTGAGAGCACTTCTAAGAGAAAATCTGTTTCCCTTCCAGCCTCTGTGAAGGGTTCAGCAACTGGGATTGTGAAGCTGTAATGGTAACTTTTACATAAAATGTTACTTTATCCCCCTACTTCGTAAAAAAAAGTCAAGGATATTACCCTCCCCTCCTCCTTTCCCCTCCCCCCCCCCCCAAAAAAAAAAAAAAAAGGGTTTTCAGGCATTTACTCCCCAATGAAACCTAGCTTCAGTAAGGTTTTTGGATGGTAATTGCTCTTCTCTTCAGCTGAAGGGTGTCGGGGAGAGATAGCTGATACTCTGTGGAAGCTGTAGTTTTATCAAAAAGCCTTTCAGAGGAAGGTAGGATGGAAAACAAAACCCCAAATTCTCAATAAGAGTAAATTCTCCTAGCAGGAAATTTGTGACCCTGGAAAAAGGTACAGGGTATATCTCTACTGTCACATGCTTCCTGGGCGGGAGGTACTGGCTAATTTTCCTTCTTCTAAAGCATTTTCCATGGGCTAAATGGAAGCAGACAAGAATGCCTAAATTAGACCTTGGTTCTAAAGTGACTGGAATACTAACATGAAAACTGCAGTATGTCTTGTTTAGCATGAGCTTGTTATTTTCCATGACTGCAACACCTGCAGACCAGTATTGTTCTTGATCAGATGTAATTTTGCCAGCCTATAGTTGAAAGGATAACAGAAAAATCCAGCGTTGGTAAAATAACGGTGCTCATTCATGGTTTCTGCAGTCTTTTCTGGAAGGCTGTGGTAACTATCATGTTTTATGGCATGACTGGAAAACAATAGCTTCCCTGAACCAACCTAAAATGCCTAAATGAATGCTTGTCATTTGATTTTCATGTTTTTTTTCTTTTTCATTTAACCTGCTGTATATGAAAGAAGTTTATGAGACAGTTAGCACTAATCATTCAGCTTCTTCTAAAAATATAGACTTCAGTTCACAGATTTATTTAATTTAACCACCAATGACTTAAATGTATAAGAAAAATGGCTTTGTAAATGACAGTTACCCCTTTTCTATTGTAATGTCACTGACCCACTGCTGCCTGTAGAGCACGTTTGCCACAATGATTTGAAAGGTCAAGAACAATTTTTTACTTTACAAAAGCAAGTCAGTAGACAAGACTGATTTTAGATACACAGATATCAAAAACACCCATTAACATTTCCTTCCAACAAGGGGAAGCTTCTTCATAATTATGTTTACTTTCATTTTTGTTTTAGGTGTACTGATTGGTTACAAAAGGACAACATTTACCCAGAATGACTATAGAGTGATATCAGAAATGACAGTACTTTCCTACATTTAGCAAACAAACAAAAAGCTAAAGTTATCTAAAAACGTAATTAGTAATTTTACATAACTGTTAATCTTTTCAGTTGTGACTGTTCCATAGACATACAAGACTTCATACATACATACATATACGTGCATAGCTTTGATTCATTTTGTAACATACAGTTGTCAGCTTCATTTTCTCTTCATCTATTGGTCTACCCATTTTTGTTTTTCCTATCACTATGCTATAAATATACTGCTTTAAAGAGCACAATGGTCTAGAAGAAGTTTCCTTAGAAAGCCACTATTTAATTCTTTTCCAATGTTATTCTTGTTTTTTGGGTTTTTTTTCAAAGTTTAATTATTTACTTGTACATGAATCACTGCCATGTACCTATCTTTTCTGCTCGCACTTTGGTTATAACCTTCTATAAATTATGCTAAGTTTAGAAATGGTTATTAGTACAAGAGATCTAGGTATTGTATCTTTCATGATAGAAATCTTTGTTGAACAGAAAATTACTTCCCTCCCAGTTGGTAGACTCTAGGGCCATGGGAAAAAGCTTTCTCCTGTAGAAGTGAATGGCACTTTTCTTCATTGGCTTGAGAGGACCCAGCATGTTAACTGATGTTTGCATACTGCAGATGTGTGAGAAAAGGACATTGATACAAATTATAAGTTTTCAAGCCAGCAAAGCACTCACTCATATGGTTACTGTGTGAGTGATACACATTTCCATAAATATTCTGACCTGCCTGAAGGCACTTATGTACTTAAAAGCTTTACTAACTGTGGAAAGAATCATATTGCATCACATCATCTCTCACGTATCATAAGAGAGGCAATAAAGGCTTTCACAGATCAAAATTCCAGAACTATTACACCCTTTGTTTTGGGTGTAAACATCCGTTCAAATATGTATTTCAAAGGTTTTCCACTATTTCCTATTTCAGCCCCTGTTTGGCAAAATTTTTAAGCAGCTACAACACGATCATTTCAATCCCTTGTATTTCAGTAGCACTGGGAGAAGGGAAGAGAAAAGTATTCAGTATTTTCTTTTTTTAAGGACCATTATTTTTTGTATGTACTATTGTATGGCATTCCAAGACCTGGGCCCTATAAAGGAACCATGTATCACAAGAATGCAATGTAATCAGTGAAACTGTATGAGAATCTTCAGTGTTTCCATTGGCAAGATCCACCATTTTATTTTTTGTACAGTGAATACTAAAGGACACAGATATTGCATTGACTTTAGTGGAATCAGTGTTATTTTTCAAGTTAGACATGCGCCTAACTATTTTGCTGAATTGGGTCCCTTCTCTGCCTGGGGAAGAATTAACATGAATTGGAAATTTATTTTGAATTATATTTAAAAGTATTCTAGATTAAAAACAAAAAACCCCAAACTTCTCCTCTTTCTGAATGCTGAAGTATAAAACGTCAATAATGTAATTAACATTCTAGATGGCTAGATCACTATGAGATTACTTATATTAATTTAATCCTTTAAGTAGTGAAGAGTTTTGCTACTCTGTGGCTGATTCTTCTCCGGTGTCATTTTCAGACTAGTGTAAGATCTCAAATTTAGAAATGTTTGTAAGATCAGGAAAAAGAGAAAATAGACTTCTTTGCCTCCCCCACATGAATAAATCAAACCAAATTGTATAAAAAATACTGTGTTGTTTTTTCCTTTTTTTCCTCCACAGCTGTGTGTATTTACAGCAACTTGTTAGTGGACCTTAGGGATCTGAATACTACATTCCAGAGCTGCTTCATGCCAATTATTGTTTTGAGTGATGAAACTGCCTTGTATCATTTCATCTGTGCATATGAACAGCAGGTAAATGTTATAGTTTATGATTTCCAATTATAAATCAAATAGACTGAATTCTCAGTTCTCTTAATAAGGGCTGTAAAAGCACTGAAGTGTGAGGAGACTACTGTTTTTTGTGAAAAAGGGTTAGAGAGTAGGGTTTATTGATTTTTTTTTCTCCTACCTTCCTGTCATACCTAACTTTTAAGACCAAAATTGAAAAATAGTTAGAGAAGGAACTGAATGGAGGCATCTAACTACTGACACTATAGTTAGGTGTTCCAAATCATAGACAGATCCAGCAATGATGCATTCAAGATAGCCAGTAATATGAGGTACTATGAGGCTGGCTTTATGAATAACTGATTTTCTTTAGATGAACTTTCAAATCAAAAGTGTTGAAGAGGATTCAGCTCCCTTTTTAAGATCCTACTAGAAACGTGTCTGCAAAAACCCGTATAAAATTTAGTCTTTCAGCAGTCTAGACTAAAATGGATGGATAAGGGCAAAGATTTTTCCACATAAAATAGATGAGCTCTGATGGTAACACTAAGTGGCAAAAAGCATTAATGGACTAGATTTAGTTACTTTAATGTGAAGTCTTCAGATTCAGAACAAATTTTCTGAAATGGATGTTGCACTAGCCCTATTTGGAGTCTAGTTTTGGGATCCCCAGTGCAACAAAGACATAGACATACTGGAGAAAGTCCAGTGAAGGCCATCAAGATGTTCGGAGAGCTGGACCACGCAATGAAGAAGCTGAAGAGAACCAGAGTAGTTCAGCCCGGAGAGGGAAAGACTAAAGATAGACTTTGTGTTTTCTACAGCTACCTAATGGGAGACTGCATAGAGGAGATGGAATCAGACTTTGCTTGCAAATGCATAGAGATAGAAGAAGAGGCCACGGTCACAAATTGAAAAAAAGGAAATCCTGATTAAATATTAGGAAATAAACATCAACGTGAGGTGGTCAAACACTGGAACAGGTTGCATAGAGAGGTTATGGATTCTCCATCCCTGGAGATATTCAAAACTTGACTGGACAAGGCCTGAAGCAACGTGATCTAAGTTGACCCTGCTTTGAGTTAGTGGGAGGGAGTGAGGGAAGGCTGGACCAGAGTCCTCCAGAAGTCCCTTCCAAACTAAATGTACTGTATCAAACTACTATTCGGGCTTATTAGTTCATTATTCGTGTTTCTCCTTTGGTGTAGATTTTGAGAAGTTACTGGGCAGGGGGAAACTTATTCCAGTCATGTGTTACACTAATCATATATTTTGATGAGTTATAAATAACATGGCTGATGAATGATAATTTCTTGTAATAGTATGGCATTTTATTCTTCTCGTCCGTGCAAGTTTGTCTAGTAGGCATTATGAGAATTGGCACTGAGTGGGTGTAAGTCATATCGCATTAGGTTCCTTATGTGTATGCATCTCATGCTAAGTTATTTTTAGATTTTTCTAATCCTATTGACTGGGGATCAGCAAGGACCGGTTTGAATTTAGGTCTGCTGCCGTTGACATGAGAAAAAAAAAAAAGAATAATATTCTGTTCTTACTTTTACCTAGTCAATTTTTCAGAGAGTTATAACATTGTGAGACATATGTTGACTGACTGTAAAAGAGTCACATACTAATGAGGTCCCAAGGTAGATCTACCAACAGAGGCATATAGTAGTAGAGTACTGTGGTTTTTTATTTCTTATAATTCATCTGTGGTGCATTATACAGATTCAAAAAGAGATGTGCTGATTTCTGAAGGAGGCTACATCCATACTCTTCTTCTTCTTCTTCTGCTTTGAGCAGCCTTTTGTTTCCATCATCTCAGATGTGCAGAACAGTTCAAAGGTCAAAGCTGAATAGGAAAAAAGCCCTTGAAAAGATGCAATGCCACTCATAAAAAGTGAATATGAGAAGCATTTAATGAAATCCTGAAATTCACAGATCTCATCTATTCACTATTTTGTAAGAGACTTGCTTAAAGCACTGATATTACACATCATAAAAAGCTTTTTTTCAATAAGTGGAAATTAGTAACACATTGTAAAGGTTCTGTCAAAGTTTTACAACTGTATAATTAAACCATCTGCTGTTTCAGAAAAGACTAATCTGACTTAGGATGAGCTATAAATATCTCAGGTCAGTGACAAGAAAATGTATTTCTAGGCTATCAAAACCAAATATAAGATACCGAACTTCTCAGCTCACTATGCAAAGGGTTACGCATGTAATTAAGAATATGCTTGTTTTAAAAGTCCTTCAGCCTTTGAAAGATCAAAAAATTGTTCTAAAGTGGCACTTCTAATTTTTTTTAATTATAGGTATGTTCTTTTTTGATCTGTTGTCCATTTATTTGAATCCAGTTTAACCCAAGAAATATTTTTCACCATCAGGTTTCCCTCTGTACATGTCCAGAAAAGGGCATTCTTACACAGCATGAAGCTCTTTTTTTTTTAAGGAGATATGTGTTTAAAATGACTCCACTGACCGGACTTTGCAGTATTTGCACAAAGGGTATCAGATATTTCTGCAAATCAGTTCCAATGATTCCAGTTCCACATGTAATAACTTTAGCTACTCTGCTGCCTAAATTCATAATTTGACTTCATAACGCATGCAGATTATTACCATGTGTCTCTGAATACCTGCTCCTGATGAGACAGCAGGAAAGCATCTCAAGGGAGTTACGAAATGGCTTTGTCTCAAGTTCTTACCATCCATAGGCTATAGCCAGCTCTACATTCACTCTCCACTGACACTAGCAACGTTCAGCTGGTCAGCACCAGGACAAAAGCAATCTGAATAAAGTTATGCACATCCTACCGACAAAATCGGGTCCTTTGTCATGTTACTAGCTGGTTACCTTGCACCACCACAGTCAGAACTTCAAAAGCAGGGAAAGAAGATAATTTTGAGCCCACTTCCAGACAACTTATGTGTCATTTATTCACGCTGAGAGAGTTTGCTAAAGTTATCTGATCAGAAAGATCTTATTTTGGAATCTGTTTGTACAGGTCTAAAAGACTACATACATTGCAAAGAAGTAGCCCTCAAAATCGTAACTACTTTTAGGGAAGCCCCAAGTGCCTTGTACTTTAATACTGCCTTTCTAAGTAGTTATGCCATACCCATCACTAGATAGACTTACCAGTCTTGCTAAGTCTTTTGATGATGCCAGTCCAGATTTCCAGTTAGGTATCCCGGTAGAAATCTGGATTGCTCAGCTCACAGAGTGCAGGGAAAATGATTCATTTTCAGAGACAGCTGAAGACCTTTCAGAGACAGGGCCCAGAAGATAGGATTAGTGCTATACAAGGTTGGATCCAGACATATGTGACAAGTCTCATTCCACAGATAGCTAAAGGGCTGGAAAGTGGATGAGAGTAAAGAGAGTCAGGATTGCAACTGGGAATGGCCAAAAAGCAAGAGCCAGGTATTTTCTAGACACGCTGCTCGTTGTTACTGTTCTTGTAATCTTGCAATCTTGTGTCTGCAGTTTTTGAAAGAAAATATTAACAGCTCATATGCCATTAAAAAAATTGCAAAAGTGGGAGGAAACGGGGCTGCTAAAAGAAAGATGTAAAACATGAAGCCACGTTGCCAAAGTTTTCCACGGAAAACAAAAATATAGCTGGGAGAAGCCCTATTTTCCAGCTACGCTGGTACAAGAATAGTTAAGGTTGATTAGGCTATCAGAAATACTGATAAGGTCAAGTACCTTTTATGGCAACAAAGGAATTGGGAGTAACAGGGAAAAGAGAAAAGGGAACTGATTCTTTTTTACCTACAATTGCTATTTGCTTTATATTTCTGATTTTCATTTTACTTTTGCATTCTGTTTTTAACTTACCATATTTTCTCATTTCTGAATGGTTTTAAATACATTAACTTTGCTTAAAGTCCAACATTAACATTGAGTTAATCTCTGAGTTTATATTTAGATTTTCCTTTCGAGGTGGTAACAAGATTTAAGTAATATTAAGTGTCTGTTGTCAGGGTTCAGATAAGTTGTGATTAATTTCTAATCAGGAAGCTGTTATATTATTTATAATAACTACAAATTATTATTACTGTATTTACTGAAATATTTGTAATATATTTGAGAAAAAAAAATCTCAGAATGCAGCTGAAGAGCCTATTCCTTGATACATAAAAAGTAACTATGCTTGAGTGACCTGGCTAATGATGAATTCAAGGGAAAATTTGGCCACCTCCCCCGAAATAACCACTAAACAAATATGTGCGTATAGACTTTTCATCGCACCTCCCTTGAAAATGAAGCAAACAGCTCTGTAGCTGAATAGAACTGCGTCTTTGCTCTGTTGCTCTGATCCAAGATGTTGCTTCTATCCTTCAGCAGACAACGAAAATCTTTGAAAATCCTCAGGGACAAAAAGGAATATTTTAATGGGTGAACTTTACCTTTTGCTGCTCTTTTTCTCCATGTGTATTATAAATTAGGCTGCAACATACAAAGATAACAAATACCATGTTTTGGCTATGGACATCTACAAGATATGTTGACATTTGGACTGTTTCATTGTCAAGCAATGACAATTATGATTTCAAACAATAAATTCCCTCAGAAACGTGGGATGTCTAAACAACATTTGAGTTGCTGCTTCCTTTGAATTACACTACCATTCATCATCTCCACTAATTCAATAAAAACTGTCAATACGATAAATCATTGTTTCTGTTGAATTAATGAGGGTGTTTGGTTACTAATAGGATATGACTGTATTAGGGAAATGTTTAAAGTAACGTGATAGATTACCAAGGAATCGTTTAATAAAGGTTACATGTAATTTTTAAGTCTTTCCAAACCCTGTGAGAAAGGAGTGGACATATGTATTATGAAGACAGCCACTTCATAAACCTACTTATTGTCATCACTTAATCACTTACTGTGATAGCTTCTTCAAGGGTGTCGGTTCTTTGCAGTAGACAGGGGATTCAGGGGACCTGTGTTCCATCCTTGGTCAGAAGGATGAGCTAAGACATATGAATTGCCCTTGCTTCTTTTTCTGTTTCATGCCTTACAGAATGCGAATAATTGCACTGGCATCTTTGTTCTGTGCTTTAAGATTTCCTGATAACAGCACTGAATGTGAGCCGTGCATTATTTGTAAATAGTAAGGTTTTATCTTCCTGTGAGTAAAGGTACTCTAACCCTTATTCAGATAATGATTGCTTCTGTAGCCTTGGGCAAGTAATTCATGGCCCAATTTTCAGAATGAAGTTGCACTTACACTTTTTATTGGTTTCAGAAGCTAAAGTAATATCTGAGTACTGGCATATCTGCAATTCAGGCTGTTCTTTCAGATTCAGTTTCTTCAATTGTAAAATGGTGGCAACAATGCTTATTGCTGTCCAGGCTGATATAAGAATTAATTTTTTAATGCAAAAGATGAATTGTTGTATGAAAAGAGCTTAAAAGTAATGAAACCAACTGTTTTTTTTAGAAGGCAAAATGATAACTTCCTGAGAAGTTCAAACGATGTGAAGTAACACAGCTACTTTTCATAAAAAGCAGAGTAATACAGTTAACTGCCCACAGAAGAGCATTACCTTTCTTTTGTAGCTACGCATGCAGAGTGTATCAGCCAAGACAATGAAGAGGTATCAAAAGTGTAGCAATTCTATCTGTACAACATTGATCATGTATTTAACATTGGACATAAACCAATATTAATTATGATGAAGCAGATAAGACCTCTCCAGCATTAGACCTCAAGGAAAATCCTCACCTCTAGGTTAGTATGACTCTGCTCTCATTTTTGCTGTGTTTGGTGAAGGCACTAGTTTACTGTGGTATGAAGTTTACTATGGTGCTAAATTGAATTACCTTCATATTGGAGAAGAATTAAGACAGATACCATTTCACAATGTTTGGTTAGGTATTCTGCCTGTCTTTGATTTCAACATATTAAAATATGGTATGCCATTTTATTACTATATAATACCATACACTATGAAGCAGGTAATCTTGTGCAAATGAGTATATGGCTATATGACTGACGTACACATGCCAAAAACAAAAGAAAAAGAAAAAGAAATGATTTTAGAAAGTTGCTATTTAGAGTCACCAGAGGGTGGAAATGTTAAGGTGAACATGTGCCACTCCTTTCATGATTACCAATCTTTCTGTTAATGTCTGTACTACTGGATAAAAAACAAATACAGAAATAAACAAATAAACAAAAAATTATATTTTGCACATGGAAAATACTTTAACTTCCATTTCACCACTGGGGAATATTTATCTTAACAGAGAATTAAAGGAGAAACAAGGATTATCTGAACTCATAGTTGTTTAAGCAGAAAGACAGCGGAAAGGTACAAAAGTAATACAAATAGTATCTTGAGTCTTTATTGGCTGAATGAAAAGAAGGATATGTAGGCAGGACATTAAAGAAGGCAAAAGTGTAAAAAGCAGCAAATGAAAAGGCAAAATAATGCCTTCATAATAACCTTAATTCTACTGTAAATCGATAACTTGATATGACCAAAAACTGCTGTAGTTGATAGATGTACTTTTTTTTTTTAAATTCCTCGTGCTTAACAATTCTAAAGAGTGTAGCTAGAGCAGAATTATGGGATTTCTTACCAAAGAAATCTACCTTCTTTATTCCTTAGTGAATAGACATATAGTAAAACCTTATTCTCAGTCTGAAGCATTACTGTTTTACACTCCTGGTGGGTCATATTATGTGCATAAATTATCTCAGGCATTACTCCCATTGGTATAACACCAGGGAACAATACATTTGAAAGTTAGTGTTAAATATTTGTTGTCTTATGCTAATACACTGATTTGTGTTTTTATTAAGTGAATGTCAAGGGAAGAGCAATATTAAAGCAATACATTTATCCTTGAATTATTAATATTCCATGGAAATAATAGTGCTAAAGAATTCATGTGTGTGCATTACCAGCAGGTATAAGCTCCGTTCCATGTGCTTTGCAAAATGATTCATTAGAATTGTAATGAAAGGCTTCCCTTCACAGAACTGAGTTTGAAGACTTGCAAGATTTTTGTGAACTACTACTAATAATCAACTCCTCAACAAGCTAATCAAACTCTAACATTACTATTTCTCTTCTAGTGCTTGCTCACCGCTCTACTACTTTTATCCTAGTAGAATTTGCCAATTAAAGCCGGACAGCCGCAAAGTGTGTTCAAGGAAGGAATATCCACTGCAATCTTTCTTTCTAAAATGAAATAACCAGGAGACCTCAGTGGAAAATGAGAAAAAGAGAACAGTGCTTAAATGTGTACGTTCCTCCGTTTAGTGCCACTTTGAGAGCTCTAAAAAGTCTTGATAACACTTAAAGCCAGAATGTTCCTAGGAGTGTTTTACAACACAACTGGTATTTAATTAGCCTCAAATCTGCACTAGAAAGGCACATTTGTATACCCAGAGCACTACTCTATCCAAGAGTATGCATATTAGTGTTTATATCACCAGTTCATTTCTCGGTAGTATATATTATGGAATACTGTGTTTGAGGGAGGGGGAAAGCAATCAGCTGGAAAGGACTCTGGTGAGAACACAATGTAAACATATCATTCAAGGACAGCTACAAAAAATGTTAAGATGACACTTCACAATTACTGCTGTTTAAAATATGATTATTAAGATTTTAACATTCATAGTGTATGGACATCTGTGTATAGCTACTACCGAACTGTTAATGCCTTATGTATGTCTACTTTCACAACAGAGATGCACGTATCAGAAGAGTGGGAGTGTATATTAATTACCTGCCTGCCTCACAAATTCACACGGTAACATTGGATAGCATAAACGGCCAGTTGTAATCAATCCACCTTATACTTCTGAAATATGAAGAGTTTTTAGTATTTAACAAAAATATAGAGACAATGAAACATCCTCTTTTTTGCACTCCAATCCACTTCCGTTTCTCAGATCCGATATCAAGAATATGAGCTATACCAGTTACTTGATATTAGTACCGGGAAAAATAGTTTAATAGGCTATGTCCTTGGCTTGTGTCACTGCAACCGGGATTTAGAACAGCCACGTAGTCAGTCCTCAGGAGGAACCAGGCTCCTCCCCACCTTCCAGGACAGATTACGCTACTGCAACCTCTGTGCAAACAGCTTATTTGTATAATGTGAAATTGGTTTGGTAAAGCAGAATTCATTCCTATTAGGATCCCCACACTTTTCTGTGGCCATATGTCTGGCATATGTGGTAGTAGAATGCGTTGGAGAATCAAACAAGAAGAAAGAGCAAGAAATATCTGAGGTGTGCAATTCCATTCTGGAATGATGGCATTAAGGGAATTAAAAAAATAAACACTGCATTTACACAAACAAATGCAGAACCCTGGTATGGGGAATAATCAAACAAAATGAGAACACTAGTCCAGATTGAAACGAGAGTGGATTTCCTACACGAGTATCTCTATCCTCCAACAAACTAAATGAGTCAGACCTTTGTGCACCACTAAGTCTGCCAGCTACTGTCATGTTACTGAGGATGAGTCTGTGAGGTAAGGTGAGGTATCAGAAGAAACAAGTTGTTTTTCTATAGGTCCTAGATGCTACTGGAATACCAGAATGATGCTGTGAAACAAAGAAAGTTAATAGCAATTTAGGCCAAGGTAATATGCTGAAGGATTTGTTTCTGTAGTCCTCAGTCCCTCCAACCCAAAATGTTGAACAAAGATTCTTTTTCTTTCAAATCTTAGATTTAATTGGAGAAGAAGAAAAGCTTGTCCTGTACAAAATTAATGCCTAAGAATATGCTCTGTCTACTTTCAGCTGACTAAAATACTTTGCTTTCCATGTTAAATAATCTAGGAATATTTATTGCCTCAAGCAGGGAGTTAATATATGACCTTAATTATAAAATGCTCTTGGATAAAACCTGTCATGCTCTCAATAAATGGATGCAACTCCCAATGTCTCTAATTAGCAGAGTAAATATAATTAAAGCGACTATTATCCCTAAATGTAATTACCTATTCATGAACATTCCTTTACTACTTTCAAAATCATTTTTTAAAGAACTTAGCACATCTATTAAGGGTTCCTCTGGCTATATAAAATACTAGAAGAGGCATACAAGCATTAACTTTACTTCTTGAAAAGTGAACTAATTTCACTGGACTTTTACTATACTGATTTCAAGGCCCAGTCTAAATATAGCCAGAATTCAACAACAACAACAACAAAAAACACCTAAAGAATTATGGAAGCAGTAGAGACTGACTGTGAAGTACCATTGGAGAAGGCATTCACCTGTTCAGTTTACCCTCCCCCCACAAATTTCCAAGCAGATTTTAAACTTGTGTTCATAACACTAATGGAGAACAAACAAAATCCTCATGCAATTATTATGACTGCAAAAGAAACCCTCTAGTTATGAGCCAATACATTATGATTAAGTAGGGTTTCAGGCACTTGGTAGGAGAAGGGAGATGCCTGATTCCTTCTAAATAGTTGATAAAAAACTGCACTGTGAAATGTTTTGCAAAAGGCCTTTTTAGGGGAAATATCTCACTGAAGCACTTTCTATTAACCAGAACCATGCATCTGAATCAGCATCTGGCTTTCACTCCCCAGCTCTCAGCAACTAACTGTGTTAGTGCTCAGTTTGGCAAAACTATTTGCAATTGCATGCTCTCAGTTAATGCTCCTGGCCTCTAGCCCTTCCAAAAGTGATTAATTTCTATGGATGCATCTACCTAGTTGTACTCACTGAACTTCAAACACAGACATTATGAAAGTTAAATGTAATAAAAATAGCAAGGTACAGAGATTTTGAAATGTACACACTATACAAGTGCCAAATAAAGTTCATCTTGTAGTTAGATGAATAGGATAGAAAAACAGGAGCAATATCTTCTTGCTAAATGGGTTAAAAGAATGTAAACTATAAGCAGTTAACTAACATACGCAGTTCTTCCTGTTCAATTTGTGTCTAAGCCTGCCTGCCTCGTCAGCATTTCTGCTCCCTAAACAGAGAGAAAAAATATCAAGTTTTTTCTAGGCTTCCCTTCCAAGGAAACATATATTATCTGAGAGGCGTAGTTCTTACCAGACTTCTATTTACCATACTTGACACCTCTTCTGAATTTAACCTTGTGGGTGGGACCCACTTAAGGCTGCTTTTGAGGCCAGTCTGCAAGCTGTTTAAGCTGTTCTGTTTCTCAGTGTTCTGTGTGATAGTTCTCTTAATAGTTCTCATTACACCATACTTTACTGTGGCAACAAATAGCACACAGTATACTTTTTCTCCATCTGTGAGCATGTCACTCTGACTATGCAGGTGTTTGATTTTTTCTGAATCTTTGCCCGTAAATATATTTCAGGTGGAAGTAGGCATTTTGCCAAGATGGTATAACTATACAGCAAGAAAATGCTGATAGGGTGTCTCATCCAGCAGTATGAAGATACAGTCTTCAGACCTAAGTGATGGTGGTTTAAATTTTTCATCGTAATGCGCACTGTGGATTGCTTTGCACCAGACATACTGAGCTCGATAAGACTCTGATGAGAATGGCCATGTTCAGCACCTAAATACAACTTTGAGATCACTAGTGAATAAAATTGCCTCAGTGCCTAATGGTATTTCCCGGAATATGCCTAGAATCACCTAAATTTGGAGATGTTGAGCAGCTATGACGTAAGCCTTGGTGGGGCTTATAATGTAAGCCTTCCTCTATATCTTCTGCCCAAGAGGTAAACTTATACCTGTTAGAGCACTCCTGAGTGGGTGCCACAAATTGCAACAGGACACGTTTTTATGCAATGCCTCAATATTTGGGCACACACGCACACGCACAAGATAATGGAGACCTATGATGAATATCCCTTTCTAAGGAGAAATGAAACCAGATTTCCGCAGCTTTCAAGCTTAAGGATATTTTGAAATGGAATACATGTACTATGTAACACCTGATATCCCCTTTTTTCCTCCTAATTTCAGATGGTTTCTGCCTGAGAATGTAGCCCAAAGTTGCCCGAGATTCTTAGGCTGCACTCTTTCCTCAACAATTTTCCTAGGTGAGATGATTCTGTGGACACCTTTCTTAGCAGATGTGGATTTCAGCAGTTTCCAGTATGTAAAAGGTAAGTGTCATGAACGGTGAATATTGTCGTAACATAAATTCTTTCATGGGTGACTACTGCCTTGTGCCGCATTGTGCGTTAACTCCCCATCAGGAAAATGGAGAAGCACAATTTTATTAACTTATAGGAGTGTGGTGAGGATACATTATCTAAGCCCTTGACGTGTGCTGGTGTTCAGATGATGCTAATGTAACCTAAGTTACTGAATTGAATATATATGTAACTGATGGACGTGTCTATAGTGCCTTTGCTTTCAGATACATTTCTATATGGGAAGACAAGCTACTAATGTGAAGACAGGTCAGTGGAATTATTGGTATTATATTCCTGAAATTTGAGGAACCTGAGAAAACATGTATGTCTCACCTATGTTATTTGCATTTTCCTATTTTTGTTTTTATGTCTTTTCAATAAGTACTGTGCTCTAAAAAAGGCATTTCCGGGAATTTCATTAAGGTATTGGGAAGCCCAGTGTACTGGAGTTGAACTTTATTCCCAGAACTATCAGCAATCTGTCAGTGGCAAGATTTCCTGGAATGATATCAAAAACCCTGGCTATAATGGCCAAGGGAACTGTGTTAGTCCTTCTCTAGCAAATTGTATTTAAGTGTAGTTCACTAGAAAAGTGACAACAATTGTTTAGAAACCCCATGGGGACTGGTACATTACTAAAACCTTAGACAGCTAGACAGGTCCTAAATGCTGAATACCAAGGCTTTCTGGTACATCTGAAAATCTACAGAGTGCTGGCGTTTTGAGGGCAGGGAAGGGGGAGGTAAGAATTCAGGTAAGACTGCATCTCTTCCTGCTGCCAATTGAGAAAAATTTAGAATACATACTTTCCAAGTGTTTGTTAAGCATAAACTGATGATAAATACAGCAAGTAAGAAATCGGAACTTCCAGTTTTATATCCTTTTTTGTTACAAATTGGAATAAACAGCTCAAATTTTAGGTTTTTTTGAGGAATGGAATTTGGAGCAAAAAGAATCTCTTCAGAAACAAGAAATATTTGATGCTGAAGTAGATGAAAATATAAAATAATAAATTTACAACAAAATGTTTTGACGTTAGTGAAGTGAAATGTTTTCACACTGGTTAAGTGAATGAGAAAGTCAAAAGGCTTGTCGTTGACATTGATTTTGTTGAAAATAAATTCAAATTTGACACATTCCTGCAAAATATTTCTCATTATGAGAAAGTATCATTTCCTGAAGGAAAATTATTGTATTAAAAGTTCTTTTAGCCACCTCTTGCTTTAAAAAATAAAAAAAAATCCCTTCCTTTTCTAGAAATAACCATGCAAGCTACTGTCTCTACCCCCTCCCCACCTCAAAAAGCTAGTCTTAATTCATCCTTGAAAAAAAACCACTGCCTTGGGCACCATCTTCAGTGCCCAAAATGAGCGAATCTTGAGAATGCTAAGGAAGCTTCATCACAATAGCAGTAATGAAGAATATGCAAAGGGATGACAGTGGAAGAGAAGAAAATGGATCTAAATTCCATTAGCTTCGGAAATGTTCACTTCTACATTTGTTTTTCAGCCTTTTGACATATTTGTTTTATTTTGCAATACGCTAACTACCAAAGGAGAGATTTTTATTGGAGTGGTGCTCTTGACCATTTTCAGCTTTATGTACTGAAGAACTGAACATCCATCCACACTATCTACTCTGCTCGGAACAGTCTTTAATTGTGGATATGACAAAAGAATATAGACTAAAATGAAAGTCATCATTTGATTCTTCTCTTTTACAATATGACAAATGATCATTGTCAGAGAGATCTTTGTCTTTAAACATTTAAAAGAAGTACGCTGTGATTTATGCTGAGTAGAACACAGTTTGAAGGATAAGAGTTCTGTCATCTCTGTGATTGCCTTTGTTTTGCATAATGTAATTAAAGAGATGTGCGCAATAATAAGGATGATGTGCAATGAGTCCACTAATTGTAATAGCTGAATTTATTTTCATCTTTTTACTGCACAAATTCATTTTGGATATAGATTCTTTAAACTTTTTTAAACTACTCAGATGCCTCTCACATTGAGGAGAATAATCATTCAGAATAAACACAATCTGTGCACCAGTTTGTTTTATTCATGGCTTTTCCTTATAATTTCAAAAAGAAATAACATATTTTTACTTGCAATTTTTTTACTGTCAGGGTAAATTCTGTCACTAGCCTCAGGCTCCCAGGTCCTTGAGGTTAGTGGCAGAGTCTGTAGGAATGAAGTATTACTCACATTATAGAAAAACCAAGTCAGGGACTAAGGCCAAATGAATGCACGCAAGTCCACGGAAGCAAATAAGATACAAGGGTGCTGAGGAAGCTGGCTGATGTAATTGTGAGGCTACTCTTTATCACTTTCAAAATGACATACTGACTGGGAGAGATTTCTGATGACTGGAAAAAGGCAGACATTAAGCTTATCTTCAAGAAGGACAAGAAAGAGGATCTAGAGAATGGCCTGCCTAGCTTCAGTCTCCGGGAAGATTTGGAGCAAATCACCCTGGAAACTGGCCAATAATATGAGGGACAGGGTGACTGGGAATGGCAGTCGTGGATATATCATGGGCAAGTCATGCCTGACCAGCCTGATTGCCTTCTATGATGAGGTGATTAACTCGATGGATGAGGGGAGAGCAGTGGATGCAAGTTACCTTAACTTTAGTAAGGCTTTTGGCACCGTTTCTCATAGCCAAGTTGATGAAAGAAGATTGGATAAGTGGACTACAATGTGAGTGGAAAATTGGCTGAACAAAGTCTAACCGGTAGCTGTTTATTAGTGGTGTTCCTCAAGAGTCAACATGGCTGCCAGTATTGGATGATGGGACATAGTACACTGTCAGCAGGTTCAAGGATGATACCAAAAGGAGAGGGTGGCTGATATGCTCAAAAACAGGTCTGCTATTCAGTGGTGCCTTGACAGGCTAGAGAAATGGGCTAAGAGGAACCTCATGAAGTTCAGGAGAGGAAAATACAGAGTCCTGCATGTGGGATGGAACAGCCCCATGGAACAGCACTGACGTGGCACTGACTGGCTGGAAATCAGCTCTGCAAACAAGAACCTGGGAGTCCTGGCAAACTGCAGGTTGAACTCAAGTAAGGAGTGTGTTCTGGCTGCAAAGAAGGCCAACAGCATCCTGGGCTGTATTAGGAAGAGCGCCACCAGTTGGTTGAGGGAGATGATCCTTCCCTTCTGCTCAGCACTGAGGAGATCACATTGGAAGTGCTGTAGCCAGTCCTGGGTTCCCCCATACAAGAGAGACATGGACATACTGGAGCAAGTCCAACTGAAGGCCACCAAGACGCTCAAGGGCCTGGAGCACACGATATATGGGGAGAGGCTGAAAGACCTGGATCTATTCAGCCTGGAAAATAAAAGATTTAGAGATGGGATCTTATTGCTGTTTTCAACTACCTAGCAGAGGTTATAGAGAAGATAGAGCTAGATTCTTTTAGGAGGTATACACTGATAGGATGAGAGGAAACAAATACAAGTTACAAAAAGGATATTCTAACTAAATATTAGGGAAAAAGTCATCATTACGACGATCAAACACATAAGCAGGTTGCCCAGAGAAGCTGTGGACTCTCCATCCTTGGAGAAAATCAGACCTTGACCGGGCAAGTTGCTCAGACCCTGAGCAACTTGATCTAAATCAGCCCTGCTTTAAGTGGAAAAGGGTATTGGACCAGATCACCTCCAGAAGTCCCTTTCAGCCTAAAGTTATTCTATGTGCTGTGCTGCACATATTCCTTGATATAGGATGAACTTAGCCAGCTAATTGTAATGGAGGAGCCTCGAGGCAGCCACCACTTGGCACCAGTGATGATGTCACTGGCATGTCCATCACATCTTGAAGTGAAACAACATGTTTTCATATAACGTACTTTTGTGCAACAGTACTCCTAAGAAAAGTCTATAAAAACTCTAAAGACTGCTATGGTGATGAATCTCACTGTGGATGGGATCTGCACAGCATGTCATGCCCTGACTAGAGGTCTGTTTGATTCTGTATTAACTTGAGTTTCAGTATCAGAAGGGATGTACAATTTTAGAACTTGCTATTGCCTTTTCTGGGATATTAGTAAAATAGTTAACTTTCTTGAGAGAGTGTGTGCCTTTCTTGTTGGGATCCAAAAGAATCAACAGCTCCTGGTGCAAAAAAATCATATGCACCCCCAAATTCTTCTGTGCATTCAGAACACTGACAAGTTTCAGATAAAAATATCATTTGTACAGCAAAGAGCAGCTTTCAGAAGAACAGTTCTGGAGTTCTAGGTCTCCCTCAGGGTGACTTTAAGAAAGAACCTCAGGCCTAGCTGGTTGTGCTTAGTTCAAACAAACCCAACTGCTTAGTTGAAATACACATATAATGATTCATTCCAGTTTGATCCTATGTTTTTGTTTTAATATTGATTTTTACTGGGAAATTACAACTATTTAAATGCTCTCAGGTCTAGATTTCCAGACTGACAAAGAACAAGCTCCAAATGGTCAATTTTTCTGATACCTTGGCACCAATATAATTGCAATCCACTATAATTTCAATTTATATTTTCATCTTTGGGTTTTCTGTTCATAAGAGGAAAAGTACTTCTACAACTTTTACAAAAGTTTTGAGCTACAGAACATATGATAATTTCTTCTGTGTTGCCAATGCTGAAATCCTGATTGCGCTGAAAATAGCAGACCACTTTCTTTCTGTAACAAAGATTCTCATCACATGGTAGAGTGGATTATGTCTGTGAGTTTGCTTGCATATGTGCATGTATGTATAAAATCCTGAACTAGGACTCAATTATATTGGCAGGAGAAAGTAGAGAAGAAAAATGGAGAAAGTGCAAAATATACATCAGAAATATTGAAAATAGCTAGTGAAGTAAGAAGTAATTTAAATTTCTTCATGCTGTTTTGCTGCCTTTCTAAGTGCAAGGAATATTCAACAGCGGTTTATTGCCTGGACTCTTGAATTTTGTTGCTGTCAAACTTATCTTCCTTGCACAAAGAATTACTTTTATTTTCTTAAATGCTGTGATGCAGAAAAGTTTAATATTATACTGTTTTTCTGCATATGACAATATCCTCACACATCTATTGAGAGCAATATGATATGTTTGATTGATTTGGCTTAGCATATGTTATGAGCTGCAAAGAGGCAAGTACGGCAGGAACTCACACTGATCAGTTTCCCTGTGACTACAATAAATACACATTATTTCTGAGAGCATCCAATAATACACACAGCTTTTAGCTTGTGCACTTTGTAAAATGAATTTTTTTTAAAAAAAAAACATATTTGAGTTTAAGTAGACTGTAAAATTAAAGGTTATGATTCAGCGTGGTATTTACCTGAGTCAGGCACGTATTTGAGAACTATGCTGAAGCAAAGCATGTCATTTTAATTTAATTTCATTAATGCTTTAGCACTATAAAAGAGGAATAAAGCAGCAACAAATTAAGCTCTAAACGACAAACATGTCTCTAATAGGAATAGAGAAAATATGATTTTTTCATGATTATAAGTAGTTTGCAATATGATTTTAATATGATTACAAGTAATTTGATGCTTTCCAAATTGTGTAATAATAGATCACCATCAACCTAATTAATCTGATACGTTCCAGTTCCTCTATTTTTGAAGCAATTTTAGATAATCCCTATTCTTAACTGGATATATAAGAAAATTATTCTGTTTGACCTTCATTAGACTTGAGAAAGGTGTATCAGTCACTGGGTATGAAATACACAACATATACTCCAGGAATCACAACATTACTTTAGGTCTTCCTCAAAGTTTTAACACAACATCAGCTATAACATAGTATCTTTCAATGTTGTAATGGCGTAACACTTGATGAATGACACTCTGCTGTCCCATCTATTCCTCACATGAAATCATGAGATAATGCTGGATATGAAAGAATTTGGCCGTAAGTACTTAAGAAGACCCTTTATCTAGACTCTATGAGATGAAATCTTGAGTTATTAGGGGCCTGTACTATAAGATTCTGGGTTTTGTACAGTACATTGACTGGTTTGATGGAAGACTATTGTATGATCATTGTTATCATTTTGTTAATGAATACATTAACAGTGTTAACGGTAACACATTTAAAATAGTCTAAATGTTATTAACTTACGAATTGTAATTTCTTTTATTCTAACATTTTCCTAATGTAGCAAGTCTGTTTCAATGGTTAAGCCATCTGCTTGTTGAAGCTGTTACTTTCAAGCTCTATTAATTCTTTTCTGTTTACTGCTTGTGTTATAAAACATTCCTGATAATAAACTTTTATTCATTCATATATTTCTGTCATATTATTATTATCAATTATCATATACCTCTAATGCAATAAAACTTAAAATATGCTAGACCCCTTCAAAACACAAAGTTGGCTCTGAAAAGTGATCTGGTCTAAAGAGCCTGAAATAAGAAAGGGCTGAGATGCAGAAAGGGTAGACAATGATAGGAAGTGGATAAAATATTAAAGCATACAACCAATGACATCAAAGTTACAAGAGATACCAGTAGGCAAATGTTCTCTTGGTAGTCATTTCTGGTTGCGTGGCTGAGTTTGCTTTTAGTGTTAGAATATCATCATCCTATTTATGCCATTAGATTACTCTCAAAGCCTCATCTGCTATACTTAATGCATAACTCCATTTTCTCCTGCAACTTGATAAAATATATTCTCTTACAAAGTAAGGAAATTAGATAAACAGCGGTTTAGGCAAAACTGAATTTTTATTAAAAAACTGCTATGGAAGTCATTGAAATCTAGGGAGATTTTGCAGTTGGGAAGGAAAAACAAACTAAACTTTCAGAATCTTACAGAAAAATGTTTTCTATGACTCCAATGAATTGCAGGACTGAAGTGAGTGATTTAGCTATCTTTCCTTGAGCTTTGTGGAGAAAGAAGCATTTAGGGTCAGATTTGAGTTAAGTATGTCCTTGAGTCATCATATGTGCTTTGTGTGCAGAAGAAAGTGTAAAAGGCGCTGTGGATAGCTGAGATACCAAACCTGGAATCAAAGGGAAAACAACAAGTAAAAAAGGCAATGGAAAGAAAGAGGGGGAAGATGATTACAAGAAACCTGAACTTTGTGCACCAAAGAGGATGCAAACGGAAAAGGACAATGAACATGATGAGGTTAGATCAAGGGTTGAGAGAGCTGAACTAAGCAGCTCCATTTTGCTTGAGCTATTGAGTAGCAGGAAGATCAATGTAAAGGATGCTATGCTAAGTAAAAATGAAAAATGAATGAAAGTTTTTGCTGTCAGGGCATAGAGAAAAATTTTAATCTGAAAAATATTGTGAAATGAAAGCAAAAATACCAGTAGTTTAGATATGTACTATGTATAAAAGTTGAAAATGCTTTCTGAGATTGCAGAACAGTGATTTCAGAAGCTTATATTTCAAAACAATTGGAAAAATAAGGTCTTAGATTGTATCTGTGTTTAATATGTCAGAGACACTTAGCTGATGGTTTGCTATTTTCATAACAAACACTGAAAGCTTCTGTAACACAAACAGCTACATCTGAACAAGCCGACCTAGTCAATATAGTTAATGGGGTTTGGGGTTGATACATCTTATACTAAAGCAGACATCTAAAATAGATTTAATGAATCACAAATGACCCCCCCAGAAATCTCTAGTTTTCTCCACCAACCACAAAGAGAACTAGGCATGAGTACAGGTTACAACACAGAGTAGCCACTTGGAATGACTAAGGGATTCGTGGATGGAAAACAAATTTTGTGATTAATCACATATCCCAGTAAAATGCTGAAATGAATGTAAATCTGAGATACTCACTTTACAAATTGCATTTATTTTTTAGTATATTTAATTCATGAGAAAGCTAAAATAACAGACCCAGAAGGTATATCTTTGTAATAACTTTGGTAAAGGGAAAGATAAAAAGACTTAAATTCACATGAAGAAAGGAAGAAAAAAGAACAAAGAAGTACTCTGAATTGTTTATCATTTTCCGAATAAAAAAATCCCCCAAAAATACAAATGCCACCATACCCTAACCTTTCTCCGTGCCACGACAGTATTGTTTTCTACTACTCCTGAAATGTTTTCTTGCCATGGTATGACTTTAAAAAACAGATATCTTACTATTTAACATGATTAACATGCCGACCTTTTAATTATATGCTGAACTTAACACTACAATTGTTAATTTAGCATTGATGTAAAAAAGGAGGAATGCATCAGAATAACATTTTAGGCAGATTATGAAAAAAGCATTCTCTTGCAGTGCAGTCACATAACTATAACTGAGTGTCCCTTTGTTTAGTTGTGATCAGATCTTCCCCCTCTTCTCACAAAAAAGAAGCATAACATTAGAAAAGCATAACATTTCAGTGAGCACTTGAAGAGAATGATACATGAGATATATTTGCATCAATTAGGGAATAAGCATCCTTGAATGGAGAGGTATGTTAAGGAGCTGGTTTTAAACAAAAGCTAGGTATCTAGTCCAGGGTGGAAATCAAATTTCTCTCTCCAGTCTGCAGAGGAGATAGACACTCCAGAAGGAACTCATTTCATCCAAAAATCAGTGGATTCCTAGGATATTCATCTACTGGGCTATCCACCTTCTCTCCATTGACTCTGTTAGAGCCTAGATAATCAGATGGGACTAGATCTCTGAGTTTTAGATGGCTGAAGCTAGCTGAGATAAATTTGTCCTGAAATGATAAGCGGCTAGGATTATTAGCATAACTAATCCTAAGTGAATAAAACTATTGCTAGTTACCAATTTCTGATCATTGCCTCCACATGATTTACACTATATATCTGCAAATCACATGTTTATTTGCACCCAGTGGTACGCATAGTTATGTGTGGTCACAGGCTATATATTGGTAAAAGAATCAGACAGAAATGTTCTGTAGATTAAGAATTGGTATTTCCTTCTTCAAACGCAAGCAACAATTTTACTGTATGCCTATTTGCTGAGCAGATAAAAAAAAAACTGACAGAAATACGATGTTAGCTTGCTAACACATTTCATTACAAAAATTGAGAGGACGTATTTTTGGCTGAAATTCACTTCAGTGACTAGCACAGGCTCATATCTTATTAGGAGTCCCTCAGTCTAAGAAAGGTTACAACATGTTGTTTTCAGAGCAACCAAAGCCAGAGAAACCTGACTGCCTAGTAAAGTCACATTTTGTTACACTCACTAGCTCAGAGGAAACGGGAAACAACCTGAGCCTGCAACCTTAGTTATAGATCTAACTATGAATGTATGTAATTTTTTCTTCCATTCTGGAAAACCAGGCTTACCGTAATCTTCAGTTCTTTATACAGCTCTTGCACTACAAATAGGGCTAAACCTGCCTTGAGTGGAAAAGATGGGAGACGTGCAGAAAACGTATATCAAATGCCCTAATATTTGCATTGCTGGTTTACTAGCTTGAATGTTCATGACATTATTGAGACCCACAGCTTTACTGTATCCTGCAACACATCTCCCTCTGAAAATCGAGAATACTAGAAAATCACTGCAAGAATTTTCTGCACATGTCAAATCTGCAACAGATGATCTATTCTAAAGAGTTACGTACTCAGTTACTTCATGGAAAAAGATACTGTGTGGCAGCACATGGTTATGTGCAAAATACATCTGCGTTCTCTGCCCTACTCAGGGAGCTTGAGTCTTTTTTGCTGACCATGGTGCAAATGAGGAACAGGCCGATCAAACTCACTAGAGTCAAGCATGGGAAGAGTTGATGTGGCAGGAGAACCATGTCCTTTTTGAGCTCTTACCTCCTTTGCAAAGGAAAGAACATTTTTAGTTTTAATCTGAATTAATTAATACCCCTGGATTTTGGATGTTATAGATAGAGTCAACTAAAGTTTATTAATAATTAGTGATCTTCCAGTAGGACACACCTCTTGCATTATTTCTAAGAATAAACTTCTATTGTGAGCCTTGAATATGCTTCATTTCCCTCCTATCAACTTAATGATATTTATTAGTGTCACTTGTAATAGCACTATTGTTCTCAAAATATCATGTCCTTTTCTATCCTGTGTGCTATTTGCCTCTTTACAAAGATGTTTTCTTTCTAGTGATTCTTTTCTATTATAATGTTAGAGTTCTGTAAAGGCCCATTTTTGTCCTTGCAGTGGAGCACTTTCATTCGCAACTGACATTATAAGAGTTGATATTAGCACTCAGTAACTTCAATAAAACCTTCAGCACCTTGCAGGATCGATCCCTTTGTTGTTTTCTTTCATCCTCCTCCTGGTCATTTCATTGCTACTACAGAGCAGAGAAGGGTCGTCTTAGCCCCCAGCTCATTTTCACTACTCCCCCTTCGTGGAAGATCTAAAATTTCTGCAAAAGACAGAAACAGCTGTATAACACAGTAACAATGCTCTCCTATTGCATATGACCATTCACAGAATCACAGTATGACCAAGGTTAGAAGAGACCTCTGGAGATCATCTAGTCCAACCTCCCTGCTCAAGCAGGATCACCTACAACAAGTTGCCCAGGAGTGTGTCCAGATGGCTTTTGAAGATCTCCAGCGAAGGAGACTCCACTACCTCTCTGGGCAACCTGTTCCAGTGCTCTGTCACCCTCACAGGAAAGAAGTTTTTCCTCAGGTTTAGATGGAACTTCCTGTTTTTCAGTTTGTGCCCGTTTCAGTTTGTGCCCGTTGTGCCTCTCATCCTATTGCTGTGCACCACTGAGAAGAGTCTGGCCCCATCATCTTGATATTATCCCTTTATATATTTGTATACATTGATGAGATCTCCTCTCAGTCTTCTCTTCTCCAGACTGAACAGGCCCAGCTCTCTCAGCCTTTCTTCAGAGGAGAGATGCTCCAGACCCCTCATCACCTTTGTAGCCTGCCAGTAGTGCCATATCTCTCTTGTACTGGGGAGCCCAGCACTGGATACAGTACTCCGGGGTGGGGAGGGTCTCACCAGCGCTGAATAGAGGGGGAAGATCACCTCCCTCCACCTGCTGGCAACACTCTGCCTGATGCACCCCAGGATGCACCATTGGCCTTCTTGGCCACAAGGGCACATTGCTGCCTCATGATCAACCTGTTGTCCACCAGCACTCCCAGGTCCTCCTCTGCAGAGCTACTTTCCAGCAGGTCAACCCCCAGCCTGTACTGGTGCATGGCGTTATTCCTCCTGAGGTGCAGGACCCTGTACTTGCCTTTGTTGAATTTCAGGAGGTTCCTCTTGGCCCACCTCTCCAGCCTGTCCAGGTCCCTCGGAATGGCAGCACAGTCTTCTGGTGTGTCAGCCTCTCCCCCCAGTTTTGTATCATCAGCAGACTTGCTGAGGGTGCACTCTGTCCCTTCCTCCAGGTCATCGATGAATACATTGAACAAGACTGGACCCAGGACTGACCCCTGCGGGACACCACTAGCCACAGGCCTCCAACTTGACTCTGCACCGTTCACCACAACCCTCTGAGCTCGGCCATCCAGCCAGTTCTCAAGCCACCTCACTGTCCACTCATCTAGCCCACACTTCCTGAGCTTACCTAGGAGGATGTGATGGGAGACAGTGTCCAAAGCCTTGCTGAAGTCCCCGTAGACAACATCCACTGCTCTGCCCTCATCTACCCAGCCAGTCATTCCGTCATAGAAGGCTATCAGAATGGTCAAGCATGATTTCCCTTTGGTGAATCCATGCTGCCTACTCCTGATCACCTTCTTGTCCTCCACATGCTTAGTGATGACCTCCAGGATGAGCTGTTCCACCACCTTTCCAGGGATGGAGGGGAGGCTGACAGGCCTGTAGTTTCCTGGCTCCTCCTTCCTGCCCTTTTTGAAGACTGCAGTGACACCAGCTTTCTTCCAGTCCTCAGGCACCTCTCCTGATCTCCAGGACCTTTCCAAGATGATGGAGAGTGGCCTAGGAATGATGTCTGCCAGCTCCCTCAGCACTCGTGGGTGCATCCCATTGGGGCCCAAATGATCTCTACCCTGATCCTCCTCGACCAAAGGAAAGTCTTAATTCACTTGTCTGCCTATAGGGTCTAGAGCAAGGTAGTATCTAGTCACTGAATATTACTGTTTTCCAATGTCTTATAGATGAGTACAGACAGGCCAGTTAAAGTTGTTGCGAATCTAAGTAGAGAATGGTACTAGTCTGATTTGTGATGAGAGCTGGGGAGGGGCCGCACAGTTTTGAAAGAGCCTATAACAAAATTCAACCAGTTACCTTCTACATATCCAAATGCCTTACAATTTAATAAGTAAAAGTCCTCTCCAGCCTCTAAGAATAGCTCCCCTTGTCTCTTCCACCTCATGCCAGGTATCTCAGCTGGAAACTGCAAGTCCCTGATGATCCAGGCATCCATATTTTCTCTCTCTCTGACACTTGTTCTGTGCTATATGACCTGTAAGGTATAGCACAGTGTCTATTTCTTTGCATTTTCTGTGGCTACTTAGTGTGGGCTGGCTAGTGCAGGTCAACTAGTTTCCTGCGGGCTTGGTAGAGAATGCTGCAGCATGTAAACAGCTTGCATTGGTCTCAATTTTCTTCTTCATAGGTCTTAGGTGTGGACAGGTGCATTTGTGATGTGGGAGGTTTAAGAGGGGCTGTGCCATGTGGTCCTCAAGGGCTGCCACAGTTCGATGGCAGAAAAGTTGGGCTATTTAAAGCAGTGCACCCTGATGCTTTGACTGTTTTCAGTTTTTAAGTTATTGTTACAAGCTTTGATTCTTCATTCTCTTTTTCATACCTCTGCAAAGAGATTATATTAAAAATTTGTTGTGGAAAGTTGATCTTGGGCTATTTCTCATTGGAAGATTCAGCTGATCAGTGGAAGATGTGAAAAGCTGCAAATTCAGAAATTGTAATTCTGCAAAAAATAGAGTGTGGTTTTTTTGACTTAAATTGTTTGGCAGACTGTCTGAGTCTCTTGCGATCACAACATACTCTTCAATTTCTACTTATTTCTGAGAGATGGATCAACACACCTTTGCAACACATTTTGGAAAATTCCCATTTCAGCAAAGAGCGGTAAATTCAAAGATAGCTTTTATCTTATTTATTTTCAAAATAACACCTGTTATTTTGACTCATATAATGATTTTTGTGGGAAAGAATCTGCTTCAAAATTGTAAACATTCTGAAATGTGATTAAGAACTAATATCTTGTGTAAGATGTGTAAGATTGAATTTTACGTATTTTATATTTTGCATTCAATATACATCACTTCTGTTTAGGAAATTGCAGTAATACCTCATACTTTTTCATTCTCTGTAGTAAAATTTTTCTTTAGCTTATAATGAACATGTGCTATACTGAGGCAATAAAAAATTAAATTATTTTAATGGGCACTCAGAAAAAAGGAATGTTTTATATTTTTGCTGAATATTCAAAATGTTCTCAACAGTTCCATCCTCCATATGAAGTGCCTGCTGTTGCACACTGTTTTGGAAATTTCCCATATTACTGATTACTAAAGAGAAGACTATGAGTATTTTATTAATCCTTGTTCTGGAAGGTGGGTTTGTAGAAGTGTAGTTTCCCAGCACTAGGAAACATATATACCATTCTGAAACTGGATCAACTGCATACTAATCAAGACTCTTTCAGCTGGGGGATCCCAGGCTTATGCCCTGTATCTGAAAACCTGAACGTATTATTGTATGCGTTGTGCTGCTTAACTAACGGATCAATTTTTCCGTGGAAGGATTTCAGTGTCGATGCCTCAGTACTGGTTTGAATTGCATACTAATATCTTTCAAAGGTTTAAAACAAATAATAAAAAAAAAAACCCTCCAAGGTTATTTGGCACTTCTACAGTCTCTTTACTAGATGTTTGGATGCTTGGAGTTGCTTTTATTGGAAAAGGACTTCTTTACGTGCAGTAGCTCAAGCTATATGAGTGGCTTGTCAGTATCAGCCGTTTTTCTTTGCTGTCTTAACTACTTTCGTGTAGCTAGGCAGCTGACAGACACAGACAATCTGTTTTAGAATCTACAGTGATTGTGCTGTTAGATATTTGCGCAATGTTCTGCTGCTCTGCATTTTGATTTATCTTTGACCTTCAGCAGTTACTAAGTACATAATTCTCTATCTTACTTAAAACGAAACACCCAAGAGAGGAAAAGAGGGCTCCAATAAGTATAAGTTACATGCGTGACCTAACCAAAGAGCCAGTGAGAGATGCAGTGGCCTTTGTTTGTGGAACTTCATCATTTCCAATTTGCTTCAGTTAATATTCATCTGGAAATTGTACAGGTGAGGGCTTGTTGTTTATAGTCAAAGCATAGCAAAAGGCCATAAATATACTGGTGAATTAGATCTTTTAAAACTTTCCCCTCAGGTCTTCATGATATTCTTCCAGATAATGGGGCTATTCTTATTTGTTTTTGAATTCCTGTAGGATGTTCTGATTGAAAAATAATAATTGCACCTCTATTAAATAGATGCTGCAGTGAAAGAACTCACAGCCTATTGAAATGAAGCTTTGCCTTCTGTAATCCTTTTGCACTCTGCTCTCCTGCCTCACACACATAGTGCTTGGCAATGTATTTTTAAGAGTCTTAACATGTAAGTTTTCTGAGAGCAAGTAGGAAAAGACAGAAAACTAAGAATCGTGCTTGAGACATCAAAAAAGGGAGTGACAGTCACTCTTGGGCAGTAAGGCCTCAGCTTTTTATGACCCCCTTAAAAATCAACTAGTAATCAATGCAGGTTATAAATCACAGGTGCAATGTGCTGTTTGCAAGACATACTGTCTAAACAATTGGATATCTGCATTCTGCACTTGGGTATCTGCATTCTATCCTTGCTGCAGTTTTCAGTATTGTCAGGATATGCACACTGCATGTGCATATTTGCACAGTGAACTTCCATTGCTGAATATTACCCATTTTGTGCCCCAAAGCTGATATGAAAGATCTCACTTCTCCTATGTGTAACGAAGTAATTGTATTCCTGACCTGATCATCTTCTATACTCTCCTGAGCAATTTTGAATCAACCATCAAAAGTCGAAGCATGGTGGGAAATATCAGAATATGCCTTATATTGAAAAGCAATGATTTTCCACTTCATCCATCTAGTTGTATCAAATGCCTGGCTGTGGCTTTAGATTGTAAATGTTGGAGGGCAGGAACATCTTCATATATGTTTTTAAGATAATTAGAACAATATTAAATTTGAAATAGGACTTTTAAGAACCAAAATAATAATAAGAGCAATAATAGGACTAATAATTTTCATATCCATTAAATTAAATGGTAGTAGTAAGTATGATGATAAAGAAGACTAAATTTCCTGCTTACAATATTGCAATTATATTGAACAGAGAGAAGAGGAAATGATGTCTGATTCCTATGATCTGACTATAATGGATTAAAACTTCAAAACACAAAGAGAAGTGACTATAGTTTAGCAAAAGCATTAGACAACATCCTGGGGAATTAAATGCTTTCAATTTTTTTAAAAACAGATTGTGGATTGCTGCTTTCCATAGATAAAAAATAATGAAAAGGTATCAGTTCTCTTCTTTTTGCAGTTTTGCATCCAAATAAACACATTCCTATTAATGTTCTATTAACTGAGATATTCAGAGGTAACTTGGCCAAACTGATTACAGAAAATATGAGGTTTACTTCTTACCTAAGAGAAATGAGAAACATCTAAAATTATTACAGTGTGCTTGTCACAAGAGGGTTATTTTAGATGGAAGTTGTATAAAAATTAAAGAGTACAATACAAAGTGATAAATGCAATGTTCTTTATGCATTATTTAAAAACTAATAGGAAAAGCAACAGTAGACTAGTTCAATACATCATTTATTTTGTGTTTGAATTTGAAGAAATCTGTTTGAATACTCCTTTTACAGGCTTTTGCTTGTGATGATAAGGCTGGGACAAATATTAAGTTGTTTGTTTAACCAAAACGAAACTCTCAATTAAATTAAAATATATTTGTCTTTGTTATTACTACTGTTACTGTGAATTGCATAGAATTACCAGAAGAGTACTTCATGGTGTAGGACTCAGTTGTTCTGCTTGATGCATAAACATTTCACATAAAATTTGACAATTCCCATATGAAGATCAGTGAACATCGTAGGGGGATGCCTGAGCTTCTGGCACACAAAGTACAAGATTCCTGTGAATCACGAGCAGTTAAGTCAGTCCGAAGGAGGCTGTAATTAAAGTAAAATGAGTTGACATGTACGCTCAAGTATTTAATGATGTAAAATCATTGTCACGTCCTTAAGAAAAGGGTGGACACATAATAGAATTGAATAAACTGAGAGGATAATTGCTATAGGGAACATATTAGGTTAAGCATAAGGACTATTTTGCCCTGGATTCAGAGAAGGAATGTGTAAGGTCAAACTTAGGCAAGCATTTTGGGGCTCAGCACAAAAAAAGGGCTTTAGCACCTACAGATTAGGTACTGTATTGATTATCTTTTCTATACCAAACCTCCGGAGTAGAGTCAATAGCATAGGGGAGGGGGGCTAATTGTGCCAAGGTATGTCCTGGGCACAGCTATCAGACCAAACATATTAAAAAGCTATCTATTTGACTTCTGGGTCTCACTGGGACTGAGGCTGGAGCAACTCTGAGCATTCATTTAGCATTCAAAATGAGAGGCAAGGAGTGAGCCTTGGATTTTGAACTGTTAGTTCAGAGAGTTTTTTTCTCAGATATTAATATTCAGAAACCTCAAATCTGTTGAAATCCTGGCTGGACATCTCAGTCCTATTTAGAATCTGCCCTTACTGAAGAATTTCAATGACTGAGATTAACGAGCACTCAGCAAAACCCCCACCTACTGCTACGGGTCATAGATAGTCAGTAATCCCTTTAGACTGTGCAACATTTTCCAAAACTTGAGATATTTTGAAATTATGCTACAGAACTTGGTACCGAACAAAGCAACCATACAGTAATAGTCAGAGGATATATCTAAGTACTCATACTAAAAATCCCTGAAATCAGTCACAAGGAGTAGTATCAATGCATATAACAAACTGAAGACCTCACATGCAAGCAGTCAAATTCCAGTTGGTTTTCCCTCAGAGGTTTCAGACAATGGATAGGGCTTATTGCTTCTTATCCTAAGGGTCCAAGGTTCAGATTTCAACCCTAACTTCCTGATGAAAGAGCGGCCCACTGCATGGAAAAGAAGATAAGCTATAGCACACAAGTATCCCAAACCATACATTATGTGTGGCTCTCCCCATGCCTTTCAATGTTTCTTCTCTCTGAGGAACTGGTTGCCCACTATGGCCTGATACTGACAATTTAACATTGAGAATGAGGCTGACAGACAACATAAATCACCTGTCTTCTCATCCTGATCTTCTCTTTCCATTAGTTCCTCTGTCTGCAAGTAAAATGCTGATAAAATTCAGAGAGGTAAGAAGATAACACCACTTCACATAGATCCTATTCCCACACAAAAACCAGCTTCTCAGAAAGGACTGGATAGGCAGGACTGGACTACCTTATAAGATAGGGTTTTGTGATATGAGGTTTTGACCATAGAGGAGACTTCTAGGAAGATTACCGAGACAGAGACAGGAAAGCTTAACACTGGACTCACGCTATGAATGTTTTCTCTGTCCATTCCCTAATCTGACCTGCATCCTAAGAAGTGGATCAGCTGGGCTCATGGTGCTGTCTTGGGTTATCCATAGCAGAATGGCATTATTTTTAAAGGCTATCTATTACGTGTCAGACATTTTTCACTCAGCAATGAAGATAGCTAAACACAATTCAAGTAGGTCATTCCAAGAAGCTGACAGATGTTGACCACTTAGAGTTCAATCTTTAGGAATATTAATTGCCGGATATGAGATATTTGTAAAAATTTTCTTAGTATGTTATCAATCATATCTAATAGTGGAAGTTTTGTGAGGTATCAAGATACTTAGTGTTTAGGCAAAAATCATGGTGTGTACTATAACCAATCACATAGCTACTGAGAATGCCTACTGAAACTAAAATTCAGAAGCATCAGTGCTAATGATTGTAAGCTCTATTTGGAATGGTCCCTCTCCTGTAGGCAGAGGAACTCCATTGCCTGTGTGTGTGAAAGGCAAGCTGAGATAATAAGAGGTACTATCAAGCCCCTTTTAACAGATGCGGTGATGCTGAATATTCAGAATACACCAATATGATCAGTCCTTGGATTGTACAAATTAAAACAGGCTTCACTTCTGCCTTTTTACCTGTAGATGGATTCAACATACTAATCCTTTCAGTTCTGCAGTTTGGTGCCTATATTCCTGACAGAGATGCGGCAAAAATGAACAGCTGGAATAAAATACAGATCATGATTTGTATTTTCCCAACTACTTGATGATTTTGAAGCACAACATTTAATCTACTGTGATATAGTGCCACTGTGTAAGGTATTATTAATGACATTGTTAATTACACTGGCTTGAAGTAAATTCTGCAATAAGAGGTAATAATTGTCACCCGTAGCTTGTCATTACGTGATGTTAAAAAAGATTATCCATACTAATATGGATATACTGCACTACAGTAATGTATTTCTTACAGTGAAAACTTGCTATCACAACTGAATTCATATCCAGTTGTAGGTAAATTTCAAGCCATATCCTTTTGTCATCTTCTAATCTGCACTCATATCTACCTAATTACATAGCCTGCTGCCTCACATGAACAGAATATATCAATCTTTAGTTTCAAACACAGGCTTGTAATTGTCAAAGAATGGTACGGATTACTACGGACTGAAATGTTGCATTATGGCTATTTTTCAAGCACCTTCATCAGTATTTACAGAAGAATAGAGGAAATATAGAGAAATTCATGGATTTTGAGCATATTGGTCAAACAGTTGAGCTGAAGAAGCATAAGAAATTTTCCCATTGTTATGGAAACTCAGGGTAAAAGCACAGGAGCAAGAGATACCATACACTTTCTAGGAAAGAGCCCTTCTCCCAGTCCCAGCTTGAGTGCAGAAGTTACAGTAGTCAAAGGTGTTTACTACAATGTACTGATGTACCTCTAATTTAGTTGACTGTTGCCCTTCGCATATGATGACTTAGGCTATTGGATCTATCTTACCAGAAAACCCATTGCTAACAAACAGCATTATTTCACCAGCCCACCACTTTGTTCAGTTTTCCCCTCATCTCTCTCAAAGTGACATTTTGGACTTTGTCGTAGGTATTAACACCTCTGCTTGTCTCTTCTGTCCCGTTTACGTCTCTCATTATTCACAGTCTAAATTGCAAATGCTGCCTGTCTTCACTTCCCATCGTACACCACCATATTTCCACTTGGTCACACAAAGTATTTTACCCAGCAATAGTTTTTAGCAGTCTTACTCCTTGCTGCCATTCAGTTCACAAAAGAAAGGACTCTGAGCCACAGTGATATTGAGTTTCCTGTGAGTGACAGCTTTTCTTAGCAAACAGTTGATAGTGGAGCATTCAACAGATCTTTTCTTTTTCCTTTCCACAGTGAATAGAAAGATTAAGTTTCTCATGGAGACTTACACTTAATTAAACTAACATTCATCTCAGTTTGAGAGGCTTAAAATATCTAGGATTGATTCTTATGCTAGAATCTTCTTTAGCCTGGATTAAAATTAGGTACTATGGATCTCAACAGGTGGAAACAACTATAAGGGAACATATGAGGTGAAATCAGTCAAATAAAAACGAATACATTTCCTGGAGTATTATTGAGTTGTAACAGCATCAGACTACACGAAGTGTTCAGGAGAATACTGGGAAAATATGCCAGATCTCACTTTGTAGGTTTGTATTTGTCAGAATTAGAAGCTTAGGTTTCAATTTAAATATATAACATTTAGCAAAGTTGTCAAGAGTTAAATTTACTGCCAGATCCACTGCCTAACTCTGGGACTGTAATATCCATTGAACACGTTTCATTCAGTTGGTCATGAGAAGTGCATGATTTTCAAATTGTTTTTGACTATAAAAAAAAAAGAAGCACAGGGCTGCAACAAAAGAAATCTTAGATGAACAATGCAGATTTATAGCAGGTGCTAGCTGAAGCATATGTAATCTTTCTTCTAGGGTTTTATTTTATGTAACAGGATCTTCTTTTATGTAACAAAGTCCACAACCCAGTCTATGACAAATATGCATTATGCAATGTGTGAAAAACTTCAGTGTACCAGCTGGTAGTGATAAGGTATAATAAGTTTTATATGAAAGATAGGCAAGGATTTCAAAAATTAATCCAGCTAAAATGCGGAATAAAACTCTGACAATAAGCAGAGAAATGCAAAGACGATGTATATCACAAATTGGAAAAAATAAGATTCTTTCCTTTTGTTTTCAGGGCTACAAAGATGATTAGGGGACTGGAGCATCTCTCCTCTGAAGAAAGACTGCGAGAGCTGGGCCTGTTGAGCCTGGAGAAGAGAAGACTGAGAGGCGATCTCATCAACGTGTACAAGTATCTGAAGGGGGAGCGTCAAGAGGATAAGGCCAGTCTCTTCTCCGTGGTGCCCAGCAACAGGACAAGAGGCAACGGGCAGAAACTGAACCACAGGAAGTTCCATCTGAACCTGAGGAAAAACTTCTTCACTGTGAGGGTGACAGAGCACTGGAACAGGTTGCCCACAGAGGTAGTGGAGTCTCTATCCTTGGAGATATTCAAAAGCCGCCTGGACACGATTCTGCTTAATGTGCTCTAGGTGACTCTGCTTGAGCAGGGAGGTTGGACTAGATGATCTCCAGAGGTCCCTTCCAACTTAAACGATTCTGTGATTCTGTGATTCCTGCATTTGTAAGCATTCTAACCTTCTAGATATATACATATACATATACATATGCATACACATATGCACATTATCAGTTGTGTTTGGCATTGGTCAAATATTTTCTATGAATGTTGCAGTTCTTAGATATTTGTTTTATCAGTCTATTTCTCTCCTGCTCTCACAAGTAAATAAAGTTCATTTTGGCAGTAATACCTCTCTATCTTAAGTTGCTTTTGCTTCTATGATAACAGGGTTCCCTTTCTCAATAGTTGTACACCCACAGCACCACAGTGAGAACAATTCTTGTTAGCTCTGCAAAACTGATGAACCCTCAGTTTTGCTGTGTTTCTGCTTTTGAAGTGCTTCTTACCCTCAGGCACCCTCTCCCGACACGTTATTTACTAGCTGTCCATATATCTGTTTTACGGAGCACTCTTGCAGCAGCCACAGTACCTAGTTGTGTGGGAGATGATCCCTTCTGCTGAGGATGCAATGAGAATAAATAAAACTCTGGGACACAGTAAAAACATGGATTTGCCATGAAAGGATGGTTGTGATTCTATAGGGTGGGAGATTCTGGCATATGTTTTCTCTTTCTGGACCTTCCTCATATATTAGAACTGGATAAATTAATTCATTTCTACAAAAGATTGTTGACAATTTATGTGAAGATCTATCTGCAGGAAGTTTGGTGCTGGCTACAAATCTGTCAGGCATGCTGGCAACTGCTGTCTCTCTCCACATCTGGGAACTGCAGTATTGTATTGCAGCTGCTCCCCAAAGGGCCTAGGTGACTAGTACAAAATCAAGGATCTCCCACAGGAATCTGAGACATGTCTGAGCACTTGTCGGGGCAAAATTTACTGACAGATCAAATCTGGATTACAGTTGACAAAATCTATGTTGCTTTAGAGTCTGGGTAAGTGCCTGAGTGTTCTTGAATGTACAAAATATGAATTAGTGCAGAATTCTCCTAACTTCCCATTCAGAAATGACCTTTGGCCAGGCACTTTTAGGGGAGTATTGTTTTACTTCTTCTGGAGGAATAAACTTTATTTTTTCAAAGAGAAATACAAGGAATGTGCAGCACTAACATGAGGAAAGGAAGGACAAAATACATTACTCTGATAACATAGATACTTTAATGTACCTTAGACCAACTCTCTCTCTTGCTGCTCAGTATTTTGGCTCAGTTAGGAATTCCGCTAAATGTAAGAGATGTCATTGCACTGAAATACCAGAGTAGTTGATAAGGGTACCCAAGAAGCAATCGTGTAATATACTAAATAAGTATCTGCCATTTTAAAGGAAACTGTAATTGGAAAACGAAATAAAATGCATATCATAAAGATAAAATTGGAGAACATTTTAAAGTGCTAGTTTATAAAGAAAAAACTCTATATTAAGCCATGGGTCAAAATCAATCAGTTTTAAAGTGATTACTGCTGGCATATTTGAGGGAATACATAACCATGCATCATTAAATTCGGAAAATTATTGTGAGGTGTTTTTGGTGAAAAACGGCTACACGACACAAATTCTGAACCATTTCAAAACTGAAATACAAGTGCAAGTCATATGTTATCACTTTCAATGGTCCATAGCTTTAAATAATCAATTTGATCATTACAAATCAATTGAGAATTTGTTGCTGAAGTTGGATATAGGTCACTGCAATCTGCTCTGCAGGCAAATGCTAGGGGATATTTCTACTCTTTTTGCTGCTTGTTTGAAAGAGTCATATATCTGATTTAAGGTAAAAATTCCAAGTGTTGCAGACTTTGCAGAAGTGCAGCTTTGGGGAAAACACTGTTTTGATCAACAATTATTAGAGGACCTAGAGACTAAAAAGTGTTGCAACACTTTTTTTGTGATATAAATGCACCATACAGTATTATCAGCTCATAATCCTTCTAGAATCATTGTTTTAAATCAATAGTTCAGTTGATTCACTTTCTTTTTCTGAAAAATAAGCAACGGCCAGTACTTTTGGGAAAGGTACAAAAAACTCTTTACTGAACAATTGCCTAGAGGGAAAATTTATTTCTTGCCTCAGGCAGTTTAGTGTTTGGCTTCTACCCTAGAGCATAAACATCTGCATGCTGTATATATTTTAACTCGTTCTATGCAGCAGTGGCTAATTTTAACATATTATACATTTTTATGCGTTTTTCAGTCCTAAATTGTTGGCATCTTGATATTTTGTGCTTCGCTAGTGGTCAAGTAGTTCATATGGGACAAGTTTTAGCTGTTGACTCTGTTTATATAGAAGAGTACATTAAAGCCTTGCCACTGCCAAAATGTGTGTAAACTCATGCGGTTTCAGCTCCTCGATCGTAGTGGAATATGGGGGTGTGTAACACCATCCTTTTATAACACTGACATCTTCTGTGATATGAATTTAAGTTTCTGTTTAAAATTTCATCATGTGATCTGGCAGACACATTGGAGCAGGCAATATCCAGATCTTAGAGCTGCCAAAATACTCTTCAAGTGTGTGAAAAAAACCCACCCTTCGGCTAAGTCAACATCTACCCGTCAGAGGAAACACATTCAACAAGACAGCCCAAGCCCTATTTTGCACAAAGGTGTATTTCTTTTTTATGTTGGAGACAATGCCTTATGTAACTTTATGAGTTTTCTCATCATTTACGCCACCAAAGAGTTGCAGGTTGAAGTATTGCATAGTTTAAACAGTTTGCTATAGCTCTAAATCAGCTAAAGCGCCTGTCTGAAGGAAGCAGGAAAAAGCACCCTACAGTTACCAGTTTGAGGACAAGCTGAGCCTTTGCACAGCTGCGTGAAAGTACGGAAGAAAATATGGGAAACACAAGAAGCCTTCCTTCCAGTCTTCTCCACAGCACACTCAAGGGAAGTCGACGGACTGTACAGAGGCTTTGCACACTGCAGAAATATAGATCCTCAAAGCAGGTGTATCAAGTGAGGCAGAGCCAATGTGTAGCCTTTTGTCCACGCTTGACCCGGGCAGGACCTCTGCACTGAGAGGGGAGGCTCAGCGCTCCCTGAAGCAGCAGCATTCTCGCACAAGCCTTGCCTGCTCTTCCTCAGCTGACATAAAGCTCTGCTCTTACTCCCCTGGGAAAGTCTACACGAAGTAGTAGTCCTGCAGTAATTCTATAGTCCTGCAGTAATTTAAGGAAACCCTATGTACAACTAACGTGGTTTGCTGGATTTTCAGACTTCTCTGTCACCGTTACTATCACTTCTTTATTTCCAAAGCCAGGGAAACTGAAAGCTTTTAGTAAGCCTCAATGTTTATGTGGTCAAGGGAGACCACATCAGGACAGCTGTCACGCTGAAGCTTAAGGACACAAATGTCTGTGATACATTTCTAAGAGATTAGGGTCATAAGATGAGAAGCATGATAAAGAGAAGACAGAAGACAGGTTTAAACGCGTGTGTCTTAAAAGCTCATTTAAGAAACCTGAGGGAACCCTTTGCAAAATATGTATAAATTCAACTACCACACAGATCTGTAAAGTAGAGCGTTCAAACAGAAAAAATCTAGGAATGTGGAAATATATGAAAAATATTGATAGAATATACAGTGCTAGCTCCTTTGACTGAACTTACTTATATAGCTTCATTGATAATGTATATGATTGCACATGAACAATTTGCACTAAGAGTATTTGATTAAGCTACCTACCCAGTGGCTGATTTTTTGAAATTAAGAAGAAAAACCTCTGCCCTTAATTACTTGCTTCCTAAATTCTGTGTAATGATTCCGGTAAGAAAATAATGCCACTATTCTATGTCCAAAAATCAAAATCAAATGAATAAACAAACTTATCTCATCCCAAGGAAATAAATTAGCATCAGATACTTCCTTAAAAATACATTGGCAAATGAAGTTACTCAAAAAATACATGGTCGGAACAGAAGAGAATTTTAATTCAAAGTCTCAGAGCATTTCAAATTCTTTTGATCAAAGGGAAAAAAAAGGTCATTTGTGAGTCAAAAGAACTGGTGAAGGCAATTATAAGAAAATTAATACATGCCTCTTTTCTCTCCTCAGAAAATAATAGCTTCTTTCAAAAGCATTAGAGTAAAATAGAAGATAGTTAGGTAATTCTGTACACAGTGTTCCCACCAAATAATATATAGGAGCAACTGAGATGAACTCCTCGATAAATTCAAGTAGATGAAGAGATCTTTCAGCAACTGATTTGATGACCCTTATTGAACTCTATTCGATAAATCCTGCTAAAGGGACCTTTCATTTTCTCTGCAATATCACACAAATATATGATGTCTTCTTCCTAAATAAAACCTAACACTTAAAGAAGCTGCATAACTTTTTGAGAGCAGAGGTGGAAATGAATGCTCCCTACCATTAACAGTTTATTCCACAGATACTCAAATTTGGCAACGTTATATGAGGATAGATATGAATAGCTTTTCTTTTGAATTTCATATAAGTGTATATATACGGAGGAAATCGTTGACTAAAATTCTTAAATCTCCTTTTTTAAGGAAAGATTTGAGCTAGGTACACATTTAGGTAATTGTAAGTAATTATTAGTTTACATAATTATCAGTTTGCAGTTAGTTCATAACAGGAGCAGAGGCTTTACATAAGCTCCAATACCTCCAGTACATTGTAACTATTTTATTAAAGCATTCATTCTGTATTATCCTCATAATCTGCATCTGCATTGTCACACAACAGTATTTCGAATCGATCATAAATCCAGACCAGCTAATTGAAAGCCAATGTGTAAAGTATAACAATAGTGACAAAATAAACATTTATTAAAAAAAGATGGAGCAATATAATGAAAGTAAAAGGGCAAGATATTCATGTCTTTCGCTGTAGGCTTCTCTAGCTGAGAAACCTCTTGGAGGAGAGCTTTTCATTATAGTCATAAGAGTTCAGAATATGATTTACCTTATCTTAACCTAGAATCCCACTCCAAGTCTCTTGAGTTTTGAATACGACAACGGATAAATTAAGTATTCCTAGACTATGAATCCAAACCAAATCAAACAAAAAAACTCAGCAACTCCACAAATAAATTCTGACTTGATATCTTAGAAAGCATCCTTTATCCTTCCATTTTTTGAAAGGGACATAATTCAGCTTTGCTGGACTGTTTTAAGACTTCCTGTCCTTCTTTGATTACTTTCAACACGTTGTAACATCTGCTGAATGTTCAACAAGAAAAAAAAGAGAAAAACATGCAGTGTCATAAGGTAAGGGTACATAGTTCACCTTATGTCCTGGAATTGTTGTTATCTCTACACCTTTTTAATGAAGCATGGCTGTTCATGTCCAAGAAGCGGAAATACAGTTCTGGGCTTGAATTTAGCAATGTGTTCTACATGTTCTTCACTATGTAAAGTTTGTTGGGATATAAAACATTTAATGTGAGTTTAATGATTAGCTGCCAAATATTTCTGAATCTAAATAATTTCTTATATTAATGTGGACCGTTAGGAAGGAACAGTGCGCAGTGCAGAAATATGCAGATGCACTTGAACATGTACTTTCATTCTATTCTACTTTAGTGTATACATATTTTTATCACATGTCTGGATCAAACACAAATCAAAGTCTACAATCTTCACGATTTTGTTGATGGTTAGCTAAATGAATCTGCAAGTAGTAGAAAATGTAGATTTTTCTCTATGTAGACATACACATAGATTAGTTCTATGTCTATTACAGTATTGGTTCATCCATCAGTAACGCCCCAGAGGCCAGTTATGACTGTTACAGAAATTCATCCTTAGAACACAGTAATGCTTCATCACTATATTTGTGTCATGATTACTTTGACAGGTTAATTTGGAAGATAAGTTATTGAGCATTCAGGCATATTTGTCAAATAAACAAATGAAAACATTGTATAGATTCATTTTACGAAACAACAAGATATAGCTATTGTAGAGTTGGCAAGAACTGAAGTTGAAAGCCTTTGCTGCATTGTGTGCCAGGAATTTCTTAAAATTCAACCATGGAAAGAAATAAAAAGCAAAACTGAGTCCTCACTGAAGTCAGCAATCAGAGTTCTGTGGAATTCCTTAGGCCAGGATTATTCCTGTGCAGTTCTGGCTCTTTGAGTTATAGGAAAATAATCAAAAACAGAACACATGTTCTGTTTCCTTTCTAGGCTTTCAGAAATAGATTTTTCCTTCACTCTTGTCACACATGTAGAAAGGTCCTCATATTCTTTGGCTAAAGGATTACTACACAAAATCTTTTAAATATAACATCCCACACGGCATTCCACTGTGTTCTTGAAAGAGCACAGTTAAACTTCGTCATTTTGTGAACTAGAAGTCAGGATGGGATGAAGTAACTAGCCCATTTGTCTATACACACTCAGTTCTTCAACTTCTTCAGAAGGTCTGAGTACTGAGGAGTTAGTTCTCTCATTTTCTAACTTGAAACTGTGAATACGACTCTGGTTGCTTAGAAATTTGTATTTGTTTTTCACATGACTATTTTAAGTGAAGCAAAATAGAGAAACAAAAACATTACTCAGAAAATAACTTTTAGATGTCTCAGCTCAAAAACCCTTTGATATTGTCTGTAAAGTGCCAAACCGTTATTCCCTAAAAATCAGGCCCATTCTTCAGACATCTCCCAACAGAAGAATCTTAAGCACGAATCATTTTTGAAACATTTGGTCAATAGTTAAACATGCAAATGTTTATGGCTATATAATTGCATGGGGGAAAAAAAAAGACAATCAGAGAGAATAAGTAACTCTCTCCCCTGTGAGCTATGCACAGGTATATATATATGTTCGTGTTTAATTCAACTATTTAGCCTCAAGTTCATTAGACTTAGGATTTAATAAGATCTAGAACTGAATGAATTTTTTCTTTACAGTGCATAACATATCTGTTAAACTGTCATGCAAACTAGCTATACACAGGCAAAAATATCAAGACAAATAAAAGACATAGAGCACAGTAAAGAATATTCCCAGGAACTATACATTGCATAATGTTGTAAATTTCCTTATTACTGAAAAGTATTTAAAATAACTAGGTTATTTAAGCTTAAGTGAAATGCTTAGAATCAATATGTACAGCTTTCAAAAGCTTAACTTCTACATATGTATGCAGAAGCATCAGCCCATTGTGGCTTTCTAGTCTCCTTGCTTACCTTTGTGATTTAAAACATAGCCATGTATCTTGATATTTTAATTAAAATGAGATTGAATGTGCCTGGAAGAGAAACTCCTAATGCTGGCACACACAGTGATTGTATGACGTATGTGAGAAATTCCACTTCTATCTTGAAGCTTGAAATTGCATAGGACAATAAAAGTGATAGAAAAATGCTGTGGACAGAAAATAAAATCAACAGATTAAATACATATCTATTGTCAGGAAGTCACAGCAATATCTTTCATTCCATCACCCGCAAATCCTGCTTCCACTGATTAAATAAAAAATGAAGCATATTTCTCAGAGCTGGTCTCTCTGGACCAGTTATTACTGACTTGTAAGGTCTCTGTCTTCAAAAATGCACAAACACACATTCATGAACACACCTGAAAACTTTTTTTCTGAGACAATGTCAACAAATAGCTCTTTTGATAGGATTTTGGAAAGCGTTTGTACATGATAGATGCACCAAACTGAACAATGTTCCTTGGTTGGCTAGTCAGGGTGGTTGAATGAAAGAAAACAGAGGGAAGCTAGGCAGAGGTGGATAAGCTCCAGTAGACGTATCTGATGAGTGGGACTGTTTTTTGCTTTCTTCTTTCAAAGCTTTTTGGTCTCACTTAATTCTACTACATTTTTCCATTGCCCTGCCCACAATATCAGAACTCTGTCATTTTGATTTGATGGTTGCTTTGATTCACTAGCTTTGGACTAGTTCAAGCAGGGCAGAGATCCAGGATGCTAGGACAGAAAGTCCTGTTATGTTTTAAATTGACATTTCACTCGCCTGTGGCTGATAGACACGGAGGGTCTGAGACTTACACCGACAACTACAACTGAATTTCCAAGCATTCTATTTTATTTACCAGGATTTTTGACATGTGATAAAAATATTATAAACACTACTAAATGTACGCTTTAAAATGGATCGAGCATTGTATAACACTGCCTTCTGCCCTGCTCCGCTGATGCTGTGATAGAGAGAAGAGAGCCTTTCTCAGTGCCATGACCTCCTTCACAAGAAGACGCATAGGAAACAAATGCTCCAGTTGCTAAACGAGGCCTTAAACAGTCCGGTATACAGGAAGTGTGTTATGCTCCTTGCTCATCACCCAGCCTGTGTATATACTGTTATCAGCAGGAGGTGTAACCATGCACTTCGTTGCTGCTTGGAAGAGCAGAAAAGTGGCTCCCATAGCACATTGCTGCAACATGCCCCGAAGAGTCTTGCAGCAGGAAATAGGCATTTTTATTCAGACAATGGTGAACGATAAAGAATGAATTCCTTCATTCTTTATCATTATAGTGCTTATAACAGGAGCCCCAGTAATGGATTGAGTGCCCTTATTCCAAGCATTATGTGTATTTATAATGAGAAAACAGTCCTGCCCTGAAATAGAGAGGTCAGGTTTAGTGTTATGACGGCTATTATAATTTTATCCTAATTCCACGGCTAACAAGAGAGTCAGCTGCTTTTTGCGTTCACTGAACAATTGTAGAAAGCAAGATGGATTGAATTTAGCAAAGAATTAATAGCTGAGTGATGAGTGCTTCTTTTTCGTGTACTGTGGTACAGTGCTTTCTTATTTGGATCAACATTCAATTTAAAATAGATTTTTTTTGTAGCATTTGCAGGTCACTGAGCAAAAGCTTTCCTCCTTGAAATGTAGGAGCAATGCTTTCCATTTCCTGTAATGCACATATATCTTTATAGTGAAGCAACTGCTGAACTGCTTCAGCAGCACAGAAAAATTGCATTTGAGGCAGTTTTTGACATGGTAAGAAAGGAAGAGGAAAGTGAATTGGACTAATTTGAGGAAACCTTATAGAAAATATTGGAGTGATATGAATATGATAGATTTTGGGTTGTGGAGTGATTATTTCTGAATAAGTTATATGTTATATAAATTTTGTCTGAATGTTGTAAAGGATTGACCTGTTTAGGTCTTGTAGTGAATTAATTCAGTGAAGGTCTGTCCATATACAGGAAGGTAAGAGGACGACAGCCCAGACAACAACCTCTCTGCAAGCAGTGGTGTTGACTTTTGTACTGCTGCCTGTGACTTCTTCTGAGTTAGCTGTAAAGGTCTAATCTGGCTCGGAAAAACACCAGCTGTTATTAGAATTTAAGCCAAAAAGTGCACATTCTCTGAAAGAGAATGAACATGACTTCATTTTTCAGAAACTGGGGGCCCTTGGGAAAGTCAGACATGCTTCTGTGAGCTCTTGAATGTTGCAGCTAAATTTTAGCTGCAAATATATGCATACATGTGTATGTATACACCAGCAGGCTTCTTTGTTATTGAAAAAAAAACCACTGATTCTACCTGCAAGATTAAAATTGAGGCGGTTGTAGTAGCTATGAAGATGCATAGCAGCACCAATAAATATGGGGGACTGCTGGGCAATGCAGGAGGCATGATTTCTGTGGTCTTTTCTCTTTGCCTCCATATACACACATTTGAATAGAACAGCAGGTTATGACAGCGATAATCTTGCCTTTTTTCTTCGTATGGATTGGTTCCAGGCTCTGATGGCACACTCCATCCTCAGACACAGAAGGAGTAAACTGTACCAAGCAACGTTTCTTCCTCAACATTTCCTCCATCTCTCAACTCTTCACTTACTCCTTCAGAAATATGGCAGTGCTCTGGCTAGGCTACAGACCTTCTCCTGATTCACTTTCTTTCCTCCTTCTGTTCTCCTCATAGTGAAACAAGGCAGCTCTGATTCAGTTTCACACAGGAGAAGTTCATTCAGTCAGTAGCTGCCTCACAAACCGCCTCTTTGCCTCCAGAAAAGACAAAGTCGTGCAGGTTAAATGGAATCCTTTTGTGCATATTGAGTCTTATTTTAAATCATGTTTTGTTTTAAAAGTATTTTAAATTTTAAAGTATTCACTGAAGTCATAGAGCGAAGAGCAGTACATACCTGAATTTGTTGTACCTCCTGAGGAAAATACTCTTCACTCACATTATGACTAACAATAACAGAATAACAAGAGTTTACTCCAGGAAAGTTAAAGGCTTAATGAATACATGTGCATGTATGCATGGATGGGAGGGGAAGAGGAAGGAAGAGGGATGCACTGAAGAAGATAAAGAAAGCCTCAGAGGAACAAGATCGCTGCCAGAATACTGTCATCCATTCTTGCGTCTTCACAGCAAAGCAGAACACAGTTAGTTAAAGCACAGGGTAAAAGGAGATCAAGCCCTGGAGACAAAACTTGTGAGGTACAATGAATTTGCTGAGATATAAATCCATTCCATCATTCTCTATCAGCACTGGCCTGGGCTAACCATGGACAAGGAAAAACTTGTTGGATATATAGTAGCTAGTGGCAACATTGCCCGTAGCAACCTTGAAATAGTGTTTAAGATCCTGGGGGGAGCAGCAGCGTAAAGGGCCTTGACTTTGGAGAGTTTTGGTTGTGTAAGTGGAGATGGGGATGCCCAGAACAGGAGCAAATCAAAATGACCCAAAGAGCAGGATGTTTCTGAACACAGGAGGAGCCACCTGGCTGGAAGCCTGAATATATGACAATTTTAGCCTTGATTCATCTGGGGCAAAATATGACTCTGTTGGGTCCTGTGTTATGTGTTGCCAGACTTTTGCACCTGAAAGACCTTAAGAAGATAACCTGTTATTTGGCTTTAATTTCATAGTTTCATAAAGTATTTTCTCGAAAAAGAAAAATCTAATAAAAATAAAATTTCCCCACAAAACCCAGTACAGTTTCTGATTATTAAGAAAACAAATTAATATTTTCATGAAGTTTATTTCCTTAACAGTCAGCAAGGATAGCAAAATAGGATATAGGAGCAAAGGACTTTTAAATTTTTTGAAGCTATATCAGATTGTCTTGAAATACACTTGTAAAGGAAATTATGTAATATTTTGATAGTTTATTTTCTTAATGATTACAGAGGACATTTTTTTCTTTTGATGTTTTAAGGCAATGACTCTTCAGTATAATCAGAAATATATTCTTTCTTCCAACCTCAAACCTGATATGATTTTTTTTTAAGTATACATTTTTTAAATGTTTCAGTTTCTACCTTTTTCAAGGTTCCTGGTCTCCAAGTTGTCCATTAAAACAAATTCAGCAGAAAGGCTGATATTCTTTCATTCTAATTGAAGGGGTCTTGTTAGTTTTCAGAAATACGTTTAAGTAGATTGCAAAGACTACAGAAAACAAACACAAGATTTTTATTTTCAGAATAATGATTCTGGAAAGAGCATTAATGGAGTTTTGTATCTGAAGAAAAACATACTAATAATTTAAATGAGTATTTTCCCAAAGACCGTGACAATCATCTAGTCATAGAGCCGTCAGCGAATATCTTTTTACTGTTACTTGTGTTTCTTCAGAACTGAGAATTAGAAGCTGTGTTCATTCTTTAGTCAGGGAATTATTATGACATTATTATTTTAGTGTTATAATTCATTATGTGGATTACCAAAGAGAGCTAGACCTGAACTGCCCACTAGAGGTACATATCTTTCTCCAAAGGTCCGTCTCTTCAGGTAGAACTTCAGTGAATTGACTACAGTTATTTGAGACCAGTCTAGGCTTTGGTCTTTGGCTTTTTGTGCCAAGTGTTGTACTCTTTAAAAATATACTAGGAATTGTTTATTGTTAAATAATTTGTTCCTTTGACGACAAGCTATTTACTATGAAACATTCAAAGTGAATTTTAATTGACAGATAGTTCTTAAAACTGGTTCATCTTTTTGTTTGACTTCAAAATGATGCTTAAGCACTGAAAAACGACAAGGTGTGAGTGGTGAAACTATAATTCACACCTTGTGCATGAGTAGGTACAAGGCTAGAGCCTGACTCACAAGGTGTGAATTATTATACCATAACTCAACAACCAGTCAGATCATAATGTGATTATAAAGTGGTCTGAACAGAACAAAATATAATTGGAACAAGGTAGTACAGCAATAAGTAAGAGAGGACTTCTTCATATTACCAGCATGGTAATTGTATGCAATATTACATCAAAACAAGGAGTTTCTAGGCATGCATGACATATACAGAAAAAAGAATCAACATTTTTTTCCTGTAGGTTTTCAGAGGACTCAAAGGTGTTTATCTGTATGCTGGCAGACCAGGTGAACCCTGAATGATGTATGCTGTGCTTGATTTCAGTGGCTTGTCAGTTCCTGTGAGATGTGGTGGTTCCTGCTCCAGGAGCAGTGGGGGGGAGAGATACCTAGGCCCGGAGAACCAGACCGTTTGTGCAGAAATAGGAGAGTGCCGAGGGGAGGATTTTAAAATTCTAAATTCTGAGACTGGGAGAGTGATAGGAGCTGTCGGTAACCAGGGGGATCTGTGTTATCATACCTTCCTTTTGTATTTATAAATAGCTTCAAAATCACTGACTGCTGATTGAAATTCAGCAGTCAGTGTCTGTGAATCTTTTCAAAAGATTATTTGACTGTCTGCTTATTCAGCCTTCAACTCAGAGAGGGGATGAAAAACTGTAGAAGTTCCTTCCTTGTTTGTTTTTTAACATTTAGAATATTTAACTGCTTCTTCTCCGTTAGTCCAATTCAGAGTAATGTTTCCATTGAAGGCTTTGTGTATGAAAGATTGTTTTCCGGTAACATTATTTATCTGTTGTTTTAATGAGTTCTTCATACCCTTATTTCAGAAGTTAAAGTTTTAAGATTTTAATTTTCTTTCTTCTCATTATAATAACAAAGGCAGCAAATAAATTCAGAACTAGGTTCAGAGTATGAAATCAAGGTTCAGAAACAATTAGATCATTTACCAATCAGGAAATTATTTTCTCCCATTATCCTGAAAGTAGTTAAGTGTAACTAGTCTGGACCCTGATACAGATTCTGTTACTGTCTTTTTCAGTCTCCACAGAGTTCATAATTTAGGAGCTTTGATTTAGATTTTAATAGAAATGTTTCCATCTGGGGACTGTAGATACTTGATTTGTATTCACACTTTGAAAATTTTACCTCGCTTTATTTCTACATACGCAACCAAAATTTGGTTCCAGGACTTTGTTCATTGTCAGCTTTGATCAGTCATAAATTCTGAGGTTTTAATTTATATATATTTCTCTTTATATATTCATTATATGTCTGTTGGACTTTTGGTAAGGAAAGATTTTTCAACTACTCCAAGAAAAACATTGACCTTAAAAGTTCTAAGCTCGGTAGGGAATATGTCATTTATTTTGTTCATTGCATGATCTTGTGAAAATTTTCACTGAAGAACAAGGTTTGTTTCAATCTGTTATACAGTTACAACTATAGGGAATATGAAATATTCAAGCATTACACTGGTAGGACTCGTAAGTATGTGATGCAGTTAGAATGTGAAGAGCTAATGTTTTAGGAAATCTTCCTATCAAAATTTGAAATGCTACCTCTTGTTCTGAGCAGTGCAAGAACTAAACGGAAAGCTTCTGAGGGTGTATGTGTCATATTTTTCATAGGAAATAAGCTTGAAGGAAACGTATTTGTGAAAGAGAAAGTTGGAAAACTCGTGAATATTATTAAGTGCAAAAGAATTATGCTGTGTGCCCCTTTTTCAATGAGAAGACTCAAGTTTTTATGTGTAAAAAAAAAGAATATTAACAAATTTATGTGATTGAATATGTGGCTTAACAATCACTGTTTTTATGCAGGTGAAAAGGGGTTTTGTTACCTCTACATTCATACTGATGTAATTATCTTAGAACATATTGCTCATGCCTGTAACATATTCATGAGATATATTCATTATTTATTAAGCTTTATAAAATAATCATAAATGTATATGTTTAAAATGTGCCAAATAACATTTCCATATCCACTTAACAAATTAGAATAACTAACACACTCCACTATTCTAAATCAACAAGCAGAACGGAGGTGACCTTCAGCATAATCGGATAGGTTGGTTGCTTTGACAAAAAAGATTGTTAGACAATTATCCAATCCTCCCTCCCCTCCTTTTTCTAAGATTTTTAGAATCAAATAAATGCAACTTCAAAAGAGATTATTATCCTTAGTGTTCTCTGGGCTGTTACAACACTTTTATGCAGCCTTATTAATGAAAATCTGCACGGCTGAACAGTTAAATAACGTGTCACAAAGGAAGATCCAGAACCCTTCCTCATTTCTTAAGAATACGATAAATGAACAGTCATGGAAATTTATATTTTTCTGTTGCATCGGAAACATAATCTGGTGGAAGACAAATCAGATATGTAGCAAAACGTTCACTCCTCAAACTGGTAACTAGTAAATCAGCCACTGATCTGAAATGAGGTCTCAGATAATAACATTTTTTGATCAATGAAGTTGTTAATGAAGACTGCTGGGGTACACCACTAGTGAGTGACTGCTCTCCAGCTGGACTTGATGCCACTGATCACAACCCTTTGAGGACATCAGTTCAGTCAGTTTTCAGTCTATCTCACTGTCCATTTATCTAGTCTTTGTCAGTTCTTCAGTGAGGTTTTTATGGGAAACAGTGTTGAAAGCTTTGCCAAAGTCAAGATATCAACCCCCCGCCCACTGAAAAGGTCATTCCACTGTAGAAGGTTGTTAGGTCCCTTTCATAAGTCCATGCAGATGACTCCCAGTTACCTTCTAGTCCTTCCTATGTTTCCAAATGATTTCCAGGATTATTTGCTCCGTTACCTTCCCAGGAGCTGAAGTGAGGCTGACGTACCTGTAGTTTTACAGATTCTCCTGCTTGACTCTCTTGAAAATAGGAGTGACATTTACTTTTTTCCAGTCCTCAGAAACTTCTCCCAATCACTACGACCTCTCAGAGATCACCCTCAAAGAGAGTAACCTCACAATGACGTGGGCCAGCTCCTTCAGCTGCTTGTGGGTGCATCCTATCAAGTCCCACGGACTTGTGTATCTCCAGTTTGTTTAAATGTTCCCTGGCTTGATCCTCCTTCACCAAGGGTAAATCTTCATTACTCCGGACTTTTCCATTGGTCTCAGGGGCCTGTTACAACTACAGTGAAGAAGGCATTGAGTACCTTCGCCTATTCTATGTTCTTTTTCATGCGACCCCCTACCACATTCAGCAGTGGACCCAAATCTTCTGTCATCTTCCTCTTGCTGCTACCTGTAGAAGTCTTTCTTGTTGCCCTTCACATCCTTTGCCAGATTCAACTCCAGCTGGGCTTTGTCTTTCCTAATCCCATCCCTGCATGCTCATGCAGTCTCTATAGTCTTCCTGCGTCACTGTCCCTGCTTCCACCCCTTGTATGCTTCCTTTTTATGTCTGAGTCTTTTCAGGAGCTTCTTTTTCATTCTTGCAAGTCTCCTCCACCTTGTCCTGTTTTTCTGCTTGTCACAGTGGACTGTCCTTGAGCTTGGAGGCCTCCTGGACCCCTTTTCCCTCCAGGACTGTATCCCACCAGATTCTTCCAAGCAGGTGCCTGAACAAGCTAGAATCTGCTCTCCTGAGGGTTGTGATTTTTCTGTTTGCCCTGCTCCCTCCTCTTGGGAACATGAATACCACCATCTCATAGTCATTGCATCCAAGGCTACCCCCAGTCTTTACATTCCTGAGTAGTTCTTCTTTTTTTGAAGGAAGCAGGTCCAACAGAGTGCCTCCCTTATAGGCTGCTCAATCACCCATGTTATGAAGTCATCATCAATACAATCCAGAAACCTCCTGGATCCTCCTGAACCTCTCTGCATCTACAGCAGATATTGGGAGTGGTTAAAATCTCACAGAAGGACCAGGGCCTGTAAACATAGGCTTCTTCCAGTTGTCTGAAGAAGGCCTTACCCTCTTCTTCTGGATCAGGTGGTCCATAGCAGACACCCAAGGTCGCCCATACTGTTCTGCCTTCTAATTCATAAGCTCTCATCTGGCTCATCATCCATCCCTAGGTAGAACTCTATGCCTTCCTACTGCTTCTTCACATGCCACTCTGCCTCCTCACCATTCTGGCCCAGCCTCTGAAAGGTCTGTATCCATCCATCCCAAGATCTCTCTGATCCCAGAGAGACTATAGCTCTGCCATCGCATGTAGACTTCTAATTTTTCCTGTTTTAAAAGTGGATAGAGGAAAGGATATAGAGGTAATATTACAACCATGTACAGAGAGCTCTTTCTATTTGCGGTTGTTCAAGGAGTGCTTTTCTTGGGATGTTAGCCATCAGTTCCTCTCCTCCTGGAAAAGGCAGCAAGTATTAGCCACCTAGGTGCCAATTATGATTGCTAATTAAGTCTATATGTTAGCTGCTATTCTTTCCTTCTAGAGAGGATAGTAGCTAACAAAATGATCTGACAGCACTCCTAAAGTAGAGTACAGTTTAAGCTTACCCATGGGAAAACACCACAGTCAAAGAAAAAAGGGTATTTAAAACAGTACAAATTCTACCTTCCTCAAGGTTCTTAATTCGTAGAACTGCAGAATAATTCAGGTTGGAAGGGACCTTGGAAGGTCTCTTGTTCAACCTCCTGTGCAAAGCAAGGTCAGCCCTGATGTCAGATCATCTTGCTCCAGTGTTTATCCAGTAGAGTCTTGAAAATCTCTAAGGACAGAGACTGAATAGGCTCTGTGGGAAACCTGTTTCAATGATATACTGTCCTAATGGTGAAAAGGTTTCTTCTTATAGCCAGTTGGAACCTCTCTTCTTTCAATGTATGTCCATTTTCTCATCATACATCACTGTGAAGAGCCTGGCTTCATTTTTTTGACAACCTCCTCTTGATAGCCAGAGGCTGTTAGGTCCACATGAAGTCACCTCTTCTCCAGGCTGAAGAAGTCCATCTCCCTCAGCCTCTCTTCGCAGGGCAAGCGTTCCTGCCCCAACCATTGTGGTGGCCCTTCACTGAACTCTTCCTTTGATGTGCTGGCTATGCTTCTGTTAATACAGCCCAACATGCTGGTGGCATCCTTTGCTGCCAGGACACACTGCAGGCTCATGCCCAGCCTCTTCCTTGTGGATAAGCCTGGACAGCTACCTCCAGTCCTCACAAAAGCAATGTAAAATATTTTTGAGTTTTCTCTTTGTGGCTTTGCTAATGTGATCAGTAACTGCAGGATGGCATAAAGAATAACATTTTCCCAGTTTAATAGACTGATACAAGCATTTGATTAGCCCTACCTGCTAGCACCTTGCTGGTACAGTGGTATCATGTTGATGTCTTGCTATTCCCTTAGCAGTCCTGATTAATCCTGACCTAGATTAAAACCTTAAACACATTATTATTCCAATAATGCTACTTAACTAAATAATAGATATCCCATTCTATTGGGATTCTATAAAGGTGTTATGTTCTGCTTTCAATTTCCTAAATTCTTTCCTCATATATTTTCAAAGATGCAACAGAAGAAAGCATGAGAAGTGTATGGAACTGGAGTGTGGGCCTTCCAAGAGACAAAGATATGAGGAAATAAATGACTGTAAGTTTTAGTCTGACTTGGTATAGCCTGTCACTTCTTATGAATTGAAAGAGGAAGCTCAGTATCATAGCAGCTCTGATAGCTGGTGCCTTCCTTTTTGAGGGAAACAGGCCAAGAGAGTTTGTTTCCTCGAATGAAGGTGACATCTGCGCATAGGCAAGTTACAAAGTTGGTGAATACGTGGATCCAAGGGCATGATGCGGAAAGCTGGGTAAATCCTCCTCACTCCACTTCAAATGAGTGGCCTGGGAGAAGTTATTTCAATACAAAGTTGTGAAAGAGTGATTTATAGTGAGGCTTGCTAATTAACAATGAATGCATTATCAATGATGAATAATGAGGCTATTGATGTTGTACTTTTTCATGTGTAATATTGCTACTACTATATACTTTCCTTTTGACAGATCTCCTGCTTGTTTCTTAGGTGATCTTTGAGGACTGTTGACAAATCTGACAATGGGAAATAATACCTGCAAAAGAGCTCACCTCAGGAAGAACTGCTTGAGGGACTATAGGTTTCTAGACCAGATTCTGACTGTCTAATTTTTACTACATATACATAATCTTACTCTAATAACAGCATAAGCAGTAACATATGCTATATTTTATAGTCTATTAAATAGTACACTGATCATAGCAATAACTATAATATTTCTTGTAAATCTTAACAACTGGTATCTACAAGATTCATTGTGAAATATTGAAGTTTGTTGAACAAATAAACAAAAACAATTCAAGTACCAAGGATAATTCATGAAAATATGTTTTGCTCATTTATTTCAGCAATTAAATTTCAACTGCTTTTGATATTTCATAACATGATACACACTTACGCATTTTGCAAAAAAAAAATGGTTTAATAATTTGAGCTGTCAGTAAAACACTCTAATGCCTAATATTTGTTGAGAGATAGAAAGTGATTGCCAGTTTTTAGTGTGGATTTCACAACGTGCAGATTAATGAAGTGAGAAAGGTTATGCTGTTTTTCAAACAATCATTTAACCAGCATTTATTTAAGAATTGATTTCTAAAATTAATCTTCCCATTGACATCAGAAAGGGCCAATTCAGCTGTTTGTTTGTTTGCTTGTTTTTTCCTTTTCCTCAAGTTTCTTCTAAGCATGCACTTACCTGGTTGAAATGAAGTATAATGATGAAAAAATTTCTCAGATGCTGTGTTATGTCAGAGTAGAGCTTTTCTTATCATTAAGCTCTACAGCAGCTTTTCCCTCCTGTTTCCTCCCAAGAAGAAAGAGCAAACATGGGAGTGCGTAACACATGCCACTAATCAAAATCAAAAAGGTCAATCAAAAGGACTGAGTCTTCACTATCAACTATGAAGATTTTTTCTGGTTGTGAGTACTGCAGGGAGAAACCACACTTTTCTAATCTCAAAGTAAGGCTGCTACTATGTTACAACGGACTACACCTTTAGTCCATCTGGAAATTAAGCTTGGACCAAAACATAGCAGCTAAGTCCCTATGGAAAGGATTCAGAGATGGACTGAAAACATGACTGAAGATAAAGTCAAGGCCCCAGATAAGAAGAAGTCAACAGCAAGGTATAGTTGTACGTCTTTAATTTAGAGATATAATGAGTAAGAGGGGAAACAGTCAAAATGAATAAAATAACATATAATATATAAAAAGTAAGCCAGAAATTTGTTTTTAATCTTTTAATGTAAAAGTATATGTCAGCTTATGTTTCAGGGAATGAACATCCCTGGGTGAATTGGAAAAAAAGTGCTGCTATCAATAGGATGTTTTTAATAATTTCTTGCATCTCAATCTTAAGCAGCAATGAATTGAGCCATGGGGTCAGTCACAGGAGAGTTAGCTAAAGGGAGAGCTGCTCTTGCCTGCTGTGGCAATAGCCTAACTCTGAACCTCTCAACCTGGCCTTGGTGAGGACACTTTAGTCTGTGCCTCTGGGCTTTCTTTTTTCCCTCTGCTCTGCAACTTTACTTCAGGCGTGGAGACGAAATGAGAAGATTTAGATTTGTCTTTAAGGCATGTTAATTCCCACGCTGAGTTAGGAAGCTGTCTCTTCACAAACTGTGTGAACTTCAGCACAATCTGATGCGTTTTTTTCCAGACAATTCATTAACTTTTTCCTTAATTTCTGTAGACATGCTTGTCCTCTGGACCTGTGGCTGCCTCTGAGACAGAAAACAGTTTAAGAAAATGGAGTTCCTGAGGGGATGTGTTATAGGATACTACAAGGCCTTGCTTTGAGACTGCTTATTCCTATTTACTTTGCAGTCAAAGGTATACCACAAGTCTGTTCTGCATTGGTGTAGAAAGGGCATAGCCACATAATATTTAAAAGTATTCACTTCAGACTGTCTAAAGTTTTAAGCTAGTATGAAATCTTTTGAAACTTTTTGAAGGTATTGTGAATAACTTGGAAACCAAACAGATTAAACGAGCACATTTAATGTAAGGTATTGTTGCTGAGTGCCTTGGCAGTGTTGTTTGTTTTTTTGGCTATATATATATATTACTTTCTGTCAGCTGATACTTTGAGAATGATGAGAAAGGACTTGTTATTCCTACAGAAAACTGAATTGTACTTGACAAATTGTCTTTAGTCAAATATTCTTTATAGAAGATAATTGGGAGAAGTCAGGCTAAATCCCAACAGCCGTATCAAACTGAGGGCTACTTACAAAAATATTTTTACCCTGCAGATAGAGGAACGAACAGGAGTATGTAAGTGACAGTTTGAGCTAAAAGGAAGCATCTTTCTACTTCGACTATAATGCTAATGGGAATAGCAGGTACAAGCTCTGTGCTATATTCCAAAATTAAATTCACTTGAAGAACAATATTTAATACCAGTAAAGCACCCAAGAAGAATATCCTCGGTAGACAAATAAGTAAAAAGCTTATGCAATGGAAACAGGAGGAGGCTCGTTATGACAAAAATAATAATAGAAATAATAATAATAGAAAGGGGAAAAAGCATCCCCCATTTTTTTGGATTTAATCTACTGATTTCAGTTTATAGTAAATTAGTAATTTACAGATGTAGTCATTTATAGATGAAGCTGGTCATACCCTATAGATGTTTAGACTTTCAACTGTGGGAGTTTTAACTTAGGCATCTAGCTTATGGCTAAATTTTAGGAGACTAGTGAAAATATAATCTTTAATTCTCTAAATAACAGGTGTCTTTGAAGATGCCTACAGGGACGACCTGTCTGCTCAGCTTAAGTGCTTAAACATAGGCAGGCAGAGCCTTTTTCTGTAGATTTGCAAAGGCATCTTCTTATCTCCAGTGACTATTGACATTTTCTTCAGGACCACTATTTTGCTCTACTACCATCTACATTTTAGGCATAAAAGCGTTGATGGAGCCACACAGATTAAGCAAGCAAACTGGACCAAATACACTGATGCAGAGAGGCACACACTTTTTGCAACTATCCCAGGTATTAATTGTGCATTTATTTACTGAATAAAATTACTAGCTTCAAAAATTACGACCTAAATATTTTGGCCTTATCCCAAAGATGTGATAGTAAACTTATTTAGTGCTTTTTCACTTTGCAAAGCTCCAAATACTTAAATGTCTGTTGTCATTGTACTCCTATGTACCATTCAGCATGGTAATTACCTTTCTCTCAGGGAGCAGAGTTCCAGGGAAAGAAATTACTGAAGAACTAATCAAATTAATTTAATCAGTGTAATTGCACAAAGTGTAGGTTTTACTTACTGCATGCAACAGTAGAACAGTTAAGGCTGCAGACTTTATCTTATGTAGGACTCTTCTTGGAATGACTTTGTGCAAATAAGATTTTTCCTTGATAATATTTTATGGTTTATTTGAAGCACGTTCAATATGACAGAGATTAGATTCTACTAGTCTAACAAAACACATGGCTGTAGAAGTGCACTGGCCTAATGTGTAACTATGTATGGCCATCAAGAGACATCAGATCCTGTATCATACTACATATTGTTTAGTCTTATGTCATTTGTTGTCATTTTCTTTTAGAGTAAGAAATTATCTGTTTCTGTAGTTTGGAATTTGCAAGAGAAATGTAGCCTTGCATTGTCTTTCTCCAAACTGAACAACACTTCCTTAGGCCACATTTTGCTTGTCTGAAGACGAACCAAACAATCTAGTTTCCAAGGGTTACCCTTTGCACTCCTCTGTTAACAGAGAGGACAGAAATCACTTTTAGGAAGAATTAGGATCCTTCCTCTCTCTCACAAAGTCTTACAACTTTGCAGTTAGGTATTCAAAATATTACTCTCGGTAAGGAGAACATGTAAATGATTCAAAAGCAGCTATTTCACATTAAAAACTCCTCAGAATATCTTATTTTATCAAGGGATACTTTACCTTGTAAGCTTTGATATAGAATGACAAATGTGGGGGAAATGTAATTTAGCTTACAACTCTGGTCTTTCATACATGAATATTCTCTGCCTTCAGCCTTCTGAACCTTAACTCTGATTTGACTTAGTTTCTGAAAGCTGTGCACTGTAGTCATGCCACCTACATAGAATGATTGAAGAGACACCTCTTAGCTACCATTTTCTTCGGCTAGTTCCCAAGATTCTAGGTCAGTAGAGCTCAAACAAGAGGCAAAGAGGAGTTAAGACTGGGAGCACAGAGGTAACCCTCCCAAGACAGCTGCTAAGGTAAGCAGGTAGTTTTTTTCTTCAAAAAACCTCTGCAGACTTTATATATGGAATTTAAAAGAAGTTCAGTTGAAGGAAGAAATGCAAAGGATCTGTGCTAAGCAAAAAATTGCAGGACTGATCTCTGAAGCTGAGCAGTATATACAATGCTTTGGCAAGGAAACAGTATTTGCAAGCATGTCTTGAATTCTACATAGTAGTAAAGAAAATTTTGTTGATAAAAAGATTACCTAGACTAATAACCACAAATTTAATTTACTTAAAAAGCTGTTCACAGGGAACGATGCTCAGAAGCTGCAACAAGACTTGCAGGGTTTTGAGCTGTATAAAGCACCTAAATCATACTCACCTCGTCTTTTAGAGCATGTAACCAAGCTTTTCCTGTATGAAATTTAAGTTCAGGGATCAAAAAAAAACAGTGGTGGTTGATGAGTAGTTCTAAAAATAATAGTGATGGCAAAGTACTGGATTTTAGCTACAAAATACACTGCTCATGTGGCTTTCTGACCATATCTGCACAGAATCACTTTGATTTGCTTTAAATACCTTTGCTAAAGTCAATGCTTAGAATATTCTGATGTGGAGTTAGGTGATATGAGTAATATGCCAGTATTACATAGGTGTCTTCTCCATCTTGAAATGAGATGTCAAGGATAGCTACATGTTATAGGAAGTGAGAAACTTCAGTGTGAGAAGGGGTAAAGAAGCTTTTTGATTATAAATAATAATAATATGATCCTGGTGCAAAGAAAGGTCTTAGTTCAGAATCATTTTTCCTGTACGGTATGGCTACAGTGCCATTACTGAAATATGATGCAGTGGGCTAATCCAGGCTGAGTTCTCATCTTCCACAGATCAGGTTAGTCAGTTTAAAGTTAGCTTAAGTGTGTCTTCACAGCAACTGCAATGAAAAGCTTGCCAGAGATCTATTCTTTATTCATCATCAATGGAATATGAATCAAAATTAGATTTAGTGTTGAAATGGAATTAGAAATCTTTGATAGGGACTCTAAAAGGAGTTTGAAGTCTCAAATCTCTTTCCTCTGTTGTTGCAATTATGGAGGACAGGTCTAGCTTGGGCTGAAAAGTTCTGGTCTCTGGAAAAGAATCCTGAGGGCTTTAGAAGAAAATGAAGAGAGCTTTCTCATCTAGTGCATTTGGATTAAGTTTTGCTTGTTGAATATCTTTCTTTTTAATTAATCACTTCAAAAATAAAAAGAAATGGCATTGAGAAGTGGGAGCCATGCTACACTCTTCTCAGGTAAAATATTATTGACTACAGAACCTATTCTTTCAAGAAGTTATCAGGATACATGAATTTCTTTTCTGAGATGCTTGGACTGAATGAAATCAAAGATAGCTTATGTGAAAAAATATTCAGGGAGAGACCAACACAATGAATTCTGATGTTTTAGGACACCTCTCTTGTGGCATATTGGTGATATCAAGTGGTCCATGCTAAAAATGGTTTTAAATGGATACATCCGGAAGGAAGTAAATGAAAAAAAAAACAACTAAACAAAAAAAAAAAGGAAGTGAAGACCTAATTTTCAGATGTTCTGGGGGAAGAAGAGTTGCATCCCAACAAGACTTTCCTTAAACTTTTTTGACATTGAAAAGATGGCAGGAGAAAACATGTCAGCTGGGCCCAAACAAGAAGCCTGCTGCCAGAGGCTCTTCCATCAGGCAGTATTGGAAAGAGGTGAGTGGAACATTTCGGAGTGGATTACATGCATAGCTTGATAGAAAACAAAGTATAACACCAAAACTGAAGTTTCCTTCAAAGTCTTATATCAGGCAGCGGTAACACTCATTAAAATAATGTACTGTCTTCTGAGTAAGTAAATATTAACTTGCTCTAACCTATGTGGTAAACAAATAGAGTCATTTTTCTTTATGTAAGACCTAAATAAGACTTATTATTTGTTGTTCATTTCTGTTTTAATTGTATTCCAATTTTAAAATTAAAAAATATAAATAAATCTTCCATATATATTAGAGTTTCTATTTTCATACAAGCATATAGTAAAAGTTAATAAGATAAGATTTATTATATGAGTAGAAGATTATGCCTCTGAACATCTGGGTATTTCTGAAATTATAGTTAACGACTATGACGTGCAACGTGTGAAATAAGAATCTGGAGATCTCAAAAATTATTTATGGATTTAGATGGACAGAATGACATGCTTCTGTCTACTTTGAAAATAAAACTCAAACTTTATAAATCATAGGCTTACTTTGTAAATTATTTCTAAGTAAATATATGAAGATTTAACACCTGCTATAAGTGAAACTGCATCTCTTTGATTCATGATCACTAACATATTAAATATATTCTGCTTTTGAGATAATGTGTGTTATGAAAGATTTCTTCAAAATGTGTAGGCAGCTTTCCTCAAGTGACTCTCATATCTTTTAGAAAATACAAGCATTATATGAAAGCTGCATGTTTAGAAATGGCACTTTTAATGAATAAATCCTCAAAGTTTTCACAAAACTTACTCTATAAATCACTTTGACATTTAAGATTAGCATCATATTCTTTCCACATTCCTTTGCAAAAAGGATAGAAAGAGCTGCTTTAAGCTTGAGAAAGATAAAAATATATTGAGTGCACTTGTAATATTTGTATAGACATAAAGTAAAAAAAAAAAAAGTTGTCTTCAATTTTTTATGACTTTGGTTTTATCACTATGAAAATGACCTTGCAATTTACACTGTGTAAAAGTTTAAATAACCGTAGTTGCTTCTGCTTACATATTCATCTTAGTCTTATAATGCCGTTGGTGTCACATATTTAATTCATGTATTTAATGCAGATGATATGGAACATAGTGTCTTGAATAAGTTCACTAGATTTATTTTTCTGCAAAGTCTTAGACTGGATTAATGCAATAACCTCTTATCTTTAAATTTGAATATAGCTATGATGGATCTATATTTGTAAAACTGTTGTGATGAGCTGACTTTAAGTAGTAGTTATTATGGCAAATTCAAGAAGTGTTCCTTTCAGCAGTTTCACACAGATCATAGTACAGGAGATCAGAAAGGTTAAAAGAGGAAATGCTATAAAGTTCCTTTAATGGATTCAAAGGAGCATTTCATTTATCTTTATTTTACAGCTTTTGCTGCTTTCTCATACTCTTGCTCAATAGATACTCTGAACCGTTTCTCTTAGATTGCACTTGCCCCAGGCCAGAGTGGGAATAACTCTGATCCTCCAAGCTCCCAAACCTTTTGTCACTGTTAAAATGTACTTCTCGATATGAAATAACAAGCAAAGCCCACCCTGCCTTGACAGCTCTTGATGATAAGCATTAGTATAGAGATGCCCTAGTAATGGGACTGAATCTGATGGAACTGTTTTCCTAGCACCTGAAAAATTTTCCTCTCCAAGGCAGCACTGAGGCATATTTAAATGGAAAGGAAGAGAAATATGTTGTCCTATGTAGCCGTGGCACTCTTTAAAGAAAAAATAACTGAATATCATTGAAGAGAAAATCAGGATTAAAAGTAAGGGGTTCAAGATGTTACTCTCGGCCCCATGCTTTTGGGGTGTCGAATTTTAATGTTATCTTCTTAACTGACACATCATTCAAAATCACGTAAAAAGATACTCTAAGAAGGTGACCAAAAGGGCATTTTTGCAAAACTGTGGCAGCTCTGGGGAAAAACAAAACAAAACAAAAACAGAGAGAGAAATAATTAATTTATTAAGCTTGTGCAATAATTTCCAGTATCCTTCCTGGAAAGGACGTATCTTCACTGGAGATAAATCATACCATTAATGCTTCCTAACATGAAAGATACTGTGTCATGTAAGAAACTTGAGATGATTTATCCAAGTTTCTTCCCTTTATTCTTATAAATACGAAAATATAAACATATGCATCTTTATCATACTACTTCTCTGTTAGGCTCATTTTCACATACCACTCTTGGATGAAGAACTGATGAAGTAGTTTGTTTATTCTTATTCCCATTGGTAGAGATAGATTTCATAAAAAGCCAATATCTCCCACTTAAGTAAAACACTAGTACAAAACTTGGATATGACTAGAGCTAGGAAAACACTTTAAAGGCAAATCTGAATCTTCATTCAATTTCTTAAGCTAATCAACTTCTGTGGAGTTCACATCCCTTGGTATTAACAAAGAAATGTATTCACAATAGTGTTCCTAAGAAGGAAATTAAGAAAATAAGAAAATTATATTTACAAAAAATGGTTTAGTAATTCATAATCAATAACTACCACTCACTCACTCACACTGCGAATTTGATTTTAAGATTACACTCATTTGGTCAGAGAACACAAACGTGGCACATGCCCTATACATCCAACCAAAGAAGCTTGAAAATTGTATAATAAATACTTTCAGTGAACCATTCACAGAACAGAAATTATCTGAAAAGTAAGCTGTATAAGTATAGAAAGATCATATTCACTTAGATATTTATTTTCAAAAAAAAAAAAAGAAATTAGAAATGCAATAAAGTAACAGGTTGAGAGCATTCTGCTTGCATCTTGGAGAGGAACCATAAAATCACATAATCACAAAATGATTGAGGTTGGAAGGGACCTTTGAAGACTGTGTAGTCTAATCCCCCTGCTCAGAGCAGGGTCAACTGCAGCAGGTTGCTCAGGGCTGTGTCCAGCATAGTTTTGAATAACCCCCAAGGTTGAAGAATCTACAACATCTCTGAGCAGCCTGTTCCTGTGTTCAGCTACGCCCACAGTGAAGAAGCTTTACCTTATGTTTAGGTGGACTTTCCTGTATTTCAGTTTGTGCACTTTGCCTCCCGTCTTGTCACTGGGCATCACTGAGAAGCGGCCGACTCCGTCTTCTTTACCTTCTGTCATCATCTATTTATACAAGTAGATAAGATTCCCCCGACCCTTCTCTTCTTCAGGCTAAACAATCCCAGCTACCTTAGCCTCTCCTTAGTATGACGGATGCTTCAAACCCTTAATCATCTTTCTGGTCCTTCACTGGACTCAGTCCTGTATGTCTGTGTCTCTGTTGTACTGGGGAGCCCCTAACTGGACTCTCAGCAGATGGAGTAGAGAGGAAGGATCACCTCCCTTGGCCTGCTGGCAAGGCCCTTGGGTCTAATACAGCCCAGAAGGCTATTGGTTTTCTGTGCCACCAGGGCACATTGCTGGGTCATGGTCAACTTGTTGCCACCAAGACCCCCAGGTCTTTCTCTGCAAAGCTGGTCTCCAGCTTGTCAGCCCCCAGCCCGCACTGGTGTATGGGCTTATTCCTCCCCAGGTGCAGGATTTGGCACTTCCCTTTGTTGAACTTCAAGAGATTCCTGTTAGTGAATTTCTCCAAGCTGTCAAGGTCCCTCTGAATGGCAGCCCAACCATCTGGTGCCTCAGTCACTCCTTCCAGTTTTGTACCATCTGCCACTTTGCTGAGGGTGCACTCTGTCCCCTCATCCAGGTCATTAATGAAGACTACTGGGGTACACCTCCAGTGAGTGACTCCTCTCCAGCTGGACTTTGTGCCACGGATCACAACTCTATGAGGACATCAGTTCAGCCAGTTTTCAATTTGCCTCACTATTCATTGAAATCCCACTCCATTTATCCAGTCCATACTTTTTCAGTTTGTCAATGAGGATGTTATCAGAGACAATGTTGATAACTTCACCAGTCATGATGAAGAACATGCACTGCTCTCCCTCTTCCACCAACCAGTAATTTCATTGTAAATTAGTCAAGCAGGAGTTCTTTTTCAAAAACCCGTGCTGACAACTCCCAGTCATCTTCTTGTCCTTCACATGATTGGAAATGGTTTTCAGGATTATTTGCTCCAAATACCTTGGCATTTAGGTGAGGCTGACCAGCCTGTAGTTCCCTGGATCTTCCTTCTTGACCTTCACACTTGGGTCAGGAGTTCCTAAAGTCTTGTGAAATCTATGCTGAAGACTAAGAAATGGCCCTTGACAGAAGACTGAAAAACTCACCACTCTGTAGGTATTTAAAGTAGTGTTTTTGAAATAGAAGGGAGGAGACGGGTGTATATGTGCTGAATTGAACTACTTTTTGAAAATAAATTGAACAAGCACATCAATAACATCCGCTTAAATACTTCTAAAACTGAATGTCATTCTGTACAGGGTGGCAGCATAAGCCGGCTTGAGTAGGGAGGTGGAGAGTTTTTTACCTGTGTCCTACTGTAAGGATAGATGGTTAGAGCACTGTATACTCTAATTGGGACATTCTCCAAGGTACTGGCCTTTAAGCATCAAGCCCTCCAGGCACCATTTTCAACTGAACTAAAAAGATTCTGAGGCATCTTCAAAGAAATGGCAAAACTAAGTTCTCAGGGAACTCAGATTCAAAAATGGCTTTTTTTTCTGATCTTTTCGGGGGAAGAAAAATACTTCAGGAGTCATCTCAGGTACCCTCTGTTTTTTTTGCCTTAGCTCAGATTTAGGTTCCTATAGCAGATTCCTCCCTAAACTTTAGGTGCCAAGACTGTATTAGGTACTTTAATAGCACTTTATAATATTGCTAGATGTATGAAAGTTCCTGAATTTCTATTTCACTGTGGGCAGCCAACCAGAAATTCCCGGTCCTGAAATATAATTTGCAAATATATCCTCTTTGGAGGTGGTTGTTTCAGAACCTGGGTTGTGAAATAACAACCTAAAATATGAAACTACAGATGGCTTACCTGTAGGCTTCTAAATTATCCATGGAAAGCCTGCACAATTTGCTGAGTTTGTCTTATGTTTTCTTAGAGTATATATGACAGCAGAAAAACAGATGTCAAATTTAAACTCATGAAATCCTTTCTATATTGCACACATTGCCTTTTTCTTTAAGTATTATTCAGTTACTATAAAAGGCTATTACTGTCAATAAACAAGGTGGTTGTATTTTCTTTAAATGTGATGAAACTGAAGTGCATAATAATTATTTTATTTTTATATCTGGATCTCACAGGGGATTAAGATTCCTGTCACAAATGTAATGAATAATATGATGTTTCATATTAAGGTGATTAAGTAAATATATCAGAAACTTAAATCTACGAGGAATACAAGACATACTGCTACTACTTTGCTTTCTACAGGCCTATACCAGTATGAATGTAACCAAGTGTGAATATGGAGTTCAATATGTTCTATAAACAGCTAATATTTACATCATCTTCTGAACTGACCTGAAGGTAACTTGAGCTTTCAAACGGTCATGTGGAAGTGTTAAACTTTCTGGAACGTTTTAGCTCTGCCTGAGAATTGCTTTTGCTTGAGTTGGAGCTAGCTAACTCAGAAAAATATTCGGCCTATCTTTATGCTGACAGACCCAAAAGTGTTTTTCATCTCCCAGGTCTGGGTGCATGCACTGGCTAACGCTTGGTTTACTTTAGCTTGCATATATTCTATTTTCCGTATATAAAGGGAGCAATACAATTTTCCAAAGAATATACCTCCAAATGAAACAATTATCATGAATATAGGGTGTATAGTCAAGCTCCAACATAGACTCAGATCTTACTTTTATTTTCTGGCTGTTACTAGCTATTACTTTATTTTTTATGTTAAGGATTCAGTTATAAGGGCTCAGTCAATTTAATTGTAATCTCTGACTCAGATTTCTCTTTACCTTTCACCTGAGGATATAGTCTAATACTGCAAAAGGAGACAAGAAACAGCATATCTAGAAATCTCACCATTGATAAAGAAGGCTGGCATCTGTCCTTAGGCTTAGTAAGCATCAGATAACGGACATTTCCAACTACCTATTGTAAACAAGTTCTTGAGATCACTCTGTATATAGACACAAGTTACTGCAGACCTGTATTACGCACTTTTAAAACCTTACTCCAAACTTACCATCAGAATGGAAAAAGATGAAAGTCTGTAGCTCTAATATATACTTGCAAAATGTCTTGTTTCTGTATATGAGACCAATTATCAGAGATCATCATCAAAAGAGATCACCAGCTGCTAGTGACAGTGATAAAAAAGGAGCTAGCAGGAAGACTGAGGAGAATGCTCATTCATTTGTAGAGGTATGATTTACAAACTTGAATATAAATCTGGAAAATTTCACCAGTAGCAGATAACCTGCCTGGAGTTTTCAATAACGTGAGGTAAAAGAAAGCACTAAAATCTGATATTGGTCATGCAGATAGGATTAGGATGCTTATCCAGTGCCTGACAGATGTGTTCTGTCAATGTAGAAGCCACAAAACAAAATCTTGCAAATGCAATAGAGGCATTTGTTGGTTTGCACATTACAGAAATAGTCTTTATGATTATTTTCTAGGTGAACTTTATGTTGTAGGCGATATCTTCTTCTAAGCTATTTGACACGAAACTGTGAAGCAGGTGATGTTGACCCAAGTGTGCGTGAGAAATATTAGGACTGGAAAAGAAGACAGAGCTGCAACTTTGTGCCTGCAAGTGAGTACAGATGGGGAAGGAAGAAGAATTACAGATTAAAGACATAATATGATTATTAGGAATTTAGAAGTGTTGCAGAGGTTGTGTTTTTAAACAGATTAAGTCTAGAGTATCTGTGGTTTAATATTTTGAAGAAATCCAGAGTAATATTATCAAACTGATACTGAAACAGCTGAAAAATCAAATTGAAGTCCGTCTTTAAAATTATGGGATAACATGCTGGCCAGGAGAGGTACTTGCCAAAATATAATCTAATGGAATCTTACAGTGAGACAATATAATTAAGGAACTACTATTGCTAAAAAAAAAAAGTTCTGTAAACTCTTACATATACTACCAAAAGTGAAGGGCACATAAATTAATGTATTTATACACAAGACATACAAGTTTTATATAATAGCAACAGGCAGCAGTGTTCTACAGGCTAGACCTTGTTTGCATGATGTTACTGTTATAAAAGGTGAAAAGTATTGATAAAACAAAAATACCTTCAGCTTCTCGCAGAAAAGGAGAAAGAAGGAGACAGATTAAAAGTTAAAGTCACTGATTAGAAATAGATCATAAAAAAATCAAGGGAGTCAAAGAGTATCAAAGAAGGCCCTAGGAAAAACAATACTGGAATTAAAATCTCTTTAGACTCTTCAGAGCACCAAGACAAAAGAATTCAAATACTGAGAAGGTATCAGAGACTTTATATAAAAGCTCTCTGCATATTATCCTTTTCCTTTGTTTCTTTTTGAGGGTAAGATGTAAGAATAGCTGTTTCTTTACAAAGTAGCATTCAAAACGTGATTGAACATTTGAAAACAAGAGTGAAAGTCTGTAAGAAGACCGACAGAAACATATAGGTCCCCCTCTCTCCCTCATAAGCTCAGTTTCTATTCTTTGCTTCTTGTTCAATTAAAGATTCATGTTAGTTTTGAGCTATGACTTAGACTTCCCATAATTCACCACTAGAAACTACAGTAACTACAAGTACAGTCTTTACAGAAAAATTGTGGGTTATCCATGTGTAGGTACATCAGCTAGAATATCCCATGAGGCAAAAACTTTAGCATCTTTCATGCAAGTATCAGGTTTGCACTGAAGATGAGCACTCATTAACGAAATGGAGGCAGTGTTAAACTGCAGGAAAACCAGCATTTAAGCTTTGATGGATAAAAGTTACACTATAGTAACTTTGCCAATTGCATGTCTATTGACATGGTCATGCAGAGCTACCCACCATTTTGGGTGTCTCTCAAGCATGACGATCTGACACCAGTGAACTGGTAATAGGTTCATGTACACTGTGGACAGCTATTGATCTGGTGAAGCTTGACAGAAGACCTACAGTAGCCAGGGATACTTTATGTTCCACCAGTACCATATTTCTAATTTTCCTTTTTGTCACCCAGGAAGCCTGTGATGAACAACACTCCTTGCAAAACGGAATAGGCATGTAATTGCCTTCTTTCTTCCTTTTCTTGATTATATTCCAACAAACTCAGTAGAACCTTAACAGGTCAGGGACTGCTATTTTGGGATGCCTAAGTGCATCAACTGAAAGGAAAATATGTCCTCCAAAGCCATATGAATATAGCAATGCCTTATAAAACAGCATTCAAAAAAGGCATCTCTATGCTGTTTGCTTCTGATATTATATCTTCTAAAATTTTTTCTTCTTTTTCCTTCTGATATCAGGTCTAGACCTCTGGATCTTTCTTTAAAATCAGTTCAGTTACGGAAAAGAATGATTGAAGAACATCTTTTTTGGATGTTGAGCAATGTTGCTGAATTATAGCCAGCACTGTCACTAAATCATTCATTGCAGAACATTATATTGCTTGAGAGTTTCCTTAATATTTTTTGCATAATAAAAATAATATTAGCAAATATAGTAACAGAAGTATTAGGTCTCTACCTTCATTTTCAAAAAAACTTCATTATTCAAGATCCAAAATGAAGAGATTGGACTGCTCTGGAACAAAATTCCTCTGTAGAAAACAATTGCTGGCTGCTCAAGGACATACAGGGTGGCATTTAGACTTACTAGTAAGCCTACTTATCCAGCATAAATGAATCCTTGCTTAAAAGTAATACATCCAGAAGGAGATCGTCATTCTCTAGACTCCTTTACAGAACAAAAGGATCAGAACAATGTAAAGTGGAATGCAACAGCTCAGTTTTGACAAGAGCATTTCTCTTCCAAGCATGGCAATTCGGTAGTGAATTATTATAAAGATATAGAAAGAGAGACAGACAGAGTCAGCAGTAAGCAGTGGCTCATACAGATTCAGGATAGTACTGAAGCACATAGAATCACAGAATGGTTTGGGTTGGCAGGGACCTCTGGAGATCATCTAATCCAACCCCCCTGCTCCCCCTGCACCTACAGCAGGTTGCCCAGGACCACGTCCAGATGGCTTTTGAATATCTTTAGGGACAGAGACACTACAATCTCTCTAGGCAGCAACATAAACTCTCTGGGCAGCAAAGACTGAAGAAGATAAGCAGACTACATTGCTTCTACAACATATATACCTTCCCAAGACCGTGGAGACCTGGAGGGAGGGGTATCAACGATTGTAGGAGATGGGAATAAAGGCAACTTAAAATTGTTCACCTTATTTCTGATAACAGTATATTCCATTTTATTAAGATATGACTTATTTTGGGAAGTCGTAGTATCCAAATACCCTTCTCCCCCACTTAGGGGAGTTTATTCAGTAAACAAGCATGCTGAGCTTCAGCTGAACCACCTCCTTCAGTAAAACATCTATAATTTCAGTAGGTTATCAAAAGCAGCTTTCTCAACACATTTTATTCAGACAAAATATTTTCACTTTTCTCTCCTTTCCTCCAATACAAGATAAAGCACATCTATCTGTCAGGAAGGCCTGATGCCAGCAGTCTACTGCATGGGTGCCAAAAGTCTCAGACAGATACATTGTGAATAGCAAACAATAGGGCTTGGGTACTGGAAGTTAATACTTTTCACAGAAGTAGGGTAATAGCGGCAAATGATAGCGACAAAATGAGTGACAAAAAAATCTTGCTTTTCAGAGAGTCGGAATAGCCTGACTTTTGCCGAGAGTCTCCTAGCACTTCTAACTGGAAAATTCAGTTTGCCAAACAGTCCTGGGAGGGTTGCAGGCACCAGATGTAATACTACTACCTAAGATAAAAAATTATATTTTAACTTTTGTTAACTTTTGTTGCATAAAATATTGACTGAATGGTTCAAGAAGTTCCATTTTTGTTAAAAAACCCAAAATGCTTTTGTAGGAGTTTTACAAAGAAAGAAAAAAGAATAAGCAAAAGAAAAAAAAATCAGCCTGATGTTTGAAATGGAATGGATAGCTGCTGAGACACAGAAATATTGTCCCAAATTGTGAAAATTGCAACAGAAAGAACTTATGTGTCATCATAGCCAAAAGATTCTAAAAGAGTGCTTCATTTGGTTGGTTATGATTTAGAAAATAAGAAGTTAGAAAATATATTATATATTCTGTGAGGTAATTACTTAAAGCTATAAAGGACTTTAATCTTCTAGGTTCTGTATAGAAATTAAAAAAAACCCCTAAGTCACAGTGCCAGAGCTGATACTAAGCAGACCTACATCAGGTTATTGCCTTTTCTTATTTACTCTTCAAATAGGTGTGCACTAATCAGCACCCCTGCTACTATAACAAGGAAAATAAGATCTTGTTAGAATGTGAAGGGAAACCTCCCATGGAGAGAAAATTGCCAAGCGTACAGCTCACCAAAATAAGGAGAGCTGAGGGTGACGAGGAGAGAAAGGTGTTAAGATTGTGGGTTTGGAAGCTGACAGATGGAAACCATTGGCTTTGGAAGTGGGAAAAAGTAATGGGAAAAAAAGGAAATAAAAATATTCTCTTCATTTCTACTTCCTTATAGTGAACCCATTTTCTCTTTTGGTTTAAGATTTGTTTAGACAGGAGCCTATCCTATTAATTAAGGGTGGGATTTTGCACAGTCTTTGTTAGCTTATTTGTATTCTCATTACAGACAATGAAAAGTATACTCTTCAACTCAATCAGCCTTAAAACACTATTGACTGCTCTTGAAAACCCCATTGTAGGTTTCCTCAAGGATTTTCTACAATTAAAAAAATTATTTGAATATTTTAGAGCAGAAATGCTTAAATTCTTGTGAACAGCCCACTCACTAAGTCTGCATGTCAATATGCTACTAGCATATACCTCAGTACATGAACAGTGCTGGAAAAAGAGCACTACATTACAGAGCTTGATGATATGTCTTCATATTAAATTTAAATATGTATACATTATATGTATATGTGTACATACACACATATACATATACAAAATACAGGTATATAAACGTATTTGTTTCCCCGAGCTAATTTTATCCTGTTCTATTTTATCAAAAAAAACGGACTCATACTCATTCAGTCCTAGTTTATATCAACTTCATAATCCTCTCTGTGCTTTCCACCATTTAAATCTCCATGGATATACATGAAATAATTGATGTGAAACAATGTGCAATAATTCTTTCACTGAAAAACTCAGTCATTCAATACAACTGCAAAGTAAAGGGTTTGGGCAGTCAACTAGAATACATCGATCCCATGCATCTGGGCATATTTTGCAGGCTCTCCTCTATTGTGAATGCAACTTCAACCTAACTCTTACGAACAGGAGACCATACCGAATGTGGTCTTACATCCCAGGAGGGAGTCCAGGCTGTAGCACAGGATGTCATGAGCAAGATTTGCTGTTCCTACAGAGAAACTTCAAGCAAAGGGATCTTTAGCCTGGCCTGTCAGTTAAGGCACTGAGCAGGCAAGGTAGGGAAGAAGGTAGGAAGATGTTTACTCCTACTCTGTGTCCCTTGAATAGTTTTATTTCTTTATTTGATGATGTTTTAATGGGACATGCAGACCTGTTCCAGGGGAAACATTTGGGAAATGTCGGATCTGTCCAGCAAGGTGTTAGGATACAAACTAGGATTCTTACTAGGATACCCTGCTGTCTCTCCTGTCACTTGTGATTCTTGCATTTTTGGCTTCAAAGTGGCTTTCAGTCAAAATGTCTCATGACCTGCTGGTCACAGCACCGTTCCTAGGTGAATGCTTCCAGCATGTAGCTAGAAAGCAGAAGGCAGGTAATATCCTTCTAACAGCAGCAATATTCCTCTTCATAAGGTGTCCTGGAAAGGTTTGGTTTAGGGGAAAAGTTACATTTTACTGAACAACGGGTATAAGGTGCCAATCACCCTGTCCTCTCTGTGACCCGTTAGCCTGCAGAAATCTCTCACTGCCACAACCTAAGATCGTTAGTGGAGGGCTAACACGTGCCCCGAAAGCCGGTACCGGTCAGTCAGGCAGAATACTGCAGAAGGGAGGCGAGTCCGCACGGCCGTCTGCAAACAGGTCCGCAGTATAAGTAGGGATTGAAACCGGGCCACTGAGAGCAGGGGTCTAGACAACTTTAACCAATCGCTTGCCTGTGGTCCTAAAGTGGGACAGGGATAAAAGGGGCACACGCGAGCCCAGCAGAGGCCTTTGCAAATGTGGCAGAGAGGAGGAGAGAGATGAATTGACTAAAGAAGCGGCGGCAGCAGCGAAGAAGCCGCCAAGAGCTGAATTTGCTGAAGTGGCTGGGCATGAAGAAGCCTCGGGAGCCTTTCCCAAGGCTCCAAGACGCCGGGCAGCCTTTCCCAAGGCCCTGCCCCACCGAGGGAAGCTCTCCCCCCGGCAGGCTGCGGGCAGCCAGCGCCGCCAGGCCCCCTGATCCGGGACGCCAGGTCAGGCAGCTGGGGATCCTCCTCTGCCACTGACAGCGGCGGACACCTGAGTACTCCCCCCCTCCCCGCTCCGGGGAGCAGTTGCCGAAGCGGCACACCGGCTCGGCTGTGCCCTGCTTACTTCAGAGCGCGCATGGCGGCGGCACACTGTGCCCGGTGTGGCCTGCTTAGTGATCCTCGGACTTGAAGCGGCAACCCCCGCCCAGGCATGGCCTGCTTGTCCCTTCCTCTTCCTCCTTTCCCCCCCACCTTGCACCTTCTGGCCTAACCAGCAGGTACCGGTTTGAGCTCATGTCTGTATTTGTACATACTGTAATTGTTCCTGTCCTGTGTTGTGTGGGCAGTTCAACGTATGGGTGCTGATTGATTAATCGTGTATTGCTACTATTGTTGCTGTTATTACTAGCTTTTAATTGTTATTAGTGATACATATTAAAGTTTGTTTCTGGCCGTTAATTGTGAACCCCTTCATAAGTGGCAGGGACACCTATACCGCCACCCGAACCTTTCCTGTAGCGTGGAGCGCGGTGGGGACCGGAGCGTGAGGGTGCTCTGGGGTGGGCTCAGCCGTCCCTCCCGGGCCTCCCGTGACATTAGGGGGTCATTCACAGAAGAAGCCTAGGCAGACTGAACTGGAAGTGTATGGAGGCTTTAATATTTCCTGTTGGTTCCCCATACTCAGAGGTGTACTGAGCAGGCATACTCATAGGCATGAGAAGGACATACACTATGTAGGTTGTTATCCAAGTCCTAAGCACCTGACATTTTGGTGACAGGGATCTAAGCTAGGCAAGTGTCATACTACCCAAAGCATTCACCATGTTCATTCCCTAGATGCAGCATTCCTTCGAAAACTTTAAAAGAGGTGGTAGAGGTAGGAAAGGCATCTACATGGACTTAAACAACTGTGTTGTTAACAGCTAGCTTTGATTTATTATGCAGTCCATTTCTGAAATATTTTCACTATATATTTCATCATTAGCATGGAGGAGGTAATGACACTGATCCTAATAATTATCAGTTTAAATCTCTTTTAGTCCAAAGCAACCCGAATAGAATGGAGAAATAATTACCAGCTAGGTGCTTGCTTAATCACTGTATTGAGTACCATGTAGACAAGATTCAACAAAACATTTCAAGCAAAAGCAAAAGTCAGAGAATTAACTCTCTTGACAGATTTGTTACAGGGTGGAAAATATACTTACAATATACTTAAACTTCTGGTACTTGTATGAATATGCTTTCTCTTATGCCTTTTTTTTTCCTCAGGCTTTATTACTTGAAATTTCAATAATAAATATAGGGCTTATGAATCTGTGTTGGTCTGATAGAATTCGAGGCTAAGCCCTGTGTTTATTCATGGTAGCAGACTGTACTCAGAAATTCATACAGCCTGTATGAATTTCTTCATCACGTTGTTATGCCTTTCCTCATTGTTCTCTCTTTTCAAAGATCCCACTAAAGTGCCAGAGTGAGAAGGAAGGTTGCGCCAATCATTTAAAGACTCTTGGAGAGTCCTTTTCTCACATAGTATATACACCAGAAAATATTTCAGTTGGACAGATATGGAGAATATGCACAGTATAACTCAGTTATAGTAGGTTGCACTTAGAACATTATTTGATGTTTTTGATATTAGCTATTTGTACTAAATGTTGCTTAAACTATCATTTATTATGAATTATTATTAATTTTAATACATCTCCTCAAGGAAGTACAGCTCTCAGGTTCCAGGTTTCATTTTCAACAAAGTTCTGCAATGTGTGAAAAGCATGGGAATGGCTGAGCCCAAATTTCTTCATAAACAATTCCTGTGTCTTTTCCAGAATTCTATTTGACAATAAAGTAAGAAAAAATGTTCTACTTTTAAGTAGTCTCATGCATTTGACATTCATTAAAATGAATGTCACTTTCCTCCCAGTAAATATGTAAGAACTTCTAACTAATGCATAGGAACTAAAGAAAAGTGGAGTTGTCAGAAACAATATAAGAATTTCTAAATATATATGACAGTATTTAATTAACTGCATTTTCAAAACTTAGAAGTCAGTGATTTTCATCATTATTTAATCTTCCCTTCTGTATGTATATATTAGGCTGCTAATTGCTATCTTTAAATAGCCTGTGCAATAGGCCTAGGTTCAAAAGCTTTAGATGTCTCCTGGCTCTCATTTATCCTGTTGTCTCAAGGTACAGGAAGCATCCCCTCCTAGACTGCAGGTAATTACTCAACATTTTCTTGAAAGGTATTTCATTTCTATATTACTTCTGAAATCTCTCAGGCATGTCAGTTCTAGTATGACGTTACCTTCCATTAATACAAAATACTAATATTTTGGTCATGAAAAGTATTAGGAAGTTGAACAGAGGGGAAGAAATTGTATAATATAAAACATGGGAACAATCCTGAGAACATAGGTCAGAACCCTGTATTACCCTAACCTAGACGATGATGGTAACTCCTATACTATAGATTCATGAGTTCACCTGTATCCTTCCTCTTCCACATAAGAATGGACCTAATTTCCTTGCTCCTACATCCTTTTCCTGAATAAGCTATGGAGTAGTCAGTCAGGTAATTTCTGAGTGTTAGGATATTCAGGTTTAGCTCCTAGAGAGAGAGAAGGAAACTATCTTTAAGACTGGAGCCCTTAATTCTTTATTGCTTTGGTCTTCAAGCCTTTTTGCCTCAGTTCCACCTCTGTAAAATGAAAATAGTATTTTTTCCTGTCTTAGGAGTGTTGTGAGAGTAGTTACAATAAAGATAATGAGATGCTCAGATACCACAGTGAAGGGGCCTTAGGTACACACTACAAAAATGGATAGGTTAAGATTAAATGCTCCTCTCCTTTCTAATGATGTAAACAGAAAGCTTTTAAATTTAAATAAAATACCACTCAAAGTGCCTATCTCTGGTTTTGTGTGTGACCTAGGAGGCAGATAACTGTAAGGATGATTAAGAACCTGTTGAGTAAAAGTGTGAATGATAAGAAATCAACCAATGCTGTAAATATGACAAAATATTCCTATATTATTCATTTGTATTTAAAGGATTCCATATTCTTCCTCTAGCTAGCGGGTGGAAGCTTTTATTTCTCTAATGGTGAAAGCCCCCAAATGCCCGATGGCTGAAAGTATTTGTTTCTTCCTCAACCCATCTTCACCATATGATAATGTGGTGTGACAATTACGGCTCAGCAGTAAGTGCTTTCTCCCTGTGACAGCAGATAGATTGGGGCAGATCCATGCAATTTAATCTCCTGCATAACACAAAAAAAATCTCAGCATGTTAAAAACTGTGCTTAGCATAACACACAAATTTGTAAGACTGAAAAAAAAATCACACAGAAGGAGCAGTTCTACTGTATGGCATTTCAGCAACGTTGTTTTGAAGTCAGAGACAACCACTGCAAATGTAATGCATCTCTCTCTCTTATTCTTGCTGAGCTGCAATATAATACTGCATAAAATCTTTATGTCACAGTGGGTTGTATTCAGCACAGAACTGTGATTTCTAGCTTTCAAGCTTTCTCTTTCTTGTAAAATAGATATAAAACACAATAGCCTCAGAGAAGGAAGATGGCTGTGGAGAGGGCATCTCTTCTATAATCGAACAAAAAAATAGGGGAGAAGAATCTACTGGCAGACTATGAGTATCATACTGGTGATTTCTACGTTAAAAGTGAGTGCCCCATTATCGGCCTGATTTTGTAGACACTCACAGAGTAGCTGGGCTAAAGGATATTATACTTCATTCTGGGTGTTTGTTCTTTATCTGTAGGGCAGACTGGTTGACTGAATTGACATTTTTAGTCCTACCTTTAAGTTCCTTACTTGTCTTTTTTTGCTACTATACCGCTGTGTGAGACACCTCAAGAAAACCTCAGGCAACTTGATAAACCACATTAAACAGATGAAATATAAAAGATAAATTTTCAAACTATTATCCTTTAACTATTAAACTTTGATTTTAGAGGTTTGCTTTTCAAAAACCTTGGCAGCTTTGACAACAGGAATGAGCTAAAGAGCATAAGGGAATAGGGCCATGCTGGGCAAAGGTGGTCTATATTAAAGACACATTTTCTTGTCTTAGAATCCTTAGTAATTCAGGCTGTAGGATATGAATTATTATGCCAATCTGTTAAAGAACAGTACCTAACATCATTGACTGACAATCACTTATGTCAGATTAAACCAAAAAAACAGGGTGAACTACTCCACAACCCCCATCTAATACATGGAACAGAGAAATATGTTATGGGGAACTTCAGTGCGGGAGATACATGCTGAAGTTGCTGTACAGGCATTATTAAAACATAATCTGAGTTTCTAAATACTGTAGATGCAAAATTGCTATTGACAAAAGTATTGCAGTTAACAAAGGATACATCTATTTGGAACCTGTTTATGATAGATAAGGTTACATTAGGCACTGGACTGGATGTTTATGATTGCCTTGGGTCTGGTTAACATGACTTAACTGCATACAGCATGAGTAATCAGAAGACAATTCCAAACAGTAATAAATACCTATGGTGTTTCAGATAGGCTCATTTCATAAAAGTAAAGAAAAATATGAACTATGTATATATATGTCTATAAAAAATCCATGGAGAAAGATGAATGAAAATTAGAAGTTCTTCAAATTATTTTTGGCCATTAAATGCATATAGTTTGGAAATGAAGGAGGACTGCTTTGGTGGAGAGACTGTTTTAATTCAATGAAGAAATACCTTCAAACAAGCAAACAAATTCAATACATAAGCAATGTAAAAAAGGGAAATAGATATCAGTTCCCCACACTTTGTAACTTGTAATATATATCGATTGCTAAGAGAAGCTAAAGACATCAGGGGAAAATCCATGACTTTTAGAGCTGAGAACAATGAAAAAGAACTTAAAGGACATTAGTGGGGGCTCGGTACTAGATGGAGAAGGGGTGTTGCTAATAATGATGAAACAAAGGCAGAAAGAATTAAGAAATCTTTCTACTCTGCGTTTGAAAAAAAGGCAGAACAGTTTATTTGAATTACATGAGAATGAGGAAGATCTTTTCAGAGCATTAAAGAAAAATGAAGATATACTTAAAAAATTCTATTAAGAGAAAACATTTTAAAATCAAAAGACCTTGATAGCTTACACTGAAGAGTCCTAGAAGAGCTGAATGTGATCTCTGATATATCGATATTCAAGTTAAAATGTATTAAAATGGAGAAGAAATAGGTGTAGGTCAAAATCCAGGCTGGATAAATGGCCTAACAGAAACACTGCCTGATGACTTACATATAAGTTGAAAAAAAAAAAAGTTTAAAAAATTAAATTCTAAGGATACATCACTAAGTAGAATTTAGTGGACAATAGAACTGCTCTTTCCACTCTGGTAACAAGTCAGACAGGTAACCATAAAGATGCAATTGAGAGCTACTAGCTATTTAATTTTGTAATTCAAGACATTTGAATTTTAAAAAAGTAATATGTACTGTCAGTAAAGCTAAATGGCAAAAAAAGAAAAAAGGATAATTGTTATATTTTATGGCAGAATCACTGAGTGGGAGTGTTTCTGGAGATGTACCAGAGGGGCATTTGCTAGGTTTGACAAAATAACAACCTTCAGCAGTCTTCTGGGAATAACAGACAGAATGACAGAATGGTGGAGGCTGGAAGGGACCTCTGGAGATCATCTAGTCCAACCCCCCTGCTCAAGCAGAGTCACCTACAGCATGTTCCCCAGAATCGTGTCCAGGCAGGTTTTGAAAACATCTCCAGCGAAGGAGACTCCACAGCCTCTCTGGGCAACCTGTGCCAGTGCTCTGTCACCCTCACATTAAAGAAGCTTTTCCTCAGGTTCAGATGGAACTTCCGATGTTTCAGTTTACGCCTGTTGCCTCTTGTCCTGTCGCTGGGCACCACCGAAAATAGTCTGGCCCCATCCCCTTGACACCCTCCCTTCAGATTCTTAACACTTTGATCCGATTGCCCCTCAGTCTTCTCTTCTCCAGGCTAAACTGGCCCAGATCTCTCTCAGCCTTTCTTCATAGGAAAGATACTCCACTCCCCTCATCATCGACCTGCTGGCAACACTCTTCCTAACGCACCCCAGGATACCATTGGCCTTCTTGGCCACAAGGGCACATTGCTGCCTCATGGTGAACTTGCTGTCCACCGCGACTCCCATATCCTCCTTTGCAGAGCTGCTTTCCAGCAGGTCAGCCCCCAGCCTCTACTGCTGCATGGGATTATTCCTGCCTAGGTGCAGGACCCTGCACTTGCCTTTGTTGAATTTCAGGAGGTTCCATTCTGACCGGCTCTCCAGCCTGTCCAGGTCCCTCAGAATGGCAGCACAGTCTTCTGGTGTGTCAGCCTCTCCCCCCAGTTTTGTATCATCAGCAGACTTGCTGAGGGTGCACTCTGTCCCTTCCTCTAGGTCATCGATGAATACATTGAACAAGACTGGACCCAGGACTGACCCCTGGGGGACACCACTAGCCACAGGCCTCCAACTTGACTCTGCACCGTTCACCACAACCCTCTGAGCTCGGCCATCCAGCCAGTTCTCAAGCCACCTCACCGTCCACTCATCTAGCCCACACTTCCTGAGCTTACCTAGGAGGATGTGATGGGAGACAGTGTCCAAAACCTTGCTGAAGTCCCCGTAGACAACATCCACTGCTCTGCCCTCATCTACCCAGCCAGTCATTCCATCCGAGAAGGCTATCAGAATGGTCAAGCATGATTTCCCTTGGGTGAATCCATGCTGCCTACTCCTGATCACCTTCTTGTCCTCCACATGCTTAGTGATGACCTCCAGGATGAGCTAGCTGTTCCATCACCTTTCGAGGAATGGAGGTGAGGCTGACAGGTGTGTAGTTCCCCAGGTCCTCCTTCTTGCCCTTTTTGAAGACTGGGGTGACATTGGCTTTCTTCCAGTCCTCAGGCATCTCTCCTGTTGTCCAGGACCTTTCCAAGATGATGGAGAGTGGCCTAGCGATAACATCCGCCAGCTCCCTCAGCACTCGGGGGTGCATCCCATCGGGGCCCATGGATCTGTGGATGTCAAGTTTGGACAAAAGATCTCTAACCTGATCCTCCTCCACCAAGGGAGAGTCTTCCTTTCTCCAGCCTTCCTCTCTTGTCTCCAAGGTCTGGAATTCCTGAGGGCTGGCCTTAGCACTAAAGACTGAAGCAAAGAAGGCATTCAGTAGCTCTGCCTTCTCTATATCCTTTGTTACCAGGGCACCCGCCCCGTTCAGCAGCGGGCCCACGTTTTCCCTAGCCTTCCTTTTGTTAATGATGTATTTGAAGAAGCCCTTCTTGTTGTCCTTGACATCCCTTGCCAGATTTAATTCCAAATGGGCCTTAGCCTTCCTTATCCCATCTCTGAATATTCTGACAATAACATCCCTGTATTCCTCCCAAGTGGCCTGTCCCCTTTTCCACATTCTGTAGACTTCCTTCTTCTGCTGGAGTTTTGCCAGGAGTTCCTTGCTCATCCATGTAGGTCTCCTGCCCGCTTTGCTCGACTTCTTACTCAGAGGGATGCACCGATCTTGAGCCTGGAGGAAGTGATGCTTGAATATTAAGCAGCTTTCCTGGTCCCCACTTCCTTCAAGGGCCCTAGGACCTAACCTATGGGATTCCTCCAAGTAGGTCGCTGAAGGCCAAAGTCAGCTCTCCTGAAGTCTAGGGCTGCAATCTTATTTATTGCCCTGCTCCCTCCTCGTAGGATCCTGAACTCCACCATCTCATGGTCACTGCAGCCAAGGCTGCCCCCAACCTACACTTCTCCAACCAGACCTTCCTACTTTGTTAGTACAAGGTCCAGCAGCACACCTCTCCTTATTGGTGTCTCCACCACCTGGGTCAAGAAATTATCATCAATGCTCTGCAGGAACCTCCTGGACTGTTTGTACCTTGCTATGTTGTCTTTCCAGCAGATGTCAGGGTGGTTGAAGTCTCCCATGAGAACCAGGGCCTGTGATCGTGAGGCTACTTCCAGCTGTCTGTAGAAGGCCTCATGAACTTTCTCTTCCTGATCAAGTGGCCTGTAGTGAACCCCCACAACAGTGTTACCCATGTCAGCCTGCCCTTTAATCCTTACCCATAGCCTCTCAACTTGCTCTTCATCCTCCCCTAGGCAGAGCTCCACACATTCTAGTTGCTCCCTCACATAAAGAGCAGCTCCACCACCTCGCCTTCCTGGCCTGTCTTTCCTAAAAAGCACATAGCCATCCATGACAGCATTCCAGTCATGTGAGCTATCGCACCATTGTTACCATCTCTGTAATTGCAATGAGATCATGGCCCTGCGACCGCACACAGATCTCTAACTCTTCCTGCTTATTCCCCATGCTGCGTGCATTGGTGTACAGGCATTTCAGAGAGCCAGTCAAGCCTGCAAGCTTCCCAGGAGGGGTGCAAGAGGATCCTCCATAGCCATGTTCCGTGCTGTCTCCCCTGGCTGTATGCACCCGCTAGAGGCATTCTGACTTGAGCAGTGTTTTACTGACTCCCCTGCCACTATACCACTCCCCTTCCCCCATCTTTCCTTACTAGGCTGTCCAACCTATTGGCAAAGACACACGTGCCCCGCTTGGTAAGGTGGATCCCATCGCTCCCCATCAGCTGTTGATCTTCAAACAGGGTCCCATGGTCACAGAAACCAAAACCCTGTTGGCAATGCCACCGGTGCAGCCCTTGGAAAACCCGTCTACTCCTCCTCCCATCCTTTCCCCTCACAGGCAGGATTGAGGAGAAAACGACCTGGGCTCCCAGACCCTTCACCACCATTCCCAGAACTCTGAAATCCTGTTTGATGGTATCCAATTTGCCCTTGGTGTCATTAGTACCTACATGGAAGATCAGCAGAGGGTAATAGTTTGATGCATGACAAGCCTTGGCAGTCTTTCCACGACATCTCTTATTCGAGCCCCTGGCAGGCAGCAAACTTCTCCAGACAGGAGGTCAGGTCGGCAGATAGATGCCTCTGTCCCCTGCAGCAGGGAGTCACCCACAACAATCACTCGCCGCTTCTTCCGGGTGTTCCTGCATGGCACAGGGTCTGTCAGGCCGGTAGCTTCCCTTGAAGCCATGCCCAGTTCTTCCTCAGCCTGGAAGGCACTAAGCTTGTTCCTCAAAGGCAAATCTTCAGGAGGAGCAAGAGCCTTTCTCTTTCTATGAGAAGCGACCAATTTCCAGCCTTATTCAATAGTGCAGATGTGCCATTCCAGACAGCGCAGAGTCCTCTGGCAACTCCACTGCTGTGGGTGGCTGGGACTCCTGGAACTGCACAGTCTCCGAGAATACCCTATCTTCTACTCACCTTCTCGGATGCTATGCAGCCTACTGACTTCCTCCCATAACTCCTTTATCTGGTGATGCAACTGGTCAACCACAGCACTCATTCTGCAGGAGGGCTGACTGTCAGCCCAGGCCTCACAGAGAGGCCCGAAGCACTCCCTGCAGCCTGACACCTGTAGAGCTGCATCTGCTCTCAGAGGGTCTGTCTGGGTTGAAGCCTCAGACACAGCTGATGCAGCACCTCCAACAGCCACCAGGGAACATGCTCTGCTGCATGTCATGACCATACCCGAGGAAGCATACACTGCTATGAGAAATGAAGGTGCCTTCTGGAACCCTTCTGTGCAAAGTGCTGCGCAAAGTGCTGCCTCTGTTCGCTGCCTCTGTTAGCTGTGCTCTGGGAGCTGCCCTCTGGGCCTGGCTCTTATATAGGCCTCTGCCTAGCAGTGACTCACAGTGGGTCTTAGCAACCTTTGTGGGATGCACAAAACTCATGCCAGACAACACAGAAATTGTTTAGATAGTTAGTAACAGCAGCAGGCTGGGTCCATGCAAACAAATTTATTTCGAGTCACCCATAAGCAGAGTTCCACATTTGAAACAGGAATGTCTGCCATATCTACAGGATGGAAAACGACATCTTTCATAGCAATGTTTCTGAAAGAGATTTTACGGGGAAGAAGTGGAAAATGGGATAATATGAGTTGCCAGCGTGATGTCGTAGCAAAAAGGACTAATTCCATTCACAGAGAGATAATTGGAGTAAGTGAGGAAACATCTGTATTTAGCATGTGTGACACTACTGATAGAATCATACACACAGCTCTGCTGTAGCCATTCTTAAAAAATGTTGGAATTATGGGGACAGTAAAAAAAGAGCCTAAAAATCATTTCACAACTGGATGAAATACCTTCTAGTGATAGTGATAGAGTATAGGAGCTCCATCGATTTATCTTATCAAAACCATTATTAAAAAGTAAGTTAACTAAGGGCATAAGCACTTCCATGAGAAAGAATATCCACGAACTAAAAGGGCTTTTTTATCTAGCAGAAGAGAGTATTGCAAGAACCAATAAAGAGCAAAGACAGATAAATTCAAAAAGTATTCAGAACAGTTACTCATTAGAACAAAGTATGAGGAGAAACAGTGTGATATCCATCTCTCGATGTCTTCAGGTCAAAACTGGATTTCTCCCTGGAAGATGCACTTCCATCAAGCACAAGCTACTTTTTTTTAAGATAGAAGTGAATGAAATTTTATATTCTGTGACCTAGTTGCCTTTCCCATTTCAAAAATCAAAGAAGCACCAAAATTATGCTGTTAGGTATAAATAAGACTAAAAAAAGCTCTGAATAATGAAAAAATGCATATTTTTTTTCATATTGCAAAGCTACCCACCAGCTTTCTCTCAAGACTGTTTTCAATGTCATCTCTGAATCTAGCAATACAGAGTCTATTTGAAATATCATGATTTTTCTTTTCCATTTGTCTATATTGAAAAGATTATTTAAAAATTGCTATATAAATATTGTACTCTTACTGACCCTACGGTATGTTGATGTTTCCTTTTCTTGATGATTTGACTTTAACTAGACATTATATAGAGTACACTAATCTTGGCTTTCAGATTTTTAGCAATTTAGTCAGATTTAATCAGTTATCACTTTATTTTCACTACTATCACAGGTCCGCTGCTGTTTACCTTCAGGGACCATAAAGACCCAATCTAATGAACTTATTTATTTTATTTTGTCACATATCTTAAAATAAATCTGAGTTCTAAATGATATGATAATTCACTGCAGCTGGAACTGATTAAGTTTTTTGTTATTCAGAAATTTGATTTTGTAAATAAGTTCTGCTTAGTGCAACACTGGAATAAGAAAGTCTAAAGGTAAGATACCTGCTAGAGCTTAACACATTCCTAGTGCTTAAGGAAAGCTTCCTCTAATTAACGTAAAATTCTTTTAAATTATCTGATTTTAGTGACATAGCAGTAATGGGTAGAATTCAATTTTGTGTAAACACAGGCATCTGATGACATTTGGCTGCAAAGGCCACGTGTCTCCTGCAGGTCTTGTGTGATATCTGCCAGCCCAGTGAGGATGCTCTGAACACCCTAACACATCTTAAGTAACACAAAATGCATATTTTTACATACTTGAATCACTCTTAGTGCTTTCACCCATAATTTCATATAAGAAAATACAAGAAAACTATTTAGTGCCATTAAAGCAGTTGATCTCTAAAAGCTGTAGGCCTCTTGAGCATGAGGAGTGTTCAGACTAAGGAGAAGGGGAAGTAACCAGTTCTTAACCTAGTCATTTTCATGGACAGAAAAACAGGCAACTACAACACCATATGCTTTCACCTAGAACCAACCAAAAAGTCAAGTAGACCGTTTAATCATTAGGGACGAGGAAGTATCGTATCTTAGTCCCTGGGAAAAACCCAACAGAAATCTAAGTGGCATCCTGGATTTGGCAACAATCTATCAAACAGATATTTGAACAAAATATTTTTAGGCAATCCACACATTTTGCACTCCTGCTGACAGGAGAACTGTGAAGGGAAGTACCTTGTGCCCCTACCTAACTCTAGAGGGCTAATGTAGCTGCCAGCTTGGCTAACCAGCTCCTTACACCTGCCAGCGAAGATAGAAGGGCTCCTTTGGTAATTCTGAACTGGAGTCCAGTTTACTACTAACTATATCTATGGTGACCGGCCAGGATATTGTGACACACCCTAAGACCCTAGTCTCTTGGTCACCAAGCAAATCATCACTTCCATCTGCACCAGGCAAGCAGGTTTTTTCCATGGAAATCCCGATTTGGAGGTGCCAGGAAAGCAGGGGAAAGGAACAGAAACAAGGCTTGTACATGCCTGGGTCTAGTCCTAATATGAGGTCAGGATTTGGCTGAGGTGCACAACTCGCTCTAAAAATGCAAAAGTGCTTCCAGGCCCCAGCCTTAAATGTACTCTTAATTGCTTTCTGTTAGATCTTATTGTTCTTCTTTGTCTCCTGAGATATCCTTAGGAAATTACTCAGCTAAATTAGCCAAGTAAAATAGAAGCCTAAATTTGGCCAGGATGAATATCGCTCCTTTCTAATTGATTTTGGTTCAAAATTTAGTAAATTCTCATGACAACACCCCTCTTTAGTCCAAGAGATAATAAACACTAACTCCTGTCAGGTGTCAAGATTCTAAATTTTAATTTTACTGACTCATGCCATATGATTTAGAAATAAAAGCCTAGTATTTCTTAGTATTTGGTCTCTTTGCTTATTTACCACTGTAATACCCAACCACCTCTGCTGGGTGCTTTGTAAGGCAAGATTCCTAAAATACCTAATTACAGTCCCTCTGAGTTTATAGTTAAAAGCTCCTCTGTCAATTTTTGGAGAAACCCTAAAGATTTTGAGAAAACTTTGCATGAGAAAGATAAGGATCAAGCATTTCGTGTTCTTCCAGAGACAGAGGTCAGCTGAGATTTAAACAGTTCTTAGTAAATTATTTTTTGATTTGAACAATATGGTTATTGGTAATGTTAAATAGATCTAGTCATAAGGCTAGGATTTCAAAACTGTGTAGGAGAATATGGAATAAGGAATTTAAGAATTTATTAGGAAACAGACATGTAAGTATTCCACTCAGAAATTTATGTACCATTGGAGAATGCCAGATACCTGACCTACCCGATACGCGCCATCGTTATAGCTGGTGCAGTGTTCTTTCTTTCTAAGCTTTCTTACTTTTATCTGCAGATTGGTAAAATAGTAGTCCTGACTTCCTTCGCAAACTATCTGCCACATTATTCCTCTTTAGATTAGGGAAAGATTGGCAAAAACAAAAAGAATGTAGAAGTGAAAGGGACCGTGTCAGTAACTGAGTCTAGACTCCTGTAATTGCAAGAGATCATTTAATAGACCTATCAGAGCAATACACCTCATCTAGATTTGACCATCTGAAGTGTGTCAAACTTAATTGACTATACCAACTAGATCTATCCTGACTGTAATGGAGAGCTAGGCAAGTAGCTCGCTTACTGACGTCAAAGTTGCAAATGCCTAAAGTTCAGTAAGATAAATTCCCAGCAAAGTCTAAGCTAGTTGTCTAGACTGTAAATACAAAGAAAGACAGAAACCTCCAGATGATTATTTTTCATTTCATCCTAAAACAGTTCTAATGAATTTCCTCCTAAAAATGCTTATTTCTCTTCTGTACACATGTATATGACTAGTATAACCTAGGTGAGGCATAGGAGGCCCAAATTAAGTGAGCTAAATCCCACCATCAGTCAAGAAAGGTGCACAGAAATATCCTCCCCACCACACACACGCTGTGTGATATGCTACAAACTAAAAAGTATGTCTAAGTATCCTATAGCAAACTTAAAACTTCTATTGGAGGAAAGCAACAGTCACATTCTTTAATGTGCCACAGAAGAAAGCAGGAGAATTCATGGACTTCTTCAAATGCTTTCAGACTTCATAATGGTAACTAATGTGTTTATTAGCTGAATATGCTCAGTTTGTCCTCAGAAGTGGTCTATACTGCACAGGGCAGAGAAAGGCCCAAGAACACCAGTCCAGCAAGGTTCTCTGGCATTCTGAGCTGGGAGTGAAAATATTTCTGGCCCCTTTTGCTCTTATTTTATTTTTCCCTGTATGCCTCTCTGCATTATCTATGGATAAAATTTGGCCTTAAGTATTTTCCTGCACAATAAGCTGACTATATACTAAATCAATACATGCAGAATTTTAATGTTTCAATAATTCTGGTGTAACACTCTGGCTTGTTAAAAGCACATTTTGCTGCCATACTTAAGTATAATGAAAGAAAAAAGAGAATTTAGGCCAAAAATTAGTTTGAGATTAGCAAAACACCAAGAAGTTTCTCATATTACCTTATTATCATATTATTTTAAAGTCTGAACCCAAGAGACTATGAGATAAGGTACAAAACCCAAACTGGGGAACCCATCTGGGTTATCAAGGGAAACTAATTTAATTTTACTCTTTGATGAAGAAGGTATCTTAAAAGAGTCTGCCTTCTCTAATAATTTATTTCAGTGCACTTTAAAGTTAAAATAATCTTTGAATATTGTATTATCAGGTATTTTGAGAAACTGATTGTTATTCAAAAAGTTTTCAGGATTAAAGAGCTAATCCTTATGAATGTCAAAATTCAAACTATTCTGCCAATGTTATCCCCATTTTAAATAACAGTAATTTATAAGTGGCCAGAATTAGACATTTTCCTGTCTGAATTACTTAATGAACAACTGCAACTTCACAATTACTTCATAATTTGAATATATGCGAAGTCCAATAAAATAGAAAGCAACATAGCAATTTCTATATTTTTACATAAAAGTTGGCAAATAGTTTATTATAATATGCCATTGTGCTTTTCACAGGCACTTAAATGAACTCCTACCCTTCTGCAGAACTAATCTACGGGTCTCATAACATATTCATACAAGTGTAATTACAACTATGTGAATACAGTTATAATGACAGCTATTGACCATCACTTGACGTATTAGTGGGTGTATGGTTGAGCGTGTTGCCTTTGAATGTCAGGTAGGGAATGATTCAAATGTCCTGTAAATAACAGATAAGTGTGGCCCCCTTTGCACTGCTCCCACCTGCCTCATCCCATCCCCAGGGTCCAGCTGTCTCTGCTGTCCAGGGACCCCAGCTTTGAAAGGGTCCAGCTGCATAACCTCAGCTTACATCTCTGAGGAGTCTGTTAGGTTGTGAGAAAGATCTATGAGAAAGTCCATACAGCAGCACCAGCAAGACAGGAAACAAAATTACAGAAACACAATTGTTGAATCAGGGATCATTAGTTGTTCAAGGGCTGAGGAAGTAAAACGCCACTATGAAAAGCTATAAAATTGTAAAGAAAAAAGAAACCCGTGGTGTTGAGTAGAAAATGCCGGCTTAGCATCTACTGCAGGAAGCAGGAAAGGCTGACTATTTTCTTCCCGACTGAAGTCTACGTGGCCGTTAAAGACTATTTGGGTATTTTTTTGGTATAGTGATCATAACATTGCTTATACTAGTTGCTCATTAAATCGTAGTTATCTTTTTTGTGAGCTAACTGATCAATGCTTGCTTTATGCTTTCAAATTGTATATATTCTGCTTGCAGAGTCTCTTTACACAGGGCTAAAGGGCTTCTGAAGAAAATGACCCTAATAAGGAGAGTTATTGTTTAGTAGCAACAAAGTATGCAAGTCATTTAAAGCAAGTTGAGATGACTATAACATAGACATCTTCAGTGCACAAACTAGTCATTTGCTTTTGAGTCAAGGGAGAGAAATAAGCACTTTTAGGGTACAATTCAACTGGCCCATTTTAAACATTGATTTTAGGACAAGCCAGTAGTGTCTTAGAAGTACCTGTTTTGTCTTTTGACTAAAAAAGGGCTCTAGATCATTAACTTGGATGTAGATGTCTCCTTTGAAGACATCTGCTTTTGGTTAGATGACCCCACTCAGTATGCCTGAATTTTCATGGTTTGCCAAAATAAGCAAATGATTTGTTCAGCTCTCTGTAAGGACAGAAATTCAATGAGAAGCTACTAAAGCTAATTTTCGGACATAATCTTTCATTTGGAATAGATATTTCCCTATTTTTTAAAGCTTTCTTAAAAAACACATCCACCTCAAGTTAACTATTTGGAGCATCACATAATTTTACCTATTATTACCTCAGGAAATTACATATTTTCACACAATCCATAGTAAAAGGGCATTCTGAACTATTTTGTTCAAGTACTCTGCTTCATTTTATCACCCTTTCATCAGATGACAACAGCTAAATTTTTCAGGTTTTGCTTCTTCATTTACCACCGTCCAACTGCTATTTATTGAATACCCAACACCACACTCTAACCCTTAACCAAATAAGGGACTGAATCATACAGCTGTTTTGCTTATCAAGTGACCATACACTGAAGGTAATCATATTCTGGCTAAATATATAACAATATGATCACAGAGACCTTGAATAAATATGTACACTGCAGCACTATAAATCTTAACTGTGTGTTTAGACATACTCAAAGTTTCCTTAATCACTTAGCTCTGACGCTGGTAAACAACATATGGTAACTGTGATAGGGTATATTTTCTGTAATTTAATACTTTTATGTTATTTCCTATGGGATAGGAAACTTTAGGTCAAATTTAGAGGTGACACACACACAATATTATAAATTACACACTCTTATCAATGTAAAAATAGGTGTAAGAACAAAAAAACCTCAAAATTTGGTCCCACAGTCCAAATTTGGTCCCACAGTCCTCTGATTATTTCACGATTTTATTTGAAAACAGTGAGTATTACCATGCAAAGACAGATCACTACAGACAGGACTAATTTTTAACACATTACCTGGGGAAAACTCTGAGATGTTGTTTCAGTGCTGCTCCTGTTCCTTAATGATGACCTTCTCAGATGACTCAGTGGAAAGGGTAGAGCGAAAGAGCAGGACTTGGCTTCCCCTACATCTGCCTTTTGTTCTGCTACACAGTGAGGAGCTGCTCTCCAGCTGATCACTGCCCGGCTTGTAGAGGTGCACGGGGTTATTCCTTCCCAGGTGCTGGACGTGGAACTTCCCTTTACTGAACTTCATGAGATTCCTGTTTGCTCATTTCTCCAACCTATCAAGCTCCCTCTCAACAGCACCACAACTGTCTGGTTATGACTAACCAATAAGCCCCTGCAATGGAAGAAGGTTCAGAGGAGATGGGCAATGGCAAGGTGCCCATGAGGCTCAGCAGTAATGTAGGGTGTGACTCATTAGCCACAGCTGTTGTACAGAAAGCTGACTTTATCTCAATACAAAGGGGATGGGAGAGTGGCCTTTCTTTTATATAAACAGCTACATCAGTTGAGTGGATCAGCTGACTATACCCCAGCCTAGTGAACAGCTGCTGTAAATGTTTCTCCCTGAGTTCATCAAAAGAATGTAAATGTCTCTTTGAGTTAGCTAGACTAACATAGGGGGAAGCGTACATGTGGCTCAGCCCAACATAGAGTGTAAAAACTGAACAACTAACAACATAATTTTGAAGAGAGCAACAGGCTTGAGCTGACTTTGATACGTATATTCCTTCCCAGTGGTTGGGGATGCCCAGCGTCATGATGGTGAGCATATTACAGAGATCAGTAATGAGAATCATGTTGGTATTGTGATTGAACTGTATATTGCAATTGCTAACTTACATTTGTATTGTGATTTCAGTATGTTGCTGTATCACTCTACTAAATCAAAAATCCCGTGTAATACTAAATATCTTCAAATAAGTCAATTTTGATATTAAACATTACACCCTCCATATGTGGTATATCTAAAAGAACCTGGTCAGAGAGCATTGGACTCTTACACAGGTGTATCAATCATTCCTCTCGGTTTTGTACTATCTGCCACCTTGCTGAGGGTAGACTCTGTCCCATCATACAGATCATTAATGAAGACATATTTATTGGTCCCAGTATTGACCCCGATGGTACACCTATAGTGATTGGTCTCCACCTGGACTTTGTGCTACTGATCACAACCCTTTGAGGACATCAGTTCAGCTAGTTTTCAGTCTGCCTTACTGTCTACTTATCAAGTTTATATTTCATCAGTGTGTCAATGAGGATGTTCTAAGAGACAGCGCTGAGAGCTTTCTTAAAGGCAACGACAGCCACTACTCTCCCTTTGTCTACTGAGCTAGCTCATTGTAGAAGTCTATCTGGTTATTCAAGCATTTTCCCCCTTCATAAATCCATGCTTATGCCTCTTAATAACTTTCCTATCCTTAATATATTTGGAAGGTATTCCAAGATAATTTTGTCCATCCCCTTCCCAGAGATCGGGGGAGGCTGACTGGCCTGTAGTTCCACAGATTCTCCTTCTTGCCTTTCCTGAAGATAGCAGTGACATTCATTTTCTCCCAGTTCTCAGGAATCTTGCCCAATCCCCATGACGTTTCAAAGATACGTCAAAAGTGGCCTTGCAGTGATATTGGCTAGCTTCCTCAGCCCCTCTGGGTGCACTCTGTAAGGTCCCATGGACTTGCATATCTCCAATTTATTCTCTAACCTGGTCATCCTCCACTGAGGGTGCCTTCGTTGTTCTAGAATGTGTCCTCCCTTTTTATTGTTTTCGTTCAGGCAGTCTATAGAAATACTATTTTATAAGATTTTGTGAATCAAAGCAGTAGGGGGCCTTCCTCATTGCTTTGTTAGAATTTATTGTTTCATGTCCTTCCACATTGCACTCAGACACCGGAACACCCAAGACAGAAATGGAAAAGAGGAGAGCACTGAACTGAAATGAAGGAAGAGCATAATTACAAGCTTCTCTCTTCTTTCATCTCCCCTTGCAGCTTTTGCCATTTGCTGTTTCAGTCTTTTGTTGACATAAATGTTTTGAAATGACTGGATGATCATTTGGTCAAGGTCCTCAGGCTTTGATTTAGCTCATTTACTGAAATTTCAGTTTAGGAACCTAATGCTCAGAAAAGATCCATTGTTTGATAGGCTGTAATGAATACATATAATGATAATTAACAGCAGAGACTGCATTCATTTCTAAAATATGTTTTTATATAAAATAGCTAAGCTACAAACACTAAATGAACTTTAGACTGAGATGCAAGTCCTGAATGTTTTGTCTCCTTGAGGTTAGGTCATTCTGAACATCCTAAATTCCTTTGGCTAAATGAACTAACTAGTTTTGCAAAAATGTTCCACAGGTGCTGCACTGCAGTTTATTGCTTCACAATAAAATGAAATAAAAATTAATACTTTCTGATTCATAACCTCTTGAGAACAGTTTCTACGAGACTGTGATGAAGCCTCCTTCGTTTCTAAACTATCTAAAGAAAATCTGGATTTGGAATAAATGTGAGGTTTTGTTCTCTATTTAACTTGAGTATTTCAGTATGTTTTCTTTTAAAATATATATTCAGAGATTAAAGTTCTTTTAAATAATCTGGAATATTGTGAATTGTTTTAAGGCACTACATTACAGTTACTGTAAAGCTAAAATTTAAAATAACACAACACATAAGATAATAAGTAAATATAAGTTTTCCTTTTAAGCAGAATGTGTCACCAGTTCAGGAATGACTACCTCTCACCCTAAGGTCATTGAGTTACTAACTGGGGAAGTGTAAAGAAGGAAAACAGCTAGATCAGCCAAAATGTTTCACTTTACTGAGGTTATAAAATTTTACTAGGCTTCCAACACATCACAGCTCACTGTTAAACATCTGCATTATAGTTTGGTATCCTAACATGGTTTAATTACAGAAGAGTCATAACCTCCTGGAGGAATCCTGCTTGTAACTGCTAATAAGCAAGGGGCGATAAACTATCCTATATAAGTCAATACGTGAGAAATTAAATATGATTGCCAGGACTCAGCTGGCCCCATAGCTAATGGAACTATAAAAGACTTGATTAATTAGAAAGGTGTTTTAGAAAGGTTAATTAGTTTATTTTTTTAATTATCTACTGAGATAATGTGGTGATATTAAAAAAAAAAAATGCATCACTAATTAGCCAATGATTTTTCTGAAGATTCGGAATAAATCTGTTTTGGATAGCAACTGTAGCTGACAGACAAATCTGCTCTTTTATCAACAGTGGTTTCAATTGGTGACATTTAAAAAAATCTCTTCTCATCTATATTTATCTGTGTAGAACAACTTTATGCAATAACAATTTCAGAATATCATTATCTTCTTGATTTAATCCTGTTAGGAGTCAGTGAACTTAGTTTTGATTTTACCCAAAATTATTATTAGAGAAATCCTAGAACTTGACCATTGCCTCAACAGGCTAGGTACAATCTAACATCAGAAAGATGGCCTACGCTGTCTTACAAATGAACTTATAATTTGAGTATAAAAGCAGAGAAAACGATTGAAAAAAGATGGATGTGGAGAATAAGGACACAATATTAAAATATTGGTCAGCTTGACAGGTCTCAAATTTAGCTCAAATTTTAAGGAAAGTTTTTGAGAACTAATAAGGTAGCTGTTAGTAGCAGTATTCTCTAGAACAGCAGGAAAAGTATGGAAGAAAGCATGATTGTGCTGTTGGTTATTTTTGGAAGTATGTGAAGAAGGTATCCTCATGGGCCAGAAGTGACAGCAATAAGGAAAAAATGGCCTGTGAAAACCCTCAAAAGGAAAGATAAATATATGATATTCACAGGAGAGGGAATCTAGGGAAATTATAGAAAGAGAGGGGTCTCATGGACCAAGAGAATAAATCAACATTGTCTTAAATAGGCACATGACGAATGAGTTTATATTTGTAAGATTTGTAAGATGATGAGCATCTATTCATCATCATGCCAGTAAATTGAAACCACTTGAGTAGAAGGATGGAGAAGGACCGGTGAGATCTATATACAGCTTGGATGCCCATAGGCAAAGAGGACACCACTGCTATAAATTTAAGGGATGGGTAAGTTGATGGTATTACCTATAGGAGAAAAATAATTAACAAAGAGGTTTGGAGAGTGGGGCATGTCTCAGATGGCTTTGTCATATGACAGTTGCAAAATGAGTGTTGTGTGTGCTCCCCAATGTCTGGAAAATGATCTGAGTACTAAAAAGCAACTTTTTAAAATGTGGATAATTTTGTGGATACAGATTTCAGTTTCAATGAACAATGGCATAAATCTTGCCGTCTTCAGCTTGCTAAATAAATAAGCAGCAATGATTCAGAGATACTTACATAAAGCAATACCCCACGTTTATTATTTATAGCTTTTGTGAGCTGCCTTGATCACTAACTAAAAAGACAAGAAGTAAATAAAATAAATCTGTAAAGCAGCATGACAGAAGCAGGGGGTAATTGTAAAATGAACTCTGCAGCAGTTTTTCATTTTTTAGAATTGATTCAAATATTTAAATAGATTTGATTTATACTAAAAATGTAGGTGCATTGCAATATATATGGCTGGTTTTGGACAAGGTCTTGTCTTTGCCCACAAAAATGTTTTGACATATTGTAAAAAGCTCTTAAAACAATTCTTTAGCTTTTTTATAACAATCATTGGAAATACAAATTTCTTGTTTATCTTGTCTCTGCCATCAATGCCATCTAACAATGTCAACTTCTAAATCTGAAGTTTTTTTTTTATTTTTAGCTGTCTCTTCGATTTCTGACTACCTTGCCGTTTCCAATATTCAGCTTAGACTAATGATATTTCCATCCATCATTGTCTCTGCATTTTCATTTTTCCTCTAAGCTTCTGATAGTCTAAGGCCAGAACTCTCAAATTCCTTCTCCACAGAAATCATTGTTTGCATCAAGCCATTTACTAATATTCACAAAGTTTTTCTTTTTTTTTTTTGGATGACAGCCTGACGTCTCCTGATAAATCTAGTCTGTATCTTTCAGTGAGGAGACACTAAAGGGAGGCCTTTCCCTCAGCTAGTAAAAATTTGGAAGTCAAGGTGCCAAACCATGTAAAAATAAAGGTTTAGCTTTTGCAAAGTAACTGTCATACTCATGCTTTACCTTATCACACAAATGATCAAGTGGAAAAATAATACAATAGAGGAGAAGAAGCAATGTTTGTTCAGATAATGTTTATACAGTGATTCTGTAAATATTGCTAATGCCTGGTTTACCTGATCATATGGATAGATTAATCATATGGATGAAAAACTAATTATGTAGATAATTCTATTCAAGGCAAAGATCTACCCATTTATGGAAATACTTAGTGTTAAAGAGTCCAAGCCGATGAAAGAGACAAAACAGTCACTTCTAGGCTGATGGTACTGAAGACTGGAAAAAAGGATGGCCCTGAAGTTTCAACAAAGAAAAATGCAGGATAATCTACTCAAAAAGTAATCGGACTTTGCAGTCAAAACAGTGTTCAAATTCAAACAATTCGTTCTGCACAGAATAGGCTAATAAAACGTGTCCCTAAAAAACTGAGGGAAACTCATGGGAACTGAGCAGGCTATTAGATTTCAACATCTTCTAAAAAAGTTTGCAGTCTTAGAATTCTTTATACCATTACCATTCTTGAAATTCAAGGGAAAACAACAACAGCAGCAACAACAACTGTAACTTTAACTGAATATTTTTGTCTGCCAAAGTCTAGGAACCTGTGAGTCTTCCTTTGTAACGCATACTTCAGCAATAACTAGGCAATATTTATTAAAGCGGAACACAATTTTGGTTGAATGGCAATTCCAAAAAATAAAATATTTAGGGTTGAAATAAAGCCTGTCCATGTTTTCTGAAGATCAAGTTTAATAATATTGTCATGCAGTCAAAATAAGAAATAATTCTTTTAGATGAACTAATTTCTCCTGTTCATACACTGGCATTGGAAGTTATCTGATGGGCACAATTCAGTATAAATATCCCCATCCAAATAATCATTTTATTATCCAAATGATATAAGAGGTACCCTTTGAGTTTTGAAGGGTTAGGATGAATGGATGCTGATGTTTCTCCAGTGGCTGATAGTAAAGAGATTCCACAATAAATAGCGGAATTGTGGTGCACCTACATGGTAAATAGTTATGAGACAGACAAAGAAAAACACTTCCTGAAGAACCAGGAAAAGACTTTGTACTCCATTATAAATTAGAAGCCAGCTTTGTTCTGCCTTGAATATGCATTGTTCATTAATTGATTTACTGCACTCTTACAGTTAAGATCATTTAGTATTTGGTGTAATGCCAAGTGATGCTAATTAGAAGCCATCACAACTTTGAATGTCTTTCATCTTTCAGTGTTCCCTGTTTAAGGGCTACATGAACACAAGGCAATGTTCTCATAAAAGGCATTCTGTTTTACTGTGTTTACATCAAATTCACCTTGTTCCCATTTTTGAAAGGAGAGGAAGGATTTGTTCTATACTAGAAAACTTCAATTATAAGTATAAAATGAATAATTTGAAGAATTTAAAGAATTTTTCTGAGTGACCATTTCTGGTCACCCATAGAAATGCTGTTATAAATTTCTTAATTTTTAGTAAAATTAATCTGAACAGGTTAGTCCCAATATGAAAAGCTGTTACTTATTAAAAATAGAAAAAAAATAAGTGATTTGCAAACCAAATGAACAAAACTTAAACCAAGAAAGAATATGATATAGCCATTTAGTACAAGCTGAAGTATCGGGAGTATGCCATACAAGTATTAATACAAGTGATAGTTAGCCATGACAGAACATAGTACACAGCAATAAGCAAGTGGAGGACAACTTCTGGGATCTGGGCTTATAGTATATTACATTTTTTATTCTATAAGCAGTTTCAGTTCCACCTTTCCAGAGAAAAAAATATCTCCTTATCTGTTCACATTATTTTCTGTATAACAATTAAACATGCAAAGATTAAAAAAACAAATTTTGTCATTTTTAAAGGGATTCTTTAAAAAAGATACAATACCAAAATCTTCGGTGAACAGCTCAAGATGCATGATAACCCACAGCACTGAGATTGCCTCAAGGATATTATTCATGATGGATCTATTTTGTCAGAGAATTGAACTCGTGACCCAAGTATTGGAAAGTGCTAGGCGTACCTATTGAGTCACAGAAAAATCTCATTTGCTGTCAGTAGTCGTCTTGTTAAACCTAGCTGGGAAAGCTTTCAGCCACAGGGCCTTCACCTCGAAAGGGCAAAAGATTAAACTGAGGATAGTATTAAATGGAAAAATCAATGATAACTAGTTAAATAGAAAAGGAAACACTCAAATGAAGATAAATAATTGGCCAAACTCATCCCTTGTGTATCTCTGTTTTCTTCATTAGAGACATACTAGAGCTAGATTTGTTCCTGTGTGTAGAAGGAGGACGTATAGAAGAGAAATAAAGCAAAAAGAGTACCAGATAGTATGAGATGGCAAGTAGTCACCTGTGGAAGTATGGAGGTTAAAACTTGCTTCATAACTGCAAATTGCTAACAATGGTTTGATTTATCACTATTTTATTCTGGTAAAACATAATACAAGGGTTATACAAGGGTTATGCTTTTAGACATCATAAGTACTGATTCTTGGAGCAACAAATCAGAGACCCATAAGATGAGAATTTAGTCCTAAACAGGGTAGAAAATCAGCAGCAATAAGAGCACCATTCTTATAGTGGCCATAGTGAATCTAAACTTAAGATTCTTGCAGAAAACAAAACAAAACAAAACAAAACAAAACAAAATAAAAACAAAAAAATGTATGTTGAAAAGTTGAACTGCAAAATAACGGAATATAAAAAGTAAAATAATTAAAAATTAGAAGTGATAGATAGCAAAATGCTTGCTGGAATCTTAGAGATTAAACACATTGCATTAGAAACACAGAATTTAAGATTATGCTTGTATCTTAATAAATGATATTTTTTTAAAAAGGACAGAATATTTGTAAAACAATGCAAAGATGGCAAAGAAGGAAATAGAGGTCTATAAGCAGTCAAAGTAATGGTTCATAAAGGACTACAAAAAAAGAGTGCAGCTTTATGGCAAGTTAATTTTAAATCAAATATAGAAGACTAAAAGGTCATTGTGAAAAACTGATACTGATAGAGGCCTAAAAGACATTTGTTTCCCAGAACTATGAAAGGTAAGAATATTTTCAGGAAGTTGAAAAGAGACAATCAGAATGTTAAGAAATAGGAAGAAAAAGGCGTTGCAGAAAATCTAGATGAAATATTAGTATTTATGGTCCTTACAGAGGAAGTCTTAGATATTCTTATATTAGGCATACTGTTTACTGGATATAACGTTAAACAAAGATCTTAAACTGAATTCTCAATAGAATAAGTAAAAAAAAACAATAAATACACCAAACAGCGTCACATCACCAGGACCAGAGATTATTTACTCAAGAACCGTAAAAGAGATGAAATATAAAATTGCCAAACTGTTAACTAGGGGTAGAGTGTATTACTTAAAATCTTTTCCGTGCCAAAAGACTAGAATATGGTGACATTCTTCCAAAAGAACTCCAGGACTGATCTTGGAAAACACTGACTAATTTGCCTAGCTTGCATAGCAGGTTTATTGGAAGAAACTGGCATAACAAATGAATTTGTAACATTAGGTTGCATATGATATTTTGGAGAAGATTTAACATGCTTTCTTGGTCAAGAATATCATGTTTCACAAATCCATTAGAGACCTCTGAAATAGTCCACAAAATGTGAATAAAGGCAATCTAATCAATAGACCATACTTTGATTTTCAGAAAGCTTTTGACAAAGTTGCTTGCAACATACTTAGAGAAGCAAAATAGTTATGTCTTAAGAGAGATCATTTTATGTATTAATGACTCATTAAAATAGAGGAAAAGATACAAATAAATGGTAATTTTTCATAGCTGAGAGAAGCTCTGTCGGATTTCTTATCATTAACCATCTGTGCTTGGGACATAAACTATTCAACATATTCATCAACTGTCAAGGAAAAGGGAAAGGCTAGTGAGGTAGGAAAGTTTGTAAGTAGTAAAAAATTATTTAAGATGGTTAATTTAAAGATGATCATGAAGAGCTGACAAAGAATCTCACACTACTATCTGCCTAATAATAATAGAATAAATAAAATGTAGTGTGAGCTAATGTAAAGTAATGTGAAGAAGAAAAAAACAGCCCTAATGATACTTATGCGATGACACACTGAATCAATTATTGCCACTCACAGAAGCGAATAGTTCTGAATATTCACAGAAGTGAATAGTTCTTTGAGGATGTCATTTCTGTGCTAAATAACAGCCAAAGGGACAAGCAAAACCTGGGAATTATTAGGAACAGAATTGAGAGCAAACCAGAAAACAAAATTAGATGCTTATGTAAATGGGTGGTACATCCATGTACTGAGAACTGGTCAATGTAAAATTCTGATTGTCTAGTCTCAAAAGAGATATAGTTCGACTGATTTAGAAAAGAGACAGAACATGATGATTGGACTGAAGAAGAGATTGCCAGCTCCTCAGCCTACAAAAGAAAAATGGGTAGAAGTCTGTAAAGTCGTGAATGGTATGAAGAAGTTGAGTTCATTATTTTTTACAACCTGAGAATTAAACAGCACCTGATGAAACTGTCAGGCATTGGAGTAAAGTGAACCAAAGGGTAATTTTTTCACACAGTATATTTAATATGTAAATGTCAGAAGGAAAAATATGTAAGAAAAGTGCTTAGGCAAACTAATAAAAGAAATGTTCATTTGTGGCTAGTTTAAATGCAATTTATGATTCACAGAGTCCCTAAAATCACTGACAGTTGAGACTTAGGAGAACATAGCAGAGATGTTTTGTATACATTCACTGTATCTGATGCACTGTGGCCCAGATCCAGACCTTCTAAATTTAGGAGTTTAACTGAGCTGGGCTAGCTCACTACATGTGTTCCTATACAATTAAAAAAAAAAAAAAAGGGTTGGAATCACATTCTGGAAGTATATATTCCTCCTCTCACTCTACAGGAAGCCTGAAATAATTTAAATTGCATTTTCATGATGTAAAATGTTTGTTTACCATAATAGCGTCCTTAGAAGCCCACTCTCCCTCCCATGCTCTGCTACTCTTTCCGGTCCCCATAGTGAGGCATGCTACAGATCTCAGCTGGGCTAGCACAAACGTTTATGCTTTGGTGTTGTGAATCAAATCAATGGAGTGATCCAGTTTTAAAAAGCCTCCCATTTTTTTGGAAGTTGCAGCAGTTCCACAGTCTTGTGCTCAGCCCATGAAAGGAAGGCTGTGAGAGGAAAGGAAGTTGCAGCACTGGGCTGTCAGGGCTCTGGAAAGACCCAGGCTGGAAGTATTTGTATTTAGCACGGCCATCAAATTATTTGTAGTATAAAACCATAGCCTCTAGCACCGCAGCTGGATGAGATGAATCATAAATTTTAACCTTTCCCTAAATATTCACCATAATCAGATGTAGGATTAATTTAGGCTAGACTAGAAAAATATCTGCTCTGACACCCTTTGGATAGTCTCATGTTATTGTCCAACCAGCAAAATGTACTTAAAGGGGCCTGTCACAATATTCTTGGAGTTGGCTATACCTTTGATTTAATGATCTTAGTGCACAGGCAATATACTGAAAAGATACAATGCAGCAAAAGACTACAATTATTTGCAGGGAAAAGATGAGACTGTATCTAGTTTATAAGAGGTGTTAGATGTGGATGCATGATCAATACCATTGTTCTTCTGGTGAGTGTAAACAGAGTTTGATGGCTAAAATAGAAGCCAGGAGTTGGTAAAAATCCCTTAGTTTTATTTTTTCATTTAGAAAGTTTCATTGGGTTCTAATGATTTTTTCCTTATTTTTATTACATGGTTAGGAAGAAAAATATTCCCTCAGACACATTTGGGGCTGTGGGAATAAATTTTGTCCCAGATTATTTCCACATATGTGTCTAAATTCTGTGAACGTCAGGAATTTGAACAAACAGGTTGCCATTTATTTGCAAATTAGCTTTATAACAATTCAGGTACACAAATACCTGAGAATAAGAAAATCTGCCACTATTTGTATTTTTCAACAAAGAGAATGCACCAATGATCTAAAAATATTCTGAATTGGCAGTATCAGAATCTTCTAGTTCACAGTCGGAGCTATTGTCACAATTTCCGTGACTTTCTTTTCTTTCAGAAAATAGATAGCTTTATTCCATTCCTGTGCAACATAACTCTTCCACTACTTGCGTCAACTTACGTTTGGTTCACTTGTGGCCTTTGATGTGATAACATTAGGCATAAGCCAATAGCAAATGATGAGTAAGAGAGGTAAATGCTCTCCCATATTAGGAGCTGCTTATATTATTCAGCACTGGGAAAGGCTGGCTGATCATAATCATCTGCATATTCTGACGTCTCCATGAATTTAATATAAACCTGGCAATATGTAACAACCGAATTTAATTTTGAACTTATAATTCAAGAGAGCTGTAATTTTCAAAATCTAGGGTTTATTCATCATTGATTCATGAAAGATAGTTTGAATTTCATATTCAAATTATCAAAGTTTGAGATTCCAATTCTTCTGGCTAATTTTTATGCTACTTCCACTCCACTCTCCTCCCCTCCCCCCCTCCAATAAATAATGGAGTCTTTTTCCTTTTGTGTACAATGTATACACATTGTACAATGATCTAACAGATTTCATTCTTTCTTTAATAGGACTTCATACTGACAACTAAAAGAGTAGTTCTAGTAGTATCAACAATGTAATTTGAAATAAAATAAATAAATTAGAAAATTAACAAAAGAAAAATTTCAAAGATAGAATAGATATAATAGCTAGTTGATCTAATTTGACACTCAGGCAGGCCTCTAGGGTGCCTACCCCATGTTTTGGCAGAAATTAAGTTTCCAAGACCTTATGAACTATTCAGATGTACCGGTGCTCATGGATATTTGACTCTATAGGCACTTTAAATCTAAGCATGCCTCTATTTTTGACTGCAAAGCTTTCTAACTCACAAAGGTTTCCAGATTTCAGAAAGGAAGACAAAGTTAATGCCTCATAAATTGCAAGGGAATGAGGACAACTGTTTGACCACTCTGATACACAGCAGCAGACAAGTTTTATTAATCTGTCAAAAAACATTAAAAACTGGCTTTTATTACCATCACACACAGTTTTTCATGGCAATTAAGACAAAACTTTTATGATTAATGTAATGGGAGCTGAAGCTATAGCTATAATGGTTTTATATTTGGAAGCAGTGCAGAATGCTTCATCTGTAGTATTATGTTTACAAAGGTCACTTCAAATGTTAACCTTCAAGACCTTTAGAAACTCAGACCTTTGTTGAACAATAAGAGATGTTCAGTGACCAATTTATTCTTTAAGAATTTCAACATCTTTATACTCAATATACACCTGAAAGGGTGCCTTATCTAACAGTATACCAGCACAGGCCTACAACATAGCTGATCTGTAAGATTAAAACATATGGTTTCCCTTGAAACCAGAGTAGGGTAGTCTGGTGCAGCAAGTTCACAGTGTGGATTTGCACTTGAAATTACAAGATCACAGAATGTCTGTAAGCATGGACTGCTGGGACTACCCAGGACTTCAATGACAGGGACAACTAAGTAAAAGATTTTCAGAACATGAATAGTCATTAGAAATAGGCTCTTTCCTAGATCTTGAACCTGGGTGATATTCCTTTAGTATTATTCCCACAGTAAAAACCATCAAAAAGATAGACCTGAGATTTATGTGAACACAGAGAAATTATTGAATGCAGTAAAGTCAGGAGAGCTTCCCTGGGAAAGCCTAAGTTACTGAAGACTTATGTCATTTCTTGCTGAGATTTTTGCAGGAACTAGAACAAAGACACAGAGTCCTCCAAAAGGGATGTAGTTTTTAAATCCAAAATTGTGTTCTTTGGACATTAACTTTCCAGCAAGAGTTCTTTAATTGTGACTATTTTCTAGGAGAAAACCTTGTCTGTGTTCATTTCGTACAGCCTTTGAGCAAACAACAGGTACTCATAGTCAGCCTAGCATGAACAGTGCTTCTAACAGCTTCAGTGCTCAGAGCGCACTTGCTGGTCAAAATTAACTCTGATGGTAGACACTTAATAGCCAGAAAGACATAGTTTCCCTTGTTTCAGGTACTAGGACTCCATGAAAGACAAAGTTGATACATGATTCTCTAGAGATATATTCTCGCAAAAAAACATCTCTTTGCTGTATGTTCCAGAATTAATTGTGAACTGTGCTAACTGCAGCTAGCTCCCCCCTTGACAGGCTAGAGTGCTTATTAAGTGCATTGACTGTTATAATCTCCATAAGGCCCGTTCTAGCCCTGTTGCCACTCTACTTTTCCATTTTGGGCCAGCACCCAGGAGAAAGGCCCCTCTATTTCAAGCTCTGATCTTAAAGGAGTTGATGCCAGTGCTAGCTCTTGAACCTTTCCTTTTTGCATAGGCATATGTCTTTACAGAATCTATATTGGGGATGGGTAGGTGAGGGCAGGTTGTGACAGATACCAGGGAATGGTGGGAGCTGCCAAGTGGCTGGCACAATGGGTTGAGAATGTTCTGCACCATCTGCCTCTGCTAGGAGTGAGGGTTTATAAGATAACTTATTTCACTCCACTCTTATTTTCCAGAGAGAGTAACCTGGGACCAAGCAAGCCAACACTAGGAAACTCTCAGCCAGTCACAACACTCATTGTTTATATATGTCACGATGAGGGAAAAGATCAGAAGAGTGAGACAGTGAAGGGCATAGGGTCACTGTAGCACAAACACTAATTTGTACCCCAGTAACTACTGTTCCTATTGTATTTTTCTCTACCTGCATGTCTCTAAGTTCTCATTCTGATCATTGTCGATTCAAAATGATCCCAGGTCAGACAAGATGAGACGATGGGAAAGGGGAGGGAGCTGCCTGCTCTAACAGATCTTGCGAATGATTGTGTGCCGTTGCTGCCAGAGGACAAAATGATGTCAAAGAAGTCATGCAAAAGTTCTGTGACTGGCCAGTGTTGTGTTAGGTTCTGATAAAACCGGTTGCTAGGCAGTATTAAATTGTCTGGAAACCTTGGATGACAAGTTGGGAATTTGGCCCTCAGCACATCACCAAAGATGTGAAATGGGTCAAAATATCTGCAGGTCAAAAAGAATGCCCAGAAAGAGGTAGATCAGCTCATACCTCAGCTCCACTAAGATTCAGAATGCTAGGCCTGTCTTTGAGGTCCCACGCACTGTTCAGTGGCAGACTCTACTGTTTTTATTTCAGACATCTGGAGGTGAAAGTTATTTAATGTCAAACAGGAATCATTTTATCAACGAATACTCTATTCCTCATTGCAAAACAAAGAATTCAGTCACTACTCAGAAAGGCAAAATCATAAATGTAATGGGGTATAAGTCTTAATTCACAGCAATAAAAAAATTGCACACCCATAACTTCAGATAAATAACTGTGATTCTTAAAAAAAAACAAAAACAAAAGAAAAAAGCTCCCCTTTTCCTTCACTTCACTTTTTCAATTTTCATGTTCCTCTTTGTTGCTTTGATTTGTTGCGCTGACTAATCATAGAGCTTTGGAAAGTCATAGAATACTTTGTACCTATGAAAGGCTGAAGCTTTGTTCATAAGAAGCATATCCTAAAACAGTGCAGCACCCAGAAATGGAAGGCTGTAGATTTTGTCTGTGGAAAGACTGAGAAATATGGAAGATAATCTATTCTTAGAGACAGACCTTATCAGAATATTATGACACTGAAATTATTGTGAGGAGACTCTGAGTAATTAAAAGACCTTTACTTTGAAAATGTGATAATGAATTCTGTAAGCAGTGGTGCATGATCCTCAGTAAGTGCTGTATGGTTTTCATATTACTGATCACAGACAGGCAGCTAACATTTCCAGTCAAAAAAATATCTGTATGATCACACTGTGGAACAGATTCTCAATTTGTACAAAGTGGAGACTTCAGTTTTTATTAGCTATGGCTGTAGCCCAAAGGATAAGCTTTGAGAGAAACAGTAAGTGATCAGCAGCAAAGGAGGAACATAAAGCATGTTTCAAAGGATTAGTACAAGAAAACTTTAGGGATTCACCTAAAGGCTTAGGAGCTATCTTCTGTAAATTGCTAAAGGCTGTGAATCGTACTGCATTCCAAAGATGCTCTGCATACTTTTCATCATTTACCTGCTACATTTGATATACATGAAGAATTTCAATGGCAAGTCTGTAAAGCTAGGCACAAAATTTTACAGTAACTTTTTTCTGCTCAGTCTATAAATACTGCAAGAATATCCATTTTTGTGTACATGCAAAGAAGGGCAATAGGTTTATACTAGCCTTGTTTCTCTGCCTCATCGTGCTTTGGAGCACCAACCCTGACATATTTCTAGCACTCTTCTACATTTGTAGGACATATTACATATCTAAGATGCCAGATGGGATTCACCTGAGAGTGCTGAAAGAGCTGACAATGTGATTGGAAGAATGATATTAATCATAGATGGAAAACTGTGGTTTCCAGAAGAGATCTGGTGACCTGAAAAATATTAACATCACACCTATCTTAAAAAAGGGCAAGAAGGATAACCTAGATAACTGTAAGATGGTCTTCTTCACCTTATTCCCTGATGATGGGGCACATGCTCTTGGAACTCATATGCTCTTGGAACTCATTTCCAAGTAAATGAAAGATGAGAAGGTAATCAGGAGTGACCAACATGGATTTGTGGAAGGTAAATTGTGCTTAACCAACCTGATTACCTTTTATGATTAAATGATTGACTATGTGATTGACAGAAGAATGGTAGATATATAGTTTGTTTTTAGGAAGGCTTTTCCTGCCACCTCCCTCAGTACTCATATTTGGAAGCTGAGAGTGTATGCACCGGATGAGCAGATAGTTATGTAAGTTGAAAATTGGCTGGAATCTCAGGCTGAAACAGTAGTGACCGGTGGCTGAGCGTCCAGCTGGTGACCAGTAATGAGTGAAGTACTCTAAGGTCAGTGCTGGAGGCCATACTTTTCAAAATCTTCAAAGGTGGCCTGGATGCATAACGCATTCTGAGAAAATTTGCAGATAATACGAAGCTGCAGGGAGTACCTGACCCTTCAATCCAGGGAGAACTTCATAAATTTGAGAGTTAGGCTAATGGAAACCTAAGAAAGTTCAGTAAGGAAAAGAAGTTCTATATCTGAGGCAAGATAACCCCAATAGTCTAAGAAGTTATTGGGTGTTTCAGTTGATTCCAGGCTGGCTAGGAAGAAACTGAAGTGCATCGTCACTGTGAGTAAGGCAAAGTTATACTGGATACTTTATGGGGAGCGTGACCAGCAGGTTCAGGGAAGTTATTATCCTCTCTGCTTGCTGCTGGTGAGGCCTCACCTAGAATATTGCAGCTGGAAGTCACAATATTATGTGTGGAGGGCAATCAAGACGAGCAGAGGCGTAGATGTCCTCTGAAAAGAAGCTATAGGAGATGGACTTGTTTAGTCTGCTAAAGAGAAATCTAATGGGAAATCTTAACAGCTGCTTAAAACAACTTGGAGAGTAGTTAAAAGATGACAGAGCCAAACTCTTCTCTGTTGTGCTAGATGACATACCAAGGGACGAGGTCAAAATTATGATTTGAGAGGTTTAGGTTGTACATTATGAAAAAAGGAAGAAAAAAAAAACAACCCCAATTTATAGGAGGGTAGTGCTGTACGGAAGCAGGTTAAGCAGAGATGGTAGAAGTTTCATCCTTGGGATTTTTAAATACCCTGCTAGAAAAATCACATCTAACCCAACTTGGTGTTGGAGATAGTGTCACTTTTAGTGGAGGCTGGACTAAATGTCTAGAAGGGGCCACTTCCAAGCAGTATTTCTGCAGTTTTGTATGCATTTCTATCACATAGGTCCTGGTCCTCTCTCTAACATGAGTATAAAACAGGAACATTCTGGATTGTCATGCAGCTTAAGTAGTTTAGCTCACTGAGTCAGTGGAAAGATTTCTTTGTCCATGATTTCAGTGTTAGCAAGCTGTTATTGCAGATATCTGTATGCAACAGCAGAGGTAATACTGTGAGAATCAGTTCTTCTCCTGTGTCCTATGACTTCTTTCTTTATCGCTCCTATATCACACCGCTTATTCACTCTGTTACTGGACCCTGGAAAAGAATGTGAGGTCTTCTTAAAACCATTAGTTTCACCCAAACAGTGCATTACGTGAGCATGCTCTTACTCTGTCAGCATTTCAGTGTTGATATAATTCTGTCATTCCTCAGATATTTTTGAAAAATTATGCAAAAAGAAACCTATTCCTAGATAACAATGTAAGCATCAGCTGCTGACTGAACCACCTACTTTACATCATTTGGGATCCAGAAGTCATCTGTGCTTCCCACTCTCTACCTACTTCTCTTTTCAGTCTATATAGGGGAATGAAACCTAGAGTACTGTCTAGTAATACCTCAACCAGGAGATCTAGCTTCATATCTGACTCCTGGATCTCTTTATAAACTTCAGCCATCTTCTGACTCCATACTCAATGTGTGCTGTCTGTTTTTTTCCCTGCCTTCCCCATCCTTTTTTCTTACTTGCTTTTAAAGGAATCGTATGTTTGAACAACAGTATTCTCTGAACATATCCACAGTTTCAAAGGTGGGAAGATTATCTCTGGTGATGTTCAGGATGCATATGTACCAATTATCCTAGATGTTACTGTTGTGATCTACTAATGTTACATTGGCGAAAAGAACCTGCTTATCACTAGAGGTCTGTTCTCTTAAATCTGCTATACCTGTTTAGATCATTCATGTCTCCACCACCATTATTTTTTTTTTCTAGATTGTCTGCAAATAACATGGATAGTGTATTCAGCAAATATATTATTTTATGGGACAGGGCTTATCATAACCTTGGGATAGTTCTCTTTCAACACTTCACCAGAACTGTAGTGCAGCAATGAACAGAGTCAGAGATAAATTATATTTGCAGCAAGTGTCTTTATCCAATTACTTTGTGTGGCTTTAACAAGAGAAAAATAAAATGCGAAGTTTAAACCTTGTCAGTAAATCTCACTTTGTTTTTTTTTTTTTTAGAAGTAAGACAAACACATCAGAGAAAAACACACATGCATACGCCTTCTAAAATTCTGTTACTGTAATCTGCAGTTTACTTCTTACTATCTCTGAGGGATTCAAAGTGGAGACATTTTTTTAAGTCTCCTGATTGCTAAAAATACAGTAAAAAATTAAGAATAGGAAAAAAATGCAAGCCTTGGCTGATCCCACAGGCTACATAGCACTGCTTCAAGATCAGATACTGAACACAGTATTCAGTATTTAAAGGTTTACACTAGGTTAAAACACATGTACAGGAAATTCCAGAAAAAAAAATGTCTTTAGGAATATCAAACAACAGATAAATCAAGGAAACTTCAATTTACTCAAAGGCAGGTTAATGACGAGCTTGATTCTGCAAAATTCCCAGTAGGACCACTTACATGATTAAAGTTAAGCAGATGCTTAATCACTTCGGTGAATCAAGGCCAGATTGCTCAGCACCTTGTAGAAAATCAGACCTATAGAATGCCTGCAATAACTAAGTTAAATAGCTGGGTTAGTTATGGTAAATCATTTCCCAATATAAATAATACTCAGCTAAAAATTTGTAGCTTTGGTCAACAGGCCAAAGCCAACCAAGTATGGCAATTGTTAATTTAAAATAATTAAAAAATATTCACTACAAAGTTTGTTCCAAAAATATTACTTTCTTCTAGTTCATTTTTAAAGTCTCCTGATTTCCTAACTTGACTTAGAAAAGTCTACTCAAAAAAAAAATAATCACATTTATTGCACAGACATTTTAAATGCTGCTGTGTTTTTCACTGAAAGTTTAAGTCATGTCAGGCAAAATTTTTCTGTAGACCAGAATTCCCCAATGAAACTGAAGCAGCTGCTATACTGGGATATGTAGAAAGCATTTTGAAGAGATCAGGGAACACAGCTATTTAAGCAAAGAGCAACCAACCAACCAATACATTATAGAAAAAAATAATTAGACTTCTACAGCCTTAACTGTATTACAGTATAGTCTTATTGCTCTTTACTTTTACTACTTAAAATTCTTTTTTTTTTAACTTAACTATGTATATCTTTCTAAATACACATCCATGCTAAATAATGGTTATTGTTCCTCTGAGTGGGGACCTTTCCTTTTTCTTTTTTCCTTCTTTTTTACAGGGGTGGTGCTAGTGTTTTTTAGAATGCTAATATAAAATAGATGTGTATTTTTTTAAGGAATAGGTATGAGCAAATTCAAACAGCTTTAGAATTTTTAAATACAAGTAAACCATTCATTTTATCATGTATCCTATTCATCTTACAACATGTCAGAAATATAGATGACCTCTTCTATATATGCCCTTTTCCAAGACAATCCGCAGGTCAGATTCAGCCCCTGAACTTTCAGTGGATTTTGGGCAGGTGTGCCTTATATAATGGAACCTGGTGCCAAACCACTGCTACTGTAAGCACATCTTCTCAAAAGAATTGAAGCCCCGTGGGAATGTTCTAGTACAACATTGTGCATCATGTGTAATCTAAATAATGCATGCAGTAGAGAACAGAAAAAGCGGTCGAAATCGTATCTGACAATGTGGTTATCTTTACAGTGTCTTTGCTTATGCCAGGAGCCAAGCTATTGGATATGAAGTCTGTAGTATGCAAAGGGTAGCAGCCTTCATCCATAACTGGTTCATGACATCCATGCTGGAAGGTCATGTGATGATTGTTACAAACTTTGTATTTGAATGAGAAACTGATAATACATGATAAGAAAGTTGCTTACACACATAATAAATGCATATTACTTGCAAGAGAGATAGGCATTTGGAACCTCACAGACTTAACATACTGCGCTGTTTTTCCTATCACTTATGTCAATTAAAAGTTTATTTGAATTTACATATTTGTGAATTTAAGATATAGGCATATAATTTAATAACTCTATATTTATTTTTGATATAACAAATATTCTACCATGCCTACATGGCCTACGATCTTTTTTTAATAGTGTGCCCATCTGTATATGCATAAATGGAAATGAAAAATCCCAGTCACCAAATCCCGGTACATATATGATATAAAGCTTTAATTAGCCAACACTTTGAGTTCAGTTTTAAAAACATTCCATTATACAGAAGATTATCAGTATTTTAGAAATGGAACTGGAATTGCCTTCACATTTCCAGATTAAATAGATTAATTTTGGTCGTTGTATTCTGGCTCTCACTCACAATTCAGTGACCTCATTACAGCTCCTATTTAAGTAGGCCATGATTTAAAAAAAAAAGGCCAGATTTAGAAGCATTGGTAAGTAACAGCATTTTCAAGAGTGTTAACCCTCTGACACATATGAGTTCTTAACATCAGCAATAAAAAAATCAACTTATTAGATATCTACATATGGACATAAGAACAGACTCTCATATCTTTAGACTTTATTTTAGGCTCCTATATTGGAAAAGCGTGTTCTTAATGATGTTATTGAGATGCTACTAGCCTGGCCTATGCTTACCTTGAAAGAACCACTGACAATTTATGGAAAACCTAATTACCGCAGAAACCGGGATTATGACTTCAAGAGGATAATTATACAGAGCAGAAAAACTCCTGAGAAACCAAGATCCTATTTTCATGTAAATGTTACCACTTACAATGAGTGAAGGGAAAATGACCTGGAAAAACTGCAGGAAGACAGAATTGTTTTTAATAGCTTGTCTCCTGGAGTGTTCTTTGACCTGTTTTATGATCTTTAGTTTCTTTGTTCTTTTCTTGCAGCTTTTCTAAAGAAAAGAAAAGAAAAGAAAAGAAAAGAAAAGAAAAGAAAACAAAACAAAACAAAACAAAACAAAACACAACACAACACAACACAACACTATTTATTTTGGGAAACTGAAACCCATAGCTTTTTTCTCCTGTCACAGTTAGCAAGCACAGCCCTGGTGTACAGATCAGGGATTTTATTCAGTCAACAGGTTGCATCAGCCTTTAAGAGTTAGAAGGGAGATTTTTCTCAGTGAGTACTGCCTTTGTTCCAAGAGTGTCACACTACGAATACAAAAAGAGACCCTCAGGTCAATGAAGGAAAATGCAGTGGCCTTGGTAAGATTACTGGATTGTTGGAAGGAAGAAAATACTGTGATACTGTGTTTGTTCAGAATTCAAGCCTCAAACTGGAACTCCACGAGCAGAGCTGACCACTTTCCAGTCTTATGTTACATTAAGGGATAAGACTGGCTTGGGATGACTTCCCACAAGTCTCAGCCTGAACTGAGAAAAGTAAAGATGGCTGTGTAAAGTAGTCAGCCTTACCGCTTATATCATATTAATATATAAAGCATTGCCTTGTTTCATGAGTTAAACAACTATTTGATACCTTTTGAATTAGTAATGCCATACATTTTTGGGGAAAAGCTTGCCTCAGTACAAAGCCATTCAATGTTTCATTTTTGGCAGAGGTGGTAGAACTCAGATATAGTCAGTGAAGAAGGAGAGAGAGTTCATATTCCCAGAACATAATCTTCTACTTTCTTACCTCCAACTTCAGGGAAAAGGACTACAGAGAATTTTCAGAAAAAATAATTTCCATTAATTCTTGTATTTCTGGAAAAAGAAGAGCATGAGTGCCAGCCACCATTGCTGCTATCTGATTTTATGCAGCTCTCTTTTTCAGGCAAAACTATTCAGTAGATTTGACCTAAATTTAAAATAAAATTTATTCTGACAGCTGAAGTTTACAAAAATATATACAAAAATGTATCAAGTGTGTATTTCTATTTACATATGTTATATACAAGTATTTAAAGTAGTATTGAATGTTAATATTTTCCCTAGAACAATTTTTGTGCACTTAACAGAGTTTAATTAGCGTCAAGTTACACAAGACCAATACGCTTTACAACAATGTTTCTTAAGTATAACAGCCACATATACACACAGAGACAAAATGCCATTATTTCAGTGGCTGCCAAAATAAGGTGATTTTTTAAGTTTCAGTTATGATTTGTGGAGGCACTGCAGTGAATCACTGAATTGCTCTGGAAAGCTACCCCGTTTTATGATTCTTAAAATTATCTACTTCAAAAACTAAACTCAAAATCATTTTACATTCGAAATTGAGTGATTAGTTGACAACCTGCTCTACTGAGCTCTGCTTCTTTTAAGCAGAACACCAGTGACGATACATTTATTGCCACAGAAAATTCTGAAGAAAAGAAACAGAGGAACAATAGAGCAATTGTGCAGCCACTGGGCTTTGTTAAAAATCTGCAGTGCCAAGCAAAGTTGCAGATCTTCTTTTCAGTAGTCTTAACACTTAATTTCTGATTATACAAAACATATCACAGAGGAAAAGTAAAACCAGTGGGAAAACAATGCAAACAAAGAGTATAAAAGCTTAACTATTGCGTTGTAAATCCTGAATTTTACTGAAGAATAATGGCCTCCAGAATTTCAGGGATCTGAGGTGATTATTTTCTCACAAGTATTTGCTTGTTAGTTAGATTTATTGAATCAGTGAGCAAATTTCTTTATTTTGATTTGCAGCTGCTATCCTAAAATACGTAGCCCTACAAAAATTGCACCCCCTTATTTCAATGAAAAAAAGAAGATACTGTCTGCTAGGAAATGCTTGGTAGATGCAAATGCTGTCAGGCCTGGAATGGGCATTGACATGATGATCCTAGGAAGCTACTTGATTCATTCAGGTCTGCTCCTTGGAAGAAAGCATCTCCTTCTCCGCCTCAGACCTCTGGACCACAGAATCGGGTCTGACTTGCACAGTATGTTATGGGCAGAACAATAAATTTGGTTTACTGTCCAGATTAATCTGAGGTGATCAAGCACAAGGCTGCCCAACAGGTTGCCAGAGGCAGCACTGGTTTAAGTGATTGCATACCTTATTATCCCTTTTCCAGTTTCTTGATCCTTCTTTTCACAACCCTTATACCTCCTTTTCTCCACCACAGTCTCCTGCCAAATACCCTTCTCAGGCCCTGATTACTTTTTCCCTCCTGACCCCTGTTTTATTACTTCCATACACAAATTTGATATTTCTGATACGGTTGTCTAAGTCCTCCTGGCCTTACATGCTAGCCTTGATCCTGTTGATTACCTAGGCGCTGTTGGCCTTACAGGATGATACTCCCTGAAAGGTGCTCCCAAATACTCCCCTCCAAGTATCTATGCTGTTTGACTGTCTGTCATGTAACACCCCCTTTGGTATCTGTGAAATCTGGACAATTCTCACAGCTCTATTTGTAACTTTTGTGGGCATTTCACTGTGTTCTTTGTTATGTCCAGCAGTCTGTCACGTCACATCCAGGAGTGCTCATGGCCTATTTAGGTAGCTCAGCCTCAGACCAGGGCTGAGTCAGCACTCTAATCATTTGACTGTAGCCCTAACACTTTTAGAGCCCCCAAAGACAGCAATTTAGATAATCATTTGGTTACTTAATACTCAGCCTACTTTCTCTTTCAGGAGGGTCAGATCTTCTCTCTCAGTAGTCTCTGACTAATGGTGAGACAGAGTATTGGTCTATTATGTCCTGGAACTTTAAAGGTGTCGTTCATGGTTAGATTTAGTTATATAAAAAGTATACCTGCAGTAAGCATTTTTTAGAACGGGGCTTTTAAACATAGTTTGAGGTTTCTATGCAGTTGTTAAGCTTTTAATTGTTATGAGCAGATGGAGCGTCTGAAGGATTCCGTAAGAGTGGCTATAGCAGTCTGCATATTTTTCTAGAGACAGTGAAAATGTCAAGCTCCAAATAAATTATAAATGGGACATTGCCTTTTTTTAATTTGTTTCAACACATTCTTTTCTTTGATTTTTGGTAATACCTATTCCATGCTGCATGTCCAGCAGATATCAAACACATTGACATGAATTCAGTTGAGCAGAAGCTAAATTCGAAATGCACAATAGTCCTGGTTTCTAATACCACAAAAAAGGATAAATTTCATTATATAACTAATCCTTCCACAGCCAAACCTTTCAAGCTGATCTGATAGGATCAAACTTTTCTCCAGAGCAAAACTCTGTCTTAAAGTTAATAATGTTTTAGCTGCATCAGCACTTTCTGTAACAAAGTTCATTTTTATTTGTTTATTCTAACTCTCCTCTCCTCCTCTTCATCTATCTGACTGTTTTTCAGCATTTGATTTAGGAAACTGACCTGAAATATCTCCATAGTTTGTCTGGCAGCTGAAAGTACCTCATTTGTGCTCATTTACTGAACTTAAGACAGTGAAAAATATAAGACATTGGAACAGGCATTCGCCAGCGTGTTTAATTTCAAATTGATTTGAATGAACGTAAAAGCTTTAATTGATAGGTGTGCTTGATAGACAATAATGCAGAGAAAGATCTGAGAACTTACTACTACCATGAGTAGACAGATATAATACATAGGTCTATTTAGAATACTTTATAATATCTAATATCAAACTACCAAAGAAAGATGTTTCCACACCTTCTAGTCTTTGAAACCTAGCCCTCCGACTCTCAGCTTACTGTCATTCCTAGAGCCCTCCGCCCTGCAATCACCCTGATACAAGGCGTGTGTCATGGGCTATTCCCTTCTTTAATGTGTCCTTAGTTTTGCTGCTTGCTGGCTTTTATAATCACTTTCTCCTTTCCTAGCTAGTTTTGTTAATTGAACATAGCTGCCTGGCTCTGGGCTCTTTGGACCTTCGAAGGGTAGGTGCCCTAATGTACACCTCCTATACTATCTTGTTCCTCAACTTCTTTCATTGCTGGTCCTATTTTTAATAGTGTTTAGCTTTCTTTTGAAGCAGTATGTCTATAATTAAACAGTGCTTCTTCTGACAAACTGTGAAACCTTTACCATTTGTACTACTAGTGCTTAGAGGACCCATTCTGATCAGGGCCCTGTTGAAAGGAACAAGAAACTCATACAGCTAAGAAAACAGTCCTTGTCTCAAATAAATTATAAACTAAACATTTTTTAAAAAGTTTGTAGGGGGTTATCATTATGCATCTTCATTTTCAGATGAGGAGAGGAGGGCCTTACATCCAGATGGTTCAGGCAAGATGGGACTTCGCAGCTGTCTAATATGATATCCTATGCGTTACAAGCCCATGCTGAGTCCAGTAATTTGCACTTGCGTGAACAATATCATACAGAAATACATCTAGACTTTATAAGAGGGACTCCAAATGTGATATTAGTTGTTTCAGTAGTCACTGGATAAACTGACTGAGAGAAGAGCATATCAACAGTACTGACCTCTGAGTCCCCCAGTCCTATAGTTCTCAAATGAACTAACACTGAGGCCATTTGCTTGTCCACAGCAAGTCTCATGGTTTTGAAAACTGAAGTCTAACTATAATGACATGAAATTCCCACTGGACCTTCTTGAAAATCACTTATTGATACACTTAAACATTGACTCACCAACCTAATCCGGGAGGACATGCCAGACCATGCCTCATGTGATTACATGTAGAGGTATATACAGAGCATCACAGCAGAATGAAAATAGGAATCACCTGTAGACTGAAGACACTGCTCATAACTGTATCCTAATACAATTCTCATCAATGTTCTTTTCTGGTTAGCACTGAAAGCATTTCTGGAAGTCTGTTAATGGCTCTAAAACTTCTGAGGAAAAGTTGAGAATTGGAAGTCCTGAGCAGAAATTGGAAATACACTGTGGAAGCTGCTATTTGGAAGGCTCATTGCTCAGAAGAAAAAAAAAAAAGCTAATGTTAAGTAGGATGGAAAAGATACTGTAACATTCCAGGTTTAATACAGCAATAACAAGCAACATTATACCTGATTAATGAAAATTCCATTTTTTGTATGCCTCAGAGTTTGAAGTACTGTTCAGACCATACTTGCTAACAAAGACTTGATGCACTAACTTCTTTCATAAGCTGGGGTGAGATCTGAATAAGTATTCAAGACTCCTCTTTCCTAATGTTAAAGAGAAATTAAGGGAATCTTCCTGTTTTATCGTGCTCAATTTCCCATTGATCCAAGTGCAGTTGTGTTAACTTGCAGACTGTCCTATTACTGCATCGTGTTATATGAAATATCTAACGGAAAGTACACTCAGGCAGGAATATCTATAATGGCTCCTACGGCACAGCATGTGAAGTTTTAAATGCTTATAAGTGAATAAATTTGCTGAAAGCTTTCTGTGAACATATGAACACATTGATGATTTATTGTGCCCTTGGAAGGACAAAACTCTAATTTGATTGAAACAGCATTTCTTTCTTTAAAGAAAGAAAATTATCATGGAGCAGAATATTAATCATGTTGTACTAAACAATTGTTAGCTTCGTTGGTATTTTGCCTATCAACAATCTTCGAACCTTCAAAGAGATGAAAAATTATATATCATTGATTCTAGTTGCTGCCATTTGTAACTGACACACTCCAAAAGTAGAATTAATCATTTGATTGACTGAGATTTGCTTAAACAATGGAATTTCAAGCTGGGTTGTCCCTGTTTTCCTAGGAACAATTTTGTTTTATTTTATAAAGTGTTTTTCATGCCGGTAGAGATCACTTGCAGCTTAGCATTGACTCTCCTCCAGCTTTCTTTTCATCCTTATTTTATTTTCTTCATCTACCTATTCTTTCTTTTCTTTGCCTTTTTAATCTTAATTGTATCATACTGAAACTAAACATAATATTGGTATGGAATACAATAATATATGCATTAAAATGGAGAACTTCTTTAAAAAGTTGTTTTACTTCTCAGATCCTCAGTTGAAGATTCTGTCTTTCAGTGTTTGATGTGCTAACTACTTCCAGTAGTGAGCTATTCCTCAGCTGGGTCATACAAAACTCTTCTCAGGGAACACAGGAAACCTTGAACTTTAGCTCTGGAAAATAAATAACAGAAAAATTATCTCTAATGGCTTTCTTCTTCAGCACCTAGTCTTGTGAGATAACCAGGGTTTATAGCTTCAAAATCACTATATAAATTTGTCTATCTCAGTTGGACGCATATTAAAATCATAGCTAATGTTCCATTATTGCCCTGAAGGATTCTGAACAGGGTGTTTGAGAAGGTTTTAAATAAAGAAGATCCTCTGCTATGTGTCACTTCTATAAATGCAGGGGATTGCCATTGACTGTAGTGTGATAGGAATTCAGATATAGTAAAGTAATTAACTCAGGATTTGAGGAATTTGGCAGGTTCTTCCATAACATTTAGCTGGAATGTGTTTGTGGAGTGCACTGGATAAGTAAAAAGTCTACCAGGAACTTGCTGAAATGTAGTCACAGCCTTTTTTTTTTATTTATTTTTCCCCTCACAGACAATGATACACTCAGGATTTAAGGAAAATGCATCCTGGAATTTTATACTTAAAGACCCCGTAGTGACAAATATCCTTTGTGGATTACACATACGGGTTAATAGCCAGAGTACTCCAGAAGTTAGAGTAGAACAATGAAAAAAGTTTGGAAAGTGAGAACCTCCTTATTCTAAGAAGATAGGACCATGAGTAAATCTTAAAGAAATTCTTCTGTGTATTATGGGACCATGGAAATGGATAAGAGGTAGTTGAATGTACTTGGATTTAATATGGAATTACAAAATAGGACTGCAGAATAATTTAGGTTGGACATCTGGTGGTTATCTGGTCCAACTCCCTGCTTAAAGCATGGCCAACTTCAAAGTTACCTTAAGTTACTTGGGATGTTGTTCAGTTGGTGTTTCAATGTCTTCAAAGACGAGGATTCCAGAACTTGTTACAGTGTCTTTGTGATGATTTTTTTTCTACTATCTAGTTGTAATTTCCTTTGCTGCAACTTTTAGCTGTTTTCTCTTGTCCTTTCACTGCTCACCTCCACAAAGAATATGGCTCTATTTTCTCTATAACTATCCACAGGGTAATTGAAGACAGCAATTAGATCACTCCTCAGTTTCATCTTCTCCAGGCTGACCAGAGACAGCTCTCTCAGCCTATCCTTGTATGTCACATGCTCCAGCCCCCTGACCTGCCTGGTGGCACTTGACTGAAGTCACTTCAGTATATCCATGTCTTTCTTGTATTGGGGAGACCTAAACTGGAATAACCACTTCCCTCTACCTGCTGTCTACTTTCTTGCTAATACAGCCCAGTACGTGGTTAGCCTTCACTGCTGCAAAGGCACACATCAAAAATATGTTGACCAGAAATATGTTGATCAGTTCTTTAGAACTGATTGGATACGTATTAAAAACTAATTCAAATACATCAGGATTTAAAATCTAACCATAGTAGCAGGAATATTGCTTGTGCTCATACTACTTCTTCCATAATTTAGTAACATGCATATTTTATTTAGACGTAGGGGATAAGAATTAGCCTTTTCTAAATCTGAATTTTCTCGGAGATATATTGTTTGATGGAGGTGCTGATCAGAAATGGTGTAGGTGCTGGGAATCAATTTCCAGGAATGAGATGTTTTGTATTCTAATTTATATTTAATCAGGCTGCATTAGCTACTTATTTCATTTCAAATTATCGTGAATCATGTGCAGTTGAGGTCAGTTTATTAAAAAGAAAGTAGCTAACAGAATTCTAATATCTGGGGGAGGTGGGGGAAGGCACAGATAGAGAGAAGTGTGTTATTTTAATTCTTCTCATTGCAAGCTTGAGGACACTAGAAAAGTGAAAGTAGTGATGGAGGTTTCCTCACAGACTGCTATCATCGCTACTATGGGTTGTCACCTAATGCGAGACAAAAAGCAGGGTGGATAACTCATCCGGTATTAGAGAATGTATCAAATGGAAACTGTTATCACTTGTTCAGTGAGTTCTAAAATGTAACGAAATGAAGACAACCAAGAAGAAAAAAAAAAGAAAAATTAAAATGAAGAGTAAATATAAGTACTTCTTTGGTCTGTGGAGAGGTTATTTCAGATAAGGCTCTTTATTCCCATCCTTATTAGATTGATAAAGAGCCTGAAAATATGGTTTAGACCTTTAGCTTTAAAAGATTCACTCCTGAATAAGAGAAACCATTTCCCATGGTTGGACCATTTTCCTGTGGACAGCACATTTATTCAGATATTATAAAGAATGGGTTTTCTTAAGCATGAAACTTTTTACTTGACCTTCAGAATTAGAAGATAATGAATACTAATCTTTATTCCTTCCCACATAATTCAGTACCCTTTTATATGTGGAACAATAAAAAATCTGTACAGTATCTTAGAAAATGCAGTGGGATATTATACAGCAAACTGACATTTTTATTGAGAAATGCTTTTAGAGGGGCAAAAAAAAAAAAAAAGCCAGATCTAGCATATGGTGGGGTTGCTTTGCAGAATTCTTATATCAAATCAAAAGCCCTAGAGTTTAGAAAACCCTTTGGCAACACAGAGTTTCCATGTTTCCTCTGTGAGTTTGTAGATGCAATCAGTGTTGCCAGAGCTGACAAAGATGCATCACGCGCAGTTAACCTTGTGCGTATGATTAGAATGAACTCTGCTTACCACTTTTTTGTCGTTCCATCACCTCCAGAGAATTACAGGGAGCTAAACCTTTTCTTCTATAGCAATATAAGGAAAATTCTGTTATTTTATGACACTGCTAAGTGATATGCACATCATTTTCAAACTGTGTTTCATTTTCCATCCTTCGTGGTGCTCTGAAATTCAAGGACAAAAAGGTACTCTGATTTGCTGCCAACAGCGGAGCAGCTTAAGAAACATTCTGAAACAGGCATCTATAAAATTCCCATTGAAATAAACGGGGCTCCTTTCTAGCCTCACCTTTTTTTTTTCTTGATGAACAAAGCCAACCTCTGCTACTGTTGCAATATGTCATTATGCCATGTTGCTAACACTTCTATTTTTATGCCCTAAGCTAGAAAGACCGGGTTGCAAAGCTGTAAACAGTTCTGAAGTGACTTAAAACAATTTGCCTAATTAGTTCCAAAAAGTATTTTTCCCATGTAGCACTGACTTTACAACCCATGCAGACATCTTTGTAACATATGCTTGTAACTTGATGGGAATAAAGGGGTGTATTATTTAAGATAATACTGCTATTTATCTAAGACTCAGATGCAGATATAGCAGAGACAAAAATCCTCTTACAAAGGATCTCCTATGAAGTGGTAGAGGTGATCAAATGCATGATATTCATTCTCCAGAACAAGTAGTCCAGAAAAATGATGTAAAACGTAGTGCTAATAGCTTAGGAATTAGAACCAGGATTGTATGTCTGATTTCCGCTCCAAGTTCCATGGTCGTGTGCCTTGAGGAGATCATGGGTGTTTTCCATTAGCAAGACTGTATACTGACACAACAGATCTTTGAAAGAATTGCGTACTAGAACTGACATCAGTGAGAGAGGTGAAAGCTTTGTCTTTCTGAGAAACTGGTTGCCAAACAACATCTTATTGATTAAAAGTCTGTTTTTGACACACAAATTTAGAAATGTTGTGCTCAGTCTGTAAACAGGACGAAAGGTTGCAAGCACTCTCCTGCAATTCTTACTCTAGTACTCGAGACACTAATACTGAGGGTGTGCATTGTTAAAACAGCTATAGCATTTCATTCCATGGGTGGAGGTCACACTTGGTGGATTGATTCCTGTGTGTAGCTTGTGAGGTGCTTTATGATAAAAGTTGCTATATAAGTGTAAATTGCTATATTGTTGTTGTTATTACCATTATCTCCATAGGGATTTGTGAGGAAGTGAAGTGAAAGCAGCAAAAAAAATCCATCTTCTAGATTTTGTAAAACTGTATCTCCTAAAACAAAAATGTGCATGCATAGACCACATATGCGGACCAAAGTAGTGTTAGAGGAAGAAAAGCAGTGGAATCATCAATATCACACTGTCAATCTTTTTGTGAACACTTCTCCCATTCAATCTACCAGTTTAGATGGAGAAGGTAGAAAACAAGTGGTAGCTATGTATATGAATGTTTAGCACATGATACTTTTGATAATTTGGCACATTTCATACTTCAATTTGTTTCTGTTGTAGAAATGATACCTCAAAGTCCTCTACCTTAAGAAATAGACTGTTTTCATTCCATTTTACCTCTGTACTATAAGAAGTCTGGTATTTTATTTAATGTAGATATTATATTTTAATTAACTTCCTTATAAACATACTAAGATCGTTTAATTTTTTTTTAAGATGTAATACTTTTCTGAGCTTGTGAAGCCCTAGAAAAATTGCCTGCAAAAACACAGAAGGCTCAGTTCAGTTAGAAAAATTTTCACTTTCCATGATGAATATTAATTTTTTTTTCTTTTACTTTGTTTTTTACTACTTACTCAGTAAATGATTTTGTACTTGCAAGCTTTCTTTGTCATACCTGCAGCAAGCATTTTGAATCCATTTTGGCCCATTTACTAGGGTCTCTAACTCCTCCAGTGCAACTACACTGACGCTCATCATTGTCTTGCATGATGTCTTAGTCAGTGAAAGCAGAGTCTATCAACATGATGAGCGGCAAAACCTACAGGACAGCTAATATGACAAAGAGCATGGGATTTACGGGTTATCTTGTCAGTTCTGGTATTTGGACAATTCATTTCACTTTTCTCTTTGTTGAGTATGGTTGATTTTACAATCAACAGCAAATATGCCACAGGCGCAGTCTTAATACATCTATCACATGGCTCAATTGTCTGAGTATACTCCTTTGCATGTGAAACTTTATGCAAAGTTTAAATTTTTATGCTGGCACTGAGGCTAGGATGAGCTGCTTTTTTCCAGCTGATTCTCTGGGCTTCTGTATCCATGGTCTTCCTGTAAGATTTTATGCCTGAGGGTAAGTAGTGTAGCTGGACAGCTTCTTAAATCAAAGCATAAGCTGAGAAGAGAAAGATTTTAGAGCAAGAAAAGATCTACATGCATGTCAATATTACCTACATGTCAATATTACCTAAAATCCTGTCAGCCTTTTTTAAGAGACTTAAGTAGCCCTTCCAGTCTCAGTCACCCCTGGATCCTGAGGGCTGGGAGTCAGTCTGGTTTCTTGCTTGAGTTAATGTGCAATTTACAGCCAGTCTAGCTGTAGGATTTCTCTTGACCCCTTAACAAGCTCTTCCGGTGAACTCAGCAGAGGATCAGAGGTAGAGCATATAAATGAATAGCTTTTGATTACTCCTCGAGTTTTGGTAGATGGCTATTTATCTCAAGCCATTAGTTTGCCTTTGTCTTTAGTTCCTAATAACCTTCTTGAAATTTTAATCAAACAAAGAGCATCCTACTGATTAGGTTGTGCATAAAGCAAGTCCATTTCTGCCTTTATTAATACCACCAAATCTATTCATTTTTGTAATTTGTAGCATGTGAGGAAAAGGAGATAAATAGTCTATGCTTATGGAAGTATCTGGCAAACATTGACTCTGGAAACCCTATTCTTATGATGACAGAAAGACTAAAACCTCAATTAAATGCGCTACTTGCATGCAAGCCTAATTTTTAAGCTGTGATTAAATAGCTTACAAAATCAGGGCTAAATAAATAATACTTGTAGATCATTTTGACAAACATTAAGATGCACCTCAGCAATGTTATTAGAGTGTCAGTACATAATGAAAACCAATGTGCCTGTTACATTTTTGTTACTAAAAAGAGAGTCAACAGTCAACCGTGTAGCCTATGAGAAAGCACTAATAGGTGGAATGGAAAAAGCACCAGCATGGGATATTTATCATATTCCACAGCAACCAAATAAGAAAACTAATGTATGAGTCTCCCCTCTTTCTTTTATGTCATCCTATTAAGGACTCCATATTTTGCTCCTGTAATAGGCATTCTGTAGTGTTGGTAGCCTGCTGAGTGCTGTACTCACACAGAGAAAAAATGTAGACAACAAAAATATGAAATGGCAATTTCCCAGTATCTCGTGCTTTAATTTCGTTGTTTTTCTGTACTGTATGTTTTTCAGGGACCATCATCTCTTCTTCCTGCACATGAGGACTGAATATTGTACTTATCTAAAAACTCTAAGAAAAATTTGTATACAATATTAGCAAGAATGAAGTACTATATTTAGTCTCTCCCATCCATATGCAGGCATTTCCAAGAAGCTTCTAATGTCCTTAAGAATGCCTCCAAGCGTATTTATTAAGACTTAAAATTTGTAGAAGGAAGGAGTAAATATGTTTCATGACTTTATTAGGCTTCTCTGAGTTACTAACTTATGGCAGATGCAAACTTGTATTGCTACTTTTCTGTATCTACTTTACAAGCAATTACGACTGTGGAATATTATTATACTAAAAGTATATGCATATGTATATGTGTATGTTTTTGAACAAACAATTTTAAATTAAAAATGTTTGATAGCAAATATCAGAATAAAACTATTAGGATTGTTTCATAGGAACAGAAAAAAAAATCCATGTGTATTGTAAATGAATGCTAGAAAGAAATATGTTTTAATTAAATAGAGGTCTCCCAAGATGTGATGGAACTTCATTACTGAAACCATCTGAAATCAGATCGAATAATATACTCAGTAGGACAGACTGAGAACGAACAGTTACAAAATAATAAAAGAATCATCATAGGAATTTTTCCCAAAACTTCTCATTAAAGCAAAATGCTTCCCTGTAACAAAATAGTATGAATTTATTTTTTAAAATTAACACTGAAATCTCTGGTCATATTTTGCCCAAAATGTTTATAGCCTTTTGTTCTCTTGCAGAAGCTAACGACTGTGAAAGTATGAATATAATTGGCAATTTTACAAATATGTGGTGCCTTGCCTAGTTAAATAAGTACGCATTCAAAGATATACGGAATGAAACACCACAAATTTGAATTTTCTTATCATATACCATGATAAATGGAGGATCAGAATCACAGAATGACAGAATGGTGGAGGCTGGAAGGGACCTCTGGAGATCGTCTAGTCCAACCCCCTGCTCAAGCAGAGTCACCTAGAGCACATTAAACAGAATCGTGTCCAGGTGGCTTTTGAATATCTCCAAGGATAGAGACTCCACTACCTCTGTGGGCAACCTGTTCCAGTGCTCTGTCACCCTCCCAGTGAAGAAATTTTTCCTCAGGTTCAGATGGAACTTCCTATGTTTCAGTTTGTTCCCGTTGCCTCTTGTCCTGTTGCTGGGCACCACTGAGAAGAATCTGGCCACATCCTCTTGACACCCTCCCTTCAGATACTTCTACACATTGATCTGATCCCCCCTCAGTTTTCTCTTCTCCAGGCTGAGTAGGCCCAGCTCTCTCAGCCTTTCTTCAGAGGAGAGATGCTCCAGTCCCCTCATCATCTTGGTAGCCCTTTGCTGTATTCGCTCTGGGAGCGCCATGTCTGTCTTGTACTGGGGAGTCCAGAACTGGACACAGGACTCCAGGGGAGGCCTCCCCAGGGCTGAGGAGAGGGGCAGGATCACCTCCCTCCACCTGCTGGCAACACTCTGCCTAATGCACCCCAGGAGACCATTGGCCTTCTTGGCCACAAGGGCACATTGCTGCCTCATGGCCAGCGTATTGTCCACCAGCACTCCCAGGTTCTTCTCTGCAGAGCTGCTTTCCAGGGCCCATGGACTTGTGGATGTCCAGTTTTTCCTAAATGATCCCTAACCTGATCCTCCTCCACCAAGGGAGAGTCTTCCTTTCTCCAGCCTTTCTTCCTGATCTGCAGGACCTTGGATCCCTGAGGGCTTGTCTTAGCAGTAAAGACTGAAGCCAAGAAGGCATTCAGTAGCTCTGTCTTCTCTGTATCCCTCTTCACCATGGCCCCTGCTCCATTCAGCAGTTGGCCCACGTTTTCCCTAGTCTTCCTTTTGTTAATGATGTATTTAAAGAAGCTTATTTTGCTGTCCTTGACATCCCTTGCCAGATAAAACTCCAAATGGGCCTCAGCCTTCCTTATTCCATATCTGCATACTCGGACAACGTTCCTATACTCCTTCCAAGGGGCCTCTTCATGTTTCCACTTTCTGTAGACTTCCTGCTTATGTTTGAGTTTTGTCAGGAGCTCCTTGCTCATCCATGCAGCTCTTCTGCTCCTTTGCTCAACTTCTTGCTCATTGAGATGCACCATTCTTGAGCTTGGAGGAGGTGGTGCTTGAATATTAAGCAGCTTTCTTAGACCCCTCTTCCTTCTAGGGCCTTATCACATGGGCTTCTTCCAAGAAAGTCCCCAAAGAGGCCAAAACTAGCTCTCTCCTGAAGTCCAGGGCTGTGATCTTACTTTTTGCACTACTTCCTCCTCGTAGGATCCTGAACTCCACCATCTCATGGCCACTGCAGCCAAGGCTGCCCCCAGCCTTCACATCTCCAACCGGTCCTTCCTTGTTTGTTAATACAAGGTCTAGCAGCACACCTTTCCTCATTGGTTCTTCCATCACCTGTGTCAGAAAGTTATCATTAGTGCTCTCCAGGAACCTCTTGGATTGCTTGTGTCTTGCTGTGTTGTTCCTCCAGCAGATGTCAGGGTGGTTGAAGTCCCCAATGAGAACCAGGGCCTGTGATCGTGAGACTACTTCCAACTGTCTGTAGAAAGTCTCATCACCTCCTCTTCCTGATCAGGTGGCCTGTAGCAAACCCCCACAACAGTGTCACCCATGGTAGTCTGCCTTTTAATCCTTACTCATAAGCTCGCAACCCGCTCATCACCCACCCCTAGGCAGAGCTCTATAAGTTCCAATTACTCTCTCTCATAAAGAGCAACTCCATCACCTCCAACGCCTTCCTTGCCTGTTCCTCCTAAAGAGCTTGTATCCGTCAATGGCAGTATTCCAGTCAGGTGAGCTATCTCACCATGTATCTGTAGTTGCCATGAGATCATGCCCCTGCGACCGCACACAGCTCTCTAATTCCTCCTACTTATTTCCCATGCTGCATGAACTGGTGCACAGGCACTTCAGGCACTTCAGAGGTATTCAGGCATGCTAATTTCCCAGCAGGGGTGCAAGAGGATTCCCCATAGTCTTGTCATGTAGGCACATTTCCTTAGCTGTATGCAATTGCTGGAGGTATCCCCACTTGAGCCTTGTTTTGCTGACTGCATGGTCTCTATAACTCTCCCCTTCCCCTGTCTCTCCTAGTTTAAAGCCCTCCCTCCTAGGTTAGCCAGGCTGCTGGCAGAGCGCCCCACTTAGTGAGGTGTATCCTGTCTCTCCTAATCAGTTGTTGATCTTCAAATAGGGTTCCATGGTCACAGAAACCAAAACCCTGTTGCCAATACCAGTGGCGCAGCCAGTTATTTCCTTGGCGTATCCATTTACTCCTCCACCCATTCTTCCCCTCACTGGCAGGATCAAGCAGCAAATGACCTGGGCCTCGCAGACCCCTGGCAAGTGTCCCCAGAGCTCTAAAATCCCATTTGATACTTTCCAAGTTGCCCTTGGTATCGTTTGTGCCCGTGTGGAAGAGCAGCAGAAGGTAACAGTTGGACGATTGGAAAAGCTTTGGCAGTCTTTCCATGACATCTTGGACTGAAGCCCCCCAGCAGGCAGCAAACCCCTTGAGACAAGTAGTCAGGTCGGCAGATGGATGCCTCTGTCCCCTGCAGCAGGGAGTCATCCACAACAATCACTCACCACTTCTTCCAGGTGTTCTTGCGTGGCATGGGGTATGTCAGCTCAGTTGCTTCACTTGAAGCCATGCTCAGCTCCTCCTCAGCTTGGAGGACACTAAACCTGTTCATCAACTGCAAGTTTTCAGGAGGAATGAGAGCCTTTCTCCTCATATGAGAAGTGACAAGTTTCCAGCCTTCATCTTCTACAGAATTATGACTGTGTCTTGTGACACAGAGCCCACCTGCATCTCCACTGCTGGGCTGGGGTGGTTGAGGCTCTTGAAACCATAGGGTCTCTGAGAATATTCTATTTATCTAGCTTGTTTTTTCAGATGCTACACAGCCTGCTTATTCCCTCTTGTAACTCCTCTACCATATTCGATGTAACCTGCTTCAAGGATACCTCTGCAGAACCGATCTATATTTTTGAGGAAAATGTGGTGTAAAGACAGCCATTATACAGTCAAAAGTGTGTCTACTATTGCACAGATGAACATTGTGAAATGCACTGGATAGGAAGAAGGTGGTTATGCTGGCCAGAGGCAACTGGGATATTGATAGTCTATAACTGCAAGGTTGCAGCTGGAAGAGGCAGACTAGCCAGCTGAGAGGCAATCTATATATATTGGCTGTACAAACCAATGCTTCATCCTTCTGTATTTGCTACTATCATAACCTACGGTATTTGACTAAGAGAGGAATAAGAGGTGCAGGGTGGGGGCTAGCTCATGGTCTGAGTCTTTAGTAGTTCACCATAGCAGAGCGCTCTTTCTTGGTCCATGGTGACACTGTGTTTGCCTCTGTGCCCTGCTGACAGAATGCTTCAAGCTGCCACTGCTCCCGTTATTCCTCTTTGGAAGTTTTTACCATAAACCTTTCCCTTGTCCCATGCCAACTAGTAGCTTTGGCTTCTGAAGTCACAGTACAGCTCCAAGATCTCAGAGGCAGCTTAGATCCAGTATGCCATGAAAGCAGTCCTCCTTCTGGACTGCCGGAAAGAAGATTTTAACACCAGTGGAAGCGAAACACTGCATTCTCTGTTCTTACAGCTGAAAAATAATGATACTGTCTCAGATACTCTTCTGAATATTATGCTCTGGGGGTGGGGGAAATCTTTCTAAATTCTATTTAAGGAAAATATTAAAATGCAATCTCCTAAAGATTTTTTTTTTTTCATACACTTAAATTCAAAGAGACATATGTCTTTAGGTCTGATTTCTGAGCTCAATCATTTTCTGCCAAAATGCTCTCTCATTCAAAGTTGGTTAGCATCAGATGCTTCTGAAAATAGACCTGTGCTGACCAATTATTGTTGTTATATAAGCTTTAGTACTTCTTTAAAGACTGAGCCTGTCAAGAATGTAATTTGACAAGCTGGATCATACCAGCTCATATATGATGGATTTCAAAATAAATTGCATCTGATCATCTGTACACAGCAAAAGAGCACAATTTTATGGAATTTTTCATGTGCTCATTTTTTGTGAATGTATTATTTTCTACTGTATTTCAAGAGGTTTGGTTTGACAGAAATGCATCTTATCTGTTATGCCTTTTAAAGTGCAGAAGAGTTGAATTGCAAAAAATCTTTCTTAAGGCAGCACAGATTTATAGTAGATTAAGAAGAATCAAAAAAAGTAATTATTTATTATCCTGTCCTGATAGACAAGAATTGCTAAACATAGTTATTTCCCTCCGATATGTATTGCAGCAATGGACCCAAGTATGGAAATGGCTGCTATTGAATCTGTAAACTCAAGCAATATTTTTACGAGTAGAATTCCTTTAGTGATTCTGTATTAGACATAAATATGTTTAATTTATCCCTTTACCCACAAGAAGATTACCTGATGTTCATGACTGTATAATATCCAAGAGAAGTTTAGGTAAGGTGCATCTAGATTTCACATGTAAAAGAACTTGATGTTCCCTGTACAATTCAGTGGGACAGACTTTGCAATGCTCTTGCAGCATTTACAAATGTCACAGCATCTATGACAGGTTTATTCCTGTATTCTGGGAATCAGTGTGTAGTAGGATATGAATAATTCTACACTATACCCCCTACCTCCAGTCTCTTAAGTGCCTGGATGGGACATATGAAACAGCTACCAGAAAAACCTCTGTCTGAAAGAGCCACAAAACAAGTTCCTAACGTTCAGTTGAATATTTCTGACTTCATTAACAGTTCTATTTTTCATGACTTCCCATTCTCCTCTTGTGATTAGCTTTAAAATATGTTTCCCTAAAATTAGTGAGGTTCTAAAAGAATTTTTATCTGTTTTAATGTGTGTGTGTAGTTACATTTTCAATATATGAAAATAACTAGTAAACATTTGCTGAACAGTATACGGACTTGACAAAAATAACTCCTTAATATACCGTATTTCAGATCCTTGTATGTTCATCTACAAAGGAACAAGCTCCTACTTTTGAAAATGAAGCAGATTTCCTTGTGTGTAGGAAGAGCTTTTTCTTTGACACAGCGTCTTTCTCACCCGGTAGAAAATTATCTTGAACTTCAGTACAATTCTCCTCTAGTCACTGAACATGACAGTTTTTTATACTCCTTTCTCAGCTAACTTTGTCTGCTTCCATTTTCCTTAGACGAACATTCTTGAACTTCTTCTAAGCTCTTAATATTTCGAGATTTATAGCTTTGTTATGATCCCCAATGAGGTCAAAAGAATCTTTGCATTGTCATCATGAGATCTGGAGTGGCTGCTACTTCTATAGCTTGGCAGAGGGCTGTAAATTACCTGGATAATCTCTGTAAATTCCCTTTATAGTCGGTGGAGTGAGATAACTTTTCCAGAGTTGCCAAAAATGGGCCATATCGTCACTGCTCTGTATTTTGTTAGACATAATAATCCTTATTTTAGCTCTCCAGTATGTTCTTGGGTTTTTTTTTCCTGAAGGTCAGCAAGTTTTAAAGTGAAATGCTATGCATGACAGATAATAATACTAGTGATAGGATTATATAATAAATACCAATTAAATTGCTTGATCTCTCTTTCTCTCATGGTGTTGGAACCTGTCTGGTCAGTTATTTGTTATGATATATTTAGGCAGAGATGGATTCTCTTGTAAGACTATCAAACTGGACAATAGAACTAATACTTTTTTCTTTCTTTTTTTTTTTTTTTTTGACATTAACCTGTCTTTAATCATCATCTTTAGGGAAAAAAATGGTTAAAAAACAAAAAAAAAGGTAATTGCTAATAATTATTGACATTTCCTGCTGCTAACTCTACCCTCATACAATGATTATGATGTCTTTTCAGTTACCAGTGAGTAAATATGCCTTGTAGATAGCTTGTCCACAGAATAATGCTTGAATGAAAACAAACTCACAGAATCACACAATAGCTAGGGTTGGAAAGGACCTCCAGAGCTCATCTGGCCCAATCCCCCTGCTCAAGCAGAGTCATCTAGAGCACATTACCCAGGACCATGTCCATCTGGGTTTTGAATATCTCCAAGGATGGAGACTTCACAGCCTCTTCCACACCACCCTCACAGTAAAGAACTGTTTCCTTGTGTTCAAGTGGAATTTCCCATATATCAGTTTTTACACATTGCCTCTCGTCCTTTCACCGGGCACCACTGAGAAGAGTCTGGCCTCAACCTCTTTACACACTCCATCAGATATTTATACACATTGATAAGATCCCACCTGAGTCTTCTCTTTTCTAGGCTGAACTCTCTCAGCATCTCCTCATATGAGAGATGCTCCAATCCCTTAACCATCTCATGCCCTGTGCTGCACTTGCTCCAGCAAATCCACATCTTGTATTGGGGAGCTCTGCAGATGTAGCCTCACTAGTGCTGAGCAGAGGGGAAGGATCACCTCCCTTGACCCTCTAGCAGCGCTATTCCTAACGCAGCCTGGGATACCACTGGCCTTCTTTGTGGTTGTAAGTTTGTATCTGAAGTAAATATACAGATATTTAATAGTGAAAAAGTTTATGAAATTTATTTCTTCTCATAGCAGTATGGATCAAGTACTAGGTCACTTCTGAACAACTCTGAGCTTTGCGACTGAGTTTTGACTAGATTGTAACACAACAATATATTACGTTTTTCATGGGTACCCTTTACCAAGGTGAACGGCACAGGGCTACACTTTGCCTGCTTTGTTAAAAATGTTGGTTGTCATGCACAGCTGAAGAAAGAAACTCCGCAGAGAATTTGTATGGCTTAATAAGCACTATCAGAACACAAATATCATGAAGTTTTTAAAATGTGGGAAAGGACGTTCTTAAATGACTACTGTTGAGACAGAGCTACAGGACTAGTGCCCTGTTATTCAAGTCTTTTGCAATGTTTTAATTAAATTATTATTTTTTTAGTAGCAACATTCTTCCCTTCCAAAGGGGAAAAAATACTATATTTTTGTTTTTCTCTAGTTATCTGCCTTTGGAACACATTAACAGAGCAATCAAACTGAAATAGCAGCCTGCACACTAACAGCTATAACAAATGTCTGATTCCCTGCAAAGAGGACCTCCCGTTAATGCCCTTATTGACATGATAAGCAGGTAAGCCTGAGGTATATAAAATCTGGAATCCATTGTGTTAAACACTTATTTGTGTTCCTAGCATAATTTTCCTATGGTGAGTATGTTAGCTTGTAATGTCAAAACACTATTACAATACCTTTTGAGTGCTTGAAAGAGTTAACCATTTTCTTGATAATGAACGGTAAATGGTGTACTGGCCAAACATGATCAAATAAATTTCACATAAACTCAATAAAGACATAATGTGGTGCATTAACAAACTTGCTATCTTTTATAGCTTTAACAATATTAGTGCTGTTATCCGAAACCATAAATCCCACCCTCAGTCTCCACAGGAATAATCAGCAGTTCTACTTCTCCAAAGCCTCTGCTCTTGTGATAGAGTATCTTGTCCAGTTGGATGAGACACTTTATTAGTAGCTGAAAACTACTTTTTGGTCATATTGAAGGAGAGCTATAGTTCCTAAGCCATATATTAACTTTGAGGTGCTACATAAAGCCAGCAGGAGCAGAGATCTCAAAACCTCACTGAAGCAAGTTCTTTGCAGTGCCCTATATTATTTCTAAATTATTTTGGACTACAGACGAACAGCTATTTATGTTGGTTGTTATAGTTAGGTTCTGTGCTTTATAAATCAAGGTACTAAATGTTTTCCTTCAATAAGCAAATACTGCAGAAGGTCTGAGGTCTAGTATTTTCTCCACATATGCGGTGCAGTTCCTTACTACTTGAAATCTTTCCTAGGTGAAACTAAGAGAATTGTGAATGGTAAATGTTATTACCAGTGTATAAATTAGAGAGGCAAATAAGAAACATTGATCTGACATTTGCATTTGGATTGTTTAGGACCGTGCTTCGGTGATGTTTACACACTGTATGTAAACATAAGGATTTTGATTTCCTGGCAGAAACATTCCTCATGCACTGCTATTTATAATAAAAGAAAGAGGGGAGGGGAAAGGAGAAGAGGGGAAGGATTCCTTCACCTGGCCATGAAAGTACTTACTTTGGGGAAAAGTTTATATATTGCATGTTCATTTTAACATTTTATAATTTTGATAAAAGTGTACCAGTTAGTATTAATTGTGATGTATGACGATTAGGGCACTATGAAGTAGAATCAAGTTGCTGATATATTTCTTGCAGATGGTGAAAGTGTAGATTTATGAGTTCATTGAGTAGCAATCCTAAAACCGCAGAGGGAAAGGAGTACAGTGTCTTCTGACAAGCAAGATTGTAAAGAAGATGCTGTGCACCTCAAGGCTTTATATCAAAGGTATTCATTGTGTAATGCATTAGACATAAGTTCTAATTTTGCTATTTCCGACAAACCTGGGTCTACTGTTGTTCCACACAGCGGAAAAATGCCCTCATACTCTCTACAGTGGCGTGACTGTGATGAAAGAAGAAGCTGGGGATCAGCAATTGAGAAAGAAACACAGTTCAAAATACGGTACATGTTTATGCTGTGTCATACGGTATGGTGCAGGGGCCACCAAGGTAGCAGTTTTTGAAACATGAGAAACATGTCTACATTGTGCTGTAACATGCAGATGTACCAGCTTCAGGGTCTCTTAAGTATGCTGCCTAGTAGACCCACACTAAGCCAAATTGATCTTTGGCATAACCAATTAATAATAGAGTACTGAGTGCAGATCTCAGTTATGTCAATGCGGAGGAAGAAAATGTGCTACAAAAGGTGGAATACTGGTATAATTCAAGAATAAATAGTCCCAAAGGGTTTGTCGGGTTTAAGCATGAAGGAAAAATGAAGATTTTTTTCCCCATGAATAGCAGAACTCAGTTTTCTAGGGGTTTGCGACTTGTGTCTCCCAAGCCCACCCACAACAATAACCCAAATTTTTCCCAAGAATCTTATGATGCCTCAACCACCACCTCTAAACAGTATTTTAAGGACTCCAGTGCTGCCAGTACGTTTTCACTCAGCTTCCACTCCTGTCCCCAAAGCACCCTCTTGAAGTGTCCTTTGTTCATCCCACCTTTGCTTCACACTGTTTTGGTCTGTCACCTGGGAAAGCAGCAGAGCATGCTGTGCCCAGCTCAGACGTGCACATGCAGGCTGGTCAGCCAACAAGTTAGCTGTTTCCAATGAGGATTGATAACGGCCAAGTTTTCCCTGCCTTCCCCTTTCACTGAGCCTCTCTCCTCTCCTTCCAGAAAGCATTTATCTTTGTTTGAAATGTGATTGGAAATTACCAGAAGTTAGACTGGCAGATGAGCACTGCGATCATGTGAAAGGTGTGCAAAAGTACTGTACAACCCAGTACGACAGAGAGCTGGAAGCTAGTTTGGCAGTCAGCAGTTTCTCTTTTGCATGACATTGATCATTGGATTGTCTGTTGAGGCGCTGAGTTGCCCACAGTGATTCCAGATTCTGGAGTCCAAAAGAGGTCCTAATGTGGGATATTTGTCAATTACAAGATTATTCTTTTAAGCAGACAAATTGAATTAAATTCTTTGCAAAGAAAAAGGAGAGAAATAGAAGGTTACGTGTTGTAAAACTAGGAAAGGCTTGCAAACATGCTTAGACATATTTAAAATTTTTTAAAGATTATTAGCTTGTTGATCACATTTTATAAAAGCTCTGATCTGTTTTATTTGCTATAAGCAGTGCCTGGAGATATCTCTATGTAACAGTCCATTTCAGGTTGTGGAAATTCAGCTTATCAGATCTTCTGGAAAATAGATCTAAGTAATCAGTCTTGAGGACCTGCCAACTCTCTCCTTGGTACTGTGTAAGCATCATTCAGTTTCGACTTTTAGTCCATTTTCCTTCCGGCAATCCCTTTTATGATACAAAGAAATTTGCAATTTGTCACAACAGGAAACAGAAAAGCTCATTTTTTTTAAGAAAAAAAACCTCAAAATCATCAGATCCCTTAATTTTAAATAATTTAATCATAGAAAAGTGGATAGTAAGATTCTAAAATATGTTCTATTTGAAAAATGATGTTAAGGAAAATGTAAGACAATACACTTTTTATGGTAATAATGTAACTCAAAGTTGTTACTCCTCAAATGAGGAAACAGAGGCGTGTCAATATTAGATAACTATTGCAAAGTCACGTTCATAATCTGTGCTAAAGGTGGGAACAGATTCCCTGTCTGGGACTTCTTTTTTGTCTTCCTTGGACTGTATCTCAAGCCTATATGGAGGTATACCTGAGCAGGAAAGAAAAAGAGAAAGGGCCATCTAGAAAAATTTCCAAGCCCATCTGAATCCATGATATATTGATTCAGATATGTCATTGTGGTGCCTCCTTTGTGTTTATTTAGACGTCGTAAAGTACAGCCTTTACGTGCTGTTTTGATTTTAAAAATGCTGAAGTATTTTTAGATATTTTTAATTCAATTTAATTTAAAATAATCACACTACTATTAAAAATCAACATAGTACTTTTATTAGCAGTTTTCACTGCTGGAGGCAATGAATTTTCTCAGATAACCACACTGAAATATTTTCCAAAAAATGTAAAGGTGTTAAAGCTATTGAAAATTCTGTGGGTGTTTTGTGATTACCTCTCTTGAAAATATGGGGCCTAACCTCATTGTATATTGTTCTAATCCAATACAGAAATGTCACCCTTTGCTGTAAAGATTTCCAACTCTTTCATCAATATTAGTTCATTGTGTCTCCATGAGACAGATCAGTAACCACCTCATATATGGCTAAACTTAAATCATAGTTTAAAAAACTTACCTACAGTCATTCAATGAATGAAAACAGGACTTCTGACAGGCATTCTCCTTGTATAGCTAAGTGGCTACACTTACTCACCGAAAACAAATTCTATTGTCCATTCAATGATGGCTTTTCGATGATAGTTATTCACACTGAAAATGTGCTTGTAAAGGTTCAGGCAATTCTTACCTTTATTTCCTTCTTAGCATGCTGTAATATTTTCATGTGAGCATCGTATCTGTGGCCTTTTTAAAGTATCATCCTTTATATGACAGTGCTTTCTGCTTACCCTGGTTTCATCAATAGGTAAACCTTTTGCTCACTTCTTATCCATCAACAGCACTGTCATCTTTGTGAATTATATTTGACATTGGAAAGTGACTGTAACTGTATGACAGTGACAGTCAGTTGACCTGTTGCTTAACTATGTCTAATATCCACACTAGAAAAAGTAGGTTTTGATTGTGATTGTCCTGCAGTTTTTCTATTTCCCACAGAAAAATCTTAGTATGACCAAGACAAACTTACTGAAGTGCTAATGCATCTTGCTGCATCTGTAAAAGCTCTCTGCATCAGAACTAGAAAGTATATGACATAAAATTAGATCAAATAACTTTAATGTGTAAAAATGAAAAGTTGCATTACCCAAACACTAGGCATCTGTGCCCCATATTCTGGAATCCATAACCTGTGGCTGAATCTATTTATTTACAGGGGCACCCTGTGGCTGAATGTGTTAATTTACTGGGACACTCTGCACAAATGGGTCCTGGTTCTTTAGTTGGCCGGATTGGGCACTAGCTTGGAAGACACTGTGGCTTTCATGCAGCGTTTGAGTTGTCTAGTCAACAGTTGGCAGGAAAATAGACAACAAAAAACAGAAGTCAAAACTATGTCCGAATTTTCCCTTTTTGAAAGGTAAAGTAGCTAATCTGGAGAAATATTTCTAGCTTCTTGCCATGCAAACTCCTATTCCTTCCCTGAAGAGTTCCTACTCTCTTTCCTCAGGTCTTGTTTTCCTTCTACTGGTATACAGCCAGTCTAGGTATGTTGTCCTATCCCCAGTCTGGCAGGTGAAGAGGGAGAGTCCTAGAGAGACAGCTCCATGGCTTTTGTAAGTGGTTTTCTTCTACTCTTTTGGCACTTAAACTCCAAATGGCAGATGAATGTGGGAGGTTGGTTTTGAGAGGTGGGATAGAAAGGGGAAGCACAGTGCCCTGATGGCTCCCGTGGTGCCAAGTCCATTTAGATATTCTTCTCAAACTGATGGTTTGATTCTAAACTTACGAAAGCACCCCCCAGAACTTTTTGAGAGACAGGAAGGAACTGAGGTTTCAGCTTTCAGTGGGTGACAGGCTGTCTTTTAATTATATGCCTCTTTCTTTGTACTGCCTATAAAGGAATTTCAGACAAGTAGCTTAGATATTGATGTCTACCTTGAAGACATTTAATGAAGTGAGATGAAACTTTTCCCATATGTCTGACCAAACTCTGTTTTTACGCATATAGCATGTATTTATTTTCTTCTGTATAACTCAAACTATTAATGTAGCAAAGGTTACAGTGGTTTGAGTGAAGACAGTGTCCTCTCTGTACAGGCTATGCCAGAAGATACGAAGGACAATCAGAGTTTAAATATAAAATAAACTAACTTTTCAGTAATTCATACAAAAATATTTGGAATATGCTAGCCTGGATGAAGTTTAATTCGCTCTCTTTAGACTCAGACATGATAAGCTTTAAAAAAGAAGGAGTTGAATAACAGAAAGTTTTCAAACTCTCAAAGCTCCAAGTTACAGTTTACAAGTAGGTCTAGCTAGAAAGGCAGCACATCATGGCATAAGCAATCAAAAAAACAAAATAAACAAGTCTGGGCAGAAGCAGATGCCAAAAGCTGAAAATCTGACATGATATTGGGCAGGCTACCATCTGTGCAACAAGCAGATGATTTTCTTTGGAACCTGCCATCTTGGACTCTTTTGCCTAAGATAATATTTGGAACAACAGCATCCAGAAAGAAGACACCAGAAAATAAACATGAACCTTCTGATTTTTTATGTCTACAAAGATAAACTGGCAAGTCAATTTTTTCTACATAAGTCTGGAAAGTCTGAAACTATATTCCTTAAACTGAACACTTCCATTCAATTTCTGTTCAGGACAACTATTAACATTGGAATAATTTCATTTGAGTGCCAACATCATTAAGGATTTTGTTGAAAAATATATGTATTAAAAAAAAGACAATTCATAATCAATGGATAGGACCATATTTAGACTACACAGGAGACAAGCGATATTATTTTTAAAAGGTCTGCGCAGTTGTTATTGAACAGTGTTCTGTTCTGAAGTTTCATGCAGTCAGAACTGAGTTGGTGGAAAGAGTTTGAAAATTGCATTTGCTTTGCAAGTCCCTAGTGAGACACCATTTGGAAAGCCCCATATTTAAGCCCTGTCTCCTCTTTGCTTATGTTTCTTACAGCTTGGACTTCCGAAGTCTGCTTCTGTAGAGTACTTAATTTAATGGAGTATGAATTCTCCTGGAGCGTTAAGGATTTAAACTGCAATTATCACAGACTGAATGCTGTTTTTCAAAATCCATTTTCCAATTGGCTGCTTGGAATTTCAATAACGATATTATCATATTCATGCCTAAATCCCCCATGGAACGCTCATGTCATTGCCAGCCATTTCTTTATCATTTCTATTTTGTACAACAGGGTTCTGTATACTCATTAGGTATATAAAATACACACATTTTCAGCCATATTTTCAAAAAAAAAAAAAAAAACACACAGAAAAACAAGTATACAGCTCCTACAGAAGTGTTTTTCAGTGCATTTAGCTCAAATCCTTCCTCACATTCTGAAAGAGACATAACTACTTGTATGCTGGCAGACATTACCAGTATAGCTCTACAGTCTTGCCTTATCTCATGATTTCATGAGTCTTTTGCTGTCATAAGTTCTTTGGAAGGGCCGCTATTCCAAAGTCATCCAAGACAAGTCATAGAGAGTGACCAATTGCTGTCAAAACATGTATACTAGAGCTATACAGAAAGCCCATCTTCCACATCACTCTTCCCTACTCTTCCTTGGAATTAGGCAGTGAGACGGAAACATTGGTGGTATTATACATTGAACAGATGCCAGAGGAACAGAGATATCTGTCAGAAGACTACTGGCTCACAATGACACAATATTTCACTAAAAGGATCTTTAAACTTAGAATCTGCTGTAGTGTCCCCTTGACCTAAGGAGATGAATACCCACTACAGTCAACACCAGTTCTTCAGGTCCAGTAAAGGTATCAAAGCTTGTTCTTACACAGAAGAAATTATAAACTTTCTGACTCTACATTTAGCAAAAATTAGTTTCACTTTCTTATTAATAGTCATTAATTAACTAGAACTCAATTTGCATATTTTCAAATAAGTACCTTTGATTTAACTGTGCTTTTAATTATTTCAAATATAAACAACTTCTGAAATTTTCTTCTTAACCCTTTTGACAGCTGCACCATTTAATATCCAAATAATGAACAGCTCTACTCTCTGTGGAGTTGAGAGTTTTTTGTGATTTCATAAAATAATTAGATTTAATTAGATTCTAACTATAATAGGCTTTTTTTTATGAGTAAAGTACCTGACAATGTGCTAACTGTCTGACAATGTATCCAGCCCTTAATAACTTCCACTAGCAGTTTGTTAGCATCTCAAAGGGACCAATGTTCAACCAGACCCCAGTGTGCAATTCTGAAGAGAGTCTCTTGTGTGACTGATAATTGCCAAACACGAAATAGAGTTTCACACATTTAGATGCAAACCGCATTGCTCTGCTATCAGATAATCAGAATGTGAATAAGAATCCTTCCCCTGTGACCGGGAACCACGAGCTGATGGTGACCTGCAGCTTAAAGGAGGCTCCCTGTGTTTTACCACAGGGACTCTTTTGCAGCTTGTGAGGTCTTCTCCCCTTTCAAAACAGGAAATGCATTATTTCTGCGTAAAGCCCCATCTCCTGAGGCAGAAGCCCACAATGTTGCTCCAGTGTACTTAGGATCCTGAGATGCTGACCATTCTTTTTGCCTTTTACAAGAAAATAATGTGAAAATAAAGACAGATATATCTCTAATTGAATACATTATGACTGAGGGAAGACAAATCTCCTTTGGAGACTAGCTTTGTAGTATAACCTTTAATAGTTGTTGTAACTTACACAGTCCACAGTCTTATCATACTACAGAAACATACTACAGTATTTAAAAAGAAGTGTTCATTCAGACATTTAAAAACAGCTTATCCAGAGGAACTGGCATGAAGAGCACTCACCTGAGATGTTTTTTAACTTCTTAAATACCTGCTGATCCAGATCTGTAATAGGAGTGTGCTCAGCAAATTCAAGAAGATCATAGATGTCATTATCAATTTAAAGAAAATTTCAGGGTTTTGTTCAGCTTTTTTTCCTAAATTTTCACAGAAGAATATAGAACATTCTCATTCATGAAACTGGTAAACTTGTCAAAATCTGTCAAATATGAATGCAGTTCTAGTGACAGAATTGTGTGCATTAAATTGCTAAAGTCTTTTCTCAGCTCTGGGAGATTTTTTTAAATAACTAAGAAAAAAATACTGTATGTATGAATGTTATCAAAATTAACCACGTTCCAAAAAAGAGCCAGGCCTATGCTTTAATACCTTTTTTTTTTTTTTAAATGAATAGGGCTAAAGGAGCATCTGGGACACAGAGATAATCGGTTTCAGACATTCTATAGCAAGAACTTGATGACCTGGTAAATTCCTATTTTTATAATTATCTTCTTCTTGCTAAAAAAATACTTTCGCTCTCAATCTTAAACAGAGATCTGCCTTTCAGAAGTAGACGAAATAACTCTTGTATGTATACACAAACATTAATATAAACCTCTACATATTTAAAAATATCGATATGATAATTCTTTAAAAGGTAAAGAGAAATTATGAATGCAATGGTATTGTCAGACAATTATGCTGTTTTAGGCCATTTGCTGGTAAAACAAGGAAAAGAACAAAATCCTGGCACCCCTGCTTACAACACGGTCTTAGCCTGTTTTGTGCCAAAATGAAAAATCTCGCAAATCATTACTATCAATGTCTCTGTGACTGTATTCATTTGATTTTCAGAAATTTGATTTTCAGTCTGTGTTTCTTCTGAGATTCTCTATGTTCTTGAATCATTTTTTCCCTTTTGGCTCGTTCACTGTTCTCTCTTGATTACTGTTCTGAAGAATGCACCATGCATTCTAAAGCCCAGTAAAGATTACTGTTTCTACCCCTTTGAGCAAATCACATACACTGCTATTAGAATGCAAGAAACTTTAGTAGTGGTAGATTTACATAATTTTTATTTATGAGAGAAATTCCTATAACTCTTTCAACTGCAATTCAAAAGGGCCAGTGTTGAACTGAATAGGCTTTTTACATTGATGTCTATTTTTCATGCCTTTGACTTTGTAGCTGCACACCAGTTATTACTATCTTGACGAGCTATTTTCATCATGCCCTTGTTTGTATGTATAACAATAATTGTGATCTTTCAAAGTCAAATTTATGGAATCTTGCTTTTAAAAAGAAATCTGTAAAATTACTTAAATATTTATTTTGAAGACATATTTAAATTTAGAAGCTAAGGTTCTTCTATCAGTTGATATACTTTCATTCCCACTGAAGCCAATTAAAAAAATCTTATTTAGACCAAATGCCAAAGAAATTAGGGTTAGAAGTCTATGGACGCAAAAATGTTATGGCAGAAAGTAGGTTCTCCTGTTGCTTAAAATAAACAAAAGGGAGGCTATTATTTCACGTAGTCCATTTTGGGTATCCTTTTAAAAAATAATGTTTTAAGGGATGACTAAATGTTTCCTTAGGTAGGATGACATTTTATGAAACCTCTGTATCACTGTAGTGTTATCCCTTTCCATTTGCATGACGCAGTTGCAATTGCGTACTACAAACACATCACTTAACTGTTCAGTTTCAGTGGTCTAGTCTGACCAAAGAGCCTATCCTAGAAGAAATACCACCTTGACCTATCACCCTGTGCTCTGCTTTCATATCCTTGTGTGCTCATTTCTCTCTTAAACTTTCTTTATTCTGTTCTGTTTTTACCAGTGTTTTACCTGATCTTGGGAGAAGCAGGAGAAGATGAGATTGCCCATGTTATGCCAATCACCTTTAAAAAGTCTGGGTAGAAAAAAGATCCCATAGGTAAAAATCCCTTTCCACTTCTATTCAAAACTGTGCTAAATTATGCTCAACTTTGAGCATGTAGAACTTGATCCCATTATATTCCATCCTTTGATTTTCTTCCTCATTTTCTTTCTTGTTTTTCCCTTTTTCTGTCTTTCTTATGGATTATTTACAACATTTTTGTAGTATCATGACCAGAAGTCTGATTGAAAAAAAAAAAAAAAACTTTTCAAAATAGCTTAGTCCTAATGCAACTTTACCAAGTCTCTTTAGATGATGTGGCTGAGACTTTTTCAGTTTCTCTGTAAGAAGTAATTATGCAAGCATGAGAAACAGTAACAGATCTTTTTTAATAGTGTATTTTCTTCATCTTACCTTTGGATGTGTTTGCTTTCTTACATTCTCTTTCTTTCATTCTAATTTCTTGATATTTTCAGTGTGAAATAATAAAGTTAAAAACGTTGACACTTTTGTTAACACTATTTCTCTCTTAACAGTTTTTAAAGAAAACATTTTCACTTAAGTTTGGACAAAGTTTTTATATAAAAATCAACTTGAATTAAAGCAAAAAAATAAAATAAGATTTAAAAAATGGGAAAAAGATTAACATCATATAGAAAAATATCTCATTTCTAGCTGAAATAAATGTTGTCATTTGACCGAAAATTAGATTTTTCTTTCTTTTCTATTTCATTTTGCTGTTAAAGCAAAACTCTACTTTTGTCTACACTAAATAAAAATCTATGTCTTTCTAACCGCAGTCTGAAAAATAAAAATCAATCTGTATCAACAGATTAAAAGGTGCCAGCCCTTTTTAGACTAGAGGATAGAGCAGCAGCTTGGGTGGTAAGAGCTCTATTTTCAACTTCCTCTTTGTCGGAGGGAGTTCTAAAGCAAGGATTCAAACCTGATTGTCCCTACAATTTTGATCAGAACTCAACCGCAAGCATCAGAATGTGCTGTAATAATGCATGCTTTGACCAGCTACACTCTAAGTTCCTGTCTTATTTAAGTCTTGATCAGCTAGTGCAAGTGTAACAGATTCCTTTGTAATTTTCATTGCATTTGGAAAAAAAAAAAAAACAGGCCAAACTCAGCAAAATTGAAGAAAATATTTTCAGTATCTGTCTCCTAAAACCAACTCTTTTGTAACTCAGTAATTAGTTCAGTTATACAACATCCTGAGTCCTGTTCCTTACAATAAAAAACATGTTTTCACATGAAAGCATCAAGCAAGTAGAGAGAAGGTTTTGAAAGCTTTCACCTGGTTACTGTTGCTTAGGAAAACAGAAGCTGAATATTAACAGATATTCATCACTGAAGTGCCACGTTAACTAGTGAAGGACAAAATGACCTCACACAATATCTCCAGCAAAATAAACACTTGGGTGATTGACCAAGTATCATTCTTTGGAATGTTACCTCCAGTCAATTGAAAGTCCAGGCATAATGAGGTGATTTAATGCTGTTACACTACCCTGATACTACTGTGGGAGAAGGTATATTAAAGTTTCTTACTAATTTGAAGCTAAGTGAAAATAATGGCACTTGAGGTGCATTTGGCAGAGAAAACCATTTTCCATTTCAGTGTTTGGCACACTACATCCTATTAAAGGTCCAAAGTAGAAGATAATACAGATCGAGTTGCTTGTATTGAATGAATCATATTCTCATGTTTCAGGACACCAAATCAATTAACTTAAATCCAAGGCTTTAGCCTTTTCCAAAGCATATGCCTCTTTTTTCCAAAAGGGTAGAATTCCCATTAAGATATATAGATCTGAAGGATTTTGCAAAGTCTTTTGAATTATTTAAAAAATACAGCTGAAGGAAATGAAGTAATAGCTAACAGATAAAAACTTTATTTACAAGCAAATGAATTAAAATTCAAAAAAAAAAAGACGCTTCTCTTATTCCCAAGAGCAAGAATTTAAAGACAACAGAGAAAGCAGTAGTTTGAAAACACTGCTATGGGTTCATTTAGTAGATCTCTACATGCAGATTAAGTGAAAATATTTGAAGTCAGTAATAGGAGCTTTTTGCAGCTATATTCAACTGACAGACACTGGGAAAGTTTTTGTGCGCTCTCTGAAAAGCAGTGCATTGCTTTAACAAAATCATAGTTCATATCCTTCCAAAGCTGATACCAGTGCCTTCTTTGCCTAAGTTTGCTAGAAGTGTTCATATGAAAAAATGTTATGTGCCTGTTTACTTTTTATTTCAGTGTACATAAGACGATTATGTAATTTGGCTGAAAGCGAGTGAGTACTTCACGCTCAGGTCTGTTTCTAGTTCCTGTAAGTTACCATAAAACCAAAACACAATCTTGACAGAGGTTCTTTGTGTCTGAGTAGGCCATTATGTGGGCTGCTTTGTAAGGATCAGGATAGTCCATAAATCTTAATAATAATAGGTTGAAGAAGTACACTAGTGAGCTGCAAAGCCATTCACTTCAAAATTATATTTTCAAATTCCACTCAGACTGTCAAGGACCCTGCTCACAGGCACTCCAATCTGATAGCTACCCGACACGCACCTTTTTCCGTGGTCTATGTCCTTATCATCTGAGTAAATAGTAACATAGGTAACCTAAACTAATATTTGCCTGTGACTATCCTTACCTGAGAAGCCAAGAAACTTCCCCATAACATTGGCTTTTCAAAATTCAAAACTGAAGCTACATCTAGCCTTCATTGTCCACAGAGGGTCACTTCATAGCCTGTCTCCTGTCCCTTAGGGTAGGACTGCTTGGTTTGCCACCTTCTCCTAATAGTCTGTTAGGAGACAAGCTGCCTGTTAGGATGCGTCCCTATCCTCCATGGTTTAGCTACCTGTCCCCATTCCTCTGCTTTGCTTCCCTTATTCTTAATCCTTTTTTTCTTTTTCTTTTTTTCTCATAGTGGCAGAAAAACACTGATAGAAACTGGGGCGTACTAGATGGTCTCTTTTCATAAATATATCCAGGTAGAATAACTGATTTTTAGGCTTGTTGGTAGCATGGCCTATCTGGTCTCTCTGAATGTACAATCTGTATTTTGGATAATGCTTCATGAGTACATTAGTAGCTATGAATAAAAAGAATATTTCAGAGATGGTGAGCTGCCACAAGGCCAAATTGGAATAGAAGAGAAAATTATTATTCATTACCAAGGATGTTCAGTTCCAAATGAAAATATCAAGGGAGTTTATACGTGTATCCCAGATCCTACTTCATATGAAAACTTAAGTGGGGAGATCATGCATAACCAAGAGCAGTAGTTGGAAGTGACACAAATTCTAATTTAAGATATTTTAGGACTTTTGTATATAAGGAATATCAACATGCAGATATGTTGTTACGCTTAAACTGGAAGAGTAGTTCCATTAATTTTCCTTGTAAACTTTTATTTTCATTGTAACTAAAAGCTTCACTAAATCTTGCTAAATACATCCTTCCTTTGTTTTACCAGTGAGGCATTAGGGAAGCAGATGAAGAATACTGTATACCCACGGTGATAGGGAATCCTAATAACGTGGTCTCTTGAGAGATCTGTATTGACCTTTCAGAGGAAACATCCACTTGCTATGAATGCTTATGAAACTCAGAGGTACAGATGGATTTCTGTGAAGAGACAACGTCCAAACTTTTTCAAACTTGTATTGCAACGTGCTGAGTTTTTAAATGAGTTCCCCTGTAAGGCACAAACCAACACTGAGCTTGTCAGGTGCAGTCTACTTTCCCATATGAACCCTGAACACACTTTTCTTGCCTTTGCCTCAAACAGTTCCCTTCTGTTCCAGAAGACTGCCTTGTGTGGGTGTCATTTGCTACATGCGTACTCCTACAGACAAGAAGAGGAAATCAGCTCATTGATATTGCATAGCTATCAGCAACATTCATCAGCAAGGTTTTGTCGCATGTCAACAGTCAGCAGTCCGGTTACCCCTAAGCACTGTATGAGGGATAATAAATGCCAATTACCGTTTCTAATTGACAGTATAAAGAAGAGTGTACCAAGTTTGATTCCCTTCATTTGACACTGTCCTCTAACATGATCCCAGAACACTTTGCACCTTCAATCTCTTGTGTGCCCACCCCTGACTCTGGCTGCCACGTTCCCTCAGTTTTGAGCTTTGAAAACATTTTTCTGACAAACTACATCAGAACTCTCACATCTTACACACTTTTAAGTAGGAAGGGAAGCTTCATTTTTTTCATGTAAATACAGCCAACGAACACAGAAGTGTGACTTTTTCTCCTCTTTCATACCTTTGGGAAAGTTCTGCTCACTCTGCCAAATGGAATGGGTTTAGCTGCTCCATGGGCACAATCCAAGTGTAATCCAGACAACATGTACGAGCTGCGAGAAACTGAACATATTAGTAGAGAAGATGACTTCAAAAGATGTAGCTGCAAAATTCTAACAAATCTCTACCAATCTTAAGCATGTAGGATTTTCTCTAATCAAAAAAAGAAGTTTTTAAGAGAATAAAGTAACATACTTTTCTCTTCTTCTTTCCTGTTGGACTATGCCAGCTGAAATTTTCTAAAATGGTGTGTTCTAGAGTGGACACTCAGCAGATGGAAAAATGCAACCAAATGACTAAAGTGTGGCAAAGCTGAAAATAGGGACACATAATAAAAAACGTCAAGCAACCCAAATTCTCTGCTCCTGTTAATCTTAACCCACTACCTTTACAGTAATATGTAAACTTATATAATTTGAGGAACAAATGCATGTTTTGCTTCATTAAAGATTTTGTGTTTCCTTAAGGGGAAAAGAAAACTAAGCTTATTAATTAACATGGTTGTCATATGAGATGTTTATGCCACTTAACAAGGCATAATTTACTGACTAAAACTCCTCACTAGAAGACCAGTGCCATTGTATGGTTTGAGCAGCATTATCTGCTGTTCCATCTTGTCTGAAAATGAGAGTGATATTTTCTGTTAGTGACAACAGGGAGGCAACCACATTTCTTAATTTAGAATGTCATATTAGTTGATTCTGTTATTCCTTTAAAGGCTAGAAGGGGTTGGAGGAAATTAAGGAAAAATTAAAGGCTTGTCTGCACAGGGAAGTTAATGTGCAATAGGACAGACTGCACATTCATTGTACGTGATCCGTTCTGTTTCTCACTCTCCAGATGGGCTTTCTGGGGATCTAACTTTTACCTATGAGAGAAGTGCTTAAAGTACTCCGTATTTCACAGAGATGTCGAGGTCCCTATCACATAAGCAGCGTGCACAAACCTTCTGCTGAGGTGAGTAAATGTCTTACAGTAAGAATACCATGACCCTTCCAAAGAAGGACCTCATTCACCCTTTTCTAACTGATATAACCCTAGGAAATGTAGCTATGATAACTGGAAGCTGCATGTGATGGAAATTAAATGTACTCAGGAAGCATTGAGTGCCTCTGAGTTTCCCTCTAAGAACACCATATGAAGCACTCCTAGTTTGGCCCATCAGTAATAATGTAGATAGAAATGTGACTATCCTAGAGTTAGGACCACCCTGCAGTCTCTGTGCACTGTTTTCTATGGAGCAAAAATTCTGAGAAGTATGTGATAATATAGGTTTCTGATTCAGAACATTGACAGATCCACTATTTGTTAAAAGCAAATCTGTGTAATGCAGAATTATGGACAACAAACTTTCACTCCACTCACAATGATAATTAGTCCACCTTTTTGATAAGCCCCAATATGTCAATGAATTTCTTGTACTGGGGAACCCAGACTAGATACAGTATTCCAGATGTGATCTCATAAGTGTTCAACACAGGGAAATAGTTGCATCCTTCAACCTATTTGCCACACTCATGCTAGTACAGCCCACTGTGTGCTGGGTCATCTTCATTGCAACAGTTCACTGATCACTCATTTCTAATTTCTTGTCCACCAAGTCATTTTCTGAAGAGCTCCTCCCCAGCCAGTCAGTCCCCAATCAACACTGTTGCATAGGATTATTCCATCCCAGATACAAGACTTTGCATTTGCCTTGTTGAACTTCATGAGGATTTTTTCCACTCATTTCTCCAGCCTGTCAAGGTCCCTCTGAATAGTACTCCTGCCTTCTAGTGTATTGACCTCCCCTCTTCTTAGTCTGGAGTCATCCATAGACTTTCTTCCAGGAGGATCAGCTCTGATATTCCTGGGGAGTGAAGCTTCTGGTTCCCTAGATCCTCCTTCTTTCCCTTCTTAATGATGAATTCCTAGTCATCTGGAACCTCCCCTGATTTCCATGACTTTTTGAAGATGATGAAGCACAGCTAGGCAGTGACATAGACCACTTTACTCAGCACCTTCGTGCAACCCCTCTGGTTTCATGGACATGTGTATGTCCAACTGGATTCAATGTTCCTTAACTCTATCTTCTGCTACTGGGGGCAATGCATCCCTCGCACAGACTCTAACACTTGGCTTATGGTCCTGGGATGTATGAACCTTAATTGTTAAAACCTGAAGCCAAGACATTTTCCATACGCTCTGTCACTAAGTCCCCTGCCCCATGGAGTTGCAGGCCCACATTTTCCTCAGCCTTGCTTTTGCTGACAATGTACTTTTAGAAGCCCCTTTTTGGCTTTCGCATTCCCTAATAGTTTCAGCTCTCACTGAACTTTGCCTTTCCTAAATCCATCCCTGCAGGCATGGATCGTGTATCTGCATTCCTCCCAGAAAGCACATCCCTGCTTCCTCCTTCTGCATACCTCCTTCTGAATTTTAGCTTAATAAGGACTTCTGCATTCATGAGTGCTGGCCTCCTGCCACAGTTCCTATACATCAAAATGGAGAATTCTTTTGCTGTGAGGAGCCTTTTCTTAAAAATCAGCTAGCTCTCCTGGGCTCCTTTGCTCTTCAGGGGAGTTTCCCATGAGATTCTGTGAAGCAGATCCGTGAATACACTGAAATCTGCTCTCCTGAAATCTTTGACTGTGATTCTACTGTTTGTTCTACTCACTCCTCTCAGGATCTTAAGCTCTCCCATCTTAGTCACTGCTGCCAACACTGCTGTTGACCCTCATACTCCTGACCAGTCCTTCCTTAATAATATGTCCAACAGCCTGCCTCCCTTTGTCAGCTCACAGATCACCTGTGTCAAGAAATAGTCCAAAATGCTCTCCAGAAATCTCCTCAGGGTTATTAAGTCCCCCCATGAGAACCATAGTGAGACTTCCTGCAGCTTTCAATATTTCCTCTTGATTAAGCAACCTGTAGAAGAAGACTACCACGATGTCACCCGACTCTGGTCTGTCCTCTGATCTTTACCCAGAAGCTCTTGGCTGCTGGTCATTCTTTCTAAAGCACAGCTCCATTCACTTAGCTGCTTTACATTGTGTGACTCCTCCTCCTAGTCTTCCTGAAGGCACTTCCTTCAGGAAGACTAGGAGGCTTGCCCTTCCTGAAGGAGTAAGAGTTAGAGAATTAGAGAATTTTATACTCCAACAGATTGATACATAGACCCTCCTGCTAGGCACCTTTTAAAAGGACCAACATGTCTCCAGTCAAGTGGTGTGCTCTAGCCAAATACAGGTCCATATTTTATTTCTGTTTATGACACTAGTGAGTATAAGATGAGCCTCTTAATATTATGCAGCTGTAAGTATATGGTGTACTGTGTCAAGTTTGTGCAGTGTTGTGTTATCTGTAAAAAATTCCACTCTTCAGAGCATAGTTCCTTGTGCACTGTGTATAAAGAGTCTCACACCAAGAACAAGAAAATTCACCAGTCTAAAATTCACTGTTGCCTTAGAAGGCAGGAGAGATCCAGAGATATTAGGTGGCCACATTAAAAATAAATGACTATCTTCGCAATAAATATTAAATGCATTTATTCTTCTTCCTTGACTCTCCAGAAAACACTCAATTTTCTTGGCAAAATGATCGCTCAGCATTTGTCCACTGCTCCAGCAACTGCAAAGTACAGACAGGGAAAACAGAGAAGGAAATGGTTAGAGGCTCAGCATCTAAGACCTCACCACCGAGGTTTTTCCACCTCAGAGGAGGAAACAATACCTCCTTGACTCCATATCTCTCAGTTCTTTCCCACGAAACCATGCACTCCAAGTCACAAGTCTGATCCAAGAAAGAGCAGTGCAAAGTGTTTTCTACTTTAATGGTCCTCCCGTTAATGGTCACCTAGAATATCATCTCTCTTCCTACAGAAGTAAAGAGGACAATAGTTGCTCTTTATATCTTTCACAGAACTAGCAGAAGTGTCTTTATATTAGAAATAGAGATTTTTCACATTTCTCATTCTTTTTTGCCAGAACTGTTTGTATGAGACAAATATTATCTGTACCACTTCAGATAGAGTCAGTATGATTTGAATAAGAGCAAAGCTACAGCAAAAAGTTTAGGAATGCTTGCATAAGACAAATGTTAAATATACTCTAGTACTGGAAAAAATATGGGAATTAAAGCTGTAATATTTTATTGCGGTTGACTGAAAAGCATTTCAGTGCTTAAATACATTTCTATCTCAAGATTAATTAAATGATGATTTCACTAATCTATTACACTCAGATCTTTACTCTGAATCTGTGGATATTTAAGGGACAATTTACATGTTTGTGGAAAAGCATAGTATTGGAGTAAAAGTTTATGTGTAAGTTTTCTCTTTCACACGCAGCAAAGAATGTATAATTGTTGATGAAAATTTGACAAGAGTTAATGAAATTTGTATGAGTTTCTAATTCAGAATATATTAATGTGTCACACTGGAAGTGCTTTTTAAATATTAAAATGCTGAAAATTATTCAAAAGTGTATAGTACATGTAAAAATAATTTTATCATCCAAAGTTAACGAGGAGATTGTGTGCTGTGGCACTCTGGCTGTAATGTGTACTGCACTTTTCAACCTTATAAGACATTTAGGCTCAATCTGCTATCACAGCAGAGAATTTCCACTAAAAATCATCTGAAAAACATGGCTTCTGAAGGGAAAGCCATAGCCGGCTGTAGTGGGAAAAGCTGAAAAGAAATGTGGCAACAGCAAACCATTGTGCTGGTTTCCTGACAGCTTGCAGAACCTGAGTCTTCATTTTGGGCAGGCAAATCCGGTTATTTTCCTGACATCCAAATGAAGAAAACCAGCAAGAACTGGGGGAATGATCTTTTAATTGATTATATGGGGAACACAGAATATTTTCTGAGCAGTACTAAAAATGTTAATAGCCATAATTTATAGGAGGCAAAAATATTTTCAGAGCTTCAGTGAGAATGGAACAGAAACTAATACGGTGGTTTATTCTTCTCCATCTTCACAGGTGTCATAATCAAGATTGTTATTTCTTATTGACATACCATTAAACTGTTTAAGATGTTTTTTCATCATTTATTATAAAGGATATTCTTCAGCTTACAAGTTAAATGAACACTATATGGCATTTAAAAGGATTTGCACATAGTTCAGCATGTGTTTTTATAATCTTAAAACTACTTTTGGAGGGACTTTTAGAGGGACAGAATGAACAGAGGAGGATAAAGGTACAAACTAAATGGGTAGACTGTGAAGCTGTGAGTATGTGAGTATGTAAAGCACATGCCATACTGATGACTTTTAATTGGGAAACAAATGGAGGACTCATATCCTGCCCCACAGTGTTTGGTGGAGTTTGCAGATAGGTTCTATCTTAGCAGAAAAAATCTCCTAGGCATACAGCCAAGAGAGGGAATGACAGAGGAGAGAACCAAGGAGAAGGTGAAAGAAGAGACAGAGTCAGAGTGCAGAGTCCAAGAGAAAGGAGTTTAATTAACAGCAAGCTATTATGTAAAGATTTAGATGGAACTAGCGAATATTTGGAATTAAATTTCACATTAAAAAGTGAATAGGAAGTGACAGGCTACCAGCAGCTGCTGAACAGGCAGCTAGAGATAAGAAAAAAAGCATCTAGATGGAAAAGATAAGCATTACAATGGAAGTTAAAAAACATTAACCAGTACGGTAGCTATAATTAGTTTCTTGATGGTTTTTTACTGTCTTTCTGCTGGGAGCTGTTTTCTGTGGTGGAAAGAGATCCTGAAACCAGCACTTTCCAAAACATTCTTTATTAAAGAAAGAATTTGAAATATGATGCAGAAAAGACACTACAAGACTTTTGTGATCCGAGGCAGAAAAACGTTGAGTCTATTCCAGTTTAACAAACCTTATAAATGTATAGTTGAACTAAAGTAGGGTATTTAACCACTTTGGTTAACTAGGCACTTGTGCAAATTTAGGATTTTTTTAAAGACTTTTGGCTTCCAAATACTTGGGGTCTGGATTCATTGGCACCTCCTACACATACCAGCCTACTGCTTTATTGCTGTAGTAAACAGTTCTAAAAAATGTTTACGTCACTTTGAGAAATTCTTCACCTAAACTGCAGTTCAGACTTGAATTTTCTAATATATACGTTGTATGAATTAAGAGTAATAACAATACAGATGTTCACAAGCACTGAATAGGCCGTGCCCATCACAGAAGAAAGGTTTGATCTTGCAGAAGTGATTTGTTCATAGGGGAGAATGAGAAAATTCTCCTTGTCTCCCCTCAAATTCTCTCTTTTGTGACCCTAAGTTTCATAATTTCCTATCCAAAGAACACATTATCCCCTTGTTATTTTCATTTCTCCTGGTTTATATGATAATTTTCTAAATATATTATGACGTCCTTTTTGTCTTGGTACCCAGATACAGGACATTTGCCTGTTCTACCAACTCCAGGAACCTCACAAAAAAAATCACTGTTTCGAGAGTGCATGCTGCAAGGCCAGGGTTAACTGAAACAGCAAACATTTTTCAATTATACCATGTCTCAAGAATATTGTTATGCAGAACAAAGCAGAGTAATTTGATTTCCAGAATTAAAGGAGTAGATTATTGCTGCTCCACAGATGGCCTTCAATAAATCTGGAGGGAAAGAAAATCTATTAGAACAATCAAGATTTGAACAGACAATGAAAAGTGATCTAAAAATATTGCAGCTTTTACATGATGAAGGGTGTTTCAGTTTGCTAATCACAGGTTCCCCACAAACTCTGAAGAAAGTCAATAATGTAAAAAAAACTTCAGGTTATAGCAAGATTCTCTAAATAGCAATACCTTGCCAGATCTCCCTTTGCAAGGACTATGCAAATGAGTATTCAAATGTACGAAAATACTTCTTATATGCTTCTTACAATTTGTAAGAGGAATAAAAGGAGCTGAAATAATAACACATCTTTATATTTGTACCTCAAGTCACTATATACCACACTAGTTTTTATATCTTATTCCACTGCTCAATGTGCTTGCCGTTTGCTAACCCACCCCTCATCAAATCTAGAGAAGGGTGATTTCAGCTGCCCTACCCTCCTTACACACCAGTTTTGCTCAGCTCATACAAGAAACATGGCTCTCTGTGTTATACAGTTATTTTAATTCTTCACTGTATAATTAGTGAAAAAGAGAGTTATTTTGCTCATCTAAATCAAGATATAGAAAGACTGATACATTATGAATTACTTACGCCAAAATGTCTATCATGAGCAAGAGCTATAATTTAAATTATCTTGGTTTTGAAGCTATAATATCAGCAATTTCTGGTATAAAGTCACTAGACATTTAGCATCCTTAATCAAGAATATAGTATCCTTCTTTTAAAATACACTCATCTCTTGGAAACAACCATGCCATTATCAGAAAGAACAAGCACACTACCTGTTCTGTCCCATTGACAATAAAATAGCTTTCTATCAGGAAAAAAATTATCTATATAACTTCCCAGCTCAGTAAAACCAAAACCATACCCTAGTCAGACCCTTTCCTTGTTTACACTGGTTACCGCAGTACACCCTAAACTTTTTCTTTCCTCTGCTCTTTACTCCTTGGCAATTATTCATTTCCTACTCATCACACACACACACCATGGAGAAAGAAAAATAATTTTCACTTTACAAAAACCCTTCACAAGTGGTTATTTTTGTGTTTATAAGTAAAACATGCAATAAAGGTAGCAGAAATAATTGTCAGATGGAATTCTTTGTTTCAGTTATCACCCTTTTCTGACCAACTTAAGTGATTTTAACTGGCCAATGATGAAGCGAATATTTTTGATCTAATGGCTAATGAGAAAAAGAGGGATGGGTTATCATTATGCTTGCAAGTTTTGATACATTCAAAGATACATACATTAGTATATCATACAATGGTTTTCAGGCAACCAGTTAGAATGCCTCTTAAAATCATCAAGGTTGCCTGGGATATTGTAATCCTGGGAAGTGCCACGCAACGAGTGTTTAGTACTAAAACCACAAGAAAATATTGAATAAACTCTATGTGGGGATCAGTAACCACAAACACCAATAATGTATATGCTGTAATTATTTGGGCACATTAACTGCTTTTGACAATTGGACAAGTAAAGGAGTTAAGAAAGGATAAGGAATGGGAATGGATGTTAACTTCCCCTTCCAGACAGTTTTTAGCTCCAAGTAACTAATGAGGAAAAAAAACAAAACAAAACAAACTTTAGTTATGTAGGTAATAATGTTTAATAAGATAGGGACACATCCTAAAAAGGAAGAAAGAGCACCAAACATCTTTGCAGAAAATATTTACTTTACATTTGGGGTCAATATTGTAGAATTAAATGTGAAGAAGAAGCTGTAACAGGAATTGCAAGAGGTGGTGAGGATCAGCTCCTACAAATGTCTGCTTTTCAGAGGCTTGGTGTAGACCTGGGGCCATGGAAGAAAAGGCTGGCTAGGAGCATTTTGGAAAGCTATTCCTATTGTGTTCAAACTTTTTGGCTAATCAAAAAGAACATGGATGGGTGAGGTGATCAGTTAAATCGACAGTTAAAATTAATAACCAAGAAAAAAAAAATATTGTCAGAAAGACCCTAGAAGAGTATAATATTCCAAGATTTCTAGCTTCCATGGTGAATGGAATAAAGAAATAGTACCAATAGCTTATTTATATTATTATTATTATTATTATTTATTATTATTATTTTAGTCATGGTTCTCCCGTTAAATTATTATTTTGTAATGAAAAAACAGAAATGTGGGAAAACACAGAGGTTTTTGAAATGCTGAAGCAGACATGTTTTTTGAATGTCATTCGTTTAACTAGATTAAAGTCCTTGAAATTACGTTTTTTTTGGGGACAGTCATTTTTTTTTAATAGGAACTATATAAGATATTTTTCTTGGGCTTGGTTTGGAATAGGAACATTAGTGCCTGATGACTACCTATTTATTTGTAATTTTACTGAAATACTCCAAGTATACCACTGTTTACAATGATCATAAATTACACTTATCATATAATTTCAGCGTGATTCAAGTTTATACTCTGTAAGTGTTGCATGTGCATATATTTGCCTTTCTCATGTATTTGCCTTTCTTTGAAAGTTGTATTCCCAAAAGATAGATGATAAATGGAACATTTACTTTCATAATTTGAAGCAATAGTACAAAATAAATGAGGTGTTGGTTAATCTATGATATTTGGTCATCAATTAATCTTAAGCAATATGAAATAAGAATCTCATTATTTATGTTGATGTCTCTACAAGAAAACAAAGAGAAATATAATAACAGGATTAGAAGACATCAATTATTTCTTTGGCAAATGCTATGTGAAACAAAATGTTATTAGTAGACTAAAACATTTATGATCAAGTAGAAATTTAAACAAGATCTGATTTATCAGTGCAGTCTTGCTGAAACCACACATACTAAAGAGTCTGCCGATGTTTTAACGCTCTTTATACAGTAGGCTATCTTTGTAAAAGTGACGGTGGGTTGGAATTTAGCTTTACTCTATCATCTCAGTGGCAGTTTTGTTAAAAAAGAGGGATAATTGTCATTGAGGCACTGATAGCGCTTCCATCAGAACCAATGGGAAATGTCAGTTTTCTTAAGGGTTACAGGATTGAGACATTAACGAGAAGTGAAATGTTAGTGCTAATTTGACTCTCGTTTCACAGCAGTCAGCTCAGAATTTTACGTTGATTTGGCAAAGAATTAACTGCTTGACGTTTCATCCATCTAGTTAAATGTTCTCTAAAGTGCGGTGAACTAGCATGAGAAGGGCCAAGCCTGACTAAATTTTGCTCAAGCTGCAATAGCATCTTGTTTGTTTTCTAATTATATGGGGAAACAAATTACCTTTTGAAAGAAAGAGAGAGAGGCTTGTCCAGGGTCGTCAGAGCAAGAAAGCTTTGAAAGAAATTAGAAAATAGGTCAAATTCTTTGATACACTCTCACACTGTAGAGTGTACTCACACTGTACTCTCTCCCTCTTTTGTTGCCCAAAGAACATATAAGCCCAGGTTATATCTGCCCTTCACCAGGACAGCCAGGTCAGTGAATGTAGTACTTTACTTATGTAACAGCTATGTATAAATAAAGATGTCATAAAAATAGTTTGGAAACAATATTACTTGGATTATGAATTTTATGTGAAAAAGTCATAACTTTACATGCAATAGTTGCAGTTTTAAGTTGTATACACAGTGTTTTACGTATAGTTTATGTGCCTGATTTATTGTCCTCTTTATTGCTCACATTGAGATTAAAGTTGTGTGGAGTGACTAAAAACCACTACTGCTTTGGCTAGTAGAAGTGAAAATATCTACCAGCAAGGGACTATGAGATTTTAAGTCACATCAGTAAGGACCTGAGCAATCTGAAAGACAATGCAGCAAAGTCTTGCTTCTCCAAAAGGTTGTTGATTTGATTGATCATGAACTTATATGAGCATGCCAACACTGAGCTTTTGTCAGATTAATAAGCAAGGCAGATGAAAAAAAAAAAAACAGTAAACCTTAAATCATCAGCTTTCTCCATGCAAGTCTGTTGCACACTATATATTTTCTTCTCTTTGTTGGCTATAAATACTTCCTTTTCCCCATTAGAAATATGATTTGTCTTTTGGAAACCTAAGTTTTTTCTGGGCCTGAGCAGGGAGAGTAGAGAATACTTTACATCTTCCTATAGGTACTCAAAGCTTCGTTATATTGATCCTTCATTCCCATTGATTTTGATGTCAAATCACTTGCTTTGATTTTTTTTTTAATTAATGACAATCTAAAAATCTCCCCTTCATGATTCAAACACATTTCCAAAGTTTATTAAAAACACAGCAAATCAAGATCCAAATCTTGTTTTGATTGAAATCAAAACCTGAATTTCAAAAAGTATTGGATTTTACATACCCTCTTCTTATGTGGGGATATTTTTCATAAACTGTTTATTTATATACCGCTGTCTGTAGAAGAAAGAAGTATGAAAGTAGATTTGAGAAGTTCAGTGTATTTTTTCACTTATATATAAATGGTCATGTTCACATAACTGCATGTACTTAATGAAAGAACAAGAAAATTATATTTTAGCTAGAAACATAAAGCAATTTTAAGGTGCTATCTACATTGTTTAAATAAACCAAGTCTTAAGATGAAAAATTCATAGAACTTGAAAATAAGTAAAAGTGACTTATTTCATTTCTACTTTTTATACCAGTCCTTTATTTGTATCTAGATTTTATATATACAACTATTTTGAAAAAAACACAAGAATATCATTTAAAAAAAGGCTCTAAATTAAAATAACTTAAAAAGCTAGTACCTTTTAATACTCAGTTTTGTCATTGCGTTTTTCCTACGCAATGTGCTAATGGAAAGTGAAAGAGCGGTTGTCTCCAGGCTCTCTTCATGAATATGTTGCCACTGTTGTAGAAAACCATTGCCTCAAAACTTTTTTGACTGAATAAGCAGTACTTGCAGCATTCTTTGGTAAAATATTACTCATCTAGCCCTCCTTTATTTATTATGCAGCTGTTAAGAAATACAAGTGTCTTTAGAAAGTTCACACGTTCCTTCCAGGACTTGATTGCTTCCTCCTCCTTTTACTTATACTTGCACTATGTGTTTCACACACAGGCAACAATACAGTTTGCTCCTAAAAGGAATTCCTTATTTCAGACTATCTGCCCAACACTCTTCTTTTAGAATTGTTAGCTAAATCTTGTTTGAAGATTCAGAGAGTGAAGAAATCAATAAGTCTTTAAAAGTTTAAAGTTATAATATAGCATATAAAAACTTTATTTCACTTTATAATATTTACTCAAAAATTCAAAAATTTCAGGCTATAGCTTTCAGATATCAACACTTAGAAACTCTTTGAAGTCATGGTTCCCCATTAAGTTTTATAAATGTTTTATGTGAGAATGAAAATATCAGGGCTATTATTTCTTTTAAGCTTTTTTATTGTGTGCAATGAAGTAGATAAGCTACAAATATTGAAACACGTATTGCATACAAAAAAATGAGTTAATAATCCTTTGTTCAATATCTGAGATTTCTTTCGGGGTGTGTGTATGTGTATATTAAACAACAGAAAAATGATTGAATTACTTGGCTTCATTTTAAGACTTTACTCAACAAATTTTGAAGGGCATGTGAAAAACCTCTCCAAAAATACTTTATAGAAAAAGTAAAGTAAGAAAGATGTCAGGATTTAGTTTTTAATTCCTCATAATGTTTACCGTGCTACCATGTTCTGCATGACTCTGAAGGACACCAGACAGAAAAGAGCTGAGCACTTGCGTCACAGTCGTACTCTTGTTTTATCACAAGCAGCTGGTAAAGGAGTACTGGAGGTTCAGTGTTTTTCTTGTCACCGTGTTTTGCTCCAAGTAAAGCCAAAGCATCCAGGTCATGGAAACAGGTCTCCTTTTTTTTACAGGCTAAACTGCTAGTCTTGCTAACCTTACACTGCCCTTTGTGCTCTCTTTCTAAACCTGGGAATTTCATATTCCTGACTACACAGTGAACAACTTGAAGTAGAACAAACACTACTAAAAGCTGTAGGCATTAGTTTTAAATTTCAGATCTAAATGGAAACTTAAGCTCCTGCAAAAGACAAGATCTCAGAGACAACTTCTCAGGTATTTCTGGGGACATCTGGGTTTAGACGTCCTGGCATATAGTTAACTGAACCTCAGCACAGGAGCCTGCTTCTCCCCAGTGAAGCACAGGGGATTCAGAGGACTTTCATTCCTAGAACTAATACCTAATTTGAAGGTCTTACAGTACTGATCATTACAAAGTCTAGGTCACTTTTTGAACCTAGACCCGTGCACCTAGATGCTCAGAGAAAGGTAATCCTGGGTATAATCACAGCTTCAGGAGACATTTGTACTGCTAGTGAAACAGGGCCAGCAAGCAAGTTCAAACGTGCTGACTTGCTCCCCGGCATCCAAACTAGAACTCTTTTGAGACAACTCCAGACACAGTCTGGATTGTAGCTCACGCTAGAGAACGTTTCCAGCAAATATTTTAGACAAGACTGAACTACAGTTCATTTTTTTTCCCCCTCCATCCTATGCACACCTCCAACACTATCCCAGTAGACATTACACCCTCTAATATCCCTCATGACATACCCGTCATGACTTTATGGCTTCCTGCTATGCAAATGTCACTAACAGCCCTCATATTATTTCAAACACAAAATATGCAAAATAATTACGTCTCTAAGTCTGTGGAGGCACTGCATGGGATTCAGAGGAAATCCGTTCCTCAGTGCACTATAATGTGGATTCAGAGAACATAACATGTTTTACTTAACAGTAGAGTACTTAGGTACTTAGAAAACTTATGAATCAGAGAAAGGAAGCATCTAGCAAGTTGGAATAATTTCAGTTTTTGACAGCTAAGCTCTGCCCATATTTTTTTTCAGGCACCTACCCCTTTTTTGAATCCAGACTAGTTTTCCAGCTTACATTTCTCTACAGATGTAAGCCATAATGACACAGGCAGCACCATGCAATCCATGTTTACAGGGCTTTGTGGAAGAGGAAAGAAACACCCAGCAGGCCCTTAAGCAGGCTACCAGGTTGCTGTGTCCTTTGCTCCTATCTTCCCTAATGCCTGAGATTACTAAAGCATCTTGATTTTTTCCTGTAGTAACATTGTGATCAACAGGTACCTAACGAGTCAAGAAAAGTGATCATTACCCTCTATTCGGCACTTCTGGGACAGGATCTGGATTATTATGTACGTTGGATTATTGAACCTGGATTGTTGTGTGTGGAGTAGGTTCAGCGGAGGGCCACCATTATGACTGCAGAGTGGAGCATTTGCCCTGCAAGGAGAGGCTGAGGGAGCTGGACTTATTCGTCTGGGAGAAGAGACAGCTTTGGGAAGACCTACTGCCAGTACCTACGAAGGGGTCATTGAGGAGATAAAGGCAGCCTCTTCATAGCAGTGTATGGTGGAAAAGCAAGAAACAATGGTCATAAATTGAAACAAGGGAAGTTCTGACTGGATATAAGGAAAAACTTTTCCCATGAAGACAGTCAGGTGATGAAACAGGTTGCTCACAGAGGATGTGCAGTCTCTCTCCACCCTTGGAGGTTCTCAAGACCCAGCTGTATAAAACTCTTGAGTTGCCTGGTCTGCCCTCCGACCCATTTTGAGTTGGATGTTGGATTACAGGCCTTCTGAGATCCCTCCCAACTTGAATGATTCTTTGTTTCTGTGAAAACGAGAGTGCTCATTTCACATATTATTGAGTGATGACCTGAATCTAGCTATCACTGAATAGCTCTCAGATGCCTGTAAAAAATGCTTAATACACCAATATGTAACTGTTAATAAAAAAGGGTTCACGAGGTGTATTGTGATTTTTTTTGGCGGGTGGGGGGGTTCAACATCAGTTGGTAGATAACATGTTAAAGTAGAAGAAATAGAAGAAATGACACTTAATGTCACTTAAGTGTTGGTACTCTGTGAAAATCTATTCATTTGCCAATGATTAGTGAATGCTTTGGCCAATTGCATGCAAATTTTACAGAAGAATAGATCTCAGAATACTTAGAAGCATTGTGAAATAGGCAGCAGAAGAAAAAGGAACTCATATTATTGTCACCACGGTGGAAAAGGATGCAGTAGCTGTCTATTCCAGTTTATCCATTGGTCAAACACATGACGTACTGGCCAGTCAGTGAAGCCATAAAACAGGTAAACACCCAATCAGTGTAAGAGGGAAACTTAAGGTATTGTAGAGAGAAGAAAGAACACAGGACACTGTGGGAGTAGTAGGAAAACTGTGCATGGGTGGGGATCTGTGAGATACCGTGATATGTCCGTTACAGTATTTAAAAAGCTACTACAGTTTTTTACTCTTCCTTTCCTCGCTATCATGAGCAAAGAGACTACTGGCTTGCAAAAGCAACAGAGTAGTAAAACAATACAGGTGATCTCACAGGGAATTTGAGTTCACACACTTGCTGAGAGTTTGATACAATTTTGCCTAAATAAGAGAAATAGCTTTATAATACAAGCACAAGGTCACTTGGTAAAAAGTAAAGATACAGTGTGTCTTTGTAACATACACACAGTTTGAGACCTACGTAATAACAATGACCAAGAAGACTAAAAACTTGATTATATGGATAAAACATATTATACTGTAAATTGAGAGAAGCTTGTGATCCTTCCAGTCTGTGATTAAACAGAAAGATATAAGAAAGTTGTTGGCATTTCCTCTTCATTAGAAAAAACAGTGTAGTAAATAACCCTGAGTGGAAGGAATAAAAGAGAACTTTTTAAAACTGTGCAGCATTTCAAGTTATTATTTTAATAATGTTCAGCAAAAATATGTTCAAATATAAAGACAGGAAAAACTCTCGTTCTCATAATGGGTTCATTTTTCAGATGAGCTTTCTTTATGCAGTACCTTTTCTTCTGATCCAAAATCATACCCTCTTACCAGCTGTCTCTTGATTAAGCTACACTCTTTTTCTCTTTTGATCCATGAACGAAAAGGGTTTGGCGATTATTTTTTGGTCAGGTATAGGAAGAGTTCAGCAATTTTCCCAGCCTCCCAAGTCTTCAACCCATAGGATATGATAAGGGACTCTCCCCATCACAAAGGAAGACTTTAGAAGATCTATTTGAAAGCCTTGAAACGTATAGCTAAACATTTTAACTATATGAAAATGGAAGTTAGCCTCATTCTCGGGGGAAATAAGCTAGGAAACTACCCATTCTGCAGGTGCATGATGGAGATAACCTTTTCCCTCCCTATTCTTCATACTCAATTGGAGGAAGCAGTCCTTCCTGCTTCACTGGCTTCATTTCCTAGGTCCCTCTTCATGCACAGAATCGCTCTTATCTCCTTCTCTTTTACTTTTCCCTTGCTGGACTCAGGACACTGGGTGTTTGCTATCTTCTCATGCCCACACACTTTGCTCTTGAACTATCATCAGTTGTTCCTTGACCTAATTTCAGCTTGGGCAGGTCCAGCACACAAACCAGATTCATAAATCTAACTGCATCTAACTGACTGCCAAATGTCAAGAACCACTTAAGTAGAGCTTTATTATACTTCCCAGCTCTTTCAGTTGCAGGAACATGGAACAGATAGGTCTGAGACAGTCCAGCACAGAGCTAGCACAAGCTGGCAGAAAACATTCACTTGAGCTTTTGTTTGAACTTCACCACTTAGGGATTGCCAGTTTCAAGAAAACCTTCAATTATTTTGTGTTGATTCTACATTTCAAGACTGATTTTTGGTAGAATCATGACAACACATAACAAAACGTTTTATTCTTTTTTAAAATGAGAAAAATTTTGTTTGATCTACTTAAAAAATTCATTGACTGTTCTTCTTTTTTTTGTAGGATCATTACCAGCACATACACCTCCATTCATTTAGCATGTAACAGAGGAGACCTCCTGCTTTTGCCTCCTAACTCACAAGATGTCTTACCCCAAAGTTATATTTTATTAGAAGACTGCTTCTAATCTGGCTCAGAAACAAACAAACAAAAATGCGAGAGAAAGAATAAATTCATTCTAAGAATAAAAAAAGAAAGATCAAACTAGCAAACTAGACCTATGCAGCCTATAGAATGACATATTAAGAAAACATTTAATTCAAGTACATAAAATCTTAAACTCTGTCAGTTATTTTCAGCTGAGTACAGATGGTTCACAATGGGGCAGAAACGACAGAAATGAAATTAAGGAAAAAGAACATGGAGCAAAAGATGCCTCCCTCCCAGCCCTCATGAGGTTAAATCATGAAAAATTACATCATATCCTGAAGGAACAGAATATTGAAGTAGAATAGAGTTTGAATGCACTCACTAATTATTTCTAAGCTTTTCTAAATTTATATGTTTGTAAGCACTCAAGAAATGGACCTTATTTCCAGCTTCAAGAGAGAAAAATGTAAGGGTATTTATTTGATGCAAATGTTATTGTTTTCAACTGCACTGTTTAGCACACTGGTAACAGAGCTTAAATATTACTTAGGCCTTCAGCTGAGCAATTAATAGCTAGCAATTTATTTGATGAATTTTACTTTCTTCTGTGCATGAATTTTCTATGAGCAGACTGTGATTTTTCTCTAATTTATTCACTATCTGAAATTATTATCCAAATAATTTATTTGAATAATTCTTGGTTGGCAAATTGCTTGGAAAGAGATAATTTCAAATGATGTATGTTCAGCATGTGGCCTAGAAATAACATTTCCTATACAGGTCAGTCTTCTGCCGCTGAGAGATCTGTGTTATCAACAGCAGTTAAGACATGCATTCAAATATCTTTAGATGGTGTATATCTGTAGGGACCTGTTCTCACTATTTCCTTGAATATACTGATTTATGTCAGCCAAGTAATCACATTGTTGGAATTTTAATGGTATTTCATCTCATTTTTTTGTGGAATAACTAGGGGAGACTGAGAATTTTATGGAACTCGCAAAGACGACTTACAGCATAACCCTAACATAACCTGTTCTGGTAAAGTAATCCAAATTATCTCACATCCATACACTTCTATATATCCTTTAGTAACAAGACAACAATAGAAAACTGAAATTAATTAATCTTATAATGATATGACATTAAAATCTCTCTCTATATAGCCTTTTGAATATTTTACCTGAGGACTTTTTTTAAAGCATCATTTCATTTTAACATCAAATAATTCAATACTATTTAATGATGGATGATGACATTCTGTTGGCTTCTTCACATGTAAAAGTATGACCTAGCAATTGCTTCCAGTAAGGGGGACCTGACTTTGACAGGATCCTTATTCCAGATGTCCAGTTACCTTAAGTTTCAACACAGCATGCCTCTTGTTGAGAAAGAACAGGTCAGAACTGGTCTTGTGCCTCAACAGAGAAAGGACCCTCTGACTAGATGTCTCCGCTTCAGATCTCTGATCAGTGCAAACCCAAAAAACAACTACAAATGGAGTTCTGTGCAAAACGCATTGACCATGCTGTTTTTTTCCCCAAGATCTTGGAATATGGAAGGTGTGAATCAGAAATCTGACTCTCTCAGTTTTTGGTGAGCCTTATAAGAACTGAGCTATTGCAAAAGAAAAAGGCAGCATCAGTACCTTTGGCCGTGCTTCAGAAGGAGTAATTCTTCCTTCATTTTGTTTTTTTTAAGGAATAACTCAGATCTCTATCTCCAAGAAAGGATTCTACGTTATATATTTCAATCAGGTAGAGATTTCTTCCCGTAGGTTTCAGCAGCATCCTTGCCTTTGTCTGTGGCATTTATGGCCTAGCCAAGCCTGCCCTGTGCTGACTGCTACCTTATGCAACTTCCATTATAATTACTTTTAATAAAGGGATATTAAGATATTTTTCTAATGATTTCCTAAAACATCTAAAGATTACTCATTGTGAAACTAAACATTAAAATATCTAAGGCATTTTGTTGATTTAGCTCTTGATCTAGAAGTCTTGCTGTTAGAGATACGTGAAAAGCTGAAGGCTCTTTTAGATTATGTTGTAATAATAAAAAGTTGAAATATAAAGTTATATTTTTAGGAATGAAATTGAAATAGTGTAGAAAATGATTTAACAGCTTCCACCATATATTGTCTGTAGTCTCATTCCCTCCTTAGACACACCATCTAATGAAAGAGCAGGGGTATGTTTTTGGCATCATACTACAGTTCAGACAAAAACATTAAAGTTTTGCTCACTGATGTCATAAGGCCTCATGGCTTGTTTTATGTAAAGGGTATGCTGTAGGTGGGTTTTTTTTTTTTTTTTTTGGTCATGGAAGTCAACTACTGTGTAAAATCTTCAGTACTATTCTGCCAGTGTCCTTTTACGATGATTGAAAAATATCTTCATGTAAGGCCTGAGTAGGATTTCTATAAAATTCCATTATTAGTTCCAGTGCAATAATACAGACAATCACTGTACAGTATGAAGTGAAAAATCAATAGTTTAGCATACAGCCTTGATTAATTGTTTCCTGCTCCTTCCAATTTATATCTTAAAGAGAAGTCAAGCCTGTAGAGTTCACTATGTTCAAATAATACACCAATTAGCTGCTGTGACAAGTTTCTGCAGTATCAAAAATCAAAGCTTTCCAGAGAAAATAATCTTCTAGCTTAGAAAGTTACTCAGGGAGGAAGTCAATGAAAGGCCCCAAGGATATGTATGCATAATATTAATCTCAGTGTAGATTAAATGCGTTAAATAAGTACAAAAAGAGTGTAGCCTCTGGACAGGACAGACAGCAGTATCTTTTGATGCAAGCTACTGAAATAAAAAGTATAGACTTAAAATGTTTAAATGATTAATACTAAACACTGCATGCTCTGATCTCTTTTAAAAAGAGCTTTTTGCCTTCAAGACTTGTGGCTGCGGGGGGTGAAGGGGGTCTGAGTTACAAGAGGAATGACAAACTGCTGGATTTCTTTCTTTACTTTATTTATTATATTTTTGTAAAGAATTCTATTCTGACTTTTTTTTTTAAACTTTGGTCACCCAGATTTTTAAATACCACTAGACTGAAATATGAAAGACAATTCCGAAACATAGGAAGAAGGTGCAGTTCTTGCCTTAGGTCTAATCTTTCACTTTTTCCTTCCTGCCTCAGCCTCATGGCAATAACCCATTAAGGCAAAAAAAATCTTTCAAGCTATGGAAAGACCAAAGGAGAATGAAGTTCTCAGAACAATTCTCTTTCCACTATAGATTTAAAGGCTCTTTTTGTTTTTTGCAGATGTCAGGATGAAAACATTCCTAGAGCAGTCATCTTAAACAAAGCAAGCATTATCATAAGAAAGAAAATGCACTTAAAGGAAGTTATGTGTTTGTCCTTACATCTCCAGGTTTGCACTTTCCAGAAGCTAAACTAGATATAGCACTTACAGTTTACTCACAGAGAATAAAGAAAGATGAAGGGCATTGTCACAAGAAAATAGTTTTCTCTTCCTTACAACTCTGATCACCAGTGCCAGTCATTCACATCATAACAGAGTAAACATTTTATTTTGTATTTCTTTGCCACTAAACTGTTTCAGAGTTCCATTAGTCTGGTTAGAGAACTGGCCTACGGCCATAAAAACATAGAATAGTTCAGGTCGGAAGGACCTCAGCAGGTGACCTGGTCCAACCTTTTGTTGAAAGCAGAATGAAAATGTGACAACCAAAGGTGATTCTCATGAAACTCTCTGGTAGCTCAGACAGGCATTGTGTAACGTTAATGAGACCTGAATCAAATTAAAACATACAGCCTATCTGAAATAGATGCCTAATTCATATCTAAATTTTAGTTTTGAACTAGTCTTCTCCATACCTGTATCCCTTATTTACCGTATACACAAGAGAGGTAGATACATGACCCTGCATAGTGAGGATCCTCCTCTGAAAGCCTTACAAACCTCCCTATCCCCATGACAATTTCACAACATAAGAGTGAAATTTCAGATTCTCAGTCATATCCATTCAACACCAATTTTCCCCCGTTATCTTGACCTACAATAGGAATTATGCTTTATGCTGATTTATGCTAATTTATTTTTTTCCATATGGTAGTCCACTGGCGATACAACTACCGTAACAAATTAAGATAGGTCTTGCTTTAATGAGCTGTCTTAGACAATGCACATCACAAGTTAATCTGCATGTCTGTACCCTACCCAGTTTATTTAAGAGGTAAAATGATATTTTATTCAATAAGAGTAAAAATCTTATAAGAAATTCGTCAGCTGGAACTAACTTGTCCTCTCCTCCTAATCTATCATCTCTTCCTTTACCTTTGCTTGTAGAAAAACAACTTCAGTCGCAATACTTCCTGCGAATTGCTAAAGAAGGCAGCCCAGGTCTTTCAGTTACTCTAAGTAACCCTGGATTTAGGGTTACTCTAAAAAGAAGTCAGTAAATGTGCAGAGGCTAAAAGTAGCTTAGATAGATTTGCAGGTAAGGGAGCACCTACACATGCAGGTACACAAAGGCACTCATACTCCCTAACCACTTGCTTCTACTAGTCCAGGAAATTACTCCTGTAGAGATTATGTTGTAGTCAAGCAATGGTGGTATGAACCTTCAGAAGGCATTTCAGAGAACTCACATTAGGCTTCTATTCTGACCAGCCCTCTTAGGAGCAACTACCTCACCTGCCTGACAGAGTACGTAGAAATAGATCTGCCACAAGCTAAAGCCATTTGCTAGCAAACAAGAAGTAAAAGATGTGTTCATTGACAGTTATTCTTAAACTGGGAGAAAATTGACCCCTTTCCCGTTTGCCAAACTTCCTCAGCTTTATGGTAATTATCTTCTGATACACGCTAAGACAGAATTAAAAATAGTTTCCAGGAGTGAAGAATTACACTTCATATGAGTGTGCGACCACCTGGAGAAAAGGAGGGCGTTCCTAATGTAAAGGACTCAGGCTGAAATTTGACCTATTTCTCATAGTAATGTTCACCATAAAATGTGTGGGATTAGCCACTCAATTCTATTTATGTGAATCTGAGATCTGTCCAGGTTAAAGCATAAATATATTTGGTTTTTGGTGCCTTCACTTTGTCTTTCACTCCTGTAGGTATGGGAGTTGATTAGAGAGAGTTGTTTCAGATGCTGACTTTTGACTTAAGATACGCCACTGATAAATGTTTGGCAGATTACCAAAGGAATAGACTTTACTTTTCGTGAAAATTGAAACAAATCTCTGGCAGATGGCATACCTAATGGTGAAGTGAAGGGCACCAATCCACAAGGAAATATGAGTCAGAAGATTTCCCGTTGTTAACCAGTCCACGTATCTGGGGGAGAGGAGCTGCTTTACTTGCTTAGAGTTTCCTTTATGTCTGGAACATCCAGGACTGGAAAACACATTGCGATAGTGATTTGGTAACACTTCTCAGCAGAGCCTAGGCAATTTAAAAAAATCATTGTCTTTCCTCAATAGAAAATGGAAGGTCAAGTGCTATCATTCCTGTTATAAGTCGATTTAAGCCCTTGGGCGATTTGCAGTAAATTTACTTCTCCTGCTCCTCAGTTGCTTGAAGCATAGGCTTCTTCCTGGCAGATGTTACACTAGTTTGTATAGACCACCACAAGACTTTCTTTTGAAAGGAGAAATACCTTCAATTACGCATCAAGTAGAAGGTTGACCTGTAGTTTTCAATAGAACAAAGTGTGACTTATTGCAGATTGTAGATCACAGTCTCTTATGGTACATATTCAAGATATAATCAGTTTTCATAATTTTTCCCTAATTCTTCAGATGTTATTTTGTCTATATTAATTTCCTGTTGCTTAAAGTTTGTTCATTGCAAGCTTAAGAAGCCCCCAAACTCTTTATTTCACGAGAATCCAAAATACCTGGGTCAAACATTCTGTTACTGTGAGAAAGAGAACAAGGTCACCGGGTTCTCTCTTATCTTCAGGTTTCCAGCACATCAGCAGCCTATTCCTCTAGTGCTTTGACCTGTTTGCACCTGTCCAAAATAGGATTAAAAGTACTGGAGAGATTCACTTTACACGTGTGTATATGACCCCACAAAGTGCAAAGCAAAATGCACAGTCAGGAGCAAAGTTTCAGCTTTGTGAAAACGTACAGTTAAATTAGGGACCTATTCTGTGTCTCTCCCATTTAAGAGGTTAAAGCAAAGCAAACTCTGTTTTGCTCATTATCCAACGAATCTCTCAACTTTTCTAAATAGTTTTTATATTTATCAAATAAAACCAACACAAGCCCCTGCTGCCAGGGCATTAAACCATGGACTAAAATAATTTGACAATTTTTTAGTTTAACCATAACAAATTTAACAGTTGCTGAAATTGATTTAATTCTGCATATATTTTAAATGATGTCATTTAAATCTACTTGTAAGATTTCTACTAATTTAACTGTGTCAGTTTCCAAATAGATTTTTTTTTAGGTAGTATAATGCTTTAATTTAAATCTGCTCAGAGATATATGCACAGCTGAAATTTGGGGAAAGTAGTTCTGAAGTATTTGTTTTACATTGGATTACAATTACCTATATATATTGCTTGTGAATTTCACCACTGGCTTGCACCAACTAACAAAGTGGATGTTTGTTCAGGTTAGAACTGTATTTATGATTGTTTACAATTCCAAGGGAAGGATCAGACACCTAAATAAATTACAGTTATTTTTAAAGGAATGGAAATGAATTGGGCCCTATGTGTTTTATAGAATGCACACAGACTAAATTGCATATGAAATTGCAAGTGAAAGGAGCCCATAGATGTCTGAAACATAGACATTCCCGGCAATCCCCACAGTTTACTAATCAACTTGTCGGAGACACATGTTGATATTTGGGAAAAATTCTCAGCTATGTCTGCCAATCTGAGTTCAGCACGTTGCTAAAACTGTATTAAAGAACCCCTTAGCCCTATATGCTCCTTAGTGCAGATGACAGGGGAGAGGTTAGCCAACATCTCATGGTGCAGTGAGGACAAATCTGAAGGGTGTTCACATCTCTAGATAAATAATATGTTAATTTGTAAGTGCACAATAGAAAATCTATCCTACCTGTTAAACAGCTGTAGAAGAGGGTGCCTTAAGAGTTGTGAATTTTGTAAAGCTTGGCTTGATTTACTGCAGAGTGACAGTGTAGTACATTCTAATATGGTAGTTAGATTGAAAACATTTTAAGAGTGGAAATTTTAAGTGCTAGGAGAGCACTAATGATAAAATCTTGCTGAATGAATGAGATTCTTTGGAAATCACAATAGCATTAGTTTATCTCTTAACAGTATGAAAGATACCTGAGAACAAATCTATGTTTTTAAAGCATGCTCTTCGCATTGGAGTGGTCAAATAAATCAAAATCATATCTCTGTATGGCTGAATTGCTCCTTCTTATGGTTGAAATTGTTTCAGATCACTCATGCTTCAGGAAACTTCTGTTTTCTCATTTCCATGTAAGTAAAACCAGAATGAATAAAAAAATGGCAGAGTCCTACAGTCTTCACCCTATGCCCTTTTCCAGATGACTGCTTCCTTTGAAACCATTCCCAGCACAGCTAGCTATGCCCTTTAAACAAACTCTGAAAGAGGTGGGTAATGTCTAAACTTCCTCAAGAGCTATTGTCCTATATGCTCCTTTTATTCCAGTAAAACTACAAGATAAAATACAGAATAAGAGGACAAAAATCAGAAGGTAGAGCTGTGCTTTGCACCTCAGTACTCACAATTGCTCTGTGTTTATTTTTTTGAAACCTTATTCTTGCTTCACCTGGAAACAACTGCCCAGAAATAGAAGCTAAATAAAACATTAATAGGTCACAGAAGCTGTCAGAAGCCAGTCTCTTCTCCTTCAAAATAGCTGCTGTCCAGTCCTTGCTATTGATGTCTGCCATGTGCATGGTTCACATGTTGGAATGCCCCGCTGGCTCACAAGAGCAGAGCAGCAGGATGAGCAGAAGGAGAGCATGACTTACATAAAGGCACGAGAAAAACAAAGCTGGTTGGTCTAATTTTAAGCTTACAAGATCTGAAAATTTTTCTTTAAAATATATATATTCATCACATTTTAGCAAGTGATTAAAAAGTTCAACCCTTTTTAACAAGTGATTATTATTATTATAATTATGTGTCTATGAGTAAAGGATGTATATATAAAATATTTTAAATATGAAGTACAAGATTACATGAACCTGTATTTGGAGTAATGGACACAGACATTTGCATATCTGCAATGGATTTCCAGCCATTTGCAATTTCAGAAATATCTAGGGTGTTTATGATCTCTAACGGTGCTTTTTAACGTAATTACTAGAAAATTTGAGACATTTTCAAAGAAATATTTATATAGAAAAAATATTGCAGTCTATTATGAAAGTCACACCAGGTCTGAATAGATAATTACTTGCTTCTTCGTTTATGTGTGGCCAATTTTTCACAGCATTTGTAGTACAGAAGTCATTTAAGTGGAAACATTTGCTGTATTCTTTTGTAATTTTCAAATTATGCAGTTCTTGGTAAGTATATTATATTTACTCTTGCAATTTTCATATAATGAAGATTCTTAAAAAGTTAATTGGTAACATACTTGAACAACGTAGTATACAGTTGTCTAAACAAAGCTCTCAGAATCAAAATTTGCTATCTATGAAAATCTCTCAGCTTTACTTTTTTATATCTCACTGTATTTCTGAATTGTTCATGAAGCAGAACATATCCAGGGCCAATGATACATAGCACTGGCTGATATCCGTATTTATAAAAATTAATCTGTTTTAGGTTTTCAGTTTACCCCAAAGAAAATGTATTTTTAGGGGAAATTAATATTTATGGATTACAAACCCATTCAAATGTACATATGTGTGTGCATGCACACACACACACACATACATACCACACACACACAGAGCTTGTTTCACTGTGCCTAAAACACATTATATGCATAAAATAGATTTCTCAGTAAAACTTTAGCTACACTTGTGCACGTTGTAGCTGCTCATAATTGCATAGCAACAGAAGAGATAAAAATCAGATCCTTTTTCTTTGAATGTTTCTACAGTTTGAGCTAAAGAATTGGTTCTAGGTGTTGATGCTTACAGAGAGATTCTAGGTCATACAATGCAGAACTAAGGTTTTCTTTTTCCCTCCAGTGGAGGGCAGTGTCATACATACAAAAGCCCCCAGCTATTATATGACCTTCTAGCTAAAGGAAAATCATCCCCACATAGTCTGAAAGTACTAGCAAATTACCATTTTAAAACTCTGTGCTTACAGACATGCTGCTTATCCTGGGCTTTTCAGCCTTTCATACTGATAACGCTAGTAGGCTTCTGAGCTCTTTACACCAAATCAGGCTGTTATCATATAAGATGGAGAAAAATCTCCAATATGGATTATATGGCCAACTCAAATATTCATAGTGCTTCGATCCAGCAGAGAGAAATGTCTCACATAGACATTACTCTTCAGTTATTCAAGTGTCAACTGTGGTAGTTAGGTTTCAGAACATAATATTGTAAACAAAAAATACAGAACAGGCAAAGTGATTTTAAGACAGAGTCAAGGTTAAGAACAAGAATTAATACCTTAATGTTGAAATATTTTCACATAAGTTGCAATAACTGGAAAAAACAATCATCAGTCCCAGGAAATTCATGATCTGAAGTTTAAGAAAAGCCCCTGTATGTTAAGAAAGACATGTACCGTCAAGACTGCTTTGGTCTAATCTCTGATTTGTCATGGTGTCACAGAATAACAGCATCATAGTCATTCTAATATTTTCTTCTCTATTCTTATCTGATCTGTAAAGGCATGTATCCTTCCCTTACAGCCCTGGCTATCTCATCTCCTGCTTTATTACCCCAGCACTGGTATCATTTCAAAACAGCAGTACCCAGGGGATGCTTCCCAAAATAACATGTAGACACAAGAATTTTGGATGGCACCTACTATTGTGTTAGATGCTTGCTAATAAAACATTTCAACATACAGGACCAATTTCTGTTACACAAGCAACAGAACATTTTTATTTGAAAACTACATGGAGGTTAATCTACGAGGAAGGTAATCCTCAAAGTCAGTTGACTGCGTGAATTTTCTTTAACAGCACTGGTAGCCACTTCAGAATTATCCAAGTTCACATGAATTAAGTATAGTGAATGCCAATGGCTAACTTGTTATAACCTACTTTCTTGGAATGCTGCTTATGTACAAACTGTTAGCAAACAGAACTCTGTGGAAAAGTTGACAGATTATATTACTTCATAACTAATACTATTCAGGAAATAAACAACAGGCAGACAACATAGAGGTTCTATTTCCTTAAGTTTTTAATTTGTTCTAATTTGCAAGCAATTGAATTTACTTGCAAATTTTCTGTCCTCAAAATGTGAATGAGGAAAGTTTAGGGAAGATGTGATATGCTTTTCTACAAAATCTAAATACTTAGTCTTTGATTTAGAAGTAAAGTGGATTTATACCAGCCTCTCTTCAGTACAAATCAAATTGTTAAAGAAACAAATGGGGAAAACATTCCTGTCTCTTTCTAGTGCTGGTCCACACTCATGCTAATAACCTACTATTGCTATCAAATTATGCCGATTAACTCAAGTACCAGAAGTCTAAGAGTTAAAGATTTCAGTCCTGATATAGAAGTGAAAATATCATGCTGTATTCTTTTTTTTCGCATTCTTTTTTTTTTCCAGTTTGTTTTTTTTTTTAAATAGTAGGAAAGTGGATGCGCTGGATGCATAAACACATATATCGTATTTATATACATTCTTTACATAGCAAAGACGTGTCCTTAGAATTTAGATAATGCCCAGGTAAGATAGTTGTGCAATTTTTTGTCTTGTCCCAGTGTGCTTTGTGCTAACGCTGTTTTAGACGTCTATGTAAACACACTTCCATAACATACCTGACCCATTTGTTCCATGAATGTAGTAGAAATGTAATAGGTTTGAAATGTATATAGCAATGCATGGGACTGTAGGAACTGAAAGATGCTCCCGTGATTAGGCCTGTCAAAAACCACTTACGTCAAACTTCCTATAAATGGTCACAATTATATATTTTACATTTTGGGGTATTCATCTTGAAACACTAAGATTTTGTTATGCTCAAAGCTTCAGCTGAAATTAGTATGACCTGCAATTTGAATACATGCCTTTTAAGTACCTTGAAAAGGCATAATATCAACCTTTCTCTGAAAACTTTTGAGTGAGTCCTCTTTGTCTCTGTTTCCTATCACACAGAGATGATTTCCCTTCTTTTCATAGGATTGTTTGTTACAGAGGCAAAATAATGTTGATGAAGTAACTGCATGCAAAGAATCCATGAAGGGGCTTTTCTGAATCAAAAGCATAATTCTGCAATCAGCAGGGTTTGGACAATGCATAGCAAATGATCTACGAAAGCTCAAAATAAACAAAGAGGAGAAAGCAAATATTGACTATTTGCTCATTAGGGAGCATATATTCTGTGCAGTGAGTGTAGGAGGAGTTCTGTTAAAGTTATCATTTGCCATTCTACAATTTAGGTGTGTATCATAAAGCATTTGCATACAGCAGTCAAGCTAAGCTGGTGTAATTTAGGCAATCTGTATTTTTCTGATTGATATTATTCCTTGCATTAAGTTTTATACTGTAGGTTCTTGTGTATAAATGGTCATTGCAGCTGGGTGATATGCAGTTATATGCCAGTTTTGCACTTAAAATACGTATACTGGAGCTTCTACAAAGGAGGAAATAATATAATAGAAGACAAACCTGGGCTTTTAATTTTTCTTAGAGGCACTTCTAATTTGTTATTTTGACTCTGTGTCTGTCCGATATATGCACTGCAGTCAGGATCAAAAGTGCAGGCAGAAGAGAGACTACTATACACCCTGAAAGTTGTCTCATGAAAATATATGCATTCCCAATTGCGTACGCTCGCTATCGACAGTTCATAGTAGAGAAGACTAGGAGAATTCTAGGTAAAGTATTCTATTTCAGATGAAGATTTAAATTAAAAGAAAAAAAAACCACAAAGAACAGCTCTGGAATACACTGGGAACAACAGGTGTTTTTTTTTTTTTAAATGAGGAGGCCATGGGAGCCCATTAGACCCAGTAGACTGGTGTTTAAGATGCTGTATTGGAAATAAATGCCAAGTCTCTGCAACTTAAAAGTCCAGAAGGAACAATTTAAAAACAGTTTCCCCTTTCTAAGTAAGTGTTGTTACCACTGTGTTATTTGGAATTATTACAAACACACGATAAACCCAGTGCTACTTCCTTCATTGCCAGAATCTAACTTCTAATTAATATATTATATATACAGCATACAGGGGAAAAATATATATATTTTGGCAGATGAGCTAGATTTTTTAGTGTTTTGGGGGTGGATGGATGGGTAAGTTCCAAACAACAAACCATGAGACATTATGACACTTCACAATTTAATCCAAATATGCAATCAGATCATATTTTCATTTTCTGCTTAAGATTGAAGGGCATAAGTAGTGCTTTACAGCACATTCTCTTGCAAGGCAGAATATGAGTCCGATCAGAATATGTTCTTCTTTCTAGGATTACCTCTCTCCTTTTGTAATTTATAGCTTGTTTCACTGATTAGCAAGTAAATGCTGACAGCTTTATTTCCTGAAGATGTCTCTTTATAAGTGACTTTTTATCATGCACAAATGACAAAATATTGAAAAAAAACCTATGGTTACCGTTCCATATCTGCTTTCTTTCTTTTCAGTTAAAAACTGTGAAATAAATATATCATTGCATTAATAGTTTGCCTTCATCTCTGAGTGGAAATTTAAGTCAAATTAGTATAATATTACTAGTAGATCTGATACATGCAAGTTTTCATCTGCATGAAAATCATCCAGCTTCACCAAAAATCAATTGTGTATACTACTGGAAATCTGTGTAGGACAGTAAGTAATCAGCCTTGACACCTTTAAACTCAGTTTAACTGCAATTTTAGTATTTTTACACTCTCAGAATACTTAAGGTGTCAGATTGCAGATACATTATGGATTTGCCTGTCCTTTTGTGGAAGAGAAGTAGTACTTTGATTATTCAGTCATAGGACTTAATAATGCACATTATTAACAGAAGTGGGTCGGGCCTGTCTTTCAAGAGGTGACGACCGCTGCGTGAGGTACAGTTGAGAACTGCATCACAGGCAAGTCACTGACAAGGGGCTATTTCTCAGATAGCTATATTATGAACCTGCTCATGTCTGCCTAGAAGGCAGTCATCAGCTCTGATACCTCTAAGGAGGCAGGTCACCATCTGGTTTAGGTATCTGAGGCAGATAACTAAACCAGATTGCCAAGGGGACTGTTAATTACTCAGGAAGAAACATCCCAAACTGCTAAATGTTTCTTTCTGCCCTCAGGGAAAGCCTGCACTGGAGTGTGTCAAAGATAAATATCTATTAAGGTCTGCCTGCAGAGAGGTTTAGCATGTGGAGGTCAGTCTCAAGCTTCTTTTCTTTTCTTTTCTTTTTTCTTTTCTTTTCTTTTCAAGAAGGCCATCAGGCAGGCTGATGTCTGAACATATCTCATGTTTCTTTCTGCTAACTCATCATGAGTACTGAATCATTATACAGTCATTTTGCTTACATTAAAGGACAGGTCACACCAAAGATAAGAGTGCAAAAAAAATAAGTACTGTATGACTATCTTTACTGTTAGTACTCTACTACAAACTGTTTTGTTGATGCCTCATGACAGCTATCTGGGGAAAAAAAAAAAGGTTAACCTGTTCCTACAACAGAATAAGAGAATTCCATAATTGCATGTGCATTGACAGCTGTCTTTATAAAACTATATTTAACTTCTGATGTAAATGAAAATATTTTACTAATTTGACTTAGAAAGATAGTCATACAGTAATTAGTTCACTTCTCACAGAGAAGTTATGTAACACTGCTTGATTATTTTTAATCAGCATAAATTCATTTTAGGTAAAATTCAAGAACTTACAGAAAGGGAAAATATAAATATTAAGAAGTTTGCATATGAAGTAGTATAGATTCTGACTCAATGTCTATGTAAAGCATAGATAAAATATCTGTTGATGTTTAATGGCTTGCCTTTGAGATATATTTTTGAGAAATGCCACATTCTGGCATGCTGACCCGTCTATCTAAGCACAATGAGCCACGTTCTACAGGGAATGCACAATATTTATTGTAAAATCAAATGCACTATTCTTTGTAGTGAATGAATTTCCTTTTGCTTCCCCTGGATGTTTTACTGAAGTAAAATATCTCCAAAAGAAAAATGTTGCAAACACTTAAAACATTGCTCTTCCAATGTATCTCATTAAAGGCTTTCTTTTCCCTTATCCTCTGCACTTTAGAAACCAATAAAGTTAAACAATGGACAATAAACATTCATGCTATTTTAGCTAGGAGAAAACATTAACTTGAAAAGGTAGGCCTACATGTCTGGATTTATAACTCATTTCTCAGGTAGTTACTACTACTAATATATATTCTCCTTTCACTTTCTCCAATGACAATCAAATGGTAATTTCTCTTCAATAACAAACGCTCCTGAGCACATGGTGGAACATATGAACATTTTACTGAAACTGCTTTTTCTCTTTCATCGTTATAATTATTGAAAAGATAGCCACTTCACTTTTATGCTGTTTCTCAGGACTTGAATCTGCAAGTAACATCCTCACTAGTAGATTAGTTTTAAAGGGAGCTGGTCAAATCATCTAGTGGAGCACACAGTCATTCACAAATAATATATCTTACTTTTCTCTTATTTGTGTTCAAACACAATTTGCTCATCACTATGTTATTTATAGTTCCTGTAACAATCATGCTTGGTGCAACCTGGAGTCTATGACAGTAAATTGAGAACCGTTTCTTGTACTCTGTCTTAGTTCATCCCAAAATCAAAAAAACCCATGTTTTTTCTATATTTTTTCTAGTCAGGGTACTATGAACATAACTGCAGCAGTATTCACATGTACAGTGAGCAGAGCCAAGAGATCTTATTTGGTTTTACCTCAAGAATCAGACAGAAAGTATTCAAATACGAAAAGCCAGATTTATACATATGATTTTAAGTGTGATTAATTATGTAAGACTTGCCACACCAGTTTCTGGAGAATTACTCAATGAAAGTGTGGTCTCATATTTGCCAAAATTCTAGGAAACAAGCAGTGCATAAAGTTTGCCTTTCGATGTGGAGTAATAGACTGAATTTTAATGAAAACAATTTAGATTACTTCAATATCTTTATCAGTGAAATGGGAGGTTTTGCATAAGCTGACTGTGGAAGATACTTCATTTTTCTTGGTATTGTGCTTACATTAAAAAAGGTAGAGTGAAGGGGATTGCCAAAGACCTTGCAATGGCAGACTTGTGTTTAGCATAAATGTGTTGTCTTTGAGAGTGAAATGCCGGAATCATGAAAGGCCTACTGTTTAAAGCTACTGTACCTATGAATAGAAATCTTCCACTTCTTAGACTTTCACAGAATTTTAGGCTATGATCCTGAGAATTACTGTAGGGTTTTTTCGCCTCCCTTTACGCTGTAGATACTTGCCGGTTTTGGTGAAACAGATGCACATTAATACTGATCCTTTCAACACAATATTTATCAAGCTATTTCTTGGATGAACATATCTTGCATTATTCAACCATCTTTTAAACAAGTCAAGTAGTGTTTGGCATACAATTTTTACAAATGGACCTATATTATAAGCCTTATCTTATTTGTTATGCAAAACTTATTAAAGTCATTTTTCTCATTTGCTTACCTGACCTAACATGCACTAAGAATGTAATTATATAAGAATTTGAACAAAACCCTCTAAAAACAAGTAGACAATTTTGACCCTAACACCTATTTAAAGTCTCCCATTATTTTTGAGGGTTATCTAAGAACGGGTTGGTGTAAACCTAAAGATTTAGAAGTTACGCAGTTAACTTGTCAGTTTCATCTTAAATTTTATGTAAATTACCCTGCTTAAGAGCAGCTTAGATGCCTGCATAGAATTCACTGCAATGTTACTTAAATAGGAAGGGAATAGCATAAAAAGCTCTGGATGCTATGTTGTAAATACCTTTTCCAAAGTAAAGATTTCAGAGTTATGATTGACTTTACTTGAGACATGATTTTACCTCTAGATTTTTTATTTTCATAACTCAGAAGTTAGCAACCCTTCTTCAATGGCAAGACCAACCTGTTTCCGTGCAGATTTAGTAGCCCTGAGCTTTGAATTGCCAAAGGAGAGATAGGCGCAGCATGAAGAATAGTCCTGATTTCCAGATATCTGGCAAATTCAATCCATATCTGAAGACTTCATATTTTAGTTATTGCTTTCTTTTGTCTCTCATTTTCTGTTTTTTAATGTTTCAGACAGATACAATGAACACCTTCTGTCTCCATACCCTAACCAAAAACACAGCCTCCAGAAAGCCCCCCTTGTTTAGATCTCAGAATAAAAAGATTGGTTATTTTAGGGCATTTTTCTACTTATTATTCAATTTAAATTTGTATATGTCAGAAGATACCGGCTGGGATATGGAACGTGATCTCTACAATTTTGAGGTACATAGAAAAGATTCTTAAAGACTAAACGAAGAAAAGATACACTAGTTCGCCTTAATTGCACCGAGAGGCATCTAGGCTGAAGCTGTAAAATAATAGACAGGATTCTCTAACTTTTGTGTAGAAAAACCCTGGAACATGAATAAATTTTTAATATGTAGTCCAAGAGGTAGAATAATATAGTTACTGAAACTTGTAAACTTAGTTTGACTCTGTACCTTTCTTGTGCTTATGAATATAATTCAGGAGACAAAAGAAGGCTGGACAACATAACATTCAAGATCTGAAATAGAATCTCTATGCATTGGCAACAAGCAATTAAAAAAAGTTGCAACATTCAGTTTGCTAGTGATCATATGCATCTCCAGAGAGCAACATGAGTAAAACTCATAAATAGTGCATATATTCTCGCTGCAGATCACGTACTTTCCAGTATTTTGTTGTTACCTTTGCTACAAAGTTTTAACTACCTTTTGTTCTACGTGGCACAGAGACACTGCACAATGGCTTGATCAGTAAATGTGCAGAATCATGAATGTTACTGTTACAGAAATCACCCTTGATTTGGAGTTTTCAGCCTTCTAGTGGTGAAATTTGTAATTATTACATAGATCTCATGAGCAAAGTAAAAATATGTTTGTTCAAAGTAAAACATAATAGCATATCAAAAGTATATTAGTATGATATTATATTAGTTTGTAAGGATGTACTCTCCTATTTTATCCTAATTATTTTATATTATCTTCTGCTTTATCTTAAGATCCAAAGGACATTTCCAAACACTATCCCTTGCTTGTGATATCTATCTCTGTCAGATAATCCCAAAGCATAAGAAAAGTAAGTGAATACACTTGGATAACATCCATTACCAACAGGATGACGAGAAGTTTGTGTGTTACTAGCATGATGTTTTGAGTTTTTATGGTTCATTCACCAAAAAATAAAGAACAAAAAACATAGCTTTACCCTCCCAATCTAATCCCCAAGATCAGAAACAGTGTGTGTACCTATTTGATGGCAAACTGACATGAGTCAGATGGAGAAATTTCCTGAAGTAGATTACAGAGTGGTTTCTGCAGCAACATGATCCCCCTATGAGGAGGGAATGGGAGAAGGTAGCCACTGACCCTCCAGATATGCTCCTTGTGCTGCACATTTTTACTCCTGTTACCTGGCAGGCCAGTGCAAAGTGGAACTGTACTGTCTGACCAAAAATCTTTGCAGCTGCCTGCTTAGGAGTAACTATGTAAGTGAAAACACTGTTTCTGCAGATACCCTATTTGAGAAGAGTTGACTTCATTGTTTGGGGATCTGGACTGGAGAAAGACTTAATTTACCTGATACTTGTGCTTTATAGAGGTATATTTTCAGAGATGGATGTAGGCAAAAAACTTAGCTGGCAAACTGTAACCTGTCTCAATTTTTGTGTGTGCTATTTAATTAAAGGCATTCTCAAAGTGTTCCTCTATTCTACACTGTCATTGACATTTTAAAAAGCAGTTTTGTTGCAAAGTATATACATTCAGTAATTAATGGCGCTTTTGAAAGACTCCATTGCTTTTATCTGGTGAAATAGGATGTTTGATGAAGCTTTATTACTGTTGCTTAAATTCAGTTTAATGGAATGCAAACTCATCCACCATTAAGCCCAGAAAATAAGACCAATTTCATCACAGAAATATTTAATCTGGAAGAGCTACTTTCTGTGACTGAGAAAAATCTGAAGAAACACAATGTTGAAATTATGTCCCTCCATTTCCACAGAATCACATAATCACAGAATCACTGGGGTTAGCAGGGACCTCTGGAGTTTATCATGCCCCCTGCTCAAAGAAGGGTCGGCTAGAGCAGGTTGCTCAGGGCTGTGCGCATCTGGATTTTGAATATCTCCAATGAGAGAGACTCCACAGTCCTACTGGGCAGCCTGTTCCAGTGTTTGATTACACTCAAGATGAAAAAAATTTTTTTTTTCTTGTGTTTAAGTGTATTTTCCTTTATTTCGGTTTGCTGCTATTGCCTCTCATCCTTTCACTGGATATCATGGAGAGAAGTCTAGCCTCATATTCTTTATTCCGATCAAGTATTTATGTGCAGTGATGATATTCCCTTCCACTCCCACCCTATATCTTTTATTTTCCAGGCTAACTGATCCCAGCTCTCTCAGCCTCTCCTCGTAAGATTTATACTCCTATTATGTCTTTTCTCATACTGAGGAGTCTAGAGCTGGATACAGCACTCCACATGTAATCTGGAGCACCCATGCTAGAGTGGGAAAGATCACCTTCTCCAATTTGCTGGGCCTAAAACAGCCCCTGGGTTGCAACCTCTTGGGTTGTTGGCCTTCAGTGCCACAAGGACACATTGCTGGCTCATGGTCAACTTGCCGTCCACCAGAAACCCCAGGTCTTCCTTTACAGCGTGTTGGTCCCTAGCCTGTGCTGCTGCATGGGCTTATTCCTCCCCAGGCGCAGGACTTGGCACTTCCCTTTGTTGAACTTCATGAGATTCCTGTTTGCCCATTTCTCCAGCCTGTCAAGGTCCCTCTTAATAGCAGTGTAACCATCTGGTGTACCATTCACTCCTTCCAGTTTTATACCATCGGCCACCTTGCTGATGGTGAATCTGCTCCAACATCCTGGTTATCAATGAAGATACTGAATACTGTTAGATCTAGTATTGACCAATGGAGGAATAATGACTGGCTTCCCGCTGGACTTTGTGCCATTGATCACAATTCGTTGAGCCTAGCAGGTCAGCCACTGGCCTCAGCTGCCCAGGATTTCTGAAGACAAGTATTAGCACTAAAGACGGCAACAAAGGAGATAATGAGTACTCCTGGTTTTTCCATATCCCTTTTCACCAGGCCCCCACCCCATTCAGCAGCAGGGCCACATTTTCCATAGTCTTCCTCTTGCTGCAGTTGTATCTGTAAAAGCTCTTCTTTTTCCGCTTCATGTCCTCCACCAGATTCAGCTCCTGGTGTGTTTTGGCTTTATTAACCCTATCCCAGCATACTTGGACAGTGTCTCAATATTCCTCTTGAGTCGCCTGCCTCTGCTTCCAACTCTTGTGAACTTCCTTTTTATGTCTGAGTTTTGTCAGGAGCTTCTTGTTTATTCATGTAGGTCTCTACCACCTTTATTTGACATCCTGAATGATGGGACAGACCATTCTTCAACTTGGAGGGAGTCATCCTTGAAAATCAACAGGATCTCCTCGATCTTTCTTCTCTTGAGGACCATCTCCCATGGGATTCATCCAAGCAGGTCCCTGAAGAGGCCAAAGTCTCCTCTCCTGAAGTCCAAAGTTGTCATTCTGCTTGATGCTTTGCTCCTGTCTCTCAGCATCCTAAACGCCTCCATTGTATGGTTGTTGCAGGCAAGGCTGCCCAGACCTTCACTTCCCTGACCAGTTCTTCCTTGATTGTATCAGGTCCAACAGAGCATCTACTGTCCTCAGCTTCTTCATATCTATGTTAGGAATTTATCATCAATTAACTCCAGACATCTCCTGCATCGCTTTCACCCTGCTGTGTTGTCCCTCCAGTGCATATTGGGGTTTATAAAATCTCCTATGAGGACCAGAGGAGGGTGAGACTTCTTCCAGTTGTCTGCAGAAGGTCTCGTCTTCTTCCTGAATAGGTGGTCTGTAACAGAAAGCCACAACAATGCCACCTACATCCGTCTGCCCTCTAATCCTAACCCATAAGGTCTCAGCTGGCTCATCATCTGTCCCTAGGCAGAGCTTCATGTGCTTCTGCTGCTCTCACATAAAGGGCAACTCCCCCTCCTCACCTTCCTGTCTCGTCCTTCCTAAAGAGGCTGTATCCACCCACTGCAGAACTCCATTTATGTGGGTTGTCCTAACACATCTCCCAGTGAGACTGTAGCCCTGCAATAGTGTACAGACCTCTAATTCCTATTCTTGTTCCCCATGCTGTATGTGTTAGTGTATAGGCACTTCAGAAAGGCACCCCCTTATGTTGATTTCCCAGGAGAGCTGTGAGAGCTTCCCCTTATGATGTTCTCTGCACCTTCTTATTTGTGTGCATATAGTTGAGGCAGGCTACCTTCTATCCTATTTTGTTGATTATGAGATCTCTCCTGTTCACACCACCCTGTACCCTTTACTTGCCAAGCACGTCCACCACTTTCTTGCTTGGTTCTGGGCTGTCATCTCCCTCTCCCATCATTGCTAGTTTAAAGATCTGCTAATAAGTTTGGCCAGACTTTTGACAAAGATGCTTTTGCCTCACACGGTAGAGTAGATCCCACCTCTGCCCAGTAGGCCTCTATCCTTAAAGAGGGTCCCATGGTTGCAAAAATCAAACTTTTTTGTTTGCAAGTGCTTGTACTGCATAACTTGCAGTACAAGGTAAAGCATCTGCAAAATGATTGACCTAAATAGTTTTTACTCCCAGCTGAGAGGAAGTGCAGGAAAAGCAGATGCTTGACTCTTCCTGTAGCAATGGCTGACACGTGTTTCTTCTTTAGTTTTGCTTCATTTAGAGATCAGGAAAAGGCAATAATCCCCATTATTTAACACCTATTTAGACACAATATTTGTTGTATTCCAAGGCGGAATAAAAGGAAACTTCTCTAGAAGCGTCACGGTATGCCGTGTGAAGAAAAAGCCCATTGAAATGCACTAAAGCAGTTTGGGATTTTCACATCATTTCACTTTAAGTGAGTTCTAGTGTACTTGACTACCCTCATTCTCCTCTTATGTAGCATAACCTTTTCAACCAATCCATACATAATCACCAAGTAGTCAGAGACTCCTAACATCAGTGCCAGAGCTGATTCAGCGTGTCACATTGCTGAACCTACTAAATCACTGAGCTGTGCAACAGAGAGATGAAAACTTCCTCAACACTTTCGATAGCATGTCCTTTCAGTGACAGCCACTATGAAGGGGCCAAGGAGCCCACTGTGACAGATGTAACAAGAAGCAGCATCTCTGACACAAGGACTCATAAGACGAAGAGAAGATACAGAAGATAAAGAGTGAGGTCAGCTCTAAATCTATTAAATTCCATTAGTCACAGCATTCTTCACTTGTTTCTTACCTTAAGGGCTGAGGAGTCAGTATAGCTTATTATGGCTGGCAGGAAAACTACAAGCAGCTTGTTTAAGTCAGTTAACTTGTTTGTATTCTTATAGGTCTGTATTACAATGAGGATATATATACTGATTAAAAAGCTTATGAAGGGATCTTAGCTTTTGCAAAATGACCCAAGCATAGCCTAGTTCGTGGTAGTGTAAATAGATTAATGAACAGTACACAGACATTACAACCAAGACATAAAACCAAGAAATGGACTTTAGGCTCTCTGTAGAGTATAGGTTAACCACTACCCACAGAAGAAAAAACCTCTCAATACTTTGGTGTCTTGTTCAGACATATTTGTAATACTTCACATGATTTCAAACTGTGTTTATTCCATATGGAATAAACTGTGAGGAGACAACAGCAAGAAATCTAAATATGGGAAACTGTTAATCAAGATATACAATAAAATATTAACATTAAAGGCTGAGAAAATTGAATGCTTTTCAGCAATGAGCACAGTAGCACATATTCTTCAGGGTATCTGAAGAGATAGGTTGTGCGTCTCCATTTACTTCTGCAGATTGTTTTGAGAGTTAACAATGTAAGTCTTTCAGAAATGTCTTCTGTTAGTGGGTAGCAGCATTATCACTGGCCTATGGCAGGCTAATGCTGAGCACGTCTTAATCCTTGCGGGTCTCAGGAATATTTGTCTTCTAAAATATGTCATTCTGGACAAAGCAACAACAGAGAAATAGATACTGATATATTCTACTTCTCTGACTAAGCAAATATCGATGCAAAGCATTTCAGACACAATCACAGATTATTCTTTTTCTGCACCATTCTATTCCCTTTTCTTCTTTCTGAAAGAATCTTGAAGAACCACTAACTCATGCTAGGCTATAATGCTTCTGTGTTTTAAGACTGACCCATGAAAAGCTTGTTTTCTTCCAAGCATGTCTGTATTTCTACAATGATTCTCTTTGATAACTTATTTCTTCTCTCAATTTCTTATAGTATGTTTAAACGTTCACACACTTTGGTCAGGTTAATAATGCATATTTTACTCGTGATGTTGCATCAATTTACCTGCTTTATTGTTTGCCTGTGAGAAAAAAGAGAGAAGAGACAGTAAGCTAGGGTTAGCGTTAAGGATAATGAGCTACCAGTTACTGCTAGAGAGTACAATTGCAGAACATAGAGTAATTAAATATTTAGTCTTACTGAATTAATTGAACAAAATAGATAATATATTGTATGGGTATTATGAAAACAACACACTGTGATGTCTTACAGGGAAATTCCTATTAAAAAGTTTAAAACCTGGAGTTACTGTCCATTTCTCCTTGACAAAGGGGCTTATGCTGATACACAACATAACCTGGAATACTCTAAAAAGATGTCTTGCTGTTAAACTGGTGATATTGGCAATTTTCAATAATCTAACTTAGATCTCACTAATTTATAAAGAGTTTTTACCTCCCAATTTTACTGTTAAACATTCATCCCAGGTACTAACATTGACTCAGACTGTTGATTAAGATTACACTCTGAGAGTCTTGTTTTGGGCAAAAAGGAAGCACACCTCATACATAAAGCCAGGAATATATGCTCAGTGTAATTGAAATTCTAATAGTCTAATCAAAGAATTATTAGCCAAGATTACAAAAGAAGAAAATGAAAGAATATTATTACAGAATAACTCACTTATGACACGAGTACAATTGTTATACACATTTTTCCTAGTATCTTTCCTTTTCCCTTACCCCTTCTCTTCTGTTATATAAACTGGGTCCTAAGGCTCTTGTTTCAAACTGGGAGTGGAGACAAGGGATTACAAGTACAGCCAGTTTCCCAAGCCCTTCACTGATGGTGTCGACGTTTTCTTCCTCTTCTTTTTAGGAACTACTTCTACACATTTTCTGTCATACTTAAACTTGATCTTTCATTAATTGGTCTACAGCTCCAGGTTGGTTCTAAATTTGCAATATCAGGTCTGTCTTATGTATGTTGGATACCTGTTTTTTATTCTCTTTGTTATCCCTAAAACCAGTTTTGCCCAGGTCCCCAGTCTGCATTTCTTCAACTGGCCATTTGTGAGTTGTTTACGTCCTGGGGTTTCCAGTGCATCTGTGCCTCTCACCTAGCTTCTCATGATTTTATTCCCCAACACTATACATTCTGTGTCCCCATTTTCAAGGCATCTGCTATCATAACATGCTGATATACTTCTACACTTTATCATTATTCTAGAGTCACAATTATTTCATTCTATGCAGAAATTTTCATTCCACACAGAACAGACATTCTATAAAAATATAAAAAAAGTGTTTGTACCACACAATTATAAGTAAAACTGATGTGGCAATAATCACATAGTCAGTAAAAAGTGGCTGTTAACATCTAAACAAGGTAAAGCAAAGCTCCAGGTAGGCCAACACCATTTCAGACAGAGCCTGAAAAATGTTAGTCCTGAGGCCTTGCAAAGCTGGTAACAAGCCCTGGACTGTTACTAGTGATGGTAGGCTATAGGGCTACATTAATAACTACCATGGATCTTTGCCCTCAAAAAATATACCTAATATGTTGTCAGAGACGTCTTTGCCTTTGACCTGCTTATCCAGTTATCTCTGTTTTGGTCTCCTAAATAGTTTAACTACAGTCCTAGCCCACATCACTTGTTTTCTGAATGTTAATGGTGTCTCTTTTACTTGTAACTATGGCTGAGGTGGTGCATGAATGACCACGTGCAGAATTAACTTTTATCTAAACAGACTGATATTTGCACAACGATTTTTAATAAGTCATTTCTGACCACTGTCCATCTTCTCATGGGGAAAAATCTACTTCAAAGTTCTGAAAGGGAGAATCTAGGGAAAGCACTCTTGACAGTCCTCTAGTACTCATGTACTCAAATCAAAACTACAGTAGCTGTTTCCGTGTCTTTCTAGACAATTATAAATGTGCCTATGCCACAATTACAATCATCTCAGTACTGACTGGAGAGAAGGACACTGCTGAGTTAGCAGCACTGCCATGTAAAGGTAAAGTATGTGTGTGCAGAAAATGCAAATCACATAAGATTTATGCCAAACTAGAGCAAGGTGGCTAGACCTTAACACTGAACATAAGCCCTCCCCTTTCTTTGTACATCCACTTTATCTGAGTAGGAAAGTAACAGTAGAAAAGTGAGAAAATAACACTATATTCTTTTGTAGTCATCCGGTTCAAGCTTACTGAAAGAAGAGATCCCAAAAAAACTGAGACAGGAAATGTAATTCAGGCTTTATCTTGATACCAAAGACCACTCCTTCCAAAGTAACTATACCACAAGGGCATGAGCCTTCAGGTCTTCAGCTCAGATGATAGATCCTGAATTCTTAAGCTGAGCCTCTTCTGTTCTTCTTTTGGCTAAACTGAAATTCTTGTGACAGATTTTGAGCAGTGGGAAATCCATCTGGACTTGATATACACAGGATTTAAGTTACTGTTTTATCACTCTCCACTCCTTCCCATCTAAATACATCTTTTTAAACAAGGGAAGAAATATACTGCTAATTAATAAATTTATTAGTTGAACTAGGGGCCCCCGAGGCTGAAAATTGTTTATTAAGAATCAGTAAACTTGTTTACCATGGGGACCTTGTCCTGCAACATAGAGAATTGCCAGTGGTTTACAGAAAAAAATCAATCTGCTGACAGACTTCTAGTCCCCTGCAGGCAAGGAATGCATTAGTTCCAACAGCATTATTTTTATTTAAAATTATTCCCTATAGTGAAGAAAGAATTAACTGAACTTTTGGTTAGTATGGATGTCAGTACAAGTGGGTCTACAATAGGTACTAGTGGGTTATATTCGATTCTATGTGTCTGTCTGAGACTCCTTAATGAAGGCAAACTTTATCCTGAAGATACATTATAGCTGTATTACTAAACTCATAATTCGTTATGTGAGGATATAAGGTCATATCCGTACTCAAGGAAAATAACTGACCAAGGGAGTGGCAAATTCACAGAGAATATGTTCAACATGAATATGCAGTTTGAAGACAGGATAAGAGTGAGTGTTACAGTATCAGAATATTTGCTGAATAGTTATGGAACTGTGAAGTATTTATGACATTAGAACTTCTGAGAAAGAAGATGATTAAGAAGATTCAATCTAAGGAAAAGAAAAGAGAAAATAGATGAAGTTCTGATGTTCAGGAGAAACAAAACTAAGATATGAATATGAACTCTCCTGCCTATAAAGTAGAACCTCTACGTACATGAATTCAGATCCTATATTCATTTAGAGACTCCCAGCCAATTCAAATTTTATGTTTTTAGTTTATATAACTCATATTCCTGTAGGATATAGCATTATTATCAGGCTCCAGTACAAAAGCTACATGATTACTCAAGCTGACAATGACAAAAATAATTACCATTAGATTGCTCCTGTGTCCCTTCCTAAAACTCCTAACAAGATTTTAAATAGTACCAAGAAACTGGTTCTTGCAGCCAAATTGAGGGCAAAGTGAGAAGTAATTGATGTTACATGGACAATGACAAATAAAAATTTTAAATTACAAGAGAAGATTTAAATTAATTTGAGGAGAAATTGAATGCCCTGGCAAGAGAGATCCTCTATTGTTGTTAGTCAAAAGCAGCCTGCCCTGAGAGAGACTATCCAAGGCTGAAAAAATGAACCTTGTCATAGTGTAAAGGCATCCTACTCAAATTAGTCCACATAGAGAGTTGCATAACTTCTCATTTGTGTACAGAACTGGGGGGAAAGCATTACCTCTGCCGTTAGCCAATAATTGGGCAACATAAAATGAGTAACTGCTCCTGGTCTGGCCTTTCCTCTCATTTCAAATTCCAAAGTGTTAGTCTAAAGCCATGAAACTTTTATTTTTCCCCTCTCCTTACCCCATGACTCTTGCTACTGTGAACCTAAATTCTTTTAGGAAAAATTCTCTTGAGTGGTCTTTACATAAGTACATACAGCCCTGAGAGTAATAGAGGGTTGTATAGTAAACATTTTTTCAATCCCATCACTCATTATGTTGAGAAGTGTCTTTTTCTAATCTATAATTTCAGCAGCATTGATCAACGGCTGGGTGAGTAGGTAAGTAGTTAACAGGCACTGTTATATTTACATCTAAATGTTCTCATTCTCTGTTTTTTAGCCGTTTTTTCCCTACTTTTCCCTGTTTCATTTAATTGTTTTGGGGTATTGTTAATATTTTAGACCAAAATTCTTTGTTGCTGTTATTTTTATTTGGTAGTGTTAGCACAGAAGGAGTCTCAGTAAAGCAGGAACTAACCATTCTTTAAAACACTACAAGCTTGTAGGAAAATGCTCGGGTATCATAAGACGTCTCCACCTTAAGAGCTGATGGAGAAGGGAAGTTCTGGGTTTTTTCACATCTGGGAGAGGATGGCATCCTCAACCTCCAATCACACCAAACTGGAAGAGGAAGAGGCTAGGCATGACTCCAGGTCCTTGGGTGGTTGATCATCCTCCATGTTAGCCATCCTTGCTATTGAAACTGCCAACGTACTGCCAGTCATATGACATAACATCAGAGCTACGCTTGAGCTGCTCAAGCCATAGTGCAAGTGGCCTGATCACAGTAGCACATGATCTTGGCCAGACATTTTGGGAATCCACTAGAGTTAAAACAAATCTTATTTGCACATATGGAAAATAAGCAAAAAAAAAATTATGAAATGAACAATACATTAGGAAATATAGGAGAAAATATATCTGGTAAATTCTAAATGAAGATAAATTTAAGTTTATTCTGTGATAAAACTGGATGTTTCCACAGCATTATAACATTATAAAGATGTCATATTTCTTAAAAAGTATGCATTTTCAGAATTGGGGGAGAACACACAAATCTGCAGAAACCAATGAAGAGAAACAGCCTTTTTTTTTTTCACTGAAATCTCTGAAAATTTTCTCACTGACTTCAATGGGAATAGGTGTAAGCATATAACATTTATGAATAAGTTCAAATTTCTTGAATGAAAAAATCATCAAAAATGATATTTTACATCCAGTAAATGAATTCATAAAGAAAAAGACTTCAGCTCTTGTTATTCTGATATCATATTCATTATGAGAAATTCAATTCATTAAAGCCAGAAAGATTTTATTTAAATAAATGACGACAAAAATCAATAACGATTGGAAGTGAAGGGATATTTGAGTCAATTAAGGGTGAATTAATAGTAGATTTAGCAAGGCAACAATGAAATTCCTATTTTACAGGCTTTTTCAAGTCAGAACTTTACGTGGCGATTGAAATTAGGATTTTAGCGCTGGCAAATAGCATCAAGAATTTTAGATTGAAGTTTAATTTATAAACATATGTGATCAGATTCAAGTCTCCCAACTCTACCCTGTGATTTATGCTATTGCTTATGAGATCAGATTAAGACCTATTAAATTCAGACTTAGGAAATGGATACATGATTTTTGTCTGGATTCATCTCTTGCTTTTATCTTGCTCATTAATTGCAAAACTTTAGAGATTAGAGGCTTGCAGCATGATGTGCATGATATTGCGTGCATACATAGTAGGAGACCACACCTGTTGCAATAAGCTTCCTTTGCCCAAAGGAGTAACTTATTAGATACACGCCACCTTCAATTTATTATTAATTCAATGTTGCCAATCAAATTAGAGGGCAGAAATGCCTAGAATTCACAGGGAAAACACACATGTTACCATGCACTCTAATATCTAGACTGTTCCTGGATGAACAGCTGGCCAGGCAAAAAGCTCCCTGGACAGTTAGGCTTCCCCAGGAAGGCAGCATCCCACAGCTTTAACTTGACATGCATAGCAAAAAAAAAATCCCATGGCTGCTTCTGGCCTCTGTCCTTTTACATCTTCTTGGTTGCTGGCTAAGTTCTTGGGGACAGCCACACCTTCACACCCTGACCAGACTCACTTGATTCCTCGTGGGCTACGGTCATGTTTTTCCTGATCCATGCATTCAGACCTCTCTTTTGCTCTTCCCTGACTCGCCACAGCTCTGGGCAGTTCTCATTAGTTCTTCTTTATTCGCACTGAGTAGCTATAAAGTTTATCTCTACCTACCTGGCAACATAGAGACGTGGAACGGGAGGTAATATGCCACTCTGATGGCAAAGGCAATTGCCCAAGGACATAAAGTGGCACAATGGCTGACCCAAGAAGAGATCTCAGAAAGCCTCTTGATTTTAAGTCTAGTGTCAAAAAACTATCATATGCAGTAGTGAAAATGCAGGATTGCAATGCAATCTTAATATACGCATCAGGAGAAAATGGGAAATGAGAAACGGAATAGATCACTGAATATTTGAAGAAGATAGATAGTCTATGGCTATTCTGTATCAAAAAATGAAAAGAAAAATACTCCTCCTCTTCCTTCCCCAAGCCTCTTCTCTTTAGATACAATAAAAAAATGCTCCCTATATATTGTGTGACAAAAATGTCAATGCATACTTTAAAAAAGCTCTCAAAAATGTCTTAGAATAGATATGGAGAAATTTAAAGACTTCATAAAACAGCTAGAAAGAGACGGAAATTTTGTAGGTGATCTCTATTGACCTCTTCTTCTGCAGTGTTACTTTATTATTGTATTATGTTTTAGTGAATCAAAATGGTGCTTATATACTGATATAGCCTCATTTTTCTTGTATAATTGTCAAATATGATTCACTTGATAGTGGAATCTGTGATATGGCTGCAGTTTATGCAAGTACATTCAAATGTAAGTTATACTTTAAAAAATAAGGAAAATGGGCATTAGAAGGATTATGAAACCACACGTACTAATCAGTGTGTATCTGATATCCATCCATTCATTTCAAACTGCAAGTGTGATAAGGTCAATTCACTGAATGATGGAATGAGTACATGCAGGATCCTAACTTTTCAACCTGATGCCAAATTGTTTTTTCAACTAATAAAAAAAAAGGACTATTTGGAACAGTTTCTTATTGCTGGATCAAATTACAGGTCTTGAAAGACAGCTGTAAAAATTGATAGACCAGAATGAAGTCATTATCTAGATTCTGGCTGGTTCAAAATAACATCTAGAGAGATGAAAAAATTGGAAAAAACATGTTATAATGACAGCATAACATAAATGTGTATTTTTTCGGCAGATAGTGTTAACTTTGTAAAGGTATTCTGATGCAGAGAAAAGTTCATATAAAAATGTATAATAACGTAAGCTGACTTTACCTGCAGTTCTTAATCAATCATCTCAAACTCTGAAGACCTTTTAGATTATATTTCTTGCAGGACTTAGATGCCTACAAATCAGATAGCATTATGTCTATCATGTGTGTATCAAGTCCCAGAATTAAAGAACTAGGATCTGTATACAGTGCAAGAGTGCAATAAAATTCATTTAAGAAAAGCATACAGAGCAGAGACCATCCTACAACACTTTTTCATCCAGCAGAAAATAATGGGTACAGAAGTCTGTTAAAACTACACAGCTTTCCAGAGCTTGCATTTTTTAATTAGAAGCACGGAATAACATTTTTCTTGCAATATATAATGTGAAAGTTACAACTCTCATGAGGGAAGGAAGATGAGGTGATTTTTTTCTGAAAAAATTCTCACAGCTCAGTTTTTTCTAAGCAGAATTGTCAAACCATCCAAAGTGTCACACAATAGTCCAGCAGTAATTGTACTTAGAAGTTGAATACATCCCTCCATCACTGAAGATTCAAGGCTACATTGTTCCTCTGTGCAAAAAGAATACAAACCTAATGTGGCAGAAAGAAACCGTGTAAGCAAGATCCTGATTCTGTAATACCACATCTGAAATACATCATTATGCATTTCAAGTGAGATAACATGTTGGGTTCAAGTCCCTATCTGTAGTCATCCTTCTGCTTTTCGTCTGGTGACCGTTTATGAAACATATAAGCAATCCTGAAGCACAGACTAGAACCTAGGACTTTCCATGCTTCTGTTGAGTATATGCTCTCTTTTTTTTCCTTTCACATCCCACGGATCTTGCTTCTTTTCTATATAGTAATACATCCACAGAAAGAATAGATGATCCATCCTGATTTCTTCCTCCATTTCCAACTAGATTAGCTTGATCTGTGGTGCACCTAATAGTCTCACACTTTTACACTGATGAAGAAAATACCTATTGGTCTGAATAGATTCTAGGTGCAAATGGGTGCAATTCCAACCATATCTTGTCCAGGTAATTCTGGATGACCAGCTGAAAGCATCTAGGATGTTTTTTTTAGGCTAAAGCTTGACAAGCTTGAAGTCTTAGCAGCATTTCAAATTTGATGACTGTAAAGAGCATTTTTAATTTGGCTGCATCAGCATGGGAAGTCTACCAATGTCCTGTTTTGAATACCTGAGAATTTTTCCAAGTCTTACTGGAAGGAAGCCTTATAAGGAAATACAGCACTCCAACATGCATTTTCCATGACCCTCTTCTCACTGATTCCACTGTGGGGAATGCAATGTTCTGCAAAACACAGCAAGAAAAGTTTTGAGTACACCTAGGAACTGTTTAGATACAACATACAGGCACTATTTAAACCCCTGAAATGATAAATGTGAAAGATTAGATCAGTCCAAAATAAGTAAAAATCCTTTAGAAATGTCAAATGGAGGTAGACTATTCTTGTTCACATTCTTATTGCTGTGTAAAAATTCCGTCATTTAATCATGAAGCACAAGATTTTAAAGATATGATAAATCTGTAGCAGCAATTTGTACCAGCACTTCAGACAGAAAGATAGCTCATCAAAAACATCTCAAGAAGAGAAAGAAACTGACACAGATCTCAATACAATGCTAATCACAGTGTAATTAACATTGCTCAGATAGGCATGAGATAATCATTAGATAGATATTAAACTGCAATCTTGTGTCTCAAAAATCTAATAAGGAATATGTTTGATCAATATGTAGAACCATTATCCAGATTGACAAGACTATTTTCTCTTCTACTTAGTTTGAGAAGCAAAAGGCTTTCAGCCTCTTCATCAAAATAGCAACAACAAAAAGCTTCACTCTTAATTAACCTAAACTTGGCAGGAAACATGAAGGAGGAAAAGCCACAGCAACAAACCGTGTTCTAAGCAAAAATATTAAAGAATAAAAGATTTAAAATAAGGTTTTTTAATCATCAAGAAAGATATTTAATTCTCATTTAAAGACTTCCCTAAATAAGCTCTTCTAATAATTAGTTGTCCTTAGTGCTAGAAATGTGAAACTAGTTTTAGTAGACATTTTTCTTCAGTTTTCAATAACTAAATCTCAATATCCTTTTTTCCTATTACATTGAACATATATCACCTATCAAATACTTCTTCCTTTTAGATTTTGATTCAGTCACTACTGGATATCAGGAATGAGAATCAGTTCAAGTTTAAGAAATCTACATTTAGGTGTCTTAATATAGATGTATAAGCTCCTACTATAGTCACTGAATATCAAAGAAAGAGTCACTGGAAAATAACAGAACAATCTAACGGACTGGATGTGAGGAATGGGACACAATATACTTAAATTTTGGTGTCTGCTTGTAGACAATGCAGTCAGTGGAGCCAAGAGAGTAATTCAACTCTGTAAAGTAATCATTAAGAGCTCTGTTACGTTGCCTAACCATAATCATGTAGTGTCATTTAGGACAACTGATAAACTGAGACGTGGACATGGGACTGGCAGGCATAACATGGCACTGATGTTTTCTGGAGCAGCAGCTGAAGGCCAGAGAGAATACTTTCAAGCATTTTAAATATCACTAGATACCTGTTACGAGGTGACTGTCTCACTGGTGGTGGTGTTGCACAGATGCTCAGACAGTGTGTTCACTAAAAAGGAAAACAAAAAGTACCTTAATATATGGGAATCTTGGAATAGGTAAAGCTTGCATAGAGAATCAAATCTCCTGATGTCCTATACGACCACCACAGCACGTGCATGGTTCATTAGCTACACCTTAACTACATACAAGATATGTATTAAATATCTACATAGAAAAGGACTGTCCTGTGTGACCATTTCCTCAGCAATAGTTTCTATTGACTATTTCCAGGTGTCTTACCTATGCAAAGTTTGATCACATCTGTAGCAAGATTATCCTAGGTGAGTCCTTGGGACACTCCACCCAGAAAGTAAATCAAGACATTGAACTAGACACAGCAGGAGTTTCTAGACTCTGAAATTACCACCTAGAGGGCTTCTGTAACATTTAGTCAAATACTTCATTGTGAAGGTTCAATCAGTTAATCATCTAGTTTCAAGATGGTCCATTGTCTCACACCAGCCCATTAACTCATCCAAGCAGATGACTAGCTGAGGAGTTCCTGGACAACCCAAGGAATTAATGACTTAAATGCACCAGTTGTGCATACAGGCACAGCCCTGATACTCGGCTACACCACCACTATGAAAAGAACAAAAGTGATTTTCATACTCGTGACTCACTTATCACTTAAGTTCCATAGTTCTTGCCAGTGTTTAATACTCAGAACTATGTAAACATAAATTATTTTAAAAAGTGTGCACTTCTTCATAAAAATGCTTCATAGAAAGATAATTGCTTTGTTTTCAACAATAATACCTGATAAAGCAGAGCACACAAAGTGCACAAAATTAGTTATCTAAATTTTTAATGAAAAGGTAGAAAAGTAATTAACAATATTCACAATAAAGTAATGGCATGATGCCAAGTACCATGGGATTAAGACACAGAAAAATAGCACAAGTGTAAGTGCAGATTTACTACAGTTTTAGTACTTGTTACTAACAATGTTTTGTTTACTTGTTTGGACAAACTAAGAGTTACAGATGAGCTCAGAAAATATTTACGCAATCTGAATTTGTAAATTTACATTTTCTAATTTATTCTACTTCTTTAATGATATCTGAAAATGTTTCTTCTCTTAATACCCTTAAAAACTCCAAATATAATTTATTGAATTATTCAACTTAAAATATATATTCATAATATAAATAATAACAAATATATGTCTGAAATTAGTGTGGTATATAGCCAATAGCAGTTTATGAGATAAATGCTCAAAGAAAAACAAGAACTGTTAATATTTTTCAAATGATCAGAAATTTGATTGAGATCTGCTTTTACAAGGGCTTTTTATAAATACTAATTAAGTGACATTTTATAACTATAGGCTTCATATGTTACATGAGTACTGAAGAACAGATTAATTACTCTGAAGACATAGTAAGAACTTTGTTCTTACCCCTACTAAAGTCAATGGGAATTTTACCATCAGCTTCAATGAAAGCAGATTCTGGTATTAGATAGTTGACACAGAGCATATTTTAAAGCCACCTGTGCAAATGCAACCACTAAGACACCTTCTGTTGCTACTATTCTGCAATATTTTCACATGCTATCACACTTTTTTTCCTTTTAATCTGTACTAGAATGAAGAGACCTGAGAAAATGACCTTATTTTTGAGTTATCCTTGTTTTTCTCAGTTGGTACGTTTCGTGAAAACAATCACATTTACTACGAACAGTTCAGATAAAAAGGACATTTGTGATTCCATAAAAATATGTCTTCTAAAAAGTTTTTTTGGAAGTGAGAAATGATGCATTTTCAGTCTTTTTTTTTTTTAATAGGTGTACTAAGATTTCCAATCCAGAGGGCAGACTGAATTACCTGTTTATGAAGGGATGGTAGCCATTCACATAGCTTTAATTACTTGAACAAATATTATATATACAAATGTAGATAAACTGTTGTTTATTATAACTCTAAAATAATTAGAAGAGTGTGTTCTTTCTGGAATTGTTGTTGTATTGAAATAGAAATTTCACCAGCACGCTTTTAACTCTTCAGCTAGCATTTTTTTTTCCAGCACTCAATCATCTCTTTTCTTTTGGGCTGTCTGACTTCCCTCTTTTTCAGCACTAGCCTCCACTCTTTTAGAAAAGTTCTATCATATTGTACTATAAATGGCCAGAAGAATTGTAGAAGTATTTGTACACCCCATCCAGTTTTGAATATCAAAGAGTTTTAGTGTAGTTTTGATGCAAGGGCTTAGAGCCCAAGATCAGGCTGGTTTTAGTTATTATTATCAACATTGATTTGGGCCAGTAGCCATAATATTAATGGTATAACCACGGAAATCATTAAAGAGTTTTAATACAGAATGGTATACTAATCTCAGACGTTCGGCTAACCTTGAAAAAAGCTGAATGACAAAATTTGTTGGGTGTAAAGTAGGGCTTTTCAGACTATTTAGTATGTATCACATCTTAATAAAGAGTTTATATTATAGAAAATGTATTCCAAACACATAGACCACTTCTTCCCCATTTATGATCACTTACTGTCTCTGGGAAGTAAGCATACATTATAAAGATTGAAAAATAATATTGAGAGAGCACTTACTTAATTGAGTTTTAATTTTTTGGAAATCCAATTTAGCAGCTGCAAATGAAGTAGTAACATATGAGCCAGTCCTTTGAAGCCACATGGTGGAAACTGTTGATTTATAAATAGGTCACTGATGTATGTTGACATATGAGATTATTATAGTGTTAACTCTGCCATTTTGTCTCACGCTTTGCTACAGCTAAAATACTTTGTAACTTTTGGATCAATGTATATAATCCATATACAGACAATACTTGGTGCAATGTCACGGGCAATTTTGGCAACGCAGTCAAAATGGACCGTGTAAATATTGATCAAGAATATTTATAAATTATAATTATTTATTTACTTATTTATTATCCCATGGAACAGTGAAAAAATAGAGATGTTTCCATGTCACAACTACTCCTGTGATTCACTTGTCGTTTGTTAGAGAGAAGTTCCAGCAAAGACAGTGTGAGTCACATCTCTGCAATTCAGTGAAGAATTAGGACCATTTATTTCAATGAAATCCAACAGCCATAGCTGGCTAAGTGTACTGATGTTTTCTCAGTAATGCTGTCAAGAAGTACTGTGCCTTATGAAACAAAACAGGGAAAAAACATTGGGTGTGAAATCAGCTGTATCTTCTTTCCTGTATATATTACATACTTTGTAAGGGCATGTGGAATGTGAGAGCATCTACTTCATTAAGATTATCTAACCAATGACCTTTTCAGTTCAAAAGGGATAAGTAAAGGTAGAAGCAAGAAACAAAAAACACACAGACACGAACCTGATAGACAGGGGATAACAGTGACAATGACAAAGACCAAAAGTCTCCAGGCACAAAATGGTGGGCCATTAAGAAACTACAAGCATGGCTTTGGAGAGAGCCAACCGGGACTTTGTAACCAATAAGAAGGCAGACATGAAGATTTTAGATTGTTTATGATGGCCTTATGATGGAACTAGGTAAAACTTACTGAGGAATATTTGGGAAAGGGGATTGGAGGGAAATAAAGAGGGAAATAGGGAGGAAGGGCTATAAAAAGGGATGTTTGCATGGTAGCAGTGGCCCATCAGTATGCTTGCCTGATGGAGCCCTGCACCTGATCACTGCAGTCTATCCTAACTTCTTATTAAATCCTTTCTTAATTATCTTTCCATGTATTTTCTCTCTCTATCCCATGTGTAAGTGTGGTAAGGACTAGGTGCCAGCAACTGGAGAGACATGAGAAAGTGAATTTGAGGCAGCAACTGGAGCCAGACCTCGGGCCATGCTGGCTTCCATGCCTGTGGTGCCAGCAAGTGGGGAGAGAGAGAGTCCTAGGGTCAGCCCCTGGGCAGGGACCAGAGGTCATAGGGCCCATATGCCTCCCAATGTCCTGCAGGTCAGATACGCGGGGGAGAGGCTGGGGTGAATGGAGTGAGGGTCTCAGCATCAGTGGCTGGACTGGGATCACAGATTGTAGTGCCTATGTGCCTGGTCAACAGCTCCTGGGAGGGGACTGGAGCGATTGTATTTTCCTCAGTCTGGTGTGTGTGTGTGTGTGTGTGCATAATTCATAAGCAAAATACAGACTGGAATAGCCAGTGAGTAGGAGGCCTGTGTAACAGGCAAAAGAGCTCAGGATCTGGGCAGGGATTTCAGATGGACAGAGGGGCCATGCTGATATCTGAGGGATATGTGAGCGTGTGTATGTGCTTGTGAACTAGAGAGTAAGGACGTGTGCTGTCACTAGCGAACTTCAGGTTTTACTAGCCAGAAAAGAGGAAGGATATTCTATGCTTCTGTTTATGTGAGTTTTGGTAGTGTTACATGGGAGCGCTGTTGAAGGTAGCACCTTGCCTGTGGCAGCCTGTGTAGCTGGCCATGTCAGTGTCCTCTGTGCGTGTGCGTGTCTAGGGTACATGCTCAACCTCGCTACTGGCTGAACCCGCAAACAGGAGAGCAGCAGCCGCCCCCGCCGGCCTGGGGAGGAGAGACCCCCGAGTCACCAGGCACATGGGCTGGCCTCCAGCTGTCAAGCAGGAGAGATCCCTGGGTCCCAGAGCCTGCTAGAAGCAGTGGCCCTTATAGCATCCCTTAATATACCTATCTAGAGCTTTGAGTAAATTTTTAAAGACCTTAAGAGTCTTAAAGTTCAATGGTCAGACACAAATAGGAACATGAGCGCTGTGTGCCCAACACTCAGGCCCTGAGTTGCTGCTGGAATCCAAAATTTTGCGTTAAGCTCGTTTGTGCTGTCTCAGGTGGTAAAGGCACCTAAAAAAGAAATTTAAAAAAATAGCAGCCTGCTAGCTGAAGGGCCAATGTGCTGGTAAATACAATGTCACTAGCAGGAGGCTACTGGCTTCATAGAAACTTAACAACTCAGGCCTCGGGGCTTACCAGTAATTGTAAGGAGCAGTCATGGATCAATTTCAGCTGTGACTGAAAATTTGGGAAGAGTAAGGAAAGGGTCAGGAGGGCTATTTCCTGCAGCTTAAAACGGACTTTGCAGTGACTTACTGTGCTATAGCTTAACACTATTCTGTAGTGGTATAACAAACAAAAAATTGTCTAACAAAATTAAATTGTTATGGTGCAGGACAAAATGGAAATGAAGTGAGGTCAAACAGGCTGTTTAAGAAGCCATAAAAATAACTCCAAGCAGATCCATGGCTGAGCAGGAAGAAGAAATCCTCACCATCAATGCTGCGCTCTGTGGTGAAGAGCTCAGGACGCTGATGGCTCATCCTTGCCCCCCTCTTCTCACTTACTTCACAGATCTGAGGACCCAGAAGGGCAATAGAAAGGCAAGCACAAAGAGGTAGATAACAGAAAGTTTTTGTACAATAATTTTAACTATTATTAATGTGAATTTATAAATATTTTAGACTAGTGATAATAACACTGTAACTGGACTAATAACAATAACTGGTGGTTGTATTTTCATTAGACTGTTAAGACTTCAATAAGGCCAAAAATAAATTTTTGAGTCCACAAGTAAGATGCGTTTCCTTTTTACCTGTAGTATGATTTGAGTGTAAGAGCTGTCCAGAGCTGTTAACAGAAAAACATAGAGGATGGGGGTGATATCTTAATTCCTGCTTCTGCTAGGTACAACATGCTTTATTCAGAAATATTGGGAGATTCTCTGACCTATGAGCTTGTTAAATGTCTCTCAGAAAATGATACTGCTGATTTTTTTGGAAAATATTATTTCCTACAGCTTAAGGTGTCTGTGTATATTTTATTCTTGATAGCTATGTCTAAAAAAGAACAAGGACTCAACACTGGTCAATGACTATGCTTGTTATCATGCTTCTGGCACAATCTTAGTTGAACACAACTATCTTCCAGGCAATGCCCAGGTACAACTCGAGTGATGTCGGAGGCCAAGAACTACTTTCACAAGAAAGAACAGATAAGCTCATCCCATTATTGGTAGGAAGGAGAGTTAAATATATGACCATGTGACATGCACATGCCCTTTGTCCTCAGGACCAAAGAATAGTCCCTGACCCATTTTATTTATTAATGCAGATTTAACCTTTACCTTGCCACCCATCACTGTTCCCCCTCGCCTAACTTTTCTTGTTGGTTTTTTTTTTTTTTTTGAGATGCTCAATGTCAGAAGACTAGAGATTATGACTGAGATCGTGACTAGAGTTATGGCTGAGGGAAAAGATTTCAGCATGAACCCTCCTCCTTATTTGTTACTATGCCCTAATATACATGTCCCAATCAAAGAAAAAGCTTCAATCAGAGATTGTATTTTCATAGACTGCAGAGTCAATCAGCCGCAAAAGATAAATCTGTAGAAAATCAGGCTTTCTTAGTTCTGGTACTAATTGTTTCGCAGAAACAAAGCAGCACGGCCTTCTTTTCAAGCACTGACACTGATGATGCCGTATCTACTCTCTTCCTTTTATAAAATACCTCAATGGCTAACTCATTTCCCCAGAACAAGAGAGACCTAGGGTCAAAACCAGTTTCTGTCTCAGAGAATACAAACTCTCACCTCCCTGACAAATGCAATAATCACCAAGATAGTTTATTTGGAGTAACAGAGAGTGCTTATCTCTCATCTTGCTAAATCTGTATAGGAAAGAATTCAAGATTAACTGGGAAAGAGAAGAAGAGGACAAGGAAAGTAAACAAGTGAGAACATGTTTATTAAACATTTCCCTTGAAATGGAGGAAGCTATTGATTTCAGGCTATACATACAAGATTATTAATCCATTTCATTCATGACCGTTACATATAAAATACAAAAAACAATCTCCAGACCAGAGGCTGGAGCTCAGAGATCTCTTCTCTCTAGTATGTTCTCTGTCCTGATTAAACTTGAGGATTTTTTTGTATGATGGTACAGCTTCAGAATATTGGGTTGTGAATGTAAAAACACCCCAAAAAGCCCAGTGTGGGGTATTCAGGGCAGGCTGCAGAGAATAACAGAGAGGTGTGATTCAGCAGGGCACAGCAAGGGCTGGCTACTCCCAACAGGCAGATGAGGCGGGAGCTGAGGGGGATCCAGGTGCCTGCTATGCCTCACCACCGGGTGCAGTCCCACAGGGTCTGGTCATGGTGGGCAAAGCTGGGGGCTGGTAGCGGGGTGCCCAAATGGCAAGCGATGAACCAGGTGAACCCAGGTCCGTCCAGGGAGTCCAGAGATGGTGCTGGAGTCAAGGCTGCAATGTGGATCCAGGGCGCCGAAGACCAGCTAGGACATATGTCCTGGGGTCCATCCAGGAGACGAGATACCTAGATCACAAGGCTGGAGACCAGCCTACAGCATCACTGTGCCAGGGTCCAGGGCTGGTGCTGAGCTGAAATGGGGCCCTGGGGGTAGGCAGGGGGTATGAGGGTCTCATGTAAGGCCAGTCAGGGTGGTCTGGCCCACTGGGGCACCTGAGACTCTATCAGATCTCTATTAGGGAATCCCCTTCACTGCAGGATTTATTGCAGCCTATGTGAGCAGCCCAATCTCTAAGCTGAGAGTGAAAAGAGAAAATAGCACTTCACTAGGCAGAGGGATATTCAAATTCTTGTTAGGGATATTAGGATCCTTATTAAGGATATTTGGGTTCCTGGATTTGGTCAGCTGAAATCCATCCCAGTTCAATGAAAGCTTCTGTGTCTTGCTGTGTATAAGAATGATTCCCTGAGGGAATTCTGAACGTTGTCTCCATGTCCTGCAACATCCATGGCTGGAAGACCTGAGCCACTTTGAAATCCTCTAGAATTATGCAGAGAAGTAATAGTGTGAGAACTTGGACTGATCTATCACCTTCCATAGAGCCTTACTTCTACAGGGGATCACTGCTGGGGATACTATCACACTAGCTTTCTGTAGAGGAAGTCCCACAAGAAAAAGTACTTTGCAAACTGTCTGAAATTTTACCAAGAAAAAGTAGACAGGAAAATGTTGTTAGTACAACAGGCTCCCTGAGCCTGTTATATATATAATTAGGGATTCCTTTACAGTGTATCAGATGCCATTATTTTGTCCATCATTGTGATTTTTTCCATCAATCGGAGAGGACTGGGAAATTTAGCAGCAGAGTTGGTTCTCTGACAGAAAAATAAAGTGATGTCCAGTCAAAAGGCACAAAAGTTTGACTTCTGATATAAGGATCTACCTACACACAAGACACTTCAGCTTGTTTACCCGCATGGAGCATTTGTGCTTTTAACATACAAAGGACTACTGCCAGAATGAATTCCTTGTTAATTAAACATATTGGGAGGAAATATAATCAAACAATAAGGTATCATCACTGGACATAGGCATATAAATTTGCAGAAAGGACCCTGGTGACACTGCTGACCTTTTGGAAAGGAGATTTCTTGCCTCTATCCCATCAAGTTAGGGAGGTTTCTATCACAGAAAGCGTCTGAGATATGCTGTTCTAAAGGCAATATACAGGAAAAGGGAGCTATATGGCTCCTTTGCCCCTTCAGCAGTTTTGACTAGTGATGCCTCGAGTCAGTTACAAAAAAAGTGAAGATACCTTTATCTTGTGTATGTTGCTCAAGACTCTCCAAAGTGTCATTCTGCAACTGGAAATGCTAGAATTTATGTTCTCTGGTCAAACTACTAAAAGAGATGGACTTTAAAACTGCCTCTGCTTAATAAGTAACTTTTTTCTTCTTCTTTTCTTTCCCCTATTCCCCCTTTTCTCCTTTTTTATTTTTTATTTTTTCCTAATTAAACTTTGTGTATGCTTTCCAAAGACACATCAACGCCATGGTGGCTGAATCTTTCAACAGGTAGAAAAATGTTAGACCAGGAGCAAGCATCAGATAAGCTTTTTTTTAACATTTCAATTGAAAATAAATTAGAAATGGCTATCTATTATTAATGGAGTGTATAATAACTGTTTTACAGTGATTCTCCCTTTTTCGTTCTCTCAATTAATAGCCATTTGTGTCTTCAAAACATTTTCTAGCATTCACAAGATTAAAAACAAACTAGTATGGGGCTCACAAGAACATATTCAGTCTCATCTGTAAACTAGATCAGTTCACTAAAAACGTTCACATCAACAAATTTTAAATAGGGTTGGGGAGCCATAGGTAGGCTTTTAAAAAATAGACAAAAAGTGCTTTATTCAGAATACTGAAAACCAGATGTGAATTAGATTATCTGAAATTTAAGACAAGAATTTTCTCTTGCTATTTTTCATTTGGTACTATGTACCTGAAGGAGACAGGGGGGAGCAAAACAGGAATAAAAGTATCCTAATGCGGACATCTCCTCATTATTTCAACTAAAAAATATATGCAAATTTAAAGTTGCTTTTCTTTCCTGATTAACTGGCTCCTTTTCATTGCACTTCTTTGTCAACAGTGGCCAATAGTTTGTCTTGTGCTGCTTAATTATTTTTCATAAAGGTCTTTATTAAAGAAGGCTGTATGTACTGAAACAGAAGTATTAAAGCAAATCCACCTGTGTTGTGTGCTGCACAGTCAGATTTTTCAAGGTTTGGCTTTAAGTACTGTATTGCCACGAGGGATTTTCCTGACTCTGCTGTTCAAGAATACCCAAACTATTCTGTAGTGGATTAACAAAGAGGTTTGTTGATGTAGAGTGAAGCTTCAGACTGGATCTTCAATTTACGTTCTTTAAGTACAGAACAGTGGTTCACTGAACCACTATTACTTGGTAGCCAGTTTTCCCTATTCATTTTGCTGTTGATGTTTAAAGTTAGGACACTCTGGAGTCATTTTGGTTCCTGCAGGTTCAAAATCAGTAGGTATGAAAATCAGTATACTCAAGCTTAGAGAAAGGTTTATAAGTATGCATTGATGTTCAAGAGTACCTTAACTCAAAAGTGACAGCCTCACTGAAATAGCTGTGTGGTTTTCTCTTTTCACCTTTTCTTTAGTCATGATTCTTGTGGCACTTCCAGTTCTTACTGGACCAGCACTCTGCAGAGAGGGCAAAGAAAAGTACTATCCTTCTTTATTGCTAGAATAATCTTTACTAACATTCACAAGAATGTGAATGTTTGTACATCACACTGCAGTTCAAAAACACTATATCTCTTACTCAGAATGATTATGGGCTTGTGAGTTTTTGCTGAATTATAAAGCTTTATACATTTATAATGAATTTTTGCATGTCATTACTTACATAGAGGTGACTCAAATTATTCAAGTTGTATTTTATACAACAATAAGCCCCAGATCTGATCTCTTCTAACCTATAGGATCATGGATAAATTTACAAACCACTACACAATGCTGTCCAGGAAGTTCAGGCATTCTACAATAAAAGTTACTGAGGCTTGATCCGATCTTATTTCCAAGACTAATGATATTATGCAGAAAGACACTCCTCACTTGCCTGGAATTTCACAAATTAATTAATAATCAATGAAAAGAGGGGAGAAGATTTCAAGGAGCTTCTAGAAATTAATTTCTAATTAGAAAAGATAAATGAAAGTTTTAATCCAAGAGGTATAACAGGCTGAATGCTGTGAGATGACGTCAACAAACTCAGCTCTTCAAAACTGGTGTGGTGGCTGTTACTGATGGAGTAATTGTTTTGTATGTCTAGAAGAGATCGCTATGAAGAGTCTTTTTCAAACTCTTCGGTTTCCTGCCTCGGTGTAAAGAGATAGGAAACTTTTATTGTACGCATTTATGCAGGTGGATAATTTATTTCTGATTTTCATTGCCTTCACCAGATACCATAACTTTAGATCTCTAGTATCTGATTGGTCTGGAATCTGGCCAAGACTTTGCCTGGCTTCCTTGATATCCCCCAAACTATCCCCTGGAGATATTTATGTTCGCACCAGTAGATGACTTAGATATTTAAAGGGAAATACAGTCAGAATTTGATAGCCTAGGTTTAAAGATACAAACTGGGAAGCTCCCGCTCAGTTGTCACTTTACTTAAGGCAATACTTAATGATAACGGACAGTAGAACTTGCCAACTTTAGCTTTGCTAAGTAATATTCACGCTCATAGAACAGTGATGCAGGCTTGAGAATAAGGAACAACTCAGCACATTGCTGATTCCAAACAGCAATCGACCCGAGAATAGTTATTCTTTTTAATGCTTGCCCTCCAAGAATTCATCTGGTAAGTGTCCTCATAGCAGCTATGTTACAATGCATCCCAAAGATTCCTTTGCTTTTGTATAGGAGAATTTCCCTTTTATGTAATCACCTAGTGGCTCTATCTCTCTGTGTTGGGAGAGAGAGGGGGAGATCAGGAGGGCTGACTCCTGTTCCCTACTCTGCCTGAAGTACTGTGAAGAGTAGGGAAGTACTCGTACCTGCTCTGCGCCTCTACGCATCTGCTGTAAGCGTGTCCTCGGCAGCAAGCTATCCCCTACTCCAGAGCACTTGCCATTCCCCTTGTTGAAATTTCTCCACCATGTGAGAAATAACTGCAACTCATGGGGAAGAACAAGGGGAGAGAGAAGAGAAAGGTAAGATGACCAAAGAAGGAAGAAAAGAGCAAACTGGAATACGGTACTTCAGTCTATCAGTTAGGGCATTGAGTTATTGCCACATGTTGGAAGATAAAAAGGATGCACCCTCTTCTGGTCCTTTTTCTTCTATTCCTCACTAAATACCTTCTTCTACTCTCTAAATACCTGCTGTTGACTTCTCAGGGACAGATATTAGGGTAGACTGACCTGGGGTCTGACTTGGCATGTGAGTTGTCATTTAAAGAAAATATTTCATTACGTTATAGTATTTATACAATTTTTCTTTGGGTAGTCTAAGTTACGCATTAAGAAATGAAAGATAAGTGAAAAACCCTTTAATTTGTTCCCTTTTTTTTTTTATTCTTACAATTTTCCCTTTTATCTCCTTTTGTCCCTTCCACTGTTTCTTTTACTCTGTTTTAAAATTTCTTGATCCCTTTTTCCATCTATCTTCTGAAATGGAGTCAAGGAAAACAAGACAGATAAAAATCAAATTACAATAAAAAAATCTTTTTTTTTTAAATCAAGATTCATTGTGACTTTCTTTTTTTGTATTTAAAAATAGAAAATGGAGGAAAATTGGGAAATATAAATCTACAAGTTTTGATCAATTCTAACAATTATTATAGTGGATATATTATTATTGCCAAATTCTTTTTCTAGTTTATGAAATATTTTTCATTTTATAATTTATTCTTTAAGACACCTCAAGAGCAAATGAGAAGATCCTTACTTAATTCATCTTACATACATATACACATATGTACATATATATGTATTTATATACACGTATGAATACATGCACATATATTCAAGAAATGAATAGCTGCAAAAGCGGAACTTCACATCAAGGCCTGAAGGAAAGCATTGCCTATCCAATATTAGAGGAATTGTTCAAGAACAGTTCATCCTTGTGAAAATAATTACCTTCATAAAGTTAATTAGCTGCATAAGTGCTGGCTGCATGAGGTAGAACTGCCCAAGGGCAACTTAGCCTTCATGAATCAGTGTAATTCATGCACGTTCATCTCAGTGCTTTCTACCTTTCTGATCTCCTATGGCCTTGAGTACCCCCTTTTTAGTCTGACTGAATAATGATCATGCCATGAAATGTCATAACTATAGTTGTCATGCCATCATAATTAAGAATAATTTCATTGAGAATACCTGGGACTGCTGTTTTCTGAGGCATTTACAAAGACGTTCCAGAAAAGTGTAAGTTTATTAAGTATTCTAGGTCTTTCACAGCTAGCCAGAAGTCCTTGCTATTTAAAAGAACAACTTATGACAACTAATCAGAGGAGAAAGAGAGAAAAGCTGCACTGTTCACATATGTCAAATAAATGCACTCTGAATATGGAAAAATCTGTGATAAAATGGTAATCTATTAGCGTTTTCCATAGGTATGCAAATAAAATTATTTTATGTTCATCCATCCATTGGCAAGATCTTGCTTTAGGTCATACACAGTGTAGTAATAGTCTCTTCTATAGTCTCTTCTTCTCTTAAGAGATGAAATTCGAAATCTCCCCCCAAAAATGTGTCAAAAGCTGTTTACAGTACTTTAAAGCAGGAATCTCGTTCCGAGTCTTTTTTTTACTAAAGTCTGAGCTTTTAATGGCTAAGCATCCCAAATTATTTGTGCATAATACATGTTACTATGCATAACCATTTGGAAGCAGATACAGAATAAAGCAGCCCTGTGGAAAGTACCCCAAAGCATGATGGTCACGATTTGCTCCAGATAACTTCGGCTGCTGAGTGGGGGTGTTGGCATTACAAACCTAATCTCCCAGGGCTCTGTCACTGGAAAAACGACCAGCACCTGCAGACAATGTTTCAGCCTACTTAAGAGAGAGATTTCAGATCTTAAGTTTGTCTCTCTCTTCCCATTAGGGTCAGTAGGAGTATTTTACTCCAAAGGGGAAATGCAAAACCTGAAGGAAGTTCAAAATGAGATTCCCTCTATTCAAAAAAGAATCTGAATCCTGGTCTTTTCTATCCTGCATATGGAATTAACCCCAAGGTACTGTACTAAAGATACACCAGTATGTGTTTCTTGTGAAATCTGATTCATAGTCTGAAAATACCTACTGTATCAGACTGAGGAGTTGCTAATAGGACTTAAATACCTATGTGTTTTGCTACCACACAGCAGTGTAACACCATGTGGATTTTCCTAAAATAACTACAATAATGGAGCTTTTACTTGGACTAATTGCCCTGCTTCTTTATGGTACATGTAGGTGTGGATGTAGCTTAGGTACCTGTTTACATAGCATCAAAATATGTGCTTTGCACAGCAAAGATTTAAATAGAAAAACAACCTTGAGCCACTTTGGAAATTTTACTAAACAAAATTTGAACTCATTGATTTTAAGGTAGGGCAGCAAAATGCAGAGTGGGATCTTTGAAGACTTAATTTAAACTTGCATACGTGTTAGGGTGGATACTCATGGTGTAGATGTCCAAATTCTTTTGTAGAGAGACTTAAGAACTTAAAGTTTAAAGTCTTTACTACTGTAGCTTTTGTTTCATGATGCACAAACGTTACATTGTCCTTGTTTCAGAATATCTGTATCTGATATGTACAAAGAAAATACATTTGCTGGAGGAAAATGTAAGCTTGAACACATACAGGTACATATCTTGTTATTATTGACAGGGAATGAGATAACCATTAAAAATGATTAATAACAAGTACTCATTTTGTTTTAGGGTAACCTTTATGGCTACATATAGGAAAATAAATCGATTCATTATAGAGTACCTTTCCAAATTAATGCTTTTTGAGGGATACAGTCAATATTTGAAAAATAATTCCTCAGCTTTCAAATGAGTTGTGTATTCTACCTCAGCCTTTACCTTATACGCTTAATTGTGAAGTTGATACCACGCTTCATAACATAGTATTTCCATACACTGTCAGGGTAAGAATTCAAGCTTTCTCCTGTGGCTATGATTTTGTTCTCATGTCTGTCTCATATGACTTTGGACTTACCTGCAAACAGGTTTATAATATTACCTTCTCCCTTTTTAGAGCTTTTCAGGTACTTAGCAGTGGTTTATAAATCCAGGCTCTGATTCTGGAAATACATCTACATTACTAGGCAGCATAATTGTGGAATTACAGAACTGGGGTCCAGTTCTGGGAACTAGTCAGGTTTTTCTAGCCATTTACATTTCATGTTAAGATTTCTTCCTTTGTAGATAATTTCTTCTAGACTACATTTATATTCAAACCTACTACTCCCTTCTCCCAAGACTTTAAAGAATTAATGGTTGATCAGGCCAGTAGTTTGCAAGATGGATGGTAGAGGTTTGTCGACTAATGGCTGATATCCCTTGAGCTTGGATAGATAAAGCCATCTCCTGTCCAGATAATAAAGAGAATGTCTCAGCTGTTGTTCCCATACTTAATCATCTATTAACAAAATGGTAAGACAATAGCCCTTTCTAATTGATAGAGTAAGGTTCAAAAATGGCAAAAGTATGATCCAAAATATTGATAGTCATGCTTTACACAAACATATACAAGAGAGTAGTATATGTGAGCCTTTAATGTTGCTTGAGTAAGACTGTTCAGGAAGAGAACCACATTACTTAGCAGTGACGGTAAGTCGGAAAGGAATTCCTTTAAAGATGATTTTCCATCTAATAAGATCTCAGCTCAACCTGTTAGTGATCTTTTAACAGAAATAGTAGAAAAGACTTTTGATCTGACAGTCAAGAGAAAATTTTGTCAGCCAAAGAGAGTAAATACAGGTAAGAAATACACATCAGGGAGAAACGTTATCTTTTATATGACAATCTAATGTTTGGAACATTTAGAAAGTGATAGGATTTTGCTTATAATGCTTCTAAACTTGAGAACGCTCACGAACGATTCCCAGAAAAGTGCCCTACCTCGTTCATTGGCACTGAGACGCCTGGGGAGGAGGACACAATGCTCTATCCATTTTGTTTAAATTATGCCCTTGTGTTGAAAGTAGTCCAAAATTAATTGGGCCAGAGAGACAAAAATAGGGAAGGATGTGCCAAACGGCTGCAGAAACAAAAATAGAGAAAAGAGGAGGACCCCGGATCTGAAGTCCAGCAATGAATTTCCTTTCTTGAGAGAAGAGTTTTTTGTCCTTTTCCTTGGTGCTTATCACAAAATGAAATCATCCTGTCATTCCCAGTTGAAAAGGTTTAATGGAGTCCAGGGAGGTCTAAACGCCTTCGTTCCTGATAGCGTACTGCAGTCATTATCATGCTTAAGGCGAAGGTCTGATCTGCTCAGGATAAGCTCAGGGCTGGAATACAAGACCACTATTAACAGACTGTTTTAACAACTGTAATAAGATAAACGTTGTCCTCCTCCAGCCTCTTTTTCAAAGACTGAAATGTGCCAGTTCTCCATACCTAGAGAGGGATGACTTCAATACCTGATTCCAGACGGCATTTTCAGGTTCTGAATATTAAATGCACTGAGATGCCTATTGCAGAGCTTCAGATCTGTGCATTTCATTTCAACATTTCAGATGTCCGGTCTTTGGGGATGGTTGTTGGCTGGCTTATCTAATTGACGTTTTGAATTCTGTGCTCATGTGCCTAATTTGTCTTGTATGTTCTACAGAGAACCTGTGGATCTGCATTGACTTTTTAATTATTCTCTCAGTCTTGAGTCTCTAAAAGTTAGGCATGGTAGTGTCATCTTTATGCCAAGTCTCTGTCTCAGCTCTGTGTGTAAAGTCAGGCACCCAATCAGACAGCCTTACTTTGTGTCTTACCTCAAACCTGTGAAAATTCATTACTTTGTGTCAGGCCTCTAGAAGGGCAAAAAACATTAAAGCAAACAGGAGTTGTACGTACTCCTACTCTGAGAAATTAGCTATTTATTTTAGTGCTTTACAAAAAGAATTTCAACGCTTGACTGGAGAATTTTTGAAAATGTTAGCCTCCTGCTTAAAATATCTGACTTAAAGAGATAACCTCTGTTCCCTAATCCTGATTACAAGGTTAAAAGAAGTATATATTGGTTAACTGTCTGTCACTCTACTGTATTCTCCTATGTTGTTGCATTTACAAAGAAGCAGGAATTGTGTTAGTGCAGAAGAGATCAATAAGAAGTCTGTTATTAATCTACTAGTAAACTTTGAAGTTGGAAGAAAGGAGAACTATATTGCTTTCAAACATCCTTGACAGTTTAACAAAGATGTAGGAAAAGACGGAGAAAGAGATGGGGAGGAGCTGTAATGACTGCCCTTAGTAGTAAAGAAAAGAAGAATGACTCAGGTGCTGAAGAGTTACATGAACCATACAGTTTCATCCTTCAGAGGTTGAAAGGTTCAGGGCTATTAGCAATTTTCCTCTGCAGATAATGAAAAAAAGAACAAAGCAAGAAACAGAATATCTGTCCAAACAGGCTTTTCACATTTATTGGCCTAACAGCTTTACTTTCATCTAAGAAAGCATGAAATAGTAACGCAGCAAGGAATTATGAAACATGCAACCTTTAGCCTTGAAAAAGAGATTTGTTAAGCCTTTAGAACCATAGCTCTTAATCTTTTTAACACATAAGCCATACAGTTAGCAAAACATATCACAGAGTGTGATATAAAGTGAAAGCGCACACACATTCGTTTTTCTCATGTAAAATTTTCTCACTCAGCACTAAACCTTTCCCTCCAGGAAGCATTTTGGAAGAGAAAGAGCTGACTGCTGCTATGACTGAATCCTTTTTAACCCTTTAAAGAAAGAAGCAATTGAATTACTCTCTGATTAAAATAAAGAGTTTTCTAGGGAGGACATAGAGGAGCTCCAAAGTATGTTACTCCCTCTCACACACTGCCTCCATGGAACAGTATTAGATATTCTGGGTTTGCATATGTACTGTTAAGATCTCTTTGCTGAAAACTGCACTCCTGACTACATGCAGAATAATACTGAGATTAGCAGAACTACAAGATTTTTTCCTCTAGGGTAGATTTTTGGCCCAGAAATCTTAAGGGTTTTGTGTGTGTGTAATCTAAGATACAGCTTTTATCTTTAGTGCTCTTCCCCCATCCCTATAGGAACAAGTCTGAGCAAGCAGTCAACCAAGCGTCTGTGGCTGTTTCCTTTACTTCGAAAGAGTATACGGTATGAGCTTTTCATTTCATTACAATGTTATTGTTAATCTAAATCCATAAGCAGGTTAGGTGTTAGACCTTGAAAAATGCGGTAATATTTTTAGCAGTAACATTTGTAGACAGAGAGGTAAGTATGTATGTTTGAGTTGGAGTGTGTATTTTCAGGTTTGTGGCGCCATTTGGGGGAGCTGTTTCTCTGTGGTTCTTGCCTGTTTGCAATGAAGTTCCATTTTGGCCGTTCCTGTCAGTGATAAAGAATTAGAAGTACAGATGAGGTGAGAAGAGCTAGTGTGACTGAACAGATGAAATTGAAAAAAAATAAGGCCTAACCTTGAGCATATATGTCAGATGAATTGGGAGTGAGGGGACAGATAAATGGCCAGTTGCAAAGGAGGAGGGAGGAAGTCCTGAGCAGCATTCAGAAGAAGGAAAAAGTCAAAAAGTTGGAGTTGTAGCCTGCTGATGCTCAGGGAGCTGTCCAGATGCAAAGGAAGGGAAGAGTTATCAAGGAAGGAAACTATTGGACATGTGTGAGTCTAGAACAAAAGGAGGTCCTGTAGAAATGTTTATATGTATGTGTGTGTGTAGGGAGGAAACACTGAGGCACTGAGGAAAGAAAAACTGGATTTGGGGGGACAGATGTGTAAGGTATCTGCTCTGTCTATCTATAATTTTTTTCCCTACATCTGCAATAATATCAGGAGAAGGTTCCAATTTTTAAGATGAGAAGAATAACTGCCTTATCCTTTCGTCAACCAAATATTTGATGCACTGCCACAAAACAAGCTCTCTAACAAAACAATTAAAACAGAAACAGAAAAATTAACACCAGTGTGCTTGTGGAACCGTGAGTAATTTAACCAGACAACCAAATAATAACATCTCTGTATCCTTAAACACGTGCTAAATATGCACCAACTACGCCTTCCTACAAGAAGGAGCAAAAATGAATTTTCCTATAAAAGCTCCGTAACACTTCTTGTGTTTCCGGTACTTTTTCCTCTTCTCTAGCTTCTGAACTCCTCAGGCATAGGTGCTCCTCTTCCTTGATATCGCTTCCTATCTCTTGCTAAGGCCTTCAAAATTGGTGTTGCAGAGGATGAATGAAAATGTATGCCATTATTTTACTGCCAAAACATACTAAAACATACAGAGAAAATGTCTTCCTCTCCTTCATTGAACTGATGTAAAAGAACAAAAAGTTATTTCACTTATTACCGAATGATCTATGAAGAGCTGTGACCTATATTTTTCACTGGTAAATAAAAGAATGCAAAAAAAAAAGGAAAAGAAAAACCTCTTAGTATTTCCCTCACACTAGTTTAGAATCGAAGTTCCCTGATCATTCTGTGCCACAGTGAATCTCATAACAAAAGGAAGATTATATGCATCAGCCTGAGTTGCATATGCTTACAAATAAGAAAACCCACACTGGCAGACCTTCATTAATTTAAGTCTTGAAATAAATTGCGAGATCAGTATTGCATATACTTCCACAAGTACCTTTTTCCCTTGCAAATTCTCGCTACACTTAGTAAACTATTTTCCCCTGTGACTCACTGGTACAGTTTACATTAAAATTAAGCCTCATTTGGAAAATATTTTATGCCACTTTTGTCTCTACATTTTGCACCCAGGACTGCAAATGTTCATTGCCTTTAGTGTATGCCTATTTTTAAATCGAATACATTATATTTCATTTTATAACCTAGAGAGACAGAATATTAGAGCCTAGAGAGCCCCTATTTTAGCTCTTCAGGGTTAAATTATTCTCTTACATGAATAGTTTTAAAGTTATGGCCATCTAAGTTAATTAGAGTAGAAAGAGTTTGCCAAACTTTGATTTAATTTACTTTTTCATTTTAGGCATGGTTTAAACTTCTGTAATTCCCTAAGGCTTTATTTTCTTTCAACAACTTTTGCGGGAAGTTAATCCACAAGCGGTGCCAGGTTCTAAGTATACATTTTAAAATACAGAGCTAGATAATGATGCTTGCTGTTCCTAATTCTGTTACTCTGCCAACATAATGCAGTACTAAAGGAAGGTGAATCAGCGACCAGCTGATCACTCCATCTTCCAGTATGGTTAGGTGAGACAATCAGCGTACTGTTCCAAGTCACTTTTCAGGGGAATAAATAGAAAAACTGTATTCTATCACTGAATAATGGGGGAGTGAATATTTTTCTCAATAGTATTCACAGATCAGCTGAAGAAACGGTAGTGAATTCTATGTTGTTTCAGGCTAAATTGAACCGTGAGAAAATAAAATAGTAGTCTGAGCCTAAAGGAAAACCACATATATAGATAGACCACAGAGGGTCTAAAAGAGCTGGAGATGGTCTTTAGAAGGAAGAAAAAATCCAGATTCTTGTCTCATTCTTACTCAGACAGACATTCCCTTAATATCAGTCAAAATTTTGACCCCCATAAGACTGAACTGTGAATCTGTATAGTTTCTCTCATGTGCAGCTAAATTATTCGTGATGAATCATCTCTTGTTAATCTTTTTTTTTTTTTTCCCCCTTTGCTATTCTCTAAACAGGCGCTATTGGATGGCTATTAATTCAGCTAGTTATCACTTTCAGTAAAGAATTCCCTTCACAGATTTGACAGGGTTGTCACCACTTTTTCAATCTCTCAAGTCAAATTAAAGACTCACTTGTTTTCCCTTTGCTTTGCATTTTTATCTCCTCATAACAGACTGCACCATACAATTATTATACCATTTAAAAAAAATCTTGAAACACTCTTGCAGGATCTTAGTTCTTTCTACTATTAAGGGATCACCACCGTTCAAAATCCAAAATGTTTTCAATGAAAAAAGGATAATTTTGATAATTTTCTATCAGACAAATACAATGCAGGTTTTAATAAAGTCCAGGTAGGTGGTTTTTTGTTTTTTTTTTTTTTTTTTTAGCAAGTTGTTGAAATGGTCTAGGCTTGGTAATGACTCTTGAGTAAAAATAAACTCAGACAAGAAGTTTGACTGTGGAATGAGTTTTTGAGGAAATGAGACTAATTTAAAGATGAGAGTGAAGTACCTTGTCTTTAGCAAAGCTTTCTCAATATAACTAGACATTTTAACAATTGTTAACACACTCTGTCCTTCTCCCTACTCCCCTCCAGGATTACCCTACATACAAATAGAGTTTATGACAGCCAAGGAAAGAAGGAGATTAGAAGATTCTGTAGAGTACCCTAGATATTTTACTCTCCATATTTAATTTGGATATGCTTGTGATAAGTCCCATCAATAGCAAATAAGCATACAGAAAGATATGAATGTAATACCAGCACTGCAAATTTTGTCCAGTTTACAGGTCTGACTGTGATTCAAGCCCAGAGTCTACTGTCCTGAGGAGTACACCGAGGTAGTGCTAGGGAGCGTCTGGGATGCCAACACCCTTGTTCCTGCTGACAGAATAAGCCTCTGAAGACTGCAGAAGCCCATGGACCAGAATGAAAAGCAACACTTCAGGGCAGTGGCTCCTTGTAGCTAGGCATCATTTCAAAAGGCAAGAGTACTTGATCTGGTCCTGCATCCTTGCTAATGTCATCAAATGAGTAATCTACAATATGCGTAGACACCTAAGCCAGGATACTGGGAACTAGTTGAGATCTTCAGAGGTCACAGATGCTTATTTCCCTCTTTTCCGTATGTCAGGTCAGAACCAGCAATAGAAACTCAAAAAGGGTTTGTCTCCATCAGGAAATGGAAGATGTGGTTTCTCGTTTCTTAAATGAGCTCTCTATTTTAGGTAATGAACAACTCCTTCCCCTATTCTCACATTTTAAAATGAAACGGTTAAAATGTTTTTTGCTTACAGTCTCAGTCCTGTCACTGCATGTTAGATGTCTTTCCAGCATGTGTAGGAAAATAAGGCCAGTTCCAGGATGTGTGTGCTGATATGCCTTGTTTCTAAATCCTGGTGGGTCTCAAGCTAAGAGAGCTTTTAGGTTGAACAGGGAAAAACCTTGTTACTTTTGGAGAGCTCAAGTTAAATGACTGTGGCACAAGCAGGGAGTGATCTTTGAAATCCGATTGGGATGTGGCTGCCCAAAGTCAACATATATGCTATGCAAAGCACCTCCACTCTCTGTAGGACCTGGCAATGCTCTCTCATTGCAATTCCTATTGCTTCACCTGAAAACATTGATTTCATATACCAGGTAGTTTATCTGTCATTTTAGGAGTGCAGAATTTAACTAATACATTGCTGTTTAGAAATATTTCCAGATTCTTGGTTTGTTATCTTTTGAAATACTATGCTCCTCATCTATATTATATTGGAAACTTTGTTTCTGGCAAAATATCTAGGAAATGGTGGAAGCAATATCCCAGAAGCCTAGTTAAATTGGAGTGCAAAGTGATTTTCATAAGTCCAGCGTATACTTTTATAACTTTGACAGTAAAAAGAAAGTTATTATTAATGTGCTTCTTGCATAACAACGGCCCTTGTCAGTATTACTTGTAACAACAAAACAAAAACATAAAGGTAAAAAATATATCCACTTTTACATGTGAAAGAGACATCCGATCAGCTCCTGAGTCTACTAGTATACATTATATATTCATTTGTTTTCAGTTGTGGCTGGCTAAGGAACAAATCCATACATGTTCTCAAACTATTTTCCCCTTTGTATAAAATTAACAGCAACTTATCACATAATATTCATCTTAAAAAATTTGTCTTAGAACACTGGAATGAATGAAAAAATAAAATCCTTTGGGAGGAACTGCTGTTAAAAAGACAGATATTTGGGGAAATACTTCCAGATTACAAGAATTCACACGCTCAACACCTTGTAACTAATCTTATACCCTTTTCTGTAAGCTTTGTGCTCCCCATCAGCACAAAGGCCATACGCTCTCACGTGTTTTCTAACTTGTCAACGTGTGAAATGCTTTTATTTACACTGTTGAAGAGAAAAGCATCCTAAATTAGGGACGGGAGGTTTGGCATAGCCTGACAGCTTTATCCTGACTCTCTGCAACGCTCTTCCAAGGTGAGTTAGGCAGAATTGCTTTGCTTGATTGTGTTAAAGCTCTCTAACTCCACATTTAGCTGCAGTGGTGATGAAAGAAATATATACCTCATATTCCTTCCTTTCAGACTAAGTGTTGGGCAGAAAAGAATGACAAGCAAAAATTGACTGAAATCTAGGCCTATCTGAGGAAAAAACAAAAAAGCTGCTTTAAAGGGCATATACTGCAACTAGGAAAGTGCAGTAAATAACATGCTTTGACGTAGCTGTGCTGCAAATGCAGTTCTTTTCTAAAGTTCATCCGGATTTAAGTGACAACATATCTCTTCACATTCACAGCATTAAAAAACCCCCATCATTCTAGGTTTAATATAGTGAAGTTGCAAAGCATCTTCCAATATAATTGCATTACTACTACTTCAGAAATATCTCCAAAACATTTCTACTAAAATTGTTCATAGCGTAAACTGAAAACTGCTGAGAAGTATGAGGAAGAGCTCTTAAGCAGATTTTGATTCATATGCTACCCATTTCTTTTTTAAAGGATTGCTAGCTACATTTGTTTTAAAGCAGCAGAAAGATGGTGAGGTAGGAAGCAAAAAAAAATAGATCTTGAATAGGTGGCCATTTTAATCATTTCCTTTTTGTGCTAACAATAAATTAAAAGTAATTGGAAAGCCTAACACAGTAGGTGTCCATGTCAACAAAAAGGCAATTCAATTCCTGAAAGGCTCCATAGCAATTTTTCTTTTAATATATTCAGAGATCTGAATTTTTCACTTTCTAGAAGCCTGAACAGAGATCTCATATCAAGAAACCAATTAAGCAAACAAAGAATACAAAAACAGATGGCAAACACAGGATAAGAGTGATATTAAATTTGATTCATCAGCTTGTTCTTAATGTTAGCAAAAATGACCTTAAAAATGTATTTCAGTATGTTGGCTTAAAATCAATTAAGAAAGAATCTGTATATATCATAGAGCACTGTGAGAAAAAAGATGCATACATTGAACTAAGATTATATTTTTTCAGATAGTTGTTTAGGGGAAGTGTAGTCATAACATTTTTTCTAGTCAGTTAGATTAGCAGTATGAGCTAACTGTGAAAAGTTCTGAACGATGCCCAGCTTTTATGAGAACTATACTTATTAGCAAAGGAAAGCAAATGCTCTCTGTCTAATGGGTTATATCTGAAGTACAGAGATTGAGCCAAAGACAATCTTTCCTTAACACTGAAGGGGAAATTGCCAGTTTTAATTTCTTCCCAACAGTTGTTTAGTTTCCACTTCAGTTAGGACCAGCATATAGTCACAAATGCTGAATGGTCAGTTGGCTTTCAGCACTAGCATGGACCTGAAAAAACAATGCAGAAAAAAAATTGTTCAGTTTCAACTGTGCTTTGCTTTTATTTTCCTTGATGACATGAGAAACTATCAAAATCAGTTATGTTTGATATATAATATTGCACGGGGGGCAAAAGATTTCAAGTCAGGTATTAAAAAGAAAGTAGAAGACAAAAAAGAGGGTAGGTGTAGCTTTCTTTACTCCTTCTCTCTGAAGACATAGCATTGAGGACATTCAGTTGTACTAAGGTAGCCATTATCCTGCACAACTCACTGGATCTGACCCTGCTTCTCTAAAAATGTCCTAAACGGCCTACCTCTGGAGTGGAAAAAAATGTAGTTTCCCTCATTTCTACACTGAGGAAGAGTTCTCCATCTTCAGTGGAGCAGGGACTGGAAAATAGGTGTCTTATATCCTGAAGTCCTTTGATATCTGGATCATAGATGCTTACATACCCTGCAGGTTGTATAAACATCCCAATAGGACCCTCCAGGACTGACAGCTGGTGAACTGATCAGGAACTATAACAGATGATGGAAGGGGATTGATCCAGAATAAGGCCTAGTAGCTAAACTGGAGCAATCTAGAAACTGATTAAATTATTTAGAAAATGCCCTAAACTATCAAAGAATGGAGCCATTTTATTTGTATAGAACTATTAAAGTATTTTATAAAAACTGGAATAGCTCCAACAAAAGGGATCTCTACTGCAGAAAACATGAGACCCTAGTGCGTAAGTGTCACCTGTGGGTTAGGGGATCAAAGTTCAATTCTTTGCCCTGAAGCAGGAAGCAAGTGAATTTGAGCTCATTTCTCCTACCTCTCAGGCAAGTACCTTAATCACAGGAACATGATGTATTCTAAAGAAGCATTGCTTCACATTGGAGCTAATGGACTTAATTAGTGTTTGCTTCACTGAAGGGGAGTTTCTGCAGCTCCATAAGCATTAAGTAGTGTCATCAATCCTTAGCTAAAGCAAACTTCAGCATTTACCTGACTATAAGATTATCTGACCTGTCTCTGGTCCCCTCTTCCTGAACTATGCATATGTATCCAGCTGGATGAAAATACGTTTTTTCTCTCAAGTGTTAAACCATTCCCAGGATTATGGCACTGGAAGAGTAGATTACTCATGATGAGAGATAAAGTGTTGCATCCACCTTGATAATACACTGCACAGAAGGGCTCTTTCTGTGACTGCAGTCACAGTAGGTCAATAAAGCCTTCTCCGTTAGATCGCAAGTATCAGTTGAATGACAAAAAAGTCTTATTTTCCTAATTTCCCTAATAGTGATCTAACAGAGACAAGTTGACTTAAGATGACCTCCGAATAACTAGCATGTCTAAGCTCTGTATTTCGTCCTTCTTGCAGTCTGGCATCGTTATTACAGACCTGCCATCCAAGTGTAAGGGAAGTAAATGCCCAGATGAAAAGCTGCTTGTAAAATGTTAGTGCAAATATAAACATAGGTAAGAAGGGTAAGAAGTTCATAGGTAAACATAGAAGTTAATAGCTACATAGAAGAAAGAAGTTCATTTCGTTGAACTCTCAGAAAGGAGTTATGGCAAAGTCCACTGACAAGAACATCCAGTATCGCATAATTAAAATAGTACATGATTTTACAAACCATATCTCACAAATTACATATGCAGTTACTTGCAGCAGTCAAATATTCAGTGAGAGGACTAGCAGAGATGACAGAAGAAGGAATTTTCTGTCTAAGATGAACTTTAAAAATATTAATAGTCTTGTTATGTGGTATTTGTGGTACTAGTTGCTAAGCTGTGATCATTTGCCTTTTCTGTATTTTATGTTGCTATGTCTTCATTTAGAAAGTGACAGGCAGTGATAGAAGCATGGAAGAGCTCTGTCCTGGTTGGGGGAATTGGAGGCTTTCCTCATGAAAGACGTAAGTATTTAAAAAAAATTATTTTTGATATACATTCACAAAATAGTATCAGAAAAGGTTTATAATATTAGTGTTAAAGTTTGTTATGCTTCATTGTATCAATACATAGGAAAGGACTGCTTAGAATGCTTTGTTTATATCAATAATGAAAAAGTTCCCATTTTACCTAGAATTTCTTTAAGGGAATTCTAATTAAAATAAATAAGGAAGTAAAATGCTAAGATATGGGTGTTTTCATCAAGTTTACAAGGTAGCTCAACTCTTGTAAGAATTTATTCTTATGTTCTGCAGAGTACACACACAAATGAATTACAGAAGGTAAGTTTCTATTTTAACCTCATATTGTACAATGAGGATGTTAATTTTCATCATTTTTCAAATTCCGTTTTCTTCTATTACCAGTTTTAGAGATTGAGATCATAAGTGAAATAATTACTAATTACCAAAATTCATTTACATATGAAAATAAATCTCTTATTCATTTTTACAATGTAGTTATTTTAACGATGGATCTGTAATTAGAAATGCATATTTTACTGCTGAGCTATGTAGAATTATTCAACTCAAAGCATACATTGACAGGGAGGTTAGCAGGAGCACTATGAGATGTTCAGTCTGTTCTTGGTTCATATAAACACTTTGGATAATATCTACAAAATTTATTTTGTATTTGTGTATCATGAGGCCTAATCCTGCAGGAATAATACCACCAAGGTTTGTAAAAACCCTATGCTAGCAATGATAGGTATTTATGCCTTTACAGGATTGGGGCATAGGACTGAAATTAAGTTTTTATTCACTATTTACCCTTGACATTAATTATGATTTGCATATTAACTTTGCTTATTAGAAATGAATCTTCTATTATACAACTTAGAATCTAGATAATGTCCAGATAAAAGATTTTTTTAAAATCAGATTATCATAAATTATTAATGAAACTGATGGAATTTAGATACACAAGCAAGATGAATATACTTGGGTAAAAAAGACAGATAAGCAGTAAGCTGAAACTTTAGGAAGTTTAGAAAATGCTTGAGAAGGTACCCAAGAAATGGAGAGCTGTGGTAACTCATACTGCAAGATGAAGAAGACGATATCTATTGAAGTATCAGTTATCTAGTTGAGGCCTACATGGTCTGTGCACAGCCATTTGAGGAGCAGCTATGCTGGCTATTCCAGTAAAATCCGGAAAACTTTCCACTCGATGTACAAGACCTTCGTTTTACATTTCACAGGAGTTCTTAGTGACAAAGTTTGTAGTCTAAGATCCTGACTCTGAAAGCAGTTCTGCCTATGTTTAATTTTAAGCATTTGAGCCTTCTCCTTGGATTCAGCAAGAAGACTCATATGTGAAAGGAAACACATGTATTTGCAGAATCGGGGCCCAAGACCATGACAGCACAGGGCCTGTATGTTTCTTTATTCTTCCCTATATGCCATTAATTTTCTAATACTGTGCTTACTGCTACCATCTGCTTTATACTGCAGAATCCAAAATAGTTACCTGAAGTTTTATCAAGATGAGAGGTTTTTAAAAATATTTCTTTATATGTCAAAATGTTTACTTCACCTTGTTGAAGATGAGTATTTGGGAAAGAAAATATAGGTCTTCTTAAATTGCTAAGAACACTTGTCATTTCTTGCACATGTTCATGCATACAGATGATGAGAAGTGATGTGACATTTCAAAGCAATGAGGCATCAGGGACAATATGAAGGATTTAGAAAGAATAGATTTCTTAAATCTTTAAAAGGAAACCTAAGTATCTCAAAAACATTCAACCACAAATCGTTCAGCTGTAGAATCCCTTTACGTATTTAACTTAAGTCTAATAACAGCTGCTGCTATTAGACTGTTAAATAAAGAAAATAAATGTTGAAGTGCAGGTCCTCCTACAGATACATTGCAAAAAATCTTCCATCAAAATTAATATCACTTTTTTTCTGTACGTCTGCAAAAACACTGCTTTTATACAATAGTACAGGCTGTGTCACTAAAATGTTTCTTTGAATATACTTATTCACAAAAGTCATTAAAAAGACACTGAAATTTAAAACAACCTTTTCACAAAGAATAAACTCTCAGGTCAGGTCCATGCGTACCTGAGCAATATGTACTTGTGTACTTCCCCTGATATTCTGAGAAAAAAGCAAAAATATACATGATAATCATAATTAAACCATAGTGATTAACGAAGTGGTTACTAGTTTATTTAAATCTCTTAAAAATCACTGTAAAGGAGGCTAGGACCTCTCTTTAAGTTGGGGGAAAAAAAAAAAAAAGAACTCATATGAATTCCTTATGGCTCTAAATACAAAGGGCTCACTCTCCTCTTCAAGTCTCTACCAAAAACAGTAGCTCCTTGGTTTGTGTATGTCTGCCATTTTCTAAGATTACTAGGTTTGCTATTCCCTTCGCTACTGGAGCTGTTCTACTAAAAAAATATGATTGATTATCTGTAGTTTATGTGCTTTTTGAAGTCTAAATTTAATTACAACTTAACAAACAAATGATCATTTAGATGCTATCATTACATTTACAGTTGTGAATAGTTAATAACAAATAATGTATTTTAATACCACTGCTTTAATATAGTAAATAGTAATAAATGAACTAGTACTTATTTTTGCACAAGGAATATTGTGCTCAGCTTGACTGTTGGTATAAAGCTTTCTGACGTTCTGTTGTTCATCTCAATTCCATTAAAAGTTTCACATTTTTTAATACTGTATATTTGCAGGTTATTATTGCAACAAGATAAAAATATTTAGGCAAAGTGGGGTTTAAATCTAGATGCCCACGAAGTTAGACAAGACAAAAGTTTAGCTAGATCTGTTACAAAGTATTATTGTAAAATATAAACCATAAGTCAAAGAATTAACATTGTAAATAACCTATTTTCATAATCACTACCCTCTTTGAGTATTGAAAATTGCCACGAAGGAAAGTTAGAGCTTTGAATCCCAAAGTCCTTTAAAATTAAAAGATGAATGAAGTAATGCTGACTTGAGCAAGTCGAGAACCTAGAGGAATTCTGAAGCACTGTTTCACATGAATCCCAAATTTCAATGAGTAAGAGAGTAGGTACACATGTATTTCATTTTCACTCATCTTTTTGTAAAATCTCTGTCCTATTTACCTCCTGTAACCTTTCAATCACTGTAATTCTAGATGTTTTATTAAAATAATTTCTGCCTTGAGATGGGAGTCTGATGCTTTAATAGGTTATCCTGTACCAATCTGCAATATAAACTTTAGCCATATATTTAAAGTCAGCCCAATCTACTATGTTTTGCGTATATCTTTGGCTTTTAGGAAGTTCCAAGATTTCAATCTGATTTTAAGTCCTATTTGATGTTCAATACCTCAGTTTTCACTTCTGATGAATGCTATGTGCATGTATATGAGATAACTTAGCATCTGTAATTAGATCCATTATATAGCCCCATAGTAAAATCCATACAGTTACACATTGTGATTTTTTCAGGCTGCAAGTTGCCCTCAGTATACCTTTTCTACGAAGCTGTGAAAGACGAATATTTTCAACTCTCAAATATTAAGGGAAAAAAATTAGTTATCAGATACAGTTCATCTGAGCCAAACTGCTCTATACTATTCTAAAATATTTTCTCCATAAAGTGGTACAAGCCTATCTAGTTCTAAGTAAGGCTTTTAACAGAGAAAGATACAGTAATCTTAAGTTAACGTTAAGAAGACGTAGGCCTTTTAATTAAAGCTCTACAGTAAGATCAGAACTGTTCAAGGTCCTAAAACACAGGAGAAATATATTTAGTTAGGTATATTTTTCCTCATTCTTTTTGTGACAATACGTACAATAAATAACCGGCACTTCTGGAAGAAATGTTGGTGGATAAAGAGATTGTATCATTTTCCAGAAGTGAAGGTGATTTCTCTGCATGTAGTAAAGTCATTTATATTAGAAGAATCAGAGTACAGCAAAAATAATCAAATATAAATTATGACTGCTTGTACAGAGATTCTCTTTTCCCAAATACCTGTGAGCATTGCTAATCTCTCACCATTTGCTGTGTCACAAAGCTGAGCAATTCAGTGGGAATAGTGTTAAGAAATATCCGGAAAATGAATCGCGCAGTAGTTATGGTAAATGTTTACCTCTGTTCTCTCTCTGTGGTACAGCTCCTTACTTTACCTGAGGCTCTTCAAGACAGTAATTACATTTAGTTTGGTAAAAATTCTTCCTTAAAAAGTGTACAGAAATGATGACTCATTTTTCTCATCTTTTAAGTTAGTAGGATTTATTTATTTTGCATACTTTTTGTAAAACAAAATGATGACTATGCTATTGTAGCCTTTGTAAAAAGAACTGCAGCAAGAGAATCCTTTGAGTTCTTCACAAAGATCGACTTGAAAGTCAAAAAGATCAGTGGTCAACTTTTTTAAGAGGTCAGGGGATTATTTTTGCTGCTGTCATTGCCATATAATACATTAGAAAGAAGGTTAGGATTTGTTCTAGGGGCTCATAAACAAACTCTTTGAAAAACAATTTTCATCTTTTGAATTGACCAGACAACATGCAAGGCCATGTGTTTTCTTAAAACAAATTCCAAGAGAAAAACACCAGCCTATTGTCCTTCCTTCTGTATTCGCAGAAGTAAAGACTGCACTCTAGTCAAAACCAGGAAGCTGCCTAAACTCTGTGCACATCAGGCTGTTCTATATACCCAAACTGAATGCTATATTATATCCAGATCAACTTTGATGTTTTTAATACAGGTAAGCAGAAAGAGTTCATCACAGTATACCTTTGCTGCCTTCTCCTTAGACCGGACTATAAGGAAATATATTTGTTAAAATAAATAAAGGAAAACAGACTTCTTCAGTGGTATCTGTCACATTACTATAGCTGCCCTATATGTACTAGTAAGATTTTCTTCCAACTATAATGTCTTTAAAACATTAGAAACCTTGAAATACTGTAATATAATAGCAGTGCATATTCAGTTACTGAAGAAATTCTGAAAGTATAATTGCCTTTGTATGACTGCAATTCAAGACTGAGAGTGTTTTAAAAGCGCCGCAGTAAGAAGAAAGTGTTGAAAAGCTGTAGATGAAGAACTAGGAAGAGAAATAAAATAAATAGCAGGCTTACAGGGAAAAGATTAAGGCAGCACATGTCATTGCTAGTCAATAGGGTGGCAGCTTGAATAATAAAGACTTCTCAAAGTGTATTTGAGAGGGAGTGAGGGAGTGAGTACTAATTGGGTCCAAGGGAGCGTTCATGAAGGAATACAAAAAGATTTTAAAAAGTATAGCCACAGCTATATAACAGCAGAGTATTTGATAGAGGAAAGGTTCCTGTGAAGTTAGTGAATCTAATGCTGAAAAATAAAAGGGAAGGCAACAAACATCTGTGAGCTTTAGGCAGAACACAGATACCAGGGGTCAGATTTTGCTATCCTATGTGTGCTCCAAAATGCACAGTTTCACAAATAGCTCCATTCAATAAGTTATTACAGAGCATCAGATCTGACCTTGTGTATGGAGAAAAATCACTTATTTCAAAAACAATTTAATGTTAAATTAATACGTTAGGTTACAGGAAGAGGAGAATGAAGGGTTATTTTTTAATCTTTTGTAATGAATATATCATTTTTGTTGGTTTTTACTTCCCACGTTCCTGAAATACACGTAAATTTAAAAATACTCTAATGCTTTCTTTCACTAACACTCAGGAAATGTTATCAGAATTATTAGGTATCTTATAAGTCTTTCTATCATTCAGTTTTCTATAACTATTCAGGTACATTTTCAAATAAAACTAATGGCTTTATGATTTTTGAACATTTTAAAATGAAAATAGCATTGAGTTTTCAAAAGTTTTCATAAATGAATAAGTAATAGATCGTTATACCTTCGTTATAACAAGCACTTTCATTAGATGTGAAATGTTAGAGTAGCCTGGGTGTACACAACTATCCTTTCAGTCAGAAGAAACAGGATAAGGTGATGCAACTTTGGTTCCTCCTCTGCTTCTATGTCAGGTAATAGTAGAGAGGTATTTGCTCTTGCAATAGCCACAGGAAAAAAAAAAAAAAAACAGATTAGATATCTCTCCTTATGAACTCTAACATTTAAGTTTATTGAATTCTAATGTTTAGGATAATATATCATATTTATTTTAATTTAGGGAGGATTATTCTTCTGTGTGTTACTCATACTTACATAGACTGAAACTATTTCACAGGTAAACATAATTGTTTCTACTGCTGCTTTTCCACAGGCTAGTTCTTTGAACAAATGATGTAATGTTCAGGATCCATGCAACGGGCAGAGGCAGAAAAAGCCTAAAACATTATCCAGTTCCTAAAATGTTAACTGAACCTGCTAATCACTGCTAAGAAAAACTCACTAGGCTCTTGGGAAATGTTTGTAGCAGAAGCCTCCAAACTATGAAATGTTTAGTACAGGCAAAAAATTACTGTAGTCATTTCGTGAATTCTAACTCTGACTCAAACTGTGAAGTCATGCAGGGACATCACATTCTGAATTTTCCTTAATAAACTTTCTCTCAATCCTCCAAAAAAGAAAAAAGGAAAAAAGAAACGTCTCTATGATCTACACTGCTGATCAGAGTTAATCAGTTTAATGGCTCTTTTGTGTAATTGTGTTTTATCAAGTTTGTGCTGCATCACAAATATATGTTATCAAAGCACCAAAGTACAGTATTCTGGGTGGCTGTTCTAAAGGGTCTAAGTTCTTGAGGCATAAATATGAGGTTCAATTTTGACCTTAATATCAGCTATTCAACTGACTGGGTACAGGGAAATGTAGATGTCATCAACACTTTTCTACAAAGAGTGCACACTTCCAAAATGAAAGCCAATAGCAATACAAGAGAAATTAATGTAGAAACCCATGGAAAAAAATAAACTCCATAGAAGCTGAAAGGGAAATTTTCACTAGGTGTTAGTTGATTTTTTGTTAGTATTTGAGGATTTATTGAACCTTCCATTTTTGGTAGAGTATAGCAAACAACAACATTAGCAAAGACAATTTCAGAGTTAAACAAAAGAATAGCGGCTGGAGGCAGAGCGTTCAGCTGTGTAGTCCAAAGGTTAGTATGGCTGGATAAGGAAAATTACTGAAGACAGTGATGAAACACTACTTCCCAGAGGGTATCCTAACAGATAAGATTTGATTCCTGATTGTGTGTGATTCAGTCTTATTAACTAAATACTTTCATTTGGTAGGTAAAAATAAATGTGCTCTGGTAGATTCATTGTCAGGATGTAGAAGTTAACTAATGCATCGTGCTTATATTTATTAGTCCTGCAGAGCAATTCAAAACATTCATGTTCATCCCTTTCAAGCCTAGAAAGAGGAGATGTTAGAAAGCCTCAGAAGAGAAATTCCATAAAAGATGTAAAGGCTGCAAAAAGTATAATTGAAAGTATATCTTAAGTATATCTTAAGTATATCTTAAATAATAGACGTTCACAACAACTCCAAAAGGTGTACATTCATGTTCATGAAAGATGTACGCTAATGAGCTTCCTGACCTGTTCAGGGTGCTCTGGAATGTCATTCAGTCATGTCCTATGCTTGACTCACCACTGGTTGCCTTTTTCTAATCTATCTTTTAGCGTTTTGTTTATCAATTCTATACACTTTTTAGAATGAATTTTTATTTGGGGCACTTAGCTACAATGAAATTCTCCCCTTTGTTTTTTTATTTCATCTTCCCACATAATGCTCATTATTTATGTATTATCAGCATCAAATTGTGTGTGCAGAAGGAAATCTTTCATAAGTTTAAAGCTTTTTTCTAAGATGAACTCCATTTTGCTTTCATCTTCATGCTGCTCTGCTCTTCAGCCTGAATTCCTCCCAGTTTATCAGATATCATCTAGGCATAAGTAAGACTTCCTCATGCCTACACGCTACTTATTGAAAGATACATTTTTCACTTCTATAATGCCTTTTTAAATGAGAATAGGTTGTTGTCTTAGTAGTGTTTTAACCTGGAGGATGTGTCCAACTTTTCATCTTGAGATATGTCCAGTTTTTGTAGTCCTACAAAGAATTAAAATCCTACTGGCAGAACTCTCAGAGTCACTGAAGCAAATATTCCCACTGCATCAAGCTCTGGGAATAGGAAAAGACATGCAGTTTAAACAGAATTCAAGCCTTGTTTTGGTTTACACACTTACCATTTCTCATATATTTTCTATTTTCCCTTTATCAGATTCTTTTTTAAGTCTTGAGAACTCAACTAGAAGGACTTTTATTTTCCAAGAACTGAAGCTCCTCCTTCCAATCTTAATGGAATACCATTTTATGCTGAATTATAATACAATTCTTAAGAATTACATATTGTAGTAGGATATTCGCACTTAAAGTAAATGAACTCATTATGCTCATCGTTGCTTCAGTAGACTTCAAATAAATGAATATCAAGATGCTATTCAAGGAAAGTGTTAAACACAAGTAAAAACACAAAAACACAAAAAAACACAAGTAAAAATTTCTCATTCTGCCAAAAGAATGACAAATACTCTGGATACTAATTATTCCACATAATGGAAAGAGGATAAGAGTCATAATCAGTAATATTTTCAAAGAAAGAAAAACTAAAAATAAGTATTTCTTTTTAAATTATATCATGCTCTTCCACTCTTAATATTTAAACCAACATGATGTGGCTAAATAAATAGGACCTGGAACCTATTTAGAAATTTAAGTGATATCCACTCATTTTCATTTGGGAGAAATGCTACTGCTTCTCACACCTCTTTTCTTGACTGAAATGAAAATGCATGTTGGTGCAGTGTGAACTAAGTGTCCTCATTATTCACTGATATACAATTAGGCCATCTTATTGAAATATCAAGAAACAACTGAATTCTGCAACACCTTCACTCAAGTTCCTTCTTATCGTATTTTCCTTAGTTCACTCATAGGTAATTCTTTCTATGACTGTCCGCGTCAAAATAACATAAAATAATATTTTGCCAGCTATTAATTTTTCATTCTGTCATCAATGAATAATAAACTGCACATCTGCTTTTTATGCTGATTTTATGAGCAGAAGCTAATATTCTGATTTCTGGTTATTATATTTTTCATAATGTTAATGTGGCTAATTCTTCAGACTCAGTGAAATTGAGGTAAATTTTCTAGTATAAACTCTGTCTCTGTATAACTTCCTGCAACATTTTATTAATGTCATTATGAAAATTTTTATGAAAATAGATCACATATTAAGTGGTTAATCAAGTCATGTTAAGCAGATGAAAGCTAATATTTAAGATTGAATTATTAAATTAAGAAGCATACTTGCACACAACATAGTTTCCATATTGAGTGAATCTATAAAAGTAGTTTCATGTGCAACTATTTACATGAGCAACTACATATTTTGTGCAAGTTGCTATGTATTTGCATCCATAGTTCAGTTATGCCATTTTGATATCTTTAAAAATAAAAAATAAAAGATGAGAATTAGTGCTTAAGCAGTTTGTGTGATTTTTATTGTATGGAATAAGCCATTTTAATGAAAGGTCTATTGGTAAAGAAGTCAACATCCTGAGCAAGCTTATATATCATCTTTTTCATTTAAAGCTAACTTTTTGGTCTTACAGGAAGGGTTTCTCCCTGCTAGTTGGTCAAGTGGTTTCTAACTAATAGTTTATTTTACTAATTTGGATGCTTGCCACCTTCAGAACTTCAACTCTGTAATCTAATGCTTGATTTAAACCATATATGCATTTTATCTTCCCCTTCCATTTCCTGTAGGCTTACTCTCAGTACTGAATTGCTATGTGATGCCGGCTATAGACTGCTTCAGCCTTTTCCCTAAAATTTCATTAATCCCTCTAGGTTTTTAACCATTTTTTCTGATCCGTTTATCTCCTTTCTGTAGTACTCCAGCTTTCTCCAGTCCTGCTTCACTGAGTTCAGCTTCATGTCCTGCATCAGTGGCTTTCTGTGCCATTCTCTTAGTGTTACAGTATCTTTCAGTTGTCTGTCCTGTTCAGTCAGTTGTCAGATTCTTTTTTATTTATTTATTTTTTATTTCATGGTTCTGGTTTATGTCTTGCTTTTCTTCCAGCCTCCTCTGTTGTACTTCAACTTTAACTCTGCGTTATCCATTTCTGGCTCAGTAGTCTGCTTTAATTCTCCCATATGCGTTTGTGATCTTTCAAAAATCACTATGCAGGCTTTTTTTTCCTTTTCCTTGCTCTAACGATCTTTAGGATTATTCTGTCCTTAAAGTTTTGCTTTTGAGCACTGCCAACTAGATTTGCCACATCTTAGTTTTCATTCAGTATCTTTGCACATTATTTATAATGTTTTCTGAGCATTTGCCATTGATTAATAAAACCTGAAGCATTTTACTGCTTAATTTCATTTCCCACTGCATTTATATGATCCTGAATACTAATATCTCCATTACGTATTGCTATGCTTTTTTTTCCCGTCTAATATTATTTACCTCTTCTCATTCTAACAGTGCTATGACAATGTGCTCAAGATTGTTTTTAAAGTGATCAGGAAGCCTTTAAGAAGTTTGGCTAAGCAATAAGAGGAGAACATTCAAGGGCTGTATAATATTGTCTTCTGTAGAATAAGGTGTTTGATCGTCTTCAGCTACAGACCCAGTCAACCCTCTCACAAATACGAAGGCTCAGGGAATGAAAGCAGTAGATACTAGAAGAGTATTTAGTGTCTGGGGGAAAATTTGAATGATAATTTCTTTAACAGCTCCGGTCAAGCTTTACAGTCTTAATTGAAACAACGTTCCTCTTGGTTCTGATAATTTATCCAAAAGAAACTTAGTCTTTCCTAGGTATCTGCATATGTTCACCACAAGAGACAGATTACTGGGGTCAGTGGACCTTCCTGGCCATACTGGTGTGTTTTCTCTTATGCTCCTGTATTCTCTTTCTCATAGCCTCCAGGAGAAGTGTCAAAAGGAGAACAATGTGTTTCCAATTTTCCTTCTCAAACGCAGGTGATGATAGCAGGAGGAATTTTGAAGTCTCTTCTAATTCAAGGCTGAATAGACAAAATTGAAAAAAATTCATTTCAAAAAAGTAGCTTTAAGCTGCATCTGGACTCAGCTTGCGGACACTAAAAGAACTATGGAATTCCTGATGGTGACGGAATAAGATTCGTATCTCTTGTTTAATGACTTTGAACTGAACCCTTGGTGTCTGTATTTGCATACCTGAAATGATATACAAGCCCAGAAGCAGGATCTGGTGAATGAGTTATGCATGTATAGCTGGGAGTTAGAAGTTCCCCACGAATTTCAGAAATTCTGGGTGTATGCACCCAGGAATGTTTAAGATCTAAACAAGCTGTATCCACACAGCAGTCACAGTGCTAGCTACTGCTGCCAGGAGTCAAGTACTCTTATTAGGGAGCCAGAGTGGTCTTGTAACCCTTTCCCAGTGTAGCTGGAGACAGTAAGACTTTACAAAGCCCTATGTAATTGCAAGAAATATAATATTTTGCATAAATTAGTAATTATAATTTGAACACAATACTGGAATATGTCAATGTGATTTTGCTGGGATTGCTAGGGTTACCTGTTGTCAGTCTTGCCTGTCTATGTTGTAACAGCACTAAGATGATTACTGCACAGCATAACGTATGAAAAATATACACTTGCTTTGTAGCAGACAATTCAAGTGCTTGAAGTGATTGATCCTCGGTGCAAGGCATATGCAGGCCATAGGCAGGAAAGTAAACAAAGTTTAAGAAGAAAAGGCCATAATTTTATGTAACAATACACAGTTCAAGTTGAGTCTGTACATAAATGCAAGGACTTGTCTATACATAAATACCGTACTACTAAAAATATAGTTACAATTAAAATAAAGCAACTCTCTCTGTCATTGCCGCTGTTAGACCCGTGTTTTTTCCTGTATAACAATCTGAATAACTGTTGTATTTATATAACAGCATCCAAATTAAGGGTGTTATCAATATAACAGCCTTGGTGAAAAGTCAAACTCATATTTAGTTAAGATCCTCAAACTCAGGAGCACAGCAAGTGTGAAGATCTTAGGATCTTAGAGGAATTTAAATACAAAGAGGAATAGCTATTTAAAACCACACCAAACCAAATTACAAAAAAAGCATTTTGTTAAAAGAACCTTTACATTCCACATAGACACAGTGACCAAGGTCTGAATCAAATCCTACTTTATCACCGTTCTTCACTTTCCCCCAATGGCAGTAAGACAGATCCCAGACTAATTAACTTATGCTTTTGTAAATATATGAAATTTAAAAAATTCCAAGTAACTTGAAATTTCATCCAAAAGAAGGCCAAAGAGCAATGGTTCAAACAAAACACTTTTAGCAGGCACCCAGCATTATACTTGGCCTGTGTAATCCCACCCTTTGGGAGGCTGGAGGCCCCTCACTCTTATTTGTTCCAAACAGGAATGTTAACAAGTGAAATGAAGACAAACAGATGAAAAAAATCGTTTGTAGTCTTTGAGATGTAATGCAGGAAGGAACTTCATAGAGCAACAGTTCTGGTTTTGTGCATTTCATCTATAAGCAATAAATTATATCTTTGGATAGTACTGTGAGGAGGCTTTTCTTCAAGTCTGATACTAGACCTTTGCCTCTTCCAACTGTTTCTTTTAATGGTTCTGTATGCTGTTAATCTCCTTTCCTTAAACAGAATTGTGTTAGACCATGAATATTAAAGTAAAGAACAGATGGGCACAGTACAGTAGCCTGACCCAGACTATTTTGGTGAAGGTTTCTATGCAAATGAAAGAATATGGATGGGACTTAGAAAAAGACAAAGGGATACAGAAAGAGTAAACTAAACTGTTCTGTTTACAGAAGAGTCATTCACTTCTGTGAACTTCAGTAACCTTTAACCTATGAGCAGCAGAGGTATTAACCTGTCCTTTCTGCACTAATACTCTGGAGGCCACTCAGTAGATCTCACTTTAAAAGAAAGAAGTAGTTCTCACCACTGAAGAATCTCTATTTTAAACAGAGCTTGTAAATGAAAAGCAGTTTACATTTGACTCTAAACGTTGTTAGAAGCTCTGGGTGAGTTTTATTCTGCAGCGTAGTCACCCATTCCAAACCGTCAGTCAACTGTCAGAAGCGGGACTTCCTAATCTCAGAATTGAAAGAAATAACTCAGGTTTGGGAGTACACAACAAGAATTTAGGGGTTAAAATCATCCTCTGCCCTGCGCCCCAAGAAAAATTACTGATACGCTATCAATTCTGTCTAAACCAAACTTTACAAGACAAGGAAATTCAGAACTAAACGCAAGTCCAAACCTGTTAAGTTTAAGACATGCAGTATTAAAATTTCCAAACATTGTTTCTTTAAGGACAACCACTGCTACAACAGAATCATTGAAATACTCCCTTAAATATATTTTTCTTAATTTTATCCTCCTGTTTTTTCTTATGAGAGAAAACAAAGTGAAAAGGGAAGGAGCACAGGAAGGAAAAAAGGAATTTGATTGTATAAAGAAAAGTGATTATAGTCAGAAGATTAACACTGCACAAAATTCCTGTGTAGCTCAGTGTCGCAGCTTTAGGTTGGATTTCTAGACTTAAATAGAAACAGTGTTAAGGACTAGCATAAGTATATAGCAAGCAGTTAGATAGGGCTCTATAACCCAAACTCTGTCTTTGGTAGGAGCAAGAAGTGGGTGCATTAGAGAAAACTGAAACTTGCAGAATGACGCTTTTACTGAAAATCCCTTGGCAGCTTCCAGAAGTTCTGAAATTACTGATTTCGTGAGCCAAGCTTATGTCTTTGGATTTGATAACCTTATAAAATTATTTATAATGTGGCTAATTATTTTTGAACTTGTTGACATTTTTAATATCTACAACAAACCTAACAATGAATTCCGCAATTTCATTCTGTGCTCCGTGAAAACATACTTACCCTTTTTTGTTTTCAGGCAGATACCTAACAGTTTCATTTGACGCTCCCTAGTTCCTTCATTGTAAAAAACACTGAAAATACTTTAGCATTACTATCATTCTAGATCGTCTTTATTATTATTATAAATCATCTTTGTTATTATTCTAGACCCTTCATATGTCAAACCCAACTTCTATTTCCTCTTCTGAACACTGTCGAGTACAGCTGTGAGAAGAAGCCTCTGACCCCATCCAGGGTCCCTCTCAGTCTAGCTCCACACTTCAAACCCTCTCTGGAGAGGAGATTCTGATGACCGCTGATCAAATAACTCAGAAGGACGAGAGATCCGTCTATGTAAGCAGGGATGTATTAGCTGCTCGCTTTCTAGAGCCAACTGTTAAAAATTACAGCACATTCCCAGACTGGTTCTAACAGACTCCACTCTCCCCTCCAGCAAGCCCCTCTCTTTGACACTGCTGCCTTCACTTAGGGACCTTATTCCTCTTAGGTTGCTTACTCTTGAACCCAGAAGCCTCTCTCTCATGACTCTGTAATCTCACCCTCAGAGACAGTTGCTATTCCTAAATAGAAGCAAAAGAAATAATTTTTAGCCAAAAAAGAATCAATGCAAAAAATTATTTGGCCAACAAAAGAATGAACAGATCCTTGATGACTGTGCTGTAACATCTAGCTGTTCAACACTTTGCTAGTAATCTCAAAAGAGCAAACACAGAGAATCACTAAACATGCAAAACCAGACTTAATTTGCCTTAAAGGTAGCATGACTATTTGTAAACTAAACATTTTAATCCTACTAAAAGGGAGACATAACAAATGAACTAGGAAAGGTAGTATTTTGACCTTGAGTACACACTAGCATGACAGATAAGAAATGCAGTCAGCAGTTCCAAGATTATTTTAGACTGTGGAGACTTTGCTCCTAGGGAGCTTGAGAGCAGTACAGGCACCGTAGCTCTATTCCTTGATATATTGTACCCAATCACTTTTTATTTCACAGTTCATTATGAAGAAACATTAGTTTCTGTAAGAACGAAACTAAATTTCCGTGGAAGCTTACTTTACTTACCTTTTCCCAAATTTGTGCAAGACTGTCATAATTCAGATGAAGAATTACAAGCATGGCTTTATATCATTGTATATTTTGCCTGGAGATTTCAAGGAAACTTGAAACAGAAGAAACAACCAGAGGCATAAAAACAAAAGGAAGAATCTACTGGTCTATCAGAGAGTGGTATGATCAGTTAGTTTTGCTAGTTTAATATATCGTGATAAACATTAACGGCTTAGTAAAAAATTATTTCAGTAAGTAGTCTCACTGTTTTTAATGACAGTATTTATGGTCATGAGTGCTATTGTACATGACAAACACTGGAATCAGATTATTAGTTGCTAAATGCAATTCCCGTATACGCAAGCACCACACAGGTTTCCTAAATGTATATGTTTTACAGTTTTTATAGATTTAATTGGCCTTCATCATCTGAATGCAAGCATTCAAAGAGCTTTCTGAGATTAATATCAGATGGAATTCTAGAGGAACTGTCCACGGTCTGAAGAACCTATATCAGCCTATATAAACTTTCTAAGCTGCATAAAAGGAAGGAAAGATGAAGAAGTAATATCAGATACAGCGCTGATATCCAGGAAAATTATACAGGGTGGAGTGACAGGGTCTGACCACTATTGACAAGTTTTAAAATGGTTATCTTTAGTTGTTGTTATAATACCACTACAGAAATGATACAGTAGTTTTTGCCTTTCTTCCGGGAGAAACTAGGATATTTGCTCCTAGTCAAAAGGGAGAAAGAAACTGTAAGACAATGAGGTGAGGGTACCTAATTTAGCACTGAAACACTTCTCTTCAGAGCTGTGCTGTAGACGCAAGGCAAACTTGACCTCTAAACAATAAACTGAATTTTCCTATTTTCACAGGAAGCATCTTAGATTATTTTGCAACACTGCCCACTCTGTGGCACTATCATTTAAAGCAAAGGTGAAATATTGACAATATTCATTTATCAGCTGAAGTAAATTTAATGATTACGTTAGATAATTCACCTCAACAGTCATGGCAACAAACTGGACATTGGCAGAGAGTAGGAAATTGTGTCTACCCTTCTCAAACTGAAACAGCATAGGACAGAATGGCAGCATGAGATGTGCGTATATATTCCTTAAATATTTCTTGTGGTGCGTAATACCTTATATTAACAAATGAAAGAGATACTGCTTTGTCCACCAAAAAGAACACATGGAATTAAGGTAACCAGCAAAGAGCATAACTTCTTTACTATTTGTAAAATAACAACAACAAGAGCAGCACCTTGTGAATAGGGCCTTCCTTTATCAGCCTGTGTGCTGGAACGGGGAGGGTACAGGTTTTGGGTTGAATTCTGTGCATAAGCGAGAGAGAACATCCAGCGTACAATTATAGCATCAGAAGTGGGTATTCATACCACTGTAACCTTTGGCACCCCTTCAGAAGGGCATAACAGATATTGTAGGCAAACAGCTGTGCAACTTCTCTCTGTGCTCAGATTAGTCATCTCAGTCAATAATGCAAATATAACATATCACGCAGAGAGTTGCCATGGGAAAGTGGAAACATTCCAGGGTTAAGCACTTTTCTTCCTAGAGGACCAAGTTAAAACGCTGGTTTTGACACCAATTTTCTGTAGGACTGCAGGCTATTCACTTACCTTCTCTGCTCTGACTGTAATATCTATGAAAGAAGGGATAATACTGACTCACCTACCTCAAAGGCAAACTAAAGATTAATTAGTTTGTGCTTGTATAGAGCTTTGAAAATGTCAAGGCTTTATAACTATTGTTAAATAAATGGTAGAGAGTCAGATTGGACAAGTACAGAGCAGAACTGCAAGAGGCATATCTTCAACAGCATCCAGAAAAGATTTCTTATACTACTTAGAGGTAGTTAGAAGGAAGGTATAAACATGTTTCACAGAAGCATTTCTTCGGTAATTTTAAAAGAAAATGAGAGATCGGGTACAGACTATAACCTTTCCAAGCTTTTAGATTCAGCTTGGTGATATGTTAGCACTCTGTTTCATCTGATTTATATTTTATTGAAGTAATATTCAAATACTGCAGTATAATAAATATGAAAAGGTTCTGCCCACCTGAATGGAAAAAAAAACAACAACAAAAACCATAATCAAAACAAAACAAAAAAACCCTCATACTCTAAGCCCAGACTGACTAGGCTATGGGGCTGAATCTACTTTATACAGTGCTGAACATCACTATAAGGCATGGACTGCTCAGAGATGGCTGCAGAAATCGGTGTGTCATGTAGACGTTTTGAGTCTGTAATATATATTTCCAAAGCAGGGAAACTACTTAGAGTCAATGTGGAAGAGCCTACGTCCCATCCCATCACCATTCTAGTGATGCACAAAATGCCTTAACTCCCTCATTCTCTCCCGTCAGAACTCTCCTAAGTTTTCTGTTCATTCCCCCCTGACCCAGCACTGGTATTCCTGTTCTACTTTACCCTTCCCACTATCCATATTTACAAATATCATACAATTTAAACTTGCTGGCACAGAACCACTAGTCATTTTAAGCCTTTTCTTTCCATCCGGAGCCAATTCCTAATATTCTGGTATTTAGAAATACAAATTTACTGGATCAGGGCTCTCAAGTCATTTCATCACTGCAGCAATAACAATATTTTTTCCCTTGCAAACCAGCTGAAGACTAACAGATCTTACGGCTATTGTGTTTAACCTGTTTTTTAAAGTAGAAGCACATTTACCTGACACTAAAAAATACTATGCGTAATTACAATACCACATAGATATTTTGTAAGTGAAAAGATGAAATGTGAAACTGAGTGTTCAGAAAAGACAGTATAAAAACCGCTTTTGGGGAGCCACTGGTAACATTATTTGAAGAAGGTGAAGAAAGAGTGATGAAATAATAGAAATTCTTCAAAAATTAAAAACAAACAAACAGACAATACTTTTCCTTTTGCAGTTGTTGGTTATGCAGTACTATGACCTCAGTAACAGTATGATGAATTATGAGCTGAGTTATGTGGAAGATCAATTTAAGAGGGGTGTCATCTTTTTTATGTAATCCAGACAATGGTCTTGCATTTCAGAGTCACCTGTATATAAGCATGTCCCTATACACGAAGGACGTATGCTTGTAGATTTACAACATAAGGAGATAAAATTCCACTTGATTCATTAGTTTCACCTGAGAAGGAGTTTAAAGATATGTGCATAAAATTCTTTTTGCTAGTCATCCAATCCGCTGTTCTTTATAAGCTCACATGGCATTTGCAGACTGATATTGCAGTCCTCCGTATCTACACATTTTTAAAAGGTAAATCCTCATCAAGGGCAAAATCAACGGTAACATATCTAAGACTGGTAGGACAGCTGAATGATAGTGTGGCAAAGCTGTGGAAGTAGTAACTCTATTGAGCATAATATCACGTTTTCACCAGATTTTACACAGCCGTCACTCTAAACACTGCACTCTCCCCATGATTACCTTCTCAGGTTATATTCCTCTCGAGCATCCTGAATACTTGATTCATTTGCACTATTAATTTATCCACCCATCTGTGATCTCTTAGCTATTTAATTGATTGCCTTTAATTGATTGAGCCATCTGTGTATCTTAGTCATTTCATTGATTGTTTTTATTGATCTAAATATCTTATAGCCTTGTTGCCACCTAGGTGGATCAAAAGTTCCTGGCTGCTGCCATTTGCTGTCCTTAATTCTTAGTATATATATAGAGTGTCACCCCTCTTCTTTAGGAGAAAAGGCAGAGGAGGAAATCAAGGGCCTGTAGTCTTGTTTTGCTTGGACCTGTCATGGTCAGATGTTGCCTGGCACAGACCCACTGACCTAAGTGCCACTTTTCCCTAGCTGAAGACTAGGTATCAGGCTACTTTTTCTTTTTCTGGAATTGACTCTTTATTCAAACAAAACAAGAACAAAATAAAATTAAAAAAATGGTATTATGCATAACAATGAGACTTGCAGCATGTCTACAGGGTTGTAAATTTCATATTGTATCTGGATCTGCAGCATAAGTGAATTGCATAGCAGAAGATCTTTGTTAAGAAAGCTTTGTCCCAGCAATTAAGTACCACTGACAAGCAAAGTGTCACTACTGATTTTAGCTCTCACACAATAGAGACCTGACTACCAAGAGGGAGTGTGATAATGGTATTCTGAATCATGAATGGTATAAAAGGAATCTTTTTCACTTAATAAGCCTTTAGGCACAGAACTAAAGGCATAGGAGATTATACCTGATATAGCAAATTATATATAAAAGTATAATTTTATGTAAAATTATGTAAACTATATGTAAATTATATGAACGTCTTACTCTGACTGGGACACTTAAATATAATCTATATAAAGTGACAGCTCTGGCAGAGGGAGACAAGGAATTTGTAGAAAATAGGAAGGGACTTGATAGTTTCCTTTAATAAGAAGATATTTGATGTAGTTTACACAGTAACTTGGACGCCTGTGAATATTGCCCAGGTACAGTAGTTCCTAATCCAGCAGTTAGCAAAGTAATGGAGATAGTGCTATGAAGAGGAGAAATTAGGTATTAACAACCTACTCTGCACAGTGGTTGGATCCCCACCTCCAGAAGACCACGAGGTAACACAAACAGAAAATGAGATAGGGTCACTTAGATGGAGATTAATCCCCAAGCAAAGAAAGAGCCACAACATGGGAGGGGAAAATAATGGATACAAAGTTAAAGCTAAAGTCAGTAATAATTGGAAAACCTGGGTGAATTCAAAAGAAAGAAAGAGAGGAAAGAAAAATTGTAGAAAATTTATAATGAGAGTAGCAGAGGTGAAGCAGACCATAAGAATTACCACTGTGCACCTAACTCATGGTTCATAGTTGCAACACAACTCTGACATTGACCAGCACGGGAAAGCTCACTGAAAGCAGGAAAGCTTATGAAAGCAGGTTATGACCTGACCAGAGGGGAGAAAGAAAGATTCTTAGGTTCCTAGATGCTAGCTACTCTTGCAACTTCTATATTTCAGGCAACATCATTTACTGCTTAAATATTTGCCTCAGCACCTCTTGATATACTATGCCATTATTGTCCTGGCCTCGCAGGTACCCTGTGTTAACGCGTTACCCTGATGAGCCACGGACAACATTTATTTTAGCTCCAAATGTTTTTTTGTGCCAGTATTTTATAAATATAAAAGAGGTAGATTAGAAATTTCTAACATTTACATTTCCTGTTTCTCTCTCTGTAGATCTTTTTTTCTCTCTGCCCTTAAGGGGCTCTAGCCAGACTTTAACATCTTTATCTTGACCACATACACCTACCACCACTAATAATAGTTCAAAGTGAAAAGTGTGGTTTATGATACCGCTCTTTCTAATAAGTGCATAACAACACACATGTTTAAAAACACAAGGAAAAAAAGCTAATTGAAAACAAGCATAAGATCAAAAAAACTCTAAGAAGATAAGATACTTCATGCTTCACAGTTTTCTCTTTGGGGAGGACAAAAGAAAAAAAATGTGATCAGTGATCTGTGCTAGTCACATTATGTCATTTGGCTTTCTCTACCGGAAGATACTAAAACTCACCACAGTGACGGGCAGAGGGAATAGCTAATTAAAAAAAAAAAAAAAAACCAAAACAGAAAACCAACCAAAAAAACAACCCATATGAGACAGACTTGTCCATTTTTTATACTTTCTATCCTGGTTCTGTCCATGTCATAAAGTGTAAACTATCTTTAATTCAGTGTACTTCCTCTTTTATCATTAAAAGCTATTACAAATCCTATCTATCCTAGCAGCACATGACAGCTCAGTCCTTCTACATAGGACTCAATGTCTGATTTGGCTACCAGGTGTCATGGGACATTCCTGCAAAGGCATGTGGGATAGATCATGTCACATGTCCTGTGTGTCCAATACATCTTAAGAAATTGACTTTTGTTTTCTAAAAAATGAACCAAATCAGTCAAGTTGTTCACAAGTTCATTGGAAGCAAACCGTCTACAAGCAGCTGGCTGTCGCAGCTGCCTGGAGAGCTGCCTCTGCTACTGGTGGTGTAGCTTCTTTGCTAAAGGTCCTGCACTGCAGTGCTGCATGAGATCTGCCGCTGTCAGAGGTCCACTGAGCTGCTGACCTACAAACTTCCCTTCAAATGCCTTGCATGCAAGAGCACCCAGAGCTTCAAAATCTACGTGCATGTCCAAGCTTGGCTGTGATGGAACTGCAGGAAGCCATCAAGGCTTACTTGGTAGGGATCTTCAAAGACACTGGGCCGTGCACCATTAGTACTAAGAAAGTGACCATTCTGACAAAGTACATCTATCTGACTTGCCTTTCCACCAGAGAAAGGGTTTTCAAGGCTACAGTGTGGTTTCCTGACAACTGGAAAAGTACAATGCAGCTAGATTCACATTGGGGTGTCCTAAGCAGACTAATGGGACCAAGTTCTTGCCTTCTGGCAGGCCCTGAATTCTGTCTCAGGGTTTACATCAAATTTAGCTTAAACTAAAATCTGCAGTTATGAGTTGGGGTGTGAATACAAGCTCATACCCACACTCAGCAGATAACAGTTTATTGTAGCCACTGGTATTTATGGTTCGACATTGGTAGGTCCAATTGATGGTGAAGCAACATCTGACACACAGGAGTCCCATGTGTGACTCCTGGCCAAAGAAAAACACATTTTTCTCAGTTAATGATTTGTTAATGAACAAATCTAGTACCTCTTTCCTGGCAATATTCAGAAAAAAGAGCCGGCAGTCCTACTTGTTCACATCACTTTCCTTTAGGCAGAAAAAAAATAATTTTTTGAAACATACCCATTTGTTTACCTCATTTTCACATAGCTTTGGTGACTCAGCTTTCTCACTCACAAACTGTCCTCTGTCTCTCAGTTTCTAGATTTCATCTCCATTTCACACACCATGAAATGTTCTTTGGAGGTGTATCAGAGCTCATTACTTTAATTACAAATAGGTAGGTTAATGAATATAGGAGAAAAGCACTTTAAGGTAGGGAAAGTATTTAATGCAGTCAAACTACTAACAGTCTAGCAACATCTGGTCCATACTATAGCATGAGTTCCATTTAAATAAAAGCCTTTGAGGAGGCCAGTTACTGGCAATCAAGAGGTGCAGGTTTTTAGAGAAGAATGATCTCGGAGACAGACAACAAGTACAGCTGTGTAGACTTACTAACTCTCCGCATTTTTCATGATCTCTTTAGGGACAATTTTTCAGTCTCATATAAGGTTCGTCTAACTTTTCTTGCAGAGAAAAGACCAAGTTTAGGGACAACTAAATCCTCAACAAAGCTTTGACTTGTCTTTGTTGCAAATAAAATTGTAATTCTGTCCTTCATTCTTATTCAGCAGATCTACCTGCTCAGCTCACATCTATGCTCCCCTCAAGCAATTTTTTTTTTCATTTTGTGATCAGTTAAATTTCTTAATGAGATCCACATTTTCATAAGGAAAAGAAATGATATATTTAAATATATTTTTTCCTGAAAATACCTGAAGTAGGCTTTTGTTATAGTGCTCTAATTTCCAAAGCTATCACCTAGAAACTGAATGTCAGCTCAGAGATTAATGTTTCATATATTGCAAAATAATAACAATATATATTTTTTTAATTCCTCTTTAGAGACGTGTGATTAAAATTGCCCAGGCACCTCAAACAGAAATTGGGTTTCTGTTTTCTTTCACTTTACTCCCACTTACTGCATAAAGCACATATCCCAGGCAAGTTTGCTATAAGTCTTCATCATCTTTTCCTCTCTCTCCCCTCCTCTGCCTATGTTGTGACTTACACTGTTCAGCTCCTATAGCCACATACTTTATTGGTCTGCATTTCAAAAAAATATAGTTTATTCTTGTTTCTGCCCTTTAGGCTTCATAAGACTAAATCAGGAGTGAATATTACTTTAAAGAAGGGAAATCATTTACATTTGAAACTATATAGTGGATATGTTACAGTGGAAGTCTTGAACTGATTAGACTGTTTCAAAGCTTTTGTGTGACTTTAACAGATTGAATATGCCCATGGCATTCCTAGTGGTAGTGATACTGTGTGTATTTAATCAGCAAGTAACTTAAAGATAGACTGGCTATACTAACTCTAAATTTCCTAGCTTTTATCATCTTGCATTTTCCACAGGTTGTATTTGAGATTACTGTAATATGCTCTGTGTAATATTTACTGCAGTTTCAATTTACTTACTTTTCATATTTGAATTTTGCAGCATATTTTTGTGAAAACATGTGTGTACTATTTCCATGCTGGGCATTTCATAGATCTGCCAAGAGACTAAAATGATTTTGGTAATAAAATGACTTTTTAGAGTAGATAGCCCTCCGAGCTTCCACTCACCTGCAAGAAATCATTAAGCAGCAGAAAGCTAAGGCTACTTGTGAGGAAAAAGGATAAGGAGAGATCTCAGACTCTGGATAAACTGTTGAACAGTCTATGGGACTTGCCACCACTTTGCAGTATGGTGACTTGTCATTTTACAAAGTCACACAATCAATCTCTGTAGTAAAGCATTTCCCCTCTTCAGACAGCACATCTCATAACTCCATATGGCTTCATTGCTCCTTCTGCGGAATCTACTAGGTAGACACAAGTACAGAAACCTGTTTCCTCTTTCCTGTGGGTGAATTTCCCCAAAGTACAGTACATTCGCTTCGCTTTGTCCTGCTTTCTTTCTCAGTGCCTACGAGCTCTGAGACTTATCTCCTTAGTCATCCCAGTTCTCTCACATTGTTAAGAGACAGTAACCTTTTACTTCTGTAATACTACACTGGTTTTATTTCTATTTATAACACTCCTTTTATAACTTTCTTCATTTGCAGCCCACACACAGACATCTCCTCTCTCTTGTAGTCAGCATGGTGCACATAATAATCTCCTGTCATACATTTCCTGTTCAATTGCAACTAATTTTTCAGTTTTGAAAAAAAAAAAGTATATAATTATCTTCAGTTTTATTTCAAAAAAGTTGAAGGACACAGTTATATTTAAATATGCCTTGATAATATAATATGATGGGGACTGAGGATAGCTTACATGAATTTTTCTACCACCATATCAGAGGATAGAACATGTAAATAAACAGTTTTCTGAGGCCCTAATAAAATACAAGTGAGTTTAAACATGACTGTCATGATTAATTTTTATACTTATTGTCTGTAAAATATTCACAACACGTCATGATTCTGTAGGTTGCTCTTAGAGTCATATGCTCTCCTTGGTTTTGGAGGGAGACAGAAGTGTTTACAGCTCTCCTACAAACAAGCCATTTGTTTTATTTTGGTTTTCTTTTTTGTATTCTTATCAGGCATTACAGGAGTTCATGGCTATTTGACTGGGTAGAAGATATGCTATCCAACTATGAGGACATATAAAGGCCAAAGCAATTTAACATCATAGGCTACAGAGACAAGTTGCCAAAGGGCCATGGGACCTCAACAGCATTGCAGAAAGAGTATGTTTTAAGGAGTATTAGGGTTTGGCAAGGGATTTTTTTTTTACATTCATCTTCCTAAAATGTGAAAGTTAAATTCACTTTACCAGTTCAACAGCTCTCTGGCTACAACTTAAATCCCAAAACAGATATTTAATTACTCACTAAGGATATTTTGGATTTTAGATTGCTCCTTGAAATACCAGAAAATACTGGAACGTTAAGAATAAGAGAATAACCAGAGTTTTAGGGAATTATTAAGAAAAAGCATAAAATACAAAACCACTTAAATGTTAACCAGAGAAGAACACAATCTCCTTATGTGGCAATGCCACTTTCTCTCTTTCTTCTAACCATATAAAACTAATGGCCATATCACATCTAGACTACATACATCACTAACAAATAATAATTAAAATCTTCAGTTTCTCTTTTTAATATAAGATGTGATTTTTATTTATATATTATCTCCCTTTTATGCTATAACCCTCTTATGACCTATCCTGGAACTGACTGTTCTAGTGACGGACGCATAATACTCTGTATCACAAATCAAATAAAAAACATGATAATGTCTCTAATGGGTAAACAGTGGAAGATTGGCAAGGAGATAGGAGCATGCTGACTGATCAGTTATTCCAGCTGCAAAAACACTTGGTATACAGAATCCATGAGAAACAGAAGGTTGCAACCCTTCGACTTGCACCACATAGGCACCGGTTCGCACATGTATATACCGAAAGAATTACTGTTTCCCTTGTTATCTGTGTACCTAAAGGATTACTGCTTCCCTATTATCTGTAGTGCATGTGCAATTCCCCACATTGTACCTATTAATTCACCTTAAACCCATGATCCCCCGATCCTCGCCATGGGCCAATGCTCTGTGGTGCCTGGGACAGCGTGGTCACTTCTCTGCAAGGCTCCTGGGGTTCCCCTTGCAATTCAGGGATTTCCAGGTAGTAAACATTTAACTACTCTACTCCAGAGTGGTGTCATCTACCTCTGCATAATCCAAGTGTCAGTCATCACTATTAACAATGTCCATGATAGCCAGATTGTATACTGTCCTACCTTAAACCTCAAAAGAGGAACTAAGGAAGAGTCAATGAGTAAATATTTCTGAATATACTCATTAACGAAAATCTTTCTGGTGAGCTTACCATTGCTAACCTTAGATTTAACAAAACTAACTCTGCTCTTCACGTGTATATGAGAGATAGGCACCAGTAGAGCATGACTGATACTTTAAAACATGCGTCTAGGAGGTGTGGACTGACTTGTCCTCTGAAGGCAGCTACAGCTCTCATTAGCCACTGAGGGAACTGAGATGGCTAGTTTACACGGACAGCTAACTTCTTTATCTCTCTTAAGCTAGGTGACACAGATCCTACCCCAAATGATTATGAACCTATTGGCCCAGGATAGAATCCATTATTATGACTATGACAAAACATATGGATTCTTATATGCAAAATTCATCAAAACATACAAAATTGGAAGTTCCTGTGCATTAAAGGCAGCATCTGACATTTTAATGGTAAAGCATTTTCCACAGAGGTTTTATAAGAAATCTTTGTAACTTAAATCTTGTAGGATCTGTTCAGCAGATACAACTCTGAAATTACAGTTCTGCACTTTACATCAACAGCAGTTGATTAGACCTTATTAGCTTTAATTGTAGATGCAAAGATGTTCTTGATTTCAGGGCTAGTGGTACAAGGTCATGAGCACTTTTAACTCCAAAGTGGAACTCCAAGAACATGATGAGTGCTCTCAGCTGCTCCAGAGTCAAACTCTTTGTCATTCTCATGCTATTTAGGTTTAGTCTTTGTAAATCAGCATCATTTGGAGAGCTTTTTATGAGGTTATTGCAAGATAAATTCTGGGAGATAGGCGGTGGCTACAATTTCCATTGGTTTCAATCAAATGAATACAAAGTCCCATTTGGGGGGACTTTTAGGGACTTTAGGGAATGTGAAAGTCGTAACAGAAGATACATGAAAGTTAACACAATAAACAATGGCTCCCTCATCATAACCATAGCGTATTATCTGAGTGTTACCATACTGATGACAACATTTTTAAAAATATATGCTGTGTTACATATTTGAAAAAGTTTTAAAGTTTTTGGTTTGCAGATTAATGAGTCCTTGTAGTCTGTCAAACATGTGTGCTTTCTCTGTATGCCAATTAAGATCCCTATGCATCTGCAGTGATTCATAGATTTACACAGAATTGACTAGCAAAGGAAACGTGGTATGCCATGGATTTTAGCTCCAAAGCAGCAGGCCTGTTATCTTAAGACTGAATTGCTCCCAGGCTGTGAATGTGTACACCAGGTTTAATCCACAAGTTAATTAAAAGGACTGATTTAGAAGTCTTCTGGGGAGGGGAAAAGAAAAAAGAGAGAGAGAGAGAGAGAGAAAGACAGAGAGAGAGAGACTTAATGGAAAGAACAAGTAAAAATTTGCTGCTGCTGCTAGGACATCAATAATTGCGCTATTATTTTAGGTAACTGCTTTTCTCCATGTCAAGACTACTTAAATTGAACTGTTTCTAATGCTTATGGTCTTCATTGCCAATATTCCCAATGAGATGTTCATGAATTGATGCATTTAGCTACATCTCAGTCTCCTGAAAATAATGTGTTTTTTTTTTTTTTTTAATTCTAAAATTACCTGCACTGGTTCAGAGTCCTATATTTTTGCTGTTGTTTAAAACAGAATTTTACCCCTAACAGTATCGCAGCCGTGTTATCAGCTAGGTCTGAAAGCCAGACTTCCTGCACTTTAGGCTTTCTCCTTGATTATGTGAAGTTAGTTTTCTTGCCAATAAGAACTACATGAAATATTCCAGAATGACTTTGTGATCGATGTGGAGTGATAAAACATGTTATTTCTTAAAACAAATCTTTTTTTGCCGTATAATTGGAATTTTTTAAGAACTGAAGAGAAAACTAATGTTTTGAAATTTCAGCTACTACTCAACACTTCAACATTATTCTAGCCAAATAAAATTAAATGTGAGATGAATTTTATAATAGATTATATAGGTTAAAAAAAATTCCAAGAGTGTGACCCTTTTGATAAAACTAATGAAAAACTGTCCCTCAGACTTAAAGATTGAGTCTCTCAGCATGGGGAAATTTTATAGAAAACCCAGCAGCTTAAAAAGAAACATAGGGGAGTATAACGGCTTGAGTACTGTCAGGTGTGTAAGGTGATGTCTGCTCATACTAAAACGTACGTGCATACTTTGTAAAGTAAGATATAAAGTAAGCCTTTATGGAACTGAAACTGATGCAAAAGAAACTTAAGCTGAACTAGACCAGCAGACTGACTTTCCCTGACTACTTGAAAAATTACAGACAACAAAATTGCTCACATGAGTAAACATTAAAGTATAGCCAATTTTCCATGTTTTAAATGACATCATTGGCTATTTTAGAATACAACCAGCAAGAATTTAACTATATTATTGGGAAATACATATTTTTACATGTGGGTTTCTTGTCTATTTTTTTTATAGTAGAAATATGAGAAAGTTGCAAACGATTGTGAAATGTAACTTGTTTGGGTGTGCGTGTTTGTGTGTGTGTGTGTGAGATAACAGCTGTAACTACATTAAATACATCATGATCGTCTGATAACTGTACAATGGATGAAAGCGAATTCAGGAAGCTTTTTTTTTCCTCCCTCACTCTAGAGATACTTCTAATTTTCACTGTTAGCTATCCCCTCTGCACCTGGTGAAACTGATAAAAAGTATTTCAGGGCTGGCAGATATGTACATGCTGTATGAAAATAGAGTGAAAACACATTAAAATTTGAAAGATGTTGAAGATTTGGAAGACGTATGTACATTTGAAAGTAAATCTATAGCCATCTCCTTAGATTCTCACATGATTTAATATTACATTTAAGCAAATTCTTAAATTGTAACACTAGATTTACAGAAATACTTATGTCCACAAGAACAGATTTTGTTCTCAGCAAAATAAGTGTAAAACTGAAATAATCTCGAAGATTCAACTGAATCAGAGCTTAATGAATAGGATTTATTGCAGATGGAAAAAATATCTATAAATCCTTTGTCATGGCTGTTGTTTGAGAGGAGATAATAAGGGAAGTAAACACAAAAAAAGGACAATATTCGTGGAAGAGTAATCCTTCATGACTTTTTCACTGTTGAGTTTATACTTTAAAGTATAAATTCCGATTAACTATATTATTGCTGAGAAAACCGTGTGTAGCATCACTGCTAATAAAAATTATACAGCCTTTTTTAAAACTTCAAATACAGTATTTGATTTGTGTGATGTGTTGCAAGTTAAATCTGACTGCACCTTTCTGCATTAGGAAGCTGTGCATCATCCAGATCTCAGGAGTCTGGCCTCTATTTTCAGCTCAGGAATTTGGCCTCTATTTTGATGTATTCAATACATTAAGTTCATTGTCTCTTGCCTACAAATGGGGGTCCTCAGTGTATCACAAACAGCTAGGGCTGGCCTAAAGAGAACACAAATGGCCAAGTTTATTGACCACCTATATTGTAAACATATGATCTGAATGTTTGACCGCTGCATACTCCACCTTTTGAACTCCTGGGTAGGAGGCCATACTTCATCTTTCACCTCCCCCATTCTCTTCTTTCTTCTTGGCATTAGCAACGTACTCACATGGGTAGACTTTCAGCACAGGCTATAATTAGAAACTCTGGTCTCCCATTCTTTTTCTGCCCTATTCTCCCTCTCTTACCCAATGGCAGAGACAAGCCCAGCCAGAAAGTTACTTTGGAGGATAAGTCCCAGGAACGCTGTATATGGGAACCGTCAGCACATCTTAGTGTTGTGCTCCAGAAATAAAAGCAAAACTTAGAGATCTTTTCATGTACTAAAAAGCCTGATATTAAGTGGGAAGATCACTCCTGAGCTACTCAAATACTTTAGATAGTGTTTCTAACATCAAGTGTCTGAAATGCTTGGGCTCACAGAGGGGACTTACAGACAAACTGTGCCCTTCTACAGCAGAAGCTGGAGGCCAGGTGTGCTGTCCTAGGCAACTAAAATGGATGCTTAGATAACTTATTTTCACTCCTAGACACGCCCTAAAATGTACATAAGTTTTAGGGAGAAAGTATGGGATAGGCCAAGAATAACCATTTTTTTCATAGTTATGAGGAATAAATAACTATTTTGTTTCAAAGTAAGGAAAAATCATTACTTTAGCTGTATTTATCGAGTGAGCAACACTTTGAAAGGGAAATGCTGCCACTGGGAGATAGAAACAGCTCTAGCTGAGCCCAGGTGACTCTAAGAATTGGAGAGAGCTAAGCGTCGAGGGGAAGGTCTGAGCTCAAAGCAAACTGAACTGATTTTAAACAGACTAGGGGATTGACTGTGTACTCAATCATGTTGTGGACATGCAAGTTGTTTGTTAATTAGCCAACTCCCTCCTAACATTAATAAAATCACATTAGCATATATTGACCTGTGGGCAATATTTTCAGTCTGATAAAACGTCTCTAAATTTCTCCATTCCCTTGAAGCCAAAAATGTTTGGTTTCCGTTTGAAAATGGTGATTTACAATGAATGTAATCATAACTATTCAAGACAAATAGGACTTCTTTGTCTTTAATTCATAAAATGAAGGAAATAGTCCCATAGCAAAAACTCTAGCTTGATTAGAAAAAAAGCATATCTTTATTCTGTTTGCTCTGGAAATCCTACTATATTAAGATTAAACAGGTAGGCGTATAATTTTGAATTTCAATATTTTCATTAAAATGCAAAAAACTTGAGAGAAATTTCCCTAAGTGACGAGCTAAAATATGTAACTTTACATTGCAAAGCAAGTGTGCCTGTCACATCTGGCAGAAGGTCCTTAGTATCCATTCTGCTTTCATCTATGTTTCTCACCCCATCATTAATGAATCTTACAACAGCCACTGAAATCATAGAATAGAAACATTTGTAAATCTGAATTCATAGGCAAGCTGCATCTGAAGTCTTCACAAATTGAAAAACATATATAAAACATTTATATCATACATATAATTTGATAGCCAGATGCAGCTATGACTGATACCTGAGAAATCACATTACTGAATTAACATTACAATGCCAAACTTATGTTAGAGCAATATATAACCATATTTATAGACATAGGAGAAATGTCACCTAATCCAGTACTAGCATATCTATTAAATATATATTTTTTTCAAAACTATTCTATGGGGAAATACTGAAACTACTAAAAATATACCCCAAAAGTTGAATTATCCGAGTGCATTGTATGAACCAGTATTACTTGTGTACTGTCATAAGGTTTCATACTACACAAAATGCTACGTTATGGATATGTAGAGTAAAATCATGTCCTTGGTTCAGCAAATGACTAAAGTTAGTATCTTGTATCTAACTGTGAGAAAACTTCCAGAATGTGACTGTTCATGTTTGTAAATATATGACCTATCTAAATGCTTTACCGGATCTAGTTCCACAAAAAACACCAAAAGTAATTATCACAACAGTAAAATTCCTTGGTCCTGAACGTCCATGCAAGGTGCACAGTAGCCGATAACCAGGCCCTTAGTGCTCACTGTGTAGCAAAATGCACCCAACGCAAAGTCTACTAGTTCTGTGCATCTCCTTTGGAAAGAAATTGTCATGTCTGAGGCCTTTATTAAAGCATATCATCTATCTATGCAGCTTCTTAGAAGACTAATTGCTAGCAGTCTTTTTGCAATGATTGAAATTCCTTACATCCTTCATCCTTTCCAATTAGTATCTGGTGTTTAACCTGCTTTTTTATGAGAAAGATCAATGAAAAGTTAATGAGAAGCCGATATGGGAAAACTTCAGTCTGCTTGGATAACTTTCACCATATTTAAAAACAAATCCTGGCAGAAATAGAGAAAAATGTTCACCTGACTTTTAATCTCTTTTCTGGACAGCTAATACTGAAGCTTGTGTATCCTGGTGATGCAACTTTATCTTTGGTAGCATTTGACTGTGCATTACTATTGACATGACTGCGAGACCTGGCAAAATGTCACCTAAAAAATGGTATCATGATCTTTCCTCGCAAGTCACTCTGGTAGGATACTGCTAGTCAACCTTTCCTATTTCAGGTAAAATAAAGTGGGAAGCCCCACAGGGTTCAGTCTTGTAATTTACTCTGTTCCAACCTCTTTCTGTCAATAGGTGTAGAGCTGGGGAAAATTATAAAGTTGTATATCTTTTTGCTTGACCTAGACAGTGTTGTCTTGTCTTCAGGCTCCTTTCACGTCTGGTAGAGGCTGAGGCCCGGATGCTACCGGGTTGGCTAAAGTTCAACCTAGATAAGACATTTATTATAGTCAATAGCAGAGGGAAACACTTTGTTTTACTGTCAATGTACTAAGTCTTTCAATCAGATCAGAGTTTATGTCCAACCAGTGCCAAAGCATCCCAGTGCTATGGGGACGGTTCAGTGGAACCATCATTCCTTCCACATTGCAAGATTACAAGGCTAGAATCCTCACTGCAACTGACTGCTAGCAAAAATAGCGTGCACACCATAAGCCTGACTCTATACATCAGTTATCTAAGACTCTGAATATTCTGACATGACTGCAGCTATATTTTAATAGAAGCAATATAATACAACAAAAAAATGTTTTATTTGACTTTGTTATTCACCCCTTATCTTTAACGTTTGGCTGTTTTTGATTAATGGCCTGTACAACAACAACACCTGGTAGTCTTTTGGCTGTCTTCAGCAGGGACTGAACCGGGCCTTATCCAGAGAGCCCCTTAACTCAGATGGATGTAGGCAATACCTCCTGGATGAGCCTGGGGACAGAGAGAATGTTCCAGTTGCACTTTGGAGCATCTGTGTTGTGCTGTGAGGCTTATGTATGAAGCTTAAACTGCTAAATGCACTCTTAGAGCTCAAGTTATCTTAAAAACTAATTCCCAGCTTGACTTCCGATCGTATTGGAGGTGGTTATCTCACAGGAAAAAATCATCAGCGAGGTAAAAGCTGGAATTGACTTGAAGTAGAAATGTATTCACCTACAAACATATCTGCATCTAGACAATTCCAAATGACATCTCTTTGCTTCAGCTTTCTACTGATGGGGAACTGTAATAACCCACTCGTTTAGCTGCTCACTTTTTTCAGTATTCTTTCTCTTTAAGCCATACCCAGATGATGGTATGTAATCTTGCTTTTTTATTATAGAATATTACAAACTGTAGCTAGTTTTCAAATGTATGTACATCAGTCTGTGTTATCAGCATTATTCCAAAATATACTCTAACAGTGATGTAATGCTGGTGATTTACAAAGTGCTGATCTCTAATGTTACATAAAGGAACAACTGCTACAACTGGATGAAATTATGATTCATCAGATCTTCTAGGAAAAAAATTGTTATATTGTGATTTTCACTCCAGTCTATGACTGTTTTGACAACAAGATCACAAACTGAGAAATACATACATGCTACATCTTCTTCTTTCTTCCAAGTTGCCAGGATGAAGAGAAAATCATGATAAGGCTATCAAGACTTGTCAGTATAATTTCTTTGAGTTTGATGGGGCTGTTCTTATTTTGTTGTTGTTACTGCTTTTTGATTTTGTAATCCTTACATGAAGTGGCCCTAAACATCAGAGTACAGCAGAAGAGATTTTCTCCTGTCCTCTCAGGGACAGCTAGAGGTACCAGACCTTCTATTTATATAGCTTCTGGCCTATTAGTTAGAAATCTCTAGAGTTGTGTAATACTACTTCAGCATAAGACCCATTGTTAATGATCCTCCCCTATGCAGCCTTCAAAGCAGGATGTTTTTGAATAACCACAAAAGATCAGACAATAGTCTAACACAGAGACACCTTTGCTAACAAATTACAGATTAGGAGAAGAGGATGCTTGCCAAATACTAGAGATGGCAATAGATCATAGGGAAGATCACTGTAATGTCAGAAATGTGCCTTTTGCTCTTAGTGCCTGTTTTGTCATTTTTTTTTATTTTGTTTACAGTTGAGTGCTACTAAACCTCCCAGCTGTTCCACTATGTGATATACTAGGCTAACAAACAATACTGTTAGTGGGCTGTGTTTTTTTAAGCCATCCGCTTCAAATATAACTGCTGCTCACAGAATGCAGCAAGCCCAGTACTGCTCTTAAAAGCAGTAAAGATGATTAACGGCCTCCTCTTTCTTCAGCACATTAGTCAAAAGTAATCTTACAAAAGTTCCAGGTGACAGGCTGACATCTAGCTACTGCTCCTGCAGATACAGTATTGGTGACACTGCTGAACTTGGCAAGCTTGACAGTGTTTGCTGTCAGAATGGTTTCCTGTGCCAGTAGCATGTTGGACTCCAAATAGTGCAGCCTACATCAGCTGCTCAAAGGACTACGGTGCTGTAGTTCTTGGCCTGACTTTGCCAATGACTTCTGTGAATTGCATACAGGAACGCTTTTCTAGTGTGATATAGATCCCCTTTTCAAATTTAATTTATGTTTAGATTCACAAACATTCTTAAGTATCCAAAGCAGCACTTTCATAGAAGTCAAGCAACCAAATCCAGCTACTCATTGTAGGTCACAAAACAACATAAACAAGAGATTTTAGCAATAAAGCAATAACGTCTAAATATTATAAATAAATATCTAAACTGAATGTTTTCTTTTGAGAGCAGCTCAGTCTTCACATCTTTGCTGCACTTAGCTCTAGTTAGCTCACATATCCATTATAGTCAAACTCAGACCTAGAAGCTGAGAATAAATCTCTTGAGTGTTCAGGGTGGATGAATCCAAATTTTCAGTTTAGACTCTTCTCTTATACAAAACGTATAAGAAAAACAAGACTCCATGAGCCAGGAAAGGCCTGGTCAGCACCTTTTTTCTCCAGTGCTGTCCTCTCTTTCCTTCCAGCTGCTAAGATATTTTCAAAACAGTTTAAATAACACAAATAGGGGACCAAAACACAAGTAATTATCTCCACAATAGGCAGAACTTCTCAGCCTACTTCTGTCTTCTCTACGAGGAGGAAATACCTAGGGGATCGAGTCTCCAGTCCTCTGGTCTCACCGATAAGGTTGATGTAATTCAGTTCAGCAGCAGAAAGAAGCCATCCCAGTATTATTCTGCTGTCCTACCACTCCCTCTTTGCCTGACCGCGCTTGGCTGTTTCAGTCAATACTTGTATTGCATGCCCCACCTTGAATAATAATAAAAAGGAACTTAATTTTTTGAAATTAAACTGTTCTCTAAGAGAATTATTTCAAAGGTGCTGAAATTGATGCACATCCCATGAACAAAACCCAGCATCTCTACATATATGCTGGTCTTCCTCCAGCGCATAGACATCCAGCTTCAATTTCTCATGTCTTCACTTTTAGTTCATCTCTTATATTGTGACCAAATAAACCTCAGATGAGAGAACATTCTTAATTTTTACTTAATTGTTCCTGTTAATTCTTTTATTCTCCTTGGAGATAATATAGTAAAAGATAGCACTAAAGTGATGTTCCTAACTTGACAATCAAAGACATGATAAATTAGTATCCTAGAAGAAACTTGATGATTTGTAATATAGAACTAAACCTTGATCTATGAATAACCAAGGATTTCCGAAAAATTAAAATGAAGCATTTACATTAGCATTTACATTACCTTAATGGTTCAACTTTCTATTTGTCAACATCATCAAAAAGCACTGATCAAGGTGAAAACTTGAATCACAGCACAGAAAACAGATACTAGTGTATTTTATAGCAACTGCTGTTTTCTATTTGCAAAAATGATCTGCTGGTTATTACTATATATTCTATATGCATGTTTAAACTAATGATGCTTTAATGTACTATACTTGAGATTGTGCTAATATGAATAAGAAAGTATTATGGGAGGCCTTTAATGGAGTTCAAATTGGTTGACTGGACCTAAAGTGAATTAAATGAAATTTGAATTTACAGCTAAGTAGTGTATTATTTGAGTCTTGAGTCTTGAGTTTATTATTTGAGTTTATTATTTGAGTAGTTTATTATTTGAGTCTAAACTAATTGGCTCAACTTATTAAAAGTTAAACATCAAAACAAGTACAAGTGAAGGTGAAAATGGAAAGTAATTTAACTGCTTGTCATGTTTATATTCACACTTTTAGTTTCTGTTTGTGCTGTACTTGTTGATAATGTGAATATAATGAACTTAAGAAAAACATCTTAGCTGAGAAATTACATTTATGACAATAATATAAAGCTACTTTAGGTTCTGTAAACCATTCTACCTTTATTGAAATAGATGTTTCTTTAAGAGTGAACATAGTAATATATACAGAATATCAAACATTGTGATCTGAACCCTTAGTGTTGTTTTTGATATGATAAGTATTACAGATCACGGAGGATGTGAAAAAAATGTGTGAATTACTGTTTAATCTAAGTACCCTACAGCTATATCATTAGAATATATCTACAGTTAGCATATAAAAAAATACCATACCATTTATCATCAGATCGTTCTGACAACAGTACTGAAAATCATCAGTGCTGAAGCATCATCTGTGCTCAAAATATTTCAAAATAGAACTTGCATAACTAGTTCTCTGCTTGGCACATTTTGTCATCCTTTTACCTGCACAGATTAGGTATGAAAACTAGCAGATCAGCATTATGGCATTTTAAATCGCTCTGTCCTGATAAATTGCTACCTGCAAAAAAGAAAAATGAATATAGAAATTAGAGCTCCCATTGCTTTATAAATATGTGGTATTATGTATGTTCTGACTTCCAGAAAAGCACATCTAGTTAGAAAACTCATGTTTAAAATCAGGAGACTAATTCTTTGATGGAACAACCTTTGGAGAATGCAAATACACCAAATTATAATTTTTCACAGCTGGTCTTTGTATTTTTACAAAATCATGATATAATACAGTACCTGCTTGTTCTGTAGCCTTGCTGATAAACAGATATCCCTAGAAGGTGCATATACTAACTTTTTAGTTCTTCTGGGCTCACAGATGTCAGAGAGGTCTGGAAAATGAATGGGCATTGGCATAAAGGTTCACAGTTCATACTTAAACTCTTGTAAGGTTTGTGACCACACAATTCTGGTCATTCTGAGGATAACAATTTAAATACAATGCTATTGAATTCACAAAAAAAAAATTCTGAATTGCAGTCTTATTCCTGCGTCAAAGACCAACATCGCTTCTAAAAGAGTATATCACCTTGCGCTGGTAATATACTCATTGCAGAACAGGTAACTCTATCCTTAAGCCCAAAAATTCAGGAATGAGTAGAAAAATCTCCCAGATTCTAGTTATGCAGATTAAGGATTCCAGCCTCGTATTTCCACACGCACAGTCCCACACCTTCAGGAATTCTGCAGCTTGAATGGAACTTGAGCTAAGTGTCTATAGACATGTCCCAGTCACTATGATCACAGCCAGGATGGCCCTAGTAGCTTTAAATGGTTTCCCTGACCAGTTATTTTATGTCTCTGCCTTTCAGCATCTAAATAAAAGTCCAAGTGATCACTACAGTCATCTTTCTCCAGCTTCAATTTTTCTGCAAGCAAAATGTCTCAAATGTAAGCAGTGGATCTACCAGCAGTCACTGATATTTCTCCTGCTGTGTACACGGCAGTCAGGAGCCAATGGCGTAGAAATCAAAATGGCATTAGGAAGTGTTAGGACTGTGGAGGGGAGGGTGACTTTTCTTGTCCCTTGTTAATCTGTCTTTTCTTTGTATAATGTGGGAGAGCAAGGAGTGACTCATCACTGCTAAAACACAACTCTTGTGTTCCCTAGGGACACACTATGTGGCACTGACCAGAAAAGTTTCTCACATTCACTACTCAGGGGCATCTTGTCCAGCAGACACCCTCGAGATTCTACTTTTTTAATGATTCTTCATGAAAGTTGGGATTTTATTCCAAACTAGAATAGAAGTAAATTTAGAAATATAAAAATCCACTATAAATAACATTGTCTCTCTTCATTATTGAAGGATCATGGAGACTACTAGATTCAACCAGTTTTAGACATTTAAAGGTTAACCTACTGCTGACTGCCTTCTAATGTTACGAGAAATAGAATAAAAGGTACTATAACAATGTCAATTATCGGGTTTCTTTTTTACTAGTACCAGACCACTTCAACTTGCACTGCGTTCAGCACAAATTCACTAAACAACTTATAGAAGAACAGCATTTTTTACAGTAATGGCCATCTCAACAAAATTTACCTTGTTTTGCAGACCTCAGTCCAAATACCATTCCTAACCACAATACTTGGAAATATCAGCAGCCTGCTTTTTGGATGACCTGTGAGCAGATAACCCCTGTCATGCCATGTGCTTAGAGTATATAATAAGATGACCTTACCTACCACAATGAAATAAACTCTCTCTCTTTGGTCTTTGGACTTTGCCAGCACCTCATTGGACCAGTGTCATATGGGCAAGATGGTTATGAATGTATCCTAGAAGATGACAGCACCATGCGCTCTAAGGAAAAAGGGAAACTTAAAAGCAGCCTGAACATAGATTGCATATTAAATTCAGAGCAAATTCAGACTTCCTCTGAGGATAATAGGGATGCCAGACATCAAATTTTAGGATCATTCTGGAATTAAGGCTACTCCCAAGGCTGGATAGCTTTGTTAAATATATGAATAATACATGTGACTTACATTCTTTAAAAAAAAATAGATACATTTCTGTTGCATTCTAAGAACTATAGTTTGAATGCACTTCTCGTGCATATTAAGGACTTCAGAGTGCTTCAAAATTACAGACATGAAGACGCTGCAATTTTTCTTCCTCGTAGGAAAATTTGGCAGTGCTGTGTCTGGTTGGTTTTTTTACATACAAGCCCATCTTATAAATCTGTGAATGGGTTAAAATGGATGCATTTCTGATGGTACATAATGAATTATTTCCAATTAAATTGTGCAATTTCATTCAGAAGTACTCTGAAATCAGAACACATCTTATAATCTTTTTATTACAATTATTATGATTAAAATTATACAAAAAGTTACAAAATAATGAAAATGTTGTTGCAAGCTATAGCAATACTGGTTGCAAATTTTCAAATTTTCATTGTAGTAGCTCTGTTAATAATACTGAAATATGAGCCGTGTTACTGTTTCCTCCATAATAAGTCTATATGTTTAGATATTTATAATTCCATTATAAAAAAAAGTCTGCTCCTGACTACCTTGGAATATATAGTTCAATAGCGAATTTAAGGAAAAGAAAATAAAAAGTTAATAGAAATGATTTGGTAGCCTTTGATATTCAGGCTTTTTCCTAGTATAATCAAGAGTCTTCATAATGCAGGAGGAATGACTCAATTAAGTCCTATCTGGAGTTGTGAAAGAGGAAAAGGATTTGGCCTTAAAGTTGGACAGAGGAATCAATTTTATTTTAGCTTGGTCTTAGTGTGTGATTTGAGAATTGAGATAATGAAAATATGAAATACTTTGTGGATTTAGCCTGAGAAGTTAATAAAATATCAATGTTTCTGATGTTTAAATACAAATTTGAAATTGATTATATTTCTTATTTACAAACAATGCATGAAAGTTCAATTTAGCTGGCAAATGGAACTGCGATAGTAGGTGATGCTTTCTTTGTTCACAGCTCAAAGTCTTTTACTTTTAGGGCTCATCTTTAAAACTTTATCTAAGACTTTTTTTTTTTCCCCTCAAGGGCTTACACTATACACTTCCTCAGAATGCTACACTTTGTCTGTGGTTCTTACTGCTTTCTTTTGCAAAGAAATCACGGTTAACTGACTTAAATTTGATGCCTGAATTCTGTTGCATTTTCCTCTTGTTTCCCAGCCTTAACAAAACAGCTGCATATCTTTGGCTTGAACATTGATCTGACATTGTCACAGTTAATAATGAAGAGCAGTTGTTTTTTTTTTTTAATACAACATATTTACTAACACTTTTTTTTTCTTTTTCCATCATGCTACCTTGCTATTAAGAACTTCACATTAAAATAAACCCCCATATGCTTACAATGACACGTAGAGGGAAGAGTTTCCATGACTGCATGATTTGCATATTCATAGAAAATACACATCACTCCCTTATCCATTCATACAAATACTTCTTTGTAATTCAAATCACTGCTTTTCATATTCAATTAAATAATTAGTAACAGATGAAAATGCAAATAATAAAGGTTTTATTGGAACTATTAATACTTTTGTCCATAGAAATAATTTAAGAAAAATCATGTATGGCAATCAAAAGTTGAGCCTTAAGACCTTCAAGCCTAGTTTTATTTCTAGACTTAATGACATTGAAGCGACAAAATAAGTACTTGAATTCCACGTCTGAAAGTGTTTTGAAAATTCCTATAGGAATTCCTCTGGAAGCAAAAGAAATGAACTGATAAAAAAAGAACATTTCCAGTAACACGGGAAGAATTAGAAGAGCGATCACAACAATGAAGCACTGAAAATACTACTGAAGTTACTAATTAGGACATATTTTTAACATTTAGTGAAAAGATAAAGATCTAAACAAACCAATTTGACAACTGTGGGATTTGCCAGCTTTGGACCAATATACTTCCCATAGGCAAATGTTTCCTGCTCAATATCACATGCTATTCATACACCATACATGAAAATGCAGCTGGGACTGAAAAGCAAAATTGTCTGGCTGGAGCCCAAATCCATTTGATGTGCAATTAAAGTTACTGCTATTCTACAAATCAGAATGTATTTCTAAGTAGAACAGTGAAGTAATTCAGGTTGACTTTTGTATATCAACAAACTGTTCAATATAGTCAATACAATGTACACTTAGCTTTTTTTTTAAGTTTAGAGCTCAATTACTGTACTTTTCAAATACAAATGATCCAAGGAATTTTCACTCTTATGAAAAGAAATACATACTCGTCCCTCCATTTTTTTTTCCTGGTCATGGTTGTAGTCTTCAATTTCAAATATGAATTTTGCTTCATCATTTCCAGTCTGTTCTATTAAAACTTAAATTTAGCCTTTAGTCATCCTGACAACTGTCTTTTTTTTTGTATTTAATGTGATGATCTTGCAATTTCCTTTCATGCACATATCAGAGAACCAATGCAGCTAGTATCTATCTTTGTTTTCTATTCAAGCATCATTATAAATAAAATTTTATTCTTGTTCTGAAAATAATAGGCACATATGGCACAATTAAATTTTATTGAATTTCACTGAATTGACATATTTACTATCCTATAACTTAAAAAGCACTTTCCATGCTGGTGATAGCTCATCTACTATCATAAAAGCAAACAGAATTCTAATGGTTATGCCATACGAGACAAGATGTCATTACATTGTCCCTTTTCAAGGTCAGATTCTGATCACCTGTTTTTGTCTATGATGCAAAGTATCCACCTATTGAAAGTTTCTTATGTGAAGAACCAGAGGGTTGGTAGGGATTTCTGGTTTCTCAGTCCAGTTTTCCACTATTCATAAAATATTTTTCACGAGCATACGAGGTTTCATCATATAACAAGTTAGGGTGTTTGCTCTTGAGACACTATCAATGTGATGCTCTGAAACCTGTTTCTCTGATGTTTAGAAACCTTACTCTAATCACAATTCATTTTTATCTCTGTTTATATTCTGTACAGTAGCGAACACACAGCAAATAATCACCAAATCCTGACAGAGTCATTCACAGTACGGCTCTGCAGTTCCTGTGACAGGAAAATATTGGACAGGAGCCAGGAATCTGATGGTATTGTCACTTTGTGAAGTATTCACCTCTCCTATGAAGAAAGACTGCAAGAGCTGGGCCTGTTCAGCCTGGAGAAGAGAAGATTGAGAGGCGAAAAACTTATTTCCTGTAAGGGTGACAGAGCCCTGGAACAGGTTGCCCAGAGTGGTAGTGGAGTCTCCTTCGCTGGAGATATTCAAAACCCGTCTGGATGTGACCCTGGGCAATATGCTCTAGAGGACCCTGCTTGAGCAGGGAGGTTGGACTAGATGATCTCCAGAGGTCCCTTCCAACCTACACGATTCTGTGATTCTGTGATTCTATTCTGATTTGTATGAGAAAACGCATTGCATCGTCCCTAATTTTTTAGTACGAAATGCTAAAAATCTAGAGGCAAGAGAGAGGTGAATTTGAATTCCTAAGAAACCATCTGTGCAGTTCCTTGCTGCACACACTCATCTGAATGGGGTTTCAGTATATAAAGCTACTATAAAACCAGGTCATTGGATAACTTTGTATACCTCACAGCCTGGCTTTTACTACTTCAGACATTTGAGAAGTTGTATGGATGGAATGAAGCCACAGATACATTTGAGTATATATATCTCCATTTGTGGTGAAGTCCTTTTCCTAATGTTCTTTAGAAAAAGGGATATAAATCCATAAGGGCAGAAGTGAAATCATTCAAAAATCCCACAGGAAAATACAGAAATAACACTGGCATATTAATCTGACTTGACCAGTGGAGTGCAAAAATCTCCACAGCGATGTCTATTACAGCTAAAGAGTTTTCTTATTAACAAACAAGCTTCCCTTCTTCCTCTCTTCCCTTACAAAATTGTTCACCCACATAAATTCACTTTTTATTTTATATAGGCAAGCAGCATTATTTCTAAATTACCATATATCTACTGTGGAAATTCAATAGAATTAAATAAAATATAAAATATCTGAAGTGTATCAAATCAGTTCAGCTCCTTCCTAATTTACTATTAACATAAGTTGAGGTATGAATGTGCTGCTCCAAATGACTTTAATTTGGATAGCATCATGTTGTATGTTTCAACTTGCTAAACAATTTTATACCTAAAATGATATAGATATTAAAATATGCCTTCAACCCATGAATAATAAGTGAGCGTTTTCTGCACCTTAGTGCATTAAATGTAAACCTAGTATTTTATCATACTTTTAGCTGAGGAGTGATTTTTATTTTTCATCCTATTTACATGTCACTATTTGAGTTAAAAACAGAAAAATTGTCATGTCCAATTTTTTTTTCTTGTTAATTAGCAAGCAGAAATTTTGATGAACAGCAGGTATTTTTATGTTACTCATGAATAGTTCTGTCTACAGTGCATGCTTATTTCTATTATCTTCCCCAAAAATCCATGAGCCGAATGCAGCTGCATGCTGGGTTATTGACAGGATTAAAAGAAGCACACAGATAAAAGAAAATAATGTGCTTGGGGAAATAACACTTTTTGCCCGTAAAATATAAATCACATATTCATAATTGGAATGCGCTTTGAGATTTCTTTACTTACTACATTACATAAGTATCTACAGTATTACCGCATTTCTCAAAATAGAAAGAAAAGGAAAAAGGACATTTTAGAAGAAGTATAAATCTATATTCCTGAATTTTCCTTTATTTCTCCTATGTTATATGCTGTAGTATCACTGAGATACTGTATTTGCCTCTCAAAGAAAGTTTGTACTATAAGAATTTCAGAAACTTTTCAAAGTGTCATCATAGAGTTGGTAACATGTTGGAGCTGAAGAAAGAATTGTTCTCCTGTATTTACATCAAGCAGAAGGAGAACAAATGTCTGTCATTGCATTATATTAAGCCTTTTGTTGCTAAGAACAAAACAGGGTTTGCAGATGAATTAGTAAATGTAATGAAGAAACTGGAAAATTGTTCAACAAAATTTATCGGAAAAAAACAAGGTCATTACTATCCAACTGCCCTCATACTCCACCTGTTCTTCACAGGGCAGCCGTGGTGATGGAATGCAAGGTTCCAGCTGCAGCTCTTTTAACACCTTCTACCCACGCAGCGCACATCAAATTTCACCACAGTGTGTTGTGACAGCTGATCAATTAACGTGGCCATGGTAATGACAGGGAAATAGATAAGCTCTTGCTAAACTCAATTTTTTCTTTTTGATAAACAATAATAACTAAAATTTGGAAAGCAGCAACAGTAAGCAAAACATTATTTAAATAACAACAATAACAAATAATAACACTTAGAAATCACACACACACACATCTAACGCACACATGACCTGCCTGCTATTTACAACCCAAGCAACTGCTACGTGGGAAGTCCTGCTCCTGCACTGTATTCTGACATGCAACTGCAGGCTGAAACTTGTGGTGGGGTCCTGACGGCTACAGTCCAGATCAGGAAAGGTAGCTTATTTTTCCAGGGATCTAGCAATGAAGGTAAGGCTCCAATGCTTCCTTCCTTGAGGATCCTGTGCTTCCACAGAGTAGCTGGGCCTACTGAGTCTTTAGAGGATCCAGAGTCTTTAGAGGATCTTCCTCATGCTTAGGTTTGCTTTTCCATGCCAGTCTTTCGGCAGTAGTCCCCTGGTCTGAGCATTATATGATTTGCCCAGTAAAATACTACTTGTGAAGACTTCATCCAATAATTATCTCCTTCATTAATTGCTGCTGGTTTCTTCCTCAGATTGCTTCAGGGTACTAATGTCCAGGCATATTTGTTTCCTTCTGCACTTTAGGATCACTACTATCACTAATCTCTAGGCAAACATTGTTTACTTCATTTGTCCAGTCACACATAGTTACTCATTCTTACAGATAAAAGTTATAAAGATTATTACATACACATTTGTCTTTGGAAAGGTCATGGTGCTAAAGGAAGGCTGTGCAGACTCCGCAGCAAAAACCACGTTAAGTTATTTGTTTCATTTCTCATACAAGGATCTAATCATTAATTTGTTGGCATTTACAACAGTTCTCATTAAAACCAAAATTATCTTCCTTGAGTGTCTAGTAATGGAATTATCACTCAAGCTAATATTGACTCAATGACTTTAATGCATGTCATCTGAAACAATCATTGGGTAAAATATGAGGAAAAAAAAAAAGCAGCCCTAAGAGCAGCATCTTGATCCAGGACTATTTTTTTCCAGAGCGAATTCAATAATCTGTGAACTACCTCATCACTATTTTTACTTTTTCTCGTCTACTGGGCAAGCTGCGCCCAGAGCTCCTGCACAGCTCAGTAGTTCTGAGAGGAGGCTGCACCTCCCCAGGCTGGAGGAGTGGGTCGCCTGCTGGGTATGGCACTGTCTGGAGTGATGAGGAGTGTTGGTTGGTATGCTGTCAAATAGAGGGGAGAAAATGAATCTGGATCTCACTTATTTGGGGGTATTGTTTTAACTAGCATAGCATAATGTACAAGCTCTGCGCAGCTATCACTGTCACTCTCTCCCTGCTGTGATTTAGAAGAGTAGGTCAGTCTGAACTTTCAGAAAAAAGAAAAGGCTTAGCTGTTTGCCTTTAAAACCGGGATAAGAAGGAGGTACAGCCATTAGACAAGTGAACCATAACGATGGACAACAGTTAAGGCCCTATCCTGTCCTCAGCGTCTCCCTACAGGATGATTATAATAAGTAAGTCCTCTTTCAGTAATCTGTTTTCTCTGGGTGCAGTTCTGACATCTCTAACCTTTTCTGTGTATGGTTTATGGATCCTGTGATTCCAATACACTGTGCATTTCATTCGGAGGGCTGGCATTGAACCTTAGCTTTTGAATCCTTATTACAGTACTTAAATCCCTCTTTAGAAGTAACTCAGGTAGCTAACTTTAAGAACATATCTCTTATTCTTTTTCTTCCTTTCTGTGTCTTTTATTTGGAAAGTCGTTTTTAATGGAATTTTTGACTAAAGGAACATGCTACAGTTCTGCATTGTTAGGGATATATCAGTATCTTCATAAAAAAATAAAATGTCACTCTGAGTGGTTTATAATATAGTTGTAAAAAATGAGCTTCAGTGGAAATATGATATATATGGCCTGCTTGGCCCAAGGGGAACTGAATATTCAATAAAGCAGCAGGTATTTTTCCTTTACACAATGTGTTTAGGTATATATGAAAGGCTGCGAGAGCTAGGCCTATTCAGTCTAGAGAAGAGAAAACTGAGAAGGGAGGGTGTCAAGGGGATGTGACCAGTCTCTTCTCCGTGGTGCCCAGTGACAGGACAAGAGGCAATGGGCACAATCTTAAACACGGGAAGTTCCGTCTGAACATGAGGAAAAACTTATTTCCTGTAAGGGTGACAGAGCCCTGGAACAGGTTGCCCAGAGTGGTAGTGGAGTCTCCTTCGCTGGAGATATTCAAAACCCGTCTGGATGTGACCCTGGGCAATATGCTCTGGAGGACCCTGCTTGAGCAGGGAGGTTGGACTAGAAGATCTCCAGAGGTCCCTTCCAACCTAAACCATTCTGTGATTCTGTGCTATATTGTGAGCTTTTTGAGGTCTTCAAATAAGGAAGAGCAATAGTGACCAGAATACCTAATAATCCTCTCCACTGTAGTCTGCTGGTATCCCCAACCTTGACCTAAAATAGTTCAGGTCATTTTCCTAACAAAGGCTAGGAATGGTTTGTTGTGGGACTGTGTAATGTGTCAGTTTAATAAAGTGTTTACTGGGATCACCAAACATATATGACCTTGAGTAGATTTTTGTATATGGACTCCAAAGAAGAAAGATAACTAGAAGAAAATAAAACCCCATACACACTCATATCAGGCGTTCAGAGATTTTCTTACTGAACTGACATTATTTTCACATGTAATTTGGAAAGTAGACTGACAGGGAGATAAGTTCCTGATTAAATCCTGGAGTAGTTGAAACTGATCCCTAGGAAATCTAGCTTAACCCTGGGAGAATTCTCCCATTAGCAAATGAAGGTGGAAGCAGTAGTTTGTTTTTTTTTCTAGGACTCCTCAAAAGTATTGACGTGCCGTGATAGATTTGCAGCATAAAGCCTTGTGAGAATTCTAGGCATTACTGATGAATTTAGGATTCTGCAGGGAGCCTAGGCAAGCCAGAAAGTCGAAATTATGCTACAAGCCACCCTACCTCTTATAACAGACCAAAAAGCAGGAGAATACAAAGACTATATTTAAATCTACCTTTGCCTTCTCTTCCCTTTAGCTGCACTTTAGAGAACACAATCTTACCCTAGCTATTTAAATATTGTGAAAAATTGCACGAAGAAGAACTACTTCTAGATTTCTACACACTATAATATATTTATAAGCTCAGCTGAATAAAAACAATTAAGCCATAAACGTTATCCCATATACATCTCAACCCTAATCGGCTCTGAAAAAGTTGTGCACGCCATGCATCACACTTTTAGTAGTTTGGCTTTATGGCGATCACTAGGAAAGCACATGCTGCCAGCTGTGCAATTTGCTATCTCTCCCTACTTCTGGATTTGCAGCAATTTTTCTACATGTAACCCAAAGAATCATGTCACTCTTAGTACCACAATGTTATCTCCCTAGTTCTCACTAGCATCAAGTCTCTTACAGCGACCCCTCTTATATTCTCACATTAAGAAATTTCACAAGTAGGAGTTTAAGGTGGAATCCAGTGGGATTACACAGAAGCAAGCAGAATAGAACTGTCTGTGGGAAAGTCTCTTGTAAGAGCCTGACATTCTTGGGGTTATTCTGCGAGACTGGGGATGAGGTCTAAAATACAACACAAATAATGATCTGGAGACATCTTAGTCATGTGAAATTCAAATTTTGCACTGAATTGATCACTTCCCACTTTCACAGATAAATATCAGAATTCTAGTGCAAGGGCATCCAACATGGTGGGGTAAACTCTAGTCTCCTATCTTCCATGTACTGATATTAAAGAAGACTTAGACTATGAAAAGTTGTGACAACACTGTTCAAGGTAGAACTTTGTTACAAAAGTTAATAAATAATTCAGGACTGTATTTGGAACTTAGTTCTTAACATACCATGCTGTACCTGTCCTACTCTCTTTCTGGTGGGGGTGTAGCAGTAAGGGACCTTGCTTGCACAGTTTTTTGAAGGTTTGCTGTAATCATAGTAGTTATGCTACACAGCTAGGTGGGAAGCTTTCCAATACTCTTAGGACTGTGAAAAATGGCACTTCTGCACAAAACCTAATCAATTAGCATTGGTCAGAAAATGAGGAAAATCTCAGGCTGAAAATTCTTTCACACTAACCACATAAATGAAAGAAATGAATTATTAATCATCTCAGAAAATGGTGAGTCAGGGAGCAATGGCCTGAAGGCAACATAAGGCTAGATCCTGGAATGAGTTCATGGCAGTCTGAACCGGTGAAGTGTGATAGATGACCAAGCAAATTAATACAATATTGCTACATGTACTAAACTTGTTAGGCAGAACGATAAGAAGAATGACAAAATAAGTAGTCTTTCAAATTCAGATGTTCAGATTAAATCAATCCCTTCTCTGTTACTACATATGAATTCTAACTGCTGAAGCGTGGCTTTATGTAGAGATTGAAAAGAACTTTTTCTGGGATATAATATGGCAAGAGAGACACTCTATGTGCTGAAGCACATACCAGAGCCTTCCTAGAACAAGGACAGATATCACATTGTTTGAGAATCCAGTGAAAAACTAAAATTGAAGCAATTATTATAAAGGACATCCCACAAAAATTGGGACTGCCAATTCAGAATACTTGGGCAGTATCCACAAAGAAATGCTGCATAAAGCAAGCTCCAAAGTGTCTGAATAAATGGACTGGGAAGGTGGACAAGAAAAAAAGAACAATAAACATTTTTCTGTAGAATTCTGTACAGCAATAGGTAAGTGTAGAAAGGTTGCAGTGGCTACAGGGTTTTTAGATTCTGCTACAATATGCCTAGATCCCTTCACATATAGGGCTTTGTAAATCAAGAGAAATTGCACTGAAAGCACTGAAAGCATACATTATAAAAACAATGTGAGCCAGAAGGTGGTTGTGCCCAGTGTTTTTGTGCTGGCTAAGAAGAATTGTAGTAGAGATTTCTGAGCCAGTTCCAGCAGATGGAGTATACACATTTAGGACGATACGGACCTATCACATTGTGGAATCAAAGACCTGACATTTTTACATTCATCGTGGAAATGCTTAAGGGTAGAATTTATGTTGGGAGGAAATACTCATGGTAATACTGGATGAGTCAAAATTAAGTACCATATTTACTCAAGATGATGTGTATTTGCACGTGTACAGTAATTATGTATATGCGAATAACTAAGACGAAAGGTGAGAATTTCATTTGTCTTGCAGCTCAGGAGAGTAGGGAGTTATTTAATTCTTTTGCGAGACTTGTACTCCTAAATACTTCCTAAGTGGAACACATTTTGAAGTAGAGCTGACACAGTACTTATTTGATTTCTAGCAGGACTGCATACTCTTTAATATTCTCTAAACAAATTCAAATCTATAATGAGACTTGTTAGCTCTGTCTTTAACTATGTAGTTTCCCCAGCACTACAAATATCTTCCTTTTGTGCTACGCCATTTTTGCTTATTTGCCAATTTGATTGCAGTAGAGGATTTGTATGGCTTCAAATGATAAAAGATCATTTATTAAGTCACATATCTATTTTGCAAGTTTTGAAGAAGGCACTCTTTTATTGAATCTGTCAAAAATCTTTCAAGTAGCTACATCTGAAGCTGGCATACGATATGACTATAGCTGTTGACAGAATGAAAGTAACCTCTGCAACACTTTGCAGCAACTTGTTGGTTTGCTCCTCCAGTATATTCATCTGGAAACTCTCCAAGATGTCAACCACCTCTGTGGTGCCTGGGGATCTGTCATTGGAAAGTATTCAAAAGATTGCAGATACGAGCTATTTTCCCTGCCAGAAATGCCAGCTCCAGATGTTGCTTCGACAACTATTCTTTTTCATTAAAACTATTCAAAACGAAATCAAAATATTAATTAAAATGCAGTTTAGGGTAGATGTTTATATATAAAGCCAATATATGCATGCATAACATTTCTTGGATCTGCAGAAAAAGATACTGAAGTAAGCATTCTTCTCTATTTCGCTGACATTCATGAATAAAAGGCATATATCTTCAGGTGTTTGGATAACTGGCATTAGTACTTTCCAAAAAATGGGGGGGGGTCTTTTTCCAGTTTAGCATACATATATTTATATGTAAATTAACAGATTTAGTTAAATTAGAAATATGGAGGTTTTGTGGCAAATCATATAAAATTATGTTCTTACTCATAATAAGTATTTTGTTTAACCCAGAGCTAATCACTTACGTTTAAAAGTAATCAGATGGTTTCACTGCAGTGTAGGCAGTCAGAGATGTTAGAATGAATTTGCAAAACCACGAAAGAGATGGCAACTGAGGCTATGCTATGCCTTGTTAAACAATTTAAACGTTCACATGGAATGTGAGTGATATAGATAGATTAAACTCATCCCTTTATCTCATTCAAAGCAGATTTACACCAACATTATTTTCAGTCTTTCTTAACCCTGTGAGTGTGTTAGCTGCGAGGCTATAGAGCATTCTCAGGCTCTATAGTCCTTCATGTCAAAGTTGTCCTACTTTAAAAAATATACTCCAAATTTTGTTTGGGTCAAGCTAATACTGGTCAAACAACATAGCACTAAGGGTGCAGGAAAAAACCTGTATAACAGAAAACTGGATGATTCAAGTGTGTTACTGAAGCTACATTTTACCTGTACTTCAAAAGTGTATCTTAACTACCACAGCAGGCCTATTTATTAATGGTACCAAAATTCCCACGTAAATACTACAGAATCACAGAATGGTTGAGGTTGGAAGGAACCTCTGGAGATCACCTAGCCCAACCCCCCTGCTCAAGCAGGGTCATCTAAGCACATTGCCCTGGGTTGTGTCCAGACAGCTTTAGAATATCTCCAAGGAAGGACACTCCACAACTTCTCTGGGCAACCTCTTCCAGTACTCAGTTACCCTCGCAGTAAAAAAGCTTTTTCTTATATTCAGCTAGAACTTATGTGTTTCAGTTTGTGCCCTCTCATCCTGTTACTGGCTACCACGGAGAAGAGTCTGTCCCCATCCTCTTTACATCATCCCTTCAGATACTTGTACCTATTGAAAAGATTCCCCCTCAGAGCCTTCTCTTCTCCAGCTAAACGATCTCAGCTCTGTTGGTCTTTTTCTCGTATAAGAGAAGCTCTAGTCACAGAATCACAGAATGGTTTAGGTTGGAAGGGACCTCTGGAGATCTTCTAGTCCAACCTCCCTGCTCAAGCAGGGTCCTCCAGAGCATATTGCCCAGGGTCACATCCAGACGGGTTTTGAATATCTCCAGCGAAGGAGACTCCACTACCACTCTGGGCAACCTGTTCCAGGGCTCTGTCACCCTTACAGGAAATAAGTTTTTCCTCATGTTCAGACGGAACTTCCCGTGTTTAAGTTTGTGCCCATTGCTTCTTGTCCTGTCACTGGGCACCACGGAGAAGAGACTGGTCACATCCCCTTGACACTCTCCCTTCAGATATTTCTAAACATTGATCTGATCCCCCCTAAGTCTTTTCTTCTCTAGGCTGAACAGGTCCAGCTCTTGCAGCCCTTCTTCATAGGAGAGATGCTCCAGGCCCCTCATCATCTTGGTAGCCCTCCGCTGGACTCTCTCCAGCAGTGCCATGTCTCTCTTGTACTGGGGAGCCCAGAACTGGACACAGTACTCCAGATGTGGCCTCACCAGGGCTGAGGAGAGGGGCAGGATCACCTCCCTCCACCTACTGACAATGCTATTCCAAATACAACACCAGGATACCACTGGCCTTCTTGGCCACAAAGGCACACTGCTGCTTCATGCTTAACTTGTTGTTCACCAGGACTCCCAGGTTCTTCTCTGCAGAGCTACTTTCCAACAGGTCAACCCCCAGCCTGTACTGGTGCATGGGATTATTCCTGCCTAGGTGCAGGACCTTGCACTTGCCTTTGTTGAACTTCAGGAGGTTCCTCTCTGCCCACCTCTCCAGCCTGTCCAGGTCCCTCGGAATGGCAGCACAGTCTTCTGGTGTGTCAGCCTCTCCCCCCAGTTCTGTATCATCTGCAAACTTGCTGAGGGTGCACTCTGTCCCTTCCTCCAGGTCATCGATGAATACATGGAACAAGACTGGATCCAGGACTGACCCCTGGGGGACACCACTAGCCACAGGCCTCCAACTTGACTCTGCACCATTCACCACAACCCTCTGAGCTCGGCCATCTCTGCCAGTTCTCCATCCACCTCACTGTCCACTCATCTAGCCCACACTTCCTGAGCTTACCTAGGAGGATGTGATGGGAGACAGTGTCCAAAGCCTTGCTGAAGTCCCCGTAGACAACATCCACTGCTCTCCCCTCCTCTACCCAGCCAGTCATTCTGTCATAGAAGGCTATCAGATTGGTCAAGCATCATTTCCCTTGGGTGAATCCATGCTGACCACTCCTGATCACCTTCTTGTCCTCCACATGCTTAGTGATGACCTTCAGGAGGAGCTGTTCCATCACCTTGCCAGGGATGGAGGTGAGGCTGACAGGCCTGTAGTTCCCTGGCTCCTCCTTCTTGCCCTTTTTGAAGACTGGGGTGACATTGGCTTTCTTCCAGTCCTCAGGCACCTCTCCTGATCTCCAGGACCTTTCCAAGATGATGGAGAGTGGCCTAGCGATAACATCCGCCAGCTCCCTCAGCACTCGTGGGTGCATCCCATCAGGGCCCATGGATCTGTGGATGTCAAGTTTGGACAAAAGATCTCTAACCTGATCCTCTTCCACCAAGGGAGAGTCTTCCTTTCTCCAGACTTCCTCTCTTGTCCCCAAGGTCTGGAATTCCTCAGGACTGGCCTTAGCAGTGAAGACGGAAACAAAGGCAGCATTCAATAACTCTGCCTTCTCTGTATCCTTCGTCACCAGGGCACCCGCCCCGTTCAGCAGCGGGCCCACGTTTTCCCTAGTCTTCCTTTTGCTGTGGATGTATTTGAAGAACCCCTTCTTGTTGTCCTTGACATCTCTTGCCAGATTTAATTCCAACTGGGCCTTAGCCTTCCTTGTCACATCCCTGCACACTCTGACAACGTCTCTGTATTCCTCCCATGTGGCCTGTCCCCTTTTCCACATTCTGTGCACTTCCTTCTTCTGCTGGAGTTTTGCCAGGAGTTCCTTGCTCATCCATGCAGCTCTCCTGCCCGCTTTGCTCGACTTCTTCCTCAGAGGGATGCACCGATCTTGAGCCTGGAGGAGGTGATGCTTGAATATTAAGCAGCTTTCTTGGACCCCTCTTCCTTCTAGGGCCCTACCCCAGGAGATTCCCCTAAGTAGGTCCCTGAAGAGGCCAAAGTCAGCTCTCCTCAAGTCCAGCCTTGCAATCCTACTCATTGCCCTGCTCCCTCCTCGTAGGATCCTCAACTCCACCATCTCATGGTCACTGCAGCCAAGGCTGCCCCCAACCTTCACCTCTCCAACTAGACCTTCTTTGTTGGTTAGTACAAGGTCTAGCATTGCACCTCTCCTCGTTGGCGTCTCCACCACCTGGGTCAAGAAATTATCGTCAATCCTCTGCAGGAACCTCCTGGACTGTTTGTGCCCAGCTGTGCTGTCTTGCCAATAGATGTCAGGGTGGTGGAAGTCCCCCAGGAGAACCAGGGCCTGTGATCGTGAGGCTACTTCCAGCTGTCTGTAGAAGGCCTCATCGACGACTTCCTCCTGATCAGGTGGCCTGTAGTAAACCCCCACAACAGTGTCACCCGTGTCAGCCTGCCCTTTAATCCTTACCCATAGGCTCTCCACTTGCTCTTCATCCACCCCGAGGCAGAGCTCCACACATTCTAGCTGCTCCCTCACATAAAGAGCAACTCCACCACCTCGCCTTCCTGGCCTGTCAAATCCTAAAAAGCACATAGCCATCCATGGCAGCATCCCAGTCATGTGAACTATCCCAGCATGTCTCTGTGACTGCAACGAGATCATGGCCCTGCGACCGCACACAGATCTCTAACTCTTCCTGTTTATTCCCCATGCTGCGTGCATTGGTATACAGGCATTTCAGAGAGCCAGTCAAGCACGCAGGCTTCCCAGGAGGGGTGCAAGAGGATCCTCCAGAGCCATGTTCCATGCTGTCTCCCCTGGTTGTATGCACCCGCTGGAGGCATCCTGACTTGAGCGGTGTTTTACTGACTCCCCTGCCACTATACCACTCCCCTTCCCCCATCTTGCCTAGTTTAAAGCCCTCCGTACCAGGCTGGCCAATCTGTTGGCAAAGACGCGTGTGCCCCGCTTGGTAAGGTGGATCCCATCGCTCCCCATCAGCTGTTGATCTTCAAACAGGGTCCCATGGTCATAGAAACCAAAGCCCTGTTGCCAACACCAGCGGCGCAGCCAGCTGTTAACTTGGAAAACCCGTCTACTCCTCCTCCCGTCCTTTCCCCTCACAGGCAAGATTGAGGAGAAAACCACCTGGGCTCCCAGACCCTTCACCACCATTCCCAGAGCTCTGAAATCCTGTCTGATGGTTTCCAATTTGCCCTTGGAGTCATTAGCACCCACATGGAAGATCAGCAGAGGGTAGTAGTCTGATGCATGGACAAGGTTTGGTAGTCTTCCATGACATCTCTTATTCGAGCCCCTGGCAGGCAGCAAACCTCTCTGGACAAGAGATCAGGTCAGCAGACAGGTGCCTCTGTCCCCTCTGTCCCCTGCAGCAGGGAGTCACCCACAACAATCACTCGCCGCTTCTTCCGGGTGTTCCTGCACGGCACAGGGTCTGCCAGGCCAGTTGCCTCCTTTGGAGCCATGCCCAGCTCCTCCTCAGCTTGGAGGGCGCTAAACTTGTTCCTCAAAGGCAAATCTTCAGGAGGAGCAAGAGCCTTTCTCCTTCTATGAGAAGCGACCAGTTTCCAGCCTTCTTCAACAGTGAAATGTACCATTTCACACAGTACAGAGCCCTCTGGCAACTCCACTGCAGTGGGGGGTGGGGACTCCTGGAGCTGCAGATGATTAGTCCCCGAATCATCTTAGTAGCCCTTCACTGGACTCGCTCAAATACATCCATGTCTCTCTGGTACTGTGGAGCACAGCACGGGACAGAACACTCCAGATGCAGTCTTACCAGGGCAGAGTAGAGGGGGAGGATCACCTCCCTCGACCTGCTGGCAATGCTCTTCCTAATGCAGCCAAGGATAACATTGGCCTTCTTCACCACAAAGGTAAAGAAATATATATCAAATATAATTCACTCTTTAAAAAGCTATTTTTGTTATTATTCTGGGAATTTTCTGACTACTTGAATATTTCTAGAATTGCATCATTTTTTATTTCATCATTTTTTTCAGTCAAGATTATCTCCAGAATTTCATCCAGATTTCTGATTAGTTTCAGGATGACCAAAATTTAATTTCTTGTAAAGTAAACTATTCATCAAAAAATATTCACTCAACCATGCTGGTAATGAAGACCGTAACTGACCTATATTCTCAAAAACTCTTGAAGGCAAAAGTGCTAAAGCCTCACAACATATTACACTGTTTTCGTCTTAGTGCTTTTTTCTTATAAGTCACCTTTCCCATTTTTAATTGTTTTTTAAAAGTGTTTACCAGTGCACAGCTGTCTTTTCACTTCATATTGCTGGAATAATGTGTAAGAGGCATGCTGATGCTAAATGAACTGATGGTTTCATACATCCAGTTGTCACTATTAGTAAGTCACAAATTGCCAACTGTTACCACATCATAAAATCCCAAAGATATATACTATGCTCAGTACAGTCAAATAGCTCTGGTATCTAAGATACCAGTGCGTGGTAACTTTTGGCAGTAGCTATGTGTTTAATAGCTCTCCAGAATCCCATTAATTATTGCATAGCCTGCTATCACAATTGATATACCTGCTGGCAGGGAAAAGAAGCCAAAAACAAAGTAAGCATGGAATCTAAACTAATCCCATAGTCTTCTTAAATAAAGCCAACTCAAGTTGGAAGACAATGCAAGTTTTTGCCACTTCTGTCTGTTCTCTGTATAAACAGAATTTTTCAGTTTTTAAGGCTCTGCCTGCCACTTTCCAGGAACACTAATTTTTCTTCAAATTCAACTCAAAGAAGAGAGAGTTACTGTTACATGATGATGTTTAGAGAAGCATTGTGACTGTGTTACAGCAGAGAGATGACTTTGTGACTGTCATCAAAGTATCTGAGTATTCTTCAGTTACCTTGTAAATGGTGCTGAGCAAAAAGAATGTGTCCTGACTCCATTACAGAATGAACAGCTGAAGCGACCAAGGCATTTTCATTCTGAGATTAACAGATTTTATTGTAGTGATTTAAAAACAAACAAACAAGAAAGAAAACCATAAAAGAAAACATGACATACAATTAAATTCCTTATCCAAATGGCATGTACTGTACCACACAAAATGTGGCTTCTCAACAGAAGTTAGAGGTCAACACCTGGATGTTTTGCACTGAAATTCAGAAAAAAAATATTTAGGAAGAAAAAACGGGTATAGTAAAGCCAGGAAAGTAAATTTTAAAGGATTTTGGACAATCTCAGTGAAGCCATCAGGTCTGTATATGTATGTGACGGTAGGTTAAAACTGCACAGCCATTTATCCTAGCTCTCTGATGGAATCTGTTGTTCCCATAGAAAGGTTGAATGAACATTTTTGGAAGAAAATCCTGAAACTTCACAGTATTCAGTATGTCATAGTAGGTAAAAAGAGATTTGAGATGGTTTATTTAAGGCTGACTAAAATATGGGATGATCAGGAGCTGTTTCATGAGCCGTCCGATCATCCATCCTATAGGGACTGCAATCTGTCATTGGTGCAGTTTGAGGCAGACAAGTGGAACAGTAGCACTGTTGGCATCCAATTCTAATCTGTGACCACATAAATCTGAGGTCTTAAGCTTCATTCATTAGCAAGGTTGTGCTGCTTTCTAACTACACTGGCATTGAAGGTGTTTAGAAAAGCAGTGCTCAGATGTGTACAATTATTTCTCATCAGGACAAGCTCATCATTTCTGTAACTCCATTATATGCAGGGGAATCATGCCTGCAAGTAATTTGTCTATCCCATTCAGTTCAATTCAAGGTTTAGAGAACTAAAAAGACAAGGAGAAAATTAATCATATTGGAGTTGACTGATGCCTGAATTTAAAAAGCAGAAAAGGACAATGAATATCAGCTCAAATCAAGCTGAATACAATTTGGTTTTAAGATTAAGTGGTGGAAACTGATATAACTTTGAAATTTATGTAATCCCTAGATGTTTTTCTAAAAATGGGGACAGTAAGGCAGGGAGGATTATTGGTATTCCAGTCTCAAATTGTATTATTTGAAGATAACTTGCAAGGTCTAGTGCAGACACATTCAGAAGAATTTACAAGGGGAGTTTCACTAAATTTAATTTCACTAAATTTAATTTTACACTTAGAAGCATACAACTAAACATTATCCCTTGACAAAAAGAGAGTGACTGACCATCCAAGTGCACAGGGAATGCTCTTTGATCCTCAGGACTTGCGTTTCTAGTTTGAATATTGGCTTGGAGTCTTTAAGACACCCCACGCTAGCAATCGCAGGCATAGTGGAAGTCCCTTCCATATCACACTTGCACCCTTGCCTCCCGCATAAAACTGGAGGAAGATCATACTGTTCAGCAGTGCACTACAACAGCAAGAAGCCCCCCTAGATAAGGAATCCTTTTCTGTCTAGTTTTCACCTTTCTGACATCTCACAAATAGCGTAAAAAGGATAAAATTGGGTTACGTAGCTTACAGAGCATACTCTCACCATAAAAAACACAGCTTTAACTCAGCTACTCTGATTTAAGGTAAAATCCCAGTGAAGCAAGGCAGTCTATCATTTCCATACAAGTCAAAAGCTGTAGTTAAACTGTGAGCTTTTGTGAACAGCTTTGTCTTTGCTGGGATTTTACCTTGAATCAATTAGCTGGCATTCAGAACATGCTGTTATGTGTTTTGTGATTAGACCACAGCATAGACTCCAGTTCAGAAAATGCCCTGCACTCTTGAAAAAATCATTTGGGTTTCAAAAGAAAATGGTCAGTTTTCTATACAATTTTTAAACAGTATTATAGATTGTAACAAAGAACAGTATTCCATAAAATAGAATAAAGAATTATTATTTCTTCCTACACAATTGCACAGATTTTATCCCCATTTAATTGCGTGGGACTTCTCCACAAGGTCATATTGACTTAGCTTTATAACATCATTTAGATAATTACCTTTATTTCTGGTATTGTTTAGAAAGCTGTGTAACTGTTGGAGGGTGGTCTCTGGAAATTGCAGGTTTGCCAAGCATTGTAACTGTCCCTTATTTTTATTTTTGTTGCTATTCTGTTCAATCATTTCTCTGTGGAATAAATTCACAGTTTCCATGCCACGGTGGCATTTCACAGTGTTCATAAAATGCTAACACATCCCTGGAATGTCATGTCGGAAGAAGATGTACTGCATGCACATAGCAGCACTGCTGTAAGTTGTATCCATATAACAAGTATTTTGTGCTGGATAATCATTAATTACATGGTGTAAGCTACAGCCTGCAGTTATGAGGTCTTTTTATCATGTAATTTTATTGTATCTAATCTGAGTCCCAATCCCAATATTGTTTGTTCAGTATCTGGAAAATACTAGCTCCTGGAAAAGCTAGCACTCTGCACACAGCATTTTGTAGGTGAACAGCTGATATTGAACGAACATGGCAGCAGACCCAGAGGCATCAACAGAAAGACATTTGTTCATGTATGTGGAATACTTACTTGCCTTCATATTAATTTCCTAGTCTGTTAGCGTTAGAAGCAGTAGTCTATGCCAGAGTGTCACTGGGAGCAGATGGTTCTCCTATGCTTTCAGGACAAGTGGCTATGTGAATTTTGGCCAGTGTCTGTCTCCACGGGACGGAAGAAAGGGTTATGAAAATATTTCATTTCACTCATTAATTTTCTCTGTCTTATACACGAGTATGTGCTTTCAAACAAGTTACTGGTGCAATATCAGTCTGTCTTTATCTGTTTGTCTATCTATCCACCCCCCATCCATCCATTCATCCACCCATCCTCACAGGCAGCATTGTAAGAAGTCAGACTCTTCTGACTAAGCAGAGAATCACTGATCAATTCACCTTCTTCTTTACCAAAATTAAGTAGTCAAACGATTACATACATCCGTGCTTATGCTTATTTCTGCCTTCCCCCTTCCCCTGCCAGCAGTACTGCTAGCCTCTAGTGTTTCTAAATCTCAGGCAATAAGACTGGTTTGAAACACTTCTCAAATTGTTAAAAGAATAATTTTTTCCTTACCAGTTAGAAAAAAGCACCTGGAGCTTCTAGAAAAAAATTAAATAAAACCATGAAGGAATAATCGAAAAAAAAAAAGCAGAAAAAGGCTGTCACTAATCCAAATAAACCATGGGCTTGTTAGTTAATGCCCTTAATCCCTATTCCACAGCATAGGATGGAGTGATCTGTTCACTGATGACTCGAAGCCTTAATGATCCAGTCCTTATTTACGACTATAGAGGTGACATCCAGCATGAGTTCAGAGGAAGTTTGAACTCATGCCTTAAAGCCCACTATAATAAGACATAAGCACACAACAGACCTGTGTGAATCAGCAGTGTCCATAGGCCTGGGACACGGAACCGAGCATACTGATGGGAGGAATACACATGAGCAAAACCTGGAGGCAGGAAGTCTTGGGAAACTGAGTTCAGTTACCAAACCAGAAGCATAGGACATGAAGAAGAATGTGGGAGAAGAAGGTAGAAGAAAGAAGCAAGAACAACAAAGCAGAAGAAAATATGAAGAAATAAGACAAGAAATAAGTAATATCAAGTAGGCTTTCTTCCTTTTCCTTTCCAGTTCCTTATCATTTCCATTCCCATTCAAGTCTCCATAAGATACTGCAAGCTTGCTCCAACAGGGAGAAGCTAGGGCTTAAGTATCACAGATCTCATGGAAATCATATCATTCTACAAAGAAACTGTTTTTAGAGCTAAACTTAATTACAGTGCCAAAATATTAAATTATTGTAATGTTTTTAGCAAGTAATAACAAATCAGCTAAGTATTCTGGATCAATTTTTCAGAATTTATCTCACATAAATTCACTCAACAAGCTTTTACGTTCTGATAAAGCCATAAGCAGAGGGCACTATCTGTAAAAGACAAACAGACACACAACAAATCTTCAGTTATGGAATATATTCAAGAGATGACAAGTAAATTGGAATTTGGCAGGGACAGGGTGGGAGGCTATACTTCCTGTATCAAGTTTAAGTCAGGTTGAACAAGTAGACTCAAGCTTATTTTTCTGAATTTCTATTAAATATTTCCTTAAATCTGATTATTCTGGCTTTTCAGTGCAAGCCATCAGGATAAGGAGAGGTTTTAAGATCATTGCAACACATCCTTCCTTCTGACCACTGGTGGATATAGAAAATTAAAATAATATTAAACGAACATAAGTTGCCACAGAACGCTGAGCAGCCTCTTTCTTAAAGATGAAAAAAGGGACTGGCCTCAGTGCTTTCATTTTATGGCAGTAGATTATGGCATACAGAGGCTCCCCTCTTCATCATAGAAATTTTGATGTGGATGCACATTTTTAGGCAGAACTGGTTATCATTCAGTTTGGATAAATCTTCCCGCTCAGGGATAGGAACTATAAATGCTTCTTCTTTTCAAGAGTAATTTTCATTTGTCAGATTTTACCTGTGTTTTGCAGAAGTTTCAGTAGTCCTGTCTCTCACAATAGACATCCTCTCTTCTTTCAGTTTCTCTGTCTGGCTCCTACTTTCCTCCATATTCTGCTCTGTATAGGTGCCAGCTGTCCTCTTTCAATTTTGTCCGGGAAGTGAAATTCCGAAAAGGACTCTCTCACCTAGTAGACACCAAATACTCCATTTATTGGTACTGTATAACTGTTATTCCCCAGGAATATCCTCCATTAGCAGAAAGTCATACACGTGAATGTGTGCAATCAGCTAATAATAAAGAGGGGACAATAATATAGAAAATTAGAATTTGTTTCCTAATCTCTGAAAAATTTATTCTTTTCTTTTTCTTTTTTATTTATTCAACTAGTTATTCTCATTAAACATTGGTGGTTATGTTACTTGAAAGCAGAAGGCAAAGTCTTCTGCTTCAAGTCTATCATGACCTTTTTGTTTAATTTTAACAATAATAAGTACTTGCAATTCAAAATCTCAAGTTGTACACGAATGTATTTTGCGGACAGCTGTACTCGTACAGATGTGTTTCAGCAGCTACATTCTACAAAAGGATATGCCTCCGTTTGAGTTACATTTGACCAATGTCATGTAAAATCAAGTATTTACAAACTATTCACATTCAAGTGATATATTATCCTGACAGTATTTGCACTCTGTAATGCCTGGGTGAGGGAAAGAAACGTTCAGAGAACTAAGTCATTAAAAACATGAGAGAGAAATGTGTTTTCCATACACTACTGTTTCCAAAATAATGAAAATATTTGCATGAATCATTTGATTGCATGAGTATTACACTTTTTATCCATTTAGCTACTTTTGTAATTTTATTGTATTGTAATTGTATATATGCATTTATAAAGTATACACACAGGTTAAAAGGTAAAAGGATGTAGACTCTGGATTTTATTTAAAGGCTGATGAAAATCAATAATCAGTGATGCATTAGAGCTTTCCTAATGCACATTTGAAAAGAGCAAACATTCCAAATCTCTTTATATTCACAATATATTTTTAAAAATGTAGGGGAAAGATCACTTTCTGATGTTGCCTCATTAATTAACACCTGAGGATAATCTGGTTCCTAAGAAAGGACAATTATTCAAAAATAGGAGAAATTATTTCATCAAAGTGCAGGGAGTCATGGTATAAATATTTGTAGAGAAATTACCTTCCAGCTTTTCCCTAAGATCTGTGAGCAGAGGGTCCCATAAGTCTGTACCCTTGCACAGGAAAGACAGGTCAAAGGCGCTTATGTCAATATTAGTATATCTTTATGGATATGGGACTAGAAACTGCCTTTCATTTTCCACGTCACTCTTCTGCTCATGATTCAGCCGGTTAATTGGGATGGTGCTAGGGGCATTAGCAGTACAGGGAAGTCAGTGACAAAATAGGCAAATAGTTTGGACTTCTTTCACATTGAATGTGGAATAGATTTGGGAATATTATTATACTCCCAGCTGAAGATTTTTAATGAAATAATGTTATAGAAGCTGACTAAATGCATAGCCTCTCTTCTTCCCCCCACCCCTTCTTTTTTGCCTCCAGATACTGTGTGATAACTTAACAGCAAGTCAAAAGTCCTTCCTTCTCACAAGACTCGGATAAACTATATATCCAGCTGTAAGATTACATGTTACTGTCCAGTGGGACAGATGTATTTGCCTGGAAGTGTGCCCATACTGGCCATGCTTTTGTTAAAATTGGATAGCATTTTACTGTTGGCCAATTTATAATATTTGTAGCATTTGTGACATGCTACTTGTAGCATGATCCATGACCAGATGGATCCAGATTCAGACCTTATTTCCACCTGCACAAACAGCACTACTAAGGGGCTGAAAATACATTACCATCCATCCTGGCTCAGCTTCATTTTCTCTGACTTTAGGTACCTGACTGACACCCCTAAATTAGGGAGTTGGTTGCCTTGGGTTCCTTATTTATGCTATTGGTGAAAAAGAGAGGCACCCACAGAAGGAGATTCCTTATCTTAGATCTGAATCCCACCCGTAGAGGTGCTTCTTTGTCCTTGCTGAGTGTATAGGGAGCATCCATTAGCTATGGTTTTAAACACTATGCCTAGAGATAGGTGAGATGAATCAGGACCCTTGAGTCTTTAATTTCCCCATTATAATACTTTACCTATTTTTTCTAGTTAATCACAAACTCTCTGCAGAAAAGATTACATCTCCTGTCTTTGTGTATTTGTATCATCTGTATTTTCTTCTCTAGTAGCCTGGAAAAATGGTTTTAAAAGACAATATTTAAAATATATATATACACCAGAGTTATGTGCAGTTCATACCTCAGATACAGCAATTTCTTTTATGATTATCAATAATTCTATACTTTTAAAAGTGCATTCTCCATTAAGTTTACAGTCTTGACTTAAAACCTTCCACTGACTTTAGTGAGAACAAGACTAGACAGTTTTTCATTACATGAACATTTTATTCAATCAGCTGTGGAGTAGCTGTAATTTTGGTTTATTATATTTGGTGGAGCTGAACTGGAAACTGGTGACAAAGTAAGCTAAATTTTAAGCATGTTATTAGACTATTTACTTGAAGTAATTCTTGAAGTACAAACATAGTATTTGCATATCTAAGATGTCATCAGTCATTCATACCCATTGTTTTAATCTGACAGCTCTTGATAGACAACTGGAAATGTTACAGTATATATCATTTTAGAATAGTAACACTATCTAAATCAGAGGCACTTTTTTTTTTTAACACTCATCCTTTTATTGTTTACATGCATCAGACTTTGTAACTTGATTGTTAAAGTAGCAGTGCGTGGAACTGAATTGTAGGTCACTGCTGCGTTTACTACCTTGCAGAGCTTTTCCATCTCATTACAGGGACGTAAATCAACAGCCTTAACTTGCAAGAAAGTACTCCAGCCACTGGCACTCCAGACACTGAGTTTTATCCTGCTTCTCTCAACAAAGCATTCTTTCTTAAGCCAAAAGCTTTCTAGGGGAAGTTTGTATGAAAATAGTTCTACCTCTTTGAAATATTAGGGCTTTGATGAACCAGCATATTTCACCAAAATGTCACACCGGTGGAAATGTTTTAAACGGTTCTAATGCCATTTTATATATTTAAATCTTCTTACAAATCTTTAAGCTGGTGCCATTCAGAGCTGTTAGTTAATATGTGTGAGCAGTTTCCGAAATCTAAATTCAGTCAAAGATGATCTTAAAATGCAAGCCTAAATTATAAAGAATATTCTTCATGGTCTAAAGAGATTTTCAGGTGTCATTTCACAGGAAAATTCTTGCTGTAGCAAGTTAGATCATTTTGTAGAGTGTCTCTAAAGGCCATGTTAGACTTATGCCTTTAACAATCTTTAGGGGAAACTGTGTCTCTCTGACAGCAAAGACCTGAGATTTTTTAAAGTCAGTTAGAAGAGTTATTTTTTAACCTCTCTTGGTGACATTATTTTAGGCTGTCTCCTTACAGATTCGAAAAAGGCCCTATGGATTGATTTACATTATGAAGGTTATCTTGAAACCAGAAGACTAGAAGTTTTTTTTTTTTTTTAGCAGCATCTTAAATTCTGAATTATACTTCACAAGCTTTGCACAGAGGATTTAATAATATATCCCCATTGAAGCTAATGTGAATATTATACCAGTCACACAGTTCTTAAGTAAGAAGGGTTAAAGAGATGTTAGGAGTGAAATCTACTATCAGAGGTATTAATCTGGATTTTCTGCACCCAATACACAACAAGTGGGGCCTGTGAATTTATACCAAGCTTGATGTGCAGTACCTTCTCTGTTCATTCTGATGCTGTGACCTAAAATAGTCAGGAAATTACACAGACCTCTTCCTACCCTCTTATGACTTTGCAAAATTTCTTCCCACCTTCATAAATTTCATGATAAATGCACAAAGATATTAATAACATTACAATATTCATTTGTTTTATTGTTATTCCTTAGCATATTCACTCCCCTAAAATAAAAAAAAAACTTAATTAAACTCTACTGAAATACGGAAGAGCTGGAAGCTTGAAATATGGTTTTGTTTTTAACAAAAGCTTACATTCTGAAGAACACAGGAATTTTAAACTGAAAGTCTCATTCTGTCACTTAAAAAGATGCATTGCAGACAATGGCTTTGTACATTTGCTGAACTGAGTTTATTGTTAAAACGAAAGAAGCTTCATGCAGATTTTATCATACCCTCTTGAAATGAAGAAATCAATAAAAATATTAAATTCCCTGGCCCAGGTGTCTACAGAATCAACCCTTATATTATAAGTAGGTCTATGCGTCTCTTTTTGAGCTGGTGACAAGTCAAACTTAAATAATACAATTGCAAGACATCTGGATACTACTTGAAAACAATAAAAAAGTGATATGAATGATCTAAAAGAAGAAGCAGATAATAGAAGAAAATAGTGAAGTCGACGCTGGGGAGATTCAGGCTTCAGGCTTCAGAGGCCTGAAGCTCATGAATGTGAGCTTGCAAGTCTGGAAAGGGCAGCAATCTTCAGCCAGACTTTTACAAGCATCAGTAGATGAATTGCGGAGTGTATGTTGGTGAGGAAAGCTCATGAGATCAGCTCACCAGAGAGACAAAAGCTTTGACCTAGTTTTCTCAAATTCTTGCTTATATTTTGTGAGATTGAAAGCAATTTTTGTGTGGATGATGTCTCTGTAACAGACTGATGCAGCATCCCCTTGCCCTCACTGGGCTGCGCAAGATCACTGGGAGACGGAATCAGCACCGTGCCAGAAGTAGTTCAAGCCTAACTCAAAAGAGTCTCATTTATGGGGCAAGTATAATGTTTGCTGAGATTTAAATAAATAAATGAGCAAATAATGAAATAAATGGCACATGGTTCATTACAAATTTGAGGTGAATCCACTATATTTTGATAGAGTCTGATTAACCCATGAAGAAACTCATTTTTCAAATGTTATATTGAATTTTTGAATCAGAATGAGTGGGCAGCTCTCAAAATCTTGCACACTCATGCAAAAATTCTGCAGTTTGAAGTAGTTCATGATGACATTGAGCTGTTTCCAATTTCACAGGGTATGGCTGGTAATTATGATGTCTCATTTCTACTAGGTAATATAGTCTTATAGTCTTAGTTAATATAGTCTATATGCCATATAAAATTCTCTAGCCAGGTTACAAGGCTTTGAAAGGTCAGTCCTCCCTTCTTAACAAAAACTTGCTAACATTTTTATGAATTGTAATCATACTTGGCAATTCTTGTCGTTCTTGCATCAAGTTTTATAAAGGAGAAACACATTACCATTTTAGAAAAATAATTACTGTATGTCCCATTTCTTCCTCTTCTGTTCCTGTTGATATTTGCAATGGTTATGCAAGTCAAGAAACTTTGTGGAAACTTTAGATTGCTGCCACTGATATACTCTGCCAATCCATGGCAGATAATTAAGTAGGATATTTAAACTGTTTTACCTCAGGAGAAGGCCTGTAAATCACGCCCATTAGTTAATTAACTGGTCCATTAGTTGAACTGACACTAATCTGAGAGGATGTGAAGACAGCTTTCCTGTCACTTGCAAGTTCTTTTCAAAGTCAAACAATGGTACACATAATTAAACAACAATTTTTGTCATGAGTTTTTAAGAAAAAGCTTTACCACCACAGGATAGCCTACAGTTTCTTAGGGTCAATGTATAAGCTGCAAATAAAAACCTTAAATTTGATTCTATCTGAGAATAAAATACTCTGAGAGTATAAGTTAAGTTACTTCATATGCTGAAGCCCTACATGAGATTAGAGGGTGTATAAGGGAAGGAGCTTCTGGCCACTCTCCATTTCATTTTTTAAATTATATTTTTTCTACCTCTGAACATGAAAACTTTCTTAATGTATATCTGGCCTCTAACCATTGAAGGATTAAGACAGAAATGTCCTGTATTCAGGGTGTCAGTATTTTTTGTAGTCTTGCAAAATCTAGTCCTTTCGAGATGCATTTAAAAGTAGTTTTAATTCACCAGCTAGCAGTTATCTAAATCTATTACTTCTTACATTCCCCTCAACCACACATATTTTAATCAGGCACTTACAGGACTTTGGAAAAGTTCCAGTATCTTTTGGTGTAATCCTTCAGGCAGTACTAGATTTAGAAAGGCATTCCAGCTAATAAACCTTAACAAGACATTCCAGCTTTTCACGATTCACCCTCTTTGATGATGCTGTCTAATATGTCAGTCAGAACAATATGGCATAACAATCAGTCTAGAGTCTATTCCAAATGAAATGGGAGTAGTCAATGTCCAGATAAATAAGGGCAAGGATGGGTGGATGTACACTGCCCTTGAGATAATTGAGTATTTTGCAGCCATTGCTAAGATTTCTACTGGCTAATTTCAGCAACACGCCTGTACAATATGGTGACTGTATCTCAGTCTTCAGATTTCTAAGGATCGTAGCATGAAAAGCTATTCAAAAAATGAAGCAAAATTTATTTCAGGATTTTTCGAATTTTTTGTTAATCAAACTTAATTCAAGGCTTATAAATTAAGTTCGTCTTGGGTTGCTCTTAAGGTAGGTTTTTTTGAAGTAACTGCTTTTCTAGTTTATAGCATGGTATTCTAATGATGGGTGGTAGTGTTTTAACTCTAGCATGTTTCCTCTGACAGGACTATATATGGTTACATGCAGCCAGAGGGTACAGAGAGAAATCTGTGGAATTATTTATGAAAAAAGTTGATTGGTAATAGGTATTATAAGACAACGTGTGATTGATCACATGGCATTCTTTCAGAAGTAGTATGCCGTTAGAATACCGTCCATCAGATTGGGTCAGGTTATAGAATAGCTTATGAGAAAATTATAGGCTAGAGCCAGAGATATCGAAAATACGTGTAGTTCTACTGAAATTGTATCAATTTACACAGGGTAAGAATTTTCGTATGCCTTTATTATGAAGCCAGGATAGAGAGCACAGAGGCCTCTCAGTGTAATAACCCTCTTATCAAGTATTGTGTAAACTTACCTCATCATATCTTTGTTCATTTTTTAATTAATTGAACCATTCTGTGGGTTGGAATGAAACTCTATCCCTCCCAAACAGGGGGACTATTACTTTGAGAATAAATAGAATTTTCCCAAAATGTTTCCTGCAAAGTGAGCTCTCTAATGTGTGCTCTAGCGGAGAGCTTCGTATTGATAAGACTTAATATCTGATAAGAAATTGCAGCTTCTGGCCAACAACCACATTCTAAAATACAGCCCAGCCCATTTGAGTACAAAATAATTTGTTTTTTATGCTATTTCCATCCTGAAATTCTCTTGAAAAGAGACAAATTGTGATAAATTATGTGTGGTGCTGTTCTCTTGTGATTGATGGCAGAGGAAATCAAGCTATTTCACTTAGCTGCTCACTGTGGAATAGAACCAGGCTTACCAGAAATAAGACAAACATTTCACATTGAGTCATGCAGCCCTCGTTGCTTGGTCTAAAAGCTCCATTTTTAAGTTCCAGCCACCCCCATTTCTCAACAGGATCCACTTCTTTCTTTCAAGGGACTGGTAATTAGCACAAGTACAGTTATTGTAAGCTAATTATATGTTCTAAAACTAATGTGCTTACAGGAATCAGAGGGTAGCTTACCATGCAAGCATTTGATAAGCAAACAGGTGCTTAAAAGATTTAACGGGTCTGTAACCATCTGCAGTGATTAACGATGTTTGAGAACTTCACTTCAGCTCATAATATCATCCTAAATGAACATTGGGACTTTTAAGTTCAAAAAAAAAAGTGCAAATGATTCTTAGACTTTCCTGCTTAAATCTCTTAAGCTTTGTTACGATTTTATATTCCAAGAGGCAATGAATAATTGAACTTTCCCAGAAGCTGTTCAAAAAACAAAACCTCCTTCTTCTATCCACCTTTTTTTTTAGTTGGAGGTAGAAAGAGGTAGCAAGAAATATGTTTTTTCTACAGGTGGAAAAGAAAAATAGAGCAGCTTTTCCCTCTTCATACTAAGTCAGAAACTTGGGTTAAGCAGATTCTGCTCACCACACCTGATATAAATGTTGGCTCCCTTGAAATTAAGGCAAAATTCCCTCTAAGCCCACTCTTCTTTTCCTGTCTGGAGACGGAGAGTCAAGAATGAACAAGAGAAACTGCCACTGACTGTGACTGAGCAGTGATAGTGCCTGTCTAGCACTTAGTGTTAGAGCCATTCACAGACTACCTGTCCATTGCATGAAATGTTGCAGTGCTGTGCTGTTGCAGTACCCTTTGCATGCCTTGCTACCAGAGTGGGTGCATACTTTTGCAGTATTTGTATCTAAGCTATGAAAGTAAAATGGACCTACAATGGGCAGGGTGGAGTACAAAGAATAGGTAAGTCTTAATATCCTAGTGAAGTTGAACATCTTTCTTCTGATCAAAAGGACTATGCACTTCAAGTCATGATTCACAACCTAATAGGTCTTTCAAAATGAAGGTGATGCTGTTAAAGTCCTTCTACAAGTGGAACATCAATCTTAGCCAGACTGTGGAAGACCCAGGTGTTCACTATTTCTACAAAAGCTGCTGTATGGAATAAATCAACTGCTAAGTCAAGGCAGTGTGAAGATTGCTCTTCATCTGGGTGCTAGGAAACTCATTTGAGAAGCATTGTAGGGGCTCCAAACTGTACTCCAAGGAAGTTTCATTTTTAAATTCCAAAATGTACAAGAATACAGGCTTAACTCAACATGGAACAAGGCATTCCATGACCACCTGAATAGTATAAGCCCAGTTTCTTATTATTTTTTGTCTTATGCCTGATTAACCTCAGCATCTAAAAAAAAGCTGCAAGCTCTGACTGAAATGTTCTTCCTCACCAGTGATATTTGCAAGGGTGTATTCTGCCTAATACCAAACTCCACAAAAATTGTGAAAATGTATTATTTTTGAGATTTAATACCCTCTGTCCACTTGGATTTAAATTGCATGATAGGTTCAGAAATTTTCAAGGGAAGATATGTATATTGTAAAATGAGCCAGAAAGATCAAATAAGCATATTCCAATAGGAAACTAAGAAACAGTCTTCACAGGAAAAGGAATATATTTATGTTTTTGACATATACAAGTTATAGAGAAAAAGAGTGCATAGCAAAGGGGCTTGAGACCTCCTGCGGTAGGAGAAGAATCATGGAAAATTCTGTCTTTTGTCTCCTTTTTAGTCTCTTTTCTTTTAGTACTTCTTTCTAGTGACAGGACATGTTTTTATATGGAATAATTCAAATAAATAGAAAATAACATTCTAAAACACCCAATTTAATAATGAATGCAAATATCATGTTAATAATAACAAACTTGAACTTTTTTTAATTTAGAAATTGTCTAACAGCAGAAAAATACCTTTCCATTCAACATTACTAAATAAGGTAATTAGTTGTTCATTGATATGCTTTCTGTTTCAGCACCTCAAACCACGATGTCTACTGGTCTGCCTTGGCACAGCTCCATTGGCGTTATTGATTCCGTTAATGGAAAGTCGACTGCAGTGGACTTCTGCCAGTTTATGCCAGCAGAATACCCAGCTTCTGCATTTTCAAGGTAATGCACTGAGATTTCATAGAATCAATCTAGAGGAACATATCAATAATTTATTTTTAAAAACTGGCATCCACACAACAATTGAGAGGTATAATTTTACCTCAGCTTTTACACATATGCTTGAGGGAGCTTTAATCCACCTAATTTCAGTACTCTTGAAGCCATGGAGGCACATCTTTCATATGTGCCACTGTGACTCATGAGGCCTAAAGCCAATATCTCCGAGGTGTCACCTAGTGTCCAAGCTAGCTGGATGAGTGCTAGCTTAGAAATGCCTGATGTAACCTTGCAGCCCTATATTGCCAGTGCTAGCAACAGGCCATAAGCTTTGTACTGAGTTTGCAGGGCCTCAGGCCTGAGGCTCATCAGGCTGTTCTGTCTGAACTTTTCTTGACCTTCCTGCAGCTTTGTTTTACTTGGTTTAGCTGTGACAGCAATTTCTCTACTTGACCAGGTGTCTACGGCTGCTTTGCTTTACTTTTCTTTGTCACTGTGCCCTGCAGCCATGGTTTTGTATGGAGCAGTAGGAAGCAGGTGTTACTCTAACAGGACAACACAGTGTAGAGAAGTGCAGACCTGGTGTGACAGCAGAGGCCTTGAGACGGGGAGACACAGGATGAGGCGTAGAGGCGTGCAGGCGTGGGATGGTAAGAGATGGGGCACAGGCTCAGCACAGGGACCCCGCAGCTATAAACAGCTCGGTGAAGGGAATGACGGCCTGGAGCTGGACAAACCTGGTTTTAGGGGCAACAAAGGGAACAAAGAAATAGTATCTAACACATGTAAAGGGATCACATACAGCAAATTGGACTGTAACATGGAGCTGCAGACCAATGAAGCGAAGAGAATGGCATAATGCGCTTTAGCAAACATATAATAATGATCCCAACGGATCCTGGAGGAGGAAGAAGAAACTGTCAACATGAACGTTGTATTCCTCCCAGTGAAGCTCACCCCACCATCCTCCAAATGAAATCATCAACCTTAAGACTCAGAGTAGCAGGGGAAGGTTGAGTGTAACATGAAGAAAAGGAGTAGAAACTAAGAAGTGTGTGGCACAATTTTAACTGTATTATTATTATTGCAACTTTTTCTGTAAATAAGTATTCTAACTACATTATTATTCTTTCTTTTTCTATAACAATTAGATCTGAATTAACAATGACTCTTGAATTAGACTGTTAAGATTTCCATTATACTAACCACAAATTCTTGGCTTTATTTACATATAGATGTATATATTATGTATATACACACACACACACACACACACACACATATACCTATGGTATGTTTCCTTGTTGCCTATAAACAAGATTTTGAATGTAACAGTGGATGAATCATTATGTGCCTTTGCAGACCTGCCATATGAGTATTCAGCACCAAAGGGGTCCTGGGAAATGATGCAGGAATTCTACTTCTCAGGTGCTTCATCATGTGGTGCAGACCGTGACATGCTTGTAGCTGCCACTCCTGTTACTGCTCTTCCCCAAATAGAGCATAGGACTCTCTTATTTTGGATGAGTCAATGCTGAGGGCAGAGAAAGGAGAGATGCTTCTGGGGCTCTCACCTCAGTGCACACTGTTAAATCCTGTTCATCCCTGTTTCTTGACTGCTAGTAGCTGCCCACTGTACCAGATAGCTGGCATCCCCTTTGTAGAGCAGCTCAGGAGGAACCAGATCTGATATAATTGTTTATGCTGCACATGGGGTTGGGATTTGAACCTGCACTCGTCTCTCCTTCACACCTGGACTTCGTTGCCAAAAAGACAGCTTGCATATACCAGAACAGAGCAGGAGTGTGTATCACTGTGTAGGCAGTGTGGATGCTGTGTAAATTAAGACTTGAGCACTAAATTGGAAGCATTATAGTGTGACTGTGAGACATATCCTCTGTCACCCGGGAATTCCCAATTAACCTGCTTCAGCAGCCCCTACAAAAGAGCTATACGTGACCTATGGATTTTAGCCTAATTAGAGATGCCTCTACTGTTCCTGCAATTAATGTTATACCTGCTGAACATGAATTGGGACTTAGAAGTTACAACTGTACCAATAAATTTACATCTGTAAAGCGTGTATCAGCTGTTGGTGTAGGGAGACACCTTTCACAGTACATTATTACTGGTTTGGACAAAGTGATCCTATATATAGAGTTGGTATAAGCTAGAGGCCGATTTCTCTGACATATATCCAAAGTCTGCTTTTCTCTCCTCTAACATTCAATCAGCACTTCAGCAGGAAGGGCACAGAGATGCAGCTAATTCAAGCAGGACTCTCGGAAGGTGTGAGAGTTGCTATAAATGAAGTCCATTTCAGATGGTGAAAATGTCAGAGATCTGAAGTGGGCTTTTGTTGGTTTTTATAGGAATACAAAGTCACATATATGTTCCGTTCCTTCTGACAGTTCTTGGTTTTTTTTTTTTTTTTTCCAAAGGAACACCAAGTGTTATGATCTTTTGTACTAGAATTTCAGAAGTAAAGAACTGATATTCAGAAAATGCTCAGCTGATGCTCTCTGAGAACTCAATTTGTTTAAATCTGCCCCTGCTACGGGGCCTCTTCTCAAGAAAAAGCCACTTCATTTTTTGAAGGCTAGCTTTTTATAAGGAAAACAAATGCAGGTTAAAAAAAAAAAGAAATACAGGAAACACACACACTGAGCAAGGGGAGAAGAAAGAAGAGGGGCTGAGAGCCAGAATAACCTCTTTCTCAAGCAACTGTAAGAGGCTTCTTTTATTTGACCAGAATACTGAGATGTATAAACAGCTGCTGCAATTACGATAAATGTGTATGAGTAAACAAACAGATGCAGCAATGATAGTAATTGCTGCAATAGTATCTTTTGTGAGTGTAAAGCTCCTTATCCTGCTGCTAACCAGGCTGCCACATTCTTCTGTCCTTCTTAACTATTGTGTCATCTTGGAAGGTTTCTAACAATATCTGAATTTGACCTTTAGGTAGATATTATCCTTTTGGTTTAATGACCTCAGGAGTTGTTTAAGTCACTCTGTATTTTTTTTCTGCACAAAATAACCTTGATTGCAAGAATCAGAACTCTTGCAGCTTTCTTAAGAACGGAGGGTAGTATATTTTTAAAGAAATTAGTGTCTTTCTCCATATAATGGAAATAGTAATTTTTTATAGGTTTTTTTTTTTCTTAACATTCTGGATCCTGTCAGCAGCACCCATTCTACCATCAACTGCTTTAAAATTCCCCATTCTTAGATCATTCTCTGCTCAGTCCAGACCCTTATCTGCTCTCTGTCTATTATCTTAGGCTTAGATGCACACGAGTATCTAGGCAGTCAGCTTCTATAGCTGTCAGTTGGAGCTAGGCATCTAAGAAGATCCAAAATACTTTAAATCTAATTTGCAGCAGTTCACATCAATTTGGTGAACTGAATGAAATTTCCGTCTCTGTTAGTGCTTCACTACACTCATTTCCACCTACTCTTAAACAGTATTTCCAGAAATATTCACACGTTCCAGAAGTTCACCATTGAAAGGGCTGATTAGCTAATATTTGGTCAATATTTCAGGAAAGAGTAGCAGTTAACAATCAGCAGAGAGCAGTGGGGTGGGAAATATGGGAAAGCCTGTGCGTATAATTTATCATAACTTTCTTATTGATAGTTTTCATTATTTAGACTAACATCTGCTTTATCTGAAATTAGATTGTTATTTAGCAACCTATAAATCATGCTATAGTTTTCTACCATTCAAGAGATATAATTTTAATACTTATTTAGACTCTAACCATAGGAGGCAAGAAGGTTTTTCAATTGGGTGCATATTAAATTTGAAAAGGATAAATTAGCTCCATTTTTAAGCCCTGCAGAAAGCAGGTACCTTTCTTCATTGTGGCCTAAAATATTTTCTGTTATTTCTAGATGCTCTATATTCACGCATTAAAAATGTCTTAAAGAGGATGCTACAGCTTTGTTGCTTCATTGTTTAAGACACCCACTACTGATGTCCTGGAATTCTTGTAGATAAGCCTAGTTTGAGCTACGTTCTTATATATTGGTTGGGTAAAATAAAATTCCCAGGGTCAGGTACCCGTTGAGATTACTTCCACTCAGATTTTTCTTTTTCTAAAGATTTGAGAAATTCAATAGGAATTATGTTATGTTATTTCTATGAATATACTTGTCAATAAACTCCTTTTCTAAGTTATTTTTGGAAAGTGAATGAAAGGAGGAAAAGGTCGATAGAACTAAAGTTCTTTAGTAACTAGGATGCATATTTACAGGAAATTGTTTGTAGTATTAGCCAAATTTGTTAATAATAGTTTCTGCATTCACAACACTGTTCATTAAGAGAAACTAAGGGATTTTACGTAATTATTTGATGTTACCGTAGACCATCTGCTGGAGCACCAGGAACAACTGACTACCAGGTACTTGTATTTGTGACTGAGACAGAAGCAGAGACAGGGTCAGCTCAGATTTCTGAGTCACAGTCCCTTGCTCCACAGCAGGGGAGACACTCTTTGTTATGAACCATCCTGTCTCCAATCAATGTGCTCCTTTACAAATTACATCAATGTCTCCATCTATTTACTCTGGTATGTGGAGGAACAGCATCTTGTTTCTGTTTATCAGCAAACACTTAAAAAGGAATAATACCTTGATAAAATGAGTGTAATAAAAATTTGCTTGAGTTTAGTTGCTCAGTTTAATTGGTCATGAATGAACACAGATCCTTGAAATGACAAATTTCTGCTTTTATACTTTTGTTCACAGTTCTGACCTGACTTCTTGCCTAAGTAAGGATAATTATCAAGAGCACAAAAAAGTTCAAATATATTCATTTTTTCTGGAAAATCAAACCCTGAGGATCAGTCCTGCGAAATCAATAACGAGGTAGACTTTTGTCCCATTGTCTACAGAGTGGCCTTTTATTTTCTTGCAAGATCAGTGTAATTCTCAAAGGCTGCCTCTTTGCATTACTTTTTCTTTCTGTTCAAAAGTACAGGCTGTACAGCATTTGGGGCATAAAAAGATCAGGTTGTATTACAAAGGACTTCTTCCACTTTGAGCAATATAAGATAATATATATTGAATCACAGAGAAGTATTGTTAAAATAATATTTAGGGTACAAATGTAAGCAAAAAAAAACCCCAAGGATTTGGAGAGATTTCCCTCTGCCTCCCCTGCCCCCATCATTATTAATACACTATGGTTTAAAGGTTCTGCGATCTGTAGGCACACAATGAGTTATCTCCTGTGCGAGTCAGCTACTATTACCATTTCTGGGAAGAAGTAAGGGACTGCAATTATTTCAGAATATCACAGAAATGTTGGTTGGAATCTCCTCCTAGAATCTCCTCCTTGAATCGTGACTCTCGTCAGCACTGCATGGGGATGGCTGTGGCTTTGTCTAGCAGAGTTTTGAAAACACCCAGAGATTTCACAGCCTTTCCGGGCAACTTTTTCCAGTGCTACGTTGTCTCTTCCAAGTGAATCCCCCACCTCCTGTCCATGTCTAATCTTAACTTTCCAAGCTGCAGTTTGTCACCATTGCTCTGATTATATTGTCATACAGTACTGAAAAGAGATTGGCTCTGTGATCTTTGCAACAGCACTATAAATAGTCACAAGCAGCTGTTAGATTTCCTCTTCGCCTTCACTTCAATTTTGAATTTCAAATTATTTCTGTCAAAAGATAGGAATTTTTATTTGGTTTCCATATTGTCAAAATAATGTTTATCCATTCTGAAACTGACCTCAATGCTAAAACAATAAATAGCCAATTACTGAAATTCTCCAAATCTGTCCATTTCACCCCGTTTTCCACTCAGTCACTGAACCAACCCTCCCCCCCCACAAGCTGTCTTTAGTCATTGCTCTTGTTACGTTCCTGAGTGATTTCTTCCCTAGTGCTTAGTGCCTTGGTTTCCACGTATTTAAATGAAAATAAACGGAACCTTTGCCTAGGATTTTTTAATTTCAGGCTTCACATAGAATGTAAACAGAATGTTTCCATAATCCTATGATGAGAAAACAGATCCAAGGTAGCTATTACTGAAAGGAAGCGGCTAAAGGAGATAATAAAAAGCAAACATTACCACTGGACACTGACTTTTGACTGCCTTCTTGGCAACAGCCATGGGACGGGGGGGCCCTGAAAGCAGTGGGAAAGTCTCCCAACCCTTCGCTTTCCTTTCCACAGCTTCTCTCCCAGCTCTTGTGCAAGGACAGGCAGGGATACAGTCCGAATTTCACACCTGGTGAGGTGAGTGTTTTAAAATAAAAGCTCATGGCCCTATTTATCAGCGGAAGAGGAATTGCTTATTTCAGGAGAAAGCATTTCCCTCTGGAGACATACTCCTCTCTTTTGACTCTACTGTGTGTCCCTCTCTTTAGACTGTATTGCCAGGGCACTCGATCCGAGTCTTTCGTTCTCTCAAAAGCACTTCACATAGCTGCCCAGAAACTATGAAAATGTCTGCCCTACTAGCAGAGAGTGAACAGGATCTCTTAGAATAAGAGGATGAACGAGGAAACAGCAAAAGTCTGTAATATTAGATACATTAGCAGATGCTCTCTTTTGTTAGGCAGAACAAGTAATGAATTCATGAAAATTTTATCACGACTTTTTTCCAGAAAAACTTGAATTAAGGTTGGTAAACAAACAGTAGTGGTGAAGAATAAACAAATTATAACAATTTAGTTTGGGAATCCCATTCATTTAATGTTTTCAAAACCTTCCTGATGCCTGGCAAGCCTTAGAGTACATGACAATGTGGAGCATTGATAGTGGGGGATATTAAAAAAAGAATTCCAGAGCAAGGTGGCCTCCAGAAGTGTAGTTCTTTGAAGATGCTGTTTGAGTGGTGTTTTTATTAAAGAAAATTCATAAAGGAGCTACTTAAAAGTGGCTGAAGTTCATACAAGGGCCTAGTAACAAGGAGGAGAAAGAGTTTTTGTTAAAAGCCAAGATTAGCATGACTATATCTTGTTGAAACTGAATACTTAATATTCTTCCATTTATTTCGTTTTATTTCTGGTAAAAGCTTAAGAAATTTAATATTTTAAATAACATATCAGCTAAGTCTAAAGTCATTAAGAGCAAAAATATGTGCTTACTTATTTTTATTTATCGTGAAACAATTGAGTCCGTTATTGAGTAAAGACGTAAACCACACTGTAGCAAGTTATAAACTCCTGAAAAAACAGAAATTTTAAAGCAAATTAACTGAAGATAAGACTTATGCAAATGTTTTAGCTGTAATACACCATCTATAGCACAGTGTTGAAATCTGTAGGGACCAGAACAGAAAATACAAAGTGTGAACAGAAACCTCTGGGACTTGTAAAACAGTGTAAAAATATGCTGATGTTAGAAATAGTGCTATAGTGTTACAGTTTACCTTTACTGTCTTGAAAGAGGACTCCAGAGATTGGAATGAAAGACAAATCAAAAGAGTCGGCCTCTTTTCCAAAATCTGTCATGCTATTCTATTAGAAAGCACAATACTTAGGAAGACCTTCATCAAACATGAGCCTGAATCCAGAAGGCTGCACTCAGATGGTGGAAGAGTTGAGGCTACTGTGGAATAAAAGACTGAGCAGACAAAGTAAGAGGAAAGAATCTAAATAAGCTTCATGCTTGCAAAAATCTGCAATAATTCTTTGCAGAAGTTTTGCTCCTCATCTTTTATCAAGTTGAAAATGCATTTATGATTCTCCTGGCATCATCAGCACTCCCTTCTCTAGAAAAAAACAAAACAAAACAAAATGTTATGCGACAAACAAGTAAATCCACAGAAACTCTGAGCATCAGTAGTACTACGCAAAATAGGTAAGAAATAATTGGGTTCCAGTACCATTATTTGCTCAGTTTCTCTAGGGATCAACATGTATTTTTCCTCCTGCTCCCCATATATGAGTGCATCCCCTTCTTGGCCTTCCTATTTACTAGCATTTATCCGTACATACACCCGAGAGCACAAAGAAGGGCTGGAGCTTCCCTGCATACTCTTATGAAAAAGATGAAGAGATTTAGTTAACAAAACTTGTTTTTGATTTTTTTTTTAACCTTCCAGGCAGTGCACTAACAGAAGTCAACAGGGAAGTTTTCAAGACAGCAGTAATTAACTGAAAGAAATAAAGCTAGGAAAATATAGATGTAGATTTGCTGTACAGAAAACATACACAGTATGTTACATAGACAGTCTCTTACATAGACAGTGTACACATGCTATTTCTGCATAGATATCTATATACCTACATCTATTGATATAGTATATATACTAAAGATGTAGTGTAGTTTGTAGCGTGGTCCATCAGACTGCTAGATAGGATTCTATACAGCACCACTGAGACTTTTTGAAGCAGAAAAACCTGGAACATTTAAGTAAAATGTCTTTGAATGCTAGGTACAGATAACTGCACAAAGAAAAGCCATATAAGCAAACACCCACCCCTGTACACATAGACTTTAAACTTCACGTGCTGTCTTTGACTTGGACCACAAAGAACCCCCCTACTAACCCCATAAGCAAAGGCTGCTCTGCCATATAGTGGTCTTACTTGCTTCTTTTTGTCTCCTACCGTTCATTAGAGGAATAAAAATGGAGGTTGCCCCTTGGCAGTTGCCTAATTAGGAAATGTTACAAAGTGTGATTAGAATGGTGCACAGAAATCTATGTTTTTATGAAAGTAAGTTACCTTCTGAAATGAAATTTTACAGAAACTTATGAACATTTTGAGTTTTCTAATGTAAAATGTAACAGTTTTACATTTGCTTTTCTTTTCAATTGCTTTTCAGGTTATTTTTGGCAGTTCAATTGATCACAAATATATGCACAAAAAGTTAGTGAGACGGAAAGATTTTGCACATAAACTTCATTATATGAAGCTCTGCATGAACCCTGTGTTATTTATGTACAACTGTGCATAAGCAACACGTAACAGTTTATGTTCAGCTGTTGTTGCACAGAAAATTGTATGCAACTCCTGGCATACAAAAGTCTGTCTGTTATAGCTGTTGGCATTTAAGGCTTTCACTGCCCAAAGGTTTTATCCCTTCTCTTACACACAGAACTGTATTTGGAAATGGCCTGGAAAAAATTCCGGGAGCCATTTATCATTTCAGGGATAATTCAGAAGTTCAGGGGTTTTAGTGCCAGTTTCCTTCTCTACATTAGTATTGTTATCCCTAAGGTGTTCAAAATGGTAGGCTGAATGTTTCATTCCCAAACGTGCATGAATTCTGAAATAACTCTAACCAGCCAGGTTATGAAATTTGGAGAGAACTGTGTTGGGGGCTGGTTTAGCAGACTGTATGTTAAAATTATAGGTAAAACTCTCACATCAACTGTTAAAACTTGTTTCTCTCAGGCCCCGTTCCCACCGAAGGAGCCCATTCTCTGAAGAAGTATGCTCCTCATGCGTCTCCTGGTGGACTTGTCGGTCTCTGTCCCACTGTAGACGAGTCCCTGCCTTTTCCCTTTCTCAGCCTCCACCCTCCCTGTCCCAGCCATGGGAAACAACTGATACTTCTGTTAATGTGCTTCTTAAGCACTTTGGGAGATTTTCAAGCATGCTGTGACACTCCATGCAGCTCCATATACTCCTGCTTTAATACAGCTGTTTCCAGTTCTGTCACTTTCCAGGTGTGGCCACAGCAAGTCTCTCTGCTGAAGAATTCAGAGCTTGACCTTCTCATTACGTACACACATTTGTAACAGAAAAACACACCTAGGCCGTCTTCAGCACTGGTTTATTAATCTGTTTAGAGCAGAGAGGGACAATTACTTGTTCCTAGATATATATTAAACAAACAAACAAACAAACAAAGATTCTAGCTGTCCTTTTGGGCATCTAACAACTTTGAAAGTCTGGAATCTGCTCTGACACCACTGGATACATCAAGGAAATATCCTTCTTCCTGCCATACTGCAACCAGATATATTCCCTATTCACCCTCATCAAAGGAAGCTTTAAATCCTTCAACACATTGTTGAGATAATGAATTGTTTAACAATTCTGCAAAATGTTTAAAACACAAGTACAGTTGAATAACTGAAGTGTAAGTATAGAATGTGCCATGTTGCTAATCTAGAAAAAGCAACCAACCCCTAACAATGTAGCCTTACTTTCATTATACTAATTACACTGTTTATTTTGCCCCTTTTCAATTACTTCACACAGCTTTGTTTAGACATGGAGTTGTAATTTATTCGTGTTGATTTTCAAAATCTAGCCCATAACCTCCTGTCTTCAGTGAATTGTTCACTTGTTTAGAGGTTGTTATAAGCACAGATAAGTAGCTTACAAAATTTTGGATAGGGCTATGAACTTGCAGAACTAAAATAAAGCATGTGGAAAACCTTTCTGCTTACAGGCAGAAAACATACTGTATGTGTGTCAAGGAAATCCTGGAAAGATGTCTCGATGAGCTGAAGAAGGGAAGTTGCAAAGGTCCTGGTATTCATTTGTGAGAGCCAAGTTTAGTTCCATAATCTGTTCCATATTTCTGGTGTAAAAGGCTACATTCACATTTCCAATTATGGGCACTTTAGGTCTTGTAACATTTAAGGAATATACTGTTGGTTTGGCAGGATGATTCAGAATACTTTCCTTCAGTTAGTAGAGAGAGACAGATCCACAGCCTCCACAGAGCATCTAAGAAGGCTTAAATAAGATGTTTGTCTCTATTCATGGCCCTTGTAAGGCTCTTGCATACCCAGGAAAGCCATTAAGAGTCAGCTAGACAATAGGAAATGGAGAGAAGTGGAGAAAGAAGGCAGGGAAGACAATAGAGCCCTCACTAGGCAAACAGAGACCTGAGTTTTAGACCCTCTTTTAGACTGACAGAGTTTGAACTACTTTGCAAATGCGCTTTAACTTCTGAGCTGCTGCTGAGGCTGAGACTCACTAATCCTCCTGCTGAGGCTGAACCGCTGTGGAGGCAATCGCTAAGTCAGATGTAGTCTGGATGCACCCAATGGCTTTGACTTCACTGAAAATAGCTGGATCTAGGTGAAGTTTGGACATGTTGTTGCTTGTCTTCGATGAGCTTTGTAGCTTAGATACTAGCCCCTGTATGCACAGGACCCAGGTTATTTGCAGTCCCAGATTAAATTGACAGGTAAATCCAGATTCTTCCAAGTTTTGTTTTCTTGGGATGGTTAGCTATGTAAGTTGCTGTTTGAGCTCATGACTCTGAACCCACTTCTGATTACCATTCAGCACTCCTCAAAGACTCTACACACTCAGTACAAAGCTCTCTAACAGTGGTGAGAAAGTATGTTGTTTTGAGGACTAATCTGTGAATTGCTAGATGTGACAGTAAGCATGACCGTGAGGTGAAAATCTGAATTTTGACTTTTTTTTAAGTTTGTAAAGTTCTTTTCATTTTTTCCCTACTTTTGTGAAAGGGCAGTAAAATTGTATTTGATAGCAAAAAGGAAAAGAAAGTAAGCACCTGTGACTCAGTTTTATTAAAGGTAGTGCCATATCTTAGGTTTTCCTGTAACCCTGAAAACCTTTAAAAAATGAAGCGTTAAGTCCAGTGTAAGTGATTTGATAGCCCTTACTTACTCTAAATCTCTCTTATGTGAGAAATCCACTGTTATGACATAAATGCTGCTAAGCAGAATTAATAAAGCATATGCTAACATGCTGTTTCTGTTCCCCCCAAAAATTTAGGTATATGCTTTATTTAAGTTTAAATATATAATGATTTAAATAAGTATCATGCACCACATGATCAATTTTCTCCCAATCTTTTTTTAGAAAGATAATTACACTTGTCCGTCAATATGGATATAAAAATATCAATATTAAATTGCTGTTGGCATATTGGTGCATGGAACAGCAGCTGAAACAGAGTTACTTCAGAGAACTGCGACAGTACTAAAGAGGGAAGACAAAGTAGGGAGTTTTAGTCAATGTAACCAAAAGGTAGGATCTCAAGTGTATTTTCCATGAACAAAAAATAGAATGTCATGAGAATACATTAAATAGTGTGTCAATATTCGGCATTGACTTTGGATAGAAGTTTTCTCCAGTTTATACACACTGTACTGTTTTCAATATGCCTTCTTAATATGAAAGGTAGTTTAAACTGCTTAGTCTGTTAACGTCCAGTATTAACATACCCATAAGCCCAGAATGCAGTATCTTCCATAGCAAAGAATATATTCCCCAAGCCTCTTAAGCTCTAGATCAAATGTAAGCTGAGTATAGTTTATTGCACATAGAAATGTTGGGTTGCTATTCATTATTTAAAGTGACTCTTTCTGTAGTTCTTGTACTTGAGCAGATAAATGTAAACATCTAGAGAAAACATCTCTGCCATCAACAAAGTTAAAGTAAAGAGAAGTAAATAGTATAACTAGTAATGATAAACAAAAGAATGAAGAGCTTGTCCTATATAAGTCATAACCTTAACAGTAACAGGCAGCTGCAGCATTAATTCAGTAATGCAGTGACATTTCTGTTTTTTCCATATGTCCTCTTGCCACAGAATGCACAATGTGGATATGGAGCTGCTATGCATACTAAGCTTTTTCATTCTCAAAATGTCACAGTTACATATGAACTTTCTACTTTCCTATCTGGTAAAGAGTCTGCTCAATTTATGTGCTATTCTTCCTACAGTTCCAAGAAACTAAATTTGAACAGAAAAGGCAGATTCAATTTGTCTCTTTCAAAAATATGTTCTGTTTATACATTTGTATCCCTGTTACAAAAGGTTGTAGGCTTTTAAAAATATTGTATTTCTCATTTTTCTTACAGTGGTGCTGTGGTGTATGGAGTAACCATCTGGTCACCATGCACAGAGCGTTGCCAACCTTGGGAATATGAGGTCCACCTCCATCAAAACTTTATAATCCTCAGTAAAATCCTTCTGAGACTTATCTCCCTACTGTGTGCAAAGTGCAGTGGTGAAGTGCTGGTACCAAGCCTGACACCATTGCACACATAAAAACAAGAAATGCACACTGAAGCGCACACTGGAGCACCAAATACACTGCCCCTGTAAAGGAGTGGTCAGTGGGAATTTCCACAAGCTTAGCATCATTTAAGCCACCACTGAGCATACACATTTTCTGTCCATGATGGGGAAAAAAATATTATTTAAGCAAAAAAAAAAAAAAAAAGCAACTCAGTGGCTGCACAGATATGAATGGTTATAAAACTGTCCACGAGTTCTTGAAGGTGAGAGGGAGACTCATCTCAAAAGAATAAGTTTCTATGAGTTTCCAAAGAGCTCGAGTACAACAAAATCAGATATACTGAAGCTATGTGGAATGAATTTCTTCAATTATTTCAATGTACTTGAACAGATTTTAACTTTCCCCAGTCAGTAGTTGAATTCAGAAATGCACTACAGTAATATCCAGTTCTTTGGAGCACAGAGCCAGCTACACTTGCCTCGTTTCATGTGGACACTCACCACTGCTGTCTCGGGCACTTCATGGCGGTAGGGTAAGTCACGCTAGCTCTCCCTTCCTCATTATTAAAATGTCCTCATGGCCTTTCATCTTATTCTTAAACTTCAGTAGCATCATTTACTGCTGATAATTTTTTTTAATGTAATGGCTTCATTTCAGAGATGAGTCTTGTCTTCCTGAATTTGGAAATGATCTTTTAAATATATCCATATCATAATCAAAGGAAATGAATGTGGAAAGCCATCTTCAAAAAAAAAAAAAAAAAGAAAAGGTGGTATGTGATTAAAAATATGTCCTTTGTTAGAGAAATTGCTGTATTGCTAAATCACTCTGAAAGTTCTGCTTCTGTGACACTTTCTGGGAAGAATTGACAGTATATTGCAAGCTATGCAGTGATCCTGTAAATCAACAATAATATATTTCTTATAATATCTGTGTAAGTCTGTGGGGAGGAAAGTCATTCCATGTTTTCTCTGTTAATGTTTCCAGCAGTGTTGTGCTTGTAGCGTTGTTTATAACGCTGTATCACTACTCAGAGGAAGAACATAGTGTTTCAAGATTTTGGCAGGGATGTTTTAAATAAGGCCCTATATAAATACAAAAACAAACAAAACAAATAAATGTAGCTTACAAAGGAGATGGGAAAAAAAATGAATGATGGAAGAAAGCCTCTCAGACCATGCTAGTAAATTAAATACAGTGACTACACTACAAAGATTTAAACTTTATCAGCTTGACTCTGCTTTCTCTAACCATGATGTTAGGCTGTCTGCAGTGCTACCAAGTTCAGTGTCTTTACTCTGGATTTACTGCAAGTGCCACAGAATATAAATGCGGATTCTTAAATTTAGAAGCAGCTGTTTTGTCTGTCTCACTGTAATAGCCAACCAATTGGATTATTTTAACTAACAAAAAAATAGATTTTATTCTATTTCTCACAATTAACGTATGGTGCGTTTTGTGTTGTGGGATAATTTTTTCCTCCCATGCCATCTCTTTCAGAAACAGAATACATACAATAAGAAAAGCTTTATGGACAAGGAGAGGACCTCATTGCTGTTAGGCAAATGTGATGGAATCATGATACAGGATGGCACTGTATGAAAATAAATATAAGCTGCTTGACTACCTAGTGGTGTGAGAATGGTTTTCTGGGTTCTCATGCAGCACATCACTGAGTCTCTTAAAAGTTGTCTTCATTGCTTAAAATAGCTTGTCAGAAGACAGGTAGCTCAGTCGTTGGTTATAGTAGATAAGATCTTTGGTTGATACAAGCTTTCAGCATGTGAGGTGAATATGATCAGTTATTTTGTAGTCAGCTGTTTCTGTCCCTGTACCTTCAAGTTGTACCTACCTGGCTGAGATGTGAACGCAAACCCCACGAGATACAATTTCTGAGATGGATCCAAAGCAGCTTGGCTAACTCTGTGTTTCATGTAACTTTTATATTTGATCATGAAGACATAGGTTAAAAATAGCGGAGATGTTTGTACTGTTCATGAAACAGCAAATACTCTGGGTTTATCACTGTCAAATCTAGACAAATCAAATACCTTCAGTCTGACAGCTTTGTTCCTGCTTGTCATTCTTGTGTGAACTGGTACTACTATGGAAGAAACTGGTAGTGATGCAGCAGAAAAACTTGAGTCTTGCAGGACTATGCAACAAAAAATGTGTGTATTGACAGACTAATACATAGTGGCCTTCAGAAGTCTCTCCAGGGATCAGTGAATTTTAAAGGTACAAAATTAAAGGAATTTTGGAAATAATTGTGGAAAGATTTTTGAGGCTATGTCTGTCTGTCTTTCTCTTTCTCTCTGCTAGTTTTATCAGAATGTTGTTAGGGGAAAAGCAAGTCTGGAATATTTGGAAAAAAATGCAGTTGGAGAGCAAAGAATCCTGAAGAATTAAATATCTTTAATTAAACTTTCCTCAGCTATGCCAGCTGGAAGTTTTTTCTTTTAATTCAAGTTCTGCTTCCTCCCATTTCAAAATCATTTGCTGGTCTGCGCATAAAAATATTATAATTAGAAACTAGAGTATAAGGAAGATAACTCGTATTTCCCTTACCTTTTGCTGAGGGTCCCATTATGCAGTTTCTTGCTCCAAAGCAATCAACTTTTGATTAAATTCCCTAGCATGTTCACACAGCACAGGACAGTGTAAGCTGGAAGGTCACATCATTTGTGCTGAGTAACGGGTCTGAACGTGCATATCCAGGGCTTGGATTTCCTGCCAGGGGGAATATGCTGCAACCTGGCTGGACAGGTTGTTTATTTGTGCAGTTTCCCCATCCGCAGAAAAGACAAAATTAAGACTTGAATCACTTCGCATTTCCAGCTCCACTTATTTTCTGCTTTCCATTAAAGTGCTATGACTTTGGTAGTACCAGATTTCCCTGTTCGTACAGACCTCTTTATATAATGTCCTCTTCTATTTCTTTCTACTGATTTACCATGTCTTGTATCAAAATGTTTTCTTTTTCCCACCTCCCCATGAATTATTTTCTGGAAAAGTCAGTGAGAGGCTGGGAGTAATCAGTCCTTCCCCAAGTGCTCTCTCTCTAAATCATTGCTTGATTTCAGGTAGCTCACTAAATCTTGTGGAGTTTTAGTTTTTGCATCCTTTAAATAGAGGTAGGCAATGATTATTTCAGAAGGTCTGTCGAGACTGAAGCAATGTTCATAAAGTGTGTTGAGGTCTTTAGAACAGCAAAACCGTTGAAAAGTACTTGTATCACAATCTTATTTTGCCTCTGCTTGTGCCCCTGCAATATCAGTGAAATCAAATATATATTTTGTTTGCATTTAAAGATGATCAATATGCAGTTTGGGAAGACTATGAGTTATACTCTTGGAGTTTACTTGATGTGGCTGAAAATGCTAAAAAAATGTGAGGAAGAACTAGGAACTAGGATTATTATCTGAGAAACACTAAACAACTGCATGTGTGTCTGGGCAGATAGCAAGAGCCTGTCAGAAATTTTATGCAATCTAACACTTATATAAGTTTAGCTGGAATTATTCAATTTCTCTAGCTTTGTTCTTCATATGCAATAAAATTGAGGGAATGCTAAGCTTTACAAAACGATAACAGGAACTTAAGGGAATATTAATAGTCTGTGATATTTCTAAGTAACGTCTCTTCACAAATTAAGAACAAAGTGACTCAGTCCTGTTCATTTTACACTTGTAAAACCAATAAAAAATAGGCTATGGGGTCAATATATTCATTTTAAGTATTTTAATTTTACTCATTAATACTCTCTGACACATTTATAGAAAAGTAAACATGAACAGTAATATTAACAATAATACTAAATGATTTGGGATGCCAAAGTAATACTGGTTACATCATAAGAAGCACAGTTAAAAATAAAGTAGGGCAGGTTATTGATTGGGAAGTTTAAATCTTAGCAAACGTTACTGATTTCTCAGTCAGCTGTATTCCTTTCTTTGGCTTTTTTTCTCCTCCTTCTGCAGAAATAGAACGCCAAACATGAAGAGCAGCGTACTTAAGTTTTATCTGAAAGTTCTGACTCTACCTGAATGTGGGACTTTCCACTCTCCTCTCCATATGAGACGTGGCATTGCTATCCTTACAATAAGATAGGGCAAAATTTGGTCTTCTATAGATTATGCAGGGAGCATCTGTAAAGGTGACTGGCCTACTCAGAAGATGGACTCAAATATTACTGGCTCTAGAATACCCCAGTTCATTGCTCATTGGAGTATTTAGGAAGAATGACTAGATCAGAAATATGCATATGAGTCTTCAAAATTCTTCCTCTAGTGTTTGTTAACCTACTTGTTGTATTACTAAAGGGTCATTGCAGTTATAAACTAATATTTCTCATTAACTGCCATCTCTGAATATGACAATTCCGGCCTTCCACAGTGTATATTTAATGTGTGTACTAATTAAGGATATATAGTTTTTTGAAATTTTAAAGTGCTTCTTAAATTCTCTGAAGCTTCACCCAGCGGGACATACTCAGGGCTGTCTTTGATATTTCTGACCAAAAGGGTCTCTGAGGAAAAGAGACTGGTAAAAACATCAGCAGGCTTAGGTTGAAACCAAACAAAAGAGAGAACAAATGCCACTGCAAAGTTGGCTGAATTCCCATGATAGAATTTGGAAGCTGTCAAGAGGACATAATTGTTATCAGAGAAGAAAAAGGAAATGTTGTGGATAATGAAGAGAAATCCAGGCTGGAGTGGGGGAAGAAAACAACATTGGTAGTCAGTTGGGAGGATTTTAGAAAAAAGAACATTGCTATAGTAGTGGAAAAGGGAACATTTTAATTAGTAAGAAGAAAAAAGAGGTTGAGGAAGAAGTCAGAAACAGGGAGAAAAGGAGAACAAAAAGATTCTCAGTGGATCAGAGTATTTTCAAATATATTTCAGATAAATGGTGAGACCTGGAGGTCCTTCCTTTTCAGTGAGACTTTTATAGAAAAATGTATTTTTCCCTACATAAATGTTCAGCATTTTAGCAGATCCACCCTCCCACCTTTCCCAGGGAAGGTGGGGGAAAAATCTGCCCTTGAAACAATTTGGGTAAAAATAATATAGAGATATTTAAAGCTTTGGAGTATGGTAAATGATTCAAGTATCCAAATTTGGAAACTTTGTGCATGGATCAAATAAAATTTCAAGCAGCAAGGAAAGAGCAAAATTAATTGCAAGCTTACACTTTATCTTGCTGTGGAGGTCTGTGGAGATTACTTGAGCAGGTATATATTTTTTATAAGATTTCCAGGAGAATTTGAACTCACAAAATATTCAGAATGGTATGAATAACTTCTTTCTTTCATATCTTATTCTAAACTTATTTATCCAAATGGCCAATACCCTTCCTAAATTCTTTACAATTCAAAATTCCTCAAAATAGTCAATATTTACTTTTGACTTTTTGCATCACAACGTTGTACATAACAGAAAAACGTAAGTAAAATATTTATGTGGAAAGCCACAAGTACCAACTAAATTATCTGAACATTTTATTAATTCATATACTTAATTAACTGATGGAGTTCATATCACCAAATTTCTAATGATATATAAGAAACTAAAAGAAATGCTATATCCAGACATAAGGACGCAAGGATAGCTTCCTCCAAGCTCAAGAACGGTCCCTCCCAGTACTACACTTCTTGTACTGAAAAGGTAGGGGGTTTTTTAATGTATTGTTCTGCTGCTTTGTCAACAGAGAGCTGGGTTTTTTTTTCCAGTTTTTTAAAGATTCTGAACATATTCATAATTTTATCTTCTTTTAAGTGAACATAAAATTTAGAAATGCAGAAGGGAGCTATTCTATGAAATCTAGGTACTATTATTCATCTTCATAAAAGTATAATTTCAAGTGGATGTTGAACTAATACCTATTTATATTTCCAAGTACAGTAATCTGTCTAACAAAAATAAAACTTTAAGACCTTAAATAATCTTTCATTTGATGGATAGTTCTAAGAATAAACTGCATCACCTTACTAGTTGACTGGATAGCTTTTGTCCTTCAGTATACTTTGAACATAGAACAATTTAGCATGCTACATTCTTAGCCTGCTTCTTTATTTTACTTCAGAGGACAATAAAAATGAAACCACACAAAAAATTTTCCTAAGTACCTTTAAGTAAATACCACTGTGATTTTCAAAACGTTTATACACACACACACACACACACACACACACACAAATACATATGGATTTGTATATTGCCTCATACAGCTATTTCCTCCATTCAGAGTATGAAAGTTTCTTTGTAACAAAAATTGTGTTATATAAGCTAACACTGCCGTTTCCTGAGATTGAGTTTGCCATGAAGCGAATATTAAAACAATTAACATCATGTACTTTATCACCTTATACATGCCTTAAATGAAAAAGCAGTGAAGCAATCTTGCAAAAGATGTGTAGATTCCTACAGTTTGCTGCAATTCTATTAAGAAATCTAAAGAAAAAACATGAGTTATCCTCAAAGCTGACAAACATTAACATATTTTCAATCATTTAAATTTTTAAAATATGATTTGTACTGGAACAAACCAGATTTGTAAGCAGAAGAATTTTAGTGTAAATCATAAAGTAAAGCTATTTATTGGTAAAATCTAGTACTTTATAAAAAGCATCACAATAACCTTTTACTGTCTAGCCATGCTGGAACAACCCTGGATGGCCTCCGACAGCTAAAGGGGCTGCTAAAATGCAGCCCCATTTAAGCATATTTTTCTATCTCCAAGGCACTCTACTCCATATAAAGTTGTCTTGCGATACCCCGAGTGAATTAGTACCTCTATATGACCCAGTGAAGCACAGTCATGAAGTAATAAGCTTGGATTTCAAGGCTTTGCATAGTGCTGATGTAAGCGTATTGTTTCTAGATCTAGGCCTAGCTGCCTGAGACCTCACTAAAGTATATCTGAAGAACAGTGATCTAAGAGGCTATCCTGACTCAAGGAAGTTAAGGATTAGAAATTTAACCATGGGTGTTCAAGCATAATGGTGCTGGAAAGGCATAATAAGTTTATTCCATGCTAATGCAGTCATAAATTGATTGTCTGCAATCCGTAAAAGTGCATACCCTTTAGGTGTTGTCAGCAGTTCTTAAGGACCCAGAAAGAGACTGTTTGAATGAGGTACAGAACATTTCTCTGTGATAGATTAGCTATTTGTCTTTAAAATGTCAGTGTTTTTCTTCACCTGGCCTCCTCAAACAAACCTGGCCCCCCACTCACAGCACCTCTTTTCCAGCCCTAAGCTGGTTGTTGCTCTCATTGTAGGAACTATCATTAGACCCTAAGAGTATAGGCTATTTAAAAATAAAGAGTTTGAAAAGACTTGAAATGAAGTTAAATCTTGCAGGGCGAAAAGCAGTGAAGGCTTAGAAATGTTACTTGCTGCACTTCCTCTGTATTTTTTGGCTATTAAAATGATCAAGCCTTATGACTGAATGACACTCATAACTGAGGCTAGCAAATTTTGTGTAGAATAGCATTTCACTGCTGTCCAAAGATTCTTCAATGAAAGTGCAATACCTAAAGGGTAAGATCTGCTGGCTTTATGATTGGTTTATGCTACCTTGCCTTGCAAGGGGCATTGCAATTTAAACCATGAATCTTGAATATATTAAGTAGATGTCTGACTACAGCTCTGTAAACTAAATATTAGTCATTGCTATGACTTTTCAAGGTGAATGTAAGCCATAAGACTAACTATGCAATATCTTTGATCTTGTCCTCTGTTTCTGTGAACTGTTATGATGCTTGCATTCAGAATGTGGGCTATATCCACCTACTTTAGATTTATTGTATCTGCAGCTCCTTCATGCACTCTGAAAGGGCTAACACACTCTTTCAAACCTGCACTTGTTCAAACTGAAATTCTTGGACTTCACATTGACAATCTACTTCACTCACCCCAGTAAGGCTCACTGAAGTTTGGCAACTAAATTTCTGTTCTCTTAGGGGCGATGTCAAGGTTATCTTGTGGCCATCCTCTTCTCATTTAATTTATTAAAACCAAAAATATTTCAGAGAAAGCATAGAAGAAGAACAAGTCAAGTCTCACAGCCTGTATCATATGTCCTGGTTCTTATGGGGGGAATGTTAACTCCCTGACTGTGTTGTAATGACAATGTGGTGCGATGTAAGTAGTCAAAAAGATTTCTGGAGGGTGTCAGGCATAACTTTGTGATACAGGTACAGGATGGGTCAAATAGGGATGACAAACACCTGGATCTCTTGTTCACAGATAAGGAAGAGGGCAATCAATGGTAGTCTTGGCTGTAGTGACCTTGAAATAATGGAGTTCAAGATCCTTGGGGGAGTGAGGAAGGAGAGGAGCAAGAGTACAGATCCTGGACTTCAGGCTAGTATGCTTAGGTGTATTCAAGAAATTTCTAGGAGGGGCAGGCAGCTCTGAAGAATAAATCAGCTGAGGAAAGCTGGCAGATCTTTAAGGACAGTCTCCTCCAAGGTCAAGAATGGTCCATCCCAACACCTAGGAAAACAAATAGCTATTTCAGGAGATTGGCTTTGCCAAGCAGGGAACACATGATGGAGCCCCAATTCAAAAATGCAGTTTGCAGGAAGTCGAAGCAAGGACAGGCTACAAAGGAGGAGTTTAGAAATATTATTCAGGCATATAGGGATCCTGTTAAGAAAGCTAAAACTCACTGAGAGCTGGTGCTTTCAGGGAAGGTCAAGAGCAGCAAGAAGTTTCTATTCTGATATCAGTAGTAAAAGGCTGAACAAAGAAAATGTGGGCTGACATTGCTGAATGGGGCAGGTGACTTAGTGACAGTGGACACAGATAGGGCTGAGGTACTCAGTGCTGTCTTTCCTCAACCTTCTTCCTCATATTGTCTCTGGGAAAATCATGAAGCAAATTCTCTTGCTTCATGAACATTTCTGGGCACAAGAAGGAGAAGGTGATTGAGAACAGTCAGCACAGAGTCAGCATAGACTTGCCAAGAGCCAGTCATACCCGACCAACCTGCTGCCTTTATAATTACATGACTGGATCTGTGGATGAGGGGAGAGCAGTGGATGTCATTTACCTCAACTTCAGCACAGCTTTTGACACTGTCTTCCACAATATTCTTGCGTCAAGGTTATGATGTTACAGTCTTGATGGGTGAATAGTCAATGGGTCCCTTCCACCCTGAATTATCCTAAGATCCCATCCCATGATCCCATGATCCTAAAACAACAAACGGCTTATATGGTTAGGTGTGCACTAGACTGCTGCACGGTGACTCTCCCTCCCCCTGAATACCTTAGTTGGTTTGAACTTCCTGAACATTCCTTTTCAGTGCCTTTTTGTCCTATTTTGTTGAATAAAGCATATTTCTCTTCCATATCTATTCTTTCATTTTGTATAGATGTAAGTTCTTTCTTTGTCCTCCTTGATGTTTTTGCTCCTGCTGCCAGGTCAAACCAATTAAGCCCCAAGAAGTAAACACTGCTTCAGCACTGGGAATTAATTACTGGCCCAGTTTCTTTAGTTCTTACAGGAGGTGCACTTTTTCTTGCCTTCTCAGCTGGAGCTGCTGTCAATATGAAGTTTATAAAGATACATAAAATGCTTGAAACATTAAAATATTACTTGATCTGAATTACTTGATCTGAGAGTGCAGCCAACAAAGGCAGCAAACAGACGCAGCAGTTTGCGCAGCAGTTCACGCAGAAGGGCGCCAGAAGGCAAAGAAGGCACCTCTCCATTTTGCACAGTGGTGTGTCCTTCCCCGGGGCATGGTCATGACACGCCGCAGAGCACGTTCCCCAGTGGCTGCTGGAGGTGCTGCATCGGCTGTGTCTGAGGCTTCAACCCAGACAGACCCTCAGACAGCAGATGCAGCTCTGCAGGTGTCGGGCTGCAGGGAATGCCTGGGGCCTCTCCGTGGGGCCTGGGCTGACAGTCAGCTCTCCTGTGCGAGGTGTGCTGTGGTTGACCAGTTGCATCACCAGATAAAGAAGTTACGGGAGGAGGTTAGTAGGCTGCGTAGCATCCGAGAGGATGAGCGGGAGATTGACAGGGCATTCTCGGAGACTGTTCAGCTCCAGGAGTCCCCTGCCCCCACTGCAGTGGAGTTGTCAGAGGGCTCAGCACTGTGTGTAAAGGTGCATCATAACGCTGTAGAAGAGGGCTGGAAGCTGGTGACCTCTCGTAGAAGGAGAAAGGCTCTTGCTCCTCCTCAAGACTTACCCTTGAAGAACAAGTTTAGTGCCCTCCAAGCTGAGGAGGAGCTGGGCATGGCTCCAAAGGAGGCAACTGGCCTGGCAGACCCTGTGCCGTGCAGGAACACCCGGAAGAAGCAGCGAGTGATTGTTGTGGGTGACTCCCTGCTGCAGGGGACAGAGGGGACAGAGGCACCTGTCTGCTGACCTGATCTCTTGTCCAGAGAGGTTTGCTGCCTGCCAGGGGCTCGAATAAGAGATGTCGTGGAAAGACTGCCAAAGCTTGTCCACGCGTCGGACTACTACCCTCTGCTGATCTTCCATGTGGGTGCTAATGACACGAAAGGCAAATTGGAAACCATCAAACGGGACTTCAGAGCTCTGGGAATGGTGGTCAAGGGTCTGGGAGCCCAGGTCGTTTTCTCCTCAATCTTGCCTGTGAGGGGAAAGGACAGGAGGAGGAGTAGACGAGTTTTCCAAGTTAACAGCTGGCTGCGCCGCTGGTGTTGGCAACAGGGCTTTGGTTTCTATGACCATGGGACCCTGTTTGAAGATCAACAGCTGATGGGGAGCGATGGGATCCACCTTACCAAGTGGGGCACGCGCGTCTTTGCCAACAGATTGGCCAGCCTGGTACGGAGGGCTTTAAACTAGGCAAGATGGGGGAAGGGGAGTGGTATAGTGGCAGGGGAGTCAGTAAAACACCGCTCAAGTCAGGATGCCTCCAGCGGGTGCATACAACCAGGGGAGACAGCATGGGACATGGCTCTGGAGGATCCTCTTGCACCCCTCCTGGGAAGCCTGCGTGCTTGACTGGCTCTCTGAAATGCCTGTATACCAATGCACGCAGCATGGGGAATAAACAGGAAGAGTTAGAGATCTGTGTGCGGTCGCAGGGCCATGATCTCGTTGCAGTGACAGAGACATGCTGGGATAGTTCACATGACTGGGATGCTGCCATGGATGGCTATGTGCTTTTTAGGATTTGACAGGCCAGGAAGGCGAGGTGGTGGAGTTGCTCTTTATGTGAGGGAGCAACTAGAATGTCTGGAGCTTTGCCTCGGGGTGGATGAAGAGCAAGTGGAGAGCCTATGGGTAAGGATTAAAGGGCAGGCTGACACGGGTGACACTGTTGTGGGGGTCTACTACAGGCCACCTGACCAGGAGGAAGTCATTGATGAGGCCTTCTACAGACAGCTGGAAGTAGCCTCACGATCACAGGCCCTGGTTCTCCTGGGGGACTTCCACCACCCTGACATCTATTGGCAAGACAGCACAGCTGGGCACAAACAGTCCAGGAGGTTCCTGCAGAGGATTGACGATAATTTCTTGACCCAGGTGGTGGAGACGCCAACGAGGAGAGGTGCAATGCTAGACCTTGTACTAACCAACAAAGAAGGTCTAGTTGGAGAGGTGAAGGTTGGGGGCAGCCTTGGCTGCAGTGACCATGAGATGGTGGAGTTCAGGATCCTACGAGGAGGGAGCAGGGCAATGAGTAGGATTGCAAGGCTGGACTTGAGGAGAGCTGACTTTGGCCTCTTCAGGGACCTACTTGGAGGAATCTCCTGGGGTAGGGCCCTAGAAGGAAGAGGGGTCCAAGAAAGCTGCTTAATATTCAAGCATCACCTCCTCCAGGCTCAAGAGCAGTGCATCCCTCTGAGGAAGAAGTCGAGCAAAGCGGGCAGGAGAGCTGCATGGATGAGCAAGGAACTCCTGGCAAAACTCCAGCAGAAGAAGGAAGTGCACAGAATGTGGAAAAGGGGACAGGCCACGTGGGAGGAATACAGGGACGTTGTCAGAGCGTGCAGGGATGCGACAAGGAAGGCTAAGGCCCAGTTGGAATTAAATCTGGCAAGGGACGTCAAGGACAACAAGAAGGCCTTCTTCAAATACATCAATAGCAAAAGGAAGACTAGGGAAAACGTGGGCCTGCTGCTGAACGGGGCGGGTGCCCTGGTGACAAAGGATACAGAGAAGGCAGAGTTATTGAATGCTGCCTTTGTTTCCGTCTTCACTGCTAAGGCCAGTCCTGAGGAATTCCAGACCTTGGGGACAAGAGAGGAAGTCTGGAGAAAGGAAGACTCTCCCTTGGTGGAGGAGGATCAGGTTAGAGATCTTTTGTCCAAACTTGACATCCACAGATCCATGGGCCCCGATGGGATGCACCCACGAGTGCTGAGGGAGCTGGCGGATGTTATCGCTAGGCCACTCTCCGTCATCTTGGAAAGGTCCTGGAGATCAGGAGAGGTGCCTGAGGACTGGAAGAAAGCCAATGTCACCCCAGTCTTCAAAAAGGGCAAGAAGGAGGAGCCAGGAAACTACAGGCCTGTCAGCCTCACCTGCATCCCTAGAAAGGTGATGGAACAGCTCATCCTGAAGGTCGTCACTAAGCATCTGGAGGACAAGAAGGTGATCAGGAGTAGTCAGCATGGATTCACCCAAGGGAAATGATGCTTGACCAATCTGATAGCCTTCTATGACAGAATGACTGGCTGGGTAGAGGAGGGGAGAGCAGTGGATGTTGTCTACGGGGACTTCAGCAAGGCTTTGGACACTGTCTCCCATCACATCCTCCTAGGTAAGCTCAGGAAGTGTGGGCTAGATGAGTGGACAGCGAGGTGGATGGAGAACTGGCTGGATGGCCGAGCTCAGAGGGTTGTGGTGAATGGTGCAGAGTCAAGTTGGAGGCCTGTGGCTAGTGGTGTCCCGCAGGGGTCAGTCCTGGGTCCAGTCTTGTTCCATGTATTCATCGATGACCTGGAGGAAGGCACAGAGTGCACCCTCAGCAAGTCTGCTGATGATACAGAACTGGGGGGAGAGGCTGACACACCAGAAGACTGTGCTGCCATTCCGAGGGACCTGGACAGGCTGGAGATCTGGGCGGAGAGGAACCTCCTGAAGTTCAACAAAGGCAAGTGCAAGGTCCTGCACCTAGGCAGGAATAATCCCATGCACCAGTACAGGCTGGGGGTTGACCTGTTGGAAAGTAGCTCTGCAGAGAAGGACCTGGGAGTGCTGGTGGACAACAAGTTAAACATGAGGCAGCAGTGTGCCTTTGTGGCCAAGAAGGCCAATGGTCTCCTGGGGTGCATTAGGCAGAGTGTTTCCAGCAGGTGGAGGGAGGTGATCCTGCCCCTCTCCTCAGCCCTGGTGAGGCGTCACCTGGAGTACTGTGTCCAGTGTTGGGCTCCCCAGTACAAGAGAGACATGGCACTCCTGGAGAGAGTCCAGCGGAGGGCTACCAGGATGATTAGAGGGCTGGAGCACCTCTCCTATGAAGAAAGACTGCAAGAGCTGGGCCTGTTCAGCCTGGAGAAGAGAAGATTGAGAGGGGATCTCATCAACGTGCATAAGTATCTGAAGGGGGAGTGTCAAGACGATGAGGCCAGTCTCTTCTCCGTGGTGCCCAGTGACAGGACAAGAGGCAATGGGCACAAACTGAACCACAGGAAGTTCCACCTAAACCTGAGAAAAAACTTCTTCACTGTGAGGGTGACAGAGCATTGGCACAGGTTGCCCAGAGAGGTGGTGGAGTCTCCTTCGCTGGAGATATTCAAAACCCACCTGGATGTGATCCTGGGCAATATGCTCTGGAGGACCCTGCTTGAGCAGGGAGGTTGGACTAGATGATCTCCAGAGGTCCCTTCCAACCTAAACGATTCTGTGATTTTGTGATTCTGTGAATATAACATAATTGCATAGCTTCTTCTATAATCATTGACATTATCGTTTTGCACACTAAATCCTGTGAAGTTATCCTGATAAAGCGGGTGACTTGATTAGGCACTTCTTGGTTGAGTAGAGAGCCCCATATTAGCAAGGCTCCTGTTGCATTTCTGCATGCTGGAAGAACGATCTAGAAAAAGCATATGAAGGAAAAAGAGTTGGAAAAATTTAGCATAGAGCTGCAGAATATACACTGTACGCTTCCACCTAAATCAAGAGAAGAAGAAATGCAATTCTCCATGTAAGGAAGAAGCCACATCCATTTGCTTGTTGAAAAATCTTTTTCACTAATGGCTCCTTAGAGATCTCTATTATGCAATAGTTAATACAAAACGCAAAATTCATTTTGGAAAAGGGGGACAACTACTAATACCAATGAAAGCAGGTAGAGAGATGGTATCAGTTTACATTGTGAGTGTATCAGAGGAGTGGAGCGATGGCATCCCCAAAACGTTCAGGCAATGTATGTCAGTACTGTACAAAAAGAAATATTCACTTGACTAGTGCAAAGATGAGAAGATACTATTTGTAAGGACCATGTCATAAGATATAGATTAATGGGAGACCAGGAAATCTAGAGACCAGGTTAATAGCACTTCCCAGTGCGGTGCATGTTCTTTGCATCATTTGATCCAATGTGGTTGCCTAGTTTGCCAGATCAGGTCTGTATAAGGCCAGCTATTAGGTGTATATACAGAATCAGCACCTGAATGTTAGAAATCACCAAAATAGGGTTCTCTGTGATGTACATGTTGTAGGTGACTTAAATCATCATTGTTACTGGCTTAGTTTGCATGAATGCCTGAGAAAAATTGGGCCCAGAAATACGAACTTACAAAATTAAATGCAGCATCTGCCCACTCTACCCCGGCAAGTGTATACGTTACATCCAGCACCTGGGACGATTGTGATGTGCCATACTTTTTCCAATGGGTTTGAAGAAATTTAATCATCCAAATTTTATACAGTTATATATATATGCATTTAGTTCAAGTTCCTGGAGCATCTAGCGGGCTGAGTTATTGAAAACCCATTATCTACTTGATAGGAGAGCATGGAGAGCAAAAACAGCACTGAAGAAAAACAGAGTCTGAAAAGTAGCTACCTACAAGTCAAAGTAGTTAAGCAGAATCAAAGAAATCTGTAGCACATGTTTTACTTCGAACTATCCCTGGAAATGTCAAAATGACCATAAAACAAGCCCTTGAATTCCATGCCCTACGGCATCACATATTAGGTGAACATATATGTAAAATACTTCTAACCTCACTTTTTTTTCACCCATACGCCCTGACGTATTGAGCAGTGACAGAATATCACTTTTTTTTTTTTAAATACCCAGCTTCCATTCCCCAACTTGCCTCTGCAGGAACTTACGTTTCTCCACTCATTCATTAAGGAACTTCTATTCCTAACATTGGTCCTCTGCATTGCATATAAGCTAGAGGCCTACAATCGGCAGTGTAAACACTGCAGATATTGTGTCTACATAAGGGGATAAATATTTCATTTCATCATTCTTACTACACTCCAGAAATGTGCACATATAGAGTTGAACGCAACATTTACACACAGTCTTCCTGAAAATATACCATCACCTTTTCTTTTCTTGGGAAAGGAACCCAGGTTCATAAGCAAGGAGCTATTCATTAAACATTACAGTTCCATAATGGAATTATGTGGAATATGAAATATTTCAGAAAATATGTGGTCCATATATAGTCCAGAAGTATGCAATGTGCTGCAAGGAGCATCTATTTCTATTTGTAGGAATAGCCATTATTTGTCCCTTTTCCCGTTATGTCTAAGAAGCAATGACTGGAAGTCATCCATTTTAAACCTTCACAAGAAACGCTGAATTTTGGTTAGGGGAAAAAGTTACTGAAGAATAAGATGGAATTTTGCATCTTTTCTTAAGAATCAGCTGGATTAAGCTTTCTGACCAGATCACATTTTTGCATGGCTCCAGTGAAATACAGAATATGTAGCCTGTTTTGGGAACTGACGCCAGAGGCAAAAATGGAAGTACAAAGCAAATCAGGCATGATTGCCATAAATCACAGATTGCCATAAATGACAGTAGAAAATTTTTCAGTTAAGAGTGGAGATGTTTGGATCCTTCACTGAAATAAAAATTGATGCCCTCTCTGCCCCACAGAAAGTCTTTGTACCTTTATTTGCTTTAATGCACAAATAAGTGATATCTGAGCAGATATGCAGTGATAAAGAGGGAAGGGATGAAGATATCTGCTACTGCCTTAATCCCAATACCTTCCCCGTTACTTTTTTAATAGTCTCTTTTTCTGCTAGTTCTTTTAGAGTTTACAGGCCTATTGCTTTGAGCAACACACAGGAAAAAATAATTTTGGTTCATCCACTTGGCTTTTCAAGAAAATTGTACTTTATACCCTTCTGAGAATAATTTGCACCCCATTTTAGGTGGGATAACAAAAACTTCCTTGTTAAAGAGGTGGCGTGGGAAAGATATTTGGTGACCATTAATCGTAACTCTTTGGCACTTGTGACATTATTACAAGCTGAAAGTTGGAAAAGTGGATAAATTCTCCACTAGTATGACATTAACTACTAAAATAAAAACTTCTTCAAGGCCCACAGATGAAAACAACAGTAGTAGGCTAGCAATAGTCTTATGAATTTCAATTAATAAAGGGTGAAGGCTGTTGTTTTATGAATATTAGCATTTAACATTATGGATTGTTCACAGCATGCCCATCTGGACCTAACATTCTCAATATTTAAATATCATTCAACAGTTACGAAACTGTCTGAAAATGTTCTTGTCCTGCTGATTCTAGAAATTTATTTCTTGGTTCTTTTATTTATGGATTTAAATACTGTTATTACATCTCTATATTATGGATTATTAGACCTGGAAGTATTTACTTGGAAAGTAGTCTCCTTCTGAACATTGTTTATCAAATTTAAGATGCATAAAATCCAAAAATTTGTTGTTCAAAAAATTAAAGAAGGGGATGCATCTGTATCCCAGTTTTTTTACCAACTCAGGGTATAAGATGGCTGTGTCTTAACTAGATTGAAAAGAAATTATGTTTTTAACTTAATTGTGAACTTCACAGAGCTATGAAATCAGAAGAAAATTGTGACCATCTAGCTTGACTTCCTATATAGCTTTCTTGCACTAATTGCAGTTTGAATGAGAATACAATTTGCAGGAAAAAAATTTAGTCTTGATTTTCACGTTTTTAGTGATGAACTATCAAGCAGTCTTTTGTAAACTTTTTCAAGAGTTATTTTCCCACCCTTAAAATATGCAACATTTTTCTAGAGATAATTTTCTGTTTTCAGACATTAAGTTTTGTTATAATTTGCTTTACTAGACTGAAAAGGCTTTTCTTATCTCATATCTGTTTCCTATGGCAATACCAAGAGAAAAATCCATAGAAGCTAACTTAGCCGACCAAGACAAATCCTCCCTTGATTTCATCTATTTTTAGCAGAGCTTTTCTTGGAGGTAGACTCAGGACAGGGTTGAGGCATTGGTCCAATATTGTTTTTCCATTTATGACTGAGTGATCCTAAAGTGATTAGCTTCATGAATACTCCCACTGTCTTTTTCCCCAATACCCTCATTAGTCTTGAGGCTTTCCTTTGAATCTTCTCCAATTTAACAACCTACCTCTTGAGTTACGAATACCAACACTGGGCATAGTATATTAATAGAAGCTGAACTAGTGCCAGATGCAAGCATAGAATAAGAAGTTATGCATTTTTATCAATATTCTCATTTATAAATCGTCAGATTTTGGCAACAGTGGCCTTATTCTCTGCTCATATTTATCTGATTATCCACTATGATCTCTCTATTCTACTCAGAGACAGTGCCTCCCAGGGACAACCTTCGCCTCTACAACCCAGTATACTTTGTTCCAAGATGTACATCTTTTTATTTTTCTGTATTGAAATGTGTACTGTTTGGTGGTACCACGTTTACAAAGTAAGGTAGATTATTCTATGTCCTGTCTGCTTTATTATTTAACATTCTTTGTTCATCTGCAGCTTTATTTGTAATTTATTTTATTCCGGTCTTAAGAATATGTTAAATAATGCATGGTTAATGAAAATCCAATCCTGTTGGACCTCAGTAAAAGCACAATCAGTGCTGATCAGCTGCTTAAAATTATTATTTTAATTCAATCCTGTAATGTGTGTCATATCATCAGACATCACTTCAGCTTCTTAATCAACTTTGTCGTGTTTTACCAAATAAATTTCATCACAGAACTCAAGTATACTGCAACACTAGGAACCACCAATATTGCTCAAATGATAGTATAAAAAATAAATGTATTATAGGCTCTACTTTCCATAAACCTTGTTGAATGACAAGAAATCAAACTGTGGTAGTGGGGTATGGCATCAAATGAAGTATGACTAGTAAAGAATGTAAAGGGTTATAACAAGAAAGATTTTTATATGCAAATTAAGGGTGATTGATAAAAAACTGAAGAAAGAATGGTCCGATATTATCAAGTTAGAAGGGCTAATAACTGAGGATGTGAAGAAGACTGGAGAGTTTAATGTCACTTCAGCTTCATTTTCACTAAAAAGGTCAGCTGTGATCAGGTGAATAACACAATTACCATCAGTGATGACAGGTCAAGAACTGAGAGGTAATAAGAAAAGAACAGATTATAGATTACTTAGATAAGTTAGATGACATCAGCTCATTTTAGTGTGATAATAATCACTCCAAGAAGAGGATACTAAATTTATCTTACTCAAGCACACATGACAGTGGTTGTGGGTAGCAGACAGATTGGGAACCATTACTGTTTATAGCAGCAGAACTAAACCAATGGGTTGATTAGCATTACCTATGAATTAGATGCAACTGCAAATAACTGCTGCCACGTTTATTTGATCCATAGAATAAAGACCCTTGGATGAGCAGCTACCTCTGTCAGAGTAGTGACGACTTTTGTGCATATGCTTAGATATCAATTTTATTATGTTTACTTCAAATGTTCCTGGGGAATCTAGCTGAAGATGGTAATTATTAAAAAATAAAAACAAAAAAACCCCAAGAAAATGTTATAAAGAGCAGTTTGTCTTTTGAGAATAAAAAATTTTGTATCAGTAATTTGGAAAGGCAAGTTTTCAAATTCCAAAATCCAAAATAGATCACGAACAATTTCTGTTCTGAGTGTGGTATTGTCCATTAAAACGCTAATAAGTGACTTTGTGTGCAAATATCAGCTTTATTAAGAGACTCTCTGATCTGCAGCTGTTGAGGGAGTAACAGTAGGGGATGTTATTTTGAGAGTATTAATCTAATTGCTTTTAGAACAGCTTTAATAGTTTAGCAAAAGACAAACTGCACACCACAAAATTTTTTCACTAGCCTTCCTAGCACTGGTACTACACTTATATGATCCACTTGTTTTTAAGACCTTTAAACAAAGGTCCCTGAACCTTGTAGGGTGGTTTCTTTCAGATGCTGTTCCTTCAACATTTTCCTTCCTTCTGCAACATTGTCTCCTTCCCTCCATTTCCTCTATGACTCCCTCACTGCAGTACCATCACGTCCTTCTCATTGCCCAGCCCTTCACCTGGAACCTTTAGTTTTCCAGACTATATTTTTCTTATATACACACACACTTTGCCAGATGTATAATGATGTCATCTGTTTTTAAATGTTATCAGCATTGTGTAGTGTTATGCTCCAAATCTTGTGTATGGGCAAAGAGGAAGCACACCTACACATAAGTAAATCCAAGAATTTTTGTTAGTATAATGGAAACCTTAAGAGTCTAATTCTTAGTCCAATATAATTGTTACAGAAAAAAGAAAGAACAATAAAACAGTTAAAATTGTAATACATACACCTTTTCCCTTTTTCCTTGCACTACTCAGCTGTCCTAAGGTTGGTGTTTTCATTTGGGTGGTGATGGTGGAGTGTTACAGTCATCAGCATGTGAAGTTCTTTGTGGGGATAAGTAAGATGTTCATGTTGAGTTTCTTCTTCCTCCTCCAGGATCCAATCGGGATCATTATTATATGTTTGCTAACATGCATTATGCTTTTCTCTTCGCTTCATTGGTCTGCAGCTCCATGTTACAGTCCAATTTACTGTATGTGATCCCTTTACATGTGTTAGATACTATTTCTTTGTTCCCTTTGTTGCCCCTAAAACCAGGTTTGTCCAGCTCCAGGCCGGCATTCCCTTCACTGACCGCTGATGAGCCGTTTATAGCTGCGGGGTCCCCGTGCTAAGCCCTATCTCTAACCACCCCCATGCCTGCACTGCATCCTGCATCTCCCCTTCCCAAGACCTCTGCTGTCACACCAAGTCTGCACTTCTCTACACTGCATCACTGTGTTAGAGTCATAAATATCTCATTCTACAGGAGTTATTCTATAAGAATAACTGCTTGTTACTGCTATCTATATAAAACTATGGTTGTACCACACAGAGATAAAGAAAAGTAGAGCAAAGCAGCCACAGACACCTGGTCAAGTAGAGAAATTGCTGTCACAGCTAAACCAAGTAAAACAAAGCTGCAGGAAGGTCAAGAAAAGTTCAGACAGAACAGCCTGATGAGCCTCAGGCCTGAGGCCCTGCAAACTCAGTACAAAGCTTATGGCCTGTTGCTGGCAATAATGCAGCAGAGGGCTATAGGGTTATGCTGCCTGTACAACTCCAGGAAGTGTTTAGTCCACTCTCACGGGTCTTTCAGTCCAAGGATCCATGCCCAACATATGATTCAGGCTTGGCATGGTTGCTCTGCTTTGGATCCTTTGGATATCTGGATGAAATGGTAAAGTTTTCCTCATCATATAAGCCAAATTCCAGACAAAGGGACAGAAACGTGGATGCTGCTACTTCATCAAGTGGGATTGACAGAGGCCTTTAGTGAAGGATTACTTCGTCTTGCCTTTGCAAATAGATTTGCTCACATAGCCATTTACTGCCACTTACTTCTGAACTGTGAGGCTCCCTCACATTTATATGGTTGTATCCGGTTGCTTTCCCTGTCTGAATCTGATAACTTCAGACGTTTTGCTGCTCTGTCTTCCATATCTCTAGATTCAAGCCAGGAGTGGTAGTTACTTTCTTCACCTCTCCAAAAACTTCTATTAGGGAGAAGCCAACCTCAGGCAAGCCTGCTGTGAAAAAACTTCTCGGTTCAGACTATGAATTGTCTGTTAGACAACAGAAGAGTAGCTAGTGGCACATCATGTAGATATGGTCTCTTTCTTCATTGATCTGCAGCTCCACATTACACCCAAATTTACTGTTTGTGGTGCCTTTTACATACACCCATGAGACCAAGGAAAAACTTCTACCTGGAATGTGACTTTAGATCCAAGTGAATTTGAAACTTTGAGTGTGGTGATTTTTTTTTTGTGGGACCAGTGTCCCCTTTATCCTGGTCAGATAAAGATATTTGAAATGTTGAAGCTACATGCTGCTTTTTTTCTCTCTATGGATTCCCAGATATCCTGACACATCATCATAGCCTCCCTGAAATTATGTCCAGGGGACAGAGTGGAATGACAGTGCTGGTAACATAAGATATATCTCCAGAAGAGGTAGGCCTTCTAGAAGGTGAATTCTAGGGAATTTGCCAATACAAACTTAATTTTTATAAAAGGAGAACTTTGTTGCCACTGAAAGCCTCCTGCTAGGTCTGCCTGGAACTTGGGAACGCACACGCCCGTGTTGGATTAGGCTGCTGTGAGGCCTTCACGCTTGTTTATTAAGTACTAAAGGGATGGAAACATTAAATGGAACAGAGGAAGGGGATAGTGTTTCTAACCATGGTCAGAAACATGATTACAAAGGCATTTTCCAGAATCAGCTAGTACCTCGTCATCTCATCACAGAAGATAGGCCCAGTGCCTGTAGTTGTGTTAGGTTAAGTGAAAGAGATCTGCACTTACGACGGCTTCTCGGCAGCCTTGCACAAGACCCTGCTGTAGGATACAGCATGACATGATGATTCAAAAGACATTTAAGATGCTGTCATTGAGGCTGTTCCTGAGGATACAGTATCTCACAGTAAGCTAATTGAAAGCACACTTCACTACTACCCAGCAGGAGTTAAGCTTCAATTCAGTTTCTTTCCAAAAAAGAAAAAAAAAGTCTCTCCACCTTAACAAATGATTCTTATATATAAGATACTAATGTTCAGTTAAACTCCCTGTGTAGTCTGATTATCTGGGTAGAGAACTGTATACCCAAAGGCAGCAAGGGATGGGGATCATTACCCCTGAGAAGGTGTATACCCTGATTAATTCATGTTACTGTCTGTTCACAGATGAAAGTGGCAGCCTGTTTGCAGTCTAAGTCTGTGGAGATTTGTAACACATAGGTTCCCTGTATTTGGGGAAACTTTCTTAGAAAACCCACTGACGTCCTCTGAGGCCCTAATGATACTAACCACAGGGAATGGCTTATGCACAGAAATAGCCCTGTGCAACTCCATCACTAGCTGGTAGTGAATCCACCATCTAACAAATTTATCCACTTTGAACTATTTTCTTATCAGTTCAGCAAGATTAGGGTGAACCGGGTTCAAACGGTGATAGCTGTCATCTTGGGCATAACGTAATCTTCAGCCCAGAAGAGTTCAGATAAATATTAAGATATAAGAAAGTGCATAAGTTGAACCCATGCAAGAGAAGAAAAGCAAAATGACAGGCAAAATTGTCAGGGAATAATTAGCAACTGAAGGATTCAAAAGGAAAAATACTGACCTGAAAAGGTAAAAAGCCATGAAAAAAAATAAATAAATAAACAAATAGTGAATCAGAAGACGAGAAGTCAGAAATATCAATGGTCAACCCATTCTAAAGAGAAATGAAAGGTGACATTTTGTCACCTGAATGATTATTGCCTGGCCAGTAGAATCTTACCCGACCGTTTCTTCATCTGTTCATCTGTAGGAACAGTTTCTATTGACTATTTACAAATGTCTTATTTATGTGCAACTTGATCACTTCTGCAGCAGCAACTACCTAGGAATCTCTGGGACATTCCACCCAGGTTGTTAATCAACACATAAATTAGACATAGCACAACAGGAGCTGCCTGGGGGAATCACTAGAACTGTGTAAAATTCCCACCTGGAGAGTTCCTGTAACAATCAGTCAAATACTTAATTGGGAAGGTGGCTAGGAAACGAGTCAATCGCCCAGTTTCAAGTCAGGTCCATTATCTCAAACTAATCCATTATGCAGATAACTAGCTGGGGAGTTCTTGAACTAGCTGGGGAATTCATGACTTAACTGCACTGGATGTGCCTACAGGCAAAACCTTGGTCATAATGATAACTAAACCACAATTATAATTAAATAAAGAATGTGACTTTCATAGAAATTTTTCCTAGAATTTAAGGTCCATAGCTCAAACCACACTACTACTATTTATATAATTTACTATCTAATACATTATAGTACCATGTGCCTTGCTCAGAAAATTGCAAAAAAAAAAAAAAAAGACAAAAGACAAAAATTTATTCTTAAGTTGTTTGTATTCTGCTTGCAGAGTCTCTTTGCTCATGGTGAAATAACCAAACAAAAATGATCCTCTGAGGGAGGGCTTGAATGCTTAAGCTTTTGTAAGCTTGAATACTCTGAAGAAAGTCCCCCACTGAAGGTGATTCTCCTCATGCAATCAGTCTTTCATGCCATACATGGAGGAAAGTATAGTGTTATCAGCCAATGTTGGTCTTCCCTGATTAACTAAGGGGAACCTGGCCTAGTCCTAAGCTATGATCTTGTCCATCCCCTGAGAAGAGAAAGATAGCTTTGCTGTCAGGATTATATGTGTTCCCACCGTTGCCAACAATATAACAGGAATCAGCACATTGCTTAGGTCTTTTCCCCAATAACTGATCTCTTGTGATTCCGTGAATGCATGAAATCTGCTCATATGCCAGATTTGACACCCGTGGAACACCAATAGGCAGTATAGCTATGCAGGAATTTTAGTACAGAATTGAGAGACTTTTTTTCTTTTTTTAATGTCAAATATACTGGGATAGGTCCCAATGTGCGTGTAATGATCACGTGTTGGAGGCGATGCGTAGCTTTGTATGGTTCAGTGGTGTCAAGAAACAAAGAATGTGAGGTAGCTTATCATGACTCAGTGAGTTCCTGCTAAAATGCTGCATGGATATACATAGTGAATATTAGTCTCAGTAGCATTTACACAAGCAGTATATGCCCATTGGCCCATAAATGTAAACATGTAAACATGTAATGTTTCCTTTAGAACCTGTAACACAGAGAATATTCACACATCATCGCTTCTGTCCTATTATTAATAGCAGATGAAGTTACCCCATAAGAGCCGCAGACATGGCTTCACGGTTACAAAATAATCTTGAGTGGTACTATGCAAGTAGTTGATATGTTGGTCCATTGCTAAGAATTCCATTCACTTCTATGGGTAAGGAATCAGGGATTTACAAAGGCAGCATGAAGCTAATTCCTCATGTTTTGCATGAGATGTTACCCAGAGAGAAAGACCAGGTCATCAAAGAGTGGTGACCGAGCTTTATCCCTTTTGTAATAACACTTTTCCTTATGTTAGTCATGAACAAACATCAAAACTACTCTGTAGCCGTTGTTATATCAGTACAGAAGCTTTCATCAGTGTAAATTGGTTACACTGTATTTACATAGGCACAGCCGAAAACAGAATGAGTTTCCTAGCAACCTCATCTTCATCAAAGTTACATGAAAAAAATAATTACACTTAATAGAAGGAGTTTTTTCTAAACAAAGGATGTGTTACTTCAGTTTCACTTTCCTAAAGACTGCTCAGTCCTTCTCTTGTTTTTGTTCCCTTCATTTACTATCAGTTACATAACTCCCTTTTTAGCTCATAGATATCAGCATCGACTATGTTAAAAGTGTACCTTACTTCCGTTGAAATCCAAGGTCTCTATGCCATGATATATCTTTTGTGCATTTTCTTGAGAGGTGTTCAAAAGACAGAATTAAGGAAAAAAACAGACATCAGAGCTCAAAATATATTCATTGGATTCAGGTTTAAAGGTTGATGCAGACACATCATTATAAGAATTGGATAGCTTCTTACTGTATTATTTAGAATGCCTATCTTTATGACGAAGAGACTCAACAATACTTTTTTTCTTGTAATAAGGTTTGATAGCAGAAATATTGTGATTTTCTGGTTTTGTGTTTAACCCTATACTGATGTGTAGGATGCTATTTTCAACAGGGAACTCTATGGAAAAAAAAAGTCCTCTATACCCTGGACAACAGCTTCTGTTAGCCTCCAGGAGTGAAGGAAAGGAAAGAGTCTATTCCAGATCTAGAACTGGAACTTGTTGTCTGACTGGTATGGGATGTGCACAAGCATAAAATAAGTACAAACTTTAATGACAACAGAAGAACAATTGCAAGGCTTAAAAGAGCCTTACTCAAGAACTGTAACCAATAACTGGCCATACGTAATCAAATGAAATAAGTGCAGCAGAGATTCATTAAGATATGGGATTGGAACGACCTTGGAAGATAAGTCAGTCAAGTGCCTTACCATGATCAGGGTATTAATCCTTCATAGACTAAGAGCTGGGAAATGGAATTCATAGTGGAAAGGAGACTCATGAATGGTGCTTAATATAGTGTTCCTTAGACATTTTTTACTGTAAACTTCATTATGTGTATACAATATACATTAAATAGCTTTATTTTTTGTTTCTTAGTAGGATAATTAAGATCAGTGTGGGTATCAGAGAAATATGCAAGAGGGCTGTAGAATAACTGAAAATTACATACAGACTTTGTATGTAAAGCTATGCAAAGATGCATAGATTCTTTCATATTACTTAAAATTAACACTAAAAAACTCACAACTAAGCCCCATAATTCTGAAATTACACCTGCTCTTCTCTATCATCTACTCATCCACGCTGCTTTCAGATTCAAGCTGTTCAGGATTGGCAGGCCAGAACCCCAAAACTGGTGATGGGCTCATGCAAAAAGGCATGTAAAGAGCCAGGGAAAATTAACTACTTTTTAAGTGTTTGCACCTTCCAGAGCAAGAGAGTGAATTCTTATTTCTGCAGCCAGTTACTTCTCTATCCCCTTCCCTGGCAGAGAGGAGCTACTGCCATCTTGACTGAGGAGCAGAAGAAGGGGCCCCTAAAACTTCAGCAGGGCCACTTTTGAGAATACTGTTTTAAATGACATTATTGATGCACTTTAGGTCTTCTGAATGCTTCCTGTACTTATTTGTACTTGTTTCATGTGCAAATGTAGTACATCAGGCAAATACTCTCCCCATATAACCTAGGCCAAGACAGGCCTATGTTAAGTCCATGCATTATAGCAAATACATTACGATAACCTGTTAATTTCACAAGCATTTTTTTTTCTAGAAATAAATATTTTTTTTATATACTGATGCAACAATATTGAGATCTCTGTTTATAGTACCATTTCTGAACCTTATGGATGTAACTTTTCTTTCTGCTGAGTCTTTTTTTTTTTTCTTGGAAGACAGGTTAGCAGGCAAAAAATACACTTACATACTTTGTGCAGCATCTACTTATGCCTAAGCATGATGCTTAGCAATGTTATACTGCCACTGGAAAAAATAGCCCTATTTGAAAGTATACAGTGAATGTAGTCTGAATTTGCTCTTAAGCCAGGAGACAACTTGGAGATATGAATTGTTTCCTGAAAGCACCAGCTTAGTGCTAAACAGTGATCAAAACCCAAATAAGTTATTGGAAATGATCAGGAAAGGAACAAAGAACAAAGGAGAAAATATCATTATTCCGCTGGATAACTGTATTACACCTTATCTTTAGTATTTTTTGCCAGTCCTCTCTCAAATAGGTTATAGCAGAACTAGAGAAAAGCAGAAAGAAGGATGAGAATAAGGGCCATTTCCATATATTCTCATCCTGGAAAATAAATGGCAGAAAACATTTGAGAGAGATCTACAAAATCCTGAATGGTAAGGGAAAAATGAATATGAAATATTTACCATTTTTTTACAAACAAAAATTGTGAGGCACTAATGATTAGCAGATAAGTTTTGAAAGACAACAAAATTCGTATTACGCAGCATGTCATTAACTTGTGGAAATCATTGTGAGAGCATTTATAGATAGAAAAGTTTAAGTAGGCTTGAAAGAAATTAGAAAAAATATAACAATATTCTATAAGAAGGATCTCAACAATTTCTGTGTGTCTTGCTCTCTTCACCAAACATCTGCCACTGACTACTGTCTAAGAGAGGATAACTACCTGTAAGAAAATTTGGTTTGATCCCTAGTTACTGAGGTTTTTAAGAAGACCCTCAAGATTAGTTTTGCTAACTATCCATGCCATTCAACCCTAGGCACACCCTAGCAGGGTGGAACCTGCTCCTACTCCCAAAAGGAATAAATAACTCAAGGATGTTGCACGCTTTGGAATCAGGAAGCATCTACTTGTGAACTACCCTCAGCTGCCCCATTTCATATACCACTCTAGGCAGATAAAATAGCCTGAAATCACTTCCTAGAAATGCCTTAATGCTGCCCATAAGTGCAGCTGAGATTAGTAGACATAAGACCTTGATCTGACTGCAAGGGCAGTAAGGATTTGTAAAACCAAGCCTTGAGAACACATCAGGTTTTGACCTGTAACTGCCTAACACTATTATAGTACTCATTTGGCCTTGCGCACAGTATAACCTAATTCTGATCATAACTGTCATTTTCCAAAGCTAAATAATTTATACCTACTTCAGTAAACCTACACTTTTTATATAAAAAATGCATTAAATAGCAAATCATATTTAAAAAGCATTTGAGGCAAGCAAGGCAGACATTTCTTTTTTTCTTAGAGATATCTTTGAATATCCAAAAATAAGACAATTTATTTTTCTCATGCTTTGAAAGTTTGTGCAAGTCCTATATGTCCAGAATTGTCTTTATTATTTTTTTGTTCATTTTAGTATATTTTTTTAGTCTTCCCAATGCAGCTGGAATTATAATAATTTTCTCCTCATTTTCTTTATTTTATTATTAGAATTATATGTACATATCACTAATGAAAGTGTTGAATATGGGAATATATTTGTTGTTTGAGGCTTTCTTACTTTAAATATTATAATTTCACAGGTCTTGGGATGAGTATGTCCCCTGGCTAGGGACCCCAACACTATTCTTATCTCTTTAACAAAACAGACAAAAAAAAGAAACACAAACACACTTAGCTCAAAGGCAAACGGTAGATCAGATTTATTGTCTACATAGCATGGCCCTCACAAGTTCATGATCTAACAGACAAAATGTTGAAACAGTTATACCTGTAGCAGGCTATTAGCACAACACTATGCAGGCTCCTTTATGCTAATGCAGAGCTGAGGTTTCTGACAGTTCTTTTATAGAGTGATCAAAATAATTATGTATTAGACTTCCTGATCTATATCTCTATAATTCACCCATATCATACGGCACTGAGCCATGTTATACTCAGCAAATGTCTTCCTTACTCCGCTGCCCTTCACCTTAAATATTTTACAGGACTTCATCTTGTACCATCCTCGAGCCTTGCCAGCATATCTCTGCATACGTCTGTTGGTCACTATGGAACCTACTTCAGTTAATCTTCAGTTTAGTCCACCCATGATCATACCTACTAATCCATGATCTAAAATACCATGATGCTTTCTTGTTTTTGTTTTTTAATGAAAATATGAGGTAACTATCAAAAATCTCCCTAAACGTCAACTCTGTACATCATTCAAGTATCTTCTAATATCTTCTTTAGTCAACTAGTCTTCTCAGCAAAAATAGATTGGAGTCTCCATTTTTCAGTGCAAACAATATACATGCAAACACAATAGTAGTATTAGTGGACAGGAAGATAATTTTTTAAAATTCTTTAAATTGAAAATGCCCTACTGACTTGAGAGAGAGTGTTTGATCTAGATTTAATTAGAACTGGGTTTTTAACCTACTCTTGCCCCTTTGATCTGAAAATTTTATACCATGGGGCATAGCTCCAGATATCTTGGACTGCTCCAACAGTGAAATTCATTTATCACAATTACTGTGGAACTAAATAGAAAGTGAACAAACAAATCGGCACACAGTAGGATCCTCATATTAGAATGGAATGTGACATAGCGAAGAACAGTTCACAGTTTTAATATAGAACTAGTTGCAAAATAACTATGTGAGCATCGAACTCAGGCCATTATTTCAGATAAAAATTGACAGCACTCACTTTAAGTAGTCAAGCTTTCAAGTTACTACCTAATGTATATAATTTAACAGAATTCAAATAACTTAGACTAAGACTCCAGTCTCGTAAAGAATTCTCATGGGGCACAGAGGGCCAAGTATAAAATGTTTATTGATAGATCGGGATCTCTAGGACCTACTTAACAAACATTTCTTGAATGTCATTGAAGACATTCCTAGGAGTCTGTTTGAAAAATCATTCCTTAAGAACTTAATCTGACAGTAGTTATACATATTTGAAATTCACCACCTCCTGAGAACCTGGAAAGGTCTTTGCAAAACCAAAATCTCATTTAAGAGCTTGATGCCTAATGGGATTTTAAAGATTTTACTGGCATAAAAATATTTTACTGGCACAGGCATTCCACAGGGGATCTTTTCTCTTCACATTCAGACAACTTTTCTTTAATAGTTCAAATGAACTGTTTCTTCCTCTGCTACTAAGTAAAATAGAGATTACAATGCAGATGAGTTTTCATGAAAATTTTATTCTCAGTCAGAAAAGTAGTGAATACTTTAAAAATCATTAACAAGTAAATAGTACTAAAATATCTAAGTAGGCTCAAATAACTCAAAATCTCTAGGCATAGGACTGGATTATTAAAAAGCAAGGCCACTGTATTAAAGCTCTAAAATACTCTTTTTTAATGAGTACTTTATGGCATATATACAGGAGTATAGTAATAGCCAACCTCCTTCTGAACACAGCCAATTAGAAGTATAAAGTCTGCCTATTTAAAGGTAATATTAGTTCCAGAGAAAACAGATAAACAAATTTGCAAAGACATAGTAATTTTCTAGTAGAAATATTGATGGGGATAGCTACTCTACTTGAAAACAATGATGTGTTTTTTTCCCAGTATATATTTATATGTAGTTCCTCATGTAGCTTTGTAGGCGGGTATCAAAAAAAAGGGGGGAAATAAAAAACATCCCTATTCCTCTATTAAAGCTATTTTTTATGATTCCTGTAATTTCAGCACTTATTTACAATGGCAACAACAATAATTTTTAGTATACTATGAAAACAGTGATGCAGGAAACAGACATTCCATCTAAACATTTGACGGTTTCTGATACCCATCTCGTTCTATGGTTACCAATATAGTTTCCTTTTTCTTCAGGTATTGCTGCGTTAGAAGATTGAGGAAAGGAAAGAAGAACAAATGATTGTTTAGGCATTTGTTGACTAATGTTAAGTGGCTGGCTCACTAGTGCTTTAAAAGGATTTAAAATTTAACATCAAATTACGTTTGCTATTTGATTTATAGTAGCATTAAGAGAAATCAATTTTAGGAAGGGGCATCCCAGCACTAGATGTTAGGGATATAATCTGTGAGATGTTCCCTAAATCTCCGGAAGTTCATGTTTTAACAGGACAAGAAAGACTAAAGGAAATTGATGTTATCTAGTCAAAATATTGAGGGATTAAAACTGGTGCAATTATCGCTGAGAAAGAAGAAATAAAAAAAAAAAAAATACTCATTCTTAAACGTGGCCTGTCATATTAAGTTTTTTGCCAAAAATGTCTTATTAATCAAAAATAATCCATCTCTAAGTTATCTCCAATGATATATACATAAACTGAGGATTTTTAGCTGCAGATAGATAGTGAATTTTGCTTCAAAAGCATCTCAAAAATACGTCTGAGAAAAGACTGGAGTTCCTCTGGCCTGTGCGTTTTACATCCTAACACTGCGCTCTTCTTACCGTACCTCCTAGTAGCACAGCCAAAGGCAGTCCTGCCCAGGGCACTGGCATGAGTTTCACCCCTGCGTGCAGTCCCTACTTCTAGATGGGAGCGGAGGCATCTGGTAAAGGAGAGAGAGACCCCGCTGCCAAGCCGAGGCGGGCGGCAGGGTGCCTGGGGGACGGCCCCAGGGAGGAGGGTGGCACGTGCCGCAGAAAGGCTGTCGCAGGTGGTTTGGCAATGGCTGTGACTGCAGCAGCTGTTTTGACCAAACCGGCTCCAGCGCAGCCCTGCATAGGAAGACCGTTCTATTTGTCTTTGGCGGTGTCCAGAACGATGTACATTTTTACAACGTTCTCAAAACAATCGTATCATTCACACTTAAAAAATGCTGGTTGCACCTTTGTTGCCTTCAGAGCACTCTTACTGGCTTGTCCTCCTGTGCCTCTGTCCCTTCTCCTGCCAGCGTCACGGGTCACAGCACTGTCCCCATCAGGGGGGTCAGCCCCCTCCTAGTCTGTGGCTACATGTTTGCAGAAATTCAGAAAGCTGCTTTTTCAAAGCACATAGATGAAGTCTGTACCTCTTAACCAGGAATTCCAGTTCCTTTCGGTTTTATTACGTATGAATTTTGAAAAAAAAAAAAAAGATGAATTATTTCTATAGATGTTGCTTTCTTCATGTTTGTATATTGTGAAGTGCACCAGTGCTGCCATACCAGTCAGGACCCTTCAAAACTAGTATTAATAATAACCTAATAGCCAAACAGTAATATTACTGCTATTTTGTTTTTAGGGTTGCTATATCGTGCATTTAAATAGTGAACACATATTCCAAAATATGTCTGTTCTAGAAATCATGAGCTGTTTTTAGTTTTAAAGATCTTATACAGGGATAATAAGACATATATTTTCTTAAAAGTAATACTTTTGTCAGTTTTTACAGTGCATGTTGTGTGCCTTTACTAAAATCTTTACACTGTGAGACTATCATGACATCAGAATTTGCTGGAATTATGACAGAGTTTAACGTTTTGGAAAAAAAAAAAAAAAACACTGAAAGTATGTCTGGAAGGAATCCATCAAAACAAGGGGAAGCTGGTTTGACCCGTCTCTGTAGCCATGCTAATAAACCCATGTTCTGCAGAGGCTGACACACAGGGACCTGGAAGACAAGCTGAAGGGCAGGAAAGCAGCAGTGTGGGAGCAGAAACAAAATGATGTGTTTTGTCCAAATCTTCTTGCAAGGAATGTTCAGTAAAAGTAATACAGCCTGAGAAATGGCTTTTGTTTGTGTTCTGTGATTCTTTGATGGAAATCCCTCAAAAGTGATGCTTTTTTTTAGAGGACTGTGTTGTGAATACAGGGAATGATTTTTTTCTGGCATAATTCTCAGAACAAAGTAGATCAGAGTAACAGTAAAAGCATCTTTTCCTCTTTATTTCAAGCCTATAAAACCAACATGGAATCTGAAAACAGAGCTCCATTCTTTCTCAGCTGTGTACCATTACCAGTAACAAAGGTTCATCAGACTGATTACTGGCTTCGTTTACACCTACGCAAGCCCATGGTCTTCAAATTACATCTTTAGTTAAACCCTGGCAATGGTCTTGCCTTCTTGTGGGCGCCCACTAGTGCATATCAACAACATGCCCTGAAAGCCTAACAAGAGGAATATTAACAACTCTGCTGAGAGTGTAAAAAACTGTGTGGAAAAAAAAATCTGTCAATTCTGTCAGAGTTGTGTAGGTTCTACAGCCCTGACAGTAGCAAGAAGTAGTAGCTTCAGAAGATATACTCCAAGTTCGTAGAGAGAATAAAGTTATGGTGCAAGAAAGGGCATAGCTACGTAGCTGCTTTTTAGAGTAGAACATATCTGAAGTAATTCACATTTTCCTATTACATGCATATTAAATAAGTAGCCCAGATAATGAATTCAAATAATCTAATTTTTTAAAATGCTTCAAGTCATTCTGTGTTTATAATTACATTACAGAATTATTTTAATTTCATACAAGTTTGTTTAAAATAGACTGAAATTATGTATCTGAAAATCAGATAAATTGAGGAGCTAGCAGGACAGGGACTGTTATTTTTTAACTATCTTTTGTATATAGTTGTGGTTAAAAAGCTTTTTGCATGAGCCATATCCATTTAAAGATCTTTAATAGTACTACAATATAAGAAATATGTCTTAGAGAATTAAGTATTAGAGCTCATTTTTAAAAGTAACATCAAAATATTAAATATGTACAGATTCACAGAGAATGTCTTTTTGCTGCCATTTATTCCCTAGATTGTACAGAGTATTTTAAAGTTACAGCATTCTCATTTAAACTAAGACCATAAACCAAGTCAAGAATTCACACTTTTGGCCCTGTAGGCCCAGAGACTGTAAGTGCATTTAAAAATGATGGACTATCTGACCACAGATGGTTCCCATTCAGATCATACTTTAGCACAAGTTTTCATACATTCATCTAAAGTTATTAGCAAGTTTTTGATTGTAAAATGAATAATAAGCAAAGTAGTAGCTTCCTACATACACAGGCTGAGAAATTGGCAAGGAATATATGACCGAAACAGTTAACCAAGGGAATATAAAATTTTTAGGGGGTAAAGCTGTCTAATATCTTCCTTTGATTCTTCAGACCTTTTCAAGGTAGTCTTTCAAACTTAACATAAACATGAGTTTAGAAGCTAAGAAAAATATGAACATATTTGTCAAGTGAAGGGTACTAATGTTTAAATCTGCCTGCTACCTCCTCTGGTGTAGATGTAACGCTATTTCCTAAATAGTCACCAGTAATAGGCGTTTCTCACTCTTTACATTTCTCCCTCCCCCTCCCCATCATTCCTCTATGCTGCCAAATGCCAAGGACATCTGAGATTTTCAGCTTTTACATATGCTTAATAGTCACAAATTTTTAGAACAAGTATCACAATTTTTCATGTCTGACTCAGGATTTTTCAACATTTTGGTGTTAGCAGAACTAGATACGTAATGGTGCATTAATCTGCAGAAGGGTATAATGCTCTCAGCTTTATCTCAGTTTGTAGGAGATAAACATTCCACATCTCCATATAGATAGAAATAGATCTTTATTCTGAATCTGGGCTTAAGGCTACTTGTCAGGAAGAGATGTCCAGATTTCTCTGCAGCCAACCAATATCCCTCCATGTAAATGTAAGTGAGACAGGGACAGCCTAGCCCAGCAGTTAAGGCTAAGTAAAAGCCAGACATGCCTAGTTACAGTGATCTAATAAAGGAGAAAAACACACTAGTCTGGAAAAATAAAGCAGGAATATAGTCAAAAATCCAAAAAAGCTATTAAAAAAATTAGAGACTGAAGAAGTAGACAATCATAAAATCAAGCAAACTGGTCAGCAATTAGAAGAAGGAGCAGAGGAAAGAGGTGTAGAAATCAGGATCTGAGAGCCTGAGCCTAATACTTATTTGTAAGTAAGAAGCATATCAAACAGCCAGAAATCACTGCAGCTCTTCTACATTAAGTGGATGGAGCAAAGCATTCCATAAGCCAGCTTTTCCTCTTTGGAGATTAATTACAGCCAGCTGCATCTCGATTCTCCAGGTGGAGCTGACCCAAACACACAGAGGGTGGACTTCTAATTTCTCTTTGGAATAGAGCTTCCACAGGATTTTTAACTTAGTGTTTCTTTGTCTTTGAGTTTTTCTCCTCAGAAACTCCCAAACACAGAAAAACAAACAAACAAAAAAAAAAAACCCCAAAACACATGATTTTCTGAGGTGGTTTGAAGGATAGCCCCTCTCTTTTTGTTGCCACTCAGAATCAGCAGATGGAAACAGCAGGCTTCAGGAACTGAGCTCCCAGTTGGTGTCTCTTGGCTCATGCCAAGAGAATTGAGAAGGCCACAGAGAAACCAGCTCCCAGCCAGCATTTGGACAAGGGCCATGCCAAGATGGTTAAGCAGCCTGCAGGGAAATCTGGCTTCTGCCGGTATGTAGATGAAGTGCAAGGCACAGTGCAATGTGGCTCCCAGCTGGCACAAAGGCAAAAATCCATGCCAAGATAGTTGATCCAGTCACAGAAAGACTGCCTTGATTGGTACCAGGCCAGAAATCAATAGTACTGAGTGAGGGACAGTTTTCAAAGCACTCTTATCTCTCATTCCAAATATGAGTCCGTCAGAGCAAGCAGAAAAGGCTCATTATCATTTCCTGAATCTCAGGAGAAAGCAGGGTTCCAGTATCATTCTTATAGCAACTAGAAGGAAGAAATTTCTGTTCCTACACAGAACATACCTAAGGTTAATGGTGGCATGAATAACAAGAGAAGAGTTTGTCCAGCAGAGTGTTTACATGCAAGGCTTTTGCTTCCAAGAAACATTCTTGGATCTTGCTGATATCAGTTATTTATTTATATCCAATGGATGTAACTCATTTTTCATTTTGGCAGGTCATTTATCTTTCATCCCATACTCAGACTGAATGAGATACATGCTTTGGGTCTTCTATATATGGAGAAAGACATGCTTCCTCTTCTTATTGTCCCAGAGGAAATTATAAGATGACTTTTATTTTCCTTAAGATACATCCACACATGTCTGGAAGCTGCTTGCAATTTCTCTGGTAAAAATGTTCTTCTATTGGAAGCCACCTTGTCTCAGAAGTCTGGCATGGGGACTGGTAAATGACTCTGTTCACAGTCAGCTCCTAAAGAAGTAGCAAAAAGTCTCAAGAGGAAGAATCTCCAGAATTCTCTAAAGACCTACTTTATCTCACTTTGCTACTCATATTGTCTGTATTATAGTTGTCATAGTATCTGAGCACCTTCTACTCCTTCAAGAACCTGTCCTAATAGCTTGTAGAGGTAAGGACCTAAAATTACTGTATTGAATTTATGTACTAGGAGGGTAGAAGACATATAGTCTACCTAGACTAATCTATACCCTAGGTCTGACCACATGTTTTCACACTTTCATATTCTCACTTGTAGGTATTTTAATTAATCAGCACAATTTCATTCCACTTTGTCAGTCTGAATTATAAAATGTACTTCTAGGCACACAAATGCACCACTGTGTTTTACCAATGTGGAATAATGTTTTATAATTTAAAATTTTGGGGGTATGAATTGGGACGCATAAACAATTTGTATTTTTGTAGGATTACTACAATGAATCCTTTGTAAACTCCGTTGTCAGAAGACCATCCCAATTTTTTTGATTATCACCATTTCAATGCCTTTTAGAGTGCTATTTCAATATATTTTAGAGTGCTGAGAAAAGACAGTTTGTCTGAAGTTACTGGTTTTCATGCACATCAGACTAATAATGAATGTTTGTTACAGCTGGTATTCTAACAGTAGATTCCTAAATATTGCCTTCTAAAATCCCTTTTTTATTCATTCATAGTCTTCTGAAATGTTTGCCTTGGAGATTAAAATTTTCCAAGCCTAGTCTAAACCTGCAATTTGTTTATTTTTCTGCAATGTTTGGATGAATACTGTTGAATCCTCGGGAATACAGGGAGAGACCGAAATTGACTTCTCTCCTGTTATAAGCTGCCTTACGACTACGTGCTGAAGAACTGTCCTGATGAATCAGCTGAACCTAGAATATTAGAAATTGGCAGATACTTACTCCTTATTGAGAAGTAGTGCATTCAAGTGTTCCAGGGAAAATTGGGGTTGATTTGGCTGAGCTGTGAAGGTTTGAAAATAGCACCTCTCAAAAATGGCTTGTGCTTGGAAACCGCTTTCTTTCAGCATGTTTCGTCTGTGTTTTGATATAAGTCAGGTCACGCTGACACCCAACAGAGCTGCCCAGAGTGCAAGGAAAGCTCATGGCAGTACTGAAAGACAAGACGATTCCCAGAATCCAGCTTTATTCAGCCTGTTTTGGCATGACACTGACAACCTTATGTGCCACATGTCCAAAGGCTTCCCGGATACTAATTGTATCCTGCTTTGTTTTGTGGCTGCTAACCAGCAAAGAAACAATACCTTCTATTTCTTGTGAGAGTGCCAGGTGACATCTGCTTTATCGTGCCTGTAGAGTTATCTTTATGTTGCCTTAATAAAGCAGCTGGGCCCAAAGAGTCTTCTGGAAGGAGAAGAGAGTATTCCTTCCCTGAGGGAGCTGTGGAGCATACTCAAGGCGTAGGATCTTGGAGTCTGGGTGATATGGCTGATATGGTTACAGTCAGAAGTAAAAACCTGAAGGTTATGTAAAGACACTGTAAAACTGCAAGGGGAACAGGTAGCAGAAAAACTTCAGAAGAGACGGAAAGACCACTGCTAGGGCTTAGAAGAGTCTGAGACGCATTTGTTGCTTCTCAGTCACTGACTTGGGAAAAGCAAAGACAGTGGGCAAGGGGTGTCTACAAACAAGTTTTCCTTACTTGAGTCTTCTCTGCTTGAAAAATTAAGTTTCTGCTTTTTATTCAGAGAAAACATATCCTTAGAGGGTTTTAAAATCTTTTGATCTTCTAGGGTACTCACCAGAAGTTAGTTGTAGGCTCATCCACCTCAAAGCTATGGCTTTCTCATAGCCAAAAGTCAAAGCTATGGTACCAGATCCCATCACTCTAAGATCAGAACAAACATTACTGGTATTTTGTCTGAGAGGAAACATGTTACTCCTTCAATTGCAAGAGAGAAAGGCGTATTCTGAATAGAGTGGCCAAAACTCTCTGTTAGAACAAACTGCACCAACTACCTCTAGCTAGCACTTAGCATTATCAATGCTGTAGGTATAGGAAGAAAAAAACACTTCCTTAAATGGAGCAGTTTATAGAACTACAGAAAAAATATTTGTAGAACTATTTTTATTCAGTGGTACAGGGTCACAATAACAAAAACCTCCCAAGCTGTGACACAACTTGGACTGCTGTGACTGATTTCACTCCAGCATGCATGGCTGCAGCATAACCATTCAAAAGTAATATGAATTTCTTGAGGTTGTCCTGAAATTTTCAGCCACTATTCTTTTTACAGGGATGGTTTCCAAAAGCATGTTTAAAATCCTTAAAGTGAATATTAATAGAGTATAAAATATGTTTTATATCAAATGCACAGCTTTTAAATAATGTAAGAAATAAAAGAAAAAGTACTGAATGAAATATTGGCAAGGAAAGAGAAAGATGAATTTTCTTCTTTTCTTACAATTTGTGAGTTATAAATGAAGAAGACACTTTTAGCTGATAATAAATTTAACAAAGAGCTGACAAAGGGTTTAATATAGCAACTTTACTACAGCAGTTAGGCAGATGAGCCTACAGATGAACTTTCAGAACTATGGTTTCTGTGTTCATAGAGTTCATTTTCCCAAAGCAAAGGCTTCTGCGCAGTCTAAGCCTGACTTCCGTCCCATATGAACTTTGTTCAAAGGCCTTTAAAGGAATTTTGGTTGTTTAATGGTTTTGGTAAAGTCCTTGAAATGAGGATAACATTCTGTGAGCAAACTCACTAGTTAGAGAAGTAGATTAAAGCTCCTGAAAGCCATATGAAAAAAAAGAAACAAATACTTTATTTTCAAGATTTCTTTTTAATCACAAACTCCCCCGTGAAAAAGAGTATTATTTACTGTACAGAACAATTCAAGAGGCTTTGACTGTATTTTCCTATTAGACAGGTTGGTTCTTAATCATACAAGCAATCAGCAACTAAAGCACTCAAGTTTAGTGGCTCAAGAGTCAAAACAATTTCCCCAGGATGCAAGAACCTTTTCCCCAGAGCCTTCACTCTAAGGCCCGTTTATTCATTCCTATATTGATCTCACAAACAACCTAATCTCTTTAATTTCTCAAAAAAAATCTATTTGTAACTACTAGATTTGCATTAAAAAATCTCCTGAAGGAATTAAGATTTTTACTGTTTTCAGTCACAATAATTTATATTATTTTCTAAAAAGACGCATATTCTGAGGCCACTAAATTGTCTTCCCTTCTTATTATCCATAATAAATACCCTTCACAAATTAAATATCTGCAAAGTTTCCACTAATACTGACATATGCTGAACCTACAGCATACTTTTCCCTAGTTTCTGATATAACATCTTTTTGAAAAATTTATCAAACCTTTATGAAATATATGTATATATATGCTTTCCTTCTTGGAAATTTCCCTTAGTGCTAGCTAGATAAATTCTCCGAATGTTTCTTCAGAACAGGCACATCAGGAAAATGGAGACTAATGCATGCTGACCTGCCATATGGGCAGGATTTAATTGAAACCGTTCTCTGCTTTTTATGAGACGTATATACAAATCCCAGAAGCTATGTACACAGTTTCATGTTTAATAACATAGTGCAGCATACTGATCATAAGAGTATGTAGGCACAGATGAATCATGAACATAAACAGAAGGAGACAGATTGTATACATAGAGCTTCTCTGACTGTGTCTAACTCTCAAACCGAGTGAGGTGGATGCCAGTCCTTCTGCCAGAGGCGGGAAGGACCTGCAGAAGGTCTCCCCTTCGTCCTCACAAGCACCTTATTAACCCCAAAAGACCTGCTGATTCGGCATTACGTGCTGCAAGGCTCTCCATTCTGGAGACACCTGCAGAGTCTTCCCGCCCGCTGGGCCTTCAGCGCAGACATGATCTTCACAGTAGCCCTGAACAGCTTTATTAAGTTTCCCAGAGCTAGGCACACAGGCTCTGATCTGTTCCTTTTCACTCACAGCAGAATAAAGGTATCATCAAAGCTGGCAAATTTTGTTGTGAAATCAGTTGCTGTGCTGCAGACAGGCACAACAGGGTCTCTGCTGAAGATGCTTGAATGAAGGTGAAAAAAAAGCAATTAGAAACAGAAGTCAAAAAAGAAGACAGATTTTAAAAGATAGGGAGAAGGGACACTACAGATCCCAAAAAGGAGGAAGGCACAAAAAAGAAAAAAAAATAGCTAGAAGGCATTAATGACAGAAGGCATCTATAGACTGTAAAAAGATGAGACAAGAAGGGTTTGCAGGGATTTTGTTTTTAGAAAGAGCAAACAAACAAAGAAATAAACAAACAAAACCCCAAAGAATTGGAGTGCAGCCCTCCATCCTGACTACTGTGAACAAAGCATAGCAACATTCGCTCCTTCTACTAACGTCTGGCCACAAAAGAAAGCCAAGAATGGATCAATGAAGAGCAGCTCGCTCTGCCTAACACAGTCTTGTAATTAACATCATACTCACAACTCTGGCCTGTGTCTCAGGCACAGAGAGTTAATGACTGGGTGACCTGGAGGGAAAAAAAAACATGTGTGAGAGTGTTCATTTTGCCCCCCAAGAAGGTGAGCTTTGAGGTGAACAAAGAAATTCAACCCAGGAAGAAGAAAAAGAGTCAATACTGTGTAATCAAATTCAAGATGTTCTTCAACATGTAGCCTTAAATAGAGGCCTCCAACACAAGCTGAAGATCCCAGCATGGCGCACAGCCATTACCTCGCCTCAACACGCACATGGCACGTTTCAAATATCCAGCCACAAGATGTCAGTATAATCAACAGGAATTCTTACTAAATTCTAACTAAAAGGAAAAACTGTATGAATGGAATCAGTCTCTGTGACACATCTCTTTTCCCTGCTAGTAGTGGAAAAATAGATGTTTCTGAGCAACGTATATTTTGATAGTGTTTTCATGAAATTCTGCCTTCAGATTGTGCCTTCCAAGTGAAAATGGGCAGCCTATGATGGTCTGATCATAGTATCTTAACAAGAGTAAAATGTTGGGCCAAAATGGAGAACTTCCTGCTCTGAAACCAACAGATGTGGGGGAACAAAGCACCTAACTTGGTTTTCAGTTATGGAACAAAAACCCCGTGCAGTTGCTTGCGTAAGACTGCAGACAATCAGCTACTTGAAATCCTGCTCCAGCATCTCTCCAGAGATGCCTTTGTTTTAGTAAGGTATCTAGATACTTGTTTCATGGGCTTTATAATCGAATTATCTGTAAACCTTTAACAACAAGTCCAATAGGTCCTTTGCAATCTTCATACTGATTAAAATATTACTGTTGTATTTCTGTCTACAAATGCTCAGATTTCACCTTGGGCTGGAAAATGCCTCCAGGCTTCTTTCAACATGTAATCAGAGTTTCCTCCCCATGCTTTGACATCTTTTAGCATGGCACTGTAGCCACATGAGATGTTACACCACAAACTTTCTGGCCAGATATGAGGAACAAGTTCTTGTAAGCCTGACTTCCATATGAGAAAAGTCAGTAGACAACTAATATGCAACTAATATATAGCAGAATCAGTAGACACCTGGTTAAATACAGACTACTTGGAAACACTAGCATGTTCTTTGTACAGAGAAGTTCTGCTCCACAAATCTTTCGGCATTTTTTGACAAAGTCATCAAGCACGGAAATGAGGATGACTGAGTTAATATAGTCCATCTGCGTTTCCAACAGACTTTTGACAATGGCCATCTCCAAAGACTTTTAAAGAAAATCAGCAACAACTGTGGGGGAATCCTTATATGGATAAATGCATTTGGTTAAGGGATAGCAAACAGAGAATAGGAGTAAAATGCTCATTCTTGTCACAGAGAGAGGTCATAATGATATTCTACAGGAGACTAAGCTTGGACTCATGCTGTTCAACATCTTGTGAGTGATCTGGAAAAGGGTATGTGCAGTAAGTTGGGAAAAGTTTACAGATGACACTAAATTATTTAGAATAGGAAAGACAAGGAGAGACTGTGAAGAATTGCTGCAGAAACTTATGAAACTGACTGGGCAATAAAATGGCAGATGAAATTCAATGTAGAAAAATGTAAAGTGATGCACAAGGGAAAAAAAAAAACAAATTCACATATAAAATGATGAGCTCTGAGCGGAAGCATTATCATTCAGAGGAAAGATCTTGCGGTAATGAGAGTTAGTTCCATGAAAATGTCAGTCCTGCACTCAGTAGCAGTCAAAGAAAGCAAATCAAATGTTAGTATCTCTTAAGGAAAGAATATAATAAAACAGAGAATACTATAATGCTGCTGTTGTATAAATCCATGGTTCACCTGCACCTTGAACACTTTGTGCAATTCTGGTCCTTTTCCCACCGTCCTCCCGTCTCCAAAAGGACATAGTAGAATTGGAAATGATTAGCAAAACGATTAGAACAACAAAAAAGATTTTAGGTGTGGATTTGTCTCCCTATGGGGAATAACTGAGGCATATAGGGTGAGCTAGGACTATACCATCTAGAAAGGAGACAAACGAAGGGGAATACAAAACAGGTCTGCAGACTCATGAACGAAATGGAGATGGTGAACAGAGCTCTTTTACTCGCTGTAGCTTCCAATACAGAATGAGCAGAGACAGGATTCTAAGTACAGCCATTCTAAGTACAGCTAACCAACAGGTAGTAACAACTGACAACAGGCTTATTAACTTAGCACTTGGCTATTATCACTTCCATTTTTTTCCGTTAGGTGATTATTACCTGTGATGCTGCTGCTTGTCATGCATATTTTGCTTAATAAGTTGATTTATTTAAAAAAAAAAAAAGTGGAAAGTTTTTGGGATCAAAGCTTAGGAATAACATAATGATAATATTATGCTTATTCAAAAATAGACTAAAAATATCTATAATCTGGGAATCAGCCCATATTAATCATTACTCAGGCAGAAGTCTAACTGAAATTAATGGACATTTTCTCAGAGGAAAGGTTTCAGGATTCTGCACTAAATAGATTATTTATATCATGCTCATCACCATAGTCTCTGAATGTGTTCCAATAGTACATTAAGCAATGTGACTAACATCTGTCACATGTTTTTTATTCAGTCTCTCTCCAGGGAGATAAATGTATGCAGTAGAGTATCTTGTTCCCTAAAGGAATTTTGCCAGGTAAGGAGAGGAAGAGAGGAGGAAGGAACCATGGTGGGGAAAATAAGTTTTTATTTTATTTGGTTTCTATAAATACACAAGTTGCTTCATATTTATATCAGTGAAGTCATGGACAAAAATATGTTTTACATTTACATGTTGTTAATTCAATTTACATACTTGCTTTTCAGTATGAGCTTAATGATGAGTTAAGTTCCATGTATAGTAAAGTTATGTACATTAATTTAACCCTTTTTCTCTCCTGACCTAGTAGTGGAAATCACAAGACAAGAGAATAAGATGAAACATATTTTCTTAATGAAGAAGATAAGAAAAGAGAGCACTGGTAATGAAGCATTAAAGATTTTTCAAGGATAATAAATGAATAGTAAGTAGTTACTAAGAAACTATGGTAAAAATTTAATTCTTTTTTAATTGTACTTGAATTGCAGTGTAAAATATTTCATACATATGGCTCAAGAAAAAAACCCAGGAGGTAATATTTTAAAATATCTGTGCAATATATCAGAAATAATAATCCTCAGAATACTTGACTGTGGATATATCTGCAGAATTTTTGAGTTGTACAGATTCATAATATATAGATTGATATGTAATTTTCTGTGCAAACCACTTTAAGGTATGTTTCCAAAGACCAGTTACTTTGACTGCAATCTGCATTTTACACATGGGGATCGTGAAAGAGGAAATGATCCAGCCAGTAAGTCAGTGCAAGTTAATCGTAGGTTCTGGGGTGCCTGTGGCCCACAATTCTTCCCCATGCAAAGGAACAAAGCTGAAGCAAATAACAGTAGTCCTTCATTGTTTGAAAACCCTTCAGTACATTTTCTGATCTCACTGTAAAAGTCTTTCTCCTTTTTTATTTAAAGATAGAGTGGGCCTGTAATCTGACCACCATATAGAAAGTGGAGAGCAGTGCAAAGAACCATCCCATCTTGGTCATGGTCTGGGCAGCCGCCATCCATTTTAGATGTTCAAAAGCAAAGACTGATTTCCATGAGGCATAGATGGGCTATTAACAGGTATTATTCTACAACTTGTGAAGAGATAAGCTGCATGTGTGTATGTGTATGTTTGTGTGTATGTGTTTGTGTGTCATGAAACGCACTATTCTCAAGAGTTATGTGAAGGATCCTAAGGGCAGACCTTGGTAACCCTCCCTCCACCCCTCGCACCAAGTTGTAAGGCTTTGTTAGAGAGAGCTCAGCTCTGCTCAGCTGAGTCTTTGGTGAAAACATCAGGTCACTTAGCTCCCTAACATTAAAGGAAGCTTGGCCTTGCTGTTATTAAGTAGGTCTTCCCCTTCTGAGTGACAGTCTTCCCATTCTAGCTAATGACAGCAAATACATCTGAATATCTGTTATGTGTTGAAAGCACAAATGTTGGAGAGAGACAGAGTATAATAATGCCTTTTATTTTTCTTGAGACAATCTGTCTTGGCATTCTAAGTGCCACACATAAAAGCCGTATTTAAAAAAAAAAGAATATCCCAGTTAAAATATAGAGCATTACTGAATAAAATGCTAAAATCATCTTAATGCACCAGGCTGAAAGCCATCCAAAAGTGACCTATGAGTGCATACTGAAAAATGACAGCCCTATGCCTTTGCCAGAAAAGAGAGCCTTCCTTATACCTCAGGCTGCAAAGGTGAATTTTTTTGGAGCTTGGTTCTAGAAACAATAGTTTTTACTTCCTAAGAGGGTTAAAAGCTATAAAGAGTGCCAGAATCTCTGTAAGAGTTGGAAGTTGCATAAGAAAACCACTAACTATGGATCTGGGTCTATATTTCATTTTCTTTATGTAATTTAGGATAGCTATGCGCAAAATGAGACTAGAATTATTCATGCTGATGAGTACCCAAGTAATTGCCCTATGGCACTTCTGCATATTGTGTGTGCCAGATACATAGGAGTTAGACATGCAGTTTAACTGGGTCTAGTGACCTTTAAAATAGCGCCTGTTTTTTTATTCATGAATCATCACTTTGTTTAGCAGGCAGTTAATGTTCATTCACATTTCTTGCCTTTCCTGACCTCTTTTCAGCCTAAGTCACTTATTCCAGGAGATGAATGTTCTGAGGTAAGCATAAACCAGAGTAGAAAGCAGTAAATTGCGGCTATTCAGTTATTCTTTTACTCAAATATTCACAATGAGCTTAGAAACACCTGAAACTGTAAGCACAAAGCTATCTATAGGAAGACCAGTGAAAATCTTTTCCTGTAAGCTTTGTTAGTGTCTCCAAAATGTAAAAGTGACTTATTTTAGATAAAAAAAGACTAGAGCATTCTGAAGCTTCCCACAGTCTGTTCATCTGCTGAAGCGAGGGCTTTGGTCAAGGTTTAATTGCCAGGATTTGATATTCCTTTCAAAGGACAATTCTTGCTAGACAACTTGTCTGGTGATTTTGGCCTTCTGGTGTGATTTTTTCTTCTACTAGAACAAAATAACCTTGAGCAAAAACGAGCATAAGCTACAAATAACTTTGTCATTCTTTTATTTATTTCCCTTCAGTTTTATATTTTCCATCTCTTTCCCCTGCTGTATATGCCCATCTTACTACTCTTTTTTCTCTTTTTCCTATTGCTTTCTTTGACTTTCCTTATATAAACAGCATTTATTTTGTGTTCATGTTGCACTTATCTTCTTGTTTGTGTTCACTACAGTTCCTCTGGTAGGAGGTTTCCTGCTCTCTGTTTTGCTTCCCATCCACCTTCCTCCCCCTTTTAATTTCTCTATTCCTTCACTTCCGATATGACTACCTCTTTTTATGCTTCCCACTATGCCCGTTGTATGCATGCATATATGTATGTATGTATATATGTAAAGTATATACACACTTTCTCACACTTTTTCAGCTGCCTAGGGCTTTCAGCCTTTGATTGCCTTCTCCTACATATTATGTGCCATGGTCTTACGTAGGGATTAATGAAAAACCTGTTTTGGAAGCTTTTAGCTATATAATAACAGATAAAGTTTTTGGTTTTTTTTTCGAGCCTGTTAAAGAAAAAGTGAGGTAAGTATTGACTGTCATTGAGCGTCTATCAGAAAACTGACTCAAAACCAAGACTTTGTGAGGGTGTCTCTGCCCTTTGAGTGGCAATCACCCTTATGGCATTAGTTCTAGCCTCTTTCCTTGCCAGGTGTTCTTGTGAATTACGGAGTCCCTCCTTTCCTCCTTCATCTGAGGGTTCTTCTCTTGTTAAGACTCATGCTTTGTGATGCGATCTGAGGTTTGTCAATGGCTTGTTTGCCACAGAGTCTGACTCTCAAGTGAGCTGCCATATGTATTTGGTGGCTATATCAACTAGTCAGCCCTGGAGCAGCCTACCTTCAGGCAGTTAGTATGTAGTGGACATATACTTATAACAGCTATAGTGGCATTAGTCCATAATGCTACATGTTTATTGCAATGTTTAATCCACGTCTCCCCCAAAACACCTAGACTTGGGGAAGAGAGTAAACTATTACGCTTACAAGTGAGTTTCATCTCTAGTAATTGGTTTAGTGTCTTAGCAACAAATAGGGCAGCAAAATCTATTTTTGAAACCTGAGGTAAACATTGGCATTGATACGACCCCAGTTTTGACAGCTATTCTCAAAAAATTCATCATCTATCTTGCTTATAATTCAGCCAGTTCTTTGTATGCATATTTATTGATGTCACATCATTACCTGTATGCAATAAGAGCATTAAGAGGACAAACATTATTCTCAGTGCTCAACTAGTAAAAGAAGTAAAATGCTTTCATCCAAATCCCAAATGCATAATTTGGATAAATCCACCAGGGTAATGTTCAGTCCTTGCAATAGACCATCTGGCAAAGAAGGGGCTGTGCCAATTAATATAGATGGAATGACTGTTAGCACCACAGATAGATAGTAAATATTTCAGACTAATCTTTTTTGTCATTTATCAGCTAATTCCATACTTCAAAATTTGCAGTCATATTCTCCAGCATGTTGAAACAGATTGATCACATTCATACTCTTGCTAGCCAGCAAACTCTCTGCTTTGTTTTAACTCCTATACACCCCTGGTTTCCATTTATTTGTATGAGGGTGAGAGATTATTATGAAGGGACAGCACAGTTAGTGCAATTACTTGGCTGAGTTGACCGCCTCCATCGTTAAGATATAAGTATTACCACACTAATGTTATGCATAATTCAAAAGTTTGTGGTTCACCTGCTTTTCTCAAAGGAAAAGAAAAATAGAGGTTCAGTAATACCTCTCTAATGGCCATTGCAGAAGAGAGGATAAGACTGTGTTCCCAATATTAGCCAATAATTTGAACCTGAGGGGGCTTGACCAGCTTTTCATCTGTGGCAGAATAGTTACCAAGAGCTTACCTGAATTCTTGTCTGAGGAACCTAGATAGTTCTTTCATGATACTTAATAACTATTCTTTAATGATCCTCAAAGAAACTCTTCAAATGTTAAGAATATTAGTTTTCCGGATCCATTTGATGAAGCTGTAAACAAAGGTGCGTAGGATCTGAGCCAAGTGTATTTCAAAAGTAGTGTTTAGAGTGCAGCACAGTTTTTAATCTTATCTTTTTAATGCTGGACACTTAAAAATGAAATATTTAAAATGTATCTCTTCAAAATATAGTGCAGGTAATAAAATAAATTTTGTGATGGTGGGAGTAGCAGAGTAAGAATATTGCTTTTGTTTTCAGCCATCACCTACCAGTTTTAAAAAATTGTGAAAAAGGAACAAAATGATCAAAACACAGCTGTTTTTCGTTTATTTGTTTTCTAGCTACCTTTAAAGGTGCAGAGAGACAGGCAGAAATTTTGCATATTACTCATGGAGAAACTTGAAATATGCATGTGGAGCAGTGCAGAGTAAGCCTCTGTGATATGATCACAGATGTGTTTCACTGGGGTAAGGTTGGTTTCAGCGCTACTTACATCTGACCGTATTCTAGGTTGCATCTAGGAGCAGCTACATCTAATTACATTATGAAAAAATATAGATTTTTAAATATCAGGGCTGAAACATACCTTCACTAACAGGAGTGGCATAGGACCTTAATTGTATGTCTTATTTGAAAGCTAAGTGGGACTTACTGGGTTATTAAGTCTTCTGCAAATTTTCCGCTGGCTGAAATCACATACTGATTTCACCAATCTGAGTCTCACTAAAATCAATGTTACCTGAGGCCAACGTCTTCAATAATGTAAGAGGATTTCTACACAAATGAACAAATAAGTGTTTGGCTATTTCTCGTGTCTGTGAAGCAGACATTCATGCTAAGCATAATGCTATTCCTTTGGAATAAATCCACTACCATGTTCTTAGAGAAGACAGAAACTTCTTGAGAGTTGAAACATACGCTTATGCAAAGAAGATTTATGAAGCACTAAATTGTGGTAGTTTTGTTTGTATTGTCCTTGATGAGCAGTTAACTTCCCAGAAAGGAACCCGCTGTGTTCTGTTCTAGGGAAGCTAGCACTCCATCCATTTGGTGGCATTGAAGGAAATGAAACATGAACACAGGTGGGAATTTAAGATGAGCAAACATATCGTGTGTATTCTTTCAACCTCATAGCATTTTTTTTTTAGAGAACAGATGTGGATGCAAAACAAGAGGTATCTGAGAAAGAGACAAACTAGATCTATATATCCAGATTATACTAAATATGCAGGCCTCTTCAGCATGGAGTCATTCCTATTCTCATATCTGAATTGATGCTTAAGCACCTAAAACCATACCTAAGCCCTGGAGAGCAATTAAATCCCCCTATGTTTTAGCAATGCACAATTGTGCAGACCATCACTGCACAATGATGATCATCTGCACTGGTCTGAGTGGGTGACCACTCAGTGATCATCACTGAGACACTGCCCTATTTGTTCTGGATGTTCTGTGGGCCAACTAAAGTTATTAAGCATGTGCTTAGAAAGGCTCATTCTGAGGAAATAGCCACTGATATGTCTCCTTCATGATGTTCATTGAAGTTCTGGTTTCGGCAAAGAGCAACTCAAACCCTTCAGACAGTGCTGATGGTAATGATAATGACCATCTTTTATTTAGATCTCTTGCCACTAAAATAAGAGCTTAGCTTCTGTCCCTTCCTTATCATGTTTATTTTAAACCCATCTCTCAAGACACTTATTTTAAGTACCAGGAAATTAGGCAAGCTAAGAACATGATCCACTCCTTTTGGGTCAGGACACCAAACAATTAGGAATCCAAGGCAAGTGGCCAGAAATAGGGTAGACTGAGGGAAACATACAGAGGAATTTTAAGTGAAAAGATGTCTTTACTGTGGAATGTAGATATTCAGCAATTTCCAGTGTGGGACCTTCTCGTTATTTTGTGCACTCTACTGTGAGGTACCTAATCCTCCCTGTGTACCTTGTTTGGAAAATATAAGAAAATAATTTACTTGCTTTACAGTGATTTTAAAGAGTATAAAAGAATAATTTCAACCTTCTGCTGTTCTTAGTTTAGAAGGTGATTAATGGAGCCAGAAGTCACATCTAAACAGCTATTCTTCATAATCACTAGTGAAGCAAACTTCACGAATTCTTCTAGTTCCTTTTGAATTGATTTATATTTTTTATCTCCAAAAAGTCTGAGGCCATGGCTTGCACAATTCAGTTACACTTTATGTAAAAAAGTACTTCTTTTATTCCTATCTTTATTGTACCCAAGTTAATTCATAGATGGTTTGTAATGAAACTTAGAACACTCATAATCATTCTGTGAGGCATCGTATTTGGTACCCTGAAATCATATATGTGGATAAATGTCATGAGGATTTGTAATGTCATGACTATCACCACCAATTTATCACCAGGTTTCTGTACACAGCAGATACAGCCTATTTAACAGTGAATCATAACACTGCTTTGATATGGACTTGCTTGCATCATTTAAAGAAATTTAGGGAAAAAAAGTAATGATAGGATGTTAAACAGATTTAACACTCATTTACCATTTCCAAAATTATTTCAAAATATGATTTCTTTATCTGCATCATGTATATCTTGGACCTTCTTTTCAATTCCCCCAATTTCACTTGTTTTTCTTATACAGAATTCATTTAGTTATTCATATAACCATCTGCTTTCTAGTAGTGTCTTCAATTTGCTCTTTCATGTGAGGGAATTTTGCTTTTCAGCTTTTTTCATTGCTTGTTTGCAAGCTTCCTAGCTTTGAGCTATGGAAGCAACTAAAAGAATTCAAATCGTTGAGACTAACTTTTCTTAAGGCTTTTTACTTAATAACCTAACGGTTTTCTAGAGTGCAAATACACAATGGTATATATTCCAGAGGTATAGAATACCACCTAGAAAAGGGAGGGAAACATCAGTCATAGTTAAAAATAAAGGCACTCAGCACTCTCAGGACTAGATCCATTTTCTGAAGGATATAGTTCCTAGGAAAAGCAAATGTAATCTTTCAATTTTTTTTTTCTGATCCCGATAGCCATCTGAAATGCATAATTATTTTACTTACTCATGTGTAAAATGGAGACAATATTTACCTCATGGATATTGCAAAGGAGTCTTAATTAATGCTTATAAAGCGCTTTGAGATCATTGGATGAAAACTGCTATTAAAGTGTTATGGTGATAGTATGCTTTTCCTTGCTCAAATGATTAAAGTCAATCTCTCACCAGGAAAATATATTGACTTATATTTTGAAGATCTTAAACGTCAGAATGTTATTTTCAAAATCAAAGACTGTACGACTACATTTTTTTTACTATGTTAAGAAATAAATTATACAGCTCTTTCATTATTGTGTGTTACTAGCTTCATCCCTTGCACTGTAGTTAATAACAGCTTTTTGCACTGAGCTGAGGTCTGCTGCTGCTGAATGAACAAAAGGTGAGGGTGGAATTACTATTGCCTGACCAAAGCATAGAGGAACTCACCTGTTCCCTTATAGCTATAAAATTCTTGAAAATGTTTACAAATTCTGTCATTTGACAGCTGCCCTTCACATTAATCTTACCTAATTCATTGTTTCCAGTCATTCATTTGTCTATTGCTTTTTATCACATTTTGGCTCTTCGCGTTGAGGGGATATATATTTTATACTGCAATGGAGCAGCATGCCTTGAAGTGGCCTTCTAGGTAGTGTTATGCTATAAAGAACAAATAACAGGGGTGACACATTAAGGAATTGAGTTCTGTATCAAATTTTGAATTCCACTTTATTTGACAAAAGCCATTTTCATTGCAACCTTCACTTTCATTGAAAGCTCCATCAATGATCCTTACTGCTGAAAACTCTCATACAGAAGAAAGCAGATACTCTGTTGGCTAAGGCATTGTTTTTAAAAGATTAGCTTTACACAAGCTAACAGGTTAGATGGGAGCTGCTGCTGGGACTAACCCCCCGACCAAACCTTGTAGGAATGTGTGAAAGAGATGTGGAAGAACACTATTTTTCTGACCAGAAATGATTTCACTGCCACAAATAAACAGACTAGGCTGAAAATAAGAGATAGTATGAGAGATTGTACCATATGTAGCTGAGAAATAAAAATAAGAGTGGTATGAGACAGGCAGGATTATATTCAAACTTAGATTTTGTTTTTCACAGATTTGTAAGACTTATTTTTTTGAAGTCTGTGCATGCATAAGAAATTTTTGTGTTTTTTGCTTTCCTTCCATGTTGCTAACTAGGAAAGCAGAACTCCCGTAGACCAGTGTTCTCTTTGCAGAATGCATATTAACAACCGATTTTGGAAGAACTGTGACAACAGTCCTGGAAATGTGTTCCTGAAAGTCACAGTGCTGCGGGCAGTGACAGCCACCACTCACAACACGAGGCCTCAGAAGCGTATGGAAGCGAGCGACTGGATGCAAGCACAGCAGGCTAGTGCCTGCCCAGAGAGTGGACCTGTGCCAGGTAGAAATAAAAATCTATAATACAGCTCTTTAGGAGGCACCAGTTCATCGCTGAGTGTCTCCAGTTTCACAGTAGTGCAGTTTTATGCAGTTCCATTGACACAAAAGCAGAGTAAGAAGTAAAGAGCTGGATATATATGAAAAACACAAACGTTTGCGTTTCAGGACGTGTTTTCTCATATACATCTGCTTATTCTTAAAGAATGACCACTTCACAGTAAAAATAAATAAAAATGAAACACTGATCTGCTTAAAACAAAAACTAAAATAAAAGTCAGTGATCTCTCAGTGTATGCAATGTATCCTTATATCAGAGATGTTGTCTTCTCTGTATTTTGTCTTTTCTGAAAATTTAGCTTGTTGAGGCTCCTCCTAGGAAGGAGGAAAGAGAAGGTCGGCTCTCGGGAACAGCAGAGAGAGAATTCTAAGAACATGAGGTTGGCTGCAGGTGGGAAAATGTAACATCAAGGTCAGAAATGAAAACTTTTAAGAGCGGCTAAGAGGGGGACAAAGAGGTGAGTGAGTGTGAGGTGAGCGTAACATTAATGTTAGCGTTATGACAAAATGTAAAGCAGGGTGGAGATGTCCTGATAATTGAAATTAAAACACTGTAACAGCCTATTGGAAGAGCTGAACCATCATATTCTTACCAACAGCCAAATAATACGGGAATATTACAAAACAAACAAACTCACAAATTTCTGGTACAATCAGAATGTGACCAGATATTTCTTACTAGAAGAGCAACAGCAGCTGCTCCCATTAACACTATGCTTCTAGATGAAAGTTAAGATAAACCTTCGGTAAACTTGCTTTCTTCTCCCCACGGTAGGAGGCTCGGAGTGTGCCGATCCTTCTGCCTGACAGCACAGATGTGAGAAAGTTCTGACTGCTCCTGAGCAGCTGCATGCTACAGCAAGATTTTCATGAGCAGAGGTCCCAGGTCTTTTACAGTGGCACTGGGTATCACAGTCTTTGTTTAGAGTTAACAAACATAGACCTTTTTCTACAACTCTGGCAACCCAGCTAGAATTACCTTTGTAGACAAAAAGCACACAGCAAAGCTCAATGGGATCCTTGAAGCATGGCTGTAAGCCACCAAAAATGAGAGAGGGAAGTATTTCTGGAACTTCTCCAAGGACGGAGGCAAAGTGTGCCTTTTCTCTTTGGCTCTCTAATTCTGATTTTCAAAAACAGTCACAGTAGTCCTTCTAAGAAGAGAGATCATTTAGTAAACTTCCTCTGCCTTAGAGGATTCTCTGATTGTCCATTAATGTTTCTCCCTCCGGTGCATAAATATATGCCATGGGGGGTAGATACTGATTGTTATGTTTGTTTTTCTCTGGGCTTAATGTGTTTTTAAGCATGTGGGCTTAATGTTCGGGTAATAAGCACACTGGCATAAATAATGTAATTTTGTACACGCATACAGAGGTAAAATCTGCTATTTTCCTGGAGGAAGTCCCTCTCGAGGACAGATGCAACGTATGGGGCTAGATTGTGGTCATTACATTATGACCCTGTTTAGGAAACATATAGAGCCATAGTGCCCTCGGAAACTCATCAGTGAGACCATTGGTTCTTCAGTACAGGAAGAGAGATACTGTTCTAACCTATATTCTTTCGTCTGTTCCACTCACCATTTCTCTAGTACTAAAGCTTTCTTCTGTGGGGATAAGAACAGAAAGTCGAGGACCTATTGCTCTGAGTTGTCTCTAAGATGCTGAGCAAAGATGGGAGTATGTCCTAATTGAACAGGGCCAACACACAAATCGGGCCCGTGGAATGATGCCGTACCGTCAGTCTGACTGTACCGGTGAAATGGTGATGCAAGTTATTAACTGCCTGTCACATGAAGAAGAGGTCAGTTCAGTTCACTGTTCAAATTCTGGTAATGATCATCGACAAACATACAGTTCACAGAAGTGGGATGACTGTTCCGTTTCTATTTGCAGTAAGGGAGATGGTTAAGGAGAGAAGCTGAGTACATTTTTTAGAAGAGATGATAGAAATTGACCAAGCTTTTAAAATTATGAGAGGCTAACTGGCAGGTGGGTGGGCAAACAAACAGCACAATCACACAATCGGGTTTTTTTTTTTTCCTTTAAACAATCACACTAAAAAAGAATGCAGAAAATGGAAAGCTAGGGAAAAAAGGTGGTAAGTAAGAAGGCTAGGGTAAAAGAATGAAAAAAGGAAAGGAAAGGAAACAAAAGAGGATAATAAAGTTAGTTTTTTATATATGTGTGTGTGCATACATATATAAGTGTATAATATATATATATATAACTTTTCTTAGTAAAAAGAAGAACTTAAACCTAGAGTAGACTGCATTTAACAAAATCCTGACAGCTAAAAACTATGTAACTGAGACTATATTTGCTTATTTCTGGTAGAACTGAACCCTGCCTGTATATTCAGAGCCCTTCATGCATTGCAGGATAAAAATTGCTTAACACCTGCCTAAAAAATAACATAAGGTAAAGTTATTTTACCTTGGTAGTAGCAAATATTAAAATATTGAATTTAGGAAGACTCTCCAAAACTGGAATAGGAAGTTCTGTTGTACAGCACTGTTGTACAGCGTGTGCAGTCCTACTCTAAATGTTACGTAGTAATTCATGAGCTTCTCAAATGATATTGCCCAGATTGGTTTGCACCTGTCAGCCTCGCCCCAGGGATAAGATTTCTTGTGCACTTTCTCATGCTATTGCCCTAAATCCTTGGCTGTGATGAAAACTAAAATTCTTATATAAACTGTCATTCTTTTTTCGCTCTGGAAATAATATGATCCTTCTCCTAAAAAAAATAAGTAAAAGAGAGAAAAAATATTTAGAGAAATTCTGAGTAATTTGAGTGCATTTCATGAACATTAATGTTGCAAGCAGTTAGGCTTCAAAATTCCATACAATCACATACTGAAATTATCTTATTAAAACGGGCATATATACTGACAAGCTAATTATGAATGAGCAGTCTAATATATGCTAATGATAACTAACTGTTTGCAAAGAGCTTAGAAGAATGAGACTTTGGGATAAGATTTTGGTGGTATTTGTGTTGGGAGATTGTAGGACAGGTGCTTCTTTCTATTCAGTTGCACGGTGTTTGGATTAAAAAGTCCTAGAATTTGCCTCTAGGGTTCGAAAAAAGCTTTGAGGCCAAAATATGCATTCACTCTGTGTACAAAGAGAACATTTGCAGACAATTGAAATTGTGTAATGACTTTTCTTGATTTATTTTCCTTTTTCTTTAACTCGCTATAACAGGAGCACTATGGTTCAACGACGCTCTTGCAGATCATTATGCCAGTGCAGGCTGACCATCACTTTCATTCCCCTTCTCACAACAGTGACTGGGAGTGGAAATGGCATAATGCTTCTGATATGACCACATAATGTATTTTTAGATACTGAACTTCCCTCTTTTCTCTGAATTCTCTTTGTGGTCAGTGATGAGATGAGCTCCTACCTAAGGACAGTTCAGAGCAGAAGCCTAAATACAGCCTTATAATACCACCTTGCATTTTTCCTTGTTTCAGTCCTAGCCTCTGTCTTGTCCTAATTGTCCATACTGCAGACAGCACGATTGATACCCCTGACACCATTCTGGAGCGAGTTTCCCTCAGAGAAGAGCCCCAGAGCGGTGAGCAGCACAGCCCTCTTTTCCAGACAGCTGCCCAGCGGCCAGCGGCAGCACTCTGAGGCTGCCACAAAGTCAGTGTGAGCATAGCCTTCAATCCGTTGTCTTCTCCCCTTTCTTTCCCTTGACAATAATAGGATTCCTGGGAGGCTAAGTTTGTTGATATAAAGAATCATGATAGAATCTTGAAAACCCGTTGCTGAAGATTTTTCTAGATCTCTTTAAAGAGATTTATGGAAAGGATCTTTTTTTCTGTTAGCCAATGGGAGAAGTAATTGATATCTGGTAGTATATGCAGACTGAATTTTCTGGTAACTTTTTTGTCAGATAAAGCCAGTTGCAGCATTTTGTTTTATAAGGTTGTGACAAAGGAAAAAAGAAGGATAGAAAGTGAAGCCATAAATAACTATGCAACAATCAAATTCTTCAAGATTAGCAATCAAAGAAAATAATGTAAATAAGACAAAAAGCACAGCTGATTGAATTGTAAAGGCTAAAATCTTTTGGACATGATGTTCAACTAACATAGGATTTGCTGCCTAGTAAGCTATCCTATTTGACACTGCTATGGGGAATTACTAAAATAGCATCAGATTACAGTTCATTTACATTTCTGAGAGTTGCCTTGCAAACATAAGAGCCAGCTATCACCTACTAAAAATGAAAGATGATCTTTTGGAATCAAATTCCTAGTCAAAGAATGGGTTTTGACTCAAATTCTTCCACTATGGAATCACAGAACGTACGTTATTGAAATTATTATTACTTGTATAATATGGTCATACTCCGTTCTTCAGTATTTCTTCATAAGTATTCAGAAAAACTATACCTCAGGTCTGAGATTTATAGCTCCTCTACCTTCACTGCAACGAATAACATTGCTTACTATAGTGTATGCTCTAAATCATATAGTGGTACAGTATTTTGTCTGTGCTTCTGTACATTTCATCCCTTACGTCTCATGTACTCAGGCATGAGTATGTATCACTGTTGCTTTTCATTTTCTTATTACTAGTAAGCTTAAATGGAGTATATATGTTGTGGAAGTAAAATTATTAAACACTGATGGAAATTAGAGCTCAGGAGGCTGACTGTGTCAGAGAAGAGAACCAATTGAACTGTCACTTCTGAACAGGAAGAACAAGGCAGGAAATGAATGGATAGGCACTATTAAGGAATGTTGTGGATTTATGGTCTTTTTTTAAGTCAATAATAGATGCAAGAAAGAGTCAGCAAGCCCTAAGAAGAACTTGAGCTAATTAAATGTGATTTGATTTAGCACTTCTGAATATTCTGTGTTTTAAAGGAAGATTACTTTGCCACTGATATCTAACATGAGAATACACATAAATGACAAAAAAAATTTGATCATCGTTTCTATCCTTCTCCTTTTATTACATATTTATTATTTACAGAGATAATACTGTACCATTTATATCTTTTGCAATATTTTTCTCACTCTGAAGAACACTTGTTTAGGTCTGCTTGCCAGCCTGCTGTGGTTCTCTCGAATGAATATTTTGAAATATACATATGTTAGTAACTTGACCCAAAGAGTACATGAAATCTAACAAAGAGCTTTATATCATGAAGTATGATATAACTATGAACTGTACAATCTATTGTTCTTTTATAGGTAAAAAGTATATTCTATCAGTATTGCTGCCTTGTTACAGCATGCAGAATTTTGCTTATGAAATACTTTGTTTACAAAGACGTAATTTGAATGGAAACTAACAGAGTCACAGAATCACTGAGTTTGGAATGGACCTCTGGAGACTGTCTAGTCCAACCTTCACTACTCAGAGTCGGGTCAACTAGAGCAGGTTGCTTAGGGCCTTGTTCAGTTGAGCTTTTAATACTTCCAAAGAAGGAAACTCCATAACCTCCCTCAGGCAACCTGTTCCAGTTTTTAACTATCCTTACAGTAAAAAAGTTTTCACTTATGTTTAAATGGAATAGCCTGTATTTCAATTTGTGCCCATTGCCTCCATCACTGGATGCCACCGAGAAAAGTCTAGCTCCATCTTCTTTACTCCCTCCCCCCACCCCCGCAGCAGGTATTTATAGACACTAGGATCCCCCCAAGCCTTCTCTTCTCCAGGCTAAACAATCCCAGCTCTCTCAGCCTTTCCACATGTTAGATGTTCCAGTCTTTTAATAGGGTTAGTGACCCTTTGCTGGACTCACTCTAGTATGTCCATATCTCTTGTATGGGGGAACCCAGAAGTAGGCGCAGCACTCTGGTTGTGGCCTCACCAGACCTCAACACAGGGGAAGGATCATTCCCCCTCAACCTGCTGACAACACTTTTCCTAATGTGATGCAGGATACATTGTCCTTCTTTGTTGCAAGGGCATACTGCTGGCTCATGTTCAACCTGGTGTCGACACACCAGGACCCCCAGTCTTTGTCTCAAATCCACTTTCCAGTCTGTCAGCCTCCAAAGTGTACTGGTGCATGGGAGTAGTCCTCCCCGGGTGCAGAACCTCACATTTAACTTTTTTGAATTTCATGAGATTCCTGTTTGCTTATTTTTACTGCCTTTCAAGATCCCTCTGAATGGCAGCCTTACGGTCTGGTACATCAGCTACTCCTCCCAGATTTGTGTCAGCTGCAAACTTGGTGAGAGTGCACTCTGTCCCATCAACAAGGTCATTAAAGAAGATGTTAAACAATACCAGTCCCAGTATGAACCCTTGGGGTATACCTTGAGTAACTAGCCTCCAGCTAGACTTCATGAAGGACTTCACTGATCACAACTGTTTGAGCCTGGCAGGTCAGTCAGTTTTCAATCCACCTCACTGTCCACTCAGCAAGTCCATACTTCATTGGTTTGTCAGTGAGGATGCTATGAGAGACAGCACTGAAAGCATTGAAAAAGGTTGAGAAAAACATTGTAAAGTTGAGATAAACAGCTTCCACCAATAAACCAGCCATCTTATCACAGAAGGCTAGCAGGTTGGTCAGGTATGATTTCCCTTCCATAAATCCATGCTGACTGCTCCCAGACACCTTCTTGTCCTTCCTATGTCTTCCTATGGCTTTAAGGAGGATTTTCTCCATCATCTTCTCAGGGTTTGATGTGAGGCTGGCTGGCCTGTAGTTCCTCAGATTGTCTTTCTTACTTTTCTTGAAGGTAGGCGTGACATTTCCTTTTTCCCAGTCCTAAAGTACCTCTACCAGTCACCACGACCTTCCAAAGATAACGAAGAGCAGCCTCGATATGACAGGGACCAGATTCCTTAGCGCTCATGGGTGCATCCCATCAGGTCCCATGGACTTGTGTATGTTCAATCTATTTAAATGTACCCTAACCTGATCCTCCTCTATCTAGGGTAAGTGTTCATCGCTCCAGACCTTCACACTGGTCTCAGGAGCCTGAGATTCCTGACGGCAAAATTAGCCGTAAAGAGTGAGGTGAAGAAGTCATTGAGTACCTCGGCATTTTCTGCATCACTTGTCACCATATGCCCTACTTCATTCAGCAGAGGCCCCACATTTTCCCTAGTCTTCCTCTTGCTGTTGATGTACCTGTAGAAGCCTTTCCTCTCGCCTTTCATAGCCCTTGCCAGATGCAAGTCAAGGAGCACTTCGGGCTGCCAGCCCTCACTGATCCCTGACATCCCTTCCCTGCATGCTCAGACAGACTCTCTGTTATCCTCCTGGGTCACATATCCCTGTTTCCACCTCTTGTACACTTCCTTTTTTTGTTTGAGTTTAATCAGGAGTTCCTCGTTCATCCACGCAGGCTTTCTGCCATGTTTGCTTGATTTCTTGCTCATTGGTATGGACCATTTTTAAATGTGGAGGAGCTGACCTGTTAAAAACAATTCGTTGTCCTGGACCTCTCTTCTCTCCAGGACTGTATCTACATCTTCAGCAGTCAGACACAGTGAGCAATAAGTTAAGAACAGTTGTAGATCTTGTTTTATTGAACTATTATTATAATAGTTCAGGTTCAGTTTCAGTCAAAGTGCTGTGTAAGTTGCAGTTCTTTTTCCACTGACTGATTCCAGTTCAGCAATCCAGTCAGTCAAAAGTTTCTATAAAAGTGTAAAAAGTCGCTTAGAATATAGCTTTTCTTCCCCCCATTTCATGGTGATGTCCATTAGTAAGCATGCCACGGAGAAAATAATCCTTCTCTGTAGAACTGGAAAATGGGTATTTTCACAAAGTTTGTAGTGCAGTAGCAATTGCTGGATCTGCTTTCTTACTCTAGAGGAATAGACAGGGTTAATGCCAAAAAGCCTGATTTTCAGGGCAACTTCTGAAAGCCTCTGGTAATTTCCATGCATGGCCAAGCAGTGTTCTTTTGGTTGTGCAACAATTAATTAGTTCCAAGTTTTTTCTATTCCTTTTACAACAAGGAATAGAAACTAATTCTCTAGAGCTCTAGAACTCTAGTTCTGTTCTCCCATTAATGAAACAGAGAATTGTCATTTCTAGATCTAGTTCCTATTAACGACAGTAGCAGATTACAAATTGTGACCTAATGTACAAGTCATGAAAGAAATGATGTAGCAGCTTCTTATTATTTTTGTTTTCCTTAAAATAGAATGTAACAACACCATCAAAAACTCTGCTGGGGTGAAAGAGATGGTGGGAGGGGATTGGGAAATAAAGAGCATCAAGTAATTTGTAATCCTAAGGGGAAAAGAATTAGAGAAATATTACTACTCGAATTTAATGTGAAATGGGTATTTTCAATGGGTAAAAACTAGTCAGACAAACAATGTGTCGTTTTTCCTTTAAGAGCCGCGTGTTTGTGGTTCGCTAGCAATCACAACTGATAAATAACTACTTATTAACTTGATCAACTGACCAGAGTATATTAGGTCTGTTTCTAAAAGCTTCAGGAAATGCAGCAGTTCAAATTTCCAGTACATTTTCCCAGCTAATTAAGAATTTAACAAGACATGCAAAGATTCTTGAGAGATAAATGTGTATAGTAACATCTTCAAAGGATGTCATCACCTGCCTAAGTATTCTGAGTATTTCCAAATTTATTTAAGCGATTCTATAAAGATTTTTTTTAATGTGGTAAACTTGAAAAAATTTAATAGGAGTTTTACCACTGACTTCAGAGGGCTTTAGACAGCAGTCATGATGCCTGATATGTCGCTGTCTTCCTACTTTCATCTTTTGGTAGAGTTACAGGTGCATGCCTCCTGTACTGAGTAACACAATTAGAAAGTATATCCCCTTTTACAGCAGCAGATCATTTGGAAACGGTATTGCTGTGGTTACAGCGGAGAGGAGCAGTGAGGGATAAGGACACACTCTTTCAGCAGTCTGTCAAGGGAACAAAAAGAGACTTGGCAAGAGGATAAAGCTCCCTCTACCTAATAAATCTCTGTCTAGCAGGAACCAGCACATACTAAGTCCATGACATTACTCATCAAAATATCCTTTAGGCTTCCTCTTAGTTTCTACGAGTCTTCCCCTTGCTTGCACTTTGTAAGAAAAGGCTGAATTCCAGCCCATTATCCCCTTCAGACATTATTATCCCTGTCTTGCAAGAAAACTTTCATGTTTTCTACAGTTCTCTCTTGCCTATATAAGCAGTTTTTAGTATATGTTATGCCATGTCCAAGTTGCAGTCTTGAGAGCTGGCCATCTAATTCTGGCTATGGGAAAAGAACGCAGAGATCTTAAGTTAGGATAGGTTGAATATAATCTATGACAAATACTCATAGATTAAGGACTAGCATGATTAGCTGACATCTTTTTGAACTTGATTATCTTTTCATACCTCTAAGCAGTTGTCATCTTATGTTTAAAATACATTGATTAACATGTGTTTTCTATCACTTCTTAACACACCATGCAGTTTCCTATCCTAAAAAAAAAAATTATGTGTGTGTATTCTTTTATTCATTAGTTGCTGTTTTCAGGGAATATAAGGATTTCACTCCTATTCACAAGGCCATACTTTCCTTTATAGACTTAAGAGAACCTTCAGAGCAACAGATATGATTTGCACAGCCATGGTGAGATTCATCCACCAAGTATACCAAGAAAAAGCAAGCCTATTAGCAGAGAGCTTAAATTGCATCAGTATTAAAAACAAATGTTAAGAGTTTACAGATTGCCATGGACTTAAAATCACTGCTATGGATTATTTCTTCTGTGATAACCCATCCTAGATATTTTATACGCTTGTTATAAGGCTGAAATAGTAAAAGCAGGCAGAGCTATTATAACTCTGCCATATACTGATCGCTTACCCTGCATGCTATGGAAAATGTGTGTATGTATGATTCCATACTTAGATATGTCAGAGTTACCCCAGAAAAAGACCACTTTTACCAGTATTGGATCTTATTTGGACTGGTGTGAAGTCAGTGGATTCAAGTGTATGCAGCTGAGTACCAAATCCTCTCTTTTATATTTATTTTGGGTCAGGCCTTCTGCAAAGCCTTCACCTTTTCACTGTATCCAGGAGGGCATAAACATAGCCAAGACAGTTTTACAATCTTATATCAAGTTTAAATAAATGTGCAGCCACCACAAATTGTAGAACCTTGGATGAATTTAAAGGCAGCCTCAGCACTGAGATCCTCATATTAACTCAGTTTAAGGTCAAGCTATCATAGCTATACCATTAGATTCTTGAACTTGGCTTTGGCTTGGGGAGAACTCAACTATTTCACAAAGTTTTAAACTACTCTTATTTCAAAACTCCGCTCCAATCTGGAGGGAAAAAAAATGTTTAATTACATACTTCAGTGCACTTCAGAATAGCAATAGGCCTTTGTTAATCACCACTGAAAACCCTCAAACACCACTGAGATTCATGATCATCATTTTAAGATGAACAAAATCCATGATAACAGGATTAGAATTTGTGCAGGTCCTGTTCGCCATGGGAAGTGCCTATAACAGATAAAGCAGAACCTAGAATTCTACTTTGGATATAATGTTGCTAGTAACAGAGCAGAATACTTAGCATCAGAAATTTGGCGGCTTCACAAGCTTAAGGGCAGAATATTGTCATACACATGTCATGAGCTATGCACAGCCACGTTTTTGCTTTCCTTTTCAGGAGAAATTCCTAGCCCGAGATAATATTGATTTAAACTGCTTTGTAAGCTTAGACAATAGGATCAAATTTTTAATTCATAAAAAGTATAATAACGATTGCCAGCTTTATTTGAAAGTCTACAAAAAGTTAAAATGAATTTCAGAGTACATCTAGAAGACACGTTTTAAAATAATTTGACAAGCAGTGAGCCTTTGAGAACATGCTGTTAGTTTGTTATCATTTACAGGAGCATGCTGGGAAATTAACATAGTGTAGGCTCAAAATTTCTAAACCAAATTGAGCTTCTGACATCTGAGATCCCTACTAAGACTAACTGTGAGAAAGAGTTTGAAGCATAGTTTACACACACCAGGAAAGGAGTCAACTAAAACAGTGGAGGCATATAAGAAGGAAGAGCAAGCAAGGTTAGCAGCATTCAAATCTCTGTTAATAGTTTGTCAGGATCATTGTATGCAGTACGAGAGAAAGGCAAGCAGTACAAGAGGACTGTCAAGTGCTGAATGAAACTGGAAAGCAGCCTAGATAACACAGCAAAGCATGCAGAGCAAGAGAAAGCCCCACAGCTTGCCGAGAGGACTGACAGGTACAGGAAAATCCTTGATGTATATAAAGACAGCAGGAATAAGGAGATAAGCTCCAGGAAAGAGTGGTACTTGCGAAAAATAAAATATTTAATTCATTACTAAGGTATAAATCATCACTTATTCAGATATTTCTGTGTATTGACAAGTTTTACCACTTGTGAAGGTCAAAAAAAAGAGTGGTTTTATTATACTCTACTGTAATTTTTTATGCAAAAAAAAATAAGCTGCCAGGCTATTCGCTGTTCTGAGGCTCGGCCTGTTATTTTTTATGGGTTGGCTCTAAATTGCCACTTGCTCAGTACCCAGTAACATTGTCGTAAGCGTGTGTACTCCAAGGAGTCAAGGGAGAGAAACAGGATGCTAACCAAAGTACTCATAGACCCTCAGAGGAGCTTACTTCTCCCCACTGTCTACTTAGGGAGTCTAGACTGCTGATTTAGGTGCTTTGGATTATCCTGCTGAGGCCCACTGACTATACTGTAAGTGTTGCTCTGGTGAAATGAAGTACCTAATGTAGTTTGAATACTACATCAGCTCACAAACTTTTCTGGATCTGACCCCAAATGCCTCATCAAAAACTGTAAAAGAACTTGATGCTGATAGTGACTTGGATGCAGGACTGCCCTGCACCTAGCCTCAATGATTCCAAAATGCTGCCTGCCTATACATAAGCCATCAGAAATTTGGAGTAAAACTGGGGTCTCTGAGTGCTGAACCCACATATAAATAAGTCAGCACGTATCTATTGAATTGAGCTGTGATTTATTTAGTTCAGTTTCTTATTCATGTTTAATATTTTGATCATAAATCTTTCAGGTACCAAAGAAAATTACCCATAAATTCCTCTTGGGAGGATGGTCTATTAACATTACTTGCAGGACCTCACACTAGAGAGACAAACCAAATGAAATCAAAAAGAATGTGCAATCAAGCAAACATTGTGTGGGAACTGTGTGGCAGCAGGGAAATTTAAATATATATTCCTGAAGAAGAAAGAACAACAGTAATCAGCACAAAAAGAAAAAAAAAAGGCATCAGCAAAACTGGCTTTAAAACTACTGGAATAATTTTTGAGCTATTCTAATGCAGCTGAAGATGCACAAAATGATAAAGATACCCTATAGTTGAAATCTGAACATTACGCAGTTAGGGTGGAATCCAGCGTGCCCAATTTATGCAGTGTCCCACTGTAATCTAGTTTTCAAAAGGAAACACAATCGAGTAAGTCAACTTCACAGTCCAACAGCTAGAGAGATAACAGGTGCCCTGAAAATCTGCAAAAGTTAGAATAGCTTCTTCAGTTTGATGTCTAGTGAATAGTGAACCAGTAGGGAAGTTCTTGGGATCTTTAAAAAATCTAATGAAGATGGGAAAGAGAAGTTTGGGGCAGGATTCAATGCAGATTCAAACACATATTTTTAGACAACCACAGTGGTACATTTCTGCAAATGAGACGGGTGTCTGTGCTCCCACTACAGGCAGAGACAATCCAGTCAGTATGGAGCCTAGAGAGCCTACAGAGCAATTCAGCTTACCCCAAGGAAAGCAGACACCTAAGTTTCCACTGACTGTTAAGGATCCCATAAGGGTAATTGAAGTTTATATTCTTTGCTCATCTATACACGTGTGGACACTTACATACCGGTATCTTAACCTGCAAGCCGAATCCCACCCAAAGTGTCTCCCTTTCAGTCTAAAGATAAACATGTGTCTCAAGCAAGTGCAAAACTTCAATTCGAGACTCTACCCATCCTGAAAGGAATTGAACCTATATCCAAAATCACCAGTACCTCAAGCACCAGACTATTGTGCAAAAGGTATGAGAGAATACCACATCATCAACTGGTGGTAACTGCCATCCTGATTACATCTACTTTCCAAATTTCTCCAAAGGGCATGCGTAGGATTCAGGCAGAAGTTGACTCAAAGAGGAACCAGTAGAGTACAATGGGAAGATTGAAGTGATTCTTCATTTCCTTCAGTGATCTTATCAGTAGTTCTTCCTTAAGAAAAGTATTATTCCCTTAATGTATATTCTCTCTTGTGATCCTCATTGATACCTCAATATGCAACCATACAAACATTCAGGATAGACATGCTGGACCCTCAAAGATAAGGATAAACAAGTGCAGATAGAAAGTCAGAATTCCTCCAATCTGACCCTGTTTCTCAGGGAAATTTCTCAGCAATGTTCAAAAGAAAGGGAACAACCTAAAATCTGTTTTTCCTGCATTTCACCCTAACCTGTTCTGTGGGGCTATTCTGTCTGCCTTTCAGCTGGATAACATAGGATAATTTTAACAAAAGTTCCAAAACCGTACAAAAGAAGCAGCTTGTTTGGTGCCTGTGTGTGGTTCCCCCCCGCCATCCTGCTATGCTAACTTACAGGACTACTATATGTCCAGTTGCTCTCAATATGTCTTCTTTTTCTGCCCTCAGGATCATTCCTAACAAGTAAATGAACACTAGGTCTAGGTAACTGAAACTGTTCTTTTCTCTGCTTTTTCTCTTCAAATAGGAAAGAAAGTACTCCTACTAGAACTCTTACTGTGTTGAAACAGACAGTGAAGACCAAAAGAGCCCATACTAAATCTGAATCCACATCATAACCTCAGAATGACTGCAAAGGATAACTTACTGGAAAGTGTAAAACTGGACATGGAATAATATACCCATCCTATTACAGTTGACCATGGAAGAGAGGACAAATTTCTAAAAGCAAAGGTTTTCACAAGCCATCTTCCAAATATCACCTGCTCTTAAAAGACAAGTCATCTGTGGCACCTAAAGCTAACATCAAAGTTAACCCAATCTTCTGGTAACCATGAAGAATATCATTATTCTTGAGGAGGAATTAATTCTTCCCCAGTAACCTGACAAACAGGAAAAACAAGCAGACTCTGCAATAGAATTACAGGGTGAATCAGTCTCATTTTACACTTCAGCAGCCTCCAATTGCTTTGGTAGAGTGATAATCACATGGACTAAAGAACTAAGAGAACTAGCCTCAAAGGACTTCGCAATCAATTCTCTCCTTAATAAGATGTCCTTATCAGCTATGTTCATGAGAAAAGTGTCTATGGACGCTCCCAACTCCTCAGCCTGCGTTTGCATCTGTGGCTACAGACACTGTAGACACAGCTGCTATGCAAAACATTAGATGAAGTGTTTGATGAAAAATTTGAACAAGTGGGTGTGAGCTGAGATGAAAAGGTAGAAAGCCAAGCTTTTTTTTTTCCTTTTTTTTTTATTTCCTAGGAGTATTTTGGGATAACTCAAAAGTAGAACAGGGTAAACATTTTCAGCTGAAGTGTCCGTGTAGCTGAAAGTGTGGGCTAGGCAATTGATGACTGTTTTGTAAATATGATTTCAATTTCACTAGATAGCTAAAGATCACATATACTTTTTGACACTATTTAAATTAAATATTTTGGATTTTCATAATAAAATTTCCTTTAATTTTATTCTTAAAAGTCATTATTTTTCCTGAGATGGATTTTTGTTCAAATGATTTTCCAAATGAATAAAAGCTTTGCAAGAAAAAAAATGTGCAGGTCTATTCAAAACATTTTCATTTTTTAGAATTTCCAGAAAACTTAAAAATCAATTATGGTTCTACTGAAAGTGAGTGAGATTAACACAGCAAAACTTTCCTTGACTTCAAAGATTTACTCTGACTTTCACTGACTGCAAGATTTTGTGCCTGATTAACAAACAAAAAGTTTCTTTTGAACCTATTATCACACTAAATCTCTAGAAAAGATTCAATATTTTAAAGGAAAAAAAAAGATCAGATGAAAAAATCTTGAGAAAAGAATATATCCTGTATCAGTGATCAGGCCCATCTCCATGAAATGCTATTTCAAAATGGGAGAAAAGAAATGTCACTTAATTACATACAAAAGTACACATCTCCATTGTCTCCTATGGAATAAGGAATTATTCAATGAAGGTTACTCTCAGTAAATCTAGGAGAAACATATTTCATCAGAGAATAGAGAAGTACCAATATATCAGCAATATTTTTAATGGAAAAGCATGAAATAAATCAATGTTACCTCCTAGCTTTGGCTTAATACTGCACGTTTGCCTCAGTAAGATAGAGATGTTTCACTTGGACTTTTTTATTGAATTTCATGTTGATATTAGAAACTGTTATTTTGTATTACACTATTTTTATCTTACGCGAATGCAAATTTACCAAAATGAAACATAGCAATGTTTAAGTGATGATTTTTGCCAAATTTTTGTCCAGTAAGAAATATCAACACTTTCAGTTTTCTATTCAAATAATAAATATAAATTTTGGAATATCAGAATATCCTGTGGGATGGAAATAATGTTTTTTAGATCAACTACACTGATAGGAATGTAAAGAGCTTTTATTCCTCCTCCATATTCCCAAGACACTAAAGAATATATCAATGTATTTCAAACTGTAGAATTCTTCATTAAAATTAGATCAATACCAACTCTTCAACTGAGATTTCTTTTTCGTTCTTCTTCTAAAATAGAACAAATTAAGGAACCAAGAACAGTTATATACGCAAAGAAGTTACACAGCTAAATTTCCTAATGGCTACTGAATTATTTCAAATGCTATTGAATTTTTATGCCCTTCATTTTGGAGAACAATCTCATTTAAAAAAAATTAAAGTTTCATTCTTAAAATAACTCTTCTTCTTGACAGCATGTGTGATAAACTAAGACTGACAAAGAATGAATGATCTTGATTTACTACTTTAAAATATAGTGCAATCATTCTGCTTGCCTGTCCTCTGATTAACTCTGCAGTTTATTTAAATAATACTGCTTTCCAGTTAGGAAAATGGGTATTTCTGGTTTATAATCATGGCATTTTTATAATGTAGTGAGAGGAAAGTCTCACTCAAACTTAGCATCCTTGCTGTTTCTGAGAAAACAAATTTGCATGGTACAGCTATATTGGTTTAGGAAGTTAATATCACCAGAGTCCCAGCTGCCTTACCATATTAGTATGTTTTCATTTGACATAAAGGTACACTATCTGTTTTACAATAATGTGGCAAAAGAATGCGCTCTGAATTATATTAATCAATTATATTGGTTCAGTTATATTGAAAAAATACAGTTGCTGAGATCTCAGATCAATAACCTGTATCCCCCACAAGAAAACACACCAGTAAGCTGCATGTTTCATACCTCTCTATTGAATTAAGATGCTCAGATGAAGAATCACAAATACACTGTGGTTCTCGTGCACCTGGAAAGCTAGAGAAGACAAGATAACGGAACTTAAACTTCCCTGAAGCACATATTCTTCCAAGAACATAGAATTAGCTTGAAAATATTGAAGCTTTGTGACAAAATTCTCTTTCGCAGTCTTAATCATAGTTATCGACTGCTCAAAATGCTCAGATTCAAAAGTTCAGAACCTCTGCCTGTGACACTACCTTCCACATGGAGAATAAATACAGCCTATCTAAAAGCTCATCCCAATGAGAAAAAGAGATTCATAGTGTAAGCTGAAAAAATTCTGCTTATACTATCAAGTATAAATAATAAACATGAACATATCCAAAACAGGGAACACTGCAAAGTGAAAAATGCTCTGGGAGAAATTTGCAGTTGTGAAGATTGCTATGTGAAAGATACATATTTGATTTAGAAGTCCAAGCTAACAAAATTCTAAAACACATTTTAAGAAAAAGATGTGGGAGAAAGCAAGAATACTTCCCCCACATTAAGAACCATGTTTCTTGATTCATCTGACTTTAGTTTCTGCAGAATTGGTTTTCTGGCTCATTTTAATACTCTAATTTTGATAGATTAAAATTGTGAAGCTGTTGGATATGTTTCATTTATTTGATCATTGTAATCTTATCATTTCTTCCAAAATTTGTTATTTACCTGTAACACGATTAAAGTACCTGCTGCTCTAAGCTCCTCATTACACTGAGAATTACACTGCTGGGGAGTTCACATTCTTCAGCTACTCAACACAAATCTATTTTAAAAAGTGAAAATAAAATACCTAACTGACATTTGGGAAATAATGTCACTATGATCTGATTAATAAACGAATTGTGCCATGATGTTGTTACAGCCGTATAACCGAAGCCTCGTAAAGCAGCCCTTCCAGGTTGACATATTTGGGGAATTGCTTTGGGGAGTTCTACGGTCAGCGAAGCTTTAGATAAAAATGTACAGGTGTGTCTCTATAAAAATATACAATTACTTTCTGAAGTCATGCTTAAGTAAGCACTTTAAATGATAAAATTAAAGTGATATTCTTATTAGATCATGTAATGCAAAAAGGCTGGGATATGTGGGACACACAATTGATTCAGCCAGCTATAATGATCAAGGAATATATTCATGTCCAAAAATGCACAAACATGGCTTGTGAATTGGACCTTTAAAATCTGAGAAAGCAGTCTGCATTTTGGAGCTAATAGATACACATGTAACTGGGGGTAACAGTAGTAACTACCAGCACACTGCTCTTGATTCTCCCCGATACACTCTCAATGCTGTCACAGAGCTTAACTAAGTACACAAGAGACATGTTTGTCAAAATAGAAGTTTTAGTATATTTGTTTTGTTTATAAGCATCTTTTTCAGCCTTTTAGGAATATTCAGACAATACTGGAGATGCTCCAAAGCAATCAGATATAGAAATGTTTCCAAACTAACACAACAATCTCATTTTTATACCCACTTTTATTTGGAAATTTGATACCTTAAGAACTCTCTCATATGTCTGACCTTTATTCTCAAAGATCTCTAAACAGACATGCAGGAAACATACACTGGAATTTTTGCATCACTTTTATTATAGAAATTGTTAGGCAGCGAATCAATTCACTAGGGAAACACCCCATAGCCATCTCAACCCAGCATCTGCCTTTTACCACAGCGCTGCTAGGTGCATCTGCACGAAACAGAGCTCTCTAGATTTAGGTCTTTCTACGCTACAGAAAGAGTTTCATCGCATTTCTACTTCGGAAGATGCAAGATTTAGTTCTAATAATCTTAAAAGTAGTAAAATATTTACTATACAGAAATCAGGAATAATTTGTTTTGCTCAACACTAACAAAACACTACTTTTATTTCAGACGCTTTTGTTTTTAATACCTTATAGGTAAGCTATTATACAATAGTCTGAAGAAAGATGGCATGCCCTATCTCTGTTGTAGGATTCCAGAGGACAAAAAAGGAGAAAACAGTATCGTAATGCTTCAGTTAGCTTGAAAACACAGAACAGGAATCTGAATCTTCAACATGTGTGTGCAATATATGACAGGTCTGCAGCAATGATGTATTGGATAGAGTGCGTTCACCTCAATATCACTGTATAAATTATTACCTGGGTGATTAGGTACTAGCAAGGAGAGGCAGAAAGAACTGATGAGCTGTAACATTGCTGTAGCTGAAAACTCAAGGAATGAGAGCAAATATGCACTTTAATTTATTATCATTTCAACCAAGTACATATATTTGCACTTTTTAGATAGGAATTTTGAGATACAATTGCATTGTGCTAAACAAGACAAAAATATGTTTTGAAACCCAAGTGTAAAAATGCAGTTGGTTATATTTCAGCACAAGGAACTCCACTGAGATATCTTAATAACTGTTAAAAATTTCACATAAACATTGTAGGATTGATTTCTGGCAAGAACAACCAGCAGAAACAGCATATTTGAATAATGTATTTCTAGCGAACTTATCTTGACTTTGCTCTATTAATTATGGGCTTATTCCTGAAAATAATAATAAGAGCTGTGCCAAAGTAATGTTTTTAAGCAATTGAACGTGTCAATGCACACAATTTTCAAACCAGAAAGCCAGCTAACTTTAAAAAGGTTTATTTTTGAAAGCTCCATATTCAGTAAAAAGTAGTACAAAAATAGACAGAATTTATAAAGACCAGTGAAAATTTTAAATAATAAATCATGCAGTTTCTGAAAACAACGTGTATTGTCTGTTTTCTCATCATATCAAGATACAAAAGTAGCAAACGCAGAATGTTTCTCTGTAAGATAACCTTTATACTAGTCCTTTGGTGCTCAGAATTGAATAAGAGTCTCTTATAAAAAATAATTTACCAATTCCACCAAAATATTGCAACTCAAAGTTGCAATATTTTTGTTTCAGACAATTTCAGAAGTCCAGAATGATGCTTTTTAGTAATTTTTAATTAAGATTTAAAAAAATTGTATTCATATGTGTGGAATTTCTAAATAACCTACATTTGAAAGTACGATTCATTGCTGTAGAAGTTTCAAAATATATACTTTTAAAATAATTTTGAAGTCATAAATATGCCTTTTCTTGTTCATAAACTTGATCATTTTAATAAATTTGAAATGAAATTTGAGACCAGAATAAAATCACGTTTCAATTAATGGTAACATCCAGCAGCTGAATTCAGTAGAACTATTCTTCCACCCGCAGATTTCATGTGTTTCCAATATCAAGGTTAATATAACACAAAATCTTGATGCTAATCACTAAGGTATCAGAAAGAAACACTGTATTCAGAACTAGAATATACCTCTCTTAAAACTCTCTTAGATGGGTACAAAGAATTAAAAGAAACTTACTTCTGCAGGTTGAACAGAAAGGTACAGAATTATGACACTTGGGTTGGTTGGAGCATTTGTCAGTGGTATAGCAAACCCTAAAAGAAGGGCTAATACTTTTGGAGGTGGCTGCAGTGTGTTGGATCTAGCCCTGTCTATCAGGATTGCTGTGGAGCAAGAACATGCGAAGGCAAGAACAGACGGCTTCTTTCACCTTCACAAAGTTTTGCCACTCTGCAGGGAAAGAGACAGTGTCATCATCAGCAGGTATAATTATTATATGCTCAGTTTCCCAAGACATCTCAGAGGTAACCTGTGATACTCTAAACCCATAAAAGTGTTGGCAACCAGAAGAGTTAACCTATGGTGATGTACATCTTATATGCTCAAAAAGGCAAACTAGAAATGTCAAGGACAGTTTGAGATAGTATTATATGATGAGGCAGTTGCTTTCATCTACACTGTTTTGTTGGCATTCAGTTTTAAAGATGGTCATTTCTCCTGCACTCTCCTGAATATGCCTTGTTGAAAATACAAGGCACAATATAAATTACAGAAGTGACCCTAACCCTTCATTTGACATCTGAAATAATGGCTTCTTTTAATAAACACTTTCAATATGCTCCTCTATAAATCAATGCATAAAAGCTAATGTCAGGGTTGGAATTAGGGAGGTAAAAGTAAATAAGGGTTTTTCTAACTTCCTTTCCTCTCCTATTTTTTTCTTTTATTGCTGCCTGCTACGGCTTAAGGTATAGTTTATGATAAAATATGGTTGTCCTACCTGACGGACAGATATTTCTTCAGGGCACCTTTTTCCCATGAAAAGCATTTCCGTTTTCTAAAACAAATTTGGGGATGGGCAGGAAAAAGAACACAGCAGTTAATCTTTAACTTCCGCTGGAGTTAGTGGAGGAACAAGCACCAAGTATGTGCCATGGTCATTGAAATCTACAGACTTCTTGAACCATTTTACTAAACAGCTAAAGATTATTCATTTTTTTGACGAGTACTATCAAACACACATTAGGAGTGCTGTCTCTTCTACGCTATTTGATGCGTTTGGAGTGAGACTGATTTCAGGTAACTTCAGCTGTCTAAACTCATAATCTCTGCTCCTTCAGCTGAGCATCCAAAGAAGCCATGCATTGCCAGTGGATGGTTTACCTCATTCCAAAATAGTATCTGAGAGACGGGACAAAGTGCAGTGTGCACTGCATCCCTATCACTCTCTATTCCTGTCTAAGGGAGCTAGACAGCTAGCTTAGATTAGCTGCCCTACATTTGAATGCCTGAAGTTACATAAGATGAAACCTACCCCTGATCACCTTCTGTCAAAATGATTGTTCACATCCCCAGGGATTGTCAGGGGGTAATGTGACAAAAGTTTCTTTCTTCAGCAAAGGTACAACAGCAAACATTTTTAAGGGAACCCTTTCTAAAAAGTTCTTATAAAATTGCTTCTCTTACACTTTGCAGGAGGGAGGGGAATCAATTATTTTGATTCTAAGACCAAAGATCACTTCCATCTAAATGATGTTTGTGTCTCTACGTACTGTTGTTCTCCCTGCAACGGCTGTTTCACAAAAATCCATCCCTCCCATAATCTGCATCTGTTAGAATACCTTTCTCAGGCTCAGCAGAAAAAAATGCCAGAGTTTAAACAGTTAGACACTTTGAATTGTCCACATAGGAAAGGTCCCTGTGCATGCCTATTGGGCCACTATTTGTCTGATAACATCAATACAAAAAGTACGCTAGACATCTTAATAACTATTGGAAACACATTAATCTATTCAGCACACACTAGTGTTTATTGTTTCTATATAACCTATGTAAGTATTTTAGTATCGTCAACACTGTGCTAGATAGAGCTCCCAAAGTGGAAGACATTTATCTTAAAGTCTTTACAGGATAGGACTGAGGTTCTGTGATGCTTTTATAGGAATCTGTGAGAGTTGAAGAACCTGAGAGCTTTAGGGTATCTTTGTGTTTTTCCAAGTCCAAACAATTTTGGAGGTGAAAGGTGGTCTTGGTACAGTTTAGAATGTCCTGGTGGTCTTCAGAGGCTATGACAAGCTCACTGGACTGTTTGATAGGGTACTATGCTTCCTTAAAATTCTTGAAGTGCTTTAAGAGACAGTCCCCTACCAAACGACATGTCTGTTGGGCCCCAGGCAGCTGGACCATTCATAATGCACCCATTGCACTGGAGTTTGCAAAGGACTCCTTACAAAACAGCCTTGGCACTAGTGGTCTTCCACAATTGCCCTAGGAATCAGTCCTTTGGAGTCAGGTGGGGTGACCACAGTCAGGCAGCGGAGCAGGGCTAAGGATTTCATTCTAACCGTCCATCCATCCATCCATCCCTCCATCCATTCATTTCTATACTGGATGAAGACTTTGGTCATCAAGGCAATGAATCTAAATCTTCCCTGAGTAAAATAAGAAAATGTTGGGAATATGTTCCAGATATTCATTCCTTACGCACCTCATAAAGGCATTTTAATTAGGAAAGGAATCATCTAAGTTGCAATTTTAGACAAAAACCAATGGCTACTCTGGTTTAAATGACAAAATATAGCTTTAAAAACTCTTTGCTGGACTATAATAATTTCTTTAACAGATTGGCTGGTAATACAATATCATTCCAAACTTGATAAGCTTTGTAGCAGATGGTAGAATGAGTTTTCTTATGTGCTATGAATGTCTAGCATTACGTCATGATGCAGACAGGATTAGTTTTCCGGTATGCTAATCAGAAATGCGGCAAGCTAAATTTTTCTTCTTTTAAAAGAAGAAGAATGTTTCTGCTCCTTCCCTGTGACTCAAGAAAATTATGACTCAAAATACTTGCTTAGTTCTTAAAAATAGGTTTATAACATTACCTAGCATGCCTCCCAAAAAGGTTGCTCATAATTTTTCATGTTCAGTCACTCTCTTGTGGAAGAGTCTGACCCTAACTTTAGAAATCACTTTTATCCTACGCATTATGAGCCACATGTTATTGGCTGTGCTGCCCGGAGAGATGCTTGTATCTAATCTATGAGCTGTTAGGTAGTGAACTGATATTGCGATTATTTTCTGTGCTCTAGGCAGTTACAGCTTGGCAGTTCTTGTAAATGAGAGGCTTAGTCTCTTGATATTTATCCACATAAATAACTGAGATGTATCAATCTGCTCTAAAACAATTTAGGTGGTCAATAAGCAGGTTCTTCTGTTCAATTTGCAAGTGCTGAGGATAATTTGCCACTCTTCATCTGTCCTGATGGAAGAAATCACACTTTAATCACATTTAGTGGTAGAAGCATTTAAAAGGCTCTCTTTTGTGGAGAATTTTCTTTTATGTAACTTCACAAAATGCAGTGTAATTCAGTGCACTTTTAATTATTATAATGGAGATTAAAGTATGGATATATAAAGCAATAATAATTAATGTACGATAGACATTAGAAATACGGGCTGATTTCTATGTTTCTGTGTCTATTTGAATCCATATTGAATCTGACTTCTAAACAGACAGGATTTTCTTTAAAATAGTTTTAATGTTTACTCAGACCTCTTCATTCGACTGCAGAATATGCCAAAATATTTTATTTAGAGTCTTGTGCTTTAGTTCAAAGAGTGAATGAAGTCTGACATTCTCTGAGATTTTCACATAAAACCTAGAGTGATTCAGGTATCTCTTCATAAGCGTCTAGTGTCATTTTAGTTGCCCTAAGACAGCTGGCCTGGCTTCCAGCTGTTTCTCCTTCACAAATCCTTAGCTTTGCCACTTAGAAGGATTCCTCAAGCACAGCTGTTATTTCCTTCTTCTTGACTGCAGTTGAGGAGTCCGCATATCTTCGCTCAGATCCCCCTCATGGGCTACCTCTGCTTTTTTTCTAGTTCTCATTTTCGGGTTAACTAGACTTTTGTTTCTCTTTGCATTTTACAGTCTATGTTATATTTATACAAGGCCAAGCTAAGTCATGGTCAGTGTTCAGTAAATAGAGAGGAGATTGCTGAGCATACTCCATCACCAGTGTGACAAGGAACATTCTGGCAAAAGAAAACTGCTACCTTTCAACAGGAGCATGCTGTTTAGGTTTGTGGGAGCAAAGTCTTCCTGAAAGAATGTCACCAAGTGTCTACGTGTAAGCCGCTGACTCTCTTCCTCAGGAGTCCTCACTACTAATCAGTCAACTGGTTCCATAAGTGCATCAAACTACAAAGAGCCAATAGTCTCTATGAGTTTTACAACAGCTGAAAATGAAACTTGCATTAATTCCTTCAAGCCCTCCTTCAGTGATCTCCTGGAGTTTCACCAGGGTCTTTCTCCGTCCCTGATGGGCTCCAAATAATCATATCTGGGTCTTTCTTCATAGGGTATGAGAAAATTTTTAAAGCTTTATAATTCTCCTGCCTTTCTTTTGTCTGAATGAACAGTTTCTAAATTTCTCTGATCTTTATTTTATTCTTGTCCTCTGCATATTTCTTTTTTTTCTTTTTTAATTTTTTCATTTTATCTCGTAGATTTTCATTTACTCGTAGATTTATCTACGAGTACTGTAATATTACTGCTGGCAAAAGAGAAATTCACTGGGAAGCTCATCAAAATTGTTTTCTATCCCGGCTATCCGTCACACAAATTCTTATAGTTTGCCTTACTCCTCTGTTTTTCTTTATTTCAGTTATAAAGTCTTTAGAGTTAGCACTGAGAGCTTTTACAGTTTCCTCACTTAGTCTATTCTGATAATGTGTGTATGACTATCATTTCTATATTTTTTTTTCTTCTTGTGTGTGGTAAATATTAAATATTTCATTTAGTTGTGTACTTTAATATTGAAATTTCTTCCTATATATCAAGTGGCTTTCTCAATCAAGCACAGTGTCAAAAGGTATACTTCTCTCTTCATTACATGACTCTTCCTTGATATGTGACTCTCGCTGTAACTATTCTATCATACAAAATATTTGAACTTATTTGCACCGAATAGATCTTGAAAATATTTAGTTATCTAAGCATGTAGGTTTTACTTTTCATTCAAGAGCCTGTTTAAAGAATGAAGGTGTAGAAATGTGACTTTGCATATCTGAGGATGCTATGTACTTATGGAAATACTCTTTCTTTTCTCCTTAAAGTAAAAGCAAATCTATAAGGTCCTCAGTTTCTAAACTTATATTATGTTTCTTTAGCCTTGTTATGTATCTGTATAAACATTTCAGGGTTTGCAGTGATTCCATATCAGAGAAGAAGCACCCAACTTTCAAGTTTAGCTTTCTAAATATTCATTAAGGAATTCATAAATGATCTAATAATAAATATGTAACAATCTAAGGTGAGTTCATTTAATTTCTTGTACAGTAAGTCTCATGTATCACTTAGAAAATTCAGTCAATCATCTGTGGAAAAAAAAACGTTTTTAGGTAAACATAGCTGAATTTATTTTTCATATACTATTTTTCTATGAGTCAGCTGTATTCACAGGTCTGCGGTGATATATGAGAGAAGAAATATATACTCTGTCCTTCAAGGAATCTTTACTTGATTTATTTCTTATTTTGTTGTTTCTTTTATTCTGTAATAATAGCCATACAGAATGACAGTGTTGTCTACAGGTGCACTTCAGGTGTGGAAAAACGTAACAGCTCTGGTTATAGATATGGGATTGTGAACAAAAGCAAAAAACTCAAGAGATTTCTATGAAAGATAATACTAAGAAATTACTGGCTAGAAAAATGTAAGAGCTTAAATCGTATTTTTCCGTGCTAGAAGTAGCTTATAAGGCTTGGAGTAGAGCTTACAAAAAGCTTTGTATCAAGAGCTTTCTGTTTCAGTTATATATGTTGTATTAGAGAGACAAAAGGCAAATGGCTACTAAGAAACTGGAGCTGCTGTAAAACAGAAAAGCATCTCCTCTTCTTACAACAACTGCAGAGTGAAAGGACAGGATGTCCAGCATATCTCTGTGGTCCATCTGTGTCCCAGCAGGTAGCAGTAAGTTACAGCCGCTTTCAGTCTGTTTGAAGTATACCAACACTGATCTGGTACCCAGGCAGTCTGCTGACCTTTGCCGAGCACATGTTGGAAAGATAGAATAATTTGGTTCTAATTCTATGACTTTGTAGCAATATATGGAAGATTTTTCCAGATGTCACCTTGAAGAAATCTGGGGGAGATCCTCAGTACTAGTAAAAGGCTGTACACATTTAGCCTTACTATCCACAGTCGCACAAACTGCACAAAACAGCAAACCACTTCACGTTTGGTTACTTACCGGTTATGTAAAGATTCCTATCTCTGAACATGTCTGTCTCCATCCGTATTTTTTTCTTCTCTGAGAGTAAGTTTCATTTATCTCTACTATTCAAAAACTAATGAAAGCAAGAAAATTAACCACCAAGATATAACCCCATTTTTCTTTTCGCAGCATTCCAGAAGTAGCTAATAGGTGAAAGAGAAAATAAATCCTGAAATCCTGCAGCAGCAAACATTGGTTAAATTTGCATCCTGACTTAAAATAGTATTTTAAGCTCCATTCATATAAGAAATAACTGTTTTGGAAGGATAACAATGACATATAGCTGTAAGAGCACACACAACTCTTAAATCCACTAGAAAACATTGCTGTCACTTTGTCATGCTTGCAGTGAATAGCAAAGTTTACTGAAGTTACTGAAGTGGTTCCCCAGGCATTAAAATGTGTAGGGATTATAAATCCAGAAAATTCTATGAGGAAATGAACCCCTATCTATTTTGAAAGCCTCAACAGATATTTATCATTAGTAGTAATACCTGTGAAAGCTCACCTGTCCAAAACAAAAGCAGAAAATAACTCTAAGATCGTCTCACTCTTCATTCTAAGCGTGGGCTTTTGGAATTATTGATCTACGGAGAGTATCCATCAGTCATTGATATCCCCTCCAATTCCTTGCCTCTTCCATTATCCTGCTACTTCTTTAGCCCCACAGTAAGGAGCTAGAACAGTAATACATGAGAGAATTTGGGAAGGATGTGTGAAACATTTAACAGCTTAGATTTTGAAAATTAAATGCTCAGGAAGATTAGAATTAAATGCCAAAATCCCCTATTTTCTCCTATTTTTTATGCTTTTTTATTCATACAGTTGACAAATTTATGCTCATGCATATTATACGTGTAATGGTGGTGACTTTGAATATGCAATCGGAATAAGAATCAGCTTCAAAAGTTTTCTTGCTAAGAATGTAAACAACAGTGTATGGGGGTATGAGCGTTCACCAGATGCAGTGAATGAAGGTGTGTCAAGGTTGAGTGGTAGGATTTATTTGAATGGGATATTGATGAAAAAGGGACCTAAAAAACCTGCAAGAAAGCTCTGAAGACAAGTGCAGACAGACCTGAAGCTGTTCTGCTAATGCTATGAGCAATCCAACAGCCAGCCATGTCCTGGCCAGAAGCCGCAGAGTTGCATTAGCTGCACAGTGTTGCGTTTAGCTCCTGAGAGGTAGGTTTATTAGTCCAGGCTCAGTGATGGTCTATCACAGCCACATGGCTTTTGGATGGGAGCTGGAGTAAAGCCAGACAGCTTGCAGAGTGGGTAGAATGAATTTGGGTCTGTCTGCATCTGTCCGTGTAGATGTGCCAGATGCTTTGAAGAGGGGTTGTGTGCTGCAAAAGGGAAAGCATGGTTGGTTTGTTTTTTTCACACCTAATTTCTTAGTTGAGGTACAGTGCTGAGTTAAAAGGGATACTTCCCTTAAAAACAAGAGATCTGTAATATATGTGACTGTAAACCTCAGATGTCAAATACTCGAGGTCTCCTTCAGAAGTGTTTAAATAGTAGAGGAAATTGATTCTTTAGACTGATTTTTTTGCATATATACCTTCTGAATGATGCAAAACAGGTTTGCTATGAGAAGTAAAATAAGTCTTTTGTGAAAGAAGGAGGAGAATAGCTCTGGTGCAGGGAATAGCTCTGACCAATGTGGGAGGGGAGAAGCAATGATGTGCTGAGCCAAGCACTGCAGGGAGGAAGGGGAGGCATGTTACTCCTTTGTAGCCAGAGTTAGCTGTACCCTTAGCAGCAACAGAGTTGGTTATGTAGGCAGAGATGACCAGTATGACTGAATATCTATGTTGGTGGAGTCTACCTAGATGGCAAGCAGAACAGGGTCCAGCAGGCTCTCTCATGCCAGATGGCATAGACGATTAGATGCAGAAGGCATAGATGATTAGATGCAGAAGGCCTGGCTATCGCCTTAAGCTACGCCTTTATCTGCCTTCTCACATATGTGTAGTACACGTGTGCGTACACAGTATGTGTGTATCTATGAACAGCTTCCTCACTACTCACACAGCAATGCACCACGAATTGCAACCTCATTTCATACATATGAAAATGAGAAAAATGAGAAAGAAAATGCATCTTTTGCTTCTGGAGAACAATCATTGCAAACAGCAAGAGTCATGCACCTCTATTTTTTGGAGTAATGCCATTCTATTTACATCTGTTTGGAGAAAAATTATCATAATCTTAGATCACTTATACAGCTTCCAGAGATTGGCATGTCTCTGTTAACAGTGGCCAGGGAAAAGAGAGCAGCTTTGATCATAGCCACATAACTCCATGTTATCAGGTGCAAGACCGTTCAGAGGAACATGAAAACTCAGTATGGTATCAAGATTGCTTTCAATAGCAATGACTAGCAGAAATAAAACCATTGTTCAGACGGTCTTTTTTAGAATACCTTTCTCTTTTAGCCAAACACAAAGCCACAATAAACAAACAAGCAAACAAAATAAATAAACAAAATATACAAATAATGTAAACAGACAAACAAAAATAGATGAGCGACATCAAAAGTGACTTTTTATATTTTCAGCAGAGGAGAGATTTGTGCTAATTGAGGTGAACAAAATAATTAATAATGAATGACTGTTTACAAGAGGGCATATGGATAATGACACCCAAAAGGAGTGCTTAAAGTTGTGTTTGAATTACATGATCATAAAGGGGCAGTAAAATTTAAAAACTGACCAGGCTGAAACCCATATAGAGAAAAGAAAAGCTATTATTGTTATCCTTGGAAATGATTGTTAACTCTTGGCATAGGCTAAAGGTTGATTTTGCAGAAAAGTGAGAAGTTAAGGTTACAGTCCACATCTGAAACTCTACTCTGTAGGCAGCTGTTTCAGCTTTCAGGCACTGAGCAAGCTATTCTGTCATTTAACGCAGGTAGGAAAAGCATACTCGGCTCTGTCCTCCGCCTGAATGGAGCATTCTTGAGAATGCCTAAATCCTGTTTAGCGTATTAGTCTCAACAAGGGAACTTGCTGTTGAATCTGTGCTCCTGAGTCAACAGAAGTCAAAATTCATTGGCTTATACTAATGGCGAAGGGTTTGGACTGTTGATCTGGGATAAGGAAGTCCTGTGGTTGTTCCACCACTTCTCTACTTTATCCAAGCCTGCTGGATTCCATGTTAGTAAAAGGGAATATAATTGGACATTTAATTTTCAGGAATCTCAGTGCTGAGTGTCACAAAACCATCTTCATCTTTTTCATCTGGTCTCTAAGCTTGGCATAGGATTTCTTTTAAAAATATTAACCTAAAATATTTCTTTTTCCTAATACAGAAGACTGCTTCTTCTTTTACTACTCACAGTTCAACTTACTCTCTCATTAAAAGTCCTAAATAGCTATTATCATTTCAATGCAATTACAAGATATTTTGATCTAGACAATTAGAGTTTCAGTCTGTATTAACATTTCTCATGAATGACATGTGATGTATATTACTTCTACCGAAATACCATCAAAAAAGTTTATAATCATAACAGAATAAAACGTGAGGTTTTGTTCGTTTTTCCCAACTCAAAATGTCTACATGGCTTTTGACAACGTTTTTGGCTTGAGGATATTTTGAGTTTTTTTTTTTTCCAATTGCAGTTGAATCACAATATGAACGATTACCACTATAACCAGTAGTGGAATACGCCATTTTAGCTCTTTCAGATACAAGGAATGGATTAACCTTAAAGGAGGTGGATCAATTTTGTCAAGTAGTGTTACTTACACCGGGTCAAGCCTTTCTGATATTCAGTTCCTGCCATCTACCCAAAATAAGTGTAAGTCAAGTCTTTCATAAGAAAACTAATGAATTTAAAAAGTCTTTAATATTTGATATCAGTGAAATTTTCTATGATGAAGTTTCTCTTTTAAATCATCTTTTGATTGTCATTTGTGGGGAAAACTAAATCATTTCAGGGATGATTTAAACTGGAAACCCAAATCCCATCATAACCCTTCCCCCCAGCCCCCAATCCCCCTTTTTTTTTTGTAAGAGCAGAATTCATCCATTTATCTGTGAATAGCCATGTGGGTCAGATGTGTCAGTCTCAGGCGATCTCTAATAGAAAACGGTTGAATACTCACTTGGCTAGATAATGTAGGTATATTATTTTGATAGAAGAGCAGTTATTTAATGTCATGGGTGATGAATGGCACAAGAATAGTTAGAAGGGAAATAATGGCGATAATTTGTCAAAGATGTTAAGAGAGAGAGTAGCAGGGTAGGTGAAGTAGAATGATACACTGTGTAGTTAGAATAATATGATATAGTGCTGGAGGGATGGAGAATAACTTAGCAGGACAAAAAATAAAAATAAAAAAATAGGAAAAGTAATAGGCAAACACCATCATGATCTAGAAGACTGAAGAAATTTAGGAAAATAGGAGTGTTTGGGATACTTCTGCTACAATCCAAATAAAGCCTAAGAATCAATGTAATAGCAATCATGAAAATAGAGGAAAAAACAAGATATACCAGTTAAAAAAGATACAGGTGAGAAAAACAGACTAAAGGATAATATTAATGGCAAAGAAGGGAATAAATCCAATAAGAAGTGATTTTATATAACATTCTGCCTGATTAAATCATTCTGAGTTACTGAAGTTAAATGTTTGAGTACAGTCAGTGGGTAGACAAAATAAAAATAGACAAGGAAGAAAAGGTATGCTTCTGGAAGATCTCAAACAATTTGCAATTATTTTTAGCTTTTAAAAGAGCCCTTTCAGACATTTATGACTAATCAGGACATTGAAGGATTTTAAAATACAATAAGTAAATGGAAATTAGATTTTTTTATTAAAGAAAGAGTAAATATAGCTGAAAACTTAGGGTTTATGAGTTTTTCAGTGAAATGAAGAAACTGAAAAGTCTGAAATACAGAGGGATGAGTCACAGATAAAACAGTGCAGTTATATTGCAATAAGAGATGAAAACAAAAGACAAGCAAGAGTTTTGAGCAGCTGGTAAGGTTGCTAAAAGTCTCATCGCTACAGAAAACATCCCTGTGAAATTTAAAATCTACAAAATATAAAAGAAATGATGAAGTCTTCTGTTTCTGTCTGCTAGGAATAACTAGATATGTGCAAATGAGAGAAAGTGTTTTTGAAAGACAGTTGTCCTTTGAGAGACAACTAGTTTGTTCATTCAGATTTTCATCAAAGAAAATAATTTTAATAATTAATACAACTCAGCCTAACTCAGTTCCCCCCAGGTAGTGTGACCTTCTTCCCCCACAGCCAACCAGACCAGCTTTGTGGACCATTTTGAGATGAAGTTATGATTGTATCTCCGCAGCCTTCCAGTCTTCTCATCTTTGAAGACGAGAATCTATGTTCATTATTGCTAAAAAAGCTATCCCTGTGCATGCTCAAATACATAGATTGCTCACACAGTTGTCAGAGCATAATATACAATCTAAATAACTGGCTTTTTCTCTGCCCTCAAAGTTTGTGCACTGGGGTAAAGCAAGGATTACTCCACTGTGGTAAATGCAGTTGCATTGCTGCAAAATCAGTAAGACAGAAGCATCAGATATCTCTTTTCTTGCTCCAGCTACCAGCTTCCACTGTGTCTTGTTTTCTCTTTTGACTGTGTTCATGCTGATAAAAAGCATTCCTCCTTTTGAGAAGTTGGGGCAAGGGAAGAAGAGGGAGAAGGAATGGAAGGTGTAAACAGTGATGAAAAAAATTATGTCAAGATACTTCTTTCTAGACTGGAGAGATGAATCAGGAGATGATCTGTCTCCTATAAACTTATTTATTATTACACTACGCTGAAAGATAGACTCTTCATGTGGGTCATTCCTTCAAAGGCTCTTTTTCTCCAACCTCATATCTTCCTGCATACAGAGTATGCATTGGTTGATCATTTATTTCAGGGAAAAAAAAAGTGGCAGTAATGGTTTTTCAGTGTATGTGCAATATAGATTCTTAAAACCCATGTTTCTTGCTTGTGCTATTTAAGTATTCTTCTTTAGATACCTAAGTGTCAACAGGTGTAATCAAGTGTAGGGAGTCATGTTGAGAGGCAGCCTTGCTGTGACAAAGCAGAGACGTCCTACTGAAGAAGCAGCACATGCAAAGCTCTGCAAACAGCAGAATTTACTTGGCACCTATGCCCTAGCGAAGCTGACATACCACCTTGTGTGCGGGCACAGTGCCATGCTGACAGATGGCGATGAGCACAAGCAGCCAAGAGACCATGTCTGAGCATCAAATATGTTTGTGGAGGGCAGGATTCCCAGCTAGAAATGTCAAAACAGCTGTTTGTCCTGAGTTTTGTGTGCCTACAGGTTAGGTGGGATATGCCTTTGCTAATTCATCAGTGCATTTGATTAATTTTTTAAGAGTCTCTGCTACAGTAGCCAGTCTTTTTGGTTCTGGATTAGTGTTCTGTGCAAAGAAAGGAAATCAGTCTCTTTTCCTTTTAGCCTGCTTGTGAAAAGACTGAAAATAATGTCACAATTAGATGGAAGAATTTTTTTCAAATAAATCACGAGAAAGAACCCCATTCTGTGCCTTCTGCAGATTCCTAATTTATTTTACTAAACATAATCTTACAAATTTGGTATTAGTTCATATCAAAACCAGCATCTTAAAGCTTTCACGCTCAAACTCATTAAAACCTGCAAGAGTTATTTAAAAACATTTGCCACTCTTTGTGAGATAACACATTAAAAAACAGACCAAAAAATATGGAAAATGGCAGATCTCTAAAATTATTCTGTCTCAGCTTTTCTCTACCTGCAACAATAACTAGTATTGTCATTTTCATAAGAACAAAATATATTCTTTCCCACTAGATGGGAGCTTCAAAGAATCATTGCTTTTAAAATAAATGGACTCTTTCATCACTTCCGAACCTTCTCTTTCAGAGCTGATTTCAGACATGGCTCTGCAATGACTACTACTAACACAATTTTAATAATTCCTTTTTATAACACCTCTGTCTCTACGACTCTAGTGAATTGCTTCATAATGACAGTGAAGTGATTTTTTTTTCTAAGACTGAAAAGATTGCCTTTCCATAGGCATTATTATAATTGCCACCCTTGGTGATTATTATAGCTCCAAGTGCAGTGCAAACTATTACTATATTATGATTTTCAAATGTCTACTAGACCTACTGCCCCTATTTGCAATCCTTGAGTATTTACCAATATTGGGCTAACTACTGAATGTCTTTATCTTTTAAAATGAAAAATAGAAAATAAAGTTATATGTCAAAGATCTATTTTACTGTAAAGCCCTGTAGAAGTAGTGACCTCAAATAAAAGGTATAATTTTGGGACACAGAGGCCATTCTGCATTGTAATTTATGGAATTAGGCTAAGACTTTCATACCCAAGCTTCTAAAAATGCATACTCTAGCAAATGGCCTGCCTTCACATTCACTATCAGCTCACACTTTTTCCTTCTGTAAAGTCTTTTAGAAGGACTATGATGACCTTGTGCAGCAATAGCAAACGGTATTTCTGAAAGGGGATACAAACTATGCTGACCACTCAGTCTCCTGCTTCCATAAGTGCCATATAGATTACCAACAGGACAGTGTTTAGAGGAGGGGATGAATGCATGGGAAACATTACAACCAGTTTCTGAATGAAGAGTGTCGAAGATGACAGACAGAAAGAGATCATGAAATACAGATCTGTGTGGTTTAATCTGCTGCAAATACACCTCTATGACAACACGCCTCAGGAGGCCTGGGCACTAGACTCTTAGAAACAAAGGTTGAGTAAGCAACCTTACTTTCTAATTCGGAAAAGAAAAGCTTAGTGAGAGGGAAAAAAAAGTCAAGTTCATCCAAAGCACAAAAGCTGTATGGGGATTAGAAATCACTTTGTTTTCTCTTTCTCTTCACTTCAATGGAAAGCTTTGACTTCTCCTGTCAATACGTGCTGCCAACAATGTTCACAGTCACTGAGACATATGCTGAATGTATGCTTGATCGTTAACCCTTTTGATAATCATGGCACATTATTTAAAAACTGGCACTTTGGTAACTGCTTTTTACTTTAAAAGGGATAACATGCTTCCACTTTGTCTGTAGCTTCCTTCCCTAGCTTGCTTGTCATCTTCCACTCCCCTTCCTGACAGTATGTCTTTTCTCCACTGTATGCTACGGAGCTCTACAGCTTGCTACTGCTGCTATAGCTCCCCGGGATAGATGCAGTTACACCAGTATAAAGCCACTGGGACAGGAAGAACCGTGTGTCTGCCTTCCCCTCTCAGGAGCAACACCACTGTTCAGATGGCATCTTCTCTGTACCACTTCACCAACTCTTTCAGACATGGGGGCCTCTGAAGTAACAGTCATTTCTGTCCTCCTAGCCATCACTCTGAAATTAATCACACAAGCAAAAGAAGAGCAGCAATAATTTTAGCTAGTCCTTGTGATAAAATATCTCAAGATGCAGTTATATCCATATGATTAGACTAAAAGCCTATGTATGGTTTGTATTAAAAAAAAAAAAAAACATGAAAAACTTATCTACTGGTTTTAGGTGGAAGTAGATTGGGTACTTTGGGTTTTTTAAATTTATTTGTTTATTTTAACCAAAAGGTAAAAAAGGGAAAGTTGAACCATAGAAAAATCAGTGACTAAGAAGAAGCTAGAAGAAGTCTTGTAGATTTGGGAATGTGAGGAGAGAAATATGGGTAGGAATTTGTTGAGTATATACAATAAAATACTAAGCTGTGATTGTCGTTTGAGACCAAAAAGTCAGGCAGACAACTGGAGCACCAAAATTTGACAAAGTATGCTGAATTGGTCAAGCAAGGGACTCAACCAACCTGTAAAGAAGCATAAACGAAGTCATAGAAACTGTAGCAAAATACATAAGCCAAGACAGTTCAGGAAACAAAAATCAAAAAAAGTTTGTGTCACATTACCTTGGAAGATGTCATCAGAGTTGGTGGAGAGTACAGCATAAACAAGGCAGGTACAAAAGCACTGTTAGCTCAGACCAATTATTTACATGATCAGGGCAGACAGATGCACCAGAACTGAATGAAATATCAACTGAGAAACACTCAGGAAATCAGCTGATTTTAAAAAGAATGCAGCCAGAACATCTTAAAACATCTCAGTTATCATTCCGGAAGACACAAGTAATACAGGGAAAATAGGCAAAGTTAGTGGCTCGCTCTGGTAACCTTCTTTCCTTTAGGAGAGTCTGGTATGTTAACTAACAGTATGTATAAATTAAGAACTGAAGAAAATATTTCCTAATCCTGTGACACACTAGACTACCCATTTTTGCTGAGCTCTGGATTGTTTCAAGAGAGTGAAGATATGAAGAAGCAGAAGACAAAAACAAAGCAGAGGAAACATTTGAAGATTGGGACTGAAGTTCACAATGATGCTGGGGAACAATGACCTTGGCCGTTCCCAGGGGGAGGTGGCGGGCTGCGCAGCGCGCTGAGTGCGCAGGTCTCGGGGCTGGTGCGGGCTCCCCGCGGCCGGGGCCGGGGCCGGGGCCGGGGCCGGGGCCGGGGCCGGGCTGAGCTCGCTGCCGCTGCCGCTGCCGCTGCCGCTGCCGCTGCCGCTGCCGCTGCCGCTGCCGCTGCCGCTGCCGCGCCGGCCTCGCGGCCCAGCGCCCGTCGCCTCCCCGGCGGCAGCTGGAGCTCTGCCAGCGCCGCCCGCCGCAAGGGTCTGGCGAACCCCGGGCCTCGCTGCGGCACCACCAGCAGCCCGGGCTGCAGGGGCCGCGCTCAGCCCTCGCCGGGCACCGCCCGGCAGCCAGCCGCCCGCGGGCAGGAGGTGCACGGAAACAAAATCAACCAGGTCCCAGGACTGAGGAGGAAGACACCCCCATCCTCATATTCCTCCTGGCAAAGACCTCCGGATGCTACCGCTTCATCCACACCCCGCTGCTGTTGTCCTTGAGGAAGCCTGGAGCTGTCAACCTTAAGTCCTAGAGAGGCTTTGCATGGGTGGGCACAGAACCAGGGAAAAAGCAAGATACTAGGGGAGCAGATTTTTTCATTTTTAAGAACAATTTAAACTGATGAGACTTTTCTGTGTTAGAGAATTTGGACTATTAGACTGTTAAAACATTAATTGGGCCAACAATAAATGGATAGATACAATGAATTTCTTTTTACACAATACCAGGACTTGGAGTATAACAAAAGAGTGCAGAATAGAGAGTAGAGAGACCAACTGCCTTGCAATTTATGCCCATTAATAAGTTCCCTTTGCTCTAAGATGAAAGAGAAGAAAGATAAGCTCATTGTTCATAGGACATTATAGAAAGTAAAGAGCTAAGTGAGTACACTTATTGGCCTTGTAAGGGAAAAAGATGGACATCTTCACTTATAAATTGCCTTGAATGAATGAAAAATATACATGTAAGAAGAAATAATTGTCCACCACCCACAGTGGAAAAAATTCTGAGGGAGATTACCGATACCAAATATTTTTAAGTGTGATGCATGATGACATTTTTAGAGGAGATAAAATAGTATACAACGCAGCATAATCAGAAAGTGTTATATCTCTTATAACAACAGTCTATTCAAAATTGGAAAAGAGTAGTTTATTTTTAATAGGTACTAGCAAAAAATTAGCATTAGCATATTAGTACTTTCAGAGAATGAAGTTTTAGCCTTTAACTGCTTTTTAATCCTCACAGGTAAATAGCATTTATCGGAAAAATGACCACACAAGATTTATTTCCACTGCCAAAAAAGGGCTTGGGCTTGGCAAAACAATGACTCACAGATTAAATAAAAACCTGAAAGAGACATGGTGGTGATGGTCCACCATATTGCAGCACAAACGCATAACACGAGGACAGCGGAACAAAACCCAGAGAGATTATAGATGTCATGCAGATGATAGAAAGACGATCTGAGATGCACAAGTAATCAAAAGTGGTATATTACTTCATTTGCTTAATAGACAAACCATAAATATTTGCAATTCTATGTTATGCTAACATCATTTGTTGATTGCTACCCTTGCTGTATTTGGGTAGAAAAAAACAATATGGGAAATGTGTCTTTGAAGAAGCTCTTGAGAGAACTGTCTAGATTGTTTGCAGAGATCCATGCTATACAGAGAGGGCGGTTAGCAATCAGAAGCACAGCTATGACTGATTCACTGGATCTAAGTTCTCTTAGATTTAACTTTATGCACTTAAACATCCAAGACAGCCCCATGATAACAGCATAATTAATGTATGTACCAGCTCACAGAGTAGCACACTCAGGAGGCTGTGGAGGGCGTTTTTTTCTGTTTTTGCCATTCCCTCTCTCTCATCTTTTGAGAGAATGCCCTGCAGGAAAAATAATGAAGGGTTTTCTAGGCTGGACATCTCTCAGTCCTTCCTTTAAGAACTGCAGTGATAAGAAATAAAGTGCATGAGAATGATTTGTTGACAAATTCATGAAATTCACCAACAAAGACAAAAATGAAGGGGAATAGAGAAGACTTGGTCCCCAGTCTCGCTGCAATTTATAGCAGTACACAGTTTATGAGCACGCATCCTCATTCTCTGCTTCTTTTCCCTCATTTATTTATACTTTATGCAGGTCAGGGGAGAAAGAGCATATGCTCAGGCTTTGTATCAGGCTCCTCTGACAAGCTAAGAGCGCCTCATCCCATGGCTAGAAAGCCTGATGAACCTCACTCATAAGTTAGGTACTAAGCTGAACATCTTTATTAAGCTACAGACCATCCCAAGCAGACAGAGGCAGCCCCTTCTGCACCTAGGAATCTCTGCTTGTGGAGAGTGGGGTATCTAAAGGCTCCACAGCATCTGAGGGAGCTCTGAAAAGCTAACTGGTAGGTATAACCTCCTACTGGTGCAGATAAGCAATTTACTCTGCAGTGATTTCAGGTATCGGTTTGCATCCTAACGGAATAAAGCCAGTTTTAAAATGATTTGACTTATTGTAAGAGACTTTCACAAAGCTAGGAATGTTTTTATCTTTTGCATCACCTGTGTGCCCTAAGAGCTGCTGAGGCTTTCTGTGAAACATCATAATCATGGCAGAGTTCCAATGAGAAACCCATACAAGCTCATTTACAAAGCACGTTATTCACACTAACGCCCCCATGTATGTATGCTTTAAAGGGACTAGAGGAGTTTAGCTAAAAGGAGTATGAGAAAGAAGACCCTCAACCTGATCCTTAAAACAGGTAGTGAGGGAGCATCTCCCAGGCCCAAAGGGCAGCAAGTTCCAGACAGTAGAGGAGTGATACAAATCTGCACAAATGTGTAGTGTCAAGGAATGCATTTTAGTATTTTTTTTTTACTCAGACAGCATGGATCTGGTTTAATGTAGCCTTCTTGAAATTCTCTTAAACTATGCTATGTGCAGATTACTACATCAATTTGATGAGCAAAATTTTCTTAAAATGGGCTTACTCAAGTAAAAAGTCTCACTAAAATAAATGGATGCTTTGCTTAAAGTAGAAGTTTTTTTTATTGGTCAAAAACAGCTTTTATTTTTAATTAATTTACACAAAGACATTTACACAAAAACATATTGGAATAGTCCAAAAAAGAAATACGGGCTTTCCAACTCAAGACTTCAAAATACAGTACTTCCATTGGTACTGAATTAGCTATTTAAAATGAGGCAAACTCTCACAGAGTCCATAAAAGAGCAAAAGAAAAGTCTCTAATTAGACAGACATATATACATGCTTTTAGAGCTGAGAAATATTGAAACATTTGCAACACATTTTTAGAACAGACTTCTCAGTATACTCCATATTCTTCTTACACAAAGAGGAGGTAGGAAACAACGAGCAGCATTATGACACAGACTGAGCACAAAAGAATAATTACTGATGAACTACAGCATAAGACTATGTGTGAAATGAGAGAAGTTCTAATCAACATTAGGGAGAATAAGAAAACATTTGAAAAGGTATTAAAATGCATTTCTTCCATCTCCTGAAGCAGTTGTTGAATTTTTTGCCTTTTTAAACTGTAAAATGTGCAGTCCTGTTTTTAACAAGCTGTAGCTTAGGACACTTGAGGTTCAGTTGCCAACCTTGGGAAGGATCCTGTGTGCTCACAGACAAGTTAACCAATTAATCAGTGCATCACTTTCTCTGTGTATTAAATGGGTACAGGAATACCAGCTTTCTTCTTCCTTATCTTCCTTATCTTCTTTTTCCAAGGACCTGGAACAGCTGACTCAGATCAGGGAGAAGTGCCACTAAACTATATGAGTTTTGTCCTTTTCTAATGAGATACAGAATATAGGTTCCCCAGGTTTTCTTATCACATATACCAGCATCTCTTATGAGGGGCCTCCAGTCTCAGATGGGGCAAGGATGTGCTGCAGAAACGCAAAGATTAAATGCTCTACTTGCTGCTTCAGTAATTTACAACTGTCATGCACAGCAAACAAAAAGTCATTGCTCAGGCAAAACCTTAAAGTTTACACTAAAGGTTCATACAGATGGCTAAGGACCCTTTTTTTTTTTTACCCAGAGTTAGTAATAACTCTGCTTCACTAGTGTCCCATATTTTACCAGCAATTTAAAGAAAATCTTCGATTAACACTAACCAGCTGCCTTGGCTGACCAGTAGAAGGCACAAACACTGTCCTGAAATTTTCCAGGAAATAGGTTATCCTATCACAATTTCACTGTGAATGCCTCTGAAGTACAGTGGCATTAATGTATATAAGGGGTAGTAGGAACAGCTCATTTTGCCTCCGTCGTTCAGGTTGTTCATAAGTAGCAAAAACACAGCATCAGCTGGAGAGGCCTGTGAACGAAAAAAATTTCACTAGTATTTGAAGAGGAAAAACCTCTTTTTCATAGACCTTTTGTGTTTTACACACAGTCATTTACTGAGAAATAGTTCTTGCAGTGAATTTTTATAGCCACAGCTTAGGCAGCGCTTCTGTGGATAAATGGTTAAGAGCTATTTTTCCATAAATTAGCAAGAGAGAAAACCCATAAAATTTGTCATCAGGCTTCAAAAGTGTGCTATTTTCAAGCAGTACAAATTGTGACTGGCTCAGCACCATATGGTATTTAATTTTCTCTAATGTATGCATGTGCACAAATTGCATTTAGGTAACTGGAATGCTGTCAGTCTGAAGATAATTCTACATGTACTTTAGCAGGTAGAAGGCAAAGGTCTCTGATAAATCTGAATCATTTCAAAAGATGGTCTTTTTATTCATGCACCCATTAAAGTAAGCAAGAAGAAATGTTAAGAGTTAGGTTCTTGGCTGGATTTGAGATTTTATTTCTGAAACATGGCTTGATTCAAAAGAAATGCTCAAAATAAATATATGTCATTAAAAAAAATACTAAAAACACTGCCTGGAATTTTATTATATACAGTCTTCATGGAAATGTGATGAGTATCTCCCGCTAAAGGATAATGCCTGTATCATACCCTATCATAGTAACATGACACAACATGGTACTAGTTCAGGAGAAATCAGTGAGATCTTTTTCTGCTTTAGTTAGGAATGATCTGTGAAAATTTGTGCTGTATTTTTTCCCCATTTTTCTCTGAACATTTTAGGAAGTAAAATACAGCAGCCTAGTCAGGGGTAATGTACACCTGCTTTACTACATTCTCTACAGTTATATTCTCATGCACCATCTGAGGATCTGCTCTTCATCATTTAGTGTGAATACATGGAAGTGACTATATAATTTATATTTATTTTATTTTTAAAACATCTTTTTGTTTACTTTATTCTTTAATAATGGTTGGAGACCAGCCAGTTAAAACTTCACTGTGAATCATGTTTCAGAAAGAACATAGCTTGCTTTCAAAGAACTTATATTAGCCTAGATACTCAGAAATCACTTTTGCGATAAAATTATTTTGCTAACTTGAGAGACAGGATCCTGGCTGACATGGATCAATGTAAGTTGAAACTTTAACTGGCTCTTTCACCAACTTAAATCGCAGTCATTACTTCATCAGCCTTCACTACAAGACAAATGCCAGGAATAGAATCAGAATTTAATCAGAAAGAAAAAATTAGACGTGGACATGTGATGTGTAATAGGGTGATATAGTGGGGAGGAGGAAAAAAAACCAAAAAACAAAAAGCAACTGGTGAAGAGGTACTCTGCTTTGTACTCAGGATAGTACCCCTTGCAGCTGTCACCAAAAAAATTAAGACAGAGAAGAATAAAATGACACCCATGAGTGGAGTGCAAATGATACATGATGAGACAGCTTGGAAGGAATGGGAATTTGAAATGCATTGATGGCACTCGTCTTTGAAGCTGTTAGCCATTGACAATGGTCAAAATCAGAGTAATATGTAACTGCCCCGCTAGTTAGCCAAGAGTAACTCCCTTCTTTCAAGTTCTGAAAGTGATACTGTCTAGTAATAGCATTATTGGGAACTCTGTCCAAATTTCAGGCTATCAACCACGATGAGCAGTTGACCTTGAGCCTTCCATTCACACAGGCAGTTTTATAAATACAAATTTGAGGAGAAGGTAGACTTGGCCTTCCTAGATAGATATGAAAACTTAGGTAACATTGCAATGATTTAGAAAATCTAACGTTATTGAAATATAAAACCCTATGTTAGCATATTCTCAGAACGGAAGTTAGCATTATGCTACTGAATATGATTATTGCATACAAAATCGAAGAAAAGAAAGCCCTAAGCCAAGACAGTGTATTTAAGTAAGTTGATTTACATTAGATGAAACAATCCATAAACATATTGCATATGATTTGATAAGTAGGAAAAAGATCACAAATCCGCAATGGTCAAATATTGTTGACTTCCAAGCAGTAAATAATGCGGATCTAAGATCAGTAAGGCTTAAAGGTACAAAAGTGAATGCAAGTCTAAACCTGGTCACACAGCAGCTTCTTTATACTCTTATGCCAGATGCTCATCCACAGACATGGGGAAGTTTGTATGTGTGGAGACCCTATTCTATTTTCATGAAAAGTCACCCCTAGCTCACACTATCTGCAATGGCACTGTAAACTAATGTGGCAGATTTTGAACTAAAACTAATGAGGAATATATATGTGCTATCTTTAAAAGGCCCTGCTCTGGGCAGTCATTACTTTATCCTTTTTGTTCATTCACATGAATTTATCACAAATTTCACAATATTTGCTATAGTTTAAGCTCCTGGAATCATCTGATCACTTGGAACCTCAGCATGTGCTAAAAATAAGTAGAAGTCATATGATTATGAAGAAAAGCCAAGACAAAAAAAAGTCAACCAAGTCTGCATTAACAGCTTACAGATGATAAAATTACTTTAAAATTCTTGTGACACTTAAGCAGACAAAAAAAAAAGGAGTTCTGGGATCAACTAGCCAAAGGAATAAAACTCCTCTCAAACCCTCCTTGCAATCGTTTGGGATCAAAGGGTAAATAGGAAGTCTGTACTGAGGTATAAAGAGTATTGAGGTATAAAGGAGCACACAGTCATTGTGCAGAAGCTGAACATATTATTTTAAGTGACGTACACTGCAAAGGAAGCAGAGATTCCCATTTGGAATCCCTTCTTGTGTTAGATGATGGAGGGACTGCGAAGAGGATCTATCTGAGATTGAATCAATGTGATTATACACAGACAGACAAAATGAATGTCAGCAACTCAATAGGACTAGGTAATGTTCACCTGAGAGTTCAAATGGAACTCAATGATGAAACAGAGGAATTACTAAATGTAGCATGTAACTACTCACGTGAAACTCAGTACAAGAAGGCTGAAGGGTAGCAGGCATGATGCTGATTTTCAGGATAAATTCTGAGGACATCTGAGGAAATACAGACCAGAAAATCTGACTTCTTTGCCAAGCAAATTAGTACAAAATATAAGAAAGCATAAAGTATTGGTTATCCGTGTGAATATGTTTGGGAAGATAAATCCCACAGATTTCTGTGAAGAGCTTTTCCCCAGAAATCTAACCAAGTTCCTTGACAAAATCAACAAATATGGAAATAACAGTGATTAAGTTCATACAGCCTATTTGAATTTCCAAAACTTTCCACAATGGCCTTCACTGTCACTGTGGAAAACAAGCAGCCATCACACCAGTGCATGTATCCATGCATGGATAAATGTATCTGGTTAAGAGATCTGAAAAGCAGGAGTGAACTGTTAGTTCCTGTGGTGTAGGGAGATCAGTACTGGAGTTCTGTGCTATTCAACATCTCCATAAATGTCCTGGAAAGGAGGTTTAGCGGGGAGGTGATCGTATTTCTCATGATACAAAGTAATTCAGGACACCAAGTTCAAAGGCAGATTATTAAGGATCTTACAAACTGGACATTGAAATGGTAGGTGAAATGCAGTGCAAGTAGGTGTAAAATGAGACACATAGGAAAAACAAACACAATTCACATGCAAAATGAGAAGCTCTCCGCTGACTATTACTACTACTCAGGAGCAAGACTTTAGAAGTATTATAAACAGTTCTGTGAAAACACCAGATAAGTGCTGTATAGCAGTAAAAAAACAATTCAAATACATATGCAATGGGAACCATTAGGAAAGGAGGTGGTTCCTCACACAGTGGGTAAAACTGTCAAACTTTTTACCAAAGATTTTGTGGATGTGAAGGGTTTCTATAAGTTCAGAGGATGATTGGATAGTTACTTAAAAGAGACATCTGTTGGGCGCTACAAAGAGAAACTGCAAAAGCCTCAGGAAATTTTCTCACCTGAAAACAGGTGGAGTATTTTAGGGGATGTTATCCTATATTCTTGCCCTGTTCTTATACTTCCTCAGGTGTCCACTTCCCGGAGATTTATTTGTTTCCGCTACAGATATAGACAGATTCTTGGTCAACTAGTATGCTGCTCTTATATTCCTATGTTAACTTGATTTTAGATCCCATTTAAAAAACACAAGAAACATCACACAATAAAAATCACACAGTACTCCATATAGCACATCTAGGAAAACAGTCCCTCATGTATCTTCTCCATTAGTGATTTCCTATTCTCAGAAGATCTGTTTCTGTTTTAGATGGTAGCATGCAAAAGCAAATAATTTTGGATTTCCCTGGAAAATTAGTGTCAGATAAGAAAACGGTAGATTTGAGAACTTCAGGGAAGGATAGGATGTTTGAAAATGGCTCGCAGTGATAGAGGACAATAATTCTTTTTTTACAAAAATATGCCTTACTCAAGAATTGAATAAGAAACAATAGCATGTTCAGCAGATACTGCAGGAAGCCAGAAAAGTCTTGAGTTAATGACCCTTTGTTTTAAAGGATTATGGATCATCTGTAAAGAAATAATGTCTTGAAAAAATCCCAAGAAAATTGGCATGTCCAGTAAAAATGACGTCACATCAACAAGAACAATGATTTACTGCAATGCACAAAGGCTCTCCTCAGAGGGAGGCTACTGCACAAAAGACTAAGTAAATGCTAGAGTAGCTAATACTTTTCTCCAATATATGTATAGCAAAATGTGTAGTCAGCATTTTACACTCTTAAGTGCATCAAAGACCAAAGGCTAATGTCAGAAAGAAATATCAGAAAATTGAGGTATAAATTCGTATCAAAAAAAAAAAATAGAGGCATTACTTTTATTAAATGATTTGGTGCTTTCTGCCTTATATTGCAATTTATTTTTTCTTCAGGTTGCACTTGTTTGTGACTGGTGGAAAAAAGATAAGAAGGAAAAAATAAATGGAATATAATGATATCCTAAGTGCCATCTTAAATGCAGACCTCCAGACTGTTTGATTTTCTGGATTTCAGAGTTAGTTTCTTGGTTTTCATTTGTTTTTTGGTTTGCCTTTTAGAGGATTTTAAACCTACATAACTAAGTCTATGAGCAAAAATAACTAAATTTAGTATGTTGGTGGATTTTTGCAGAATAGCTTCCCACTGGCAAAATATGTTCTTTAACAACAAGCTGTACTTATCAAAGTTGCAAAGCCTCACATACTGTATGGTTTATCCCTAAAGACATGCACAGAGATCTTCAGAAATCCACTATGATAGTAAACAAGACTATTCTAATTATACAGAAAAAAGGTCAGCAAACTTCATACTCACCAAAGGCCATGTCAGGCATAGGCCTCCTGGGCCTGAATTCAAGGGGCGATTCAGACTTACGGAAGCTTCATCTTTTAAAATTCTATCTAGAATTAATTACATATATATTTACCGGAGGGCTCTTAGACTAGGTGTATCTGTTGAGGTTAATGTGTCTGATGTCAAATAGTGAGCTCTGCTTTAAATTTCATACCCTTGATCACAGTCTGGTTTCCTGATCCATAAAAAGGACAGCACAACGTGTTGTCAGAAGCAACCATAGCCCACGCAAAGCAAGGATTTGCTGTTTTATTTGAATCACTGTCAGTATATGAAAGTGGAAACAAAAATGAAGAGTACCTAGAAAACATTCTTATCTCAGCAATCTTGCTGAGAACTGGAAATAATAGAAACAAGGTTTACAGATCCATATGAACGCCTTTGGGAAAGATAACAGAGGACCTACAACTATCTATTTTATTGTACACAGTGGGCAAGGAAGTCCTGGAAGTATTATCTCATTTTATTAGAATCCAACTGAAAATGTTCTACTTACAATGAAATCCTAATGTTCAGGAACTACTGTAATCCAAAAAAAGTGTTGTATTTGATCAAAATCAGATCTTTTCTCATCTACACGTAGGAGGAGAACAGATAAAACGTGTAACAAAGCTGAAGGGAAAAATAAAGTGCTGAGTTTGAAAATACAAAGAATGGCATGCCCGTTTTCCATCTTCCTGCAGAAAACAGGCACACCAGTTGATACACAGCATTAACAAGCTGGTAAAAATATTTTTGCTGAAAACAGCAGGTCCTGGCAATCAGGTGAGCTGAACAGTTTCAGTAACCCTGCATTAGCAACAAGATTATCCATTTACCTTTTGAAATAAACTGGTATAGGGAATGTTTAATAAAAGAGCAAAGAAATATTTATAGCTGTTTCAAGCAGACACTTAACAACTGATGATGTGATAATGGCAGTGTTAACCCCAGAAAGGCTTTCCTGAGGAAAGGAATGACAAGGACACAAGTAGAACATGTCAAGTTCATTCTCAAAAGATCCCGTCCATGACAAAAGTAGTCAAATACAAGTGACATATGTGCTCATCAAGATGGTTAGCAGCAGATTGAAGCTGCAGCTGAAAGGAAAACCCTTCCAGAACTATGTAGAAGACCCTTGAGAACATGCTGTACAGTACCTCGTAGGTGAAACAGCTTTAACTGCTCCACTAAAATAACTGTTTTGTGAGACCGCAGCTTGGCAATAGTCATGAAAACTGCAGCAAAGTATTGCAGCCAATAATGACAGCACTCTAATATGCCCCAGTACTCACATTTAATGGTCCTAGTAAAGCCAGTCACCACTCAAGCAAACAAGCTTAAATATGATTTAGGAGCCTGTCTTCAAGTAGAAGCTTTGATTCATAGACCCTCTAGTGCTCTGGCAGAAAGAAAACAAAATGATACTCAAACTGAGAAGTCTACTAGCACTTGTTTGCCACAAAGATATTTTGTAAATATGCATATTAAATATAGATTAAAGTATAGTTAGATCACATACCATGTAGATGATAATTTTAAAACATCTGGGAAGAGTATTTAAAGTATTTTATAGCTATTTCTGTTGCAGAAATAGATTTTCAAATCTCATACAATGCAGAAACTTTAATTGCAAATAAAATCATCCAGAGTATATAAGAGTAAGATAAACCATTTCAGAAAAAATAGTTTATGTCATTGAGTCAATCCCTGTACTTCTTTCAGACTTGTTCTACAATTAAAAATGCGATGTGATCATGTTGAGAACCTCTGACTTCAACCATATTTGTCTACGAGAGCAATTATAGCGTTATAAAAAATTTATATGTCTGATGATTTATTTCTAGCAAGAAATACTTTTTACAGAATCACATGAAAACAATCAGGAAAAAAAGAATCTTGAGACAAGCAAATAACGTGCTTTCCAAGTGACTCAACATACAGAATCACTTTTGCATGAGACCTTTATAATCTCATAAGGTCCTATATTTCAAATTATACAAAAGGGCTGAAGTTTTATTCATTCATTTATTTATTTTTACTTTGGCACATAAACAGTTTTAAGGATTACTTTTTCCTATTTCTATAAGTTTTGCCTCTCCCTTATATGTTAGGCCGTTCTCCACTGCTAAACTGAATGTTTGTCTTCAACACACGGCATCCCAAATGGGTAGTGAGTGATTGCATTCTGCAGGTAGGGAAATGCTTGTCTTTGAATGATATTAGAAGAGGAAAATCAGTCATGGATACTCACAGTCAAATGGAATGACTGAAAGACTATTCAGACGGGACAACCTACAATTTGCAATATGGCTGCATCAGATGATAGCAGCAATTTTAAAGCTAAGAAATTCAATATGACAGGCAGAAAATACTGTCCTGTATAATGACTGGTTAACAGTAGGCTGACAATGATTCTTTTGTCTTCTTACTGCTGTGGTCCACTAACTCCAAAGAGCTTGTGATAGGTTAAAGCAGTTATAGGAAAAACTGAAACGGTAATATGACCAGAGAGCAAAATTATTCCATTCTGAAGATTCGTGTGGAAGCAATATATGTGACTGACAGTACTTAAGGTCACAGCTGCAAAAGCCAGAGTCTTGCCAGACAATGGTACTGAGAGGTGAAAGGTACACATCTAAAAGCTGACAGCTGAGACTCGGACAAATGAGGAAAGTAAGATACACACCGCAAGTGCTTGTATCTGAGGAATTAGATCATTACCTCACGACTGGATCGAACTTTCGCAGCATCTGAGAAAAAATGGCACTAAGATTCAGGTGTGCTTGCCAATTGGACGTCCAGACGTGCTAGGCATCTGGGAATGGTTTGGTTAAGTGTTACCAACCTTTGCTTGCCACAGAGAACTATTAATCATAATGTTGTCTCAAGAATTAAAAAATCTCGGGTCAGATGGTGAAGCTATTGAGATGCTGGTTACTAGGGGAGTTTTTAGGAACACAGAAAGGAGAGCCAGTACAATGTCCTACATTTTCTTTAAAAATAGCTATGCATAGTCACCCGAAGACTGTTGGGGGGGAATGCCTCACATGATTCAGGTGGTAGCTCAGTCTTCAGCGCTACAGTATGCTAAAAGGTATTACTGTTTGCTGTCTAATGGGGATCTTTGGTCTAAACTTAACAGCCTTGATGTCATTGTAGGTTGCTCACACTCTGAAGCAAGCATTTAGAAGCAGACAAACAGCCTCTTTATGCCTCTCTTTTTTTTTCTGTGTAACGGCAAGTCTGGAATCTGCTGCCATAGGGAGCTACTGCAGTGTGTAGGTACCATAATTGTAGAAAAACTGCCTTCATCCTTTCCTGGAATACTTTACTAGCTTATTTAATTGTAGCAGTGCAGTCTAACAGACAAGCCGTAGTGTTGTGATTCCTGACACCCGGACTACGTCCCTTTCATTTAGACTAAAGAGATGGCTTTCCATCAGCAGTACTGCCCCCTTACTTTCAAAAAATTTTCTCCTTTTGCCACGTTCTGTATAGCTTTCTCTGTGATATCTTCTAACATCAAATTAATGAAAACCTAATTATATTTTCAAATAATTTTTAAGCAACGAAAAACATAATCCTTCCCCAACAAAACAATAATTGTGGTGATGCATCTGAAGGCATCTGCGGAGGTCGGGGAAAGATAAGAGAATAGAAGATACATAATAACTAAGAGACAGGCCTAGGAGAAGGGGAAGATGCTCCAGGATCTGTGGTGAATAGGAGAGAAAAATATTTAGAGGCATCAGAGAAGTAAAGGTGTCTCCAGTGATACGACTTGTGGTTTGATAGTAGGGTCTCTGTAGGCAGTTAGGTGAGTAGATGGTGGTGAGAGGTAAAGATATAAGGAACTGATAAGGATGAATCTATATTTGAATATTGTCAATATTTCTAGAAGAAAAGGAGAGATCTAGAAGGCTAGCACTAGTTGGCTGCCATTTTAAGCCCTAGGTGCTTTGTGCCAGCCAGCTATATTTTGAAGCAGAGTCTTTGCAAGTGCAGGCATTCAGGCCGGTATGAGGGTGTTAATGCACACACACAAGAAGAATTCAAGTGATTCCTGGAAAGACAGAAAACTGTGAGATATAAAGTTGCTCTGTAAGTGCATCCAATTTCTTAGACTGATCAGCTTAGATAGGAACGGGAAGAATGCTGCTTGTGCGGGAAGAATGCTGCTTGTGAGACCTGCGTTTAGAAATTAGCCATAGCCCTGATGTGATGGGCTTGCTTCAAATCTAATATAAGATATCAGCATAGCACTAGTGCATGGACTGAGGAAGAAGGTAGCCCAAGTAATCCAGGGAGACAGAGGTATGGAAAACAAGCTAGGATGAGTGAGTGCTTCACGAGATTACATGTCTATTCCCGCTAGAAAGGCAGATTACCTAAATGAGCTGAGCAAAGAGTCATGAAGTCCAAGCAAATATGTATTAATATTGCAGCGGCAACTGCAACAGCAGGGGAATGTTGTTCATTCACTCAGGTGAGTAATGCGTACAGAAAATATCGGGAGTAGGTGATCAGACAACACATGATCAGAGTCCTTTGGTGTCCTGTATTTTCTCTTTGTGAGGGTCCTATGATTAAATAACCTCTCAATCTTCTTTTTATTCAACTAAATAGACTGATTTCTTGAAGTCTCTCACTGACCATTAAATACTTTTTCTAGCTTTTCTGATATATAATTTTCCCATATTTCTTTCCTTTGTAAAATGTTGTATTAGTACTGTCCTACTGTATGTAGTATTTATGTAGTGTTCCCCTATGTGTCTCTTTCTATTGCTGTTTCGATTGCTATTGGGTAAGTTTTTCCTACTCCTTACTTCCCTCTTCATGCAGATGATAATCATTTTAGCTCTTCTTTCAAAGTATCTTTCTGGGAGCTCTTGGTAAATTGTTTGTCCACTACAGCCTGCTCAAATGTATTATTGAAGTATGATTTCTTATGTTTTATTTCTAGACATTCCAGGCTTACAAGTATGGTTTAGCAGATAATGTTTTTACATTTTGTGTGAATCACAACACCCATCCAACTCATATTCAAGCTTGATCATTATAATGAAACTTTATTTAAAAAACAATACTTCTTTATATAAACATTTGCAAGAAAACATGTTTTTTCGATCTTCATTCTTTTACCACAAAAACTGAAAGTGTTTTTGGAGCTCCAACACAGCTATAGCCTTGGAGACACTTCTGTTTAAATGGTAAGATTCCTGGAACAGTGGTCATTTTACTGACATATTCCTCTCATTATTGGTGCCAGGGGAAAGATTTATTATAACAGTGTATCTAGAAATGTACAAAATATAGAGAAATGTGTGCTCTCAGAATTTACTTTGATCATCTCAAGGGTTTTGCAGCACTGCTGTATTTTAGCTTGCATTGCTTTGACCATTGATACATCATTGTTGTTATGTTCTTACAGTAGCAACAATGAAGAAGCTTAGAAATGGCCTTATAGTTCCAATTGGGAGGTTCTTCCAATACTGCTCAGCATAAACAGTTGAAACCATATGTTGCATTTGTATATACTCTGCAGCATTTCCTCCAAAGGACAGCTTTCCATTCATTTATTATCGTGTAGCTTATAAATTGTAGTCTGCATTTCTTCTACCAAAATGCACAGCTAGTGATATTTAACTGTAAAGAAATATATCCCTAGGCAATGAATATAGTCAGAAAATACTAGCTGAATTTAAACAAGAAGAGAATGATCCTATGTTGATGTAGTGCATAAATTTTCAAGTGTAGGGCAATGGCCACCATTTATTAACATTTCATCTCCACATTGAAATGCCTGACCTTGCTTCAGCATTTTATGGATAGCAAGATCTCTTGAAGCTCAGTTTTTCCATCTAGAAGAAGAAAGCAGCTATGCTGATGGGAAAAATACAACTGAGATGTAATTTTTCTCTTTTTCTTCAGATGTAGCAGAAAGATGAATACCTCTATAGCATAAGAATTCAGATAATAAAAAGACCAACTGCCGTAAAACTGGGAAAAGTAAATACTTTGAAATATGTACCTGCATTGTATGCAGGTGAAACACTGATAGTCATTTGATGAGGGAACAAGAGACAGAATTTTTTAATTATGTGAATGCCTAAAGTCACCGGTAAAGATTGCTTATTACTCACCTGCATTTCTCAGAACAACTGGACAGGTATGCAACAAAATCTTTGGACAATCAATGGCATTGCAGGTGGAATTTAGAAATCTAAGTTCAAGTCACCAGTTCAAGAAGCATAAGCCTCAGGTTCTTCAGATCTTGAAATGTTCAACATCTGAGGCAGAAATTTCTTGACATCTGCTCCCAAGACTTTTCTTCTATTTTATTTTAGAAATATCACTGAATTAAAGATGAAATGATCAAAAGAAAAGGGGTAAGAACTGCCAGAATCCCATACCCAGGTGGGTGCCCTAACTGTGCACTAGGCACTTAAGGGCCAGAAGTATTACCAGGACTCTGTAGGGCTGAATCTTGGTCCTAGAGGAATGTCACCTCTGTTGTAGCGAGATACGTAAGGTGTGCTGGAAACAGAGTCTCAGAGGTACTCTTCTCTTTGCTAATTCAGAGCTGCATGTGAGAGCCTTGCTATCCCCCATATGGTGCATACAGAACGCTGACACCTAGTTTAGCACTGGGAATTCGTCTGCTAGAACGGAGTCTCTAACCTTTTAAGCATCGCAGAGACAGATGTTCCCCCATGGATGTCTGCCCACAGGTTCTGAAAGCCACACAGGCATCTTAAAAATAATAAAACAACAGTAGAAAATCCAAATAACAACAGCAAAAAGTCACTAGTCCCATTACATATGAAGGGAAATAAAATTGGTATTTGGTCCAAAAATTCAGAGCAGCTACTTTTACTGGGTACAAAAATGTCTACTTCTCTAGAAGTAGTCCACCTAACAGATGGATTCCACAGCAGGGACTTAGCCTTCTTTATTTCTTCGTGTTTGACAGACCCACACAGTTTTAAAAGAAGTCTGAGACAATGAGAGGTGAGTATTCTTTCAGGATGAAACAGGGTGCTAGTTTCCAGGCAAGCTGGTATAGAGGTAACTTTATAAGTCAAGCTGCGACAGATTAACCAATGGAATTTGTTCTGAAATGACCTGTGATAAAAGGAATATAGAGGAAGAGACTGGTTTCATTTCTGCATATCCAAAAGGCAGCTGAAAGGATGCAGAATCGTTTACTCTGAGTATCATACTGTTTCTTTGGGCTTTCTCTTTCTATTGACTACTCTTTTTTAAATAGAAACAAAAGGCGAAACTATTTTAGGATCCATCAAGCTTCTGTTCGAACCTCACACAAATGTAAGATTTTTATTAGTCCTGAAATTGCCATTGAGAGTCATAAGCTGTATAATCCTATTGACAGGAGACTACTAGCCAAAATAAACCAGTTAATGTGGTCCTCAGAACTCAGAAATTCAGAATGTGAGAGGTTGCATGGGAGGCAGAAATAGTAGCCCAGCGCAAGAACATAGAAATGTCACTGCATAGGGAGAGGGGAAAAAAGAACGTGATTCACAAGAAGAACAGGAAGTGCTTGGAAATTACAGCTCCAGAAGCTACCATATGGGTATTAACATTCCGCTGACCTAGTAAGATTAATTCCACAAATAGTCTCTATTCAAGGAGAAACTAAATAGACTACCACTCTTTAGGGTGAAAAACAGATATGATAGAGTCTATGCAGTCATGATTAGCACAGAGTAGGTGAACAGAGTATGGAGTTCATACTTAAGAAGAGGCAGTGAACAAATTCAACTAAGTGGCAGTGTCCAAAAAAAAAAAAAAAAAAGAGGAGCTACTTCTTTGTCACACAATGCTTGATTACCAAAAGATTATAAGGCTGTAAAAAGGAATCACATACATTGCTAGAAGAAAGATAAGCCAGGATTATTAAATCTAAAGACATTACCTTCACCATGCATAAACTTGAGCCACAAAATGATGGAGACTGGAAAAATATCCATATATGCTTGTTGTGGTCCTGTATGCTTGTTTAAACATTCATTATAGGCTGCTGTCAGAGGCAGCACTAATCATTACTCTCTCAAGGCTTAATTACTCTTCCTTGGTTTGTTGTATTATTACTGTGCTGGATGTGAGGTGTTAACAGGAGTGGAAGGTCTGTACTAGGCCTTTAAGGCATGCAGAGACCCTTTAAAAAATCTAATCTGAGCTATTACAGAATGTAAACCATAGATCTTCAGTAGACTAGACCTATGTCTAGTCTATGATAGTTAAAATGAAGCATCTCTTTTGGAATGACATCCCATACAGATAGAAGTTTCCGCATGCTGCAAAAGTACTTGAAGAAGTAATGGCAGGCTACCTTCTTCAGAGAAATCTGCTCTCACTTGGTAGCTAGCTCTCTGAGGTTTTGAAACTCTGTGATGAGAGCAACATTTAAATGGAGCTAACTATTCACTCACTCACAAAAACGTCTTTAGCTTGCAGGTGCCATCTGCGTAGATACAAATCTACAGGCAGACCGTGGCTTGCTTATTTTTTTTCTTCTGAAACTGACCCATTGAATTGCATTTGCAGACAGGCTGTTCAGCATGAGAGTATATCCTGTGAGCAAAAACATACTGAGACTGTCAGTAAGAAAGTTTTTAAATTAAATTATAATATGGCAGAATAAACTTTTGATATATGTTATAATTTTAATCAGAAGTAAGGTAAGCTGCAGTTGCTTTTGAGTTCCAAATATGGTATGGGCAGAAATGAATAGAAACCTGAGAAAGGAGAAATTACACCGATGAATAAGAACTTTACAGATATTTAGAGGATTACAAGGCATTGTGAAGCTAACAACAATGGCGTTCAGATTATTGCATCATTTATTTTGCCTGTTTGATTTGATTTTGGTTCTGGATTGAAGAGAGAGTATCTTCTAAACAAGCTACCTTTTTCCTTTCCTGCCAAAAAGCAGATCACAATTTTCTCTGGTTGGTTGTTTCTGAAATTTGTTGTCAGTGTCTTCAAAAACCTTTAGTTTTTTTGGTATGAAATGTAACTTTTCCGGAAATCAAGCTCTCTGGTTTTGTGGTGAGTTCCCAGGTAAGTTGCATGCTGCATTGTCTGTCCTATATTTGAATTAATACGACTATTAATAGAGAGGGGGGAAAAAAAGCATTCTCTCTATTTCAGCATCCTTTCTCTAGAGGCTATCCAAAAAGTAAATTTCAGAGAAAATAGTGACTATTTAAACAACAACAAGGCTATTCATAGAGGAGGACTGTTTCTAAACCATAAGAACTGTCTTAGTTCAAAGGTCAGCCTAGGCCAATAGCTAGCCTCCAGCTGTGGACAGTAGGGGATTCTTAGGAAAGATCTTTAGGTACAGGGCAAGTCTCCTAACTGTTCTTCTAGTCTCCAACCATTTGTGGTTCTTGAGCCAGAAATTTTTCCTCAGTATTTAGAAACCTTCCTCTTGTACTGTTTTCATTAGAACCTATGTAAACTTCTGGCCTCCTTAAGATCCTGTGGCAAAGAGTACTTTAGAGAACAAAGTGCATATTGGAATAATATTTTCATCATTTTTCTTGTATCTTATTTTTATATATCAGTTCTTACTCAGTTTGAGGGGAGGAAGTACGACAAAATGGTCACTGAATTAATATTCACATATGTAAATGTAAAATAAAGCCTACAAGAATATTCATGTCCGTGATTTTCACATTTATTTTCCAGTAACATTTCAACGCTGACATCTAATCGGTCGGCATCGATGAACTAATGCAGAAAGCGCATGTGCATGGATGCTCAATACGAGCTGCTTCCTGTGGTGAGCAGATAATTCCGCTAACGTAGAATTAAACATGGCCATTGCAGTGTGAAAGAGAGATTTGCAATCTGGCCTTTGCTAAACCACCATTCACAGAATAAAATGCTAGTCTTACTACTCTAATAATTATAATTAAATTTGAAAGGTGGTGGGACCAATTAAATTAGAATAATGTCATCAGCTACTTAATCCTTTAAACTATAATTTGATAAACTGATTTAGGGAAAAAATGGTAATGGGCTCTGTTAGCACTGCAGGCAAATGGCTAGGCTGCTGACTCGATCCCGGCCTGAAGCTGAGCTAAGTGGCTAGGATATGGAGAACTACTGGATGTAATATGAGAAAATGCTGAACATAACAAATAAAACAATGAGGCCCTGACAAAAATTACAGGTAGTCATGAAGGTTGGCTGGGTTTCACAGGTGATAAAGGGGGTGTTGCATGAGAAACAGTCAAACTGCAGATACTTGAAGGTGAGCGTTTGGAGAGCACAGCCTTGTAAGGCCACCTGTGATTAGGTAACTATATCGATGTTACCATAAGCCAAGATTATGTGGATAGGTTATCAGAAATACCAAGTTTGGGTACAGTTGCAGCAGAACTGGGACGAATAAGGTGAGTAATTAGGATGGGTTGCTCATTTGGGAGGGGGACAAGGACAGAGAAGGAGAGGTAGAAGGACGTTGAAAAAGAAGGTCAAAAGAATAATAAGGTATGTAATCATGTGACCAGTGCTGTCCAGGAGGTACCTATCAGGCAGCCCTGCACTTGGTCATCAGAGCTGAAGCAGGGCAACAGACCAAACCTGTTGGTACAACCACATCACACGAGTCAAACCTGTTCATGCCATCACGAGGCAGGGGTGGAAGTGGGATAACGTGAGGTGGGGTGCTTCCTTGGTCGATGAGGGAACTCCTTGTCAGACAGATTGAGCGTCCTGGTATGACTGTGTTAGTGCCTGTTTCAGATCTCACGTCATCGGGCTACTCACTGCCGGGAGTCCAGGTGGTGCCCCTGCCTTACCCACCTTACCCTTGCACATCTGCGTTTTATCTTTCAGTAAGGCTCAATGGAGAAAGATGAATTGTTTCACAGTCTCATTGTACATGGCAGTATTTACAACCTCCTACTCCATAGAATTCAGCCATCTCTCTCCTCAGTTTATCTGAAAAGCAGAACTACAAAAGATGCCAAAGTATCAAGTGTGCAGTCATTACTGTCTGGCAGCCTTAAATCAGAAGAATAAAAGTGCATCTAAATCGTTGGTGGTAAGTATAAAAAACCCTGCCTCGACTAAACTTGTTTGTAAAAAAAAATAGTTTACAGAAATCCAGGTCATAGGAAGTTTAATTTGGACCTCTTGACATAAAAAACGGACTTTAAACTAGACTTTTGTGAAGAACATCTATACGCAGGGGAAGTCTAACTTATAACCCAAAATATAAAAAGATATTTCAAAAATAGGAGTTAGGATATCATCTCAGTTGAAAAAAGTGATCAGAAGTCTTTCCATGGCAAGAGTTAGTGATGATAGGGAAGGGAAGCGTCATTAATGAAGTAGTGAACGAATGCTTGTCATCATCAAAAGCTTGACCTACAGAAAGCGTAGGAAAATCTTTAAAGGAAATATTCCTTATATAAGTAAGTTTAGAGTTATCAAGACTTGATAGCTAGACATTAAACAATGTGGTGAGGTGAAAGATAGACATCTGCTATATCTTAACTAATCTTCTGTATATAGAAAGACAACAAGACAGAAATCAGACTCGTAGCACAGAGGAAAGATGAGAAATGGAGTATTGTACCAAAATAGCGCAGCTTACGGTGAAGTAAACCAACTTAAATTGTTAAGTGAATATTTCCAAATACTATGCACAAAAGTCAGGTGCATTTTATGGTAAGGAAAGAGATAGGTAAATGAATTTAAAGGAAGTGCAGACGCTTGGAGCAAAATGTCTAGGGCCTGAATCAGTCCTTAGGTTTGAAACAGATAAAAGTAAAATAAGCTGCACATCCTTACTGCAAAATGTGTCAAAAAATCTGGAAAACCTCTGTGATCTGTTTCAGTATTACCACTACAGGATATGATCATATTTACTCCTAGGATGATGGGAGATAGGCTGGATCTTAGAAAAGTACTGTATTTGTGATAGAATAAAGTACTGATAGAAGGACAGAATAAGAAACACAGTGAACATTTGCCACCTCTATTTACTGTTATGTCTAATTATACGCAAATGATGCACAAATGTTAATGAATGGATTTGGAATATAACCTCTTGTATGAACATTTTGAGTGGGTATGGGTGGGTTATTATTATATCAATGGAAGCCATGAATAGTCAGAATCTCTGAAAAATGAGTCTTCCTCTATATGTTTATATTTTATTTTAAATAATCACAAAAATTATAATCACTCCAAAAGATGCACACTCACATAAGAACAGATATTGAAACTCGGGAACCGAATAAGACCGCACAACATGTCATCAGGAAATATATTGATTCTCCATCTTATACAAAACTTATGCTAATGGTCTCTCCCAGTACATTTCTGGACCAACCCCCAAATTTACTTTCCATCTTTTGTTTCTCAGAATAGCATATAAGAATTCAGCTACTACCTTCAAAACTAACTCCCTTCTTCTGTTGTCAGATTCATTGAAAGCCCTCCAAAACAAGTCTTCCTGATGTCTTTCCTCTAGGCTCCATAAGTCTTTTCAATTTATCACAGTTTCAACATTCTTAGTTCTCCGTTTGAGTCTCCAATGATTTGCAGCTCTTCCTATGTCATCTTACCTTCTGGGTTCTAGTTCCTTTTACATCTCTGACAAGTCTTTCTTTGAAAGTAGGCAATTTCTTCCTGAAGTTTTCATTTCCTAGAGCTGCATCTTGTGAATGAATAATGAAGAACTGTTCTCTGGACTTCTTTCAAATTATCCCTGAATGAACATAAGTTATGTTTATAAACTGTCTTTCTTAATGACTTTCTTTAGTTATCTATTTCCTTATTCTAGGGAGTTACTGTTCCATCAGACAATCACCTGGGAGGCAACCCAACATACAAAAAGTGTACTGTCCTGCATGGGCTCTGGGACACAGACACAGACACAATGCTACTTTCACCAAATTGAGACGCTTCTGCAAAAACACTACAAACAAACACACTGTGGGATATGCATTTTAGTACCATTCTTTCCTACCTACTGTTCATTCTGCAAAGAGCAAAGTACATTATTTCTCCAAAAAGCAAATCCAGGAAAAAAAAAATCACAGATGACTCCTGCCACATGATCAAATGCCTTCGTGCAACTTTATTAGAAATCCATTAACATATAGCTAAACGTGTCTATTCAAAAAATTAGTTAATCTACCCACATTTCTTTGGCATATGAATACCGTAGATTTTGTCTTGTGTCTCACAGGTGAAAGGTTAATAATTCATTTAGATAATGTATTATGATAAACTACTTTTTTTTTTCCTTCTCATCTAAAAGGCACATAATAAATTCTTCAGGAGTTTAAAAAATTCTTGAAACTGAAGCACAAGGAGAACATAGAATTTTGAGGCAGTGAAGATCTCAATGGGATATGGAAAGACTACACTATGCAAATTTGTATGCTTTGATTTAAATAAGGTATTAGCATATTAGTCTGGCATGAATGTATAAATCAAAGAAAACTGACCCTTTACTTTATCTACTATCCTTGAATACCAGAGGAACAAAATAGATGCTCTTCCAATTTCCTTTTCCAATCCTCACCCGCACTTTACAAAAAGATAGAATTTCATGAAGCTGTTAAATGTGAAAACGTTATTTCAGAGCTCAGCTTCCTGAGGCTAAACTCTGTTAGATTTGGGAATTAAGCTCATTAAGTTGCTTAAAAAACCCTTTTTCTCCTCTGCTAGGATAGTGGTGATGAATGGTTGTGTCTGAGGAACTGCAGGTGTCTTTGATGGACAGCCTACTTCAAAAGAGTTGAGGTTCTCTCTTTCTTTCCTTCCCCTCCTGCCTGCTAGAGAGTAGCACGAAGAAAGTGCCCTCTCCTACTGTTTTGTCCCCTTGGTGCAAACTTTCAGAAAGTATTTTTCCTTTTACTTTTAAATAAGATTCAAGACAGATTTTTCAACATCCTTAAGCTGAAAATAACAGTGTATATAAAAACATTAAAAAGGATATTAAAAAAAAAAAACTAAGTTCAGTGTTAGACTTTACATTCTAGATTACCTTTATTTTAAGACACAAATTGTGTTGTAATCACAAGTCAAAAAAATTCCTATTCTCCGTTTGCATCCCATGAAATTAAGTCGCTATTGATAATTTTAACAACGTTACTGAATGAGTGTGAATATACACTTTGTCCTTTTATACTTTATCCTATTTATTTTTCAAGTTATCTACTATGTTTGTATAATATAATTATTTGGACAGGAAAATCTAATTTACTTCCAAAGTCATACCACTGTTCGATTGAGGTGAAATTTCCAGTATGTTTTCTGCAATAAAATTGCTCTTTCCAGAGGAAGCTTAATTGTATGAAATTTCTAAGACAAAAACATGCAAACCCAAAATTACCTTGGCCTTTTTCCAGTGCTACAAATTCACGATATAAAGGCCTGTTGGTGATATACCATGACAAACCGTGAAACAAATTCACACAACATGATCCTAATAATGAAGTCTGAAAAAGAAAGGCGGGGCGGGGAAAAGCTTCTTTTTTGGAATCCAATGTAAAATGATACCAATGGATGAAGGCAGATGGGACAGTGAAATATTTGCAGATTCTAACTACCATCTGGCCATAATTTATTATCCATCTGATTGCAGGTTATTATTGTTTTTCTGCTATCATTAAACAGTTGTTATTTGTCTTGTTACACTACTTCTGCATTTAACATCGAGACCTTCACAGATTTGAGCGCTGTTATCTACAGTGACCTATAATTTATGTAAGTCCTTTTGGTGTCCTTACTTCTATTCACTAGGCATCTAAAAGCGAATATTGCTCTCAGCTTAGGTTGCTGATTAATTAATTTCTACCTTCTCTATCCCTGAGTTGCAGCCTTGGGTTATGAGTTTAAAGTAATAATTCACTGTTGCATATAGTTTGTCAAGTTAAGCTCTGCAAACTTCTAATAGAGTCCAATTTCCATGCTACATTTACTAGTTGGTCCCTTAGAAATTAATCCCTTTCTATCTGTGATTTATTTTTTCTTCTGCCACTTAGTGACAAAAATGGATTTTTCCCCCTGATCTGCTGTGATCTGGCTGCCTTTCCTGCAGTATTCAATGTAAATGACATGACTCCTTCTGGCTACTTTTTTTCTCCCTTGTGTAGTTTTAGCTCTGAAGATTGCAGCTCAGGTTGGAATGTCACAGCCGCAGGTGGCAGAACAACACATAGTTCTAAATAGAGACCGGCAGGACTGGCAGAATTTGAGTAAAATCTAAACATTCCCAACACTTGTGCAGGCACAGAGTTCCTTTTTCAGCCCCAAGATGTAGGCTTTCCATAAATCACTCAAAAGCCGGCTAATGGCATCTTTCATTATTACCTTCCATTAGCATAGTCAAGTTTGTTACCACGTTGCTGAACCTTTTCAAGTAATCATGAGTTCAAGCTAACCTGCTGCCTTCTTCTAGAGTTACACGTTCAGCAAAGGCGACCCACCTCCTTATTTCTTTTTCATGACCCGTTCTCTCTGGAGAGAGATTTGATTTCTTGGCTACATTTTGGCCAAATACATTTTTTTCTCCAAAGTTTTCTCTTTTCATTTCAAGTAAGTAGATCTGTCTCCAGTCGGGAACTAAGCATTCTGCTGTGAATTACAAAGATGAAATTTTCAGACAGACATTTATCCAGTAACTACTGAAGCTTGATTTTTGGCAGGCACTGCCTAGCATCCTAGGCTTTATTTAATGTGTCTAAGTAGGAAACTGTGTCTAGGTCATTCATACCTCATGAAGTCTGTAAGCATAATCAGAGTTCCCTAACCATCACACAAATTAATTCTGTAGATAAAAATATAGTCCTGGTCTTCTGTTAAGCTGGGACATAGGGCAGCCAGGAATAAAAGAAACATGAAGACAGGAAAAGGTAAGAGGAGTGTAACTATGATCTAGCTTTTATGGTGTTTGGTTGTGGATCTCCGTGGTCCTAGGCCCATTCTTAAAATGAGCCTTGTTTTAATCCAGTGTATAATATGTTTACATAACTAGGAACAACTTCCTAATACATCAAACCTAAAAAGCATTTGAGATTGTGATTTTTCAGCAAATTACTTGTTTAAATTTGACATTTCTGTCCTTTTATGCTGCGTAGAAAGCACCCCAAGATCATTCAGTGTTATTGCAAATGTATTACAATGATGGCATAAAGTCAGCTGAAGTAGGCATCGTTTATGGAGCACTGGATTTAAGACTGTCACATGCTGAAATTCACTGTCATTCATGGGCTTCTGGAAACTGAATATAGCCATGAACAGCAACAGTGCAGAGTTGTCTGTATCCATTTTGCTGAACTTTTTGATGTTTTCAGATCTCTTCTAAGGGGTTTCATCTCTGCTGGGATGAAGCTGTAGTGATGCCAACAGCAGACATTGGTGTGATACACAAAGATTAGGCATGAGGCTGCAGGACAAGTTCCAGGTGGGAGGTCATTTACAAAATAATATAAAAACTAAGAGAAGAAACCCAGTGAGATATTGTCACATGTGAAAATCTTTGATTTGAAACCTTTTTATTCCTACTGTGTGAATTTCTGTTTCCTCAATCTAATCTAATTTTTATAGTCTGTATTTCTAAAAAAAAAATTTTTTTCACAGCATCCATGGAGGTGTCCAAGAATCTCCACCACTGGGGATGTTTGAGACTCAAAAAGATAAGATCATGAAGAACCTGATCTAATTAAGCCTACTTTTAGCAGTGGGTTGAAAAAGATGATCTCTGGAGGTCCCTTTGAACCTAAACTGTTACATGATTCTATGAATGAAAAATATTCTTGTGTACCAGACTTTGTGTCAGCCTGAACTGTGGCACAGGTATTGTACTCCACGTCGGGTAACAGGCGTCTGCTTTGAAACATGCAGATATGTAGTTTTGTCTCTACCACCATGTAGCATTTGCTATGCTAAATTGCAGTGATTTCTGCAGGACTGAAAGTTAAATGTTCTAATTTAAGAAGTCAGTAACTGTGGAAATCCAAACACTATTTGGTCTGACAATATAAATTTAAACTGGGTCATTTTATCTATGCATCGTGCTTCCATTTAATTTAACTCCCCTTCCGTCATGTTATTTTTGGGCTGCATTGTACCACCTCCATTCAGTTTGATTCAACATTAATTCAGATGCATAGCCCTATTTTACTCATCCATGAAATCTCCTTGATTTGAAAGGACCTGCTCAACTAGTAAAGAATTTGACTGCAAAAGGGCCACATACTGTAGTCCTTAGGCAAAGCTGTTTCAGTTTAGGGTTTTCTACATTAAAAAAATGCTTTCTCTTTGTGACATTTTAACTGATGGTGTTTATTATTGTGGCGAACGACACTAATAACCACACTCTATGCCACTCTATGCAGTTAGGGAATACTTTATATTAATAACAATTATAGTAATACAGAATGGCATGGTGTGCTTGGGGGTCCATATTCTAGATTCTCCGAAAAACAAATTGCGGTCAGGATGGAGTCTCCCTTTAGAAATCATTTGAGCAAATGGTGAAAAATGCTGCATTCTGGAAGTAAATTCTAAGCAGGTGGACAGGGCAGCAGGAGGCTGTATTGAGGAGAAATGGGCAACTTCAGTCTCTCTCATTACGTATTTGTCAGCTCCACCTGTTTATGTAATGACAAACAGCCAGACATTAATAACTGTGTGGAAAGAATAGCTTCCCATTGAAACAGAGAAGCTGTTTTGAAATTGCATATGAAATTTTCAATTGTTGCCAGCAATGATCTGTCATATAACTTAAAGCATTTATTCTGAAGTAGAATAAATATGAATGCATTACCAAGATAAATATTAAGGTATGGAAACAGTACTCCGCTGTAGTCTAGTCAAGGATTCTTTTCCTTTTAATTGTTGATCACATCCCTCCTTCCTACTTCCCACCGGCAGCTTGTGCTGAAAGTTAGTAGAGATGATAGTTATTAACCTGACTGTTACCATCAGTGAGCTGATTGCCTTTTAAGCCTTCCCTAATCTGCGAATTCATTGCACGCTTCAAAAGGAGTTGCATTCTCCCTAGCACAAACTTGCAGAGGAGCTGAAGCATTGGCTTCCTGAATGCTGATACCTTAGATTTAACTATGCATTAATTACCTTTAGAGTTACACTTCATCATTAGTCAATTAAACCAGCATACGTGGATTAGTACTCTGTATTTGTGTCAATTTATCCACAAAGCACAGTCATCTTGTTTGTCAGCTGGTAGACGGTTTATTCCATTACTCACCTGAGACATCCACTTTGCCAATTAATCAGCCAGTCATTTTGTATTAGCTCTTAAGCACTAGACTGTATTTTCAACTTTAGTTAATCCAGGTTGTTTGCTCAGGGATTTTTCTAGTCACAGACCCTAGAGTTCTCTTGCAGATTTATCCTACAGCTAATTAAGAAGCTGTTTTTATGATTCACTTTACCAGGGCTGAGACACAAACAGCTCTACAGAAAGCAAACCTTCTGGGGGAAAGTGGGATCAAATTGCACTCTCTCAGCGGAAAGAATGACTTAGTTACTAGTCTCAAAGATAAATAAAATGGACTTAACTCTCCCAGTGTCTGGAGTAAAGTGTTTGTTTTTGCTTTGAGGCATATTATTAATCACCCTAAATTTAGAAAAGTTATTTGTAAGTAATCCAAAAAAAGCATTTTCAAATTGGACTTCTGGCAAAGACCAAGAGTCTTCTGGAGCGTATAATCTTTTCAATAGAACATTTTCTAGGTATTTGAGGAGGAATTTAAACATACACTGTCAAATTAGAGAGACTTACTACCAGAAGAGGGGAAACACATTTATCCTGCCTCTCCAGGTAGACAGATACACTCAGGTTCTTGTGTACAGGTGAGGTTCTTGTAGTAATTGGTTATTCTATAACTAAGGAAAAGATCAGTGTTTTCTTAAATGCCACAAAAACTCTAGGGGAGCCCTTGAATCAAGCATATTTATTTATCATTTATAGAGAGTATATTATTCATCCTGAAAAAAGTAGTTACTGAATACCATGGGGAAAAAAAAATCTCTTTGATATAAAATTCTCCAATACCTTTCTATAGTTAGCGCCAGTGCTGTGACCCTTTCACAGAAAACATTCGCTGTAAAGTTAGCAGGAATCCAGTTTGCATTACATGACTAAGATGAAGCCTTAAATATCTCCGTTCCTGAAGAATAGTATCTAAAATTACACACTGATTTGTTTTTATCAGGAAATTAATTATTATATCCTCTTGTGCTGCCATCAGTCATAACTTAAATGAAATTTTTTTCCTTCTTCTTCCTCTACTTCTTTTTCTGGAGCCTACTACTATTACTTATAATAATATTAAGCATCACATTAACATAGCACCTTTTATCAGCTATCATGCTAAAGTGGTATACATGCTTTGCATACAGAATATTTAACGAAAGGTGAAATGTTTGGGGGGCATATCGTCTTTAACAGCATTTGACATGTGAAGTTAAGAAGAATACCCTAATACAATGGGAAGTATAAGAACATTTAAAAGGATTCAAATGTCTTAAAATAGTAGAATTCTTGTATCTTTTTCTGTGAAAAATGATAGGCGATTTCTGATTAATTTGCATGATTGAACCTGAGTTTGGGTTCTCTTTCACGAAGACAGCCTTATTTACAAATATTGCCCCAGGCACTGTACTTTAGACTTCTAGCTCTAAGGAGAAAAATTTACAGTCCTGCTAAATCACAGAAGTTACTTTTGCTCTGCATCCTGCTTGGTAGTCTTCAATCCAAAATAGAAGCAATGTCTCTGTTTCTGCTTGGACGTATCATACGGTCACAACATATTTGTGTTTCCCTGGATGTTGCTGAAAGAGACTATTGTTGAAAGAAAGTTCAAGAAGTTAATGATCTGGCAAGAAATGCTGAAGTGTAAAAGCTACTCAGCAACTATTCAGCTATTCAACCCATGTCTCTAATCATGTATAGCAGCCTTTACTGAATAGGTGAAAAAAATGGTAAATACAGAACAAGGTAAATAAAACTGTAGGAGGAACATTTTAGAAACACAAACAATGCATTTTACTGGCTCTTCTGAGGAATATTCCCAATGCCTTTTAGAAGATTTCCCTCCATAGTCATTAATAAATCATTTACTAGAAATTCACTACATTTCACTTGGGACTGTACAATGCTTGGCATCAAGATTTTGAATTCCCCTCATGTAAATGAATTCCTTGCCAGTATTGGTAACAAGCTGATCAGTTTAACCCTTTTGACTTCACATTAGTTGCAAACTGCTGTATGATTACCACTGTGTCAGCCATACAAAACTGAAAACGCATATACCTTTGCAACTTTCCCCGTGATGAAAAAATGCATCTAGAGTTTGTTATGTATATTTTTTAAACACTACCTTTTACAAAGAGTCTGAGAAATTGTTAGGCCTTCTATCTTCTGTAACTTCAATGTATTATAATTACTTATAAGAAATTAGTCTTTCATATGCAAATATTCATATATACTCAGATTAATCTACTACTTCTTTGCTTAAAGAATGTTTCGTTTCCTTTTCAAGGGGCTCATCTTAGGCTATATTATATCACATCTCACTCTTAGATGATGCTAAAGCACTTCAGCTTTATGAAATGTTGTTTCCTTTCAGTTCCAACATTGACGAAGATTTTTTGTTTAGTTTTGTGTTTTGCTTTCCATTCCTCAAGGAACAGATTTTCAATTTATTCTTTATTTCAAAATCATCCTCCTTATTTATGAATTCCTTATGGACATTTCTTTGGTGGGGGCTCATGTTTTTTACTGAGACTCTTAAAAGCATTTGCTTATCTTAATGTGTACTTGCCAGTCTCACTTTGAATAGAGATGTGTAAATCAAAACTTGATTTTTCTTTCCATAGCTACAAACATGACTATGCTTCTCATTGGTAATGCTGTAATGCATGTAAGTTCTCAATCAATTTTAAATTAAAATATTTAAAACTAAGAGGGAACTGGAAAAGGAATTAAGAATCTTTCAGTCTTATTTTATTTTTTAACATATGCTGCAAACTGGGTGTAGAGTCCAAGTCCAGCATTTCAGTAAACAGCATAATGAGACTCTCTGTCCAAATTCAATCATAATATTTTGTTCTTTTTATTTCTGGCTTAGTAAAGCTGATAATAAATAAGTGATTTGCAAAAGTCAAAAATAATAAGTGCACTGAAAGTGCTTTTTAAAGTTTTATTTCTCTCATGAGCACTCTTCAAATATGGCTATTTTGGTAACATAAAACTTGTGAAACTTATTTTAGATGCTTTATTATTAGAACAAAGGCATTTATACTGAAGTCATACGCAATGTAGTGAAAAGGTTTAGGATTTACAAAACCTCATTTTTCCAAGCTTGAGCTTATTTAAGTGACTTATGCCAAACATCTTTCTTTAATGTTCTTCCTGACTGTAAATCACAGTAACTTTTAACATAGATTGATGGAGCTATGAGCTGGAGATTTGCTGAAAATCACTAGTATTATCACAGCAAATTTCAAACTTGGCCTTTTTTCTCTCTGAACTCAGAAAAAGAAGAGTTTATCATTACCATCAGATCTCTCAGACTGGCAATGAGTAATCTGAAGCAATTAGAGGAAGAATGACTAAAATATACCCTCTGTTTCTCTGTTGAAGGGTCTAGACAGTGTAGCCAAGTGTTTTTGTTGGGCTTGGCTGGCTTCAAGGATGGTATATAGCAAAAGCTGCCTAAGGCCTAGAATGTGACCCCCATATTTTCCCTGTTAGTCAGACTAAATTCAGCCTTCAGCTGAGCCTGCCTGTACATCCTATCTGTCCTTGCAGCAGGCAACATCCAAGCCATTGTAGGAACTCATAAAGCATCTTCAAAGAAAGAATATTAGGTTGCCTTATTACATTTACATAGCAGGTTGCTGACAAGAGTTCATTAACTACTTCTTGGGGACAGCAGCTGGTAGCAGTCAAAGCTGACCATGAGTATACACCTGCAGATAAGAAATATGGACAGTTGGCTAATCTGGCCCTGAGCACTGCTTTTGGGCTGCCATGTGTAGCATGGTATGAGAAACACGGAATGGTCAGTGAAGGTGAAAGTGATATATTCAAAAGCTGATAAGACATCTGTTTGCATGCGGTTCAGGATTAGACAGAGAAAAACAATTCCACAAGAATGTCAAAGACAAAACTGAAATAATTCAAATACTGAAGATTTTTACAGATGGCCAGAATATCCGTAATTATAGAGAAAACAGAAAAAAAAGAACTTGAAGCGAGGCTTCCACTCCTCAAGAGTAAATATAGTTATGCTCTCGATACGCGGCAATTTCCTGCATTCGAGGATTCAACATTTCCCACATTTCTGCTACCATGTTTCCCTCACTCAGCTGATGTTTGTCACGGACAAAGACAGAATACCGGACTGGATGACCCACAGGTCTGAGAATCAAAGATTCAATGCAGTAATCAGCGCAAGCTTAATTATAGAAGTTCCTGGAATAGGTTCTTCAGTTCCTGGAAGTTCAGCACGTCGGACTTCAAGAGGTCTCTCTTCAAAAATGGAACCTGTGAGCTTTGTGGTGATCTTTATTAGAAAAAAATCCTAAATTTGCAATTCTCTACCAATCCCTTACTTTCAAGGCCTCCAAAAACTCTTTCTTTACATCTAGGTTTTGGTCTTCTAGTGATTTGTGTAATGAAAAAGATGAAGTGGGAGGAAAAGTGGACATTGTGCCATGAGTAACAGATTGTATGAGTTTTATCCAGCTCTTATCTACCACTGACAATGTGTTGATGTTTTTTGATTGTCATACCAGTGAGAGCAATCTTGTAACAGAGGAACAGGTATTAATCATTTTCAGTTGAGCTTCTCATGTTGATCTTTTGCCTTTCTGTCTATTTTTCTGCTGAACCTATTGCTTAGTCCTAAAGTAATACTCTAACGCCTAGTTACACTACATGAATGTACTTTTATTTCGGAAAAAAGGGAGAAAAAGACTTTCACTTGCCTCACCTGTGCTTATTGCTCTGGAACAGTCTGAGATGTGTTACATACCAACCTGGTAGCCTTTGGTAATCTACTGAGAAGTTGAGGGGCTTCTCTGGATATTGACTCAAGCTAAGACTGAAAATGTGTGAATAATTGAAATGCTAAGGCTGCAGAGAGAGCTTTCAGTGTTATAGCATTTCTAAATAAAATAAACATTAGGTATTTAAGACAGCTGAACAGAGTTTAATTTAAGGGCTGATTCCTGTCCTAGCACTAATACCCCTATTCAAAGTACTGATAATATATATAAGGGCTGCAAAAACTAAATTCGTTTTGTAAAAGAAGTGTAATACTGGGCCTCTCATACAAGCACTGTGCGCACTCACAGCTTAGGACATCACATTGAAGACAAGGAATAAAGAAAAAAAAGCGCTTTTCTAGCACAAAGAAGCCAAGTTTGGCTAACATAAAAAGAGTTTTTTACAATTACTTTCGTCCTCCTGGTTAAATATACAAGCCTTGCTGTTATCTAGAAGGCAGGAGCCACAGCTACTGCACTTAGCTTCGTTCTATCTCACCTTTAATCAGCTTTAGCCATGAAACAAAGAGTTATAAAAACAAGAGTAGAATTAATTTGGGCTTGGTCAGTGGGAAGAGTATATTGGCTTCTCTTCTGCAGTGAGCTCAGTTTGACACTAGGAGCTAAGGAAAGATTGCCTGTGAAAATACTTCCAGAGAGGAGTTACGAAATAGAATATTAACTCAATTTATTCCAAGGAACTGTATTAGGAATACTCACTGGATTAACCCTGGAAACACCTGGACCTATGCTTCCCCTCCTTCCTTTCACTTAATGTGCAAAACTAATTGTTTCCAAGTATGCTTTTGAATTCAAACGTAATTAATTACTAAAATGCAGAAAGCTGTGCTTTGCCTAAGGTTCTCCAGCAGTTATTAACTTGACTCATGTTTTAAATACATTCTTGATTTGGGGTTTGTCTTTTTTCTTCTTTAGTGGCTCAACGCTTTTTGGAAAAATGATCAAAAGAATTTCATACTAATGAAAATCCCCTTGTATTACTGCTGCATAAACAATCCTTATTCAGGAGCAGTATGTAGGGATCAAGTTGGTTAGCAGAAAGGGCACAAGTCAGGGAAAGGAAATATTTTTCCATCTTCTAATGACAAGGAGACTGTAAACGGAATTTCCTTCTAAACAGCTGGGACTGTATTTTAGTTTGTTTTTTCAAAGGTGGATAACTGCACACATTTGCAGGGGAGCTGAAGAGCATTTAGAGGCCACATGGTATTTCGGAAATCATATGTTTAAATTTGAGGACTGGCTCATAACTTTGCATCCTTTGACGGTGACAGTCTGCTGTTCAAGTACCTTGCTGTCTGAGCACTTCTTCCAGCAATGACTAGTTAAAGGATGAAACTTAACTTTTTAGGTCATTTTGGCCACCTCTTTCTTTCTCCTCATGCACTGCAGGTAGGAGCAGCTCTTACCTTGGGATAGTGGCGTCAACACCCATCAAAACTTAATACCTCTCTGCCTCTGACTTTTAATTCACTCCACAAAAGCATCAGAGCTGCCACTGCCTGCAGGCATATTTAGCTGCTTTTTCACAAGTGCACCTGCCCTTAAACTCCTGTAGTTTGCCTTCCTCCTCTTTTTACTCCTGGTTTCTCTTCTACAACTGGTTTCCAAAGAGCAGGATTGTGCAAATGATCTAAGGTCCTTCTTCCTGGAAGAGTAAGTAGATCATTGTGATATAAAAGGAATCTCTCCTATGCTTTTGAAAACTGTACATGATGCAAAGGTTCAGCGCAGTTACTTTACAATACGTGCTTAAAATGCACAGGTTGGAAGCCTGCATTCTTATTAGTCCTCACACACCTTCATTCCAGTCATGCTCTCTTTTTTCTCATTGTCTCATTTAGGTTGCACACAGCAGAACAGTAGTTTGCTGATAACAACAGCAAGATCACAGAATCACAGAATCACAGAATCGTTTAGGTTGGAAGGGACCTCGGGATATCATCTAGTCCAACCTCCCTGCTCAAGCAGGGTCACCTAGAGCATATTGCCCAGGATCACATCCAGGCGGGTTTTGAAGATCTCCAGGGAAGGAGACTCCACTACCTCTCTGGGCAACCTGTGCCAATGCTCTGTCACCCTCACAGTGAAGAAGTTTTTTCTCAGGTTCAGATGGAACTGCCTGTGGTTCAGTTTGTGCCCCTTGCCTCTTGTCCTGTTGCTGGGCACCACGGAGAAGAGGCTGGCCTCATCCTCTTGACACTCCCCCTTCAGATACTTGTACACATTTATGAGATCGCCTCTCAATCTTCTGTTCTCCAGGCTGAACAGGCCCAGCTCTTGCAGTCTTTCTTCATAGGAGAGGTGCTCCAGTCCCCTCATCATCTTGGTAGCCCTCCGCTGGACTGTCTCCAGGAGTGCCATGTCTCTCTTGTACTGGGGAGCCCAACACTGGACACAGTACTCCAGGTGAGGCCTCACCAGGGCTGAGTAGAGGGGCAGGATCACCTCCCTCCACCTGCTGGCAACACTCTGCCTAATGCACCCCAGGAGACCATTGGCCTTCTTGGCCACAAGGGCACACTGCTGGCCTCATGTTTAACTTGTTGTCCACCAGCACTCCCAGGTCCTTCTCTGCAGAGCTGCTCTCCAGCAGGTCAGCCCCCAGCCTGTACTGGTGCATGGGATTATTCCTTCCGAGGTACAGGACCCTGCTCTTACCTCTGTTGAACTTCAGGAGGTTCCTCTCTGCCCACCTCTCCAGCCTGTCCAGGTCCCTCGGAATGGCAGCACAGCCCTCTGGTGTGTCATTCACTCCCCCCAGTTTAGTATCATCAGCAGACTTGCTGAGGGTGCACTCTGTCCCTTCCTCCAGGTCATCGATGAATATGTTGAACAAGACTGGATCCAGGACTGACCCCTGGGGGACACCACTAGCTACGGGCCTCCAACTTGACTCTGCGCCATTCACCACAACCCTCTGAGCTCGGCCATCCAGCCAGTTCTCAAGCCACCTCACCGTCCACTCATCTAGCCCACACTTCCTGAGCTTACCTAGGAGGATGTGATGGGACACAGTGTCAAAAGCCTTGCTGAAGTCCCCGTAGACAACATCCACTGCTCTCCCCTCCTCTACCCAGCCAGTCATTCTGTCATAGAAGGCTATCAGATTGGTCAAGCATCATTTCCCTTGGGTGAATCCATGCTGACTACTCCTGATCACCTTCTTGTCCTCCACATGCTTAGTGATGACCTCCAGGATGAGCTGTTCCATCACCTTTCCAGGGATGGAGGTGAGGCTGACTGGCCTGTAGTTCCCTGGCTCCTCCTTCTTGCCCTTTTTGAAGACTGGCGTGACATTGGCTTTCTTCCAGTCCTCAGGCACCTCTCCTGATCTCCAGGACCTTTCCAAGATGATGGAGAGTGGCCTAGCCATAACATCCGCCAGCTCCCTCAGCACTCGTGGGTGCATCCCATCGGGGCCCATGGATCTGTGGATGTCAAGTTTGGACAAAAGATCTCTAACCTGATCCTCCTCCACCAAGGGAGAGTCTTCCTTTCTCCAGACTTCCTCTCTTGTCCCCAAGGTCTGGAATTCCTCAGGACTGGCCTTAGCAGTGAAGACGGAAACAAAGGCAGCATTCAATAACTCTGCCTTCTCTGTATCCTTCGTCACCAGGGCACCCGCCCCGTTCAGCAGCGGGCCCACGTTTTCCCTAGTCTTCCTTTTGCTATTGATGTATTTGAAGAAGGCCTTCTTGTTGTCCTTGACATCCCTTGCCAGATTTAATTCCAACTGGGCCTTAGCCTTCCTTGTCGCATCCCTGCACGCTCTGACAACGTCCCTGTATTCCTCCCAAGTGGCCTGTCCCCTTTTCCACATTCTGTGCACTTCCTTCTTCTGCTGGAGTTTTGCCAGGAGTTCCTTGCTCATCCATGCAGCTCTCCTGCCCGCTTTGCTCGACTTCTTCCTCAGAGGGATGCACTGCTCTTGAGCCTGGAGGAGGTGATGCTTGAATATTAACCAGCTTTCTTGGACCCCTCTTCCTTCTAGGGCCCTACCCCAGGAGATTCCTCCAAGTAGGTCCCTGAAGAGGCCAAAGTCAGCTCTCCTCAAGTCCAGCCTTGCAATCCTACTCATTGCCCTGCTCCCTCCTCGTAGGATCCTCAACTCCACCATCTCATGGTCGCTGCAGCCAAGGCTGCCCCCAACCTTCACCTCTCCAACTAGACCTTCTTTCTTAGTTAGTACAAGGTCTAGCATTGCACCTCTCCTCGTTGGCGTCTCCACCACCTGGGTCAAGAAATTATCATCAATCCTCTGCAGGAACCTCTTTGACTGTTTGTGCCTAGCTGTGCTGTCTTGCCAACAGATGTCAGGGTGGTTGGTCACTTCTGTTGTAATGTTTGGCTCTTGGAAAGGTTTGTGGTAAGCAAAAGTAGTCTTAAAGTACAGACTTCAAAACAAAAGGGATTTCTGAAGACCTTACGTTAATGTTAATAAAATGTTAACAAATCTCAAAATATATGAAAACTAAGAGGTTTGAGGGGCTCATAATTTTTCAAACTTGTTTCAGATTGTCACTGTGACAGCAGAAGAGCCCTAAGGTTAAGGCTATGGAAAAATTTCCATTCAAAGAAAAACTGTGTATATTTTTCCTTGTAATAATTCATACCATCGTACCATCAAATGCTGACTTTATCTCCACCTCCAAGACATCAGTCAGGCTGTATTATACTTATTTATTAGTAGTGAGGTCGTTAAGTTGCGAACTTTGCCCTGCAGATTTCAGTCTGGTTCAGCACTGTCAAACTTTTAAACACTACTAGTCTCAGAAACGTCTCTTTCTTGTTTTTAAAGGTAACCTGAGTTTGTAAGCTATGCATTGAGTCTGTATAGCCTGTTGTGAGTGATGAATGATGAATGATGAATGCTTAGCAAGCTAGTAATCAAGACATCCAGAATGCATGCTATTTTTAGAACAAGATTAATACTGATGTAAATTTACAAGGATTTTGTCTCTTTTTTGTACTTTTCAGAATAGCTAATATTTTGATCAATAGCAAGACTTTGCAACCTCAGACTCTTATCTGTAGTCTAAGTTGCCATCTGATCATTGCAGAGATCAGAACTTCATCACCTACCAACATAAATAGTATCATGTTACTTAGTGCGTGTTAAAATGTGCTTTTTTTCCCCCTGTAAAGTATATTAAATCATATTCCTTCGGAAGCAAAGTAATAATCAGATACATCAGTTCCTACCTTTCTTTCACATTCTTCAGCTTCTAAGAAGAAAACTGACTGGTACCTACTAATACAGCCATCGTTGCATGAAATCTAATCGTATGATCAGGTGCTTTCAACAATGACTGGTTCAAGTATATTAGAAGAAATTCTAAGGACTCATGTAGTCCTCAATTCTGAAATAACTCAACTAAAAGAAAATTACCTGCTAAGTTTATAAATTTGTGATTCATTTGTAAACTACAGAATGAAAGACAATATATTCAGGGGAAAAAATTATTTTCAAAGGAACATCCACACAAAAATCTAAGAATTTCTTTTCATTTGGGTAGGCATACATTACCTTTTAGTGCTTACAAGGATGGGTCTTGCTCATGAGCTCGTGAATTTAGTTCTTGTTTACTATTACCATAATCAAAGCTATTGTCTTTACTTTGCATTTTGAGGTTCAGTTGAAGTATGTTTTATCTTTCCTTATTAGTTAGTGAAGGGGTTTCTTTTTGTACATTTATGTAATTTGTTTAGCATAATTTCTTCCTTAAATCACTCACAAGCAGTTAAGTTGTCGGCTTCCTCATTTTTACTAGACTCCTACACAACCTAAACTCTCCTGTGATCTTATTCTCAATGTCTTGCTTCATCTAGGGATTGTCTCATCTTAAGAATCTGAGCAGCTTAATATAAAAGAAGTGCTCCCTTAAAAAAATGGTTTAATGAAAATATGTATTGTTGTTCCGTAACCTCTAACCTTTAGCTCTCTTAAGACTAATAAAGTAAAATAGGAGAAAAGGATTTGTAAAGGTAAATTTAAGCTACGTTTCTGGCTTAATGTACAGGTGTCTGTATATGCAGTGCTTTTTACTCTGTAAGAAGCTAACAGTGATGTTGATCTACTGCAGTGCTGATCTGTGACATCTCAAATTCCTACTATAAACTGGATCAACTGGAATGTAAACTGGATCAACTGGAATGGTGCTCTAATTGATAACTATTATTCTGAAGAAAGGGTCTACAAATTGAGAGTCATCAATTAAAAGGTTGCACTTTTAGCTGTTCTTGTTATCATATCCGAGGCATATACGAAGAATAAAAAGATTTAACATTATTTATAAAGTTTTAGTGAAATTGCATGTATTTTAAGTTAATTTTCAAATGAATAGTAGGTATATCTTCATCCAACTGAAACAGTACGAGAGAACTGATTAGGAAATTCTGACTAAAAAGTCAACCAAATGTGGTGTGAGATCGTTATCTAAATGTTCTAGCTTTGACGATTTCTCACTTTCAACGGGAAGCCTGACTTTACTGAAACACAAGCCCCTTAAGTGCTCTGCAACCTCATGGTGAAGGCTCTATGTGTGATTACCACTCCTGGTAATCTGTAAGGTGGAAAATAACCTCTGAATCAATGCCTGAGTGTCATCGATATGGCATGTAGCCTAACCATGAGGATGTATATGTGCTCTTCCTGAATAAAAATCTCATGTTGAAACATAAAAATTGACATAATTCCATTTTCACAAAAATATTTTTAAATTATATTTGTATTCCAATATGTAATAAAACAAATGTCAAAGTCTCAAATGTTACTACAAAATAGAACCGGCAGCTTCTGCAAAGCTCTGATCTGGCATACCCTGCTAACAGTATTTGCAGAGGATGGATCGTTTGGTAGATAATAATCACAGAATTACAATGGAACGACCATCCTCGTCTGCAGACTTTTCCAAGCTGGCTCAATAATAACCCACATAAATTTAAACTCCTGGCCATACACCAATCAACTGAGGGACAATCTGACAGTTTAGGATTTATAAGACAGGTTATGTTCATAATATAAAACTATACATATGCCTACTATAGAGAATGCTATTTAACTACAACTATTTAACTACAAAAATCATTCTTTATCCTTTCCAAATAAGTATATTGATATAAATATAAATACAGTTTAATTTTGTATTTGGAAACCTCATGCTTTATTACTCTGCCAACTGATAGATACCGCGACATGCTGGAACACATTACAGCCTCTAACTGGATTCACTTGAATAAATGTGAGGAGGCTCAGTTAGATTACAAAGGCATTATAGGTATAACTCATTCAACTGCGGTATTTTATTAGTTCTTTTAAATCCGATAACCAGGTCTTCACCTTGAGCATCTTCTCAGTAACTATACCTCTTGGCTGGCTGGCTTCTTGGTTTGTCTTTTATTTCATTAGGTAGTATGTGTCCTTAATGTATCCTTCCCCTAATGTGGTAGTTCACGTCTGTTTTGTTTGTGGCTTAAACTATATGATGATCCTTCAAGAGGACACGGCTGGGCCACTGGGGAAAAAAAGCTACCTGCCTGTTTTGTGCTGGTTGCTGAACGTTGTAATGGGGGCAACCTCCTAGCAGAGAGAGCTCACGGGTTCCCGAATGGAGGCAGGAAAGGGAGCTGCTGGGGTGCAGGGGAGCCATGCTGGGAATAAGGAGTCACGCCTCAGAAGCGCTGGAAAGAAACGTGTTTCCTGAAATCCTAGAGAGAACTATATTCACCCGAGAGCAAACCTGGAGAAAGCTGTTCTGTAAGGCTACCTGGGAGATAGAGACATGATGTTTTATAAACCCATTTTATTTCTATTTTATCTCTCTGGTTATTTTATACATTTCATTGTATTAGTTTGCGTTCTGATAAAACCTGATAAAGACTCTAACTGAAGTCCTGCCTCATCGTCACTATTTCTATCTTTTGCTTCGACATATCACACATATACCAAATACGCTGATGCCTAACTTTGTAACAAATTGCTTTCCCATTTTGCAGCTGACACTGTCCTTCATCTTGAATTACTACCAGTGTAGCTAATATATGGAACAATAAAAAGAAAGAAAGCATTGTTTTTCTCTTTCTAGTCACTTAATATATCCACTCATTGGACAGTTACTGAATCTAGATATATTGTGTGGCATAATTTACGCTATTGTTACATTTTTAAAGTAGTTAGTCATTGTTTCTGTTAAATTGCTTTAATTATTGCTAGGTGACTAACTTGAGCTAGCCACAGATGTGAAAAATTATTGTTCTGGAATGCAACCATGAATGGCTGCATTCTGAAAAATCCTACCAAAACCCAAGCATCAGCAATTGTCAGAAGTTTTTAATTTATTATGCTCCTGTTTTTTATTGTACCATTCAGTAACTTTTCTACTAAAGAGTTTTCATTCATCTTGAATCATTTTAATGATAACGGCAGAGTAGAAGAGAACGATAAACAGCAGTAACGTTATGGGAAAATAATACCATAGAAATTCTGGAAAGATCTCATATTACAGTATTTTTCATTGTTTGCCTGCAGGTATATGTGGATTAGAGGACTTTGAGAGTCAGACTAGGTCTGACTTGCAGTTCCATAGTTCAGTAGTTAAAGAATTAATATCAGTACCAACAAAGGAGAGAAATATAGCTTTGTGACTGTACATAATTTGCATCTTATATAAGAGAAAATGGTGAACAAGCTCCAGGAAACTAAGCTCTGGGAATTAAAGATGGAAAAACTGATTAAAGGACTGTTGTTAATTGGGCAAGGCCAACCAGAATATATAGTTCATACGGTTCATACAGTTGAATATTGACTGCAGGACAGGCCATAAGACTTGTCTCAAAAATTCTCATTAATTAGCTATTTTTGGTGCCACACTTTAGATTCAAATACTGAATTATTATGACTAGACATTACATTATAATGCAGAGGATTGAATTGTCTACTTCTAAAGAGACAGCTTCACAGGCAGGGGAGAACACATATTTTTGGCAGACAATAGGAGAGTCCAGCATACATGCCCTTAAAGGATATTTTTTTCCCTTTTCGCTCTTATCCTATATCATATGATAGATATCATATTCCTAGACTGCTGTAAGGTTTTTTATTTTTTTTTTTCTCTCCAAAATCCTCTAACTTTTGAACAATTGGTAAGAAAATATGGTCTTTACTGTCCCAAGTATGCAGGCAATACTATGTTCTATGTCTTTCTGCTCTGTGATGCATCTCATTTCCATTGGTTAATGTCAGTCGAGGAATCATCTGAGCCTTGATATTTTTCACTTGAGGCTGACATATAAAAGATAGCAGTTATAAATAACAAGCTTTCAGAACTAAAACACTATACGGTAGCAATATGTAGCCTTGTATTAAACTTTTATAAGACCAGAAGCATGCCAGATATTTGCAAGGAGTTTTGTTGCATTACTAGTGGATGTTAGAATAAGTCACACCCACACAGAGCACGTACTACACTTTACTCCTGAAAGTGATCTTTGCATGTGGACACAATTGTCACTAAGGGGAAAGGATGAATTTGGAATTGTCCTGTGCAGAATTAAGATCACTAGTCTGCCGCTTTGCTTCGTGCCTGAACAGCCTCCTCTGCATATCTTCAGGATCCCATAAATTCTTCATATTATTTTCTGCAAATGAACCTGCTTTTATTAAACTGATTATTTTTGTTTATTTTTAAACATATGCTTATTTCAAAACCTTGTCTTCATCCTATTTTCCCCAACCAGCAGTATTAATTTAAAATGGACATTTGATGGACTTTAACATGAATCTATTTTACACGGTGTTTAAGTGCAAAGGAAACTAAATATACACAAACACATGGTGGCTGAAAAAGGGAAAGCCTTGTAATTTTTTATTATTATCATTATTTATTTCTGGCCTCTGGATTCTCATTGTTTACTGTTGTTAAGCTTAACTTTCCAGAAGGACATAAGGAAGGAAGGACCTAACTCCTTTCAAAGATAATGCGAATTGATTACAAATCTGAACTCATGCATGAAAGCAACAAACTTATTTAGGAATCTCCATCTTTTTTTGTTAGACTTCGCATGCCATTTCAGAGTTTCCCTTCCCTGCACCCTTAGCGAGCGTTAGAAATCACATTTAGATTCAAACTTTTCCATATGTGCAGTTCACAAGTTTGATGCATGGTGTTTTATCCCAAGGCTATTTAGCCTGCCAGAAACACCCCTGTGTAGCACCTAAAACTACTTGTGAATGCATATGAATTTTGCTAAACAACTTTGGCTGTAAAAACAATAACATATTTGAAAGTATCCTAATACCTCCTTTAGGTCTAACAAAAAAAAAAAAAGACCTCAAAAATACCTTGACATTTTACTCTCAAGAGCTTATAAATTCCCGGGAAACAAAGTCCTAGTTTAGCCCAAGGCCACAGTAGAGAATAATGCCCCTAATAGGGTTGCAAATGTGAACTGAAATCCCTAAAGGATGGCAAAGACAAATCCATTTACCTCTTCTGTAGGTAGAAATTGTTAGTACCCCATCAACTTTTCTTATATAGGTCACCAGAGAAGGACCTAGGACCCACAGATAAGTCTTAAGCATTAATCATTTTCTTTAGCTCAGATAATGCTTATATATACTATAAAGCACAAAAGAACAGAATGAAAGAGTTGTTATAGACTCAGGCCTTCCTGATCACAAGTTACACGTTCACTGACAGATCATTCAACTAGAAAAAGGAAACTATGCTACTGCTGGTTACTACCAGTGCATGCAATATAGACAGATTGAAGTTGGATCGAGCAAGGAACTAACAAAGTGGAAAGCTCTGTGGGCTCATGAGCAGTTGAGGCAACTCTTAGGTGATGCACAGCATGGATTTGCACACACACAGCATCTTGGATGAGTGCTCTTACTGCTGAGTTGCTGAATAAAAAAGCCTATATTTTATGATCTATCCAGACTTCCTTCACTTTTATTACCTATACCTGGAAAAAGAAATAATAATGTGTACCCTCCTTTTCCCTATCCATTCTATGGATCTTACTAAGTTCAGCAATCAGACTGAATTAGTCCCTCTTGCAGTACTGGTGCTGCTGGTGCTCGTGTTGGAAGGATTTGCTTTGTTTGACCCATCCAAGAGAGGTAATACACCTGTGTTAATACAAGATACTTGTTGCAGAAACAAAGCTATTTCAATTGCGGGAGAATGTTGCATCTGGCTGCTCATTTATTGCAGCACAGCCTCAGAGCAATGAGGCTGACAAGAAATGAAATCAGCAGTCAGTGGTAAGAATTTTGTTTTTCAAAGACAGTGGTAACTGTTGAGGTGGAAGAGAGAAGAAATTAGTCATCATTCTTCCCACCTGTTCTTGTGCTAAATATTGGTATTAATTAGCTAGTTCAGAAATGCCAAGCAATTGAGCGCACGAGGTTCTTTCTAAGTGGTTTAAAGTGCATTCTGGAGGTTAGTGATCTTGGCCGCAGTAAAATAAATGTAAGTATGCTTAATAGGAACACTCTAAAGCATGTTCAGTGGTAGGCACATATCTCTACTGGTACTATGGGATTTTTTTTTCGATATGGGTTTATTTTGCTTTCTTCTTTTAACTGGTTTTCCAAGTTCAAGATACTCAAGAAGTAGGCTTCCTTTTTAGGAAATTCTATTTTCTATGGAAAATATTCATAAACATAGACTTACTTTTTAACATAGGAGAAATTCAGCGGATAGTATTTACTGTTTCCCTCACAACTCTAAAGATTTTTAGCTAGTCTGACAATGAAAAACACTTAAATATTTTTATTCTCTTTAATTAATTTCATGCTTTTATTTTCTTACCTGTGATTGTGAAGTAAATATCTGGCATGGCAAACATCTCTAATCTGATTTGTATTAGCCTACAGTGGAGCTTGCTCTGGTTGTTACTCCTTTAGTTTTTGCGTTTGATTTAGACAAAGGGTGAAACTGGAAAATAGTCAGAATTGTAGAGGTCTTTTATTTCCTACATTGCCCTGAAGGAATTTGCATCAATTTCAGCAAGTTGTAATGTAGTTATGACAACACTGATGGTAACGTACAACTCAGAGTAATAGGATGAAAAGCAAATGGAAGTTGAGCTAACCACACGTTGTTCCTAACTTTCTAATTAATAAAAATCCATGCCTAGAGTTTTGATTTCTACTAACGTAAACTGTCATAGCTTTGCATAAGCTGTAGTGATATTGTTATCCTATATAGACATTAAGAGTATGTTTATTAGTAACTTCAAAGATTGACAGTCTTTACTGCACAATTTGAATTAGGAAAGTATAGGAAGATATTCATCTGGATTTTTTGGGTGCAACAGTTCTTTAGGTTTCCTTTGGCTAGAGAGGAAAGGTATATTTAGCCTCTGCCCTCTGATTCATTTGTAACAGTGGTCATACTACCCCATGAATAGCTTGGTTGAAGCTGGTCTTCAGTTGTCAAGTGCATTGTTATTTAAGGAAGAATCAGAAGCTTGTCATTTTCTTGGGGGGGGGGGGAATTCCGCTCCCCCCCCCCCCCCAAATTTAATTTATCCTGGCAGTAAATGATACTACGGAATAAGCCACTGGGGTAGTCGTTATCAGGATTCATTCTGCTGCTTTCAATTCCTCTTTAGTTTTTTTCCCCCCTAACTCCACGTAATCTGTCTAACAATTATTTTATATTTGCTGCAGTGTGGGGCATGTTCATCAATGCCTCAGTTAGAAGTGTAAACCTATAATTACTATCTGCACAACCAGAAAAATGTGGAGTTTCACTTGTGATGATGAATATGCAGCTCTTTTTTAAAAGTTCGTCTGTATATTATTAGAAAGTGAAGGAGAAAAAGAAACAGAGGGGGATTTGTCTGACATTTCCGCTAGAGAAATGGCAGTTATATTAAGATACTTTTGTCCCTTTTAGTAGCAAAATATCAAAGAGTTTATACCCTTTCTTCAATGTATAGGACATGAGTATAGACTCTATATATAATCCACTTAGGATAACTTTATTTTAAAGAATGTAACACTTAAACAGATGAATATTAACTGCATTGAGATGTGCATTTGTATGCTATTACAAAGAAAATAAAGAATGTACTCCTATGTAAGAGAACATTCCAGCCATTAGCTTGGATTAGGAAGGAATTTTTATATGTCGAGCATCCCCACTCTTAGAGTACGCCATAGAGTTTCATAATGCTCCAGTGATCTAAGGGAAGAACTATACTTCAGAGAGCTACTTTCTGCTGCTACAACTTCCAATTTAGATCTTTTCTCCAAGGGGCTGCACCATGCTTATTCCATTCCCTGTTGCATCCGGGACGTTAGCTAACCAGAAGTCATTGCCAAAGCATTGCAACCCTCTGATCTAATTGTGCTGAAATTACTCCTGATGTACAGCAACATAAGAGATCCTTTTATATCTCAGTCACTGTGCATTGTTCTTGTTCTGCTCTTATATGGCTAGAGGACAAAAGCAGTTAAAATATAAGTTCTCCCTCTCCTTCACAGGCCCACGCTATTGCAGAGAATTAGGACCATCTTGACTTCCATTCCTTCTTTTTGTAAATCTATGCTTGATATAACTCCAGTGGCTACTGTTTTCTGTGTTGGTATTGAGTGACAAAAGCTACATCTCACTGATTTCTTTTTTGACTCTTCCATTTAAAAATGTTGCATAAATTGTTTCAAGTATACTGTTTTATATTTTTTTTCTTTTAAAAGACTTATTCTGCTAAAGAAAAATGAACAGATTAGATGTGCCCTTTCTCTATAGTCAAAATCGGATAGTGGAGAAAGGCTGCAGCAGAACCTGGTTTTCTACACAGAAAACAGTGCTGAGTGTCCAAAGATGTTCACAATTCACAGCAGTCGGGTATGAGGGACTCCAATACTATTTTCAGCAGGCCTTTGCTAAATACAATTTGTAAGTTCCTGGTTTTGAGATGTAATGGAGAGTATGTGACACTGAGAGTATAATAAACAAGAGGCAATGGAAGATTAAGGTTACTGAGTTAAAAAGAGTCATTGTCAACTAGATATGTAACAGAAAAGGTACTACTGATAAATAAATGGAAGAGCTATATCTCAATGGGTGGATAGAACTATTCACATAGTGGACCTCACTTAATTCTTATTCATAAATTCAGAATTACTGAAAGTCAAGCAGAGATAGACCTTGCATCGAGTAAATTGCAACGAGTAAAAAAGGTTCTTTAGAAAACAGGAAAAAAAGTGGCGTTCCAATGTGGTAAAGGTGACTAATGTCTAAAAGATAGTCTGTCTCTAGCTCAAAAATTAAGTGAATACTTCATCCCAGTTTTCAATAAAGAGGACCTTACAACACAAAAAGGTAGGATGGCTAACAGGGATGGCTATATAGAAATGCAAATTATCGTGGCTGAGGTGAAACAAAACTCAAATGACTGTTCAAGTCAGGAAAATAGGGTAATAGTTATGAGAGAATATTAAATAAATGGGTAAATGAAAACTGAGTTTACTAACATGGATTCTGACTAAATATATCAACAGTTTTAGTACCTTATGCATGAAAAAAAGTAAAATTAGTACTTACAATTAAGGAAGGAGAAGGATAAAAATTTATCAAAGTAACTATAGACATATTAAGGTGGATAAAAATGCATGAATTTAGAAGGAAATGTAAAGGAAATTATTTATTTGACTTTAGCTATTAAAAGAAATCCTGGTTTGTCAGAAGTGGATTATATCCAACTAATCTGACATTTTCTTCCGCTTTAAATCTCTGTCCTAATGAGTATCTCAATATTAGAATTAGGCACAAAAATGAAAAATATTTTCATAAATAATCAACTCATTTTAATGTTTTTTCACCTTATTCACGGCCAACATTAATAATCATCCATATTTTACTGGCACAAACACATCAGTGTTAACTGTACTTTCCAACTGACATTTTCCTCTGTGTAAAAATCACCTGCACCATTTTATCATTAATAGATTTTAAGCTGACAGCAAACCTGTGAGGAAGGGAAATACCATCTCAATTTTAGAGACGGGATTTGAAACACAGGGTGAATTAAGGGAATCAGCCAGAGAATCTGTGGATTAGGTAGGGTTTTAAATTACGCCTCACTCTATCCATTTTCTTCTTGCCTTAATTATTCCTTCTATTTTATCTTTTTTTATAAAGCAGAACAAAATAGTGACTTCCAGTAACTTTTCTATTTCCATATCAGCAATTTCAAATTATCCCTAGTACTTGATTGCATTCAGTTTTGAGTATGGCTGCATTACACCTTCAGTTCTTGTAGATGCATGACACAGCTTCAGAATAACTCAAATACCAGTAACAGAGCTTAGCAATGATACAAACTACACCCAAGAAGTTGGGTAAATATTAAGTGTACTAATATTCTCGTTATTTCAAAAGTATATGTATAGGAGAAGATTTAGTTGACCTAACAGGAGGTTTCTACAGATGAAGTAGGAGGTCAGTTCAGTTGCCTCAATATAGGCATCTAAGACCATCTGAGGTGCCCTGGGGTCTCTTATCAGGCTTCCAGTTGTTGGTACAGAGTCGAGTAGTCCTCAGGTCTCAGGTCCTGTGTTATATCTGCCAGTCTCTTGCAAATGTCTTGGACTCCTTACTTCCATGTAGGTACCTACATTTAGATGTTTTAGTCTAGATCTGAATCTCATTTTGTTAATCTACTCAAGTTACAGTCAGGCATTTGATTGCAGCCTTCTAGCAGTTAAAACACAGACATTTCAAACAGCAATAACAAAACTTGCAGGTATATTATGCAAAATTCATTGTAAATGTAGTACAACAAAATTGAAATACGCTTCTTAAAAAAAGTAAAACCAATTTAGTAAATAATTTACCAAATACGGAATTTACTCTGTAAGATTTTGTTCTTAAACTCATAAATATGCTCTAATTTAAGAATAGACATACATGAGGTATTCATCATGAAGAGGAAGGCAAATATGAGTAAAGGCAAGTACAGGCTTCTGGAGATTAAATTTGGTTCAAAATTCTAGATTTTCAATGACCTGTAAACTTTAAGTAATTTCCTCAGAAAAGTAACATTTTTGTCTAGAAATTCTGAACATACTGGTAACACATTGGATCCTAAATGCTATGTACCAAGTGAAATAAACTGAGTCTTATTAGTCCAGTATATTTTGGATGTTTTCCAGTATACGAGTGTTCACCTTGGCCTGACAGTTGGAGAGTAGAGTTTGATCAATGTGGAAGAACTAAAACTGTTCACATGTAAATGCCAGTCTGAAAAATCTACTCCTCCAAGTTGTGTATCCTCAGCAAACTTACTGAGGAGGCACTCTATCCCTTCGTCCAGGTCACTGATGAAAAAGTTGAACAGCATTGGACCCAGTATTGACCCCTGGGGGACACCACTAGCTGCAGACCTCCGACTAGACCCTGTGCCACTGATCATAACCCTCTGAGCTCGGCCATCCAGCCAGTTCTCAATCCACCTCACCATCCACTCATCTAGCCCACACTTCCTGAGCTTGCCTATGAAGATGTGATGGGAAACAGTGTCAAAAGCCTTGCTGAAGTCCAGGTAGGTGACATCCACTGCTCTTCCTTCATCTACCTAGCCAGTCATTCCATTATAGAAGGCTCTCAGGTTGGCCAAGCATGATTTGGCCTTTGTGAATCCGTGGTGCCTGCTTCTGATCACCTTCTCATCCTTCACCTTCTCGTCCTTCACATGCTTAGAGAAGGCATCCAGGATGAGCTACTGCATCACCTTTCCCCAGATCAAGGTGAGGCTGACTGGCCTGTGGTTTCTGCAGTCCTCCTTCTTGCCTTTTTTGAAGACTAGGGTGACATTTGCTTTCTTCCAGTCTTCAGGAACCTCTCCTGGTTGCCATCAGCTTTTCAAAAATGATTGAGAGTGGCCTTGCAATGACATTCACGAGCTCCCTCAGCACTTGTGGGTGCATTCAATCAGGGCCCATGGACTTACGTATGCCCTCTTTGCTCAAGTGATCTCTAACCCAATCCTCCTCAACTAAGGGAAAGTCTTCCTTTCTCTAGACTTTCTCCCTGGTCTCTAGGACCTGAGATTCCTGAGGGTCTCGGTAGTAAAGATTAAGGCAAAGGAGGCATTCAGTATCTTTGTCTTTTCTGTGTCCTTTGTCACCAAGGCTCCTGCCCCCTTTAGCGGCTGGCCCACATTTTCCCCAGTCTTCTTTTTGTTACCAATATATTTACAGAAATTCTTCTTGTTTTGCTTAACAACCCCTGCCAGATTAAATCACAGAAGGGCCTTGCCCTCGCTAGCCCCATCCCTGCATACTTGGACAATGTCCTAATATTCCTCCTAGGTTACCTGTTCCACCTTCTGTATACATCCTTCTTGTGTCTGAGTTTTGCCAGGAGCTCCTTGTTCATCCATGCAGGTCTCCTGCCCCTTTACTCAACTTATTGCTCATTGAGATAGAGGGTTCTTGAGGTGCAGGAGGTGGTTCTTGAACGTCAGTCAGCTTTCTTGGATCCCTCTTCCCTTTAGGACCCTGTCCCATGGGATTCTTCCAAGGGCAGGTTCCTGAATAGGCCAAAGCTAGCTCTACTGAAGTCCGGAGTCCTGCTTTTTGCCCTGCTCCCTCCTCACAGGATCCCGAACTCCACCATCTCATAGCCACTGCAGCCAAGATTACCTTCGACCTTCGCACTCCCAATCAGCCCTTTCTTTTTTTTAAGTATGTTTTTAAGTATAAAATCCAACAGAGCACATCTCCTCATTGGCTCCTCTATCATCTGTATCAGGAAGTTGTCACTGATGCTCTCCAGGAACCTCCTGAATTGCTTGTGCCCTGCTGTGTTGTCGCCCCAACAGAGGTGGCTAATGTCGTCCGTGAGGACCACGGCCTAAGAACATGGGGCTATTTCCGGTAGTCTGTAAAAGGCCTCATCTACTTCTTCCTGATCAGGTGGCCAGTAGCAAACATCCATAATAGCGGTCACCCATGTTAGTCTACTATTTCATCCTTACCCGTAAGCTCTCAGTCAGCCCATCGTCCACCTCTAGGCAGAGCTCCATACATTCCAACAGCTCTCACATAAAGGACGTCTCTGCCTCAGCTTACTGGCCTGTCCTTCCTAAAGAGGCTATCGTGGCAGGTTGCCTACTAGGTAACCTGTTGTTCCCCTTCCCCTACAAGATTACTGCAGTTGGAAGAGGGGGAATTTAGCTATTAACAACCTTCCTTTATATTGTCGTCCTCTGAAAGGTGGAATGATTACCTTGCTTGCTGCTGGTACATCACGCTAATGATACTAGTAGAAGATTGAAAATTTAAGAGGACATATGTGGCTGTACTGACCGGAATAGAATTACTGAAGAACTGTTAAAACAGTTTGACGATATTCCAGGCATTTTCAAAATATGCCTTTAGGCAGTCTTTCTGCCACAGTAGTGACCGATTACGAAAGTAAATTATATATTACCCTTCTTTTTCTGTTACTAGACTTCTACAATTGGCCTCAGACTGGTGGCATATGTCAAACCATGTTTAGAATGGATTATAATTTTAACTTTGGTGGATTTCTTACTTATCTGAAAAAGAGACGTTCAGTATATATGATTCAGTGTTGTCATTCTGAAGCTGCAATGGCCTTTTGAGGCCTAAATGGTTTTGCATCAAAGGACTTACAAAGGACTCATTTATAGTTTACACATCTACTGTTTTGGATTCATGCCAGGAAAGAGTCAAGGTTTCTGCAGCTATAAATCTGTATCTTGGACTTCAAATAACGAATAGAATGCCCTGTCAAAATCCTAATTCTTTCAGATGGATAGAATGTTTGCCCAAATCAGCCCCAAACTTAATTCTCTAAAATATCAGGATTCTTTTTTATGATTATGTATCAAAGGTTCACCAAACGTTCATGCAGCCATGTTGTGTTCTAAGAATATAGTTCTATGCCGTAAATTTTTCAGTTTTGAAATTATTTCCCTGCTATCTGACAGAGTAGACAGCAAGTGGAGGAAGGAGAGAGTGCCACTCTATCAAGTCACAATGTGCTCTCAAAGAATTCAGACTATTTCCTCTTCTGCCATAATTAGATTTACAGGACTAACAGGTATCTCTACAGCACACATTTATCATGTTCTCAATGTCAATTTTTGTAGTTCTTTCACTCACTCATATTGTAAAGTTCACATTTAACTTTTAATTAAATCTAGAAAATATAAGATTGAGTAAAAGTTACATTTTATTGGTTTAATTTTGGAACACTGACCAAATGCACATTGTTGCTTTGTGATTCAACCAAATTTCATTTATTAAAGATTTTTTTTTTCCCCCTAATACTACTTACACTCAAAAGGTTCCTGATCTCCTCAAAAAGAGGTTTAATTTTATAAGCAATAAATGATCTCTGTTCAGGTTGAAAATATATGCTAACATTTTTAGATAGTTTGCAGTGAATCTATTCCCCTTTTGACCTTCACTGGTAGTAAATTTGTCCTATTACAAAGAGCAGCAACACATTTCATTTAACATTTTTCAAATAACTCTTATAATAATCAATAACATTTCTGCAAATTTTCCTGCCACAGGTATTGATATCATTGATATAATTAGTTACTACTAATCAATGTTAGTGTGAGTAGAGTTTTAGACTTGCAAATACCAATGCATTACTAAAAACATTGAAAACTACTTTGCGTTTGTAACTGTGTCAATGTGTTGCACCTCATATTAATTTAGATGAATTAGGGAAGTGGGGGTCCATACTGTTCAATGAAGGAGTAATGTTCTGCATGCTCTACATAGGGATGCCTGAGATAGTTCTGCATATTAGATTTCAGCATTACAGGGAGAGGAGCAGTGCTACTATGTTATTTTCTCCGGATTTTGTTCCAAGTACCTGATTAGCCCACTTTGTGCAGTATTATACCACATCTACACTGCATTTTCTGAGACCAGTGCTACGTTTGTCTAGCTATATATTTCTTTACCAGTAGACATACCTCCAGTGAACAGAGAGATAACAGCAACAAACAATAGCTCTTTTTATCTTGTTTTGCTCTTCCATGGAAACAAATAGGATTGTTCAAAATCACCTTCCATTTCCTAATGGAGTTCTGAATCTCAGTATAAAGGTTTTTTCTGTAGTTTGTTAAGAGTCCAGAATCTGCACTATGTTTCTGGCCAAGTGCTTTGCTGAATAGAAAAAAAGGACAATCTTTGTCCCTGTGCAGATTAAGGCCTCTTGTAACAGCATTGTTCTTCTCCACCTTCTAGGTTTAAGAGTTGCAGTTAAGGAAATATAAAATCTTATTTCTATTAGACAGAGTATCTAGATTTGCACCCTCAGGAAATTGTTATTATATTTTGCCTCTACCATGATAAAGTGGTATATATTATCTTCACCCTAAAACCTCTCCAGGGGAAGGGATATTAGAATGCTGTGATGAGCAGCATCATGAGACAACTCAGTTTGGAAGGGATCTCAGGAGGTCTGTTATACAACCTCTTACTCGAAGCAGGGTCAGCTCTGAGGTCAGACGAAGCAGCTCTGGGCTTTATCCAGTCGAGTGTTGAAAACTCCAAGGATAGAGAGACATTGTTATTATAACCTTTCCAGGCATCCTGTTCCACTATCTGACGGGGCTCATGACAGAAAAGTTTCTCCTTGTATCTGGTCTGAGTTGCTCTTGTTCTCAAATTGTTCATTGCCTCTTGTCCTCCCACCACGCAACCCTGTGAATAGCCCAGCTCCGTCATCATGACATTCTTCCCGTAGGCCCTGAGAACTGCTGTTTACATCGCCCTGAAGCTGCCTCCTCTCCAGGCTGAACAAGCCCAGCTTTCTCAGCCTCTTCTGACAGGGTAAGTGCTCCAGCCCCTAATCATTGTGGTGGCCTTTTGCTGAACACATGCCAGTTCATTGATGTTTGCCTTGTATTAGGCAGCTAAAAGTGGACATTACTTCATATGTAGACTAATGAGTTCAAAGTAGAGTGGGGATAATCACTTCCCTTGATTTACTGCCCCAGCTCCTGTTAATACACTCCAGGATGCTGCTGGGCTCCTTTGCTGCCAGGGAGCTACTAGCTCATATTTGGCTTATTTTCTGCCAAGACTCCCAAGGCATTTTCCTCAGAGCTGCTTCCAAACCATCAGTCCCAAGCCTATACTGCTGCAAGGGCCTCTTCTTTCCCAGGTGTAGGACTTTGCACTTTTCCTTGTGGAATTCAACAAGATTATTTTTGGCCCACTCCTCCAGCATGTCTAGGTCCCCCTGCATGGCAGCCCTGCCTTCAAGCATATTGAATGGTCTCCCCAATTTGGTATTATCTGTAAATTTGATTACAGCTCACTCTACCACCTTCCTCAGCTCATTGATAAAGACATAAAACAAGACAGATTACAGAATCACAGAATGGTTGAGGTTGGAAGGGACCTCTGGAGGTCATCCAGTCCAACCCTAGAGCATGTTGCTCAGGACTGAGTCCAGACGGCTTTTGAATATCTCCAAGGAAGGAGAATTGGCAACCGGTTCCAGCACTCGGTCACCCTCACAGTAAAAAGTTTTTCCTCATGTTCAGAGACACTTTCCTGTGGTTCAGTTTGTGTCCATTGCCTGTTGTCCTGACGCTGGGCACCATGGAGAAGAGGCTGGCCTCATCCTCTTGACACTCCCCCTTCAGATACTTGTACACATTTATGAGATCCCCTTTCACTCTTCTCCAGACTGAACAGGCCCAGCTCTCTCAGCCTTTCCTCATAGGAGAAATGTTCCAGTCCCCTCATCATCTTGGTAGCCCTCCGCTGGACTCTCTCCAGGAGTGCCATGTCTCTCTTGTACTGGGGAGCCCAACACTGGACACAGTACTCCAGGTGAGGCCTCACCACGGCTGAGGAGAGGGGCAGCATCACCTCCCTCCACCTGCTGGCAACACTCTGCCTAATGCACCCCAGGATGCACCATTGGCCTTCTTGGCCACAAGGGCACACTGCTGGCCTCATGTTTAACTTGTTGTCCACCAGCACTCCCAGGTCCTTCTCGGCAGAGCTGCTCTCCAGCAGGTCAGCCCCCAGCCTGTACTGGTGCATGGGATTATTCCTGCCTAGGTGCAGGACCTTGCACTTGCCTTTGTTGAACTTCAGGAGGTTCCTCTCTGCCCACCTCTCCAGCCTGTCCAGGTCCCTCGGAATGGCAGCACAGCCCTCTGGTGTGTCATCCACTCCCCCCAGTTTAGTATCCTCAGTAAGCTTGCTGAGGGTGCACGCTGTGCCTTCCTCCAGGTCATCGATGAATACATTGAACAAGACTGGATCCAGGACTGACCCCTGCGGGACACCACTAGCTACGGGCCTCCAACTTGACTCTGCGCCATTCCCCACAACCCTCTGAGCTCGGCCATCCAGCCAGTTCTCAATCCACCTCACTGTCCACTCGTCTAGCCTACACTTCCTGAGCTTTCCTAGGAGGATGTGACGGGAGAGAGTGTCCAAAGCCTTGCTGAAGCCCAGGGAGACAACATCCACTGCTCTCCCCTCCTCTACCCAGCCAGTCATTCCATCAGAGAGGGTTATCCGATTGGTCAAGCATGATTTTCCCCTTGGTGAATCCCAGGGTAGATGCCTGTGGTACTCTACTTGTTATTGTTCTCCAGATTGAGTACAACCCATTAACTGCTGCCTTCTGAGTCTGATCAATCAGCTAGACTTTTATGCATCTAATCATCCACCTATCTATGTTCTAAGATGGCTACAAGAATATGGTGATGACCTTTCTTGTTGAAGGTGATAGAAATGATATCTGCTCCTCTCTCCTAATCCATAAATCCAGTCATTTGATGATAGAGGGAAACCTGGTTATTCAGGTATGATTTACCTTAGCAAAATTCATGCCGATTATTTTGTTTTCTTACCCTTCATATGCCCAGATATGTGCTTCAGGAGGACTAGCTCCATGATCTTCCCAGGGAATGAAGCAAGACCTTCTGATCTGTAGTTTCCTAGGTCTTATAATACAACTGCTTAAAAATAGAGTATGTGAACTCTGAAATCTCTATTTTCATGCTTTTAAGTACAGTTCCAGGATTTGGAGAAGAATATTTTAAAAATATCCCTAAGTAGTGGTCTCACGGGTAACACTCACTTACCTGCTGTCTCAACATTGCTATAGGCTTGTCTCTGCCATTATTGTCTCAAAGAAGGGTTCTTTCACCCGGTGTGCAATGCGCCTAAACCACACAGAGTCGAGATGTTTGTTTAATTCATTTCTGCGCAGAGATGGGTGCTAGGTGGTAACTCCACCAAGCTAGCACACCTCATTACTACACAGCTTACACTTTATACAGTTTAAGCAACAGTTCTCAGTATAGTTTACAAGGCCATTAAGTCCTCCTCATTCTTATTGGTTCTGTTAGGTCTCCTCTTCATTTGAAGTCACAGTGTCCTCTTTTTCTACTCGGCATGCTCTATGGGGAAGGGGCTTTGATCAGCAGGGGGCTTCCCTGCTTGCAGGTGGGTTTTTATTATGCTAATTAGGATAGTTCACCCGGAGTTCAAGTAGTCCTCTCCTCTGTTTATCAGCTGTTTTTGTTCTCTTCAGGTTTATTTGGGAACTTCCTTATCTGGTTGCCTTATAGTGTTGTCTTGCTCCTTCCTTCAAGGCCTTGTTTTGTTAACTACCTGTGAAAGACTGAATAATACCTTACTCTCCTTTTTCCCCATACCTCCAAGAGTTCCCCCCTTTGAGACTTAGATTGATAATTCATTATTTCAAATAAGTCTCATTCAATGGCTTTTGTTTTTTTTCCCATTGCCGTATATCTTGTTGGATTTCTCAACAAGATAGGGTGGGTCGTGCTTATTCTTACAGGTGAGGATTGTGACGCTGCAGCTCGGATGATTAGACCCTTGATACAGCTGAAGATTATGCAAACTACTAAAATCAATATTACAAGTATAACCAGGGTTTGAAGCAAATTCTGCGGCCATCTTATTAAAGAGATTCCCATCCTGTGGAGGATGTTACTTAACCATGCACTTTCCATACTGCTCCTCAGATCACGCCTAGTGTTTGGCCGGTTGTTCCAGTTGATCAAATTGTTTATCTAGATTTTCAGTGATGTTAGGGATATGGACACAGCAACTGTCATTTCTTAAGTCTGAATAGCCACAGACTCCATGTTCATGTAATGAAAGTAAATCTAGGACCAAATGACTTTGTACAGTCATTTTGGAGGGGGCCTGCACGTGAGAATTTAGTTTCCCCATCTCAGTTCGTGTCCATTTTAAAAACTATGTCCCTTCTTTGCTACACCATATTCTGGTACTATTGGGTACATTTTTCCACATATGTTCCCACGTTGATGTTAAGTTAGTTGTGAGTGTTCCCCAAGTCCCCCATTTGGTGACTTAGTAGACTTTAGAGTTGGCAAACAAATAGTGATCTGAGTTGCATCATGGATTTTCCCAAAAGATTGTATAAATTGTAAGATCAGATTTGCGTTACTAACAGGTAAACATAGTACAATTAAGAGTGTTCTTATCCATAGTCCTCTAGACATTGTAGTTTAGCTTGAAAAGATCAGTATTCTATAAATAAATCTTATGACTACAGGCAGCAATATTACCAACTACAACTAAACAATAACAGTTCTCATGAGCACTTTGACTCAGTGTATGCAAATTTTGGAGTTCCAAGTGCAGTTCGTTTTATCACTCTCGTTTGTGTAGATGTCCATTGTCCTTCTGGAGGAGCTTTTTTCACACTCATGTGGTGAATCCGGGAGCTGATCCCTTCCACCTTCACTGCAGTGTATGTAGTTAGGAGCACAAGATCCTTTCCACTTTTCTTTTAATGGTTCATCCTTCCAGGTCCAGATTTAAATTAGATCTCCAGGCTTGAAATTATGTACTGGAGAGTCTAAAGGAAGGGGCTGAAATACTTGTGTAAAGAAGATAATACCCGCGAAAAAGATAACAAATAGTCTTTCAGGATTTTCTCACCCTTGATATGCATTTGATCGCTCCAGTTTACCATTTCATTAATAGGATATGGTTTTCTATTTCAAATGGACTTACCCCTTCCCTTGCCCGTGGAGTAATCCTAATTCTCATCAAAGCAACTGGTAGAATATCTACCCATTTAAGTTGAGTTTCTTGACACAATTTAGAAATTTGTCTTTTAAGGGTTTGATTCATTCTTTCCACCTTTCCTCTAGACTGTGGTCTCCAAGGGGTATGCATTGTATTTGGAGGAATGTAGATACTCCCTGAACTATTTCTGAAACAAAGTGAGGCCCTTTGTCTGAGGATATACCCTCAGGAACCCCGAATCTGGGGATTATTTCCTTTAATAGGATCTTAATTACTTCCCTAGTCCTATTGTTGCGACAGGGGAAAGCCTCAGGCCATCCAGAAAACGTGTCTACTGACACAAGTAAATGTTTATATTGTCCACATTTTGGTAATTCAGAAAAATCTATTTGCCAGTATACTCCAGGGGTTATCCCCTTTCTTGCTTCACTCATCGGTGGTTTCCTCTGAAATTTAGGGTTGTTTGCACAGCAGGTTTGGCAGTTTGTTACCATTATATCTGCACTTGTTTACGTTTTTGGTCCTATGGCATATCTCTTGATACTCTTTCCCATAGCATCTGATCCCATATGTGTGTCCTCCTGTAACCTTTTAAGGAGAACCTTCATCATCCTAGATGTGATTAACACTTGTTGGCTTGGAGTCACCCACCATCCTTCCTCACTTTTTGTACACTGTAATCTTTCTGCCAGTTGACTTTCTTTTTTTGAGTATTGTGGAGGTTTTAAGTCCAGTTTTCTGCTAGGTATGAGGGCACCTGTCACTGATTCATGCATAGCTGCTCTTTTTGCAGCCTGGTCGGCCAACCTATAGCCTCGAATTATTTCTTCTTGTCCTTTTTGATGAGCTCTGCAGTGACTTATTGCCAGTGACTTCCTTTGGATCTAGTATGGCCTGTAGTAATTTTAAAATCTCTTATCCGTATTTTATATCGTTCCCCTGGGAATTCTACAGCCTACGTTCCTTCCAGATAGCTCCATGAGCATGTACGACTCTGAAGGCATATTTAGAGTCAGTATAAATATTAACCCTTTGACCCTTTCCAAGTTCAAGGGCTCTAGTAAGAGCAATGATTTCTGCTTTTTGTGCTGATGTGGTTTGGGGTAAGGGTTTAGCTTCTATTCCCTCTCAGAGGGTTACCACTGCATATCAGGCCTTCCTTTCCCCATTTTGCATAAAACTGCTACCATCTGTAAATAGTTCCAAATCTGCATTTTTCAATGGCTCATCTTTCATATCCGCCCTGCTGGCATATACCTTGCTCAATAGTTGCTAAATAATCATGTTGTAAAGGTTCTTGCTGTGCCATTGATAGCAAAGAAGCAGGGTTAAGAGTTGATACCACACTTAGGGTAACATCTTATTGATCTGTTGGTGTGGCTTGGTATTTGGCTAGTTCATTTGGAGAAATCCAGGGGTGTCCCTTTTGATTCAAAACAGCCACCACTGTGTGTGGGACTAATACTGTTATTAGTCTTCCCAAAGTGAGCTTCCAAACCTCCTGAATTAATAAAGCAGTAGCAGCTACAGCTCAGAGAAAAAGTCAGCCATCCTTTGCTTACTTCATCCAATTGTTTTGAAAAATAAGCTACTGGCCTTTTCCAGCTTCCAAGCATCTGAGTCATTACCCCAGAAGCCACCTGCTGTTTCTCGTGTACATACAACTGGAAAGGTTTTGCTAAAGCAGGGAGGCCTAAGGCTGGGGCCTCCATCAATTTTCTTTTAATTTCATCAAAGCTTTTTTGACGTTCTGGAGTCCATTCTAGCGGCTCTCTTGGGCCCTTAGTGGCTGCATATAAGGGTTTAGCTATAAGTCCAAAATGGGGAATCCACATCCGGCAGAATCCAGACATTCCCAGAAACCCTCTTAGCTGCTTTTTGTTTTTTGGTACCGCCGTTGGGCATATATCCTCCTTTCTTCCCTCCCCCCACCTCCAGTGCCCCTTGTCCTTTTGATATATTAAACCCAGGATACCAAACTTTATTTCTTGCAATTTGGACCTTCTTTTTTGAGACCCGATGTCCAGCCAGTCCTAGAAAGTTTAGCAGGCTTATTGCTGCTTCCTTACAAGCTTGTTCAGTATCAGCTCCAGTTAAGATGTCATCCAAATGCTGCAAAAGAATAGTACCATCTTTACCATTTCGCCACTGTTCTAATTCTTTGGCCGCTACCTCAACAAACAAAGTAGGACTCTTTTTAAATCCCTGGGGAAGAACAGTCCAGCACAAGTGTCTTTTCCTTCCAGTGGTTGGATTCTCCCATTCAAAGGCAAAAAGAGTTTGACTTTGCTCATCCACTGGAATGCAGAAGAAGGCATCTTTTCAGGTCTTTCTCTGTAAGATCCAGCAGATTGTTTCCAATTCAACAGGTCAGAGGTAGTAAACGGAACATGCACAAAGACTGGCTGTCCCTCTGGCCCTACGGCTTGTCTCAAGGGAGCTTGAAAAGCCAGTTGGGCATGCCCTTTAGTCCGACTGGGAACAGGACTCAAATTTTCATTGCTCAATGGTGAGCTAGAATCACCTGGGGACTGCTCAATATCTCTGTATGGAGGTGGGGCTGTACATCCTCCTCTTCTTCTTCTACAATTTTTTCTGTTACCACATCCCCCACACCAACAGCTTTCCTCTTTCCCAATAGCCGCATACATCACCGAGTCAGCTGTTATCTTACATTCCTGACTAACATCAGGCTCTCTGTACAGAGGCATAAAAGCATCAACGTAAGGCACTTCATTCCACTTTTCGGTCCAAATGCAAAATAACATCAATTGTAATGTAGTGTTATAGTTTACTGATCCATTTTCTGGCCAGACCTCATCACCGCCCGATTTATAATTTGCCCACCATTGATTACAGTATCTTTTTATTCTTTCTTTAGTCATCAGATCATCTCTAAACTTTTCCCAATTTTTCAGAATATACCCCAAAGGACTACAGGGAGGGGTATTCATGGATTGGTTTGATCCCATAATTTTACTTACACCTGTACCAATTTTTTTTTAATACCTGGGTGCACCGCGTGTGAGCTCAGCTCTAGCAGCCTCCTGCTGCCACGCGTCTATGGGTGGACACACTTCTTATTCCACAGAAAAAAACAACCATCCAAAAAGGGTGACACTTAGCAGTCCGGGAGTTTGCCCCCACTTCACCCTTGTACAAATATCTCTGTGAGCATTGCACCGTTGAGCCCCTCACCGCCCTGACGCAGGAGGAGACCCGAAGAAGTCCCCTATCAACTAGTCGGTGCGTGCTGGAGTCCTGTCTGATCTGAGTTCTTGTACTCTGTTTTCATGCTTTTAAGAATGGTTCCAGGATTTGGAAAAGAATATTTTTAAAATATCCCTAAGTAGTGATGTTCTGGGCAACACTCACCTGCCTACTGTCTCAATACTGCTATAGGCTTGTCTCTGCCATCTGCCTAATTGTTTACGTGGCTGTTCTTGGCCCTTCCCCTCTCCCCCAAAAAAGGAATATTAAAGAGCGTGAAATTTGCACTTAACGAAACTTTCAGCTAGCTGGATTTTATCATAAACCTCAGAGACCTACTCACAGTTGCATCAAAGTAGAGAAAGGTAGTGCATAATAATTTCTTCTCCTTCAGACACAAACAATCTTTTATACTAAGGGAACAAGGAATATTTCTTTAAGATTGAAATAAAAGACATGACAAGGTGAATTGTCAAAGTAGTCCAGCTGAGGAGGTAATGAAATACGTATTACACGTTCCTAGAAATTTAGTTTGACATTTAAGGTATACAGGTATCTGGGCATATAGTTTAATTATGGCAAGAAGTATGTTAAAACTTATCATATAAACTTATTTATTTTCCTTCAATGATTTTCAGATTTAAGTGTGTGTATTTATACAGATTTGTATATACATCTGCATATAGAAAAATACATGACATCTTTCTGTGCTCTTAGTTTTCAGTTAAATCTTTATTCAGTTGGACATGTTAGTCATCTATAACATCTAAAACTCTTATGAAAAAAGGCATTTGATATTTACATTCCATTAGAATATAATCCTTAAAAAAGGGATTTTTATTTTGGTGGTACTGTGCAAGTCCTGAGACCTTTAACCTCAGTATTCTGATGAACTTCTTAGAAAGACAGTGCTAAAATTGACATTTATATGGGTGAGAAAAAGAACTTGCTTCTCTGCCATGACATACTGAGTTTTTCAATATCAAATTCCTTGCGGAAGTATGATATATTTGTTAAATTATTCTCTTTTCTAAGTTATTCTTTCCAACGAAGATCAATTTGATATCGGATCCTGCATCCTAAACAGAGAAGGAATGAGTTATGGTAACTCAATTGGTAATAGCAGAAAGTTCTACTTTATTTAAGTTTACAAAGAAAACCATGATAAAGAAAACAAAAGACCATCCATACGGAACCACATTCTTAAGGAAAGAGTTAAAAAAAAAAAAAAAAGAAAACAGAATAAAAGAGCATATCTCCTCTTGCTATAACCCCCTCAGCTTTTAGGAACTTCTTCAGCTATGTTTTATAGATGTCAGTGGACTTTCATGATTTTTTTTCAAAATTACTTTTTTCCCTCCTGTTTTACTTTCTCTGTAAAACCTATGGAAATGAGTTTTGCAATAAGACAGCTGCTCACAGCAAATAAATGGGGTGAATATTCTCAACTGAATATTTTTATCTTTGGTAGGAAACTAATTTCTGTTATCCCACGAAAATTCTGAAATTCAGGTCCTCTAAAACTACCTGCCCAAAATTCCCACAGATTTCTTAGAGTGATGACAACTCTTCAGTTTTATGCAAGTATGTAACGAACACCGTAATCAAGCTAAAATAACTAAGCTAAACGTTAATAGTTTCCGTCAGTGAGCTACAATAGAGACTGTGTGGTTAAGCCAACTAAGCAACCACAGCAAAAAGAATTTGTTATGCTGAGGACAGGAAAGGCGGAGAACCAAAGGCTGAGTTGTTTTCCTGCTAATAATGCCTTTTCATACACTGAGCTATGCCAACCCAGGGAGACTTCTGCCCTTTACCTGGCATTTGATGGCACCAGCTTCCATGCTTACTCCAGCAAATTAGTGGGATATATGCACTAACTTCTCCCAACGTCCCCTTGAGAAATCCAGTGAGTTTGCCTGCCTAAAAGCACTAAGTGCTTCTGGTTCGTAGAAAATTCAAAAAAATTGAATATAAAAATATTTTTAATTCTGATTAGACAAACGATTTTTCTCACAGAATTAGAAGCATTAAACAGAAAAAAATAAGAGGTGATAAGAACTTCAAATACAAATGCATGATATACGTAAAAACAACTCACAAAATGGGATTTAGCTTTTCAGTGAGACCATTCTCAGCTGGAATAATCAAAAATCAGATCAAGACCTGTGTGTTCAAAACCCTGCATAAAATTCTATTCCTTTTCGTAAGATACTACAGCTAGTCGTTACTGTGTCAGGCATGTTATCTCTGCCTCAAGTTCATTCCTGTTCAATTTAATAACGGCCCCTCTGTGTAAATGGTTTGTCACCATTTTGCTTGTGTGCAAGTAAATCTTCAAAGCAGTTCCTGGGACTCCTGCTTTCTTTTCCTTGCTAATACATTTAGGGAAAAAAAATAATGCAAGTTAGATTAGCTCTGCTTTTTGTAAAAAAACATAAAACAAACAAATGATCATGCTGTGTTAGGTGAATTCTTTTTACGTAGTTCTCTCATCAGACCTGGACTTCTAGATAGTACTTTTATTTGAAATCTTTCCCATTTGTCACTTGCCTGAGGTAAAACAATTCACACTGCCCGTCGTCTGGTAGATTCATAAGCATCTTAAATTTTCATAGCTTACAGAATTATCTAAAATGAACTGTCTACAACAAAAATTGTGTATATTTATATTTTCTCAAAGAAATCACAGAAAATATACAAATAATGAAGAAGGCTGACTTTGCTTTTGGCATCTGCATCTGTCCCCCACAATTTTGTCAGAAATTCAAGGCTTGCATCAATACATTTGCAATAATTATTTTGCTTTGGCCCTGCTGTGTTTTAAATGAATAGAAGAGTCATCTGTTGCTTAGCGAGTATGAACTGCAGTATATTCTCTCTTGCACTTACTCTTTCTACAAAGCCAAATCAAAAAACAAACTAACTCCTTCAAAATCCTTAGCTTTATTCTGTCATGCAATAGGAAAACTTTTGAAATTTTGGTAAGTCTCACAGGATAGGAACATGTTTTTTTCCTTTACTACATGAGGCTGTGTTTGCAGATGTCCCATTTTCAAACTAGCAGTCAAAATAGATAATAAAAGGGGTCCTTAAATTACCTGACTAACAAACTCAAACAGGGAGATGTCAGTATATGCAAATACTGTGGCTTGTCCTATTTGGATTGTCCCTGTTTCTGACAGATACCTGAGGAGCTTGTCTGTTAAAATTTGACAACACTTCTATAGTTTGTCATACGAATAAAGTCTCTTTGAATTTTAAATATAAAAGTTCTAACGTGGACGCATCCTCCTTTGAAGAAGAAAATTACGGCCAAGTCTAAAGTACTATATTAGAAAGAAGGAACAACTTTTTTTTTTTTAGAGGTTATGTATAATGCTGTCTTTTCATTGTTTCTTGCTTAATAAAGTATGAAACACTTCTGCAGGAAAAAGATCAAATCACCATCTACCTGGTAAGTAAGCAAGACTTCAGTGATGCTTTTTGGAAGGTTTCGGAATGATTGTATGAAAAAAAATTAAATACATTTGGTAATTTTAGCCCAGCACATAACTTGTGATTGCTCCATCTTTCCTAGAAAGAGTAATTTGATTAACTATATTTCACTCTTTTCGTTGCTTGTATATTTATTTTTTATGCTATTTGTTTATTGGGTTTTGAGGGAGTTATTTTTGTAAATGAGTAGTGAGATTCTTGTTTGTTTGTAACCAACGTACTGTCTAGTATTCCATATGATTCTAGACAAGACTGAAAATCATCAAGTTTTATTTCTTCTTTGCATCCAATAGAAGTGTTACTATACAACTTTATCTGTGAGTTACTCACTAGTTTAAAAGAAAAAATCAATATTTACAGGGCTGCAATAGGATTTGTAGATGAGATCAATTAAATCATATTGCAGAAACAGACTGGCTGGAGGAGTATGGTAGCAGCAAAGACCGCTCCTGAGCACCTTGAGAGGTGATCAGGATCATTTACTCGTTTGCATTCCTCAGGCTTCATATTGCTTTGCATTGAACTTTTACTTAAATGCATAACTCATTAAATAAGTATTATCCGACAGGATGAATTTTCCATATTACCTGTAAGCATTGCATGGGCTAACACCGAAAATTAGGATCAGTGAAAACATTATTTAATTTCTTTTCTTAATAGAAGATGCTATTTTAATAAAAAGCAAGAATTTTTAACCTCTCTGCAAGATATGTTCTCTCTTACCAGAAAAAGATAAAATTTAAAAGGAAAAAGGGGAGAAGGAATGAATCAGCTATTATCAAGTTCAATTTTACTTGCTTTCTAGTCAAGATAATAAAAAGTAGTGACAGCTAGCCACAGAGAAAGAAGAAATAAATGTTTTTACCAGATGGATCTGGCTCAATTTTAGTTCCCCCTCCCTTTTTTTTTTTTTTTTTTTTTTTTGCAGGCTGTCGTATTTACCAGAACAAATTTATCAGAAAGGCATAGCATAGATGACAAGTTTTAAAGCACCTTCAATTTTTTCCTGTAAGCAACACTTCTTTCTGGGAGGGAAGAGGTAGAAGAGAAAGTTAAGAGACAAGACTAACAGCGCTTTATTACTGTGATCTCAAATGCATTAGGATATGATTTTTTTTAAACATATTCTGATCAGTTCTCTAAGGCTGTGCTACTGGAGCAAATCATTCAATTTAGTTTCATTCAGACTGAATCTAGTTGGTACCCTTTGAAACTGTTGCACAAATGAAGGCCAAGCAAACTGTGGAGATGATGAGGAAAGTCACTTCAAAAGTAAGGTCTTGCCCCAAACTAAAACACTAAGGGTCTTTAAGAGCATATTTTGTTGGCTCTACTTGACTGGTTTCATTATTGTATATATTCTTTGTGAAGAATGTGTAATCTGAAAAGTCTGAATTATACTTTATTTCATCTTGTTATCGTTTTGCATTGCTGTGTTCACTCTTTGCCTAAAATAACAATTTAGTAAGTTGTTCCTTTTGTTCCTTTGGACCTTTAAAGCAGTTGTTTAATGAAAATAATCATTATGTACACTTTTAATAAGTTCATCTCATCCGTGGTTGGGCCTCTTTTGTGTTTGACTTCTGTCGAGACTTAAGCTACAGAAAAGTTATTACCCTTTCTAAAATGCTAGAAGATGCACAAATCACAAATTTTCAGTGGTGGACTTCAATGTGCTGTGGCATTTCTCTGTAATTTGTCAACTTATTTAATAAAAATATTTTGAACAGAATAACTTGGATTTAATATTAGATCTAGAGACATGAGCAATGAAAATAAAAGTTGCTTAGAGAAGCGTACTTACATGAAATACACTACCATTTTGCATTTGGGGATAGGATGGGAAATAGACCATAGCTTTGAAGGGGAACTATCCCATCGTTTCTTTAAAGCGGGCCCACTAAAGAATTACCAAAGGACTTCCAGTGTCTAAAGCTATATCTTATTACAGCAGAAGCATCCCAGCATAGAGAAAGGGTAGCTCTTTAAAACAAACAGATATTAGCTCTGTTGGATGAGATAAATGAAAGTAAAGTAAAAAGTTACAGAAAAAGCACTCTTTCATCCTATAGTCTTATTTTCTAGTCCAGCAGCCGCAAGCAGCTCCTTGGGTAGCACAACCTGCATGCTGAGCTGTAAATCCCTAGGGAAGCTTGTTTCCCTGTAGCCTATGAAGCTGGGCCTGCTTCTTGCTGCAGCCGAGGTCTGCTTCTTTTAACACTCTCAGTTTGCAGCCTCCCTGCTTCGCCCCTGTCCCCTAACCCATCCTATACTCCAGAGGCTGTTTTTGGCTGGGTACCTTCATTTGCTCTTGTGGAAGGAGCAGCATCCCTTCACGTTCCAGGGGATTTGGGGCTCTAACTGATCTGGACTGTGGTCCCCAAGCGTGCCCCTTGCCCACTACACTCTCCAAGCACACCTATGCTAGAAAAATGGAATACCTGTGCAATAAGTTGTGAACAAACCCTAAGAAAAGAGATACCTTTTCATACCATGAAGAGAGACATCTCAGGTCTTTACATAACCAGTGTGCTTGGGAATATTATAAATGAGAAAAATGTGATATAGGTAAATCATGGGTTTTAAGTTTATATATTTTCTTATTTGTATTCATAAAACAGAAAATCCTGCTAAACAGAAAATATAAAAGTTCTTTCAAGCTATCTGGACTGAGTATTCTCTTAATGGTGTATGACACATATGATGTACAAAATAAATGCATGCACTTAAGAAATTTGCCTTGATTTTTGCTATTAAGGCACATTTAATCTGGAGCCCTACTTTGCAAGCTTTAGATTTTATCAAATGACATGAAACAGGATCATAAGTAGGATTTCCTGTAAAGTCTTTTGATTTTTCTTACACTGTTTGAATTACTTGAGAATTAAGATGGATAAAAGCTGATTGAATAGTGCTATATGGTTCACGGTAAGACTATAGTTTGGATTTCATATTGAAATTTTAAAGTAAAAGAAAAATGCCCGTGTTTACAGATGTTAACTATCTCACACAGCGAACAAAACAATCAGGTATAAGATACCTAAAATGATAAAGTCTGAGGGAATAGATTATAAAAGCAATGCAACATAAATACTTGACAGTGAATTTGCTTTCAAACACCTACAGAAAGAAAAAAAAAAATCTATGAGTGGACCTGAAAAAGCTGAATTACTGCTGAATGTGAATCATTGAGTATGCCCATTATATCTTTAAACTGTGACATTTTAAAAGCACGTGGCTTTCTGATTGTTTATTACTACTGCAGGAGAGCCACTGAACTTAAAAAGGTAATTGTGATTCTAGTCTTAAACGTATATTAAATCAAGAAAGCCAAGGAAATTAATATTTCTGTTCTCAAAAATGGACACTAAGAAAAAAGGGAATGCTTGGTATATTCAACCAAAAACGAATGTGAATGATGTAAACTATAATCTCCAAGATTGAAATAAATCTCATAGCTGATATTACTCTTTATAATTTTATTTTATAGTTAGTGTATTTCTAATGAAATGCTACAAGAAAGTGATAATACTAGTGCAAGTCATCACACAGACAAAAGAGGCTAAAAGTAGAGTGTATTCAAGTATCCTAAAAACTATAATCCATTTCGAATCAGTCTCTGATAGCCTGCCATGAACAAAGCCATACAAAGAATGTTTGATTACGTGACAGAAGGGAGGAGAGTGAGAAGGAAAGCTGGAGACAATGTTTTTCCAGCTTTCACAGTAGGGCTCTGAAGCATGTCGTTGCTGAATAGCTGTAAAGGGTCCAGCAAGCCTCAAATACTTACCATTTTCAAAGAAAGTAAAAGGCTATTTGTGAACAAAGGCACAAAAAAAAAAGAAAAAAAAGTAGAAAAGATATTCAGAAAGGATTAGGAAAAAAAAATGGTGCCAATGAGATACCAAAGGATAGTAAGAGATATTTAAAACAGCAATAGATATTTAAAGCAAACGATTTCTGTCATTCAGTCTATATAGGAGAGGAAGCTTTTAGGAAGGACAAAAATATATGGCGTCAGGAAATTGTACAGTCAGCTTCCGGAGGTTTATACCAGCTTCCCAGGACAGGCTTCAAAGGGAGTAGTAAGTTTTCCCACACCTTACTCCCTTATTCACTGTTTCCCTAAAGAACATATACCCAGGGGAGTTCTTACCCCCTTATAGCCCATCCTCACAGGTTAGTTAAGTTATGGGATGTGCCATTTGCAAAGAGATTCTGCAAGCAGGTTTTAAACAACTCAAGAATACACATTAGTTATTTATTAACACACAGCAGCTAACTAGGACTTTAGCATGCCATTAGGTGAAACATTCGGTGAAACTCGCTCTCCCCAGTGAGATACACGATGAAGTTGTATTGGCCAGGCAGTCATCAGTCAGCTGAGGAAAGGTTGGCTTCCGTTGATCCTTGGAGTGGGTTGATCCTTGATATTGCTGACTTCGTGTCTTCTGATTCACTGCTTTTTTTTCCTTATGGTTTTCCATCTTCTTGTGTCAGTATTTTTGTCTTTAACTCCTTCAGCTGCTAAGTATTCTTGCCTTAGCAACTGCACTTCACCTTGCACGGCTTAGCTTACGTATTTTCTTATGTCTTAAAAACAGTTTTCCCAATAAAACTGAGCCAAAGATATATGACCATGCTTTAACAAAATGGGCTTTGGAGCAAAGGGAGCTGAACTCCTGAGCTGAGGGTCACGTGCAGGAGCAGTGCTCTGTTCCACCCATGTCTGTCCCCACTCCACTGTAAATCACAGGGACTGTATTGCAAAGAGCTTCTGCAGTATTGGAGCTAAGACTATGAATTCCTTCTTAGTTAGCTGGATTTTTGTTATTAAAAGTATTTTATAACATTTTCTCTCCTTTAATTGTTGCATACATTCATTAGCAACAATGTATAGGTTCTTTCTCTTCTGTTTATGAAGGTTAGTCATGGAGGTCTGAGATATAAGCACATGCATGTTGGGCTTTCACAGCTAGCTTATCATGTGATTGACAGACTACGATTCATTCATCATTCATTTCACAGAGTCTTTTTATGACTTGCAAATGTTATAGTGAATTGGAACTGAATGTGAAGATACCTGGGCTGATTTTGTAGCAGTAGAGAAAGATTTATGGTTTCTAATAGAAACCAAACAGAACTCAGTGAATCTAACTCCCTATGCTGCCATAACAAAGTCTATAAAATTACACTGGCATAAATTCAGTTCATCAGGATGGAGAATCCACCCTTATGAGTTCCACTGTAGTTTTCTTTGAATATATCCTAAATACCAAGTGAAATAGGAGGAAAGAGGTACAAATGAAGTCCATGCAGGTAAAAGTAATAAAAGTAATGTAAAGCCCCTGTGAACACAAACTGCCAGGTTCAGTACAGCTCTCTTCCTGAGTGGAAAATATTCATTTCCTATGTAAGAAATAATGTTTCAGCTTCTTGTTTAAAAAAGAAAAAGTATCTGGAAGAGTGTGTACATGCAAAAAGAATGTAGGTAAAAGATGTACCTATGCATCCTATCAACTCTGAGCTTTCTCAGTCTTGAGGTGTAAGTTTTATATTTGTACTTAAATAGTTAGGTTTTGGGTAAACAAAGAAGGGTTTTGAGAAGAATTTTTTCCCAACTTACATATCAGAGTTAGTGAAATTAAGAATTATTTACAAACTAATATTTATAAGTTACTGTAAAGTAGACAATCTGCTCACAAAATGAAAACACAAATTCCGTCTCTCTTTTACATGCAGCTGTGAATGTGTTACACTTTTTGTATTATACTTTTGCCCTTTTAGGTGGAAGATGTGGCATAGCCATAATATAACACAAACTAATATTATCTAAAAAATTAACCGAGGTTCAGTCTTTGTCCTACCATGGTTTCTCAAAATGTGGCTTGTGATCTGCCGACAGTAAATCATTATAATCACTGAATTCTTTTTTCTTTCTAGTAATGTCACATGGGTTTTTCTTTAAAGACCTTTTCTCTTACCAAGAAGTTTCATGGGTATCCTATTTGTTTACAAATGTAAAATGTGGTAGAGCATTTAATTGAAAGAAGGAAGTGAGAAAAAAATTGTCTTTGTGATAATGACTAAGAAAAATATTCTGTCACTTAGCTAATAAATGCATTATACATTTCTCAGGAAACAGCTTGCAATAAAATAAATTATACCTGTGAGTACTCACATATTTCACTAGTAGGATATAATAAAGCACTATCACATTTACATTTTTAAAAAGAATAAAACAATTATTGAAAAGTTATTTCTCCCAATAACTATCTATTTAAACAGTTGTTCTTATTCAATGCTGAACAGATGTCTCAGGGTTAACCTATGGCTTCTTATCAGTAGACTGTTTACCATGGACATGAACAGAAAAATGAAAATTTTGCTTTCCGTTATCATGACTGAATACTGAAATATTAGTTAATTTTCTATTCTGTGTACTGTAACTTTTTTACCCAGTAGTCTATAATTTGTTCCATTTAAAATGTTGCATATTCAAAAACTGTGAGTATGGAGGGCTTTTAGAGGACAGGAAAAAGGAATTATATCCTTTTGATATTCTGGAAGTTCAGATTCCTTCATAACATCTGGGAAAAAAACATCTGAAATGTTCATGCACACAAAATTCCTGAGACATTCAATTTCAGCAAATAACAATTTGCTCTTTACTGCTGATGCCACAACAGCAATTTAAGAGATAAGATACAGAGCATATCTGTATCATTATATTCTAACCGGGAGTAAAGTGTTGCTCACACAACAACCCTAAGACATCCCAAGCACAATGTGGCTCTTTCTCCTCCCTTCACTCATTCAGATATCATGTAAATCAAATATAAAAGGAACTTCTATAGAAACCAACCAGAAATTTTTCTTTTTCCTGTTACTGAATATATCGTAAAGATATATACATCTTAGGAATCTGAGAGTTCTTTTTTTAAGATATGTAGTCACAACTTCTAAAACGCAGAGCACGTCAGTACTGCAGCAATGTTCTTATTGTTGTATGGAAGTAAGAATCTTTCAAATGTATATTTGAACACACCTAAGCTCATGACTTTGCATATTTTTATAAATAAGTGTAATACCCATTTAAAAGCTTTTCCTACAATGCTGCCAATAACTATGAAAGGATATTCAAAGGTTAGAAACGATGAATGAAGTCTGTCGTATAAATTCTGAAAAAGGTGCCTATCGTCGTTAAAACAGCATCCTGAAGAAGACGAAGTAGAACACACACCTACTGATTTTATCATCCATTGAACTTTAGCAGGTTAATATTGAATGCTTGCTGACTGGAGGTGTCCTACTCTCCCTTCCACTTTAGCAGCTGCTGACCTTAGTCCTATGTCAAAGCCAAACCACTTCATCATCCTTGCCAGATGTGGATGTCTCTGTGATGTAAGTCTGTGCCTGAAACTGGGCCTGCCTCTGGCTCTCTTTCTGATATACCACAGACAGTTCTAGGCAAAATAGTTCTCTTTACTCTGTTTGGCCAATGAACAGAGCTTTCTTGGTGCGTGTATTTTTAAGGTAAGTCCAAGAGATGCTCTTACCTGGAAAAAGTTGGGGTACGCTCCCACCTAAACTTCATAAGTCTCACTAAATCTTTGTCCTTCTGTTTTTATAGTGGCATGCTGGGACAGCATAACACAATAGAGGTTTAAGAGAACCTTGCAATTCAAAATAAGAGCAGTATAAGTTATTCATTACCAAAATAACACTAAAAGACAATAATATTTACTTGTTGTTTATTGGGAAACAGAAGAATGGCCATCACTTGTCAAGGACCTTGCAGCCTTCTGGTCTACATTTGCCTTGGTCCTGTGAGCTTTGCCATAGCAATTTTCCAGAAAGGCTATTTATGTACATGATTTGGCACCAGGCTTGGCAACACAACGTACAGAAAGGATGCATAAATGCTCCTGAGCGGTAACCTTTAGCGAGGCTTCCATTAGGCTTATTTATTGTCCTTCCTTCTTTTATTTCTAAATTTGTTATGAATTTAGTATCCCACTAAATTTGTTATGAATTTAGTATCCCACTAAATATCTATACTTGTGATTTTGAACCCTCTGTTACATTCTGAAGCATGTGAACATGACACAATAACACATTATTTATCTTTCTATCACTGATCTCTACTTCTGTTCTCATGATGGATATTGCTCCACAGCATTTGCATAGAAGTTAAAAATACAGACAGGAGAGAGATCTATATCAGTCAAAGTGAGATATAGTCAGGCCTGACAAGTCAGAAGAAGAAGTGTGGTCCAAAACCAACATAAAAAGAAATTAATGGATGTTCATCACCCCTAGTAACTTGCAAAGTCTATTGGTGTAAACACAAAGAAGTACTCTCTTTAGCATCCTTCCTTGACTATAATTTCTCCATTTTTCTAAAAACACAACTGTGAACTAAGATTAGATATTGAAATATTATCAAAATTATCCAAAGCCATCATTCAATTAAATGCTAGTATTTTAAGATATTCACTATTTTAAGTCCTTCTTTTGCAATATCTGCCCCCTAAAATTAATTTACCAATGTGTAAACAAACTACAATAATTAATTTATTTGTCACAAAATGTGATACTCTGAGGACTTCAAAGTTAGGAGATTCTGGACTTCATAATATATTGATTTGCAAGCAGGAAAACTATTTTAATATGCCAACACATACTAAAGGATGTCATTCTTTGTTATATGAGGTTTTTTTTGTTAAATCTATTACCACAAGTAGCTTTGTCTTAAAATTTTAAAATTTAAAGAAATTAAACACCAACAAGATTCATAAAATGTATACAGAACCATTACATTTTATTGGCTCATGAATAGTCTTAAAATCTGTCCTCACAACATATGTATACTGCTAACCCCTACTGCATGAATTTTAGTAACTGACAGAAGAGGTACTACTACGCTGAGAACAAAATACGAAATTTACTTCAGAATTTTGAATTCAAGCCTCTAGCTCCCTCAAAGCAATTTCAGAGGGGTAGGAAACAACAACACTGGAATATATCCTGCACTTTCTTTCTATGTGCTGCCTTCAGTCTTCCTCTGGAAGATCTGGGTCACTTAACTCCCATCTGAGACTTAAAAGCATAGAAAAACAAAACAAAAATACTTTCCTATACACAGACTATAAGTCTGATATTTCAAACAATTCTACCTCTTTGTTCTCAGGGCATACATTTAAAGCTTTCCTTTGCAACCAGAGAAGAAAATAAGAGAGTCTTATTTTGGAATCAATTTATACATATACATATCTATGAATTTATATATATATAATTTTTTTGGAAAAATCACCAGAAATAAAAAGTAAGGTACATAAAGGACAGCACCTATTCTGAAACTCAGAGGAATTCTACAGAACTGCAAAAACAGTTACCTACCACAGTAGATTGTTTATATTACAAAAAGTTTAGTCAGGATACTTCTGGTTGAAAAGGAGAAAGAGGGAATTTAAGGATAAACTCCTGGCAAAAAACAGAGGGTTTTACCCGTTCACCCTCACCTATTCAAGATATAAACTTCAACTTCAAGCATATGGGAACATGAGGAATATGCATCACAGTGGAATTTCAGTCTATCTATCTCTGCTTCAGTAGGGCGTTTTCATGATTTACATAACCTCTTTTCCCCCTTCCCTCCCTTATTTGGCAGCCAGTATGGCATTATGTGACTCATTCCGCTCAGGAGAGGCTTACTGTAAACAAAAGTTCATCAATGTTAGTCAGGCTCTTGGACACCATGGAGCTAAATGACATAGAAACAACTTCTGAGAAAGACAATGAAAGGGGAAGGGGTAGGGGAAGGGGAAGGGATACCAGACAACATGAGTAACACATGTCCATGTGGAAGACATTGAGAATCAGAAAGTACAATATCAGCAGTCTTCTCAGCATTATAGTCTTTAACTATAATGTTGGTGGAAATTGCTGCCAATCATACTAACGTAACTTGGACAGTAACTAATAGAAAGGACAGTAGAAAAATAAACATGTGTTTAAAAAAATAAGTGTCAGTTAAAATATATATACCCCATTAAAATAGAAATATACATACAAAAAGTTAAATGTCCATGGTAAACTAAAGGTTTCGTTTGGAACGGAATAGATTCACCTTCCAGTTTCTTCTAAGCAGTAAGAAATTCATGATACACATTCTGCATGCAAAAAGCATGCCATGAAATATATTTTTCCACTGGGAAGAAGACAAAGATTGTAATAAATAAATATATAAATAAATAAATAAACTGAAGCAGTAAGCATTTACGTTAAAACATACAGTAATAAATACAACTAAAAGATCCATCAGAAAGGATTTGCAACAGTGGTCTGGCTTTTTATTATGTATGAACTCGTCTTTGGAGCTCTTAGCAAGAAATAGTTTGGTGTTTCTAATACTCATCAATATCTACCAAAGTGTGATTCCTTGCCTACAGGTGCTTGGCATTATCAGAGGCAAATCTTTCCTGCTGATCCATCTTGGTGCTGTTTTTTAGTAGGATGGATTAGTTATTGTTCTTTTTTTATCTCCTAAGGATTTGAAGATTAAGGTAAGGCAACCACATTCCGTTTGGGGCTGAATTTCATTTTAATATGGTTTTCTTCTACCTATTATGACTACTGACCTTCCTGATACAGATCATAGGCTTTCCATTATTTCTTTTCTATCACCGAAGTGCAACAGTACCATCCCTAACATTCTGTGGTTCCCATTTCCTGTCCCAATTATTTAATTTTTACATTTTAGTTTGCTTATATATCTAGACATAGCAAGGCTATCAAGATAGATTGTATATTAACATGGGATATACTGATGTTATAATAATGATAATACCACTGATAGTACATTAGAATAATTCATAACGGCCAAGAGCATTTAATAGAATGAAATGATATGAAGCGATTACTAGGAAGTCATTTTAAAAATAGACTGTAGTGATATCAGTAATATTTTGATCAATATGCAACCCTAGCCGTCCTTTCAGTCTACCTGCTTCCTTGTAGTTTGCTGTTGAGGAAGCTGTAACTTAAATCTCCAGCACAATTTCAAGCTAACTATCTGCCTTAAGGGTAGTATTTGCAAAGTGGTATAAGAGAGTTAAGCATATAATTCTCACAGAATTTCAGTCTTTGGGGGATGCCTTCAAACTTTTTTAAAAATCTCACACAAAATTTATGTTCTGTTCCACGGAATATTATACCACATGCTTTCAGTGTCTGAAGGTATTGTGTATTTTTGTATTCATACACGACATTTTCAGCTATGCAGTGAAGAAGATGATAAACAAGAACCTTCAGTTTCAACTACCTTTTCATTTCTGTTTTTACTGCAGCTTGCCATTCTTTCTGATGATCAAAGAGCCGATGTAAAATTAGTGTGACCAATACATAGCTTATTCAAGCAGGCACACGATATGCCATTTGTACCTATTAACCGATGGACTGACTAGTCCAACATTTAGAATTATAATCATCTCCATTTTTAAATTTTATTTATTTAAAAAAAAAGATCCAGCAGAAACTGTTAGAATGCTAATACTAGAGAGTTAGTCAAGGAGATGTGTTTGTTTATTCTGCACTTCAAATTTCCCCTCTGCTTTGGAGCCTTGCATATATTTGCATGAGTTGTTCTCAGTCGTACAAGTCATCTTACTGTGATTTATTGAAAAACTATTTCTAATTAAAAAGTACTCACAGCTATAGAAAGCACTAGAAAGCACAGGATGTTGAAGGTCTTTTTCATGCAAAAAGTTTGCTGAGGTTACCTTCTCCCTTACTTATATGAACAACTTCTACATTAGTGGGCTATCTACCTGAATAAACTGAGGATTTGACCCATGATTCATAAGCTCCCATGTAATTCAACTCTAGGGGAGGGAGATGAGTTCCAGCCTTAGTAAAATAAGATACTTGAGTTGTCAATCATTGTGTAAACTGTCCAACTTTCAGCTTCTAGCATTCCCAGGCTACAGATTACTTTCTATCCAGGAGTCCTTGAGCGATGACAGCAAAAGCTGTGGGATTTTGTTTAGCTTCTTCATCCAGTGAGCGCTAGATGAAAGAAAGAAAACTAATAATTTTACAAATAATGAATGAATTTTAAAATGTGGTGGTATTTCCCTCGTATGGCGATAGCAACCGTCAGGGACTGTGCATGTAAGACTTTTTGGGTTAGCTTAACTGTGGCTTTCTGAAGACTACAGAAACACCAAAATAACTTTCTCTCTAGCCTCTTTAATCTTGTAAGAAGTATCAATAAGGGACTGAAAATAAAGACTATGTTCCAGATATAACTCCAGATACAAGCATGATAGATCGTTCCCATTTCAATCAATTAAGCTATATTGCTGTAACAGGTCTTACAGGCTAAATATTACTCTCACTAACTATTCCAAGATAAATACAGAGTAAAGAAAGAAGCTAATGAGATTACATTGATTTTATATCAATGCAGCTGACAGAAAAACTTGGCCTCTGGCTTATTTATATAGCCTTAATTTATTATATTTGCTTTTCCTTTGAATAAACTTATCCCTCTCTCATTGAAAGAGGGACAAAATTCCCATTGATTTCAAGGAGGTAAATATGACATTATTTGAGACCTTTTGAAGGTACAGTATGACTTTATTCAGTGAATTTCATTTCTTATCTAGTTATATTTATTTTTAATTTAAATAAATAAATAATTTATTTTTCCCTTTTTTCCTGCTCATCTTAGTCCCTGTGCCTGTTTATACAGTGCCTTAGCAGGAATACTGATGAATTTGTAAATAGGCAGCAAAATCACTGTTAGATTTAGGAAAGAAAATTCAAGAGACAATTAATGTTGAGGATTTAAGGGTTTTTTTGGTTTTTGCCAATGAATCTCAAAGTTATTAAGGTAGAACAGGTAAAGCCTTTTATCTACAAGAACTAAAATATCCCTGATCTAAAACTCTGCTTTAGATCATTCCAGTTCTCACTCTAATTAGTATTGCTGTCTAGTCATGAAGTCAAAGTCAAAATCGACATTTAAATGAAGGTATTTAAAAAGCAAGATAGAGCATTCTAACAGCATTAATTTAACCACTGAGTAGATATAGGCTTGCAGGCCCTGTGTATACATACATTTTCATCCTCCATGTGGATCTAATGATGTTCATTTTTCGTATGGCTGAGAAGTTTTTGCAGGGTGATTTAACAATGTGTTCAACATTACATTCCTCCAGTGTGAGTTTGCAGTTTCCCTTAAAGTCTAAAAATGCAGGTAACTTAGCCTAAGAGATGTATAGTCAGAAATTAAAAATGAGTCTCAAATACAGATAGACCAATAGCACCTAAGATTAACGAGTCATCATCTCGTAGCTTGCAAACATGCTACTTACAATAAGATTTAGAACAAATATATTGTTTAATTTCTTCAAGATTTTCTTTCCTGTGCTTTGTGAATTGATTACCTCCTAGCAGTGTCTTATATTCCCTAAAATTTATTCTTCTTATGGCAAACATCCATTCCGTTATCCTACATCTGTCTGCTGTAACACAGTCTAGCTGTGAAAGAAGACTGGCCATATTTGTAAACGTAAACTTTAATTAATTCCAAGGAATTGAGATTTTATGCTTAGAAGGGAGAGGAGTTCATCTGTTAACTGCAAATCTGTATGTCTCTGCTATTTTGAACAGCTCTGATTACAGCTGGAACAGCTGAATTTAGAATACAGCAATTTCGTTGAATCTGGATCACAGAGACTTTGGTGTAACATGTAATTTCAAATTGCGTTCCTGAAGTTTCTCTCTTAATTTAGGGGAGTGACCATAAAACTAGCCATAAAACTCTTGTAAGAAAAGAACAAAGTCAGTTGGAGGAGAGTCTTACTGGTCCAGACTCCAGGCGGGGTTTACCAACACAGTCACAACTCCATAGTGCTTTTATTTCAGTATCACGGTTGACTTCTCTAACTATTGCAGTTGCAGATTAGGCCTATAACCTGCACTTTACACTTTCTTCTTTCTGAACCTACCTATTACTTTTACATACGCTGATTAGTACTCAGCTCCTTGAGCTCCTACTACTGTTATCTACCCAGTAAGGGTTTGTCAACAGTAACACATTTCAAAACAATGTTATATTAAAAAAGACAACTCGCACATCATTTCCTTTAGATCACATTGATTTTTCATTTTTCTCATAATAATTTACTATGAAAACAAAAAGCAAAAATAGCAAGAGTAAAACTTATGGGATGTCTCACACGTATTGCATTTTTGTAGAAATAGGCTTTATTTGGAAAAAAATCATTTAGAAACACTATTTACAAGTTAACTTCAGACTCTTCAAGGTGCAACTAAGTAACATTATATTTAAATGCTCTGAAAACTTGAAGGACAAATTAAAAACTTCTTAAATGAACAGCTCTCAGAACGTAATTACGAAAGAAAACTACATAGATAGAAAACTACATTGTAAAAAATTAGGACTTCTCTGCTGTCATTTGGGAAAAAAAACATCTCACTGCCTTTAAGTGTGAAGAAGCATTTGGTCTTAGAGAGTCTTTGTAGATTTTTCTTTGTTCTTTCTCAGCATTGCTATCTATGTATAATGGCAACATTAACAGCAAACAAGTCATTTTTCATTCCAAGTAATGCAATATTTGGCAGTTCTCCCAAAAAATTCCTTTTCCCCTTTATTCCTTTACTTTCCCCACTATAGTGGTGATGGGCTGATTATTTGTTTACAAAAGATGAAAGAGTCAATAAGTGAGTTTTCAAATCTGCAAGCGGAGACATTTGTCATTTAAATAGGAAGTTCTGTGCCTGCAGCAGAACTCAGTTTGATCTGCTAGGGAAAAAAATTCATTTGGTTAAATATGCTGCTGAGGATGTACATTGCCTCAGCAGAGGGAATAGATTAAGAATAGATATACACTTTAGCTCATCTAAAAATATCAGAAAACATTATGACATATTTTCTAGCAAAATACAGTCTATATGATATTTCAAGGGAAAACATTACAGAACTCAACATTAACATGCAGCAAATGCATCCCTTCAAATGGAAACAGAATGGGCTTTTTTTTTTTTTTTTGATTAGCATATTGTCTTGAGCACTATATTTAAATTTTAGAAGATTTGGTGCTGTTTATGAAGGAGCCAGTACTGAATCTCGAGTTAAGAAAACCAGCTGCAGATTTGATTAGAACGATAAATATTGTAGTGATGCATTGTAAATAGAGTAATGTGTTGGCTTAAACAGCTTAAATGATGCAATGGAAATCAAGTAGAGAAAATAATGCAAGTCAAACCTACCTCTTTCTGAACAATATAGCTCTATTTTTATTTGAGTTTTCTACAGACCTAAGACCCTCTCTTGCAATTTGGCCTACATTTATTCTTTCTACAATCTGAGAAGCCTTTAATACAGAATTCATTGCAGTGCTGATGTGTAGCAGTCAGATTTAATAGGTATAGGCAACAGAATTCCTGAATGAAATCCAGAACCTTATGCAATTTCCTTGGATCCCCATAGATTGCACAGAAAGTTAAATTAGAATGATATTCAAAGGGATTAACACCCTAAGCCGAGAGACATTTGAAGTCAGCACACTCAAGACGCTGCTAAATGAAGCTAACTAGATAATCAGGACTGGAAATCTTTAAATTTGGTCTCTGAAGTGATTTACCTCCAGCCACCTGACAACCACAGCATCCAAAATCACTTCTTCAGTTGGCATTTTTGCCAAAACTTTCTTTCTTCCATTTGAAGGAAGAGACTCAACAGGATAGACAATATTCCCTTTCCCAGAAAAATCTTGTAGGCTCTAGGATATGGCTCTGTCCTGGTTAATGGGAGAAAAACATCTGAAAAAAAGCCCAGAAAAAAAAATGTGAAAAAGAACCCGTACAGCTACAACAGCAAATCTCGGCTTGACTCAATTCTGAGATGTTAGTAATAAATACAGCATAAATAGAACAAGAGGTGACAACTTATCTCTTCCACTTAAACTGGAGTATTTCACTGAAGCATTATAATTGTTCAAAGCTGCAAATCATTCAGGAAGGTCTGTAAAGTTGTGTCGTGTCAGAGTAAGAGTCATGCCCCCACGGATTAGTAGCGGACAGCAGGTATCGTACAGCTTTCTGGACTTAGTCCTATAGAACTCGATATTGATTCAAAGGTAAGAAATAATGGCTTGTGAAGAACATAGCCTGGATTTCAGTAATAACTAGGATGACTATATTGATTCACATCAAACCTGTACATGTAAACAAGAAAGTCCATAATAATTACAGACAAAGTAGTGAACATCAGTGAGATTGCTTCTGCACAATATAAGTGACCCCAAAATATATAATAAATGTCTCCATCGTTGCTGGCAACTCTGCTCTACATGCAAATTGTGATGAAGGGAGCAGAGGACAAGTTTTTGTCACATTTCTGTTATTTAAAAACTAGAACTGATTAGGGAAACCTTCACAAAGCTCTGCTTTTGCTGTAAACAAGCTACATCCTTTCTTTAGCTCTGAGCACGCCATAGAGGGACAGTATGAGGAAATGCAGTAACGACTTCTCCTCCTTGCAGATGCAAGCACAAAAAGTCAAGGCTCATTTGGAATGAGTGGCTGAGTTTTCCTCTTCACTTAGAAACACAGTGTCCAAACCACATTCTCAGAAATCTTTCCTGCCCTGGAAGTGAAGATGCTGTAGCAAGCAGCTACATGAATAGGGTAAGATAGAAAGTTTTGGTAAATGGGCCATGTTTTACTGTAAGAGGGATGCATATAATTTTGAATAGCCTTTAGTACAGCGAAAGGGGGGAAAAAAAATCTTCTAGTTGACCACCTGGTTGATTGAGTCAACAGGATGTTAAGCTAGCAACGAAAGGGGAAAGAGAACAAACAGTCACTCATTTAGCACAGAATAAAGATATCAAGAAGAAAATTTTCTAAGTCTCTAAGAGACATGAAAATAATGCATCATTTAATTTCCTATATATCTCTGCCAGGAAACTGGCTATAAACAAGGAGAATTCGAATTGCTCATTTATGAGCACAAATTAAATCCTGTTGATATCAGTGAAACCTGGTAGGTAGGATCGCATGATTAGAATGTCCAGATCAAAAATTACAACCTTCTTAGGAAAGCTTGTGTGGGGAAAATGAGAAACAGAAGAAATGGCATTCCTTATCTCCAGCTCATTGACAACTCGGTTCCAAATGTTCTTGAATACTTATAGATTAGTATCCTAATATCTAAAACCTAGGCTGAAGTATATGTTAAAGATCATAACACCCCATTAGGAAATAGATATGCTCATTAAGTACTCTGTATAACATAAAGAAAAAAAATGATGCTAATAGAAGCTTCAGTATGTGCTAAAAGCCTGGGGTTGCTGATAGGAACTTGTCTTTGGAACTTATAAACACTTATATAAAACAACTTCTACATTAAAGAAAAACCAACGATTCACATACTCAGTGAGTGTTGAATTTTACCTTAAACCTCGTTGCAGCAAATCAAGAGGAGCTGTTCACAGAACTGAAAGTTAGTGGTTGATTAGATGCAAATGGTTGTGATTTGTCTGCATTTGCCACATGTAAAGAGAATGAAATCCAAATTGGTAACATATGTACATTTTATTCTTTAGAGGTGCCAGTTTCACAAAGTGGAAAAAAATTATAAGCCAGTCACACTGAGAAAGAGGATACACAGCACAATACCATCAATATTTGGGAGCTGCTTATAAAGATTTTACTAGATTCCCAAAAGCAACAGTTGTTACAAAACATCTTTGCCTTAAAGGCAATGTGAAAGCAACAATAAAAAAATTCAATAAAAGGAAAACTGATAATACTTAGCATAAATTATAAGCTAAAATTGCAGAAGGCTCAGAAAGAAATAAAGGAGAAAACTATGGCCAGAAGAGCTGAAGAGAATAACTATAATTTTTAATAAATCATAAACAAAAGGCTAATTACCAGAGAGAAGTAGCACAAACACCAATAATATAATTCAATAAATATTTCTCTTCGGTAGCTGAGGAAAAGACAGATTGTATATATATATATATGTATGTATGTAAGTATGTATGTATATATTATGATGAATTTGAATTAGTTTGCATTATGGTAGTAATTAAGAGTATGTTAAACAGCAGCTATTAAAGTTGGATGCCTTTTAATCAACAAGTCTGAATAAAGTTGATCTATGAGTTTTAAAATAATTGGCTGATTAGCTATCTGGACATCCAATGTTGAATTTTCAAAATTATAAAGAGATTCTAATAAAACTATACAGATTTCATTAACAGATGAAAGAAACAGAGTTTGAAACACTTCATGTATCTTTGCTTTATAATCTGACAAATCTGTATATTTAAAAAAAATTTTAAACGACAAGCAGTAAGCTCCACTCTTATTGCTTAAATCCTTCAGTTTGTGCTTCAGTGCACATGAAATCAGTCATCAGCTGAGTCATCATTGCCCCACTGGGAGCAATGATTTTATGGCAAAATGGAGCACTAAGGCAATTTTAAAAACAACAAGTTCCACCAAAATCATTATTTGGTGGACGAGCAAGAAGACATGGTTTAATGGTTTTTTCAAAAATTTTACTTCAATAATATTAATGTAAGAACACATAATTTGCAATCTTTCTATTCAAAATTTAATTTAATACTAAGTAACTTGAGTATAAATGTACATATAAATCAAATGTGGATAGCTATATTTGCCTATGCCATTTAATTTTTTGGGGAAGCTTTGCCTGGCAGCTCTAGTGCTTAAGGACCTACCTATACTCTTCTGGTGAATTTACTCTGACAGTAACTTGCAGTTTCCACTTGATTGCGTACATCGAAATTAATTAATTGTCATTTTCTGAAGATACTGGTCTTGCATTGTGAAACATCTGGCCTTTGCAGAGTTTGAACAGATTGCCTGCAAGGTTCAGGACTCTTATAATTCAGTTACAGAACCAGAGGTTCAGCTTTCCATGTTTGAGCTGTTAATTTGTATTTTCACTTAAGATGACCAGTATTTTCTTGGCAGAAATATTAAATCTCAAAGGTTTGTATACATTCATTACTACTAAGATACTTTCAACATGGGAATAGACATATCACTGCAAACAGCTATTACAGTAACAGAAATCTTTTTCAAATATACTTTTTCTAACCTCTGGTAAGTTTTTAGAATACTTTCTGCAGAATTTTGCTGTTAATGGCACTGTAGGTAAAAACTCATATCTTTGGGTAAAATTGAATATTTCCTTTCCAAAAGATGCTACTGAGGTTTCTACAGATACAGATCTTGACCTTGATGGTGACGAATGGTGTATAGTATCGATTCAAGAGGAGAGGCTATAAAGTCAAAAGAAATTCTCTGGACATGAATCACTTGGTACAATAGATGCACTGACTTTCTGGATGGAGATATGACTTAAAGATAAAGGTATGCTGGCAATATATTGCTGAGTTGCAAAATGTTAAAAAAAAATGACAAGGAAGTGCAAATCTTGCTTAGGGCGTTCTGCCTGTTGTGAGAATTAAAGGAAAATCCAGAGCTCTTTACTTCAGCAAAAATCTTACTTAAGTCAGAGGTTTGCTTAAGTAAAACCAGTATAAGTGGGCTCCCAGCTGACTTACATCCTGAAAAGAGACTGAAAAAGTCAAAAGTGAAGCTGAATTTTATTTATTTATTGTTATTGATAGTCGGATCATATGTGTAGTTAGAAATTATTTTTATTGTTTTATTCTATGTATTACTTTAAACTGTATCTAAGAGAAGGACCATATTGATGTCCGGTTAAATATTACAGTTTTGTAGCTCAATCTTTTTTTTTAACTGTAATCACTGAACATTTACCAAATCAAACTGCATTCTCTTTTGAGAAGTACATCAATATTCACCAGGCCATTTAATTGTTCTTATACTTCTTACAGCGGTGGCTTGACTCTTTCCTAAAAAAAAGGAAAAAAAGGTATTCTATATGCTTAATGAATTATAATTAAAATTTAAGCCATATCACCTCTTATCTGTTTTCTTGGTATGCACATGTAAGAGAATGTTTCCTGCAGAGGATGATGATTAAGACTGAGTATACTTGGATATCTTTGAACTACTACTCAAAACCACTAAAACTACACATTTTTTTTGTTATTGTTGCTGACTGACTCTTGCAAACTTATCATAATTTCTACCACTGCTTCAAATTACCTTACAGTGACACAAAGAATTCCAGCCTTCATACAATTACTGAAAAGCCAAAACAAACCGAGAGCAAAACTCGTTTTTCTCATGTAATGCTCATTGGCCTAGTGAATCTCAAAACTTGTACAGAAATAAGGACATGGTAGCCTTTAATTATGTACACCATGAGTTCTGCTCCTCGAAATTCTGCTGACTGTCATTAGGACACCTAGGGATTTCAGAGTTCTTCTACGACTAGTTAAATCTTCTAACACAAATCTCACAGATCAGTGGAGAACTTTCAGAAGACAATTTCAGATAGAGATGCATAAAGGATGTTGGGCTCTACTGCAAAAGAACAGACTCTGCCACAAGGACTTACAGAAATAATATATCATATTAAGTTTTACTGTAGCCAAGTCACAGCATATGTCTGTTCATCTAAGAGCTAAGCAAAATGTATCTCTATCTTTCACTAAAGTACACCTATTTTGTGATTGCAGCATAGTTTAGATATAACCAACTCCCCTCCTGACTAACGAGTAATGTTGAGACTCTGGTCTCAAAAACCCAGGTCTCTAACATCTCAAAGCAAGTGAGTGGCCTTCTTTCCAGAGACAGGGTCATACTCAGCGCTATACTTGCTTTCTAAAACAGAATGTCTTCACAACTTGCCTAACTGGGCAGGGCTTGAACAGGCAAAGTAGAGATCTTTACCACTGCCGGGTCAGGCAGGTAGGCAGTCTGCTGAGGTCTAAGGAGAGTGGATCTGCATTCTCGACACAGAAAAAACTGAAATGAAACAGCTTCTGCCTGAATACGTTTACGGAAAGGTTATTACACGAGCAGAATGCCCCCTTTTGTATTTCATAAGAAAACATTCAATTCTTCTTCAGCCTTTGAAAAGTAGTTATGGATCCTAGGTAGATGGAGATGCTCTGCAGCAGCCTGATGGAGACATCTCGGGGGCACATTTGGACTTGCTTTTGTCCCCAGTGTTTCCATTTTGGCTAAATCTACTGTGCTAGCTTTATGCAATGACTGTTCAGAATTCTTAAATCCTGAATGGGACTTAGAGGTCCTTTTTAACGATGATACTTCAAATAGATTTTTATATTTCAAATCAGTGGTCATCATTAAACTTAGCATTGTCTAATATAAGTATTAAATATTTTACTGAGTTTAGAAAGTCAAGATGCACATTTTTGAGACATGATGTTTAGTTAAAAACTCTGCTCTTGGAGTCATTAAACTCTTCTTGGCTAACGTTTTCACTTTTTTTTATAGGATAATTTTCAGAAAGTTTTCTCCAAAAGGAATCTCAACAAAAAAGGAATCAATGCTACAAACTGACAATTCTTCTAACCATAATTAAGCTGCTAGAAAACTAAACAAAGAAAAAAATGGAAAATCTATTCATAATTAGAAGGGTCTTTCAATATCAATAGAGTACGGGGAAGGAGCTCACCCAGAGTGCCTTGTTTGTGCTAATAATGCTGCAACTACATTTACCTTTCAATCTGCAGCAATACCATAAGTGTTAAGTAAGTCCTTTGGTTGTCCCCATTCATTACTTGGTGTTTCAGCTCAAAGAGAAGTTTTGGTGCGTTCTAGCAAAAGTTTAGTGGAAACTGAACCAGAAGTTTCTCTCCAGGTAGACACTGAATGCTCGTCAGCCCCTAAAGGGAACATAAAGGACAAGCACTAATTGGTCGTTTGGTCGTTTGCAATTGCGGGCATATTCATAGCAGAGGACCACACCAAATCCTGAGTGAAGTAAAACTCTTGAACTTGTGTTGTGTAGCTGTAGGGGCTTCAGCACCAACTGCTTCTAACCACTGATCCTCTGCTGTTTTGCTGAAATACTTGTTAATGTAGGTATAGCCTAAGTGTCCAGCTAGGATCAGTGTCACGAAGGTTTTGTACAAGGCATACATATTTATGAGGCGATTTTTATGTGGTTAACAATTTTTTACACCTCTGCCGTAATGCTGATTTGAATTCAACCCAGACATGAAAGATTCTTCTTTTCCAGTTCTGAAAGAGGGATTTTTTTTTCCTCCCTAAACTCACCTAAGAAACAAACTTAGAACTGACCGGATTCTCTAATCCAAAGTCCTATGAAAGTATCATCAGAGACCAGGGTTTTCAGTCCAAAAAATGATGCTTTTGAGACCTGGAAACCATGCACTGTGAAAAAGGAGATGCTTTACCTCAGTCAGTTCTACTCCTTACACCTTGCTCCTCAGATGCAACAAACTTAGCTTAAGGCTCTGTATCATGTCGACCTTTCTTTTGACTTTATGAGCCACGATAGGAAAAGTCTGTAGTGCACAGGGAACCCTAGATATCTTTTCATAGATTGGCTCTATGGGTGCACGTTGCCAGTAGGCGTTGACTCCTTTACTTGCTATGAAACAGACATTCGTGTGGGAGTTAACTAAGATGAGAGACTGTGCATATGCATGAACATGGTGATAACAAAAGATATTTAAAAGTTCTGCTTAACATTATAATCACAGACTTATACAGTACTCCTCTATGACCTAATTGTAATAATTAAATCTATTACATTTAGAAGCCATGAAAATAAATTTAAACTAAGCGAGTAGATAATTATTTGCCTTAAGAGACTTTTTAAATAAAAGAAACAGTTTATTTTAAAGAAACAATATGTTAAGAATACCTACCTTCTTTAAATCAATGCAACAGCTAGTATCTAATTATTTTGATTAGCCTCACAGCTAGCACCATTCAGAAACCTCTCAGCCTTCTTGTGAAAGGTTAAAGTTATTAAAAAGAAAGAGAACTGCATAGATGTGCCAATTTTCTTATATTAGAACAACATCTTCCTGTATCCAAGGGATCTTATTTCACTTTGACTAGCATATCTAACTGCTTTGTAGAGGGAAAAGTATTCTCCAGAATGTCGCTTTCCGTTCTTCCCGATCTATCATTTTGAGGTTGTTATCCCTGCCGTGTTACAAGTTGGTTCTTTTGTCAGGAAAGTTGTTAACAGAATCAGTGGTTACATAATATTGTAAGAATTAACGTAAATTTTTGAATTGTTTAGGAGAGGCATTAACTCAGTTTGCTAATCCAGTGGGAAATTTCCTGGTTCAAATGGCAGGAAAGGATAACATGAATTATAACGTGGGAAATAAATAATCTCTCTCCAGTCTGATTGTTTGCTGTCACATGCAAAGACTCATGCATACATCAATCTACTAATTGCTAATCAGACTCCACGCTGTTTTAAGAAATTCATCTACTAAGGTTGTTCTGTCAATATTTAATTAATGTGTCTTAACATAATGACTGTTCCTGTTAACATCTGTTCATAGTGAATATGGAATTCAGACATTTTGTAACACAGCATTGCTTTTCTTCATAGGAAAGTGGTTTTAAATACCGTGTTTTCTTTTCCATAGCCAATATTATTTAAGATATCCAACAGCTTACAATACCATCCATTTTGAATTAAATAGAATTTATATAAGAGCCTTAAAGCTATAATGTTTTGGGTACTATAATTATACATTTGAATCATTGACTTAGATGTTTAAGTTCATCACAAAACTCATGTTAGAATTTACATAACAAAATTGTATTAACAAAGAACAAATTATGCTATGGTAAAATGTAGCTCCCTGAAAAAGTATGCCCATTATTTAATTAAAATAAGAATGTAAATGATTTGCAGTTTGGTCATGTGGTAATCCTCCCAATTTAAATGTTCCTAATGCAACAGCCAAAGAAAAGTAAACTTTCTATTGTGCAGAATACACTAATCGATATTGAATTTGCTAGAATTCAAATTGATAACATGTTAATTTTAATTAAGTTTTACAGTTTTCTACATTGTCTGGCTTTTAAAGTACAATTATACAATATCTCAGACCCAAGAAGTTCATATGTATATTTGCATATTGACCACGTTAATTCTCCACGATGTGTAAGATCCCTGGGATTTATTCATTATAATGCAAATTGGCTGGCAAGCCATCAGCTAGAAGCATCAGACGTACTTCATTTAAAGTATATAAATGCAATTAATAGCACTTCATTCAGTCAAAAGATAAGTTACTAGAGCAAATCTTAAGGAATGATCATGGTTTCGTTCCATTAAAAGTTTAACAACTGGAGAACTTGCTACATCTAGCACATTCAGCAGTTATTTCTACTTTGCTTAATAGAAATAGGAATGTTTTGGAAAGAGCAGAAGAGTAAAAATATATATGCATACATCCACACACACACACACGAGTGTGTGTATATGTATGTTTTAATTTAAATATACCACCAAATTTTAATGAACTTGTAGAATACATCAGTTATCATTTGCGTATTACTGTTAAAACAATGAGACCTTATGGACCCTGTAAATGGGACTTGACCTCCTATCTCCAAGAGCAATTTCCATCTCATTCTTCTTTTTTTCCCTTTTTATTAGTTAATAAAAAGTTCATAATTTTATGCAATAATACTTCATACGGAGAATGTTTTTCATTTTGTTTTTATTATCAAGTTTACTTTGTGCACAGCTGAGTCACAGTGCACAAATCACAGCAGAGCTGCCAACTCTCTTGATTTGTATTGGGAAAGGAGATGACAGGAAAAAAATGTGGAAAAAAACTTGTTGTCCCAAAAATTGTGACCAAAAATTGTTGGTCAGAAAAGGGTAGATGTAGTGGTTTGCAGGAAATGTAGATGAGAGCAAAAATCACTTTGGTCATACTTTGAAACGGGGCTTGTTTATTTGTTTGTTTTACTTTAAAGCAAATACAGTTATATAAGTAGTAAACTGACCCTTGTCTGAAACACCGATACAGTGTCACACATCCTCTTCACAGCAGACTCTGGGGTTGGACTGCATTTTGCTACAGTGAACTGCCTGCTCGGGGAGAGCGGTATGGGCCTGCACTCTCCTGGTCACAACAGCTCTTAAATGATAACGAGAAGCAAACTCCTCCTTTCTGATTGTTTTGTAAAAAAAGTGTAAAGTTTTGTTCTAAAATTATAACATTCATGCACCCAGTAAAATGAATGAGCACAAAGACTGTCTAAGGGTGATAATGAGGGGATGGGTGAATCGAAAAAGTGTTGTACTGCCAAAGCTGTCATGTTACCCCACAGACTGTAAGTTTTGTCAGATATCTGCACAATGAATACTTTTTATGATAAACAATTTATAAAATGTTGTGACAGTGGAAAATGTGAATGGCAAGAAGGTCATTTAGGCTCAGAGGAATGCGCTAACTAAATACATAATAGGATTATGTGTCAGGGAAGCCCACTGGGAGACAAAAATCCCTATCTTTTGCTTTTTCACTGAATGAATTAGGTTAAAACTAAAAGCAGGCAAGAGGTGGTAAGAAGCTATTTTGAATGTAGGGGGAGATAAGATTTGGCCTTGGAATGCCCCCACTGGGGAGCTGGACTTGCTAGGAGAGAAGGGAGCAATTTCCCTCAAAGCTGATAAGGTCACCAGACCAAGTGAAGGGGAACTGTAGCGCTTTATTATCCCTTGTGGTAAGAGTAATTCTGATTTTGTAATAAGAAAGTTAAGCCTGTGCCACAATGAACTTCTTTTCTTTTGTAAAAGTACCTGGTGCTAGGAGCGATAACTCAGGTAACTTTCGGGAGAATGAGACATAGAGTATCTCCAGAAAAAAATTATTCTAAAGTAAATGATGCTGCAGGTTAACCCAAGATGTTTGCAACTATATGGCTGTTTGGGTGTGTCAGGAGTTAGTACTGGTTTCACAGCAGTTTGCAAGGATCAGCTGGGGATCAAATGCCAGCTGTATCAAATGCCTGGCATAAAGTCATCTCTCTTGATAAGCATTACTCAGTGAAGGAAGGGAAGGCGATCCAAGCAGGTTTCAAATACCCAAACAAAAGCCTCTCGTGCTATGTAAGAGTGTCAAAGGGCGTTCTGCCAGGCCTCCTACTGCTGTCCAGAATGACAGAGGTCTCCTGAGAGTGCCGTGTCCTATCGGCTACTCCTTGCAGGTATCTTTAGAAAAGCTGAAATGTATGTTTAGGCTACAGCATATCACCCTTTATAGCTCTGAGAACTCAATGTTTTCACAGTCAAGCGTTGCTATGTGTCATAAAGTACTTGGCTATTTCATATCTTTTATGGAATAATTATGGATTTATTTGAAATCCTGTTGAAGTCAATGGAAACATTTCTACTAATTCTATATACACTGCAACTGTCAGCAAACCATTTGCTTACTGCAAATCATTCACGTGTTAAATACCTGATGTTCTTGGACCTTTTACTATGAGATTTTGAAGCAACAGACCTTGTTATCAAGATCAGTGAAGAGCTAATTAAATATATATATTTTTTAAATAGTACCTGAGTAAAAATAGAACATCTGCCTGTGGCAAGTTATGACTTCTGGAGATTCAACTTAATGTTATAGTAAAATAAAAATTCAAAATATAAACTTTTTTCATAAATTCAAAATTCCTAGTTTTTCCCATTGACATACTAAAATGTTCATGGAAAAATATGAACCACATTTTTCATTGAAAAACATTTTGCTTGGAAATTCCCAAGCAGCTCTGCTAAGTCCAGACAGTAAGATACATCCAACATGAAACAACATAGCACTTCATCTTGACTTTAGAGTATGATATTTGCATATCCTATTTGACTGTTACTGAAAACATTGATCAACATCCAATAAAAATGAGACAAAAATAATAGTGAATGCAAAACTTTATGCTTATTCTCTCAGATACATTTAAAAGTTTCAGTAAAAGTAAATATTTTAACATTGTTCCACACTTTGCAGATCAATGTTTAGTATTCTTGTAAGCAGCTACAGCGCTTTGGAAATACAATGGGAATTGGGTATTGAAGGTTTGACTCATGATCCCGTTGATATTTGTTAGGTGTAAGATAAGGGTCTTAGTCTAAGATACATACCTCCTAAATTAGGAGAATAGGCCAGCTAGGCATTCCCTGAAGTCAAAAAAGAAATAAGAAATTGGACAGGATGATTTAGATCTTATTCCAGAGAATGTATTCTTAGCATAGATAAGCTCAACTGGGATAAATCTGACCCCGGCTGACTGCAGACCCAGATGATGAGATGCAGATAGTTCTGCAACTGCCCAGTTTTCCAGTTTGGCAAGCTCTTATCTTAAAGCTGTACAACTCAGGGCGCTAACTAAACTCTGTATTTTAGTTCATCATTGTTTAGTTTGCTAGTGTTTAGTGTTTTAGAGGCACTTTTGAAGTGAATTTTCTGATTATCCACACTTACCAGGATTTGGTTTGCATCAAAGAGCAATCTCACAGCACATAAGCAGGATTTCTTTCAGAGTAAACTGAACTAAAAGACATACTGTTGGGGTGCAGCTAGTGCATTCCAACCACTATGGATACTGAGTCCATGGAACAAGACTAGAGCTGAAATAAAACTCACCAAAATGCAGATAGTATGGACATCTAGTCCACGGTACTGTTTTTCTTTACAAAAAGGCTGCTATAGTACAGCATAACTTTTAAATATATATATAGTCTTACAGAACTTCAGTAGCTAGTCCTGTTTCTCAAGGAAGCAAAGTTCTACGCTAACATGGTCATACAGCTTCAGAGCGGGAGATGGCTCCTGTACCACAGGTTTGAAGTGTAGGTGAAGCCAGACTATGATTCTCTGCCCCTTTGTAAACATACACTTTAAGACATCTCTTGAAAGTTTTGGATCTCCTGAATGCTTAGGAACAGTAAAACGCAAGCCCTACTGTCACAGAGATCTTAGTTTTCCTATTTGTATCATTAACTCGTTTTGAATTTCAGATTATTATAGAAAAATATTTATTTCCATTATCATTACTTTTTCTCACTCAAACACTTTTAAAATCAAACTTTATGCTTGCTATTATCTTCCCTTATTTTAAATCATGTAAGACATACAAGTTATAACAGAAAAAATACCATATTTTTATTTAATTGCTTATATTACAAAATTTTAAATGGCTTTTAATGTTACACTCTGTCAGATCTCCAACTGATATAAAATGGTATCTCTTTTTTCCTTTGTTAGACAATCAGACTATCTAATAGTGTTTAATTAAATGTTCGGAGGATGTCACAGGCTATAAATCCTCAAGGAACCATAATGGGCATCCAGTCTTCTCCCATGTATAATTGGCTATAGAACTTTATCAGTTGTTTCCTGTTTGAATAAAATATATTGAAATCTTATCATGACTGAAAAAAAATCCATACTTTATTTAAATTTTGCCAGCAATGAGAGTCAATAACTCTTCATATGTTATTCCCGTACTTAATTACTGTCACTGTTCAAAATAATATCTTACTTCTAATCTAAATATACTGTGCTTCAACTTCCAACTACTAAACCTTGTTTTAGCTTTAGTATGATAAATTACAGTGCATTCTGCTATCAAATATCTTTCCCATACAGTTTTTTTTTTGCTCAAATGGGCTGATAATCTTTAAGCTTTGGATTCTCCATGTACTCTTGAAAAAGGAAAGCAAGTGTTATGGTTGTTCAGCGTCTTTACACCTCAGAGTTAGACATCTAGATGTGTGAATAAAAACCATGTTGCTGAGTGACGTGTCCAGGTTCATAAATTCAGGAGGAGAGCAAACAGTCTGTTTCCATAGGCTACTGGTTATGACAAGGAACTGTGAAATAGAAAAAAATCCTATTTTCATTAAATGGGTGTCATCACTACCACTAGCCATATCTGAAAAAAGTGGACCTTATTGTTGGATGGAATAGTTGGTGATGATCTATGATGAGGAAAGGGTATGTGTTGCTCTTCTTCCTTGAATAGAAACATCTATTGTTTAACACTTAAGCTAAATAATTCTGCCTCAAGGATAGCCAGATATACACAACCTAACCTTAATTATTTATTTGCTAAACATTTGTTGGCCCTCTGTTCTGCATGCTGGGAATCTCATCTGGAGGTATCTGTTTCCTTTCTGACTTTCATAACGAGCCCAACTGATTTTGCTTTGGACTTAGAAACCAATACTTAGAAGTAAATTAAAGTAATGCTACAATTTAAGTATTTAAACTCTTTATTGAACCAATCTTCACTGAATATATGTCAGCTATTAACTAATGTCTAACACATGACCACTGTTGACAGTTTTAACCTATCTCATGACCTCTCCCATTTCATATGCCAAAATCTATTTTTAGTTGATTGATTAGCTCTAATTGTTGATTAGCTCTAATTACATCTTTCCTTAGTTCTCAATGACAAAAATCCTATGTATGTCAGCTAATCCATTGTTTTGCATGAGATTGTTGTCAGGATAACATGAGTCGCCTCGCTTTTTAGAATATTAGAAATAATCTCAGTTTTCCATCAGTCTTCTAGACCTTCTTCAGCCTTCCAAAATTTAAAAATTCAAAAGCATTTGCTGCTCCTGTGTGCTTTTAAAAATATTGATGCTTCTGTATTTCTTTTCTTTGATGTATACTATCTAAAGATGGGGCCCAAGCTGATCAGCATTTCTATCTTTTACATAGTTCTAAGATACAAGAAAAGGTCCTTAATCTGAGCTACCACAAGGTTTGCTCACTCTGCCTCAGAAAATCATCATTCTCGTCTGCATAAGAATTCTAAAACAAGGCAAGTCGACATTATCCAAAATGCTAGAGCAGGTAATAATGAGGTATACTTCATCCAGTGAAATTGTGGGAAGAATTTTTCTTGGAAAGATATAATTATTTATATCGGAACTTAGCCAATGCATGCAAGTTAATAGTTTTATGAAATGACTCCTGGGAGCTTTAGTAATTTGAAAGAGTTTAGACAATGTTTTATATATCAGGAAAAATGTTATATTTCCATTAGTGTCATTCAGCTAACTGGAGAGACTGCACTGGAGAGAAATAAGGCTAAATGGCCAACTTAATTTCCTCCATTTCCTATTAATTTCCTCTCTCTCTAAAGATATGACATGACCCAGCTCATGTACACGCACCTAAACTGTCTCTTTGTTTAAAAAAAAAAAAAAAATACAAACTTAGAGTAGCTGCACCTAAACCATCTATTAGGAATGGTCTTGGATAAGTGTTGTTTTCCAAACTGTGTTTCAGCATTTGCAAAACCACAGAAATGTTCATTGGAAGGGACCTTTGGGAGTCATTTATGCAAGACCCCATCTAGAAGCAGGGCTATCACCAGCCCTGGTTCAGCCCAGCCATGGCTCTGTCTAACAGTGTCCTGAAAACCTCTGAGGGTGGAGACTTGAAAACCTCTCTTGTTAACCTTCTCCTTTGCTGCACTTCTCTCCTAGTGAAAAAGTTTTTCCCAGTGTCCAAGCTAAACTTCCCAAGCTGCAACTTGTGGCCACCGTTTCTTGTTATACTGCGTGCCACTATTGACATGGGTTTGGGTCAGTCATCCCTATAACTGCCCTTCAGGTAGCTGTAGGCTGCTATTAGGTCATTCTGTTGCTCTTCTTCCTGGCAGATACCACCACCCCAGTCTGATGACTAATAAGCAATTAGGTTGGCCAAGAACGCCCATCTCTGTCAGGATGGCCCTCAGTGAATACAGTTACTTTGTGGATAGGAATAAAAGAAGTTATTCCACAAGCCAGTCGAGAAGTGTGTTTATAGTGATCAGAGAACAAAAGCCAACTGTGGTTAAGGTACATCAGCTGGGCATACACTAACTGTTAGCCAAAGCCCAATGGTATGGAAAAAGTAAACTCGATGAGCCTCCCAGTTCAGGGACATGACCTGATCAGGTAGTTTGATCCTTGTTGATGAAGCTTCCCTCTTATCTGGTGTTCTGCTTCTTACCATAGAGGAAAGCTATAATTTACATATTCCACCAGCTTCATCTGATGTGTCTTCAGAGCTGGAGACATCGGTGCCTTCCTACACCAAAAAAACCTGTGTATCAAATTTATTCTTTCCTTAAAGAAATGAACGGCTAGGCTGTGTAATATATGGTACATGGTGGCATTCAGGTCAATGACTTCCTTGAATATCACAAAATGAGACAGGACTGCTTGTTCTCATTACTCCTGGCCTCATTCTACATATTCTTTAGCTTTTCACTTTGTTAGATTTCCATTTTCGGACTGTCCTTATTGGACCATGATATTAGTCATCCCCACATACAAATGACAATTTCAACTCCTCTTTGCAGAACACAAATGCCTTCTAAAAGGCCAGGTGAATTTGTCGCCCTCATTCCTAATCTTACCTCCGCTTTCTACCAGCTCACACAACATGGTGTGGTCACAATGCAAATTAGGGGCTGCAGGTACTTCACCTACTGGCAAGTGTTTGAAGAGAGATTTTGTTTGAGTATGTAGCACTGGTATTAAGAGCTTGGCTTCTGGAACAGGTGCTGACAAACTCAGGATTAAGGTATGTCATGGGCTGGATGAATTATAAGGGCAATAGGCATTCATGATTTTGACTCCTGATATGTGAAAGGGTATTGTCTAATGAGATGCCTGTGGTTAGATAGGGCAGCCAGTTAGAGAACCCCCTATGGCAACCCTCAATATGCTTCAAAAGTCAGTGTATATGCAACAATTCAAAGTACAATTTCTGCTGTGATACTCTAGTCATTCTTCCCTCTTCTTTCATCCATCACAGACAGATATGCATCATATTCCCTTATGAGAGCAAAAAAACAACAATTTTTTTTCAATAATAAAGGATAAAGTACAATATACTGTACCCAAGCCACAGGGATGGGATTTGATATTATAATAATCATCTTCTGCTAATACAAATGACAGTTTGCTATTCTTCCGAAAGAGAAATCTATCAGTAGTCTTCCTTCCCCTCACCCTTAAAAAGATTTAGCTTATTCTGCTTACTTCCCTATCACAACCTCTTTAGTCTTGGCATCCCATTTTCCCTCTAGAGTAGCCAACAGGAACGGGGCAAAATAGAAAGGTTTTATACTGTCATGATTATTCTATAGTTTGTGCTTTCAGTCACTGCTGAAGCAAGAACAGTGGTAATTTCTCAATGTGTTTTCATTTGCGTTTCTGATTAGAATTAGATTTTGTGGGCCCTTTTTGTGTGGTGTTTTTTATATTAGAGAAGTCATAATCAAACCTAGCACTTTCCTGTTGGTGAAGCCTACCACAAGGAGAATCTTGTAGATACATTGGTAGCCATAGGCAACCTGTAAAGTCACTGTAATTATAAATCCTTAAGGACTATATGTAGGTGAAAAGGACAAGTTGTTCCTGTCTGCTCTTCCTAACATCCAGTACAATGACATGTGACTTTGTGTGAGGTGAAATGAGTATATAACCTCAATACTTTTCTCATCTGCATACTGCTATCAGGGAAAAAGCTGTTCATAGCTTTAAAGTGAGTCTTTTGAGATTGTGGCAGTCGATAATGCAAATTAAGGTTTCCATGTGCTTTTTTTCTATGACCTGTTCATCTTTTTTTTATCATCAAGAGTTATCAAGACTGATTTTTCAAAATGCATTTCCCTATGGTTTTTGACAATAATGAAAGCCTGTAAGTTAAAGCAGAGAGGGGAAGAATGCACAAGAGGGCATGATTCTTAGGTAACCTAGTATGTTAATGACAGATTTAAAGAGTCTTTATAATCAGAGATCTTTGAGTTGATATATGACCTTGCAGAAGAGCAATTCATTACAGTTCTTGCAATGGCAACTTCAAAAAAGTCATCAATAACTGCCTGGCAGTTAACACAAAAGAGTTAGCAGAGAGGGCAAATAACATGATCTTACAGTCAGGGAAACACTGGAAAATATGCAAGCTTCTATCAGGAATGCATATTCAGTTGTGAACCAATTAACCTAATAAAAGATAATTGAATAAGAGAATAAAACTATAGTATTCATCTAAAAGACTAACTGATGTCTTTGACATTACTTCTGTCTTGCAGTTGTTACTCCTACTCTATACAAAGTAGGAAGTACTGTCATCTCCATTTAAATGGGACACACTCAATTGGAGTATTTGCTTAATTGGGACATCTCCCAGGGAAACAATTTAGCTGAAAGACAAAGTGTTCAACTTAATTCTGGATATCACTGCAACTGAAACCTCCTCTTTCTCTCAGTGAAATCAAAGGCAATACTCTCAATGTTTTCAATTACTGAAGAAATGTACCATTACTGGTGTTGCATTTAGCCAATGTAGTCTTATATTTTTCCTTATCAAAAGGAGTTGATAAAGAAAAATTGAAATAAGTATGAAGAATAAAGTATATCATTTCCTTCTGTATTTATTCACGGCCCTCTTGAAGGATCAAATCAAAAATGGAATTCATTCACCTAAAAGCTGCGTGCTGAAACTTCTAGATAACAGGACCCCGGAAGAGAATCCAGAACGCTGTGTTAGCCACCTGTGCTGCCTATGCTGCAGTTGGAGGACTGTGCAATTTGGAATGGGGTATGAAACATCTAGCATCAACACTTAATGCACTTAATGTTGGTGCATTGATGACTATACTTACCAACAGAAAATATGAAGGTCAGAGTGTTTCGGAAGGCCCATCTTCTTCTCAGGTATGAATACTAAACTACAGTTTTGAGTCATGCATCTCTGTCCATACAATCCTTTTCTCTGCACATGTGCAAGGAATCTGTTGTTTTACAGAGCTGAACAGTACTGACTTTTCTTTCAAAATATGCAGAGTAGTTTTGTTGAAGCTCTGCCACAATTCAATAAGCAATGCACATTTCTTTCTGAAAGGCATAGTACAGGTAAAAAGAATGTTAGACTCTAGAATTGAAACTATAAATAATTTTTTATATAGTTAGCATTAAAGATCTATTAGGTAAGAAGTATGAAGACTCTGTACCACGACTAGAATGGAGGTTACTTTTCTGTCACGATATTCTTGCTTGTGCTTTTGCTAGTCCACTAAATCTGATTTTTTTTTCCCCATTCAGTTATATAATTTTGAAAGAAAGAAAGGAGGATGACTCTATCCAGATAAATGGGTAATCTGGTGGTTAATCTATCAGTGTGGTTGTTTCCTCTCAAGATGAGAAGCATGTATACCTATGGTTAATGATATGACCGTAACCATTTAAGCACATAAACTAGAAGCTTTTCCTCTAGATGTATTTAAAAATAAAATGAATTTTGTGAGGATCACATCAGAGTAGAAAGTACTACAGAAAGAGAGCTGTAGAGTGAATCCTTTGGGGAACTCAGGTTCCTTTTTTGGTCTTTTTTCAGATCATAGATTTTCTTATAGCTTTTTCCTTAGGGGAAACTGTTATTTCAATTAGACAAGGAACAATTAAAATGCCTTCATTTATTTCAATATAATTAATCCAAATAGCTGCTGGAGCAATTGAAACAAGACTCTGTCTATCAGGGCAGACATTTATTTAGGATAATAGGTCGCCAACAAGCATGATCCTAAAATATTCAAATATTAGAGACAAGGAAAAATGCAGAGACCAAATCTCAGTTTTCAGCATACAGTTGTGCACTAATGAAACAACAACCATATTGCTTCCCTCTCTGTCTAAACTGTCATACTTTTCGAGTAGCTGAACATTATACTTCATGATTAGCTTGTGTTCTTATTGAGAGATAAACTTCTTGAAAGGAATACAGTGTACTTTTTTCTAAACTATATTTATTTCAAATATATATGCTTTTGAGAAGAGATATTGGATAGCAATGCCAAATCAAAGCTCATAACTGATACAGACAGACAATTCCTTAAAGCAAATCTGAAACAGTCTCACATCAGGCTGTTTTACAGGTGTGATTCTTCTCTAATTCACACCAGCTTAAATGTTAAAGCAATACTGAAGAAACTTTTATCAGCATAGAAGACAACCATAAAAAAGTGGGCTGTTTAATAGAGTCAGTTCCTATCTTTTGACTGCACATATTGATCAACAAATAATTGGTATGATTTTATCAACCCAAATAAGCCACAAATCTTGCTCTATTTTTTTACGTTTTTACTAACAGGCAGGTACCAATGTGGGAAATAGTTGAAATTCACTATATAACCTTTGGCTTCTGCACCCATTTTTTTCCTGTGTAAACACCTAAATCTAAAATTATTTTCCAGCAATCTTTGGATCACTTGTTAGCACCCTACACAGTAAGTCGATTCCACAAATGCCCTTTTTACAAGTTATTATTCTCTATTTTACCAAAATCTTATTTTTGTGCATGCCCAGCTCTGCCTAGTTTAAACAGATGGGGAAACATCTGGGCTTAGACAGAATTCAGAAACTGGAGGTGTCAAAGTGCCAGGGCACAGTGCAGGCAGGCTGCTCCCTCAAGGACTGAGAGCCGGGAGCCGAGGGGGATCTCGGCACCGACAAGGGCCTCACCGGCCAGGGCCTGTCCCACCGCCTCCAGCGAGGGAGCAGGGCAGCCACGGGGGAGGCCGGGGGCAGCCCAGAGCTCAAGTCATCAGGCAAGGGTCAGGGGGCAGATCAGCAGGCCCCTGGCCAGGCAAGGGCATGGCTGTGGATGAACTCGAGGCCAGCACTGTGATGGTGTCCCTGGGACACCCAGAGCTGAGCTGAAAAGGGCTTCTAGACCCATGGGGGAGGCCCTGGGGGAGGCCCCAAGAGGCTGGTCAGAGACCTTCAGGCCTGTTAGTGCCCTCGGGGTCCTGACGGCAGCCACCCCTCCCAGCGAGGCGTGCTCTCACCCCTCTGAGATCTGGGCTCAGAAGGGACTGGCTGTGTAGAGGGATTTAACGTCTGCTGACTGACAGAGGGCTATTTTGGAGGACACAGAGCTGGGGCAGGGATGGTGAACTGGGAAACGGACATGGCACGAGGGGCTTAGAGCTTGGGGGTGAGGGGGTTTAGACTGTTCTTGAGGAGCCCTGGAGGCCAGGCAGGCTTGGGAGGGTAGGGGGTGTTCAAACCAACCCTGACAAGCTCCGGAGGCTATGCAGACTCATGGGAAGGGTCCCAGCTGCCCCCAGGGAGCCCTGGGGGCCAGGTAGTCTGGGGAGGGGGCTCATTTGGGTACAGGGCTGGAGCTGCGGGGAGATCAGAGTCCAGGCCAGGCGGGCAGCTCCGGAGGAGCCGCAGGGGTAAGGCGCTGCACAGCCGCAGGCCGGGCTGCGCGATGCCCAGATCCAGGCTCAGGACGGCCTGAGCTCCTGGTCAGGGCACAGCAAGGGCTGCCTGAGCCCGAGGGACAGGGAGCCGGGAGCAGAGCGTGGTAACAAGGCCACCAGGGCAGGAGCTCGCCAGCCAGGGCCCGTCCCGCTGCCCCCGAGCGAGGTGGGCAGGCCTAGGAGTGGCAGCTGCGGTCAGCCTGGGTTGAGCTTCACTGGAGGCCCTGGGCCCAGGGAGGCTGCTCAGGGGCGCCAAGGCCTATCAGTGCCCTCCGGGCCCTGCCACAAGTTCTCTTGCAGAGAGGAGGAAGGAAGAGCACTCACAGAGCTTGCCTTGCTGTGTGGACTGGGTTTATCCCTCTTGCCCGACGTTTCTTACTAGCTAGCTAAAACAGCTCCCCATTCAGCATTTTGGCTTCTGCTTTTGGAAGCATCTTCCTCTCTCAGTGCTTTCAACAGACGGGCCGGGGAACAGGAGCCTGGCTCCTAAAAGTGGGGTAGTGCATCACCCTACTTTAAGTATCTTCATTTCCTTTAGATCTAATTTTAGATAATCATCCTCAAGCCATGAAAAATTCATGAAATTAGAAATAGCTTTTGGAGTAGTGGTTTTTTTTTGTGTGTGTGTGGTTTTTTTTTAATATCCATTTCAAAATGTTTACCAGTTCCTATTTGTTTTTTTGTTTTGGTTTGTTCTTTTCCCCACATGGTGAATATTTTTAATATGTGTTGTCAGGAACTGCTGCAGACACCCAAACAAAGATCAGAAAATAGTAAGTGTGAGGCCAGATCTGTTATATTTTCCAGTACTGCCACAGAGCTTTCCTAGTGTATTGGATTTTATAGTTCTAAGTTTTGCTTGCTACTGTGGCACTAGCAGGAGGTGATAACAGAAGTCTCTTATCTTATTTCATGAACAAATGAAAGTTCTTTCTTTCCAAAGAAAAGGCATCTCATTCTGATGTTTTTTTTTCTTTTCCGAGTTTCCTATAGTAAGAAAGTTGTAGCAGAGAAAGGATAAGTGTTAGATATATTTTCTTTACCCCTCTAAGTACCTTTCTTTCTTTCCCTTGCTTATGGTCTACCTGCTTGTGATATTTTTCTCTATACGTTTTCTATTTTCAACTTCTTTTCGAACTTCATGGTTTTTTTTTCTCACAGGGTATAATTGTAATTAATCAAAAAAGCAAGATGAATGTATGAAGCAATAATTTTAGATAATTCTGGCCTGTTTAAAAGTAATATCCCTTCCTTTAAAAGTAACATCCCTTCCAACATTTAAGCAATCTCTCTCTCAATAAACTGGTCATCTGTATTAACTGCAGATCATATCTCTCCCTTAGATGGTACATCTTTTTTCCAAGACACCACTTGTCAGTTTGTGCATGGTGATGTACAGTTTTGAAGTCAATGTAGCCAGGGTAATACTTGCCATTATAGCACAGAAACCATGTGGTGTGACGTGGCAAAAATATCAGCCTTTAAGAGTCACGCGTTATTTGCCCAGCCCTGGTAGGATTGCTACACGACTTTTGGGCAAATACGCAAACAGCTTAAACTTGCAACTTAATGTAGAAGATGCACGTTATCCCCAAACCCATGTAGGCTCAGGATGGTGACCTGAGTTGGTTAGCAGAGGGCAAACTGTCCCTGTAAAGCAATCTTTTACCATACATCGTTACATGCCTCACATAGGAGCTAGGCATGAAATCCATTTAGTTATTCTGTATCTAAGTGTGGGATAGTTATTTATCTTTATAAAACTCCTATGTGCAGTAAAGATAAAGGAGTAGCTTTTTGTCCAAAGACTACCAAGTTCTTGACTAATATTTAATTCTAACATTTGACATAGGTTACGCTACATTCTTATGACTATTTGACAGGTCAGTCTACAGAAGCTGCAAGAAACAGTTATTTACACAATGATAAAGTCAATTATAGAATCCCAAAGTCCCAGTTTCTAGTCTTAGGTCACACTCCTTTCCTCATTTGCAACATTTCAATGAAAAATTACCAGTAGTGTCTAAAAAGACCTTGAATCAATTTTCGCAACGTATTCCCTATGTATTTGAGCTGCCCTTTCTAATGAACTTTAAGCATGTTTCTCTTCTTACCAAGCAATTTACCAATTTGTCAGTGTACCAGTTTGCCAATTGGTTTATTTGTCAGGTTTTGTCTGCTAATTTGTTCATTTGTCAATTTGTTAATTGCTTACCACTTTCACAGTACTTATCCAGTTACATTCACATCTTCCTTCTAGTTATTCCAAAGGAAAAGAAATAACAACAAAATCACAGATATTCAGCTCAATCCAAGACCTTAGATTTTTGTTTTGGACGGTAAGATACTGACCTGTAATACTTTTAAAATACCATGTTTTATGCGTTTGTAAATATTCTAGACAAGGCATTTTAATATTTCCTGTATACAGAGTTACCCAACACACTACTTACCCCACACAAAAAATTCTTAAATCTATGCATTCTATATATTTGCCTTCCAAAACATGATATACTTCATCTAGTGCATCATATGCCTCCACAGAAACTGAACAGAACCAATGAACTGACATGAATTTCACTATAGGATAGAACTCCAAGTTGCCAGCAAACAAGCATTTTTCATGAAAAAAAAAAAAAAAAACACTTTGACCTTTAGGAGCAGTAACAACAGGAAAATTCTTTAAAACAAAAGAAGAAAGCATGACAGAGAAGCAGAATGGTGCCATGATAACATACCAGTCCAGTACTGGAAAAGCCAAAGTTCAATTTATTTCTTTGTGAGGATGAAAATACACAACTCCCAGCTCCTAAAAATATCTTGAGCTTCTCTGTTATTGTGGCATTATCAAGCTAGTCTGCTGAAGGCAATTTCTTTGCAGAAAACAATTTAAGATTTATTGGACTTTAAAAACAGAGTTTTGCTTTATAGCCCACTAGTTATAGCCCTTGCTGTGGAGAGAAGAGACACAGGCTCTGATCTCTGCTTCAAATGCTTGTTGTTCTTTTAAAAAAATTCAATAGTGTTTAAGTACTATTGTGACATGTGCTTTTAGTTTCTTATTATTATTAGTGTTTCCTTCATGTATTGTCAGTTTATCTGAACATAGCAGTTATTCAAACTGCCCTGACAGAAAAACTGTTTTTCATTTATTATAAAATATATATTTTTATTTAATATATATATTTAATATATAGTTATTATAATTATTATTTAACATATAATATATATTATTATAATATATTGTTTATATATTATTATTATTTATATATTACATTTATTCTATCACTGTTTATTTAGTTGTTTTTTCTCAATGTAATGGTCAATCTGATGACTTAAAAAGTTCAGACTGAAAACTGAGATGCTAAAATTTATACTAATTTAATTAGCACCTTCTTCTGATGTTGTGGAATATAACACACAGATGTGACTGAGTTCTTTCATCTTTGCAGAAATGTAGATAATCATAAAACTTGAAATTCCCTTAGACATTGGCTTGAAGGAGTGTAAGGCTATAAAAATGGCATTAACATTGAAGGAATTAGGTTACTGTATGGAAGAGACCTTGATCTAATTCACTCATTACTTATGAATGGTTCAGCGTTTTGTAATTACATCGAGATTTATCATCAAAGTTACAAAAAGCCTGAAAAATGAATTTTGTATATTAAAAGTAGCCAGAAAGACTGTAAAAAAAAAGTTTGATTGCTTCATCTAGGAGAAATTTCAGGACCTAGCCTACAATCTTCTGTTGTCTCCCCATGAAAACTAATTATACTATTATAACATTTTTTAATTGTACGCTTTAAAAAGTATATATTTCTTCATTGTATTTTAGCAGCTAAATTTAGTTTTATCCATTCTAAAGCATAAGAGCAAGTAAAAAGAGTACTTATTTTTATCACTTATGTCTTCTTCCAAATATTTTTGATTGATTTTGAGTTGGTTTGTACAAATACATAGTTTTCTGAACAATGTCACGTTATCCAGATATATCACAGAATCACAGAATGGTTGAGGTTGGAAGGGACCTCTGGAGATCACCTAGTCCAACCTCGAGCAGGGTCATCTAAAGCATATTTCCCAGGATCGCGTCCAGGCGGGTTCTGAATGTCTCCAGGGAAGGAAATTCCACAACCTCTCTGGGCAACCTGTTCCAGGGCTCAGTTACCCTCGCAGTAAAGAGGCTTTTCCTTATGTTCAGATGGAACTTCCTGTCTTTCAGTTTATGCCCATTGCCTCTTGTCCTGTCACTGGACACCACGGAGAAGGTGATTCAGAAAATACAGAATGCCAACATATGTATGTAAGGATATTTCAAGGATAACAACTTGGTCATTTATATTACATGCTTTCCTATTGAACACGGAAATCTTAAAAAATAACAAATTCCAGTAAAGAACTTTATTTATACTTTAATTGTATTGTTTATCTTTGTTGATGCAATAAAATAAACAGATTATAGATTTTAATCTTTAACTGTTAACCAAAGAATACACATTAGCAAACAATATCTTGAATGTGTCTGCTCAAAATTCTGCTTTACTAACTAGAAAATGATAGCACAAGTAAGATGATTTTATCTTAAAATAACCAGGAATTTATTCAGAGCTGAAAGAACTCAGAATGGTTAAAACCTGCCAAGGTAATATACCATAAATGCATCTGGTGGGCAGGATTTCATACAACTACAAGAGAAGGAAAGGACTAGATTAATTCTGTGCAAGTTTAGGTGCCTAACTCCAACGTTAGGATCTAATTCCTCTTCATTAACATTCAAATAGCAACTTCAGAAAGTGATTCAGTCGTGGAGAGTTAAAGTCAGATGGGATCAATGTGAGTGAGGCACAGAGACCATCTGTAAAATAGTCAGGATTGAGCCCTGAAACTAGTAGTACTCTATAAGGCCATTAGAAAATGTAGGTTCCCCTGGAGAATGAAGCTTTGGAAAAGATTTCTGTGGAGTATACATTTGATAACAGAGGACAAAAACATTGTTATAGAGTCCTAACAAAATAGTCCTTGTGAAATATTACTGAAGTTTTTAAAGTTTTCTTGTAAAGTCAATCAAAACAAGTATTTCCTTACCACAGGAAAAGTGGCTCCATTTGTGGGAACAAGAGATTGCTTCTTGATTGTGAATATACTAGGTTATTTTATTCCATAATTAATTAGTTTTCATTTCCTAGGCAATAATACATATCTATCTGGATGTTTTTTCAATTGTGCACCAATTAGCAGAAAAAAGAGCTGTTACCCTTGCCCTACAATTATCATTATAGATATTTAATAATGAATTATTTTAGCAAATGATTGATTTTCCATTCTAGAGTATATTGGACACCTTTAGAGAAGCAGGGTCCTGCATATTAATCCATCAGATGGCTTGCATTATCTGTTTATATTTCATTTACTGCCTCCTCAGTTGCCTGATGTTTATCATATGTGGAGTTTATTATTTCATTTTTTAACCTTATATTTTCAATTTTACTTCCAATAATCATAAGTGAGAAAAACAAAAGAATGTTAGCAAGAAGTGATATGAAACCTGGCAGAAGCTGACAACTCATTCAGACATTTAATAATTGTACATTACAAAGGTGCGGATAGCTACACAACCTATCAGCCTGCAGTCAAATGAAAATAATCCTCTTCCTCAGAAAAGGTATCACAAAGCAGGACAGAGAGGTGGCGAAAACTATTCTTGTAAACCCCTTTAGCTTTAAGATCTGTAGATGAAGGCTATTGTTCAGAAACGGCACTTTTATATGAGCAGCTATATGGGCATAAATGGTAGAGTTTTGGTAGCTGGGGCTGCAAGGGTGCCAGGTATGAGGGCAGGCAGTAAGTTGCCCTGTTTCGGTCACAGCAAGGCCCAGCCATCCCTGAAACCCATTTGAGTACCCCATCGCCTGCCAAAACTTCTGCCAGTCGGGAGCACATTGCACTTCTGCTCAAATATATTGAAGAATGAACTGCAGCCAGTGGGAGGAGAAACGAAATGAAGGAGGCACAAAAAGAGGAATAGAGGAGCCATGTGGAAGGGGATATTGCTGGGGACATGACTGGAGACGTGTTCTTAGAGGAGCCTCTGTGCCAGAGGAGGGACGTCTCTCAGGCACTGTGGCTGGTGGAGGACCCACACCAGGTAAGGGACACCCTGCGGGACTGCAGCCTACACATGACCCCCACCGGAACAGAGGGAAAGGAATAAGAAGCATGGAGCAGACCGAAACTATCAGGCACATGGCTCTAACTCCCTGCACTGCCCGTCACCTCACCGAAGGACTTAGGAGGGACTGAGTGGAACCCACGGTGAAAATAAGGAAAGTTACAACTAGGAGTTGGGCAGAAGTAATGCTTGACTGAAGTTAAGCCTCAGGAAGGGGGAGGAAAGATGTTTTCCTAAGTGTTTGTTTCATTGCTTATGTTTTCTTTTTCTCTATACCCAAATCAAAAGTTTGTGTTAACTGGCAATAAAATAAATTATGCAAAATGCCTGAGTTGAGATTGCTTTGCCCATACGATAGCATCCAATCCAAAGAGTCCACCTGCAAATGATCTACACTTAACAAAAATCATATCTATCAGTAATTGTTGTGTTAGGAGTCCAACATCCTGAGCAGGAGATGTTACATCTTCAGGAGACTACAGCATTATATTCCTATTTAAGAAAGGGGAATATTTTATCATCATGCATGCATAAACTGAATACTAGTTGTATTCATTAAGGAGATGAGGTACTTAATGCTTTTCTGCATTAGAATAAGTAAAAGTTTAAATGAATGAAAGTTTCATTTCAACATGAATTTAGGAAATAAAATATATTTAATATATTAGTTAATAGTCCACTTTTCTATAGTATTTTTTCATAGTAGTTTACAAAGAAGGTCACTATATGTATCCAATTAACAAACAGGATAACTGAAACAAAAGGAGTAGCAAAGATTTACCGAACATCAGTTACCCAATTATGGAACTGATAACAGACTATGCATCTCTTCTGTTACTATTTATCACCCTATCGGTTAAACCACTAATTTTATTTATCATTATTATATTAACAAGAGGTAACTATAGTCAAAGTCCCTCTAGAATTATATATGGTCTTGGAAAACAGAGTACCTGGAAAGGAGAAGAAGCGGGAAATAATAACTTCTTTCTTTTATTGACAAATTTATGCTAAATGAACAATACTGAAATTAAAAATCAAGCGCGGAAAAAATTCTACTAGAACAGAGGTATCCTTAAGCCAGTCCTCTTGTATGTATGCTTTATGACGTATTACTTAATAATACTCTCCTTAGGACCCCTCTCTCCCTAAGATCACTGCATATTTCATATATCTGTTCAATATTTTGCATTCCCCTCATTGTCCAATGTTTACCCGCCTCCCTTACCTACTCCAAAACACTGAAAGCCTGCTCTGGAGAAGGAATTCTTAATTTCCTCATAAGCATTTCTATGGTACTTATCACTACAGCCTGTTATTGCTTCATAAACATTAATACACTAAATTTTACTTATGGGTACTGTCATCATTTTAGAGACAGAAAACTGAGACAGTGAGGGACTGATATTAAAAAACCTTTGGCTAGAATACCTATGACCTCATTTTTCATGGTATTAGCATTAATGGATCTTCATATATTCATAGCACAGCAAATCAACTTAAATTACATCTGTGAACATCACGTATTTCTGAAACTAAGGTGCAACATATTCAGGCTATTATGAACATATACCTTTAAAAAGTGCAGTTGAAGTGATTTATAAAATAAATGAAACACAATATCACACGCACAGACAGCATCAGGTTTCCAAATCAGCATTCAGCTCCTGTGAATGTTACACCATCCTTCATGTATTTTAGCTTTTGGAATAAAGGAAGCATGACTCTATATAGGTAACAGTCTCTCCTGTCCTATTGTAACTATCCTCTCCTGTTGTGTGTTTCTCTTTCCTTTCTGGTCTTGCCTTCCTTCACCCTCTTTCTCTTAGCTCATCTGTTCCCTGTGGACTATTTTTCAGGTAATCTTAGCCTTCCAAAATTTCTTGCTTCTTATCACCTCTGATGTATTCTTCTATTTTTATCTTCTCCATTGCCTTTTCTCTCCCATGACAAAATCTAGTCTCGGTGCCAGACCCTAAGCTACCTTATTGAGAAAACAGAAGAGAAATAACCCTTCCATTCAGCTCAACACAGCTATAAGCAGCACAAGGAAGCTGGGGCACAAAAGTCCTGTCCAGCCCCTTGCTGAGGCCTTGGCAAGGTAGATACAGGGGAATTTTTCTACTAGCATGTAAAAATCCAATCCTAAGACATTCCATGTGAAATTTTTCAAAGGCTGATACCATGGAAAATGTTGGGTAGACCTGCATGTGATGCATAAGGCAAACTCCTGATATAAGCCTTTCACCAGGTTTTCCCCAGTCCACATAAGTATGATTATCCTAGAATTTTCAAAAGAAAAGGTCATTGGACTTGACTATTGTGAGTGAAGCAATGTTTTTCTTTACTAGCTTTGTTCTTGAGAAAGAAAGAACAAATCTGACTCAATCTTTAGAAAGTCAGATTTCTTACCTGGCATTGACAATTTCACTGTTAAATTTGACAGCATTACAAGCAACTGGAAGGAATGTCTAATGTTTCAGGCCCATCTACATAACTCTAGATAAGCATTAGATATACGTATGTATATGTTACTGTATATAAGACTTTGTAAATATACACGTTTTGTATAATGTGAGGTTTTTTTCTTTTTTTCCCCAATTTTTAAAAATCTAGGCAAAAAACAGGCTATACCTGATTTATTTGAATGTTTGAGCTAAAACAAAAATCTTTTAGGGGGAGGGGCTAAGCTTATCTTTCAGCAGATGTGCTGAAAGAAAGCAATCTCATTATTGGCTTCGTGGTTTTGGAGTATTTATTAGTATTCTGTCCAGACCAAATTTACTCTGGGCTTGAGGCAGTAAAGGAGACAATCACTGAAAACTGGATTTAGATGGCATTTATGTACCTGATTCCAATTCTAACAACCCCTGGTGAGCTGCAGTCCACACCTGGAGAAGGCTAAAATGCAAGGGGGACTTTACTCTTTCACTTTATTGTTTTCCTGGGCCATACCTTTTCCTGTACGCTTGGGCCTAGATAATTGTAAAAGTGATGTATGACAAGAAGTAGGAAAGTTTCCAGGACTTTTTTCTGTACTGAAGGGTGCTGAGTAACGCTGAATAACACTAACAATAACAGGCTAAAATGTCAGTGAAAACAAAATGCCTGTGGTTCAAATGAATTATCTGCATTTGCAGAAAGCCATATACACACACACAGGTATACCCAGCATACACACAATTGCAGTTAAAAATATCAAGCCAGCATTTACCAAACATGGCAGGTATGCCCATGAAAAAAGCATAAGACTACTGATTAATGTGTATATGTATGTCAAACAAATTATATGGTCAATTAGCAAATTGAACAATGTATTAGAATGCAATTATGTAAAAAGGAAGTTAGTCAAATTCAGATTCTAGCACCTGGACAGTTACCATGGCTCTTGGCTGCAGTTTGACTGGGAATATGCAGAGTTATTCCATTTTGCTAATTGCCATACTATCTACCATTAAGAGACCTGAGTGACAATTCTTACATAGCATCTGTTCTTACATAGTGTCTTTCAGGGTTCACTAAATAAATGAAGGATTTATATTGATAGGAAGGGTAGACCTTGGTGGAAAAAAATACGATCATTCAAAAATCAACAGAAATCATAACTGCTGGTGTCTGGACAGTGTAGCATAGCTTGAATTTAAAACTAATTGGTAGATAGAAGTTAAAATGTCCTCTACTGAGGACCCCAAGGAGCTGTAGATGCCAATTCTATGTAGCATCTACAGCTGCACTGTGAGCTCTGGCTCTTGAAATACTCAGCAGCTCCTGGAAGTATGCAGCCCTGCAGATTCCTCTCCACTGGAGCTATGGGCTTTATTCAGCTTCAGAGATCTATCTACTTCCTTTCTGCAAATGGCTCCCTTCACAATCCTTGTGATATTAAGGCACATTTTCAGTACATCAAGTAATTTAGAACCAATAGAGAGGCAATTCTACTATCTGTATTCTCCATCAGTGATGAAAGATAAAAACCTTTCCCTCTTCTCTGGAGGAGAAAACACTTCCAGAATGTGTTTTGGAAATCTAATTAAGATGTTTTATCTACTTAGCCTAGTCCTGAATCTATATGACCCTTCCTTCAAGGTTTTAAGCTCACGATGGTTTAAGCTCCGTGATCTTTGGATTAGTACTGAAGTGTATTCCATGACCTATGTGTTTATCATTGTCCGAATTCAAAGTAGGAATTGATAATGCGTGAAATTGCCTATAGGTTCTATGGGTTCTCCACCAGTTAATTAATAACTAAATACCAGTTTCAGATAAGGGCTTTTATGGTCATAGGGCAGATGTCATTCCTAGAGGTTTGTCTTTCAATTTCTGGCTTCTGCTGAAAAAGTTGACAAAATTTCTTGTCAGTCTGAGTTTTCTAGAGACTTCTGGATCTTTTTTAGGCCTCTATAAAATTATGATTCACAAATTGCTTCTCAGGAAATTTTTAGTAAGAACATATATTTTCAAAGAAGCTCTAACAGGAACACAAGGCTTTCAATAGAAAAAAGTGAAAAAAGAAAAATAATAAAATGCTAAAAGAGCAAAAAAAAAAAATAATTGGCTAAGTTCTGCCAAAATTTTTGGGTGGGCTTGGAGCCTGATGTTTACATGTCATCACAGCAGAATTTATGGTACAAATTATCCCTGGACAACTGTTACTAGGAGAATAGTGGATCCTTATTGAATTGTCAGTACAGAATGAGAGTACTCACTGAGATGAAATTCAAAAATTGCACTTCTCCATTCTGTTTGTGTCAGGTTTCACAGAGTGTCTTCCTTGAAATCTGGACTTAATAAGGTTAAGATGAGTTTTAAACATGTAAAAAATAAAATGTACATCTACAAATGCAGTTGTAGCACACTGATGGGAAATGTCAATAATGCCATGAGTTAGCTCATTTTTGCAAGCAGTGTCAAATATTCAGCATAAATTAGACTCATAAAATTGTGCTCCAAGGAAAAGGGATGGAAAAGAAAAGCTAAAGTACTAGGATTAGTTTCCATTTAGAAAGCACAGTGCTATGGGGAAAGTAAAGCAGGAAAGCCAATTCTTTTTTATTAGAAATAAAATGGATAGGGTCATGTAAAGAAAGCTAAGGCTTGTTTTTATTTAGACTAGTGCCAACTGGTTAAATTCAGGGTGTCTTTTTAATAGATTTCACACTGCCTTTAGCTAATTTGAATTATATAAGGCAATCAGCTCTTTACTGGGACATACAAGCAATAAAGTCAACAAGTTCCACAGTGGCATTTATTTCCACTGGCGTGAGAAGCTTGCTTCAGGACGAGACAGGTCTTCAAAGATTTTGATGATTTTCTATATCCACAGCTTTGTTTCTACAGAAATTGTATTTCTGATATACTCCTTGTAAAATATACCTGATCTCAATTCTAAATTTGCATATTCAAATGAATGTTGTCAGTATAAAATTTAGCATTGTGTACAATTGCTTACACAAAACTTAAAAAAATTCCTTTCAGATAAAACATTTCTTTCATGGAGGCTATATTTTTGAAGTACCTTTCAGTGATCCGGGGTAATGAAGAGCCTGGCTTTATTCTTTTTCTGTAAGAATGCCAGTGCAGAAGGTAGTTTATTGCCATGCTGCTGCACTGCTTAAGCAGTGAGTTAAAAAGAGAAGTGGCATTCCTGGAAATAGTAGGCTAGGCTTTCTTGGGAAGACTATTACATTTAATCCTTTTTCACTTGCAACCTCTGACAAGAATAAAGATCCAAGTGAGATAAAAGAAACTATCAAAAAGAAATTTTCATTTTAGCATGAGCAATTGCTAATCAGTAAGCAAAGCTGGATCATGCCACTGTTCTCTAGACCAGTGTGGCATTCAGTGAAAAAATTGTTAGCAACTAGAGATAAAATTATTGAAATAGATGTGTCTCCACCAAAGTCCTTATAATATATTAGCAGATCTTTCACCTTGCCTTGGCCGTTCAAGATAGCCATTGATATTATTTGGTAGTTCAGAAGATTATTTTGGCAACAACAGTGACAGAAACAAAAGTAGGCTACTCAAGGTCTTTTCAGCACTGTTGAACTGCATCTATAAACTAAAATAAATACAAATTATATTTTGAATTAGAAATCAGAGGAATTTCTTACAAATCTTTTAACAATGTGGTCAGGAATGAAATGAACACAATGGAACAAAAGAAACGATTCACAATAGTGGTAACAAAATAAAAGCTTGCTTAGTTATGCATGAAGAATGGACATGGAATATTGCCAAAGGCACTACCGAACACAGAAGGAAAAAGGATGAGAAGCTGACAGTAAAAAATGGTGAACGAACAAATGGCATCAACAGATACACTGGGTTGTGATCCACAGACAGCACGGCAGGAGAAAAACAAAACTAGTTATTTAATGGGGACTTCCATGAAAAGTAACGTTACTGCATTGCCACATAGGTAATACAGTACTGAAGTGATCTAAATCACAGCTTTAAGTAAAAAATGAAATCTTGGAATCTTTAATTTAATTTGATCTCACTAAGATTTCAGTCCAGGAACTTACAGTGGCTTTTTCAGCTCTACCAATGGTTATTTTATTACTTACATAAGAAATAAAAATAGATTTTCATAAGGAAAGTCAAGTTTTGAGTGTCCCAAGTCTCTTTGAGGAAGGTAGCTCAAGTCATAGGATTCATTCAAACATTATGAAGTCATTTCTTGTTAGCTTAAACATCAGTAGTTCAGATATCCTCAGCAGTGGTGTACTATGGCTACTTGGCACAAATCAGTGCTCTAAAGATAAGCTGCGCTAGTGTTTCTGCATGACACTGCAGCGTGTTATATGCACATCTGAATTTGCACCTTAAGAACTTCCAAACTTCACTCAGAATCACAGCATCATGATACGTCAGGTTCAAAGGGATGTTAGGAGGTCTCTAGTCCAACCTCTGGTCCAAAGCACGGTCAGCTATGAGATCAGACGAGGTTGCTTAGGTTGCTCTAGTCAGGTCTTGAAAACCTCCGAGGATGATGATAACTGCACAACATCTTTGTGCAACCTGTTCCACTACTTGGAAATATACAGGCACATCAGATGTGAAAATCATCATGCTGAGCTCCAATACACAGTGAAATAAACCACTCTATGTACAAAACTGTAAAAGACTTTTTGGTACGTTTTTAGCCCACTTCCCAGTATATTTTTGTAAAAGCATAAGGAAAAAGGAGCTGAATGCAGAAAAAAAAGGCTGAAGATACATTTTATCTAAGATCTTATTTTATAAAGTAAGAAAGCACAATTCATCAAAATTCTGCTCCATGTTTTGTGATTTGAATTGTTTAATAGTTTTGACTCAGGGCAAGAATATGAAAAGTATGACACTTAGGCACCTTAAATTTAGAGGACATTTTGCATCAGTCATGTTACCTGAAAAGTAGAAATAAACTGAAAATTCATTATGCATGGGGTATATTCGTCTTTTTAAACACCCTTGTTTAAAGCTACACTTTTTATTTTACTTCTTTTAAGCTTCCATCTTAAAATTTACACGATTTAGATGCTTGCACATGAGACACAATTTCTGCAATATTTTCATTTGACTGTCAGAAACGAAGTGATGTAAAAATAATGATTATCTCATGGTTTGTGTTTCATTGAACATTGTATCAAAATAATATAATATATATTGGTCACAGCATGTTACATGATTTAAAGTGAAAGATACAGTTTTGAATATATTGAAAGAGAGCAGCTATATACTTTCTCGTAAAAGGACCGGTCAAAAGGAGAACTTCATTTTTACTGTATTGCTTTTCTGTCTGGAGGGAATTCTATATCTGTTATATGTATTTTTGGAAACTCTGCTTTTTACTAAATTTATAGGCTAAAGAGAGCAGTACTACCTGTGTATCCAGATTTATTGTCATCACAGCTTTACACCATCCAAGGCAAAGAAAATATATGGTTTCTATGCATTAGCAATAATAGTAGTAAAAATACTTCAATATAAATTAGCAAATGAGGCTTCCTGATTTATAGACGATCTAGTGTCACACTTTTTTCTTTTTATTTCAAGATACTGTGATTAACATGATCTTCATAACAGGTGTTGGTCACCTGTCAGGCACTGGTACTAATTGCTATTGTTAATTATGTTTACAAAGAATAGTGACACTACCTGTTGTTCAAATAATACAGGTAAAAGCAGGGTGCAAGCCCATTTCTGGAAAGGCAGCAATAGGCACAAAAAAAATCTGGTTCAAATATTATTTAACCAGAAGCATACTCCAAGTTTACTGCGTCAGATATAAGAATGTCAGATCACATGGGGATACCATCTGTTTTATGCAGCTTATGTCTAGCTGAGCAGGTTACAATTGTAGTGTCCTCAGTAGTAGCATTTAGGTGCGGTCTTGACTTTGAAGTCTGAGTTTGCAGTCTAGTTGAATCCACACTGCAGGCCTCAGGGCTTCTTTCACACACACCAATTGCATCCACGCTATGCAAAGGCAGGTATATGCTTGGCCATGCTAGCTGTGCCACAAGCTAGTGTTCTCCATTACTTAAAATTTCTTCCATTGAATCCATAGAAACACATAATGTAGCTTCCCCAGACAAAAAGACAGGAGAGTGTCTTGTGCCAAGGATCTCTGCAGCTCAGCATTTTGACTGCCAACTCTTTGTTAAAGCCTTATTCCTCATCCTGCCTTAGAAGGGTTGTCTGCTGATTGGATAGCATTCAAAGGTGTTTTGAGGACTAGGGGCAGACATTTTTCAAAAATCTCTGATTAAGGATTATTTTTCCAAGCCCTCAGCTTGGGTGAGAGTTTGTGGAAAGGAGTAGAACATGGAAAGAAATCTCAAGGACCTTGAGTGGGGCTATTTTCGCAAATTCACCAAGGATTTGTAATGTCAGCAGACCACATTGCATTCCTGCTGCAGCTCATGTTTATAAGATCCTATCATGTGTTTTAATCAGAACTCACATTTTGTTAGTCTGAAATTTTGCCCTAACACTGCATTCAGGTGGCAGAAATTTTGCAGCAGGACGTGGCCATGAATAAGAGCCAGGAGGGAACCTTGGGCCACAGGTACTCTGCTATTTCAGGTCAATGGCTTTTAATGTTGTAACATGCCCTGTTTTTAGACAGAACTTCAGTCTGTCATGCTTGTCACTACTACTGACACACAGTGCATAAATTTTACCTAATGACTAGCCCAAAATTCCTATCCCCTGAACAAAGACAATACACCCTCATTCTTAGGATCCTTTTCCTCACCCTACTTGTGTCATGTAGGGACACAAGTCCCTACATGATTCTTTATTGCTCATTGGAATTATGCTTAAACAAAATAGTATTGCATGGTCTAATCTTAAGATATTGGGATGAGAATCTGAATTTATTTGTTCTGCTCTTCATCCTGAGATTCTTATTGAATCATTTCAGGATAAATAAGAGTTTGACTTGACTATTACTCACAGAATAAGCCTATTTCATTTTTAAAGAAAATTTACTTCTGGTATTCTATTTAATTTTCAGATGAAATAATTTACATATTTTAGGAAGCATCATCATTTGCATACTGATATATGCAGGTGAGGCCTCACCTGGAGTACCGTGTCCAGTTCTGGGCTCCCCAGTACAAGAGAGACATGACACTCCTGGAGAGAGTCCAGCGGAGGGCTACCAAGATGATTAGAGGGCTGGAGCACCTCTCCTAGGAAGAAAGACTGCAAGAGCTGGGCCTGTTCAGTCTGGAGAAGAGAAGATTGAGAGGCGATCTCATCAATGTGCATAAGTATCTGAAGGGGGAGTGTCAAGAGGATGAGGCCAGCCTCTTCTCCGTGGTGCCCAGCAACAGGACAAGAGGCAATGGGCAGAAACTGAACCACAGGAAGTTCCATCTGAACCTGAGAAAAAACTTCTTCACTGTGAGGGTGACAGAGCATTGGCACAGGTTGCCCAGAGAGGCTGTGGAGTCTCCTTCCCTGGAGATCTTCAAAACCCGCCTGGATGTGATCCTGGGCAATATGCTCTAGGTGACCCTGCTTGAGCAGGGAGGTTGGACTAGATGATCTCCAGAGGTCCCTTCCAACCTAAACGATTCTGTGATTCTGTGATTCTGTGATACAGGCCAGTCCTGTCCTTAGATGCTGTTCCTGCAGCAGATTATGGGGTTTATGTGTTCACAGTGATCACCATGAGGACAAAAGCTATCCTTTTGGCCTTTAATTAGTTTATAACTTACTGTTCATTTTACAGTAGAAAAGATTTGGTATCCAGATATGTGCAAGATGCAGAGAAGGACGCGTATTTCTAAATATATAATACCACAATAATAAATTTGGACTAAAATAGGTTTAATAAGTAACTTGAGCAGAAGCCAGTTCTCCTAGGCATTGCTTAGGAGAGAAAAACAGAATCATTGTGTAGCCTTGGTTCACATTTTCCTTGAGAGAATTTTTTTTGTGGTTGCTCTGTACCAGACCTATATTCCTCCTTTTTGCATTGCCTCAGCTGCTCCTATGCGCTAGGGGAAGGTAGTTTCACTACCCTCTTTGCTACTCTTGCTGTTTACCTTTGTTTATTCATGCTGCTAAGTGAACGATGATATTAATGGCCCATCTTATCCCAGAAAATGAATATGATACGTTATGAGGTTGTTAGTAAGAACTGTAGATATCAGCAATATAAATCTTAAATTATCCCTGGAAAAATGTTCAAACTGATATTACTCAACAATTCTAATCATGTTTAAAAGGGGAGAGAGGGATTTAGCACATATGAAAGAAACTTAGGAGATATGTAGTAATGATGGATTCTACTGAATGTTAGTTTAGGTAAATTTTATATGGCCAAAACCAATCCCAACCCAGCCACCGATTAAATTAAATGTAAATATAAGCATATCTAAATGTTAATGAAAGGCTTTACATGTATATTTGGGGAAAATAAGGAAAAACATCACAAATACTCCTATCAGAGTCAATAATGAAAAAATGAGAAAAAGATTCGATATCATATTAGTACTAACAGTAATTATATACAATTAACAAATGGTAAGGGAGAAGATCAGCCCTCTGAAGAGCAGTGTGTACAAATTAGTTTTTTTGAAACACCTGACGAAGTTCCACATCATAGATTAATGTGTAAGAGAAACAGTCACAGGAGACAGGAAAAGCTGGCCAGTTGACTGAAAACAGACAAAACAATTGTCTGGGGAGCAGATAAGAAAATGTACCAATAAACAGGAGCTTTTTCTCCTAGAAACAATAAAGTGTGCATGCCCTTATAAACAAGTGAACAGGAACTGCTGCCAGATCTTTGCTTTTCTGTTATTGATCCCAGGATTCCTTAGGTCCTATATGTATTCTTTCTGTGTGTAGTGTATTTGATTTGAAAGAATATATTAATTTTCATGCACAAAATCTTTCCTAAGCTTCCCTTTTGTTTACATCTAAAACTACATCCTTGCTGGCAATCTCAGCTCTCCCTTTATGTCTTCCCACAATGGGACCACATCATTCCGGATAGCCACCTGTGGAAGCTGTCCCTTCTTTAACAAATACTGAGTTAATGAGAGACTAACAGATCTTCTTGGACATCTGTTCCAAGTTCATTTTCTCAGTTTAATTTAAACTTTTAAGACTCTACAGGGACTTGTAACTTGTCACATGTCATATACCATACAATATAGGAACTGTATCTGTATGTTGAGCACTTTAAGATCCTTGTCACATCACCAGCTTTCTACAGAAACTGTTGGACATATTTAGCTGTTACAGTTGACACTATTGGAGGGATTATTATTAATATTTTAATACTAATTATAGTTAGTATTTAATAATTATTATGATTGTTAATAAGAATAGCAAGAAGGTTTCTTGGAGTTGCCTCTCAGAACTGTTGTACCTCACCCACCATTTATTAGATATCGCTGTTACAAGAGAGGAAATGCTATTCTGGCCGTGTTCACTGAGTCTGTAACATCCTGTTTCAGACCTTAGTATCCTGTGGGATTCAGTGCTCAGCTCCCTGCCACTGAAGGCCTAGGTGGTGTTTGCTTGTTTGTTCTTTCTTTCTTTCCTTCTCTCTCTCTCTCTTTCTCTCTCTCTCTCTTTCTCTCTCTTTCTTTCTCCTCTTGTTCTTTCTCTCTTTCTTTCTTTCGTTGTTTCTTTTTCTTTCTTTGCCTATACTTTAAGCTCCCTCAATTCCATATCTGTTCATTTGGATCAAGGTCTGCCTTTATATTATCAGTGAAGAGTCCAGGCAATGTAATTCTGACAATGATCAAGAATATAACTTGCTGATATAGTCGAGTCCCAGAAGGAGAAAGATGTTGGGCACCTTCCCCAAGAAAAAATTGCTGAACTTTATCGCAGAACGTAAACGCTAGAAATACATGCTTGTCAAATAATTATGTGATTTCAGATTCTGATTCTGAAAGTAGAATGAAATCTGCAGTAAATTCAGTGGGTATGGAACTGTCTCCTTGAGGATCATTCAGAAAGAAGAAGTTTAAACAAATTTAGAATCAAAATTGCAAGGAAGCATTGATAAAAAAGAGGTGCTTCACACACAGCTTTATTACGGCTATTGGTTCTTAAAATTATGAGGCAATGTGAAGAAATCAAAGACATAGGTTCTTTAAAAGCATTTACAAGAACTACAAAAGGAACTGCACATTATGTAAACACTGGAAAGCCTAACATATGGAATAATATAAAGAGAGAAGCGATTAAAGCAATGAAGCAAAAAACATCAATATGTTCAAAAGACAAATAAGCACAAAATAAGAGAAGGGAGATGAGGCAATTGAGGAAAGCCAATAGGGAGCGAGAGGATATTTTTTGCTTTTATAACTTTATATCTCCCAAATCTATCAATGCAGTGAATACTTTTTAGGAGTGAGTGTTTTATAATGGGTGGCAATTCTGTGTACTTCTGCTGATTTTGTGTACTTTGTTCTGTTTCAGGTCAGCGTCCATCAGTACTGTCTCCTTGTTTTCTTGTGCACTTCCATTTACGTGGATCTTTATCAATGTATTGACTTTCTCTTATATTTAAGTAATTAGGCTATCTTTCTGTTTTATATTTGTACAATATAAAGTACCTGGTCTCAGGCAGTGTAGTAATGCCAGTAATAATAATACAAAACAAAATTTAGGCAGTGATGTTCCTTCAACTTCCTGAACTAGATTTATGTAACAGAAAATACATTAGATTTTACTTAATGCCTTTTGACAGATATAGTATATTCTGGGAGAGTACATTAACAAACAAGATGGATTTGTTTGTGTTTTCTTGATATGCAAATGCATGTTAAAAGGGGTATGCATTATTTTCAACAAGGATGTGAAACAGCTATTCCCAAGTAATGAGAGTTTGAAAGATAATTCTGTTTTAAATGTCTGTATAAGTGATTCACATTCGGAAGCACTCAGAATAAACGCCAGCTCCGAGACAAACTAATTTATGCAGGAAGTGGACTGGAAAACTATCCCCATTGTTCTCTTGAAGATCACACCAAATTATATTAATTTAACTAAGACCTAAAATCATGGTTATTAATTCATTTATTCTGCCAGTAACCAGGATGATGAGTAGCTTCTTCAGTTCATAGGCTGAAAGCAGTGTGAGATTATGTACTGAATTCAGCTAGTGATCAAGAATCAATAAGATAAGCTGCTGATATTCTATTATCTGTGCTTGTTTCTAGATGCAGCTAGAGCCAAGAATAAGCTCTCCCTAGGGAAGGGCTCTCCCTAGCTCTCCCTGCTCTCTCCCTAGGGAGTTTCCGCTAAGAAAGGGAGGAATAAAGACAAAATACCTATTTCCAAATAATTATCAGTCTCTACACTATTACTCTTCAAACTATTCTCATGATTTAAGCAACCTGACTCCTCTTCAAAATATCTAGCCTTTGAAACGTTTACTAAAGGGAGAATCATGACATATTTGGCTATATATTTTACATATGAATAAATATTTATATTAATAAAGATAATAGAGACCTTTAAAAGCATCAAAAGAGGTCAGTCTAATGGCTGAAAGTTGACATGCAGAGTCCACATAGGGCAAAGAGAAATATTTATTTTTAGATAGCGTGATTCCGGGAAAAAAAAAAAAGGAAGATGGGAATTAGTCAGAAGGGTCTAAGCGGTTGAACTCTGATAATATTAAACACAGAAAACAGAAATATAAGTTATATCAAAAAGGAACATTATTATAAATCAAGATCTCTTAAATCTTTTTATGATGGTGTTGTTAAACTGTACTTTTAATTTTCAGTGCAGAATTCAGCAACAAATCTAAAGATAGTCATTCTTTGCCTGCTGGAGAATTTTCACTAGTGCAGTCTATGTACACATTATTTCACTTACACTTCCCCATAGGTGTCCTCAGCTAGTTTACTTTTCTGGCCAGGAGATTTTCTTTCCTTAAATGTCTCTTCCCCAAGGGAAAGCTTGCCTTTGTATAGCAAGCTATAAGGACAACTATGGTGACTCCCAAGGCTGTATTACCCTGTACATTAGAAAATAACCTCACAGTCAACAATTCCAAAGAATTTATGCCTACCATACAGACAAATATCCTCCTTGCACATAAGTGCCAGTACACGATGTCTAATTAAAAAGGTAATACATGTGTGACGGGAAGAGTTTTCCCATTTTCAGAAAGGAAGGAGAGATGTGAGTGTGCAAATAATTGTCTGTTCACAGTTCTAAAGCCAGTACTAGACCTGAGAGTCTTGTTTGGTTAAAAAATATATATATACAAAAAAATTCTTAGTATTTTATAATCTCACTTTAGTATTCTTACATTGCATTTTATAAAGGATGCTCTTGTAAATACAAGCTTTGTGAAGCATTTTAAGGTCCTGATCTATTATACAATATTCCCTCATTTCAGTATAGATTGGTTTTCCACTTTGGTTCATTTGCTTGACCTTATCTCTCTAGAAATAATAGTACTATCTTAATTCAATTGGAATTGTTTGAAGTGAAAAACTGCTGCTCATCATTAATCTTATTGTGAAGGGCCTTATTGCAGTTAAACTCCAAAGATATGCAACTCCTTATTAAGAGAGATTCTTTTAGTGCTCAGCTGACAATTCAAATTTCTCTGTTCTCACCGGCTTTGCCAATTTGGGGTAGTAAGTTGTACCTTACATCATCTGAGTGTTTTAAATGTGCTAATTTTTTATTTCATGTTTGCACAGCTGTTGAATTAAATCATAAAAGAAAAAGCTTTATGGAGAAACACAAAAACGTTAACTGATATATTATACTTGTGAACACTTAATGACATGAATAGCTACAGAGTTGGTTTTAATTAATGAGATTTTAAGGATATGTTCTAATAACTGTCACACCAATTACACTTAGACCACTCTTGACACTTTGATATATTACTGCCGATAAGAAGAAGGTGTTTTTGTGTAGCAGTGAACTTCTAAAAGAAAGGTAAGAAACAGATAATTAAGTGGAGGGCATAGAATTTTTAAGCAATATCTGCAGTGCAGCCCACGAGCAACAGAACTGCACGTTAAAAAGAGAAGGTGGTTATGAGATTCTGCAACACCAAGAGACAAGGGAAAAGTACAACAGTCTCACTTCTGAAGTTATCAGAATCTACATAGTGATTTATTTTGAAATTACCTTCTTTATTTTAAAAATCAATCACAAAGTATATCCTCATCCTTCATCCTTTTTTTTTTCCCTCTGGTGCAGGTAGGTAACACGGAAAGGGGGTCCTCAGACTAACGTTTCTTTGTTTTTCCTTGCTAGTTTCTTTCATCTTTGTGAAAATAACATTAAAAGAAAGGTCATCAACATAGACGACCGAGAACCATATAACTATTTATTCCTTCTGATAAAGACAAAAGGTCCTATAACGTTTTACACATGGGCCACTCATTGCCCGGGTCCTGAGGGCCCCCCCAGCCCTGCCTGTCCCTGTCCACCCCCGGCCTCCCCACCTCGTCCAGCCCCGGCTCCATCTCAGCACCACCGGAGCTCCGCAGCGCTGCCGGCTCCAGCCCCACCACCGCCCTGCCCCGACCCGGTCGCGGTGTCCAACGCCTCCCTGGGCTGGGGCTGCCCCGGCTGCCCCCGGCGTCCTTCCCTGGGAGATGGGTCCGGGAACCAGGCCAGGACCAGGCCAGCCGGGCCCTGCCGCTGCGCCACCCGCGCCGGCCCCGGGGAGCCCCGGCTCGCCTGGTGCCCTGACAGGGGTATGGGTGAAATCACCTGCCACAAATGTTTTTCTTCTTTCTCCACAGAGACAAAGCTCTCACAGCAAAGATTGCAAACAACTCATCTACAGAAATTGCTCTTCTCAGCCCCAGTTATTTCCATAACTGCCAGCTAGCAACCGGCCCTAATAAAGCTACACAGTTGTCTAATTTCCAGGGAACCTGAACAGTACACAAGAGCTCACACTTATCACCCACGTTTCAAGTGCTTTAGAAAGCAGGTCAGCAGCAGCATCCCACTTCTATGCGCCGGAGAGTGGGCAGCTCCCTGTATTTGATTCAAATGTTGTGCGCTGTTGGCATGTAAGTTACATCCACTCAGGCTCTCACAAGTATCTGCAGAGTAGGCAGAAGCATGTTCAGTGTGTGTAAGAAGGTTTAGTAATACCTTCCACTTAAATCAACTTTGACTTTGCAGGGAAATTGGTTAACAGTCTTGTGAAACTCACACTACAACAGGAAGATGCCTGTCATGACTTGGTTTGGCTTCTAGCAAATCAGAGTTATTCCTTTTTCAGACTTATTCTAGAGGTTTTTTTTCAAAATACATACATGCTTTTGTCAACTCAGTAATTTCTCTTATATTCCAAACCTCAATCCTGAACTCCACTTCCAACATTTTTACTTGCTGCCAATAACGAAATTCAGGCTTTTAAAGTACAGTACAGTTCAACAGTGGCTTTTCATTGGCAAGTAATTTGTGTGCCCTATCATCACACTCTAGACCTACCATAGGCCTGTAAATAGGATTAGCATTAATGGAAGTGAACACTTTTACAATATTTTGTACCACTTTGATCTCAGCTGGCAAAGCCTCCTGGTAGGAGAGAGAGCTAAAATGACATTCTATATAAATATGACTTGTTTAAGGCTGGGAGGAGGTAGTGTTATTCTCTGTAAATAAAAGGTGGAGATAAAAAAAAAACATGGAAAAATAACTTCTCATAAACCGCCTAGGTGTCATTAAAGCAGCTAAATATAGACCTGCCGTCGACACATAAGACTGCAAATTAAAAGATTTTAGACAGAGAGATGACATTTCGATATTTTTCCAATGGGAATGATGTGGTCAAAATGCTCATGGAACTGTTTGGTTAATCATCTCAGGATAAGAGGACAGAAGCTTTTATATTTTTTTCCGTGTTTAGAAGTGCTGACTATGACCAACAGCTAACAGCGCCTGGGTTACTTCATTAGGAACTACGTCTATTTTGCAGACTTTGGACGCCTCCCAGAAAATATGAACTTAGGATGAAAACATGAACTTAGGCTTTGAAGTTATGGTGTTGGATCTAGAGGTCTAAATGGTGTTGGATCTAGAGGTGTAAATCCTTCTTATGTTCCAATTTAGGCATCTAAGGCTTTTGTGAAAATGCTTACAAAGCACTGCATGAGCAGTAAGTACTTTTCAGGTTTAAATATTCCATAGGTATTCTCTACTTGGCCTTTCCATCAGTGTTAAGTTACTTTCAGATCCCCAACTTGAGGACTGCAGACACTGACTTTTAAACCATTTCTGGATGACTTCTGCACTTCCAGATTTCCTCTGAAACAGAAATACATATAGGCAATAGTTTCTCATAAATACCACTAATACATCAATATTAACCTCAGTTTGTATTCCCAAGAAAACATTTAAATTAATCTAAATCCAGATATTTGTTGTTCTACTGTCAGTGTGGACCAAGCCTGAACTCTTTCGACCATTCTAGGAAAATAGTAAGTCTCTAAAAAATCAGACATAAGCCAGACTGAAAATTCTCCAGCAGATCTGCAGAATAGGGTTCTTGCGTCCTCATGCATACTACACCCCCAATGCATTATTATGCCTGCTCTTCCTGGATCTATACTTGGTAACTCAGCATTGTGATACTATGCTAAATAGTCATCTACCAGAATGGATGTGTGTTGAAGGACCTGATAGCAACCAAGAACTAGACAATTAAATCTCCTTAGCAGGGGAAAAGCTGAAGACAGATCAAAGTCGTCACCTACGTTGATCCTCAGAGCCAGGCTTGGGTATATTAATAGAGGCTCCCCTGGCAACAGATTCAGGATCTAATGTATTGACTATGGCTTGTCTGAGCTCAGGAAAAAAATGGGTTTAGAAGTCCATCTCGTCTAACTGTAATGGTCTATAACGTCTGATCTAGTCACAAGTGGGCTACCTTTACAATCAATAGAAAGAAACAGCCATTTTTAGTTCCCAGTTGAACTCACCAGTGTTAAAGGAGGCATAATACAAACTTTGCCCTAGTCGCCATTGACTACAGTGACTAGATGAATACCAATTTAATTAATTTAGGTATTCTCTATTGGCCCCTGGCAGTGCCTATTGCTCTTTACTGACTATATGAGGAACCTCTGCTCCTAATATAGGTGCTTTGATTTGTGCCAAAGTTAAATAATTAAAGTAGCCACACGATGACCAGAAAAGATGAGTAACTGTGATAGTTTCTTGGACATGAATGTCAATGGAATAACAAACTTCAGGATATTAAGAAAGGAAATTGCTTTCAGCTGCAGGGGCTTCCTACAAAACTAACTTTTCCTAGATTTACTAGTCTCTATAATCAATGGAATGAATTACGTTATTCTGAGGGGCATTTAGAAGGGGGCTAAGGAACATGTTTTCAGTTACCCCTCTTGATAAGTTAGTTTCATTCTCAAGAAGTTACTTGTGCTTAAGTTTCTGCCCATAAACCAATATTCAGTAAATAAAACAAGAAAAAAATACTGGCTTCCACTGAACAGTTCAGTCTGCATCTTTAGAGGGATTTTCTCTTTCTCTTTTCTCTGGTGATTTTCTCTTTTCTGGTGCTACAACTATTCAACTACTAACATAAGTATAATGTAAGTGATAACTTAGGTATGTTATATTAATACGACGTAAATTGTAATCTGAACTCTTTTCTCAAAAGAATTCGCACTGTTGATGGAAGCAGCATTTCACCCAGAGCTTCTCTTCCAGGGGAACAAAACATAATGGAGTTTAAAAAAATTCTATTCATTAGCCTAAAAGCTATATTCTTGCGTTCACTTTTTTCCTTCTTTTATCCCATCTTTCAGCCTTCCAAGATTAACCCAGTCTGTTCTATTGTTTAATATATTATTTTTCCATTTTCCTTCTTTCTTGACTATTGCCTTGTTTTAATGAGGAGATCACAGTTCCTAAACTTTTTCATAGTAACTACAGTAGTGGGTATAAGTGAACAAAGCAGTGTCAAAAAGTTACGTGTCAAAAATACGTCATAAGTGGTTGCTGTTCCATGTCCCTTTTTTTTTTATGTGCCAGTAGTTATGGTCATCCAGGCTCCTTTCCTGCAATGAAGAGTTCGGACATCTGCAAAAGGTGATTGGCAGGACAAGGGATGTCCCCCATGGTCTCTGGTTTGACAGCTAGTGCATTAGCTATTCTTTTGCTTGGGCTTTGGCAGAAAGGCAGCCTGCATGCCTGCATATTTACTAGGAAGTGCAGATGCATGTGAGTAATGTGCAGAACCTACTTTCTGAACCTTTGGCCTAAAAAGAGTTGGCATCTAGGATGGAACATTTCAGAACAAGAATATCAGGGCAGGTTTTCATGGTGTTTAGATTATGTTGTACAAGAAAACAAGTGTCTTCCAATACAGCTTGTATTGTAAGATCCTACTTACAAATTAAATGTTATATGCTTCTCTGGGTCATTTCTTTCTCTCTCATTTGTACGTTTTCCAAGACAGCCACTGTGCCTGTCATTTCTTTGTCAGCACTGCCACAAGCTGTGGTTTGCCAATACCCCGCAGCTACCCGTTCAATTGATTGTATAATAGTGGTGGGCCATTTCCTGCCACCCTTGCTATCATAGAAACAGTCAAAGTCAAACACTCGCTTTCTAACATTTGAGTCAGAAGCATGAAGTGAGCATCATACTAAAATAGCAAAAGCAACTGAAAACTAAAATCCCTGCAGAGATGGATTTATATGACTCTATAGAAAATCAAAGCAAACTTTTTAAAAGTAAACATTAGTTTCTTTCAGAAAGTGTTCCGGTTCCACTTACTTACTGAATAAACACTGTCTGTTTTACCGGAGCCAGCCACTTATTCCACTTGTTCTAATGCCCTCTTGATCTGAATAATGATTTCCCCACGTTCTGAGCTCTGGATCTATTAAGCAGGCACAGGTGTGCAGATCTCATTTCTGACATAGTAGCACAGTGCAGCCCACATATCCCAATCCCGCCCAGTTGCTCATACATGTTCCTGATCTCTGTCCACCATGTGACACTGCTCTGGCTTCTCTATTACAAATTTCAGACTCCATACGGCAATAAATCTGGGAAATATAGGTTTAACAAGGGCTTTTCTTATCGTTACACTTGTAAAATACAAATGAGGTACAATAGAAAACAACAAATCCCACCAGGCAGCCCTTCTGAATTTGATTTGACTGACAGGCTGCTGGAAGAACATTCTCTTTTCCTGAGAGAAACATCTCTTTCAAATTTGTTTGCTAATGTACTACAAGAAAAGGAGAGGATCCATCAGCTTCTGCGTGGACACATGCAAAGTCAAGAAATGGCTGACTGAAACCTCACTGTCACTAGAAAGCCCATTGAAGCCCACTGACTGTTCAGTACTGATAATTGTCCCAGTTTCTCAGGCAGAGTGGGTATGGATATCCAAAGGCCAACCTCAAGTACAGAGTGAATTGTGAGCCTATAAATAATTATCAGTGCAGATAAATACCCTCTCCAGAGCATGCCCATGCCCATGTGAGCACCAAGCTGAGTTTAGCATCATGCTGAAATAAACACATTTTTCAGGTAGTGTGCAATAACTGAGGTTAGTTGCTAGTTAGTAATTTTATGAGCAAACTGACTTGCTGCCGTACAGGTGGAAAGCAAGAAGGAGATACAATACATACGGCCACTCTGGAATTGTGTTCTTTCACAAAAGCACAGGCACAACCAATATAATCAAGGGCCATTGAACCCTTGCATGCTGTAATCTGTAGTTAAAGTTGTAATCCTATTAAGTGTTCACAAGATACATTTCCCTTCACTTCCTTTCACTTTTCTCTTCCTTTCACTTTTCCCTTTCTTTTCCCCTTCTCTTCCTTTCACTTTTCCCTTTCTTTTCCCCTTCCCTTTCCCTTCCCCCTCCCCTTTCTTTCCCTCCCTCCCCTCCTTTCTTCCTTCCTTTCTGCTCTGTGTTTGTATGCATTATATTAAAAGAAGGTATAAAAATGAGTCTCACTTACTAAAGATTTATATATTGAATATAAATCTGACATTTATAAAAACAAATATTTTTTCCTGTGATAAACAGTTTTACTTGAGAAACAACACAAATACAGGACATACATAAAATGGGGATGGTTTAACCAAAAGTGCTTTAAACATAAAAACTGGAGAGCGAATACACTAGCACATTTTAAGATCTATCTTTGTTGCTTTTTATGACACTCTTCAATGAAAAAGCAGGACTGCATCTAGAGAGTACTAGTGGTTACAAATGACATTTCAACCTAATAAGCCAAGCAATGGCTTTGGTGGTGGGCTTAATCTTTTTCTTTATCTTCATACCCAGGTCAATAGAATTACTGACCTAAATCCTACTATTGTACCTATTTGAACAGCTTACACAAAATGATAAAGTGCATGAGCCAGCTCTAAATACCATTCTTGCTAATTCAGAGAAAATTATTCACATCAAATGTCAAACTCATTCAAAATAAACTTCAGGGATAAGTTTTGATGGCTAAATGAAATGGAATTTGTGTTTAGTGTGGGAATAGGTATAATTCTTTGGTTATCTGTCTGGTAACCCATGAAATCAAGAGCAGGAGAGAACCTCTAATTTCTCAAGAGGATGCTCTGCTCAGCTAGTCTGAATATACCTAATGAATCCAGCCAATTAGACAACACAGGTGGATAAAGGCCTAGTTTATCTACCGCAGTTATCAGGATGTTCCATATTCTGAGGACTGAATGGCTTCTATAGATGCTCAGAAGCAAACGGTTGCGGTCAGAGGATTTTGGTTCAAAATGTGGTGTCTGTGGACTGAAGATATCTTTAGGGTCATGCAGCAACTAAATGGACATTTTGAACACCTCAAATTTTAATTTAAAATTTCAAAGAAAAAATTAGATGGATCTCAGATGCCTAAGTCATTTAATGACTGTAATGTTAAATGATCTAAGAGAACAAATCTCACAGCTTATACCACCACTCTGATAAGAACACTCCAGGCATGTGAAAAATCTTATGTAAATTTCTTGGTCTTCATTATATTTGCCCCTTTTTTCTCACACATAGATACAGCCCCGTAAATTTTTTTTTTTGCTATTCCAAACAGAAGTCCAAAGATGCCCGTGGGAAGGGTCTGGCAAACCTAGGAAGTCACTGCATCACCAACAACAGCGGTGGGGGGGGAACCTGAGCCTGGGGGGGGGCTGTCGGGCCATGCTCAGATCTCACCTGGAGGTACCCAAAAGGAAGCAGCCTGTGGGAAAGAGGTATATGCAAATAAACCCAAGTATACCCCAGTACCAAGGAGGAAGGCACCCCCAGCATGAACATACAACCCTCCCAGCTCAGGATGCTGATCGCTTCTTGTAAACCTTTCCAGATCCAATTTCTAATTTGCAAGAATATCATGAATTCTTGAATGGTATGCATTTATATTTTAAGGAAGAATTGTGAAGACCTAAGATACGAATTTGAAATTTCAATGTGCGGCTTTTTTAAGAAGCTTCATGTTTACACTATTTTTTTTCTAATTTTGATGCTGCATTAATGAAGTTTCCGTTATAGGAGAGATGGCTGAAAACGAACACACTGTACAACTGTCTTTGTTATGAAGGCTTTATTAACATATGAACATTACAAAATTTTTTTAACAACAGTAAACTGATATAAACAGAGTTTTCTTTATAAAAAATGAGATTATTCTTTGTTTATAAATAAGTTTTATTTCCCTAAAAGTATGGTTTTGGCTGATCATTTTTCTCTTTTAAAAATCCAGTTTCGTTTTCTCACAAATTTCAAGCAGTACAACTAAACTTGAAACTAATACATTTTATTACATTTTATAAAATAATCTCTAAAGTATTTTAATGTTTGTTTTTTTCCACCACCTAAAACTAATGGTGGAACTAGAAACTAATTTCTCTTTTCATAATTCAAAAAAAAGAATAATACTTTCTATTTATTTTGCACATGGTCTCTCTTAACATCAACTGATACGCAGTAGTCATGACTCCTCCAACAGGTATCAATTTGAGTTGAATTTAAAAAGGGAAATCTAGTAGGGCTATGTGCATAGAAGACAATTTTTCACATTCCCCTCCACAAAAAACTGGTAAAAATATTAAAAGTATGGGAATAATATTGAAGGTTCTTGAACGCTAAAAGAAGACAAGAAAGACTTAATCCATTTGAAAAGTGTGTTGAATCTGCCTTTTAATGGCCAAAGAAGAAGAAGGAGAGTAGGCTTACTGGCAGAGTCTAGTTCATCTAGAATCAAGCAATCAGTGTGTCACCTTTTGCCTGCCTATTGCAGAACATCATTGAACATTTTCATTCTCTTAAGTCTATCTGACAATATGGATAATAATGTCACAAAAAATGATCACAATCACTTAATTTTGGAATGAAATGCCACCAAGTTACTGTGCTTTGCATGATGCTTGTACTTTTGACACACGCTTTTTAAAATGGTGTCTCTCATCAACAATTATGAACGTGTTTGGGTAGGTGTGCAATTATTTTAGCCATCTGAAAACTGAGAGACTCAGAGATGGAGCCGTTAAAGGAACTAAGTGTCACAGTACCTGCATCTCAGGTGGCACATGAAATTTCTCTTAACAGTAATCATTAATACAACAACAAAAGCAGTAACAAACAAACAAATGAATAAAATCCAACCCTCACAGTGAAGAGAAGTGGCTTAAATCTCTTCTTCGTTGCTAAATATCTGGTTGGGTAACAGAGTTGCCATTCAGCTTGAATTCCTTTTTTGTACAATAAAACTAATGCATATGGCACTCATTTGCTACGGGAGCAAGAAAGGTGAATTTGAAGCTGTTCTTCTGAAAAAAGGTTTAGAATTTAACTTACCACATAATCCTTTAGTTACTGTCTGAAGGCGAGAACTACCAACTCACCCTTCTACACCACGGTGATGTGTTTTAAAAAGAATATGGACTACACTTTGTAACAGCTCTTCTGGTAGTGTGGGTTTCACATGTTGTGCGACTATTTAGCAGATCCGGACCCTCCCTGGATTGCTTCAGATCGTGGATTCTAACTGGGCACAGGCAGAAGAGAGGTGCTTATTCAAAGTGAAGCAATTCTGGTCATGCACAGATGCAGAACTCTGAAGCGTTAAGTCAGCAGGCTAAACAAGGAATTGCCTAGTGCAAATCAGTGATCCTAGGACGGATGGGTGCTAAGTAGTAGGGTAACAGTTTTAGACTGAAACAAACCTTTGTCCTTATTTCAGTAACCCAGGCTTCAGACTTCAATTACTGCTCATCAGAACCCAACCTTTACTCAGTCATAACACATGAAAAAACAACCTGAGTATCAGGTAGCTCCACTTATTTTAGTATTTGGACAAATAATGAGCATGTTGCTCATGATTCGTGCAATGCTTAGTCCAGTTTAAAAGGTAATCTGTACTTTACTCTTTTTCTTTTCTGCATAAATGCTCCCTATATTTAAATATACCAAAAAAATTATGTTCAGTAGCACTACATGATACATTATTATCAAATCAATCACTTTAACTTATTCTAATCATAAAAAAATATATATAAACAATTTGGCTTTCACATAATCTCTCATTAAAGACAATTTCATTCTCAACAGCTAATTTTTGGTAAATCATTCCTAATAGCCAAAGTATTTCATAACCTTTGTGATCAAATCATGTATCTCTTGATATTATATTATGAACAATTACCACCTTGACAGCTCCTGTCATCCCTCACAGCTTGAATGCCTCAGAATAATTTAGAAGAAATAATAATGTACCATGTGTTGTTAGCCCACTGTTACGACAAAGTTATTGTCAATGTTAACACTCTGATATTTAGAAACCACATTCTTCCTTTATATTCTCAACTATGCGGTTAATGCCTTTATTCACCTAAATTCTTTTATATTATTATGACACTGAATGACAGGAGCTAAAACTTATCCAGGAGAGAAAGCTTTAAAAAAATCTGCAGCTGTGGATAAACTTTTTTTTAAATCATTCTAAAAAAGTGTCCTGCACTGAATGAATGAGAACTCACTAGCATAGTATTTCAAGTAGAGAATTTGTACTGGTATATAAAATGTGCATAAAATTGTCTACTCAACTGATATGCTCAAATCAGTTCCTAGTCTTAAGATTAAACTTTTTTTTGGGGGGGTGAAAACTTATGAACAGAAGTGCTCAAGCTTTCTATCTTCACCCACACAGATAATTCCACTTAAGTCAAGGGGAATAATCACCTCTGAAGTTTGAAGAACATCCAAATCAGTTAAAACCTGTGTGATTCTGGTACATCAAAACTTCCCAGAACACTGCTTTAAAATATGTAAGATTTTTACTCAGCTTGTTCTCAAATGCCAATGTTTCTTATGACCTGTTCAAAATATTGTGTAATGTGACGTAAAGCACAAAGGTTTTTTTGTGTGTGAGAGGGGGTTCTGGTTATGGGGGTTTTGGGGGTGGGATCATTCTGTAGAATTTTGAGCAACACAGAGATGACTGAGAGTTGGCAGTAGGTGAATACCAGGTGCCAAGACTAAGCATGTTGAAAAGAGATCCTATGGGCATGCAGACACTCACAACTTACTTGAAGGATCTTGTTAGTTTCATGTTTAGGATGTATATTCAGATAAATAAATAGACATTAAGATACTTCCTATCTACCAAAGATGGCTCACACAGCTGAGGAGATTTAAAAATCTAATGTGGACTATGCATCTGGGAAGTCCTTAATGGTGAGGGCTGGCAACTTGTCAAGGAATCCGACTGATTGCCTTAATTCATGACGACAGAGGAACGTATTTAGGTTCCATTCTTACTGTCCGGCTAGCTACAGCACAGGAATAAAAATGAGCCATAAAATATTCACTAGTGTTGTTGTAAACAAGTATATTGTTTCTACATTTTAAGACAAGGCCAGCTTAATTATTTTTAAAATTTTGAACACTGTTTTTTCAGTCCAGTAACTAAAATTTGATCCTGACTCACCCTTTTCCAGATAGGAAACAATTCTATTTGTTCGGAGATAGTATTACAAGATATTGGCATGATGGAGGCAATGGAGTTCTATACGGGAGCAACAAAGGGATGTCTCGAAGAGAGAGGCAAAATCAATATTTGTAGCCTGAGGCAGGAGGTAGCCAGCCTGCATGCTAGTGTGGCCAGCAGGAGACAGAATGAAGCTGCTCTAGGCATAGAAGCATTTCCAAGGTACTGATTAACCAGCTGAAGTTCTAATGAGCTGAAAACTTTGGGGAATTATCACTTGTTAGAGCCTTGTGCATCGAATGTGTCCATAACAGGTTAATATGTACAGCTGAGATATACTATCCTACTTCCACTGCTGTAACAATAACGACATGACTACATTCAACAGGATTCAACACGGAATGGAACTAAAGATTTCTATAAGGAAGAAAGATAATGCTGTTTATTCATATAAATAGTTTCTATGCAGTGGTGCCAGGCATAAACATTACAAGCTACCCACTTCTAATAAAATAATATCACTTCATTAGGACAGTAATGAGGAACCCCAAAGGCATCAAAAAAGAATGTGATTTCTCATTTTATGAAACTTACATATTTTGAAAGGAAAAAAATGAAGGAATAGGAGTGAAGGCTAACCAGTTTTGCAAAACTGATTTTTTGTAAGACAATTAGCATTTGCAGTAACCTCTCTTTCCTAATTAAGTGTCTCTGTTAATTAAAGGGAAAGAAATTTGATTTGAGCAGGACAAAGAAGAATGTTAAGTCTAAAGTAAGGGAGAGTACAGAGGAGTGAATAACAGTGTCTTAATTGTTACATTTTTTGATCTTATCAGAAAACATATTGTTGTGAATACTAACGTAACAAATTTTTTTTTGGTTCATGAAACCTGTCCTAGATATAACTATCCAGAAAAAAATCACCTTTGATTCAATGTCAGAGAGTCAGTTCCATGGGTTACCTCATTATATGCAATGTGTTACCAAACTTGTGATGAATGCTAGATACTTAAACTAGGCATTACCCAATTCACAGGCAAAACATGGAAGATAAGGCCAGCTAAAACAAAATTCCCTGATATAAATCTTCTGCAGTGGTCTGTCTTCTTCATAATTAAGCACATTACATAGTCATTGTTCAAATTACAAAAACAGTCCTGGGATCAGACAAGAGAAGATTGGTCTCCTCTCAAGGTGAATACCTGCATAACTATATTATAGAATCAGTTTCACTTTTATACTTTCTCCTCCTGGCCTGTAAGCCTTGATTTGTTATACATACAGTGACACTGCTTCAACAGAGGGATTGTAAGTGCCCCATTATAGAACCACTGATTGATGCAGATTTGTCTAAGGCAAGGAAGAAGGCTGAACTGAGTTCCCATACATCCTGAACAAATGTTTTAATCACTAGAATGTATTGAGGACGCAACGTGGCATCTGTCCAATTGCCACCACTTCATTCTCCTCTAAACATAACACTTGGTTAGAAGGAAGGATTACAGGTGACTACCTCCAAGAATACCATCTGGGACAGAGACTCAAATGAAAATTACTTGTAGTCCTAATGTGAGAACAGGATTTGCCCTTGTCCTCAATATTTTCTAGTGGCTAGCTACTTAGCTATTTCTTAAGCTGCATCCATGTGCTGACTTTGTTCAGATCCTGTGCTGAGGTACCTAGCCCTCACCATGCCATCTGAAAGGATGAATGTCACCCAAAATCTTAGATGCTACTCTGTAGTCAAGTACCTTAAAAAGATGTATGATAGCATCTAACTTGTAACACTCAGACTATTTTATTGATGTAGTGTTGTTTGATTACTTTTTAAAGAATGGTTGAGGTTGGTAGAGATGTCTGGAGATTGTCTAGTCCAACCCTCCTGCTTAAAACAAGGTTGACTAGAGCACGTTGCTCAGGACCTTGTGCAGTCAGGCTTTCAATATCTCCAAGGATGGAGACTCCACAACCTCTCCCGGGCAACCTGTTCCAGTGTTTGACCACTCCCATAAAAAAAAAAAAGTCTTATATTTAAGTGGGTTTTCCCATATTTCAGTTTGTGCCCATTGCCTGTTGACCTTTCACTGGGCATGAGCTGATTCCAACTTCCTTACTCCCTCCCATCAGTTATTTACACATATTGATAAGATCCTCCTGAGCCTTCTCTTCTCCAGGCTAAACAATCACAGCTATCTCAGCCTCTTCTTCTACAGCAGATACTTCAAACCCTAATGATCATCCTGGCCTTTCACCAGACTCTCTCCAGTATGTCCATGACTTTCTTGTACTGGAGAGAGAGACGGACATATGTCCCCATACTTTCTTAGGAGCCCAGTGCTGGATATAGATGTAGTCTCACCAATGCTGAGATGAAGAATCACCTCCCTCAGCCTGTTGGTGATGCTCTGCTTAACGCAATCCAGGAGGCTGTTGGCCTTCTTTGCTGCAAAGTTGCAGCATGTTGCTGGTTCATGTTCAAGTTGGTGTTCACCAGGACACCAGGACCCCAGCTCTTCTGCAAAGCTTCTTTCCAGCTGGTTGCCCTTAAACTTGTACTGGTGCATGGGATTATTCCTCCTAGCTGCAGGACTTTGCATTTCCCTTTGCTGGACTTTGTGAGCTTAGTGTTCCCTGAGTATGAGATGTTTTATTCAAAGCCATCCTTCAGCATGGATATAATTTTGCAGGATGCAGATGGCACTGGCACCTTCAGAAGAAAACTGGTACACTGCTGTATGAAAAAATAGCACTTCTGTAATTCAGAATCTCTCTTCCCCTTCCCCCTCTCAAAAAAACACAACAAACAAACAAAAAACACCAACATCTCAAAGAAATTATGAGTTTACCAACAAGCTCTCTAGTAAGCCAGTAATCCACCTTTTTGAGCTTTCTAAAGAAAATGTAATTGCTCCTTTTTTGTAATTTGCCATTGTCTTTTCTAGTATCCTTTCTTCTCCTACCTTTTACATCTAAAATCCTGTTTCAGAAAATAGAAACAGTGTTTGATGACGAACCATGCATTTCACCTGACTGTAAAGTCACTGGAAATATCAACCCCTTGTCTGCTCTTCAGCATATCACTTACAGCTTGTCTGCTTTTCCAAAGAAGTCCACCGGGCTCATAAGCTACAGTTTGTACATTATGCTTTACAGTAAACTGATAGTTTCTAATTTCCAATCCTGTCAGTTTCAAATGAAAATTTTAGCTTTTGAATCTGCAGCTTTGCTTAGTTTATTCCAAGACTCCTTATTTTTCTGGAGAAATTTTCCACCATTTGCTGATCAGACATACTGCCTCCTGCTGAATTTTCCGTACCGGTTTAGGCAGAGCATGACTGCATTCACTGCCATACCACTGAGAGGAGTCCTTAATGATATATTACTGAAATGTTTGTGCCTTCCTTTACTTTAGAGGGAAATCATTAAACCCTTTCACAGTTCCAGGAGCAACTGAGGAAACAAGAGACTTTGAAACAATTGAACAAAGCTGCCCAGGAAAATTATTGACTTAGCAACACAAGTCAGATCTCAGAAAGCAGCCTTATAGGCTACCACCAGACAATAGCACCCCTTCCTTCTCCTGCAGAGAGGTTTGTGAAGAAGTGGTGGGATTTCCAGAAAATGTCGGAAAGACATAGGTAGCCACATATACCTTTTCCTCTCTGGTGCTTATTACCATGGCGAAGGAGATAATCAGTTCCATAATACCTCCATCTGCGGCTTCGGAGCACGCTCCCACTCAGGGTCCCGCACCTGCCAGACTGGCTCTGTCACTTTTTCTTTTGAATGGGTAGCTGCTGACTATGGGTGCATATATATATTTGTGTGTGTGTGTGTGTGTGTGTATGCAGGTAAGCAGAAGATACTTTAATTTCTCTCCTGTGGAGAGCACAGCATAGCGAAACTATCTGCCACAGAAATGGAAAAAGGCCATGCAGTAAGTGAGGAAAAAAAGGATATTTTGTGATCGTACACTTGTTAACTCCTAGGTGATGTGTAAGTTATTGAAATGAGGTATGGCTTTCAAAGAAAACTGATGAAAGGGAATCAGAGCAAAGAAAGACAAAGTGGAATAAATTACAGAACAAGTGGTTTATTCTTCCCTTTCTTTAAATCTGTTGCATAAGAATGTTGTACGTTAATATCTATGTATTAAATGCTGCTTCTTTTGGACACTTTGGACCAAGTACTGAATTCAATGTCTCTTTCGTCTGAATATACTAAATGAAATTAGATCTAACCCACAACAAATTTGATTAATGCTTTATGATCTCCAAGATATAAATTTGCTCACATTTAGTTATTTCTTATCCCTCTTTGTCTATTTACTGAAGTGAAAGTAATTTGCTACATTTGGATTTATTTCGGTCTTGTTTGCTGTTTCATGTTCTGATTTCTTCCCTAACTTTTAAAAATAACTCATCTTCCTAAATTATCCGTGTACGTGAGTTAGTTATTTCTGTTCTTGCTGTCAAATCCAGTATATTGCATCATTCTAGCTCAGGTAATGACTCACTTCTGAATGATGTGGTAATTTGCTAAACTCTAGACACTTTCAATAATAGCATTCCAGATACCAAAAAATTTTTTTTCCAAACCAGTGAAGGTTGCTAAGTGACAGAAATGTACTTATCCACCACATCAGTTGTAGTTACCTCAGCGCAAAGAAACAATCTTACACACCCACATCATAAAACATTTTATTAGTATGTTCTATAAAAAGCTATATTTTATTATAACTTAACCTTAACTCTGACATTTTGGCTGTTTACTTTTGTGTATGAACATTTACTGTGAGTTTTTTCATCTCATTATTTAAGGATTCAAGTGAGAATGTAGTATTTTTACAAAATGTCGTTTCATTTCTTGGTCAGTAGCTTTGATTTCTTGGAAAAAATGGCAGAAATTTTGATATTATCTTGGTATCAGTTTTCATATAAAAACTGTGGTCTTCTCTCTGACACAAAGTGGAATTAAAATGCATCTGAAGTATCTCTGCTTCAGACTTCTTCTGCATTTTAGTGTGAGTTCTATAAATAATATTGGGTCAGAATGATAATGGGGATTTTGGGACAACACATCAGTTATACAGACAAGTATAAAAATGTTTTGTATTGGCAACATATTTCCAGTGTCACTCCCATGCTTTTTTATGTTTGGATTTTGCAAATAATTGGATAGCTTAACACACCTGTCAGTGAACAACTTTAAGTATTTTGTTTTACCAGGTGAGGATTTCCCATCACTTATGAGGGTCTTTCCTGTTAAGTAGGAAATACATGAATATACAGTCTTTCAAACAATATCTATGTGGTAAACAGATAAGTAGAGTGAAAAAACTAGCTAAATTAGTAATGACTGGAAAAAAAAATACTACCTCATAGCTTGAAACTGTTAAGTGAAAAGGCACAGTCTATGAGTGATACATCATATCTGCACGTCTGTAATAGCCAGCAAAAGTTCATCAGTGAAAGCACCTGGCATGTAAGCAGTATGATGCAATAAAACAATATGACTTTGCTTTGGTCACTCAAAGAATTAATTGTCAATAGCCTCCTTCTAATTATATGTTGACTATTTTTCTGTTCTCCTTCATCTTCAATGTTAGAGAATTGCAGACAGTGTTCAAGCAGCTTACTTGACCTTGATTAAAGTCTGATGCATGAACACATATCAAAATCTATCTCTATGAGTTTTTAAAGTACTTCTGAGAATAAATACTTTTACTGAAATACCAGGTGAGAACTAAGTTTCTGATCCCACAGTTGCAGATATATCTAGGTCTCAGCCACTTAGACTCAAATATGACTTCTGCTTTTGAAGGGCTGAAATCACTTTCTAAATTATAACCTGACAATTAAATCAGCATGCATCTACACTCCCTGTCTCTCTTCCTTCCTTCCTCTTTCTTTGTCAAAAATGTAATAAATTTCTGGTTAATGGAAACCAATAGCAAAACATTCCCTATTAGATGGCCATCATGGCTATGCAATGAGATATAAATAAAATCATTAAAGCATGTACCTAGTTTAAACTTTTTTTCCCCCTCATACAGAGCCTACGATTAGTAAATATAGAGAGCAAATATTCTCACAAAATCTCCTATCTAAAAATGTTATTCTTTCTTTAACCATGAATCTGTATCACCTGACCAATCTCCACTGATCCTTTCTTCTTGAGGAAAATAGAAGAAAATTGTAGTTCCCTTGCACTTTTTCTGATGCTTGCTCTGGTTGTTAAATAGGTGCTTTGGATTGTTACAGAGGTATATACAGAATTTTTAACTACTTTACTTCAAAGGTAAACATTTAGATAAAGTTAGAGCACTTTTTTAGTAATAAGCTGTACTGTTCTGATAATTCTGGTGAGATAAAATAACAAGCTCATATTACATAGCTCTTGTTATATTTAATTCATGTTTTTAATAGCATTTTTATTGGCCAAATTTGCTTAATGTCTATTTTCTTTGTATTTCTTTTGAAACAATAAATACTATTCACAGATTGTGTGTGTGCTGTCTTTAAAAATCAACACTTAGAATCAACTGAAGAAGTTCACTTTATCTAAAGCCAAACTCAGCTGTATTGCCTTGAATATTATGGGTTGGTGACTGTTTATTAAGTAAACCAAACCAGCGTACTGCCTCAGAATTTATCCACATTTTACTCAAAACTTTGCATGTCAAAGTAAATGAGCAAACTCAGAAAGAACAGAAGGTCTCCCTGCGAGATCTGAAGATGTTACCTTCCTTCCACCATGCACATGCTTGGCGCTATATAAATGTTAGTATTCATCCTCTGCAGGCTGCACCTGTATTAGAGGTCAACATCACTGCACATGCTTTACAGGTCTGACATTCTGGTAGGGAGCAGCGGTGCGTATACACATCATGGCCAAGCTGACACACAGATACAGCATTCAGCAGGCTTGAAACTATGCCTGTTTCAAGTCAACAGAAACATTTTGCCTGTGCTTTCAGTGGGGCCAGCAGCCTGCCCTATCTTAATAAATCCCAAAGCTATTATTTTAATTCCCTTGTAGGTACCAACCCCGATAGCAGCAGGGGCAGAACAGAAGGTCTGCCTCCTTCTGTTGTATGGGAATAAATCTGATTTCTGACAAGTTTATTTCACCTTGATATACAGCCTTTAACTTGGTTTCTATTTTCCTATTCAAGGTATGTTAACATGTTTTACAATGTTAATTGCTGTTTTTACATCTTTGCACATACAAAGGTGCAAATACTGCAGCTGAGTAGGAGAAGAGGGAGACACTAAGTCTGCCTCTCACTTTCCTTGAAAATCTATGTGCAGAGACAAGAAAGAGGCAAGTAAATTCATTTAAGATCACATTCTGCCACTTTTTCACAGAGCAGAATTTTACTCTGTGACCCAATCTAGAGCAAGGTATTTTTCAATATAAGATAGCGTAGAAGAGTTAGACTGTTACTGGGATTCAAAATCAAAATACACACCTTCATAATATATCAATAGCAAAATAAAATTATTTTTAAAGAGAGGTTTTGAGGCTGATCTTGTATTTGACAATGAAATCAGAGTGTAATGTTTGAAAACCTTGCTTCATATAATATTCCTTATGTAAAATTATTACAGGCAGATGTTGAAAGAAACACCAAGACCTCAGCTCTGAGGCCCTTGTTCCCAGTGAGCGGCACCTTACTTTCTGAGTAATGGAGTAGTTCTCAGACACCAGAATTTACCTGCTTTTAAGTGAACAATATCAGTTTTTAGTATCAGCAAAGAACTAATTCCTGTATCAGGCTTCAGGCTTGATTTATGTTAACAGTAGTCATGATTCCTACTCCTCAGACTGAAAGATGGACGTATCACAGAATCACAGAATGATCAAGGTTACAAGGAACCTTTAGAGATCACCTAGGCCAATTGTTCTGCTCAAGCAGGGTCACCTACAGCACATTGCACAGGACTGAGTCCAGATAGCTTTCAAATATCTCCAGCAAAGGAGACTCCACAACCTCTCTGGGCAACCTGTCCCAGTGCTCTGTCACCCTCCCAGGAAAGAAGTTTTTTCTCATGTTCAAATGGAATTTCCTGTGTTTCAGTTTGTGCCCATTGCCTCTTGTCCTGTCACTGGGCACCACGGAGAAGAGGCTGGCCCCATCCTCTGGGCACCCTCCCTTCAGATACTTATACGCATTGACCAGATCCCCCCTCAGTCTTCTCTTCTCGAGGCTGAAGAGGCCTGGCTTTCTCAGCCTTTCCTCATAGCAGAGATGCTCCAGTCCCTTCATCATCTTAGGAGCCCTTTGCTGGACTCGCGCCAGGAGCTCCATGTCTCTCTTGTACTGGGGAGCCCAGCACTGGACACAGTACCCGAGATGTGGCCCCACCAGCACTGAGTAGGCGGGCAGGATCACCTCCCTCCACCTGCTGGCAATGCTATTCCAAATGCCACAGCAGGATACCACGGGCCTTCTTGGCCACAAGGGCACATTGCTGGCCTCATGGCCAACGTGCTGTCCACCAGGACGCCCAGGTCCTTCTCCGTAGAGCTGTTGTCCAGCAGGTCATCCCCCAGCCTGTACTGGTGCATGGGGTTATTCTCCCCCAGGGGCAGGACCCTGCACTTGCCTTTGTTGAACTTCAAGAGGTTCTTCTCTGCCCATCTCTCCAGCCTGTCCAGGTCCCTCTGAATGGCAGCACAGCCTTCTGGGTTATCAGCTACTCCTCTCAGTTCTGTATCCTCAGCAAATTTGCTGAGGAGGCACTCCGTCCCTTCCTCCAGGTCACTGATGAAAAAGTTGAACAAGACTGGACCCAGTATTGACCCCGGGGGACACGGCTAGCCTCAGGCCTCCAACTGGACTCTGTGCCACTGATCACAACCCTCTGAGCTCTGCCATTCAGCCAGTTTTCAGTCCACTTGTCTGCTCATCTAGCCTGTAATGTCCAAAGGAAATTCTCTTGCCCAACTACAATTTAATGAGTAAACTATAAGATTTACTATATAAAATTCTATGGACTATACTGAAAAGTACAGTAAGCTACTGTAAGCAGTTGTAGCTATCCCTCGTGGCTTTAAAGTTGATTATATATGCCACATCATATATCTCTTGCCAAGCTACTAGGGTTTTTTTCCTTTTTTATAATAGTTAAAATATATCATTCAACAGTATGTTCAATATACACTGGTGTAACAGAAATCAAATTTCATTTTATATTTAGAGAAACCTGTTTAATTTACATGTTAGTCCTAGAATTGCAATGAAAAGCAGCACGTCATGCTGAGGCATTTTTGTTGCCTAATACTTATTTACATTTGTTCTGAGAATAGGAAATTTGAAAGTCTCTATTTTTTTGTAAGAAACTTATTATGCAGCACTACTTTAAAACTTCAGACTGAAGTAATACTTCAATGGATACCAAAGGAGCTATGGAATTTATATTGACTTACAAAGAAAATCTAGTGTCTAAGTAAGGGATAGAAGGTTTCTGAAAGATTTAGTCTCTAAATACAAAATAGTATTAAAATGCTCTTTAATGTGGTATAGGTGGGTGGAAAACAAAGCTTGCATGCTGCCTTAATGCGCAAGTTGCCCTATATTGTATTTTTCAACTGTAACAGAACAGACATTCCCACTGAAAAACAAGACCAAGGAAAATGACATTTTGGACGAGGAGATTGTACATAAAGCAAAATGCCAGCTCTAGAAACATCTCTGCTAAGCATTACTTGAACATATCAGCCCCCTGCCCTGCTGGCTCAGGCTGCAGCCTGCTCCGGTAGGAAAGCAAATTTGAAATCAAAGAGATTACACTTACAACGTCTTCATGGTGCAAAACTGACCCTAGTTCCAAATGTAAAGTCAGGTGTCGTTGTATAAAGAATTCCCTCCAGTCCTGCCTTGTAAATAATGTATCAGTCATACAATTTTAAGTCCAGATATGGAAGCGACAAACAAGCAGGCCAACCTGGGGCTACTGGAGAACTGTAGATCTACTTTTTCAGGGTGTTTTCGTTATGCAAAGAGGACAGAAGGGGACACCTTCTCACGACCCAGCCCCTCTCCTCATCTGCCAATCCTGTCTGTACTCTCGGAGCGTGACTACCTCGTGCAGAACTTAAATATATTCATTTGAGGACACTGCTCAGGAGGATCTAAACGGAGAAGCTCAGCTACCTGCTCCCTCTTAAAACATTTAAGTCTTTTATTTACCATAAAGGCCACTGGGGCACATGCAGGGCTGCAGCCCCCTAAATTGGGTTTCACACTGCCACGGCACTGCCACTGCAGAGACAGAAGCGCCGCGCAAGGACCAGCGACCAGCGCCGGGCCCGGAACAGCCCCGGCCGCGCTCAGCAGCAGGCAGCGCGGAGCCTCGGGCCGCGCAGTGCAGGCGCGGCGCGGAAAGAGCCCGCGGCCGCCGCCGCTTCAAAGGGGGGGGGGGGGGCAAAGCCGGGGCCACCCCGGGGGCGGCTCTGCCTCCACCGCCCCCCTCGGCCGGCGGCGCGGCCCGCCCGGCCGCCCCGTCCCGGGGCCGCGGCCCCCGCCCGCCCTCCGCGCCCTCCGCACAGGCGGAAGGCCGCGGTGGCGGTGTCGCGCCGGCAGAGGCGAGGCGGGGAGCGCCGCGGCGGCGGCCGGCAGCGCCGGGACGCGGGAGGCGCCGCCGCCGCCGCCGGACGGGGTACGTGCGCCGGCGGGGGCAGCTGCCGCGGCGGCGGCGGCACGGACACAGGCAGGTGGTGCGGCGCCGGGGGAAGGACGCTCCGTGCGCTCTTCACCTGTGGGCGTGACCGCCCTCCCTCCTCCTCCTCCTCCTCCTCCTCCTCTTTACTCGAAGGGCCGGCGCTGCTGGCGCGGCAGAGCCTAAGAGCGGCGCACGGAGAGGAGGAACCCTGCCGCCGCCGCCCCTCGTTGTAAAGTGTCCCGCCCGCCGCGGATCCCGGCCGCCCTTCGCGCCTCCGCCCCGGCGAGCCCTGAGGAGCGGCCGGCAAAGGAGACCAGGCTGGACTCGCCGGGGCACGGGGCCCCTCTCCGCCCGGCGGGCGGCCTCTCCTTCTCTGCCGCCGCCCCTCCTCGGCGGGTGCCGCGCGCGGGAGCGCATCGTCCTCGCCCCGCGCAGCTGCCGGGCGGCGGCGGCCGCGCAGCTCCCGCGCCCTGCCCGCGGCGCGGCCGCCATGCTGCCCGCGGCTGTGAGGCGGCGGCGGCCTGACGGGGGGGCGCCCTAAGGCGGCGCTTGGGCGGGCGGTTGGGCGGGCGGGGCGGCCTCCCCGCGGGGCTCCTCCGCCAGCGCCGCCCCGGCCGGGCCCCTTTGCTGAGGGGATTCACCTTCTGGGGGAGGGGGGAGAAGGAACACGAGCCACACAACTTCTGCCAATTAAAAAGAAAGAAGAAAAGAAAAAGAAAGGCTCGTTCGTGGGACGCCCTCAAAGCTCAGCACCACGCCAGGTGCTCACGTCCTCCCCCTGCCCAAATCCACCTCGCTAGCGAGTCTCACCACGGTCACCGGAGGAAACTTGGCTGAGGCCACGAAGTCTTGCGCACTTGAAGTCGCCTTGGCTTTCTGGCTGGAAGATGCTTCTTGCAGCGGGACCGTGTTGCTGCTGAGGAGCCCCTGGTGTGTGGAAGATGCCTTGCTTTGGGATTATGCGTGGACAAAGGCCATCAGTCAAGGGGAGAGCTGGCTGGTGAACCTCGCTGACTTTCCCCCCCTCTGGGGAAGTGGCTTCAATGGCTCCATCTCCCAGGAGAAGCAGTAGGAAAGATGCCAGCGCCTTGCCGAGCATGTCCTCGACTTTCTGGGCTTTCATGATCCTGGCTAGTCTCCTAATCGCTTACTGCAGTAAGTACATATTTGTCCTGGTGCTTTTCCTGGACGTAAATCCATGCCCTTCCTGTCTGAGGTGACGCTTCTGGCAAAGGCCAAGGTGTGAAGCGGACAGGTGTTATCTCCTGCGCGTTAGACTTACCACCCCGACTCCTCTGCCCCCACTCCCACTGCCCCATGGTAAAGCAGGTAGACCAACGCTTTAATATTGCTGTGTCTCAGGAGCATGGGGTGTCCTTAGGTTGTAGATGTGGCGTTTCGGATCCGAACAGAAACCTCTCGTGCATCTTATGAACAAACTTTTTAGTTGTAGCAACCATGATCCAGTGCTCCCTGTTTATTGTCAGATGTTACCAGCTCTCTTCAGGACTGCTCCTTCTTCGTACACGCTCTCTTTACTCTAATCCACTTTCCATGAACAGGAGCTATTTTGTTTATGTTAATTCCTTTAGGAAGCGCGTACTTAGTCCAGTGACAGATGTCTTAACATCACTGCAATCATATGTGATTCCCTGAGTGTGAAATTGCATTGGAACAAGCCCCAGAGCTTCCTTAGCATATCCTCAGGAGCATAGTAAAGGCACGCTATCCGTTTTAGAGCTGCTACATAGATTATCAGTTGAGTTTTGTACAGTTCATTTTCAGGCTTGATAGATTCTCCGCCCATTAATTGCACTGGTTTGCAGGTATACGACATCTGTAGGAATCAAGTGTCTGGCGTGTTTATGCTTTAAAACATCTTTATTTCTTCTTGCTTCATTTTAATGCTCTCAGCAATTGTAATTTTCAAGCAGTTATGTAACATAAATATAGTTAATACCCATACTACTGGGAAATACACGTTTGTCCGTAGTACCAGAACGCGAATCTTTCAACAAGAAGAACAGAAAAAACAGTTTCTATGCAATAATAAAAAATATGTAATTTATCAGGAGGGACTCGCACAACTTTGCCAAAATGAATCTACACTGTATTTTCCCAGCCTGAGCTGACTGTGATCTGTAATTTACCCGTAGTGTGTATTCCTTTCATTAGCTGTAGCTAGCATAAAAGACTTTGCACTAGGCTTGTCATGTTGAGCTGTGATAGGTGTAGGTTATGATGACTAGGAAATGGATTCTGGTTTTCAGGAGCGTACCTACTGCATTTCTTCACCCTCAGTTCCATTCCCTCCAGCCTTATTGTATCGGTTGGAAAAACAGAGATGTGTCTCTTCTTTTCTGAAATAAGATTGTAATTGGATAAAATAAGTTTTAATTCACTACTTTGCGTGTTACAGGGACGCTTGACGCTGACACCGTTTATTCACTGCCTTAACAGTGAGAGGCTTATTCCATCAGTAACGTTTTTTGTAATTACTTTTTGTAATTTAATAATTTTGCATCATACCTCTCATTAAAAATCATGTCAAAAAGCCATGCTTTAGAATACTTTCATTTTGTGCTTAATGCCATATTCAGTGTGCTAATAAATGTAGAGGGTATACAAAGCACTTTGTGAGATTTAAGATAATTTATATGCATTCTAGGAAATAAGTGTCTCAGAAAATTCCTATTAGAGGATGAATTGTTAAAGTCTAGAGAGAATTCAGCTGGATAATAGTAGTTGAAAATACTAAATTTGCTTTAGAAATCTCTGGAGGGTCCCAGGTTTTTTATGAGAAAATCCTAATTCTTCTGTGAATATACTTTCTGTAAGCATAGCCTCAGAAAGAGTTAACTGTAAACTCAGACTCTTTAAAAATGATTTATTTTCAACAGTGGAGTTGAAGGAGTTAAGGAGTGAAGGAAAGAAGTTGTTCATTTGAATTGTGAGATCTTGTTCATTATTTATTTTTGGTATCATTTACTGATGCTGAAGAATGCAAATGCTAGCTGATGTATGAAGACAATTTCTGGTGTGCTTAAGTGACCAGTTTCTAATGACTTCTATCAACCGGTGTAGATGGTATTCCTCAGATATGTAGTACACTCTTCATGCCATATAGAGCTGAAAAACACCATGCAGCACAAAATATGCAGTGTCAAAACACTCCATCATTTATGTAATGTTTCACTGATTTGATAACTGTGATTCCAAATGTTAATGAAGCATCATTTACATCTTATCTGGTTGCTATAGTAGTTGAAAAATTGTTAAAATGTTTTTGTCCTGTGGCAAGGATGAAAATGTCTAAAAATGCAGGAAAAAATTGTGGAGATGTTTGTTGGTAATACTGTAAATTTTAGGAACTCTTTTCAAAGTCATCTAGGCTTTATTCAATCCTTTTTCATCTGATGCCTTATTTTTTGCATAATTTGGAGGGTAGCTGTGTTTTAAGAATAACAACCTTGCTGTATTTCCTAAAAAGTAAAAGAAAAGTATTTCCTTAAATGTAATGTGTTCCATATTTTTTCACACATCTTAGATATTTGAAAGTATGCGAACTTATATCTCTTACATCGAGTAGACCTGTGAAAAACAATGTAAGGTAAATATGTGATTAAAGTAATCACAGTACTTCATATCTGATTATCTCGCACAGCATTGTTTTACTGTACTTATGTCAAACCCTACAGCTCCAAAAAATCAGAACTTTTATATTTTTTCTGTATTTTTATAACACTAAAAGGAAAACTTTCAGTATGTATTCCTTATTTTCTTTTTTTATTAGCCTGACTAAGCTTATTCCAAAATCAGTTATGTGAATATTTCTTCCCCTTCTCCTTATTAGTTTGTGAGTTTTTATTTCTGGGAATATATTTCTTGTACAGCATAGTCATCCCTATTAGTGGGAGCAACCAGTGAATACCATACTCTCAGTTCCGCTTGACAGCTAAACAGATATATATCCTGGCCATGTTTTATAAATAGGTACAGTCCATGAGACTCTAATTTATACTTTAATTTCTGAAGCCAATTATGTTCTCTTTGTCATGGTAAAATGATAAGTTGACCATTTTTTTCTTCCTTAAATGTTTAGTTTATACTTAGGGATAGTGGCTCCATCCTATGGTGGAAGAAAAACCTGCATCAAATCAATTAGGTTAGTTGCTATAGTGATAAATATAGTGTAATATTCTCCTCCTGAAGAAAAACGTTCTGATTTGGTGGGCTCTCAACAGAAGGAGGCAAACATGAAGTAGTTAAAATAGGCTGTTTATATAAGCCCACTTCTATAATGACTACCAAGGAGTTAGTTTACTTCCCAGAAACATAAGTAAATGTAAAAACAGGATTGAAAGGCACTATGCTGGTAGAAGGTGAACACCTGGAATTGCGATTCAGAATTACAGGAGCTGTTACATTTTTGGATTCCAGGCATGAATTCAGCATACTTGTTTCATGAATAGTAGCAGACTGGGGAGAAGCATCTAATGAGAATTAAAGCTTTAAGTTATTGTTTCTGTGTTGTGAAGGAATTTTTTTGTTTCTCCTTCTGTAACTAGTATTTACGTTTTCCCGTGTTAGAAAGTTTGGTCAAATTAAGAAGATTTTCTGTGATATCAAAGCTGTATGCTACATCAGAAATCTAAGCATGTTTTTGAATCATAGTGAATTTTGAGTGCATTTATTCAGCTTACTTTCCTGTAAATATTGAGGTGCTTGTATTTGGTATGATTTTTGTATGTAAATGATGACTCTTTAAACAATGTATGATTCAGCTTTAGCAAAGCTGTGGCAGTTACGAGTTTTTGACTTTCCTTATTTTATACTGTTGTATAACCATAAGGAATACAACACTGCATCCCCATGGTGTGATAGGTTTTGCTGTTTAGGGCAAGCAAAACAGGTTATTGAAAGGCATTACCAAAACTGAATGCTATTTGGAAAGTTCACCTTCCTGTTTCAATATTCAATTTGGAAGACGGTGTAATATGAAGCCCAATATTTATGCTTAATCAATGATGATAATACTAACAAAAAAAAAAAAATCCCAAGTCCAAAATCAAAATGTTTCCTGTAACTCTGCAATTCTGCTTTGTAAATAGATGTGCAACTTCTTTCATAGTTATGAGAGATGAACAGAGAAAATGTTCTCCTCATTTCTTTTTCTCCTATTTCTTTTACTTACTGAATGCAAATGAAAGCATTGCAATAATGAAATACTGACAGGTCATATTAAATGACTGATTTTACAGTCTCCCATTTAAATCTGTGGAATTTGTTGAGTAGAAAAATCAAATCCTTGATATAAATAAATCAAAAAATCTCAAAGATTTTACGTGGTACCATGCGAAATATAAATAATACCCATGGAAATTATTATACTGACCTCATCTGAAACAGATCTTATTCTTGCACATTGGGTGCTTATTTGAGAAATATGATTTTGTCACTGTCCTGTTCTGGAATTACTTTCTTTATAGAAAACAAAGAATACTTTAGGCCTAAATGTTCCTTTATGCTATTTAATACTGCCAGCAAGGATGTCAGTTAGCTCTGACTGTCACCTGGAAACCTCTCCAGCATGCGCTACCATAACATTACACATAGTTGCTGAACAGTTGTCAGATGATAAATAATCACTGCTGATTTATATCAGATGCAAACAAGTGACCTCTGAATGAGAGGTTACAGCTCCTGTTACTGATCCTGTATCATCCAGATCACTTTCTCTGTTTTTTTTCTTTTTCTTTTTCTTACAAATGAAAAAGACAGATTAATAAATCTGTACAAATGATCTGTAGTTTCATTTTGTTTTCTGCAAGAATCACTATGCTTGTATTTTTCCCAGACTTTGCACACTGACTGAATGTAACATATAGAGCAACTGTCATTGTTCAAACCTTCTTCAGTCGAGTTTGTGTATAGAAATCAAAAATAATGCTTTTATGACATTAAACAAGAAAAGCAAGATATTAAAATTTCATTTCTTTATGTAACATCCCAGCTGCTCCTTTTTAAGAGAGTTCATTTTTTTGAATTAAAAATGGTGCTTTAAAGTTAATTGCCTCCTCAGCATACCACCTGTTAATGTGAGCACCAAACTGACATTTAGAGTATCTGACCAGTTAAGTTGTAATATGTCTAGATGATCTATTACATAGATGTTCTTGGCACCAGCATAAGAACTGTCTTCTTGTCATTGCTTTTAATGGTGAATTCAACCCTTTAAGGACAAGTAATGATCATTTACAGTTTCTCAAATGTATTTGAATTCTGTTGACTACTACTTCAGATGCAAGTATAGCAACTGATACAGATGGATATACTGGGAAGCAGAGATGGAGGGAGAACTACAAAGAAATAGATATATCAATTAAATGTGAGGATAAGGAGTCTCCTATGTCTTTCAGTAGGATTGACAGGAGAGATTAAGACCACTCTGTCTTACTCTTTTTCTCTGTTTATTCAATACACAGTGATGTTCATAGCATATACTATTAAAAGAATATTATGAGCATGGACTAGAGCCCCTTTGTCATGAATGAGTATATAATGATTGTATCTTCTTTCTCTCTGTTCCCATTAATCTTTCATTCTTTGCTTAGTGATTCCATTGAAGAAGTAGTGAGTCCTTCACTGTAACTAGCCTTGTGAGTGGGCACCCTGCTAGCATGTGGGGGTATGAAATTTCTCAGTTTTTAGATGTAATCTATTTTTACATCTCCTGCTTTCTTAGTGAATGCTCTAACCATTATGTGAAAAACTACTATGTGAAAAACATATACCAGCAACTAGACCAGTGTCTGCCATGCTAAATATACGTTTATTAGATGTACACTTTGCCTGTTGACTTTGTGGCCCGTATCTTATTTTAGGTCTTGGATGGACTGCTTCTTTTTACATGGTTTTTCAGACACTTAATTGCTCTCAGGTAAAGAAAAGTAACTTATCTAACTTTAGGTATGAGGAACATGATTTTTTCCAGAGTAGTCTCTGATCAACAACACCTTTGGTTCTTTTTTGATTTACAGCTAGTTACCAAAGATCATTCTGGGTTTGGAGTCTCTTTGCACTTCTTTTAGGTGCCTGTAGCATAATACAGCAATAAAGAAGTTGCTTCTCTAGAATGAAATATAATTTCTTTTGCTAAAAGGTATGCTACTTTTGGAGAAAATGTGAAGTATAGCTAGAGAGGCCTCTGTCTACTCTTTTAACTGTGGCTACCATTCTCTTCAAGGCTGTAGGTTGATATGATGTATTTTGAGTTTTGATTTTCTCTGCCTCCTTCTCCTGTAGCACTACGTAATGTGTGCTTTCAATTTACCCTCACTTTTTCATCTGTAAGAGCTTTCCACCACTGACAACACCTGTTCCTCCAACAAGAGCATGTTTTAACAAGGCAGAATCTTTTGATATTTTTAGGATCATATATCTGGCAAAATAAAGGCTTCAGTCCTTGTCTAGGACTGAAAGTAGCAACCCAAGTTAGACCTCATTGTTCTGGTTAGAGCTTTGAAGGCCCAGAACCAGGACTGTCTTTATGTTTAATCTTTTCTATTTTGTGTGGAGGTTAATTCCAGAGCACTGGTAACAGATGTGTTCTGTATGCATTTCATGTACCAAAGACTAAAGAAAAGCCCAGAGCAGAATACCTAAGAGAAAAGTAACATTTCCTGTTACAAGTTGTGTTGGTTGGACTCATTGTCAGCTGCTGCAGAGTAGAAGCATAGTGACTATCTGTACTTGAGTGTAGTGGTAGAAGCGGCTAGTTCCATTAGCTGACAAAGCTGTATTGTTTGAGATAATCGTATGAGAAAAAGGTGCTTAATTCTTGCAGAAGCCAGTAATTACTAGGTATGAAAAAAATTGTTTGAATTCTGAATTCTATTAAAAAGTAAAAGAAGCTTTTTTATTGTGCTGTTGTTAATCACAATTGAATTTATAGTGGCTTTTACCTTTGCTCTTAGGGCTTTTTTTCTGATTATCTTAGGACTTTGATTTTGACAAACGCGTTTCAAGAAATGTTACTTTGACAATCTGTGATGCTATTAAGCCCGGAAGCCTGTACTGCTTTTGATACTCTTAGATGTCTGCACCCCTCTTCGTGAAGTATTTAATTTTTCCACTGAATTATGCTGGCGCAAAGTTTGGCAGAATAGCTTAGCCAGATGATAGAAGTGGGTTTATGCTAAGCTCCTGCACTTTTCATTAAATGGTTGAAATGCAAACACAAATGCAGACATATATTCAGAAATGCTATGGGAACAGTGACTTCTGACACTTCTTGTTATCTTGCTTTTAACTAAACTAAATATGAGCGTAACAGTTATTATAGAAGGTTATCTGGTACTGACAGCATTCTCTGGTGTTAGTGAAAGGGCTCACAGGTTTCAGTTTTTGTTGAAACAAATGTACTTTATGTTAAATTTTGAACAGACGCTTTTCCTTTGTACCATCTGAAAGAAACGTATCATATTTAAAAAAAAAATAAAAAAATCATTTGAAGTGTGTTTTCTTTTCTTTTTGTAAAGTGGGCATATTCCAAAGTAGTTTTGGGTATAGACTAGAATCATGAAATTGGAAAATTATTGACTGAATTGAAATACTGTAATAATCTGAGTTAATCTTGACAATGATTTACTGAAAACGTATCAGAAGGGTATGCCAGAGATTTTTCAATGTACACTGCCAATACTATTTTATTGAACATTCATTTTCACTGACAGAATGTGTATATGTTTGCATGTGTGTGCGCTCAATGCAAGGCACATCAATTAAAAACAAAACTGATACACTCTAGAAACTGTTATCACTGAATGTTAAAGGTGATGGCACTACTGGAGAGAGTCCAGCAAAGGGCTACAGAGATGATGAGGGGACTGGAGCATCTCTTCTCTGAAGAAAGGCTGCGAGAGCTGGGCCTGTTCAGTCTGGAGAAGAGAAGACTGAGAGGCGATCTCATCAACGTGTACGAGTATCTGAAGGGTGAGTGTCAAGAGGATGAGGCCAGCCTCTTCTCCGTGGTGCCCAGTGACAGGACAAGAGGCAACGGGCAGAAACTGATCCACAGGAAGTTCCATCTGAACCTGAGAAAAATCTTCTTTCCTGTGAGGGTGACAGAACATTGGCACAGGTTGCCCAGAGAGGCTGTGGAGTCTCCTTCCCTGGAGATCTTCAAAAGCCGTCTGGATGTGATCCTGGGCAATATGCTCTAGAGGACCCTGCTTGAGCAGGGAGGTTGGACTAGAAGATCTCCAGAGGTCCCTTCCAACCTCAACCATTCTGTGATTCTGTGATAATTTCCCTGAAATTGCCTGCTCCAAGGCGATCTAAGGATGAAGTGATCTAACACTTCATCCTTATACTCCTAATACCTGGACTTGTTTGGTCTTTCTGCATTTTTTTGCCTGGAAATTCACCTACAAAATTTAGGACAAAACTGTGGTGATATGGTCTGAATCTGTTTATAATGCCTGCTTTCAGCTAGAATACTTTTATCTTTGGGCCTGTAATTTCCAGGTAACTAATGATACTTTAAAGATATCTTTTAAAGAATTTCTATGAATGTTTTTCTATTAGGCCATCAGCTGCAGCTAGAAAAAAAACAAGCGTATATATGCTGGAACTCAGATCTTATTGCGTTAAAAGAAATAAATGGAAAATACATAGAGTTCCCTATGAGTAAGATTCATCTTGCCTTACTTTAGAGTTCTGCAGTATAGTCATCTACATCAGAACTTGTTGCAATCTTCTCCTTTTAAAGTCAGTGGAAAAATAGACATTTTTAGAGTGCAATCCATGTGACCTATTTAAGATATCTGCTGTAGTTTGAGCTAAATTGTGCTACATAAATGCCTGTTTCTGTAGACTATAAAAATGTCTGTTTCTGTTGACTATAAAAGGAGCTTAGAAAACTCACTCAGTTATTAACATTTATGTTATCAGATGAATCCAGTCTTTCATGATAGGGTCTTTACAATATTATTTTATTTTCAAGCCTCATACTTAATATTTAAATGCTTAATGCTAAGTAACTGGTTCAGTATTTGGGTGGGGAAGATAAAGCGTAGAAGCATATGCATTTGATACAGGTCTATTAAGACCTTAGGTCAAGATATGGAACTACTGCAGAAAGAGGTCTGTACAAATTGAGGGATGTAGTTGGCATAAATTACTGGGAATTTCTGAAAACATCTGTGGAAACATCTTGTATCCTGAAATTTTTTTGTAATTTGTTTGTCTTCCTGTAAATTCTCCAGTTTCATTGCAAGTATTTTCATATTCTGGTTGTTCTAAAAATAGCGTCTTTCCCCCAAAGGTGGAAACAAGGTGAATTTTAGATCAGTACTCCAAAGGTTATATGCTTTGCCCTTTGTCGTCTTCTGATTTTATACATCTTGTCTACAGAAAAAATTGAGCACATTTGCACAGTGCAACTTTCTGCAGTGTGATTAAGGCATAGTTAAGTCTCTTTTACCTGCCATTGAGTTCGGTAACAAAAATTTTAAAGGAGGTGTACAATATGTACATACATATAAGAAGCTGTGGGGGCAAAGGCAGACTGGAAATACTTGCCCTGATTACTTGAGTGGGTAAAGTTTGCACTGAGCATTAAAGTGCTGCCCCCCTCCCTCCTTTTGGAAACTAAAAGCTGTTTATGGAAAAGGTTTATATTAAATGGTTTTCTTTGATAGGGTATTTGGCTTTATGGCCTGCGATGCTCTTCCACTTCTACATTCTTCAATGTAAATGCTATTCTTAAAAACCTTGTCATCTAGAGAGATTTACTGTCTTCTATAGCTAATTCTTTGATCAATATGGCTTTATTGTAGAAGTGTTTGCTACTTTTAACCTTTTCCATGATATCTATGCGCAGTGTGGTTTTTCATCCACAGACATTTTTTAATTAACAGCTGGGCCGATCTGTTTTTGCTGCCTGTACAATTAGAACTCCCTATGTTAATCCTGTCTAAAATGTCATTTTTTTTTTTTAGTATAATCTTCTTTAGAATGTCTTGCTGAAGGGATTTTTTAAGAGTTCATGGTGTTATATGGGCTCCCATTCCCATGTTTTCAGAGAGTCCTGTGAGCTGTTAGGGTGATAACAAGTTACATGAACTGCCACTTGTAATTGCAATAAACGGATTTCAGGTTTTTCATATATAATTCAAATTATACAATTTTTAACAATTTATAAAACAATTAATAACAATTAAAAGCAATTTATAATTCTTTACGTTGCTGGGATTTCAAAAGCAGTTCCTATGAAACCGCTTAATCCTTATCTTTTCCCATTTTGATATGTGACAGCAGTGTAGGCAAGCCAGTGTATCCTTTGGCACAAATATTGCATTGACTTTATAAGACTGGTTTTGCATTGAACATATGTAGGACTAAGAACAGTTGCTTGATATTTTGTCAGATAATTTTTCTTTATATAGAGGGAAGGGACTTACTTCAAAATCCTTAGTTTCACAGGAGGATAAGTAAGAGTTATCCTCTTGATATTTTAATATAAGGACAGATGCAAAATAAAATGAAGCTACTACCTATCTCATTCTTTGAGTTAAGCCCTTGAAGTTTGTGTAGTTTTTTTTTTTGACTCCGTCAGTTGCAGACCAAATCTATAAAACTGAAGGAAACATTTCCTACATTACCTGATTAGAGCACATTCTCAATAAGTTTTGCTGCTTGTAGTAACTGATGTCCATTTCCTTCCTGAGAGCTGCTTTTAGAATTTAATGCTCTGTGTTGGGAGTATTGGGTCCCAATAATAATAATTCTCCTCCATTTTCTTTGCTTTGATTTTTTATTTTTCTTAGTTGAGGCCAAGTGAATGGGCCTTACTCTTTGTCTCGCCACTCCCAGAAGTGCTTTGTCTGTTAGTGGATCTGACAAGTACAGGTATGTGAATCATATTGGTTTGCCAGTGACTTCTCAGAAAAATCAACCTGATATATGTGTAGGGACTTTTTCTCTCAACTGCTGGCCCTGAAGATGTTTGAGAGTTGAGGCTGGTTGTGCTTGTTCCACATGCATCAGGTTATCTAGGCCCAATTAAAACTTTGATGTGGTGTGCAGTAGCTTTTCATGCAAGTATCTCATTAGAGCTTAGTAAACTGGCAGTGTTAATTGATTGTGCACAGAGAATATAATAGATCCAAAATTAGAGTCTAACTTTTCTTCTATAATTTTAATTATATTAAATGTATATTAATATACATATAAGCAGATACGACTATGAACAGAGGATTAGAGCTGAGCTGTTGAGAAACAAAATATGCTTTCACTTTCTGTGTATGTAATTTGGATAAACATTTGAAGTTGCCATTCTGACATCGATTGGAAGAGAGGTGGGGAATTTTTCAGGCTGTGCAAGCAATTTTATGGAAGTACAGTAGAAATGTACTTAACGCAGTCTCTTGTCATGTTACTCTTAAGTGAATGAAATGCTTGAGAGCCCTATTGCATGCCATTCGCTTTAAGAGGGATGTCTACATTTCAGATACGTGATAATATCATTCAGGTCATGCATGCTTTATGTAACAAAGGACACTTGTGTTTTGGCTGGATATTTGAACATTTTTCTAGTTATAGAACAGAAATGGCTCTCTCAAAAGTGTATGTCAGGAAACTGGAACTTAAACCAGACCTAGCTGTTCCTGGTCCTTGTTTGAAAGGGGTCAGGAAAAAGTAATTTAAAAGCATAATAAAGCATATGGAATGAGAGTTTCAAAGCTTTTCTGTAAAGTCAGTGTTTCTAAAGTAGGCTTTCTGTCCATTTCATGTTCATGTTCTGCTTTCATGACTCTTCTCATGTCTTTATTGGGACAGTGTATATTTCTATAAATGCACATATTTATTGTACATATTTCTATGTAGCATTGTAACTGAACTTAACTTGAATTATCTAAATATAACAATATTTCTCACATCTCTAAATTCAATGATTTTTTTTGAAGAGGAGAGATAACCGTGGTCCTTTTTTTCTTTTTTTTTACTGGGAAGGTAATTTGGAAACCCCACTTAAAAGGAAAAAAAAATACACTTAAAGAAAGAAGAGAGGAAGTAAAATTGTGAATTTTGCTTGCTGACGTGTTAAAAAGAATTAGAAGTTGTATTTTAACTTGAATTTGCTGACTTTGACAGCATTTCTTCAAAAGTCAACCAAGTGCTTTTCAAATCAAGTATAGCTGTCGGGTAGGGAACTGGAAGAGAAAATTCTATCCATAAGAAAAAAGCATGTGACTTCCTACTTAAAGTTATTTGTGCGTTGGTTGCTTTTCTTCTTCCAAAATCGCAGGACTGACTGATAAACACGTGGATACACATACAAGTAAGCCATATGGTACTCTGGATCATCCATTTTAATTTGGCGTCATTGGAAATGAACGTATCATATTGGTGAATTTATATCTTGTCTGGATTTTTGAGAGGAGTAATTGTATTTTCTTTAGGAATAATTTGATCGGTAAAGAAATGTAGTATTTTTTTCTTCCGTGGCTCTTTCCCCCAAGATCATATCAGAGGACTTTGGTATATAAATCTTGTCTTTTGAGGACTGCAAGATAAATAGCTTTACTGATTTATAAGGCATTAGGTATGCTTACAACTGCAAATCCTTTAAAGAAAACTAAGAGTTGAGTTGAGTGCTTGCTTTCCAGCAAAGTGGGTAGTGGATTCTGTGTCCAGCCTTGTCTTTGTACCATCTTTTCCAGAGGCATCTGGGTCTGAAGCATTACTTGCTGACTAGTAAGCTGTACCTAATGAAGGTGAGAATGTCCACTTCAATCCCTTTGCTTAATGCATTAAAAGCTGTTTAATGCATTAATGTATTAAAAGCTGTTATGGACCATCAAAATGTTGGTTCCCAACGTTTGTAGTACTTTAATTGGGAGGAAAAATCGTAAGAAAATAAGTACTTTTTGAAAGGTACGTTGGCTGACTAATTCAGTTGCTACACATACTAACACAGTTGGAATCTCTTCCAGGAGGTTCATCCACTATTACAAGATTTTACTCTAAAGAATACAATAATGGTAACAATAAAAATGTATTTTCTTTCATGTTGAAAGTGGCTGTTACTGGGGCTATACTCAGGCAGGAAGAAATAACATTGCTTGATGTATTTAAAACCTGCATATATTATCAGTTAATATTGTTCTAGAAAAATGACCGTAATGTTGATTTCCTGACAAGGCTTTTGAGCAGGCTTACACACACAGGATGAGGAATAATGTATTGTCTGTAAACAGTTGAAAAGACTCCTTTAAAATCAATTGCAGATAATGAAAGAGAATTAATGGTGGAGAAAAAAAAAAAAAGACATTCATTTTTTTCTGAATTCTGATTTACGATAACTAATGGTGAAGCAAGACACTGGTGATTTGTGTGAGTGTCTGAGCCAGTAAAGCTAACAAAGCTTGTCATATGAGTTTCACAGCTTAAACATCTGAAAGTCATGCAAATATTGTCAAAACATCTATCAAACTCTAACTATTTCAAACCTGCCTGATTATTTTATTTAATAGCTCTTACTTCTGTATAAACAAAATATACACCTTTTCTTGAAACCAGCTAGATTTCTAAAGGTAGTTTTGGGATATTACTCTTAACATTCTCACTATCACTACTATAACATTTGAAAACTTTCTCATGTATATACACTGAGCTTATTCAAATAGTGGAAAACTAATATTTTTTGTTCCCAGACTGTCTCGTTTTGAGAGTGATTCTGACTGTTTTTATAAAAAGTATATACGTAGCCTAAGCCGCATTTATAGTAGACTTTTTTTCTCCATTGCCTGACTAGTTTCTATACATATGAAAAAAGCAGCTTTATGGAGAATGAACTTCAGTTTTCCATGAGGAATATTACCTCACGCTAACAGAATGTTTCTAAACATAAATATATTTTGTATGGATGTTTCATTAACATGGAGGGAAAGTGTTTGTGGCATGTTTTTTGCAGGACATGCATAAAACGGCAGTTATTTTTGCCTTTGATAAAAGACTGACTGCCTCACGGAACTTAAAGTTACATTCTGTTTTTTTTTTTTTTTTTTTTTTAAGACAAGGGAGTACAAATCTATAAAACAAATTATTTTGAGTAGCAAATTTGGCTGGTAGATGAATCAAAAGACAGTAGTCTTTTTGGCACTTCAAGTAAAAGGTACATACTCTAATTTTGTGAAGCTCAAAAACAAGTATCAAGGAATTTTATGAATCCCATTACCTTTCAAGTTCATAAAACACTGCCAACAAGAATGTCCGTCTCTCTCTTTCTAGGGTAAATAGCTCAATTAATTTGTAGAAGTCTTTCTTTTTTTGTATAAGAGAAGAAATGGATGGTAAAGTAATCTGAATAAATTGTGTTTGTGTTTATTCAGTTAGTCTTATTTCTTGCTGGAATTAGTATCACAATAATGCTAACACTTTCATGAAACATTTTTTTTCTTACACTTTAAGAATGACAAACTTAATTTTTTTCTTGGAATTGAGATACCATTAGAAGTTACTTTCACAGACCAATGTAGTTGTTTGAAACTTTGAATTGGATTTTGTACTGTTTTCTATTGCTTGATGAATCGTTTATGTTGCTGAGCACAGGCTTTTGCATTTTGTCCCATTTGGAGCTTCATTTTCACAGAAGATCATGATTCCATCTTCCTCCCATACATGCTTACAAATGTGGAGATGGTGACACAGTCACCATAACCAGCCCGCGACTGGAAAGCAGGTGATCTTCCAGTCAGTTTTAGGTGAAACTCAGTGGGATATTTTTGCTGCCATGGCTTTCTGAGTCAAAGATGAGGCGGTAAAGCCGTCTTTGAAGCTGTGAACCAATTTAGTGGCACAAAGACAATCATCTTTGGAAATAGGAGTGATTCTAGAGAAAGTTTGTTCTTCTGAGCACTTCTGTGAAGCTTCAAGCATCATTTTAGCCTCCTTGGATTCAATTCTTTCCAGCTCTTTGAACTGATGCTTTTTATGGAGTTTATTATGCACATACGTGGCACAGTGTAGAATTGGATGTTGTGCGTGCGCTATGTTGCTAGCTCTCTAGATCTAGTTCCTGATATGGGATGAATGTGGTATGATCACAGTAAGAGTCTGAAGGTGGCAGAGAAAGAAACTGCTCGTAGAGTTTGGTATGAGAAAAATGACCCAAGTCATTTCAGGCTATTACTGTTTACCCTCTGCAGCTGTCTTCGGGATGGAAGCGGGAGTATTTGGAGATGAGCAGTATTCAAGCTGCCAAGTCTGTTAGAAAGAGTATGACTCTTCTTTCTTTTCCCTATAATGAGGAGGTCCTCCAGCAGAGCAACAGGTGCTGTCGCAGCCCAGTGGCCTGGTCTGAAGCCCAGCTGACAGGTGGTGTTAGACAGGAGGGTTTTTTACTACTTTCTTGAATACCTTGCTAAGAAAAAGGTGATCAGATTCTGGCCAGCAGCTGGAAACATGCCCAGCACTGGTATGTCAGACTGCTGCATGAACAGTCTTTCTGAGTTAAAGTAATGTGAGGTACTTCTCTGTATATGCATGTTAAAACTCAAGATCAAATTGTTGTAACTGCATTTAGAGAAAAAACAATTGCCTCAGTGGTTAGAAAATATTGTATCAGATTCTCCATTGGAATGCCATTGATTTGACCCCCTTTGAAAAGAACAGGGCGTTTGTTAAAATGGTAGAAAAGCTCTGAACGCTTTCTTGTACTTGGTTGACATGGGAGCAGAAAGAAAAAGGTAAGGCTTAATCTTTACTGCATCTCTGTATGTCTCTTGTTCCTCAGATCTGTAGTTCTCCACTTACAAAAGTCGTGGCAAAAAGCTGAGCAGTTATTAATTTAGGGTTTTTTTTTATTGATCATGTTATTAGAAAGTGTGATAAAAGAGGGTGAATGAGAGAAAATGAAAAAGGTGACTAAGTGGCTACTTTTTATTCATTCTTTCAGACTCCACTTTTCAACAGTTTCCTCATAAATTTAGTTAGCTGCTGTAGTATGTGAGTGACTGTAGAACTTATTCTAAGATGAAATTGTGTGTTCTTGGCTGCTGATGTGTGTGAACAGGCCAACGGTTTATATTTTTTGTTCATTTTCACTTGATTAATTATTTAAAACGCTTCTTAATCTTAATAAATTTATTTCAGTGCTTTGCTAGTAATGTTCTAACAACCTATTGGCAACAGCAATTATTCCCAAATTTTAAACCATTTGTCACTAAAAAGGATGTGATTTTTTTAAACAGCTACTTCTCCTGCTTTCCAGATAGTATAGTTAGGAGTGCAGCTGTTTCCTACTAAATGAAAAGCATTAATCATTTCCTTTTCTTTATAAAATCAAATAGCTGTTAAAGTATTCTCTGTATGTAGAATTTGTTGTTTGGCTGGTTTTACTGTTTCAGAACAAATCATTCAACCGTCATTTGATATAATCTGAGTCTGGGGCATTTTGTGTTTTAGTCAAGGGTCTAAAAAACATCAAAGAACACTTTACATCCAGTGCTTCAAGAAGCAAATATATTTGGATTGCATACATCAAGATAAATGTTTTTGGGTTGCATTTAAAAATGCTACGCATACGATAGTGTATAGGATGAAGTTTAACACGAGTGGATGATGTTGAAGACTGAAGCATGGGAAGTGTGAAGACTGAATGGGGACTACAGTCAGATAAAGTACAGCATCATGTGTTCATTAATTATCAGCATTAATTTCTGCAAGTTCAGAGGAATGGAATGTCTGCTGCAGAAGAGAAGTTTAAAAGTGCTTTGCTTGTTTAGTCAAACAACAACTGAGAGATATAATAATGAGTACATCAGAAGAACAGATAATAGAAAAAAAATGAAGGACAACATGAGCTCAGGATTAAGTGGATATACACTGATATAGCATTAAAGGGAACTTAAAAGAAAGATCTCTGATTATCAGAGGAAGGAGATTTCAGAATGTTCTTCCAGTGTGGTGTCAGGCAAAAAAAAAAAAAATGTTAAGGTGAGGTTTAATTGACTTACAGAAAAGACTGTAATACACAATGGTCTATGATAGCAAGACACTGGATTTGATGACTTGACGAGTTCTCTTCCAGGCCTGTGCTTGTACAATGATACCGCTTTTCTTAACATTAGGCAACTATGAGATGGTAATATGTAACTGTTACCTTATTACAGTGTTTTTTCAACAAACAGTCCATTATATCACTCAACTGTGCTAGTCTTTAAGGCATTATGTGCCAAAGCAGTTCAGTACCTCATCAGAAGCAAACCCCTGAAGATTCTCCTAGTGCTGCATTTCCCAAATTGTGATTTGTGCTTCTCCTGGGCAAGTCAAATGGAGGAGAGCAGGAGGTTCCCAAAGTTGAGATAGGTTATGAGATAGTTCCTTTAGGGCACATACTATTTGCATTTGGGAAGGGTGGAACATGGACAGGCTGGCATTCCCTCAAAGCAGGAAACATACTGCAGTAGGTTCTAAACCACTGCCAGCACTGATTGCCAGTAGTTTGTGGGGTAGATGGTAATGTACAGTAGAATAACCAGCTAACAACATTTTTAAAGTATGTCCCTGTATCTGAGTATTTTTTTGGTTACTTGATACAAATTAGAACAATCTGCGATATCCAAAGAGAAGAAGAATGTTTTACAGCCCTTGAGCCTGTGGTTCACAGTCACTTTAAAGTCAGCATAAGCTTGAGCAGCTGTCACACTGAAAGCCATATCAGGAAAAGGAATCAGATACACATTTTCCCCTCCTTTTTTCTTTCCTTTCCCTCCACTTTTCCTCTTTGGTCAAGTTAGTTTTAAGACAGAGAGTTTTCTCGAGTGCTAGGCCTGGCATAAGGGCATGGGAAGGAATACGTGGCGGGGATGAGGGAGACATTATACTTTCTGCTGACAGCCTGCACTAAAGTCATGGAATTGCCGTGGAATTACAGCCTACGTCTCCTGACATCTCTTGCATCTCACTTAGCTCCTTTAGATGGGTTGATAAGGCCTTTTAAGTTCAAATGTTGAGAGTTACATCTGAAGTCTCTTTCATTTATTTATATTGTATGTTCAGTGAAGACGTACTAATATGTAGGACTTCCCAAAATGAGTCACTACTGGGAGAGACCCCTGTCTTTTGGTTAACATTTGTTCTGTTGATAAAACACATTCAGGTCTCCAAAGCTGTCCAGTATCTTTTGCTAATCTTTTATGAACTCACTTGTATTTAGTTCCCTTCTTTATCTATACTGAAACATAAGAACAAATGTGCTTGGTCATATCAAAAGGTCGTTTAGCCCAATTAACCTCAATGGCAGCCATAAACAGATACCTAGGGAAGTGTAAGGACAGCACAAGGATATATGACGCTTTTTCCTCCTAGCCCTCAGCTGTTTCTGCTCAGAGAGTCCTGAGCTGGATGAAATTTTTAGGAATTTAGTAAACTACAAGAGATTTCTCTTCCATTTACATTTAGCACAGATCTTGAGAAATGAAGTTATTTCTTGCCTCCTGTAGTTTATGGGATTGTCAGACATCACTATAACTGTTGTAATTTAGAGCAGCAGTATTATGCCCTAAATTTTATCCAGCTACAATGGGCAGCAAAGCATAAGGATCATGAAAACACCTGTATGCTTAAAATGATTTTATAATTTCTCAATACAACGGGTAAGGCTTTAGACCACTTTCTGTTCTCTTAATTCTTGACTGTCATCTAATATTCTTTGTCACATATTTTGCTGAAATCTGCATTAAGGAATTAGAACATATGATAATAGTATCTCAAATATAGATTTGAGAATACAAGTACATATGTTATGATGATATGAATATCAAGCACTTCCCTATCCAGTAATGTATTTTGAATGTTCTTCCTTTCTTTTGCTGAATTCAGAAGAGTATACTCTCTGTGTGTTCCATAAAGCACATATTTATTATGCATCCTTTCAGATGAAATTCTATTCTGAAATTCTTTTTTTTTTTTTTTTCCTTCAGTGCAGAAACACCTTCAGGGAAAATAGAATTTTTTAAGGTCATAGGAGAATGTTCAGTTCTGTAAGAATTTGTTACAGCATTCCATTTTAGTAGAGTAATTTTAAAGACAAACAACAGGAAGTAGTTTTTAGCTAGGAAAAAAACTTAGGTTCTGCTGAAAGTCAGTGGGAATGGAAGGCTGAACTGCACTAGGGCTCTCTAAAAATGGGATTATGCAAAACTGCTTGAAATCACTTTTCAGCTCAACGATGTCAGAGTGAATCTCTAAATCCTGACTTTCACTTTGGTATTACAATGAATAATGAGCACTCCCTATTTCACTTGTCTAGTTGATCAAAGTGGCGGATTTCAGAAGTCTCGCTGGGCATATCTTCTCTTGTTGAAATGAGGACTGAGATTGACTTTAGTATTTTGATTCTTTAATCAACATGAATTTTATAAACTGCAGTTTATTTCCTTTTAACAGACAGTCCTATGAAATCTTGCGAATGTTTAATGCCATCACATCTTCTCAACTATTTTAAAACTATTTGGATCATTTTCTTATTAATATGCTTACAAAGGATTTTTGTCATTTCCTGCAGCTCTAATTTAAAGGAACACTTTGGATTATGACTAAATTCTCTTACTGAATAAGCAGAAGATCTGAGTCAATACAGAGGTGACAATCCTGAGTTAGCATCTGCTAAGCATTGGCAGAATGTAATACTTATGCGAAAGCCTATTACATTGACCTCATAGTCAATGGGTTTAAGATAAACATCCTTGGTGAAAAATCACAGCAGAAACATCCTTCTGATTGGCTTAACAATACTGTTACTATTAACTTTATAGTGTACTAGCTAAGGAATAATTAAACCAGATGGTGTGTTAAACCCAACTGAAAGAATAAAGACATTTTTACTTTTAAGTTGATCAAAATTAGGTAAAACAACATATGTTCATGTGCATTACGATTCCTTTAACTACATATTAACTGCTTTCCTAAATATTCTTCCCGGTGATCTGAGAACTCTGCCTCTTGAAAAGCAAAACACAAGCCCTCTTTTGAGTTCTTCCCGTCTAACTCTCTGGTCACTCATACCCCTTTGTTGCTTTGTTTTTGGTATAATTTAAATAAGCAGGTTGCTCGCTGCAGCCTGCTCAAATTACAGGATATTAAAATGCAGGCCGTTTTGGGCCGCAGTCAAATTATACAATTTAGGGCAGGTACATGCAAAAAAGGATTGGAGATTGCCTCTAAAGAAGCACAGCTTCCACAAATGAGCAAATTACATTTTATGCAACAGATGTTGAGGAGGGAGTTACAAATACTCGATTTCCTGTTATATTAGTGCTAACTTACCACCATTACTCTTTAGCAATACTACGAAGGGCTAATAATACAGAATAACACACCACACCACATACATTATAACTAAAGTGTCTCTGCTCACCATGAACCACAGCTCTGTTACATTACCCCTCAAAGCATAAAGCAGTATTACGATTACCCTTGTCGTATCAGTAACTCCCTGCAAGCAGTGACGGGGTACGTCTTCCTTCCTGAAGATGATCTGGTGAATGGAAAGCAGCTTACGGAAATAATGTAGTCCCATTGCTTGAACTGATAGAAAATTAAGTGAGAGTAGAAACACCCAAATGAGATTGATGATCATGAAGTGTTATGAAATAATGTTTTATCTTTACATCTGCTCCTTACCTAGGTGCTTGTAAAAGCAATGCAAAAGATTCATAAAATGAAGCTGTCCATTTCTCAGAATAACAGGCTATTTATGGTCTCCATCATTATATATGCTCCAGTGTTCCTAATGTAAATTACTCCTTAATCACAACTGCCTGCTCAATCAACTTAGTACCGCACTCAGGTGGGAGTGAGTATCTCTTGTTGAAACTGGATGGGCCTTCCTTAGGATTCTTTGCTGGAAGAGCTTTTAGTGGTTGAGGTGGGAGAGAAAAATTGAAATTTATTTCTCTCTTATTTCCCTCAGCCCTAAATGTCTTCTAGTTATATTGAAATCCATAGCACCAGTATGAGTTGTCTTACAGTCTAATAATGTTAGCATTTTAAACTATGGAGACTAACTTGAATAGAAAGGACCCTTGATTCCTTGTTTCTATTTAAATGGAGAAGCAATGCAATAAAAGATAAATTAATACAGTTCACAGGTTTAGCAATCTCCTATTCATATGCACACCAAGGCAGTTATATCAGCATATACATCAAGGCATTTACATGGGCACAATTTGCATATAAATAATACATTGCACAACAGGTAAGGATGTTGCTGTTGGAGATGTTGAAGAACTTTATTGGATTTAATACTCATGTAAGGACTCACACTATTAGCTAACGCCAAGCCTGATGCAATCAGCATACTAGTGTGACTCTGTATAGGATGCTGCCACCATACTTTAGAGGTGGGACATACTTTGGACAACTTTGTTGTCATACCAGTTCTGCACCTTCACTAGGCATCAGTCATATATGAAGCAGGTCTCTGTTACAGAAGAAAGAACCCCGTGAAAAGTATAGTCCTGTCACCCTTCCAATTATTCAATTAGTACTGAAAGTACTGAGAGTTTTCAGGCTCTTCCATTCTTATCTTGTTTCTGGGTGAATTAATTCTTAAAGTAGTGACAACCACGAACTTAACAGAATTCTTAATAAATACAGTGAATACTCTATTTTTTTGCCCAATAAAACTGCTTTAGTAGCATTAAAAGATGACCTCTTTGTGGAAGGGAAAGAGGCCACATCCCTGTTATACTGCTCAGTTGGCATGATCTCTGCAGAGTAGTGTGTGTAGTGCTATGCCAGCCCTGATCATGCCTTCCCAAGAAGATCTGAAGTTATGTAGACTCTGGTTTCTTTCTTAAGTAGCTGCATGAGGTCCTCAGAGAACAAGCAGTTCACCAATAATTTCTGCTCATGATTTAGAAAAAAACCATTGTGTATTATTAGGTAAGGATGTAGCTACAATAACTTCATCCAGCATCATGGTAAGAGTAAGAAAAACCATGCCTTTTTTTACTTTACTTTCTTCTGTTTACTTTCTTCTCTGATTCTCAATCTGCTTCTACTTCCATGGCAAATTCTTGATCCTTAAGACTAACTACTCCATATCTGTTTAGAGCAATCATCTTTCCACAGTTCTTGGTTAGGAGAGCTGCTCCTTTCCTGGTGCATGAATTAATATAGCTCAGAACAGAGTTGAATAAGACCTGGAGGTGAAACATTACTACAGAAGAATGCTGAACGACCTACAGAAGAAAATTAGACTACGTCATATTCTGACTACTCAGAAATCACTGCAAAACAATATCAAAAGGAAACGTTCTGTTACTGTAATGTGAAGAATTTTATGTTTTTAACCTACACAGAGCTTCATAGGACTTGTAAAGTACAAAGTTGAAAATCTTCCACATCTCCATTAAATTTGATAATAATGGCTGCTTTGGAAAAGCTGAAGATAAGATGTGTTGCAGAGACCTATGAAATGAATCAGTTCTTGAGAACACTTTACTCAAATGCTTCCTTTTGCAGATGGTGTCCTAAAGCGCGAGCCTTTCTTTCTCTACAACAGATTATCTCTAGCTGTGTGATAGAATCATTTATCTTTAGTGAGTTTTCAAACCAGAGTGATGGAGAAATGCAAAGCTGTAAGAAGGCTACATAGAATTAAAAAAAAAAAAAAAAGGTTTACATCACAAAAGATTACATCAAAGTAAGAAGGTCTCATTTCTAACTGTGCCTGAAATCAATCACCACATTTTGTAGAGGTGCCCTATTAATGTTAATAGAGATAAAACTAATTAAAGCCTACAGAAATTATACTAAAATAGTATTCAAATGCTTTCATAACTACATATAAACATCCTAGAACTCTACATGAATGTGATTATGTATTAAATTCAGCAAGACCTTTTCAGAAATATTTGACCTTGTTTTATTAGGCAGCAAGCAATCTTTCCCCTTTCTATTCTTGGTTATTAGCAAAGACCAGTGAGTGAGTCTTACTGCTAACAGCTGATGATGCCATGAACAAGGTGAACAAGGTAAACACTCAGTAGTTTGAAAGGAACAGGGTATATTCCGAAAATTATTCACACTTGCACATGAAAATAGATCTTTCTTCTTTCAAGCTTGTTTATTGCCTTAACCTTTTAGTTTCTTGATCAGTTCTTTTCACTCACTTATGTTAATCTTTCTACTTGAATTTCCCGGTAAAGGATTTAGGATAAAAGACCCATCTGAAAGATACAACGTAACATTTGGTACAGCATTAAGCAGAATAATTCTGCCCTTTATACTGTCTCTAGGTAATTCAGATGTTAACTAATAAAGGGAGTGAAAGCTAGTTCTTCACAAACAAGTCAATGCTGATTTTGAGTAGACCGAGTCTGATTTATGAAAAACAAGGTTGTTTTTGAAAGATGATATGACAGACATGTCAGATACAAGAAGAAAAAAAAGTGGTGCATCAAAACAGACTGAATGTCGTAGCAAATCTGCAAATTATACAGACACACAAATCAAAAAGTTACATTTATGCCAAGCCTGCTTTCTCACTGAAGGGATCTTTACACTGCAAGTTGTGTTTTATTAAATAGCGTGGTAAAACACTGCCACTGTTGCAAACAACAAATAAGCAAAACCCCCAGTCTTTATAAAACACCTGTTTTCTGCAACTGTTAGCGTAAATGTATCTCCTCTTTGGAATTTGGGTCAAAGAATGCAACTATTTATTTACAGTAACAAGAAACCTGTCCATCAGTTGCTGAAAATCAAACAGCCTCCTTGCACAAACTAATAAAACTTGCCTTTTACATGAGGAACTTTTTGCAAATGGATATGTTCAATTCAAATATATGTTAGTAATTCTTCATAGCAACAATTCTGCCCTTTTACACATGTAGTATACTGTGCCAAACGTATAGCCTGTATTGGACTAGAGACTAGTGAGTGGAATTCTGACTTAAAGCATCCATAATTGGATCCCCTTCCTGCAAGCCAGATGTTATTTAGGACCAAAGTAGCATTTTTCATGTGTGGATGTTTAATTTTCTTTTCAAGCTCAATTTCTGAAAACTGAAATACTGAGTAGATACTTGTTTGCAGTAATGTGTGTCCCAGCAGCTAGTGCTGCAGCACAAGTTGCCCTTCTTGCAGAACAGTGAGATACAGAGAAGAACAAATGTGATGAAACCACAATGTTAGCCTCAGAGGAAGTGGAGGTTTTGCACAACTTACTGTACAGATATGTCGTTTTTCAATTCCAGGTGTTCTGTCCTATATATAAGTAGTGACTACAGAGGTGGCAAGTTGAATGCTTGCTAGCTCTGGTTGTTGATGCTCTGGATTACAAGGGTTGGGGACTATAAATCCTTAAAGGACAAGCATGCTCCCTGACTTCCTGACATATAAATAGTTCAATTAAAATTCCATAAAGAAGTCTTTCAGAAAAGTGCCCACTTCAAGGAAGTGAAAAATAAAAAGAAGAATAAAGAAGAATCCTACTGTAGTTATCTGTAAATTCCCCAGCTTTGACTGAGATGTCTGAAACACCGTACATCGAATTTATTTCCCTATTCATTCAGAGCTGCTGAAAACATTTAAGTGGTATAGAATGTCATAGAATATCCAAACCTGTAAGACAGCTTTCTAATTTGATCTAATCTGAAAATTGCGCTCAGAGGTAACAATATAAGAAATAGCCCTTAATCAGACCAAAGGTGCATCTCATTTAGTATTCTGTCTCTGTCAGTGGCAACGGGGCAGCACATGAGCCTGGCTGAGTCTGGAGTCTGTTGTTAGCATGATTTATTTATCCTGAGCATCTGTGTCCACAGTAGATAACCTAAGGCAATCATTTTTCATATGTATTTTGGTTTTGTGACTCTCACACTATGTAAAGAGCTTACTGTGTTTTTCCCATATTTCTGTTAGGACAAGCACATGGCCTAAATGAAACAGAGAGCTTATTTAGAGTTAAAATGTAATTTGAACAGTGTATCCCTGAGGTATTTGAATATGAGTGCACCTAGGAGAAAAAGACATGGTCTTGTTTCCCACTGATATTCATTGTGTTGTTTTGTTCGATATCTTAAGGTTTGATATTCCTACCATTGGACGCAAAAGTTTTATTTAGCTCTTTGTTGACTTAGGGGGGTGAACTAGAGGGGGCTGTCTGCTTGAGCCATGTACCTAACAACAGACTGTGTTCTCTTAAAAGAGCTTACATATGATGCCTGAACTTGTGTTTATGTCTTCTCCTATAAGCCATATATTTTATGGTTTCTCACCATTTAACTCAGTTTTTGACAATAGTCGGAGTTTGGAAAGTGGTAGAGACTTAGGTTATTTTATTCATTTTTTGTTTATTTTTTATTTAAGCTTATTTGAAGTACTATATAGATGTAAGAGATTTACAGTTTATTTTTAATATGGCACAGGATTCCAAAGCTGAATAGAGAAGCTGTGAAGACCCTTCTGATTTAAAGACACTATAAATAACCAGATATTAATACCTTTTTGAAAGCAACCCACCATTCCCACCCCCAGTCCTCTTACTGCAGTCTCTGGTAGTATCTGTGAAATCTGCTACTATCAAAAATGCACTTCAAAGACCCTTTAGAAGTGGTTAGTCTTCAGACTTTGAACTGTGACATGAAAATACTAATACATATTGTCTGAAATGCAGCTATATTCAGCTTTTGTTATAATAAAGAAACCTGCAATTCAGCAAGGATCATTGACATTTTTTTGACTTGTGTAATTTATTGTGTAATAACAGCAAAAGAGTTCTGTGTCAAGTTCCAGCGCAGAACCTATCCTCCAAATCAATTTAGTGAAACTCTGATGGAGAGAGGTAGTGGATGAGCCTTCTCCCTCGAAGTTTTACCTTTGCAGATGAATGAAAATATTACATATATAGCCTGTTTGCGTTATTGTCGAACTGCCACAAGCCGTTGAGGACAGTAGAAAAAAACAGAAATGCAGTCAGATTTCTAGAAGCAAGATAAAAACTTGGAAGTTCCCAGCTATACTTTAGTGTAATAAACAGTGTGTTAGTAAGGTGCCCAAATAAATGACTACAGGTTACTTTAAATTTGAATGTTAACACTGAATCAAAAGAGACAGGGTAATTTTTCATTCAGCCTGGAAGGCTATTTACTTTCTGAACTGATACTTAAAATACTGATATGTGATGCCAAAAGGTAGATTATTTTGAGCTAAGATTGAATTTAAATTTCATTGCATATTTGTTTGAAATAGAGCATTCAACATTTATTTCTCTCCTTTCACTTTGAGGATCTTTCACTGTTTAATAACTCTGTTTCCTAATGCCCTAAACTGTTTATTACACTATAACTTAACTTGAACAATGCTGCTTCTATTCAAAATAAACAGATTTGGTATGTCTGTGAAATAGACTTATATGTAGTAGGATGCTTTACCCTCTACAAAAGCTCAGAGGTTTCTGAATGCTTAAGAAATGATAATGCCAGTGGATTTAGCATTTGTATATCTGCAGGCTCATGCGTATTCAGTTGTACCACGGCAGCTTAAGCTAATATCTAATCTTCTTATGGAATAGTTCTTCCTGTAACAACAGGATTGTGCATAACAAGCTCAAAAAAAAACATTTGGCTCCAACTGTTGTGCGAAAGGAAGGAAAGGAGGAGTTGCTTAACTTCTTATTCTTTATAGAATCTTTAATTACCATTATTCTTCCATTTTCAGGACAACCCAAGAGTCATGCTGTGATGCCATGTACTCAGCTCATAGGAACTAAGAAGTCATGAATAAATTATTAAAAAATGTCCACCTTGATTCTCTGCTTTATGCCACTATTCCATTAAAAGGGGAAAGAGGAAAAGGTGTAGAAAAATTACTTTGATGCTCTATTCAACTTAGGTAAATGACAATGGAAAATCTGGATGGAATTCACTGCACTACATGCTACAAGGCAAGACAAATCAAAAATTCTATCTTATGATGAAAAATAGCATTCATTACATGGTTATTCATTTTCTGTTTTTGACAAAAAGTATACTAGCTATTTTCAACTATTTATATTGAGTATAGACCAGATATTTAAATTGCATTATCTTAAACTCTCATATTTTAGGGAAAAAAAATGAGTTGACTTAGATGTATTTGAAGATTTGAGTTGATTTTGCTCGGCCTTTTAAGTTTTAGTCCATTGACAAAATGCCTTTAGGCTTCAAGGAAAGCGGAGGTCCTCTGTAGTGGAAATGGGAAGCCAAAGGAGCTAATGAGAAGATTTGCATGTTTTGCAGAAATCTAGGAAGAGAGTCAAGGGGTGGTGTAGGAAGGAAATGGTGGTTGTTTTGGGGTTTTTTGCAGTATAAAAGACTAAGTAAATCTCTCTCTTGTGCATTTCATTGATCCCATCAATGAGCTGAAGTAACACAGCAGCCTAAGATGAAGCTACCTCCTGATCTACCTCCAAATATTGTCTTCTCTTTAACAAACAATGCTGCTAAAAGTTTCCGAGGAGAAAAACATTAAGATCAACTCTTTTTACGCAGCTCTAGAGGAGGTTCATATCATCTCTTAAAGTTAAATGACCTAATCTTGTTCCCCTTGTTGCCTCATATACAAAGAGCATGCTTTTCTTCCTGTCAGTGGTTTTTCTAAACTTATACTCATTTTTCAGTGTCATAAAAGAATACCAAATACTTTTACTCTAGGATTTTAACAGTTATAAGTCAACTATCTGTATTTAAACAGAGAAACAGAAAGCATAGTATGAATTTTGAAATTTTTATTACCTATATTACTATGGTATAGGCTTGTGGTAAAATGATTGTTTTGTTAATGAGAAATGTTTAGTGTAAGAAATTTGATGACTTTTCTAGTCATCGTATGAGAAAGGGAAAGAAAGGTCACGGTTTTTATTAAGTAGCTTACATGCTTTTTTCCCATACAGGAACGTGAAAAATAAAATTGAGGACATGGTTTCTTTTGTGCTAGAGATCCAAGAAATTTGCTTTCCTATTTGCTAAAAAACCCCAAACTGAATTAAATGTTTTTTTGTAGGACAAGAGGAGAAGTATTTTGGTATGACAGATTGAAATGTGCAGTGTAGAGACTTCTCAGTTTAGGGTATCTTCTATGGCAAATACTGACTGTACAAATAATTTCTTTTGTTGATTAGAAAGCATGTGTTGCATATGTGTTGCATATGTGTTATCCAATTCATCATTTTTCTTCAAATTAAGATTATGTATGTCTTGTACCCAATATTTCTTTGATATAGTAAAAGCATAAAAAAGTAAGAAAAATCGGATAAAGGAAGCTTCTTGAAAGTAGGTAGTTAACAAATGTATTGTTATCTTCATCTATCTGCAAACCAATCAGACTTTATTTTGCCTGTATAGTCACCTTAGTTTTGATAAAACACAGTCAACAAATATAAAGTTGGACAGCATCTCCTTCACAGATATTACTTCATGCAGACAACGTGGTTTTAGTAAAATACAGCTTTACTTTCCTTTTAAAAAAGAATTTTGATGCACCAAGTTTACCCAACTTGTTTTGTTTTGTTCATCACACAATGAAAGGTAAGGGTTTTCTATAAAAATTTGAGGAGGCTGCAGATTTATCAATAAGATTCAGAATCATAGAATCAGTAATTTTTAGTGGCTGCCTATAGAAAAGCTATATGCTGCTTGTTTGACCTCTCATTGATGTAGTTTTTATATATCTCTTTTTCTCCCTTGTCGTCAGCTTTTGTTCCTTTATTTCAAACACCCTTAATTGTATTTTTGTTCCTATCATGACATTAAAGGGAAAGGATAATAATAGATCCATAAGACTTCTTTTAAGTAGTGATTAAAGCCAGAACGACTGAAGGACTATTTACAAGATGAAGAAGTTTTATCTAAAAGTATGACTTCTTGGATCTGTCATATCCTAATGCATCTTTAGAGTTGTAACTGAAAAACAGCAGCAAATGGTTCTAATATATTAAATATGAAAGCAAAATATGACAGAGAGATTAAAATTGTAGTCAGATTTGCTGTATTTGTCATTAAAAAAATCATTAATTGCTGCTTCAGGCTGTCCATTGTTATTAACCGTTCTTTTTATTCCTGTGAATTTACAGCTTGTAACTCAGATGTCTGTCCGAAATTGCAGACAATGGGATGAGTTCCAAATAGGATTATTAATTTTTTTTTCTGCAGCTTTTAAAATACACATACTCAAATAGTCAAATATCTTGGATCCTCTTTCCCATTAGATAGATGGGAATTGAGCATCCAAATAGGACAATAGTTGCATAAATGTTTTTGTGGATTTGGGCTGCTCATATATTGCAGATAAATGCAGAGAAAAGGTAGGCAGTGTATTGATCAAAGACTCATACTATACAGAGATTAAAAGGGAGAAAGCATGACATTGGTATAAAGATAACAATTTATGTATAGAAAATATAATGTACCTGTCCATTTCCTTGCAAACAATTCAAGAAAGAAAGAATGTTTAACAAAAATGAAAGAAAGAAACAAGCTCAGGATGGATAATACGATCCTTTTCTTTGACAGCACATGATGAATCCATTCAACCTACTGCAACAACGTACCAATGAGGCCAAAAGCTGGATAAATTTCAAAGTATGGTTATTTGTTTATATGGAAAAGTGAACACAGTTAATTCTAGGCAAAATAAAAATAAATTTGCACATATAAAACCTTATGATTTATGGAATAAGACTATCCATAGCTTGTGATGGCTATGGAGAGGCCTCCATGTGGGCGTTTTATCCTATACCTGTTACAAGCAAAAATTCCTCTTAGAAGGTGAACCTGACCATTATGAGCAGCATGAAACTAGACTAGATGAATCACTGGCCTTATCCCATGTAGTAACTTGTTTCTTGTATTGCAGATATGCGACTGATGTTTCTAATTTTCATGAGATGCTTTATAGGATTATTGGGAGGTAACAGGATGACTTAGTGAGGAATCTGTAGAGGTGACAGAGGTCACTTGACTTAAATTTCTTCTCATCTCTTGGTGTTAACCAAGTACATGGGACATACATCTGAAGATGTAACAGGAAGTGTCAGAAGAAAGAAGCAGATGTCAAATTATTGTTGGATTTATACACTAGAGTTCTAGAAAGTTTAGTTCTTGGAACCTTTTGAAGCTTTCCAGGGTTTGATTCAAATTAGTACAGTTGCAAATTCTATCTGTACTTTTATGCTGCTATCTGTTATTTTGCCAGAGATCCCATTTCCTTTTTTTTTCTCCTTTCTTTCTTTCTTTTTTTAATATAAGGCATGAGTCCAAAGATCATTTTCAGGGTTGATATATATATATTACTGTTTTGTAGACCTTTACATTTTCTAGCTTTTTTTTCCCCCACAAGTTCCATCATGCTGACCTATTGTTCCTATTCACTTTAACTATATGTATGCTGCACTTCTTAGCAGTGCACCAGAGATATAATAGTTAGATTTTTCTTCTCATCTTTGCAAGGCACAGCTGAAAAATTGGACCCAACAGTATGCTGTCTCAAAAGCTTATATGATCTCACCTCATTGTTAGTCTAATATAAAGAATTTTCTGGTATAATTTTGCATTTCAGCAAGGTTAATTCTAGTCTTTCATTAGAAGTGCCATTGTGATCTGAGCTTCTAATGGAGATTTAGAAATATTTCATCACCTGCATATTTTCAGGGCCATAGCTATTAGGCCAGAAGTGTTAGTTTCTTACACAGGCATGAAGAACTCTTTGAACAATTATGATAATTGAAATAGGGCTTAGAATTTTTAAATTTGAACTACGTAATGTTTGCATTATATGTTTAGAAACCTATCTTGAAATGAGATTTTTTTTCTTCCTCTTTTGCTGGAGGAGAAAGGTTGCTGAAGAAACTTGCTTAATACAAAAGTACGCATGCCTAATCTTAAAGCTACCAAAAATTAGGGAAGACCTGCAGGACATCCAAATGGAGAAAGACTGAAAAGTTTGGAGGTGGTGAGAAGAGCAAAGAGAAGGCATGAGAGGATGCAACATTTGTGACCATGATAGAGAAATGATGATAACATTTGGAATCAGAGCGTCTAGGCCAATATGTAAAGTGAGCTTTTTTGTGTAACAGGTTTATTTCACTGAGAAACAACATGTGGGTGGAACAAGCGCCCAACACAGAATCCATAGCCACGACAGCCTTCTGCTGCACTTTTGTGAGGCTTCAATTGTTTTTTTTTTAATTTATATTAAGCAGATGTTGTTCCTCTTTGGCATCGGATTGTCTTGGGAGTGGAGGAAAGAATGTGGAGGAGGCGGCAGCTTGAAGTGTGAGGTTGCAGATCTGGGCAGGTGGGAAGAGAAGCAAATGCTGCCACCCTTTCTAAGGCACATTTTGCACATAAGGCACGTAACTGCCTGTATTGCACTGAGCAATGTAAGCTGCTACTCACTGTTGCCCTAGCCTCTGGGCTCTGTACTATGAAACTGTAATGAATCCTCAGCACAGAGGATCCAGTTAACTCTTGAGTTAACTGTGACAGACCCTATCACTGGTCTGTTTATGCCGTGATCCAAATTGGCTGTAACCTGAGAGTCCTGTTAAAAATGATGTTTTTGCCGGACAGAAATGTTGATAGTTATACTTTCTTTCCAAATGCTCGCAAAAACCTGCACGGAAGGAATGCATAACATAGAAAAAAGACCAAGTATTTGTGCGGGGAGAGGTGTTATTCTTTTCTCATTGTATCAAATTCACATCTATGCTGGGCTGGGCTTAATGGCTCACATGGAGACTCTGGTCCTGGTAACTGGCAGAAATCCAGATACTGCCACTACTGCAAAGAAGTGCTTATGTTCAGTCTGATTTCACTTGAGAAAAACAGTCTCTCAATCTCTGCTAAGTGCTGAAAGTTTGGATGAGCATTAGAGATGCATTAATGAACACGGATTTCAAATAGCCTCCAGTGTTTGTGATACAAATATTTAGTTGTCCAACATGTGTAATTTAACAATTGATGTGTTTAATGAAGGGAGTCTGCCCCCTTCCTTGTCAATGGAATGATTCCTGGGTAACTTCAAAGGAAGTTTAATTTACTCCAGATACTATAGTACATTTCCAAAAGGAGAGGTCTGAAACATTTTGAGTTAAAACATGCAAAATTTACAGTAGTTTAAATATGGTAGAAAACTGTCAATTGTGTTCTTTGCAAATGATGGAGAATCTCTGTTTAAAAACTGTTGAAAGAATAACAGTTCATACTTCTGTTACTTGACTGCTGTCTTCAGACAGCGCTACATTTCTTTATTTACAAAAAGATTCACAGATCATCCTCCTTTGGAGCCTCGTAGTGTCTGGCTGTGTTCTGTCAGTTAGATTGTCTCATGTTATCTTTGGTATCATGAGCTATAAAATCACGTTTCTTGTTGCTTTCTCTTAACATTAACTTTGTAAAGAGAATGTTAGTCTATTATGTGTACGATTCAGGTAGAGTTTTGTTGAATTGTGCTTGGCTCTTATGCAGCAAAACAGCGCATTAATAGTCAGCATACATTACGTTAGCAAGCTAATATATTCATAGGATTTGAGCTAAAGATCGCTTAGCTCCTCGGTCAGGCTTTAATTACTTTAAAGGCTTACAAGGGATCTATGAATCTAATATTTCAGGGTTTCTGAAACTAGATTATTTAAGGATTTTTGGTCATCTGTGGTTACTTATAATTAGCCACCTGATTTTTGCTTTTTCCATCTCTAGGGAAGGGAACATGACCATATGAATTTAGTACTGGACTGAGACTGAAGAGCCCTAGGTTTTGAGCTTAGCACTATAATTTGTATGCTGGGTGTCCCTCAAAAGGCACTTGACCTTTCTGTGCCTAAGTTTCTCAGTTGGCACTAATGGAGATCACAATACTAACCTTCTTTGTAAAACATTTTGTGAACACTGATAAAAGCACTACGTAGGACTAAGTACCTTTCTTATCACGTCCAGTTATGAGAAATAGAGAGAAACAGTGTTTCTGGGAGAAACAGTGAAATAAAGTAGGGAAAATAAATACCATAATAAACTTGCTACATATATAATTACTCTTGCAATATGACTTGAAAAGAAAAGAAAGCCATATAGATGTCAATGAGACCAACCTCAACTAAGCGGAGCTTGAATGCCAAAAATCTTAGTAGCTGCTGATCTGAGCTTATTTATGCATCCATCACTATAGTATATATAGTCAGAGTCAGAAATATTGTGATCAAATCATAATTATTAATTATAAATGTTAGAAGAACCTAGCGTGTGTAAGCCAGCACTGACACTCTTGAATAGCATATATTTACAGTTTCACCAAACTATCAGCTCACTGCTGTAGTGCTTGGGCTTTGGGGAAGCCACATAGTCCAGTGATTCTCTCCAAGAATGCTGTTGGTAGAAGTACCTCTGCTCAAGGGAGACAGCAATTAGACAGGGAAATGGGGAAAATTATATTATATAGACTAAGGTACAGCAGAGTTTGACCATGAGTCTGTCCATTCACTCATGGACAGTATCTATTATCTGCTTTAGAGCTGTCCTTTACCTAAAGCTTTGCCACGTTTTGTCTGCATAAGCTATAAAAATGCATGAAGCTATCTGAGATCTTCTGAGGAATATAAGCTTCACTGTCTGTTGGAAACTATTTAATTATATGTTTATAATTAGAGGACAGCCATTTAAACAAGCGTACAACTCCAAACCCAGGGGCCCACTATTTGTCCTTTTCAGGGATGCAGGCTACCAGCTTGCCAAACTGTGGAATCACATCGTTTCTTTAAACCATTTAATTTTTGCTCATCATTTTTGGTATAATCCCTTTCCTTCTTCCTCATGGCATTAATCCTCTTTGGCCATTTTAGCCTCTTCTTTCTCAATGTCTTAAGCAGAATTAAAAAAAAAAAAAAAAACAGATTACACAATGATAATATGCAGCTTATTATTTATGATGTTTTCAGTGTGGATCTTCAGCACATAATACATATATCTCTTCTCCAAATAACTCTCCTAGTTTGATAATGTAATCACCATTATACTTATTAGCTTTTCATTTTATTAAGAAAAAAAATCCAGAAACATGAAGGTGGTTTAAGCATAAAAGAAAAAAAAAAATATATAGAAATTGAAGACAGTCCTCTCAAACTGATGGAGGTTCAAAAAGATTAGACTTCCAAAATTTAAGTGGGAGTTGCTGATCTGGGTCTATTTGAAGGCCTAAAACAAGACTTCACTCGGATATCCTCCAAATATTTTTCAAGTGATGTGGTAACCACCTCTCCTGGATCCCTAACAACCATGTCAGTAGACAGAAGGAATACTGGATGAGAGAAATACTTTCTATTCATTAAACTTTTCAGAATAAGCTAGTCCATTGTCTTTATGTTACACCACCATGCGCATCCTGAACTTTAGCTTTCTTTATATTGATGGAAGAAGAGTAAGGTTTGTCTAATCTGTATTGCTAAAAGTACAAGTAAAGATATGTAGAAATGTTCCTTGTCCAAATCTGTTACGGACTGTTATGGAACAGTCTGTGATATGAACTTGATTTCACATTAGGTACTGAATAAATTGTTTGCAAAGAATTTCTTTCCAGAGAATTTATAATTCAGCTGTAAGACTACAGATGAGAAAATAAATTATTAGAGGACCAGAAGGAAATACTGTAAGATGGCACAAAGAATGGTAATCCTACAAACTATGTATGTTAGTAAAGAAGAGTATTTTGTTTACATAGATTTTGAAGATAGGGAAGGGGAATCTTTTGCAGTTTCTTTCAGGGTATTATTTAAGAAGTTGATTTTGATGTATGAGTCCTACAAAGCTTGACACTTGCTCCTCTGAGGCAATCCAGTTAGCAGCTCCCTAAATGGAACGAGTAGCTGAATGTGTTTCACTGAGGGATGTTAAAGACTCAAGATTCTGGATGCTAGATTAGCATCCTTTTCTCTGATGCAACCACATAGATATCCTAGAGTTTGACAGATTTTTATACATGTTGTTAGAGGAGAGTTCAGTTACAGCTGTCTTGATGAATGAATTAGTTATATCATGTTTTGAATCTGATAAATCCATTTTTAATATAAAAATATGAGGCTACAGAATCAGTAACTACTATTTTAAACAAATGCATTTTCAAAAGAGTAAATGCATACTCATACTATGAGATAGATAGAAGTAAACATAGCAGGATGTTTGGATGAAACATTAAAGTGAATAACCATCTTGCATACCAATCCCGCTAAGTGTCTTCACCTTATAATGAGTGATATGTAAGATGAGAAGATTCAGCATGATACTGGATCAGGCTATGAATGTTGTTTATCTCCATTATCTCACTATTCATTAATTTCACTTCAAACTTTGAGATTGTTACTTTTAGGAAGCTGATCCATACAGGATAGTGAAGAGGGTTTCAATGCTACTTATTGTTACGTCTTTCCTGGTCTTTACAAGATTAGACAATGTCTTGTGAATTCATTTAAATGTTGATTACACTGTCATTATGTGCGCTCTGGGTTTTTTGCAGGAGAAGAATGAGATGATCAAGTTGGTATACTGTGAATAGACTTAAAAAGATTGCAAGATGGCACTTTTATTGGAGGAGGAGATTTCATTTAAAAATATACTGTCAAAATGTGTTTTTCTTAAATGCTGAACTGATGATTCCTTTTATTTTGCTTTTGTTTCTTGAATGCGTCATTCAGAAAATGAACAGAGATCTACTGTGTGTTGGAATTGTGGTTTGTCTGACAGTCAGTACTGAAGGCATCATAGCAATTTCCATCTTCTAGGAGTTTTTCTTTCTTCTTTATCTGATATTTCTGTATTTTGACTGTCAAACTTTTATAAAGCATCATTTTTACGAAAACAGACTAGGAATTCAGTGGGTATCACAATCTGTAAAAGCAATTTGAACTAGATGAAGACCAACTCAATAAAAAGCTTAGCATCAAATTTCTAGTCCAGTTGAGTCCAGTTGGCTAGATAATGGTCATTTCTCTGTCAGTTGTTCCCTATTTGCAAATGTTTCTTGAGTAGCCATACTATTGTAGGGCAAGAAAAGCTCTCTGACAGCACCTTTAGTAGTGCTTAATTACCATGCAGATGAGGAAAGAACCTTTTCATGGAGCATATGTTTCCCTCAAGATGGGGCATATATCTTTAAGAAACCAAGATAAAGAATACTAATTATTCGATGTACCTATTTATAAAACAGGTAAAAAGGAGGAAGAAAGAAAAGGATCTGCTTTGCTGGCTTCTGCTTGTTACAGCTTCAGAAAAAAACACAGTGCCCAAGTCTTTTCCCAACCCCTAAGTCATTGCATATTTTAGAGAGGATAGAAGAGGTTGGAGGTATTAGGAGAGAGCTTTATATGTTAATGCCTGATCTGTGTTTACTAGACATCTGGAGTAATTCCCTGGAGTCTGTGGCTTAGTCAGAATTTACAGAGGTGTAAGAATGGAATTTCACTTCAGAATTTTTATGTTCAAACCTTCTTAGCTCTCTTTCCCTTCCCCACCCCTCCCAAATCTTCATGTATTTTCAACTGCCAGGACTTGTAAGCTGCTTGGGAAAAGGAGGTTAGCGTGTACATATTATTATAAACTAAATAGCCAAGTTTAGAGATTGGTGCTTTGACTAAATGTGGAAACTATTGTCCCATATTTTGACATGAATTACGTTATGAAGAGAATAATTAAGCTAAAGTGAAGGGAGGAAGATATAAAAAAAAACCCTCTCAAACCCTGGCTTTAGATATTACTTTCACTATTTACTCCTTTTAAAGGATAGGTATAGAGTTATCATCTAATAACAACCTCCAGTAAGAGAGGAAGTAAAGAACAGCAGGTCAGTCAGCTGCACAGCTTCCCCAGTGGCTGCGGGAGGTGCTGCATCGGCTGTGTCTGAGGCCTCAACCCAGACAGACCCTCAGACAGCAGATGCAGCTCTGCAGGTGTCAGGCTGCAGGCAGTGCCTGGGGCCTCTCCGCGAGGCCTGGGCTGACAGACAGCTCTCCTGTGTGAGGTGTGCTGTGGTTGACCAGTTGCGTCACCAGATAAAGGAGTTACAGGAGGAGGTTAGTAGGCTGCGTAGCATCCGAGAGGATGAGCGGGAGATTGACAGGGCGTTCTCGGAAGACTGTTCAGCTCCGGGAGTCCCCTGCCCCCACTGCAGCGGAGGTGTCAGAGGGCTCAGCACCGTGTGTAAAGGTGCATCATAACGCTGTTGAAGAGGGCTGGAAGCTGGTGACCTCTCGTAGAAGGAGAAAGGCTCTTGCTCCTCCTCAAGACTTACCCTTGAAGAACAAGTTTAGCGCCCTCCAAGCCGAGGAGGAGCTGGGCACAGCTCCAAGTGAGGCAACTGGCCTGGCAGACCCTGTGCCGTGCAGGAACCCCCGGAAGAAGCGGCGAGTGATTGTTGTGGGTGACTCCCTGCTGCAGGGGACAGAGGCACCTATCTGCTGACCTGATCTCTTGTCCAGAGAGGTTTGCTGCCTGCCAGGGGCTCGAATAAGAGATGTCGTGGAAAGACTGCCAAAGCTTGTCCACGCGTCGGACTACTACCCTCTGCTGATCTTCCATGTGGGTGCTAATGACACGAAAGGCAAACTGGAAACCATCAAACGGGACTTCAGAGCTCTGGGAATGGTGGTCAAGGGTCTGGGAGCCCAGGTGGTTTTCTCCTCAATCTTGCCTGTGAGGGGAAAGGACAGGAGGAGGAGTAGACGAGTTTTCCAAGTTAACAGCTGGCTGCGCCGCTGGTGTTGGCAACAGGGCTTTGGTTTCTATGACCATGGGACCCTGTTTGAAGATCAACAGCTGATGGGGAGCGATGGGATCCACCTTACCAAGCGGGGCACGCGTGTCTTTGCCAACAGGTTGGCCAGCCTGGTAAGGAGGGCTTTAAACTAGGCAAGATGGGGGAAGGGGAGTGGTATAGTGGCAGGGGAGTCAGTAAAACACCGCTCAAGTCAGGATGCCTCCAGCGGGTGCATACAACCAGGGGAGACAGCATGGGACATGGCTATGGAGGATCCTCTTGCACCTCTTCTGGGAAGCCTGCGTGCTTGACTGGCTGTCTGAAATGCCTGTATACCAATGCACGCAGCATGGGGAATAAGCAGGAAGAGTTAGAGATCTGTGTGCGGTCGCAGGGCCATGATCTCATTGAAGTCACAGAGACATGGTGGGATAGTTCACATGACTGGGATGCTGTCATGGATGGCTATGTGCTTTTTAGGAAAGACAGGCCAGGAAGGCGAGGTGGTGGAGCTGCCCTTTATGTGAGGGAGCAACTAGAATGTGTGGAGCTCTGCCTCGGGGTGGATGAAGAGCAAGTTGAGAGCCTATGGGTAAGGATTAAAGGGCAGGGTAACATGGGTGACACTGTTGTGGGGGTCTACTACAGGCCACCTGACCAGGAGGAAGTCATCGATGAGGCCTTCTACAGACAGCTGGAAGAAGCCTCACGATCACAGGCCCTGGTTCTCATGGGAGACTTCAACCACCCTGACATCTGTTGGCAAGACAGCACAGCTAGGCACAAACAGTCCAGGAGGTTCCTGCAGAGGATTGATGATAATTTCTTGACCCAGGTGGTGGAGACGCCAACGAGGAGAGGTGCAATGCTAGACCTTGTACTAACGAACAAAGAAGGTCTAGTTGGAGAGGTGAAGGTTGGGGGCAGCCTTGGCTGCAGTGACCATGAGATGGTGGAGTTGAGGATCCTGCGAGGAGGGAGCAGGGCAATGAGTAGGATTGCAAGGCTGGACTTGAGGAGAGCTGACTTTGGCCTCTTCAGGGATCTACTTAGGGGAATCTCCTGGGGTAGGGCCCTAGAAGGAAGAGGGGTCCAAGAAAGCTGGTTAATATTCAAGCGTCACTTCCTCCAGGCTCAGGATCAGTGCATCCCTCTGAGGAAGAAGTCCAGCAAAGCGGGCAGGAGAGCTGCATGGATGAGCAAGGAACTCCTGGCAAAACTCCAGCAGAAGAAGGAAGTGTACAGAATGTGGAAAAGGGGACAGGCCACTTGGGAGGAATACAGGAACGTTGTCAGAGCGTGCAGGGATGCGACAAGGAAGGCTAAGGCCCAGTTGGAATTAAATCTGGCAAGGGATGTCAAGGACACCAAGAAGGGCTTCTTCAAATACATCAATAGCAAAAGGAAGACTAGGGAAAACGTGGGCCCGCTGCTGAACGGGGCAGGTGCCCTGGTGACAAAGGATACAGAGAAGGCAGAGTTATTGAATGCTGCCTTTGTTTCCGTCTTCACTGCTAAGGCCAGTCCTGAGGAATTCCAGACCTTGGAGACAAGAGAGGAAGGCTGGAGAAAGGAAGACTCTCCCTTGGTGGAGGAGGATCAGGTTAGAGATCTTTTGTCCAAACTTGACATCCATAAATCCATGGGCCCCGATGGGATGCACCCCCGAGTGCTGAGGGAGCTGGCGGATGTTATCGCAAGGCCACTCTCCATCATCTTGGAAAGGTCCTGGAGATCAGGAGAGGTGCCTGAGGACTGGAAGAAAGCCAATGTCACGCCAGTCTTCAAAAAGGGCAAGAAGGAGGAGCCAGGAAACTACAGGCCTGTCAGCCTCACCTCCAGCTCCGGAAAGGTCATGAACCAGCTCCTCCCGGAGGTCATCACTAAGCATGTGGAGGACAAGAAGGTGATCAGGAGTAATCAGCACGGCTTCACCCAAGGGAAATGATGCTTGACCAATCTGATAGCCTTCTATGACGGAATGACTGGCTGGGTAGAGGAGGGGAGAGCAGTGGATGTTGTCTACGGGGACTTCAGCAAGGCTTTGGACACTGTCTCCCATCACATCCTCCTAGGTAAGCTCAGGAAGTGTGGGCTAGATGAGTGGACGGTGAGGTGGCTTGAGAACTGGCTGGATGGCTGAGCTCAGAGGGTTGTGGTGAATGGCACAGAGTCTCGTTGGAGGCCTGTGGCTAGTGGTGTCCCGCAGGGGTCAGTCCTGGATCCAGTCTTGTTCAATATATTCATCAATGACCTGGAGGAAGGGACAGAGTGCACCCTCAGCAAGTTTGCTGATGATACTAAACTGGGGGGAGTGAATGACACACCAGAAGACTGTGCTGCCATTCCGAGGGACCTGGACAGGCTGGAGAGGTGGGCGGAGAGGAACCTCATGAAGTTCAACCAAGGCAAGTGCAAAGTCCTGCACCTAGGCAGGAATAATCCCATGCACCAGTACAGGCTGGGGACTGACCTGTTGGAAAGCAGCTCTGCCGAGAAGGACCTGGGAGTGCTGGTGGACAACAAGTTAAACATGAGGCCAGCAGTGTGCCCTTGTGGCCAAGAAGGCCAATGGGATCCTAGGGTGCATTAGGCAGAGTGTTGCCAGCAGGTGGAGGGAGGTGATGCTGCCCCTCTCCTCAGCCCTGGGGAGGCCTCACCTGGAGTACTGTGTCCAGTTCTGGGCTCCCCAGTACAAGAGAGACATGGCACTCCTGGAGAGAGTCCAGCGGAGGGCTACCAAGATGATTAGAGGGCTGGAGCATCTCTCCTATGAAGAAAGACTGCAAGAGCTGGGCCTGTTCAGCCTGGAGAAGAGAAGATTGAGAGGGGATCTCATCAACGTGTACAAGTATCTGAAGGGGGAGTGTCAAGAGGATGAGGCCAGCCTCTTCTCCGTGGTGCCCAGCAACAGGACAAGAGGCAATGGGCAGAAACTGATCCACAGGAAGTTCCATCTGAACCTGAGAAAAAACTTCTTCACTGTGAGGGTGACAGAACATTGGCACAGGTTGCCCAGAGAGGCTGTGGAGTCTCCTTCCCTGGAGATCTTCAAAAGCCGTCTGGATGTGACCCTGGGCAATATGCTCTAGGTGACCCTGCTTGAACAGGGAGGTTGGACTAGATGATCTCCAGAGGTCCCTTCCAACCTAAACGATTCTGTGATTCTGTGAATGCTTGTGGCTCAGTAGTTCCTAGAGTTCATGTTTTGCTCTCTGAGGCTCTGCCACAGACTCAGAATGATTTAGACAAGAGTTTGGCATGCTACATCCAAATGAAGAAAGGAAGTGTAGCAGGGAAGGCCTGGCCCCATCTGCAAGTGAGAGTGGGATGAGTCTGGAAGGTTGCCCGAGGGCCAAATTATAGCATCATCTATGTGTGCAGCATATCAGTGATGGGTCTCAGTCAGGAGATCCTGCAGTGCCTGAGTCAGACCCACCAGCATAAAGAGCATCCTTGTCTGATGGAGAGGCTGAAGCAATAGGTTGCAGTGCGATCTCTGGGATTTTGATGCTGACTTTGCTCTCGCTTTCAGTGAGCTATCATAACAAACTTGGAATGCTTTAGAGGAGGGACTATGATCCTCGTAGACAGATGCCTCTCTTAACCATATGTAGAAAGCAGTTTGAGATAATAATTCCTGGTCATGTGAGTATCTTTAGTCAGAAATGTTGATACTTTTAGAAGAGCTTGGTATGTTAGTCTCTTAAAAATCTTACCAGAACTGCCACAAGGAATTACTAGGGGTTACATACTTTTAAATTAAAAGCCCGGCAGGTAGTTTGCTCTTCAGCAGTTTTTTAAGGATCAGGCAAGGTAGAAGTTTTGGCTGGACCTGATATTTATTAAAAAATTCCTGCTTTTGCTATTTCATGGTAAGACATGTTTAGGTGTATTTCATAAAGTAAAATGGTATTAACACCATAGATGTTAGTAAAAGTAAGTAATTTCAAGCTCTAAAGAATAATATTTCAACTAGAGCCTGAAGTAGCTTTGTTATAGTTCTGGCATTTTAGAAGGCTCACTTGCTGTAGTGATAGCGTAAATAAATATTATGTTATACTATGAAAGTAATTAATACTATCTTTTGATCTCAGTTTGAGATACTTTTTAACTCCTATTCTGTCTGAAGCTGACTTTTTGATCCGCTCTTAGTGATGGGAATTAATGTCAGCAATATATGTAGCAATCTGTAAAAGTCTACTTTTTGTTTGTTTGTTTGTGTATTTTTTACTGTTTATTTGGTAACTTGAGGAGCAAGAGTGGTGCCTTAGAATGTATCTAATAGTTTTCAAAGGATCAAGGACCATGCTTTTTTGTGTGTTACAAGCTCGTAACTTCTATTTAGGGAACAATGGACTTATGTATCTCAAACTGAGTGGTGTTTAAACACAGTGGTTGTGTTTGCTGGCTGCTTATTTCTCTTTCGAAAAGATGATGAACCGCACTTAGGTCAGTGAATCATAGCACCATGCAGTACTACAGGCCGAAAGGAGGAATCTGGGGTGGTGTCCCACCCACATCCCAACCGATCAAAGCACCTCCTGAGGTACCTGCTTGTTTATGCAACCATTTACGCTTTTCTGCCTTTCCAGGTGAATCTTGAATTCTTACCTCCGTTAGGCCAGAGAAAGAGTGTAGGTCTAGCCAATATAGGCTACTGGTTAAAGTGTTCACCTAAGAGAAATTAAATTGTTTCCTGCTTCAGTGCACTAAGCCATGACATGAAAAATGATCACTGCTCTGGATATCCCCTCTGGCTTTTCTTAAAAGAGGAGACACATCCTTTATTCTTTGTAAGAAAGAGCATAACTGTAGGAGATTCCAGCTGTGAATGAGGCATCTTGTTTCATCATTTTCATTGTTTTTCTAGTATTTAAGTTTACATAGAAACTTCAGGTGACTTTACCCTGGTGGTTTCTGTTCTGGAAGACCTCTCTGAGAAGTCCAGTTTTTGTTCCGAAAACAACCAGAGTATTAAGACATTACTATTTTTTTTTTTTCTGATTTGGACAACTTGTAGCTATCTAAAGTAAATAGTGTCCAGATTAAGTCATTTCTCTAGACTTTCTCCAGAGCTGATAGAAAGGAAGAGGAACGACCAGCTGTGATTCATCCTATGACTTTGGGCGCAAATCTTATGATAGGATGAATAGTTTTTTGGATGTGTCTCTGGTGACCCCTGAGGGAACCAAGAAAACTAAAGTCAACTAGATATCTAACTCCTAGCCTGCTAAAGTAGCTGCAGTTAAGTCTCAGAAAAGTGTTTGGCTTGAGGAAACAAAAAAACCCTATGGCAAAGAAGGGATTGATAGTCGGCTCTCTTGACCATTTCACTGCTACTTTGGAAAACAATTTTTTAATTAGGTATTTACCAGTCATCCTACTCCTTTTTGTATAATTGGAATTCAGTATATGATATGGAATATGTCATCTGTATGTTCATTTCATATTTTGTTACTTTCTTTCATATAATGAGAACTTTTCAGGCATGACCTTTCATCAGAAGAAACTTAATCACTTAAAGAATATGCTTTGAATTCTGGAAAAACCCTACCGTGAATGTGCATGCCAAAGAATAGTTAAATACTCTAGGCAAAAGGAAGCAGAGAGCAGGGCATATGAAAGTAAGTTGTGACTAGTCACTGGAATTATTCTGTAAATGTATGGGAAATAAAATGATTTGTACTGTGCTGAAATACTCAAGTACTAGAATATTAATCTAACAAATTAAAATAACATTAGATCTTTCAGGGAGACAGTAAAGCCATCTCCGTTTAATCACACCTTAAAAAGGGGTAAAAAGAAGCAACTAATGATGTTACTGTTGTCTCATGTTTGTTTGCAGAGGATTCACTGGCGGTAACACTTTTGTGCTTTAGGCTGGTCAGTCCTCTGATGATCCTCAGAATGTCAAATTTAATTGCAATATAACTGTTCTTGATTTTTTGTTGTTAAACTACACTTTTCACATAAACTTATTCTTTTCTTGCTCTGTATTCTCTTCTTGCTCTGGGTTGTGGAGCTTCCTCGCATTTTTCTAAGCAACAAACAAGGAGTTATCAGGCCCAGCTTCTAAAGACTGGAAGAAAACAATCATGTTAGAAAAAAACTTAACAAAAATTTAACCCAATGGCGAGTTATGTACGTAAGTATAGTGGCACTATTAATAGAAAAAATATTTAGATTTCAGTCAGTTTTTCAGAATGTACCCCATTCATTGAGATACGGGTATGGTTTGTTTGACATTCAGTTAGAAGGCTGAATGAATTTTTGTATGGGAAACTTCCTAAGAAATGAGACGCTCTCCAAGATAAAATGTAAGCTATCCATTAATCTTCATTTTTTATGCTAAAAATCTGGAAATTCAGTATTTATCCCACCTAACTGAGCTTCTTACAGTAGAAGTGCAGTCATGCAAAACTCGCTAATATCTCTATTAAATAAAACCCATCTCTCTCAATTGACTTTTGGGAAAATGTAAGGGAACTAAGTACCTAATTTAAGTTTCAGTTAAGTATCCAAAATTAGGGGACATGTATTCACGCGTATTTTCTGAATAACATTTTTTCTCTTGAATGAAGATTCAGACTCACTTTTTGTTGGCTGTAGTAGATGTCAGTAGTCACTATTTTCAGTGTTGTCAGAATTTTATCATAGTGGAGACTCTTAGGTCTGCTACATATAGAGCGAGTGTTTTATGAGGGTAGTGCATTAATTTAATGAAATCCAAATGATATTTCTTAGTAATGCACTGCTTTTAATATTGATTCTTTTGGACTATGTGGTGTATTTGGAATAGCAAGCAAATTGCTATTGGGGGACCGGGGAGCAGCTGGCTTAATCATTTAGGACCAGCAGTGCTGGAACTGCAGAAGTGGCAAAAGAAACAGAAGGGGAGAAAGCTGACCGAAATTTAGTCTATAGAGAACATTTGTCGAGCCTGAAATTTTGTATTTTTCCTCTGCTTTTTAAAAAACACTCTCCTTTTTTGATAGATTTAAGACCAGAAGGGATTATTACAGTATCTAATCTCTTCTCATATTAAGTAGGCCATAGAACTTCACCAGATTGTCTGTGTACTGAACATAATGTTTGTTTGTCTTGTTATCCTTAAAATACTTTGTGGAAACCTGATAGCAGTAATTTATCTAGCATTTTTTAAGTGAATAATTTTAACTGACCCTGAATTTAATCGTGATTTTATTATTTGTATATGCTCATTTAAGGAATTAGGATTAACAAGGGCAACAACAGATTTTTTTAATGTATATTATCTCAATTTCTCTCAGATATTGGACAATAATACAAATACATTAGGAGTTAAGAATGCATGACATTCTGGTCAAAAATGTTGGAAAATACTTTTGATTTGGTTTAAAAGATAGGAATTATTCTAAATATTACAATAATATACAGTACCCTAGAGAAGTAATCAAAGTGATCCAAAATCTTTTGAAATTTTTTATATAAAGTCCTATCTAAACATGACTGTAATTTTAAAAGGTCTCTTTTTCTTTTAAGCAATATATAATATATAAAATATAATAAGCTTTCTGAATTCTGTACCTGACATGAAGAATATGTGATGTAGAATAAAGAAAAAATATAGCTGGACCAAAGAGTGAGTGGGGAGACAGGACAAAAACAAATTAATCAACAGAGAGTAAACTTCTTTAAAAACTACCTCTGAATTTTGCGATACAAGGAATGTTACCCACTGCCACTAGGAATCAAGCAGATTCATACTGTCTCCAAAAATGTTCCAGCAAATGAAGTCTGTCTTTTGATGGAACTGTATTTTGTGGGAGTTTTACTAATACTACCTTTTGGACATGGAAAAAAACTAGTAGGCAAGTAGGAAGAGAAGATATGCAGATACAGTAATTATGCTTACTACATATTCAAAGTACAAAAGCTTGAGGAAAATACTGCTCCACTTAAGATGACTTAAGGGATAGGGTGGAGAATAAGGTAATGCAGACATTTAAAAACTCTCTGCCATCTGTCTCTGACTATAATGGAGCCTGTTTCTCCCAGTTAATTTGTGGCCTTCTGCATTGCAGAAGCCTTGGCAGCTGGGAAGAGCAAAGGAGAACACTGAATCACCGTTCCTGGACAGCATATCAAGGTGCTATTACTGTAGTATGAAATACATAGGTTAGAAAAGAAACATTAAAACTTTCTAACACATCAAAACTTTTAAATCTGAAAGCTTTTTGAATATCCACTGTTGAATATATCATCTGCACTGTGCAGAGTAGTGATAAGAAAACTACACTTCAAATTTGCTAGGATTTTGCAGCCGTATCGCACAAGTAGAAATGGCTGAAAAAATGAGCAATCAGACCAAAATGGTCCATTTATGTTTTGAAGTCTTCTGGAAGCCCAGTAGTTCTCATAGCTGTTTGAAAAAGGGAAATGTATTAGTTTGGGTACAAGGCAAATCTAGTGCTCCTACAGGTTTCATGGGCAGGTACTGCTGGGCAAGTCATAGGTAGAAATTAAGAGAACAAAACAGAACAGAGATAGAAGGGGTAGTTAACAAGATGTTTTTGTTCTCTGTAGATCTATTAACAGATGGAAGATACTGTAAATGCCTGTGTGTTATCGTGTGTCTGACTGTCTGCCTATTGAGGCCAAACCATGAACAATCTTTTACCACGCTGAAGGTTGGTTGATGTAATTCAAGGCTTCTTCCTTGGAGTACTGTAGAACAGTTGTGTGTTTGTCCACAGTATTAGTTAGTGCACACTTCATATTAGAAGGCAAGATGGTGGCCTTCACATGGCATGCATTTTCAGTAAACTTACAGCATGGCAGTCAGAAGCAGTGTCATCCATGACTTGCACACTGATGTCAGATGTGTTGAAAAAAATGCATTGAATCTTCAGGCCTTCACCAAAAATGATTTTGTCTTTTACTTAGTATTTTATTTGCCATTCTGGTTCTCTGCAAGCGTGCTGCTGGCTGATACTGAACAGCTCCAGAGCCCTTACCAGAAACCTCTTGTTCAGTGTTTTGATACAGCAAACATTTTTCCGTGCATCCGGAATCAAGGTTTCCAATTGCAATGAGCTACTTACAGAGTAGCATCAATATAAAACTCTTCTCTTTGCCCCATCCCCCTGTGTAATTCTGGAAAAAAGCATCACTTCCACAGCTCCCTGACCATTCTGTCATGTGAAAGGATAAAATGGCTAGCATTTAATTTTAATAGGAGGTTTCTGGAGCAATACGAAACAATCTATCCTATGTGTAATAGATCCAATATCTCCATGAAACTGAAGCACCAAGGTAATACTTGTAAAAAATAGGCAAGTGTTTTCTTTAGATGGAAAAGATTGATTTAAATGCAGTTTTTTTAGGAAATTGTTTCTGACTGGAAATAAAAGGACACACTAATCAAGAGATTTTTTTCAAAGCGCATTTGACAAACTGCATAGATGGTAAGCATTTTGGAAAAAAAAAAAGTGTAATATCAAAGCCTTTTTAGTTAAAAAGATACTTTTGAGAAAAAAATAGGCACGTATAAATATTTCCAAGATATAATAACAAGAGGCCTCTTAAAGGAGCAGTGTTCTGAAGGAACTTTTATAATAATTTGGAAGAAATAGATGTATCTTAGCATGACATGATCCTTAAGCTTTGTTTTTGTTGCGTATGTAGGTATACACATGCACAAGTATATATGAGGAAAATTTATTTTTTTCAGAAGTACGATTTTTAAAACTTCTGGAAGAATGTTTAGGCAATTCAGAATTTTGTGTTCTTATTATATTTCTAGTCATATATTTTGAGTTTGAAGTCACAGAAAAGTAGTAGCAATGCGGGCATCTCTTGAGCCCTTACCAGCAGCTTCCATGATAAATATATTTGATAATTGCCTAGTATATGAATCATATGGAAAGGTACATTGGCATGGCATATATTTTCCCACTCTGAGTAGCCATCTCAATATGAAATAATACTGTCTACTGCCCTTATCAAATGTACTGATCCGGTTCAGAAGAAATTTTTAAAAAAATTATAACTTGTCAGTTACGATTACTATTCAGGTAGGGCTGAACTAATCACTACAAATAGGACTTCCTGCACAAGTAACCGACTTACCTTCATCACCAATGTGAGTACTTAAAGATGGAAGACTACTTGTTAGTGCTTGGAGCTGGCTGGTTTCATGCTAGTCTGGATACATCTGCATAAACTGCAGTCATTTGTACTTCTGCTCTGAAGGGGAGATAATATCCTGATATTCTCAGGACTTGCTGGAAGCAAGGTTGTGTTAAGGCAAGAAATGAGTCTTAGAGACTCTCAGAGTTTAATGGCTGCATTGGCTCTTTCTAAAATCTCTTTTTTCCAGTTCCCCAAAACTTAGAGATATGGCTGTAGTGGTAAATAATACAGAAAATGTTTTCTGGACCTGAGGTCAAATGAAATAGACTGGCCAGACGCTATATAACACTTGGCTCTGGGTCTCCTCTGGACCACATTTTCCTTATGTTTGAGTTTTATGAATACTGTCTCTACTAATGTCAATCTTACCTGCTTTGTTATAATGAGGTGTGGGGACAGGTTTAAGAAATACAGCTATCAGTGGCTCACTACTGCCTAACTAGGAATACCAAAGAGTATTTATATACTTCCTATTTTACCATTTACACGTCTCAATAAATATTGTTCTTTAATAAAGAACAATATTTAAAATTTTGAAATATGTTTTAAAAGAACAAATTCTTCCTTCCACCCTGCACCAAGTACTGCAGATTTTGCCATCTCATTCTACACATGAAACATTAGGTCAGCGAAGGTAAATATATTCCAAAGGTAAATATATTCCTTGACTTACTGATTTCTAAAGAAAAGATAAAAGTACAGCATTAATGATGGGAAATCTGGGCTAAAATTTTTAATCAGAATATTTTCCATTGATATTTTAGTATGCTCTTACATATTTATAGAAGCAGATATATAAGAATATCTCCCTCATATTTAAGAATGCAGTCTCTGTTTCAGCTCTTTTCAGAAAAGATTTTGTATATACCATAAGCTCATGATAAACAGAAGGAAAAGAAATAAATACATAACTCATGCTTGGACAAGAACAACTGCTATTTTCTTTATGTATTGTTCTTTCCATTCTCTTCAGCAAGTCTCAATTTATCTTGCACAAACAGCAGGACTTCTGTAACATTTCACAATACTACTGCTTTGCTGGTTTTCTGACTAGGTACTGGCTCTGAGTAGTAAAATTCAGAACAATTCCAGATCTTAAAATGTTAACTTACTCTCCAAAATATTTGTTGTCTTCAGAAGGTAAATTATTTCATACAGGAACTGTGAAATTCTGGTTGTTCAGCAGCAGTACTTTTAGTTAGAACTCTGTTTGTTCACTGCTATCTAAATGTCATGTACTTGATTTGAAGTAGCGTACTATTCTGCCGTGACCACACTGCATACAGGATGTGTACTCTATGGTACGAAAATTAGCCTGAATAGATATGTCAGGTAATAGCCTTTAAAGAAACCTCCAAAGTCCAAATTCTCAGTTTGCTCAGGAATATTGTGTGAAGCTTCAGATTTATGTACAGTTTTCAGCTTGCTCCCCCTTAGTGTGAAGAGCCTCATCTTGTATCATAATTGAAATTGTTGTGTCCTGATCTGGGCCAGAAGGATTTCAGTACAAAATACCTGAAATCCACTTATTGAATCAGTATTTTTACTTTTACCTTTTTCTTTATAGAGATTGGAAAATTCTATTTACTGTTTAAATAGTTTGCCCCCCCCGCCCCCCCCCAGTAAATTTGCAGTTACTCACTATACACAACTATAGTTTTGACTTCAGCAGTTCTGTCTATCTCACTCCTTTGTGAAATACATCCAGGGAATGTTATATAAGAGGTGGTACTATCTTGAAGTATGGAAAAGAGTGATTCACAGAACAGTCGAGGTTGGAAGGGAGCTTTGTGATATTGTAACTTTGTGATATCTCTGTTCCTCCTGCTAACCATGCAGCTTTAGCAAACCATTAGTCCTTGTGCTTCACCATTAGATGTATCCTGTATATGGAAGGCCTTCTTCCTTGCCTTGCATAGGATGCTTCCATCTCCTCAGCATGCTTCTGACTTCAAAGATATCAGGTGAATGTCTTTTTCCCCCACATCCTACTGATCCTTTAGGGGAAAGAAGAGAAGAAAAAAGGAGGAGAGGACAGTAGTAGTGTTTTATTCAGTTGCCCATGTGTAACAAAAGCACATATTCCAGCAAGGAATGGATTGTGGCTCTCCTTTTCCATGAGGAGGTAATTCAACTGAGAAATGGTATATATTTCAAGTGTTTGAAGCATCCTTTGATAACGTAAAAACATTACCTCATTATTGAAAGATGAAATCTAAGTTGTAAGAAAATAAGTGACTTTTTCTAAAGTCACACATTTTTCAGCATAGCATAAAATCAGGTCATCTTGTTCTGATTCTGATGCACTGTTCAGCATACTCCAGTGAGAACTCTGCCTCAAAAATACTTGAGGAAAAATAGAGTCAGTAATTCAGGACTTCTCCATTTTTCTCCTATTTTAAGATATGTACTTTCATATAGTTTTCTTACACGTTTTAGAATACCTTCTAACCCTTTCTGTGCGACCATGTGCAATGTTTTCTCCTTTCAGCTTTTGCTTGTAAATTATTTATTGTTAAAAAAAAGATATTTCTTAAGGGATGATTATTAATAGCAAGTATAATCTTACCAGATGGGAAGAGGTTTCTTTAACTTTTTTTTCTGTTTCTAAGGTGTATGGAGGCAGAAGATGTGTAGAAGATGTTTTTGTCAGGAAGACTGTGTATATAGTGCTAATGGTTTTTCTGTGGAGATTTTCTGAAATATTGTCCCAGAAGTGATCATTTGCTGGTAAAAGCTTTATGTGAGATCTCATGAAAGTAGAACCTTAATCTGTCAAACTAATCTAAATAATTTAGTATGGTTTATTTACAGTAAAATTTTTAGAGAACAAAATAAAGATTCTGGAAACAGATTGCTCATGGTCTCTTTTGGATTAGGCTAGATCTTGAAATGCAAAAATGTAAAAGAGCAGGTTTTTACATTTTAGTGGAACATCTTTCCCCTTGTCCCTTGATCTGTTTTTTCTGCAAAGAATTAGTAGTTTTCCTGCAGTCATGTATTCATATTTTTTACTGTTTTTAAACTCTCATTATGAAAGAAAAAAGTGAATACACTAAGCTCTAGAGTTTTGGAGAAAATGAAGTTAAAGCAATGTGCTAGTTTTCTTGCTGGCAACCAAGAGAATTAAATGACACGGAGAGTTGTGTGAGCTTGTCTGCTTTCTCTAGGGGTAAGCCATCTTGCAGTTTATTGATGTGGCATATCCTTTTTCTAAAGATTCCCAGAGCACATATGTTCAGACCTCCCTACCTCACTTTTCTATACTTGGACCCTGAAGCTTGTTTTGCAAACATACAGGAAGCAGAAACTTTCACTCGTTATGTCCCACTTTCAGAGTTGCATGCTAGTTTCAAAGCAGTTAGCATTGTTGCTGTATTAGCCTGGTAAATTACAATTTAAACAGACAGTAAATTCTGTTTATTATTACGGCAAGAGGAAAGCATAGTAATAGTGAAGTTTTTCAACAAAGTCATGTTAGAACGGCATACGGTTTGAGAAGCCTCGTAGTGGAAGATACTTTCCAGGTGCATCCTTTATTTTCTTGAGAGTCCAATGCCTGTACGTTTTTTATGCCTTGCCCCTAAACTAGCTGTTTCCCTCATTTTTCTGTTAGAATGTGACCTGAGCTTCTTAATGCTTTCCCTTGGCAAAGCGTTATTCAGATTACTTTTTATAGTGATACGAAACAACTAAGGGAGCCAAATTCATTTCTGCTACAGAAAGATGGATGCAGCACCACATCTTTCAGTAAGGTTCTTCATTCTTCTGCCAGTGGTACACCTGGGCCTCTCTCTGGTTCCTTATCATGTATTTTTAAGGTTTGACAAAAACCAAATTTTTGGTGAGGTATCATATCAAGACAGTCCTTTGTGGCATCTGAATTTCTAAAGGTTGTAATGATATCTGAGTTGCCTTAACTTTAATCTTTTTTTCCCCAGGTATGCATGTTTTTAGTACAATGATCACTATGGCTTAACCATTTATCCCTGGAATAACTGTGGAGTGATAGGTAATGAAAGTATTGGCTGAACGTCCTGTACATTAAATTATATTCTATTCATGTAGCAGGCTTAGGTAATACCCATCTTTGCATCTCAATCTGTCTAAATAGAGAGGGTAAATTCCAACATCTTAGATTCTTATTTTTTTCAGTGTCTGAGGAGTTAAACTAGATGGCGGTGTAGAATAAACATTTAAAATAAGATATTTTGATAGTCCTTCCACTCTTATTCTGATGCTATTTAGTACAATTTTATGTAGCTCTACTGATATTTTATTTCTTCATAAAGACAAGATACATTTCAGGAACATTACGTTTAAATGTGAAGCAGCCAAGCTAGCAAAAATGATCCTTCCTTCTTGGAGTAAAACATCTGCTGGAACTACTGAAGAGTCTATTTTCTCTTAATAATATGATGCATATATTACTTCTATTGATTGAGTTACATGTGCATTTGAAGAAGAGAATAAAATTCCAAGGAAGCCTGAAGATGTTTTTTCTGAGCTAGCTTTCTGATGTGATTACAGATTAGAATAAGAATTACTAAGCAGTTTGCCCATAGATTTCTATTATCATTATTCTTAAGTGTGACAATATGTGGATCTTGGGTTGGAAAGAAAAGTATTGCTCTAGTGTTGTTCACATTTAAGTACAGCAGTTGTTTTGCAGCTCTCACAAAGAAAATGATTGGTTGCGTTTCCTCTGTTAGGGATTCAGATAGTATCATTACTTTTTCTGCTGTTCAATTACAGTATCACGGTGCTGTTCATGAACCTAGCCTTGGGGAAAAGATAGTGATGAGAAATGCTTCCTTCTATAGTTAGCGCTTACACACTGAGATCTACTGCATAGCAAAAGGACCTCCCAGTTTTACAGTGTACTTGAAATCTGTTTCCCCAGTTTTAAATACAGCAGCTTGGCTTGGGGTTATACACTCTCACAATCTTTTCCTCAGATGGAAATCAGTTGTCATAAAATAAAATACTACTGGGTAGCATATATTTGGCTTTACAAAAGAAAAAAAAAAAGAGGACATCCTTGCCTCTGAAAGCACATGCGGTTTTAAAAATCACTGTTCAGCTAATAGGCTTGAAGGATTTTTAGTATATTTATACTTTAGCAGATTTTTTTTCTTGTTTTGAATGATAAAAGGATAAAATATAAACCTAGGGGTACCCAACCCAAAATTCCCTACAAGTGAACATTCTGATACTTTCTTCCTATTTCTAAAAATCAAAATAATATATAATTACTGAGTAATGCTACCATATCTATTGTGGCAGAACCCTCTCCTTTTCTCCATCTGAACCACTGCTTCTTTCTTTTAAGAAGGAGAGGAGACAGTGAAGTGGCTACCTTTTACATCAAAGTTAACGGATTTCCAGCTGAAGCTGCTTCCTGCTGGCAGATGATTCTGAAGATGACGAGAATTATGCTGGGGAAAATATGCGTGTATGTTTTAGATATGCTCATTACTAGACCTCATCTGAAGTATTGTACTGTTCTCCATTTTGCTGTGGCAGCCATTTATAGCAGATATGATGGAAGGATATCTTGTTTCTTGCAGGCAAGCTTATCTGACTGATTTCATAGAGGACTCTCCATTTATTTGCACCAACCCTAGAGAGCACTGAGAGCATATGAAATAGCTGATCTAAGCAGAAGTCAATTTGCAACAATGCTATTTGGAATGTCTTCCTATTTCTTTTTCTTCTTGAAATAGTTAGTACAGCCACATTCTGATAAGCAGGCGTTTGAATGCTTTGTTTCTTCCCAGTTAGTCGAGCCTCAATTTGTACAATAGCTGCCTTTTAGAAAAAAGCGTGACTAACACAAATTTAGAGGGCTAGCAACTTTAGACTGAAAAGAGTTTTAAATGGTTATTATTCTGTACGCAAACAAGGAGCTAAATTTACTTGAAGTCTGAGTAATGCAAAGTTTGATGAGCTTCTGTAAAACTCAAGTAATGTCTTTGTCAAAAATGACAGAATATCCAACATCTGACTCTCATAAATAATATTGATATCTCTCCTCCAGTATGCAGTCCAAGGAATTTGAGCAACTTCTGCTCTTGTACTACAGTGAAGTATAGACATATGGCTTTACTCAACCACTGTAGATTATGTGTTGTTAAAGCTTCATGCCAGCACTTGTTTGGCCAAATAGTTTACTATGAGGAGCAGGGAATCCAACCTAGTTATCCAAATCTGACGTTTCGAGAGAGCAGGAGGCATTTTTAACTGTGAAGTTTCTATGCCAACAGCTTTTCTCTCTCTAGTTGTCTTCATGATTTATCTTTGCCATTCAGGAATCTATGAAACAGATTGTTTTATGTTTAGCAATTAAAAATATATTTGCCTCATCTTCACTGCAGAAAATTCACACAACTGCAATTATTGGTCTGCACAAATTGTATAGTACATAAATCATCTTGAATTGCTGAGGCCAGCATATATTTTGATGTAATCAGCTTGATTAAATGGTAATCAGGCCTCAATGATACTTTATGTCAACAATTAAATAAGTGAAGTTTTAAAGTGAGTTATAATAAGAGCCAGATTAGGAGCATGTAGGTCAATCTACTGTTCTTCACTTTGCAAATTTATTTGTGTGACCTTAAACAAAAGTAGTGGGTTCTTTTGAGTACTTCTGATTTTGGATGTTTAGTTTCAGACACTGAATAATTTTCATGGTGCTGAGCAGCTGAGGTCTTATTTCAAACAGTTTAAAATACAAACAAACACATGCAATCTATCTTTCCTAAAAAATAACTAAAGCAACTTCTTACCGCTCTCATAATCAGAGAAGGTCACAGTGAATGAATCAATTCTAGCTCACAAAGAAAGAAGATGGCGGATGTGTCATTTTCCCTGACTCCATAGTCACTGTTGTTGCCTTAGGGACTACACTCTCCCCTCTGAAAGACAAGAGAGAAGTCAGATGTGTCTACAGAACTGAACACATTACCACCAGACTCCGAATGCCTTGAGCCTACAGACACATGCACAGCCAGCCAGTATCACCTCTGCATGAAGACAAAGCAACATATCACTTGCATTCCAAATTTTCAGTGGTATTAGAATGAGAAATATTTGTCCTCTGTGGACTTCGTGCGCTTCATATGTAAATATAAAATATTGAAAATATCTGTTAATTCTTTTGCCTGTGCTTTAATTTAGAATTCTGTTTCTCTGACCACAGGTAATAAAAAATATATGGAAAATTGTTTGTTCTATGAGAAACAGAAGCTAATGATACTTGGTTTCCTAGGGATTTGTATTCTTTATTCCTTATCTATCCCTATGGGAAAGCCTCTAGGCAAGAAACAGCATATACTATGGCTAATTTAGAGCTATGCATATCTTGATCAGCTGGCCAGTACATGCACCCTGACTGGCTAACTGGGTGCTGTCAAACTGTTAAGGTTAAGAGCTGTGCTGTGCTGTTAAGAGCTCTGTTCTTAGTGACTCTTGCTTTCACTAAAACTCTTTACCTAGCTGCTCATTTTAATGAAACTTGTAGGAAAATAATGGACTATATTTTTCAGATAGACACAAGTTGTCCAAAAGATTCAAAAGTTAAGGAGTGCCAGATGGAAAGACAGACATTCAAAGCAATGATCTACGTTTTGTTCCTGTAAGAAATAAGCTAAAAATACACTACATGAATGTTATTCATGTCTCAATGTCAAGCATTCAGAACTTAGAAAATGTAAGAATTGAGATTGCCTCTGCAATGTGACTTTGACTACTTTGTGAATGTGCTGTATTTTTAAAGACATTAACCATATGATTGCATACTGTATTTTCCATCGTCGTCTGGGAAGTTATGTAATTAGAAGGAATGTTACTTGCTTCAGTATGTTTTAGATGTTACTCAGACTTCACCTGCAAAGATCAAAGCCCAAACTCAGGAAACTTGTTGCAGTAAAATGCCCACACAGATGCAAATGTACACATGCACACACACAACAGCAGCAGTGTTTTGTTTTAAAGTGCCAGTGCTTCTTGTAAAGATATTTAAGATTAGTAGCTATTGATTAGGCTTGTTTCTGCCGTCATTAATTGACATAAACAGAGGTTACTCTAACTGAAATCAATAGGGAGCACTGACCTACCCAAGTTTGATTACATAGAATTTAAACAGATAATGTTGGAATTTTTCATAATTTTCATATGAATGGCAATGTGTTTCCCAGTAACAAGTAAATATAGGGAGTTGGAGTAAAGGGCTTGCAAACTCCAATACTAGTTCTCATGTGATTAACATCAATGTGAGAGAAAAATGGCACAAACTGCAGCTAATTACCTTTGCATGTAGGCCATTTTATTAAAAACGTAATTCAGTTAATTTTTTCAAAAAAAATCCTACTTGTGAGAAAAATTTATTGCTTGCTATTGTTTATATTTTATGTAAATAACTATTAATTATAAATGCTTAAGATGCCTCCTATGTAGACTTTAGATTGTTTAAATAACTGTGGCATTTTAGATTTGATGGAATTTGTATTGCGACATCTGAGCTACTGCTTCTAGTTGAGCTGATCTACATTCCTGTGAGGGAAGTGCATTTCTTGCATGCCTCACCTTCTGAGCCCTCCATCATGTAATCTGGTTGATTTGGGAATCCGCTAGGTATAACATCAGGCATTTCAAGGAGGGCTTGAAGATGGATGTACACAGTGATTGACAGTCTGTGTCCTGCTAACATATATAAAAATAACTTCTTGAAGCAAATGTGGGTTTTTTTTACCTTCTTTAAAAATGTGCGAGATTTCTTTCGGAGATTACATTCATCCATTCCTTCTCCTATTTTTCCTGTTGATAAGACGTATGATCACATTTACGTTCCAAACTGACACTGAAGAATGTGGTGCATAAATTTCTGTACACGATATTAGAGATTATTTCATGTTTAGGAAAAAAAATATGAAGCCAGATAAAGGATAAAGTGATATGTTGGCCTTAGACCCTGATGCCCACTGGATGACTATAATGGGATGAATGGAACCTCTAACTCTAGAGACAACAAAGATCAGTAACTGAATACAATTTTATAGATTTAAAGTACGAAGGTGATCAGCTCATGCAATGAGCTTGAGTCTCGTCTCTCACTTGGGAAAAATTGAGAGTAATTCTTCTGAAATCAGTAGAATTATATTAGAGCAAGGGTTTATCTATACAAGGGAAGTAGACCAGACTATGTTATTCTGCTGTAATTGTTCCCGAATAGTTCCCATATGGACCTTCTGGAAAAAAGGTTATTGAATTAAAAATAATTTTAGTCAATTTTTTCAGGTGAACCAGGCCTAATGTCCTAATGTCAGATCTTGTTCATGTCTGGACATCGAGAGGTTTGAAATATTAGTAGTGTGATGCAGTGGCTTGGGTATCAAATTACTGATTTGATTGTAAAACGTTATTCGAGTAATCAGGGACTTATTGTTAGTATTGACTCAGATGGCAGTCTCTGACCAGAGCAGTATCCTTTATCCCACACACTCATCATCTTTGGAATCTGACTTGACTTTACGATAGAATAATAAAAGACTATGGCTTGTTCTTATCACAAAAAAAAGATGTATTTTTGCTGAAGTATAATTTAATCACAGATACTATAAAGTTGTAAAGTTTTGATAGGGACAAAGCCTTGTAATTTTTAATCACGATTTATAAACTTGGGTCGAGTACGTAGATATAAAACTTTTTTTTTCAGTGAAGACATAGCCTAAGAGAGACAAAATTAACTACCTAGAGATGACAAAAGTTACAGTGGTGCAGTCTTCATCCCTTTCTGCTTCTGGCTTCTGGTTATAGAGCATAAACAAGCCCCTGTTAAAACTCTGGGCTGTAAGTATTGCTTGTCAAGTTATGGGAGTCTTTCTATACTGCTTTAGAGACTGTTGTTTTCAAGAATCTTTACAGCATATCTCTATCTGGCAGTTCTGATATGGCAAGCTTTAATCTGACTCCTTAACAGGCATTTTTAAAACTGTATTTTGTGGTACGTGTCCAGACAAGACAATCTTCCATATGAAAGTGAGGCTTTTGGGCCTCTTTAGACCATCTCAAATATATGATCTACGCTATAAAGACAAAACACAGGAACAGTTGAGCCTCATTTCTCCTAACGTACACAATCACAGTACAGAGATTTACATCTGAGTCAGTTCTCTAGGTTTGCTTTATAATTAATGGAAGGTAACAGGCCCTTTTGAGGGCAATTCACGTAGCCTCTTTCAGACATCCCCTAGGAGAAGAGGTAAGTGGCACTGCCAGAAGGATTCGTGTCTCTCCATTGGCTATTAGTTGAATCTGGGCACATAGATTAGATTTAGGTTATCTACGCTGTGAATATCCCAGTTTAGGTGAGATAAATCTTATTCAGAGTATTACAGTTTGAAGAACCGTCCTTAAGATCATCTTCACTTGCTTTGCAAGTGTGCTAATGACTTAAGATGCAGCTAGAAGCGAAGGTGCAAGACAGAACAGGCAGAAGAGTGGTCAAAAACACATGACGTGATTACAGCCAAGAAGGCTGCTCCTGCACAGCAGCCCTGGTAAAGTCACCGTGTGGTGCATAGATGGGAAGGAGTCCCCTGTGCTGTCAAACACTGTCCATGTGTCCATGTATATTCAAAGTCAAATTCTGCTACTGTGCTTATTTGTGTGTCTCCACTGATTAGCCAGCTTGTGTGCATGCAGCAATTTATTCAATAACTTTAATCAGGAGTAGTGAGCCTTTACAGTTGTTACAGAGTCAGAACTTAAGTCTCAAAGTCTGGTGTTTTTTCATAGGCCTAGCTACAAATAATGAAATAGCCCCTCATTGCCAGCTGATTGCCAGTGTGTCCTCTGCATTCCTTCTTCTCCATAACTTAACACCTGGACTTCTCTGGGCTTTAACCTGGTTAGTCTGCTACTGACTTACTGTCATTAAAATAAAGGATACTTGCATGAGCTATCCCTGCAACCTGTATGCAAGAGTTTTTCAGTATTGAGGCATGTTATCTACTGCATTTGAGATGTATAACAGGACAAGGATACTTCCTTTAATAGAAATCCTCTACACTTTCTCCTATACACTGGCTTTGCTATCCTAATCTTAAAATATATTTTGTAATTCATGGAGGAAGGATCAATCTGAGATGCTTTGAAACAACATTTTTAAAGATGACAGGCCAGAGAACTTTTCTGGGGAAAGGCATACTGAATGGGCCGAAAGGGATGATACATAGCCAATAAAAAACAGGGCAATAGTTACTGAGAAATCTTTTATTTGATGGATTTTAGGATATCTTTGGACAAGAGCAAATCAACTGGAAATAGAGTGAAACTCAGCTTGTAGGAGAAGCTGTGAAGGGGGGAAATTTAGATATCAGACTCTCACTTGCTGTGGTTCTGGGACTTATTGGTGAGGATCTGTTCACTTTAAGAAGGCAGTATGACTTAATAAAGGTATATCCTGTCTTAGGAAAGATAGCTTTTCTTTTAGGGGTAATTCTCAGTATTTAAGGTAGAAGTGTATTTCACTTTGGAAACCTTTGTTCTAAACAATACATAATTTAAGTTCTCATAGGAAAAAAATGGTGCAATTAGGCCAATGGTTAATTTAGAGCTTGGCCATATTACTGTTTTGGAAATGCACTTTTATAGATACATGCCAACTAGACTTGACATGGAAGAAAAATAAATATATAGGGAAGTATAGATTAAGTACTAAAAATAACCAAATTAAATTTTAGTTACTTCTTTTCAGTACTTTCAACTTTTTATTGCAAATATTCCAGACATATTCATGTTAGAGATAGATAGAAATAAAATGCTACTGTAGCAGAATACAATGAAAAACTACCTTTATTATCTACCTAAAATCATTCAAATTTATGTTCATCTGAGCCATACTTTCTTATGTATTAATGTAATGTGATAAAGAAAGGACAACTCTTGAGGCTAGGATGAAGCAATAATAGGTAAGAGCATGAATTTCTTTTTTTTTTCATTAGACATGCAGCAATTTATGTAATTCAGAAATTCCTTTGACTGATACCACATAACTGGCAAGTGATTCTCACGAAGAGGGTGGAATCAGTGCCTGCTTGTCAAGCTCTGTTCTCCACTGAAGTCTGCCCTGACAGCACATGTTCGTCTTGGCAGAGCTTTGGAGGCAATGTGATAGCAATGCTTTCTGTCCCAAAGTTGCAAATGATGCTGCTACTGATGCATTGTTAACTTAGATGACAGTCATGGACTACCACCTGGTTTTACTTTTCAAATTATATTTTCCAGGATGAAGAAGCTTCATGTGATATACATCTCTACCTGTATGTCTCTACATGTACTTTTTAGCTGCTGGCACACAATTGTGTTCAAGGCACACAGATGGGCAGCTTGGTTCCATTTACCTCTGGTGTGCATTCTGTCATTGGCAGCCGACAGGAGGAAGCCATGGGGACACATCTCCATACAAATGTGATTTTAAAAAGGCAATTTTCATTTTTTATGGTGGCTTTGCAGAGTTTTCACAAAATTTAATGGGCAGATGAATTCCTATAGCATATTGAAAGTCAAAAGGCCTTATTCAACTTTTGTGTTTAACAGATTCCACGATGTCTCAGAATTAAAATAACCACAATTATAAAATGTTAATTGTGGTTACAGACTCTGAACTTCTTTGCAGAATTTCATATTTAATTATGTAAGATACTTAGCTGCCCTGAAAAAGGCAGATAATAAAAACAACATGCAACAGTTTAATCAATGTAATTATTAATTAAAGGCAGGTTTAAAGGTTTAATGCTTTTAAAATATAGTCCATTATGCTTACAGTGAGTGAAGCCTATACATTGCAAGAAAGACTATGGATTTTTGTTAATATAATTATTGCTATTCTTTACTACTGTTACTCTGCTCAGCACTGCTTGAGCACAGTATTCAGATATGACCAATGTGGGAGAAAGGATACTCCTCTGTGGGCCTTTGGCTGCTGCATGCTGGGCTGAGCTTTTGTATACGTTATCCTCTAGTCTTTACTGCCATTAGCAATTGGAAACTGTGGCAGGAGTAGCAAAACTCCCCCTCTAGCATTAACAGGGTTCTGGACCAGTGCAAAAGACATTCTCTTGTTCAGGCTTTGTTCACTGCTATAATATCCATTCCCAGTAATTCTTCAGAAGAGCAGGTGGAACAGAAGGATCTATTTGTCTCATATGTCATCACCTAGACTGTACTGATTTATTACTATTAAGAACTGATGGAAATAAAAATCAGGAGCACGAAAGACTTAATGAGTGTTAAAAATATTTATGAATTCATTTCAAACTCTTCCTTCAGTTAACAAAGCTATGTGTAGCTACAAAGTCTAAAAAGTCTATGAATTCACACAATTAGTTGACATGGGAGATAATATTAGTATATTCACTCTTCAAATATTTCCTATCCTGTCAGTATTCTCAACCCTGCAGTATATCCAAAACAGTAAGTCGTTGGCATTCCTCATAGTAGGGAATTCTCACTTTTGCAAACCCTTTCTAACCTGTCCTAGTGCTTAATAATTATTTTATTAGCTTAAATGACGATCCTAATAAAAGAAAATAATGCCTTCAGTAACAGGTATTTGTGAGATTGTTCTTTGAGAGAAAGATGTTCAGAAGATGGGACACATCTGGCAACTCAATAATTAAATAAAAGAAAATAATTCTCAGTGCCTCTGGACATCCTGGAAAGTATCCAACTTAAGGATTTTTAATGCTGAGTGAATGGGGTTTTAAGTGAATGGGGTCTGTTAAATGAATAAGATTTTAAATAATTTTCCAATAAAAATAGCCTTTAGTAGTACTGTAAGTATGCTGTCATAATTGTACGGTTCATATCAGTTATTCTAAAATACTAGACTACCTTATGTTTTATATTGAACAATTTATAAGATCCACTATAAATATTATGTTAGCAACAACTGTGTTTCATTTATGCTTTTTCTATTGACGTAGATAAACAGCAACAGATCCTTACTGTGGGTGCATTAAACGTAGCTGTTCCTTATGCCTTATGTAAAAAGTCATATCATTCCAATATAACATCGAAGGTACCAGAGGGTCTGAATGACTCAACTGTAGTGATATAGTTATGTATAGTACTTTTGTATATAGTCTAACTCTTAAAAGTATTTATCATAAACAACGGTGATTTATACGGTGTCCTAAAATTTAAAGTGGGGGCCTCAGGGAAATTTTTTTCTAAATTTGTTTTCCTATAATTCTCTCGAGATTAAAAGTACTACAAAGTCATCTCTAGTAATAGTAATTTTTATCTTCTACTTCCAAACATGTTTATGTCTTTGATTCTGTTTGACTGATATTATGGGGTTTTTTTTCCATTTCTGTTTGAAATACTATCCTATTAAACTGAATGCTAGATTAATTTGCCTCATATTGGTCTTGGAAACTCTGCCACCCCCACCAAATTGTTTCTTCATCTCATTTTAAATATTTGTAAGTCTATTCTTCTAAATACTAGCTCTAGACTAATTTAGATCCTTGACTGAGTCAGTGGCAGAGAAAATTATTGGGCAAACAGATTCAGCAGGCAACTGAAAATCTAAAAGATTTCTCAGAGTTTCTGTATTAGCCTGGTCAAACAAGTGGCTATAATAAATAAATAAATCACTAGAATTCATCTCTTTGTAATGACATTTCAAATTTTACTAGAAAAGAATATTGCTGAACATTGTTTTGTTGGCAAATTCTCATGGCAACTGTGCTGGTGACCTTCTGAGAGACTGGCAAGTCATTTCTCTTCCTCAGGTTTTTCCCCCTGAAAATAGGGGTATTGATGTTTACTTCCATATTAGGGGGTGAAATCTTGAGATATGAATGAGATCTATTAGAAAGATAAGCTATGTAAGGGCTAGATTATGATATTACCATTTTAATATATATGTACATTTTTCCAAAATAAATAAAACTTACCAGTTATTTTTGAACTGCAGCCTTGATTTTTTGGTGTTTGAGGTTAACTCTTCCTGAACCCAAACCCCCAATTAGCTTGAAAGCCTGGAGGAATAGCAATTAATGTATTTGGTTACTCCATTTTTCATTTTAGTGATTGATACAAGATTATTCTTTTACAGTGAACACAGAAGGCAATGCAAATTAATTGGAATTTTGACTATAGAGTCACTGTAATTGTTAATAATTCACTAGTTTTGCAAATTCATTGCACTGTGAATTATGTGATCCAGAGGAAGCTTGCTGACTAGGCTGCATGAACCAATGTAGATCAAATGAAAGTGTGGCTGATCGTTCCAATTCCAGAAAAGTAAAATTTCATAATCTCCAAGTTACTGAAGTATAAATATATGAAGTATATATTATAAATATATAACAGTAACTTGATGATATTTAGCATTCTTTGAATCCTGCGTCTTACATTTTACTGTGTCATTACTGCTGCGTCAGAACTGCAGACAGAGAATATAGTTGTGGTATACATAACACTTGGGATCCTGATCTATCAGTCTTTGCTCTATCATTAACGTACTTTTCTACATAGGGACACAGCCTAGTAACTTAGGGACTTAGTAATTTAAATTACATGTCTAATGCTGTTTAAGTTGAATGTTTAGTTTATTACACAAATATATTTTTCCTTTCCATTTAAACACTCAATTTAACATTAGTTTCAACAAGTTGTTTGGATTTTTGTTTTACTAACGCCTCCATAGATTGTCATTACCAAAACGTAGCCCAATTTTTCCATGCCCTGAGTACATCCCATGACAACACTTTGTGTCTAGTCTCTATTTATGTTTAATGTAGCTTTTCTTTTCTTTAAACCTTGTATTTTAGGACTTCTGCAATTCAGTGTCAGTTTCTCACATACAAATCCATATGGTAATCTGCAACTTGTATTTTTTAAAATATGGAGCCAGACTAGGATCTTGTTGTCTCATTGGCCATAAATTATATGATCTTTAAAATATCCTCTAATATTAACATGCAACTGCATTTTGAAACGATATTATAAAAAATAAAATCCTTTTGTGGGCTTATCCAACCTTACTCATTTTGGTCATTAGTTTTAAGCTATTTCCAGGAAAATAATTCAGTTTCTTGGCATCGCTTTGCTTTTTACTTTTATCTTCTGTCTTTCTTCTTTTTTCCCTATTTTTTTCTCTTTGGCTAATATTAAGTTGTAATATCTTTAGCTTCACTCCTGAGCAGTAATAGCAATCTAGTTTTGTTCTAAGAGGTCAACATATCTTCAGGTCTTTCGGATTGTTTTTCAGTCTCTTTATAAGACATCTGTAGACTCGATAGCTTTTCTTCCATGTTTTCAGTGTATGTTGCTTCATTCAAATCTATTTTAATACAAACCACTGTTGAACCAAGAGTATATTGTATCATATTTTGGAAGAAAATGAAATGAAACATTGAATTCATTGTAAAAATGTAAATTGTTGTGTTGTAAGCATGCAGAAATGAAAGGAACCAAGCCAGTCTTCAGGTTCAGTCCGCTCTTACTGTAGCCAGTCGTGCCATGATCTTTTAGCTCAGGAGGGTCAACCAAATGACACAGAGACTTTAAACGTGGTAAATGAGGAAGAGACACAACTGAAATGTGCTGTGAGAATTCAGCAAGACAAATTCCCCTCCTTTCTCTTATTCTGCTTTAAGATACTCCCTATTTCAGTTCCTGAGTAAGAGATATTTGGGGCACTTATATCAATATAAACTGCAATGACACCAGCTGAGATCAATGATCTTAAGTTTTGCTGTTCTATAGATAGATTAATTGTTAGCCTCATTAGAATCTTAACAAACAGTCTAAACAAAATGAAACAGTTATTACTAGTCCAATTACAAAAGTAATCCAAATTGCTACCAAAAAAAAAAAAAAAAGCCTCATTAATAACACCCTTCAAGTTGTTATGGAAGCAAATTTACTAGTACCTGTCCATCTTCTCTGATGTTGTGTTCACCTTTACAATGTGTTGGGTCCTGTCATGCTAGTCTTCTTCAAACAGAGATGTGAGAGGGTGTCGCAGAGAGCTGTCTGTATCGCAAAATTTTTTCTGGACAGACTTCAATGCTGGTGCAATAGATTCCTTACTCTTCAGTCATGGGTCTGCTTGGGCTTTTTTATCTGTTTCGTTTAAACAGTTTTCTTGCTTCTCACTGGTCCCTAAAGTCTGAGTGTGGCCCAGCAGCTGCCAGGTGTGGCCCCTGCAGCCCGGGCTGCTGGTGGTGCCGCAGCGAGGCCCGGGGTTCGCCAGACCCTTGCGGCGGGCGGCGCTGGCAGAGCTCCAGCTGCCGCCGGGGAGGCGACGGGCGCTGGGCCGCGAGGCCGGCGCGGCAGCGGCAGCGAGCTCAGCCCGGCCCCGGCCCCGGCCCCGGCCCCGGCCGCGGGGAGCCCGCACCAGCCCCGAGACCTGCGCGCTCAGCGCGCTGCGCAGCCTGCCGCCTGCCCCTGGGAACGGCCAAGGTCATTGTTACCGGGCGGCAATTGTGATACCGTAATAGATTTTTAAAAGCCTTAAACAGGGTTGTTATATGCCTAGGCAGACTTTTCTTTAAGTGGACTTACGAAGAGTCTAAAAATTACATTTCCTATATAGGGTAAGAAAGAAAGAAGAGAGACCTGTTTTCATAGTAAGTGGTGAGTGAGAACTCAAAGGTGAAGAAACTGTGAAGTATATTTGAACAGAAGATGTTGTATTAGGTGACAGCATGCACATTATTTATTGTGGAGTGATTTGAAGTCCAGTGCAGGAACGACTAGAGATGACTTTGATTTTAAAAGCACCTATGATTTTCTCCTAGTAAAATTAGTGGTAGCAGAATTATACCAGTATTAAGTACTGTTGAGAATAATGTCCCAGATGGGCAATGTAGCTGCTATTTTCCTTTTTTATGGACTACCTTACCCTGCGTACGTGAACCCCATTAAATCCACATTTTTGTTAATTTTAATGACAAGCTATATATATGGAGTAAGTAAGTACCCTGTTTCTGTTTTCTTAATTGCTTTTTAACAAAGACTTGCACTCACATGCTGCTCCAGTAGACTTCCGTTCTTCATTTCTTTGAAGTGTACTTCTCTGAGTATAAATGTTTTAATACTCACGAAAAGAAAGTATTTGAACCTGAACTGAGGTTTGAGCCTGAAGTGGAGAGGCTGAGTTGTTTTCCTTTAAAGTTCAACATGTTTGAGTAGGAAAAATGCTAATATCACTAATTTTCATGAACAGCAGTAGGGGTGAGGATCTGTTCTGTTTTGCTACCTGAATAACCCAATCCTCCCTTTACCTAACAACATCCAGAAGTACTGTGAAATATCAATCTACCTGCCTGGCCACATACTCAGTTTATTTATTGGCAGTAATTCTCTATTGCTTTCTACTTTAGCTCATTAAAATTCCTATTGTACTGTGCAAATTGAAGACAATGTTACCTAATCACGATGATTGAGATAGTACCATTTTTCAAGGGTAAAAATTTACAGAGTGATAGAAAATTGGTTTAATGATGTTGGTTCGTTCGGGTTCTGGCTTTAGACAGTGTGGTCATGCTCTTCTTTTTGCCTCTGTTCCTGGATGAGAAGAGCAGGAGCAGGGAAATAACAGCTCAGTTTCAGTTGATCTCTATTGTTTTAGTATCAAACACTTTGGTCATGCTTCTACTAAAACCACAACCTGTGAGATTATCCCAGGCAAAACCCTATCCCATCCACCCTGCAAAGTACTGCTACTTCAAGGGAACACTGTCATCGATGGACATGATTATATCTGTCCCATCCTTATTCCCTAGTCATGCTATAAACACTGCCTAGACATTTCCAACTGTTCCAGCACCCATCTCCTGCAGCTCTCAAGGCAAATACCACAGCTTTGTAACAACCTAGTTTGTGGCAGCTGTCTTCCATTGCTTAAGGAACGCTATCAAAAAAAAAAAAAAAACAGGCTAAAACGTACGATTATCTTCAGTATGGGAGTTGTAAAAGATCTTAGTATCTAAATGCAGTTACTCAAGGAGCTGTGAAAATCTTGCAATCATAACTGGATTTGTGGAATTGCAACTGAAAGAGGAATCTGATCACCAGTCACAGCAATGAAAACCTTTCAGCAATCAAAAATTAGATGGGTTAAACTTTGGACAGAAGGAGCATAAGCCTGAAAGAGGTTATCTTTCTACCTAAGATCACTTAGTAATGACAACAGTTGCCTTCCTAGGATATGAAATTCATAATGATGACTTAGTTAATTCATTAGTTGGTGTTTATTTTCAAAATGTTTTGATTTGGATTTTTTTCATTAATGTGTTTTGCAAATTTGACCTAAATTTTTCATTCATGGTTTAGCAAAATGCTGTGAAGCTGGATGGACTTAAATACATATTTTTGGTAGGAACGAGAAGGTTGAGATGACCAAAGCCTTTCACTTTAATTACCTTTAAAAAAGTAGAATTACAATATCTTTGTCGTCATTAAAAAACAGGAAAAACAGCCAAAGGCAGTACACACTTAGTTCTTAGAAAACTCAAGTTTGTTATATACCAAAAATTATGTATATTTAGAATATCCTGTTCATAAATTTTAACATATAGACCATCAAGTAATGCTTGTAAGAGTGGACTAAAATAGTATTTAGCTAAAAGGCTATTCATACTCTTTTTCATATGAAAGTGTTATTAAGACTTAAATTATCTGGAGTGTTATTAATATCCTGTTTGGATACTGTCTCATCTTTCCTGTTTTCAGTATCGACAACAGTAGGTGCTGCAAGTTGTACTTTTAAAGTGGTATATTTTAAGGTACTTTCATCCTCAAACACCTATTCTTTGTAATATTATTGAAAACATGACCTTCTTCATCCCCCTGAGGTGATTTGTTTTGTTTAACCGTTTTATTAGACGGCATTAAGCACTGCATATAGGTAAATCTCTTTTTACCTGAGAGGCAAAGGCGGCTCCTTTCCTTGTGCTTGTGTGTTTGTAGGCATTTACTGGTATTCGCAAATCTGCCAGACTGTTCTGTGTCCCTATTGGAGAATGATGATTTTCAGCAGCTTGTGTGGATTCAGTGATGCGGTCAACCTAATTTTCTCCATTTTTAGTTTTATTGGGAACAATCAACAGGATTGCAGGGAGAAAGTCTGTTAATTGCATTCTCCAGCTACCTTGGAGGGCCAGTAGTGTGAGAAAAAAAAAAATTAACATCAGTTGCACTTGGATCTACATGAGTTTACTTACTAATTGTGCTAGGCTACTCTGCATAAAGGAAATTGAATTCTAAATCTAATAAATAAGTCAATTGTGCCACTGTCTTTTCTATCAATTTTACCTTTTATTGCTGAGTGTACATATTTTTAAATCACTCCTAGGTTTGGTCAGGTATTTTTCACATACTCTCAAGTGTTATGCCTGCTAGTTTCAGCAGGATATTAAGTTTAAAATCTATTTCAAAAGGAGCTATGGCTGCAAATCATAATAGAAAGCTTCTTTGGTGTTCAGACCAATAAATAAATTAGAAGAAGGGCTTTAAGCTCTGCATGATAAAATGAACTGAAAGTAGGGCAGAGAAAGAACAACCTTTGTAACGAGCCTAGCCTGGAGCTAAGGAGAATCAGAAGTTCATTGTATATTTCAGTACGTGGTGCAACAACAGTATGAAGAGTTGGTGACTGAGGTTTTTCACTGCCTCAGGATGCTGGTAATTCGGCTGTATATAATGAGAGGGATCGCCGGGAATGCACTAAGTAAACCCTGCTTCCATAACTCAGCATTTCATACTGGAACTGTAAGCAGGATGGAAGACTTGACACGAGTTTGTAGCCAGCAGGATTCAACAGGGCCCTGTTTGTTGCACTTCCTTGATCACTAGGGAACATAGAGTATCTTTTATTGCTGTGAGTACATAAAAAGATGAAATAAAAATATGATAGAAATGAGGCATGCATTGGTGGCATATAAAATGTTTAACTGTAGACTAAGAGAAGAATCAAATTTGAAAATGGTAGGATTCAAAATTGTAGCGTATTGAAAATACGAGAGGGAAACTCTAAACAGAGTAGTGGATGCCTACGCCATAGCCATCTTCCAGATGAGAACCCATGAACATTAGGGTTCTGCCTATTTCTGAAGTTTGTTTACAGGATGTCTTATCTGATCCTCCTTCCTGCTGTGCGTTTCACTCATGGAAATACGGTAAACAGCATAGTAATGTGTTTGTATAAAATAATTTGAAAAATATGGATCTATTTAGTTGATTTTTGTTTATGCGTTTGTAATTTGAAACCAAATTCACGTATTTAATGTACTGGATTAGGACAAGATTTTTAGTTTAAGCTATTAGATTAGTACTTGATTAGGACATGATTTTTTCATCCTTTTATGTTGTCTGTTACATTTTTCAGCTATTTGTTTTCTACTTCTTCCTAAAGCTCTCCAGCCTTGCAATATTTTACTTGAAAAGGTTGATACTAGATGAAAATACCTGAATACTTGACTTGTAAAATCACTTTGAACAGTTGATATCTGGACTACACTATTTTGAATTGTGAGTGCCTGGAATTTTCCACTTTTGTTTGATATAGTCTCTATAGAAGACTTGAAAGCTTCTCCGCTTGAAAGCAGAGAAATTCCAAGTGGATAATTCGCAGTAGTGACTGTATTAATTCTGTTCACAACGATTTTTGCTTAGGGGCTGAAAGGAATCTTCAAGAGTGTATGGGCAGAACTTAGTGACAGATCTAAAAAACATAAACTGCTCTCCCTGCCCATTGCCCTAGCAGCCAAATTTCCCAATGATTAAGACGTTCATTTAAAATGAAAAGGATCCTTTTGGTTCCATTGTTATAAAGAACTTATTTATTTAAGATGGAAATGATGTTTATTTCTCTTCCTGTTCCAGTAATTCCCAGCTCAGCTTCTTTTACGTGAAATCCATAGCAATATCTCACCTAGAAATGTAAAAAAAATCAGTCATCTGGAGTGGTCTTTCTAACCTAGCTGCTACACTTTTGCACAAAATTCCAGCTAACTCTTTTAAACGCAAATAGACCAGATTCCTTGGGGAGCAGGTCTTGGGCAGGCAGGCTACTTAAGTTAACCAAGTAAGCAAAAGAACTTAGCTGTCATGATGAAGCAAAGCTATACATCTAGGAGAAAATCTTCAATAGGTCTTAAACTTCAAAATGTATTGGTTCATGATAAAAAATGCTATAGTCTAAAAATGAGGTTACTTCATAAGGAGATGGAGGACAAATTCTTCTATTGTGTGGTGTAACCATACTCACACAGCTACTTTTATCAGGACTACATATATTCCTAGTAAATGAGTGAGAAGGGGACTTGTAACAGCTAGCAGGCAGAACAGAGGACACTCATTCATCAAACACAGCATATAGCTGGCTAGAGATGAAAAACTCTGGGGCGGAGGTGAGCATGTTGCACTACTTACACAGTGGTGCTACTGTACACTCATATGTCCCCCTCTAAACCGTCACCTGAGCCTATATCCTGTCTTTTCAGGTATTCAGGGCTCACAGTGGAATTCTTTCTGATTGGATGGTAAATGGTAATAGTGCCTTCTTTTAAATTTCAGTGCGGTGGTTAATATATAAATGTGTATACTCGCATGACTCAGTCCTTGATCCAAATAGTATGTGTACTTTATTTGTTAACTATTTCATGTGAAATGCATACTCTCCAATTGCATTGATTTTCATCCTCTGCCTTAAAGAGCGTGCTTAAGCCCGCTTAAAACCTCTCTAAACAGCTACCCTGCAGAGTAAGCTGAATAGACGAGAAGAGGGATGAAGCATTCCACTTCTTCTGGAGTAACTGTGTCATGCTGCAAAAAAAAGAGTTAAAAGTTCTTTAGGGTACAGTAAGAGTAAATGAAAGCCACATTCCATCTTTTATCCAGATAATGTCTTTGCAGGGACTATGTCACGTAAAATGTAAAATCATGTCAATGACTCTTCCAACAGATGTGGCCCTGCATATTTTCCTATGGTTACAGCTACATTTAAACTATTGACTACCTGGCTGACAGAGGAACCTCCTAATTCTGTCATGGCTCTACGTGGCTTGGAGCAGACTACACAGAAATCTGAAAAGCTGGATTAATACTCATTTGTTACCTAGTCTGTGCTGAGATCTGGCTACTGAGGTGGTTGTGCTGATTGTAGCAGAGGGAGCATGTCTGAAGTTATCTAGGTTATATCTTTGAGCTCTGTGAGCTTGGTGTTAAGAATGCAGGAAGTATCCTAGATCACTTCTCAAAATGAGATTTATCCTGTGTCACTTTGGTGTTTCCAAATAGAGTTCCCTCAGTCTAAGTTCTCTATCAAGCGTCTTCATAGTTGTGTAATATAATTACTTAATACTCAGATTTTCTTGTTAACATCCCATCTAATCCTGGGTTGATACACGTTTAGTCTTCAATTAAATGTAACCGTTTTTATGCTGTGTCTTGGATGACAGCCCTTATATAGCTGGTAGAATTTAATTTAAACGTGCAGCTTTATCTGTAACAAGTAAAACTCTATAAATAGAAATTATGCTTATTAGTGCTAATTTCCTTTATTGCTGTTACAGAAAACAAAATGCAAAAAGTAAGAGTTTAACAGTAATGTTGATTTGAGAAGCCCCTTTTAGAGCTTTTATAAACTTATGGAAAGACAAGAAACTGGGAGAGGAAATGAAATTTTCCATTAAGATCAGAAGGAAACAAGGGGCCCACCTCCTTCTAAACTCCTCTCTTGGCGTGTTAAGTAAAAAGCCAGTGGTCGTCTTTTCTCTCATGCTGCTTCCAGAAGGTTTTCTTCCTCAAGTTTTAGAACTGGTGGGCCACTGCTACTTGGATCAACAGTGAAAGAGAGGCCACTGTCTACGCTGTGATGGGAAAATGACATTGCTGTCATGAATTTGTCCTCTTTCAGTAAGCTCATTTGGAGCAGAATTGCAGCATTTCTATGCTAAGCCCAGAAAGGCACAGTAGTTATTTTGTGCCTCATTTACCTCAAATATACCCTAATTGTTGCTTGAGGGTTCTAAAATAGTGGCATGGCAGTAAAGGAAGTCTCATAAGTTTTAGCAGTAGTGGTAGTAGTAATATATTAAGTATTTATTGCAGTAATAGCAGATAATGAGTCACTCAATTAATTTAGCCTCCCTTTGTTACAACGCCATTCAAATATATAACAAGTTATGCTCCCTACCTCAAACAGCTAATAACTTAAAAGATTAGGAAATGACAAACAACAGATAAGATAAAAGAAGGAAGAAAGGATAACAAAGATAATGAGAGGTTTTAGCGCAAATAAGTAGTGTGAAATACTTGGCAGTTAAGCTTTTATTACTTGCTTTCTGCCGGTATGTATGACAGCAGGAGAAACTTAATATTGGAAGAGATTCTGGCTTCATAGATTCTGACTGGGAATTCTTTGCATGTGGAACAAGCCGATATTTTGAGTTTAGCGTTACTGGCAGCTAGAACACAGAGGTTGGCCTTGCAGGAAGATAACATGATAGCGAAGGTACAGTTAATTTTGTGAGAGCTTTGCAGTTTAGGACAAGAAGTTATGGGGTTTGAAATGCAGAAATGGGTGAGGGTAAATAACAATTTAAAAATGATATAGTAATTAGTGACAATCTAGAAAGTTATTTTACTTACCAATATTTTGAATTGATTAAAAGAGAAGTGATAGATGAGAAGTAAGAACTTGAGACATCAAGGACAGTAATACATTGATGATTAGCTGGTAGATGATAGCTCTTGCAGAAATACAAAATTAGAAAGAATTTATAAGATTTGAACAGTTAAGATTCTTACCTGCAAAAGTAGTGGTCCGCATACTAGTATTGTACTTTGTAGCTAATTAATAGCCTACATGAAATTATTGTAGTTAATAATGTGGTCATGAGTATCCCGCAAAGACTCTTGGTTTCAGTACACAAACTGCTGCAAAGAAAGATTCCAGTTTAATTACAATTAACAGTAGAGCAAGAGAGGGAAATCATTGTTAATTATATTTAACACCCCATTAATTCCTTCCTATCTATCTATGAAAAGACATATCATTAGATATATTGGGTTTTATTTCTGTGGGTTGCAGCAATATTTTTTTAGTGCTATAGATAATTTTCCCTTCTAGTTTAGGAGCAAACGTCTAAAAATGGTCATATTTTAAGAAAATTTTGGATTCTATTACTTTAACTGTAGCTATAACTTAATATTTGTTAACTATCCTACTCTTTATGATTTTAAAAACTAACAGGCATGACTACAATGCGATTAAATAAAATTAAATTTTCAATTGAAATACAAAGGCAAAGTAGGCTTCCATAATATTTTCTTATAATCAAATCTTATATTAGATTAGGATATTTAATTTGAGATTAACTGAGAGCTCAATGCTGAATCATGTCCAAAATTTGTATTCATGCAAGATACTACTGGAATCTTTTGGGTTGTTCTTGAGGTAATCCTATCAGCTTGACTTGAAAGTAAAAATTTATGGATTTAGTGCTAAAGCAACACTGAAGAGATGAATTTGTTTGAGGAATTGCTCTTTTAAAATTAATTCTCCTCTCTGCAATGTGTCTTGAGATTCCAATGACTGTCTTACCCCATCAGGTTTTTTATTCATGTACAAGCATTATTCTAATGCGTGCTCAGTTACTTATCCTGCCTCTTGCTTTGCAGGTAAGTAAACTGGAAGGACATTTTCCAAATAATAAACTGTTACATTAATGCCTAGCATATATGAAGAAATTGAGGAATAAATCAGAACTGATTTTTTTTTTAACTGTATTGCCTGTGTTTTGGTTTTCAAAGTGTCTGCCATATATGAATTGTGCACAAACGTACTATAAGGGAAATATAAGCCGGTAATATTTTGTGTCATTCGTTACTAAACTATCTTCTAAACCATTAACACTTGGCACCAGCCTAAAAATACATAAGAGTAAGAAAATATTCCAGCATGTTGGGCAATCATTGAGTCCAACTGGATGAATCTATTTACTGGCAATACAGACGTAATTTATAAAAACAGTGCTTTAGAAGCGTTTACATTATTTTTCCAACATGAGGGCTAGTTTATTCACTTAAGTGATAATTTTATTATTTTTCTCAGCAGAAAAAGAATTTATCACTCTACTTATTACTCAGATTGCTCCCTAGGAATCTTTGCTTCTAAAAACATACTGACATGAGAGCTATTTGCCTGTCTTCGTCAATGCGATGTTACTCCTACCCTTGTTAGCTTTTGCTTCTGTAGTACTCAATATAAAAGAGAGAGAATTGGGCCCAAGCTCAGAAGTTTGGTGCATATCCGCCACTGATCAAGCAAGATGTGAGTCTTCAAAGTGCAAGATACACTGAACTCTCATTAAAATATATGAACCGTAGAGTACCTTCAACTGCAAAGCTCCTAGCATTGTAACGTTTTAGACTCATTCATTTGACTCAAAGGGTGGTCTGGATATCAGTAAATGTTCAATCTTTCTCATGATTTTGACTTGAAAAAATGACAGGAAACTAATTCTTGAAGATGAACTGCCAGACTCAAAATGTTTTTCTAAAATAAACATACTCTATTCACTTTCCTAATGATGCATAGATATCCACTGAATGTGTTGTGACCAGATTTCAGATAAACATTTGTGTGATTTTATTTTAATTTTTTAGCTTTTATTGAAGAATAATTGCCTGCAAGCCTGCAATTAGGAAGTGCTCCTTGCTTTAGCTCTCATTCAGTGTTGTCGGTCAGGAAACTGTGTAACAGTTTTGCCATTAGCACTTTTTAATCATGTAAATATCACCTACAGCTATAAAACCCAACAAAAATACAGAACACAAAGTTCTCAACAGATTGAAATTGTGCTGCACAGTTATACAAAAAAAAAAAGTTACGAGTCTGTGATGCACTTTTCTCTACTGTTACAGTGTCATATTCATATCTTGAGTAAAGAAATCTTATATCGAGCTATTCGGTATGCTATGAATATGATAATGTATTGCTATGGAATATCAGTATATATTAATTTGCCTAATCAATTTATTTTTAAATGAAGACTTTCTACAAAACAAATATGCAAACATGCAAAACATTAGAAATTATATATTCCGTATAATGTGCAAACTCTTGTAAGTGCATCTGTTAACCTAATAAATGTATATATAATAGGAAAATAATTCAGAATGGAAGTGGTACAAGGTATTTAAGAATACTGCAGCCTATCCTGTACATTCTCACAGCAGTTATAAAATGGTGATCTAACATTTGCCTGTAAGTGTTAATAAAATGAAGAAATGAAATGCAGTAATGAAATAAAATGCAGAAAATGAAATGCAGTAATGCAGTCTCTAAACATATATCACAATTTAAACTGTAATGTACAAATATTCTTCACAGTCAATCGATCAATATGTGGATATGTTGTGTGCTTTTTCAACACGTAGGAAGACTTCGAGTCTCAGAAAGACAGCTATTCCTGTGGGTTTTTATCCAAACTTCCATACTATGGAGGTGAATCTACCTTTTAACCTGCATTCAAGAACTTTGTGTAATTTTGATAGTTATCAGGGTAATCAGGCCTACAGGGAAATCTGTCACTTTGCAGACTAATAAGGAAGAGGTTTAATCATGGTTTTGAGCATGTTAGACAAAAGAGCCATTTCTTGATTAGTCATATAATGGACAAAAAAGATGTAATACAAACCCTATTGGCTGGTAAGGCATGGGTCAAATTTGTATGAAAAGTATTATCACAGTTCTCCCTAAATCAGATGAGTAATTTTCTTGTATTCTCCTCAAAATTTCATTCTCATTTGATGGGAAACTGGACTGTAGCCTAACAGCCACAACAGATTTCACATGAAATCATGCTTACTGTTTTTTGGGAGTTCTTTTAAATGACGGAAGGGTGCTCAGGAGCTCAGTAGGATTTTTTTATAACTTGCGTGAACCAGTGTAAAAGTGTATTTCTGTGAATATTTGTTTCAGTTTTTGTGGAACAACTTAGCCTGTAAATAGTTGATATTATACTAGCTGGAGCATTAGTGCTCCATTGTGATGAAGGTGAGCAAACATAAGCTAGATTTGTAGAAAGGTTAATGAAATCAGCTAGACTCTTCCTTACTCGACTGTACGTTGTTCCATTCAGTACTATAGTCTGTTTGGAATCCCAATTAGATTAGCAGCTCATCTTTCTGAAATTTCTTCCTCAAGTTGATCACTATATGTTTATACTTACAGGAGAATTTCTCAGAATATGGAATGAACTAATTAGACAAAGCACTTTCTCAGTGCTCTATCAGACAAATCTCTTCTCTCTTTTTTTAGTAAAACAAAAGGTGGAATTTATCTTCATATCACCTCAATTGTAAAATTACAGTATCAAAATAATTGCTCAATATCTTACTTGTAGATTATATAGCAAATGTTCTAGAAGGCTGCTGAGCAAGCCTGGAGTCAGTTCTACAAATGAAGAGGTAATTTGCTTGAATCAACCATAGCTGTTTTATTTTCAAGGCTGTTGCTGTTATTACTGTATTTATTTATAAATGATAAACCAGATAAGACTATAAGGATCTTGATCTCAAAATACAATCAGTAGTTTCAAGATGTAAGTATGTTATTAACTATTATAATTCATTAGGTCATACTCACCTGTCAATAGCAGGGTTATGGGGAATTCCCTAAGGGAGAATATTAATAAGTGACTCTGAGGCTTTCTATTAATGTATTAAGCTTTGATGACTTTTTCTGCTATCATTTCCATATATGGAGAATGATGGTGAAATGATTTTTGAAAATGAAAAGAAATATTTACAGAAACATTTGTAGTAATATATAGGCTAATGTTTGGTTCACTCTCTTTAAGAAGAGATAGAAGTAAAATGAATTAAAAATGTTTCCACCTGTTTTGTTCTAGTCGTCTTTAAAACTATCAGAATTCTTATTAGCCTGCACCTTCTCAATTTTCCTGTCTGTACAGACAAACCAATATAAGTTAAAATGCAAGTGATAAAGTCAATCTGGTGATACCACAGCTATTAAAATATTTACTATATCTATGTCTGTTTCCTTACATAATGAAATGTAAGAATATTCAAAATAAAATGATGACTGGATATAGTTTAATTTAGCAGATGTAACCGTAGGCTCCAATTCAAAGAAGTACAAAAATATGCATGCAAGTTTACTTTCATGAAACTAGGCACTTGCTAAATCATGGTTCAGAATAGGGATGATCTTAATGATTTAGGATTGAACTTTTTGCTGGCCCATTATCGAGCACAGCAGTCTGATATTTAGGTGCAATGTTACATGTCAACCCATTCTGACACAGTGTAGATATAGTAACAGGAGACCTGCTGCAATTGGAGAACTTATACCTTGAATTAAAACTCTTCTGATCTGGCAAATGTTTTTCCTGTGGATCAGACTGCAGGCAGGATTGTTTATCTTAGGTGAATGTGTCATTAATACAGGCTACAGAAAGATGCATTCAGATTATCTTTGCAATTAAACTTTATTTTTCTTAAATTTTGCTATTCCGTTGGGAAACTATTTTAGTATTAATACCTTTTGAAAATTCTCCATTTAAGAAAATGGATTTTTACTAGTTGCATGATTAATGGGTCAAATTCACAACTTCTTTGTGTAAGAATATTGGTGTAGGATGTAGAAGTTGTCATATTCTAGTGGTGATAATGAATTTAACTTGATTGCAAAGATAATGCAGGGATAAAAAATTCAGCTATAGAACCAGAGAAATGATTAAAGTAAAACCTCTAGTCAGTGGATCTTAAGTCCATTACTATCCATTCTGAATTATGTCTTCATAGTTCAACTATGTCTAACATAGTTCATGTAATGGAAATATAAAATATTTTTCTCATTGTGCTGCCTGGTCTTACTATGTCAGAGTGCCACTTTTATCAGTTGTCTTCTTAATATATTTCCAAAAGTAGTTTTATCCACATGAGCTGTAAGATTAAAGTTTGATTTAATTATTTGACACATACAAGAAGACAAATGACCCCCAAGAGTTGGCCATCCAAATCTTTTACTGATTTTCTAGCTGTGGAAATGATGTATAAGTCTTTAGAAGAAATTTTCATGTTATTTTTTTCAAAATATTTTTGGCATAAAGGTTTTCAAAATAGGATATACTCAACGTGGCATGTCTGCTGGGGTGTTTAATGATGTCAGAGGAATTCTTACTCTGCTCAAAGCAAGGAAGGCGTTTAGTAAGATGAAGGATTAAAAACTATTCCTGAAAGATATAAAACAGGAAATATATAGATGCATTATTTGTAAAACTTATTCCTAAATGCCAACTGGGAAAAAGTCTGATATCCTGATGGTTTTTACAATATCTACTAATGATAGTGAATGATAGTCTACTAGCAATATCTTCAGCACGTCTTTTTTTTTGTTTGTTTGTTTTTGTTTTTTTAATAAAAAGGCAAGTATCACACTCTTCCTGTCAGTTCATGCACAGGGAGAGCGTTGATTGGGTGTGCATATTATAAGGGCAGACAAGCAAGGGTTTGCTGGTTGGAACGACTCTAGCAAAATAGTTTATATTGACCACAGCTGACTTTTCTTTCTTTCCTGAGGGCCTGCCTAATGTAGACAGGGCACTGGCTACAGGCTGCGTAAATTATTTTGATAGCCAGCTGATTAGTGCTTTCTTTCCCTTGTTACATAACTGGACACACAGCTACCACAATGCAGAAAGTATTGTTTCTTGTGAAGATTGCATGCCCAGGCTTGTTGATGAGCGTGCATATGTGAAGGAAGAGCAGAGGACCAAAGCACGTAGGTATTCCAAGCAATTGTTGAGGATCTGTCTGGTCCTTTGCAGAGGGATGACTGCATTTTGGTCCAATAACAGGAAGGTCAGATAGTAAAACGTGTTCTTTCATGTTCACGCGCTGGGAACACCTTCATTTTTGCAATGGAAGAGGGACAGACAATCATGCATCAGGATGTGCCTATAGACACGATTGGGGAGATGGCAGTATATTAGTGGTGTGACTAGTGCTCCTTTAAAACTGTATTGACCTCATGCAAAATCACAGTTAGAACAAGCCAAATAATTTCTATGAGCAAATAATTTTTGTCAGCTCAAGCCAGGCAGTCAACTCACAGGTCAGGGTTAGGATCAGGTCCAGTGATTGCCAGGCAGGTTGAAGAGTGATTGAAGTTGGAAGGACCTCTGGAAAGCATCTGGTCCAACACCCTGCTCAAGCAGGGTCAGTTACAACTAGTCGCAACAGCAGCCTGTCCCAGTGTTGAACTACCCTCATAGTGAAGAAGTATTTTCTTGTGCTGAGATAGAATTTCCTGTGTTTCAGTTTGTGCCTGTTGCATCTTGTTCTGTTACTGGGTACCACTAAGAAGAGTTTGGCTCCATTCTCTTTACACCCTCCCATCAGGTATTTATACACAGTGATAGGATACCCACTGAGCACTCTGTTCTTGAGGCTCAAAAGTTTTATCTCTTTCAGCTTCTACTCATATGAGAGATGCTACAGAGTTGGACACAGCACTGCAGATGTGGCTTCACCAGTACTGAGTAGAGAGGAAGGATCACCTCCCTTGAGCTACTGGCTATGCTCTTTCTAATGTAGCCCAGGACACTGTTGGCCTTTGCCACAGAAGTGCATTGTTGACTTATGACCAGGACCCTAAGGTCCTTTACTACAAAGCTGCTCTTGAGCTCTTTGTCCCCCCCCCCCCCCCCCCCACTGTCCTGATGCAAGGGATTATTCCTCCCCAGGTGCAGCACTTCACATTTTCTTTGGCTGAACTTCGTGACGTCCTCTCTGCCCGTTTCTCCAGCCTGTCCAGCTCCCTCTGAATGGCAGCACAGCTTACTACTGTATCAGCCACTCCTCCCAACTCTGAATCATCTGTGAACTTGCTGAGAGTGTATTCAGTCCCGTCATCCAGATCATTAATGAAGATATTAAGCAGCACTGGCACCAATATTGGTGCCTGAGGGACCTGACTAGTGACTGACCTCCAGATGGACTTCATGCTGCTGATCATAGCCCTCTGAGCCCAGCAGTTCAGTCAGTTTTCAATCCACCTCACTGAGCACTTATCTAGCCCGTAGAGGTCCATAATGATGAGGGCTGAGGTCAAGTTGGAAGTCAGCCTGCAGGTCAGGGTCAACAGAATCACAGAACGGTTGAGGTTGGAAGGGACCTCTGGAGATCATCTAGGCCAACCCCTCTGCTCAAACAGAATCGCCTACAGCACGTTGCACAGGACTGAGTCCAGATAGCTTTCAAATATCTCCAGCAAAGGAGACTCCACAACCTCTCTGGGCAACCTGTCCCAGTGCTCTGTCACCCTCCCAGGAAAGAAGTTTTTTCTCATGTTCAAATGGAATTTCCTGTGTTTCAGTTTGTGCCCATTGCCTCTTGTCCTGTCACTGGGCACCACGGAGAAGAGGCTGGCCCCATCCTCTGGGCACCCTCCCTTCAGATACTTATACGCATTGACCAGATCCCCCCTCAGTCTTCTCTTCTCGAGGCTGAAGAGGCCTGGCTTTCTCAGCCTTTCCTCATAGCAGAGATGCTCCAGTCCCTTCATCATCTTAGGAGCCCTTTGCTGGACTCGCGCCAGGAGCTCCATGTCTCTCTTGTACTGGGGAGCCCAGCACTGGACACAGTACCCGAGATGTGGCCCCACCAGCACTGAGTAGGCGGGCAGGATCACCTCCCTCCACCTGCTGGCAATGCTATTCCAAATGCAACAGCAGGATACCACGGGCCTTCTTGGCCACAAGGGCACATTGCTGGCCTCATGGCCAACGTGCTGTCCACCAGGACGCCCAGGTCCTTCTCCGTAGAGCTGTTGTCCAGCAGGTCAGCCCCCAGCCTGTACTGGTGCATGGGGTTATTCTCCCCCAGGGGCAGGACCCTGCACTTGCCTTTGTTGAACTTCAAGAGGTTCTTCTCTGCCCATCTCTCCAGCCTGTCCAGGTCCCTCTGAATGGCAGCACAGCCTTCTGGGTTATCAGCTACTCCTCTCAGTTCTGTATCCTCAGCAAATTTGCTGAGGAGGCACTCCGTCCCTTCCTCCAGGTCACTGATGAATAAGTTGAACAAGACTGGACCCAGTATTGACCCCGGGGGACACGGCTAGCCTCAGGCCTCCAACTGGACTCTGTGCCACTGATCACAACCCTCTGAGCTCTGCCATCCAGCCAGTTCTCAATCTACCTCACTGTCCACTCATCTAACCCACACTTCCTGAGCTTGCCTATGAGGATGAAGACTGATCACCTTGTTGTCCTCCACATGCTTGGAGATGGTGTCCAGGACGAGCTGTTCCATCACCTTTGCAGAGATTGAGATAAGGCTGACTGGCCTGTAGTTCCCTGGCTCCTCCTTCGTGCCCTTTTTGAAGACTGGGGTGACATTTACTTTCTTCCAGTCCTCGGGCACCTCTCCTGTTCTCCCTGACCTTTCCAAGATGACGGAGAGTGGCCTAGCAATGACATCCACGAGCTCACTCAGCACTTGTGGGTCCATCCAATCAGGGCCCATGGACTTGTGGGTGTCAGGTTGGCTTAAGTGATCTCTAACCCAATCCTCTTCAACCAAGGGAAAGTCTTTCTTTCTCCAGACTTTCTCCCTAGTCTCCGGGGTCTGGGATTCCTGAGGGCTGGCTTTAGCAGTAAAGACTGAAGAAGCCCAAGCCCAAGCCCAAGCCCAAGCCCAAGCCCAAGCCCAAGCCCAAGCCCAAGCCCAAGCCCAAGCCCAAGCCCAAGCCCAAGCCCAAGCCCAGCTAGAGAGTGAAGCTCGCTACTGAGCTTAAATTGGATCCTGAGCCCATCGTCAGGGTGTATGGATGGAGGCCTCAGGTGAGGCTGATCAGTGCTCTTAAGGCCTATTAGTGCACTCAGGACCCTGGCTACTCTTCAGTTCCACTTCATATCATTATTGGTGTAAAATCACCTCTTGATTCTTCTTTCTGCTTTGTGGAATGGGTGCTGCAGGCATTGTACGTGTAGTCAAGTCAGCAATCCCATAGGGTTCTGCTCCTCTCCATACCACTTTTCTTTTCTCTGTGGCCCAGAATTAAGAGGCAAATGTGGAATAAAAGATAGACCTCGTTACTGGAAGGGTTCTAGTGAAGGATGAAAAAGCACAGTATTGATAGCTGTGTTGCAGGCAACAAAATGAGATACAAAGGTAGGAATGTAGGTAGGTATTCATGGCTCAGTCCAGATGAGACCAGCACTCAGTATCAACCTGAAATTGTCCATGTGGGGTAGTTAAAATGATTAAAATTTAATACATCCTGGATATAGAACCGTATCCAGTTTCATGAGAGCTGCTCTTAAGCCGTATTATATTTACACAGACATTTGACCACTGATTTCTATTGCTTCATTAATTCTTCTGAAAGTAGGTGTGAATTAATGTCACAATGTGAGGGCAGGGCAGAATTTAAGCTTAATAGCCACCATTTCCGGTTTGTGTTTTTGTTGGGGCGTGTGGATGTTTGGGGGTGTGTGTGGTGGGGGCTGCAACAAAGTATTTGTATACATGTTCCTGTTGCCTGACTCATCTAGCTTTTACTCTTCTCTGCTCAGGCACCGATCTTTTTTTAGAATTTGTTCAGTACCTTTAACATTTGCTTAATCGAGTCAATCATTTTAAATACCCTATCAGCATTTTTTGCTAAGCACACGATGCTTAAAATAGTTTCAGGATGTTCTAACATAAATTAACTGAACTTATTTGGTTTTTGGATTTTTTTCAAGGTTCAATTTTGTTATAGGAACTGACATGAAAGAAAAAAATCTTAAGAAAATTTCAGTCACCTGCCTATTTTTATGATCCTTAGGATTTTTTAAAGAAAATAAGTGATTATATTTAGCTTTTCCAGTTCTATCAAACTAATAGAGTAGCCCCTTTGATTCATTAAAATTAATTTAAATGAATTTTAAACATGAATGTGAAAGTATGCCTGGCAAACAGCTATTACCTTTGATCCTCTCTAAAATAGTGATATTCCATTATAAATTGATCACTCTGCAGATTTTCTCTCCTTGAAATAATATAAAATCAAAATTGAAAATTATGGTATGCTTTACCACACCAGAAACTCTGTGAATGCCTTTTGTCAAATGGTTCATTTATCAGCATCACAATAGAAATGATATTTTTAAAAAGTATAGATTTTTTTAATATATGCAAAAGACTAAGATCCTAAGGATGAACATTTCTATTCCTGTTTGAAAATATTTCTTTTTTTTCTGAAAATGAATGTAGCACATTGCAGATATACGGTCTTTAACCATATTTTAGGTTTTTTATAGATATTTAGTGCAGCCATATTTAGTGGAGCCAGTTCAGATTCCAGAATTTCTCAGATGGACCATATGATAGCATACCCTTTGTAAAGATGTGAGCTGCTGAGATCAAAGACCTTTTTAAAATCAGAATTTTATTAATCTCTTTATCCAAGAAGGAAGAACATGGTACTTGCACAAACCTCATCACTGCTGAATCAATCTGAAAAACAAAAAACTATTAGGTCCAGGCCTTGCTCACTAAATTTGTCTTCTCTGACCTGTTTTTCAACAGACATCCATTCCTTTATGAAGAAAGGCTAAGTGAATTAATACTAACAAACCAGCCAGTTTAAATGTGTACCACAAAATCATGTAGAATACTTCTAAATGTATATATCAAGTGGGAGTACTGAATTTACATAACAATACCAAATTGTTTTATATCATCCCAAATAATAACTAATCTCTGATCATTTTTCATACTATTCCAGTATTTTCCTATTGATTTCTCTTGATTTAGAACAAAAATATTTATCCATAAGCTTCAATGTATGGGCATGTTCTTGTATATGTAGGTAGCTTGTATGGATAACTGCTATCTGTATCCAATTAAATATTTTCTTCTCATTAATATATAAAAATTACACATTTTTTATCACATCAGTTAATTGCTCTTGAGCAAGACTTCATAAAATCTTGAATGTGATGGTATTACAGATTTGAAAAAATGAGACTGAAACTCAGCTTTAATGAGAATGCAAATGAGAATTACTAAGGTTCAGTGAAGGTCATAGCAACTTAGTCATCAATTTATGTCAGCAACTTCTCACAAGTAACAAATGAGTGTTAATAAAAACTGTTGTCTTAACAGATTAAACCACAAAATTATGATTGCTCTAGAATTTGACCAGCTGTCTTTATACAGTTCAGTTTAAGTTGACTCTTTTATCTACCGATTCGAGAATAATCTATGTGGGCATTGTTTGCCCTTTTTTTTTAATGACGTTTTGAAATAACTTTGCATGGTCTATTTCCAGGAGTTCTAACAGCATGTTTTTAGTGTGTCTAAGGAATCACTTCTTCCCCTGAAAAAATAATTGTGAACATTGTCAGCTGAAACTGTAAACTATTTGTATCAATTAAAAATAGATAGGTTGCATGGATATACTCCTACTAAGCTGAATAAAAATCCTAAATTTCCTAGGGCAAATTCACTTCATTGAAATTTAATTTTAATCTCTTTCTAATTTGTGAATTACATCTCTACAACTGGATCATTTTCAAGAACAGAACGTACTGCTGAAAGAGAGAACAGAAAATAATCTTATTTGTAGCTAAAACATTTGTAAAACCCAAACAGAGTAACCCCAAACCAAACTTTTCTGTAGTTCTTTTTCTGTGCCAAAGTTTCTGTTTTGACAGTTTGAATTTATTTCTTATTGAACTAATGATATTCCTGTGATAGAAGTAAGATACAACCTTAAAGTAATGTAATTAGCAAGTATTTTATACTATACAATGGTGGGTAAATGCTTAAGTATTTAGCCACTAGAGATATAGTCCCTTATTGCTGACAGTAAACAGGTACTTAACCTATTATTTTAAGGAAAGCTTCCCAATTTGAAAACAAGCCGATCATGTCAAGCATAGTTTACACATCTTTTGGGTGTCTACATAGTCACCTATTAGGCAGGATTTATTAACACAGGCACAGTCCTCTGCAAACATGACTTAGTAACTGCTGGATCCTGAACAATTCCCACGCTGACAGCTTGCAGTGTGGGCAGTGCTTATGAGCTACTTTTTGCACCTAACTGTTTAGACAAGCCCACAAAAACATGTGCAAACAACCACATTAACAGAATAGGTTGTTTTTAATTGAGAAAGTTTCCATATTTCAGGTTTAGGCAATGACACTCAAGTATCTCATGCTATCTTAGCAAATCAATGAAATCAATTGAATGATACTCTTACGAGTCCAAGAAATGCTTTCCTTTCTCATGTCTGGAATTTAAACTTAGAATGTTAACTTAATAATGCATTTTCAGCATGCTGGAAATTGAAGACAGAAATCTTCCTATAGGTAGGTTAAATAATCCTAAAAGTTAAATTTTAGCAGAAGGGAAACTTAAAGCTTTGAAATTGGTGAAACTTCCAGAGTATGAAACATTGTTATTACTGCTTAGCATTTACAATGAAGATTGAATTAAGGACTGCTTAAACAATTCCATCAGTATTGCTAATTTTAATCCACAATGTTAAATAGGAACAGAAGAATTCTGGGGCAAAACTTAATCATGTGAAAAGATGAACTTCTCAAAAGCTTGGGTACCATCTGTAACAGCAGAGAGCAGGGAGTGACATCTGATCTGTCAAATTGATTATATAGTGCTGAAATAGTTCTCTGTGTGTGCGTGCACAGAGGTGCAAGATGGAAGTGCTGTATGAAAAACAGATCAGATCTCCTGCGGTACAAGTTCTATAGCTGTGTAGCTGTGAGCAAAAAGCACAACATCTAACTTTACTTCAATATTTAGTGCATGGTTGGATTTTAAGGGGTCGATTAGGAATGGTTAAAGATATTCGAATCCTCTCTCCTCCTCATTACCACCTCATGGACCTATATTTCCTGCTATGGTGTAAGGACTTTATTGCTGTGCAGAACTTTCCCACTGTCCATGTACTGCACTCAACACTGCTTTAATCTTCATTTATGCATATCTGAAACACCCGCATGCTTTTCCTTTCAGGTGAAATTATATGATATGTGTGTAACTGTAGGAGTTAATCACTGTTTGCAAGCATGTGCGCTGATGCTTTCAAGTTCCATTGCAGCACTCTTAAGAGTGACTCACTTTGTCCTTAGCTGCTTCTAACAGGTGCCGAGTTTAAGCTGAAGAATGTATGGAGGTAGAGGTATGAGAAAATCAACCAACTTTAAATACTAGCATTCCAGAGCAATGACTAATGCATTAGTATACTAGCCCTTCTCCTGAAGATGTTATATTGTGCCTCTACCCATAAGCTTTGTTTCTGCTATGTTCTTAGGCCACTGTAGGTATAGCAGCACAGCTAGTCATCTAGGCTGTACTTATACTTGGAGGAGAGAGAGAGGCATCTTCAAGTAGAAGTCAAACATTTGCCTTCTAATGTAATATAACTTATTTACTTTTTTTTTTTTTTGGTTCTTAATCCATTCATTATTTCTAATAATCTTCATAAATGATTTAATTATTTGAAAACCAAATCATCCTGTTAGTTTTTATGATGTGTTCTCATATGTAGGAGAAGAAACTGATTGAATGACTGAAACATGGGATCACATATTTCATAAACAGTGTTTTTCGATAGTGTCAGGGAAGAGTAAAAGCAGACTGCTCTGTGAGGAAAGACAAGTTGGGAGCTGAGCGTGGCAGCAAGGCAGGCAGCAGTGACCTCCCTAGCAAGGGCCCAGTGCCACAGTACCTAAACAAGGCAAGCAGAGCAGATCCAGTGGCATTAACCAGTGTCAGTGAGAGTCCAGAGCACCGGACAAAACTGTCAATGGGGAATGTGCCGGGACAAGCCTGGAAGACAAGTCAGCAAGTCAGGGTCAGGATCGGGTCCAAGGACGGTGACCAGCGTTAGCCACAGCCCAGTGATCACCAGGCAAGTCAGTAGGGACAAGCCAGGAAGTCAAGTCCAGGGTCAGAGTCGGGGTCCAGATCAGCAGGGTATGTAGCCAGGCATGGGCATGACGGTAATGTAGCTCAGGCAGGAACCAAGAGCAAGAGCCTGATCTCAAGTGCAGCCTCTGAGCAAAGCAGGGAGAGGCCCTTGCCTCTCACAGCTCTTTCTCATAGCAGTCTCAACCAAGGTTGTGTGGCCGTGCCATATCAATGCTCACTCTGAGCACAGGTGGTTGAACCCTTAGAAGGGAGGAGTGTACTCAGGACCGTGATAAATAATTTCACAGATAATTGCAAAAATGCATCTTTTGTTTTCTTTGAGCTGGTCACATGGAAAATACATATTAATTTTACCTAATGGATAACTGGAAAAAATAGTTAATTTTGAAGATTTGATTTCTTTCTTTCAGTGATTTTAACTCGTTAAGTGTTCAAAGCGCAGCACTTAGAGACCATCTTATCCTTGCATAGCACACATAGTGTATTTGTAATTCTTGACTTGTAGCTTTTATTTAAAATCAAATATGAGTTTGTTTCTTCTTTTCTTTTTCTTTCACTGTTTTTTCCGTCTTCAAATAAATGTAATTGAACTAAGCAAATCACTTTCCATTCTCCATGTGCATAGCTACAATTGTCCTCATTGAACAACCCAAATCCATTGCAATCAATAGTTCTGAAAGATAACATAATATACAACACACGTTAATTATACTTTCAAGATCTGCAGGTAGTGTTTTTGCTTGTTTCAATTGGATAGTTCCCCTTTCACTGCATAGGGGATGTAGGTGTACCCAGAAGGCAATTTAGTTTGTTCTTCACCAAGTACTTAGGAAAATATCAGAAACGTCATCCCAAACATTCAGGATCCCATCTGCCTACTTTCATTTGAGAGTGGGACTGCTTACAAGTCTTCTGCATAATAGCTAATGATTCAAATACTCTGGTAAGTGAGAGGAGACTAAACTTGCATCTCCCTTGTTTCTGACAAGTGATCTAATATTCAGAATGCATGTATCACAGATAAGAGTACTTACACTCCATTGTCTGGAAGTTGAATCAGTTTTACAACAATGAATTTAAGAGTTCATGGTACCAGGACAGAAAACATGCAAGATCTGTTTTTGGTCTAATGGTAGGGGCATTGAGTTTACAGAAACTATAGATTTGGTCCCAAATACAGTTCCTGGAATATATATCTGTTTAACATTAGACGTTCTTTAAACTAATGATGCCTTTTCTGCCCTTAACTACTACTATTTTAGAAATAGGATTGTCCTAGTTGCTCTCCTCTCTGAACCGTAGCCTAGTTTGAAGGAAAGAGAAAGGAAGTGTTTCACGCAACATGATTACTAAGGCACTCTTGTGAGATGTGGATTCACTGTTTTCACATTGAGTAGAGATGGAACCCACGTCTCACAATTCCAGTATGAATGCTGTAACTGAAAGGAGGAGTTACATTGCAATAAGTAAGATTTCTACTCAATCTTCAGAGATGCACAGGCTGTGTTGACCTAAGCCTGGATAGCAATGGATCTATAGGGTCCCATGTCCTTAGCAATAAGGGCATGGGCAAATTAATTTTATTAATCATGAACTTTTACTTGAATTCCTATGGAGTTTAGATTAGGGAATACAGTACTGAAAAATAAATTTTAGATGTTTAAATGTACCGTGTAGATGTACTTAAATTGTAGATGTTTAAATCTTGATTTTAGGGAGAATCTAGGTGGACTGGGTTTTTCTTCTGATTCACTGTGTGTGAGTGAATCAAATAAAACCATAAAAAATTAAATGTATTTAAAAGATATATTGCTTATTCATTATGACCCATAGAGGAGGGATATATACGATCTGTTTAAAGAATAAGATGATTTGAATAGGTACCATTAGGCACACGATACTCCTAAATAAACTCTTTGCAGACAGCTTCCTCATAATAAAATTTCCCTCTATTGTACAATGAAAGTTCTAATGTTACTAATTTAATTAACTTTACTAAAGAAGAAGGATTCCCAGATGTCTTGAACAAACTTTCAATCATAGCAATTTTAGAAGCACTTAACGTTTATGATTAAAACTGTTATGCATATGTGACTGTATTTTAAGATTTCCACCTTTCTACCAGCTGTATCTCAGCAGAAAATGCAAAATATGGGTCCACTTATTTGTTTAGTTACATTTGTTATAGTGATAACACATTCTTCATAGCCTTTAGACAACATCCTTTTGAATGTATGGAATCCATCCAACATACAGAATCCCATTCTTTTGAAAAACTAAAACTGATTTTTCTGTGAAAGAAAATTCTTTATCCATTTATCTTTACAGTGCACATTTACTGTAAATGTATATGGCATAAAACATAACTTTGTTCTGATTTCCATAAATCAGCTGTTTACATTATTTTGCGGCATTTACATTACACTGGAAAGAAATAATAATAGCATAGCACATTAAAAGCTGTCACTATTATATAAATATATTAAATAAATGTTTTGTCTTTGAGAATAATCTATTGGTAGGGTTAACACTCTGAAGGTGAAGTATAAATTTCACAAGTCCTCTTTGAAGGACTGTGAACAATTCAGTCATGGAAATGATCTGTTGAATTTCAGGGTAAACAAATGAACTAAATCTGCTTAACAGACCTTTAATTAGTCATAAATTCATTTCATATTTCTCAGGATTATTAAGAAGTAAAATTTGTTGAAAGATAGAAAGTATATGTAACAGTAGTAGCTGCATTTTGCACAATAGTGAAGAAATAAATTTCTTATCAGTGTTACAACCTAAATTCACCAAGAACTAAAAACTTGGAAAGCAGATAATCTGACAGTCCAGTTGTAAAAATAGCATGTTTTAAAGAAGAGACTACTGCATACAACCCAAAAACTGGGAGAAGTTAAATTAGAGAATAGATACCAGCAAAATGAATTATTTCCAATAATACAAACTTGCATACCTCAAATTGCTGAAAACTATTTATCTATATATTGGAGAAACTGTTTTGCAGTCCTAGTGCACCAGCCTGGAACTTTCATTGCATTCGTAATGACAAGAACCAAATAAAGATAATTTATGATGTACACTGTAAGCCAACATCTGATCTTGGACTACTGTTAAGGTCTATCTTAATTTTGTCAACAGGTAAGGGAAAGCAGCAATAAAAAAAAATGCCTTGAATTCTAAATATCAAGATTTGTTTTTAGGTATTTACTGCAAAAAGCTATAAAAAGATAGTGTAGTGCTCCAATATGAAATCATCATTGGTTCTCATGCTATCGACCTTGATGGCAACGAGGTTTTCCCCATAGGGTTGTCAGAGGTCCTATTGGGAATACACACTGAAAAGAAATAAGCGTAGAAGTAGGTCAGTGACTTGCAACTTGAACCATTATAACGGTAATCGTATTACTGATCGTGTTGCTGATCATAACAAGTGCACTGATAAAATGTCATGTCCATCTTAAGCCAACACTAATGCCCTCAAAACAGATGTTTTAAAGGTCTGAACCATTTTATATGGTAATGTAGGCAAAGCAATAATAGTTACAATACTAAAAAATGCAACTTCATTATTAATATTTTTGTTCTGTCTCCAGAGATGGAAATAATACATAGATTAGATAAGCAGGAATACTTTAATTTTAGTCTGTTGAATAGACACCATTGAAATGATGACATGCGTGTGCAAAGTGTTGATTTTTTTATTTCATTCCCATATTTATAGTTATATATAATCTGCTCTTGAATCCATCCACAGCATCACAAGGTATTCCACAGATCTTGTGTTAAGAACCACATACTTATGTTTCTTTAGAACACGGCTGGAGCTAAATTCATTTGATAGTCTCAAGTTCTTGTACTGTAAGACAGAAGGAACAGGTGGTCCCTATCTGTCTTCTCCGTGTAGCCATGATTTTGTCAAGTTCTGTCATATTCCCCTCAAATTGTCCCTTTTCTAGGCTGAAAATTCTTAGCCCACTCAGAAATGTTGTCTTGCATGATTTAACTATGATCCCTGTTTTGATAGTTAATACTGACATGTATATTGCTTATATGAATTTCACAGAATTACAGAATAGTTCAGAGTGTAAGGGACCTCTAGAGATCATCTGGCCCAGCCTCTGCTCAAGCAGGTTCAGCTACAGCTAGTTGCCCCAGACCGTGCTAATTGGGTTTTGAGTATCTCCAGGAAGGGAAACTCCACAACCTCTCTGGGCAAGCTATTCCAGTGTCGAACTACCTCACAGTAAAGAAGTTTTTCTTCATGTTCAGACGGAACTTCCTGTGTTTCAGTTTGAGCCCATTGCCTCTTGTCCCACTCATCTAGTCGCCACTGAGAAGAGTCTGGCCCCATCCTCTTTACATCCTCCCGTCAGATATTTATACACATTGATAAGCTCCCCTCTGAGTTTTCTCTTCTTTAGGCTGAACAGTCCCAGCTCTCTCAGCCCCTCCTCATAGGAGAGATGCTCCAGTCCCTTCATCATCTCTGTGGCTCGCTGCTGGACTCACTCCATTAAATCCATATCTTGTACTGTGGAACCTAGCACTGGACATATCACTCCAGGTGTGGCCTCACCGGCATTGAGTAGAGAGGAAGGATCATCTTCCTCGACCTGCTGGCAACCCTCTTCCTAATGCAGCCGAAGATACCGTTGGCCTGCTTTACCGTGAGGGCATGTTGCTAACTCGTGTTCAATTTGTTGTCTGCCAGGACCCCCAGGTCCTTTTCTGCAAAGCTGTTCTTCAGCTCTTTGGCCCCTAGCCTGTCCTAGTGCAAGGGGTTGTTTCTTCCCAAGTGCAAGACTTTGCTCTTCCTTTTGTTGAATTTCATGAGGCCCCTCTGTGCCCCTTCCTCAAGCCTACTGAGATCCCTCTGAATAACAGCACAATCATCTGGTGCATCAGTCACTTCCTCCAGTTCTGTGGTGTCTGCAAACTTGCTAAGAGTGCACTTAATCCTGTTATCCAGATCATTAATGAAGACATCAGTATTGGACCCAGTAACAACCTCTGGGGGACACCACTAGTGACTAGTCTCTGGCTGGACTTTGTGCTGCTGATCACAACCCCCAGAGCCTGGCAGTTGAGCCAGTTCTCAGTCCACCTCAGTGACTACTTACCTAGTCTATACTTCATCGGCTCGTCTATGAGGCTGTTATGAGAGACAGTGTCAAAAGCCTTGGTAAAGTCAAGGTAAACAACATCTGCTGCTCTCCCCTCATCCACTAAGCTCATCATAGAAGGCTGTCAGGTTCACTAAGCATGATTTTCCCTTCATAAATCCGTACAGACTACTCCCAGTCACTTTTCTGACTTTCACATATGTGGAAATAGTATCCAGGATTAGTTATTCCATCACTTTCCAATGGATTGAGGGGAGGCTGACAGGTCTGTAGTTCCCTGGGTCCTCCTTCTTGCCCTTTTTGAAGATTGGAGTGACATTGGCTCCCTTCCAGTCCTCAGGAACCTCCTCTGAAGGACCTTTCAAAGATAATTGAGAGTGGCTTTGCAGTGACATCAGCCAGCTCCCTCAGCGCTTGCAGGTGCATCCCATCAAGGCGCCTGAGCTTGTTAATGTCCATTTTTTTTAAACGTTGCCTAACCTGATCCTCCTCCACCAAGGGAACGTCTTCATTGCTCCAGGCTTCCTCTCTCGTCTTAGGGACTTGAAATTCCTGAGGGCCTGTCTTAACCAGTAAAGACTGAGATAAGTAAGGCATTCAGCACCTCTGCCTTTTCTGTGTCCTTTGTCACCAGGACCCCTGCCTCATATTTTGCTGCTTAAAAGGTTATAGAAGCCTTTCTTTTTGCCCTTCACATCCCTTACCACCTTCAACTCTAGGTGGGCTTTAGCTCTTTTTTATGTTTGAGTTTAGTCAGGAGCTTCTTATTCATCTGTGCAGGCCTCCTGGTGCCTGTGCTTGATTTCCTAGTTGTTAGGGTGGACCATTCCTGACCTTGGAGGAGGTGATCCTCATATAATAACTCATATAATTTATATGAGTTAATACCCCAAAGCATTAGGCAAAGATGTCAAGGCTAATAACCAGAAAGTAAGTAGACTTTACTTTTTGTAGTCCCCTGTATAATTTACAATGACTTTTTCTTTCTTTTTTTTCTTGCTTTTCAGGTTCTCGATGAAATGCTGGGGTAGGAGAACTGATGGTATAAGCAGAAATTGCTTTTAAAAAATAATGATATTTGCCCAGTTGCTGTTTGCATGATAAATGATACTGTTTGTTGTATGTCTCATTATTGCTAGTGACTGCTGACTACTCTGCCCTGCAAATAAACCACCAGCCGGTGTTCTAGCCTATGGGCTAATGGCAAGAAACGCGTATCAGCAAGGTCTGGATAAACAGAGTACTCTATTTGCAATGTTGTAACCGGTGTTTGATACATTTTGGTGCTGACCTAACAGCTGGGTACTCTTCTGTTCTTCCATCACACTATTTGTACAACTGTCTTGAGAAGACCTTACAAGCTGAACTCTACAGTTCAGTGCTCAGTAAACTTTCTGTCTTTAGCACTGCTTCAGTTAGCTTGCCATTTTCCATTTCAAGACGGGAAACTTCAATTGTCTTTCAGAACTTCAGTTGAATGGTTAATAGCTGTGTATCATTTCAGGAGGAACTGGAGATCACTGTGGTTTCTTATCTGAAAATATTACTTAAGATTGTCTATCTAAAGCTTTCTAAATAAAAGAAATGAGAAAAAGATGTATTAAGTCAGGAAAGGTATGTTCTATTATTTCCCAAGTGATTTTCTCTGGTTAGTTAGTTCACTGATGTATGAAGTTTCACATTTCCCTCTGTTTTACACTTCAGTGCTATGATGTTAGAAATTTTGTAGTGGATGTTTTAGACAGTGGCTACTGAATATCAACACAATATCATTGCTATTAAGGCAGTGTGGCGAAGTGATTTATTTTAATTCTTTTGCAATGGAAATGTGAATAACACTTCACTTATGGCCCTTTTACAAGTATATACCCAAAGATTGGAAGATTTTTTATGGGTACATATATTATAAGAATAACTGACTTTTTTATTGGCATGAATTTGCATGGATTCTGTATTTCCAAAGAGAACTGCAATATTTTCTTTCGTCGAATTCTGTTCTGGCATCTTGCTAATAGCTGTAGATGTTAGATACCATGCCGTAGATGTCCATTGCCATGCCAGCATTCACAAATGGGATGCTTTCATCTGTTTTGAACTATGCCCCACACTGGAAACAGTTGTCAAGCTTATATAGTGTCTGCACAGGTGACTGATACCAACTACACTTTAGAGGATATGCTTTTATGCCTAATTACTTTTACTACAGAGTTGGAAACGTAAGAAAATCTTATGACCAGATCTTGAATAACTTTAAAGTAGGAATAGTAGGATAGTGAAGTGTGAAGTGGTCTACATTTGCTGATTTTTATTTTCATTTCTTTGGTAATTACTGCAAATGCAGCTATCAGTATTACACTTTCCCATGACATTTTTTATTGATTTTTGAGTACCTCTTCTTCCTTTCCTGGAAGTAATATGATTTTCTGTGCATTACATGTCTTAAAATGTTTTTTCTTTAGCATTTTTAGATCGCAGGAGTGTGTGAAGGTCCATGCAGAATTTGTTGTGGGTAACTCTGAGCTATTAAACTCAATAATTTTCAGCCAAAATGAATGCGTCCTACTCAATATTGGCACCTTTTTCTCATATGAATTCTATTAGTTCAACCAAACTAGTAAGAAACAAAATTATTGAAAACTAAAATTCTGTTGAAATATATTCACTTTTCTTTTAAAAGAATTTTTATTAGTATATATTTTAAACTAGAGATATGACAAGAATAAAGTAGATTTTTAGTCAAATGAATGGTAATGCTTTTTGGTCATTATGAACTATATTGTTTGCAATCACAATATTATCTTTAAACAAATGCATTTTTTCTTAATGTATTTGACCAGAAAGCTACTAAATTAAAAAATGAGTTATCAGATTTTCCTATTGGAATCCAGTGGGTACTTAATTTGGTTTAGTTTTAAACATACTTGCAATTCCTGTAAAGAAAACGCTTTGTTTAAATTTTCATATGTGTATATATAGTACTTAAAAGAAATACATAATTCTGACATTTTTAAAGAATACAGTCATAACTGACTCGTTTATGGGTTTCTCTCATTGTTCTTTTATGTTTGAATAAAGCCATTTTACAGTATCAGTCATTTTAAAGATGCCATCCATAAGCAAGAATACCCAAGTAAGAACTTGGTCTGATGAGATACCATCCTTTAAAAGGATGAACATCCTTATTTCTAGGTTTTGATTGAAGCTGTTTTGCGTTTAGTAGCATAATGTGTTGCTATGCTTGATTGCCTGTACTTTTTCCACAGAAAAGAAAGGTAGCAATGACTGTGGCTATATATATCAGAAATAACTGATTGCTAAGATACCTTATTGGAAAATAAACATAATATATTAAGTGCCATATATGTTCTTACAAATTTTGTATATTTATGCTTACAAATATTAGATTGAAAGATTTGGACTTGAGTACTTATCCATGTGAAAAGTTATTCTGACTACCTGAGCATTGTGAGTAACTTTGTGGGCATGTGTCTAGTTATCATAAGTAATATGCTCTCTTTGTGGTTCATTGTAGTTTGGATACAGCAGGATATATACATACCTAAAAAGGATATTGCTGAACTTTAGTAGACAATATACCTTAAGATGATTGAGACAGCCATATAGTTTCTCTAAAACTCTAGGAGTAAAAGCAGCATGGATTTCATCAGAACCATTGATTGGAATTCATTGCACAAGCTTTCTTAAAATCCTTTTCTTACATATCTGTTTTTTTTAGAATTTCTTGGTTTCTTTTATTCAGGAAATAATATGCTGCTTTTGTTTTTTGTTTTTTGGTGTGATTTTTGGTGTGGTTTTTTTTTAGAGGGATTTGTTTTCATCTTCTAGCGGAATTCATACAGACTTCTTTTCTCTAACTGCTTTTATACATTTTTTCCTAATGGTGGGGATTGTCAGTAACTCTGGCTAATGGTATTATGTACAGCATATGTAGTAGCCCTGCGAAAAGAGGATGAGAAAGGGTAACAGCTAGCACTCAGCATGTTACAGTACCAATGCAGGTGCACTGTGCTGAGGTCAGCACAGTAAGGGCGCCTGCACGCTCATCAGCTGAGCTCCTTAGTCTTTGATAGATCAATTAAATCCCTGAGAAAATGCAAAAATCTTGCTACATTAAAAAAAAAAAATCACTGCAATCAGTCCTTTGCCAATTACATCAATGAAAGCAAATATGATATGAAACCTGTTTATTGTATTCTGCAGGAATTTGGCAGTGATAAAGACATGTACCAGCAAAGTAGGCTAGAGCTGATTGTGAAAAAAATTCTCTGTTAAAAATGATCCTAAATTATTACCAATAGATTATCTTTCTAGAAAAAATACTCTTCACTGAATCATAAAAATTGTAATAAAAAGTAAGTACTGTCGCAGATGCAGTGCATACATAAACCGTCCTTAAGACTGGACATTTGAAATGCTGAAACAAAAACAATAGGTTTACCAGCTGCGTACAAGGCATCACAGTCAAGAAGGTAATAACCTAGCATAGGCCTTGACTTGCTATTCTCTACCACCACAGTGAATGCTGCATAAAATCTAGAAAGCTATTTGGTAGGTCGTAAATTTTGAACTCAAAATGGAAATTCAGAAAATATTATATAGAAAAGTGGAAGTCCCAAAGCAAACTTCTGTCTACTTTGCTGTTATCAGGAGAGTTTTGCATAAGGTGAGGAGTAGGAATCTGAGGGTAGTAGGGAGGCTTCTTGCTGGGGAAGAGCTGAGGCTGAGAGGTAAGGAGATATAGGAAGCCTTTACATGGATCTGGTAATTGACATACGTAAAAAATCAAAATTTACGTGTGGTCTAGAGGTCTCCTCCAACCTCAACCATTCTGTGATTCTGTGATTCTGACTAGCAAAATATTTACTTTATATAGGGGAATACTGGGTGAAAGAATTTGTGTTGTTTACTATCTGCTATTTTTTTGCAAGCTCTCAGTCTGTGGTGGGATATGACCAGTCTGAATTTCCTTAAACAATTCAAGTCCAGCTTGAGTTGTCTAGCAGCAAGGGCTTGTCCAACCCTTGTTTAGCATTTGCTGCTACAAAAAACCTGAAGGAACGGTGGTCCCTGTAAATTCAGATACGCACTTGTGCCGGGAGGCCTCTGCAGAACGGCCGAACCAGTTGATAGGCATTTTGCCCATGTAAGGTAATTCAGCGGGCTCCGTACACTGAACAGGTTCGGGCGGTCGTATGGGTGTGCCTAGTCCTTATGAATGAGTTTACAATAGTAGTGGTTAACAGGTAGGTAATAAAGTTGAATGAATTGATGAACGGTAACAATAACTATAATAATATTGACAGCAATGTACAGTAACCACAAGGTGTTAACTTATTTACAGTGGTACACCTGAAGCTTCAGTCTAAAAATAAACAGAAGTGATTACATATTTATACAGACACACACACACAGGTTTGAGTTTAGAAGACAATCAACGAATACGCACGAAAGTGGTAAGGTGGTGGTGGGGGGGAAAGGGTTAAGCAGGCCGCACCTGGTGTGGGGAGCGCCGCCGCCAGGTCCTTGCCAAGGACCGGTACTCTTGGCAGACCACCCTCCACAGAGGGGGTCGTCGCCCACCGGGAAGGTCTTCATCTCTAAGCAGGACATACCCTAAAGGGGGGGTGGGGGTGGAGTGTGCTGCCTTGGTGTGCTGTTTCGCCCTTACAGGGTTAACTCACATGTGCACGGTAAGTCAGGGTCCTGAATCCCTGACCTGGTGTCCCAGGTCGGGGCGGGGGGAGTGCGGCACGTCCCTGAAGCCCGGCGTTGGTGGTGCACCTCCTCCACTGGCTGTCCCGCAGCCTCCGGCGGAGCCGTCTTCGGTCGGGGAATACGCCCCTGGCTTCTTCCGGTCTTGAGAAAAACTGCCAGGGTTTCTTCCTCCCCGACGCCAGTCTTCATGATTTCAGCCCTTCTTCTCCTGGGTCGCCGACGAGGAAAAGCCCCCCCCCCAGTGTAAGGGCGCATGGCTCTTTATAGGTGGACCGCGTTGTGACGGCAGGCATCAAGACACCACTGTTGGCCATGCTTTGTTCGGATCCGCGTTCCCGTTGGTGCGTTTTGGATCCTTCATTAGCGTGCGGACCTGCTTGCTGACTGGCAGCCTAGGCCTGCTCCCTTTCTAGAGTGCTCCCCCGAGTAGCAGTGACTGCCCACCAACGATTCGATAACAGAAGGGTGGGACACAAGGGTTAACTGAGGTTCGCACAAAGGGCAGTGTGATTGACAGAGCACACAAATTACAAACAAAACCTTTTTAGCAGATTTAATACATAACTTTCAATCTATTAAGGCTCCTACTGTGACAGTACTAACTTTCAGTCATTTGGCTTGAGAGAAAATGTGGAAAAAAGTGGGAGAGTGATAGAAGCCTATCTGTCTTGGCTCTGAATATTGTGCATTGCATTGTTTTGCAGATTTGTTCCCCAAATGAATAAAACATTCTTCAGGTTTGATTTGCCTCACACGTCTTAAGAGAATTTGCAAGCTTTTCCAAGTGAACCTCCACCGAATTTCTTCACCACAGTTCAGATTTGAGTTTCTCCTGCTTTCCCTGATTGCGTCCCAGTGTTCTCTTTCTTCTCCCCATTTGTTTTCAATGTATAGTTAAAATTATCACCACAAGATGGAGTTCTGAATTTTACAGCATGTACAATCACTTCATTATACCAATGAGGAGTAAACAAAGTTTCTTCCTAATTGCTATACTTCAATTATATCTGAAATGTACAGGAGTTTTTATCAGGAGAAACATTCAAAACAAGAAGAGAGTGATAACTTTGGAACCTTTTCTATGGTCAAGATAGAGTCTTAACACATAGTTAGCCCTTGGTTTAAGCCTGGACTTTTTATCTCTTCTTGTTAGGTATACGCTTAGTTGAGCAAATAAAGAACAGTAGATTATGATGTACTTTTACTGCCTAAGAATCGTTTTTTCTTCCTTTTCTATTCCATAACACGTTCACTGAGTGCCAAGGTCCTGCAGCACGTCACAGATGTTGCCTCAGATCTTCCTATTAGTGCTTACAGAGAAGGAATTTTCTGACACGTGGACACTTAAAATTTTTGGAAGGAAAACACTAAATACGTTTGTCACCTATATAAACAATGCATTTTTGTAACGTGGGGTTTAGCTGGTATAATTAGTTGGCTAGTTAAAGAAATTCTATTATGCATGCACAAACAAATTGTAAATTATGGAGCTGCCATGATTTATTGCTTTGTAACTGTGACAGAATTTTCAAACACAGATAGAGATTTAATATATATATATATATATATATATATATATATATATATATATATATATAAAGTCTTTATTGTCTTTTATAAAAATAGTGTTTTATAAATCATCATCTAATCCATTGTAAAGTAGTTCTTTTATATATGTGTATCTCAGATCTCAGTTTGTATAGTTCACCTTTTGGTGTCTTTTAAACTTTCTATAAGCTTTAGAATCCGGAAATGAAGGCAGAGCTCTTCTCGATGAATAAGCTAGTTAACAGCTGGTCAAGCAGTTGAAGTTGAACAACAATTATTCGTAATTTGCTGCATTGTGGTGCTGAAATGACAGCTTATGGCAGTGTTAAGGATGCATTCATCCTTAAATAATACATACACGAAGACTTCAGAAATGATTAGAATAAAATAATTGCCGAGAACTGATCAGTTAAAAGCTTTTAAATTTATACTTACAATAAATATTATTGATAAATAATGTTTTGTCATTTTCTTATTCCTTATCAAATAAATGGTAGCAGATGAGGTCATACAAACCTGCACTTTATGAGGACAGTGATAAAGTCCTTCCTCTAAAGGTTTCCTGTCTTAATGCTGAGGAGACCTAGCAAACTAGAACATTAGGTTTAGGTTTGTTTTCTTGTTTGTTGTTGTAGCAAAAAACAAAACAAAACAAAAACCCTTAAGAAAACAAACTTTCCTGTAAAATCTTGAAAATAAATACTAAATTTAGTAGTTACAGCCATATAAATGTGAGAAAATGCATATGAGGAAAAAATAAATCTTTTATTATGATTATAGAATTTGATTTAATTAATGGCCAGGAATGATGTATTGATTGGCAGGGGCAGAATTCTAATCTAGTTCTGCCACTGGCTCTCTCTGTGGTGCTAGATGGCCCACAGCTTATTTGATGTTTCTGCTCAAATTGCCGTGAAAATGTTTAAAATAAGTATTTATTTATCACGCCTTCTGTGACCAGGTCCTCAGCTGAAAGATACAGGCCCAGCCTCTCTTGTGCTTCCGCAGGAGCTGTTACAGATACAGATTTTAGAACAAAATTTAGCCTTGTATATTTGAAGTTTATGAGTGAAAATTGCAGTTCTGTTGATCGCAGTGTTTATTAAGGATTAATTATTGAAATATTGCTAATAATCATAATTTTAAACTTCTAAAAGGAAATTTCATTTCTTTCTTTTCAGATTTTAAATAATGCTGCAATTCCTGAACATTCCACGATGAGTATATTACTTAAATTCAAACTCGGTCCATTTTATAGCAATAAAATACAAACAAAAATATTCATTTATGGTACTGAGCTAATCTTGCATTTATGCAAAATGTCAGCCGCATGCTTGAACAATCTTAATGGCATGGTATAGTTACAGAACTCCACGATCTAGATTAGATTTCATCGAATCATATCCAACTTTTGGCCATTTAGGAGCCTTGGGCTAAGGAGAAAGAGATCTGTGAAATACTCTTAAACAGCAACAGAAAATGAACATCCATTTAGAAGAAATGTAACATTTTCATCTGTCTGTTTTAGTGGACCAATCCTGGATGGCTGCACCCATTGGCCTCCAAATTTGAAACTGCTTATGTTTTGGTAGAGATGGCAGGTACAGTTTTTAGCTTGGTACATTCTATAGGGAGGAAGATATTTCTTATATAAAAGCAATAAAAATAAGCAAAAAAAATAATCATTCAAGTGAACAATATTTTCCAGGTCTCTTGCAAATGATTGGTGCTGATCCTTGCATAATTCTGATACTATTCCTGTAAAATGACCTCTTACCCATTTCTTTTAAAAATCTTCTGATTTACCATGATGAAATAGCCCTTGTGGTAAGAATGTCATCTAGAGATATAGAGCAATAATCACTGTGAGCTGCCTTAGTTCAGGCTTTTGTCAGTCTTTCTAAAATCTCTGCTTCTTAGACAGTCAGGTATATGTCATTTTGGTACTAGGCTTATAACATAAATACTGTATGAAGTTTTGGAGCAAGAATACACTATGCGCTAAGCTTATTGCCTGGATTCGTGTGGAGTTGACTGCAGCCCTATTTCTGTGAACGTGACAGCCCATGGATGAAATATCTTTGCTCTGTTGGCCTGTAGACAACTGTCTCAGCTAGTATTGGATACTACTGTTAAGCTGAACAACACTGCTTCTGTCACCCTCTTCCGTTAGAAATCATTTTCTATGTTAGAAATAAGAGCAAAACTTCCCGCAAAAGTGCTGTTTATTAGAAGCAAGTTCTTTCTGGTCTTTATTCAAAGCTTGACATGATATAGTCATGATTATTTGTTAAACTAAGTCCAGAAATTTGAGAGTGTAACATTAATTGGAAGCAACCCCTTTCCTAATTTGGGAAGAGCTATAGCCATTATTTTCTCTTTTTAGCAAGCTGTAGACCAAGGGCAATCTGGATCCCGGTTACCATTGTACTGGAATGATGTTTGCTGGTTCTTCTCTAGTTTAATATTGAAGCAGTATCATCTGAAAATGCTCAGTAATAAAGATCAAAAATCCTGTTCTAAAGCCAGCATTCCCTAACTGCAAGAAGTTTACGTAAACTGTTGTCTGTCTTGTGATTTGAGATTGTGGATGTTATCAGTCTGAATCATTCATACTCACCAAATTGAATAAAACTTGTTTATTGAATACCTAAACATAAGCCATTAACTTTCAGTAAAGAGCAAAAAAAAGCTTACCTTAATACTGGAAGGATCAGAAAAGGGGAAACTAAAGGTGCTGTTGCAACTTGTGCTTAGAGTAATGGTTTCAATACCATCAGTATATTATAAGTGTATATCCTTACCATAAGGAAATATATTTTGTGACAATGTAGCTGTTTCATATTCCAGGCTTCATTTTTTTTATCATAAATAGGACAGAAAGATCTAACAATCTCTACCTCATTTTTCAAGTGTTCTCACAATAGGTTTGGGAGAAGATAAGTACTGCTCTAAGTTGTCTCTTTACCTTTCAGAAAATTTTATTCCAGTTTAGCTATTCTCAGGAGCTCCCTACTATTTAATGTCACTTGAATTTCTGTTAATGTTCTTATCTACACATATTGAATATTTTCATACAACCACTTAAGGCAAGATCATATTAGGATACACCAAATATAACTCAAATACAAAGAATGCAAAATTTAACTGAAAAAGTAGGTTACCCAGCCCAGTAATGGTTCTGACCATCGTTTTATAATATTTTCATTATTTCTGCATTTCTTGGTTCCAAGGCTGTGCAATGGACTCAGTTTCTTCTTTTGATATCTTTTAATGTCTTCAGTATTTGTTTTAATTTACTGAAGTCCATCAACTTATGACTAAAACTGGGTGAACTACAATAAAATTTCATCTAAATGTATGTTAAGTCTAAGTTTAGTATAATTTTGTATTCCCTTCCTGTTGTAGCTTTTACTGCAAGTGCAGTAATGTTAAGAGTCATGTTATTGCATTGTTTCTTTGTCCCACTTCTTTAAGTCAATTTGAATTATTAACATTTCCAAGTAAAGTACATCTATTGTGGTGCAAATGGAAAAATGATCACAATCATTAGTCTGTATGTGGAGCACTTAGGTGCAAAATTCTAATCTGGAGGGTTCCAATTGGGTTCCCATCTTCTGATTGAATTACTCACTGTTTTTCTCTGAGTATATCTGGCAAAATGTAGTAGCACCATCTGCATGGAAGCAATTGGATAGACAATGTTTTCCTGAGATTATTATTATTATGTTATTGTATTTGTTGTTCCTATACATTGAACTAATCCAATCCTATATCATTTTATACACATTATTGCAAATGCAGACACATCAATTTGAACATGTTTATATATAGCACTGTTGTCTCTTTAACCACGGACAGAGCAATTAGTTGCTTTTTCTTTCTTTCTTTTTTTTTTTTTTTTTTGTAATTCACTGAAATGAATACAAGATGTGATATAAAGTATCCTTCCTTTCAAGAAAGACTCAGGAATTTGCCTTACATAATACTTTGCCTTCAACTTCTACTTCTTCCATTTTGCCGTGGTTACGATTGAGTTTTGCCTAAAATTTCTCTTCTCTGTGGTGTCCGGTGACAGGACAAGAGGCACAAACTGAAAGACAAGAAATTCCATTTCAACATAAGAAAATACTTTTTTTTTTACTGTAAGAGTGATCAAACACTGGAACGGATTGCCCAGAGAGGTTGTGGAACCTCCGTGCTTGGAGATTTCAAAACCCGAAAGGACACAGTCCTGAGCAACCTGCTCGTGCTGATACTGCTCCGACAAGGGGGATTGGACTTAATCTCCAGAGGTCCCTACCAACCTCAACTATTCCATGAATCAATGATTCTATGAACTTGAAGAAAATTATCTATGTTTCCTGGTAAATGAGGCTATTTGAGGCAGTCTCATGTTTTCACTTTGAGCTTCTATACCTACCAGTAATTCCAGAGATTTTTCTCATTGGTTGCAATCTTGTTTTCTGAGCCAAAGTCAGAAAGACTGTGTGCTTTCCCATAGTCAAGCACAGACACTGTGTTCAAAAAAATCACTTCCTGGAAGATCTCTGACTGTTTTTTAGAATTAACTTGCCAAACTGGAGATCATTAATGCAAACAGTGAAACAAGTCTTCCGCAAGAGAGATGGCTTTGCCTGTGCCATTCTCTAACATCTTAACTCTTTATGTTGCTGATAGTCTGTTAGCTCCTGGTAAAATGGCCAAAATGCTACTCATGACCAACTATCAAACAGCATTTTATAATATTTTTGTTTGGTGAGCCATTGCCATTCGCACTGCTGATTATCTGGATGGTAGGTGTCCATTTTAAGTGCAATCATCCATTTTAACTGATACTTAGAAGCCTAAAACTGCATTCCTCTATATGTTTTTCCTGTGTAGAACAGCAGGTGTTATTGCCCGTACTATCACAATTAGATGGCACTCCTACAGCTTGCCAACCTCTGTGTGTTCATATTTAAACAACAGCTTCATTATCAGTTTCCAGGTTGGCATTTATGTGGCTTTTTGTGTTAATATTTGGCCAGCCACTCCACTAACTTCCTAGCAGAAGGCGCCTACTAACATCTTGTAAGGGAGCTGTCTGGTTCTCTCTTTTAGCTTTAGTAGCCTTTTTTTCTAGATTTTCTGAAAAGCGGTCTGCGGGTTCCCTCTACCTTCTAGACAAAGGTTCATCTCCTCCTTGGGTGAGGACTTTGCTCCATGATTTGTGTTTCTGGACTTGTCAAACAGTGCCTTTACTTGCTTTTATGAATCTTTTGTGCGACCTGTTCTAACTGCATGATACAATCTGATTGCATTTTCAGAAAGCAGTCCCAGGGGGTTATACTCAAATAGTGTACCTGGAGGTCTAAAGTCTTCCTTTGTTCTGAAACACCCTTGGAACCATTTCCGCCAGTCCTGTTTGGCTGGTTCAGCGCTGCCTCCCACCTGGAACTAGGAATTACATAATCCCATTACTCTTTTAGTTGGGTTCAATTCCAGTTGTCTCCAGCCAGTCCCTGTTTCTCAAAAGAACTGAAAGGAGACAAAATTGGACGCATATGGGACACCAGTTATTTTTCATGTAACCTTTATTTGATTTTTATAGCCATCTATACTAATCATATCAAATCAGAGTCTTACTATATGCAAACATAAGCAGATAGCAAAATATCTTGCCCTAGAGTTGGAAGAATCAGAGAAAAATGAAATGCTATGCTATTCCTGCAACCTAAATGAACGCCTCAGCTCTTTATAACAAGAGTGTATGTTTTTCTAATCCAATTATTTTGCAAATATATAATCTATTTTCATAATCTTTTTATTACCTGGTGGAATGAGCTGTTGCAGTTTTCTGGTCCTGTAGCAAAGGTGTGATACTTGCTTGCTGTTCTAAAGATCAGCAACTGTGTAGTAAAACAGAGGAAAGCCTAGAAAACAGGTCTAAAATCCACTTCCTGGAGAAGCACTAGGCTGTTTGTGCCAAAGGTAAGCACTACTGTCAGCCTGATTTTTCAATTACTTCAGTGCTGTCTGATGAAGTTGGTTGTGGTCAGACTATGACATTTTAGTCTCTTGGGGTCTTACATTACATTTTACCTAAATGTGGATCTTTATGCACTTTAATAGAGAATAGGTGTCTGCCCCTCAGGACAGGCTGCTCCTTAATGTGCAAAAGTAGACACCTAAGGAATTTCCAGTCCAACCAGGTTTTAGGAGCACAGTTAGTTTAGAAGTATATGTAGAGAAGAGAGATAAGGATTAAAGGAGGGAAGGAAGAAAAAGAGAAAGAAAGAGAGAAAAAGAATGAAAAAAGAGAGAAAGAGACAGGAAGAAAGCGAAAGAGTGTGAAAAGGAGAGAAAGAAAGAGAAAGAAAAAGGGAAAGCAAGCAAGAGAGAAAGAAAGGAGAGAAGGGGAGAGAGAAAGAAGGGGGCAGAGAAGGCAAGAGAAAAGGAGAAAGAAAGAAAGAAGGGAAAAAGAAGGGGAGAGAGAAGTGGACAGAGAGAAGGCAAGAGAGAAAAGGGGAAAGAAAGAAGAAAGAAAGAAGGGGAGAGAAAAAGAAAAGGAGAGAAAAAAAGGGAAGAGAAAGAAGGAGAAGGAAAGAAGGAAGGAGAAAAGAATAAGGCATAGTAGAACAGAGTTTCCTGGAGAGCTGATGTATTTATTTAACTTGTTCTTAAAAAAAAAAAAAAAAGTAGTATTGTGGATTCCATATCAATGATAATCTGCTCCATCGTTTTACTGTCCTGATAGCTGGGCTGTTTTCAATTAGCTTCTAATGTAGTTTGCCTTTGCTATGTTGGTTGCTGTAATTAAAAACAGATCTAATTTATCTTTCTTAAAACTTGGAGCCCCAAACTAAAAAGACTGCTGTTGTTCGAACTTCAGGAGTGATACTCAGGAAATAGTACTTCTCTTGTCTCATGTACGAGAGGCAGTGGGCACAGGAAATTGAAACACAGGAAATTCTGCCTGAACAGAAGAAAACACGTCTATGTTTCTGTCAATATATTCCTGAATACACTTTACTTGTTGCAACAATATCATATTTTTGCATCATTTATTCAGTTTGTGATCCACTACATCATCATACCTTCTCCACTGTGTAGGCAGTTATCCTCTGTTTTCTTCTTTTAAAATGTTTAGCGCTTGAGAAAAGTGCTTCCCTCATACCAAATTTAAAGACAATTTGCTATGTTCTTGATTCAGAAGAACTGCGTTAACATTTGATTGAACCTCTGAATTCATGAAAATGTTGACCTTTCTAAATGACTGAAAATTTATCCTTCAATATAAGGAACATCCTTGAAGCTGAGTGCTTGTATTAATTTATATATTTGCATGATTAAAATTTCCAGTTTATAAGCCAAATTCTGATCTCTGTGATTCTGGGGTAAATACACTTATTCTGGTCGTTCCTCCAGATTTAGTCCCATCAAAGCTGAAAAATACTGTGTACCTCTATTCAGAAAAAGTATATCCGAAAAGAATAAGGATATAGTAGGGAATATAGCTAGCCTTTTTATCCAAAGCTAAAGATCAGAAAAGGTATGGTACAATATACTCCAATAAGGCACTCCTCCGTATAATATAAATCTTTGCATCAACTGAAGAAAAATATTCTGGTTTCAAAATAATGTTCTGGATGTGGTGCCTCATGTTCTGGATGTGATGATCAGGGAATTCTCTTTCACCACTCCCATATATTAGAACCAATTATGGCCCATATAACTGTCAGCGTTTCAGTAACCTGCAGATTTGTTGCCATAATGAGGCTTCCTGATAAACAAAGTTATTCTTATTTATTAAGTCAGCAATTGGATCTAAAGCTGAACAGAGATGCCTGTTGTGTAAAGATTTGAATTTATATTTTAACATATTTTGAAATGCTGTATATGGACAGGATAATACAGTCATGGTTACGGCAGTGGGCAGGAAATCACAGTTTTGAGTCTTGGCTGTGCCACAGAGTTGCTGTGTGACTTTGGACAAGCTACTCTTTGTGCATTAGCTAATAATACTATCTCTATCTCCCAGGGGTGTTGTGAGAATACATTCATTAATGTTTGTAAGGCGCTCAGATACTATAGTGATGGGGCCATATAAGCACTTAGAGAAACAATCCATTTTTGCAACAATGTGCATCTCCCTGACTAAGGGCTTTTTTGCTGAAAGTTTTTCATAGCTGCTTGTTATGAATAAATCTATTTTATAATGATACAGTGAGGTTAAGCTGCCTTTTGGAGAGCGGTTTCATGTTAGTATTCAGAACAGGTGTAAACACTCGTAAGTTTGAAAGTGTTCCCAAGGAAAGAGAATAGAATTTTTATGCTCGTACATTTGAATGGAGAAGATACCCCTCCTGATTCATCTAGTTCAAAACACAGGAGAATTATTTACATCTGTATCTGTCTCACAAGTAGTTTATTCTATTTCAAGCGCTTCTCATTACATTGTCTAAACTACCTCCCCAGGCAAGTCATTCCATTGCCTAATTGCCTTTAAAGTTAAACAGTTTGCTCAAATGTCTACCCTATTTTTTTCCTTGTGGATATAAGCTGCTCTTTTAGTCTGTCCTTTCTTTCTGAAATAACCTTCACTCATACGTGTGCCATTCAGACACACAACAGAATTATAACAGGTTAACAAGTTATTGCTTTAGAGCTGATGGGAGGTAAATTGGTAAGCCACTTTGATTTGATTTGATGATTTGCCTGTTTAAGTGCTATACCATATTAAAACCTGAATATGGGTCTCAGAGTACTAGCACTAAGCAGAAGGAAAAGAATATTCGATATTTCCAAAGACTTTGTAGAGAAGTTGCTGGTGAGAGAGTTCCAAACTAGAGGAATAGGTGCTGCAAAGACCTCATAAAGGGTTTTGTTTCGTTTTATTCTCATTTGTTGAAGCTAGAGGCAGCAGATAAATTATGGAAATAAGGGATTCGGATGAGTATGAGCAGTCTTTGAGGACGATGGAGAGGGCTGTGCGGCTTTGGAAGGCTCAGGAAACAAGGTATCTGTTGTACATCTGTGTATCCCTAATAACTTTTTAATTTGGGGGTTGAGTTCTTCCAAATTTCTCAAAGAGGCAGAAGTCTAAAATATAATTAAATTGCTGAAGGTTTATGAAAATATACGCTAATTGGAAGATGGAGACCCTATAGGTGTCCCAACTGTGGGAACAGATATTGTCAGCTCATATGCTATTAAATCTAGAAAATCCACATTGTCTTCAAAAATATCCAACTGTGGGAAATCGGAGCTTACAGTCATTTACAAGATGTAAACATATAGGAAACCAGGCCTCATTTGTTTAGGAATGGAATTGCTTGTTATTAATTTGCAGCTTTAAACACTTAGCCAGTTTGCTGTGAAGTCCATCCCTGCGCTAGTATTTTTGAATATATACTGGATGGGATTATTTTTAATAAAGCTGTCATATGAATGACAGTGGAAATGCTTCTCAAAATGATGTTTTCTCAAGATTAATATTGATTTTAAGCTATGTTTTGGTCTCCTTAGCTATTCAGAACAGCTTTCCCTACTTTTTTTTTTCTTTTTTTTTCCTTCTCCCTCTACGAGGATTGGGGATTGAATGGGGTCGGCATTATCCTGTGTTTTACACATACATAGCATATACTACTCTGGACAGAAGAAAAGGCCAAAGGAAAGAGAGAAGTAATCATTCCAGGCTTATAGCAACTTATTACAAAAGCAGCTATGAGCAGCAGCTCACAATCTTAACTTGCACTCAGAATCATCAGGCTATTCCCAACCTGAAGTACTGCATCGTGTTTTCTGGGCTTAGCTAAAGACTCAGTACAGCCACCTTTCCTTACAGTTTGTCAGTAAATATGGTGCAGGTGCTATGGGTTTCTTAATGAAAATTCCAGATTTTGTAATAATACTCGATGGAGGATTGAATAAAAAGCATCAGTGAAGTCGAGCAGAGGAAGTGCGATTAACACCAGCTAATGTCATGCTATAATTTTCTCTCTTTCCACCTTTTAGTTTATTCATGTTTTGTTTATTAGACGTTATTTCAGGCCTCCATTACCAAAAATTTCATCTTGGAACATATTTGCATAGTACAATAATACAATGACAATAAAATCTCCACCAAAACAAATATAATGTAACTCCTAGGATTACTTTTATCTTCTTCAAAAATGGGAAATATTTTACATTTTGTGTCAAAATAATCCTCTTTGATATGCTGAATACATCACACAAACAATTAGGGTGACAAAGATGAATATAGTTTGAACAAGCAGTTTTCAAAACAAGATTCCTATCTACCAAACTCAGTTCTAATAGTCAGCCTGTTAAAAAGGAGGACCACCACAAACAGTTGAAAATGTGAATTTCTGTTGAACTTTTTTCATTCTGCATCGTGTCTGTTAAAAGGAAGATTCAGCTTTATCTCTGCAAAAGGAAAAGGGTTGAACATACTCAGAATCTTACATTTATATTACTACATTTTAATGACTCCCTTATCAAATTTAGACAACTTCTTGAGGCTGTTTTTCTATATGAGAAGCAGCAGAGTAAATAATCTGATGTATCACCAAACTGTAAGAACCGTTTCCTTTTGGCAAAGTAAATTGTAGTGATATCTCACAGTGGGAGGTGATTGACTCATATACTGATTTTATCTACTTTGATGGGACAACAGTATTGATAAACACCTTCATACGTATGGCATCTCTTCAGGACTGATGGCAGTTGCAGATGCTAACATCAGCATAACAGCTTTTCCCTTGCTGATTGCCTTGGTGACCTTAACCCTCAAGCAATGCTCTTCAATATCCAATTACTCAAGATCTTGCTTGTAGTGGTTAATATTTCAGTTTACTACCTAAAATACTCATCTGCCTCTGATATCTCCTCTGTATTTTTCTGAAGCTATTATGAAGAAAACATATTTATTTAAGAAGCTGATGGTACGAGAAGAAAAGAATCTGTTACATGTTGGCAAAAAGAAAAAAACAGTACAAAATGTTGACATTTAAAATAATATTAAAGAAACTGAACATCTAAAATACTTCTTTTAACCATAACAGTTATTCTAGTTAATTACACTGTCTCTTGCTAGTCCCTCTTTTCTACTAATAACTGTCATGAGTTTAGGAGCTTGATGTGTTCTTTCTATTTTTAAAGAACACCATTATTTTTCTGTGAAAAAAGATTTTTCTGTCATTGTTTCTTCATAAAAAGCAAGAAGTAAGCTGTTTGTGGATCCAGCCTTTGGTGGCACTAGAGTTTTAGTTTGTATTGCACATAGGTGGGGTTTCACTATGAAGGCAGTGATTAGACAAGTGCTGTGTACTATGCTGTATTTCCTTCTTACAGAAGTTACGAATACTTAGCTTCTTTCAAAGAATGAGGGGGACAGAGAGACAGAGACCCTTTTATCTAGTTTCAGTTATGTCAGACGTAGTTAGGTATGCATTTGGTTAACTTATACCTAAAATGACTGCAAAAAAATTCGCCTATATTAGTGAAGGTCAGTTTTATGAATAATGTTCTTAGCATCTTGAAGTAGCTGTTAGATATGGTAGGATGATTATAAGGGAAAACTGTGAGGTCCTCTGTTCTAAATCTCCAGGTTTGTGAGCTGTTAAGACCCCCTAATGTTGTAGTTTATTCTGTGTTCATTTCCTTTTGCATTTTCAGAAGTGATTTCAATTGAATCATTTATGGTTCTTCCATTCAGATTATAACAGCTATTTTGGAGCGGATAACCCTCAATGGCTGTATATGAAACATTGCCCGAGGTGCTTCCAAGATGCTTTTGAGCTGGGTAAGGAATACACCGAGTGTTGACACATTCTCAAAGCACTATGGCATGGATTGAGAGCATATGGTTTATAAAATGTGTTACTAATCCATTATTCTGTACAGTATTGACAGAATAGGCTCTACCAGTTTCCTCTGAAATGTTAAACAAAACAAAATAAACATTTTTAAAAAAATCATTTATTTTCAAAAATGAAATAGAGTACCTAATCTGCATGCTGTAGTTCATGGGTAAAAACTCTAAGATTTAATCATTATCTGCTTCTGACGTGTCTACATTTTCTGCAGTGGCCATTCAATGTATAATATTATCCTAATGTGATGTCATAATATTACCAGTATATTAGCATACTGCTGAGGTAAACTATACTAAGATTTTTACTGTGACTTCAGGATCCAAGCTAACAGTTTCTGCGGGCATGTCTTAACCAGTGTGTTACTTTAAGGCACAAACTCACATTCAAGTCCTACTACAGCATCCCTACTGTCTACATGTCACTTTATACAGTCTCACTGAATCTGGAGCAATGAGTTATCGTGAATAGAGTCTCAGCTATCCCTTCAGATATGGGCACAGGCAACTAAAAACATATGGACTAGTGAACCTGAACCTGTGCACAGCCACAGACATCAAAGACGGTAGAGACATAAGGTACTGGGGTGGGCCTTTCAGCTGAGTGTGCATTCAGTGAGGAATTCAGAAAAAGCTTTCTATCTTTGTTCAGGAGCCTGCTGTTGAGTGCGAAGATCAGGACAGTCTAGTGTAGACCTTGAGATGGTAAAAGCTCCCAAGAGCTGGCACAAAGATGGGTCCATGATCCACTTCGCTCCTTCTCCAAAGCTGAGCGATATCCAGGGAGATGCATGTTATGCCATGTAAAAAGGATGTTACTCTAATAATGTCTGTATAATGCTCTTTTTAATGGTCAGTCTTTCTGAAATCTGGCTGAATCGGCTACAATGTCTCCAGATGTAAGTAGTTTCAGTTGCAACTTAATGAAGATAATACTGCCCTGCGTGTGAAGGGCACTGTTTTAATAGCTGGGGTTTTTCTGTTGTTGTTGTTAAATGCCAAAATCTTAAATACTTCATCTCATGTTGTAATTAAACTTTTCTATTTTAAAGCAATGTAAGCATGCAGAAAAAGGGTTCCTATTAGAACTGCATAATTCAGAATGAAACCAAAGAGGAGGATGTTGCCCTTTAAAAATATGCTATTTTGTGAAAAGCTGCTATACAGTGGCTACTTCATTAACTCTAGTAAGTTATAGGCTGCCTGAAGTATGTGGTAAATAGACAAAATAAACCTTGTACAAAAGCACACAAGCAAGCAAATAGTAAGTACCTTGTGCATGCAAGGGAAGGCTATATTAATCTTCAGTTCCTGCCATTATCCCACCCCAGGTGTATGTAGATGGGCCTCCAATGTGTTAATAGCAGAGAGTTCAGTAATAAATTTCAGATTAGCCTGCAGTAGTCCACTTTCATCCTACCGAACAAAATATGTCTTATATCATTTAATATTATCTGGCTATATCTAATAATAGCTAGAGACTGGCTAACACTTTTTTTTTAATATCAAGAACTAGTAGACTATACTGTACATGAATGGCTTGTAAAATTATTGTTTTATATTTCAGAATGACAGACAAATTTGTGTTCTGAGATTTAAGATAAATTTGAAAAACATTTTCTTCTTTACTTATTCAAGATTGTGGAATGAAGTACTGAACACAAACCCAGTAGAAACTTAGTATTTAAAATTCTAGGACTCATATAATGTTGCGGTCTGATGCAGATGTAGATCTATTGAAAACGTAAGAGTTTTCAGGCTTAAAAGAAGACTGTCATAGTGGTAAATCCATTTTAATTTATACTTAAAATGTAATTATTGCTTATTGGGTGCAGGAAGCAGTTTTCTACTGTTTATTTGAGGTTGTGAATATATTTGTTAAAGCATCTACATTTAACATTTGTCTGAAAAGTATTTGTCCTTTGCCTCCACTAGTTTATTAACAATTGAAGATTACCTCTTCTTTCAATAATATCACCCAACATGCTCAAACAGTACAGAGGCAGTCATTCTCTCTTCCTTATATCTACACTGCATATTCTGTCTAACTGTGGAGGTGCCTTGCTGTTTGCTCTGTATGTACTACATTTTTGTGGTAGCTCCCTTTCCCACTTACTACAGTACGAGCCAATAAAGAAAGGAGTCAAAAGAGTCCGTAGTGGCCTGACTATAGCTCCTCGTGATCATTTTTTGTGATATCCAGGTTTAGAGGTGGAAGGTCAGCAGCTGAATAAATGTAAAGAAAGTTCTCTGGTCAAAGTTTAAGCTGTAGGTCATGAACCTTGTTAGTAAATTTGCCAGTATGAATTTGTGTCGTATCACTTCTGTAGAATTTGGCTCTTTTTTTTTTCTCCTCCCCATTTGCAGGAGGGAAGGCAACAAACCCCCAAACTGATCAGCTTTATAACTTTTCCATGCAACGTTGCTGTTGGCCATTCTGTAAGGGTTTGCTCTGACTTGACTCATAGATCCACTGCTTGTCCTGCATGGCTTACCCAAGGGGTCTTAGATTGTACTGAGATTTTTACTGTGACTTCAGGACCAAAGCTAACAGTTTCTGTGGGCACGTCTGAACCAATATGAAGGAGCACTTACTGAATGTTACTGCATTTAAGTTGTGTGCCTTTAGGCCAGACCTTCAGGAAGTGATGATGGAAACTCTGTGGTCCATAATTAATTTTAATTAATGACATATGTTTAATAGTCTTACTTTTAAGAGAAATCCTTTTTGAAAAAGGAGGAGTAAACAATTAGGTTTTGAGTACAGTTGTGTTAAAAAAATCCAGATGATCTTAAAATATATAAAAAGTAAAAACATGAGGATAAGTCCTATTAATTTCAGTGCAATTTCTGTAAATAATCCACTGGAACATTCAAGCATACGCCTTTCCCGGAAATATTAATTGTGAGTTTTAATAGTTGTATGCTCTCGCTGAACTATCATCTCAGGATGATAATCTTCTAACTGGAGGCAGGTGGGAAGGCCCTTGAGATCTTGCAGACTTTCTCTTTGAGATTAATATTTCTCCCTCGGATGTAAATTGCTACCTGTTTGTCTCTTTTAGCCAGCTTAAGATCTGTTTTGAAAACAAGAATAGATGAAGGCCATAAACAAACAAGAAAAGGTTGAGAGAGGGAATGGAAGAGCAAACAGGCACTGCAATGTTACAAGTTCCCTCATTAAAACTTGTATGGTTCTGTCAGCTTAATGCCCCCTCTCCCCCCAATATATAAATAAAACTCTCCACAGGCAGCCATAGTATATGTAATCATGTATCATAGATATTAAAACACATTATTTACAGGATTGCCTGGACGAATCTGCTAATATGCCTCTTTTCTCCAAACATTTATATACTTCAAGAGTTTGAGCAGAAAATTAGTGCATCTCATAAAAAGAATTCCTTACTCTGGAAGGCAAGAATGAGTTTCAGCGTTACCATGCTGCTGCTGGGTCGCTCCTCAGTGGCAGCTCGTTCATTACAGCTCATCTCATTTCTCATCTGCATACTAGCTTTAGTGGTTTTGGATCTGTACTAGTTGCAAGTACCATCAGTGTAGGAGCTGAATTTTGTAAGGCTCCACATTTTGTAATCCCAGATGCACTGAGATTTTTCTATGTAAGAGATTCCCCGAGTCATAATGCTGTCATTGTACTACTCAGTGGAAAATCTCAATTGCAGAGCTAGCTGGATAAGAGTTGGATTAGCTGGCATAGTGTTGTCTGGAAGATCGTTCACTTGCGCAATGTTATCTCCTCCCCTTATATCCCCCCACTACCACCCTTTGATGATTCCTAGTCTACTGCATTTGGTGAGATACGTATGTTTTCCACAGCCACAAGAACTGTGAAGGATTCCTCTGGGATATGTAAGTATAAATACCTAAGTGTGTCTTCAGTTGCTAGATTATTTTTAGTCAATGGGTGGTTCCCGAGTCATCTATAATTGTGTAGTTAAATGTGTCAGAGCAGCTACTGCACAGATAGGTGCTCCCTGTAACAGGCTGAGTATTTAAAGTAGAATGGAAGTGCACCAGCGCAACATGGCATAAGTGAGCTGTTTAAAGATTTGAGTGATATAAGGGAAGATTGCTGGATAAGCAGATAGGAGGAAGATGATCCATGAGTACAACATGGAAGGAGGAGCATGGTAACATACTTTGACTACACTATCCATAATACATGTGACGGGCATATTGTGTCATTTTGGATTTGCGTTCCTTTGGAATGTACCAGTGGTTCAAGGGATCACAGCGTTCTTAAGGAACCCTTCATTTCCTCTTGGGCAGCTCACATACAGCCTTTGTCAGTGGTGGCCAAAAGCTGTTACCAACTGGTGGCTGCTGTGTGTGAGAAAGTGAAATGAGTTCCCAATGGGCAGCTGCCCACATGACAAAAACTGCTGGCACAAAACTTTTTCTATAAGTAGAAAAGAGGACTGAAACCAAACCAGAATAGAAAGTCAGTAAGACGGTAGGAAGAAGAGAAGAACAGCAAAATACTACAGATGAAAAGCCAGAGAAAACAGTCTTTTTAACAAATACCTCAGAAGTACTAAGCAGACATGATGCATTGTAGTAAATAAAAAGTGAATTATATTGCACATTGATTATTCTAAAATATTGACGCCATGCTGTCCCTTTATGAATCTGCCATTAGGAGAATGAACAGGGAAATGTGATTTGGTCAAAAATAGTAAAGACATATTAATGTATCACCTGATGAGGTAAGTGAAGGAAAAACAAAGCAAAAATTGTAGGCATTCATGGAAGGAGATGATCAAGTGGGTGTGAATTAGTGATTTTTATGGTAGCTGCATCATGTCACAAAACAGAGAGTTTAACAGAATCTCTTTAGAGAATATTTGTTTACTTCAGCGGTGCTTAGCTAGCATCAGCTGAAGATCTGGGGCAGTATTTTGAGGACTACATGCAGTTGTGACTCGTCCACTACTAAAGAAATGAGAACCAATTGTTGGTATGCAGAGAGCAGTAGGAAAAAAAAATATTTAAAGATTGAAAAGAGTAATTAGTGGAAATATATCTATCTGTATTCATATAGTATGTATATTGAATACCGTTATCATCCATATTGGTAGATTAAAAATGGGGAAAAAAATTATAATGCCACCTCAGGCACACGTGAAAGATGAAATGGGTAAATTTCAACAGAATAAAATGTTAAACCTAGCATCAGGAGAAACAGCCCAGCTGAGAGAACCACTGGGCTGGAATAATCTCCTCAAGTGAGTGGTGAATGACCATTGCCTGAGTAACTGAAAAGCAGCTAAAATAAAACCCAGTGTGCCAGTGTCCCAGTGGGCATTGGCAAAGGTTTGGGGGAGATAACCTAATAATAGATGTGGTCTGCTCTATTTTTTTGTGCTTCAAAGCCAGTAGCAGATTCCAAATTCATTAGTGAAAGTGGGCTAACGTCCTCTCCTGTGCTACTGCATTTAGAGCTGCATTGGCCATGCATTATTTTGGTTTTTACTGCATGAACAGGAATAAAATCATTATGTAAAAAACATTCAACACAACTGAAAATACCAAGGGCTTAGTTACAGTGATATGGAGCACAATCTGAATGTGATCATGTTCCAAGAATTTTAACATCTTTTTATTTTAAACTATCTCAATATTGAAGAATAAATCTTTGGAAGTTTAGTAGAATCTTTTCACAGAATGAAATGCAGAGTACAGAAAATACTTTCAAACCTCTAGAACTGAGCAAATGCTTTTATCTTCGCTAATGAGTTCCAGTTTTAATAATGCTGTAGAACTAGATTCTGTAGAACTACAAGTTTTAGTAAAAGGAACAAATGAGTTTATTTCCAAGAGAGAAAATATAGTTTGGAAATGATGTTTTTTCGGTTGCTTTCCCACAAGATTTTGGAAATACTTACATCTCATACACATTTTGCTTTTGCTCCTTGACCATCAGGAAAATGCATTTATCATTACTTTTCCCAGCTGCAACTGAGGCATGTATTTCAACACCTCCACCAGCCATTAACCTTGTCAAGGAGCTTTCAGGTGCTCAGCATCCTTCCTCTAACATTTAAATGTAACTTGAAGGTGCTCAGTTCCCAGACAGAAGCTATTGTTGGGGCACGGCCAAAGGGTAAATGCATCCATTGTCTCTGTACTGCTGGAGATGTATGGGGTCAGGTATCTGACAAAAAATGGAAATTCATAGTGAAATAGTTCTGTAAATCTCTCTAGACTGAAGCAGCTTAGAAATTGTTTGGCATGTGCTATTCCACTAGTTGGAGATGGAATGCAAATCTTAATAGGCTAAAAGATAAGAAGAATTTTTTTCAGTGGAATTTATTCAGAAAAGTCTTTCAGAGAAATCTGTGCTGGTAACTTGAGACATTTTCAATATTTTATAAATCTTTATGCAGGTGACAAGTCAAAAAAATTGAAGACAGCAATTTTTGAATAGGACTCACTCTATTTGAAAGGTCCAAAGTTATTTAGAAAATACAAGGAACACAGTGAACCATATTTAGTACAGCAAGCAGCGTTGCCAGGTATCACTGTCTTCCCAAATGGGAAGTCTTCTGGAATCCCTTGTTGCTATGAGACTAAATATCTCTGTACGGTGTGAACACTGAACCAGATTTTGCTCCCACTTACACCAGCGTGCATGCAGAGGGACTCCCCTGCGGCCAGGAAGCACAGTGCCAGATTCTGATGTCTGACTTATTAAAAGGTCTGATCCAAAGCCCACGAGTATTTTTCTAATTCAGAAGCTTCAAAGAAGTAAGACTAGTTTAAAATTGAAGTACATGGGAGCAGGGCTGTCATTCGGAACTTTGAAAGGAGTGAGCAAGAGCTTTTGACTCACTGGCAGTGTGTCTTCACGTACTATTAGCCAAAAAAGAAAGTAATGTATTGTGTAAAGTCTTTCATAGCTTTTCTCTCCAAACTTAGCATTTTGAAGCTGAAAGATACATATTGCTTATCCTGGTCTGCATAAACTCTTAAGTTTGAGACACTTTTAAAATCCATTTATCTTTATCTGCGAACTTAAAAAAATGAAGCTGTATCAGGGTTTTTTGTGATTGCCTAAGCATAAAATGTGTGAATTTTCTGTAGACATTCGGCACTTTTTCCTTTCACCCAGAAGACAAATAAACAAACAAAACCCAACTTGAACTGAGCCCAAGAATGGCCAATTTCTCACCAAAGGGTACATTTCAGAATGAAAGATTTACAACGGAATATCTCTAGTATAGCTATGACATTGCTTTAACATTGCGTTACTGTAATCTTCAAATATAGAAGATGCAGTAAATGGGTTTATAGGGATTTGTGTGAAGTTTAAAATTCAAAAGAGAGTTGCTTTTAATATTTCTCCATGCTATCAGTGAAAAAGCAAAAAGCACAGGGAGGAACTTAACACAGATCATCAGCAAGAGAGGAGATGTTTGCCAGCTAAAGTATTGATCTTTTATTAATCCGTTCTCCCAAGCATCTGGAACCCCCTCTCCCTTTTTTTTTTTTTAAATTAACAAAATAAATAGTAAGCATTAAAAAGAAACATAAAACTAAGCATTTAACCCAAGAGCTATGAAAACAAAGCTACGACTTATCTCTCAGCTGTTCCCTTACTTTGCTTATATCTTCAAAACTGCGGATGCGCTTTCGTCCAGACAGACCGGGTAAGGCATCAGCCACGGGCGCGTCGCCGTCGCTGCCGTGTAGGTCCATGCGGAGGCAGCCCGCGGGGCAGAGCGGCTCCCTGCTCGGCGCGCCGGAGCCCGGCGGAGCGCGGGCAGCCCTGGCCCCGGCCGGCGCCGGCCCTGCGGCTCCGCTCGCCCCCGCGGCCGCCCCGCACCCCGCGGTGCTCCAGCCCCCCTCGCCCCTGCCCGCTCCCTCCCTGCTTTTCTCTCCTTCCTCAGGAGATGGGTTACCCGCCCGTCCTCGGCTCCCGGTGCGCAGGCCGCGGTGCCGGGCTCGCTTGCGGCGCGGCGGGCAGCGCAGCCTGCGGAAGTTGCGCGGGGCGGCCGGCGGCGTTTGAACGCGAGAAGCGCGGCGGCGCGCCGGGTTCCGCGGGCGGAGGTGCGCCCGGAGCCGGCATCCGCCCGGCACCCTCCTGCAGCCCAGGGGCAGCCACCGCGGCAGCGCTGCGGCGCGCAGCTGTGCCCCGCTCACACCGCGCAGGCTGGGCGCTTCCTCCCACCTGGCGCAGATCCGCCTGCGCGGAGGGAGGGAGGGAGAGCGGGACGGCGGCCCAGCCTCAGCGGGCAGCCCGCGCGCGTCGCGGCAGCCCCGCGGAGGAGCGCCGCGCCGCGCCGCGCGTGGCCCGGGGGCGCCCGCAGCGCGCCCCGCGCAGCCTGGCGGAGCGGCCGCGCGCCGCAGCACCTCCCGGCTCGCCAGCCGCGGCCCGGCTCGGGGCGCTGCTCCCTGCGGCAGCCCGCCGCCGCTGCGCGGCCCTCGGGAGCGGGGAGGCGGTGGGAAAATCACAGCCTGTCTTTTTTGTGGCGGGTGGAGGCGGGGTGGGGGGAGCGGTGGTGATTTATGGCACTGTTTCCTTTGCGCTGATTTTCCGCGGGGAGGGCTGCCACGGAGGCACGGAGCCGTCGGCTGAGCTCGCTCTCGCCGCTCCGCGGGTGCCGCCGCGGCGGGACGGGCGCGGAGGAGGCGCGGCCGCGCCGTCGGTGTCGTTGCGCGCCCAGGCGGAGGCCAGCGTTTTGTGCGAGAGCCGCCGCGGGTGCCGGGCGCGGCGGGCTGAGCGGGGCCCCCCGCGCCGCTGAGCCTCTCGGCGCCGGGGGAGGGGGCGCAACAAATTGCCGGCAGAAGTTGCAGTGCAGAGAGGTCCCTCCCCCTCTCCCCCCCCCCCGCCCGCCGCCGCCCGCTCCCGCCCCCCCGCCCGCCCGCTCTCTCCTCCCCGCGCCGTGGCAGCGAGCCGCGGAGCGGCGGCCCGACGAGCGAGGCAGAGCGAGAGCCAGCGGCGCCCGCAGCCCGGCGATGCTGCAGCGGCCCCCGCGGAGCCGCGGCGCGGTGGGCCCGGCCCCCGCGCGCCCCGCGCCGCCCGGCGGCGGCCCCGCGCCCTGAGCGGCGGCGGCGGCGGCGGCCCGCGCCCCACGCGGCGCAGCGGGCGCTGTTGCGCAGCCCTGCGCGGCGCGGCCGCCTCCCTGCCCCCGCCGCGGCGCGGCTCCCGCGGCTGCCGAGCGCTGATTCATGGGGCCCCGCGCCCGCCGCCTGGGCGAGGAGAGCGCGGCGCTGCCGCCGCCGCCGCCGCCGCCGCCGCTGCCCCCGCGCGGGGTGTGAAGCCCCGGCCCCTCCTCCGCAGCCCCGGGCTCGCCCGCCCGCCCTGCTCCGGAGTGTGGTCCCTGCCGGGGAGCCGCCGCGCCGGGCGCACGGAGGGAAGCGTTGATGCATCGCTGTGGAAATTCATTGTGTGACTTTCTGGGTATTTACTGAGTTTCAGACCGAGATGCAGCTCTTGAAAGCTTTATGGGCACTAGCAGGAGCAGCGATCTGCTGTTTTCTTATATTTGTCATCCACTCACAGTTTCTTAAAGAAGGTAATTATATCTGCATGTCTACGTACCCGGTTCTTTAATACTAAGGTCTGTACGAGGTGCCTAATTATTTTTACTGTTTCCAGTATGTTCTATTTACGGCAGTGGTTCCACGCTGGGTTTTCTCCTTTCCTTTTAAAGCCTTCTCGTTTTTGTTCCTTTAGCAAATAGGTAGCTTTAGACTTACATTATTGGTAAATGTGTGCATATATTTTTATATATATGTCTCTCAATTTGTATAATGATTGCATTCTGCGTTTTAGAATCAGTGTCTCGTTTCCTTGTGGGGCATGTATAGTGTGTAGAAAATATTTGTTGCTATCGGATGACCAAAGAACAGTAGTCATCCTGGGAGTATTAATAAACCAAAAAATCCTAACAAGTAAACGTCTTATTTTTATACCAAATCAATAGGCATCTTCTCCCTCTTCCTTGTTCAGTAAATTTTCAATAGATGGCACTAAAGTTCTATGGAAAGGGCAGGGCAGAGCAAATCCTGGGCATTCAGCATCTTTCCTCTCCTCGCTGCCCCAAAACTGGAAGAGGCCTTTGCATGGTTTCAGGGCTCCTGCTTTTTTCCACCTTGTGGTCGGAAAATTATAATCTCAGTTTATTGAAGAAAATAGCTCGGGCTGTGTGGTGTTTTTTGCCTTCCCTTTTTTTCCCTGCTTGAGTTGGGTGGAAAAAAAAAAAAAAAAAAGATGCATTTGATTGTGTGGCTAGAGGAATTTGCTTGGGGAGTAACCCTCCTATTTTTTCTTTTTTAGTTTTCCTTCCTCAGGAAATCCACTCTTTTTCTTCTGCTGATATAATGATTCCACTGCCTTTTTGTAAAGCAAACTCGAATGTGAGATACAAGTGTGAATCCCGGGAGATGTACCTGCATTTTTTGTTGTATATGGGAAAGACCAATGCTGCTCTCGAAGCAGTGTTAACAAAAATAACACAATTATATATATTTATATATATATATTTTGGTAAACCCATTAATTCTTTTTCAGCATTGTAATGTAGTTCAGATTATAAGTGCCTGAACACTGAGCATAGCACAGTTTTGAATGCTGGCTGTGCAAAGTGTGGGGGAAAAAAAAAACAAAAAACTTCAGTGTGACTGGGACAAAGTTTCACTCAAGACTGGGCAAAGTGACAACCTTGCAACCACGGGAGGATTGCTACTGGTGTTTAATTTAGTGTCAGTCCAACAACCCACAAACTATATATTTTTGTGAAATGATCTTTTTGTGAAATGAACAAATCTGATTTGCTTGATCTGGTTAATCAAGAAGAGTTGTCCAGATATCCCCATTCAGGAATGTGCCAGGGTTTTCTCCTTTAAGAAATTACCCATGCTTTAATTGCTGTCTGTGTGCAATGCCTCCCACATACTCACTTATTTAACATTCTTTTAAAATGCCCCTACTAGCGTATTTATATATCTCTGTCTAATGAGATGACTCTTTTTAAGGAGATTTTGAAGAAAGAAATATTGCCACTCATTTCAGGCTGTTTTTTGTCGGTATTTGCTATTGTGTTTCATATTTTTTTGCTCTCTTCCCCCACTCGATTTTGAGACCTTTGCTACCGTAAATAATCTAGACAGGAGGAAGCACTTTGTTTCACTTAAAACATTTCTTATTGCATTGTAGGAGTAGAAAGCTAGGAAATTTATATATAAAAACAGAAACTGTGGCCACACACCAAGCACTTTAACGAATTTGACAATGCTTTTCCTCCAGCGTTTATAGCCCCTCTTAGTGGGGACTGCACAGAGTAAACTGATGCGCTCCTGGGCTTGTTGGATAACTTAATTGCACGAGTTTGTTTATTTTTGTGAAAAAAATGTTTCTGCTTTGTTTAACCCTGAGAACTACATACTTGCTGTAAATACAGATTGCATGTATTTGGCTTAGTTGTCAGCCTTTTCTTGACGGGTGTTAATCTTCACAATAGTATTTTGACCCCTTTTGTATAGTTACTTCAGCAGTGTATGTCTTCCTCTCTGTAGTGATAGCACTGAATAGTTTAGTGGAATTGATTGAAACTCTGTATGGTATAACTGAGTTTTTCTTTATGAAGAACTTTTTAATGCCTAGTCAAAATTGATTTTTAGGTGTAATAGATGAAAATATAGGCATTTAAAAGAAGGAAAAATAGAGAGGAGATGTAAGTGCCTGTGTATTGTAAAGAAATTGCAAAGTCAAGATTTAAGTTGTCTTTCTTTTTTATTTGAAAACCTAATTTTTAAATGCCTTGTAAGAAAACAAGGGAAAGAAGTGTGAGGAGAGGAATAGCAAAGCATTTAACCATATGTCTACCACACTAGTTTACTCAATAAATATATATAAAGAAGAAAGTATATGTGAGATGGCTGCTGCCTTACCTTCAGAAGATTTGAATTTTTTTGTGATATCACAGCTGCCCCTTTACATTAAAATATTATGAAAAGTTAAGAATGGTATATCTCATTACATGTAACGTCGTTAGACTGTTGGTTTCCTGGCAAAAATATTAATTTCCCATCAGAGCCTAATGGACTACATGGGCTCATTGTTTGTAACTCAGGTATGTGGTCAAATTCCTAAGTTAAATGCTTGGGCATTTTCATTTGATTATTTGTTACACAAAAGGATAATTTCCTGTAGTCCCAAACAACAGACAAGTAAACCTCCAGTGCGCCTAGCCTGATCAGATTAGCTGATACTCTATATCTCCCGAGACAATTTGACATTACAAATTCACACACTGAGCATCTCTTTTTGTGTATTAGACAATTGATTTAAGAAGAATGACATGTAAAATTAATTAAAGATCTGCCTTATTTTATGAATGCATAATCTTTTCATTTTTGCATGTTTTGTAATATTTACTGCTTATTATTTTTCCAGAGGCAGGTGTTAATGGAAAACTGACCTAACGTTCACTTTTTACAACATCTCAAAATGATATAATTGCCACATGTCTTCTTCTGTATTCGTTTGTCTTTTAATCGCTTGGATTTAGTGACGCTATCTGTTATGTTCAACTCTTATCACCCATTAACAGAAGATATTTTTTATAATTTCCGTTATTCTGCATGGTTATAGAGTGTAGAAGTTTCATTATATCCAGCTAAAACTTATTATCAGAACCAGATCTACAGTCCATTACTGTCATATATATGTGAGCTTGTGTGTTGCAACTGTCAGCTGCAGAGTTTTTATACCATTAAGTACTCTTTTTAGTTCCTGTGCTGAACTTATATTTTTTTCAAGTAGACCTGTATTAATACTTAAATTATTTTATATGCATTTTGGAAATAAGGCAATTTATAGTAGTATTACAGTACTGAAGTTCAAATGATGTGAGGAACAGTGAATGCCTTTTCTGAGAGGAGTGGAAAAGAGCTGTTTAAATGTCTATTTTCATGAATATGTTTTTTTCAGGAAGTGAAGAATGGGTGACACAGGGTGCCCATTTTTCCACACTTAGGCTTTTGTGTGGAAATACAGGTCGTCCTGTGGCTAATCCGTTCCCCTACGTCCAATCTGTCCTTCAGTGTTTCTGAAAGATGAATAGAGCTGTGAAGCAAGAGCAGGGTACTGTGATATATAATTGCAGTCCCATGCCTGTCTGATCTTCCTGCAAAGCAGTTTAACATACTGTAGTCAGTTGCAGTCAGTATGAAGAGGTGTTAAAAACTGAACTATTTAAAACTTTTTGCCAGCACCGCTGAGGATGGTAAGGAATTAAAGTAAGGAATTCTGTTCACTACCTGTGGCTCATTTTAACTAACGTAGAGCCTCTTTATTCTTGTTTAACACACCTTTGCAAAGAGAAGAACTGTAAAACATTGCAAGCTGATGAGTGCCATACACATTATTGGGGACCTCCGTTGCCCCAAACAAGTATCCTTTTCCCCCAGCACAACATTTTAACCACTCACGGTTGTGATGGGGAAAGGTAAAGGCTACAGTTTCAAAATGTGTCTTTGAATCCCACATAAGGTCATTTAGTTGAGGATAACTTCAGAAGGATAAGCATATATTACAGCCTTTAATATACTTTAAAGCTTTGTTTGTTTTATGAATGCTAGTTAAGAGGCCGGAATATCTAAACTACTAGAGAGGATTCAATATTGTGAATGGTTTACGAGATTAAAGTGATGGGACTACACAGAAACATGGATTCAGTCTCCAGAATCTTACTTGAAGTTCAGAGGATCGGCACATTCAGGTCTCAGAATTATATTCTTAGTCTGTTAGGTAGATGTTCTGCAGTAATCTGTGTACAATAGGATGATTTTTTGTTTTTATGCTGCAGCAATTAAGTAGACACAAGATAATTCTGGTACTTTTGTTATGATTATAAACCAGGATTTTAGTATCACTTGCACAGATTTAGTATATACTTGTTTATACAAATAGGGTATGTCTTCAGCACATCTAATTCCATAATTTTAGCATATCTAATTCCTCCTTTTTTTTTTTTTTTCTTTGCCTTGGGCAGAAGTTATGGATTACACTCCTGCTGGCACTGTTCTGTCAAACATATTTTGAGGAATTAGTGTCATGATAGCAAAAAGACGGCAACACTTTATAAGAGTGCATGTAATCCTTCTAGTAACTTAGTTTAGGTTTATACTTGAGATTAATATCTTTATTTTATCACTTGTTACAGACATGAATATTTTAATTTGCTCTAAAAGTATGGAAAATGGTTTATATGTTTTTTTATTCCCAGGGTTTAATGTGTTTTTTTATTCCCACACAACTCCACTCCCACTAAGCCAACATTTGAAAATGTCCATTGGCAATATACCTAAGACTTTTTTCTTAAAACTTTCCAAAAATATATAATACTGTTCATATAATCTCATAGCTTCATACAGTTGGTAAAACTGGTGTTTAGTAATGTGTAAAACATTTTGAGGAAAGGATTCATCTTCAAAACTTTTTGAGATTTTGGCCCTCAAAATTTTACTGGAAAGAATTTAAATGCGGCTTATTATGATAGACAATATCACCAGCCTTTCATTCCTTTAAAATTTCTTCCTTTCATCTTTTAAGCATAAAAAGACTTGGAAGAAAGAAAGAAAGAAAGAGAATTATTCCTAAGGATGTGTGTGTGCGGGGATGGGGGGGGAGTTTAGGTTTGTGATAAGAGTTCTCTTCTCAGTTTGCCTGTGTCTCAAAACAGTGAGATACCTTGCATACCAGATGTGCTGCATATGTTACCTATATATAGTAAAACTAAGTTGAGGATAGCGTGTCCCAGCCGCAGATTTTCTTTCTTTCTTTCTTTGGCTATCTGTCTGTCCGTCTCTTTAAATGTTTTGCCACTTCTAACATACTGTAGTATGATGCTTTGGTCTGGTTTGTGGAGAGGCAAGTATGAATCAGATTGTCACAGCAGCGCGTCAGACTAGAGAGGGACACAGAAGGCAGAAGTAGAACGTTTCTCTTCCTAGCCAGACAACAACAGATTTGACGGGTTAAAAAAAAAGAAAAGAGAAAAAAAGAAATAAACACTGCACAAGGAAAGAAAATGTGGAAGGTAACCAGTCTGTTATTTTTGTTCTAGCAATTTTGCCTAGTTTTATGGCAAATTAAATAAAATTAAGAAGACCCAGTTCAGTTGCTATTTGACGATAAGGAGCCACAACAGGACTGAGAAAGATTAGAAGGTCCTGCTTTGAAATAAAGTAGCATTATATTTGAGGAAAAAAGGTATTTTCAGAGTATTTTTAAGTTAGTATTAGAATAGCATAGCAGTTAAAAGTTAGGCAGGCAAAAATTCTTAATTATTTGCTTTTGGGGGGCTGAGTGGTTCTTTAGCTGGCATTTGCTGTACCAAGACACACCAAGAGGGGGAGTCTGTCAGGGTTTCTCCCCATAGAAGGCAGCTTTGGGTCAGCCTTTGTTTTTGAGTAATGAAAATGAAAGATGTGCATAGAGAAGAGCACCACAGATGGAAAAATCCTACCTTTTATCGTTGAGCTAGATGACAAAAGGAATTAGTAACAGATTTTCGGTAGCCTTTTTATGACTGCCTGTTTTCTTGCCCCAAAAGCACAAACGAGGAATTACTGACCTTTCTCAGTATTTATCAGCACGGTACCTACTCTTAAAGGCTGTGCTATAGGCTGGTATGATTCACAGCATCAAAAAGGGATGCTTATTAGATATGTTGACTAATATTTATTTTTCTTGTTTCTAAACAGGCCTTCTCTTTTCTTGGCATACACTTTTGATCATTACTGTATCAAAAATAAAGTTGAAATAAAACCAAGACCCACACACACTGAGATTTTTTAACTGAATTTAAAAGATGGCTTATAAAAAAGCATGTAATCCATATATTCAGAGCTGAAGAAGCCAATGTGGTATTGGGAAAACCCCCATGTCTTTAATTCATCACTGATAAAAAATACGTAAAATTCCCCTCTTCTTAGGAGTTATTAAAAATTTATGTATGTATACAAACATATGAATAAAAGGAACAACACAGGTTTTTGTGCTAATGATAATGATGATATTTGTTTTCTGGTAGTATTTAGATGTCCCAGCTGAGGTCACGGGCTCACTGAGTATCACTGGCCAACTATAGTGTATTCTCATACAAGTCCAAGCCAGGGAGCTATTACATTTAGTATGTGGATTTTGGAAAAGATCTCTTTTGCTCAAAAGCTATATATTCTCACCACTTGTAGCCTGTAGTGGAAGAAGATTCTGTTTAATAGCAAAATCTATTTATTTACCTAAATATGCTTTTTTATGCCTGTTGTGGAAATCCAACACAATATAATGAATGTGCCTATTCATTATACTTTACATTTGGCGCTACATCAGTTCACAAGTAAATGCTTGTCAGAACAAGTTATTAGTCTTGTGAAAAGCAGTGAGTAACATGTTTGAAATGTATCTAAACAGCAAACTAACATATAAGTAACCAGAAGAAATAATGTAGTGGGTCAATACCTGTTGAAATGTTTTCTGAAAGTAAATGCTGTACTAATGGGTGTTTTCATGTGGCTGATTTATTATTTTTGATCACATAGAGAAAAGATTGTGTTAATTTTTCAGATGAATTATTGTGTTGATAATAAACCAGCATATTCTGGACCTCAGTTTTCTCTCTGAGGTGCTACAAGCCCATATGATATTCCAAATTCTAGATATTTAATTGCAATCACACATGAGGAGAGATACAGGCCAGCTGAAGTCAATCCACAGGAGAATGAAGGGAATAACCAAAACTCTAGAAGATATGACCTGGAAAGGAATGCTGAAGAGACTGTGGTTGTCTAGTTCAGAGATGAGACAACTAACATGCTAAGAGTTTTCAATGGGAAAAACCCTGCCTTAAAAGTAACAAACTCTGCTCTTTCTAAGCTAGGAAGACGACAAGAAGCAGTAGGTACAAACTGATCTGAGGAAGATTCAGGTTAAACATTAGGAAAAAATTATAGCAGGGGAAATTTTATGCTGTACATCAGGGAAAACGTACTAGTGGTAAGGATATTCGAGCACTGGAACAGATTACCCTGGGAAATTGTGAAACGGCTAACAAAGACTTCCACTTTCAAAGTGTCTGTTAGGAATAGTGTAGGACAAGTTGAAACAGAGAGGCAAAGTGGGTGACCTCCTGAAGCCTTATCCTTTATAGTTCTCCAAAATGTTGGCCTGGAACTTATTTAGAAAGCTGAAAGTTATTTAAGCATCTGACTTTTGGGCAGTTTCCTGTTGACTGTTGATGTGAGCAGGCTCATAATAAGACACACTGGGATCTGAAGGGATTCAGAGGACAAAGCAGTATATAAAACCTAAAGAAAACAACCAATGGTTTAAGTTTTTTTGCTAGCTAAATCAAGTGTTTTTTTGAGTTGCAGATGTAATAACAAGGAAAGGAAAATGTCATAATTTAAGCTGGACTTTTTGATGTATCAGTATATAAACTACACTATCTTAAAGTCACTCTTTTACATGCCATTTAGGTCTCCAGGACTTTAGAGCCATCCTGAAGTAGGGCCTGGCTCCGTCCACTCTTCGTTGTATACAAAGAGTAGTGAAATTAGAGAATTTTTATCATTCAATTTGCAGATATTTCTTCTGGGGTGAGGATTTAGCCAGAGGACTGTTGAACTCTGCTGCTCTGTTCTTGTTACTCCAGCACCTGCTGGGTCCATGCCCAGTTGGCCGCTCTGAGCGGCTCTGGTATGGGGAGCACAGAACCAGCACCACAGCAAGGAGAGCTGCCACAGTCTTCTTGGAGGATCCATCAACTGGTGGTCATTTGGTGCTGCTGGTGATTGAGAGCTTTGCGTTCATTCCTGTCTGTAGTGGTGTGCACCTTGGTGAAATAGCATCCAGTTTTTATAATATCTGCAGGGTTGTTAGAAACTATACCAAAATGAGAATTAGTGAATTGTGCTGCCAGAAGATATGCGGGAAAATAGTAGTCACCAGTGTTAAATAGAGGTGGCCAAACCTAGATGTGCTGTGTGTTGGAGCTGGGAAGTGTCATACTCCACAACTGGTTCTTGGAGCAAGTCCTGTAATCGTCTGGGATTTGTTCATGTTGCTTGAACGTTACATACGACAAAGTTGTTCTACTTGGAGGTGCAGAAGAGCTGGATGCTAGTTATTGCTTCTGTGAGTAGCAGTAACATTTTTGAAAAAAGAGGAAATAGAAAAGCTTTTAGAAGTTACTGTATCACAAGTTAAAATTTCTTTACCCCTTTACACTAGTTTGTCAAAATGCACCCACATTTTATGTGGTTCTGAGGTGGGTGCTAATTAGTCATGACAATGATGCTGTATGATATCTTTTGTACGTTGTTACAGCTCTTATTGTATTAAATTACATGGTTCTCTGCATAATTCTTTCAATACAAATTTATAGCTTTAAGGGGAAAAAAACCACCATTGCTCCATTATTCAGAGTAGTACTTGTTTTGGAGATGTGCACAGTGGATCTGGGAACAGTCTTTAGCCTCAAGAGAATCAAATAGTTGTTTGAAATGGTCACTGCTTGAGTATCACCTTGCTTACGGCTATGAACTAATTGAGATTAAACTAAAATGATTGTGAGATGCTTCCTTTCCGTGTGAACTGACAATTCTCATTATCTGTTAATGTTTTAAAAGTATTATTTAGTCCTTAAAAAAAAAAAAAAGGATATGCTTTTGGGTTCTTCTTCAGTTCTAGTTTTTGCTTTTGTTTTTCTAAATACATGCTGGTAGATGAAATAAAGACTCTTCAGCTTCATTTATTGCAAGATCTCATAACTGTTGTAAGCATTTTTGCGTACTTGGCTATAAAACAGTATAGATTATACCAGATGCTGCATTAACTTATTTTATAGAATTATAATGGATGCTGACAAGTCTTGGAGTCAAGTCTTTTTTTTTTTTTTTTAAGATAAAAATGGCTTAGTATGTGTTACTTTTGTTTTTCTTTCCAGTAATACTCTTGTTTTGCTGAATTGCTTCACCTTTCCGTCATTTAGATTCAAATTTTAGTAAAACTTTATATATTTTAATATTTTATAACGATTTGTGCATCTTCACTAAAGGCTATAACAAAAATAATATACATATTCTTGTCAGTTATTTAGGTAATAAGTGGCATGATACTCAAGTGGGCTAAAGACTCAAAACCTCCCATTGCCGGCAGTTAGAGATTGTGTGATAAAACATATGGCTTGAGCATTTTCTTGGCCTTGTCCACTGGCTAATTTCATGCCAAGACCCAACAGGTTTATCATTGTTATTGGTCAATTCATAACTAGAAAATATCCGTTTGATGTGATATATATATATCACTTGCAGTTCTAATTATTTAGAAAAGGTGCGTTGTAGATCAGTGTGTAACTTATCAGCAATTTTTCCTTTTTGCTGGACTTTTTTGAGCCCCAAACATTTTGCAAGCCATACATGAGTCTTCAGTTTAAATAAGCTGTCTCTGGTAACAGCTTTCAGATAGTAATCTCTAAGGTTTGAAAACAGAAGGAAGCAATGTGCTTAGAGAAAATAAGGACAATATTTGACATTAGGAATGAAATCTCGTCTCTATTTAAGTTAACAGTGAATTTCTTACTGTTTTCGCTGAGGCCACAATTTTCACTGTGTTAGGTAGCAGGAGCTTCTACTATGCTTTGGTTTATTGACTTGGGAAAGCTACCTTTCCCAAGGTAAAATCTGTAAAATGTGTGTAATATAAATGACTTATCTTTGAAAAGTAACTGTTACCGAAACCCTTTTCAAATCAACAGATTAAAACATGCACTTCACTTCTGCAGGTTCTGCTTAATACTCCAATCCTCTGTGCCGTACTGAGGCACTTCAGCTCCCGGTGACATTCTCTTGCTACTGGTAAAATGAGATTATTTTCCCTATTCCACAGATGCTAAAAACTAGGTATAGGTATAGTATAATTGCATATTCCTGTGCAGGGAATTATTAGTGATAGTAATATCTGCTTCTGTTTTATCTCACACTGAGGCCCTACGTAGAGCTGGAACCCCACCATTGTAGTAGCTTCACAAATCTAGAAAGGCTTGCAGTTCACAGGAGGAATGCAAAAAAAAAAAAAAAGATTGTTAAATTACACATGAACAAATAGTTAAAATGACAAAAGTTATGAAGTGTCATTTCTCCTCGCCCCTTCAGAGGCTCAATGCCTCTCTCTGTCCAGCTAGAATTGCCTGATTCCTTCAGTGGTCCTTGTCTGCGTCCTGCCTCGTCTTGCACGCTCTCAAAAGCGGGTGCAACTTCAGCCTGCAAACAATTGGAACAGCACAGATACCCACACTGGGGACACCCAAGTTTATATATGGCTAAGCCTGTATATGTTCATAAATATTTTATTGTTTTCTTTTTCAGCTTTTTGAGCTCTGTCTTGGTGATATTAGATTGATAACAATTCTCAATATTAATTGCAATTCATAAGAATTATGTATATTTAATCATTTGTATTATGATGTAAAATGAATGCAACGTCTATTTGTTACAGATATTTTACTGAATAGCTTGAAAAATGGATCACACAAGTGATCACAAGTGGATGAGATTTGCAAACCTCCCTTTTTCAGCAGATAAACAATGAAATTCTTGTCTTGCATCGGACTACTACTATTCTTGTCCATGCATAGGACTACTACCCTCTGCTGATCTTCCATGTGGGCCCTAATGACACAAAAGGCAAACTGGAAACCATCAAACGGGACTTCAGAGCTCTGGGAATGGTGGTGAAGGGTCTGGGAGCCCAGGTCGTTTTCTCCTCAATCTTGCCTGTGAGGGGAAAGGACAGGAGGAGGAGTAGACGAGTTTTCCAAGTTAACAACAGGGCTATGGTTTCTATGACCGTGGGACCCTGTTTGAAGATCAACAGCTGATGGGGAGCGATGGGATCCACCTTACCAAGCGGGGCACGCGTGTCTTTGCCAACAGGTTGGCCAGCCTGGTAAGGAGGGCTTTAAACTAGGCAAGATGGGGGAAGGGGAGTGGTATAATGGCAGGGGAGTCAGTAAAACACTGCTCAAGTCAGGATGCCTCCAGCAGGTGCATACAACCAGGGGAGACATCATGGGACATGGCTCTGGAGGATCCTCTTGCACCTCTCCTGGGAAGCCTGCGTGCTTGACTGGCTCTCTGAAATGCCTGTATACCAATGCACGCAGCATGGGGAATAAACAGGAAGAGTTAGAGATCTGTGTGTGGTCACAGGGCCATGATCTCATTGCAGTGACAGAGACATGGTGGGATAGTTCACATGACTGGGATGTTGTCGTGGATGGCTACGTGCTTTTTAGGATTTGACAGGCCAGGAAGGCGAGGTGGTGGAGCTGCCCTTTATGTGAGGGAGCAACTAGAATGTGTGGAGCTCTGCCTCGGGGTGGATGAAGAGCAAGTTGAGAGGCTATGGGTAAGGATTAAAGGGCAGGCTGACACGGGTGACACTGTTGTGGGGGTTTACTACAGGCCACCTGATCAGGAGGAGGAAGTTCATGAGGCCTTCTACAGAGAGCTGGAAGTAGCCTCACGATCACAGGCCCTAGTTCTCATCGGAGACTTCCACCACCCTGACATCTGTTGGGAAGACAGCACAGCTGGGCACAAACAGTCCAGGAGGTTCCTGCAGAGGATTGATGATAATTTCTTGACTCAGGTGGTGGAGATGCCAACGAGGAGAGGTGCAATGCTAGACCTTGTACTAACCAACAAAGAAGGTCTAGTTGGAGAGGTGAAGGTTGGGGGCAGCCTTGGCTGCAGTGACCATGAGATGGTGGAGTTGAGGATCCTACGAGGAGGGAGCAGGGCAATGAGTAGGATTGCAAGGCTGGACTTGAGGAGAGCTGACTTTGGCCTCTTCAGGGACCTACTTAGAGGAATCTCATGGGGTAGGGCCCTAGAAGGAAGAGGGGTCCAAGAATGCTGGTTAATATTCAAGCATCACCTCCTCCAGGCTCAAGATCGCTGCATCCCTCTGAGGAAGAAGTCCAGCAAAGCGGGCAGGAGAGCTGCATGGATGAGCAAGGAACTCCTGGCAAAACTCCAGCAGAAGAAGGAAGTGCACAGAATGTGGAAAAGGGGACAGGCCACTTGGGAGGAATACAGGGACGTTGTCAGAGCGTGCAGGGATGCGACAAGGAAGGCTAAGGCCCAGTTGGAATTAAATCTGGCAAGGGACGTCAAGGACAACAAGAAGGCCTTCTTCAAATACATCAATAGCAAAAGGAAGACTAGGGAAAACGTGGGCCTGCTGCTGAACGGGGTGGGTGCCCTGGTGACGAAGGATACAGAGAAGGCAGAGTTATTGAATGCTGCCTTTGTTTCCGTCTTCACTGCTAAGGCCAGTCCTGAGGAATTCCAGACCTTGGGGACAAGAGAGGAAGTCTGGAGAAAGGAAGACTCTTCCTTGGTGGAGGAGGATCAGGTTAGAGATCTTTTGTCCAAACTTGACATCCACAGATCCATGGGCTCTAATGGGATGCACCCCCGAGTGCTGAGGGAGCTGGTGGATGTTATCGCAAGGCCACTCTCCATCATCTTGGAAAGGTCCTGGAGATCAGGAGAGGTGCCTGAGGACTGGAAGAAAGCCAATGTCACCCCAGTCTTCAAAAAGGGCAAGAAGGAGGAGCCAGGGAACTACAGGCCTGTCAGCCTCACCTCCATCCCTGGCAAGGTGATGGAACAGCTCCTCCCGGAGGTCATCACTAAGCATGTGGAGGACAAGAAGGTGATCAGGAGTAATCAGCACGGCTTCACCCAAGGGAAATGATGCTTGACCAATCTGATAGCCTTCTATGACAGAATGACTGGCTGGGTAGAGGAGGGGAGAGCAGTGGATGTTGTCTTTCTGGGCTTCAGCAAGGCTTTGGACACTGTCTCCCATCACATCCTCCTAGGTAAGCTCAGGAAGTGTGGGCTAGATGAGTGGACAGTGAGGTGGATGGAGAACTGGCTGGATGGCCGAGCTCAGAGGGTTGTGGTGAATGGCGCAGAGTCAAGTTGGAGGCCTGTGGCTAGTGGTGTCCCCCAGGGGTCAGTGCTGGGTCCAGTCTTGTTCAATGTATTCATCAATGACCTGGAGGAAGGGACAGAGTGCACCCTCAGCAAGTTTGCTGATGATACTAAACTGGGGGGAGAGGCTAACACACCAGAAGACTGTGCTGCCATTCCGAGGGACCTGGACAGGCTGGAGAGGTGGGCAGAGAGGAACCTCCTGAAGTTCAACCAAGGCAAGTGCAAGGTCCTGCACCTAGGGAGAAGTAATCCCATGCACCAGTACAGGCTGGGGGTTGACCTGCTGGAAAGTAGCTCTGCAGAGAAGGACTTGGGAGTGCTGGTGGACAACAAGTTAAGCATGAGGCAGCAGTGTGCCCTGGTGGCCAAGAAGGCCAGTGGTGCATCCTGGGGTGCATTAGGCAGAGTGTTGCCAGCAGGTGGAGGGAGGTGATGCTGCCCCTCTCCTCAGCCCTGGTGAGGCCTCACCTGGAGTACTGTGTCCAGTGCTGGGCTCCCCAGTACAAGAGAGACATGGCACTCCTGGAGAGAGTCCAGCGGAGGGCTACCAAGATGATGAGGGGACTGGAGCACCTCTCCTATGAAGAAAGGCTGCGAGAGCTGGGCCTGTTCAGCCTGGAGAAGAGAAGATTGAGAGAGGATCTCATCAATGTGTACAAGTATCTGAAGGGGGAGTGTCAAGAGGATGAGGCCAGACTCTTCTCCGTGGTGCCCAGTGATGGGACAAGAGGCAATGGGCAGAAACTGAACCACAGGAAGTTCCATCTGAACCTGAGGATAAACTTCTTCACTGTGAGGGTGACAGAGCATTGGCACAGGTTGCCCAGAGAGGTGGTGGAGTCTCCTTCCCTGGAGATCTTCAAAACCCGCCTGGATGTGACCCTGGGCAATATGCTCTAGAGGACCCTTCTTGAGGAAGGGGGTTGGACTAGATGATCTCCAGAGGTCCCTTCCAACCTAAACGATTCTGTGATTCTGTGATTCTGTGAAATTCAAATTAAAAGGAGTAACTTGTTTCTCAGATTCATTCTAATGCTGTTGCTTTCTGACAGACGAGGTTAAAAATGTCACTTCTTTCTCTAGGTTTGTATAATTCCTGTTTGCTGTAATGGGAATGGCAGATACCTGTGCGTCTTTAGGAAGGCAGATTCTTTAATTCAGTGAAGCAGTCCAGTAGTAGACTAACATGTCAAAACATAATTTTAGTACTAAGAAAACAGAGCAATCATATTTTCTTCTACAGATTTTTTTTCCCAGGGAAAGAGAAAAAACACAGTAAAACTTCAACAGAGTTAACAAAAAAACCAGCAACAGAAAGACTGCAGTTTGCAGCATACTTTAATTTTCTAATAATTTATAATTACAAAAGTAAAACAGATGAACACTTGCCAATAGAACTACTCATTTATCCGTCTGCTTTCTTCTGGGTTCGTTCATCATTTAAAAGTGGTCAGGGTTAAGCAAAGGGATGTTTACTAACTATGATTTAACCATGACCTCTCACTGTAGCTTCATCTTTTAATACGGGCTAAAGCCGTACAAAGGAAAAAGACCTTTGCCCAGTCTACATTCAAGAAAAGATTATGTGCAAATGCAATGGTAATAAAGAATTTATAATGTGACCTTACCGTTTACATTTTGAAAAACAAAAAGTTACCATAGTAACAAGTTGTAAAAATTTATTAAGTCTGTTGTATTAGATTTAGGAAACTCTTACTTGGATGACAAGTTTCTCAGGTTTTGCGAATAAGGGTGTATTTCTGTGGGTTTGTAGGCTTGGCCTCTAATAGTTTATATTTGTGCAAAGCATAGTAAAATCTGAAGGCACTGGTAAGTTATGCAAACCTCTTCCAATCAGCTTTTTAGCTGTACTGTTCCCAATATAATCGTTGTTTATTTTTTTACTATAAGATAAGTAAAATACATAGGTGCTTTGCAGTATAAGAATTTGTTGTAGTTATGTTGTTGTTCAGCAGCTGTGCATCTAATAGCAATGATTTTCATATCAGCAGGGGCAATACTCTCTTTTCTTATAAATTTCTTTTTGATTCTATTTACTTTGCTGATTCTTATTTCCAGAATAAACTTACCAATAATATTTTCTGCATGAAAGCTCAGAGTTAAATAAAGCAGAGTTTTGGTAAGGAGACCAAAAGATATAGTTAAGAATGAGATCCCTTTTGCTGTTTTAAAAGTCCAATTTTGGTACTCTTTACTATGAGAATAGGAAATTGTGGTCTGAAAGCCACAAACTGCTTTGTTGTTGGCTTTCTAATTCCATGTGCAGCCAAACTGAGCAAATTATTTTTATAGAGCAATTTGCAGGGTCAATTGTTTAACTAGTTAATTTACTACATATCTGAAGTCTCAGGAAACAGCTTGTTTTTCTTTCAGCGCTGCTTTTGTATCTATTCAAGAAATATGTAAGAAATAATAACTCTATATATTGTTCCTGGTCATCATCTAATATTTTCTAAATATCATTGTGTTACATCTAGCTCTACTGGCAATGGCCAGTGGCCTTTTAACTCATGATACTTTTGAACCATTTAACTTTTTAGGATCAAGATTTTTACTGATCTATGACGTAGCTGAGAGTTGCAGCTTGAATTATTCGTCCATATTGGCATACTAGACTTAAAAATAGATGTCATCTTTGAATATATTAAATGTAATAAGAGAAACTACTTATTGCTAGAGAGCACTAAGATGCAGAACATCCTTTTTCAAGTGCAGGTCTATTGCAAAGTCTCCTTTTCTATTACAAATTACTAGTATTTTTGTTTGAGTAACACTTCAGTTATTTTATGCAGAGTCATAAAAAATAAGTCCAGAGCCCACAGTAGAACTGCACACACCTAGACCGTCACTGTGCTTTAGGATCTCTGATGATGGAGATGCTACAGCTTCCCTGGATTGTCATGCTGCTCTCATCTATTATGTCTGTGTTTACTCTGACTAGATGCTGCGGTATCAATCATTTTGTCATGTCGGAAGGCTGGAGCAGAAAGCACACACACACACACACAGAGCTCTTTAAAATGCTAACCTACTTAACCCAATTAAATCTTAAAAGATAGCACTTTGCATATGATTGCTGGGTTGCAGTAGCAGAATGTGCTGAATGGCAAATCAAAGGCAGTGTTTTTTTCCATACTACAGAGGAGGAGGAGGAGGACCTGCTGAGCTACCCGGGGCTCGTGGAGGAGCTGTGGCACCCCTAAGGGGGCCCGCAGTGCTGGGGCAACTCTGCTCCCTTTCAGCCCTTCCTTTGCTCCTGTTCTTGAAGGGCTGCAGCTGTCTTTTATACCTTCTTGTTGCCCCCTGTGTTTGCACCTCAGATAGGGTGTTTTATGTATTTGAGATCCACGTTCTTTATTCTGTCTGTTATGCTGGTTCTGCCCAGCTCCCAAGGCTGCGCTCCTTTGGTAACCAGTAACGGACTGTCATTTGTGCTTATACCCTTGTGTCCTCTGCTCTCCTGCGGGTACCCTGTGCTCCTGGTTTGTCGCGTCAAAACGTTGTAGATCAACACAGTGCTGGTGATTTTAGAATTTGCCAAGGATCACTGTTTAACAGTATTAGGGAGTTTTTAAATGATGTGACCATGCACACTGCTGTTTAGTAGTAGCGTTCATGAAGCCCCTGACCACCTACGAGGCTGGCCCAAGACTTGCTCTGTGTCTTGAGGACACAGTTTGTAACAATGCATTCAGTATAGGAACACATGTTGCTTTTGCTTCTTGTTCAAAGGAATAGGTGTCAGGGAGAATGTTTATTGATTTTCTTTTTTTTTTTTTTTTAAGGCATGAGTTCTTCATTTGAGTTAGGGAAGACATTCAAAGAAATGTGCTTTCTCTTCAGCAGTACAATTTCTGACAGTTTTGAAGGAGAGCACTGACAAATCTCTATCTAATAGGACAAAACTGGTAAATACTAGAATAAAAAGTCAGGTGTTAAATCTGTTTGTATACACCTCTTTGGTTCTTAGAAGCATTTAGGACATACAATTCCTGCTGTAGTCAGTGTTGAATATTATTGGTGGGGCTGGAGCCGGCACCACTGCGGCATCACCGGGCAGTGACTGACAACCCCAGCGGGACTGAGATGGGGCTGGGTGGGGGGAGGCCAGGGGTGGGCAGGGACAGGCAGGGCTGGGGGGGGCCCTCGGGGCCCTGATGTTCTGTATGTTTTTGTAGCTGGTCCTGTAGTATGAAAGCTGTTTAAAATCGAGTGCATGTTATCAGTGCAGCCTTAGAAAATTAGCCTTCATTAATGCACTCATAGTTTTTGCATATTATTTTTCAGTTACAGGCATATATTTTTGTTTTCAAAGACTGTGTGCACAGCTTCACGACTGTGGTAATGGGTCCTGTGCAAGCTTGATCTGAACTGATAGAGTTCTGTGCTTACGATGACTGATGTCACAGCGTTGTTTGATGTCAATACTTAGGGAGAACAGAAACTGTATTGCTAAAAATGCCACAAATAATAGAGAGAAAAGCAATCCGAAAGAGGAGGGAGAATGCAAAATTGAACTATACTCTACTTCATTGTCTAAATCGTCACTGAAGCGTCAGCTGCTCCTTCTCAAAGCTGTGTATAACGTAAAAAAGCCTGTTGCATTGTAGTAGTACCTGGAAGCTTTAGAAGGGCCTCAAGTTGTCTTCAATGGTTGTGAATCTGTGAAGTGTTTTGGGGTACTTCTCAAGCGGCATTGTTACACCACTGCAAGATACTTGTAAACTACTACTTCCATCTCCTTTCCAGCTGTTTCTTCCACACGATGCTGCACTGATTGCATAAATATGTAACATTGAATCTGGGGTATCGTAGTCAATCTATAGCAACAAACTATTTTACCATGACATAGAGTTCAGACCTCACTGTGGTATCCAACAGGAGAGGCTAGGTAGCAGTGGAAAGATGTACTTAAACAAAGTAATCTTAAAATAATTTGTCGAAGCCAGGAGTGAACTGTGCATGGTTAACCTGCTTTTTCATCTGTTTTGCTTACTGTGATGTTACAACAATATGACTTGCATCCCCGCAAGGAGGTAGAGCAATACCTTACTGTGTTTGTGAATGTGATGGAGGAGCTTGTATTTTACATACTGTCATTCTGGAATCGTGTATATAAACATATTGTTTCATATAAACTACAGTCATACAGTCCTTTGTGTTCCTGCATGCAAAAGACAGGCTGTTGTGTAAATGAAAATGTCATTTTTGAGAGGTAATTTCTGTAGTCTGCAATTATGATTTCTCTTTTAAAAGGGCATTTGACAGCACTGTGGTGCATTGCTGGTAGATCAGTCACCTGAACTCTTCTCTAACCCATCCAGCTATAACAGTATGCGCGCCTTTTAAATCCTGCGAGTATCTCGGGAGGTCTCTGTGTACAGATGTGTGCCACGAATCTGCTGGTGGAACAGCGGTTGTCTTTCCCTCCCTCCTCAGCTACCGAGGCTTTACTTTGTATTTCAGTTGGATCACAGTCGCAAGTCTCCTGAGCTGTGTGAGGCTTATGTATCAGTTGTGAGATCTGACAGGCTTAAATGCGTATTCATGGCCGGTAGCCTGGCTGAATTTTGTTTCAGCTGGACGAGTGACTACTTGCAGCAGGGTGGGATATGCCATACGTCTAAGAGAGCTCGCGTGCCTGTTAGTTTGCATCTCACTACACCGAACGTGCTTTTGATTTTCATTTGTGTATGATGTCTGTAATTTGATTTTTCGGTGAAAATAGGAAACTCTGTGACCACATAAAAGTATATCTGTTGAGTTTTTAGTTCAAACAAATGGTGAAGGGTTTATTTATTACTTTGAGTCTCAAGTTTTTCCTTTTCTATGTAGTCAAAAACGTTCTTAGTTATATATCTTTAATGTTCAACATCACGAAAATTGTGTGAACATGTTTAAAGGGCATTTTTGCAATATGTACAACTCAGATATGCTGACTTAATAGATTGTATTCCTAGCTCCACATTTGTTCTCATATGCACAGGTATTACAATACCTTCCCATTCATCCATGTCAAAAACTTGTTATTTTAGTACAGCTGTTAAGATCAGTACAATATTTTATGCCAAGATGAATTTGTGTGCTGTGGTATTAGAGGTACGTGTACTGTGAATATGCAGGTGAAAACTATTTTATAATTCTGATATGCAAGGGGCTAGTATATTCAGATTAAATGCTTATTAATATTTGTCATTAGTTTTAAGGAACTTCTTTTTTTTTTAAAGGCTCATATCAAGTGAAGGGTGCTGAAAAAATGATTATACACCTCTCAGCTAGTCAAAGTTATTTGGTGTCTGTCAATAGTAGTAAATCCTGAACTTTCATACTGAAGCCCATGTTGGCTAAAAGCTAGTTCAGCCCTAAATATATGTATATATGTTTCCTTATAAGTGAAAAGTTACATAGTCTTAAGCACTATAGGTCCTATCTGTCTTTTGATCAGCTCTGCAACTGGTCTGTTGCTCCTCATCCTCTCTTGCCTTTTCCCCTTCCCTCCTTTTACTCATCTAATTATACTTTTCAGTTTAAATATCTGAAGTTCAAGCATACATTATCACAGTCATCCACATTATATTCTCTCTATAAACTGAGTTTGTTTGCTTATTTTTTTCTACTTCTCCTATTAGAGGCTGTTTCAAAACCTCATTACTGAAATCCTCTGTTTTTTCCAGCCTACATATCTTCATAGCATATATCCGTTTGTTATTTTGCACTTTCCTTCCTTCCAGTGTTTACCCCTGCTGGATTTATGAATATAACCATATTCCATCTCAGCCTTTGTTTTGCCACAGCAAACAAAAAAAGTTCTTTTTCCAGCCTTCATTTGTAATGTATACTTGCAGTTCTCTTAATCCTTTCAGTAGTTCCTTCCTGCACATATGGTGGCTTGAACAGATATAATCTGAATTTTAACACTGTCTTACAAGTGCATTGAGCGCTAACATTTACACTTACCTCCCTCTTTTAGAAATACCTCTGCTGTTCACATTTGTTAGGATTACAGTTGTCCTTTCACAGCCTTATAACAGTGATGGTGTATAGTTAATCTATCTTCAGTTAATCTTTTTAGCCTTTTTCCCTCCTCTTTCATTTCTAACAGGTAATTCTCCAATTTATAATACTAATTATTTTTAGTTCCTGCCTTCTTTCCACTTTATTGTTGTCATCTCACTTCTGTTAGTCCAGTCATCAAAAATGCATTCAGTTTCTTCTTGTGTTGTATTTTTGAGCTTTCTCTGCATTAACAATGCCTCTGAAATTTGTGTCTCAAAATTATTTTGAGCTTCCAATTTAGTTTTACAATAAAGATAATTCAGTAGTTTTACAATAAAGATAATTCAGTAACCACACCTGCAATAACATTTTATTTTGCACATAAAGGCATAGGGCCAAAAAGCAATGTTTAAGATCTGATACAAGTTTAAGCTGGCATTTGGAGGTTAGATTTCTAAATTAAAATTGGTGGCTATGTCCCTGAAGAGTTGATCAGAAGAAATATAAGCTTATATGGCCAGCTCAATTTTTTTCAGAGTCTATATCTTTTAAAATAATATTCTAGGCCTTCATGAGTTTTCCTTCATCATTAAATTAGAAAAAGCATATTTTTTTCCCTTTTTTTGTTGTTTTCTGTTTTTTGTTTGAATAGAACTGAAATTATAGGGGTTGGTTTAGATACACCTCTAATTCTGTGTTCCGTGTTTTTTCTTCCACTTCGTAGCTATAAAACCCACTCAAAATATGTCTTGGTTTTCACTTAGGTAGTTTAGGAAAGCTATCAGCAGAAGAATTACTGGGGTGGTTTGATTTGTGGCTGTTGCACAACAGGGGCTTTTTTCTTTGATAGCTGGTATTTGAGAAATAAAGTTTGGAATTGCTATGGCTTTTAGTTTTATAAACAAAAGTTTAGTGTTTTTAAAATTTGACTGTGTGTTTTCCAGCATATGGGGATGTGGACTTTTCAGGTTGCTTTTCTATTCATAGGTAGAGTTACTGTAAACAGATCTAGAGAAAACCGCTTATGTTGCATAAGACCCTACTGGATAAAGTGGAATTTATTAAATGTAAATGGAGGCAGAAAAATTTAAGGCTTTGGTAATGAAAAATCAATCTTGAATATTTTAAAAACATTTTTGGCAATTGAATATGTGAAATTAGATTCCCAAAGGCATAGTATTGTTTCTCTGGGAGGACTGTTTTATGTTGCTCACCTCTTTCATTTGTGAAGGAACGTCTCAGGTGTCTTTGTCTTTCGTATAGGCTGCAGAAAGTAACGTCTTCCTGGCTTTGAAATGGAAGGTTTTTACAGTCGTGTGGTGTGAAAATGTCTAGTTTCCATTTTGATATGAGCCACTTGCCTGACTTGACTTCACTGAAAGGTTAACAGAAGTTCATGATTCTTTTAGGTGAACTTTGGCTCAGCTTTGAACCAAACGTACATCGAGGAGGGGCTTCTGATTTCATGCAGTGCCAGCATAAAGTGAAGGTTTGAAATCTTGAGACGTCTAAACCTGAAGCTCACTGCAGAATTTAGGGCTATGAACTCATGTGAACTGCAGTAAGCGAGGAAAAACGCATTTTCCTGTGAGCCATTTTCCATCTCTGCTTCTCTGGTGCAGTATGTCCTTTATTCCACGGGCCACTCTCGGAGCTGTGTCCCGGTCCCGTGTGTCAGAGAGAGTGATGAGGAGGTTACCTGCTGCTGGCCCCTTAGTTGTCTCCTTCGCCCTCAGGAGGGTTTCACAGGCATGTGCTTTATAAATGGCATATTCTATCTTCTGTTGAAAGTTGTTAATACAGTTTTAAAAGGAACAGTCTTAGCACATTTACAGCACAATGAAAACTATAAACTTGATTTATATGGACGTACATGTTTTACTGGAGAAGGCAGAGTACCCTAGCTGCCTATAATCTGGCTGTAAATTCATAGGATTTTTTGATACTACAAACTGAACTACAATCGGGAGTTTCTGAAAATGAAGTATTTCGGCAGGGTTGTGTGCCCTCCTTTCATCTGTAAATACATCAGTATTTACATTGCTTCATAGTCATTGCTGATTAAGGATTTCTATTTTAGGCTGTGATTTTTTTTTTCTATAAAGCATGTTTCACAAATACTGCAGCAAAAGCTGGAGACATATTTATGCCTTTCAAGTAGAGTTTCTTCTGCTGACAGCTTTAAAGGAAAAAAGTAAAACCGTTGGAGAATTAAAATCTTGCAAGTGTGATTTGTATATGCTATGACTTTTTCATTGTTTACTACCTTGAGGTGCTATAACTCTTTCATCCTTGGAACCAAAAGACTCCGGTCCGTGGCTGCAGCAGTAGCAGCGCGGAGACGGCGAGGAGGGAGTTCAGCCGCCGAGATTCTGCCTTGTGTTTCTCTGACACAAACATGGCTCACAGAAAACGGATACGTAGACTAATTCTGGCAGGAGGAGTAAGAGCTAGCAAAGGAAGCGTTTCTGTGAAGGTTGGAGAGCTGTGCAGCTCGTCTTAAGTACCGCTCATCGGAGTCACACAACAGGCTGGGTTACATTTCCTCACATGTAAATATGATTTATCAGTTTCGGCAAGCAGACCTGCGAAATTTGATAAATGTCTACAAAAAGTCATTTAAAAGGATAGCTAGAAAGCTTTCTTGGCCTCAGATTCAACCAGCTTTGAACTTATCAATATGCTGTTTAATTGATGTCTTTGTGGTGCGACGTTAACATAATACGGTGCTCCAGTCCTCTAGGAAGTAAGGCTGTCGCTAACTACCGCGGAATTACAGGCTGCATGAATTAAAAATTGCAGTGCACAATATCTTTTTTGGAGCTTTATTAAGTGGCATGATTATGCAAAAATAGAAAAGTATGAAAATAGACATTCCTTTATAATCATTACTATGCTATTAGCTTCCTATTTTTTGAACATTTCAATCCAATTCCACTTAGAATTAGCACATTGTTGTTCAATTATTTCACCCACCATTGTTAAGAAAAGCATGCTCCACAGTTTGTGCAGTACATCTTGAATTTTTTTCCGACTTCAACAAGCCTGAAAGGGGGAAGCAGTCATGTATTTCAACATGTCATTAATTTTCACAATTGACTTTGCTTCTCGGTCAACGGAATAGTTTTAAATGTAGAGTAAGCTAATTCTAGTCGGAAGAAAGTGATGCTAACACAAATTATGGATGTTTTTAAATAATAAATATTAGCAAATACTGCATTTAGATACAAATCTGTTGTAATTTATCCCGTTCTTTTTGGCAGTCAAGATCTTGCCTACCATTTGTCTCTACGGGACGAGGCTTTGGATAAGTCTGCCTGGAAGACAGCAGCTAGCCTGCTAACACTGGCCGCAGAGCAGAAAGAGGGAGGCTGCCCTCAGAGGTGGGGGTTGACTACATCTGAAGTACCTGATGGTCTTCTCAGTTTGGCAGTTCCCTTTCTGCCGGCAGAGGAGCAGAGCACGGTCGTCGCCCTGCCTTCTGCCCCGCTCCCGCCCCAGCGCAGGTGGTAGGAGGTGGCCCTGCTCCCCTCGCTGCGCTGCTCTCGCTGGGGCCCTCAGCCAGCGCAAAGGGTCACTAATGCGCCCTGCAGCACCCCTGCTGCCTTGCACATAGTCTGCAGTAAAATCTGTAGGTGGCAAAAAAACCCCGAAGGTGTAAATCTGCTGCATTGTTCTGAAATCAGTAGAGTTAAGAGTTTTAGCTGCCCTGGTGAAAACCCTTTTATTTGTCAGGAAGAAGAAAAAAATGGAGTCCCTGATATTAACCAGAAGTTATCATTTTTTGTTCAGTCCCAATGAACCCGAGTGTCTGGGGTTTTCCATGCAAGGGACAAGTACCTTGATTATTTATCTAGACCACAGAGGTCCACTTGCCACGGTCTCTGTGCTCCTCCTGCCAACAGCTAAGATGTAAGCAAAGAAGTGATCAGTTGCCTGGAAAAACGGAAAGAATCATTGGTGACCCAGGTACTTCATGCTACACAGACAGGGTAGGGGAATATACATATATATGGGGGAACATATTGCATAGGGAAGGATCCTTCTATAGAGAGGTCTGAAACCGAGTGGTCTGAGAATGCCACCTTCGTACTGTTTGTTTCCAGGAACAGAAAGGCTTTCTGTTGTTATTTTTGCTATTTTTATGGTTATTTTTGGAAAGCGTGAACTAGTAGGTTTGGTCAACTGTGAAAACAGTTGTAGGGAGACAGCAGCTCTCATATCTGTTTCTAAGAGTCCAGCTGTGTACATGCTGACTTGGTGATTCATATGCTGACCTTAATTCATATTACAGTGCCCCTTGACAGTGTGCCAACTGTGAACATGCACGTGAGGTAAAACAGGATCCATGATTTTATGCTTGTCATGAAAATATGAAGCTCATCAGCCTTCTTTTAGTTACCTTTGCCTTGTCAGGTACTGCAAACAAGAGTATTCAATGTCATGAAGTATATAGAAGATACTGATATTATCCATCAGCAAGATTTAATTGGTTAGTTGTGGGATCTGAATACTAATTGTACATAACACGACCGATTGGAGAGAGCAGGGCAGAATTTGTCAACATATTTTTAAACTAGACCTCACAATCAACTTCACTATATACACATGAAATGATAGTTATCTTTTGATTAAATGGAAATAATATTAACATTTGTTGGAGTGAAATATTATCAGAGAGGTTTTAATCTTCATATTTTAACAATGGTATTCAATTTAAGAACTGCAAGAATCCTATTGTTTCAAAATTGGTTAAAAAGCTAATTTATAGTAAAAAATAAAGAACAAAAATGCTCATTAACCAAATTAAACCAACAGTTAACTAGGTTTACACCTGTTTGATTTTAGTGGAAGTTGAGGACTTAGTTCTTGTGAGTGAATGTTTTAAAGTCTCTCACTTGGAGAAAAAGAGGTTTGTAGTTTGAAGTGAAAACTTTTCTGAATTGGAATGAAAAAAAGCGGTATCACAAAACAACTGGAATATTGTCATTATGAAAGAGCTGGAACATTCCTCTGCCTAGAAAAAAATACGATAATTGATGGCTGTTCTCTTTGTTTGAGTGATCATTGCAAGAACCAATCTCAAGGGACAGTAGGAAGGGACAACAGCCACATTGCTACACTACAGTTTGGTGTAGGGCCAGTGTCCTGTCTGGGTTCCAGCTCAAAATAGCCGGAATAATGCAGTGAAATGGTCAGCCTTGTGTTTGCCATGGTTATACTGCTGTAGAGGGAAACTTCTTACCTGGGCTGTGTACCCTGCTGTGCAACACTCCTGTAACTTTACCGTGGGGGACCCCTGTTTTGAGAGTTATCTTCAGGACTGCGCACAGTCCCAGATCAGAGCCAAGGTGTGTGATTCAGTAACAATACTGCTTTTAATTTTGTTGTGAGATGGATGACAGTTTATGTTACCCAGAAGTAGGGATTTGGATGTGGGAAGGCTGCATGGTAGGATCTAGCATGCTGATATTCTTGTGTCATGAAGAAGTACTAGCGTTTGCGTAGACATAGGCTTTTGGGGAAGAAGAGGAGGTTCTCTACTTTTTCGAGCTTTAGCAAATGTAGTGTAGCATACTCACTGCTTTGTCCTCTGATTCAAGAATGACTTCACAGCTCTTCCCAAATTGGAAGGGCATCCATCCATCCCATATTTTCTGCCTCTGTGCTTAGCTGAGCTGTATCTGGTACCTAGAGACTGTGCTTGTTTTTAACTTTGGTTTACATTGGAATTGGAAATATAGCTAGAAAAAAACAGTCAGTAAACATGTATTTAGTTTTTGACCTCGTAATTACTGAATTCCAAGCTTGTGATATTTTTCTTTCCCTGACATTATTTAATATGAAGATGACTGTTTTACATTCGTTATAGTCTCTGGATTGATAGGAACAGTGTCACTGTCACCACAGGCGCTGCCCTTGACAGACATACCACGCTAAGAGAAAGTCATGGGCAAGGCATGGGCAGGTGAGTCTTAACTGTCGTTGCCTTGTGAAGGTTTGGATGTCTGAATAAGGAGGTCAGAAAGGGCAAAGGAAGCATCTGTGTTCAGAGAGGCAGGTGAGACCAGCCTATATTTAAGAAGAAAAAGAGTGTGTCTATTATTTCATCACCAATTCCTACTCCTAATTGGAACAACACTGCAGTTTGGCAAACTGCTTTTGTCAGTCAGTCACTACAGGATGCCACTTCATTTTCCTCTCTTCTTCTTTTCTTTCCTGTGTTGTGCAAAAGATCTTAAGCAAAATTTAACCGTGGGCCCAGAAATGCTTAAACATATGAGTAATTTCATTCCCTTGAGTAACTGTTTTTTAAAACTGTTGCAATTAACCATGCTGAGAAAGTTAACAGTAAGGACCTGATCCTGCAAGCATTTTCAAAGGAACTGAACATACGTATGCTCTCAAATGTTATAAAAAAACCAAGCAATAAACAAATGAAAAAAATGAGAGATTATATTTTCCTTAAATAATCTGAGGCCTTTTTTTGGTGAAAATGCATCTTGCCTATCTGAGTAAATTCTATAAAATTTTGTTCTGAGTAATGCTACTCCCTCCATAGACAGAAATTTTCCGTTTAGCAGATAGCTAAACCTTTCTGCTACTTTTTGCCCAGACCAGCACAAAAGGGATGAAGACTCTAAGCACAGCTATAGTCCACCTAATTTTCATATTACATACACTTAATATTTTTCGGTAGCTTAATGAGAGAAAATGATTGCACCAGTGGTTACTTTGTAGTTTCAGTGAAGCACATAAAAGAAGACTCAGAGAGATTAGTGTGGTCTTGTTATTACAAAGAAATATATTTTCCTGGTGGGTGGATTTATAACTATAATATTCTTTTTAATCCGTGATTGTTTATTACAAATGTTTCAAGAAATATTCTCAGGTTTGAGAGAATGGATCTTGCCTGTCCATTAATAGTATGTTTTATAAGTTGAAACCTTGTTGCTTATGCACACAATTAAGCACATGTGGACCCGCCACTGGGAAGGTCATAAACCAGTTTCATGTATAGCACCATGAAAGAGCTGGAGACAGCTGAGAGTGGAAAGGTGGGGTCCCATCAATTCTATTTGATTCTAATTGTTAGGTATTTTGTCTCATTTGTGCAGAATGAATAAAATAGAGAAAATAATTATTACCTTGGGTAGATCACGTGCTTTAAATCCCGCAGGGTCAAATTCTGGCGCTGTTTATACACAATATCCACACAGTTTGCAGATTTCATGAACCCAGACTTTTATGACTCCTCATTACTCTCGTTATGGACTCTTCCTGAGACTGTAACAGGTTTACTGACTTAGATGAAGAAGAAAACAGACAGTGCTAATTTAAACAGAAACCTGACTGAGATCAATCCTTAGCTAGGCTGGAGCTCAACCACCTTTCTATCACGAACTTGGGTCTATGCTGTCCTTGTGTATGCATGCGTTCAGATAACTTAGCAGAGAAGGCTCTGTTTTGCACACAGCCTTTTGCACAGGCCTATTTTGCACTTCTGTTCTTGGAAGAATACATTAGGTCAGTGAGTATCAACATTACTTACTGTGCTTTGTCCTTTCTTCCTTCTGACTCATCTGTTGTTAAAGGAGAACTTAGATTGGACTGTGTCTAGGGTTTCCCCTGTGTAAGCAGGAAGAATAATCAAACAGGCTCAGTTAATTAGTATTTGTGAGTTGCTCATACTTTACAGTGATAAGGTTCATAAAAATGCCAAGATACAAAATAAAAATGATTTACTTGAAGGCCATAATCCTCTCTGTCCTTTGTCAACATTTGTCCTGTGTAGATTGTTATGGTTTCATAGGAATATAAGATGCTTCTGCAGCTTTTCTCTTTGGAAGAATTTAAGATGCTTTATCATGAATTAGTTAATTTGCACAACATCTTATGAGGTTGATATATACTTTTTCTGTTCATTTTAAAATCTTTAGAGATTAAACCAGAATATATGCAAGTGAGTTGTCCATGGGAAGCCTATGCAGAGCGAATAATAAAACGTGGGCCTATTACAACTGCAGCCCTCTTATTTAACAGCACGGTCATATTTTACTTAAATTTATGTGGAAAGAAACTCATAGTATCAGATAGATGCACTACTAGCAAAGAAAGTTTAAGGAGAACTGTGTCATGGGGAATGTGTGTGCAGTTAGAGGTTCACTTAGAATTTGTGTCTGTGCTTGTTTTGCTTACTTATAAAAATAGCATAAGAGTCTATTAGTCTAATGCTAGTGATAGCATTTCATGTTGCAGTGTTTGTCCATAATATAGGTTCATAGGTTCTGTAGGTATGGTATATCTGCTCAGATAGGCATTTACTGGGAGACAGACTGAATGTTTTCAGGGATGCAACCAGTCCTACAAACCTTTGTACACTCTTTTCTCAGGTGCAATGTTTCATCAAGATCCACCTGTACTCTGTACACCCCTCAAGGCCTCATGCAGTTCTCAGTAGATCTGACTGCTGCTGCAAGTTGGCCTCTTCTTGGACTCTTACAACCTCAGTGTTCACCGACGTGGTATTAGGAAGATAGAAAAGTGCAAGAGACGTAGCAGGAGTCATGTAAAATGCAGAAAGGAGAACAGGCCCACCTGATATTTGTCTGTGCTGTTAGCTGCTATCTGTCCCGTTTATCTCATGGGTCATGTTGCTCTCTTAGGAGCCTGGCACAGAGCTGAAAAACTTGTATCACAAGGCTATTCCAGGTTCATGTTGCCAGCATAACCTGTGGGATTGGATATGAAGTGATGACGTTATTGATTGATAATTTCCAAATGTGCAAGATAACTTTCATTGCTGAATGTGGTAACTTGCCATTGACTTGAGGGAAGTTACATATTTGTTTATAGCTCTGAATCTTAATCTAGAAGCAAAAGGGATGCGCTCTGGCCATACCAAGCTTGTGCCAGTCTGTGGCACGGCAGTTCTGCACCAAGAAGTCTGCACGGTTCCCATTTTCATTACAGTATGAGAGCTCATCCTCTGCGTAATACTTTTCCCCTGGTTGATGTCTCAGACACCATGACAGTCTTGAGCAGGAACATCATGCTCAACTCGCTGGAGGCGTTGCAGAGACAGCTTTACCAATCCCATGTCCACTCCATGGCCTTATTGATAACTGACAGTGGCTTGCAGCTGTCTGAGGTCTGTATGTTCCAGGATTCTGGTGTTTTTTTCTTCAGGGCCGTAGATGGAATGAACATATACTGAGGATACCTACCTACTTTGCTGATGTTGTGTGTCTGGCAAATTCTAATGAATTATGGCACTCACAGGGACTTCAGTTGCACCTTCAACTCTTACTGAGTGCTCAGTGTAGGAGCCTCTGAACACTCAAGGTTAGCTTTGAAAAGAAACTATTCAGCCCATCCTGCTCTCAGAAAAGTTACAGTTAGCAAAAGTGACTTTATTCTAGGGCCATTCCAAGTAAATGTTTTCACTCTTTTCCTAGCAGTGCTAGTTTGACTGTTTCAGCTACTGACAATATAAAGAGCTTCCTCTGTCCCAATCTGAATACCTTCCTTGCAGATACGGTGTTATTACTGCACTTCCATATCCCATAGGCATGGGACAGTCCAGCCTGTGAAGGTGTCTTATCAGTGATAAGAAGAGACATAAAGGTAACTTGTGGCCCAGGTAGGATGTAGACCTGGAGAGTAGGAAGCTCCCTTTAGTGCTGGTAATCAAGCTCAGCTGCTTGTGCTGGTTCTGCAAGTGCTGCAGTATTGCCAGCTGCTTGTTAGATGGGCGCTGCTGTTCCTCTAATTGCGGTCTGCCTTGGCGTTCTCTGTGCAGTAATGTTTTCTAGGGCTGGTGGAAGTACTCCTAGTCCTCTTCTGTACTGTTGGCCAGGTTCTGTGTGTTTTGGTGGCAGCGTATCAGGAGTGGTCCTCCGCTGGCAAGAGCAGCACACCGGGTTAATCTGGGTTCTCCCTCAGAGAAGATTGACTGTAGAAACCTGGGACGGGCTGCCATTTCTTGCAGTGATCGCTTGTATGCGGCTGGAGGCAGGGGGCTGTGCTATGCTTGCATGCAGGATCTTGCTGGATAAACGCGACTTGCCTGTGCAGACCGGCAGCTGTGTTGGCAGCACGTGCTGTGGCAGAGAGCACATGAGCTGAACCAGCAGCTTTTGCCCTAGGCTTGAGGGCTGCCCTGGGGAAAGTCTGAGGTGAGGCTGAGTCTCAGAGGTGTACAACCTCCTGCGACCGCTCTGCAGCTAGACGTCACGTGCACACAGGGATTTGCCTTCGTGGTTGCCTTTGAAGATGCTCCTAGAGAGCGGTGTATGTGCAGATCGTAGAACTAAGGATGTACTAAGAGGAGGGCTGAACAAAGAGAGAAGTGAAGTAGATATTAACGCATAGGGATGAAGGTAGAGAAGAACAAGTGGAAAACTATGCCTTTGTTTGGGATTAGTATAAAAAGCTCTGTCAAATCAGGCTTTTATTTCTGTAGTGCTTCAGAGTTAAGTTCAGATATAATTCATGTATAACATGGCCTGCTTTACAACTGACTACTTAATATTTTTATGAGGCGGCAGATACTTTCAAATCATGTAACATTTTCATATGGTTATATAGAATTATATAGGAATCACTAAAAAATCCTTTCTTAAATTAATACATGTTTATCTGGATGTATGCAATGCCTGTGTTGGCAGATTTTCATGCTTTGAGTCTGTCTCAGGCAGTATCTTGGTCTGTAGAGCACTGAGTAAAACTATTTGATGCACCGTATATGTGCTCAGAGACTGCAGCCGTTCGGGATTTTGTTTGTTGTAGCATTGAGACATATGTAGTGAAATCTGTACTGGAAAAGGCATAAAAGGTTCCTGAACCTGAAATGAAGTATGGTGCATGGTATCTTTTTGTTTCCAGAAGTCAAGCCCCAGTGAATGTCCTCTTTATTTTTTTCTTAGGTTAGTGTTAATATGTAATTGTGCATTTGCACTTTCCTACTTACCATTTATTTTTTGATGGCATGATATTATTGGGGTAATTTGGATCATAAGCACAGAAACACCCCTCTTTTAGATGGCACACGCTTGACATATTTGCGTGATTGTAGCAGCACTTTTAAATGATCAGTCAAAGCTTCTGAATATACAATTGAGATTTTTTTTCCTGAAGGGCATTTTACTAGCTTCCATTTCCCTTTCACGTAGGGAATTATTTTTAAAACTAAAATGATACTATGTGGTGAAGCAAAGTACACTTGTTTCTATTTAATTGGGAAATTTAATTTTGAAGTATAATTAATATATTGCCGATATTTTTTTCTGCTTTTCATTAATTTGTAAAAAGTTTTTGATATATCTGGATGTGGTTTGCTGAATAGAATCTTGGCAGACTTCCACTGCAGCTAGTTTTTGCTGCTATTCGTTAGCTGACTTTTCAAAATAGTATAATCAATGCCTGTCATAACATAAATACATGACCTTTTTGAGTTGCCCAAGTGGCTATGTTTTCTTCTCTCAGAAACAAGTATTAAATTCCTAAGGGAATCAGAAGGTCAAATTAACATTGGCAAACTTAGCTTCTATCATTTTGTCTATATGTTTTAGAAATATTGAATTTTTTCTTAGAGGCTCATTTTTCATAATTTTCCTCATAAGGCATCTAGGGATATATCTTTTTTTTTTCTTTTTTTTTTTTTCCCCCTGATAATGCATTACTGAAAATTATTAGATTTTGCTGAGACCAAAGTGCAGCATGGCTTATGAGTACGCAGCAATCAGCAGATGTTATTGAATGAGATGTATGGCTTCTGTTACCGAAACTTAAAATAATCTACCTAAGTATCATATGTGCCTGAACAACAAACTGAGAGAAGCTGAGCTTCCATAAAGACTAGTCTCACATTAAAACAATGTCTAGAAAACAGTATTTTTAAGTAAGTTCCTTAAAACATTGAAGATATGATTGATGTATTGGTTATAACTGTAGAATGGTAGGGAAGTGGACTGGATTCTTTGTAAGGTTTTTGTATCTGATCTATGGTTTCCCAGGTTTGTTTTATGCTTGACAAGGCTGATACTTTTTCCAGCTTACTTTTGAAGATGTTCAGGTTATTTACATGTAATAGGCAAAATGAATTAATTAATTTTAATAAAGTTGTAAATTAAATTAGAACTTTTTGAACTGCTCAGTAAAATGTTGCTTTTGGTGATATATTTACATAACATATTTTCAGATGTTACCCAAATGTAGGAAGTCATTTTGGTATTATTCTGTTGTATGTGGGCATTTCTGGGTAGATTTGGCGGACACACATTGGTTTCTGTAAAGTTTCCTGTTGTTAGTACAAATACCGTGATATTGACTATGGGGTGACCAGTAATCTAAAAGCAATAACTGTAGGTTAGCCTAGGCATTTGAAAGATTCTTTTGTTTCTGTGTGACATGTTACGTTAGAACGAATGCTTCTCTTTCTTTGCCGAAACATGAACTCTAGAGCTTTTATGAGAGCTACTTTCTGTAAATGTCTGAGGAGAATCTCAGAAGCATGTTGTCTTGATGTACTTAAAATATTACTAGAGGTTTTTGATGGTGAACGTTCATATTAAACCATTTTAAATAAAGTACTAGATTCTTGTTAACCGTGTTTTACTTGTTGAATGTTAGGGCAGTTTATGGGATAGAGATCTTCTGCACTGATATTGTGCGTTTATGAGCTATTATGCTTAGTCAGCAGTGTTAGACCAGTACTGCAGAAATTAAATATTATAGTTTTAACAGCAGTATCTAAATAGAGAGATTTTTTTTTTCTTGGTTTACTTTTTTTTTTGTTTAACTTGATGAAAAACAAAAACAGTACCCTATGTGTTTTCCAGATGTGTTAGAGACATTACATGAAAATTTTTGGATTGCAAAAATGCAGTCAAAAGATTTGGAAGTTTTGTTGCCTATATATTTACATTTATTGCCTATCTTAAGCCAATTCAGAATTGCAGATTTTTGGTGATATTGAAGATATTCCAAAAATATGAAAAATATCAGAAACTGCAAAACATAGAAAACACAACTAGATCCTACCATGGGATTATTTTAATTCCTTTTTCAGTCAGGAAGACATTAACAGGTATCTGAGATGCCACAAACCAGTATATGCTGGTAGAAAATAAGCACAGCATGGCTCGTGGGCAAGGAGCGCTTCCTTAGAAGCACAGCGAGGGCGGCAGAAGGGAAGGAATTAAGAAGATGAATGTTCTGTTTATTAAGAAAAAAAATTCTGTAGAGAAGATTATCATTTAGATAACACTAACATGTAACACTTGTTCTGTTACTTTTTCCTCTTTATAACTATGTATTTTTTAAACTGCTGAACAAAGTGCTGTCTTGTTTACTTCTTTCTGTCTTTTGTTCTCATTGGCATAATCAGAGCAAAATGACTTTCTCTTAATAGAGCCTGACAATCCTGAATCTAACTTACTGCCTCTTTTTCTCCGCCTGTCATCTCTGTAATGGGACAAGGCAGTTGGCTTTAACAAAATCTTGTTTTATTGCTTGCTTATACCTTTGTTGTTATTGTTATGCACAGTGGCGTAGAATAGCTGATCAAATTGTTGTGTTGAGTAAGATCACGAAATTGAAAGTTAGTGTGTTTCACAGTTTGAAGCCAATAAAGAGCTGCAATATTTCTGTTCACATGACTGCACTACTACTGCGGTTTTGGGAACCTTATTGTATATTTATTAGTATGCTGCGCTGAGAGTGGGAACTTGTTATTGTGCTGTGTGAGATCTACAATTTCAGTGTGATATATTATAAGCATGTGATTATCTCATTTATCTTAATTGCATAGGCATTACGTTGCCAAAGTAAATACATGTATTTACAAAGCCAGACGATGTTCCTGAGGGCTTATCAGAATATTCAGCACCTTATTACATCCGTACTTTCCTAACAAAAGTTTTATGACATATGTTTAAAATATATATAATATTATATTACTAATATGAGGACAGTTCATATTGTGAAAGGAAATAAAAAGAAATTATAGAAAATTAGGACAATACTGAAAATTTTAGAAAGTTCATGGTTGCTTCTCTAAATATCCCTCAAAATACATGATTTGAATTCTAATGTACATTGATCTTTTTTTCTGCAACATAATATGTATTTCAGAAGAAGCTGATACAATTAGAAGACTCTATTCTCAATTTGAGACTTGTAACATTGTTGTTTCTTGAAATTTTATTGGAAGAAATTTAATTTAGTAAAGCAAAGAAGTCTAGTTAGAAAAATGCTATGAAAAATAGAAAATCCTTTAAGCTAATGCATTTATTTGGCTGGAAAGGAAATTGAGTAATTCATTGGGCCATCGCAGAGATCTTGGAGCTCTTATTTATTATTTAAAAAGAAATCTCTTGCAATATTTTTTGATTAGAAGGCATTCTCTTAAATTTCCCCTTTAAAAGTCATTACTTCATTGCATAGAAATACAAAGAAAAATTGCATACCACATTGTTATTGAATATGATGAAAAGGAATGTTTGGGTTTCCCATATTGCTCAGCAAAAATAGACAAATAACAATATATATGGCAATGGGAGGGTGATAACTGGATACCACTGAAGTTGGCTCACTGTCTGAGAACTTTCCCTGCTGTTTATGGCAAGGATCTAAAAAGTCTGAAAAGACTTCCCAGGGATGTTTTTGCTGCTATTTGTTCTATCCTACAGCCAAAATACATTTGTCAAAGGACACAAGAAGTAGCAGATTTAGATTTTAGAAAGCTGGCAACTTTTTATTTTGAATAAAAATCTCTTTTACGAAGACTTCATTTGAGACTTGTATTAGGTCCTAATTTTGGATGGCAATTGCATTTTCTCAGGAAATTAACATTTTTGTTGGTTAAAGAAATATCCTAGAACTTCTGATGTAGTTAGGAGATAGGAAATGAATATGAACCTTTACCAGTGTATCTTCTGGAGCCTGAAGACATGCACGTCCTGTGCTTTTGCTGCACCTCTTATCTGACAGAGTGTACAGAAGTGAGATTAATGGCTTTGTTTTTTTTTCTTGATTTTTCTTTGCTATTTCAGAATCTCTCCCCAAGTCTGAAACCTGCAGGTTTCTTTTGCTGCTGACATTCCTGTTTAGCAACAGGAGTTATTTACAAAGCAAGAAGATTCAAGAGGGAGAAAAAGCAGTGGCAAAAGTTACATTGATACAAAGTATTTGGAGACCTCTTCAGTCCTTGGCTCTAGCAGTGTTTAGTATCTGCAAAGAGATTAACGTCTAGGGCTTAGTTCTGTTACTTCTGTTGAAATGAGAAGATTTAGGTGAGATGTGCCGAATTAGAGACTCTGCTGCATATAGATGAGATGCTGATAGAAAGTCAGGATCTGGGGAGAAGTACTTGAATTAAACTCCTAATACCCACCTCCTCATTCGCAGCCAGTGAGGGCAAGAATGACAGGGGTTCTTATTTATGGAAACTTTGCTCTTATCGTTATTCTTTTTTTTAACTATTCTTTTGTAGGGGTTGGCATTCAGCTCACAGAATAAGACATCTTCAGCGTTGGCATGTAGCTGTCTATATGTGACCTGAGTGTCTAAGCTCTTATTATAGTCAGTGGAGCTCTGATCAATACAATCAGTGCAGTCGAGGGAATTATTAACTCATTCTAAAATAGAAACCTGTATTTGGTCAGCTTAATCCATAAATTTAATCCTACCCTGAGTATCTGGTATGTTTTCAGTACTGGCACTGATATATTGAAGCAAATCTATGAACAGTGAGAAGGCAAATCAAAAAAAGAAATAACTAGACCCCCTAATTTTAGGCACTTTAGCATCTCCAGAGGTGTCAGCTAGTTTATGCAAACTAAATTACAAGAATTTCTGTACAGTCAGTGGGAAAAGTGACTAAGATGTATATGCTCATCAAGCTCCAGCAGAGGTGACCAAAAGGGCATATGAGACACTGACCATTTATCAATCAGGCACCTCTTTTCTTTCGAGATGCCGGGCACTAGGGTACTTCTCTGAGGCGTAGGAGCAGAGCGGTGGCAGCTTCTGAAGGAAGGATTTCTGTCTCTTTGCACAGAAGTTGCTTAGAGCAGCTTGTTGTTCACCCTCCTCAGCCTGAGAAGGTTGAATCACCATTGTGAAAGAGTGACCCCACCACCACTGTTATGGTAGTTTTCTGGGGAAAGGCGTCCCTTGTTCCTGGCAGAGTTGAACCCCTGTGCAGCCAGGGATTTAGGAGTTTTGGGAACAAAACAAACCTGTATAAAGATCACTACTAGATTTCAAGCAGTCTTTTGAAGCAACTGTAATGAACTTTGGTGCCTGATCCTTTGGTGTTCATGTGCAACATTAGTCATTGCATAAAATACACAAGTTATCCAGGGCTTGGTTGTGATGACAGTTTGCAGAATTCATATTTACAGGAAGTTGGGAAGTTTATAGGAAGATGTATAGAATATGCATCACTGTGTACTTTACTATTAACTAGTGCTTTTCTAGTAACTGTTAATTATGAAATTTTATTATTTACATTCCCAATTATATAAATATTGAATAGTAGTATCTTTATTTGCTACAGTAAACAGGTCATATCTTAGATAGAATTAAACTACTGTGATAGAAACATTGGTAACAGCTTCAATGAGAGGCAGGTATTTAAATCGGCTTGTCCAGTGGATTAATATTTAAAGTTATGATCCAACAGAAGCACAGGGGAAACATTCAGTATACCGCACTGCATTACAAACACCTTTTGCCTAAACTAAGTATGACTTACTGGAATTGACAACTTAACTGTTTTTCTATTAGTGTCATGCTGCACATTACTCATATACAAACATGTAGTTTCCATCTTTCATCCTTAGTATTCATTTACACTTCTAATATGCTTCAAGAACCAAGTGTCTAACAGCAAAATCAGTTATTTCATTATTTATATGTAATCATGCCCTTAGCATATACAGGCCAATAAATCATATAGAGGTTTTTCTATCGCTGGGATGCATGCACTCTAATTTGGAAGTAGTTAAGTGAGGTGCTTCTGTGCAGGTGTGAGGCATTACGGTAGTGTAAATTCTGCAGAAGAGATCCTAATGCTACTAACGTGACCGTATCTAGTACTTTCTTATGGGTAGGGTCTGGGCAATTTCACCAGAATTCTGAGAATTTTGGGACCATTGCTTCTCTCTCGCTGTCAAATATAGAACATTACTCCCGGAAGGTTAAATGAAAAGTACTTTGGTGCTTATGGTAAGTTAATGCTTTGCTGAAAGCATAGATTCATTAAAAAGCTTTCTCAAACTCATTTTGTTACATTTTGTATTGTTTGTGTAGTCTGTAAGAGTTTTGTTACCAAGGTTGATGTTATTCCGAGCTGTTTTCACAGAATCACAGAATCGTTTAGGTTGGAAGGGACCTCTGGAGATCATCTAGTCCAACCTCCCTGCTCAAGCAGGGTCACCTAGAGCATATTGCCCAGGGTCACATCCAGACGGGTTTTGAATATCTCCAGCGAAGGAGACTCCACTACCTCTCTGGGCAACCTGTGCCAATGCTCTGTCACCCTCACAGTGAAATTTTCACAAATCCTTTTTATTTAGGCAGGATTTAATTCTTGTGTCTTGTGACACAATTTCACCCAAAGGTTTGATTTAATAAATATTTCTTATAAAGGTTAGTTATAAATGTTAATTACTATATCTGAGATTTTCTTCTGTTGTACCAAAAATAGATACATGACATGTTATGCTCAGAATATTATTTTCAGCAAAAGGAATGCACCATATACATGAAGCCAGGAATTTATCTCTGGTCTAATCAAAATTTTAGCAATCTAATCAAAGGACAACAAAGAGTTATTACTAGTCCAGTTTCAAAAATACTAACATGGAGTCTAAATTTATATGGAAAAGCCTCATTAATAATAATACTCTTGAAATTGTTATGCAGGAAAAGTTATTCCTTTCTGGTGCCGTGCTCACTCTTCTGGGTCCTAAGGTTGACAGTGTCAGTCTTCCTCAGGCAGGATAGTGGCAGGAGGGGTCAGGGTGAACCTCCTGTGGTCTTTGCTGGGAAGAGTTTAATGTTAGTTAGATTCCTTCCTCCTCAGCCTTGGGGTTCACTTTTAGGGTTTTTTTCGCATCTCCTGCCCGCAGGCTGCTCCCTGCCAGGCGATCCCCGGCCGCGGGGAGCCCGCACCAGCCCCAAGACCCGTGCACTCAGCGTGCTGCGCAGCCTGCCACCTCTTGCCAGGAATGGCAAAAAATCATATTTACTGGCCTATACTTGGCAAAAGCCTTTCAGTTGTGCACTTATATCAACTCAGTAATGTCCAGAAATAGGCAATGAGGTCCACAGGTGGCTATGTGTAGATTGGGAATGCTTGCAATGCTTGCAATTTAGACTTTGGTGTTTTCTCTGAGTTATGAGTTCCCCACATCCCTGAAAATCAAGCTGCTTCTCTGTAAGCATCTTTGCTTAAAGATATTTTTAAAGGTAGGCCAAAGTTTGTAATTAATTTGCCTCATAATAATTAATTTGGCTTCATATTCATATTGGCTCCTGTGTTGTGGACTTATTTCATTTTTTTGTTTTTAACAAGTCTTCTTTTTTCCTGTTATAGAGTACACTGTCTTCTCAGGGCAAGGCTCAGAGCTTTCTCAGGCTCTTCTGACATAAATCTAGCAAAAACAAGAGTGATGTAAAGGGTAGGCCAGAAGGTGAAATCTAAGCGAAGCTGTCACAAATTAAAATCCAAACTCAGGCGTGCTGTAATTTACAGGAGTGCATGACATCTTTCTGAGTGGACATTTTTAAAGCTAGTTTCTAATGAAAGTAATCAGAGTGGCTATTGAGGAGATTCCACTTTTCCTACTGTTAAGAGACATCCAACATGTCTTCAGTGCTTCTTCGTAATCATGACAAGTATATGATAGGTTATGATTCACAGCAGTGGGTGGCAAAGGAGCATGGCATATGTTTGTTCCTGGGGGACTCTGACTCTGTTTCAGAATCACATGTTCCATGTCAAATTTTTGGCTCCGAGTTAGTGATGACACTGATATACAGAATGAGGTACTGAATTGTTTGGAGGGAGAGAGATTGTCTGTTGTCTAAAAAATTACAGCAGTTGGATATCCAGCACATTAGATCTGACAATGTAGAACCGATGTTACCTTGAAATGGTTGATGAGAATTATGCTTTGAGTTCAGCGGGACCAGTACCGGACTATAGCAAGAATAATGGAAGACCAGAGGAACTTGAATTTAACTGCTTGGCAACTCTAGTCAGTTGCTTGGCAGCATCTGGTTTCTATTAGTATATTAGTTATTTTCAAGTAATTTGGAGGTCAGGAACTTGAACATATGAGAAGCACAAGAAAAGGTACAGGAAGAAAGGGGAAGACTTGCAGTCACGTGAAATAAGTCAAAAATGAGTTGCAGAAGGTGTTGCACTTACACGTCAGCCTCCAGAGTCCTTTGCTAAGAGGAGTAAGACGTTGATGGTGAGGGTTCCTTGTTCGTCTTTGTCTGTCAGGAGCACTGCGATATTGACATTGGTGGTTTCTTATTCCTTGCTCTAGAATGCGCTTGAGACTGTTTTTGCATTTTTACTGTCGTGTATTACACCTTGCTTTTTGTCTCTTTGGTCTGCAATTCCACATTGCATCTGACTCTATTGCATAGGGAGTGTCTTACATATTGGATACGTACTTTGTTCTCTTTGTTACCCTTGCAATTGGTTTTGCCCAGGTCTGCATTTCTTTAAGTGACCATTGGTGGGGTTTTTACAGTCCTGGGACCTTCACTGTCCGCTTTCTCATCATCTCTTGCTTTTACTTCACTAGAGCGTGTCCTATGTCGCCATTTTCAAGGCCTGCGCTCTCATACCATGCCCGTATTCGCCTGCGCCACACCGTTACGCTAGAGTCACAGATATTTCCTTCTGCACAGAATAACTACTTGTTACTACTGTCTAAGAAAAAGTTATGAATATACCACACAATTGTTCAAATGTAAGCAAAATTGAAACAAATTAGGCAGCGGTCACCTGGGCCACCTGGGAAAATTGCTGTTTCCACTAAACAAGTTAAAACAAAGCTCCAGGCAGGCCAAGGCAAGCCTAGGCCAAGCAAGTCTGACGGACGTCAGTCCCAAGGCCATGCCTAGGTAGTGCAAGGACTGTGGCCGCTTACTAGCAATAGAAATGCTACAAGGCTGCTAAGGAGTAAAGACAGCAGTAAATCTGGGAAGAAAAATGATAACGTAAAGAAGTAAGTCTTAGGAAGGGTGCGTGGCTTATATTGTAGCAGTAGACTGTTACTTGACATTTTATAGTCAGTCTGTTTGACAATTTGGGAACATCTTTAGAATATTTCCTATTTGCCTCACCATAGCAGGAAGACTGTCTAAAAGGTGGTAGTTTAAAATGTTATTTAAAAGGTGGTAATAAAACTTCCTCACTGAAATAAATACTATCCTGATTCTGTATTGAACTTATTTCAGGGATTACTCTGACTGTAGTTATGCATGCTTTCTATCAGGCAACAGGAAAAATGTTCCAAGATGTGAAGACGTTCTCCAAATTCATCATGTAAAAATTGAACTTGAAATTTTACCATGAATGGATTTCTGTAACTTATTACAGACTAATGTGATTGATTTAAACTTGTCCATTCTATTCCATCTTCCTTTCTAAGGGTGTTCTACATACATGTCTACACAGAAGACACTGTAAAAAAATAAATAATAGCTTGGGTCATTTAATTTAATAAGTGCTAAAGTATTAACTTTTACAGCACATTATAATGCAGGTTCATGTTTTTAGTGTTCCTTTCCTGTCTCTCAGCTTAGTATAATGGGATCTGTTGAAGAATATTTAAGCTGAATAAAAATGAAAGAGAAAGATCTTGCACTGAACATCTCAAAGTGTGACTAGGCAAAAGATTTGAAGATCTGTAGAACAGGAATTTTAATAATCTCATTTTTTAGCTGAGGGGACTAGGTTATAATTGGTTGCAGGAAAGTTGTCAAGCTTTACTTTAGTTCGTTGTTTTTGTAATAATATCTTGGCATTTCCGTACTGAAAGCTTTGTCTCTGTCTGAGCTATTTCTTTAAAGTGTGTTTTGTCGTCATATATTATGGGTCTGGGACAGTTGCCTGTGATTATATGATTGCTCATGAATGCTCTGCTAATGGTATTTTTCCTGAAGAAAAATATTGACTCATTTGTTTTGAACTCCCACTCCACCCACATGTGGTAGTGTAGAATTATGTAAATTTTGTAGATGAGAAAAGTTAAGTTGTACCAAGTGTAATAATGTTTATTTAAATATGCATCTCTCTTATTGCAGCCTGTTTTGAATGTCTGTTATGAAAGGCCTGTTTCAGCACATATGTGAAGACTTAGGTTTTTGTGTGTGATCCTTAAAAATATTGCCCTGTAAGAAATTGTAATACAACAGAACGTAACAAGTAAAAGACCTTCCATTTCTAATTAAACGAATCAGTCTTACCTCCATCTATCAAATACAGATTTACTGTAAGCATTTATTGACAATTAAAGCTTTTCGTTTTAAGTTTTAACTGCAGTGGATTACACTGCAGTTTATAAAACACCTAAAAATTCATATTTTTATCACATCAAGGCTGACAAAAGTAGTGAAGGTTTTGTGTTAATTTTGTCCCTTTCTAGCCTAGGTTGCTTTTGGAAATGATGTTTCATGCCTTTGCCTGATAAGAACAGCAATGCACGCTAGGTACATTGTCCAAACTGATCTAAGCCATACTTTCATTTTGTTTTGAAGCCTTTATAGATATGGAGAAACTACCTTGAATTTAGGACATTACTGTATCAAAAATGTGTAGAAGAGCTAAAAAATGCTTAACTGCACAAAAAATTCTGGAAAAGAAAGGAGATAGTGTTGTTCCATTTCAGGACATCCTTTATTTAGATTGTAAAGGTATATTTTTTTATACTGTCTTTTTATTATGACTTAGTATTTCTTTTTCATAGCTGTTATGTTGTGGAAAAATGGAAACTTAACTACAAGGGATGAATTGCATTAGATGCTATTCCAGGAGTACAATAACCTGCGTACAAAGCTTAAATGAACATGCATTTAAACTCCAGCATAGGCAAAGCTTTTGGGAAGTACTACAGAAATCATCAAAGTCTTATTATTACAGTATAAAAAATTATAAACTCTCTGAACAAGGCTACATAGCATTTGGACACTTCTAGAAATGAGCAAACTGAATGAACCAAAAGAGAAAATGCCTTCTGTGTTCTCTCTGCCTTATTAAACCTTTCCTTTGCTTCATTGCCAAGTTAAGAGTTGGTCGTCCCCCCCCCCCCCCACACACACTTTTTTTAATTTCAGCAAAAAAATAGCAAATCAGCTAAAAATTGTTTTAAGTCATCTTGGTTTAGAAGTCTTTTAAGTTGAATTACAGACTATTTTTCAGAGTATTGACTTTCTCTGGAATATGCATTTGTGATGCTTTATGTAAAACTTGCAAGGATAACACTGTGACATAAGACTCCTCTATTTACCTCTTAGTTAGAAGTTTACTTTTATCCTAGGAAATGTCATTCTGATATATGGCTTTAATGCCTGAAGGGAATCAGCAGGAATGAATCATACCAGGTGATAGAGGTGTGATGGAGAAGATTGAAACAGTGATTAAGGTTCTTAATTAGTAAGAATCTACAGGCTATAAATTAGTGCCAGCAGAACTAATTATAGTTACTTTTGTTTGGATTTGGTGACAAGTGTACCAAGGTTTAGAAGGCAATTTTAATGTGAAGATTGAAAGAAAATGATACTTGTTTATGTGATGCAATACAGATGCACCTCAAACATTCACAGATAAACTGAATTTTTTTCTATTGTTATAGTCATTAGGCCTTTATATTTGTTACCCAGTGGGCATTTTTGTTTGAACTCAATTGAGTTACAGGATTCACTCCTTCTGTTTTACTCTCTGGTGTTGAATCCTGATGGATGGTAAAGACTTATTTCATATTCATAAGTTTAGGAGCACAGCTGAGAGTTTTTCTTTTTTATCTATATGTATACACCCTGTCTTTTTGTTATTTCTTCATGAGGACAGATGGAAAGGAGGGGAAGTCAGACATGGAGAATGCTACCTCTCCCTCGTTTAGATATGTTAGCACTTTATACACAAGTGTCTCCTGGTCCTCGAAAAGCAGAGTACTCTTGGCAGATGTCTTTGGCCAAAGGACCTAGTGGATACCCCTGTCCAGGCTCTTTTTTTTTTTTTTTTTTTTCCTATTATGCTGGTCTGCTCTGGATTAATATGAGGCTACTGGGCATCATATAGTTTGTAAATGCACTGGGGTCCTGATGTTGCGCAAATGTTTGGTCGTTAGGGATCCTCAGACCTTTAGGTCTATTTTGATGACTAAATGTGATCATTGTCCTCCTTATTTTCTCTGGAGCACTGCTATGGGAAACAGAGTTGTATTGTAATGCGGTATGGCAACTAGATATTAGAAATTTTATTGAGATATCACTGTTGACTGATGTTTTGTCACAGCCTAAACAGCCTGTGGGTAGAATAGAATTTCTTTTTTCCTGATTAGTAAGCTTTCTGCATTCTTTCCACTTCTCCTTTACCTCCCTACTTTAGGAGTATAAATCATCATTTCCTTTTTTTGCTTTTGTTGTATTGAAGCTGGACTGTAATCCTGACCCTCACCAAGCCATGGGAGGCAAACAGCTATATTAACGCTATGATCTCCAAGCCCATCCAAATGACCTCTCGTAATACAATGGACTGGTGCTTTTAGTCACCTTTCATCTGGCCTAGTTCAGATTCTCTGTTCACCGTTCGTGTTGCAGAATCTATTGTTCATATTTTTGATGGATAACATATCTAGAGTTTGTTGAATCTGACTCTCAAGTTGAGTCAGTTTTAGTCCTCCTCACCCTCCTACTCCTCCTGACATTTCTTCATCAGAAGGAGGAATATTCTGACTCATACTTTTTTTTTGAGAGAGAGAGAGAGATCAAAGGGAATTCAATGTGAAGAAAACATATCCACATGTATCAAACGACAAACTTTCAGAATATTAGTGCAGTGTATTGAACACTTTCGTGGCCCCTTACTTTCTGGCTTCTAACAGCTTCCTAGGAAATTTTTTCCCCCCTTATCTCTTTGGTTCAAGAATCAGTAGATCTGAAAAGTAGACTGCTCAGGAGACTCTTTCCTTTGATTAATAACTGAATATATTTGTTGTAGAGCCAAGAATGGAACATCTTGTAACTGTTGGCAGCGTTACTAAAAGAATAAGTATCCTCATGGAAGGGGGCAGAGCATAACGAGAGTTTTGATCAAGAAGAAAGAAGACAGCCTTAGAAAGGCTTTCAAGAGTTGTTGCGTTATTGTAAACAACCATCTATTTTCTTCTGGACATGGCCCAGTGACTGCAGGAACTAAACAAGTCATTTTCAGGCTCCTATGATTCTAAAACTGGACAATTTTTTAGCTACTTGACTTCCTTTCTTCCTTTCTGGCAGACTCTGCCTGACTTTATATGTCTAATGCCAGGAATGTGGCATTCATATTTTTTAGCTCAGGAGCTTACCACTGCAAATCTGCATAAGACTGCTCTCATTTTTGATTCTGAAGTGCTCAAGTTTGCACTGCTAAAGAAAACTTGAGCATGTCACATAAGATTTTTGGGGAAACTCTTTCAGCGAGTTCATTCCAAGACGAGCAGTCAGAAAGAAAGTCCTCATTTGAGTTTCTCCAAAGTAGAGGAGATGGGAATTGCAGAATGGTCTCCTATTGTTTAATATTCTCTAGTGGCTGAGGAGATAGCAGGTCAACGCCAGCTCCTTCTCCTACACTACTCTTTCTGTAAAGGAGGTGCCTGGGAAGTAGCTGCAGCACGACATACTCTGACTCTCTCTGTAGTTGTGTTATGACCGAGTGTCGTTCTCAAACGTGACAAGGAAAAGCACTTTCCTGTGTTGGCCTTGTATTCTCTGAACCTGGGACAGAAAACACTTCCTGACGGTGCATCATCAGGAATCTGCTGCATCCAGCAGATTCTGGATGCTGCAGAAAATCTGGCAGTCTGTGTGTTTCACACATCTCACAGCCTACTCCTAAGTGTCAAAAGACTAGCAAGTGTAAAGGAAGCAGCGCTCTTGAGGAAACCATTTGCCCGCCAGTTACTTGATCTGACAATTTCAGCCATTTGATTTCCCTGCCCCCCCGTCCCCCGGAAAACCGGGGTGGGGGGGAGAGCACAACCCCAAAACTCTCACTTAATCTTCTCTGAATTCAGTAGATTCTTTGGATTTGGAACTACAAAACTTTGGCCTCTAAGATTCAGAGGTGGTTTAGTATTCTTTTCTTTTCAAGTCACACATTTCAATTGAATATTTTTAAAAACACAAGTGTGGTACTAGTAGGCGATAGTAATTTACGTTTGCAGAACCAAAGTCCCACTAGATTTATCAGGGGGCTTTCTGGTACCTGCCTGTGAATTTCAGAGAACGTTTTAAGAAACTTTCTGAATTTTCTGCTTTTCTTGGTTTGCATCTTACAGTATAGCTAAAAAACAGTCACTACAATCTAAGTAAAGTTTAGTATCAGTAGATCTAGACACAAGGTAGTGACTGACTGTGGTAGCAGGGTGCACATGTAATATCGTATGTGTGAATATGTATATATGTGTGCATGTAGTTATGTGTCTTTCAGGATCTGGGCATAGTTAATGACATTTGGTGTGAATTTTTTAGTTTAGTATCCAGATGCTGTAGTAAGTTTCTCTTCTAGATTGATGGAAGTGTTTATCAAGTGAGTGATGCTCATTCTGTCATCAGGTGATTTGAAAGAGGGATTTTGCTTAGTAATTCCTGTCAGGATATCACTCAGGGTAATACTATAAAAACAGAATATTTGTGCACACAAAGGAACTTCATTAGCTTAATTTTTGCTTAATCTGCACAACACTAACAATTAAAAGATGTAAAAGTTTGAGGAGGGGAATACTTTTCATTGAAGATATGCACGTTCCTTGGAAATATATACCTATATATGTGTGTGTATATATAAATGTGTGTGTATACATGTATGCATACTATATATATATATATATATATATATATATATATATATATATGAAACATGCCTCAGTCTTTCTTTAATCTCCATCTTCCTATAGACAATTTTTTTGCATTTTGTTTTCTCTTTCTGTTCTATACAATCTGAAAACCCTTCTGCGTAAGGATACCTCTTACACAATTTAGCTTGATTTGTAGTGACCTACGATAAAACAGAAGTTAATTTGATTCTTTCTGCTATCATAGGAATAAATGGGCACTGTGTATGTGGAAGAACATTAGTAAACTAATGTGACAAGTATTATCAGTCTCATAATCTGAGTCAGGAGAAGTGACATTTTCCAGATCAGGTCTTTAAGCATGTGCCTACTCTATTAAATTTGTGAGAGTTTCCTGAATTAGGCCCCATGAACACTAAAGACTTTCAGTCCAGCAGGAATTATCAGATTTGATTACTCCAAGCACTGCTGGAGGTGGTTTTCTACCAGCACGTCGCAGGCCACTGGCGTGGGCTGCCGGTGGGTCCTGCCGGAGGCAGCGAGGACTGCGGCGAGGCTGACGGAGCCGGGCCGTGTCCGCCAGCCGAGCGTGGGGGCGCAGGCTCCTGGGGGACACGGTCTCTGCCCGCTCACTTGGAACAAAGATCCGATTTCCTCCTTGGCACGAAAGCCGAGTCTGGGAGCTGGGGTGGATATTTAGTCTCCTACCTGGTGCAGCATTTCTGTGTCCTTTAGGACACAGCGAGAAGGACGAGCGATCTGTTCCCTAAGTGGCAGAACGTTACTGCGTCCTCCAGCTGATAGTCAGGATCTCCTTTTGGAGCTAGAAGGGAAATGCTGTTTCATTTTTAAGGGGTGGGGTGGGAATCAGTCTGCTGACTGGCAGGCAATAAATAGTGTGTGTCCTCTAGCTGATACCAAAGACTTGATTCTCACTGGCTTTGAGGAAGGGGCAAAAAGGGAGAGGAAAGCTTTTAGTGTTTGGGTTAGCACTGACGTACTTAATTTGTAGGTAGGCAGGTGATAGTTCCTGCTGTGTATATAATAATGCAGAACACTGATAAAACACGTTATTAATTTCAGTTGAAAATGGCTTAGCTTCCCTATAACACTGAAAAGAAAATTAAAGGCTGTCTAATATGTTTTCTGCAAAATACACATTTTGTTCCTTATCTTCTGTAAACAGATGTTTTGATGTGATTTCTTTTATCATAAATTAGTTTTCCAGTATTTCTTGCATTCAAGTATTTCTAGCTATTCATAGGGTGTTAAAATTAAAAGTTGATGAAACAAATAACCCCCACAAGCAACAATAATAAGAATAAACCCCTCATATGCGGTTGGGGAGTGACTGCTTATGAAATAGGTCAGCTTATCTTTGTAGCAAATGATAGCTGTGAATTGCTTTGATATTTTATCTTCTATGGATTTAACATGTATATAGTTAATGAAGAATAATAAATATTAAACTAATAACAAGTTGCTAAATGATTTAATTTTCATAACTGGAAGTTATCTTTGCGTAATTCTAATAATTAGGACAAGTTCCTTTATTCAGAACTTTGTTCTGTCTCAAAGTAAGTGAGAAGAATTTGGCTGTTAATGAGAAGACCTGCTACTCTTAGAGGACTGTTTGGTACAGTTGAGTATTTTTGAGTATTTTTCTTTTAGCCTAAGCAGATGGGGAAAGTGAAGTGGGTAAAGACGTGGAAGTGAATTAAGATTTTCTTTTAATTTGCATCTATTAATATCGCTCACGTGGGTTAACACAACATGTTTGATGTTTCAAAATCCTTTTGTGTCAGCTACCTTGTTTCTTTGCGTTACCAGTTAGTCTTGTATGTAACAGCTTATACCCTAAGCATATGTGTTACAATACACAAAGTACAAGCTCTGATGTTTAAAATAGATTCTCCATTAAAACCTGCTTTCCTTTTAGAGGGATGATATGTACGTAAATGACATACTTGCCATGAAATATCAAGATTAACTTTCTCTACAAGAAAACGTTATATCATCTTCAGATAAAATAATCTTTTGCAGGGTGAGATATCAATAACTTTAATGATTACTAAAAATAGGGCTATTCTTGGCTCTCTTGTAAATTAATTCTTTCAGTCAACTAAGTTACACTAGTCAACACATGATGAGTAATCTGTTTTTTGGGTTTTTGGGGTTTTTTTTTTTGGTAAGTGCAGGATACAGAAACCTTTAGTCTTCAGTCACTAATAGATCTATTTCCTCACCCACTAGACCAGTACTAGCTTGGAATCATGACAGTTAATGAAGCCATGAAGGGACACTGTCACCTTGAGTCAGACTTCAGATATGAGCTTCTGTATGTCAAAGTGTTAGAAAATCTTGTTTCTAATAGAGGAATATCTTTTAGTTCGGCTTTGAGTTTCCCCTGTAGAATTGGCTAGCATCTGACTGTCAAAATAAAAATGTGATAATAAAATAAAATAAAATAAAAGAGAAAAAGGTTAGATGAGTCTTATTATTCAAGATGAATGTGTTATGCAAAAACCAATAGTAATCAATAATGAGATAAAAGTAAGCATTATACTGGCTTTCATAATTCAACAGAGTAATAGCATGGAGAGAAACTTATGTTTTAAAAAATGAGTAATCTTCAATTTAATGTTTCTCTTTAAAGCATCTTTTATTTTTACCAGCCTCCAGCTGAGTTATAGACCAAGGAGGATAAACATTAGAACTGCAATTGCACCAAGTGTCCTTGCTGAGATATTGTATTTCATCTCTTGCAGATGAAATGTAATACATGGGCTCAAATAACTCTTAAAAAGTTGCTACTCTGAAGTCAGCAATGATAAAGTCAATGCTTTCTCATGTTTAGTATACGTAATTTTCTGCTCATTATAAGGCAATACTGAGAGTTTTTTTTAAATATATGCTTTTGGAACTTCTCACATCTTTTCCCATATTCTTATAGATACATTTTTTTTTTCTCATTTTACTTTTAGAAACAAAGAAAACAAAAGAAAAATGCTCTCCCAAAAGTATAGGCATTTTGATTGTCCACTGTTTTATAGTCAGGGCTTTTTATTGATAGACTCATTCTCTGGATGTAAAGGAAGAAGCAAAACGTCCAAAATGCTACTTGTATATGTCACAGGTATATGGGAAGAAGACCAGAACAGGGTTTCAGATGCAGAAGAGTGAGGCTTGCAAAGCATTTTGAGGCAGGATCGGTTTATAGTGGGACCTGGAAAGTCACAGTGACACTGACACTTAAAATGAGTCTGGATGCAGAAACCAAAATGTGTTTCATCTGAATTAACAGACTTAGTTGTTTGGCTCAATAGTCATCCTGGCTTAATATTCCAATAAGTCTATCCTTTAAAAACACCTCACCCCGGAAAACCCTCCTTATAAATAAAATGTACATACTAGTTTCTTCAAAGTAATTTAAGATAGAATATTTTATAAGTGAAGTAAAACAAAGAAAGAGTTAGCTGGAAAGTGAAGCAGTCGCCAACTCATCTTTGCCCTCAGGCCTTTTACAAGGTCAAGGCCACCTTGAAAAAAGCCCTGAGGCCAAAACTGTTGATTTTAGCCTTATCCTTCCCATAAGGCTATTCATTACACAAAACTAAATTACTTTTTTTTAAATATATATATATATATTTTTTTTTTCACATGAAATAGCTGGTGTGATTTGTTTAAAGAGACCATTTGAAGTCTGTGCTATAGCACTGGTTTCGTGGAATGTCCTTATTTTGGCAAACTTTGGGAATTGTGGCTGACCTTATTACATCTAACTAACTTATTTTAACGTATTTTCCCTTCTCTGTTCAAAGTGTGACAGCAAAATTATTTTCCCCTTCCTGGTATGTTACACTTGATAACTTTTACTTTCCTCCTTTCCTCTCCTGTGAAAGGACCCCACCAAGCTTTTTACAAAAGGTTCTAAGTCCTTAGTGCTTTTCCCTTTTCTAAAAAGCCAATGCAGCTGGTCCAAGAAGCTATTTAGTGGTCTCATGTGGCTTTCCTTATATTAAACAAATAGAAAACAGTACATTATTTACTTAAGTGTGGGTCTGAACTGATTTTGCTCCAACAGCTCAGTTGTTAGTGGTCATCTTTCCATCTCTTCTTTCCTTTGCTTCCAATATATGTTTTATAGTCAATTAACTAGGTCACCGGTGAGACGATGACTTGCATGCGATCGATGTTAGTTTCTGTGCCACTGGAGATGTTGATGTAGCATGGTGATGGGAGTCTTATTCTACATATGAGTCTCTGTAGAGTACAGCAGAGTCTTAATGTCGTTCTTCTACAATTTGACAGCTCGTAGCGCTAGAAGAAGTTGCCCAGAAAGGGCTAGGAGGTTCAGTCCTCTAAAGGGCAGAGCTGCTTTGGCAGCTGGCGAGTCTCTCTTGGGTGTCACACTGAAGTACACTCTTGTTTGCTGGAGACTGAGCACCCTGATTCATGAACATTTTCCTGCCCTCTTAAGGGAACCTCTTAAGGGAACCAATGAAGTAACAAAATACACTTGGAAGTTGTTTGTTCATTTAAATACAAACCAAGCTTTGGTGGGGGGAAAAAAGGCCTTCCTTCATGGCAGTAGTAATTGACTTTTGATCCAGTCTGATATTTCTCCTTTCTGTAAGAACTGATTTTTGTCTTACGTAAAAGGACATAAACTTGACCAGAGGCTGTTCTGACTGTTCTGTTATAGAACAGAGGCAGATTCAAGTTCCTAAAATCCTAACACATGTCATTCAGTGGTATATTGAGCCTGTATGAATGTGTTACATTTTTATGCAAATGTATGTAAAGTTTAAGGGACTAGACTGAGAATGAGTACGCACTGTAAATTGAATCTGGTGATAGGGAGGTGATAAAAGCTTATGGGAAATCGTGTGAAAAGGCATGGACCTTTGTTTGTTAGGCTACTTGGGATGCCTGGGAGCTGAGATTTTGAGGACGTTCTTGTTAATTTTATTCAGAATTTGGTATCTAAGTCCCTTATGTGCCTGCAAAAATAAGAATTTTGATTTTCTTAGTGGACTGAGTAATATGTACTGTTATTTTGTAGACTATAGTTGGAATTGATTTTAACCAGTGCTGCCTTTCATTTAACTATAGCTGGGCTACTGAAAAGTTATGTTATTTTCATACTTAAATGTTATCTAAATGTAGATATGAAAGATATGGTAATATGGTACCTTTGAGAGATACTGTAAATTAGAAGACTCAGTAAACCACATGTATTTATATGTATATATATCTATATACACATACACATAGTTTTACTGTTAAATATAGATTTTTTTTATTGATGGTATGCCATTTGGCCTATTTTCTCCAGTATTTCAGTTGCTGACCTGAGACTGAAAAGTGACATTTTTTCTTAATTTATTTTTCTCTAGTCCATTATGGATAATTCTCTTTTTATTTCTTTATTTTGGTTATCGTGGTGATGGAATAATACATTAACTGCGATTCCTGGAGCTGTAAATAAGCCTATCTCTTTAAAAGAGAAACGTAGGTAGCTTGCACTGAAATATTACACCTAAAAGATACTCTTTGTGCTTGTAAAATAATATATGAATAAATGTAGGAGGTTGAGGGAAAGTAGAGGAGGAGCCAGTTTACCTGGGACCTTTAGCTAATTAAAGCAGTGACTTTGCAGTCTTCCCCTATTTCTTTATCTGTAGTCCCACTTCAGCGTGCAAGGAATTTTTGTTAAATGAACGGTGCTTTGAAAATGATGGCTTACTGCAGGGAAGGGGAAAAAGAAAAGGATTCTTTCTATACATCTGTTTCATGATAATCCAAATTTACGGATAAGTTGGTATTTGTGTGCATCCTACACCATGCAAATTTCAACTAAGAAGTTGAACAAGTTCACTTTTATTGTCATCTGCCTAGCAAAGGAATTCAAATAATAACTTTGTGTCTCTAGAATAAAGTTTCAGTGAAGGATAGTTGCTTGGATTACTTCCTGTGAATTGCAGGGCCATGCTCTTGTCAAAGATAAAACACTTATCTTTCCCTGTCCTTTCCCCTTCCAATGTCAGGACTATAGACTGAGAAAAACATCTTTACTCTAATACATACGCACATGCGTTAAAAAAAAAAAAGAGAGAGAGAAAGCTATTGCTCCAGTTTGAAATTAGGATTTAAGCTCAACCTTGATTTTAATTATAACAACATATCTTTGACACTTTATTCTGCCTATTTGCTTTGCTTATATGTATGCCTTATATAGTATTTAAATAAATGTAATTTTCTCTTAAGTTTTTTTATTTTATTGTACTACTCTGAAATCTAACCCAGTTGATTTTTGCATAAAATGTATTGATGAAGAAGTACGTTCATTATTCATGTGTCAGTAAGGCTCAGCGATTTCTAAAATTGAGTAACCATGGAAACATTACTGGATAACATAAGAAAGAAAGCACAGCAGTAAATTTACAGTTAGTCTTGTAATCAAAAGTTATTATATGGATTCAAATTTTACAGTGTAACCAAGCTGTTTTTCAGCTAATCTCTTTACCAGTTTAAGTGTCTACACGAATATTTTCTCTCTCTCTCTCTCTCTCTCTGTATGTGTGTGTGTGTATATTTATAAAATACATACATACATATGTATACATATATATATATATCAGGTTTTAAGGGAAGCCTAAAAGTGAGATAAACATTTTTATTTACCTTTGTTACAGTCCTTTTTTGATTTTTATGTTTCATTAAATTCTAGCCAGAAAATCCATCAACTTCTCCCACTTCATTTTCGTTTCGTGCAACTTTCTTTTCTAAATGAGAATTTGATAACTTCTCCTGAGTTATATATTACATTTTAAGGGCAAATTCATAAAGCATTATGTGGTGGAACACTCTAGTAGTCAGAGCATTAGACAGATCACAGATGGATTACTGGACAAAGGTGTAATAAAAATGTTACAACCGCAAGGTAAAGTCAGGTTTTTGATACTGTAAAAAGCATGTGTTGTTTTTAATGCAATAAATTGCAAAACTGCTAGAGTTTTGCATAGTACTTTAGCACACATTCTGATTTCTGACATATATTTTCAATCTAAAAATCACAAGAAATATAAATTAGCCTTTTTAGACAAGTATGCTGTTTGGGTTATGCCATTCATATAATGATCTACTGCCTAATGTTTTTCTCCTATATGTCATTGTGAACCTAAGTCTGTTATCTTTTCTTAACATTTTTAATCCACATGACTTCTTCCTGTGTCATGGCAGAGATTCCCTTCCCTGTATGGCAGAGATTGTGTGGAGTTCTGTGGGGTTAAAAGCAATGATTTTTTTCAAGTTACTCTTGCTCTCCCTCGCTATCTCAAAACCGTAAGGTCAAATGCATTAAGCATAAGGAGAAAGAGAAGATTTCCAGCTTCTGTCCTTTAAAGTTTTGAAATTTGGAATCTATGAATTTCTTTGGGGTAGGAGTATTTGTTTTTCTGTGTAAGTTCAGCATTTGTTGGGAAGGAAGTCTTGCAGAATCTTTTTGGCCCATATCTCCGTCACTTGCCTTCTCCTGTCACGCAGAGGAAATGAGAGAGGAAGCTAAGTCCCAAAATGTATTCTCTTGATTCTGGTGTAACCTCTAAAATGCCTCAAATGTCAAGCTATGCCCACTGTGAGCAATTCATGAAGAAATTGCCTCAACATTTTGATCACAGTCAGGCTTTTATTATGAAAGTAGCTGATGTAGAAAGACACCTTTAGAAGTGTGAAAACAAGCAACACAATAAGTAAAGTAAAAATGATAAAACTGAGCACAGCACTGGCACAGTACAGCTCCTGTCCCTGGCAGTAGCTGCTGTCTTCAACAATAGCCTACAGCTGCCTGGAAAACCCCACTCGCTATAGGGAAGTAATTTCTGTTGGTTAGCTTTCATTTTAAGATCAAAAGAAGAGTTCAAGCCGGAATCCTGTATGTGAAAAACTCTAAGCTTTGAAAGTTTTGTGTGTCTGTGTCTATGTTTATACATAAAAATGTCACGTGAAGCTCCTTTATTTTTACGAACTACCTTGTAATGAAACACTTTATCTCATCTGGTTCCATAAATAAAGTTTCTTTTGTTATTTGAGCAATTGTTGACAACACACGGCTTTCCAATCAAAAGAATATATTCAGAACTTCAAGCAGGAAAAAAAATTAAAAAAAAAGGAGTTAAATAGGTGTGCAAATCATTTGCACTTCAGAAAGTTGCGTCACTTCTTCCTTCCCCATGCTTTCTGTGGTGAGAGAGACATCTCACTTTGAGTGTATATCTGTGGTATGATGATACAGAAGCACAGGTGCCGTCTCATTTTCTCACCATTTTCACAGTAAGTTTATATGTAGTAGGTATGAGGACACCGACTACCACCTTCATCTCACTGAAGGATGAATTTAAGTTATTCAGATGTCCTGTTTTCTTGCAATTTTCTAAACTTCCATAACCTATCAACAGGCTCATTAGCCCATTATAAGCAGGTCCATGTGCTTTATAGCATATAGGGAGACATATGCTGATAAAGTCTGGATCTAAGCTGCCTGCTGTCTTAAAACAAATGAGTGTTGTTGTTTGGACTTGGAAGTCACTATCGACCCAATTATCCATTGCCTGCCACCTTGTATGGTCACTTATAGCTACGGGAAAGGGTATAAAACTCTACTGTGATTTAATGTCATTTTATGCCTGGCATGCTTGTTTGGCAAAAACTACAAAATTATGAGGCAATGGAGTATCAAGCAGTTGGTGTTTGTGATATCAGGGCTTGCAGGAAATTCTAGGTTAAATTCAATGTAAATCTATTCATAGAAGAAGTTGGAACCTTTCTTATTTTATTTTAATCTTCTAATGAGCTTGTAGAGGAGCACTCGTGCTATCCTGAATTAAAAGTTTAACCCAGAATCTCCTTTTGTCTTGAGAAGATGTCAGGACACTTCCTACTGAAATCCTTACTCTAAGAAATAAATTACTACATCATTACAGCTCTAGAAATAAGACACCTTAGCCAGATGGGGCTTGAACTTAGACCTGAATGTTTTAGTGAAGACACTAATTTAGATATAATGTTTGCATTATCTCGAAGGCTGAATGGGGTATTTCTTTCCTGTGCTTTTCTTCTTCAGCTAGCCTCCCTTACATGAATGCGTCTCTCCTTCCAAGCAAGATGTCCAGACAGACCCACCCAAGAACTGTATCTCTGTGGGTTTCTGCAGTTTTTGTAAACAGCAATTTCTTTAGTTATTTTCATTTCTATTTTGAAACCTCTGTGGCTTATATTTTAAAGGTTTTTTTGCAATATGACCGTCTTATGGCTACTGTGATTCACAGTTGGGGAAAATACATGTTATTTTAACTTTTTCACTTTTCTAAATTTTTTAAATCTGTCTCATGAAGACAGTGAAAAGATACTATCCTATGGTGTTTCCCTTATTCACGTTAACCACCACTTCATATGACCTGCTGGAGCCAATGGGATGAGCAGCGTTCTAGCTTCCCGTCACAGTGGAGTTTGTTACCCGTGCAGTCTTGTTATGGGCAAAAGGGAACGCACCGTATTTAGAGATTCAAGCATTTGTTGTTAGCCTCATTAAAACCTTAAGAATCTAAATGAAATAGAACACATAGTTGTTAGTCTAGTTACAAAAGTACTGATGCTCATTGTCTCATTAATAACACTCTTAAAACGGTTGCGGGAAAGCCCACGCTAGTGACCCTGGCGCTGTGCTCGCCCTTCCACGCTCCCTTTGGGGACGGTTTCAGGCTTCTCCAAGGCAGCTCTGCGGAGGGGGCCGCAACGAATGACCGGCATCCTCCTGCCCGCGGGCGGCTGGCTGCCGGGCGGTGCCCGGCGAGGGCTGAGCGCGGCCCCTGCAGCCCGGGCTGCTGGTGGTGCCGCAGCGAGGCCCGGGGTTCGCCAGACCCTTGCGGCGGGCGGCGCTGGCAGAGCTCCAGCTGCCGCCGGGGAGGCGACGGGCGCTGGGCCGCGAGGCCGGCGCGGCAGCGGCAGCGGCCTCAGCCCGGCCCCGGCCGCGGGGAGCCCGCACCAGCCCCGAGACCTGCGCGCTCGGCGTGCTGCGCAGCCCGCCGCCTCCCCCTGGGAACGGCCAAGGTCATATTTAATGGCTGCACGTTATCTTCAGAAGAAATTTTGGACAACGCCAGCCCCGTTGTTTTTGGTGAGGACGGAAGTACATCTTTAAGCAAAACGTCTGCTCTGCTGTGGTTCAGACGGCTGTTACAGTATTTCTCATGTTTTGGACTTTTTGTTCCGCTTTGTGTGACAGTCCGTCTCGCTGTTCCCTCCAAATCTGAGCTCTTTAACCTGGAGTCATCAGCCCGGCACTTTTAATTTATGGCAAGAGCTTCTCTCCTGCCAGGCGAGGGTGTGAGAGGTGGCTGCAGTCAGTACGCACGGCTGAGAAACGTGGTCTAGGAGGAGAGGTCCGCAAGGAGTTGGGAAGCGGCGCTGAAAGGTGCAGGGTAAGGGAGAGCAGCGGTGCGGGGGCCGGCCGGCCGGCCGGGGTGCATTCAGGGAGGACGGGAGGTCAGGGATGCAGGGACAGAGTGAAGGGGGTGGGGAGCGAGTCAGCGCTGCTCAAGCAAGGAAGGGGATGAGTATTTGGGGAAGGGTGAGGTGCAGGCTGCTGCTGCTTACTCAGGATTTGGGGGGGGTGTATGTGTAGGGGGGAGTCAGAGTGGGAGCTGACTAGCAGCAGCTCTGCGGCTGTGTCTGGAGGTGTGGAGAAGGAAAGAGCTCTGGTAAAAGCTGTAGCTTCAGGTCTAGCGGTGCGGCTGGCGTGCCGCTTGATGCCCCATGGGCTTCCTTCACTGCGCAAGAGCCACACATTTTTTTTTTTTTTAATCAGTTAATCATATGATAGCTGTGTTTTATAGCGCTAGTACAGGATGGCAAAGAGTCAGACCAGTAATAGGAAATGAATGGCACTTCTCTGAACGGAAGGGTGAACGGGGGGTCAGTGGCGTCTCCTGCGGAGCAGCCAGAGATATGTGCATTTTAGAGTGCATTAAAGTTTGATTTTTCAACCTTAAGTTATCGTACACACATAGTGGCAAGGAAGCGGGGTAGAGCTAAAAAGTCAGGAGATGACTAACCCTGCTCCCAGGACTATTATATGTTCTAGAAAAGAAAAGCATTTGGGGGGGGGGTCAGTGTTTTTGGGGAGGAAGGGGTAATTTGTGACTTTCTGGCCTCTTGAAATAGCAATGCTATTTTAGTTAAGTGTAATATTCTGAAATACCCTTCTGGGTTCAGGAAAAAAGATTCTTATTAACGCTGGAGACTCTCAGTGTAACTTGCATTTTTATTGTAGCTAAAGAAATAGGAAGAGCAATAGACACTTGTCTTTTTTCCATTTCTCTTTCTTTAAAAAAAAAAGATAATTGTAGCATAGTGCAAAGAAGATGTGTTTAAAAAAATTTACGCTTAATGCACTGACAAGTTAAATTTGTTTTTGAAGCCAAAATATAAATCTGCTTTGAACCATGCATTCCCCATTTTTTCCAATGCTAATGTAGCCTTTTCATCTCGTTTGTAAAGAGGAAGCTTTAATTTGAAATTTTCTTTCAACATGAGAATAATATTGAATTCTCAGGAATTTCCAGAACTGGAAGGTTTTATCCTAAGTTAGCTTTATTTCTGCACTGGGCAGTAGCAGTGCTTCCCTCGGTCTGAGTTTCCAAAAGTAAATGAATATGGTAAAACATTCTTCTGGAAATATTCTGTCATGCTGTCTGCACACAGACAGAAATGGTGCTTTACCGATTAGACCCAGGTCTCATTTTAAAATCTTGCTTTTGCAATCACGAGCACAAGAAAAACTTCGTAGAATCGCAAAACGGGTTTGAGGCAGAGGTGAGCTTATCTTAATCCATCCTTGCCGTCAAAAGCACAGCTTCCTAACGTGAGAGTGGCAGCTTTCGTTCGCTGCACGGGGCTGCGGTACCCGCTCCCCTCCCAGCAGCAGCTGATCCCTGCGCCCTGCGCTGTGCCTGGTGGCAGCGGAACGAATGCGTTGCTGGAGGCGTAGGCATGTGTCAGACTATTATGCCGGTTCCCATTTCTGAAAGGCAATAGATGAGGCTTTGCTGCTCATATATTAGTAAGTGCTAATTTATGGAGAAGTATTAAGAATCCATGATCCATCATAAATAGAACATGAGTTTCCTATAAAACTATTTGTTCATTTACTTACTGTTTCTTTATACTGCAATATTTTTCTGTATTGACAGATTTCTCTGTATTAACTGCTTTATGGTTCCCACTGTAAAACAAATTTTCTGTCTGTACTTATTTTGAAATTCTGGGTTTGAATTGTTAATTTTTGGAGTGCTTCATTCAGTGATTACAAAATGAATCATTTATAGTAATTCTGAAATACTTAACATAGAAACTTTTGAACCCTTTTCTTCAAGTTAGTAAGGAAACCAGTTTGCTGTTGGAGGGAGGGTTGGAAGGCGACTGCCAAAGATCAAGCGTGGATGAATTGTTCTTAAGCAATTACTTCTACTGTTGATTGAGTTAACTTATGTTTTTCAGTGAATATGAGCCAGGATGTTTGGAATCCATTTGGCATAAGCGTAGTGAAACTGGCAGGATGTATGTGCATCTGTTTTCAATACTGCCAAGCTCCAGTTGTGCACCTAGAAATGAATTTTCTCAGCAGGTCTTTTATTCCAAAAGAGGTGGATCGTATTACTCTGTTTGCATATCTAGTGGCACAGTTGAGGGCCCACTGTGAAAACAGAATTTTCTGCTCTATATGTTGCTGTTAGTAGTACTGATCTTAAGAAAATACTTGGAAAAGTGGAGAGGAAGGATGATATTATAGATGAAGAAGAGGGCTGGGGTTTGGAATAGTTTCATCCCGCCTAGTTCTACCACATATATTACGTGAAACTGTGAACAAGTCAAGCTCTGTGTCTCTATCAATCCATCTGTAAAGTGGTACAAAATATACTTACCTTGCAAAGATCTAGTAAAGCAAAATGAGTCATATTTGAGTGGTGTTTTGGGAGATTTGAATCAAAGATGCTGTGATTTATTGTTAAGTGTTGAGTAGGATTTAGGGTGGGGGATGTTTATTACAATATACTTCACTCACAGAGGGTAGGGCGTTTTTGAATCCTTATATATATTCCTTCAGTATTTGATCTATTTACTGCCTCCCTTAGACAGGACCCTCCTTGTCCTGTGTAGTTCAAAAATCTCTTCCCACACCCTTTTATTCAGCTAAGTTTCTTTCTCCATTTATTCAGCTTTCTCTTTTTCCTGCTGACCTTCCTGGATCAACAATCATTTTCTCAAACATGACACATCATGTTTGAGATGCTGACAGTTGTCCCTCATGAGTTGTCTTCTGCTGTATCTGTCTCCTCCCCTATCCCTCCCCTGCCTGGAGCTGTGCGGTTATGAAAGAAACTCAAGGTTGTGTAAAATTACCATGTAATTTGTTTTTTTTTATTTTTTTTCCTAACAGGAAAAACTTACCTAGCTAAATAAGTATTTTTTTTTCAGAATTTTTTTCCTGGCAGCTCTTATCTATATTTTCATTTTTAATTACTTACTTGAAAATTTGAAACCAATTCAGAATTCTTCTTAAATCTGCTTTAGCAGTTGTTCTGACCTTTAGTTGGTGATAGATTTGGTGATAGATTTTTATAAGTGGAATTTCCCTTTGGACATACTCCGTCATGTTCAAGAAATTATGCAGTGCAGAAAAAGTTTTGTGCTGTTCTTTTTTTTAATTATTGTGGAATTTTTTTTCTTTATCATGGATTATTAGTCTGGTTTTGTTTAGCAGTCTATTTTTATATGTAGAAAGTCACAACTGTGTTTTTTTATTTTCATTGCCCTATACCTGTGCTTTCTGAATTTCTTTACTTTCTCCTTCTTTTTGTCCTTTGCATAATGAAATATTTAATATGTTCTCTCTATGTTGCTATATAAACACCTTTATTTAGAGATTGAATATATGTATCACAATGTATGTATTATATTTTTAAAACGGTGCATGTTCCATGAACTCGACCCTGATCTCAAAATTCATTAAGTTTAGAGAAGTGTGCCTTCATTTGATCCACTGGTATAATTAGATGAAACTATCTTCGGGTTGGAATAGAAAGTGTTCTTATTAATTTTGTGCATAACATGAAGATGAGAAGAGTACTAAGTACTTCTTAGGGTCAAATTCAAAATGATCTTGATAAATTGGAGGAATGGTTTGAAATCAGTCACATGAAATTCGGTAAGGACAAACGCTAACTATGACAACTTAGAAATGAGAAATCAAATGTTTATATACAAAATCGGTAATCAATGTATAGGCAGCAGTTCTATGTACAAATATCTGGCTGTTATAAAAGAGGACAAATTGAAATTAATAAGTTATATGATTCTTTTGCATAAGAAGGGCAAATAGCTCTGTGGTATACAGGCAGGAATGTTGTTTGCAGCACGTCGGAGATAAGTGTTGAGGTCTCTTCAGGGGGTGAGATGTCATGTGAGTGTTTTGCCTGGTTTTGGGCATTACACTTAAAGAATCAAATGAATTACTTGCATGGGGTCCGGAGGAGACAAAAAGTGACCAGCACCCGATATTATAAGGGCAAAAGAAGGAGATTTGTTAATGCTGAACAGAAAGTTTGAGGTGTATACCTGCTAATGATACTGCAACCGACATATCTTTTACTGTATGAAAGGTTATTATGAGCAAGGATCGATTCTATTTTCCATATTCATGGCAAATAGAACAAAAATAATTAGCATAATTTACGACAGTGATGATTTGGGTTAGATAAAAGAAAACTCATCATATATGATGACAGCTAAATACTTGAACAAACTGTTGGGCATCTCGGTCTCTTTCATTGGAGGTTTAAAATACGTGAGGTAAATCTGTATCCAGAATGGTCTCAGAATACAGTATCCTCCCCCAGAGTGAGGGAGATGAATGAGGTGAGGTCTTTATTGTGCACAGTCCTATATTTTTATGACATTTATCTCTTCTTTCCTAACTAAGCCACTATGTGTTAGTAGGATGAGACATGATGAAGTAATCTTTGGATGCACTTTAATAGTTTTGCAAAGGAAGGTTTTTAGGAAGAAGTGTTAAGGGGTTTTGCCTATATACATGCATACGTAGGTAAAATGCATATACATGCATATGTATATATTTGTAAAACTTCTTCATATATATGTATATATGTGTATGGGTTTTATAAACAAATGATGTTGGAAAAAATAAATGAGCTCTTGGATGCACAAGCATTTCTTCAAGACTGAAATCAAACAGCACAGGTTGAAAATAGTTGCTCTGTTTAGTTCATTATGTTCATTTAATATACAGTTTAAGAAACTTTTTTTTTTTAACTTGTGGGACAGCAGAAGCTGCTAGCAAATTTGGAGGTGTTAAAGTTAGCTCAGTGGGATGAAAAGAGACAGATAATGATTACCTGTGGAACATGGAGGAGTAAGCTGGGGAGAAGATGAGAGAAAAATAATAATATGTCACTGTGATGTTCATCATGTTTAGTATCTGACAGAACTAGGAGTTTTAGTTCCCAGGCTCATCTTTCTGGAGGTATTTGAAAAGTCTGTGATGAGAAACAGGTTAAGTGATCAGAAATGTAGCAGACGTTTTTTGAAAACTATTCTTCTACTTACTGATGCCCTATCTTTTACTGTTTTCATGTATGAGTTCATCCTGGTATTGGAAGGTCTGTTCACATTGACCTACATAGCTTTTATAACAGTATTTGGTGCCCTAAGTATGTATGTAAATATAGGATTCATGATTTTGGTGGCTCTGTTATGTGGCACACTTAGTATATTAGTTGTGAAGAGGCAATTTCAGTGAGATGTGCACTTAGGTCATTCTTGCTATTTTTGACTACTCAGTCTTAAATTCAAAGTTAAGAATTCTTCAAATCAAGTTTAGTTGTTACTGAAAGTACTAACGTATAGTGGTTATCCCAGGTTAGTGTTAGCAGTGATTTAAGGCTTCTCATCTTCTAAAAGAATAAAAGTTCTTCACAACAGTGGCTTTTGACATACACTTTTTGACAATAGTAGCTTTTACACATATTACACTGCAGCAAAAATAAAAGCAATCCCAGGCTAAAGATGTGAAAAATTTCTGATTAATGATTTCAAGAAGGAGCTGTAGTCTGCTGCAGCAGTTCGAATCTTCAATCTGAGGCGTACAGTTGTGATTATCTGCTCTTCTAGCCACCATAAATGGAAGGGAGGTTCTGGCTAAAAGGCAGGAGAGTGTTGCTTTTGAAATAGTAAAAGTCACTATTCTATGAAATGTTAGCAGGAGGAAGACAGTATACAAGTGTGGTTGGTCCTGTGATGGCTTTCTGCGTGAATGTCGCAAAATCATTATCAGTTGTCAAGGTGGGTGTTTGGCTGTGTTTGGCAGAGCGTTGTTGAAGGCAAAGGATGGAGAGGAAGAGGGGAGAGTTGCTGTGTGCTCTGCTGCAGGGACAAGGGCTGTGGCCGCAAGCTGTGAACGCTGCAGCGGTTCATCAGTCAGACGCTGAGATGACCAACACAGGGCCGTTCTTTTGGCTCGTCAGACTGCCTAATGAAAAGCTACTTTGGGACAATAGAAGGGCTTCACTTCTAAGCCCAGTCAGAGTAGCCACTGCGACATATAAAAACTGAGTTCAGGTTTAAAAGGCAGGATTTGTCTCTCTGAAAAGAGAGTGTTCCTTGAAATGAGAAAACAATCTCCAGGAGACAGAGATTTTCTACAGGAATGTAGATTGAATCATTTATGTTGCCATAACTCAAAGAAAAGCCTATATAACATAGACCATATTGATGTACAAGATTAATAAGCTTAGGTTTGTGTGAAGGCTTTTTGTTATTTTAGAATAATTTTCTATAATGCATTATTCAATTTGACAAAAAGTGCTTCGAGATTCACTGGCTTACTTGTTTTAAAAAGGCTATTTGTCTATGTCGCGGCCACCTGAAGGAGAAAAGAGTTAATACTTAAACCTTCATGGTAGTACGTGCTTTGATAGACAAGCTAGAGTAAGCGTGGCCGCAGCCTTGTGAGATGCTACAGCTCGCAGGTATTAGCCAGGCTGCTTTGGGAAGTTACCGTTCGTCGCAGCAAAACTGGCAGAACAGAACCTACACCAGTCACAGCAGTGTTTATCCCAACTGCGCCAGCAATTCCCCCAGCAGTCTAGCTTAAAATGTCAAACTGAAGGTAGGTTTGTGTTAAGGCACGTGGTGGACACGTATGCTCACCTTCACCCCACCGGCTCGGCTGTGGGGGATGCGCCTGCTAGCAGAGCTGCCGGGGCAGGCAGCTGTGGCCACAATCCTGCACTCGCACAGCAAAATGGGCAAATTTTTGAATCTTGAAAACTCTAAAAAGTGGTATAAGAGGGCATGTGAGGCCATGTTTTAAAGATAAGCTTGAGTATGACTATTCAACTGCATCCACACTAGTGCTGTACTCTGAATATACTGTAGGATTTCTGTAATCATGTCTTTTACTACACCTGTCAAAAGATATGTTGGAATTCGGCTGTCTTTCAGGACATGGGCAGGGAGTTATGGGAAGAAATTTAGGACTAACTTGTTTAACCAATATTCTTCCATAAGAGCAGAAGTTAAACTATACCCCTGCATGGGATGCTGAGATTGGGTATTTTACTATTTTTGGCCCAGATACTGTTGGATGAGCACAGACAGCACTGGCACTGCAGCTGAGCGGTGGCCAGATTTACCTCTGAAATGAAAGTGAGCCCTAATAGTTGGAGATTTGAAAAACTACACAGATTGGGAAACCTTGGGAAACAGTGTTACAGACAGCCTTGAACTGCTGACACGGGGAGTTAAAATAGCAATAATTAACAGCTTCAGTTATATCTTAATCCTGCATTTATGTGATCATCACTCTTCTATGAGTTTCCATGTCTGAGAATTAATTTTCAGGGATCATGTTTATATATAGCATTGTGCATAAGCATCACTAAATTTCATAAATTTCATACATAGACAATTGAGGGGAGTTTGTGCTCCTGCTCGTAGGTATAGGTGATGAGCAGCACATAGGTATATGTGCTTCTTCATAGATATAGATGATATAAATGTGTACATAATCTGCAAGCTGTGCAGGTGGCATATGAATTTCTGATTACAAAATTGATAAAATAAGTGAGAGGAAACTTAGCCTACACTGTACCATGACTCACAGGAGCCTTTCTGTTTGCTTCAGTGAATGCCTGTAGGGAGAAGATGCTGGCTGCCTCTTCTAAAATATGGAGCCAAATACTGGGAGTGATGATCTTTTCTAGAGCTCTTCCTGCCCATAAGTTTCTAGAGAAAGATTTTTTTTTTTCTTTTTAACAAGAATCAGCATAAAATGTTAGATAGAAGTTAGATATAAGATTACCTAGTGTTCAATTTGATAATAAGTGTCATCAATTTCAAATGTTCACAGGATTATGTTCTGTGCCTCTGCAATTAAAAAAAGTAAGAAAAATGGATCGCAGAACATTAGCATAATTGCTGTAATGCAGAGGCTTTGCATGCAGTCTATTAGTATTTTCTAAGCCATCCAACTTGTGATAATTAGCATCGGAGCTGTTTCTATGTGATTTATTAGATAAGCACTGTATTTCAAAACCCCTATTTGCAGAATTAAGGCTAGAGGTTCTCCGGCTCATGAAAGGAAGCGGGAACTCCTTGCGTTTTCTGTATTTTGGGGATGTGAGTGAAAGTAGCCATTAATGGAAGATAACAAATTGATCTGAGACACACAGAAAGGGACTGCTAGAAAGATCACAGCCTTGATAACTGACTATTAGGGCTTCTCTGCTCTGTGATCAAACTAGTTCGAACTAGCTGGCTTGAGGAGTACTAGTAAAAGTATGGCCATAGCAGCAGCCAGCATGGCACTGGCCGGTCACAAAAACATTTACGTGGCCCTTAAAGCCTTGAAGTCTGAGCTAGACTCCCTTTCACTGTAGCTATCATGCTAGTTTTTTTGAGTTAGGTAATACAAGCACTATCTGAGCCTATCTACAATACCTGCAATGTCTTACTGGCTATTACAGCTGGGTGCTGTCGCATCAAAAATAAGTGAAGGCACAGACAGTACTAATCTCAAAGTACACTCCCACTGGGTCATTTTCTACACTGCTAATTTGGACCATGTCCTAGGCCTGTCCCAAAGACATCTGTTGATGGGATATTATAACATTATGCTTGTTTGGCTGCCCTTCGTTTGTGTATAGACAGGTGAAGATCACTTATATATATATTTTGATAAATCTATTTTTACTGTCATTTTGCTGATGCCTGAAATATTATTTTTCTTTACATTATAGCACTAAATGTGATGGTCTATTTGGGCCAGAGACTACATAAATATGTGGGACGCTTGTCAGCATGGCTTGTTAGCTTGGATACCACACCACGGAGTGTCGTTGAATCACTTTTCATCTGGAGATGATTCTCATCCAGCTGATGTGCAGCACGCTCAGAATGAGTTCACTCTCTGTCCACATCTGTGCGGAGATTCAGACTGCCCTGAAAGGGAAAAAAAAGGGAGGGGGGGAGGTGTAGGAAAATACGCCTGAGGTTACGCAGTAGATCAGTGGCGACGCTCTTGTGTTAGTCTGTGATGCCATATCGCCGCCTTCTGCTTTTTAATTCTTCTGACCTTTATGCAAAACTCAGCCCCTTCAACCTTTTTATTATATTAGTAGCTACTCTCTGAATTGCTTCCAGTTTCTCTCCATCTTTCTTTTACGAAGTTCAACTACCCAAACTGACTGCAATAGTTTAAGTGAGGTTACGCTGGTTATTCTACCACAGGCAGAGTATCATGTTGGAAGTGTATGATGGGATACCCTTAGGACTGGTTACCTTGTTGATTGCTGTATTCTCTTATACACAAATACTGGACTCACTATTTACTAGCACCTCTAACTTTTTATTGCAGTGTTGCTGTTAATTCATAAAGCAAAATCATTTGCAAATCAGCCTTCCAACAGTTTTCACTTTTCTAGTTTTAACTTCCTTATGTTGTTAAGTTTGTTTATTGTTCAATATATTATTCTTCAATTGTGTTTACAATACCATCCAAAAATAATTAGAGCTTTTAGTCTCTCATTTTCACTCATTTGGAATACTACGTTTCTCCTGGAACAAGTCCTTTAGAGGATGTATTTAAAGACAAATAGGTACTGGGTTTAAGTCCACCAAGTATAGAATTGTATTGCCACTTACTTGGATATATTTATTGCATAGATAATGGAATGGTAATCTAATAAATCTGACTAGATCTAATAAATTTGAAAAAGTGAAGTGATAAACTTCCCTGGATATTTTCTTTTTGAATAGTAAAATTATTGCATCCGTGGTAGGGCATGCATATATATTGATAAATATTGATGTAAAATTTTACTTTAGCTCAAACTCACATGTTAAGTATTATTCTTGAGAGTTTATAATATTGCACTGCCTAGCCTTGGCCCAAAATCTCTTTGTGCTGTGCCAACATAGAAAAAAAAAAAGAAAAGAAAAGGAAAGGAAAGAATTCCCAGCCCCAACAGCTTACAGTCCGAAATCAGAGCAAACAAGAGTACAAGGAGACGGAGAGGTAGTGTTACTCTGAGTGACAAACTGTGGTTACAGCACATCAGCAGCCTATCAACTCTTCATGGAAAGGAGAGGAAGTATCTCTTACTGGATTGACTGATACACTTGGAAAAGAACAGAGTTTCAGATATGTAGCAGGTCTGAAACAGAAGCTAAGTACATGCTGAAATAATTTGCTCGGAAGTTGACTAAGTAATTAATGAGATGGTTTGGGAGGCAACGGTAGCTATTACTGATGAGCAAAGTTTTATGTTAGCATAAACATAAAAAAAAAAAGTTGGGGAGAGAGGGTGTATTGACAAGCAAGTTTTAAGGAAATATCTGAAAGAGGGTAATGAAGTTTTGGAAGGGGAGTTCTTACCAGCAGATTTGGCAGACACAGAGGTGCGTGCTTGCAACTTTGGGCTCATTAGGGACATGAGTGGAACAACCATGGCTTCTTTTTTAGCTTGAAAATTTGGTCTTCCCTTCAGTTTGAGAGTGCCTGATATTTGCAAAATATTGTGTGAACAGTTACAGGAAGTACTCTGGAATATGCAGGAGTGCTGCTGCTTAGAGCAGACTGTATGTGCCCTGCTCTGGGCTTACTGAAGCAGCAGAATTGCAGCCTGACTTCAGAGATTCAGATCAGGTTACCTAGGTACAGGGTAATGAGGTGCACAAAAAAATAAGATAGTTTGATTATGATATGTAATTGTCTATCTGTTCATTCCTGATAGCTATTTTATGGGGGTTTAGGGGGTTGTTTTAGGTGTTTTTGTTTATTTATTTGTTTGGGTTTTTTTTGTTTTAATAACGGATTCTAATGAATGTTGCTGGATATCTGGGTATAATTCCATGGTGTGCTATCAGTTTTTAAATGTTGTGCTTTATCACCTCAAATTAGCATAGAAATACAAAAGACAAATCTCTTTGCCATGCTGAGCAGCTGCCAGATCTGCTTCCTAGGCTGCCTATGTGAGTCTTGGTGCCTTGGAGAAGCAGTCTAAGTGCCTGTGTTGTTGGCCAAAGGCTGGTTGCCTAAATGGGGAGATGGCCGGATGCGCAGCTAGGCAATCCGGGAAACGAGACAACTGTGATTTAGTACGCCATATATTTGCTGAGCAGGCAAACAGGCTTGTCAGCAGCTGCCCTCTTCCCAAGTAGCTTAGAAACTTTAGGAGCCCTGCTCTGCATCAGTACACTTGGCAGCCACGTGTGGAGCGGGGAGATCTTGGACAGACTGTAAAGGTGCCAACAAGCCAGAGCAAATGCTGATGGGAATACTCCTGATAGAGATCTTAGTCCTTGAGTTATCTGGAGATTTGTTTGGAAAATTTCGATTAATTTGTATCATCATTCTCTACTAGAAAATGGCTCACTCAAAAGATTTCTGAATATTTCCAGTCAGAAGAAAGAATTACAGTAATTCCCTTCTCTCATTAGAATATATAGGAGAACTTCCAATAGCCAAATGATGCATTTGCAGGGGAAAAGAATAAGAGTTTATTATTTATGTTTATTTCTTTGTGCAAGCATTTGTCATTATTTCAAGTTCACTGTTGTGATTATGTGTGTGTAATAAGATAGATTACAGATGCTTAGTAATCTTTTTTGTGCTTATACATAGCTCAGGGAACTCACTGGTTACAGCATAAATAGATCAAATGTTGCTGTTTCAGTTTCTTGTGCCCTTATTCTTGCCTTGAGTTTTGGGAAATGCCTCACTTAATGGACCGAGACTTCGAAATATGGCTGTAGGTATGGAAATTGGTCTTACATTACGCAGTACTGTAGGATCTGTTTGAGTTCCCAGTGTTTTTGCAGAAATTCAAAAACTATGAACTCTGAAGTATTATAAAATGTTTTGTTGCAAATAATTTCTGAAAGGTTGTGGGCTTTTATACTGATTTTTTGAAAGTTAGAAAGATGCAACAATAAATATTTTCTGAAGAGCAGCACATAACTTTCATCTATCATGGTGATTCAAGTAAATGTGACTTCATGTTAGCAGGGCTAGTCTTCTCAAATATTTTTATCTAATATATATAAATAAGGGAGATAACAGGAAAATGTTATATACTGTAATATTGAAGCAGTAATGACTGATCAGCAATAAGTGATTTGGAAATAGATGTGCATAACTTCTATTTACCTTTAGAGTTGAAATTTAAGGGATGTATAAATGGAGACAGTTAAGCAAGTGGTCTTTTAACATGAATAGTAAAGTGTATTTAGTAGGTAAGACTCAAATACATCTCCTGATCAGCAGATTGAATTAAATGCCATTAAACTATTCAAGATATACCATGTTTGAATCACAAAAAAGAAATCTGTTAAGTGTGTTCAGCACATACCAGTGAAATCCATTCACATGTTTTAAATTTCGCTATGAGTGTTCACATACTATAACTTACTGCATAATTCTATTTTTTCCAGAAATAGAATGAATATTTTAAAGTGGTACATATGTAGATTTTGAAGAAAAACTGAGCTGTCACTAACAGAAAATTTATTCTGGCAACTGTGATCACATTTAAAAGGATTTGGGGAGAGAAGGTTGTTTTGTTGCTTTTTGAGTTTGAAATTGTGTGACTATGAGAACCACTGAAGCATATTGCACTGATTAAATCTAGTACTCGGGAGTCGCAAATGTCACAAAACATATGGAATACCAGGAACATTCATCACTGTTTGAAAGGACTGTCTAAAGCCTTGATAGCCTGGTCTAACAATTGTGCCAATAAAATACTCAGTGAATGAAATGAAGACTTGGTAACTGGAAAACATGTGAAACAAAGTTGGAACCAAAAGCTTGGGGTTGCTATGGATTTTCAGCTTCTTCTTACTCCTCCTCCTCTTTTAAAGGAAGAACGATGACTGTGGTCAGGAAAAGCCATGCAGATGCTATTAACCTCACTCTAGCAATAAACAAGTATTGAGTCTGCATTTATGTTTTGAATTTAAAAAAAATAAACTTTCAGCATAGCTGAGTACTGTCATACATTTTATTTCAGTTAGGATAGACTTAACGCCCGTGAATATTACTATTGTTAAATCAGATGTGTTATTTTCTCATTAAGTTAAACACTGTTCGGTCTAATTTTGGTGGGGAAGGGAAAGACGCTGCTGAAACAATTTAAAATATTTATTTAGTTTAAAATGTCTGTAGGATGGTGTTAAAGGAAGAGGGGGGAGACAGTTTCTTGGAAACAGTCCACAAATATAAACAGATTGTTCACTCAGTCTCAGGACCACTTTTTAATGTATTTGAGGGAAAATGGAAAATGGACGGATATTAGTTATCAAATGTTTGAAATCCTTACGGGAGATAGAGAGGCAGTTTCTGAAAAATATCCTGATTTCCCTTTTCTTCCACTATCTTCTCTTGCAGTTCCATTGAAACTTTACTTGACGTAAGTGCAAAATGTTTGCACTGATTTACCCTTCTGTGAAGCAGAGCTAGACTTTTTGTTTCATATAAAAAATAACTTTCTTGAAAAGAGAAAAAAAAGAGAAATTGTGACTGCTACAACAGTTTCTAAAGAATTCTTAACCTAACTAGCTAACTGCAAAGAGTTATCACGTTTGTCATATGCATCTTTTTTACGTACTGAAAGTTACTTGTTTTTTTTTTTTTTTTGATGTGTGAACTCTTCAATAGAAATATGGGTCTTTAATATTATTCTATTTGGAAACAGGCAAGAGTAAATGAGCATGTATGTTTGTATATACGTGTACAAAAACTTAGTCTATGCCGCTGATATCCATGTTACAACATCCATAGTTAGGGAAGAATATTATTTGTTCTTATTGTCTATGAATCTGTCAGACTTTAAATATATATTTAAAGTTGAGTCCAAGGTTACAAAAAATTTTAAGACTTTCTGATAACATGTTTATATTTTAATTGTTTAGTTGAAAATCTTTCCAAATCTTTTATATAAATAAATGTGGAAACATTCTCTATGCAACTCTGAAATAACTAGATTATAAGACAATGTAGCACTACCAAATCCTTTGCAAGAAAATAAATGTCTGTCAATGTTTACACATTCTTGACAGTTTTTATGCCTATTAGTGCTAGTTTGTTTGGGATGTTCTTTAGTAGATAAGTTTTGCTTTGATTCCATCAGACAATGCTAACTTGTCTTTTTGCAGTAGAGTTTTCTATTTTGATGGGGAAAAAAAGAGTGACGCACAAATGCATTAAACGGATAAATGAAGCAACTTACCTCTATGGGTTTTTGAGAAAATAAACCCTTCAGACTAAGTAAGTAGTATTAGCTTTAGTCTGCATACACAAGCAAGTATGCATTTTGATCACCAGTGGCCAAGAAGCATGCAAATATTGCATGTCAGTTCCATAGCAAATGTAAACAAGTAGTCAGACTTCCCATAGCTATAGGTAGTCTATACCTATATGTAATGCTGTACCTATGTGGTAATGCCATACCTTTAGCATTTCATTCACATATTTAGAAATCAAGCACCTTTATAAGTTAAAACTATATGTTATGATCAAGAACAAGACACAAATAGTAGATTATTATTTTCCTGTGTTGTAGAGAGATGACTTTTTAAATTCTGTTGTGAATTGGTTTTGATTTAAATTTCTATTTAAAGATGCTTCATAAAAATAGATAAGGGCAGTTTGGACTAAAAATTCTAAATCTCATTTATTCATTGATTAAGCAACCTAACGTGTGATTCTGCAAATAATTTTGTACACAGATAATACAAGTCCCTTTAATTTTCCCGTAAAGGAAGCTAAATTTCTGCCCTCTCCTTGCTCAGAGAAATCTCTTTAAATTCTTTTGTATCTGGAATTAGCTAATGTTTCTTTGAGATGTCAAGGAATAGACAATCTGAGGACAGTGTTTTACATAATCATTAAACAATTAAGGAAACAAAAATGCACCAATTATATGCCTGTATTAGCAAGTATGTAGGACATATTGTTTGAGAATCTAGGCATACTTTTCAAATATTTATAGATTCAAAATGCTATTCTGATTTATGTGACATAAATTTTTGCCATTTATGCTTTGAAAAAATTGAAGCACCATGTGATGTGGGGATTATTTTGAACCTAATCATCAAATCTTGTTTACACATGGAAGCTGTTGCAAAATAAGCTAGGATATAAAATTAAAACATGGTAAGTGTTCTTTGCTGTCTTCACTTAAATTCTAAAGTGGACTAAATTACCCAGACAAAGAAATTTTAGGACTAATGGAATAAGAGTGTCTGTAGGAGAAGCTATTATAGGTTGTTTTCCCTGGGTAGATAAGCCCTGAGTCAATAGAGGAGCTGGGTTGAATCTGGGTCATCTGACTCCTGCTTGTGCGGTTGGTTGTCTAGGTTCTTTCTCTCCACTAAAAGCCTCTTGTTGTGGAATTACATTGCGATGTTTTATACATTTGCACTGTGATGTTAAAGATTATTATGGGATATCTGTAGCTATGATTTTACAGTATCCCACTGAGACATCTACTCAGCTAGGTTGCTGTTCCTGAAAAAGAAATTACTGACATACTGTTGGGTTGTGGTTATAGTAGTGCCTGTGCTACATTTTCATTATCTGACATATGCAAAGAACGTTCTCCTTTTCCTGATTTTCATTATAATTTGAATGAGAGATATCTAGTTATTTTTAAAGCATTGTGTCTAGTTTGCACTGCTTTTATGATCTGGGCAGGGTTTGCAGAATTCCTGCTATGTTTATCTATTAATAAAGAAAAGCTGTATGCGAAAATATGTGTTTAGTTAATATATTGCAAAGAAACTAATTCCTGACTGTTGAGAAGTAATGTTGAGCACTGTAAAATCAAAAATGGTCTTAGAATTGTAGAATTCTGTAGGTTAGAAGGAAACACCAGAGGTCATCTAGTCCAGCTACTTGTATGAAGTTTGATCAGGTTGCTCAGGGCCTTGTCGAGTCAAGATTTGAATGTCTCCAAGGATGGAGATAGCACTGTCTCTCTGGGCCCCTGTTCAAGTGTTTTATCACCCTCAGGATAATGTTTTTGCCCTTATATCTAACTGAAATTCACTGAAACTGAAATCGGACAATTCCGATGTCCATTTCCTCTTGTCTCTCTATGCACCTCCAAAAAGAGTCTGGCTGTGTCTTCTCCGTCTCCTCTGATCTAGTAGTTGTAGATAGTGAAAAGATCTCCCAAAGCTTTTCCTCTCCAGGCTGGACCGACATAGATCTCCCAGCCTCTCATCATATCTCCTTGTGCTCCAGCCTTCTGATAGCTTAATGGCCTCCACTGGACTAGGTCCAGTACATCCATGTCTGTCTTGTTCTGGGGAGCCCAAAACCGGACACAGTACTCCAGATATGGTCTCACAAGTGCTACACAGAGTGGAAGAATCATATCCTTGGACCTGCTGGCTACACTCTTGCTTGTCAGCTGGCTACACGCTTGCCTGTCAGGGTGTGGTTGACTAGCTTTGCTGTGAGGGTGCACTGCTGACGGGTGTTCAACTTGTCCAGATCTTTCTCTGCAGAGCTGCTTTCTAGCCAGTCAACCTCTCGCCTCTACTGTGCATGGAGTTATTCCTAGCCAAGTGCAGGACGTTTGTCTAGGACTTGCCTGTAACAGTCAATAAAGTAAGGGCCTGCTGTGATATTTTAAAGTAATATTGATAACAGATTTAAAGCTTGCAGCTTATCCACAATATTCTGTAGACAGCGAGTTAGCAGTGCCCTATTTGCATCTTATTTTCGGGACATGTTGGTAATGATAGCTATCTGTTTTTCCTGGCAGTAGTTTCCCTGGGAAGAAATGCTCCTGGAGCTCAGTAAAAACCTTGGAATCAAATCACTTGCAAAGTTTACAAGCGTTTGATCAACAGAGTCTTTAAATACCTGTGCTCCCTAACTGCTTGTTTTGTTTCAAGAGAAAAAACATTCTATTGTCTTAGACTTAGAAAGAGGATAGAAAGAGAAGCTTTCTACAGGAATATAGTTGAGGTCAGTTGTGATCAAAAATCATTATTTTATTTGACTGTTTATTGATTTATGTGACAGAAGTTTGTTTGAATTGATTGGTAAACTGAAATAATTAAAGACTCACATTGCATATGCTTGTGATTAAATTCTTTTTTTAGTAACTTCAGAAGCCTATAATTGCCTTCCTCAGTACAGGTTTTAATGAACTGTGTTGTGGATACCTACTGCTAGCAATGTAGTTGGTTTCCATACAGCAATAGAGATGATACTTGACACACATTTTTGTAATACTGTCATTAGATAGTAAACGATTTTTATTGGAACTTTTCTGTTTATTCAGATCAGGAGGTACAGTCCAAAATCTTGGAATTACTAAGCCAAATAATACTGCTTAGTTGGGAACTGTATGAATTGATATATATTTCAACACAGGTTGATAGTGATGCTACATAGGTGTGTTGCTCATTAATGTCTCCTATAAGTGGTAATCTAGAGATACAGCTGAAAAATAACGTTCCTTTATCAACAGAGAAATTACATGAATTAGTTGGTCACTGAAAGCTTTTTTTATAATAGGATAAAAAATGTAAACTCTTGATTGGGAACAGAAATTAGTTCTCTATGTGGTTTTGAATTTCCCATTGACTTAGCTATTTGTTGACAGAATTTGCCTGGTTTTAGTCTTCTTCACATTAACAGGCCAAAAATGCTACATCACTACTGTTTATTGCTGGACTGAACAACATGTGTAATCTTGGATCTGATTGTTCAGTACCAACATTGAGTGATTTATTGGCCCTGCTGAGCCTTGGTTATCAGAAGGTTCCCAAGGTTCAGTAGTTCTGCTGCAAGCAAGCAGCTTGCAAGCGCAAAACATGAAGGCAGTTTACAGAGGCCAATTTTTTTTGCTGTTATGTCACTAACTGATTTTTGTTATCTCTATCGTTTTATGTAATACCTTATTAAGCAGATGCCCTTATTGTTTTCTCAATTTTGTGACTTTGTAAAATATTTATCCTTGAAAATATTTTTTTCTTCTACTCACACAGATTTCTCAGTAAACTTTTATTTTATTCTTTTCTTATTTATTTTTCCTTCCTTTGCTAATGAAAGAAAGTAGGTTTGTGTATGTGTGTGTGTGTGTGCCTGCATATATGTGCGCTAAAAAAAAGAGGATGAAAAAGGCTGTTGTCTATTGCAAACTGAAATTGGATACCGCTTTGCTGAATTTAGAAAATGTTTCAAGCAGTTAACAATCAGTCCTGGCATCTCAGTAAATGCTAAAAATATTTAAGACTCTAGCTCTTCTCTAAAATCAATGTTTTCTTTATAAATTTGCTATCTTGATTTAAAAATTATATAGTGGAAGCAAAGCATAGGTAATTTTTGCTCCCCTGTGGCTAGTTGAGGTCAACTCAACTACTCACGTGCCTGATAACTTCTGATTTTTGTGTGTTAGTTTGTCAGTATGCTGATCCTGTGTAGTTCTTCACATTGAGGTAGTTATTTCAGTCTGAGGAGATGTCTGTATTTTGCAGTGAAAGTGTAACTAGCATCAGTGTTTCTTTCCTGGTATTCTGTTTATGCCAGGAATGCTTTGGGTGAGAAAAAATTTTGTTTCTGGGTGAGAGGATTAGCAATTTTTTTTACTATTCTGCCTTGGAGAACAGTATACGTGTACAAAAACAGTGCAAACACCAATGGGCCTTCAGTAGATAAGTTTAAAGCAGTAATGATTATTTTTGAATACTTAGGCAAAATAACCTTTTTTTTTGCAACGTATGCAATAAAAAATAAGATAATACGGTGAGAAAATTTGTCAGATTCATAGATTTTCCACTCTTTGCGTAATTTTAAAAATTATTCCCATTGATGGTTTATTTGTGTTTCAAATGAGTAAACTTTAACTCTTCCATAGCCTTAGTCATGCTGAAATGAGGAAGGGATTTTTAAGTCTGCCATCGCATCTTGCTGCCACTTGCTTCTTCCAAGCAGGAAAGGTGCTGAATTTACAAGGCCAAACTTTTCCGAATTCTCCAGTGTCCTGAATTCCTGTGCATTTTTATTTTGCCTAGTCACATCAATCTGACTGTCTGGAAGACTACAGTGATAATTCAGTTGTCAAGCATGTATGTAGGCTGTAAAGAATCCAAGGAAGGCTTACTGTTTCTTCTCATTTAGGGGCAGGGTGAGGAGAGGGTGAAAAAAAAATTCACCTGTGTTCTACTTAGTATTTTGAAATAATTATATATTCATATATATATTCAATATTATATGTTTTTTCCTGGATTTGAGGCAGTTAAAATTAGATGGGTTATCTTTTGATTTTAGCCTTTCAACAAAACCTTCTGATTATGAAAATTAGAACTGTTTCTCTCAGGATATTATTCTCTGCAGCCTTGTAAAAATTACAGTCTGCTGTGGTAGAAACGTATTTATGAGGAAACTAGGAAAGATTTAATACAAGAGGTCCACGGTAATAGATAAAATTAGAGAACTGCATAATATATATGATAAATAGCAGGTTTCTGCTATAAAAATGTTCATGTAAAATTCACATATTCTTCTCAAAGCAACAATATTTTTATTCCTAGTGCTGTAACTAGGCATGTCTTTCACTGGAATGAACTGTTAGATATTTTGAAATACGATTTTCTCAGACCACAGTCATTTCCTGATTACAGGTTATTTTTCTCCCTCCTATCAGTAGCGTTCTGAAGTGATGGTCTGCCAAAGTCTCTGTTGTACCCTCGTAAAGAAGTGAGGCTAAGGACCAGCCTCTTGTCCCATTTCTACTCCTGAAGCATACCTATTATTCTTACCTCCATGAAAAATATATTCTTTTCTTCTGTGCCCATGTGAAGCTAATGGATTTGCCTTCGTCTAAAAGGAGAGCAAGGGACATAAAAATCAAGCCAGTTGAATGCCGCGCAATCTGTCTTCAAGCTGTGGCAGTCAGTGATATTCCTGAGAAGTGTCCTTCCCTCTGTTGCGAGCCCTGCCGTTGCCTTTATCCTTGGCCACTGAGATAGATGTGTTGATATTAGCTAATACTCTGCCCGCAACCTGCAACATGGATTTACTCTTGGTTTCATGAGTGGTAACTTATGTTTTCTGCATAAGAAACGATGGAGCATGCTGTGCTTGATATCATTTCCGGTCATTTCCTAGTATCCTCATTTCCCGAATATGTTCACCTTCATAGAGCTGTGATTGTCTGTTTTTCATGCATAGCAGCATCTATGGCCTTTGAGCCAAGGAGAAATCTGCTGCAGAAGCACCTTTTGTGTTCTGGGGGTCATTTTTGGATATATTTTTTCTTCCAAAACATAGCATTGCCAGTGTGGAGAGTATTTGAATAATAACTTGAGTACTTTAGTAACAAACTGGATGCGATCCTGAATAATGACCAGGCAGAATGTTAATGGTTTCAGTCTGTGCATTTTTCATATTTTATTGCTCCTTGAATCCTCTTCTCTAGAACAGGATTATCCCTGCTAAAATAAATAACATGCTGCAAGTTGCTTTTATTGAAGTCTGTTTTAATTGTAATGAACTGCAATATAATTAGAAACTGTTTATTGTATTATGGCAACAAAGTACCAATCATGAACTAAAGTCTGACATTGGAGCGGGCACTTTGTGATTACTACTGTATGTCAAGATCTTCATTAATATGCACATTAACTGAACATAATTGACTGTAAGGCAGCTGGACAGCGGTAAAATATTTAGTAATGAACCTCTTGCTGCAGTATTTTCTGCCTCAAGGAGAACAATAAAAGTGTCCACATTTTCTTTTAATACCCATTAGTAAATGCTGGCATATTAGCAAGCAAAATGATATGATCACATGAGGACTTTGTAGGTTCTGCTTCTCCAGATCACTAGGGCTATTAATTCGAAGACTGAAGATTTATGAAGGAAAGAGAGCAAAGAGTTTGTTGGAGCTGTGATCTCTGGTACCAGACCGTATCATTTATAACCAAAATTAAAAGAACAAACACACGCAGTAAGGCACCTGGTTTTAGTGCATTAAAAGTTGGGCTCCAAAAGCAGTTTTCAGTTTGTTTTAAGTAACAATGTATACTTTTAGGAAATAAACTACCCATTTGAACAGAGGCTTTATTTGGTCAGCATCTTTTCTGAAGCTGATATTGAGCCAGAGAAACAGTATATCGTACAGTATTGGTTTTTACATTATTTTTATAAGTATTACGAAACTAACTGATCATACGTTAATATCTGAGAGATCTTTGATGATGTCTTACCATCAAATTGTTTACACTTTGTCATACCAAAAGTATGAATCTACATTTCAGTGATGGCGAACTTAAAAACAGATTTAATAGTAATACCTCCAGTTTATCCTGCATCGTCTGTTAGTTGTTTCAGAGTTATCAAAGGAATAATGTATTTTTGAAATCTGATTTTATGAGTTTTTCATCACATCCTATCACACAGATCATATCAATGGAATATAATGGATTAGACACAACAAATTTATAATTAGTGGCTTTTTAATTTTATAAGAGTTAAACCGCTCAACAGCAAAGTACTGAAAATCTCAATTTTCTTCAGAAATCATAATTATATAAGTGCACATAAAAAGTCTGTTGCAACAAATGAGAAATAAGGTAATAGTGTTGTGTTTATTATCACCAATTTCCACCCTAATCTCCCTTATGTACTTTCATTATAAAGTGTTGTCAGCATAATATACTAGAGCATTGGAATGATCATATTCTCTTAAAAGTATTTGCTGTTATTGCCCCTCAAGTTCCCCTTTACACAGAGCTATTGAGGCCTTTGCTTCACACAGGTCTGTAATATCTGTACCCCAGTGTTAAATACAGAACAAATGGACTTCACCGGAGTGCTTTCCAAGTAGATAATCCCGTTCTGTACTGTGAGTTTTGAATGGCTTTTGTTGGTTTTTGCTATATTTTAAAACTTGATAGGAATTAATTCTTTTAGATGCAGCAAACTGTCATCAGCAATTTATTTTTTTGTTCTGTGAGCTATGTTCTAAGGCTTCAGGAAAGACATGTTGCTTTCTTTAATTTATATTTCTGAGAACAGATATATAGAGTAATCTCCTGGAGAAGATTTGCCCTAATATTTCATGCAGATTGATGTAAATAGTTCTATTTAGTAAAGATAAAATGAAAACAAACAAAAAAGTCTTTGATTTTCCTCCTGCTTTTGTAATTCTTTCAACTGAGAAGCTTCAGCTCAGATGTACCATCTGTAGGTTTTTTGTAGATTTTTTTTTAAGTTAGATTTTTGATTTAAGGCTTATTCAACTCTTTATGTTTTCTGACTTGGTTTATTTTCACAGAAAGGTCAGATGATTGGCCCCAGGACGCTGAGTGAGTCAAGGGCATCAGAACTCAAGATTCTCCTCCTGTTTCTTGTGCTAATAATCAGTGTAAACAGACTTTCTTACTTTATATTGCTGCATTTAGAGAGAACCTTAATGCTCAGCTGTCCCCTCTTTCAGATTTGTTTCATTATCATGTGACTACATGTTATTACTATTCTGACGTCATAAATGCAAGTAGGAAGATTTTGAAGAACTCAAGGTCGCTGTCTTAATCTGTGAAATAAATGTGTGAATAATGGAGTAAAAGAGGTCACAAAGTATTTTCTGTGTGTGCATGTGTGTATCTATCTATCTATCTTAGATTCTATAGTCATATGCAAAATATTTTTTTTTAAATACAAAGTCTTAGCATTTATATATTGAGTTTTTAGCAAATTTTCTCTCCATAACAAATTCTTAGTTTTTAATGTAGTAACTTTTTATCCTAACTGCATATTACTGTTAAAATTTTCTCTGGCTTGCATGGAGCCCATCCTCAGTTGACAGTTACCTCAGAGAACTTTGCAGGAACAGAAAGTACTAATCCTGACTATTTTCATGGGAGTCAAGGCAGGTCACTGGTGTTAATGAAAGGCTTATGAAGCCTATCATGTCTTCTGTCCCCCAGGAAGCTTTGGAAGGATTGAGTACAGAAAGCTCTTCTTTCTTTGTCCCCTTCTCTCTGTCCCTGCACAGACCTGGTCTGATGCAAGTTCCACCACTCCTGGCGCACAAAGCCCCTTCTCAGGATGCGTAGACTGCACTGAGTTCTCTGCTAGGATTACTCGAGTCGTGCTTTATCCCTCCAAACCAGCAGTGAAAGCTGAGTCACGGAAATCAAAAGAAAGAGCTGTAGCATTCGAGAAACTAGAATATAGCAGGCATTACCCTAACACTTCCTCTTCCATACTCCCAGACACATAGCTCCTTAAGATAGGTTATTACCATATGTTTTTGTGAGAGTAGTACCCTTCAAAACACTGTATGGCATTGCCTTGTAGAGACAACCTAGATACTAGTGTTTGTTTTAAAGATTCATTCTTGTATTTAGTGTCTGTGTAATTTCTGCTCACTTTATTTGGATAACAAAAGGAGAAAAAAGGGGCTGATTATCTGTAATACGGAGAAAGAAGTGGACTTTTCATCTGCTATCTTCTCCTCATCCCATGGATAGCTATCCTGACTTAATGCTTAAAGAGATTAGCCTTTCCTTGAGATAGACATATACCTGTGAATGAATAAAAAAACGGAGCATAGACAAGATACCCTCCCCATAAAACAATTGGAATTGCCAAAAATAACTTCTACCTTGATATTAATGTTCTTACAGTGTTGTGTCTGTCGATTGCTGGGTGTTGATGGGGTTTGGTCACTACTAATTCATTTTTCTTACAATATTTTTACTGCATGATAGTATGGTAATCTGTTTAAACAGTTGATACTGAATGACCTAATTTTTAAACTGCCGAGTGCTTATTGCTCGTACTGAAGAAAATCTAATTTAAAAATATCTGTTCTGCACATGTGTGAGGTGAGGCTGTTAATGTTTGTATATATCTGTCTGTCTCTCATACAAGCTCCCTTATGTGTTTTTATTGAGATTCAGGATTGTTCTTGAATTTTGTTTTCTTTTTTCCCTCTGAGAAATAAGGAATAGTGATGCTTTTGTTCTGGAAAGAATAACGTCATTTCTAGAAGAAGAAATAAGGAGGTAGGTGGAAAAGGACAAATTTTCAAGTTGTCAGTTGACAGTTTCTATAACTGTTGCAGACCTGTTTTGGCAGTCTGTGTTCGCACCCTCAAAAAATCCAAAAATAGGAAAATGAAGAATTTGAGATCAATAAATGCAACTTAAATATCTTTTTGTTGTTGTTATATCACTTGTGGAACACTTATGTAAGAATCTGTGAAAGTAGTCTATCAGTATGTTTATGTCTGTGTATGTGTTACGTTTGCCTGTTTTAATAATGTATTTCTTATGAACATATGTTTGTATAGTTTTACATTAGGAGTATTTTGAAATGTCCTTTATACAGGACATTTCTTTTAACCTGTTCTTTTAACAGGTGATTTAATAAGACATTCTTATATTCTGTAAAAGTGGAGTGTGTGAGGTAGTACTTAATGCTACTAAATTTATCAGACAGTGCAGATAAAAATTGTTTTAAAAGTTCCTTTATCTAAAGCTATAAGGCAATAACTCTTGGGAGAAAAAAAAAAAACAACTTTTTGTTAGTCGTGACACAATTTATTTAGAAGCTCTTGCATTTTTCTGTCAAGTTGGCTTGTAGGTTGTGAATCTTCCTGATGTGAATTACTTATAAAGAAGAGAACAGCTGTTTCCAAAATAAAACTATATGGCAACCACATAAGCATTATATAGTGTTAAGGCATTATATGATTATAGGGAGGATTCTGTTATCAGCCTCTGTTTCTGTATACATTTTAAGTACTGTCGCCACCATTACTTTTGCATGGTTCCATGCACAGCACTGAAAGTATCTAATGGTTATTTATTGAAAACATAAAACTTTCAGCAAGGGCGCGTTTTTCATCATTTTACCATGCTCAATAGCCAACTACTAAATATAGTCAGTTAATATTATAAGTAGATCAACAACCCAGAATCAATAAAACAGAATTCTTCCTAGCTTACTCTGTCTAAGCAGCTGTTGTTCAAGGAAAAGAAAAGCTATTTTCCTTTTTTCTTGTCTCCCATGGAAAATGAATTTAATTTATGACTGAATTTTGTTTTTGTTCTGCCAAAGCTAAATTTATAAGAGGAAACTATACACATACATATATACATATATGCATATATAGACATATATACATATATATATACACACACCACACACACACACACACACACACACACATATAGCTGGACCCAACTTTCATATTGTGTAATTTCTTTTCCACCCTTTTCCTATGAAGATGAACACGGCTGTTGTGTATACAGTAGAACAAATCTAGCTCAACCAGTCAGATTAATGATATAATCATGAACATAATGTTCATACATTAAAGTAACATTTTATTTTCTTTGTTTATGTGGAGACTATAAATATTGTATAGTCTAAAGGAGGACAAAGTTGTTTTATAATATTTTTTCATAATTTTTTTCATGTGATGCTAGAAAAAACATCACATTAATTCAGCTATTTTGAATTGTCTATCCCTCCCCATTCACAGGAGAAATATAAATTATGTCTGAGGGTCACAGGGGCGGCATATGGGTCCAGAGACAGCTCAGGGCCAAATACTAGGTAGTGCAACCTCAGCGAGTTTGCTCTGGAAAGAGTTAGCCAAAACCCTAAGTATGGATAGAAAGCTGTCCGTTCCACTTCTCTTTAAGGCCATAAATCATTCCCCCCCCCCCTCCCCCCCCACAGTATAGAAATACCTGGTATAGCTGTGCAATTATTTTGTCTTCTCCTTGTATTGAAGACAATAAAACCTTAGGAATATTTAAATTTTCTAATGGATAGTGTGCAGCCACGACTGAAAATCTTTAAAGATGTGGCTAAGGATATCTCTGGCATCATGGTTTTCTTTTTTCACAGAATCACAGAATGGTTGAGGTTGGAAGGGACCTCTGGAGATCATCTAGTCCAACCCCCTTCCTCAAGAAGGGTCCTCTAGAGCATATTGCCCAGGGTCACATCCAGGTGGGTTTTGAAGATCTCCAGGGAAGGAGACTCCACTACCTCTCTGGGCAACCTGTGCCAATGCTCTGTCACCCTCACAGTGAAAAAGTTTTTCCTCAGGTTCAGATGGAACTTCCTGTGGATCAGTTTCTGCCCGTTGCCTCTTGTCCCGTCACTGGGCACCACGGAGAAGAGTCTGGCCTCATCCTCTTGACACTCCCCCTTCAGATATTTGTACACATTTATGAGATCCCCTCTCAATCTTCTCTTCTCCAGGCTGAACAGGCCCAGCTCTCGCAGCATTTCTTCAGAGGAGAGATGCTCCAGTCCCCTCATCATCTTGGTAGCCCTCCAGTAGTGCCGTGTCTCTCTTGTACTGGGGAGCCCAACACTGGACACAGTACTCCAGGTGAGGCTTCCCCAGGGCTGAGGAGAGGGGCAGGATCACCTCCCTCCACCTGCTGGCAACACTCTGCCTAATGCACCCCAGGATGCACCATTGGCCTTCTTGGCCACCAGGGCACACTGCTGCCTCATGCTTAACTTGTTGTCCACCAGCACTCCCAGGTCCTTCTCTGCAGAGCTATTTTCCAGCAGGTCAACCCCCAGCCTGTACTGGTGCATGGGATTACTTCTCCCTAGGTGCAGGACCTTGCACTTGCCTTTGTTGAACTTCAGGAGGTTCCTCTCTGCCCACCTCTCCAGCCTGTCCAGGCCCCTCGGAATGGCAGCACAGTCTTCTGGTGTGTTAGCCTCTCCCCCCAGTTTAGTATCATCAGCAAACTTGCTGAGGGTGCACTCTGTCCCTTCCTCCAGGTCATCGATGAATATGTTGAACAAGACTGGACCCAGGACTGACCCCTGCGGGACACCACTAGCTACGGGCCTCCAACTTGACTCTGCACCATTCACCACAACCCTCTGAGCTCGGCCATCCAGCCAGTTCTCCATCCACCTCACTGTCCACTCATCTAGCCCACACTTCCTGACTTTACCTACAAGGATGTGATGGGAGAGAGTGTCCAAAGCCTTGCTGAAGTCCCCGTAGACAACATCCACTGCTCTCCCCTCCTCTACCCAGCCAGTCATTCCATCAGAGAAGGCTATCAGATTGGTCAAGCATGATTTCCCTTTGGTGAATCCATGCTGACTACTCCTGATCACCTTCTTGCCCCCCAGATGCTTAGTGATGACCTCCGGGAGGAGCTGCTCCATCACCTTGCCAGGGATGGAGGTGAGGCTGACAGGCCTGTAGTTCCCTGGCTCCTCCTTCTTGCCCTTTTTGAAGACTGGAGTGACATTGGCTTTCTTCCAGTCCTCAGGCACCTCTCCTGATCTCCAGGACCTTTCCAAGATGACGGAGAGTGGCCTAGCGATAACATCCGCCAGCTCCCTCAGCACTCGTGGGTGCATCCCATCGGGGCCCATGGATCTGTGGATGTCAAGTTTGGACAAAAGATCTCTAACCTGATCCTCCTCCACCAAGGGAGAGTCTTCCTTTCTCCAGACTTCCTCTCTTGTCCCCAAGGTCTGGAATTCCTGAGGACTGGCCTTAGCAGTCAAGACTGAAGCAAAGGCAGCATTCAATAACTCTGCCTTCTCTGTATCCTTTGTTACCAGGGCACCCGCCCCATTCAGCAGCAGGCCCACGTTTTCCCTAGTCTTCCTTTTGCTCTGGATGTATTTGAAGAACCCCTTCTTGTTGTCCTTGACATCCCTTGCCAGATTTAATTCCAACTGGGCCTTAGCCTTCCTTGTCGCATCCCTGCACGCTCTGACAACGTCCATGTATTCCTCCCAAGTGGCCTGTCCCCTTTTCCACATTCTGTACACTTCCTTCTTCTGTTGGAGTTTTGCCAGGAGTTCCTTGCTCATCCATGCAGCTCTCCTGCCCGCTTTGCTCGACTTCTTCCTCAGAGGGATGCACCGATCTTGAGCCTGGAGGAGGTGACGCTTGAATATTAAGCAGCTTTCTTGGACCCCTCTTCCTTCTAGGGCCCTACCCCAGGAGATTCCCCTAAGTAGGTCCCTGAAGAGGCCAAAGTCAGCTCTCCTCAAGTCCAGCCTTGCAATCCTACTCATTGCCCTGCTCCCTCCTCGCAGGATCCTCAACTCCACCATCTCATGGTCACTGCAGCCAAGGCTGCCCCCAACCTTCACCTCTCCAACTAGACCTTCTTTGTTGGTTAGTACAAGGTCTAGCATTGCACCTCTCCTCGTTGGCGTCTCCACCACCTGAGTCAAGAAATTATCATCAATCCTCTGCAGGAACCTCCTGGACTGTTTGTGCCTAGCTGTGCTGTCTTGCCAACAGATGTCAGGGTGGTGGAAGTCTCCGATGAGAACTAGGGCCTGTGATCGTGAGGCTACTTCCAGCTGTCTGTAGAAGGCCTCATGAACTTCCTCCTCCTGATCAGGTGGCCTGTAGTAGACCCCCACAACAGTGTCACCCGTGTCAGCCTGCCCTTTAATCCTTACCCATAGCCTCTCAACTTGCTCTTCATCCACCCCGAGGCAGAGCTCCACACATTCTAGTTGCTCCCTCACATAAAGGGCAGCTCCAACACCTCGCCTTCCTGGCCTGTCAAATCCTAAAAAGCACGTAGCCATCCACGACAACATCCCAGTCATGTGAACTATCCCACCATGTCTCTGTGACTTCAATGAGATCATGGCCCTGCGACCGCACACAGATCTCTAACTCTTCCTGTTTATTCCCCATGCTGTGTGCATTGGTATACAGGCATTTCAGAGAGCCAGTCAAGCCTGCAAGCTTCCCAGGAGAGGTGCAAGAGGATCCTCCATAGCCATGTCCCATGCTGTCTCCCCTGGCTGCATGCACCTGCTGGAGGCATCCTGACTTGAGTGATGTTTTACTGAGCACCATGTCGCTATACCACTCCCCTTCCCTCATCTTGCCTAGTTTAAAGCCCTCCTTACCAGGCTGGCCAACCTGTTGGCAAAGACGCGTGTGCCCCGCTTGGTAAGGTGGATCCCATCGCTCCCCATCAGCTGTTGATCTTCAAACAGGGTCCCACGGTCATAGAAACCAAAGCCCTGTTGCCAACACCAGCGGCGCAGCCAGCTGTTAACTTGGAAAACTCGTCTACTCCTCCTCCTGTCCTTTCTCCTCACAGGCAAGATTGAGGAGAAAACGACCTGGGCTCCCAGACCCTTCACCACCATTCCCAGAGCTCTGAAGTCCCGTTTGATGGTTTCCAATTTGCCTTTTGTGTCATTAGGGCCCACATGGAAGATTAGCAGAGGGTAGTAGTCCAATGCATGGACAAGGCTTAGCCGTCTTTCCACAACATCTCTTGTTCGAGCCCCTGGCAGGCAGCAAACCTCTCTGGACAAGAGGTCAGGTCAGCAGATAGGTGCCTCTGTCCCCTGCAGCAGGGAGTCACCCACAACAATCACTCTCCGCTTCTTCCGGGGGTTCCTGCACGGCACAAGGTCTGCCAGGCCAGTTGCCTCACTTGGAGCCGTGCCCAGCTCCTCCTCAGCTTGGAGGGCACTAAACTTGTTCTTCAAGGGTAAGTCTTGAGGAGGAGCAAGAGCCTTTCTCCTTCTACGAGAGGTCACCAGCTTCCAGCCCTCTTCTACAGCGTTATGATGCACCTTTACACACGGTGCTGAGCCCTCTGACACCTCTGCTGCAGTGGGGGCAGGGAACTCCCGGAGCTGAACAGTCTCCGAGAACGCCCTGTCAATCTCCCGCTCATCCTCTCGGATGCTACGCAGCCTACTAACCTCCTCCCGTAACTCCCTTATCTGGTGATGCAACTGGTCAACCACAGCACACCTCGCACAGGAGAGCTGACTGTTAGCCCAGGCCCCACGGAGAGGCCCCAGGCACTCCCTGCAGCCCGACACCTGCAGAGCTGCATCTGCTGTCTGAGGGTCTGTCTGGGTTGAAGCCTCAGACACAGCCGATGCAGCACCTCCAGCAGCCACTGGGGAACGTGCTCTGCGGCGTGTCATGACCATGCCCCAGGGAAGGACACACCACTGTGCAAAATGGAGAGGTGCCTTCTTTGCCTTCTGGCGCCCTTCTGCGTGAACTGCTGCGCAAACTGCTGCGTCTGTTTGCTGCCTCTGTTGGCTGCGTTCAATTTTTAGTGAATCTTAGAGCAGCAGTTGGATGCCAGAAGAAAGGAGAAGTCTTAACATTTTACCAGTATTTTAGATGAGAAGTAGCTTTATAATTGATTCATTTGGTATCAGTTATGGGAACAATAATAGTATAAATAATAAAAGACTCTCTATAATAATGGAGAATTAATGGAAAAGGATGTAGTTAAGGAGGAGTAGTGGACTTTTCTAGGAAGTTATATTACATTAATGACTTTGATTTTTTGTGATGAAATTGCAAGTTTGATTGATAAATGTAGATTGTAGGTTATCAAATGCAAATATTTTAACCTTTGTAAGATGTCTGATTTTATGTCATCCCATACTTGATTGCTGATAATATATAATTTTTAAAATGCATGCTCAACTGATGAAGAACACACTAAAAATTTTCAGGAGAGAAATAGAAAGCAAAGGATAAAAAAGTATCTGTAATAACTTTTTAAATGAGACTACTTCTTTTGAACTTATTAGTTTAACGTGAACATCAGCAGTGACACAGTTGCCAGAGGGCTAATGTGCCATTGTAAAGAAAAGTAATAAAAATGATAGTGGTGTTATTTTGCCTCATTACAAAGCAGTGTCAGGGCTAACACTGGATTGTGGCTGTTCTTTTTAATATTGGAAATAAAGAGGGTGAAAAAAAGAACACTAAAGCTGAGCTTTTGGTAGAAGAAAATGACATACAGTTTTATATGCGTCAGAATATGTTCAGCTTATCACGAATGTGATTGAGAGGTGGTTTGCTAACTGTATCTAAAACACTTCGTAATAAAAGGCTCTTTAATTTAGCAAAGCAAGTTAGTTGAAGCTGAAGCCAGAAATTCAAATTAAATATGTGGCAAACACTTTCAGTAGGGAGGTGATTAACCACTGGGACAAATTGCCAAGAGAAACAAGTGATTTTTCCATCATATGAGGTTGTCAAGTTAGAGCTAAATAACTCTCTGGCAATTATTTGACTCTTGCCAAGAACAAATTATTGGTCTCAGTACATTGTTAACTAGATGAAATTTTAAAGCAGGTGGTTGGGTTAGATGATCAAATAATTCCATAGTTTTATAATATGAAATCAAAAGGAATATTTTTTCTAACTCTCATTTGTTGAAACATCACTTTGGGAAATTCATTTCAAGGTTGTACCATTTCAACCTGGCATATGCAGAAGCAGAGCATTACTTTTTTAATGGCCTATTCCTATTGATGCTATACCTTATTCATAAGAAACTCTCTTGTGACTAGTCAGTCACATCTTCTGGTTTCAATGAAAAACTTCCTTTTTTTTTTTTTCAGTTAATTAAATCTTGGAGAAGCAACTGTTTGGGAAGAGGCAATTGCACTGTCAGTAGAACTAAACTCAGTAATTTACTTCAGCGTAGAACTGCGTAGAATACTATCTTATTGAAGTGGAATCACTAAGTACCATCAGAATTTATCAGATACTGGTATTATGGATCAGATAGGAGAAACATGCCTTTAAACTGAGTGAGCAGGCTTGGTTACTATGGTTTGCAAGGATTTTTCTCTTCCCTCCCCCCATCTCGTTGCAATATGGAAACACATGATAGAGAAATAATTGAGAGAATTAGTACAGAAATCCTTCAATCTCCTTTAAACTCTCCTTTTGAGATTATATGTGTACTTCAGTTGGCTGCCATTGGATTTTCTTCAGTACTTTCATATACCTTTATGTACATTTCATGTACATTTTATGTACATTAAGAATCTTTCACTGTTTCATAGATTCACCAAAGGAGAGTCTGTTGAGTACATGAGAATATTTAAATAGCAGGTGGTGGCATTATATTAGTGATCACTTGGGAAATTCCAGATTGAATTTGTTGCTGAGCATCAGTGTGTGATTTATAGATGCCCCATACTTGCAATCCCTGGACATCCAACAGGAGAGTCCTGAGCAGCATACTGTGGAATTTGATATTCATCGAAGCTTCGGTAGGCATCGTAAAACGGATTTGAGTATCTTTTCTGTTTTACTGCAAGGGTATTAATAATAGAGCTTAAGTTCTCAAACATTTAAGTTAAATGTGTTATTTTGAATAAAGTTTTATACGTTACAGAGATGCAAGAGTATTGTGCCATGTTGAAGAGAAACATGAAAGTCATGCAAAGTGAATTGCACTGGCCTTAGCAGTCACACGCCTGTGCTTTCCAAGCTATTAGAAAAATTAATAAACTCACTCTCTGAATTAATGGATGGGTTTGCAGGACACCATCGGACATAAATTTTGAAGCTGAATAATATTTACATTGCTATTTGTACTGTAAAATTAGTAAAGGTTATTAATTCTATCTGGTCTTCATATTACCAGTTTTATACCATAATTACATGCGCAGACACACACAACCTCTTGAGAAGAGTGCTGAAACGAAGGTACTTAACAGTACATGAAGGGCTGAACCAAATGTACAGAAGTTATCCTATCTGTCAGTTTTACATTTTTTTCCCTTTGCCTTTTGGTCATACTGCGCATCTTGGTGGCACGATGGAGTCACTGCTTTTCCTATCATCGTGCAGTACCACTCAAAGCACAAGGAGTATCTGGCAGACAGTTTTAAAGACAGAATGCCACAGTAATGAAATCCGGCTCATGGTCTGTCTTGCACCTACATCTCTGCTGCAGAGGTTTTCAGGGTTCCCAAGGTTCTTTAAATATTGCCATTTTCTTAGCTTTCAACAGATGGCATTGATGGTGCAATTCTTCTCTTTCCCATGATAGTGTCATGCTGGACAGGATGTGAAATTTTGTCAGCAGTGCTGTGATGTACATATGCATATTAGACACCGTTATGAGTGAAGAGGTGTGCATGGAAATGGAGGAGTGGAACAGAATTTCAAATGTATGGCTTAGAGATTCTTTATGTATGTTAAGGTCTAAAACATACATTATCTAATCTGTTTTTTTTGTTGGTTTTTTCAGTGTCTGTGGTAGATTTATTTCTATTTGTGAAAGGCAGCTTCCCCAAAACCTGTGTAAGTTCCTTTACTTCTTGGCGCTTGAATTGGGTGAGAAGGTATTTCCAGCCTACTTACTGCTGGAAGAATTTTTGAATAACTGTTTATTTTCAGTAACTCGTTCCATCAGTTTCCAGGGAATGACCTGGACAGAGTCAAATAAATTAGGGTGCCCTTCAGATCTAAGAAAATGCAGGAAAATACATTTTAAACATATCTTTCTATCATTTAGTTCACATTTTAGGAATCTTATCCTATCTGAATCAGAGCCCCTCATGTTGCTTCAGTTACAGTGTGGTAAATATTGATCTGAAAAGCATCCATTCTTTGCAGAGGTGCTAAAGGGGCAGAAGGTGTCCCATATTAAAAATACTCAAATTTTTACCGCCTGATATGCACTTATTATAGAAAAAGGTATACTGAAGAACTAATAGAAGATCTGAATTTGCAATTCTGATATCTTTTTTGGTATTTACGTCAGGGTAATTGAAAGTAGATCATACCCTGTAGAAGTTAAAGATGAAAAAGAGTTATTAGATTTTTCAAGTGCACTTTCAACCATATATTTTCTACTTTTAGATCTCCCCAGGGAAGATGCTTCCAATTTCTATGTCATGAAATTATGCTGTAAACTTTATTAGAGATTTTTTTTAAATGAGTTTTCATAGGCTGTCCTGTAAACCCTCATACTACTATTAGTGTTTGCTTACGTGGCTGTAGATCTTCACACTTTCTTTGGCCTGGTTGATCTACATCTATCTCGTTATAATGACCCTTGTACCCAAATTTGCACTCTATTAAAGGAGAAAAGAACATAGATACAGTAAACAAATGTGTGATTTTTCGAATATTATTTTAAGATAAGATAGTAGCATTTTGTATAGATTACATTTTAATAAATTAGTTTCCCATGGCAAATAATAGTATAAACGGCCCAAAGGCTATTCAGTTAACTTGGATATTAATAGTGCACCAGTCTTTCATGTGGCTATCCCCAGCCAGAAAATATCCTGCATTCTCAGTGAGTTATATTTGAAAAATAAATGATGATGACAAGAAATTTTAAACTAAAATGTCATTCCACGGTGCTGTTAGAAAGCCAATTTCAGTGACATTTTTAAGATTATCAGTGAGAAGACATCAATATATGGTGAAAAGAATTGGACAGAAATGTAATCATGAGTGTCCTGAAGTTTTTTATTTATTATCAGGGATTATTATATATGATATATAGAGGGAAAATGCTGCAAAAATACAATTTTATTTAGTAACAAATAGTTGCTTGGTGACAATGAGGCTGGACTCATTCTTTTATTTCTTCTTTTATTGCTTCTTTTTTTTTAAGATAATTGGTTATTGGTGGTAGGTGCTGTAGGCAGTTCCCAACAGTAGATGAAATCATAGAAAACCAAATTTTATTCTAGTAAGCATTCAAGACTGCTGTCTCAGAAATGCCTAGGCAGCCTGCATGTAAGTTCTGTTCACCAGTGTTTTGTACCCGTTAGAGGAAGTGAATGGTGCATACCCCATCGTCAGTTCTTCTGAACCACCTCATTAAGACTGAACAGAGTGTAAAGTAGTGGTAGTATAGACTGACTCATTATCTATACCATTTCTTCCACTGGTTCTCAAAATGTTGCACTCATACTAACTCCTTATCCTGCCTCAGCAGAAATCATATTTGGAGGACTCACACCATTTGGACTGTCTTGAATTTTGGACAGTAAAAGCACCAAGAATATATACTGAGAAAATATGCAAATAGGTATGATGGAACTGAATAATTAATGGCATTCTACTACAGGTCCTAGATCTTACAAGAAGCCTTTAGGTAAGCAGTCTCTCCTAGAATTGTGGGAAAATCCTCCCTAACTCACTGGTCAAATAGATGAGCATCCTTCTTCCCGCAAGTTCTAATATTAACTGATCATTGTGGTGATAGAGGAGTAACCACTTCCCAATCACTGGTACCATTCTGTGATAGCTGATCTCCTGGAGATCATAGCCTTGTGCTTATTCCTGTTGTGAGAGTGTCATTTGGCTCCTTCCATTAGGCTCATTCCAACTCAAGCAGAAACACTTTCAAGTAGTTGGCAGCTCATGACTTTCACTGAGAACTGTGGTACTGCATGTAGTACACATGTCACACATTTGTCATTTGTCATTTTATACCTCAGCTGTGGTAGATTGAGATGTCTTCCTATGCTGCTGGTTCCTTCTAAATATAAAAACCTAGATTAAGGATCCATACCTTCCTTCAAGGTATTTCAAATGCCAGGAACCCTAGAGATATGTCAGTGACCTAGTCATAGATGTGCTTGTGTAGTGCAATTTCCGGTACATAGTTAGGTTTTGAAAGAAGGTGGAGGAGCTTAACCTCTTTTCTTTCTTTAGTTCCAGCCTCCTTATACCTCATCTGACATGGGAGTCTTATACTCAGGGGTTTTACAGGCTTAGTATTGCATCCTATGGCAATTTTATTCATTTTTAAACTTTTCTGCATCCAACCCTTGTCTCTGTTCCAGAAACTGTGTCCATGAGGGCCTGCTCTGTAAAGGAACAAACACTGGAAATAGAAATGATTTAATACTGATATAAAAGTTTGATTTTTTTTTTTTACAGTAGCTCTTTTCTGGCATTGAAGAGTCTGAAGAAATATTCTGAAATTCAGAAGTTCAAGTTCAGAGCAGTGACCTTAGTAACAGTCTTTACAACTTCGAAAAGGATCATTGCTTTAATTATCTTGACTGATGAGATGCTTAATTCCAAGTTGTATTCATGTTTCCAGATGAAAACCTTCTTTGTTTCTGCAGAGGTGAATTATCTCTGTAAAGACTGTAGCATGTCAGTACCAGATTCAAACACTGGGGTCTCTCTGGCACCGAATGTCTTTAAAAAGAAAAAGCTGTGATACCAGTCTTTCCCTACGAGTGATAATAGAGTGATGTCCTTTCCTGAATAATGGACTCTGGCAAACATGTCAAGTATCTTGAAGTATATTGCCTGTCTTTTCAATTCCCTGCAGTTCAGGGTGCTTAAGTCTCGTTTAGCTTCAGCTCAACATTCAGAATTCATATTGTCTTTCCTCAACTTTCTTTTTTGCCAGAGCCTCCTTTCTGATTAGTTTCATAATGCTCAAACAATTGATTATATTATCAACTGAGGTTTTTTTTTTGGCTGATCTTGGCCATTGGGCTTTTCTGATATAATAGTGGTCTCTTATCTGTTTATATAGTGTGTGCTTGATGGTTGATTTGCCTAATTGTCCTTCCCGGACAGGGTAATGAAGAGCTCTGCAAGATCTATCCTTTTGTGGCAGGTGGTGGGTATAGACATCAGTCTACAGTTCTGCTTATGTTTTTGAAGTTAATAGTGATGAATTCCTCTTTCCTTGGATAGGTATCTCACTTCAGTGATCTCAGAGATCGGAGTTGGTCGTTGACCTTGACGATCAGTATATACATCTTTGTCTTAGAGCTCGCAGTAGTGAGATATGTCAGGCTTTCTGTGCACATGTAGGACCTCAAGTACCAATAATGCATACCAAATATTCTGCAAATCATTCTAGAGGAAAGAACATAATGTGAGATCTCTTCTGATTATGTAGCCCAATACAAATCACTAGCTGATATGAGGAATGCTGCGTCAGTCATCAAATACCTCTGCCAGGGGTTTACCCTTGATTGTAAACTATGTGAGCCGTTTCAAAAAGGAACATGAGGAAGGTGAAGAAGTAGGAGGAACTTCCTGAAGTTAATGTCTTTGACTTGAACATCAAAAGGAAATGGCAGAGCCAGACCAGCTTCAGGGGTCCTGAAAGCCATGCTTCTGAATCCTCAGTTAGAAAGACTGATAGTATTTCCTCCAATATGTTAACATAATCCATACCTTAAACTGATTCATAAAGTAATGGTGGGCCAGCCCTTTGAGCCTTCAGCCAACTTTTCCCCTATCGTCTTTCTGTAAAGATACCCTTGCTCAACCAAGAGAGGAGGAGAGATTTGGATCCTTGTGGCCAATTCTTTATATAGGAATACAGTGTGTATACATATTTACACCCTCCTCCCCCATGTTTTTCTGTGATATGTCACTCTCAGAAAGCATCCTTTCTTTTCTAACTGAGGCATTGGTATTTTATTTAAGCCAAGTCTGCTTATCTTTGCCCCAGTGTATTTGCTAGTTTTTTTTACGCTTTTAGCAGGCAAGCTGTCTCTTTTTACATTTGCCAGGATGAGGCCTTTCAGGAAGAATCCTTGTTTGTCCGTATGACAATAAAGTAAGCTAGAAATCAGCTGTTTCAACAGATTGCCTAACTGGATAGCTAACCATGTGAGAAACTGTTTGTCTGCTGAACTGGAGCCACCTCAGATTAACATAGCTGTCTGTCTGTCTTCCGAATGCCTCTGTCACTAGCATCTACAAGCTCCAGAATGAGCTGCCGCCTAGAGCTTCACTCAGAACTGCATAACCAAACATTACAGGCATGCTGAGTTATTCTGCTTTTGAAGGAGAATTATTTCAGTCTTTATTCAACTTTGGATCCTGAGACTGTCCTTCAAATAGTTGGTGTTTTGTGAGGAATACTGCTTAGAGCCGCCTCCGTGTAATAGAACATCAAGAGAGGAAGAAAGATTACTTATCTGAAGTAGTTCTTTCTTGGGTGATTTATCTGACTGTCAGTTCACCACTTTTCCTCCTTCCCCTTGGAGATTTTATGTTTAAGAGTGGAATACAGGTTGGGCGAGGTTTTGTTTCGCTACCCGTGCTGCGGAGAGGCGTGGGACTGGTATTCATTTGCCATGTACACTTCTGAAGCAGCATGGGCATATGGACCCTGCACTATAAATGCATAAAAATAAACAAACCATTTTGAAGTAGAAAATACAGAGTGAGTAACCTATTATTTTGCTGCAGGTTTATGGAAGAAATGGAACATACGTAGCCTTCCAAAGTTAGAAAAGATCCTCTGAACTGTTAGGGTTTGTCTAAAGTCATAAGTACTACCACAGTGGAGTGCTGCTAATGGAGTAATGTTAAGTGAAAAAGGCCAGAATATGCTCCAGCTAATCATCATAGTTGTCAGTAGAGCTTTTATAATGCTGCTATAAGTTACTTTGATTTAGCCTATCTCAAAGATGCACTCTGAGTTTCTCTGTAGGCTGTATAGGTGCTTATACAGTTTAGAGTAGGTGTTTAAACAGCTCCTGTAGCTTCTTAAAGCAAAGCAAGCTTAGATTTCAGATTAATTACGCTTTGATTCACAGTTTAATGTTGTGTCTTAAATAATACATTTCTTTCAAAATAGACTATTTAAGGGCAATTGATTCCTTTCCTCCTTATAAATCCCTCTAATTGCTTCAACAATATACAGAATATGTTGAATTTTGTGTAAAACAGCAAACAGAATGCATTTGAATCTTCATTTAATATAAATTAAAGTAACTTAGGATGTAACAGGAATGCATGTAACATCAATATCGACAGTTGATTGTTTTGTAAACAATTACTTCTGGGTATAATAATCTAATCATCAGTTTGAGGAAGAAAAGTTTGTTTCTGGCTGTAGCAGATTTTTTTCTGTATGAAAAACCAGAATTGTATGAGATATAGTGAGGAACAGACATTAATTGAATCATGCTCATGTAATACCTTACTTTTACCTGATGTAAATGTAAGAGGAGTCTGTGGTTTATGACACTCTTGGAATGAAGACTTTTTTTTTAATCTGTATTTTTAGCTTGAAAAAGACAGTGATGGATTCCAAAGGGAGACCTCAGAGCACTTACGGGACTGAAGATGTGTTTCCTTCTGAAATAAGCTCATGTTCAGCATTAGTCTAATATTGAAAGCTCTTAAAGTTCAGACACTTTTGTCTAAATCTCTTTTTATTTATTGTTCTATTTGATTGTGTTCCCAAGCTCTTTACCAGAACATTGCCTCAGTTGCTAGCAGTAAAGTTCTATATAAGGAACTGTGTATGTAAGCAGAAAGAAAAAGTCTGATTGTCTTAAATCTCAAAGCTATGATTAATGCATCCATCATAAATTCATAGTCAAAATATTTCCTTCCACTTTTTTTCTTGCCTGGGCTATGCACAAGAGTAGTTAAAATCCAGAGAAGTATTTCAAATTTAATGAAATGGTACAAATCACACTATTTCAGAAGATGTGAGCCTCCATTCCATCATTTGAAAATGCTCAAGATAAATGAATGAGTGAGACAAAAAGATACAAATTGAATCTGAGCATAATCATCCTAGGGAATGCATTTAAGTGATGGAGAAATAAGAAAACAGAAATTTTGTCAGTCAAGATAAATTAGAGAGGAGGAGCTCAAAAAATGTACTGGAGGCCTTCAAAAATCAGCAAAAAAAACAGTATACTGGATTCACCAGAGAAAAGTAAATATAGAGAAGAAATAAAATTACCCAAAGTGATATTTGCATTTTATCCAAATATCTTAATTATGTAGTTTTTAAACAGAATGATTATAATGATAGTATAGCAAGATAAGCTTTAAATATCATTGGAAAGAAATTTTATTTTCAGTTCAACACATGTTTTTAATTACTATTTCTGCTAGTCAAAAAGCAGTTGACATGAAAATGTAGTAAGAGTTTGCAAAAGTTGAAGAAGAGGTATATCATATCTGTACGGAAGTAGGATTAATACTGAAGTACATATATGCATGTATTTTCAGATCATTGAAAGCTTTCCCTCAGAGGAATCAGATTTTGAGTTTTGTGGTTTATTTTATTTTAGTGAAATGGCACTGATTTATATGAGATGGAATCTGTTACAATTTCCTGTAATAATCTTCAAAATCTATTGTAAAACTTTGAGCGACATGGCAAAAGATAAGATTTTCAAAATATTACTGTCTAAAGTATTGGCCGGGAAAGAAAACTAGAGTTAGTGATGTACTTGTGCTTGTACTTGTAAGGAGACTTGGAGAAGAGTACTTGATGAGGTCACTGCCATTACTCTCTTGCGTGAATAGTAAGCAGGTGGCTGGACTTGCATCTGCAGTTCCCTTCAAGTATTTTGTAAAATATTACTTTGTTTTAGTGTTCATCGTTTCTAGCCTTGAACTGCTTTGGGATTGCTGGTACTTTTTGTTGATGAAACTACTGTTCATTGGTAGTATTAGCTGTTATGAAACTTATGACTCCACAGCACAATTTGTTTGTTCTGCAAAAGTAGTTTTGCTCTCTAACTTGAAGATTCAGTGATCCTTGGCAGCATTTAGCAACTGCAAAACTAATCATTATCTTAAGGGCTATCTCAGTATGATTGGAAAGTGATTGCCTAAGGCATCATATAATGTATTTTGCATATTTTTGTCTGTATAAGGCATGTATAGATGTTGCCGCATCATCAGTCCTTTGCCTCATAAATTTTCTTCAACATCAGCTAATTTTTGAAACTCTGAACACCAGATTTAATAGCTCAGCAATATGATGTACTGGATTATTATTTCATTGGAGCAGTATGTGGAAGAGACTGCCTAGCATTGTGGCAAATTCCACAAAACCAAAGCCATATTCTGAACAAACTTATTGTGGCAGGCCAGATTAGCCAGTGATTCCCAGCTTTGATCTTCAGCCATTACTGGTCCACAACACAGTGAGATGTAATCTGCAGCAGGTATGTGAAACCATGTGGCTATGCTGAGTGTTTGCAGAAAATTTTGAGAAGTGCAGTGATAAATTAGCCCAAAGAATTGGAAACCACTGATTTAAGTTATTCAGTAGAGCTGTTATGACACGTGTCACAATTGAAATGTAGATGTGTTGCTTGCTTTCCATGTCGCGTTCAGGAGAGCAAACATTTTGGATAGACAGTTTTCCAGAGTTTTGTGTCTGTTCCTGTACTTCTGTGAACTTCTGTTCCTGGCTTTGTGAAATACTGAGGGGAATAGTATGTCTTGTGAAATTTGATTCCTTGTTGCCGTGTACCTTTTATTGATAGCTAGTGATAAATGAATTTTCTGACAAGAGGGGATCGTTAGAATGTCCTGATTTTAGCAGAGAATACTGATCTTCCTTAAGTAAGTTGATTTAACAAAGTTACAGTAAACTGTGCTTATATTCCCATGTAAGGTAGTCATTGCGTTAAGGACCTGATTCCTCCAAGGAGTGCCACAAATGCACTAAGTGTTCTTTAAGGTTATATTTTGCATTCAGATCTCTGGTTTAGCTGACAAATGTGAAAAAGCACATGTTGCCAGAGAACTCTCAGGAGACGAGCTGTGAAGTCTAGAGAACACAGGTTATTCCAGCTAAGGTTGGCACTGACTTCTGCTTAAAGGTTTTTCTCCAAGAATGTAGCTTTTAAACTTGCACCTGCAGAATGTTAGTGTTCTTCTAATACAGATTTATACTTTGCAATCTTATTACATAGAGGGAATGCTACTTTTATTTTTATTCATCCTCTTCCAGTCAGATTTGAAAGGACTTGAGAGGCCCCCAAACAGCTGGAGAACAAGATTACATAGGAATTGCAACATTTTTGCTTTTTTTTCATACTGTGATTTTAAATATGTAAGTTAATACAATAGAAAGACATGTTAAAGATGACGTTTAGCCATTTGTGTCAGCAGGCATGACTTTCTTGACGCTGAATCTGGACTAGTTTATGCTACCAGAAAAAAAAGCATTTACAGGGCTCCACACAGTTCCCACTGAAGTCAACGGAAAAATCCTGCTGTCTCAATGAGTGATGCTGAAGAGCATTCTGGGCTCTGAAGTCTTGCTCCCAAATTCTGATTATACATCGTCTGATTTTTTTGTCATCAATGTATCTCAACACACTTTCTCTAAAAATGTAGTTCCATCAACTGATTAGCATGTGGCATGCTGTGACATATCTTACACAGTTAGTTACTTACCTTTGTTGAGCTAGCTACACAACTTTATACAGGGAACTAAATTTCTTTCCTGTCATTAACATTAATATCAGTTGAAATTCAGACTGATGATAATTTTTGCCCATGGTGTCAAAATGGAGAAGGTGGCAAGTAAGAGCACACATCTGAACTATTTTTAAAGGAAAAAAAAAAAAGATATATATATATATATATATATATATATATATATATATATATATATATAAATGAACTACTTACCTTTTATTAATTAGTTAGTTAATTTTAAAGGCAGAGTAGTTACCTGAATTTCAGTGGAATAGTGATATGTGCTTTAAAATAAAAACACAATCTTCCTAAAACGTTAAAAGAACTTGGAAGAATTTTGTTGTATTTATCAGCATAGCAGTAAGAAAACTTTTCAGCTAAAACCAAAAGAAACGTCACATTGATTAACATCAGCTGCCTCTGAAGTCTGATAACTTAAAATGCAAGTTTACCCACAGTTATAATGACTGACTATTCTGTTGTCTTAATACATTATTTCTGGAGTCAACAGAAGGAAATGGAATGAAATGCTGCAGATTAAAGGAATAATGACTCATTCGAGCAATTTCTATTAGCCCCTTTGTTGTATGTAAGGAACTTGAGTGTGGATTGGAAGTAGTGAATGCAAAATGCTGAATATAATTTGTTTCATGTCTCCTCATAAGGTACAAGGCAAAATGTGGAGCCTATTACATTTTCATTCAAAGTACACCTCCAGGGCCATTTCTTCAAATCCTCATTAAACTCATTCAGAGTGGATTTCTTTTTAACCAAGGTCAGGACGGTTTACTTGCAAATCTTTGGACACTGAATGGGAATTCATAAATCCTGACATTGGGAAGCAAGGTTGCGCTTGTCCTACATTTAATAAGGAAAGGAAGTAAGATAGAAAAAAGAGAGAAAGACACTTTGCCTGATGGTTTTATAAGGAAGATCTAAATTTTCTGGGATCAAAAAATAAGGTCTTTTTTTCTTTCTTTCTTTCTTTCTTTCTTTCTTTCTTTCTTTCTTTCTTTCTTTTTTTTTTAAGCAGGTCACAATGCACTGATGATGTCTTCTGTGATACTCATCATTTATATTTCCAGTAAGCTAGCATGTTACCTACAATCACTTCTCAGTTTTCCTTTCCTATGGTCTGTTAATCTTAGGTGCCCACCAGTTAAAATACATCCTAAATTAGTTCTGTATAAAAAATAGAAACAGTTATGGTAACAGACAGATGTTTCATGAATTGAATGTTTTTTTTTTTTAATATCTGTCCTAAATTGGATTACGTGCCCTGTTGAACAGTTGTGATTTTTTTTTTGTTAGTGCATTTAACTTCTTGGCAAGGAAATCTATTACTTTTAATTATGGAAAAATTGTTTGAATTTAGCAGCTAGTATGAATATTTTGGAGTGGACTCTGAATTTTGCGGTGTTTTGTGGTGGTGACATACTCTGTTTTTAAATAGAGAATAACAAATCATAATGTGAGCTGGTAGAGTCACATCATTCGATATTACTGACCAGTTGCTACTGATGTTTTGCTTGTTTTCAGAGAAGATAGAACTTAAACAGTAGGGAAGTGTTGGATAAATATAGTGGTATCAGTCTTCAGCTGATGATTCAATGCATTTGCACTGTAATAGAGCTGGAGTCATCTTAGTTCCCTTTTCCATGAGGATATGCAGGTTACAAGGTTAGTCCACCTTACTGTGTTTTTTATATTCCTCTGTTGTTGCTTCTTAGGAGATTTTGATCTCTAACAATTGACAGGCCTTTTTTTTCCCCAATATATTTTTTTTTTCTGTTTGAATTGAATAGGTAATGAATCCAATTCCTTAAGGGTACACATGAAAGAGTACTTAGGAGCTGAAAGTGCTGAGTTGTTTGTTGCTGAGTAAGTACTAAAAAGCTTGAGAGGGTCTTTTCAAATATTTTCTTAGTTTTCTACTTCTATGTTGCTCTCTTTGGTCACATTTCAATCACAGAATGTTTCATATGCTTTGGCAGTTTAGCAGACTTCATTGCAAGTTTCTGGGTATAAGGAGAGAGTAGAAAATGCAGAATTCATTGTGTTTTCTGGCAGCAGATTGTAACTCCCTTCCATTAGGCAGTATTATAGTGACTGAGTATTTTCCCCTAAAAGATTTGTTTTAGCTATCCCAAGGATATTTCTATGTCTCCTTGGGAACCCACAAAGTTCATCTTTTCTATCTCCTTCACTCAGTGATCTGTTTGCTGTCTCCAGATTTCTATTCAACCTCTCAATTGCTCTTTACTTAGTTGAAAGAGATGGTGTTGAATGTTGCATGAACAGGGTTTTTTTTTTCGTTCTATTTTTGTTACGTTGGCTGCTCAGTAACTCTTTGGCAGCGGGTAAAACTTCATGTAAGAGAAATGGCATCTTCACGTCAGTAACAGGCGCTCTGGAACGAGCCCTCCGCAGAGCTCTCTGCCCCACTTCTCTCTGAACATTGAGGGATGGCTGCATACCTTCAGTCAGCGAAGTTGCAAATGGTTTCCCCTGTTAGCCAGAGTAGGGAGGATTAAATAGGTCCTTTATGGTGTTTTGTTTGGTTTAAATTTACCTTTTACCACCTCACAACAGTTGTAGTGATCAAACAGCATCGATTTCAATGCAGAAAGTGGGTGGGAAGCTGAGATAGTTTCTTGTAAGAGGCTTACGGTTTCAGGGAGTTTGGCGCGCTGAGCGTGAGGGTTGAGAGTCTAACTCCTTGAAGTAGGCCAGGCAGATCTTGCAAAACCTAATGGATGTTTTGATATGAGGAAGGAGGAATACAAAATAGAACCCTTTTTTGGACGCAAGTGGTGCATCAGCGAAGCAACCACTGCACAGTGTTATATTAGCAGTTGCGGCGGTTGCTACCTGCTTACTGGCTTTACCTGTGTAACTCCCTTAACTTTACAGTAGTATATTTAAGCTACCAATTAGGTCCAAAGCTATTCAGGACCCTTAGCACCCGCTGGTTGTAAAACTGAGACAAAATCAGGGAATTGGTGGAATGGAACTGCATATGAGCTCTTCTTGGCCAGAAAGTAAGTAATATACAACAAAATTACAAATAAAAATAAGTAGTGAACTGTAATTAGTTTAGCAACAGAAGAAATAATGTTAAAATTCTTTTCAATGCCATAATAAAGCTGTTATACCTCATGTATTATAAACATGTACAGGTGCTGATTATGTCTTCATTGCATATATGCAATTTTTGCATAGGAAGTAGTAGAAAAAAATGGTATCAACTATAAATTTACCTTGTTTTGTTTAAAGAAAACTGCAGAGGCAAAGTGAACTTGGCATCAAGTTCACTCAGTCAAACAGAGATGCTTTGATAGTGATAGTAGCAAACCAGTAGGTTATCTACACCTAAACATGTTTCCATGTTTTGGGAGGGAAAAAAAAGAAGAAAAAGAAATTGCTATTCTTCCCCACCTTAAATAGGTATCAGACATGCACACAGCAATCATGGGATTCCGAAGGAGGGTGGGCAAGGAAGAATGTCAGAGTGTTTATCATACAGCTGTGCCAAAAGTAAAGGCTGAATGAATGAGATGGAGATTAAAGCCAGTAGTCTGAGCCTGTATTCAATCACTGCAGTCACTCTGTTTGCCTCCTGCATGCTGATGAAGTGTCATGAATGGTCCCATGTACTTTCATTCCAATATATTTCAGGCAGTAGTGATTATTGCTTGTACTCAGCTAAAGCTTGAAATAACTGGCAAACTCTTGCTTAGCAACAGAAGGCCTTCATCTTCTCCCTCTTGGGACCACTAACTCAAAAATGTGTTACGTCCTTTAAAAGTTAGAGGTGGGAGGGATAGGTACTTTATATTCATTGCTTTTCTTGATAATTTAAAGAAGAAAACAACAAAGTAAAGCCCACAAATGACTCTGTTCCATAAATAATTATTGACTGGTTTATGAAGCCCAAATCCAATTTCTTTTATCACACATTAAACTGTTCTGCAGTTGGACTGCCTACTGCCTGGCAATTGTTGTAAAGGTGTTGCCTTTATATGTGCTGAGAGAATAGAAGCACTCTACTTTCTTTTTAAAAAAAAAAACCTCCTAGTGTATTTTGATAAAATCCTTTGGAGGACATTTATGTAATATTAAATCATTTCATGTTTGTACTTGGACTGCTTAGACTTTGGTTTGTATTCTTCACTGAGCTCAATCTTAAAAGGGAAATGAATGCACACTTGTTAAATAAATGACAAAATACAAAGCTTGGTGTGAGTTGTAGATCTTCAGCGTGTGAACTGCAGAATTCATTTAAAAATGCACAACATTTTTCTGGTGTGAATTATATGCTGCTCTGTAGGTTTCTATTTTTGGTCACCACAAGATGGCAAAAGAAATGAGCACACGAACGCAAGGACGAGTGGGTTTCATAATAATGCACTCTGCATTCACACTTTATGCACATCAAGAGAGAATCCAAGCACAGCAGGGGTGACAATCACTCCAACAGTCTTTTGAAATCAAAGTACTTCCTTGCAAATGTCTTCCCAGCGCTAATTACGCTCTTCTGTTGTGGTTCTTATATTGTACAAAGTAAAATGTTTACACTGTCACAGAATACAACTCTATCACTGGAAAAATGGAAGGCAAAAAATAATCAGATTATTAAATAGATTTATTTTCTTTTATGCTTTGGTGATTTTGCTTCTTTGTGTGCTAAAATATCAAAATCTGTCTCCTTTGTCACCAGGGGACTTTGGCAAAGATGCTAATTTTTCACCAAAGCCAGAGAATTCTCTCCACTCAAGAGAGCTGTTACAGTGTGGAAAGGATTGGTTGCCTAGATATCTTGAGGGTTTTTTTCTTTTTTACTGATTTTTTTCGATTGTGTTGTAATCACACAGTAACTACTATCAACGATTTTTTCCAATAAGAGGAAGGCAACAAAACTGCACAGATGTTTCTTATCTCAAGATAGATATAGCATGTGTGTGCGTGCATGTGTGTGAACAGGCATGTGCTTGTGTGTTTAAGACTGTATATGCAAGTCTCACGACATAGGAGAAGATGAATGATACCACTTAAGTCATCCTATAAAAAAAAAAAAGGGAAAGGTATTCTAATTTTTTAGCATTTGCCTAGCTATGGAGACATTTAGATAAAGGGTTAACAAGCCAGTCCAATCTTGATCTTTTCTTCTCACCTTTACTGTTAGTGTTCATGGAAAGGATAATTGGTAGAAAGGATTGTCAGATGTAAATGCAACTGGGAAACTATTAAATATTCATTGTTGAGAACGGAGCCAAATTTCCCTTTCCTTGCAGTTCAAAGGCCTGGTTCTTCACTGCTTTGTATTTGTTTAGCCATTTACAACTGGGGACATTGCATGGGAAATAGTATTGCTGATCTGAATAGGACAATGTGAGTTAGTAGTACTGTATATGTTTTCATGCATAAAGCATATATATGCAATGCATACAACTTGATGCAGTTTCTACAATTCAAAGCATCCTTTCCTCATCCATATATTTCATGTTATTTACTCTTTTCCTTCCTAGATGTCATCTTAATATATAAATATGTATGCACGCACACATACACACAATATATATATACACATACACACAATACATGTGTATATACATGTGTATCTACTTATATATATACATACATATACACACACATATAGATACACACACACGTATGTATGTATGTATGTATGTATGTTACTTAGACAATAAGTTTATCTCTGTTCTGTTTGGATACCACTGCAGATTTCAGTTACATTGTCAAATGATGCTCTGTTATCTCTGATGTTTTTGCGTATGTAAAATATCCTAGCAGAATTTTAAAATATGTGTAATTTAAACTATATATTATACATACAGATACAATATATGCACTATTTCTCCAAGACATATAGTTTTATACTCTCTTAAACAGTTTTGCACATGCAGAAGTAGCTTATGTGTACACTTTTCTCGTATTAAATTCGTGGGATCTTTTACTTCTGCATTTACTTTTCCAGCAGCGATCAGCTTCGTTTGATTAAAGATATCAGAATTCAGGTGGTAAATGGAATGGGATTGGAGTAAGCTTATCTCATATCAACAGAGCGGTTCTGTTATGGCAAATTGATATTAATACATGAAATCGGGAGGCAATAGTAAACAGAAGCTGTCTACTTGAAATTGTTAGATTAGAAGTGGTGAAGCAAGTTCAGATATTTAAAGCATTAAATCATCAGCAGCCATAAGCAAGCAGCAATGTGTACTAGTGCCTATACCACTTCCAAATTGAAAAAGGGATTTGTGTATATATAAATAGATACATACATACATATATATACATATATATATATATATATATATATATATATATATATATATATATATATATATATATATATATATTTTTTTTTTTTTTTTTACTTGAGGCCAACTTCTTCAATCCATCCTTACTGTAGTAATCTTTAAACTTTCAAACAGTAAATTCTGGAGAATCTGATTTTTGAAAAGTGAATCATACAATCATAGAATGATTTAGTTTGGAAGGGGTGTCTGGAGGTCATCCCATCCAAAAAAGATGTAGACCCCACAGAGCTGTGCATAGCACAGTGTAACACAGAAGAGGTATGCCTTTGGCTTTACTATATATTCGTCCTTTCTGATTCTAGAGCATCTTTGTTCAGCGCTGCTACCATGACTTAAGGTAGAACAACCTAATTGCTGCTCTAATTTACACCACTGACTAGAGGCATAGGACCTCAGGATGGACGGGCACTTGAAAACTGGGATGCCTACTGCATACCTCGACAACACGGAAGTGAATTGTGATGCCAGTGTAGCAAAGGTGACTTTATACTGGAGGTCCTGTGCTGGAGTGAGTCGCTCGCAACCTGTTACACTTAAGGCTGTTTTGCTGTCATGGCTTAGCAGTGCTGGAAACCAGTGAGATGATTTACAGCTTGAATAATAATTTGTAGTTGCAGGACTGTGAGAATTTAGGAGTGCTGTTGATGAGTAAAACTTAAAATATCCCAAAGAATCAGATGGACAACATTATCCCCTTTTGATTCAGAGAGAACTAAGAAGTAGAGTAGTTAAATGGCGTTTCATAATCCTTACAAGAATACCAAACCAGTGCAGTGAACAGAACTGAAGCTGTGTATTCCCCATCTGAGTAACACCACTGCTGTGGTGTGATCTCTTGTATTAAATAGTTATTTTACAGTGTGATCAAGGGTCTCACTGAAATCTGCAGCAGTATTACATTCAGCGCAATGCAAACATAAAGGAATACAATTTCTGTTGTGATACTTTTATGTTCACATTGTTTAGAGTTAGCCACGCAAATGTGACCCATATGATTCCTAGTAAATATACCAAATTGTGTAGATATTCTTCAGCCATTTAGAAGCAGTGACCCAGTCTCCTCAGATAAAATGAATGGTTCTTAAAATACAGCTTTCACTTGAATATGACTTTATCTGACAAACGTCCTTGGTCAAAATCACAGTCATTTAAGATGCAGCACAAATTTGCTAAAGGATTGATGCTGGAAGTGTGAAGGCTTTCTCATTATACTGTTGAACTTGCTCTCTGTGAAGTTAGTGGTAAAACTTCCACTGATTTCATTGGGAGCAAGATTAGCCATTGTGCAAAGATTCATGTTGAACAGAAGATAGTACATCTGTTCTTCAGTAGATCTGGAAACATTTTCACGTAAGACTAGTGCAAGGGTGTAGCTGTTTAATCCATTAGGTTTCAGCAGATTAGAACAGCTGGATTTTGATTAATACTACAATTCTCAGCTTGATTCAAGTCTGGGTTACTGCAGTTTAACAGTAGTGTAGTTCCACTGAAATTTACGGTGAAGTAATCTCTAAAAATTAATTACAGGGACAATAGTTATCATCTCTTATAGTTGTTATTACACTCAATTAAATTTGGGGCTCAGCACTTTCAGTCCTCTCTTACACATAGACCTCCTCTTTGTGAATATTGATTCACTTTGGTGAACTCACATAAGTAAAACTTTGTTTGTTAAGGGTTACCAGAAGTGTTTAAAAATAATGTCTCAAAAAGTAAACCATTCTTTAGAGTTTTTTTTTTTTTTTTCCTTCTGTGACTTTGGCAACAGTATCTTTTTTTTTTTTTTTTTAAGAAATACATACTGTTACGGAGTCATATACCTATGATACCCATATCACAGGCTATAAGGCAAAACTTTGACATTCCTGACTCTTTTATTATTATTATTATTATTATTGTTTTCCATTGTCAGCATTGCCCAATCCTGTAAAAACTGAAGCCTGGGAGTAGTTTCTTTGATGGATATCCACAGAATTGCTAGTGTACTTGCATGTTTGCAGGTTCTGGATCATATTGTGCTGTACCCTGTTTCCAACAAAAGTGATACTATTGAGACAGTACAGAAGGTATATGGAACTATCAGGAGCTGAATCCCAATATTTGGTCTGTCATTCCTGTTTCAAACCAAGAGAGTTTAACTGTTATTAAATTCATTTCTTCCTCTTTATAACACAGTCACCTTCTGTATGTAACCAGGCTTACTTACCTATTTCTCTTGCAAGGAGTTTAAGTGATACTCTCTCAATTATTTCAAAATGCCTGTCTCCCTCTGCTGTTGTCCACTCCAGTATGAGACAGAAATACACATTTGTGTGCATAGACATATACACACAAGTAATGTGATGCATGAGAATTGCTTACAGCTGTGATTAATGATTCAGTTCACTACCCTTAGTTGCCCCTTAGGTAATATACACTTGTGTTGGCCTATTTTCTCGAGAGGTGCCCTGCCCAGTCTTTGGTCTGAATAACTGGATTTGCGTCAGTGTCATAATGAGTCTCCCTTTTAACGAATGCTGTATAAATTCAGATTACCTATACCTAATTAAAACAACTTTATTTTGCTTGAACCTAATACATTTTGGATTTGAAGCATTAAGACAAAAGGTTATATGGCGTTTGAGAAACCCTTTTTTAGTGCAATATTTATTGCCAGCTTTTCTCTTCTGATTCCTATCAGCTTCTCCTCCGTTTTCATTCAAGTTGTTATATTGGGAAAATTAAAATAAGAAGGGCAGGTCATAAGTGGTCAACAAGACCATGTATATCTCATATATGTACATGGATTGTTTGATGTCATTCAAGTTTTATTATATCTGGTGAGTGCAAACATTCATTCAATAAATCTCTCTGTTTTTGCTGCTTTCTGACCTGTCCGCGTGGGATCATTCTCCTGGCTATAAATTTTACACTTTCTCCTGCCAACATAGTATTACCACAGAAACAGAGTACCAGAATCACCGTCGTGGTCAATTTAAGTATATTCAACCGAAAAGAAGGCCGGACACATTCTTCTTAATGTTGATGCTAACGGTTCTTCTTTAGTATTTCCTCTGGATGAGGAGCTGCTCATAGATACATTCGGTTTTCTTTATAACTTACCTGCTTTCCTGTTGTCCTTTGCACCACAGAGCTTCTGGTCAGTGATAATTCAGTGCAATCCACTGAGCGGGGTCAAATCCCAAGCCCTGTTAGTTTTTCTTCTTAGACACTTAGCTAATAAAAGTGGAATATAGTTTATGATACGCTTTATCGCAAATTTGAGAGGATGACATGGCATTACCCAGCAGATACGCTCAGAAAACTGAAATTCTGACTACAGTCAATATTCTGGTGTTAAACTTCTAGGAAGTAGGTGAGAAAAAGCAATGCAAAACGCTACCAATTCAGGAATTCAGGATATAGACCTGTGGTCTTTTTTTTTTTCTTTTTTTTTTTTTTTTGCTTATAGGAGATTGCATAGAAGATTTTTTTTGAACATAGAATAACCCTTAGATGTCAGTGAGAAATCTCCTTGCACAGAAAGTTTCTACTTTGACGTTTTTCTTTGGGTCGGACCAAAGGTTATATATTGTAAATTAAAATTTATTGCATCTGTCTACTATGGCATTATAAAGAGCAAACTGACTGATTTATTCTTTGATATTAGTGTAATAGCTACTGTTAAGGGTCTTGGAAAATTGTTTATATCTTATGATGACTATGAGAAGCCATACATTTTGAAGTACATTCATCCTTGGGGTCGTATAGTACAATATTTTTCTTGGATGTATATGTGTATATGTGTGTGTTTATCTCATTATGTTTTGTATGTTTAGAAAACTGTTAGCTACAGTTTATTCTATGTCTTGGGAAGCATATTTAAGGATGGTGCACCCTGAGTAATAGTATACTTCTCTCTCATAAAAATGCTGAGCAAAACAGTGACAGTCCTCATTTTAGTTCCATTTTATTAAGGACCTTGATCTGAAGAAGTATTATTTATTAGGCATTCATTGGGAAATTGATAGCATAATTTAACTTTTTATTCCCTAGTAAAACTGATAAGCAGTACATAAAAAGATGGACCTCATTATGGAGGGAACAATAAAAAATAAAAGGTTAATTTAAAGTTTTTTAAAAGGTCATCAATGTAAAGACTTTTTGTCTTCTGTGGTATGAACTCCTACCTTGAAGCTTTGCTTCTATGAATGCTTTTGTGTCTGTTTTATAGCTGCTAGTTTTAATGCAGAACACATGGATTTGAACACTAAAATGTTTTCAGCTTTTCAGAATCTTGAGATGAATCTTGCATCTGGTGTGAACATAGGAGATATATCTCTTGTTTGAGTGTAAAACCCTCTCTGTGGTATAGAGGTGAAATAATGGATATTGTGCGTATGCAAAGATTTAGCGCTTGATTGTTTAAATGGAAGATATTGTTCCTGAAAATGGAGGAACAGGAGAGAGGAGATTTTTTGTAAGTCTGTAATATCAAGCTCTTCTACAGTGGCTTGTAAAGATAGGTCGGATGACTGTAGCCCTTGTTCACTGCACTGTCTTTGCCCAGCCTTAGATACATGTGAGCAACTTCAAAACATCTTTTACTGTCACTCTCCTTTGAATTGTTCAGAGGAGAATCTTGTCCCATAAATGGTTATCTTGTCAGTGGACTAGAAATGAGGATATAAACATCCTGGATTTTCAGCCAAAAAAACTTTTAATTTCAGTATGCACCTGTTTCATAAGTCATTTTGAGCAAAAAAAGATTTTTAAAAAAAAGGTAAATGTAGCAGTGAAGCTGGCCTAGGCATAAAATCACAACTCCAAGTCTGTAAAGCAGAGGAGAATAATAGCTAGCATACTCATGCTCCTCTGTCACACTTATGTAAAGCACTGTTCCCAGTCAAACCTTTAACTGGTCAACCTGGGTTGATCCGGTCAACCTTTAAAATGGGAGTCATCACTCAATCTCATCATTTAAGCAGCCTGTCAAATTCACTTCCTCTAGTTGGTGCTAAATGTCTGGTGTTAGTCTTATGGAAAGGATATATTCATTTAACACATTACTTTTTTTTTTTTTTAAAGGCAATGTCTAGAATTTCAGTGGTGTACCTGCAACAGAAAGGCTTGTGTTTAGGCTTGTGAAAGGCTTTCTTTAGGTGCTCCTTAAGTGCTGCACTCACTAAAATCTAGCCATGTGCTCAGCATAGTCCCTAAATTAGGGACTTCAGGTCTCTATGCAGTAAATGTGGAGAGGCAGGTGCCTTTGAGGAATGCTGCAGTGTTTCTGCGTGTCCAGTAATGAAACTCTGAGCTCTATCCAAGACGAAACAGCAGACACAGCAGATACATGCTATCTGTTCTGGTCCCTATGTCCTTGATTTGAGATTTCACACAACCTCTGAGATTAATACAACCTATGCACCTCATAAACTTACTTTATATTTGCTGGAGAGAGATAGGCACTTCCGGAGGTGCCTGCAAATTCAGCCTGCTGAAGCTGTGGGCCTAGGGTCCTTCGTCTGCTCAGGCTTCTCAGCACCCTGACTTGGATTTGTCCGTAAGACTTCTAAATGACCATCTTTTGTGTTATTCAGTGGGATTATTTCTCCTCAAGGTTAATTAAATGTGGAACATCCTTGAAAGTTATTTTCCTCCTTGGAAAACAGTGGTTCTTCAATAACTCTGCTTTTCAGTGTTTGCCTTTTTACTGAGATAGGTTTATATTTCCCTGTGCTTATGAACAAGCTAATGTATTCAGACATTCTCAGGGAAGTGTGGTACCATAGAGCCCAAAATCTAGAGCGACTGTATTTTGGATGGAGAATCTTTATGCACTTTTTCCATGAAAACAATGGCAAAAGACTGACTCTAACTACTGGAACCCTTCTCTGCTAGTCATCTAGTGATTTTAGGGTACGTCTACCACCTACATTACCAAAAGGAATTATGCTTATTTTGGATTAAAATAGCAGAGAAGAGTAGGCGTTTTCCGTTTGAATTTCATTTAGCAGCTTAAAACAAAGCCTACAGGGGCAACTGTGTTGAACTTAATTTTTTAACCTGAAGAGCACCTTGTTCTCTCGTTGTTTTAATCCAAATTAGCAACACGAGAAAAGACTTCCTGCTCTGTATCACAATTCCGTCCCTGGAAAGACAACGCATTCTTGTGTCATATGGCTTTTGCACAAAGGGAAGGATAGTGTCATAGGCAATAGTCAAAATAAACAAGCTTATTTTAAAGAAATCACTTAGATCTATTATGAATGTAATTGATGATTTAGTGTGATCCTATTTGTCCTACTAAAATGACAGCCTTTCCAGAAAATTTATCATTTCAATTTTTGCTTCATTCACAGGTATTAGTTAGCGTGTGACATCTTTATAAGGCTAAATGTTAGGCAGCTGTTGTTTTCAGCTGTACATTTTGGCCTTCTGATTTTCACAACATTGCTACAGACACTGAGTAATTGCACAGTTCTTGGTGGGTAGGCTATAACTTGCTTCCCATCTGATGATAATCAGAAATTGTGAGTTATTTCTGGAGACGTTTAGGAATAAAAAAGATTGACAAGATCTAATGACATAAAATTTCCCACATGACCTCTACAGAACCAAATTTTACCTCAAGTTTGCTGTAAAGCCCAGGATCTTGCAGAGCAGGTCTTGATACCAGTAGGAGGGCCACTTATGTGACTTTTTAAAGTGTGTGTTGTATGTCTAGTTTTCATGTTATCCAAGAATAACAAATAAAGAAGTGGGTGGAGTGGGGGATAGCACCTGAGAAGTTAAAATCACGGTGTACCTATGCTGCTACATTCTACTTTCCATCTTCCTCTGTGATGTGACGTTGTTTGCATGTACCCTCGAACCGATTTCATGCTCCCTGCAGTGACATATTTTGCTAACACAACATATTTGTTCCTTCACTACATTCAGCTTCTGGCTCCAACAAATGTCAGTGGCTTTTTAAACAAGCTTGTGCTTTTTATTCCTGTCTTTCTCAAGAGAAATATCAGTGTCTTACCCAATAACATTTTTTCGTTGTGGCTATTCCGTTTGTTTTTGTAAACAGAATAGCTTTATTTTACATCTAGGGCCTTGTAAAGACGTATAAGTTTTTGTGGTCTGCTTTAACAGTTTTAAATATATTTTAGGGAAGTAATACAGTAACAACTATTTCTCAGCTTTTGTAAATAAGCATAGCTGTGTTTTATCCTGAATCCATGCAATTATTTCCTTTGTTTGGAAATACTAAACCTGCATGAGCCAGAGCCAACATTAGGCCTTTTGAGCTACAGATGCTTCTTGGAGGAGCACTGTGTTGATGAGATTTAAAGATCACCCTGAGTTGGGTAGTTGCAGCACTTCTTAAAGAAGTTATCCTGCGCATTATCATTTCTATTCACTGTTGGTAACACGGGTTGTATGACTTTCTTATTTGTAAGAAGCGCTTTTAATTCGCTATCCAAAAAGACACATGGAAGCGTGATGCTAAAACCCAGAAGGTACTGTGCAGGCTTGGGCGGATATTTCTGTAATATTCGTGAGATCTATATTGATGTGGGTGGGATAAATTTGATTGTTTTTTCTGTGAATGCGTAGTCAAGATTCTCAAAGACAGGAGCTAGGATCTCTGCCGCTGAAGCGAGGAGGGCGAGGGTTATTGACCTTAGTGTGGTTACAACTTACTGTGTGTCCAGTCGGCGTCGTGGTGGGGGCCGGGGGTCCCGCGGCCGGGCCGGGGCATGGCAGTGGCGGGGCTGGAGCCGGCAGCGCTGCGGAGCTGAGATGGGGCCGGGGCTGGACAGGGGGGAGACCGGGGGTGGGCAGGGACAGGCAGGGCTGGGGGGACCTGGACACAAATTTGTCTGTCAAAACAGTGCTCAAGCAATTTTTTTCTTCTTCTTCTTCTTTTTTTTTTTTTTCGTAAAATGCAGCGTATCAAATGTGTTGGTTTTCCCATGAGACTGTGTAAGAATCAGAGAAACGGTGCTGCCATGTCCTGAATCCATTGAATCAATATGAAATGCTTTTTAAAATAGTGAGCTGAATAGGAAAATAAATTGAAAACTATCCTCATGTATAGAAATGTCTTGCTTCCATATTTATTTGTATATCGACTTGATTTTTGGAGCCTTTTTTGATCTGGAATTCCCCTTTTTTATTAATTCTGTAGGAGAAGCAACTTCAGAAACACTAGTTTCATGGGTCCTTTATGTTTACACTTTGGGTGAAGTTTGGTTTTGCGTTTTTCTTTTTGTTATATTTTAAATAGTAAGATTTACAGGAGATGATTCATAATTTACAACAAATATTAAGCAATTATGTACAGCAGCAATATCGGGTGCAATAAGTTAGGGCATTAGTCTTATCTGGGAAAAACAAATCTCAAAATGGACAGTTTACTGTCCTGAGTGAATCTTGAATCGCCACAGAATTTTTCTTTCCTGTGTAATTTCTTTCCTCCTAATATCTGTGCTGTTTATATCCTTGAGATGGGTAAGTGGTAGTCTGAAAACTGCAGTAAGATTAGTAATTACTAAGGGGACATAATGTACTGTTTCATTGCAGCAGAACTCTGAAAATACTTAAACTGACTCTTGAGAAGGCGTTCATCATATTTTTCACTTGTTATTCGTAACATTTACTTAACTGTGAGCTCTACAGTGTGTTTTTCTTCATAACATGCACACTGAAAACACGTGCATTTAGCCAAAGTCTGTTCTTTTATGCCACTAAAATCCAGAATTACTGCTTTTAAGATTGGGAAGATAACAGCAGTCACGTGGTAAGGTTGATTCCAGCAGAATATGACTTTAACACGAAACAAACTAAGTCTACTGAAAGTTCTGAAAAGCTCAAATGTTTTCTAGCTCACTGGGCACCTGTAAGTTACGTAAGTAAATTAGGATTATCTAAATTATTTACTTTTGGTTTCATTAACAATAACATCTATCCTGCCTTCTTCCATTGACAGCATAATAATACCGTCAAGAATAACTGTTAAAGACCTTTTTTAAAAAACATTATCTAACTGTAGGAGCATGAGGAATTGCTGTATAACATCTGTTACTTAAATAGCCACAACATTTATATGTTCCAGTAAACGGATTTGGGTTATGCAAGGGTCCTAAATGAAGTAGTAAGCATCTTGGAGGCAAATGCTTTCAACGTCGTGGACTTTCATAAGCAAAAAGTATATTTATATGAATATATTATATTGAAAAACTGCAATACCCTTGTGTAGCATAAATTAAGATTAGAACAATGTTCTTATTTGAGATTTATTTTGAAATCATGCTGATTCACTTGAACATACTTTTCCTGTACTGAGTTACAGAAGCTGAGCCAATTCTAGTGTGTTACTTTAGATTAAATAAGCTTTTTCAGAAGCTTTGTTGGAGTTGCTCTTTCTCATTTATACTAGTTGGATTTCAACAAATTTTGCTATTGTAGCTGAGAAGTGAGTGTAGTTCTTTAGGGCAAACCAATTCCTTGCCATAATCTCTTCATTCTCAACTAAAATTGAAAAAGAAAAGGTAATACAAACTGCCTGAAATTGGATGATGTTCAGGGCAAGACATCTTGTTTCAGGACATTTGCTTTGAGGAGGGATATATAACCTGAACATTTTCAAGTCCTGCTTAAAGGTATATTTTTTTTAATAAGCAAAAAAATGTTTAAATATTTGATATGTTGGTTATTGTCTACTGCAAATCATGAGGGATACAAAGTACTTAATTTCCCACTTTTTTCCGTTGGAATGGTGGGTATTCAGCTCTGCTTAGGAGTTGGCACGTTGCTGTTGTCAGAAAGACTTCCTTATTGTTATAGAAAATTGCTGAATGTATTCCTATGATCTGATTTTGAAACAGCTCCTGTATTGTGTGCGGTCACAAAACAGTGTCTGAATCTAGCCAAGATTTTTAATAGCATCTAACTTTATGCATTTTAAACGAAAAGAGCTTGTGTTGCTAGGCATAAAATTGGTGATGCGTGGAAAAATTATTCAGTGAAACTACAATAAAAGCCTGCATGTACAATTTAGAAGTAGAATTCTTGGATCAACATGGAAGCTAAAACCCTAGAAAGAGCCATCTCTTTAGATCAAGTTTTATTTCCATTGTGCCGACAGATCCCATGAGCTCTTCATCTGATTGTATTTCTATAGATGAATTTGAGGAAAAGGCTTCAGCTTTTCAGCCTGCCTAAATTAAAAATTCATAATATCTACAACTTGCTTGCTGTAATCGATGTGGATTAGCTGGATTTTATTTTCTGTTAGAGAACAGAAATGTTCTCCCCAGAAAATTAAAATGTTATCCTAGGTACCCTCCATGTACTATTAAAATATTTGCTATTTGAAGGTTGTACTTATGACAGGCCATAAGCATCTTTCAAGAGCTTTGTTCTTTCAGCCATGACATATAATTAATAGCAGGGCTCTCAGGAATATGTATAAAAATGCCTATTTATTTTTAACCTTTTCAGTACAAAACTCTTTTTTTTTTTTTCCGCACAAGAATGTAAATGCTAAAGAACTTTTAAAAATATGATTGTTTTACCTTGAGGTATTTCCTGTATCCGTTGCTAAATTTATACGCCTGAACTTGCTGCTTCTTGCAGACTTCCATGAAAGTTTCACAGAGAGCAGTTTCAGAACTGACCGCTATGGGACTTTATTTAGAAAAAAGCAAAACAGGCATTGAGTACTACTGTTTCCCTTTACAGATCTATGGGTTGTTCTAGCTAGAAGCCAAAAACCTAATCCTGTTATATTTGGAATTTTGATTTTTTTTTTAATTTGACAGATAAATATTTAATTCAGAAACCTGTCGCTTTCCTTTTTCCTGCATGAATTCCGTATAGAAACATGTGTATGTTTTAGGGGGGAGTCATAGCTGTTGGCGTGTTAGGAATGAAGTGCAACATTACAGAAAAGAATTAAAGAACCTGAATTGTTTCTCTGTTTAGTAACCAGATGGTGACAGCATAAAATCAAATAACTTCCACTGAGGTCTTCATTACTGAAATATAATAAGAAATATAAAACTGAAAAAGGAAAAAAAAAAAACCCCAAAAACTCATTTGCTCGGAAGTAAGACTGATTAACTTGGAAAGAATCTTTATGCTTGGTCCATAAATAATAAAAAAAATATTTTTTCTTGGAAAAATCTTTCAGGCAAGGATGCAATGAATTAGAGTCTCTCTGATAATGCTTGCTTTTTTTTGCCAAGATTGTTTCATTCAGGCTGGATGGTGGTGAATTGCTTTGTTTATTGCGAGTACATGAATAAGATCTACCAGTAGTATTGAGTCTTTATAATGGTTCTGTAAACTGTGGCCCTTAAATCTCTCGACTAGAAAAGGTCCAGGGAAACTCTATCCATTGCTGCCTTGAGATTCTTCTCTGCACCTCGGAGTGGAAGTGGGCAATATTCAGAGACTCACAATAAAATGGCCTTTTTTCATTAGTATCCTTGACCAGGAAGTATTTATGTGATGTAAGTGGGAAGAGCTGCTGCAGCTCTGCAAAAACTCTGAATTTCCTTCTGCCAGAGGAGCAGGAATGGCAAAAGAGAAGGGGTCTTAAAAAAACAAACAAACAAGCAAAACTATGGAATGTCTTAAGAATCGGGTTTTCCTTTCTTTTTTAATAGTTGGGTGAAGTTCCTGGAAAGGCAGCGTGACAACATTATCCTTGTGTACCGATTGCTCTCAGTTAGGTATCCCAGTTTTCCAAATTCCTCAAAAAATAAAGGATGGCATTGTGCCTGGAATAAATTATCATCTGTGAAAATGAACAGAAGAAACATCTAAAAACAAACATAAACACCAAATAGCCGAGCTGGCTCAAGTTGAACCTATGCAGAGCCAAAACTGGGCAGGTTCAAAAGCAGGAGGACAGTCTACAGACATGGGTATTGAGAGGCACTGTTTGCGTTCCCTCGAAGGCTTTTGCTTTCACCAGCTATCTGGACAGAAAGGTTCAGTGAGTGTAGTCCTTCTCTCTGAGTGTAGTCCTAATTCACCTTCAGCATGCTGTAAAACTTGTTCCTTTCCACTGAGGTGAGGTTTTACAAAATGATCTGTGCAAATCTTCAGTCCTCGCCTCGATTATATGATTTACTGTATCTTTTAATGAACGTAACAATGGTGTAAAAACTTCCAGGTAGTGAAGAATAGGGCAACCCATACTCTCAGGAACACTTACACATATCATATTCATGCTTCCACTTTTTCTTGGTTTCCATTCAATTTCTATTCTCAGTGCAGGACCTTAATCATAATGTTCAAATGCCTAGGGGGTCAAGATCTAAATACATCTCTGATTGTGTCTTTTTTACATGATCTGTTAAGACAGCTGCATTCCTTGGGAGCAATACATCCCCTGCAAGCTAGAATGAAATGTATTAGTGAGAGGCGAAAAAGAAGAATGTTTTTTTCAGTTCATTGTGGAGGGACTTCACCTGCCCATATATGGAAGATCATGGGCCACTTCTTTTCTTGCTAAGCCTTTGCTTCCTAAACCAGGATCTGTGAGGATACAAAGAAAGAATGAGCGTGTAATAGCTGTCATCAGTATGTTTATCCTACAATTTTTCTGTTGACAGGATAGGTGGAAAAGAGTAGAAGGCTCATGAAACCCAAGAGGTACCTCGCCTCATAAGTGTGATTGCCAGGAGCCATTAAACTCTGTGGTGATTTTAGCTCTTGAAAATCTTACCTATATTTAGAAATGTCTAATGTGTACTAACTATGTGTATGTCCTATATTTGCATGTTTATGTAGAATACTTTGTTTCGTACTCATTTTTGTACTGCAACGTAGGAGTTACAGCAACATAAAATTTAGGTGGCTTTGCAATGAACCAGTCAGCATGCTGTTGACAGCCCACAGTATTGTGCTGTTCTGACTGTTTCAAAACGCAATGGGAAATATCATAAGCTATTTCTGACAAGACTATACTGGTAAATTTGTATTCTGAATGGAAAAAAAAATGCAGAATACAGAAATATTATTACACTTTTAGACTTCAGCATTTTGGGAGGGAATTTTGGTTTCAAACTAGATTTAAAATGTCAAGGCTTTGTCTCATTATTTTTCATTATTTCAATAGCATTAAAATAACTTACTGTGAATATTATTTAAACTATGTAACTTCATTTATCCATATATTCCAATCCGTAGTTGTTATAAAAACAAAATCTGGTCAGTTTTTGATTTTCAGTTATATTTTTTCTTATGTTCACTTGCATTGATAGCCTACAAAGACAAAACCCAATAAAAATGCTATCTAGTACTGTACCATAAAATCCAGAAGTGATACTGTAACATATCTGCCCAATGAGAAGTGTTAGCTGGGGTTTTTTTCAGGCTTAGTTGGCATTAAAATTCAATAACATGTCTTTCTTGCTTGTAAGAATTAATATTTTCCTATGCTATTATCATACTGTCGGTAGTACCAGAAGTGCATTGTTCTAAATGTGAGACTTTCACTTCAGAGTAATTGAAAAATTTTTTTTTATAACTTCCTATTTTGTCTTTTACAGCATGATCCAATTTCAGAATAAGGTGGTGTAGATTTCCTTAGTATTCAGAAAAAGCAACATATATTAGAGAAGTCAATAAAAGCAGAAAGTGTTACTGAGCTAACCAGGCAGTGCCATTTTACTATCATTTGCAGTTACAGTTGCAGTTAACCATGGTTACATAGTTAATTTGCTAAAAGAAAAAAGACCAGCTACTTCAAATAGGGGTCAGGTAGAGAGTGAATTATTGTTGTTCAGTTTAGATAAAGTAAGAGCCGAATGAGAGACAATCTGGTCAAGTTGGGACATACTCTGTAATAAAACTGTATCTTTCAAAAATAACGCACAAAGCAATTAAGACAGCTATTTTCATGGAAATTTGGGGAAGGCCTTCAGATATTTTCTGTTTTTCTGTGTTGTCCATATATCTGATCATTTCTTTTCAGAAGGTACATAAATACCACACCATTTAAATTTCATTGCTCTAAGAGCAGGATGTTCCTTTACCTAGCCGACATAAACGTAAATGTAACCTGTGTGACCTCAAGTCTCCAGCTTTTATAGAACAATAATCATTTTCTGACAGAACCAGTTTGCAGGGTTTTCATATATCCACCACAAAGAAAAATTGTATGTCATCTCAGTTGTATTATATCCATCAGCTGGCTTCCCATTTGTTGCGGAGTGTCTGCGGTGACATAGGGCCGTGGCTCTATTCGGCGGTAATAGATTGCCTGTAGTGCATTCAGTGACGCTGGTACCTGTTGCTGGTTCTTTTTCCAGGTCAACTGGCTGCAGGTACATGTGAGATTGTTACTTTGGACAGAGATAGCAGTCAGCCCCGAAGGACTATAGCCCGACAAACAGCTCGCTGTGCATGTAAAAAAGGACAGATTGCCGGTACCACAAGAGCGAGGCCAGCCTGTGTTGATGGTAAGAAGTAAAGATCTCTTCGATAAGTTTCTGCCAATAAAAGAGTGGTATCAACTCGTAGAGTCTCTCATCAAGTAATAAAAGCTCCATAGCAGAAATTTTCATACGTCCCAACTAGCAGTGGTAATACGATTGAAGTTCTCAAAACAGAGACTGACTAATAGTATGGATATTTCAGTAACAGTTTTTTTAGTCTGAATGTTCATGTTTGTTTTATCATGATACACAGTTGAACGTTAAGGGCATGGTACCTATTTTGCTTGCGATGATAGGATCAGCAGTGAAATAGCATTCTTTTCCCCTTTTATTCTATATAACAATAAAAAAAAGAAAAAAAAACTGGAAAAGAAAGACCACCAAAGATTTTATGCCACTAGGAGCTAATGCGACCACTCCTATGTGAAAAGTAAATAGTGTTGAGGAAAACACTAACACTGTGCTTGAATGTAGTATCTGAACATACCTTAAATGCCCAGCATTCCTTCTCTCCTTAAAATCATGATTCTGTATGATTCACTGCAGATGCAGTGGTAGTGTGCAGCCTGGAAAAGTGCTGACATAGAGGGAGGTATGAAAATATTTCATTTTGAAATCATTTTGTGAGACAAATGGATTCCGGTGTTACAGCTAAATAAGACGTTAACAATGGTACAATTGTCAAGGCAGCTCTGCCAGTGCAAGCTTATTAGCAATCATTCATATTATAATTAAAAGTGAAATGGGAGATATATTGAAAATAGTTGATGCAAAATTGCATGTTTTGGTGGAGGCTCTGTTAACAGCAGTAAAAAGAAGATGCTTATATATGGGAGACATAGTAAATTCACCGATTGCCTTTGAGTACCGATTAGTTTGAGTCCTCAAAAAAAAATATTGTGAAGAACACCCTACCATTGCTTCAGAATTTGATCTTGCCCGTGACTATCAAAGAAGACAGCTCAAAGGGGATTTCAGAGCCTACCCACAAAGCTAAATATAGAACATCATGCACGTTCTGTTTTTGCATTTTGCTTTCACTGTTTTTGGTACTCTGTAATTCAGTTCATTTTTCTTAGCTATCTCTATCCTAATATGAGACCATATCCAGTAATTCTCTTCTTTGCTGTTTTACTATAAGATCATAAGATATAATTGCCTAAGAAAAGAATGATTTTAATGTGTCATTTATAACTGCAACTTTAGCAAAAGTACTTGTTAGAAATTAAAAAATTCAACCTATGTTTCCCATCTTAAAACAACAAAGTTATGAGGGAAATATGAGATTTCCTTCATCTAATGGGAACAAACACATAATTTTTCCTCAATCAGTTATGAGTCTAGGGTGAGATTCATTTGCTGTAACTTCAGTATCCGAAGTTACTTGTCTAACCTAATCACTCAGGTTTTCCTTTGTACTCAATGGAGAGCAAGAAGTATCTTCTCAGAGTAATTCATGTCTCCCTAAGACCCAATGTACTACTCTCTGGTACTCACTGTTTCTCTTCCTTGCTTTAAAAGATACCTGTGGTGATTAAATCAGACTTCAGACAGCTAAAATCTATATCTGTCAGTAAGAAGAGATGACTTCCCTCTACCCTCCAATTGTTATATTAGCTTAGTTTCCAAGCACAGAAGGTTTCAAGTCGTATAATATTTGAAAAGATTTTTTTTTTTTCGTTTCATCTGAAACTCCTGAAAAGGGGCTATTCCAAATTCTGGTTCTGCTTTCAGTGTGCATGATCACCATGTTATGAAAGCAGACAACTAGATTATTGGACTAATGGTTAGGTGATATTGTGTAATCAGAGGATTCTTTGGGTAATACTTCAGATTTGAAAAATAAGTGGGAAATTCATCAGTTGAAAAATAGAGCTGCAAATTAATTTGTGTGCAGATAATAGCTTTCATTTTTTAAGCTTTCCTGTGTAATGCAATGTAATCACACTGTTCTTTGTTATTTTGCATGTATATGTTTATAGTTAGGAAGTTGGATCCTTTGCTAAGAATGATAACTGCAAGACGAGTAGCACATGATACTTTGCTTTCCTGGACACTGGAAATCAAAGCTCAAAAAGCTTAATGGTACCTAGAGCTGGCTAGCAGGTTACCAAGTTTAAAAGCGGAGGCCAAATCTTTGGTCTGTAATTTTTACTTATGCAGTGTATTGTGGAAACATAATAAGAAGTTTTATGATGAATAAGAGAAGTTTTACATACAAACAGGCCAGCTAGTACAATATTAATTTGCCTTACAGACAATCATATAGGACAGAATAAACAAGCACTTTCTCTTGTCTCTAATCCTGTGCGGTCAAAAGAAGCTGGCAGATAAATTGGTCATTAACTAACACATAAGTATTCATCTGTGAATTGGCCAGGTTCATAATCTAAAGAATACAAACTAGGATTCTCGCCTCCAGACTTAGAAGGATCTGAATTTTTCCATACCGTTTATAATAATTTCTAGAATAGGGTGTTTCAAACATTGCTAGTAACTGCGTTCTTCTGGCCAGAATGTGAAGTCTGCATAAATCCATGCCTAAGAAAAGCTAGTTCTGCCTCTGATGTGAAGTCAAATACTGCTGTTTTAGGAATGCGACAACCAAACTTAGATTTTTCTTATAATAAAGAAGGATATTTTCACCAATAGCAATCTTCCATTCCATTCACTCACTCTTCCTCATATAAATCTCGTTGTCCTAACAAACAAGCAAGTCCTTCTTCCAGCTTTTTTAAGTAGGACACACATAGTGTGTTTTTACGAATTTTAATTAATTTTTTTCATAATATAATTGATGTTAAGAGTGTAATTCAATGCTATTTGAGATTTTGCTTCTACTATCAAAAAGCAGAAAATCTAATTGGCAAGATTTTTTTAATGTCTATTTGCTTTCCAAAAACTTAGTTCTTTTAGTTTTATTCTTTATAGGGTCTTGATTTTAATGAGATTATTTTTGAAGTAAAGGGAGGAGAAATAGACCTTAGACCTCTAATAATAAATGCAAAGTCAATGAAAGTGAAGTAAGCAGGCATAGTAAGCGTGACCTGCTAACCTCCGAACAAGAAAACATTAGTTAGCAATTGTGTGACAACTTCTGGCAAGAGAGTATTTTGAAGTTTCAGTACCAAAGCTGGCACTTTTTATAAACTAAAAATGCATTGTGATTTACCTGGCTACCATTTGTTTGTTGTTTCATGGTGAGAAATACCTTAGAATTTATTCAGTTATGCTGTATATTTTCTGGAGCACTGAAATGTGTGTGTCAATTATTGCAACAAAAAGAGTAAGTAATTTAAGGGCTCTTTAACCTCACAAGCATTGTCTGAGATTGCACTTGTCAACATGGCTCTTAAAAAAAAGTCCTGAGTTGATTACCAAAATCTGCTTTGATTTCCACTGCTACATCGACCAAGATATTTTTCTAAGAAGTGAAAGACAATATGTGTCAGATATAGAAACTTGGAATTCTTAAAAATGAATGCACACTGTTTAGAGCTTGATCTGAGTAGAGCATGAAGAGCAGGGCTTTTCTTGAATTATCTCCCATAAAGAGTTCTGATTTACTGAATAAAGAGTTCTGATTTGCTGTTTATTATTTTCTTTAACAGTCCTTAAGTATGACAGACTGCTAATGTAGCCTGAAAAAAATGGCATCAATATTTACCCTGGTTTCAAGCTTGTTTTAGTGTTGATCGTGTCATTCCTAGACCAAAGAAAATCATAATGTATATTTGGTGTGCTTGGTTGTGAAGTAAGTTTGTACTTGTGAATATAGGTTTTGTGATGTTGTGACTGTATTTTGCCTGCACTTAGGTGTGTTCTTATTATTTAGAACCATCATTCCCTACTCCCATTTTTTGAGATCAAATTCCATAGCAATGACCTCAGGTGCACTACTTCAATAAGATATAATATTTCAGTATAGCATCTGATTTATCACCAGAGTAATTTGCCTGTATTTGAGCCAAGCGTCAGAAGTTTTTTAAGCTGGAGCCTATGAGAGATTGGAAGATAGCAGTTAACTGGCTATTTATGTCCAGTATCCTCATTAATCTGGAGCTTATTTTAAAGCAAGTGACAAAAAGTCTTTGATAACAGCATGTGTATACACATGCACTCATGTGAAATGTACGATTTGTGTTCTTTCAGAATAATTATATCCATCTGAACAAAAATTTGTTAGGGCCAAGTGTTTCTTGGAACGTCGTAAGTACATTAACCTGAGAAAGTTGGGTTGATCTTTTAAATATCCAATAGAGTCCAGTAATTCTATCCAATATATATTTATAGCTCAAAAATAAACAGCAGTTTTCTCCAGAAAACAGAAACAGTTTTGAGAGGAAAAGTGCATGTGGAAGAAGTGGCTTCATAGCCTAAGAAAATTAGAATGGCAGTGTCTATTTGCCTGCCTGACTTCCGTGATTAGAAGACTCTCATGCTCTGGACTTGAGTTTTGGCTACCTTGTATGTCCACAGGGCACTATGAGAAATCCCAGGACACTGATCCTGAGTTCCAAGATTCCTGAATTTGGAATAGCCAGAGCTCAGGTAACTAAATTCAAGCTTTCAGACTTTTCCATATGAATCAAGGGTTCTGGCTGTTGTTGTTGTTCTTGAATTTTTACTTCTTCTGCAAGCATTCTAATAGTACTATAATCTATAGAATCTGATTTGGTATAGATTGTTCATATATTATGATTAACTTGCTTTTCAGTTGGCATTGATTGATTTTGTTTAACATGGTAACTCAGGATCCTCAGGGAAGCCACATTAGTTTTAATCAATAATTCCCTGCTCTTCTCATTAGCTCTAGGAGTCTATAGGGAGGTGTAGGGGTCAGAATGATCATTAATTGAATCCTAGGTCGTGCACTTGAAACAAAACTCTGTGTAACAACTAGAGACCTGGTGAGCTTAGTCATTCTGAAATATCTTAAATATCTTATTCATGTTGCCAAAAAAAAGAAAGAGAGAGAGAGAGAAAACTATTATGATTTTCAGAAATGAAAATTTTAGCTTTTCCATTTGGAATATTTCATATATTTGTTGACATGTTACTCGTTTTATTCTCGCTTTATTGCAGATATTTGCAAATGTTTTCTCACTGTAAATATTATACATCCAACTGTTGCACTTAAGATATGTCAATATGACACAAGCAAATCAAAATGGCAAAGCAGGTTGGAGTTTACCTTTGAAGGAGACTGAATATTACCATGTAGATGTTTTGCTAGAACAGTAGCAGTACTGATTGAAGAGCAGAAAGGGACTATTTGTCCCTGAACACAAGATATTAATTACACTGTAGTGGTAGGAAAACAATTGGCTATTCTGCTAGCTAGTTATGAAGTTAAATAGGTTAGAACATGTATTTACTTTTGCTTGCCTCGTTATCCGTTTTGAGATATTGGAAAGGATAGCAATTACTTTAAACTGGAGGAAGTTATGCCTGTAATGAACATTTGTGAACAATTATCCTAACAAAATATGCTATTGGTTCCCTGGGGTCTGAAGGACAATATCATCCCTTTTCTGGTTTTCCTTCCTTTCATTCTTCTGGAGAGGTACACCCCTCCCAGCGCTCACCAGACATTAAAACTAGCAGTACACCATCCTCAAAAGGTCAATTCTCACTACAGCTCTGGAATTTGGATGCTGATGTATGTTGGCAACCAGGGATTAGTGAGGCTTAATCCTTCCTGAACAGAGAATTTTACTTGGAGACTGTTTTATTTACATAGAGAGCACTATATATACTATATACTATATACTATATGCTATATACTATATACTATACTATAAACTAATAGGTCAGCTGTGGAATCAGAGCCAAGATTAGAACTTTCTCATTAAACTCATTGAGTGTCCAGTGGGTACAGAACTCCTGTCTAGGAGACGTCTAGCACCTCTCAGAACTTAATTTGTATGTGAGTGAGAGGCCATATGGACTAGTAAAGGAATATGTATGTGATGGTTTAATATTTGCTTGGGAATATGCTGACAGTGATCATAAGTTTACTTTCCAAGAATAATTTTGCTTATAATCACACCTTTTAATTTTTCCTATTCCTCTCTTAAACCGATGGTCACATTTAATGCTGTGTGTGTTATTGTTAGCTCCACAATAGTAAAATATCTTTGAAAAAATGGAAAAGCATAATATATATAAGAAATACAGAGATAAATTAGGTTTCCCCTCTTGACTGGAGATCCACAGCAGGAATAACTGAAGACATGGCAAAAAGTGCTGCTTAGAAAGGTAACAAGCAGATGTGGAAAATGAATGATAAGCAGGAGTATTACCATCGAGAAAAAGCGTAAGGGCTGCACTCTATCGCAAAGTGTTTGGTACCTAAACTCCAACAGCTGGCTGTGGCTTAAAGATACAGACCAAGATTTTCCAAAATGCCTGGTGATTCCCACAGCATAACTGATTCTACAGCAGTCAGATTGCAGAGAGCGAGTGCTAATTAGTTGGAAAGTCAGGCCCATTATGAGTTCTCAGCCTGAGTACCCAAAACCATTTATCAGTATATTAAAAAAAAAATATGTATATGTATATATAAAAGAGTCAATACCATTAAGCTGAAGATAAAATACTTTTCTAAGCCTTGTATCTATAACAAACTGTGACAAACTTCAACCAGAAATTATTTTTCACTTACAAGCATCCTTCTTGGAGGTCAAACCTGGCATCAGTTTAAGGTTAAGAGATGACTGTCTTTCTAAATGATAGTGCAGGGAAATATTTAGGAAAGCAGAATTTAATTATGTGATTTGGAAGGTGGCCAGGAACCAGGGGTTAACACTGGTACAGTTGCAAAGAGTGCTGAGAGAACTTTAATTGCCTCTAATGCTTAGTGTCTTGCTTTCACATTTCATTTGAAAGACACCACCTTCAGCCTCCCTGTGTTTCATTGGATGCATTAGTTCATCAATGCCAGCAGCTTCATTTCCTTTAGTTCCTAGCTGCTTTTGAGCAGTCACCCATGTAGTCTAGTCCTCTTTCATCTACGTGCGCTGATGGCGGTTTCAGCGCAGAAATATGGTTGGAGGTTATGTGACATTAGATTGTGGAACCGTTTTCTGAGGGAGTGTTTGGAAGCGTAATTAATACAGACATTTTAAATTGAACTGGACAAAATACTAGAGAATGTACTATGCATTTGCATAAGTGTGCACTGCATCACTGGATGGAGTTTTCTGTGTTTGATTTCCTATGGCAGAGTGTTACCAACAATTGCAGTGAAATTGCTAAAGTCAGATTCGTTCTGCTGAACTTCAGGCGCTCGGTTGACCTGACGTTCCTACTTCAGCAGTCTGGTCACTGGAAGCTCCCCCTGTGGACAGTGAGGTGAGAGTCACACGTTGGAGGTCAAGTAGTGTCAATGCTGGAATCACCTTCCGAAAGCTCTGCTCTCTTTCTCTCTTTTGGAATTAAAGAGAACGTAGGATGACAAGCAGAGTAGCTTTTCTGCTTCAGTGTAATGTGTGTAAACACTTCAGGCTATCTGCTGCTCAGATTGCCTTCTGGAAAAGCCACTGTCTTCACTGATTAGAAGCAATTTAAGGAAAAAAAAAAGTAATGTGTTTACGTTACCCCCTCTGCTTGTCATCCTAGGTTCTCTTTATCTCCAGAAGAGGGGAAAAAGAGAGGAACTTTCAAAGAGATTCAGGTGTGAAGGTGAGCTTTTGTAAGGGGAACTTTTTTTTTTAAGAGAATATGGAGAGATCAGCCTTTGTAAATACCTCTTAGATGCCTACCGTAAATGTTACCAATAAATGTCCAAATTTAAGTGGAATAAAACTATAGTTTAATGACAAGTAGCATGGTGGAAGAGCCCCCTTTTTTTCTTTCCCCTAAATGGTCTCCTTAAGCAAAGAGAACCACTATGTTTCACATAAGTGAATCAAGAAAGGGTATAATGTGGTTAGTAAAGCCATATACCACTTTATTTTTAACATACATTAGATTTAATATCTGTGATGGTTTTCAGAAAACCCATACAAAATTTTAAAATTGATTGCTAAAGAAGTGGCAGCATTAATAGCCCGACTACATCCAGCACCTGGAACACAGTAGTTAATGCTAGACTTTTTTGTATGCCTCTTTCCTCAGCCTACTCTGCACAGGGCTGATTCAGAGAAAATATCCTCCTTGAAGATGAAACCTTAGAAAGCTACCTTTTTAAGGTGATGCAAAGGAGTTCGGTTTCCGCTGCTGTGAAGGACTGAGATCATACTATAGCAGGAGAAAAAGATCTTTGCATTAAAGCTATTGTCTTCATTTCATAACTAAACTTTGGTTGGGACTATATTTTTAGTTTGCATAATTTTTGTTTAGGACTTACTGTTGTTTTGTTTTGGTAATACCATATGTGTGCAAGATGCTTCACAGATAGCTATAATATAGTCCTTGGCTAAAAGCACTAATGACTGACTTGAGCCCTTATTTGTACTGCTATACAAGGAAATAAGAATATTTAGATACTTTTTTAAAAACTGATTATCCAGACCATGGGGAGTAGGAAAAGGACAAAAGCCCTCCAAAATTCCTTGCAGTCTCAAATGAGGTGAAAGTGTGAAATTTAAATTTGCCTCAACTTGCTTCAGAGTATTTCTTTGAGAGTCTTAGTCTTTTTTCTCATCCTCCTCATTAGGGGAATACGCAGAGGGCCTCTACCTCTGCTCACCCATTTTGGAAGGGCCAAGATTAAACCCCAACTGAATGTGATGAGGAGGATATACCCCTAGGCAGGATGGGATTTCAGGGACTAGGTGGGAAAGGAATGACAAGAGATGAAGGAAAGAATTGCCTCTCATTAAAGCAAAAGAGAGAGGGGCTATCAGGTTGTACTCATGAGGAAAAATAAATGGTGACGTGAAAGTGAACATGAGTTTGAACTGATGCAAAAAAAGAGGAGTTACTGTGAAATAAATTGTCATTTGAAGGGAAGGTGGCACGTGAGACAGGGAGGGTGCAGAAGTATAAATGCAATGAAGAGATGCAGTACACAACCTATGATGCATGTCGCCTCCTCCCCTAGGCCCCGCGTTATGCTCTTCAGTTAGTCAGAATTTTCCTGCATCCTGTGTTACCTGAGTTTCCAGTATTCATGCTCAGTACCTTTGCACTCCACAGCATTGCCCCCTTCATTCAGCACCTTTGTGCTACAGCAGTGATACTCCTTCTTTCTGCCGCTGGGCTAAGCTGCTCTTGCTGAACATCACCGACTCTCTCAGCACAGACCCACCTCCAGCCTCTCTCCATTGCCCTGCATGCTGTCAATCTCCTGCAGCCCACCGCGCGGCATTCCTACATAGCTCCCCACAAACACCGGTGCCCTCTCTCTAATTCAGCAACTTGTGGAGAGGAAGGTGTGGACCATAAGGCCAACAGGAGAGATGCAAAGAGCTATGGGGCAGCACATTCTGCAAAAGGAAATGTGAGGTTTCAGGGAGCTCACTGCGAGTGTGGAGCACGGCAAAGCTGGAGACATAGTGACATAGAGCTACTTAATACAATGGTTGGACAGAGCTGAAAAAGGGAAAAGGCAGAGAGGTTGGAGAGAGCATGACAGGGTTGTGTAGGATGAGTCAGCCGTTGAAGCCGGCCCAATGACCAAAAGTTCCTCATCCCTGCTAGGAGAAGATATAGTGGTCTAGGTTATGTATCACAGTGGGGACATAAGGTCTTATTTGAGGTGGAGAGAAATTAGTATTTTAGTGTGTTTCAGGAAAAGAATGGACCCGATATGGAGTTTAAATTGGCCAAAAACCAAAAACCAACCAACCAAAAAACCCTATGAATGGTTTACTTGCTTCTAATAGGATATTTTAATGCACTGAATAGCACTGGTGTTACAATAACAGTCAGTGAAAAAGAATCACTTGTTTTCTATCCAATTATAGTTTTTAATGTTTCTTTATTCCTGTTTCACTGTTTCGATTTTAAGTACTTCTCTTCACTGTCCTACCTAATTGGGGGGATTTAATCCTCCTGACTTTGAGAATGATCAACTTTTTTTGTTTTATTTTTAAATTATAGTATTTGGGGGTTATGTAGTACAAAGTAAAATATTTTTAAAAATGTCTTTTTTGGGTAACATAAACGTCTTCTATGTAGTGCAGCAAGCGTAGTTTAAACTTCAGGCTCCAGCTTTGTATGTAGTACTGAATTTTTAATTTTGCTAAGCATAAGACATTGAGTTTTTGCTAAGCATACTGCCTAGTCCTGATAGGCTTTTTAAAAGTAAATAGTTACACTAAACTCAGTATTGTTTAACAACCTTAGGCTAGAATAAATTTTGACGAGTGTACTGATTTCAAAGGCCAGTTATTATATATGGGTATAAAGTAAAGGGAAATGTCTACGCTGGAGTGTGGAGAAGAAAGCTGGTGCACTGAGTATAGATGCCAACATAATCCAGCCTATATTGTAGATGAGCCAGACTCAGTGTCAACTGCCCTCACGCACGCGTGTCTGCTGCTATGTCCTCCCTCGGCTTTGCTCTGTTGCTGTGTGGCTGATACCTGGCAGAGCCCCTCTAGAAAGGCCAGTTGCCTGCTAGAAGGGTATCAGCAATTTATGCATGGCCAGAGTTGGAGCTACCCTTGTAAGATCAATGAGGCTTCCCCCTAAGGTGCTGGAATCCAACTTTGCTGTGATATGACTGTGTAAAACTGCGTCAGGGATGCACCATGTTTCAGCTAATAATATCAATGCTTTCTGTGTGTCTTTTATCTCGGAGGACCTCAATAACTCCCACAGGTGTTTGCTTGTCTCTTTTTTAATCTGTATTTTTGTATTCGCTATCTCAAAAATTTTTTTTAAGTTCAGATTTTCAAGTACAGATGGCTTGGTTAGTAATTTCAGTTTGAATATTTGGCTGCTCTCTGTTGAAGTGATGGGCAGCCAGCAGATAAACTGCCAAAGCATACCAGCCTCACAGTCTTGAGGCAGGAGGACATTTGGGTCTAGATTAATAGGGTAGGTCTTTGTTGTTATGAAATACACTACTAGAGTTTTAGTGTCAGACTTCCTGAAAAGCACTTCTTAGACTCTTTATGCAAAAGAATTGTGTTTGGTAATTTTGCGTTTGTCAGCTTAAGTGGAGGTCTCAGTCTCTATAGATATTTTAAGTACCTGACCTTTTTTAATTTTTATTCAAATCAGAATAATTCTTTTGTGATTTCATCATCATACATACACTAGAAAGTGGTGTGTTAGTGTTGGCTTCCTTTACCAGTGGTATGAACTGTGTTATCTGACATCTGTTGGCAGCAATGGTTACTGGTCTAGCACATTTTGCTGTATTCGTATGGGTAACAGAGTCTGGTTAGTTTTGAATCCCCTTTGCATATAATAGGACTCCTGTTTTATATGTTTAGAAACAAAATGTATACACTGGGTATACATGCTGCCGTCAATTCTGTATGTACTTTACACTTTTTATATGAGTCTTCTGTGATAATTGTACAGTGTGTCTTTCAGATTTACCTCCATATTCGTTTTATATATAAATACCAAGTCCTATTTTATTATGACTGTTATGTGGCATTAGTGTAAATAATTTAGGAGCTGAAAGTCCAAGACACAAAACTCTTCTGCCAACTAATAGTGCTTCTGCTACAAATTAGTTGCCTGAACCAGGACGACTTTGCAAGTAAAAGTCTTCAAGCAAGAAACTGGACAGTACTGCACAAAGTAACCTATCAGTTGTAATTGTCTTTATGCTAAACTGTTAGTTATACCCATGACAGTAGCTTCTGGGACAAGCCAGAGGACTCAAGTCAGGTTTAAGCAGTGTAAGAGGCCATCCGTCTATTACAATGGCTAAACTAATTTATTGTGGATTAAGTGGTGCCAGTTCTTTGTGTAAGAAATCCTAAAATGACATTCTGTCCAGTGTGCAAACAAAGATTATGGACAAGTTTCTCTACTTGAAGTAGTTTTTGCTCCTCTTTTGGATGTTGATGAGTTTAACTGGAAAACACACATAAGTTTAGATCCTATTATAGAATTAATAAAAAAAGCCTACTCAGACACGGAGACATGATTCCTATCTTGAGATTCTTATGACTGAAGGATCACATACTTTAACCTCTTAGTCAAATTAAGAATACTATTGAAGCTAATGAACTTATTTCCTTGAATTTGAATTTACTGGATCTGTACTCTTTTGGATAGATAAATATAATAAAAAATGATAAAATCAATGCAGTGGCACGCTTTCTGTAAGAAATATGTTTGGAGAAGAGATTTGGATTCATATATAAAATAGTTTTAATTTTGCAGTTCTTTGTGTTAATGGTTTTCATCAGTAACTTTTTATGACAGTTACTGTAAATAATTATTGTATTTTTCACTTTAAAGAAACAATCTGTTGTAGGCATTTGTTTGGAATTTGGAGGTTTACATGAAAACTGTTAAGATGTGTGCGCACCTATGAAAGCTTGGCATCACTTCTAGATCTAATGTCCTAGATGAGCTTAGGTAAAAACCAGAAACCAAAATCAGAAAAGTTTGTTCTTTTTACAGTGGGATTAATGAAGTTTTGTTTCCTCTAGGGATGTGACCTTGATCTCTAAATCCCTGCCACAGTAATGTTAGATCCCTACACACATTTCTTACTGATCCAACTTTAGAATAGGTTGTTTCTGAAGTCATATTTCATTTGGACACAATTGTGTCTCTCTCCTTCTTAGTGTGTGTGTATATGGGTTCTGGAAAACACCAGAGCTAGCTCACTAAATTCTCACTTGTTCTACCTTGTTCGTGTAGATGGGCCTTCCATGGCTACCTATTATGCGCTAAGCACGTGGAGTAGCTTTTGGTATACAGCTGAAATGACTATGTGAGGGAGATGTTAAACCTGGCAATTTGTAATATTTTAGCATGAAGGGGCTTGGGAAGGTGGGTGTTTTCTTTAAGTTTTGTTGTTAAAATAATGAAATATAGTGTTCCTAGGTCTTTGACCTCTGGGTCATATCATGTTACAATGAATTTTAAAGGTACGACATCCCAGCTCCTGCCAGTTTCCATTTTCAACTGCATTTTTGATTTTTTTTTTTTTTCAAAGTCATGGAACTTTACTGAAATGTGCATTCATGCAGTATTTAAGGTTTATATTTTCAGTTATAAAGAAAACTGTGCTTACAAATTATCTTTACCACAGAAAAGTTATTGCCTTCTATTTTTATTTTTTCCATAGTATAAAATATCCTGATTTTTCATACTTACAAAAAATAGAATAAAATATTTGAGCCTAGAAAAGAAATTATAAAAAAGTTATGTATAGTAGTATTGTAGGTGCAGGGTATCTATTATGAAAATACATCAGGTAGGTTCACGTATATGATGAGTGTAAAGAAAAAATATAGGCAAACAGATTTCGATGAAAGGAGTATGAAATGCGTATAATGTCTGTGAAAGTAAAGTGCATCTAAGAGACTATTAGTAAGTATGTGTAAGAATATATAAAAATGCTTTGATATTAGCATGTTTTGTCACTGAAATGAAGACATTTGTATTTTTAATTTCTCATAGACTATACGATTACAATGTAAAACCAAAACCACCTGAATTACTTTTTAAAAGTTCATAGTAATTTCACAAAATATAATTTGGAGTTGTCCGTGAGAACAGACAAGACTCTTCTTTCCAGAAAAATTAAGATGTCTTTCTCTTTCCACCTCTTTTCCCTCACCTGTCCATTTTTGAACAGTAATGGCTTCTATAGAATACCAAAGTGTGCTTTCCACAAAGCTATTTATATCCCAGATTTGCTGAGTATAAATACTATATTATTATCAGCTAGAAAATGGGCCCTGGCATTTGGCAACCTATAGCCTTGATAGCCATCTGTGACCATTATCTTCCATTAATAGGATGTACTGTCCTCATACCAGAGTTTCATTAAACTATAGAGACAGAGTGGCTGAATAAGTATGGATAACTAGCAGCTTATAGTGGTTCCCTTCAGAACTACCATAGATATTTTGAGAAAAATAAGGCATAACTATCTTCAAAGTCCTTTCCTGTTTTCTGTGAGATACTCAGTAGCTATTGAAACCAAATAGCTATGGTTTAGTGTGTTTTATAAGGATACTTTATCTACCAAAATATTTTGTCATTGTTTCCAGCAGAGGAGTGCGAAAGTATTCATTTCCATTCCATGTGTACATTGTATAGTGACCATTTCTGGGGGTCTTCAATGGTACAAACACTAATATGATCATATTGATGAGTACAGAGCTTTTTTTAATAATGGAACGTAGCAGCTGGATAATCTGTATCAGTGTTCCATTGATGTAACAACCAAATAATACTTCTTATATGCAGAAAAAGCTTTAAGCTTTAAATGCACTTTAAGAAGAGTAATGGAGTGCTCATAATTTAGTCTATCTTTCTTTTGTTCTTCTGTCGTCAAAAGTGTGACGCATCCTGTAGAGAGAAGTCGGACTAGGTTCAAGGCAATGACTTGGACTTTTTAAGTGAGTTAAAATGAGTAAGGTTAGAAAAAGAGTGAGTGCACTTATAAATAAATGACTGGCAAGATTCTGATTGTTACTATTGCTCAAGGGTACTATGTTGGTACGCAAGGGTGCACAATAATAGTCCTTTATTATTCCAGGCACTATGCAAACACAAAATAGTGGTTAATCCCAGTGCTGAAGAGCTTACTGATAAATAGATAGTTAGTAAGAAGATGAGGGAAGGGTCAGAACTTACTAGACCAGTCATAACAGCAAATATCTTGTTAGTGCCCAATTTTATTTTTTTTTTGTAGTGCTGTAGAGAAGGTAAGTTCTACTGAGAGGTGATAGAGCTAGACAGCAAGAGTGTGTGATGGGAAGAGATGCCAAAGGGAAAAGGTGTGAAGGGAGTACAAATAGAGAGGGTAAGTGTGGGTATGCAATGAACCTGAAGCTAGCATATAGGAGAAGGAATAGTGAAGGACTTAAGAGCTGGTCAACACAGAACAGAGAAAGGCCTACCAATATTGTAACAACTTCTCTGAATGTCCAAAGATCCTTTCTTTAGCTATTTACATTTTTACTTCTGATGATTATTTTAGGATAACAAGCAGGACTACTTTATTTTTATAAGAAGAGGGAGAGTAGAAGAAGGAAGGAGGATACATACGGAGGCACACAGAACACGCGGAGAGAGTGGAGACAAGAACAAGAAGCTAAACACTGTGGCCTGTTAAGTAAAATTAGAGGTTGGCTAATGAGGTGAATCAAAAGGCAATACAGAAGAACTGAATAATTGCAGTAGTAATAGCACAATTTCCACGAGAGTAAAAGCTGTAATTAGCTTTGAATCCAGCTATAGTAAAGAGAATAGGTATAGATTCACCTGTAGATAGACACAGAAGCCCATTTTGTTCTCATATTTGTAATGGATGTGAGAACCTTAGCCAGGAAGGTGAAACAGAGGAAATCAATATTGCTACACATCTCTGAAAATATCCTTCGTTTTATCTTCCACTGATCAGCTTTTTATGTTTTTTGGAAAGAAGAACAGAATTTCTTTTTGAGCATCATGCATGCTCCAATCAGAAAGCGTAATTAATCTTTGAAAGCAAGATATTAGAAAACTAGTTAAGTTGGTCATGTTGGTGCAGCTCTAGAGTTTGCTTATCACTGGCTATCTTTTATAAAAGCTGCTTCTTCACCCTTAACCCCTTTTCTCATTTTTCCATTAGCATCCATCTTCTATTCCTCATTTTATATAGGGAACCTGGAAATATCACCAGTCATCTAAAAGACAAGATAAATATGCCTGCTAACCAAAGAGTTACTTGAAATCCATACTGGTGCGGGATTTGTATTTTCATTTATTTTCCCCTTGCATTCAATTACAAAGAGTTTTCATAGCTTTAGTGAGGAAGATCTTTCTTTAATAAATACGACTTCTGTAGACATTTCTTCAGCTCCCTTTCACCCATTTATCTTGAGTAGGTTGTTCAGATCGGAGTATCCTTCCCCTTTTTTTTGCAAAGCTCTTAGTCATATTGCTAAAAGTAATCTGAGTTAAAATATGAATAAGTCTATTCCTCATTCTTTGGGCAGTAGGACAAGGCTGTTGCAAATAATATTTTCTTAGAAGTTCCTCTTCCCTTACTATCTGTTGTAGATGATTTATATTACTATCTGGTTAAAAAAGAAAAAAATGTGGATCAGTTCTGGGTTTCGTGGGATATGGGGCTTGGATGGAAAGTTTAGGCCCACAGAGCTGAGGAGATTGAGGTATGTTCAATAGCAGGATAAGGAAAATAGAGGGTGTGACATTAGATTTCTCATGTGGAGAGACAGGAAAATTAATAGAAATTAATTCACAGTTTTGCCATAATGAGAGGAGAGTAACACCTCACACCTGCTTCAAGGCTCAGCACTTGCTTGTAGATAACTCTGGAAGAGTTAAACAAGTGCTCAAATCGATTATAAAGCATCCTTCTGCCCCTGCCGTGATACTGATTAGTGATCTTGTCAGGAGTTTTTAACTGAGTTCACAAAAAACTTACCAGTGAGGGGTGAAGGGTGATGTGTTCAGTAAGGGTCGTATTATAATAGCTTACGTGACAAAAGAAGAGCGACTGCTGTCTAGCCAGGTATCCTGTAGTGGTAGAGGGAAGGAGGCATAAGGCAGCAGCAAGCATTTAGTGGTCCTTCCTGGCTCTACCCTTTTAGCATTGGTAGTCTCAAACACTTCATGGTGGAGATTGCATTTTCCTTTTTTTTTTTCCTTAATAAAAAATTTTAATAGAATACCCTTTTATTTAAATTGGTTACGTCAGGAAATTTCGTGTGATGTCCCTACTTATCGCATTGTAAGCAATGGTTCTTTCTTTTCTCCGGCATGTATAATTGTGTGTGTGCACATATATATTATCCGAGTAGATCAGTCTGTTCAGTTTGTCCTCATAAAGTGTTCAATGCTTTGAACTCTCTTTTTTCCTTTCTTTGCTCCTTTCTCATTCAACTGTATCTTATGCAGGTTTAAAACTGAAAAGTAGTAGTGGTTATGTGGTGTTGGAGTGTATTTTTTTGCTATTTATTCTCTCTTCTTTTGCTAGAAACTTGAATCATTCTGTTTCCAGTTCTGGCAGCTGCTGAGTACTGGGTTGATGTTTCTTTTGAAGTGCTTCTAGTTTCATTTCTAGATCTCTCTCTTAAATGATAATAGCTAATTTAGAGTACATCGCTGTGTATCCATAGTTATTTTTCTGTGTGTTACTTTGTTTTTATTGACATTGGATTTCATCTGCCATTTTATCATCCGGTATTATAGCAGTGTAAGATCTCATCACAGCTTTCTCAATTTTCTTTTTACCGCTGAGAATAATCTAGCTCCGTCAGCACGTGTGCCTCACGTTTCCAGACCAATACCAGCTGTTGGTAGCAGAACTTCCTGGTTGTAGGGCACTCTGATTTTTGTTTATCTGTATTTTTCCTTTTTGTTAGTAAACTTACTGAGCTTTACAATTTTGCAAATTTCTCAGTTTAAGAAAGATTTTTAGACTTCAAGTTACCCTTGTCATTTTTTTTCCTGTTCCTGTGTAGAACAAGGATGCTATGAGCAGAGAGAACATACTTGTGATACGTTTGTCAATTAATATACAGAACTTTTGACCCTTTTTTTACAGACCGGTGTCAGTAGTCGAATGTTGGAAAGTTTATTCTTTATGTAAAATGATCAGTTGTATATGCTGACCAGCATTTTACCTGCTTGCTTTCCACAATGCGATGTGTTTTGTTTGTTTTGTTAAAGTAAAGAGAGCTGTAATTGATTGCCAGGTTGAAGGGGACTTTCAATTCAATTGTCAATTGATTGGAAATATACCTCAGGCTGCCTATAAGATATAACAGGTCATTGAAAATTCACAAAAAAATTGTGCTCTGTCTGGTTACAAGAATCCTTATCCATTGATAAAAATTCTATACCTGGCAATTCCATAGCAACAACACGAATCCTAGTTCAAAATCTTTCAAATCAAGATTATTTCTTTTCTGCTAAATCAAATTACACTGAAACTGTAGGATTTTGATTTAGTAGAAAAGTTATAAATTATCTCACAATCTATTAAGTGCCTCTGTAAAATAATTGACTCTGTAAATCTATACTGCTAGCCAAAATGACTTCTGACCCCAGATCTCTATATGGCATGTTGTCATATTTCAAACAAGCTGATGAGAATAAAGAGAGTTAGTTTTTCAGGGTTTTTTTATTCTTTTCCTGAATTTAAACAGCTCAGGAGATCACGTGTAGTGAAAATAAATCAATAGTTTTTGGATTAATAAGCCATTGCAACGTATCCTACAAGAGGAGATAGAAGAATGGTTAAGCTTTGTTAAGTTTGTATTCTACAAAAGATCTTTCTTCCCTGGGACTGTAGCACTTTTTTATTTTTCTTGTTGAAGATATTTTTTGTATTATTTTTTGTCTAAATTATACTATTTTACATTGTAGTATTGTAAAGAATATTATTCTAATTCTGTTACTCTGAAAAGGTAAGTTTTATGGATGCTTTGAAGACAGGATGCTTTGAATAATTTCATACTTCATTATTGCCGAATTTTTTCCATTCTTTTTTTCAGATTTTTAGATGCTAAGTGTTTTGTGTTCATTGCTGAATTAGTGCTACAATAAGTCAGTTTGGCTTTGAAGCTTTGAAAGAAAATGTGAAACTTATTACTTTTGTGACAACATCATTCACTGCTGCTGATTAACAAAGATTAATGTTATTTTAAATTGTAATTTAATTAGATATGAAATAGTACAAACAGGAAATTAAGTCACAGGTATACTATTAATGTAATTGAATGTCAAACTCATTATATGGTATTATAATTTTGCCACATTTAGGGTAACTTTGAGAAGAAATACTTGAAATAGTTGGCATTTAGAGCACATAGTATGTCTCTGCCTTTAGGCATAGCCTGAGGCTCAGAGCATTTTTAGCAAGTGAAACTTTAATAGAATCCATTTTCATAAATAAAAACAGAATTTAAGTTACTCTTCCTGGGGATTAGCTATCTGGGACTATTCAGGAATGTATTTATATTAGTGTTAATTTCCTTAGCATGCTAATTTGATTTTATTTCACATTTGTATGCTCAAGTACAAACTCCTTCAGGACCATCCCTACGTCAATCAGCACATGCAAATACTTTCTTTGGTTCTATTTAAGCTACTCTTGAAAGAAGTTTAGAAAAGTAGATCTGTAAAGTATTTCCAAGGGATTTCATTTCTCAGCAGTTAGCTTTACGCTTGCTATACATATTAAAAAAGTAGCATAGTCATATAGTCCTATAAGCTTATCTTAATTTTATGTTGGAGAATATGAGTCTCTTAAATCGTTATAAAAATAGCTTACTTTTATAGTTGTTAAGAAAAATTAGTCCCCTGAATCTCCTTCCAAGTATTGTGTTCTAGTAGAAATCCCTTCACAATCCCTTTTTCCAGCAGTGGGGATGATTTGGACAGGACAGATTTAGGTTTCTTTCTGAACATTAATCTGGATTTCAAGTAACTCTTTGGTTAGCAGGCCTATTTCTCTTGTTTTTTTTGGGTTAGCAGGCATATTTCTCTGGGTTTTTTTTTAGGTAATTGATGGTATTTCCACATCCTATTTATAAGACAATGAATGTCTGTTAAGGGGGGGATGCAAAGAGCTTACGGTTGAAGAAGTAACTTTTACAAAAGGTAGTAATTAGGAACAGAGATTTGGAGACAGTTTTGGACAGAAAATTAAAGGGACTGACAGAGAAAGAGGTAGGCAGTGTAATGAAAGAAAACACTCTGTTTAGAGGGTGTAAGTTAAAGACAGAAAGAAGAGGAAATACTTAATGAAAAATCAAAAAACAGAAAAGACACTATGATCTGTTTTAGGTAAAGTAAATCAATAAAGATAAAAGACAGTATTCAAAAAATAAGACATAGTAAGTCACATACATAAACAAATTCTATGCAATAAGCTGGGCCTGTTCTTTATGGAGTGTTCCTATTAGCATCACTTCGATGCATATGAACTGACCAAGTCTGCAAATAAGATATGGCTTGATGCTGTATTAGAGCTATAAATATGATAAAGTGAATATCAGTATTTTGTTGCTGTAAACTGCAGTGCATATGGATTTAAAGGCCTGGCCTGAAAGAGCAGTAGAATAGTTATTTTCCTTCTTCTTTAGTGTTTTATTCCATAATATCTCTTAATACTTATTGTCTTAGTGTTTGATATACTTGTCTACTTGTATTGAGTAGATTTTCTAAGGACTATCTTTGTTTCATAGAAGTCCATTATGCATTTAGCCGCCTGCTAAGGGCTTGTATCATCCTTGTTTTTCTGGCTTGTGTTGAAAGCTGGCGTTCGAAACTGAGAACTTTGTTTTGTGCCGTCTCCTGACTGTATAGCTAATCCGATGGACTGCAACTTGAATTCCTAAATGTATGTCACTAAAGGTCAGTGAGAACTGTCTTGCAACTTTCTGAATTATTGATCAAAATACTGTCGTTTCTTCTGTGATGTAGTGTGCAATGTAAATGACACACGCATGTCTGCTCGTTGTTAAAATTTCACGCTAAGATTGACAGTCTGTATCCTCAGCTTCAGGCATTGGTATAGCAGAACTTCCTCCTAATTATTCCTTATTCCTCACGACATTTATGACCTGGAAGATGTTCTCAGTCTACATTATCACTTTTGAGAGTTTTGGGGCAGGGCAGAGTGTATTTTTTTATTTTGTAGTTCACAGAAAAAAGAGGTCTTTCCTCCACAGTATCTTTTAAAATATATAAAGAACAGATTCTAAAGATGGCTCCGGTGTCTTAAAAAAAACCCAACCCTCTAACATCCTCAGAACCAGCAAATTGGATAACAGATCTCTTTATCAGTCTTTATTTCAGGAAACCTTTGTCTCAGGAAGCTCATGGCATTTGTTCATGAAATAGTAGCATTTTTTTCAATTACGCTTCTATAGTTCAGTCACTTACAGCTGTCATACTGGCTTTGAAATATTAGTCTGCTTCTATAAGATAATAATCTTTGATCTTTGATAATGATGAATGATGAAATTACTGTGCAGTGTCTCCCAAAATATGTGATAAGCTTTACTTATGGACTGTAACTTTATTGCCAAACACTTTGAAGGCAGAGCAGGTCCTACACTCCAGAACGACTTTGCTCGAAGATATGCACATGATAAAGAGGTCTTCTATATGCAAATTGCATTTCCTGTGCAGTAGAATACCTCTGTCTTGTCTTATCTCTATGGGATATAAAATTGAGATGTGAGAATAGTGAGAAAATGTTTTCGAATCCCAACCTATTTTCTTCTTTTTCAAATCATTCCTGAAATCATTTGGGTTGTGGTTCCATTTTCAGATTGATTGTATTTGATAAGATTGCTCCTTTTCAGTGTATGCAAAATAAGCTAAAAAAAACTATCATAAGTTTTAAATAACACAAAAAATATAGCACTTAAATTTGGAGAGATCTCAAATCTTTTACTCGGTTTGTAGCACTTTCCTGATTGCAGAAGCAACAGTAACGTTTGTAGATGAAAGCTGAATGGTGTGTCCTTTGAAAAGTGCAATGAGCTGCCTGGCTGTCAGTTGCTGGAATGTTATCCTATTGCCATAAATCTCCGCATAGCATTAACTATCTGAGATTGGGATCTGCTGATATTATTGGTTATTACTTCATCCCTATTACCACGATTGACTGTTTGGGAGACTGTAACAATCTATCAATGAGTTATCAGGATTCATCAGTCAAAATGAACCAGAACTTGTGATGGATAAGATAGTATTAATGCTAAAGTTATTTTGTTTTAACACGCAGTTATTTTAATGTTTTTCACATTTTTTCTCGTTTTCAAGTACTTTTAACCTTTTTGATTGTTTGTGTAGTAGATTAAGTATGATTCACTTCAAGATGCGTGCTGAAGTGTAATTCTCAGTAACAGTGAACAAAGTTTAGCACAGTAATAGAGGACAATCGCATACAACATTTGTTTCATTGGATAAAACAGTTACATTTTCCAACTTTGTTTGTGCTCAGATCCTTCACATACAAATGAGATCTGTGCATATGCAACAGTTATACCCTTTATTCATGCTGTTGCATTTCATTTTAAAATTTGACAATTTATAGGCTATGGGAACATCGAATATGATAACTTCTTTTATTCTTAATTGATTATAACAGTTGAGATGATGGTTGTTGACGCAAATCTGGGTGTCTTGTAGCAGACATTGTTCTTCTGGGGTTGCTAGGACTGGTATTATGAAGCTGGGGCAAAATATTTGACAAAAGATATCTCAGTTCTGAAGCAGGAGTTGCGACGAACAGCAAAACAAAGCATTTCGCAAGCATTGTATGTTCCATTTTCAATTCTCTAAAGAGATATTACAAACAAGAGTGAGGGAATAAAAACTATGTATAGCAATTGTCAGTGTCATTGTAGAAGAAAGACATGAACACCTATCTGCAGTAGCAATATGTGCAGCACCTGTGCTCAACGCTGTGCTAGCGTGTGCTCGTCCTACACTGCTTGTTTTTATGTTATCCAGAAAATAGTAGCTCTGTTTCATGTCCTGCCATACTACTTCAGTTTTTTCATGCATAACTGGAGTACCTACACTTACTGTATTTCCACAAGCAGGTGGGATGAAGAACAATAATTTTTCAGTTGTCATAGATAGTCGAGTGATTAAAAATTTCTCCTTACGATTAATATATTTGCTAATAGAGCTGGATTTTATTAAGTGGTTTAGGGAAAATTCTCTTAGTCAACTGAAGCATCAGTTAGATTGAGGTGTCACTCTGCAACTCCACTGATTTTCCGAAATGTCACTCAGATTACTTAAAAAGGAGTCGAGGGAGTTTGGGGGAAGGGGTGAGTGAAGTTCCTATGAATGCAGCATAAGGAAGTCCCTGTGTGCAACATGCAATTGCCCCTCTCAGCGTTGTCCAGATTAGCGCACGCCTCACCTCTTACACGGCTTGAGTGCAATATAGAGAGCCCCCTGCTTCTTCTGTTGCCAAGTACTGCAGCACAAACAAAGCCAGCAAGGCAGGTGGAGCCACTTAATCAAATCCATGTCTCCTCTAACCTTTGCCAGAGGTGCCACATAAACAGAGCTGAATTGTGAAGAATAAGAGGAAGGGCAAAATCCTATTTAAACAATTTCTTTTCGGGGTCTACAGAAATGCTGTTATTTTTACACAGCATCGATGGCATTAGCTACAAGGCATGAATGTAAAAATTACTGTGCTTCTAAATGAGAATGGGATTACTATGTATTGTGTGAGAAAACAACAATTTCATTGGGCTTGATGTGGCACTATCTTTACTCATTGTAATATTGAGTCTATTTAGTTTAATGCTTATGCCTAAAATCTGCAACTTCTGATTGAACAATTTTCTAACATAATATGATATTGATAGCATTATGGCTCTTCAGACTTATCATCAGGTACAGCATTCAGTTAAAGTAGACATTTCCATTATAAGAATCAAAAAATATTTCCTGTAATGTCCAATGCAATGGAAGTGAAAACAGGTAATTTTCATTCAGTATGTTTGCGGAAAAACAGATGAACTTATTATAGTTTTTATTTCCTTACCATTTATGTCTCAGGCCACAGTGGAGAATTTATTACTCATATTCATTTCATATATAGTCCAGTAAAACAACTAAATATACTGTAACACCGGTGGTTTCTTAACCAGATTGTTGCAGACGGGTTGCAGAGAGCCAGGTTGTATTATAGTAATTTATCTTAAATGTCATACCTCTGAAAAGGATTGAAATAACCTCTTAGTATAATTGTATTAATATGTTCTCCATGGAATCACGCTCCATGATGTGAACAGAAATTCACTTTTGGATTAAATCATTACGGTACCCTCATAGCCGGGTGGTAAAATGCACACTGAAGTTCTTGATGAAAGTATACACTGGAAGTAATGTTAGCTTCAGCAAACCAGGCTAACCTTAATCAGCTTTTTGTTGTATGACTTTGTGTATGTGGGAGCAATATTTCCTGAGCTATCTCATAATTTGTGATCAGCCTGAGTAATTTCAAAGACGCAAGGCTAGAAAGAAGTAGAATACAAGGAAGAAAAAAACAGTGAATCCACCTGTTAATGAATATCTCAGATTTCGCTGCCCATTAAGAGCCTTCTTACAACATCTGAGTTGAAAGTGGCTGGAATGGTAACTGTCTAAATTTGGCTGTCTAAACCTCCCTGCGAGGGGAGACCTGGAGTGTATCAAGAGTGGCTACACAGCTGTAGGAGGGAGAGTGAAGGACATGGGGCCCTAGGTGGTCTCTCCCTGATCTTGTTGGCAAAGGAGAGAGGCTTAGGTGGAAACAGAGGGATCTTGTGAGTCAACACCTGGTTGCACAGCTGGTGTTGACATCAGGATTTGGCTTTTACGGCCGGGGGATCCGCTCTGAGGATCAAAGACCGCTTGAGACTGCTTGAGGGTCTGACAAAGTGGGACAGGAGCATCTTTGCCAACAGGCTGGCCAACATGGTGAAGAGAGCTTTAAACCAAGGAACAATATGGGGAGAGAGTACAACCTACAGTCAAGTGAGGAAATGGTAGACAGTAGAAAGTAAAGGGTATGGAGTGATGGGAAAACAGAGACCTCAGGAATGATAGAAAAAGGGCAGAGGGATACCTGCTGCAAATGTTTGTACACAATGCATACAGCCAGGAAAACAGGCCAGAGGAAACCTAGAGAACCATATGCAGTCAAAAAACTGCAACACTATTAAGTAACTGAGACTTGGTGTGACATGACTAGACCGCTGTGATGGATGGGTACAAGCTCCTCAGGAAAGACAAGGAAGACAAGGATGGAGTTACCCTGTATATGAAGGAACAGCCTGGATCTACAAAGCTCTCCTACAGGGCAAATAGCAGGCTGGCTGAGACCTTGTGGGTCAGGATCAGAGGACAGGCCAGGAAGTGTGGCCTCTCCTCGTCATGGATTTGTGTAATAGAACTCCAGATCAAGCTGAGAAAGTGGATGAGGTCTCTTTGGAGGATGAGGATGTCTTTCTTTCACAGACATGTTTTCATGGAGGACTTTCACCTGACTGATATCTGCTGGAAGAGGAGTGGAGTGGGACACAAGCAATGCAGGAGATTTCTGGAAGGTATCAGAGAGAACTTCTTGATATAGGTACAGGGTAGGCCACCTGGGAGATGACACACAGCTGGATCTATTTTTCACAAACAAGAACAGGCTGGGGATGTGATAGTAAGTGTGAAACAGTACGGTTCAAGATCCTGAGGGGGGTGAGGAAGGAGAGCAGTAAAATACAGACCCTGGTCTTCAGGGAAATAGACTTAAGCTTATCCAGGAAACTGGTAAGTGGGAACCCCTGCGGGGCAGCTTTGAAGTGTAAAGCAGCTCAGAAAAGCTGGCAGATCTTTAAAGACCTTGAAGCTCAAGAGTGGTCCATCCCAATACTCAGTAAAGCAAACAGACATAACAGGAGATTGGTTTGGCTAGGCAGGGAGTCATGACAGAGCCCTAATGCAAAACCACAGTTTACAGGAAGTGGAAGCAGAGATAGACTACAAAGGAGGAGTTTAGAAACATTGCCCAAGCATATAGGGATGGTGTTAGAAAAGCCAAAGATCACTGAGTGTTGTTGAGTGCAAGAACACTTGCACTTTAAGGGCAGCAAGAACTTCTGCTGCTACATTGGTAATAAAAGAATGGCCAAGGAAAATGTGGGCTCATTGCTGAATGGGACAGGTGACTTAGTGACAGAGTACACAGATAGGGCTGAAATATTCAAAGCTTTCCTTGCTTCAGTCTTTACCAACAGGGTCTCCCAAATCTCTGTGTTTAAGGAAAGGGTTCAAGTAGGAGAAGAATAACTAGCAGTGGATGATGATCAAGTCTGGGATTATTTGAAAGAACTCAATCCGTACGTGTCCTATGGGCTGCATTAAAGGGTGCTGAGAGAGCTGGCTGGTGCATGGCCTTTCATATCATCTTTGAAAAGATGTGGATATTGGGCAAAGAGTGGGGAGACTTGAGACTGATGACTGGAGAAAGGCAAATGTTGCACACGTCTTCAAAAAAGGGCAAAAAGACAGAACAGGAAACTACAGGCTTGTCAGCCTCAGTTTGGTCCCCTGGAAAGTCGTGGAGGGCACATTTCTGGTCACATGAAACAGAGAAAGGTAACTGAGAATATTCAGCTAGAATACTGCCTCCTGCTTTGTCCCCCTCGATACAAGATAGACATTGATAAACTGGAGCATGTTCAGCAGAGTACCGCCATGAGGGTTGGGGGCTGGAGCACTTGCCCTGTGAGGAGAGGCTGAGGGAGCAGGGCTTGTTCAACCTGAAGATGAGATGGCTCAGGCAGAAGGGAAGGAGGAGAGGACCAAACAACAGCCCCCGGTACCTACAAGGAGGTTACCAAGAGGATGTTGGCTCTTCACAGCAGTGCAAGGGCGGTATGAGAGTTGAAATGGTAATGGTTAAGACAAGAAATAAGGAGAACTTTTTCCATGTGAGGACAGTCAGGCAGTGGAATAGGTTGCCCAGAGGTTTTGTGCAGTCTCTATTTATCCTTGGAGGCTTTCAAGACCTGACTGGATAAAGCCCTGAGCTGCCTTGTCTGACTTCAGAGCTGAACCTGCTTTGAGCCAGAGGTTGGACTAGAGACCTGGTGAGGTCCCTTCGAACTTGAATGATCTTATGATCCTATGAAATCCTGCCAATTTATCTGTATGCCTGTTAAGGAAGCCTAGAGTGATAAGCTCAGATTTAAGCATGTTAACTTGTATAAATCTATTACTACATGGGATGAATCCCAGTCTCACTTTCCTAAAATGGCAATCACTGATCAGCTACCAGAGCTTCTATAAAGCAGAACTAATCTCATTTAGCTTTAAGTGGTTAAAAAGTTTACACGTTGAGCTGATCATCTGGGCTTTGTTTGTTTTCACTGAGGAGAATCAGGAATCTCCAGAGGTCTCACTTATCTTAGAAAGTTGTTGCAGGATGTAATGCATTGCCCTTGGAGAGGCTTATCTCTCCTCACAAAAGAAGCTGATAAAAGTATTTTAGACTAGATGTCAAGTTTTAGATGGCTTCAAAGAAAGATGAGATGAGTTCTCCCTTCAGCCTGCTTTTCTTTCTCCCCACTCCCTCTTCCCACTCTCCCACCCCACTTGATAGAGTCTATGCGTGAATATCATTTGCAAATAGAATGTACCACCACCAAAAATAGTGAAACTATTTTTAGCAACGTTCATATGTAACTTAGTAACGGTAATACTAGTGTCAGAATGGTTGTAGAAAATACACATTTTATTCACATTTTACTCATACTAGTTTGAACTGTATTAAAAGATAAGGTTGCAGTAGTAACATTAGCATTTTTAGAATTAAATACTGAAAAAGAATTTTGCTGTCGTATACCAGCTTGTCATAAAAGGAAAGGAAACTTAAAAGGCTGAGGTAATCCATTTACAACAATTTAAGATATTTTATTTTTACCTATTAAAAGAGTATAAAATATTTTTAAAGGGTAAATATGATATATTTAAGTAACAAATCATCTTCTGCTTTTTAATCCTCTGAACCTTGAAGTTCGAAAAATGAAAGGAATAATAGAAAGATTTTTACTTTGAAGGTGTTTAAGCAATATATACTTTTTCAGTTTTTATGATTATTACTTTTATTTTTGTTTTAAATAGCATGTAAATGTGAGGAAAATGTCCCCCAAATGTGGGCAAAAACACTTTTAGAAAGAGCAGTTCAGTTATATTTCATCCTTTTTTTTCATTTACTGAAGTCAATAGAAAAACTACAATTTGATCTCAAAACTACAGTTTAACTTCAGAACACGGGATCCTTTGTGCATATACCAATAAGGCATTCAAATTCACAAACATTAGATTATATAAATATGTATCTTCTGTAGTAGTTAGTTATAAAAACAAAAAAAAAAGATGACTATAAGAAATTTAGAAATGTTATTTTCAAGTTGCAATTCTGCGATTCTGTTTTTGAGTTTTCGATGCTCTGTAAGTATAGCCCAGTGAAACGTTTTGATTCAGTGAGTTAGTGCTGTAGACATCTTTGAAATTATTTTCTAGGAATGAGATTATACCAGTCACCCGAACCTCTGATAGGAACACTTTAGAGAGAGAAACAAGAGATGGTGCTGACATTATACTAACACTGTCTTATCAAAGTAATTCCATACCAAGTGCTGTCATGTGTAAAAGGTTACAGATACCTGACACAAAAAAATGTTGGTTGATAAAACAAATTGCCTTAGAATTTAAAAGCAATAATCACTGAGAATCAGATTGTGACCCGAGAAATGTCATTGCTACAGCCTTTTGGCCTGTAATCAATCTTTGCACTCGGTTCAATTCCGCAGAAAGGTTTGAGGTATACAAGCAATGCTTAACACAAAAGCACTATAACCATTCCATGATACGAATTAAATAGGATAGCAGTAGTCCAGATCTAGTGGGAAACAAAATTTGGTCTTCCTTCTGTAATTTTTACCTCTACAGTTTACCTCCTGGATTTTAACTTAGCCTTCCTCAGAAAACTGACGTTATTGTTTTAAGCTCTTTACCATCTTAATCAGTGATTTTACCATAGGACACAGTTGTTCACCAATAGCAGTACCGTTCATTTCTAGCAAGGTGAGACACTTGTTTAAATGGAGAGATAAAATTATTTTTTTCTCTCTCTTTTGGGTCCATTTTTTGCACATAAGAAAAATGAGTCTACTTGTCTCTTGTGGACAGTAGTCCACACCATAAAGCAGCATGAATTATTCAGTTAAACTGGCAGACTTTTGGCAAGACAGGCTAAATCCTAGCCAGCAGACAAGCTGATTTACTTCGTAGGTGCATTTAGGACACCTGCACTGTAATGATATTAAATGTACTGAAAGAGCTTACCCTTTCTTATAGGCAGAAGTGGAATATAGATAAATATGAGATTCTGTTTCCAACATTCTTAGTTCTTTAACCTTCATTAAAAGTAAAACTAAATAATTTATAAGCTCCTGGCAGGTTGCTGATCACTTTCTACTTAACACGTATTTAAAAACTATTTGAGGTTTTCATGTTTTAATTGCTGTCTGTAATGAAGTAATTATACAGAAAAAAACTAAAAGAACATAAAAATGGCACAAACATAGGAATTCAGGGTTTCCCTATTAGTAAAACAGTTAACTTTCTTGTTTGTTTGTTTCCCCGTAATTTGTCTTCAGTCTGTCTTTCTCAAAGACATTGCCTTCACCTATCTTTATGGGGGATCAGGTTGTAATAGGTTTTGATCAAATCACCTCTTTAAATGTCACAGTTTAGAAGAAATGAAAGAAAACACTGAGGACCATAAAAGTGTTAGAGCAGTCGTTTTGGACACAGTAACATGTTTCAGTATAAATCCCCAAAAACTTCATTGTTTTAAGATATCACACTTAAATCTTAGATTCATATTTGTAATTCAGATTCCTATTATCTATTCCAAAGTCTGGAAGTAAAGTAAAGTACAGTAGAAGAAATGAAAAGCAAAGGAGAGTCAAGCCTTACTGAAGAGGGTAAATTTTTTCCTGAGATAGAGCTATAAAGTAAGTTTACCAGAGGAGGTTGACACTGATCAAGCTAGAGTCCTGTGGGTGGCTTTCCTTAAGTGTCCAGAACCATTTTTATTACTATTAAAGTTCACTGTTGCATTTAATAATATAATATTAATCATTCTCTTAGCAAACTTGCAGAAATCTTGCTACCAAGATGATTAGAGACATAGAGCATGACTTATGAAGAGAGTTTGAAGCAACTAAGGGACAATCTAATAGAGGCCTATAGGTACTTGAAGGAGAGTTACAGAGATGAGAGACTGAAACTCGTCTCATTAGTGGTAGATTGAAGCAGGAACAGAAGAACCCCGAGGAGGAACAGAAGCAGAACCCCGAGAGGCTACAGAATCTCCGTCCTTCAATGGTTTCAAGACTGAGATAAAGCCACAGCCGATCTGTTCTAGTATTGATGATAGTCCTCCTAGAAGCAGGAGGTTGAATTGTATGATCTTATTTATCCCTTTCAACTGACGTTTCTATGATTCTGTGTAGAAAATAGCAAGATAGACAGATTCTCTAGATGCATAGCATTTGAAAACTGCTCAGTCAGATCAAGTAACTATTGGCTTAGCACATTTTGTCTTTCCACTAAGCAAGCCTAGAATATTTGCACCCGTGTTTTCATGTGCGAGTAAAACTTTCCTGAGAAGCAGTCACACTCCTTTAACTCTTTTAACTAAGTAGTGGAAGAAGAAGAGATTAAAATTGTCTTTAATATAGAATACTATACAGCGTTTAACAGCCTTTAAGAAGGATAATCTCTATTTAACTCTGTAGGTGTGCATAGTACTATATTAAATTCCTCTCAAACTTTTTTCTTTTTTGGCTTCCTTTTTGTTTCATTCAGTAGGTTTCTTTTTTTTATCTGTTTGTGTGTTTACTTTCTTCCTGTAGGAGCTTCCACTGATGTACTGGTTATGGTTCCCATTGGTATTCTCTGTAGGTGCTAAGTACTTTGTGGCCAGTAGTTGGGCTGTCAGACAATACTGATGTTTGTTTAATACTCTGTCCATTGAGAGGCAGTCATTCCCAGGCAATTATATACACTACAGCACCTCAAATTATTTTCTGCTCCTGATATTGGCAATTTGACTTTTATAATGCAGAAGATTGGGTCTAAGGAGAAGAATGTTGTACTGTATTTTTTCCCGCTTCATTAAGAAATATCAGTTCTCTATTTTTCAGAAGGATCCTTCTCTCTAATTTTAAGGGATAAAAAATCTCTTAAAAAATATCTTACTTTGCCATCTAGACAAACAAGTGCCTGTACAACACCTATTACAATTCAAATAAGGTTCAGTGAAAGTGCAGTAGTCCACTCACAACAATCTGATAGGGTTTGCTGAAATTTTTAAGGAAAATCAAGTTAAAAGCATATAAATCTGTATGCAGACGTGTTGATTAAATGTCCAAATGCAAAATGCTTTTTTTAAGTATCAAGGTCTAGTCTGTGTCTTGGGTTCAAGAGAGTATATGGGGTGTAGTAGTCAGGACTTTCTGCCTTTCTTTCTCCCTCTCACTCCATTAGACTTCCCAAAAGGTCCTTGTTAGATCAGACCTTTCGGCCACGGTCAAGAAGCTTCTCTAAGTCAGGAAAAATGGTCTGAGAGCAGTAATGGCTCAGCCCCATTCTGTAATGGCTAACATGGGAGAAATAGTACTACATAAGAGTAAAAATATATATTTTTATTTTTCAACGGGCATAATCAAGACAGAAGGTAATTCTTGATTATCCCCTAGTTTGAGGAGATGAACTGACACACTGCAGCTGTTTCCTAAGGCTACAGCCTAAATGAAAAAAAAAATCAATACTCATTTACTGAATTAAGTTAATTAAAGGAATTATTTACTGGTCTATATATGCTGAGAAACAATGTCATCCCGTTACTTGTGGAAGCATAATTCCTGACAAATGTATACACATCATAACATCCATCAACTTTTCCAGTTTTTATCTGTATTAGCTGTCAAAAGCTATGCCTGCACTTCCATTAGATCACTCCATAAGACTGCCCAGTGAGAGTACCCCTAGGTGGTCTGTCTGCATCCATGCTGCAGGCCTTTGCACCACCACAACAGCAACCTCACCAGGTTCAAAATACTCTATTTAAGAGTGGGTCCAGCTCATGAATAGTGCCCATTCCCGAAGCCACTGCAACATTTGCTCAGCCTGGCTGAGCAGGTACCATCTGCAGTAATTCGCATAGAATTGCTATCAAAGGACAAAATGGAGTTGAGTATGTGCAATATTCAGCTCTAGCATGCAAGGCATGTTATGACTGCCCAGAATCACCATGGTTCTGGCTAACACAGCCAGCCGCTATATGTATAAATGATTTGCATGAGAATCATGGTCTTAGCTTATGAAACAATGTGAAACAGAGGCTGCTATAGCTAAGACTAAACTTCACTAAAATCCGAAATTAAAATGGTAAATCTGAGATGAATTCTCGCACTGCATGCAAGACTGTAGTCATTTTACCCTCATCATGATACAGTTAAAAAAAGTACTGTATGCTATGTTCTATCATCATTTGAAACGATAAGTATAGTACAAGGAATCAAGTGATATTTTCTTTACTGCCTTTCTGAAACAAACTGGACTTCCCATTGAAGAATATAACATTTGCATTTTTCTGTAACTTTCAGCTTTAGAGAAAAAAATATATGAGAGCCAGCTTCCTAAATTTGGATTAATATTTGGTTTAATATTAAAATATTATTCTTGATCATTTTCCTTAGTGTTTTCTTAACTTCTTGTTTTCCCTTTTTGTCACAAGTAATTGCAAATTTAAAAGAAAAAAAGATGGGAGTAGAGGGTTTGAATTGTTATAGGAAGGGAAAAAACTTTGTTCACATGGTATTTCTATTCCAACATAGAATAGAGAGACTGAAAAAATATCCAACAGAAGAAGAGAAGGCAGTATTTGCTTAAGGATCTGTAGATCCTCATTCATTACTTTGTTTTTTATTGAGCAAGTTATTCATAATGTGCTTTCAACAATGTTTTTCTTGATTTCCGGTTTCTTACTGTAAATGTGCATCATACTTAGAGATAAATGTATGAAAGGATCTCCACAGAAAGAATAATTCATTTATCTGCATAGCAGTATTTCCCCTTGGAGACAGAAGATGCTACAAACATTTGATTAGAGGTATGGTAGGAGGGGATAAATCAAAGAAGAAATTGGCCAGTCCAGTGAGATGAGAGGATAGAAAAATACCATCTCTTAACATTTTTGCCCGCATCAAAGTAGGCAAGTTGCAAAATAGAAGGCAACGTTCACTGGCAGATTAGCTTGTGCAGAGTTCGTGGTTGCAGTGTTTCCAATACCCGGACCTTACTCAGAGCTAGCCTGAGTATATTCATATAAGGCTGCAGTGAGCTGTGTGAATGCCCTGTTGAATGCTGAGCTGTGCAGCACTCAGTGAGATTCTTAATGAACAATTATGACCCAGCTGTTTTCACAGATCCAGGCTCACCTGCTGAGCATGCGACATTTGACAGAATCACAGTATAAAGTGAAATGGCTAAGGCCATCTTTTCTCTTGAAAAGGGCTCAGCATGTCTTTTTTTTTTTTTTTTTGTCAGATATTATCTGTAATTGGAAAACTGATAAATACTTATATAATCCCAAATTAGTAGCTCTCTTTCAGAGAACTTGTGGGTTAAACAGACATAAATCAGCAAACAAAATGCAATTAACAAGGTGACTTATAATTAAAAGAATGCACTCCAGATTCTCTGGGCAGTAAAAAAAGGAAGCAAAGGAAATTATGTGATGTTTGTTCACTGGATGACAAACCACTGCTGCCACCGTTCTCCATAGGGCTGGCCTTAAAAGAACAGGGAGATCAGAGAGTCCAGAAAACAGATGGTTAGCTGTTATAAACATAGACTCTAGAGAGGTGGGCCATAATGTGGATGACTTGCAACATCTGCCCACCAACTTTAGACCTATTAGACAGGTACAACATACTGTGTGCCCAGAGAGAGGATGTTTTGTGAAATGTTGTTATTAATAACATCCTGAACTATACATATATACAGTGTATAAACTCAGAGTTTAAATTATCCTAAAATAGCATGCATGGCAGATTGAGTCCAATCAAAAGTGGAGTAGTAGGAAAGAGTTCCGTTGTTTTCCCCCCTCTTCACGTTCCTTCACAAAGTTTGGGCGCTGTCTTTACTGATTTCTTGCTGTTTTTGCAAGTGTAATAGAAGAGTGCGAATTTAAAGTGCCCTCTTTCTCATGCATAACTAGTAGAAGGAGTATGATGCTCTTCCAGAAAAAGTCACAGTCTATTTCTAATTCTGTGACCTTTGTGTTTCTGAGACACTCACAGTGGCTCTCAATGCTTAGTTCAGGTACTGCAAACAAGGTAGCTGTCTTTATGTGGCTTTCCAGCCAATCTACTTTATCTTCCTGAGGGGCTCTGTTCATTGTGATATGTTGAAATACCACTCTGCACAATCACAGATGGACTATCATATCCCCCAGCATAGCCCTTGAAATAATTCCCCTAGTTTCAGCAGTTGCCTGTGGTTTGGGGTGTCCAATTTGAGGAACTCTAAAAAGAGATTAACTTCCAAACATATTAGACATTAACTGTCTGAATTGTATGACCTGTATCAGAAGTTAAGGATTTGGCCATTTACTTGAACAAGACTCACATTCTTAAATCATGTAATTTTAGGTTTATATCTATATGATAATAGTGCCGTGCAGTATCCTGGGTAACACTGATGGAGACACTGCTGTAAATGTGTGAGAATAACATTATAAGTATATATTTTTAACGATTCACTACCTAAAAAAGCATGGCAGTGCTTTATTTCATTTTAGCCTTTTCCCCCTATATAATGTGGACTACACCTGGCAGAATGCCTTAGATGAATTGCAGTTATGTACATTGTTCTGTTAAGGTACACCAATGCGCAGCTACGCTGCCATACCCTGGGATTAAAATGAAGGAAGCAAAGAACATGAAGTACTTCATTTTTAAGGCAGCTCTGTTGAAGAAGACATTGTAATGTTTCCTTTTTTTTTCTTCTCACCTATGAAGTTAGTTATTTAGTATTTATATAGAGCGTTAGAGGACACAGCACGTTCCACAAGAGGTAATAGAAAAGACTCACTTTCAGTTAAATGGAGCCTGATACTCTGAAATGCCCTCCCCGCTGAGGAAGGTCAGTTATTTTAGACTTGTACAAATGTGCTGCCTCTTCATTTCTATTATTCAAAATTGTTTTGACCAAAAATACTGGGAAATGGGTGAATGCTGCATACAGCAAGGACATGACCCCTAAGCAGTTTTGGCGTCTACCACATTTAATATTTTTAAGCCTTATTTTAGATGTCTTACACACATGACTGTCTGTGCCCTTAGCAGATCTGGTGAGCGCCTCAGCTTTCATTCACTTCATTTTTTGTGGTGAGGAGTCTTCGTTACTTGTGAGGATCAGAAACAGTACCCTTTCTTAGTTCTCATGTGATTTACCAGGGCTGGTCGTGGTCTGTTCTCAGAAATGAAATTATTTCTTGGGAGCAAAGATCTATTTTCACAGTGCTGCAAACAGAAGTAGTCTTTAGTTCTGGAAATCCTTAAATAAGTTCAATGGCTCATGTTAACAGAATTGGGTCCTAAAGTGAGAATAATGATAAAATAATACAAAAATACTGGTGAGCAAGAGAGCTGATAGTCATCATTAGGTAGGTACAAAAGCTGATGCTGGGTCTGTTAAACAAACGTGTGCCGTTGGCTGATACGAGCGATAAGTATTGGCATATGCCAGCATGCACATCTATCCAGAAGATAGAAATGTTTTAACAGGAAATGTTTGTAAAATGGCTTGAACATCCAGGGCACAAATTGAATATTTACTAACAAAGCAGGATTACTGATAATATGTCTTTGCCATTTAGGTTTTTTGTTTAAATTCTCTTTTTTCCCCCGATCTTTGCAACAAATAAGCTTTTTAAATAGAGAGGGGGAGGAAAAAGTTTGTGTAAAATGTGAGAGTTCTGTTTTTTAAGGATAGTAATACGCAAAAAGCTTGACGTTTTATTTGAGTCTCATAATTTCTACTGCATTTTTTATTTCAAAAGTATGTCATAGAGGGCAATTATCTACTGCTTTGAAATGCTTAATTATGACAAATGTTGATCTGTTTTGTAAGGGAGTATGGTAAGAAATAAGTTTTAGCATTTTGGAGGGGGGGAGGGTGCATCGTTTTGATTTGGGTTTTCAAGAGTGTATTTCCTGTACAGAAAATGTATTCAAAATAATTGAAAATATTCTGGCAATGCTCTTTTATAATTTATCTTTCAAAACTAGTACACTCCCCAGATTGTATAAAGTGAAAGTACAAACAATAAAGATGATTTATGCTCAAAGAATGCGGAGCTGAGTTCAGAGTTATTGTTTCGTGTCCAACCACCAATGTAAGCAAATGATTATGAAGATTTTAGTTATTATTCTCAGTCAGCTGTAGCTATATATGACAGCGTTTTATTTTTGACTGTAATGTCATGATGGGAAAATGACTAATTTCTTAGAAATGCTTTTTGGAAGCATTTGGAGTTTTTATGATGGAAAAGCCTGTACTCTACAACAGACCGAACAGGATATTTTCCAAATAGATTGTCCTTCATAAAATACTTTCCCTCATGTTGAATTTCTTTAATATAATAGCTTGTTTCTTCAAGTTTTTGAAAAACAGAGAAACATGCATGCTTTGTCTTATTGAAATCTCAAGTAGATTGCTGAGATTTTTATGAAGCCCCATTCAGTATTTTTCAAGTTCTTTATTTGATCTTTCTAGTGCCTGTTTTGGGTCATATTCTCATTTGGCTTACTCAGAACAGATTATAGCAATGATGAATACATAAAAATAATCAATGTAATATTAAGGAATAAATAAAGAAAAAATTCACAACAGTCTACTGTGTGAACTGAAACTTGCTGTGTGCCTGGGTCTTCACACATGTTATGGTGTAGTAGATACGGTAATAGTAGCCTTTCAACATCTGTGAAACAATTGTGGATCAGGACTAGGCATTATGGTAGTACATTTAAAACAATAAATTGTCCAAAAATTATTTGACATTTAACTGTTTTGATCATAGTAAGCAAGAATTCATTGATAGCTGCTCTAGTTACAGTAATTGCACATATAATGCTCACCTGAAGGGATGTACTGAGGAAAGGCGGTTAGTTTTTTAGCTCCTTTGCCATGAACTAAAAACTCAGATTACACATTCTGTGCACAGACTTCTGAGTTCCTTGAACATCTCTTTTTCTGTATGGGTTCCCCCCCACCCTCCACCTGACTTTTTTTGTTACTTTCTTGTATGCTACTGGTTTATGGGTAGTTCCAAGAATTACTTGTATAGAATTCCAATATTTATTCATATTAGATCCTGGACAGTTGTAATCTATGTTTTCTTCCTTTCCATGCTTTCACAAGCAGGAAAAATATTCAATATCAAATTATTTAAATATAATATTGAATTATCAGAAATAATGCTGGGAAAGGTGAAAGGGGTAGTTCACACCTCTGAGAATAATTGGCATCACTTTCTTTCCAGACTTACGTTGCAGGAAATGTACTTGGTTTATATCTTGGAAGCTTTTATTACACTAAAGCTTTGAGAGGGGATTTTGTTGGTGCTGATTTCAGATTTTAAATTAAATCTGAATTTCAGAAATGTAAGAGTATAACTTAGAGATGGTAATAGCTTTTCTCTACATAAATGTCGCTGCCCGTCCTTGGGTGTACTTATGTGCACTTTTGTGTACTTTTATAAACTGCCAGATTTCCCAGGTTGGGAATATTTTGAGATAAAATATTTATAATTGCCAAATATCATCTTTTGTGCAATATTGCTAAATTTCCTTAACATTACTGATTTACTGAAATGGCTTTCATACCTTTTAGTCAACTTAAAATAATTGCACTGTGTAATGCCATCTGGTTTATGAGATAATATTGGTGTATTCTTGAGAATGCAGATTGCCAAGGAAACAATGATAATTGAGCACGTAGACCATGTTCAACCTATGTCTCACTGACAGACTGTGAAAAGTAAGGGAAATGTTTTTAAGATACAGCAGAGTTAAAGAATTTTTTTAGCAATACAAGTAAAATCATTGTCTTATAGGACCCAATCGATAACATAATCCTTAATTTTTCTCTCTTCTCTTACCCATTTGTGTTCCCTGGTGCAGCTGTGAAGTTCCCTTAGTTGAGTTTTAGATCCTGAATTTAGCATTCACGCTAACTTACGCAGATTTATCACATTCACTGAAGGGTGAACTTTATGATCCTCCATTAATTTGGTGATTTTATATATGAACTATTTAATCTTGACACTTCTGTTCTTCAGTTATGTAACTGTTTCATGTATGGTAGCTTAGTATTTGTCATATCTAATCAGACTGCTGTTCACCACTCCAGTTTTTACCTTAGCCAGTGACACACAAGCTGGTCCTTTAACGGATTAAAAACAAAGCTCAGTGTGTTAAAGCGCAGAGCATTAGTATGTGTAAGTCAGTGATGACTGTGAACTCCTTACTTCAGTAATAATCTTGCAGTCTTTAACATGAGATTCAGTTTTTGTCTTAAGTTGCACAGATATAAAAATTCATATTTTTCTAAGATTTTCCAATCCTTACAAAAATCTTTCCCCAGTGCTTTGTTCTGCTGTGGTAGTAGACTGAATTTAGCATCTGATTGTACCAGCTGATTTCACACTGTTTTAAGAAAGATGGTGTCATTTCATAGAAAACTACTACCTTTTTCACCAGTTTGTATAACTTATTTGAGCGTGAGAAAAGAATAATTGATTTTTGCTTCATACAATATCCTTTCATTTTTTCCTATTTGTTATAAATTATCTTAATTCTTATGTCAATGCTGCCAAATATTGGTCCTGTTTAGCAGTTCACTCAGCGACATGCTAGAGAGGACATTAGTGTTATTTATTCTTCAGTGTGCAAAGATCCCTTGGACTCTGGAGAACTGCAGGGAAGGGTCTGGAGCATTAGGTGATTTGTGAAGCAAAAAAGGTGATTCCCCCCGCCCTTTTAGTTAAGTTATCTCTCTCTCTCTCTCTTTTTTCTTTTTCTTTTTCTTTTTTTTTTTTTTTTGCATGATCAGAATATACTCCATATTCCTGTGCTTACTAGTGTTTTTTCTAAGTCAATTGTAGTGTTAAAGTATTAAACTTCCTTCCAGACTATACTGGATACTGTTGTTTTTTGATTTCGGGTCTACGTTAGCCTATGTGTATTATATGTGAATCTTTTAGCTATATTATTTAAGTTGTCTAAGACTCAAAAAGGTGAGTCTTAAGCATCAGACCAGGAATGGGTAGGAAAGGGAGGAAACTTGGAGGCGAAACCAGTAGAGGGAAGATGGGAACCAAGTGAAGAGAATGGGGCAATGCTGAAGACCTAGAAGTTAATTGAAAAGTTTGGTATGATGACGAATTGAAGATAATTAGGCATATGGATTTAATTTGGAGAAAATGAATAGAAAAATATTCTCATATAAAGATACTCATGATTTGCAAACTACCATTCTTTCTCTGTTAGCCGGCATGAGTGAAACTCATTGGAAAATTTCTCATCTATCTCCAACTCATCTGTCCATCTCCCAGCTCTGCAATTACCATCTCTAAGCTATATGCAAGCTTGCTCTACAGCAGGGATGTATGTCGTAAGTAAAACAGAGTCCAGACACCAGCCTGAGCACTGGCCTGCAATCATCCATGCTGCTTTTTGGCACAGTCCCTGACATATATGTAGCCTGGGCCAGCTAGTGCTCTTCAAGACAATACCTGAGGGAGCACAAGCCAGAAACCATACCCAAAGAAGCAGAAGAAACAAGACAGAAGCAAGTTTCACTCCCTCCACAGTTTTTCATCACTATTTCAACAGGTTTTTCACCATCAAAATATTCCCATGTACCCTTATGTTTCGTACCCTCATCATGTCATGTACTCATCCATGTGCATGTTGATTTGGTGCCATATAGTAGGATTTCTCATTTTTATAGCTGCTAGCTCTTCTGCTCCTCCCCCCACCCCCCACCCAAAGTAAAATAGCTAAGACATGGAATTACGAAGCGTGGTTTCCAAATAAGTTGTGTCTCATGATGGGCTCAAGTTTCCTTTCATCAGGGCATGCAGACTTTCTTTCAACCATCCAGATACCTGTTTTCTCAACATTTATGGAAATATTTCTTGAAATATTTGCCAATGATGTTGGTTGAAATCAGCCAAACAACTTTTGAATTCAAATGTTAATAGCAGGGATACTCATTCAAAATTCTTCTACAAGCAGCATTTCTTTAGGAAGTCAAACAAAAAAAAATGCTAAAGGATATTATAAAGGTGGCAAATCGAGCTGGAAAATTTTCTGAGACCAGATTACCCAGACATTTAACTAGAGGAGTCTGAAATCACATTGCCAGAGTATGCAATATTGTCAAAGAAATCCCAGTTCATTTGGGAAGCTGAGTCTTCAGTATTGAATTAGATAAGGAGAAGGACTGCAAAAATAATTGTTTCTTGAATGATATCCTTGAAAATTGAATTTTATTCCTACCAGTGCTCCAAATTTCTAAGTAATTTTAGCCAAGTCACACTAAACTTTTCACAAGCCATTTATTTAAGTATGCCTTATTTTCTGGATGAACCTAAAATCTGTGAGTGTGCTACTTCTCAGTATATCGGCCTAACTTCACAGAGGGTTGCCCTGTATCAGGGATAATCTTTGATTTTTTTTCAGGCGGGGAGAAGGTGGTGAACTCCGAAGAAGTGGTGTTATAAAATGGTAAATTCCAACAATTCACACTGAGAAATTAATGCAGGTCTCTACTCTAATGCAGTCTTCCCTCCTGTTGATTTCTGTTCAGAGGAAGCATTTTTTTAACAGTCTATCTTTTCTCTTTACTAAGCCGCTCTGTTAGCTGTGGATGTAACTGAGGTGCTGATCGTAGTGTTCCTCTTCCACTGAAATATCTCAGCAACTTCCATGCCATGGTGCTTTAAAATGCAGCAAACTAAATGCCTTAGGTTTCAGCCACTATACAGATGACCAAAAAAAAAAAACTTTTTTATTTAAGTAAATGAGAATTTTTAAAGTTTTTTTTGAAAGGAACAATGATAGGCCTGAACTTTCCTGAGATTATGAATGACATCCTTTTTGAACAGGAACGAATTGAGATTTTGTTCTTGGATTTTAGAGGGACTAGGATTTAATCTTCTAAATGTTTGTGACATAAAATGGGTTTAATTACTTCATCCACCAAACCTATCAAAATACAGGAGGTGGAATTAATCCATTCTTCTATTAGTGATAGGACAATCCGTTGCTCCTATGTGCATACAGACAGAGTTCTATTATCAGTAGAAGAACAAAGCCTTCATGAATATTGATTATATTCTTTGAGTGATATGTCTTTCATCTGTCCCAGTTATTGGGAAAGAATAAAGCTTCTTAAAGCAATTGATTTGTAAGAATTAGAGAGATCTTTCAAGTATTATATCTTTTTCCAGTTGTAACTTCTTAGTAAGTTGCATGTGTTTATACAGTTATGCTTTATCCAAAACACTACTTTTACCTAAAGAAGAGTATTATTTGAGGAAATCAGAATTTCATATGGGACAGTATCCACTTCAGTGCATCACTGGTTTTGTGAAGACAGACAGTATCTTCCCTAAGTCTACTTATAAAAATGTAGTGTCTTTTTTCCAACAGAACAGTCTCTTGAGACTAAAAATGTTCCAGTATGCTAAATTTTAAAACATTACTGGAGGCACCAAGTAGGTGGTCTGGGCTTCATAAGTATCTGTGGTATATATTTTGCAAGAGGGTCTTGTGTTATAAATACATTAACTTTATTTTAATTATTAATTACATTTTATTATTCTCTTACTAGTCATGTTATCTTATATTTCATAAATGCAACTGCTGTGAGGTACTAAAACATTTTTACTTGAACATGAGATGAATGTTCAGAAGGGAAATTAAAAAATGCACTATATGTGGCAAGGTAGAGACAAAAACTGCAATCTCATATATTGCAGTCTTTATTTTGATGTGTATATTATATATGAAGTCTCCAGAATTGATACTCCTCTCAGTTCTTCTACTTGCCGTTATGTCACTGATGTATAGTTATCTTACAAAATTTACTTGAATAACAATAGTCTTCAACAGTTGTACATTGCATTAAAGTCTGCTACTCAGTTAATTCAACTCCTTTTACGTTCTGGCTTAGCTGACAAGAGTAATCTACTTCTGGCAGTCAGTAATGCAAAGTTTAAATTGGAAATTCAGATCCTCAGGTCTTAAAAATAATTCCTTAACAGTTTAGATCTACTAATCAGGTTATCTGAATGGGGATTTTGTACACTGTGAATTGGCATCACCTTGTTCCCATTATTAACTTACCTTTCCAGGTTTTCAAGGAGATTCTGCTGCAGACGCGGTCTAAAGCATTAACTTTAATGGATTAATCAGGGTGAAAGAGAGAGAGTGATCTGTCTAAATGTGCATTGATTCATCTCAAAAACACTTAAAAATGAGGATGCTACGGAAAGCCCAGTAGATGTAGGTTTATCGGTATATAAAACCTGAGAGACCAATTCATTCTGAAAATGCCCTATCAGATTAGTGGATCAGATGCCATTTTCAAACCCAATTAGATGTGTTCCTCAAACAAGTAGAAAGTCATTTCTCTAAGGGCAGATTTTATCAAGTGCTTCTCAATAGTTTCTAGGATTAATGCAAAGTAATAAGTAGATTTACCACATTATTAACATACTAATACTGTATCAAACAAGCATCACTATCCTTTGCCCTGCCGTAATAGCTACACGTCTGATGTCATGCTTATTTTTGCTAAAAGTATTAATTAAAATTCCAGACATAAAGAAGAGAAAGTGTTCTTAGTTTGTTAAGTTATATTTTTATTTTAATTGTAACATCCATCTTCTTATCTGTTTTATATATCTTTTGTCTAATATTCTGAAATGATACTGTTATCTGTGATTGCACATGCTGTTGAACGGCCAGTTTTGCTTGTTGGCAGGCAGATGGCTACCTTTCACTGACTGCCAGTCCTTTTCTTCAGACGTGAACTGATCATCAGGAAGGAAGAAATGTCTTTTTGTGATAAAATGTTGCATAGTTGTCCAAGGGATTAGGAGCAGCAGGAGGAGAAGAGATTGTTATTTTCATAAATTTTAGGATGAGCCTGAACTGACAGAAATAGGTTTGCAGTTTGCATCTTTAGATCAGCAGCTTCCCTTTGGGAAGCATATAGGTTATAAATCTTTTAAATTGTTTATAAACCAGGCAGATAGCTTTCCGTGTGTACTGCTGTTTTACATTTCTAATAATTGTTTTTTTATAGGAAGGTAAAGTGCCAAACTGTTTAACAGAAGGGCCAAATATGATACTTAAGTATATCATTAAATTGTTAATAAATCATTGGCAGCACACTGGAGATCCTGGAAAAAAATACAGTTGGTATATTGTATTTATATCTTCTTTTCAGATTTAGGTCACTTCTTTCTATGTTTAAAAGGTTTTCTTATATTGCTATTGTATTTTAAATAGCTATGAGTCAGAGTAGAAAGTCCTGATCTAGGAAACGTTTGATGGTTCAAAGAAGTCTTTTACTGTGCTACAGACGACTGTTTGTTAACAGTGTTGAGAGATCTAAAAAATAGACAGAAAAATCACAGAATAGAGGAATGATTAAATTAAATATTTGAGTTTCCAGAACAGCCAAAGATTATTTTATTAAGAGGAAAGGAGGAAAATAGAGTCAGGTGCCAGGTTGTAGCTCCTTTGCAACAGCAAGAAAGCTTTCTAATCTTATATTTCATGGCTCTGCAATTTTGCCATCCCCTTTAGATGTAGTCTGGATTCTGAGTTACTGTATAGTCTGTCAGAGTCCCAGTAATAACACCTGAATTGCATGAGGGTATTTTTGTGTAGTAGAAGTGGAGGAACAACTTCTACTATAGCATTTTTAATTAGTCTGTTGTGTCTATGCACTATATATTGCAGTAATGCAAGTGAAAACAATAGCTGCATAGTAGCCTGCATGTTTATGGCATAATGTCTTTCCTGGTTGTGTTTTATGTATTAATTAAACATTTAAAGGTATAATTTTCCCCTCCTTTACCTCACTGTAGTTTCTGTACGTCACAAATTGTCCTTTGAGGACAAGATGCTCAGCAGTATCAGAATCGCAGTCACGATCATAGTCATCACTGGAGGTATCAGAAAGAGGCCGGGAGTAGTCAGGATATTTCTAATAAAATTATTTTGTTTGTTTATCCAGTCTCACAACAGGGCTTCGGTTCCCAACTTCCCCCTCAGAATAATCCAGTATATTTTAGGACAGCAGTAGCTGTGGGAAGCTTAGGATATTGGGTGACTTTTTCTGATATTTGATATAAGTTGCATTATTTTCAGCATGGTGACAGGTAATCACCCAAAAGGAATGGAGAACATACTGAGGCTATTTTATAAGGCGCTCCTGAAGAGCAAGCGATGTGTGTTTGAAGCATCCCAGTCAAGACAAGTGTTTAATCTGTGCCTGGATGGTTGCAAGACCGTGTGGCAAGCGCTCTGCCCAGTGTGCTGTCTCTCCCACTAGTCTGGTTTTAGAGGAAAACAGAAGCCAACGTTACAGTTTCCTGATATTGTAGGATTATACATATAATACATATGTACACACACACGCACGTATGTGTGTGTGCGTGCGTATGTGTGTAATACTCAAGATTTGTTTTGGAAATATCTGTTGTATCGTGTAGGGCAGAGTACTGAGATTGCCTAGTCTTTGATCTGATTTAGGTACCTAAAAAGCGGCGCGCCTGGGCGCTGGGAGCTTCAGTGTGCCTATGGAGCTGTGCCGCAGCTGCACAGGGCTGCACAGCTTGGATGTACGTCCCTCCTAGGGCTTACAAAATTACTTTTTTGGCTCTAGCCCAGTGAGACGTAAGGTTATTCCTAAGGCATTTTGTCTAGTTCTTTTCTTTTTTTTTTTTCCTAAAGTGAGTGTAAACTTTCCTCTGAGACTTTCACTTGTAAAGATTATACATTATTAGCCTTCTTATGAAAGCAGCTGGGAACTCACTGGAAAATAAGCTTATATGAATGAATTATCGTGATTATTAATTTATTTTATGTTTGAAGAATGTGTTACCCTCCAATCCTTTTGGAACACATCAGCTGGCTTGCCTGTGTTTTATCTGTCTGTTTTTTCTTAAGCAGCTGTGCAGGATTGTAAGCCATTTCGTTCTTTGTAGACTGATGCTGTAAATCTCTATGTCTCTGTGGTTAGATTTGAGACATTTTTCTTCACATCAGTCTTGCTCTTAATCTACAACATCTTAATATTTGGTGCTGGAAATGCATGATTTATTTGTGATAGTCTATTGCAGTGTAGGATTTTATTTGCTTTATTAATAGAAACTAATCACATTTACCTTTACTGTGGGAGGTGAAAAAGCTTAATTCTCTCTGACTCAAACAGTACTAATCTGCAAACACAGCTGAGCCGGGAGATGCTATTTGTCATTCCTCTGTATAAACTCAGGCTGAAAAAGCTATAGATATTAATATTTCAAGATAAAAATACTTAACTGGGAGCCCACATATATATGTTTTTACCTCCTGAGGGAACTAAAAGTATGTTATATTATGCAGCATTTATGGTTTTGCTTTTTTATTTATTGCCGTGACATTAACTGTAATAATAAACTAAAGGTCAGTAAATCAAAATCTCTTACCTTTTCTTGATTAGTTTATGACAATGCTTCCCTCTCAAAGGCTGTGACAGTATGGTGAGAATGGAAACATCAATTTGTATGCGCTCTTTATATTGTGAATAACATTCTATAAACCTAACTATGGAAAAGTGACGAGGAGAACGGTGCATGCCTGTTATGTCTGCAATTAATTCTCAAAGAGAAAGGGAAGAAGAAGGGTGGGAAGAAGGAAAGCTGGAAAGAAGAAGGGAGGAGGGGAAGAAGCAAGGGAGTAAGTAAACCAAAAGCCCCTCATTTCTCTATTGCTGTAAGACACTGCCTCCCCACCTTGAAAGACTGTGCCCAGATGCTGTGGTTCTTAGTTGCTGTGCAGGCAAGTTTCCATGTGCAAGACATTCATTTAAGGAAAAGAAAAGTTTCTAAACATCACACTATTTGTGTCTTGGAAAGATACACAACAAAGTTCGGTATAAAAACCACATGAATTCTGGACACATCGTTTCTCACCAGGTCGACAATCAGGGTTTCTTTTATGTTTCCTTCAAATCTCATTTTCTTCCGGACTATAAATGCGACAGATACTTTGCTGACTCTGTGGTCTGTTGTGAAGGGCTGCTGGCCCATTTATGAGGTACGTTACCTCAGTTAATTCGTCTTGCATAGAGCTCCTTTTCACCTTTGCTTATATATAATATGTCATCCCAGGGAATTGGCTCAAGTAAACAAAACAGTGCATTTTCAGAGATCTGAAAAAATATTTCTTGTGGCATATTAAAAAAGTGAAGAATTGTCAAAGGGAGGCGGCCCATCCATAAATGCGCAGCTCAGATAACTTCAATTACCAATGTGAGTGACAATTGAGTAGCAGTATTGAATAAGCATCTAATGGAAGTTAGACTCCTACCCTGTTACTAGAACACTATGTTTATTTTATCGATGTACGCATTTTGCAAGTCTGCATTTACTTGTGCATTGATATTTTGACTAATCCATATTAATGAAATTATATACAGAAAACTGTAACTTAATTACATGGTAAGCAGGAGTGATGCATTGCAAAGTCATCTTAATGTACTTGCAGGTCCTCAGAGAGTATTGGCAGCATCTGTTAATTCACCCACCATTGTGTTAGTAGTGATTGGCAAAAAACCAAGCCCTGCCTCCTATCATTCACATAGTCGTAAGTACATATTGCAGTTTACTTTACACTTGGAAGAAGTTTGAAATAGAAGTCCATGATGCATAGCTGAGTGAAGACCGAAACCCTTTTGTATTTGTATTTGAGGAAAAAACCCTCGTATTTTTTTCTTTTCCTTTGAAATTGTCATTATTAGAAAGCCAGAATTTCAGAGTAAAAGGATTTAGGTCTAATAAGCACATCTCTGAGTCCTTCCAAACCACAGCTTTGAAGAATGGCAGAGGTAAAAAACTACTTGTTTTTCCCTCATGCTTTTACAGTGCTTTCATATGTGAAGGAGATGATTGGTGCAGAAAATGGGAATGTGTGAACTGTAAGCCCTGATGTCAGTGTTGTACCTTACCGACTGAGGTGGTCCACACTGACTTCATTGTCCTCTTGGATGCATAACAATGACATAGGATGAATACCAAATTTGTTGTGGGTGTGGGGAATAACTACTAATATGTAGGCTTCCATCACTAAACTTCGTAGACATGTACTGGAAACTTGGTATTAAAATGTACTAGGACCTCACAGAAGTAAATCTAAACTAAGTAAATCACAGGATGAGTAAAAGATCTGTAAAAGAGCACACATCACTTTTGCATGATATGTGCTTGTAATACTTCATACAGACACATTTGAGAAGAAAATGACAGGAAAAATGGCATTGATGTAAACAGTGAAATCTGAATTGAAGTTTGAATGGAATATTCCTATTACCATTTAGGAAACAGGATGGTCAAAACACATTAAAAAAATTCATACTCAGGCTCAGCCTTTGGCCTATTTTTATTCACTTGCCACATATGTACACAGAGATAGGTTTTTCAGAAGCAGTTTATGATAGAAAGCTCTGTTAATATTTGTGGCACTTATGCAATTCATAGCCTTATATTCAATGCAGATGTGATTATTCACAGAGATATAGTAGAGTTTTTTGCTTTAAAATGTCTGAGCAAGAAAACTGTCAAGGATGTGTTAATGCGGACAAGGTGTCTTTCAAGTGGCGATATTTTTGACATTGTGCTGTGCAGGTTTTCTCTGAAGAGAGTTGCATGGTATTGTACTTAAAATGCTGATGACAGAAGCCTCAGGCCTCCTGTGCGTTACTGGTCCCAGCACTGCATGAAGTGGATGCAGAAACAGCAGCAAAAATAAAAACCCCTAATGTAGACATTCCCAGAGGAACTGCAGGGCCAGGCACTTGGTTTCCTATCCTCTTTCCTGGAAGTTCATAAACTAGTTTTATTTTTCTATATTGTCAGGAAAAGCTGAGAAAGCAAGAATATGTCATTAATTTCATTATGCATGGAAGATTGTTTCCCATAATCCACTCTGATTTAGTTTATCATAGAGTAAACCAGACATAAACCTCTTCCCTCAAGAGTGCTCCTCGTACTCACTTTAACTAGCTCTGTCAACTTCCATATATGTCAGCACCAGGGATTCTTACAGCTCTACATCTATTCAGAGTTTTACCAACTGCTCCTGTAACAAATAGCTCCTTTCCATCGCTCTAACGTCTTCAGATTCTATTTAATGACCAACAAACATAATTAAATTAAGGAACAGTTTCATATACAATAGAGTAATAGGGTAATAAGTTTGGATCCAAAAGGATGGCAACATTTAAAGCTGCTAGATGCCTTATCAAAAAAAAAAAAAAAAAAAAATCCACAACCCTCCCAAAAGTAGTAGCACTGTAAGCCTAAAACAAAAGCTGTACAACATTCTGGCCTTTTTGCTATGCATTTTGGCTTTTGGACTATCAAAACGAGGAGCCTTTTAGCCCTTTCTAACACTGTCTTAACAGTCATCACTAAGCACTGATAAAACCTGGTTCGAATCACTGTTGCATTTACAGAGGTCAGATTATTTTACTGTCTTCAGAATATTAAGTCATTTTATGAGATCGTGTTCATAATGGCCAATGCCACCTGCGTTTGAGGATGTATTTCATCATAGTGTGAGTTCAGATGTGTTCCAGTTTGATAGTACATCCCCAATCGGTGAACGTTGCATTGCAATGACTCGTATGAGAAAGTCAGCACAGACAAAGCCATACTTATAAAAGCCTTTGTGTTAGTAACATACATGCTGTGAATCTAGGGGTGACTGTGATTGCAAGAGGAACTAATAAACACCATGGAATTTGGTATGTTCCTGCCTGAATTACAAGAGTTGAGAGATGCTTATTCTGTTTCCTCTTCTCCCTCTTTCTGTTTTATTTTTTTGTTTTGTTTTGTGTTTTTTTCATTTTGGACAAAAAGAGGCTTCAGGATGATAGCATAAAAAAGAAAAAAATAATTTTCATTTACGTTTTATGAAAAGGAGATTGTAGGCTAAGTTTCATGGACCTAGTTTATTACCCGTCACCATGAAGTATTAAAAATGATACTTGTGAACTCTTTTAACATTTTGAAGTTTTTACTTTGTCAAAACAATGAGGAAAATTGAAGTCTAAAATTATAGACCATCTAGAAAATTATAGGTCATCCATCACTTTTTTCGTAATGTATGATGTGCTATCCTATTATGTCCATTCAAGAAAAAAGGTTGATTTTTTTTTACTTACTCATGGTACTATTTACTGTTTCTACATGTGTTGCTTGACCTAGTCGCATCTTGCTTATAATCCTTTTTAAAGCACTGCTGTATGCTGCAATCCTCAAAGTGATTCTGAGGGCAAATCAAGGTAAATGAAATGAAGAAGATGCTTATGATGGACTTCAGCTTATATAGAATGAGTGTGCATATGAGTCTAAATTAAATAGTCATTGTACAAGCAGAACACGCTGTTATGAGTTGCTAGAAATAATCATGAGGACTGAAAATTTTGTTCATCAGAACACTTCCAGTGTTTTCGTATTCAGAAATACTATATCTTTCTTTTTTTCTTGTTTTCTGAGGAAATTGGGGGTTTTCTGAAACATACAGCATTTGTTTACATATCTTTTGGAGGCATGTATCCTTTTAATAGGTGTAGTTTAGAGAAGACTTATGTATGTAATTTGTACTGACGTCTATTCTCAAACTTTAGTACAGTTGGGCTTCATAAGAATTTAAGGAAGATGATAAGAACAATGTCCTTAATTTGCTATTCTATGAGCTAGATTTTCCATATGTAAGAGTTAAAAGAGCTTTCATCTTTTTAAGCCCTATTACAGAGCATAGGTGTGGCCTTTTTAGTACCATTGAAAGGAAAATCTATTTCACAAGCAAAAGAGAGAAATGACTTCATAACTTTTGTTCCCCAGTATGTACCAACTTCTGTTGAGTGAAAGGGTGAATTATGAAATGATCATTAAGAAATTCTGGAGAATCTAATGCTAGAAGAGATGCAAGGATTCTGCCAGAATAATTCCAATCAGTCAGCCCCTGTTAATATTAAAGGAAAAACACTGTTTAAATGCCTGACACAAGATACTTGATCTTTGCAGGGGGTCCTGAGCAAGTTATGCCTAATGCAAGTCAGGACTGGGTTTGCCACAATTCTCTATGCTCAGCTTTCGTACACATGCGTAAATTATCATTGATAAAGTTCAGTAGTCCTAACTGTTAAAGTTATTTATATGCACTTGTGCAATATAAACTGTACAGAAAGCTGCTGTGCAGGTAAATGATGCTTAAGATTTCTTTGTGGATATATGGTTGTAATGTTTACAAGTAAAATGCGTCCCTTAGAGTTTTATAATAACCACGGGTAGAAGGACACTAGAACCATTCATAAGATGAAGATAACTAACAACAAACTATTCAAAAATATTTGTAAATAATTTCAACCTTTAGTAGGGGATGTGCAAAATATGTGAGATTTCCATTTGCAGTGCAGTCACTCTGTTACATCATCTGTTGGGCCAGGACATGACCACCAGGGACAAAGAAAGTGGCTAATCTGAAGGGATTTCTTTAAAAAGCAGTTGCTTTTTGATGTCGTCATTGTCTGCCTTATAAGAACTGGAATTTAAAATCATTCTGTTTTGCTTAATAATGCAACCTTATGCTAATAGGAGTTGCATTTTCAACTCAGAATGACAGTATGTACCACAAAACATAGTGTGAGAGCAGCACACCAAAGTGAATGAGAGGAGGAACAATCTTGTTTTGTTCACTTCTAGCTATATCTTTTTTCATCCACTGTTTGATGCCCTCACATGCACTGTTCAACTCATTTTCAAAGAACTAGATTTTGAAATGTAACAGAGACACTAAAGATGTCAATAAAGACAAGCCTTTAGATCAATTTTAAAGTATCATAGCAGTTCCTAAGATAGATCAGCTAATACACTTTTTGCATAAGAAGAGTTACTACATCATCAGAATGTGTTGTTCAGTGTAATAGAGACATTCTTTACAGCTGTAAAGGCAGAGTTGGTCTGAGCCTTAAACAGCTCAGACCAATTATTTCAAAAGCATTTAGAGCTCTTCTAGTTATACAACAGCTAATAAAGCTATTCATATAGTCATCCTTTGACTGCTTCATTTTGTTTATGTTTAAGATAATAAATGGGTCTAGATGCAGGGCAGATATCAAATCTCTACATTTGACTTTTAGAACTCGATAAATTTTGTTTTTAAAAGCAAGTCTTTCTCAAGGGGATGATTTTTAAGAATTTGAATTAATAACATAAACGATAACTATAGTTTCTAAAATTTTGAAGCGAATGAAACTAATTTCTATCAAATGTGATTCTAAGGGCAGTGCCTTTTTTTCGTTCCCTGACTTAGGATATGCATCAACTGAAAGCTTTCAATGATAAGTACATTATGACACCATTGACTCTTTCTCCTTAGTCTGACAAGTTTATTCCACCACTTTACTTTTTGGTTGTTACAGTATAAAAAATATAAACCTGAGTTTTAGGTTGAAATCTATTTTCAGAACGCTTAGATGACCTTGGACAAGTGGACTTGGATACATCTCCCTTAACTTCAGAGGTCTATATCTTGACTAATTGTCCTTAGCTCCCTCTATTCGTTGGAGAGAAGTGGGTACTACTAGAGTTGGTTTATCTGAACTGTTTTAGACAGCCACTTTTAGATGAGATGAATGTCTGAACTTGCACAGGATATATTCCATCCCCGTTGTTGCATTGCCCTTCTGGGAAATGAAGAAAGTGGTGCTCTTCCATAGCTGCCATATCAACATTTAATAATAGCAATAGGTGACTGAACCTTGATAGTCTATCAGCCCCAAAAGATTCTGATTTATCTGTCCCTGTAAATGCACAGCAGTATGGACAATGAGTCAAACAAGAGGGAAGGTACAGAAATTGGGTGAGAAATACATGATCGTAGACGAGGAGATTGATCGAAAGTACTGATGCGCTTGGTAACAGCATAGTAGTATGGGAGAGCCGAAAACTAAAGCATGGCAGGATCATCCCACCAAATAAGGATTATTTTGAATTAACAATAGTGATGCAAGAAGTTGAAATGAAGCTGGAAAAGAATCTGGTATAGGATGCCTTAAACAAGCATTCTGTACATGCAGAGATTATATTGTTTCAAAAATTACTATGATTTGTTATTATATTTAGTAAGAAATAGTTCATATAGTGCTTTTTAAAACTTCTACAGCTAAGGAAAGCTAATTCTATGTATTATGCTGGTCACTTATATGAATGGCAACAGTCACTGGACACTGTAAAGTTCTGTGTTGCATAGTAATGATTATTTCTGGCTCTTTGAAAGAGATTGCTCTCTTAAATTTGAAGACATTCTATTACAAAAATTCTCTCCTGGCTAGACTGATTCTCATGACAGAAATCCTCTGTATAGCACTCAACCAAATCCATCATTTAAAGATTAGCTTGTGGAGATTATTTGTGTACGATAAGTTAGAAAGCACTGTTCTCCTGCCATTGCGGACCAGTGTTTTGTATTAGCTATTTAAAATGGGAAAATAGAACCACCTGGAGATCTAATAAAAAATTAGACTTCCAAAGTCTAGAGCAACCTGGAGTCCACATATCGGTATATATAATCTCAAAATATATGTGCAGTCCTGTACAACATATGAAATGTAATAAAAATGTAAACCTTGAGTATAGTGTGAAGACCTGTTGTACAGTATTTCATTTGCATGTATTACTAGGATCTGTACTAATTAGCTTCATTAACAACACCATTTTCATATTTTTGTTATCATATGAAACTCCACTACTAACGTGCTCTCATTTTCACACGTGGCCTTAAGAGATAGATGTTATCCAATGCTAGAAAAAGCGTGAGGCCTCCTGAGAATTCATGTGGCAAGAAACCTAAACCTCCTGTATAGTTAACAGAAAGAGGTAGGCTCCTTCAGAGAGTAGTACAGAAGATCAGGTCCCCAGTTTGGGTCAAACCCTGAGGGGTTTGCTCTCCTCTGGATGGGAAGGGAGATCAGTCTCCTCACAGAAGACTCTAAAGTTAACAGCCTCAAGCATATCGCTGAATGCCTCTCTTCCTTTTCTTCCCACTTTTGTTACCCAATCTTAAGAGAGGGTTTCTCAGCTGGTGTATTGTGCTCCCCAAGGAATATATGGAAAGCTGTCAGGGGAACTTTTGCTTAAAGAAAATAAAACTCTACTGTCCAGCTCCTCTGAAATTTTGCTCTGTAATGTCAAATAGTCACTATCAGGTCTTTTATCATACTCACACACTCTGTGTCACATTTCTGGGCTTATTGCTGTTATCAATACTTTAAAAAAACAATTTTTACTGTAGTAAATACATTAAGGGAACAAAAATTTTCATCTCTTAAGGCCTAACACAGTGAGGCAATTGAGAAGGACAGAAAGAATATGGAAGGGTGGGAATTTTTTTTCCTCTTTTTCTCTACCAGTGAAAAATAAATGGCAGTCTTAGCTACGGTTGCTGAAGCTGCCTTTACGACATTGATTGACTGACTCTGTTGTAGTAGGTTGGTTATGTTTCAAGGCTAAAACTGGAGCTACTCTGGAGAATATAGGAATTAGATCTGTATATGTAGTGAGGCAAGGGTTGCACTTTAATAGATATTATATTCTTTCCTATGGATGATTCTCCAGATGCACCTTTGTATTGAACAAAAATGAATAATAAAAGGACTTTTTTACTGTTAACAAATTCCGAGGTGGCTGATCAGATCTCTTCTCCTCCAAGAGTGTGAGAGGAAATTCAGTAACATACAATCAAAGTGTCAGATTAGCAGAAATGGAAACATGAATACTCAGAAAAAGCAAAGCAAAGAGAAGGAAAGGAAAGAAAAAGGAAAGGAAAGAAAAGAAGTAAAGGAAAGGAAAGGAGAAAGGGAAGGGAAGGGAGGGAAAGGAAGGAAAGAAGAAAAGAAAAGAAAAGAAAAGAAAAGAAAAGAAAAGAAAAGAAAAGAAAAGAAAAGAAGAAAAGAACAGAACTCAGTCTGTGCCAATGGGAAATTTTTCATTTGCTCTTACGAAACCAAGCTTTTATTTCTTGGTTTTTGTTTTTTATTTTTGTTTTCACAGCATAGATGATGACAATTTATTCTATTGGTCATCTTATGGGAATTTGTCTTAATTTAGATACCATTTAACCTTAGAATTGTTTTTTCTGATCATAGTAGTATAATAATTATTGCATTTGATCTTTTTAAGAATTGAAACTAGTGACACTGGTAATGCTATGTGCATTTAAATAATTAGTTTTTATTTTGTTATTATGATTAATATGTTTTAAAATATTTTCCAAGATACCGAATTCTTAAGATGTACAAAAGAGTACACCCATAAAATCCATGATTGCTGTCCCACAAGATGTGACCGCTGCATTCTAACAAAATAGTATATTTGCTTATGAGTAGGATATACAGTATAATGCTCTACCTGTTTTTCCCTTTAGTATTATATCTAATTGTTAATAAAAAAGGATAAGACTTTGTGTATTTGTATGATCTAGCAGCATCTTAGTATAATTTCATAAGGTGTACAGTACCTGCAGTAAATTTGATTATTCACTCCTCATACTGTTCACCATTCACTTAAGCAAATAGCCTCTAGTCATCGTTTTCAAAGTAGATGTGAAGAAGATTGCATTTCCATAATTAAAAATAAAACTCAAATCCCTCTTCTGTCTTCATTTTTAAATTGCTGCTGTCAAATTGTACAAATGTGCCAAAGAAAAATGATTGAAGTAGTTAAACAAAATCACTCATAATCCTTAATCTTTAAAGAATCATAAAAAGGTAGAACATTACAAATAGTTATTTCCTCATTCTAATTAGATTATACAAATCCTTAACGCTTTACATGGGCATACTATGGTACAGCAATCATAAATCACATGCATTTTTACACTGTTAAGCATATGTAGGATAGCTAAAAAATAGCTCAACAATCAATCTAATCATACAGCTAAATCTTGAAAAGTAATATATTTTCACTGTAGCTACACAAAAAGTAATAATCAGGATTATCCTCATTAAATTAAACTGTCTTCCAGTACAAGGAGAGTGTGTCTTGTCTTGTGTTAAGATGGAAGCTGCCTGTATTCAGCAATATTTTTTTTTCGTGCATCTATTTTTGTTATAGATGGAAAGTGTTTTCTCATTGTATATTTTATTTTATTTATGATATTTTCCTTGACTTCCAATTAACATTTATTCAACATTTCAGAGCTCACTGATGTGTCCTTTAAAACAGTTACAATGTTAATAGGGCACAGAGCTGACATTTGTCTACAGATCAGACCTATTTCACATTCACAGTTTTGGTTTCAAATTATATATTCTGAATACAATCATCTTGTCTATCTCTATGCTGCTTCTGGCTTTGGAAAGCTTATGTCAGAGATAGGATACTTCTGATATGTGTGTGTATACGTGTATTTTTATACTTTGTGCAGCTTTAGGAAATATACATGTCCCTGACTGGGTATTCCTGAATAGAAAGAAATCCCGCATAACATCTCTAAAGAAAAGGGGAATATAACTCAGTGTGGCTATGCTGAGGTTAGTGAAGATGTACCAATTTATGCCAGGTGAGATTCCGGCCAGTGGGGATAACAAGCAAACTTTTTTTTCCTTTGACTTCTTTTGTGCTTTATTGTTTCGTGCACCGTAAAGCATCCAGCATTTTGATTTAATGTTGAGTATAGCAGCAGCGCAGCAGTGGCATCATGATTGACAGATATGGTGACTGCCACCCCCACAAATGCTGTTCCATGCTCAGATAGGCTTTCATCTGTAAGCATCTGCAAAATGAAAAACTTAGGTATGAAGTATGTACATTTAGTATCAGAGTTCACAGTCTTCATTTTGTTCCATCATAATTAGCGTAAAATCATCCTAATTTTAACTTTCAGGCAGGATGTATTTTCAATAACTTTTTAAAGGAAGAGGCACATCTAACACTAAGAGTATGAAAATGAAGAAAATAATCAGTATTGCTTGAGTACATCTCCAAGTGTGGTCTTTATTTATCTTTAATCTCATTAAATTGTTTGTACAGTGTAATATAAATTCCCACGAAAAGGCTGTAATATACAGATGGCAATGGAATCAACGCAAAGACAAGACAGAGATCCCACAGGCATCTGAAATGGATTATGATTTTAGGAGGCCATCCTTGGAAGTCTCTGACTGGGCATCCGGCTGTGACAGCTTTACCCACTGTACGGCCACTGTATGCTGAGATATATATGCTCTGAAGGAAGTTGTTTCAGTGGATTGAGTCCTCTGATTGCTTTTATAGTAGGTGGAATGACACTCAGGGCTCGTCCGTCCAAGGGCATTTACTGACTTGACTCTCATGTAAAACTACAGGCTGTGGGTTGTACAAATATAATTCCTAACTGCATGCTGTCACTGGGCCTAACAGTGGTATTTCTGTGTAAGCAACACAGGCGAAAAGAGAAATAAGGGTGTGGATGCGGGAAGTAAATAATAATGGTGTGACTATTTTGGTATGCTGATACCAGTAAATTTCCCCGGATATTCTCCTGACAAGGTCATGCTATGTATAGACAGTCTTTGCGATGACAAGGTAGTGTTCATCACAAAGTATCGGGATTCATTAGAAATACAATATCACCATTAAATTACTCTAGTTTTGTGTGACATATTTAAAAATAGTGTCAACAGCTAGGAAGAGGAATAGCTGTAGATCTCTTCCAATTGATCCTGTCCTTCCTGCCTACAGAAACAAGCAGTGGTTTGTCAATAAAAAAAAGCTCAAAGAAATATAATCTTTTATCTGTCTGGCAAAAACAAATTTCACTTATAAGTGGATCCTGAGTGATACCTGTAGCATGAAGCTTTTGGCCTCTCCCAAAGAAATATATCCTGCTCCTCTGTAAAGTATGAGCAAGAAGATTCAGCTGACCAAAAATTGTATTACTACCCATATTGATTTTTTTTACATCCATCTATCTGTTTATCTCTCTATTCTTTATTTATACATATACATATAGAAACATATATTTACATATATATATGATTGGTGGCTAAGAGAGAGAAGAAAGAGAGATTTTAATTTTGTCAGCTAAACAGAGCAAATAAATCTCAGCCAGATTCTATTCATTTGCACACCTCCTTTAAGTTTCCTATTTCATTTTTAGTTTTACTATGTCATCACAGGTTCTTCATCTCTAAGTCTGAAAACTGCAATAATTAAATGGCAGCAGAGGAGTTCCAGGCATAAGCTCTATTACGGTGAACCTAATCCGACGAACTGTAAAGCCCATAGGATTTCTCCCCTCAGTCTGTTTGCTGCTGTTTCTAAGTGCAGGTCCAGCCCTTGGTGAGGCCAGTGTGTATTCCGGATGTGCAGACACGTGCACACACACACACACACACACGCACACACACACACAGAGTCTCTAGCCTTGGGCACGTGATCTAACCAGGGGCTGGACCCAGATCCCATCCACCCTGATCCCCCTCTTTCCCCACCCTAGTCTTCTGCCAAACATACAGCCCATCCCTCCTAACTTTTTCTGCACCGATCCCAATTTTGTACAGCCATACTCAAATTTGGTGTTTATTGTTGTTTGGGTAGTCTCGGCCTTCTATAATTTTACTGATACGGTTACTTAGGCGCTGTTGGCATGGCAAGGATCTACTGCCCCAAAGGTCCTGCATGCTCCACTCCAAGTATCTGTGTAGTCTGGCCATTTCTCACATAACTCCCCCTTTTCCACCTCTGACATTCAGACACTCAGGCACCGTCATGGTGCCCTGCGTAACTTTTGTCAGCTTCTCACACTATTATTTGTTATGTCCAGCAATTTCTCATGTTATGTGCAGTAGTTTCTCATGGTCTGTTGAGCTAGCTGAACCTCAGGCCAGGGCATCTGTCTGCATATGATAACAAGCTCACTCTGCATAATTGTGTATAGATCACATAGGCACACTTCATTTTGCTTGATTGTCTTGGATAGTACCTTAATTGGACAGCCCATTTTCTTCCACATCCTGCCATTACAGAGTGAGGTACTGCGTGTTATTCCAGTGTTATCACCATCACCACTATTGGGATCCTGCTTTCTTACTGATTCATTTCATATTCGCTGCCAGAGTGCTCCTTTCTTTTTCTTTTCCCTTTTAAAGCAATTTCTCCACTTCACTAACCCTTAACTCCAGTCATCTTGAAACTTAGTCCTAGCCAACTGACAAGTGTCAGCAATTAACGAAATCAGTGAGAATATGCTTGCCAATGTTGCACTCTATTGAAGATGCTTTGCGCTCCTCATGCAATATATGCTAATCTGCCACCATCTCAGGTCCCTCATATGTTGAAAATATTCAGGGGGTTAGGAGCACTCTTGTGTTTTCTACACTAGTGCTTTCTCATTCTCTGGTTAAGGGGCATGGCAAGGAAAAGGAGCCATTGCTAGTGGTGTTTTCAGTCTGCCTCTGAAGCTTCTGGGAGGAAACATCAATGTTAGTGGTTTGAGTCCTTTTGAGACTATTTTGAAGTCCAACCTGGTAACCAAATACTCATGGAAAACATATGAAATGTACAAAAAAGATCTAAATTCACCTTCCTGTGTGTAAACACATTTGAGCTTCTGGGCCCAATTCCACACAATTGATTAATTTCAGGTAAGTTTTACTGAATTACATCTGTTCATGTTGGTGAAAATCTCTATAAAATTAAACATACATTTTAAGTGTTATAAGTCCTCTGAGATAGTGCTGCTTGAATTTGGAGCTAGAGGATTTTTCAGATAAACCCCGAGCTTTGGCTGTTCTGTCAGTAAAAATATTTTTTAAAGCTTCTTACTTCTTTCCTTTCAAGGAATATTACTGTGATTATTTTACATCGAAAGAAGAAGGTAGATTTAAGCAACTATTATTAACATTAGTTAAGAACCGTATTACAGCTGAATCTATATACAGGATAAATACTTGTGCTACATGAAGACATTGCAGTACTTAGATTCAAAAGAGTTTTCAGTCTTTCAAAGCTGACTTTGTAAGATAGGGCCTTAGGGAGAGTGGTAATGCCACAAACAAAGTTTTATATAGCCAAATATATTTGCATTTTTTCTGCCTCGTTTTACATGTTTGTAATTAATCCAGACTGCAGCTTAAATTATTTTAAATTATTTCTTTTGGGCATTAGGTCTAATATAAGTTTTGAGAGATTTAGAGCAAAATTTAGAGAGCTTTTGGATCTTTTGAGAACAGATATTCCACGAATAGAGGACAAGATGTTCTTTATCATAGAAATACTTTTATGGAAAATGAGAAACTTATGGATAAGGTGGCATTGTCACAGAGTGACAAATTACGTTGTATTTATTTTTCCAAGAGCTCTGAAGACCAAGAAGTATTGCCTAATCTGGTGTTTGGCCAAAGATACTGTTCCTAATGCCTATTATGTTAACTCAATCACTGTGTCATGTCTTTTGCAAATCTTACTATGGAGAAACAAATAATTACCTGGCTGAAAAGTAATATATAATAATAACGTGGAAGCCTTCTTTGTCATATATGTATGTAGATAGTTTCAAAGTACTTTTAACATAGCTACTGAAAGCTTAAAACATAAACTTCCAGCTTTGGATGGACACTTGGAAAGGTGAAATAGAAGTGCTGAAATAGCAACTGTTTGTTAGTTTTTAGGTAAACATGCATATGCTCTATTAGTGGCCTTGGTGACCCAGATGGTCATGGGAGATGATCATGGTTTCAGACTCTGTATAGCTGTCTCTGAAAAATATTTATGTTCTCCCTGAGTTTTCGGTTGAGTGATCTCTTGTGGTGAAAATATGTCTCTTTGCATCCGGACATCTGTTTGATAGGTGTGTACATTTTATATATGTATAAATATATATAATAAATATCCAGAAAAAGCACGTTGGAAGGAAAGCGTTCAACTGAAATGGTTTTAATCAGCTTTTTTTTCTGCCCATCATTAACATTTGTTTTTTTCAAGTCACTATTACATTCATAGTCAGATCTCCATCTTTATTATACCTTCATTAACCTTTTAAATCTCCTGTCTGTATATAGGAGCCTTTCTTTCGTTTAATTATCTGTTTAAAATTCGCAAATGGTAGCTCCTGCCATTTTGGCTTTTTGACATTTTTTCACCTGCAGACTGTAAAAAAAACAGATTTAAGAGTTATGTTCTGCTTTTTTATGTTGCATCCTGATTTTAGCTGAAATACCGAGACTAGAATTCAGTCATTCATTATCATTCAGGAGTTGTTTGAGTTTTGCTTTTGTGCTTGGTGAGATCAGCAGACCTCAGCTGAATTACAGTCTTGAATTTTGTTTTGCAACCGTGTATTATCTTCCTTGTGCTGTCACTGTTTCTCCTCTTTAGTATGATCATAAAAACATCCCAGCTTGAACATTTTATACAGGAATTCCATTTTTTTGGCTTGTAGATAGGATCGCCTGGTTTGCAAGTCATTCAGTTCTCTTATCTATCAGTTGATCTATACTTTTTAAGGCACGCTCATCACGCTGCTATCTAGCACACAGGTACCTTGCAGAAAATATTATATAGCAGTATTTATTACACCATGCACTGTTGAGTGTACTTCTTTCCTTTTTGCTTCGTGTCATCAATGGTGTGTTCAGTTGCATTTCCTAGAATATCAGGCTTAAAGATATGCACCCTTATCATGAGTGGTGTACAATGTTTATATCACTTTTCAGTCATTCAAGCAGTTCTTTTTTTTCTCCTATTCAAATTATTAGTACTTAATAGCTGTTGCTATGGGAGCTGGAGAGCCAAACAGTGGCTGAGGCTCAGTGGCATTACATCTATGTTAAAGGTAACATCTGGTCTTTGCTCCCTTGAAGGTAAGAGATGTGGTGACAGGAATTTTAACTACTCATTCACACACTAACTTATCCCTTAGCACACAATAAAATTAACTGCTAGGGAAGAAATGGTGTTGCCAAACTTCTATGATGTATATCACAGAAGGCTGAGTTTCTGCCATGGCTCCATATCTAAGGCGAGGTGATTAAAAGACTGCTTGGTACTTTCCTGGGTATCTGGACTATTCATTAATGTTACCACTCTCTGGCTCATTACCTGCCTTCTTCAAACACGCATTCTCTTATAAAGAATCCAGCCTAAATGGAAAAGTCCGTGTCAAAATCTGCCCCTCATCATCTCTGTCGACTTTCTGCTTATTCCCAGCGTGCTGCATCATTTCTCAATCATTCCTTATATAGTCCTTGTAAATAGCACATTAGCACACTGCTTGTCAGAACTCCCGTGCGATAAAGCCTTAGCCTTCTTTTACAGCTATCGAATATGTCTTTAATAATCTCCTGTAATTCTGATAGTTCGTCTCTCTGGGTGCTTAAAACTTGAGCTTTAATAGTTTTGAAAGTCTGCTGAAGAATTCCAAAGTTTAACTCTTGTATTTTCCATCAAAAGCTTTAGCTGTGAAGTGTGTGTGTTTAACTGTCAACTAGGTAAAGATTTCTCAAAAGTATATGTGTTATCTCTTGTGCTTCCTTTTCTTTTTCTTTTTTTCTTTCTCTTTCTCTCTAGTTTTTTTTTTTTTTTTTTGGTAATAGTAACACTGGAATATGTATAAACCTGATGTAAGCTAGCCAAAATACTTCTTTGTTGTCATGCTACAGTCTTTTTGAACCACAATTTCTGCAGCCCATGGTGTCATTTGACAACCTCATCATTACAAGCAGTCTTTTATGTTGTACTTAAAAGTTTTCAATCTTCTTGTCATACCAATTATTTTTACTTAGACAAAAGGGTCTAATTTCATAGGAAAATAACTGACAGTCTAATAATGTTTTGCATTTCTACAGTACCATTCTAAGAATTGCTCAGTACTTTACACACATTAATGAATTAAACTTTCCAGTAACCTTATAAGGAAGTGTTATTTTCTTTATTATATAGGCATGGAAGCAGAGGCAGAGAGAAGATGAAAGATTTGACAAGGACGGACAGCTTATCTGTAGCAAGAAGGGGCAAATATTTTTAGTCTTTTGTTTTGACCACTGTGTCAGGACTTTTCAGCCATTAGGTTCCAACATAAAGGTAGAACATAAGAACATTTACTGGGAGGAATAAAGTATCCCTGCCTTTGCTCAAAGATAGGAAGCTTAATGCTTCTCCAGCACTTGCTCTGACTCAGGTAAGTAGTGTTTGCTCATATATCTCTTTAACAAGTGAGGGTTTATCTCTTGCTAGCAGTCTATGTCCCTGTCCCTACTCAGCTGGTTAAGGAAGAGGTCAGTGAGGAAGGAGGGAGGGGGGAAGACCAAAAAAAATGTCTTGTGCTGTAATGCTCTAAGAGCCAGGGCAAAATAAACGTATGCATTCTTTTTTCTTTCTTCAAAATTTTCTTTCTTCTAAAACCTACTCATAGGAATAAGTTGAATGGGCAGCATTTCAGAAGAGCTGGATAATTTAAGATACCTGTAGCTGCTGTGAACTCTTTCAAATGTATTGGACAATCTTTGTGAAGTTTCACAAGATGACTGTGCTTACCATGGCTCCATACCACCCTTTCAGCAGTCAGCAATGCTTAGGGCTCTGTTCATCCAGCCTAACTTCAGATGCTTTTCTGAGGTCCCATCATCTCTTTAAACACCCTCTATCATCAGTGGAGACTACGCGCGTTGCAGACTAAACTTGAGGCGATCTTTCCAGATCGGAAGGGAAGGCTGCCAGTGTGTCAGTCCAGGTGTGTCGCCGCTCCCTACTGCAGAACCCTGCGTTGCAGGAAAGTGTGACGAGATGATCACCAGACATCTGCCAGTAACCGTGGGATCCGTAACCCTTAAACTCCATCCTCTGTGTTAGTCGGATTGCATAAGGTGATGGAAGTGCATGTCTACCTACAGTTTCCTGCATATGCAGGTTAACTTTGTGTGAGCAGATGACTAGCTGAGTTACATCAGGCACTTTTTAACCCTGGTGCACAGGATAAAGCAAAAACAGCACTGCAGAAAAGCAGGAAGATGCATAGAAATCAACAAAAGAATAAATGACTAAATGACGAAAAACATGGGTAGCATTGCTTCTGTAAAACTGCTAAGACACTGCAAATTAAACGTCTGGGTTATGTTAGTGCCTTGAAGAAAATGCAAAACACTAATGTTTTCTTACATTAGTATTTTTTCCAGTTGCTTTATGGAACGGAAAGAGCACTGTTTCCCTGTATAGTATTTTGATATAACCTTAAAATACAACTGCAATTGTATATTATCGTTGGGGGCTGTGCAATCAAAAGTGCTTGGTTTACTCTGAAAAAGACCTTTCCTTTAGCTATCATCCCTGGAAACAGTCTGGACTCTTAGGAGTCAAACTCTGTATTTTGCATCTCATTAAGAAAAAGGAAGAGGAAAAAATCCAGAGTATGCCTTTAATACTTTCCCAAGGCCTTTAATTGTTATTGGTATCTCCTATGCAGTTCTCACTTCCTTCAGTAAGTTTGCATGTATGTCATTGATGGAATCATCACAAATATTTCAGTACTGAGCAAGATGGAATGGGATCTTGTCCACTTAGTGAAAGCAATTTCCTTCACTTTGCTAGAGCAGCTAATGACAAGTGAAACTCAGTTTCGTCAGTTTTCTCTAGAGAAGATATATGAGACTGAAGAGACTGATGAGACTGATACGGGGCAGGAGAGATCTGCTAGCCTTATGGCTTTAAAATAAATAAAACAGGATCTATTTCCTATAGGTCCTAGTTAGAGGCACTTAGGAATTCTGTGAAACGGAAGCCTTTTACTTTTTAAATGCTATCACTTCGCAGTGATAAGAAATGTAATTCTTTTTTTTTTTTTCATTTCATTGATACACAGTTGCTAAATGCATATCATAATTGCAACTCATTCTTATCAGTTTAATTCTTTAATATAGCAGCAGTATTTCTGTTTGGGCTACTTTTAATTATATAATTTATGATTTTGAGTAGCATGTGCAATTTGAATTAAAAGAATATTTGAAACTTTCTTCTCTTTAAAGAAAAACCTCTGTTTGTTTTTCTGAAAATTATCGTTAATAGGAATTATAAGCTGAATAGCCGTCACAGTTTGAAATCACTAGTCTGTTGGAGAAGTTGCTGGAAATTTTCCATCTTAGAAAATAGAACAAGATCAAAATTTCATGGAAGGAAAAAATCATCAATGAATCAAAAAACCTAATAAATCTTGATGATTTTCTAGTAATAATATATATGCGTTCACATGAAAAGGAAACTTTGAGGGAGAATATATGACAAAACATGATATTGGCTTACATACGTGATAACGATGGTATCAGGGAATTGGCTCATTATTTTTTAGCAAGAAATGAAACTGGAGATCGAAACAATGTAACAATATTGTCTTTTACTTCTGGGAACTGGAATAGATTCTGAACTATAGAATTTCAGTAAGTGAACACAAGGAGTTGAAACAGGCTTTCATAATTTTATATATCTTTAATTTTTTTGACACTTTCATTTTTGGTAAGCCTTCCTGAAAACCTGTTAAGCGCTTATTTTCACATTTTTATTAACCAATAATTTATATTGACTCTAGCTTTGCTGAGACGTAAGACATATCGGGAACTTTCTGTGTAATGTGTTAAGTTTTGTGTGGTTCACTTCCACCCAGAAACCTTATGATACAGACCTGAACCATAGAGACTAATGACATAGTTGTGTAGGACATGAGGAGTATTTAGATACATGTTGGGATGAAACTGAAAATGGCAAAAGTGTTTTAGGAGAAGTTTTCTTTTTCATAGAAAGCAAAAATGATACGTAAGATCCCTTGAAAAGAATTCAGGTTGAGGGGTCTAATACTCTCGTAGCCTTCCTAGTATAAGACACGCTTCCAGCACGGGAACTGCAGCTTCTGTACAGGGCTGTGTGTAGGTAGCTGTGGGTTTTTTGTGCTGCGCAGTAAGCTGTAGGAGTGCTGTGCCATCCGTTCCTGACGATTCTTATATTTTAGCTTCCCCCTAATTTCAGTCTCTGATTCAGCTGTTTTTTTTCCCCCATAAGGAAGTTAGCTTGCAGCAGGCAGTGAGAATCAGTACTGGCTTTGATATTAATCATGTGTTTGCTGATACTTTAATATAAAGGAGAAATAACAGAAATTATGATCATCTAGTAAATTCACTCTCATTGCTACATACATTTGTGGTAATGACATTAAGGTAGGTTGATAAATAGTCCCACTTCTTCATTCAAAGCCTTTAGGTAATGTAACTTAAGATCCATTTTTACTATTTTGAAATGGTATTCTAAATCCTGCTTGCCATCACATTTTTCAGGCCAGGATCAGAGACATTTGACAGTCAATTCTTGCTTTTTGTTGTGTGGCTGCTGACTTCATTACGGGTCCCTGGCAACGTAGGGTGGAGCCTGGGCCAGTGAAAGATGACAGAAGCTAGTTTGTATTTAGTAGGGAAAAAGTTGGAGCAGAGGTTTCTGAAACTTTCCTCATTGTCACAACATTTCCTGGCAAATAATTTAGTATGATTATAAAAGCAAATAACAGTTTTTACAATTCTTTTGTGCCTTTTATAATCCCTGTTGAGGTTGTGGCCCATGCTTGGCAATAGCTGAGTTTGAGGAAATTAACATCAAGACACCAAGCCTGAACAGAACAAAAATTGTTTGAGGACCAGGTAGGAAGGAGATGAGAAGGAAATAGCTGTGTGTGATAGATAGGTACCGAGTAGAAGAGGCTGGAAAAGATTGTATATAGATTAAGGGCTGTCAGAAGATGAAGTCCAAGGAACAGTATGAGGTGTTGGAAGTAATGGGAAAGAGATCTTCAATAGAGATTTTGAGGTTAATGAGGAAAGGAAAGGGGTTGAGGACAAAGCAGAAAAAATGATAAATGGCCTCAATTATCTCCTTTAAAAATTCACTGAGATTTTTGACAGAGATGGAAAGAAAAGCTAAAAGTGCAGAACAGCTTTTATAGGCCTGTGTCTCCAAAAAAAGAAAAGCTTTAATAGTTGTAAGTAACATTTATTATCTCAAATTTTAGTGGTGCGCTTGACGTACGATCAGTGATACCACTGTTATATCAAGTTGGCCTAACCGTCAATGAAATACATAAAAGGTAGATGCTCATTACTTCACTTTTTAAAAAAATCTTTCCAAGTGAGCTGCTTTTGATCAAAGACACATAATTAAAGAATTAGGCAAGTTTACATCTAATAGACTGCCTGCAGTTTTCCACTGCATTTTTACCAAGCAATAGTCTACTTTACATGATTGTCTATTATACTCATTAGGAAACTAAGCAAGCTGATTGTGTTTCTCTGAGAGGAAAGTAAATGAAAGCTAGAAAAGGTGTGTAATGCTTTAATGAGATGAGTGTGGTGCATGCTCACAGCCTGCTTGTTTTCATTTAGCACATGCATCAACTTGTAAATTATCTTCAGCTTTCATGCGGTGTAATGATCTTTTGCCATTTTGGTTGTGCTTCGCTCAGTGGTTGGCGAGTCATGAAGATGGCTGATGTTCTGGAAGAGGCTTCATTCTCCCTAACAACAAAAGTAACAGTGATTAGTTCAGCTTTTTAGTTGGGGCTCTATGCTATAACCCAGCTTGACATCATAAAGGCAACAGGTTTGGTTTTTTGTTTTTTGTTTTTTTTTCTTCCTCTTCTTCCTCTCTCGCCTCTGTCTCTTCTGGAATGCTTTCTGAGCAAATTCTTTGCTTGCAGAGAGAGAGAATGTCACATTCTCCTGAACAAGTTGATAAATATTTATGCCTGAGAACAGCATAAAGCTCTCCTTTGGATGCTTTCCCGTTTTACAGTGTGTTGGCTTTTGGCCTGATCTCTGTATTTAGAAAACACTATGTATACCTGCATGCTTTCTTGACTCAATTTCCTATTCCTAATGAGACTACAGCCAGTACTGCAAGAAAGTCATAGTGCATATTGCAATATTTTCAATGAATTGTCAAGATACTTAAATAAAGCAAGCTGAAAAATAGGTGGCTTCTTTTCTAGGTGTGTAATCACATTTTATGGAGAACTTTATAGCTATGCCCAGAAAAGGATGTAGTACACAAAACATAAAAACAATGTTTGAAGCACTGCATCGATACTCTGGAAAAGCTAAGCAACGCCGAACAAGATTAGAAAAAGCAAAAATTAGAATTTCTTTGGCAGTATTCATTCAGCCCCATTTCACAATTACATTTTTTTTCTATCTTTTTTCTTAAATGCATTGTGGATTTTGGCTTTTCTGCTTATCTTATATTTTTGTGTTAAATAAACCTTGTGTACATTCGGTGAGAAATATTTTCGTTATTAAATAAATTGTTCTACCACTAATAGAATTCTGATGCTGTCTAAAAAGCATCGGTTGTGCAAGCTAACTTACTTTTTCTAGTTTAGAAGGAGTAGCAGTACAGCTGGATGGTTGTATCCAATCTTCTGCAGTAACTTTGCAAATCAAAATGCTTTGTAGGATGGTGGTGTTCCCTGTCCTCAGTGAGTGACCTCTAACAGGTGGTTCTATGAAAGAAATACATGGCTGTAGTGCGTATATATATACACATTTATTCCAGCTGGGTGGATGGAAGCCTTTGAGGAAGACAAGAAGATTGGTTCCCACACTGCATCTATGTAAAGGCTGAGTGTGATTCTCCTTCAAACATGTATAAGGCCATGTCTTGTGTCTCCACTTTGATGTATTCTCTTTGCTTTTGAGGTGGTGGTATGTGATATCAGAAAGATAGCTTGCCTAAGATCCTTCCTGTAAAGGATACTGTTGTCTTTTGCTGCAAGGGCGATCAGCATCTGTAGTCATCTGAGCTCAGGCAGGTTCTACGAGCCAGTGTGGATAGGCAAAGATGACCGGGGAGCTGCCCAAGCTTCAATCCTCTGCTTGGTGTCAACCAGCTCAGCTGCAGGATGGATTAGGCTGGCCAGCCCTCATGGCCTTGCGAGCCACATTTCAACATCTTCATATGGACAAGAGCCAGAACGATGTGCTGCATGCTCAGCAGGGTTGGCTGGAGAGGTTGCTGTGAAAGCAATTCAAATGTGGGCTGTTAAAACGCTCCAAGTGTCTGTTCTGCGGTTGGTTAGGCCTGGGCTAGGTCCGCAGCTCAGTGCTGCTGCCGTATTGCCTTCAGCAACCTGGCTAGTTTACTTTCTCTGATGGAGCATTTGTATTACCCTCAAAATCTTCATGTCAACAGACTGGCCACATATTAACAGTTGCAGCACGGTAACTATAAATTGCTCATGAGCCCTTTGTGGCTACATGTGGGTCCTCTTGAGATAGTGCTGGTCGCTTTCGGGGTGGTGACAACTGTGAGATTTGTCGCTAATGGGCACTGTGTGCTCTCTGTGTGTAAACACACACACAAACATACATATAGACACCTACAAATAGTATGGAGAATTGGGACTTTAATTAAGGATCAGCAACTTCCACTATTACACAGGGAACTTCCACTGTTACACAGTGTGGCCATGTAAAGACTTTGCTAGGCACCTTAATATCACTGCTTAGATTTAAATAAAATGTTAGCTGAACATTTGTTTTAATATAACTATTTTATAGATTGTTATTTTACTTATTATTTCCAAGTCAGAAAGAAATAGAAATTGTTTTGCTTAATAATTTTAACGTTTAACAATCCTTAATTAGGGATGAAATTATCATTTTACTGAAACAAATGGTTTGAGTTGGAATGAACTTCCAGCTTTGTTACTAATGCTGTTGTATTGCTGGATAACTTGATTGCTAAGATTTATTCATTTTTGCGAGGTCAGGGTAATAGGGCAAGAAGCATATCAGTGTATGCTGTAATGAAAATATTTTTGCAGTAGAAAAGAGGATTAATTTAGAAAAGGAAAGAGGAAGGGATTACAGTTTGAAATATGTAAAACACAACAGAAATTGGAAATGCTTGACTATAACTGTGCCAATTATTATTTTCTCATAGTTGCAATTTTCCCTGTGCCTGATGCAAAAGCAGGGTTGGTCTGTTTGTTTTTTGCAGACTACAGCTATGTGTTTCAGTGACTCAATTAAAATTTGCCTCATGCAAATTGTTCCAGGAGCAGATGTGCCTGCCAAGCTGGGCAGAGAAAATGTGCCGTGAGGTCACAAAGAAGCTGGTCCTTCATTATGTTCTGCCAAAATCTTAGCAGATCCTCACTGAGCATGTCCCGATGTAAAATCTCAGTCACTGTCTGTTTTATTTTTACATTATATTTTCCATTTCCTACATTCCTGTCTCTACTGAGGGGTGAAATCAGTTCTCCTGTCAGCCAAGCAAAGGATCAAGTTGCGGTCTTTTGCTGATTTTGGTAATACTTCTCTGAAAAAATAGGGTAGGTGCATTGCGTATGTGTTTTTAAATCAATACAGTGTCTTCTGTCAGCCAGGCTGATAGTGAGGGGTTGAGGGAGATGCAGCTATGGTGCAGAGCAATCCACACATAATGTGCTGTGGCTGCTTCACTATAAAGCTCCACTAATTATATGTTCCCGCTCCTCCCAATCACTGTATATGGTCATATTATCAACCATGTCAAATTAGTGAGTGTCAGGAAGACATTTCTGATTTTCTATTAAATTGCTTTTTGGCTGAGAATGAGCCTTGACAGTTTAAATTGAAACTGAATTTTTCTAAGTCATTAACTCTGAAAACAAATAGAAATCTTTTAGTAGCTTTAAAGGGTCAGTGAAGGCTTAAAAATACACTTCTGCTTGAGAAAGTAAATATATAGAGATTACCTAAGATAGGTTACAGTAACTGAAAAAGATATGAGAAAAAAGACTCTTTTACAGTTTTTTGACTTTCAGACCCTGGCAGCATATTGTATAAAACACTTTTCCTGCTTCTTTAGGGTTCAATCTTCTGAAAATAAATAAATAAATAAATAAAACCCAGATATAAGAGCATGTGCTTGCAGAGTTGGTAGAAGCAATGAAAGCATCTCCTGTATTTTTTAAACCAGTTTTTAAATTTCAATTACTGATCTTACTTCAATTAAGAGATATTGTAAGTAAATAATTGCACGGGGGAGTTGTATTACTACTTTATGACATGAATTCCTACTTGTAGGAACCTGAAGTTCCATCATGATCTTTCAGGCACCCCTATCCCCAAATGTTTGATATGCTGTAACATGTCTGAAAGAAAAATAAATGGTATCTGAGACATTGAAAATCCTGCCTGCTGGTATTAGGAAAACATTTTTCATCTTCAAATTTTATGCACATCTGAGCTAATTAAGACTGCAATATGAAATGAATTCATGACAGTGCAGATGTTTTAGTTGCAAGAGTAACAGCTTGAGTGATTTCCTGTAGATTTTTAGAAGAATAAATGTGAGTCTCAGGCATTGGTCATGCACTCATTTATACTGGCAGAATGTATTACCAGAGGAAAAAACGCAAATAAGCAGATAAACAAGCCAATATATTTCCTGGCTTTTATTCCATTGTTTGTTTTCTTAAGATCACCTAAGATTGATAAATTTTAGCTCCTTTCTTGGCTAAGATGCATTTCATCTTGTTTGAATGACTATCCATTGAATAAAAAAGTATCATTGGCAGAATTTCTAGCTAGATAACTTGCTGTTGATTAGGAGACGGGCTGCTTGTATCTGTCAGATGAAGAAACAGACTGTGTATTTCTAATACAGCTTCATCCTGGACTATTATTTCTTCATTAACTTGTTAAAAGAGAAAAAACATTTTTTTTTTCCTCCTCAGGCATCCATGCACAAAATGAATATGAGCCAAAAGGGAAAAGAGGGGGAGTGAGGGGAAGAAAAGGAACAAGCGAACAGGGAAATGAGTAAATCATGAAAGGCAGACAAAGAATATCAGTATTTTTGTATTTCATCCTTGCCTTCAGAATCAGGAGTGACCTTTCTGAAAGCCGAGATGAGTAGGCATCTTCAGAAAGGTTCATTTAAGGAAAAAATGGTCAGTTAACAAAACAGTAGCAGTGACTGTGTAATAGCTCCTCAGGGACTTCTGATGAAATCAAGCAAGATAATTTTATATTATGTAAAGCATATTAGATTAAATCTGTTGTGTCAAATATCTTAAGACACATTAAGTATTTTTTTCTCTGTATGATTGTGCGATGTGTGACAGATCACCTTTCTTAACTTACAGAAGGCTAGAAACTGAGATGATTTCAAGAAAGGCCCTAAGGGCTATGGAGCTGTTTCTGTTTGACAGTCATGGGCTAGATTCCCTCATTTATATTTAACTGTAATCATTACCTTTGAGAAGAGTTTCTAATTTTAAACACATGGTGTTTTCTTTCCCCTCCTTTTGTCTTCAGAAAATCTATAGTTTGCTTGGGTGTATTTCTACTCTATCTGCCAACACGCTTGAGTCCTAGAGTGGGCTTCACCCATGAAAATTATGCTGCATGCTGCTTATTAAAAATGGCTCTTACCCAGATTTTGAGTGTCTTGCAAGCCAGATTTGACTGTTGCCTTGTATGACTTTGATTATATATCATCACTTTTAATAAGGATTATGATGCCTATCTTACAAATTTATCTTAAAATTGAAGTAATCAATGTCTAAACAAAACATCAGAAGTGCCATAAGGCATTATTTCTTGGACTGATAAAGACCTAACTAGACATCTCTTTTTGACCTATACATGAAATAATTTTTTTGTTTGTTTTCTATTCAATATCCATTTTTGTTCCGGCAATATTTTATGCAAACTAAAGTCAGGCACCCACTTTTCAATTAATTAAACATATGTCAGTAAAATATTGAATATAAGTAATGCTTTACTGCAAAATTATGACATTTGCTTAGATGCCTGCATATTTAATCAGCAAAAGGCTTTGTAAACTGTCTGCCTTTACTGTTAGTACAATGCTAACCCCAGAGGGAGGGAAGAGTGAAGGGCAACAGGGTTTGTTCATGTTTGTACAGATTGTTATTCTTTTAACAAAGACCAACATAAAACATACAAATCCATATGTTTGTTGCTGCCACATTAATTATACATATGCTTACAGTGTAACACAGTGAGAAATAATTTAAGATGATATAAAAAAGAAAGGACTTCCAGGACTGAAGTCTTTTGTCTTCAGTTAGAAATCCCAAATCTTAATCTGACACTCCTGAGAATATCCCTTGTTTAATAATCGGTGATAGATACCATTAAGAAAACATTTTCTTAGCTTGACCCCTTGCTCTATGAATGTTTATTAACCAAAGAATTGCAAAATAGAAGTTAGCTTTTTCAGGGTTGCAAAACAAGTTCATTTTTGTGATTTTCGGTGACCATTTTGTGGTTAGGAAGATAATTTCATGGATAAATTTAACAGGGAAGCTCAATCTTGCAATGTTCAATATTGTAATAAGCCTCCCTAATTTTTGATGTCCTAATGCGTAGTCAGGAGAGTCAACAAACTCTGGAGAGCCGTTCAGCTTTAAATAAACACCTGCATGCGGTCAGGTGAATAGCTCTCTAGACTGTTTTGAGTACATGAACAAAGGACTCACTTCAGCTAACTAGCCATAGGCATCTAATGCACGTGAGATGCCCTACAGTAACAGAAGCATCAACCTGAGGCTGCCAGTTATGGCATGGGACTTATGGGAGATCTCTGCCTTTTTGAAGGAGAATCCGGAGGCCGGGCAACCAAAGGATGCTTCAGAAAGCCCTAGATACCTATATGTTTCTGGACAGATGTCTAGATCTCTATCTCTTGCAACTGCAACTGACACCCCTACATTTGGTCATCTTAATCTAGAGCTTAACTGAACTTTAAATATGCCTAGATATGGATGGGACTGAGTTGTCTAATTCTGCCTATGGAAACCCTGGTGCTAGGTTTTTGACACAATCGATTCTTGAAAATTTGAAAATAAGCACCCCTTCCCTTATCTGTGTGATACACAGCATCCCTGTGATTATTTTAATCTCCTATTGATGGTCAAACACACACTTCATAATCTTACTTCTGCCTGATTGAAAATAATGTTTTGAACCCACATTTCAGGCTGTGGGGGAATTCAGAAAGCCAGGTGAGTGTCTTACAGCTCGATGGCTAAGGCATTTGCAGGCCAGATCCAAACTCTGCTTCACGTTAATGTGGGGACCTGAAAACCCAGATTCTACTTCTGTTATGACTGTGCCTGCCACTGAGCCATTGGCTGTTGCGTACGTGCTAGGAAATAAGCCCGCAGGTGGTTTGTTTTTGCAGCCAAACCTGTTCAAAAGTGTGTGTGTTTTACATACACTTGCTTGAGTGTGACAACATCTGCAGTGCAACAGTGAACAGTGTGATCTACTGGGATTTAGTCACCACACATCTTAGACTTAGCTGTATGCATGTTAGCCGGCAAAAAATGTTGGCTTCACTAGGGGTTAAGATGATTACGGGATTAGAGAACAATTTAATAGGAGCTTTGCGCATCTCATTGGCATCTGAGCAGATCTTGCTGTGGATTTAGACCTAACTCTGCAAAGGTACGTACATGCCCAAATTCTACTGAAGTTTCTATTTCTGCTTCAGCTTCTGAGTCCTACTGTAATTATGCAAATAAATTATGTTATATTTTTGACTGTTTTTGAAGACCTGGTCTGTAGACACTCATAAATTGCACACAGATAAAAGAATTCTGAAAAATAATCAGTTAACTTGTAAAGTATAGATACTCAACAAAATTGGGCCACCTAAAGTAAATATAGTTCCTAATTATGTAATGAGCTCATTAAGTTTAGGTTGCCCCACTTCTAAAACAGTATCCTGAAATACTCTTTTCCTTGCTTTTCCTATTTGTAAGAATAACATATTGCTGCCCTTCAGAAATATTTAACTTAATCAATCCTTTATAAAGATCTATAAATCTATATCTGAATATAGTAACAAAATACCTGTCTATAAAAATGTAAAAGAAAATTTAAATGGCGGTAGCAAATGTCCTTGAGGTCTTTCCACTGAGCAGAGTGTTACTTGTATTTGTTAGTGGAGAGAATTCACAACATACATCATTAAACTTCATCATCTGTCTAACCAAAGAAATCATTTAAGCAGATAAAAAGTGTTCAGCTTCCTCATTGTTACTAGGGGCAATTTTTATTGGAACCATCATAGGGTATTCACATGCCTGAGAAATTCATTTTGCTATCAAACAGCATGTGTAAGTGAAGCAGCGTTTTCTTGTAAAGATTACTGCAAATTGATATAAATTAAGGTCTGCTTTCTGAGAAGGAGGAAGTTAATCGAAGTGGGATTAAAGCTATAGGTTGCTTTCATTCAGTAGAGGTGCTTCACTGGTTTGTTAAATAATGGATTATTTGATGTACTGTATGAGGAGTGATGTAGGTCACTTTCAGCTTGCAGTGCTGCAGATTTAAAGAAAAAAAGAGGACAATATCAGTGCATTCCAGTTTGCCAAATACCGTGTAGGAATCTGTATGACAAACATCCTTTTCCCCTCCTTTTTTATATTATTTGAAGATAGGAATTTCTTGGAGATCCTTACCTTATTTTATAGCCCTAAAATCCAAACAGAGGAACCTCTCAAGAAGGAGGCTTTTGTTTTCCGTCTTATCAGAAAGCATGTGATCATCACCCCTTTTGACCTTTTTTTTTTTTTTTGCGTAAATATGAGCCTCACATTGTTCTTATGACATTGAATTATATTTCTATTGATTGAGGTGGAATAGGTAGTGATATTGTTCTTACGTGATTTTTGGTATTGTTGTTTTATGTTTTTCTGCTTGCAGACTCCATGAAGTTCTGTATGATTTTCTACTCCTGAAACAGATGCTTTGATACTTGTACTAGCGCATATAGTGCTAGTGATGACTGGATAGCCTAAAGTCTCTGACTTTAAAAAATGATTAATGTTAATGGGGCTTTCTGTTCAAATCCAAGCTATCTGGTGTACTCCTCAGAAAGCACCTGTCTGAACTGATATGGAAGGATGAGAGGTCAATTCAGTTGCTATTAGAAAACTGGAGTAGGTTTTAGCTCTCAGTTTAAAACATCTGTACTAAGGTACCTAAGTTAGAGTGTCCACATTTCAACAAGTGTCTAACCTCTCATTGTAGCTGACTGAGTTCCAGTGCTCAGTATAGTTGCCCACATGGGCATTTCTTGCCATTTGGGATACCCGAGTGTTTGAAACACCTATATGGGGCTGGTATATATGAGATAAAATTTGTAATACTTACGCCCTCCTGGAGCATCAGAGAGAGGCTAGACAGGACCCCTGTGCCGCTTTCCAAAGGCGCAGGATGCCTGTGTGCAAAAGCTGAAGCAAACCCTGGTTGATAGTCGGGGGAGTGCAAGGAGAAATTCAGTTTACCCAGTGTAGGTGTCTTTACCTCATTAAGGTGAGCTGAATTGCTTTCTTGACTGTATTGACTAGCTATTCACTTATACAGAGAGCATATATAAGTGAATCTACCCATTCAACACCATTCACTTCACACTTCAGCACCATTTCATATGTAAAAACCACAAGTGGACACTGAATCCCACCCTTCGTGACATCGCAAGACACCGTATCGGTTAATGCAAACTTGTACTTGTGTGACTGTATCAGCAGAGAGCCAAAGACTGGCAACAGACCCAAAAGATGATTCTGGAGACAAAACTTCTCTCTAAGAAATGATTACACTCAGATAAATGTTCAGTTACATTGGTAAGAGTTATGAAAAACTTTGTCAGTGGTCACATCCCTTTTCTTGGGTAAAGAATCTAATCACATAGGGATAGTTTATGCCTTCACTGAGAATCTGAATCATCAGTGATGTTTAATTTTATTCAGGAACTCACTTTTATTTGGCTCAGTTTTAAAGTATGTAATGTGAAAACTTTGTATGTTTACTGGACTGATTTTCCTGTCCAAATAGTATGCTTACAATGGAAAATTAGGAAGTTGCTTGTACAATCATCCAGCTGATGTTCAAAATTGGCTAGTTTCTTATGCAGGTTACCAAAGGAAACATTCTCAAAGAATTTTTTTCCCCATTATGCTGTACAGTGTGAAATGTAGCAATATTTGTATTCCAGAACACATCATTATAAAGATGACTTCTTTCAATTAATTAATTACAGATTGATTTATTGTAAGTTACTTATAACCTGAACAGTTATTCACTGTCACATCTTCTAACATACTATCAGAAGTGAAAAGTTGATAAAAGCTGGCTTGGAGTTATCATTTAGTTTTGTAATATGAAGCATTAATGAATTTTGGTACATGTAAAACCTTAGTGTAGAACAATTGCCTGAAAAGCTGCTTTAGCCTCAGTATGTATTTATGCATATTCATATCAGATGGCACAAGAATTACACAGCATTCTTGTCTCTTACAAGGAGATTGTAGAGATTAATTTGTTAAACTAATAATTTATTTGGGGTATATAAAAATAATGCAATTTGCATTAAAAAGTTAAAAATTGATATATCTCTCGAGCTGTGTACAGTACATTTTCTTTTTCTTTGTATATGAAAACATTCTTGTGGAAAATCACAGGTATGTATTTCAGTTTTAGTGTGACTCCAGCATGTGGTATGTTATGGCAAAACACTCAATGTTAGACCTATATAAATGAATCTACTTGTTTCATTAAATTGTTTCTGGAAAGTACAGCCTATTTAATAGACCAGCCTTCTAGCTAGAAGCTTTGCCCGGTTTCAGGCAAAGCGATATTCATTGGAAATGGCCATTTTAGTCTAGGAGTCAGAAAAGTTGACATGATTTGAAAATAGAATGTGTTTCATCAGTTAACGACTGGTTCACTGAGCGTGCGTTGAGAAATTAGCTGTCAGAATATACTGCTTGGTTATAGTGTCTTTGGTTTGTGGGACCCAAAATGTTGTTCGGAGTCTTGCGGCAGAATGTATATTTTTTACTTCCTATAGAATAAAGAGTGGATTTTATCTGCCTCACTGATAAGCGTTCAACACCTGAAAGGATTCCTATTACTAATATCAGATTTCTATTGGGCTTTGGTCAAGGCCTTGAATGATAACAAGATATAATGAGAAGTGAGTGTTTTGTTCATTATAAAACAAACTGCTTTCTGGAAAAAGACTCCATACTCACCTCAGTAGGAGCACAGTCTTCCCTCCTTTATTCACAGCCTCAGGGCCTTACTGTGCTGTTTCATTACCACATTGTGACACAGTGTTAGGATTCACAGTACGTGCCCTAGTTTTCTCTTCCTCCTAAATTGTGTAGCAATAGTCATGGTTCACGATCACCACATCATCTCATTTCATCCATTCAAAATTCTCTTTGCTTCCATAAAATCACAAACAAAAACATGCAATTCAGATAAATGGAAGGAAGAAATAATGACCTGATTTAGAGTCTGCTGAGAGTTATGCATATTTTTCTGTTAACTGCAATGGACTCTGGATCAAATTTCACATGCATTAAGGTTCAGAAACTAGGGCAGAAGCTAGTATCCCTCCATACTTAAAAGTAGGAATTAGATGTTAGTGGATATTCCTCAGAATATGTGAATTCTACCATGTTTAATAGGTACATTTATGTTTTCATAATATATTCACAAATTTGGTTGTCTATTCACCCAATGGCCAGTAATTTTAATCACACACTTTCTAGTATATGAGAGCAGAGCACTTCAGTTTCTGCAGAATATTTAGTATGGTTAAAAAATTTAGTCTTTATTATTACGAAAATTATTTACTTAACTCAAATCTTTAAAGTGCTCTTTTGTATGCAAAGGAGGCAAGACACATACTATGAGGAGAGATTTTAATTTGACTGTGAGTCATCTAGAGCAAATCTGGAGTACTTACAAAGAGCAGATCATTATTCCCTCTTTCATTGTTCCCTGCTGGTGCTGGCTTCTCCCAGGATACTTCCTCATAGGGAATATCAAGGAATTGGATATTTTTATGCTTATATGATACAAAAAGGTACAAGGAAATAGCCTTCTGTTCTCTTCCCTGTCTTCCCTTATCTTGAAGCACTGAAGCAGTTTGAAGCACCTCTTCCTCTCTCCCTTGGATCACTCATACCCATTTGAGGCTAGAACTCTTCATTTTCCTTTTTTTTGGAATTTCTTAGCACTTTTTACTCTTTTCCTACTGTTTCTTCAGTGGCTCCCTCTGAGTCCTCTGCTTGTGTTCCCTACTCCTGCCTCTGTTTTTAATTCACACTCCTCTTACTTGGGCAGACCGTGGGAAGAGAGAAAGCTTGTCCCACCAAAGGTCCACTTATCCAATAATGGTCTAAGAGAAGACTCTTTTTGGAAAGCAGCTGTGCTAAGAATTTACCTGAGGATTTGCTCATGTTGGTCTGTAATAATCACTGATGTCTTGGCTTCCGTTTCCAAGACCGTATTGGTCATCATTCTTGAAAGAAGCCCTGCAGTTGTGTGTCACTGTCCCTTGTTGTAGCTGCTAAATCAGCATGATGGGAGGTTCAGATTACAGCCATGATGTTGAGATGTCTTCCCCAGGTTTTGGAAATGGCCTACCTGAATCTACTGGCCTGCACACTCACTTAGGTAGTTCTTCCCCTCATTTCTTAGTGTTATTGTCCACGATTGCTGTTTTGCTATTACATAAGATATAAAACATGTTTTATTCTTAGAGGGATGAGTGTATTTGCCCACTGAGAACAGATGTAGGCCATAGCTGATACTTTGACTGTAAAGCCACATATAGATCAGTTTAGTTAAGATGAGAGTGACTTTAAGGGTTGCATGTAAAAACTGGAGAATAACAGGAAATGATTTAATATTTATAATTATTTGAAAAATTATCAAAGTATTTTTTAAGTTGCTAGCAATTCAGTTTACTTTATTAAGATTTCTTTACAGGATCAAAAGCAAAGATTTAACATAAATGACATAATGACTATGATTTGACACTGATTAAATGGAGGCTTGCAGAAATACCTTTTTTTTTTTTTTTAGTTCATTTCAAAATGCTTAAGTCCAAATCCACTCAAGTCAATGGAAGTCCTTGCAGTTTGGATCAAGCACTGCCGTGGTTACAGAACCATAGGTTAGTTGTTACCCGTCTGATTCCTTCCTACCCTGTTTCCTGTAGCTGCCATGTCCCTGTTTTATCTCTTTGAGCTTTCAATAAAAATTCAGAGCAGCAAATTGCCAAGATAATCCTTCTTGGGAATAATTTTTCTTTGGTCTGAAAGTGTCACGCCTAGAGTTCATTAACATATACGCAAATCATGAAGAAATGAAACATGTTCAGTAAAGACTAAATCTTTAGAGAATTTAGCAGCCAAACTCTTTACTTGCTGAATAAAAACACACAATTTTTTTTCAAGTTCAAGTAATTGTGTTTTTCTTTTTCCCCAGAACATCTCTGACAGTCGTAACATTGAAGCCAAATGTCAATTGCCTTTGAGGGAACATAGAACTATTAGAAATTCCCAATGAAACAAATGGAGGACATTATTCTTTCTTAATAAATACAGACAACTCTGTTGTCCCTTTACCTAATCTCACTCTGAGATACTCTTGAAACATTTTTCTTAAAACTTTCTTGTGCCTATCAACTTTAGACAGCTAGACATCAAGGAAATCTTCAGGCTGAATATTTTTGGTTTAGGCGTTATAATGAAATATTTTAACAAAATGGTAGATTAGAGAATACTTCACAAATATTCAGACCTCTTACTGTGGGTCATCATGATTTGAGATACTTATATTTGCTTTGAAATGAAGAAGAGTATTTTTCTGAGCCACTTTTAATACCTCTCTACTAACACCAGCACAACCAACAAAACATAAGCAGAGTTGTAGGCTTCCTTGGAGGAAGATGAAATTAGGGGTTCAGACAGACTGATTTCTCCTTCTCAGATATCTCAGATATTGTCGGATATCACCTCGGACAGAATTCCTCGTCGGAGGAGGAAGGTTTAGGGAGGAGGCTGGCTCCGGCTGATGTTAATTTTCCTTTTTAAAGTAAAGACATGGAGGTAAATTTGAAAAATATCCAATGTGTATATATCAGTTCAGAGCTCTGCAGGAATGCCACTTGCTTATAGAGGAATTTTACCTTGCTCTTTGAAGAACTCCACATTTTTCTTATCTTTTTTTAGTTCTATAATCAGATAAAAGGCTTAGGATATATTGTGGGCATGGAAAGTCTAGATTATCACTGAGACTAATGCTGCTGCTGCTGCAGACACACCTGCTGCTAGCTCTTTACCTGCTCAGTTATCTATTCTTGAACTATTATCTTCAGCGTTACAGCTAAACACAGGGAGATGCTAGAGTTGTTCAGCTGACTCATTGCTTTTCATTTTACATTCAAAATTAAAATGGATTTTTTATCTTTTTTCTGATTCTAGGAGCATATTTTTATACCATTTGTAAATATTTGTGTAATACTTAACAAATATAAATAAGTGCAAGCGTACTATGGTTTTCAGCATAATTGAAATGGTTAGAGATACACTTTCTATTTTTTCAACTGATACCACTATACATGTAAAAGCTTTCCTGTAGATAAAATTGTTTGTACATGACTATTTTTTGCTAATACAGTTTATGCCAGGCAGAGGAGTCTCTAGGCTGTGTAGATCTCCAGTTTATAAGCTAGATGGGTAAAAGCATATTATAACTGCATCACTGATTGATTTACATTACCAAAATAGTTATAAGCAAAAACCTCTCCAGGTAGAGACAAGGTTTAAGTCTCTGTTTTTTAACACTGTCTGTGATCTCATGGAAATTAGTGAAACTGCTAATGATGTTTACGAAGATATGTGTTTGTAGTGTGGAAGCCCAAGTGGAAATGGTTATTTGTTGTATTTAAACACGGCTTCAAATCTCCTTGTTATCATTGTTTGTGTGATATTAGAAACATTTTTTTTTTCACTTCTTCTAATTCTTATCATTTCTCAAAGGGAGGCATGAAATACAAAGAAATTGGCCCACTTCACTTCTGCAGAAACTGCCCTAGAGCTGTATTTCCAGGGAATTTGACCCATTAAGGTTTTACAAGATTAAAATTTCTTTGAATTTCTTTCTGTTGATGTTTATGCTTTCAGAGACTTGATTTTTTTTTTGCCTTCATTTTTAAGGATGCATTTTCCAAATGATATAATGGACAATAGCTTGAACTTGGAGTTCATTCTATCCAGTAACAATAATGTTCTTTCATATCAGAGAGTTAGGGTCAGACAGCACTTATTCTGATTTTAAATGTGAAATTTGAAGAGAGTGTGGCATTGTTTGATTTTTACTTGCTGGGTAAAATCCACTACCCATTTAAGTTAGCAGGTATTTTGTCATTGTCTTCAATAGGATTAGACTCTTCATCAAAAATAGACAAAAAAAAATTAAGAGAAATACCTTTATTCCCTGATTTGGAAAATATTCATAAATTCTAGGAAGCAGCATATTTAAATATGTTTGTGAAAGATTTTCCTAGCTTTAATAATGAAAGTGGCATCCCATTATGATCTTACTATCGTTTCATTAAACATTTGGTAATTATAAATTAGAGTAATTTTTGTTATAAATAACCATCACAAAAGACTAAAGGTGATTAGTAAATGCCTTTGTAGATTTGTGTATTATCCACACTAGAATAGCTTTCTTTGCAGATAAAAGTGTACCTGCTTTTCACATAAGATCATAAATTATCCAGTGACCTTAGCTGTGTGCAGATAGATTCTTCAAACTTGCAAGTAAATTATCTTTGAAAAACTATTGAGGCTATATCATCTGTTTACCTTTGCTACCATGTAATCATAGTTTCTCCTTAAGCTGCTGCAAATAGAATCAAGATGCAAATAAACACATTACAAAAAAGCAATTATTGGTCAGGAAGTTATATGTAGTGTGATCAAACATAATCAAATCATAATCAAATATAATGTAAATCAATCCAATAGCCAGCATATACATAAACTTGTTTCCAGTAGAAAAGCACCATCTCCTTCCCTGTGTCCTTCTTTTCATGTAAGTCTGTCCTGAAAATTTCTGTGCTAACATAAACATTGGTACATTGTGACTTTCCTGAATTAACATGCTTCTCAAGACTTTGCTGTGCCAAAAATTCTGCTTCCTGTTTCTTTTATTTAAGCGTTGATAGAAAAAGCGGTGAATATATTCAGGAAGTTTTCTTTCAACTGCTGTGGAATATCACTAAATGCCACTTCTTTGGAATGCTCCTATCTATTCTGTCTTTTGTTATTAAAAAAAAAAATCTTTTTTTTTTTTTTACACTGTAATTCCTTTTATTAGGAGGCTCATAGGACAAATGTACAGTATTTTAATTTTGTTAAATACTGTGAGGCATAAGATATTACTATTTATTCTTAGCTGATTTTTGACAAAAAAAGGGTAAAATGTTACCTATTTAGTAGGTAATAGGACAATAGCACCAATTCTAATATAAATCTGAGAAGGGACATTATATTTAAACTACTAGTCAACAGAGATGGGGCCCAGGGTATCTAGCTCAAGGCTCTGCATGCAGTTCTTGTAAACCAAACGCAACATGTCCTGTGTGAGCCCCATGGAGACAGATGCTACTGAAAGTCTTCAAACAGTGATCCAGTTAGCTAAGGTAGACACCGTACAGTATAAGGAACTGGTGCCAGAAATTTTAGTCCCCTGCAGTCTGCTCTCTATTTTGAAGGAAAGCTCAAAATAGCAGGGTTAGATATTTTACAAAAGAGGGCGGTGGCAGCTTTCATCCCACCTTTCACTTGAAAGGTAGTTGGAGCATTAACCTAAGAAGTGGAACAGAGTTAGATTCTTCTTCAGCTTGACAGGTTTTGAACCTGCATCAAAGAGAAGGCACTGTCCACTAATTTCCAGGGCATTCCAGTATGATGAAAGTACATACTGTTTTTGCACCCTCTCATTCTCCCTGTACAACAAGAAGGGGAGTAGGCAGAGACAGGAGAGCATCACAAATCTCATCGCCTGGAGTATATAATAGGCATTTTTAAGAATTTTGTGGGTCTAGAAAGGCTGAAATGGTTCTGGGAACAAAGATCAGAACCCTTATTTCCAGTGGATTGTTTCTGCTACCATTGGATACAAGCAAGGATCCTAGAATCAAGATCCTCTTTGGGTATTTGGATCCAGAACAGGCACAGATGAGATGCGTAGGAAACTAAAGCACTTTCAAAGCAATTCTCCGTCACCCCATTCACCATGATTTAGTTTACGTTGCAGAGCAATAGAATGCACGAACTAAACTCCTTTTGGATGAAACCAGAGTGGAAGATGCGTTCCATGATTGAAGCTGGTGTGCACCCATTATGAATGGATGTTCAGTCCATGGAACCACGATTGATCTAGTAAACTCCAAAGTAACACCCCTAAATGCATACAGGGTTAACACTGGGTTCTTGGCACCAGCTATCTTGCTCTGCAGCCTTATACCATTGAGTTTTACTAATTGTTTATATAGATATAACCTCCAAGTGCTTCCAAGGACCTCAGCTTAGCTACCTTTCTCCATGGGCTATCTGGGAATTTGAATTTTTAGTCTTAGCAGAGTTCCCCTTGATACATATCTTCTTGCCATGCAACACAAAATAAGAAATTTTTAATGATCTGTGTTCATATTTTCTAACAAACATATATTTCTACCTCATTTCAAAATATTTTATGTGGAAGTCATAAACCTGAAAACGGCAAAGTTTCTCTTGCCTGTTTTGTGAACACTGTTGTACCATATCTGGTGTTTCTATCCCATAAGGTGAGAATGCTGTTAAGAATATTTCAAACTAAATAAAAATTTAGTAAAATAATTTTGTATGAATACTGGGACTTCACAGGTGACAGTTTTTAATTCAGAGAAACCTTATCTAAGATTTAGTGATAGCTGGTCAGTGATAAAGGAAATAAATTCCAAACTGCACTTGTGGTATCTTGGTTTTGTTAAGTCAAGAAAGCAATGTCACCAGTGAACCAATAAAATGATAAACATGTATCTTGAGGTCTGCCTTCCATTTGTTAAAATAAAAAGCATTTCCAAGGAGCCAAACTAAAACACTTGCAATCTTTTTAAAACATTAATTTAAAAGATTAGAGTCTGGCTTTGATGTGTCATACTGTATTGATGGATTACAGGGGATAGGAAAGCCAGTGAAATAACGTCTAAGATGCAGGTTTGAATTACTGTGCTTTAGCAGATGCTTGTAAGCCAAGTATTTTGCTTTATTCCTTACATTTTAGTTTGAATTGACAGCTGCCAGATGAAATCCATGACTTGACCCGTGCTATATCCATCCCTTCATTGGAAGAAGTCTCTGTTATTGCTGGACAATGTGTGTACTGAATTTTATTATGCAGCTCTTTTATATTGCTGTGGAATATATTTTCTCAAAATTCTTGGGGACTTAATGCTGTAAAAGGAAAAGTAACTACTTCAGCAGGCCTTAGAACTCACTATACTTTGCTTTTTTGCTTCTAGGTTCTTGATTTCCCAGGCAGTCTACATTTTAAAACTGATCCTTGGAATGATGAGAAGGAGAAATTCCTGATTTTATTTGTAGTGCAGCTCTTTTACAGCTGCCACAGTATGAAGCTCCTGCAAGACTGCATAAATTGCATTCTAAGGCCACTGCCTTTAGCAGATTGATACAGAGCAGCTCTACTGTAAATAGAATTTGAATTCAAATTATTCATTTTTTGAGGTCCCAAGTTGTCTCAAAGAAGAGATTTTGAGTCTGCAGGTTTATCTAGAAAAGTCAGATGGATAAGCCTAATAGGACATATTGCATCTCACTACAAAGCTTGCTTTATTAAAGTGCTTTCTCACATTTCAGGCAGCCAGGTTTGTCCTTAAGCAATGGAGTGGTTCTTGAGCAGTAGAACAACCATTTAATGAAACTGAAGAGCTCAGCAATGTACAGGGCAAAGTCAATAGGAAAACAATTCAGAAAAGCATATTTCATTGGAATGTAGTGAATAGTTAAATAGGAATGTTTCACAGAAATGGTCCAATGTGGCCAAAATATCAAGAACAAATTATACAATACAAATTATACTGGCAAACACAGCTTCTTAGCTGCAGGAAGTCTGTGCTGTCTGAGTCTACAGCATTTCAGGAGTTGACCTTGTAACCGGCAACTTTCATGCAAACTGCCCCAGGCTTTGTTATCTGATAAATGTGTCCCTTTTAACTGAGCATTTCAGCATTTGAATTTTGTTTTTGTTGTCCTTCATTAGATTGAAGCTAGATTTTGGAAAATTAAATTCTCCCATGAAATGGAGTGACCTTGTACATGGCTAAGATGGGGAACGATCTTATGATACAAGGGAAGCACTGTGATTTGCAACAGCTGTTAGACTTTTCAAAGGTGTCTTCTTTTCAATGCTGGCTAATTTTTACGGGGACTGATGGGGTTCCCTGTCAAACATGCATAGTTTAAGTAGATAGGGTGCTGACAACCAAATCCCTTCTTCACAGAATACTGTACCTGGGGAATGTAAACAGCCAAATTACAGCTCTCAGATGCTTTTACTCTCTCTCTTCTTAGGTGACTGTATTGTCCACAGGGTTCGCAGTATCTGCAGGTAGATGTGATAAAATTCAAGTCAGGTTTTGTTCTTCTGCAGCTTAGTGAAGCTAAGAATAGTGGCAGAGGCACTATAGCTGGCTGTTGCGGGGATTACAGAGTCCCAGCTATATCCATTTACACTCAGTTCACGTTTGGGTGGCTGATGCTACAAAAAGGCCTAGAATGCTTGGTTTTCTCAAATGAAAAGAAGATCCCACAGAATTTGTACTTGTCTAAGAAAGAGGTTGCGCTAAAGCTGCATGCAGGTGAGTAGATGTTTCATGCCAGATTCTGATGCCAGCAGTTCTTCTGTCAGCAGTTTGTTTACATACTCAGATACAGGACAGTATGCAGAAACAGTGTGAGTTTTAGGGATTTCAGCAGTTCCCTGGACTTACAGGCATGCTCGAATAGCAGTATGTTCATGCAATACCTCTGCTGCTGAACAAGGAAGGGAAGAAGATGCACGATACTGAAGGGCACCTATTAATCACTAATGATTATAACTGTAAATGGATTGTGTAACAAAGGAAATGAGAAAACCTGGCAAATGTCTTTTAGACCCCAAGCCAGAGACCATTGAAAGTGCTGTGTATTTTATGGTTTCTCAATTTTATCTCTTCTCTGTCAGAGAGAAATTGGGGCGATGTTGTACGTTTATATACTACTCATTTCTTGGCAAATGGAGTGTGAGCTTGCTGTGTTGAATTCCTATCCTTTTCTGAGGAAAAGAAAAAAAAATTAACAATTGTTCTACAATTTGGCAAGGAATAAAAAATATATATACTTCTGTATGTTTTACCAATTTATGTAAATTTTTCATGATTTTGAGCGAGAAAATTACTGACAGTTTTGCAGCTTGTAGCATGAAAGATTTTAAGACTGTGTGTGTGCTGAGCTTAAATGCAGTCTCACAGGTCTTGTTCTTGATGATTCATCTTTTCCAGCTGTTGGTTAAAGTAAGCAGATTCATGTGTTAACAGAAACCAAGAAACAATGAACTCCAAGGGGATTGGTCCAGTTTTCATAATACAATGAAACATGATGTTTCTTTGAAAGGCATAAATTTTCAAATTCAGGAACATTTATATTTCCAACGTGTTTATTTAATATATTTGTTTTCTTGTTGCATTTCTTGTGGTAATTTTAAGCGGCAGAGAAGGGTACAGCTCTGATGTAAACAGAGAACTGAACAAGAACACACTTGCAGCCTTGGCCTGTGATGCAAGAATGGGCACCATCATGGGCAGTAAAAATAGTGGGGAAGAGAAAGATACACACTGTCAGAATTCCTTCCATCGCTGCTATATCTATGCCCAAAGAATACATATTTGTGAGAAGCATGTTTTTCCATAGGTTCAAATATATGTGCAAAACTTTATAAACATATTTTAATTCCTTCTTTATCAATGTAGTTTGCCTCCTTAATATTATCATTAATTAAGAGACTTAATGGCACTAGGAAGTATGGTATGGTGTGGTATTAGCTGGGAACAGTGGTGGGAAGGATGTGCCTGGAGCAGGGAGATGAAGCTGGGACAGGAAAGGAAAGCAGATGCCAGGAAGCTGTGGGTAAACTAATAATGTAAGGGAGCGGAGTAGACCAGGAGTGGGGTGATTATAGAAGTAGTGCATCAGCCTGAACATCTCATTCCATTGTTGCCGTAATAAATAGGCTGACAAAGGGCACAGATCTAGTCTTCATTCTCATTAGCATTCACAAGATTGCAGATTTTGTTCCTGAATACGATGGAGGCATCCATGTCTGAGCAGAAGAGATCAGCAAAAGTCTTATGTTTACCCTTCTCTGTAACCAATTAAGCATCCTGAAGTATTTCTGTGTTGTGTCACTGTGAAAAAACATCTTTGTTGATATATGATTACAGTACAAAATGTGTGATTTAAGGTGCTTTTACTGAAGGCAAGCTATCTTCCTTTTATCATAGGGAAACAAGGGAGTGGATTTTCAATGTTTTAGGCTACTCCATAAAAACTGCACATGTAGTTTAATGTGCTGGAAATCTCCACCTTTGTTTCCTGTGATAACTTGTTCAGGAATCCATATCCAAAAGAGGGTAGTGGAATTTTTTTTTTTTTTGGAAGGAGACGTAATCCTTAAAAAAAGCCTAAAAGTCTTATACTTGGATTACTGATAATTAACACAAAACCACAAAGCTAACGCGACATGTAGTAGCTCTACTTGTATATTTGGGGGGGGTGCCCCTTATAAGAAATTAACATCCTGGCAAAACATATCTGCAAAATTTCTCGGCCCCCTCAGTCAGAGTATTACCTCTCTGTAAAGAAGAGGAGAAGGATCTAGAGAATAAGGAGCCATTCCCCTGAGAAGAGAGAAGCTTTAAATCACAGGTACATGCTAGTGTAAACTCTGGACTCCTAAACTTGCAGTATTCTGAGCTTAATTAACATTTCTGCCTCACTTTCCCCATTAAAAATAAGAAGCAATAAAATGCTTACCTTCATAGTCATAAGGATGCTCTATTGGTAATTAGATGCTGTCAGACAGAACTGCTGTAAATTACAGTAATTACTGTTCATTAATTAAATCTGTCAATTTTATGTTTGATTGTAATGCACTTTTATAGTGCTATAGTGTTTAAATTGGATACCTTTAAAATGAACATTCACATTAAAAAGGAGTGAAAGAGAACCTTTTATTGAAATTAAAAAAAAAGTTCCAAAGAAATATTTTATTATGATCTAATTTTGGCTATGGTATGCTGAAGCTGAAAAGTACTACATACTGGTAATTGGGTGTGTTATTATAATTAAAAATGATAGAACAAATATGGAAGAGATATTCAATGTTTAAATTGAACTGCTTATTTTAGTGCAGAATTCAGCCTTTAATTGTAGCATTCTGTGTTGGACCAGGTGTATTTCCAGCAAATGTTTTGTGCCAAAAAGAATTAAAGCAGGAAAGTTGACATTTCACTGGGGAGCAGAAAACTAAATGCTAAATCTGTATCTCCCGCTGCTGGAAATGGGGCTTCTTTAGCTCATACAGCACTGAAATGTTGTACATATTTTTGTTGTTGTTGTTGTAGTAATGTTATTTACACTATTACTATGCAGCAATGAGTCTGTAAATAAAAGATGCCTTTTGTCCTAGTTTAACGACACCAAACTAATGTTCTTTACATAGACAGAGTTTCTACTGAGAATGGAAGCCAAATGCATTTATGGGAAAACGCTTCCATGAAAAATCAGATTTACAAGAAATTTTTTTTCCTAATTACCATAAAATAGGAAATGACTACTATGTTTTAAATTTATAATACAGAAGTGATATTGCTTGGATATTTGTTCTATTTAAGTTGTTGTGGAAGGAGTTCAGAGAGAACATGTTAAGATTTTGTCAGCGTTACTGATGTGTAAACATGGCAAGAGAAGGATTTTCTGTTTCCAATCCTAGAGTAAGGCATGATTGGTAGAATATATTCACTTCAGACCTCTCAGGTAGAAAAGAAGTGTGGAAGTGAAAATTGAATGAAATTAGTTTGGAAATTAACAAGGTAATGGGTGTGTGTTTTAAGTACTGAACTGAGCAAACACAGTAGCAAGTTCTGCTGTACATAAAAAAAGGAGTTGCACTCGTCCTTTGTCCACGGAATCTATTTTGTAATTTAAAATAGATTAGAAAGTAGAAAAGAAAAATATAACTACCCTGCATAAGTACAGTGTCTGCCTGCCCAGGAGTCCTGACACTCATCAAGTGGTGGGGAATGTGTGCTACGCCCAGCAGTGCCGATATAGGAACTGCAGGCAAATGGTTAAGTTTCTCTAAAAATCTTTGTATAGTTATCTACAATACTAATAAAAGGAAAAACCTGTTCCAGGTTCCAAACATGATCTGCAAGAAAAGCTATCAAACTAAAATAGCCATTTAAGCAAGCAGTCAGCCAAAGTCAATATTCCTAAGCGCAGCACTCTGCTCCACAGTATAGATCTCCCAACCAATTCCATAAATATCTATATAGCAGTATGCACAAGTAAATGTTATCTTGCATTGTGACCTAAAGGTTGGAAAGTACGAGGGAGCATGTTTATGACTAATGGAACTGTTTGATGGTTCATTTAGAGTAAGTGTTCATTGCGTATTCTGTTAAAAATGGTCGGGCTGGTTAGAAGGGATTAAATCACAGAATCACAGAATCACAGAATCGTTTAGGTTGGAAGGGACCTCTGGAGATCATCTAGTCCAACCTCCCTGCTCAAGCAGGGTCACCTAGAGCATATTGCCCAGGATCACATCCAGACGGGTTTTGAATATCTCCAGCGAAGGAGACTCCACAGCCTCTCTGGGCAACCTGTTCCAATGCTCTGTCACCCTCACAGTGAAGAAGTTTTTCCTCAGGTTCAGATGGAACTTCCTGTGGTTCAGTTTCTGCCCATTGCCTCTTGTCCTGTTGCTGGGCACCACGGAGAAGAGGCTGGCCTCATCCTCTTGACACTCCCCCTTCAGATACTTGTACACGTTGATGAGATCCCCTCTCAATCTTCTCTTCTCCAGGCTGAACAGGCCCAGCTCTTGCAGTCTTTCTTCATAGGAGAGGTGCTCCAGCCCTCTAATCATCTTGGTAGCCCTCCGCTGGACTCGCTCCAGGAGTGCCATGTCTCTCTTGTACTGGGGAGCCCAGAACTGGACACAGTACTCCAGGTGAGGCCTCACCAGGGCTGAGTAGAGGGGCAGGATCACCTCCCTCGACCTGCTGGCAACACTCTGCCTAATGCACCCTAGGATCCCATTGGCCTTCTTGGCCACAAGGGCACACTGCTGGCTCATGTTTAACTTGTTGTCCACCAGCACTCCCAGGTCCCTCTCTGCAGAGCTACTTTCCAACAGGTCAGTCCCCAGCCTGTACTGGTGCATGGGATTATTCCTGCCTAGGTGCAGGACCTTGCACTTGCCTTTGTTGAACTTCATGAGGTTCCTCTCCGCCCACCTCTCCAGCCTGTCCAGGTCCCTCTGAATGGCAGCACAGTCTTCTGGTGTGTTAGCCTCTCCCCCCAGTTTAGTATCATCAGCAAACTTGCTGAGGGTGCACTCTGTCCCTTTCTCCAGGTCATTGATGAATATATTGAACAAGACTGGGCCCAGGACTGACCCCTGGGGGACACCACTAGCCACAGGCCTCCAACTTGACTCTGCGCCATTCACCACAACTCTCTGAGCTCGGCCATCCAGCCAGTTCTCAAGCCACCTCACCGTCCACTCATCTAGCCCACACTTCCTGAGCTTACCTAGGAGGATGTGATGGGAGACAGTGTCAAAAGCCTTGCTGAAGTCCAGAAAGACAACATCCACTGCTCTGCCCTCATCTACCCAGCCAGTCATTCTGTCATAGAAGGCTATCAGATTGGTCAAGCATGATTTCCCTTTGGTGAATCCATGCTGACTACTCCTGATCACCTTCTTGTCCTCCAGATGCTTAGTGATGACCTCCAGGATGAGCTGTTCCATCACCTTTCCCGGGATGGAGGTGAGGCTGACAGGCCTGTAGTTCCCTGGCTCCTCCTTCTTGCCCTTTTTGAATACTGGCGTGACATTGGCTTTCTTCCAGTCCTCAGGCACCTCTCCTGATCTCCAGGACCTTTCAAAGATGATGGAGAGAGGCCTAGCGATAACATCCGCCAGCTCCCTCAGCACTCGTGGGTGCATCCCATCGGGGCCCATGGATTTGTGGATGTCAAGTTTGGACAAAAGATCTCTAACCCGATCCTCCTCAACCAAGGGAGAGTCTTCCTTTCTCCAGCCTTCCTCTCTTGTCCCCAAGGTCTGGAATTCCTCAGGACTGGCCTTAGCAGTGAAGACTGAAGCAAAGAAGGCATTCAATAACTCTGCCTTCTCTGTATCCTTTGTCACCAGGGCACCCGCCCCTTTCAGCAGCGGGCCCACGTTTTCCCTAGTCTTCCTCTTGCTATTGATGTATTTGAAGAAGGCCTTCTTGTTGTCCTTGACATCCCTTGCCAGATTTAATTCCAACTGGGCCTTAGCCTTCCTTGTCGCATCCCTGCACGCTCTGACAACGTCCCTGTATTCCTCCCAAGTGGCCTGTCCCCTTTTCCACATTCTGTACACTTCCTTCTTCTGCTGGAGTTTGGCCAGGAGTTCCTTGCTCATCCATGCAGGTCTCCTGCCCGCTTTGCTGAACTTCTTCCTCAGAGGGATGCACTGATCCTGAGCCTGGAGGAAGTGACGCTTGAATATTAACCAGCTCTCTTGGACCCCTCTTCCTTCTAGGGCCCTACCCCAGGAGATTCCCCTAAGTAGGTCCCTGAAGAGGCCAAAGTCAGCTCTCCTGAAGTCCAGCATTGCAATCCTACTCATTGCCCTGCTCCCTCCTCGCAGGATCCTGAACTCCACCATCTCGTGGTCACTGCAGCCAAGGCTGCCCCCAACCTTCACATCTCCAACTAGACCTTCTTTGTTCGTTAGTACCAGGTCTAGCATTGCACCTCTCCTCGTTGGCGTCTCCACCGCCTGGGTCAAGAAATTATCATCAATGCTCTGCAGGAACCTCTTTGACTGTTTGTGCCTAGCTGTGCTGTCTTCCCAACAGATGTCAGGGTGGTTGAAGTCTCCCATGAGAACCAGGGCCTGTGATCGTGAGGCTACTTCCAGCTGTCGGTAGAAGGCCTCATCGATGACTTCCTCCTGATCAGGTGGCCTGTAGTAAACCCCCACAACAGTGTCACCCATGTTACCCTGCCCTTTAATCCTTACCCATAGGCTCTCAACTTGCTCTTCATCCACCCCGAGGCAGAGCTCCACACATTCTAGCTGCTCCCTCACATAAAGAGCAACTCCACCACCTCGCCTTCCTGGCCTGTCTTTCCTAAAAAGCACATAGCCATCCATGACCGCATCCCAGTCATGTGAACTATCCCACCATGTCTCTGTCACTGCAATGAGATCATGGCCCTGCGACCGCACACAGATCTCTAACTCTTCCTGCTTATTCCCCATGCTGCGTGCATTGGTATACAGGCATTTGAGAGAGCCAGTCAAGCACGCAGGCTTCCCAGAAGAGGTGCAAGAGGATCCTCCATAGCCATGTTGCATGCTGTCTCCCCTGGTTGTATGCACCCGCTGGAGGCATCCTGACTTGAACGGTGTTTTACTGACTCCCCTGCCACTATACCACTCCCCTTCCCCCATCTTGCCTAGTTTAAAGCCCTCCGTACCAGGCTGGCCAATCTGTTGGCAAAGACGCGTGTGCCCCGCTTAGTGAGGTGGATCCCGTCTCTCCCCATCAGCTGTTGATCTTCAAACAGGGTCCCATGGTCATAGAAACCAAAGCCCTGTTGCCAACACCAGCGGCGCAGCCAGCTGTTAACTTGGAAAATTCGTCTACTCCTCCTCCTGTCCTTTCCCCTCACAGGCAAGATTGAGGAGAAAACCACCTGGGCTCCCAGACCCTTCACCACCATTCCCAGAGCTCTGAAGTCCCGTTTGATGGTTTCCAGTTTGCCTTTCGTGTCATTAGCACCCACATGGAAGATCAGCAGAGGGTAGTAGTCTGATGCATGGACAAGCCTTGGCAGTCTTTCCACGACATCTCTTATTCGAGCCCCTGGCAGGCAGCAAACCTCTCTGGACAAGAGATCAGGTCGGCAGATAGGTGCCTCTGTCCCCTGCAGCAGGGAGTCACCCACAACAATCACTCGCCGCTTCTTCCGGGGGTTCCTGCACGGCACAGGGTCTGCCAGGCCAGTTGCCTCCCTTGGAGCCATGCCCAGCTCCTCCTCGGCTTGGAGGAGCTTAAAGCTGCTCTCTACCTTACTCTGGTCTTTCCTAGGCACCCAAAGGGCCTTATGCAGATTTTATGGAAACTGAAGAACCCACTAAAGTTACCATACTGAAAAGGAGAGCTGGAAGAAAGAGCGGTTCATTATAAGGACTGCGAGCAGAGATAGATTTATTTACAAAGCATCTTAAGTTTCACTCAGCAATTCTGATTTTTCTCTATTTTAAGAGTTACTTTGTTCTAGGATTTTTATTATTCTAGTAAAACATTCCTTAAGGGAATGAAAACCAGATATCATTTGATGTGCTCACTTCAAGACGGCAAGGGAGACAAAGGTAATTCTACTTCAAGGGTCTGATTGATTTAGTCCTATAGAGCAGAAAGTTCCCATAAAAAGCAATGTATTGGCACTCAGATTTCTTTAAACTGGGAGGAATTTAGCTTGAGCCTCACTATTGTTACTAGCTGTGGCATCATTTCAAGTAGGTAGATTGCAAGACATTTGGAGCTTTTTGGATCAAAGCTCCCTTTAAGTGAAAACCAAAGTGTAAGCTGTGTAGGTCACAGAACCTGGAGCCGCGCATACCACAGTATTACCTAAGCCAAATGGCACTTTTTCCTCTAATTTAATTTCTAAATTGATCTAACGTTAAGGCATTGATGTGAGTCGAGGTGACTGAGGCTATGTGGATATAAAATCTCAGTGCAGTAAAGACAAATGATAGAAAGCATTCTGGAATATTATGCCACTGTTCAGTCCCCTAAAAGGAGCCATGGTTTCAGTACAACCACTGGATTGCCAATCTAATTCATAATTGGTAAGCAGTCTTCGAAAGAGTCCTGGTAACATCTTAGCTGCCTGAAATGTAGTAGCACATTCTCTGTCTTTATCTAAATAGGCATCAATAATTCATCAATATCCCAGTGATACTCCAGTGCACTCAGTGATGATTATATCAGTGTGTATCCCAAATTATTAGCACTACTTAAAATCTTTTTTTTCATTTAAAAGAAATTAAACAATGTAAATAGTAGTGGAAAGGTAGATTTTTCTCCACAGGAACCTGAGTCTTGCAATGCCTTTGTCTTTGCTTCCCTGTTAATGTTTTCTTTCCCAAACTGGTATGAAGATTATGTATCTTTTCTTAAGTGACTAACCTAGAGCTTTGTTTTGATGCCAAATGATGAGATAAATTATTATTTCACTAGTTTTAGAAATGACTGGGTTGCATAATTTAAAAGTAAAATTGTACTGAACTATAATCAAAGCAAATCTTTCTGGTAATCTGCAACTTTCTCAAAGGTTTATTTTCAGAGACTCCCTGGGAAGAATTGCATAGATTGATCACTTTGCTTCTATATAAAAGAAAATTATTTTTATTTGTAGAATCTTCTATTTAAAGGCACCTATTAAGTGAGACAGAAGGCATTTTTATGTGTTTGTGTTCTCTTTGTTGCTTTGAATTGTACTGCTTGCATGTGTCACAGCAATGAATGACAGATCAAATAGTTTCCTTTGTGGGTATTTAAACAGTGTTATTTGGGTACTTAATATTATCGAGCAAACTTCACTTCGTATTTATCTTATTTTACTTAGCAAATTAGGCTTTCATCATAAATGTTACCTCAACTTCTGAAAAACTCAATATATTTTTGTACTTTACCTAATATGTCTATTTATGTCATTTACACTGAAAAACTTCTTTGTCTATAGTTACAAAAAAGAGAAATATATATTAGATGAAGACGATAGTATTGAAATACTCCATATTACAGCAGTCACTGGAGTTTGATTTGAAGATCTTTTGGTCTGATTTAAGTTGCCTGTTTTTCAGCTAGTGTGCTGCTCCCTATCTACATTTTTCCAGAACCCATTGCATTTTATGTGATAAAGGTGCTAGTGTTGCTACTATATACTTAGGATCCTCTACAGATACCAAGATTGTAGACAGACCAGAACAATGTGAAATTAAAAATTATCGTGCCACATATTAAGTGAAAAAATGTATTAATTAGCAGATCTTCTTAAATGATTGCAAATGGAGCAGCTGTATTTCTGCTGGAAGACTGTCCTTTAATCTATAATACTTAATATTCTTTATCCTTATCTCGAAAGAAAATGATAAGTCGCTCACAGTGCTTGTGGAAGACTCACAAACTGAAGGGAGATAAAAGTATCTCAGTGGCTAAGGTAGTTATAATGGCTTTAGCTGTGCTAGCTCACTTCTTTCTGGGACTCTGGAGTGATGCTACATGGTGAAGTACCTGTTTCCATCCTTTCAGCAAGCCCTTAGGATTACCCCTGTTACTGCGCACCACATGAGAGACCTTTCAGGCATGACAGACACCCCACAACACATCTCTGCAGTTTCACCACAGCCTTTCCAGAACTTGCTCTTCTCTTAGCTCCCCTGCACGCTTTGAGCGCTCGCTGTCATACCTGTGTGAACTCCTGATGTGTGTGGTTGTTTACAAGTGTCTGCTAGCAAACCAAGATGAGTAGCACCGCGTAATGGGTTCACAGGACATCTTACATACGGTTCAGCTTTTCTCTGCCGTGTGTTGTACTGGCTTTGGTCAGTGCTGCTAGCTGTCCAGAAGCTGGACTTCTGGCCCAGCTGGCCTCTGGTGCTGGGATAAGGAGCCAAGACTGATCAGGCCCCATGAGCATCTATTTTCTATAGCTGCCAAGGAACAAGGTGATGCCATGGGAAATAACAAGCACGCTGATGATCTCGTCATGCGCACTGATGTGCTGGTTGCTACACAGATTTGTGTTTCCTGGGAAACCCCCTTTTCAGTTCTCAACCTATCATGTTAGGGCAAGAGCCCAAGTAAAAGCTAGCAGTTGTAGAAATTAAGTACTGGAAGGTGTGAGGTTGCTCTGCTCTTAGTGATCTGTATGGGCGCTTCTTATAGCTGTGGCTCTAGTGGTGGCCACAGATGTAGCCCTTTTGCTGGGGACTCTCATGTAGTATGCCATACGGTATTGGAGCCTATTGGTATGCACTTTATTGTTAGTAGGTAATTATAGTGACTCTTAGAAATAAGATTTTTTCCTACATCCTGCCATATGAAGTCATGAGGGCCGGGGGACATGATATGGAAGCATGGTGGTGTGGGGTATGTTGCACTGCATTGGACAATTATGTATGTAAGAGCTTAAGCAGATCTAGGAAGAGTTGCTTCTGAGTATGAGGTGATCCGGGAAGTGTGCAGAGGACACTGCTCTATGACTACCCAGACCAGTTCCATCCACCATACTTCAGTCGTAGAAGTTCAAGATGCTCTTAGTTGTGCCCAAAGGCTAAGATGGGGAAGCTGAGGAAATTTATCTGTGAATGCTCTGGGGGCACTGTCACAAGGCAGTGTATGTAGCCAAGCAAGCTGTATATTTTAACATGTTGAAATGAAAGACATGGGAGATGGAGGATGCTCATTGAAGCTGAACATCTTAGAGACAACAGCCTGCAAAAGCTAATGCAGCCATTGTGTGAATATTGGGAAAATATTACTACACATTTGACACAGGGGCAGTTTTTTTTTTTTTTTTTTAGAACAGTGTGTCCAGTTCTGATGTCCACAATTCAAGGAAGCTATGTAAAAATTGGAGAGACTTTAGAGGACAGTCATGGTGATGATGAAAGAAACATACCTTGCAGTATGAGACTGAGGAGTTCAATTTGTACTGGTCAAGACAATGATTAAGAGCTAAGAGAACTAGAAATCTCCTGTGGCCTCTTCCAGCCCTAGCTCTGCAATGTAGCATTAAAGGAACTAATGGCTGTGACTTGAAGTTAGAAAAATGCAGAACAAGCACAAGATTTTTTTAACAGTGGCAACCATTTTCCTTTGGGACAAGTCACCAAAGTTGTGGCTGTGATTTGCGAATTTTAAACTCAGGATTTTCTGTTTGCTTTTCTAAAACATTTATCTAGTCTACTACAGCTATTGATATGGGAAGAGTGATGAGTTGAGACAATTCCTATTGGTTATTTTGTAGAGGAGGTCAGAATGCAGAATTATAACGGGTCTTGCTGGTCTTAGACTGTGTAATCTGTAAGATAAATTAACATTGTATATTTTTTAACTTGACTTATACAATATTTAGCCGTCCTTTAACTAAAAGTCTTTTTTTTTTTAATTCAGTTAACTTCACACACTTTAATAATATGATCCTTTATTTACATAGTTTTGCGTGCAATGTACTTCTGCTTTTATATGCTGTATTAGGATCAACTGTTGCAGTTAGGACATGAGCTACAGGCATTGCATTTTTTCTTGTCATGCACGCAGATTTTGATTTTTTTAAATCCTGAGAATAACTGTAGTTTTGCTAATCATAAGATGTGTTCGTGGGTATGTTTAAATAGAAAAGTTTTATGAATGAAAATTCCCAATACTTAATAAACATAAGCAGTTCTGCACTTAGGGCTGATTTAAATTGATTTCATCTTTTTAGTGGAATTATTCTGGTTTATACCAGTTGAAAAAAAGGAATGCATACTCTTTATATTGGTAATGATAGGCATTAAAGTTGCATCTTGTTCTAGTAGTTTGCTAGAAGAACTCACAGGGGATGTAAAAGCAGAGATCTTAAAAACTGTTTGGGGAAGTTTGGAATTATACTTCAGTGATTCTTACTGTAGGATAGTCATTAAAAATTACATTTCTGCTAAGCCTTTGATGTTAAATCAGACTCAGTAAAAATGTGAAGATTTTTTCTAACCAAGGCTTATTTTTATCCACTGTACTAGTCAGAGATTTCTCTTTATATTATGTTAAAAATTTTCTTTCAAAATCCTTCTTCCATGTTACTCCTGGCCCACAGTTTTAATTGGTCACTTTGGCAATGAGTGCTTCCTTATTTAGTTGACTACCTGGGTTAGGGCCGTAGCTAACATGCTTAACTAACTTGGACTGATGCATGAATCCTGTAATGCTTAAAAAAATCTTCTTCTGATATGCATCTTTGGCAACATACCCCACTGCAAGAGAAGCAAGCAGACTTGTGTTCATCACCTTACAAGAAAATGTTAAGTCATATTTAAATTTCACTTCATATCTTAAAGAAACTCAATGATGTATAGTCAGAATATCTAAATAAAGTTCTGAGTTGAAGGCCCCCAACTGCTCAGACAACTATGAAAGCATGAGCTCCTCACATTAACAGAACAGTACAGGGAGGGATGTAGTTTTAGGAGATGTTCCAAACGCCAAAACTGTTATCATACTGTTCAGTTAATATGTGTGGTCACTAGGAAGAGCAAGCCAGAGGCTGCACGTTTTGTAGGATGTATCTGTTACACGTGTACTTACATGCATGAATAGTTGTCATGACATATGTATTATCTGTCTCAAAAATATATGAAATTGTAGGATTAATAGTAAAAGAACACACTAAAGAATACCTAGAGAAGCTGCTGGGAAGATACTAGAAGAAAGATATAGATTTAGAGTTCCTCAAGGCAGTTCCTCCCAAATAAGTAAGGCATTAGATCACTAATACTGCAAGTGAGATAAGATACTGGAGTAACTCTGGATGAAACTGGTTATTATGATATAGAATTGTTTTTTAAATTTTATTTTCATGTTCCCAATCTTAACACGTTGCTTTACAAGAATAAATACGTTTTCATCTTTAACCTTATCTGATATTAAGGGTGGTTTCAAGTGAGCTTGACGAGAGCAGTCGTGTTCTTTCTCATGAAGCAATGAATCCAAATGCAGATAAGGCTTTTGAATGCCTGAAACCTGGGATATATTTAGGAATTTCAGGAACTGAATGTAATTTCTCTCACAATTCAGGAGTTATTTTGAAGGCTGCTGTGGTTGACAGGATAGGTGTTTGGAGAACTCTCCTGAAGTTAATGTAATTAAACACGCATTTATTTGCACGAGTGGACAGGAATGAGAGTGCATTAGGCAGCCTCATTTGATGTGTGGCTGTGCTAACGGAGACAATGGCCTAACTTAGACTGAAATAAATTTTCGCAGGAACGAAGGACTCAGTCCCTTCCACTCTAAGTATAAGATTTGCTTCATTGACTTGCTTTCCCTAACACAAACATATGCACTGAAGAAAAAAAATCCTAAACAAAACACACACTGCCTATAATTTTGTCCTGGGGAGTGAATTAGAGGAGAAGCACGTGACAGATGTTAGTCAGGTTGCTCAGATCCTGCAGAGGGGCACTCACACACTGCAGGGCTGAGTGCTGTGTAAGAAGCTGAATGGGATACAATAGTATATTAGCAAATCAGGCTTATTCATGGAGGATTTCATATTTGGTGGGGGAGAAAAATGTGATGTATCTATGACATACCTCTTCTCTTCTGGTAGTACTGTCTGTGAAGAGAAATCCTTGTGGATTCTGTCATCCAGTATTGTATGTATTTTAGGCAAGGAAAAGTAGATCATATAGTTGATTTTCACATAACAGATAGAGGAAAGTGAAGTAGGAAAAGTTAAGACGATAGTTTTCTTTTTCTTATCAGATTCCTGAGGCAGTTGTATGTACACACAGTTTTATGAAGTACTCATGGCAAACACAATAGTTAATCATGTATACAGGACTCATGTTGAATTATATCTGAGTAAAAGAATATATGATTTGTCATATTTGGTTTTTTGTGTCCTTAGTTATTCTGTGATTAACTTGTGATGCAACTGCAATACTGTCTGTATTATTACAGAAAAAAAAGAATATTTTTTTCCAAACTAACAATACAAAATCCTTAAAAAGAAAAGGCATCTTTAAGTACAAATGCGTGAACATTTTTAAAATCCTGTCAATTTAGATCTCTTATGACAAATTCTCCTTGGGATAATTTACGGTATTGTGGCTATGGTACACCTCAGGGGATCAACAAAGAAGTTAATTGTTCCTCTGAGAGGTACAATTTCCACCCTTTGCCCCTCAATCAACAGCTTGCAAAGCAGTAACAGAAAACGTGGGGAAACATTGAGGCATTTGAAGTGATTTCTTCTAGGAACAGTTCATTCCAGAACACAGAAAAAGAGAAGTTACTGCTGGTGCAGGGTTCTTATATGTCCCTCTGGCTACTCTCGGAGACGGGAGCTGAGACTAGACTGATTCAGGTCTGATCCACGATAGTAATTTCTATGTTGCTTAGTCATAGCCTTTGTTAATCTGGGTCAGTTGATCAGCACATTAGGAGCTGTAACCCAGAGCCTATCCATGTTCTGACCAACTGGTAAGGATAAGCTTAGCAGCAGGCTGCGCTGAGCCTGCTTATTCAGGGTGAAATAAAGACACACAAGAGCCTTTGAGGGGTAGTTTCTTGTTTCTTGTTTTACTAGTGTGTGTTACGCTAGCAGGAACTAGGGGTAACTCATTCTCGACAATGGTTCAGCTGTTAGTGAATAATCAAGTTTATTAACATGTCACAGGGCTGTGTAGTTCAGGTATTTGGAAATATGTGACTCTCTGATGTTGAAGATGTTTATTGGGCAGTCAAATTGCTCAAATCTACCCTACATCTTTATATTACTATAAAATGCATTGATATTGCTTATATTCCACTATTCCAAACAGTTTTGTGTTCTGTGTTTTTCTGACCGTCTTTCTTCTAGTTACCTCTTTGTCTTGTAGAGTTGCCTTTAAATTATTCTTTGGAGGAAGTACAAAAACAATTCAATTTTTGCTTGTTGCTCTCTAATTAATATTTTTGTAGCATCTGCAGCTTTCTGTAAAGACATGGGCTTACCTCCTGGAGCTCTTCAGTGTCCCTGTTAATGCCAATATAGCAACTGGATGTGGTACTGGCAACACAGTCCACCAGTTCATGCTATCATATAGTCACTGAGTCTCTGTGCTTCTCACCTACTGTTTAGTGTTAGCAATATTTTTAGGCTCGGCTGCTGTAAATGACTCAAGTGTGATCACTGTGCTTTCCGTGTTCTGTCATTTGTACTTGTGACGGAGCTAAAACTGCTTCTCTTGTCCTTTACAGCAGGGAAAAATTAAGCAAAACTTTCAGTGGAAGCACTTTGCTATTTCTAGACAAAATTCTGCATCTAGCTGTTAATATAATTCCCAACAGCATGAACTTCTGTGAACGTTACAGATGAGAAAAACCTGTTAGGTTACCTAATCTTCCCTTCAGTTGGGCGTACACTAGGTTCACATAAGGCACAGCCGTGTTACATCTGCACTCAAAGAGAGCCTTATTTTCGCAGCGCATGAGTGCTTCAGTGATACTGGAAAGAAGAAAAAAAGACCTTTTTTTCCTGCAAAGGGTGTGTGAGATGAAGTTGTAGCACATCTGCATGAAAGGCTCTTTGTTCATTGCTATTGTGCTAATGGTGCTTTGAATACGAATGTTTTGTAAGCAAGAAACAGGCAATGATTCAGATGAGCAGTGCCACAAAGAAAACTTAAGCCTGACTGGGAGTGAAAGAAAGTCCTTGGCATTTTGGCAGTCTGTTTTTGAACAGGCTGCACAGACTCAAGTAGTTAAGATCATGTAGATATATATAAAATAAATGCAGTTCTGAAGCTGTAGTGCCCACTACAAATATGAAAAAATCATATTTATGTCACAGAAAAATTGCTGAAGGATTTACTGGTAAATAGGTTCTTTCTGTATGTGTGTGTGTGTGGGGGGGGGGGGTTTATTCCTTTATACATGCCTTTGCCCCTGTTGAAACAAAGGTGAGGCATAAATTTCCAGCAGGCTTGAAGTCCCTGCAAGTCCATCTGTTAGAAATGGAGGTGCTATCTATCTATATTTCCATGATAATCATTATCTCTCATGTGGATTATTTTATATTGGTTGCTGAATTTACAAATCCTTTTAAGATAAGCTTAAAACTAGTCATGATTTCACCTGAATAGTGAAAATTTAGGAATTTGCAGCTTATTCTAGGATGCAGCATATACTGATAATGATATAGGGTATCTGAATAAAGTTCTGTTTGCTAACAAAAACATACTTAGTCCTGCTTTCATGAATAAAGAGGAATTAAAAAAGCTCTATGACCATTTTCGTACCTGATACTACAAAGCTAATGTACTCAAAACCCTCTCCCTAGGTTTCACCTGTGCGCTGCAGATTTTACAGACAGGGCTAGCTGATCCGTCTTTAAACAATCTTCCTCAGCCACTGCAAGCTGCCTGACAAAGCAGCAAGTGGTGTATACTGATGAGAAATAGGCTAACAGAAGTACACGTAAAGGTGTAAAAAGAAGCATTAGTGAAAAGTGGAAAGCGTGCTGTAAATTCTCTATTTAGCTTTCCAGCAACTTGCCCATGCAAATAGTCCCTAAATTTCTGGACACAGGTGAAATGATGAAAGCTGTTTTTTTAGTCCAATACTAGACAGCGTGTACACAATATTGTACAGTTTAATAAAAATGGTTTATGTTATTCCCGTACGACTGCAATGGTTAGAAGAGTGTTCTGCTGACCAGAGAGAAATCATTTTCTTAAAAGGGATGATAGCAACTTTTATTCCTAAGAGAGCAGATGCATAAATACATGCATACATAGATGTATACATAATTACTCAGACATGGATAATTAGAAGGACAATTTTAGGTCTATTAAGTGAAAGTATAGAAAATTTAGCTGAGTGTCTCTGAGAAGACATCTTGAAGATGATTTTATTTTGGTTGTTAGAAAGATCAAAACTACACAAACGTGTAGGTAATTCAGTATTGTACTGAAAAGAGGCCTAGAGAACTAGCAGTTATGGTTTCTTAAACTACAAGGGGCTATTTCTAGACTGCAGACTTAATCAAGTGGCACTTTGTCGAGGGGAACCCTCCGGAAACCCATTGCAAATTTGGCATGAGTCAGGGCTTGTAAACTTAGTATTGTTCATATTGTTAGAGAATACAAATATTTCCACTAAGGTTTACCTGTTTCTTTTGTAAGCTTGAGTTTGTTGAGAAAGCTTTTTTGCAGGCAGTTATTTTTTAAAGAAAACAATGAAAAGTCCTGCAGGTGGAGTATTTCTACTTGCTTCCATCAGGGTATTTACAAGCTAGGGTTAAAGATACCAAACCAAGCTAAGCTTGTGGGGTTTTTTAAACCCTTGTTTGTATCCAGCACTGGTGTGCAGTTGTTTTCTTTTATTGAATATGAACATGATTAATCTTTAGGAACATGTTTTTGTCAAGCCCATGGGCTTATTGTAGCTGACAGCAGACCCCTCAATAGTGTAGGGTTTAATAAGGGAAGACCCATATACTCCTATGAGAGTTAAAAAGGAGTTCCATAGAAATTACACTAAAATTTATGGAACAGAGGAGTTTTGCCCTTGCAAATTTTATAGGCTGCCGTAAGGGTTTATAGAGAGGTGATCATTCTCCATTAATCAATATAGGATGTCTTTCTAAAAGGTATGCTGCACCTCCATCAGAAATTATTGAGATTATTACAGGAATTGCTGGGTTAAACTTTATGGCCTTCATTACACTGGAGATCAGATTAGATCAGTATAATTGGTTGTTTCTGTCCCTAAAATCTATGAATCTATCATGCTTCCTGTAAAGGAGGGCAATAAAGAAAAGTAATTTAACTCTCAGTGGCCTGCCTTGGTCAACTGCTTTGTGTCTGACAGTCTAATTTTTAACAATTTCAGTAATTGCTGCAGAACCAAAAGTGTTTACAGCACCCTATTTCCAGAGTTCATAAAGTTTACAAAAGGAAGTCAGCAAATATTATATGTGCACTGTCACTGTGTCCGTTGGCCCAACCAGTCCTTACTGTACTGCTTTTGACAGAGGTCAGGACTTCTGCTTGCCAGCATAGTGGCTGTGGCATATGAACATTTGCATTGCCTACCCTAAGAAAGAGGCAGTATTTCCCTTTTTTTCCCCACCCAATAACCAATCTCTCTGGTCTGTCTGATTTCACAGAAATAATTTTGAAAATTTCAAGTGATATTTTCTAATGATGATGGAGAGACGGAAAATACTGGCCTTGAAAATACCTTCTGTGGATTTTCATAGATTTTCTGCATGTGTTTCAATGAAAGAAGTTTTACCTTGTTAGGTGAAGAAAGAATGGCTCTTTATTCCTTCCAATTAGTGGCTGTTTTTGTTATAGAGCCCTTTCTTGTTGTAGTGTATTTTATATTGTAATATAAAAAGAATTTTTATATAACATTACATTACATAAAGAATTTTGATGAAGTAGAATCTGATACATCTTTGAAAGTGATGCTGTGTGTTTTACTTACATATATATACTGTTACTTTACATACACAAGGTAAAAATATCCTCATATTGACTGGAATTTGGAAATGGTTTACATTACGTGTCTTTTTAACATATATCTCTCCTGACATTTTGTGCAATATTATATAAATATATTAAAAATAGAAACCTTACATGATTATAAGTCATTTTTCAATTTTTGATTTTTCTTCAAATACTAAGACGTAAACAGAGAAAGCTTTGCTTGGTTTGGAGGCTAGTAATTGCCCAAATTAAGGACAAAAAAAGGAGAGAAAAAGTCCAAGTTTCATGTCATATAAATCCTAAGAAAGGAACAGTAATATTTTGTGTGTATATGAAAAGCAGCATTAAGTGGAGTCACATGGCTTCACCTGCCAGTCAGAAATCATGCTTGCATAGTCACGATGTCAGATTGCTTTCTGACAAGATCTGTGATTGATAGGACCGTCCACATAGATCACATCCATGTGTAACGGTGCTTCCTGTTGACAGCCTACCATTTCGATGCATGTTGTGTGAATTAACCTTTATGCTGTATTTAAACTCCTTTGCTCTCCTGTTGGTCAAACACTGGTTAATGAAAGCACAAATCATGACAAAAGCCAGTTTCTAAGCTATCTAGAGCTCATGATAGCTATGAATACCGTCACTGTGGTAAGTTTCCTGGGGAGCTGGCAAAGAAATAAAGCAAAGATATTAATGACAGCAAGTTTCAGGGGAATCGCAACTGATTATATTCTTTGTGTTCTGACTGTGAAAGGTGATATCATATAATCGTCTTCCTTCCTCTTTGATTTCACCTCTTTTACTCATTTTATTAATAGTTTTCTGAATTTTTATTAAGGCAGCATTGATTTATGTTAATATCCCCAGCATAACCACAGCGTATTTGTACTACTTGATCCAAAAAAAAAAAAAAAGGCACAGGCTAACCCAAAAAGAGTTCATAGTTTTCTGTAACACAGCATCTCGTCATATAAAATAGGGGAATAGGTCACAGGAGGTATGATGTAAGTACAGCCTTGTGGCTGATTTTCTAATACTTTAAGTTGTTCATGTAGAAACAGCTGTTGGTCTGCTTCCATGCTAGTCATCAAAACTCGTATTTCAGCTCAATTTGCTTGTATGTTCTATGCCTACATACATGACAAAGGAGGGCCAAGTTTCCCCTTGCTGTGGGTGCTGACAAAGGAAGCCCATTGTACCTGACAACAAGAGAGTTATTATCTCTTTCAGTGCAAAGGAAAATGTCACCAGCACGTCACACATAGCAGCAGTGTATATGCTGACACTGGACTTGGAAAGTACTGACGGCAGCAAGGGCCAGAGGAGAACCACTCTGCTAAATGCTTCTCCCTTGAATGCACATGGAGATTATTGGCTAAATTTAACAGAACTGACTTTAAAGGATTAAAGAATAACTGATTTCGTTTCTAATGTACAGAGTGTCATGCTGTAATTCTCACTGCTTGTCCATGCAGAGGAGGTAGTGCTGTCCCATGAAGAGTGCTGTAGTTTTTTGGTTTTGTTTTTTTTCCTCTCCTACTGACCATGTGCAGAGTTCTCTGAATATACCGAGAAAGCCTGGGTACATAAGCATTGCACAGTTAAAATCCCAGGAAGGACCTTGGGATTGTCCTTGTCCATCATTTCAAAGCGTTGGCTTTCCTGAGCGTATTGAATCAGAAATTGTGCAGTAATGTATGAAACTGTAGGTGGAGCGAAGTGTCAAGGAATTCTTTATTACACAGATCCAAGTTTATGTGCACTCTGAAGCTCAGCCTTTTTTCAGACTCAGTAAGGCTGGTTTATAAACTTCCTGTCACCCTTCTGCACTCCCTTCCTGCTACCAGTCCCATAATTTTTTGTTCGTTCTTTTTTTCCACCCCAGCTTCTTTCCATGGCACTAATCGCTCTACCATGTATTCTATTACATGTTTTTTCCCTACTGTAGCTGCCAACTTTAAGTTCATGCTTTGGCCTCTGCACAGTGCTTACCTCAGTGTGTGCACATAGTTAATAGCTAGGAGCTCTTGGGTCCTTCTTCCTCCCCCCCCAGCTGTCCAGGTTTGCCTGTGCATTGCTTGCCTGCTTAACACAGGGATGGTCATGAGCATCTGCGCAGTGCTTTCACATTCTTCCGTTAACTGCAGTGAATCTAGTCTTCCACTGCACTCTTCTGCTCATATATGGAGGATTGGAATTACGGTGCTTAAAAAATAAAATAAAATAAAATAAAGTCAATTTGTTCCTTAGCCTTCACTTACCGACCTTGTCCTACTGGCTTCATTGAGTAAGTTGCATAGGTTTTTGACCTTACCCAACTGCCTCAATAGCTTCTACATATAGCAGTTTTTTTTGTCCTGTGCTGTCTTTTTCCCTTCCTTTCTTGACTTGCTCTTTATTTTCTATTTCCTATTATCCATTTTCTTGTTACTTTTCATTATCTCTCTCCCTCGTCTCTATCCTTTGCCGTTGTCTTCAGATCCTCTTCTTTGGTTCCAAAATTGCTGTCCCTCTCCAGTTAAATCTGCTGTTCTGTGTGTGCTGGCAGCAAAGTGAAATGTGATGAAAAACTGATCTCGGATGGGTTCTTTGCTGGCATATCACAGATCAGATTTTTAGTAAATTTTACTTTGCTTCCAGCACACTAATTGAATACAGCAGAGCAGAGCAGCAGGGGACAGAAATAGAAGACACGGAGTCCTGACAAAGACTTTCTCTAGGGGTAGGTGTTCAATTAGCATCCCTTATTAGATGGCAAATGCTAACTACCCACAGACAATGCAGCCCTAAATCATTCACGGATTGAAAACCAGTGGGTATGTACATCTTCGGATATTCAGGCACATGCTGAACTCGGTGCTTGTGTTGTGAGCCAGGCTGCCTACTTAAAGGAAAGGTGTCTTGATAAATAGTTGGAAACTGTCAGATTAGAAGAGGCTAGCAGCATATATAATGTGTTCAAAGAAAAGTCTAAAATGTGTAGATTTTATCTGTATTTATTAACCTAGAGTTTCTTGTGATCTCAGGCACTGCGATGGTCTCAGGATACTTGTTGTGACCCTGTGAGACCTGACAAATGATACTAGATTTCTGTGTGTGTGTGTTTCTGTTAGATTGCTTTATAAATGATTGAAAAAGACGTGTTATAGTTGCTGTATGACTTTTTCTTGTAAACAATTGTAGTAATTGCCAGAGAAAGGCTAGGGAGGTTGACAGTGAACAGATACACAATCTCAAATGAGAGCAATTATAAAGAGAAGAAAATTGGCCATTGAAACTTAAAATGAAAACAGACATAAGCTGACTGTGAAACTAATTTGTAAGATTTTTTTTTCCTTATTAGAATATTGTTTCTTTCATACAAATATTTGAAAACCTGGATGCAGCCAAATCTAAGATACCTATCACTTCATCACTGAGTCACATAGTATTAGATCTCCAAAGATGCATTGAAAAGACGGAGGCCAGCTAAATACATGCTTGTTTATACACTCAAAAAGGTCAGATCTCTTGTATTCCTGTACATTTAGTCTCTTGTGTTTATTTTCATCATTTATTTATTTATTGTTTGTTTGTTTGTTTGTGGCATCAAAATGAGGAAATTTCACTATTTGGAGACACAAACAGGAAAAGAGACAAGAGCTGTTGAATTTCATCACAATGCTCCCTGAATCTGGATTTTACTTCAGCTTTTGTTTGTTTATTTTTCTTTTGTAGTCTCTGTTTTGTGTTCTGGCGATTTATTATATTTTAGTAATGATTTCTGATTTGTGGGATATCTTTGGACTTTCTCCTTCCTCAACTGTCAGTACATATTTCTTTTACAGAGTCTTACGAAGATTCAGCAAAACATTAAGTAGCTTCTTAAAATTAAACAGATCCCTGAATGTTTTGCTAAATGCAGTGGTTTTAATGTCCAGTCTATGCTGCTGTGGTTTATTAAATAAATTCCTATATAAACATAGCTTAATCGAGCAACCTCTCATGCCACGGCTGAATTCTACGGGATCGTTCATGCTTCTAGCAGAAGTGTCCCTTGGGCAGGCCTAGCTTGGGATGGCATGGATGATTGCCAAACCTGGACGTAGTTGAGACATCTTCTTTATATTATCCTGCTCCTCCCAAATATACGTCTTGCACGATGTAATCTGCACTACTTATGGTAAACCAAGTCTTTTATCCTTTTTTAGGGAATGGGTTAATATTGAAGGTCCCTCCTCAATGCTGGGGAAAGCAATAAGATTTTTCCCCTCTTGGAAATGCAATTGGGGTGAGCTACGGGAAAAACCTCTGCCCCACTGTGCAGTCTTTTACTCTTCATCTAGTTACCTGGTGTCCATTTATAGCTATTATGTTGCTTGCAGGAGGAGATACAACTTTTTTACTTACGTTTTACCACTTCTGCTCAAGTATCCCTCCCAATCTTGACAAGCAAGAGCAGAATGACAGAATGGGTATCTAGACATTGCTATATTGCTGTTCTTAGGATTAAATAGTCTTTGGTTTAGGTGTCTAATAATTGAGACAAGCTAACTCTTTGTGAATTAACACTACTTCCAATTTCTAAGTGGAAGAGAATGACTGCTGTAAAAGGTGTCTAAGGTTTGTGATGTTTCTTTGTTGTATAGTAAAATAGATTAATGTTTGGGGCTTACATGCTATTACAGTTAAATTGCTGCTCTAAAGACAGTTCATGATTACAGCATTTATTAAAGTACTGTGATCCAGTTTGTGTTTCTGGTGGCCTCTTTCCTTTTGCTGCAATTTAACTGATATAGGTTTTTAAAAGCCTATTACTTTGCATAAAATTATTTTCTGTTATTTAATTTCTCATATATATAAAGCATGCTCTCTTTCTGAAAGAAAATGAGGCAAGGAAAGCTCTCCTTGGTACTGACCACCAAGAATTTTGAGACCTCAGGTTTTGCTTCCAGCTCTGCAACAAACCTATGTGACCCTGGGCAAGTTGATTAACCTCTGTACAAAATGGGGTCAATGGTCATCATTTACTGGGTGTAGTTAAAGCTAGCTAAACATAAAAAGTTCTGCAAAGTGGTATGGGATCTTTGATACGTAGACGCTGTATTTGCACAGAATCAAGCAGAGGAGAGAAGTGGCTGGAGCAAAACATTAAAATAGAAAAGGAGGAGAGGTTACAGCTGAATAAAATGGAAGAAATAAAAACGAAAAAAACATGAGGTAAAGAGAACGGAGAGGTTGGGAGAGGAGCAGGATGATGGAACCAGTGATTAGTTGGAGGTGATCAAGCAGTAAATGCTGTGGATCCTGCTCGAAATTAAAAGGGCTTGAAAGAGATCACTAGGATAAATATGTTTTTCTAGCTGCATCTAAACTGATGAACCCAAAGGCATTGCCGAACTTTGAGAATCAGCGCTGATGATTAGCTTTCTTCAAAGTACAAAGAAAAGGACAGTGAAATAATGTATGAAAATCAAAAAAAGGACATATTTTCTCCTCTACATATTTTACATCTTGCATTAAGAGCTACAAGTTGTCATAGAACAAAATAATTTGAAGAAGGATATCCATAGTTACATTACATTAGATGAGAACTATAAGTGATCTCAGCCCTCACTTAAGAGTCATGAAATTTTCCCTACTATCCACTACAAAGAATCTTCTGCTCCTCTACTTCAGGCATCTGGAACTGGCTGATAAACATTAACAAAGCCTTTTTTTTTAACTTTCTTTATGTTCCTATACAATGTTTTTCATTATGATCTGCTGATATTCATTTCACATGCCAGTTTTGATGCCTATGCCGTATGTTCTGAAATCAATGTCAGTATCCAAATGTTATTTTTACCAATATCCTTATTCAGTGAAAAAGTAATATAAATCTTTATTTTATTACCAAGTTACTTCTCCAGTATTAAAAAAAGGTGTAACAATCTTTCTGTGTTTTAGTATAGCATATTTTTAGATGGCTGTAAGTTTTTGTATTTACTGCTACTGAACAAGATTTATCTATTTCTTTGCTGTCACAAAAAGTTCATGCTTTTCAGTTGTGAGATTGACTCAAGATGCAGCAGCTGATAACACTCTGAATGAACAGCAAATGTGTGAAAAGCAAGTACAGAAAACAAAGCTATTCTTCTATAGAAAAGTATATATTATGTTTATATATTATGTTAAAGCAGGGGAGAAGCTTAGACAAAATGTATCTAGTTGCAGTATTTATCAGAAAATAATCTGGGATATTTTGAAACACTTCTCAGTTAAACGTTCTGAAATTGGGACATACTGATTGAGGCACAGACTTTTTTTTTTAATATGTAACTGGAAATCTATTGCAAAATGCTTTATTACAGAAAGGAGTTAAGAACACTTTAGTGGGTAGCTTGGCATCGTGTCGCTGTAACCTCTGCCTGCTTGGAACACCTGCGAACGGTTTGTGTGAGAAGCCCTTGGACGGGCCGCGTTTGTTCCCCAGTTCCAATGGCATCATCCAAGAGAGCAACTCTTACCATGTGCCGAGCACCATCAGGTCCTGTTAACTTCAGTTTAAGTGAAGGGGCACCGCCCTTGTTAGGAGATGCATAGTGTCAGGTCAGATTCTTAAGATGAAATTCAGTTCTCTGCAGAAGATCTGCACAAAGCCTATGTATCATTTAAGTGCCACTTAATTCTTTGTAATGGAATTTGAAGTGCTTTTGAAGAGTCTGATAGTCTTTTTGCTATCTGTCTGCACAGGGCTGAGTTTCACCCCTGGTGAATATACACAGTAAAAATGCAAAGATACTGCCTCAGGAAATACATTATATTCCTTTACTTTGACTAGTGTAACTCAGTTTGCTGATGAAAATTCTTGATAGTATGCTGATAAAATTGTTCTATACTTTGTTCTATATATTATATATTATGCTTCACTGTGATATTCTGCTATAATGGGCAAACTGAAAAGTAAAAATGCAAGAACAGACATAATGCCACAGGTATGGCTATGGCCTGAGCTCTACAAATGTGGCTGCATGGGCTTAACAGAAAAATATGCCTGTAAACACTTCAATTTATTCAGAAGCGTGAGGGTGCTTGCATGGCCCACTCTTGACAAATGGCCTGGATAGCAATGCCTGCTAAGAGGGCAACGTGAGCGCAAATAGTGTGTGTGTGTATGTCACTGTGTGTTTGTGGATCAAATACACAAAAACGTCCGGAAGGCAGTTGCCCAGAACTGCTGATGTCGAAGAGGAAGACAAACATGAGCTGGATTAGGCACTCACCGGGGAATTATCCAGAGACGCTGGAAACGCAGAAGGGGCCCGCTCGCAAAGCGGTCTAGGAGCAGCGTGGGAACGTGTTACCGGGGCGGGGGAGGAGGCGGGGAGGACAGGGGCTGGGGGCGGCGCGGCCGGGGCCGGGGCCGGGGCTGGAGGCGGCGGGGAGAGGGGCGCGGCAGCGCCGGCTGCGCGGGGCCGGACAGCGCTACTGGTACTGCTGCTGCTGCTGCTGCTGCTGCTGCTGCTGCCGCTGCCGCTGCCTCCACGGGTGGGCGCCATGGGGCTGCCCTTCTTTTTTTCTTCTTTGTTTTTCCCTGCAACAATTAGATGTTTGAATTCTTAGGGACTAAATATATGAGCTAGTCTATGCACTTAACACAGAAATGTTTTAGATTTTATATTCTATAAAATTCTTTTGGTATGTTCTAAATTTATGTGGATACAGCCAATACCCAAAGAAAGGACTCCATATATTTATGAAATTATAGATAGATCCATTCTGAGAAAGCAACCAAGCAAACACCAAGAGTAATTCACAGAGGAGAGAAATATTTTTTAAAGATTAGTTAAAATTATGGTTCCAGGAAAACCTCCCACCTGTGAGAGCAGAGGCAAACTAATCTGTATTTTGGAGTTTAACTAACTATTCGGTGATCCTTCATGTTGTTGAGACATTGATAGAAACAGCCATTGCGATTTGTGAATTGTAAGATGTATGAATGCAGGTGGGTGAGGTTTGCTGTTAATTTACTGAGCTTTTTCTGTAAAGCACACAGTTGGATGTGTGCCTTCCCTCAGGAAGGATGAGACTATTAGCTGTTACATAGGAGATTTTACCCTTGAAAGCTGCTGTGATCCAGTTCTTGGTAGAGTAGTGCCTATGGACCTCCAGATTTCTTGTTAATATGTGCTATAAAAACTTAGTGGATCTGCTTCAAAAAATTTTGTGCTTAAGAAAATTGTTTGGGAGTAATTCCCTCAGTGGTATATATTGCCTAATGATCAGTGCAATTCCTATGTAGAGGTTTGGGAGCTAAAGTATTTTTTATAATGAAAATCTTAATATGAATTTCAGATGGAGCTTTCACTGAAATAAATCAGTGTTCATTATATTGCTGGAGCTCACCAGCAATTGTACTGGGACTGAGGACGCAAGTTGTTCATGTCAAAATATTGCAATTGATTTTATTAAAAGACTTTAAATTATAGTTCTATTTGTTGCCATGTTTAGTGGCATTGGGAATTGTATTTTTAAGTAGTTTCAGACAGAGGAAGTCAGGGAAATAGTGATGCTGAATTGCATGTTCAGGTGAGCAGGTACAGCAGGATCTGCCACCAGGTTAAAAAGGCCTGCTTTTAAGCTCCTTGGACCCCGAGTTAATTTGGAGCTCCATAAAATTCTTGTACACTTATCTTTCTAAACATTTCCCCTGTGTTTCTTTTTTAGTTGAGTTTTTGTTTGCTGAAGATCTGTCACATGAGAATGGTGTTACACATCACCATAGAGGAAGATACAGTCCGTGTCTCTGTATATGGACTATCTTGGTTGTTCTGCCCTTTTATCCTTGGACACACTTATGAATGAATTAAGGTGGCAAAGCTTTCTCACAGCGAAGCCCACAGCTATTGAGATGATCTCTGAAGAAACTGAGGACAATTTTCTCTGTGTTAAGAACCTGATCTCATTCTCGTGTCAATAAAAGATGCAGTGTTGTGGGGTCCTTGCCTCATTCAGTGTGAGCATATGGTACCATTCCAGTGAGTGCCTTTCTCTCTGTATATCCCAAACTCAACACTCCATCATAAACTTTTGACTATAGGGAGAGAATGAAAGAATAATGAAATGTTAGATACCAGTCCTAATGCTTGATGCTCTAGCAGAAGGAACTCACATACAGAGGGGAACACATAAAAAAGAATTATCCCTCCCTCTCCCCCCACTCCAAAAAAATCTCTGCCTACAGCTCCTCTACAGCTTGTTTAATGCAGTCAGTTGTTCCAAGACTGCTTGCTACATAACCTTGAGGAAATTTTGTAGAAACAGCTTGCCAGAGACACTAGGTACTAGAAGGAGCCACAAAGCTCGCAACACAGTGCCTTTCATTTAGGGAGCTTCCTGTCAACTTCCTCTCCTCTGTAGTAATAAGGTTTACGCTTCAATCTTTTCCTACTGCTTACTGTCTCCTTTGCCAGGGTTTCCTAGCCTTTACTTCCTGCAATACTTGTCCTTCTTATGTTCTTCGTTCCTGCCCCAAACCGTGCCTACTGCCATGAGTATCACAGTTTCACAATATTATAGCTCCTCTCTCACTGCTGTCTCTGTCATTGTCTACTTACTCTGTAACTTCTTTGGGATAAGAAGTGTCTGCTCAGGTTTATACAGTGTCTAACACAATGGATCCCAGTTTAAGTCATTTTTAGATGCCATAATGATTAGTAATAATGTAAGTCTTTAGTTATTAGCGCCCTCAACAATACTTCACCAGCTACAGTGAGCATGGAATTGGAAAATTAGAAAATTAGCTAGCGTTTATGTTCTTTTTGCCTACAAGAGGGCTGTCTTATGGTTTGTTGTTGTTTAAGTTCTGTTTTTATTATGAAATTGTTTGGCACAGCAGGTGTTGTAAATAATTCTGTAAATTGCCTCAGGCTGTCTACATCATAACCTATGGCTGCGTTATCAGATGATGAAAATAGACAGCTCTAATGAGAAAGTGTTCAGAGATAAGTGAAACGTGAACCCTTCTGCCAACTGTTTTTGTTTTTCTCTTCCATAGCACGAATTATCAAAACAAAACAGTGGTGTGAAATGCTTCCATGTTTAGAAGGAGAAGGCTGTGATTTGTTAATCAATAAATCAGGCTGGACCTGCACACAACCGGGGGGACGGATAAAGACAACCACGGTAGGTCACTTATCTTTCTGTATTTCTTCAGCTTCTCTTTCACTGTAGTCTACTGGGGAACAAAGAGTGAGATTTCTAATTGTGTTTCAGCACAGATAGGTAAAGTCTGATGCCTTATAATTAAACTATGTGCCTAATTGGGCTTGCTGAAATACATGTCCATGCTATCACAAAGACAGGAAAAATATACAGTCCTCACAGTTGCTAAGAGTGGGGATCATACACAAGTTTGCTTGAAAGGGAGCAGTGGTTTAGAGCACACTTAGAGTCAGCCTGAGGACTGTATCTTTTTGCTTTACTGTACAAGAATTTTCTGATGCTGAGGAAGTGCAGGGTATAAAACTGAACACATGGTCTAGCAGGGTGAAAAGAAATCTGTCATCAGGAATTGGGTAGGAAATAGTTTTGCTGTTCCCACTATGCTGAAAAAGCAATTTTCACAGACAGTTCTTCAGCTTTCAATGAGACAATAAGTGAGACCTATAGAAAACGTAGTAATATGAGAGTCCTTCGTTTAGCTTCCGTGTGGTCCTAGTTTGTGATAAAGCCTTCAAATATCTGATTTGGTATCCTGGGTCCACTTGAAGAAATTGTGATGAAGCTGACAATGTATATGACAGTTTCTGGGGCCTAGATTTCTAGAAGATGTTCTCAAACACCAATAATTCTTTGACTTCAAAAAATGGAAAAAAATCTGAAGAATTATAATAGAGCAACATTCTGACAGTTTGCTAGAGCTCTTGAAATGATATTTTCTCCTTTTTTTTTATTAAACGTTTACAAGGAGGTTGATCCTATATTTAAATAAGTACAATTTCGAGAATATTTCATCTTAAACTCTACTTGCCATTCCATCTTAAAAGTACTTACCAGTGAGGACTACATTAAGGCCCATTATCCCCTGCACAATTTCTCTGTCTGAGCAGGAGATAGACACTAGTGCAAAACCTTTATTGTTTCAAAATGTCTGTATTTTGGAAAATTAACATATTTTCACTTTTGAAAAAGAAAAGATTTGGTTATGCATTATGATATATGTACCAAGCAAACTTTTTGAATTGTGATTGCTGTTTTGATACGCCTGTATTTGCCAGATATAATTTGCTTAATTGACAGTACTGCAAAACTAATTCAGTCGCTGATATATTACTTAAATATTGTTTGCCTTTAGATCTTTTGCATTCAAGTTATGTAATGGTGACATAAAATCAAAGGTTGGAAATAAGGATTTGAAATAGTAACAGCAACTTGCAAGGACAAAGAGACTTAGTTATTATGATAACTTTGGCATACTAAATGTAATAATCTTAAATCTCATTAATTCAGGGGTATTTTCTATACCGAAGGTAAAGCAGAAAGCTCATATATTGTGACACATTTGCAACTATCCTTATAGTTCTTTATTTGATGTTTTATGCTAATGGCATGACTGAGTAATGTAAGTAAGCAGAAGATCTATGCTTCGGTATCTATCTTTAAGAAAGTGATTCAGACATCCTTTCAGTTTTAACACCAGAAGCCCAATTCTGAACTCCTAGTTGTCTGTGTAGCTCTTTATTACTATTGACATGAATGGAATTACTCATGATTTTGATTAACATAAATAAAATCATAATTATGCCCCACCTTGGTAAAATTATGGCTATGGTAAGTGCAATATTATTAACAGACTCTACCCTACATGAAGACATCATTGTCAGTGGTGAGGAGAGGTTCAGCCCAAGAGCCAACTGTAGAGCAGCTCTGAGCGTAAGCCCTGATCTAATGTGAAGCAGCTTTCTACAGTTAGTATCGCCCATACAGACACACAAACACACACACATACACACTACTTTTCCGTCAAGCCAAACTAGCAACTCAAGAGTGTTTCAAGAAGCTCAGAATCCAGAAAGAGGGTGTGTGGTAGGGAAACAAAATAAGAAACAACCACGAGCTGCAATACACTCTTACTAAAATTAGAAATGTAGGTTTGGTCTTTGGTTGAAGGGTAAGGGAAGTTTTGGAAAATTGTGTCTTACGTTAACCCTATGAAGTGCATGATGTGATAAAAACCATTAAAAAAAAACTAAAAAGAAATAACAAGAGGGATTATTTCTTGTAGCAGTATTCTTAGGTCAGCAGCTGCTGTTGTAGTTAAGTAACTTCTATTTCCACTCCTAATCAACATATCTGGGTTGCTAGGCCCATACTGGCATCTAAGTATAGCAGCAAGGGTTAGCAATATCCTGGGAAGGGCCAGAAAAATGGTTACCAGGAACTGTGGGGTAATTAATGTGCAAATATATTAAGTGAATTACTACACATTAAATGTCTAATATTCAGTGGAAATAATTCTTGACCACATCTCCAGTGACAGAAGGATGAGGTCCTTAATTTGTTAATTTTCAATTTTGACGCACAGTTGCTAATCTAATATTTGCAGACCTTTTCTGCTAATGTTGGTTTGTATCTTAAAGATACTACTTAGCAGTAGGTCTTGCGTTATCATAGGGGCGATATATTATGTAGTGAGATATCACTGTTTGGTAAATGCTGAAGACAGACATTTGCTACCCATACTAAAGGCAGAACAGTACTGAACTCTGATGGACTGAGAGCAGCTGTTGTGATAATGTAAACTCTTGCATTCATTTCAGATGCTTGTGTAGAAGTATGGCTTTTTAAGTATTGGGTTTAGAAGTAGCACATGAAAAGGCAGTACTAGTTGAGACCCTGTCTGAGAGATGAGTCCCTTTTTGTGTGAGAATATATTTTAGGACATAGAGTTAAATGTGCTTCTGCCAAAAAAAAGGAAGAAATAAGATTCTCTTTCCATAATGAATTTAACATTTAATGTTTTTTTCCTATGAAAAAATCAAGCAAACAGCAAATGAAAATACTCTTTCTCCAAAGTGTAAGTGCAATTTCTGTAAGTTGTTTGGAAAGTGCTGCTGCTACTCTGTGTTTTGTGTCAAAGTTGTTTAGACTTTCTTTGCAGAGCCAGATTTTTTTTAGTGCCTGGCACTTTTTGTAATCACCTCTGGAAATAATGCAACCAAATCAGAATTCTCTCCTCACATGGCTAGCAGTGTTTTATATCCATTTTGTGCTCACTTTGCACAGCTATAAATGACTACACAAGGTGCAAGGCAAAGGAGAATCAGACTCAAAGTATACTCTAAATGGATCTGGATGTCACTTCTGCCCTGTCATCCTTTCTACAAGGTGTGAATGAACCAAGGATTTTTCATCTGCTAAGAGGCTTTTACAGTTGAGGATTGACTGGGCTAACTGCCAATCTATATATTAAGCAGCTGACTGTCAATACAAGGAAACAACATGGCAACTTGTAAAAAAAGTTGCTTGTAAAAGGAAAAAGCAAAAGAATGCTACACAATTGTTAGCACTTCGAACATGCTAAGTACTTTCATATAGCAAATATCTCTATAGTCACTTTAAAATCACCTACCTTTAAAAAGTTGTTCTGCTTTTTCTATTCTCTTTCCTCATTCAATACTTTTTTAAAAAAAGTTATGCAATCTTTTCCAAAAATGAATGTAGTTTCAATAGTGCCAGAAGATATGCTTTTTTCTTTTTTTTTTAAGATACTGCTTCTCTTCTTTGTATTTCAAGTACAAAACTTGCCAGTGTATAAATGAGAAGATACGCAATGTATTGGCTTTACGGGGGAGATTAATTTTAGCACTAAAGTGTATATATGTTGTCAATGATCCATCACTACTTAATTGTTACTTAATTAATTCCTTCTTCTACATGATGTGATTTCAATGCATGGAGCTTAACAGAACATTCATGCACCAGTTCCTCAGTAGCTAACCTTTCTAAACCTTTGCGATTTTACTGCTAAATTAGCTGAAGTGGGAAATTAAGAAATGAAGAAGCTAAGAGAGAGCTCACAGTGGATAAAAGGTGTAATTACTCTGACATGGAGCTCAGTGCTTAGCTAGTAAAATTTACTAAGGATCTAGCTTCACCAAGGGACGTGACTTTCTTAATAGAGTTTACTTACACACAGAGCAACTTAGCATTCCTTGCCATTAATATAAATGACATGCTGGCTGGGTTGGAAAGGCAATTTGTTCCTTACCCTGAGAAATATTATAGTTGTTTGTATTGGCTGCAATTTAAATGAAGATTTTCTGCAGATCTTTTCCTGCACAGACGTATGATAAAGATAAATTGGATAGTATGTACCAGCTTGTTTTTCATCCTTGACTTACCAGCGATGTGTTCTCATTCATACCATTACATTCAATTTTCGAAGTAAAAAGAAAGCCATATATATGTTACATATTTGTAGCATACTTGAGAATTTACTTTTTTTTAGACTGAAGACCAGCTGGAAATGTCCTGAGGCCATGGTCTAGTGGTCTGAGCTTGGGACTGGGAGCCAGAATCTCCTGAGCTCTAATCCCCGCTCTATCAGTGACTCCCTCTGTGGCCTTGGGTAAGTCACTAAACATCTCTGCCTCAGTTTCCCCAGCAGTAAACATAAGATTAGCAATTCTTAACTATGTAGCTCTGTGAATTTGGAAGTCCTAGGTTAATATTTTAAGAGGTTTAGAAACTCAGAGTAACTTAAAAATACAAGTATTGTTATTTATAAATGTCCTTATCAGTGATATTTGTGCTGTTATTAGGTATTCTCGTAACGCTGGCATTCCTGTACTTAGCCTCAGTTATATCCTAGATCTGAGTATCTCTAAGTGTACATTTCACATCACCACAGCTCAGCTGATTTCTTTAGGTTAAGCTGTTTTGGGGAGTTTTTTGACGTCTCCCTTGTTCTAGCTCTGTGTCATTCTAGGACACCATACTGACCAAAATAAATCTTCAGGCTATTAATCTGTCTTTAGACTGATTAAAGCAATGGAATAATTCAGGCATACCATGCTATCTCATATTAAGTTTCCCTCTCCCCCTTTGTGTGGGGGTCAGTTTATGGAACAGATACAGTATGCATTTGATCCATTTATCAGTGGTTCATCAACCGAGTTCCCTCACTGACCTAACTGTATCAGGAATACAGACCAAGATTAAAGAGAATATTTTTCACGAGGTTGGTGTATCCCTTCATCCTGATCCAAGGGCTGTCATAAGAAAAAATTAGGAAATTATGGTAGTGAATTTTCCATCATTCATGGCCAAGATGGTTGGGGGATCAGAATCTTTGGCTATATTTAAACTGTGGGACCAGAATGCTTGCCCATGTGCATGCACAATAGTAAGTCTCAGTCTCTTCTTGACCTTTTTTCTGCGCGGCCCTCATCATAAGGGCATGCCTGCCCCTGCCTCATGAGGGATGTTTTCAGCAGCAGCAGAGATATCAGGCCTCTGTAAGATACCCTTATGTGATGAGAAAGATCATTTCCTCAACTTGATCCTCTTGCAGATCATCCTCAGCCATGCTCATGCTGAATTTCTTTCTGGATCTCTAGAAGTCAGGTTTAAGAAATGTCAAAACCATTAATATCACTAAAAAATGTCTCTGTTCTTAGCACCTGCTGTCAGTCATCTAGATATTCATGATCTCTGAGACCATTGCTTCATCAAGCATTGTGTGTAACATAGGCCTCTGGAACTAATACAAGTAGGTTTGTCCTGAAATTGCTCTTTGAGTAAAGTTTTCTGAGCCCACTCCTGCATAACTGTGAATAAATAGGTATTACTTGGAGTCACCTATTGGAGTCATGAATTTGCATGTGGAATCAGACGATAAAGCAGACAAAGAGAATATGTACCAGTGACTGGAGTTCTTTAAGATGTGTTGTCAACGTGCATAGTCAATTCCTGCTCTCTCTGTCTCTCTCCTCCAGGGTCTTTCCCAGCATGCATCTGCAGTTAGACTGAACTACCTTATTTATATATGTTCTACTGCATATATTCATATGCCAAGTTGAAGAAGGGCAGGACACGAACACCTCTTCTGCAGATATTGTTAAGATAAAGAAGTCATGATATTTGCATTTCTGAGTGTACATATGTACTACCAGAACTAGGTTGTTGGTAATTAACCTCTCATTCTAATGTAATTGCATATCTACTGAGTCAACCCTAGGCACGCACCGGTGCTTTAACTGAACCTTATAATAATATTTTTGATTAATTTGGTATCCTTCCTAATAGTCCTAGTGCTTAGTTTTGTATTATAAGAGAAAATATATATTCTTTACATGTCAGATCCCTGTGTTCCATTGTACACTCTGTAAATTTATATCACCGGGAATTAGATTCAGCTAGTTATTTATTCCATGGCTTTCAAGAGAAGTCTATGCTGTGAACAGATACTATTTTCTCACATAGTCTGCAGCTAGGGTGTCAAAAGATTTTAATCCAATAGTCTCTAATTAAGTATTTTGTGGGCATAGATGTGAGTAGCTGCCTTAAAATTCAAGATGAAAGGTCAAGCAAGAAAACATTGTCCCCAGTTTATGGTTCAGATCAACTAGGATGAAAGATCAGAGATCTCAAATTTCCTTCACTGTATATTTTTATGTAGCCTATAAACTTTCTTTCTCAGTCTTCAACTATAGAGCAGGAAAAAAATTTATTCCAACTACAAAAACTGAAATAAATTTGTAGGATTTTCTTTTTGATGCTATAAATCAAAGAGTACATAGTTTAAATCACATTTTTTTGTGGGCATGTAACGGGAAACTATGAAGCCTGGAAGCTCGTATGTCACATTAACATCAAGAACGATACTAAAAACGTTACTAAAAATATTACACACCCATTTCACATAGTGTGAATATTCATGATGCAAATGTTAGAATACGAAGCTGTTACACATATACATCCATTTTGAAACATTTCTTTTTTCAGAATGCCCCCAAAAAGTTCTGTTCAGTCATGCAAAACAAACTGTAATTCTTGCACTGAGCAAAACAGATAATGAATAAAGAACATGAAATAGATGTGATAGTGTAGGAATTTTGATAGTCCTTTTGACACATTATCTTTTAAAATCATACTTGAAAATTAATTCAGAAAGGCCTGTCACATTGAATACTGCCATTTCAACAAGACCTGACTGAGGAGCTTTAAACAGCACATAATAGTAGGTAACAAGAGTATATTGATGTAGGTCAAGGTGGCCCAGGTGACAGATTTGTGCAAGGTCTAACTTTATTTTATTAGGAATATTTTCAAAAGCATAAAAGATGTTAAGTCCTTAAGTGTTATTGAAAATCTGTGGAAGGCAGGTGCATAACAGACATTTATGTATTTCTATATTCTCCTGCTCTATATCTGTTAAGCATCTGGAATAGAGCTCTGATACTCTGCAGCATTATGTCTACACGCAAGTTTCTTTACCTTGGGGGCAGACCTAAAGAATAATATTGGCTGTTTATCAGTGTAGTTAACTCCTGCCTCTGAGAGTTCATTCTCATCTACTTTTCCTGTTCACATGCATATAAGCATGCTAGGGTATGCAGGGAGGCAATTCAGCTTGCAGAGTTATTATAACATGATGATATCATGGTGAGACTTGAGCTATACCTGTGTTTTGTGAGAGATGAGCAGTCTCATTAGATGGCTGAGACAGGAGGTTGGAAGTGAACAAGACTGGCTGATGCTTGATTCATATAAAGCCAGGCAATGAGAGTGAGACAGGAAAATAAAGCAGCAGGGTACAGAACAATCGGACCTTTTCTTTCAACCAAGAGTACTGCTTCATGGTAGCCTAAACCAATCTAAGTTCTCGTAACAGCACAGGTAGCCTTCTGAATCTATGTCCCTCTAGTCTTTAAAGGAGATGGTCACCCCCTTGAAAGATGCTTGGACTGGATAGGACGAGGTTGAATGGTGATGTTTGTTATGCTGACTCACTGATATATTTTAATGGGAGTAGTATTTTGCAGACCTCTGGAGTAATTTCTTATCTTATACGTGAAGTGGGTAATATGGCTGGAGATGCATTTGGTCATGCCTTAAGTGATGGTACTACCTCAAATCAGAAGTAAGGGATTTCTGTAGCTAAGAAGTATGCAGTGCTGCTTTGGGTGAAAGGGGAACATCCTCTGTGTAATATGCTGCAGTTGTTTGGCATACTGTTCTAGCTTGATAAGGAATTAGTTATGAGTCAGTTCTATGAGTTCACTTGGCCTGTGAGATTTGACACATCTGGGGCTTGCACAAGGGCACAAATTATGTGATCAGATTTCTTTCTGAGAATTGCTAATTTTGACTTGAATTCATAATTAGGCACAGTCTAAGTGTCTGAGCCTAGGGCATGAGCCAACGTGCCCAACTTTGCTATCCAAACAGACAATTATGTGCTATCTAGGTCTACATCAGGACATTGAGTTTTCTCTTTCCAGTGGCTATATAGACAACTTAGGTATCTCTAGAAGACAATTCAAACCCCTTCAGGCTAGTTTTTATCCAATGATGATTTAAAAGTATATATACATTTCAGGGAGATAAGTCTGTAGCCTCTGTTTTAATCCCTTTTGAGTGTGTTATCTCCTGGGCTTGGGCAGACTCTGTCTTGTCTGCTCTCCATCAGACTTCCTGATTTGTATTCCTTGCTGCACAGTGGCTTAGCTTTTGGAAGAGGAGTGAAAAATAGTCGGATTCAGGTCATTTGCCTGGTGATCATGGCATTTTCCTGGAATGTAGGAGCTAGGGATTCAATCCCCTTTCCTCCAAATAGGCCATAAAGCCCAGATTTCCTGCCTCCTAGATGTATGGTCTGACCATTAGTTTAATAGTTAGGCAAAACATGAATGGGCCTGTTATTATCATCCTTAGTTGTGGGTAGAACCATATATTTTCTAACTTCTAATGGCTTAGTGGTTGATATTCTTATCTTCCTAAATCTGGGGGAAAGCAGAGGAGCCTTAGGTGACCATCTCAGAATGTTCACTTCTACGTATGCAGCTAAGTATGCAGAATTTAGAATTTTATTAAAATTTAAAATTCAGACTAACTTGAGAGATACCTAATAAATTTAAGTTTAAGGCATGGTAATTAAAACATTGGATTCCGCAGGTTTAGGCAGGCTGCCTCATCCTTTGTGTTGCTTGTGAAATAATCATTAAAGGGTTTTTTTTTCCTCAGACTTTCAAAATTTATCAATAGTAAGTTGCTATTTGTGGAAGAAAAAGGGGTTGGAGCCATTAGTAAAATTGAACCCAGACTCTGGCATATCTAGGCTACTGCAGGTAATCCAGAACATCTGACTTACATATATAGTGATGGGGTAATGTGTTTAGTGTGGGATAGGGGAGTGTTGCAAAATGCATTTGTGGGAGGCAAATCCCAGACATTTAAATATGATTACTGGCTTTAGTTTCGTAGTCACATTTTATGTCTTTATTTTTAAGTCAAATCATCACATGGTGCTCTCATTCCATGAAACAATTGGACCTGGAGGAAGACAGCCTTTCTTTCACCTCCATTTCACTTATTGTTTGGGTACAGAGTTTAAGTGTGTACCTGAATTTTTAAGGTATGGAAGTCATCCTGTTTCAGTAGCTTTTATTATATTAAGCATAATTCCTTTCATCTCTGTTTTTCCTTTGTGAACTGCTGTCTTATTCTTCTCATCCTTGGTGTAACTAACTCCACTGAAATCAGTGGACTTACATCAAGAATGAGTTTATCTGTGTATGTAATAATGCTAGCTATTAGGTACTCTAATTACAAAATACATGCTTTGCTGAACTGCTGTGTTTCTGTCATCTCCATCATTAATTGCTTCATCCTTCTTAAAAAGTGTTAAGAATATAAGCTCCCTGGCAGATGTTTACAATGATATCAGTGAGTCAGGCTAAGAGCACTTTGGTAGCATAGCATCCAGCTGCTCTACTTAAGAGAGTGTGAAAATGTCTCTACCTGCATTATCCAAATGGTCACACCGTTCTCATGTGTTGTTAGCTGGCTATAACGATACCCATACATATATTTAGTAATGCAGAAAAACACTTCCGTTCCATACCATAGAAGTCACAATTTATTTTTCATTTAGGAAAATAGAAAGAAAATTGGGCCAAAACTTCCTCTGATTGTAATTTTTTGCCTAGCATGCACTTTGGATTCAACAAATAAAAATCAAATTATAATAAATGGAGGGATATGTTATCTCTTTAATTATGAACTTAAAGGAAGTGAAAGGAACAGACAAGATCACATTCCCTGTAATTTAGACATCTCAGTGAAAGCTAGGAATGCAGCGTTTTATCTTGCATGTATATATTAACTATGTCAAATTAATGAACTTTAAAATGAAACAAAAATTTTGGAGTGTCTCCCAAAGTGCTGCAGAAGTTGCTGACAAGGCAGTTTATGTTGGAGTGTTTAGAAGATACAATACTGAGCACATTTGTCAGCTCTTAATAAAATTGCTGAAGTACCAGGAATTTGCATAGAAATAACACCGTTTTTAAAAGGAAAACAAACAAAAAATAGACATGCACAAAACATCTGCCATAGAAATGTCTGTGTTCATGCAAAGAATTCTGCCATGAAACCAAGAATTGCATAAAAACTTGGCACCATAGCTTAGAAGAGTATTATAGCTAGGTTATAAAGAGTGAAATATTTGCACATCCAGGTTTATGTGACTTTTCAAGGAAATGTTCATTACAGTGTTATAAAGCTTAACCAAAATCATATAATCTGACGGAAAAAAAAAATACTTATTTGTAGTTATCAGATGTAAAAATAATTTGTTAAGTAGTATATATTACATTACAAATTCAAATGTGTGGCTTTAGTTGTAAAATTGTTCTGTGAACAGTGGGACTAATGAAGTCATATTCTTTATCCTGTGCAATCCTGAGTAGTTTTCCTTAATGTGACCCAAAACTTCAAGAGGCCCAGACCTTCTTGGAACGTGAAAATATATCTAGTTCCCTCCTGTGTCCTCCTCTTCCCCTCACTGCCGTGTCGTGTGCTCCTTCCCACCCACAAAATACTCTCAGATACCTTACCAGATATTTGGCATTCTGGCAGTATGAGCCCTGGTTTGTGCAGGCTATATATGCTGATTGACCCTCCAACTGCAGTTCTTCCCTCAGCAGGAGCTTTAATAAGCATTAGTTAGTCATTAATAATTTGTTTATTCTGCCCTGATGCCAAACTTTCAATCTTTCAGGGACTTACTATTTTTGTGATCTCTATCAAATTTAGATGAAAGTAGTCGACAGGCTCAAAAGTTAATAGTTTGATAAGAGCCTATTAAACATCATAATTTGAAGACAGGTTAGAAATGTAGAATAGTTAAGTGTGTGTCATTGTTGATATTTTCAGATTGATTTTTATGGATTGATTTTACAAGTATCACATGATTTTCAAGTTCAGAGTTGTCACGGCTTTGCTTATGGAATGATCCACTGAAAAGCCATAATGGAGCTCACAAGAGTATTATAAATAATCACTATATATTTTTATGGAGCCTTAGTCCAGGCACAGACTACTCACAAATCAGGTACAGTTTGTAAAATTTTTGCTAGCGTCAACAAGACTGAAGACATACTGTGCTGTATTGACTACAGCATCAAATGAGAATCTTGGTACAGCTTTTAAATTGTCACCATGCTGCATTAATAAAACTGGAAGGAGTTTTCTATATGTTAGTTCAAGAATAGCTCTGTAATTCCACATTTAGGGAGTAGAATGTTCCCAAATAACCTGTCTCATAAGATGTGATTTCCTTTTTAATGATTTTAGTGCCTACTTACGAGCGCATAGGTAGACAATTATTATATCGAGAATATCGACTTTTACCCACTTGTAACCACATATCTTTATGCATGAGGGCATCTTTTGTAGACATGACGGGCTCAGCAGCCAGCCTCTCCTCATCCATGACTGGGTCTGGCCTACTGCTGTGATCCAGCCGCAGAAGACTTGGCCCAGTGACTGTATGCAGTGCACAGTGCCCATTACTTCCAGGGCAGTCAGCAAAAGGAGCAGAAGTGAACTAACACATGGACTTCATATGATTTTTTCTCAGCAGCATGGAAGCAGGTTCCAAGCAAATCTTATGCGAGTGAGACCACCATGTAACAATTACTGAAAAATATTTTCTCTTCAGTTCTTTTTCCCTGAGAGGAGGGCTAAAAATCCATTCACTTACCTTATTTGCTAATAATAGGTGGTGATATTTCCTCTGAGTATCACTATGTGTGGAAAAGCAGAATTTGTAGAGCTTATTTCAGTAACATTCTGTTGACCAGCAGTGAGTATGTAAGTTTCATCATACTGCACTGTTTTGTACTTACTTTACTGTATTATGTAAGAAAAATCTAAGGATTTCACTGCTTGGCATCAATGACCAGACTGCAGTAATGGATTCAGTACTCTTTCAGGTTGTCTTCTATTACTTGTTTATGTTCTGATTATAATTTTATTTTATTTTTCTTAGTATGTATATGAAAAGGTCTTTTACTGGTGAATAATCAAACATAGTAGAACTTTAATCTTTTCAATAAATGAATATCATCCATAAAAATAAAACTGAGTTCTGTAAAAGACAGAGATAATATTGCTCACAAATTATTTTCAAGCTGGTTATTCTAAAGTGGCTTATTATCAGTGCAGAAAGAAACTGACAGGTTATATTTCTTCATTCTCTGATTCTATCTTTGAGCACTGTGATTTCTGGAGCAATCCCTTTCAAACCCAATATTCCATTAGGAGACAACAAAAAAACGAAGAATAAGATCCTAGAGCAAAAATTATTAAGAAAACTCTAGAACAGGAGTAATGTCTGTGCTTGTAGCATTGCATATAGTATATGCTTCAGTAGAATGTTTTGGTCCAGCAGTCTCTCTTAGCTCCAGAAATCTCCACATAGCTCTTATGCCATAATTGTCATTATGGAATGGTATCCTTTCCTGGTCCTGGCCCCTAGGGAGGATTCATGGTGACAAGAGAAGGAGCTGAGTGGGGAGAGCCTGAGTAGATGCAAGATGTTATTTCTACTACATGCATACCAACCCCCTCTTGAAAGTTTCTCGGAAATTCTTCTTGAAAATTTTCCTGGAAAATCTTAGATTGCTTTGATTGATTGTTTTATTCACCATTTTATGAACAGACTTGATTCCTGGGATGGACTGTTCTTTAGAAAGCTCTAATAGAATTGAATTTGTTAAAAAGTGTTGTGGAAGACTGTAGCTAAGGCAGAATGGGGGCACCTCTTTGCTTACAGTCGTAGATTCCAACAGATTCTGGAGATGTATGAATCTATGAGTTCTGAGAGCAGAGTCCGTATTTTCATTTTATATGCTCACGCCCTCCACCTCACAAAGAAATAAAATAAAGACCTGAGGAGAACCTTCATAGGAGTGTGTATCATTTATATACATATTTTAGGGTAGAACAAGTAGGCCCTTTTTTTTTTTTTCTTTTTTTTATGTATCATAATTTTTAATTACAGCAACAGCCAGTAGGCTCTTCATTGTGAAGTTTCTGCCGAGAAAAAGGCTTGTAGACCAAACAGATAGGATGAGATTAATTTCTTCTTCTACAGTATATGGAGAGAGACAGGTCGAAGAAAAATAGGATGAATAACGTCAGAGATATACCTGACTCTCTTCATGTACTGTAGAGGGAAAGCAAACACAAGCTAAAACTAGGTGGCAGAGTTTGGTGAGATGTTTCCCACCTTTACAGTCGTAACTTTTTTTAAAGTAAACTGTGAAGATTAAAATGTTTTCCTGGACTCAGATGCCTTATTGGGTGAGGAAGCAGTTTCAGCTTTTGTTGAATGTGTTTTGCTTTTCAGAGGTCACAATAAGTTCAGTTCTCTCTGTGACTTAGAAGCCTACATTCTAATCATCTTGGACAAGATGATGGCCTTTGAAGCTGAAGGCCCATCTGAGCCTTTCATTTATAAAGCACACTGATTCTGACTACCAAAATCTTGCTCAGATTTTATCTGTTTAGGTAAAGGTGTAAAAGCCAACTAGCATCAAGTTGGTGTCATTTTTCTCCCAGAAAAGGTTGGTATATAAAATAGAAATTAAAAAGATTATATTTTCTTCTTAGGAATGAAAATTATCAATACTGAGATCTTAGAGCCTGCTAATAGCAATATCCCTTAGGATATTATGCCTTGATAACAGTAATCATTGGCATTTTTTTCTAATCTTCCTGAGAACAGTATAACAATGATATCAACTGTCCCATGTCTCTCCTCGGACTGGTACACTGAATGCTCTGCAGGCAACTAATGAAGGATTTCAGGATGTAAGTCTAGCATTTACCACATTGCATATTGAATGCCTCAAGGCATGGTAAATACTAATCCTGTAGTATCATCTGCCAGCTGAAAGATTTCGTCTTTCAGACAAGTTTCAAGTGAGATGGTTATTGGCCCACAGACACCTACTGTTGCTTTCAGTTGAGGACTTGCTCTCGGTCTCCCTTACTGCTATATCATGAACAGCACCTTAAATGTAGGTAATCTCATTAACACTCTGAGCCCTCTGAAGATAGAAAAGCCCTGATAACGTCAATCAGAGAGCTTTCATCTAGAGTGCATGAAGTACCTGGCTAGTCATTTGAGTCTAATTTTGTTAGATGATTGTAAAGAAAGGGCAGTGAGCCCGTGGGCTCACCAGTCTAGAGGACTGCTGCTCTTCCAGAGCTCTGTCCCTCCTAGAGCCTATGCAAGCTAACTTGACTTGACTTGATCACAGGAGCGGTTCGAGGGTGGGGGAAGATCTATCTTTTACAGTCCTGTGGAAACAAAATCTCTCAAATTAGGATGAGCATGAGGAATGTAGAAAGCACTAGACGTACATAACCAATTTGAAAAGTCTAACAGCTACAGTTCCTTTTATAAAGAATGTATTTTTTGCTCCTTTGTTTACTTTCTGTAAGCATATTTTCCTTTTGATGCACTGAAGTGCAGTGAAGCCATCATTCTCTTGCCTTGTGGTGAAGAGTGGCCTATATTTTTTAGCATGTCTCAATTACTAAGACATATCTCAGGTAGATTGCACTACTGTTTACATTTTTGGACATAAAAAGTTCAGTTATGCATAATAAAGATGAAGGATCCATCATTACCGTCGTCTTAGTAAAAGTCCTTGTTAAGATAGGAGCTCGGGATGTAACTTATGTGTCACTGCAGTACACTGTAATAAAGGCAAATAAACAAGAATTTGAAGAGCCTAGGGCTAGGATTCTGATGGATTTATTTATATGAAGAACGATACGTTTGCATTAAAATTATTTTTGTATACATTTCATTTTTGTCCTTGGAAAAGTAGATGGTATATCTGAAATATTATTTTAAAACTTATGTTCTAAAAAGAAAGTCCTGGATAATAAAGGATAAGTGGTTGCAAAGACCGTTTTTTTTGGCCTTTTGTTGTTATTCAGAAGGTTCACAGTAGTAAGCTGAAGTTTTCAGAGTGATCTGAGGATGAGACCTTTACTTTGTAGGTGATTTACAGTAACACTTCTTCAACTGGGAAACGCATACTCCCTGGAAGGATATGGGATGAACACATATGAAGGGAGAGGATTGGTGCCAAGGGCAGAGGAGAGGGTATATCTGGGAGGAGGAAGCTGGGACAGAGATGACGGCAGGGGAGGCAGCCAACCGAGATGACTTCAGCTAAGGGAAGGAGGAAGGTGAAAAGATATTGCAATGAACAGGAAAGGAGAGATGTTGCAGCGAACTGGGGAACACCCAGTCCAGTGGTTGCCACTGTGACAGTGACAACTGCAGCTGCCTGGCTGGATGTAGTTGGGAAGATATCTCTGTTTTTTCCATTTCAGAACTAGTTTTGTAAGGTTAGGAGCTGAAGTTCCCAGCTATTTAGCTGCAGACTCTTGAAGCTTAGTGATCATTTTTGGTACGCTGGTTCTGTTGGTTTTGGAAGCTTGCAAATGGGTAACTTTTTGCCCTTTTTTTTTTTTTGTGTGTGTGTGTGTGTGTGTGTGTGTGTGTGTGTGTGTGTGTGTGTAGTGGAGGGATGCCTGGGTCAAAGGACATTGAGAAGGGAAAATAACAAAGAAGCAAAAAAGTCTTGTTGATGGTAGGTTGCTGCCACAGTAGGTCTATGTGAATAAAGCACTGCAAATTAAGGAGGGTATCAAGACTTATTTGTAGGACTTTTCAAAGCAGGAAGTTTGTTAAAAGCTTAGCATTTCTTTGAATGAACCTCTATAGACCTGAAATGGATCTGAACTATCTGTTTTAAAAAACTTCAGATGGACACACTCTAATTTAAGAACACAAATCTGTTTCTGTTAGATAGGTTGTAGAGTCCACTCTCAGGGGAAGACTACACATCCTTCTTCAGCCTGAGTAAAGATTTCAGTGTTTGATTTATTCATATAAAAAGACTTATTTATTTAAAAAAGATTTATTTATTCAAATAAAAAGATTTATTGAATAAAATGGTTCAACTGAAGCAAAAATCCGCCAGTTACAAATTTTCTTTAGTTTTCATTTTTAGGCTCTGAATGAGCTAAAATGGATGATACTTATCACACCTGTATACAAGCACATTGTGAATATTAATTGTAATGTAATTACATTTCATGCCAAGAGTTAGCATCCTTAAGAATAAACGTAACTTCTTAGAAGATTTATATATTTATTATTTTCTTGTTAAGATTCCAAAACCATTTTCCTGGTTAAAAAAATAACCAAGCAACGACATTGACTTTGTGCATCTAAGTAAACTGGGATTTAATAGGGGAGCACCGACACTCACCAGCGATGTTTAGTTTTTTCAGAACCTTCTGCATTTCAGTGTTCATACCTGTATGTTTTTTCCCAACTTTACTGTATCATTCCTTGTTGAAATTCCTGAAGTGCAATTTGTTGATGGAATCGGGAAATGTGAAAAATACTAAGGGAGGTGATTCTGTATTCCAGATCTTTTATCTTAGAGCCTTCCAGACTACTAAATCACTGTCTGATGGAGGTAATTTCTTGTTCTAGGTACTGGGCTAACAGATTATTTTACTTTAACTTTTCAGCATCATATTTCTGGCGTCTCACTTTTAATGTTCTATACTAATACACTGTAATGGCACTCACTGACTTGTTAAATGAGAAATGGAAGAAATACACTGTTTTATTTATTGTACCAAATGAAGAAAAAAAAAGGCTGTTTTCATCTTCATAGTGTGAAAGATGTTGGGTTTTTTTATCCCTGCAGATGTTAGCGGATTTATGCCATGTAAATTGTATATGTTAATGATGTTCCAAAATGTTCTAATCAGTGTTTATTCTGTCATATTTTATTTATGTTTGTTTTCCAGAATGTATGAGAGTGTGATACAGGAAACTTCAAAATCATAATAAAGTGGCCAGATTGAAATATAGGTTTCAAGTTAACTACAGAGTTATGTATTTTAATTAAAATAGTTGGTAAATATATATTATAAATACTCAGAGGAGTCCTAATTCGTATTTTAAAATAGTATTTTAAAATATTTCTTCTGCAATTATCTCAGAAGTCTTTTCCAGCATAAAGTGGACAGAGTGCTGATGATCCAGGAAAATCATGTTGACATACTTTAAAAATATCTAAGAATAAATTTTTAAAATGTTATATTTAAACTTCAAAGCTGAGCTTTTGGAAAGTTCTTTCAGCATGTTTTGTGTTGTGAATGTAAATTTATATAGATGTGAAGAATATGATTGATAACCATTAGATTGCTATGTGAAAGCTATACACTGCATTTTCCATTGTCTTCCAGAGTTTTCCCGACTACAAATAATTTTTGCAGATTTTTTGGGGAGGTAGGTGGAAGTTAGGTTAGGTGGAACAGATCATATTTCTGCTTAGGCAGAAGAAAGACATAATTCTTCCTAGAAAGCATGCTTCCCCCATGTATCAGTATCAATACGCACACCTAGACATTTAATGTAGCAACACAGGGAAATTTGAGATCAGACTGAGAAGTGGGTAGAGAGTAAAAGTACTTGGAGGACTGGGTAGAGCTGGAAATTAGATAATGCTGTCTTGGTGTAATTTTATTTTAGACTTGATTTAATGTGATGATAATGGTTCCTTGAAAGATAAAGAATTCAATCTGTATTCTGAATATCATTGCACAGCCACACCTTTGAATCTCTTCCATAGCCATTGCATCACAGTAAATCCAAGTGACCAGAATTCATGAACATGCTAGTAAGTTATGATTATGTCAGGCTGAAGTCAGTTTTTGAAAAAGGCAATCAGTAAAGACTGCAGCATTGTGCAGCATTTGTATATTTAGCTTTCTTGTGGGAATACAGGGTATATTTTGGTGATATCTGAAAGCCAAAAAGACACTGAATCCCCTGTTTTTTTATTTAATAAGCAAGTATGCTACACATCACAGAACGCCTTGAATTGTATTGTTTTTGTGAAATAAATTATTTTCAGTTTACTTCCTCACATTTGCTGTTCTGGTCTTTTTTGCTATCTGTGTCAACTGCTTGTTTTAATTAGTTGCTTAAAGATTGTCTACATAACTGTCACTGCTGAAATCTTTCTTATGTACAGGTTAATTTACTAGAATGATGATGTACTGGGCTTGTTCAGGTCACTGAGTGATAACAGGTTTTATGCTGCAGACCCTAGAGACATGTTTATAGAGTCTATGATGTGTTAAACCATGATCCTGCTGAAATCAATGAAAGTTTTTCTGCTCGGTTCAATGAAATCAGAATTTCACTTAATTTTGAAGAGCTGCACAATCCCCATACTGTCATGCTGGATGTGGCATTTGTGTCTTTGAGTCAATCAAAGGTGTGATATTCATATGAAGTGATTTTACAGTGTTAAAACCTTGTTATAATCAATGTATATAATCAGAAGCGTCTTTGCCGGCTCATGGTTTTGGTTTATTCTATTGTGTGGATGGAATGGCTCACGTTAGAAGTATTTATCTACTGCATACATCCCTCAGAAAATAAGAAAACACAGATTCTGACTTTTAGTCAAACCAGACACTATTGCACAGATAGCTGAATACAGTCATAGTAAACATGCATTGGCATGCAATTTTTATCATCATAAATTAGCACATAGTGTGCTGTGTAGCCTTTACACACACTACCACCGCTAATTTGAATATGTGGATCTATATACAACATATGCATTTCCTTCTTTTAAGAAACATTTTACTTTATCAATAGCTTATTAACAAGATTTATGTAGATTTTTCAATTAAAGGTATTTCCCATAAGTACACGGATTACATGGAAAATACAGAAAAAATTAGATATATCAGTGTGGGTATTTGAGGAGCAAAACTAATGAGGAAATGGATTTGCTGAAGCCTAAAAGTGGTTCCAGAGAATAAGGTAAAGTTGGAAATGGCGGAACTGAACAAGCTATTTAAAGGTACTGTCTGAATATGACAAAGCTTATATTTTTAATTGTGAAAGTTTGAGGCTAAAGTTATAGCCATCTTTGGATTTCTCTTGAGCTAACTGCAGGCACTTACTCAGCAGATAAGCCGTGCAGTTAGTGACTTTGATAACATTTCAAAGGCAGTATTTGTGCAAGGATGAACTGTTCTGGAAAAATTTCTCAAGTGAATGAGGTACAAACAAGTTTTCTCTGAAGACAAGGCCATTTGTTTCAACTGTTTTATTTCAAACGGAAGTATTTTTGCCACCAACTGATAAAGAATACCGTATTATTTTGCAGATTTTATCGATCCTCCTTATTTTTTATTTCCGCCAATCTGTAAGAAATTCCTGTCATTACATCAAAAGATAGCTTTTGCCTTTTTTCACTGAGTATTTTCATTATAATCATCAAAAAGAAAAGAAAAGATCCTTTTTTTCATAGCAGTGATGCAGGGTAAATGCAAGTAAATACTTCTAATAAGGTCATTTTAGCTCTTTTCTGTATACCAAATAGATAAATTCCTTTCCTGTATTATTTGCGACTATTCCACTGTTCCACATTCATCTTCTATGTAATATGAAATGAAAGTCACACTTCATATTAGACTTAAAGAAGAATACTTGAGATCCAGGCTAATCACAGAAGAGGCACACAATCTCAGTCCTTTCTCTAGACTTCAAGACACCTCTGTTTGATGACTTCACCTTTGAAAGATATCTTTCAGTACTTGAGTCCCTAAGGATAGCAATGTCTAGAGATTTCACTAGTCATTTTCTGATCTTTGCAAACTGGGATTGATTTTCCTCACCTTAACATGTAATTGTATCTATTTGTCCAGGACTGGGCACTGACCCAAACCAGTAAAAGCCTGGAGTTTATACAGGACCTAGAGTTAGGTACAGTGCTTTAATTATTTTTCTGCTTGATAATACAATTGTACCAGGGTCAGGACTTAATTAGGAACGTTATTGTGCAACTACTTAACAAGAAGACTCTCTGTCCCACAGAGTTAAGAACTGAAAGAGATATGTATAAGCAGACTGAACAGAATGCATATGTACACCTGCTTGCTTTTACTATCATGACCTACTTTCATTGATTTCAAAAAGGATCATTCACGATAGTAAAATTATGGATATACCTAAATGGCATAGGAAGAGGACCCAAGTTAAGAAAATAGCTTACTCATTTTGCTATGAACAGTGTCTTTACACGTAATTTCTGTTAATTTAATTTTATAGGGGTTTAATAACTGCAGTTTCTGGCAAATAACAGAGAGATTATTTTATCTTGGTTTATCAAATTACAATTTGCTTGCTTTCCTTTCCACTTACCAGTATTGTGATTGCTATGCACTTAGTATGTTTTAGTATTCCATTGGCTGCTGGCAACTGACTCCTCTCCTGCAAAGAGAGATGAAATAAGCAATGAGCTGAAGTCTTCCAAAAGTAAATTGCAGTTTTGTAGCTGAGAACAGAAACCTGACTGTTTATACTTTGCAAATGTAAATTTGAACACTCAAAAACTTATTTTCATTGCAATGCAACTGAATTTACACAGTAACTATAGAGAGAATTCATTTTCTAATGTACTTTAGACAGCACCTTACCTTTCTTTCCATATATCAGCCTGGATTTTTACCACAGATTTGGAACTTGACTAAGATATCACATTTGGAAAGATGGTGTAAGTGTTTAGTGTGAGTTGTTTTATTACTGCAAAGTACAGAATTTGGGGAACTGATCATTTCTCTTCTCTCTCCCTTGTGGCTCAGCTTTTGGCAGGTCAGCTTGCTGCCTACAGAGACTGATTGATCTCTCACGGCATGGAAATGGCAGGTGGCTTGTTAGGCCCCCAGTGGGACTTACTTCAGTCTGCAGTGTTCTCTCTCTTCTTACAGTACAGTTAATAGACTCTATCTTTTGGTGTCTCAATCTTTAACCAGCAAACAAAATGGAGCCTATTACATACAACCAGTATTCCACGTTTTAATTATGGTTATTCAGTGCATGATCACAAACACCTGGAGCTGAGAAGTGAGCCTGGAGAAGGATAGAAGATTTTTGTTGTGGAAATTACCTGTAGTCCACATCCTACTACATCTTAATGAAATAAAGTCTGAATAGAGGGTATTTCAACTGAAAATTTTATAAACATCTCTTGGAGGAAAATTCAAAATATTACCTTCCTAGAGGATAAAATTACATTGGATGCTGTATTTTAAACAACTGTGGACTCATGAATAAAGAAATATACTTCTTACTAAACAGGAAGTGAATCTTTGTTGAGGAGGTTTTGCAAAAATGAGTTTAAATCACAGACCCATTCATGAACTTCAGGTTTATACTGCTGATGTTCTTCATCTAGGTTATTTGTGAATTAACCTTACATTTTGTCTGATTCCTTCACTGAATTAATGTATCCGCTTGTGTCAGAAGCACAAGTTATCAGGTAAGTTGTTTGTAGATTATTAGTTTGGAAAAGACCATTGTGTTATTAAAAAAAAAAGAAAGTTCTAAAAAGCAATTTTTTATGGCAAACTTGTCTACCATCAACAGTCAGCCGTGGGATCTTATTTTACCTTTGGTTGCTGGATGAGAAAATACATGACAAAAATCTTTTCCTTTGATCAGATGGGTTGGTCTCTATGAATTGCTCATTAGGTCTCTTTCCATTCCATTAATTATTTTCTAAACTGTTCTCTGAAACCCTTCCATTTTATCTATGTTCTTCTAGATGACTACTTTAGCAGAACTTAACATAGTGTTCCAAATGTGATTATATCTTTCAAAGCAGTCTTCTACCTACTCAATAGTGAAGCTCCTTCCTTTATACATCCAGAGGTCATATTAGGTAAGTTTCTTATGGGAAGGTTATGTTCAGCCTGGCCCCCAGTCACTGTCCCACAGCACTTTTTTCTTGGAATATACTATAAGATCTTGTAAGAATGCCATTCAGTCTTTATTCCTATAGGTATTACCTTAATTTGGCCATACGAAAATTCATATTTTTTGTCTATTTACAGTTCATCAAGAAATTGAGCATCCGGTAGCAAGGAAGATACCTACTCATTACTCTCACAGTATTTGCGTTGTCTGTAAATTTTACCAGAGCTGATGTGAGGTTTTCTTCTTGCTTCAAGTTACTTATGTACAGGTTAAAAAGTGTAGGGCCAAGAAGTGATCCATTTGCAAGGAAAGACAGGTAGGGTTTCTAGGCAGTGTATGTTGTCTGTTTATGTTTGCAGTCTGATAGCCAACCAGATAGTTAGTTTTATTCCATTTAATAAGTTTCATTTTTTTACCATTATAGCTTTTTAAAATTCAGATAACTTTTGAGTAAGCACAAGTTCTAAACGGATGGTTGTCAGCATATTTATTGAATCAAGAATTCCTTTACATTCACAGAGGAAACATGAGCACTATGAAATAAAACTTCATGTACATTGTGTTTTTCTTTGTGATCTTCTGGTTTAACGGTAGGCCAGATAGAAACACAGCAAAGTGAGGAATTATATTTATACTACATTGCAAATGTCGTGTCTTCTACTTTTTAGAAGCTATTGGAAGAAAATTTTTCCTTTGAAATATTGAAAACCATAGTATGACTTTTGGTAACTAAAAATATGAGAGAATAGTTATGACTTAGTGCTGGCTGTATTATGCTGATTGCTAGTAATTTCTCCATAATTTTTTTTGTTTCATGTGATGTACACAAAACCTTGGCAAAGCTTCTTATAACCAGGAAACTAGATTCTATTTCTAAAAACAGAGTCTTTAGTAAAATACTAGGTTTATATATATATATATATATATATATATATACACACACAGACACACTTTTTTTAATTTAAAGAATGGGTTTGTGGAGCTCTACATTAAAACTGATAAGGTAGCAAAGGTTTAGTTTTGCTACTGAAGTATCTCATGCCTCCAGGATAATTTTACAGCTTAGCACACAGTGTTTTTCTTTTATGGAAAGGAATAGAACAATTCATAGAGTATTTATCCCTAAGAGCTGTTTTCTACCTTCTTAAATCTTTGCAGGATTGAGTTAAAACAAGGAGAAACCTGTGTGAAGTCCAAGAGGACTGGTGAAGGAATCTTCCCTCCTATATATTGCAGCAAGTGTGTAACTGCCCTGAGAAGGTTATTTCAGGGACACAGAAAAAACGGGAAAACATGACCATTTCCTTGTTTTCTTGAACTGACTATTTTAATAGCTTTCTTTTTCAGGCAAGAACTTACTGAGGGAGCTTTTGCCTGCTTGGTGACTAGCCTGAGCTGGTATCATGGCATTCTTACGCCTGTCCATCCTGACTTTATTTTAGGAAGGTTTATTCCTTTAGGTAGCTACCTGTGACTATGAGAAGGGCAACAAAAGGCATAAGTTACCAAATCAAAGGCTAGACTGTGTGAAATGTTCATCTTGCAGGTAAGCCTTTTTAAAGATTTCATCAACGGAGCTCAATACTCCATGGGGATCAATCTCACTTTTCGCAAAGAGGAGCTATTTCTCTGACCCTACCAAGTCTATTTACCCTCAAAGGATAAGTTCTGCAAGGTCTCCCTCTCTATGCAGAATCTCAGATTTGTGCCGGGGAAGTACGGAGTTGCCGTCATTGATACTTTTATTCCTATCCACTTACATGCATAGGACTGCTGTATTTGATATATATACTTAAGGTCACATGTAGAATTGAAATTCATTGTTCTGTTCCTTGAATCAAAATATTCACAATAGCAGCCACTCCTGCAGTTGTTTAAGTAAGAACTACACTGAGTTTCTTCTCTTTCTTGCCAAGTGAGCAACATTTAGAGTGCTACAATAAGTCCATAAGCGCGTGCTACTGAAGAGAAACAGACATTCAACTGTATATAGAAAGATTAATATTCTTCAAGAAAGATTAATATTCTTCAAATAGACATCTGAGATGATGGTGTACAGCATTACAAATCCTACTAAACCAAATGTGAGGTCTTGTATTGTTTTAATTCATGCTGCGTGAGAACTGACCTGAATGTGGGCTAAATAAAAATGAAGTCCAGTCCTGGGAATTTGGTCCTTTTTTCTTCTGTTAAAGTAAAATGAATGAGCTTGGATTCTCTTTCTTATGGTTTGGATGATTTCTTAAGGTATCTAAACTGTATTGTCCAGCATTGTGCTGCTAGTGTGATTTCTGTGGGACAGCTTGGTTATTCTTCAATATTTTATATTTCTAAAAGAGAGCTTACATTAAAAAAGGAACGTAACGATCTGTGTTCAGACAAAGTTAAGATATGTTTACTGAATTCTCAAAAATGTCCTGTCTTAGCTCAGTTATTCCTTCTTAATTGGACTCAACTGTGTTTCAAAAGCATTCCCAGTACTGAAAAAATAAAAGCAGTATTATTATTGTGACTTAATAACAGACCGTTTAAAAACTAATAAATTTGTGTTGTCATACCAGAGAGACTGCTCTAGCAATAAAAGTGTACTAAAAAAGCTGCATTATTCAAGTAGACTAATGTTAAGTGACTCTTTTATGGCGTGAAGTTATTTTTCTCACTTTTAGCAAATAGAATAAAGAATAATATTTTTTAACTTTTATTCACAAGGTTTTTTTTTATTGTTAGATATTCTTTGAATCAGCAAGCATAATATGAAAGTTTTAATTGCATTCTTTATTTAAAGAAAAATATATGCTATGAGAACACTGAGCCCTATAAAAACAGGGATTTTAACTTCTAGGCTGAAGTAAAATGCCTAAATCTGATTGACCAAACTCACGTTCTTCCATGCACCAGTTAGGAATAACGCAGGGTTCTTCCATGCACCAGTTAGGAATAACGCAGGAAAAGAAAACATTGCTATTACATTCCCAAAGGCTATTTACAGTAATTGTGCAACATTAGTCTCAATTTTCCATGAAACAGTGTTTCATAGACTCATTTTAAATACGTAAATGGTAAATAATTGAAATAAATGAAGATGTACGTAGCTGTTCATTTGCCAAAAGACTTTTTAAATACAGGCCCTTTTATGTTATGCTAGATGAAGCAATGCACATGAAGTGCTTAGTTCAGTAAATAAAGAGGGATGATCTTCTACAGGAAAGTAAGTCTTGCTTGAAGGTATAATCAGTACTATACTATTAGTCCAAATCCAGCTTATGTGCCACAGTATAGAAATCAATTCAGCCCACTGGTGCCTTCAAATGCAACACCATTTTCAGTGACAAAAGGCACTACACTTAATAATTTTAACCTCCTAATCTTTTACCTCTGCACAGATATGTTCCTGTTTTAACAAAAAGCACAAGCTGTCAGATAATAAATTTACTTAACATGCTGCACTGTATCAAGTGCCGAAAGTCATCTGTAGAGCAGAACATGCATAATCTTTCCTATACTAAGAATTTATTTTATTTTCACCTGAGGCAGCAGGATTTAATTCTTGCAAAATTAGAACGCCAAACTGCTTGATTTTCCTCCCCTTTGAGCAATATGCAGTCAGGAATCATTAATGATATTCATTTTAAAGGTGAACAGTAGTACTAACTAGTCCACGTCTAACAGTGGGAGTGTTTTCACGAGGGAGAAATAAACCATCTTGTGATTCTAATCTTTCTAGAATGTAAATTCATATATCACCACTGAAATTAACAGAATTGGCAATATTTTAAAAATTTTGAAAGGGCCTTTGAAAGGTTGTGGCTTTTATTGTTTAAAGTTTATTTCCTGATAGAATATTTCCTTCTGTCTTATCTACTTACACTGTTGGCATTATAATATATATAGACTACAGAAAGTAGTCTGCAGTCATAGACTACAGAAAGAGCCTCAAGGTATATGTTTCTTATTATGCACAGGAGTTAACATTAAAAGATCAAGATTTGCCAACATTTTCAAGTGGAGCAGCATACCATAATTACTTTTCTATTCTAGGCATGGAATTGGGTTGTAACTGTTGGCAAATTCAGACTTTTTAATGGTGTCTGCTTTAAGTAACGGCCTTTCAATTATATGCACTAGCAAAAAGCTGCTGATGTCCTGTTCCAGCAATGCAGGTATAAAAGAGCATTTTGAAGTGCCACGTGAAATAAAATAGTGGTGAATAATAAGCTAGAAAATATGCTTAAGGAATCACTTTACTATTGTTACAGTGTACAAATTATATAGGAAGAGCTGAGGGCTGACATCTGTTTTTTAGCTCACTTCTGTGCACTGCAAGCTTAGTATTGTTGTTCGCCTACAGCTATTTTTGCACTTATTAAGAATCAGTCAATCATGCAGCTCCTAAACAAAAGAAAAGTATTCGGCGGCTGCATTTACTTAGATTACTCGCCGAATGTCCAAATTATGGTTTTCATATGCAAGATGAAAAAAATCAAACTTCTTACCTTTATTGTAATGACATGTATTAATTTTTTTAGTGTAACTACGTCCCATTAATATCTATGTAACTTGATAATTTGAATCCTGAGAAAGAGAAGGTTTGGTGTTAGGTAATCAATCAATCAATCAGCTTCATTTCTTATTTAAAAAATATCTAGAATTATGTCTAGGTTTTATTGTATCCCTAATCATCTAGGGATGTCTTCTCGCAGATAGACTGATGTAAAAGGTTTCCAAAAACTCTGTTCTGGCTCCACCAAATTTTTGCTTTTGCACTAGTTCTTTTCCCTGCATAGAGCATATTCAACGATGCAATAACTTTTCAATATTTTCACTGGGAAGTTAATTTTTGAGAATATTATTATGTGAGGTTTTGGTCGTAGATTGTCAGGCTTGTTGTCTAACTGTCTCAGTACTGATTCTTCTATAAACTGTTTATATTGAACCCAATCCAGGCCCAGACACCTTAATTTGGGCAAAGCCAAGAGAAGGACATTAGCATCTTAAATTCACAGTGGTGTTGGTTGATAGTATCATTCTTGTTCCATGCGTTCTTAGACTTCAGACCAACTTCTGTGCTTGATCCCAGTTTACTGTGGCCACATAGACGACTTCTCAGGAGGAGATGCATCAGGAAAGATTATATAGTTTGGAAAGATCCTTGAGCTGCCTTTCAACATGCCATCTCGTTTCTCAGCATTCCAGGTTTTGCTTTCAAATGTGGATCAGAAAGAAGTGCAATTCTGAAATCAGCATGCTTAAATTGCCTAATTAAATATGATAAGAGGTTTTAGTTTTCAGTTGTTGACTAGACTCCTGTAGAGTGATAAAGGGACAGTTTAATTGCACATTAAGCAAGTTGTGATGAAAAAGACACACGCAGAATGAGACTCATGTAAGTGTAGTCATCGAGACTCCCATTTAGAATCTATGGAGAGAAATAGGCCCTAGCAGAGAGTGATTCCTCTCATCCTTAAAGTAAATATCTAATGTGTATCAGTAAGTAAATAGCATTCTACAAGTTTTGACTGTACAGTGAACCTAGGTGTGTCTGAGGATATACTATAGATATAGGTGAATTCTACCTTTAGTGTATAAAGCCATCCATGTTCCTTCCAAGAAATCTTAGAGGGAATAAATGGTATGTAGGCTGCGCAGCATATTTAAAGTTAGTTTACAATGCACTGAGCCTGCGTAGGCAGACAGAGGACAAATATGATGTCCCCTGAATGACATGGTTTACTGGAGAAGGGGAACATGTCCCTAGAAGCAACAGGCTGTGTAAAGAATGACATAACTGTTCTGTATTTCCTGTACTTTTACTTATTTCTTAGTAAGAAATCTAAAAAAATAAATCTGTAAACAGGTAGGAGTTTTTACTGGTTTAACATCTACGTCTAAGAAAGTTTAACTGCATCTCAGTTCTTTAAATGATTTGAGTATTATGAGCACCAGGATGGGATAACTGATCCCACAGAAGCAGAGATACAGTGTCAATTGATAATTATTTTTAAAAGAAGAAAAAAAAAATGCGGCGATTTGCCAACTATGACATACTTTCAAATAAATTGAAATATTTCCTTGATTTTTTGATTAAAGCAGGACATGATTCTTCAGCCTTCATTAAGAATAAACTACACTGATGACAAGGCAAGCTTTGTGTGAACTAAAGTTCATCCTAACTGGTAGTGTAACAATGTTTGGTGAAGCCTAAACAGTAGTACCAAGAAAAAATTACTATGAATTCACAAAAATTTCCTATGTATTATTACATTGCCATTTATTATTGAGTTAAATAAACCAAATCACAGCCTGATTCAAACTCAGGGCATTCTGGAAGCAAACCGATGATACACAAAAAGGCTGTTTAATGCAGAAAACAAACAAAATCTCAAATGTTCTTTTCACAAATAATAGTTAAAATATGTTCCTACAGAAGTGGGAATTTTATGCTGGAGTTACTCCTTTTACATAATTATTTGTTAACAGGCAAGCTGATAGAAACCTATGTTAGAGTTTGGTAGAAATAGGTAGAAACTATATACATGATTATGGCAGACACAATTAGAAGGTTAGAAATGAAAGTTAATCAAATGATGCTATTCAGAATCTTCTTAAAACCTCTGTTTTTTTCAGTGGTGACTCTCACTGCAGAGAAATGATTCTGAGACAACTGAAGAAAAGCTCTATTAGAAGGAGGAAAGACAACCCTTATAGAAAGCTATAGGCTTCCCAATACAAATCAGAAATGTTTTGTTATTGATGCTTCAATATCCAGTCCAAGCAAAGCAAAAGGGATGCTGGGAGAAGAGTCTACTGCCTGTGTCATTTTGTCTGTGAGTGCTGTGGATATGGGTGCTAGATGAGTTGCCTCAAGATGCAACATGACAGTCATTCTGCAGCGTACTGATCAGCAGTAAAAGTGAAAACCTTAATCTGATCGTACAAGGATCATAATGTACACTTTTGGTCAAAACAGAATGGTGTGCTGTCCCATGCTCTTTCAGGAAAGGAGCATAGCAATGGTAGATGTGAAGAGCTTTCTCTGTGGCAGAGAAATATGTTTCCAAGATTTAAATACACACACACACACACACACACACACACACGTATATATATATACACAAATATATATACACACACTATATATACATATATGTAGGAAATAAACAATTAATTCAAAAATGCACTTACCTGATCAGTGTGGTTCAGTTTTAAGTAATGACAGGCAAGTGTTTTCATGTATCACTCCATGACAGACTTGTAAGAAACACAGTGTAAGAAGCATTCACACCAATCTGTGAAGGAGGCAAGAAGCTGCCATATCAGAGGATTAATTAATGAAAATGGTATTGGTAGTTTTTAAAAAGAATTTCAGTGTCTTGACATCAAGGAGGATGTTTAAGAGCTTTGGGAAACACGTTTAAAACCCAGGTCTTAGTTGCCTAAACTTTTTTTAAGATGGGATGTATGACATGGATTTTCTTATTTATATGATGCTGCAGGGTATGGTTTAGCAGGAATATTGTTAAGTATTCAGTAATCTCCTCAAACACTGTCATTTTCTTCTAGCTAGGTTTTGTTCCTTAGAGATTTTCATTTTTAAGTGTAAAGTCCTTTTTTCAAGTTGATACCAAAAAAACAGATTTAAGGCCACGCATTCATACTGTAATATGCTGTGACATTTATTACATTGTCTGCTTTGTCCTTCAACAATATTATACCAAGGACAGTAAAAATACTAAAACAAATGCACAGCCCTTCTGCATCGCTGCAGTAATTAGTCCTAGCAAAGTGACTCCTAAGAATGCCTTACTTATGCCAGGGGCCACTTTGGCTCCCAGCAGCCTTCAAAAATTGAGAAGAGAAGGTGACAAAAAGGTGGAGGAACGCATGCATGACTTACAATGGAATGACTGGTCTATCTCAACAGTCTGCTTTTGGCATTATATAGTGTATATTGCGCAAGCTGACCTCTTTTCAAATGGGGTCACAGCTCTGGAGAGGGCATGCCGGAGGGGAAACTCCGTCATTTTTTGAAAGGGTTATTGAAGGCCACTGGCTGAGTACATGGAAAACGAATGAAAATTTCAGAACTGAGCCTAATGGGACTGTTTGTGCGACAATTGCTCTTGTGACAAAAGAGTTCTAGAACAAGAGCTCCAGAAGGAGGTCTAAGATTATAGAATTCCATTTTAAAATCCTTACTCAAACAAGTGCTTTCATGAGCCTAGGATTTGTCACTTGAGACATGAGTAGTTGCAGGGCCTATTGGGTGCATGAATAGTTATTTCTTCTTTTTCTTTTGTGCATAATTTTCCACTTACCCTAGCTGTCTCTTTAACAAATATAGCTGTATCTTTATTGCTCACTCTATAGTGCTTTATTGCAAATCCCATAAACCTGCAAATCAGTGAATCTGGGAAGCTCAGGAGCTAGGCTGTGCTTCCTTTTCTACTACAAGCTCACTGAATTTCTAGGTGCTGAGTTCTTGGGAGAAATGTCTTCTAATAAGGAGCAGGTGGCAGGGAAGCAGCTTGTCCTTTCACTGTACCTGTTGTCCTCTTTGTTCTCTGTCTCCCTTCTCCTACTACACAGATATGAACACACTTCTAGGTTCTTCCACAGATGAACAAATCACCTTCTTGTGAGTAGCTAGAATGTGTGACAGGACAAGAAGTAAAAGGCACAAATTGACATACAGGAAATTCCACTTAAACATAAGAAAAATAAGGGGGGTTTGTTTGGTTGTTTTTTTGTTGTTGTTGTTGTTGGTTTTTCCTTTACTGTGAAGGATGGTGAAACACTGGAACAGGTTACGCAGAGAGGCTGTGAAGTCTCCATCCTTGGAGATACTCAAAACCCAACTGGACATGACCCTGAGCAATGAGGCTGCTCTGGCTCATCCTGCTCTGAGCAGGGGTGTTGAACTGCGTGATCTCCAGAGATGCCTTCCTACCTCAACCATTCTGTGATTCTGAGGTGAAGTCTATGCACAAAGGGAAGAGGGCAAGCACAAGAGTAGATTTTTTAATCAACTTTGGACATTTTGATTTGGACTGATTTCTCTAACCACAGACATTAAACATGTAGACATCTAACTGTAAGATTTCCACCCTCGCCTCTGTTTGTAGGTAACAGAGAGAAATGGACATTTAGCAATGTGCTGACCTATCTCAGATGCCTATCTTAAAATAAGATGGATTGCTCTCTGAAGGTGATTTTTCTTCTCCAGTGAAGAGAAATAATGGGAGCACACACTGTCTCCAGTTTGTTCTAAGGTATTTAAAGATCAGATCTCAAGAAAAGTGTATTTATTCAAGAAAAACATTCAGATCTTCACTGGATTCTCTTTTTATTAACTATCATATATGTATTGGAATACATTTTTTCATGCTACCAAATATGCAAGCTATGTCCTGTTCTAGTATGCATAGAGCATTAAAGAACATAAGGAAAAACAAAATGTAGAACAGCTGAAAGACATTGATATTTTAATGGTTAAAATACATTAAGTGATAAGCTGAGAATTTTTCCATTAAGTTTATATGAAGTCATAGTAAATCACATCTTCCTAATTTAACCAGACATTAAAGGCTAGAATCATTGTGCACATACCTTAAAAAATGGAGGTGCATTCATTATGCACATACAAACATCTATATTTGTGTGCAAAACTGAGGTTTGAATATATAAATATGGCAACTGCAGGCCCTGCATTCCACTAGAGGGAAAAAGAGGAAAAAAAAGAGTAGCTGTGCAATAGTGGAATTCCCTCAAGGAATACTCTGATTCATCCATCACATACTGAAGCCTTTTCAGAGGGTGCCAGACCTCTGGAGAGGGGATGCTGGAGGAGGAGCTCAGCTACAGTTTGAAATGGTTCGGAGTGTATGTTTATCACTGCACAGTTCAACTCTGCTCACCTCGACTGCCCTCTGCAGTATTCCTGTGACTCTTACTTGCAAGAGTAGCTTTTCCGTCACCTGCGCGCTCATGTGTGGGCAGCCACAGCCTGAAGAGTACTGGATGTTTTCGTTATGCTGAACATCCCTGATTAAATGAATTGTCAGTGTAATCACACTGAATTCAATAGGACTTGTGTTTAGCCCCACTCTACCTTGTAGACATCACTTTAGAGGTACCATATAAAAACAACTAAACGATAGCCACTGCTTTTGGAGGATTAAGATATCATCTCCATTTTATGCTCTGTTGCTACACAGGAAGCAGAGGGAACTCGTTTCAACTAGCCAAGTACAGCGCAGTGTTTTGCTGACATCAGGATCAATATGCAAAAAGAGTAAATGGGAGAGTGCCATTAATGTTGAGCATCATTAGAAATGAAAGCAAATAGAAAAAGTTCATGTTTGCCAAATGGAAAATAACGTATTTTAAAACATCCAACAGGTTATTGTGAGCAAAAGAGAGAGAGAAAAAACAACAGCTATTAAAATGCAATTGAGAGAGTCATTTAAATGTCAAATGTTGCATTCTACCAATTACAAATCAAGTAACTTAATGAGAGATGTGAGTGTTACATTATTTTTGTTGTAGTTTGTTCCTGCTTTCAATTACAATGAAATCAGTGAGCTTATTTTAGTATAACCAGTCTAAGATTCCAAACTCAGGCCAATAATGGGGTCAGTGTTTCTCAGGTGTATTTTTATTTGCACTTTAGTTTTCTGCAGAGCAGTTTCTTTTTAATCTTCACCATAGCTCTTTAGCCACTGCAGTTAACACAAGCCTACATTATATATATATATAAGTTTAGTACAACTGTTTTTTGTGTGTGCTAAGGATAGTGACTAGTGGGAAAGAGAGAAAGAGGGGTGTGGGATGGTGGAAGATATTTCCTTCAAAACTTCATACATATGACCAAGTGCTGTGACTTACCTGACCTGTCTATACAACAGTCAGTCTCTAGCTACATCATGTATAGAATGCAAAAATAAAAGAATAATTTCAGAGTAAAGGAAACAGCATCATTTTATTGCATGTATTTAATGCAGCCTATCAGTGAAAAGTCCTGGGCTTCACTTAAGAAAGACAGTGAAAGATGTGTTTATATAAATGTCATTCCATTAAAAAAATGTGCATTTTAAGCAAAAGTAGGAAAGTATAGGTCCCCCCCACTTCAGTAAGTCCTATTTTTGAACTGTTCTCATTCAGAGAATGAGTTGCTACTTTTGGCTTTGTTCCCAGATTACTGCCTACTTGGTGGTGTGTGAGGCATTGCCTCTTGGGGAAAAGGGAGGAGGGAGAGTGAATCCCAGCATTTAATTCTTAATGATTGTTCTGCACGGTCAAGAGGACACAGAGTAAGCAATGCTCTTTATTCATTACTTACTGTTATAGCTATTGGCAGCCAGCCCTTTTAATTTAGTTATCAATACCCAATGTCTTTAATCTTTTACTTTAAAGGCAGTCCAAAATAAGTACTAGCCAATGAGCATCTGCTAAGCAGAAATACTTAAAGATAGATGTGGTTTCAGGCAGTGCTAGTACGGGCCTACCAGTGTGAGTTCTGAGTAAGGGGTGTTTTATATTCTCTTGAGAAGTCTTGCTTTTTTATCAGGATAATTTCTTCTCTGCTTCTCTGACAAAATATCTGACAACTAATAATAGTGTGTGGAAAAACTCACAGGTGTTGCTAATAGATGAGCTTTTAGATTATCCCAGCCCTCTCTCTCCCTGTTGATATAGGATACTCCTCTAAAGTACATTTTTTATTGCTAAATCAAACTTGGATTTCAGTATCCCATAAAGTGGGGTTTGAAAAACTATTTCAGAGGTTACTATGTAACTAGAAAAGCGTCACTGACTGCGAAGGTTCTGTTTATGTTTCTTGGCTTTATTTTTACACTGTGGCTGCTAATTACATCCCAGAGTACTGTATAATATAATTCCTTTCTCTTCTTGGGAATCCTAATATTGCAGGCTGATACTATATTCTTCTTCTTCATCACTTATCCGTGCTAGTTAGAGCACTGAACTCTTGGGAATATTTAAGTAATTTAAGAAGTAAAGATCTAAACACTTTTTCCTAATCTTTTTCGTTCTTTGATGAACTCCTTCCACTTTGGTAATGCAAATGCTCCTTTATTGGAGCACAGTATGCCAAACAAAATGGCTTCATAAGACAAGGTGATAATCCTCTTTCTCTCTGATGACTTACCTGCTAGAATTTAAAATTTATTACTCTGGAAGTTTGCTTGGTTAACAATGAATGCAAAGCTTGGCTTGCTTGTAGAACAAGATGCACCGTGGAGGAAGCTTTAACCAACATTTACATATGCATGCAGAAAAGAGAAAAGACGTGCAGTGTTGTATTCGTGATGTTGTTCCCAGCTTTGTCGTCTGCAAGGGGTGTAGAGAACAGTTCAGCTGACCTGCTATAGGTATCCATCCTGAAGTGAGTTGAATAGCTCATGAGACCTATTGATCAAATGGACTAAGGCTTCACTTCAGTTGTCCCTGCATCTATGTCTAATGGTATTAGAGATGCCCCAGGTATACCTGCCTCACCCCCTAGCTGTTTCTCCAGAAAGGTGTCTTTGAAGCCCTGTGTTGAATCTGCCAGTCCCATGAGATTGTCTCAGATAGTCTAAGGCATTTTAAGTGAAATGGCACTGCGTATCTGTGTGAGGACAATTGACTGAAGCTCCATTTTTTTCCCCAGCTAGGCTAGGATTTTGGATAGGTAATTCACATGTAGATACCTAAATCCGGTGTTTCTGTGAGTCAAATCTCGTTCATTTCAATGTCTCAAGTTGGGTAAGAGGAAACTCATCACCAGATGAGGCAGTATTTTGCTGTCTGAACTAAAATACCCAGGAGGTAGAGCAGAACAAGGAATATTTTGAGGGGGGAGGGTTTGCTACTTGACTTACTTTGTATTGTCTTTCTTTTCCTCAAATACAATTTACAGTTAAATGTTCTATAGACACATTATGTTAAGTTACTAAGTTTTGTTCTCTTTGTTGCTTATTTTGTAAAAATTTTACTCTAAAGATGAGGTCAAACATGACAGCTGGACCAGCACAATAGTATTATCTATCAGAATCCAGTATATAATTTCTCTCACGTTTTCGCCTTTGCTCTTGTCAAAATCTTGTCTGCACACTAAATGGGTTTCTCCAACAGGTTAACGCCAAGCATTTGGCAAGAATTCCAATGACACTACTGCAAATTCTTTTTCTCTGACTTCCTTCATTTTATTCATTTGTTCAGCCATTTCTTTTCAGATACCCTATTTATTTTTCCCATAGTGAGTTCAGTACTTTCAGTTTTGGAGCCTTAAAGAACGTAATAGCAGCTTCACTCAACATTCACTATAATCAGAAAAGCGATATCAACCACACTAAAAGGAAATGTGAGGATTTTCATTAAAATGCATGTGCTTTTTAAAATCTCTAAACCATATCTTCACGTTCCTCCTGGAACTCTCTGCTTGCAAACTGAGGAAGAGAGCACGGCCAGGTTATTCCTAGATCACATTAGAAAAGTTGTCTCCCAACCATGAAGATTAAAAAAAAAAAATGCAATGAATGTGTGATGCTGCAGAATCTGAAAGTTCTCACTTCAGGACATTTTCTAATCTCCATGATTCAGTTGAATTTTCAAGATAGGTTGTCTGCTTTTTTTGCCTTTCATCTGCCTGGAGAATCCAGGCCAATAACTCCAGCATCTTTGGGAGTACTTTAGCCATGGATTAAATCTTATGCCCTGTTTCACACACTTATGCTCTTGCACAGTGTAGCTGTTCTGTCCCAGCTGATTAACTGATGATCAAGACCTCGGTTCAAGGAAACACTTATTTAAAGTCCTGTGTAAACTGCTATCTGAGCACATGCTCACAGATGCGTTCTTCAATTCACTTAAAATATGTCTTTACATTTACCATTTTAAATAGACATCCTTCAGAATAAGGATGTATCAGACAGCTACTTTGTAGGGTAGAGAAGATACTGGTGATTGTAGGCACAGATGAAGATTAACAAATCAGTGCTGCGGAAGCCTATGTACTTTTCTACTTCAGTCTTCTTTTTCCTAGTATTTACACTTCTTTTCCTACATGCCTGTTTTAAATGTCACCAGTATCAGATGTGACCTCTAGCAGAACTTTGCTGACAGACTGTCATTAGCTGTTACTCCCTCTTAGGAGGGGGGCCAGCTAACTAGGTCTAGGAGTGTCACCAGGCAGTCTTTTGACGAGAAGGACTCTTTATGTGATGTGCTTCTCAGATAGTTCGTTTTTGTTCGTTATTTATCTGAGTTGGGATAATCAGGGATGGCTTATTTAGTAGCCGTAAAAAAGCAGCAACAATATTAAACTCTGAAAAGCTCTACACTGATTTTTTTTTTCTTTTTAAAAGTTTTCAATTATTGTCTATTATCCTTTTTAGGGGATGAGAATGTACAGTCAGACTAAAACTTTCTCACACAGTTATCTCTTTGCCATTCCTGCTTATATATATATAGATGAATGTTCTGCAGCAGAACAGAAAAAGAAAGAATGATAGCACAGCTAACGAGAAGCTGAGATAAACTATTTTTATAGATACACGAAACTGCACATTTTCTTAGGAGAATTAAGCTGTTTTGGGCTTTTTAAAAAGTACCCATTATAGAAAAAGAATGTCGGGCACTATAAAATGCAGTGGGGTTGCATCCTGTCAGCTTCAGTCTCTGTCTCCTTGGTTGCTCTGACTGAGGGAGCTTGGTGTACGTAATGCTGCAGCCAACGATGCCTTGGGAATCTCAGGGCTACCACAGGGAGAGCTTGTAAATAACAGCTTCAGAGGCTGACATTTATTACAAGCAGAAATCAGTAGGCATTCTGCAGCTAGGCATGCAGTTCAGTGTGGCTTGACCGCCCTCTAGTTAGGGGTCGACTTCTTCCCATTAAGAAAAGGAGGATCCATTCACCCTCATTCCCAGGAACTCCGGTAAGTACGTCTTGATCAAACCATCATAATTTCTCCTCCCCAAATGACTACCTTCCCTTCTGTGACAGACTCCATTGTCACAGTGGCCTATTCAAAACTGTCTGCACCTCAAGCAGCCGCCAATAAACAGCTTCTTTTTTAATGTGCTTCAAACTGTAGTGAATGTGAAGGTAAGCATTTACGAGAGAAGTACTCTTTAAAGCCTGAGAAATATTTTAAGTCATATAGTTCTTCCTTCAGCAGATTATGATTCTTTGCAGAAAGAATCAGTGTGGTCTGAAGCGTTCAGTATTTAATATGCTTATTCACTGTGTTAATTTTCCGCGAGTCAACTTTTAAAACTAGAATAATCTCTCTTTGGCTTTGTACAGTCAGCATTAGAACTACAGACATTTTTAAATTAAGTTCCTTTTTTGTCTGTAAGTATCTGAAGTATGTGATATTTCGCAAAAAAGTACTGGATTAAAATTAGTCTGATTTAAATACATATTTAAGAGCTCAACAAACTTAAAAGAAAAATAATGGCCTTGATAAACGTTATAGTGTTTTCACTTGCAAGCCTTTTTGTTTAGTAGTGTGGAATGATGAAATGCACAGGGTAAACAAATCAAGCCTGTTCTAATATCCCAGTAGAGGGAAAAAGTTTATTTCAGGTCCACTAACAATTTTGGAAACTCTGAATTATTAGATTTGTTGTGAATTAAAACATGCAATGCCCATTAAAAAATTAGCAGAAATCCTGTTAAGCATGTTAAGATCTGTTAAGTTACGTAAGTACATCTACACCAATATAAGAAACACATTTTTCCAAGCATCCTCATTGTGTAGCTAATTATGAAATGTAGACTTCTATTGTGTGTATGCAATTTTGTCTGCACTTCTGTTACAGTCGGTAATTAAATAGCATAGTGAAGGGTTTATTGCAAGTATGAGAAAGTGCCAAGCAAAACACAAATTATAATGAAATTTGAGATGTCAGTGACAATTAGCTGTGTTATGAATATTCATTTCATATTCATTCTGGATAGTGCCATTTTTCACTATCTTTAATGATTGAATAGCATTTCAAGAAATTGAGATATAAATAATCGTCATGTGATAATTAACATGGTCTTTCCTGAGTGCTGTAGCACTTGTCAAGTGCCACGTGGGCTAGAGCAATGACTAGAAACTTAATTTTCAAACATGACCAGTTCAATGTGTTTAGCAGGCCCATTTGACATCCTTGCAGGATTGCTAATTTGCAGGAAGATAAAAATCTTCATGCAAGTGTTTTTTATTCGTGCTGCAGTTTCATCACTGAAACTGCTGAGTGCAACAGTGGAATTACGTGAGTGTAAATCGGGACCCCAAATGAGAGGTGAAAAGCAATGGCGTTGTATTGAAGCAATGCCCCCAAAGAACAGTCACTTGCAATTAACTTCGGCAAGTGTGACTCACAGTCCTGCTTTCAGGATAGCACATGCTTAAGTCCTACTGAGAGATGACTGAGCATGTGCTTAAATGCTTTTTTTAGTCGGGATGGAGGCATCCATAATAGGGAAGGGAGCAGCAACTCTCTGGGCAAGAGGTATTCTTTGGCCATGTAGTCTTATTCTGTTTTGAATACTTCTTAACATTAGTAATGTTTCTTAGCATTAATAGTGCTCTTCTAGTATTCCCTAGAAAGGCTGTGGTATAAACTCCCGACATTGTGCCACACAGTCCTTAAAACAGTAATGGGATCTTCCCTAAGTCTGACTGAATATTTTGAAAAGAAAGATATAATTTGAAAAGAAGAATTACACAGTAGAAAACTCAAAGCCCCTAGAGAAAGAGCCTCACATCGAAGTTTTCCTTTTAGATTACAGAACAATGCAAAAGAGCATAACATTTGTTAAATTAATTCTGGAGGTCCTCCTTTATGTAAGTCTAGTATGAAAGGAGGTAAGACAAAGGTATTATTGCTACTCCTTCTGCCTCTCACTTATACCTCTCTTTTATTGAGTATCACATAGTCTGTATTATTAAAAACTCAGATTTATAATTTATAGTTTATTCTGGAATGTGTGTTTTCATTGTCTGAGAGAGAGAAAAAAAAAAGATTAAAGCAATGGGGAGGACATTCTTGCTCTGCAGTATGGAAAAGTAAAGAAGCAAAGTATAACAGAAATGCAACAGCCCCTGGATTTGAGGGAAGACTGTAGGTAGAGCCCCACTGAAACTCTTCTGGGAGTTGCAGAAGGCTCCAGGGTAATTGCCCATGCGCGTTCATATACCAGAGCTCTCAGTTAAGTGGGTGCTCCAGAGTACTTTACCTGTCATAAAAGGGCTGTATGCTGCTACACTCTTAGGAGGGTGTGGGGGCATAATACTGCATATGCAAACTGCTGCCAGTGTCTACCCTGGGAAAATTGTGTGCAGCAGAGCAGTTTAATTTCCTAGCTAGAGCTTCTGACCAAAAGCAACTCATAATGAATGAGATCCCTCAGAATGTGATCAGGTTCCTTCAGCAGTGGACCGACAAGACTAATTCTCTTCTAAACCTTTTTTTTTTTTTTAAGTAGTAAGGACATTATACAAAATGTCAGCTGTGGAAATAGCCTTGGATTGCATGATCATAAGGTAACTGAGGTTTTAATTAAGTGGAAGGGTAAATAGAGGCCTATAATGAAGAGTATCAGTTTCAAATAGGCAAGCTAAGGTAGGCAGAAATAATTAGTTACTCATCCAGATGATAGAGCTCAGTTTCACAGTTCACTTGAATGTGAAAGAATTTATTTTTCTCTAATGTACAAAAATGTTCTTGAACATGTATCCATCCCAAGCAAAGAGATAAAAGACATTGCAGAAAAGCTCATAATTGGATGAATAACAATAAAGAGAGACAATAAAGAGTAAACAGAGAACCTGCAAAAGATCTAAAAGGACTGATTAAAAAAAACTTTTACCTTGTAGAATAAAATGAGAATTTCCAGAAGTCAGACTGAAATGAAACGCAAATAGGGCATTAGACTTGAGAAAGCACTCATTGACCATGTAAATACAAAGGAGAAAAAAAAAAAGAATTGCTAAAGAAATTAAAAATAGTAATTAATTTGTTTTTGTTTTCAGTAAGTAATGTTGAACAGATAATGGTAGTATGGCTGTAAGTTTCAGTATTTTAAATAGAAAGCTCAGTGTCTTCAAACTGTTCTATTCAAGAAGTGAAGTTAAACTGGATGGAGGACAGTACATTGTTATTAGAAACACTGGTGGCTAATCAGTCCAGCAGTCCAGTGGGAGACAGTATACAATGAACTTGACCGTGCCTAACTCCTGCCTTCACTTGTAACCTCCTAGTCACAGTGCAGCACCGTGTTCCTCCTTGGTTATTTGTTTTAAACTATTTAACTAATCTGATTTATATTTGTCTCTAACTATAATACTAACACTTATTTCCCAGTTTACTACTCATCTTCTACCAAGGCTAAAACAAGTATTATTTTAATCCAGCTTATCTGACTCAAAGCATTAGCAACAACACTTGTGTTTTATTTGGTTTCTCCTTTAACCCGAAGTAGTAACCTTTGTTATAATAGTTTGCTGCAACTTCTCAGAATCATACTCCTCTGTTCATATGCTTTCTTTGTTATTAACTCTATCTCTTCTGCTAACCTACAGTAGCCCAGGCTTCATGCGTGCCAAGAAATATGAATTGCTGTGCTAAGTTAAATGTTACCTACTCTTGGAAGCATCAGGAGAACCACATCCTGGAGTGAAAAAGAAGCACTAATGCCATTGCACAAGACACGAGTGAAACTTTATCTGGAATGGTTAGTTAGTTATGCTATGGTTAGTTGTACTCACCCATCAAGGGTCATTTCAAACTGGAACATGTAAATAGAAGTATTACTACAATAATCAAAGGAAAATCTTTTTGTGGAAAGAGAAAAAATGAGCTTTGTGGATCAATCTAGAGAACTGATGCCTGAGAGGGTATATGATTGCACAATATACATTGGCAAGAAATTAAACATCAGAGAGAAAGAACTATTTTAAGGACAAGACCAGTACAAGAGCAATTGGACGATATTAGTAGCCGTGGACAAATGTGACCTTGAAATTAAAACGTTTCTGACTGTCCATGGAAGTGAGTTTTGGAATAGCCTCCTAATAGGAGAAGTGAGATAAGACAGTGTATGAAAGAGATGCAATTGTTGATATAGGCAGGGGTCTGATGTCCTGTCTTTATCGTCCTGTATTGCTGTGCTCTTTTTAAAGGGTACTGTCTGTACTCTTTAAATATTGACCTTTCTCATAGCATACACTGTGTAAAAACTAAGGATCTTTTATCACTGACCCAACTGTATAAAAACTAATCAAGACAGATTCAACTGAAACAGAATATATAATCTTCTTGCTATCATATCCTTTTTCTTTTGATCTGTTTTGTCTTGTTTGATTTTTTTTTATTTTCTGCTTTTGACGTGAAGGATGAGGCTAGTCACCAAATTCAAACTTCATTTGTTAATACTTTGGGTCTCTTTTGAATTGCATTTTGAGTGAACTTACAGTTCATGAAAAAATATTGCTTAACTTCACTGTTGACCCAATCAGAAGTCCTTATTTCCTTTTTTGGCACGTGGTACTTCTAAAAATATTAAATATACCAATTGTGTGCATTCAGAACCCTATTAAACTGGGACAGCGATTGTCTCTTGTGTCTCTTGTGTCATCCAGGCCTCTTGCCTGGATGCTGAAGGAGACAGGAAAAGTTCCTTGTACCCTTTTGTCTGGTTCACTGCAAGCCCATGCAAAGCCACATACAATCTAGCTGAGATTTATCATCTGTCCTTCAAGTACCAGGAGGCAATATGAAGTAAGAATAACAGATGTAGCCATGTGTATAGTATCAAGTGGGAAATAACTCAGAGAAATGTTTTGCATTTAACTTTAAAACATTAAGAGAATCACTTGAATGATTGTCAAGTGGAAGGTCATTTGATCCTTGGAGAAAGTAGAAAAAATGTCCTATGCTGTGTCTGGAGATCAGCTGAGATACAGATGGTACAAGAGGCAAACTCCGTGACCCAGAGCACAAAGTCTAGATTGAAGCTAACTCCCAGACCTAGATACTTGCTGTTCAGTCTAATGGGTCCGTGTAACTTGCAAGATGGTATGCGTTTATACATTAGAATTCAGGAGAGCTATATATGAAAAATGAGTACAGAGAATGGATGCCAGATCTCTTTCTTCCTGTGCATATCTAATAAATCCACTTTTAGAAAAGTTGAAAATGACTCTTACAAGCCAGAAAGTATCTTGACATTATGTGGATACATATGGGTGGGAAAGGGCTTGGAGAGTTTCCCAGGCTTGTGAGGACCTTTTCAGGACTGAGGAAAATTACAGTTCTCGCATTCAGAGAAGTTTAAAGCTTTCTTCTTCCCAATAGACCATGTGTTGGGAATGAGGTCTGGTGACGTTTCAGCTGATGGTGCAGCGACTGGAATGGCTTCCATCCTACCTGCTGTCAGAAGATCATAATGAAAATTAACTGATAAAACCGTTAGGGCTGATACGGGGAGACAGCACCTTAACGAGGCCGTGTTAGGACATGGCCGCAGGTGGAGTCACGGCCTGACAAAAGCCATCGAAGTGTGCACCCATGGAGGAACCGGTCAGGTGTACTCTCTGGGGGAGCAGGTGACTTTCAAGAAATGTTACCATATGAAATGCTGCAGAGCCCAAAGCTCAGGAGGTTGTCATGAAGCAGTATAAGAACAACATCAACAAAGTTATGTGATCTAAATCTCAGTGCCGTGTACGCAGACCTGTACCCTTAACAGCTGACACTAACAACCTAGCAAGCCAGAAATCATAAATGGTCATTGCAGTAGTCAAATTTCCACATGACTAGGTACAACCGCAGCATTGCCTGTTGTTCAGTACCGATATCCCTAGCCAAAGCATGACCTGAGCTTTCAAAAAAAAGACTATGCTGTTTTCCTAGCACTCTATTTACATGATCTCCTACCTTTCCTTTGTGTTTATGAGGCTACTGTTCTTTTTAGCTTTCCAGTTTTGCTAACAGCACTTCACAGTTTTTGTTATAGAAAGCTGGTGCTATTAAAATTTGCATTATTTTACATACCCACTTCCAGTTTATTCCTTCTGCAATTTTTTTCTACATTGTATCTTCACACCTTCTGTGTGTAACTATGAAGATGTATGTATTAACATACGTTTGTATTAACATAGGTCTTGTACAAGACCTTTTCCGAAGAAATGATAATCCATTCAGAATGGCTAATGTTACCTTAAGTGAAGCTCTAACTGCAAAGTTCCAGAGAATCACAGCCTGAAAATTCACCAGAGGGCTTCTTTTTCAATTAACACTTTTTCTGTGTTAATAGTTTGCCAAGACTTTTTGCAAGTTGTGGACCAAATCTAGTAACAAATGGAGCATGTGCTAGACAACTTGCATTTTCCTTTTGGAAAAACACTCTGATCAACTCAGAAAGAGCAACAAGAATGAAGGGTATGAGCAAGCCAAGAAAACAGTTAGGAGGCTCATTATGCAGAACAAAGATGATTAAGATACCTTGTAGCAGTAATGATGAAGCTTTCATAAAAAGCATATTGTACAAAGATTCTTTTCCTATATTACTGCATGAGATCAAAAAAAAAAAAAGTAAAGAAAATCCACTAGCAAGTACACTGTTCTGTTTAATTGTAGGAGGAAATGAGAGATTTGATGCTGAATCATCTCAAAGTCATGCTTTGGTAGAGATATTTATAGATTATGCAAATAAAATGCTATTTTAAATTTTGTTTTAAACAGGGTATGTCACGTGTAAGGGGGAGAAGAAACTGTTCAGCAGAGTGTGTGTGTCAGGCACTTGTGCAATAGACATTTTGGCATCTCTTCCTTTATGTTTACCTAATGTGGACTGAAATATAATGGTAAGAGAAAATAAAATTTCAAAAATTAACCCTTTTACGACAAAAAGAAGAATGAGATCTCTGACCAGGGACTAGCACAGCTGGAGGGAATCTCAGACTTTAGAAGACTCTATGGCAGCTGTCCTTTCTCAGTATAACAGCACTTTACCAGAAAGGCCAATGCAAATGGCAATGCCTCCATTTTCTAACCCAGTACTCAGAGTATGAAAGCAAAAGTTCCTTCCTTCTCCTCTGCATCCTTGATCAAGTGAGAAAGAGAGAGAGCTGGAAATATTGAGACATCTTTCCTACCCATTTTCTCCAAAGACAGCTGCACGAACAATACAGGTTTCTAGATCTGTAGCTTGTTCAGAAAGAGAGCTCTTACAATACCACCAAGACACTGCAGTCCCCCTTTCATACTGTGACTGTAAGAGACCTTGTGGTCTTTGCAGAGGCCTTTTGGTGCAAGTACAGATGTTAGAGGCCCAAGCATAATCAGCCACACGTCCCCATACCATGGACTAGTAGGCCTGGATAATCAGATGCTGCTTCTTCTAGCCGCTCATGTCCAGCTTCACACACATCATGGCATCAGTGAAGGACCTGTGCTTGCAGAACTCTCTGCAGGATCTTAGCCACTGGCTGTTACAGGCAGCCATCCTGTTCTCATGGGCAGGGGGAAGCTGTGCCAGTGCAATGCTGGGCCAGGAGCAGGTCATTTGTAGTGACCCGGTGAACTTCTGCCATGACCTCATGGCAGACTGCCATGGCTGCAGTGAGATGGCTCAGAGAATAGAGGACAGGGTGCACTTATGAGACGGGCATCCAAATCTGGGTCCTCCCTCTATGATGAGCATCTGCCTTGAAATTCTGCTTCCTCAGATACAAACGAAAGTGAAGAGAAAGCACAAAAAGAAGGAGGTGCAGCGGCATAGTTGGGAGAGGGTCACTTCATCCCTCAATAATATCCCAGATTGTAGTGGTTGGTCAGCACAGCTCAGTCCTTCTGCCCTGTCGCAGACGCACCACCACTTCTCAAAGGCAGCTTTGCTTATCAGAAGCTTGTTGTCCCAGATGCAATTCTTCTCAAGTGGTGTAAGCTACCAAGAGAAAAGGGCACAAGCTGGAGTTCCTGCTTAGGGCTGATCCTATGGCTCAGTCTGGGGCATCTATTTCTACAGGGAAAGGCCACTCAGGTCTGGGTGGAATACTTATTTCACTCTCTCAAAAGCTGCTTGGACTTCAGGCAGCTATGAAAATCAAGTCGCCATCTGGGAGAGTCCCGTTATGGTAGCCACAATACCAGAAATCCACTTCATGAACCATCAATAGAGGTTTGTGAATCCTGAGAATGATTGCAGCCCTCCACATGTGCTGGAAGGATGCTGCCAGCTTGTGATGGCTTCACCTCCTTGGGGTTTATATGCAAGTCATTTGTGCCCACCATTACCCCAGGAACTCCACCCTTTCCTGGTGGAAGCAAAATTTATTGAGTTTGTCATAGAGTCAGTGCTGCTACAAGCAATTCAAAACATCCTGGACATGGTCTATGTGCACCTCTCAAGTAGCAAGGAAAACCAAGATTCTATCCAGGTATGCCATGATGTGATTATCAAGCAAATCTCTCATGACATCACTTACAGAATAGTGGAAGGTGGCTAAAGCATTGTAGAGACTGAATGGCATCACGAGATATTTGTAGTGGTCGTATTTAGTGCAGAAAGCAGTTTCCTACTTGTCACCCAACTGAATTCAGAGCAAATTTTAGGCTCTCGTAGATCCAGCTTGGTAACCTGGTGAGCCCACTGCAGATGTTCAAAGACCTCCAGAATGAGAGGCAGGGGGCGCTGTTTCTCCCTGTGATGTCTTTCAGCCACCTGTAATCCATCAAGGGCAGAGACTTCCATACTTCTTTGTAACAAAAAGCATGTGGGTCCTAGTAGGCAAGACAGGGTGTATGAACCTGTATAACAGGTTGATCTTGAAGTAATCCTCAAGAGCTGCTAATTCAGGGTGTGACAAGGCATAGGTGCACCAAAAGGCACCTCCTTTTCTAAGTTCAGATCAACTTGGCAGTGGCTTTGTTGATGTCTCTGAGGGGAAGGGGGAATAAAAGTCATTGAATTCTTCTGGGAATGTTGTCAGAAGGTGAGGGCAGTGGCTGAGGCAGAGGGATGGTCCAGAGGTATGGTCCCGGGCAACTCAGAGCCCTGGAACTGGGAAGAACTACGGTGATGCAGAGATCTCAGGGCTCAGGCTGTACTGAGAGCATGGCTATGGTCTGCTCTTCGTTTCACAGCCATCACGTTTGGTGTGGCCTTTGCGTTATTATGTTCCTCAGCTGCATTCCACTGGGGAGTCCATTGTAGGGCTTTCAGCATCAACCAAGGGCATGGCAGTTGTGCACCCAAAGAGATGCTCACATGGCCTTGAACCGATAACGGGGGAATCTCTGGCCAAAATCATATAGGGCACGGCTGTAGAGAAAACAGCTCCAAAAGTATCCCAGGGTAGGCTCTTGTCTTCATGCTCTGGGTACTTCTTTCCCAGAGGGAAGCACAAAGATCCCAGCTGGCTGTCAATGATAGGGTTGTACATTCATAACCAGGAAGTGCAAATATGACAAGAAAGAGGTGTATATAAGATAGGGAAGGACAGTGTGAGTGCCTGGGTGCCATGGTTACTTGAGGAATGGTCTCATGGGTCAAGGGACCCTTTGGGTGATGATCCCATTTGTAGCAGTCGTGGGTCAAGACTGTATAGGGTTATGGGTGCTCCAGGCAAACTCAGAGGCCACAAAGCTATGTCCACCCGAGCAGTGGTCTGGATGGTGCACCCATGCAGGAGGGTGTTATGCAGAGTGAGACGAGGCTCTGTTCTGTGAGCCTCCAGCCAAACTCCCTTTGCAGCAGTCAGGGCAGGGGGTTACTGGGGCGGGTGGCAACAAGATGGCCTTTCTCACTACAATAAAATCATGTCCCTTTCCTCTATCTCATTCTCACTCAGCACAAGGAGTAAGGTTGGGTGGTGCCAGCCTCTGTGGGCTTCAGCTCTCAGGGTGGTGAGAGAGGTGCAGCAAAATGTGGCACAGTCCCCTAGGGCTGGGATCCGCTCTCTCTGGCAGAAGGTCAGAGAGATAGCCAGGCTGATGGCTGCTCCAGGCGCAAGAAGGTCAACCTTGGCCATCCCATCTCTGAGAGCCTCAGTCAGCCCTACTCTATAGTGGGCCATGAGGGTTTGTTCCTCCTACGTGGTTTCCATGGCCAATTTGTCACCTGACTGTGCAGCTAGAGGGCCAGGACGCGTGGCACCTAGTTATGGTAGCAGGCCCCACGGTGCTCAGATCAGAGCTCAGGCAGGCCTGAGCCTTCAAGGACCATCAAGAGTAGGGCTCTTCTAATGAGGGAAGGGCAGCTGGGAGCCAAGGGTGACACCAGCACAGGCCATGCCCTCATCAGTAGGTACCATCCGAGCAGAGTGGAGTTAGCAGCAGTAACAGGTTCTGGTGTCAGGTCAGTGATAACCAGGCAAATGCAGAGTGATGAGTCTAATCCAAGGTTAGGCAAGGAACTAAAGTCTGCAGATCAGAATCAGCAGAAGCCAGGGCTGAACACAGGCCTTGCAACAGTGTGGATCAGGTAAGGCCCAGGCACTGTCTGAAATGGGCTCCTGGGTGTGTGTTTGGGAGGCCCAGGTGAGACCAGTCAGAGCAGTTACAGCCCATGGGCACTCTCAGGACCAAGTATGTGAACATCTTTCGTCACATCAGAGCGGAGAAGGTCTTTTTGTGTTAGTTATGGGACATTTGGAAGGCAGTACTTCTGTGCTTTCTAATATGATTATACTCTGCACTGGGCATGTGTGCACATAGCTTAACAAAACGTTTCTCTCAAACTAGAACGGTGCTAGAAAATGCTTGATAGCAGGGTAACGTTTGGTAACGTTTAAAATGCTAAACCTAGCTATATATGCTAAGTCTAGTATATGTCCTTTTAAAATTACCATAAAGAAACCTGAAGGCCACTGTTAGAATGTAGCATGCTGTATATGGTAGATATATATAACCCATTGGAATCAGTATATCACCTCAGCCTGAAAACAGTGTAATGCAGGGAAATGATGCAGGTAATGAATGATACCAGAGGCCTGCAAATAAAAGAATATTATACCTTGGTGGTCAGTATGCCTAGATTTACCTTACAGAAAATCCTTATTTATGACATACGGTATAGACTGCAAGTAGCTGTGTGTACAAATATCATGTTGAAAAGTGTCATTGAGTTGGAACACCACTGTAATTGCTAACACCCACAGCACTCACTAAAGCCTACCTTGACATCTTGCATGTGCCTTTCAGTCTTCTTGCCAGCCTGTTCTGTTTGAGGGGTGATTTGGAAAGGGAACATTTTCTGAAAAGGACAAAGACAAATTGTTCCAGTGATGGGCCAGAAGACAAAAAGGAAATGCAGAAATATGATGACAAATACGATGTTTGGCCATGCTTCAGTCACTTCAATACAACAGTATGTAGCCTACTCTAACTGCCAGCTTCTGAAAGAGTGGAGGTTTCAGCGTTGTCACAGCATTTAAAAACAAGACATCTGACAGGGAACAGAAGAACCTCAGGATTTTGCAGTTTTGGTGGATCAACAAGATTAGATTACATAAACTGGCACTGTCAACACAAATGCCCTTCAGTTATTTTCTTTAGTGTCTTTATGTATTGCATTAGTGTAAGGTATGTACCACTCCAGAAGAGTTTATCCTATCTTACACCATGGCATGGTTTCTAAAATTATACAGCCTGAAGCAGCTGTTGAATTGAAAACTGTCTTTGTCAAAGAACAATGCTTTGTGTCATATGAGGAAGACATAGCTGATCTTGAATTCAGAAAAAACAGCTACATAGTAATTCAACCTAATAAGTCAATTTCTGCAGCACAACTACTAGTTTGAAGCTTCTTTTGTAGACAGTTCACATTTTTTGGAAAAGATGTCAGTAAAATATTTCAATAATTAGCCAAAGATTACTGCCCACAGCTGACGTGACTAATCACTATCTGTACGTATACTGCAGCCCAAATGGTAAGAAGTACGACTAGTGACCTGGTTACACAGATTTAAAAGCACTATTCTAGCACCTTATGTTTGATACTGCCACGTTCTTCATGCCAGGCAAATCAAAGGAAGCATGCACATGGCCATTCATGTTGCTGGTCAACAATAATGTTAATTTCTCTTCTTCAGTAGTAATAAGTTTCACTGGAGGCTGTATGATGAATTCTTGATTATATTGCTTTGTGATGACAAAAGTTCTTTTCAACAGAAATTCCTCTGTTGAACTGAGAGGTCATGTTATAACTCTTTGAAATGAGGGCCGAGTTGCACATTTTCATGCTTGATTGACCATGCTCCCTTGCTTTTTGCTGCCTGTGTGTTTACTCGGATATCCCGGTCATGTAAACAGGCCAAAGTCTCTAGGATATAACTTTTTGTTTGTAACTTTTTGTTTGGCTCGGACTTCAGAGAGGGAACTGAGGAATCAAGAGGAAACCATAATGCACTCATTAATCTTAATTCAAGGGAACTTCAGAGGCTTCTTTGGGACTGTTTTATCTATTGATGCACACAGTGGAAAGAGGTGATTCACTAATCCTTTCATCCCAGGTGCTGTGGGCAGAGCAGTACAGGTTGAGCCATTGCAAGAAAAGCTGACAGGCTTGACCTCTGATAAGACCATAAATTCAAAGTTCTTTAGCAAGGAGCCTGGTATGCTTAGCATGTCTCTGAAGAAAGGTTGTCCAGCTTGAGTTGTAAACATTTTATCCTGTTTTATCCAATATAAATAAAAATGTTCTCCATGTTAGTAAAGAAAATGAAGCACTGTTAACTTATTAAATGAAAAGGACTGAAGATCATTACTTCTCTTCATCACTGAACTGCATTTGAAGCGTGTTTCATGAATGTTGGATGACTCTTCTGAATCTTATTTAAAGTTGCGAATTATCTTTTTGAACCTTGATATCAGCTATTGTTTTTTTCTGTTAATATTTACATTGTAGTAGCATCTAAAATTCCTAGTTAGGGATCAGCGACCGCTATGCCAGCTGTTGTACACATATATCCCAAAAACTTTCCAGTCTAAACGTCTGAAATGAGGGAAGAGATATCTCAATAGAGAAAGTGGAAAGGAGATAAGTGAAAGTTAACAAGACCATTATAACACTTAGCATCTGGTATGTAACATTTTCAAAGTTAATTTTAGTTAATGAATGATAGTATTGTGAAATATATGGTGGTTTGCAAATAGCTGGCTGGTTCCTGGAAAAACAGGAAACCCAGTCCTTGAAAATGGCATTGCTTGAGATTGGTTGTGATAATTGTTTTAAATCTGTTAACCTTCTGCTGAAGCTTATAGTTCTTAGAAAGACCAGTTCCAGGATAGGAAGCCTACAGCTCTGGTGAAATGATCTACTTTGAGTCCTGTATGTATAAAGCCTCTGTAGAAAGCCATCATTATTTTACTTATGCAAACACTGCAGAATAGTACTACTACTATATTACACATCCCAATCATTTTCGTTGTATTTATTTTTCTCAGGATTTACTTTCAGATTACACCCAATCCAGTATAGCTACACATTACCTCTGAAAAAGGAGGTTGTTCTAGACCTGGCTGGAAGTTCATGTCCCTCTCTTACACAGTTCTGTGCATAAATCAGTTTAGCTCACTAATCTGACAGAAAAGTCTTTTTTCCCTCTTTTTTCATATGTTCATTTTCCATCAGATCAGTAAACCAGTTCACTTCATTCTTTGATTGCAGTGTAGCTGGATTTGAAACAAATGAAGGAGCATCTGTATATGTTGCAAGGAGGAAGGGGAAGAGCAAGCTCTATGGCTGTGCTGGAATATCATATAATGAAAACATGCCCTTTCTTCTGTATCTGGAAAATCTAGGAATCAAAGTAAAAGAGTTATTAAATTTTCACTAGCTTTACTATTGAAATCAGTTATCCTGTTACATTGCTTTGTTTGCTTTTACATGTACTTTCTTTTGTCTAAAGAAAAGATGAAATATTAGTCCCTTCAAATTATGGTGACAAGGCAAAATGCTGCCAAAAACATTTACCATATCCTTAGTCTTACAGAATTTACTTTCAATAACAGTGAGCCAGGTTATATGATGGAAACACAATTTTTTTTGTTACAGGGTCACATACAAGTTCCACTACTTGTGTACTACTGCCAACATTTACCCTGTATAGTGAAGTTCTTTGTTTTTTCCCATGCTTGGGCCAGTCTATTTTCTAAAAGTATTTAGATTTCACCCTATCCATATAGCTATACACAAGTGACTCTGAGTTTGTCCTCTAAATCAGATATAAAATTTACTGGGCTTGTTACATGCCAAAATATACATAACTTCCATCCACATGAACCACTTTATGGTGAATCAACCTCCAGAAGAAGAAAAAGTAATAACAATAATAGTAAAAGCACATTAGTTTCAAAAGAAAAAGAGTTAAAGGTTAAGAGCCATACAGATGTGACATTTGTCACTTTAGAAGTAATAGCATTAGCACAAACTAAAACCATCACCTATCATTGGATTATAAAATGAATTAATATTATCTGGGCAGTCACTGGTTTCAATTTTTTAAACCTGAGTTTCTACCGTAAAGTGCTCAAGTTTGATAGGTTGTTTAACACTGATGGTAGGGGAGGTGCTTTCATCTTCATGACAGTAGTCTGACCTGGATCTCTGCTGTTGCTACTGTTCATTTGCACTGTGGAGCTGGCATGAAAATGTTCTTAATTTTGTTCCAATTTATTGGAGAGTGCTAACAAAACCATGGAACAGCATTGCCATGATTTGCACAGATTGTTAGATACAGGGCAGATTTGGTAGAGGAGCTAATGAACAAGCAGAGACTGCACTGTCCCGTTTGTTTCAGGTCTCTGAAAAAAAGAGACATGACAATGAAGAGGAACTTGTACTGACAATATTTCTCAGTATCTATTCCTCAGTTAGTAGCAATCCTGTTGTAAATTACATCTGTGCACATAAAATAATTAATATAGCCATATATATCTATTATCTATCTAGCTAGCTATATATATATAGCTATATATATTTTTATATATATATATATAAAATTAATCTTTCCAAAAGGGAATTTAGACTATACTCTCCAGTATTATAAATCAAGTTGCTTTGAAATGAATAAAATGCATTTTTAATGATTTAAAATTAAATTTTAAAATAAAAATATTATGGGCAGTGTCAATGAGAAACAGGACAAGTTGACTACCTTATCTCAGAGTTGCATTGCATGCTACATCTAGGACAGCTTTCCATTTTTATGGATCCTCTTAAAATGTTGTCTATTTTGATATGAATAAAGATTGGGAATGCATTAATTGTTGCTGAAGACATAGTCATACCTTTATTTTGAACTTCCTAGTAATTTTTTTTTATATTTTTATAAGTAATTAAGGGCTTTTCCTGATTTGTTTTGCAACACACAACAATAGAGAAAATTAATGGTGTAATCAGCTTAGAAAAAAATAAGAATGGTGACAACGTTTAGAAATATTTTAAAGGAGGAAAATGTTGGGAAAAGAGCTATTAAAGTATACTTCCCTTGAGGAGGTGTAATATCAGCTTACATGATTAATTTACAGCATCTCAAGAATTCACTGAAACTCATCTTAAACTTCTTTATGTGATCAATTCCATTTTATTGTTGTGAGATTTATGCAGTAAAGCAAGAAAACGGTTGATTTATCTCACTCTTCCACTTGTGTGACAAAGCATAAGGCAGAAATGAAAAGAAATGAAATCAAGTGATATGCAGAAAATAATTGATTGTATGCTAATGTTGTTTAGATTTGTGAGGATAGCTATTTTAGATATTTTTAGATATAATAGGACAGTTATTTTAGATATTTTTAACATTTTTAATGTTTTATGAACATATCAGGCATTCCAGACAAAGGATTCAATTAAAGGATTTTTTTTTTGGCATTCAAACCTGAATTTTTTATGTGTCTATATAATCCCAATATTCTAGAAAGTTTAAAACGTATGCCTTTTCAATGGAAACGGAAGTTCTCTGTTTAGGTCAAGAATATATAGTACAATGGAAATATGCTATAAAATTCCTGAGTGTTGCCCCTGCAAAGTGCTTGAACTGGGTCCTAGTGATCCCATTGCTAGGAATAAGAGGGTCATCCACTTTCTCTAGATATAATACACTTAGCAGTTTTCTGAGACTGCCAGAAAAAATAAGAAGGAGCAGAGATGGTGCTTGTCTAAGATAGAAACTGAAGTTAAGTGCAAACAACACAAAAGGTTGGAAGAGGCACTATGTAAGGAGAACATTTTTAAAACAGGATTTATAAAACGGAAGTCTTCTGTCAAAGGCTTCTGTAAAGGCAGGGAGAAGATGGGGTCCAAAAGAAACATTGCAATAGACTTTTCCTGAGTTTTCAATCAGCTGTAGTAATATAAGGCACCGTAGCCATTGTGCATTTAGCAGCATTTGTGGCTGCTGAAAACCGATACAGACATTTGTGTAGATCACTGTTATGATTTTTAGTGATGTCAAAATTACATATACTCCTTTATCAGTAGAAGGCATTGTGGGCCTGGATCCTGCAATTTAGAGCATGTAAGGAGAAGCTGGTGCAGAACTTTCCCCATACATGCATACAGCCACAGTCAGGATCAACAAACCTTCAGAAACTGGTAGTGAACGCAGCATGTAATGTCCCACTGGTCCACAAATCAGCCAACAACCACATCTGCCCAGGGGGATGTCTTGGCACCTCATTTGCTTCTAGCTGCAACTTAAGGTGCGGCTGCTATTTTTGTATTAACTGTCAGTCAGTTGGGTCGTGGCTATACCAGTGATCAGCAGGGCTCCCTTGGCTGCCTGTCCTGTTGTGTGGACCGCAGGGCACTGCAGCGAGGCCACGGTCTGCAGGGAGGCCAGCTCAGGCCGAGGGGAGGATTAGTTTCAGCAGAGCAAAGTACTTTTGTTAACTGCTAGGGGGATGAGCTCTTCCTTCCCTGAGTTCATTCATAGAAGTGAATATTAAAGCTTCTTAATATTCTCATTATGCAGGTCTCCTTTTTTAGTACATAGTCCAAGATCCCACGTATTAATGGATCCATGCTTTAACTTGATTTGTGTGGCGAGATTTCACCTCCCAACAAAAAATGTCGTAAACCTGTTGTAAAGCACAGGACTGCCTGCCGTTCCACATCCTGTTTTGTCCTTTATTTAGTCCATTTACGTTTCAGTTAGCAGGTGGTAAGCTGCTGGTAGGAGTGTATTTGAGGAAGACAGAAAGGGATTTCCTTTAAATGCAGTCTGCATGCTGCTTACGGGGGTTTGGGTTTCTGCTGAAGATTCCCCTGTCCTCAAAAGAGCCTGTGAAACACCTGCATTACTTGTAAGTGAAAGTCTCAGAGGAGAAAATAAACAATCTCCTAACAAGTAGCATGTAACCTTTACCACTAAATAGCTAGGTAGTATATCTAGCAGATACATATTTTTTAGTATCATAATTCACAGGGCGGTTCTTTGCCTCTGCTATCAGCATAACCACCGATCTCACTAACAGTCTAATCTGTAACTGGAATGTTTTTGCTTTCTATTTTTTAAATAAGACACATGAGCAAAATGAAACCTCACCAGACACCCAGTTTTTCCTTTTTAAACAACATAAATGTTAAAAGCAGTCTAACCATGGATGAAGTACTGTTCAAAGCATTTAAAGAAATTTTTAGTACCTCTGCTGCCCTTGGTAGCTACTCACCCACACCAGCAATGCCCTATATTTCACCTTCTTATTTTGCAAGAGGGAAATAAATGAATAGATGTGACTCTGAAACTAGGAAGAAGGGGGCTGGGGGTAGGAAAATAGTTTTTATTTTTTTTTTTTTTACATTGCTAAGACGCGATCCTTTTTTTTTTAAACTATCTTAGAAGTCAGTCAGTCGTATAGCTTTTATACATTTAATTTTTCATAACGAGCTATATAATTCCCATTGACTTCCCTGGAATCAAAACAGGGATGGGAAGTTGGTACGCACTGAAAGCACTGGCTAGAATGAAGAAGGTTTTGACGATCAAAGGCTGTCGCTCAGTCACTTCTCATCCTGTTGAATGTGATTTTTTTGTTCACTGCATGGACTGATAGGCTGTATGGAGTCCCAAATTAGTTTTAGAAATAAATTGGGCTTTGACTCTGTCCTACTATGAGATATCCTGTGGTGGCAGGGAAAGCTACATTAAGCTGGGGGGTGCTATAAGAAGCACCGTGCTGCATGCGGGTTCCTGGGGCGCTGTGTTCCCATGTCCCTGTGATGTGCCACAAACAGGCAGTCGTTTTTTTCAGCCAGTTGGATAGGACAGAACTATCCTCATCTCCTTTTGTGCAGTATACCCTGTTGTTGGTTGATAGTGGAGGAGATGGAGCTGCGACTCCGCTCTTCTTACCCATTGTTGTGTGTGTTACAGGTAAATTGTGATGAAAAACCTCCATTTACCTCTCGCTGTATTTGGAGTTGAGCAGTGAGACAGCCTGTGGGTGTCATAGAAAAATAGCAGATATCCTGTGCTATCTTGAGAAATGTAAAAACTGCATTGCAAAAAAGGTATTTTAGATGCTACGTGCAATCCAAGAAGAAATAGATGTTGGAGTAATTTTTAAATTTGTTTAAAAATCAGAACAAGATTGCCATAAAAAGTTGCTAGCACCTCTTTTTACGGTCCCTTTCCCTTGTGTTTTGAATTATTTATTCTTCATTACTACACGGAATATGGAACAAATACTACAAGAAATTATTATTCTTATATCTAACAAATATTAAGATCATACCAGCAGTAAAAAACAGTCAAGAGTATGTATTAGTGGGTCATAGATGCAATCCTCAGAGTACATATTATAACCTCGCTTGGTTTTCACCTTCTGCTGTTCAATATAAGCAGCTATAAAGCAAACATAAAATATGGCCCTTCTATTACGTGGACTATTTTGTGGAATTAATTACTGTATTAGTTACATTTCATTTATTGAATCAATTATTTATTCATTTAAATTAGGTACAATGCATTCATCGATGAAGTAAGCTGAATTTCTTAACAAAAATCAGAGTCCGTCAGTATTAAGTGACATTTTTCAAACTAGGGTCAGTATTATGTAACATTTTTCAAACTAGGGAGACTCAAGTTATCTATTTGGAATATATGCTATATTTGCAGAATATGCCTTTTTATTGTATGATTTAAATAATTGAAATAATTAAAAAATGTTAAAGGGTGTTTTTCTTGTCCCTTACTAAATCAGAGTTTTGTAGTGAGGCAGGATTTGAAGCCGCAACCCTGATTCGCTTACTTCAGGGTTCACCAGGGTGGAAAACTTTACTCCCAGTAGCCTTTAACTCAGCTATTACAGCTTACTGGAGGCCATGACTTGGACTTCAACCTCAGAAACAAAATAAAGTTTAAAAGATACTTGAAATCAAAATAAGTTATGTGAGATGTTTTAACCTTCAGTGAGTATAGATACTGGTTTTTCCCCAGAGGACAATCTCAGCTTTATTCTCTGGCAGACAGTTTTTCAGATAATACAAATTTCAGTAGACTGGGCTATCAGTATTGGCACCTGCAATGAACTTTTAACTGCTTTTAAGGAGTTCCAGCTTTTAAGAGTTGAAATGTGTTTTAGCTTTATTATTTTAAAATTAGAAAATGCTCTGTAATCACTTAAATACTGTTTAAAGAAAGATCCTTGTACATAAGCAGGCAGATTCTGCATTTTCTATTGACACTGTTTATTCCTTGACTGTGTGGCAGAAATGGGATGTAGTAAATTCAGAGTGCCAAACAATTTGCAAGAAAATTACAATAATCCCTAGATCCTTTCAATAGACTGATTGTATAGTCAGTTGTTTTTCATCTTATACTTGCAGAGTTATTTACTTTTGCCTCAGTTTGTTCTTTGTCATTATCACTATTGTGCAGTATCTATGTGGATCGAGGGAATTTCAGCCTATACCTCCAAATCTGTCAAGGCAATTCTGAATTTCAAGCCCATCTTCCCGTATATTTGCTGTCCTCCCCAGCATTGTTATCGTCATATTAAAAAAACAGTCTCAGTTCCATCTTCTGAGTACTGAATAGTAACAGTTCCAGAGCAACCTCTTCTTAAATCTCTCTTAATATTCTTGAGTGCATTCGTCGCTAATACCTGAGTATGGATATCTAACTATTTTGCTATCGTTGCCTAGTTTCATCTATACATTTTCCTATTTAGCTTATTAGAATGTCCTGCCCTTTTTGGTGAGCACTGATAGAAAAGGTATATTTATTTTTCTTTTTATTCCATTCCTATTGCCACCCTATGATCACTGACTCAGATTATACAAATGTATCAAATTCCAGAATTCTAGCTCTGCCGGAGTTAGTCATTAATATATAAATCCTCATATTTTCATGTATTAATGATATGATATGCTCATGAATGTTTCTATCACCTTTTCTTCTCCCATCTCAGTCTTTCAGAACATCTTGCAGAGCTTTTTGAGAACATCTGGTTGAGCTTTTTGAGAGCTGATCTGACCTTAGGCATTCCAGTCAGCCCTAAATGCCTACAGCGTAGCTTTGCTTTGAAAAACATCTGCAAAATGATTTTGCAAATTTCCACTCTTCTTGCACTTCAGCAATTCCAAATCAAGTTAACTTCATTACAGAAAGAAAAATAGGTCTCCTTCTGAATACATTCTTGGTGTGATACATCTTTTGTAGAGAAATCCTTCAGAGACAGCATGGAGGGTGGTACTGGTGGTTGGTGAGGAGGAAGAGACGCACAGTAGGATATCTACTCCCCCACCACATGCAAAACTTGTCAGCATTCTTTGCTCCTAAAGTAGAGCATATTTAGGTACCTGAAGATACCTGAGTGACTGAGTAAATATTCTGTTATGCTGCAGCACTCAGTTCCTAGTGAGGAAAAGTAGTCAGTCATCCATGATGTCTGGAGCCTGTTTAGGTCCACCAGCATTCAGTATATTAAGGCATCTAAATACGGCATGCTGGGGGTAACGAATTGAACCCATAGACTTAGTGGCTGGAACTAAATAAAATTAATTACTGGTAATGTAAGAAACATGCATTCTATTCTGTTTTCAGCATGGGAGATTCAAATCTACCTTGTCTCTAGTCTAAAAGTAAAGTAAGGAGGAGTAAATACTAAAGCTTCTGGTTTTGAATGTAGCACTGTGTAGCCAGGAACACAACAGGAAGGAGAGAGAACATGATGCTGTAACCTAGCACAGAGAATGTTCTTTTGAAAGGGTTAGATTTGGATTCAGGTCCTTTTTTCTAACAGCGTTTATGTATTCTCTGCAACAAATCTAAAAAAGAAAAAAAAAACTGCTGAATATTTCTTTATATACCATCTAATTAAAAACAGACTCAATCTGTTAGCAGATTGACATTGCACTGTGAGACATCCCCCAAAGAAGTACTAAGCAGAACCCACAGAACCATACAGTTCAGCCAAGTATTTCTTTGTTGTATCTCGTAGTAAAAGTTAATAACCCTGAGTTATGCTAACAGGCATATTGCTTCCAGATACTGCACCTAAATGTCTCCTTAGTCCCCTTATCTCTTTCCATGATTTATACTGTTGCAAAAGGGCACACCTTATTCCCTCTTCAGGATTTCACTGAACATCTTTCTTTTCAGTTTATAGGTAATAGCTATTGACTATGTTTAAGGTGAGATTCGGCTGTTAGCGCACGTTTAGGATGTCGCAACGGACTGTTTGCCCAATTTTCAATAGGAATTGGATTGTGAGAGCTATGGTTCATACAGCTATTTGTTCATACAGTCAATCAGTCATAAATAAACAGCTATTTAATATAGGTATATTTACCTGTATTTAATATATTTAATATAGGTAATATATTTAATATACGTAAACAGCAGAAATTTAACCAACAAATAAATAATTACATTTATTTGGCAAAAGTTCCAAGGAACATCTGTTTATCTCAATTATTTGTAATTTTGTAAATGTAAAAGGCTTAGCCAAGAATTCAGGTTATCTTTCCTACTTTGAGATTTAAACACTTCTTTCCCCAAACTTATGAACTTGCCAGCCAAAAGTTTCCTGTCACCCTTTTCATTTTAGGACACTATATGTTATATTTTTCATCAGCAAAATATACTTCACAGAGATGTCTGGGAAATAAGCCAGTTAAAATGGTTTCAGGAGAATCTGCAGGACGGCAGAATAGCAAGAAAGTGTACTTATATTTAAATACATGAATGTCTCAAATTAGCACAGCAAATGGCAATTGACAGCTTTTGATGAATCTTGGCACTAATTTCGAATCAAACTATGCATGAGGCTTTAAAATACATTTTATTATCTCTTTGTTGCCATTATTATAGGTCTGAATCTGTAGCTGCTGAATTATATTTAGTTACGATCTGTACTTTTTTCCCTACATTTTCATGTTGTTTGTGCTGTTTTTGGCCTATCAGACAACTGTATATCTCGTAAGTGAGCAGAGCATTGCCTTTGCCAGGAATGATAGGTTCATTTTCAAGTCACCCTGTTTGTGAATTTTGATGGCAAAGTGCTCAACTGCATTTTATGGCCATGGGTGCCTGGTCATCTTTGATAGAGATGACCTCTGAAAAATATTGATATATTTTTTAACATCTGGAGTCAGCCCAGAGAGTTCCAGATGTCAGAGTTCTGGCTTATCACAGTGCTGTATATTGAAAGAAAAGGTTCCTAGGAACAAGAGTTGACTGGGGGAATGTTCAGATAAGTAGAGTTACAAAGAACATTAGTTTAATAAAATTTTAACATAAGTACAAATGGAAATGGAAAAGCATTACGAAAATGTGTTCTATTAGGCACTGATAGGCTAGGTTGCATTTTTAAGTGTATAAACAGCAAGCACCTCAGGTTAGTTAAGCATAGTCTATCAAAGGTTAAAGACTAGACAGTAGATATATTGTAATAAAATGGACCCCCCCACACACTTTTTTTCAGATTGTGTCCAGATCTGAAAATTTAAGATGGAAGGGAGAAGATTCAGGAAACATTTTGAACTCCCCTTACCCAAACGTTGAATCTACAATCAGAGTAATAATAGTTAGTATTTGTTAAAACTTGGAATTTTTTCATTTTTTGACATTTGGAATCCAAAGGAGCCTTTTGATTTTTTCACCATATTATTTTTCATTTTCACTACTCTTATGACATTGTTTTAAGGCATGTTAGTAGCAGTTACATTGTGTTTTATTCCTACCATAATAATAAGATGTTTTTATGTGTGTTATAACAAGATATATCACCAATGATGAAATCCATTTTTAGCTATACATTTTATTTTGTGAGTGTCTTATTTTTAAATTGCAAGGGCCTAGTGCTCCTTACTACTGATTAAAACAAACATTCTAGATCAAAGTGTCCACTCTCTATACAGGAATGAAAAGAAGCTAAGCATAGAATGTACTAATTAGAAAAGCAGCGGTTTTCCTGTTAATATTTTACCTTGAAATAAATGTCGAGGAAGATGAAAACATCATCTTGACTTTAGAAGTAACATACCATACAGTTTTTTACTTAAAAAAAAAAAAGGTCAAGGAATATATATCTTTAAATATAAAAACAATAATTATGTTTATCCAGCTTCATTCCTCTATTTAACACACTTACCAGTTACATGAGTTGAGAAGCTGTTAGCCTTCTCCATCATCAACGGAGAGACATAGCCCCTTCCAAAAGGCGAGATTTCATTGCATTTATATGATAAAAGCAATAATTTTTTTTAAATTTTTTTCCTCTCAAAGACCATCAGGCTATACATTTTTTAAAGCATTAGATAAGATTTATATATTCTAATTTAAGGGGCAGCTAACTAAGACAAGTGCATGTAATTGCAGTATACTTTAAAACAATCTGTATTATCACCTCAGAATGTCACTTTTTCCAAAAAAGTGTCCACGACTAAAAAAAAATCCTAAATTAGATATTTAGATGCCCACAGGTCAATGGGAGAATTAGAGTCCAGCTTTTTATTTTTCAGATAGAATTATCAAATAGTTTAACTCAACGCAAACAGATAACACTGTGACACAGAAAATAAGACATCTTAGTCAGTTCTAACTAACAAGCAGTGCTAACTATTTAAGCAATAAATGTCAGAATTAATTATATATATTTCTGATAGTGTATCTTATTTCACAATACTCCTCCTGGGATCCGAAATGAAAATGTAGTTGATTCATTTTGGAAAGTTTAACTTTTTGGAATAGATTTTTTTTCCTAAGCAAAATTAATCAAAGCTATTTCTAAAAGTTCTTATACCAGGAAGTATTGAGGCTAACAGTGATAAAAGCCACTATGAACAGAGTTAATCATTGTGGAGAGAAGGGAGTTTCAGCTGAGCCTTGCAAGCAGATATGTCTGCTGGGGCAATTTTATGCCTATAATGTTCATGGTGTGTTTTAATAGTACAGTCCTATCTATTGTGTCATTTCCAAAGTGCTCCCCGTAAATTTTACAGAATCCCATAGACCACATCCACGTTGTCTCCTACACACAACTGATTTTCTCCCCTACTTAAAAAAAAAAAAAAAAAGACCTTCTTTTTTTCCATTTCTATTTAATTAGGGAAAAGGGGTAGTGTCAGACGAACACAAACTATTTTTTGTTAACTGACCCTGATAGACTGACATCTCCAAGAAACTCATATCTTAAGCCAAGGTTTATTTTGAGAAGAATATACAGGTCCCCACCTGACAGTAAGACCTCAAACCAAATGATGTCATTTATTCATTAATCCTGTCCTAGACAACATCTAATCCTTGGCCTCTAAGGAAAGATTGGTCATGACTTCTTCCAGCTGATATTTATGAAATGTTGCCTAACGTGTCTAGCAGAGTCAGTAATACATTTTCCTCTTTTTTCTGTTTTGTCTCTTGTTTCTATAGCATCTGAATTTTGTGTGATTTCTCATAAAACATTCTCAAGTTTCACCCACACAAACCATCTGGACTATAGTTAATATTTTAGGACCTATCCCCTTAACTTTGATGTACTTTCTTGTAACTGCTAAAACACGATGATATCTCTTCCTTCTGTCTTGAGAACCTCCCCCTCACAAACCCAAACATATCAAGGGAACCAAGGACTTGATACTGCCAGCAGCTGAAGTCTTTCAAATCTCTTGCACTTTTTTCAAATTTGAAAAAAAAACTATGATAAGAAAAAGAAATCTATGAGTTCTAAGCAGCAAAAGTCTTAGCATAATGAAAAGAATAAAGTTCTAGACTATAGAATATTATAGTAAAAAATAAGTTTCATAGTAGTGGTTCCCAGAGATGATTTGTTGCATTTTATTATGAACTCAGAAATGGCACTGTGATAAACGGCACAGAGCATATACCACACTGCATTTCACTAATGACATTGTCATTACCCTATTACCACTTTTTTACTTTCTTCACCTGACATTTGTTTTCTTCTCAGGTTCATTACATTTCATCTGAGTAGCTGTTTTATGACCTAGTGAGGTCCACTCTACACCTACGACTGGAGCAAGCTAGGAACAGAAAGCAGTGCATTTTATTCTGACTTAACCCAGAAGTATCTCTTAAATAGCTCTGTCATTTTTGCAATATTCTCAGGATTTGATGTTAGTATTTGTCATTCTTATAATGTGAAAAAAAGCTTGAAAAATAACAAAGGTCAGATAAACGTTTCTAGGAAACAAATCGGCAGCTCTCATAATACTTGCAACGAAATGTGCTTTGTGGAATCAGATACTTATCTAGGATCTCATCCTTCTGAACTCCTGGGATTGTGTGATCACAGCAATGACATTTCTCTCTTAAAGATGGACCCACACAAATGTTTCATGGTCTATCTGGTAGCCGTAGCTAACAGAACTGTGATTGCATGCTGCTTAGGCACAAGGACCGACCTGGATCTCAAGACTGTTATTTCATCCCTCTTCCCTGTCACCTGTGCGATTCACCCCTAAGGACATGCTCAGTCAGAAGACAATGGCCCGGGCAGTAGTGTGTGTGTAGTTACAATAGGGATTAGCAGGTAATTTATGGCCAAGTGGGAACCAGCTGAGTCATAAGGGGGAGCTGCTTGGACTTCTTTTCCACTTGAGAAAGGAGAGTAAGGGCAGAATTCAGTTGCCTGAACTCATGTGTGCAGGGCATCTGAGGTGCTCCTAGAGACTAAGACATCTTCCTGGGCACCCACACAGGGCCTTTTCGAGCAGCATCTGGAGATCAGGGGTTCTGGTGCATAACACATAGGCACCGTGCCTCTCTGTTTAGGTGAACTGAATTCTAGATTTTTTTGACCCTGATAGAGATCATACATCACCACCACATATAGACACCTCGGTTTAGGTCTCAAAATCTCTGAATCCAATCCAAGGAGACTGAAATAATGGAGAGTTGAAAGGCTCTCATGGAAGAGACACTGGATTAGGAATCTCTAAAATCTAATTGAGAGAGATTGCTACAGTGTAGGGGATTAGTCCCACCTCTACGGGCAGCACGCAAAACTGGATGAGGTGATAAGATTCCCTAAAATCAGTATATTTGTGTATTGCTCCATGAAAATTCATCTTTCCCTCCTCAGCTCCAAAAGCTGTAATGGGCAAGCTTTTATATAATTGCCTTTTGTGGGTGTAAAATTCATTGTAAATTAGAGCAAATTCCTTGACATTTGCCACGGTTTATTTTTCTTCTTTTGTTGCTTGTTTTCAGTCTGCTGCAGAAATCTGATCACCACAGCACTGCTTGCCAAGATATCATAGAAGCGGTGGGGAGAGGAATGGTGATCTTGCCAAAGAACTTAGATCCAGTATGCTGCACAATGTACAGAGCTCTCTGCCTCAAATAGATAGTGACCCATTGGTTGATTTTTCCACTACTATATTGTATACATCCCCGATTTGCGTTAAGTTTAAATGTATCTGCGCTGTTAATCAGACTGTTATAAGCATAATGTATCTAGGTGTATGCTTTGCCACTAAGAGATTAAAAATGTTTCAGTGGAATAATTTTGGATCCTCATCCTTAAATGCCCTGTCTCATCCTTCTTCCCTGCATTCTCATAGTCCTGCCAAACTTAAAACTGTAGAATAAGTGTAGCTGTAAAAAAGTGGACGTTTTAGTTGGGTTTATAAAAAAGTATTACAAAACCTATAAAAAGCACTCCCTGAAAGAAAGTACAAGAGGACTGAATAGTCCCCAAGGGTATATGGATGTATTGTCATTAAACAGAGGATAAATATACACTTCTGTATGCAAAATTCTCTGCTCCTTTCTCTTCTCTTGTTGAGAAGTGGCCCCCAGAAATATTCTAGAATAAAATATTTTTGTCATTCACCACATTTTCCACTGTCCTTTCAGAACATGTATTGCAGAATGAAGGGTCTCTGTACAAACTAGTTCTTAATTTGATGCAAGATAGGAATATGAACTTTTTAAGGAAGTGTGGAAGCATTTCGCTTTCCTGAAGAACCTCACTCTTTCAGTGGTGGGGTGTGTCAGAGAGATTTTTCACACTTTACAAAGGGTCTTCAGAGCCAGGAACTAAGTGTCATAAACCTGTCAACAGGGATGCAATAGTCCCTTAGGCTGGAAAGTTTTGTGTTTGCACTGAAAGTGAGGAGAATCATTGTTTAAAAAGCTGAGCTCATTTGTGCTGATAAATCTTTGTGCTGTTCTACAGGCATTAGAGGACTGTCTAAAGACAGGTCTGTTTTAGAAAATTTTACTTTTATGAAATGTGTCCTGCTTTGCAGTGGGAATGAGGACCAAGATCAGTGATGGGCTGTCTTTCTATTTATGTGTCTGTGTATGTTTGAGCTTTGCTGAAGACAACCTTTACTTTTCTGTCTTTGCTATGGATGACTGTTGTTGCTTCTGCAGAAGAATGCGATGTACGTTGTTGTCTTTGTTTTCAAACAAGGCTATGAAAGAATATAAATCTTCCTCCGTCTTCTTTACTTAATCTGTATATACATTCCTCCTCTCACTCGCCACAGTCATCCACTTCCTACTTTCTCCTCAAGGCGTAGACAAAGGTGAAGTAGAGTAATTTTAAATACTGAGCTTTCTTTCCCATACCTAGCATATTTGTAAAGATTGCTGGTTGAAAGTCATCAACTGTACTAGATTGCTTTTTTGAATGATGTGACACATGACTGCTTTCTTAACTAATAAATTGCCAGGTGGACTACATAAAGCAGACATCGTAACTGGTAAACACTGACTATTCGGTTCCTTCGCTAGCAGTTAAGCTTCCTATTTAAAGTTCACACTTTATGAGTCAGAATTCTCTCTTTTAATGGATGAAATATCCTAAATATTCGATCTAACAACACACCACCTTTTTGATATATTATTCATTGAACTTTAACTATTTTCACAGTCAGTCTTAGGAAATCACTGTTCCAATTTTTATTGCGAGTGTGAGACCAAGCTTGCTCCAGACCAGCTGCCTGTCAATCAGATGTAACTCACAGATGCCCCTGAATTATTCTCTTCTTTAATTAGAGATGAAAAAGTAACAGTTTAGATTTGTCTGTAGACTTCAGCTGCTGGCAGATGTGGGTTACAATTTTTTTTATTCACTGTATAGCTTAGTAAATTTTAAAATAGATAAGATTATTTTTAAACTTTACAAATAAAACTCCCATCATCCTCTCCGTGAGACGCCCTTCTACAGTGGCCATATAAGCCTCATTTTATGGAAGATCATTATTTTTAATAAATTCTTATTAACACCTAGCGTTATGTAAGGTATATTTTTCGTGAGAAGGTTTAAAGTGATTAAGGTTGCGTCTGTCTTAAGATTTGTTAGTCAATGAGCAATACACCTTCAATATATAGATATATAGGTATGATATGCAAAGGTCAGTATAGATGAAGTTAGTGCATTGTAATAAAAATAGACTCTTCAGTGCAGTGGTGTTTTAGTCTGAACCTGTCTCCTACCTCAGAGAAAAGTCTCAGGAATGGTGACTCCAGATTATTTTTCTACTACCCTGAGGAAAGCCCCTGGCTATTCTTATATACTTTCAGTCATGTTAATATTGCAGTTGCTCTTTTTTGAAGAGCAAAAGGAGAGCAGAGAAGCAGTCAATCTTCAAGCTTATAATACTATGTCAGTTACAAATCCTTCTTACTTTTACCTCCCACTAAGCCTCGATCAAGGCCTTTAGCAAGGGTTATTTTAAGTGTGTTTATTTCTTACCCAGAGCATTAGAGAGATGAAAATTCCTGTTTTGTATTGTTGCTCCTTAAAAGATATGTGATCCCGTTCGTCATTCCCTCTTTCTCTCCATGTTGTTTCAATAAGTTGGCTTTAGACTTTCATGGGGACCAAATGAGCCCTTCCTGGCTGTTTTGTCATCCAAAGTACTTCTAAATGCTATTCCAGTAGGAAGTCTCCCACCATCACCCATGTGCTCAAGGTCTTTGAATATTCCAAGCACAGGCATTTCTGCTGAGGTGTCTGTTGCCACCTCCTTGCCTTTTCTTTGTGTATATTTAGATTATTATGTATGCCTGAGCTTGGGCTCTTAAACATGAGTCTCCTCTGTGTCCCAGAGTTGTTTGTTATTTCAGCTGGGTTATCAGTAACCCTGTATTACTACGGCAGGTTCTGCTATCTTTATTCGTGGTAAGGATTAACTAATTATACGAACAGTACCACTGCCTTCGTTAGTATCACATATGAAGCAGTGGGTAATTCAGTAGAAGGAGTGTATGATCTGACCCAGTACATTCCAACTTCTCGTAAATTCAGAATGGTAATACAAGACAAATATGATTTTTACAGAAAAGAAAATTAATAATCAAGGTGATATTCCTGGTAGATGGTAAGAGGAAGCTGAGAATATACGGCTAGGATATTTAAGATATTTAAGGAAAAATATCTTTTCTATTTTAGTTTTAGAGAGATTATTGATCTTAAAGTGATTGTTGTTGGAAAAAGAAATCCCTATTTGCAAAGAGTTTTAATAAATGCTTTCTTCTTTTTGTATCTGACTTGAATAGTAGAAGTAAAAAAAAAGTAAAGCATTAAAGAAAAGGCATGTTCTCTTAGAAAGTGACTTCTATTTGTAACTCATGAATGCTACTTTGTCAGATTGCAATAGGTATAGAAAGCATGCTATCCACTACCTAGTATGCTAGACTGCTTTTTATTCGTCCATGGCCACAGTCATTAGGTTTGACCAGTCTTGCTATTTCTACTTCCATAGGCATTATAAGCCCTTGAACTCTTGAAGATATCCTGCCCCATGGCTATCTCAGTGACACAGAATAAGTATAGCATTTCTAAAGGATATAACTTTCATGCTTCCTTTTCTTTTTCTTATACCTAATAGCCACAGTCATTTTGAAGTAGATCAGATTGCCTTTTTTTGAACATTGAACAATTCAATTTGCATATATGAACACCATGTCTCGAGAAAGGAGGGGGAAGGGAAGAAAACAGAATAAATTTTAACAAGAGACTATGGGAGTTCACATAAATGCAACAGGTCTTTTGTACTGCTAGGATCATCGCCAGAAATTGACATTTTTATTCCCGTGAAGCGTGAGGTATCTTGCAAGACTGTGTAAGGTTTTCCTTGGGCATTTTAATGCTTTTATATCTCTCTTTCTGCATTATACATGGTTAGTTATTCAGGGACCTAGAACAGACAGCTGCAGAAGTAGAGGGGAAAGACATGCTATTTATTTGACTTGCAGTCAGTTTTTAAAAGCTTTGGAACTGTTTCCATTATAAATAGATTTTCTGAGACAGAGACTGGCCAAACCTATATCCATCTTTGTGAATTATTTTTGTATAGTGTGTTAGTTTTTTTCATATAATAGCACAAGGGAAAGACAGCAGAAGTCATTTACCCTAATGGGTGCTGTATAGAATCCTAAGATACAGAGAAGCATTTTTAAAACTGTAGTTGAAAGTGTAAAATACTTAGTTTGGACAACACTGAAACTTCTAAAATGACCACTTATGTTGTAGGCATCAAGAGAATTTCCAGAAATCAGTGCTGGAAATATGATAGACAGTTCCGAGTTGTCATCCCAGTGTGCAAAGGCAGCTTCAACAGGCAGTTATATAGTAGTACTTGGCTACTGTAGCACAAAATAACAACTTTGGTTCAGTCTTGCTTTCATTTTTATTCTAAAAATACGGAGTGGAAACTGGGTGAAACCGCTGAAGCTTTAGCAGGCTTCACATGGAATTGTTGGTACTTAACGTGTATTCCATTTAAAAAAAAGGTCAGTCCAGACATTCTTGAAACTCAGTCCTGGCTCTGAAAATATTTGCCAGCCGCAATAAGCCTGGCTCAGTTTTCTGGTTTGTGATCAGAAACTCTCAAACAGTCTATCACTAAATTGTATCCTAGATACTACAGTGAAAGACAAGGGTTTTTTTTTTTTTTTTTTTGATAGGAGGCCTGAGTAAGTCAGAGGAGTACCACATATTCTCAACTCCTCAAGGTAGCTTGCAGAGCTTTCTCTATCTTTGACAACAGGAATGAAACAATGAACTACTTTATTTTCTGTGTCTTTAAGGCAGAGGTGTAGATAGATTGCCCCTACTGCACTCCTGACAAAGTAAGGCATATTAAGTGTACAGTGTTATTATTGCTCTGATAGGCCAAACATTCTTAGAATCTGTTAAAGCCATCCAAAATCTAAAATGAGATATATATGATTGTATGAAATGTATTGTTTCTTATGCTTTTGATTATCTTCTAATAGTCAGGAAAATAACTGCTACATTACTCATTTTTTCCTCTCGAAGAGCATTCCGTGGAGTGTATGGAAGCTGATTATCTTTTGGGCTTCCGTGACATGAACAGTCAGATACTGTACAGCAGTATTTTAAGCTCCAGTACTAGATGTGCATTTGGTAACTTTAAGTCCAACAAGTGCAATAGTTCTCCAAACTGTGATCATCTTACTGCCAAAATACTGAGGTAGATTGCTGGATCATTCGTTTGAAGATAACTTTTAATTTTGCCTCTGTTTTGAAGTCAGTTTTTTGTAAATGTAGATGACATATACAAGGGAATAGTTTAGAGCCCAATATAAAGCTTCCACCAATTGTTATGGAAAATTTTCTGTTAGCTGTAGTGACCTTGGATCAGGCCGAAGGTTTGTATAGACCATTAAATTGTAGTGATCTCATCTGGCTTCAGAAATTCTTTTAAAATCAGTTGGTCAATTTTGTTTTCTCATGTACGGTAGTACACACACAACTATATTATTGAGTAACTGTAGATGTACAAGACAAAGATTGAAATGCAGCAGCACAGGACTTTCCTAATCTGTTAAGAGATACTGAAGTAAAACTGTGCCAAGTGGAAGGGCAGATGCTGATGCTGAAGAGCTTACAAAAAGTAGCATCAAAAGAGAGCAACAGTATTAGAATGTAATTATTTTGTTCTTTTTTTCTGTTTTGTCTGATATGTCAAGTTTCTTGCTCTGTTATCGGTCTTCCAGTGTAATACCAACAATGATATAGGAGCTTCATGGTATTTTAAAGACCAGTGAGGTTTGAATTTGAGGATGCTATTGTGATAGCGAAAAGCTTTTGAAAAACCCACTCAGCCACCCACCCACCTTTTGCCGTTTTGCGGCAGAGATGAGTGCTTTGGTGGAGCAGTGCCCATAAGATACTGCATACCTCTTCAAAGCCTGTGGTGACTGGAAATGCTGAAGTGGCTCTCCCGCAAGGGGAGAAAGTGTTTTTGAATTCTCAGGTATGGGGAAGGAAGGGTATTGTCGGAAGAGGGCGAAATACAGAGGGGAAACTTTTCCGTTTTGCCTTGTTGTTACCATTTGACATAGGAGAAAGGTCTTTATATTCACATAGCAGATGATGATCTTTGAGAGTTTACTGGGAGACGAATTATGTAAACAGTCAACTTCTTGATATACCAAGCATTTGGTATGAGTATTTCTAATATACCATGCAGCACAGATGATCTCAGCAGCAACTCAGAAAAATATACTATGGAGAGAAAGCAACAGAAATGGGAGATTGTGTCCACTGCAGTGCAATGGTGAGAGGAGAACAGCTGGCTCTGTCAGGACTCAGAACCTGCTGTCTGAACAACTGGGGAGAAATTCTCACTTCATTCAAGTCAATGACAAAGAGACTTCAGGATAACTAGGGTCTTGTGCAGTGATATCTAAAATTGACAGCAATCTTATGTAGAGATGGACAGAAAAGATAACCCTGCACTAGGCAATTGGTACCCAAGCTCTCCTTAGTAAGATGCTGCTGAAAATTTCCTGAGTAAAGGAACAAAACTATACCAAGGTACCTTTCCCAAGTTTTCAAGTACTTTTGTATACGTTGTTGTTTAATTTACAGTTTTTATTAAAATCTCTGTCAAACTAATTAATATTCTAGAGATTATTCTCCAACAGTCTTCAAGAGCACCATTTTTGTTTGGGATATGGTACTTTTAATGGTTTGAACTAAGCAAGTTGGTAGACTAAGCAAGTTATTTTTATGGTCAGTTTTGAGATCCCTCTTGCAATTTGCTTCATATATCTGTTTTTCGGGGGAGTTGTTATTTATCTATGGTGAGGAATGAAAGGGGAAGAACAGGTGATGAGAAGGTAGGTTTGCATTCTCTTCCTCTTCTCTAGACTCTTTATGCTCTCTCCTATCCTCTCTGTCCTTTTTATCTGCTGTTCGTATTACCTGTCTGACTTCTCTTTTTCATTCTTTCATTAGTAAATGTTTAAACTTCCCTTGCTAACCTACACCTTTCTTCTTCTCTTTCCTTCCGTTTTCTTCTGTCATTGTCCACAGTTGTAAATTCACCTCCTGTTCTCTAATCTGTTTCTCTTGCTGTCATCACTTTATTTCAAGCCTGCTCTACATACTGCCTCAGCATTTTTAAAACGTATAATTCTCTCCTCTCTTCTCCTCTCCTACTTTTAAAGTGTTGATGCCATATTCACGCAGCAGGGATGTGCCAAGTGGAGTCAGGGATAGCAAGTCAGGAAGGAAGCTTTTAAATCCATGAAATGACAAAGCAGCAGGTATCTGCAAATGAATGTGGTTGTACCTGAATTCTCTCTCTATCCTGGGACCAATATGCGATAGAAGCGCACTATGAAAACGATGAATACAAAGTCCATCAGCAGTTTATGCTGTTGCTTTTAGCTTTGGGCCATTCCAGCCTAATTCAGGAAGGATTGAGCTAAGTCAGACTAATTCTTCATACAATACTAGTTTACCTTCAATCATAAGTCTTTTGCTTTGTGTTTCACTGCCTAAAAAACTACTTTAAAAATTTTGTTCTTTTCTAGTGGGAGGAAAAATAGGGGGCACAATGCACACCCAAAGAAAGATGGTCAAGGGGAAACAGAACACTTAACAGGAAAAAAAATTGCTGACTCTTGAAAAAAACTCATGCTGAATGTATATTTAAAAAGGGGAATATACCACAATAATCATCCAGGTTTTTTGCCTTCAGCCTGTCTGAGGCCATGTGGTTTGGAGATCTGATCACTAGTCCGAAAAGAAAAGGCTGTTTGCAAGATTTCTGGGGTGTTTTTTCCTGGAAAAGGTGAGAGGACAAAAGCAGAAATCTATGACATACGCTTTATGCCTTATAAGGAAAATATTCATCTATCTATCTGTCTACCTATCTGTCTGTCTTTCTACCTATTTTTATATAGAGAGAGATACGTATGTTTCAAGCTGTCACTAAATTGACTTGGAGGAAGCTCTTTCTTTCATTTACCTCTCTGAGGGGTAGGTTAAAAGAAATCTAAATTTAATTCACAGCTTGAATGAAGTGAATTGGAATTTCTAATTTATTTTTCTCTTTCACATTCACTGTTCAGTATTTTCTGGAGTTATTCATGGTATTTCCATCAGTAATGACAATTCTGACTATTTGGAGATAAGATAATACCAAAGCAGAAAACAGCATTTTAACATTCGAACAGCATTTTGTAATAATCATACTTGCTTAATACACCTCAAAACATTTTTTGTTGCAGAGTATCGGTATGATTTAGAAACCATTTCTAAACTGATATTTTGGGTGAGCATGACTAGCTGGTCCCTTGTTGTATAAATTAGTTATTAATTTCTCATTGTGTTTGTGCTGTCTTCTAGTATTCTTGTTTTCTTTACAGTGTGAACTTTTGTTATGTTGTTTGTCTTTCAAACCACTGCTTTTTCCCTTTCCTTTCTGTTTTGATGACTTCCATTCCTTTTTACTTTCAACAGGTTCATTGGGCAGTCCTATTTCCATTTTCATTCTCTTGTTTTTTTTCTGCTGTGTAATTAAACAATTTTTGGATTATACTGATTATTAATTACACTATTTTTATTAATTTGCACTTGTACTTGCATCACTAGAGGGCAGTGTTGATCAAATTAGTTTGTAAAGCAACAAGTGCATGAGCTGGCACTGCTTAGAAACTTAAAGACAGAAAAGCCTTCAATATAAACATTCTACCATTTTTATTAAATGATCCTATCTTTCATGTCCATTTTTCATCATGTCCTATATTTAAAAATAGTAGCCATCTTATTTTTCATAATCAAGTGCATATTCAGTAATGTTACATGTAACTAATGCAGTTAAAAGCATTCTATGATACTGTTTTTATAAAACAGAACGTGCATGGAGCTTAGCAAAGAATAGAAGGCATTTAAGCTGTTGTAAGCTATCATTTATATTCATAACTTTAATTATAAGTCATGATTAAATTTTTGATATTTTTCATATAATAAATACAAGACGTAGGTTTATTTGTATGTTGTTTCTCAGGGAGAATGTTTGCAAATATCTTCTACTTCATGAACTGGTTCCTTGAAAAAATGTCTGTCCAGTACATTTTAAAATAATGGACAATAAAGATAATCAGGGTTGTAAATTGAGACATTGACTCATTTGTTCTTATTGATTTACAGGTCTCCTGACAAATGCAGCAACACAGAATCCTCGTAGGAGTGGTTTAGGCTCTGTGTGAGCTACTTAACTTAGTCAAGTTTCACTGCTGTGGATCATCATCCGTTATATGTCATCGACTCAACTGTCTGTTTCTCTGTATCTCATCAAAGACAGCATAATTCCTCTACATTATGAGCTAAAGTTTGTTCTGCCATACTAAGGATCACTGGACTAAGGAATATAGATAAAAGATACGCTTGGGCATTAGCAATACAAAAAAGTTCATGGTTAACGTTTCATCTGCGTTATACACTGCTGGACTTGATGTTACCTACTTGTTTTAATCTGAAGAGTCTGCTACAAGGAAGAGTATCATCCCAATCAGCCTTAGAGAAGACTGTTTTGCCTATGGGAGGACACTGAGGTGCAAAAGAGAAACTCTTCTTGTGCCCTAAACTGTCTGAATTGCTTTTATTTTCTTATACTTTCAGTATATACAATAGACCAAAGAGCAAAATCTATTTTAAAGTGGACACAGTCTTACTGTTAACAGAGTGATGTCGTTAAATCGTAGGGGGTCTCCACAAAGAGACATGATTCCAGCTTTCACAAAGCCGAGATGTTGTTGTCCAGCAGAAGTCTTTACGGAAAGCTGCAGTAAAAACTAACCCAGAGACCTGCTCTTGAAATGCCACATTCTAGAGAACATAATGGAGCATCGAGAGAAAACGACCAATGTTTGAAAAACTTAGACAAAAAGAACACAAACTGTCTACACAGCACCTTTATTCCTCTGTACTTAGATTGACTTTCTCATACTAAAATCATTTTCAGTTTTAACCAGTTAAACATGCCTCTTCTACAGTTCCATTTTTGATAGTTAAAGTTGGATAATACAGTATTTGCAAAGAGCATGTTTGGTCATCTGTGGCCTATGTCTCATCTGATACACCATTTAGCACCAGAAAGCAAATTAAAGAGAAAACAAAAGTAACACTTGTTTGAAAGAGATCATTAAATGTATTTTGAAAAGCCTAAAGTTATATATTTAACAGTTTTTATATGTTGTATATTTGTAGAAAATCCTATTTAACAATTAACGTGACAACTCTGACAGTCATGACAAGTGGTTCAGAGTTAAGTTGTGTTTTATTACTTCAGTTGTCTCTGAAGTGACTGGTGTCGTTTGCTTTCTTCCATTGGGACATTCTGGATGTAAAGCATGACCAGAGAGGACTGTGTAGAAAAAGCAAAGAATAATGTTGTTTATATTACATAAATGCATTCAACCATTGCACTGTTGGAAGGCATTTTTTATTTTTATTTTATTTTTATTTCTTGTCTTTATGTACTGATAAAAATAGAGTGTGAAATATTTTAATCATTGCTCTTCATAGCAAGTTTTTTCTTCTCTTTTTCTTTCTCTCTGTCTCTCTCTGTCTCTCTCTCCCCCTCACTTTTACGTAATACAGTATAAGGGTCAGTTTGCAGCCTGTTCCTTGATCCCATTTTCAGTGTTTTACCTCACTGTTAGAAAGCCCACTCTTTCAGCGTTTTTGATTAGTGAAAATTTAGCAAAGACAGCAAAGATGAGGGGGGAAATGATGACAAACAAACACAAACTAAACCTTGCTCCCTTTTACTGTACCTTTCTGTGTGTTAAGTTTGGTACGTACTGCTATGATACAATCAACAAATGAGCTTAATTTCCTCCTGGCAAATGTATTCTGGTTTTAAGTATACTACCTAATACTCCAATTAACTTTTACTATTATGCTAGTTCTATTCTACTAAAGAAAAATATGTAGAGATTGTTCAAGTGACCATAGGTGAAAAGTACAAAAACGAAAAGTTGATTAAAAAAATTGTTGAAGCCTGTTCCAATACTGAGGCTTATTTAATGCAGAGGGTGCAGGAAACATGAACTATAGATGATTTTGTCTTCAAGTAAAATAGTACAAAAATCTTATTTAATCTTAGGATTTTGGCCAGTGTCACAGTAGCAATTAAAGCCAAGCCACTTGAAAAGTGTTGTGGACTGACTGCACTATAAATGACCGATGTCAGGTTTAAATGTCATGCAATAAATGATGGTAAATAATTTACTGTACTTGTAGACCTCAAGAGCCAGATCCCTCACTCAATCAACTTTCTATTTTGATTTATTATAAAGGGAGTGCAGTAGCCTTATTTAGTAAATACAGAACAATTAAAGATGTTACGTCATTTTTGTTGCTTTATAGTATTCAGTTTTGTGTTGGTTCAGCTAAATTATAAAAAATAAAGAAAACCCTTTTATAAGTGAGACCTTTGTTCCCTGAGCGTGACATCACCAAAGGAATTTCACTAGATAATAATTAAGGTGGGGGCATGGGGAGGAAGACTTAGCCAATGGACCTGGAAATCAAGGGCAAGGGATGTGTTTTGAAATTGGAATTATACTCTTCCCTTTTCAGGTCTTGGGTACCTTCATTTTGGTGTGTCTGGTTTTAGACGAGATTAAGGTCATTAATTCTCTGGAAGCCAGATCCCACTAGAGGATCTATGAACAGCCATCTAAAATCTTTATGTCATAATACCTAATCACTTTTGAATATGCAAGCTTATGTCTTTGTTTCCTGCTTACTTCAAATGCTCAACAAAAACCAGACATGAGTTTGTTTCCATGGTCTATTCTGGACAGGGAAGATCAAAGACAAAAAGTTTGAGATTATTCTTCAGAGACAAATTCTAGTTACTGAGTCTCCGGCATACAACAGCAGCCTCAAGATGCTTAAAATTCTGTAATCTTTTTCCCATCCCCAAAATGTACAGTTGCAAATGAACTAAACATACTGGCTGCCTTTGTCACTGTAAATTACTACCCTAAGAGCAGTGGTGAAATGTTTCTGTCTCAGGAACAGTATGTTTTCAGAATATTGTGAGCTTCTAATTTTACAGAACAAAGTTACATTAAAAAATTGTTTGTTTCTGAAGGTATTTTATGTGCCTCTTCCAGAGCAAAATTTGAAACAGAGGGGAATGTCTTATTTGAATGCTATTAAATATCCTTCATTTCTCAGCTTGCAAAGAGGTAACTTTTTCAAAACACACTTGAAAGGAACATAAGAATACAGAAAATCACATAGTAGACTAATAAAAACAATCCCTAGAAATGCGGTAAACCTTTAAACAAATTGTGGAAAATGCTGCTTTATATCTTTCTGCTAACCCAGGCAAGGACAGATGTAACTAGTGCTTTAAGCATCTGGGAACTCAAATGGAGCAAATATTAACACACGATAGCAACCAATATGACACATTATTCTGATTTCATAATTATGATTTTAGCTTATTTTTTTGTCCTGGCAATTCATTTCTTCTCTACAGTAGCTCAGGCTTTATGTTCTCAGTTATTCACTTGTTTACTGAACTATACCCACATGCTGTTGCATAAATCTTTAACCCACACACTTACTATCTAATATGGCCTATTCATCACTATCTTGGCTACTAATTAGAGTTTTCAGAAGAAAATAAAGAATTCAACACTGTGACTGAAGAACCTAGATGGGTGGCAATAAGGTACTACTGCAAAAAAATGGAGTAAATTCATTGGTTGAAAGGAAAATCACAGTTCTGACTGCCTGAACTATTGAACCAGTGCAAAGAAAAGCACAAGCCAACACTGGATGTGGATACAAGAAGGAAAAAAAGAAGAACTGGAATATTCATTCAAGAGGGAAAGAAACAGAACTGGATTTCATCACATAAGCCTACATATAGTACTATGCAGTATTTTTCCCTATAAACAATACAAAAGAATGCATTACTTTTTAAACCTCCTTGTATGATACATATTAGGAATGGCACATGTACAAGTGACAACCAAAGACCAGGACAGAGTAGACTAGGAATGTTGCACAGTGCATTGTGTTGATCCAAAAACAGTCACTTCCCATTAAAGGCATGAAGCGAGAGATAACAGGAAAATGGAAGGCAGTTAGGTTTCCATTAGGTTGGGTTAGCACCTAACCTTCTGTGATTTAAAGTTGTTTCAGACAAAACATTGGATCAGTAAGGTGTAGAACAACATCTTCTTGGAATTGCCTTGAAATGAGACTAGTCAAAATTGGGTTAGAATCAGCTTGAACTATTGGAAAATAGCCCCAGTTTCTGATACCCAAGGCAAACCTTAACAGAACATGTTTAACCTGAGGAGACTTCCCCTAGTGGAAAAATCCTTTGAAGGTAAAAGAGCCCCTTACTATCAGTCTGCTTTCCAACAGTGCCACAAGGAGCACAGGCAGGACTTTACAATTGGTAAGGCTGGTAAGAACAACTGTCAGCCAATGTAGATTAGATTAGCTTTCCAGATTGGAGACCAGCTTGTTGTTCAGATGACTTCAAGATGGGTTAAGGGTAAAAGTGATTTTCAGCTATTTTTATTCCTCCTGCTTCATATCAGCAGAAAACACTTCTCAGCCATACCAAAAACAGGAGTAAGTTTGTGGCTGGAGCTGGATAACGATTCTCTGAGCGGGATGACTAATGCAGATGAAAGTGATTTGCCATCTTTGTGGCAAAAATCAAAAAGGCCTGGAAAAGGTGATACATATACTTACTGCAATGAGAAAAAGTAACCTGTACTTTTTGGGGGGAAAGGGGGGACTATATTTTATGAATGATTTTTTTTAATTATACGACCATCTTCAAAGAAAATTTATGTCAATGAAACATGGGAACTGCCAAACCAATTCAGCTGAGTGGTTCTTCCAGGGTGATGGTTCTTCCAGGTCACGTCTTAAGTGGAATCTTTTAAAAAATATTAAATTCTCCTGCTAGCAAAATGTTAAATAGCTCTATATGAAGCAAAGCTTCTTCTGATCCTCTTCCAGTAGCAGCTTTGTGTATGCCCTACATCCTGGAAAGATTAGTATTTATACAACTGTTTTGCCTTATGCAGTTAGTGAAGTTACAGCTAAGTAATTATTTTTTATTTCTATTGTCTAAAAAAAATTTCCAAGGTCACAGAATTGATGATGATGATAAACTGAAGCAATGGCTCTTAGGCTTTCTGAGGTTCAGAAACTGAGGTGGACAGAACACACTCTATTCTACCTTTGCTTTCAAATAGGGACTTGAATGAGGAAAGGAAATCAAGAAGGAAACTGAAAAGAAAGCAAGACCAGGTGAAATTAAAGATTTTTCATTTCAAAATAGCTTTTTAAAAAATGATTAGTAAGTGTTAAGGAAACCAAAAAGATTAAAAATAGAAATGAAATATTATTTTAACTGCAAAGATAAGCATTTAATACAACTGATAATGTGGTAGTCTTCTTTTGAGATATAAATCCTTGTAAAATTTGGGAGCCATGAGTAATAGGTAAAAGGTTAAAACCAATGATTAAAAAATAATTACGAAATAGGAGAAAAGTGGAAGTAAATGAGGGCAATCTGGAATATCTTACCTCATACTGTAATCTGAATCACCATGAGCAAGTGCCTCTGTCTTTCTTCACTGCACAGGAAGAAGCCTATGTATATTCCTACACAGTCAAGGAGAGAGACAGACAGTCATAGCATAGGTTCTTACACAGGCATATAACAATATATGTCAGCCACCTAAGGCAGAGACTGTAACGACAGGAAATGTTGAGGTCAGCTGTCATCTGAAATGTCTTACTGAGTTGTGAACGCGCTAAGAAAAGATTGGCAGCAGCAGCAGCTCAAGCCACTTGCTAATGTACAAAATCACAGCATAAAATTAGGAGTTTACACAGCCCCAGTCATAGTGAACAGGGCCTGGCCAACACAATGGCTAATGCAAATGGAGGGTAGTATATTTACTCCTATATATGCAACATTAATCCACGCGGATAGGTGAAAACAAATGTGGACCAGATTTCTCCATGCTCCCCATTCAGTTCTACACTAATGTGTTTAAGCTGCCTCCAGAGTAGAAATGCAACACAGACTGTCTGCACCTTTACTACATATTAGCCTAATTGATATGCTATGACCAAATAATAAGAGAAGTATAGGGAGGCTAAAATAAAATTATGCATGCATTTGGCAGCAAATCATAATTATTCCTCAATGAACCTATGTAACACTTGGTTTTCTCTTCACCAAAGACACATTTGTTTCTTCCTAGATGGCTGAAGAGCCTAATGTGACAGTGATAATGTAACTCCCATCCCATGCAAAGCAAGTCAAATAAGGGTGAGTTCTGCAAGGACAGGCATCACAGCTGTGTAAAAAACAATGTCCCCGCTCTGCGCAGGGAACCAGCTCCCACAAAAATGAAAAAAATCACAACAAATTGAAATATTACCCAGGTTCCTCAATATCTCCTTATTACTCAAACTATTGCAATCAGAAGAGAATCTGCGATACTTAATAGCACTTACAATCCGGTGCAATCGTGTTTTTAAATCATGTGGTTTTGTTTTGTTTTGTTTTGTTTTGTTTTGTTTTGTTTTGTTTTAAAGCTGGTAGGACATACCAGTCTCTCCTTCAATCCCGTACCAAAATAGAAGGCAGTGAGCTCATTGACAATTATTTTGTACCAATTTATTGATTTAGTTGTTAGTTTGTCCTCATTCCTATATGAATTTAATCCAACTACCCCACTACCTACTATTTTTAAAATTTAAAGGACCCTGTAACAGGATCCATTGACCTTCCTATGAAAGAGGAATGGAGGGACTACAGGCTGCAAGTTACTCTGTCCCAGGTATTTCTCACTGCATGAAGACTCGAGGGACAGCAGAAATAAATGTGGGAAGAGAAGAAAGCTTTGCCTCAGAACAAATGAACCTTGCAGAAGGAAAAAATCTATTTAAGGGCCTGAAGCTAGAAGCGTTGTAGGTGGAAGCGTAGATCTCTCCAATCAACCAATCAATCACTTTTCCATCCAACCAGTCAAGATAAACCTCAAAGGACAGGAGATGTGTATAACATTTAAGGGCATTTTTCCCACTTTAGAAGTTTTGATTTCTCTTATTCAGTTGTTTTGTAGATGGAAAACAGTAAATCAAGTGAATGCAATAATTTCCGGTACCTTCTCAGGTAGTGGAAGAGCAAGAGAAGCAACACCTATAAAAGACTGCTGAAGTACTGAAAGGAAGGGCTTTGCTATCAGGACTTTCAGATAAGTATGTTTAATAAAACATTTGTAACTAGCCCACATATTAATGTGTCAATTTTATTTAAGGGACGTAACATTGGGATTGCTATTAAGGGTGGTAAATATCTCCATGAGTCCCTCAGGAAAAGCATCTATACAGACACCTGACTCTACAGAACCAAGTTCTCCCCATTTCTGCTACCTGGAGGCAGGGCTGGGATCTTTGGAGATACACAATGCAAAAGGGAAATACTTATTGTTAATCTATTAAAAACACAATCAGATCATTTGGAAGCTCATCATTACATAGGTGATCGCAAAACTTATTCATTATTTAGTCTTCAGTAAGTTAATACCGTCACTCAGTCCAAGGCCTTCAAGTCGAAAGAATAGCTCTCAGAATCTATAATACCATATGCAACTGGTTTTTTTTGAGGCTATAACAGTGTTTTTCTAGTGTTTATGGGGATTAGGAATAACTGCAACTATGTCTTTAAGGTTCTGGCTCAGCAGAACCAGAAGAGGAATGCCTATTTTCTATCCTTCTCCTATAGCAACAGCCAGTGGCATCTGCTCTTTTGGAGATACCAACTAGCCACACTTGAGCATGTCTAAGTGTTGCCTTTCAAATGTTATCCTGTGAAACTTCCATGTGATGATACTGTCCCATAAACCTCTGGCTTGGGAGCAAGCTGGCTCACAGAATCATTCTGATGCAAATCTTTAGTTCCCTTCTGTAGGCCCAGAGTTGGTGAGCCATGCAGAAATGTAGACAAGTTAAATAGTTTCTCTGTGTAACAAGTCAAATGTATTTCTGTGGAAAATCACATAGGCTAGGTTAATCCACTAATACAGAAACACTTAGTAGCAGATCTTAGCTGAGACGGAATCTGAGTAGCCAAGGATAGACTAAGTCTTCCCCATTTTTAGGTCCTTGCCAGCACCAAAGGATTCTCTTTTGGAAGATGATTACCAGTAAATTGATTGCTTCTTGGCAGTTCTATTTCAAAATACTCACTTTACTGCTGAGCAGACTTTGAGAGTTATAGCTTATGAGGAATGATTGAGCAGTTTAATTTCTGGTTACGATATGTTACTGGATGTGGCGTTTACCATACAGGAAGAGAGGAAGACTGCTTGTTTACTTTGCTAGGATGCTTTACTCTTTTTTAATTGTTGCCTTGGAGAAAAAGAGCAGTTTTGGAACACAAAATGGGATAAAAGACACAGAAAAACACAAGCAGTATGTAGCTTTAGGGACAAGGGGCGATTTCTGAGTAGAGCAAACGGCCATACCTTGTAAATGGTACAAAGGAGATTCTTCCTGGGAACCTACATAGGTCTCCGTAGAGTTTCTTGACATCCAGGAAGACATGAAAATATGCTGATCTGAAAGATAAATATGGCTAGTGGGGGGGAAGAGCTTTTCCCAAATCTTTTTTATTTTAATTACACTCATCAGGTTATAGTTTTCTCTGCTTTAAAAACACCTGATTATTCCTTACAGCCTGACAAAATCTAATACTATGAGCTGGAAGCCCTGCAAGACCTTGCTGTTTGCTTATTTGAGGAAAGCTGTGTAGGTGACTCCATTGCAAGGCCACTTTATATTTTTATTATAATGACTATAGACCTCTTAAGCAACTGAACTGGCCAGCCTGGTGGCTTTTTGAGGCATGAAGCAAGCTTCGTCTCATTTTCATCCTATTTGGGAGCTATAGCAGTGAATCAGGTGGTGACTTAGGCCCTTGGAGCCTGGCAGGCAAGCACACCCAGGGTCCATCCTGCAGTATCTACAAGCTGTTCTAAGAGAACTAATTTAAGAGTGTCCGGCCTGATTTGGCTGCTGGTGTGATTTTGGCAGTGTAGAGCACAGTGCAAACTAGTAAACCAGCTTCTGAAATTGTTGGGCACTTCTGCATGTCTCTGTGACTCTGAGGTCATTTTGGATAGACTTCATAATCTGCAGTTACTGTGCATTGGGTGCCTTTCTGCAGAGAATGGGAGAGAAGAATTTTTTCAGTGTGTCCCTCTTCTTAAAAAGGAAAATTATGCTTTTAGTTCTAAAAGTCTTGTACAGTTCTGTCATTGGCTGTCTCGTGGAGGACAATTACGAATATGGACTCTAGATACATTCAGGATAAAACTTGTTTGCTTTCTACATATTTGTAAAGACATCCTGGGTTTAGAAATAAGGCAATCAGCTTGTGTAACAACCATTTGGGTCCAACAGTAATTTCTGATTCTCTGAGAACAGCTCTTTCTTAAGAATTGACTTGAATTGGAAGCCAAACTGGTAAGCAAGTGGCTATTGCTTCTTGTTTAGTTTCCTAAGATTATGCCTATGACTATTCAGAGCTTATAGCTTTTCCAAGGTTAAACATCTGCTCACTCCGTAAAGAATTCAGAGGTCTGTGTGAAGTGATGCCACCTGGTGATACCTTCCATAATGATGCTTAGCTTTGTTATTTTTGCAATTATAATATAAAAGACATACCCTAGCTTCATCAGCTGATCAGTGTTCCTAAAAAATGCTGCTATCACAGAATCACCGAATGTCCGAGGTTGAAAGGGACCTCTAGAGATCATCTAGTTCAATCCCCCTGCTCAAGCAAGGTCATCTATCTAGAAGCAGAAATTTATTGCATTCTTCTAATACTAATAATGAGAAAGGTACATGTCTGAGGGCCACACTGTTTTCTTTTTGCCTTTAAAAACTTCCTTAAAACAAGGTGCACCAATTCTGAGGGCATTAAGAATGTATCAGTTCCTTAGCAGGTGAATCAGCTTCAGTGAATATACACTGCACAGTAATTTATCGCTCATCTATATAGCACATATCAGGTTCCAAGGCAATATTGTATTACTATATTCATTTCACTGAAGGGCTTCCTTTGCTAGAATTCATAGACTGATACTTCAGTCCTACCATGAGCTAAAACACTGTGCTTGCTATTGTACTGAAGTAATTAATTCAAAATGTAAAAAATAAAATAAAAATAAACCAACACTTACTTATTAAGGACTCCAGCAGAGACCTCTTACAGTGATAGATGACATTAGCCTATAAGCCTTTATAACTTACATGATAATAAAATGGGGTTACATTTTTGAATTAAATTGATAACATGACCAAATCGATTTCATTAGTGTATCTGTCATATTTGCTGTTAATGATGGCTAACAGTGGAATAGAAGCTGACAACAATCCCTGAAAAACTGGGCAGATCAAAATTATATTCTACTGGCATTCATGAATTTTAATACGCTTTTTTATCATGGCTTTTTTGAACTCCCTTTTTAAATTTGAAGCTCACAAGAAAAGAATTAAACTTTCTACACCTGTCTCAGATCCTATTATTTCTATTGTTACAAGTTAATAGGCTTGAGAATGGAAGACTTTTCCACTAACTAAAACAAAAAAAGGCCTTGCTTGAGAGTCTCTTGTGAGTGCTTATAGGGAAATGGATGAATCTCTGCTGCTCAAGTGTTGACATCAGAGTCATTTATCTTGAACGACTTCAGAGTTTTAGGACACCCAAACTGCTGTTTAGAAGACTGTTTGTGGAAGATGCTGTTCGTATTAATAGACTTTGGTCCTCTGGCGAGTAACTCCCTTTAATGCTAATGGAAGTTCTGCAAAAATCTACAGGAAAATATACCTACTGTCGTGAATCATCACAGCTCTGTAATCCCATTAGTAGGGCTTAAATGTATGTGAGCTAAAAGTGTGCAAGTAATAAAATCCTCACCTCAGAGCTACAACTGAGAACTTCTACATACTGTTAGGTAATGAGATAACTTGACCTCTCAGCTACTTGAAAATGTGACAAGAGAGTAGATATGCATCATATGAACTGAAATACCATTACTCTTCCTATTTCAAGTCCTTGATTAGGGCTTCTTTAGTCAGAACTGTGGAAAAATGGCTGATTAATATGGAAAGGCTGTGGGGTAAACTGAATGTGGGAAAGGTGTAACTGTATCTTAGATGTTTGGGTCTCTCTCTTTACATATTAATGGAGAATGACATTGTGTCCGATTTGAGTGTATCAGCTTTCCTTGCTTTCATAGAAAGTGCCTATGTTACAATTACGAGCTGTGGCAGCATCAAAGATAAATGAATTCAGAGTAGCTGTAATCCATATAGTTTAGATGGCAGTGGGAGAAATGTTTAGCCTGTCGTATGTGGGAGTTGTTCTGGCCTGGTGAGGTTGTTGGATCGTACATAGGCACAGGGAAGCTTGATTTCTTCATCTTCTATCTTACTATCAACTCTTTTAAATGTATTATCTACTAATTTCTGCTGTACTACTATTAATGAGATTTAAGTTTCTTCCTGTGCTCTAGACACACTCATAGACAGCAGGCTCTTCATGGAAAGAGTGTCTTTCTCTGCACATGTGGACAACGTCTGCCAGAATGTGTGTGCTCTGGGTATTCAGAATAATAGTACTGGCATTTTGTATGTACTCCTGTAAGAGTTGTTTCATTGATATGCAACGCTGCTTTGAGAGGATGAAGTAAGAAAAAGCGGAAAAACACACAGAGAGGAGACAAAAGGACAACTGTGGGAAGAAATTAGGGCTTCTTTACTCTACTGCATAATTTCAATGAACTAATGGCCCCCTTGTGCCTTAAATCAAATCAATGACATACGGTGTACTCTGCAGAGAGCGCAACAACATTGTACATATTCAGCAGTGCATATCTAGCAGTGAAGTTATTTCATTTGTGTATTTTCAGATAATCTGTTTCCCCCCACCCCAGTGGCTCTACTGGACAATTTCACTCAAGAAGCTGCACAAATTACATGCTGTCCTACTTGCTGTGAGTGATAGGTGTTTTCATTTTTCCTTTTTTCTTCCCCTCACAGCTTTCTTCATATACTGCAACTGCAATACAGAGGATTTAGCCTATAACCCAGTACAATAGCAACTGTGCTCAAAAGGAAACTCCACTGACCCTAAATGCCACTTAAGTAACAACTTGAAAAAATAATTTAATATCCAAACTGCAGACATTAATGTAAAATACTATGCTATGATTTCTTACTGAAGTTGCTGAGGCCTGGAGGAAATTAGGAAATCCATGAAGTCAACAAGGTCTAATTTTATTTGCTTGACAATCTTATTCTGGACTGAGCAAAACTGGAAAAAAGTTCAAACTCTTTGCCATCTCTGCTCCTTGAGGATAATTTTCCTTTCTTTGCATTAAACAGAAAACAAAAATTGGGATTGGATTGAAGTACATAAGGGAAAGCAAGAGCCTTTGACAATGTATTTTTTCCCTGATACAGCCAACTTAAGGCATCTGAGACATGAACATCCAAAGTCCTTTGACTGTAGATTACAGTCAGAGCTTCTTACTGGTATGGAACTATAGTCCATGAGTTTTCATTTACCTATGGATTAGTAACTTCATTTAGACTATTCCGTTCATACCTTCTTATCCAGTGTATTTATTTTACGTTTTTATACTGCTGCCCATTGCTGAACATCTTCCATATGAAGTCTATAGCAATAGGTAGTCCATAATAAAAAATCGCTGGAGCATATCCCTCCCACCCTCTTTTTCCTCTCCTCCCCCAAACCCTTTACAACACTTAATGTTCAGTCTTACTTTGGGGGAAGGCAAAGGCAAGTTGTTTGGGCTTTATGTAGATTAAATATGAATGTAATGAGTATTGGTTTAGAAGAGAAAATCTAGATTTGCTAAATTTCCAGAAATTTGTTTTGTAACTAGATGACCTTGAGCACGAATCTCTGTAATGCTTATGTGCTGCACACTGGGCTTTCTGAGCCGTTCTACCATGGTGGCATGATACCAACCTAATACAAACAAACAGACAAAAAAATCCAGCAACTTCTGATGCTCTAGTAGAAAATACTGGAAAATGTGGCAGGAACGTATTCAAGCAATGCTCTTCAAAAGAAAGCAAATATTAGAAATCACCTGACCTTCACTGATATGTATGTCTTTTCATAGAATGGTTGAGGTTGCAAAGCAGACTCACTCAACTCATATACTTTGTTACTTTTGATTCTGAGCTAAAACCTAGTTTGATGGCCTGCACAAATTAGCTTGACAACAGATAACCAAACACACACAGCTTTGCACTTTATGTAGTATTCAGTTACAGAAGAATGACATTTCCAAGAAGACAATGAGGTTTGTGTGGTTGGTTTGGTTGGGATTTTTTACTCTTACAAATATTTTTAATGAAATTTGAAATGTCATTTTATATTTCAGTTCACAAACTCTGACAACATATTTCCCTAAAAAAAATCATCTGGCTACTCTTTGTTTCTTACCAGCATTTTCCAAAATTAGCAGTCAAAGTTCAAGAAACAAAATTTTACTGATGGCATTATACTGTATAAAAAACATAAGTCAATTTTCTCGATAATATATACATGGCAAATTTTGGAACCATTGTTCATTATCCACCTGCTCTAGATTCAATATGCTGATAATCTGAATCCTTTATTAAAGCTTTTGTCACCTGATGTGTAAATCGTACAATGAGTAGCTTTTAGAGAAAAGATAGTTACCATGAGATTTCGATGGGTCAATTCCTTGCTAAAGTTCATAAGGTTATTTGAAGGGTTTTTATTAGTAGAGAGCCATATAAAACACTTTTATTTCAGTAGTATATGAATAATCCTTTGTATGAGAATAATCTCTTTGCAATTATATGACTACTTTGTAATCGAGCGTGTCGAATTCTTAATCCTGGTATTATAAGTGAATACAGTGGGTACCTCACTGAAAGAGAATAGAGATCAACAGGCTTAAATAGCTTAAAAAGAAAACCTGAACTTTCATTGAATTCAACAGCTTAAGAGGAAACTCATACTGTTTATAGAGCAAATCAGAGCTTCAGAGATCTATTTTGTCACGGTACCAATGGTTACCGAAGAACAGTGTACATTCTCCAAGAGCCAGTAAACGTGTACGAGATGCTTAACAGCTATTTTGTTGTTTCTAATTTAGTCTTCAAGAAGCGGTGAAGCAAATTTCAAAGACGCTAGTGTTTGCCTCTAAAGAGACTCAATATTTTCTAAGAAACTCTGATTTCAGTGTACAGAGATTTATGTGCTTGCATACACAAATATATGGACTTTAGGCCAAGGTGGACCCCAGCTGCAAATGCAAAATAAAAGTTAAATCCAAAGGTCTTCGAAATAGGCTCCTGAGTTGGGTTTGGGTTCAGCCTGCTTTATACATAGCACACTTTCACACAAATCCATTTTATATACCAAAAAGATTAGAAAAATATCTCTAGGTTTCTCCTTATCATTGTTTCCTTTGCTAAAGAACAGATAACTGGCAATTGTGATAAAGTCAATACATTTTCGTGGTTATTTTATTATGTTGCTAGAAGCATAAAACTTAGCTACAGGTCTGTACTGCCCAGTGTGAAGGGATGAGAAAGAGTGAATGAGTGCTCTTATGTAGGGATGTCTTTCTGATTATGGTGTATCTTCTTCCTAAAAAAGTCCTATCTAGATCAAAGGAAACTAGTGATTCAATTATTATCAACAGTAGGATGAAAGACAGAAATGTTGGGGGGATAATACTGATGGTTAATAAAGCTAGTAGGTTGAGATATGAATCTCCTTAATGGATTTCACTCTTGCATGATGGAGAAAAAACAAATAATTGAACAGCTTTATAATGCAGAAATAAAATAATAATAATAGATTAGTCATTCTTTTGAGTAAAATATTCTATGAAGTTTGCCATAGAAAACTTAGATGATGGAGACTGAATACATTTTCTTTACAAAATTTCTAATTTTAATACAGCCCGTGAGAATGAATGTTATTACAGCTTGGCTGGGAATTTATCATGTCAAAATAAAATACTTAAAACATCGTTACAAACACTGTATTATTTACCTAGACAATCACTGAAATATAGACATTGCAAGGTATAATTCAATTCATCTGTAATCTGAACTGTTGTCTGGAAGTTCCTGTCCTTCTCCATTGACTATACGAGGAACTGAGGACAAATGCACTCCTCATGGAGCATAACACAGTTCAGTGGGATGACTAGGTTTGGGCGCGTGGATAACTAAGGGCTTCTGCAGTCTGACTTCATTCTGAACAAATGCAGGTGAAGACAGGCAGTGCAAAGGGAAAAAAGAAAAGAATGAAGGCACATGTCAAGCAAAGGTTAGAATATGGCAGTGCTGAGAAAAAACTGAGATGAATGGGGTTTAGATTCATTTCACTTAACTTGAGATAGCCTGCTAAGTTAGGAGCATCAGTCAAACTAGGGTGAGTAGGTTCTCTCTACAGAAAAACAAATTAGAGATAGAAACCTTCAGAGAGCAATTCATCCCACCGAGAAACCAAGTCATGTCTGGTGGTATACCTCTCACTGTTAATGACAGGGAAAGCTTATAGTGTCTTTGCCCCCAGCAAGGGTATTTCAGTTTGATTCCAGTAGGTTAACTTGAGCTTTAATAAGAGAGGGGCAAAAGGGAAGAAAAAAGTAGGATATGGAAATTGATTGCTGGGAAATGAGCAGAAGTTAAAGAGAATGAAAGAGAAAAGATTAAGTAGAAGTTGATCATCATGGAAGAGAAAAATCACATGAAAGGACTGAAGAAAAGAGCAAGAAATCACAAGGAATTCAGGGAAAAAAAAGATTTTTTTTTTTTTAAGTTTAAATAAGCAGTTCTGGCACTAATAATATACATTAAGGAGCCATTACTGTGTTTATTATTGTTTTAAATCATTTTTATATTACTGCAGGCTCAAAAGGCTCTAGTAAACATATGTCATACCATCACACATGGCATGATATGAGATAAAGTTCATGATGATTTGCCCACTATTGGCACTTGTAGTAGTTCATGCATCCTAATCTATGCCCCAAAAACTATACCCACTCAGGCAGGTGAAAATTCTCTAAATATCTTTAGTTAAGTCTCAGAGCCTGCTGAGAGCCGCTGTCAAAATTCTCATCTGTAACCTGTGTGCAATATGTATATTTCTTTATAATGAGTATTCATTAAGTAAGAGGGGAAAAGGGGAAGAAAGTGTGCAGAAGAATGTTTTAAAACTGATTTTTAGACCATCTATGTTAAAACGTGATAACATTGTTCAGTGTTTATTATTTGTTGATTGATGTAGGTCTTGTTAAGTAAAAGGCTAGAATACTTCAGTTCCCTTGTTGAACAGGAAAGCTGTCTTTGACTTGGGAGATGTGCAACTGTTAAACACAGTTAATTTATACAAGCTATTTAAGATGTTAAATGAACCATAAAGGCTAGATGACGGAGATAAATAGTTCTCGTCCCTGAAAGTGCAGAGTTTCAGGGCCTGGGCCTCCCTTTAACACTGATGCAGTGTGTGACAGTGTAGGGCCTGGCTATCACCTTCTATAAATGTCTTAACCTTCAGCTCTTTGTGGTCTGCCCAGTACTGTATCCGGTAAATCAAAGAAAATCAATATTTGGTAATTTTATGCTGAAAACATGGAGCCCCATTTGAGGGTAAATAATTAGTTCAGAAATACTTCAGGCAATAATTAACCAAACTAGACTTATTAAGAACACTGCCTACAGCATTTTTCCTTCACAGAGGTGTTTAGTATCTATCACATAGCTTCTAAATGATTTAGATTTAAGCATTTCAGCTTTTCATAATGTTATAATTAACACTGTTTGAGTGGTTACTCTGTTATGCAATAAATTATTCTCAAATTGCAACACCTCAGTGCATCTTTAGACCTTATCTTCATTTATTTTAGTCTACACAGAGAAGCACACAAATTATTCGATTAAAAAACCTCGGATTCAATAATCATGGAGGGAGGTGATTGTATTATATGCTGCTGTTTGAATCTCAGATTATGGATTAGATCCCAAAGCACAGGTGCACACAGAGCTCCTGTTTAAGCCAGTGAGAGCTCAGCATGAGAGCGAAATGCTAGCCCCCTTGGACGTCAGTGGGAGTTTTGCCATTAACTTCACAAGGAACAGGGAGTTATAGAAGACTTCATGGTGAAGCCCAGAGGTGTGTCCAATATATTTCAAGTTTGCCTCATTGGACTCAACAACACTATAGAAAAATATAATTATTGCTGACCATCAGCTAGCTCCATTATGGCTAAATAGCTGGCTGGAAAAAGGGAGTGCAGGGAGGAAGAGGTATTTTTTTCAGATTGTAGGTTCATATTTTTCATTACTAGGTGTGGAAGCATCATCCAAAAGAGTACTTAGCAATTTCTTAGTTTTGAAAGCATTAAGGTTTCTGTTAAAATCAATAAAGCTTCTAATGTTCTCAAATGCATATAAATGCACTAGATCAGGGTCTCCACCCGAATCTGTTGTTTTTATGACACTGACATTTTTGTCATGATGAAGGCAAAAAAAGATATTTTGTATTTGTTCTTGTTGGATCTGTGATATCCTCATACTCACTGGACTGAATCTGGTCCAGTCACTATTTTTAGGCAGATAATTTACAAGAGAAAAGCAAGAGATTTTAATGAAGTGTGTGTGGGGGGGAGGTTTGTGCTTACTGTTGATCATACATCTACCTTTCATCTTTACAGATTGTATGAAAGCGTTTTTTTAGACTAACATTTTTATAGTAATCAAGGAAAGAATGACATTATATGCCACTTTTGTAACTAAAAAAATAGCCATCGGCAGCCACTGTGAGACCCATGGAAGGAACTACAGAAACTCCATATAGAATACTATCCTTTTTTCTCCCCTAATTTAACTTCTTGATGAATAAAATTAATATTGTAGGTAACCTATCTCCTCCAGTGCCTCATGAGTTTCATGAGCGTGAAAGTACACTTCATGTTTTAAGTTTTTTTTCAGCTGTAGAAATTAACAGTCCTAGATTACTTTCTATATTTTATAGGAACTATATCATCCATTTAACAATGCAGGGTGACCAATCAGGAAAATCAAATATAAATTCATTATGATTTACCCTATAAAGCAAAGAATGTACTTTTGGGAATTGAGATACCTTAAACTAAAGCAAAGAGAATTGTCTTACTTTTATTAACCTATTAATCTTGAAATATTGAGGATGAAATAATGATAGATGAAATTTTTGGAAGAAAGCAATTATGAATCTAATAGATAAAATAGGAAGATCTGGAAGTTACTGAATTACAGAGATGTATCAAGGTGCAATAAGTTGCCCTTGCATCCAAGTATGGCCTTATGGGATCACATGGAAAATCAATTTGCTCATCTTTACTTAACTCTATCGTGATAACAGCCCTGAATACTCAGTATCCTGAATGTATCCTAAATGTATGCCATAGCTAACATATTGTGACCTGCAGATTGGCAGTGGTTCTAACCATATAACTACAGTCACATGAAGAGCACATTACATGGGTTTCACTTTTCTAAATTTATTGCCTGTGAGTTAGATATCTGGCTTAAGATATACACTTAAGCTTCCTCTATAGGCTCTGGAAAGAGATTAAATTCGCTTGCCACTGACACATATTGTGTACTAGAATCTATAACATCTTTTGGAGGTGCCCTATTGGCTGTAAAGGGATTGTAAGTAGCTTATAATAGGAGCAAAGTTCATTTTGCCTAACTTTAGTAGTATCTAATGTAAGGAGCTACATATGTAGGTGTTTAGGCTCTCATAATAGTCAATAGATATCTAATAATATGTAGGCAATTCACTGGACCAATGCTGATTCTTCCTTAGGATACATTAAATTATTCTCAAGACATGGTGTCAAGTGTACTGACAAGATCTACACTGACTATAACGGAAACCCTGAAGCATAGCTCACCTGTAGCTAAAGCTGAGGCATGAAGAATCCTACTCAAGATACCTAGCTTTTAGATAAATGAATTTAGATTAGATGAATTTTACTTATCACTTATTTAATACTAGACCTTTCTCTGCCTATTTGCTTAAATTTTCTTTCGTATGTCTATGCTCTAACATATGGCTCAAATTTCCACTTTGTTCTTTCTTTGTTTTTTTGTTTATTTTATCAAATATGACAACATATGCATTATATTAATAGTGTGAATGTATTTTTTCCTTCCATGTTTTACAGTTCTAAAGGCTAATTCAGATACAAAACTATAGGCTACATTCATAAGGGATTTCATGAAACAATGATCTATTTCACTCTAACATTATTTGAGTAATATTAATTTATTTATTGCAGTTGAGAAGCTTTTGCTCTAATAGGAGTAAAAGTTCTATTAATTCTACTATTTATTTATTTATTAACAAAAAAAAAAAAAAACTGCCAGGAAGTTAAATATTCATCCAATCAATATGTTCTATACTTATTTGGGAAGAAAGATAATCTAAGTATATACCTACCCTCCCTAAGATAATGTGTTTGAATTCAGCATAAGAGCAATAAAAAAAAAAGAAAATTAGAGACAAAATGTGCATCTAGCTAGAAGTTTTGTAAAAGCACTTTACTTACGATCACTTAAGTTCCCAAATAAGTTGCTAAAATATTTATGTTGAAATCCAAGGTCACAGGAAGATAAAGTCAAATGGTCCATTTTATTATTTCACATCCGTCACAACCTCATGGGTAAATGGAAACCTTACTATGAAAACAAACTGATTAATTTTCCATATACTCCCATACTTTTATATTCTTTCATTGGTCTTCACCTTATTTGTGTTCTTTTGCCTTTCATGGATTGTTTACCACAGAATGTCTGAAGCACCTTTGCTAGAAGTACTCCTTTCTGTGGACCTGAATCAGGGTATTATTACAACTATTTAATTCAGTATTTAATGTGTAGAGAGAAGCCTAAATAGAAGAAGAATGAAATCTCAGCCCTTTTGAAATCACTAACAGAAATCCCATTTGTATTTATTTGTGTGAGAATAGTACCCCGTCTGATAGTCTTAGAAGGCTTAGCTGCAGTCATGCTCTTCTCTAATTTTGGTTTTTCTGCTTTATATTACCTAAATTTCTTTGTAAACATGCTGACCATCAGGGATATACGGACACTGTTAATTCTTAGTAAACATTTTACCTAATTCTATAAATGCTAAGAAGTATTTATATTCATGTCGATAAAAATATATTCATATCAATAAAAAAGCAACAGCCAAACACTGAGGGAAAACAATAGGCAGAACCTAGAGGCAGGGCACAATACAGACTGGAGGAACAACATGAGGAAATGCCAATGGGGAATAATATCCCTAATGTAGATAATACTGCTTATAACTATATGACCACAAGTCATCCTTATTAATAGTTTAGCATGAAATAATCATACCAGCCTCTGCACAATGGAGCAAAGAGCTCAGTCTAGCAAAAGAAACCATTAGCACAACAGGGAAAGGTTGATTACCACTATCAAGACTGTCAACTGCAAGCTTTTGGAGCAATAAAGATTATGTTCCCATGTTTCTCCATAAAATGTCTAGTGTGTCACAGTAAGATTTTACTAGGGTTTCACCAGATATATTGTAAAACCATATTAATAGAAATTTACTATAAAACTAATAGCTTTTAGATACTACTTTCAGCAGAAAAACATCCAATAATAATTTAAGCTATGAACTTTCAAACACCTTTGCAGGTATGCAGGTGATGGTTCTATATCTAAAATCAAAGATGTATTTTGTTCAAAGACATTGTATAAGTAACATTTGAGATTCATTTATATTTTCTGTCAGTTTTTAAATATGTTGACTCATAATAATGTATTAATTGAGGAACTTATTGGGGATTTGAAGCATACTGTGTAACAACTGACCTTGTCTGTATCAGTGGAAAATCAATATAGCACATGTGTGAGTTCAAAGTATTGGCACTTACTCTGACATGTTAGCAGTGATGAGGAAAGCAGATGGAAAAAACATATGAGGTATCGATCCCTTTCTCATTCCTGAATACTCTTTAATTAGGTTTAGATCATAAACAATGCTACTGTATCTCGTGATTGTATGAATTAAATGGTGGCCTGAAGAATGTGAGTGTGTATTTTGAAGTATTAGTCAAACTGAGTGCTTGGAATTATATGGATTAGAAATATATGCCCCTAGTCATATTGCATTTTCTTAAAAAATACTTTTTTTGTAAAAGTGAAATGTACTTACGAATGCCTGACACGGAAATATGCTAATTTCTCTTTTAAGAAAAGGAGGCAAAGACACTCAAGTAAGAAGGATATATTTTAATGACTACGTTCCAAGCATGTAGCCAATTTTACGTAAACTAGCAGAGGTAGCAATAGCTCAAGATTTCTGTCCTTTTGTCATGCCATTGCCATCACTAACTACATCAATATCTGCCAAGCTGTTAACAAGCAAAAGAGCAAATGTGCCTTTCCGTTTTCCATATACAATGTTCCCTGGGCAAGTAATCCATCACAGAGCTAACATGTGTCCAGCAGAGTGTATCACCTTAGGCCCGTTGTCATGCAGAGGTGGTCATATGGCTTCCAGAACCAGCTCCCAGCTACAGTGAAGCATGCTGACACGTTACCAGTCCCAGGCTCATATGGTTTGCCAGACCTGCAGTGGCCCTGAGCAGAGACAGCTGAGTTGTTTGCATAAATCAACACTTTGCATTAAGGAAGGGCTTATCAGCAAGAGGTCTGTGTTGCATGAACCACATAGGGTGCTAAGCTGATTCCTTGCACCCAGGAGATCCTAGCTATTATTAAGATGTCTTTTAACTCAAGACCTGGGTGCAGAGAGACAAGATTTCCACACAGGGACAACTTACAATTGAAAGCAGTAATGTTATCCGTATTTTTCCCTTTAAGGATAATTGAACTTTTCTCTGTTTATATTGCAGATTAATGACTTCCAGAGAAGAGAAATCCTTTGATTAATAGGGATCTGACCGTATTACCAGGCAATCTTTTTCCTTGCATTGGCTCTTTTCAGACTACTGTAACTGTGGGTAGACTGTGAAAAGCTAAATAAACACAAGTGAGTTAGGTCAAGGGTCTGCTCTATGAAAAACAGAAACCTAACTTGGGTTAAGTCAACTCCCTGAGCAACCTGTTGGAGTGAACAACCAAGAGATCAGGCAATAGTAGCAGTCATTCTGCAAATAATTTTGCAAAAATAAATTAAAGTGAGAAAATCATGAGTTTGCTCACTGCCAATTTGGAAGCAGGAAAGGAAGAAATATCTGAATAAATTATCAGTCACAAATATTCCAGATATGAGGCAAAATCCCTCTCTCCACCTCCAAAGATTCTGTTGGTTTTGTCTCTAGTTTGGAAGCCACATCCACAAATGATGTTAAGTGTTTGCCATTTACATGTCTGTATTGGATTATCCTCCTCAGAGACTTCCTGAATTTTACAGAGGCCTTTAATTCCTTTTTCCAGAAGTCTTTTCTTCACAGATGTCTTTCAATAACTATGTCATTTAGTAAGGGATTTTTTTTCATTATAAAATCATATAAAGATTCTTTGAAGAAATTTTCTCTAATTTTGTAGGATGTACTGTTTTCAGAAGTTAACTCCTTAACATAAGTCAAGAATTCTAAAGAGCTAGAATTGTTCAAAGTATACAAAATATTTGGAACTCTGACGTGGGTTAAAATTCTTCTGAAAAGTTTGTAGATTACAAAATCACTCTAAAATTTCAGATTAACACTAAATGAAATTATAGTTATTCAAACTGACAAAACTGACTGCTATTTTTCACTATTTCTAATCTAGCCATTATTGATTAGGTTACTTCATTTGCATTTAATAGCACAGTGATGTTCTTTAGTAGCAATGAACAGACTACATTTTTAAATGCTACTTTAAAAAATAATTACAAATAAAATTCTAGCCTATTCATAAGCCTTTTTCTCTTCTCTTTTTCCAGTGCCCATCTTATTTTAAAATAGAAATAGGAAATTAGTGATTTCTTCTTTTAACACTAGGTGGAGTTAGATTAACTTTTTAAGTCAATTTCCATGAGTCTTATGCGTTTTCTGATCTTCAATTTTTTTTTCCATAGAGGGTATAACTAGAGTATGACTAAGTTAAGAAGCACAGATTTCTTTTTCTTTCTTTTTTTTTTCTTTTCGTTCCTTGTAGGCTTACGTGATGTAAGGCAGAGAGGTAAAGTTTTTATAACCTTTATCTGTATTTAGGAGATTTCTTCTGAGCTTCATGGAAATAAATGGATAAATGAATTCATCCAATGAATAGTAATCATCTACTCAAAGCTTTCCTTTTAAAACATTTTCTTGAAAATTCGTATGTATGATAGTGCCATTCAAGCATGTCTAATTCTACTGTGATATGGTTCCAAAATACTAACTTTTAAAATAGTCATCTTGAATTCTTAATTGAAATCAGGAAAGTAGAGTTACATCTTATTAATTTGTTTAATAGGAATTTTTCATATTAAACTGGTGATCTGAAAGATCTGAAGAACTCTGAAGAGTCCTTTTCACTGATGTGGGACCTGGCAGGCAAATAATGTTTCACTTTCTCTAAACATTGAGCTGATTTCAATTGTCTTTTGAGATATATTTCTACTGGAAGCTCCACAAAGAATTTCTCTGGGAGAGGGGTACGGGATTCTCATGTCTGTGATTTTTTTTTTTCTGTTATTGAGATGTTACTGTATAACAATAGCCTGACAGTGAGAGAAATCTACATTTGGTCCACAGATGAACTTACTTACATATTCCTATCTTTACTTAGAGAGTCAAATCCATGGCCTAGATTGGGACATAGCATTTCTTCAGGAAGATTCATATTCTGTACAAATACATGTTCTTACATGGAGCTCTGCAGTTTAGTAAAGTATCATGTTGCAGTGCAACAAGTGACTCAACATATATATGGTTTTTACTCCACTATGATCTCTTAAGCTAAATATTTTGCTTTCATATTGTAGCGTTGTTTATATCTGTGCATGCACTGTATGCATTTCTGTAAGTGAATCAGGTCAAAGACTGTTTCACAATGTATTTGGAGAAAAAAGGTTTGGAATTTGAAATGGCTTTAGTTCCTATGAAGTTTATTCTACTCTCTGAGAGCAGCTCCAAGATAAGGAAGGCCATATCAGAATGATCCCATGTCAGGGCCTCCCACATTTAGCCCTGAGCTTTTACAGGATATTGCAGCTCCATAAAGAGATATCTACTCAGGTCTGGAAAGCTGTATATCCACGTTAAAATGTTATTGAAATAATTGAGATGTTATTGAGATGTTTGTTACTGAAATAATAAGGATGAAAACATCCTCAGCTATTCTCACAGATATGGAGAAATGAAAAGAAACATTTCTGCTCTAAACCTATGCTCCTACATTCCCCAAACTATTATTTGACCAGGGACAAATGCAAAGACCAAAAATGCCAGGCTGTAGAAAGTAAGTGAACTCGTTATTGAAAACATATTTGAAAACAAAAATATTTTGCTACCTGTTTTGAAACAACTATTTGAAAAATAACAAGAAGAAAAGAAGATCTGTACCTTTGTAATTAAGCGCTACCTCATCCATGGCACAAAGCATTCGTTAACAAACAATCCCTTGCACAGTGTACTCAACAGCATAGTGTATGTATGTGTAATCAGCTGTATGAAGCAATGAGAGGTGAATTCTTAAACACTGAACTACCAAGCTATGTCTGCAACATGATGTGAAACTAGATAATGGAGTGTGCAAACATTCTTTCGTGCACACATATGGCTCGTTTCACCCAGATAAGGGAGTTAATACAATAGTTGGCCTTATTAATGCATTTTCTGAGAGCTGATGGGCTCCAGTTAGTGGCTGGTACAAGCATAATGAGCTTCAGAGATATTCTACTTTGTGCTGCCAATCAAGCTTCTGATCTTAAAACCAGGATTCTTGAAGTAGATCATGAAATCTCCTTTTCCAACTGCCTTAAAAGCCTAAGTCAGAGCTGTTAGGGAGACATTGCCTTAAGGAAATGGCAAAGATCCTTGAAACTATAAATAGCACCTAGACACAATGCAACAATGATCCAAATCCGTTAGAAATGCCTCAGACTTTTTGGTAGCCTGGAAAAGGCTTACTTTATTATTGAGGCAACTGTTGATTTATAATGCTGTAGCCATTATAGTCTCTCTAGAAAAAAGTCAATAGACCATTATAGAACACATAGGTATGAACAATGTTAAAAATGCATTGTACTGTGTGTATTGTTAGTAGGCACAAAACTTATTATAATTATCCATTTGAAATAGTATATACATGCAAATAAAGTGTATTAGGTCTTCACTATTTCAGTGTTCTCTGGACACTGGGTCTATACACTCTCTCCATTTTTCCTTCATTAAATGTACATAAAATATGTGAGACATTTTGCAGCCTTGCTACATGTTATAGAATACATTCTTCATATTGATTTGTTTGCAGATTTTAAGTTTGAAACCTAATAGGTGTGAAAAACAGGAAGATTTATAAACATTACTTATGTGAATATAATAAAATTTAACAGCACCGGCTTAGTTCTATTTGATATTAATAGGAATCCCACATGGTCAGGAAGAAATCACTATTTTCCAACAATTATACACATTTCTCGCATTTCACTAGATCTGTTACAAAGTGGAGGATAGTAGTATATTATGCAATCTGTGTCTTGCAACCTCTCATTACAATGGATTTTTCATGTTTCACCAGTATTGCTCTATGAGGCTTTGTTTCGTTCCCTTTTCTCCTTGCACTTAATCTTGTTCTTCTTTCACAACTAAAAGACTTTCATTGAATCTGGTGTCTCACACCTTCACATCACTGTTTTCAGTTCAAAGCCATGGTCTTTTATTACTGATGCTTTGTCCTGCTTTGTCCTTCGTATAACCTTTCTTATTTTATCTTTTTAACTAAAGTTTGCAGAGCTGCTAGCAGGTACAAGACACACTATTTCCCATTGGTTCCATAAATAATTTTAGTTTTAATTTAAGACAATGAGAAGAATAAAAACATTTATTTGACTACCAGTTCAAACTCATTATTGAATGTTGATTTTGTTGTGATTGCAAATGCTTTGTGCATACAGCCCACGAACAGCCTTGTAGGTGAGCGTGGTTCTAATAGACTCAGCAGTTGGGCCAGCATCTGCATTCATGTTCTGTCTGATTTTCCTGATTTTCAGCCTAGTGGGAATTTTCAAGTAGCTCTTCTTCTGCATTTACTGCTGAAACTATTTTATTGGTATGAACAATTGAAGTCTGGAATAAAGATTTAAATAAGGGTCTTTTGTATCTAGGGTGAGAGGCCATCCCGCTGGACTGTGTGGTTGGTATCCCTTCTTTGTAGTCTAATACATATGCACTTACTTAAAGAAAGTAGAATGTCTTCAGAAAGACAGATTTTTTTCAAGATGTTTAACTCATAATAACTTCATGAAACTTCAGAATGATGATGCAAATGTTTACTCTTAAGTAATCCAGATCTCCTCTGTTTTATGCTGAGTACCCAAACAGTCAGACTGCCTTCATTCAATCTCTGTTGTCTAGCTTGTTAGTTATAGCTAAAAAAACGTTTGTCTATGTGGATGACCTAGCTCGGGTTGGTGCCCATCTTGTTGGCTATACTACTTAAAGCAAGTAAGGGGCAAATAAATATTTTGGCCTTCGGCTTACAAGAAGCTTTGACTGTATAATGAGACCTAGCAGACTAAGGAATTAATTAAAATAATTAGAACTGTATATGCATTTCTTGCTCTCTGTCTTACTATCTATATATAGAAAGATTTTTTAAAATGTAATTAGCTAATACCAAACCATTTTTTGATTAGCTTCGAACAGAAATCACTTGACTGAGATTGATGAACAGCAGGGAACAAACATAGCAATGTGTGTTTTTTTAGCAGAATCAAGGCATAAAAATGAATGCGACACTGAAGAGTAATAAAACTAAGGACTCAGAAGGACACTGATGAACACAAGTCAATTGTGAATTTAGCTAAATTCAATGAAAGGATAAACTTAAGAAATCGGCAATAAGATGAAGAAGATAACTGAAAATAAGGAAGGCAAATAATTGGTGAACTGAAGAGAGAGAAAAATAGAATAAAAATATAGAAATCCACCTCAAGATTAGTACTTTGTTGGAGAAGAAATATTTTACCCTAGCTAGAGTAACAAGATGGAGTCTACATGTTTGCCTTTGGGTTAACCTTTTGCACAGATATCTCAGCGACCTTAGCAAAGCTGCAGGTAAAAACTGCATCTGTATTGTTTTATGTTTTTTCATGATATTTGTTTAAGAGTCTATATTTTATTAAAACCAGGTTATTTTCAAGAGTTTTAGAATTTGTTCTTCTTCTCTCAGGTTTCTTGCTCCTCTCTCCAGCGCTTGAAGAGTTTAACAATTTCTGTAGCTAATCAAGAAGGAAGCTGAGCCACATCGTGCCTTAATACATATTGAGGATTGATAGTAATGAATTAACTGAACAACAAGATACTTCTTTTCATATCAGAGAATATAAATTTAGGGAAGTATCCTTCTAAGGCTATATTTTCTCTTCCTTAACTTTAGCCCCTGACAGTTACATAGACAAGTGTGTCCAGAGTTAAAGCAGGAAAAGAAGTTTTAGAAAATGCTTTATCCCATCCTAAAATCCTGAAGATAAGTATGAGAAATGTATAATGAATCAGGAGATGTCTAACCCTCCCTTCTCTGTAGAGGCAACCAAGATTAGTTTAGATTACATGACTGATTTGCAGATGGCTGAAATTAGGCTAAAATTAGCTAAACGTATTATCAAAGTTGAAGTGATTTAAGAAGTTTTTACCTTTAGCTGTTTCTAATCTGCACTCTTTCACTTCCCTCTATTAGATCTGCTAGTATATCTGCATTTTGTGTTCTGTTTATGTAAAAAAAAATGTAGATTATATGGAAACAAATAGGCCCCTGTGCTCCATCCTCCTGTGCCCCCAAAGCTCAGTTTAAGTGTTGACACTAACCTGAATGATTCTGGCAGAACGTGGAGAGCTTATGTATATTAAAAAAAGGAATTTTAGAAAGCAAAAACTAGGTGACATGAACCATATCCTTTGTATTTCAGTTCCCCACCTTTACAATGGAACAACGTACTCCTCTATCTTACGTGAGCATGAAGTAAAGTCATTAGAACCATCAAATGCTGCATTAGAGAAGCATATCACATAAAATAAAAAACAAACTCCCAAAGTTTTATCATTTAATGAAAATGAAAGTCATAACATTCAGCTATAGTGTTAATATTCATGCTATTTGAGTCCCTAATTCAGGAAGTGAATGAGTAAGATGTAGACTTGCTGCTGCTTGCACATACTTGGATCAGTGCACACATATCATGGAGTACCTGATCTCTGCCCGTCCAGACCAGGAACCAGCTCATACCTGCTGCCTGTCCTTCTGGTCTTTGCTTCCTGTTTTCTTTCTCATGGCAATGAAGATCCGAGATAGGACAGAAAGGCTGAAATCTTGCCTTGATATGGAATTAGGAAACAATTAAAATATGGACTTAAAACCAAGAACGCCAAAAGTTTCTTTGCTCTGTGAGTTCAAAAATTATGATTGATTTCAGCAAAACTCATGAAGGATAAGAATTTAAGTCACCAAGACTGTTTTTAGTTTTGAGGCTTTATTTTGTCCCAGTTGGATCTCTAACATGCTATTTTTAAAAAAGTGATACTCAAGTAACACTACAAATTTCGTACAAATCTTCTAGTTATTTACAATGTGATCAAACCAAAGTAATTTATTTCAGTTGTATGAAGTTCTTTTTTCTACATCTAAGTATAACGGCTAGAACAGCTTCTCACTACCTTATCCTCTAGTTTCATGCAACTTGCTCTTTATACCTGAAGGATATGCCAAGTTTTCAAGGCCCTACAATGTCAGGCCAAATCTAGAATGTTGTACAGAGTGGCTTTGCCAAAGTTACTGAGTACTGATGGCCATCCACTGTTAGCCACTTCTGTCAAATATTCCCTTATGTCACAGGAACCAGATTTGTCGTCAGTCTCCATAAGCTAGTTCTCCAGTAACTGCTTCCAGTAACCACACTTGCTGCTAGTGACCGTGTTCTGCAGCTATCTGCTGGCAGTGGTTTTGCTCTGCCGTTGCTTTGGGCTATTGTTTGCTGAAGATCTTTGGAAAAGATATATTGACGAGTAAGATTGAACCATTAGCTTACAACATAAAACTTTCCTGAGCAGTATTTCCTGTCTTTTCATAAAAACTCAGACTCTCTTTGACCAAAACATATTTATTCCAAGAGTATAAAATGCAGCATTTCTGAGAGAATTCATTATCCTATGCATACATCATATGCATCTCCAAAATTCCCTTCCAACCTAAACCATTCTGTGATTCTGTGATTCTGTGATACAGGTTCACCCAAGCTTTTCACAGCATAAATGTAGTTCTTTGATTCCCTTCCACAATATCTGTTTTGAATGGTAAGGTACACAAGATAATACCAATAATAAATGTTTAAAGTTTATTTGGTTCATGTGGCCATTCTGGTCAACCCTTAGGTGCAATATATTGTAATGTGGGCTGTATGTTAGCATGGTTGAAATTGTCTTTACTTGTATGAAATACCACAATGCATGCTACAAAAGAACAAAGCATATTATGCACACAAAAATGGCTGGAACTCTTGCCAAGATAACAGCAGATGTTCACTTAATTGACAATGAGAAAACTGATATTCAACGTTGGGAGAACTTATTTCAGAGAATATATGAACTTCACTGGCAGCCATGGAGACACAGAACTGCAAGACAAGGGACTGACTCTAATCTTCATTTTGCTGTGACTTGCTGTGATCTCCAAGCAGTCACTTCACCTTTCTGTGTCTCCATTTCTCCTTTCGCCCTTTGTCTCCTATCTTCAGAGTTTAAGGTCTTTGAAAGACTCTATATTATCTGTTCGTAGCATACACAATGAAACTGCTGTAATATAAATAATAATTATAATGAGACCAATTTTAAGTCTGCCCTCAGCAGACAAATGAAAGAAAATTCCTCATTTTCTGTAATTTCAGAAAAAATTACTTGTTATTAATGTTCGTGTGAGCATAACAGGAGGCACTGGAGATCGATCAGGCTCATGTCTTCATTCTAAAAACTTTTTGGCTGATTTTCGTGAAATCAACTCACAGCCGAGTTGGACTCCAACCAACCAACAGAAAAGACAGGCTTTTAATCAGGCTTCTCTACAATGGAACACATCCATTTGATAAATGAACTAATTAAGCAAATGAATAAGTATAACCTACCACTGTGAATGACATTTATAACTATGAAAAAGCTTCAGCTCCACATTAATAGTTCCAGAAACCTAGAGAATAGGATGGAAAAAAATAAAAGTTCAATTCATGAAGCACATTTATGTAAATGGAGTTTAACCATGGTTTGTGGTCCAGTATAATGTGTGCTGTGTGTTTATAAAGATGACAAGAGAGAAAGAAGACTGAAAAAAGGCTATCCCACTTCAGAGGTTTTCTTAATATCATCAGCCATTTCACAGATTCCAGAATATAGCAATGACTCACTCATATGCTCTTTCTAAATATCTTCTTGTTAAAGAAAGTGGAATGCCACAAGACCTATATCCTCATCTGTCCTTCAGTATCCCAAATCCATGCTAAGTGTCTCTGGCACAGAAGTCTGCATGCTACAGAAAAGATGAGAGAGAAAAAAATAACTCAAGCTTAGTTAAAAGTAGCTTTTCCTGCTTCATTGGAATAGACATTTCTAAGAATGATGTGATGGCTCTGGAAACAGAGGAAGTCTTCTTACTCTGTTCAGAGAAACAGCACTGGTCCCTTAGGCTGTGTCAATGTGCCGCCTCTCCCATACAGAACCCTTGAAAGCATGGGGATCTTTAAAATTATGCTTGGATAAAGCAACACAAATTGTTGTATTTTTCTATAAGGCACAGTACCCAAATTAACAAGTTGCATAACAGTGTCTTTTCCCACAACCTTGTTTTCTCCACATGTGTTTAAGAATCATCAGCGAATTATCAACTAGGAGCAAAAATCTAGTAAGTGAGAATCTTTGTACTAAATCCATTGAAAAATGACCATCACAATAGATTGTAGACCTAAAAGGAGGGTAGTAATAAGAAAAAAAGAATATCAAATTGTTCCCGTCTTCTAGCTCACTACGAAAAAGAACAGTTTTGCTCATTGTACACTCATTTTAAGCATATGTTTATTTCAGTAAATGTCCAGTGAGATGCCAAGACCCTCACATATACATGCAGGCAAATACTGAGAACTGTTCTAACCATGCTTATTTCTACAGCATGTGATCAAAATGAGTGTTCTTGAGGATAAGAACTGATTTGTTTGAGTTGGTGGGGGAACCTCGACAAATGTACTTTGAAAGGAAAAGGCTGTTTTTTTGGTGCCACATTCAAGCAGAATATTTACTATAACTGGGTCTTGTTATAGTGCAAATACAATATAGTACTGCAGTATTATAGTAAAAGAGAAAAAAAATCTCCTCCTCCAAATTAGAAGAGTCTTGACACAATAAGTTACTCTTCCATATACTATATTTGATTTTTGGTGCACCATGACTTAACTGGGGTTGTTTCCATTAGCCTTATTTTCCTTTTTCTCTCTCCATACCTTGGACTTCCCTGTTATCTACATTAGACTTGCGCTTTGTTCTCTTATCCACACGCTTATCCATGCAGCACAATATGAAGAAAAACATCAGATACCATGAAGTAAAAACCCAGGAAAAAGATGGTTTAGTAACCTGAAAATTAATTGCAGCAAACAATAGCGAAAAGAAGGTAGAGTTTAGACCATCCTTCAGGGAAGAGGCTATGCTTGCATGGATAATACACGGTCAAGATTCACTTACTCTTGTGATATGTCAAATCGTTCACCATTGACTTTACTGTAATGTATTATTAGAATGGTAACCTGTTGAAAAAGTTGCAGCAAGTGGAGTTTGTTGTATGGTTGACAAATATAATTTTAAAGCAGGTTAAATTAACTGTAAAGGTGCTTTATGGGTTATTAGCCATACCAAATGCATGAACGTGGGAAATGGAAAACAGCTCTGTTAAAGTCACTTGCTAACTATGGAATAATAATGGCTTTCTGCGGTTATCCTGCAGAACAGCCTGTAAAGTGGTTACATACTCATAAACTACAGTAGTGTAATAAACTATTCTTAATTATAGCGGTTGGAAACAGTGTTAAAGATTTCTGATACAGTTACAAATTTTTCAAGGAAAATGCAATTATTGTGTTTATATATCTTGTAGTATATTTTACAGACTATTTAGCAGTTGTAAAATGTGAATATTCTCTTGAAGCCTATGATGTGAGCCTTCACTTGTGATATGTATAGAGTTTGTCACCATTCATTCTGTGATATATACACACACACACACACACACATAACATGTATACACCAGAATTAGAACCAGCCGAAGGTTTACACTTCATTCCTTACAAGCAGCTGTCATGGAAGGTTTGGTTTGGTTTAGGGGAAAAGTTAGGAAAATGGGTTTTATTGAGCAACGGGTATAAGGTGCCAATCACCCTGTCCTCTCTGTGACCCGTTAGCCTGCAGAAATCTCTCACTGCCACAACCTAAGATCGTTAGTGGAGGGCTAACACGTGCCCCGAAAGCCGGTACCGGTCAGTCAGGCAGAATACTGCAGAAGGGAGGCGAGTCCGCACGGCCGTCTGCAAACAGGTCCGCAGTATAAGTAGGGATTGAAACCGGGCCACTGAGAGCAGGGGTCTAGACAACTTTAACCAATCGCTTGCCTGTGGTCCTAAAGTGGGACAGGGATAAAAGGGGCACACGCGAGCCCAGCAGCAGCCTTTGCGGCGGCGGTGGAGAGAAGGAGAGAGCTGAATTCACTGAAGCGGCTGGGGAAGAAGACGCCTCGGCGGCCCTTCTCAAGGCTCCGAGACCCCGGGCAGCCTTGTCCAAGGCTCCCCCCGCCACCGAGGGAAGCTCTCCGCCCCGGCAGGCTGCGGCAGCCAGCGCCACCGTGCCCCCTGATCGGGGACGCCGGGTCAGGCAGCTGGGGATCCCTCCCTCAGCATCGGTGGAGACATCAGTGTACCCCCCTTCTCTGGGGAGCAGTCACCGCATGGCGGCGACGCACTGCGCCCGGTGCGGCCTCCTCAGTCATCCTCGGGCTTGAAGCGGCACCTTCCCCCCCACCCCAGGCGTGGCCTGCTTGTCCCTGCCCCTTCCCCCCCCACCTGGGCGGAGCCATCAGGCACCTTTTCCCTTACTGGTTTGAGCTCATGTGTGCGTGTATATATAAACTGTAAATATTACAATTATTCCTGTGCCATGGTGTGTGGGGAGTTGAATGTGTAGCTGACTGATTAAATGTGCGTTGTTACTACTATTGTTGTTATTACTAGTCTTTAATTGTTTTTGCTTCCAGTGATACCTATGAAACTTTGTTATTTGTTTCTGGCCGTTAACTGTGAACCCCTTCGTAAGTGGCAGGGACACCTATACCGCCACCCGAACCTTTCCTGTAGCGTGGAGCGCGGTGGGGACCGGAGCGTGAGGGTGCTCTGGGGTGGGCTCAGCCGTCCCTCCCGGGCCTCCCGTCACAGCAGTTGACTGGAAAGTGTCTGTTGAGATTAAAACAGTAAAATAAGGACACTTACAAGAATACATGTGATTATTTCTTATTCTTTAAAATTACTGTTTACAGAAATCCTTGTGCTCCACTGGCCATAGAACTGGAAAGGAGTTACAGAGCTGTTTTGGAGCCAATTCCTTCTCTATTCGAGAATTTCTATTGATTTCCTGGGGCATCCGGATTTATAAAAAGAAAATAGGCTTCTACCCTTGAAAAACAGATTATCTTTTTTACTGTTAAGGGTGGGTGAGTAGCACATTGTTTCTTTTCTTTTGTACTAGCATCGATTAGCCAATGCGTCAGGTTATGCTAACTTCTGTTGTGGTGCCTTTACCTTTCTGCAGACTCTGCGCCATACCATGGGACCGAAGGAGAGGAAGTAAACATCATTCTTTCTGCTCAGTTTCTGTGCAGCCCCTGAGCACCTATGCTGGAGGTTCCTGGTGTAAAATTGCAGTATGTTGAAGTGGGCAGTAGCGTAGAGAAATCAGAGCTGAAAACAATCAAAATGTTGTGTTGCAAGCGGAGAGCAATGCTCTTTTGGGAGAAAAAAAGGAGAATATAAAATGCTAGGCAAAGTCACTTAGAAGCTTTAAGACTGCTGTGATGCATTCAATAATATCACAGGGGAAAGGCACATTTTCTTTACAAGAAACAAGCTGCCAGATGAGACTGTTAGTGATTCTGTTAGCCCTACATAATAAAGCTAAATTGTGTAAGCTGTACAGATAACAGATGGACAAGAAGAGAAAAATTATTTGTGATGCAACTGATAACTAGGTCAAAGCTGAATTATTGTGAGAAATGGACTGTACTTTAAAAGAGCAGGGGATACTTTGCGAGATCAATGAAAACTTGGCTTCCCAAATGAAAGCAGCGAAAGAAATGAAGTGCATCTTACTATGAACATGTACTGATTCATAAAGACAACATACAAAAGTAAACAAATAACGGAACAGATTTGTTGGTAATAAAGGTAGAGGCAATCACAGCACAACATAGTTGTCCAGTGCAAAGGACATAGTGTCACGGTTACCATTAAAGCCATCTCCTGCAGACATACATCATTTCCTGGACAAATTATTATTTACACAAGTAAATTTTTTTGCTTTTTATATATACAGATGAATGACTAAGCTGCAGTTGCATCAGCAGTCATTATAGATCTCAAAACATATATAGCTTAATTAAAAAAAAGTGACAGAATAATAAATAAATACAAGAGCTGAATATAGCATGACTGCAAAGAGGATATGGAAAAGATGAAAGTTACCAACAGTTAGTTTCAAAAAACCTAGCTCACTTCACATGGCAGGATCAATTAGTGGTTCGTTGTCTTACGATGTATAGTACTTTCTTTTCATAATTTAAATTTGATATATAGTCTTAGCACTTGGCTTATGAATTCACAACAGTGGTTGCTAGAATATTGGCTTTTGTAGTTGGGAGGAAATATTAATCTTTTGTAACTTGTTACATGCTAAGAAATAAAGTGTAGTCTGTTTTTAGCTTTCATACGTACCACACGTTTGTTTCACCAACAGTCTGTATAGGATGAACTTTTACCAGACTCCAGAGATAGACGTAAGTTTTCTTCAGGGTAAGAACTGACTGTTCTGAAGCCTGCCAGTTTTATTTTATTCTTTTCTTTTCTTTTTTTTATTGAGCCAACTCTGCATTGTAGCGTGATTTTTACTCAGAGTATCCCAAAAACCTCACTCAAACCAATAATCATGTGTTGATAGGTGAAATTAGTTTCAGAATTCTAATGAAGCTCAGCAGCTGGGAGACAGACAGCTCATCTGAAGATTAAATGAGAAAAATTGCCACTTTTGCTGGTTCCTTTAGAAACTCATTTACATTCTGTCAGCTCCCATTAGGAATGGGAACTGCGAATATTGAGGGAAATGTGCATGAATTCAGTGCTGAAATGGCCAGTCGTGATCAGTTCCCTCTTGCTTACAGAGCTGCCAGAAGATTTTTATGTAGTTATGCCTTCTGGAAACAGTGGGTGATAATCTGCTTGCCTTCAACTGTCTAACATTTTGAATTTAACATAACCAAAAGAACAAATACCCAATATAACAAGGAGAATAGAGGATAACAGTGTAATCCTAAAGGCTGGGATTAAAATTATTGGAGTTAGAATTTTAAAGTTAGAAAAACGGCACATACATATGTATAAAAAACGTTTTTAAGTGGCAGGAAGTAATGAATGCAAAAAACAAGAAGCCTCGAATCAGCATTAGTTTGTCAATGTAACATCTCCTGTGTATTCTACAGTTAAAAAGTGGGATGGCTGGACACCTAGGAAGTCACAGTACCTTCCCCTTTCTGTTTTTAGACCCTTTTTTCAATCAGCAACTTGTAGAGCTTCAATATTTCTCCTTACGTGACACTACCAACAGCAATGGCACGCACTTTACTTCATTTGATGTACCCTTTGTACCAGAAAGTTGCCTAACCTGGGTCACCCCTATTCTTTGTTTTTATTGCAGCCCAGCATTTTCAGATAGTTGGTCCTCATCAGATCAAAAAATTTCTATACGTTCTCTTAACAGAGATAATAGTAGATGAAGAATTTATATTATGCAGGTGCTATCACTGCTGACTGGGGAAATATTTCTGTCGACCCCACATGGAGGTGATTGTGTCAATGAAAGAAATGCATTTAGAAATTTAACTAGGGATGCAGAAGACAGTATATGAGTGCATACAGAAAAAGTAATATGTTACTATGGACATGGGAAAGTGTAAAGCTGTGGTATTACAGATTTGTTTCCAATTTATTTTTCTTGAAATAAAGGTTGTAAAACATCGGTGATAGCATAGAAAGGCAACATAAATTTATGTGTTCAATAAATGTTTTTCTCCTGCACCTGAAGAAAAGTTTGATGACAAATTCATATTTTCCAATGAAAAAAGCTTATGTTTTCTACTTCAGCATTAATTAGGAAGACCATTAAATACCAAATGTTTCTAGATTAGAAAAGTACATATAATATACCTAAAAGAAATGAAGCTCTTTAAAATGCTATTGATTTTTAATAAACTCAATGCTAAGGCTTGAATAGGTCCTTATAAACAGGAACTGGCACTTTGAAGGGGATACCAGAATCATTAGAGCAGTAAATCAGTACTACAGAGTAGACAGAATGGCTTGAATCACATGGGTAGAAACTTAACATTTACAATAAACTTGATGACGATTTTCTGTAAGAAAGTGATGCTGCAAAAGCAGTCATGATAAAAAGTTAAGTTGAGCATAGGTTTTGAGAGTGACATAGTTCAACGTTATGATGACACAGAGTGTAAATACAGAGATGGCACAGACATTGTAGGAATGATTAGAAAGCTGAAAGACTACTTCCCACAGCTGTAGTTGTAAATTCTCACCTGGTGCAATTCATCGAACATATCACCTGAAAATCTGCTTCATACTTCCTTTCTTCTAAAGGACATAGACAAATAACAAAGGATTCAGAAAAAGCTGCAAGAATGACACAAGTTTTGGAAACCCATTTCAGAGCTTTGGAGAGAAGGGCTTAGCCAGATGGCCTTCGTAAAGGAGTTTTGGAAGGGATATGACAACAGACATATTTATTTAAAACACTGAAAAGATGACTGAAAATATTTTGTAACATGCTATCACTTTCTTATAGAAGATTATTTATTTCAAAGACACGAATATATGCAATGACTAGAAGCAGAATTTACATGAATTTGGGCTCAAAAAGCAGCATGTGGGATTAACCACTGGAGTAGCTGGTGGACACTGACGGACTCTCCAACACTTGGAATCTTAAGCATATTTATAAAAAAAAAAATTACATTCTTTCCAAAACACCTATACCAAAAAGTATTTAATGAAACACTAGCAGTATTTATGTGTATGCTTAAGAGGAGTTTAAGTAATTTGAAAAAATTAAAACTCTTTCGTATTTCAGAGATTTTACAGTGTTTATGATATATTCTTTCTTTTTTTTTTCCCATTTACCTCTAAATAGAAAGAAATCATACTGTCAGGGCATAGTTAAGTAGGCCTGGGATTTGAGAACTGATGTTGGTATTAACTGCACTGAAAAATTTGTGTGTAAGTGTTGTTTCAGAAGATTAGTTATTGCTGGGTCCTTTGAATGTTATGCTAAGTGGTAGATAGCATGTCTATTTTTTTTCTTGTTTGCCTGTTTTTGTTTTTAATACCCATAATATAGCACCTGTTAGGAAAAAGATTTGAATTTATTGATTTAATTTTCTGAAATTTGTTTTGTAAAGAGAGCATTTACATAGATAAACACGATCTGTTTGCATTGTTGGCATGTCTTGTTTTTTTCTCAGCACTCATAAGTTAAGAAGGTTTCTTCATTCATCTCCGTATAGGTCAATGACCTATATAACAGCTCTGTACTGTAAGCAGTTTTATACTCTTAAATTACCTTACATACTAGAAATATTATCTCCAAATAGCAAACTGTGTGTTAATGAATGGTTGAGTGAGTAAAATGCGTGCTGAAAAATGAATAAAGATTTCATAAGGCAATTAAGCTGAGCATTATGTTTGCATTTCTCCGTGATATTTGCATTACAAAAGAGTATTGTATAGTCCGAAAAGTGATATGAAGACAGATGTGTTATTATTGTGAAACTCAAGAGTCTTCATAACTAAGTTCTTTGTGCTGTTTACATCATGCTGAAAAATAATTTCTTTTGAAACTATAACATTCAATATGCCACGAATAAACATTTATAAATGTATTACTCATTTATAAAGAGGCTAATAATAATGTAAGAACATACTGACCTTTTATATTAGATAACTATTTTACAAAACAAAAAAAATCAGGCTATCACAGCACAGCCAAAGATATTATCCTCCTTCAAATAGCAACTCAAGCCTTTTCTGATATAACTGTATTTTACATGAAATTATTGTTACTTTTATTTAAAATTGGTACTGAAGTAGTGCCTAAAAGACAACTGGACTTTAGCTATTGCCCCATGAGTTGTATAGACATAAAACTCGAGAATATGATCCAGCATTTATTTGAAGTGTGATGGAGGAACAGGGCTACTAAGGAAGAAGCTGCAAGGAGGGCTTTGCAGTACAGAAATTGGCATGATACATATTAATTGGCAACATATTAGTCCAACCAAACTTTCTGGCACAGTACTTTGTTGAAATTTATGAATTCTGTCAAAATAGTCTGATAGATGTGGTGTAAGCTTTGCAAATGGACCCTAAACACATGATGTGCTTCTTTTGGGAATATCGCTTAGGCTTCTGGTACTTCACCTGCACAATCCATCAGCGACATTGGCTTCTCAAGTGTGCAGTTCTCCAAGCACAGCTCCGCATGGTGCTGAGATCCACAGTCTGGTGCTCAGCAAGAAAACCCCCAAACTGAATACAATCTAGCTTTGAATATATTGCTTTGGGATTTGAGCTAATATATCAGCATGGTGTCGCAGTAGGCACTGTTCACATTTTATTTACTCAGATATAGGTTGGCTGAAGAAGATAACTTGGCTGGTACAGCTGCCAGTCACTCTGATTGCTGATGGGCTGAGGAGCCCATGAATTTCCAGGACTGTAACACTAAGCCTTTTTTTTTTCAATGTAATTGCTAAAATCTACAGCCTTGAAACAGTTATCCATCTCAGCTGTTCTTGAGTTATGTAAATCGAACCCAGAACCAGGGATTCCAGGGTTTTGGGGATACACAGCTTTAGGGGAACCAGGTGTTTCAGCACTTCAGCTAGAGCTCTGTTTTCTTTCACCAAAAACAAATTATGTTTTTGTTTTTGTTCCAATTCTGGATAAAAAACTAACTTCAAAATATCAGATCATTTATGAAATGGAATTACCCCCTCCGTGCACAGTTCTAATTATTTATGAAAGATAGGAAGAAGGATGAAGTGATGGGAAGATTAATGATGAATTCTTGCTACTTCAGGGTCCCTAGCAGCTAGCTTTTTTCCAGCTTTGAGGTGGAGAATGAGAATCATAGCAATGGAAAAAGAGGCTATAAAGAGAAATGATAGTGGTTTCCCTAGAGCAAAGTTTCTCAAGCTTTCTAAGTAGGTGACTGTTTACGCAAAGTTAAATTTTCATGACCTCCTCCCTTACAGTTGCTCTAAAAGTAAGTGTAAAAATATATCAGTGGTAAGTCAATAGAATTTACTTGTGTGCCTCTATTAGGAAAGGTCATTGGAGAATACTTTCTCTTGAGATTAGTGTGTTCAGGAGCAAGGGAGGGACGTTATCTTCATTTCAGATGGTAATTATGTTTTCAGCACTTCAGAAGCACCCTGTTGCCTCTCATGAGACCATGACTCTGGGAAGGTAAAATGAAGTACCTTTTCTGCACTTACATCTATTAGATTGTATACTGTCATCCCCATGTGTTTGGTAATGTGCCGAGCCCATAAAACATTATTAGTTTGGTCAGTAAATGAGCACCATTCTTTTTCCTACTGTTATTTAAAACTTCTAAGAGGTTTGAAAGCTTTGCCCTTACAGAAGCTATACCCTATTGGGCTATAATTGCATAAATGCCGTATCACTCTGTCGTTAATTAAATTCGGAACCAGTTTCCCTGGAGCAGAAGTAAGACTCGCTGGTCTCTAATACCTAGAATCATCTATGACTTTTTTATTTTACTTTTAACCTAAGATAACAACTTCCAAATCTTCCGGAACAGTGTGTGGTTTATTAAGGATATATTGCATATCTTCATTGCTACCTCTGCTATTTCACACTTCAGTTCCTTCAGAATTCTTGCATCAGCACCATCTGGTCCTGGTGATTTACTGCCCTCGAGTTTTTCAAGTTGCTCAGTAACATCTTTTTTAGTGGCATCACCCTTTGTTAAGTCCACACATTAATTTCTTACAAAAATTACCTTTGGGTCAAAAATTTCCTCATTGCCCTTCCTAGTAAATATGACTGTGAAAAGCTACATTTAATTTTTTGACTTGCTTTGATTGCTTTATTATAATACTTGATAATTCAAAGGACTATCAATTGCTACATAGTTTCTTTTCTGGTTTCTGAAGAAGCTTTGGGTTTCTATCTGCCTCTTAAAGACATTTTGGCGATCTTACTCAAACTACTTCCTCCTTTATTGTCTTCTCCAATCATTTTATTTTTTCCTTTTTTGCACATTTCTTCTAAATTTTATGGGGCGTTGGTAAGATTATGTTTCTGTTGATGTGTAGCTATATTTATTACTAAGCTCTCAAAAAAATGAACACTGAATATATTCAGGGGGTTAGTTGTTTTTAGTATGAAGAATTATGACTATTATTGCATATTCCTTGCAGAATCAACCATGCTGTGAGAAGTAAGGTACCTTTTCACATCTACCTTTCTTACCAAGTCTGTCAAGGATCTGGCAAACCGAGGGAGTTGCTGTATCACCAATTGCAGCCATGGGGGCACCTGATCCTGGTGGGCTGTTGGGTTACACTCCGCCCTTGCCAGGGAGTACCCAGCAGGGAGCAGCCTGTGGGACAGAAGTGCATGAAATTGCCTGAGAAGGTTCCCAGGACTAATAGGAAGGGACTCCTACCATGAATATTGTACTGCTCCCAGTGAAGACCTTAGGATACTAATTATTCATCATATATCATCCATTCATGTACACCCAACTCTGCTTGAGAGAGACTGAAACTGTCAACCTTGGGATCCAGAGAGACAGTGGAAGGTCAGTATAAACCAAAGAATGGGTAGATATTAGGGTGGTTGCATGTAACAGCTCTAATTGTATTATTAATGAGGCTTTTCTATATTTGATATTTTGGACTTTCAGACTGTGAAAACATGAATTGCACCGACAAATAAATTCCTAGCCCCGTACATCTGGTGTGTTTCCTTTTGCCTGTAACAAGGTTTGGAATGTAACATTTGAAAGTCCTTTGCTGGTAGCTTGCTTCAATCCAGCAACTTTCAGCTGTGACTGTTTCGAAACAAATGCTACATGATTCCATCATGACCCCTGGCTACTCTCTGATTCATCTCAAAAGCTCTGTCGTTATTTGGGTTCCTGAGGTTCCCTTCCTTACTCTGCCTTTCTGCCTGTTTGCCCTAGGCTGTACTTCTCTTCAGATGAACAACTTCCCTCTTGCCTCCACTTTCTGGAGGGTTTGACTGACTGAAGGAGCAGGAGCTAAAACACAGTAAGTGGACAACTTTCTCTCAAAGACCTAGCTGCAGGCTTCAAGAGGAACAGAGCACACAGGAATAGATGAACATACATATGAGTGAGCATACAGCCTATAGCAACAGCAAAATTGTGGGTCCCAGGATCTTTCAGTAGTACATTTCATACTCCTATTCACATCTTTTTTTCTTAACTAATACATTTTAACTTTATGGTAGAACTCTACATAATGCTTGAGAAACGTATTGACTACCCTGATGCTGATGTGCTGTAAAGACGAAAACTGCTTTCAGTTGATTATATTTTGTGAAAAGGCACTGTCAAAAGGAAGTTTGATGTGCCTATGATGACTTTCTGATAAGGAAAACATGAGTTTCATAAGAGCTGATCAAATATCACCCTGATGTTTTACATTGTTATAGCCCAAGCTCAAGCCAAGCATGTACTAAACAACAGGAAAGTGTGAATACAAACTGTGGCAGTCTACTTTTTTTATATTGATATAAATTATTCAGCCTATTAAAATGTTTACTTATTTGATATGATGCAAAACAAATAATGTAATTCAAAGCCTGTTTGGAATTACTATCTGTCTGTAATTCACATTCTATGCAATATCAACAGTAAATCAGAAGCCTGCTCCCATGCATTCTTCTCTATTAAAGCGATTCCCTTATCTACCTAAAGCTGCCAGTTAATTTAAAAATAGGTGTCAGCTTTTACTTAACTTTCTTAATTTGAAAAAAAAAAAAAAAGATAGCATGATGCAATGTTCAAAATCAGACTTTTCCGAAAAGGCTCTAAAGAACTGAGAAGAAAGATTAAAATCTTTAAACATTATGATAAGTCTAAGCTATTACATCAGAAACAGTATCCAGTGGTATTTTTTACACAAATAGGAATAAATGCACACATATAATTAGCTGATATTTACACAGATACCTTCATACATACCAGCTTCATATATTTTGTGTTACATATTTCTATATTAAGCTATACTGATACCAGTATAAAGTATATATATTATATATGTGTATATATATATATATACATTTAAAAGCTATATAAATTCACATCTCTATCTCAGGTAAATATAAATCTTTGTATTCCTCATGTATGTTTGTGTGTCTTAATGTGAATGTCTAAATTCCAACAAAAAAGTTTGAACATAACACTGAAAATAATATTCAGGAAAGAGTTATGGATTGCTTGAATAGGTTTGCAATTTAAGCCAAGTACATTCTGCAAAGACAGAAATACATATACACACACACAAACACATATATATTCCTCCCTTTCTCTCCAAATACAGACTAAATCCTGTGACCTCAAAAGAACGGGCTTAGTATTTAACAGCTTTATACAATAGGCCATTGGAAAGATGACTTCTGACCTCTAATTCCTATTTTAGAGTGAACTCACTAGTTGGTGAAGTGATGTTCAAAAGGACTTGTTTTCTAAACTTTCCATTCAGCTCTAATCGTGACTTAGTGAAAAATGTGTGTATTCAATGTGCATGCAAGTCAAGTGACTTCTATTCTTCAGTTAGTTCAGAAGAATTATCTATTCACTACTGTAATATACCCTATTATATTTGAATTGTTTAAATCTATTGTATTCTTCTTCATCACAAATGTCTCATTCATTTCTTAGCATTATTTGTAAGTGGAAAGAATCATGGAGAATAGTCAGAGCAGAAAGTTACTTCTCTCATTTATTTCACATATGGCAAAAGCTTGATTTTCCTCTTCTACCTTGATCCATGCATTGTAATTTTAAATGATAAAGTGTTATCATTTCACTCTTTCTGGTGGTGCAGCACTCTGGACACTGTGCAGCATAGTCATTAGAGAATATTCTTCCTATTAGTCCTCAGTTGTCTCTGGGTGATTTTATAATATCACTCTTAGTGACTGTTCCAGATATGCTCCAAGTTCCATTTTCTCCCTTAGCATTCAGTTTTCATCTCCTCAGTATTTGCTTCAGTATTTAGCCTAGTTGAATATACTTGGTTCTTCTCAATCTCTAGCGGTTGAATCTGCTTTGAGCTTCATGATTTGCTGTTTTGATATTAAAATTCTCCGAACTACCTAAAGTGTGTACTACCATCAGATAGGCTTTTGGCTGTAAAGATGCCACCTAGGGTATAGCCTTGCTATACAGTGATAGGGCACTAAGACATCATAGGATATCTCTAATAACAAGTATGTAAAGTTATTTAGGCAAAAAGACAATTGTAGTCATATTAATGGTGACTGCTGAATAAGATTCCATCCATGGAGCCTGTCTTTCATAGGATGTGGTGCTTCACATTCCTAGAGAATTAACATTTTATTAACACCATCTACTCCTGACTTTTATACAGCTACTAAAGCACTTTTTCAGCACTACCAAACTTTAATACAAAAGGTGATCTGAATTTGAATAAGGTCCAGACTTTTTACCCAAGTATTGCAAACCCACCAGAATCAGCATCACTAATTCTTTAATAAAATAGATATTTTATGAAACCTGACAACATTAGTAGAGATTTTTTACAATTGTAAATTAAGCCTTTCACAGGGAATCACTAATGACAGTCAGGTTCAATAGAACAAAGATTTCATCTAATATTAGTTTCTGGCAAGTCAATTTGCAAGGTTATTTTTGCAGATTAAATTAGCTATATTGGGAGGTCACCCTCTTGCTTCTAAATCAAGAAAGAAAGACAGATGCATAATAGCGTAATGCTGTGGATGTATTATTAACCAATCCTTCACAATAAGGGAATTAGCCATTCACCCAGAAGGGGTGAATAAAATAAAAAGATATTTTATAACATAATAAATATCTCTAGGAAGAAGTTGGTAAAAGGCCAGCTGAATATCACCAAGTGTGCAACCTACCTATATCTTAGTATTCAATCTCTGGAAAATATGAATTCTTAGCTAGGAGTCAGAGAAGAGAGCTATCATGGTTTAAATAGGCTTAGGACCTATGTATGCTGGGCTATGCAGTGTGATTATATACACAGAAATGCAGCTTTGAACTCTTGGCTACTGCCTTAATTAATTATGAACTATCAGCATAACAGAGCCACTCAGTAGTTGGTGACTTACAACGTCTAGTCAAAGCAAATAATGTGGATTTGAAAATATTTCATCACAATTCAACTATTACCTAACTTTTTTGTTATAGTTATGTTTCAGAGGTTTATTTAATTAGATTTTACTTCTCAGAAAGGCCATAGATACAAGTACATAGTATTAAATGTGCACAGAGGATGGGACTAACTCTGGGAAAAAAAAGAAAAAAACAAACAACCCAACTTAAAGATGAGCCATATCTTGAATTAAACAATCCTTTGTCTGTTTCCACTAAAACTTTTGTCATGGGTGAGAAAAATCTATGTTTGATTCTGTCCTTGCATTTGTCTTGTGGCTGAGGACTGAATATCTTTAGGGACTCCCTTTCCTCTAACTGAAACAATGTAGCCTCTTATGGAGAAAAATGATAAACCAAAAGCAGTTCATTAGTGAGTGTAAATCTATATAGCTCCAGTGGTTTCAGCAGAAAAGCTCTTGAGATCCAAGAGCTGATGTTCTGACCCTCAATTTTTTCTATATAAAATGCTCTTCTGTCTTGCACAGTGAAGAAGGCTCTTTTAAAGGACAACTTCCAATATCAGTGGACATTCAGTACCGCAAAAAGCAAATGCAAGTGTCATAAAAATGAGAAGATTATTTTTACAGACAGCTTTCAGGGAAAGGCTCATGCTAATTAATGGCCCTTTTCTCGCTAAGAAAGTGACAACATAAAGTTTGTGAGTAATCAGCTTATCCTCAGATTATCACCATGATTGTAGTGTACGAGACATCTGTGGAGCTCTCATACCATCCAGAAATAGATGCTATTTCTATACTAGACGCCAGAGGCACCAAGGTATTGGGGTGCTTAAATCCAGTTAAAGTCAACCAAAGTTTGGCTGTATGAACAAGAGTAAGGTTTACTTATGAAATAGCTGATACAGCATCCCCTCAGATACAGATACCATGCAATATATTAAGGAGGTACATTCACTTTATCTGATCTCTGCAGAATCTCGTAGGCTTTATTCAGCTTTTGGCAAAAATAAATGGAACACAGAACTGTAATTGTAATTTGTATTGAAAAAGCATCTTGAAGCTCTGACCAAGACTAGGATATCAGTGTTATTAGGTGCTGAAACAGACAGTGTTCCTAAGTGCTTACAAATTACATAAAGCTGATGAACAAAAAGAGAACTATTATCAAGACTTCGCAGATGGGACACTGAAACATAACAAGTGTCATTTTACCAAGGTCAGCTATCTGAACAATTTTTATTTAGTTTTTGTTTGCATTTACCAACAACACAAAACACCAACAGAGAGGCATTGAACATTCTTATCCTTCTAAGGCATTTAACACAGTAAGGTCCTTGGCCCTGAGGCCTGGGCTCAGAGGCACTACATTGGTCATTGTAAGGATGCCCATAATAAATACCATGTTTTTTCTCTCAAAGCCATTTTTATTTCTTCTGAAAGTGCAAATGAATACGCATTAGAGAAAGTTATTCGATTTTATAATAATGACTAGTCAGTGACAATTTCTGTTCTCCCGCTTGCCTGCCTCTCAGTATAGGTCACTGCTGGGGCTCCTTTCCCACATCTTTCACCTGATTTATTTGGAAGACATCACCTCTCCAATACTCTGTAAAGTCTAATGGTGCCTGATGGCTGTGCATGCCGTGTGACTACAGTCTCTGACAGATAGCGAGTAGTGGACTGCTTTATTTTTACATCAAATGTGCATAATGGATATATCCTTCTTTTTGATAGCAAAATCAGGAAAGAAGAGGGAAATGTGGCCATTATGAGAGCAAATATGATATCTGAAAGTTTTGCCAGCTGTCATAAATGTGATAAATAGACATACAGAGCTTTGAATTGCCTTTGAAACAAAGCTATGGTTCTTTTAAGTAAATGGTTCTTTTAAGACAGTCTTAGGAATAGACTGCTGGTGACTACAGCAAAAATCGAAGCACCGCTTTAGTGGAAGCAGTAGAAAAATTAGGGGAAAAATCTAGGTTTCCTAATAAGACATGGAAGATTTTTAAAGTAGCATTTAGCCATTTTATCTCTTATTCTTCCTACTTGTGTTGCACTCTTCGTATTTCTGTTTAAAAGGCAATTTTCCCTTTACTACTTCTACCTAATTTTTATGTTGCTCCTTCTATTGGTTATGTCTCACATACTTTAGTTCTCTTTGCTTTCATTATATTCTTGTTCATTGAGCTATTCTCCTTATTAATATAATTATCTACTTTCTCTTTCCTTTCATTCAGTTTTATCTTGTATTTGTCTTTCATAGTCTTTTGTCATGTCACTTCCCTGCTGTTTAGTTCTTTCCCTTTTTCAGCACAGGCAAAGGGAACATTTGCCTTGAGTTCAGTGTGCTTTGGCCAGGACTTTAGCTATTTTTAAGGTTTTGTATGATAGCTGAAAGCTTCTATTTGATGACAGTAACTTCTCCTTGGACTAGTCCACTGTTGTTAGTGCTTGGTACTGACCTGAGGAAAAATCCTTCTTTCATCTCTAATTTAGAGAAGGTTTACTGTATCAACTCTAGAAGCTTTATTTTGTGGGTTGAACAGTAATAAAAGGAGTTCCAGTAGTCCGAGGTTAAGGTCAATAACTGCAGTCTGTGTCACAAGATCCCTCGCTGCCTTGCTGACTTTGCTGTGGCATCCCAAAGAAAGGCCTTCAGGACAAGAGAGAGGCAGAGTATGGATAACATACATATGGATAACACTCATGTGCTAATACGATACTTATCAGTATTGCTTTTGTTACTAGTGAATCTGTTTAGACATTACTTGCATTACTTGAATTTGCTATCCAGTCTCCAGTCTTTTCCATGGAAGTAAAAAACCTGCCCTGCTGAACGAAGACTCAAGAGAACATGCCGTCCATTAAGACTGAAGAAATCCCACTCCTCGTTAAGAGACAGGAAGGTGTACAGCTGCATGGAACCTATATTCTCAAGGAAGCTCTACATGCTGGCCCTTTTTCCTTTAAATTTTTAGCATGTATTAGTGACACGGGAGGAGGAGTTGAACAGCCTAGTAGTAGAACTGGGGACAGAGATGCAGGTCTTCTGAGTTTCGATCTGGTGCTGTATCTACACTGAAGAAGATGAAGGAATGCAATCTCATGTCTACTAGGCCCAAATTTCTCTACTTAATCTAGCAACAACAATCAAGGAAGAGAAAGCTGGCTGATGCACTGTCTGTCAAAGAGACAAATTACACCTTCATACACAGACACACACATACACTCATACACATACATATGCATAGTTACTGAATAATGTAACAGATCTCAAAGAGTAAAGATCAGGAGTAGGGCCTAGCTTTATAAATACTTTGTCTTGTCTATTTGGATTTTTAAGCAGAATGACACAAGAGGCAGAGAGTACCATCAAAAAGCACCACCAAAAAAAAGAGAAAATAAGCAAATTGAATGCTAATTAAATCTTTTCTCTCCTGCCCCAGCGCTGAATCTTTTCTAACTTTTGCTTGGAGGAATACCAAAGACTAATTATCATTTCACTACTTCGACAGCTTATTCAAAGCAGTACCAAACATGGTTCAAGGGTGAATGGAATTTAAATTTTGATTTAGTAATGGTATATCTTATATTCACAGAGACCTTTCCCATTGATGGATGAAAATGTGAAACACCTGCTAGTTTATTACTTTCACCTTTAATACACTCTCTACTTATTTGGCCTCTTACTGCAAATAGTTCTATGTACATGAATTAAAAGAACGGTTGCAGTCCCACTAAATTAACGGGATAGGTCGCATACTTAACAGTACTGTTTGCACAAGAAGAGCTAAAGCTTTGAATTTATGACAAGTTATCAGTTGGATTTTCAGCTATATTAGTAAATTACTCATTTGACAACTCTCATCTATAGAATTCATCTAAATTCCTCAATAGGTTTATTTTCATAATTCATCTGTTTCATATGACAGAATAAATAATTTGTGGATACATGAAGAATATTTTTTTTCAAATAAAAAGACCATAAATTACTATGAAAATTATTGTTTTCTATTTTTGGTATTGTGCAATGTGTTCAGATTTATTAATTAAATTTCTAATATCTTTTACTATAATTTGTAAACTGCTTTGTGGGAGGAGCCTTTCTCCACTGACTTTTTACAGAAACAAGAAAAACTAGTCTTCTGTTTTCGAAGGTAATTAACCAATCTTCTTTCCTGGATGCGTGGGTGTCTCTAGATATTAAATTGCTCTCCCTTTTGCTGGTTATTTCTTTCCCCACACCACTGCTGGCCATCTCAGGGCAGTTGTTTGTTGGGCTGAGCTATAAACATCATCACCAAAATGATCTTGGTTAAAACGACTCGGGAACTTCTTAAGCCTGCCTCATGGCTCACAAAAATGACTTATGAAACTTTATCCCTAGGCTTTTCTGTTAAATATCTGGAGTTAGTGAATAATCTTTACAATGTTGCCTCCTTCTGCATTGCCCTTATAGCTTCATGCTTCCTCCATAGAAAACTACAAAACTTCTCTGTGCTGTGAAGTACACTTGGGGATGGGACAGACTTATGTAGGAGGTTTGCTACATCATCACCTGATGATAGGTCAAAGAAGAAATATAAATTAAAGTTAATATAGTTGTGTGAGTGCTTGTTCCACACATTGCAGTGGTATCTTTTAATTACTTTTGATACTTTTAATGATAATACAGACTGTTTATAAGTTAAAACCATGGAGTCATGCTTGTATTCAGAAGTAAGACGGGCAGAGATTCAAATTCCTCCTAAACCACACCTGTATCTGCAGTTGTAGATATTTCAATGCAGCACAAAATTGCAGAAATTAACTTCATCAGCTGATACAATATAGAGCATTTTAAGGAGTATAGCTATAGACCAATATTTCAGTCCAAAAATTCTAATCTTAGTGAACACTACATAGAATGTCTACTCTTCTAACAATAAAAAGATGACTTTATGTCTCCTTCACATCGCTCTCAGTGTCCTTGCTAGGGTATTTCAGGAAGCCATAGTAGCTTGATCCAATAACAGGCCTCATATCCTACGTTTCAAGTTGCCCAGCCCCAGTGTAATCAGTCCCAGATGCTCCCCAGTTTATGCTGTTCTTCCACAGCGCTAGTGTCCCTCTTGAGTTTTGCTGTGATAAAAAGCTGGCAAGAACACTAGGAGCCAACAACCGTGAATACAATTATTTCACTGAAACAGCCCACAGATGGGCAGAAAGGTTTTTGTATCCTAGTTTTACAAAAAGAAGAACTGAAGGAACAGTCAATGAATGGAGCTGTCAATGTTAGTGCCAAGCATTCAGTCATGATTCATATCTCTAGTCTCAAAATACAAGATATCACTCAAGGTTTGCTAAAACCTCTGACTGCAAAAAATGAAACCAGGATGTTTCTACAATGTCCAAAAGGTAGTGAAATCCAGGTAAGTTCTTAGAAAAGCATTGGGAATTTACAGTGGGGAGTTGGCATGGATCTAATGCAGGATTTATCCTGGGAGTTGACAAGGGCTACAGAAATACTTGTCTCCCTTCAAGCAAGTGACATAATACTGCGTTTTCCTTCTTAAAATTTATCAGTCATAATTCAGCCATCTGTTTCTGTCTCTTTCTTCAAAGTGTATCAGTCTTCTGGTTAATTCTACTTCAGGTTCTTGATTCCAGTCTCTTTTTAAATCACATAGGCTTTTCAGTTGCAACTATTCTAGCTCTCCACTTCATATTTTAAATCCATTCAAGTTTTACATTGATCTTATTCGAGCTCGCCATTTCCATTGTTCACTTAGAACCGCATCAAATTTTTGAATTGCTTTATTTTCCCTGTCTGCTTCAATTTCTGAGCTTAAATCACATCAGTTTTACATCAACTTTTCAATCACTCTTATCTCAGACATCTATTTTTACTTCTCACTTTAAATCACATCAACTTTCTTATTGATGTAATTTATGTAACCATCTCCTGCAACTTATTCTTGGCATCTTGACTTAAAAAGGATTTCCAATTTGTATAAATCTCTGTGTATTTGTTATACTTGCAATACCTTTATATGATATGCTAGATTCAAAAATAAATTGAAAATTATTTTCTGTGTGGAAAGATTGTAACTGGCAACATAGAATTTTAAAAATAGAACATTTTTCCTTAACAAAGGGCCTAAAATAAATGTGAAATTAATGGGAATCTTTCCAAGTAGCATTTAGAAAAAATGCAAAGGCAGCATTTTAAAAGAAATATACACACACATGCTATAAAACTCAAAGATATATTTTCATAGGAAAGATCAAGTATGAGATAAGTTTAGGATAGAGGTTAAACTTTAAAATGGGTATAAATTATAGACTGATGCTATTCTAGTAACACCTGTTTCTGAGTGACAAGATAAGTAATGCAGGCAAATGTAGCTTACATGTCATACCAAGTGATCTGAAGGAAGGCAGGACTGCATTTGGCTTTGACTTAAATCAGAAAGGCAGAAAAGACTGGACTAACGCCAATACAGTTGCTTCCCCAGGAAAGAAACTCATCTGCATTTTTAGCGTTCTGAAGACAAGGAATCCAGGATTGGAACACTAGATTTTGGTGACATGCCAAATGTCCCACTGGTTTCAGAGGGTCTGGGCTTTCAGCCCTTTACTATTTCTTACACTGTTATACTTAAACATGGAGATGTTACAATCCTTTTTGCTCATCTATAAAGGCAAATGGATAGAGTTGCAGATGCATCTTTTCAGTTGGAGGATGTTCTGCCATTTTCCCGAATTAGGCATGGGTCTGGTGTTTTCCTGCTAAATACAGACAACTGAGCTAGTTACCACAAGTTCCCTTCATAGTCTATGGAAAGAAATTGGCACATCTTGGGTACAACTCATCTGATCAGCTCAATGACACCTTGAAAGTGTCTATTCCCCTGTGAAAAGAAAAGGAGTGGCTGAACAAATCCTAAGGTAACTAGCTTAGATACAGAAGTCTACATCATAGATCTCTTTAGCTAGGTGAGATGAAGTGCAGCTATTGTGCCTAAAGTACAAAGCCACAGGAACTCCCACTGTACTCTACTGTAGACTGATGTTGCAACTTCACTGCCAGCTTTTAAATGAAGTAATAGTTCCTCTGTAATTGATTTACAGCTATCTATAGATCTTTGAGTTGCATCTTTTTGATTCATTAGTAAATACAAACGATCAGCTTCCATACGTAGGGGAATTCCTAAGGGTGCTGCTCAGATAAATTCTAGTGTGTATTAACTGGAAGATGGCTGAATCTTATGAAAAAAATAAAAAAAAAAAATTGATTTTCAAATTAAGCCACTGATTGCAACACAGAGGAGGCTTCCAAGGATTGCCTGAAAATTGCATCAGCCATGGCATCCATCATTCCACTTCTCTGGCAGATTTTTATCTGGCCTTTCCTTCATTTTTCTATCTTTATTAGGCTTCACTTAAGTTGCATAGCTTTCCCACGAGAATTTGCTCAGTATTGCATTGTCTACTATTTTCCTCTTCTTTGCTTTTCAAATATTTTTACTTATAATTTTTCTGTTTTCTTCACTGTAATTTTATGAACTCATTTCATACTTCTTTCTTCTTGGTCAATGTGTTACATAAATAAGACATATTCCAGGAACCTCACAGGTCTCAAAGTTAATAACTATGTCTACCGAGCAAAAATACTGTAATGACAGGTATACTCATGTAGCCAAAGCAGAGGCCTGTGACACCTATAGATTAAAGGTATCTAATATAATTACTGTTAGGCTATAATTAATACTAATTTACCCTGATTCCAAATATACATACTAAAATACTATGACCATGGAACAGTGTATAAGTACTTTGTAATACTGCAATGACACAGCCAGATATAATACATACACATTTTATATAAATATATGAGCAATGTGATAACCAAAGGGACAAAGAGAGTTGTGCAGTTGTACCTAGAAGGCGTCTAAATGATATCTGTTTCAAGATAAAGAATCAAGAGCAAGATAAGCACAAGTTGCTGCAAATACTCAGTTCTTCCAGCCAAATACATGAGAAATATGGGTGGCAAAACTACACAAATATAAGCAGCATCAGGAGCAGATGACAGCCCCCTTTTGGGTGGAAGGATGCATAGTGTAAAAGCGTAAATGAGGAAGATGGAAAAGAAAGATGGCGAGTGCACTTCAGTCCTGACTTCTCTGCCGAAGCGATCTCAAGTCTGCTCACCTTGATTTCAGGGATGGAGCAGCAGCAAGGACCTTAGTGCTAACTGTGCAGCATCAGCTCTGTGGTATTGTAAACACGCAGCTCATGTAATATGAAAGTGTAAGCTTTATATATGTAATGAAAATGATAAATAATATGTAAAAACTGACTATTAGCACAAAATGTGCAGTTAATGTATGAATTTAGTAAAACTTGGTTTTAAACTTGAAAATGAGCCTGATTTATTAGTCTTATTAAGACTCCAATCACAGTTTCTAATTCCATGATACACATATGTTTATTTATACACAAATATTCAGTTACAACACTCACAAACTTAGCATAAAAATGTTTCTTTGCTTGCAATAGATATTTCTAAATAGAGACCTGTTCATAAAAAACCCCAGAAACAAAATCCAAAACAAAAATGTGTGAATTACAACTGCTGCACTTATTTGTATATTAAAAAGTCCTTAGTATCTTGAAAGGTAACATGACATGCTTTAATTGGAGGCTTAGAAAAATTATTATTCTATCAAGAACAACCGAATCTACTAGTTATTGTTGCTTAATGCATAAAAATAAAATGTATAGGAAATAGCATAATATATGACTAATCATGATAATCTTTCTAAATGACAGTAAAATCAACATGTGCTACCACCGATTCTGAGCTATCTCTGTGATGATCAACCAGCCACTTGCAAATAGACCAAACAACAGAAAAGAGTGAGACCATGCTGTAGCTTTTCATCAATCAGGGCATTTACTGTGTTTTTCTTTCCAATCTGATTCAGTTGCAGATGTCCATAAAAGCTGTAGGAACCTGAGAAGTAATTCAATTGCCTAAACTTAAGTCTGAGTCCCATTTTATACACTCTAGGCTGGCAGATACAACACAGGCTGTAAATTTGTCTATACTTTTCTGCAGTGGCTGTTGGAAACCAGAAGAGATTACCCTGGGGCATCTAAAATGGCACAGATACCTATGCTTAGGTACCTTGAAATAAAGGCACAGCATGAGAAGGGAGGCCTCAGGGCTATAAACAATTTATCAGTGATCAATCACTTATCAAATAATGCGGCCTTGAGAGCTAGCTAAAAACGTGTCCTGGGGAGTAAAAGAACAAAGAACAAGTGTCCAACACAAGTAAAACACACCATCGATAATAAATTCAGATGTAATGAAGACTTGCAGACCAACAAAGAAAGACCAAGATGCAGTGTGCGTCTGAAAACATATAGATGTGATTCCAAGTAGGTCCTAGAAAGAGGAGGAAGTAACCATTTACATCAGCATCATACTCCCAGCAAGGCAATGAGGATGCTGGCGACTCCCGCGTACACCCCTGTACACCCAGACTCCTCCCATAGGATAGGATCCAGAGGGGCAAAGAAAGGAGGAACACAGCACCACAGAAAAAAGCGCATACCAGGCAGTTTGTGTATTCATCATTTTAACTGTATGTAGTTTGAACTATAATTGTTAGTTTCATTGTAACTGGATTAATAATAATTCCTTGGTTAGTCTGTTTTACCTTTAACTAGACTAAAAAAAAATTTTTGGCTTTGCATATATAATATGTTCCTTTCAGCCATATCATGATTTTGCCTGTAGCAGACTGGTGGGAGTTCAAGCAATCTACTCTGTGTAATTTGGATGCAGCAAATTGGTAACACAAACCTATTACACTCTCCATATTAAAAAAAAAAAAAAAAAAGCTGCTTTGGCTTGAATGAGAAAGAAATCCTTGATAGAGATCTTAATCTTAACCAGTCAGATCAATCTGGAGGCTGAGCGAGATATGAAAGGCATTTTGTGAGTTGGTGGGGCGTGGGGGCAAAGCCTTTTGACCCAAGAAAAGCAAGCAGAATTCTCATGTGCAAAGATGGGAAACAGAGAGCTCTGAATAAAATGTAAACAGGGTTGCCTTAGATTCACAGCAAAGTTCTTTATTTTTTAGCATCTGTAGGTGATTTTGTCAGAAATAAGTGTATTTGTTATAATTTTGCAGATAAGTTGGTCAGCTACCACACTTAACCTCAAGACAGGTGGCAGTATTTTCAACATATATAGTATATGTGTACCTTGGCTCAGATGGGCTTAGGTCTTTGTGTGGTATAGATTCCATTTCGGTAACAAATATTTCTTTACACTGATTTAATTCCTAATTCCACAAAAGTTTTCATAAGTTTCAGCTGAGAGTATTCATCACTTTACATGAGTTTAGTGACATAATATGGCTGAAAGCAGCTTTGTTAATTAGACTGAACTAGCCCTAGAAGCAGTTATTATTTTTATTCTTGTGATTATACACTCCTCTTTAGGAAAGATGAAATGATCAAACTTTCTTCAGAAGTTAAGAAGTGAAGATTCTTTACAACCAATAGGTGCACAAGTATTTGACATCAGCACCTTATATACAACAAGGGCAATTTCAAAACGCCTTTATCCAGACTGCCAAAGACGCTAGCAAAATGTACTGTAGAGAATATTACTCTATTATCAGGGACATGAACAAATGTCATAATAGATTGATCCAGTTTTTAACTTTGTAAATAACTTCTATAGAAATGATTCCGTCATCAGTTATGATGTTAAGGAAAGCTAATTTTGCACATCTTCCTTTACAATTCTGAGACAGCTTTTAGCTCTTGTTATTTTTAATCACACCTCTTCTTAGGTTACAGTTTAAAATCTGTCATCCTGAAATCCCTAAAGCTTACAACATTTCTTAGTCTTCTGAAAATACTTCTGCCTTTGGCTGCCTTTAGGGCTGAATCTAGAAGAGCACAGGGAAATGTGCCGAGATCTTGGATGGAAGTGAAAAGAGCTCTACTGGGCCTGCTGCACTTTGGAACTTTTTCCTTGAAAGAGGCAAACAATCATTATATATTGATGAACATCAGGAATAAACCCCTTCCCCAATTCAAAAAGGAATAATAATAATAATAGTAGTAGTAGTAGTAGTAGTAACAACAACAACAACAACAACAACAACAACAACAACTGTGGTGCTTTAAAACAGTCTTCTCCACTTCAGTGAAAATGTTCAGCTCTTAGAAATGTATAAGGCCTCTGTGAATGTTCTATGAATAATTATTTTGCTTTTCTTCAGCTCTATAAGATATGGATTGATCTATATACAATATGTATTTGGACTATTATTGTACATTATTACTGGTGATTATTACTGTTTACATATATAGCAATCCAAAGTGTGTCTTTGCAGAAGAACATGTAAGACTGTGTCCATTTTGCATGGTACTCACAATTCAACTTTCTGATACAGTTCAGAGGCGGATGAGAAATTCTAATAAAGACTAAGAAAAAATGCTAAGCTTTTTCACTAAAAAATGCTGCTATTTCACTAAAAAATGCTAAGCTATTATTCACTAAAATCTAGTATTAAATGGTAAATATCCATAAAAAAAGCAAATGGTATTAGACTACTTTGCAAGTATTTGTTCTGGAAAAATTTCCACTGAAGTAAATAGCAGCAGTTTTATGAGGATATATGTAGAGAATATGCATGTTATCACTACAGGGGGTCATAAAGCGCTGGGCATTGAAAATGAACACCTACATTTTGGGCCTCATGAAGAGAATCTGGTTTCCTAGGCGCTCTGAATTCCCACTGAACGCTCGCTCTATCAATACCGTGTTGCCTGAGGACTTCCTTAAGCTTGGATTTTCAGAATTACTGAAGCCCTCTGAATCCCCCAGTGTGAATCTGGTCACTGTTCTTTAAAAGTCAGCTAATTGAAAAAAAAAAGGTCACTTCCTTAAGCATTATAGATTATTGCACTTCTTGGCAATAGCAAGCAATTTGATGCCATAAGGTCTTACTGGGATTGTTACAGTCACAGTGAAGGTAGGGGCCTCCAGGTGAACAGAAAGAAGTGTATTTGGCACAAGTACTAACCATCATAATATAGCAGCAGATCAGAGTGAGAGATGAAATAAAATAGAGGAAGCAAGCTGAGAGCAGGAACAGTACCTAGTATCTCGTTCTAGAAATGACAGCCACTCAAGACTGTTAAATCTTTGCCAATCCTGTAATACTAAATTTGATATATGCCTCTTCGAGGAGAAGTAGCATAAAGCTTAGGAATTCAGAGCACTGCAAGCAGTGTAGAGATGCTAAGCCACTACTCCCCACAGAAGGGAATTTAATTTCTTGAGAAAAGAAAAATGGAATCAGGTGAGCACATCAGGATTAACAGTGAATTTCCCATTTATAATCACTTCAGATGAAACAGGGAGGGATAGTGAGCATGAGAACACGCATATTATACAAGATATGTAGATTTCTGTCTTTGATATGCCTCAGTAAACCTGTAGATAAACAAAAGTGAACATCATAGGGATGCACACTGAAATTTGCCATTGAAACATATGAGCAGGAAGTTCAATAGGTTTGCCATTTGATATAGGACAGGACACTTATTTTCTGGAGTAAAAGATTGAACAGAAAAATATCTTTTGTTCCAGGAAATGGGAATGGAACACCATGAAAAAAGTCTGTACCTCATGTTTATTGTATAATAAAAGACTAATGTTTGTTTTACGTGAGGTAGTGCGTGATCTATATATTTAAATCTCATGGTTTGTTGAGCCACACATAACAGACTCAGTGAATCACTTTATTTTACTTATAGTCTTAAGAAAAATTAATTATCATCACAGATCCCCTACAAACCTTGAAGGGAAACATAGTTTGAAGGTAATTTATAAATCACGATTATCTATGAATATATAAATAATATTATATTTTATGGGGAGAAATTAGGTATTTTGTTTACGATATGTTACAGTAGTGATTTCTTCTATCCCTAATGATCACGCTATTTAACATTATGATCTCAGTCTTTTGTCACATACGCTGGATGTGATAACCTAAAGATCTATATTTCATGCCTGTGTTTTATAGCCTATCTCTATTCTAATCTTGCCAATATCTATATAAGTCACAATTTGCATAACCCAATAACATATAAATCAAAAGATTTATTCTGGAATTTAAAAATATAGAGTTTTATTTGGATATGTATTTAAAATTCTTCCGGATACATGCAGGTTATAGTTATTCCTTGCTTTTCTTTAGCACATTCAGAAAAATTATTAGTACTCTTTATGTCTTTTTCTTTGTGTTGTTTTCAGTATGCAAAGCCATGGTAGATATTTTCAGTCAAGTAAAATATTAAAATAAAGGCATAGAAGAATATGAAGACAGTAATGAATATATCATGTTGCAAAAAGCTAGTTATTTTCGGATATCAGAGTTGCTTTCCAATTTAAAAATGCATTACTGTGATATCACGTTGCTTCATATAATGTGTGCATACAGTTTTCTCTAATTGTAAATACACCACGACAAAAGGTTCCTGATTGGCTTTTTATATATTTCAATGGAGCTCTGCAATATCCTTAATGATAATTCTATGACCAACACAAATTTGCAAATACATTTTTTTCTTTATTTACTCTTCAGATAGTTCTCCTTACAAGAGCACTGAGTCAGCGGTAGTTAAGTTTCCTTTAGTATACTGGATTGTTAAGCATATTATGCAATTGGACTAGAAATGCTAGTAATTAGAGTTATTGAATCTGGCTGGAAACAATTCCATTAATTTCCGTTGATTTTATCACAGTGCTCAAAAGTGTTATCAAACATAAAGATAAATGCATGAAATCCTGCTAATATACATTTTTATTAAGGCTGTAAAACAAAACTAGACAATGAGAGAGAGAATGTAAAATAAACCACATTTTTAAAGGAGTATCTTTGTTTTTCTCTAGGCTGCTGACAAGTTAAAGGACATAGGCCTGGATTCAACCTTGGTGTAGCTCCACTGAAGTTAGCTTAGATACACCAAAGATGGTTTTGCCTCAGAGGGTTTTAGATTCATTTATTTTAAACGAAGCCTATAAATATTTTAAAATGAGAGCTGCCCTTCAGAATGCAGAAGTAGTAAGCATAAAAAGAAAGACATCCTGAAAGACAGAAGAAAATGTGTCTGAGAGGAAGTAGTTTAGGTCAGAAAGTGAAACAATTTAAGTTTTTCCAGCCTGTCATCTTATTCTCCTGTTGCTCATATTGTGGTAGTGAATTAAACTCTGATGAAGATAGGAGAGGGCAAGTCATACACCCTTCACGTTTCTGACTGATTTGTTTCCTTCCTAAAAGTGACTGCAAGAGTCACTTACCTTGAACATGGAGCACAGTTAAAGGACTCTTTCTCTGAAGCAAATGGTGAATGCGAGTGAATTCCTGCTACTTGTGGGAGAGATGTAGTAATGGGTGCAACTAAGCTCAACTCTACAAAGTAAGGGGCTAAAACTACAATTCTAAAAAAAAGGGACTTTTTGTTGATTTTCTTCTGTGTTCTTACGCATATGCAAATCTCTTTTCACGTGATACATTCAGCAGGATTAGGTTCTGCTATAGCAAAGGTGAGTGTTTCAAGAGTCATGCTATGGCAATTTGCAAAACCATGTGCTACACCTAACCGGGAACGAAAGAGAACAAACCGTTGGGCTGTAGCCAGCCAAGCTCCTATTGCAGTGAGCATAGCATATGCTAGTATCAGCACGAAAGTGTAGCGAAGGCATATTGCTCATCCACGTTACTAACTTAATCAGGGTTGGATGTAGCTTTATATTTGAAGGCCTACAATTTATTAATACTGCATATTTGGCAAATAAAAATATTAAAATAATTTACAAATACATTTTCAGCAGGTCTCAGTTTGCATCAATTAATTCATACGAACATTTTAAGGAGAAACATGGAACCTTGAAACACAGTGCTGAGAGAACAGAGCACAGATCTACAAGATGAGCTTTAGGTTAGGAATGCATTGACCTGGATTAGCCACTCTTGTTACCTCTACTATGCACTGGAAGAATTCAATAATAAAAGTGGGAGTCACAAGGGCCAACGTCCCAAATGAGAAGAATACGAGATTCTGCCAATAGAAAATACTGAAGAGAAAGAAGGCTATAGCTAAAACATATATAATAATTATATCTCCTTCTGTGCTTAGGTACCAAAATGAAATCTTGAGTTAGTTATGCATGTAAGACATGGATCAGACCTGAAAACTTCTTTTAGAATTTAGGTATTTCAGTTACTCTGTTGTAAATATACAATTGGATAACTCTCCTGTAGATCTGGCAGACAGCTAGAGATGCCACTAAATTTTGTGTGACAACTTTGTTTAATAATTTTCTGCTTGGAATTTTTATGTTGTTTATGATCTCTTCAGTCAAAATTCAGTTGAGGTTAACCTCTTGTTTCCCATTTCTCTGGAGAAATGCCTTGTGCCTCTATGCCTTGAACTCTGTGTAAAATTCATAGGATAGTAAAAGAACAATAAAACAGAAAACATGATTTTGTAACCTCAGTGGTGAGGAACTCCTCTGAGAGAGGGAGTATTAAGTTCCAGTATTAAGTTCCATGGGATTCCTGCACATTTTCTGTTAAATAGACTGAAATTGGATCAGTCCCTGAGGAACCTGGTCTAATCCCACAGTTGACCCTGCTTTGAGCAGGAAGTTGGACTAGAGACCTCCTGAGATCCCTTCCAAACTGAATTATCTTATCATCCTATTATCCTAATACTTGAAAACTAATGAGATGGACCAAAACAGCTGCTCTAAAGGCAAATGAGAATTCATTTAAAGTAATGAATGGATATTTTCACTGCAGACTTACAATACATAGATGCCGTTCTCCATCCTGCTTTAAAATTTACTTGTTTGCAAAGAAAAATATTTCATAAATGAGTATATCATGCTTGCACTACAAGCAGAAATTGTATAATAGCTAACACATGTCATGACCTGGAATTCATGGGGCTGACTAGGCATCCTGATTATAAATTTTGAAATGTGTTTATCTCAGTCTTCAAAGTATAATAGGCAGCAATGGAGTGATTTATTAAGGCATAATGTTATATACTATCTGGACCCCATGGCTTGCTGCTTTGGAGTTCGATCCATAAGTATTACATAGAATACATAGAAAGCTTTATTTTTCCCTTAAATTCCTGACAGTTTCTTCAGAATTTTATAATTACTTCAGGAAATGATCAGTTACACAGGTAGTAATGCATTTGAGGATCAGATTTTGCAAATCATGTTGCAGAGGCATTCTTCTAGAGCAGCAGATGGGCACACAGAAGACTAGGAGTCTACCAGCTATGCTGCATGAGTATAAACAAGTATATTTTCCTTTCTATGTTCTCAATTTGCTGTTAGGAAGAATAATACTGACTTCCCATGTTAAGTACCTACACATGTAGAAACTGTTACTGAGTGGCTTCCTTTCAACACAAGTAAGTTTGTGTGATCAATCCTTCTGATTTTAGCTCAGAGAATGCTTATATCACCAACCTTTTTGCTTTCTCTTGCCTATAATTTCTCTCTTGAATGGCAGTTTTCATTTGGGTTTCAAGGTTGGTAATGACAAAGGAACCTATCCATTTGCTACATAAAGCTAGATAGTATTATTCTTAGAATAAGGAGCACTATACTGTTTATAACTTATTAAAAACAATGGAACTATTACAGAACTGAATCAGATGTTAACGCTAGTCTTATACAGTTTATGAACTCTTCTATTTTGATACTTGGAATTAGACCACCACAGAAATAAGACCTGAGTGATCCAGATCTCAGACCTAAACCCATATCTGAATACATCGTCAGAGAGTAGGTCTTGCTTTGGGCTCCGAAATAACTTGCCTTGTCTGTGAACAAGATTTATATTGTTTGTCTGTTTGCTTTTTGTCAGGTATTATTCCAAACCGCTGATTTTCTTTTTGCAAAAAAAAAACAACAACAACAACAAAAAAACCTCCCACAGAGTGTCTTTTTTCTTTTCTTAAATTAAAAAATGCCTACAGTTAGAATGTATCTCACTGTCTCACTAAAACCAACGTACAAAAATCCTGTAGCTGTACTTTGTAAGTAGTAGACTCAATTATAGCCATGCACTGTATTCTGACCTTTTTATTGGTGCCCTGCATGTCCTCTTCACTACATCTAGGATATGGTAATCAGAGTCCTGACACAGGCTGAAATTTATTGATTGCATTATCCCTGAAATGCTTTTGTTGCACTGGCTCAGCTCCCTGTTCATTGTGCTGATTTCAAAATGTGATTCCACACGAAATAGTGCATGTCATTAGTTGGCATTGTCTTATGTATTCATGCCTAAATTGAAGAGTTCTTGATAATCCTGCTTCTTTCTTTGACTCCCTCTGTGCAACATCTACTATATGCCTTTCTTTGAAGTAAAGGGCCTCTAAAGATCCTAGGCATTTCAGAATAACCACCTCCTGTTTCAGCACAGGAGAAGTGAGGAGTGATGGGAAAAGAAAGAAGTTTATTTTCTGGTCGTCTAGATCTACCTAGTGATATTGCAGCAGCTATATTGATTTCTAACTTGCTTCTGCTTTAGATATTTATTACAGAGAAGGATGCTCTGAAAAGAAAGGAGGATATGTGTACACTGGGTTAGAGCACATCGCAATCGCTGGCACAATTGTCTGGGGAGCGCTAAAGAGTGACAGGACCTGGGCTGGGTTCATAAAGGTGAAATGTGGCTTCAAACCACCTTAACTCTAGTCTGTGCTTCTGAGGTCTTTGTACCGGTCACACAAGCTCTGGCTCCTAATGTATGAGAACTTTACACTATACGCACTTGCATTACACTCCAGCCTTTGCAGTATCTTGGAAATGTTCTCTTATGTGTTCTAGTTCTATTTTAATATTTAACCCCACACTTGTCATAGCATAACTTTTGGAAATAAATTTTGTCGGAGTTTATAACTAAGATAAAAATGGCTGCTCTCTGACAAAGTGCTCACTGATTTCATAAAATGAACGTTCAGCTCCTTGACAAAGCTGAGCTATCTTCTAAAAATAATTTACAAGTGGTCTTTACTCTAAGTATTGGAAATTACATGAGAATTATTTATCTATGGAATTCCATGATTTCAAAACCAGATTTGACAGAAATTGGTTTAACTAAGTCTAACAAAAAAGATAAAGAATAACTTCATTTTGGTATGGAAATTATAGTCACGATCCTTTTTTTTTTTTTGCATCTACTCAAATATATAGAAATATTTTTTGCCTTCATTTTATTTACACAGGGTGAAATAAATTTTATTTGAAGAGAAAATAGATACCATAATTTCCTAGTGATTTCGAATCAGAATACAGATGTCAGTTTTACTTGTCAGTCTGAAAATCTTACATTTTACAAGTTCACTGGATTATGTGTTACTATCAGCTGAATATTATGGCTGTGGTAGTTAATAACCTTCTATTTGTAAGGGATCTACCACTTTATATATTAATAATGAAAGCAGGAATTTACTTTTGAGGAAAAATATTTCATTATGATGCATCCAAACAGCTCAACCATACTATGCTATTATCATCATTGTTTCAGAGCCAATCTAAACAGTAAAAAGGATAAAATGGCAGTTTTAGGTTGATACATAACATTAAGACCTTTTATCTGAATAGAAACGTCCTTAATAAAAACTAATTGTAAATATTTTAATATCCTTGACAAAAATGCATTCACAATATGATGTTTTACTAAATTGTAGACACTGCATTTAAGAAAAGAATGTGGAATTCCCTTTTTAGGTAATTCAAAGCCCTGGTTATCCCATCTTAAAAAAGAAATTCTGCATTACAGTGTCAATTATTTTCAACCAGACTAAAAGCCATTACAAAAGAGAATGCAAATGTAAATCATATAGTACAAGAAGACAAAGCAGAAGAAACAAAAGGAGGGAGTGTTATTGAAGATGTCCCTTTATGAAACCCATTTGAATTAGTATGACCTATACAGCAGAATCTTCCTACAGATAATGATGTAGGAGGAGGAGTATCATAAACAAAGGAGGAGGAGGCACTAGAAAGGTTTGCAAGTAACTCCTTTGATAAATCTCTCAAATGATCTCATTCTTTCTCATGTGTGCAAATGCTTGAACAGCCCCAGGAGCCTTACCTGCGTTTACAGATGCAAGCTGAAAAACCCTTCAACGAGCACGCTTTACATAATCGGTTAAACCAATACACAGCTTTACATACAAATGCATATCCCACATTTCTCTGTTATGTTTCAGTGATCTTTTATGATGGGGTAATCATTTCTACATCAGAAACATATTCTGGCATGTATTACACTTGGAATGCATTTCTTACATGTATTTCTCTCTTTTAAACTCAAGTTTGGGAAAAATTCCTTTAAAAACTATTAATGTCAGAAAACTGTCAAGGAACCCCCCCCTGCACCTCTGCTCAGCCATAGATTGACTCCAAATATCTTGATATAGAGAATGAAAATACATTTGGGCTTCCTGCGTTGATACAGCAAACGGTAACAGCCGTTTCTTTCTCTTAGATTTCTGACACATTCTTTCTTCTATTCCTTAATAAGAAAATGAGAATCTTTTTTTTTTTTCCTTACCGCATTCTCTTCCCCTTTCTCCTCTAGCTCTGGGACGAGGGTGTTATCTTCTTTATGTTTCCCCACAGCTGTAACTTCTGAAACAGAATTTTCTGGACAGGCATTTTTCACTTGCTGAGCAATGACTCCTAAGGGTATTGTTAAGCCCCTCATAGTAATATCCCTGCTGACGATTTTGTTTATATTTGGAGATTACCTTTTTTACTTTTATAGTTTAGGAGTGAAAAGAATAGTGCCAGTGACAGCAATAAGAACAACAATTTTCTTTCCAAGTATGACCAGAAAAAGAGAAAGTCCTGCCAAAATTTTATATGTTTTGTGACTCATGTAATAAATAGATGATAAAGGTAAAATATCAATTTCAGCCTGAGGGTTTCAGTTCCATGTCTCACCATGACCGCTTGCTATAGGCTAATTATCTGACAACGCTGCATCACTGTGCAAATCAAAGTATATGGTTCATGAGATCAGGGAAAAAAGAATAAAGTGGAAGCATAGCTACAGTGTGGTTATTATTAATAACTTAGGAAGAATGCAAAGCAACTTCTAAGCCCAAAGTGTGCAATTTCCCAGGCCAGCTTTTTACTGGAATCAGAAAACTAGTTACTGCACCTTTGCCTTCCCTGCCTGTGCCAAAGCTGTGAAAAGCTGGGCTCACTTTTACTGCCCGCTCCAAAGAGAGAAGCTGGAACAACAGCTACTGCTACAGAGAGAGGGGACCCCCCCCCTCAGCTGAAACTGTCACCGTTCTCTTTTTCTCTTCCTGCTCCCCCCAGCAATGACGAGATTATCAACCTTGCATCTCCACTATACACTTTCTATGGCATCACTGGCCCGGCGCTTTTCTTCGTTCTTGCAGTAGCAAAGTTTCACTTCATTGAAAGCATCATGAAACAGCTTAAGAAGGAGAAGGTGAGAATTCCGGTCCCTGCTCTGGTGGGCTCTTCATGCCTTTTGCACTGGATAGCAGTTGAGCGTTTCTAAGTTCTTGCAACTGAAAACCGGCACTCTCAAAAATGAATTTTCAATCATTCAGACCGTGTTTCAAATTGTGAAGTGCAGAACCAGCTATTAAAGTTTTAAAAAATGCCGAAGAAAAGAAGCTTATCTGGTTTAAATTTTCATATTTATTGAGAGCAGGGGAGACAAAACATCAACTTGATGTTGACTATTTATACACATAGCTATGTGTTTATCGGTTTAAGAAGGTAATGTACATTTTCTTAAAAGATTGTACAATCAGAAAACTATGTTCATGGGCATATTATTTAGAATAGTTCACACTTTGTAACTCCTGGTTGTTTTCAAAAATAGCTAGTAGAGGGTAGCAAATATTGTCTAAGTTATTAACACAAAGACATTTTACATTGTTTTAAAGAAATAAAAATGTGCCAAACAAAGCACTGATACTCCTTATTGCTAATTTCCCACATGCAAATTTATTTAGTTTCCGCAGGACTGTATTAGTCACATTTGGTAACAGCATGCCATAACTGAAATGCTGAGGAGACAAAGTAGGAAAGTCACCAAACGTGACACACAACAATATAGCCTAGCATGAAACAACAAATCAGAATGTAGAATGGCTAGAATCAATTTGTCCTTTTACTCTACAATCCTTTAAAAGAGCAATTTATTTAAGCGATGCTTTGGGAATGTTTTAAATCATTTTTAAAGGATCTGCACAACAGCTTCCTGTATTGTATAGCAAGCTGCTACTACTCAAAAGTTTTGGGGCCAATTCCTGGTTCACACAAGGGAAGTGTTACCAGTATCATAAAATAGATGCAAACATATGTTATGAAGCTAATGTTAAGACAGAAACAGATTGGGCTGGCAACATCCTGGAGACTGCATTAATGAGTCATTTGCATAAAGTCACTTCAGTGAAGAACTTTATATTCAGTTAACTAATTTTCTCAGCCAATAACGAGTTAGTTTAAAGCACTAGTAAAAAAAGGATGCTTCAGAGAGCTAATTGCAAAAGAGCTGTCCTGTGTATGGTAGCATAACAATTTCTTTCTGCTATGGCTCTTTTGGTTTTTGTCTATACCTTCTCCATAACTCTGCCTCAGTAGTTTTCTAACATATACTTTCTTTTTGATTTGATAAGGAGAGATAGAGTTCTGGCCTTCCAAAAGATCTTCTCATCTCTCTGTTTTATTTCAGTTTTAGATAACTTCTAACTGAGGCACCTTTTACAACAAAATGTGCATGTGAGTGTACAAACATATTTTTTCCAGTATTTCCTGATTTGACAGCCATGAACTCACAGGGCAAAATTTTCATTTTTTTATTATTACTTTTTCATTTAATTTATTGCTTAACTTTCCTTTCATCTAGATGCTCCCATATTCAATGACAAAAAAGGTCCAAATGAGTTTGTTGCACATATGTACCATTTGCATATGTACCAGTGCATTTCCACCTTTAAACAAGCATTTTTCATCATCATTTTTCATCAGCATAAACACATTTGCTAGAAAAAGAAGTAATTTGACAAAATATTTTGGAGTTCTTATTAGGATACGAATTGCACATTTGCTTTGAAGAAAATCATGCTAAAAGTAATAAACATACCAAATTGGAACAGTCTTAAATCTCCCTATTTGAAACTGTTATAATGGTATACAGTTTGTTGCAAAACACAGAACTATGAAAGTACAAAATTAGCTTACTGCTAGCACATAATTTTGGCTAACTAACTAAGGTGTGAAAAGCGTAAAAGTAAATAACTAATTAAAATTAGTTCCTATTTTTTACTTTGCTAACTATAATCTGTTAATAGTGGAACTAGGACTATTTATTTTCACATTTTTGATGAAAAAAATACATAAGCAATAAAGGAAAGATAGCCACAAGCCTTAAGCCTCTTAAAATAAATTTATTTTCATCATCTTTTCAAAATTCAGGTTGTTTCTGTAATTCATAAGCAGCAGCCAAGAGTGTTAATGAAGAAAAGAATCTCCAGTGAAATAGCTTTAACATTTTGTTATTGGGAATTTAAATTGCATCACAAAGGAAAACTTCTCTTCAGAGATCCAAGCCAAGATCCGACAGAGATAAATACCTGAAATAAAATGGGAGGGTTTGCCTGGAAGAGGCGGACCTAACATGAAAGCGTTTTGAAAAATGTGCACAATACTTAGAAGAAAAAGTGTAACAATGTTATTCTTGAGAGAAGACTCAGAAAAAGATGAGACTCATTTGCAGGGAATGAAAGATGAAATATAAATTAAAAGATAATTCATCAAATTTTTAACACTGAAAATTCCAAGACAAGACTAACATCTCCTATATAGATTCACTGTGAAGGATTGTTATAGAGACTTTTCATTAATTAACACACATTCAAACCTCTGTGATTAATCAGTTCCCGTGTGTTTATTTAAGTACCTTTCCCCAGGCCAAACATAAAAAAGATGGAAAATTGGAATATAATTATAAAAAAAGAAGAATGTCAAGCCTTTTTAAAGTAAAACATTAAAGCTGCTTGTAGCTGCTTATAGTTTTCTAGTTTGAGATCAAGTTTTCATTTCAGTCTGCCAGGCCAGAGTTAAAGTACATGCCTAGCAGCAGGACTCTGCCAGGAGGCAGGATGCTAATTCAAATTTCCAAAGTGGAGGGAGAAAACTAACAATGATTTCAGTTGGTTTCTAGCTGCATTGTTTGTAGTTGCCATTTTGAGAAGCCTGGTTCTTTAAAAGAATAATTCCTTTATTTAGCCCATGCCTTATTCCTTCTGTATTTTGACTTCTTCAAATATATTATTCATGTTCTGAGACACCACTTCGATTGGATGCTTTACATCCTGATACGAATATTAATTCTAGCTAAACAGTTGTTTAGATAGCTTTTTAGCGTAAAATATGAACAACTTTTATTTTTCTGGTAGAATGTTGATTATCTGATTTCCCACAAACAGCAAATATCTAGAATTGAACAGCACTTAGATGCTATATTTTTGATGATTTCCAATGAAGTAGCATACCCATGTGCCTTTTAGAATCTAGATCTCTGCATCGACTCCCCATGTGTCTTTGAAAACCTGGAAGTCTCCTATAAGCTATTAAAAAACAAACAAACAAAAAAAACCCCAAACACTTCAGAAACGCAGCATTTAAGCCATATTCTTATTTAAATTTATCCTTTAACTAAAATTAAGTAATTTGGAATACTTGAATTTGTTCTTATCACCATGTTATTGCAAGACAGAATTGTGAACTCCTGATCCTAAAGGTCTTTTCAATTCTGGAAGTATATCTAGGAAGTTTTGGGGAGATTGACAATACAGATAAAAATGCAGAGGAAAAAATGCACATTTCTAGCTGTTTAAGACAATAATTGTTTGAATAAGCTTCCAAGTAAATTCTCTATTTCTTCAAAATTTTTAATTAAAATTGACAGCTCTGCCGTAAGAAGTGGGTAGGAATCACACTCCTATTGAAGTTAATTGGAAAGTTTCCTTTTATTTTACTTTATTTTTTGGCAGGGAGGGGATCTCTCTTAAGGATGAAAACAGAAACTGTTAACTGGTGTTACTCTGATTTGTAGGCTGTTGAAAATATCTATTTGGTTCTCAGGACTTGAACTTGCATTTCAACATCTACAGCATGTTCCTGAGCCAACTCATCCATCATCAGTTATCTCTGGATTTTTAGTGGCATGCTCTTCAAAATAATGCAGACATGCCCCTCGTACAACACCTGTATTGTATAATAAAGACACAGGTGTAGAAAAAAAATGACAAGATTCTATATTAAGCACATATTTCCTGAAATCTAGCTAAGAAATAAGAGGAATCAAATTTCAATTCTAGACGTTTCCTATTCCATGTCAATTGATATTTAAAACAGTAAATTGTTATGAAATGGTCATTTCCCTGCTCCCATTATTGTGAGATGGCAAGTACAATATATGGCAGAAAGTAAAGGCTCATTGCAACAAAGACAGCTAAATCCATGATTGAAATCTCACTGTCAGGTTTTGTAGTCATTTTGCATTCTTTCCCACTGAAAAGCCATATTAGAGCTTTGGGATGTGACCAGCTAATCCACTTAATACTTATTTAATTATCTCGACACTCTGTTTTATAATTCTCCATGAACTACTTAGATGTGAACTGATACCTTCTCATCGCAGAGCTTAGAATACCACCTGCACAAAATTTAATCAAGGAGAAAATTAAAGTAAAACAATATAAGAGAAATGATGTTAGCTATATGTTAGTAATTGTGTTCATTTACACTTATTCGCAGAATATTTTACATCTAAACCTCATAATTTCATTATAAATTCCAATGAAATAAAGGCTTTTACATAATAATTGAAATCTCACGCATAACTGCAAATGAAAGGTATGGGATATCATAATGGTAGTCATTTTCTAGACCACTTAACGGATTACAAAGCAAAGATACATTTATTTGGAAATATATATTACCTCCAGAATCCTGACCTACTACAGTTAAAATTGTAAGATCAACAGCAAGCACTGCAAGAGCACTACAAGAGTGAGACTGGTTAACCCTTGTGTACATAATAGGAGCTGGACCCAATGCAAACATTGCAGTGGGGTAAACTTGGGTAAATGTGAACTGTTTCCTCATAGCTTCAGCAACAAACACTGAATTGATATTAGATTTTGTATACTCTCTGCTGGAGATCTCCATGAACAAATGACCAAGTACAGTCATATTAACTAAGGAGGATTTTAAGATCTGTTGTAACAATTATGGTTTCATCAAGAAAAATTATGTGTTGCCATGCTATTTCTAACACATCCTTGTCTCTAAGAGTAAATTAGTTTTCTGTGCCTGACAAAAACATAAGCAATTGTCTTATGCAGAGGCAAATTTTTTCCCCATTTCATCTCAGTGACTCACTGAGACCTGTGATGAGAGTGCAGTTTCAGAGATATGTCCAACATTTTTAAGATTTTAGTTTTATGTTTTAACTTGACTATGTAATCAAAGTTGACATTTTTAATGCTATTTTGGATATAAAATAGAGTACTTCCAGTTGTTCTTGTAAACTACTATAATGTATTGTTAAAACATAAAAGGTGCTGAATAATATTTGCATCATTTGAATCTTACTTATCTTGCTTTATCTCTATTTACTAGGAATTTCATGACTTTAACCTGCAATATGCAACTTCAGAATCTATTTTTACATCTTCATCTTCTCCAGTTGTCTTACAAAAGCCACAGCATTATTAAATTCAGCTCTCTGTTTGTGTGTATCTATCGCCAAGAAACACATCAGTAAGTGTTTGGTACATTTTTGCAACTCTTTAAATTCTGTAAAATTTATATTAATTGATTTTTCTCCTGTGTTTAGCTTTTTCACATTGGATAGTAATTATTTTTTCACCCAAAGGGACAGATTTAATACATATACAGATGAGCCTAACCTCAATCTACTTAATATTGAATTGTATTCAGGCTAAAACTGAATTTGGTACAGTTTGAATAGATATGCTTTTATTTTACTGACTTTGAAAACCTTGCTGGGTAGCCTTTGGAGCTTGTGTACAACAGCGATATCATCCAGACCAGCCAATCGGATCCCACTCTAATTTGGAATGGAAATGTTAACAGGTCATCATTATCACTGAGTAGAAAGAAGTTCCTTACAGAAGAAATAGAACTAGCTCTGTTCTGCAGCTTCTAATTTACAATGATTCCTAGTTGGCTCCTAGTCCTCTTGAAGTTACCACCAAGTGAATGTGCATAGGTGTAGCATAACAGATGGAGATTAATGTATGCAACCAAAATACCAATCATGCCATAAGAAGTATTTGTTATGGAAAGTATTTTCAGCTGCCAATGCCAAAATGCAAGTCCATTATATTTCTCTACTGCAATAGGCAAAGTCAGATATAGGTTGCTTTCATATGGGCCATCCAAAATCTTTAGAATAGAGTATTCTGGCACTGATCATAGAAAGAAAGAAATTCACTCCAAAATGTTTTTTATTTTCCATTATGCCACCTATTGTCCTTCTGTTCTTCTGTCAATATCCACTGTTACCGAGTCATTCTTCACCACATGGAATGCATTGATCACGTCCAAATTCTGCACCATTTTGTCCATAGACTTTGTGTTGCCATAGGTATGCTTAACTGTAAACGAAACCAAGCTCTTCACTGTACTTCAGGGTTAGTGTTCATGTTACTGTTTCATAGGTCCTACAGTTAAGATATCATTTTCCCTGGTAGCTACTGCAACACTGCAAATAAACTGTAATCCACTTCTAGAAACAAATTCTCCATGTTGTACAACTCTTTTGTTCATGTTGATCAAAATCTTGATGCTATGAATGTTCTTCCAAATCTTCCCTTATTCCAGTTAATTTATTGTAGGAACATATTCTGAATTCCAAAATGTTGAGACTGGTATAACTTTTTATGTGTTTGAGATCAACTACTCATTCTTAGAATACCTGTCTTTTACAGAAGAACTGGACAAAGAACAGACCGTAAGCTATTTTTAATCCTTCTGAGCTTTCACAGTCTTATAATGCAGGGCTAATAAGTTTATAAAAGTCTTTTAGAACAATAATAGTATTCAATAAAATGTCCATTTTTCTCAGAGGTCACTAAATTTAGAGAATGCCCAACATACTGGCTATTGCAGTGAGTGACCAAGTTTTAAATAGACTCGAAAGCTTTAGAATATTACCAGATTCTATATTTTTCAAAATTCAAGGGATTTTACCTCTTAGTTATCTTGTGGTGAAGAAAGAGTTCATTTGTTCTCTGAGCACAGAATGACTTTTTGTTGAGAGAAACAGTTGTACGAATCTATTAATGGCAAGGACGTCTCTGAACTTCCATAACAAAAAAATGTTTCATACACCCCACTATACTGAAAGAAATCTGATATCACTCTGCTGAAACAATTAGAAACAGACTGTCTACATTGACCCCTTGAGATCTGTGTATTACTTACAGTTTCTTATGGACATATTCAAATGAGTATATGTGTAAGATTCCTGCCTATAAGTATTCTTTCTATAACTTTTTCTGCCAAAAGAAGTTTATCTCTTGATGACTGTAATTGATATGGAACTTAGTCTGCTTGAGTAACTTTTCATCTGTGAGAAGTGATTTTTGCTTGCTAAGTGATTTTTTTAATATCATAGCATATTTGAATTATACCACTTTTTACCTGCTTAATCAATATAAACCAAATGATTCAGGGTGGTATAAAATGCATCTCCATGCAGAGGTGTTACTTTATTAAAATTAACTCTATTTCATCTCTATGTCTAGAGTAGGATATAAGACAAATAAAACCGATCCATTACTCTCTCACTTGGAAAAGAGGCAATGGCCAAATCGTGATGGCAGATGCAATCTCTTTAACATGCTATCAAGCAACAACAGCTGTTATTAGTCTCATCTGTCTTATCTCTATGAGCGCTTGGCAGTGGCTTATAATTAAGTTTCAGTTTCAATTTCCAGAATACGCAGCAATTCCAAAAACGAGAAGTACAATCCTGAGTTCAACATTTTGTTGTGATTAAGCCTATTATGATCACAGCTGCAATAAGAAGGCTGTGTTTTGCTTTTATTTTCTCTTTGGCCAACACTGGTTTGTTGTCGATTTGGTTTTGAAATGGAAATTATTTAGATCTATGTCCAGTTTTATCTACACCACTAAAATCTGAGAACTATGGAGAAAGACCAGGTTGGAATTTTTAATGAACCACATTTTATCAAAATACAGCTATTAATTACAATGGAAAATGTTAATGGGAACATACCCAAGCAGAGGTTTCTGGATTTAAAATGCAATTTCTGGTCAAAACAAGTGACAATTACAGAGAGAGCCTAAATCCTCAACTATCGTGTAGTTTGGGTTTAGAGCAGAGGCTTGACTCTGGCTTTTCTTAATCAATGTATCTTTATATTCTTTTCTCTTGGAAGAATTGAAGGGTCTCAGTTTACACAGATACTGAATAAATCAGAAACCTCAATATTTTTTCCAAAGTAGATTTTCATGTTCTGATCACCCCTCCTCAATTTAAAATATTTTCATTCTGATACACTTTTAGTTAAGACAAGTCTGTAATATTCCAAAGCGCAACAGGTGAACTTTGCTTGGATATTTCTAGCATACTATACAGCAGATGAACAGCTAATGTGTTCTTACTGGTCTTGAAATTACCTTTCAAAGAGAAATAATAAATCCATAGATCATTTGACCCAAATATTGTCATATCTAAAACATTTTTTAAAAAAGAAGAAAATATATATTTACTATGTTGTAACAAATTGACATAAAGGGAGAAACATTTTTCTTGATATCTACCTAGATATTTTTTAGTATCTGCTGCAGCTTGCGACTTAGAACTATTATTTTTTGATACCATTAAGTATACTTTTTGTCTGAAAGAAATAGAAATAGTAGTTTATCATGCAGCAACATTTTCAGCTCAAACATGTGGATCTCTCAGATTAATTTCCTATTTTTACATGAAAGCTCTGATGCTATAGGTCTTTGTGCAGTGTGCAAGACTTGCACTCCAGCTGAAGTGTGAGTGGAAGCTATGCTTGGGCACAAAGAAAGTACTAAGCTTCATCCTTTGCACTCAGAAGAAAGAAGTCTCATTGTATTTGTCTGGACACTGACTTTATTCAGACGTGCTGAGAATATAAAAAGAGCCTGACAGTGTGGAAAAAAAAATGTTAAATTAAACTCTTCCATCACCATGATTATGAGGTATAACCATAATACATATTCCTTTTGCTGGGGAATGGGTAGGGAGTAGTAAGAGTGGCTGCTCAGCAGCCTTTAAATTACAGTAGTAGATTTCTCTGCCCCATACTTCATCTTCTGATTATGCAGGGAGCCTTGGTCCACTCAGGAAGGATCAGGGTAAGAGATAATGCAGAATGTCAGGTCTCCTCTAAGAATGAAATACTTAAGCACTGTTTTGGCTGGAATAGCCTGAATTTAACACTTTGTTATCACAAGAAGAGGGATCACTTTGAGACTTTAACTTACTTAGTTGTTTCTAGATTCTTTTTATAAATTCTATGTACAATTTGAAGCTTAGACTTTCAGCAGAGAAGTTTTTTGTTTTTGTTACAGTCTTTCTGCTGTTGGAGAATGAAAACCAATATTACAGAATAATACGGAGACCAATATTGCAACAAAACAAGAAATTTTTTGAGAGGTTGAGCAAATCAGAGAACAAGATCGTGAAGAAATGGTCAAGGTAATTATCTGAGACTGAAGACACTTCAACAGAAAAATAAGGACATTCCTACCCACTCAGATATTTAACTTGCAGGTTTCATTAGAATAAATTTCTAATTAGAAATTAGAATTATTGATTTGAGCAGTTCTTATTACTGAGATTATTTGAATGTGAATCCTCAAGCTATCTCTATCTTTGATCAACTTTCAGTAAAATCCTACTGAGAACACCAAAATGCTGCTCGGTTTTGAAAAACCTGCCTATTCCTTACAGCTGTTCTTTTACACATATATTCCTATACTCCTCCTATTGTTTGTCATTTAATCTTTCATGTATAATTTATTCTTTTTGTGTCTGTTGCTATCTCACTTGTGCAGCAAGTGCAAACTCTTATAGAATGTCATACTTGGGAGAATACTATTGGCCTGAGTTAAGAACAGGTGCTAAGAAGAAGTGTAGTTTGCCATGCAAAGCGAAGAAAGGACAACAGATATAGTGAGACAAATCTGTTAATAGTTATGCCTTTCCTAGCAACTCAGTAATTGCACTGTTTCTTAAGCTCTAAATGAAATTTTATCTGATTTGTTTCACATGGACTTTCCAAAAGAGTGAAGAAATTTGCTAAAAAGAAACCAATGGCTTGGCCTAGTATTGAGAAATTATTGCCATATTGGGAACAACAGGGAGAAATGTTTCTGAATGAAATATTTGAATGTTGTATTAAGGCTAATATTCAGTGCATAAAAGAGAGGCTGGATGTCATCTAAAAAGAGCAGCTTGATGATTATGCTTTTGAATTAAATAGGAAGACTCATATTTTCTTCAGTGTGATTTGGATCAGGCAGTAGAAGGCTCATTCCTCAAGGCATTTGACACACGCAAATATAAACTAAGACCTATTGTATGAATTGTTAATTTGTTTATAGTGCTGGACAATAGATGAGGAATGTAGCAGAAGGAGATGTATCTCAGAGAAAGAAAGGGTGCTTGAAAAAAAAAATCACTAGTATGAACTCTGAAGTTCTGGCTCCAGTTTCTGACTCAAAATGCTCAAAATGGAATTCTCTTCAACTTGCTTAAGCAATCTAATAATTAGATTCCCCTAAAATTAAGTGACAAAGATAGGCACTTACTAAAGACAACTCCTGCCACGTGTCTGTGACAGGTGGAAAGAATTGCATTCCAACTTCTTTAATTTTGGAGAGACTATCTGACTAATGGAAAAAAGGAATCTGACACTAATGGTGTGGCATTATGGATTAACTGTGATTTCAGACCACAATGAAATGTTTTTATATCAAAATGAATCAACTTCTGAATATAAAATAACCTCCATGGAAGAACCGTAGCCCCTACCCCCAAAAACCCATAGTCAAATCCTGCAGTATGAAAAATGCATTTGAAATAAATATTTCAAATGTAATATAAACAATATGATCATTAAAGTATTAAAGTTAATACATTTTGAAAACATTTTTATGAGCAAAGTTATGATGTGAATCTTAGGAAAAAGAAAGATATGAGTTGTGAAATGAGCATAAAACAATCAATTTTGACAAATAGCAGCAAAAGGGCATATCTGAAGCAGAAATCTTTTTAAAATTTAGGCAAAAATTCTGTAATGCAACCCTAATAACTTACTTTGGTTTAATCATTTGATAAAAAACTGGAAGATTTATATGAATTTTATAGCGTCACTTGAGCATCACTTTTCTAGAAGTAACACAGTAGGGACTCAAATGGGAGAAATTAAGGTAGAGATGGCATTTCCACAGTGTTGCTTTAGCAATATTTGTTTAAATTAATTGATCATTACGTTCTTCATAGGTCACTTTTTCAAGAATTACTTTTATACTTTAAAATATCACTTGCTGCTACTTTGTTCTCTGGTCATAGACTCATATATCATGTTATTCGGCACACGATGCAACATGCAATTAACGAGAACCAATTTTGCTTATGAGTCAGTTTTTTAGGGGGCAGAGGGGGCAAGTAGTCTAAGTGCTAAGCACCAAATGATATTATACCCGGCTATCAAATTTTCAACTTTGTATTCAACTTTAAATTGTTTCTAAGGATGTACGTACATGGATTTTCCATCTATCCCCCACTCTTTTTGATGCTGAGATTTGAAGAAGCAGAACAGGTGAGATTCGTGGTAGAATGCAATAGTAAACAAGATGACACTTAGGTTGAAAGGTTCTCCAAAGTGGCAACATAACTGGAGTTTGGCTATAAGCTGCCAGGCTGGAACTGGGACAGTATATTGAGAGCAGCAGGACACTAACAAATGCAGTCATACCAGCTGGTCACAGGGGAAGCAATTATTTTCTGGAGAAGGAGGAAATTCTTTCTTATTCCTCTTCCCAGTCGCTCCATATGACAAGCTATAGCGACAAAGCTGTGAAAATACTCTTGTCAAGAATCTTCCAGCAATTCATAGTAGTTTGGGGATGTTGCACTCTCGGAATGTCTGTTAAATAGCAATAATCTTACTCAATAAACCAGAGACAGAGACACAGATCTGCTCAGTGTTATATAATGAATCTGTTATTGAATCCGGAAATGAATTTGGGTCTCCTGAGTGCAAGTCCAGCACCTGACCTACAAATCTCTGTCCTCTGAGATCTGCCTCTTTCACTGCTTCTCCAGTGCTTATTACCTTGTGCCAAATTGTTACACCTCCCATGTCAGCTCAGTGAGCAAATCTGGGGATAAGAGTATTGTCTTTGTAAGTGTATTGTGGATTTTGGCATACAGCTTCCTAATTCTTGAAATAGCAAGCTGAAGAAGTTCAGAATTTCCAGAATTTCCAATATAAGATATCATTTGCATTTCCACTCAAGTATTCAGCTGTATGGGAAGGACCTTTAGGTCGACCAGCTGGACTTCTTTCACTGTGGATGGTGGATCAGAGGGGAGTCCCTGATGTGAGCTTATGAGGAAGTAAGAAGGTTATAGTGACATGTCATGAAGGCATTGCCCCTTTTGCAAACTGGATGATGAAAACTGACTGCTCAGACTAAAACCTTCTCTCCTTTATGCCTATCCTCCATAACATTTTGTAATGAAAATATTTTCTCCCTTCATCATCTCTATGCACAGGTATTTAGCGCAGCAGGCAAATGGGCAAGAGCATGCACTTTCAGTGGTGGCAATTTTTTTCTGACTTGTTTTCTGTATGACCTTTCTTTCTTATTTTTTCTAGATTGTCTCAGTCCTAAAAATAGGTTTCTGATCCCAGGACAAATATTCTTTCAAGAGTCTCCCCTCAGTTTATGCTCAAATTTATTCATATGCTTTGTTTATTTTCCTCTCCGGTGTCCATTCTCTCTCTCTTGGTCAGGCTACAGTTCCTGCCCTAAGGTTTTCTGTCTCTATTAGATTCTCTTCATCCTGAAGCCTATCATCTTATCACATTTTCTTTCCACCTTAGTTCATCCTGCCAGTCCCAGTTCTGTGTCACAATGCTTCTTGTCACAGTGGTCCTTGCTCCCCATCTTATGTCCTTCTCCTTCACCAGTGTTCCCCAGTCTGCTTGCAAAGTGAAACCCAGTCTTTCCCCAGCTCTTCCTTCAGTTCCATCATGCTCCCAAGCAGCCTCCACCTCTTTAGCCCTCATCTTCTGTACCCTATTTCCTATCATGGCTCCAAGATCTTGTAGCTTTGCTCAGTCAGACTCCCGTCCCTTGCCGCTTGCTAGTCTCAGGTTACATTTTTTTGTCCCTAGGCTGCTCCTGTCTATTGTCTCATGAGGATCACCTCTCTCTCTGAATTGGGTGGCTTCCTCCTCAGTGCTGTTTGAATGTAGTAGAGGTATATGAGTCATCGGAAGCACAGATAATACAGGTCTTCTCATTTCAGTTTCTGGACAGAATCTGAATGCAGACTAGACCGAAACAGTATTAGAGGGAAATTAATGGTTTTGCTCTGGCTGAACTAGGAACTGAGGTGTGGGGAAGGCATGAGAACAAGCCTACTACTGTGACTGAAGGTGATCATGCTTATTTCCTTCACCTGCAGTGAAGGTTTGTATGCCCATCCCGGTCAGGTTGAGGTGCTAGGCATGTTCAGTGAGGATGCATGAGAACTGCTAGCTCTTTCAAAGCTTTTAGTTTAGCTAAATTTTAAAAAAAGATTTTCACAAGGAGGATGGATTCATGACACAAATACCACCCCTTAACAAATTTCAGTTTCCTGCTACATGCTATCTGGCCATAGGGACATAAAAGGAAAAGTTCATCAGCATATTTTTTAATCTGAGAAAAAAAAAAGGTAGCCCTCTGTCCTTCTCAGAAATGGCTAAGCTGTTATCAGAGAAATTCAGATAGTGCAGATAACGTGTTATAAAGAAAATAAAAACTGCTTGACTAAACTGCATAAGTGATGCTGGTATTTGTTCCTAGAATAACTTTTTACAGAAAATATTATTGTCCCTGAATATTCCCTCCACCACACCAGAAGCAGAAAGAGATTGTTTATTTAAAAAATGGTACCTAGGACTGGCAATAGCAGTATCAGCTAATGGTGACCTTAAAGTGAAAGACTCTCAGACACTAATCCTGTGATGTAGGGAGATGTTGGAATGATACCATTTCTGATTCCACCTACATTTCGTGTAAAGACTATGAGGAAAGATAAAATATATTGTCTCACTAGTAATACTTGAGCCATCTATGTCTTCAAATATTTAAAAAAAATGTACTCATTCTGTAGATGCCTTAATTTTAGGTTCAACAAGAAAGCACTGTTCAATTTCATTTAGAAATATTTTTGAAAATAAAACAGCCTGAATTTTCATACGTACCTGTTTAGTATTAAATGAGAATTTTCCACTTAAGTACCCAAATTATCTTAGTGATTATGCTGACAAAAGGGGATGCTAAGATCCGATACACATTTTCAGATCATATTAAAATTAATTTACTTCAGACTATTTGTCAGTGTTTCTAGATCTATAATTCAGTAGGTAATATGTTTAAAAATGAAATGAAGAATTCATGCCTGAGGATATCAATACAAAGATACCTAGGATGACCACCTCCATGTATTTGTGATTGAAGTTGCCTGAAGAATAAGATATTTTCTAGCCCACATTTGAAGATATTGGATTTTTTTTTCCTTTCAAACATGAACACTCAAGAATCTCAATATAAATTGGCTTCAGTGACAGAATAAGAGATGATTTCAACTCAGCTGACCATATAAAAACAACTGTAAATACTGGGCTTGTGCCATGTCATGATTTATGATTTTCAAGAGAATGGGATGCTTTTAAAGCTCAAACTTTGTCTACTGGAGCTCTAGAAAAGGTTGATGGTGCATTCAACTTCATAAGAAGATGCCAGTTCACCCTGAACGCACAATCTTTTATAAGCTGATTAGAGTTGTACTAGAGGTTGTAGTAAAAATCCGAAAGTTTTGCAAAACTCAAAAAACATCTGTTCTTTAGTCTGTGTCTTTTTTCATCCTGCTCCCTTGTTAATATTTGTTGGTTCTACTCAGCACACACTTCCTTATTTCAAACGTCAGGAAGAAGAAGAAGAAGAAGAAGAAGAAGAAGAAGAAGAAGAAGAACAACAACAACAACAACAACAACAACAACAACAACAACAACAACAACAACAACAACAACAACTTTTACTTGTGATAGATCTGGGAACTTATCATCTTCTCATTCAAGCTATCGACGGATTGGTCAAAAGACTGCACTCTTATGGATACTGTTTCCATAGATACAGAGGTTTTTGATTGGTAGTCAGTGATACTCCTCTGGTTCAAGAGGAACAGCTGGGCAGCCCACACTGCTGAAAGCTCACTCACTACCTACCTGGTAACTCAGCCTGCATATGGACCTTCTTATTCTGCTGGGTTCTTGGCCCATGCTAGGAGGGACATGGCAAGAAGGAGGCAGTCCTGGCCACTCCTGTAAATGGAAACTCTGCAGGCTGAGAGGATGGAGGGAACTGCTAGTGTTTGCTGAATACAGGAGGAGGCAAAATCAGCCAAAAGCTTGGCCTATGATGCAAGCCTCCTGGGAGAGAGAGAGACAGATTTATTTTCTTAGCCTAGTGAGAAGATGACTGTGTAGTTTGAAAACCAAGTTATTCTTGCAGCACTCTTGCTGATGGGGAGCAGAACCTGCCATGTAACTACTTTTGTTTATGTGTTTTCTGAACTGATGCGGAATGAAAAAGAAACTTGACCCTCCTTACGAACTTCCAGAATCAGGAAGGCTTTCACAGGCTTTAGGCCTGTGAAATATATGATCAAAACACTATTTAGAAGTAGTCCATGGCTCAGTGTGCTCTGCCAGACTGAAAACTCTTTTAGCCATATATTCATCTCTTCAAACTGAAATAAGGATTACACTTAAAAAAAAAAAAAAAACAACCTCCTCAACAAAATCCAAACTGTTTCCACATCGGAAGCTACAATTATACAGATGCTGTTAGATTGAAGGAATCAAAATAAAGACCTTTAGCATTAAAACTGTTACCTTTCACTGTCTGACGTAAATGAGTAATCATTCTAGTCTGAGCTACAAGTTATAATAATTACCAGGATCAGCTCTTAAGTATAATCATATTCACAATCCCTGTATATTGCATAAGTACGTCATTTATTTCACACTCCAGTAGCTTGGCAGTGGGTGTCTGTGAAATACACAGGAACCAGGTAATTTGTCATATTCACCTACAATGATTTTACTGCTCTTGTCAATCGTTTAATAGCAGAATCAAACATTTTCAGCTAGTTATAAATTCTTTCTCCAGTGAAATTTAAATCTGGCATTGTGTCTTTGTAAAGTTGTATTGTTATACAGGCTTCTGTTCTTTGGGGAAAAATCATTCTATCAGATTACAATAGTAGCCTTTAATGAGTTTAATTTGTACACTTCTTAAAATAAAATGTCTATTAATTACTATCTTTCAAAAATAGTATTCTTAACTCGGAAATCCTCCAGATATTTGCTAGTGTCTCACTTTGCTTTATATTGTCGGTACCCATACAGTACTTTTGAAACTGCAGAGCTTCAAAATCAAAAGTTTTATAGTAAGCTTGGTTTTCAAAATATCTTTAACTTTTTTTTCTCAAGATTGCTTCAGTTTGAATATTAGGTGGCTATTGTTACAGTCAAAGAACAGCAGCTGAATACCCAGCACTGAAAGAAGTAGCTACTTGTTTAAGTACTCCTTTTGTCTACTGTTCAGAAGAGTACTGAATTAGTCAGCATTATATAATCACGTCTCTTCTTGACATCGATGCTTGAGAGCTCTCGTTAGCATTATACTGAATTCAGTGGATACTGAGATGAACCAAACCCAGTAAAATCAAACTATAGATATAATATCTCAATCCTGACTCACACAATTTACTCAGATGGAGTAGGAATGCAGTAAAACAACCATGCATTTTAGCGTAGGCAAGCAGACCTGAAATCTTAGAGAAGCAGTAGAAGAACAAAATAGGTTACTACATAAATAGCCAGATAAAATGGAAGCATTTCAAAGCATGAATTCTTACACTTAAGAAAAAGAACATATTTTCTCTATTTCTCAAAATATAGAAATATGTAGTATTCTCTAGAAATTAGAACCAATATTTGGAAGATAAATTGTTTTTGGGTTCTTTTGCACACAGAAAGGCAAATTTATTGCAAGCTGAATGAAAATCAGCTAAACTGAGAAGGAAACTATGACTTCACGAGTTGAGATCTTTGTTTCTGCTAACCAAAAAAGTTGTCTGTGCTACTTCTGCTGCTGCTGGTTACAGATTAGTCAGTGATTTTTACTGTATTTTCATGTCATTCTTGGTGAATAAGTGGGTAGCAAAGCAGGGAAATATTTTATGGAATTCCATGTATTACTTTAACCTTCCTATCTATTGCTATTCAACTTTATGGGATGGGGAATAGCCAAGAGATTGAGTGCACAGTCTCTGATACCACAAATCACTTGTGCATAAACACAAGAGAACTATGCGCACTCTCTTATTCCCCCAGGTGTTCAGCAAGACATTCAATGCAATCCTGTGTAACTTAGGGGAAATTACCTAACCTAAAGGTGTCAGTAAACTTAGACAGACTGCTAGTATCTTGCAAAGCTGTCAACTTTCTTCAGGCTTCCTTATTTTCTTCAAAGCTGTTTCCCTGTCTTCTGTCAGGACTGGCATACTCTATTAAAAGTTAGGGATCTCTCAGTCTGAACTGTAAGAGGTCGTAGTTTCAAAAGCTACTAAACCATAAGGGATGTCAGGTTATGATTTCATTTGATATCTTGCATAACACATGCCATACCTGTTTCTTGAATTAATTCTCCTTTAAGCTAATTTTTTGGGAAATTCATTTGAATTAGAACTCTTTTATGGATATAGAATCAACCATAAAGCTCCTAAATGCTTTTGAATTCAATAGGGCCTGTGAAGGACAATGTATAGCAAGATCAAAGTGTATGGGAATAATGTATTAGTCCTGACTCACGCAAGTCACTCTGTAGCAGAGATGATTGCAATCAAACAGTCTCATAGCTAGTGATTTAACTATATTTTCTGTCAGAATTTGTCAAATTTTTGAAATAAAATTTCCAGCTTCACTCTCCAGTGAATGGATTCTGGTTATCACATTTTTCCACAGACATATTTCTGTTTAAAATGTAAGTACAAACAGCTTATGATCAAATGAATCCTTCACCTCCTTTTGTGAATATTACACAGATTGAACTCCCTGGAGACAGTTACAAAAGCTGACTTCTTCCTACTGGTATTCTTGCTGTGCTCTATAGTAAGAGGAGTGAAAGAAACTGCTGCAGCCAAAAAAAAAAAAAAAAAAAAAAATCAAAGCAGTACCTTAAATTTAGATGTAAGATTTATTTTCTTACATTTTTAAAAATTTGTAACGCTGCTCACTGTTTCTCATGTATCAGTGTGCTCCTGTAACTGTGGACTACAGAGACAGGCATCATATTCCAAAAGAGAGAGTCTGAATGCTGCACGGGTAAGGATCACATTAGGTTTTTCCGGCCATAGGATGTTACTCACTGACATCCCCAAGTTTTTAGATTTTTCATTCCCAGGTTAGAGTTCCCATTCCATAAGCATTGTTTACACTGTTGTCCCAATGCATAATTTCCTTTTTCTATATTAAAATAAATTGTTGTATCTCTGACCTACTGACTGCCTATCATTAATATTTCCTTTTCTACATTTACCATTCCTTCAGTTGCTGCATTACCTGCACAGTTTTTCACTAATAACGCTGTCCTACTGAAACTGCAAATAAAGCAAAAAAATCACTCTCTCTGGCATCCTGTGGCATTAGAATAACACATGCTCATGGATGAATCCTTAATTCCAGTTGTGTATTAAAACTCACATATTAATAGTTTTTAGTCAGCATAACATGTATAATGTTGATTTTTGCAATTTCTTCTCGTTAATCAACATGTTCAATGTGATACTAAAGGACCTATAGAAGTCGAAACAATTTAACCCCATCATCCCTATCAGTCCAATGTTTTCCTGATCAGGTTACCAGCAAGTACAAAACCATCTCTTTCCTATAAGCCCATGCTGATTACCATTAATTATATTATCCTCTTTTAATAGGTTATTCATCAAATCTTATATCTCTTCTTCCATAATTTGTCCGGGATCAATGTCAGGATGACAGGCCTATAATTAGTTGTCCCATTTGTACTTTTAAAATATCAGCTTCATTCCAGTTTTCTAAAAACGCTCCAGTGCTTCTAGACTTATTGAAAATCATCTCTGATGATCAAGAGATCTCCTCAGCTGATTCTTTAAAGCTCTTTAAGGCAAAATTATCCAGGCATGCTGATTTAACAACATCTATCATACCTGCTATTTAGCATTCTTGTTACTTCACATTAGAATGGAAAAGTTTTAACTATTAATATCCAATATAAGCACAATGTCTATTTTTTCCATAAAAGAGAAGGAACATATTCCCTTGTATTTATTGCTACAATTTAAAACTGCTTCTTCTTCTCTACTATATAAAGATTTATCCTCTATCTTTTTGCTTCTACTCACCTATTTCTCCTCCTATTTCCATTTTTGGAGTTATCTGAACTTATATAAAATTCATTTTTCTTTCATATCTTTTACAGACACAGAGACACACTCACTTTATAAACATACATATACTGAATATAGGCTTCTAGCTTTTGAGGTAGTTAGCAAAGCTTCTGAAAATAGCCCTTTGATTTTGCTTTCTTTTGTAAATCATGATTAAATGCCTAATCTACTGTGTATTTTAAAAAGCAGATTAGCTTGGTACATGGAAAACACAAGATTCCTGAAATGTGGTTCTGTTTAATACCTCTAAACTAATAACTAAAGTGCATCAGGCCCTGTTTTCTGTGACATATAATCTGATGTCATTGTTATGAAAGGCAGATATAAAATTCAAAAGAGAATAATTATTTGACATATACAGAGTCCATTTGAGTACGGTGATTCTGAATACAAGACACTAAAAAAAGACAACCTTCTAAAAAGGTTTTTTTACCCTATAAAGGGTAAATTTAATCCTAACTTCTTACTCTTGGTCTTTTTGAGTATTAAATGTTTCCACAGTACCATTGTTCTTTTTTTTAAAGGAAGTTGGGGATTGTTGTTCTATATAAGGGAACATCTAAGAGTGGATTTTTATTCTGGGTTTTGTTTTCCTCTATTCACTAATCAAAAGTAAAAAAAAAATGCTAGGCTAGAATTTTTTTACATGGTTTCAGAAACTCCTAAGAGATGCCCCAAGTAGCTGGAAGGTCTTAAATTGTGTGGCAGAAAATACAAAGTCATTACCAGTGAAGTCAATGGATAATACAAACACTGTCGGTCATACAGACAACTCTATTCTACTCAGCAACCGGTATCACTTGTCTTTCAACAGAGCTAAATGCGAAAACAAATAAAAAATGGAGGAAGGCATGAGTATCTTTGGAAAGTGACTAATCAAAAAGCACCTTGAACTTCCCATGACAGACAATAGCTTGAGATTATTGAGAAAGAGGGAGCTTATATTACTGCACCATATTATATCAGTGAGGTCTTTACTGGAATACTGACTGTGTGAAGCACTTTAAAGCAACGATGACAGATTGGAACAGATTCAAAAATGAGATATGAAAGTATCCAAGGTCTTGAGCGTGTGTCTTACATAGAGCTGCTTTTTGGTTTATTCAAGAGAAGCTTAAGAGGTGACTTCATCATGAACTAAACATACTGAAAATTGAAATGTAGCTTTTTAGTGATTTAATGAACCATTGGAACAAGTTATCAAAGGTCACAGCAGATTCTGCCTTACTTGATGTCATTCTTTCAAGAAAACATGACTTTTGGAAAAAGGTGGTATAGCTCAGCTGAAAAAAATGATTGTATCACAAGTATGAGATGAAGTTATATGATATAAACTATACAAGATATTAGACTAGCTGATCACGCTGATTTCTTCCCATGTTAACATCAGTCAATCCAGTGAAGAATTAATACCTGAATTGTACAACTAGAGAAGAGTTTTCAAAAATTTTAAAAGTTTAGAGCAGTGTTCATAAAAATATTAAAGGACTAATATTAATAAAGACCTGGACCATTGCTGTTAATGAGAATATTAATACTGATTTCAATGAATTAGTATCAAACCCTCTATGAGGTCAATCATTGAAAAAAAAGTAAGATTACAAAAGCAGAAGCTAGCGTAACAATTGGAGTAAATGGAGTAAGGATTACTGAATAGAACAAAGCATAAACTGAATCAGAGGCAAAATTAGAAGACATTGTCTGATGGATTGTTTTCAGTTTATTAAAACTAGGTGCTGCACTTTGCTTGTCCTCTGACAGTGCACATTTGTTTAAGTTTATGCTGTCTATAGTCTATACAACTTAATGAGAAATATTGCCTAAGTTGTATATTGGATGTTCATGCTGACAAGATAATGTTACAATCAATACCAAGGAGCTTGGCTTCAAGGGTTCACCTCCAAAGAGCATGTTAACTTCTGGAGCTTTTTCACCTTTAAAGTGAGCCAAGAGCTTAAACTCCCACCATGAGAGGTTTAACTCTATAAGCATTCAGGCTATTTTTCATAAAGAAAAATGGAAATCTCATTTTATTTTTGTTTTTGGTTCACCTCTGGCAGAAACCATTCCCCGCCCCCCCCCCCCCCCCACCTACTCTCCTATTCTGCAGAAATCGGAGGTAAAGAGTTGTAACAGGCAGTGGCAACTTTACTCTTTTACTAACCATTAACTATTTAAATTCCCATGTGATGGGAGCAGAAATTTTCTGAGTGGCAAATATATTTAAATACATGTGTTTTCTATTGTAAAAGGAAAATGAGGCATTGCCCAGAGCTCTGATTCAGTAAGGAGCTCAGTTACATGATTAACTTTGAGCATGTGAGTAATCTGCTCTCTGTTCCAGAAAACAAACACATCAAAAATGAACGGATGAATTGGCTCAGTGTATGAAAGTAATGTGCTAAGACTTTAGGACAGGAGGTGAAACTAGAAACTAGAGTGTGGAAACTCTAGTGTGGAAAGATCAGAAAAGGTCAGCTTTAGTATTCATCCCACTAACTCCCTTGGGAAATTTCTGTCAGAGACTCAGATTTGGCCATGGTAACCCATACCTGTAGCTATTTTACACCATGATCCTCTACCGAACTCATAAAAACTGTCTTGTCTTTTTCTCAACAGTCAGAAATACGGCAGCTCTAAGGAGGTTAACAGAATTATTATTATATTTTCTAAACACCTTAAGAGAAAGATGAATAGTGTAAATAGATGTATACTAATCATTGAATTAACTTTTATATGGGCTATTTAGATGGGGCAGTTTATTTTGAAATTTGTGCTAGAGGTCTTCTAAGGTCTTCTTCCCTTCTCATGGTCATTACATGAATATGGCCAGATAACAGAACTATAGATCTGAGAAGATGTTGTTGATTATGAATCCAAGTATGTGCAGTTTATGCCTAGAATATTTTCAAAATGTATGTATAAATACAAATATTTTAAATATGTGTTTCACATGCACGGGGTACAAAAGACTTGTCAAAAACCCAGTTAGTTATCGCTGATCGAGAGAAACCCAGGAAACAGTGAGGACCTGCAAGCTAGTGTCCCTTTTGCCCCTGTGTCACATACAAGTAGCCCTGGACAGGCTATTTGGACACATGCATCTTGGTGTTTGTTAGAATATTTGAGTTTGAGAGTGTGAGTGAATTAAATCCATGACAGACATGGTAGCAGGGTGGATGAAATGACTTTTACTTAAAAAACAGTCTTACCTTTACTTCCTTTCTCTCACTGAGGTTTTTACATTAATTTCCTACACAAGATAATGAATAAAATAAAAATTTCAGGCTTAGACTCCTCAAAAACATACAGCTGGATGTGCAAATATTTGAACATAAATGCAGGTATGATGTGCCTGCATCTACTCTGCTTTGTCTGCTCAGTAAGGTATTTGCAAAGTGTGCATCCACCTGATGCTCACTTTTTCAAACTTTAAAAAAAATGTTTCCCTGAAGAAAGCAAAAGATAAAATTGTATAAAGAAAATGAAAGTCAGAATAAAGGTGTTCGTTCTTCTTTATATTATCTAGGAGAAAATGTATGTAGTGTATAGAACAGAAGACTGCGAGTATATTTAAATAAAATTAAATTATATACATTTATATAAAATATACATTTACACAAATAATCCAGTTTTGTAAAAATATATGTCTTTTTCCTGACTTATTTCTGAAAAAAATTCTTATGAGTTTTTGTTTATTCACACATAATTCCAATGATGTCCCTAGAAATAACTGTACAGTAACTTTGAGAGTATTTAGAACTTTAAATTGAACAGGCAAACTATTGTACAGTCATCAGAAAAGAAATTGGATTAAATATCATGTGAATTAAAGCCTTTAGCAAACTTTGAGTGATTTAGAAGTAATAAGTACAATCAATTGTTCTGAACTGTGGAATTAAAGTGTATTTTCAGCAAGTATAGATTTAAACGACTAATAGGTAATACATATATTTTAATTCTATTTTCCTGGCCCTCTTTCCTGAACTGAAACATAGACACACGTGCATACACACATACACACACGCTCGCGCACACACATGCTCGCGCACGCACACACATGCACACGCACACACACACACAGAGCCCTAAAGCCAACTACAGCAAAGACACGATTCCTTAGTAATGGCAGTTATTCATCTATGTAGTCCCAGAACTGCATTAAATTCATAATGTAGGGGATATTTCTACTGTATTTAATACAACTTCTCTTCTTAGTTGTGCCTGTAATAAGGAAATATCAATTTTCTTTTCATTGATTTTCCAACAGCTATTCTATAGCCTACATTTGGTTCTAAATTCTGTATTCAGGATTTGGGAAATTAATGTTAGTTCTATTTCAAATGCCTGAACTCACTGGCAATGTTTGATAGTGTCTATTATTTATATATTGTATATGAAAGATCAACCTAGTAGCCAGCTGTACTTCATTAATAAAATAAAAGCTTCTTAATGGGTGACATTTAGAAGTTTCTATAGAACTTGTTCCTCAGTTAGGGAGAACTCCTATTTAACTAAAGTTTGAAAAGCCAAGAATTTTTTTCGCTATTAAACTAATTCTATGACATTTTCTTTTCCTCTTTCTTTGTCTGGTAAGTGCAGAGAATATAGAAGATTAGATTGCATAACCCTGCTCCTGCTTTGCTGAGCTTCTTATTCTATTTAGCACTTAAACAAAACCAGTGAGAACAACCAACAGTTTGACTTCTTCAAGTCTGTAGCTCAGGCTGAGGTATCAACAAAACTATGTTTATACTGTCCAGTGGTCTTGTTTGGTTTATAGGAAGGTGAGACTGAAGCACTCTGAGATTGTGCTTGAACAGCTGTATCATTCTAAGCAAGCAACCAGGAGCACACATATGCATGATAGTCCATAAAATGAAGAGCCTATAGCCCATTTAGCCATCAGCTCTTCTTTTGCTTCCATTCCCTATCACGTATATCAATACCTAAGCAGTCTGTAGATTTTTTTATGTACTGAGCTCACTTGTTCTTGAGAACTTTTTCCTGACAGCCCTGGGGTCTGCTTCCCAAGGGGATAGTTATGTAACCGGTGATTCCTGGAGCCTATTAAGCAAGTGAGAGGCATCCGTGAAGGAAGCAAAAAGTAGAAGATAACAACTTGAAGGTGAAATGTGGATTTTGGTGGAATTTTACCTGCCTTTTAATAAGGGAAGATGGTGAGGACAGTTGTAGTATTAACACGGGAAAAATGAAGAGTATGATGCAGGCATTGCAGTGGCTGGCATGTAGAAAATGTGGATAGCACATAATTCTCGATCCCACCTAAGCAAAGCCAGCTATTTATAACTGAAGAACTACCTAATACCGTTCTAGGAAAAGAAAGTCCCAGAAATCTGCGATTAGAAACAGCAATGGATTTCAGCAATGGCTTTGATTATTTAAACTAGAAAGAAGAGATCAGACTGAAGGGCCGAAAACACCTTTGATCAAACTGGCTGTCAGGTGCATGAGGGCACTGATAGATCTTAATGGTCCTGATCAGCCTCACCTGGGACCTCTACCCACATGCCCTGCCCATGGGCTCAGCAGCCCAGTTTCAGCTCAACTTCTGGCCTTCAGTGCTTTCCCAAGCTCTGTTGGAGGAGTGCTGGCCTCCAGCTCTGCCACAGTGGTGTCTGTGCCGGGCCATGGACCCTAGTGATGCAGACCTGACCTATGGCAGGACTTCCTGGCCTGACCTTGGACCTGCTTTGTTGCCATGGACCTGCCTGGCAGTCACAGGGCTGTGCCTGACCTTGGTTACTATCATCAGATCTGATCCTGATTCATGTTCCTGACTTGACGTAATGGATGCCTCATCACCAGAAAGTTACCTGATGCCCTGGACTGGGGCTTCCCCCTGGCCTGCACTGCTCCCTTGCTGGAGGTGGTGGGACAGGCACTGGCTCGTGAGGCCCCTGCCCACCTGGAAAATTAGAAAGCTCAGAAGTCCACTGAGAAAGGCTGAAAGTATAGCTAAGACCAAATTAGTCAGACAAAAAGATTTAAACACATAGTAAAAGGTTCTTTATCAACATGGAAAGGCGAATGAAGAAGCGGAGTCTCCTATATACCAAAGCTTGGATAGTCAGGTGTAGCTCAAAGATTTTTCTCTCATTTTCCATGAGGATAATGCTGATGCAGAGGATAGAACTGAGGACAGAACAGTGAGATTGATGATATCCATCACTGAGTTAAAACTTCAATTGCTTATTATAAAATTAGAGCCACTAATGAGGTTTCAAATATGGAGGCTTGAAGAATTGATCTAGGTGGCTAAGGGCCTGATAATATGATTCTAAATTAGATAAAATCTTACCAAAACTTTTAAGGGAAAACTAATAAGAAACTGCAACATAAATGGAAAATTGCATAAAATACTGCCTAACACTATCAAAGTTAGCTAGATTTGGGCTGTATTAATATCTTTACTTTTTTGTAAGTTAATGAACTCTTAAGAAATGAAGTTCTAGAATGTCCTTTGTAGCAGAGTTATAGGAGAGAGAATTGTTTCACAATGAATCTTAAGAAATTAGTAGGTGAAGGAAGGCTCTGAAGCACTGTTATTATATGAGGTACAATTTTGTTCCTAGTCATATAAAAATGACTTTTACTGTCTTGGTATACCTTGCTCATGCTCCTAGGTTTAAAATAGTTACTAGCTTTGGAATTGGAGGAACAAATTCGCCCCTTGCTCTGATTAATGTGGTTTGGTGTTGTTTTCAGGATTTTCTGCTTTCCTCTGTAGCAGAAGGCATGGTCCATTTACTGAGATCACTAGGGAATTTTATCCATCTCAAATTGTCTGCTATAGCAGAGACTTTGATAATACCCTTGAGCTTTCTCTCTGTGGAAAACTATGTGTATGCTTGTGCCTCCTTACCTTCTACTATGGTGGTTCACTTTGTTTAGGGTATGGGGAAGTTCTCTCTCCTAATGTATGAGTGAATATGTGAAACATTTAAAAGTAAAAGTAAAATGAAAATTGAAATGAAAAGCCTGTTACCAGGTTTCTTATGTTTGTGAAACAGTCTCTAGTTGTCCTCTCTCTAGTCCTAGTGTAGCTAAGTTCCTCAGTGCCAAAATAAGTCAACATTTGAATAGCAACTCCTGGAAAGTGGCCCAAACATGGGTAAAATGTGACTGGCATTGATTTGGAAGCATGTAACTATATTTAAAATGAAAAGCAGAATTTGTTACTGATATGATTTTCATCATTTTTTACTTTATGTCATCTAACAATATATGGCACACCCAAATGAAAAAATGCAAGCTGGTTGTTCAGACTTGCTCTTCTGGAAAGGCAGGAAACATATGACAGAGATGGTTGAGATAATATCTTTTGATTCCTGAGGAGAATTCTAACTTATGTGATAATTCTATAATAAAACAAACACTTTGTTAGAGACCTAGACTGTTATTGGTTGGAACTGTTAGTAACCCCTAGAATCACAGTGACAGCCAGTAGCATTGTTAAAATACCCAGCGCAACACAGGGAGGTGGTAACATTCTCAGATTGAGAATTATTTTCTATTTGAAAAGACATTTTTAGCTTATGGGACTTTGTTTTGAGTAGTAGCAACAATTAGATTTCAATTAATTTGCATAGCTCGTGGTGAGTCCAGTGAGACAACTAGAAACAGAAGGCAGATATTTATTTTGGTTCAATTAGCAGACTTTGCATTAGCCAATATGGATTTTCCTTTTTTTATTTTTATTATTTTTTATTTCTTAACTCAGTATGTCTCCCATCCATGCTACTATTGCCACTTCATTCAAAGACATTCATAGAACTTCATACATTCAATTTATGCAGAGAATGTCTTCCAGCCTGGTAAACACTCATTCTCTGTGACTCAATCTCTCACTGCTCTGTTTTGAAGCTCTGCTCTGAGATGCTAGGCTGCAGGTCTTGACATCCTGGGAGAGCCAAGGGGAGAATAATTTGCTTTCTCACATTTAAAAATGTATTAGTTTGTAATAATTTTCTCCAATGTTCCCTGTTATCTTTCATTTTGATGTTCTTGATATTATTTTCTCTCAATAGATTAAGAGTATGACTAATCCTCTGGTTGGTTTAATCACCCTATGGGTCAAGTACTAAAATTACTCACTGGCATAGACATTAAACTATGAGGTAACTTATGGTTAACTACATTCATCTGCTATCACAAGCTTGACTGTTGAGGACATTTTAAGTTTATTTATTTACTCTATGTATAAAAAGAGGAGGTCAGTTAGTAAGTAAAATGGGGCTTAATGTTTCTGTGCTTTTTAAGATTGTTCACTAATTTTCTTTTAATATTCTCCCTACAGAAAGCGTAAAAAAAAGAAAGAAATTCCAAAGATCCCTGAACTATATATTGTACAAAGGGATCTCATTATCTGGGTATCAAAAGTTTCTTTTAAAAGTTTGTGCTGCAGCCTGCTAACCACTGTTGAAGCTAAAATATATAAGATAAATGAAGGTAGAATATATAAGATAAATGAAGCAATACTTCTTAATGGCATCAGTGAAAAAGGAAGAAATATGTTCACCTGTGCTCCATATCAGTGCAATAAATCTCTTAGCTTTTATAGTAACATCCTTCACTATTTCATACGTAAGCATGTAAGAATTATATCCTGCCCAGATGTAAAAGACAGGATTCTTTGGGTTGTTTGCTCTCCTATCGCCTACCTCCTTGAACTGCAGCAGATTCTACAAGAATGTTAGAGAGAATAGTCGAGTATACTAAGACCCTTTAGAGCAATGCCTGCTTCAGAAGTAATACTTGACCTTGCTGTCTAACACATCAGCTTTTTCCAGATGCTACAAGCTAAAAGAAATTATTACCTGTGTAGTTTGTTGACAAAGGCATCACATTTAAATTGATATTAAGCACAGAGAATACTTCCCCATCCTTCTGAAAACCCCAAAGCACTAATGCTCATTCCTTGTTAACTTCATCAGTGGAAATATTTTCTATTTTTTTTTCCCATTTTCTCCTTGACCTCTCTAGTATCAGATCATTTCTCTCTGAGACATTTTTTTTTTATAATCAAAAAATCTATTTCTCTTCTTTAAGAACAGAAACAGGAGAGAGAGTGAAATACATAGCCATGTGCAGCTACACGCTATTTTGATACTAATCAGTGTCCATGCAATTACTAAAACGGAGAAAGAAATGAATAACAGGCAGGCATGTTTTATACGACATATGGCATTGCAGGGCAGATTCACAGCTGCAGTAGATTTTTTTTTTTTCTCTCCTGACCAAAATGGAACTGGGACATTTCACCAGCTGAATATCTATCCAAAATAGCCAGAAGTGAAGGAAAAGAAATTAAAGAGGGCAAGAAATATGGTAAAAAATATTTTGTTCTCTCTTTCCCCTTCTTATTCTCTGTCCAATTTTCTCTGTCAAGGAAGAATTATAAGAATAAAAGAGAAAGAGTATAGTTGGAACTGGATACGAAGCACTGAAATTTGTCATGATTGTCTTGTCTTTGCTTCCATGTCTATCACTCATTTTCTGTCAGAGGCAGCTTATTTGTGTACAATATCTTGCCACACAGATATTTTTCTCTTCATAACCTCAGTTGTGATTTTGTGTAGTTTGACTGTGACAGCTTTGACAATAACCCTTTTCTCCCTCTGATTCTTTGAATAGGATTCCCTACTCCGTTTGATGTTTGCACGAGGAGAGGATTGGAGGCTATATGTGAAATTATCTCATACTATCTGTTAAAGGCAGAAACCCAGCAGCTGAGATCTGTGCAGGAGGAATCCAGGGAGTTTTCACCGGCTGTGCAGAGTATCCTTTTATTTGCACATCCCAAATAGAAATAGGTGTGGTTTCATATTGTCCAGTGTTACCCAAATATTCAGTTAATAGCACATGCAGATGCTCTATTCTGAAGGAAAGAGAAGGTAGAATTATGTTTAATGTATTTTTAGAGGGAAAATTTCAGAGTATTCATAAAATTTCATAGAGTGCTGTCACTCTTGGAACTAAAATTGCGGTGAGGAAGTCAGCTTTTACTCTCTCTAGCTCAGAAACAGACGCGGAGTGTGACACTTCAGAGAGGAAATGCCTTTTTGCTTTCAAAGCAGCTCAGAAACTGATCGTTTCACAGTAAACGCATACACGAATTTCTCATAAAAATTTGTGTTCTTGTGTTTAGGCTTACGCTAAAGTTAAGCGGCTGCTAAACTTTTTACTTAAGACATATGGCTGCTCTGGGTGACTGGAAAACTGAACAATATCCTCCTGGCTGTGAGTTCAAAAAGTCACTCTTGCTATTTAAGTTATTTTGCTCCAGTGAGATCTTAAGTCATTTGAATGCTTTTTGTAGTAAGGGATTGTGTATTTACATACATATTGTCTGTACTGAAATTACCTCAGGCAGTTACTGTTTGCAAGGGGCACCAGTAGGTGTATGAATTACTGAAGGAATCCAGAAATGCAAGCAGCAGATTTAAGTTATTACAGTAGCATTCAGATAAATATTTGTTGTATATCTGTGCTCCTGTGAAATTGGGCAAAACACCTGTCTCTTTGAAAACCTTTTATCTCTGAGAAAACTTTGAGGTGATTGTTTAAAGCTGCTGAGCGCTTTACTATTAAATGAGCATTTGTATTAAGCACCTGATTCTTCTACATCCATTGTGCTGTGTGTAAGACAGGTTTCCTCCTTTATTTGTATCTCAGTTATTTGTATTTATATCTCCAGTTGTGACTTCTTTTGAAAATGTTATTTCCAGAGCTTTTTTGTACTGCTCCAGGGTAAGTAAAAGCGTACGAGCATATGTTATGCATATTCCTAGCAAATACAATAAAAGCAATTTACATCTTTTTGTCATGTTCTGCCATACACATTTTTTTCTTTCTGAAGAAAATAAATTAAGGAAATGCTTTCAGATTAATAATTTTGATTTTTGCTAATAGCATCTCAGGCAATCTTCTCTCTTCAGAAAATATACTGGCTGCTGCTTTTGCTCCTGCCAGATTCGCTGATGCTTCACATTAAAGTTCTAAACTTGCAGTTCGGAAATGCTCATGGAGGGTCACACAAGCTTCAGCCAAATGCCTAGTATTGTCTAAAACTGTTAAATTCATGTACAGTTATCTTTTTATAGAAGGCTAATTTTAGTTAAAACAATTTTTTTCTAATTTTGGAGTGAGGCTGGAAGGGAGTCAGTTTATGATTTAACTGGCTGTAATAAAGAGAGGATCACAGGGAAAGCTAATGAGTGTTAAAGATGAGTATATGAATTTCTGCATGAGTGTAGGCATGTTATAATCTGCTTTACTAATATGCATCAGGAAGTCTTCCTGCTGGAAAGACTAGCTGATGAAAACTGTATTGAATTACTACACTAAAGCTTACACTATGCAAATTCAGTTTTCTTTTTATCTTGTGCTATTGAACTGTTAATTTCTGTTAGCATCTACAAACAGTAATGTGTGGAAGAATTTTTGTATCAACAGCCAATAACTTTAGAGATATTTAATGCAATTTCTCCTACCACCACAAGAAATAACTGCCAAAATGGAAGGTTCTAATCCTCATAAAAATTACTAAAAAACTGTGACTAGTGGAAATATTCTAAGTAACTAAAACTTTGCTTAGTCCTCAGTTCTCCAGATAAAATTTTTCTGTCTGCACGGGTTAGTTCTGCAGAATTTTAGAAAAGATTGTACAGTCAGACTCGACCAGTAATAGAGAAGAGCTGACAGCAATGTGTGGCAAAGGGGCACAGCAATCAAATGTAAATATTCCGTATTCAGTAGACACTGACCGCCACAGGCTGTGCCACTTTATACAGAGCAAAATTTGGGTTCTAATTTTTGGTCTTCCATGCTAGAATTCAACATAAAACATTAAAGAAAGAAATGACTTGAAGATACCTGAGATTTGGCGAGCATGACCAGATCATCTTAACATATCTTCTTAAGATTCTCCATTTCCTAAGGACTACCAGCAAAGTTACATTGCATACACATGCCATGTACTTTCTTTTCAGGTCATTAGTTAGAATATAATACTGAATTCAGTTTGACTGAAATATGTGATGTTGGGTTACATGCTACAGCTTTATCCATAATGGACATGGTTGTCATGGATAGGTAAGAATATTTCTGACATGGCATACCGGGGAAAGAGGAAGATTGTCCGTTCTTTCCTCCACAAGGTGGGACCTTCAGATCTTTCAGGTTCTGTAACTTGCAACAAATTACCCTGAAATTAAGTATACAATTTGAAGCAACACTTCAATAGTGGTTGCATACTGAGTTCATACCAAGAACAACATATAGTTTTCTAAATATCCTTAGAGGTTCTTGGGAAGTCAGCGTTTAAAGTTGAATTATTTGGACATAGGGCATTGAGTCATAGTATGAATACTGGCATAGCAAAGGTTAGACAAAAAGCACGATCACTGAAATTTCGTTTGTTGCTAACGTGTCTTCCAAAAGACAGACAATGCACAGTCTATAGCATAACTATTATCTATGGTGTTAAACTGGTTTGAATTCTAGCACTATTTTTGGTTTAGTGAGGTTTATGTGCAGTGTTGTACTGTGCTGCCCGTTATGGATCACCACTGCTAGGGTCCATCCTGTCATGCGTAATGGCTAATGCATATGTCAATAGTCTAGTATTCTGCTGCAAATGATTTGCGTGTTCAGTCCCCATAGAGGCACAAGAAACCAGTGCTCACCACAGAGCATTGAGGTCTGGATCCTTGAGGAATAAAAGCACTAACTCATTCAGGAAGGTGAACTGAAATGACTGATAGGATTCCAGAAACCGAATTTGTGTGGGTGAAATTATTTCTAGACAGATGCCAAAAGAAGCATCACTTTTTTTAAAACATTGCACCTTCACCTGCTTTTCAGGAACAGCATTGCTTGACTTTTCCTTTATTATCAACATTTCAAAAATAAAAATCACAATAAAAATCAAATATTTACTCTCTGAGATTTTAGAGATCCAAAGTGGATTTGTTGATTTACTGCTTGCAGGTAACCTCAACCAGTTTTCAGTTATTTAAGGAATTTAGATAGGTTACATAAGGTTACAATGTTTATGTAAATTACATTAAATTTTCCAATCTAATTACTGACCTGTCATGTAGTTGTCATGTGAAACACATCTGTAGAAGGTGGAAGTACTCTCTGTAGATTCCTTGTAGTTTTTGAAAATTTTCTTCTTAGTTTTTGAAGACAATATATGGACGTTACACAAGCAAATCTAAGATAGTTTTACACCTAGAATCTTGGAAAATTATTGCAGCCTTATGATGAAAAGAAATTATTTACATTGACTGTATTTTTCCTCTTGGGCCCAAAGAATCTAACTGAATATCACGTTGATAAAGTTATGGGTATCAGGGTTTATTTCATAAAATGTGTATTATTTGATGGAAAAGTTTTCATTCAAAGGAGAAGTTCTTTGAAGTGCCACCAGATAGAACAGAAAAAAATAAAGACAAATAAAAGACCAAAAACCCTATATGTTTAATTTTCTAGGTCTTTTAGTGAATATTTTAAGAAAATGCAACATTTTGAGGTAGAAAAAAATGTCTAAAAAACTTCAGATGCTAATAGCACTTTAACTGTTTGTTTGACATTAGGATCTCCTGAAACTTATGACAGCTGAAACTATTAACCCTTCTGCTCCTAAAGGTTTAACATCCAGTATAGTCAGTGAAAAGATGCAAGAGAGCGTCTTCTGTTGCTCATGGCATTAATAAAATTAGGCTATTGGCTAACGCATTAGCCACTGGCAGTGACAAATTCCAGGGCTGGGTGAATCTTTTGGAGGACACTGTTCCGGTAATTTCACCTCTTGTCAGTCGTAGTGTTTTCAAGTCAAATATCTCAGCCGCAGCAGTGTGGCATGCAGCTAATTACCATGCATTGCATTTGTAGCTAAACTAAGGTGTATTTGAAAAAGCTACAGACCCACTTTTGGACTATATTTTAATGCAGCATATCACATGAACAAGTGTGGATGATCTAAGAACACAAAACTGACAAAAGCCTTCTGAAATTCTCCCGCTGGAAAATACACTCCCATCTTGCCGGATAGCATCGTTATAAGCACAGCTATATATCATTCTGCTGCACGGTGCTTTGTGATATTTCTGCTGTGTGGTTTTGTTTTGTACTGTCTGTTACTAACCATCTCTTCCAGGGCTTATACTGTCTCTGAAAAAAAGTAATGCAAGTGTCAATACATTGCATTTAAGAACGAGCGAGTCAGGTTCCTCATTCCTGAAACAGACAAGAGACCAGTGCTCATCATGAAAGCATTGAGCTCTGCAGCTCTGCAGACCAGGAACACTATCAGGTTAAAAGTGGTGAACTGGAGCAGGTGACAGGTTTGTGTGACTTGGAAGCAGGGAGGGCTTAATTATCATCCAGCTAATCCCATAAGGAGACATAGTTTGATTTCACTAGTAGAGTATAGTTTTGCACGGTTCACAGTAGCTGCACGGCTTGGCTAAGTTATTCAATGACTCCACAAGTAGCTTGTATGAACCTACCGCCTTACAAAAGGCAACACCAACAGAAAGAGAATTAAAAATAGGTTCAAATGATGAGCTCTAATCAGAAATGCACTGTCAAATTCTTTCAGTTACTTTTCTTCAAAGGAATTTACGCATTTCAGGTTAACTCTCTCCAGTATTCATTCTTTTTTTCAGAGCAGCTGGAAAAGTGAATTGACAGCTATGTCATGCTATGTACTGTATATTTCGAGGACAATTTACAAATGGTGCTGTGGACTGCAAAGGAAAGGACATCAGGGAGAGAGGAGGGTAAATACACACACAGCACACATGCTCACAGTTCTGCAAAAAACCTATTAATGTATATACAGTTATGGGCATGTGTATATGAGTACCGTGACCTATTACCTTTTATATCAGCTACTATAGGTGAAGAAATATCTTTGGGGTAATATAAAAGTGATTTAAATATGGATTTCCATGTATAGCTAAAAACTGTTAGTGAATTTGGATTACCCTAATAAATACTTTCAGTTGGGGGATAGATGAGGAGAAATAGTGTATTTGGAATGTTATAACCATTTTTTGCAATAATTTTTGAAGGAGCCCTTTCTGACTTTTTTTGTTTTGAAATGGAATAAGAGCAGAACATTACATAAAAGCATTAAAATTCCAGAAAAATGCAACCTAATAAAATAAAGCATTTAACTTTATAAAAATGTATATATATTATTTGATTAAAGGTATATATTTGCAAGTTATTTTTATTTTACTGCAAGGACTAAAAAATTATCTTTCATTTCAGACTTAACTGAATTATCTCCAGTTTTTTCGTATGTCCCTCTCAGTAGCAATAATATTCACTTGAAGATGTGTTAAGCTACTGAAAGTTGAGGCAAGTATAGGATTCTGAGAACTGAAGTATCTAGTGGCAAAAGCCTTATAAAAATAAAAGTACCATCATCTGGATAACTTTTAAAAAACATTTGAAGTAACTTTTTCTTTTCAAATATTAATCATTCTATACTCCTCTCTTTGCCTTTGTTTCATTGCTTGCTACTTGTCCTCTCAGTAAATTTATGTGGTAGCCTAAGAAGATCTTGAAGCTGATTGTGAAAGATAAGAAAAGGGAGTAGTTTAAAAGTAATAAAATGGCATGAGAAAAAAAGGAATTGAAATGAAAAAAAAAAAAAGTTTTACAACGTAGTGCTACTCGGGGAATAATTCCAACAGAATTAATTAGCCACAGTACAACAAGGTCTTACTTTATTGCAGGCTTTAAAAGAGCCTTTAGGATCTTGAGTATGCAGTAAATGGGGCCGATCTTTCTCTCAGGAAAATCAACAGAAGTTTTGACATTGAAATTAGTGGGAGCAGGACTGCTCCAAAGGCAATATACTGGGGAAAGCTGAGTTATCCTTTTTAGGGTCAGATATGAGTTAATCATTCTGGTAGAAGTCGCTATGCAGAAATTAGAGCATGCATGTAAATCACAATATTCCTGGATGCTTAGCTGAAACTTGGCAACTGCTGAGAGCAAATGAGTAAATAGAATTGTGAATCTATCAATTGGAACAATATATATCTCCAAATGAAAACTTATCTCAGAAAACTTCATGGTGTCTTACTGAGGCCAGACAGATACAGCAAGTAATTTCCCAATGTTATTTAAAAAAAAAACAAAAAAAACCTGTAAGTCACATTCCTGGATCAATGCATCAGTTTAGTTCTTCATATCTTTCTTAGAAGAAAAAAAAATAGAAAAAAGAAGATTAATTATAAAAATCTGCTATGGTCTAACAATGAATTATGTGAGCAGTTCTCAAATTCCTCTTCCTATTTGTAGATTGTTCATAACAAGGCAACTCTGTGCAGACACAAAGCTATTTTTTTAGAAGAACTGTGGGCCTTAGAGTGCTAAAGTCCTTGTTTATTAAACCTCTAATATCATAATAGTTAATGGGATTACACAGGTTTCACAGTTTCACAAGGATGAAAACACTATAGTTGATTCTCGGGGATGGGGGCAGGTTCTTCAGTCAGTAGGACAGCTGCTGTCAGCAAGCAGCAAGCATGACGGAGTTAGTCACCAAGGGTATATGTACTGTAACTTTTGGCTCAGGAGTAAACTTTTGACATAATCCTGATGATCCTAAAACTATTGCCCTTCACCTGTGAATGGGTGGCCAGCCTATAGGACCATACTAATGTCTATGAAAACAAAACTGCCTGAAATACTTATGGTTTGGATGTTAAGACTTTAGCAACAACTGCTTTGTTCTACAGATAACTCCTACTGGGTCATGCTACCAGGTAATGTGGAGACAGCCACAGACATGCACAGAAAAAAACCCATTGTGATTACGGCTCGTAATGTTAAGACTACTCTAGAAACTTTATCAGTTGTGTTGTCACTGTGTCCTTTCATATATCTGTCTTAAAATGCTAGTTTCATTTCTGCCAGTACGCTCTTGAGCATAATGTATAAAGAAAAAGATGAACTATATAAAAAAAAAGCACAGCTCATTTGCCATGGAGATACGAACAAAGTTCTATCAGATTCCCTTGATCTGATTTGATTTAGCTGGTGTGATGCAAATCTCTCCCAACTGGCATGTGAGGTTTCCATCCCACAGTAGAGCTGGTTGAAAGTTTGTTCATTTCTCAACTACTCCCAAATTCAGCTGTATTACCACAGCTTACTGTGACATGGAGTTGAGCTAAGGTGACAGATGCCAAGCTTGAGCTGGGATAGCCAAGACTGTGGAGTATACCGCTGCTGCTCACGGGACAGTGTGGCAGATCAATAGCTGCAGGTGAAAGTAGCCTTAATCACCTTAGCAAGATAATACTCATTATTGGCCTTTCCAGAGTGCCTTGCTTCAATTATTTAGAGATACATCACAGAACTTGCATTCTGGAAGGACAGACAGTTAAAGTAGCGTAAGTCAACAGTATACTTTTCTGACCTTTGTTTCTTGGGGCCTGGAAAACCTTTGGGATAGCTTAGGCAACCTGAATATCTTAGCTATGGCAGGCTACTGAGGCCAGCGCCAATATACCACAGGTTTACTGCCAATGCTCCCACTACATCCAGTCCTAGATGGGCTTGTGACACCGGAGCTGTGATGAGGCTTTTGAAAGGTAATTTCATGGCTGTTTTCCCCCAGCCTGAATGAGAAAACTCCCTCCATCATTTTAGTCCTTAACACTGAATGAGAAACTTTAGAAAAAGTGGTTATCACCTCCAGAACATTCCTCTGTGGCTGAGCTGTTCTTTGTTTAAATGACCTATTTTTAGAAGTTTCATTTTGCATGTGATACGAACTGGTTTAAGTATGTTCACTGATGAATTAACCTATTGTTATTTTTAGTGGAACAAATCTTTTAAAAGTTCTATTTCACACTGTAGGTATTGGGATAACCTCTTGAGATGAGCAGTTACCTCTCATTTTCATTGGTATCCCAGGGTCATTTGTCTTAATGAGAAACATATCAATGTCTTCTCAGCTGTACAGACCTAGGGGGTTATGTTTTACATTCTTTCCACAAGAGACTGGCAAAACTTTGAACTGCACAGCTTTAGAAATTGAGATGATCTATAGAGTTCAATTTTAAAGCTATAAATCATGGTGGCAGAGACTTCTGGTCAATCAGCTTATGTGAACTTGTTTCTATTTCTAACCTGCATGTAGTTGTACCACACATTCCACACAAGTTCTTATTTGTCCTACTTCTGTTTCTTTCAACATTAACCTGGCAAGCTTTTAGCTTCTATGTGATATGCTATAGAATTTGCACCATAGATGCTGAACAGAAATCTCAGTCAAACAGCAGTATGGATCATTTCTACTGATATCAAGGAATGAGAAGCATTAATGAGAACAGCGACATGATATAGTACAGTCATTGTGACTTCAGTAACTGCTGCTCAGTACTTGAAATTTCAAATAAAGAAGAAGGATCATAATTTAGGAAGTCATATTTAAAAATCTTGACCTGTGGGTATTTACTTCACAGTAATAATGTAATTAATGTTTACAAGCCTAGATTCTAATGACTGAGATCAATGATATAGCTCACAGAAAACAGTCACGATAAAACTACACTAAATAATTTGCCTTTGTCACTTAAAGAACAGATTTTTTTCTGTCCTATTGCACATACCATTAAAGTGCATACGGAATGGAAGACTCATTTACTTTGTACTTCTAATAGAGAGGAGCAGGAATCTACATTGGGTTGAGTTTTTTTTTTTTTGTTTGTTTTCATTTGCTATTTTTAACATTTGAGAATGGCCAGTTTTCTACACACGAATATACAAAATATGTCTAGTGTGACTACTGTAGAAGTGGATGTGCTGCTGAAGGTAATAACTGCTTTAAAATGGTAAGGATTCCCAAAGTTTTTTTTTACATCAAGTGCCAAAGGTGATGTTTTATGAGTTGAATAGATTTAAAAATGTGATTCTATTTTCTTTTACCTGGGGCTATATTTATGAAATACATGAACACATGATAATTTCTTCTTACTGTACACAACAGCATGTCTGACATTGCATTCTGAAAACAAACAAAGAGGTACATGTTTGCTTTGGCAATGACATAAAAATAAAAGCTTTGAAGTAAATTGAAGGGGTTTGGGAAGGAGAACTTTAAATCCAAAAGGCTTTCTGTGTTGCTACAACCTCTGCTTGATTGCTCTCTGATAGAAGAGTGCATATTAAATTGATGGTATATCTAAGCTTTTTCTTGCTACGATTCAAACAATAAATGGCATTTAAAAAAGAATTAGTCCCAAGGGTCACACATGATTCTCCTTCAAATGCCCACTACTTCACACTAAATACATCCAATTTCCTTTTGAATTATTATATTCATAGACCTGCAGATGCACATCAGTTAAAACAATTTCTTCTTCCCTCTTTTTTTTTTTTTTTTTTGCTTATCTTCCTGCCATGAAAGGCAAAAGGTTAAAATCCATCATGCCTTTTCATCACTGCTCAAGCTTTTATGTACCTAAAAAGCCATAGCTGATAACTGCTTTTTCATCAGATTTAAATGCAGGCAGTCACTTTGGTTCATGAAGGAGCAGGTAACTCTGTAAATATGTATCTCTTCTCTCCATGATCTCACGTACTGGGCACAACAGGGATTCTTGTTGCAAAACAGCAAGGACCAAACGATGTTGAAAATGCTCTCATCTAATTCTACCACTTTCATCCACTTAGTAATGTAGCATCAGTGCTTAGACTCAGCAGTCCAGCATCTTACAATCCCTGAGGGAAAAATCCTTATGAAGTTGCCAGTGGCTGACTGGTAAATTATTTGAAATCACCAGGGTCCTATTCATCTAAAATGGCTTCAAAATAAGAATGATGGAGTTCTAGACCTGGACATTCCTTTTTTTTTCCCCACAGAGGCAGTCATCTAATAAAAGTAAATGGTTCTTGTGAAGTATAAAAGAAAACTAAGTTGTCAAGTACCCTTGTGAAATTTTGTTTATAAGACTGTTTTCAGATTTTGGCCATCCTTCTGTGGCAAAAAGACCTGCCACGGCAATTGTCATTTAGAGTATCTGATGGGCTGCCGGTTGGTGTCCTCATGCTAGAGGTATTTTTCATTTGCCAAGGACATACGGAGGACTCAATTTACAAGGTGGAAAAAAAGCCATTTATAGAATAGGATGCTATCTTGCTGTTACTAAATAGCAGGCCCATTAATATCTCTGGCTGGTTTTCTGCTCTGAGAGTGTTTGCCCCATGATGTATCACAAAGGATCTTTAAACTGAAATTACTAATAGAAAACTGAAAGAGATTAAATGAGAAATATAACACTTTTTATACTATTTCTTTTCATTTGGGCAATATACATTGTCGATGCCCACTCGTTTAGCTCCTGAATGACAAATTGTTTTCCTCTGATAGAAAAAAAAATTGGTCAGAAGTAGGTGGAAAGAATTTGGTTTCATTAAATTATTTTGCATGAAACATAAAAATCAGAAATCATCTGTTAAAAATGCTACATTGACTGTAAAAAGTGAGATAAGTACTGCTCTAATCCTGCTCTAATCTTTGAGGCTCCTTGTCCCTGTTTTGTGTCCTAGGCAATCTATTTATCTGTGAATATTATGTGACTACAATAACAAATCAGAAATCATTTCTAAAATTTGGATAGCATTTCAATCCCCCTTTTGAGTGACCATAAGTGACTATAAAAAAAAAAAGAAAAAAAGAAATCTGCTCTTAAACCCCTAAGACTTCTTTTTGTCTCCTTAGTAGTTCCTCAATGTTAGCAGTGAAAATCTTTCAGCTACAATCAGTGAATGTTACACTTCATAAGTTAAATGCATCTCTTTTGGTTTCAAATTAATAAATAAAAAGCTTTCTGGTTTGGCAGTCTCCTCCATTTTTGCTATCTGTGAGTGTTATTTTCACAATTCTAAATTACCAAATAGAATATACAGAATATAAATTTCATTTCAGTGACTCAATCCTGCTAATATTTTTGTAAAAGTTTTCCAATACAGTATTTCAAGACCTTATTCAGTAAGGCTTTCAGGTGCACTTGTACATCCCATTCAAGTTAAGCTCTAAAGGGAACGAGCCAAAGCTGTTGAAACTGTTGAAAATGATGAAAGATCTCCAAAAGGCCTATGGCTTGAGTTACAAAACGCTTGTTTATATTCCCACTGAAAACAATGTAGAGTATTGCTTTTTTCAGTTGTAGACCAGACAGACACAGAGGCAATTTAAAACTCTTTAGGCCCATAGGAAACGAAAGGTAAGAAAGAGTTAGATTCTTAAGATTCTAGTCTCACGTTGGGTTAAAGTCTCCTCCTTTCTCCTGGGCTCACTCACCTGTTGCATGATGTAGAGTGGTGATGCCATTATATGTAAGACCTCACCACAAAGAGTCCTCTGCTAAGTGTAGATGTCAATGACTGTTCTAAGAAGAAGGAATCACAGTGCTGCCTTTGCAGATGCAGGAGATACTTTTCAAGTTTAGCTCAGTGCTCAGTAAATTCACACAACCATGTGAAGGCATCTATATATATCTTATACTCTGGGAAAGTTCCCTATCTATTAGACCAAAGCTTGTGCATGTAGATTCTTTATTCTTCCTCTTGACCCTGTTGAGAGAAGGCAGCAAACTTTATAGGCCCAGTGAATGATTAAAGAAGAAATATAGTCTTCTTGCTTGATAGCTATGTGGTTAGGGCAGTCAATAGCTAATAAATAATCTTAAGGTTCTAGGCTTTACTGTCAATTTTCTTTTAAATCCAGTTAGCCTTCACTATAAGACATAAATAGAACTGCAGCTGAGATTTCCTTCTTCTCCTTGTTGAACCAAGCAACCTGTCTGACTTCTTTTGGCTTGCCTGCTCTGAAACTGTTCCATTCCTTGTATTTTTAATACCTTGTTCATTAGTTTGAAGTTATGTATTCATTTCAGCGCAATCTCTGAGGCTTCACGCATAATATTATCATCTGTATTTGCATAGTGTGTGGGACCTGCATTGCAAAATGGGACCCATTATAGAAAGCTCAATACAGCCACATGCTATACATAAAGGTGTGCATGTTATCCAGATAAATTACTTGTAGAAAAATACATTTGTGTCATTTCTATTTGCTACTTCACAAGTGTTCTGCATATGCAACTATACTCTAATCAGACTGAAATATGTTTGAAATATGTTAAGTGTTTGTGTGGACTGAATCTATTATTAGAAAGTAAGCATTTTGTTGGCAAAAAGCCAGATAAGAGACTGATAACAGAGTTTGGCATACAGTACATAGTAACAATAATTTGCATGTCAGAAATTGGAAATATATACTAGTGCATGTCATTTACCTCACCAAATATGTCACTGATGAAGATGTAAAAGTAAGTGTTTAAAGCTCTCCTCTCCAATAATTTTTAGAAAAATGATATTTGTTTTATTGACTAAAGCACTATATAATTTCCCACATAGAAATTGTGGGAATTGCTTTTTTTCTTATCTTTTTTAAAAAATATTTTTCATATTCTTTCCTAGTGCTGCTTGTGTTTTTTTTTTTTTTTTTTAAATATTTGCGTTTCTGCCTAGTGACTTCATTAGGTTTTATTTCCATTGTTTCAATGCTCTAGAACCAGGTAGGTTATAAAGCAACATATTAAAATGACAAATAATTCCTTCTCTAAATTGTGACACATGCCTAGCTTGCATATAAATAAGAAGTTATTAATTGCTATTATTTTAATAAAATTCAGAGTCTCTTTGCCCTTCTTTAAGGACTCAATATCTTATGATTTGGAGGCTAAGCGTATAATAGGGTCCATGCATAGCCTGACATGAGTATTATAGACAATTCATGTTTTTTCCATAATTTTGTTTGATACTTGAAGATTTTTCTTGAGGATAACTTTCAAATTTTGACATTATTCAAAGCCAAAACTCAAAGTGAAATGTCATTGAAAATTTACAAACCTTTTGGGAAGTGAACCTGAAAAACAAAATCTTGAGTTGCATGTTAATAATTTTTCTTAGCAGATATATTCAACGACAGAGTATCAGTCAAATTGGGGATATTCTCCACAGTTCAGCTGACAGGACCACGCCTAGCTTGTATGCAGTAGCTCACAACTGCATTTATAGAGAAATCCTGATCCAAGTTTTTTCTTTAAAAATTGACTTTATTTAATTAACGTTTGAACAATTTTCAGTATGGTGTAAAGACTAATAGTTAGGAATTTCTGTGAAGTGTAACTGTAATCTTCCTACAATACCTGCTGAAAATTAGTGAGAAAAAGAGGGAAGGACAGAAGGCAAAACAGAGGTGGCTGTAACCTGGATAGAGAAAGGGAAAAGAGGGAAATTGGTATACGCAGAGGGAACGAGAAGTTCCAAGCAAATCCCAAGATTAGCTTGTGCTCTGGAGGTAAGCGAAGGAGAGGGTGCCTTTGTCCGGGAGTCCTACTGCTTTCAAAATGTAGCAAACAATGTCTGGAGAAGAGTTACTCCACAATTTAAGTTGCTTGAAGGAACTGGGAAAAAAACCTGGGGAGATGACAAACAACTAGAAGTGCTGAGCCCTCACAGCTATATGAGAGCAGTGCTACACAATGAAAAATCAGATCCTTTGTGTTCCAAATAATGCATCTAAAGTAATTGGTTACAGCCAGCCCTAACCTCGCTATATCTCCATTCCCTATCTGTAAAATGGGAATAATGTCCATTCATCTCACAGGAAAGTAATGAAAGAAATTCACTGAGAAGCAACCAGAATATAAACTGATAAACGTCCGAGAAAAGTCCATAGCAAGCTTAAGAATTCTCTCTTCAAATCAGGTTTTGAATACAGAGCTGTAAATACAGTTGGGGCAGAGAAGGGCGTTGAATAACAAACAGAAAACAAAATACTGCATATCTACTGACTCAGTGATTATCCATTATATGTTCTGACCGCAGCATGGAATGATATAGAAACTAATACGTAATCTTGGAGCTACAAATTATATCATAATTCAGAACATCAAAAGTAAAATGCAGTTTTTTTGGAAAGTTTTAATTATATTTTATAACTTTCAAAAATTTTATTTTTCACCTTTTAATTCTATTTTAATGACCTTTTTATGTTAAAAATGCTACTTATAGATAATCAAACCCATAAAGGGAAAGAAGTAACAATGACGGGACAAATAAATACTTTTTCAAAAACTGTATGCTTCAGAATAACACATTAGGGTCTTTCTAGCCCTTGACAGTTATGAACAGAAGCCTAGCTTCTGTCTCCACATCTCCCTGATAAACTAACTTGAATGTCCTTCTGCTTTTCCATAAAAGACTCTGTAAAAAGACAAATATTTTATTATCCAATATAACTTCACTACATTAATAATCACAACTAAACAATGTATGGAATTATTCCAGTTAAATTAAACTGTATACATTTGCCTTTGTGGATGTTGGTTCCCTCAGGAAATTCCCCTGGGAATAGTTTCTAAAAAGAGGCTTTGGAGAGGATGCACCTACTCACAAAAATAAGAGGATAAGAAGGATAAGAAGTGGAATTCTGCAAGGAGTGGGAGAGAAAGAATAGGTAAGTTAATTATGTCTATTCATATCTCTCATTCACACTTCCCATTTAAACTAAACTACATTGAAAAAACAAGCAAACAAAAAAACCCCACCCCACCCAAAATACAAGGCTCCAGTTTTTTTTTGAAGCAGAGCACTCTGGATTAAGGCTATTACAAAGCTTATGCAAAACTAGCATAAAAACTGTGGGCTGAGTTTATACAAAAGCAGAAGCTATATATAAGGCCCTCGTGCATAGGTTAAGCTCAGTGTTACGGTCCTACAGTACATAAGAGTCACCTTCTGTGGGTATGTGTCAGAGAAGCACATTTAGGCCTTGTTGTCATCATCACTATGGAGTATTCACTGAGGCCTTTCACTTAGGAAAACTGTGAATGGTGAAAGATCATTCCCAACAACTGTTACAGGCTCAAGCTCCAATTAGTGCCTTAGTTCTCCTTTTCTTCACTGACTATGCAGGCAACACAAGGAGACTGGGCTGTCTAAGGTAAAGTTATATTCAGTGAATATTCCTGCATCTCTTTGCGTTGCAATAGGGCACTCCATTATGGGTTCTACTATTTTTTTCTCAGTCTGGAAATTCCCTCCCTACACAGAGAATATCAAAGGTGTCTGGTAAACAAGGGAAAAGTCCCAGGAGACAGCCCTCTTTTCCTTTTAGTCCTTCTCCAAACACCATGCCCACCCCCTGCTCTGGCCCTCCGCATGCCCCTGCAACTGCAACAGTTAAGGCATTTATTCTGGAGTAGTGGGGTTTGCAGGACAGGAGAAATTTAAAGTCAAAGGCTGGATCTGGATCTCAGCTCACCTGCAGTGGCCACTGACTTACTAGAAGCAGCTGCTGCTTCTCCTTGGAGGGAAGTTAATGCATCCTCCCTCAAAAGGAACAGTTTCCCCTGTTAGCGCAAGGCTGCTATGCTAACCTTACGTCAGTTCCCCAGGGATTTCTGTATAGAGGCAAAAAACAGTGATGACAAGGCTTTAATGGGTTCTTGACTGCAGGGGCTGCTGAGAGCTGCTGTAGGGGCAAGGCAAAGGAAGAGAGCTATCCAAAGTACCTGAGAGAAAAAGAGCAGAACCTGATCTGAAAGCTTGAGAAATAGCTAGGTTATACCCAGGCTGTGTAAAAACACATAAAAAGTTAATGATTCCTACCTAAAGAGCATATACTAGATAAAGAGCAACAGTACACAAATGCAGCAACGTGCATCTAATTAAGTTTTTACCCTAGATGAGATGACACTGATCTAGGACTTAAGAAAAGAGAATTCTCTGCAAGGAGGAATAAACAGCTTTGTTCAGAGTATTCAACATTCCTTTCACATTTTGCATGTTTTCTTCCTTCCTGTGCATATTTCCTGCATCCTGAATTGGAAAATGTGTTGAGCAGCTGCCCACAATTCAGAGGTAGAAACATAAATAGAGGCATAGAATGGAAATGAAATAACCTCATGCCATTCACTGTAATAGTATCAAAGGTCAAGATTTCTGTTTTTTCACATATTCAGACTACCACATATATGGTTTGTTTCTTAAGAAATAACTCAAAACAGCCTGTGATTGTGGGGCTTACTAAATGAATTGTCAGGAGATGCCTGGCACACTTCCCTTCCCTATTTTGAAATTTGTATTCTGATCAATGCCCAGCAACTTGAAATCTTCACATCAACATAACTATTTACAAGATTCTCTTAGCTGCCTCAACATTTTTTCTCTCTCTTATTCTAACGTTAGAGCTCTATAATAAGCTGTCTAGGAGTGCTGCTTTACAAGTTTACCTTTTCCCACACTCCAAACAGCCTTTACTACAGTTATCAAATTGCTTATGTGATTTCCTCTCTTCAGATTCAATGTTCTCCATCACTTATACTACTGTACTCCTACTTGTCACGCTAAGGCTCACCTTTCTATACATTTCTGGTCTTGGTGACTGAGATATTCCTGTCAGCTTCGTAATTTAGCTCAAACTTCATTACTACAGTAGTTCACATTTTATTTCATATACTTTTCAACTATATATTTTATATCTGAAGTATATTCCTTTTCTAAAGATTAGATTATTTCCAATCCATTTATTTTTTTCTACTCCACAGTATTTGTCAGAAGCATTCCATATATTTTTTCCCCATGATTTCCAAGTTCTTTTTGTGTTTCTGTACACTGGTGCAGTTTCTTCTCAAGTTTCTCACAGTGTAGGTGGAATCACTTTCAGATATTACAGATCTTACGCTACTAGAATATAAATATAAATCCCTCCATGTAGAAAGCTGATGACTTCATTTCCATGTCTTTATAAGAGGGAAACAGCAAGATTTCCTCTTTGAGTGGAGACTGTTTTAGCTATGGAGACTGTTTTAGCTAAGATGTGAGCTAAACAAGCTATTCAGGAATCACTGCTGTTAACAGCGTGCTGAGTATTTGATGACCCTTTGACCCACAATTCCTGAAAATCTTTGCATACTTTGGAATGTTCATATAAATTATTATTGGTAAGATATTACACTATCATAAATAACAACATTAATATGATTAAATTGAATTAGTTTCACTTTGCCTAAACAGAAAGATAAGGTAACACTGAATTTCACTGTTTGTAATTTGGCAGTGCCCACTGTTATATCATTGACAGAGACACCATGCCTTCAGAAATAAATTTCCTGCAGGTTAAATAAAAACACAGAATGTCTATCAACATTACAGTGCACTAGATAGTTATATAAATGGAGGAGAACATCACTAAACATTAAACGATTGTGTGAATATTTTGCCAATTTTGGAATTTAGGGAATTTGTAATTCTAATCTAACTGCATTGATATATTTTTTAATCACTCCTTTGTTGTCTCTGTAATTATTTTTTTGTACATCATGAAACTGAGATATCAACCTATCCCTTTATAAACAGAAGCTCTTTGTCTCTTGCCTCCTGATATAAAAAGGGTATCACAGCAAGGGAAATGAAGAACAGTCACAGCAAGGGAAATGAAGAACAGTCACTTGAATTAGAGAAGCTGAATGTGCTAATTATTTCTCTTCAGTGTCTTTGTTTTGTTGGGTTAGCTTGGGCATAATGTAAATTAAGGTATTCTGAATGTTTAAAAATGTGATCATAATGTAGTTTCATGTCAAACTATTTTTTGCCTCCATAAGGTCACAGCGACTGGTAAACCAGCCTCAATATGAAACCTGTGCAGAAATTTTTGAAACGGCTCACGCAATATAAGGATGGAGGCAAAGCAACGTTGTATAGTTCAGAGAAGAAGTGAAGGATAACACTTCTCCTTTTTGAATAATAGTCGTCAGTATAATTAGTTCATCTACTGTTTACTTAGCTCACCGACCCACATTACACAGAATCTTAAGGCTGAAAATTGCTTACGGTTATTGCTCTGCTTCAGCTGAAAGCCCTAACACTGGAGACTGGCTGGTCTATTTGATGTATTATTGCAAAACAGTACCTACTGCCCCCTGAACCTCTAGTTGTTTCCTAAAGCTTTTTCAGCTAAATACTGAGCTAGCCAAACTCTTAGCCTGTGATATATAAGAGTATGACCTGAAATGTTATGGGTGGAAATCGCAAAACTGTGCATAAAACCGCATAAACCACTCTTTCACTCTTTGTGAAGAATCCTCGCACTGCCATTAAGGCAAACAAATGAATGTTTTACCTCTAAATAAACTTCTATAGGAAGAGAGAATACACTAAAAAGGAATTAAGCTATCGTCCTTTAAGCACAACTGTTTTTTGCCTAGTAGAAGGACGCTGGAGACCTTGGGATTCCCCAGGTGTGGAGATTACTTCACAAGATATCTTCAAAACAAGGTATGTATCTCCCATAAAACAACAGGGAGATCCTTCTCTATCTGATTTAAAGGATAAACGAAGACAGCCAAGTCCATTCACAGACACGCATTTGCTTCTAGGATGCTGCATACACAATCAGTTGCCATGCACGTCTTAGCTACCCATCTTTCTAGCTGTGCCTTTCAGTGGGCAATGTGTGTTAGAATGACCGCCCTTCTTGGCAAATAATTACTTTGCACTAAATCCTCAGGTGCTAGGACTGTAACAGAACAAAGCTGAGGAAAACAGAGGGGTTATTACCTAACCATGACTTTAATTAATCTTTCTCTTCCAAGATTCTCGTTCTCATTTGATGACTGCAGAATTCTTTTTCATCCAACTGGGAAAACAGAGGACCAAACAACTTTATCTCTTGCCAGTTTATTGCCTTTGCACTATGCTCTGTTAGACTCCAAATCTTGTTGCAAGTAAAAGGGAACATAAAATATATATGGAGCTACAAATTTATCATTAGGCCAATTAACTTTTTTAACAGTCCAAATATGTAACTAAAACAAAAAAATCTGTAATAATACCCTTAAAATTGTTGTTCATAAACTAACTCATAGCCACCTATTTTACTTGTATTATTCTCACTTTTCCAATGTCCCCCAGGCCCTAAAGTGAACAGTCCAGTCTTCCTCAAGAATTGCAAGGTAGAAAGGTTTTGATGAGTTTGAAACATCACGGAGTCCTCAACGGGCGGGTGTTCATGGAGTGTATGTGACATTTTTGTATGTGGAGCGGTTCTTCCTCCTCAGTCTGGTACACTTGGATTTATTTTTATATATTTCTTTATCATCAGCTGCTCCCTGCCGGGTGGTGCCCGGTGAAGGCTGAGCGTGGCCCCACCAGGGCTGCTGGTGGTGCTGCAGTGACACCTGGGGTTCGCCAGACCCAGGGAGCTCCCACCGGGGAGGCAGTGGGCGCTTGGTTGTGAGGCTGGCCGGGAGTGGGAGCAGAAGCGAGCTCAGCCCGGCCTTGGCTGCAGGAAGCCCACACCAGCCCTGAGACCCTGTACTCTCAAGGCATTGCACAGCCTGTGGCCTTTGAGTAATAATCATAAAAAGCCATATTCACTAGGTTACCGTTTCAGCTACAGATATAATAGCAACATTTTTTTTCTCAGATATTTATTGTTATAGCAAACATGTTCAATATTACATCTTACACTCATGCAAAAGACCTATTATAAAAACCTACCTTGACATAATAGCTTATATCTAAATATATCTTAAGGTAGAGTTCCCCGGAACAGATGAACACATACTACTAAGCTGTTATTCACACTGACTTTATTTAGTAAATTAGCTGGTGACCTGTTAGCTACCCTTCTCATTAGTGAAATTTCCATATTCCTTGAAATTAATTGCATCCAGGTTTGCTAAAGAGCATTGATATTTATTCTAAAATTAATAAGCACATTGTGTGCTCATACATATAAATATGGTGAAAGCTTTTTTTGGAATTTTCTTACACATTACTGAATAACGTGAATTCAAAACTGTGCTTTATTGCATTGACTTATCTCTGCTTTTATCTGAATACATAACATTTATTTTTAATGCTAATGCATCCTCTCTGGAAATATCACTAGTCTGTAATGACATCTTTCTTTCAGTTTAAAGATAGCCCTTCTGGGCATGCTTGAGAGAACTCAGAAGAAAAAAAGTTTCTGTTTGTTTGGTTTATTGCTGTTGTGTATTAGGATTATGAAAGATGAAATGTACAAAATGCTTCATAAAACTTTAACATGGTGCACACACAAATTAAGCTGCATTAAATATGATTTGTCTCATTAAGACTAAAAGCGTGGTTTCTGAAGGGTAAGGCCTAAGTGAAAGAATTCACATACAATAAGAAATAGAGAAAAGTTGAATGTTTGTTCTGGGCTCTTCCTACTCACTGTTTTTGGGTCAATTAGAAGGTTTGTTTTTCCCTTGTCAAAAATGCTTTAAGCATGAACTTTTGTCACACAGTAAATCTGTATGGAGAATTTTTTAATCCTGGTCTTTCACAGGTACTGCTAAACTGAGATTTTTTACAAAGGCAGGGAAAGATAACATTTTTGTTTAAGTCAAAGGTGAAGCATATATAAGTAATAATAAAAGATTCAGAGTATCTCTTTTTTGTCTTGTTATGACTTTGACAGGAAGTTCATGGCAGATTACACTGCAAGAAGTAACTTGAATGCTTCTGCAGACCAAAGACTCTTGAAGAGTTTTACAGATATTAATTAATTTCTTTACAGTGCCATAGTAGTATAACACAACTCAGACTAGATGTTTAATCAGATCTGTGAACAAGAGATCCCTTTACATTGTATTTTGGAAGTATCTGGAAATGGATTTGAGTTCGTGTTTAACGTGGGCAGGCATTAGGTGAATGATCTATAAAACTGAATGAGCTGTTCATTTAGCTTTAATATCTTCTATCTAGACTTGTAATTTTACGTAGGCTTTTCAGATGTTTTCATCATTGGCCAAGATTTCTATCACTGCAATAACAAGAAGGGACAGGGCGTAGAATAAAGAGAAATGGAAAATACTTTCCAGAACTTTCCTTTGGCTTAAGATTCAGCTTAGCGTGATCTTCCTGAAAGTGAGATACCTACTCCAAGGTACTCATCTGATCTTCCGGACAGAGGAATTTGCATAAGACAATGCTTCCTAATGTAACCTAGGTATATAAAATAGAATAAAGGTACCTTTTTCTCATTGTCGACTACAGAAGGAATCTCACCAAGATGCTTCAAATTCATTGGGATGAGATTTACTCTTAGGGAGCACATCCCATCAAAGACACCTGATCTCACAAATTGATTCTAATGTGTACAAAGATAATTGGGAATTTGCTCACAGATGAAATCGCTGCCGTGGATTTTAATGTCACTATCTTCAAGAGTGCTATTGCCTGAATGGAAATTTGGCCTTAGAATTCCTAGGTATAAATATGAGTTTATTGTGAAAAATTACTTCTCTATTGAGTTATGTATATTTTATTAGGATGTTTCTGAAAAACTAATTGTTTGAGGGATAAAGTTTAGGAAAGTGGAGATAAGAAGGGTAGCTAGGGAAGGATAATTTATTCTTCAATATATGTATGCCGAAGAACATCTACATACATCATTAATAAAATCATGAGGCTTAAGATTTAGAAATCGAAGAATAAAAGAATATACCTTGGGAAAAATTGATTATGTTATTCCTGTTTCCATTATTAAAATCCAAAATGTTGGGTCATACACTTCAACAGTCCTTAGCAAATATCTCTAGCAGTGTACTGCCAAGAAATCCTAGCCTATACGTAACGAACATAGTCTTTTTCTTGCATATCTTCCATATTGAAGAAAAAAGCAACTGCAGTCATTATAATAAACACTCCTGACCTATGGAAAACACAGTGCTAGAAATCTCCAGTGCTGCTTACTCCTCTTATTCTGTAGGAATACATTAAAAAAAAATTGTGTACCTTGCTGTACATGTCAATCAGCTAAAATTAGCATAATGCAGTGTCTCACTGAAATTCATTTCTGGCCTTACAAGATCAGTAACAGGTAGCTATGCACATGGTGAGGGCTGATGCTGAGGAATACTCTAAAGAAGGATAATCCCAATTCTCAGAACTCTTATAAGCTGAAAACAAACAAAAAAAATCTTTTTAAAATCATGTGTCATTCTTTGTATCAATCTGCCCCAAAGTTAATAGGATCATATATAGTACCAAGGGCATATAGGAGGCATGGCATATAGAAGGCTCTTTTGTTTTGCCTCTTCTAGAAACCAGAATTTAAAAACTTCCTTCTGTTCCTTACTTAACAAACCTTATGTTTCATTTTATATTTTTGTAGGGTTACTGACTTAAAATAAGTTAATGTATATGCTTAAAGTTAAGCATGTGCTTAAATTATTGGCTACATTAGAAATGGAATTTTTAGCAATTTACTGGATCAATCCTTTGAAAAATGAGATATTACCACATCATATTTATGAGAAAAGGAAATAGAAGCAAGAAATTCCCTTTCTTTTTTTATTCTTTCTCTTCTGAACAATCTTTCTGTCTTTTCTGTGTTAAATTTCTCTCATGCAGGTCTTAAAACATAGTGCAGGCTGACTATTATCTTCTGAAGAAAAGCATTAAGAAAGGAAAATAAGAGTAGGATGAAAGGGTGATACAATTTCTATAGTGAAAGTGAATAAAGACAAACTATAGGCAATAGCTAAAGAACACTAATAACCAGCACTGGGAATCCAGACATTATATATTAATAAAGTACTTTTCTTTTTACTTTGAAATACCATTTTCTCAGCCCTAGTTACAATAATAATAGTCCTCTTCACTGCCTGAGAATGCACACAGAACTTTTACAAGGGTAATCACACAGTTTTATGAAGATGCTTTCCTGCTCCATTGCGGCAGCATTAAACTCAGTGGATCTGTTTTTTTAAAAATAATAACCCTAGCGTATGGAGAGGGTTCATTAAAAAAAGGTAAAGGACATATGTTTAACTAGAGAAAATAAGTGTTTTGCATTGTTTACATATTGCTGTGTGTTCAAAGTAAAATAAAAAAGGAAAACTACATTTAAATATATATTTCTTGAATTTTAACACTTACCTATCTGCTTTTTAGTGAAAGGCCTGTGTTCCATGTTTGATTCTGTAATGGTCTGGTGTCTGGGACAAGAAAATGATTAAGCTTCTCAGTGGCAACAAAATAACAGTGCTACAGCTATGTCAGAATAAGCAGATTGTTTGCCACAGCTAGCACTTGCTTTGGGACAGTAGTGGGATGAAGGATTTTGCATTATTCTTAATAAATTCATTTTCACAAGTATCAGAGGGATTAGCTGTATGGACTTGCTGTGCAAAAGCAGAATTAATCAGTTAAGTTTGTTTAAAATATAGACTGCAAAGGTAATTACCCAGCTCACCTAATAGATGCCAGGAAAAAAATCACATAATGAGAATAATATCAAACAGTCAGGATAGCTATAGAGTTTTAGTCCCATCAGCAAAGCCTGCTCTCTGAGATTTTGTACCTAGTTTTACTGCTTGAGTCCTACAAACTGTACTGAATAGCTCCTGAAGGTTACAAGCAAAACCTCAAGGTCTTAATCTACCTGCCCTCACAAACTCCAGTGAAGTTAATAAAGACCTGAAAATCTGGCAAGTGATGGTGAAGCGGTAAATGGTTAGTTGTTAGCAAAATGAACATTTTTCTGTCACTGTCATGCCTCACTTGAGAATCCTGCTCTGGCTGAATACTTGGAAGTGGTATTGCACACCAGCCTTCCTAGCACACCGGCCTTCCTAACATGTTGGTATCCGTGCAACAGCTTTTGCAAATGCCATCTTTAGAAAGAGAGGAAAAAATATTTTCTCTCCTGCTTTCTCTTAATTTCTTCTGTTATTCTCTAATTACAGGAAAGAAAAATTCTGCTCAGATCATCAGTTTAAGATCTTCACACAATTTCAGCATCAAATTAGAGCTACATCAGGGCAATACTAGGTGCCAAAGCCCCTGAGCTAGATCTTTCAACGGGGATGCAATTTAGCAGCTGTGATTTGTGATTGCTTTCCCATTCCTGTGTTATGCTGAGATTAGTCAATTCACAGTATCGTAATACTTGGTAAAAACAGCAGCCTGCCTGCTATACAAATTATCAAGCACATCCCTGGCCTGCATTCCAGGTGCCTTTTTTACAACTGTATGGCAGAGTATACGCTGTTCCCCGAATCGCAAGAGATACCAGTACTAACTAAAGTCAAAAGACTAGAGAGCAGAGAGCAGAGAGACTGCTTTCTGGCTGTGGACCCTGAATATGGTGACAGCTATTGTGCTGATGCTTCTGATTCTCAAAAGCCTGTCAAACCCAATTAAAAATTGCATTCTGGTATTCCCCGTTCATTGCAGTGGTAGCTTGCTGTGGATATATGCTTACCTTCTACCTGCTATAATCTTCCTGTGTTTATCTTCTGTTCCCCTCCCCACACATACACATGCATGTGCACACACACACACAAACACACACATGCAAAGCTCCTAGAACAAAGACTCAAACGGCATAGTCTGCAGTCTATGTCAATATTTCATTATGCATCTTTTTTGAATGTAAAATTGTTAGTCTGATCTCACAAAACGGTCAGCCTGCATTTTCCCTTGCTCTCCTCCTTCTAAAAATAAGCTGTTTTTACCATTCTTTCAGGCAGCACATCCACTTATATGAGACTGCCTCAGATGAGACCTCTAATTTAGATGTCTGTGTTAAGAAGCTATTCTCCTTGGAGTCTTCCAATATTTAGTGGAAAGAGAAAAAGCGGCTCCTCTGGAGAGTGATTTGGAATGCCATTATAAACCCTCGCTCTGTTTATAAATAAATATAAAGTTTATAAAACAACTTCTAGAGGAAGAGCCAAGGGTGACTGGGCATTCACACTGAACCTCAGATTAGATATCTTTATGAAGCAATGTGTCTACTCTCCTAATTATGCTAAAGTCAGAAGAATTTGCTAATCTCAGACTAAAAGGAAGCAGTAAGAAGTTAAGGAAAAATATTTATGTTTCTATCTTTCAGTGAAATTCAAGGTCTTAGGTGAGGAAGATAATTGCTTATTTATTTTAATGAAATCTGTGAAACATAGGATCCTGAATATCTTTTATAGTTGGGGACTTAAATACCTGCAAGATGGAATTTTAGTTTGCCTCGTCTCATTTTTTAATGTATTTCCAGTCTGACTGTGTAAAGTACCTTTGTGCTGAATTTAGCCATAAGAGGAGATTGTGCCAGCACTCCTTATAGGGAATAGTAAGAAGGTTTCTGACGACTTTGGCTTATAGTACAAATCTAAAGTGTAGAATTTCCTTTAAAATTAATTAGCATTGTTATCCATAGAGTATCTAAAGGGACAAATATCAAATGTGTCCAATTCTGCTTCAGTGTTACTGCATTTGGGGAAGTTCTTAGAATGGAAATCCATTGAAAGTCACTAAGCACAAAGTAATCATTTGTAACTCAAGAGGGCCTACTTGAAGATTGGAAAAGTAGGTGGTAGAAATAAAATATCTGCACATACACAAGAATTTCACTCCAATATTTAAGGGTCTTGTACCATGTGAAACAGCTTCATTAACACAGCGTAATCTAGTCTAAAGCACTCTGTGCCTCTGTGGCACAGGAAACAGGAGCAGCATGGTTTCAAGTCCCCATTCTAAATTAGTCCGTATGTGGATTTGATCACAGATTTTCTCTGTCATGGTGGCGATATGCAGTTACAAAGCCACTGATTACAGGGGGATCCTACCTCTTGGATACCTTCTGAGCAGGCTAGACTTGCTCTGAGACTAGGGTGTTCTGGGAAGGTAAATGAGGAGAGTCTACAGTGAAAGTCTACAGTGAGAACAGTGATGGTGTTTTTATGTCGGCACCTCAGCATGATAGCTCTTGACCTTGTCAGGACTCCATTGACTGTGTTTGCAAATACCTAGGGTGCTTTGTCAGCAGACACTTAAAAGCTTGCAGCATGAGATGTCTACAGGGCTAGGAGGCAGGTGAATGAGTATTTTAAAGAACTCAGGACCATGTGAGTCTCAGATAGTGCTGAAAATGGCAGTTAAGTGTCTGCAATCTGCTATGAATCTAACGCTCCTATTTACGACATGGAAGGCCTATACACACTAATTCAATATACATAGTTCCTTGCCTGGAAATTTAGTACCCCAGTATAAAACTTTGGATATAACAAGTTACAGTATTGTATGCTCATAGCTAAGATATTCAAGCTTTGTGCCAGAAGAGAGTGAGAATCCACAGTGGGAGTTACAGGCAGTACAGAATTAGTGTCAGTCCTCTAGTATGGCAGGCCTACAATTTTGTGTTTCATGGCTAGTACCAGGGCAGGATGAGTTAATATTGGTAACTGATAAATATGTGCCTATTCCACTCTTAGCTTATGCTTGGTATTAACTTAAAGCTTTAAAACATTCTGCAAGGGTCTTCCTTAAAAATATTGGAAAATGCAATGAAAGAAGCTAATGGCTACAGGTTTAAACATAAATTTGCTGCAAAACCGGTTTGTTTTCCATTTAGTATCTTATGAAGTTGGCTTTATTCCTTACTCCTACAGAAACTACAGAAACTAATTATTAGAGCCAAAATCATATCAGAAATGGAAAGGAATGAGTCACAATTCACCCAGCACAGCTCCTCTTTCCATACTAATTTTATTTGTTCAAGTTGGCAGGTAAAATCTGGAGTTTTATTCCAAACAAACTTCCTGAAAATATACTATTACTTGCTAATGATTACAGCTGAGATGGTAAAGAAATTATCTTGAAAATATAAAATGTCGCTGGTAAACAATTTATCTTAAAAACAGATATTCTGCTGGGTAATGACAGAAACAAAAAGAAGAAGTGCCAATTGTTCTAGGAAAGTTTGGCCAGTACAGCTAGGAATAGTTGTAAATTTAAAAGTACATTTCTAAAATAATTTTAAGTTGCAAATACTACGGTAAAGCATTTATATCCTGGATATAGCATGCTTTGAAATCAACTGATTCCATATTTCTGAGAAAGGAAATGGATTCAATACTGTTTGGAAAGAAATTAAACCCTAATTCTGAGTCAGCTGAAGTAAAAGTTTGCTGGTCATATATGACTTAAAAGAAAAGAAAAAGGAAACCCTCAAACCCAAAGTCCTTTTAAATTGATATAATGTCTTTTCTTTTCTCTCCTTCTGTGAATGATTCCTGATGACTATGTAAAGACCTTATTAAGCAAGAGAAACTCCATTTTTAGTCATAAGTAAGCTTTAAGCTACATCCAAGATTTACCTGCTAATTGTTCTTGTGTTAAACCAAAAAAAAAAAAGAAAAAAAAATATAAAGCTGGAAACATGAATTTCAGTATCTATTGAGTTGCTGGTATAGATGGTTGTTAAAGCTAAATAATAGTAAATTTACATATCTTTAGTAGGATACTGACACTGAAAAATTCCTGAGAAAGAAATTTGGACGGAAATTCTTAAGGGACTTTTAGATTAAAGATCTATCATATCTACATGTATTTCTTAATAATAAGTTCCACATGTCCTGTTTAGTAATTCTAAATGAGATGCATCTGACGTCTACGCTATATATCAGTTAGTTGTCCAGACTCCCTTTAGAGACTAGGATATGATTCATATCATCCCAGAACAAACCGAAAATTAGGTCAGAGGAACTTTGCCCTCAGAAGCCTTTTGATGTCCATTGGTTACCAGATGTGCATGTCTACGATGAATGAGAGGAATTCCATCAAGTTTATCACTATTAGCTGAGGTGTGTTATGGTAAAACATAGTTGATATATTGAGCTAGATTTAATTACATGCCAGGTTATCTGAAAGGATTACTTTCTGTGGAAGATAGAATTTTTTTTTTTTTAAGGTTCTAGAAAAAATATATATATATTGGCTTCTATGCTGTTAGGTAGCTTTATCATAAATACTGATTAAAATATTGATATCAGAGGAACTTGGTCAGATAAAAGGTACTATATGCTTTAAAAAAAAAAAATGTATCTTTTCCTTACTAGAAAAGTATAATAGTATGTTTGATTATTACCAAATATTTATAGAAAGAAGAGGCTGTTAAAAAATTGACACTTACCACATACCATTACTTGTACTATGGAATCTTCAATATTATTCTGTGTGCACAGTTTGGGAGTTGGTAGGAATATTATGAAAAATTCATGTTCAACTGTCTAATCTGTAGACAATACCTAATGCACTGTCACAGATGTGCTATGGCGTGTCATAAAATATAGAATTGGCACACTTCTTGACCTGAACATCTCATTTTTTACAACTGCAAGCTCAGATAAGGTAAACAAAGAAAAAAACTTGAGAAAACATTACCGGTAAGCAAGGCTTAACAAAGGTTATGGGTGAGGAGATTAAAGAAGAAGGAACAATTTTTTTTTTTTTTTTTTTTAGTAAAGAGTAAAGGTAAAGGTGGTATTTAAGTTAAGAAATGAATAATAATCTGAGCATAGCAGAAAACATATACCAGGTATTTTACCAAGTGCTTATTTTCTGCAAAAAGGGTCAATATGGCTAGTTCTTAGTTGATAAATAACAAAACTGTCTTGAATTTCTTTTGATAAAGTTGGGAAATTTGAATGAAAACTTATTGGGTTCTTTCTTTAACGAGCATAACTTTCCCAGTCATAAAGTCCTCTAAGACTGAAAATAAAGAAAAAAATATTTATGAGGGACGACATCATGAACATGGACAAAAAACATGGACTAAAAAGTTTCAGATTCCAAACTGTAAAACATACCTTATTCTCATTTTGCATCAATTATTATCAAGGTATCAACTATTTTTTTAGCAAGTTAATATCCAAACAGCAGGGAATTACTTGCCTAATAGCACTGAGAAAAGCTCCATGCAATTATACTTAGTGATCAGCTTTGTAAAGATCGTGTTTAAAAGGGGGTCTCGAGGGAACCCTCTGAGCTCTGCTGCCCACTATGTTATTTCTTGCATGATCTTTATGACAGCTCTTGTAGCAAATACCTCACATGAGAAACCTTTATGAAAGGTTTTGGCACCGAGTATCTCTGGAGCCAAGAGCGCTGAGGGCCTCTGAGAAAAATCTTACTGCTTGGAAATAAACCCTTTGGCACAAGAACAGAGCTCTTTCCCAGGCTAATGGCACTCTGAGGGTTTGTTTCACCCCTTTACCTTACATTGTTAAAGTCTCTCTGGAGAAATTAGGCAAATTAAATTCTGTGGGGCAGCACTTTTCACTTTTCAGAAAAAGAAGGAATGAAAGCCCCTCTGGTCCTTTTGGCTTTTAGACTAAAATATGAAGAAAGCTTTGTTAACAAATAAACTTGAGCAAGACTGGCTATGTCAACTATCACTTACAGGCCGGCATGATATCCATGCTGATTTGGCACTGCTGGATATGGTACCTTGCTACCACATTAGAGTTGGTTTGGATTTATCATTATTTTTCATGAAGAAATGAAAAAGTAACTCAGGAATAAGAAAATGAGTAAAGGGAGACATGACATTCAAACTACCGTTTTAAGAACATAAATTGTTTTGTTTTATTCACATATTCTGTTAATGATGTTCAACATAAAACTATGTAAAATTCACACTATGTTTTGCCAGCTACGCTTTCACTTTAAGTGAAATTGATAAAGGCTAGTTTCTCAGAGTGATTCTACGGAGCTGTTTTTTTTTTTTTTTTTTTTTTTTTTTGAGAGAGAGAGATTTTAAAAATCAAATTTAAAGTAGCTTCTCCCTATTGAGATAATCTCTTGAAAATTGAAGATGCTTCCAGAAGTGTCCTTCAGGTTGCTTTTGGCAAACAGCAGGTCACACAGATAGAAATCTGAACTGCACCAGGTCACAGAAATAAAATAAATATACCTTACCTGCAAGAGAAGAACAGTAATCTCTGTGTTCATAGTGTTTGTTGTTTACTGTGTATGCAAGAACCTGTGGCCTTTTGTATGTTGGGAGCATGCTCAGGACTGTTACTTTTTGTTCGCAGGCTTTCAGCTAAATCTAATCAACAGAACTTCCACCTAACTTAATTTATTTGATTAAAGTAGGAACAGGGGATGGGAATGTTGACTATAACTATGCGAAGCTGAAAAGTGCATGCATTTTCAAATAGCTTTTTATTCGTTCTCAGAATTATCTTCCATACTTATTTCTTAGTATTCTGCCACTTTTCACACACTTGTCAATAGATTTGGTGGAGTAACAATGTGTTATGGGGTAACTGAATATACAGCAGAAAATATAATTTTCAGTAGACAAATAAAGAAAAAAGCAATTACTTCTGTAATAGAAAAAAAAAAAAAGAAGTTATTTCATAAATATTTCCTTGGACTCACTCCCCAGAAATGGGCAATTCTGGGCTCCCCAGTACAAGAGAGACACGGCACTACTGGAGAGAGTCCAGCGAAGGGCTACAAAGATGATGAAGGGACTGGAGCATCTCTCCTATGAAGAAAGGCTGAGAGAGCTGGGCCTGTTCAGCCTGGAGAAGAGAAGACTGAGAGGCGATCTCATCAATGTGTACAAGTATCTGAAGGGGGAGTGTCAAGAGGATGAGGCCAGCCTCTTCTCCGTGGTGCCCAGTGACAGGACAAGAGGCAACGGGCACAAACTGAACCACAGGAAGTTCCTTCTGAACCTGAGGAAAAACTTCTTCACTGTGAGGGTGACAGAGCATTGGAACAGGTTCCCCAGAGAGGTAGTGGGGTCTCCTTCCCTGGAGATCTTCAAAACCCGCCTGGATGTGACCCTGGGCAATATGCTCTAGGTGACCCTGCTTGAGCAGGGAGGTTGGACTAGATGATCTCCAGAGGTCCCTTCCAACCTCAACCATTCTGTGATTCTGTGTGATTCTGTAAAGCTATTTGGTAAGTTTTACCCAAAGTGTCCTCAGATTATAGTTTCAGACAAATTTTCTATATTTTTTTTAAGCTTTTCTATATTTCCATATGCTTTCCATATGCTTAAAGAATTCCATTCCCTTGCATTGTTTTTTAATTTGATGTCATCTTTACAAACCCTATTGTACTTTATAAAAACCTTTATGCTGTCCTGAAACTTTTCTATCTTCTTCTTCATTCACTGGTCAATCTATAATTCAGACAGCAGCTTATGTGTTTATTATAGCATAATGAAAGATAGAAATAGAGTTTATCTGATTCCTCTTGCACTGCTAGACAAATAAAACAAAGGGGATGCACTAAATAGAACTGAGGAAAAGTACAATCACTTTGGAAGCATGGTCCGTGCTCCATGTGTTTCCAAATCTCTTAGCGCCTTCACCAGAAAGTGGAGCATGAACAAGAAGTCAAAACTAAGTTTCAGTGAGAAAGCCATATAGTCATCTATTTTAAAAATGGATCACATTCAGCTAGCCTACTAGCCTCATAATACCAATACTGGCGTTTAATGAGGTAAAACGTGATCCTGCTGTTAGTAAAACCTGAATTATTAGAATTACCACAGAAATACTAACTTTCCTTCTATTTAAGATATTGGCTAAAGAAGAAAAGCCTGATTCAGTCTTTAGTCTGATTTCAGTGCAGGATCAGGTATATCATGTTGATTAATTTAGTTCTTCTTTCATAGTTCATGAAACGTGGTTGTGGTTGTTAGAGCCTAGACCTAAACTTGCTCTGAATATGAAATGTCCAATGACATCTGTGGAAATGTTATACAAGGAAAGCATTTTATGTTGATTGAATGTGCATGTTTCAGAACACTATATACCCTTTTTCTCTTTTACACCTGAATATTAAGCTCTTGTTGACATGCCCTAGAAATTTATCCTTGCTAATCTATGGCTTTTTATGTCCAGTAAATTTGACATAATGATTGTTCTAAAAACATCATCCTTTTATCCCTTCATCCTGAAGCTACAGCGTGCTTTTTGTTCAAAGTTGACAGTCTTTTATTTGTCGTTTTGCATCCTCCCCCCCACCCTTTTTAACAAAGAAGTCCCTTCTACTGTCCTGTTGCTCAGGTTTGTATCACATACGATTATTATGAGTAAACTCAGCCTCCCGAAAGTAAAGATTAGATGATTCTGATAACTATCCTGAATACATGGCAGAGTTGAGAATTAGCATCAGAAAGTAGTCACTCTGAAATAGTATTGGTGTATTCTTCTCTGTTGAAGTCTTTTAGTAGAACATATGGACATATTTCATAAGGAGATACAGTAGAACTATATATGTATACTGAAGTAGTTCTTAGCTGTAGGTTTTAACTTTGTTCATACAAGCATTGTTAGTGTAGAGGTGAGTTAGTTGTAAACGACACTTTATTGATCTAACATACAGAAAGCGTGTAAATTGAACACTCACACTTTTATTCCAGGAAAAAAAAAGTCCAGATTTCTGCTAGGCCATTCATACATGCAACATTCATAATAGCCTATACTATTGCTCCACTTAGTATAAGCCAATTAGTCAGTCTAAATAACCTGTTTTGCATTCATGTTCTGCTGGTATTATTTTACATTCATAATGAACAAATATGAATGAATCATTTAAATTCATGTTTAGTCCATTCTTTTAGGTGTATTATGAAATAACTCATTTGTTCCTTTATTATCTTGGAATTTCATTTCATCTGCGTAAGTGTTGTAAGATATTTATTTCTTTTAATAATAGTAAAAAATATATTTCAGCTTCATTTTATAGCATGCTGCTTGTTGCTTTGAGATAATTTATTTAACATTAATGATATATTTTTTCTATATATTATATTTGTCTTGTGCATCGTCTTGGGATAAACTTGTCTCTAACTTACTAAAAATCTGTTATAGAACTTCTATGTATTTTAATACAAATATACAGATCTGCATGAAGTAGTCAACGTGAAGGACAATACAATACTACCTGCTAAAGTGTACTGGATTTTGTAAAACATGCAATCTCTACCAGACTTTTTTTTTGCTTGTAAAGAAGCACTGTTCAACAGCAATTCTGAATTTGTTAGGGTATCACTTCCCTTCATGTTCCCTGCAATAATTTAGGCTACTTTTTCATGCACATCCTTGCATGTATTCTGCACTGCCTTCATAGTAGAGTGTGATCCTCCACAGAAACTTCTGTCCCAGTGTAAGTGGATGCAAAGAGGGATGAGGGGCACTTTCTCACCTCACATCAGTTCTACCAAGCTCTCTAGGCCAGAGAGCATACAGCCAGGAGTCTTGAGAACGTGCTTATTCCCTACCAACCTGATGCTGCAGTTACAGCCCTTTCCTGCATGTTCCTGCCTTAGTCACTCTTCTGTCAAGGCTTCCTTCACATTTTTCTCTCTTCACCAGATTCCTTTGCCTGCCTGTACCAGCGATCACCGGAAAGAAAAAAGTCAACCTTGTGGTTGGATTCTACATAGGATTGGAAGAAGATGGAAATTCAGGATGCGTGGCTTTTAAAGGCACCCATGCCCTACCAGGGAGGGAGAACACTGACCCGTTCTCAGGAAAGACAGTGCTAGATGTAATGCAAATACAGCATATATATATTTTTGAGCAGATACTTCCTACCTATAGTTGCCTACCTATGTTTAGAAAAGTATATGTACACATGCATATATGCACATATTTAACCCTTCATCTTTCCTGACCGCTAACTTGGTTCACTCTGATTTTTGACAATTTCTGTAGTACACTCTGCTTTCAGTATCACACTTGAACTACTTTTCATTTGCTGAGCACACTTTATTTTGCCTAGGTCCTTCCTTCTTTAGGGTCCTGTCTTTAAACCCTCCTCCTTGCTTTCAGTTATAATGCCTGCTCTAGCTTCCTCTTCAAATGTTATGCTGATATTTGTCTCCTGTTGAATTACACTCATTGTTGTGGAGTCGCCCAGCTGATACACCTAAAGCACTTCTGTGCTCTGTTCAGTCTGCTTAAATCCTAAATGGATATGACACGCCAGTTTCTAAAGCTACTGCAAACAAGGAACCTGAAATTCACTTCCAGCTACCTTCTACACAAGATATTGTGCGTAATATGTGTGAAGAACAGATCTACATAGCTGGTGGCTTTAGAGACGCCACCTGAGATGTGTGATGTTGCTGGGATTGGCGAAATATTGCTAAGTGGCTCCTGACATCCCTTTAAAAAAGAAAACAGCATTGGTCCCTGCGTAGTGATTCAATCTTTAACATGTACTTCTCCTGATGTCTTCTTATGAATACTTGTGTCTGTGTACTCCGTGAATTATTTATGTTGCACAAAGGGGAAGTACATGGCCTACGAATAGCTTACATCACACTGAAACTGTTTTGGGATTTGGAGTGAGTTGTGAGACATACACAAGCCTTGCTGTGCATTGCAATATTTAAGGCATTTGTAATCCTTATGCTAGGCTTTAGTGAGGTGATTCACTGCTTAGTTGAATCCTCAAGACAGTATTAGGTACCTAAGCTCCCTGTACTGTGTATGAGGAGGGTAAGCACTTCAGAACAGGAATCTCAGAGTTCTGTTGAATGATAAGCTGATAAAGCTGAATAAAACGCACAAAGAAGGGTTAAGGTTCAGTTACTTTGCTATGTGCAGGATGCAAGAATCAGACTAATCTCTTACTAGGTAGATAGCTTTCTCCACTCAGGATCCACAGTCATAAATACTGTCCTTGTGCATGGTACAAAACCCAGATTTTTCTGTTTGCTTGTATTGTTTTTTGGATATTTTGTGGAAAGCACTAGGGGAAGAAGCCTAATTTAGGTTACGAATTTGAACTTTAGGCATAGGTGTAGAATGGATCTATTCAGCTGGTGAAAAAGGGAAATACTAAGCATAGTTCAGTGGTCCAGCTAAACGCTGATGAGAAAAGATCATTATGTATTTTATTAGAGAATCTGTTTCACAGGAGAAATTAAGAAAGCCTCATCTCAAAATACCTAATGCCTGGTGATTCAAACACTTCATGAGGATGTTAGCAACTCCAGGCACTGCATCACTTATAACCTACTCTCTCACATTTTCTCTTCTGTTCTAAAACTCTTCTGTTTTCAATCTATTGTGAACCCATTTAAAGTGCTGGCCTCTATTGAACACTGTTACTCCAGTTTCTTGGGAATCCAGAGGCTGAATCCAGAGCTGCAGCCTGGTCTAGAACTGTTAAGGTTTCCTTAGGCTTAATGTGTAGGTGACTTTGCTCTTGCCCACAGGTAGAAATTTAGATGCCTACAAGATCACAAGGGCACAGCATAGCAATGATTTTAGAATCTCACAGGCTGAGTAAGGGCAGCAGAATTAAAAAGTAATATTATTTATATGAAATGGCAATAATTATATTAGGGACCATATCTTCTGTTAGCTAAATTTTGTGTGATATCTTTTGACAGTGGTTGTGTGGGACCTATCACTTCTCAGGCATGGGACAACAAGAGAAACAGATGCTTTATTCTCTTATACATGTACTCCTTCCATGTCCTTGGCGACATTAATGGAAAGGGGCAAGCTGGTTTCCAAATTCATTATCTCCTTTGTCTTCAGCCTATAGAGAAATCTCTTTAGCAAAGGAGTAACCCCTTCTGTTTGCAAATTTTAGCGTTACTGTAATTCTTATTTGCATTTTGTTACAACTCACTCAAATATATATTTGCAATTATAGTAAGTTTTTAACAGGTGAAACTGAGCATTTGAGGGAAAAGTGTGCTTCATTATGAAAGCCTCAAAGGCTTTCCGCTTGCTTCTTGTGTTTGCATAATAAGATACAGCTTTGTTTTAAAAAAGTGTCAGGAAAGTTAGGCAATTTAAACCAATGCATTTTAATCTGCATAAATAATATGTGAATTCCCCACAGTAGCTTTCTTTAGTAATGTTCACATTTTTAATTCTACATTTTTCTGAACAGGGTCAAAGTCAGTCCTCTGCCTTCCCTTCCCTTCCCCTCCTTTCCTCTCCCTTCCCTCCCTTTCCCCTTCCCTCCTTCTCCTTTCCTCCTCTCTCCTTTCCTTTCCCATCCTCTCGTCTTTTCCTTCTCTGCCTTCCTTCCTAAGTTTCTTCTCTCAGTTAAGCTAATGAAAAGGGTCTGCTAACTTCCATGGGATGAGAACATGTCTCAAATTTAAGCAGAATGTGAAAATACACATAGCATGCACAGTGCTGGAAGAAAATTGATCTAGTGGTCCAAATATATCTGTATATTTTAAGTTTCCATCAGTGATTGTCCTGTCAGTTCTGGAAGCAGCACAGAATGATTTTAGTCTTGAAGAGGAGGGCAAATGCAAGTCAGAGATGTCATGCCAGTTGAAAGGACTCTGCGGAGGTCATCTTCTGAGCTGCAGTGTCAGGAAAAAGTTAAAAAATTAGAGCATCCTTGAGCATATATTCCAAAGGCCAGAAATGAAGCCCAGAGGTGCATAGCAGATGGTAATATTTTGGCTTCTAAGCTGTGTGCAGGCTCCAGTTATTTGCTTTCTGTTGAGGTGGGAGGGAATTCCATTACCCCTTGCCAGCCTGATCCCTTTTTGTGAAAAATGAAACAAAACAGAACAAAACAAAACTCTCTATATTTATTTATTAAAAGCTGCATATATGTAAGAGTACATTTATGAAAACTTATAAAAAGACTTTATGATTACTGCCACATTCTTTCTTCTATTTCCCTTGTTATCTTTCCAGTCAGATGTGTATTTGAAGATAACGAAAAGTTTGGCCATAAATGACACCATCTTTGGAATAACGAATTAACAGGCAGAATTTAAGCAATGATGTTTAGTGCAAGAGCGGTGTCAAGCTGGCAAGTTCCTTCGCTGGGACAAGATAATTGCTGACAGTGTTCCTATCACTCTGGAGAATCACTGTCTGGCAGAATATCACCCCAGCCCAAGGGTGTTGCATAACCCTCTTCAGAGAAAATTTGTTTTTCCAAAAATGTTTGTCTGACTGGTGATAATTTTCATTCTAAAGATACGCAAGTCTTTTACTCAGTCATGACACAGAGGAAGGATCCTTCCATCCATTTGATTGCAGAGCACAACCGCTGTCTGTTTCAGCTCCACCTTTATGCAAAGAAATTTTTCTCCTCTTGCTGATCCATGAAGCAAATTTTGCATTTCAGAAAGGGAATAACACAAAGGCCACCTAGCAGAAAGAAATATAATAAAGTGCAGAAGTACTGAGATGTCAAGGATTTTTTGTTCTCTGAAACTGCATGATTTTTTTGAGAAACCGAATAAAGGTGTGGAGGATATTACAGTGAAAAAAAGGCCGGTGTTGGTACTAGAGGAAATGGTAGAGGTAGAGGAAAACCTATATTTTCAAGCAGGGAACTTTTCACATGCTGAGGAATGAAAAACATATTTTATACCTTTAGCAATAGCTAAACTGAAGATATATTCTGTCAAGCTGCAAAAAGAGTAAGATGACTCAGATAAAAATTAAAAATTATGATGGCTCAGATGCAACAACAGAGATGATTCAGAAAAAAGTATTTCCTCAGACAAGTCTTCCAGTAAACCAAATGTTATTAAATATTGTAACAAACGTGGCCAAGTACTTATTTCAAGTATTGAAAATGGCTTTTAGTCTTTGCTAGTCATGTGTCATGTGGTAGAAAAGAAATACTCACAAAAAATATCAAGGTATAATTACATACACCTAGTAATATACTTTTCTAATGTAAAAATTAATAAGTTATGAGGACATGCAATTAACTTTAATTTAATGAATTTTATGTTAAAAAAAAGATTTTTTGCTCAAATTTGGAAATAGGAGAAGTTTGCAGAAAATCAAAGTCCTATGCATTTGTGCCACATTAACATTATCCCTATTAAAAGTTAGAGAAAAAAGAGCACTGCTTTTCTAAAGAACTTTGTGCTTGTATACACTCCTATCATTCACACTTTAAAATACTTATAAAAGTCCTTTAATATATGAAATTGGTTTATTAAGATATGAAACACTTGCAATATAATTACTATTTTCTGTTTTAAGTATAGGAACATAAATTCTTCCTTTAACACAGTGGAGAATTTCACACTTGTAGAACTTCTTTGGATCTATGACCATGACCTTGATTTGAGTAGAGGGATGGCATAGATGACCTCCAGAGGTCCCTTCCAACCTAAATTATTCTGTGATGCTATCCTTAACAGCTGAATGCTTCAACAGTTCTGCCAGTTACTGTTTTACAAACATCTTCCTTGGCCCCAGGAACAGATCTGTTTGTTTATGCCATCTTGCAATAGCAATGGCCTTGAACAAGTACAAGGCTCTTGTGGACTGGACTGCAAGAGTAGCGTGTTAGTGTCTACTTGCCTTTTGAACTAGATGCTTGAAAAAGAATGCATTCTTTCTTCATGGCAGTAGCACTTTACATAGGAGATTACCAGAGGCTCTGCAATTTCTCCTAGATTTCAAATATCCAGCCTTTTTTGAAAGATGTTTGAAGGGAGTAACTGGAAAAAAGAAAGGTAATTTCTTTCACTTGTAGGTCAAGCTGAATACAAATGCTGTAGTATTAAAAATTAACTCATGATTATATCTGTTTTCAGTTCTGCATTTTCTAAATCTGATATGTTTATTAAATAAGTAACTTAATGTCACATGTTTCATATCACTGCTTAGGTGAAGGTATTTCACATAAAAATATATGAAGGATGTTTTTGATCCATGTTCTGGTATAAAAAGTCTGGCTGAGAAGCACAGGAGGAGACCTTATTTTTTCACTGCCTTTATACAACATCCTCAACTTCCAAAGAACACTGTGTTCTTCTGATAACAATTTCTGCAACAACTGACCATGTTTAAGATCTTTATAGCGAAATTACTTAAACCTCTTTTGCTATCTTTGGAAGCACTGCATTTTGTTACTGGAAAGCTGGAAAATTGAATTATAAATCAATAAAATGAAAAATAATAGATGTAAGTAATATCACACACTGCAAATTTTAATCTGCTAAATGTCAGGATAGCAATTTTGATGTTCATATTTATTTGCAAAATGGAATGCCTCATTTTTCTAGAAAACTTACACGTGTGTTTATCTGTAAGTTATCCCTCTGGGTTTGTCAAATCCCAGATGCATACACAACATGCATCTATCCTGTGGAAAGGCAAGAATATATTTTTATGCTCTTTCATTTTTTAAGTCATCAGGACTTGCAGTGAGGAAAATATAATTGGAATGACTGTTTCCACATTGAAAGTCTTCTGCATGGCCTCTGTTTCACAGCAATATTTGCTTTGATTACGTGAAGCACGTATACAGAAATACCTACCTTTTGGAAAACTGTCTATACAGTAACAAGTGGAATAGCATCAGCAGGAGAGATCTGAAAAGCTGTGTGTACATTGGAAAATGATGTTGCCCATTAGGAATAGATTAATAGACTGTAACTGTTGGTGTGGAGAACCTCATGTCCAAACTGTTATGAATTCAGAGAGTATACTTCAGGCTGGTTTTAGTGCTGTCCTATGGACTGAATGCCTGATAATAGTCAAAACACATTAAGCATGTAGCTGGATTGCATGTTTTAGTTTATTTTCATCCAAAAGGAATCTAGTTCCTGCACTCTGACAACACTCCACAGGGTGAATCAAGCAGAAGATAGTAAATCGAATGGAAGATTTGCCTCCAAAGCATACTTCTGATCTGAACTAAAAAAAGAGTGATAATAATAAAAATGTTGATGTACCCAAACCGTCCTGGTTTCAGAACATCATGACATTCCTAAGGCATAGGACAACAATTTGAAATAACTGCTCTGGATCACAGTATAGAAAATATTTAAAAGCTGGTTACCCGTATATTTTTGATGACTTATTGTTTATTCTGTGATGGTGCTCTGCAGGGACGTAGCTTGTCAGAACGATAGATAAGAAAGCAGATATATTGCAGATAGTAATTTTACAGTGCTTATTTCTGACTTGCATGGGAAAAGCTATAAAGGCCTAGGAAAAAAATGTTTCTAGGAAACTGATAATTATTTTTTTTAAAAAAGAACATTCCAAATACTACAGACACATTGAACCTTCAATACTTAAATTTTAGACCTGATAAAGGTAGAAAGCCAGCAGCATTATTAGAATTCTCTTGTGGGCAGCTCCATGTTCTGTTCATCAATCTGCTATGCCCATTTTCTTAGCCCTCACTGGGAAATTAAATAATCCTGACTGACAACTGACACGTTAATTGCCTTTGAGGGAGCATACCTTTAAAAAGCAGTAATTTAAAGTCTTCTGCTTTGGTGGAAGAACCAATTTGCAGCATCATCAGTCAGGGTTTTGACATGTAACTTTGCACTTGCCATTTTGTTAATAAAGAATCACACTCGAATCCTGAGAGAGTGTTTCCCTAAAGAGAAACTTAGATGTCTTTGTGAAATTAAGATGACTTTGATAGGGACATGTAATGAATGTTTAAATGAGTTATTAACCTTTCATGACTTCAGTGAGTGTTACTGCAAGACAATTCATCATTATATTGTCATAAACTGCAAAAAGGTGAACATCACAGTAAGATTCATTTATTTAAAAGTTTATTTCTTGCTAGTTTTAGTGCATAACAAAATTGGGCTCTTGTGGGTCTAAGGTTTAGTAAACTATGTGAAAAGACAATGTGTTGCTAATAACTTTGGGTCCATATAAGTAAACAAATGGGATATTAAAAAAATAATTCCCCAAGCAATTAATATTTTCACTGAAGTTCACATTTTCACATGCATGCTGATTATTAAGTCAAGAAGAATATCATCATAGTGCTCCTTTCTATCAAAGGTAGCTTATGCATGTATAAAAATAAAACTTACCAAAAAATACATTTCCTTCTCTTTCCTATGTGAATGTCAATGAAAATGAAAAATTTTGGAAACTCTAATTCAAAACGTTCAGATTCAACTATATGTTCACATTGTGATGGGTAGTGCATTTTGAATACTTTATTCTTCCATTTTTTTAGATGGGTTGGGTGAGTCTGCTGAACCATATTTTCTCTGGTAAAATCAAGGAGTATAAAGTCAGTATGCATCAGAATAAAGAAAGTGCAGCAAGAGATTCTGGCTAACTGAAGAGCATGAGACATGGGGCCAGTGCTATGTAACACTCTTGAAGCCCCATAATGGCTTATAAAAATCATATACAACTATTTTCTTTTGCTTTCAATGAAAACCTATTTTTTTGTATTCAGAAGTCACTTTTGCCTTTTTTTAAACATGCCTTTTTTTTCATAAGTCTGGTTTCCCTCAGAAGGTAGTTTGGTTGGATTTTTTTTTTTTTTTTTTTACCTTCCTAATTAAAAAAATACTTTGATTATCTTACTGCAAAAAATATGGAGAAGAGTATCATATTCAACTCTTTTGAGGAAGTACAATCTTTCATGAAGAAAAATTCTACACTTACCAGGAATTTGTTTTCAGTGCAGCTTTTCAGTCTATTTAGAATAAGAGATAATAATAAGGAAACAATTATTCTTAATAGCTTGTACAGCATGTCAGGTCTTTAGATCTTCTGTTGACTTATCTACAGTTCTCAGTGAAATACAATTAATCAGATAGATACATTCTTTATTTATAAAGGGAGAATTATATCTCACTACAGTAAAAATGCATAATCCTGGGGCATGCTACATACATTCCATATTTCTCTTTACATTAGTGGAAAAGGGTATTGAGTCAATAGTTTTGACTCAATAATTTAATAATTAAAATAGAATTATTCAATATTAGGAAATTAATTACAATAAATTGAAATTGAATTACAATAAATAATAAGATCTTTGGTTCATAAAATATTTTATTTCTTTATTTTCAGAATAATTTTTTAGAAGAAGATGAGAAATTGTCCATGCTTTGAGTTTACTAAAAGCTATATTATTTAGAAATACACTGTGGGTATATAAGGAAACAAATAATGGGAAAAGTAACCGATGTGAAAAACAATCCTTGGGAAGGAAGACTTTAAATAATAATATGAAGCATAAACTAAGACTGAAAATGCACCATTTTGAGGAGGTGATACTTGTTCTGGAAAAGCTGCAAATTATGCACAGTATGAAACTGGAATCGAACAAAGGTATAAGATAATTATCTGCAACAGGAGCTATATGTCCATTTGACACAATTCTATGACAATTATAAAAAGAATGCTGCCCTTTCCTGTAATGCATTTGCTCTTGTTATTTGTCATTTTTGCCATCTTGTCAGCAATTTCAAATTTGAAAGTTAAATCATGGTAAATTGTCACAGTGGTAGTTCAGGCAGTGTTAGGACTACATTTATGTGATTGTTTTAGTAAATGGCTCATTGGAAAAATATTTTCTGCTCAGTTGAAAGTTTTGCTGGAGGGACTAAAGCATATGAATCTGAAATACAAATTCAAGTTATTCATGTGTAAAAATTGACCTTTTCTTGATACATATTTAACAAAAATATTCACTAAGTTGCCTAGACTAACAAGGTCTGTGTGCTTCTTTTTATCATTACAGTTGACAATGAAATGCATCTTCATGCTTTTTTAGATTTTTAAAATGCACTTAGCAGTAGCTAAAATGTAAAATTCACATAAGTATAAAAATTCTTATATTTTACAGAAATTAATTCTTTAAATTTGTTCAGATACATTTTTCTCATGTGCAGTGATCAAATATTTGTGTTGTCCTCTTTATTTTCAGGCAACACAAGAGAATAAGAAAAAGCAATGGTTCTGCATGACTTTTTAAATTTCTTTTTGTTACAAGGTTATCAGTTGTGAATCCACTAGAAATACTGAAGTTACTTTAGCTCAGAATTTGTTGTATCTGAGGTCATCAGCAGAGACATGAAAACTGTAGAGAATTGTATCATCGCTATTTTTTGCACCTGCAGCACAAAGTAAATAAAAAGTATCAAGTCATAGATATGCACATGAGCATAATTTAGTTATATTTCATATCAGAAGCATCTGACTCCACCCAGAATACAAAAGTTTATTATTATACCACAATCTGAGCCAAACAGCTTGGCATGATACTAATTTTCTTTTTAGCTGTTCCAAATTGTAATTAACTGTTGCAGATGAAGTAGAGATTCAGTCTGTTCAGAATTCTTCACACTTGACAGTATGCAAGATACTTAGGCCTCTGCATTAGTCTAGAAGAAAAAAGAAGGTAGAAAATACAGGAAAACACTGAAACATTGAGTTAAATATTGCAATACACATAGAACCACTTCCTGTATGTATTTCTGTAGCATGTAAAGGTCAGTATTTTTTTATGAAACCAATATCTATGTACCTCAGCCAGTAACTTGATTTCTGAAATTTGGAAGCCTCTAGCATCTCTAAAGTAGAGTTTGTGAGTAATAAGACTTTTTGAAAATCACAGGAGTTGTGTTGTTTGCCTTGCTAATTGGCCAGATCACTAGTAAAACATTTTGTTTTCTTAGCTAGTCCGCAAGGAGATGTCAGAGGCTCCCTGGGTGCTGGCTCCAGGTGGGTGTACTAGGAAAGAGATCTGTACATGACTATGCCAGCTGTGTACAGAAAGGCTGGTAAAAGGGTGTGTATGTGTGTGCATGTGTGTGTATGTGTGTGTGCACTCGTACGCGCGTGCAAAGAGTGGCTGTTGCAGAGCCGTGACTTCCTTTCCAGCCTGTTCTTCATTACATGAGAGGGTACTGCTTCCAAAACTGTTGCTTTTCGTCACTGTGTAGGAGAGTTGCACAAGAGGCTTGAATTTAGCTTGTACAAGAAATAGGTATCTGTTCATTGTTAGCACTTGAACATTTACTTTTGCAGTTTAAAAACTATATTTTCAAGATAGTTCTTTTTTGTGTGCTTTCAAGTAGACCAGTAGCAAAATTTTTGGAGCCCCAACTCCACGTGTTAGTAGCAATACTGAAAATGCCAAGCTAGTTATTTGGGGGGGGGGGGGGGAAGGGGTGGCCAAACAGGAGAATGTAGCCTCTTTGCTTCCTTGGGGGCCTTATTCGTTAGGGAGACTGTTTGTACAGCAGATGAAAGCACATGCTGCTGCAAAGATACATCAAACTCAGAATTTCTGTTTGAAAAGATGCTGTGAGTTTTCACCCCATTGTTCACAAGACTCAGACAAAGGAAAAACAGTGACTCTGTTGCTAAAGGGAGAAAGTCAGAGTGGCCTTTGGGGTGGCTTGGTGTCATAATGTTGGAGTGATTCCTGGGATGAATACCTTTCTCATGAAAATTTGGTGCACAAGACAGTAGTTAGGAGTTTGCAGTATCCTATCTCTAGGACATCTCTAGCATATCACTGCATGGAACGAGTTCTGCTCTATTAGGCTGAAGTAGATATGATGAAAACAATACTATAACTGAACTCAGCAGATTTTGATTTAAGAAGAAAGCTATCCTAATCAGTTCTCTTGTTTGTTAAAAATATATTCACAACAGTATCTTCAGAAATCCTGACAACTCTGCTGGCACTAAGAAAAATCACTTCCTTTTGCTTAGAGTAAAACATTTACTTTATTCTCTTTTTTCTATTGTGCTCTGCTCCCAAGGCACCCCAAATCATTTTAATAGTGCTCTTGTTCGCCTAAGATTTTGCAGCCATCCCATTTTGTTGAAAGAGTGATATTTCAAAAGAGGTTCTGCTAAGAGCTCTCTGGGGTTAAGGAGAATTTAGAAACCTATAGATAGGTTTGATTTTGTGCTCACCTGTGACTTACAGAACTTAAAAAAAAAATGGAAAAAAAAACCCCGCTAGCTCTCATGTCCTTTTTAAAGTATAATGTAATCATTACAGATCTTTGCCATTTAGTTCTGTAAGGCTGAAGGGAAAAAAAAAAAAAAACTTACAAGGTCTTGAATAATTTGTGTCCTTTATGTTTAGGAAACCCAATTTCTGGTCCAGCAATTCAGTGACTTCAAAGAAGTTCTAGATATACTGCTACACAAAATGGAAACAATGTTGTACTAGGCATTCAGCCATTCAGAATACGGTAACTTCAGGTATAATGCATTGGTACTTGTATTTTATAGGCGAACTATATAGTCTTAAAGGAGAGGAGCGTAGTCTTTTGCAAAGTAATATACTCTATTCGGTATGCTATGGCAGTTGGGCAACAGGACTGAAGTAATTCTAACAACAAAGATTTCCTGTTGAACTGTCAAGTCACTGATCAGTGTGCGTCATGTCTGAAGAAGAAGAAAGTATGATTAAGGTTATTTGAGTGACTCCACTGCCACGGCTATGTGTTCACTGTCTGTACTGAGACATGCTCTCAGTGTAAGAGAAATGTTTTTATCTTAGTTTAGTCTGAAGCTCCCGATATCTTGATTCTTTTCCCAAGTCTTTTCCAGTTTTATTAGCGCAGAAAACACTCCAGTTTCTCACCTTTCTTTTCTTTCCCCTTCCCCTTCCCCTTCGCCTTCGCCTTCCCCTCCCCCTTCCCTTTCCCCTCTAAGTATCCCCTTCCCCTTCCCCTTCCCCTGTAAGTAATGGACATATTTATAACTTTAAAACTTTCCTTGTATTCTTTAAGATTTTTTTTTTTTTTACTTTTAATTAAGACAATATTTAGTAAAACAAAATTGTTAATTTTAGGTTCTTATAGGTCAAGCTAGAGAAATGTGTAACTACCCAGAATTGGATGATTTTCTTTATCTCAGCTAATACTTCTTAAACAAATACAGTTGACCATGATGTGAGTAATCCAGCTGCAGTTACCTTCTTGGAGAACCCTACACATCTTATAGCCTTGTTGTTAGGACTTTTTCTTGGAATTAATGCTAGGTTTTAGGTAAACCAAAGAGCAGAAAATGCTTCTCAATTTTTCAGGTCATTGATGTGTCACGTTTGAGGAACACAGAGCATTGATAAGGCTATGTGAATTTCTCTGCTGGTAGTTTTGTAATTTGAAATGTTTGGATTTTATGTGGTAGCAACTATTTCAGTGGGGGAGGAGTGACTGGCTAGTTAAAGGTGTTTCTGATATGTATGTTTAGCATACATTTTATTCTTATGAGTAATTTTTAATTTTTTTCCCTATATGTTTAAGTCTTCTTTAGCTTCAAATCTTAGTATGAATAAGAAAATGAATTTAGATTTCCTGTGCCCTGATCTAACCACAACAGAAAAATTAAGTAGCATTTTTTCCTTCCTCTATAGCATTTTGTGGGGAGCCTGATCTTCTAGGTATTCTCAGAACACAGCTACTGGATGAACCACCGAAAGTGATATGGATGATGAAAGCCTGGTTTGTGATCCCGGTGGGACTTTACTGAGAACTATATAGCTTGTCATTCCGCATCATCAAGGCTCAGCTGGTTGAAGCATATCTATGGACAGAAAAAGGTGCAAGCTTTTACTGAAATAGTAGATAGTAGAAAATTAGGTTCTTAGGTATTTTAGAAGGGTAAAATGGCTTTTAGGGGTTCTCAGTTTTGGATTGAGGTCCCTACAGAGGCAATTGTTTAGGATATGTAATAAGAGGCTCATCCCAACACGCACAATGGCAGTGAGGTAGACCCAAAACCCCAGTCAGAGAAATGAGTCTTGTGCCCGGCCCTTCCCAGCGCTGTCCCAAGAGAGCCATCAGCCCTGTGGGCCAGGGGAACACTTATCTCCGTGAGACACTAGAAGGGCTCTCCAGAGCACCTTTCAGACTGAAGGGGGTTACTCCCTGTGAGGTGTGAAACTTTTCATGGGATGTAGGGGAAGAGAATTTTGGGATTGTACAAGATTTATTATGGGATGCTTGGGGGAGGAATCAAAGGAGGGGAGAGGGAAGGATGAAGGTGGTTTAGGGAGGAACAAGCATGGGAAAATAGAAGGATAAAGAGATAAAAGGGGCCAGTCATCTGTAAACAGGCTGCTGGTTAGGACCTTAGTCCGGCCATGCCCTGTACCTGATCCCATCTTCTTATTAAACTCCATTTATAACTGTTTTGTGGGGTGAAGAACTCTCTATTCTGTGTTCGTGTGTGTGTGGAGGTCTAAGTGTCAGAAACTGGAGGGGGACCGCAGGCCATAGGGCCTGTGTGTCTGTAGCGCCAGCAAGTGGGAGAGTGAGAGAAGACAAGTCGGTGGGAGACTGCTAGCTGCTATCAAGCCAGACTAGCCAGTGATAAGGGTAAGTAGCTTGGGAGCCAGCTATGTGTGTGTGCATGTGTGCACCTGTGTCTCTCGGAGTGAGACAACTAGAGAATTTGGCTACTGGAGCGACCAGGGAGTCCCAAACAGCTGCTGCAGAAATTGTGGGATCTGGGGATTGTACTGAAAGGCCTGTTTGCATATGTGTATCTGTCTCTGCGCAAAAGACAACTGGAGATGAGAGGATCCCAGAGGCAGTTCCTGGGCAGAATGAGTGTCTAAGTTCAACTACTGGTAGTATCCATATTTTACAATATATTTATTTCCCACTAATGGCCCTTCATACTTTCATCGTAATTAACCAGAGAAGGGAACGGGGTAAGGCTATTGGCACTATTTGTGCTTGTGTGAGTGCTGTATTTTCTGACTGTGTTGATCTGTCTGGCTGGCCATGTGTGTGTGTGTGTGTGTGTGTGTACTGTACACATATATTTGTGTGTGTTTGTGCCTGCTGGGAATACATGCTCAGCCTTGCGCCTCGCTAGACCTGGGGGCGTGGAACTGCAGTAGCCTTGCCTTTTTGGGCTACGTTATTCAGCAACCCCTAACAGCAATTAAATGTTACTGAGGCACAGTAGTATGACTCTAGTCATAGGGCCTCAAGATTATAAACAATTCTAGTGTGACCGTAAGCTAACACTGTAGCTCAAAATCACCTGCAGGAGTCAGTCTGGCTCCATTAGGGTCTGCAATTCTTCCTATGTAGAACAGTGTGCAGGACCTCAACCTACATTCTACTTGTAGGGTCTTTATCCTTTGATATCCACACCTTTAAATCTGGAGGGGAGAGGGGGCACACAAAGCAAATAGGAGCTATTTTCTTTTTCTTTTTAAACAACCTGTTGAATGTACTTTCTGTTGGATGGCTACATTTAAAAGAAGAAATTGCTGGTTTGTGTCGGCTGAAAGCATTTCCGGTGCAGACTACAAGGATTTCAAACACAGGAGAATGTTACAGACTTTCTCTCATGAGTCAATCTTCTCAGCTGTCTGTGGGAGCTTATTTTAACAACCAGAGATTTAACAAAATAGTTGCTAAATGTACATGCAGCCAGGCTTTTATAAAAGATGCACTTTTTCAAAGATATATATACAAAAGATACAAAGCTCTGACACTAGGGCTGAAACCTAAGGGGCTCGCTCATCACACTGTTTTAGGGTTTATAGGCTATTGTGACCTCATAAGTGTGTTATTAATATGTTTAAAATAGTCATATTAAACTCATAGCCCACATTAAGTCATAGTCCTATAAGTTAGTCCTGAATAGTAATATTTATCAAGAATTATTACATAAAGATAGCTGAGCCTTTTATTTTATTGCATAGAGTCATTTTAAGAGAATGCTTATTCACATATCTCAGATAAGACCTCTATCCCAAAGCCTTTTTTTTTTTTTTTTGCATTTTTGCTGCTGCTACATTATCGTTTTTCATAATCCTACTTAAATTGGTTGTTTTATTCCACCCTTTTCTTATAGAGGAGTTGCAGTCACACCACTGGCAAGTAAGGGAGAAGGCAAGAGGCACTCCAGTTATAAAGCTGAACGGGCTTATATAAACTAAAGCCTTTTCAATCCTTTGTGTACAAAGGCCATTAGAGAGGCCACAAAGTTAAAGAAGAGATGAGATTATGATTCTCATCCTTCACTTTAGTTAGAAAAGCATTGTGCAAAACTTATATAATTTTGTTCACGCCTAATTAACTTAATACAGAAAGAGGGCCAATGCACAAAACTGTAGTGTGAAAGGTTCTGTGGCTACCAGTTCCAGTCTAGACAATCATTCAATTTGAAAATGTCTTGAAAAAATAGTGGATTATCTGATCAAGTATGTCTCTTTATTTTCTCTAATTTCTAATTTACTTATCCCTCTAGCTTTCATGATCTCTTAATGATAGCTATGGCATGTAAAATGGATGCCAGAAAATGCAAAAAGTAAAGCTAACAGTTTATTTATCAATTTAACAGGATGAAATTTGACTGCTGCAACCATGCCTACTAAATATTACAATGTTTATGAGCTACAGTTCAGGTCAGGAAACACAGAATTCAGACTGCTAATGTGATGGCTTTTCAACTAAAATATGGCTTTCTCAACTGTGATTCCTTTAGTTGTTCATGTTACATGAGATTTCATCTTCTGAGTGATATGATATATTTCCTTTTTAAAACTGCCTGGGGTTCTGCTACATGTGGTGTGGAGAGGCTGAGGAAATAGGACCTGTTTAACCTGGGACCGAACAGCAGCGGCCTCCCCCCGCCCTATACCTGTGAGTACACAGAAAGAGCCAGGTTCTTCACAGCAGCGTAGTGTGGGATGACAAGAGACAATGGACATCTATCGAAAGGTGAGTAGTTCATAAACTGAAACTGGACTGCTACCCAACTGGATACAAACAGAAACTTTTTCACTATGAGGATCATCAAGCACTGAAACAGGTTGTGCAGAGAGGCCGTGCAGTCTCCATTGTTAGACATTTTCAAGACTCGACTGGGTAAAGCCCTGAACAACCTGGTCTGATCTCACAGCTGATCCTCCTTTGACCAGGAGGTTGGACTAGAGATCTCCTGAGGTCCCCTCCCACCTGAATTATCTTATGGTCCTATGTTGTTCACTGAATGTCTTCCTTGAATCTCTGGAGAGGACTTTACCTTCTACAGAAGATTGGCTAGAGATGGTTAAGGCTTCCATTGGTGCAGCATGGTTGTTTTTTTTCTCCACATTTTTCAGTTATATTGTGAATACTGTGCTTTGTGAGATTAAATGTTACCAGTTTGGTGAACTTATGTGATACTGGGAATAAACCAGTAGTCCCATATGCACAGAGAGGCCTCACAACAGTGATTCCAAAAAAGGCATAGCTATCTGCAGGTAGAAGCAGCCTGTATTATTTGGAAACCCTAATTTCTTCTAGATAACAGTTTATAAAGGAGCTTTCAAGGTCATGGCCAAAAAGATGACTATACTCAGCAGGACAGGCAAATTGGATTCTAGGTAGAAGTAAAGACCTTGCATTTCCTTCCGAAACCCTATTTGATCAGTAGAGAAAAATGTATCCTAAGCTTAGGGGGAGTGAACCATTCCCTGGAGATAGGTAGAGGTGCTTCCCATTGAATTTATGGATGTAGTTTACACTTATACTGGGGAATACTAAATCAAACGTCCTCCTATTCCGCCCTTTCCCAGATAGATACATAAGGTTGCATTTCTCTCATTCAGTGTCTAAATTAGGTACTTTGGATGTCATTTGAGGATTCTCAGTCCCATAAAACTAAATATTCAGAAGTTGAATGTAGACCGCCTAAAACTATGAACTCCATTAAGAGGGTTGGAGTTTAGGTGCTTCAGAGCTGAGCAAGGGCTTTTCTCAGAATCTCAGTCTCACATGGATTTGCATAATTTATGTCCAAGTACCTCTTTGGAAGATTAAATCCTTTTTGGACCTAGACTTCCCTGTTTAATTCTCTTTTGTCTTACAGGTTGAACATGAAAAGCAAGTTGTGATAAGAGGCCTTCAATAGCATATAATATACTTGGAATTTTATTTTTGCATATATAAAGTAGAGATGAAATTTAGCAATAAATTTCTGATCTCTGTCAAATAGTTTAAGTGGATGGTGTTGTCTGCATACTATGTAGGACTCATTTTTTGGGAGAGATCTATGATATTTTAGTTCGCATATGTTTAAAAAATAAACCTCAAGCCCTAGACATAAATCTCCAGCACTGCTAAATAATATTTGTCATTGTATTTTGGTAGGATAAACCTCCCACACATACTAAAATCTCTGAAATGAAGCACTAATTTATGTTTCACTTACTTAAACGCCAAACTATAAGAAGACTCACTAGAAAGAACGTGAACACCAAAGGATGTTCTGACTCCCAAAATTGAGCAAGGTAAATATATTTTAATTTTACCTTTCAAAATGTGAAATGTATTGTTTACATTTTCTGTTCCATTTATATTTGAGTGTCTACATATATCTTTCATAGAATTGTGTCAGTTTTGGCTGTTTTGAAGCTTGAATATTCAAAGCTTGAATCAAGTCTCTTGCGTAAAGACATTTGAATTTGTAATCTAAAAGGGTAAGAATATTTGAACAATATAAATATTTACCCAGTACAGCACTGAGTAGGAAATAACCTTTATTTTTGAAAAATACTCTTTTTATTAAAAATGTATAGCTCATATTTAACTCTGGATTCCTTTTTGTCCCATTTTTCCCTTTTATTTTTTTCTCTTAATTCCTAAATCCAGAGATAGTTTCCTGCAGGAATTAATGAATTGTGAGTTTTCTCATTGTTTTTAATCTCAGGACTAAAATTAAATTGTGTGATTAGAATTGGCTTCCCATTGAGTTTTATTAGGACAAGTTCTGATTTCTGTGTGAAACCCTGATGTTCTCTCATGTTCCATTAACAGGATATATATTTTGGTGGCATTTTATTATCCTACAGAGTTCTGCTAAACTAATTATAAAGACATATAAGTTTAGATTTATTTTAAGTCGAGCCTTAAAACTTCATCAAGTGCCCTCTGAAAATGCATGAAAATGTTGTATATAGGCAGGAGCTGAGTGAGGGTATCAGGTCTTCTCTGTGGTCATTGCTCCAGGCTGCAGTTATTTGCATGCTTACTGAGCATAGACAGAAGCAGTGGATGAACTTCACATCAAAGCATCTACCAGTAGGTGACAAACTGCTTTCCCAAATTTCTAGTGATTGCCCATAGGTTGTCCTACTTCCTTGCCAAACTCTCCTGCGGTACAAATAGTTGTCTGAAATCTTCCTGAAACTCAATATACGGTAACGCAGAAAGCATTATATAAATCACAGTTTAGCTCTGCTTTTGTTGGTTGCTGACTCACTGACAAAAATTTCTTGCTGCTCTTAATTTAGAAAATAATTATACACCTTCTCTTCCCCTCTCTTTCCCTGTCTGTTATTCCTTTCTTATTCAATTTTTTCTCATTCAAACCAGCAATAACAAGGACAAACCAAGACACAACTACGAATGTTTATTTTGTATACTGTTTATTAGTATTTGAAAATAAAAGAATAAAGTCACGTTATCCTGGAGAACTGCATGACTAGTATTTGTGCAAGTATAGCACTTACTTTAGATATATCTAAGGACATCGCCAAGGGAAACTGCAAGAAAACATAGAAAGGCAGTAGCTTAGTCTTACTTCCAGGAGATAAATAGGAGCTCAGGTTTTCAATCTTTATTATGTTGTCTGTAACCCTTAAAGACCACAAAGAATTCCCTTAGCGCAGCATGAAAAGCAAGAATCGCCATTGTGTATGACTACTGAAAACTCTTTATTTTGATACAAAAGATTGAGTCTGAACACGAGTCTCTGGAGTGCTTTTCTAAAAAAGATGTAGTTGAGTCACAAAAGAGAGGATTTCAGGAGGAACTGTCAACCTTACAGCAACGTGAATAGGAGACTTTCAGGTTCATACAGCAAAGCTTTGTAAAAGCAGTCAAATCCAAGAATCCTCCCAGATGTCAATGCAAAGAATGTATTTTAGAACTTAGAATGCAAATTTTGTAGCTTTCAGATATGCTCTATACCAACTGTTAAGCAGTGAAGTTGACCTGAACAGTTCCAAAGCTACAAGTTATCCAATGATATTAAATCAGTTTTGAGATCACAGACTTCAGACTATCCATTTTGCAGAAATACACCCTGAAGAATATGACTAGAATTTACAAGTTGAAGTGTACACACCTACTTGGAAAATGATATTTTAAATACTTCTTCTAGTCTTTAAAAGCCATCTTAGGGACACTACAATGTCATAGATACTCACCAGTAAAACTAAATCATCCATAACTTTCAATTTCAATAACTCATGCTCTTTAATATAGAAATAAGAAGTTAGCCACATAGCATATTTCAAATGGAAAAATAGACATATTTACGAAGTTTGAGGTGTATTCTGTCTTTGTTGTGCCCAGTAACTTTTCAAAATACTAGTCAATACTCTGAGAGATCACTGGATGGATAATTTATAAAATATAGTTCAACTGAGCAGCTATCAGAACAACATAAAATGATCATTTCAGCAGACACGTAACAAAAAGAAAAATAAAGAAAAAAGAAGACAATAGTTTGGCAAAGTTAAGTTTTTAAGTTATGATTAGAGTGGAGATAAATGGATCTTGATAGATACATAGCTATACATAAAATAACAAAATAGTATGAAGAACAAACAGTATGAAAAATCTAATACTTAATTATAGGGCAAAACAAATGTTCTACGGTTTCCTAAATTGCGAGACCTTTTAATGAGATCAAAAGACAGTACATTCAAAAGCAATTGCTTTTTTCACAGTTAATACAGAGTTTTTACTGGAACTTAGAGTCACATAATAGATTTGAGCACTGTATCAATAATAAGAGCATCTACACAGGAACATAAGAAAAAATAGCTTACTCAATTCCAATCAATAAAATATCTTAAAAATTATATATTACATTAGTTTAAATGTATAAGCTTAAATATTGAGAGCTACTTAGATTGAGTAGCTTTAAAATCACTGGTACCAGTTGATGGGCTTACTAGAGATGATCTTTTGGGACAGTTACGAAACCTAATACTGATTAACTGTGCAGAAAGAATGCTGAAATAAATGGACAATTGGTATGACCTATAATAGCTAGTTGCTATAAGCATTTGTGTCCTCCCAGTGAATATCACCTAGTTCTGGAAAAAAGCACCCTTCTCATTTGTAAGGAAACAAGGGAGGAATCTATGTTTTTTGTTTTTTTATATATACAGATACTCAGAATACATAGTTAAGAATGACAACTGTCCTGCGACCTCTCATCTCTTTAAGGAACCATACAACAAAATCTTGAAATTATATTCATACTTACTATAATGGTTTGAGATTACTCACCTAATTATAAATGTTATCCTACTTGAATCAAATTTAGAAATAGTCTGTTTAGCCATCATTATTGACACATTCAACTGATTGGAAAGAAAAAAAAGATGATTTTCCAATGCGCCAGACACATCTGATAGTCAGTCATCCATTTTTTTTGCCTTAAGATTCATTTCCTGATGCCTTCAAAGCCAATCACAGCTGATTGAACTATATCGAATTGTTTGTCATATATTTGGTTCCTATTTAATATCTTGTCTTTCTCTACCACAAAGCATGGATCTTCTAATTTTAGAGAACCTATTTTCTGACCATGTAGATTTTGGCAAGGCTGCCATGGGTACATACTCCTGTCCTATAAATGGGAGCGCTCAAAATGTATTCATATTTTCCAGCATGCTTTCTTTGTTTATGTTTTTTCTAGCACTATTATTTCTATTTTCCTAAGGCTTATTTGAGAGTTTATAGCAATTTTTCTCTCTCTAAGAAAACATGTTAACTTCCTACAATCCTCAAAATCTGCACAATAAAGGAACGAGTCTTTTTTTTTTAAGCTCCTGTGCATTGAAATTTCTGTTTGATTAGCATCAAAGTCTTTGCTGGCACATCTCTCAGGGTCACTGGAACAAACTTTACACTATGTCCTCTAAGTCTCACAAAGGATTTTAACTGTTCCAGGCTGTATAATTAGTTAAATGCTCACTGGCTCAAGATCTCCCACATTAGGGGATTTCCTAATTGCAACTACTTTTTTTTTTTTTAAGTGACTTTTTAAAATTGTTTTTATCAGAAACTCTATCACTTTCAAACAGCTGTTATTTCTGTCAGTTGCGAAGAGGTACAGGTAGGTCTGAATCATGCAGGAAGGCTTGGTGTGGGCCAATCACTATACATCAGCCTAGATGGCAGAATTATCAACCCTCTTGCTGACAGTTTGCTTATTTCCTTAATGAAATTCAGGCCTTCAGTTGGTAACAACTTAGCCAGTTGGCTGAAGATAAGAAAACTGCAGCCTTTATATATCCTTAGTTGTTCAGTTTGCTCTTCTAGGACATCTTATGGAACTTTAAATATTTCAGAAGTCACTTAAAAAACAAACCTGTCTTTCTTTAGGGAAGTCAAACAGGCTGATAAAGAGATAAACAAAAATATCTTAACAGCCCCATCATTTTCGGTCTACAGGGAAAGCTGAAAGAATTTGTGGAATCTAAAACTATCCTCCAGAGCCTCAGTTTTACATTAGAAAGTAGCATTTTTTTTTACCATTGCACTTAAAAGGTTCTCAAGTGTATTCCCAGTATATGACTTAATTTTCTTTTTGAATGAAAAGGTTGCAGTGTCTATGTGCCTTATGCTACATTATTTATTGCACTTACAAAGAATTCTATATACTTTCTCCACATAAAAAGGAAAATTTTCCTTATTTTTTATGCTGCATCTCCTTCCTTTCTAAGCATTCCCCATTTCTTCAGAAATATTTGCCCTCCACAGTGTGTTTATCAATAACACTGAATCAGAGATCAAGCTACCTAGTTGCATTTTATTATCCTATTGTTGAACTGATCATATGCGTGCAAAAGGCAAAGGAAGGCCTCTCTCCTTTCATAGCTTGCATCACAGTGGAAAAAAAGTAGCTTAATGTTTTATTCAGTCTTTTCTCTTTCAACAGGAGTAAGTCTAAAAGGGATCTCACAATATTTTTTTGTGACTTTCAAAGGATTCAAACCAGTGAAATAAATCACTGCATTGAAATATGCTACAAAATCTCTGTTGCCTGTGTCCTAACAGGTACGTGGCTCAGTAGGAACAACATAACATGTTAAGTAAGAGGGTGGTGGCAGGGGCTATAAAACACTAAAGAAGAAATGCTAAAGAAGGGCCCTTCATAGTAATAATGGGCAACTTCATCTACAGGTCGGTAAATGTCATCACGGGAATGTGTTGAGCATAAGCAGCAGGGTTTGGGTGGCTGGGCCGTGGGGGTGCCCCACGCAGGAAGGGGCCAGGAACTGCCCTGTGCTGGCCACAGCCTGTTCCAGCTGTCCCTGAAACTGGCACAGACTGCCTATCCTGCCCTAAAACTGCAACCTCAGGAGCACATGGCACCTCTGCTCAAGCATGTTTAAGAGCTGTAGCTGCTTGCACTAGAAAACACAAGAGAAACAACAGGACATGTGAAGCGACATAGGAGGACACATGTGAGAACCCACAAAAGGAGATGTGGGAGGAAACGAGAGAGGAGATACAGGAGGACACATGAAAGGAGACGTGAGGAGAAATGTGAAGAGATGCATTTGGAGAAATGCAATGGAGGAGGCACGTGGAAGGGAACATTGCTGAGGACCTGGCTGGAGATGCACTCTTGGATGGAGGTGCTCCATGCTGGAAGAGGGATGCCTCTGAGGCACTGTGGCCGGTGGGGGGACACACTCTGGGCAGGGACACCCCTGAGGAGGCACTGTGACCTGTGGGTTAACCCTGTACTGGGACACCTGTAAGGAACTGCAGCCTGTGGATATCCCATGGGTTGGTAGCCTGTGGAGGACCCATGCCAGAGCAGAGGATAAGTAAGAAGCAAGGAGCATTGGAGAAAAACAAGTAAAAAGCAAGGAGCAGCAGAAAAACCACTGCACGTCGACCTCAACCTCCTACGCTGCCCATTGCTTCACTGAAGTGATGAAGATGGACAGAGTGCAACTCAGGGTGAAAACACATGACTTTGAGAGGAGGAAGAGGGAAGCAGAGGTCTTTGACCAAATTTGAGCCTGGGGAAGGGGAAGAAACATGTTTCTCTAAGTGTTTGTTTAATTATCTTTTCTGTTTCTCTACTCCCAAATTAGTAATTAAAAGTTTATGTTCAACTGGCAACCAATTGGAATTGGGTAATTCCCAGAATCAAGACTATTTTGCCTGTGACAGGGCTGTAAAAGAGATAAAATTTTTAAATACCAGGAGTTATTCCTTCTCAAAGGTGCTTTTTAGAGAACCACAGGAAAAACAGCAGCCCTTTAGTTTGAGAAGTTCTAGTTGCTTAGTTAAGAGGCTATTAACTGTGATCACTATGTACCCCTTTTTGTAGTTGCAAGATAGTTTAAAGATAGTGTATTAGAAAATCAGATGAAGACTGATGTCTACTGAAAGACTCTCTAAAAGCACAGAAATAAAAAAGGAAAAGCAGTGTGGTTAAAATTCCTAATAAATAAGACAATTAGAAGTGAAAAGACATCATCCAAAATGCATAAGTTCTGCTCGAATGAGAAAAATGAAAGAGAAAATTAACTGTGCAAGTTAAATGAAAAAACTAATAAGACAAGCCAAAAAAGTCAGTGAGGAATGATCTACCAAAAATAAAGCCTAGCAATAAGAACTCTGTCATATACATCAGAAGAAGGAAGTCTTGCAGGAGCTGATGGAGCAAATAGGTGACGGAAGTGAGGATGAGGGAAGATCACAGATAAAACGGTAAAGCATTTTTTTGCATTACTGTTCCATAAACTTACAGATTCTACTTTAGATGGTCTGCGGCAAGGAAATGTGTCAAACTGGAGTGTATATGGAGAAAGTTTTATAAGAAATAGTTAGATGTATACAAGAAATTGCAAGGACTATACAAGAGTCACCAACTTTTCTAAAGGAAATCACATGTGAATTAGCAGAACTAGTAACTACTATATATAATCATGCTGCTTAACAAGATTCTGTGCAACACATCAAGGCAGCAAACATGATGTTCCCTTTTTTTAAGGTTTCATATAATTTTAATAGACTGATTTCTGTAATTTGCAAATTATCTAATGCCAAAGAATGGTGTTACAAACTGTTCTCTCTTAGGAGCAATTCAAGCCTATTTGAATTTGTAGCAGTAGCGAGAGATCTTGTAGAGAGGTGAGTGGACTAATATAAGGTAAGTAGATTTGTAAAAAGCTTATAAAGAGCTCTACCACCTAAAGCTCTTCAAGAAACAAAGCTGCTATGGGTTAAAAGGGAAATTTTGATCGCTGCTAAATACCTGATTAAAAGACTATGAATATTCAGTGTGTGCAATGACTGCACACTGACCGTACATTTTTGCAACATCCTTACAAAGAAGGTAAAGGAAATGCATATTCAAGATTGCGCATAACTCATGGAATAGAGGATAGGCACTGAAATAACAAGCTGCAATTTAAAAAACAAAATGTAAGACCTCTTCTCCCAACATCCAATTAAGATATGGTACTCTTGCTGAAGAAAATTGTGAAGGTGAACATTGTCAGAGAATTGCAAAGGACCAACAAACTCATGGGAGAACAGTCCAAGGGATTGGTAAGAAATGTACAAAGGCAACCTCCAATACAGGACCTCTGGCTGTTGGAGGCTAGGAGTGCCTGCCACTGGGATGACACACTATATTGCATACTTCTGTCCTTTCACAGAATCATGGAATGGTTGAGGTTGGAAGGGACCTCTGGAGATCATCTAGTCCAGCCTCCCTGCTCCAGCAGGGTCCTCTAGACCACATTGCCCAGGATCGTGTCCAGGCGGGTTTTGAATATCTCCAGCAAAGGAGACTCTGCAACCTCTCTGGGGAACCTGTTCCAGTGCTCAGGCACCCTCACAGTGAAGAAGTTTTTCCTCATGTTCAGATGGAACTTCCTGTGGTTCATTTGTGCCCATTGCCTCTTGTCCTGTTGCTGGGCACCATGGAGAAGAGTCTGGCCGCATCTTCTCGACACCCTCCCTTCAGCTACTTGTACACATTGATGAGATTGCCTCTCAGTCTTCTCTTCTCCAGGCTCAACAGGCCCAGCTCTCAAAGCCTTTCTTCAGAGGAGAGATGCTCCAGACCCCTCATCATCTTTGTAGCCCTCCACTGGACTCTCTCCAGGAGCTCCATGTCTCTCTTGTACTGGGGAGCCCAGAACTGGGCACAGGACTCCAGGTGAGGCCTCACCACGGCTGAGGAGAGGGGCAGCATCACCTCCCTCCACCTGCTGGCAACACTCTGCCTAATGCACCCCAGGATGCACCATTGGCCTTCTTGGCCACCAGGGCACACTGCTGCCTCATGCTTAACTTGTTGTCCACCAGCACTCCCAGGTCCTTCTCTGCAGAGCTGCTTTCCAGCAGGTCAACCCCCAGCCTGTCCTGCTGCATGGCGTTATTCCTCCCCAGGTGCAGGACCCTGCTCTTGCCTTTGTTGAACTTCAGGAGGTTCCTCTCCGCCCACCTCTCCAGCCCGTCCAGGTCCCTCTGCAGAAGAATGGCAGCACAGCCTTCTGGTGTGTCAGCCGCTCCCCCCAGTTCTGCATCCTCAGCAGGCTTCCTGAGGGTGCACTCTGTCCCTTCCTCCGGGTCATGGATGAATATGTTGAACAAGACTGGACCCAGGACTGACCCCTGGCGGACACCACTAGCTACAGGCCTCCAACTAAACTCTGTGCCTTTGATCACAACCCTCACAGCCCAGCAGTTCAGCCAGTTCTTAATCCACCTCACCAATCACTCATCTAGCCCACACTTCCTGAGCTTGCCTATGAGGATGTGATGGGAGACAGTGTCCAAAGTCTTCCCGAAGTCAAGGTAGACAACACTGATTGCTCTGCCCTCCTCTACCCAGCAAGTCATCCCATCACAGGTGGCTATCAGATTGGTCAAGCATGATTTCCCTTTGGTGAATCCATGCTGACTACTCCTAATCACCTTCTCCTCCACATGTTTAGTGATGACCTCCAGGAGGAGCTGTTCCAACACCTTTCCAGGAATGGAGGGGAGACTGACTGGCCTGTAGTTCCCCAGGTCCTCCTTCTTGCGCTTTTTGAAGACTGCGGTGACGCTGGCTTTCTTCCAGTCCTCTCCTGATCTCCTTGACCTTTCAAAGATGATCGAGAGTGGCCTAACAATAACATCTGCCAGCTCCCTCAGCACTCGTGGGTGCCTCCTATCGGGGCCCATGGATTTGTGCATGTCAGGTTAGCCCAAATGATCTCTAACTTGATCCTCCTCAACCAAGGGAAAGCCTTCCTTCCTTCAGACTTTCTCTCTGGTCTCTAGGGTCCAGGATTCCTCAGGACTGGCCTTAGCAGTAAAGAATGAGAGGCGGCAGAGGCGGCATTCAGTATCTCTGCCTTCTGTGTCCTCTGTTGCCAAGGTCCCTGACCCATTCAGTAGCGGGCCCACATTTTCCCTAGTCTTCCTTTTGCTCTGGATGTATTTGAAGAAGCCCTTCTTGTTGTCCTTGACATCTCTTGCCAGATTTAACACCAAATGGGCTTTAGCCTTCCTCATTGTCTCCCTGTATACTCTAATAATATTCCTATATCTGTCACAAGTGGCCTGTCCCTGCTTCCACCTCCTGTACGCTTCCTTCTTCTGCTGGAGTTTTGCCAGGAGTTCCTTACTCATCCATGCAGCTCTCCTGCCTGCTTTGCTGAATTTCTTCCTCAGAGGGATGCACTGATCTTGAGCCTGGAGGAGGTGATGCTTGAATATTAACCAGCTTTCTTGGACCCCTCTTCCTTCTAGGGCCCTACCCCATGAGATTCCTCTAAGTAGGTCCCTGAAGAGGCCAAAGTTAGCTCTCCTGAAGTCCAGGGCTGTGATCTTACTTAGTGCCTTGCTTCCTCCTCACAGGATCCTGAGCTCCACCATCTCATGGTCACTGCAGCCAAGGCTGCCCCCAACCTTCACATCTCCAACTAGACCTTCTTTCTTTGTTAGTATAAGGTCCAGGAACACACCTCTCCTTGTTGGCATCTCCATCACCTGAGTCAAGAAATTATCATCAATGCTCTGCAGGAACCTCTTTGACTGTTTGTGCCTAGCTGTGCTGTCTTCCCAGCAGATGTCAGGGTGGTTGAAGTCCCCCATGAGAACCAGGGCCTGTGATCGTGACGCTACTTCCAGCTGTCTGTAGAAGACCTCATCGACGAGTTCTTCCTTGATGAACTTCCTGTGTTCCAGGACACAGAACTCTTCCTGACTATTCCCCATGCTGTGTGCATTGGTATACAGGTATTTCAGAGAGCCAGTCAAGCCTGCAAGCTTCCCAGGAGAGGTGCAAGAGGATCCTCCATAGCCATGTCCCATGATGTCTCCCCTGGCTACATGCACCCGCTGGAGGCATCCTGACTTGAGTGTTGTTTTACTGACTCTCCTGCCACTATACCACTCCCCTTCCCCCATCTTGCCTAGTTTAAAGCCCTCCTTACCAGGCTGGCCAATCTGTTGGCAAAGCCATGCGTGCCTCGCTTGGTAAGGTGGATCCCATCTCTCCCCATCAGCTGTTGATCTTCAAACAGGGTTCCATGGTCATAGAAACCAAAGCCCTGTTGCCAACACCAGCGGCACAGTGGCACAGCCAGCTGTTAACTTGGAAAACTCATCTACTCTATAGAACTATGTAGTTTCTCTACTCTTCCAAAAAAATTTATATTGCAAGAAGAACAGTAGTTTCAGCCCCTTTCATTTCCATAAATTTATTTTATAGGTGACTAAAGATTCTACAATACTGTACATTTTTATTATTAACTTAGATGCTATGAATACAAGTTATGAAACTTGCAGTCCTGCCCATTTTATAGATGAGCATCATACCACTTCCAACAAATTAAGGTTTCTATTTCTTTACTTTTCTCTTTAAAGAATGTATTATTTCATTTTCAAAAAAAAAAAAAGTAAAACTAACCTAAAATGGCCACAATATTAAAAAGACAAATATGCATTAAAATATTAGTTCACAGCACCTGAAAGAGTAATATGAAATAACACAGGGCAAAGAGAAAACAAAAATAGAATTAGTCAGGTCCTCCTACAATTCAAGGAGAAGCTGATATTGAATGAAACTAAAAGGTGAGTCACTTAATATGTGACTGCTATTTTTCACTTAAATATAACCTGTGGAACTCAATGTTGTAATGCTAAGTGCTTAGCAGATTAAAAAAATGGAGTAATTGTATCTAAACAATAACTCCTATAATAATATCATTAGGATTAAATGGTATTATGCACATAAATCTTTCTGCTTTAGAATCCATTGTTAAACATTCAGGATTGAAAAACTTTTATAAATAGATTATAATGTAGTTGTGCTATCTGATACAAGCAAATTGTCAGAGAGAAAATAGCAAATTGGACAGATCATTGGTCAAATTCAATATGCCATTGTTTGCTTGCAATACTTTTGTTTGCTGTACATAGGCATTAAGTAGCTCTAACTCAATAGCAATCAAATCCTAGTTTTGATAACAATTTACAGTCTAGAATATTGCTTTCATGAATAGGGAATGATTTATGATTCCTGCAGTTACACCCAACCAAATCCACATTCATATACAACAGCTGTTCTACACTGCAGACCCATCCACATGAGGAAGGGAAACTCTGTTTTTGGAGCAACTGTCAGGGAGCTGCAAGAGCAGGACTGCTCCCCCAGAGTCATAGGGGCAGAGACCTCACCAACAGGACACAGCTCCACAACATCAAAGCAGGGTGATAATGTAATGAGCCAGGGCCAAGGTCCATCCAGGGTCTCCAATCAGCTTGTCATAGACAGGACTAGAGACAGATTTCCCCCCACTCTTCTGATATAGCTCTGGCAGGAAGCAAAAGCCACCAAACTGAGCTTAAATGAGAGAGCCTAATAGGCCTAATTAAGGCCTATTAGTGTAGTCAGGCCCCTGATACCAACAGTAATATAGAAGTGCTAACAAATGCAGGTAGAGGAAGACAGGTGGGGAATAATAGGAAGTCAGAACAGAAATGTAAAATGTTTTCTGGAATTACTATGCGTATAGAATTGCTTTAGCTCTACTGAATAAAAAGTTCTCTTTGCTATCTTAGTTGTAATGTCCTATGGAAGTTCTGAAGAGGGTAAGACCATCTCATTACATTCTCTCACTTCCTTCAGCCAAAATGGAGGGAAATGAAGCTTCTAGAGCATCTGGAGTAGCATTTTTTGCTGTGAGACAAGAAAATATTGTTCTGTAAAATCAAAATACTAAATTAGAGTTATTTGGAGTCTACAATGCAAATCTAGGCAAGAATCCACTTTCAGTGAAGTGAAATGTCTCAAAATCTGAAAATTTTCTCATTCTGCCTTGTGATGAAACAAATATTTTTCAATAGAAAGCAAAGAGAGCCGTTTATCCCCCAAAATAGTCCCATAGGTTAAACAGTCCTTTGACATGCAGACTTTCATTCAAACCCTTTCTCTTCCTAAATCAGAATTTGGATTTGAACTGCTATTTTCCACTACCAGCAAAAATAGGTTAACATTTCTGTCTTTTTTGGTTGGGTTCTTTTCATTTAAGTTAAATATCTAATATCTAAGTACTCAGTGGAACGGAGACTCGAACTTTGACCTTACCCATTCTAAATGAATTTTTTTAACTACTATTTTTTTGATTTCTCCAACCCCACCCCTAGGAAAATGAGGGATTATAGAGTTAAAATTCTTTAGGGTTATGTTATGTTCCAAGATAGTTATCACATTAATAAATGAATCTGTTGTTTGGCTTCCAAAGTCTCCCAGGAAATGAGTGGTTGAAGTGATCATTGCTATTTATTTCCTTTGAAATGAGAGTATTAACAAGTAAATTTCAAAGCTAGCTGCTGCATGTACTGTAACAGTTCTAAAGAAGCCGCTGGTACAATATATTTCTTGCTAGTTAATTTTCTTAAAATGCAGAACCAAAATAATCAAACAGCATACAAATATGAAACACATTTTTCAGCTCTCAGGTATTACTTCACAGTCATATGGCACAACTTGTAAACAGGCCCTTAAAACACAGAATTAGTGCCATAGTATACCAGTCATAACCATTTCCCAAGAACAGCCTTTCCCAAAATAATCATATTATCTAGTGCCTGCACCATATCTATAGCTGCACCTGTTAAGTGTTTCCTCTCTTCCTGAAAGCAGATGTCAGATTTATACCTGTAGCACAACCAAGATTGCAAATATTAATTAATCTTTTACAGCTAGTGACTGAATGAGCCTGACTGACACGTACAATACGGGTAAACATAAGCTTCTCGGTAAGTAGCTTCACAGATGCTGTTTGGCAAATGCTGGGTAGGGATGCATACCACTTGAGCACTACTTGAGCAGAGACTGAAGGACATGCTTTTCGCCTATACTTTGGAACTTGCTGTATTGGATAGTCGAAGTACATTTTAAAGAGATGAATGTTGCAATGATTTTAGTAATTTCTTTAATTTTAAGTCTTTTATACATTTAATAAGCAACGAGTTGTATGGAAAATACCAGTCCTCCAGAAAGCAATAGTTTTCTGTGAATTTCGTGGAAAATGTGGGTGGTATCATTTTCAATATTTATCTGTGTCATAGATACTTCTAGTAGCTAGTGCATAGATACTATGTTCTTGAACAACAGTTACGCCTGCCTGAAGAGTGGTAAAAAGCAGTTGTTAGAAAAAGGAAGATAAAATAATAGAAGGAATGGGTTTAAATCTGTCTAACCTAGGCACCAAACTTGTATCAAAATTGTAAGTTTCTAAGGATGCATTCCTTCTAAAGCACATGCCTGTGGGTAAGGGAGAGAAGAAAATTTCTTTGAAGGAGTAGAGAGGAAGATCTTGTCTGCCTAACTTAACGGCCTGAAATTAATACCACCCTGAAAATACGTCATTGAGTAAGGAGAGTGAAGATACAATGTTAAATATGTTAAAAAGACACTACTTCCTTGCACAAGAAAAACTACAAAATCTGAAAGGTGCTAAAATTTTACCAGTTTTCTCTTAGGTAGGGAAGATGACTCTGTCATCAGAAGCTGTTTGCGGGAACTGTATTACTACATGTAATGATCAGCTGCAGGATAAGAGTATAATAGTCTGTGACCAAGACTGAAGCAGAGTGAAGACCTGACAGACACTTATCCCTTAGAAAGGATGGCCAGGGAGAACACGAAGAAAGATCTCAAGAATAGCTTGTTCCTAAGAACACCTGTACTGTAGTTAACTACAACTCAGAAGTTGTAGTGCTATTTTCTGTAGCAGATACCTGTTATATCAGAGGCAGAGCCACTCTTCAGCTACCCCAGTACATCATACTACATAAGGAATGTTAGTAAACATAGTAAAGATCAGGGAGCTGCAAGCTTGCGTTCATTAGGACTTGATAGCCTGCCCATGCAGGCACCATTTTTGTTCTCACTTGGATCATACTTCTCTGAAGAGTAGATGAAAAAAATGGGCCAATTTGCACAATTTTGTAGGGTAGAACCATTTGGTTATGTTTTATTTCACTGAATTTCAGATCAGGCACAGAACAATAGATGCACATCTATCCTGGAAGGGGTTATTGCTTGGAAAATGGATTGCTGTCCCTATTCAATGGGTCATTAAATGTAAAAGTGTTTGAATTCTGAATGATTATTACAGTGTTGTAAAATTATATTGAAATTCATTTAACTCTTTATACCAAGCAGCAACAATCATAGCAACAACCATAAGTGATAGACAGCTTTAAACAACTGCTCAAATTTGCCTCCGCCTGGAATCAAATTTCACTTTGGAAACATATGTATAATTTGTTTAAAATGCTAGTTTAGTGAGCATTTAGAAAGTATTGACTGTTAGAGAAGCACTATTGAAATAAAATGAATATCTGGTGCTACCTTGGATTTTCTGTAATGAGTCCACTATAGCTGGAGTGTAAAACATGGACTCGCAGCTATTTGTCATTTCTGAGACTTGGATGAATTCATGCACTGTGGCCACCAACACTCTGGGAAGCTGTCCATGTTATTTTTTCTGGAGCTCAGCAATCAAATCTGTGGACTTTGACTATAATAGGAAAGTCTCAATTTATATTAAGGTACGGACTCATAATTAACTTGCAGAATTAAACCCAATTTAATTTGGACCCCAATTTTGCGGGTCCAAATCTTACAAACTGCTGAATGCATTCCCTGGATTATTAAACTGTTGAACACAATGAAAAGGAGAAACATATCTTCCAGATTTTAACAGTACTTTGGACCCAGATAAAGGACTCGGGTCAGCTTGGAGAGAAAGCAGAGAAACCAGCCTTTGCTAAGGAGCCACTTTTGCTTCCTTTTAGATTGCTAGCCTAAAAGTCAAGAGTAGATATTTAACTTTGCTTCCTGTCTTCCTCATGTTCCCCATCACAGAACAGAGAAGGGCTCATGAATATTGTGGTTCTAATTCCATGTCTAAAGGACAGCAGTGATTGCACTTCCGATGTTCTTTTATTAGTTTTTACAACTTATTCCTTTATTCATCTTTTCTTTATCATTCATTTTTTTCTTTATCTTGTTTAATACTCTGCTCTGCTAACCTTTGTCAATACTCCATTCTTATGTCCTCTACCCTTAATTGACCTTGATTCATCTAAGAAAGAGGATGATACGATGAAAATGTAACCACTCAAACAGAGATAATAAGGATGCTCACAGAGAAAGATCTGTATCAGGTAGTCAGTCTCATAGGTGAAGCAGTTGTGACCCATTCTGAAAAAAACAGTCTCTGAAAAGCAAACCTCCAAAAAGCCTACATCTTCTCCAGCTGACAAACCTGATTGTCCTGCTCATGTCTCTCCATCTTCCACATCATATGCACAGTACTTGTATATTTAAATGGTGTGTATTTCTTAAGCCTCTGCATGCATCCCCCATGACATTAATTGAAGAAAAATTGCTTTACTATCTGTCGAATCTCTAACTTCCACTTTTCAGGAGCACATCCTCAACAGGTAATACGGTATGGCTACGCATATCCAATTCTGTAGAACAGCACCAATTATGACTAAATAAAATGTATCCAGACTCTTTTGAGAACTAACCCATTTTCTGTATAAGAGTTAGTCTACAATAAAAACACCGTTTTACATCTGAGCAGATGGTTGCTCAGATGTGATGAATATCATAGTTGACTTAGCTGCATGGGAACTACTGTTTCAGTATTGGAGGCCAATCTAGGAGAGTGGGCCCTTACCCCTTTGATGTGAATAGCAGCAAATGTATGTATGAATATAAATGGCTGGGTAGCTGCATTGCATGGCAAAGTCGGTGTCATTGCTTTTGATGAGAACGAGAGGCAGCTGGAGTATATAGAAAAAAATTCCTCTTCTTGCTTGTGGATCATCAAGAAACTTGAAATATATTAGTCAGGCACCAAGACTGCATCATTTTAAATTAGATGTCCTACCAAAGATAACATAGTCCATCTTGGATATATTTTGAAGGCTTCCAACCTGTCTGAAGCCTCTAACTATGTGCTGATCTTTATCATAATGATGCCAGCAATTTTTAAGTTACCTCAAGCTATACGTTTTCCATGACGTACCAAAAGAAAAGATTAAAAATGCCCCTTATTACATGCAGTATCCAACAGACAGCTGAACAATTATAATGTATATTCGATATTCTCCTTATAAATGTTGTTTATTCCTTCAAAATGCTGTTTGAAGTGATGCTTTAATCAAAACTATATTTGATTACATAAGAATTTGCAAAAAAAGATACATTTTTTAAACCTTTAACCAAACGTGCAGAGGCAATTTTACATTAAATTCTTAAAAGACAGACTCATGGGACAGAAGTGAAAAGTACTTTTAGTAGCTGAGTTATAAGAAACCATTGAACCAAAGGGATATGAAATGTAAATGCTGGCAGACCCTTAACTATAGCATTGCAAATGGTGACACTGTAATCTGACACTAATCGTCCTATCATTCTTCAAAAAATAATGTACTGCAGATGAAATATAATGACTATGAAGCCCACTTGAACATAAATCAATAAACTAATAAGCTTGTTAAAAGAAAATAATTACTTGGCTGTAGTCTTTGAAGAGCATCTATTTATTTTCAAATCCTCTGAAATACAAGAACAGAAAAAGGAATAAATCTTGGCACAGGAATAAACTTTCCCTCTTGGATTTCATGATAAATTAATGATTAGCAGACTGCTTGTATGTAAGGCTATACAGTTGAATGCTCAAAAGCCAGGAAAAGAGAGTCATGCAGCCTTACTATTAGTCGAAGGCCAAATCCGGCAACCCGATAGAGGCAAGGCTCCCACAGCTCCATATCCCCATGTCCAACAAGTAGAAATTTCTAGGCTGAGCATGTATTCCCAGTCGGCACACACACAAACACATGTATACAACACATATATATATGTATATACAGCTGGCCACACAGAACAACATACACAGATACGTGCAGCACTCACAAAAATGTGCATGAAAGTGAGCACGAATGGCCTCACCTTCTTCCCCTCTCTGGCTGGTCAGGAGGAAGGTCCATTGGTGGGACATATATGCATAAGTATGTACAGCGTGGATCCCTCCAGAAACTGGGCTTAGATACCCAGTCCACGAGTAGCTGGGCCCTGGATCTCCAGGCCCCCAGTTGCCAGCTCCTGAACATATGAGCCCTTGAGGACCACAGGCCCCTCCAGTGGCTGGTACAGATCACCCCTCCCCTCATACACACACACACACGCACACGCGTATGTGTGTGTATACCCATCAATTAGCTGACCTTGGATGTGCAGTCCATATCGTAGCTGGTCCCGGGTCCTTGTTCTTCCCAGGTGCCTCACCCCTGCAGATAAACATTCACACACACACATGCACACATACCGACACGCAGAGGCAGGTCTCATTTGACCCCTCCGGCAGTTGGTCAGGACTCCCCTAGTCCCTCTGGTAGTTAGGTCCTCCTATGGTCTCACTCCCAGGGGCACATGCACACACACCTGGCTCCCAAGCCACCTCACCTACTCATTGCCTAATCTGACTGGATACTTGCTAGAGATCACCCACTGCCTTGTGTGTCCTCACTTGCTCCAGTTGCTGGCACCACAGATATACTCTGTGACTCAAAGTCTGACTCCAGTTGCTGGCACTTGGACCTCTACACACACATACACACAGAACAGACAATTCTTTAACCCAGAAAATAGTTAGAAATAGAATTTAATGTGAAGATAGGACCGACTATGCTGATCAGGTGCCAAGCATGGCCAGACAAGCGTACTGACCTGCCCCACTTGCACTTGACCAGTCCCTTTTATCCATTTATCCCTCTATTTTCCCATGTTTGTTCCCCCATAAACTCTCTCTCTCTTTCCCTGTTGGTTCCTCCCCTAAACATCTTATAATAACTCTTATGCAATGCTGAAATGCTCTTCCCTGCATCCCACAATGAGTCCCACACCCTGAGGTGATGCTCCCCCATCCCCAGTCTGTGAGGTGCTCTGGGGAGCTGCTCCAGTTGGCTCATGGTGACGGGTGATAGGCATCTCCTGGGCCACAGGGTTGATGCTCTCCTGGGACAATCCTGGGGCAAGGATAGGGGATCCTATATCTGATGGGTTTACTGGGAAGCCCCTGCCTCCTGTTGTGCCTCTGTGCTCCCTTGTATGCGTGGACACGAGCTTCTATGGGTTGACCACTCTCCTGTGATGGGCCCAGGAATGGCTGGCTAATGAATTATTTGAGTTTCCCCTCCTACCATTGTATATCTGTGCTCCTTTGTGTGTGTGGAGACAATACTTTTATCGTATAACCTAATGCTTACCTCTTTTCCCTGCACTTCTGTAATAAGTACAGTTTTTGTTAACATATTCACATGAAAAAGAACCTCTCTATCAAATTTGAATTTCCATCTTTTCTGATCACTGTACTTCCAGCTTTGTCGGCAAATGAGGATTTCATATTTGAGTTGTAGGGCTGGTGAGCCTAAAGCAGAGGTCAGTTGTTTGGACTTGATTTAATAGGGATAGAAAAGTACTCTGAGGAAAATGTCCTCTATTCATCCAAAATTTCATCTAACAAGTACATTATGTCAGGACTGACTAGCTGACTGCTCATTCCATGTAGGGCTAATAGATTTGCTTGTAAATGCTTCTGCTTCTGGATAAACTTGGCAATAACACGGGCTGAAATATCATTATCAATTCTAATTCTAAAGCCCACAGACACAAAATTTGATCTTTTAAAAAATAGAATCAGAGGAACAACAAGCAATTTTGTGAACAACAGAACGAATGAAGCCAGATTTCCAACAAATTTGTGCCTGCTGATTGTTAGGATTACATTATAAATCACTCTTTGTTAGACATCAGAGAACTCAGGAAGGTGGGAGAGGGAGTAAGAGGGAAAGATTTTGACTGGAGAATAGATTATCTAATGTCTGATAAGCACAAACTCCAACTCAGACTTTTTATCAGAGTTCTCATAGTGTTTCTTTCTGTTATGTATTCTCTGGGTATTAAGGGATGTTCTTTACCTGAGCAGATACCAAAGTAGGTACCAAAGTACTTTACCAAAGTAGATTCTCTCCTGCTACCTGACTTCTGTTTTTGTCTTGAGAAATTCTGAATTTGTGGCCTATTGTCTCTTGTGTGTCACTATATCACTTCTGTTTGCTTTGCATTCTTTTACACCTATTTGTTCAGCATATCATACTCACTCTATCAAAAAGCTGATCAAGTTCACCTCTCTTTGTATTGGCATAAGGGTTAAAAAAGAAAAAAGAGGGAGGATGCAGCAAATGACCTTCTCATTTAAGCAAAGTGAAGTCTGAAAAGCCAAATACATTACCTGCAGTGTCTTCAGGCCCAAAGAAATTGCTATTTCCTTAAAGAATTTCTGAGGTCATCTTGATAAATAACACCATTCTCTGCTGAGCAATTATTTAAGAACTTAATATGAAGAAATAAAAAGATGAGATCTCTGAATATAGGGCATTCTATTTTTATTTCATTGTAGTATTTGTGGTACCATAATTCATAATTAATATTATAAGATCTCTTTTTATTTGATTCTCTGGAATAAAAGTTCCTAACCAGAAACATTAAAAAATATATATGCAGGAACAGATAGCCTAAGTATTGCAAATTATGATTAGTGAGTTATATTAAGCCATTTATTAATGTCCCTTCTAGGACTGTCAGTAACACAAGTGGAACTGCATATGACCAAGCTTTGACTGAGTGTCAAAACAACTAAAATAGTTGTTCTCCCATCAGTACATTCAGAAGTCGTTTTGGTATTCCAAAGCATTGTTTGGTAATCTCCAAGAGCCTCTCCTGCTTTCAGACTGGACATGATATTCAGGCTCTTCTTCCAACTTTGCGTAATGCATAACATTTTAAGATGATCTCTTATGAAGACCTAGAGACAGAAAAGACTGGGATAGAGTGATGGCTTCTCACTAGATCCAGCCAAAGAATGTCTATTATTAATTATTCAGTCAGAACAGAAATCTGAGGAGCTAGCAACCGTCAAAGGTAAATGATAGTAAAGAAATGGGAAATTGATGGGCATACAGACCTGAATTCATATGACCTAACTGAGAAACTAAACCTAAAAGCTTTCTCAGCCATTGGCTAGCTTTAGCCAACAAGGATAAACATATGCTTCTAGTAGTCATTCAGCCTACCTAAAATGTGAATTACCTTCAAGTGATACAGCCTTCTTTTCATTCTCTTTATAATGAGGCTATATACACACCAACTTAACCACCTCAGTTAAATTCTTAAACCAAATGTGATCAATCCAAATAAAAATGATTTTCTAATTAATGATGAAGCTGAGTGTACCTAAACATTAAATCATCTGGCAAACAAGACACTGTTGGTAAACAGAATATTTCAGCATAGAGGGATTACTATCTACCTACAACGTAGCAAATTCCTTGCTACTATAGTATCTGCAGTATATCCTTATAGAACGCTAGATTTTTACATGATACTAGCTGAGACACTGCATCATGCTATACTATTACAGCAACATTTTGGAAAAGCTCTATAGCACTAGGCTTACTGTTTTCTTCAAAATAAAAGAAGTACTGATTTAGAAATTTAGGTCATTATCCTTAGGTTCTGTGATGGATTTTTTGCAGCTGTAGACAACAGCATATAACAAAACTCAAGGGCAGTTCTGGAGTAGGGGCAGCGTGAGCAATTAGTTGTAATTTATATCAAAAGTAATATTCATTTTAAAGATTTTTAAGATATTAATCAATGACACGTCATCTTCAAATCAATGAAGAATTTGGTTAAAGTTAAAAAAGCTACTAATCACACTCTATTCAGATAAGAAAATCCATGCAACATACCTGTAAAAGGTATGGCTTATACTTAAGTCATAGTCTTAAAGAGCAACTAAGTACCCCATTTCTAAATTAAAATTACTCTTTCCATCAGTAGTAAGCCCAAATTTTAAGCCTCATATGTGTGAAAGGAATAACGCCCGCTCTCTATTCACAGCCATATTACTACAGAGAATATTTTTATAATGTGACAGCAGCAAAGCAGTAAAAATTCAACTTCTTTTACAGACTCACATATTCCTCTGGGAATGGAAACAAGGAATAGCATTGTTCATCTAACTAGAAAATTTCAGAGTAGAAAGACGCTGTACCCCCATTTCTTTCCATGGATTCTGCCCCTCAGGAAGAGGATGAAAGCTTTAGTAAATGGTTTTAAATTTTTGTTAAATCACCTCAGAAGGTGGAGCCTGCTAAAAGAAGCTGCTTCAGATTTAGTTCAATATGAAAGAAAAGTAAAGTTTAGCATTATAAATGGATAGAAAAGATTTTATTTAGAGCCTTAGAACTCTGATTTCTTCCATGTGGCTTGTTTCTTCTCCATATTTTATATCTAAATATTTTTCAGGTGTCATTTTTACTTCCCTGTGGGAAGAAAAGCAGAGTGATTGTGGTCAGAGTGCTCTGTTTCACCAGAGTAGTAGGAAAAGCAGTAGTCTATTAATATCCTTCAGGCCTAAATAGTTCATACCGTTGGGTCTAGGTGCTTAGTAGTTGTCATAGTCAATGAAAATGAAGAAATATTTTCTATGAAAGTTAAGTAATGTAACCAAACATATACTGCTTTGTCTTCCAGAGACTATAAGTTAACTAAAACAGCTATGGTGTTGCGTCAAGAGCGACAGTAGTTTCATATTTATAGGCTAAGTAGATAATACACCTCACTTAGGGCTCAGATATAACAAATTGGGTCCTAATCACCATACTCCAGCTTGTGATTGAAAACTCTCCACCACTTCTATATGCCAATGGTTTTAGCCTGACAGTGACGGATGACAATGTACCACTTGGCTAGGTTTATAGGAAAGTGACATCAGGTAAAGTATGCTTAAGCAGATTAGCTCTATATGAAAGCATATATTTGAAAGAATTTTTCAGGGTTTTAGGAATGTAAACAGGAAGATAAGGCTCTCAGTCCCCTACGTGAAGATCTCAAAAATCACAGCTAATATACCATCCAAATCATGTTGCTTCTAAAATTATTAAAATTCCACCTATTGAGATTTTTAAAGTAGGTTAAGTACGGATGCTCTTCTGCGCCCTAGCTCAGTTCAGAGACCCTGAAGCCAAACTTTCAAACAGAAAAGACTGTGTTGCTGGAGCAGAGATATCTTTCAGATTGCACAGGAGAAAGGTTAAAAGCAGCCAGTATTGTCTAGATAGGTAGCAAAATGAATAGGGGAATGTAGAATAACTGTGAGAAAGAAACTGAACCTCCACAGGAGAAGAAGGGAAAGAGTTTTGATTTTCAGATACTAGCTATTTATGTGGAATTTTAGTCTTCCTAAAAGATTTAAACCTGTTATCACCCCTAAATAGTCAATTACTGCTATAGCTGGTCTCACTCATGTATTTATCCTATACATATGCTGTATTAAGTGTGTTTCTTAACATATAGTATGATGAAAATGGAAGATTTAGTAGATGCAGACACTTCTCATTGGGAAAGAAATGAGACAACGGGGAGTTCACAGAAACTGCTTAACCTGTCAAATACTAGATGTGACATATACTCAAAAAAGTAATGTTTTCATAACTGAAGAAGTGTGATAGTGCTTAGTTAGAAGACTGAGAAGACACTTATCCAATTAAATTAGAAGTAATAAGTTTTCTTCAGTCAACTTTATATTGATAAGACATTTCTTATACAATTTTTGGCAAATCTGCAGGCCAGAGTAACAGCACATCCTCACAAATGCTTTAGTCTCAAGCATATGCTCTAGAGTATCAGAGAGTAACATGTGCCACATGGATTCTGCCAGACCCAGTTTGAGTGCTGTTAACACAGAGTCTCAGAGGGCAAGAAAAGTCTTTTAAACAGTAGTGATGATCTGGATAGGTATGTGGAAGGCAGTGGGGACCAAAATAACATTCTGAAGATTTTTGGGAAGTCTGATGTAGAGGGTGGTTTGGCTTGTTACTTCAAGAAAGGAAAGAACAGAGCAACCCAAAAGAGCAATGTGATATGCACTAGGTATTAGGCACATAATCCACATCCAGAAGTGGATTTAGGTGCCTGTGATGGAATTTTTACATCTGAAGTTGGGATTCATCTGCCCTAATTTAGTGTTTAAAGTTAAACTTCTGAATCAAAATTCCATCCGCAGTCAGTAGAAGAAATAGGCACTGCAAAGTGCGAATGCTCTAAGATAGCCAAGATATCTAAGATACCTAAGATATATAGCCAAGATTAACTAGCATGGAGGAGTCTGTTTCTTTTCTTTGAACATAAAGGGAACATAGCATGACTAGCAAGAACCTAAAAATAATAAATACTTTAAATCATGAGCTTTACCCTCAGCACCAGCTAAGTTACATCTTTGTACGTATCCTGAATTCACATAGCCTTTACAGGACTGGAAAGCTTGAAGCAGAACTACTGGCCTCCAGACATTTAGTATTTTTTCCCTAAGAGGATCCTCTGCAATATGTGATCTAATAAGCGTTTTTAGAAACTACCCTAAACAATCAGAAACATCAAGGAACATTTCTGGGAGTAAGGACTATCACCCAGGATTCCCTGTTTCCAGCTGGGTGGCTGGCTGTAGGGATCTTTACCAGATCTTATTGTTTTTTGCCTGCATTCAAGGCAAGAATAGACTATATGCACACCATGCCATTGCCGCTAGCAAATATTTAATCTTGAATACTGTCTTTGCATTTTTTCCCTTCAATTTATGGATAATAACCTTAGGATCAAAATTCAGCCATGAACACCTATGTATTGAAGTCATTAGTATTAAACAGGTTTTGGAAAATAAGAATACTCCTGACTAATCTTTTCTTTGTTTTCCCACATAAAGGTTGATTGTCATCATCTCTAACATCCTCTAGAAGATTCTCATACAAATAATTTACTGATAAAAAGCTCCCTGCAGATGAAGGGAAAATAGGGAAAATAGATGTTACGCTTAAAGTTTAACATGTACTACACTAACGTTTTAATATTTGAAATATTTTGTTGTAATTGTTTTCCTTTTCCCTGTCTGTTCAACAAAAATATAAAGTTATCTTAATTATGTTTCTTAACACAATAGGATTAAGGTGAGGAGAGAGATGGCAACATTCTGAACAGAAAACATGAGCTTATAAAAGTGAATATGGCTTTATATGTGTACTGTGCCCATTGATTTTGCTTTTGCAAGAATAAAAACCCTAGTCACAATTCTGATGACATGAACAATGTTCCAATGAGAACCCATAGTGGCTGGGGCAAAATATTTGCAAACCTGTAAAGTGAACTCATTGAGAGCAAGAAGAGAATACAAATTTTATTCATGGGGTTTGACATTTGTCGGAAAATAGTATCATATTTAGATATAAAATTAATATTGTTTGATAATAGCTTTACAAAAACATGGAATCTTTTAGTAAGACTATGTTGTCACTGTGCTATGATAGTATCGGAAAGCAGTCAGGCTTTGTCTTCATTTTCTGGAAGTAATCAGTTACCACTGTGTGTTTAACACAGATCACAGATCTCAATCATCTGTGTATCTTTTTTTTTTTCTTATACTGATACACAAATTACAGTCGTAAGAGCTTTTCAATAAATATCTCTGTACTTCCAGTTGGTTACAAAGCATGGCTTATCATATGTATCTGTCTAGGTAAAATTATCTTTCAAGTTCTAAAGAGTTTCCTTTTTTATGTAAGTAATGGTTAAAAATAAAACTGTACAATTAAATTTACCCTAAAGCAAATTAAAATATTATCCAATAGAGGTATCACCTCTAAGTCTTTCAGCATATTTATCAAAATGTCATTTATCTCTAATACTTTTTATCTTATTAATGCTAATTTATTTCATGAAAAGGCTAGCAGTTTTACTTCTCAGTGCTTTCCATGGACTGGAAAAACAATTTCTACATCATAATTCAGCAATATACCTTTAAAAAAATCAGCTTATTTCTATCTCTTATACTAATTCCAGAACTCCTTATTCAGAGTTTGGATCACCCTTTCACTGCATCTCCATGTTGTGATAGAAATTCCCATTAAAAAGGAAGATTCAAAAGAGATTTTCTAAGAGATAATTAAACACAAGGGGCCATGCTCACTAGTGTGTTACTCCAGTTTTCCACTGGTGTAATTCCATTGCAATCAATTCCATTACTCCAGTGCAAGAGAACACTGAGTTACTCAGAATCAAGTTTTTGGTTTTTAATCTACTGTGGTACATGCAGATTAGAGGTTTTTGAATATCAGTTGGAACTGATTAAAGCATTTGATGTTATGACCTTTGCAGAGTAACAGTACCTAAAAGATCTGAACAGTTCTTATTGAAATGATTTAAAATATTCAAAATCATATTTCCCCTACAAAATAATGTATCATAAAATGACCCACTTCCCTCCTAACAAGACAACAGAAGCAATTTTCACTCAGATATGTTAATGTCAGTCTTATAGCAGTGATGTCACTGAGAGATGATTTTAGCTTTTTTTTTGAGTGTGTGCTGCAAACTGACTGAATAATATGTAACTCATGGTTACTTTAGGGTTTTAAATATATTCATTTTTCCATATGGGAATGAAAATCAAACTTATTAATTAAATTTAGCAAAAGTAGATGTATCTTGCAACACTAACTTCTTACTCAGAAAGGTCAGACCTGCAGTTCATATGTTTTCTTTCCTTTCACATCCATACACCTCAGAAGTAACTAGGAAAATGTGCCTCAGGAATCTTCTGCCTGAAAATTTTGTTTAGGGTTATACAACTTCATTAAAATTTTGGCTTCATTAAAACAGTATATTTCAGTGAAAGTGCATTTTGCCAGAAATATTTCAGTAAGCTTCCTGAACAGTAATAGTTTTTATTTTCTTTAGAAATTACTCTGAGCAATAACTTCCATTTTTAGATTTCTTTTGTTATTGTTATGCTTTAAAATTTATTTTTCTACAAAAGATGCATCAGGCTAAATCATGAAAGAGGTATTTTAATTCTGATCATTTGTCAAATCTATGATACCTGTTCACAAAAACAATTTATCTTTGACCTGGAACACTGACTGGCAAACTCCCAGCTTACAGAACCTATTTCATAGCTCACAGTGAAGATTTTATAAGTACATTGCACTCATCTTGTGAAATCATTCATTTCCTGATATGACTGAAAGTCGTTCCTGGAATTATAGGCATTCTATTACACTATTTAACTGTTCCACTGAGTCATTATATGAAATGCCTAAAAGCTGCAGGCATTTCATGACATGGCTGGTGTCAGTACTTCAGTAATTTTATGAAACCTAGCAATATGACAGTCTATTCACTACTGCTGTAAAAATCAAATTTTTCATGGGAAACAATGTCCTGTCAAAGTCCCACTGATATAAATAAGCAGATATATTTGTCATATGCTCCTCGCAATCCATCAGCCTTTCCTGACTTTGCTCAGAATTCCTTCTGACCGTCTTCTTACTTTTAGATGTCTATTCCCGCATGGTCATTTCTTAGTGTTTGTTACTTAGATAATGAAGGAAAGTCATTATTGTTTTTGCTTTTTGGCTTTTGCTGCCTTTTTAGCTTATATAGCTAACCTCAACCCAAGTCTGTATTTAAGCTTCCTTAGTAAGGCATAGCAGACTAAAACTTTTGTCTTATGTAGAGACAATAAAGCCATGCCATAAATTACCCCAGCAAGAGAGTTGCAAGGAATAGTTAGTGTCATAACAGTCAGAGATGAAAAAGGTCCAAATTCAATTGATATGAAAAGTAAAATCTGTGATGGGAAACGTTCTAGGAATTCTTTGGGTTTGTGTCTCAAGCAGCTTCTTCAAGATGGCATATTATTAAAGATAAGCTTGTGTCACTCTTCTGGAGCTCTGTTTCTGGAGACTGGGCTTTGTAAATGCTGTGGAAGCTGACAGAAATGTAAAATAAATAGAAGTAAATGTTATAAAGCAAGGCTGAAAGAGCTGATGTCCCAGTTCTGAAAGCAAATAGTCATTCAGTTTTACCATATAGCCGTGCAGTGAAATATGAAAGACTTCTTGGTTTTAGAAATAAATTTATCATGAAAATACTTTAAAATATCTTTTAGGTTAATAATTACAACTAATCCAGAATTAGATATTTCTTCTAATTGTACACAATGCCTAATATTTTCTTTCATTTTACGAACCCCTCCACAATCCAGCTAACAGCAAGAAAGCAATAGATATAGTCTTAAAGAGAAATAGAAATATTTATTTTTTTCTATTTTGTCAAACTGTGGATCCTTGAATACTTGTGACCTGTTTCATTTTTATATGTAATTGGCTTTGGGAACTTTTCATTCGTTCTGCAACTCAAAAATAGGAAATAAGAAGGCAGATGTCAACCAATTAATCTAGAAATAGGAGTTTATAATAATGAAAAAAGATATGTAGATGGACCATGGACTCTACTGGGTGATGGGGAATGACACATTTCCTGCCAATCAATAGTCGAAGAATCTACTCAGCAGGCAGAGTTGTGATATTTATGAATTACTCAAAAAAGGTAAGTTGTAGCTCTGATAGGGTATTTCAGACTTTTTTGTGAATATACTGAATAAGGACTAATGCTCTGAAGCCATCTGAGTTGCTTATAATCATTTCTTTCCATGATCAAGCTGTTAACAGTAGCTTTGGCTCATTCACAGTAGAAGGAAAGCAATATGAAGTGAACAGATTTGCACAGTAGGAAAGGCATGTAAGCAGACACCATTTTATACTTGTCTAACTAATTTGGGGGCATTTGCAGAAAACACCATGCATGACTTTTAATATTGTTATTTAATATGCATTGCACTGAATTAATCTGCTGTGAGCAAGTTAGCTGAAGGCCCAGCTCTGCAATTTTTATGCTAACAACATCCCACAGCAGTCGATAATTTTCCCTGCATTAGGATAGTGGTAGGATAGGATCTTTACAAACTTACCATTTTAAAGAATTCTCGTTTTCTATGTCTTCCTATATTCATCACACAGTGGAGAAATATATTAAGAAAGGCAAGCTTCCTATGCATGAATTTCTACAGTCCATGCTTGGTTGGATTAAGTCAGAATTACCGGTTTCAATAAAAGAACTGAAATAGTGACAACTGCAGGACTACGTAGTACTTAGATTTCTTCAGGTTCTTATATCGCATCAATCACTGTATATCTAGGTATCTTCCAAGGGACATGGAAAGGACAAAATCCTATCATTTAACTTTAGCTATTTAAAATGATCTATTTATATAAGTTTTATTGTTTCATGTACTTGCTATGAAGTTATCTGGGAGTCTTGAGCAAGTCATTGAGGAAATTTCTTGTCTTGGACTGACTCTGCCCTTCTAATGGAAAACTGCATACTCTGCCTGAGGAATGAATCGTGGATCAGTGTCGTTTTGCATGGATTTTCAGGTGTGTCTAAGCCCGTGATATCTTTCCTTATTCATGGGAGAGCAAGTGCTGTCATGGTCTAAAGTACAGGTTGTTCGATGGCTGTATATTATCTTACTGTTTGATAAATCCTACATATTTAGTTCATGTTCTCCAAAAGTAATACATAGTCTAGGAAAATCCATGAACAGAGAAAGTTCTCTTTTCCTGTATTACATGTCAAACAAAAGGTAAGTGATTTAAATTCCTAAGGACATACAGGGGATAGCACTACCAGCAACTGAGCAGCCCAGGGAAATAGTAAAGGTGAAGCATAGCAATAGCCGTATTCTTGCAACTGCTTTTTCTTCTAAAGTTGGGTGTTAGCAAATGGCTGCAAGGCTGCATTGGAAGGGAAGCATTACAAACAGATTGTATGGGAAATCATAAGCACATTTAATGTCGCCAACAACCTTGTGTGCATTCTGCTTACAAATGTCAAGAGCAGGCATGTTGCCTCTAGCTTAGCCCTGTTTTCTCTTCCTTTCTCAAAACAGAATGAGTTCTAAGAGTCTTGGCTGAGCATGAAGATAAGCATGTCTGCGTGATTAAAATAACCCTATGTTGTTGTTGGGACTACTAACAAAGAATATTTTAGATCATATCCAGGTTCATAGTAGTCTGGCAATCCTCACAAAAAAAAGGCATACTTTTTGGAAATGCTATGATAACGTATTTTACTACCTTTTAGGAATCATATGTGTATAGTCAAATAAAGCAGACCTTGAGGAAGACAAATGGAACATGCGTTTTCAACCTTACTCAAACAGAGATGATAAAACTAAGTCCAGTACTTTATTATGGTACTTCTACCACAAATACCTTTTTAAAGCATCAATTGCAAAGGCATAACAATATTCAATATGAATGCACTGCTCAAATGTTAAGTGAAATTGAAAAATTTCTCTTAAGAACTGGTAACGGGTGCCCAGATAGAAATGATTTTGAACGCAACAGTTAAAAAGAGACAAATCTACTCCTTTATTTTATTGAATATGTACACAATCCCTCCTATAATGAAAGCAGGTTAGATCTCTAAAGCATATAAGATTGAATTCTGCTCCTGAATGTTCCTACACAAATGAAATTAGGCAGATTTCTCTAGAGGAAGAAATCAGCTACCATTGTGCTGCAGAGATAAATTAAACAGAATAATAGCATGTCTGAGAAGAAAAGAGTGCCTTAAAATTTCCACGGTACAGTTTTTAGCATTTCTTAGCATTGCCTTTGTGCCCAATAGCAAAGCTTTAGCATCACTCAATTGTAACAAAGAGCAGAATTGTGCCTATTTTTTTCAAAGAATGGGCCACTTAGCAAGATAATGCTGTAAGTAAACAGATAAAAGTGGGCTACCAATTTTATGAATCATCCTCTGCCATGGCCAAGTACTCTAGAAATTTGGCACCAGCCTACTAGCATGAACTATCTCAGTGTGCATGCAATAATTGCTGAAGAATGCCAGCTAATTTAGAAAAAGAGAGGAGTTTGAATGTGTCATGAAGTGGTTTCAAGCTCAGAGGCCCAGAATTACTAGGGATACATTTGGCTCAGAGATTTTGAACTATGAGTTACAGATTTCAACTAGGAGACCTGGGCATAAAAAGCATCTGGCTGTTTTGGAAAAAGGAAACAAGAAGTGCCCCAGAAGACACTGAGAAAAGCTTTTACTCTTAGCAGCTTTGTTTTAGTTGAACAAATTTCTGTTCAGGTTCCAACTGCAAAAAACTATATGCTGGTAAATAGAAGTGGATTAAAATAGAATGTATTACTCCTTCATCTGCTGTCCGCTTATTTTCTCTTTTTGAAACAAGCAACTTTCCCAGGATGCTGTACAATGTCTCATTGGTACCACAACAATTTCATTCAATGCACAGTAAAGGAATAGTTTTCAAATTGAGAAGTCAAAAGGCTAGTTAGGAGAAAGGCAAAGTGAGTAAATGATCAGCATATCAGAAGGGAGTACAGCAGATATGGAGACAATTAAACTGAAGTTTGGGCAGCAAGAATAAAGCAAAAGCCCAGCAGGTGCATGAAGGTGAGCAAGAAAGGTTTGAATAAGAGACAACAGGCATTAGGAGTAAGTGGAGTAATTTTTACCCACTGCTTGGAAATGACAAAGCTCCATAAAAATGCTTCGATAATCTCTTTCCAAAAACTGATCTTGTTAACTACCCTTAAGTGTCCTGCATTTACAAATATGCACAGAGCACTGCATTTACTGCCCAACCCACTGCTTTGACACCCCCCCTCCCCCGCTTTGTGACTCATTTCTTCCAAGTGCCTAGGTTTTCTGTCCAGTATTTTCTGCCTTCTTTGTCCTCTGCAGTACACTGTGCATCTTCTTTACAATTTACGTCCTGTTTCTTCCAGTAGGAAGAGAGAGATGGCTTTGATTCATCCCAACTGTCTAAGACACTGGGAAGTGTTTCTTCCCTGCTTTAGCAACACGGCCAAGGGCATCAGGAATCAATCCTCTGACTTCCCTTCGGTGTCACTTTTCTTCTCTCTCTCTTTCAGTTGCTCAAATGAATTGGTGTTTCTGCCCATCAACTGCCAATCGGCTGCACAAGACAAAGAGTAGACATACTAGAATGGCTGTATACAGATGTATTTTCTGAGCTAAGAATGGTTTCTTTTCACTTGTCTTCTCACTGGAAGAGTTAGTGTTGAAAGGGAAGATAAATCCTTTTTCCTGAACGTTAGCAATAACACCTGTAGTTGGAAACGAATGCAAGGATTCACTGAGAACAGGGCTACCATAAATATTCTCAGGGTTTCTCAAATATCCATTGTGCATGTGCAGAGAATCAAGCCTGACAAAAGTTTAAGATTGGAAGAAAAAAACGTATCCAGAGATGGAATAATAAAAAAAAAAAGTCCATTTGATGGTCTCTCAACAATTAATAAGCAACCACCTGGATCTTCACCAAGGCCTTTTCATGCAATATTTGTACTAGTCGGACAAAGAAAAGTGTGTAACAGAAGTGCCATGGTGCCATGGGAGGACTCCAAAACCTGGAATCACTTTTGCTGAGTTTAGAATAAGCAATTAGCAGATGAAGCCTTCTTAAATATACCTCTTAACTTTGTAATATTTGTCCGTTACTTATCATGCTGAAGGAAAATCATGAATAATTGAGCAAATAGAGTGACTGGAACGACAGTACATAGACTTGGCAAATTTCAGTTCAGAGGGCTCCTCTGAGGTCCCTCCTCAATTTAATCTGCTCTTCAGCCCCACTTTGAGGATTTAGTTGAGACAGAGGCTCTTAACTTGACCCTACGCATCATACAAAATTTCACCCCTTTATTAATGCCTCAATCATGAGACTTTTTTAATTGATACTCAGAAATCAGTCAGTGAGAGAACATGAGAGACACTTGATCAGCAGTCTGACAGTAATCAAGCCAGAGTCAGTGAGGCATTGGTCATTAACAAGGCTGATCTGTCACTGCTTCTGTTACGCTTTCTCCGTTCCTCTTTATGTTCATTCAAAGAGCATGCAGTAGGTTCAGGTATTAACATGGCTTAGAAATGTCATATGCTACTCATGCAAGCATCAAAATCAAGAAATGTTTGTTGTTATGATTTCAGTCAGGAAAGCTGGTTTTCAGAAAGCATAATGGTTTTGGCGACTCAAGTGATGATAGAATAAACAACATTATGTAAAACAGTGAGGAGGTATAAAGTCATTAGGGACAGTATACCAGGCTGTCTTCCAGCCTTGTTCTTACAAGGAATAAGAGAATTAATACCTTTGATACACCTCAATTGGTCTCTAGAAGAGAGCAATCTCTATTATTCTGTGTTTGGATAAATGAAGCTCAGATTTTAAGGACAGAAGGGACTAATAGGTAGCCATACCTGGATTTCTGTGCAACTAAGCTATACCAATTCATCACAGTGCTTCAATGTACGTATCACTAAAGCAGACCTTCCAGGAAAGTTCTTGCATATCAAGAACCATTTTATCCTACATTTTTTATACATGAGGTAATTAGACAAGTAAAAGAGAAAATTTAGTCACGGACTTGCTATGTGGATTTATGTCCTACCATTTTTAGTTGTCTTTGATTCCTTACTGGTCCAATAAACTTCCACTGCAGTGCCAGAGAAACACAGATTGATGCTAAAGTTGCACTTTCAGCAAGGAGGGGTTTATTTCAACAGGGTCTTTCTGTACTTACTTTCCCAACAGGCAGTATGCTGGATCTAGAATTGAAATGCACTTTTAATCCCCTGCTAGCTGCATACTCCCTTGCGAACCAATCAAGCTGTAAATTAGGACAGTCTTGCAGTGGCTACAGCTGATACTGGAGGCCAGGTTAGCACTCTGACAATCTCAGAATAAAGCACAGAGGCTCTGAGTCATCTTCGCCTCCACATACCAAGGTGCCATGGCTGTGAAGCTCTAGGGACTTTATATTCCTAAATTGTTGTGATTAATATACTTCAAAGAATGAACTACATAGTTATGTAAACCATATAATACACTTCACTTTTAATATTTATAAAGACATTAGTACCTTATTCAAGATTGCAGATGGCACTAGGTAGCTAAGTTCAATTCTTTGCAAAACCAAACCACGGAATCTAAAAATACAGTTAATAGGATTTTGTGAGAATCTAGGTGTTTATAGAGCTGTTTAGGCACCAAACGGAGATATCAGCTTTAAGCTTATGTTTGCCCTCTGTCAACAAAGGTCCTCGCTCAAGTATTAGGGCATAATTGAGAAGAGTAGTTCAGATCCTTCCTCATCTAACTATAGTTCTGGGCCATGTATCTCATCTGCCTTACAGAAATGTCTCATCACCAGCATTACAAAGTAAAATGGCAAGAAAGGTCCTTCCAAAAGTGGCCTCAACAATGAACGACTCGAGCAAATGGGAGTTACAGATAGCCATGCTACAAATATTTTAAATACTAGCGTAAATGAGTATACAGAGCTGCACTACAGAATATGCTGGGCTTTAGCTTTCTTTTCAGTCATGCTAATGAAAACACATTGTGTGGACACATTGGATGGGAGTTCAGTTCTTAAAACTCGTAGACAGTAGACCAGGAGACCCAATATTATGAGGTAGGCACCATTTTTTGTAAACAGCCAGTGGTCACCATTAGCTCTCTTTCTCTATTGTGCTAATAATTCACATGTTCCTAGGACAGTAACAGGGCTTTTCTCTAATATCTTAGTTCATGTGTCAGGTGCACAAACACAGAGAGAGACTAGCATTGCATAACAGTGTGTATGTCTCCTTGGCTGAAGTCCTGTAGAGCTGACCAATTTCCGTCAGGAAATTCAATGCAAGGACTCGATGCGTGTGGTCTCACTTCACGTGATGGAATTATAGCAGTTACTCAGTCATGTTGTGGCACTCACCTGCATTCCTCCTAGGAAAACAGTTGATGCATCAGATCACAGGCTAGGCTGCAAATGACATTGCAAGTGCATCTGAAACTGAGTTCACAGGACCAGAAAGAGAATGAACAAAACTGAATATCATTCTGAGTCCAGGCTGAAGACACTCTACAGGAAGTCTCGAGTCCTGATTTTAGATCCTCTTGCTGAATCACATTTTATCTAAGAATTCTTTAGTATATAATATGCATGGAGACTCTGGAGAGGAGACCAGATATGCTTATCTTCCTGACTCACCCATTACACTTTCCTACTCCTCATCAAATAATCTTACATAGGGATCAATATATTCAAAATTGTAAGCAGCTCCAACACTGCAATGACAAGGGGCCATAAATACTCTGTAATTTCCTACAATACAATTTCAAGAGCAAGAGCTCTGCATTCTGAAACAGTAAAATTAGTAACGTTTACCCAATATCAACAACTTGTTCCATATTGTTTGGCTAAATGTTAGAAGAAGAATATTAACAGAGATTACATGGGGAGCATTATCAATATTGTTATTGATAGGAATAAAAAGCTACTGATAGAACCATCAGCTCACTGCTGTTTGCATTCTAAGTGCTCTCAGCTGTCTTAGGGAGTTTGATTTAGCATTTGAATCTCTAGTTGAGCTTAAAGATATGTGAGAACTCATGTACCCAGACAGCTTTCTATTAGCTCTACATCCGAGGAGGCTCAAGAGTATAAATTAATCCTTTCAAAGTCAATTGTAACTTACACTCATTAAATTGGCTCAAGATCATTCTGTCTGAGATAATAGCATATGACTAATTTAAACATTTTGCTAAACACGGCTTCTTTCCTGCCTCTTCCTTTCCTTTTTAAAAATCTGTTTGCTTTTGACATCAGTTGTCAGAGCTGCAAAGATAACACATCTTAGACTTTTGATTTTTGAGAGGAAATAGAGTTCTGACGCATTCAAATGTGTGATTTGCTACTATATAAACATTGCATGATCCTAACGTGTCTCTTATCTGACCAGAAGGAGGGGAACCAATGATGTGAATGAAAATAGAAAGTGGAAGAGGTTATGCAGTTTCTATAGGTGGATATTAACTTACTACCCACTCAAGAAAATTGCTTCTGGTATTTAATACACATTCGAAGCTCCTAAGACAGTGGCAGAATATGAACACTGGCACTACAGTGAGTGCCAATACTAATAAAATAATTTTTACCATGGATGCAAGTGAAAGCAAGCGATGCTACAGAGTTCTTTTCACTGTGGCATTTCCTTGAAAATTTCTGAGATTTGGCAGATCTTTTCTCTATGGTCTCATTCTCCAAGCTAATTCCTTTAGAGGAAGATTCCTGAAGGACAATGAACCTACAGGGCTGCCCTGAGAGCTACTGTTTCTTCTGTAGGGGTTCTTCTGTAGGACAAGGACAACATCAAGCTTTGAAGCTTGAAGATAGAAGCTTTTATTCATATTGGTGAATGTCTCATTTAATTCAGTGACACAAATTTTGAGTTACATGTCAACCTAGTTCAAAGTTCCCCATACCCTTACATTATCAAAAATGCCAGTGATATGCAGATAAAAATCTGAGGCTGGATATAGTACTTTATCTTTCCTAATGCTCCGCATGTATTATTCTTCCCTAAGATGTCCTGTCCTCACATTATTATTGTCTAGTTTCAAATCTTTCTGACCTAGACTATAATTTGGTTTTAAGGATTTATTCTTTTTTCTTTTTTTTTCTTTTTTTTCCATTACCCTTATACTTTTCTTTATATGAAAATCAAACTCTTTTTCAGTTAATACCCATTAGGTTCCCAATATCTATAACCTGACGCTATTTATAAGGTGAACTTGTTTGCCCTCAAGTATTGTGGGTAAAGCAACAGAATTCTGGACTTAATACATTTGCTTTGAAAGTTATCTTTTCAGTGTAAAGGGACCTTTTCATAAAATTCAGATAAGATACAGAGCTCCAATTTAGGCATTCACAACCTTAAACATGTAGGTGTTCAGGTTCCATGTATAATGAATGGGAACAGAGTAAAGCCTTCCAAAAGGCAATCCAAAAATCCCACAGCAGAAGCCTCCTTGAAGGCAAATAGATGAGTTTAAATTTCAGCCTCTGAAGTTCTGGCATGCACACAGAAAAAAGAAAAAAAGAAAGCTAAAAGGTCTTATCTGTCCCCTCTATTTAAGATGTGAAGTCCTCACCTTGTTGTAGTAACCTAACTAACCACAGCTCTCTTTTCTGAGAAGTAGCTAGTAGAAATAAAGACTATAATATTCTGATGCAGAAACTCTGTCTCTTCACAATGCAATACGGCAGTATCGTGCATTTGTTGTCCGAACACTTTCAATGTGCACTAAATGTGCTCAGAGCATATCAAATAGATCAGCTGGTTTTGGGACTTACCTAAAGTTGAGAAGTATTCCTTCATAGTCTCTGGATCAAAGCAGATCCTGGTGAGGAAGACACCTTAGGCAGGATTCAGCTCAAAGATCAAACTCAGGTACATTTGGATATCCTTGTATAGGTGTCTATAAATTGATAATGTTCAAAGGAGATCTAGTCAATAGAGGTAGTGGAGTTCAGAGAACTCTTCAGGTCATTAGAGGCTCTCTAATGGAAAGATGAGTAAATAGGTGCCCAATGCTTCTCGGGTTCCAAGAATTCTGGGAAAGGGTTTTCCGGATCACTGCCTTGGAGGTAGGTTCTTATTTCCAATTAATTCTGCTGGAAAACTCCTTTAATCTCAAAAAAGTCAAGCTAGTCAAGGAATAATGACAGGTCTCTAGGAAAAACTTGTACATCACTGGCATATCTTCCCAGTTTTGACAATTGATCTCAAAAGCAAACAGTTTTCAGAAGAAAAAGCCTCAATGTTTTAGCAGAATGTTTAAATTTGTCATATGCAATCATATCAAGCAGAATAATCTTGAACTAAGTTATTGAATGCAAGATGCAATTGATTTTTTTGAAGCTTTCATTTATGTCTTCCCATCTGAGATGGGAAGGTAAGAGAAAAATCTATGGGTATAGAAGTTCTTATACCTTGTTTTTTATACACTCAAAAAAACCCCCAGTGGATTACGAGTCTTTATCTACTGCAAGATTGTAACACCCAGCAGTCATGGAAAGTTAGGAAATATCCATGAAATTCTTCTAAAGAAGACCGTGTTACATCAAGTACAATCTTCTGATCATTAGGCTAATACCAAGAAAGTATTTGTGCAAAGGGTACCCTTGAGAACTTATTGGCTTAAGTTATATTCCTTGTTTCTGTTCTGGGTTGTGCTTCTGTCTCCATTTGCTACTGCTCAACTCCAGACCAACTTATCTCTAATTCTGATTCTTTTGGCTGTCACTTTCTGGTTCTTGCTATCCAACTTTAGCATATTCTGCCCTGACACTGGCTTTCTGAGCTCAGCCTTCTCCTAACCATGACTTTACTACCTTGTACCCTTGGTCTGGCTGTAGCACTCACTTCCTACTCAAAAGTCCATGGGGTGGAGAACCTCAGATATGTTTAATCCTCTTCTGGTTCTATTGGAGAAGAGAAGATTACTCATAATGGGCTGGGTTTTTTCTTTCCAACACCTTCTATTTTTTGGGTATATAAATGTCCTGATTATAAGATATACATATAGTATTTTAATTAAAAGCCATGCCACAATAGAATGCTTTTTCTAAATGTAACCCATTTAATAATTTGGGAGCTTAAGTCTGTTGAGATCTGCCTTACTATTGGCTGTCCTTCACTGAACCAAGATATGGGTACAGAGGCCTAGCTGATGTTGGAATTTGGAAAGGCTTGAAGGAAGCTCGGTATATATTCAAGTAGCCTTTGATTTTCTTTGTACTTTGAAACAAATGGGAAACATCGTTGGTGAAATATGCTTCTCTCTGTTAAAAGCTTACAGAACACAAACATTTCAAGAAACAAACAAGGATTCCTCCTCCAATAATGTGAAATCCCTTTCTCTGTTGAATCTTGTAAAGGATTTGCTACTCGTAAGATAAAAACACAGATTTTTTCCAATTAACTCTCAACAATATGCTTTAATTAGATAAAATAACGCAAGATATTGATGTTGGCATAATCTATATAAGCTCTACAAAGTTTCTTTATTTCTTCCTCAGTCTTTCCAAATTTACATATCTCCTCATGGTGCAATAAATATTTTAAATGGAGCAGAAAGACATAAACATAATTAAAAGTACTGTTGCACCATCTCCTTATAAATATTTTATAAGTTTTTACATTAAAATAATATGAGTCTGAACACAGTGAATTTGATGGGTATAAGAAGCATCTGTTGAATACTTGATAAAGAATAAATTCAATTTCATTCAACCACAATTTACAAAGCATAATGCAAATCTTTGGATAATAGGGCATATCCCAGTATAATACGTTGTTTCTTATACTTCAAGGAGATAAGATTGATTGTTTTATTTCTTTTGGCGAATTTTTTCAAAAGTCATATTGCAGGGAGATGACACTTTAATTTTTCTAGGCAAAAAGTTTGCATCAATAAGAAGCTATAAGTGTATAATTTAGAACCGTGTGTTTACATATAAAACCCCAATGATTATGTGTTAGACATCTCATTGGGTATTTCAGTCAGATATATTCTAGTTATATTATGAGAGAGACATAGCAAAATGTATTAAAAAAAAAAGACAGAATACTATAAAATCTAAAAACAGAACAGATGTAAAAGACCTATTAAGCCTGATTTTCAAATATTCTGAGTTCCTGGCTCCCATAAAACAGTGCCAGGGCTGTTATGCACCTAGTTTGTACAACTATAACTGTATGAGCATCTAAAGCATGGAGATATTCAAACATGGTTAAAAGCACAGCTAAATAGACATAAAATAATATATATATATAGTTTTGTACATAGGCCTGGAATTTTTATGTATTTACTCCTCAGTTTAAGTCAAGAAATTCATTTAATCAGCTCAACAAATGTGTATTTTCTAGCACCAAGTTCACTCTGGCATTTGATTCAAAGAACCAGGAGGGGGAAGGTGTACACCAGTCCATTGCTAGGGTTTTTTGGAAGCACGGTTCTGAAAAATTTCTTTAAAGGTAGGCTTTTCTTCCAGTCTGGATTATAAAATGTGTTTATATCTAAGGATTTGGCTGCATATTGCACTTTTCAATATGTTTCAGATGGTGTTTAGTTTTATAGAGGTACGGATGTTGTCTGCAGGTTTTCCTATATAGTACAATTTGTAGGTTATTATTTTCTATGCTGACCATTATCCTGGAGAAAATGATTTTTTATATGTGTATTACATAGATTTTGATGAAGGCATAATGGTTATTAATTTTTAACTGAAACAATAAGCTTGCAATCCGAATGGTTTTATCCAAAAGATGAAGATGTCAATTATGTAGCCCAGATGCGTCATATGGTTTCTGGTACATTTATTCAAAATCTCTTGATCAAAGTTGCTTGTCAAAAATTTGATATATGATGGCACAACTTCGTTGATTATAACTATGCCATGATCTTAAAAAAGATCTACTATTGAAAGAAAAGTTGGTGTGAGTAAAAATGAAATGGATGAGAGGATTGGAGAGTCGTAAAAGTTTCTAGGCACAATGTGATTGACGTCATCATAATCTGGGGTTCTAGTGTACAAGCCAATTAAATCCGTGCTGGTAACTGTAGCAAGAAGCATTTAGTTGCAGAGTTTACAGGGGATGTCTGATGGGCTTTACAACAACCTCTTATAAAGCTATTTCAATGACAGAGGCTTCAAGAATGGCTTTGTGAGCCCTGTTAGTTCCTCATGGAGGATATAAAGTTTGGCTAGTTTAGGATCTTCTTCTTGAGGAGAATGTGATTAACTGCAGTGTAGGAAAAGGGCAGGTAAAATTGTTTTTTTTTTTTTTTAGAGTGGTTTGATGATGTATTTAAGTTATAAGACAGGTGTGGAATGTTTTTTTGAGTTTCTTATAAGAGAATTATATGAGGCTGATGCATATAAAATAAAGAAAATATTAATGTTGGGTTTTTTTTTTTTCTTATTTCATGTTTTCAATCTCTTTGACATGAAAAAACCAAGATGATCAACAAATGTAAAACACAGCATATTTACGAAAGTTCCAAAAGTTGTCTTAAATAGATAGGAACTTTTTTTTTTTTCACACGTTGACATATTTCAGGGTACTTTCAGTTAGATTCTTGGCCGCACATAAAGAATAACTTATTCATATTTATTACTTCTATATTTATATTTTCATTACAGGCAAATAACTAACAAACTTTTTAATAACAATTTTTATGGTTACATAAATACTGTCAAAAGCCTTCATATTAAAGCAAATAATCTTAAAATGTCTCATTAAAACTTATCTTTCAAAATGAAAACATCTTCACGACTTTTTGAATACCGTCCAATATATTAATATCACTGATCTGAATTCTTTTTTGACTTTTACCCCTTTAATAAAGGAAATATATGTAATTCCTATTTTTCTATGAGAATTCATAAGAATTCTAGCCAGCTTATCTTCTCAGAATTTCTTCCTACTTAGAACACCACAAATATGAAAGACTTTTGTATGGTTAAAGTTATCGTATGCATGCTTGTATGTGAAGATGCAACATATAATCAGCAGTTTATAGTTAAATATGGAGACCATAACAAGTATTACCAACCATGATAAGCAATAGAGTTATATTTAAGAATGTCTCACCTTCTTTTTTCATCGCTCCTGCCAGCCCATACCAGCTAATCAGCTGGCATAAACTCTTGAGTCCAATCCAGGTGTAGCACACTGTTCCCTTGCATAGTGCAAGGCAAGATTAAAAGAAAGGGCAAGCCTAGAAAGAAGCATTTCCCTTCCTTTCATCATAATGAAATGACCAAAATCACTTTTCTGCAGGAATATATCTCAAATACTTGTGATTCAACCAGTTATATGACTATTTTATCCCAGATAAAATCATCTCTCCCTGCTGATTTTGTCTCACATTTCTACCTTTCTATAGTCTATGTTGTTTGACTCCTCTTCCATTTCAGAACTATTTGTGAATAAGCAGGGTTTCTATTTAAAAATGTAAACGGGCCCTTGTGCTGCAAATGATCTGTAGCTTAAAGTTTATGCGCTGAAGGAAAGAGAGAATTTCATTCCTGAGGGAGGTCACTTGGTACTGCTGCTTGAAACCCTTCAACTGATAAGTCTCTCATTAAATTAGACACCTCCACAGTTGGGAGAATTGCCTTTTATGAGCCTACTGTGCGTTTTTAAGTATAAGTGCAAGGAGCAACTAGCTGTTAAAAATGATTCTGTAAAACATTACTAAACTCTGGAACCAGGATAATGATTTCAGACACTAAGGGAGAAAACTAACTGCTTTATCTGAAGGAGATTTTGTTTAGTATCTACTTGCTCCGTAACAATGCCTTATAAGATATCTGATAAATATTTTATTGGGCATCCAATTGCTAGAGTACATGAAGTACAACCAGAAACATCAATATAAATAAATGTACTTTCCCTAATATTATGTAATATTGAATACTGGATTATTTTATTTTTGCCGATGTCATCAAAATCAGCCATGAGGTAAAATAAACTGAAACAGTGTTACTGCCTGTTAGCTACAGTGTTAGTAGAACAGCAAATGTGCTCCACCAATCACCTCTTTTTTCTAGGTACAAACAGTAATGTCTAAATAGAAAGCTAAATGTTCTGCCATCAAATCATATCAAATTTTGGGAGCAAATTTTTGCTTACAGGCCAAAAGAAGCCCTTTTCAAATCCAACCTATTATAAAAAGAACAATGTATATTAGGTTTTGGCAGTAATGGTCCTTGTTTGTAGAGGTAAACATACAGAAATATATGATATAAACCTGGTTTTAGTCTATGTAGATTTCATTATCTGACAATTGGAAATAAAATAAATCAAATATGCCTCAACTTTAAAAAAATAAAAATCTACATCATTGTTTTCATATCTAGAGTATTAGGGGAAAAAAAAGCTTTGTATACTTTATTCCTTTAAAATTCCAGTATAGATACAAAAGCAATGAACGACTAACTCATTATTTAATGTAAACTGAAGAAGTCACTTGCATTTGATTAAGAGAAAGTATATTCTCCTACGGAGTACAAAAGAATGTCAATCTATCGTTCTCCTGTATATGTATGTTCTAACAAAATCTTAATTACAGCCAGCTGTGGCTTCTATCACTCATGCAGATCTGTAAAGTAAAGTACATATTAAATTAGATTATAGATCTTCAACATTTCATGACACCTGGGAATCCTGTAGAGAGTTGTCAATAGCTTGCTGCAATGCTCAAGAGAGACAGCATTTCCTTCTCCAAATATACCCTATCTCATGGAACAATCATGTGTCTCATCTGCACTACTGCATTAAAAAAAATGGCAGTACCAATGAAATATGGAAAATCTATCCATAGTGAGGTTCACTGAGATCATGACAAGAGCTTGAAATTTAAGTGGTCCCATTTAGTGATGCTGTTCTGACTTAATGAAAGTATTCCTCTTCTAGACCACCTAATTAAGGTAAATAATATTTACCTCAATTTCTGAAGCCTCTGATATAGCTCTTTGACTCACTGACTTTTTACCTATGCTTCAGGATAGTTATAGTTCTTATAATTCTGAACATTAAGAGAGGTTAGTTAACTAATTTAGTATGTATGAATTTGAAATGCATATATTGTGCAAATACAATTACCTGCTTGCATATCAGAACATGTAGGCTCTCGTTACTAAAAATCACTCATAGCACATTTTTCAAGGTGCTCAGTACCTCCCAAAAGTTTAAGATATTATTCCGTTTGTGTTGGAAGTTTAAGTTTCAGTCCTATGAGGATTTGATCAACCTTGAACATTGTAGAGTACTGTCAGCTTACTATGATTAATATGGGAATTGCGGAATTTTGTCAAGGTTGTCCTGGATCCTAAGTTGTCCGAAGTGAATAAAATAGCAAAAGAGCAATTAACCTTGCTGTATAGAATTGTTTGTTAAAAAAAAGAAAAAAAAGCCAGACTGAGTCTGCATCAGTCTGAATGGGGACAGGATTGCATCACTATGTTCATTTCATTTGCCTGAGTGCTGAATAACACTTTGGCTGTAGATATGAAGTTTTTGCTAGCAGTTTTTCCTTAATACATTTTCTTTTCTCAGGATATTTTTCTCTTAATCCTTTTTTTTTACCTTTTGCTTTTTACTTTCTGTCTATACAAAGCCTGACTTAATCAACACAAATGGGCCACCTTCCATAGCAGTATTGTGAACCTAAGACTAGAAAGGCAGTATAAAATCAGTGGATTCAAAACTGCACACCAGAACAAGTTCAACAACTTTTTGAGTGGCGAATAAGATTCTGTGATATGACAGTCTTTTTCCAGCAGCAAAGCTGCATGGGAGGGTAAGATTCAAAACTGAAAATGTACACTCAATCTTTTCCCTTACCTTATCACTTCATATGGATTCAGTCATGCTTTCTGCTAGAGGAAGTAGCATCAGACTTCAGTTGTCACCTAAACTGAATTTCTTCTTCCCTTAAGTTAATGCCTTCTGAAGGTAAAGACAAAACAGGAACTGCTCAAATGAAAGCTTTAATTAGTTTTAAATGTTTTAACTGGGCTTTTGGGGAGTGTTCTGTGTCTTTAAAATGCCTATACCCCTTTTCTCTTTAATACTGATGTTTGATACAGTGGAAGAAGGCTAGGGATAGCTTGATCTGAAAAAGTAAAAATAATAATGCTGTTACTGTTATGAGTGGGTCTTTTTTAATGATCCCATTTCCTTCTTGCTTTAAGTAATTGTTACCTCCCTCTGTTGAAGTACAGAAACAACCCCTTTGAAAAAATTCCTCTATCAGCTAATTCATAGCAGAATATTTCTTTCTTAGCATCACCTGTAACTGGCGTGTTAGAGGCAAGCTACTAAATTGGCTGGATCACTGATACATGCTACACAACAGTTCCTAATATTGTGAATGCAAGGATCCATTTAGAAACCATTAAAGATTGCTTAGAGTTGAGTAAAATATTCAAAGTAAACAGTCTATCTATCTGACCAAATTAGTTTTTTTTCTATCTGTGAATGAAAGCAACTGATGAACTTCTCTTTGTGTCAGCTCTGTGAAAAACACTTCAGAAAATTATGAATTATTGCATATTAAAGGTTGTTGAACAAATTATCTTTTAAATAGACAAGTAACATGAAGACCTGCGAAAGAAGGTGATACGGATTTTTAACTTCCAAAGTTGTATTCTGATTGGCTATGCATGCTTTTCAAAAAATAACTCTAGATATGCCCTCAAAAAATAACTCTAGATATGCCCTCTGAAAAATGTGGATTAACTGGATTTTTAAAATGATCTAAATAAGTATAATTTAGCTGAAAAATTAAGTAAGTCTGGAGACCACTCTTCTACTTTCTATTCCACTCTTTATTCCTGCAGTGCCCACAGATATATTTTCTTTTTTCTCAAGTTAAAATAGACTGAAAGTTGGAAACCAAGGGAAGTGAACTATACTAAACAATCTGCTATATCTGCTTCATATAGGATGCAAGAATTTTTATGCTAGAGGACAAGCTCAAATAAACACAGAAATATGGACCATGATTGTATGGGAATGAAATTGTTCTATGAAAGGGTAAAAACTTGGTAGTGGTGTTTTTGTTTTGTTTTTCCAGTAGATCACAAAGATTGCCTCAAGTTACTGAGATAATTCACCCTGTAATAATATACACTTGGAAGAGGAATTAAGGATACATTTACAGTCTTACTGAGTACATTTCCTCCTTTTTGCATACTTATTTGCACAAATTAAATCTTAGCAACACCGATTTGTATACACTCTGCATATATCTGATAGCATAAAAACAGAGAAATCCCAGAAAATAATCTACTAGAGAGAAAATTTTCACATATTTAAAGTGCTCGTTGGTCATTCTATTTGTCTAAAATTTTAAAATCAGTGCCTCACTTCCTTTTGTGCATTTGCTAGTAACTGTTTCTCTTGGAAACATTTTGAAACATTTCCCAGTTTCATGTCATGCTTGTCTTGGTCTCTTCCAAAAATTATAATGTCATCATAAATATTCAAAGGCTCTATACTCCATTGCATGACTTGTTAATTAAACCTTGATATTTCTCAGGTGCTGATGAAATTTCAAACATCAATCTTCTTTTAATACTGTAGTTTTGTATGTGTTGCAAATAGTGTGTTCATTTTATATTTAGCCTCAAGCTCAGCTGAAGTACTCACAATAAGCAGGGCGACTTTATAGAGCCCTCTTGCACACACAGGTAAAAACTTGAAGGGCCTGCTGTAACCAAGCCTAATGTATGGTCACAGAAAGTAGGAGAGAAGCTTAGTGCCCTGATATTGCTCCCTTTCTGGAAACTGCATCTTTTGTACATCTGCAAATAAATAGTTCTGTCTTACCAATCCACACTTAGTAGACATGAAAAATTAAACTAATTCTTCCTCATTATTATCTATTTTATATATTTGACCACTTGAATCAGAAGATAAGTCAGTGAATGCAAGTAACAGAGGAAAGTATTGGCCCTGAGGAGTCAGGACTTATTAGTTTCCACTAAACAGCCTTGGGAGCAGTGGGCTGAGCTCCACCACAGTTTCTTGGTCTTATCCTGGGTCCTCCTTCCGGAGCCATGCCTAACCTACTAAAGTATGTCACACTAAGAAGCTTACTAGTGCATATTCTAAAATGGAAATATACAGGTTATAATGCCTTTATAATGTGTTATCTAGTAATGATCAACTTATTTTCTTGTCTGTACAGGGCCTGCAACCTCTGTAACCTTTCCTAAGAAAGCAGAATTTAACATATACTCTATAGATGTCTTTCTGAAGTTCTAAATAATAGCTCTATTTTTTTCTCCCACAGGGGAAAGAGAAAAGTAGATGTTAATTTGGAAATCTTATCAGTTTATTCTCTAAGCACCAGCAAAAGCTATGTTTTCTCGCAAACAAATTTCACTCCTTAAAATCTCTGTATGCATACACACACATATCCCATAGCCACTTTACTTATATAAATAAATAAATAAATATATATATATATACACACATATATATAGAGCTGCAGTCATAGTTTGGCTTTCACCACTGTTTCATTTTTAAGACCTACAAGGTACCTGAGAGTCTAATTTTTAGGCATTTATCTGACATCAGATGAGGACTAATGCATTTAAAATGTGCACAACCTATAAACAAAATACGCAAACGTATAAGCTAAAATCAGGGGAAATCCAATCCCACAGCTATAATACAATAGAGCTTAATTTTCTGTAATGCTGTTCATCAAAACTGCGTCTCAAAATCCTTTAAGGGGGTGCAAAAGCAGACAGAATGAGAAATTAAAATGTGGTTTTACAATGAAGTAATTGCAAAATGGTTCTGTGGGGTTCCATGTTTATTGTCTCACTGATCCTGTAACACATTTACTTAGTTTAGCTTAGTTTACGAATAACATATCTATTTCCGAACTACAGTGTTGCCAACTCCATCCAGGCACTGCAAATCAAATCAAGTTATTTCCTACTTATGCATTTTCAAGACTAATACAAGATTTTAAAGGGGAAAAAAATCATGTTCTCATTGAAATCCCATCACTCAACAACTAGCCTTTAATGAGCATAGATAGGAAGCAGTGTATGCAGTACAAATCTATACCTAGTTTCACTGGTCTCTTTTTTTCCTGCACGCACATTTCCATTTGATTTTGCCCTTGAAATATCCAAACAGAAGAACTTCCACTTGCTCCTGGTTCCTCCAAATCTCCAGGAATATATTTTCTTTGGTTATTGGTTGTTACATATTTTGCTTTCTAGCATTACTAAGTATTTTTGGAACAGGAATTGCAATTCTCTTGAACTTCAGTTTAGCAGAAACTGTGTTCATTGAGAAATTGGCCATGTTATCACACCGACAAATACATTAGATGCTTTGTAGGAAATACATCAAGACTTTGTTTCAAAAAGCTTACAGATTAGTTGATGAAGTAGGCAATGAAAGAGAGAGGTGACATAAGGAACAACTAGAAAAGGACTAAGCTCTAAAAGGAGACGTGATTACAGACTCTAGACACATACTAGTTCAGCAGTTCTGCATGTTGTTAACCCGGGAGTATAGGCACCACCCTGCTGGTGGACAGTGTCGCAGATACGACTATTTTACATGGATTTGAAACTTATGAAAACATACAAAGAACATACAAGTAGATTTTGGCAAGAGATTCCAGGGACAGCCTAGAAGAAGCCACAAAGGTGTTTGTAAGAGAAGTATGAAGAAGACTCCAGAGCCAGTGGCACTAACAGCAGAGTCAAATGCAACAGCCACTTGACCGAGCACTGATGGAGCTGGATGATGCACAACTGTTTTGAAAGCAAGGGGAGGATGTCTGCATTAGAGAGCTGTGCAAAGTCCAGCCAGCTCCTAATACCAACTGATTACTTTGAGAATAACACACTGTGAAATACTTAACTAAAAATGTTATGCTTATCACAGATCAGAACTATAATTTTAGGGAGCTGGAGTCTCCTTCAAAGGGTATTAAATATTAAATAGAAGCTGATTCCTTATTTTAGGGCTTGTAGTCTCTGAGATGAAAATGCCATATAATGTGTCCTTCCAACAGGAAACATCTTGGAACAGAGGATTTTTTTGTTTTTCTTTTATTGTCTATACTGTATACATAAATAATATTAAGGTACGTGATTTGATTCCATTAATTGCAATTATAGCCTTACTTTAATTTGCTGCTGTAAAAACAGACTATGTAAAAAGCATTGCAGTAACTTTAAAATGTCCATCCTCTGATTAGTAGAATTTAAGAATTCATTCCCCTCCAAAATCTCTTCATTTGATACCTGAGAGCCTTACCTGTCCTTAGTCCTCATCTAGCACCTTTATTATTGAACCACACATCTTATCAAGCAGATAATAATACAACCAACTATTAGAAGGTCTTAATTCTATTCACCTTGAGAAAGCATGAGCTGGGATGGAATTTCATTGAAGTTAAAAGACTGTAATTGCTATGAAAACACTTTAAAAAGAATCAGGCCTGAAATGCAGAAGTGTGCAGAACTCTCTTGAATCATCCCTGGCTGATGAAAAAATATAACTGGCTGAGGTTTTGTGGACGGCAAGATAATTTGCTATTCACAACCTGCCCTGACAAAAAGCAGATTTTGTTTTAAAATATGTATCATGTGCAATAATTTTTTAGGAAGGAGCTGTACTGGAGTAAATAACATTCTATAGCCATTCACATTGTCAGCATATGTCACTGCAAAGCAAGGCTAGAATATAATTTAGTTTCTTGCATTAGATGTCACTCTTACAAAATTGCTTTCAGTGCTGCACATGGTAATGTAAGAATTGCCATAGAAGAACAAACCACCATTCCACTGAACAAGGCCAATGGAGGGGAAAATTATGCACGAACGTTTTTTGTGAAATCTGTCTCATGATCCAGTTCAGCTACTTCTTTTTCCTTCTCTCTGATTTTTTCTTCCCCCAGAAGCATTTCCAGTCTCCCATGGGTTTCAGTAGGACAGGGTCTTCCCACTGAATGCAACTAAGAAGAATGACCTAGTGTCCAAATCAAATGGCTTCATGTTCTACTCATTAAACAACTGTATCTTCTTTGTACTAATTAAATTGTGAAATATTAAGGTACTTTCCATGTTGCCACATTCCTTTTCTTTAGTTTTGGAGACTATTTTCTTCTTTTTTTTTAAATTTAGCTGCTTGAGTAACGCATGATTATCGCACAGGTTTAAGCATTCTGTTTGCTTTACTTCTATGCATCATTAACACACAAACAGTTCTAATTAGAGATCACTGAATGTAAAACATGAATAAATCTTTATCACTTAGGGATTCTGCTGTGGAAGAACGTGTTTTGTTTGGTACATTTGACAGCACTAAGGCATGGTGAACAGCAATGTCATCCTGACTTTTTGGAGTACGCACATAGCTTGTTGGTACAGCAGTTACTTCAACAGTTACTTCAGCTACTTGTTTTGTTATGATTAGAGGCTTGGCAGTCACACACAGAGCTTTCCCTAAATAAGGCCTACCTTGGAACACTTCAAAGAAGCTAGCCTTGTTTTTCCTTTTTCAATTTTTTTTTCCTGTCTCTTGCTCGTGTAACTAGTCTTTTTAGGAAGCAGACTATATCAGCATGGTTCATCATCATGCTAGTTTTTAAAAATAAAACAAATCCAGCAAAAAAATAAAACAAATCCAGCAAAATATTCAGGAGAAATCTCAAACCATGTTAACCTAACTGAAGATATTTCGTTCAATATGTGATAGACTGAAAAAAGCAAGCTGATATTATATTCCACTGGAAAGATGAAATATCTGGTTTCATCTAGGCGTACAAGTAAAAGTAGATTATTTCTTGTTTTACTCCTCTAGAATAGAGAGTTCTGAGAAGTGAAGCTAGAACACAGAAACTTCCTCCACTAGGCTGAGTCACATCTTTTCTTGTTTTCTCTTCTTCTAACTACAGAAATCTTCCATACTTTGTTATATCTCTGCTCAGCTTCAGAAGACTTCAGAAGATGTGGAGGACATCACAATGTTCTTACTGTTTGACAACTGTACGAAAGAGGAAGATCTGACTTTCAGTTCAGGTTGAGAAGGGAAACAAATTAGTAAATGCTCTAGGAAGCAGACTCTTTATTTGAACTGAGTAGAATGACCTCTGGCCAAATATCTGAATGTAATGGTGTCGGAGGGGAGGTTATATCCAGCTGACTTCCAGAGAACCCTTCCAGCTACTATGATCTCATGATTTTAAGATTAAGCGTTCTCAGAAAGAACCCACAACTCCTTCACAGGAGCAGACATAGATCTACCGGAGCCATTGTACAGTCAACACATTTTTGTCCTGTTGAAGTACGTGGGCAGTAAAACTCTTAAGAAGAAATGTATGCATATAATGAATTTTTTGTTGGTGGAAATGGAATCACCTGTATCACGAATCACAGAATCACAGAATCACAGAATGGTTGAGGTTGGAAGGAACGTCTGGAGATCATCTAGTCCAAACCCCCTGCTCAAATAGTGTCACCTAGAGCACGATGCCCAGGAAAATCAGAAATAAGATTGGATTAGATAGCTTTTGAGTAGCATCCAGGAACATTAATTCCCATGTCCCTCCTGCTAATCAAGAGGAACATGGGAATATCTTAGCTAGGGAATGTGGATACTGCAGATTGTTTTTATCTGATTGTGATCAGAAAGGTTTTCATGATGGGCCTCATGCAAGACCATCTGCAACTAAAGAAAGCCTTTTCAGTATTTTCAGAGTGCTGGATCAGATTCCTGTAATGAATCAATTATCTAGGGAATTGCTAAGTTTTATTACTATGGCTATTTACCTGGGTTTTTTTACATAAATGGAAACACAACCTAAGTAGGAATTGAATGACTATTTCCCAATTCTATTAATTACACTTGTGCGGAGAACCTCATTTATGCTCCTGTTTGCTAGTTCTAGCGCTTTGCAGGACTGGGTTTATGATTTACTTTTGGTGCATGAAAAAGCTGAATATGACAGAGATTGTGAGGTTGACAAAAAACTAGTTTTACATAGAAGTTTTTCAATAGTGCTGACTAATTTGAGAAGAATTTCTATCACATACTGCTCTTTTTTGTCAATGATTTTGTCATAAGTTTTGCTCTTACTCTCCAGCAACATGGAACACAAAGTTCATGGAAGACATGAACTTTGTTTTTGTCTTAAGTACTAGAAAAAAGCCTAGACTGAAACAAAAAAAAAAGACTCCAAATATCCAGAAAGAAACAGAAAACATTTTCACTAACTTGATATTTACTTAGTCATATTTCTCTTCTGGATTGTGCTTCACCCTTTTCTGTTTTCATACTTCTGTTTCAGAAAAGTACATGTTATTACATGATTAAAAGAGAATGCAACGGACTATTACAACAGAGCGCTGCAGTTTAATAATTTTAAACTCTACCCTGGAGGAACATATACTTTATATGATATCCAGGTCTTCCACTTTCTTAGATAGTCATTCACGGGCTAATCAAAAATACCTACTGATATTTTCAGCTGCTAAAAAAGTATGCTATACAAAAAAATATTTCAGTCTTGCCCTCATGAAACCATAACACACACAATTCTATAGTCTAAAATGTGTTATTCTCCTACTGATATCAGAATGTAACTAGATCTTTTTTCTGAATTCTTTTTCAGTAAAATTTTATTTCGACCCTTATTGAAACAAAGATAGAAATGAAAACTATATCAAAGAATATTACACAGAGGCAGTGTATACAGGTCAGGACTGAGATTTAGAATAACGTTCAATGACTCCCATAGGAATTACTATTTCAATCCTCTGTTCATGTCTTTTGAGGGACGGTCCAGCTTTTGACATCTACCTATCTAACCTTTCCAACAATAGATTTTGAGTAATCCTTGAATATTTAATACCCCACATAGATATATTGCATTTATGCTTATGGAATTTCATGTGTATAACGAAGAGGATATGAAGAGACTGCCTCACTGCTCCCAAAGGGTGAAAGAAAACCATGGATGAAGATCAACTTCCCTCTGAGTTATTTTTGAAACCACTGCATTATCAGAGGTCCCAACTTTTCATTTACTGTCGTCTGAAAGTGTCCTACAAGCATAAAAGCAGTAATATGTCTTGTGCAATAATCTGAAAAATAGTAATGCAGTGGCTCATTAGATCAGGTCATTGGCAAGCTAAATATATATAAGAAGAATATGGTAGAGAGCTCAAAGGTCATGCTTCAACTGATACACATGAGCTTCTTTGAGACCAGACCCCAGGCTGAAGTTACAGCTCATGAAGCTTACTTGCCTTAGGAGCATCCCTGGGACATTCGGTGGCAATCTAGAATTTCCTGGGGAAGAAGAAATCCATGGATTTTGCCTAAATTCACAGAACAATCGAAAATGCACTGCTTTATCATAAGACCCAGCATTTTGCATTCTGATGTTAGGTAAGAAATATTAGGTACAGAAAATGAGTTGCAATCTTCCCAAATGGATCCTGATATCACCTGCCAAGTGAACAGCCTGATCATAGACACTTTTTGGTATGTTACCAGAACAACATGGATTACCTAGATCAGATAAGTACAAGGTAACTGTAGTTAAAATGATGTCTGAGATAAAGGTCCAAATAGTCAGAGAAAGCTAGTACTATTGACGACAGGTAAAAGCAGTACTATTGACTGTAGGTAGAAGCAGTAAAATGTAGATACGTCTTGGAAGTGTATTTCTACAGCCAGAACGGAGTCAGGGATATGTGACTGGAAAACTGAAAGGAGGTTTTTGACAGTGATAAATTAAAAAAAAAAAAAAGAAAAGAAAATATAGTAGTCTGGTTCAGATATGATACCCAACACTAGAATATTATGTTTGAACTGAAGGTAAAATATAGATGAAATGCCAAAAAATATGGTAAAATATAGGACTGAAGAAGGAAACATTGAGAGCAGAGATTACGAGTAGAATCAAATTATGTGTTCTGTGTCATAAGAACATAGGAAAAGCTGTATCTCTTTCAGTAACCAAAAAAGCCCAACAGTGAATTCTTAGGGAAGAATATAAAAACAAGGCAAGGTTCAGTGATACTTAGATATGCCTCAAATCTAAAAGAATTGTAATTTCAGATTTCCTTAGTCAGAGTTCACTGCACTTAATAGCACTTGATGGATTTTTCTTCCAAAAATTTGTCTATTTTATGGGTCTAGGTGTTTTATCTCTGCTATTTATTCACAAGGATAAGCTTTAGAGAAATAGTTGAAGGTATGCAAAGCCAAACTCTTTGCTACACAAAATAACAATGATAATTATTTCAATTGTACTTTTCAAAATTCATTACAAAATTACATATAATACATTGTTTTCCAATAATTGCATACATAAAATTTAGTTTATTTCCTAGAGGGTTTATTCTTCTTGCATTAGGATGAAACTTGCAATTTATAGTGCCCTATGAAGCAATGGATTAAACTGTCTTTCCCTTCCATCATGATAATAGTACTGGTAATCATTTCATAATGAGATGCTGACTGAACGTTTTGGCAGCCATAGTTTCTCTAGAGCAGGGAGGATTTCCAAGAAGGCTACTGAATTGTGTGAATAATACTGCTACAGTGTTTTATTGCCTTGTGAAATGATGCAGCTGGGCTAGTTATTCATTGGAAGATGAGTCCTGAGATTGGTGATAAATATAAACTTACAAAGTTTCATTAGCAATTTAAAGAAAACTGTACTTCTAATCCTAAAAATGGGAATGTGCATTGTTAAATACATGGACCATTTACTAAAATCGTAGAGAAGAGAAAATGTACAAGCTGACATGAAAAAATTGAGACACATATCTTAACAGAAAATGCTAGAAGTACAACAAATAGCAGTAATTTGTAGTACAAGACATCTCTTTCCATTGATGATAAAAATTAACAACTTCTGTTTCTCATACATTACTGAAAGCTCATTAGTAAAACATATTAAACTTGTCTTTCTTCACTGCTTTGAATTATAAAAGTCAATGCTTATTAGCCAGAAATATAGTATTTTACATTCTTTCTTTGCTGCTTTACTTTTGTCTATAAATACCTCATCTATTTTGTTTACTTTAAGAAAGTATATGCCTGTCTTCATCAGTTTCTGTAAAAATGCATAAAAATGCTTGTGCTAACTTCGTTGGAAAACTTCACCATAAATAATTGGAAAGGTCATCAAATATGTCATGAGATAACATGAAGTCACAATAAACATGAACAATAATTTTTTAAAGAACTCCGTTTGACATAAAGTCATAATTTTGGGGGCAATTATTACAACGTTTACTGAATCATTTCACAGTTGAAATTAATTGGTGTTTCACCACAAAAAAACTGCTGAGTCACACTCTTTATTTAAAAAACAAACAAACAAAAGTTAAAGAACCTGCCACATATAGGCTGAGTTCAGCCTATTGGATTATCTTGATGAAGGTACATCAGTTTCTTTGCCAGCAGTACACATTCCTATCACACTTCTGACAGCAATAGCATTCAGTGTAGACTTTGGGTCTGTAGATGCGTCAAATAACTTTTTCATCATGGTCATGGAAGGGGCAAAGCTACCTCCAAAACCAATATTCAATTTTTTAAATTAGTTTGTGTTTTATCTCAATTAAACATGTAAATATATTCTAACTGCTCTAGTTAGCTCAGTGAGAAATTTCTAATTTATTTGAGAAGGAGTAAAAATAAGCAAAACGAGCAACACAGCATCTGGAACATTTAATCTGTCTGCCATGCTGGGTCAGACCATCGGTACTTTTGTCTCAAATAGATGCCAGCAGCAGACATGAAAGGAAAGCACAGCTAACAGAGGCAGAGCGCACCTAACAGAGGCAGTGAACAGACGCAGCAGTTCATGCTGCAGTGTCTGGGCTCTGCTTAGAACTTCTGAGAACCTTGTTGGAAGTTGTGGGGACTTTGTGGGGACCTTCTGAAGACCAAGAGGGTGCTTGCTGCTGACAGGTAAGGAGAGCTAGGCAAGGACGGCTACAGGAGACACTAACTTCTGGGAAGCTCTAGCTAGGTGTAGCTGCTGCTAACGAGCTCTGCTGGTTGCCCCTGATCAGAGGGAGTTGGGACCTTTGTTCCAGCTGGCCCTTGATTAGGGTGGGTCAAGCACCCTGTTAGTGCTAGGGAGAGGCCAATATCAGAGCCAGGCCTAGAGTGCAGCTTGTGGAGTGCAGTGGGTAGAGGTAGCAGGTTGGGTTAGGAGCTGCCTTTGTCTCTAGTCCCAGTAGTGTACACTTTCTCAGATAGATTTATGGCATGCTGCAGAGTACATTCCCTGGTAGCTGTCGGAGTTGCTGTGTCAGGGGCTTCCAACCAGACAGACCTTCTGACAGTGGTTGCAGCTCTGCAGGTCTCACACTGCAAGAGAGTGCTTGGGGCCTGTCTGTGAGGCTGCAGCTGACAGTCATCTTCTGCAGAAGGTGTGCTGTTGTTCATGAATTGATTTGCCAGGTCAAGGAGTTATGGGAGGAAATAAGCAGGCTCTATAGCATCTGAGAAGATGACTGAAAGATAGGTAGGATATTCTCAGACACCTTACAGCAGTGGAGATGCAGGTGGGCTCTGTGCCATGTGGAACAGTAAGTCATAACTCTGTAGAAGATGAAGGTTGGAAACTGGTCACTTCTTGTATGAGGAGAAAGGCTCTCATTCCTCCTGAAGACTTGCAGTTGATGGATAGGTTTAGTGCCTTCTAAGCTCAGGAGGAGCTGGGTATAGCTTCAAGTGAAGCAACTGAGCTGATAGACGCTGTGCCACATGGGAACACCTAGAAGAAGTGGCTAGTGATTGTTGTGGGTGACTGCCTGCTGCAGGGGACAGAGGCACCCATCTGCTGACCTGATCACTTGTCTAGACAGGTTTGTTGCCTGCTCAAATCAGAGATACCGTGGAAAGACTGCTGAGGCTCATCCACCTGTCTATTACTGCTGTTCTTCCCTGTGGGTACCAATGATAACAATGGCAGCTTGGAAAGCATCAAATGGGATTTCAGAGCTCTGTAAATGATGTTCAGGGTGCTGGTGGCTCAGGTCATTTTCTCCTTGATTCTACCAGTGAGGGGGAATGATGGAAGGAGGAGTAGCCAGTTGTTTACTTTGGAGAATCTGTCTGTGCCACTGCTGTCAGCAGCAGGGTTTTGGTTTCTATAACCATGGGACCCTGTTTGAAGATTGACAGCTGATGGGGAGAGATGGGATCCACCTCACTCAGTGGGGCACATGTCTTTGCCAACAGGTTGGCCAGCCTGGTAAGGAGGGCTTTAAACTAGGAGAGATGGGGGAAGGGAAGAGTTATAGAGACCATGAAGTCAGCAAAACAGGGCTCAGGTGGGGATAATTCCAGCAATTACGTGCAGCTAGGGCAAGACTGGGGAATCCATTTGCCCCCCTCCTGGGAAATCAGCATGCTCAAATACCTCTCTGTAGTGCCTGTGCACTAATGCATGCAGCATGGGAAATAAACAGGAAGAACTGGAGACCTGTGTGCAGTTGTAGGGCCGTGATCTTGTTGCAGTTACAGAGACATAGTGGGATAGCTTGCATGACTGGAATGCTGTCATGGATGGCTATGTGATTTTTAGGAAAGACAGGCCAGGAAGGCGAGGTGGTAGAGTTGCCCTTTGTGTGAGAGAGCAACTGTAACATATGGAGCTCTGCCTAGGGGTGGATGATGAGTGGGTCAAGAGCTTATGAGTAAGGATTAAAGTGCAGACTAACATGGGTGACATGGCAGTGGGTCTTCCAGGAAGAGGAAGTCAATGAGGTCTTCTACAGACAGCTGGAAGTAGCCTCACAATCACAGGCCCTGGTTCTGCTGGGGGACTTCAGCCACCCTGACATCTGCTGGGAGGAACAACTCAGCAAAGCACAAGAATTCCAGGAGGTTCCTGCAGAGCACTGAGGATATCTTTCTGACAGGTGATGGAGGAGCCAACAAGGCTAATAAACCTTTTTGTTTGCGCTAAGAGGCAAGGAAGGTCTGGTTGGAGATGTGAAGACTGGGGGAAGCCTTGGCTGCAGTGACCGTGAGATGGTGGAGCTCAGGATCCTGTGAGGAGGAAGCAGGGCAATGAGTAGGATGACAGCCCTGGACCTCAGGAGAGCTAGCTTTGGCCTCTTTGGGGACCTTCTTGGAAGAATCCCATCAGATGAGGTCCAAGAGAGCTGGTTGATATTCAAGGATCACTTCCTCCAAGCTCAAGACTATTGTATCCCAGTGAGCAAGAAGTCCAGCAAAGCAGGCAGGAGAGCTGCATGGATGAGTAAGGAACTCCTGGCAAAACTCCAACAGAAGAAGGAAGCGTACAGGAGGTGGAAGCAGGGACAGGCCACTTGTGACAGATATAGGAATATTATTAGAGTATACAGGGAGACAATGAGGAAGGCTAAAGCCCATTTGGAGTTAAATCTGGTAAGAGATGTCAAGGACAACAAGAAGGGCTTCTTCAAATACATCCAGAGCAAAAGGAAGACTAGGGAAAATGTGGGCCCGCTACTGAATGGGGCAGGGACCTTGGCAACAGAGGACACAGAAGGCAGAGATACTGAATGCCGCCTCTGCCGCCTCTCATTCTTTACTGCTAAGGCCAGTCCTGAGGAATCCTGGACCCTAGAGACCAGAGAGAAAGTCTGAAGGAAGGAAGGCTTTCCCTTGGTTGAGGAGGATCAAGTTAGAGATCATTTGGGCAAACCTGACATGCACAAATCCATGGGCCCCGATAGGAGGCACCCACGAGTGCTGAGGGAGCTGGCAGATGTTATTGTTAGGCCACTCTCGATCATCTTTGAAAGGTCAAGGAGATCAGGAGAGGACTGGAAGAAAGCCAGTGTCACCGCAGTCTTCAAAAAGCGCAAGAAGGAGGACCTGGGGAACTACAGGCCAGTCAGTCTCCCCTCCATTCCTGGAAAGGTGTTGGAACAGCTCCTCCTGGAGGTCATCACTAAACATGTGGAGGAGAAGGTGATTAGGAGTAGTCAGCATGGATTCACCAAAGGGAAATCATGCTTGACCAATCTGATAGCCACCTGTGATGGGATGACTTGCTGGGTAGAGGAGGGCAGAGCAATCAGTGTTGTCTACCTTGACTTCGGGAAGACTTTGGACACTGTCTCCCATCACATCCTCATAGGCAAGCTCAGGAAGTGTGGGCTAGATGAGTGATTGGTGAGGTGGATTAAGAACTGGCTGAACTGCTGGGCTGTGAGGGTTGTGATCAAAGGCACAGAGTTTAGTTGGAGGCCTGTAGCTAGTGGTGTCCGCCAGGGGTCAGTCCTGGGTCCAGTCTTGTTCAACATATTCATCCATGACCCGGAGGAAGGGACAGAGTGCACCCTCAGGAAGCCTGCTGAGGATGCAGAACTGGGGGGAGCGGCTGACACACCAGAAGGCTGTGCTGCCATTCTTCTGCAGAGGGACCTGGACGGGCTGGAGAGGTGGGCGGAGAGGAACCTCCTGAAGTTCAACAAAGGCAAGAGCAGGGTCCTGCACCTGGGGAGGAATAACGCCATGCAGCAGGACAGGCTGGGGGTTGACCTGCTGGAAAGCAGCTCTGCAGAGAAGGACCTGGGAGTGCTGGTGGACAACAAGTTAAGCATGAGGCAGCAGTGTGCCCTGGTGGCCAAGAAGGCCAATGGTGCATCCTGGGGTGCATTAGGCAGAGTGTTGCCAGCAGGTGGAGGGAGGTGATGCTGCCCCTCTCCTCAGCCGTGGTGAGGCCTCACCTGGAGTCCTGTGCCCAGTTCTGGGCTCCCCAGTACAAGAGAGACATGGAGCTCCTGGAGAGAGTCCAGTGGAGGGCTACAAAGATGATGAGGGGTCTGGAGCATCTCTCCTCTGAAGAAAGGCTTTGAGAGCTGGGCCTGTTGAGCCTGGAGAAGAGAAGACTGAGAGGCAATCTCATCAATGTGTACAAGTAGCTGAAGGGAGGGTGTCGAGAAGATGCGGCCAGACTCTTCTCCATGGTGCCCAGCAACAGGACAAGAGGCAATGGGCACAAATGAACCACAGGAAGTTCCATCTGAACATGAGGAAAAACTTCTTCACTGTGAGGGTGCCTGAGCACTGGAACAGGTTCCCCAGAGAGGTTGCAGAGTCTCCTTTGCTGGAGATATTCAAAACCCGCCTGGACACGATCCTGGGCAATGTGGTCTAGAGGACCCTGCTGGAGCAGGGAGGCTGGACTAGATGATCTCCAGAGGTCCCTTCCAACCTAAATGATTCTGTGATTATTCACATTTTATATCAAGTGAACTAAGCATTTGTCAAGTTTTGCGATATTATTATCTGGAAGGTAGAAATAGAGGCAGGTTATAGAAGATGAATTTAGAAACATTGCTCAGGCATGTAAAGGTGCTGCTAGGAAAGCCAAAGCTCAAGTAGAGGTGATGCTTGCCAGGGACATCAATTAAGAAAAGCTCCTTCTGTTACGTTAGTAGGAAAAGGCTGAGCAAGGAGAATGGGGGTTCTTTGGTGGTGCATGATTTTGTGACAGCAGACATAGACAATGCTGGGATATTCAAAACATTTGCTTGAATCTTTGCCAACAAGGTTTTTCAGGCCTATGATCAGAGAAAGGAAAATGTTATACCTATCTTCAGAAGGGCCAAAAGGTAGATCTGGAGGAGAAGGTGACTGGAAACATTTGGCACAGGTTTACCAAGGGTAAATCATGTCTGACCAACCTGATTGGCCTCAAGAGCAAATGAGAGGATTTGTGGATAAGGGCACCATTTACCTTGGCAAGGCTTTGGATGTGGTCCACCGCAATATTCTAGTATCTAAACTGGGATGTTACAGTCTGTATGGTTGAACAAATAAATAGGTAACAAATGGGTTAGATGATTATTCCATGGGTAGTGGTTAATAGGTTCCACTTGACCTGCAGACTGCTAATAAGTGGAGTACCACAGAAGTCTATCTTGAGATGTGTCTTGGTTAATATCTTTATTAATGACTTGGAGGAGACAAAGGCACATGCTGTAAGTTTTGCACATGCCACCAAAGTGGGAGGAGATGAGCTAATATACTTGAAGGCATCTATGGAGAGCCCTAGACAGGCTGGAAGAATGGATCAACAGGAATCTCATGCCATTAATCAGGGAAATGCCGAGTCCTACACCTCAGAAAGAAGAACTGCTTGCAATAGTACAGGCTGGGAACTCATAGCTATGAAGCAGCTCTGTAGGAAAAAGCCCTGGACGTCTTGGCAGAGAGCAAGCTGAATATGAGCCAGCAGTGCGCCGTGGCAGAAAAGAAGTTCAATAGCTTCCTGGGCTGTATGAACAATGTCAGGGCACCATGGGGGCTGGTAGTTCCCTGGGGGCTGGGATCCCAGGGCAGGAGCCTCACTAACTAGGGCTTGTCCCACAGCCCCCAGTGAGGGAGCAGGACAAGCTGGGGAAGTGGGTAGCCCAGATCACCAGGCCAGGCCAGATCCAAGGTCAAGAGCACTTACTCTGTGAGGACATGAGGGAACTGGTCTTCAGCTGGAAGAGGAGACTGTCAACACCTATGAGAGGGCCATCAAGAAGACTGAGTTAGGCTTTTCGCAATGGTGCATGATGTGAGGATGAAAGGCAAGGGGCATAAGCTGAAATAAGGCTGTCACTGAATAAAAGGAGAAACTATTTCTTCATGAGGACAGTCAGATGGCGGAACGGGCTGCCCAGAGAGTTATGCAGTCTTCCCTATGTCCTTGGAGATTCTCGTAACTTGACTGGATAAAGGCCTGAGCTGTCTGGTCTGATCTCACAGATGACCCTGCTTTGAGGAGGAGATTGGAGTAGATTTGTTTTTATTCTAAAAACCACCATCTTCTATTTTTAGGTAGGGATTTGTGATCGTCTCACTGAAGATGAAAACATACAGTTTTTTTTTTAAGAGAAGAGAGAGATAAAAAGGCACTAAAACTAAATCCCACGTGCATCAGAATCGAGTTTATAACTCTTTCGTGACATACCACATAAAATGTGGTAAGTTTTTGCCAGCCTCAGTGAGTAGAAATGACAAAACTGAAGTCAGAAGCAAGCAGAAAATATCTCAGAAATAGTTTGAAGATGAATTTGCAGAGGACCTTAAAGTTCACTTTGTGCTCTTTTGTTAGATCTAGAATTGATCTGGCTAAATCTAAAGTTTTTTATATTTCATTCATTATTTGTCTGCTAAAGAAATGCTTTAACAACGTTGTCATGACAGTTATAGCTTCATCTTCCTGTGTATGCCTTGTTTTGGTTCTATTTTGAACAGTACTCTTTATAATTTTGAAGGTTTGTTATGGCTCTCTATGCTGAAACACTGCATTACACAAAATCTGTAACTTAGTTTTTTTTTTCTTATAGACAGTCAGCATGTATTCAACACACACTAGATGTCCTAGTTATTTGTTTGATTAAGATTAAAGTAAATAATAAATATTGCTTTGTAATTTGGCTGCGTTAAAGCAGTAAAAACTTTTGTAAATTAGTAATTAGAAGTCAGAGTTCTCTCTCACAGGGCAGCTTTTTATTTTCAGATGTGCACGGAGTGGGAAAGTATTTTTGAGCCTTCATTATTTTGTATAGGGGGGCAAATGAGTTTGCAGAGATTGTGCTAGAGGAGGGTATGTCCACAGTCAGAGCAAGTATATTGAGGTAATACAGAATTTTCCTGTTTTGAAGTGAGCAACAGGAACTCCTGCACTTCTGGGGCCTTGTAATAAGTAGAATAAATGTATCCCCTATGCTGTCCCTCAAGAAGAAGGTTGCCTTTTGCAGTGAGGTAGCTTGTAGAATGGACCTTGTCATGCCAGAGCGCTGCTTGTCTACCTAAGAGTTTTCCTTAAATGGTCACTTATATGCAACATAAATAAAGCTTTTTGTGAACAATATTGAAAATAAAATCTTAATCTACATACATATTTCAGATTTATTCAATACTAATTTCTTATTTTTGAACTTAGGTAAGACTTTGAAAACAGGTAATGACATATCTCAGAAATGCATTGTCATTAGCTGGCTTTCATATGCTTAGGCAATGTCACATACAGCTGTTAGCCTTAAGTTCGAATTTCCATTTAGATATTAAAGTTGGATACTCTAATTTTTGACAAATACATGATTTGGTTAGTAATTGCACTTAAAAGCAATTATAGCAAGAGCTTAGCCCAAATTACTAGGGGGAAAAAGTCTTTTTGCTCTAGACCTTGGGCTAATCTCAGATGTTATTTTGTTTGCAGAAAAACAAGATAGATTTCTAAAATTATCAGCTAAATGTTATGTTACAAATCTAGTTTTTAGTAGACCATCTTTTAATGACAAGTTATCAGTGACTAACTACTGATTCCCAAATGGTTTTAATTTTTAGTGTTTTGATTTCAGAGGTGTCTACCTGCAAAGGATCCACTTTTTTTTTTTTTTTAAGAAAAGATTGAGCCTTTTTTTTCCTGAAAATTATGTTCAATATAGGTACTCAGGAACATTGAAACTCACTAGCTGCTTTTAATTTTTTTTTACCTTGATAACTTTTTGTGGTAAAAGATTCTCTTCTGAGAGTTTTTTCAGTTTTGAGAAACTGTTAAATTCAGATCATGTGTATTATACAGCCATGCTAAGGCATTGTAACTGAATCTAATATCTGCTAGAGCCAAGAAATGGATGTTTGCTCATTTATCCCATATGATCAGTACTCTGAAAAATGAAAAAGGACTTTCAGTTCTTAAACAAAGGCTTTATTAGAATAGCAACTAAACAAATTAGCTTTGAGGAAAATGGGTGAGTGATCTTCAAATTAAAGATTTTAAAAAGAAACATGTATCTTTGTTGGGTGGGTCCTTGCCACCTATACTGGGTTTTACTCCAGCCGCTCTGAATGGGTTCCTGGATCACTAGAACTCTACTGTGTCTTCCAGTTGTCCAGGAAGATAACTCCTCCTTCCTGCCATCTTTGATGTGCTGCCTTTATCTTCCCTCTGCTTGACTCAAAGATAGCTCAGTCTTCCCATGGCCTCCTCCCTGCTGTGAATCTGCTTTTTCACATTATACCTAATCTAGTTTAGCTGTCATTTCTCCCTAGAAAGGGCTCTTCTGCTCCTCCGCTTTCTTCCTGTCCTCACAGTTGCTCCCTCTTCCCCTTGCATTGACCTTAGTGATCACCTGGCATCCACTGCAGTTAAGCTCATGATTGCCAGAACTGACACAGGAGTAGCAGTGGGAACATACAGCTGTAGGCAAGGAGAGGAACGTCTTTTTCAGCAGCAACTGACAGGTGGGTTGTAATGTGAAACACTTCCTCTTCCAGCTCATATAAGAAATTTCTCCTGATATGCATGTTCGGTTGTTTTTAGGGGAGGAACACTTTCCTCCCTCCTCCAAGTGGTTGCCCCTGACCAAGAGAACCACAGTCAGGACAGATCAAGCAGCCACCCTCCACTCTGCTGATCGTCTGGGTCCTTTTTGACAAAATACTGGGCCAAAATGATTTTTCTTACTTGTCTTAATTTAGAGTAGACAGAGGATAGAAATGGATATCAGATTACTTTCTGAATCTCAAATGAGACATTTGGGGAGCATTTTTTTTTTTTTTCTTTCGGATGCCAACATCGGGAAGTTTCTCTTCCTGATGAATTGTGTTATATTAGTCATAGCTATATATATTTGGAGTATAAAATGGCATGCCAATTCTCCACCAGAAAACTGCCTTCTGATTTGTGTGACCAGGAAGACGTAATTACATGGCATAGCTAAGGTACTCAGCAGCCAGAACTAGCACCAGGAGAGAAAAGTATTCCTTGAGCATCCTTCCACATGCCTCACCAAATCCTCTGTTAGCAGTGCCCATTGCTTGCACCTGAGGAGTGTGCACTATAGAACAGTGGCATTACAGCTGAGAGCTATTGTCATATTTCTGACATGATTCTTCTGTCACGTACAGGCAGGTTGGGTTAATGAAGCTCTTCTGAATGCCAAATAGTTGCAAAAGACTCAGCAGCATTTCTGTGTTCCCATTTACCTCAATTCTTTTTTTTTTTTCATAAAGATCAAGTTTCAATCAGAAATTGATCAGGCAAACTCAGCTGGAATGTTTCTTTTCTTTCTCAGATACAGGAAATTAATTTCTTATATGTTTGGGGAAGGGGGTTGTAATTTTTTTTTTTTTTTTTTTTTTGCTGTGAAGTGCTGAATTTTCTCCATTGCCATCTGAAAAATATATTTTTTGGAAACATTAAAAAGCTTCAGCATTCAGAAAATCTAATCCTCAGGAAAATAAGGTAACAAGCAATTAATTTTACAAAACACTCTTTTCAAGAGCTCACAGATATTTGCTTTTTCATTTTAACATATTCTTGAATATTCTTTTCTTTCATTTCCCTTTTATTGCCTTTCAGCTTCATACAGAAGAAATTCCTATGGGAACTAAAAGTAACGTAGAAATTCACTCTTTCAAGATGAGGGAGGTCTTGAGGAGGAGAAACAGCCACAAACATGTTTGAATAAAATAAGAGAGTGGCAGTAGGAACAAATAGGAATTTCAAGTAGTTTGAGAACAAGCCTGTGTCACAGCAGGATTCTTGGCTTACTAAGTTTAACAAAGAATGACTATTGCATAGGATTTTTTGAATTATTTTATGTGCTATAGTAAGAATTATTTCCTTCAAATATTAGAATAAAATTGAAAAATAAATGTGAGCCATAGGACACAGTTGCTCAGCTTCTTCACTCACCTGTCAATCAGGAAAATGCCACAATAATCTGTCTTATCATGACTGGAATAAAAGTAATACTAATAGTCTCTTTCTTGATCTTCTGTTTGGAAATGAAAGGAATGCTGCTTGTGCGTAGCTGGTCATACGAGAGGAATTAGCGATAAACAGCTGGCATGACATGCACATTTACTAGGTAGCTAGAGACGTTTATATGAGGTACTGCTACATACCTCATAAATATCTTTAAAATCCCTGTTTCTATGTACCTCAGTTACAGTTTTGGAAATGATTCTGCTTTTAAGTAACTTGATCAAATCATTGAAACCAATGAGGCTTTTCATGTGTGTAATTTTAGGCAAATCAGTTTGGCTTGTATGACACATGTTGATGCTCGTAAGAAGATTTCCATTCAAAGTTCTATTGATTGCTGCTATGAAGCAAGAGTCTGCCTGTGTGATTCTCCATGCAGGATGAAGCTTTATTCTCTAATGTATGAACACACAATGTTGTGATGTTTAACTGCACCTTGAAGTGGCTCACACTCTGAATACATGAACTCCTTTAGGAACGTGACCTGAACCTGAATTTACTTGATTTTGTGCCCTTTTCAAAAGAACATCGACCCAGCTAGTGAAAGCATGTTGTAAATATTGTTTATTTTTGAGAACATTTTAACGATGAAGAATTGAAGTTTTGGAAACAGTGATTAACTGTATTTTTTGAGACCATGAAAACACTTTAATTTTGGAGAACAGCTTTTGGCACACTCTGCATTTTGCACTCTTTTTCTGCTTCCTTCCTTTCTGTAGATATTTATAGAAGGTATTGCAAAAAATTTTAGAATTAATCTTCAGCAGAAGGATGACTGTTATCTGTTCAGTAATTATAAAAATATCCAGCAACTTCAGATTAGTTAAATGAAACAATAAGTCTGATATATTTTATTACTTCAAAGCTACAGATTGAATGACTCCTGTTTACAGGCAGACATAATAATCTTTGTTCATCTGTAAACTGTCAGTTATTAAGCTCTGACACAATCTTTGGTTATATGTTTTTGCATTTCCTTAAAGTGAGCCTTTGAGCTGAAGTTCTTTCATTTGAGCTGAAGTTCTTTCATTTAGACACTATTCCTTGGTCTTAAGGAGCATTTCCTCCTCCCTTGTCTGCTCTCCAATGTGTTCATAATCAGTACAGACATTAACATATTTGGACTGTATGGGGAAAAATTCTCTATTGGGCTTATCTGAGCAATTCTTTGGATGTCAGGGGATCACTTGCAAATTTCACTAGTTGAGAATGTGGCACAAGAATGATCTGTATATAATTTCCATCTCTTTTATAGGCTTCATTTTTGACACCAGGAAAATAATTTAAGGTTTTTGACACTAGCTTCCTGCAGTAAAAACCTTGGCAGGAGAACTTAGCCTTTTTACTAGATTCTGAGACTTTAGATTTATTTGTAAATGTTTTTTCAGTCTTTAGATGGATGACAACGGAAAAATAATGTATGTCAAAATAATTTTTTTTACCCTTATTTATGAACATTGATAATTTGGTCTGTAAAGTTTTGAAAGCTCCTCTTATTTAGCTTAATCTTTTCATTTGAAATGATTAAATACTTTTAATCAGGAGTAGAAGCTTAATTACTGAACCAATTTATAGAAGATCAAGTGGATTCTCTATCACTAGCATTATTAAAATCAACTTTTTCTTAAAAGTTCTGGTGTAAAATAAAATAAATGTAAGGAAGTTTTATAGATTAGGGGAGTCTCTTTTTGCATTTATAATCCATGAAGACACAGTTGATAATTTTTTGCAATGTAGAAACTCAGTGGAACTTAGTAAAAGGTGATGTATTCCACTCAGATCTGATGACTCAGTCTTCCTGACAGAATTCAGCAGAACTTGAAGGTGGTAGGAAGCTGTACTTTAACTGTGGGACCACAGTGACAGACTGACCAGTGCAGGCAAGAATTTTATGCTCTAAGTTGTTTCTTTGCAGTTTCTCTTACTCTGCTTTCTCTTGGCACTGACAGAAAAGATGGAGGAACCTAATAATTCCATTCTGGATAAGTTATTCCCCTGTCTGAAAGTCAACTGCACAGGTTTCTACGCTCCATTTGTTAAGTAGATGGATCCAAAAATTGTTCTAGGTGTTAACAATTGCTAATTTAATGGGAGGAGGAGAACTATACCATAGCACTGCATCCCTGAAACACTTCACCATCTGTAACTCCTTCCACCCTTTACTGGAGGGCAAAAAAATAGGAGTGGTGATCTATTTAGGAGCTGTAAATGGATGCTGCTTCCTCACTGTCACTGTCATTCTCTTTAGTGCTGGCATTTTGAAAGACGGCTCAAATCCTCGGTAGATGGCCAACAATAAGCTGTATACAGACCAGCTTGTAGTTGGACACTTTGAACAAGCAGACGCACTATAACTATATCTAGTTATCTATTCTTGAGTGTATGAACAATCTAGATTAATTTATCTGAGTCTGGATTTCTCAAGATTTTAATTGAGGTGTCTTGGAGGTGTGCTCTATATTTGTGTGAGCATCTATATGTTTCAGAGATCAAAAATTTTGCCCTATTACAGCTAATGGTTCAGCTTTGCAGGAGAAAAGGGAAAGAACAAGCTGTCTTCACTTAACAGAGGAAAAACAAGCTCCATTCTTCCTTATTTCACTGTTTCCCTGTTAGTTCAGCTTCAAAGTTAATAGATGAGATACAACAATGCTCTATTCTGAGTTTTTCGGAAGTTATATTAAAATGTTGTTGCTACTCTAAGCAGAAGGGTGTTTGAACTCAAATAGAAAGGTTGCTGGATGAAGAGGATGACTGTTTTTGAGACTCTGATTTAATTATTGACTAACACATCTGGCTAAACAAAACAAAATAAACCAGCTACCTAAGCTGTGTTTATCCCGATTCGGGCAAAGATCTTTTCAGACATAGCTTTATTGTCTGTAAGACTTCTAGAAAAGAACTGCAAAGGTATATAATGCAAAGATCAATCTTAACTTGTCAAAAGCTTTTTGGATCCTTAAGATACTATAAGAAGATGAGACTTGTGTGTTATGATAGTGCGGAGAAAAAGAGATAAGATAGCTGCTAAAAACTTCTGTCTCTCATTGAGTCAACAAATTGTGACCTAACTCAAAACTATGAAGGATTTTGTCTATAGAAGTCTGTTTTGTCATGGCTAATGATTTAATTCATACTTCAAAGACTACCTCAAATAAAAAAAAAATGGTTATTATAACTCCATATAACAATTTATCTCAGTATACCTACTTGTGAGTTGCTGTTGTCTTTCTCATTGTCCCCATCACTTTCTGTACTGATTGTGAGAAGATGATGATCATCTCTACTATTAGCAAATGGTCTGAGAATAAAGTCTGGTTAGAGAAATGGGTTCCCTGTGTCTTTTGTGAAGAAGGGGTATGTGGACTGAAGATGCTATTTCAGTGACATCTAAGATGTTCTTCATTTCTGATTTAATTTTTGCTATCATTATCTGCATGACTGTGACAAACAAAGCTTGCTAATTCCATATAATTTTCACCCCTCCCCACCATTAACCATGTTTTTGGTTTTGTAGTTGAATGCCTATATGGCTGAACGTGATAAGAGGCAGAACAAGCTGAAATGGTCTGAGCTGTAAGAACAATTATACGTCTGATTTATTGATGTGTATATGTGGCTTGAAACCTAAACTTAAAAACACCCCTTTCCTTATCTAAATCTTTGTTGTTCCTTTCTACTATGTGTATAATTCAACACTCACTTGAAGAGATTTTCTTATTTTAACTTGCTAAACTGGGCTATTACAATGTAACTATCAGCCTTCATTCCTGATTGTTAAACATATTTACGATCTTTTTAATATGTGCTATTTTGTGTTTTGTTAGATTTTGATTCATCAGCTGAATTTTTAGGTAAACATCAGCTACTGATAGTAGGCCATAGTTATTTTCCATGAACACAGAAAATATTGGCGGTAATCTAACTTAAAATATTGGTAGGATATTAAAATGGATATTTTGGATATTTAATCCAAATTTAATCCAAATTCAAAATATTGGATATTAAAATATCCAGTTCTTAGTTCTTCCTTTTTGTTGTTTTTTGACAGGATTGTTGTCATCTTTGTCCAGATATTCCAAAAAGGAATTTTATTTCATTCCTCGTGCAAAAAGACTTCAGCCAAATATGACTGTTCAAACTTTTGTAATTCTTCTTTTCCTCCTTTCATCTGTGTACGGGTTCCTGCTCATCATAACTTATCCTTATTGCTTTTGACCTTACTCTGATATCCACTTCTGACTTCTCTCCTACAAGTTTAATTTCCATAAAAGATTAAGATCAATAATAAAAACATTATAACCTTTTCAATTTCTCACTGTCCCTATAAAGACTTCCTTGAGAAGATTTTTTTTTTCCACCCATCACTGCTTTGCTTACTCCTTCTGTTTTTTTTTCTCCACAATTTCTAAGTATATTTGTCTGTCACTTTCAATTTGATATTTCTTCAGGTATTTACCAGTCTCCTCAAATTCCACAGGGCAAATACAGAATTCAGCCTTTCCCTAATCTCTCCCTCCCTTTTACCCAATTTACAGTTTTTAAATTGTGCATAATCTTTATCATGTTCAAGCATGGTTCCCTTTGACTCAACTCTGTCTAGAGTGTCAGGATACACTGCAGTTACTAAGCAATTTTGACTATTAGGATGCATCCTTTGCTCTTCATGTTCTATCTTCCAAACGCGTCTGAAATGTTGCTCTATGGGTCCTCTCTCACTGTATGTTCACATGAAGTATCTTCATGTGATGGATCCTAGCACTTATCCCTCTCCTCCTGTGTCCTACTATTCTCCCTCAGTCTCTTTTCTGAAGGTACTCATTTCCCAGTTCCTTCACATGTTTATTACTTCCAAACTTTCTTCCACAGTTTTGGTTAAACTTAAAATGGCCATTTGCACTTGAGCTGGTTATAGCCATAGTTTATTTCGATTTTTAGCAACTATTTTCCTGACACCTGAGTTAATCCTTGCACACATACCATCCCACAACTGGCCACTGAATTAACCAGCAAGTCATAACTGGGCATGAACTGAGCTGAGACAGGTTCATATTTGGAATTAGGTGGTGGGAGCAGAGCTTAAGTCTAAATGTCACCACTACCACCTCAGAAATGCCAAATTTTGGAATAAGATTCCTTTTATTTTGTCTTGACACACCTTAACCAGTAAACAGAATCTATTTCTGTCTTTTCTTAGTGTCTTCTCTAAACTAAGTGATTCTAGATTTATCAGTACCTGCCAGTTGTCCTTTCTATTTCTCATCTCACTTGTCGTATGCTAAACTTTCTCCATCCTACCTAGCTGGCACTAGCTATACAAAACTTGATTTTTTCTCATTTGCTGTTAAAGCATTCCAAACAACAAAGTTAATTTCTACTTTCATTTAGATCTAAAATAATTTAAAATAAAATGGAGTGACTCCAAATTTACACCATTGCATGTGACAGGAGAATTTATGCCTAAGCAACAGTAGATGTTTCTTCACTTGAAGATAACCTTGTAACTGTATAGCTGCAGAAAAGGTTGTGTGTAATGTAGTTAGCTCATTAGCAGCGTTCTAACTGCAACAGCACAGAACTTGGTATGGGCTAACTTGTCTTATTTCACTGTGACTGTAGTGGAGATGAACCTCCTGTATTGCAAAGTTATTTTGAGCAACTTAGGTTTTCTAAATTATTTTCTTGGAGTAGTATCAGATTTTTCAATATTTAATATATCAAAACCAGGGGGAAAAATATATTTTTCTTTTACTCTGTCTTTCAGAGAAACGTTGCCATAACCACAAATGTTTCAAACATTACTGAAAGATCAGTTTTAAACTGGTTTGTTCAACTTATTGTGACTTCTGTATTAATTTTATTTCATGTCTTGCAAAAACAGTACCAAAATGAGTTCAGATTTCAAAACATACTTTTCTAGCACGCCTACCAAACAGCAAAGCATGTTAAAGTAGCTTCTGAGAATGAATAACAGTAAAGCTGCAAATAGTACAACTCTTGACAATTCAGCCTGTTCCTTTCAGAAATAAAGTATCGTTAAATCAAAGCAACGTTAGCTTCAAAAATATCAGTATTTTTTTGCAGAAATGAAAATTGCTATACAATGCATATTATGCAAAGATCAAAGCAGCTCTCAGTGCTTTAGAATAATACAAGCTACACATGAAATTTTAGAAACAATGGTTTGAAATAACTATTCTTTTTTACAGAATCCGTTCAATATCATATAGTATTTTAACTAGTTTTCTGGCTGACACTGAATGAAATAACTGGGTATGAGGTATGATACCACTTAGCAAACCTGTCAATGCTAACACCTGATTCAATAACATATGGTTAATGGTTGTTCTTCGAAAAATAACTTTTCAAGTTTCATGATTAGTGTGACAGCCCCATTTGTCTTAAGGTAGAATTTCACCACCTTTTCTATAAAATGATCACATCAAAGGCCAACTAACAAATTGATTAACTAACAAATTTAGTTAAAATTTTTTCACTTCCATTGCCCCTTGGTTCCATCTGAATGTCTGCCTCCATTTCTGTACAGAATTCTTGTAGTTTCTTCCTGTGCTATGCCTTTCAAGTTACTATTTCATCTTTTGTTTAAATTATGCACTTAAAAATATAGTGGCAAAATTTTAAAAGACATTGGGAGATCCCTAATTCACATTAAAATCAAGAATTTAAGCACCTGACTATCTTTGAAAACAAGGCAGTTAAATGATTTAGATGTGGTTGTTGGGATCCGAGGTAATTTTTGAAGATGAAACATAAGTCATTTAACTAATGTTTGGTGCTAGGCATAGCAATTCCTGAAATTTGGAGATAAGTTCAAGCCCAACTTAAATGGCAAGGAACAAGACCCGGATTAGTATGTATCTCAAGTAATATAACAGCAGGAACATCAGGCTTAAGTTCTAGATTTTATTCAGCCTTTAACTGATTTGAAAACAGAGAAAGAATCACCCAAATTCCCCATAATTAATCAGGAAACTTTTCAGTAATGGGATATCTAAGTTCAAGAAGGGCTCAGTAAGTGATCTGCAAAATTACAAACTGATAACTCTAATTTACCGTGTAGAAAAATGATCTTAAAAATGCTAATAAAGAACAAAATTAGTGGAGACTTGGATAAATATGACATACTAGAAAAACTCAATATGACAAAAGGGCGAACACGGCTGTCAGATCTATCAATTATTTGATGTTATTGAGGAGCAGCACTTGGATTTGGCTGGTGAGGTATACCTGCACTTCCAAAAAATACTGAGAATGTCTCTCACCAAATCGCAGATGGAATAGAAGATTTATAAAATCATGAATTGTTTGGGGAACATAAAGATAATGATCATTTTCTATTTCTCACAAATTGAAAATGAGGGGGCTTTTCTGTAGAAATTGTCGGACAGCTAGTTTAAAACACACAAAATAAAATCTTTTTTTGTTTTGCTTAGTACAGAACTCTACTGCTGTATTTATTGCTTAGGCCACAGCTTCAGGTGCATAAAGTAATTAAACTAATAAATGGATGTAAAAAGTTTTAAACTCAGGGACGTGGATATTCCTAAGACTCGTAGCCGACAGCTAAGAGGATGTACCATTAAAAGCTTTTAGAACTCCTGAATGTTTCTTCCTCCTCAACAGGCTTTGACTAACGTCAGACAAAGGACTGGGTTTTCAGATAGAAGCTGTCTGACTAATTTATGTTCTTATATATTATTAGCCAAACAAGAGAAAGATCAAGATTTCTTTTTTTTAATATATGGAGAGATCCCCTAAGCATAAATGAAAACATATTGGATTATAAATTTTACTGGAAGATGTTTTGGATATAATTAATACTTTGTGAAATGGTAAATAATCATACTCAAAGAGCACATTTAATAATCTTTAAAATAATTTCTGCTAAGCTCTCTTCTATATTGCAGATGAGGTACTAAATTCCAAATGAAATGCTAAAGAATATTTCCTGAACTATGTAGGAAAATGGTGTAAGTCTGCTCTTCTATTTTTTTTTTTATTGTTTCTCAAACAAGGGATTTATAAATTGCAAATTAACTTTACTTTTTAATTCAGAGTTAAGTCTTTTTAATTTGGACTTAATTTGACATGTTTTGAAGTGTTTTAATCTGACACAGAATATCATGTTGCAGGATTACTATTTGAGGCTTTCTTCTTCAGAGACCAGATATGTCTGGCTAGAACTTCATGGGTTGCTTCTTTCCTTTTTCTTCCATGTATTCTTTACTGGTTTTGGAACAATTAAGATGCATGTGAAAGAAATAAGTGAGCTGTTTTCTATATGTTCTGTATGCATGTGAATGTGAAAAAATGGGTATATCAGTCTCAGGAGAATTAGTAATATTTTCAGGATACATCGTTGTCCTGTCTGGCTTATCCATCTGCAAACTGCTGAAGTTATTTTGATCCAAAGAAGCTCTTAAACTTGTGACTGATTCTAAAGCTGTGAAGTAGTCCAGTTGGACTTACCTGGGGCCTTCCAGATTACAGGATTCCTTTTTTAGAAATATTTTCTGTTTTTTTCAGTGTTTTGAGTGTCTTTGTCTTCCACCTTCTCTAGCTTCTGGGGTTTCACTTTTCTTCTACCTCCCATCTTATTTATTCTTATCTAGTATATTTCCTGACATTGCATAAGTGATTCTTTATAGGTTAGTTAATTGACCTGAAAAGTATGCATTCCACATGCACAATATAATAATTTCACAAGTAGAACATATGCTGTCAATCTTCATGACTGTAAAATTAATCTATACTGTATATTTCAATTTAGAAATTAAAAAAAAAAAAGATAATAACCTTCAAGTTTTTCTGTGGCATTCACAGAGAAAGAGCTGCACTATAGGAAATAAAGTCTTGTAGCCATTTTGTGACAACTTTTTAATTCACCTAACTCATTTCTAAATTTAACTTCTGCTGCATGTTTATCTTCCCATACATTTACATAAAATGATAACAAACTTCAGAACACTTTTCAGAATATAAGTTCTTAAATGCATACTTTGTAGTTTGATTCCTCTTTGCTGGCATATAGCATTACAGTATTAATGCATAAAGTACCCTGCTAAATCAGAACTTCAACAATTAGTGCAGGTCTTAAGATATTCTCTGTCTGTTGTTTAATTGCTTGATTTTGTTTGATTTTATTCACAAAATAATTAGCCTACTAAGCATCTAATTATTGCTATGGCATGTATTATACAGATTGTCACCATTATGCAAACATTACATTAGTGAACACTGTAGCATTTGAGATATTCAGTACCTGACCTGCTAAAAATAATATCTTCTTGAGGCTGGTCACTTTATTTTAGTATCCATATGTTAAATTCATCTTGCTTCATAATATTTCCATATTATTTTGGCTGGAGCAAAATTCTTACTGAAACAGAAATTCTTCTAAATTGAAACATGGATGTAGAAGTTCATCTTCTGAACAACCTGCTGAGGCCCAAGGTCAACAGATTTTTAACCTGCTATTCTGAGGGAGTCAGATCAGTGTACTTCCCTTTAAATTTCTTGAGTTGAGGTCAGCATATAAGAGAAAATATCATATCATGGAGTATAATAGCAATTCATTAATTGGCTGAATGGCTTATTTTTACATTCATTAGAGAAGCAATTTATATTTATTTACTAAATTTTCTTCCCTTAATGGTTATGTATTATGAGGCTGCTGTTTGTCTTCTGACTTCACAACATTTCTTTTCTAAAAGCTTTTGGATGTGCTCTTCTTTTCCTTTTGTTCTAATATAATTCATTTCTAGTATGAGCTCTTCCCTTCCTTTCATTCCAAATATTATACTCAGGCAAGCATTTTGTTTTTTCCAAATCCATATTAGGCATGAAAAATAGTTCAGCAACATCATTTAAGAATTGCTGAGAAAACACAATGTACCATAAGTGATACCAAATAAAAGTCCTGTCAATGACTCAGCTTACTAGATGTCTTTGACCCTTTTTCTTTAGAGGGGAAAAAAAAATCCCTATATGGAAAAGAGTAATTCAAGGATTAGTCCACATCAAGTCAACTGGGAGCAAGATTATTGTATACAAGAAAAGAATGCTTAACCCTAGAGATGTGACTCTCTCATTCACTTACGTCCCCTTGGCAGATGAAAGGGTAACACTGATAAACTCCCAAGACAGTTTCAGCCATTTCTTCTCAGTTGGATGAGAAGGATGGTGGCCATGACAGGTGGCATGTGATAAGAGAAAAGTGTGTACCTAAGAGGAAGAGATTAAGAGAAAGTCCTAGAGGTAAACAGCAACCCATACAGTTAAACTATAGTGTAAAAAAAAGCATATATGTTAATTATTTGTAGGAAGGAATATTTCTAAACTACTACATGTTTTTCCTCTCTTGTTATATATTCTTTTCAGCTCAGAAAATCAGCTTTGAAATTGCTTAATATTACATTTGAATTGCATTTATTACTTTATTGTAATTGATTTATTATGTTATTCTGAAAATAATGATCGGACTAGTTGGCAAAAACCTATTAGAAATGTGTTTACACTTATTGTGAAGCACTGAATAAAAAGCAGTGTTGTGGTGAATCACTTTTATATGTCTATTATCTTCTGTTAGTAGCATGGGACGTTTCACTTTATAATGAACTGTGTAACTTAAAAAAAAAAAAAAAGAAGATAATCTAAATCTCTGTACAGGTAAAGTTTAAAAGCTCTTACAAAAACAATACACTATTATAAAGAAGACTATATTTTACCCAGCTTAAAAGGAAATGCAATAATCTGTGCAAAACCAGCAACGTTTGCTAGCTGCCTTGGACATCTTTGACATAATGTCAGGATCCAAAATGGGCATGCTATAGTCTGCACAATTCTAATTATCTTTTAGATAGCTTTGCCTAATATTGATTGCTGAGCATAGTTCTCACACATAATAGTGATTTAAAGGGATAATTCCTGATTAGGTCTGTGAAATATTTATCTTCACACTTATTATCCTGCTTCTTATAATTAAATGACATGATGTTAGATTTGCATGCAAACATACATCAATAGAAAACGTAAACTGCATATTTATAGAAAGCAACTGTATATTCACTGCTGAGATATGGAGCTAACTTAAACAGCAGAGGAGCTTGATGCTCCCTCTTTTGTGCACTCAGTGCAGATCTGGGATTTGGGTAGGCAAAACAGTACATGTTTGGGTCTTAAATTTTAAAAAGATTTCATGCTTACGGTGCAGAACGCCAAATGGTGGGAGCTCTTTTGCTCATCTAGTACTGTTCTTAGAGAACAAGTAGAGACGTAGTTTTGCTGAAGGACTGATGATAGTAAGATAGTTCAAGGACCATGTGCTCTATCTTTCTGATGCCCCAAAAGAGGAAGTACATAGCTAAGTATATAGCTAAAACTGTCCCTGAACAACATTTATTAGGGAGTTGATTAGACTTTGGGCACCGATGCTCTCTTCTCTCACTAGCACATAACTGTTGAAGAAATAGTTTGGTTCCTTTGTTCCTATCTGTCTATCTATAGACAGATTCTTGTCACCATGGTATCCTTATGCCTTTCTCAAAAATGAAACAAAAATGTTTCTGAATATATGGTTAACAAAGAGCAAGTGGAAAACAACAACAACAACAACAAAAATATTCTGTAGTATGAAAGGATGTGACATTTAGCCCTGAAATTTAGCATACAGATAGCAAGAGACAACTTGTATTTTTTCTCTGCTGTGTTGCAGTAATGCAAAAATTTTTTTTTCACTCTAGTATTGCATCTTTCTTTGTGGCTTAAATGGTTGTGTTACAAGTTACTCTAACTACTGTAAATATAATCAGACTTTCCAATTTCTTCATTCATCAGCATGGCCTTGCAATTACTTCCTTTTTCTTTTACAATTTAGTAGAAATTTTATGAAAAAAAATAATAAGCTCTGAAAGAGAGCACCTTATGTTTGTGTTGCTTGCCACAAGAATTTAATAATAATAATAATTTAATCTAATTGTCACTATAACAACTACAACTCACAATACTTGCAGTGGGAACTCGGAGCAGAAAAAGTCCTAGTGGCCACTCACATTTTGGTCCCTGTGTTTTCTGAGACACTAGCAAGGTTTCTTCTTCCAAATTATTTATAAGAAAATGTCAGGATGTGTATTTTGAGTGTTTTACTATGCCAGTGAAAACTTCCTTCTTTGAAAAGTGTTTCATTTTGGGGGATAATGCAGGATTATTTTTAATATGATAATAATGATGTTGCTGTAACTACAGTTACTACTGGCAAGGATATGTCTTCTCCCACTGTTTCTGAAGCAGTGAATTTTGTTTTTTGTTTCTTATGATGTTAATTTATGTAGTTTATTGTACTACATATTTTCAATTCATCTTAATCTTACAGATTAAAGAAAAGACATGCTAAGTCTATGCTAAGACTTTTGAAAAAACAACCCCTGGGAGAATCTCAAGCTCTTTGCTGAAATATTACATAAAGGAAATGCAAAACAAACCCAATAATAATTTTAAAAGTTTTAAAGGAATATCCAAGCAACTCAGGCATAGATCATTCATCTTACAGCTTCTGATTCTTAACATGTTTACTCTATAGAATGAATAATTTAACAAGTATTCAGCAAAGGTGATTACTTTCTTTCTGCAAACTGCTTTATATCAAAATATTCCCTTAGACACTTGGAATTGTTAAATTTAAAATCCCAAATAATCTTTACCTGTATGTCATTTTTACCTGGTATATGACATCTAAAGCTGTCAAGTTTTGAAATGTGATGTAGTATATTCTGCTCCCCAGATAAATACAAGAAAACTGCCTTGGTTCAGGAAAAAAATTAAGTTGCTTACCAATTGCTTTCACCAATTTCACACTTCTTTCAGCTTATCTGATGAAATTTGTTCAGACACTGCAAGGATGCAAGTCACTAAGGAAGTCTAAATTCAAGCAGCTTAAAGTAAAAAGAAGAACCTGGAGGTGGGTCATATGAATTATTGTAAGAGCTTCTGGGCTGGCTAAGAAGTATTTTCCATTAGTTGCCTATGTACAACAGAAACTGAGTCGTTTCTGTTCTGAATCTTGCAGCACAGTGCAAACTGCTTTCTGGCAGCAAGGCGGGCAGGGGGGAGTCTCTAGGGTAGTTCTTTTTGCCTCCTATCTTTTTTTTTTTTTTTTTTTTAGGGAAGGCAAGGTCAAATAGTCTGATTAAATCTTAATCAAATATCATCACCTCCTTTCTTCTCTTGCCTGTGACTTCTTATCCTCTCCTGTAGGATGATAGAAGGCTCAACGTAGAAGTTGAAGGGAGTTCATCCCTTTAGAGGGGAAACTGAGCCCCTGGAGTGGTTAGAATGGGAAGGAAGAAAAGAAAATCAAATGAAACCTTTTCTTGTTTTAGTTCAAGTTATGACTGCCAAGTCATGTGCTTTGGGAATGCATTCTCTTTGATTTTGCACACAGTGAAAGAAAGAAACATAAACAAAGATATGTAACATCTTAACTTTATTAACACTTTTCTCCTATTCTTTGATGTTGGAATTGTACTGGTAAGCACCAGATCTCATGGTAACCTACTCAAATTTAAATATATATGTATATACATGTGGAATGGCCTACATCTTTGATATTAGACATTTGATTACTTTTTTAGAACAAAAATGGCATTACAAATTATGGTCACAGGGATAGTAACTTTGGTCTTATTCAAACAAAGTTGTTATTTAATGTATATGAATAAATATTTTTTTAATTAGAAGTCCCAAAGAACTCATTTGTAGTAGTTACTTGCCACAGACATAACTGACAATAATAGAGAAAAAACTAGTGATTAAAATAAACAGTATGAAGCTTAAATAAATAAAGTTGATAATTATACTTCTCATTTAAAATAAGATTTAATTTCATTTTGTAAATAACATCCATTTTGAAGAGATGTAAGTATTATGTCTAGCCTGATTAATTCTAAGTAGGATCCTTGTCTCAAAACAGAGACATTCAAGTCGCTTGTCTGATTCTTCCTTAATTTCATTAATCAATATATTTCCACAGAAATGATGCACATTACGCACAAAAATAACACTTTCATTCAATACTATAGCCTTAGAAGAAATTAAAATTTGTGAGTCTAAACTTTCTAAACCTTATATCTAAGGCTTTTGAACATGGCTCTCTATAGTCAGAAAGCTGAGTCAATAATGAAATATTCAATTAAAAGTAGCCAGAAAATCACAGAATGGTTGAGGTTGTACAGGACCTCTGCAGACCTTCTACTCCAATCTCTCTACTCAAAGCAGGGTCAGCTAGAGCAGGCTGCTTAGGGTTGTGTACAGTCAGGACTGAATTTCTCTGAGGATGGAGACTCCACAATTCTAGGCAACCTGTTCCAGTGTCTGATCACCCTTAGAGTAAAAAGATTTTTTTTCTTATGTTCAAGTGGAATTTCCTTTATTTCAATTTATGCCCATTGCCTCTTGTCCTGGCAAATGTATACCACTAAGAATCTGGATCTATCTTCTTTACACTCTGTCACTAGGTGTTTATGCACATTGATAAGGTCTCCCCATGAGACTTCTCTTTTCCAGGCAAAACAGTCTCAGCTCTCCTCGTATAAGAGATGTTCCAATCCCTTAATCATCTTTTTAGCCTTTTGCTGGACACAGTCTAGTAGGCCCAGGTCTGTCTTGTGCTGAGGAGCCCAGCACTGGACACAATACTCCAGGTGCGATGTCACTGGTGCTGAGTATAGGGGAGGGATCACCTCCCTCAATCTGTTGGCAATGCTCTGCCTAATGCAGCCCAGGAGGCTTTTGGCCTTTTTTGCTGCAAGGGCACAACTTGCTGTCCAGCAGCACCCTGAGGTCCTTTTCCACAAAGCTGGTTTCTAATCAGTTTGCCCAGCTGGAATCCAAAAGGAAGAAGTTTCAGATTTTCAAGTTACTTCAGAAATAACAAGAATTGGCTCTGTTTAGAAATCTGGTCATTAGACCAGTTTTGTTTGCATGTTAAATTTGAAGTTAGGTGGTTAGGTTTAGATTTTGATGTACTTGAATGAATGAGAATAACAAGGTTCACTTAATAGGGTTAAATGGGTCATGAAGAACAAAGAAGATTGGGGTTAGTGTAGCATAAATGTTTAAAAAATGAAAGCATCAAAGGCACAATAGTAGGGAATCATTAATACACTTCATTTGAAAATACATGCCTATATAACTTGACTTCAGTGGAACTTCTTATCCGTGTATGGATCTAAAAGCCTGGATAAGCACATTCAGAACCTAGGTTTGTCCTGCACTTCATAAACTATTCCAGAGGTGGTCTTAATTTTAATTACTGCTAATGACATCTATGGTGTTTAGAGGCATTTTGTTCCCTAACCTTAAACTGATTTATATGATGGAAAAATGGCTTTTAACAAAATTTGTTTGGCTACATAAATCCACTCTTCACAAACCTCTTGTCCTTGGAACTCACAGGGCAGGAATTATATCCTTTCATAGGCAAGAACAGGAGACACGCGTCAAGATCTTTCTTTTCACACTGTCTGTGATGTATCACTGATCTCAGGCCTCCAAATGCTATTGTAAATGTGAGGAATTATAGTTGGAGAATAGTAAAAACATAAACAAACAGTTCAGGAAGAGTCCCTTTGCCATCTGGTTCTGAGAGAAGAAATTAATTTCTACCAGAATCTCAGACAAATGCACTGTATACTCATTTTTCCTCGCTATTCTTATACAATATCAAGCATAATTCTAGAGATTTGGTGGGGAGGAGTTCTAGGCTCCGCATCAGCTTGTTTCTGAAACTGAGCAGACATGGTCTTTCTACAGTCTTAGAGTTCTCTTCTCAAATTTCACCTAAAATTACTGAGGATAATAGAGCAGATGATATATAATCGGGTCTCTTTCTTTCTTTTTTAACTCTGATGTAATCATACTTTAATTTTACTATTATATACTTATTACTGCTCAGTTACAATTTTTCATGTATAAATTCAAACTGAACAAGCAGATCTGGGCAAATTCACTCTTATTGATTATTATTGCAGGTCCTGCCAGCCAACGGTTTGTGTGCTCAGATGTAGTTTGTAAAAGTAAAATACAAAATCTTCAAATTATTTTTAGTAAAAGTTATATGAGCTATCAAACACTTAAAAATACAGTTATATGAGCTATTATTATTAATATTAAAATTCAATGAGATTATGATGTTTTGCCTGAAATAAGTCGTAATATTTTGTTATAAAAATATGTAACCAGGAATACTTTTTGAACATGTAACTTTCTGTAGGAAAGATTTTAATTTTTCAATGATTCTTTTGAACTTATTTTTGCTTCAAAAAACTAAAGTGCAAGCTCATGAAACTGTTATAATTTTTACATTGTATCTGCTGCAAATATATGCATGATTTTAATATTTCTGAGACCAAGAAATGTGTTCTTTATTTCACCTTTCAGCTTTTTACTATCTCTTCCCTTTGTTAAAGTACTTTCTTGCCAAGGCTTTAAAAAAACCACAGTTTTCTAAGTATTAAAAACATCCTAATGTTAATGAAATATTTTCGTGTTCACCATGTTAGGAAGAGTGTTTCTAATAAAAATGGTCACACATGACTTCATTGCATTTAGAGATCCAAACTGTGTTTTAGTAACCCCAGAAGTAAATCCATCACAAACCTAATAGTTACAGTAGAAGTACTATGAAGTTAGATACGTAACAATGCAAAATGTAGATAATAGGTTTCATAGGTCCATATTTGTGCTTTCCTTCTTTCCACAGCCCTGAAAGAAATTTATCCCATTTGAAAATAAGTTGAGCAAAGATGTCAGACTCTTCATGGAATATAGTAAATATATTTTGATTTCTACAGAAATTATGCTATTCTGTGGACTGATGACCGGAATTAACCAAGTTACTGAGTAGTTGAAAGTTATCCTATGTCAGGTGAGCTACCTGCCTCATGAAATAAAATGTTCACTTACATTTTTATATCATAGGGTAGTACCATTTACACAATCAGTTACGTGTCTCAGTTGACTTAGATGTAAATTGTTACACTGTAATAAGTGTCTTAAAACCATCTACCTTAAGAAATAAGCTACCATTATACTTCATATTGATTTCAGGGAAAGTGCTTGTGAATAACAGGTAATATCAGCCTTTAAATAACTCATCTGAATAAATCTGAATAATAATTCCACTCTCAGAACGCTCTTGTGAAAGCAGACAGCATGACTGAGATTGGAATAACCATCAGCAAATGCATCAATACACAGTGTAGGTAGGACAAAGTTCAGTCACTAATAAGCAGTGAAAGTATCATATAAAGCTAAAACCAAAATGTTATGATACAAGAATAAATGACCTTGACTTGGCTGTACCTGTACATTTTGTCACTGTTCGCTTGCATCTTAGAAAGAATGTTTGCTGAAGGGACTTCTTTCAAGCTGGTGACTCCATGAGTGGCCTTCTCTTTGTTAAATTTTGTCCCTACAGAAGCAGAATGCAATGGCATGCACAGTATTAGTTTCAATTCACCCGTGCACGTTATTAGTCACAATTCACCTCCACTGCAAATGCCTGCATAAAGGAGTGTTAGTAGGAAATCATCATATCTTAGCTTATACACTTACAATCCATGTCAGAGGTTTGCTGAACCAAATGAAGGGGGAAATCTTATTTAAAATATTCTGATAAATGTTAACTATACTACAAGCAACTAGAATTCACAGAAAAGAAAACAGCCTTGAAGTTGCGACTGACATTAGTGTTCAAGGCATAAGGTGAAGTTATGTGAGGAAAAGAAATGGAACTGATGCAGTAAATTGTATTTCTTTCATCACTTACCTCTAGTCCTTACATAAGACCATGTCATGTGTCATACCTAGTCCTTACCAAGACCACGTTACCAAAAGACCCTAGAACAGCTCGGAAACGTAAGAAATTTCAGCTCATGCAATTTCAGTGGAACTATTCTGTTTTGGATTTTCTTTTATCCCTAGTGAATCAGTTTTTATACACATCCACCTTTCCTGTGAGTGCTCCAATATGCTCAGGGGATCTTTAGCATGGATGACATATTCCGATAAACGACACTGTACCAATGATGTCTTCTCAGCTTTCCAGCACCCAAGGCAATGACTTCTCTAACTCACTGGCTGAACTCCCATGTCTGAGTACAAAACCTCTCTCAAGGGAAATGTGGAATTTCTGTAAGATAACATGGAGAGGTCTGGAAAGCAAAAATAGCAATGAGAGCTGCTGTCTGCTATCTAGAGTGACTATTTTAAGAATATTCCTTATCTTTTTCCAGATTTCCCATATTTTACCTGGAAAGAGAAGCCTAATTAAATTCTACTCTGTTTTCTGCTGTTGCAAAATTCCATTAAAAAAAGTGAAAGAAAATCTTGGTTGCTTTTGACTGTTTTGACTGACATGTTTTTTGCCTTAGGCCAAGCATGGCAGTTTGTAGTCTGTCTGCAGCCAAAGAAAAGGCAATAGAGTTTGCTGCCTCAAGGCACCAGGCAACAGTGCCAGAGAGGAAATCAAGTGAAAGACCGTATTTTCAAAATGACCATTTTTCAGACGTTCATTTTATCCTATATAATCCTACAGTTTGGATTTTTCTATACTTTGTCATTTTCTCATCCTGAGGGATATTCAGACTTCATCTGAAAGCACTGCTCCATTTTCAGACACTTGGAAACAAATCTAAGTGTTTTGGTCTCTGAATGCATGCTTAGAACTTTTGCAGTATCATGGTCTGTGGACCTGAAATACTCTCAAGAAAAAAATCTGAGTATAGGCAGAAATGTATAGCACAAATTTAGGCTCACTGGGCGTGTGTTGAAATGTTGATGGATACTGGATATATCTGAGATTATTACATGAAAATTCCAGGTCAAAAAAGGGGAGCTAAATATTTTGAGTCCTCAAATTACTGATTTTTCAGGAAGCTACTTGGCAATCTTGACAAACATGATTGACATCAGTTTCTAGGCCGCCTTCTCAGAAATGCGTGTTAAGGTCCTAACAGACCCAGAACTTCCTAGTTCTGAATACATTGTACATGAGTTCAGCTCACATGACTTCATTTAAGTTTCAAGTTTATCTGACATCTTTATTGCTTTCTTCACAAGTATCCTCTACATCCCCTAAGGAAGCAACTTGCCAAAACCTACATTCTGCAACACTGTTTGCCCTTTCCGTTGGCAGTGCACTCTAGGCTTGGGGACACTTTTTAGGTCACTGAGCTCTTCAGTCTCTTCTAATCTTAGAGTTTTTGAGTTATGAGCACTAGCCTGACAGAGTACTTTTGTTTCATTGCTTCCAAATGAGGAAGTACTGCACACTCATTTGTTCTGCAAAGTCACTTGTGGATTTGAGTGTCCCCCAAAAAACTGGAAGCAGGATTATCAAGCCAGCTTCCTCCAAATAACAAAAGATCGTCATAGCTAAAACCGTGAAATAAGGCACACTGAAAATACTGGAGACAGATGATGATCTTACTGCAAGGGCCAGCCAAGGACAAAAGATGGTCTTTGGATCCCAGGGGAGAGTTAAGGAAAAACACATTAGGCTGATAATAATAGTCAACAATTCATTGAATAGGTCTGATCTATCTTAATTTTCAGGAGAAATTTGCTGTGCAAATCATTAAGAAGCAAACAAAAAAGGACCAAAAAGATTGTGAAACTGTAAACAAGTGGCTTTGACAAATAACCTAATTAATATTCCTTATGATACTATGATTTCGATTACAATTAATGTATTTCATTTCTTGCAAATAGCTGAACTTCAAGTCCTTGGAGAGCTGATTCTTGAGAGGTTCTGAGGAGACTGTGCATCAGTGTCATGAGTTAATTGAGCAGTTATTGGGAGACATACAATGATAGGTAAAGCTTTTGTTTCTGAATTAATTTACATCTTGTATACTGTTACTGTCAGAAATATGGGTTATTTTTTCATTAGGCAATGAATCCACATCTCATTGAAAAGTCATTGAAAAGTGAAACCGAAAGTTCTACACAGCCCTTATATATATACATATATTGTTTAATGGGGAAAAATGAAACATACATATCAACTGTATATTTGAAATTGCTCATTCAGTATAGATTTCGAAGGGACCTGAGGAAAATAAAATGACTCATGATGATCTCCATTTCACATCAAGCCTGACCAAGTTGAAAAAGGACTCTCTTAAAATACCTACAGAAAACGTTTCTTGTTCTCTTCATTAATATTAATAGTGCTTTCGCACCACTACATGGGAACAATTAAAGCCTGCAACTTCTCCACGTCTGTGTGAGACCAGTGGTAGTGAGCTGTTTTCATTTGCTTCAATTTTCTGTTTGAACCATACTGCACAAAGTACTATGAAATATTAAAATGAAGAAGTAATGGGACAGAATCACACTGCTTTCTGTTCCGTTTAAAGTTCTTGGGTACATTTCATTAAGCCAAGCAGTTCAGAGAAAGGAAAGAAACAAAATTAAAAAAGACATCACCCATGTTGAGATGTTATATTTATTTTCATTGATATAGATTTCTAGTTTAATTCTAATTAACATAAAGGAACTCATAAATGTATAGAAGGTATATAAATCTATAGAAACTATGAAGCTAATAGGAATTTTTCTGAGGCTGATACCAAAATAAAATGTGAAGATTTCTGGGGAGAGAAGTGTTAGCTTGCTAGTGTGGGTCATGCCAACCAGAGCATGGAAAGCATTCATCAGTGTGTATGGTGAGTTTTACATCCCCAAAACTACACAGGCAGATTTCACAGCTATGAAATAAAGGATGCTTGTAGCTTTTTGTTTTTTCTTTTCTTTTCTTTTAAATGATTTTCCTGATGCAGCTATGTCTACAAAAATAGTTTAGTGAGCCATATGTTACATTGCAAGTGTTAACAGACTCAGGATTACAGTAGTAAAATGCTTTTATTTTGAGCTGCTTGATGTGACCAAGTCATTCATCCTCCCTGTGAATAGGTCAGTTAACCAAATTCATTTCAGGTATAAGTGGTCATAATTCAAGTTAAGTCAATGGAATTGCACCCACTTACATCAATGCTGAATTTATCTCACCCTTTCAAGAAGTGGTTAAGGAGGGCTCTGTGTAAAAAGCCTAACAGCATTGATTCAGATAAGATGAGTAGCACATTATTTTATCACATGGCAAGCTGAGAGAATTTGAAAGTTAGTGTCTGAAAACTCATACGAAAGAACACCTTTTCCCGGAACCATTAGTTTTGCAGGCTTTGTTTAAGAAAAACAAAAGAAAAAAATAAAATATTGACTATCTCTATAAATTTTTTCTCTATGCTCAAAAACATGGAAAAATAAGAACCCATGAGTTATATGCCTTATGGGTTTACTGTAAAGGCATTTTATTTCTCAATTCCATGTTCTTTATTTGCTGTGATATACACCTAAAGTGAAAGCATGTCTGTGCATGCATTATGCTGGCCTGAGAAAATTTACCTCAGTATTTAGAGAATTGGGCCATAGTGGTGGATTTCCTTTTTTTTCTTTTTTCTTTTTTTTTTTTTTTAAGAATACCTGGGTATCTGAATTTAAAAAGACATAAGCTGTTAATGAACTGTTTCCCTTCTATCTGTCACTGTGCTAGCTACAACAAACCAAATCTGTTCTAGATGACACCAAAGTAAACTCAGCATGGTTGCAAACATTTTTCCTTAAGTCAAGGAAGATGGAAAAGGAATACTGTTCAGCCTTTTTGTTTTGTTTTGTTTTGTTTTGTTTTGTTTTGTTTTGTTTTTCCCCCTCCGTATCAAAAGCTTCTAAAGAAAAGAGACTTTCTCTATGCTTTATGATTGAAACAAATGGTGTAATGAAAACAATCTTTTTTTTTTCCCTATACAGGGAGAGGAGTCCTCTATGCATGTTAACTTAAAGGACATACATCAGTTCAGTGTATAGTTTTTCTAGATGTACTAATTTCCCAGATGACACTGTTAGATGAGTTTTCTATTACTTACTAATAGAAGCCAGTAGCTGAATATATTTACATTATTTTCATTGAAGAAGCTTTCTTCATAATAATATAAATGCATAGCTTCATGTTTAAGCAAGTTTTGAGGCATAAGGCCCCAGACATGATACTATGTATAAATATAGCAATACTGTTTAACATGAAATACACATTGATTCTATTAAATACTAAATAGTAAGTAAAAGAGAGGAAGTCTATCATAGTAGAGGGGAGGAAAGTATTATATTTCTAATGCATATATCTACAAAGACAAAGAGAAATTAATTGTATTGTATATATTGAAAGCAAGCTTCTTTCAACCCCCTAATTCCAGAATTTTCCTTTCATTTATAGCATGCTGTTTACAAGGTCAGAAAAGTATATATATTGCTAAATATCTAACAATATAGTATACTTTACCTGCAAACCACTGTCCTGGCAAAACGCTGGTATGAGTTTATGTGCACAGCGCTGATTGTCCGTGGTGTCAAGAGAGACGTTGCCACCCCTGCTGATAGTGATGTGTCACCTTTTCCTGCCAGTGCACTGGCAGAGCAAGAGGGGAAGATGAACATATGTTAAAGCAGCCACAGGAAGCTCAAACATACAATGAGTGAATGAGTTAGCAATACAACCAGAGCAGTGAGGCTAATTTCTTCCCCAGCAGGGAAAAAGGGCCAAGCTACAGAGATGCTGAGATGGGAGGCATGTGCCTGTTAGACACCTCGGGAAGGCTCACATATTCTCCTGCACAAGGTGCCTGGTCCATAGGAACAAATCTGGCCATGCAGATTCACAGCTGTGGCAGATGGCAGATGGCGTGCCAAGTTATTGGGAGACACACAAGAGATACACTCTTCCTCTAGTTTGTGTTCACATATCTTTCTGTTTGTGCTTTTTTTCTCACCATGAAATTCGTGGAAGGGAGAGGGACAGTGGAAATGAGGAGCATGCGAAGGAAGAAAACGTAGCTAAGAGATTGCAAAAAGAACTGACTGATGAAGGTTGCCAACAATTCTTTTGCTTATAATATGTGTTTAAAAGACAAGCACAGTGTTTTAGTGTTCCCTGTGTCTTGAATGAAATAGGATACAATCAGCTTGCTTCACAGCAATCTTCAGCACCTTGCTTTACATCCATCATGATTATCCTTGTATGATAGACCTATGTGTGACAGCCTCTTATTTCTCAGCAATCTGACTGTTTTTCCTGTGACTTGTGTGAATCTTAAAATAGGAAAAGGGGCTATGAGGGTTGTTCATCACTGAAGATATTAATAATTACTTTTTCTTTTACTTTAATTCTCAGACCAATCCATTTTTCAATGCCTTTTTAAGGAACCTCAGCAAATAACCTATATCAAAGAACAGCTGTTACAGTCTTTATAAAAGGCTGCTATTTGTGAAACTCCTTTCCAGTCTGACTACTATCTCAAGCAGTAGGCCTATATTGTTATTATTCTTGTAGTTTGGATTCCACAGTCCAGCCACCCTGTGAGTTAATAGCCCCCAAAAATCCATCTCTTACTGGATATTTTGTTGCTTTCATTTTTTCAGAACCAGAAAAGAAAACATGTCAGGTCTATTTCTTCATAACATTCATTATCATATACAAATTTTTGACCCATCTTCTATCTGAGGGAAGCAGTAACAAACTTTCTCGGTACAAGAATTTTGTTGTAGACCTTGTAGTTTCAGTTTTCTAATACTACAATTTGAGATGGCATATCTGTAGTTACTTAGAAATGTTTATTTTCTTAGAATGCCAAATCACTCAGTAGCATTGATGCATATAAAAGTACATTAACATTCTGTGAACAAATCGACATGTCATTTGTTCTACAGCACAAACTTTTTTATGTTTGGATAGCAGGTGCATACTGGTGAGAGATATCGACTGAGATGTCTTGAATGGGAAAAGAGGTTTTATGAACTTCATCTCACCTTTCTTTCAGACTTTTTGCAGTGTGAACACCTATTTCTGAGATAGTCACCTTAGGCTATATTTATAAGCCATGGAGAGAATATGCCATGTTTGGATGCAGTTACTTCTGGATGAGATGAACCTCACTCCAGGTGAATCTGTTCCCTCCACTGACTGACAGGAGGGCTAGATATAGATATCTATATTTCAGGTGTTTATATTGAGCAGATGAAACCTGTTTTCTCGCCCCAAGCTCCTTAATCACTGTTCTTTTTTATAGGTTAATACAAACATTGAACAAACATTAGTAATTTCATCTCCCCTATAAGCAGAGTAACAACTCCTGAACTAGAACAACTACATTATAACTTTTGCAGACTGAACATAAGCTACACAGTTGATACATCTATTGTGAAGGCCACAGGCCTGCTGTTCATCTGGACTACACATTGCTGGCTTTCACTGATATGACAGGTATGGAAACTCCAACATACTTTCCAATGTTTTTATTTCTTCCTAGTACTCTTTTAAAGATTTGGTGGCAAAACAAGGCACTCAGTATTTCATACTCCAGTAAATCTGCCAAGAAGAAGTTGGCAGACAAGCTTGTTGACAGTCATTGATCTTGGGAGAGAGCTAGAATGATTCAGTGCATCCTCTGATGCAAACCACCCAACAGAACAGCAATTCTCTGGGTTTTCTGCAGATTTCTTTACTGGTAAAATCTGAGCCCAGGCAGAGCATAAGCATAGAACTGTGTTTTCAAAGTATGCTAGGAAACTCATCTTCCTTGACAGACATATTATGGCCATATAGTTTTTCTCAATATCAAAGGGAAATAAAGACAGATTTTGGAAAGAGAAAAGCAAGTAGCAGACTCTCTGCACAAAGTTAAGATCTTACTTCTCTGATTTGCCTTGAGCAACACCTACTAGCCAAGATGTTACTGAAACATACGCTATTCTATCTTATAGCAAAGTCAGTCCCTCTTCCAGAGGACCACAATTTAAGTGATCAAAAGATGACAGTGTAGTTGCTGGTGTAGCCACAGTCGTAGGACTAAAAAGCACACCTGCACTATATTCCTGCCTAAAGCAGGCTTGACTATGACATTGTTTAACCCATCTTTAAAAGTCTTGAAAAGTCTGTACAGTCTCCCCAAGCAATCTAATGCTTTAGTGAAAAGTATTAAATAACCTCTCCCCTGAATCTTCCTTGCTGCAATTTAAGGCCATTATTTCTTGTCCTGTGCTATGAAAGAAAACACATTACTGCCTTTTCTCATTGCAGTGGCTTTTTACAGGGCTATAGAGCGCTATCGTGGAGTCTCTGAATCCTCTCTTCCTGAGACTAAACAACCCCTGTCTGTTTTGTTTTTTTTTTTTTTCTAGATAGTTGTGTTTTCTAGCTTTCTTATCATTAACAGTATGATGTATCCAATTGGTACAGACCGAATACAATACTGCAGCAGACGTCTTGTTGGCACTATGTTCATCAAAGACTTACCTCATGTTCTGTGGCGTCTATACTCTTATTTATATATCCTAGCATGGTATTTTCTTTTTTCACAACACTGTTGACTCAGCCCGTGATCCACTACACACAAGACTGCTTTCTGCAAAATTGTTATGCAGCCAACTCTTCCCAATCATGCATTTGTATAGCCAATTATTGCTGCCTATTTTCTGCATGTCACTACTGAGTATCTTTTTTTTTTTTCTCCCAAGAGAGTATCTTCGCTTTAAATTCATTGTAAATTCTAAGATTGCTTTCTATATGTTGACAGTAACACCTGGATTCGCTCATGAGCAAATTTAATGAGCATAATTTCTAGATTATATTTATTATCTCATCATCTAGGCCATTAATAAAAATACTAAATTATATGGCTTCAGGATTGATCCTCATGGGACTGGCCAATGGAGATACGGAAAGCTTTTGTTCAAAATATACTAAAAATTGTTTTCCATATAACGCTGACTATGCGGTACAAATGTGTGCCTGCAGGTCTGAATTGAAGATGGCAAAGGTCTTTCTGACTAGAATTTTACTGAATTGTATAATAATTATTATTTTTTTACAGAGCCCCTAACCAACTTTGGCTCAATATGTGATTTCTTTATCATTTAATACCCGTGTTTTCTATTTGAAAAAGGATGTAAGGACATTTGATAAATGCATGATGTAAATGCAAACGAAGAAAAAGTAAACTCATACTCAATGTGCAAGAGCAAAAAACACTAATAGACACATTGACTGCAATTTCTAATGTGGAATAGCTGGAAATTCAATGCTATGTAGCTGACTCTTATTCTATATTTCATTTCAAATCTGTTCAATTTCAAACATATTACAAGACATATGCATAATTATATTAGTTTGATGCTACAAGTAATTTCCTGCTATGTACTGAGGTTTCTTTGGTTTTTTTTTTTTATGGATTACTATACTGTAGCACATCTAAAACTGACTGGCACCATGGTCACAGCTGAGAGAATGATCTCTTGTCATAGAACAAAATTCCCTCAGCAGATATATCCATTACTCTTAGGAATAATTTACGTATTTTGGCTTTAAAATAAGCTGAGTGAATAGTGCATATGGTGAGGTGTGAACTACCAGAAAAAAACACATTGATATACTTTTCAATAAGCAGTAATGGATTTCCTTTCAATTGGGCAGTAATGATCTGTTAGGTTAACAGAGTAATGGGAAGATGGTACTTCCAGCACCTCAGCCTGCTATTTCCCCATAGTTTAGACACTTGAGAGGAGTTAAACTGTTACATTGCTATAAAATAAAACTTCAGAAATTACACATGACAAGGACTATTCAATGTGCACAAGCATACATACATAAAGCAGATGATTGGCTGTATTATGGTGTTACAGTTATAGGCACTAGGACAAATTGTGGAAATGGGAGAGTTAGTAGCAGAATTTTTACTTTTTTTTTAAACTTATATAGAAAGTGTTTCCTTGAATAACTGATAAATACTGTGTACTGCCTGGCTGTGTCAGTAGACCTTAGAACATTATTACTTATTTATACAAGAGGAGCGGAAGACAAATAATAATAAGTCATATTATTCAGTAAACTAATAAAGGATAGGAAAAACAAACAAACAAACAAACAGTTTTTCCCATCTTGCAGACCTATACTCTGTTGCCAACATCAAAACTATTGATTTTGAGTATATGGGTCATGCTAAATGTACTTTCAGAACTCCAGCATATCATTATAGTAAAGTTAATATGTTGTTCAGATACTTAAAAAAAAAAAAAAAGCACTACAAGCAATTATTATACTATCTCCCAAGATCCTTGTGATTAACCCTATTTCACAAATATGGAAACTGAGATTCAGGCAGGTAAGGCTTTTGACTATATTCAAATGGCAAATCAATCCTAGACCTCTAAGTACCATTCTTATCTCCTCTCAGGATTCCATTGTAATCACTGTCCCTAACCACATACTGTTTATCTCCACTTAAAAAGTTCTAGAAATAAATTTACTAAGACTTTAGTTTGTATTCAAGGAACTGAAAGATTTAACGGTGACATGTTTCCTATCACAGTGTCCTGTGTTTAAAGGTTAAATGGAGCTTTCTTCTAAAGTGTCTCTCTTGAATTGAAAAGAGATTTGGATTAATCGAGTCATGTTCTACTTTCTGCAATTCTTCTGCAAAGTAGAGTAAGTCCATTTACTTCACTGAATTTTACCCAGTTTTCTTCAGGTAATAGATAATAATTCTGCTCATTATATCTCCTTATATAAGAGATTTTGATACCTCTATGTTTTGCACATTTTGGTGGACCATAAAAAGATTGTAGCACATGCTAAGATGACAATCACTTCTTGTTAATTCTGAAAGACCTAGTTAAACAACTGAACTCCCCCTCCAAAAAAAGAAAATAAAGCACATACATAAATAAATCTTTGTTAGACAAAGTTCAACAAAGTTAAAAAATCTGAAGTTAAAAGTTCTCTTCAGTGAAAAAATATATTTAATATTGTGTTTGCATAATCTTGAATCAAAATCTATTTTTACTCCTGTTTTGTTTCAGTAGATGTTGCTGTGTGCAGTGCTTAAGTTTTTTTTCCAGTGCTGAGTGACAAGTGTCATCTTTATCAAGGAATCAAAGGTGACTTGTTTCTTTTATTCTCTTGACAGGAAAAGAATTGTTTGGATTATGAATATCAGTTGGGTGCTGACAAGTGAAAGATATTGCCAGCCTTCAGTAACTGACTAAAATAAAACAGAATTGACCTTGGAAGAAGAAGATACAAAAATAGAAAGTTCAATATATCTTTTTACATGACAGTAAAAAATTCAATACGTCTTATTCTTGATGGTCACCTGTACATAATCTGACTAAATAAATACTGTAAGAGTAGTTAAGAACACAGACACATGTCTTAGGATCCTGTTTCTGTGTGACAAGGCTCAGCATTACCAAGCACTGGTCTAAATACTTTTCTTTAGAAAACTTTAAAAAGGATATTTTAAAGTGGGTAGTATTGAAGACATTCTTAACACAACCAACCCTGTAAAAGCTAATTATAAACTATGTTCCTCACTAGCAAGAGTGAGGATGCAAGGATGCTCACTTGCATGTCATGCAAGGATGTTTGGATTCTTTGTTGAGAAGCATGGGATGGTGAGATTCCTATACGGCAGGAATTCTTAATGGAGAGTTCAACATATAAAGGATTACAGTTCCAGTATTTTTAGAGAAACAGATGCAACATCACTTATTTATGAAGTTCAAGAAGAGGAAACGATTCTGGTAAAAGTCAGTTGATAAAAAAATGCAGTCTTAGGAAAAAAAGATATTTGTTATTTTCCTAGCCACAGACTTAGTAAAAACGATGGCACTTTTTTCGGATACATTAGGTTTTATAGGAAAGAAAGACAAGGAATCAGTCTAGCACCCATCACACTTTTCAGTGATTACCAGCAGGCCTTGATATTTCATTGTTGTCCACCACAGTGCAAAGACCAAATAAAGTGTTTCCAGGGAACACTGGCTGTGCTTTACACTTACTGTAAATTTGTGAATGACAGCACAAAAGGGAAAATAATGGGGAATCAAGCCCAATATTCTCCAGTTGACAGTAAATATTTCCTATTGTAAATATCAGCAAAAATAACCATAGAAAAAATTAATTATTTTTTTCCTGTAACTGATGGAAATTTCCTACCTGCACCAGCTAGAAGTGAAGATATATTCCTGTGGCAGTTCACTATTTCCTTCCTATTAATCTCAAAACATATGATTTGGCTTGGCTTTAAAGGAGTTTTACTTTTCTTTCCCTTATTACTCAGAGAAAACAAAAACTTTCTGTGTAGTTTTCCCCTCAATAATGCAACCTCTTAGCAGTTTGACAGTGGAGACCCATATCTTTTGGAATATGGATTCTTCCAGAGATACCTAAACAAAATAAGTGAAGGTGCATCATGTGATTTCAGATTAAACGGCCCTGCCTGCAGATAGTGAACAACTTGCAGTAACCTTCTCAGTAGATATATAAAATTCTAAGCCATGGACCCCTTGAGACTTCTTCATATTCTTTGCATATTTACATGAGGGAGAAAACACATTATTTTTTGTACCTAGTTCTCATTTAGTGAATGAAGTTATAAATTACTAGTGTTGTCTGCTTTAATTTAACATAATCACGAGTAACATGTCATATGATCCTCAGTGAAAGAAGATGATGTAAATGGATTTATAGTAAGTGGGTAGCAATTAACTTTCTTTTTCAAAATGTGCCAAGTGATGTTCTTTGAGTAGGTTCCATTCTTGCACTTCTTATTCAACATTAAAATACTAATTATTCATTAATTTTAGTATGACTACTGTCAGGTTTCTACCTGTGCAAGCTTTGAGGGAATACGTCACAAGTACAATAAGTCACATCTGCATTATCTCCCTCTGATACTGTGCTTTGGTACTTTGGAAGTGTTTTTAGAGTGTAGGGTGAAGAAGGTATACCTTGGAAAACCTCAGAAAGCTTCATACATTCTCCAAGAAGAAACTGCCTGTTAGGTTCAGACAGACTCAATGTCTTTGTCTAAGAGTAAGATGACTGGAATATTAACAGCTTCCTCCCTTTTCCTTTTCTGTCCTGCACCCTTCTCCCTTACCAAAGCTGTCTGGTTTCCATTAACAATAACCCCTTCTCTCTCTTGCCAAAGTAACTGTGGAACAATGGCCTTTATCTTCCTCAGGTATAACTTGTCCAAAGAAAGCTCTTTCTTCAGAGGATGACAATGAGATTGATGACTACAAAAAAAGTCTTAATTTTCAGTAGGCTAAAACATAATAACCTGGTACACACACACACACACACACACACACACACACACACACACACACACACACACACACACACACACGTATATGTGTATATTCACACATATATGTATATGTATACATGCATACACATATACTCTATGATACTCTTCAGTCTTCATGGATAGAGCAAACCCACCAATATAGAGACAACAAACCACCTTCAAATACATTTTTATCAGCCTCTCCGAGCTAGTTGAAAAATACTCAGAAAAAGTTCCAGAGTCGTCCTTGACTTAAGAGTCTGCAGGCAGGTATCACTTTCCTATAGTCAGTAAATGTTTGTTACATTTACTTTTGCTTTCTGATGCTCAATTAGATTGATTTCTACTGGAAGTAAAATGCTATATCAAGTAATTTGGTGGGAAACTAAGTTATCATTTTAGAATATTTACTAAAATTTAATTATACAAAGAGAATTGAATTCTCATCAAATGTAGGCTATTCTATTCATTTATTTAAAGATGTACTAAACAAGTACAGGGGATGTGCTAAAAGCCCAGGGAGACACGGCACCTGACCAGATGAGCTTATTAAAGAGGAAGGAAAGAGTAAAGTGATACAAAACACAGCTAGTATGTCACATTAGGTCCAATGCTAACTAAATACATATTGTAACAGTTTCATCTGTGCACTTTTATTGAGGAGAGACAGAAATAAAGCAATGGAAAGAAATGATTTTCTCAAGCATAGCCTTACTTATAGGAGATTGTGATAAGAATCAGTTCTATATAGAAATAAAGAAATAACTCAAAATATACATATATTTTATATACTAGTAAAAAAAAATGTGAAATTCTAAAACATGAGGTGAGAGAAACTGATAGCCATATTTCTTGCAAGTTCTATTCTCATAAAGCTTGGTATAGTTATACTGCATTCTTCTTCCTATGAAAATAGGTCTTATTTTCCTTCTCTTCATCATATAATTATATTTTCTCTAGATAGTGTGAAAGCAAGCAATCTCTGACTTTGTTATTCATATAGAAGATTCTAGTCAATTTTAATAGATCCTTGTTGCTCATTTCCTTGTAAGACTTTCAGCCTAGTTTATTCTTTCTAGTAGTTTCCAGCAATCTACTGGAGACTTCTGCAGCTTCATCAGCCACTGGTTTGAAAGGTGAAAGAGCCAGTTACTGATGTCTCCCAATAACACTTACATAGGACTTTTAAATGCCATTCAGGAACTCATTTAAAGAAGCTAAGCTATAAACCAAACATTAAAAGGTGACACAACTGAGCATGAAAACCTATTGAGATAAGAATCAGGAATATGGTTTAATTTTTAAACTGTTATTAAAACATTGATGTTTCACAGATTGACTTTAAGTAATAATAATAATAATAATGACATAATAAGTAATGATAATGACAGGAAAAGGGTAACATTACTTTATTTACAGGGAAGATGTGATTTTCCAATCATTCATTAGTCAATCCCTAAATCAGCACTATGTGATAATCGCGAATTGCTCTTGCTTACAGTGAAATTATGCTGCTTCAGTAAGTTATAAAAACAGAACACTTGTTTAAATAGGCTTGATCTTTTTAAAACAAGTATTGGTCAGATGATGTACTTACTTTATATGAATTTACAGCCACATCTGTACCTAATGGCAAAGAGATGAGGTAGTGTTTAGAAAAGTAATTCAGATTTAATGCAAGAGCACTGACCTCTAAGTGCCTGACATGCAAATGTTAACGGCTAACAGTTAGCGTAGATTCCTGACAAAAGCTGTTTTATGCAGCAACGATCTGATATTTTTTAGTTATTGGTAACAGTATTAATAAAAACAAGCATGATTCTTGAAGCACCATTTTATATAGCATACTATTTTTTATAATTATTATTAATAATATTGACAGAAACAAGCATGATCCTTGATTGTAAGCTTCAGTAAAAAATGATATTGCTACAATTATTCTTCTGAAAAAACTTATTTGGTAGAGAAAATTAATTCCTGAATTGTATTGTAGGCTTCCACAGTAAAATTAGGAAGCCATCAAATAGTAAGATGAAAATGGTTAGGAAGTGTGTCTAGAGATAAGAGGCTCTATAACTGGAAAAAAGCTAAATACTTGTCTAAGATACGGCATTTTGCAGGGATCAGGACAATTCTATTGCAATAATTTTTTTCATAATTTTTCTTGGGTCCTTGTCTTACTGTCTATTGCTCATTAAACTACAATTAGTTTAGCTACTCCCCTCCTGAAGTCTGGTTAAATACGAAGAGCTAAAGTCACTTCCTTCATGTGGTCGGTGATTAGAAGATCAGTTAATTAACTAACAGAAGTGAGTCCAGAAAGCCATGTAACACAGAAATAGTGGCACCGGGCTTAGCAGTAGATTCTAACTTCATAGGTATTTATGAAGTTATTAGAACAGTCATCTTTTTTCAACTGCTTATATTGTTCTGAGTCTTCAGAGCTCCAGCCCTACAAAAAATTTGTACACTGATATGAATATAGATCTCTGATTTATCCTCAAACTGAATTTGCATGCTTCAGTCAGAACTGGGTTACATTTATAAGCTTATAGTTCTGGTGAGATGCTGTTCTCTCTTCTGCGTAATCTAAACTTAATATACTAACATTTAAAATGCACAAAATCTAATACATTGTGATGTGAAGACTTCAGGATATTGCAGACCCAGATTTTAGCCTAATCAATGAAGGTCAAGTCATGAGCATCCACCAATTCACTGAAAAATTCAGGCAGTACAATCAACCAGTGATTACTGGAAAAGCATCCTGTGCTGTCTGGCATAACTGGATGTGGAGGAGACTGGCAGGTATAACAGTCTACGGCATTTCACTGAACTGAACTCAGGCTACTGCGACCATTTTAAATCACAGAGTGAATAGTCTTAGGTTACAGTAAGTGGTTTTCTAGTAAGCTGAGTGTGAGATAAGAATGAATTCTCTCTCTAGACCTTTTCAAAATATTTGTTGAATATGTATGGAAGGATTCAAAAAAAGTGAAAGAAAGCATTTTCCTCTTATGTATACCTCTTGAATGACCTTCGATAGACTCGTTCTCTGCTCCAAAAATTCCAGTGCAATTAATGTTGACATTTGAAAAAATATTTAGTAAAGAATGTGGATTATTCAAGAATTTAATTAAAATGATGCATGTGTCATTGATTTACTAATATTAGAATGAAAATAAAATGTATGATTAATGGTGAAGGTGAGGGATAGTTTATGAATTCCTTTCTCTGGGATCATATATATTCTTTCAAGCACCCTGTTCTAAAAAGATAAGAAAAGGAACAAACAGTATTCCACCATGTATGACCATCACATTCTACATGACCACTTTTAAAGTCTGGAAAAAAAAAGGGCATCTGAAAATGTGGGAAGATTTTTTAGTAGACTTTTTCTGTTTACTTTTTCCAGAACCACTTGTGGAGGCGAAAAATGGGTAAGCAATGCTGTGCAGGAGGAAAATTGGAAGATTTCAAGTTATTACGTCAGTGGAGGCTTTTACATATTTTTCTGCATTGATAAAAATATTACAAACACCGAGTGAAAAGCCAATCAGACAAATAGACTGTAGTAAGTTTTGGTAAATGGTGGACGAAGGAAGCTGCAAAAAAAAATAACTGTGGTGTCACAAATGATCAAACAGCTTATAGGTTGATTTCCAGATTTTTAACTGGAGCATTTTCATTGCTCTTGGACCTTCAGGAGCCACCTTAATATCCCATGTAACTGAAATGTCTAAAAGAAGTATACCATAGTAAGGAGTTTTTTTTTTTTTTCTGTAGCTATGTTAAGAGGCCTGTTACACCCATAAAATAAAAGCACACTAAGCAGGCTTTAATACTAATTTGCTTTGAATCTAAACATAAGTAGTATAACTGTATTCACAATATAACTGTAGGGCTATGAACTGTGATTTTGTATCCGGTGGCCTGGTAAAAATAGTATTGCCACTGCTAGTAACAGGTCTTATGCTTACTGTGCCTTATGCTCATTGTGCAAGGACCCCAGCCTGGCCTATTAAGCTTGTTATCAGCTTGTTAGGAGAATTTGCTGTGTGAACCAGAGCTTAATACCAGGGGTGTCTTGCTATGATACACAGTTCAAACAAGGGATAACTGCAAAGGCATTGAAAATATGTGCAAAAGTTGAAAGCAGAGCCCCAGCACCATCGCCAAGTCACTGGTGGGCAATTACTGGTCATTGAAAAAGTACAACCTGAAGAGCTGGGAAAAGATTGCTTTTGCTTTAAGAAAAGAAGTGAAGAATAAAAGAACCGGCTTAACAACATGATAAGGTACCTGCCCCATTCTGATGAAGTAACATCCCCCCCAGCATCTTGCAGCGCATGGTCCAAGGATGGAGGCCAGGCTAGGGAAGTGTCTAGACACTCAACCGTCCAAAAAGGTAAGATCTGAAAATTGGAGGGATAGAATGAACACGTCTGTTTCTGTGCTACTGCTCACACTAAAGAGTTTTAAATCTGACCACTTTGGTTGTCATGAAGGATTGCGTCCATCAGGAGAACTACACAATATCAACTCTGTGATGTATACTCACAGCTAATGTAGGACAGGATTGTTAAACACTGCTTTGAAGATGTTTTGATAATGATGTGTAAGAACTAACATGTGGTGATAATGTTTAATACTGTGTAAAAACTAACTATTAGCACAAAATGACGTTGTAAATGAATCTCAGTCTAGCAAAATTTTGCTTACAGTTTTTAACTGAACTGATTTATAAGTCTTCTAAAGACTCCCATCACAGTAATCTCTTATTTCCTAACTATACATCCATATATATGTATGTGTAGTTGTATGTCTATATACAGTTGCAACATATCCACTGTGAAAAGAGAACGGCAGACATCATGAGATGGTGCTTCAGATCTTAGATTCACCAAATCACCCTTAGGGGCCTTGTATCATATTGCTAAATAAAACTGAGCAGAGACCACTCTGACCCTGCAGCCAGCTGGCACAGGCTCACAGAATCCACACTGTACCGTGTTTGGCCAAGGGCTTCTTCAAGGCCCATATGGTCTCTCTACAGCCATAATAAATCTAATTCTCTATGCGTCTATGTGTGGAGGGGGGATTCAGTTCAAAGTGATTCAAGAATTTGAAGAAATGTGTTACAGTTAATTGCAGGGATGTTTTTGCAGAAATAAGTTGATGACTTGTGTGGCCAGCCCTGGTGTGAGGGGTGAAGTCATGTAGTGGGCATGTGAAGGTACAAAACCAACTGGGCTAATGTGAGAGGACCTTGCAGGGCAGAGAAAGACAGATGGTGCAGTCTTCTCCCTATTGTCCATGGGAAATGATCCTTAGCATATGTTAACACCTAAATCATGACCAGGCAATGTCTTGGAAAGCACTAATTGGAATGACTCAAAATATGCCAAGGAGTACACAAACGGTTAAGCAGTATGGATGATCAGCAGTCCAATGCTGACTTTGCCTCCTGGCCTTGTTTTATTTAACAGTACAGATGCAAGCTATCTGTCTCCATTGACAGGAGAGGGAGCTTTGGCTGAATAGACAAGCTTTGCAAGGAATGTCTTTATTTTCAATTACACATTGTAAAGCCTAATGAAATTAAAGTTTACGAGCTGAGAAGTTAGGTAAACTGAAGGTAGTTCAGAAAATGCAAACTCATGGGTTGATTTCTTTGGTATTTTTTCATTTTTTGTTTCTTTTTTTTTTAATATGTTGAGTAATAGGTTGCTCATGATAGACCAGACAACTTGTAGCACAAGTAGCAAAGATAAAAGGGAAATTATTCTGATATTTCAAAAGACCTAGGTACATTATGGCATTTGAAGTTCTTTCTTCTTCTTTCTTTGCTGCACCATAGGAGCTGTCTACATTTATTAAGATATTACTTTATATAATTTATTATTTTTTGGTTCTGTAGAAAGTCTAACTTAGTATTCAGTTGTCTGGAAAAGATTTTGAGTGTTTTGCTATCAGCACAGCTGTTCAGAAGTCTTTCAGAGTCTGAAATTTATCTAAGCTAACAACAGCACAAATTGCATTAGATAGGAATTGTGTAAATGTTTAATAAAAAGTAAAGAGAAAGTCCAACTGGCAGCAGCTCCCACCTTAGGCGAGCGCCTAAGGTGAGGTTAATCAAGTGCTCTGTGGCTGGAACTAATATTAAATGTTATTGGGATCCCATACAAGGAATAAATTATATATTTCATTGGTTCAAATCTGTTACTCACAGAATCAAGGACCTTCCCTGACACAGGACTGCACCAGATGCTTCAGTGGAGGAATATGGTGAATAAGACGGAAGGGTTTCTTTCTAACAGCACTTTGGACAGTAAAAATGACTTTTTTTTTGCCATTACTAGTAAAAAGCCACATGGCCGACATAACGTGAAGGGCTTCAGGGCTCCCCGCGGCTGGGGCCGGGCTGAGCTCGCTCGCGCTCGTGCTGCCGCGCCGGCCTCGCGGCCCAGCGCCCGTCGCCTCCCCGGCGGCAGCTGGAGCTCTGCCAGCGCCGCCCGCCGCAAGGGTCTGGCGAACCCCGGGCCTCGCTGCGGCACCACCAGCAGCCCGGGCTGCAGGGGCCGCGCTCAGCCCTCGCCGGGACAACCGGCCGTGACCAGGAGGAAGGGCCCCGCGCCAGCGCCCAGCCCAGCCCAGCCCAGCGTGGGCCATGGGACACGCAGGGCTGGCGGCAAGGCCCCTCGCGTCCCCGCCTTGTGGGAAGGTGCCGCCGGCGGCACCAGCAGAGCGAGGGTGAGCGCCATGCCGGGGGAGAGGACACGGATTAGAAAATGGCCTACGTGACAATTTAAAGAGCATTATTATTAAGGAGGCTTTTCCATATTAATCTGAACTCTGAGTGCTAGTGTCCTTGTAGATGGACAAATAAGAACTATTTGCTATATTTTGATTAGATCTTTAAGATTTTAATCAGGCAAACAGTAAAATGCTGGCTCCACATATGGGCTGTGTTCGGGGGTAAGAACTTCTTAGAAGTGGTTGGAACTTCCCCCCATCGCTTAGAAATTAACTTGTACTACTGAATAGAAATGAATATTACAGCAGACTGAAAATCTTTTTGCTCTTGTAAATATTTTCCATTTGTGGATATTTTTTCCCCGAAAAAAATATACCACTCAGTTATAATCAGTCTGTCTTTATGAGTACTTAATGATTAATTTTAGAAAGCGTAGTGGAACAAGGGGGATGTAGCAGAGTTAAAGTACTTTGGAAAAACAAAAATGAGCTGATTCTGTTTTTTTTTGTTTTTTGGGTTTTTTTTTTTGTAAAATAATTCACATTTAATTTGAAAAAGTAGAAAAGTTAAAACCAGATGTGAATTTTAAGAGTAGTCTATTTTTTTTTCCTTTTTCTGTCTTGCATATAGAAGACAAAAACAAAAAATCATCAAAAATCTTTCTTTTTATGATTGTTCTGGCTGACACCACCAGGTAAAATTCTGAATCTGCAGAAGCCAAAAAAAGTTTCACCGTCTTTTTTAGAGGACATGAATTTTATTGTTTGTTCTCCAAAATCCTGCTAAAATTTTTATGAGTGATAACTTATGGTAATAGCAGGCTAGCTGTGCTTTCTGTGAAGTATATGCCTTTGATCTGTATCAGATATTCTGCTTTTCATTTTCAGTGCATGCTTACTTGCTGCTGCTCAGAGAAAGGGAAAATAGAAATGCTATTACCATGTTACGGACTTTTCCAAACTAAACTATTCCAGTCCTAATCTTTTCTTTTGACTGTCGTCTTTTTTTGTGATAGTGTGTCTATAAATTTATACAAATTTCCTGTTTAAGGTGTAAACTGATTTAGCCATTGCAATAGTAATGTCCAGGACTATTTTATGTTTTGTAGGTTTTGCACCAAACCATTTAATTGAGGTTGGTTTGTTTGTTTGTTTTTCCTAGGGGAAGCTGTTACGTTATTTTGTTTTTGTTTTGCAAGTGCATCACATCGAGGAAAAAATGTTTTCACTGAACTGTCTGCAAAGATGGGGAAGATGTTTTTCTTTTCTTGTTACTGCAGAGGACACCGCTCTCGCAAATACATATCAGTATCTACATTTTTCTTTTCAATCTGCAATAACCTTCCTTTTTATTTAAACCATGTTTCAGTTGCCATCACATTGGCTCTTCAAACAGGTTTGCTGATCAGTCTAAAATTGTACATAATCCATGTCTTCAATTAATCCAAGCCATTTAACAAGTCTAGAACATGGAGTTGAATTTAATTCATTTTGGAAAAGCAAATCTACCAAGTAACGCACACTGACACTTTTTTCTATTATGATATTTTATTCACCAGTTACCAAAACAATTTGCTAAACTATATATGAACATGGAAAGGAATTAGTGACATATTTTCTTTGTCCTGGCATAGACTTGCTATATGTAGGACACACCTTTCACAAAATATCGATATATTTCTAAATAAAGTCAATTTATGCTGCCTTCCAAGAGGATTCAGCATAAAGCAGCAATTAATCTTTGTCTATACAATAGATTAATAAACTTAGTCTTACTTTTAACTCAGCAAAGGTGCCTGGCCTTGATAGTTTTAGAGCAGAGGTTAATAAATATGTGATTAGTCTGTCTTCCTGAAATGTTTAATGCTTCATTTTGGAAAGGCTGACATCCTGAGTCATCAAGTGTAGTTGCTTTTAAAGAGTTTCTGAGGAACATCAGCAAGACCCCCTTAGGATTTTAGATTGTGCTGAATTCCTGAAGAACTATTTTCATTAAAAGTAGGCTAGGATTTGCAAACAGATTTTTCATAAAGTGCTCTTGGGGCTTGCTAACTCTAATCAAACAGGCTACATTTCTAGAGAGTGCTTGATGTAATATTCTTTGTAATTAAAATACATTTGGTTCCAAGAACAAACTTTGTTCTTGGCCTTCAGAAGCCAAAAGGCATTTGGATATTGTTAATGAGGGTAATTAGTTAAGGTATTGGATAGGATTTAAAAGGGTAATTCCAGTTAACAATAAATGGATAACGTCATTCTGTGTTGCTTTTTGGGGATTTTCTTATTTGCTTTTGGAGCACCTTCTTCCAAAGTTTGTTACCTTCTAAGAAACAAAATGTTTTAAATTAATTAGCACTGTGGTTTTGTTTCTTTCTGTTTGAAAGGAGAATAGCTATAAATAGACAATTCAGACTGAAGGCTCTATTTAAACTTATCTACTAATTCTCATAACATTAACGCAGAAATTTGAAAACTGTTGTCAGTTAATTCATTTGACCCACTAGAATTTGGCTAAGAATAGATTTTAACCTTTTGTATTTTCTGTTATTTGAGAGTGAAGTCCCAGTAATACAATCTGTATTGCCTTTCTGAGAACCTTTTACTTTCCTCTAGTTTTATTTTTCTGTAGATTAGGTCTTTTTGTGCAGCATACAGTCTGAATAGTGAAAAAAGAAACAAACTGCCACCCAGTTAGGGACATAGACAATTGATTTGAGTGGTCTAGGCTGCAATTATGAATTCTGGAATATTTATGATTTTTGTGTTTGTTTATTTGTTGGTTTGTTTTTTTCCTCAGAGCATCTATTTCCTAAATTAAAACACACTGTATGAACATGAATTAACAGTTGCTTATAAATATATAAACTGAAAGCCGCATCCATAATAGGCTTCAAACATGGAGAAAGTATCCATATTGTTGTTTGTTTTCTAAGTGATAACTAGCAAATCCATAATGCAAAATTAAGTAAGTAAACAAACCAGACAGTCTGAATAGTGCATTCTCAGGGATATAGTAGGTAGGTAGAGAAAAAAAAAAATTATCAGTCTTGGCAGATGCTTACTTCCCATGTAGTCTTTCAGTGGAAAAAATGATACATTTACCACCAGCTGCAAATATTCTTACCACTATCTGCCTTTTTCAGAGTTTCACTGTATGTAAGTGGATAGTTTTCAAAAGACTAAAAGCAGATACATGCAGGAATTTGTATAGCCATTTTCAACAGAGGTGAGCTTGCTGGTCTCTGAAAAGAAGTTACCCAGACGCAGTCAGAATAGTGCTTTACCCCAACAAACATGTCTGTCCTAGAGGAAAAAAAAAAACAAACAAAAGCCCTTAGAGGCTTGCAGTTTAACTTGTTCACAGTTTCATACCCACAGTTTAGTGACAAGGTGCAGCCATACTTTGGTGGCAAAGAAAGTGCTTTTGGATGGTTACATTTACGGACTTGACCCCTAAAGGGAAACCAAAGCCATGCTGTTAGTTACTTTCTCTCCTTGCATGTTTATTCTAATCAGGTGGTTTATTCTAAACCGTGGTTTGTTTAGAATAGCCAAGGCGTGTTGAGAAGGTAGCTTAAAAGTCTTTTCTAGAATGTTTGCTCTTAGACCTATTCCTTTTAAGTATACAGAAGGCGCTATTCTTTTCTTGTTATAATGAAGCAGTCATTGGAGCAGTTTTCTTAGGGAGGTTGTGTTGTCTTCCTTGGAAGTTTTCAAGACCTGACTCATAAAAGACCCAACTTTGAGCAGCAAGTTGAGCTAGAGAGCATAAGGGAAGAGGGAAAGTCCCTTCCAACCTGAATTATCCTATAGGGTCACATCCAGATATCTACATCTGAGCTAACTGTCTGGATTACCTTTACAGTAAACAGATAAAGACGGTCCCTTTTAGAACATGCCCTAAATCATCCTAGAGCCTAAAATACATCAGATAAATTATGTTCCTAGAGATTATGTTCCTTAAAAGAGGGTGCCCAGAATTCTAGGGTCTGCTTTCAGGTCTTTGCTGCATTTTATGTTAAATTCATCTAGTAAAATTCGTCAACATCCTTAGGATAGGGTACTGTAGAAGTAGATTTCTAGAAGCCTTGAGATCTTGAGTGTAAAAACCTGAAACACTCAGTGATTAGATCAATGGAGGATTAGGCTGTAGCTGAGCAGAGTTTCTCTAGGTCATGGTTAGATTAGGCATATTTAGGTAGAGTCATTCATTTGGATCTATCCCTATAAGCTAAATGTTAAAGACTCTGTAAAAGTGACAGATTTCTAATATTAATTGGACACTCATTAAATAGGTACAGATGTTCATGCTATAATAATAATTGGTAATAAAAGAGGAATATTCTGCAATGATAGTAATGTTACTCTTTTGTATGGAATGTATGTATCTTTTATATGGAATTCTTTTGTACTCACAATTTTTGCATAAAATTTAATTTCTTTGAAGTTACTTTTGGATCTGTTTTTTTGAAACCCATGTGAAATTGGGGAAGAAGGTAAAATTAACTGCAAAATATCTGATGTTGTATATGATTTATTATCTGTCCAACTGGTTCTGAAATGTCTGCTGTCATTTAGCTAAAACTATTTCCTCCAAAGTTTTTTTCTTCCCCCCTTTTCCCCTCCCTCACTTACAAGCAAACACAAGGAAACAATATGTTAATAGAGATCGTTAGTTACTCTAAGTTCATTCATTTATCGTTAGTTACTCTAAGTTCATTCATTTTTATAGCTTTTGCAATCTAAAGATTAGGTGCTGAGGCTACCCTGGTTGTTTATATTTTCTTTATAGTCTGTGAAGGGGGACAAGCATCTTATAGGGGTGATTAATTTTGTCTGTCTTAGATATATTCCAGGCTTTTATACTCACATTCCATGAGCGCTAGCCTAATCTGACAAAATATAGGACATTCTTATCGGGTTGAGCAAAGTCCTTAGGAATCTGAATGGGACATACTCAAGAACATGTCTTCTGTTTGTTGTTATGACTGTACATGAAAAGGGCAGCATCAAGGATTTATAGCTCTTTAGCAAAATTGAATTATGCTGTTTGAAGGATGATGCCACCACTCACCTGTGATAAGAGAACAAGATGTCACCATCTGAGAGGATGATGAGGTAAGACCAGCCTCCATTTTCTCTCTTCCATGTTTGACCTTTTCCGTACTGCTGTAATAGAAGCTGGGCCAGGAAGCTGTCTAGTATAACGCTAAGAATTTAATCTTTTGTTGCCCCTATGGCTGGCCTTGTAAAATGTTATTAGGCAGTTGCTCCACACAAGGTGAAAATTTCTGAACTAGCACTTTGAGTAAGTGTCCCTGCTTTTCAATAGACAGTTCTGGGTTTCTAAAACTGAAGTTTTCTGTATTGATTGCCAAACCAAAAATTACCCTTCAAGAAATCAGACTACCTCACACAGATATTCTTAGCAAGGCTTATGCCAAATTGTAAGCAGAGGAGTAATAGTCTGGTTTAATTGATGTTATCAGATAATGAGCATATGCCAAACAAGCAATGCAACTCAGTAGAAAGAACTATTTGAGTGATCATTGTGCAAGTCAAATTGGCCTTCCTTATGGGAAAGGAAGCATACTTCCATCCCTTTAAGTTGCCTCTCTTGGGCTTACAGTTATAAATGTATTAAACGATTTCTGCCAGGATGCTTGTTTGGTTATATTTATATCAGCTCACTAGAAAAAGGGTAAACAATGTGTTACATAGCATATGAGTATACATGAAGGTCCTTCAGCAGATGTATGAATTATGCTGTTGATCCTGAAAATACTTATGCATAATTTATACATTGGTTTCAGTGAGGATATGCATATCCCTATGATTAAGCACATATGCAATTCTTTTCAGGAATGCAAAGATACAAATCAGATACAAATCCTCGAGGGTACTTCAGTGGGGAGAACTGGAAAGTTAGCCAGCCTTATTAAAAGAAGTACAGATGCACAAAGTAAATGTAACCATTCAGGGTATGAACTGGCATAAGGATCTGCAAGAATATTTAAGGTGGCATTGCCAGCTATAGTGAGAGAGGGAACTCCTTTTGGCTATGAACTCCCAAAAAAGGGTACTCATACAGAAACAGGAATTTCAAGAGTTATACTTTAGTCTGTTAAGGAACTAGAGGCAGAACTGTTACATGGACAGAATGATGGGGGAGTATTATATGAAATGTGTCATAGAAAGAATAGACATACTTAGCAATGACAAATGGGGGTGAATTATGAATTGATTGCTATAAAATATAAAGGAGACTATGATATTTTCAGATAAGTACTGATGGTTTATAGAGATAATACAGTTTAGCTTATAACTGATTTTTAGGACCACAGCCGTTCATTGGGATAGACATAGTATAAAAGGGAAATATGAATGATGGATATATTAACACTGGGATTTTTAGAAGGGAGGGGAGAGGCTAAAGCAGTGTGCCCTGGAAAATAGAAAAAGTAATGTAAGTAGAAGTTGACGTTTTCATGCTGAATAAAGCATATACAATAAAAGCAGCTGAAATGCTGAAATCTATTGTGGTCGCTGAATCTGTGTTCCCCCAAATCTTTTTGAGCTAGGCTTCCGTAGGTACCAAAATGAAAGTCTAATTTCAAGCAGGCCATATCTGAAGGGGTGATTTATGAAAAAATGTAGTGATATTTAGAAAGGCATTTGGTAATGCAATTAACAAAAAAAGTTTAGTGGTTTAAAAAGTTTAGAATAGATGACTATTTTGAATAACTTAATGCCATCTAAATAGAAAGTTATTAGAAATAAACATTCTCCAAAGTTACTGGATAAATCTGCCCTTAGGAGCTATTTCATCAAATGAAAAAGGAAAATTATGAATTGCAGACCCTGAGAAGGAAGCTCAAAAAGACAAAAAGGATATTAAAAATGCAGAGAGAGATGAAATAGAAATCTGAGAAGAATGATGAAAAATAGTAAAACAGATAAAGGGGATATTAGAAAGGAGAGAGAAAATTGAAATGGGTACGTGTATTAAGAGATGCTAACCACATTTCTAAAAAGATTTTGAACATTGCAAAATAAGAGATCATTGAAGGATGAAGTTGAAAATTTCAAGATGGAATAAGATACAGAGAAAAAGAGAAAAGGAAAAGAGATAAACCATTAAACTGACTTTTCTTCCATGGATTGCACAGTATTTATGAGAGAGCAAGAAATCATGTCATCTGATACTATCTGGGTATCCGGAATCTTGAAGGCTTTCAAAGTCAGTGAAGAGTCATATGTGGACACCCTACAAAAAATCTTGAGAGGAAAAAAATAAGTTATCTGATATTTATTTAAAAAAAAAAGGCAGGACACTTGCACATATATGCAGTTTAATTGTAGTTAAAAAGCAGAATTTTCAAGATGATACCTTGCCTCAGAGAAGATGTAGCATTTATACAGTATATAAGAGCACAGAAGAATTTCTGTTAATAAAACCATACTTTGGTTTAAATTCATGAAACCTAACCACTGTAGTTTAGTTAAAAATTCATTAAACAGGAAAAACTGGATTATGAACAGTTATTAATATAATGGAATACTGGGTCAGGAGCACAGACTATATCTATCAAAAAAAAAAAAAGAAAATAAAATGCTATCATATGTTTATGGTCAGTCTTAAAATTTAAGAAAAAATAGTTATTCTCTTAATTTAAACAAAAAACATCCAGAAAGGGGAAACCTTTAAGAAAAAATAATGGATATAATAATACCCTAAGTACTTACTAAGTGTTACAATCTTGGTCCTGAAAAGTTTTTGACACCAAGCTCCTATTAAAATCCTTCTTGATATTTGGCAATTTATATAATGTTATGGGAATTCAGTCCAATTTTTGTATCTGATATCTTTCATGGCCAGAATCCGAAACATCTGTGCAAAAATCCAGAAAGGACCTTGAACTGCTCAGCCTTAGGGTAGGCTTTCTGTACCTTGCACAAGGGATGTCAAGAATCTCAGACCACATTCTCCACACCTCAGGCACCAAGGAATCGCCTAAAGCTATGCAAAACAGAAAGCTGCCAAGGCTGGCCCACGAAAAAGAAAAGAAACCAGCAACGTATGACTGAGATGTATCTCAAATACTCTCTCCCTAATTTACTTATCTTTTAATGAAGATTCTCACTCTGAAACCCTCTGAGGACAGTATGTACCCATTGCTTTTTCTTCACCTCAGAATGCTTGAGTCAGTCCTTTTTTTTTTTCAGAAAATAACTGCCAAAAGAGGAGGTTCCAGTCCATCTACCCTTTATATAATGATTTGATAGGTAAAGTTTATTTACGCTTCCTTGTTACTTCCCAACAGAATGTAAAAATAACCAGAATAAACTCTAGGTTGGATTACTTTTTGGTTTTTCCTGTTAAAGGTAATGCGCTAAGCATAAAAGAAAAAAGCCTGCAACTCTTTAGCTTCATGAACCTGCGTACCCATTTACTTGAGGACAAGCAGCTAGATGCAAGTTCTGATCCCACCATTTGGGGTTGCATATGCATTTATTTTCTAATACAAAACATAGACAGTCTTTTGAGCAGGGACTCTGGACAAATTATGTTGCCCAGCCTGCAATATATACTCTAAACACAAATCTTAAAGTTGCATCTAGCTTCTGCTATCTAGCTCATGAATTCTGATTTTCATATTGCTTCAACAGAAAGTATTTAAAGTCTCCTCTCCTTTGCAGCTGTCAAGCAATAGAACACATTTTTTTCTAGAAGGATCAGAAGAGTCTTTTCTCAGAGAAGAAGGAACTGAACCCCTATCTTGAATGAATGCATTAGCCCAACAGGCTAAGTCACTACTTTCTCCTGTAACTGGAGGAAGTAATAGCAATGTAATTTTTTTGGAGCCTAATCTATTAGGCTCAAAGCATACTTATTTTTGCTTATCTATATTGAGAAATACCTAATTACCAGATGCTGATAAGGTTAAAACATAAGCTAAGTAACTGCTTACTCACCGAAGGGAAAGTAGTATAAACATAAAAGAAAGAAATTGTCATGTGCCCAGGAAATTTTAGTGTTGACAACTGAGGTAGATACATACAAAGTTTTAGACTTTCTACAGAAAGGTGGCAGCAAAGCAAAGTAATCTGAGAATGACTTAGAAAAGCTAAACTTTGTCACTAACACCTTCTGTGACTGTAGCTTTTAATGTAAAATTAGATCTGACAATGGGAAGAATCACCACATTTTATAATAGCTGCACAGTCATTTCATTCAGCTAGAATCTACCCTGATTTCTGGAGGTTATTTAGTTCTCACTGGGCACGTCTAGATGTTTAGCAAAAGATTTTGTGTTGTTATTCCATTCCTTTTTGCTAATATTGTATTCCTTTATTTACATAAATTTCCAATATATGTACCTGAAAATCTGTCTCTCCAAGCGCGTTTACTGCAGGAAGGAAGATGTGAAGTAGTTTAATGTTAAATAGGATCACTGGATAAATGACTGCGAGATTAAACAACGTACTAAAGTATGCTGCAAAATGTGAAGTACCTTTATTTATCTAGATAAGAATCTTTAAGCTCAAATCTCATTTTGAAAATCCATTTATTAGGAATACACTTCCATACCATCATCCATAGCTCCAAATTGCACATGAAAAAAGCCCCTTAAATTTATAATGTTAATAACAAAAGCATAATGCAGCCCTTGAAAACGTAGATGGCTTTGTAGCTAAAAAAACTGCTTTGGGAATCAGAAAGGAAGCATCTCTCTCTCTCTCTCTCTCTCTCTTCTCTGTCTCTGTCTCTCTCTCTCTCTCTCCCCTCTTAATTTCCGTTGCAAAAATAGGGGATAATAAATACTATATGTCTCGGGAAGTGATGTGAGATTTGATTCATTACTACACTTAATGCTTAATGAAATTTTTGGATAGAAGTTCAGTACGTTGTTGCTGCAATTTCTCTGTGCTCCCACTCATGGTGTAGATTTTGTGTGCGTGTACATCTGTTTTTAGATTCTATTCTGAAGTGCAAATGAGGATAGAATTTTTCCTTCTTTCTTTCTTGAACTTTATAACATCCACACTATTTGCAGAAAGTATAGTATCTAATTTGGGGGTTTTGCCCAAATTTATAGGCTAGTCTAAATGTCATTCCTTCTTCTCCATGCCTTGATTAGTTATAATAGCTGAGTCCAGGCAGTCATCCATCCATTTGGAATTCAATCTTACGAAAGTTAAGATAAGCTTATTCAGAATTTCCATTCATCTCTCACTGTGAATGTTTATATACAGAAACAGAAGGCACACAAAAATCTGAATCACCTGCAGCTCACTCTAAATGTAGCTGTCTGTCTGTATCAATCTGGGTTACTTTGTTCAGGCACTCATAATTATATGCAAAAGCACTCTCCAAAGGGGGATATATTTATATAAAAACTCAGTAGTGTAAAGCAGTTATTTATTCACAAATGCATGCTGAAGACAACTAGGATTTAATGAGCTAACAGGATAAACATTAGTATGCTTACTGCCCTGTGTTACATGCCTGAAAAGTCTTTGCTAGCGACGCAGGCGTTGTTCAGGAGGGGAAGGGTGAGTCTCTGCAGCTCTCTGGAATGGATCCTTAGTGTTGCTGAGCTGCCATCTTTGATCTTCTTTTCTTTTGTCTCTCTCTCTCTATTTTTTTCCTTTTTAATGCCTTTATGCTTTTCTATATTGGTGTTTTTCCTCTTGAAAAGCTTGAGCTGCTGTTGATCAGTGCCTCACCAGTCCTAGGTCTTTCTGTAATTTTATCTTTCTTTTCTTGCACGATTTACAGTGTCCTCAGAGGTGTTAGCTGAGGCTGCATGGCTGGGCCATGTTAGAGCATGGGATCCTGGACCACAGACAGCTGAACCCAAGGGGTGGAATGGGGTGAGCAGGATGGATGTACAGAAGGTTGCAGAAAAGCCCCAAAAACCAGAGCTATTGACCTAATGTTGACATCATGTCTGATGAAGGAAAATTGTGAGGTTAGATATTTTAGAGCAAAACTGTGTGCAAGAAGTTAGGTCTAAATGAAAGTTGGCCAGCCCTCCTGGTCCTAAGAGGCAAATATTGTCCAAATATTCACGTGGTCAACACCTAGAAGATACATATCTTGTACCTCAGGGAGCACCATGAGTGATTTAGGAGTGACAGGGCAGAGCACAGCAGGGTATACAGATGGTTGAACAGTTGTTGGCCTATCAGCATCATCTTCAGCCAGCAGGTGATGCCAGCTCCCTTTCTCCCACAGAAAGAGGCTCAGAATTACCAGGGAAACCAGTAAGGACTTAGCTCTGTTGCTTAATTTGTCTAGCTCTGCTTAGCCTAAGAAAGACTAGCAAAACTATGAAACATGACCATATCAGTAACATCTTCATTTTGATCAGATAGCCACCTTGGATCCTGAGAACAGTAATAAAAATCCTTATCCCAATCCTTGTTCCTAGTCTATCTCTCTCTCTCTCTCTCTCATTTTTTTATGTCTTTCTGTTCTAGTTTGGTCATAAATACAATGACAGTTTATAAGTTAACCCTGAGTTTGGGTGTCCTCTCCCACACACCCAAAAAAGAAATATTTAAGTCATCTTGTATTTAGGATGTTCACAGTAGATGCTCATAATCTTCCTCTGTAAACACTTATTTTATGCTGCCTATGATTTTTAACTGCTTGGTCTATTGAGGTAGTCAATGTTAGCACACGATTTATGCCACTGATGTGGTGTGATATGTCTGATTCAGGTTCTTAGTATTTGACCACAGTTTCCCTAATGCTTTTCAATGTATGCTTTTAAATGAAAGCAGTTTAAGAAAGTCTTGATCAGTGAAGTTCTTGGCAAAGTTCCCACAAGCCTTAGGTCTGTTACTACATGGCTTAAGAGTACTAGAGTAAGCATACCAGACCAGAAATTAGGTTCAGCCAGCTCTTAGCATATTTGCAAAGTGGAAAAGCTGTGGCTTGACTGAACATGTCCACCAGTGTAGCAAATATGTGGTCAATTTGTCTTAAAATTATTTTCTCTCATTGTGCCAGTGTTAAGCCCTGCTAGGAAGACTGTAGGCCACTAAATATGATTTTATCATTACTAGTAAAAGGCCTCAGACTTTGAATAGACCTGACACTGCAGTCTCTCAGCACTCATCTGGGCTCACTTTAGCCAATGCTATGAGTTTATTTTAATACTTGGTGTTAAACACTTGCTGTTATTGTAATGCTTACCTCACCTCCTTGAGCTTGACAGTGCTGTACCTAGGAGCGGTGTGGAAAACTGAGGGAGCTGCTGCCTAAAAAACAATAGCCTTTCATGTGAAATGAGGTTAAGGAAGGCTGATAGGCCACTTCCAGACTTCAGCTGGGAAGCAGTGAGAAGGAAGCCCGTGATAAGAATATATACAAACAAAAACCCGAGCAACACAGGACAAAGGAAAAATAAACCCCATTATGAACGTCATTTTCCTTTCAGTGAAACGCCTAGGATGCTGACAGCTTTCTTCTTGAAGAAATTGGGCACCATAGACCTTAGGACCCACGTGGGCATTGTAAGGGTGAGCACAGCACCAGAGAACAAGGGTACATGTTAGAAAACTTATGTTCAAGATTTTAAAATGATTAAGGAGGCTTTTCTATATTAATTAGATAATCTGGACTGCTAGACTGTTAAAACATTAGCTGAACTAACAATAAATTCTTAGCTCAATATATACTGTGTATTCGCTTTTTTCCACACTAGATTTAAGTGTAATAAGATCATTGCCATCATTTTAAATTGTGGGTATATACCCAATAATGGAGTTTGATCTACTCTGTAATATAACTTTTCCTGATTTAAAACAGACTTAGTGTTCCACAACCACTGATGAATTAATGAAGATAGTACGGCTGAAAAAGAATGTGACAAAGGTACTAATAATTACTTATCATCAAGAGCATAGTTTGCCTGACCCCTGTGTATTGTCCTCTTGTAAGCACACTAAAAAGTAGCTTAAGCCTTGTCCATTGGGCTCTGGTGTTCTCCTCAAACCCGTTTCTGAATGTAGACAAACACGTAATACAGGACCTGGGACATGTTTGTAAAATAATATATAATAGTATTGTTTAAAAGTGCAAGGTTGTGGACATACCAAACTAATGTGTTCGGTTCAATTGCAGAACGCAGAATTTGGTTTTGTTGGATATTTTACAAAGTTTTATAATGCTGGTAAGATACCTTGATGATACATGGAATGATGGGATAAAAGGCTCTTGCCAAACATCATAGTGTAGGGAAAAGCAAGGTAATATATTTTGGCTAAGGATTATAACAAAAGATATAATAACTGGAGGTAAAATAAGGGTATTTAGGGATAAGTAGAATAATTAGAATACTTGGCTGTTCTGTGTTTATATAAAATGCTTGTTTCAGAGAAGCAGTCATCATCATGCAGTTCAGAAGGCTATATTTTGCTTTCAGATGAAAGGTATTTTGTTACATAAATAATTCCAAATTCCAATTTGGAACAGTATTCTGCATTTCTAAATGTAGTATATTTTGTTTTAAATTGTTGATTTTAATATCAACTAAGAGAATTAAAATACACTCTTGATATAAGGCAGATAAATAACCACTCTGGTGCAAAAATATGACTGTGGTCATTTTCATGCCTGTTGCATACTTCTTTCGAATATTTATAGGCTTATTTTCTATTTATTGTGAACAAAAAGTCACCCTTATTCTTTCCTCTTCTCTTTTTTAAGATCAGACTATTTGAAGAACTGCAACACTAGTTAAATCAACAGGAAATTCAGGTACTTACCAAGGGACAGAATTTGGACTCTTGTATTAAAACTTACCAGTTTAGAAAAAGTACAGAAACTCCATGGCAATTGATGAGTTAATAAAAATAATGGATCTAAGAAGTAGTCTGACAAAGCTAGTAAGACTTATACACCACAATTAAAATTGAAAAAAAAAAAAGGTGTTGAAGGTAGGAGACTAATAAAATAACAAGATTTTCCTACTGAAACCTGACAATGCTAAACACAGTGGTATCATTTCAACTGACCCTAGGAGGGGTAGAATTTCATCCTCTACCGTATTAATCACATGAGTTTCCTCTGAAGATATTTTATTTAATTATTGAAGATTTGATAATTACTGTTTCCTTTTCAGAAGATAATGGATTGATTCACCGTGCATAGAAATTAACGTGAGCAATTGCAACTAATATGAATATTTGCATTTCTTCATATGTCTTTTCTTCTGATCGATCTCAATAATTCATTTTTCATTCATAATAAAATTTTCTATGACTGAAAAGTAGTTTTCTTTAACCCTAGGTGCTTTCTTCACTCAGTATATCCCTCTTTTGATTACTGTACATTCCGGTTTCTTAACCATGGACACTGGGATCCTTTCATAGTCATAGCAGAGAGCTGAGTCAGCAAAACTGAATTGTGAGAAATCACCTCCTTTTAATATCTTGTCTTAAAATAAAACATCTATATTTGTATCAAAATATTTTTATGCATCCCCCTGCTGTGTTTTATACCACCTGCTTCATTGTCCACTGCTTTATTTGTCTCTATAAAGGAGCTTGTAAGAACAAATCCTCATTAGGTATAAACCCTCATAGCTCAGTTTGACTCCAAAGGACCTATGTTAGATTGCAGCAGCTTCAATTCTAGCCCATTATGTTCCATTGGATATCTATTTAGTCTTATTCATAACAGGAGAATAAGCTACACTTGTCATTGTCTATTAAATTTTAGACTGAAATGATTAATTTTCTTTTTTCTGTTTTAGCTTTTGTCTTTTACTTCATTCACTCCTGTTAAGGCTTTTATACACCCTGGCAGCAGTTCTAAGAGGAATGTTCCAGGTACAGCAAGATGCAGCTGAAGTGTCTTACAAGTTAGAGATTTCTCTCTTCTTTCAGGCATCTAACTTTCATAGTACTGATCTCTAATGCTAGAAGATTCAATTATTCTCCTTTGACTGCAAAATTTAATGATAGATAGGAAAGGTTATTTATTATAGTATCACTGAGAAGGTTTTACATGTCCAAACAGTTTCACCTCTGAAGAATTCAAAGAGTGAAATTCTGGCATCTGTGAACCTTGTGGTATGTCTCCCACTGACTTCAGTGGAGCCTGGATTTCGTAAGTCTTGTGAACTGAATGAGCTATGGTGCTTGCTAGGCAAAGGCTGAACCTGGTAGCCCAGCAGGAAGAAGCTGCTGCAGCTCCATGCCCCCAGGTCCAACCAGTAGCAATGTTGAGCCTGTATTCTCAGTAGGCAAACACACATATATACATAAGTACATGGCTAGCCACACAGAATAACACATATGGACACCCACAGCACTTGCACAAACACAAAGCACACCAATGACCTCACCCTATTCCCCTCTCTGGCTGACCAGGAGGGAGGTCTGTAGGTGGCACATATATATATTTGTACAATGTGGATCCCTCCAGAAGCAGGACTTAGACACTCAGCCCAGCCGGTAGCTAACCCTGGATTCCAAGTCTCCTCAGGTGCTGGCACCTAGGCGTATGAGCCCTTGAGGTCTGCAGACTCCAGTGGCTGGTACAGACTCCCTCACTCACAGACACACCTACACACATGCACACACACACACTGTGGATCCCTGCAGTAGCTTGCCTTGGACATGCAGTCCATCCAGTAGCAGGTGCTGGATCCTTACTCTTCCAGGTGTCTCACCCCTAAAGGTGCACACATACACACACACACCAGACACATATACGAACAGGTCTCAGTTGACCTTCAGACCCGACTGTCCCTCAATCAGCTGGCCAGGATTCGCTGGTTTCCCCAGTAGCCGACTGCCCTGTGGTGTTGCCCTTAAAGAAACACACAAACACACCTGACTACTAGGTCGCTTCACCCATTCACCAACTAACCTGCCTTAATACTAGTGATCACTAGTGATCTCACACTGACTTGTGTACCCTCATTTGCTCTGGTTGCTGGCACCACAGACACGTGAGCCCTGTCACCCATGGTCCCACGCCAGTTGCTGGCACTTAGACCTCCACACACACCCATGCACATAGGATAGAGTCCATCACCCAGGAAAAGAGTTAGAAAGGAATTTAACAAGAACACAGAACAGACTGCATTGATTAGGTGCAGGGAATGGACAGACAAGTGTAATGACCAGCCACCTGTTTACACATGACTAGCCTTTTTATTCCTTTATCCCTCTAATTTCTCATGTTTGCTTCTCTCCAAATCACCTACATCCCTCCATTTCCCCATCTTTGATTCCTCCTTTAAGCATCCCATAAGTCTTGTGCAGTCCTGAAATGCTGTTTCCCTGCATCCTGTAAAGTGTCCCAAATGGCCAGACAGTGACACCCTCAATCTAAAAGGTGCTTCAGGGTATTTCTCCCATCGATTCATCTTGCTGGAATTCAAACCCGGACCATAGGGCTGATGCTCTCCTGGGACAGCGTTGGGAGGTGCCTAGGCAGGGTTTCCCTTCCTCTGAACAGGCAGTTTGGGTTCCCCCATCTGCCATTGTCTCTCTATTCTCCTTTGTGCTTGTGGAGAGGAGCTTTTCATCACATAACCTAACAGTGCTGCTACTGTACAGTTTATATCTTGTAAATGATAAAGCCAGACCTTAGTTTTCAGGTGAAATATGTATCTATATATCTCCAACACATATACACACACGCACACATGCATGCACATAATTGCATTCAATTTAAATACAATAATTCTTAATATATTTTAAGCTAATGAAATGCTTAAAGTTAGAACTGGGGATTAAGGAAGAGATTTTATGACTTTGCAGGATATAAATGAATGTGGATGAGACAGCTCATCACTGTGTTCTTATAGTACACCTTGATAGGGGCCATGGCCATATGTGTTTTCTTCAGTGTCATTTTCATCATCCAGAACATTTACTTAGCTACTCTATCAGGTACATCTATGGCACAAATGGTAAAAACATATTATCTTTTTCTGTTTTTATTTTTGATCATGCTTTCTTGATACTGTATTAATTTAAAGTACTACCCTTACCTGAGCTTCATATTTAGGTACCCTTTCTTGTGAGTGCTTTTAAAGAAAACAGTTTCTTTCATGAAGATGGTAAAACAGTTATTTTAGGTGCCTTCAAATATTGCAAGTAAATATTGCCATCAATATGTTGGAAAATGTAGTCATTACTTTTACTGTACATACTGACTTTTGCATAACAACAAAAAAGTCACACTCTTGCCTCACATGCACACTTAGATCTATACAAAAATGTAATGCATTTCACTGCAATGAAGAATTGTTCTACAAAACTTGGGAAGCATCTGGAACAAATTTCATTTTCCACCACCAATTTTCTTGCCACTGTCTAGCTCATGAGAGACATTTTTGTTATTGCTGCAAATTAAAGTCCTTGTTCTACTAGGTATATGGCTGCATTGCACTGTTACATTGTTGCATTGTTACTGTTATTCTGCAGGAAGCCATTTTAAGAGTACAGGAGTGGCACATCTTTATTTATGATAAACTCCACATACATGGCTCTCAGAACTCGTTACAACTTAAAGATATATAGGGACATTATTCATGGAACAAGCCACATATTCCCCTTTTTAGCCATTGGGAAAAGCATAAACATTTTAATTTTTGTAAGAGATATTATACCCCTTGCCCTAGGACTGCATACTTTTAATAAAATCTCATTTATTGGTAGCTGTCCCCCAGATATGAAACCTGGTACCTTGCAACTTTAGGGTGGCAGAAAGAACATCCTGCTTCTCTGACAATCTTTTTTCTACTGCATGGTGAGACTATTTCAGGAGGAAAAGAAATATCATAGGGTTTTGGCTGCTACACTTCCTTGCATGCATTTTTGACATGAGCTTACAGACCAAACATCAGCTCGAGCCTGCGCAATCGTCACACTCAATCAAAACCAATGATTTCAGTTGTACATTTGAGGAAAGAGTCTGGAAAAAATTCTTGGTAATACCATTTATCATTTCAGCCCTTGCGGTAATGCCATGGGGGCAATGTTAGGCAGAGATGCTGGCCTCTATTTCCTTTCAAAATTTGCTGTTAAAGAGCAGGATAGACTTGCAGGAAACATGATTTTAACCTCCCCTTATAACATTGAGGACACGCTGCTCCATGTAGCAGGCTTCTACAGTTTGTAAATATAACTCTACAGATTATAGAAAAATGTGAAATGTGTCAGGAAGCAGTTCACTCTAAACCTGTCTATTGAAGGGTTTCCACGGTGCAGAAAAGAATGAAGTATTCATTACCCCGAGAGAAGGTGATAATCTCAAGGACAGTGGAAATTCTTCTCTCTTTTTCCCTTCTCCCTGCTCCTCCACCCCTATGAAAACAAATGACTAATAAAATAAATCTTTGTGTTTGTTTTTATGTACTGATACAGTTATAGGAGGAAAGGTAGAGAATAGTCGCATCCTAGCAGATATTATAAAATGGTGATGTAGACATAACTCCAAAGATGGCAGAGTTGTCAGTTTATGTCTTCCTAGCAAGTGAAAGTGCTTACCAAACTACTGCATCAATGAAAGCTCTTTTCCAGCCAAGCTTTGAATGGAGGCGGTGACTACTGGTACACTGTATGCAGAGTCCAGTCTCCTAAGCATGTAATAACAATTTTTTTTATACTTCCTAAATGAGTCTCAGGGGCAGGAAGGGGTAGTCTGAGGAGTGCCTAGACTGTCAGTGCTACAAAGGATCTTATTTGGATTTAAATAGCTGGTTCCTAAATAATTTCAAGACTTAGGTACATGCAGATGTAATGACCTGAAATTTCAGTACTGAAAACTACAGAGGTTAGGTGATGCCAGAGGAAGGCAATAGCTAAACCGAGGAGTCCAGTTCAAAATTTTGAATCTAGCTGATCAAATTTTGCATAAGGCTAATTCTTCAGTACAACGTTATGGTGTGATTCCAATCCAGATTCAGACTCCTGGCTCTGGATAGGTCTTCAGATTCTGTAAGGTGAGGTTCACGTACTGAAATGTGGGTGCCCAGCACTGATTCAGGTCGTGAGGGATATCCTGCCTGGTCCACACCTGCCACCCCAGAAGAGTGAGGTCTTTGTGTCATAAACTATATGGACGTCTCAGAAAACCTGGAAAACTAGGCAATTGAACAGTGAGCAGCTGAATCAGGAGCCTCAGTGTCATGTTTTCTTTTAACTGTTAATAATCATTCTGTTTTTAGAGTTTAGTTATGGGAAATAGAAATGGAAATGGGAAGGGGAAGAGAGAACTGCAGTTATTTAAAAAATTGAAAAATAGAAAATAATAATTCAAATAAAGGCAGCTACTGAAGTGTCCATATCTAGTAATGCTTTCAAGTAATCATACAATAATCAGAATCTTTCTTTCTTGGAAGGTTCTATTAAAACCATAAAGAGGATATTGATTTTTAAATTGTTCATAAGAATTGATTAAATAAATATATATATATTGTTAGTCACTTCTTGTTTAATTTCTTAATTACATTCTTGTGCTGATGAGAAATCTTACATTTTGTGTACCTGATTTTTATGAACCTTTTAATTTAAGAAAGTAATATAATTTTTAAGATGATTTTCGATCTGGATTGAAAGCAAAGCTTACAGTTTCAAAATCATGTACTTTGGCAATGCTTCGTATAAAAAAGAATGAATTGGTAAAATGCTCTGACTGCTATTGACTGAGAGTAAGAAAACTGCTTACAGTTTTTAAGTTTCTTTCTTAAAAATGGCCACATACAGAACTGTATTTATCTTTGTGATTTAATGGTAGAGATTTTCACACTTAAGCTACTTCTTCAGAAATTCATAGTAGAGTGCTTGTTAATGAGAAGTGTTTTGTGGGAGTCAATTAGCCTCTCCAAATATTTCAAAAGAAGTATCTGTCCTTTGTGTACGTTTGTTGTAAGTCCTCACTGGAAGCAGCTGAAGTGGCATATCACAGTTGTCATCTACAGATACCATTATATAGAATATATTTAATGCCTCAGTGGCTGGCTCCGTATTTCAGTTTAAATTTCCACTGAAATCTAAATTTGTTCCTGGACTGTATATTTTTCTATCATATTAGATAATCAATCTGAACAGAAATCCAATTTTAAATCAATCAAGAATACTTTGAAGATGATTGCATAAAACAACTTGCACAGCTTTTAGTATGTCACTCAGTATATGACTAGCCTGTTCATTTGTTCATTGTTAGAAACAAATCTTCTGATATGACATGGAAAACCTTACTAATGATATCCACCTGAAGTACTTTTGATTATTTTGATAAGTGGTGCCTCCCTCCCCCTCCTTTTGGTATTCCAGATTTTTTTTTGTTTAACCTGGAGATTTCTAGTTGTAACACTGATCCCCAAGATAAAAGTGACATTCATAGTGCCTTGAAATAAATGTCATGTACTTTGCTAGATTTATAAATGAAATCATATAAATTACAATTAAAAGTTATCTATTTGTCTATTGCTATTTGCCAATATGTGATTGTTCCCTACAATATATCCTTGTGTATCCAATTTAGTTGATTTTAAATTGATGGAAATTATTGGACTTCACCAATTCTTCATGGACAAAATCTGATGTATGAGATTATCCCTATCTGCTTGATATGCAGCTTTGTCTTTCTTTTACTTATTTTTTCTTATTAATAATCCTATCTACTTTGAGTGCTAAATAATATCTCTTATTTCTTGCTGTGGGTCTGGCTAACCAATGGTCCAAAATAGTCATATTACATTGACAACACAGAAAATGGTTCATTCTGAAGCAAGTCTATGTTTCAATTAGTTTAATATTCTTTCTTTAATAATATCAAGTGTCAGAGTACGACAGGAAGGTGCAAACCCATAATTTCCCCGACCCTTGAGACAAAGTGACTAACAGCAAGCACATGCCTGGATCTGGGCAGTGGGGAGTGGAAGTGAACTGCTATGTTCCTTCTCCAACTCATCTAAATAGTATCTCTCTCCTTGGCTGACCTACATATAAATTCAGTCTTTCCATAGCTCCTGGATGGTATAGACCTGCAGCAGATTCCTTTTCTATTGCTTAGCAAAGGAGTTTAATGCTAGGGTTGATACAGTGCTTGGGCACCTGGCATCTCTTACCTACCCTGATCTCATGATCTTCATCTAAAATAAAAGCAAGCTTTACGGTTCTCAAAGTCGACTTCCCTGACTAGACTTTGATACACTTTTCAGGGTTACCTGAGAGCATGTTTGTACCTAACTTTGAGTATTGTGTGCCGATCTTTTACAGGACCGTTGTGGCTGAGATTATCAGGTTTTATTTCTTGTTAGTAGCTTTTTATGAGAGCAGCAAAGTTTGCTTACACTTTTTAAGAGGAAAACGACAACTCGGTAGCAATAAAATACTTTGTACTAGTCATAATGTCTCTATTCTCTTAAATATTTCCTCTTTAAGAAAACCTCCTTTCTATCATCCTCTCACCACAAAGTGCAAATTCTAGATAGCCTTACCTGATGCAAAGTCATATGCCTACAGCAGGATGGAGGGATACTACAGGGTAAAGCAGTGAGACTTCATTGTGGGAGAGGAAGCGTGTAACTGTGTTTTTGGGGGTTTTTCTTCTGTTAAGTGGGAATGTGGGTTTCTTATGTGAGTGGGGCTACTATCCTCTTTACTTTATTTTAGTTATTGGGTATGACCTAAATGACCCTCTCAGGTGGCAAAAGTCATGTCTTGAACATGAAGACTTGGAAGATAGCTAGGTAGGAAGGAATGTAGAGCAAGGGAAGAGAGAGAAACATTTTTGTGCACGTTTTCTGTGAATATATGAATGTGGTAAGAGGCTAGAGCCTCTTCTGGCAATGTTGTCTTGTGGGGGTAAAGTTTAAGACAAATCTTGTGTGTATGTATGGGACAATATATTTTCTGATAAGGAAGAAGGGAGATATTAGCACTCTTTGTGAAAGAATACTTTCTGTTCATTGTTGCCAGATGATAAACAGCTGAGATGAGAGAGAGTGAATATTTTTTTGTACATGGAGATGTTTGCACTGAGAGGGACAGAGAAGTGTAGCATTGGATAGTAAGTATAGTTAGGCTTCTGCCATTGTCATAACAAAATAACTAAAAATCTGCTCTTCACAGAAACTTTGAAGGTGGTAAGGAAAACTGGAGAAAATTTTTGGAAGAAATAGAGAAGGGAGAGAAAGAGATTAAAAAGAGCTGGAAAGGATCAGGCAGAGAGAGTAGTTCATAACCATTGTACTTGGTGGAACCTTTACTGATATAACGTCAAGTGGTGTTGTATGCACTTTGTGCAGTTTGTGTACTGAGGCTATGTTCAGCGCTCTCCTACACACAGGTTAGATTTAGCACGTACAGCAGGCCATAGTGATCCTGATGACATTCTCATTCTTGGCATGTAGCTGATGTCAAGGATATCTTCAGCAATCTCAAACCATTTGATGATACATATGAAGGTCCTTTACTGAGACCTGAGGACAGTTGTTTTGGTACCTTGATCATCAAAACAGAACTGTGTACAAAATGCCAGTAGGGGTAATTGCCATTGCTGAGAATGCAGGTTGATACTTTTGTGCTATAGAAGTTGATTTCTTAGGTTGAAATAAGGTGTCCATTTGTCAGGAGCTATGAAATGTTCAGACATGAAGAATATGGTCAATGCAGGTACTTCTGGTGTATGTGAATATTCCAAACTGATAAGTGAAGTCCTAGAATGCTTTACAATACTGGTAACCTCTGCCCCTCTCTGGCAAAGGCATATGTTTGCCATTAATTGACTGCTGGGTCCACTGGGTGGGGATACGTCTGTCACTGACAGTCCCAGCAAAGCTGGACATGCTGAGTCACTAGAATTCTGCAATGAATGTCAGCATATCACAGATGATGATCTCAAATAGGTAGCCAAGATGATGGTAATATATCCTTGCACAAGGACACTCATGAGGGTAGAGTCACAGGTTGCCAACACACTACTGTTGTGTCACAGATCTCTCGAAGATCTGACAGAAAGCTTTCAGCGATCTGAACAGATCCAGATGGGAGCTCAGAAATGACATGTCCAGAACTAATCATGTTTCTTGCAGAGGGCTGAAGGTGGTCTTTCATATCTAAAAATATATGGTCCATGCTAGGTGATATATAGAGTGAGAAGTGGTTGTAATAAAAGCACCGTGTGACATGTTTCTTTTATCTTGCCTGAGGGTAGTGGCTTCTGTTACTCAGATGTGCTCTTGAAAATAGCTTGTACAGTTCTGTGATTAGTTCCCGTACGATAATTTACCTGGCACCTCAGTCTTGCTGGAGACAACTCTCCTACTGCTTAACAGCTCTCAGGAGTTTCCCAAGCCTTGCAGCCTATGACAGCATGCACTGGCAGCAATGGGGGCTGAGAGGCCATGGCAGGACTGACCTCTTAAGTGATGATGGATATTGGGGAGAACAAGGCAGAATCCCTTATATATCTTTAATGGGTTTTGGTGTGTGTATTGATCCTGTGAGGGCTAGAAAGGATTTGGAAACACTGTAAAGTCTTCTGGGACAGGTGGTATGTAGTACGTTGTATGGTTAAGACTGAGGAATACCTCTGAGGATGGTATGTGGTATGCTAAGGATGTTAGGTGTATTATGTTTATACTAGCTTTACACATCCAAATTTTTCTTACATATGACCCTTAATTCTTTATATATATATATATTTACAATAATAATGATATTTAATATATATAATTATAATATTTATATATTAAAAATGCATACGTTTGCGTGTGTGTATGTGTATAGGTGTATGTGTATGTGTATATATGTATATGTGGAGGGGTGGTTTATAAATCAAATTCTATGGGCTCCATTTTGGCAATCTTTACATTGTGCTTTATGTGGGGTATTTCTAGGAGAAGCCAGTGGTCCGTAAAGTCATAGAATCAGCTCAGTGTAATACGTCTGATTATGCAGGTCTCTGCAAGAATTGTTTTGACACCTTGTTACATTGAAATTTATGTCTAGTTTGGTAGATGTTATCCTAACCTTTTTTGATTGTTGCCTTTCAAGTATCGCCTATAAAACACATGTTTTGGAATACTTTCCTCCAAGGTGCCTTAGACTAAATATTTTGTTATCTCATGCAGAGGGTTTTCACTCTTATCTCTGAACATCTCAGCTTTTAGTTCTACCTACTAATATATTAAGGTGCGGATTACTTCTGTTTCAGAATCATTAGTAAAGGTACTTAATAGAAGCAGACACAGCAACAGTGTCTTTGAATTGCAACTGAACCATTACTCCCAATTCCAAGCACTTTTTTTTTTACTTAATACTTCACTTTCCCCCCATCCCCTTAGGTTAAGCTAGAACTAGTAGCTCATTAAAAACAAACAAACAAACAAAAAAACACAACCCCCCAACTTTCTTACATGAAAATTTGTGCAAATAGTCTCTTTGCCTAAAATAATAAGATCTATAATTGCATGAGAAAGAGTTGGGCTGAAAATGGGAATTTGTTTTTGTCATTTTTGTGTGAAAGTTCTATACTGACACAGTATCTACTGCATTTGCTATACCCACCGACTTTGTAATCGAATCTAAAAAATATTCAGCTCTATTCTGTGTTCACGATGAAATGGAGCATATTTCTCTGTAAATCTTTTGACAGAAATGTAATTTCAAAGATGTCACTCATAGTATTTAACACACCAAGTTTCTTTCATTATCATTCCAAGAACAAATTAGGATCAGTGCTTGAGCAATTAGTATCAATTGCTTTGTGCTTGTGCATGTGAATAACTTTTATATTTAACTTCATGTGTCGAGTTAGAACAAAATTATATTGCCCATCACAGGAAACTTAATACTTTTAATCCACTGGATTTATGCAATGCAACAATTTAGTTCTGTGAAATTCTGAGATGTTTCTGCTGGTATGTGTAAGTCTTTTATTCTTTTCAGAGAGAGGAATACTATAAATATTTTTAAGAAAAAAATCTGGATCTGATTTTCTGTTTGTGCCAAAAAATTTTTCAAGAGTAATTCCATCCCGGTAAATAATACTCTAACTGCTCATAGCATGTGATTTTATATTTGGAGTAAGAGAATAATTAGAACTTAGAGCTGGAAATCACCTACAGAAAATTGCAAAAATAATTTTCAGAAAAAAAATAAAGACATACTAATAATAGGAGAATCTCTTTCAGCACCATGTGATAATTGCCATTGTGATTACTCTCTAACATGGTAGCAGTTAACCTTTCTGTTTAACATAGGAATGCTTATTTATAGAATCACAGAATCACAGAATGGCTGGGGTTGGATGGGACCTCTTGAGATGTTCCAGTCCAACCTTCCAGTTCAGAGTGAGGTCAGCTACAGCAGGTTGCCCAGGGCCATGTCCAGTCAGATTCTGAATGTCTCCAGGGATCGAGATTCCATAACTTTCCTGAGCAACCTGCTCCGGTGTTTGATCACCATTACAGTCAAAAGGCTTTTTTTATGCTTAAATGGAATTTCTTATATTTCAGTTAGTACCCATTGCCTCTTGCCCTCTCACTCAGCACCACTGACAAGAGCCTGGTTCTGTCTTCTTTAAACCCTCCTACCAGCTGTTTACACACATTGATGAGGTCACCCCGACCCTTCTCTCCTTCAAGCTCAGTCTTAGTGCTCTCAGCCTCTTCCCATATGTCAGACACTCCAATCCCTTAATCATCTTTGTGGCCCTTTGCTAGATTCGCTCCAGTATGTCCATGTCTCCCTTGTACTGCAGAGTCCAGAACTGGACACAGTACTCCAGATGTGGCCTCACCAGTGCTGAGCAGAGGGGAAGGATCACCTCCCTCAAGCTGCTAACTACACTCCGCCTACTGTAGCCCAGGATGCCGTTGGCCTTCTTTGTCACAAGGGCGTGCTACCGTCTCATGGTCAACTTGGTGTACAAAAGGACCCCCGAGTCCTTCTCTGCAGAGCTGCTTTCCAGACAGTCAGCCCCCAACCTGTAGTGGTGCATGCAGTTATTCCTCCCAGGTGGAACTCAGCATTTCCCTTTGTTGAACTTTATGAGGTTTCTGTTTATGCAGGTCTCCAGCCTGTCAACGTCTCTCTGAATAGCAGCACAACCTTCCGGTTTAGCAACCACCCCTGATAGTTTTTTCTCCTCTGAAAACTTGCTGAGAGTGGACTCTGTCCAGTATGTGGATTATTAACGAAAGTGTTAAGACATCTAATTTGTGACTGAATTATAGATTTTTTTTATAGAAGGAAAGTTTTGAAATGTTCATTCTGAACTGCTCCTGTACTTCTTTCTGACATCAATCTTGTCAATAATAGTCTGTTAACATACAGTAATCTTCTAATGCAAAAATACAGTAGAAGCTAGTATAACAAACTAAGAAAAGGGTATACCCAGTAGCAGTCCTGCAGAGCTAAAGGATGCTGTGAATCCTAGAAGTTTAAAATTCATGAGGAAATTGAACATCCAGTCTAGGACGTACCTCTGCTGAAATCAGTTGTAGGTTAGGAGAGCCTTAAGTGGAAGTGTCGTGCATACTTCCTTTGTTCTTACCCTTCCACAAGCATCAATTAATGGACACTGTTGGAGAGAAAACACTAGGCTAGACGGATCTTTAGTCTAATCTAATATGGCTGTTCTTATGATGCCTTTGTACTTCATATCTCTCAAGACCAGATTTTGGAAAGAAAAGAAGAAAAGTATTCTTGAAATATACAATAAAAAGCTAAAATTAAGAAACTGAGTTGTGGAGAGATTTACAGCAATTTATATTTTAAAAAGAAGATTTTATTAAAGAAAAGGAAAGAAGTCTGGAAAGAAAGCTTAAGTGATAATTTCAGTTGTACTATTTTGGCTAAGTCTACTTAATGGGGCCAAAGTGCTCTGTGGTGCTGCCTGTGGTTTTTGATACTTGACTGTGAACTAGCTATAGGAGCATTGATGTGCTCCAGAGTCTTCATCCCTCCAGTCAATCTCAGTAGAAGATTTATTGGAACAGGTGTCTGCATAATCCTTTCCCATTTTTCTGGACCTCATTTTAAAAGAATTCAGACGCACAGAAGAGCAGTAGCCAGGCTTCTCTCTTTCTGACACATTTGGAGAAAAGGACTGCATAGCAGAAGAAAACAGCTGAAACAATAAGGTGAGTTTTTCTTCACTGTTTTGTAAGCAAAGCTCAGGAAAAGTATATAGGAATGAAGGAATCTAACTGGAAGCTCCCTTAACATTCCAGATCATGTAAAAAATGCTCTGAACCTCACAGATAAGAGGCAGACGTGGCTTCTGACCTATGATTGTTTAAGCGCTATAATCCCAAACTTTACAGAATAGGGAAGGGAACTGATTGTCTCTGCTTATTGATCTAGCATCTCACTAGATCCAATCTCTCTCCACCAAGCCTTCTTTATTAAATACTTCTTTATACATAATCTGATATAATCTATTGAGTTAACAGTATATTAAGTAGTAAATTATAACTTTCTCTCATTATAAATATATTTGGCTAATCAAGGCTAATAAAAACCCTTGTTTTTATTGGTGGGCAATATAGCTCTAGTTTGGGATAGTACGGTCTTAGCCCTGTAACCACTAGTTAAGGGTTAGAAGAGAATAGGGCAAAGAGTAGAGAAACAATTGGCAGGGGAGCAATTTTTAAGCTTTTGTGAGAAAAGGCAAGATAAATTGCCTAAGATCTTACTGGTCTAACTCTTCATGGTTTGGAATTTAAATACATAGTGAGGTTACAGAGTGGACATGACAGGGAAGATGAGATGAGCTGAGAAATAAGATTTAATAGAATAAACCACATCTGCATGTCTAAATTATGGAGATCACTTCAGACTTTTGCCTTTTTTAATAAAGGGATTAAACAAGAGAAAGCTTCAGTTTTCTTCAAAAAGATATCTTATAAAGACATAGATTTCTAAAACAAAATTGAGACCCTTGGATGAAAAACATTATGAAGTATAATGAACGAATGTGACTGCTATTAAGATTATTTTCTTTAGACTTTTGCACACGAACTTTTTTTTGCCTAACTTTGCACAGCAGATATAGTAATCTTTTCTGGGCATACATTCTGGGCTGACAAGCTTAGAAGCTTGAGCTCAGCACATCTTTCGTGTTGTGCAAACATGCAAATCCATGTGACCAACTTGTGGTAGCTTTGAATTTGAATCAAGCTTCCCGCAGACAATTTTAAGCACTCTCATCCTGGTTTTGGCAGGGGAGTTCCTCTCTGTTCTTATAGCAGTTTCACAGCTGAAATAATATAACAGGCCATCACAAAATCTAATGTTCACAATGGATTTTCTCCTACTGTTTGGAAACAAAAGTGAAGGCCAGTGTGAGCAGTAGGAGGTCAGCCTGTCTTTACTTGATTTAATTCTGTCTGAGTTGTCTCCTGTAAAACCTAGTGAAAACTCAATATTGTCAGCATGGTATAGCAAACTATTCAACAACCTGAACTTAGAGAGAAAGTTCCAAATGACTGACTCTTTCTTCTGCCTGCTCTGCATAAACCTGCTAGCCAAATGTATTTAAATTAATTAGAAACCAAACACAAAAGAGTCCCCCATGCAGGTTCCTACGCTTGTTCCCACATGACTTCTACTTCTAGAAAAGAGAAATAGGAAGCAATTGAAATTGTAGATAGTGTAAAAAATGCATCTTGGCAACAACTCCCAAAACTGGAGCAACATGCATTTGTTATTGTAATATTCTCTTCTTTTTGCAGCTGCCTTGTCTGTATATGCTTTAACATTTTAAACAGGTTGTAGCTTGAACTGCCTTTTCTGTCAAGTGTCCCAAGATCCTGGAGTTTCAGACTTCAGATCACATGAAAGATTTATTCTTTGTCTATTTGTTAAGGTTTCTTTCACAGTTCATGAAATGTCAACACCTCTGGAGACTGCTTACTTAACCCAAACAAGTGTAGCCACCTGCACTGAATCACTGTCTAATTGGGCATATCCTTCCTTCATTTCTTCTCTAGCTGTTAAGTTCTTCAGTGCACAATGATTCATTGTATTAGTCAACGTATGCATTGCTTGAATAAATTTACAAATAAAATTCTTATGGTAAACAAAGGACATGACTCAACTTTTACTTAATTCCATCAGGGACCCACATGTTGCTTGAACCAGTAACATGATATGCACAAATTTTGCCTGGCAATTTCACTAAAAGATCCCTTTTGCAGCTTCAATTCAACATTCTTTTAGATACTTGATTGATTGGAAACAACAAAAATTATGCTGCCCATCTTTCCTGTAAGTATCAGAGAAGACTGCATATCTTTTTCTATTTCAAATGATGTTCAATTTATGTTATGTTTTTTTTCTCACTGGAACACAATAGAACAAAAAAGGTAAAAGTGGAATTGTCTGATCATCCCTGGAAAGAAGGACAAATGAACTGGAAAGGATATTTGTGAAGGAGAAAATCAATGGATACTCAAATTACTTATGGCTATGTTGAATGGAGACTGTACTGTGTTAGCTTGTATGTGCCTGTCTGATGGTAAATGAAACATGACATATAATTAAATGAGGACTTCAAAAGTGATCCTGAAGGATAATCTTTTAGGTTAGAACATGGAACAAAAGGGATTTTTGTATAGGTCATACTGTTTAATATTTTCTTTCAATATAGGTCTGAGTATGTTGGTAGTAGCTGGCAGTAGTTCAGGTAGTACATCTATTCTACTACTTCTCGATCACCTTTGTACCCCTGAGTGAATAAACTATGAATTCCGTAGCAAAACTTTACAAAGTAACTTTAAGAAAGAGCTTCTGTTTGTTATAGACCCTGTGAGTTTCTTTTTTTCTTAACTGGGATATCTGTTAATGACCTCAAACTCCTTCTATCTTGCCTGCCAGAACTATAAAGAACATCCCTTACTTAGAATTACTGTTTGCCTTGGGCTTAATGGTAGCTCTGCCCTGAACAAAGGGCAGCAAACTGCTGTGTACTGCAAGATACAAATTGTCATTGTCTGCTTCCATTTATTCTGTGTGGAAGTTACCCTGTGTCAAGCCATCTAAATACTTCAGCCTTCACAAGAATGTGCTCCCACAATAGCCTGCACACTCTGGCATGAACCCTTGTACAAAGAGCATGAGTAGTGCCCTGAGGATTTTTCTTGTCTGGAGAACTGAAACAAGACTAGTAGGAGGTGCAATGCATATGTTCTTTACTCCCTTGCTTGGCTGTGGAATCTGCACTATAATTTTCCCTTTTCAGAGGCCTAGATTCAGAGGAGGACGATAGGCCCAGAGCTACGCAAGAATCAACATTTCATAGTCATAACTTTTTCTCACAAGTGGAATTCATAAATCCGACCTGACACCGTGAGAGAGGAAATGATAACACCCACAACACTGAGCAATGCTAGATTAGGCTAACTACTAGCAGATTATGAAGAACTTTTACGAAAAAGACTTTCTTGCTGAAGTTAACGTTCATTTTAGGAAATAATTTATTTGCCCCAAAGAATACATTTTGCAATGTTGTGTGAAGGAGATCTTCATTTAATGGCTTAAATGATAATATAATCGACAATGGAAGGTAACAGTATCTTTAAAAATAGTGGAAAAATATACTGCCTCTCTTCTGGACTTAGATGCTTTACTGCCAACTTGAGTCAACTGGCTGTGCAATTTATCCAAAACTAGCCTCATCTTTTTCTTCTAAAGCATAGCTAGAGCAGTCTAACAGGCATTCACCTTTTATATGTAATTGATTCAATTGCTTAGTTGCTACAGTATTTGCCAAGGAGGTGAAGAATCTCTGCATGAAGGGAACCAACCCACATCTCTCCTCCTTCTCAGCAGAGTGCCTGATGACGGGTTAGAGGAAAGGTGACTGCCCTTCCGTTCATGATCTATGCTAGTATAGCAGAAAGCAAATTTCAAGGGGCAGAAGAGTGAGTGGGTAAGTGAAAGAGAGCATGACTTTATGGGCCAGAAATAAGGTCACTTCTTTGGAAGGGTGGTTTTGGATATGATAGGTGCTCATAACATTATTTATTTATTTTACCTAATAGTTTTTAATGCAAAATGCAGAAGCAACCCTTGACTTTTGCGCTGCCGTGGCTACACTATTCTCTGTACCCAAGCTATTCTAAAGTTAACGTGTGTTTACATGAGCAGAAATCATACCAGTGACTGCAGCATAGACATCTTTAAGCTAGCTGTGTTTCCTCAGGCATTGTCTAGAGATGCTGGGCACATAACTCCAGGCTCCAGGATTCCTCTAAGCAACAATGTTCAGGTGCTGCGGTGTTCAGTGATGTGACCTAAGTCTGTTTGCAGCTCCAGGTCTGTATGACTAAGCATAATTGTTGCAAACACTTCAACAAAGCAGCTCTTAGCAAACTTGCATAGTCTGTCTGCCACCACTGCTTATCCATTGTAACACTGGGACAAAATCAGAGCTATGATATTTCTGAGGTACCTGTCCAGAAGAATAAATTTCTATGAACAAGCTGCATATCAATTGTAGAAAGCTCCAGTATGTTTTCACTGGAGCTGGTGACATTTTCAGCTCTTAGATTATAGCATAAATAGCATCATTTATATTTCTTTGTATAAGGCACAGGAGCTGCTTCAGCATGTCCTTATGCTTAGTCCCTCAGTGCTGTCACTTCTGATTGCTTATAACCAGCCATGTACATATCCTTTGTTGCTGTAGGCACAGAAGACTCTTGGGAAATGAGAGGTGCAAGCAAGGATTTCCTCTTCTAGGAAGATGGCAATCAATTTTAATTATGAAAACATAAATTGACTGGTGCAGGGAGTTGCTAGAATTTGTTTTATGAGAATGCGTTCTTGAAGAAGTTTTATGAAAGTCTTATATAGAAGCAAACAGGAATCTTACCTTCATCTGAACTGTGGCATATTGTATGGTGAACATCTGCACACAAACATGGTCAGGAAATATTGGTATCAGGTATAACTGACTTAAATAAAAATATATAGAGAAGATATTTTAGAAAAAAATGTTAACATTCTAACATCAAACACTCAGAAGATAAAAAAGAAAATTAAGGCTGCCTGGGCAACTGTCACTTAGCTATATCAATTTATGCTTTATGTCTTATGTAATACGCTTCAATTAGACGATCTTACACCACTATTTTGAAATGGCTCTTGCTCTCATTCAGTGCATGAGGTAGCTACAATTTTCAGAGAATGATCAGTTACTTAAAGTATAGTTTTATCTTATTCAAAATAACTGTTGATATGAAAATTTCCTAGCTCTATTTGGGTCAGTATATAAAGTGCTGAGATGCTGTAATTCTAAAGAAATACAGTATACCTGATACAGATGACAGTAAAAAAAGCTTAAGCCTCAATATGCTGAAACTTCCGAAAAAGACATATTCAAGCTGAAATTTTTCAAAAAGTCAAATTTCAAAAAGAATGTGGCCAAAATAAAACATAAGCCCAGTGCTATGTTATATATCAAGAAACCAGTAAAAAATGCTATAAACTCACTTCATCTTATATATCTCATCTTACAAAGTTGGGTGCATCTTGAAGCTGTAAGTTAATATAGATCATGAGATATATATTAAATTAGAAACATTTCATGTAACCGTAATACCAATTACAAGTTCTAGAGCAAATTTTGCCATTCATAGCCTCATTCCCCATAAAATTTAACTACAATAGTAGCACATTAAACTATGCTATCTTAAGATGAACTTCAATAAAACCCCAAAAACATTTGCATATGTCTGCCTTAATATGATATCACAGTGTTATAAATCTTCTATGACAGAATTAAAGAGCGCGCTTTGCAAACTGAGCCAGAGGCCTAAATTCTAAATTTTGTGTCAATGATGGGAATATTTCTTAGACCATGATAGCCTCTCATCATCTCAGTGTACATATATTCAATGTGTATTCGTTGCTTCTCTGGGAAATTAGCTTCCTTTTTTTCTGCCGCCATAGTTGTCTTGGGTCTTGCTTCTTGTTACTGTATTGCATTTCTCTGGTGCCTTTTGTACTTCACAGCTTTTGCTTCTAGGCTTTGATGCATCAGTATATAATCTCTGCTACAGCAGATCATCTCTAGCTGCAGGTTCCCTAGCTGCAACTAAAGATATGTCTTGCGGGTGTCTTTGTAACATTTCATCATCTTGCCTTTCAGCCACCCACGATATTCTAACTTGCCATAAAGCATAGCTCTGGGCAATCTGTTATCAAAATGTATACTAGATGCCCAAAGCTGTGTAGCTGAACCTATAGGAGTACTGTATAGTGTGGAATAGTGCTTTAAGGCCTCAGTGTCTAGGATCTAATCCTGTCATTTTATGCCAGCAGATGCATGAAGAAAATGGAATTAACTGAGATACTTAATGGAACAACAAATAGTGCAGACTACTCATCTGTACAAAAGAATGGTAATGACAGCTTCACAATACACATTGATTTTTGTTTTGAGCTTGATCCTCTTTTGGACGAGATGTTTTAATCTCCTCAAAAGCTTTATTGATGTTTACTTTCTCCTGTGTGACTTTTGTATCAGTCCCAGAGTTTTGAGACAGAGCTGGCCACAGTAGCAGAATTCATCTGCAGAGATCAGTGCTTTACTGTCAATATTTGCTGTTGGCCTTGACATGTTTTCTTCTAGCTGAAGGCTTGAATAAGACTTCTTTTTCTTTATGTTGATACTCAGGTTAAGCTTCTTAGCAATATAATCAAAATAGTCAGTTATATGTTGTGCCTCTTCTGGGGTTTATGCAACCAATACACTGCGTATTGGAAAGTGATTGCTGGAAATAACAGATCACACGTGGCACATCACACATGACTTCTAAATTCTGGTAAGGCATACTGTCTCTGAAAGTTGAAAATCTTTTCAAATTATAGTGAATGAAGATTTTTGCTGTTGTCTCTAAGTGCAGAAAGAAGCATTTTTATCAGCACATAGTATTTCTAGAGGAGTGCCAGTCAAGCATTTTTTACCTATATCACAATGTAGTGGGACTGCTCTTCAGAATTCCAGTCCTGATCAATTTATGCATTATCACTTCCCAGTATGATAATGATTTCATGTCATGAAACTGACTTGCTGAAGAGATACAGCAGAGCCTCAGTGACCTAATCAGCATAGATCATAGCTGATGCATAGGCACTAGTCATGGTAAAGTGGGAAAGGGCTCTACTTGATATCTTAGCCCTTTATTCCTTGGATTCATCCAACTTACGTTCCAGTAACTTGTTCATGGAAAAATTAATTCCAAATTTTTAGTACTCAACTTCTCACCTGACTATTCAGTAGGAAATATAACTGAACCTAATTTTTTAAGTAAATGCTCAGAAGCTAGATAGATTTCTCTAAGTATTCTTAAGCCAATCTTCATAATCACTGAGGTCATGATCAAGGAATGCCAAGTACCTTTCAGATTGCATGTCAATATTACAAAATGTTTGGATTTAACCCAGTGAGATTCAGTTCAAGCTTAAGAAACCTATATTTCTTTGTCTTCATGTTGGTGGCAACAAGCATGTTAGGCGTCTAAGCTCCCACTACAATTAAATGGGATCTAGTTAATGCAGCCAATGACTCAGCTCACACTAAAGTAGACATACATTCCTTGTATAAAAAGAGACATCTAGTGCCAGTCGCAATGCCCAAACGTATGTTCCTTGGCTGCTCACTGTTGCTCAAGACGGGAGTGAATATCTCTTTTGTCCTATACTATATGAGCCATGTGGATAGTATCTGAGTACTGAGTATCTCAGATACTCCAGGGCCTCTCAGATGACACTAGATGCCTACAATTATGCAATAAAATGATACTCTAGTGGTGTATAGCTGCACTGCTTTTTAGATTCCGTTGGCTAGCTTGAGTAGATCTCTGTCAACCAAAAAGGGAACTTAAATACCTCCCTCTCATACAGACACCTACAGGGAGTCACTGAAATATAGGTGTCTTATCCTCAAGTTGAATCCTATCCACCCTTGGAGCTCAATTCCAGAATGTCAGCTGGAGACTATGCGGAACATACTATGAAATTTCAGCTTATCCTTAGTGTAATCTTTCAAATAGTTAAATCAAGCCTGTCATTTTCTAAGTTTAAAAGTCCTTTTGTTGTTTTCACAGGAGCATCGGAGTTAGGTGCCAGTGGTAGAGCACATGGACTTGGTTTAAGTGGGTTCTTCAGTTCTCCTTCTATTCAATGATTGCAAAATTATGCAAGCTATAAACTATATTTGACAATACACTGGTAATGTAAATAAAATAAAATAAAAATGTAAGATATGCGCCTATATCTGTTGAAGGAACGTTGACACCAATACCTTTATTTCACAAGCTGCATAATTCAGATCATTATGACTATGTATCTTTTCTGTTTTTACGTGAGACAAGTTGTCTTCAGCCAAAAGCAGGCAAAGGCTTTGTTTTCCTGTGATAGTATCACAGGATATCACCCCTAGATGCTTGCTGTAAAAAAGAGAGGGGCACAAGGAATGAATACCCCATATTTGGATGCAGAGCAAAAAATAATCTAACTATGCTGCTCAAATTTCACTGAGAAAATGGAACAAACACATCAGCATAATTCAAACTACCTTCTATTTATCAGCACTTCAGCCATCATTCTGCTGGACTTGCCTCATTAATACACATAGCATTTTTATGTAGCTCACTCAAAGTTGTTCTCTTGTTGACGCATGCTTTTTCTTTGAAGCACAAATGAAATTAAGCTCTTACGAGTGTGGAATGGGACTCCATTCCCAGCACCCAGTGCTCTCTGTGAGATTTCAAGTTTGCTACAGGGAGATCTGAGGAGTTTGATTCCTTAATAATCCCAGTTGTATTTTCTATTCTACCCCCAGTACTGCAGTTTTAGTCTTATACTCTCCTACTACTTTATTGTTGCTTTATCAGCATCCTCACACTTTACAAAATGACAAAAAAATACTATGACTTTTCAGGCTAATCAAAACACTGTAAAGGCTTCCTCAGCAGGAAAGCAAACAAATCCTCCCCTTTCTGTCAGGTGTTGATCCTTAGAGGTTTCTCTGTGTTGTCATACACACATTTTCCATATCTTTCCAGATCTGATTAAATTCAGTATTGGGCTAGACAGCAGGAATTTATCCAGACCTACAGTACTCAGAAAGGTGGGAAAGGGGAAAATGTGCAAGTGATTTTGATGCAGCTTGTCTGTAGAGGTGCTGAGGGGAAAACAAGTCAGTTTGGGAGTGTAGCCTTATCAGTTTTAATAACTTAAGAAGGTAGGAAGAGTGAGACTTATGGCTTTCTTCCTTTTGTACTGATTAGTTGATATGGTTGAGAGTGGAAAATGTAGTGCTTGATCTCCATTTCCATCTCTGCAGTGTAGATGGCCTGTGTGTCCAGCATCTAAATAATTTTTTTAAAGCTACAGTCTGCTTTTAATGTTTATATTGCAGGGCTTTCTCTCTTTTTTTGCCTCATAGGGTTGTTTTTTCATATTTCATATGTTATTCTAAAAATGTTAATAAAATATCTAATATTGCTCTGGCAGGTTCATTTGTTTTACTCCTTACTCCTGTGCACTGTGCAGGAAGAGGTACTGTGTCTCTTCAACATCTCTTTTTCAAACACTTTTTACTAGTCTATAATTGAATCAATATGTGCTTTTGTGGAAGCCTTACATATCTAGATTTTTCCTTTTTAAAAAAAAATTGAAAATAAGAACTTCCTTGATAGTAGCTGCTACTCAAATGTGCATACTGTGGGAATTACAGAAGATGTGCTGACGTTTTCTATGAGCTGAAATCTTTCTGTTAGTCTGATCTACTGGCTTTAGTAGGTAGCAGTAGGCTTTAGTAGGAACAACACTATTGAATTGGTGCAGCCTTTCTGGGATAATCTTACCAGAAAGAGGAAGAGAGAGAAATTTACATACTCATGAGAAATTATCCCTGCAGTAATTGAATATGAATTTTCTGTGTATTTTATCTCAGTAGAGATTCATTTATCCTGTCAGTTCATGATGATGAGTGGAGCTGTGAGGAAAAAAAAAAAAAAAGACATCTTTCTCACAATTAAATGGACTTCTGCACAGTCATTACCACATATCTTAATATTTTTTTTCAGCTTTTTGTTGTTCAATCAACAATCTAAGTTATGCAGATATGCTATCAGGTTTCCTGCTGCCTGGCAAGGTTAATAAATATGTGCCTGTTATCACATACAGGCACCAAATTTCTCCTTCCTCTATATTCTCCCAACAATTCACTGTGATTCTTGGCTGATCCAGTAAAAGAACAGTAAGTAGCAAAAGAACAGCAGGCATTATACCACCAATGACATCCAAGCACTAACGCCCTTTAACACGTTAATGCTCAAGGTATTACAGGCCACAGTCTTAAAGTACTGGCTGGGAGTATGAAAACCTTCCAAGAGCAAGTAGAAATGTCTTGTGTTTTGCTGAGACAGCAGAATAAATCTACTTACATTTCTGATCAAGTATTTCTGAGCTAGTCAATTTATTCTCCTTTTTAGTCAGCAGAGAGAAACAAGCACTTCATATGATGTATTTTAGCTGCCTACTTTATGATTAAATGTACTATACCCTACAAGTGTCTACTACTTTCTGATGAACTAGAATGGTTTAGTTTATAATATATTTGTTTGTGTGTGTGTTTATAAAATATATACGTTCTGGAAGTCAAAGACATTATACAAACACAGGTTGAGGCTCTTTGCTTTAGATAAAACAAGACTGGATGTAGTGGAAAAAATATAAAATGCCACAGAGAAAGGAAATTTTTTAACCCCTCAAATGGCAAGAAAATCAAGGATATTCAAAGAAATCGAAACGCAACATATTCAAAACTTTTGGAAAAGGAAATTCTTTCTTTCCTCGGGATAAACTGAAAAGTCAGCATAGGTTCACAGCAACATTTAAGGACGACCTGTTCTACGTGAGATATGTAGGAGTTACAAAATGAAAGAAAATTATAGTAGCTTGGAGAATCAGGGATATGGAATTAGTACCCTCCAATGAATGATGGGATAAACATAAAGTGATTTAATCACACAGGTGATGAGGAGCATTTCTGCACATATGCAACAAATCTGACTCTGTAAACCTTCTGCAGGTCTACTATATAGCACATGAACAGTAAGTTCAAAATCTTTGTACATTTTCATTGAGAAGTAGAGGTCTAGACTTCATGACTCCATGATCTAATATGACACTAAAAAGCCATTGGATTGATTATTAGACTTAAATATGATATAATTAATTCCTGGATTTCAAAACTTTTATGTATATTTTTATGCAAACACTCTCTGTGTGAGATTTTCACTGCCAGAAAGAAAATAAGCTTCCCATAATGGAAAACAACATCTTTTATTCTCAACTGCATCTCAATTTTTAAGTACCAAATATAGGTTCTCTTAGAGCAAAGACTCTACAACAGGTCAAGCAGATTACAGATGAGAAGATGGATTTTATTGTGGTCATTTTCCATTAGCAAAGGAAAAAGCTAATAGGCAATTAATTGATTTTGTTTTATTTTGTTTTATGGATATGTGTATACATAAATACATGTTTCTTGGAAAGCTGCATATCCTAGATCATCACTGACTCTTTTTTCTATTTTTTTTAGATAATTCTTAAATGAGAATCCCATCTTCCAAAAAAGAATGCTGAGGTCGTCATTCAATGCACCACGAGTAGCAGAGATTCTCCGACATACATCACATGCCTTTTGACGGCTCAAAGGAATAATTGCCTAGAAGGCTGTTGCTATTGCTGCTTCTCAAAGGAATAATTGCTTACAAGGCTGTTGCTATTGCCACTCCTGTAATCAGCTCCTATCCGCTTCCTTCTCTTTGGGTTATTCTGCCAGCTTTCTGATCAGTGCTACCACGGAGAATGATGTATCAGCCTTGCTAACCTCAGCAAAAGAAAATTTTTCCAAACACACTGCATAGCCTGCAAAATATGCTGGCTAAAGACAGGAATTTTACAGCTGTCATGCTTGCCACTGGTAACAGGACTAACATAGTTAAAGTAATTAATGACAGACGCTGTGGTAGAATTGGATGGCTTTGTCACGCTATCCATTTATTAGTCACTGATGCCAACCAGAGAGGGATTGATGCTGTAAGGGGAACTATTGCCAGAACCAGAGCATACTTAGATATTCTGATCACTCTAACAAAGTAAACATGCAGCGGTTGATTCTTGTTTGCTCTTTTGCAAAGGTTAGCTTGGACTCCTGAATTGTAAAAAAACAAAAAACATTTACATTTCTTTTTCTTTTGAGGGCAAACTGAGCATATCACTGTAGGAACCATTCAGTTTTTGACCATTTCGATAACTGAAGAAGGTCTGAATGATTTATACCTAGATCAGGGTAGAAAGTCATATAAAAAAGCTGAGCGAAAAAAGAAGGAAAGGAAAGGAAAGGAGAAAGGGAAGGGAAGGGAAGGGAAGGGAAGGGAAGGGAAGGGAAGGGAAGGGAAGGGAAATGGAAGAGAAAGGGAAGGGAAGGGAAGGGAAGGGAAGGGAAGGGAAGGGAAGGGAAGGGAAGGGAAGGGAAGGGAAAGGAAACGAAAGGAAAGGGAAGCGAAGTGAAGCGAAGCGAAGGGAAACGAAAGGAACTGAACTTGGGTAAGAAAGTTCTAAAGACTTAATTACTAGCTTGTCTTGGCTCTAATTCTAGGAAAAAACTCTGGACTGATCCAAACCCAGTGATCCTTATAATACCATTAAACATATAGACCTGTGTATTAAAAAATGGAGAATGCTGTTGCTTTTCTTTTTTTGTTCATACCTACATGGTATAGTTGTTACAACTGCACATGCTGAATTTTTATCAGTCACCCTGTCAGATTTTTAACTTGTAGTCATAGCTATTTATTATTTGTGGTGCTAGTTCAATCAGGACTTGGGCCTTCCTTTTAAATTCTTAACACTAACATATTTGAGAAACTATGAGGTTATAAGTACTTTAAGGAATTGTAACTTCCCCTGGTGACTTTTCTGAACGTTTTAGTCGTGTTTCAAGATCTTTTTTGAAGTAATAATCTGTAATTGTCCTCCAATCCTAAGTGAAGATCTGTTCAACCCACAGAAAGAAATTAATGAAATCAGACATGGTGAGTACTAAGCTTGGAATACTTACCAGGATGTGTGCATAGACATGTTTGACTGCACACAAAGTTGGGAAAAAATGAAGCACAGCATGAGGAAATTGATTTTTTTTTTCAATTTTTTTTATCAAAATCAGAAAAATAGTATTTCAATAACTGCTGGATTTTAAAAGGCTGGAATTCTGACACTTCTCGCATGGGCCTTCTCTAAATATTTAAGCTGGGCTGTTTCAGTTATTCCATATATCTTCTGCAAAGACATTTCTTACATAGTACTTATCCAGAACAAGCTTTTTGAACCTACCAGCAGGTCTTCAGAATGAGTTACTTAGATTTTCAGACCTCCTCCCTGTATCAACCCTATATCAGACTCTCTTTTCAGTATCATTTGCTTACTCCAAATGGGTATGAAAATTAAAAAAAAAAAAAAAGATTTACTCCACATAACTTTATCCACCCAAAGGTTCTGCACATAAACAAAATTAATGTTTCAAGTCCACGTATAGTCACTGGTCAAAGACATGTTCCAAGGGAAGTTCATCTTTCCTATCACTGGCATAGATGAAATGCTACATAGGCATATTTATTTCTAAATATAGCAGGAGACTTAAACTAGGCCTCTATTTGTTGGTTGCTAAGATTGACAACACGGATAACACAATGAGAGGGCAATAAATCATAATGCCTCTATCAAGGTTAGGGTGAGTTTTCTGTCAGTACTCCTAGTCAGTATTACCCTAATTCTTCTTCCACTGAAACCAAGACAAAGCTACGTAATACCAGGTGAATGCTTCCTAAATCCTACCATAAAATGTTATCACACTGAAAAGCATTTTTATTTGGATGGGTACATACTACACTTACATAGTTGGTCACTTTCTGGCCTTGGTGGATAAGAAAAACTTTATATAGTTTAAGATTTCAAAATGGTCTGGATGATAGAATATCACTGGATGTATTCCCAAATTCCCAGTGTCAGAATTTGTGAAAAAAAAATAAAAATATGTCATTAAATTATTTTCTCTGCTTCTTCATCGCCTGTTTCCATCCATGTCTTGTGTTCTCCTCTAGTATTTTTAAATAGAACAAAGAATTAAAAAAAAAAAAAAGAAATGAAAGTAAAGTACAAGATTAACACTGGCAGAAGAATAGACATGCATGACTGGTTGTTGGCAATGTCTTTATAATGCAATCCACATTTCTTCAGCATACTTATTTTAATATGATAAATTACATTCCATTTTCCTTTATGATGCTTTTTTCTTTCAAATGTGCTAACATGTAAGTATTCAAAAAAATTTTAATTACATTTTGGCAGCTCATCAAATATAAACACTACATCCTCGATGGGCTTTTGGACTCTACCCATATGACACAAGTGGCAGGCTAGAAAGAGTCTCAGTCCCATGACGTTTACAGATTTTAATAGCTATATTTTTAAAGTCATTATTGTAGGTCATTCTCAAAACCCACAAAAAATATGCAGACATTTAGCTTGTATCTTGGTATTTTTAAGTGAGATATAGGACTGAGGATGTGGTTTGGGGAGAAACATACGTTGATCTTCCAGTATATTATTTTTAATAAAATTGTGTGTGTGTTGGGGGGAGAGTCTTACATTTAAAGTCTACACAGTTTCTTCCTTATTCAAATCTAAAATTTGATTTAGATTTTTCTGTCCTATCCTGAAAATAGGGGTGGACTAAAGAGAGAATTATTTGAATTAGGATTGATTTCTCTAATGGAATTGCACTTAGGTTAAGATTCAAATTAATTAAATATCTCCAAATAGAAAAAAATGTTTCATATGTGATTTCAGCTGACTCTAGATCAAACCTGAAAAATAAATATTGTAAGTCTTGGCTTCAGCTACAAGCTATACCTGAATAATGTCAGAAAATAGATTTGTATTCAAACTGTACATGTTGGTCATTTATAGCAGTTAGTGATCAATACCAAATTTTTTCTTATAGGTTTTTGAAAATCCTTACGTTAAAGCTAATAGCAGCGATAGAAAAATTGAAAATTTTCTCCAATACTCATTAATAATTATATAATTGAGTACTTATAGGCTGCAGTCCAATTATTATTAGAGTTTCAGAAGTTGTAGGTCTGGAGATATAAACTACAGAATGTATTGAATTTAGTTTTAAGCAGAGATATAACCCCATTTACAGGTTGGAGTTTTGCTTTTCTGCCTTGAGTTATTTTTGAAATTATATGTTCTTGCTGAATATATCATGACTGAGAATAAATTTTCAGTGAAAATGTTTTTTTCTGTGGAAAAAAAAATCTAATATCATTTTCCTGAAAAAAATCCATCTACTTAAAACACCGAAAAAAACATTGTTAGTCTATAGTCTCTCAGAAACATTTTTCTGAATACCCATGGGATGATTATCTTATGTGTAACTAGTCAGCTCCTGTGATAGTCAGCTCCTGTATGGGCATACAGAGATACTAACAGGAAAAGAGCTGACTTCAAAACTCACGAGGGAGACTAACGTTGATTATTTCTAGGAGACACAGCCATGAAGGCTAGCTATGAAGGTTCCTAAATGCTAGCCCACAGGCGAGAAATGCTTTGAAAATCGGAAGGACAGATGGATTTATCAGACACAGTAGTTTACACTGTTCTCAGGTACTGCCTCTGTGGATATACTGCTTGAAAATGATTTGAATGTGGCTTTACCTTCTGTTCCCCAACTCCTCAATCACACACTAAAACAGCTGTTGCATATCATCCCCTAGGAATAGGAACATCCCTGTCTCATGCCCAAGCAAAGAGGTTCCAGTCACTGTGTTGTTTGTGTTTCTTTGGGAGCAGAGGCTCAGAATACAATTATAGTGTCTAAAAGTCAATTGTTTCCTTTCATAAAAGTTGTTAATGCTAGCAGGCAAAACCTCAAATTCATGTATTCAGGTTGATTTTTAACAAATATATGTTTTATCGAATGATAGCTTTAATGAAACTCAAAACATTAGTGCTAGTTTTGGGAGGAAATTTTTCATGTGCTTCATGCATCAGAGCGGGTTGCTAAAGGTAAAATTTCTTCTTGCTCACTAGCCTACTGTGACACTGACAAGTGAATGACTCAGGCAACAATAGCAAGAAGAAATAAGAACAACACTGGAGACCTAAGGATGATAAATACCCCTCATTTTTGTTCCCAAGAACCCTTAGATGAGAGGAAGATGAACCTGAGTGCTTCTTGCCAACTACATATGCAAATAGCCAGTGATCAATTAAAGAATGGTGTTATTTTCCACAGCTGTAGGATTGTGATTACACAAGGGATCGAAGCATAGAATCGACTGAGGGAAGACCACCTTGCTAACTTGACAGGGTCACAAGAACACCAAGGAAGTCATTTATTATTGCTATTCATTAAAGAAAGGTTATAGTCATCTTTCTAATTACTTTTCTTACTTAGGACTGCTAACTTTTTCACAGATTGCTTGTCACTTGTGCTGACCTCTGTATAAAATCAATACGTATTTGCATTTTTTGGTGCTCATTATGGTGAAACATGACACTGTCTGGAAATAAAGCATGTCTTTCTTTATAATGGCAGACAAGGAACTAAACCACTGATGATAAAGGTTTACATTCTCTCTTTCATTTTTTCATTGCTCTATTCACATGTTCTTGCAGCACTCACGTATTGTGACCATTTACGCTTACCATAGAACTCCTGTAAGATGCTTCAGGAAAACTAAGCCAATATAATATGCAGGTCATTCCAAGAAGAACTAAGATATTGTTTCCATTGTTTTCTTTCTTAATATGTTGAATAAATAAGAAGGACCATAGAATTATTTCTAAATAAATGCCTTCATCTCTCTTTTTTTTCCATCTTTGTGTTGAAATATCCAACTACACAAAGCTCCTTTTTAGAGTTAAACAATAGTCCAATACCATGAAATCTGGATCTAAATCTGGATTTAGTTTTTAATGTCCCAAATGTCAGGCATGTTCAGATCAAAGGTTACCATTATTAGAGTTCATTTCTTTACAGAATTAAGACTGGAGTCCAGTTTGAATATGAATACTAACTTTTGTCCAGGCTCAGTCTCTTGTTATATGCACAATGTTGCACATTTCCCACTGTTCCCATTTCTGTTTATCATCCTAAAACTCCCAGAGATGGTTGTTCTGTCAGGAGTTGAGACATTTAGGGGTCTTATTCAAGTACACAATACTGGCTGTGGTCCTCTCCAATATTAATAGAAACTCTTAGCGTTTCAGGAAAAAGACCTTCTTGAATTGTGATCAATACACACTAAGGAGAAAGAGAATGTTAAACTTTAAATGGTTCCAGGTAATCTATACATTACTGTCTCTCTTTCCCAATGGGATGACATTTAACCAATGATTTGAAATGATACAGCTGCGGAAAGCCTCTTCATTGCACTTTCCCCTCTATATCTTTTTTAGAAAATACGCAGTTCTAGTGAGCATTTTAAATAAGGTAATTACTAAAGCAATGCAAGTTATGAGAATGTAAAGAAAACAAAATCACAATCATTTAGAATGGAACAAAGGAACCTCTTTGTTTTGAGACTAAGACTGAACAATGAAAGCAACTCAGTTTTTTTTTTTTATGTTTCTGCATGACTGAAAGAATTTAAAAGCAATAAGCATGCAACAGCTATGTATATACACTGTAAACATTTATTTGATTTTAGTAACAAAAAGGCTAATTGCATCCTGGGCTGTATTAAGAGCAGCAGGGCCAGTAAATTGAGGAAAGTGATTATCTTCCTTAATTTAGCGCTCAGTAAATTGCCTCTACAGTATTGTATCCAGTGCTGCCCTCCAGTATACAAGAGATATTGATATAATGGAGCTCATTCAGCAGAGGGCTACTGTAATGGTTGGGGCTGGAGCACTTGCCCTTTCTGGAGAAGCTGAAGGAGCTGGGCTTGTTCAGCCTGGAGAAGAGGCAGGTTTAGGGGCACCAAACAGCAGTCCCCAGCACTACGAGGAGGTCACGAAGAAGATGGAGCAAGGCTCTTCACAGTGGTGCATAGCAGGCAGGCACAAATTAAAACAACAGAGGTTCTCGCTGGAGAAACTTTTTCCCCTTCCATGAGGTCAGACAGGCAGTGGAGCGGGATGCCCAGAGAGAGTTTTCAAGACCTGACTGGATAAAGTCCACACCAACCTGGCTTGACCTCTTAGCTGACCCTGCTTTGAGTAGAAGGTTGGACTACAGCCATCATGAGGTCCCTTCCAACCCAAATTATTCTTTTATCCTACGGTAATAGTGTAGGCATGGTGGACATTTAAAGTGGGCCTAAACATAATGATGAACAGCAATATTAGATTTAATTGTGGAGAAAAAAGTCAGCTTAAAAAAAAAAAAAGGCTTTTGCTGTAACAGAAGATATTTGGTATAAAAACAAAAAGTCTGCATTACTGATTCTGCCTATAAAAAACTATATACCGAAAAGGTATGTTATGACTTTGTGTTTTTACCAATTCATATATGCAATTATTAGTTTTTTTATTTGTGGTTTCAAAGGAATTGCCATTTTATTCTCTTACTGAACAAAGTTTATCATTTTGACAAATCAGTGAATACAGTTTTTCCCAAGGGACTGGATTCTGCTCTCAGTTTTACCGGTGTTGAATACAGAGTAACTCCACTGAATGTAATACCTGAGAGATATGCTATTTGAGAGTCTTGGAATCTAATAGATTTACTCTAGGTAGTGGCTAGCTCAGATAAGAGCAAAATGTGACCTTTAGACTGTAGCACTTTCTGTGACAGAAAGGATTTGTGCTAGGTAAATAGAAACTCAAGAGAACTTTGCCTTCTCATTCATTGTAATTCATTATGAAAAGCTGATGACTGAAGTGCAGATTCTTCCCTACGTACTTTCTTCCATGACAAGAAAAAGAACAGCACATTTAACTGGCATAAATTTTTGGCAGTATGTTAAAATTGACATAGATCTAATGATTTGTATTCATGCTAGAATCTGAAAGTACCAGAAGCCACAATTCATCATATTTCTAATTTTACAGAGGCACAGATGGCTGTCCACTCTAGTGGTTCCAACATTAGTGAGTTAAACATGGAATAGAATGATTGATTTAAAAATGTAATCAGACATTATTGCTTATAATTGTGATTAATATGAGTTTACTATTTCTGACAATAATTACTTTTTTCCTCTCTCTTTAACAGAGGAATAGAAAGTATTATAGGCCTAAAAATTCAAGGAAGATTTTAGGGCCAAGTGAACAATTAATTTTAATCTTAAAAATAAAAAACTGCTGTTAGCTTTTTACTTTTAGGATGGTTTAGGCATTCCTATTATTCTTTTGATAACTAGCTGGCTGTTTTTTCATGACTAGCAATTGTTCCTGTTGGGAAAGTGACAGCTAATAATTTGCTTGTATATTATCCTTTGTACTGTTTTTAAATTATTTTACATGCTTACACTTTCAGTGGTGCCTAGTAACAGGATTTTTTAAGAACTTCGTGCATGGCTTTGAGGTTAAAAACTATTTATATTATCTGAGGCAGTGAAAAATTAGTGGACTCATTTCTATTAATGTTTTTTAGCATTCACCACAAGCACAGTTAATGGGTTCACTTGGCCTTGGATCAAGCCTGTATTTCTCACTTAGAGGACTCACATGAAACAGAAAGCAAACATGTTTTGTGATATAATTCATGACTTACGTGTGGCTTTCTTGTCTTTGGATGAGTTTGTGAAATACTACACTTAAACTGATAGCATTTCTTTGTCCTAAAAATCAACAACAAATGTTGATCGTTGGGCCTTCTCCTTTCCAAAAGTTAAAATAATGTTTAAATTGCTTAGAAGCTTACTAATTTTGAAGAAAAATGAAAAGGTACACTGGGGTAAATCATGCCTAGCTTCTATGTTTTGTTTAGAAAATTTACCACAAAAGAAACCAAAAAATAAGTTTGATTCAAATCCCTGAAGTGAGGGAGGAGAAAATTACAGGAAACTGGAAATATGTAGGGATTCCTAAACTGCTCAGTAAGATCAGGCTGAAGAAGAAATTACATATGTGATGCCATGGCTCACATAATAAGTTTTAAACAACAAGCAAAGAGATTCCAAGTTTAGGGCGCTAGCCTTGATTTCGAAGACCTAGATGTCATTGTCTGCAAATGTTTTCTCAATATATTTTGACATATATATATATTTTATCTGTTTCCTATCTGTCATATCAAAATTACCTTGGTGGATGAATACTGAAACACTATGACATGTGGAGACTGTGATGCAACGTGAACCAATGTGTCAATAGTGAATGGTGAAGAACAATATGCTCTCCATTGCTGAGTTCAGCAGATCTGCTCACCTAATAATATATGAGGAACTGTCCACAAATCATGACTGAAATCTGAGTACTTAGCCTCAGAATAAGGGCATTGTTGCAGCCCTCGTAATGCCAGATCTCCTTCAAGTCAGATATGTATTTCCTTGGTTATAATAGAATGACAAACAGGGAATATAAAATTTAGAGTAGCAGAAAGGTTCTGCACATAATTTTCAGGATGCATGTTCAAGCTAAGATTTATAATTATTGCTGTTTTCTTTTGGAGAAATTAAAAATCATTAATAAAATATGAAAAAAAAATCCTCAAGCTTTTACAGTAAATCATTATTTACTGTATGTTAAATAAAGATAACCTAAATAAATGTTAAATAAAGGGGTTAACACAGAAAACAGCCACTACTTATAGAAGTAAGTGGAAACCCACTGACTTCAAGGTTGTTCGGTCCCTTTGATATCTTTGCCTTTTGTGATGTCCTTATTTTCAGTTTATTCATGTGCCTTAGTTTTTTTTATCTTCTGGCTTTCCCATTCATTTTCCCATACATACTAGATTTTTTCCCTTGACATATTACAGTATGATACAATTTGTTAATGAGATTCTTCATTTTTATATCCTCAATGGAACGTATTTTCACCCCTCATCTTTTCTTCTGACACACAATCTAGTCTTCCACCCAGCTGTGAGACACAGGTGATGAAAACACATGAGGAAGAAAGCTAAACATAACAGTTGGGAAAAGGCAGTGTACACAGGAGGTTTGCTGATTCAGAGCGCTGCCTTTGGCAGCCAGACCTTACGAAGCCCAAGGCAGAACTTAGAGCCATCTCCCGTGAGTCGAATCCTTAGTCAGCCTCTGTGGCCTTGTTACCACTGATTCTCTGAGGGTGAATTAGGCAAGTACAGTTCTTTCCTCAGGTGCGGGAAAGTTTAGATTTTCTTTTACTTTACCCAAAGGGATAAAAATCCTTTTCATTTTTCCTTTTTTTTTCCTTCTCTCCCTCTATCTTAATCTGTATGTCTATTTCTGATCTTTTTTTTTTTCTCTCTCTCTTATGACTTTGCACTTGCTGCCTATATAATACTCTGGTTTCCTTTTATGCTTCTGCACTTCCTTCCATTCTTGCAATTCATGTTGCTTAAACTTGACCCACCTTTCCTTTCTCTTCTGACCAAGCAGCCAGTGTACTATGCTGAATAAAATTATCTCAAGCTTTGACATTCACCTGTGAAAGGACAGCGTTCTGGTTTTGAGATAAAAAGGCTGAAACAATTGGGCCACTTTTGTTTATTCACCTTAATGAAGTGATTCTATGCCTTGTGGGATGACTTGGAAGACTTGATTCGGATGCCTAAACATAATTAGCTAATGCTATCTGAGATGTTCTAGAGTGACTGAGGCATCTATATAGGGTTGGTGGGTATAATGCAATATCTGTAGAAGACCTGGGTCCTTCTGGAACAGTTACTGGAGGCCAAGAAGAGTACCTTAAGGCATCTCAAATAGCACTGGATACCTATGCTTAGGCAACAGAATCAAGGCTGAAATAATAAATGTTCTTATGGAAGATCTTACTGACGAGAATTACTTAAAATTATTAGAGGTTTTCTTTCAAGTTTATACTAAAAAAAGAGACTAATATCTTCTTTTTTATCTGCTGTTTAATGAGATCTGCTGCTCATGTTCACAACTAAGCTTGTCTTAACTATGGGTTTAACTTCAATTCAGGACACCCATCTAAAGCACATTGATGCTCTTAAATTCATTCCAGTGGAAGAATGGATGATAAGATGGGATGTGAAGAGGAACGCGGGGTGGTAAGGCTTTTATGGCTATGTACAACTTTCTGAAAAAGATGACCAACCCTGTATAATAAACAGCTGGTATATGCTGTTGTTGAAGGCTGCTATCAAGAGAGATAGCTAATTGGCTATTTGATTAATAGCTCTCCACTAGGCTCCATCTGCAGTGAGATTTAGCCGACTGTTCTTAAAGCTGGCTGACACGTACCTCACCAGGGCCTATCTGTATAGAGCTGAGAAATTTTTCATGGTGAAAAAGTCATGATTGAAGAAAAGGTCTCAAGTATATGAGATCATCATCAGAAGGTCATGGAACTTTGCCACTGATCTGAAACTTTCCCAACTGTGTAGTATCTAGATTCTCCTTTTTAAGAAAGTATTTTCAATTTCTTGCCTCGTAAAGACAGAGAGAAAAAAAAAAAAAGAAAAGAAAAGAAAAGAAATATACCCCTAATAAAGAAATAAGCAGACAAAAAACCCTCTCCAAAAGTTTAGTGATAGACAAGAAGATAATGGAAAATATCATATAGACCTAGACTAGCCAAAGTGAATGAGGGTAGGACAATAGCATGGAGCCAGCTGTAACCTCAGGAGCTACAGGATAATGAAAGTGCCTATAGCCCTCTCTTGTATACTTACTACCCAGAGACAAGCGTAGCTGAGCAGGTAGCTAGCTGTCCATCGGCATAATACAAGTTTTAGCAATGCTTTAATAAGCTGCCATAGGATGTTGGTTAAAAATTAAAGCCAGAGAATACTTAACTTTCCCTTGTTGCAGCTAACTAGATCTATAACTAATGCTTCTACAGGTATATCTTCCTATCATGATGCACGTTTTTTGCAAGGCATATTTTAACTTGGGAAAAATGACAATGCATGAAGTAAAATGAGATAGTCTATCAAATACTATTGCACCAGAACAGGAGGCTGCAGGAGATGAAGGACATAAGTAAATGATAAAAATGATAATGGGCATATACTACATTTATTTATTTTGGGTATTAGACAGCTGACTTAAAAGTCTGTGGATGGGATAAATTTCAGACTATGTAACATGTTTCTGTATTTGTATTACTTGTTCTAGAAGGTTATCATAACTCTGCTAAAAGCTGATATAAATTGCTGCCTGGAGGAAGCGTCAGCAGTGGAGAACAATGTGTGCCTACAAAAGCACTCTTTATATCCCTGAATCCTAGCAACTAGCACTATACTTACCAACCACCCTTTTGCACTCTATAGTTCTCTAAAAAGTGACTTACAACTTATTCACCACTGACACATTTTCTAAAGACTTTCCAAAGACTTGAATACTGATAAAATATTTGGAGAAGCACATTGGAATGGTCTTACAGAACAAATCCTCACAGATTTTGTATCAGACAGTAGCCACGGCTGATGCAGATATATCAGCTTCTTTGCTTGTACCAGATGTACACACAAACCCGGAAGCAGCAAAGGGCAGGTAAAAAAGTAGCACTTCCAATCTGACATGCAACCGTTCTCTGTCTGGTGTATAATTCCTGTCTACAAATTAGACGGCGGATTTCCTTTGCACTGCATAAGTTTGGTACATCTTGGATCTTTGATGGTAACGTTCATGTCAAGTTAAAACTTTATTTTTCAGAACAATCTCATTCTTGTGTTTCACCTGCCTCTCCCAGTGATCACCGCATACTTTTTGAGTGTTTGATCAGATCTCTGCAACTTTAGAAAAAATGTCCATCCCTTTAATTTTTTAATTCTATTCCCACTGGAAGAATTGTTATTCTAATATTTTAAACTTAAAGTTTTAGTTAAACTGTAGCTTCATCTCTCTTGAAAAACTTTTATATATAAATATAAACATACATATATGCATGCATACACAATTATTGCTCAAGAACAATTCTAACTTGTGTGATCAGCTGTGGGAAGTTTTCCATATGTGCATGATTTATTTACTGTGCCTGTGATATATTTTATAAGTTAAAATCACTGCCACATTATCTCTCTAGTCTTTTCAGTAATACAGCTTAATTTACTGTGAACACAACTATCTTCAAAATTATTTACCTGCCCATTATATGTGGAATATGGGTGGATGTAATGGGAGATATCATAGCTGTTCCATTTTTCTTCAGTTAAGAACCCCAGGTCTTCAATATTTTTTACTTTATCTTTTGTGAGAAATTAGATGCTTTGTCAATACAAGCAAAGAAATGGCTTATACTATCCAAGGAAAGTATGAGGAAAAAATTATTGTTTTCTATATAGCTTGTAGGCAATATATTAAGTCAGAAAACAAATTCTCTGATAGAAATATTTACTTTCTAGAGTAGGTTGTGAATTCAGTTAAAAATCTATAGTCTTATGCCTCACAAATATTTTCCTATTGGGAATGTAAATAATGATTTACTGGCAAACAAAGTTTCAGTCTGTAAAACTTTCTAGTTTTCAAAGCAGAATGAGAGCATTTATTTAGAAAAAAAATAGTACCAGATTATTTAAGCGCAGAAAATATTAAAATATGTATGCTTGTGGGTTAGGACAGTACTATATTTTGCATGATCCTTTGAAGATTATATACACAGGAAAACACATTTTTTCGAAGTACATATGGTAACAACAGGTGTGATTTGTACTTAATAACAAAGACATTGTTGGCATGAAACCCATGCCAAAGGAGAATGTAATACTCTGATAAAAATATCATTCATTTCTGCTGTTTTAAGAATAAAACAAAATTACTATGTATCCTCCCAGCTCGTCTAAATTAAACATAACAATCAATAGCAATGTGGAATATATAGCAACTTCTGTACTAGACAGCAGAATTTTCCATGCACATTGAAAAATATTGTAACCTTAAGGATTAAACAAAGCAATACATTTGATTAAGATCCATATCTTAAGAATAAAATCTGAAAAATTTTTAAATGTTATAAAATATCAGGGAATACTGGCATGCAAAAGAGAATAAAAGGTTATAATACATCTGAAGCAGTAACATAGCAAGATGCTCTTTTACCTGTTCAGTTGAAAGGTGGGACAGATTGGCCAATCTACTGTTATAGCCAACTTCAGTATATCCTTGCACCCACTGTAATCTTGTGTCTTTCCCATAGTGTTGTACACACAGAATGATGCACCATCTAGGAGCATGAAAATCACAACATTTGTCAATGGATATTAGAGCTGCCAAGAAATAGAGAACACATCAAATTATAAACAAAACAGGACAAAATTTAAGGAAAACATTAGTGTTTTGAAGGTCTTGCAGAGGAGTGCCTCCAAAGGAACCAGCTTAAATTTATCAAGAGTACTTTTATACATCTCTTTTGCTGACAGCTGTGCAGTTCATATTTTTTTTTCCAAAACTTCTGCAGTATCATTCAGAGTCAGTACACTGCCTAAGTACTGCTTAGTCATTAGCAATAAATGTACTATTAACATACCAACACGTTAAAATGTCTAGATTACAGACGGCTGCCCTAGAAAAACTGAGCTACATGAGTGACCTTTCTCTCAACATCACTAGGCTGGGATGTTTGTTCTGCTTAAGGGCCTTTTAGTGCTGCTCATTAGTGCCAACGTCACTTTGTTCAAAAGGTGAACATGCCAGTGTGCATCTGATGAGAGGAAAAATCATATGCCTCTTAGAGTGTCGAGCTAACAAAAGCAAGCTCCTCCAGTTTTGTTGTTGCAATTTATGTTTACTTCAAAACAGATACTAATTGCCCACTAAAAACTTGGATCAAAAGAGATCTATCAGAATCCAAATGGTTTAATTAGAAATATTTTGCATTTATTTTAGATTTCTTTGATCTTTTTTCTAAGAAATAGAAACATATTTTAAAAGATATCCAACAACTTTTACAATTTTTAATTTTGTCTATTTCTCCCCTTGCTGCCATTTAGAACAAAAGAGGAATGGGAAACAAATGGGAAATATGAAAATCTGTCAAAATAAAATACTTTGGAAAATGCCTGAGGGGCTGAAGAGCTATACAATGGTGATTATAAAAGTGTTAGCACTTGTCAATAAATAGACCCAACTGCTGGAAATTCTAGCTGGCCTCAATTTCATGGAGATCCTGAAAAATTTGAGAAACAGCCATACAGAAATTTGTACATTTAAATATCTTGTTTAACATTAATTCTGAATGGTTGCTATCACATAACATAACTCTATAGAGGCCAGAGGAGGGCATTTGAAACATGTAGCTTTTAAAACAAATGCCAGGCATAATGCCAAAGAAATAAAACTTACAGCTTGACCATTCAGCTGAGAAGCTGAAAATGGGCGTTCTTGAGACAATTACATCACTAAACTAAACCTTTTGGTCTGACTAGTGCTTTGAAGATCGGAAAGTTAATAAGAGTTTAAGGCAATTCTCTGTTGATGATAAGAACTTACTATGTGCGTGGCCTTGCTGTATCAGAGAGTAGCAATTTTGAGTGAAAAATGAATGTATGTCTATTCATCTATGGATTAGTTGACCTGTTAGAGGACTTTTCTCCTATTTTATAAAACTTATATATATACTTAAGTTTAAGCTGTAGTTGAAACCCATCTTACAAAATAAACTAATATTCTTATCTGATAAGTATTCTTATCTGATAAGAGTACTGTGATATTCTTATCACAGTAATTACACAGCATGACACAGGCTGAGCTATAGTATTATCATATGATTTACCTAAATCATTTTTATGTGAACATTGTTGCAATATACTATATAAAATCATGAAATTTGCCTTCTGACAAAGCAGTTTCCTGCATGTGCTGATGCTGACGAATAGTTATTTGAACAGGTGATTCTTGAAAGTATCATTTAAAATCTCACCTTGTGCTTTTATAACAAATAAACCAGTTCAGACTATTTAACGTTTTTATTTAGTCAAAGACATTTATACATTTCTTTGAATTACTAACCTAGAGAATGCATAAAAGCTGTGAAAGTTAAAAAGTCCTTCATTTTGAATGAAGTAATTTTTGTGTTTAAATACATCAAAAAGGATTTTTCTGACCCCTTAGAATAATTGGCCATTATAAAACGTCTTTTCTTTTCTCCTTTGTTGTGTTAGGTACAACATTAATTCATTCTTAAGTTTTATCTTTGGTAATCATTTTTCATCAGTTTCTCGAGGACTACCTGGCACTGCAGCTTGAGATTCAAAGCTTTTAATTTCTTCTATTTTTATTTAGCTAACAGTTTCCTGATAGTAATTTCACTTACAGAAAATAGAGTTGCAAATAACACATATTTTTAGTGCTCTGAACTCTGCCAAGGTATTACAATGTAATTGTTTCTCCTACTAATTTGTTTTCTTCAAGTACATGAACACATTTTATGGGATTCATTGACATTTTTTTCTCCTTCTTTAATTCTTTTGCAGCTTAGTCAAAGTGAACAATTTTTGAAAGATAGGAAAGACACAACATAATAAAAAGGAATGTTTCCCAATATTTACGAAATCGCACTCCTAAAGTGAAATCTTCCTGTGAAATCAGAAAGAGAATGCATTAAAAAAAAAAAAAAAAGCACATGGAAAGGAATGCATTACCACAGCTCTAGCAAAATTGGGTAGCATTGGGTGAAAGCGTAGTATAACAGGACATTTTGTTCTATCTTTCCCTCGACTTTGACGCAGCCAATTACAACTACAGCTCAGTTAATATGACCTTGGCCGTTCCCAGGGGCAGGCGGCGGGCTGCGCAGCGCGCTGAGCGCGCAGGTCTCGGGGCTGGTGCGGGCTCCCCGGGGCCGGGGCCGGGGCCGGGGCCGGGGCCGGGGCCGGGGCCGGGCTGAGCTCGCTGCCGCTGCCGCTGCCGCTGCCGCTGCCGCTGCCGCTGCCGCTGCCGCTGCCGCGCTGGCCTCGCGACCCAGCGCCCGTCGCCTCCCCGGCGGCAGCTGGAGCTCTGCCAGCGCCGCCCGCCGCAAGGGTCTGGCGAACCCCGGGCCTCGCTGCGGCACCACCAGCAGCCCGGGCTGGGGGGGGGGGCGGGGCTTCTTTTTTTGCTCATAATAAGAATTTGCATGTAACACAGCTATCATGTTTCTGTTGCCATTCCTGGAAGCTGAGCTTCGCAGAATAATGTTTCTGCTTCAGGCAGGATAAAATGGGATGTCAATGGTAGCTTTCTTGCAATGAAAATATTTCAAGGTAGCATTTCTGGGAGTTATATTGGGGTACAACTGTCCACAAATATTTTGCAGGTTACTATTAGCAGTTGAAATTTTACCTCATAACTTATTTGGAGCTAGGCCACATTTCAGGATCAGATTTCTCTTGTAGCAAGAAGAAAGAAGAATATATTTCTAGATAATATTGTTATATTGGTATATATTTAAGACAAAACAAAATTCCAATGAAAGAAAAAAATAGCTTTTCTTAAAGACAATGTTTATATCCTACTTAAAGAAAAAAAAAAAGATGTCTAAAAATAAGGAAGAACCTGATCTATATATAGGAAAGATATTGTCCTGCTGGAAGATATTTGTTAATCATCTACTGATAGGTCAGGTCACCTGGAAGTGTTGGGATTTGTAAGCGTACATCTGGGATGAGAAATAAAGTATTCTCAGTTTTCATTTCTGATTTAGTATTTCAAAATTATATCATTATATCTTACCATATCTTGCATCGGACTGCATTAAAATAAGCCATTGAGCCAAAGGATATTACAAGGAGCGTTGAATAAAGGCCATGCCTTATTATGCAATAATAGAAATGCCTGTCAACACTACAGTTACTTGATACGGTACTGGCTCATGAGGCTAGGGTAGCTGGAAACATGAAATGCCACAAGAAAAGAAAGATTTAATACACTTGACTGGCCTGTAAGTTCTTTCTTTCTTGTCAATACAAATTCTCTCTTTGTTGAACATAGTAACAAACAGAATATTAGAGTAGCTGTTGCTTGCATCCTTTCAGTTAAGGGTCTGGCAATATTTCCTTGAAATACTGCACCCCTGGCTTTGTGGGTTTATAACTGAGCTGTGAGATCTGCATTGTGCCAGAGCTTTTATGAGCTATTTTCCATAGGGGAAAAGTAATGTACAGATGGAACCAGTACATGGAAAAAACCAAATTAACTGAAAACTCAACTTTGGAGTCCACTGTGGTTAAAAAAAATCCAAATTCTGAAGTCACGAAAGCATGCACATCTCAGAAAAAACAATGGTTATGGTTTTCTTTCCCCAAAATATGTTGTGTGTATGACAGCTGCAATCCAACAAATTCAGTGACATCATGGGTCAACTTGCTAATTGGCAAGATCTAGCAAGAAGAGTAAACAGACTGCAGCATTCCCTGGGGCTTCCGCAAGTCAACAAAGAGCTGATTCACACTGCTTCCTGCATAACCTCCAAAGTACAGTCATTATCAAAATGTGCTGCACAACTATTTCTATGCTATCATTCAACTCACATTACATCTACCTTTGCAAGTCAGCTATCTGTAATGTTTTCTCTCCCTCAAAGTTATGTTATCATTTTGGACAGTTTGCTTTTCAACTAGCCACAGGAATTTAAATAAATTAAATAGTAGTCTGCTTCTTTCTGATTACACTAATTAGATTAAAGATGATGTCTCCCTCTGTGAATCTCTAATTTCAGGAAGCAGGTAAGCTTCTTACAAAAGAAAATAACAAGCGAACGTCTACTTAACCATGAAGCATGTAATTTTTTTTGATCCTGCTTTTTTTCCTTTGCAACATACATCCTTAAAAAAAAGTTAACATATATCACTGTAATCACTGTATGACTTGCAGTAGCTTTATTTCATCTAAACTGATGAAAACTTGAATTTTGCTGCTCTAGCCTCACAATTTAAAGTGGCAGAAGCATTTTTTAATGATTCTGTGAAAAAAGGTTCTGTGCCACTTGCAGCCAATGTACCTTTATATTCAGACCTTTATTTTTAACAATAGAATCCAAAACAGAAAGAATAATGCACAGCACGGTTTTGCCAGCCCCTAGCTTTCAAAAACCTTAAACCAGGCCACTAAGACAGTGGATTGGGACTTGGGACTGACAGAAAACTAAAGTTCAGTTCTTTGACCTAAGGTACAGAGAAGAAAAGTGCTACAAATGAGCATTTCCCACCCTCTTTGATGCCAGGTAAGACATAAGAGTCCAATAGTCTCATTCTTCTATTCTTTGTGTTTTATAATATGCTTGTTCTGGAATCTTTTAAGGAAAATGGATGGGGGAATGCAGGGAATTCAAACCCTCTGAAGACTAGAAAGTCTTGCTTCTGTTGAGTGTATGCTTAGCACCAGAAATTTATGCATCTACTGGATTTTCTATTGGATACAAAAGGAATCTAGTTAGCCTCCCCCTACCAAATACTTGTTTTTCATGTGAATTCTTATAGACATTTCTAGCACTGTCTTTTGAGATCATTCACAAGATTTGCACAGGTTTAGGCATTTTACTCTGCATTTTATCTCCAAGAGTGTTTGTTCACAAATAACTAAAAAGAAGCAGATATGATTGAAGTCAGGAGGGTTCTCCAATTTAGCAGTTCTACTTCATCAAAATAAAAAGTGCACTGCAGAGTAGTGTACAAGAATGTCAAATATTTATGTCACATTCCAGAAATGCTTCCTGCAGAGTAACAATAGAAGTATGACCAAATTAACCTCTGGTGTAATTATACTCTGTATTTCAAACATAATTTATTTTAAACATAACTAATAAGAGAAACAGAAATCACAGGCATGTCAGCCTTTCACAGTTTGTTAGAATATACCTCTTATGTCAGGTTACAACAGTTATTTCTGGGATAAAGACAAATAACTAGAAGAGAGAAGAAAGATACATAGATTAAGTTTTTGTGACAAACAATTCTGTGCTTGGACATTCATTCAGTCTGTCTTTCTAAAGGTGTTCTATATATACTGCCTACTTCAATGGGGCATCATAAGAGTTCTGGCTCAGATTCTGCAGTTTTTTATTTTCAATGAATGCTGTTTACATTCTGGATTTTTTAGGCGTTATTAATTTGTAATTGTCTTATCCTAATCTTACAGCATTCTTGACACTATAGCAATCTTGAGCAGTCAAGCCTGATACATCACGGTGGTGCTGGCACTGGCAAAAGAGCTTCAGGGAATAACCTCAGCATTGGAGACATGTGCATACAGGCTATACTACGGCCACAGCAGCCCTAGGAATAAAGTGTCCATTCAGGATGAGCTACGGATAAAGTAGAGTCAAAGAGCAGCAAGGCTAAATGGGAGTCCAGTTTTCCTGAACAGTCAAAAACTCATAGGATACACAGAATGAGAGAGACAACCAACAGTAGCTTTCAGATTTCTTGCAATTGCTGTGAGCCAAATATGACAATAGAAAAACTAGGGAATATATGCTCAGATGACAAACTAGGGAATATATTATCTCCCCTCTGTCCCAGTAGCCCATACCTCAGAAGGAAGATATACCAGCATAGTTCATTACAGTCAGAAATGGGTATGCCCTGGTTATATTCCCGACTTGAATACTGGAGTCATTTCCAAACCAGAAGACATGTAGCCACAGTTAGCATGGGAATGTCCTGACAGAGAAGGCTGAGTTGCTTCTCTCTTCCTGCAGAGCATTGTACAGATTTATATATAGTTAAGTCTCAGCTCTTTGTATGTTCCTTGCCTGCATTTGTGGGTTGATAAGACAATTGTTTGCAGTGTTTGAGGATGTTCAGTTGTTTCTCAAGTGAATTAACGTCCAGTTGCTCTTTACGTGAGAGAGCAACTGGAATGTATGGAACTCTGCCTAGGGGTGGATAAAGAGCAAGTGGAGAGCTTATGGGTAAGGATTAAAGGGCGGGCTAAAATGGGCGACACGGTTGTGGGGGTTTACTACAGGCCACCTGATCAGGAGGAAGTTGTCGATGAGGCCTTCTACAGACAGCTGGAAGTAGCCTCACGATCACAGGCCCTGGTTCTCATGGGGGACTTCAACCACCCTGACATCTGCTGGAGGAACAACACAGAAAGGCACAAAAAATCCAGGAGGTTCCTGGAGAGCATTGATGATAACTTTTTGACACAGGTGGTGGAGAAGCCAACCTGTGTGCTGCTGGACCTTGTACTAACAAAGAAAGAAGGTCTAGTTGGAGATGTGAAGGTTGGGGGCAGCCTTGGCTGCAGTGACCATGAGATGGTGAAATTCAGGATCCTATGAGGAGGAAGCAGGGCAAGGAGTAGGATTGCAACTCTAGACTTCAGGAGAGCTAACTTTGGCCTCTTCAGGGACCTACTTGGAGGAGTCTCATGGGGTAGGGCCCTAGAAGGAAGAGGGGTCTAGGAGAGCTGGTTAATATTCAAGCATCACCTCCTCCAGGCTCAAGAGCAGTGCATCCCTCTGAGGAAGAAGTCGAGCAAAGGGGGCAGGAGAGCTGCATAGTGAGCAGGAGACCTGCATGGATGAGCAAGGAACTCCTGGCCAAACTCCAGCAGAAGAAGCCCGCAGACTGTGGAAAAGGGGACAGGCCACGTGGGAGGAATACAGGGACGTTGTCAGAGTGTGCAGGGATGCGACAAGGAAGGCTAAGGCCCATTTGGAATTAAACCTGGCAAGAGATGTCAAGGACACCAAGAAGGGCTTCTTCAAATACATCCAGAGCAAAAGGAAGACTAGGGAAAATGCGGGCCCACTGCTGAATGGGGTGGGTGCCCTGGTGGCGAAGGATGCAGAGAAGGCAGAGTTGCTGAATGCCTCCTTTGCTAAAGTCTTCACTGCTAAGGCCAGTCCTCAGGAATTCCTGATCCAGGGGACAAGAGAGGAAGTCTGGAGAAAGGAAGACTCTCCTTTGGTTGAGGAGGATCTCAGGTTAGAGATCATTTGTGCAAACCTGACATCCACAAGTCCATGGGCCCCAAAGGGAGGCACCCACGAGTGCTGAGGGAGCTGGCGGATGTTATTGCTAGGCCACTCTCCGTCATCTTGGAAAGGTCCTGGAGAACAGGAGAGGTGCCTGAGGACTGGAAGAAAGGCAGTGTCACTGCAGTCTTCAAAAGGGGCAAGAAGGAGGACCTGGGGAGCTACAGGCCTGTCAGCCTCCCATCCATCCCTGGAAAGGTGGTGGAACAGCTCCTCCTGGAGGTCATCACTAAGCATATGGAGGACAAGGTGGTGATCAGGAGTAGTCAGCAAGGATTCACCAAAGGGAAATCATGCTTGACCAACCTGATGAGGGCAGAGTAGTGCATGTTGTCTCCCTGGACTCCAGCAAGGCTTTTGACACTCTCTCCCATCACATCTTTGTAGGTAAACTTAGGAAGTATGGGCTGGATGAGTGGAGAGTGAGGTGGATGGAGAACTGGCTGGATGGCAGAGCTCAGAGGGTTGTGGTGAATGGCGCAGAGTCAAGTTGGAGGCCTGTAGCTAGCGGTGTCCGCCAGGGCTCAGTCCTGGGTCCAGTCTTGTTCAACATATTCATCCATGACCCGGAGGAAGGGACAGAGTGTACCCTCAGCAAGTTTGCAGATGATACAGAACTGGGGAGAGTGGCTGACACACCAGAAGACTGTGCTGCCATTCAGAGGGACCTGGAGAGGCTGGAGAGCTGGGCGGAGAGGAACCTCCTGAAGTTCAACAAAGGCAAGTGCAGGGTCGTGCACCTGGGGAGGAATAACGCCATGCACCAGGACAGGCTGGGGGTTGACCTGCTGGAAAGCAGCTGTGCAGAGCTGGGAGTGCTGGTGGACAACAAGTTAAGCATGAGGCAGCAGTGTGCCCTGGTGGCCAAGAAGGCCAATGGTCTCCTGGGGTGCATTAGGCAGAGTGTTGCCAGCAGGTGGAGGGAGGTGATGCTGCCCCTCTCCTCAGCCGTGGTGAGGCCTCACCTGGAGTCCTGTGCCCAGTTCTGGGCTCCCCAGTGCAAGAGAGACATGGCACTACTGGAGAGAGTCCACTGGAGGACTACAAAGATGATGAGGGGTCTGGAGCATCTCTCCTCTGAAGAAAGGCTGAGAGAGCTGGGCCTGTTGAGCCTGGAGAAGAGAAGACTGAGAGGCGATCTCATCAACGTGTACAAGTATCTAAGGGGGAGTGTCAAGAGGATGAGGCCAGTCTCTTCTTTGTGGTGCACAGCAACAGGACGAGAGGCAATGGGCACAAACTGAACCACAGGAAGTTCCATCTAAACCTGAGAAAAAACTTCTTCACTGTGAGGGTGACAGAGCATTGGAACAGAGAGGCTTGTCCAGAGAGGCTGTGGAGTCTCCTTTGCTGGAGATATTCAAAACCCGCCTGGTTGCGATCCTGTGCAATGTGCTCTAGATGTCCCTTCCTGAGGAGGGGGGTGGGACTAGGTGACTTCCAGAGGTCCCTTCCAACTTCAGCCATTCCGTGATTCTCTGATTCTGTGTGATTCTGTGATTCAGAATCATTTAATTCATAAATTATAAAGTGGAGGCAAAATCTCTTAGTTCATGGCTTGCTTCAGAAATACATTCGTAAGTTCGGCCTAAAAGTGGGATTAAAAAGTAAATAGATATTTTCTGTCAATTCCTACTACTACTACTACTACTTCAATAGCAGAGGCTGGTTCAGTTTTGAAGAGGAAAAAAAGGAAACATTTCAACGTGGGTATTAAAAATCTCAAAAAAAACCCAAAATGCAGTCTCATATAACAGGAAAGAAACCTAAGAAACATGATAAAGAATAAAAGCGCTGTGAAGCACTTGAACAATGCAAAAGTTTATTAAATGTTTAACTGCTTTTTAATTTAAGATGTATTACGCAATTTACTTTTATATAACAAAATTTATAAAAGTAGAGAAACTCACTATGCCAGCAGTGTTGCCTACACTGGCAATTTTATTCTTTTGATCATGATATTTGGTATTTTTTCTGAAGCACTAGATTTCAGCACTGCTACACTGAATGTCAATCTGAGTCTTCATTTAAAATACAGAGGTCTTATGTTTTAGAGGAAAGCATGAACATATACTAAATGCTCCAAAACCCGAAAACAAATAAAAAGTATCTAGTAAGTATGATCTAAAACTTAATAAATCCGCAGATATTTTAAACCAGTCAAGTAATTCATAAGGGTTTTTTTTTTTTTAATTTCTGAGCAGCTGAGATTGTCAGTTATGTATACTTTTCCCACCTCTGCCCTGTTTTTGTCCTGAGGTATTTGTAACTCAGGGAGCTGAACCAAAGCCTTCAAGTTCTGATCTCATTATTAAGCTTGTATTTATGATCCTTAGTGGTCCTTAGCTGTTCCTCCCTTGTGTTCCACATATTTTGCAAAAAGCAACACTACCCACAATGTGAAAGCCCTGTTAGGATCTTCATCACTTTGGATCTACCAAAACTTTTAAGGGCTGAATTTTTTTGAGAAAATGAAGACCCCTGAACCTATCCAGCAAACCTCCAGACCCATATGCTGTCTTGTGCGATCTTCAAATGGGGAGGGGCAGGGGTTCTTATGTTGATGTTATTTCAAATTTGCACACTCAAACAGTAAAGACAGAGCAGTAGCACTCATCTTTTTAATGCCTTCTTAACAACTAAATCATTAAAGACTTCAGGAGAGACTAAACAGTTAAACTGGATCTTAAGACAAGTGTTGGCACAGAAGTCTAGCACTGCATAATACTCCAAGTGTCTTTTCTGGTATCCTGAGAATTTTACAGGCATCTAAAATTAGACACTGTGCAAAAGAAACAAAACGGATGTAGGAATCTTTCAAGTTGTTAAACCATATCAAAGAGAGTGGAAACGTGTTGAAACTGCACCTAAGTTCTCAGAGGAACATAAACATGCTTGACATAGGTCAAGCTGTCTGCCCAAACTCGCATCGGTTACAACATTGCATCAGGAATTGAGGGGTCTCTTTCGGCCCCTCCTTCAGAAAATTTGAACTGATAGCTCCCTCCTCCCAGGCTTGGCCTGGACGTTCACCCCTTCCTTTGAAAGTAAGTGTATTGAGTAGTGTAGGCATCAAAAGGAACAAAAAGGAAACATCACTTTAGCCCCCATTCCTAAAATTATTCTGTTTTTAATTCAGTGACCACCTAATGTAAACTACGCAAATCCTTAGGGGACAGAAGATCCTCAAGAGCCTATATTTGCTCCCCAGGTTGCCAGAAGATGACAACTAGGGACTGTGCAAAGCCCAATATTCTTTGCAGACTTTAAGGCAATACAAATTTTGGGCCTGCTCCATGGTACAGACTCTGAGATCTCTGTTCATCCTGAAAAGTTTTACTTGGCAACTGCTAGTATCCTAGGAAGCACATTTAGTCTGGGAAACCTTTGAAATACTTTTTTGAGATTCTACTTCATATGTAGTTTCAAAATACTGAATAAGAGATTCTGAAATTCAGCCGTTTCTCTCTAGATGCCTGAGTCTTAGTTCCTGTTTTTTTCTGAAAGTAGGGAGATCAATACCAAAACAGCTTTGAGAACTTGGGACTAAAGTAACGGGAAGCAACAAAAGTTAGTCACCTAATGTACACAGGTGCTCTGGGGTACATATCTGTATCATCATGCATTTGAAAAGATTTACAAAATATAAGACTTTGATTAATATGTATAGAAGCAAACAGTTGGGACCGTTTTGGAGGAGTTAGCTCTGAACTACGGTAGAAAACAGATCACTGAGGGGTATTAGCGTCTTCAGCTGCTGAAGCAAATTTTCCAGATCTCATCTACTAGCCTGGCAGGATCCTAAGTCACTTAGATATTTTTGAAAATGTTATCCAAACTCTGTGGCAGCTAACAAAGGTTAGACTCTAGAGACCAATTTGGAGGTAATTCTGTGCCTTCTGCCTTTGGCTGCTTACTGCATCAGGCCCCTCATGTGGCACACTCCACGCTTTCAGAAATACTTAAGAATTTGTTGTGTCTGTAAGTGCTTTGAAGATGAAAACCACTATAGAATAATACACTTGAGGATGCACTTACTCTGATTATGCTTCACAAAATATCCTTTAATAGCTTAAAAAAGATTGTATTACTACAGGTAGAAAACTTATGTAGTGGTCACCCTTCCCCCCGACTCCTATGATAACTGGTAAGTTTACCCTCCAGCTGACCCTGACTAAGTAAAGCAGTCTTCAACCAAGTCCGCACCACCTGCCACTAACACCCAGTGCTGTCAGTCAAGCTAATTTGCATAAGAGGATTGAAAATTGACCAATCACTGACTACAATGTATGCTTTGACCCCACCCAGCATTCACCCGTGGCTCACACTCTATGACCCACTCTACGCTCCAGCTTCAGACCATCTCTTCCATTAATTCCTTTCCAAAATCTGTTCTTCTGCCCCTTCTTCTCATCCATTTTGAATCCAAATTAGGAAAGTTCCTTTCACCTGTGTGTAAGAAATGGTGTAAGCAAATCACCAGAGTGATTCACTGCAATCAGGCAAGGGGTCAGTCTCATGCTTTCCACTCATGCCTGATTCTAGCTAACGCACAGAATGTGGCAGGAAACAGCTAAAATGGCAGAACAGCTTCATCTGGCTCTCAGGAGGTAGGACTACGTTCAGTGTAGCTGGAAAGTGAAGGGAATTTGGCTGTTAAAATCTGCTGACAGTGCACTGTGTTGATTTTAGGTGATAGTTAATAGGGACTCTCTATTGGAGCTCTCAGGTAAGATGCCTCTGTAGTGTAATTGCAGATACACTAAGGGGTTTCCAAGACATAAGGTAAGAACTGTGTCTAGTGTCTGTGGCTGCATGTGACATTTTTCTGTAAATATCTGTTGCATGAGTTAATGTAACAACCTATGATTTAAGACTAAACATTAGGAATAATTAGTAAATCTCTTTCAATATTCAGCTAACTAATCTCCATAGTCTGTACCTGGGAGGAGACTGATTAGAGCCAGGTTTCTGTTGCGCCCAGTGTACTGCAATGAATAGGAAGCAGTAATCTACAGCAGACAGTTTATGAATAAAAGCACCGCACTGCCTCTCAAGTGTGTAAGAGATAAGCCAGAGTCCATAGCTATTCAAGAGAGAGTTGGATAGTTAAAGTCATTTTGTATTAGCTATCCCAAGAGACAGGATGTATATCTACCTTTCTGTGTGTTCTACTGCAGGGCATTAAGTCCTTGTCTGCCCCACTAGCTGATGCAGAATGGCTGTATAGTACTTGGGGTGCAGCAGATAAATAAAATGGTTCTCCCACCAGATCTTGCACAGAATTTGTTTTTATTCTTCTGTTTGTGTGTGAATGATCCTCTCTGGGGTTGCTCTTGAATCCTATAGCGTAAAGCCGTGATTCCACATTCCTCCTATGTCCAGGTTCTTGCAGTCACAAATGATTCCCCTCTCTGGCCTCCTTGAGCCAGGTCCAGGATGGCTCAAGCTACAAAAGAGCCTAGGTGTTAACCAAATCCTTGTAACAATTGATATTGCTTTACAACGTATGCAAAATAAAGAGAGGAGAATCTGTCACCAGACTCTGTGAAGAATGTGCCCTGCATGGAAAGTGCTGTGACATGAGGGTGTTCGAATGTGGAAACCCAGCTGGAAGCTCTTGGAGATCTGAGCCGGGGAGGGAGCAAGACTTAGTATCATCTCATCCACGTTTCTTGTTGTGGTGCAATGAAATAGGGAGCAAATCAACTTGATAGTATAGAAATACTCTGTGAGAACTTATTCCAGAATCATTCTGCACTGCATCTGCACAGAATCATTCATTTCACAAATGAATCACATGAACTTTTAAGATATTTGGTGCTGATCTGTATATATTTCAAATCTGTACTGTTTCTTTTGGGCTCTGCCTTATATCTGACTGTGTTCCTTCCCCCCACCCTGCCCCGTTTAGACAGTGGTAATCAGCTAACATTTTGCTTTGTATGCATTCTTCATCCATACAGTAAATCAGTAGGTGTCCTTTGAATTATTAGATGACATGCAACCTTGTAACTTTGTAGGAACTTGGTAGTGAAGAATTTTCAAGCTATTTCTCCCAGCTTAGCGATATCTTTCAAAGTTTTATTTAAGCATTCAATCTCTCTGTTGGTACGAAAGCAGATACTGTCTGTTGACGAAATTTTTCCTTATCAGAAAAAAAAATATGTATTTTGAAAATATTCTGAGAAAGATATCATTTGTTTTATGCTAAAAATGGCAGACGAGAAGTTAGTTTTAACAATACATGTGATTAGTGACATAAACTCAATCCACCAAGGCAGTAGAATAGCTAGTATGTCAGTGCATAACCAAATAGTCCTGAAGAAACAATAAAAAAAACTTTTCTAATGGCTACTAAAGTATAGGACTTGTTTGTGATTACAGCATTTGAATTACTGCTTTGTTACTCTAAGACTTGCTTCAAGTTTGGACCAGCTTTAACTTGAGCATCCAGTTCCCGTAGGGATCTCATAGCTACTGCTTTGTTCTGACAGCCATTGATGTTCATCGTGAACCAACTGTATTCATTGGAATAAATCAATGAATAACCCTTGCCACAGACATCTCTTCAGGAAAGTTCATTTTGTAGTATAACATACAGTAGTAGAAATGAATCAAGATATTTTAGATTGTTAGGCCATCTTGTTATCAGGAAATTACATAATTTTCTGATGAATCAGATGTGTTAAATGGCAGTTCTAAATTGCTCTCCTGCACTGGAAGAGTATGCTCGTAATCTGTGCAAGTACTCTATATCATCATTTATCTGTGCATCTGGTAGAGATAAGGGCAGATGAGATAAGCAGTCAGCCATCACATTTTCAGTTTCTGGTCTGTACTCCATGTCACACATGAATGAAAGTATTCTCACTGATCATCAGGCAATTTGCATTCCTGCTCATCTGAAACCTTTTATAGCTAACAGTGTCTTCAAAGAACTATGATCTGTATGCAGCTTGAATATATATACCCAAAGATAGTTTCTACATTTTCCCAAAGCCCATAAACAATACAATGGTTCTTTTTAACAGGTGGGATACTTTATCTTAGCTACTGCTTCTTGATACAAATCTTCTTGGTTTGTACTCTTGAATTTGAGGACAACTCTTGTTGTCTTATCGTCCACTGTCATAATTGCAGGCAACATAGAATGAAACAGTAAGTGCCCATCTGTTCACAGTTAACTCTTTGATCAATCTGAAGTTTGTTCATGTCTCATCTATTGAAAGACAGGCTGAAGGTTTCTTGAAATAGTTCATATTAAACATATTAAAACATAGATAGGAAATAATTTCATATTGTAAGACCTGAGTAGGTGAAGTTTATTTGTGGTGGGGTGTGGCTTTGATAAATAATTTCAGTTGGTCTGGAAAAATCATGGGTCTAAGAAAATCACCAGTCTGCCTGAAGCAACATTTGGTAAAGTTCAGATGAAGTCTTTTAGTGTTGTGGCTCTTCAGTATGAATTACGCGTCAGGAATGTTTCCAAACTCAGTAACATCGAGATGAAACTGGGGATGGTTATTGAAAATTCTGGACATCATTCATTCAAAAACCACTTGATGCTGAAGCAAGGTTATATAGCACACACTTAAAACAGAAAAATCCATCACATGTAGTAAGTTCTGGGACATTTCTGCTGCCTCCTGCAGCATGACTTATCTATGCACAGTCTTGCAAACCAAAAGTAGAATATATCTTGACATTTTAGGCTTCTGTAACTACTTATATGTGTGGTGTTCAGTCACCACTCTAGCTAACCTGGTTCACATGGAATGATTGAAGGGTGTCAGATTTCAGCACGGATTTGAAGTGTAAGTGTTCTTACTTGTGAAAACTGCAACTTTTAAAAGCCTTGTAATTGGGCTGAAATGCGGTAGGTTTATTTATGGATGGTAGCAGACATATCCCTTGTACAACTGTCATTCTCTTGTCAAATTTCTACATCCTGTACAAGAAAATTTGAAAAAGGGGAATGTTAGCCTTTTACAAAAAGGCTCAGAAATATTTAATATGGTCTAAATGAGCTATTTATTACTTGGGCTTGCTTTTGAGGAGGAAGACGCGTTCAAACTAAAAGAATCACGTTCATAATCATCCTATCTGGAACGGGGAATGTCTGAAATTTGGCCTAGGTATATGAGGGTGAATCCAGGCTCTGTGATGGAAAGGGGCAGTTAAGCTTATAACAGGTTGAGTTCAGCTTTTTACAATAATCAGTTGCTAGTCTAAATTATGTCTTTTGATGTTTAATATTAAAAAAAGCAAACAAAATTCAATTCTGCAACCCCCCTAGTAAATCGAAGAAAAGAACCCAAAGAAACCTCCTAAATTAACAATTAGTAAATATCATGTCAACTTATGTTTTCAGTAAAAAGTGTAACATTAATTATAGACCTATACACCCTTATACCTTCTAAATAATCTAATGGCTTATATTAAGATAATGAACTGAAACAAGCCCCTTAATTATAGGTCAAATTGCCAGTACTTGGGGTCAAAAGCCACAGATGAAAGATAAGTGTTTCTGCAAGTCACTTTGCTTTGCCAATTCCAAATACATGCTTTAAATCTGTTGTGTTTAATAACCTGTCTCTTCATGGCTAACCAACAATTACTAAATCTAAACATGCTCTATATTGTTTCACAGATGCAAAGGGGTTTATTTTATTTTTTAAATGTGAATGTGTTGCCTGGGTTAATGGAATTATTAGTACTGGATTAGTGTTCCTCTCATTTAAATGACTGCATTTTAACTGCAGGTTTGTAATATGATACTATTGTACAGTGAATTGATTTTTATAGAACAGTTTCACTCACTTGAAAAATGTCTAGCCTTTTAATGAATGTGAATTACAGTACAATTAGATTCAATTTTCAAATAATCCATTTTAACTGTGCAGCATTAGTATGTCACTATTCGTTACAGAACATTTTAAGAAGCAGTTTTAATTATTTGGAAAAAAAATATTTTACATGCCAGTGAACATATCTTATAATTAAAAGTAATATCCATATTTAAAAATGTTGTAATTGCATTGTATATAATTTAAATTTTACTAAAGTAAATTACTTCTTTGCCCTTTCCAGTCCTACAGTAGCTCCAGTGGAGAAAACTATTGTTACTTCTCTCCTGAATGTATTTTATGTGTTTTTATGGTACATATTGTGTCCATGAGATTTTTGAACCTCTTTAGTACAACTTCCTATTGCCAAAAAAGAATGGATTGACTGCTGCTACAAGCAGAATGTTGGATCAGCATTGTGACTATATAGTAAAGAATTTGAGATCAAAATAGATGCTTTTTTTCCCTACGAGTTCTAGTGTAACTTAATATTTTTCACACAATAATTACATAGAGTCAGTCCTTGGATTATTTTTATCCAGCTGTAGGAGAACTACTCTTTTGCTTGTACCCAAAAGACTGGCAAGTGACTGTGCCTAGGGGTCTTGACCAACTTCTGTTTCCAGAGCACAGTGACAACCACTGAGCAACCTGCAGCAGAAAGTAGTGATTTGCTCCTTCTCTTTTGTGACCAAGGAACTGAGTGAAATTGAGTTATGGGCTGCTTTGACAACTGGCCGGGAGGGAAAAGCTAACTCTGCCTCTGTGGCCATTGAAAAAGGCAATATTTAAATGTTTTCCTGTCCAAAGCTGAGATTATCTGTTGCATACGGAAATTTGAGGTGCTTCAGTTAGTCAATTGTCTCCTGAACTGAAAATGAGAGATTGTCTTTTATCTGATAAGTCCTCACTAGTTTTACTGATCAATTGTCACCACTGGGATACAAGTTTTATCATTTTATCTTCTTTGATAGAACAAAGGCTTTCAGATTACATTTTAAAAGTTATAAAGTACTCAAAGTATAGGTTTATCCATTTATTGTTGCATCAGATAATCATAAAACCATATGGTGTAGTATAGAAAATTTGACAATTACAAAATAGATCCAAATATGAAAGAAGGGCAGCTGCCAGAGTTGGTGTCAACCTGCCTTTAGTGTCTATTTTCATGTAGTGTTTTTGGTATTTCTTTGTAAACTGGCTGTCCGAAGTTGATAGGCTTGACTCTTTTTTTAATCACATCTGAGGAAATCTTAGATGAGTCCTCAGAGTTTTCCCTTCATCTATCAGGAACCTGTCCACTGTTCTGTAACTGTAAATTGTTTAATTATCCAAGGCATTATTTTTTTTGTTTTCATCCTGACTGTCTATGGGTGAAGTAGAGAACTGTCCATAGCTAAACCTACACAGCAAGAATAGCGTATATAAATTGCACATATGGGAAAGAATGTCTTTACTGTCACACTTAACTTTTTGAAAGATAAAGCATCCATTTAAAACAATTTTCTAGAGATATTCTTGAGCATAAAATCAAAGCTGGGCTCAAGCACCTGCATATTTAACAGACACATTTTGCTGCTGCACATTCTTTTTTTTTTTTTTTTTTTTTTTTTTGAGCTCCAGTTCTTTGCTGGCTTATTCCTATTTGGACTGAATGTAAGTTGGAAGTTCCCTGAGTAATGTGCTTTGCGAAATCCAGTTGATGGAATTGGAATGCTTCCATCCAATTCTCAGTCCCTGTCTTTATCTTATTGTAGAACATATATCCCCTGCAGTTATGCCATCTAGGCTTACAGATCACAAACCTGACCTATATCATAAATATAATTGATACAACTTGATAGATAAGAGGACATACTCGTTTCTTTTAGCTGAGCTCTCATCTTACCAATTTTAAGTCCCACCCTACCTGTTTCTTAGTTCTAAACCGACAACAGTAATATTAAGAAAATATTATGCTCTTCTGGTGAAATAAAAATATGGGATCGAACAGCCCATAGACAGATAGAGAAACCCATAGTCAATAGCCTTTAAAAGCAGAATAAGTGTATGTATCTTAAGGGTATACAAAGTTTTGACTAAGAAGAAAAAGTTTTATGTTGTAGAACCCTCCCCTCTCTGTTTCCTGTTTTTTCAAAAATTTGAGTTCACTGATATTTAATATGGTGGCATGGCAGAAAATACTATTGATGATCTTAATTTTATTTACCACTGACTATATTTTTAACTGTGCAGTGTAGCCCAGTAACAATGACTTCTGCCTTTCCTAGTAAAGAAACCATGAACTGTGCAGTGCCCTGAGTGCATGGGTCTCAGGGCTGGTGTGGGCTCCCCCAGGCCAGGCTGAGCTCGCTCCTGCACCAGCCTTGCTGCCAAGTGCCTGTCACCTCCCCAGCATGAGCTTGAGCTCTGCTAGTGCCAACTGCTGGAAGGGTCTGGCGAACCCAGGAAGTCATTGCGGCACCACCAGCAGCCCTGGTGGGGCTGCACCTGGTGGCAGCCAGCTGCCCTCACCAGGCACCACCTAGCAGGGAGCAGCCCACGGGAAGAAAAAGCATCAAATAAAGCCAAGGCAATCCTAGGACAGAGGAGAAAGAACTCCCCACCATAAATGTTGTACTTCTCCCAGGGAAGACCTTCACAGCTCATTGTAAGTGCCTGTTCTCCTTAAGCAAGGCTGAAAACGTCAGCTTGAGGAGCCAGAGGAATGTTGAAAGAGTGAACGCTACACCAGGTAACAGGGGCTTGTTCTGTGTAACATTTTGAAGGTGTTATTACTTTTCTGTATTATTAGGATAAATTGGACTATTTGGCTGTTAAATATTAATTGGTCTAACAATAAATCTGAAGTTCCATGTATATTTTGTCTTCCCTTTTGCCCAAAAGATTTTGAGTGTAATAGAAGGTAACAGTTATTTCAGGACTTAGTCGTCGTAAATGAAGCTGTAGTTTTCACTAGGGCTGTAGCTGGTGGTTTACTTAGGTGTCTCCTACCTCTACGATATCGGTCTTTGTGAACAGTCATGCTCTAAACAAGCATTACGTTGCATTTCATACTGTTGTACATTACATGGCAGTGCAGTTAAAGGTTCTGACAGATAAGGTGCAATGGCTTTAGCTGAAGTAGTCAAAGCCATTTCTGCTTTTTGCAGTCAGTAGCAGTTTCTCCAAAGGAAGAGCGGAAAAGTATAGTGGTATCTTAGTTTAAAGGGCTGGCTGGCTTCCTCATGGGTGTATACACTGTAGTTTGGCTTGTGTGGTACGTTCAGCCCCCTACTGAAAACTGCTTACCTCCCTCTATGGCTACTTCACTTCCCTACAGACAGACTTATGTCCCATGCTTTTGCAGCATAAAATGGTAGTCTTCCTCCCATCTGGTAACTAAATACAGCATATGCATCACATTTGCCTAAGACTAACCCTTCTACATTTGGGTGCCTGAGGCTATTTTGCACTGCAAGGCAGGCTCTTAGCTGCAGCTCAGCTTCTGTCTGCTTGCCATTTCTCCTTTAGGTAAATCACTTCCTCCGAGTGAAATCTCCAGGAGCCACAATTCTGTTTATCCCTTGCTTTGAGATAAGACAGCAGTTTGCTGCTGGCCTCTGCTGGTGACAAATTACAGTGGCTTGCTCATCAGCTCTTGGACCATTCTTACAGTCCACTGGCTGTAGGAAGTAGCTGTAAGAATAAAGTTTCTGTTTCTTTTGGCTATCTTACATCTTTTGGGTAATAACGACAAAAAGAGATTTTCATTCCTCCTTGCGGTTCAGCGCAGTGTACCCAAGGCACAGTTGGATTAGGCTAAATGTACGGCATCCTAACTTGCTGATAGTATTTCTCTGTGCAGCCACTGGAAGTGCAATTATTGACTTCTTTGAAGGTGAGACAGTTACCCCTCGGGAAAGCTTTCTTTGTGTACACATGAGAAATTAGCTGTAAAGCTTGTAACCTTGTTTTCTGTGCACTATGTGCTTCATATAGACAAGTTCTGAAACACATCTGAATCCTCAGGCTATGTATGAGAGTATGTACATCTCCTGATATGCAGAACCATTTCTTGGCGCAGAATTGAGCGGGAAACCCCTGTAGACTTAATGGGTGAAGCATACTCTTTGTTTTGTGCTGGCAATCTCTCCTCAGCAAGTGAAATAGCAGCATAAGAACATACTCTACATTAAGGGATCATGTCTGTCTCTTGCATTTGCTGCACTTTCTTATTTTTTCTATGGCTGAAATTTAATCCTATATGTTTAAACATCCCTTTGAAGGGAAAACTTGTCTGCTTGTATTTTTTTGTGTATGAATTGAGAAGATATTGTTATAATTGTAGTCTTCCTTCCTGATTCAACTCACTGCTGAACAGATACATAAGTACACAAGATGTTTATATGCATGTACTATCATGTACTGTTAAAGCAAACGAAGGCTTGTACAAATAACTGTAGGCATCTACTTAATGAAGCTCACTCACTACAGTTGTGCATGTTGTTTAGTGTATGGAGGTAAATGTTATCATTTATAATTTACTATTAGTTTAAGCTCCTCAAATAACAACGTTGTAGCTAACTATGCTGAACAGATATTTCATTGGAAAGTTTATGCTTATGTGTATATTTGTAAAGGAAAATAGGTGCTTGTAAAAACTATCTGTAAATATTTTTGATAATAAGTAGAAACTCATTCTTAGACAAAAATACAACTTTAGTTCTAGAATTCACAGGCAGCAGGTATTTCAGTATTTATTAGTTAGATTTAAAATCATATATGTCATGGCTATCTTATTTTGACATGAAATTTGACAGAAAAGGATTAATGAAATATTAGGCATTTAAGTCCTTCAACGAGAGACATTATGCAAATTGATAAGCCCGAGCAATGTAGACCAGAATTTGCTGTATTTGAACTAAAAAGATGAATATTTGCCAGTTTTGTGGATTTACAGCAATAAAAGTATACACACACACACACACACACACAACCCCCCCGCACTAAACTCTCTATTTATATCCTCTGAAAGACTTTTGAGCAAACACACACTATTGTTAATATTCCACAATGACAGCTTTAAATTACCTTAATTTCTGGTATGTTTTGTAATTTTTGTTTTACTGGAAAGAAAGGGACCCCCCACACACACACACACACACCATTTTCAAAGAGTAAGATGCCTTTGAAAGACTAAGCTGCTTTGGGATACCTCCAGCTGAGTATCAAAATGAGAAAGACATTTAGAGTGAAGATCATCTTTCTTAACTTTGGCGTCTATGCTTCAGTCATCTATAGCTGAGCTACTCACTCACAGGCTCCATTTTTAAGTGAATACAGAAATAGGTACTTTTAGGATATGATTCCTTTAATATCTACCTTAGGATGAGCTGAATGATGCCTATGTATGTCTGTTCATCTCCATTGTATGTAAAAAGAACTTCTGATTAATATCTGAGATATAGCTGTTAACTGTACAGACATCTATATGTGGTCAGAGGAATCCAAACCTTTGAGTTAGTAATCTTTCATGAAAATGTACACTGTGATTTAAACCTCCATGCCCTGCTTCACATATGATATATTGTGAACGGGACATAGTCACAGTATGGCACATACATATTTTCAAAGTGTAGTGATGACCTCTTCTAGGAATTATGGGAGTGTTCAAAATGGGTTGGAAAGCATTTACAGGAGCTAGTAAAAAGCTAGAGAGCAGTTGCTAGCAATTAAAATATTTAGATATTTCCCAACTGAAATGATACTTAGAATGGCTAAATATTATGCTTTTCATTCCTTCAGTTATGAAGGAAATAAACTCTGAAAAACAAGGTTTATACAAAAGTCATTCAGACCAGGATGAGGGCTGATGTCAACAAAGGTGGAAAATGCTTTCCTGTGTAAGCCCAATCTACAATATGACAATACACACGTGTTGCCATTGCTAAACCTTTGCTTGTTGGCACTGTTGCTTTTAGTAGAGTTACTCCTTCTATGTAGTGTTATAACTGAGGAATTCAAGCCCCTTTGTCCTACTGAAATGTCTAAAAACTATTGTGAATAAGGGCTTGAAGGACAAAACCATAGTCAAAGCTGGGAGGGAAAAAAAAAAAAAAAATTGACTGTTTCAAATGTTCCATGAATCAAAACTTTCTGATTCTCAATGCCTATTTGGAAATACTCAGTTCTATCCAGCCGTGAAATACTTTCTTACTCTTTCTATTTTTTTGCTGAATTAACTTCTATTAGAACAGAAGAACTTCTGCAGTGATGAACACTGATGTCAAAAATATCACCACATTTTGTCATTCAGACTGCTGAAAAATGTCTGAACTTCTAAACTTGGCATCTACAGTAAATAATCCTTGCTAAAGAGCACATCCACAGACAAATTCATACAATAGCCTTAGAGGTCACTTTAAGGTGGGTTGTGCTTTGAATATGGTCAAAATATATGCACCAACCTGCCTCGTAGACCCCATTTTCCTTTCCTTTATGAAAATATGACATATTATCTATCTCACCTGAACACTGATCTATTGCTCTCAACCTGCTGCTTCAGGTCTAAAATCTATGCTTCCAAGTTACAGGTTTGAAGTATAAAATTTGAAGGATGAAACATGTGGAAACTGAATTTATGCAATTCGGAACAAAAAAAAAAAAAAAAAGCATACAACTTTACCTTACCTTGGCATGTATGGCTTGAATAGTTGAAAGACTATCTAGGCTTTATGGAAGTGGTGGAAGGGTGTTTCAGTGTTAAAAGTTGCTCATTTTCTGAATTACTTTATTTTTAGAGACTATGTACATAGTGGTGGGGAAAAAAAAGATAGTAAATAGTTTCATTGGGTTTACCAGAGCATTATATGATACAACCTGGCTATTGTGTTTATTAAGATATAAAATTTCTCGGAAGTATCAGAAAATGCAGCTCTGTTGAAGCACAAACTTTTGCAGAAATGTTCTTATTATATGATTTTGACCATTATGGAGAAAAAAGCAAGAAAAATAAGTTCTGAAATAGGGTCTTGATTATTCATTTTTCAGAATTAAAGCTTCAGTTTTGCTCACCTCTCTGTTTAGAAATACAAGCTGAAAATATGTAATTTAGAAAGCAAAAAAAATAACAAGATGAAACTTCTAAGTGACTGAGGTACTGTATTTACTTGAAAGTAAACAGCAGTTGTTATTATTACACGTCACTTTCAGATTTTTGACTTCCTGCCCCAACTTGGTATAAAATTAAGAGAAATGAAATTTTTGCAGTCTGGATAGTCTGGAAATTTCTGCAGCCTTTTATCCATCATTACAGTAGTGTGCTCCAATTACTCTGGAAGGTCTCTAGGCTACATAATAGGTGGAACATAGATTCTACAGGTATTCTGCATAATCTACAGGACTATTAAAGGTCAAAAGCCGTATGCCTCCCCCCTGCCTTGTGATATCTGTCTTCCACCTCAATTTAGTTTCTGCCACTCTACTTTGGGAACGGTTGTTAGAATGTTGGGTACTTTGGACCACGCACTGTCTTGTTATACTTCTGCATATCCCAAAGCTAAATGCATTTCTACTAAGTTTCCTGAAATATCTAATGTAAAAAGGTTTTGCATAAAAGCTGAAAATTATTACATTTATTTAATTTGCACTACTAAGTCATCCTGACCAGTCGCTCATAGAACTTGAGGTAAAGGGCATTTCTCCAGGGGGGAATATTTTGTGATAAAACCAAAGGGTGCTGCAATCGTTAAAATTTCCAACTTATCAAGTCTGTAATGCCAGAAAGAATGGGTGTTTTTTTACCAACCTAAGTGGGCATCTCATCCCTTGATCTCAAGTAGTTGGGAATAGTATTTCAGAGGTAGTTGGCATTCTTCCACATAAGGCTGTTAAGGTTAAAGCAGCATGTTCTAGGTCAATGCATTTTACCTGTGTGACTGGAAAACAGCAGCAGATGTGAATGAAGCTGAAACAAGATGGTCTGGCACTTCATACAATCAATGATTATACAGAATTAAAAGCTTGACATATTTGATCAAAGGGAAAACACTTACAAATTTATCAGAACAGAGATGGCCAGTAATTGCTGCCTCCAAAGCTTAAGCTTGTGGTGGGCCAAGCTACAGCTGTTGACAACAGAATTAACCTTCACTCTAGAGGCTCTCACGATGATTTGGGTTTTGCAAGAATAGCATAAATAATTCTGTTTAAAATAAAGCCCGTGGAAATCACACTGTGGCAATGCAATTTTGCCAGGATGGAACTCTAGAATGATAGAGAGACAATGGGTTTTCAGAGAGGGAACAGCAGGACAGCTCATATGTGAGTGGTTGCAGTGAGTCTGCCAAAAGAGATCTAATTCCATCTTTTTCCATCCAGCAAAATTATGTAGCACAAGAGGTTTTGTAACTGCAGAAGCATTAATTCAGATAGCCTCCTACATACTGCAGGGGGAGAATCTAACTGTGCACTGGGAAAAGCTAGAGAAAACAGAACTGTAAGCTAAATTCACAGATAATAACTGCAGCGTGTAAGGACTTTTTTTTTAAGCACTTGATATTTAGCAGAAATCAGAATTTTTATGGTAGGACTGATTTTAGCATCATTAGTAACTTCTCACTGCAGAATTTCTGTGCTGTTTCCCATGTTGCAAAACACAACACTGAGTAGGAAGACAGGAGCTAGGCAATGGCCGTATTAATGGTCTATATTAATAAGGAAGGTAAATGCTGTGGAGAGGCTCCTTTTCATACTCAATTTACAATAAAAAGATATAAAAAACCTTCCTATTTCTTGTTGCTAATATACTGGTGAAGAGGTCAGCATTTTAATCCACAATATAAAATGAGAGGGAGAAACAAATTTAAATTCCTTTAAATTCAACATATTTGTATGTTCCTAAGAAAACGCTAATAAAGTGAATTAGGATGTGGTTGTGTAAACTTTCAAAGAAGTCCCAAAGAAGGAGGACTAGAAAACTGAAGAATCTTTATATGCTTGTTCATGAATACCAATTTGTCTGACTTTTATTTGCATCTCTTTAGAGAGACAAGAAATGAGCATGTTTTCTTTTGGAGTCTTAGTTTAAAATAAGCCCACAGGGAATTTGAGTCCCAAACACATCCTGGAACATGAAAAACAAATAGTATTCTTCATCTCAAGATAGAGCTGTGTCTCCATTTTTTTCTGATGTTCTAATGTAACATAAAGGTCACTGAATTTTTCGTAGCAATGCAAGTAACAAGTAGTCAAAGCAATTAAACTCGGCAGTGAACAGGAATGAAGTATTGACATCTAATTTTTCATTTATCAGAAAGCAAAAATGATAATGGTATTATGGATTTGATTAATGAAGAGATACTTGTTTTCAATAAAAGAAAATCCCATTTTAAAAATTAAACTCCAGAAAATATTTTAAATTACTATTCTTATATTTGATAAACTACTGGAAGTTACTCCAGATTATATTTGCCTTTCATGCCGAAACACTTAGTTTCTTAGTCTGTCACAAAATTATAACTTAGTTAAAAATCAGTTTCCAGCCATTCCAAAGAACACGGAGGTGACTTTGTGTGAGAGTATATGTCTTGTTGGTCTGCTGAAATCTATCAACACTATCACAGATGAAGGATTTTGACTTCCTATTACTAGACTGTTTCCCAGACTAGACTTAATACCATATATTCTTCCTTTTTATTATTATCTGAAGTACCTCTGGAGCCAACGAAATAAAAATCTACAAGATTCAAGTTAGCATGCAAACGCCAGGATGACCCCCATAGGGAAGATAATACTATTTCTATAAATTAAACTCTGGTTAAATGGTTATGCATTGCATGTGCTAGAGCCCTTGGTATTGCAAGGCTCGTAACAGGTAACTTTTATATCTCTTGCCATCATGGCTTGTTCACGCTTAGTTAGATACCTGTGCTCTGCAAACAATGCATACAGAGATTTTGATTTCTATCATAGGATCTCTAAGTGTCAAAAAATCATTTGTCTAAGACAGCAAAAAGTGAAAAGAAGATGGGGCTTTAAGCCCTTAGGCTAGACTGAGATGTTGAAAACCAGTTCTTTATTAAAATTAAAAACTGCAGAGGAAGGACCAATATCCCTTTAGTTAGCACCCTTTGATTAGTTTGCCTAAAGAAATCTTGACCTGTATTCCTTACCTCCCAATTCATCACTACACTATAGGCTGTTCTGTGACAGAGTATTGGAGAGAGAGGGAAAAGAGTTACAGCACAGACTGCAAACCATATCTTCCTTTGTAATCCCTGGATCATTGCGTTGTTTGCATTCGTACTTTCCAGACTGGTAGATTTTAAATGATTCCTTTCAGAGTAAAATAGCTCTAGTAGGAGAGACTGAGAGAACCTGTGCTTCTGGATTTCTTAGTGCTTCATTGTTAAAGAAAAAGGAAGGGATTCAGGCAGCAGGGGAGCAGTATAGATTCTAACCCATGTCTTATACATGCTGTGAAGATGAAGTAACAAATGAACTCCTGGGCAAGAGTGAAGGAAATTTCTTCTTTTGGCCTCGTATTGCATCAGCTGATATATAGGAAAGATGCTGTGAGAACGTATGCCAGAAGTGTTTCTACAAGACTGAGGAAAGTCTAACTTGTTGATCTGAGTAGAATGTAAACTCATATATGCCAGATTTGACCAGCCTTAGGGGTGGAGACTCCGAGAGCCTGACCAATGGGAACAAAGGCACCAAAAGATGTTAAGTGGTGGCTGATTGGGAATCTGGAGAATCTAAGTTTAATGCTTCGATGTTTTGAGTAGCTCTTAAATGCTGAAGTCCTCCTGTGGATCTGAATGTTGAATTAGTAGTGCAATGTGAGATTCATATTATACGTTTATATTTGTAGCTATCCATCTTGGGGTGAGATAGAAGATTAATCTCCTCAGACATGCTTCCCTGAAAAAATATTGTTCTATTATTATACTTAGGGAAATTCTACTCTAAGATAAATATACAATGTATGATTACATTCATAATGCTGGTAATACTGAGTTTACCTTTTTATTTTGATTGTGCAAAGTTCTTACACTCCCCAAAGGTGCTATGCTGAAGATTTTTTCCCTTTTAGCTTATACTAAAAAAAATAGCATTTTGTGCTAGATGGTATGTAGAGTACACACTTTATTCTACATGCTTCTCTTACTAACCTCATTTTTTTCTGACAAGTCATCAAGTTTTTATTTCTTTTCAAGTCTTAGGAACATATAAAGAAGGTTCCAAACAGGTTCAAAAGATTAGAATGAAAGAACAAAAAAATTCTATTCAGTTGCTTTAGAAATAATATAATTCAGTGAAAGATTTCCTTTGCCCCCATCCTAGGTTAATACTCATCCCATATAATATATCATATTCGCTAAAAAAGACATTCTATTTAAATGTGACAAAAATCCTTGTTATGGATTTCACAATAGATGTCAAAGACCAAAAAGGGGTTTGTTTTAGGGCATTATTTAAAAAATGCATACTCAAAAGCATTCTAAAATAGAAAAGGTGTTCTACAAGATTAAAATGAACCAAGGTTTTAAGAAGAAGCTACAGTCTGAATTAAGGAGTAAGCTAGGATTCCTAGGAAAGGTCTAAAATGGTATGAATTAAAGAAAATAAAAGAAAAAGCACTAGTAACAATGCCCTTTGTTTAAGCACTATCTGTTCTTTGAATATCATTTCACAATATATTTCACAATATATTTCATTATGTGAAATAATCTGTGATTATTTTTTTACTCTAAACAGGATCTTTGCTGACCAAAATAATTGATGACTTTATACAAGTTTTAGGAGGAATTCAACAGTCACCTCCCCTCTACATGCACAAAACTTGGCTAATGGATGTGACTATAAGCTGATTGTGGGCCTTATCGCAGTTTTATAGTCTTATTCTAGGAATAGTCCACTTTACCTTTTTGGAGTTACTTGAATGAGTTAAAAAAACTTCGCCCTAAATCTTTTGTGATTAGATGTTGCCACAAACTTGACATATTTCCCTGACTAGTTAGAAATCCTATGCTCATGATGAACTAGATCTTGAATTTTTCTAAGAAAGATTCTCATATCATTTGACAAAGGATTTTGTTTTTTTGTTTTAGAACGGGAATGATTATTGTCCAAGATTCTTTAATACCAGCATACATTTATTATTTTAATGAGTAGAAGTCTCCTATAAAGTCTAATTAAATATATAATAGCCGTCACAATAAGTATATTGAAAAGTAATAACTATTATTATACTGGTAGTGAATTGTGTCTTGGGAATTCCATATATCAAGAACAGTCACATTATATTTTAAAATAATATTGTACATTTCTTCATGGTTCCTATTGCACTGATGCACAATTGTAGTAGCTCACATGGATTGTTATTCTAATGGTGTTTCTGAATGAAGCTGCCACAATCACTCTAGACCTAGCTTATGAAATTTCTGGGCTCTGTTTTCCAAAACTAGGGCATATATATATGTTTTGGTGTCTGAAATCAATGAGATCTTCTTGCATCCTTCAATGTGAGAACATGAAAATAGAATGTGAAAAGAGAAAATGTACTGAGACTATAAAAGCATATTGAGAACCTCAGTTTTGGTCTGCTGTAAAACCAAACCCAGGTTAGGATCAGGAAATACAGCGATGCAAAATGTGAACTTTGAGCTACAGTTTCTGGGTCATTGCCAACAGCACTGTAAAGACAACAGTAAAAGCAGAACACAGGTTTAAAAAAAAAAAAAAAAGACAAGGCATATAAACAAAAAAGTCATAAATGCCTAGCTTGCCCCCTCTGGCAAAACTGCATAACTATCACCCCACTTGTCTTCTTGCTTGCTGACCTTTCCAGAAGAAAAATATATCCCTCTTCTTTCTCACTAGAGATGGTTCAGTAGCACAGCCTAGTTATGATAAGCACCTTGTGTTTAACTTTGATTATTTGCAGATGGAAAATAGCTTACATTTTTAGAGATTAAATACTTTTTTGTTTTTAATTTCTAGTGAAAATTATTCACCTTGAAGTCCCTGCAAAGAATTAAAAGGGCTTGAGAAAAAATGTCTGCATTCATATTTTAATGATGGTTAAAACATTTACCACTCATTTATGGCTATTCCAAATGATATCTCTTTTTTTAGAAAATACAGAAATCTTCTTTGACTTTTATTCCCTGTGCTTTCTGACTTTAAATCATTCATCAGTTCCACTGGAAGGAAAAGAAAAAGCCAGGAAGGAGACAAATTAAAAATGGTATTTTTAAAAAGTCTGTTTTAATTTTAATGTAAAAAGAGCAAAGTAAATGCAATTCTAGGCATCTCATCCAATTCTCCACTCCTACTGTTAATTTTCTAATTGAAAAGATTTCCCCAAAGTGTCTGATATTACAGCAATTATATGGGTTAATTGCAGAATTTATTGGGGGGTGATATGGAAAAATTAACATGCATCACTGTGTAATTCTAATAATTTTCTATGACAATCCTATGTAATCACCACAATTTTGACCAAAATAAAGTCAGCTTTTCTCAAAGTCAACTAAGGATGACATCTTCAAAGGCCCCACTGAGAGCTGGACATGCAGATTCCGCTGAAAGTCAGAGAGAGTTGGCTTCCTGCCTTTCTAGAGCCCCTAGTGAAACACTGCATTCGCTGTTTTGTGATATACAGTGCCTCATGTAAAAGGAGTAAAAGACAGGGATGTCAGTTCTGCAAACTGCTGCTTTAAGTCGTCCACATACAGGGTTGGAGATAGACGTGCACCATAGACACAGAGCTTTGAAAAGTGATTCAGCGGTACCCTAACTCATCTCTTAGCATGTCTTCAAGTATAGACTGTTTGGAAGATCAAGATGGTGTGTTTCTTAATATAGTTTTTGAAGAATGCTGTCAGAGGATATAAGAAGAAAAGCCTTTCACCCTGAAAGTTATAAATACATTACCTATACATAAAATTTTAGTATTTATACTCTCTTCTTTTATTGACTATTTTCAAGTTCAATTTTGAGGAAGAAAAGGCATAACTGAGATAAAATATCATCTTCATTTTGTTTTCTAGTCAAACATGAGAAGAATATCATCCCTGACTGAACTGAGAAACCAAGATACAGATTAGCTATATAATGGCTGTTCTGTAGCCTTTTCTTGTTTTGGAATTTTTTAACTCCACTGGTATCGTCTGTACTTACATTTTATATGGCCTCTAAAATTAGGGTTCACTCTGCTTACATAGCTCCAAATTTTGTGCTCATGGGTCTTTAGTGGAATTATTTGCTGAATTTTTTGGGAGCAGGGACCTTTCATCTTCATTTGCAGTTGATACATTTTTAGACACAATATTTAATAAAAATCTTAACATATTCTTGGTATTAATACATAATGATATTGAATACGGTTGGAATCAACTGCATTAAATCATTACAAGTTTTATGACTGGTACCAATTTTATTCTTTGTCTAACACATACTTCCCTTGAACTTCCATCCTGTGAATTATTCTTTCCCTATTTACCATGTCCATTAAAATCTACATATTAAAAATTACACACAGTTTGAAAGTTGACTTTTTACTTTTCCTACTCTTTTTTATCATGGAACTTCCTCAATGAAAAAAAACTTCCTTAGAAGTAGTTATCCTGAGATCTTTCCTAGCTCTTACATCATATTTGGCATGTGATACTAGAGAAGTGGCAGATGTGAACGCTGATAAAACAAGAAAGGTCTGAGATGGAGACAATTCCCACAGCTGGTAGCTAGACACTATACTCTACAACTGAGAAACATGCAGAAATTATGAGCTTGACATGTTTGGTCAAGGTGAAAACATTTGCAAATTTATCTACACAAGAAGAGCAGGGGATACTGCATAAATTTGCACCCTGGAGGGTTTGGTTGCAATTGCTAGCGGCAGTGTCACCAATCCATCTCAGAGGCCCTTGCACATCAGCAGCAGAAGAAGCAGTGTACTTGGAGATGACCCAATACTGACAAGACTTACTGCCTTTGAGAATAGCAAGAGAGGAGACTTTCTTTTCCTTGAGGCTACATGTTGTCATTTAAAAAAATAATAATAATTTAGGGTCAGATGTCTGTGTTAGGCACATTCGAGGATCCAAAGTAACATGAGATAGGTTGCAGGATTTGGCTCAGTGCTTCCAGCATAGGGACAGTAAGCCTGAAAATAGCAATTTTTTCCTTATAGTTATGTATTTATTTCAGCTAGTTGCAACTGTATTTTAAAAGCTTATTATTTCCCTGATAAATATTTATTTTGGATACCTATATGGAAATTTCAGTGCAGCCTGAAAGACAGATCAATTATACTCCTTTATATGGCCTTTTGATATGCTATTGTGTTTCTGGGAGGCCCGGGTGATTTAATTAAGTAATGTTAACTTACTACTCTGGATAATCAAATGAGTAAATTCAGATTAAGAATATGTGAAAGTGTACACAATTTTTACTTATAGGGGCATATGTGTGGCTTTCTTGGGCATATAAGTCTTACTGCTTTCCTCTACTCTTTCCATAAATGTAATTATATAAATATAAGATACTACATAAAAAATATAAATTTCTTCAACTTCTGTTCTCTAATCTAAAGCCAGAAGAAAATAAATAAAATATGTTAATAAAAATAATAACAATATATTTTTCTAAAATAACTACAAAAGGTTATTGAAATGACTATGATCTTTATAAGCTATGATCTTAGGGCTATCATCTCTAGTAGAATTTCAAACATTTATTTTCTCAGTTCTTGAACTCTCCTCCATATTCCTTGTAACTTCCTGACCTTCTCTAGGTTGCCTCAGATTTGCATTCTTTTTCTACTCTGGCCTTGAGTCAGTCTGTCTGTTTTTCTGTCTGTATTAAGGCACACTCAGGATAAAGCCATCAATATATAGGATGTCGATTTAGCTATTTGGAAAGGAAAGAAAGCAAGACAATAGATGATAGAATTTTATTACTGGTAAGATTATGTCTTATTTCCTGACAGGTACAGAATAGGATTTGCATCTGGAGCTCCATGGTAATCTTGTGAAAACTCCTTTTGGGATCTGAAGAGTGTATATAGCTCAGTCCTTACGGGAACATTTCATGGCTGGCTTGCCCTGCCACTCAGTATGGGATGGAAGAAGGGATGCAGTGAGGCTCTCCCTCTTCATTGTGCCTCAGAAACAGTATTGGAAGGTTCCCATGTGCTGCAAAGTTCAAGGGAGGCAGGAACCCAATAACTATAAGTACCCAGATGTCATTTTCCAGGGGTGTTGAAAACATGGGGAAGCTCCCTGCCTTACCTTTCTCTGCATCTGCCAAGCAGAACACAGGCCACAGCGATCAGTTCAAGGTGGTTGTGGAGGTACATTTGGTTCTTTATTTCACTGTTTAGTAGAAGTACTAGAGCAGGGCCAACATTAGATAGAGTACCGTAATTACTTTTTACAGGATGTTTTTGAAAAAAAAAAAATTGCTGAGGAGACCAGGAATGTCTTACAGATAACGAGACATAAACATACAAAGACTGGTTCAAACAGCTATTTTATGGATACCATCAATCAGAAAATATCCTGCTCTGCCAGAGTCTATTGTTGCCCCAAAGGGAGTGCTTAAATAAACAAAAACTTTTTTTTTCATTTTATTATTGCTGTTATTTTTTCAGCAGAGGAACTGTTGACACACTGCACCTTCATTGTGCACCCTTTCTTTGTAAATTGAATAATAATCAGCATGCTTAATTGTTTACGTTAGCATCTTGGAGGTTGACCTGCAGCAAAGCAGTTCTGCAGAGAAGGATCTGGGAGTCATGGTGGACAATAAGTTAAGTGTGAGTCAGCAATGTGCCCTTGCGGCCAAGAAGGCCAATGGTCTCCTGGGGTGCATTAGGCAGAGTGTTGCCAGCAGGTGGAGGGAGGTGATCCTGCCCCTCTCCTCAGCCCTGGGGAGGCCTCGCCTGGAGTCCTGTGTCCAGTTCTGGGCTCCCCAGTACAAGAGAGACATGGAGCTCCTGGAGAGAGTCCAGCGGAGGGCTACAAAGGTGATGAGGGAACTGGAGCATCTCTCCTCTGAAGAAAGGCTAAGAGAGCTGGGCCTGTTGATCCTGGAGAAGAGAAGACTGAGAGGGGGCCAGGATCTTCTCAGCGGTGTCCAGCAAAAGCACAACAGGCAATGGGCACAAACTGAAACACAGGAAGCTCTATCTGAACACGAGGAAAATCTTTCCTGTGAGGGTGACAGAGCACTGTGACAGGTTGCCCAGAGAGGTAGTGGAGTCTCCTTCCCTGGAGATATTCAAAACCTGCTTGGATGTTCTAGAGGACCCTGGTTGAGCAGGGAGGTTCAACCTCAACCATTCTGTGATTCTGTGATCTTCCACTAAAAAAAATCCTGCCTAGACAGTACAAAATTATTATTTATCTTAATGACTAATGATGAAAGAGACTGTTGTTCATTACATTTACCTTTTCTCTTTCTTATCCTCCCTTCCTTGACAATTGCATCATAACTTCTATATTACATTCATAGGGATATGTAAAGTGAAGTTGTCTTAAAAATGAAAGATAAAACAGTAATAAAATGTGTTCAGCCAGATGTGAGAGAGCAGCAACAAGGCACTGGTCTTTTAATTGTGTGGGTTTTTTTTTTTTTCAATTCTAAATTACTGATTTAACTAAAAAGCAATGGAAAAAATTATTGTCTCATTTCTTTTTATGTCTAGGAAAGTTAAAGAAAGTATGAAGAGAATCATTCAGTTGTAAAACTATTGTTTAGCCCATGTAATGGAGTGGTCAGACATCACTATTTATACTGAATTGTATAAATTAGTAGAACAAACCTTTTTCTCATCTTATTTAGATTAAGTCAGCAGTAATTCTGCAGAAAAATAAAGCTCTCTAACATTAGACATGTTAGAAATGAACTACGTGAAAGTTCATGCTTTTCCAACAGATAATTGGCATGTATCTGACCTTACAGATATTTTTTCTTGTTATCTTTCTCTCTTTTGCTCATCTATATGCAAGCTGTATCAGCTAGGATTTTCTTTTCTGTCCTCTGGATTTAACCGGTCACTAAACAAGTTCAGAAATACTTTTGAAAAGAGTACGAGTAATCCTTCAAGAAATTGATGAGGATCTAGTGATGGCATTCTCTCTTATTGAAAGAACAAAATAAATGTATGAATTATATCCACCAGACTCTTAAATTAGAGGTCTAAAATTTTACCAGATATCTTGACTATTTCAGTGGGCTTTATGTAATGCTTATCTGCTCCTTAAATATAACAAAGTCCCAACAGAGATAGGGAATCAAAACCCTAACTATTCTTTCATCAGAGATGGACTGCTGTCCATTTTGCTTAGGGGTGAAGTAAGTTGTGCTTCACATGCAGGAAGCATTTATGGCAGCAAATATTGAGCAGAAATGTATTTTCCACTTTTCACTTTTCAAATCACAGCTGGAATAGGTTTACTGCATTTGAAATTAAGCATTTGTTCTGCTCTTGTCACGAGTATGGTTGGTGCTGTAGAAAGGCTCAGAAATGCCTACTTTAATCAAACCTGCAGAATTTAAAACATTCTTGATAGTTTCTTCTGTATAATAAAGGAAAACTTCTTTTCAGGCCTCCTGAGGAAAATGTATGCAGCTTTCTTTAAAGGTCTCCTGCTTTTCTGAGAGGGAAATATGTGCAAATAATCTGTTTCTTAAGCCGAATCCCTGATAAATGTTTTAAATTATCAGTTAGTAAATTCAAATTAAAATTATTTATTGCTGGCCTTTAGAGGCCTCATATTACCTCTTATTATGAAGTTATAATTACAAACTAGGTATGGACCTAATTAGATGAACACTTTAAAGTCTAATTTCACAGTTAGGAACATGAAATGAAAATTGAAATCAAGATTGCAACAAGAAACCAAAGAGATATACAGTGAAAACCTTTTTCTCATACAACCTTTTTCTCATACAACCAAAAGCAGAAGCAAGGAAGTAAGCAAGCAATCAAAAGAAAGAAAGAGAGAAAAAGAAGAGGGAAGGAAGGCAGGAAGGAAGGAAGGAAGGAAGGAAGGAAAACCAGCAAACTAGCTATACTGCTACAGTTAATTTCAATATATGGCCTTCAGATCCTTAACCTATGTGAGTAGATTAACTATGCCTGGGAACACTTCTGGGCACGGAGACCAACTGGCAGAGACAGCATGTGTCTGTGCTAATGTACTCTCTTAATCTCCAAAACAAGGAGACTACATGCAAACTGCCTGTTAAGAGTAGTTCCTGAATGTTCTGGCTCCTGGATCATGCCCAGGGATTGTTTGGAAAACTGCTATCTAGCACAGCAGGGAATATGCAGTGTGGATGATTGAGATCCAATACCAAGGAACATTCCCTGACCTAGTTTATTTCCTGGGATAGAAGTAGCATGGTAGCAGGCTATTGCTAAGACGTGAAGAAAGATAACCACAAAAAGCAGGCTTGTCATTGAAGCTTATTTTTACTATTCAAGGGCCATGCATCTTTGCTGGAAACTGTTTCGGATCCTTAAACTGGTTGAAAATGACAAAGAGAGAATGGATTCTTCTGAGCATGCAGAGAGAGCTGCAACATTGCATTCGGCCTGCTATGAAATGAGCATACGCTGGAAAATGTACCTCTGAGTTGTTCTCGAGTTGTTTATAACCTGTTCATAATCTGAAAACGTAGACTAGACATTTCTAGACTAGACTAGATTTTTGGTAAAAATACATTTTTGGTAAAATGAGAGTATTGCAAATATTTAATTTGCATCTTGAGTAAACTGTTTGTATGGTTAACTACCTTTTAAATAAAGATTGAAGCACCATACTATCCAGAAATTTGCAGTTACTGGCACTATCCGCTTGGTGTGGCACATTTTAGAATTCAAGAATGGATAAAACTCTTACGATACTCTGGGATACAGGTTATTGTACCTATATCTTCCTGATGACAGGCTGAGCTACTGAAATAATCAATGTTTCTTCTGATCTCTATGTGAGAGAGTGATTTATATTCCCTTTGAAATAAAAGCTGAGAACAGGATAAGAAAAGCTGTCACTTTGCACTCTTTATTGCCCTCTTTGCCCTACCTCACATATCAAAGCGGATATTTCACCAGAAGATCACATACTTGTCATAGGTGAGACTGGTAAAGAGTCATAAGGACTATGTAAGGAAGCTAGAAGGACTTTAATGCCTACAGAGAGATAGGAGAGAATGAAAGTGGAAGAAATAAAACTGTGGGACTGCAGCATACACTGTTGGACTAATGTGAAGTGGATTACTTCCAGAGAAGAACACTGGGAGAAACTTAGCACACCTCTCGCATGGGCATATCCTGTTTCAGCAAAATACAGTATGGAATATTAGAAGGGAGATTTTAGAGCAGATTTGTGGAGCTTTTTTCAAAGCAGACCAGAGGATTTATTCATGAAGTATTAGAAGTAGAGAGGAATCGCGTGGCAACAACCTCAGCTCTGCTTCAAAATGTCCCAGCACTCATTTAGATCTCTTAGTATTCTATAAATACCAAACAGTCTTGTCAACATTAAGAAATTCAATATTTAGAATGAAGTGCTGAGATAATAGATTTCTTCTTTAGTCTCAGCACAGTGAAAAGATCTGACAGTGGATATTGTTTGTGAGCACCAGCAATTGGCAAATCTGGAGGCTGTTACAAGGCAACCTTCTGGTGAAGGCTAGTTCCAAAGGTGGGCATCCAAGGTTTCTCTGTCCCAGAACAGGGGCCTTACAGGTAGCAGTGGAACCCTGGCCAGTGCTTTCAGGTGGATCCTCTTACATCTTTTCCTTAAATGAGCATACTAGAACAGACAAGGCTTGCACTCTTATAAAGAGATTCCATTGTAATAAGAGTAAAACCAACATTCTTTTAAAGTAAAGACAACACAGTTCTGCTAGGTAAAACATAATGGACTGAAACAAGCAATATCTTGGCCACTGGGTCTTGGCAGAGTAGATAGTTACCTCCCAGTTTATACTCAGACAGGCAACCTTTAGCAGCCTTCCGGCCTGCAGCAATCCAGATATTTGTCTACCTTAATGTTTGACTAATGTTAAATAGCATTCAGGATGTATGGCAAACTACAGGTACTTCATTCCCAAGAAAGCAGCAGTGTTTGAGAAGAGATTCCGATTTGCAAAGCCTGGGTTTCCAAAACATGTACAGCAAGCTCTTTACAATCCCCAGCGGATCCTGATTAATTCTTTTTTTCCTTTATAGTCCTTTACATACAAGACCTGACTATCTGCTTCATACTCCTAGGAGTCTCTTAAATTTCTGTTTGTTTTAACAGCCTTTCCCCAGCTATGTGTCTGGCTCCATCTGCCTGCCCTAAACTGTGCTCCAGAAGTTTCTCCCTCTTGTCTCCTTGCCCCCTCCCTGGTTTTATTTGTCACATCCAAATAGAGAGCAACCTCCCCTCGCCTCCTGAGGGTTCCCCCGACCTTCTGGTGCAGCTGTCAGGACAAGGCAAACAGGTGGCCTTTTTATCCCTCCTGCATAGCCACAGGCTTTTCAAAGGAGTGTTATACATCGAACAAACAAAACACCTAAATAATTTATCTTAAGGGCAATTCACAGTAACCCCCTATCACTCTAAAGCCTAGGTGCTATCCTGAGGCTTTAGCTGAGGCAGTGATCTCTTCTGCGTTTGTATGGAGGAGTGGATGCTTACTTACAGATTTAATTATACAAAATATAATTTTCAAAATGCAAGAAAGAATTCACAAAGATTGAAAACCTGCTTTGCCAGTCTGCAGAGGGCATTTCTATTTAACCGATTGATTGGTTAATGAGATCAATTAGTTAACCAATAAACTGATATACTATCAGAATACTGGCTATTAGAGAGTCGTTAGAGAGTTTTGTTTTACTATCTGGCCAGGAGACAGCTTCCCTAAATAACACTCCTGTGTAGGATATCAGTGTGTTTAAAGCTGTGCCTTGACATACCTCCTTTCAGAAAAGACATGACTGATTGAAAAGTGCTGACAGCATATTTTGCTAATAGATAGTACTCATGAGTGATTTGAGCCTAAAAGTATCCAGAAAAAAGGCATGTCAGGATAGTCTTATCCTGAGATCAAGGTCTCATCTGGTGAAATCAAACACCTGGGAACACAGTCTTACCTGTGGATTGCCTATGTGAGCATCCTGCCGCCTAAAACAGGTTTGGAAAATTGGTGGAGCTGAATTAAGAATAGACTATTTTGGGCCAAACTTTCTTTTGTTTCCGTAAAGCTGTCTCGAAATCTAACAACTGTTTTATTGATCACTGAATTGTTATGCTTGATTTTACCATGTTTCCCTAGTGTTAAATGATCTCTGGAGAATGTGGCAAACTGCAAACGTTTCATTTCCAAGAAAAGAGCGGTACTTAAAAAAATGCTGTTTCCAGTTTTATATTGGCCCGTACAACAGGAAGAATATTGAAGAAGTATATGAAGATGCTGCTCCCCTGAGTCGCATAGTCTGGTTTGGGAGGTAGCTGGTTTCTGAAATATGTTTTCTAGCAACAAACATCAGTTAGATTATCCTTGACATGCAGCGGGACAGTGGGGAAGTGCAAGAAGTTTCCACCAGTTTTGTGAGAACGGACTTCTGAAGTCCTCTACTCACTATTAGGGTAAGGAGTGGTGAAAACATTCTGTGAAATTCAGAAGGGTAACTGACTTAATTTTCTTTTTTGCAAAGAACACCATTGCAGCAGAGATAAAGAGAGTCATGAGTTTAGGTGTAACATTGGAAAAATATGAGAGAATACAACACATGATTAAAATATGGGAGGAACTGAAAAATTAAAGCCTTAGAGAATCTTTCGAAAGATGAAACAATACCTTTGTAAAGTGAAAAAAAATATCATTTTCAAGGAAGAAAACACCCAAATAAATATATGTAAAGTAGAAAACAAAAAAATCCATTACTGTGGGCCTGTTAGATGACACGTAATAATTAAAAATCTCTAAAGAAGATCTATTAAGGATAGCTTAGGGCAAAACACTTTTTTAGAGCTTTTTTTCATACTAACCTTAATTTTGAAATGCTCCTGCTTTCCAGAAAAGAACACTGTTGAAACAAATACTGGTATTTCGTTAGTAATTACAATATATTTTCAATTTTATTTTAAGCGCTTTGAATGAATAAGCTTTGCAACTTGAAATATCCTCAGTTATACAAAGGTTGATTGGAAAAAAATATATATATGTATATAAAAATTTACCTATGGCTAAAATAATTTAAAGAGATAAGTTTTTAATGGACACTTCTCTAATTACTCCACATTATGTAAAACAAACCCATTTACCCAAGATAATGACAGCATGCTAAGACTGTCTGATGCTGAAATAATGGAAGTCAATTGGTATAATATATATTTTAATTAAGTTGAGATTAAAAGCTTGGGAGGTGTCTTTGAATAACTGACTTTATTAAAAGACTTAAGAGGCCAAAGCAGGCTTCTTAGAAACTTTCAGAAAGAAATTTCCACTACCATTTAGTTTAATAACTTGAAAAGATCAAAGGCCTTTCCTTCTTCTGTTTTCCATGCCACCTATTTATGCCATTAAATGTCATTAGATTAATCAACAGCTCTTTTAGAGTACCCGTTCTTCTGTTCAGGAAAAAAGAGGTGATAATAAGAACAGGGAGAAAAACAAATGAGTATTTCCAAGGAGCAAATTTAGTCACCTCTGTCTAAAAAGTAGGAACAAATTTAGCAGTAATAAGCTGTTCTCAACACAATGCCACGACTGAATATTGGAGATAGATTTAAAAAAAAAAGAAAAAAAAAGAGGTCATAAAGTTCCTTTTTTTCTGGTCTATTTTTACTGTCTAATGAACTCCTGTTAACAGGGTCCTCTAACAAGGCCAGCAGTCTGAGCTATACTGGATGAAATCCGTCTTGATCTAAATCTTCCATTACACACAGGCAGTGCCATTTTGAGTGTTTTAGGGTGATAACTAATAACTAATTACCAGATTAATATGACTATACATATTGGACTACACATATAATCCGCTATCCACTGAAATTAACACGTACCCTTCATTGGCCCAATACAAGAAGAAAAACCACAATCTTTTTATTCACAAAAATTGATCTACATTTCAAACCATTTCATGACAAAAGAATGATTGCTTTACATGCATTATAGAGATTTCTTACTTCCCTCTGAAACAACTTATCATGGCAGCATTTGCAAAGAGATATACAGGATAGTCAGATTTGGTGTGTTGAACCTTGTGTATCTGTTGCACTGTCACTGCACAGAGCAAGGCAAAGTGCAGACAAGGCAGTATGCAAATACCCTGAAACACAGCTGGCTAAAACTGAGATTCAGGTTAACAGCCATACATTTGTCACTTTAAGATGTACCTCTTTCCATACAATCTGGAAGAGTTTTGTGAAAGAAATATTCAAATATATTTCTGATGAGATTTAGGCTACCATCTTCTATTTTATTCTGTAAGATCTTCCTGAGCTCAGAGTTTCAGAGGAGATACAGTAATATATTCTGACCTTTACACAGGGCAATTACTATAAGTATTCAGACTGTTGAAGAAAGAGAGAAAATCCACTTAAATCTCTTTAGTTTTCACAAGAATTAGAGATCATGCAACTGCGGCATGTTGTAAGAATTCTGCTCTGCAATACAGCCTTATGCACGTGAAACTATTCTTGCCTTCCTAGTAACTATTCATTTAAATATTTCATTATTTCAATATTTACTTTTTAAATCTGTCCCACATTTGTAAAATGAAGAAATAAAAAGGGCATCAACTTCTGTCAAATGTCAGTTAACATGAAGCAGTGCAGATAAGGCGAATGAAAGTCAGTTCTCTGAAGATTTTCTGACAAGCTGCATATAGACTTCAAAGAGTCCTAGTGAAATTAATGACTTTCATGTAAAGCAAGTCACAATTATAAGCTCACTGAAGTGGAACACCTGAATTCTCCTAAATGTACTTCATAAGAGAGCACTTATATATATTGCAACATTTTCAAATGTTTTCTTTACTTTAACTAAAATGTATATAAAATGCATTTTATTGATTTCAACAAATATTTAACTAAACATACCTACTAAATTCCCAGGTTGTAGGATAAGTGATATATCGAGACAATGTATTTGATCTTATTAATAATGCTGAAAAAAAAATGTTAGCACTAATTTTTTTTCCTGTACTTTTTACATGTTTTCTTTCTGCAGGCGAACAAAGTAGAAGGAGGGTAAGAGTGTCCACAGGTTGTGGTTTTATACGTGTTATCACTCATTCTGTCTATGTGTTAGTCACAACCTAGGCATTAATCAAAATGATAGAAAACAGTGCAAATGAGATAGCATAATAATATAGTCTCAAATTAACACGTTTGCTTTAACTTTCATTCACATACATAGAAAACCTTTCCAACTGTCAGATGATACATTAGGTTGTTTAATGAGTTCTAGGGTACTTCCAAGCTGCATATATTACTAGACCATAGTAGTATAAGCATATTAAAAGACAATGCACTTGCCGATTCAGGTCGGTAGTTCTTTGGCTGATTGCAGTTGGTTAACAGACCCCTGCTGTGACAACACATTTGTTCAGGACCCAAGGTGGCTCTCAGGTTAATCTCCACTGCCATTAAACAGGGCTGGTGAGGTGAGGCAGCTCTGGGGGTTACCAAGGGGACAGTTAGCAGTTCGGTCATGACTGAGCAGAAATTCTCTTTACTTACTTCAGAGCAAAGCGCCAATGATCACGGTGTACATTCACAAATATGGAGAGCAGCCCTGTGAAATCAGAGGCAGCAATTCAGGAACCCAGAAGGAAGATGAAAAAGACAGGGATGCCAAATTGGACAGGATAGAGGAAAACCTTGGAGTATACAGCTAGCGAAGTCTGGCCAGTTCCCACTCTGACAGGGTAACGCAGCCAGGTTTCTCAGCTGTTTGGAAGAGATAGCAGAGCCTCCACGCTCCTGGGACTGTGGTACTGGTTCACAGGTCTACAGATTAGGAATATTGGGTTGTTTGAAATGACTGATTTACTTAAATCAATGCCAAGGAGGTTGTTTCTACTCAAACACTCGGGAACTATGACTTTTGAACCTGCACCCCAGAATCAGAGGAACTTGCATACCTTGACTGTAATCTTTAATTACACTATCCATCTAAAAATCTATCTAAATCTTTTTAAGCACAACTTTCAAATATGCTTTCTACATGTATGCTTCCCTTTGTAGCACGGATGGGTGTGACTTTTGGCTAGGATCCTTTTACAATAATGTGTTCAATATGTCCTTGTTTCAGGAAGCAGAGGGTATTTCGTCTTTAAACTCATTATCTGATTTTGGCATAAAACACAAAACCTTTGAAACAGGACCCTCATAAAAACACAATACAATTCCTAGAAGAGTAAAACTTTAAGAGGGGACGATTAAGAAGTGAAATATATAAAACAAAATGAGTTTTATAACAAAGTTTATACTGCACCAAGCAAGCACAAACTCATTGCCCAAGGCAATAGAAAACTGATTGATGATATCATGATGACAAATGAATTCTCATTTTGAATTCTGTCTGCTATGTAATTAGTAATGTCATCAATATCATTACTAACTCTTCATTCAACTTCATCAGCAAGCTGTTCTCTTTGCTCATTTTTCAACTTTTCCTTTCTGTGTTTCTGTCAGAGGCTAGAACTACAGTGGGGACTGTTTCTAGCAGCCACCCAAGGGAGTAACAAAAAAATTAAGTTGTCAGGCAGAAGTGGTCTATCGAAAGGCTGAATTACATTTTAATAGCAGCTGCATCATAGTACTTTAAAGTGATCACTAACCTGAGCGTTAGTGTCTAGGATTTGTCTGAATTATATTTAGAAACTGATTTAATATGAAGGGGAGATAAACATTAATTATTTCTCACGAATTTTATTACTGAGGAAGTGACTGTGGAACAAAGTCTTACTAAAAATGTCTTCTCATTTTATTTTCTCATGCTTCAGTCACGGACAGCAACATTGCCAGGGACGATGACTAAAACATTGCTAACAAGTATTTTCTCCAAGCTTCCACTGACATTCTCCATTTTTCAAAAAACCTCAAACCAAAATAAACCATTTTCTTCTCTTTCAAAAAAAAAAAAAAGGAAAAAAGGAGTCCTAATGAATCCTAATGAAGTGAAATATTTAACGTGTTTGCAACTACATCTTTGAGGCCAAACTACAATCTGAGCATCATTCTAAGTAAGAGAGGACGTAGGACTGACAGGGTTTATCCTCTCATTTCCTGTGCAACCAATTCTATATTTTAAGAGAATATGATTAAGTTATAGATGCTCTTTGTTTTTTTAAAGTAACTTAGTCATTGTATTTATTTTTCAGAGGTTATTTTAGTTTCACAAATAGATTTATCTACCTAAATCTATTAGTTCAAAGTTAAGACTCGTTGTAACTGCAGTTGCATTCTGGGGACCTTAAATGCATAGGTTCTCTTCGGCTCATATATTACGGTATTAGTTCAGATGACAAGTGCAGTTTTAGATTCTCCTGAGTATCTGATCCAGACTGAAACTTTCACTACAGAAGAGGGGTAGTCTCCTTCAGGTCATATGTGATAGCTGCCAGCCCGTGCAGATGTCTCAGATATCTCATAGTTTCCCAAATGGTGCTAGATACATATATATAGGTAAGAAAATTGAACCTTAAGGCTGAGATTCAGTTTGAGGCTTGGCGATTCTAGATTTAGATGTCTTCATGTAAATATCTACATGTAAGCTAAGTGACTAAAATCGATATGATCAACAGACAGAGAGGTCCAGTAAGTACAGCCAGTGAAGCTAAACAGTGTGGGTGCAGATTATCAATAAATGCTGGTAGTACCGGTCAAACCTTCGCCTGAGTTTTTATCCTTTAAATGTTATTTTTCTGGAGCTCTGAAACAAAACTTGACAGAGATGCTTGGGATCTTTTAATACATTTTTTGCTCAACATAACCGAATTTAAGTCTCTTAGTTTATATATTCATACCTCTCTGCACAGATCACTTACAAATTTGGCTATTCAAAAAAAATTCTAACAAATGAATCAGTAAGGCTGTATAAGGATGAAGGAAACAGGATTCTACTTAGTTCTGGAGTCCTTCTGAGCAAAAAGTAGACAGCTTTGAGCAAAAGCAATTTGATTCCAGAACATTCAAAGCAGAAGAGATATTTCAGTCAAGATACCTTTCAACATTTGTATCCTTTCTCCATTCTTTTGTTTGTGTTTCAGGTTTGAATCACAGTTTGAATTGCTTCAAGAAAAAAAGACTTTCAATTTTCTGCAAATATGATATATAACTAATTCTCCATTCTGGGCATCTAATCTATTAATAAGATAGAAAAATATTTTGGTTTTGATGATAAATCATTAATCCTGTTTTGTCCAAGGCAAGACAAAAAAAGTCTTAGCTTTCTACCGTGTTCCATTTACATTTCAGTTAAAGATTTCAAATACTGGTCTGAATACATCTAAATCATCTACTATGTTCCTATTAGGCAAATGCTAGACCCATTGTGAGATGTAAAGTCGATCCTTTGAGTTACTTATTTATCCTAATCAACTTTTGCCAATATCAAGTTGTAGAATTCCTAAAATTGTCTTCCTGCCAATTTCAGTGACAAAATGGAGTTGAGGTTAATGACAGATGATGAAACCTAAATTCAAATTAAATTTCATTGTTTTACCGAAGTTGTTGAATAATAAAGTGGTTTAAACTAGCATTTCAAGATTCATTAAAGATCAGTTTATAGAGCCACAGCATACTTCAGTCTGGCTTACACAGGATTTTATCTGACCTATTGAACCCTAGAAGTAGTGATAGCATCTTCTTGCAAAATGATAGTGATTTTTATGGATTCTTTCAGTCTAATTTGCTGCAAGTTCTTCTGTTGCTTATCCAGTGATTCATATTTGGAGCCTTGTTTTTTGTTTTCTATATTCCTGAGTTACATCAGTTTTAAGGATAGAACTTTTTTGAATATTGAGAATATGCCTTACAAAGAGTGACTGAATCCAGCTGTTACTGCTTGTCAGTTCTCTGTTGACTTATTTCCTCAAGGAATGCTTTCAGCTGCTTCTTCAGTTAATCCATACATATATATGTAACAGGAGTTATAAATAGTTTTCAAAGTTATTGTCTTTTTATGTTCTAGTATACAAAGTCTTCAGAGCCTCTGAGGTTTTATCTTTGATTTTTTGTCTTTTATTCAGTCCACTTTTGAAGCTGCTATTACAGTAAGAACATGTAAGAATATTAGGAAAGGCTTTTTCAAGCAAATATATATACATACTGATATCTTTTTGATTTTTAGATATAATATCCTTTTAGGCTAATTTTTAGGCCAGAATTTATCTCTGAGCTCATTTCCCTTTACACAAGTCCATCCTCATCAGATTTCTTATGTCAAATGTTTATCTATCATCTGAAATCTCTTTTTTTTTTTTTTTTTTCCAGAGGGAATTGATATGACCAGCCTGGAGATCAAAGGTTAATCTTCACTCAAAGGAAAATACCTTACTTTAGCTTTTGCTCTTGTACATATTTAGCAAGAAAGTTTAAAAATGTTTGAACATGACATTTTTTGCCCTTTGTTTGTCACACTTACATCTAGAATTGATTTTTAAATTTAAAATAGAGATTTTTATTATTGAGCCTCTTCTGTGCATGACTATTGAGAGGCCTGAAAAGATGGAAACAGTCATAGCAAAACAGTAAATTTTGAGTGCAAGTGTGAAATCTAATAGGTAAAAACAAGACATGCTCAACCATTTTTAAACTTTCTTGTTATACTTGTAAGAGAATAAAGAAGATAGATTGACACCACAGGCCCCATGGCTGTTTCCAATCCCACTGCAAATCACTAACTGACAAGCGCAGTGGCTTGGAACCTGGCAAAGACAGACAGTCCGATAAAGACTAGGCTTGGGCACACATTTTCGTTTAGATTCTCTGACAAGCAACACAGTGAATTTTAAGGCAAATAAGCGTAAATCAGACAAAATCTCCTACTAGTTTTCAGCACAACTGGTATCCACTAATTTCAGTCTTGTTTAAAGTGTCTCCTTAACCTGAGGTTAACCATTATTTGAAAGGTCAAGAGAGAGAGCTTTACAGTGTTTTTTTCCTCTTGACACGAGTGTTAATGCTAGCTTAATTAAAATCCACTGTCAAAGTTTGAAAAGGATTAATTTTAAACACCTGTACAGGGAAATCATATCTTTCTAGAAATTTCCAGTCTGAACTGGTCTCAGGTAGTTGAAAGACCCGATTTTTCCCCGCTGTCTTGAAGCTGGGAGTGCTTATGAAATGTAAGGAAAGTTATAGAAGTATAAATTGAAAAGAAAAAGGCACTAAAAAGTGACAGAATTACCTTGTACAAAGAATATCTTCATTTCCAAAATGCTTAACCTATAAACAATGTGAAAAAAGTGATATAAATCCCATATGCTGATATTAAGAGCAACAGCATTATTAAAGGTTATCCTAGAATTTTAAACAGCTAGCATTTTTAAACTATAGATTCTTTCACTTTGATTCAAAGTAAATATCATTGTATGTAAGCCATCAATCTTAATATATAAAAAAGTAAATTATAATTTTTCTGTTTAAGAATTTTCCTTATTTTTCTGGAGTACAGTAACAACCCATCTGGTGATTCATTTATCTCCCATTCTTCTGGAAACTAATAACAGTAAAACTCCAATGAACTTCAAAAGGGGTTCCTGTTAAACAGTGGAATAGGTTTTTAAGAGAGCTCTGTATTGCAGAGACTAGATCACTGGTGTTTATCAAGAATGCCATAAGGCAGGAGACCCATTATCTCACATTTTGAGGTATATTTCCACCACACTTTCTGCCATACTTTCTATGATGCTATGATTTTGCTAGCAGGGCCATGGACAACACAGCCAACATACTTAACATTTCTATATAGTCTTCATAGGTAGAAGCAAATTAATATAAGTAGTTATAATGCCCCACCTATCTTGAAAAGGCAGACAACCATTTGCCAGTAAAGATGCTTGTATTCTGTTCATCATCTGGCTAGAATATAGCAAATAGTCAAAAAAACAAGTGAATCAGGATACTAAGTGAATTTGTGCAAAGAACTGCGGAGTCTGGGAATGCAAGGAGAAAGCACTAAAGTTCTGAATATGTTAAAATGGAATGTGGACATAAGAAGCACTGCAAAGAGGCATAGTGCTGGGAAGTATCACATGAGGAACTGGAGAAAAAGCTCATTTGAGGCAAAGGATGGGAATGTTGCTAGGCAATGGTAAAAACAAGAAATGGTAGATATGGGAAGAAGCTAGGAATAAGGAAACTGTGAAAAGATCAGGTTAAGAATAGGCCAGGGCTGTGTGTGACAAGCAGGAAAATAAAGGAAAAGTTGATACCAGACATGAGAATGAGAAGGACAGAAAGTAGAGAAAAGAAGGATGAGGCCGTTGTATGTTTGTTCATGAAAAACATGTTTGTACTTAGGGTTTAGGTGGATATGGGATTGAGCTTTGAGGCTGGAATTGACTACATAATAGAGCGTATAAGTAGTCAGACTATTCAAAGCTGAAGATTAGACCAACAGTTATTTGCTTCAAGTCTTTCCACAATGGTAATACTTTGAGCCACAAATCATAATTTTGCTTTAAAATAAAGTCCATTTTAAAGTTATGTGATGTCAGATATATGCATTCCTAATCAATAAGCAATTGTTTGGATATTTTAGAATTACCCCTAATTCCTAGGCACCTAAATATTGTGTAAGCATGAAATAATGTGGATACATTTTTTTCTGTTCTGTATTGTAAAAGATTCCCTAAAGTAAGGGTATTAAGGTTTGATTTTCGAACTCTTTAGAAACTCAGCTAAGTCTTTTGAATGGACAGAAGCACAGCCCTACTCATTCAGCAAAGAATTTGTGACTCAAACTACTGTCTATAGCAACATATGTATGTTAGCACTGTGGCCTTCACTGAAAAACGTATTTCAGATATCTCCTGAAGATATAGCAATGTCTACATTCTCTGTTTTTTTTTTTTTTTTTTTTTTTTTTTTTTTTTTAGTATACACTGGGGAACTAAAGAAGAAACAGCAAGTGACTGACAATTTCATGTATGGCTAAAAGTAGATTATTTTAATCAGTAAATAGATTAAGAATATTTCAATCCCTTTAAATGGAAATATTAGAGTCAGTGAAACATCATGCATCATCAAAGAGATGGACTTGTTTCTTTATACAGCTCTTGCGGGGGAGATGCGTACTGGTGAAGCCTCCAGCCCAGGAGTATGGCTGGACTTTTTCGGGCTATATGAGTGCATAAAACGTTTTTTGATGCACAGTGGGAAATTCCCTGTGTGAATTCTGCTTCTCTGTGTGAATTCTGTCTGCCATATCGAGCAGAAATATAGAATTTTTATGTTGTCAGGGGAGGGCAGCAATGGCTGCTTAATATGCTAGTAATTATGTATTAGACTGCATGGCAGATAGCAATCTCTCAGCACTACATGGAAAGCTGTATTCTTTGCCTGTATTTCTGCTTCAGCCAAAGCATTAATAGGTTGAAACTTTTGTGGCATCCCAACAGTGATAATTTGAACCTCCATTTGGAGCCTGTAGTGTACCTGCTCCAGCATTTTGGTTGGTAGTTTGGTTTTAAGAGATTGTATAGATGACTACTGAGCCATGTGGTGCACAAATTTAACAACATTAGCTTGCAAAAGGGTAATGTTTCCTTCTGGTGGGATCCCTTGCAGTTTGATGCTCTGCTGCATTAACCTCCTTTCTTCTTTCCTCTAGCTGAAGCACAGCAGTGAGGTATCTCTCCTCTTCTGACTCCCATGAGACAGACATAGCTGCTTGACAGATCACAGCTAGGGCATGCAGTTGTGATTGGCATGTGGGATCACAACATGCGACAAATGATCTGGTTTTGTACTATAAAAACATATGGTATGGAAGTGTTACTGTGAGAAGGTGCAAGCTGAAAGCCAAGTGTGCAAGTCTCGTGTTCACTGTGTGAGACTTGAGAGGTCTGTTCATAACATACCAGAACATTTTCTAGGTATCCTGGTTTCTCTTTTACCGAGATACAGTAGTGTAATACAAGATTACTGACAAAGACAGGGAATTAAAGTCAAACTACAGTGCCAAATATCATTTTAATTTTCATATATATATGTATAAATATAGGTATATGCACACACATGCGTACATATATACCTATGTACGTATGCTTCCTTTCTTTAGTTCTAAAGTGAACGATATAAATACGTACACATACTTCCTTTCTTTAATTTTAAAGTGAACCTTGCTTATAAAGAACAGAAAGAGAAGTTTAAAGCTAACATTAACCACAACAAAAATAATATCAAATGCAGCAAGAAATGCTGCAAAACAAGTATAAACCTAAAGCTATTAAAAAAGGTTGAATCTTAAAAGTTCTGTCTTATTCTTACAGACACTTTTTATGTTAATGTTTGTATAACTTCTCCTTGAAATGGTAGACTGAAAGGGTTCCAACTTGCATCTCTGTCCTTCCAAATAACATTAACAAAAAAGGCCAATTCATTTTTCCTCAAATATATATGAGATAAAATTCATTTCTAGACAGAAATGTCATGTTCTGTATGCCAAGTTTTAGCCTTTACACAATTTTTGACATGGAGTTATAAACTCCATGTTAGAGCATATAATGAAAATACTGACATTTTGATTTCTTCCTCTGGTATTTCAATTTGTTGTTGTTTTATGATCTTGTCATCCTTTTTATGTACATTTCTTTATATGCTTTTGTTTCCTTTCTTCTTATCATATTGTGCTGTATGTTGACTCTAACCACACCAGCTGTACTCGTGTCAAGGCTGTTTCTCTGAGGGGGGGAAAAAAAAAAAAAAAGAAAAGAAACACTTCCTTTAAAAGGCAAGGTGGGGGAGAAAGGCTATTCCTCTGGCTTATGTTTTTCAATGAGTCAGATGAGAATAGCAGAGAAAAGGACCAATAAATTAGATATGCCGAAATCCTTTGAGATCACCCAGGAAGAAATGTTAAATTAATTCCAAGATGACTAATGATATATTGAAATAATTCCCTCAGCCAGCAGAGGCAAGATTCTAACAAAAAAGGATATTATGTCCTTCTTTACATTCCTATAGGTATCTTCCTAGAATCAGGATTATAGAAAAAATAAACAAGTGAACACTGTGATGCCATAATCATCAGTGTATTTAGTGGCTATGATCATAAATTAGAACTTGAAGTAATTCTGGTCTTAAATTGTTAGTTGTGCATTTAGAGTTCACTTCTCTCAGATTTCTTCACAATATCTGGGTTGATGCAAGCATGATTTTTACAAGACTTTTATAAATCCATAAGATATGGATCAATTAAACACCAAAGACTAAAAAAGAGTTGCAGCTAGGTTTAAAACAAATGACAAAGCAAAATGCTGACCACAGGTTTTCCAGTCTTTGTTGAGAGAAAACCCTGAGCCACGCTGATGGATGGAGAGTATCCCACACGCTGGAGAGGACAAAATGATGTGCTTCCTTGTGTGCTATAATGCTATAATCCTTTTTTTTTTTTTTTTTTTTTTTTTTTTTGCTGCCTCTAATACATGGATACTTAAGACCAAAGAGACATTTAGAAAATGGTTTGTCTAGATTTGGTTCCACAGGGACTGAAATGCTGGGAAGTGTCCTTGCAGCTTCAGGACAAGTTTCTGTGTGTGATGCGGGCACAATCTAGCCTAAAGAAAGATGGCCAGATTTGTACTAAATATGATTTAGAAATTGGAATGATTGGGACTTGAAAAGCACCCTTAGGTGCCTAAGGATGGATTTTAAAGCCTAGAGTTAGGCTTCTACTTTAGAAATGTAGTGAGTTATTTTGCTAAAAAAAAGCAGAGTGAAGCTAGCTTTTCCTAGTTATTTGTAAGGAAAGCTGTTACAGTGGACTGTTCATTACTTAGGGATACCTACAGATAAAAGCCTGCATTATCAGTATGCAATCTATACTACATGATCTGCAAGAGTGGTAGAAAAAAGCACACACCTGAAAATCATGAACAAAGGAGCCGTGGAAAATATTATCCTTTTAAAGCATGCTCAGCATCATCTTTAATTGCGTTATACTGCTAAGGGCTGGTCTAAACTGTAGAGGGACTGCTAATATGTGTATCTGAGCAAATGCTCTGAATGTAGATGCAGCTTTTACTGATAAAAATGTGTTTCTTTGGATGTCAAATATACTAGTTTCTCACACAAAATAAGCTGCATGACAAAAGCACGTTTTTGGTCAGAATTGCTGTATTTACATTAGGGACTTCGGTCATCTCACACACATCTCGGTCATCATTAAAAATTCCCAGATGCCTGTAACTGACACTGTTGTGCCAGATGAAGTGTCTAGGGTAGACCCAAGGCATAGTTACCATGGTGACAAGGCAATTTAGAATTATCTTGGTTATTGTAAACATTTCAGCTTAGCGTAGTGTTCTGTTTGAGTGTTCTGCTGCAATTCAGAAATATGAAGAAGGCTTAAAGTGGAACCTTGCAAATGTATTTCCTAGGTGACAGCTCACGTCTAGAGTACAAAAGAATTTATTTCTATTACCATATATCAGTTTCACCGTGGAAGAAAACTGCCATATGAAAAAGAAGTCTGGAGTGTCCTAAGCATTTCAGTCTTCAAGAGGAATGGCAAAAGAGATCATGTGTTACGTCTAGGATATATGCTAGGCATCAACTGTTGATATAACTGTTAAGGTAGATGCACGTCTTGAATTGAAATCAGTGGAATTACTTTAGGTAAACCAAATCAAAGGGAAAACATCCAGAGTTTTCTGTAGAAACTCTCGGATACATCCAGAGCATTTATCTATGTAATTTTTTTTCTATAATTAAATAAACATTGTGATATTGTAAGTGAAACTGGATGGTTACTGTGTGCTGTTTTGTTTGCATGTTTATAGCAATTAAGTTTATCGTAATGAACAGTAATGATTTTGGTGTAATTAAAAGGATCCAGAAGAAATGAACATGTACAGATTTAGAATTTTGAAAACTCTCATAATTTTCCCTGATAAGGACTCTTTTTCAGATGTGAAGCATTCCAGAGGCATAGTATTCTCTTTGACTTAATCTAAAGAAATGTTTTTAACACCATTCCAGAATGTGTATGTATGTTTGTCCGTAAATACGTGTTCAAAGAACAAATAGATTCCCTCAGTGGTTTAGCGGCTTTCTATATAGCTGTACAGAGCTGATATCTCATGTCCTTGATTACCACACATAAAGAAAAAAATATCTAAATGATGAACTAAGTTACCTAAAAGAAGTATTGGTACCATGTGCTAAGTAACAGTAAGTTTTGTATAACACCTGGGGGACCAGGCAATATGCCATGATAGTATAGAAAAAAGCAAATACATAATGACACAGATTGGCATACATTTAACAAATAAGACTGACACCATCTCAAAGCAGCGCCAGCTTATCCTACATAATTTTGTAAACGATCAAGCAGAATGTTATAATAGACAGTGTCAAAGACAGCATTCAGATCAAGCAAAATTAAAATGCTTGAGCAACTGAAGCCAGACTGCATTAATAAATCATTATAAACTGTAACTATAGCAGACTCTGTGCTGTAGCATGATTGAAAAGCAGATTGTTATTTCCCATAGCGTTTGCTTCCCACTAAATGGTGATATAATTGAGAAGCTTTGACCTGCTTCAGGGTCTTGTCCAAAAACGGCAAATCTGAAACAGCTCGGTAACTACAAACCCCATTTTGAATCAAGAATGTTTCTTTAATAATGAAGGTGATCCATTCAATTTTTAAATAAGGTGGAGCAATTCCACAGCTGAACAAAGTGTTGAGAGTTTGAATAAATACAAGAATAACGTCAGGAAAATACCTGAAAAAATACGAACACAGGAATGGTATGAGTCATACAAATGGCAAATAGACAATGCTGGAATCACTTTTGCCATGCCACAGAAGTACCTTTGTAAAGATGAAAATGAGCTACACTTCTAAGAAACAGCAATGAGAAGTAGTGACAAAAAATCTAGCAAGACTTAGGATACAGATAAAAGGTCCTAATGCCCTCATTTCTGGAAGTATTTTCAGATTTCTTTATAGCTCTCAGTTGAGCTGGGCGCAGCAATGCATGTCCATCAGAGAAGACCCTTAAACTCCTCTTTTTTAAACTTTCCAGTAGTAAAATGTAGATACAGGGATTTATCACGTCTGTGGTGTAAACACATGGAATCCAAAATTTAGTTGAAAAATAGACTAGTGAAATCCAAAGATGAAATATAAAGCCATGTACAATTTAAGAATGTTATGGCTGCATATAAGCCAGGATTATTTTCTTCTGCGATAAAATCCAGTGTAGCCTTCTAGTTTATTCCATCAGGAAGTAAGGTTTCTCTTATACAGATACAGAGTATATAGCCTTCTCCTAGTTATAATTGCAACACATATTTTAAAATTCTGGATCGTATTACAGTCACCCTTGAGATAAGAACAGAGTGAGAAGAAAGTCCTCTGTGGGTCTTTTCCAAGATAGGCACTAAAACTGCAGAGTAACAATCAATAAATATAGCATAGACAAACACTAGTTCTAGGAGGCAAAGAACATTTCTATACTTCACAATAGGTGTATTAGACATATCTAATCTAATAGGAAAATAGCCAGAGCATGATAAAAGCATGCAAATAAAAAATACATTCAAGAGATAAATGCCACAAAATAATAAATGCAAAAAGATATTTTGCTAAACCTAAAAAAATAGTGCAATAAAGAACTGAAAGTACTGAAAATATCTAATACGCAATCTAATATCTAATATGCTTGTGAATCAAATCTAGCATCTCTGCAAGTTTAGGTCATGGAATCAATGAATCTGGGATCTCAATCAATATTTTAATGCACATTTTAAATAGGATTAACTATTCAAATTCTGGTTTAAAGTATATTAAAAATATTATATTGCAAAGTCCTCTTTGTGAAATGTCCTACAATGTTAGCATTTTAAATTCTAGATAATAATATTATTTTCCCCTTAAAACACTGAAAAAAGAGCATAGTTACTTCATCTCTGTTATACTGTGAATGATCTTATTTTATATATATTTTTTATCTATCTATCTAGTCTATATGCTTGGCAGCAGCAGCAATATAAGAAAATATTTCTGATGTTGGTCTGGGAAACTGCTTTCAAGGTCAGGCAAAGTGTAAATGCAATCCAGTCTCCACATGATTACACCAGTGAGACAATATCCAGTTCTTCACATTGGCAATTGTGAGGCTTCTCAAGCATGAACTATCATATTATTATCAATTCAAGACCATTTGATAAACATCCATTTTTCTAAAGCAAATAGTGGACTTAGATTCTCTCAACTTATTTCAATGGATGTTTCTTAACTGTTAAAAAAATTATTGAAAAATAACAGGGAAAGGTCACAGCCCATACACTGCCTATTAGCATTTTGCTGTTTATTGAGTTTTTATGCATGGTTTAAAACTGAATTACCACTGTATAGAGCTGAAATACATTCATGCCCTTCAGGAAATTTTGTACATAAAAATTAAATTATATTATGAAAAGCAGAGACAATAATACCAATGCTAAAAAGAAAGGAAAAGTTAATTTTGAGACTTGATTGTATGTGTCTGTGCTTTACAACTATTCAGTTTTGCAATAGTAATTTTTATTCATAGAATAATAACTGCAACTGCAATCGTATTGTTTATTTGTTTATTTGTTTTGATTTATCCTTTGCTAAAATTGCAGAGGCTCTTCAGTAATTGACATGCTTACACAGCACTTGTTAAGGTAAATGGGAATTGCACGTGCACACTATTGCAAGAATAAACTCCTTAATTTGCTAACTGGTCATCCATAGATCACATATTACTAAAGCCATATAGAGAGACAAGGTCAAATCAAGATATAAAACAAGTGTTGCGATAGCAATATTTAGAAAATTGAATTATCAGACTTTGATTTTTTTCCTTCTTTTCCTTTTATTTTATCCATATTTTTAGTATTTGTGAAAGAGGCTTGGTAGTAAACGACTATCATGCCTTTCCACATATTTCACAGGGCAGATTTTAGTTAGGCTAGCTTAACCTGAAGGAGTTGCCTCTATGGAATGTAAAAATAATCTAGGACCCATGTCCAGTTCAAGGGAATTGGTACTTCTGAGATTTGTGCTGTCCATTTTTCAGTGCTGTGACTACCAAAGAAAGTCTTAGTTTTGAAAATGAGAGTGGGAGGGTTTTTTGATCAACTGTCACTGTGCACTATATTGAAACTACTATACATCAAGAGAAGACTTTTAAATACATTTTTTTTCTAGTAAAACAAACAAAAAAATAGGCACACTTCCTCTTCAACTTTTACTGATGTTAGAACAAATATCAGGGCTCTATTTGCATGTAGTACTCTCAGACTTAGTCATTTAAGGCAACGGGAATTGTCTGAGAAAAGGCAGGATGAGCAGAATATGGGAGGGACTTGACCCTCTGTTTTGGATTTGGTATAAATTTTGTCAGTACAAATGGACAACATTATTTGAACTTACATAAGCTACTTCATCTACAAAAAGTCATAGTTTCTATTGGGTGACATAAATATATTTTGTTTAGTGATTTGACATTTATGTCAAATGTTGAAATGAATGTTGAAAAATATCGTATCTCTTTAAGAACAAAGTTCAGACCTTGTAAACTGTTACAAATTAACCTACAGTGTATTTCAGGAAGAATGGCTATTGGTTGCACTTTGTCAACAAACTGAACTTTAAAAATACCCAGCTTAACTACAGAAGTTTTCACTCCTTGAATTTACAAATTAATAGCAAAAAGCAATTTTGGTAACACACCTACTTTTACTATTTTTTTTTTTCTGTTAACTATTTGAAACTGGCTTCTGATGTTATATCCCAGAAACACTTCTTTTTAAACAGATAAATGTACCTTATGTATTATTGAAGAGAACGTACTATATAATGCTGTCATTTGGGAATATTAGGAAGTGTTGTCGTACCTAAACATCTTATTTTATAAAGGCAAAGAGGTTAAATTAAACTCTGCATTCTGCTTTCTCCTTCATCACCTTTCACATCTCTGTCCCTTGATTCTGCTCATATATTTTTTATCTTTAATGTCTCATTCCTTGTAGAAAAAGTTCTAATAACAAATACAGCTCTTTTTACTGGTAACAAACCTGTGATATCCCATTCTTTCAAATAAAATGTCTTTCTGTTAGGTCCATTGCTCCTGAAAGCCACAGCTCAAGACCTACTTCTGACCTACATATAATTATCCAGAAAATGAAGAGTTGAGAGAGAATAAGGGTGCCAAAAAAAAAAAAAAAAAAAAAAAACTAGAGCACATAATGAGCTTTATATACATAAATAGTTAACAGGAAAAGGAGTAGTGGAAGATGTTCATGGTTTATAGGTTTCATAGCACTGATAGAACTTTCTATGGTTTTCTACTTCCTTCTTTATCTCATCTCTAGGCAAAATAATAGTATTATGGATGCAGGTACATCAACTCTGAAGAACACATCACACCACACTATATAATTGTTTTAGAAGTAGCAGCCAGGAAAATGTCCCAAATCATGTCTTCTTCAGCTGCTGCTGTTAGGCAGGGGAACAGTTTTGGAATCCTGCACCTCAAACCCACAAAAAATTTGGTATTTTATATTTTATTTGAGGCATGTTATTTATCGGAGTTGGAGGGGGTTTATGCAAACATATGGAGGTTTATGTAAACATATGATTCCTGTAACATCCCATAAAGAGTTATACATAGAAGTTTGACAGTAAGTCTTCCTGTAGCATGAGGTGCTTCAAAAACAACACATCACCTCAGTTCTTGATGTAAATTATAAACAGCCCAGCATCTCTGGTGAAGATCCTGGTCATTGTCAATCTCTGATGAACAAAAGAACTTCACTGCAGCATAAGAACTTAGAAGAGTTAGTAAGCAGCCTCCACCAAATGTTAAGACCTTTTCAGTGTTTAATTTTAAATGAACTGAATAGATTGATTGGCACATTGATTTGAATAGACATTTAGAAGTCTGTGCTCTTTTGGATCTAGACTTAAAACCTTGGATAAAATAGGAGACTAAGAAAAGAGAAAGAACTTTGGAATAGTGTTGGAGATTGTCTTGTCTTCATTTTAAAAATCGGTTGCTGTATACTGCATAGTTGGACTTTCCAACTACCTTTTGCATCATCTTGATTTATAGATAGCTAACTTCAGTTGAGATTAAAATTCCAGCTGAAACTCAGGGATAGTACGATCTTAATCTCAATGAGAACACACACCTATGCTCCACACTGCCTTGTGTCACGTCTGTAATTGGTGCATGATTGTCTTTAGCGCACACAGTTATTTACTTCTGAAAACATCTTTCAGAGAAGAGACAGGCCTGAGTCCCATGGGACATTGAAGATCAGCATTCTTAAGCGAAGGATGTAGTTGACCAGCTGACTACAGAGAAGTGTCTGACTGGAGTGAGCAAGGACAGCTAAGTCCACTCTTCTTTTATATTGCATGCAAGTCATCAAACATTTGTGATGAAAACTTCTGACACATCCACCAGTATCAGCGGAGATAACTGTCCTCTATTATCCAGGGATCTCTAGCTGTTTGGCCTAGCTATACTGTAATCTTCACATTCTTTCACATTTATTTGGTATTGATCTGGGCAGAATTTTTTCATCAGATTGCTTTGTCAGTGTAAAATGTCAAAAGGTAGACCCACAAATTAAAAACAAACACACAAACATTGTTTTGTTTAAGGAGAAAAGGCACCAAAAATTCAAATTTTGGTAGTGAAATACCCTATTTTGCCATTTTAGGAAAAGATTTCATTTTTTTTCTTTCTAAGTTATTTTGGAAATGAAAATCCTGTTCATACATTGACAAACTATCTTTAAACACTCAGAGTGTTTTGATTGTATCACAACAAAACAATCTTGAGTGAATTGTTTCAGGAAAGATATTTTCAGAGGAAATTTCAAAATTCGGCTATTGAGGTAGAGAAAGAATACAATAGAGTTTTCCAAGAAATGAAAACTGAGATTATTCCTGTACATGCATTATCTAAAGCAGGAACCTTTATTTCAATGCCTACAGATTGGAATATATGAAAAAGAAATAGCTGAAATTAGCTGGCACTATTTTTAATTTCTTCCCTAGATATGTAGCAATTTAGAGAATGGTTACCCAATAGGCTAATATAGAGGAATATGCAATGTAACAGCAGTACAATTTATTTTACGTGGTTTAATGGCAGTGTTAAAATGTAGTGCTTTTCAAGAGCGTGTCATTTTAAAGGAAAAAAATGAGTTATAATCATTCAACTCAGTTTTATATATCTGTACATTATAAACTGTGTGTTCTGTAAAAAAGAACAAAAATTTAAAATTTAAAGTATGATATTTAAAATATTTCCATAAGTTAGTTACAGGATTGTCAAAATTGTTCTACACTTTTCTTTTGTTTTAGAAACAAATTTGAATAATTAGTAAAAAGATAAAGAGCATCTTTCCTAAACATTTCACTTTCTCAGAATATTGACAGATATTGTCAGTCTGTCTCCATTTGTCTGTCTTCAGACACTTATTACTAGTGTGCATAGACCTTGTGCCAGGTTAACTTGATAGAGCAGGCATTTTCCTCCTTATAATAGGGACGATGTTATGCATAAAACTCATAGTTTTTGTGTTACTTGATATCTGGATCTGGATCTAAGTAAAATGACTAAGTGACTATGGACCGGCAGCAGAAGGGATCTTCCTGGTAGCTAGGGTTAGAAGTCAGTACTTTTGTAGAACATTAATATCACTTTAACAAATCTCAGTGAAATACCTTCTAAGACACAAGGTGACTCAGTTGAACACGGTGTGGTTGATAAGTTCAGAAACACTGCGTTGACTTTCCTTTTCCTATATACCTCCACAGTTGAGTATAGACTATTCCTCAGCAAGAATTCTGCTTTCTTCCTATACAGACAGAAACCCCTCCCCTACAAATAAGAGGGTAAAAAAAAGATATATGTCATTTATATAAACCTTGGGAAGAGGCTGACTTCACATTGTTTTTTCCTTTTTTTTTCTTCTCTCCCCTAAATGCCCAAATACATTAACCCTAAAAGGCAAGAGTGGAGTGCCATGTGAAATGCCATCGGATATCTCATCTGGCCTACACCTGTTACTTCAGAAGGGTTCAGGTGTACTCTGTGTCATTTATCTTAGCTGCCAGTCCTATGTAGATGTCTTGGGCATCTCAGGGCAACTCATAGGGTAGTAGATACCTGTTTTTACACAACTCAGTTCTACCCTCAACTTCCACTGATTGTAAGAGATGCATAAACAACTACCACACAACTAGACATGTGCAGGTAGAGACCTAAAATTAGAGTCCTTATTCTTCGAACTGAATCACATTCTTATATTCATGCCCTTTACTTTTAGTCTTTTTTGAAATCTAGTAGGAGTATAATAACACAAACTGAATAGGAATGGATCGTTAAGGAGATCAAAAGGAGGATTCACAAGGGTTCCAGAAGGGAACAAAGCTTCTGAAAAGAAAGCTTTTTAGAGTCCAATAAGCTGTGATATATATTTATAAAATATTACTTATTACATTTCAATTTCCATTCAATATTGAGTCAGGTCAGATGCGTGGCATCCTTTTAATCATCCAGATCAGAACCAGTTGGCAAAGAACACAATGACAGGATCGGGCTAGTGTAGTAGGGATTTCTGCATCCAAACTTTGAATAGGAAAAAGTGGAGAAGGGTTAGATGGGGGAACCTGGTTGTGGGATGGGATGCTTTGAGGAAGAGAAAATAGCAACAGTGGGGAGTGGGATTTAATGGAAGCTCTTTTGAGACAGATAGAAATCAGCTTTACTGACCATGTAGCCAATTTACTTGAATCAAACTAGTCCTCCTCCAGCACTGATTCATACCACACTATATAATGTATTTATAGAACAGAAGGCTATGTAAGTCTCCATATATAACCTTTAAAAATCTTTTCTCACTATATGTGGATAACTTACTCTGAGCTTTCCATTCATTTAAGGGCAGCTGAACGTGAAGACAATTCATTCAAGACATACCACACAAGATTCGGCATCTACAAGGTCCATTTTTGTGGTGAAATGAAGTAGGCTTTTGTTAATCTACTTTGAGTGGTAGTAGACAAAACAGTCTTGCCACTGATTAAGAGCTGTTCAATATTTTCTAAAAATATATGAAAAATGTTTACTAGTTCAGAATGGATTGGTTCTGAATTCAGAGATCAATAGTAAATAGGAGATCCATCATCCATCACATTAGCAGACCTCTGCCTGGCTTTTTCAAGAGGTTTATGATTTTAAAAAGACTGTGCTGCCTTTATTGTGCATTCAGAATAGATGAAATTAGGCCACAAGCTTGTAATGTAAGAATTAGATAAACAGAATGTTTTATTCCGAATCCTTTTAGCAATTACCCTGTGACAGATTTCCTCTAAGTGATTCAACTATTTACTTATAAAATAAAAGTGGTTAGCGTGATGGCAATTTAGTGGTTATTAGGAGGATGCATAGAACATTTATTATAATTAAAGAAAAATATTTTTAAAACTAAGAACAATAGTGCCAGGAGGATGTGCATATTCTGACTGCCATTCTTAAAAGTAAGTCTGAGTTTAAAAGAATGACCGCACTCATTAGAGAGACTTAAGCCATTGTTTCCACTTTCATAAAATTGGTGGTTGGTGTGGAGGACCAGTTTTCAATAACACTGGAAGCCCCGAATTCCAAGCAAATGAACAGAGATTGTATGTATTGCTAATCAGTCTAGCCACAGTCACTTACTTGTTTGAGAGGAGATTTTCATGAACATATCACTTTAAAGATAATGGTTTGATTTGTTGGTTTCGTTTCTGTTTACTCTTTTGGTTTGGGTTCCTAAGAGGACAGAAAAATCATGTGTCTGTCTAATAATTGGCTTAACTGATAACAGATGATAATAAAGGTGCAAGTGTTTCTTAGGCTTCTAGAATTAGAGTCCTGCAAAAGCTTTGGAGGTCTAGATGTAGCAAATGACCATTCTCAGAGCTTAAGAGCCAAATTGAATATTAGGTCTGCCAAGAGTCTTCACAGCAGGGAGACACAGTGAGGCTTTGCAGTTGTTTTCTTTGTAGTAACTACAAGAAAGTCTTTCAGGTGCGTCTGAGCAAAATAGGTGGGTTTATACAGTGCATTAGTTTCACACTCTTTATTCCTATATGGCAGCCCATGAAAAAGTTTTCGGAGGAACACAATATCAGCTGTGAGCAACTCATTTCCATCTGAACAGAAGAGAAAAGACTGATGAGCCTTAGATTTGTTATCTATATTTTAGCCTAATATTTCTGAGGAAAGCTTACTTTCTAATAACAAACAGGATTTTGCAGATGAGGTAGTATAGGAATCACTGATTACAAAATAATACCAAAGGGTTACCTTTCTATTCAAAAGGAAATCATTTTTTAATATTAATTAAAAATGGCATCATTATTCCTGAACTTCGTCTGGATAGAAACAGTAAATCAATAACAAGATTAACAGGAAATTATGAAAGCACGTGGAATTATCACAACTATTCAGTTGACTGAGACATGCTTTTTGAAATGAAATAGTACTTTTCCTGATTCTGGAAGAAGTTATGTGCCAATGCATATAGAATATATACTCCTCTCGCACAAACACCATGAAGCATTTTAGCTGTATTTGAAAGAATTTTGGTTAGCTCTATGAATTAGTTTCCTGTCAGGGTCATTTATTTAAACGAAAAACTAGAAAAATATGCTACAAAATCCAGAGAATTTGATTTCTCCATTCCCTCTTTTTAAAGTTAAAATATAATACTTTAAAATAGACCCAATATAAACTTTTACAATAAAGCATTCTGTCATTCTTTAATATACAAATATCTGTATAAATGTCTGATGAGGGGTATAAAGGTAACAGAGCCAGACTATGCTCAGTGATATCTAGTGACAGAACAAGAGGGAGGCAGCGGCCACAAATTGAAAAACAGGAAATTCCTTTTAAACGTAAGAGAAATATTTTTTTTTTACGGTGAGAGTGATTTACAGCGGAACAGATTGCCTAGGTAGTTTGTGGAGTTTCCATACTTGGAGATATTCAAAACTTGACTGGATACAGTCCTGGGAAACCTGTTGTAGCTGACTGTACTTTGAACAGGAGGATTGGGCTAGATGATCTCCAGAGGCACCTTCCAAACTCAGTGGTTCTGTGATTCTGTGATTCCTCAGAAGTGAATAAATACATAGTTGAAAAATTGAGATATGTTTGTCAAATTTCAGTCAGAACCAATATCACCTATGATGCAAACTATTGAAAAAATTAAAAAAGCAGAAGGGGGAAGTGAAAGATTCCAAGTTACCTACTTGAGATTTGCAAAATGAAAGGTAAATGTATATATATATATATATGTATAAATATATATGTATATTTACACGTATGTATATTAATCAGGAAACATAATCATGAAACAATTTAGGTTGAGAGGAATGTCTGGACATTATCTGGTCCAGCTCTCTGTCAAAATAGGGCCACCTTAGGTCAGGTTGCTCAGAGCCTTGTCCAGCTGAGTTTTGAATATCTCTGAGGATAGAATTTCTACAGCCTCTCAAAGCAATTTGTTCCGATGTTTGACCACCCCCATGATGGAAATGTTTTTCTTAATATCTAATCAGAGTTTCTTTTGATGCACCTTGTGTGTATAGCTTCTCATGCTATCACTGTGCACTTTTGAAAAGTGGATGGATCCATCTTCTCTATTGCATCTCAGCTGTAACTGAAGATAGCTGTAAGATCTTTCGGCCTTCTCTTCTTAAGACTGAATGAACCCAATTTTGTCAATCTCTCCTTGTACCTCCTGCTTCAGAGCCCTCATCACCCCGGCTGGTCTTTTTCACCACAAGGGCATACTGCTGACTCATTTTCAAATCATCCACAAGGACCTCCAGGTCTTCTACTGCTAAACTGTTTTCTACGCAGTCAGTGCTCTACTTGTGCTGTCACATGGGATTATTCTATCCCAGATGGAGGACTTTGCACCTTCCTTGCCTTTGATGAACATTATGATGTTTAGGTCAGCCTATTTCTCCAGCCTGCCAAGATGCTTCTAAATATTAGCCCTACTCTTCTGTGTATTAACTATGTCTCCCAGTTTGTTATCATCTGCCAACTTACTAAGGGTGCATTCCATGCTATCATCCAACTCTTTTATTAAGACATTAAACAGTATATCCTATGGTCGATCATCAAGAATCTCTCCTGATGGCCCTGACTTTTCAAAGGTGATAGAAAGTGGCCTTACAATGACATTACCCAGCTCCTCCATCACCCTTCATTGCATCCCATTGTGTCCCATAGACTTATTTATGTCCAATTTACTTGAGTGGTCCCTAACCTTATCTTTCTCTACTGCTTCACTCCCACAGACTCTGTTCTTCTGCTGAAAACGTATTTATAGAAATCTTGCTTGTTGCCTTTTGCATCCCTTGCTAATTTCAGCTCCGGCTGAGCTTTTGCTTTGCTATCTCCACCCCTGCAAGCTCAGATAATATCTCTGTATTTTTGCTTGGTAGCCCATCACTGCTTCCACCTTCTGAGTACTTCTATTTTGCATTTGTGTTCAGTTAGGAGTTCCCTGTTCATCCATGCTGGTTGTCTGCCATGTCTGCATGCCTTTCTGCATGCTAGAATGGACCATTCTTGTGCTTTGAAGAGGCTGTCTTGAAGATCAGCCAGTTACCCTGGGGCGCTGCCTTTCAGAGCAGTCTTCCATTGAATTCTGTCAAGCAGATCCCTGAACAAGCTGAAATCTGCTTTTCTAAAATCCAGGGATGCAATCCTATTGTTCCTTCTCAGGATCTTAAACTCCGTGAAATCATGATTGCAGCTGAAAAGGCTGCTATTTACCGTCACATCCCTAAACAGTTCTTCTTTATTCGTGAACGATAGGTTCAATGAAGTGCCTCCCTTAGTTGGTTCATGAATCTCCTGTGTCAAGAAATTGTCCTGAACTCTAAAAATTTCCTGGATTGCCTTCCATGTTGTCCTTACAGCAGATGTAAGGGTGGCTAAAATCCCTATGAATACCAGGGCCTACAATCACAAGGCTTCCTCCAGTTGTATGAGGAAGCTTTGGGCATCTAACAGCAACTCTCTCAACATAGAGAAAGAATATTAGTGTACAGATTCTTCAGAGCTGTGCCAACACATTGCAGACCTGTGCAAACAGGTAAGTGCTCATTCACACACACACACACACACACACACACACACTCCTTAAGTTCTATCTATGTATCTCTCTTTAGCTCTATTTGGTTCCCGAGGATGAACACACACAGATTTAAGCTCGTGGTTATAAAGGCATTTATTTTTTCATCAGTCTAAAACACTGTAGCTTTGTGTTCTACGTGAGAATGAATGCTAGCAAAGAAATGATGAAACTTGGTGTTTATCTTCTAACTTTAGGTGTTATTTATATGTGACAATTGATTGACTCTTTGTAGGTAAACCCTCCAAACAAAAATAATATAAAAGAGGAAAGAAAGTAAATAAGGACTTTAAGTATATTATATAAATTCTATATAGTTTCAGGTTGTTGGATTTTGGTGTACTTCCCGTTGGTTGTTTTAGCTTGAAATGCTTACAGGCTACAGATGTGGTGACCTTTATGTTACATGGCATTTTTTGGCCAGCGATACAACTTGCCGTTTAGGTACTTGTGGCCAAATTCATCCCTGCTGGGAAACCATTGTTTTTAAGGCAACTATAGCAACATGGATTTGATCCAGACAGCTCAGTACAGGTAAATGGGAGGAAAAACAAAACAAAAAACAAAAACAAAAAACTTTTTCTCTCACGCCATGTCGCTGCAAATTTAAGGCGAAATATTAGTAACTGTGATGTCAGCCATATTCTGGTATGCATCAATCCAGAAAGTCTTCAGATATAAAATTATTTTCCACCCATTGGCTATATAATTCTTTTATCTGAAACATACAAATATATTGTGATGCACACATTGTTCTCACAGAGGTAGAAATAAAATTGCATTCATCCTTGTTTTGGATCAGTGATGTATATGAACATACATCTCTCTTAGAATATATATACTTCCATCCACTGTGTGAGATCTAGAAAAACAGCTCTTAGCAACAAAGCTATTTTAGTATTTTGCAAATTACAGAGAATTTTAATTGCATATTCCTAGTTTTCTTATTCTTTTTACTACTCCTCTTCTGGTTGCAATCATATCATTAACTGGAACACAGTTTAAATTAAAACTCCTTCTAGGAAGAGAGCATATTTGAGGATTGGAGAATGTGGCTAAAGATAATTGAAGAGATGTTATGCAGAACATCACAGAAGACCTCCGGAGATGGGAAACACTCAACCTCCACATGTGAGGTAGGGTAAATGTAATTAAAATGATTTCTGCCCTGCAGTTTAATTACTTATCATGAACAATTCTAATAAATATCCCCAGAGACTATTTCATTACTTAATAGATCTGGAAAGAAAAAAAAAAAAATCTGCCTATCAATGATAAAACTAAAACCCCTGAATAAAACTAAAAAAAATTATATACCCCTGTGAAGAACTGTTATTCACAGTATACCTAACCTGAAATTATATCAAATCAATATTATCACAGTTTATGCTAATACGCTACATGACTCTAAGGAAGTATCCGTGTCAGAAGGTCAGAAGAGAGCAAGCTAGTGCTACCCTACTGAGCGATTACATGTTAAAATTACCAAGGGCTCAATTCTCCAATTTGCTGAACAAATCATGAGTGATGTTGAGTGTTTTAAGCTTTCAGAGAAGTTGATGAGACTGCCTATAAAGGAATCATTTACATACATAAGGGTTTCAGAAATGACCTTAAACAATAAATCTGGGAGTAGAAAAGGCCAATGGCTACTCTATAATGCTATAATCAAATAATTTTCTGGATAAATATAAATAAATAAATAAAGCATACCTCAAGAAAGCAGAGATCTACAAAGATCCGAAGGAAAAATGACAAGAGACGTACAGGTCTTTGGGCCTAACTTATGCAAATCTTCCAAAGTCAGCATGTTTGCAAAGAAACAGGGAGCATCAACAGTTGAATATATCTCATTTTGTTCTAACTTAATAGTGCCTAAAGGACTATATGCATCTTTTCATGGTACGTGTAACACTCAGGTCCATGAGTTGGCACAGAATCAGCAGTTACTGCTTTCTTTATTATCACTATTAGAGACGGCATCTACTGCTGCTAGTGTTGAACCTAGCAAAGAAGTTCTGGCAATCTGTGTCAGATTTATTTGTATAACAACCACTTGTATTCCTTCTCAAGCTTCATTGGTGCGCACACGTGTGTGTGTGTGTGTGTGTGTGTGTGTGTGTGTGTGTGCGCGCGCGCGCGTGTGTTCGCGTGTGCGTGCACTCTTGACCTGTCAGTCTGGTTAAAGCTTTAGGAAAAAGTTTCCCAGTAACTCTAAGAACAACTTTTTTTTTTCTTTTTCTTTTCCTAATAGTATTATTCTTCTAATAACATACACTGGCTAACTTTAGCACAAAGTGCCTAAGTTCTTTTTACTTTGTCGCGTGGCTTGTCGAAACCAGAATCAAGGCTAACATATGAGTGAAATTTTCTTTATTTTATACCTATAATAATAATAATAATAATAATTCAATTGTGTCATAATTAATTACAGTCTAACCATTTTAAGTATTCAAAGAAATACATATATTTTATAGATAATTCAATCAAGCGACTTGCATCAAAAATATTTCAGTGAGAAGACACTGTAGGGATCATCATGATATAAAAAGGATCAAATAATTTTGTGAATGTTTTTCCTATACTCTTTGAACATAGTATAATTATCATAAATATTTGCAGAATAGCAAAAGATGACAAAAAACTTGCAGATATTATGTACCTCAGAAGAAACAGATTTTAATACCCTTCTCTATAATAAATCTCAGAATTATAATGCATCAATCTCCCACTTATTATTGGCCATTTAATTATGTTTGTGTGAGTGGCATTATTCTTTTCATCCTATCAGGCCCCAGTTGCTTTTAAATCTTGTCTAGAAGAATACTTACAAAATGCTTTCAAAGAATGACATCTCTTGATCTTTCATGTGTTACTGTTGTGCTTTAATTTTGAAACTAAAACAGCCTTCCATGAAACCTATCACTTTACAGCAGTAGACATAAAGAAAAGCTGTATTTTTATCAGCAATCTGTAGCACTGACCTCTTTGTGTATTTCTTTACTCGGCTGAAGAAGTTTGGTTTTCTCCCAAGAGAGTGACTGGGTGTTTATACCTCTTCTTACGTTATTCCTGGCACTCTTGATGGGTAGTTTGGATTGTGATTATTGACTGGAGGGGTGAGTTAGAGTATTGACTGCTCGAGCTCTTAATACAATATAGCCTCCTGAGGGTGTTTGATGTAGGACTTTGAACTGTATCAAACTACCAGTATTTTATCTGTATGAAGCTCAGTACCTATATGTGCATATATACAAACACTCTTCACTCAGTGTCAATGGAACAATGCTGATTTATAACAGCTCTTAAGGTTATGATTTTTTTTTTTAGTTAAATTAATAGTGATGTTATTTTTAACTTGCAATTGTTTACTTTTTTTTAGGGTTTTTTTTTTAGTGTTTAAATGAGAGAGACTGATGTGTATTTTGTAAAAATAACATAGCACACTAATTTTTTTTTTTTTTTTCCAGCAGCAGACAATGCCATTCGCATTGGTTCCTTTCATGATCTTGTTCATGGGGATTTTGAGCTTCAGGTGAGGGATATGAAAGAAGCTATGTGATGCCAAATCAGCTTATACTTCTGTGTTTGATTAGGTGTTTATTTTCATAAAATCTTGACTCTTGCCAATGAGGAATGGATGTAATAGGCCTCAGTCATAGGACCATAGGATAATTCAGGGTGGAAGGGACTTTAGAAGGTCTCTTTTCCAAAATCCTACTCAAAGCAGAGTCAGATCAGAGTTCTCAGGGTTGGTCTTCAAAATCTCCCGGGTGGAAACTGCACAGTCTCCCCAGGTAACCCGTTCCACAGCTTGACTGGACCAGTGGTGGAAAAAAAAAAAAAAAATCTCATTATAACCAGTCTGAACCTATCTGGTTTCAATTTATGCTCATTGTCTCTCATCTTTCTACCTTGCACTGCTGTAAAGAACTGTCTTCTGAATTACAGCCCGCAGACACTGATGGGCTGTTCAATTCCACCTCCCCCTGCAAGCTATCTGTCTCTTCATTAGGCTGGACAAGCCCACATCCCTCAGTCTCTTCTCATAAGGCATGTGCTCTAGCCCGCAACCATCATGGTGGCCCTCCACTGAACCTGCTCCAGTTTACCAATGTCTTTCTTATGGGTGAGGGGGTGAAGGGGCAAAACTAGATGCAGTATGCTAGATATGGTCTACCAAGTGCTGAGTAGAGGGGGATAATCCCTTACCTTGATCCAGTGGTTGTGCTCCTTTTAATATATCCCAGGAGGCTGCTGGCCAACTTTGCTGCCACAGCATACTGCTGAATGACATACAGCTTGTTGTCTGCCATGACCCCGGGGCCTTTTCTGCACAGCTGCTCCCCAGCCTGTAGAGTTGCAGGGGGTTCTTCTTTCCGAGGTGCAGGACTTTACATATGTCCTTGTTACACTTCATGTTTCTGTTGCTCCGTTCCTCCAGTCTGTCTAGGTCCCTCTGCGTAGCAGCGCTGCCCTTAAGCGTATTGACTGGTCCCTCCAGTTTGATAACATCGCAAACTTGATGACCGTGCACTCCATCACCTCCTCCAGGTCACTAATAAAGATGTTAAACAGAAGAGGTCCCTGTGTTACTTTGCTTGTAACTGGCCTCCAGGTAGAGAATGACCCATCACCTACAACATAAGGAGCCTGATCGTCCAACTAGCTTTTTAGCATTTGGTTGCCCACCCATCCAGACTGTAAATTCCTGACTTGGATAAGAGAATGTTGTGGTGGGAGACAGTGTTGAAAGACTTACTAAAGTTGAAGTAAATGACATCCACTGTTCTTTCCTGGTCCACAAATCCAGTCATTTTATAAGAAAAGGTAATTGGGTTGGTCAGGTATGACTTACCCTTGGTAAATCCATGCTGACTGTTCCTAGTCACCTTCTTCTCCTTCATGGGCCCAGAAGTGGCTTGCAGAAAAATAAAACGTGTCTGCAGAATTACTTTCATAAGAAAACTTCACATCCTATTTGTATTAGAATTTGCGCTGCTTCAGCAGTAGCTTGTGAACAATTTTTCCTGAGGTTGTAATGACTGCATGTACGGACTTCAATGGTCTCTCACTCCTACAGTAACGTACAATGGATAAAGAAAGGCTCAGAAATGTATTCTTTACATTTAATTAATTTATCACAAGGCAGTGCATTATATGTATATTACAGGGAAAATCTAGAGTAAAGACTGTGAAACTTGTGTCTCTCCTTCATTTTGTCCTTCTTATTTATTTTTACCTTCTTTATTCTGATTTACATGCTCTTATTCCCCTCTCTTATTCCCTTCTTGTCCAAAGCATTTATTATATTGATACTGAATAAATTATAGCCCTATGTTTTTGGCGCTAAAACAGCATTTTGAACTGGACTTGCTTATGAAGACAAAATCTCTTTGTGATCAATCTATTTGGGAATGTATGCCTTATACATTGTGCAGTAATAAAAATCTCTTCAAAATAGTAATGTGTTACCTATAAAGTATGAACTCCTTTGTTTCTCTTTCAGTCTTTTGATGATTTCTTTTGTAACTGTTCACTTAAAATTCTATGGGTAGTTCACTTAAAATTTTTATCTATTTGTGTGACCACCAAAGTAAATTTTTTAAAAAGTTCTCTACTGAACTTTAAAAGTTCATCTCTTTTAAACTGAGGAAATTGTAGAATAACAAAAACAACAAAAAGAAATATAAAAAAGAGATTCATTCATGACAGAATATAGAGGAATGAGAACCTTTCCTGACAGCAACTTGGAAATGCTCTATAATTTTTAGGGGGATATAATAGAAGTTTCAAGATAAATGGGTCAGCCCATGAAACTCATAATGATTCTATTTTCCTGCAGGAGGCTTCTGACTCAGGGAAATACTTGAAAACTGAGTTACTGGTAGCAGCAGTACATATAGCAATCTGCTTAGAAAGTGCAGATTTCCAAACACAACATAACTGCAGGTGATCCTGACTCTTGTCGAAGGTTTGGATAACATAAACTCTTCAGACGCCTCCGAGTCTTACTCTCTGTCCTTTCTGTATAACTCTCTGATTAGAGAGAGAGGAACAAACTGTGGTGAATGCTTATACTGGGGGGAAAAATGAAAAGAAGTATTTTAGGGATTACATTAGAAGTTTTAAGGTTAATACTTGAATAGTGTTAAAGCAAATGTTAACCCTTTCTAGTGAAAATACCAATTAACAAATCAGTTTGGTTAATGAGTGATGAATGTTAAAAAGTGAAAATAAATAATAAATATTTTTATATTTGTTTGTTTCAAAAATAATATCTTATTACCACACAGGATTGGCCCTGGTCCCTAAGAGAAAACATATATCATGTACAAAGATAAAAATATTGCTCTCTGTTTTGGAATCGTGTCTCTTCTGTCACGTCAGATGGTAGATTAATTTTGTAAGGACGCAGAGAGAAGGCTTTTCAAATACGCATGGTGCTGGCGTAACTCTTCATCAGGGATTTTAGATGGCCAAAGCTATTATTTGGATGGATCCAGACTTACTTGAGTGCGGTGTGTTCTTGAAACTTGCTGCCTGAAAATGCAAGCTGGACTTTTCTTTTTTTTTTAGCATGTGGCTTGAATGGAGCAAATTATATTCTCGGTTACTGATTTTAATTTTATGTATCATTTTCAGATGAGTAAGAGGGTAATGATAGAGTTCAAAAGGCTAATACTCATATCACAGTTAAGACAGGAAATTACAAACTGTTACTCTGGGTGCTAATTCGTTACTTGTTAGAAAACACTCTGGATAAAAAAGGTCAGGTAGTGGCAGCAACTCATAAATAGGTTTTGACATGTTTTCGCCTTCCTGCTACTAGCTCAAAAATATCAAAAGTGAGAAAGCAGTGAGATGTAGCTCCGGGTATCTGCTAGTCCAACAAATAAGTGGTTGACAATGTATCTGAGAGCAGTTTGACTGAAAGCGGCTTTACATGACATTCCGCCATCTAGATTTTGCAACTGTTCTTACTGCCATTGGACGCTGAGAAAGAAGAAGTTCCAAGAGGCCTTTCAAAGAGGTCATTGCAGCAGCTGAGAACTATCAGGGCATTGGGAAAGCTCTGATTTTTTTTTTTTGTTTTTTGTTTTTTTTTAATTACATGTACCTCTTGCACCAGGAAAGACTTGGAGTAGGTTTAGCCCAAAGCTGGAAACATCTGTGAAATGGTTAAGAAGCTTTTAAGACGTGATTTATGCCCCCAGAATATGTTCTGATTGATATAACAGAAGTGGGTGTGACCCTGAATGAATCAGAATCAAACTGATGGAAACATAAATGTCTGAAATGCGCTAGTCTAGAAATGAATTTTGTGGTTCAGTGCAGAAATGCTTTTATTAGCACTTGCTTTGTAACCAGGCTTATAGAGATAGAATAGTACAGAATTGCCTGGTAATGCAGAGCATAGATTCAGTTATACAACATATGTTTACCTCATACTGTTGATAGCACAGGGACATATAATTCTTAATGAGAAGGAAGCTGCAAGAATCCAGCTACTGCTTAAGTGCATTCACAATAGAAATTCAGAAAGAAATCTGCAATGTTAAAAATTAAACATACAACCTCTGCTTACTGCAGAATTTTCTGTTTTCCCGCTTAGAATTTTCTATTTGCTTTATTTGCAGATTCAGTCTGATGCTTCATCATATTACATTCAGTTTATTCCTAGATGATTAAAGGTGTTATTCAGGTCCAGCTGGACTGGATGAGGTTGATAACTCTATTCACAGATCGCTATGTTTAAAGCATCAAACTAAAGCAAGCAGGTGTGCCACACTTCCTAATAATAGCTCATTCAGCATATGACCTGTGGATCTGCTAATGTGTCCAGTAAGAACAGAACATGAGCCATATGAGAATAAGATCTTTAGTAGGTAAATAGAATTTTAACACATTTGAGACTTGTCATCATGACTTACAGTTTGATTTTAAGCTATCACTAAGAAGAACTTGCTGTTCCCAAATGGACCTGTACTGAGCAACTCAAGAGAAATTCAAAATACGTAGATAGCCCACAGCTTGCAAAATCATCTTCACTCCAACACATTGTGTGTCATCTATTAGTTATCTAATGAAAAGGAAGATGAAATAAAGGTTACTTGAGCCACTAAGAAATATGAGACTGGGAAATTTAAATAAATACAATTTTAAAATCTTCAACAGAATCTATATTTTCGATGTTTTCAGGGATTTTTAATAGTGTTTCTATTCATAGTTTCTTATCAATCAAGAATGCTAATTCAAGAATGAAAATTCTGGGTGAAACTATGTTTTCTTATTTTCTTATTTTTAAAGTATAGGAAATTATTTGCATACACACACATGTATGTTTATGTACTTTATTATAATTCCACAAAACAATCATTCCCTCAAAGGAATGTATGAAGCATAACATTTTTTGCTTTCTGAAGGTTATGCCTAACCATTTTTGAGATATCACCAGATGTAAGTATAGAATCTAAAGGGAAAAAAATTGAGTTAAGTTAGTTGAAAGAGCAAGCTCACAACACCAGGTTAGTTTTAATTCGGATTGGCAATTTGTCAGAAAGCGAAAAAATAATGTGACCCTCTGAACAATGTACCTTGAGTACCATTTTCAAAAACAAGTGACTTCAGGGGCTACTTTTACAAAGTGTTTTGCCTTGGAAGTTTCAGTGAAGCTCAGAGTAAGGATCTCACAAAACTATAGTACACAAATCAGAGTTTCCAGAAAGGCTTTATACAATCATGATTCTTTAAACAAATTGGACAGACTTTTAATGAATTCTTACAGATATTTTCCACTTGCTCCAACTCAGGGAAGTTTTTCCTAGGAGCAGCCAGAGTTGTTTAGGGTCCTTTTATAGGGCGCTCTAGTTCTTTTATACAGCATAACAAGGGCAGTGAGGCCCCTTGAAGGCTGTGGATAGTCAGGGAGTTTGGAAGATATTATTCCTTATCTTAAATGCTGTTTGAAAGTGGATGTTGTCACCAACTAACAAGTGAATCATAGCAATGCATGTCATTTCCTAATAAGTTACCATACATAATTCTGAAATCTGTCACTAGGAGCTAAGTATAATAGTATACCTGAAACAAGGTAGAAAAAACACCCATCTGAATCTAGAGAGGTGAAAAAGTATCTTTACACAAACGATTAATTTTTATTTTGCATACCTGTGTTTATTTTATGCCTTAGATGTCTCAGTAGGAAGGTAAGCACTAAACATTTTATGTCTGCATTAATCTTTTAAAAGCACTACAGCCTACTGTATGTTTAAAATATAAATGCAAATCTGAATAGTGATAGACAGTAGAGCAACTTCCATTAGTTACAAAAAAGACAGTCCAGATTGATGGGGAGCATTGGGGACCTGTAATACACTGTAGGAATGTATTGGCTGCCCTCACTGTTGGATGAAAAATCTTGGAAATAGAAGTTAAAGACAGAAAGATAGATTAGATTTCATCCTTATTTAGGGCCTGACTGTCCTGTAATAATTGGGGGAATGGGGGAAAGGTAGAGGTTAATGTGCTCACAAAGATAGAGAGGGACAAGTTGCAGGAAATCGGAATTTATGAGGAGAGGCAAGAAGAAATGGAAAGGAGAGCTTGGAAAGGGAATGCCTGGGATTGTGATAGAGCCTGAACTTCATAAAGAGAAATGGACTGACAGATGATATGGTACAAAGCAAGGAGATGCAGAAAACTGTAGACTACATCTGGTCAGGGAATGGCAGAATCTTCATCTTCTCAATAACACCTTGTTACATGTAGAGCTTTGGCATGTGACTCGGAGCCACATGCACACTCAGAGAGAGTGCAATAGTGAAACTGATTTGGGGAAATTGGTTCAAATGGTGCCTACACATTTGGGGTCTCAAGTTCAGGGTAGCAAGCACCCAGGCTAAGGTCCCAATTCCCAGTGAGACTAATACTCAGATCATGAAATTCATAAATTCAGAATCTTATTTCATAGAAGTTAAATATAGGACCATACAAGCATACATATTTTGTTATAGGAATCCCTAAAAATAGTTGCTGGTAATGCGGGATTTCTACTGTTAACAAAGAATCATATCTTTAGTCAGTCCTTTGTTAACTTAGCAACTCTCAATTTTATCAAAGAGGGCTAGATCCCCAGAAATCTCTCTGACAGAGCAGATCCCAGAATCTGGAAGATTATCCAATTACAATTTGGAGAAGCTTACAGTAAGAATGACTGAATACAGGTAGAAGTTTCTGAGAGCATCAGGAAAAGAGAAAAAAACAGTGTGAGAAAGTGTGTGGGAGAGAAAGGACTTCACTTTTTCATGAGTAAAGTGATCAGATACATGTCTTTAAGCTTTCTGGTGGGTGGAGTAAAGGTCCCTGCTGCTGGATTAGACCGTCTTGCTTTCCCTCCTTCCTTCTTTTCATCTACTTCTCTCTCTCCCTTCGTCTATTTGCAGACCCCATATCTATATGAAAAAATTACTTTCATTATTAAGGAGTCTTTTTAGATGTACATGAGTTAACAAAAGTGGGATCTTAGCTCTGTGTAGGGCAGTACTGGTAGAAAATGAAAGATTGCTGTTCCACCAGGACTGAATCTGAGGAGTAGTTAATGGATGCTGTTCCTGGGAACACAATGGAGGCTCCAGAAAGCCATTACCTTGGAAATCCCACCCTGAGCAGGATCTTCAAGAGCTAACAGCAGCTCTTTCTAGCTCATTGTAGGTACTGGCAGTCATTGCATTCATTGAGATCATGCTTGACCAATCTGAGAGCCTTCTCTGATGGAATGGCTGGCTGGGTAGATGAGGGCAGAGCAGTAGGTGTGGTCTACCTGGACTTCAGCAACTGAACTTTGACACTGTCTCCCATCACATCCTCGTAGGTAAACTCAGGAGGTGTGGGCTGGATGAGTGGAGAGTGAGGTGGATGGAGAACTGGCTGGATGGCAGAGCTCAGAGGGTTGTGGTGAATGGCACAGAGTTTAGTTGGAGGCCTGTAGCTAGTGGTGTCCTGCAGGGGTCAGTCCTGGGTCCAGTCTTGTTCAACATATTCATCCATGACCCGGAGGAAGGGACAGAGTGCACCCTCAGGAAGCCTGCTGAGGATACTAAACTGGGGGGAGCGGCTGACACACCAGAAGGCTGTGCTGCCATTCAGAAGGGCCTGGAGAGGCTGGAGAGCTGGGCGGAGAGGAACCTCCTGAAGTTCAACAAAGGCAAGTGCAGGGTCGTGCACCTGGGGAGGAATAACGCCATGCACCAGGACAGGCTGGGGGTTGACCTGCTGGAAAGCAGCTCTGCAGAGCTGGGAGTGCTGGTGGACAACAAGTTAAGCATGAGGCAGCAGTGTGCCCTGGTGGCCAAGAAGGTCAATGGTGCATCCTGGGGTGCATTAGGCAGAGTGTTGGCAGCAGGTGGAGGGAGGTGATCCTGCCCCTCTCCTCAGCCGTGGTGAGGCCTCACCTGGAGTACTGTGTCCAGTTTTGGGCTCCCCAGTATAAGAGAGACATGGCACTACTGGAGAGAGTCCAGTGGAGGGCTGTAAAAAAAGATGAGCATCTCTCCTCTGAAGAAAGGCTGAGAGAGCTGGGCCTGTTCAGCCTGGAGAAGAGAAGACTGAGAGGTGATCTCATCAATGTTTACAAGTATCTGAAGAGGGGGTATCGAGAGGATGAGGCCAGTCTCTTCTCCATGGTGCCCAGTGATGGGACAAGAGGCAACAGGCAGAAACTGAACCACAAGAAGTTCTGTCTGAATATGAGGGAAAATTTCTTTCCTGTGAGGGTGACAGAGCCCTGGAACAAGTTGCCCAGAGAGGTTGTGGAGTCTGCTTCTCTGGAGATGTTCAAAACCCACCTGGTTGCGATCCTGTGCAATGTGCTCTAGAGGACCCTTCCTGAGGAGGGGGGTAGGACTAGATGATCTCCAGAGGTCCCTTCCAACCTTGGCCGTTCTGGGATTCTGTGATTCACACAAGGAGGCTGTATTATCATCCCTGGAAGAAGAATTGCACTGTATGCACACTCATGCCATGCAGACTACAGGTTTTGCCAAAGCTGAGCTGGCACAGGAGAATGTCCGATTGATTTAGAAACATTTGAGCTAGACTGCCGGATTAAGCCCATTTACTCTTCTTTATTGCCAACAACTCCTGCCTGGCTCATGCTTAGGCATGGCTGGGCAAACTTTACTGTTCGATGCTTGCAGCATCAGATCTGACCCTCCGCTCCAGCCAGCGTGGCTGTAGGTTAGTTGATTGCCCAGACACAAGTTGGGAGCTCTGTGTTACAACCCTCACTTTTACTGCTGAGCAAGATTAAGACCAAGCTTTGGGCATTTCATGGCTCTGCCTGCTCATTGCTTCCTTTGTGCTTTTGGGAATAAATCTAACTCATAGCATATGTGTTTTCTGGGCTTGTCAAGACTTCAAGATGTTCACTGTGATCGTGCAGGAAGCTTTCTTCATTCTCCCAGAAGACTGTCTACTCCAGTTTGACAACAAAGGCTCCCAGACATCAGAGGAACTGATGAAGAATTAAACAGAGATAGAGAAAATAATCCTTGGAAAGGTGTTCACACTTATTTTTAAGTGTTTAGTTGTTTTTAGAAGGTAAAGAATGCCCATGAAATGGCAATTTTGTGGACAGATAGTTGCATAGAGGCCCTCAGAACTGATTTTTGTTTGTTTATTTGTTTGTTTGTTTACTTTTTGATTTTAATATTTGAAGTATATTTTCCAGTCCCTTATCTAATCACTCCTAGATGTGGACTTCCATCTTTTTTAATCTAATAGATAGGTTTTTTTCCCCCCACAGCTCGGTGTAATTTTCCTCTTTTTAACTTTAATTTCTTCACTTCTAATTATATTCTCTTGTATCAGGCTAAATTATTCCTCTCCTTTCTTAGTGTTTACTGCTCTCAGATGTCTGTAGTTGTTTATTAAGTAATCTCTCCACCCGAGCCTAATTACTTCACTAAACTATTTGTATTTATCCTTTTAATCTTTTATAACAACTAAGTCCATTCATCCCTTTAATCATTTCCATGACTCTTCTTCAAAAAGCCTTTTTTTCTGAGCTTTTCATGACTTACAAAATCCTTTCTTTATTTTTTCCTTGTTAAACACTAATTTAAAATTTATATTTTATATCTTAACCATGTAAGCAACCATCCCTTTATAATTCTTTTCATCAATTTTTAATAAGTCACTTTTTCTCATGTCAATTTTCTCTTTATTTGTAAGTCTGTTTTAACATCTTTTTATCTTGTTGGTTTAAGTATGGTTACTTGCCTTTTCCTTCACTTGTATTTTGTAATTTCTTACTAGACAACTGCTGGATGGATAGGGAAAGATAGAAACAGAGATACACAATCCAGCTATCAATGATTTTGGATTCAGTGAGAGAAAACACTTCTAGCATGTGTATCCTCTGTGGGCATCTATCTGGTCCGAGTTCTGTGCTCTTTCCCATATGCATCATCTGCTTTTGTCTAGTACTGACTTCAATCCTGACATTATTTTTTTCGGTCTCACTTTGTACACATACATACTTCATCTCCCATGTGGCACACAGAGCGTGTTTTCTTTTTTGCATTTCAACAATGTGTCAAGCAGTTTTACAGTATCTGCTGACTGATGATATTCCGCTGTGGAGCAGTTTGGACAAAATTAAAGGTGAGTTACAAAGATATTTTTGCAAAAGGCTTGACAAATTCGATGAAATGCAAATGAACTTATTCTCTAATTTCATTGATTGACAAAGCTTTAACTAGTTGGGGAGACAATGAATTGTTTTTAAACCTTGTGTCAAATATAAAGCTGTGACTTAATGTCTACTGTTACTAAATACAAATGAAATTGCGTCTGCAGGAGTATCAAGAGACATGAGCATTTAGGGAGCAGAGCAACTTAGCTAACTGATGTTGCTAAATAGACTTTCATTTCTGCCTGCCTGTGTACTATTTTAAGTCTGTACAGCTGAATAAGACTTATCAGGAATAGGAAGACCTGACAATACTGAATTAGACAGAAGTAAAGGTGGTGGAAAACATAGGTTTGACCTCAGGAATACATATCCTTGCAAACAGCAATCTCCTGGCTCCACCAAAATGTGAACTGTACTATTTCCTTTAACTAGACCGCTATTCTATCCTTTGAGCCTATGTTGATGTGGGTATCTCTAACAAATGCTTGGCTTATTCTTAGCTGTATAAACACTTACTACCACATCAGTTACCTGTAGTTTTCCTTCAGTTTTCTTGCTATCTCCATTTCATACATGCTTATTAGTGGAAGGATGATTTTAGTAGCAATGGGTGAAAATTTCTACATTATTTTTACAATACATGTAGATTCAGTAGCATTGAAAAACCTCGAATATTGAGATTCTTTAATTCTTTTTCAGATAGCAAGGCATGCATACTTTCCTATATTTTCAGAAGAAAAAATCTATTTAATTTGGTTTATTTCATTAAAAAAGCTGTAACTTATTTTGAAGTTGATATATCAAAGAAAATACTCTTGCAGATCTTAAAATACTATTTTTAATTCGTTAGTCCGTTATTCAAATAGGAATGATTTTTTCTCCAAATCGCCAGTTACCGACTGCCAGAAATAACAAATTCTTTTAATTTGTTCTACTTTCCTTGCATTGCTATCCTTTTTCTCTCTCTCATCCACCAGCCTTACAAATAAACAAACAGACAAACAAACAAAAGCTTACAACATAAGTACACTCAAACATTCTTATATTAATTTTATATTCATTTACATTTATTTTTTTTTTAGAAAGGGTATTTGCTTGAACACACTTTTCTAATTTTTTCATATAGTCTTCATTGCATGTTATATTGACTAATAATAGATGAGAGAACACATCATTGACTTTTTTCTTTTTTTCTGTTGACAGTTTCTCTATTTTCAATGACTGTGCCCCTTTAATGTGCAGACTTCTTGCACTGTACTTGCAGCATTTCTGTATACCCAGGAAAAACACAGTTCTTTTTGTACCTGGAATACTTTGCATTTATTAGGAGTGAGAGTAGATATTCACACCTCTACATTCCCAACCAGATATAGATGAAATACTCTACCTATATGGAGATTGAAAACTCCACTAACATGCAGCGTAAAATAGAGTCTTAAAACTGCATATATTTAGGCTTAAGATGAACCTTAAGATCTACCCAGAAATGTCTTCAAGCAGTGAGCTCTAAGATCAAGCAGTGCATGTTTTTTTGCAAATTTATATCTTGTGCTTTAAACCAGTTCACAAGTACAATTCCGGTGTTAACTTCCAATTCCAATCCAGTATCTACCTAATTGTTTTTAAATTATACTCAAATTTATATAAACAGATATAAAATGTATTTAAAACTGACAAATGCTGAGGAAAAATATATAATCTGTATTACTTTTGCTGATCATAGATTTAATTTAAATAAAAAGGTTACCGCTACAAACACTTTTACTCACTGCAGGGAGGGGCTTAGGTATCAGCAAAGATTGGGGAAGGAGGAAGGTCAGTCTTTATGGTGTTTAACTCCCTGGGAAACTGAATAACTAAGTCTAGTTGTCTGAATGGTTTCTATGCCATAGAAATTAAAAATAAAATTGATCCTCAGGACTGGTTATATTTTATCCATGTGATTCTAGATGAATTACTAGGATTCTGGTTTCAGTTACTCATCTAGTACTATTGCAGAAGCAAAGTTCAAACCCTGGACTCAAGTTTTAGAAAAAATATATATTTTTTAAATGTGAACATATAATACTTTCTAGATTTTGAGATCACACCAAGTTTTGTAGGCACTGAATGACTTCTATTTGCTTTGCTCTAGCCCAAAAAGAAGTTAATGCAGGTCATTCACTTTAGCAATTTTTGGTAGCACTGACTCTGCTGTTTTCATTTGCTCACAGAATATATAGAAATGCTTTTAGCATTGCTGAATTATACATGACATGAACTACGAAATGAATGGATACTCACTTAGAATGATTCTGTAAATACTCTAAAACATCTATGATATTAAAATAAATTTCAGAAACCAAATTAAAGGTTGATTTTAGTCCAATTAGATTTTAATTTCATATTTCTTTGCATATTTATTTCCTCAAACTATTTCTTCAAAAGATGGAAAACATACCAAAATATCAGCTTTCAGAGTGAAAAATGTACAATACTATTGCTTCAAAGAAAAAACATTATGTGGATTGCTGATGAAGCAGCACAATAAATATTGAAAAGTGCTTTAAATATACCACATTGTAGATATTTCTAATACATGGAGCCAGAACAGTAGGCTGTGTGAATACAAAAATGTTTCCCTGATTTAATTTTTTGTACAATGTATCAGGCATTAGTCTAGAAGAATCAGTGAAATTTTTTCATTGAGGTTCAGAAAAGAACAATTCTCATATAACTGAAGGGGGAAAAAAACAGCTGCACGACTTAAAAAAAATTTAGCAGCCTAGAGGAGGTATTGTTTTAGTAATACAGGTTCCTTTTACCATGTAAACACAGTATTGGAAAATAGAATTTTACAGGGGTTACAGGAACTACATGCAAGTGAGCTGCACATTGAGAAGATACACGGGAAGCTGGAAGAAGAGGAAAGCTATCTCTTTTGTAGGACATGCCTTCACTAAATCAATTTTTCTGAACTTTTATAATGGAAGAACAAGCTCAGTTATCAGTTTAATGCCCTGAGAGAGTATATGTTGTATTTATTTAGATTTGTGTAGTACAGATGTTCACCTATGATTTTGTATGCCCAGGAGGTTGCTCCTTATTGATGCAGGAAGCATTCACATCACATCCTCTTCCTCTCTCACTCCATTTATGCAGTAGCACTCAGGAGGTCCTATTTATTTATTATTGTTTGTGCGGTCAGTTAGCACAACTAACTACTGGTGCTCCAGCACTATGCATTTGCAATATCAATTTCTGGTGACAAGAGTGGCAACCTGCTGAGGTTTGAGGATAATCAGCAGCAATAACTGAGCTGCTCCCAAGAGCAGGAGGTCATTTGTGCAACTCATCACAACTGCTAAACAAGAATTAATATTTCACAAAAGCACATCTGGATATGATGTGATGGGACACTTTGAGAAACCTAACGTGAATCCATTCAGGCCATGGAAGTCTTAATCAGAAAGATTTCTTCATTATCTCAGAGCAAATGAGGTAAATGATCTTGAACAGAAGCTGACTTTCTCTGGATAGTCTGCAGGGCTTGCTCAGTAAGAAGCTTAAACTAGCATCAATATAAACTGAAGAAATTCACGTGAGTGAAACCCACATCATCCAAAAGGGTGATCATCCTAGGGAATTTACAGGAAAACAAGGGACTAAACCATATCAGCATCACCTGACAAGACCAGTTATTCCCATCTATGCTGCAGAAAGCAATCACAACACATCAGATGCAGATTCAGCAATGCTGAGTATCATTTCTACAGGAATGAAGGTCATATCAGATGACATTATTAAAAGGCAGCACTCTTAGCAAAAGGAACATGACAAAGAGTCTCATCCTCAAGTAACAAAAAAAAAAAAAAAGAGAGAGAAAAGAAATTCATGCATAATGAGGTGAAGAAGCTTTATATTCAGAGTATCTAAGGTAGATCTTGAGCTCTGAAGAGCTTGCAACAATGCTCTTTAATTAACATGGCTGAAAAATTGAAGTCAGCCCTCTATCTGGAACGAAGATAATCACTGAAGACACATTCTGTCATTCCTTTTTACATTACTCTCCCAAATTCTCATACTTACCAGTTAATCTTTGAGGCTATTGACAGCAAACCAGTATCACGGCAAAAATGTCAGACTAATACTTTAGGCACCTTCTCTGAAGGAAAACTGCTTCTTATTATTGGAAAGTGTAAGTAAAGAATCCTCTTCTGAACTGCAGCTCAAGACTGCTGCTGAGCTTGAGAATCTCTTCGTCAAGGAGGTCCTTAAGCCAGTTACAAAATGGGCTAAACCAACTGCATCAGCTGTATCTGTGAGGAAGGTAAGCACATTATAACTATAGCACTCAAGCAAGACACACATCTAGTGTCTTCTGTTAAGCAACTCTTTGCCACTTAGGCTGGAGAACAACTGTAAAATTTGATCCTGTTCAAGTAAATGACATTGTCAATGATAAGGACTCTGTAGATGTGTGAACAGCAGTCACTGACTTCTTTGAGTCAAGTATTAAATATGGAATTTGTGCTATTCGGGGCATTTTCTAGCCCCTAGTGTAGACACTAACTTCCAGAATTTCAGGTGCTTCAGCACATTTCAACAGTGTACTGATTGTGGATTTATATGATGATAAACTTATTAACAAATTTCAAGAAGTTTGCATTGACCTCTGATAGTCTGGTAGCCATGTTAAAAAACAAAAACAATATAGGGAAATGGGAGTAGGGATTATCACCTTCTTGAGCTACTGCAGTCATAGACAGGGGCTACATAGTTATATATGCTCCATAGGACAAAGTGAAGGCAGTTTCTAACACCTCTCAGTCAAAATCTAAACCATGATTCTAGATTTTCCTTCTAGAATTTCTGCCTCAGCTGCCTGCCACAAGAAGCGACGATCACTAAACCTCCTTCCTGCTTTCTTAACAAGGCAGTTCCACAGAAATTGACTTTCTGGCATGAAGTGAATTTCAAAAACGTGAGCAAGTGACCAACATGAAATTCCACTCATTCACTATGACAAACAGACTCTGTTGATTCTCCTGTATGATGTCTCAGGCATTGGAGTCAATCTCTGGGATGCATTACCAGATGGGAACAAAGTACTGATCACTTCCTATTCGAGAACTCTGATATCAACTAAATGAAGGTATACACAAGAAAAGTTCTTACAATTGAAATTCTAAATAATGTCCATAGTTACAAGCTGAGGATTTGTACACACCACAAGGATGTTCTAGAAAAGACAAGCTGACATCGACAGTTACATCTTGATGACTGCGGAGATGGTGTCTTTGATTGCACAGATGTTTGCAAACTAGAAAATTTAACTTGACAAGCTGGCTGCTGATGTATTGTCAAAGTATTCTCACCTCCATCTGAAAAGCTCATATTAGAATCACTCCCTGATTGGTCTCTACAGGTCAGAAACGATTGTCAGTCATCCAATAAAGACACAGTTCAATCAGGAAGGAGGTCCAGAAGGGAAACTGGTTGTTAGAGTTTAAATAATTTCTTTTTCATTTTTCAACATGAGCAGGCTGTGAAAAAAGAATCTTCTCATGGGGAAATAATATTATCCTTCCTGACTGAGCTGTCTTAAAGACTCACTAGCAAATCTCATCTATATCAGGATTTTGCTTCCATGAAAGCACTGCTCATGAATCAACACCTATGTGGAGAAAATGGTAAATTAACGTATTGTATTTCAAGCCTCTTGCTCTTGGTACTCCTGCCAAAAATCCGTAACTGCTTCATAGGTCTCCTTCAGAGAAAAAAAAAAAAACCTTCTGATTTCAGTAGGTTTTTATTTACAATGGCTCAAGATAATTTATTCTCATCGCAAGCAACTATTGTGACAGTTTGTGCTTTGCCATCCATTTGCAAATCATATGTCAGCAAACACTGGCATATTCAGTATAGAGCTGCATTCATCTCTGACTAGTTGAAGGACTTGAAATGGAGGTTTCAATCCACAAGTTGAAGTGGATGGAAAACTGGCTAAACTACCAGGCTCAGAGGGTTCTTATCCAGCAGTTTTGTGCTGCTCCTTCTGAGGGAGCCTCAGCAAGCTGGAGAAAAGGGCAGAAAGTGAAATTTAGCAAAGGGAAGTGAAAAGTCCCACATCTAGTGAGAAGTAATAACCCCATGCACTATTACAGACTGGGGGCAGACCAGCTGGAGAGCAACTTTGAAGAGAAAGTCCTGGGGAATCTGGTGGACAAGAAATTGAATATGGGCCAGTAATGTGCCCTCATGGCAAGGTCCAATAGTATCCTGGGCTGTGTTAGGAAGAGCTTTGCTAGCAGGTCAAGGGAGGTGATTCTTCCCCTCTACTCAGCAATAGTGAGGCTGCATCTGGAGTAGTGTCGAGTTCTAGGCTCCTCAGTAGAAGAAACACGTGAACCTACTAGAGCAAGTCCAGCAAACGACCATAAAGGTGGTATAGGGACAGAAGTATCTCTCATATGACGAAAAGCTGAGAGAGCTGGAACTGTTTAGCTTTGAGAAGAGAAGACTTGAAGAGGATCTTACCAATATGTATAAATATCTGATAGGAGGGTGTAAAGAAGATGAGGTCACACTCTTCTCATGGGTGCCCAGTGACAGGATGAGAGGCAATGGGCACACACCAAAACACGGGAGGTTCTGCTTGAACACAAGAAAACAACTCCTTATTGTGAGGGTGATTGAACTTTGGAACAGGTTGCCCAGAGAGGTTGTGGAGTCTCCATCCTTGGAGATATTCAAAACTTGATTCATGGTCCTGGGCAACCTGATCTAGCTGACCTTGTCTGAGCAGTGAGGGGTAGACTAGATGATCTCCAGAGGTCCCTTTGTGATGATGTGCTCCTTACTCCTGCCCCCCGACCCCCGATGTTCTGCTCTTCTCTCTCTCAGCCTAAACATCACCTTGAGATGGTGTTCTTCTTCCCCCTTAGCCAAACATCATGTCCTCGTAAACAGCACCTAGAAAGCTAATTGAGCATGCACCAAGTAAAACCCATCTAGTAGGCAAATGTACCGGGACAGGGGCTAACTGAGCACCATCTAGCATGCTACTATGACTGAGTCAATCATCTTACTCCCATAAATAGGGGGCAGTCCAGAGCCCATTACATTCTCCTGCACATTGGAACGCTGCACTGCAGAATCTCCTCTTGAGCAGCGACGCCTCTCCTCAAGGTCGAGAGATTTCTTACCAGCAACAGATCCTGTGTAAGTGACATTGATAGCGTGCTAAAACTTTGTAACTTTGTTAAGTTACCTCTCTAATTGATTGTGCTCATAATCTTTAGACATAACTCTTAGGTACAAACCTTTGGGAACACAAAACTTAGGCACAAACCTTTGACTAGGTTTGGGTTTCCCTGACCTCTGCCTTGCAAGTTTTGCTAGGTTACATTTCTGGGTCATTGTATGATTGTACATACGCTCCGTAGACATGAACCATTGACCAAGTCTGGGACTAGGATCAGATCCATTTGGGTCCTGTCCTTTCTGAATCTCATGACTCAACAGGAGGACCTCCTTGACGCATTCACCTGACCCTGTCCTCCACGCAGTGAATAACCCAGCTGAATCTTGCCATTCGATCCTTGTTAAGTTGCTGTCTTAATCATGATTGTACTGTTAAATCAATAAGAAATTGTGATTGCACTCTGTTAAATCAATAAATATATTGCTACTTCTCTCTACCAAGTGAAGTGCGTTCCTCCTCCTCGCTCTATCCACGACACTCTTCCAACCCAGACTATTCTATGATTCTGTGATTTTGTGAATTCAGAAAAAAGCCAACACAATTCAAGCTTCTGTGATGCCATTCCTTAGCAATAATCAATTGTATGAATGGTAAAGATATATAAAACCGTCACTCCTTGTCCCATTACTAGAGTCGGTCCAGCTGAGCTTCTCATATAATGGTTGCTGAAGACAAACCTGGATTGTCTCATTTTTTTCTATAAAAAATAAAAATAAAAAAATAGGATCACTTTCCCTGTGTCAAGAAGGTGCAGATCACCAAAGGGTCAATATTACAACCTATTACATTAATGTGCTGAGAGTAATACCGTTCACAGCAGTGTTGCTGTGAAGAAGACTGCAGGTGTGCCATCTCTAGAATTTGCTATTGTTAATCTACTGCTTCTAAGCCCTAGAATTCTCTCACACACATCCACAGTTTGTCATACAGGCCTTGGTGAATTTGTAACTCCCCAGTTTGAATGAGGAAGAATACTTGAGATCAAGGTTGTTCTCAGTGAGGTAATGTGGTCCCCAGCCTGAAATGGATTAGCTGAACCTGGCTGGGGGTATACAAGTGCAGCCAGCCCCAAGGATAAATCCTCCTGCTGACCCACCAGGTTAGCAGGGATGTGGCCTGGCAGCCTAGAAGCTAAAAAATGTACAGAAACCAGGAGGTGCCAATGAGATTTGTCTTGTCATACACACTGAATTGACACAGTGGGATGCTGCCTGCTGCAGCTACCCCCATTCTCCACAGACCTTTGTCTTGACCTGAAGAGCAGTATGGAAGTTTGTGCCTATGGCTGTGTGTGTATCTCTGAACGAGTGTTTCCTCCTGAATTCTGCACCTTTCTATCCTCTACTTTGATGAGCTGCTCTCAATAAAATTAAATTGAAGGTAGCTTTTGTTGGACTAGTTACTTCTTTGGGTAACAGGTGCTACTGTCCTGATTGGAGTGACCTCTTAGTCACAGTTTCCAAAGGTATATAGCTTACTTGGAAATGCTATGAGCCTTTTGTATGATTAAGGTTGTTCATAGCGGATGGATGATAACATCATCAAAGGAGGAGAGGAGTATTATACATGTACAAGGGAGGTAATAGTTTTGTAGGGCATGAATTATCACCTAGAATGCATTAGATGTGGTTTTCTGTTAGACTGTAAAGAATTGAGATCACCTCTTGTCTGTCCCTGCCTCTCACAATTCATGTAGCACACAAGAACAGCGAGCTTCTTTTATGAATTATTGTTGTTCATGTAAGTGACAAGGAAAGAATTACATTCACTACTCATGGCTGCTTCAGTTCAATGAATCTGGCTCCAAAAACCCAACAACATATAACAGTATAAGCAATCTGTCCAGCAACAAAGCTAGTCTAAGTTTACAGCTCCCTGTTATGGTTACCTTCTTGCGTGTGACTTCTCATCCCTGCCCATCTACCACTCAAGCAGATCCTTGAGAAGCTGCAGCGAAAAACTTGTCTTAAAAATATAAAAAGGTAAATGTTTCAGTGATTCAACATATAGTGCTGCAGCCCACTGAATATGACTTTTTGTGATTATTAGTGGGAGGCGGCAGGCTGTGCAGGGCACCGAGCGCGCAGGTCTCGGGGCTGGTGCGGGCTCCCCGCGGCCGGGGCCGGGGCCGGGGCCGGGCTGAGCTCGCTGCCGCTGCCGCTGCCGCTGCCGCGCCGGCCTCGCGGCCCAGCGCCCGTCGCCTCCCCGGCGGCAGCTGGAGCTCTGCCAGCGCCGCCCGCCGCAAGGGTCTGGCGAACCCCGGGCCTCGCTGCGGCACCACCAGCAGCCCGGGTGGGCAAGTCTGGGAGTAATGAGAAGGGAGCATTTTGTGGTTAAAAAAATCCCACTTTTGAATGGTTTCAAACCTACCCTATGTTGAGGAGAAGGCAATCCTCACTACCAGTGTTATACTTGTTCCAGCAAAGACCTCTGGACACTGATGGCTCTGTGTAACCGCTGCTGCTTGAGAAAGACCGACACAGTCAACCATAAACTCATTAGGATATTAGAAGGTAGAATACAATATCAATGAAAAGAGGTAGATTTTCATAACTTTTCTTTTATGACTATTTTAAGGGTATTAAATGCTAATGAGGCTTTTCTATGTGAAGTTAGTCTGTGAGTGTTAGCATTATTGTAACCAGATTAATGATAACTATTGCATTTTAATTAGATTGTAAAGATGTTAATTAGGCTAATAGTAAATTATTGGATCCATATAAAACAGGTGTGTTCCTGTTTTCCCTTTATAACAGTGCAAACCCAAAACTGTGGCAGCAAACAGCACTGCAAAACAATTGCCAGGGATTGTGGGACTGTGAGAGAACACAACTTTAACCGCTATTTCTACAAGATAAAATATTTGTGCAATTAATCACCAACATTACTGTATTACTTATTTGTTTTCAAGAAGCTGGGATGCTTATAAAACATAACTGAAGCTTTCTGATTAGGATTTGAACTGATTTGAGATATAGTGTATCTGCTAGCTGTATTCTCTTCCCATTAAATGATACATCTGGTCCTCTTGCGAGGGATGTGAGTTCTAGTTTTGCTCTTTTGAAAACTGTCTACTGCCTGCTGTATGGTGCTTGCAGTGAAAAGGTAACTAGAAGGTGGGTACTTTGATTTGATGAGAAATAATTCCATGATTGTTCCTCTATTTTTTTTTTAAGTAAAAAGAGTGCTTTATAAGAAAATCGTCATTATGGTTCTAATGCTGTTATCACGTGTGTCACCGATGACTGTTGCCTCTTTTTACTGACTCAAATATTTACATTACACCCATTTTCTATTCCATACGTGTAGAATTACTAACAAATCTCACAAATGAGCATAATTTCTAAGGGCACAGGGGATTTGATTAGGAATGCAATCAAGACTATCTCCTATTAATAAAATTATTAGCAAATGAAACCAGCTACCTTAAGTTGGACATGAATAACTGAATCCATCTTACTGAAAAACTATGCTGTATGTCTGCAAATCTGCTCAGTACAGGGGCCAGAAATTGACTTCTGTTTGTAAATGCGCAAGGCCTGTTACAGTCTTGAACAAAATCAAAAAGAATAAACTATCTCTGGGATCTCAAAATCATCATAGTATTATCTTTATTTAAGGGATTTTTTTTTTAATTTTTCTAAGCCCAGCTGTAAAAACATCCTGATTATTCCATGCGTCATAGAGCTGTTCAGGATCTGATCTCCTTTACTAAGAACTAGAGGAAAAGACTAAGATCAGATCAAAGTTTCATTTAATTTTTAAGTGTTAGTTTACAGAATTTCCCTACTTTATTTTATGATTATCTGAGATGTTTTTGTGTCTTTAATAATTTTTTGAATCCATAAAAGATTTAGAAATGTCACCAAAACACATGAAAAGCAATTAAACTTTAACACTAACCATTTTGATCAACTGAGGTCAGAGACAATACTTGCATGTATTAATTTTTTATGAAGGGAACTTTTTGCCTTATTTCTCAAAGGAACTCAAAGGACATGATATGCAAACAGTGTCAGAAAGAATTTTTAAAAATAATACACAGGAGATTTACTTGATGACATGAGCGAAGCAAAAGCCATTCAAGTTCAAGCTGTTGTGACAATTGTGCTAGTAACATTTTTTCTCTAGATACCATCAATATTTTATTTCATAAAATCATTTGAATGACATTGTTGTCTTTTAGTCCATCTATCTGTTTTGCACAGCTATGATTTATTGTCTCTGGAAAGAATAAAAAGGCTAAATTAAAGTTAACTTTTAATAATAATATTATATTGTAGCTAGAGATAGAGATAGATATTGGAGAATTGCTGCTTCTCTTTCCCATTGTAGATTTCCTCCAAAATTAAGTTAAATACAAAATATCAAGTGTTCCACTGCTATGAGCAGCCCCATTGTAGTAAATTAAGAAATGACAGATTTATTAACTTCATGATTTTTATTTACTTCAACTGCCATTTTTGGGCAGAAGAATCAAGAAGTGTGTTCAGAATTTCAGGTCACACCTGCACATTGTTATCCAGCATGGGCAAACACACTCCCAAGCTGCTGTCTCCATCCTTTAAGACTTGCTCCAGTTTGACAGCAAGAGCAGACTGGCCACAGTGTGCGTGTGATTTGGGGAGGAAGGAGTGCTCCTTTATTTTCTGTGTTACTTTTTTGTCACAATAGAAAGTATTTTCCACAGTATTCCATGCCGAATGCTGTTTAACCTCTGTGACCATATAGCAGCACTTGGGAAGCTCCACTTACTATACAGTAAATCACAATCCATCATAGTAATCTAAGACATATACAGCAGGGAATCTCTTGAGGAAACATTCTGTGAAGTCAGCACCATTTGGATTATTAAGGGGGAAACAAAACATAGCCTAAGAAAAATGTTTTGTGCAGCTTTCCCCAGTAACGGTGGGAGATAACAAAGACTTGATTTCAAATATACTGCAATTCTGTAGCACTTTTTCAGAAAGTTTTCTGGGATATATTTTTCAGTTTATAGATATAACAGCTTTTTATCATCCCTCTGTATTTAACACACATTTATGCAGAAAAATTTTTTTTACAGACAAGCATCATAAGTAATCCTCAGCCTCTTGTCTATTGTTTCTCTATTTAACTATTGAAATCTTATGTTCTCTAGAGTTTTTGAAAGAAAACACAGCTGGGAATTTGCAGGTATTCATAAAACTAATTTTGTTGCTTCTAAGACAGCTATTTTCTGCGCTGCTAATAGTACATTAGCTTTTTAAACTGTAATAGTGTAATATAATAGTCCAAAACATGTCACCTCTTCCACTTCATATAGAAAACTAATGTATCATTAACAAATGTTTATAACACGGACATCACGATAAAAGGATATGGGGGCAGCTACTGGCAATTGATATTGCCTAGAGATCAAACTTTGCCTGTGACTTGTTCTTCTTATGTGGCACATGCATGGAGGGTGGATATTAAGAAAAAAAACAAACAAAAAACAAACAAAAAGCCCACAAACAATAACAAAAGAACTCATCATTTTGTGAAGTTATCACCTATTTGTGATAACTATGACAGAGAATTTGCGGAGAACCTGTTGAAGTTCCACATGCTGACTGAGTGTCTTTTCATGGACACCCAAATAAGTGTGCTATTTGTGGCTCTGAAAATAGCACAGAATAAAAACCCACACTTCACTAACTTACATGTCCATGTATGTCTTGAACGATCTATTATTATATCTGCCATAAACAGGAGTGTACAGACCCTGGAGTTTGATGCCCAAACCCATAGCCTAACCAGCAGATAACTCTCATCCCTAACTGCAAGGTTACCAGTCTCTCAAACTCCGGCATAAATCTCAGTGAGTGCACATGAAGCACTCCACAGTGTGTAAGGGAAGGTGTTCCAATTTATTATAAGGCACTGTGCACATTTTCTACATGGAGAATTATGTGCCATCTCTTACAAGGACATCAAAGGAACTAAGTGAAGCATAATAGCTTTTGTATGAGTAGCCTTGCTAATGCCAATCACTGAAGTATTTCTAGGGATCACTTCTTCTGACACTGTCATCCAAGGTGCAATAGGTCACTTCTCTTAGCAGGAGGAACTTAAAGCATAAAGTTCAGATTTCTGGTCTTTTTCCTTTTGTAAAAATGTCAAAATTTTTGATCACAGAATGGTGAATATAACTACATTTCAGGCTTACAGTACTATTTCTGAACAAAACATGACTGTGGGATGTTCTCCAAAAAATAAAGTGCACTGAAAGCCACGATTAAGAAATGTCCCATCTTCAGAATAGTCTCTTTGCGGAATTCTTATCTCTGTTAATAGGGTGCAGTTGACAATTTTGATAGTCCCATTCAGTCCTTTTAAAATTAGTAATTATAGAAATGCAGAACACTAAATCCTCAATGGGACTTCACAATTCCAGTAGATATCATCCCTCCTAGGGAACTCCTGGCACCCAGTTAACTGAGTATGGATTATTAGGTGCTACAAAAATGCAAACCTTACAAAAAAGCACTCTGCACAAGTTCTTCAAGATTACCCATACAGAATGCAAAGTCTTAGGCTCTTTCACAGAATGATGGTTGAACACATAATTTTTCTCAAAAATCTCAGTAGTGGGCCTTTGTCCTAAACTTAGATGTTCAAGTCAGGCTAATCACCCTCATATTAAATAAGAGAGAGAGATTTTATGGTAGCCAAACTACAAAGCATGCACTTACTGCTGCCAAACAATAAAACAGAGCTTCATCTTTGTTTCAGTCTTTACTGATAAGGCCAGCCCTCAGGAATCCCAGACTCTGGAGACCAGGGAGAAAGTCTGGAGAAAGGAAGACTTGACATGACATCCACAAGTCCATTGGCCCTGATGGGCTACACCCATGAGTGCTGAGGGAGCTGGCAGATGTTATTGCTAGGCCACTCTCCATCATCTTTGAAAGGTCCTGGAGATCAGGAGAGGTGCCTGAGGACTGGAAGAAAGACAGTGTCACCCCAGTCTTCCAAAAGGGCAAGAAGGAGGACCTGGAGAACTACAGGCCAGTCAGTCTCCCCTCCATCCCTGGAAAGCTGATCCAGCTCATCCTGGATGCCATGTGGAGCATAAGAAGGTGATCAGGAATAGTCAGCATGGATTCACCAAAGGGAAATCATGCTTGACCAATCTGAGAGCCTTCTCTGATGGAATGGCTGGCTGGGTAGATGAGGGCAGAGCAGTAGGTGTGGTCTACCTGGACTTCAGCAACTGAACTTTGACACTGTCTCCCATCACATCCTCGTAGGTAAACTCAGGAGGTGTGGGCTGGATGAGTGGAGAGTGAGGTGGATGGAGAACTGGCTGGATGGCAGAGCTCAGAGGGTTGTGGTGAATGGCACAGAGTTTAGTTGGAGGCCTGTAGCTAGTGGTGTCCTGCAGGGGTCAGTCCTGGGTCCAGTCTTGTTCAACATATTCATCCATGACCCGGAGGAAGGGACAGAGTGCACCCTCAGGAAGCCTGCTGAGGATACTAAACTGGGGGGAGCGGCTGACACACCAGAAGGCTGTGCTGCCATTCAGAAGGGCCTGGAGAGGCTGGAGAGCTGGGCGGAGAGGAACCTCCTGAAGTTCAACAAAGGCAAGTGCAGGGTCGTGCACCTGGGGAGGAATAACGCCATGCACCAGGACAGGCTGGGGGTTGACCTGCTGGAAAGCAGCTCTGCAGAGCTGGGAGTGCTGGTGGACAACAAGTTAAGCATGAGGCAGCAGTGTGCCCTGGTGGCCAAGAAGGCCAATGGTCTGCTGGGGTGCATTAGGCAGAGTGTTGCCAGCAGGTGGAGGGAGGTAATGCTGCCCCTCTCCTCAGCCCTGGGGAGGCCTCACCTGGAGTCCTGTGTCCAGTTCTGGGCTCCTCAATACAAGAGAGACATGGAGCTACTGGAGAGAGTCCAGTGAAGGGCCACTAAGATGATGAAGGAACTCTTTAGCGTGGAGAAGAGAAGACTGAGAGGTGATCTCATCAATATGTTCAAGTATCTGAAGGGAGGATGTCAAGAGGATGGGACCAGACTCTTCTCCATGGTGCCCAGTGATGGGACAAGAGGCAATGGGCACAAACTGAAACACAGGAAATTCTGTCTGAACATGAGGGAAAACTTCTTTATTGGGAGGGTGACAGAGCACTGGAGCAGGTTGCCCAGAGAGGTAGTGGAGTCTCCTTCTCTGGAGATATTCAAAAGCTGTCTGGATGCAATCCTGGGCAATGTGGTCTAGGTGACCCTTCTTGAGGAGGGGGGTGGGACTAGATGATCTCCAGAGGTCCGTCACAACCTCAGCCATTCTGTGATTCTGAGATTCCGTGATCAGTGTTGACATTGTCAAAACAATGTTGACTGCATTATAGCCAATATCCCAATGTTAATATACCTGCTTAGAAGTGAGAAAAAAATCATTCTTCTCCAAGACTTAGAGCATTTTATACAGACAGCAGCAATTCTAAGATACAAATGCTCAGAGCAGACTTTTCTTATGAAAGACACATACAGAAACTGCCAAAACATGGTCAGGGGAGGCCACTCAGTCCCTTTCTCCCTCAATTTGTCCGTGTGTTTTTTCCCATGGGTATATTGGCTGATTAGGAGGAAGGCATAAGGACTACTATCAGCCTTGGAGGCAACCGTGTATTGGGGAAAGCCTGACTGTCAATGTGTTCCCACACACATTGGAATTGGGTCCAGAACAAGAAAAAAGAAAGTTGATCAAAAGAATGTTCAGCTTTTTTATTCTAGAGGGTCCTGGATATGAGTTAACACATCTATCAGGTCACCTGTCGGATGGATTGCGCTATGCCTAGGGGTGAACTTTTCGGTACCAATGGGCTTCTCCTTGTGAAAGTGCAGGCAGCCATAGGATGGCTAACAGTGGCTGAGGAGAAGATGTGAAGATGCTGAATGCTGGGTACATATACAACATGGATAAAGTAGAGATAGATAAAATGACAATTATATACCTAGATCCTAGCTCTGTCCTTCTATGTTTTACTGAATTGTTTTTATATACTCTACATACAGCAAGGTATTATTAACACCAAGCACATCTGGGGGACTTTCTAGCTTCAAAGTTTCTGGAAAATTTTGAGAATGATGATATACCCTATTTTAGTGATTATCATATTTGATGGTGCATATTTTTTCATTTCCCTATGACTTTCTATATGTCGGTTCACTGTAGTGTAGGGTTGTTTTCCCCTTAATATACAGCAGAATTTTAAGAATGCATGATCTGAAGGAATATACCAAATTTACTTTACACAGAAAGGTAGGCTAAAAAAAAAAAAAGAAAAGAAAAGAAAAAGCAACCTTGGGAAGCATTGACAGGAAGTATTTGGGAAGCATTTGTCTCAAATACTTTTGCTGCTCTGGGAGAGAGAAAAATGGATTCACTTCATAGCTCACAGTCATAAATATTCATTATGCTTCCTTTCCTATCTGGAAAAGTATCAATTAATTAATTAAGTATTCATAGAAGTACTTCATTTTCCCTTTACTTTCCATTCAAATTATTTCCGTATCTGAATTCTTCCTCTTGTTATATTTAAAAAACTTTTGCTTCTACATTATAGGGAAATATGAATTTCCATGAATAAAGAAACAAACAAATAAATACGATCATGCTTATGGTCTGTGTAGGAAGGAGAAAAGAGAGGAAGAGAAAAAGAACTGTGAGTCAAAATTATATTGCCATGACTAAAATATTCTTAACTGTCATATCTGAACGGTATGAGGGCCTGCAAGTTATGCATATACTCTGCCATCTCGTTCAGTGTTCAGTAGATGGTTAAATAGATGGAGTTACTGCACTGATGAAAGAGGCAGTAGCATAGCTGTAAATAGCATATTCATGTATACAGCTCCATTTGGAAATGACCAATGAATGCTATTAATATTTTTGTATCATTTAACTATAAGATAAAATGCACAGTTTGCATGTAGGTTCTGTAAACATTTTTTTAGTCAGTTCAACGAAATTGAAGCACTGGTCACATGGAAAAGCATACAGGACATTTATTTGACGTTTTATACCTTATATATATGTTCTTGTTTGTGATGGAACAGATGGAGAAACTTAGAAAATTCATAGGGCATCCACATATATACATGAGAATCAGTATTAAATTACAGAGAATAAATCGACTGGGACTTGAACACTGATCAGAGTGGAGGTGTGTACACACAAAACTGGAATTCTTATTACGACTATCATACCATTTTATTCAAAAGAAAAAACTAGCATGCCAAATATACCAATACACAGGAAAGTGCAATATGGTATACCTGTGCTGTGGCTTACTTTTTTAGGAGAAAACAATATTGATTTCTGCATGTTTGTATATATATATTTACATATATTTATGAAATAAGTATCAGTTCAAACTATGTGTATATGTATGTAGATGTATGCTTTTATGTATACATATGCATGTGTTTGTGTGTATAATTATATACACATATGAACATATACATATTGAAACAAACATATATACATAGGAACTTAGGACCTTGAAGAGGTAAGAGCCCATCTTTTATTTGGAGTGAGCAAGCCACAAGATACTGAAGATCCTCCAGTGTAAAAATCTAGGCTTTTAAAACACAAAAACACTCAGCTAGAGCAATGTAATGCTTTAAAATGGGAAAGCTCAGTTCTGTCGAGATGAATTCAAACAAAATTGGAAATAAATCTCCTCAATGACCTCCATGTCCTTTCTGGGTGATTCTTTTCCTTCAGTCTTTTCTTCCTGTCCAACAGTTTCCAGTGGCTATTCATGTTGCAGGCCCCTCTGGAGAAAGTTCCTGCCTTTCCATCACTTCCATGGGCTGACTTTGAGTCTTTTCCCCTCAGTGCAGTGCACAGTCTCGGTTCCTGTCCTTCATCCTGCCTATCCCATCTCGTGTTCTTGAAGTTTATCAAATCTGAGCATGTCTGTCTCTCCTTTCTCCAGGGGCTTTGACCAAGGACAAGGCAAATTAGCAGCCTTTCTTTTTGCTGCCCAGCCTCGCAGTTTTTCTTAATGCAATATGCCATATACGGTACACATAAAGTAAAACATGAACTCAGAAATCAAAAAGGTTCACTGTTCATCATGCACACATTCACAAACACACTATCGTTATATCTATACCTATTTATCTACCTATTTACCTGTACATAGATATACTGTATTAAGATTTTAAACGCATGTCTTGGCTCCTTATTCAGTGGAAAATAATATAAAAAGAAGTCAAGTGTAACCTCTTAATTTCTCTATGAATTATGAACATATATATATATAAATATATATACAATTCAATGATTAATCATGACATGTAGTTAAAATAATATTTATCTACCATATAATAATGTACTTATCATTTGTTGTATATTGCAAATAAGCTGATAATATATTATAAACAGTATACTTGAAACACTTGTCATAGATTAATTTTACTATCCCTGGTGATAAAAGATGAAAGGGGTGCTTTCTCTATACAGGGGACCTTAGTGACCAAAAAAGCTTCACCTTCAGAGGAAAAAAGGTAATTTTTCCATTAATACCTTTCTGAACTAGGCTAGGGACAATTTTTTCATCAGTTTTACAAGGATTTGTGCTGTAAGCGCTATATGACTCTGTCTGAATAAGGATCAGGTAGGTGGTACTGAATTGCTGCCTCCTTGCCTACTTTTGCAGCCTTCTTCCTGATCATCATCTCTTCTGTTTCAGAATAATGATGGGAAGATTGAGGTTACAGAAAATATTTTCTCCATCTATTCATTCATCTTACTAGCAGGCATTTTACTTGGTTGACCAAGGCAGTTCAGACTTTGAAAGAATCTCATCTGTTACGTTCACAGACAGCTATTAAATGACTTATGTGAAAAACATAATGTTTCCATGAACACTAACATTTCCAGGATCTGATCCCTTCTTTCTTATTGCAAAGTTTTCCTCTAACTTCAAAGCTCCTTTAGCTAAAAAAAAAAAAAAAAAAAAAGAAAAACAAACAAAAAACCTACCACCCTAGGGTTTTCAACCTTGAAAGCCAAACTATGCTATTCATGGTATATACAACAGATGCCCCTTAGTTGTCTGCATTCCACTAACCTTTTCTTAAGGGATCGAATTTGTCTTGGAAGATGGGGTCAAAAATTGGTGACATTCCCTTATGCTCTAGAATGAATTGTTAAGTTAAAAGAGAGTGAGGAAAAGCACAAAATTTGAGCAATTAAATTTAGGTAATATAAAGACCTGTTAATCAATTGAGACATTTGATTAAGAGTCCTGGGGATAAAAGGTCACAGAGGATTATAGTAATTCAATGCATTATTTGATTTCAAGTGAAGTGTAAACATATGGATGGGACAAAAGAGAATTTCAGTATAGATTTACCTCTAATTGAATGTATTTTTATATAAACTAATTAAAAGCACTATATTTCTATGCAGCTGTCACTCATTTCCAAAGACTAAAATACTGTAAAGTATGGTCAGTGATTTTCTTTCACACAAAACCTGACCAGCATGCCAATTTTTTTTTTTTTTTTTTTTTTTAAGAATAACCTTCTTTCTGCTTGGAATAAGCAGAAAAATATTCCATTGCTTTCTACAGGTGCTAGGAAATACTTTCTGTTACATAAACATTCTCTAAAACTACTAATTTTTGCAGCAAGAAACAAGGAAGATGGAGCTTAGAACAGGACTGGAGAGGGGACAGATGGGTGAAGGAATCTGTGCTGGATCCTGGATGAGGACACAAGAGAGAAATCTGAGGAAAATTTATAAGCTTAGATGGTATTGAAACTTGTGCTCTGAATTATAGAGAGTGTTAAACTGGATAGTCAAAGTAGACCTTTTTAATATTAACAATATGAATCTATAAATCTCTTAAGTTTATTTTACTAGTTGCATTCCCTGCTTATTAATGCATAGGTTTATATTTGGGCAGTGGGGGTGGGAACACATTGAGAACTGAGTCACCTTTATTCTTACTTAGCATTTATGATGAGTGCCAGGGCTATGCACATGTATTAGCTTACACCATTCAGTTCGATAGATACTTGAACTTCAAGTGAATCTTTGTACTATGCTAAGAAATATATGGTCTATAGCAGGGTTCATAACTGGTACTAGCTTGTTTGGTGTGAGTTGTAAACTGCCATGGATATCAGTGATGGCGTTTAATGAAATGACAGACTCTAAGTTGGATGCTTTCTGGACATTTGGAAAAGATTAAATGTTTCCGATTACATTGCAGTGGAAGAACTATGAGGCATTCTTTATTTTTCCCCGTGATTGACCATTGCATCTCAGTAGATAGCACTGTGTGTAGAGTAGGAGAGATTTAAGCCCCCAAGTATATAGCTTACTTGTAGTTGGTGATAAAGTAAATGATATTTATTCTTTTTACAGTAATGTTTATTTACACTTCCTATGTATTTTCATTTAGTTCCTTATTCCCTCACTGCTCACTTTTTCCAATTATCTGTATGCACTTTGGGTTTTTCAATTACCTCCATATTACCTATTTGGGGAGCATTGTTTTAAGTGTGTACTTTAACAGCACAATTTGCTTTGACAGAATGATTTGTAGAGCTGCAGCAAGCCATTCACCAGAGATTTGAAATCTTATGCACAGACTCCCTAATCTAGCAAGCTTTAATTCGCAAGCTTACTGCTGTTCCTCCATTAAGGTAGTGATGAAATGCAAATCGGAAATTGTTCTGTGGAGCTTCTAAGCTGCTAAAAAATTCAGAACTGCTAAAATCCTACAGTTCTGTGACATTTACCATGTGATCATTGTATTAGAGTCATCATTTTCTTTTAATTGGGAGCAGGTAGAGGAGAGTATAGGGAGTATTTAAGTGCAAGTTGGATGATAGCAAAAGAATGAGGAAATGAGCAGTGCCCTCAGCAGTCTCACTAGATTACTAAATCACTTATTCACTCTCTGCTTTTACAGATACTATATGTTTTCCACAATGGCACCTTTTCAGCTACAAGTAGGGAAACAAATGCGGTCCTGTCTTCACCAGTGGTTTGCTCGCGAAGGCACATTCCAAGAATTTGCCCAGCGCTCTGAGTTAGATACACCCCTCAGGTTACTGAACATTGTAACCCAGCTTTCTCATTATTTGAATTAGTGCTATAACCAATCAGTTGTACATAAAAGACCACTGGCATCTCCTTTTCTACTTTTATGTAAAGAATTAAAATCTCAGCTTTATTACAAAGTGAGAATCAAGGTCATGAGACTTCGTATTTGTTACAAAGGAGGAATAAAGAATGACAACAAAGTTAAATTTCAGATAATGTTTTTGTGCTGTTAGTTATGAACAAATTGTTTTGCTATTGTGTTCTTTCTTCTGAAATTAGATTTAAGGAGTAAGGAGTAATAACGTTTTTGTATATGAATGAAAATTGAACAATCACTGCATTTTTAATCTGCATATTTACAGGAAAACACAAGTATCTCACTGAAGACTGAGTTTGTTTGAGACACATAAATATGCAAGTCATTATGTTTTATGCTGCGGCCTGAATTTTATTTTAGGTTGTACAAATGCGGTCTTGTTCTTGATATTTATTGTATATTGCAATGGAAGGCAGTGTCATTTTTATTTTCAGATATGGACTTATGAAAAGTACTATTAAGTTTTTATGTAAGTGGAAATTTTTCAATATAAAGAATTCCATTGCCTTTCCAAAACGAATCTAATTGATAATTCATGTTTATTCCACATAGCAGGTTCATAATTCTACAAATAGAGAAATTTGACAGAGAAGCACATTGCATGAGATACATTGATGTTTGTCAGGTCCACCTCTTCTAAAAGATTACTCCTTCATGCATACTCACCATGCTTTGGTTGGTCCCATTTTGCTCCTTGCAACAGCTTTCAATAGCTCCAATAAGTCAGAACAATGTTCTTCTTGCCATCTGAAACATCAGATGCCTTCAGGTGCCTTCAGGTTTTTTGTCTGTTTCTCTTCCATGAAAAAGGAATATTTTCTCCTAGGAGACTTGACCAAAATCGCTGAGTGTTCCATGGTTAATGTTCACAGAAGTTAATGTTCACTCTTTCTCAGAGCTCTGATATCATGTTTTAAAGAAATTAGAAATGCATTTTTCAAGAATTATAAAATCAAATACTACTTATTTTTATTTCCAGAAACAGCAAACTACTTAAACTTCCCTACCATATACTTGTTTGTATTCTTAATTGTTCTTTGGACTTGTCAAATGCCTCTAAAGAGCTGTTTCCTCCTCTCTCACTTTCAAATGAATGGTGAGAACATATATATACTAACTCCTGCTACTACAATGTCTACATAGCTTTTAGCTGCTAGCTTTAGAGGAAAAAATTCACTTAGATAACTTGTTGGAAAAAAAACAAATAGAAAGTTTTTTATTATTCCTGACTGTCTCATTAGATTTAAGAACTGTCAGCACTCTTCTTTGTGCCATATGGAGATTAAAAAAAAAAAAAAAAAGATATACAGTAGAAAATCCAAATCAACTCTATTGTTTAACAGTTGTATGACTTAGACATACTGACTCAAACATCAGAGAAGATTCATGAAATTTCTTTATACAGATTATTCAAATTATAAGTGAACCTCATTCTTAAAAAGTTATGAAGAAAAGTATATTTTATTAATATTAAGTTATATTTTTACATATTTTCTTATATCATTCCTGACTTTAAAAGGTGCAGCTATGAATGTCATCATTGTAAAAATAAATAATAAGAGCAAAAAAATCATCCAAGAGAACATTTCTTGCTTCATGAACCTCTGTGTGAATTTTGTTTTCCAGTTTTTGCTTTTGAGTTTGTTTTGAAAAATTTGAAAGGTGTATATATGCATCAGTTATGCCGATATTTTATGTTATCTTAGGTATTTGCTGAGAGTTTTCAGATGTAAAGTGCAAATATACACCAAGTATAGGAATCAATTGATGAAGTAGCAACTGTAAGATTATCATCGTCTCAAATAGAGGGTAGATGCGTCCACCTTTGATGGAGTCACAGTAGTCGTAAACATAGGCCTTCCTAACTCTTTCTTTCACATCTTTTACCTTTTTTTTTTACAATGAAACTTATAGACAGCAGTCTAAAACTGACTTCATATATAAAAACCAGGAATTCTTTTTTTTGATGTTGAGAACATTTATTTTGTAAAATATCTTCCAGAAGGTACCTGTCATGAAAGATTGATGCTTCTAGCCTGAGAATAGCTTTTTGTTCCCTAATTGGTTAAAATAGCCTTTACTTTAGTTGAGAAGAACTATACATAAATGAAAGCCTTTTATTTCACTGTTATTTTACTAATAAAATGGTTATAATACCAATATACTAAGGTCCTTTGATGGTATAATGAATTCTAATGTAAAAAGTCATCAGAACATTAAAATATTTATGCTAATTAATTTAAATTAATAGAAATATTTTAATTAATTAATTTGGCAAATATTTAATAACTTCTTAATAAACTGAAGATGATTAAAGTGAATTTCCATTATAATGATACAAAATAGAGACAATAGCTTTTGTGAAGTCCATACAAATATTTTAGAATAATTTTATTTCAGCATTTTAACAAGAGTTCTTGAATTTATTTGAAATGGGTTTTTAAATCTGATCAAGCATTAAAAATGTAGGTCTAAACCTTGACCTCGCTGGTATAAATGTCTTTGGCATTTACTGACTCACACTTACTCTCTGAATTTGAAAATAATTGCAGAAAACATAATACATATGTAACAGAATGGAATACATATATATATGCATTTTCCTGTCAGAGAGGGTCATATCAGTTTTCATAATTAGTTTTCCTGTGAAGAAGAGTGGATAAGCTAAGGTTTTGGGTTGTGCTGACACATAGCAAGAACTAGCCTGTATGAAAAGAAATCTACAATCCCTGATCATTCGAGGACTCTCTGGTCATCTGACTTAGGGGACTGCTGATAAAAGGAATCATCATTTTGCTATTTATGATACTGGTTGCCCAGACCACATGTAGGTTCTGTTAAATAAAACTCTCTCTCAACAGACAGACTGTAGCCTGGTCTTTCTAAACACTAAAGGGTTAAACTTGGATTTCTAACTGTAATAACAGAAGAATGGATGCCTCTCAGCAGCAGTGCCCCTGAGTATAGCCTACCTGAGGTCATAAGCTCTGGTAAGTTGGTCAAAAGACTGAACAGCCCAGCTCAGACCGATTAGATTAATCCCATAGGAACCAAATAACAAGGGTAACATTTCCTTTCTCGTGACATTTTTCGTGGAAGCTAGAGGGTGATGAACACCACAGTGGCAACTGCATGATGTGCATGGGGCTGCATGACGAGGAAAACCACTGGTGGCTTATCCAGATAAACTGACACAGAAAACAGTAAATGGTTAAAACAAAAGGTCGTAGGTGTGGGACAGCATTTGAGGGTTCGGCAGAAGCTAGAACTTGAGGATGAACCGCTGTGTGCAGGGGCTGACCTGCCAGCCGCAGACCTGACACCTCGACAGCACAGAGTGTCGTCTTCTCCTTGAGCCCACCTCATGCCAAGCTGAGGTGGACCGGAGGGGCTGAAGCTGTGCTCTGCATGTATCTCTACGCCGTATGCAACAGGAATGGTTGTACTCGGCCTGCAAAGTAAAGAAACTTTAGATGACAGGTCACCGCGCGCTGTGACTCTGCTCTATTGACAGACAACCCCACCATTCTTCTCATGACAAGCAGGTATGTGCCTCTTCCTTCCTTTGGTACATCATCCAGAGGATACATAGATGAAAGACTTGTTTTGCTGCTATCAATCAGCTAGCTGCACAGAAACTGCTATCTGACTGTCACCGAAATCTCTTTTTTGGGGTTCCAAACAAGCTTCCATTGAACAATTTTCAACAATAGTAAACTGAGTTTGAGTTCTTACTAGAAATAAAGCAGAAGAAGCTTAAACTTTATATTTTTCTGGTTTTCTATCTTTTTGTAGATATGCATGGATATAGGTAAGTAGAAGAATAACATTGTTTTCTAAAATAAATACATTTATCAATAAATAAACCAATAGACACATGAGTTTAAAAATAATATTTTGATTTGGCCCTTTGATTAAGGAATCTAAAACTTTGGTCAAGTAGTTAAACTTAGATCTAACACTTAAATGAAGAACACATACATCTTACATATTTCTTTGTCTTTTCTCTAGTAGGAAATTGTAACTTCAGTGGCTAGAATAGTTTGTTATTCCATTATAAAGACTCTAAATTCTATTTCCTAAAGCAAGGTTAGTGCAAGATAATTTCATCTGATGTCAAATTCATAATTCAGTGATTACCTGTTGTATTAATTTCAAGATTTACGTGTTTGAAAATTGCCATTTATTGGCTCAGTATGTATTGTGACCTCAATTAAAATTGTTCTGTCTATAATTAGTTTAATTAATTGTACTAACATACTCTTTAGATGTATATATGGTTGATTAGTCACTTTAAATTAATAAAATACACATAAATGGTTTATTCCATCAAATTGCAATCTTGATCATGATATGTGAGAGGTTAGATAACTTCAGGGAATATTTTGGCAAGTAGTTAGACTCTGTTTCCAGATTAAAATAATGGCATGGGTTTAACCCTATCTGTCCCCTTTCTACTCTTCCTAAAATATATATATAGACCCCCAAATTAGGTTGTCAGAAAACAGTGGTTTATGTCAAAATCTATGATGTTGAAAGCTCAGCTACCACCTAATGCTAGTGTCATCTCAATTTCATAGCAATCTATTTTCATTTTCCTTTTTATTTTAAGCAGTCCTTAAATACCTGAAACTTTTCATCCTGAATATGGCCACAGGCACCTCAAACTTGAGACTGCTGAGATATATGCTGTCATACAAATGTGCCTGACCGGAATTCAGAAACTGACACTTTTCTGTACAAGTCCTCTCAGGGCTTGACCTCCTAGTTTTTTTGTTCAGAGAATCTCTAACACACAATGACAAGATCAGGCACCTCACAAAATACAGTGGTAGCTGCTGCTTTCTTTTCAAATGCTGCTACTGCCACCAGCTTATTTCTATAATAGCATAGCAGTTAGAGCACTTTTCCAGGAGGTAGGCGATAGGATTTTATTCCCATTTCAGTCTGCTGGGATTTAAGCTCACATCTGCTGCTTCGCAGACAAATGCTAGAATCATCAAATTATAGACAAGGAAGGAAATGAGGAAAGCAGAAGAGGATTAAAAGGCACCCTTAGCCTACCACGCATAGCTATGCCACTCTAATGAAAGAGAGTGAGTTCCTTGAACCAAAACAGGGGAAAAATATGAGAATCAGCATGTTCTTTACCCAATAGGGAGGGAATTTTCATAGAAGGTAGAAGACTCAGAACTCAGTCCCTACTTATATATTTTACCTTGGATAGTCATGGCATAAAATTTGGAAACAGAACTAAAGAAAGGGCCATATTCCATAATTCCTATTATAAATTTTGGTTTTAATTTATCTGAAGATTCCCATCAGGGTAAGAAACAATCTATTTCTGTGGAAATCTCTGCACAGTGACCTACAAATATACCATAACTGAGACACTGCTTATTTATTGCTTACTTGTTTGCATCTTAAAGGATCTAATCATTCAGATTATTTTGGGAGACTTAGATCATAGCTTCTTATAGACATGGTAAGAATAGCTCCATGGGACTAAGTAGAGGCTGTTACATTTTTGAACTAAAATTGGAAAATGTAATTGCTAACATTTTTCTCTCTGTAGACTGCTTTCCTGCTGATTTAGAGGTCCTAAAGCATACTATTCCTGAAATTTGCACCCTAATTACACTGACAGTTGGAAAAGCTGACAAATACTTTCCATACGGTCTCAAACAGCACAAAAATGTGCTGTTTTATAAGTTACCAGTAAGTGACTTGAAATCCCTCAGCAGTGAAAACATTCCTGACCTCAGGGTTTTTCTATTAGTCTTCCTCCTTTGCTCCTTCCAACAGTTTGTTCTGTTATTAGTGAACCTGGGTGAAACTTAAATCCTCACCTGGTTTTTGGTTAATATTACTCACATAAGAAAAGTTTGTAATTTCTCCGCTTGAAGGTAAAATTTATAGTTCATCAGGACTGTGACGACAGCACTAGCTTATGGTGTTTTTATCTTTTTGCCCACTACATAGAGATGGGAATTTCAGGTACTCAGAATACAATGAAATAAATTGTCATTACATGGAACTGGGAAGCTGCTTGAAAAATATTGTTTCTGTAAGCTAAAAGGACTAGCAGCTCATTACATATTTTTCCTCTGAAATGATTTCTCTATTTAAAAGGAAATAGTATCATTTCTTCTGTAACAATATCAACCAAAAGTTTCAAGAATGAAATACTTTCAAAATAAATAAATAAAAGTATATATTAACATTTTTTTTCCACACAAAAGTTGGGCTTCAGGCATGAGAGCAATAGGCATAATTTTCTCCTAAGTCACTTCTCATAGTAATGTAGAAAAAATTGTTCAGATAAGAAGGGAAACTTGTCCCTGCTGCATGCATGTCAGTGGAGTGAAGAGCAACTTAATCCCCAATACTTTTTAAATGTAACATCATGTTTCAGCCAAAATAGAATGCAATAGAAATATGAACATAGGCTGTGCTTTGTGTCTAGTGTTTAGGATGAATAAAACATATTAGAGTGTGTTATAGGCTTGTGAAAGAGATGTTACCTAAGTGGTTAGGTTATAATGGTTGGGTTCAAGCCTTCAGACACAACAAAAATATTGAAGAGTAATTATATTGTAGAGTAGGCAAAGATATCTAAGCTTCCCAGCAATTGTATCACAAATAGTTAAAAATGTCTCAATAAAATCCGCAGTTATTTTCTGTAGACAAATGTCAAAAAGTAGATAAAAGTATAGCTCGTCATTCCTAGAGTTTATCCTGTACTCAGGATTCTTAGATATAAATGGATATCATGAATTACGTAAAATATATTCATTATCATTAATCAGTGTAGGAAAAGTACATACCTATACATCTATACTGATGCTTTCTTTATGGAAAAAAAAAACTGAATAATTATTCAGACTGAGTAAAATCATTTAATTCCATATCACTCACATAAAGTTGTGTTTGATTTTTCAAAGAAATTTTAACAAAGAAATCTGATAAATAGGTATAGCACAATATAGAACCTGAGAAAACTCCCTCTGTTACAAAAGATAAAAATGAATCCACTAGGACTGGCCCCTGGCATAAATGTAAATCTTTCACTTAAGCTCACATTACTATGCTATTTTATGAAGCTGGTGAAGAATATCTGAATCCTTCAGAAATGTACCTTTCAGAAAAAATGGGTAATACCTATGAAGGAAACTGTTACATAATAACTCTCCGGAAAATCACTAACAGTGATTCAGTTGTCATCAGGTATCTACATTTCTACTTTTTAATATTATGGGGAAGTCTACATTAGACATCTGTCACAATAGCTGGTATTGTAGAGTTCCTTTAATCTTGTCATTATGCCTGAGAGAAGATTATGCCAGGAGACCTAACGCATAAATAATTTCTAGCAAGCGAATGAAAGCAGACGTACCAGACGCCTCTAACACCACTAAAGAAAAGATGGCGCTCTTATGTTCATACAGCTGCATGTAAACCCGAAAAGTAACAGTCGGGTCAAGACTAAATCAGCAAAAGTCCTAAAAGACTAATTTTGATCATGACTCACTTTTCCCACCTGATTTACGATGTGACCATATGAATTCTTATGATAGAAGATGTAAAGAATGAATCTGTCAAAGAATGAATCTACGGTAAGAAATAATATACTAGCAGTAAGGTATAACACTATAGCATTGTAATGTAGTAGGATTCCGCTAACAGCTTAATATCTTGTCCAATATCTAGTTATGCTCATCACATATCACACAATCCATACCATATTACTGTCCCATGTCGTCATCATACTATATGGCACTAGAAATATCTATCTTAGTCACTGATCGGGACTTAAAAAAAACAAAACAAAACAAAACAAAACAAGAAAAAAAATTCTTTATATTTCTTCATCTTGATGAGAATGCAGAGCAGGTAAAATATCATCACTACTTAAAAACTCTACTTAAATCAATGTATAGATCTCTTCAGAGAACTTCTGTTTGGTTTTACTATACTTTAAAGCAGAATTAGTGCTTTAAGAGTTACTTCAGCTGAACCTGAATTTGTGCATGGCTTTAACTGATTGATATCTGTACTGCATTGTTAAAACATATTTACTAAATGCATTTTTTTAAATAAATCCTTAATGCTTACAATCTGTCAGTAAGAGTTTTTGGCTCTGCAGACTAGTGAATCTGTGCTAATGCTAGCCATCACGAGATAACGAGCGTCTTGCGGTACACCCAGCACCTTTGAGTATCACCACTATGTGAAATAACATCTAGCAAACTGGAGACCAAAAGCAGAACACCTAACTTGCCTAACTTCAGTTGTTTTGAATGGATGATGATAAATATGTACACACTCAGCTAGATGAGGTATTACAATTGCACTTTCATTCTAATTTCCATTTCAAAGACAAATGACTAAATTGCTTCACTAAGGTCTCCTGCATGTGTGTCAGGGAGTAGCAAGAGGGGACTGCTACACAAGCGATGAGAAGCCAGAAGCTGTGGGTGACCCCAGAAGAGGCAAGGACAATGTCCTCGCTGATGGGTGCTGTCCCACAGCCCCCGAATGGGATAAGTAGAGTGGTGGTGACAGCAACAGGTCCCATCCCCAATTTGGTGATCACTGGACAAATGAGAAGTAACAAGCCAGGTCTGAGGTCAGCCTAGAAAGTCCACTCAACAAGTCAGGCTCTGCAGGAGCAGGGCCCAGCATAGACCTTCCTGCAGTAAGGCTGGAGCAAGGACTGGGGCCCCTGACTTGAGCTTAAAAGGTGCTCCTGGGCCATGGGTCGAGGGCGCCCTGGGTGTTTGAGGAGAGGCTGGTCAGGACAGTTAAACCTAACGGTATACTCAGGATGACGGCAGTGTAAGTATGGGAAAACTGAACTGGCAGAACAACAATTAAAGTCATTTAGTTATTCAGTCATTTGGTTATTCAGCAAGGATACTTCTATGAGCAAGTGCAAAGATGTAGGGTGCATTTCAGTTGGATGATACAACAGTAAAGGAAGAAATGCTGTTCTAATTATTAAGCTCTGCTTTTTGTAATTTTTTATTACTAAAATTGCATCATAAATACGTAAAGACAGTTGCAGAAGATTGCCTTATATTATAATATTTGCCTATAAGCACAGACATTTGTTACACACTTTTCCCCCGAAGGCATCTGGAAACTTCGTTCCCACTGAAATCAATGAGACTTACATTTTTAATTGCTTATGTGGATCCATTTTTTAGGAAATTGAAGTGGGACTTAGCAGGAATGTAAGTACCTACAAATCCCAAACTAATATACCTAAGACTGCAATTCTAACACCCCTGTTTATCTAGCATTTAGTTTCTGATTGCCTTCTGAGATAGAATTCAAAACCTCTCCTGTTACTCCCCTTCTCTCCCTCCATCTTCCTTAGAGCCCTGTAATGACAACTACCCCTTCTTTGTAGGTCACATATGGAAATGGAGTTATATGCACCTCTTTTATTCAATAACTTCCTGATTGTAATAGGATTTGCTTTTACATTGCATGAAACCTAAATTCTCTTTTTCCCTGCATCTTAAGGGACTGATGACCAGTTGCTGCTGCTCTGGTAAGAACCATAAAATATGTCTAGGCTTCAATGACTGGTAATGTATTTTTTATATAAAAAAGGTCATTTCTTAAAGTTCATAATCAGTCTTTGGACTAGGGATTGGAACCTACAAACATCCTTTCAGTGCCCAAAACAACAGACTAGAAAATCATGCTCATTTTCACGGTATAAGGGAAGAGTTTAAAAAAGAGGTGTTCCTTTTTTCTTCCTCCTTTGTTCCCTACACACAAAATTGTCTACAGCTTTTTGCTAAAGCATTTCTCTGGAGGTGGGTCATAATTCCTCAAGTATTGATGAGGAAACTGAGAATGTGTCTCAGACACCAGTGCTGGAGCACTCTGAACGCTCAGTCATGCTCACTAGATTAAGAGTAATTGTCCCTTTCCCATTTTTGTGCCAACAGCAATTTCCAGTTGTTCAAACAAAGTCAAGTGTGGAAGGTTTTCTAGAAAGGCACCACCTGGATCACAGGATTTTTTGTGCTAATTCTGATAGTCTTCCTGTAGGAGACTTCTAAAACGTAAAAGAAAAAAGAAATGAATAAACAGCCCCCCACCTCCTCCACAAAACAGGTAAAACTACCTACAGCATCTGATACTAACCTTCCTCCCCAAAACACAGCAAAACTAAATACCTATGCAGTTTTGCTGAACTTTACAAATAAAAAGTAAATTTTAAGGAGAGGCCAAGTTTAAGTATCAAACTATTCAATCCACATTTTTACGTCTAACAATGTTATATGCAAGTTACAATGGTGGATGATAATGAAAAAATGAATACACTTACTATCAGACCGCCAGCAACTCTCCATATAATTCTACACTCAAATTATTTTCATCAGTGTAACCCTGTGTTATATATTAATAAATTATTTCAGTCATGTTGCCTTAAACTGTAACAATTCCTCATGACTATGGTCTCCTCCGACAGTGAATTACTTTCAGTCCTCCTGAGTTCTTTCACAAAAGCCTATTCCCTGTGCAGTGTAGTTAAAATGCATGATTTTGAAATCTCTTTAAAGGGTCAAAGTTTCAACAATAAATTTACTAAATCTGTACTATGTACATTATTTCACAATGTTAATTTTTCAACTGTTGACCTCCTAGAAATTCAGTGTTAGAGAAACTATTTTTTTTTGTTTTGGAATACACACTGTCCGTTATAAATTAGTGAGATATACATCCTCACCATCCAATCTTTGGTTTATTCTTGCTGTTTTTGCAGCAGAATAAATATGTGGTCCTCTTGCACAAAGCTTGTCACAAAGCTGCAACTGAGGTCTAAGACAGAAATCAGTCAGGGCAGGTATGCATCTTATCCACCCTATTTCTGGACCTGAGAGTGTGATTTTCTAATATCTAGTTTGCATTAACTTCCAAAGGCATCTATTTGTCCATCTTCCTCAGGTGCAATGAAAAATCATTAGTAAGCATAGTATACAGAAGAATAACAGCAGAAGCAAAATTCTGCAATGCGTACTACCTTTATACTCTGTTTAGCAAATGCTTTTCAGTGTGCTGATCCTATTTCTCAGTAGTGTTAAGAGTTATGCTGTGTTATGGTAACGGCAATAAGTAATATTTAACTTCTGTTAGGGTCAGAATTCAGCTGCACCTTCACTACCAGGGAGCGTTCTCAATTTATTTGATGTCCAAGACAATTTCCAAAGCCTACATCTTTTAGTGAGGCCTAAGCAATGGAAAAATCTCAATAGTAGTTTTCTGGAACAAAATCTGGAATAAGGGTGAAGTATATGTGAGTTTGGAGGAGACTAGCTGAAATCTCTGCAGTTCTGTCTATGTTTAGTGTACTGCAAGAACGGGACAGAAGCGTCAGCTCTGTTAAAGTTGCATTGAGTCAATGACATTTCACAGGAAGTAGGTGAGCGAGAAAATTTTGGTCCTTCTGAAATCACTGTGAAAACTGCTGTTGAGTCTAATGAGAGATCATTTAACCCTACAACCGTGATACCTTTCATTTCAAGAACTACCCAGTTCATTTGAAAATATAAAATTTCTAAACTATATGGGTAACTGATTTTTTATATGAAAAAATCCTTGATCTGTTTTAATTACTTAAAAATGTATATAACCATGAATATTTCAAAGAAGATTCATGACTACTTTGCATTACAACCCCTCCTCCCTGACATCTTCATGGCAGCCAGAAGCTAATTTTAGCCTTCAGATATATTTGTTCTGCTCCTGCTGACATTTTATGCTTTTAGACCTGTAATTCTAAAATTACTTTTTCAATTTACTCCTCCTCTGTGAAATTCTCCCTGTTTGTAGGTCTATGCACTACTTATATCCCACATCCTGGCGTGACTGAGCTTAAATGATGCATCAGACTTGGTTTGGCCCTGTATGAAATAGATTCCAGCCCCCTTTACCTGCCTGTGTTTACTGTGCAGGATGATTTGCTTTACTTTTTCTCAGCATTTGGTAACACAGTGAGCTTATTTTAAACAAAGAAGACACTGATTAGCAAAACAAATGACAATTAATTTTGCAATAGAAAAGTAATTGTAAAGAAGAAGTAGGAAAGCAGCAGACTGAAGATTTATCACCCAGCTCTGTGATATGGCATGGCTGTCATCCGTTGTCATCCTAAAAAGTTATCAGAGTTGCTGAAATATCAGTTTGGCACATGGTTTCACATGGTTGCCTGCATTCCTACTTAGTGCCTATTACTTAATTCTTCTGTCATTAGGAAATTAAATCACTGATTCTAGCCAGGACTGGAGATAGCCTGATATTTATATTTAAATTGACTATTAATTGTTGCATCAGAAAGCTATTCTGAAGCCTGAAGAACACAAAATGGATAATGAAAAATGTGGCAATAATTCATACAGAAGAGAGAAAGGGAGGAGCAAGAATAAATATGTAACAAGTGAGCAACTTTTCATAGTGCAATTGTATTGATTTTCTTGAGAAAAAGAACAACAAAATAAAACGAAACAAAAATGTGTAGACACTTAATTAACTGTAAAGAACAACCTATAGATTTTTCTCATTCTTGTCTTTGTTAGCAGAATCTCTACTTGGAAAACAGTGTCTGATCTCTAAACTGTTAAACAGCCATTATCTGTATTTCTTTCAGTGGGGATACCACTAAGTATGAAGGAACATTTGTTTAGCCACCTAATTGCATGTTCCAGATAGGTAATTACTGAGAAGATACAGGAAAAAAATTACAAAGACATGTGATCAAGCATCTACCAAGACATAATTTTATGGCTACATCAGGATCATTTTTCAAAGCTGTATCAAGTAAAATAAGGAAAGAAATTACTAAAAAGTCTTGCTGCTGTGCCTGACTATGGTCTAGCAGCAAGGAAGGAGGAGAGATAAGAAATCTACAAAATGACCCATCCTGTAGATCTCCTGGTATTTAAGAACTTTTAAAGAATGCTAAGCTAGTTGAAAAAATGACAGAATAAGAAAACTTGGAGAATCCCTTTCTCTAGAATGAATTCTCTAACTATTGAAAATGTGGAATGGAGGTCTCAGGACAGGAAAAGGGAAGAAAAATTACATAAATCAAGGGACGGACACCCTCAGACCTGCCAGGATGAAATGCACCTGTATCGATTCTTGCTTCCCTGTACTGTGTTGCCCCTATTGGCTTTTATTCACAAAAGGAATTACCTACATCACTGCAGAGTGTTGCAAGAACTGTATTTTCATTATTTTGCTCATATAGCGAAATTCACAGCTGTTACTTTGAAAAGTCTACAGCCTGTGATACATCATTCTTAATGTATAGATGACCTGTGCAGGTGTCATGGCAACCTATACAGGATTTCCAAATTTCTGTAGCTCTGTAAGATCTAAAGAAATCCCAGATGAATGGCAAAAGTCCTATATTTCTTTCTGGGCTGCTTGTAGATGGAAAAAAAATAGATATGTCAAGAAAAACTTGGAGGTATGACATTCTTTTTTGGTGATGTTCTATGACTCTTCTTCCATCTTCATTTTAGGGATCTGAGTCTGTATCTTAACAGAGTGTGTCCAAATCCCACAGCTAAATATTATTTAGAGAAAATGGTGACAGCATAAATCAGCCTGTTTTCTAAATGAGGAACAGTAGCTAGAACCTCATAGATTTATCTGAAGAAAAAAATCACAGATTTCTTTGCAAATAAAAGGAGATGAAATAGTTCTTCAGTATGAAGGTAGGATCAAATCAAATGTAGTGGACAGTTTCACAGTTAAATAGAAATTCCACAGTGGGAAAATTTCCAGTGTGCGTCTCAGTGTTCATGGAAATTGATGAAAGTTAGACCGCGAAGATGGGAAGTCCTGTTTATTGCACTTAGCATTGAAAACTTTATGCAAAGGAAAAATATTTGCATATTCAAATAATCTCATCTGGACACTTCCAGTCTGGGAGCTAACAGCATGCTTCTATGAATTTCACTGAAAACAACACCAAAAATGCCTATCTGATAGACCTTCTGAGTATTTCATTCAGATCCTACTTTTGTGATTTCTACAGCATGTCAAACCATGCAAAAGAGTGCACACACAAATTTACCAAGCCCTCTCTTCTGTCGTAGCATTTTGTCCTTAGTTTTGAGCTGGCACCTCTACAGTAAGATGAAATTGTCATCATGTGTTACTACTGATAAGCTTTTCTTTCTGCTTTTGATTTAATTTTCTCAATTATCATTGTATATAAACTTTCATGAAGTAAATAATACAGTAAAAGAGAGAGTCTAGGAGTGTTGTATGCTGGCTTTATGCACTTGCCATCCTATTCATCATAATGCATTTATAACAATATTAAGAAGTTTCATTAGTCCCTTACACTCCACAGATTTCGTTAATTATCTTTCAAATTATTACATGTTTCCACAGCTCTTTCACACCCAACCAGCTTTTACTCCCCACCACCCAAACAGATCAGCTTTTTAATACTATACTAGAGATGTTACTCAACTTGTGTAATTCAAGCATCATCTGCCTTCTCATATTTTCAGTTTCACAGCTCCCAAAGACTTCTGACTATCCTAAAGTCAATGGGAGTTAGGTGCCTAATCTGCTTAAGTGCTTTGGTAAATTTCTTATATGCCTATTGACATATTTAGGCTGTTTTGTAAAAGGTACTCCTGAATATTCTGTAGATTCTTCTTGTTTTTTGCCTGCAACTCTTTGCTGTACAGACTATTTCATGTTAAAACCTCGCAGAGTACTCAGCACAACAAGACAGCCACCTTGTCAGTTGTAACATACATGATAAGAGAAAGGAAAGATTTGGGAGAAAGGTGGCTTGGACCACTCATAAGACTGTATGTTTACAAAATCATTTATATACTTAAGGGACATTTGTTGAAAAGCTAACAACATCCATGTAAGTATATTACTGAGTAATAACACTACTCAATAATAGCACTGTACAAAGAGAGACAACAGTGCTACATATGTGACGTACTTATCTGGTACCAATCCATCAAAGGTATTGTGAAAAAAAATCACCCTTATTTCTTAATCAAATTAGAGGCTCATTGTTCAACTTTACCTTCATCACAGAGAAAACATTTTATAGAAATCTTATAAGTACTTTCAAATATTTGAAGAGCAGTTGTGTGCAAACAACAAAAGAGTATGTCTCTTAGTCCATAAAGTTCTCCCAACTCAATCAGAATGAATTTGGCCCTTAAGTTTGGGCTGGATTGCACTTGATGAGTTCTTGCTGAAATCTGCAAGGGCTTTTTTGATACCTCTTCTGAGAAAGTAGGCAAAGAGTTATAAATCTATTGAAACTAAGAAGATTCCTTATAATCTGAGGGAACTATGAGAGTGTAAGGCTTGATTTCTTTGTGATTGTAATGGTGACGAAATTGGCAGTAGATTTTCATGCTTTACAGAAGTAAAGTTTTAAGAACAGCGATCTCAGTGAAGACCAGACCAGGGAAGTGCTATGAAAAGTCCTTCAAAAAGTAGTGCCTAGAGAAAGCAAGGTGTTCTCCTGTTCTGGAGCCTTAGGCCTTTTACCTGCATGTTATTTTGCTGACGAACTCTGCTATAGGGTAGTACAGGAGTTTGAGAGACACACATCAAACAAAGCCAATTCTTGACTATCAATTTTCCCTTAACTTTAGCCCTTAAGAGTTTTTTACATTTTTATCATAAGGATCAAAATGTAAGTATCCACTTTCAGTATTAATATCAAAATGAATGGAGGTTTGTGGAGATGCAAGAAGACCCAGAATCCTGTGAACGTGATAGTGAGTCGTTACAGTTGGATGGTGTGAGATAGGGCTGATTAACTGGCATAAATATGACTTTAAGTCTACACGAGTTGTTAACTAACTACTCAATTTTTTCTGCAATCAAAATATAAACTAAAAATGCAGAATAGAGAGGTGCTTGTCAGCACATGCTAACCCCCAGCTTTAAAGTTTATGAATGACATTCCCGATCTGTGACTTAATATACCTAGGAAAGAAGATACATCCATTTGTTACACTGAAAGAGTTGTTATGGGCAATAGCAAGCGCATCATACATATGAGTTAAAAATTTATTATTAGGTACATTAAAATGTTATCAGAGAATCAAAAGAGAGCATCACTACAGTTATTAGTCCAGTTACAGTACTACTATTACTGATAGTCTAAATTATTACCAATTAATTATTAAATTATTATCATATTAATAATATAATTCAACTTGTTATTCAAAAAAATCTTACTGGTATCTATCCCTTTTCTGTGGTGCAGTGCTCATCACGGGCCCTGCAGGCCGTACGGCGCTGTAGAGTGCCCGTCCTCAGGCAGGGTGCTGGGATACCGCTGTGAGCTGTCAGCGTCCCGAGCTGGTCACCAGGAGGAACTAGATGGGGACATCGGGGTCCCTTTCTTCTCAGGTTTGGGTATGCTTGGACCTATTTTTTTTTTTTTTATCATTGTTATTATTATCACAGTCTACTTTCTTCGTGTTAATTCTCAGTTATAGTTTGAAAGTTGCACAATTGCCTCCTTCAGTCTCATTTCACATAAAGTATTATTATTTGCTCTGCAGGGTAGCCCAATAAAAAGGATTTTTTGCCGTTCCTAGGGGGAGGCAGCGGGCTGCACAGCACGCTGCGTGCACAGGTCTCGGGGCTGGTGCGGATCCCCGTGGCCAGGGCCAGGTTGAGCTCGCTCTTGCTCCCACTTCCGCTCCCGCGCCAGCCTTGTGGCCAAGCCCCTGTCGCCTCCCCAGCGGAAACTTGAGCTCTGCCAGCTTAAGGCAATTTTAGACAAATTCTGAGACCCTGCACTGTCAGGTCAGTACACATCCCAAAGCCTTTCACTAGAAATGGCAAAAATCATATTCCCTGGTCTACATAGTTCGCTTTCCGTAGACAGCATTGGGTCACTACTTTTCTCTAGTTATTGAATGATAAACTAATCTTTAAAATAATTCCTTTGCAGAAGGAATCTTGAAGCATAAATCCCATACTAAAATTTACAGGTATAGGAACCGGGACAAAAGGGCATTTATTTGAAGGAGGGGATAGAATGAGAAGAACAACTTAAAAAGGAAAAATGTAGGCTGCGTGAGCTTCCAAAAAACTCTTGTTATCTTAAGAGAAAGTAAGTTGGATGTATTCTCGTTGTATAACTCAAGAAAGAAACCAGTCTAGTTAAACTATAACGAAACATCAGATTTGATGAGACAAAATAAACATAGTTTACTGATTTCAAGTGATGTTGCTAAATGTGTTTTCTGCTTGCTGGCAAACATATGCTGCAAGGAGATTGGTGTTCATCATAGGATTAGCCAAGAACTACAAATCCTGAAGGAAAGAAACAAAATTTAGTCTGATTGGAATTTAATCTGAAAGGAATGTTTGACCTAGATCTTTGTATAAGAGTGAGAGGAATTGGAAATTTTACCCTAACAGAAAAGGATGCAGGAGAATCAAACTAAGATATTTAATTTAAAGATCAGAAAAGGATCAGAAGCATCCACTGAGCTTATTGCATAGCCTCTACCAGCAAAAGTCTCAAAAGTATTCACCTATACAGTAATTAAAAATAACTTGATGACATTCTTGTCAGAAGGATGTCATCTTTCTACCCCCCCCCCCCAACTTTCTCCTCCTTAACTGCACCAAAAGTTTTTTTTATTCTCTAAAACTATGATGGTGAAAAACAGGCGGATAAGAAAAATGAATTCAAGGGACCTTTGGTAGCCCTGGAGATTAAAACTTTTGTCCCAAAAATTCACACACATGGATGGATGGATACATATGCATATACAGATTTTAAGTTATTCAGGCTCTAGTAACAAGCTACACATATTTATCCAGACTAGAGGAGGGATAGGTAAGTTTGTTTTCAGCTAATGGTTACTCCTATTTTCCTTGTCAAAGCTCAGAGGAGATCTTACCTGCAGGTTTTCAGCTCAGTAACTCTTGAATAACAAAATATGGCAACATGTCCATGTTTCTGATCTGAAATAGTGTGTCACGAAACTAAAACAGAAAAGAATTACAATCAGAATCTGTTTCCAATATGCTTGCTTACGGGACTAGGAATGGAATGTGGGACTGAACATGATTTAAACAAGTCAGAATTTGGCTACCAATGTGATTCAGGTTTGGGAACTGAATGTATCTAGCTGTATGTATATATACAAAGCCCAGTCCCATAATTATTCAACACTTCTGTGTAGTAGCATATCACAATATTTTACTAAATGTAAAAACAATAGATATTCAAGCCTTAGCAAATAGCTTATTCCATTACTTGTTTTGTCTTCTTTTTTTTTGTCACAGTGAAAAAGAAAAATACATCAATGGTTATTTTTCTACCAAGAGGACTCACACAAAAAACAAATCTATTGAACGCAGTTTTTCATCACCTTTTTCACAGTTACAGTTAACATTTTTGTTGCCCAGTGTAAATCAAAATCTGGAAAAACAAGCCTGCTTTTCTTTAAAACTATTCTTTTCTCTGGAACCTTTGACAAAGATGCCAAGGTGGACAGCGTCCTTGATGTTAGTTTTCTCATCAGATGGAAGGCTTATCACCTCTTATAAAATAGTTCTGACAAGCCTATTGCAATGTCAGCTTTTTTTTCTTTCCTCCAGCTGTATTGTGAGAAAGATGGTTTCTCCTGAATGTACCTTTGTTTTAAGGGGCTATAATTTGAAATACTCTCTACGGGTTGTAGGCTCTGATCATTTCTGAAGAGTATTTTCATATACTAGTTTAGCAACTATTTTACTGGCAATGAATTACAACTTACTGCTCTTGGTTCTGCAAGTCATCTTTGCTCTTTTGCTTAAAACAAGGCAACTGAATTTGAAAGTTTAAGGAGAAAATATAAAGAATCATCTTGTGTAATATTGTCCTTAGTATTTCATAATGTTTATCTATCTCATCAGTTTTGCACCAATTGTGACAATAACATAAAGCATTTTAAAATAAATTATACGGTGCATGTAATGTATATGCATGCCTAGTTCTTGTATATTTAAAAATAAAAATGTAGTATAATGTCCATAAAAATGGTCTTCTGGAAAATATGGAAAATACCATGTACATTTAATGACCAGTTACTAAATGGCAATATTTGAAAATAAGAATGTAGTATAATGTCCATAAAAATGGTCTTCTGGAAAATATGGAAAATATCATGTACATTTAATGACCGGTTGCTAAATAGCAATAATATCAGTTATGTATACACAAAACCTTTATAGAGGAATAATTTATATTAAAGTGTTATTCATAAAAAGTTAATACACTTATTGAAGACATTTTATGAAAAGAATTGTTATATATTTCAGCAGGTGAATAAAATTGGTGTGGTTTCTGCTGATCTACATACAGTCTTCTGATGATGCATTTATAACATAACCAGTGTCTACAATAAACTTAAAAAAATCTGCCAATCATTTATGGAAGGAATGTGAATATTAACTGTAGCCCATTCAATAAAGTCAATCTTTACACAGAACTTTTCATCCTGTAGTTCTGAAATACTTTATATTTTTGCTGAAGTACACTCTGCATGGATGGTAATGCAGTTATATTGATTTTAATATAGTGTTATTACAATATCACATTTAATGAGGAAATCCTCAAAAAGACAGGTAACAGATTAACATTGAATGAGCACTGTGACAGGATAAAACATTACCCCACTTTTAAAAATGCATTATTATTTTATAAGGCAGTACAACTATGTTCAACACCTAAGTAAAACAGATGTGATGGGAGAAGAAGTTAGACAGATTGACACATTTCTGACCCTTTCTCACGTATTTCCTGAAATGAAGCTGTAATTATTATGCATGTTGCAGGTTATACTGATGAGCTGATAGAGGAGGTTGTCAAATTATACAGCACACAATCACTCAATGACACAATAGAACAAAGAGTGGAGCAGGATTTCCAAATCTGTCTACACCACATAAGCTTCCAGACAAAATGGGCATTCCAGAAGACCATATGTCATACTTAGGCAAATTAGACATACATATGTCGAGGACAAGAAAACATTCATAAAAATAAGACACCAAATCGTTTGTAAGTTATTAAATGGGATCCAGATCAATCATTCTGTACAATTGAAAGAACTGAGAAGATATGCATTCCTAACTGTAATCAGAAGGATATAGCCAGTTTCACTTAAGTTGCTACCATTTCATAATATTGGCTTAGTCAAAAAGTTATTGCATGTCAAAACTCTATTTTTTGAATCCAAGGTGGACAGTGACTTTATAAAAACGTTGAATGAAAAAAAGTCAGAGAGAAATATGAGGTTTTTTTAATCATTTTAAAAATGATTATTTCAAAGCAGCCACAAGCCACTTCACAAGTAAAGCAAAACACACACAAAACCTTTAATGAAACTATTGATGGTGGCACATCAGCCTGGATGATGATCACGCAAAGAAATAAAGACCTAAACCTTTATTCTACCTGGAGAGTGAGATTCTTGTATTATAAAAGCATGCAATTTGTTCAACAGATCCTTTGGGTGGCAGCATAGTCTATCATTTTTCAGTGATTCATACTGGTGTTCTGCTTGTCTTGAGGGTGTTTTCAACCTTTGTAATTATCTATTTATTTGAAACACTCTTCTTCCTGAATGAAATAATCAAATGATGAAGATTTTTGGAGATACTTCAAAATCTCTCTCTTTTATAGAAATTTTCAGAGAAGAAGGGAAAGGAGAGGAGAAGAAAAGAGAAGGAAAAGGAGGAGAGGGCACGGAAGGGGATGGAAAAGGGGAAGGAGAATGGGAAGGGAATTGAGATTCCTGAATTATAACTTTCATAAGATCATATGATTGTGGTAAAATTATTTGAAACTTATCAAAAGTAGATATCTACAATGCAGTCACAAATGAGTGAGTTAGCCATCTAGGATTCATTCATCTATGGACAGAAACAGGCATTTTTAGGGCACAACACATCTCATTTTAAAATAGATGTCCAAAACAGGTCAGATGAATCGTACCCTAGAACTGCCTATTTCTCTCTATTGACTGCAAGAGGATGTCTAGAATGAACAACCAAGGTGGATATATACTTTACAGCTTTTTAAAATTATATGAGATTAGTCCCTTTTTTGATGTAGATTTCCTGTATTACTTTTTAGTTCTTCTTCTGCATCATCAATTATTTGACAATCTATGGATACACTTAAAATTAACATTAGTTACCGCAATCTATTTTTCTATTTTTATGTAGTTACTTAGTTTAATATTATCCTTTTAGGTACTTTTATCAAATGTGTTATACTAGTTTTCTTTTTTTCTGATATTTGTTGGATTGGTCAAAAAATTCTAATTGACTTCATTCTACTTTGCAGAAGCCAAGATGCTCTTTCAGATACTTATATACAATTAAAAGCATCTAAACCTATACTTGATTATTGTTTCAATAATATATTGCTTCAATAATTCAATAATACAACAATACAATCACATTGAAATAAGATTTGCCTGTTAGCCTAAGGTCCTAGAACTGTTCATACCATTAGTATAACATCGAGTGTCTTTTTTATTAGGTGTTATTTACTTTGGTTTAGACATATGGTCATGTAAATTAAAATAAATAAAGAAATAAAAATCAGAGCCTGATATATACTAACTGGTCCTTAAGAACTGCTACACTTCAAGGTTTAAGCTGGCTTTCCATCTGGTTTGAATGCTAGTGTCTTTTGTTGTTGTTGTTAAGAGAAAGTAATGAAGGACAAATATTTTCCAATTATTGTGTTGGCAGTAAGTGACACCAGTAAACTGCACAAATCTTCTGTATCATCTTTTTTTTCCTATAACTACTTTTTATCATGTGGTAGTTCAGCAAATATATATGTAGGCTAGCAGGTTGCTCATCTTGATTAAAAAAAAAAAAAAAAAACATGCCTTATTGTCCTAAAATTCTGTTGTAATGGTCCTAACTGTCAATGAACGTTTGCCTTCTGTTTATACTTTCTCTCAGACACACTTTACTTTGATTGGGTAGACCTTTAAAAGCTGTCTTCAGTAACTGATGATAGAATTGGCCTCTCTATGTCTAACAGTTCCTGAACAGGGAATTTAAGTAGAGATAATGTAAACACTTTGGAATTTGTCCAATATGTCATTTACTATAATGACTTACTGATCTTCAATGGTAAGAGTTTCGGCCTTCAATAGGAAGTTCTTCCAAAAGCAAAACTCTTCCTAGTTCACACTGAGAACAGATTCAGAGTAGATACAGAACCACTACAATGCTCTGCAGTGCCTGGGAAGTCCCCGAGGGTTTTCATCTCTAGTACTGGTCATTGTCAGCCTTGTTTAGTTTAGGAGTCCCTGCAAGACAGGGAATGCGGTAAGAATATAAATTACAAATTACTTTTATCCCCATCCTAAACTATCTAAATTGATTATCAACACTGTTTAAAAATATGATCCTGTAGAAACATATTGTTAATAATCATTTCCTGCAGATGAATTTTAAATGGTTCACTACACCAAATGTCAGATATAAAGTGCAGCTGGTGCCAAAGTTAACTGAAAAGCTGTAGCATTGTCATTGACAATAGAGTATCACTGCTCACATTCTATTATAAAAAAGTTTAAAAAATTTTAGCTGTAATCCAGGTCTTGTCTGACATGACATTTTAGAAGCAAAAGCTCAGAAACTTTTGTACTCTAGCAGTAATAGGATAACATGCTACAATAGTTACAGTAATTGCCCAACTCTTCTATTACTTAGATGCTTTTTTTTTTTTAATCCTCTATGCTCTCTCCTTCTGTTTTCCACAAGGAAAATGTTAAAAGAACTACCATTTCAGGAAAACAAACAAATAAACCAATGAAAAGAAAAATACCCCTGGGCTCAAACTCTTCTGGGATGTGAGAGATAGAAATCACAATGATATGTACATGGGACAATAGAGTCCACTGAATACAAGAAAAATATGCTATTACTCAATCAGCAAAGCAGTGAAAGCATTACTTAACTTTATTCCAAATTTGTACTTACTGTGAAGTTATTTTCTTTAAATAATGATGTGTGTGTGGGTCATTTTGTTCCAAAAATAACTACTTTTGAATACTTACGAAAGCCTTTAGAAAACCAAAACTATCATTTTTTCATACCCTCTCTCCTCAAAATTTCTGTATTAGTTTTATTGGAGCAGGCTTTTGATGTACTATCAGCTTTCTTTGGGCTAAAAGAAAGTCTAAAAGAAGCCTGGATAAGTATCTGGAATACTTTGCTAATAGGAGATCCACATTTGCTTTTACTAAAGTCAACGAAAAGATGCACCCAGTCTGTCTGAAGAATTTGAGGTGTGCATGGCTTTTTCATACAGGACACATATGACTGTAACAGACTGCAATAAGAATCTTACCTGAGACAAAAATAAACACTGAATTCAGGGACAGGATTAACAAAATATAATAAATAGAGGTACACAGAATAAAACTAGGCCAATATTATGCCCCACATTCAGAAAAAGAAGAAGAAGAGAGAGAAAACAAAGAATTGTTATAAACTGTGATATTCTACAGGAAGCGGATGACAAGAATGCCGTTAGCTAAATAGAATTTTTTAATAAAAATAATGGAAAATGTTGTGAGAGAAGATGAGTGGACTATCAGCCTGAAGCAAGCTGACTATTTCAATTGGTCACTTGTATATACCCCAGATTTGTGTCAAATTCAGGAGTATTAGCACTGGAAGAATATCCAGAATAGTGAGTAGATGAATGAAGCTTTGGGCTATAATGGTGAACATGAAGTAAAGAAAAAAAATAACTATATGGGTAAACACAAAAACTTGGAAATGTACAATTTATGATAGAATCAGGAAAAATGTACCTTCTGTTTGGATATAAAACAATGTGTTGTCTTTAGTCTCATAAAGAAACTGTGTTACTGGAGTACAAAGTGAGACAATAAAGAAAGTCTGAAGATATATTTGTCCTGAAATGGGAATATGGAAGCCTTTGAACAGAACCTGCCTTTCCATCCTTTTGCCCTGCACAATCAATGCATCCAGAAGATGGTTAGATTCTAACCCAATATAAGTAAATTAAAAGCTAATGCTTTGTGCAAATGCAGTGTCTAGTCATGCACAAATTTAGTGGTACCTTTTGTTTGCTCCAGATAGACTTTTCTAAGTAATCAACAACCATATTCAACAATTTACCTTTGGCTATAAGTATTTTCAAAATTATAAAGCTAACAGCATCATTCCTAAATATACCTTAAGGGTCACTTAACTGTTCCATTGCACTAATGGTCCCAGGTTTACCAAAAAAAAGATACATTTTTATAATCAAGCCCTACACTAGTCAAACATTTATTCAGCACTTTTTCAGCTTACAATTTTAATGGAGACAGTTAACAGCTGCCAATATGACTTTCGACATGCCATCAGGTCACAGTATTGCAAAACATCTGCCTAGGTATCCGGAGGAACTCTCTTAATCGTTATTTAATTAAGATAAAATTTACTTACTCTAAATTTAGTACATACTTACTCTACTCCAGTTACTCATTACTTACTCTAAATGCTACCTATTACCAAAGGGAAACCATAAACAGGGCATATCTGTCTTTTTCTTATATTCTTAGTGAATGTCCTGGTTTTGAAATGTATACATGTAAATGTATATATTGAAGCAATATATATGCTTCAAACAAAATGTATAGGTAGAAAAGTGAAAAAAAGTAGGAAGTATTAAATTTAGTTTACAAGAACGTGTACTTACCATTGCTATCTTTGCTATTCTGGCCTTTTGAGGGAGCTTGCTCTAAGAGAGCTTCCCCTCAGGTTCCCCTCAGTGCTCTAGCTAACTTTTGGTCTTCCCTCAGCAGATCTCTAGATTAACTTTTAAAATTACGTCAGGCAAAGATTCTTTGAGAAATATGTTAATTTTACCAAAACCACAAACTGCACACTTACTGTATCGTTTGGCTTCCACACTCATACGGAGGAGGAAGTTATGTTAAAATTTTGCCAACAGTCAAGGCACCTGGACACTTTGAGTCCCAAATACAGTGGGCTGAGTCCATGAAGCACAACGTGAGTAAGAGAGAGAGAGACAGCTTTGAGGCAATATTTAAACGATTATTGAGTTCTTTTAATCCAATGATTTTACCAATGGATTGTATAACATGTTTCAATAGTTGAAAATAAAAGGAAGATTTTTAATAGTCACTATAATTAGCAACTGAAAAAGAACTTCAGAACTTTAAATGATAAGTGCTTCATCACTTGAGCCTTTAAGGCAAGATGTGTTGTCATTTCTAGAAGAGGCTACACTTAAATCACGTGTTGTTGTGAACTGATGTGTTGACCTGTCAAAGAGGAAAAAGCTATTACCTCAATTTCAAGAATTAACAATTTTATGGTACAATATGCATTGAGATATATTGAGGAGATCGTATCAGTACTTTTTGTATTTAAATACTAAAAGTATATAAGGCTCTGAGATCATGCAAATATCATGCTTATCTTGCACGTGAATGAAAAATATTCTGTCTTGTATTTTCGAGTTTTCAGCCAACAAAAATGCAATTTCAATTATATGGATATCTCTAGTAATACAAACTAAAATTACCAGATCGTAAAGTCATGAAGCATCTGTTTAGGTATATTCTAATCCATCTAGTTTCAGTTTGACATTTAGAAAGGTGTCATAAATGCCAGTAAACATGGCCTGCAGAAGCTCCACAACTTTATATAACGGAAATGAATGTCATTAGGTATGGCTCAATGTGCCCAGGAAAAATGTGCACAGGTATAAATTGACCTTTAGCCTTTCATAAGAAGGACATACCCTTCTTAAAGTAAGTAGTCCTACCTCGAAAAGTAGCCTAATTACAAAAGGTGTTCCAGATGTACAATCCTAGTGGAATGTGGAGCCCATCTTTGGTGGGTCCCATACCACCTTTGTGATGTATAGTTAGGTGTGCTATAAGGATATTAAAGGGAGATTCATATTACTTTAGGTATTTAGAGCATACAATGTATCAGTCTGTTAACTACGAAGGCAATGTGGTGAATTAGCTAAGAGGCAGTTATATTCATCTCACCTCCTACCATAAGCACCACTGCAAGGTATGACCAGGGCAAACTCAGATATCCCTCTTCCAGCTGCTCTAGGCCTACAGCTCAAGGAATAGGCAAGAATTAAGCCTATTTACCTTTATCTGCTATCCAGCCAGGGAAATAATCTGTGGCAACCAACTGTCTACTGCATTTTTGTGATGGTGGTACTGCTTATATAAGCAGTAATCAACTTTTGAAGCTGTAATACTCATCCTCCATTCAAAATCTCTATGGAAAAGTAAAATGAAATGTACCAGATCCTGCAGTTTTAGCTTTAAATATTTAAGTAAATTGAAAAAAAATATGATTTTCAAGGGTCACTATATTACTATTATTTGGCAAATTCTCTTCTGTAACTCAAATGCTCAGAGATGTGACACAACTACAACAGGAAATAACCTCATCTAAATATGCAGATGCAGTACTGATACTAAATGTGCTTTCCTCCTCTCTATCTAAGGCAAGAAAAGTACTAAATTATTTGTAATTTAACAAGAAAATGAAGAGTTCATTGTTGTCCATTTAGCTACATAAATTTGCCTCCTCAGGTTTAAAGTTGGGAACATGTACCTCCAGATTCATTTGTTTTAAACAAAATACACATTTAGCATTGGACTTTGGACTACTGGACTATTAGAAGTCATTCTAAAAAATTCAGTGTGATCTGAAAAAAACTAAAAGAATCAGTGAATGAATGTGCTGTGGGGTACAAATAAATTCTGATGAAAGATTCATTCTTCAGGAGCTATAACTACTACACTGGGAACAACAATAACAATCATGATCATAAAAATTTTGTGAAGAGTTGGTTTAATGTGTTTTTATTGCTATTAAGAATAAAAATAACAATAGTAATAATACAAACTCATCTTCCAGTGATTATCGCAGTTATTACCAATCTTTTTCTCCTTCCTCACTTTCTCCTCTTCAAGTAGTAACAGGGATCCCATATATACAGTTTGGTTCTGCTGTTTAAAGAGCTTCAATTTAACCTTCTATCTTGTAAATATTTCTGCATGTGATAATAGTTGTATCTCCAATTAATTGTGAATGAAAATCACATCAAAAAGTTAAAAGTTTGATGCTGGAAATTTTAAAGAAGTTTAAGAGGATTTATTCTCAAATTCCAGACGGATTTAGGCTATGTGATATGATTTTCAGATACAATAAAAATTTTGGACACATTTATTAAAAAGGATCAAAATTGTGTTTATAAAATCAGAGACCACTTGTCAGTTCAGACAAAATCCTTTCTCTGTTTCTTTTCATGTCAGCAATACAGCACAGTTATTTGTTTTATCCCAGCTTATTTCTTTTCTCTGTCTCCTATTTCTGTAAAATGTTGGTGGGTGATATGCCTCTAGTGTCAGCCAATCTATTCCACATACTTGAGTTAAACCATTCAATTGCTTCGATGACGTATGTGTGGACATGGAATTTTCAGGGTAACTATCTTCTGTATCTAATTTTTCAATAACTATCTTCAAATAATGATCTTCAACTCAATGATATCCAAATATTCATTTGAAAACGTTGGGTGTTTGGTCCCGTCTCTGCTTCTTCATATCAGAAAACCGTTTGATTGATCCAACCCGCCTCTAACTTTTTCCTTTGCAGCAACCATCACATTCGTCAAGAGGAACTGGCACCACTCAGGGCTACTTTCAACTCCGAAAGCCAGGATTTAGTGAACTTGCATCTGAGCTGCTGCTTGTAGCTTCTGATAGAGCTGCCATTAATAATGCTGTCATGTCACTGTAGGCTTTCTGAGCATCGTGTCTCTCTTCTTCATGCTTCAGCTCAATGCATGGCAGATGCCAGCTCAGGTCTTATTAGCATTTTCAACTGCCATCTCCTTCTTCCTTCACAGAACTTCAACTGGATCAAATGGGCTGCTGTTATCAGCTGTTGGTACTTCTACACTTCTACTTAATGGTATTAGCTCTATTTAGTACAGTAAAATGAGAATGAACTAAATAAATAGAGTCATAAAATATTCCTTGTCTTGAGGGCTATACAGGCTACTCAGACAGCAGAGAGAACTATATAAATTAGCTGAAACTACTGTTTTAATTCTGGAAGTTCTCAGCTGTGAGTTAAAAATATCTTTCCAAGATTTTGCCCTTCTCTACCACACCATACAATCCGAGCATTAATAATTATTTACCATAGTATCAGTTAAAAAGAGTTAACACATTTTTTAAAAATGCAGGCATTTACAGGAAAGGGTGTGTGCTAGCCCAATCCAAGTATAATGTGTTTTTTGTTGACATCCTTTACGTTTGTGATAAAACACATATGAGTGACTTGGACTATCTGACTTGTGCAACGAAGGTCAAGCATGCTATCATAAGTTTCTGATCTTAGCCAGTAACAAATTCCTACCATACTCCAGAATGACTGGGAAGCTGGTGCTGATCCTCAGAGGGGTGCCTTTGAACCAGTCCTCCACCTCAGCCTGTGCGGCGGGTACTTCTGTTCATCCACCTCACCCTTGCCAGTGGTTATACCTGAAAACATGGTTAAGCTTAAGAGTTTCAGTTTCTACCGACTAATAGTAAGGATGAGATTTCCATAGGAAAGTGACAGTTAAATAATGCTATTATTCCTGTTTGAAAGCAATTGTCCGACACTGAGATATTCAGACTTCTGTGAATTTTTCTGTCTAATATGTACATTTCTGATAGGACAAATTCAACTTCACCTCAAATTTTAATATATTTTATATATTATTTCATGAATGGATTCAAAAGACTTGCAGCTGGTTTATGTGTGATATATTTGCTTGCTAGGTTTTAAAATTCTTTAGTCTGGGATCCTGGAGGCCTCTATCCCTAAACTTCTGGATTATTTCCAATATTTTATTAGCCGTTCTGATTAAACTAACTAACAGTCCAGCTGAAAAAGAGCATTAATAAAAGCTACTGTTTTGGTAGCTGTGCCAGAAAAGATGATGATGGAATTCTGCAGTGATAAGAGAAATACTCACAAAATAAATAGCTGGCACCCCAATGTTTGCCAGGTCTACAGGTCTACAGAAGATAAGCAGCTAAGTGGTTGTGTGGTGCTTAGCTAGTCAAGGATATATTATATTTTATTCTACATAAAAGTTTATATCATACTAATCATTGCCTGGGAGAAGAGAGAAAACGAGAGAAAAACTCACAAGACGAATACTATTAATGATATTTTATACATTGCTGAAAGCTGCTCATTATTAGTTATGAAGGTGATATAAAAATAGAAGTAGGATAGACTAGATTCTATCTGTGCTGATGGATATATCACTAAATTAGTAATAGTGCTAAAACTATAAAACTAGTACTAACTAGTTTTGAAAAAAATGGTCATATAGTTAGGCATGAGGGTGAAATTACGCATATTAATGTGAATGTCTTAATAATGTAATAAGTGCATAATATGTACATAATATGCAAATATGCATCTTAATAATAGTCACTTTCATTAATGTTTATTTAATCAACTGATTTAGATGTTATTATTACTTGATCAGCTAATGCTTTGTATGTAAAATGATCAGTATGCCCATGTGCTGGAATAAGAACAGGACATGTTAACCTAGCAGGAAAACAATTTTACTGCCTAGATGCCTTCTCAGTTTAGATAGGAGATGACTTTATCAATTCAGAAATGAAAACTAAATAGTATTTTCCATGCAGAAATTTGAACTTTTTTCATTGAATATACAGATGAGTCTTTATAAAAAGTCTGTGAAACAATTCCATTTCTAATCATAAGCTGGCTTAACAGAAGAAATACTTACCAAACAAAAGTTAAAATATTTATCTCAGTATTTTCTTAACTGTTTTTTTGAATTTTGAAACATTGCTTCATTTTCAGATCTTTGTAGGTTGAATTTTTACTAGATTTAAAAAAGAGAAAAGAGCAATATTTAATAAAATATATTGCTCTGAGATGAAAAGATTTAATTTTATTCATATAAAAATATTTCTAGGTTCCCTTTCATTTGAAAAATGAAAATATTAGGCATTTCTGCTTGAAATTTTGTTTGAATTTTAAATCTTTTACAAAGCTGAAGAAAATCAGTTATAATTATGGCTATTATAATCATATCCTACCAGTACACAGTATAAAACATAGTTGTGTATTGTGTACAATACACAATACCAGTATACAGTATAAAATATATTGTGCATTGTGTACAGATAGAGCTATATAGCATAGAATCATGATTTTTAGTAAAGAATCTTTTTTATTGGAAAATGAACCATTTCAAAATCTATTCAAATGCCAAACAAAAATTTCATAAATTAAGAGAGGGAATTTCTCTTTGGATTGTTCTTTTTGGTCTTCTTGTTGTCACATGGTGCTGTTAGTTTCTTGGACAGTGCCAGAGATAGCTGTACTTAGAAAAGCTGCATGCTAGGTATCCTTAGGATGAAAAGTGGGGATGATGTGGACCTCAGTTTCATAAGTATTTTTGTGATTTACCTACATTTAGGAAACTGAAAATTTATTGCTTGAATAAACAGACTGAATTCTTTTAAGAAATGACCTATAAAATTACTGTTAACACTATTATCAACTTAAAGCAAATAAAAAGATAGTGCTAGCCATCACATCCTTCCTTCAAATACATCCTCAAATATCTACAGAAGATCTAGAGTTCCTATTTATCGTAAAAACCATGAAATCCACTTCATATTTATCTTCTTACTTTTCTAAAATGAAATATTTATGTATGTTTTCAGTTTGTCTCATACATTTGAGCATTAACATAGCACTAACACTTTAGAAAAGCTCATTTTTACATTTCACTGGGTTGAAACGGTTTTACCTAATAAAAACATCCAAAACATTTTTCATTTTCAGTGTCAGAAATCTATCATGAAATATCCATAAGACTGGACAGCTCAAATGAATCTATATGGTACAAACATATTTTTAAACTCAAATTAACTTAATTTTATTTACCTTTGGGGAAAAAAAACAATAAAGTAATACATTATGGTGCAATAAAATGCACTGCTGACGTACTACAGGTAAAGTGGAGCGCTCTACTATTGGAAAGTTTCAGACGTTCAAAGTTAATTTGAAGACGTGCAGGTTTTAAAGTGATCATTATCATTTCAATGTTTATGAAAATTCAGATCACATTAGGGAGAGAGTCATAACTCAAGAGCATAGCTCAAACACGATGTGGATAAGGAGGACTATTCCATTCTCTTCCACCTGACATGAGACGTGCATCAGTCATCAACATGCAGACTCTTCAAATCAGTGAATATGTTGATCTTCTGAGTGTTAGAGATGCATAAAGCATTTTTTCATCCTTTTTATTCCCTGGTGATAGCTTATTACATCCACGTGTCTCATGTAGATCTTATCTTTTCCTATTAAATAATTTATGAGGATACTGTAACAGTAAGAATACTCACCTGAGGATCTTTTATGGCTGCAGAGGTAGAAAAGAAATTGTTTCAAAATTGCTATCATCTCCCATTCAGTGTCTTAATTCTTTCAGAGAAAACAGTCACCATCAGCAGGGTAAGTGCACTGGAATGACTTAAGGAATTACATTTTAAAAACACAAGCTACAAAACATTGCTACAGATGTTAGAAATATTCCCTCTCACTATTACATCACAGATGAAAAAACTTAAAACGAATGAATACAGTCTTAGAGTCTAAAATGCCTAGAGTATAAATAGTGAATTCCTTCAGAATTGCCTTAAAACATATTGATTTTATCATTACAGTATTTGATTTTGATATGTTAACCATAATAGCAGCAATAACAACACACACATACATGCAAAAGTTCTGACTGATACGATAATCCTTTATTATTTCAGATCATAATGCTAACATAATCAATTATAAGATCTTGAATATCATGCTATTCCTCAGTCTCTTTTTAGGAGAGAAACAAATCCGTTATGAAACATGGCCTGAAAGGTGATAAATCCAATTTGCTTTGGACTTGCGTCTTGGGGCAATCCATCGTTTTCAGCCATTCTGTCTGTTATACTGAGAAGATAAACTTACATAGTGTTTATTTTATTTTATTTTTTATCTAAAATCGGATCCTGATTCCTTTTTAGAAAGAAAGTGCTGCACAGACACTCACAGAGTGTTTGTTAAAAAAAAAAAAATTCAGATCTTGTTATAGGGTAACATTCACATGAGGAATCCAATCCAACAGGATATTCAGTCACCTTTCAAACAGTGACAGGAATCTCTATCACAAAGATTCATGCAACAACATCTTCAGCTGGATTGTGTAAGATTCCCCACGTTGCTCTTCTGCTCCATTCTCATAATCAGCTGGTTTATGGTTCTACATGACCACTCTAGAACATGCATGATCCCTCCCACTCTTATTGATTATCCTAAACCATGCACAAAACACCTGTTAAGTATCTTTACTATGTACAAAAGACCTTCTTACTTGACCATGTCTGCATCTGCCTTCTGACTATTTACAAACGTCTTACCTGTGTAGAATTTGGTCAATTCTGCAGTAGGAACCTCTTGTGGAATCTCAACAATGGCCAGCTTCTTCCTCAGGATTTTAATCAATACATTGAAACATATAATTTAGTGTGGAAACTGCAGGTGCTGCCTGGAGAAATACTCAGGACAGTCCAAAATTTCCACCAGGGGACCTCCTGCACTAATTAATCCAATGTCTTGTTATGAAGGCAGTTAGTAGTTCAGTCAATCATCACCTTGTTTCAGGTTGGTCCACTATCTAGCAGTCCATTATCTATCTCACCTATTCAAATGACTAGTTAGGGAGCTCCTGCACTACCCAATGAATTAAAGTCTTCAGGTATGCACAGCTCTGATACACTACTACCCCACAATTGTAACTACTGGATAAGCTTAAATTTCATTTTTATATATCAATTAAATTGAAATTCTATGATTCTTTCCACAAAAGCTTTTAGAATTTCAAGTGGCACTGGGAAAAAAAAATGAAAAAAATAATTTTCCCTCCCTCTCCTCAATATAACAAGGTCAGTGAACTTTCATAGTCATATAAATATGAAACAGGATCTCTAGAGTAAACTACTTAAAAGTTGCACCAGTATTCCTAAACTTATGTGCCGTTTATCTGAAAACGCTAAATGATTTCCAGTTTATGAGTCTGAGTGTAATTAATTCCCACTGTCTTAGTGTTTGAACCCATTAACAAACTTCAGTCTGACAGTCACCTTGATTGACTAACTTTCTCCTTCAGGATATCTCATATTTCATCTTCAGTTTTGGTCTTTTATTTTCCAGTCTTGCCATTGTGGGCATCTGAATATATGTTTGTGGCCACCTCAAATTACACTGCTTTTAACTTTCTTTCTTCAGGAACGATGTTAACCTGCACCGTCTAGTGCGTTGTCCTCCGCTCACTCCAAAGGTCACATCCCAATCAGCTCAACTTCCTTTTCACTTCTAACTCTGTCACCTGCTCTTATTCCCTAGGTAAACCTCTCTCAGATTCTGTTTACCTTAGCTGGAAATTATCTTTAGACCTGAAGTAACCCTTTCCTTCCCCAACTCCCAGAATCTTCCATTAGCCTTCCTTTGTTGACCTTAATCCTGTGAAATGCATCTTTTCTTTTTCTGCAGTGCATCATTTCTTTTTCTCTAAGACTTTATTAGTTTTCACTGTTTCTGTCACACTCCCAGATTTTTACAAAGCTCCTTCTTTCTGTAAAATATTTGTTAATATATTTTATTCAGAGGGGCTATTTATACTACCTTATGATAAATTACTGTTTATATTAACTTGATGTTCTGAATGGCTGAGGGATTATTCAGAACATGAAAATATTCCTGATAAAATTATCTTGATAAAATAGGTAAATTTGGTTAAGAAAGAGACGATTGTGGAATTTTTGCTTTTTTGTTCCGAGGGATAAAGTACACAGACATCAGGGGGGAAAAAACCTACAAAGGCTATATCTCTTGCTAATTCTCCTGGGAAAAATTTCATTGAAATAGTTTTAAAAGGAAGTTATAATACTTAAAACTTTTAATATTTTATTGATACTTGTTTCCTTTTATGAACAAAATGCATTTACTTGGCAGTAAATAAAATTGAAGTCAATAATTTGAACAGCTAAGGGATCTGCAGGTATGGTAAGTTTAACTTTTAGATCAATGATGTTTCTGCTGTTTTAATCTTGGGGTCAAATGCAACATTGGAGAAGCAAGTGTTATTTGTACATAGCATTTTATTTTTAAGCGATTTATCAATATCATGAAAATATTTCACCAGAATCTATACTTTGAGCCGAATAGGAAATTAATAAAGGCCCTCAGTATTTGTGGTGTCATTCAAGCTGATATAAAGCTTTTTAATCTTGCCATAAAATTAAATTCTTTGTAATGCCCTTCATCCCTTTTGTTATTTTGTTGCTCTCAACTGGCTTGTTAACAGAGTGAAAGTTTGCATTATACAGCGAGCCATAAAACTAATATTATACCACTTAAATAATTACACACCTATTCCCTGGGTCGTATGTGCACTTCACTCCCATTAATATTAACATGAGCAAGTATCAAGCAGATAATATACCCTTGAAAGCATTCATCTATTGAAGTATGTAAACACTAATAATAATTTCCTCACTGTGAATGGTGGATTTAGAGGAAGCTATCTTATTTTCTCTTTAAAATTTCATGTAAAATGTAACGGTGTTGATTGGTCCGCTATCATTTATTACAGAAAATAAGTTAGAGATTTCTAAAAGGCTCCTTTACAATTCTTCGCTTTTGCCTCAGTCTTCTGGAAAATCGCATCAAATCAAAGAGATTAAAAATGGAGACTTTATTCAGTCAGACAGAGTTCCCACTAAAATGGTCAAGAACGTTAAATAACTCCAGTTTTGCCTTTGAGCGTGCATTTGTGCTTAAAGTGATTTTTTTCTACAAATTCTGCTACAGATGTAGCATTACCCTTGACCATATCTTTTCTTGGCTTCAAATTGCAGAGGACTTAAGTCATCTTCTGACTTGATGTGAGCCTTTCTTTCGCAATATTAAAACAATATATAGTCTTTTATGATGGTGTGTGCCCTCTCCCGATGAGAAGGACAGCATAGATTGATAGAAGACAAACTAGAAGCAAAGATATCTGTGTTCCATTTCTGAAAAAGTTTGGGGTTTGTTTGTTTGCTTATTTGTCCTGGAGAAGTCTTTTGTGTTTCTGTTCCCATATCTAACTTATCCATGTCTGGTTTATTTAGACTACAAATTGTTTCTAGAGGAAATTGTGTTTTGCTGCTTCCAGTAAAGCTCAGCGTCTAGTACAATGGATCTTGCATTTCATCTGATGTCTCCTGTTGCTGCAATAATAAGTCCTTTCAGTGGTGAATTCCACTGAAAGAACACTATTTTGTCACAAGCCATGGATCTTCAATGAACCTTTGAAGACTGAGTAAGAACAAGCTTCTCTGTGATGATTAACTCTAGGTGAGAAGACTGTTCGTAGAGATCTTGACTTAACCCTCCCCTTTTCTCCCTATATAGACATCCTACTAAGAAATGTTTTCCTCATCAGCAACATAGAACATAAGTTCAACACTACTCATTGGAGCTTGACACAATAGGAAAATTGTTGTACTGAATTTGCTGTACTGTGATACACTGGGCCCTCTGCTCTGTATACTGGGTAGGTCATGCTGCCTCTGGACCATATTCATGCCTAGGTTTACCCACGCTCCTAGTGTATGACTTCAAGGCCTGTCAAAATACAGACAGATGCTAGAAGAGGATAAGCAAAAACTAGAGTTTCAGATTGGTGCTTGAAAATGTTTAGAAATATGAAATCTTGTCTCAGAACGTTTGTTAGATACTTCTTATGGTAAATATGGGCTTCTTTTTGCCCTGTTGCAAATTAATCACTACATGCTATTTCTGATCGTGAAACACATTACCATTGTCCTTAGTCAAAGGGATGAGACTAGGGAATGAAGGGAGACAGACAGCTGTACTGCTCGTTATTTTTCTCTTACTCCTGTGTGCAGAGACAAATGGGTACCTGAATAAAACTTATGATATTGGAAGTAAGCTCTGAGAGTTGTAGAGACAGACACTAATGCAAGGGTGATCACCCAACACGGCCCGATAGCTGCCACAGTCAGTTCTGAAGGATCCCATTGTCTGCAGCTTCTGTCAGTGGAACAGCCTCCATGAGCAACCAAATCCCATTTAACTTATACATCATTTATATACATGACAGGATTATATATGACTGCATTGATCTCTGGAATAGGAAAAGGATTAGGCTAAAAGAAGGCTATAAAATAAAATGCCTATCATGGATATGAGAAACGCACTTTGGAAAATTTAATATTTTGTTTGAAAAAATACTATACCCCAAATCCTTTGAGGGTTATACAGCAAAAGCAAAAATAGAAGCAAAAGCAAAACAACAACAAAAGGCTAGAGTCTGTTAACTTTTGTCTACAAAAAATGAAAAATTTATGCTTTTTACTCACATAGATTTAACAATAGTAAGAAATAAGAAAATATGTCTTCAGGGTATGGCCAGTTCTACTATACGGCATTTCTGTGGCCAAGCTGCACATGAGAAAAAATAGAGGTTAATAACAAAAAGCTGACATAGGCCTATAATGAAAGTATATGTGCATTAAAAATGTGTGCAGTAATTTACATATACTTTTCATTTGTATAATTTAAAGTCTTAAAAGAACTTGCCTTACGGGTTATCAATATGTATATATAAAGCAACATTCTATGTACACACTTTTGAATAACATTACAACTTTAGAGAGTTATCTCTTTGCATCTGATGCTTCTTGTGCGTTTTTTACTTTAGCATAAACATAGCATGCAATATGTTACTTTCATTTTACTTACAGTATTTTAAATATCAAAAATTGCGCATTTAATTTGAGAAGGTACAGTATTTTCTCTCTTTTTTATTTTTTGCTTGTAGTTATTCTTTTAGCCATTGAGGCATAATATAATGTCATAATCACAGAGCAAAAAAAGCACAAATGAAGGCACACTAGGAAATTAACACTTTTTGTCATATTGACATTATTCTATACTATAGGCATGAAAATATGGAATGAAAGATCTTCTACAAGTTACTAAAGCTATAGTTTTTAATTTCAGTATCTATACAGGTATCTGTACTAATATGAGAACATCTACATCTGGCGAAATATTGAACAGTCAGCTAGCATGTGGAAGTCTAGGAAGTCTATGTAGTTCCTAGCTACATAGCCCTACATTTTAATGGAAAGTCAATGAAAATTATTGTTTATCTGGTGAAATTCCTTTATCCAGGAAAGCTAACCCTTTACTATTATAAATAGTATAATAAGAGCATGAAGTGCAAGATCAGGACACAGTTTTGTAAGCAATAAAATCATATTACTTCCATTTGAGTGATAAAATGTTGGTCATAGCAAACCAAACGTTCCATCTGTAGTTTGGTTATAATTAGAAATACAGTTTCTCTGATCACATCATTAACTATTTGTTAACACTGCATAACAAATGGCGAGGACAGCCAACAGAAACAGCAGGCAGGTACATTTTGTGAGGGAATCTAAAGTAAGAGAACCAGAGGAACAAAAGCAAAAAGACTTCCACTCACTGAGCAGTTTTTATTGTCACATATAAGGTTGCTGCTTGGTCTGTTGTCTCTTGTACCTCTAAAAGCTACTTACATCCCCGCTTCTAAAGCAACCAGATCCTGTGCTCCACTATGCAGATTTTGGCTGGAGTTGCAGAGGCTGCAGTCAGCATTTCCTTAGCATGGAAGGAGGGCAGATTATCTCCTGTCAGACAAGTGTGCTTCTTCAGTCTTTCGGGAAGCAATGCCAGAACACGAGAAGATGGCAGCCAGTGTCAGAAACGTTTGTGGCCATGGTAATGCCCTGATGTCACACATGCAGAGTCTTCCAGAGAAATGTAAACTACCCAGCTAGAGAAGGAGCAGCAATAGAGGAAGCTATTGCTACCTAGGCAGAAATGTAGTTTTTTGCTAGCTTGCCGCTCACTGAAATTGAGAAACAGTCTGATTCTGGCATTGTGATCCAACCTTGGTGTCAGAGGGGAAAAAAAAGAGAACTGCAAAGTCTGCCAGATCCAAAGTCACTGCACTCAAGAGGAGATAAAGCATGGTGGTTGGCAGCTCCCTAGTGAGTTACATGAATGAAGCTTTTAAAGATTCGATTTATAATCCCAAGATGTTGTGCTACCTGAGACAGCTGCTGAGACAGCAGCTGAGGCTGCTTTGAAAGTAGATCCTTCTCCATCTGCATGAACTCGCTATTACTCTGTGCTGTTCACTCAGTTGAACATTAAGAGTGCTTTTGGGAACAACCTTAGCAGGTGAGTGACTAAAAAATTGGATACTTACGTGGTGTTCTTCAACTGATGTTTTCTAAACAACACAGGAAAGCATGCATAGGGACAGACATATAGATATACGACAGGACTGAGTGGATGATGTTACTGGGAAGCACAAGGTCTGTCGAGCAGAAATGATTCTGTATCACAAAGCCGCAGGCTTAGTACTCTCATGAGAAAGGCTTTAAGCTAGGAACAGTAGTAGATGGCAACATAAGGCCATAACTCGGTATACACGCTTAACTGTCCGGGGGAAAAACAAATGATAAAAATATACTCTTGCTCTTTTTGGAGGAGTCTTATGACAGATAGGAAGAAAATGTGAGTCAGTCACCTAAGAAGTCTATTTATCTATATACCAGTACAAAAATATATGAAATAAGCAGGATGGGCTGGAAGTCTTAGCATGTAACCAAGTTTATAAGTTAACTGGCGTAACAGAGAGCTTTAAGTTAAGCAACATAACTAGGGTAGTCCTATAGAAAGGTACAGCTCATTCAGGAAGGCAGGGCAGTGGGGAAAGGAAAGGATTACATACAAATCAAAGTTGCTCTTAAGTCCAAAGTGCAGTGTGAGATAGTTCAGTGTGTTGAAAATGTCTACGTAACAAGAAAAGGAAAAAAAAAGTAATAGTAGGTACTTAAGATAGGACTGTGCGTGTAGATAGTGTGTGTGACACCCAAAACTGCCTGGGGTGGGTGTCTGCCCGAAGCTGACCATATTGAAGAGGAAGGCGACCACCATCTGAATTAAGCAGTCACCGGGGAATTATCCAGAGACGCTGGAAACGCAGAAGGGGCCCGCTCGCAAAGCGGTCTAAGAGCAGCGTGGGAACGTGTAACCGGGGCGGGGGAAGAGGCGGGGAGGACAGGGGCTGGGGGCGGCGGCGTGGGCTGCGCGGGGCCGGACAGCGCTGCTGCTGCTGGTGGTGGTGGTGGTGGTGGTGGTGGTGCCGCCGCCGCCGCCGCCGCGTTGGGCGGGCGGGCGCCGCGGGGAGCTGGGCGGCGCGGGCAGGGGCAGTGCGGGGGCAGCGCCGGGAGCCCGGGGCGCGCCGGGGCCGCGCGGGGGCTTTGGCGCCGCCCTCCGCGGGGGCCGGCGGCAGGGGCGCGGGCAGCGGCGGAGGCCCCCGCGGACTCCGGAGCGGGGAGCGGGTGTGCGCATGTGTGTTGCAACCTGTTGCGACTAGCAATAAAAGGGTGTTTAGGAATTTCAGGTAATTTTTAATATTTTGTAAGTGTCTAGTATTGTGATTTATCTATTGCATTACTGATATTGAACCCAAATGTATAGTTCACTGATTGCTGGTTAATACCTCAACTAACAGCCTAGATCCTGAGTTGCTTTAAATTGCGTGACTCGGCAGTTTTTTTCTCTGGGGCACAGAGAGGGCAGAATTTCTTTTTCTATTTTTCCTTTTTCCGCCCCCCTCTTCCAGCTTGTTTCATAAAGTAGCAGAATTAGGACATGGTGATAGTCGGGGATTTGAGTACTTGAACATCTGTTGGGAAAGGTCTGAATCAAGTCGCAGTCACTAAGTTTATTGACTGAGCACCTGATCAGCTTTTTGATACAGAAAATGAAGAATGTAACGGTAATGGATTCTTGCCAATAGGAGAAAAATAAAGGTGAAAACTGTCATAAGTCTTTGATTCTTAAGAAAGGTAGCTGATATCACTAGGAGCAGAATAACAAATATTCCTTTTATTTCTGATAATAGAATAAAAGTGTTTATTCTATAACAGTATAACCCATAATTAACAGAATAAAGTTCCAATAAATCCTACAATCATCTTGTCAGACTTCAGTCACTTTGTGAACCACTTGGTTCAAGAGTCTTAACTTCCTGCAATGGGTTTAACAGGCTGAGCTTGATGTTATGGCCAGTGATAGTTGACTGAGACATGCCTCTGTTGCGAGACTGGACAGGAGGTTCTTTATTACGTGTTCTTTTGACTTATTTTGTAGGTCTGTCTCTTCTGGAGAAATTTAATGGAGAGAAAGAATTTGTCTTACTTTCCTGCAATTTTTTCTGCATGTGGGTTTCATATGTTAAGAGAACCTGGAATTTTAATTTTTTTTTTTTAGTCTGGATCTAGTTATTTGTTAATGGAACCAAGAATTAAGATATTCCTACCTATTTTTGTAGCAACAGATATGTGTCTACAGATTTTTAACATAATATTGAATAGCTGCAAGTTTCTCCATTTATTGTGACAGAAGAAAATGGTCTTCAAAAGCTCATTCCTAGCTATAACTATTTCTGATTTTTTTTCCAGATACTGAGCTGCGTGACCTCCCCCTTGCCCCAAACTACACAGTTTCATGCAATTTGAATTTTTCATACAAGATAGTTATTACTTATTGGACAACTTTATTTGCTAGATTCATTTTTAGATCCAAGTTATATTTATTTTTATATTCATCATCCTTATTAAAATGTCATATCTTCATGAAAAATTTAAGATATTTGAGTATAAATGATTAAATAATGAGGCAGCAGAACTACTTCATTGTTTATAATCATGAATAATGCTTAAGCTCTAGGAAACGTGCCTAGGGTGTTTGAGATGTTGACTCATTTCCCTCCTTTATTTGAAGAAAGTCAAGAACCATCTTCCCAAAGGCTGGGGAAAATTCGCTGTGGGATGGGAAAGGAAACTCCATCTTTCCTTCCAAAGTTGTGTCAGTGTGCAGAAGTGAATGCCAGATACAGTATGGGAATAGGGTGATTTAGGAGGAGGAGGAGGAGGAAGGGAAGTTTCATTTCCAGTTCTTCTCTATTCATTTTAGTCCACAACTGTTTCATCTAAGATGAATAAACCATTTTAGAGCTCTGACTAGAATAAGTAAAATATCTAATAAGTAGGTTGAATGTCCTTGACTCTCACAGAGTTGGTGAAGTAGTACTTTACCAGCAAACTAAATGGCTCAATTGCAGAACTTGGATGTTTCACAAAAGTGTTTAAGCTAGAGAACTTCTTATACAAAGTATCTGCAATGTATAACTCATATATACAACAGCATTCCAAATGCTGGGGGAAACCTTCATTATTAATTCAAGAAGACTTCATGAAGTTAAATTTTATTTTGTTGTGTTTATTCAGTTCTTTCAGGTTGAGAAATGTCTCTGTCCCCTTGATATGTATGATCATTTATGGGATTGTCATAAATGGTTAAGTCATCTTACAGTGTGTCCCTTTATACTCTTTTTTCTAATCAACACGCCAGCTTTCCTGCTTATATTTTATTATAGTTCATCTTCAATCTATTCTCTTGTATTTGTATAATATTTTCATTGCTACTAGCAATGTTCTTTTTTTACTTCAATTTTTTATTATTTAAATACTACAGAAGACAGGGTTTATACCTAAGAGCTGTTTCAATTTTTACTTGCTTATTCAGATAAAGATTCACTACTGTCATTGAAGTAAGCTAGCATATAAACACAGTATCCCCACTACTTTATTAGCTCTAGCATGACATAGGACTGAAAAAAAGAAATACTATGAAAGAAGCAGGACAGGGAAATCTGGCGGGCCTGTTACCCCTGTAAATGCCACTTCAAAGCTACATCAATATAAGGTCGCTATCTTTTCTTGGATTCCAGAAGTGAGTATGTGGACCTCAGTAGAGCTAGAATTTGTTTCTGATTCAAAGAGAAAAAATATATATATTCATAAGGTTCCTTTCGGATTGCACAGCAGAAACATCTTCTTAGTTTCAGGAGTGGGTAATTATCAAGGGTGTTAGTAAACGATCAAATGTACTTAGCACTAGGTATTGTACCTCAATTGACAGAAAGAATTTATTATGGACTGTTTCAATAAATAAAGGAATAATTTGGCCAGTAGGTTTGTAGATAAATAAGCCTATCACTGAGAAGACTGCAATACACTATTTGTTTAATAAGCAGAATACTTTTCCACAGTGTATAGAGATATTTTAGAAGTGTGCCAGCAGGAGTAGATAGTGTTAGATAGATAGGACTATCTAGTGCTAGATAATATCATGTTATTATTTTCCTGCCTAAAATATTTAATATTCATCATATACTTTTCCAACTATTGAAGATATGTGAGGTAATTGCTTGTATTGTGAACATATCAAGATACTAAGTACAAATTATTAGTTTCAGGAAGGAGAATGTTCACGCTAAAGAAAAATTTCTTCCAAATTTTCAATTTATGGATAAGGTAAACTGTGGAAGACATTTCTAAACCATGTATTGTAGATAGGTTACATTCATGAGGAAATCTATTTGTGCATCCCTTTAAAATTCAAAAATAAGCATTTTGTTGAGAAAGAACAATATTTGCAAAATTTATTTTGAAGGATACCATTTTATTCATAGAAGTTACCAAGAAACCAGACTTCTTTTTGCAGCGAGTCCTCAGTCAGCAATCAGTGGCTTCTTCCCTGGAAAACTTCAAATATGCCCAATTTTAGGAGAATAGATTTCTTTAATCTGATGAGTAATATTGGCTGTGTCCCACAGCAATACCCCTGTGTGTACGTGTTTAACTTCAGGTTTCAGAAAGACTTTAGCAGTAGGTTTAAAGCATCATGGTTCCTGGAAGAATCCATGGCAATAACTGTTCTATTAAATTATAAAGTCTCTGCTATATACAGGCTGAAAGGAAATTTTTACATTACATTGATTTTGGTGACTGTGCCAACACAAGCAGATGTTTTGCCATTTTTAGTTTTTATTTGTCAGATATGGAAACCATTGAAAAAGGAAAATTTTCTTTTTTTCCCCCTGGGGTAGGAATGTAGCTGAAAGATTTCAAAGCAAAGGTGTCCTACAATCTGGTTAAAAACTAAAAAGTTTTCCGTGATAGAGGATCAGTTAGATGTCTTCTTAGAATTACCTTTTAGTTCCTCTTTACTATATTGAACAATAGGGACAATACTATGAAAAAAAAGTTAACAAAAAGTTTACTTTTAGCATAGCCAAACTGAAATCTATAGTGTTAAATCCGAGGTAAATCTGGACCAATGCCTTTAACTGTTATTTGCGTAATTTTTTACTGCCTGGCCTGGCATACAAGCGGTCCCAGTAGAAGACATGTTGGACAGCAGCTGCATTCTCTCAGTCACTTTCAAAGGGAGATGAGTGGACTCGGTCCAAAATGCTGTTCTGCAGCTGCAACAAGATGGGTATTGCTATTTCGCAGTGTAACATTTTGAGTGTTAACTTTCATCTCTTACTTTTAGTGTATTACCCCTCCCATAGTAACACTGAGCTTGACTCTGCAGCTATTCCTAAGTATACCAATATCTGTACAGTATTTTGTTATTTGCTGTGAATGACAGTTTATAGTAATTCTAATCACTGAAAAAGAAAAATATATGAAGAATATGCTGTATTGAAATGTCTAGCATGCAATTTTAGTTTAAAATGTGATTTTGTTATAAAGGATAATATTTTATTTCAAATCAAGCTGTCTGCAAACTATTTCATTTAGTGACATGAACTGTGATTTATTACTGGTGATGAATATGCAACATTTCATAACATTGAGTTATGGGAATTTTGAAACATCTTACAAAAATTCCTAAAACTTATCCAAGTGTATTAATCACATTTCTGATAAAATTCTGAGGCATGACTGTGCTCTACAATGCCCAAGAGCAGCAGCTCATCCTGTCTGTGTTTATCCCTACTGATACCAAAGATTTGTCTCTGTTAATATCCACAGTTTCATTATGCTAGAGTTAAAAAAAAACAAATGTCATTAATCCTCTCTTAACCTCTAGAGTTAATCTGTATGGAAAGTTTACCATGAAGTAAGCAACTGCACTGTAAGGTATGAATTTATAACACAGTAGGTTTTGTGCACTGTTTCCCCTTGTGAAATCTGTACTCCAAAATTAGAACGCTTTTGCGAGGTGTAACTAGCAGAGAGTCACTGTGATAATTAGTATGTTGTAAATTCACATCTTGGCTTACTCTGCACAAACTCCCCTGTGTAGGAAGGTCCACCATGTAACTCTAGAGTGTTCTTTCATTTCTTGAAAGCAAGTCAGAAGTAAATAAAATATGATCAGTATAGCTGCTGCTTTGGCAGAAGCTTTGCAAGCAGCTACTGACCCATCAGCTCTTTGAGCTGCTGTTTCTGCCCTGAGTGAGGTTTTATTTCTTTCAGCCTATGAATTTATTGTTGAGCACTCTTTCCAGGGAGAGTCAATCAGCATTGTTGCCAGACATAGCAACACTGTGGAAATAATCAAATACTAATAAGAGCATATGAGTATCCTTGATTTTTAAAGGAGCTCTTCAAAAAGGAGATCAACTTCTTTTTGCAGTCTCAGGTATAGTACGCAGTTTCCATGGAAAACCATAGAGAACTGTGATATTATGCCTCCAAGAGAGTTGTCTCAGCTACTGCATAAGCATACTACAGAAGTCTGAAACTACATTTTTTTCAGTTTCTGCTGTTGAAATTGTTTGACCTGAAATTTAAAACTAAATATATAAAATATTTAGATACAAAAATATTTGAAATACCTCAAATGCCATTGGCTCAGTGGGATATTATTCTGTGATAACAGTTAGATCAATACGTAGGATTACTTTTCAGGTCATTCATAAATTCACATATGCTAATTATCTAATGTAGATCCCAGCGCTGCATCATTTTGTTCTCTTTGTGATCTTGGAAGCTTTGATGAATACATGCATCGGTTGACCTATATATCTCTTGATCATTTCTTTGCTCACCATCTTTTTACTACAGATTGTAACCCATGAAACTCAGGCTCTGATTGTAAATACATTATCAGCAACTCCTCCAGGGGTCAGTCCTGGGTCCACATCTTGTTCAACGTATTCATCAGTGACCTGGAGGAAGGTACAGAGTGCACCCGCAGCAAGTTTGCTGATGATACAGAACTAGGGGGAGAGGAGTAGCTGACACACCAGAAGACTGTGCTGCCATTCCGAGGGGCCTGGAGAGGCTGGAGAGCTGGGCGGAGAGGAACCTCCTGAAGTTCAACAAAGGCAAGTGCAGGGTCGTGCACCTGGGGAGGAATAACGCCATGCACCAGGACAGGCTGGAGGTTGACCTGCTGGAAAGCAGCTGTGCAGAGCTGGGAGTGCTGGTGGACAACAAGTTAAGCATGAGGCAGCAATGTGCCCTGGTGGCCAAGAAGGCCAATGGTCTCCTGGGGTGCATTAGGCAGAGTGTTGCCAGCAGGTGGAGGGAGGTGATCCTGCCCCTCTCCTCAGCCCTGGGGAGGCCCCGCCTGGACTACTGTGTCCAGTTCTGGGCTCCCCAGTACAAGAGAGACATGGAGCTCCTGGAGCGAGTCCAGTGGAGGACTACAAAGATGATGAGGGGACTGGAGCATCTCTCCAATGAAGAAAGGCTGAGAGAGCTGGGCCTGTTCAGCCTGGAGAAGAGAAGACTGAGGGGGGATCTGATCAATGTGCACAAATATCTGAAGGGAGAGTGTCAAGAGAATGGGGCCAGACTCTTCTCCGTGGTGCCCAGTGACGGGACAAGAGGTAACGGGCACAAGCTGAACCACAGGAAGTTCCATCTGAACATGAGGAAAAATATCTTTACGGGGAAAGCAACAGAGCCCTGGAGCAAGTTGCCCGGAGATGTTGTGGAGTCTCCTTCTCTGGAGATGTTCAAAACCCGCCTAGATGCGATCCTGTGCAATGTGTTCTAGATGACCCTGCTTGAGCAGGGAAGTTGGGGGGGTGGACTAGATGATCTCCAGAGGTCCCTTCCAACCTTGGTCATTCTGTGACTCTGTGAACTCTCCAACTTGCCTTTCCCACCTTCTTGCCTTTCTTAATCCAACTTTATTTCAGCTCCAGTTCATCTTAGGACTCTTCCATGGAACTCAGAATACTGTTAATAACGTCAACATTCTGAATAGTAATATTGATGTTGTTAATTATTTCAATATTAATAATATCTATACTCAAAAACTCAGCACAATATGAAATGGCACAATGTATGTCATACTTGGACAAGGATAGTTTTAGTAACTTAGCTCGTGTTGTAACATCAGTGTTAGCTGCCCAATGATTTTGACACTGGGGAGGATTTTAAGATGAATCTCCCATCTCTGTTGGTTATCCAAACTGCTTGATTACTCCTTCTAACTCATCAAGAATTTTGGGTGGGAAATTGACTCTTTCAACAGGACCTGTTAATAACCTGTTAAACCTGGAGTACTAGAGGTTAACATTTAAATACCTAATCTGAATCAAACAAAATGCTTTTATAACTGGATCACCCACATCTCAGGTGAGAGCTCTGGTTACAGAATTATTCTGGTCTTCAGAAAATGATACTGGAAAAGGAAAAATAGCACCTTGAAAAATTTCAGTTTTGTCACAGGACTAAGATATTTTCTTAAGTATTGAATTATTTTGCATGGGTGGGTGAACTGTTTCCCACTGATATTTAAACTCCCAAGTATCAGTACTGAAGTACGCATTAGACAACAACTTCATTACAGAGGACAGAAATTTTGTAATATTCAAGGAGTAAGAAGGGAAGAACTCATTTAAGTGATCTTTTAAATATTTTTTTCCCCAGGAAAGTACTCTGCAAAAGACAAGGCCCATCTATGTAATTCTGTGTGAATGGATTCTATAGGTATCTATCAGTCTGGATGGAGAAAAATAGTTGCCAGGCCAAAGAGAGGAAATGCAAGTGCTAAGAAGCTAGTATGCAACAGTTCACCAAGGACAGACAAGCTCTGGAGACTAGCAGATCTGTTAACTCTGCAAGGACTGATATACTCAGAGTTTATCATGCGGAGAACATGCAGAGTCCGCCTAACCCACACAAGACCACTGGCATGCCTGAATGTGAGCAATGGGCTGTGCGACTCAGACCACATCCAAGAGGTGGCTGCTGTATACAGACAGAGACTGCAGGGTTACATACATACCTGAGGAAACAGAAGACCCTCTGAGGAACTTTGTGAACACCAACTGAGGATCTGCTAGTGCATCAGTATGATCTTCCACTTGTGAGTGCATGGTGGAGCTCCCATCTGTTTTTCCAGCCAGGTAACTATGAGTGAATATGTGAATGAAAACATCAGTGAATATGCTGTAGAATTTTCTGTTATTGGTAATAATGGTTTGATTCTTTTTAAAAAAAATTACAGCTTAATAAATTAAAGATGTTTAGAAATAACGAGGGGAGGAACAGATCACATCCAATCTCCTTTTAGGGAAAAGGGAATTAACAATGCAAATTTCAGCCAAAGTTAGTTGTCTGATTCTGCTTGATGTAGAATATTTATCAGGGTCTACAGCTCTGCACAATGCCTGAGACATGAGTTGCAATAGCCCTAAAATATCTCTCTCTCTTTTTTTAGGGGACATACACGCAATTCGTAAGCACTGAGGAAGACTGAAAGAACATAAATACAATCTTGAGGAACGAATTATAGTCTCAGAATCTATGCTGGTGAGATTGCAATAATGCAATGTACACAGTGATTATTGTAGTCATACTTATGCATAAGCTAACTGTAAATAAATTGACTTAAAAAGCAATGCAGCCAGATATGACTGAGTGAATAAATGAATGATTAAAAATCCAATCTAATCTAAATCATATAGTAAACTTTTCAGAGAAAGTCTTGGAGGATTATAAAGAATATAAAACTAACAACAAAGGACAGTTGAGCGAATCCTGTAACCAACTCTGATTATTTAAGTATCCTGTGTTAAAAAATTTGTAGACATTTATTTACACTTACAAGATGGCTGAGGTACCAAAGTTCTGATGTAATAGAAATTAACATATTTAAAAAAAAAGAAATGGAAAAAAAAAATCCCAAAATTTTTAAAGACTCAAACTATAGAAGATTTTAAATAGGCAGAGTACACATTTATATCAAACATATATGTATTAGAGGAGCATATGAAAAATCCTGGGGAGGATATTGAATGATAATCAGCATAAGTGACTAATGAAAATTCTACAAGTAGCTTAGTTCTCCTCTCTTAAATCAGTTCATTTGTACAGTGAGCTTCCTAGCTAAGAAAGGTATGTTGCAATCTAGATGTGCGTACTGGGATGGAGTTTCCTAAATCCTGCCTGAGGTCTGCTAACTCCAAATCCACTGTCCTACATTTCTCTAGAAGAAAAGAAAGTGTTTCCTGATCTAGCTGATATGGATTGCAGAAGACAACTGAACATGAAATCACACTTCTGAACTCCCCAGGCAGAGCTGTTAAATCTTTAATCATTTAGATTGTTGGAGAGATAAAACCTAAAGCTACAGCTATAGTTAATTAAAACTTTGCAAAATCTATATGGAAAATGAAGTGCTGCCTACGGAAAGAAAATTAAGCTGAGGAAAGCAGAATTTTCTTTGCACATCTGAAACTAGGAATCTAAGTAATGTTTGAGAGTCTAATATTAATCATTATTATCTTCATACTGAACTCACTAGTGAGCCTCAAGTATTCTTGTGATAGGTGGAGAATCCTGAGACAACTGGATACTTAAGTTCTACCATCGATTGCTGACTAATGTATATGGTTGGGGAGAATACTGGCTTCTGAAGTAATCTTCCTTTGATTGATAACAGCTAATGAGGGATTTGATTTACATCCCTGTGCCAAAGGCCAAAGAGATTTTCTGAATATCCATTATAAAGCTGTCAGTGATAATCAGTATCAATAATTGTATTAATATTTCTAACTCTCTGCCATGGAATGTAGTTCCTTGAGCTTGAAACACACATACAAAAGTTCATTGGATCATTTAACCTTTCAAAAAACTATCTGAACCAACTCCAAGTATGGAACATGCCATAGTTGAGTAGCTAGTATATATTTGTTTAAAATAGGTAATAGAACTGTAACAACAACAACAACTACAATACACATGCAGCAGGACAAACTGCTTCTTTTTATAATATCTCCCGGTTGTAATATCTAGTTACAAGAAAGAACATGATCTGATGAATATTGAACTAAACGTGAAACCTGACTACTCTGAAATAGGCCATTTGCTGTGATTCTGGAAGGATTCTCTAATACTGCAGTGTGATGATCAAAAGCAGCTGTTAGATCCAACAACAGAAACAAAATGAATCCCTTCAAATAAGAGAAGGCATATAAATTACTATTTTTTTTTAAAAGCAGTTTCTGTCATCAAAAGAAGGAGCGCCTATGAACTCACTACAGAAATAGGGTTCAAATAGTTCTTCAATTGAACAGTCATTGCTTTTTCAAATTATGCTTGCAATTGCAAAATAATTGCATCCTGTTGTCAGCAATAGGGTGAAAATTAGCATTTATATGCATTGGGACATCAGATTTTGAACTCATAGCATTTATTAGGTTTGAAGGAAGACTAATTCCGTGAATTACAAATGAGACAAAATTTGCTATTACAACTGAGGATGGCCAAGAGACAAGTCCTATTATGGTCTAGATAGTAAAATTTAAAATTAAAGGAAATGGCTGGTTTATTTGTTTTCTTTTTTATGCTGAGAAAGCAGTTGCTCTGAATTAATGAGTATATAGGGAAGGTCCAGTTCTGAAGGATCAAAGAAGTTTTATTTCCCTGTAGAGTATGAAACAGCTTCAGAAGTTATTGTAGCCTTCCCTCTCTGCATCACTTTGTTTGGGCACCTTTCTCTTTATGCTGAGGTTCTGCAAAGAGGAAGTTAAAAGTATAAGGCAAATATCCATGACTAATACTGACAATGGATAGCTAGGATAAAGAAGCTACTCAGTTAAGCATTAATATGTTCACCACCCCCAATAAATTGCCTGAAGGGAGCTTGCAGGCCTGGTAGTTATGGTTGGGTTGGATGGGTCAACTTCTATTGCTCCTTGGAACAGGCTGATACTCAATGCTGTGATGTTACTGTCTTCTCACTCTGTTTTTCCCTTTAGGTTTTGTACATTTTCATGTCCGTGGTTTTCCTCTTCTATCCTTGAACTGCTAACTATGCCTCTCTCAGCAGTTTTACCTCTCTGCATTTTTTACTTATCTTACATAGCCCTATTCTGTATACTTTCTCACAGCTCTTTCTCACAGCTTGCCAATTTTTACAGGAGTTTAAGTCAAGGTTATACAGCTGGGCCATATCAAAATCAGGTCTAGAATCACATAAAGCTTTACCCTTAGGAAAAGTGTTACAGGTATTATTAGGTGATACAGATATAAACAGGAACCTGAATGAGAGAGGACTGATAATGCTTTCTTACTGAATCAAAATTAGCTGTGATTAGCCGTCAAGGTTCTGGTGGCCCTGACTACTGCATTCTTGTAAGTATGCTTGCACAAGTGCAGCTATATATATGGAATAAACTGTACATTGCAAGTACAGTAAGTCTAGAGTTACTTCAGGTAAAGCATACAGCTGACCCTATTCTGCTAGAGTATAGTTATAAGCCTGCTTTCCTGCATGCAAAAAACAATGCATCTGAGGTGTATTTAAGGCACACAGAACTGCTATATTGGTACAAACCAAAAGTTGTCTCCAAAGAGATTCTAAAGTATGCACATAAGAGAATGTATAACTGTAGAAAAGATATGTAACAATACTTTGCTTTAATACTTTAGATATATTGCAGGTCAGGGATTTTCTAAGCCAGATTAGTTCCTATAAATCTAGTACGTATCTGTGGCTTTGTTTTCCATTAACTTGTTCAATTTCTCTTTCAATTCATATAAAATCACAGCATCCAAGGCATCCTATGGCAAGGAGTCTTGCCGTTTTACTGTATATTAAGTAAACACACAGAAGCTGTTCTATTAAGTGTTCTACCTGTTCTTTTTCAGGACCCTTCTGTTTCTACAATGTCTTTTTGGAGATGAGGGGGTCAGAACTACACATTGTGTGTGAGATGATGATACTATAGATTCATATTGGCAAGAACATTTAACTAAATGTTCTTGCTTACCCACCTGAGAGGCCTTTTGACTAATGAGTCAAAATCTTGACTTGGAAGGAGTATTGAAATAAGCATAACAGTACAAACTAAGAGCTAAGCCTACGTAGAAAAGAATAATCGTATTCAGACCCACCGGAAAATTATAAAAGGTTGACCTTTATCATCTGGTACTAATTCGTAACTGTTTAAGTTAATCCTTATTTACATTTCATCTGAACCCCCACAAAAATTCTGGTGTCTGTTTATCCAGTACAAGGATACCTTGTCTTAAAACAAGAAACATATTCCATTGCAGCTACTATATGTGCTATCCTTAATCCTAAGATAGGGCCCAAATCTTGTTCGACTCAAGCTGCAGATCTGCAGCTTTCTTTAAAAATTTAAGCCAGAATTTAAAGGTCTCTTTTCAAAACAAAAAGACTGTTTTCTGTACAAGAATGTAAAAGTTAGTCTAGAGATCTCTCTTGTTATTCTAATTTCTTCCCTGTTGTTTTCATGTTCCCAGGCTTCTGCATATACCAATTAGTAAAATGAGAAAAATAATTTCAAACTAAGAATTAATTTAGCCATATCCCAGTAAGAAAAAGGTGGATATTAATAAAAGAATTTTTAATGAAAGCAAATCCTCTGCAGAAATTGAACCTATACCCTTACATAACACAGTCAGTTACTACAGGGCTACATTAAGCTGGTAGCACAACAGAATCAGGTGTTGTATTAGCCAACAGAGGATGCTCTTTGATCCCTATGAATATAATAAAAATATATTTAGAGGAGTGAAGTAATTAAAATCTTACATGACTCTGGAATACAGACAGAGTGCATTCCCTAGGTCATTCCAAGGACTGTGTGCATGCGAGTTAATGATATTCAGAGGGAATATGGTGAATATCTGCCCCACTGTGACGTAAACACTTGAAAAACACTTGACATTGTTGCTAATGTCAGAGCATTTTTTTCTTTAGAAAAACATTTTTGTCTTAATGATCAATTCAAAGTGTTTTGAGCAAATTTCTTCCTACAATCAATATGAACAGCCTTTATTTCAGAGTTTGAACTTTTGGCATATGTGAGAAATGACATGACAGGTCCAGAGAAAATGAGTATCTGTACTCATAAACATCTAACTGTAAGGCTGAGTGACAGCAACAAAGTTGATCATGTATTTACTCATTCAATAGTTTCTATGAAGTGAATAAAATATACCACCTAAATTCAAACATGTAACTAAACCCCTTTTCATTCTAGGCTTTCCCTGTAATCTATAAAGAAAAAAAGGTGCTTTCTAAGGTGAATGCAGCACTTACTCTTCACCTACCATTCTAGTGACTCTCTAGAAAAGACTAGGCTTCTAATTTAAGTAAGTGCTTCACTTGTGTGGGGGATTAATTCCTTTGTCCTCCTTCCCTGAATGTGTAAAATAAATAAATAATAATGAATAAATAATAAATTAATACAGAACAAAAAAAATTGATGTCAATATCATCAATGCCAGTGAAGTTACTCCAGATCAACACCTAGTTATTAAAATCAGGCTAATCGTACTTCAGTTTTTACTAAGCAACCTCATAGTAAATGAAACATTCACTGCACAGCATTAAACATTAAGGCTTGAATCTAGAGTATCACAAACACATTTGTGTTGATATTTTCTTTAAAAAAACTGTTATCAAGAAATAAACCATGTATTACCCACGTACCAGAATTAAAATCGCAACCTATTCATACCTAATTTATTCAGTTAAAAATACACAGAAAAAATGGTAATATTATGGGTTTAAGCAGTTATTGATGTATATACAGTTTTGTTAATCTTTAAAAAGAACACTTTTTGAAGAGGTCTAGTCTTATCAGCTTAATTTTTTTTTGGTTGTTTGTTGTTTATCAACTTGAAAAAAGACAACATCTTCTTGCAGCAAACTATTGTAATAATAGATATTTGAGTTCTCTTTCTTCCTTCATTTTCCTGTTTTGAACTTTTAACTAATTTGGTAGCTATTGTTCACTACAGCAGTGTAAAAAACAAATTTCTCCCTTCGGATAGGAGCTGTAAATAAGATCCTATAGCTGTTCAGAAATCCAGCATGCCAAGGGTATTGCTATCAAGCATATCAGATATGGAGGCTGTGAAGGCAATTAAAGATAGTACTCCCTTTTTATACGTAACAGAAAAGTAGATACATTATTATTCCTCCAGGCAAAATATTTATGGTTATTATGATGAGGCCAAGAAGACTGGACATAGAATGAGTACAGATTTCTCTGTCTTTAGTGTCATTGAATGTTTTGTCAAAGAGCATGGCATTTTGCAACATACTCCCTCTTTCCATATGTAAAGCTCTTAGAACAAATAATAAACTTTCATAGCCTATACAAATGTACTGTTTGTATCAGTACATGCAGTCAGCGTCCAGTATAGGTGAGTGGCTCAAAGGGGCTGGCATGAGTAAAAGAATGGACTGAACTGTTCAGAAGAAAAGGGTACATTTCAGATCTTCATAGTGGGCTGGCCTTCATTCTTCGTAGGAATAGTCTTAACTATTTTTCATTTCCTTACAAAAGAGAAGCATAAGCTCATTATTAGGGAAATCAGATGAGGGACAGAAGCTGTTTACACTTGCAAAATCATGATGTTGCAGGAATAAAAGCAAGTAGATGCAGATCATAGGTAATAGGATTAAAAACAAAAACCAAAAACTTGGGACAAGACACTGAAAAAAATGCTGAGAATCTATAAAAATGGAAAAGACATCATCTCAGCAAGGAATAGTCTTGATTTAAGGAAATTTTATAATCAACATCTTGGCAGAGCTCAGAGACACTACAAAGAATATTAGAAAGTGTTAACCACCATCAGTCATGTATTACTAAAATTCCAATTAATATCCCATTGTTCTTTGAACTACCCTTTTTTTCAGTACAAGCTTTTTGCATTAATTTTGGAACGCCTGGGATTAAAATCCGTCTTATGTTTTCTAGTCTCTGCATATGAATCCTCCATCTGAAGGTGAAAGATTCAGGCTGGCGAGTTGTGAGCATGATTACAGATTGCCTATGAACTGTGAGCAGTCACTACACTTTTCTTCAAACCTTCAGATCACAGTTGTTGAGAAGGCTGCATTTCCATCCACCTAGTCTAACACATTGTTCTAGTTAAACTAAATACATTTGTGAAGTTGTCTTACAATTGAAGGATTTTCTCATTTTTTCTTTTATTTTTTGTGAAAGGTGTTTCTTTTTGTGAAAGAGTTTTTGTGTCATATGAGGTATGAGTAGATGAATGAATTTGTTAGAAATATAGCGCAGAAGAGTCTCATGGATAGAATTCAACTGCAGCACACTTCAGATGCCTCAGAGTTAATCATGTGAATGTGAGCTTGTTGATTGAGACTCGCTCTATAGGCAAAGAAATAATGTTTTGGGGGAGATTATCTTGGTTTATTTTAGGCACGTCATAAAAAGACAGGGATTACTCTCTAAAGGTGTGCGGGATTAGACGAGAGCTTAACGCAGATGGCTTAGCTGTAGTTATCTTTCAGATCCCACCTTTCCTGTGCTCTCCCTCTTTTATCAGCAGCCTTTCCATTATATAATTTGTTGTATAATTCTTTGAAAAACAATCAAGTAGTTCTTAGTTCAAGAGTCAATGATTAAATATCCACCTATATTCATAAGGCCAGTCAGAAAAAATTGCACTAATAATCCTTCAAGCAGAGTATGTGCAATTTTAGACTCTGAGAAGGAGATAAAAGGAACTGGTGATAGACAGAAAAATTAAGAAGGCAGATATTCATTTATTTTCATTGTAAATTTTTTTTGTAAATTATTCTGGAATAAAACAGTGATTCATTCCTTTAAAGTACTAGATTTTAAACAAGTGGATGAGACACATGACTGTAATTTGCCCAAGCTCAGGAAGTTTTTTTAATATTTTATAATTTCTTTTTTGTTGTAAACAAAAATTTACAATTTTTGAATTTACAATTAAAATGAAAGGAAACAATAAAGCAAGCCTACCCTAGAAAAGAAATGGAATGAAGTGGCTTGGTCTGAAGTTTTTCAGATGATTAAAAAGCTTTGGGAGAGCTCCGCGCATTTCGTACGCTTCTAGACAGTACTGTAATTTGATTTCCTTCATTGTGTTTGAATGATCAATATTTAGAAAAAGAATACAAAAGGCAATACTTGGTAGATGAACATGGACATACTTCCGTTACAGCACGGATACAATGTCCTTCACTGGTCTTTGTTTCCCCGCCACTAGCTTGTGCAATATGCATGTTTCCTTGACAGAGAGGTATTTGTAACCACATAGCTGTATAGCTTCTCATTCCCACCTGGGAGAGGGCAGATCTGCACTGGTATTCGTGATATTAACACTTACATTCATTCTCTGGAGTGAAGAATACCAGCCAGACACTTGTGTGCTACTTCTATTGCATTGTTTCCAGGCCCATGCTCAATTTATCCACAAAACCGCACAGGAATAGTCTAGTAAGACCTCAGTGGTTTCATCTCATCCCATCTACAGCTGCTATTGCATTTCACCGAATAAGTCTCTAAGTAAAACACAACATACATACTATGGGATGCAAAACCAAAGCCTTCTGCAAGGAAAGTAAAAAATATTTGATTATATTTTACCACAGATTATTTTTTGTTCATATCTCACCACCTACAGGGCCAGAAAAATTACTCTGGAAATACTTCTTTTTTTAGCATGCTTAGATTTTCCCAGCTGTGTATGTTATGAGAAGTCATTTCTAAATGTACTGAAACTAGTATGCAGCTTGTGGGCAACTGATTCTTTATTTAAGAGTGTTAACATGTCTGTCACTGTGCTTATGGCTTTTTTGTCTTTTAAAAGAGAAGAAATAGATCTGCTCCACCTGAAAATTGATTTTTTTTTTTTATTTTCTCCTTGTCAGGAAATGATGATTCACTGATGCTGCAGGTTTTTATTTTTAGGCAGAGGTACTTAAAACAAGGTTTGGGAAGAGGGCAGGGAGGGAAAAGACAAGAGAGATAGGATTTATTTTTCTTATTTTGTATTTGTTTATCATGCTGGACACACATGTAGTTTTAATATGTTTAAATTTGTAGGTTATTTACTTTGAGGTATAATTTTGAATTCAAGAATACACATATGCATATACATTATAAATGATATTCTGCTAGTCATTAGTGTAAACTATGACCAGAGCATGAGTTTTGAACCTCTAATTAAAGATATTTTATTCCCCAAGCATATTTCTATATTCTTTCAGTGTGGACTAACAGAATAAACACAGCTTTGCAGAGTTGTGTAAATATCTCTATTCCATTATAGTTGGATGATGTAGTTCAGATAAATAACTAATGAAAATGAAACAAACAAGAGCCATGTAAAAAATATTTTAATTAAGAAACGAATGTGTCTGAATAAGCATTGTTATGGATTTGAGTACGTTGTACTGATACATTCTAAATGTTATGATATTATGATTTTGTTAACAGACCAACTACTTCAATATTTTCATATTTTTAAAGCATCAGTAGTTTTAACCCAACAAATGGCTAGACGTTCTAGCAGTGAACAAAAGAAAGAGTAAATTAAGATAGAGTATTTTGCAACTCACATGTTGCTCAGGGTCATGAGATCTGTTGCCTACCATATGGGAAGGAAAGGGCTCATCCCCTGTTACTTTTGTGGCCTGTTCCCTGCTGCTTCTGTTTTCTACTTTAGGGGAACCAAATATCCTGCTAGCATTTTGTCTTGTTAATATTCCACAACAGCACATTTGCTGGTCCACATAAACCTACCTAATAGGTCAAACTTCAGGGGATTCATCTTTCTGTACAGTGTGCAGAGGTATTATCCCTCATTGACACAGTATGGGTTTCTTGCGCAATATTGCTGTTTTTATAAATGTAAAGAGAGATATGTACACTTTAGGTCTTGTTATATTTTCTGGGTCTGATTTACGGAAAAACAGCTAAATAACCACAATAATAAATCTATCTAATGCAAAAGCATGTTTGAAATCACAGTATGTGGTTTGTTGTACAGTAAACTTTACCAAAAAGAGCTTTCTAAATGTCAGCTTTCATTGAAATACTGTGAAGAAATCCTTTGGGAGCTGTAAAAAATGTTGCATTATAAATAAATGTACAGGAAAGTACTTATAAATAATTTTAAAATTATGACCACTGCCAAACTGGTAGCGTGCTTGCAACTCTCTTGAGAACTGTGTTTTGGACAGTTGAGCTCTAACTTAATCAAAGATTTAACTGAAATTTTTTCCTATATGGAAGATTCACTGCTACTTCCAGCTCTTCAGAAAGCTGTTCACGGTTGTTGTTTTTGTTGGTTTTTTTTTCAGTTTTGTTTTGTTCTAAGTTTAAAGAACACTTAAAAGTTTGGTTTGGATAAAACTAAGCAACCATCACAGAGCGCCTTAGGTCATCCAGGCCAGTTTCATCAGGGACAGTCTCTTGTTCATTTTGTACCATCAGAAGTGATCACACAAGCCTCCAAAAGTATGAGGATGCTTCCTGCTTTATCAGGGCTAAAATCAGGCATTATAACATCAGGTCCAGCCACCGTTCTGTTTAACAGAAAGCTCCCAGCTACAGGCCCTTTATCAGCATTCATTTCTGAATGTATTTTCTATTCAAATACATTTTTCAATGAGAGAATTCTTCTCTCAGCTGCTCGGAAGTTTGGCCAATATGGTATGCATACAGGTATAAGTGTGTATATAAATTAACTATATGCAAGCTTAGCTAGGCTTTCTGGAATTTTGGCCTGTTCTGCCTTAAGTGTTGCTGTTGGGAACAATTGCTGAGCCTCCTTACATTAGTGAGAAGGGTGATCCAAGAGGAACAGCTTCGTAGAACAAAACAGATGGTACTGAGGACCTGATATTCACCCTATATGCATTTTGAAGGATTTCACTTCAGACTTGCTCTAGTTTAGTCCCAGGGATGGATTACCAATTATCAGTTTAAGCACTTTAAAGGTGATCCTGGAGCTCTTTTTCTCACTTTATTTTCATCTGGAAGGCATCCAGTTCATGAACTTCAAAACAGTTTGGTGGTTTGAAACAAAGATTGTTACTCAGAAACAATTAGTATACTCATTTTGAAAGTGTCATACTGATTGAAACTAAAATGCTAATATAGAGGAAACCAGAGAGACACCCGTACCCCAGTTTTCTTAAGCCTTTAATGTTAAGTTGTTTGAAGTTATATTAAAGGCTCGGCTGTAGCTTCCTTACACGAGATCTCACTACTTGCTAGCTTGGCGCACTACTCAGACGGGACATAGGTGGGACCACTGTATGAATTCTGAGTCTGCATCTGTGTTTATAATCAGTTAGATTCACAGAAATGTTAAATTTACTTGAACAAGGATAAATATATTCAAGTAAATATCAATGTATATTGTAATAGAGCTGTAATTTTAACAATGAATAGAAAACCATATTGAATTAATTTGCATCACAAATGTGTGGAATAAGTAAAGGAATAAAATAATAAAATCTACAACAGAGATGAACAGAATAACTAAGTAGTCTGGTAAAATAAAAAATCTATAAAGGACAAGTAGATAGTATTCCTGATTTTATTCTTGATATAGTCTGCATGGAGTGCTAGTTTTAGCTGGACTGATTTATAGTATGGCCTATCATATGATCAAATGAGTGAAAACCTTGGTTAACTGAAATCTATGACTAAAAAGAAAACTATAAGTGAAGCAACATCAATGAGGAGAGTAGACTTCGGCCTGTTTAGGGACTGACTTGGAAGATTCCTATTAGAGACAGTTCTGAAGAGAATTCCAGAAGAACTAGTTAATTTACACTGATTGCCTCTTGCAAGCTTCAGTGATCCATCACAATGAACAGGAAATCAAGAAAAGCAGGAGACCTGCATGGTTGAACAAGGTGCTTCTAACTAACCTGCAAACTGAAAAGGAGGTAGAAAAGAGCAGAGAGCAGATACAAGTGACCCGGGAGGAATACAGAGACACTATGGGATGTGCATGTAGGGATGGGGTTAGGCTAGTAAAAGCGCACCTGGAGTTGAATCTGGCAATATGAAAGACTAAAAGAAGAGCTTCTACAGGTATCTCAGCAGCAAAAGGAAGACTAGGGAAAACGTGGGCCCACTGCTAAATGGGGCAGGACCCCTCGTGACAAAGGACATGGGGAAGGCCAAGGTACTCTATGCCTTCTTTGCTTCAGTAATGTGGACTTGCTAAAAGATTTAAGAGATGACAGGAGTAATTCAAAGAAGGCTTGTGAACAGAAGATAAATGAATACACTGACACTTTACTGGCTAATTCTGCAATAATGTAAAAACATCTCCAAACACTCCTGCTCCGTACCTCTACATACTTTAACAGTATATTAAAGCATCTTTCCTCCAGAGCATATCTTCACTTCTACTAGGAAAGGCAGTTTGTAAAAACGGAGCAGAGACAGCAAAGCAGCAATAGGAAGAAACCAGACTAACTAACACTGCCTCCTTTTCTGAATTTCTTTATGTTCCTAGAAACTAGCCCATCTGATAGAGCTGTTCTGTCTTGCAACAAATGTCTTCCAAGCCCCAAAGTAATTTTATATTGATGTAATATTATTTTTTCACTTTTGTTTCTTACGTCTTCCTAGCCACGTGATGATTCTCCTCCGCTTCTTTTCCCCTTGCCCAGTAGGTTTTGTGATGAGAGAAATACCTCAAAGCTGTGGAATCTGTTAGCTGTCTGCACTGTCGTATATCAAAATCTTACCGATCAGCTTGGTATATCATGTACCTCTTCCGCTACAACTGATGTTCTTATAAACCTCTTAAAAGCACACGTTCCTATGCCTAATGTCTTTCCCTCAGTTGTCCCTACTTGTTGACTCCACACTCCTTTTCCTCCTCATATTCGTAATGTTCTCATCTGTTCCGTAGTGCCTATCTTTTTTTTTTATTGTATTATTCCTCTATGACAGATAAAAATTTAACTGAAAAAAAATTATGTGAATTACCATTAAAGCTGCGGATTTCATAGCTTATTTCCTTCCTTCCCCGTCCTTATCCTCTGCTGATTCTTTCTTTTGTTTTGCTTTCTGTCATATTATTATAGTTATATGTAATGAAACTTTTTGGGGCAGGGATTATGGCTAATTTTTCTGTTTGTATAATATCTTAGAGTACTGACAGATTAAATAACAATATCTAGGGTAGGCAAGGTAGCTTAAGAGAGGAAAATAAATTTCAGGAAAATATGATTGCCTTCATAGAGCATTTGCTCAGAAAGAGAACTGCTTTTGTTTTATCACCAAAGTATAATGATAGATCTCCCACTAACTTTAATATATGAAGGTCACAGAGTAGAATTTATTTTAGAGTTTAAAGTTCTTGAGATGTGTTCTCCCTAACCCCTTCCATAAAAATCCCCTTTTTCATTTTGAAGAGCTGCAATGGATTTGATTTTAATTTTAAGCATAAATTGAAATGGTAGAAGAAGTGTTTTTGCAGCGATTTTGAAAAAGAAGACTTTTTAATACCTCAGCAGAATGACCTGCACTTCATTGGGTCCTAATCTTTGTTCTGCCTATCTTAAAAAATAGTAGAAAAAATAAAATTTGTTTATAAAAGCCTCTGCAAACGATAATTTAAAATTTCAAATAAATATTAAGAAATCAGAAAAAAATAGTGCAGATCATTTTCTTCTCTGCCATAAATCAAAGTGAATCCACTGAAGTCAATGGAATTATGACAAATTTGGATAACTGAGAATCCTTAAGCGAAACTGAAGCTCAGATAGGAAACATCAGCAGTAAGGTCACAAATCCATTTGAATGATAAATTTATTGCTAATAGCATTTAAGTCGATAGGCAGATTTTTCAGAAATTTATTGTTTCCAAGGAAAATAATGTTATATCATTATATTTTGCTTCATCACTAATTATGAACCAATATTTCTCAATAAAAGCAAATGGAAATGTTGTAGAAAGAGTGTTTTCCAGTTGGACCATGAAAACCTGAGAAGGATAGTTTTGCTTAAGATGCAAGCTGGACTTCTATTTTACACTGCCTTCATATACTGCATGGTAAGCACATTCCCTCCAACAATTATTTTAAAGATTAAAAAAACAGACAAATTTGAAAGACTATACTTCATTTATCATATTAAGCTCATTTTTTGCAATTTCCTTACTTACAGATGAAATTTATCAGGGTATCTTTCAAGTGAGAGATTAGTGGACAGGAAAAAAGATAGAAAGAGAAAATTAGAAAGATTCCATAAGATAAGATGAGGAATTGCTGGTCTGGACAAGACGGGTCAATGAGGACTTTGCCTTAAGTATTTACAATAAGAGGAAAAAATAAGAGAGGAAAAGCACAAAGAAGAAAATTTTAACATCAAATAATCACAACACAGAAGTTTTTTTTTTTGTGCATAAGCACAATGAAAAAGTCTGATGGTATAGCTCTATTTCATGGCTGGCTTGATTTTAAGTAGGTCATTTTAGGAACACTTAAAATAGGATAAAATGAAAGGAATTTTCTTAAATATTTCAGACATACAGAACTGCTTTTCAACCACGGAATGGGTGATCAACACACCAAATGTGGCAATTTTGATATTCTTGCTTCATTCCTACAGAGCATATACTCATGCAGTTGATATTGCTCACAAGTGTTTTGTTGGAATCTGGTCCCCTTTCTTTTCTGTAATTCATCTGAGATTCTAAGACTGAAAGGAAGTCGTGCGCTATCAAATGATCTGTTAGCTGAAACACCACCACGGCTTGCTTGTGACTATATTTAGCCTACAGTAGTGTCTTCTGATATTTATTTTGGCCCGCCTTGTTTCTCTGCCCCCTCCACCCCCAATTCCTATACCCCAGCTGATGCCTTTTCACTCCTGCTGAGCAGCTGGCAGCACTGACTCCTGCTATGCCATGAGAGTACCTGACTCTGCTCTTTGCCATATATCTCCCTAGGTATATGAATACCTCACTGCTGACGCACACTTCAGTAGTTGGAAACCACTGACACAGAATATAGATATATACGCACCTTCCATTTATGAGCGTACTCTGATGCTTCAGGCTCCTCAGACGCAAGTCTGCATTGAGCCAAGGTGCACGTTTCACCATTGCAGGGCCTTGGAGCTTGCCAGCTTGTGGTGCAAGGCTGTCCCTGATCTGACTGGCTCATAGTGTGGGAGGAAGGTATTTCCCTACTCCTGAAAGACCATGGAGACTCATTCCTTTTAAGCCATATATACTTTCTAAGCTTCTGACTGATGAGCCACTTACACCATCCTTAAGTAACTAGTGCCAGTTACTCTTCATGCTCCGTGTTCCCTATATAGAATGATATAGTTAAATACGCACACACACTCTTGCACATACACACCCACGCACACACTCAGACCTATATATATGTAGATAAAAATATAGAACATACATTAGCACCTCAAAAAATCTGCTCACAGGGTAAATGCAGATAACAGTCATTACTGAAAGAATACTGTTTTGTAAAACACTTGTAGTTTTATTTCTCCTTTTTTTCCCCTCCTTGGCTCTCTTTATTTCTGCTTTATTTTGCGCTCACCTCCAAATCCTTCCCTTTTTTGAGTCTGTCTTCCACATCTTTTCACTCTACTCTCAATTTCCTTATTCTGTTCCCTGTTCATAACTTTTACGACCCCACCTCTCTGCCAAACCCAGGCTGTTCGTGCCAGTGCTGCCTCTGCAGAGACTAACAGAGTAATCTCTCTGCCTCCAAGCAAGACACTAAATGTTTTCTGCTCTAGAATGCTAGAAGACTGACAAAAAGTACTGTGAGAGACATTTTCCAGTATTGTAGCCAAACTTAATAACCATTGCAAGGTTTAGTGTGAGACCTGAGTTTTAAAGCAGTCTGAAAAATCAAGTTTTGAAACAGTGAATGGCAGTATTACATAAAACCCAGACTTGGTATAGACACATCTTTGGCACAGGTAGGGGTTTGCTATTCTTACCTTCAAGTCATTTACCAAGCCTAGGAGAGTTAGTATGGTGCATTTTAGTACTCCAGAAATATTTAAATACAAAGAGATCACAAAATGATGTTCAATTGTATAGAATACTGACTGATAATGAGACAGATTAGTTCATGTTATTAAAAAAAAATGTTATGTTTTCATTACAAGATAACTGTGAGTACTTAGCCTACTGTACATTTTTGGAATCTACTTTCAAATGTCAAGATTCACTATAAAATATTTACACAAACCAATGTGCTGTTGTCAAAATTTATTTAAAACTTTGTGTTAAAAAAAAAGAGAGAAAGCTGAGTTTTTCAGGTGCCATACAAATGACTACTATATGGGAATCTAGATAAAACAGATTGGAAGATTTACAATATTATCAACACCCTTTCCTCCCATGTTTCTTTTAAATTTCTGATAATACCTGCTCTTTTGACATAATCTCTTAAAATTCATTTTATTTTATTTGCATTCTTTTCTTTTTCAGTGCATACTCCTATCTCCAGTTCTTATTGGTATGTTCTTATTGTTATCATATTTTACTGTCTGGGAGTACTGCATCTCGAGAACCTAGATCTTAGAGGTCATTTCTTATTTTGTACTAGGACATATATTATTGTTTAAAAATTATTGTTGTCACTTGAACCATGCTGCTTTAAGAAGTCAGACTGCCAAGTCTGTATGTTCAAAATATTCATGTTGGCCTGAACATATTCCCTGAAAGTGAGTGGTGAAACTCCTGTTCATATCAGTGAAAATAAGATCAGACTAGATGCTTTTAGAAATAACTGAAACTCTTTAGACAGAGCTAATCTTGTTTTAAAGAAGAAGAAAAGTTATTGATATTGCAGCTATGAAATAGTTTCATTTTAACAATGCTGGCAAGTCTCCTTATTAGCAAATTTCTGACTGCAAACTCATGCTCAAAATGTACAAGGGCTTGAAACATTTATTTGTGGTATTCAACAAATAAGTTCCGCTTTTTTACATCAAAAATTTGTTCTGTTATCTTATACTGCCCTTATTTTTGTAAATCCATCTGAAAAAGTCAAAATTAAGTTCTTTTTGAATTTCCTTAGACAATTTTTAATTCTATGTAATCCACACTGAAACCACAGTAATTGTGCTCTAGGCATTTTAGTAAAATGTGCTTCATATGTTTCCTAAAGAATCTATTAATTTGAATGAATAACTTCTTTCAGCTACAGATTTTCAAGATTTTTTTTTTTTTTTTACTAAAATTCAATCACACAGTGGCATCCAGTGGGAAATGTAGATGTGCGTTCCCAAGAGGCGTAGCTATTGACATATGTATCAGCTACGCTCATTTTATCAAGGGACGAATGCTAATATTCTATGAAAAATCTAAAATATTTTTCTAACTTGTAATAAGTTACAGTATGACAGACTTATTAAGCTAGTTCAATCTTTGCAGCTCCAGCTAGAACATGACTTCAGTCTATCTCTGCTTTCTTTAGTTTTGCTGGGCTGTTTTCTTTTCACAATTTAAATCATTATCAGTTGCTAACAGTTGCTTCTGCTACTGCTATCTTCCCTGAACAAAAGGTACATTATTGATACAACCTACTCACGTGATGATGAGAAATACAGGTAATTAATGCCCTTGAAACCTAATTTATCGTGGACTGAAGGTACACACATACATCGTGTCTCACTTAAGTTATATTCAGGACCATTTAACTGTAAAAATTATTAAGAGTTAACACTTTAAAATAAATAAAAAATAAAATCTTCCAGAATTCTACAGCAGAAGAGGCAATTAAAACATAAAATATCTGAGAAACATTAATCTTTCTAGGCTCAGGTCCTTCAAACTTGCTTTATATATGCATACATTTTTCCCCCCCCGCAAGAGGATTTCCGCTTGTAGGAAGCTCTCTACTACTAAATATTAATCTAATCAGACCATGGCATTATGCATAAATTAACTGAGAAAATAATATATTTAAAAGAAGTTATGTGACGGTTTTTAATTTTTAGATATCCAAACAGAGTTTTGCCAGTTTCCGGTTGAAACTGAAATAGCCCCAGTGTTGTGTCCAACCTGCATAGGGAATTATGGCTACTGCGTATCTAGAAGGTAGATTTCTTAGCCTTGGTTTACATCTGTAAGAAGCCAGGGCTTGTCTGAGGTTAATCTAGGGAACGCCCGTTTGGTATCGGTACACACTCTATTTCCCTAAAGGAATTTATACATGACAGTAAAATAAGGGAATCCATTGCCACTATACTTATGGACAATAAAGACATTTTATTTTGCCAGAGAGGAACTCAGTTTGCTGCCAAGAAGAGATAGAGGCTAGTGGTAGATGAGGACAGAGAGGTAAATATGCATGCATAATTGCAGTCTTTATCAATTAGTGCAAATTTTAGTGGTATCTAATTCTTATTCCTCTTGTAGAGGACTCAGTGGATTGGTTTTCCTAGAGATTTACTGGAGATAAGTAGAAGGTCCAGTCAGTAATATGAATTCACGAAAAAATTGTCATTGAAAAGAAAAGCATGTGAGGAATGAGTTTTAAATGGAGAAAATCAGTTAATACAGTCTGTTCTGTAAAGCAACACTGATAGATAAATATATGATTACTTTAGCAATAGAAATGCTGAATCTATACTCAAACCTGAAACATTTTATTTAAATTTTAAATTTTTATTTAAATTACTGGGAAATGTTGTGTAAGTATTCTATTTCTCCTTTTCTGAATTATTTCCATTATTTACCTTGTACGTTATATTGTTCTCCCTTCTTTGTATGCACAATCTATTATCTGCACTGTATGCAAAATTAATTGTAAACTGAGGTAAGAAGAGATACCCTATAATATTCTCCCATCTTCAATAAATTAAAAAATACATATCCTATGTTCCATTTCATTTAGTTGTATAATAAAGGTCTATTTATTCCTTGCTACTTTGAGTCATGTTTTCCCAGACAGTACTCTAGATAACGTCTTTTTTAGAAATTCCTGATGAAGGCTTAACAAAAAGCTAAAGAGGAAACTTAGAATCAGGGAAAATCAAACCACTGGTTCTCGCCCCTGCCCCAAAACAGGGAATATTTGGCTTGCAGGCATCCTGGGGATTATGTTTATGGTGCAGCATTCTAGCAGCTTGTTAATACTCTGATGCAATAACAGGAACCTATAGATTTCCTTGAATGTTTTGGGAAAAAAAAACCTATTTAGCATAAATAATCATAAAGATCTGATTTCTATGCATAGGAAGGTCTACATTTTCTTCTGCATCCGTTTTTATACCAATTTTCTGAAGACTGCAAGCACCTTCAAGCACAGAAAAAACAGAAACTGCACAAACATGAAAGGGGATCATAGTCACCCAGTAACACAGTGTGGCCATTGTTAGTAAAAGGCCAAATGTTTTCCAATGAGTTTGCAAGGCTTCAGGACTGAGGCTTGTCAGGCTTACTTTGTCTGAACTAGTCTTGACTGACCTGGAGCTTTGTTTGGTCATCCTGTAACTATGGGTTTTTGTTTTGTTTATTTGTTTGTTTGTTTTTTCTAAAGACTACATAGCTATGTCTAATTTGTTTTGTTTTTACTTATCTTTGCATGGTACAACATTAGTTTTTATTTTATGTGGAATTAAGTTCTTTTTTTTTACCATAACACTGTAATATGGAGAAATACGTATGATATCAGAGGCCTTGAGTAGAGACACAGCATGTGGTAAAGAGAAGTGGCTATAAACATGCTAATGCTTAATTAAAGAAATTCAGATCTGGAGCTGAAAAAAATTAATTTTAGGCTTAAAAAAAGAGAATACAGAACAAGTACCTAACCAACGTAAAATTCACCATATATATAGAAAACTTGGATGCAACATAAGTTCAGACAAATGAAGAAAGCGCAAGGTGGTAAAGCATATTTGCAAATGTACAAAAATGATCCCTAAGGAGGGAAACAGTGAGCATAACACCAGGGAAAAGGGTGGATAGTAGAAACTGCATGTACAACAATTTTAACTGTATTGTTACTGAGACGTCTTCTGTATAGTGATTCTTTATATTCTTTTTATTTGTTTGTTTGTTTTTCTTTTTATTTGTTTATTTTTTTAAGGATTAAATATGGATTAGAACTAAGTCTTTGATCAGATGGTTAAGGTTCCAGTTATATGTAAAACCAAACATTTATTATTAATATAAGGTGTGCTTCATTTTTGCCCATAACAAGATTTGGAGCATAACAATAGGGTGCTGCTATGTAGGTGCTATGGCCGACCTAGCTAGTGTATAACAAGGATTTTAAAGGTTGCTTATATAGAGGTAGACTCTGTCTACTCTCCTTGCAAGTGTGTCTCCCACATATAGCATTTCCACAGTAACTTTGTAAGGAGTGATATGAATACCTGTAGGGATAAGGGAGGCAGACATCAGTTTAAAGCCAATAAATAACAAAGGTATATGAATAGAAGAAAAGTGCAAACGCTATTAATAGAATTCTCTTTTCTGTTTTAGTGGTACTAAAGAAATGAATGAAAACTTTTGGGCCATTTTGGACAATTGCATCAAGAATCATATATTGATCTGAAAGAGCAACAGGGAATTTCTCAGTGTTTTTAACTGACAGATGAAGGTGATGAGGGGAACTTGAAAGCTGAGTATTCTGCTAAACATAACTTAAAACTTACTCGCTGTAACAGAAAATATGGAGGAATCAAACTCCCTTAGAGATAATAAGTTATTGTAATGATTCCTCTCTTATCAAAGCCAAACATTAAGGTAATATCATGTAACCTGAAAGTAAATGTTAAAATACAGGGAAAAAGAATCTGTCTAGAGAGGTTGTTATAGTTTTCTTTTTTCTCAAGCTATCACACTTTATTCATGCTGAAATAACCCGTGTAGGATTTTGGAGATGAATAAAGAAAAAACAGGATTAGTTTCTATTAAGAAAGAATGGGATATTTGAGATTCAGTCGTGCTATTGCAACACTTGTTTTTTGACATTTAGGGAAATGTTTTCCTTATTTCTCACCATTAACCCGATAATTAAAATTGTTTCTAGTAAATAAATAAAGTAAAAAAAATGTCTATTTGCATGATAGAAAAGGAAAAGCTCAGTTTTGGACCGTTCTCCTTAATTCGGGAAAATAAAAACCTACTCACAGTTTCATTTTTAGGTTATTTTAGTTAACCATCTTCAGTGTCATTATAAGGACGAGAAGTCATATTTCTGTTTAGTCAACAGAAAAAGAAAAAAGAAAAAAGAAAAAGAAAGAGGAAACTCCGGAGAAGATTCAAAGCATTTAAATCCAATGTCTAAAGCAGCCTGACGCATTTGACTGAGAACTTTCCATAAAGTTTGCTTTAAGTAAGCAGACTTTGCCCTCTCCTGCTCTTCTCTCTTGCTTTCTCAGAGGAGTGGAAAGTCCCAATCTCCGAAGCACTAGCCTGTCTCTCCAGCCCAGCAGTGATCTGCCACCAGACTTTATCACAGCTCCTGTTTCACTTTGTCTCCCCAGCTGCAGTGCTGAGAGGCCATGAGATTCTTGAACTGCTGCTCTTAGGGGAGTATTTCCAGGTACTTCCATTCTGAGATGGGGACCATGATAGCTATTTGATATTAAAGTTCAAATTATGATGGGGATTGAAGGAAGGAAGGAGGGAGAGGGGAAAAGAAGAAGGGAAGGAGGGAAGAAATTAATTCTGAATATTTTCAGTGGGCAGTTGTGCTCTTCGCCTTTGCATTCTAATCTTACTTTTGCAGCAGAAGCATTGCCATCTGTATCTCATCTTCGGAAGTATTGCCATCTGTATCTCATCTTCGGAAGTTTGTCCCAATATTATATTATTTAGGCAGGTTTTCTCTAATGAAATGGCCACAGTTTCTGCGGCCAACCTCCTGCTCAAAAAACAGTTGCATGATTTATTTCTCTTACTCATCATAACCTAATTGCTTTCCACCAAGAGCTAGTTGACAGAACTGTCAAATTTCTTCACTTCCTTCTGTTAGCCTGACTCACTGATTCATCATCTGCCTTCTTCAGATACACTCAGCACTATTTCTGACAGCTGGCCAGCAGGAAGACCTGTCCCATTGCCAGCATATTTTTCCCTCTTCATATCATTTCCTTTTTCTTTCCAGCTTTGTTACTGAGCTGGGTTTCTAGGTGTTTAGCTGACTGGCCATAATCTGTGAGAACAGCTGATAGAAATATGACATGAATTTGCAATGTATTCTCTCCCTCAGCATACTCAGCGTTTTCTCTTCAAAACAGTAGCCAGCTCTAAGTTGGGCAGCAAGTGTTTTACTACAATTACCCTCCCAAGGCTTGTAATGACAACAACAATATCTTGCTATAGAGTAATCTGCTTGCTTGAGTTCTTTTATAGCAGGGTTGCAAAAAACTTGAGGAACAAGGGATAATTCTCCTCCTCTGCAGGAGAGAAGAAACAGTGTTGATCTGTTTGTGGGAGCATAGATATATAGAAGGAAGAGGGGGAGTTGGATTTGCAGGATTTTAGGTCTAATAGTCAAGAATTTTGACTTTTTTTTTTCTTTTCCTTTTCAAGAGCTTGAAGGAAAATAAAATCAACTGTCATTTAGGTATTATCCTCTTCACTTTGTGGATTACAAGCAGGAGATATCCCCTACACAGAGCTGGATTTAAAGAATATATTTAAGCAACATTTTCAAATGACTCCTTTGTGCAAGTTCACTGAGATAACATACAACTGTAAAACAGTAAGCCCCCAAACACCTAGACGTGTTTGTGAGCTGAGTCAGTAAGCAAGTTTTGAAACAATACAATTATACCTGTCTGATGGAGAAGAGTAATCCACAAAGATTTATTTTATGCTTCCTCACGAACATATCTGATTAATTTTTGTTTACCTCTATTCCCCTTTGTTGTGTGTTCTCATAAATTGTATTCTTAATCATTTTTACATCTTGTGCTGTACTGTTGCTTGCATTGTAAGGAAGTCATATTATTTATTATACAGTTGTAACTGAGATCAGAATCTAGAATCTGATCATATTTACATACTATGTAATATATCTCCTTATGACTTGAGAGCAATAGTATAAAATATTTAAATAGATGAAAGTGAAAAATAAAAATATGTAAAAGTTGTTTATTTCTTCCTGGAGCAGAACGAGGGAGAAATAAAGGCCAAATTACAGTGCTGTTAATAGACTTTACTGTAAGGGACATGTGATGTACAGCATCTAATGACCTTCATTTTCTGTAATTATTTGGAAATCCAGGTACATGAAAGCTTACTTAAATGCAACTTAGATAAATAATTGTGTTTAGGATTAGAGGCAAACTAGGATGTAGACATTCAGCCCTTGAAAGCTTCGACAGTGACTTAGGCACAACAAGCCGGTCAGGAGGATCCACCCAAAAGAAGTGGAGAAGAGTCTCAAATTCTTTCTTGCATTATTGAATTCAGGGCTACAACTAGATACTGTTGAGAACTTAGGGCCTTTGCTTGCATGTTTGAGAAAACTTAGAATTATAGAGTAACAGTAAAGATAGGCAGAAATAAACATCTGAAGGTCATCTAGTGCAACCTCCTGCTCAAGAAATAATCTGTCTTCAAAATCAGACCTGCCTGCTCAGATCTTTTCTAGCCAACCTCTGAAAATCTCCAAGGGAAGCACTTCCACAGCTTCTCTGGGCAATCTCCTTGAGGTCTTACCACCTTCCTGATGAAGAATCCTTCCCTTCTTCTGCTGCAGCACTATGAGCACTTGATCCTCCACTGTGCATCTCTGGGAAGGGTGTGGCTCCATCTTCTCTGTAATCTGCTTTTAGATAGTAGAAGACTCCTCTTCAGCACTCAATTAGCTTCTTCTCTGCAGGCTAAACATACCGAGTTTTCCTAGTTTCTCCTTGTATTTCATGTGCTCTAACTCCCTAATCATCTTGTTGGCCCCCCACTGGTCTTTCTAAAATTTGTGGATACTACTGGCAGGTCCCAAATATGGACACCATATTCCCAATGTAGTGTCGTGAGTTGAGATTGTTCTATCGTAATGAATCAACCTTATTTAATGTAACTCTCTGGCTTGGCAGATTAATAACTGAATTAGACTAATAGTTCTGTAATAATTTACGTTGACTTGGACAATAAGTATCTCCTAGCCCTTTCCTTTTGTCTCTTTGGGAAGCCCATGAGCTCATATAAACTTTGAAATCTTTCTTTGAATAAAATTAACTGCGATCAACCAAAGACCCAGTAGGAGAACTGAAGAAAGCAAGGAAGAAAAGCTTCCTCTTACCTTGAAATGTAGCTTTTGTTAGCTATTTCAGTTGCCGCATGCTATACCCGTCTATTAAACTGTGATCGCTGTTTTAACATTTTCATTATCTTTATCTTATTTATTAGTAATTTATTTCAATTATACATTGTCTCTTTTTTATATTCATGGTGTATATTATACTGTATATTATACATGTGTATTATACATGTATATTATGTATATTTCAGAACTTTTAGGCTGCCTAGGTTCAGTACTTCAGACAATTGTACTCCTCTTTAATCCAGTATATATTACAAAATCATAATTCTGATTATTTTAATGTGAAAGGATAATGCATCCATGGTCCTCTTTCCCTTTTTGTATGCTTGTCTAGAGGATAGAACTCTTGACGTGGGAGTAAAAAACACCAAGATTCTGGGTGTTTGTAACAACACAAGCATACATGTTTCAGACACCATTGTGCTACACAGCCCAAATGAGACTGCTCTTTATTTTTCTAATGTAACCAGAAAGACAAAATTTGCAGCGCTAGAGAAGGGGTATGGAAGAGGGGACCTGACTTCAGCCTTTTGATCAGGGTGATCATCATTTATTCAGAACTTCTTGCATCCCCAATACTTGTTCCCCAGAATGTCTTCCTTTCTGTTTTTGGCCAACGCCCATCTAATATATGATACACAAGCAGTCTTACAAGGAGTACCTAAGGCTCCCCACTCCTGCCTCACTGACCTAGCTTCAACTGTCAATTCTGTCATTTGACAGCATGTGTCCTTTTACATAGAATTACATCTTGAAATAAAAGATTAATTTTTACATGTGTACATATTTTACATTTATTTTCTAACAGTCTTTCCAATGGTTCACTTGAAGCTTTTCCAGATAGTCAGATAAGCCAGCTAAAAAGTTATTTTCAAATAGCTTGGCCATAAACTATCACAATGAATATAGCCTAGCATTCCAGAACAAGCTTTCGGTATTTTCATAAACATAATTATGTGAGAAAAAGTCCCATCAAATTTTAGATCTGTACATTTGGAGCTACTGAGCAGATGTTACTCGCATTTCATTGGAGAAAGAGAGCTTCCTTCAGGAAACATAACTTTTTCTTCTTTCTCTCTCTTTTTTTTTTTTTTTTAATTGGAATCTCTTAACCTTTTCTTGATCATTATTCTAAGCATATATAGTAGATTTTAGTCTAAATTCAAATCTCCTCTTATTTCAAAGTTACTCTTTTACTCTCTTGTTTATTATTATTATTATTTTTTATGATTTACTACCTATCTCTTGTTTTCAAGGCTAAACCCTGCAGAGAACTATTACTGGACTGAGATAAAGAGACTAGACCTCTCTGCAACAAGTTACAGTTAGTTCCTCAACGTAAGTCAGTATGGCTTTTGCAGGAATATAAATTTTCTATAGAATTCAGTGGAACATAAAGAAATTAAAGGGGTAGGGGAAAAATGAAATAAAAGAAATAATTGAAAGAAAAAGTTAAAAAGTAATACACAAATAGTTCGCTATGAATTCACGAAAATTATTCTCAAGCAAGATATATAGAAACTACACATGACTAACTTGTTTGCAGGAAGTTTTAAAACTGTAAAAAAACGCTGACCTCCAAAAGAAGCTCAGCTACATTCTGTAAGATTATTCTTTTTCATTTTTCTGGCCAATTTTCTGTGAGTGAAGTATGATGCTGATATATAGCAAAACCTAGATACTATAAATGTTTATTTCAAATTATCTCTTCCTTTACTCATCACTTTTTAATTAAGTTTGGAATACCGTAAGAACAAGCAGAATGTATTCTCTAAACAAGTAGAACATTTCATTTTTCTGAATAGCCGTTATTAGCTGATTTTTACTTACGCAGATGATAATGAGCTTTCAGAATTTTTATAATGATCTATTTATTTTTAACAAAATCAGAGATCAAAACTTGTAGTTAATTGTAAACCACCTTAGGCAATTTTAAAAAGTCTCCATGTACTTTAAGCACACCATACATTTTATTTTATTATGGTCAGTTCACAAAGACTACAAAAATCTGTGTTCTTATGAACATATGTTGCATAACAATAAATCTCTCTGAAAATATTGACAGATCCTGTCAATTCTAGACCACAGCTCAAGCTGAAGCTTTTCAAGCAAGATCCAATTATGCTTTTTTCCATCTCTGTTGCTCTGGCAGACTTGCTTCATTAGCAAAAACTGTGTGCCCCACTGCAAAAAATCTCCATACTAATATGCATTTTACTACCCCTGAACAACTAGGGAATAGGAAAATGAGATGCTATGTTGTTGGCTACAGTAATATGCATATCTCTTGAGTATTGCTTTGAATTCATTTATTTATAGTATACAGGGTCATTGTTGTGAACAAAAGTCTTTTTTCCATCTGTTTATCTTTAACTCCTGCATTATGATGGAAATTCTATGGGTGTGATCTGACTGGTGAGTTACACTGATTTCAATGTAAATTAGGAGTAATCATGATTAGACATTTTAAATCATCTTCTAAACATTCTATATTATTTTATTTTTGTTGTGAGTCCTTATGTTTAGAGGCAATTCTTTTCTACAAAAGTAATTATATTTCTACTAAATAAAAAATATGATTAGAGTTAAAATCAAGCCTAACTGTATTGTTCTGATAACCTTCAAATAACTCTGATTATGTCCTCCGATTACGTAGAAAATTTTTATATTTTGTTTTGTTTTCAAATAGAATAATAAAAATCCATTACAGTGTTTTCAATAGACTACAAATTTTGTGACTGATAATTTTTCCTCTGTACTGATCATATCCTAGGAAGGACTGGTACATTTCTGAAACTTTCATACTATTTTTGAATTGGCATTTCAGATATGTGAATAAGCAGCAACTTTTTCATCTGTACCTGACACATTAACTAACTGTAGCCTTGTATCCCATAAGAGGAAGAAATATGAAAAATGTTAAAGCAGAGCTGAGACTGGCAAACACTGAAATTAACTCTAAATTTCAATACTTTTTGTACAGTCCTGCCTTAGGTACAGCATACATTCAAAAAGAAAAAAAAAAGGAAAAAGGAAAAAAAAAGAAAAAAGTTAAAAAAAAAAACAAAAAGAGAGAACATAAAGGAGAAAGAAGAAAAGAGAACAGAGAAAAGAGGAAGATAACAAAAAGAAAAAGACAGAGAGTTTCCTGTGCCAATAAAGCTGATGTAAGTATGAGAACTAAAGCCATCTGAAGTTAATGAGGCTGGGAGTAAGAGTACCATCAATTTATGTACATGTAGGCCTATATAAAAGTTTCTGTATGTGCATGAGGTGTCCAAGCTTGAGATGTCTTCTGACCAAGGAGATGTTCAAAGAGAGGGTCAAGATAGTCAGTGAAGCTTAGAGAGAGAGAGAGAGAGAGAAATTTAGGTCACCCAAAAGTGGACAGCTAGAGTTTTATTTGCCTGAACATAGGTTCACAGGCCATTTTACTTGCTTGATCCATCTGGATCTAGTTTTTCTTCTAGCAAAGCATAGATCTCTGGTAGCATATTTGCCGCAACTTCACAGAATCACAGAACGGCCAAGGTTGAAAGGGACCTCTGGAGATCATCTAGTCCACCCCCCTCCTCAGGAAGGGTCCTCTAGAACACATTGCACAAGATCGCATCCAGGCGGGTTTTGAACATCTCCAGAGAAGGAGACTCCACAACATCTCTGGGCAACCTGTTCCAGGGCTCTGTCACCCTCACAGGAAAGAAATTTTTCCTCATGTTCAGATGGAACTTCTTGTGGTTCAGTTTGTGCCCGTTACCTCTTGTCCTGTCGCTGGGCACCACGGAGAAGAATCTGGCCCCATTCTCTTGACACTCCCCCTTCAGATATTTGTATACACTGATGAGATCCCCCTTCGGTCTTCTCTTCTCCAGGCTGAACAGGCCCAGCTCTCTCAGCCTTTCTTCATTGGAGAGATGCTCCAGTCCCCTCATCATCTTTGTAGTCCTCTGCTGGACTCGCTCCAGGAGCTCCATGTCTCTCTTGTACTGGGGAGCCCAGAACTGGACACAGTAGTCCAGGCGGGGCCTCCCCAGGGCTGAGGAGAGGGGCAGGATCACCTCCCTCCACCTGCTGGCAACACTCTGCCTAATGCACCCCAGGAGACCATTGGCCTTCTTGGCCACCAGGGCACACTGCTGCCTCATGCTTAACTTGTTGTCCACCAGCACTCCCAGCTCTGCACAGCTGCTTTCCAGCAGGTCAACCCCCAGCGTGTACTGCTGTACGGGGTTCTTCCTCCCCAGGTGCACGACCCTGCACTTGCCTTTGTTGAACTTCAGGAGGTTCCTCTCCGCCCAGCTCTCCAGCCTCTCCAGGCCCTTCTGAATGGCAGCACAGTCTTCTGGTGTGTCAGCCACTCTCCCCAGTTTTGTGTCATCAGCAAACTTGCTGAGAGTGCACTCTGTGCCTTCCTCCAGGTCATGGATGAATACACTGAACAAGACTGGACCCAGGACTGATCCCTGGTGGACACCGCTAGCTACAGGCCTCCAACAAGACTCTGTGCCCTCTGAGCTCTGCCATTCAGCCAGTTCTCCATCCACCTCACTGTCCACTCATCTAACCCACACTTCCTGAGCTTACCTACGAGGATGTGATGGGAGACAGTGTCCAAAGCCTTGCTGGAGTCCAGGGAGACAACATCCACTGCTCTCCCCTCCTCTACCCAGCCAGCCATTCCATCAGAGAAGGCTCTCAGATTGGTCAAGCATGATTTTCCTTTGGTGAATCCTTGCTGACTACTCCTGATTACCTTGTCCTCCACATGCTTAGTGAGGACCTCCAGGAGGAGCTGTTCCATCACTTTTCCTGGTTCCCCAGGTCCTCCTTCTTGCCCCTTTTGAAGACTGCAGTGACACTGCCTTTCTTCCAGTCCTCAGGCACCTCTCCTGATCTCCAGGACCTTTCCAAGATGACGGAGACTGGCCTAGCAATAACATCTGCCAGCTCCCTCAGCACTCGCGGATGCCTCCCTTTGGGGCCAATGGACTTGTGGATGTCAGGTTTGCACAAATGATCTCTAACCTGATCCTCCTCCACCAACGGAGAGTCTTCCTTTCTCCAGACTTTCCCTCTTGTCCCCTGGATCAGCAATTCCTGAGGACTGGCCTTAGCAGTGAAGACTTTAGCAAAGGAGGCATTCAGCAACTCTGCCTTCTCTGCATCCTTCGCCACCAGGGCACCCACGCCATTCAGCAGTGGGCCCGCATTTTCCCTAGCCTTCCTTTTGCTCTGGATGTATTTGAAGAAGGCCTTCTTGGTGTCCTTGACATCTCTTGCCAGATTTAATTCCAAATGGGCCTTAGCCTTCCTTGTCGCATCCCTGCACACTCTGGCAACGTCCCTGTATTCCTCCCACGTGGCCTGTCCCCTTGTCCACAGTCTGTACACTTCCTTCTTCTGCTGGAGTTTTGCCAGGAGTTCCTTGCTCATCCATGCAGCTCTCCTGCCCACTTTGCTGGACTTCTTCCTCAGAGGGATGCACTGATCCTGAGCCTGGAGGAGGTAATGCTTGAATATTAACCAGCTTTCTTGGACCCCTCTTCCTTCTAGGGCCCTACCCCAGGAGATTCCCCTAAGTAGGTCCCTGAAGAGGCCAAAGTCAGCTCTCCTGAAGTCCAGGGTTGTGATCGTACTCCTTGCCCTGCTTCCTCCTCATAGGATCCTGAATTCCACCATCTCATGGTCACTGCAGCCAAGGCTGCCCCCAAAAAACTTCATAACTGCCAGTTCATAACTTCATAACTGCCAGTCCTTAGATACCAGAAGGCTCTATAACGGCATTAAGTGACTCTATGTGAGTAACCAAATGATGCTACTACCTTTAGGTGACCTAACATAGGCTTAATTGCATTGCTTCCTGCAGCAGTAAGTCATTCTCTTCATGGCATAGAAAGGTAAATACACAAAGAAAGATTAAGCTATGAGATGTATTAGGGGTAGTATAAAGTCAACAATAGCCTTTCAGTAAATCATCATTTTTTCTCAAAGTTCTAAGCATACATGTATTTCTTGATAATCTATTTGTTTTAAGTGTTTAATCGTATTCATCCTGTGCTTTTGAAGAGAAGAAGCAGGGTTTTATGATATGAATTATATGCAAGCTGTACCTCTTTCTGAGCTCAAAAAAGTATAATTTAGGAAAAAATTATAGTAATGTGAAAGCATTCGGAGAATTCTTTACTGAAAATGATTTCTAATATTTCACTGAAATGAGACAAGAATGTAAAGCTGGAAATATCAAAATGAAAAAGTATTGGTCTTGAACACTGCATAGGAATTGATGTAATTTATTTCACCCTCTTATTGGGTCATTTGGCACTGAAAGTGTAAAACAAACATATGATTTTATCATGTTTTTTCCAGTAATTTCATCTGCAGAAGGTGTGACCCCTTATTCAGCTCACACATAAAAAAACACATGACCAAGTGAAATCAAAAAGATTGATACAAGATCTGGAGACAAACTGGAAGATCTGATTCACCATGAACATAATTCCATAAATTAAAATACCTATGAATCATTTTAGAAAGATACTTGGGAGAAACAACTCATCATGTAATATAGGTGCTTTGTTTAATATGTTAGGTCATGTGTCACTGAACTTCAAATGACAAAACACTGAATACTGAAATTTAAAATAGTAAATAGCTATAAAAGCATTCATTATGCATTTATGTGCAGCTAGAAGAAAAACAATCAATTCACAAAATGGTATTCACAGCTGAAATTAAATAGTGAACTGACAAGGTGCAATTGGGTAACTGTCACAGTTATTCATGGTCTTGTATCTAAGTGAGAGTTTGTCTGCATTTTAATTACTAGAGAGCGCTTAACATTTAACTCTGAAAAAATATGAAGTAGTTGTGGCCATACATCATTATGCTTTTATAAATATAAGAAGTGAGCTTTACTATTTTTGCATTTCAAACAGATCAAGCATATATTTTCCAAGCATTTATTTTTAATAAATACTAATATATTAGTATTTATTGAGCACTTAAGTTTTGCAATTTTGACTTACTTTGTCAACATAATTTAAATATTTACTGAATAGTTTTATAGTGGGAAAATTTGCCCAGTTGCATTAAATTTGATCAGCATTGTGGTACCTCTTATGAAATAGGTGATTTCATATTTTTAAATTGATTCTGATGTTTTGTTGCATTTTGTTGTATTTGTTGCATTTTTCAACTTCATTAAATAGAAGTTGTTTAACTCTTAAACAAACAATTCTTGAAACTTTGATGAAAAATTATTTTATTTTCTTTTTAAAGACTCAGGGTTACTTGGAAGGTAAAATTATTCATAGATGCCAAATTTCAGTAATGAGAATTGATACTATGTGAGTAGATTCTTTTGACTGAGGTCTACCACTCTGCAAAACTGGACTACACACAGGCCTGCCTTTCTGTCTTTCTGATTTTCCTTTAGAAATTATTTTGGAATTCATTTGCTTTAATTTTTCTAATGTCTGGAGATAATCACTATAGGGGTCTTTTACAGTCTTATGGAAAGGAACATGGCCTGACATAGTCGTATAGACCAATCTAGATAAGGCAGTCTCTGAATATTTCTGTCTCTCTACACAGAACATAATGGGATTTCAAGGTAATTACTGTGGATTTATATGTCAAACTACATAAAGGTAGCTGAGATCCTTAGACACTACCCTAGTTGACAAAAAGTAAAAGCTATGGTAATCACCCTTAAAAATATACAAGAGCAGTCCGACTCTGCATATACTATCTGTCTCAGAATGCAGTCGTAGCTGTACCTCTGGATGGAACTAGGCATTTAACATTCATTGACTTTAATATAAATTATGTACTTCAGTTCCTCCTACATTTACCTAAAAAGGTTTTGAATTGCAACTTAATCAATACTTTTAAAAATCTGAGTAAATCAAAAGTTTATTGAAGCAGTTTTTTGGTTATTTCTCACGCTTTTTGACCCACATAGACAAAAAGTTGCCTTTAATGGTCAATATTTTTATTGGATAATTTCATCTCCATTAAACAAAATTTTAACATTAATATTTTTGTGTTACTGAACCTGCTCTGTGGCCTAGAATCAAATATGATGAAAGGAACTTTTTTTTTCTAAATATCCCTACGGTAAAATCATTTATCAGAATGGTGCATCCTAAAAGAGTTTTAATATGTTTTCATCTGATATTGGGAATGCATTGTACAAAGGCATTCTTTGTCTATAAAGGCTAAAAATAATTATTTTCCCTACACAAATTATTAACTCAGTTTGAATTAAATAATGCTAAATAAAAGGTGAAAAAATCTTTTAAATCTAATGTGTTTAATTTTACTTTTTTAATGAGAAACTGACCCCTTGCACTCTTCTTCACTGTGGAATAATTACTATCTGCTATTACTAACACTTGCAGAAATAAATGATCTAGTCAGGATTAGAATTAACAAGCACAGCTGATCAAGCCACTATGCACATGCCTTCCTTAGAGTCAGTTTCAGCTGATGTTGTTCACTCATTCCTAATTAGGCACTATTTTAGAGAGTTTACTTACTGAATTTACTTGCTGATCAGCAACTGCTATGGCTATTTCACGGGCTGTGGAAAAAACAGCCAACTAGAATAGGGAAATGTATCTGTCACATACAGTAGAGGCCCCAGTAATGTATGTAATGGTAACTTCATAAATTGATGACACTGTACTAAGCTTGTATAATACAACTTAACAATTTTTTCCTAAGGAAAAAAGTAATACGATTTGTTAATGCCATGTTTTGATTTAAAAGGGCAATAAATTGAAACCTAATGCAAGTCATTATTTCTATTGCATTACCTAAATACTAGCTTAAAACATTTTTTCCAAATTTTCAGATTAGTTTCAGATTGGTCCACTAATGTAAATTTACTGTTTTGGTGAAAATGACAGCTCAATATACTGTTAAAATTCCGACTGGAAAAAAGAACTTTGAGGAAATCTGTGTTTATGTCTCCACATAGTTTATATCATTATACAATGATATTCATTTATGCATGATACCAAAGTAAGCAGAGCATGAGTGTTAAGGACCAGAGCAATAGAATCATAAAATACCATACCAGCTGACAAAATTGCAGTGATGATTTTTAAATCACTCCTCTTAGTACTGTTCACATACGTTCAAGTGATTAAAATGTTTGGGAGGTTTTTTTCCTTTTTTTACAACTTTAAAAGATGACATAGGAAAGTAAAGCTAAGATTAAAACTATTCATATTCAGATCCACCTTGTATTTTTATCTAATATTATAATATTATAAGGATTAAAACACTATTAACAGTTGTTATTATAAATCTTCATCTCTTTCTTTCAGTAACTTAGATACAGTTTCCAGAACTACGCTTCTAACAAGGAATAAGTTAGAAAGCTTCATGACATTCAAATATGTGTGAAATTTATTAAATATTATATATTCTTATCAAAATAAAACAGTATAATATCAGACATTCTTGTTGGCCATGTGGTCATGTACTGGTCAGTAGTGATGAAGAATCTTGTTCTGCTTTTCCTAAGTGTTAGATCCTATAAGCATAACAATAGAAAATGAATCGGGGAACATGATTATTCCCCTGTATATATCCAAGGTACTTTTGAAATACTAAGTTCTTTTTCTGTCCCTCAGTCTCTAAAAGGATAGAGGAGAACTGGAAAAGTTTCAGAGAAGGGTGAGAAATATTCAAAAGTAGGAAAGGTTACAGTTGAGTAGGATAGAGCTCTTCAATCTGAAAAAAGAGGTAGTCTGGAAAAGAATTGTCAGAGGGCTTTCTTATACTATTCTTATTATGACTAGCCTAGAGATGGTGAATATGAACAGTCTTTTCCCTGCCTCTTACTGCAGAAGAACTGTGGGGCATCTGATGAAACTAGTAGGTGATACAAAAGGAGACCTAACAATGAAGTTAGTCTTGCTTTGAGCAAGAGGTTGAATTAAATTTCCAGCATAAATTGTTCTATGATTCTATTAGACAGTGGCTCACAAAAATATCTAGTTAAGCTGTGTAACGCCTAAGGATCAAGAAAAAAAAAAAAGAACTGGACCAGTCCAGTAACACATTGAGGTTTCCTAAATTATTAGAAACCGCTTTGATTCAGGAGGTAGAAAATTATTGGATGATACTTGGAAGAAAGTGTCCTTTCTTTGCTGTAATACTCTTTTCTAGCCATTTCTTTTGCATATTATTGGAAAAAAGGTTCAGATTATATGGACCTTTGGATTTAAAGATACTAAGTTTGCAAAAATGTCTACATACGCTGAGTGGTTACTCTTTATAACTCTTACTTCTCTTACTTCTTCATCCCTTATCTTTACCTCTTCTTCCTTCTCATTCTTTTTTTTGGCAGCTGTTATTATTGTGAAGTATCAGAGCAACCTCTGTACACTTTTTTCTTCTCTTTTCCCTTTAACAGTGAGTAAATTACTTCAGTGTTTGATGTTAAGATTCCTTTCACTGGAGCTGCCTAAAAGGTGAGGCGTCTTATCTAAATTAGTACCGTAGCTTCTCTCCGCAGATAACAGAGAGCTGTAGATACCTTCTCTGTAGTAGATGAAGGAAAAAAAATCTCTTTGGTTTTTATGCAAAGCTATCTAGCTCTTTCTGTCCATCTATCTGTCAACTGTTTCGTTAGACTGCAACAAAACGAATGCAGTTCCCATCCTCAGTTTCTACCTCGGTCTCATATGGTCTTTCTTTCAATTCGGCAACTAATTTCTCAGTGACAGCTGGACCTTTCTCTTCTTCGAATCCTATTAGTGGCCTCCTGTTGCTTGCAGTATGAAGGCCAATACTCCACATTTTGGAGTTCTGCATATTTGAAATCAGTCACTGGAAGTTATTTGAGAGTGTAGAAATTACAGCATCCAAATTGCTGAACTGAGGAAACACCTATATGGTTAATTTAATTAAAGTGAGGAAAGGTACTTTAAAAGTGACAGAAGGCTGAACTTCAGCTGAAGCAATGACAGTTTTGCCAGTTACTTCGATGGAAATAGGATTAGGCCAATAGTAAGCAAATCTGAAAGCCTCATAGTCATTCCCCATACTAAATACTGTTCCTTACTTTCTGTGTAATTTCTTCTTTTGGGCTATTGAGAATATCCACCATGTTTGTACCTATGAAGTAGGTACACATTGAATGAAATGTTTTTCTTAAATTTACTGGGAATTTACTTGATGAGAATTTTTAGTTTAATGTGATTTCTTCAAAGTGAGGTCTATGAACAGGTTTTGGATTTGGCAAGTAATCTGAAAGTAGACGATGGATAGATATGGTCCTGCACTGTGCGTGGGCAGTACACTTCTGGTTCCTGTCTATGACGCCTGTTCTGGTGTGCTGGGGTAGAGGCTTCTCCACTGCAGCTGTCTGCATAGCGTAAGAGGGAAACAACTCAGAAAGGTTTCACTGAGGTGACTACAACAAAACTGGTGAGGATGGAGGCTGTAGTTCCCCATGTAACAGCTGCTACTGCTGTGCTGTTAGTACAGGCTGTTACAATACCTGTTATAAATGCTATAACATTCTTCTATGACATTTAAACAATAATGAAAATGCAGGTCAGGAAGAAAAGGAAGATTAAACTTTTCTAGGAATACCTGACATAATTTTGGTTTTAATCGTCCTATCATTTTACTGTTGATCTGTTGCTAAGGAAGCATATGAACTTGTATGTACTTATACTAGTGCTCTAGTTAAGGACTTAACCTGTACTCAAGTGGCCCCTGAAATCATCAGACTAGTATGCTAAAGCGTATTTAAACAGTTAAAGATCTCCTAGGTATGTGTAAGGCTTTATATTTATTATGGGGGAAGAAATCTGATAATGAGATGGAAAATTATTTGAAACTGACACATAACAAAGTGGGATCTTGAACATATTTTTATCAATATATCTTAGAGTAAATCAATTGAGATGATAATATAGCAATATGGTATAGTCTGTTATATATTAAAATTGGGCTTAAAATAATTGTCACATTGTAGGAGCTGTCTCCTACTCCCACTGATGATTATAAGAAAAATTACCATTAATTTATCAGGAACAAGAATTTGTCTGAGGACAGTAAAAGTAGTAGTAGAAGCACATTTTAAAAGTTAAAATGCCATAATTCATAATAGAAAAGAATATGCATTTGGGGGAAAAACCAGACTAGTAAACTCCTGCAAAATTAAGAGTGATTCTTTTCAAGCTAAACTGGTGATGATGACTCAGGTGATGATAATAAGCCTTTCACATCTGTTTCACTAATTGCAACATGCTAAGCGTTCACAGACCTAGGCTAGAAAAAAATGGCATATTTGCCTTAAGAGGGTATTGAAAGGAATCTGAAACCTTTGTTATGCTATACTCTTTCAGAAGGTGTGTAATCTCCCATTGCTAGCCTGAAAAGAGGAAAAAAGAAATCGGAGAGATGTGGCTAAGCCAGCACTAATAAAGCATATTTTTCAGGCAATCAGCTTGTACAACTTGAAAGGGGACGGTGAATGTCCTAATTTGTGTATCATCTCAATATTTGCACCCTGCAGTATGAACAATGTATTTCTAGGTAGTAGTTGTCCAGCAATGTCACAAAATATGAAATTAATGTTTCTAATTTATTATGTGCAGACAATTCTTTGTATCTGGTAAACAATTGTGCAAATTGGATGCTTGTTGAGAGGTAGATCCCACTGTAATTATCTGTCGTGTCTGAAATAATTTTGACTATAGAAATACTGAGGAGTTCAGAGTGATGCATTGATCATAGATCAGTAATAGAATATATTTTAAAATCAAAAAGCTTTTTTTTAAATATATAACACTTTATTTGTTTCAAGAAGCCTTAATTTGGCATCTGTAGTGCATCACACTTTTGTCTGGTATACCCGTTTCCTCTTCTACTCTTTGCAAGAAAAAACGCAATTGTTGTGTGGTGCTTTTTAACCTTATTAACAAACATGGTTCCTATTAAAAAGCCTACTATCGCTTCTAAATACCGAGAAATGTCATAAAGATAGGTGACATGGTGAATTGTTTTTCATCTGCAGTCCATTTTCCCATAAACCTGTGACTTATCTATCTAAGATAATTTTTCTCTTCTGTGACACTGTGAGAAAAAAAAAAGGGTTCTCACAGTCATGAACAACTCATGTTCATGATCTCCTGGAGTTCTAATGTCTAGTATGAGAACCAGTAATCAAGAGCTTTTCATTACTTGACATGCAGATGTGACCAATGTGAATATTAATTTTCTTCTCCTTTTCTCCAACAATACTTGTCTATGTCATAAAATATATACATTTTTTAATCAGAAGTGATTCTTATTTGTGTCACAAGTGGAAGAACTCTTTCCTCACAGTACACAGCGTGTTATGTTCCGTAAAATACATTGATCTGGGGACCAGGGAGGTTGCCAACTGGAAGAGGTAGGTAAAGAGGAAAGAGGCAGTGTGTTTTCCCTGGCAGTGGCTGATCATGCCCAGCGGATACAGTTTTTCTGAAACGAAGGGGATGCGTAGGCAGTAAAATGTCTATGTCAGGGTCTGAGACTGGGAAAATCCCAAGAATAGCAGGAGTTTTGCTTGCTAAAGACCAAAAAAGTAGACCTTAGAACTGATGAATGAAGGAAATACGCTTAGTGACCTAAGAACCGGTTAAAGTTGACAGATTGGAAGGGGCACTGGAGGAAGAGGTGCACTGGGCAGATAGGAGAGTGATTTCCAACCTTTCCTAATGAATGAATTTCATCAGCACATCTGAGTTTTTTGAATTTAGTAAACTGAAACATGGTTTAGATTCTGATAAAATGGAGGTTTAGAAATTGAGACCAGTTAATATCCATGATTATCCACTAATAAACCAGCATAATAAGAGAGCATTAGACTTTAGGTGCCACTTCTGTAACCATGTAGCCTTGTAATACAGTATTAGCACTACCAGTAACAGGCCATAAGCTTTGCATTGAGTTCACAAGGCCTCAGGACTGCAATGTGTCAGGTCTGCTGTGTTTGAACTTTTCTTGACCTATCTATAGCTTTATTTTACCTGGTTTAGCTGTGACAGCAGGTTCTAGTTAACCAGGTGTCTATGGCTAATTTGTTTCCCTTATGCATATTTTTGTGTGGTACAACCATAGTTTTTTATAGATAGCAGTAACAACTAGTTATTCTATGTTGAACAAGATATTTATGACTCCGACGCAATGACGTGGTGTACGCACCCACCTGATGTGGAGCAGCCCTGATGTGACAGCAGAGGCCTTGCGACGGGGAGAAGCAGAATGCGGTGTAGGGGTGTGCAGGCATGGGATGGTAAAAGATGGGGCACAGGCTTGTCACAGGCACCCCGCAGCTATGAACAGCTCACTGAAGGGAATGCCAGCCTGGAGCTGGACAAACTTGATTTTAGGGGCATCAAAGAAAACAAAGAAATAGTATCTAATGTACAGAAAAGGAACCGTATATAGTAGATTTGGATGTAATGTGGAGCTGCAGACCAATGAAGAGAGACAAAGATGTAAATGTGTGAACAAACATGAAAATGACCCCAAGTGGGTTCTGGGGAGAGAGGGAGAAGAAGAAACCATCAGCATGAACATCACATTCCTCCCAGCAAAGGACTCCAGGTGCTGATGATTCACCATTTATACTGCCGCTGCCACCATCAGGAAGAAACCACAGACCTTAGGACCCAGAGGAGCAGTAGCATAGTAGTAGCATAATACCAGGAAAAAGTGGTAGAAATCAAGAATATATTTATTATATTACCATTATTGTAATATATTTTCTTTATATCTGTATTATTATTGTCTTTTTCTGTAATAATTAGATCGAGACTAATGATAATTCTTGACTGACACTGTTAAGATGTCCATTATGGTAATAATAAATTCTTGGGTTTACTTATATTTATAAAGTGTGCTTCCTTTGCCCATAAATGAGATTTTGAGCATAATGTTTCATAAATATTTAGGCCTGCTTACCTCCTTACACAATTGCACCTCTTTTGAGTTTCTTTATACATAGCTCCACTGTGATAAAACATTTTCCAGGGATTAGCAGAGAGCAGCATCTAGTTTTCCAAGTTTGATTTTAGCATGGTTTCAAGGTACGTAAATCAGCACAGCACAAGACTCATTTTCCTTACTTAGATAGTAATATTAGTTTGTCATTTGAATATGGAGCATCTTTTAAAAGCAATTAAAAAGTCCTTTGGAGCTTAACAGGCACCTTTAAAATTAAGTTTTATATAATTTATGTCCTAACAAATTACAAGCTAAGATGTGGTTTTCTAATAAAGTATTTCAAAACCCTGAAACTGATCACTATACAAATGATCAAAGATTTAGGTTATATTTATGAATTTTTCTACAGTTTTTTTTTTTTTTTTGAATATTATTAATGATAATATGATTCCACTAAGAAAGCAAAGACATTTCACTGTTACTGAAAGGTACATTGATGGGTTTTCTGAGTTTAAGTAGAGGTTAACAGGCAAGCTAAATATTCTGATTTTCATATAGTAGGAATATATTAAATCATTTTGCACCTGGGTCATGCACAGTCAGACTCAAGCCTTATTTATGCTGAATATTATTGCAACATTGTTCCAGGCACTAATTTAAATGAGTAACAAAGTCAGGAAAATGTGATAAATGTGTTTTATTCGAATTCAGATCTTTAATAGTAGATACTGAAAACTGCTAAGCTTAACACATGCAATATAAGTCAAATTAATATCAGTGTTTAAAACTCAACATTTCTGATTTTTAGCTCCATCTTTCCCTCTATTTTATTCCAAAGGACTGTTTAAAGTCCCATATAGATGTTCAGAAAAATAATGTTATTACAAGCAAACATATAAACACTTTTTCCCTCAAGCATTTAATACTATAGATGAGGTAAATAAATGCTTCAAATCATGTTTTCCCTGGAATTCTGATCCCAGTGTAGGAAAATTTGCATGACATTGCAAACATTAAGGAACAACTTACATTTCTTTTCTGCGGTCTTAGTTAAAATTCTAAGTCTAGACTTGAATTCTCTTCACTCTTGCACTTTCACTGGTGATTTTCCAGATTTATTTTCAAATCTACTCATTCATTGTCCTTACTAGGAAGGTTGCTTCCAAATGTTAAGTAGATTTTTCACATTTTGTGAATCTGTCCCTCAAAATTTTTGTGATAGATTGTGGGCACCGAACAACAGCAAGGTGAATTTTTGTTGTCCTATTGACCTCTAGTTGAGCTCAGATACTTTAAAAAAAAAAAAAACACCTATCCCACATAAGCTGAATGGTATTCTATGTTAAGGCACTAGCCTTGCACTTTTGAAGCAAATTACTGCAAATGTTACTTTAAATCAACAGTGCAGAGGATTTTCTTCATCAGGATAGACCGAGTCAGTTCATTATAACTACTCTTTACGATTTCATGTCTTTTCAGCATTGTTCTCTTTTAAGAACAGTGTTGATGATATTTAAGAACAAGTTCTCCCATTTTATGTTCTCTCTGACGTTTAAGGAACCTGCTTTGTTCTATCAGTATATGATCATGCACATTCAGTCACTATGCTAAAAAATTCTAATATTTCAAGGAGCTCTTAGCTGCTGAGTAAGCTTCGAACAGTCATGGAAAGATAAAGAAGTGCTTTGTGCGTTGATGACATTCGATATTTGCTTATATTTGCCATAACTGTATTCAGATATCCAGCAAGCCATATACTGTCTGGTATTGTCCTTATGTGACAATGATAAAGTAGCTAATATAACATTTCTTTTTTACTAGCATCAAATTAATAAGTTTATTAAAGTAGGAATAAAAGTTTTGTCCTAATGCTATCTTCGTACTTCCTTTGTCTTTCTGTGAGGTATTTATATTGTCCTCAGAGACCAGGAATGGGAGCTTTTCATTTCTTTTTATTCTCATATCACCTCCGTGAGAGAGAAGATCGCTGTGATCTTCATTTCACAAAGAAAAGAGAAGGGCTTATTAACCTGCTGTACAAGCAACTGGCTCTCAATGACTTGTACTCACTTGGTTCCAACCAGATAGTTGGAGAAGAATGAAGTGGTGATAACTCAGCAGATTTAGTCATAAGCTAACTCCTTTTCTGCCTCTGGTTTGTTACTGGCTCTTATCCTTGTCTGGGGATATTTTAATCCCTAGATTTGAAATAGTAACAAGCTATGCATTAACATTAGAAACAAATATGAAAAAGATTTCACTGAAATAATTTGTTCACAGAATGTATTCTGCTGAACTTTCAAGATCCAATGACGCCAAGATGTCACTGAACAGACAGTTTTCTTCCATAGTTACGTAAGAATATGTCCATAAAGCTATTACTTTTTGAAACGCCTTAAAAATAGTGAAGCTTTTACTCTAGGAATGTCTACAATGCAATCGAATACTCCCACGCAGTGAAATTAAGTAGACAGTAAAATTTACACACTGATTGTGAAGATACATTACTGTGCTAGATTTAAGATTTTCTTGCCCAAAATAGAATATTGATACAGAATTCTACTCACTTTTAAAATTGACCATAGATTTAAAGTTTTATTTATCTGTTTGTTTACACTATATTCATTTTCAGCAGATTGTAAACTTAAAAATTTAGGTGCAAATAGTTAACTGTTTAAAAATTATGATTTCATTTATTAATATAGATATAAAGCACAAGTAAAAGGTCTTAAACTGGTGGAAAATGATGTATTAAGTTGACAAATCATAGGCGCAAACATACTTTTAGGATGAAAATTACAATTAGCTATGTAAAGACTTCAAATGTCCATGGAACTAAGAGTAACTAAAGGATGTAAGGGTCCTATCCAGAGTTTTACCTCTCTACTGTCACTATTTCTTTAACTAGTAATTAAAAGCTATGGGGTGTTCAGTGCCTGTTGCAAAACAGGTTCTTAAGATACTAATGCCAACTTCAGACCAGCACCCTTATTGCTGGTCTCTGCAGGGAAGTCATAAACAGAATGTACATGAAGATTGAGCCACGTGTTGATCCGTTAAAGCCAGGCACTTGAGGGGTTAAGCTTCATATGGGATAGTGAGTAAACCTCCAGCTGTATAAAGTTCCTTCTATGACAAACATCATGAATTTTGTTTTCCAGTAATGGTCATTCTTCGACAAGCAAAAAATAATTTAATTTATGCATATTTAAAGTCCTGTAAAAAGCCTTTTTTGATCTCCGCCCCCTTCAGTTTATTTGGGGTATATTACAAGAAGTACGTGCATAGCCTTTTAACAGCACGAGGAAGCCAGTTTTTTGAGGCTTGTGTAAATGCAGGACTTCTTTTAAAGAGTCAGCCGCTAATTTGTAGTGAATGTCACAACTGAAGAATTATATATCATATTATTAACTTGATGGAAACACCTCTAAGTGAGTGGCAGGAGACCATCAAAATAGATGAGTCTGAAGTTAGTAGTGCAATAATTACTAATCTCTCTAAATACTCAAATAAATAGAAAAATCACTCTGTATTTTAGGGTAATTACATATATTGAGGAAGTGACCCAGATGTAAATATTCACGATCATACTTATGTAGAGTTTGGAGGGATGGCTACAGAAAATGATTTTCTTATTATTTACTTCTAGGGCTATGCACTACTGTAAGTAAATGTATTAGGAGGACATATAAGACTGAATAGTATCATCTTGTGTCCATCCATATGTCTATGGCACGAATCTTTCCTGTCAGAGCACAGTGATCCTTTGTGTTTCTGTAATGGGATGTTGGATATAATATCACCTGAGCTTTAACTGACACTAATGAGCTGTAGTGGAAATAGGTATCTGTGAAAGACAGTTTTGAGCTACCTTCAGCAATATCATCAATTCTCTCTCTCAATCACACGTTTGTGTACTTCTCAGAAGTACTTTAACTAATTCTGTATTTTGCGTGTGCCATGCCCCGTTGTGATGGCAGAGGTGATCACCTACTCTGAACCCAGTAGGGCATGATTTTCTTGTTGGAGAATGTGAGCTCAACACCTTTTTGACATCTCACTAGATTTAAAAAAAAAAATACATCAGATCCTTATGTGATTCCATTAGTGGAGCAGCACTCAAGTCCATACAGCGGTGTTTATTTATACCTCTTCAGGGACTGATTTCATATTTCCAGCCAAAAACTACAGAAAAGATTCATTCTGTATTTATGTTGATTTATGACTTCCACTAGGAATAAAACAATTATTCAAGTATTCTTTCATGTGTAACTTCTTCCAGCTCACTTTTAGATTTCAAAAATTTAAATGGTAATGATAACAGCAACATTGGACAGAACTGATTCTCTCGGTGTGTTAGTTTGCATTCAGAGATTCTAGTGGAATCAAATTAAATTTGCAAAAGCAGCAGCAGCCATGGATTCCATGTGATCATCCTTTATTAATTAGCATTGTGAATATGGCGAGAAGCATGCATTACTGAACAAAGATAACGTAAATGCAGACAATTATGCACGTCTCAGCAAAGCTCCAATGTACAATAGCGATCTGTGATACACCTCAGACTGAGCTGTACATTTCAGATCACTGGGATGCTCCCTGCTGATGCAGTGTGTTTCATCATGTTGCAGCAAATTACTACCTTGTCCCTTTGCTGTAGCACATAAACTGCTAAACTAACAGAAACCTTGCTGCCACTCTCAGATATATGACAGCACAGAGAAACATTAGGCTACAAACTGAGAGCATCCTTAGAAATGGTACTTTACAAAATAGGAAAAATATATCATCATATCAGTGAAAGGGAGTGTTCTTGTACAAGATTCTCCCCCCTCCAACACTTTGCCTTTGATTTTACACTTTTTACAAAACCTCTCTTCATATGAAAAATATTATGTAGCTTAAAAGTGAGAGGTATAAAAGTATTAATTAGTTAAATGAATGAATTAAAATTTAATGAATTTCCACATCTATCCAGGAACTAAACACTCATTAAAAAATCACCAAAGTCACTTTCAAGGCAATTAATTATTTTACTTATGATAATTAGAAAACAATATTTTGAATAAGCTTTCTTCCTGAGATATAAAATTGAGAGAGCATTTTTATTAGTGTGTTAATATTATAGATCTCATTCATAAGCTGAAATATAACAGGAATAGCATAATCTAAGGATAGTATATTTTAGGCAGAACTTTGTGGATTTCATTATGCGCATTGCTGAATTTTAGTTTTTGATTTTTTCATTCTAATACTTACTAAAAAAATATTAAGATGACCTTTGATTCAATAGGCTTTCTATTCTCAGGTCAGAATTTGATTTTATTTGATGCATGGCTTTGCTTAAATAAATAGCAATAATATTTTCCCATATTTTTCAGTAAAAGCTCTCAAAAGAACAGAGGATTTGATTCCTGACCAATTACTACAACCTTGTCTACTTGCTTTTTTTATTTTCCCCAGATTGTGACTTCCATGTGTTATGTTGTCATCCTATTGTAGTTAATTCATTTTAAATTGAATTGCATTACATTTACTGTTCCTACTGTAAATACTTGTTAGCATCCTTTGTAATAAATGAGTAAAAATAATTTTGAATTCATATGAATGTCATAGTGTGTGATTTCATAGGAATGACCCTTTAATTCATTATTTTAAACTACTTGCATTGGCTACATGGAGAGGAAAAAAGTCAGAAAAATTTGTTTCCATTCAAGCAGCTGGGAATTGCATGCAATTTCCATTAGCCATGAATAGTTCAAGGAAACAAATACTTCTTCCATATATAATCAGAATGAGAGAAATAACTTAAGTGTGTGGAAGCGTTGCTCTTTGAACCATGTTCAAATGTTTCTGGCCTTTCATTAAAATTATGCCCTAAGGAAGTGTTCCTCAAATCCTTAACAACTTCAGAAGTCAATAATTCCAAAGTATTAAAGTAATTCTTTTAAGGGCTAATGATGGGTTTCCTATTTTTATAGCTAAGAACTGACATTATTGCCCACTGATGAAAATGACCCACAAGTTACCAAAGATGAATTACAGCATTGCTTGGTCCGAATTTGTATACAGTACGACAGAGTTCAGTTTTACTCTCAAGAGTTTGGTTACAATGCAACACATGTCAGAAAGAGTACTCCAGAGTCTATCATGTTGGTGTTCATCTTCTAGCTCAAGAATAAAAAGATTATGAAAAACTGTACATGCAGACAGGAGGAAAATACTCAGAGTACATGCAAAGCCAAGATTTCGGAAGCAAATGCTGAACTCAGGATTGGGAGGGCCCACCTGAACCTCAAGATTCAGTAAGTGTGATTTGCCTTTAAGACATTTTGCCTTTAATTACTATGGATTTGCTACAGAAGGAGGATCAGACAAAAGGTTATATAAGAACAATGCTATTACATGCTCTTCTGTGTAATGCTTGAGTGATTTTTCTTTTCTTTTCCTTTTTTTTTAAATGCCAACAAGAGTGAGTAGTATAGAAATTATGAACATCATCAGCTTCAGATTTAGGTTATTTTCTATTGACTTGCAGTATTTAAGTCTCAGTCCATATGGCATGTCAATGAGGAGTAATTTCCTATTTGTACTCTTATGGATCTAGGTTTAAGCTTCCAGGAGATTGGGAAATTGGTAGATGCATGGCAGAGTTTCTTGGAAATCACTGAATTTGTATATATTGATGAAGCTGTGAAACCTTCTCTACTTACAGTAAACACTCATCTAGGCACCATGGCAAATCTTGGAGTCCAAGTGGGAAACATCATATAAGAAATAGAGGAAAATCAAGGTAAGATAGCATGGGGATAAACGAGCTACATTTAAGACATTCTAGAGCTGTTGTTACTGTAAAATTATTTTCCATATGACATCAGCAAGAAACTTAGCCAACACTAGAGACTATTTATACAAGGTAAAATGCAGGTAGACCATAGAGGCTGGTTGAGGAAACGTGGTACTCATACTGCAAAACAAAACAAAACAAAACAAAACAAAACAAAACAAAACAAAACAGACACACTCCTGGTGGAAATACTGAAAGAGTCCTTCAGTGTCACATCAAGGCACCAACAGCATCTTTTGCTGTTTTCTTGTAAGATCTGGCACGTCCCTGAACACCCAATAGAACACAGGAATAGAAAATGAGATTTTAAAATCTGTAGCCATAATTAACATTTTCTTCAAGGTAGTATTTTTCTGAGGCAGCTACTTACACAGAAATACACCAAATATTCTTCAGGATCACTTTAAAAGAAGATCCTTCTGGACAGCTGAAAAGGAAGCAGGTAGGGAAAAACTCACCTTCCACATTGAGTGCAATATGGAGGAAATTGAAAGAGACAGTATTTGGGATTGACACTATAGAAATATGTCAATAATAAAGATTGTGTCATCTGTAATTCCTTTAATTACTTATTTCCTTATCGCCCTAGGTGAATTGTTAAACATGTGATTTAGGGTATTGTTCCCATTTTAGTGATGTAGATTCCCTTATTAAAAGAATGAGAGCTAGTAAACATATTGCAATATGTGGCTGAAATCCCTGCTCTTCACTTTTTAGGTGAAATAACAGATATTTCTACAACCAGAAAACACCAGGCGACTTTGGGGGCTGATCCAAGGAGAAGGAAATTGAGACAGAGGTGTAACCAGGGCAAACAGTTAGACAGTCAAATCCAAGTATTTGGAAAGTAGTTTTGTACAGCTGAATCTGAGTGAACAGGGAGAAAACGGTGAAATTTCCTGAGGAACTGGCAACAACCTTGGGGAGCAAAGATTACTGAAGTCAGATTTTAACAGCTGGTTTGGAAATAGGCCATAGCTTTAAAAGTTGATTTTATGCACCTGAAGTAAACTGCTTTTAGGATAAAATCAGTAAGCAAAAATTAGGCTTATGTGTAGAATCAGATTGCCTCAGCTATAGTAGTGGCTTCCTAAAACACAGGCATACACTAATCAAAATGCATGTGATGCAAGGTCTTCTCTGTCCTTGTTCGTAACAACAACAGTTTCCTTCTCTTTGATTCCTGCTGCATTCAGCGTCGCAAGAATTGATACATGATGTTTAAATAAATAGGATTAGAATTACAACAACCACCACAAAAATAAAACAAGCAAGCAAGCAAGCAAACAAAAAAACAGTGGGCCTTAGCACCATTTTTTCCTATAAGTGAACCCAACTGATGTGGTTTGAATTTTGGCCAGCTTCTTATTACCAAAAGAAATAACAATACCAGAGCTGTGACGTTGCCGTGCTGAAAAACACAAAACAGTAACAGAACAGTAACAATAGCAAAATGAGTGCGTGGTGCTGTTTTGTCGGAACACAGAAAATGTATAAATCCATTCTGCTTACTTGAGATAGTCAATGCATGAAATTGGTTCCTGAGGATAAATCTGATTTCAGGATCAGACAACAACCAGGTACTGGAACATAATGAAAACGTCAGAAAGAGCGTGCGGTCATCAGAAGCTGACATTCAGCTATATCTTAGTGCCAGAACTGAAGCAGTGCAAACCACCGAAATGGAAAGGAAACCTCTGATATGTTCCGTAGACACACAAAAATATCAGCTCAGCAGTGTGGAGATTCAGACAAAACTGTAATTCCTTTAACATGATCTGGAGTTACTGCGTATGAGCATCAGCAGCAGAATTATTCTGAGTTCTGAAAGTATCTGCTCATTTGGAAAAGCATATATAACTATATTCATGTCAAGAAGTGTAATGAGGAAAGAAAATTATATAAAATTAATTCATCTTATGACAAAGATTATAATAGAAGTGGAGATTAACTCTGTGAAATAAAATAGTCTGGTATTTAATTCTCTACTTACGTATCTTAAAATAGATGTACGCAATCCAGAGAGTCAGTTTTAATGTTTGCATTTTCATTTCCTTTAATTTGTAGGTGGTTTCTGGTAAAATATGAAGTCAAGCAAATGGATACCGTAACAACTCTTCTTCAAGTTATATTATTTCACAAATATTTTTGAGGCAGCTGTGACCCAAATATGCTTAATAAGGTATGAAGTACTATTGTCCTTTCAAGCTGTTGACATTACCAGTTCATTGCTACAGTTTCAAAACTAGATTAGTCTACCTTTCTATGGACAAAAAATGATGTTTGTATTTTCATTCTGGATCCATTAAAGTCTACATTTTTAAAGTATTTAGTCATATTTTATATTATAAAAAATACATTCATTTGGATAAGACTAGTATAAAATTAAATATGATTTTCATGCTGCAACTACTCCATTTTGTACAGTAAAGGTCCTTTCTAAACTATAACGTGATAAATTACTATTGCTCATTTTCCAGACTCAACTGAAAGTCAAATTATACGCTTTTAAAATATTTTTTAAATATTTAAAATATATTTATATAAGACCTAACAAAATTTAAAGTGACAGCCAAAATCAGACAAAGCAGACAAAAAGACAAAGTCACAAACACTAACTAAGATGCAGCATGCACATTATTCCAAGAGATTTTACCTAAAATGAGAAAAATAACAATAGAACCCACAAACAGGTACTATTACTATTTTATTCCTTTTAATATGAAAAATCTCAAAAGCTATGCTGATGGACAACCAGAGAGAACAAGAAAATCAAAGATTTTGAGCAAGTTGAAAATTATTAAGAGCATTTCTCTAAATGGAAATTTTTATTTCTAAATATCTATTTCATATTGCTGGCAAGGCTCCAGTGGCTGTGACCCTTGAGGATTAGTGAACTAGCTCTAATTGGCTGTACGTTGCATTTTGTTTGCTTTTCATACACACAGCCTGCAAGGTATGCCAACTGCTATCCTATTAATGCCATATTAACAGCATAGTAAATCATCGGCAGGATTGTCTGGCTACAGAGGATGTCCTCCAGCTGTACCTGTAAAACATGGCTGTTTTTCATATTGATGGCACACCTGGGCTTGAGGGAACACCAATAATCTGTCAGAAGCTTAAAGGGTTTAGGCATACCATTGAATTTTATAAGGATTAAATATTATAGTTATTAAAGAAATTTTTTAAGCATCACTTGCAAAAGGGGCAAATCTTGCAATTTTTGCATGAGAAAATACCCAAATAATTCAATACTAATTTTCTGGCTGTTTGAAAGACAGAAAACAGCAGACTCATATCAAAATGTTTGCTGTCTCTTTGTGTATATTGCTTAAAATGAGTAAAATGCTCCAAAATAGGTAAAAGAACAGAAAAGATTGAGAAGAGAAATATAAAAGATCTGATTTTGGTCTAAAGATGCTCTCTAACTCACATTAAAAGGAAAACTTACAAGTTTCTGTTCCTTGCTGTATATCAGATACGCCTGATCTACAACAAGCTACAAAAAATATAAATGTGCAATATAAAGAGGATATAAAATAGATTAACTTCATTGGGATCTGCGAGTCAGCTTTTGAAGTAGAAAATTCTTCTTTAATCACAGAGATGCAGATTTTAACAAAAACAGACACAGATGTTTGAGTTCACATTGTGAAGTACCATATCATCTACAAATGGCTTCTTTCTGTAAACCAGGTTCTTTCTTTCCATTGCACCAGCTGTTGCAGTTACCAACTTACTTATTAGTATTTTGCATGTTGTTGTAAAATAGTACCTGCATTTTAAAAAGTCATTTCAGAAACAAAAGTAAAGAGGATGGAGGAAGACAGGCAAAGAAAATATAGCTTTCATATCCACAAAGGTTTTTACTTACATTTTCTAATATTTTCATATGCAATAGATAAACTTATTTCTGTGATTTTTAATGACTTTCTGATATACTTTTAAACTCCTAATTATCATGGTAATGACCAAATGTTTGTTACATTTATATTCCATTTTGTAAGCACCCACAAACTCTAGGACAAACATTGGAAATCTGTGCTGGGCTATGCCCTGTAGCTGGGTTGACCATGGTTCCCATGGAAACATAGAGTGAATCACAGAATCACAGAATGGCCAAGGTTGGAAGGGACCTCTGGAGATCATCTAGTCCACCCCCCCAACTTCCCTGCTCAAGCAGGGTCATCTAGAACACATTGCACAGGATCGCGTCCAGGCGGGTTTTGAACATCTCCAGAGAAGCAGACTCCACAACATCTCCGGGCAACTTGCTCCAGGGCTCTGTTGCTTTCCCCGTAAAGATATTTTTCCTCATGTTCAGATGGAACTTCCTGTGGTTCAGTTTCTGCCCGTTGCCTCTTGTCCCGTCGCTGGGCACCACGGAGAAGAGTCTGGTCCCATTCTCTTGACACTCTCCCTTCAGATATTTGTGCACATTGATCAGATCCCCCCTCAGTCTTCTCTTCTCCAGGCTGAACAGGCCCAGCTCTCTCAGCCTTTCTTCATTGGAGAGATGCTCCAGTCCCCTCATCATCTTTGTAGCCCTCTGCTGGACTCGCTCCAGGAGCTCCATGTCTCTCTTGTACTGGGGAGCCCAGAACTGGACACAGGACTCCAGGCGGGGCCTCCCCAGGGCTGAGGAGAGGGGCAGGATCACCTCCCTCGACCTGCTGCCAACACTCTGCCTAATGCACCCCAGCAGACCATTGGCCTTCTTGGCCACCAGGGCACACTGCTGCCTCATGCTTAACTTGTTGTCCACCAGCACTCCCAGGTCCTTCTCTGCAGAGCTGCTCTGCAGCAGGTCAGCCCCTAGCCTGTCCTGGTGCATGGCGTTATTCCTCCCCAGGTGCACAACCCTGCACTTGCCTTTGTTGAACTTCAGGAGGTTCCTCTCCGCCCAGCTCTCCAGCCTCTCCAGGTCCCTCGGAATGGCAGCACAGCCTTCTGGTGTGTCAGCCACTCCTGTCCCCCTAGTTCTGTATCCTCAGCAAACTGAGTGCTGAGAGTGCACTCTGTGCCTTCCTCCAGGTCATGGATGAATACACTGAACAAGACTGGACCCAGGACTGATCCCTGGTGGACACCGCTAGCTACAGGCTTCCAACTAGACTTTGCATCACTGACCACAACCCTCTGAGCTCTGCCATCGAGCCAGTTCTCACTGTCAGGCTACAAAGCAACAGCTGCCAGTGTAAGCAGGAAAAAGAGCTCATCTGCATTGCAGGACACCTTAGTGTCCTAACTTAACATTTACAGTTAGTAGCAAAAATAATATTTCAAATATCCATTTTGCAGATCTGATTAGGTGTGAGTTTATATAAAATAAGAGGATAACTGAAATTTAATCCACAGGAACATACTCTGAACACAGTATTCTTCCGTAAGGAACCCTGGGCCCTGTATTTATTTTAAAGGGAACAACAGGGAACACTTTACTCCCTGCTACAGATGTATGTGGAAGTCATAATTTGGCCGTAAAAACTGAGGAAAAATATGATAATCTCAAAGGAGTGCTGGCAATATTGATAATATACTATTTCTGCATAGAAAAGAGAGATTTCTCTCAACACCCCTAATCCCTCACCTACCAAACCCATATACATACATAAAAGCTACCACTGAATTTTGCTACTGAAGTGCATTTTACACGTTTTCAAATGTGCACAACACCAGGCAAAACCTTTTTTTTCGCCTTAGTGTGCAACTCCAGGATCACAGGCACCCAGTCCTCTAATGTGGTGCACTCTTGTAATGACTATATCTTGTAATGACCCTTTTTGGGCAGACGCTTTGGGAAACCTGAGTGTTCACCCAGTTAAAAGAACCACAGAGCACTTTAGGGAGCTCCTTGTGTCCAGCAGTCTCAGCGGGGAAATCCTTTTCCACTGGGCATAGCATCCTTTTCTTTCCACTAGAGTCCCCAGGGCCCTGCGAACAAGGATGTAAAGAGACTGCAGCAAGCACACTAGAAAAACAGCACCAGGTATATTCAGAGCAAGAAGTATAGGTAAAAACCCCTAAATGAAAAATCCTACTCTCCAGAGGCTTCATGTCAATATACTAAACTCAGTGGGATTAGGAAGAAAATATAAAAGCTGCCAGCTGCAGTCTGTAAGGCAGAAACGCTACTGTAAAACCAGAACAGCAATGCCGCAGGCACTTTGCCCGCCTGGTGGAGACAACACCCTGAGGCTCAAGGAGGCAAGCCTGATACATCACAGACAGCTTGTGAAGCACAGGATAATTTTTTCACCGGGATATCAGCTTTATCAGAGATAGGGAAGGAAGCCTGAAATCATGCACGAAGTCAGTGCTTAGCTATTTTAAGTGTAGCAAAGAAGACAGGAAGCTTTGTATTGCGCTGATGAGCAGGGCATGAAGAAAAAGGAATTCTTCTAACAGAGCTAATATCCTCATTTCTGTGCAGCAGAGGCTTCCTGCAAGCCTCATGCTCAAAGACTGGAAGCCCCACTCTAACGCATGAGACCTATGATATAGTAACTGCAAATAAAAAAAGAAGAAGGTGCTTTCCTGTGCTTGCTGTTCTCCTTTTCTAGTAAAGTGTAAATAGCTTCTAGTCTTAGGGACTTTGTCATTAAAAACCTTGCTGATATGGGTCTGCAATTTCATCTCTCCCTTTTACAACAATATTTTAATCCCTTGGAGATATATTTTCTTTCTCTGGAAGAAGATCAGTCAAGTGGAACATTCTAGGCAGAAACTTTTTTTTTCAGAGAAAGAGAGAGAGTTGCTGTAAGGGCAAGCCTGTTTCTTTATTCTAATATATTCCTTTTTTGGTGCCAGTACTCTTTCGATTCTTTATCAAAGTCAGAAGACCACACACACTTTCTCATCCTTATATCTGCCTGTTTTTAATCCACTAGAGGAGAGGCTTTTAATATTTAAATTACATTAAAGTATCACTTTATTTTTTTTGCCAACTTTATTAGACAATAGACTTTTCCTCAAGTCAGGCTGGAGAATTTTACTTTTTGCTTTCATTATAAAACTATTCTAATATAATATTCCATTATTAACTGCTCAGAAAAAACTTTTCACTGCAACAACTGCTGTACCTGAGTACCACTATGAGCCTAAAAAGAGATCTTCACATATCTACATTCATTTTGCAGTTATTTTCTGTTCTTTCTACCGTTGCAGTGACACGCAAAAATTGTGAAGGTGTAGAACATTGTGCACCAGCTGAGGGCCACTGCAAATCACCACCTGGACAAGCCTGTTGAAAGATCACTTTTAGTCCACTTACCAGTTGCTTCAAAGCAGAGATGGCCAAAGGAATCCCTGCAGTGAGAGTGAAAAATGATTACATGAGTTTGTCAGATCCTTTGCATTGTTGTAGAGAAATCCAGGTTCCAGTTTTGTTTCTCAGCACCTGTTGGTGCTCTTCCATTAGGATATTAGGTCAGGACCTTCTTTTCCACTGTTTCCTTCTCTCCACTCTCCTAGTCCTCAGTCACACTTTATAAACTTTTAGGTGTCATATACAGCCAATTTCCTCTGTGAGGACTATATCAAGTTGACTCCAGACAGGTGGCCATCACTACACATTCCATTCGACTTGCTGTGATCTTCAGAAAAGTCTCCTCTCATCAAGATATTAGTTTCAAGGCAAGTAATATGCTTTGTTGCAAGGTTAGTTTCTCACTTGCCAGCTCATTTGAAATGGTTTAGGGGGCCTCAATACTATTTGAAAAGCAACGCCTCCCCCTGATTGTATCTGCAACACATTTTGTAATTTATGGTGTGCTGTAAAAAGCATTTGGGAATCCCTATCTACAGCAAGAACTTGATATTTTAACTGAGAAATATTGAGATTTGGCTATTGAAATTGTCAGTTTTCTCCATCCTTGTGATTTCAATCAGGAAGGCCAACGCATTGCCTGGAAGATAGTTTGCAGATACCGTATATGGCTTTCCTTGTATTCACATGGTCCTCTATCTCTAGAGCAAGGCCCTTCATGGCTGTTTTCTGCAAATTAACATATACTTTTGCCTGAGTTATTGGTATATCCAGTAGAATATTGTGAAAAGATTTAGATGCTTACAAGCTGGGCGAAAAATCTCTCTTATGTGCCTGCTTCCTATCCTGGAATCCAAAACCCAAAGTTAAGGTCTTTATATTATGTGTGGTTATAGTTACAGCCCTCAGATGGATGATCCAGAATAGCTGTGCACTGTCACTGTTCAGAGTGATTACTTAGCGCCATCCTTTGGGAAAAGCTCATTATATTTAGTCTGGTTATATGTTTACCCAGAATAATTCCTCACAAGGCCTACTGTAATCTATGCCTTGGCCCATCAGGTTATTTGCTTTCTTCTTCTTCTTCTTCTTCTTCTTTTTTTTTTTTTTTTTGAGTAATTATCCACTCTTGGAGCTTATATTTATAGCTTGTATTTATAGGCTTTATTTGTTACAATAGGCCTCTCTCTGTTTTCTGAGATAGGAAGTGAATTCTGCATTTGCATTTATTTTGAAATTCTTTGTCTTTCCTTACTATTGTAGTTTTACCTACAGCTATACATCAAGTGTCTTCTCTTCATGCATTCAGTTCCTAAATGTTTTTTCTGCAGTTGTCTATCCTGAGAATTACCTCTATCAGTATTCTAGTCCATTAGACTACCTCCACTTTACATTTCCCAAATATCTTTTTTAAGGCAGGCCAGCTTTCTCCCTGATTGTGTTTGGATGTCTATTGACCTGTCTGTCTATTGAACTGCTCCCTGCAACCTCTTTTTTCAGGTTCAAATTCTGCTAGTTCCTATTGTCTCGCTTAGATTGGAACCAACCACCAACAACTTCCTCTGCTCCTTGGCTATTCCCTGTTTTTTGCTTCTCAGTGAGCACTCAGTCATAAGCTATTTCAATGTATTTTTTTCAGTGTTAGCTCTGGATCTACCTGTAACTTCAGTGACACTGTCTTGTCAGCAATATCAGTTACAGAGACACCTTTAATTTGTTTTTTATCTGTCCCAAAATTGCAGGACTCAGCCATTTCAGACAAGGGATTAAAAAATGCTTGACAGTATAAGTTGAAGTGAATAAATACACTAAATACTTCTAAAAATTCCGTAGCAGAGCATCCTCTCACATATCAAATGTTATTGAGAGCTGGAGTGGGGATGGTGATCTTTGTTTGGAAAGTACTCAGCTATTTTAGTAAAGAAAGTCAGAATGCTACATATAAGTACAAAAATTCCATCTTCCAATGCAAACACAATATGAAAGTATTTATATTTTATGTGACCTATTTTTTCTAGTTGTTAGGAACCACAGCAGATCCACAAGATCTTTGTCTTCAGACTGGAAAGTCCTGTACTATCTGAGGACAGGACTGAGGACTTTCAATGATGAGCTGATTTGTCTTTTCAGTTTTAGTTATGCTAATAATTCTGTTTGTGCTCCTGATTCCATGATTCTCTAAAGCATACATAGTGTCAACATCTAGAGAAGGAATAATCAGCATTGCTTCTTTTATATCTTAATCATAATTACTTTTTGCCTTTAATTTCCAATGATTTTAACTTATAGCTAAGTATAAACTTTTGAATAATTTAGTTGCTGCATAAAACAGAAAGCATACAATGTGGGAAAACATGAGGGGAAATATCTATTTTATAGACCTATGCTGCTACATGGGACTTTTATGTAGAAAGTATTAGTAAAAACTTCCTATATCTAACTTATCTGTGATTAAAGCCTTCACAACTCAGGAAACTCCATCAAAAGCATTTGATACAATATTTTTTGTAAGGCCTAATTTTAAAAGCATTAAAAGTCTTTGGGTTTTGATTTTATTTTCTTTATCCTATCTACCTATTGCACTGTAGAATTTGAGATCGGTTTTATTCCTTGAATAAGTGTGAAAGTTTTAGAAGTGATGATTGAATATTTTCAATGAAAGGAAGTGGAAATAGGGAACAACAAAAACTCCTCCAAAATCAAAAGTCCTAGCTTCAAAGTCAGGATCTGGCATAAACCAGCAGTTTTATAAAACAAAAGATTAAATGCCAATTATAATATTCTGGCCTCTTGTGTTGTAAAGAGCTAGGAATTGACAATTGAAAAAATCAATTTGTACAATAATGCAAATATTGACATTTGTTCTGAAGGAACCACAGGACTGGATAATAAATGACTGGTCCTCTGCCCTCTGCCATATATGTTAAAAATACTTTACTGGAACTATTTTTTCCAATTCAAGAAGAATTTAAATTTTTCTTAAGTCATGTTCAGTTTTGGGATAAACTAAACGTGCTTCAAGTCATTAAGACTATGACCCAATAACCGGATATTAATGTGCGAACATGGGGTTTGGTCTCTTAGTCCATTTATACCACTTACTAGTGTTTAATAGATGATGATCAGCCTCACTATTACTGATAAGCTTTTCAGAAGGGCAATAGGTGGGAAAGAAGGAATTTAGGTTAGATACATATTTATACACATGCGTATGCATATACACCTATATACAAACATGTAATGGAATGTGACTCTGAATCCCAGAGTAGATCCAACAGTACAGGTCTATGCGGAGTGCTAATTTAGGTTATGAAAAACACCTAAGCATTACCTTCTGTCAGTAGTAATAGTCCATGTTTTCTTAACAGTTACACTGATACAGCTATATGGCCAACAGCTCTGTGACATTGCAAAGACCTAACCATGAATTAAAGTTTGAAGTAAACAGAAAAAAAAAGTACTGCAAGGTCAGATTCTGCAGTGACTGTCCAGATCTTGGAGGCTGTTGGTTATCCTAGGATGCAAAATGCCTTTCTGTGGTTTTGACCAAAAATATCTGTCAAGTGGAACTGATAGACAATTTCACAAAAAAATTGATTTATGAAAATTATAATTTTTTAAAAAAAATGTTTTGCCACAAAATTTAGACAACCAGAAAGACTGCTCTGCTAAAAACAGGTAATTCTGTTAGGTCCCTTGGGTATATTTGAGACTGAATATTTCACAGTCCACCTGTCTCTCTCTGTTTACCTTTTGTGAGGAAAACAAACAGCTTTACCAGAAAACTGACAAAAGGTTATCAGGCTCTCCATCGTTAAGTCAGCTACACAGAGAACAGAGTTTGCAATAATTTTATGGCTGATAGTTCATATCACACATGAGGTGAATTAATAATATGGATATGAAGAAAAACAATTTATTAATGTTAATAACTCCTCCAATAAAATTTCCAGGAGGACCTATAGTGATAAATTGAATAATTATGAGTATAATTATGACTAACTAGAACTATAATTTCATGCTAATGCAATAATAATGACACAAAAGTGTAGATCATGAATTTTAACTGCTAAGTTATTTCAAATTTCCACAAGGAGAGGCCAAAAAACCTCCTCAGACTTAAAATCTGATCAAGTTATGCTTTGCTGTCAAAAATCCCTATTCACTGCTAAAAAAAAATCTTATTTTAATTAGTGATCTGGTACTATCTTGAAAGCAGGAAATGGATAGTCTGTGGAGTAATCTATGAATCATCTATTAATCCTCTGTGGCTTCTGAGAAGAAGAAAGTACATAGAAGAATTACAGTTAAGTTAAACCAATAGTGGTAGTACTGGCGTTTTACTTCATTTCTTGGGAAGTATATAGACAGTATAATCATCTCAGTAAAGCTACGCAAGTATTTAGTAGTAATATCAAATGCAAGCTTCATACCACAGACAAATGTAGCTGGAGGTTAGAGTAATTTTTTACCAAATCAGTTTGGGCTGGGGGATAGTGAAGTGTGAAAAAATGAGAGGAGTTGATGAAAGCAATTGAAAACAACCAGTTTCATTCCTGAGGGTTTATTACAAAAAAGAATGACTCTCTGGCTTTAGGTTGACTCAGAACAATGCAACAGAGTCCAAGGTGATTGCTATTGTTTTAGTTTAGCATGGAGCAGACTTGATTTAATGAGTCCCATTGATGATATAAACTCTTAGCCTATTAAAACTACTGGGAATTAAAATTAATGGAGCAATACTAATATATAATACCTGAGGATGTGCCTCCAGTTCTGTGTTTTTGTTTAGGTAGAAAAAGGTTATCGGTTTATTCTAAGCAATATGGAGAAAAGGCCTTGGTTCTGAAAATGAGGTCAGATATATTTGTCTATTGGAGGCAGTGATTGTAGCTATTTACTTTCTCTGTCTATGCCTTCAAGCATGTGAGGATAAACACATTTATAAGAAGAAATACACCTATGATTTATGTGTTTCTCTGATGAGTAGTTGATTAACCCAAAAGGCCTACAGGTAAAAGCCTCTGCTTGGTTTTAATCACTAACCCCTGGGGATTGCTTGCAAAAGCAGCAGTTGACATGGGCCAAATTTATACCAGGGAGTACGCTAACACTGTAAACTAAAAGGATTTTGCACGGCAATGTTTAGGCCCATCTCTTGGCTCTTGTTTGGCTAGAATAGGTAGCCTCTGATTTTCTTTTCTCTCTCCTGGAATGCAACTTTCCTGAGCACCTCACATCCAAGGCCATGGCAGAATTGTAGCTGATTTGTTTTCATATATCTCAGGTCAAACCATTATCTTTGCAGGGCTTATTCTGACCATAAAACAAACTTGGCAGATTTTGAAGATAAATTTCAAAGAGTACTTAGAGTGCTTCTAATGACACCAAGGTATTCTATTCCACAGGGAAAACATTGTTAAAAACTTTTTTTGGTCTGTTAGTTGCAGAAACAGTAGAAAGTTTATGGCTTAAGCTATAAAAAAGGCGAAGATTATAGCCTGACACAGAGCATTCTTAGCTACACGCTAAGTCCTCATGTAATTTTGTAAATGACAAAAGCATGACCTCAATTTGGAAATTCTGAAATATTTCAAAATCTGTTGTTGAAGATATGAAGGATTCCTCAAGATAAACTATAAACTATATAAACCTAGTTCCATCAAACATGATTATGGGCAACGAACTTGTTGCTGTGAGTTAACGATATGCTAAACATACATAGGATGTTGATAGGCGCCACACAGGCAAGCGTGGGACTCAGGATGGTGCAGCCCGTAGAAGAGGGGTTTGCTCTGGGGTGCTCCCCAAGAGTTTAGGAACCCCGGGTGCACCACGGCCAGAGCCACCACACTGTGGGGTTGCCGTAGCCTCAGGAGTGCAGAGCATGAGTGCAGAGCAAACCTAGTCAGCAAAGGAGAAGTGACACCGCAGACTCACACTGTAAGCATCTAGGTACCTTGGAATTGCGTACTGATAGCTGTTGAATGTGCGTACTGATAGCTGCTGACTGTGCGCACTGATAGCTGTTAAAGGTGCAACTGTTAAACATGCGCACTGATAGCTGCTGAATGTACTGATAAGCATCCTGTTGACCATCCTGTCGGCATCCATACTGTTATCACCTGAGACCGTCTGTTCCATTGTCCAGCTATGGTCTGGCACTGATTAATGAACTAAGCCCGGGAGGGATGAAAGGAAGTAAGCCACATACCTCTGTGTGGACTCGGACTCACCGTCAGCTGGCCTGCGGACCCGACAACCCGCCCGTCAGCGGGGACGCCCCCGATGCCAACTGCCAGAGAGAACCTGAATCCTCTTGGCGCAGCTCGAGCGTGGTGAGAACAATCCGGGGAAAACTCTACCGGAGGGGTGGCCCATAAGGACAAGGAAAGGGCGAGAGCGGTCACTATACCGTGCATCCGAGAGCAGTCATTGTACTGTGCTTCCGTGGCTTAACCATAGAGCTCTGATATGTGTGTGTTTTTGATTCTTTACTATACTTCTTAGCTTTGTTATACTTGTAGATTGTCTGCTGTTAATGGTTTAGTATTGTCCAGTGTCCGTCATATGTGTAGAACCGCTTAGATCTAACAAATTCTTACATCTGACAAAGAATGATCTCTCGAGTTCAGTGCAACTAATCCCAGAATACGAAAGAATCCCGCACGCCCCTCTAGTGGCGCGTCACAGATGTCCTTAAAAACATAACTAAAATTAATTTGGTTTAAGTACATAATTAAATATAATCACATTCTTAAGAGTTTTGTTGAATAGTGATGAAAGCTGAATTTAGATCAAATCAAAATACGAAAAAAGGGAAATAAGTCTAATAATTTTAAATTTTGACAATGTTACTTTATGTATCTGTCTATCTATCATCTGCACGTTTATGCTAAAACTACAGGGAGGTTAGAACTCCTCTGAAAGAAGAACTTTTCTTAAAGATTTAAATATTATTGTGTTTAAATTCATGACAAAAAGTAAAATAGCAAAAGGGAAGAGTAAGGGGAAAGGAAAGGCAAAGGGAAAGGAAGCCTGAAGAAGGGTAATAGTCCTCTTTCCTTTCTATGGAAGTGATATAAAAAAATTGAGTATTTAATTTTTTGATTTACTTTAGATGATTTATGATTTACTTTGAGAAGCACTTATGATGCGTATAGTGCAGCAATGAGCAATTGCAAAAAATTGTTTAAATTAGATTTTAAAAATTGGTTGAAGCAGAACAGAAATAATCAACAGTAGAACCCACTATGTACAGCTACAGCACTGGTTATATCAGTAATTTTGATAAAGAATGTCCAATATATAACTTTAGTCCTGTGGGTGTGGAGAATGGAAATTATGCCCGTGCTTGCAGACAGAAGAATCTCCAGTACTGTTTCATGAATGTCAATGAGGGTGTGACTTAGCACTCGCAGTTAATGACAGCTTATGTAAGTTAATTTTCTTTTTAGTGGGAAAAAAGATTCTATTTATATCAAACAAGGGCAGCGGAATCTCCCTTGTATTAGCTGTATTAAACATATAGCAACATGACTAAGTTACCACAAGGTATCTAGACATAAATTCATTTGTAGCTAGTTAACTTGAAGCTGTGAGAGAAGTAACTGTGAATAAATACTGTGTGTCTGGGCTAGTAATAGTTCATGGTAGTTCATCAAGGTTGGATGAACTACGGTGAACCTCAATGGAAAATTACAAGACAAAACAAACAAAAATGAAATTAAGATATTCCTTAGATTAAAGGGTATTTTTCCTTTTTTGAATGAGTACATGTGTTCAACAGCATTCTCATACCTCCAAAATGCATGAAAATAGAATGCTGAATATGAAATATGCATAATGAAAGCCATAATAAGATAATAAAAGCTAGTTTCCTCAAAAAATGAAGCAACCAGTCCAGTTACACAAAATAACAGATGACTGAATTGGAAGTAATCCTAAAATTTGATGCCAAGATTAATTTTTTTAAAAACAAAATGGTACAAATTAGATGTTACAACACCTGAGTTTCCTGCATGTCAGGCTAATGTCCAAATCTTTGGATCATCCATTTTTTCTCATATTTAGAGTTTCAAGAAACATTATTTTTCAGCAATTTTCTTTCTATTTATGGATGATCAGTAGAACAAACTTATGATTCAGGCTGTCATTGATAAGTTACTTGCCTGAAATCATGAATGTGGAGTGAAGTGCTGCCCACAACAATCTTGAATTTCAAGTCAATACTCTCATTCAAAGGCAGCTTTCTGAGAAGCCTAGGCAATCTCGTACTGGGACCATCTGAAGAAGAAACTTTTTTCCATACTTGAAGAAACTCAAGAAAATCTAAGAGGGTAGGTCTTTGAGAGACTTCTTTTATAAGTTAACTTTACAGGCCCTAAAAAATCCTTTTACATCGGATGATTTACATTTGGAAAACAGAAGACAGCAACAGCCATTGGCCCACAGCTGCGCAGAGAAGCATAAAAAGATTCTAGCAGCATGCTCAGCTTAATGATACTCAGCCCACTGAAAAAACAATTTTTCTAAGTACAGTCATTTCCAGCTGCCATTGACGATTTCACAAAGGTGTGGTAACAGCAGGATTTTCTGAAGAATTAGTAGGAGAATGATTGAGAAATTAGAAGAGAAATGAGAAAAGATAGACTCATGAAAGCAATGTATGGCACAGTGTCTCAAGACAGAGCTTCTAAATAATGATATACAAAGTATCAGAGAAATAAAGAGCGTTGGACAGCAAGCTACGGGATCAGATCAGGATAAATGAGAAGAGTTTAAGAAGTGTAAAGAGGATGGAAATCAGCCTGAGGCATGAACAAGAAGTTGCTCCAAATTCTGCTGGAGATTTAACTCTCATTTGAATGTCCCACTTTCATCTGAAAACTAGAATGGGATCTAGCCATACTATGTTTTACCTCCCTTTCTGGCATTTCCCTTTATGGCTCCCCTGAAATAGGGAACGTTTTAAAACCCACACCTCCTCATCAGTTTTCAGCAGCTGATAATATTAGGCTTTAATTTGTAATACACAATGTCGATTTGGTTTCAGCTACAGTGAAGCCAGATAACATTTCCTCTTACATCGACAGATAAAATATAAAAGTGAATCTGATCAAAGCTTAATAATTATTATAATTCCCAGTAATGCTACACGTTTGAAAAATATTGAGGAGGGACTATTTAAATAAAAGGAATTAATTTCCAGTTCAAAGTCTTCTTTTTGTTAAGATTAATAACTCTAGCAGATAGAAATGAATGCCAAGTAGATAGTACATCCCTTATGCATTTTTTTTTAATCTAGTTACTGACATCAAGTCAGAGAGGCTTGCAATGAAATCTTAGATTCGACTTAGCTTGGTGATGTCTTTGGGAGGGAGAGAAGCTATAAAACTGAGCTCGTGGGGTGTTTGATACATTAATATGTAAAATTTTGTGTTTTATGGACTCATATGTATCAACTGAAGTTTTTAATATTATTATCATTATGTTGCATTTTGTAATTTCAAAAGTAAATTGCATTTGTTCAGGTCTCTCTTTCCCTATCGAATAAGTGAAGCTCTCTTTCCGTTTGAAAACAATATCCTCATTCTGCCTTGAGTGTTTCCCAGCTCTGTTCACGTTGCTTATGCTATTTGGATATTACTGTTGGGAAATCTGTTTTCTTGATGAGAATATGAAGATAGAAATGAATATACTGTCACTTTATTTTTCGTATTACTTTGAACTTTCAGCAGTACTGAATGCTTCCAAAATTTTTCATGCATACATAGAAGCCAATCTATAATTTCAATCAATTATCCACTGCAAATGATAAAATGAAAACATTCAGGAATCACCTTTTTCTAAGATTAAAGAATTGGCCACTGCATGTATTTTCACAAGATGGAAGTTATTTTAGTTCTGAGGAACTCACACGTAAGAATAATCACATTTTCTGCAAATATTTTAACTTGCAATACTCATACCTACTTTTGGAGATTGCCTGAAAAAAGTGTCCAGATGTATTGGGGGGAAAAAAAAAAAGAAAATCTTTATTTATCACTTCATTTTCTTTAGTGTGAAATAAAATAAAGGCTATTGTCAAGCTATGCACGCTTTCATTGGCTTCTTTTTCCTTACAGAGCAGAGTCAGGGCAGTAAGCAAATATAGTTTTGGGCAGTGGCTTCCTTTCCTCAATATAAGGAGGAATATAAGTTCTGTGCAGAACAGACTACTAGCAAAATGTGGACTTCCACCTTTTAGATCTCCTCCTTATGAAAGCAAAGCATAATCTGAACATTAACAATTAAGAAAAAAACAGGAGTGCAATCATCATGAAGAATTGTTCACCAATAAGAAGTTCTGGTACTTTTGTTTATACTTGACATATACAAATGAGAGAAGTTTGACATGTTTGCCTGAAAGACATCTAATCTTTACTCTCAAGGTTAAATTACCATTTAGTTAACGGGGTGTATATAAAACACCTAACATATACACCTGGAGCACTGATGCAAAAAAAGGTTCAACAACAAAAGGAATGATACTTAATAATTGTGTAAAGACAATGAGCCAGGTCCTATTTTGTGATTTCTCACTTCCTTTCTCTAAATCTTCCCGTAGCTTATTTACTTTAGCTAGTCTGCTTGCAGAATAAGGTTCCTGTTGATCATCAGTACAGATATCAAAGGCTGATTTAACAGATCAATGATAACAGATCATTTTGAATGGAGTATCCCACTTTGCCTTCAGTTACCACTCCGGAGCATGAGTCACCTGTAGTTCCTCTGCTCTCTCTTTAGTTCTTATGACATTCCCAGCCCAGTGTGGATGTCTTGACTCCCCAGGATGTCTCAAATGGTAGTATACACCTGTGTGGGGGCAGCTGAATTAAATCTCAGGTGTACTTTTTGTGCATACAGATAGATTTCAGGTGTTTGTCCAGGTTCATTACAACTGTGCTATCAAAGGATCTACAATGTTATTATCCCTTGTCAATCCATATCAAAAGATATATTTCCAAAGCCTATTCTTAGACATCTCAAGCTATGGGAATGGTGTCTGTATGCTCCTTATAGGACAAATGAAGAGAGAAAGGTTCTTATAGAGAGTAATTCGGAATACCTAAATTAAGGTTCTGTGACAAAGCTATCTCTTCCTTTTGCTATATAAGGAGACAAGCCTCCAGATTAAAACATGTGTTTTGTGTTTGCATTTAGATCATGTGAATATTCTCCCACAGTTTCCTGCAGACTTATAATGTAATGCCTGATTATATCAAAGGATTTTTTCAAAGACTATGAGACTACGTAAAATTTTCTGTTTTGTTTCCTAACATTTTCCCATATCCTATAAAGTATAAAATATTTCAGTATAATTGAAAGTTGCATAAATATTCTGAGTGAATAGGATTTTATGACACCGTCCAGCCTTGTGTATTTTCTCTGAACATAATGATGATGATGAAATATCTCTGTAATTACGAATAAGTTTTGCTTGAAATTGGTAGTAAAACATAGACACCTTCAAACTGTTACAGTGAAAGTTTTTCTCACAGATTCTAGAGTAGATAAAATCATGTAGTCATTCATCGTATCCATATTTTGTAATTCCAAGCAAAACGGAGTATGAATTTCTTTTTTCTCTATCTTTGTTTTTAATATAAAGATCTTCACAATATTCCTTGTATGTTGGAGGAATATTGAAATTATTATACACTGGATGTTATATATGGCAGCATAATTCTACATCAAACTGTGATACATCTGCTAGTCACAACTAATCAGAAATCTTCAAGTGTTTCCTTCACAATAAGAAAGGCAGTCGTATTCAACAATGGTAGAATAGATTGTGTGATTGCCACTGGAAATTAATGAAATGACCGAAGGCCCGATTCATGGATAGTCCTAATCAAAGAGTTATTTCTAATAGAGGAATTGCAACCTCCTGTTTTTAAATCCTGTTGTGATGGTACTTTTTCACAAGTCAAAACTCCATCCATTACGAAAATGCTGCAAGGGTCTGTTTCTCCCATCTTGGTATGATACATTTTCTATTTAAAATAATCATTTACAATATATTTTATCTTTTTTTCTGAGACTTCCTGCTATAAAAAATTATGCTGGGATTTGCTTCAGGGTGTGAGGTGGGGGAAAGGAAGGCGAAATTATGTTTGAAAGGCCTTGACCAAAACTTCTATGACATACAGAAGCACTGATGTTAAGAAGAGGACTCCTGTGCTTTGAAGAAAGTGGGAAATTTGAGTTTTATTATCAATTAGCCTAAGGTTACTGCCAGGATGAAGGCCCATTCTGGGCCCCTCTAGGGTTCTGCTGTATCTGAAGTTCATGCACAGAAATACTGTGCCATCTGTTTATCCTAATGGCAGAGGATTATGACTGGAATCAGTAACCAGGGTGTACTGGACAGTGATTTTTCACTTATGTTGATCCAAAGAACAAAGCTCATTTTACTATAGCTGCCCAACTTTTCCTGGAAGGAAGGTGACATAACTTATCAGAGAAATAGTTCAGCTCTATGTGCTGGGGCTCCTACTAGGAAGACATTTTCTCATCTTCTGCAAGTTTTGAAATAGAATTTTAAAATAAAACTATATTATTAAAATACATTACCTTTCTGTATGCATTTTAGTACTTAGGTATGGATATCAAATTCTATGTAGAAAATTCAATGAAAAATGTTTTTATATTATGTCCTTATTTATTCTTATCCATATTTAAATAAATAAATAAAATGTCTCTTAAATATTTCCATTATCAAACTTGTACTGTTGGAATAGCAACATTCTAAATCACTTTAATGTGAGGATTTCTTAAAAATAAATACGCACTAAGAAACCTGAGAGCAAAATGAGGCTTTTAACATCACCTTTGGTGACCAATGTCGTTCTGATTACTAATCAGATTTTCTAACTATTTAATCTCTGAGTTCAAAAAGTAATTATTCAAGAATAATATATGCTCATTAAAAACCAGATCTATCTTTTAAATATATTATAATGTATTAGTAGTCCATTAAAAGTCAAGAGTATTTAATTATATGTAGGTTAGTATAGTTCTGAAAAAAGATTCACAAGGGCATGAGTTAAACAGAGACAATCAATCAAAGTTTATAAGGTATGCACAATATTCTGTTTACATACTGTTTATAGCAATATATCCAATGCTGGTCTGCATGGTACATACATTACGCGGATTTGGTGCCTTAGAGCCATACTTGAATTTTTTTTTCTTAAGAGACTATGTAAATATAATGACTATATCTTAATCGTTTTGGCAAGTACTGATATTAGATTTATTGTTTGTGTATTTTGAAGCTTTCATTAACAAACGGAAAAATGGTTTGGCGTTACAGCTTTAACAAGAAGGATTAACAGTGTAAAAAAATACTTTCATAAGCATGCCTCTTGGCCCTTCATCACATCTCCTGAATAAAGAGGAATGAGACTTATCTAAAAATGATAGACACTTCCAAAGATGCATGACATAAAACTAATAGTTGCATGTTCTGAAACCTGTGGATTGCTTTGTAACTCTATCACTAAACATAAGGACATGAAAGCCTATTCTCTTTCTTGAAGATGATTTAAAAAAGACCACTCTACTTTGCCTGGAAGTTGTCTAGAAGCATGCATAAGATAAGTTATTGTAGGATGCTGAGGTTCACTAACTAGAGTTGTACAATGATAACTTAAAAATATTCTCTATACTGTCACAACGTTCATCTAATATCCTGCCTTCACACTGATTTTATAGTAGTAAAATCTCTCACCTCAATTTTAGTAATTATTAAAATTAGGGCTTTTAGGTTTTCTTAACACTCTGCTCTCCATTTTGAGAGATGCTATTACAAAATGTTATCATTTTGGTATAAAGCTTTTGGTTTGTTTAATAACTGTAAATTTTAGTTTTACAAACATTTAGAAATATTGCACAGCCTTGTAGATGAATGGTAAGTAATAAGATTATATCAAAATTTAAAATGGTATTAGGGAAAAGATGAAATTTAATTATGGTTTGATAACATATCTGATGATGATATCTATACTTATTTTGTGGTACCCTTTTACTACAAGCTTTGGATTCAAGAGTAGTAAGAGCCTGTACAATGAGGAAAGTAGAGGATTTGACTGACACCTCATATCTTCCCAAGCGTTTGACTCAAAAGATACATTTTTGAAGTAGGAAAGAAGCAATGTGAACAATGAAGCACAGATGCTAGTATATGGTTAATGTAAATAATGTAAAGACAAAAAAAATATTTAAAATTAATGTCTACCCAAGGTTACCAAGCAATGGTCCTGTTGTGCTATAAACCTGAGGTGAACATGAAAGCCAGGTCAACGCGCAGGTCTGCCTAGGGTCTCTGAACAAACATGCAATATTCTCATTATAACTAGAAGAGATAGGATAAGGAAAACCTTTAACTACCTGACATATAGAGACATATACCATAGCCATGGACTGCTACACTAGGACAAAATCCTAAAAAAGTAAAGAAGCTATAGGATAGCAGCTGTATCCCTTCAAGCACACTAGTACTGCCCAAAATGGCAGCACTTACTGATTTCCCTCCTGCTCTCATCCTAGATTTATTTGAAGGGAAAACCACTGCAGATTAAGAGATTTCCACACAGGAAAAATCCACTAGTAGCATAATAGTGGCAATAGCACTGTCCTGTTTATTAATAGGGAGCAATAATTAGCTTAAGTATTTGTAAAGTAGGAGTAAAACAAGAAATCAGCATAGCTATTTCCCTTCATTCTCTGTTACTACTAAATAAGCACTATTTATTTGCCCAACTTCAACTTCACTATGTCTGTCCAGTGCTAGCAGATAGAACTGCGTAACTTAGAGCAACAGAGCAACAGAAACAGTGTGTTTCAGTTCCTACCGCTACTGAATCCACCCCCTAGCCTGTAAGAAATAATGAGATGGAAATGAGAATGAACCAGTCACATGTGCATAAAGGTCATGTGGAATGAAAGCGAAAGGAAAGGAAAGGAGAGAGGGCAATCTGAACACGGTCTTAGTTTGACAGAAAACGCTATGTCTAGCGCTCCTGGTTTTCTCAAAAAAAAAAAAAAAAGAGACAGAGAGAAAAAGAAAAAAAGGAAAAAAAGAGATTTTGAATAATCAGCTAAGCATCTTAATTATACATTGAATTCAAAAGATTACCTGAAAACAAAGAACATTGCAGTAGCCTATAAAGACCATGATAGTAAAAAAGTACTATCAAGAAAGTGCTATCCCTTGCAAGTATTTTAAAACGAGAACCAGTGTCTACAAGCTGATTTGGTGCTGCTTGTACTGACTGTACTCGTGACTTTTACAGATCTTGTACTGCTTATGCTGCTAACTGCAGCATATCAGCGTAGTCTTCTTTTGTTACCCACAACGAATAGTATCTTTCCTACTACCACACTTTTAACCCACCCTGGCCATTACATCATATGGAGCACGAAGTAAGTGACTCAGAGAGTTTGGGTTCAGGGATAAAGAACCTGGACTTTGTCTAAGGACTGAGGACATAGTCTAAAGGACTACGTGTTGGGCTTCTAGGCCTAATGTTGTCATCAGCCAGTGCATATAATAGGCTGAGTTTCAAAACAGGGCAAGTATTTCATTTCTAAATCTTGGGCACATCTTTGGAGAACAGAACTAAAAAGGATTTTGATGTTTATATGCTATCAACAAAAAGTGAATTGTCCTTTAGTTGCTGTGATACAATAAGATTATGGATATTACTCCAAGTAAATCAGTTACTGGCAGAATGTAAATTATTTATAGAAGCAAGCCTATGAGCATTTAATCTATCAGCACACAGTTAGAAAATATAATAACAAATATTTACACTCTATTGGAAGAAGGAAGAAGAAAAGAAAACTAAATACCATAAAAAGCATATGAACTACATCAGTAAAGGATTATTATTGTACTCTCTGCTCTGTTCTCTATTTCATTATGCATGTTCAAAATACATTTGTGATACGCTCTGTGAAAACCTGAACCCAGTGGCTATTAAAGCCACGAGTAATTTTTTAATGGTTCACTGAATTGCACTGAGTATGCATCTCTTGGAATTGCTTCTAACAACTGCCATTGGAACACAAGGTATTTAAGATTTTGCACATGTAGCTAGTTACTAAAATGAATACCTGAAGCATGGCTTCAGGTCTTCACTTTTTTAAACATTAGCTAGTAAGGTTTTTTTTTTTTTTCAAGTTTAGATAGCCATTAATAAATAGATTTGTGAAATGAATTCAACAGTTACAAAAGAATTGTAGTTCTCATAAATTATTCAAAAGGTTGAATTGTTTATAGACTTCTGAATCTTAGGAAATTGTTATAATACAGATTCATCTTCGAAAACCTCATTGTAACTTCATTGAAATAAATGAAATTAGTATAAAACCTTCACTTTGAGAAAACAACAGTGATTCAAGCCCTTCATACTCTCTAAAATAAATTGCTTACAAGATATTTAAGCATAAATGACCATCAAATTGTGATCAAAGAGCTAGAAATTGATTTTCATTTTAATTTATTTGCTTCCTTTATCAAACTGTCAAAACAGTAAGGGCCATTTATGTGATGGAATAATTTACACAATTGTGATGAACCCATTTTCTTCTGCCAGAGTCAGATTTTTGCAGTATCCATTAAGTTATCCCACTGATAACATTATGCAAATAAAATTGATACCTTTGCTTCTTTTGTTGCTTTTGAACAATTTTTATTAAGTTGTGATACAGTGTTATCCATCTAATTGAAACAGCAAGGTAAAACCAAGATCATATCAATTAGACAATTGTCTAAATGCTGCAGAATTGTATGTTTATATTGTGCTAGAACCCATTTAATTTAGTTAATGAACTTCTTTTAGGCAGTTTAAGACTACATTCCACTTACTGGAGTACTGATTAAAAGAACCCATTGTCACATTTCGGAATGATGTGCAGAGATAGACATTTTGTTAGTATTTGAAGTGTTGTTTAACAGCTAAAGTGCTGTATGGGTTGGACTGTCACTGAATGGATATGCTTCACGTGCATTTAGCAGTCATATCTGCTCATCGTGGGGAGTTTCTACAAACTTATTTTGTTCTCTTTGAAGAACTGACGTAGATCTGAAAGAGTAAGTTAAATTCCGTTGTGTCTTGAACATCACCAGCAGAACTGTTAAGTTTTAATTGCAGCAACAAATACTGGCCTCATTTTGACTTTTTTATTAGTCATGAACATAAATAGATTAACTTTTGAATTTCAGGGTGACTTTGTAGAGTTATTAACTGGAAGAATTGCCTTTCAACTGAAACTGAGCAAGCAGACTTGGCTGGCATCAAGCATAATATAAACATGGTATCGACACGATATTATTTGCAGTGAATCACATCTCAGAATGGAAATACACTTTAAATGTTGTAGTATGATATGTTTTATCCACAGAGATGTGCTAGTACTGGCAGGGCTCCAAGAGAAGCTCCAATAAGGAAAAAAAGCCAATCTTCATCTACTTGGGTCGCAAAAGTAGTGGTTCTTTTTCTAACAAAATTGCTCAGATGATTCATACTTATCCCTTAAAAATCTGTGATTGTGTCACATATGGTACATACAACTAATGACTGTATGTGCTCTTTGGATCCCGTACTGTCATTATTTTCTTTCCTCCTATTGTATTCTCAAACCTATCAATGAAGCTGACATTTATCTCTGCCGGTGCTACTGCAGAGCTTGCTTCTTCAGTGGGCACTCCTCCTTTATCAAATTAATATTATCATATTATTAATATAAATGTTCAGTTTATGTTTTAAGCATGGCTGGTAACCTCCTTCTAGAATAAACTTTTGTCAGAAAAAGTTGATTTGTGGAAATTGAAATATCATACAGGAATATGCTGAGTTTGTAAGTCAATTATACTTCAATATTTAATCTCTACACTTTTTTTCACTAAATTTTAGGTGGCTAGCCCTAGACAATAACGCTGTTCCCTTAAAAAGCTCAAATGTTTTATATAGAGTGGAGAAAGGCACCTCCAATGTCTACAGGAGGAAATCAGCTTGGCCTCAGAAAGTTCCTCTTCTCAATTAAGAACATAGTAAACCATGAAAATATATCTAATCTTCAGTTTTGTGGTAGAGACAGTGAATATTTCATATGCAGAAAGGTTGCCGAGAATCCATGTTGCCCACCTCTTAGAGAAGCACTCTAACTTCTAAGTTATTGTGTAAAATGGGAGTTTCAGCAGCATCAGTTGTACTTAATAGTCCTGACCACAGCATGTTAGGCTTCTCTGGTGAATTAGGAAATCAGAATTTGGATTGCAATAGAGCTCTACAGGCCAAGGGCACAGATCTGTCTGGAAAGAAACTTCTTAGAACTCAGGGATACGGGTCTTTCATGTTTGGGAGCTCTGTAGAGAATTTGGATTTCCTGGATTAAAAAGTTCTGGACAACTAACAGAGTGGATCTTTGTTGTGGGACATAGGTAGGTTTTAGGTGAATGAAATCTCACTCAGACATGTTTTTATTACATAGTAATTGCCAATTCTTCTCTCATTCTGTCTACTTACCTTGTGTTGGCTCACCTAATGAGAACTACAGGCAGCCCTTGCTTGACTTTTTGACAGCTTCCTTGGCAAACTCTCAGAAAAATGAGATGCTACAAGCTCTACAATGTCTTTTGATAAAGAGCCTAAACTCACACGGCCCTAGGTCTCAGCCATATCAGAACTGAGGTAACTGTGGCACCCGGGAGCCCAGAAAACTCAATTTGGAAGTTGTCTAAGATCTGGAGATACTAGAAATCTTGGGAGTTCAAGCACTGCATACTGTTCAACTTTCAAGCCTGCCAAGCTGTCCGGCTCTCTCATTAGTAAACAGCTGAAGATTTTAATAAAGGCAGGAGCCTTACATATCTTGCTATAAAAACAAGAGAACATTCGGTTTGACTTTTTCAAAATGAAATTTTGTAAGTTCTGTTCTAGAGGAAAATTTGAAATTTCATATTTCCATATTTTGTTGTTGTTGTCGTTGTTATCTTCCTTTCCTATCGAATGCAAAGAGTTTTCAGCACGTACAACTTTGTGCTCAGAACAGTTCCTGTTATATGCGAAGCTCATAATACTCTTGTAAATTAGATGATAAAAAAGTCTTTCTCTGCTTCTTTCTTAAAAAAGAAACAAATAATTTTTTTAAGCATCAGGTGTATTACTAGGAGGAAAATAAAAGGTATCACAGGAATACTGCTGGGAAAAGCAGTAGAAAACAATTGAAATATAACCTAGTGGCAGTGGCAACATATTAAAGGACTGTACAAACAGTAAAAGTAAAATGTGCAAAGAGTAAAGGAAGAAGAAAAGTTGCTGTCCAAGTAGTACAGTCTGGGAAAGATGTGATTAGTGCTGTTGGAAAACACTAAACACTTATCTGGAAGCAACTGTAGCCATTACTGATCATCTAGAATCCAGACTTGATATGTAGATGAATAATTTGTCAGAGCTAGACTTATACCTGATGATGGATAAATATATTAGTTAAGTCTCTCCGTTATGTTATAAAATTCTGTTCTAGAGTTATTGAATAGTAACATATTAGCAAGAATTTCTAGGCCATTGTTGAGGCTACTGATTAAACTAAGACTAAAAGAAGCTGCTAAAGAATGACAGATTTCAAATAATTGTTTATACAATCCAAAAGACTGTATATATTGGAAGTCCTAAGAGGACTGCGTCCAAACTGTTAGGCAAATTTGGCCTCCTTGAAAGTATTTACCAACTTTCTTTATGTACTGTCATCGAGACAGAAAATATAAATTAGTTTAGTTCCATCTACTGGAGTGTTTTAATATACTCTCAAGAGCAGAGGTGTTCAAAAGGAGTATGTATCTGCTTCTTTTTAGCAACAGGGAAGATAATTTAATAATACAAAACTGGCTAGATATTATGAGCAAAAATATAAATGAAGACTCAAGTACTGAAGCTCAGTCCAATGATATTCAAACCTCATAGCAAAGATATAAAAATGTTTATATGGAAGAAGGAATTTTTCATGTAGGGATTCAATATTGTAGCGTCAGCTCCACTGACTTCATAGGTTGCACTCAACAATGCAATATTGAAATGAGCTAGGGATTCAAACTCTACTTTTCTGAAAATAAATAATTGCGAGAACTAGAGATGAATGAATTCGCTGTAGTGACCAACATGTACTGAAAAACAATTTTTGTGGTGCCTTTTTTTTTTTTTTTCTGGAAACAATGTGCATTAGATGCTGCCACTTAGACCAATGAAACCTTATATTCTTCAAATAAGCCCAAAAGATATAGGTGTTATTAGGTGTCAAAGTGTAACACTGAATATGCCCAACTGAAATAGCTTCTTCTTCTTCTTTTTTTTTTTTTTTAAGCTTAGTATCCTTAAGCTCGTGGTTAGGTTCAGAGGTAGGTCAAAAGGCTGCCCAGGCCCTGAGCACACTCCGAGGCTGTAGCTGCAGGGGGCCCTGGCTGGGGTCCCCACCCTCCCCATCTCCCTGCACCCTGGCTGCAGCCCGGGAGCCCCTCTGCGCTGGCCAGGGGCTGTCCGAGCCCTGCCATGGTGCGCCTGTTCGCAGCCTCTTATGGCAGCTCCGGAGAGGCCGTTTGGCTCTTCCAAACAACCTCAGCCCTGAATTGCCTTTCTTAATTGCCTTAACGAGGGTTAGGATAACGGGGATTATCCTATATTGGATAGGTACTAGCCAATTCACTCTGTCTGTTTTGGTGCAGCCAAGCATTACAAAATGGTTAAACTTCGTCAGTGAATCCAAGTTTGGAAAGATATAGCTAACCTACATATTGTCACTCTCAAAATCGTTTTATGGGTAAAAGGAAATGCACCATAAAAACACAGAACTTTGAATTTAATATTAGTGTAATTTGTGCGTTAGTGATGTAATAGTCCAAATCAGAAAAGCCCCATTAATAATACAGTCAAAATCGTTACATGAAAAAAGCATTCCTGGTATCTATCTCTGGTCCTGGTGCTGCACTCACCCTTCCAGTGGCGCTCTGGGTCCTGAGGTTGATGGTGCCAGCCTTCCTCAAGAAGAGCCCAGGAGGGGCTGGGAGCAATACGATGTTCACAGTGGGAGTTTCTTCCTCCACTGTCTTGGGTACAGTTGCGTTTGTTTTTATATGCATCCTTATCTCTCCATTTGGCCTGATATCCTCCCCCAGGCTTAGGTCCCCCCAAGGGCAACTGCTTTGTTATGAAGTGAGTGTCCCTCCATTTGCCAGGCCCTTCCCCCACCCTTTGACTACGAATAGCAGAAATTACGTTTGCTGAGCTAAGAATGTTGTTCTCATTTACATATAAGCTATCTAACTACCAACAACACCTGCTTGCATGCAGCCATAAGATTAATTTTTTTTCTTTTAATACTGTATGTTGCATAATGAAAGATCAACAATACTTGGAATAATAAAATCTGCACATATGCCATTATAAATAACTTTTTTGTAAACAGCAAAATTGCAAATCTCAGCAAATTCTTGGATATTCATGAATGCTAACCAATTTTTTTATGAAAATATAATTAATGATAAAATGATAATAACACCACACACCCTTTGTTTGAAGAGATCTAATGTTTTTAAATTACTATGGGCAACAACTGATATCATTTTGGCTTTGTATTAACTACTTTGGCACAACTTTAAAGTTCAGAATGAGAGTAGGTTATTAGATATTTATTTTAAGTTCACATGTTATGGCAGAGAAGGAATGACTTACTCTTAGAGGTTCATTTAATTCCCGTTTAAAGTGAACGGTTCCAGCACTTTGTAGTGATTCATGTTCAATTCTCATGTCATGGTGGCTTAATTGTTGATGTAAAAATGGTTTTTGATAACAAAAGCAAGCGAAACCATAGAGAGAAGGCAATAAATTTTCTATGACTATGTTTTTTTTCCATAGGAAGAAGATCCATGCTGCTAGTTTTAAAATTGGACTAGCAATGCATATAAACATAAAATTAAGAAAGGAAGAAATGTTTCAGTGATTATCACTGTAATCCTGTTGTGATAACAGATTGAATGTTAAATCTAGGGGTGAGAAATTGCTTGTAAACTAGACTGAAGGTTCTATATTATCCTATTTCTGAAAATCTCTAGCTCTCATTTGCAGGCTATGTTCTAAATTTTCTTTAGGCATATTAAAATAAATAACAAGTAGCTGAACTAAAGCAAGATATTTTCATTCGTTTATTTTCATACATATTTACATATTTTCATTATCCAAATAAACCTGAAGAAAAGATGATAAAAAAAGGAGTCAATGACTTTTTACCTAAAAAAAAAAGAGTTCAGTTCTCCTTTATGATTTACAATACTTCACTCACAATGGCTGTTGAACAGTAGCTTTTCTGCTGGTCTTTGTAGGTAACAGAAATCTACAGGATGACCTAAAACAAGATGTCTTTTTCCCTTACGTGGATAGTAAGTATCATATGAAAAACCTTCGTGTACCATGTTCTCCTGAGTGACAATGAGTCTGATAACAAAAGAGAAATAGGAGGAAGTGGATAAGAAGAGCGAACAAGAAGATTTCTGCTTACTAACTGGTAGTTTATGGTATATGTCTGCTGGTAAGTCTTTTCTACTCTCATCAACAGAGAGACTCACATTGTGCTCTTCATCAAAAAAAAAAAAGCTCTAACAAACAGCTAAGGTAACTAAAAAACTGCAAAAATCCTACTAGCAAGTGTAGTAGCCATTTCTTCTCAAGTTTATGCGTTTTATAGCTTGCAATAGAGTTTGTAGATACTGAGCTAGACTTTTATGAGCTAACTTGAATTTTGGAAGCATGCAAACCGTTGCAATATGGACTGGCTGGCTGGGTGAAGTAGCCCACATGGAGCTCTTTGGCTCTGTGGTTAGAATAGCTAAAATGCTTTCCCGACACGATCTTGTTCTTTAACACTTACCTCAAATGTTCCTGCAGCACACGGAAATCTACAGCATAGAACTTCCTTCTAAGGTCATCTTCCTTTAACCAAGACCATGTTATGATGTAGGGAGGTGTTTAGAAACCTGCAACTCCTGGAATTACCATAATGACATCTGAATTTTATTTTTTTCTTACAAAGAAAAAAAAATTATACATATATATATATATATATATATACACATATATATACACACACATATAAATAAACTTTAAAGATTTTTTGCCTTATTAAAGCAGAAAAACAGCTTGGAAATATGAACCAGATATATGTAATGCAGGCTTATCTTCCTGACTGTTTAGAGATCCTTCTATACTTCATCTAACTCATATGGAAAGTGTTCCTTCTTTTCAAACCTACACCACTAAAATAGAGCGAAAATGTGTCCATTATGCATCAGAGTTACGTCACTGTGAGGAAACCCTGGAAGAGGAGCCCTTATGCCTAAAACATGCTATTTGCAGATGGTTTCTATGAGTGCCAAGAAATTACTCTCTGCAGTGGTAATGAGGCCAGAGCACTGGCTCGCAGAGTGAACTTTTCTGAAGAAGTGATGTCAGTATACATTGTATATCCAAATACCTAGAGCATTTTAATCCGTTAATATTTCTCTTTCTATCTACACTTCTGGGCATCACATGTTCGTCACATTAGTTTTCTAAAAGTGTGTTTCAAAAGCCTTTATTACTTTATTAAAATCAAAATAATATACTCCAAGTGCTGTCTGAGAACTCTTAGGGCAGTTTCTGTGATTGTCTGCTGCATGTTGTGTGCTGCTGGCTGTCAACAGGATGCTTGATCACTGTGGGAGTGGAAGGGCAACAGGGAGTATGTTGGAAAGTCATTTCCTCAAACAGCTGACTGAAATCCATCTGAGGCATCTACAGACAATTGGATCTGACTTTCTCTGTTGTCACCAAATTGTTTTAACCATAATAAAAGTGAAATGAAAAGGTGGTGACTCCCCATCAGAAACAATTATTATTAATGTCTAACAATACACTGCCTAACTTCAGAAAACAAAAAATTCCCTTTTCACTCATTTTAACAGTAAGATATGCTACAGATATCTGTTCAAGTGTAAGTGTAAGAACTTACTATAGTGTAAGTTCTGAACAGTTTTTTGTCTTTCATCTGGTCTACTAAGGTTCTTCCACAGTTCTGTTCTATTTCTACTTCACTACTTAATCGCTATAATCTGCTTCCAAATTTAGACAATGTTGATTTGCTTCTGTAATTTTTTTTTGGTTTTTGGGGGGACATTTTTTCTTTTTTCTTTTGCTTTTTTAATTCTAAAGGGTTAGTTTTAAAAACCGGATGGCTGTACAGAAAAAGCCTAACACAGTACTGATAACTAGAATGTCTTGTTCTTTTCACTAACTTGCTTTCTATGGGAAGACTTTAAAGATTAAGAAGTCTATTCTCTGCCAAATGCAGATATTCCTTTCTGTCTAACAATGGTCATTTATATTAGATTAAGTTATCTCATTTTAACTTTATGATTCTTCTTAGCTGTTGCTGAGGCCTTGTGAAATATCTTATTTCATATGAGGTTACAGTTTCAGTGAAGTACTAGAGACAGGATATCAAAGTGTCATCTTGCCCAGGCACCAGTGAGTTTCACTCCAGCTCTGATGTCGAGTACTCAATGACAATGCTTGTGCTGTCTTTGTTGCCTGTCCCAGGAACTGAGCACAGGTTTCTAGACCAGAAGTGAGTGCTAACTTACACCTTCTGCACGTTGACAGACCAAACCTATACTGCATGTCAACACATTCCTGAATAAAAATTATTTTACAGTCCTTTTGCACTTGGCCACTCCAGTTTACACCACATTTGCTTCTTGCATGTTTCATGACAAAACAGGCAAATTCCATGCAAGGAATTCCTCTCTACGTTTTTAGTAGTAGCCACGTTTTTATACCTGCGATGGAGTGATCATGAATCTGGAGGCCATCTGAATGGAGTAAATCAGGATCAGGTGTGTGTATCTGTCTTGATGTCCTAGAACATGGCTCTTGTGAGACTATATTTTCATAGAGGTCTAGAATGAGACTCCAGACTTTTAAGACAGAAAAGATTACATTAGATGCCTTCTACTGGTGATTGTCTTTTAGAAAGGATATATTAAATTCTTACCCACTGTCCTTATGAGTAAGAGATTTATTGCCACCGTGGAGTTTAGCAACCACTGTCTCATAAAGCTTAGTGAGGAGTCAGTTTGAGGAAATATTTGGGTCATGTCTTTTTGAGGAAGTCTAATACCGTCAGCCTTAGCACTAGAAGAACATTGGGAGGGTGAGCACGACACCCAAGAGAAAGGTAGACAATAACTAATTGTTATTAGACAGTAACAGTTATAACTGTATTATCAAGGAGATTGTTCTGTACTGATTAGATAATTTGGACTATGAGTGTTAATGCTATTGCGACTGAACTAATAATAACAGTTTGCTGTATTTTCATTAGACTGTTAAAGCATTAATTGGACTAACAATAAATTCTTGGCTCTGCCTGTGTGTTCCCCTTTGCCTATAACAAGATTTTAACTGTAACAGTAACCATCCGTGTATTGTTGACCATATGGTAGATATTGCAAGTGACCTCTTTGTAATCCTGTTGGGAATGCTCCTGACAAAAAATCTTTGAGACAACACAAGGTCCCCACAGGTAGAAAACAGAGCTCCAACCTCTTCCCGCTTTTGTGTGCTGATTTCTGAGAAAGAAAAACGAATAGTGAGATGGCTTTTGCAAGTCTCCAGATGAGTTTTTTTTTTTTTTTAATATTGTGCTGAAATTGGGGTATTTATATTCTGGGAAGTGTCATGAAAGGATGCAATTTGCTGAGCTGAAGGACTGCCCTGAGTGGAGAAAACTAAGTCTGCTATTAGAAGTCTATTTCAAGCAGGAGAAATAAAATTATCCATATTATCTACTGGGTGTAGATCTGGGCGTGTACAGCTCCCCTGCCAAGTAAACAGCTTGATTCCTTCCAGAATAGAGCTCAGGAGCACATTAAAATTCCCATAGGTATGATCAGGAGACTACAGCACTGGAACAAAACAGTGAAATAATTTGATAATACAGATGCAGCTCTGTGCATCTTCCATAAAATGCTAATAGTTACTCAATTTCATAATCCTAGCAACTCATAGCAAGATGAGCTTCTATCCAGAATTTGTGAAATTCCTAACTACTAATTTTCTAGTGCAAAATGAGTTATTTTAAAGAAAATGTCACTAGGACAGATTTTTTTGATCCAGTGTGGAATTTCTACTGAGATGCAGATTCTAAAAACAACACCTTTCCTGATCACCTAAGCTCCATGCTTACTTTGTTATTAATGAGTAGGAAAGATACAAAATTGGGAAGTGCAGCTTTTATTTTTCTGTTTAGGGAAAAAAAAAAAAAGTTTGGGTTTGTCTTAGCTCTCCTGCTGCCCTCTGTAGGTTCACTTAAGGAGGCACGTGTATTTCACCTCTCAACAGCACATAGTCTGCCCGGCCTGACAGCAAATAGCTTGTTGGAGGCTTGAACATCTGTGAGTTCTTACCTCACAGATGTTCTTTTAGCTACATGAAAGAAATCCCTTGTCACCTCTCTCCATGCAATTCCAATTCTCAACTAATTATGAGTTTGTGTATAGTGATGATCACTCCCAAATGTCACTGAAGGAATTATGAATAGAAAGTTTATGCAAATGAAGCTCTGCCTCTTTCTCTTCACCGGGAGCCGGAGGCAGAGAATATTTTCCCCATTGGGACGCTCACACTTTTGGGGTTCTGAATAAATATTTCCTACAGCAGTAGACACATACAACTACTCTTTCTATTCATGTAGGAATGGGAGTAGAGAGCTTCTTGCCCTGGAATAGTCTTCAAACATTTTCAGTTTTTAAACTAGTATAGTTTTACAGTAGAGGAAAGGATCCTGTCCAGTGAGTTTAAGCCTATTAACAAGAGGCTTATTTTTCTGAGTTACCATTCCCAAATTCTTAAAGAAAATAAACAGATAGACTTCCTAGAACTTCAGGCTACATTTGTTTGTTTCTTTGTTTGTTTGTTTTTCATTGATAAACAGTTCTGGGAATAATATTTGTATTACTTCAAGAATTATCTAGTTCCTATGTGAGACACAGATTTCCCATCCTCTTTCTCACTCCAATTGCACTGTGAGCTGTTTGTATCATTAGTAACAACTTATCTGAGAACATTTCAATTCATTCCTTTATTTCTAGAATGAGAGAATAATAAGATAAAGTTAGCCTAGAAAGATCAAGCAAATAGCAAGGGAAAAACGCTGTTCCTTTTCCCTAGAAAACACACAGTGTCAATTGTAACTTAGTCTATAATAAAAATATGTGACACCTTATGAGAGTCTTCCTCTCTTTTTTTTTCTGAAAGTTTGAAGTTTTTCAGCTTGGGAATTTAATGTCACACCCTGCAGAGACCTTCAGAGCTAAAATACAGTGGCTGAGCAGTGAAGCAACAAACTCATCCAGAAATATAATGACAAGCCAACAAAGGCCAATTGTGTATTTGAATAGAAATGCAAGTAGAAGAAAGGATCTTGTATTTGACTTTAGTGTTAATATTGTTATATACTGTATCTAATTTAGGATGGCATACAATGTAAAGTGTAACCAATAATTGTGATAACTGTCATTGATATGGCATGGAAGAATTTTAAAATTATGTAATTGAGTGCTGTTGTGCCTACAGCTGAACTGGAGGAGATTTTTAGTTAAGTGGCGTGTTAAGCCCTTTGACCCATTTCAGTCCAGCACTGGAACTGGAACAAATTTCTAGCGAATAAAATTTCATTCAAATTAGGAAGCTTTCAGAAGGGGGAAGGCAGGAAGGCAGGAAGGCAGGAAGGCAGGAAGGCAGGAAGGAAAAAGTGTTTTTACTGAAAAGACAGAAAGTTCAAAGAGGAACTGAATGTTAGTCATGCTAACATTGCTAATACTCAAAAGATTTATCTGAGGATGAGAAAAATTAAGAAGAAATATTAATTTGTTACATTTAATATATATATGCACTGACAGAACTTTAGGCTGAGATATGGAGTTCAAGAGGAGAAAAGCCTAAAACCATAACAACACAAAAGTATTAAAATAACAAAAGTATTAAATTGATCTTCACAGACTCACAGAATAGCTGGGGTTGAAAGGGACCTCCAGAGCTCATCTGGTCCAACCCCCCCCCTCCTCAAGCAGTGTCAGCTAAAGCATGTTGCCCCGGACCATGTGCAGTCAGGTTTTGAATACCTCCAAGGATGGAAACTGCACAAATTCTCTGGGAAATCTGTTCCAGGGCTCAGCCACCATCACGGAGTTTTCTTGCGTTCCAGTGGATTTTCCTATTTTTCAGTTTTTGCCCATTGTCTCTCTTCCTGTTACTGGGCACCACTGAGAAAAGTCTGACCTCTCTTTATACTATCCCATTGAGTATTTATAGGTGTTGATAAGATCCCTGCTAAGCCTTCTCTTCTCCTGGCTAGACAATCTCAGCTCTCTCAGCTTTCCTTGTATGCCAGATATTCCAGTCCCTTAACTGCCTTTGTGGCCCTTTGCAGGACTCACTGCGGTATGTCCATATTTTTCCTGTACTGGGGAGCCCAGGACTGGACACAGAACTCCAGATGTGGCCTCACCACTGCTGAATAGAAGGGAAGGATCACCTTCCTCAACCTGCTGGCAATACCCTTTTTAATGCAGTCCAGGTTACTGTTGGAACGTTGCCATGAGGGAACGTTGCTAGCCCATGGCCAACTTAGCCAGCAGGACAACCAGGTCCTTCTCTGCAAAGCTGCTCCCCAGTAGGTCAGCCCCAGCCCATACTGGAGCATGGGGTTATTCCCCCACAGATGCAGGACTTCATGAGGTTCCTCTTAGCACATTGCTCTAGCCTGTTGAGGTCCCTCTGAATGCCAGCACAGCCTTCCAGTGTATCAGACACTCCTCCCAGTTTTGTATTATCTGTAAACTTGCTGAGGGTGCATTATCCAGGACATTAATAAAGATGTTCAACAGTATTGGCCACAATATTGACCTTTGAGGGTTAATGCTAGCTGGACTTCTTACCACTGATCCCAACACTCTGAGCCCAGCAGTTTTGCCAGTTTTCTATCCACCTCATTGACCACTTAGGAAAGAATATTATAAGATAATAATCAGATGCAGGCTAGATAAGTTTTTTAAGAGCTTTCATTTGAAAGGGGGAAAAACAATCTTAGATATTAGAAAAATCTTTTGTCCTGTCTTTTGGTCCTTCTACAAAGATTTAAGCCACCATAATGCTTTGAAACTTTATATGAGACCTGCATATTTCACTTACTCAACCAATTTATTTGCATGGATTTTTCAATGACCATAAACTTCAAAAGACATTTAGGAAAAGACAAAATGGTCCCAGTGCTGCTACCCATGCATAAAATGTCACATGAATCAAGACTAGCTGGAGGACTCTTCTCAGGAATTCTATTATTATGTCTCCATGTTTTCTATGAGAGATGAGAGTAAGATATTTTATACATTACAGCTTAGTAAATATGTATCTTTATCTTCTTGCAAATTAAAAAAAATCAGAAATAAAAAATAAAAATAAAAAATTACTCATGCAAATTAATTTTGAATTATGGCTTTCTAATAGGTTTTCTTTATTCATCATTTACTACTGCTGCTTCTAATATATTGTTTAAATCATCTGATATTGGTTTAAGTCTTTTAAAATATGAAAATACCGTGTTCAAAAAATATACACTTTTAACTGTATGACAATAGTAGGCAAAGAAAATAATATTCACAAGAAGTTAAACATTATCTTTTCCAAGAAATCCATGAAGATATTTCCATTCTAAATTTATTTTCAAATAATTCTATGTATTGATATTCAAAAAATTTCATTTTCCAGAATCTTTACTACATATTACAACTGAATCATGGAAATATTGTGAAATAAAGAAACTAAAAGTGTTATGAATCCTCACAAAACAAATCGATATGCATCTTGTCATTTTCTTCTTATATATGCTTCCTGGCAAAAGGCAGAGAACAGGGTTTTACTGACAGAACTGTGACAACTTCCCAATGAGTCATACAGGATTTGGCTATTGCAGAAGTTCAATCATTCGCATAAATTCCTCTCATTCATTTAAAAACTATTTTTTGCTCCCAACAGAGAAAATTTTGTTTTATATAGGCTTGCCTTTATACTGTTTTAAGTATTATCTGACATATTTTTCACCTATATTTTGATATGTTATTGTTACAATGGATAAACATATGTTCACTTTATATATAAATATATGCATATATATACACATAAATATATATATATATATATATATATATATACACACACACACATATGTATCATTGCAGCTGTTGTCTGAATACAATAAATTAATTTAATACATGCCATGTGAAAAATTACCATTTACACTTTTCGAAAAGGAATATGCTGTTCATCTCTGAAGTTACACCAAGTTAATTCTTATTGGAGTGTACATTACTCTTCCTATTTATCAGATAGACAGTCATATAATTTTTCAATACTGCCATTCTTAGGTTTTTCTGATGTCCTGTTGTAGGAGTAAAAGGCAGGAATGTTGCTTGCAGTATTGATTTTCCAGTGGAGGATCAGTGCAGAACAACAAAGAGTGAAATGGAGCAGCAGTGACGGCCAGAAAAATGTTCTGTATAAATTGTGAGAAGAATGAAGCTGAAACTGCTGCTAACAACCTTTCCAAAACAGCAAATCTAGTCCTAGGTGGGAGCTGGATCAAAGTGGCTTTTACACTCTGTCCTGTGACCTTCCTTGAAAACACTTTTTCTAATGGTAAGCAAGGGTAGCTATAACAAAGAACCGGAGCAAAGAGGCTTAAGAAAAATCTTTGACAATAGAACACTGGTAGATGCACAATCTTCTTGATCCTATGAGGGTGTCTTCGCTCACTACCTGGGGATAAGAATGAGAAAAAGCTTTAATTTACAGCTCAGCATACTCAGTGATGTTAATAATACTTTTGATCAACACCATTTACTGTTAAACTATACTGTAACAAATAATCAGCCTGTTATATACTTGATAATGAATCTCAGGAAAAATATGAATATAAATATATAAAACACAATGTAAATATATAATATAATATAATATAATATAATATAATATAATATAATATAACATAACATAATATATAAATATAAACATTATGTACCTATAGTCTGGAACGATAACCTTCTCTGTGAGTATGAACTTTGTTTAGATTGATACTTAGAAGTATAAATCCGCTTATATTCTACTTAGAAGTAGTATAGTTCAACCGGGTCAACCTCACGTTAGCTGTGTTTTTCCTCACCGCAGATGTATTAAAGCTGATATGCCAGATTTCTCTCTATTGACCTCATAGAATTAGGCTGAGAATAGTAATTCATTGAATGAGAATAAATAATTTCATCTATTTTGAAAACTGCAGTAATTTTACTTTACCGGCTTGACAGCTGCAAGAAAGATATTGTCTGCATATTCTAATAAACCCTTTGCATATTTTGAATTTCCTATTTGTAGGTATGGTACTTTATCTTCTTTTGCAAATAACACTTGAAAAGCTTGAAAGATCAAAATAATATTCTTGATTTGTGAACAGATTTATGGATTTTTATTATCTATTTTATAGTTGGTAACCTGACAGCATAAAGTGCTGCATGAAAGACAAGTTTTGCACTCACTATATATACACCTAGATGCAGTAGACTCACAAGTGCATTTTTAAATTATGAATGACTAATATTTTTAAGTTTCTCATATTTGGTTGCTGAAGCGGAAATATTTTTGAAGGTTTGATTTTAAGAAGGACTTTTCCCTTCAAATATTGAATTATTTAAATTGTTTTTAAGTTGTTATAATTAAAATTGTTCGTAAAATTATAGTACTAGTAGTAACTAACTAAAATCTCAATCAGAATTTCTCAACAAATGCTAACCTAACTTGGTCACTTTTAGAATATACCATTAAAAAACTATACTTTCTACTTTACAGTATTTTTATTGTTCTTGTTCTATCTACCACATGGACATTGCAGTGTGTACTGTTACTGTTGTTACATTTCAGTTCTGAAATAAGAGATTTCCCTATGCCTAATCCTACCATTGCTTTCCTTTGCATTTAAGTTGCATGTCACCCGATACAGGAATAAGAAAAAAATATGTAGCATATTTTACAATTGTCTCTATCTTTGAAAACGAAAAGGTACAATTAACAAAGTATGCTTAGATCCTTCCCCAAAAGGAGATAATCATATAAAAACCTTTTTTAAATTATTTTTTCCTATTTCTTGTTCCCTTGTATCTCTAGCCAAAGGCATTCTCTAGCCAAAAGAGTACTACATAAACTAAACAAGAAAACAAAAACAAAAACAGCCCCCGCTAAACCATAATTTCTCTAGACAGTATTTGAATGAAAGAAAAAAAAATACTATTAACCTCACAAACCATAACATGGAGTGAGTGAATATCTGTAGAACTAATGACTCCTAGAATGGGATTTTTCTAAAATTATTTGGAGCTGAATGTTTGACACGCAGTGCACGACCTAAATCCTAACACTGTGACATCATAATGCAATACTGACGAGATATGCTACAGTTATTTTTCTGAACTCTATTTCATGACAAACACTCAAACACTGTTAGATTCAGTTCAAGTAGCCAAAATAGGGGGCTACCTGAGCTTTGGCAAGAGCTGTGACACCCACTAGACGGAAGGTTTTCGCTAGAACCATGAACACCATTTTTGTGGCCTAGAACTCCAGAAGTCTCTGATGTATTCAGAAAGAAAACTAATGCAATGTAAATGTATTGGTCTTCAGAATACGTATATCACTTCCTATGTCACTCCTTCCACAGCAGGATTGGAGAATAAAGTTAGGCAGTAGATCTGAATAAATAGTTAAAATACAACGCTATTTTCAGAGAATGACTTTCACTTATACACTGACTGTAAAACATGACTGCTCTAAGACTGAACTGATCATATCCTTTTAACAGCACGTTGTTTCAATATCTGTAGCCTGAATATAGCACCTTCTTCACTGATAATTCCAAGGGCAGTTAGCAAATTCTCTACTTAAAGATCAGTCTTATGAGTCTTATGATCATAGAAGGTTTACTGTGAATAGAGGAGTATGTTCATAATGTAAAATAATAAATATGTAGAGCCTTACCATTTCTAATAGATTGAAATGAGACATTTTTGGAGTATGACTTTTTGCCTAATATTTTTCCAAGTTCTATAAATCAGCAATAGGTAATTGCATAGATATATGCACTCGATGACAATTTGTGAGACCTTTGCAGTAATAAACCGGAAAGAATGGCTATGATGATACACTGCTTTCGCCAACAGAATATATACTACCAATAGATTACACCTTCTTCCTCCTCTGTCCTTGCAGCTGCTAGATTTTTGCCTGCAGCTAAAGCTTATTAAATTTTTAGGGTGCCCAGATTATTCAGTGCTGTTACTTGTCTATATTTAATGCTTTCAGTATGTCATAACTGCATAATCTAATGTTCCAACTGTAACGTTTTTCTGCCTTCGAACAATTTACAAATTTCACCTAATCAATGTTAATTAAGAAAAAAAATGAAAAAAAAAACTCACTGGTTGGACACAATGTGTTTTAGAGCTACCTGTATTCATGAATTATAGTGAAAGGCAATAAAATGAACCCAAAAGGATATAGCAGAAAGACCTTATTAAAGAATTTACTTCACCCAGGGGATTAAGAACACTGTTCCATATGTAAAGGCTTCCTGCTCTCTGTGCTGCCTTTTGTGGCTGAGAAAGTGTTTTAACTGCTGGATTAGTACATAAAGATTATATTATACCATTAAGTTGTTAATTTGAAAGGTCATCAGTCATAACTTTTTGTTTTTATAATTATCAAAACCACTTGGCCTGTCTTAGCATTACACCTTCAGTTAGCTCTGTGCTTCCCTGATGATAAATTTTATATATAAAATTGAGAAAACACTGGAAAAAAGTAATGACCTGTGGTCATTCGGCTTACCCACTATTTCAAGTCTATTTCCACTTGTATAGCATTTACTCTAGTTCTAATCAATTGACTTAAGTAGTATGAAAAATAAAAATATCCTAGATAGATTTAAGATCTTGACTTACCAACTATTCCTTGTACAGATCTCCATTTGATTTCAGGAAGGTATTCGCATGCAGTCTAGTTATTTAGTAAAGAACACATCTTTATTAAAAAAAAAGAGAAAAAAGTAGAATTTAATTTCAGTACAAGCAACTGTAACTAAGAACACACTGGTAATATGAAAAGTCAATGTCAAGGTCAAAAGCATCAAGAGATGAATTTGAGGAAAGGAGCATGAATTTGCCTTGAGAGAATATTTTGTAACTCTGCTTGTAGATGCACATAATCAATAGATCCCTGTTGCACACATTTATGAGCAAATCAGCCAAGCAGTTACAAGATCAGAGGCAAAGGAGGAAATTATGTGATGTAACATTTAAAGGGGACAAGAAGAACAGCTTGGGACCACTGGTGTTTTGTGACAGAAGGTATCAATAGTTCTTAGTAAACAAAGAATCGGCTGTGATTATTAGTCCCCCATCTACTGACAGAGAATCCTCAGAAAATGCTTGATGAAAGGTGTAGTGTAACCTTCTGTAGGGGAAGAGTTCTGCTTACGTCACCAATTAATTTGAATAGATATTGTATTATGTAAATTTGAGAACTGTGCAGTTTTGGTGCAATATCAAAAGACTAACTGCGGCCATTTGTTTTTTTCAACTAAATACAGAGTACTTACAATGCTGCTTCATAATGCAAAGAAGTCACAGGCTATTAAAAAAAATGTAGACACAAACTATCAAACCAGATGAAGCACTAGTTGCATTTACTGTCAAGTGATCTTCTAATATGATCTCCAAATGTCAAATGAAATCCTGAAGAGAATACTAAATATTTCCTGAATTAAGTGAGAGGTTGCAGGGGACCTATCACTCTTGATTGCTGAGTGAACAGTTCAGAAAGGCAGTCGTTAAATATTTTTGTTCAAATAAAATGCCAGAATATTAGATTTAAAACATATAGATTTACACCAAAAGCAAATCTGATCCATCAATATTTTAATTTTTACAGTAATTTATGTACTCCATAAGCATCCAAAGGTCTTTTATTTTCCTTCCCAGAATCCTATGAATGGGGTTTGCTAATATTACTGTTCTACTGAGACTTTCAATACTCTTTACTAGCACCTAGAATGGCATCATGCCTTGGTCGTCATCTCTAGGTATTTGCATTCTTCACAGACATTTCAAGGAGTTTTGTGTTTTGGGATGTCCTTCTAATTTAGTCAGGTAGATGAACCTACTACATATTATCCATTTGCCTGGCATACTGCATGAAAGTGAATGCTGTTCTCCCATATGTTTTATCTCTTTCTTTCTTTCTCATAGTTTGTTTATTTGTTTGTTTATTTGTTTTTTGTGCAGTGGGGAAGGAGATGTCAAGTTGTCTCGTTATTTTGTTTTACATTCACAGGATACATTTCAAAACATTTAGTTTCTCTTTTGAAAAAGAATTACTGTTTTCCTTTAGGTTAGCTGGAGGCATTGCGCCAACTTTTCCCAGTCCTCAGAGGAAATGAAACTATTTTACATCTCTTTTGGACAAAGTCTCCATCTCTGATCAAAAGGCTTGTTAAAGGGCTGTGTCCTCTAGGCATCTCTGTTCCAAAAAGCTGTCTTCCTTTCTTTTTTTTTTTTTTTTTTTGGTAGGTGTTCTACACATTTATAGCTCTCTAGCACCCTCGTTAACACATGCTATACTGGAATGCAGTACAGTTTGGTAGTTAAAATATTATACTGGGAGTCACAATTTTAAATAATCTTGAAGAAAATAAGCTATAAAGCTCTATTCCCTGCTTCCCATGCAACTGGAAATTCTTTTAGAAAAAGGAGCTCTTCCTTCAGTAGTTTTTGAATACAGCACAGGAACTGTTCTCTAGATGATCCAAATTTGCAAATAACTTCAAGAGAAGTCATTTTTACTTAATTTGTGCACAATATAATAAAAATAAATTTTGAAGCTAGAACTAGTTTCTATTTCTCCAAATCAAAGATTGGATTGAGAAACTTCAAAATCACAAAGTACTATTGTTGACTGGAATATAGAATGACTTGGACCAAGGGTACGGGGTGAAATAGCAATAGATAGAGAAGGGGCAGAAGAGCTCATAGAAGCAGCTAAAGAAATGCTATTTTTTATAATCTTATTTTTTAATAGTAAAAGAGATATGACAAACTTAGAGGCTTCATGATAATATTATAGTTATAGATTGAAAATATGATACAAATTGGTTTCTACTTCAGTCCTGGATTCCATAAGAAAAGAACCTGATTAGTTCAAATCCTGTTTCTCATCAAAACAGTAGTGTGGGAATCTGCTGCATCCTACATGAGACTCAGCTGAAGAAAAATGAAACTTCAACAGGCATGAAGCCTTTTTTTTTTTTTTTTTTTTTTGGTTATAGGATTGCTAGAATGTTTTCCTCTGGATTGCTAGAATTTTTAGGTTTTCTACATACCCCTTTGAAAGTACGGGGCGGTACCGGCGGGGAGGGTAGTAGCAGTAAAAGGAGAATACTGGACAGAAGGCTAGCTGAAAGAAGGAGCAATGACGATTTTCCCCTAATCCAACAGGGGTGAAATCCTTGCTTTGTTGAAATCAACCGAAGTTTTGATAGTAATATGAATGTGGCCATGACTCTATTCTTGAATTCTATAGGAGCATTAAGTTGCATGGAAACTGATATAGATTTTTCCCCCAGAACTATGCATTTAAATAGTAAAAAAAGGTAGAAATCAGAAGAGATTATTCAGACATTATCTGATCTGGTGCATACGCTCCTTTGATAATTTATATTTATAGACATTAAATTATATAAACATGCACATACAGAGAAGTGAGAGATTTTATTTCCTATAAATGTAAAGTATACTTGAACTAATTGATCAGCTTAATATGATCCTAAGGTGCTGTGAGATCTTCAAAATCCATATATATTCTTTTACCTTTAGGCTTCTGATAAAACTGGGTACAATCCACATCACCCGCAAAGGAAAGTGTCAGGTATTCTACTTGGCTACCCTAGATAATACACTGGCGAATCTTAATCATTCTATTAATTTGCTTCTTGGAGTAATATTTTTACAAATATATATATACATCAGCCTTTCTAGTGTTTCCTCTTATTATACTACTGGACAACATTTTTAGTATTTTGTTTATTTTACTCCAAATATAGCAATGCATCAGCAATGTGCATCAGAAATGTTCTAAGAAATGTAGAAATTGACAGGTGGAAGATTACTAAATTAACTAGATCAAATAAGCCTTCTGCTTTTCAATGTTCTTTTTCTAGATAATTCATTACCAGACTTCAGTCCTTAGAGCGATGCAAACTATATAAAGTTGCTAATGTCTGGTTGCAGGAGCTACTGTAGTCAAAAGTTCTAAAACATCCTTACTCAAATGAGCTATGATTGCTCAGAAAACCTTGGCCAATTTACCATGCTTTGCCTTAGGCAATAAAAATAGCAATATATTTTACAGATCTCTGACTTCTCCTCAGCTTTCCATCAAAAGCTTTGAAGCTATTGTAATACATGGAGGAGAGACACAACTTTAATGACATTAGTTTTTCTATGTGGAAAAAGATTCATTATACTTGCATCAAAAAAGTAAAGCACTTGTTAATTTCTTTAAAACCTGCTTTGCAAGGGAAAATGAAATTGCAAAATGCTTTTAACCAGGACAATGTGATTTACTCAAACATTATTTATTTTAATTTGCCCTTCAATCTCATTTAGTGCATGTATTGCCTATGGCTGCAATCAAAGCTGCTTAGAATTCCTTGAACCAGATTAAAGATCAAAATCCTTCTTAGTGCTAACTTATTGCAGAGCAAATACAAATTCAATACAATCAGCAAGCTTTAAACAAGACTCAGACGTTAGTTAGTAAAGCCACTGGAGACCAAGAAAAAAATGAAGAAAAGGTGACCCAGAACAGAATATCAAAGTCTCTCCTGTGTTTTTGGATTCTGGATAAAGTCATTAAGTTATTCCTGTATTTATACAAATATCCCACAAAAGATACAATCCTTCTCTGTAAATTTAAGCCAGTTTATGATTCCAGCTGTTGAATCTACTTTTCCCACTGTTCATATATATAACTTTCTGCCTGTTTTGCACAGGGATCTCAAAGCATTCACTACGAACTTGTTCCATCAAAAATAGAAGAATAAGCTCACATCTTCTTTATGATTTTTTGATGAAATAGATATTGATCATGCACATTTCAAGATAAAGAAAAATAGCTCAGAATTATAGTGTGTTTGGTATACCTGAATGACCAGAGAGTTTCCTAATCAGGACTATGCTAATGATAACCCATTAATATTTTACCAGGACTAGCTTAAAAGTTCCCCACTTTAAAATGACTTTATTACTACGCCATATAGGTTCTATCACAATTTGAAAATGTGTTATTTACTTATTCTCTACTATGATAGTTTTATAAAAAAAGAATTGTAGTTACAAACTTGTTAGAAAAAGTAATCACAAAGTGAGTTTCATCGTAATGAAATGGTGGGCTCTCTCTCATGATGCTCTCTGCCTTGTGGGAAGCTAAGAGAAAGTAGAATTCAGCTTTTTTCCCCCATTGAGTCACATGGTCCCAGTCAGATCACTCTGCAACATTGTTATTCAGTCTGTCTAGGACTTATTCTTTGCTACATTCTTAGGAAAAAGGCCATAGATTTTTGGAAAATGAAGCTGCTGAACGTACAACTATTATGAAAGCATCGTGGAAGGGGTTTCTGTCAGTCAATACACACACTTCTGATCATATAACAAGAGTGTACCTATCACATTATGTGCACTGAGGAGACAGTTTGTGTGTCCCATCATGTGGTGGGAAATGTGCCTATAAAATGATGAGGAATGGGTTTTGCCATTTGTTGGATATACATCCAACTATGCACGTATGCAAACAGTTTTGGTGACATGAATTATGTTCTTGGAGAGTCCCAACACCTAATGAAAGGCATAATTTTTTTACAGCTCAGAACTTTCCAAAACAAAATGAATTATTTCATTTATTCCAAAAGAGTGAGTATGTGTGTATTTATTCATTTGTCTTCGTTTTGACATGAAGCAAGAGAAGAAATCAATTCAAGAACAAACTGAATCTTTTTGCTTCTGCAAGTAAATTAATCTCCTCCCAATCCCAAACCAAAATAAATGTCTGCACAGCATAGGATTAGTACATTTTAAAGCTGACATTTTTAAAGGGCACAGACAAACAGTTACCACTGAAAAACCATGGTAACCTATCTCCTTCGGCCTTTTAAAGACTCCATCCTAAAGGCATTATACACCTGTGCGCTCTGGGTACTACTAAAACAGACTCAGTTGTATGGACATAAAAACAGAGGTCCTGTTGACCAAAACTGTATCATCTACTTGGATTTCTAAAAATCGTTTCTGTCCTTTTACTACACTCAAACAATATGTTTAAATTGATTCCCTTAGATTATAGACATATTAATTAAGCTGTATCTCATTAAGAAAAGAAAAAAAAATCCTGTTTTTCATGTGCTTGCGTGAGTGATTTTATCTTCCACAAATTTGAGGGAATGTACCTAAATATTTTAATAAAGCTGTGCTTTACTGTGTCTGTCTTCTTAACAACAGAGTACTTACAGGAAGTACAAGCTTCAGGCTACAGCAGAATGCAATCTTCTGTGTGCAAATTAAAAGGATAAAGAAGTTATAGACTGGATTTTTTAATAATAATATTTTTTTATTTGAAATGATTGATAAGGATACTACTTTAGTATAATAGGTATGTTTAAAAAAATGTAAACCTTACAAATAGAGAGATTTCACCACTGTTTCTTCCCTGGGAATGACCTCTTTTACTCTATCAATATCCCTGTCAGGAACATCGATGAGGTCTCTTTAAACGGTCAAAATCCATTTGTACATTGTGTACACATCCAAATAATGACTTTGGCACTGTGAAGCACAGTGATATAATACCTCAAAGTCTTGGCTTGGGGAAAAGGATTCACAGCACTGGTGATTAAGTTGCAATGAATGGTGATATCTAACTGTCTAACAATGGTATTCACAGCAGCTGATACCCGAAATGTTTATGACAGGGTGTGTACTAGAATGGATTTTGGCACTAACACAGTGAGTGAGAAAACCATCTTTAGGAAATAGGATCCAAATTCTGCAGTCACTTCCTGCACGTAAAGGCTTCAATTGTACATTTGGATAGAGCCATACAGGTCCCTATTTTTGCTTCTTCCACAGCCATGCAAGGAGGAAATGCTAGTGTCCAATTTTAATGGGCTAATAACTGTCACTGCTACCTGAGTTCTGATTCCACCTCAGCCTTAAGGGTTTGAATCCATTTCTTCCCTATTCCAAAAGAAGACTGTTTACTGGCTGCAGGCTGTTTGATTTCCTCTTGGAAGGAATTAGAGAGATCAGTGTGCATGCAAAGATATATAAGAATATAAAAATCCTTGCACTAGAAGAAAGGTAAGGGAAACCAGATAATATTCAGGTGAGAGGAGAGAGTCCAGGCTCTCAGAAATACTTTCTCAATATCCAATGACTCTCTAATATTAAACTAATTAGTAGTCAAGCAAGAAATGGACCTAAATCTTCTGCAAATTTGGAAACAGCTTTTTCAATTTATTTTAAAAAGTGCATATTTATCAGTAGCAAGACAATCCTATTGCACTGACTGAATTTACTCAGTAGCAAATTCAAGTACAGCTTAACCTCCAAGGTACTCACTGTTCCTTTACAGTTTCTTAGAGGCTTGAATTCAACATTTAATCAGCATTTCAGGTACTCTCGTGTATTTTCATTATTACCCAATCCTACAAAGTTTAATGGAGAGGAAATCACAGAATTTGATGGAATCATTGTATGATTTTATAGATGTTGCTTTAAAACCCCTTAGAATTTAGTAAAGATGAGACTCATTCCTTAACTTTCTTAATAGTCCTGTAGATTTTTTAATTACTATGTTCTTGAAATATAATAATATTTTTAGCATATATAGCACAAAATATTTAAAAATGCATATTTAAAAATAATAATCACTTTATTAAACAATAGACATTTGTCTTCTCTCTCCTAGACTTGAAATTTTTATTATACACTAACCACATACTTTTGGTGTATTTCTCATATATCTATCCATGCATATTTGTTACTTTTGCAGAAACTGCAAAATCTATTAAGCCTGTCTAATACAAGTACTTCATCCTGTTAGGCAGATAGTGATACAGAAGAACCTTGATTAGGAAAGAAATGACAAGAGATATAATAAGGTAAATATTAACTTTACTTTGTTATCTTCTTATGATAATGAAAAACACTACAAAGAAAAAACACAACAAAAAAGAATAATCAGTTATTCAAAAAAATAGATGTAAAAACATATACACACTGAGAAATTTCATTGTAAAAAAGGTAGATATGCTTAAAATGAATATCTTGGCTTTTCAGTCTAAAGCTAGAATCCAGAGCATATGCTAGCATAAAAATATTTAAAAATGTATATTTAAAAATAATAATAATAAAACTGTTATGAGTACCAACCTTTAAAAACTGGGATGAAATACAGATCACCAAAGTCTGACCAGCACTGACTATCTGGTATTTAATGCCTACTCAGACTTCAGGCATGCTAACACAGTTTGTCTGGACTATTAGATAAGACTACTAAGCCTGAAAGTTTCCTGGATCACTAATGTTAGCCTCACACAGATGTTCAGAAAGTCTTTTCTGAGTAGACAGACACTTACCTGAGAGCTCTTCCTTTCTCAGAAAGTGTTTGAGGAGTTAATGGGAGCAGTATAAGAGATAACAGAGGGAGTAGTGGTGAAAGTACTGGCATCATGATCATATGAGTGTAATAATTAGAGATCTCACTGGAAAATGAAGTCCTTCACATAGCAATTTTAATAACTTCTTCAGGTACCTTGAACTTTATAGTCAACTAGCCTGAGAGCAAAAATTATTAGAGTTGTATTGAATAGTAATCATCAAAAATGTTGCTTATGAGATATTTCTCTACTTAAAATAGTAATTTTTATTAAAGTCCCATTAATGTAATGATGCAGTTTTTTTGGGTTTTTTTACAAAATATTTTGTTTTGAAGACCCTTGAAATAATAACTATGCAGCTATGTTACTGGCATAGTCTATGTAAAACAAGCATTAAGTCTCTAATTCTTTAACAGTTTAAGATGAATCATAAGTCTTTTCCTTATATAGTCCATAAAGAGTTTTTGGAGATATATGCTCAATTCAAGCTGTGTAGAATAATACATTTCTGCAGTGGGCCTCAACTGGTGTCAAAAAGAATTTGTGCATGCACCAGTCACAGAACTGAGTTTATAAACTCCTTAGCTATGCATTCTAATATACTTTAATCTATAAGATGAATATTCTGTGTCATGAAGACTGAGTATTTGTTTAGGTTACTAAGCCTGCTCTGGGCGTTTCTCTACCGCTCAGCACCTTACAGAAGATGCATAGCAACTTAAAGAGGCAAGCGTTGCACTGGGAAAGGGAATTATGAATAACAATATGATGTCTTTAAATTTAGGAGGAGGCTGGGGCTTTTCAACCTCAAAGAGAAATTTTTAGGGGTGGGACTATTTGCATTGCTCTACTAAAGTTCATTTATTTAGTATTGTCAGCAAGTGGTTTTTTTCATCATGGGATATTTTCTGCATTTCTATACTATGTAAAACTGTAAAAGAAATTACATGCCTCCTATAATAAATGATTTCTTTATTCCTGTAGCAACAGAACGTATTTTTAGCATATTGCATCATTATTGTATAGCTATTTTTAAAACTTTAGTCCATTTTAAAAGTTCTATTCAGAATGAATACATGCTTCTCTATACCTTACGATTCAAAAGCCTTACATATAAACCCATTTACAGAGTTCTAAAATGGTCAAGCTGACAAGTGTGGTTCTTGCAGAGACATTAACAGAAATAGAGATGGCAGGCAAAAGGAGCAGAATAGATAAGTAGGGAGTAGATAGTGTATACTAGAGGAGAGGACTGTGGATTTCTTTCCCCCTTATAGAAATGACTTTAGTAAGGCTTTGTGTCTGAGCAGAGTCAATGTGGTTGCTTTCTTTATTCGAAAGGCTGTTAGCTTCTTTGAATTTTTACATCAAATGCAGAATATGCATCCTCTGAAATGATATTCCCTCAAAATGCAAGGATTTTATCTCTATAATTGCTTAAAGCTAGTAGATTTTGCAATCAGGATGATGGTAATTACCTAAGAATGTATAAGTGGCTTACAGAGTAAAAGCTCATTTAAAGACTTTGCAAGTGTCCAACGAATGCAAAGTTTCAGCAGCAAAAGACAAAGTTGGGTGGAAACAAAAGGCTATATAAGAAATGTGGGAGTTTTGCATCCCACTGACCTATTTTTGCTGTCAAATGATTTGAATAAGTTCATAAATCTGGCCCTATTTTTTGCCAGCATTGTAAAAGAGTTTTGATTAAAGAGCTTTGCTAAGAATGGTTTTGGATTAAAATATGATTGCACTTATTAAGATTCTTTTTAATACTTGATTTTCACAAGTGATGTGGAGAAAATTTTCATGTCAATGACATTACTGCAAAAGGATTTTCAAAAAGGAAAAAAGAAGTCATTATAGCAGAAGCTTATCAACCCCACAGGGTACTATAACAGTACAGAGTTGGGACCTTAAATGGAACAAGCCATTAATTACTAAGGGAGGATATTCAAATCTGAGTTACTAACATGAAGAGATGTTGTAATCACACACAGTAAAAAAGAGACAGTAGAAGAGCCTTTGGCAGGTAGCTCCGTGGTACTTAGATTTGAACTCTTCTAAATTACAGTCTATTACCTCAATAAATTGAATACACCTTATCAGATGTGAATTATCTTCAGAATTAGCTTTATAGCAGTGGGACATTCTCGCAAAGACTACTGTCATCTATCGATAATAGTTTACTAAACAGAGTGGTGGCAGTTGCTGTGTAGGAGGTTGTGTTGTTGAATTGAAACCTGGTGAATTAGTTGAAGTCCTAATGTACATAGCTGGTTACAGTTTTTGAAGAAACTTCATGAAACAAGCAATTTTTTGAAATCACAAAATTGAAACAGTGATATACTTCAAAATAGAATTCCTACTAATCTCTAAGTCTCTATTTACACTTTTAGAATTCATCTGGAAAAAGCTGGACAGTGTAGTCTCTTGATTCACATATATAACCAGATTTTTAATAATTATAAAATTGCTCTTTCTCCTGTTATCCTGTGGCAGTCACACAGATGCGATTTTTAAGAACAAAAACATCCTGAGATTATCTTCACTGAACTTTATAATATTATGCAATGTATATAACATTGATCGGATAACTCAGCGCTGCTACATTCAGACCAGTGTACATCTTCCAAACAGGTATTTAATCTCCTTTTTAAGATCTCAGATTACATAGAATCCTCACCTTCTTTGGGTACTTTATTCTAGCAGTTAATCATCTTCACAGTTAAAAAGGTATACCAGATTCCTAAGCTGGAATAAAACGAAACATGAAACATGAACACATGAACCTTTAGATAACTCTTTTTTTTCTTTCAATCTTCTACAAGCTTGTCCTCCAAGCATTGCATCTTCCTCTAACGGGGATTTTCAGACTGATATTATGACCTCAGTTCTGCTTAAGATCTGGTCTATGTTTTTCTGTATCGTAGACTGGGGTACCCATATGGAAAGAAGTTTTCTTTGCATGCATGCAGTAATGAGAATGTATCATATTCCTGTTTATCTGTATTCCACTTGAAGTAACTAGATGGTGACAGACAGTGTAAAAGAAGAGAGAGAGCTAAACATCTAGCTGCACAAAAGGAAAAGTTAGTCTTCTGCAAGTGAATGCTGTAAGAATACTTGCATGTATTGGTCTTCATTTGTTACTGGAAACCACACTATTTCTGCTGTATTTTCTTTATTTTTCATAACAGAAATTGTTCTCCTACAAAACTTACCCAAAAATCCTATTTTTAATTTTTCTGTTTATTTTTAATAAAATCTCTTTAAACATCCGACCTTTAAGTAGTTCAAGATCATCCTGGAAATCTGTGGTGTAGCCAGTGACTGCAGACAAGATTTCTGAGATTCAGATGAGTTCCAGAGTCACAGAATATGTTTTTCTGCTTGTTCCTTCTTTTGTTTTCTAGTTGATAATTTGATCATTTTTTGGTTTGATTGTAATTTGATCCTTGAGTAAATGTTTTTCTAGATGGATTATGTGTAGATACTATTGGTGGAGAGTACTTTGGACCGAATGTCTCAGTTACCAATTAATTGACTGAAATCACAACAGCAACCCTGATATTGCACTAATTTCATGAGGCAATAGAGTTATGTCACACAAAGGTGCATTTTTTCTTAAAAATAATGTTGAAGATAAAGAACAATTACATAATATGGAATTATTACTTACAGATAATATTTTTCTTCATATTTTGAGTTATATTTATTTCTGAAACATGAGAATAAACTTTATATATAAATAATGTATGATAAAGATATGAAAAACCTCAACAGAAGAAGAATGCAAGAATCATGGAAACAGGTTAAGAAGATTACCACATTTGTCCTGTTTCTCATTTGAATATATAGATATTTTGAAATCCTTACGCAAGCAAAAATTTCAATGAACGATTTGTCTGAGTAAAGCCAAGATGAGAAGGACAAGAATTAATACTGTGAAGATATATTATCTGGCATCATCCTAGAGTCAATTGAAAGTCTCACCTTCAGTGGAGTCTGTATCAACTTGGCATTGGTTGTGGATAATGGGAGAAAAGCTTATTACAGGTTATATTTTTATTACGATGTGAAGGAAAAAAATAATTACTTTGTGGATGCATTCACAGGAAAAACCTGTTTAACCCTGCACTTAGGAATACTGAAAGATGTTTTGCGTTACATTCTATTCCAGAGTTTACTACGAGTGTAGGTTGCATTGAGAGAGAAAAGGGAAAAAAAAACAACCCTAAGAATTTGTTTACTGTTATGTGTGTACAACTAGAATTTAGAAAAGAGCAGTAGAATTGATAGTTGTATATTTCTATATCCAAGACTTAGTGTAGTGAGAAAATTCTAGTTAACTCTGAATCATGATATAATAATTTCTGAATATTTTCCTTATATTATTTTAAAATAAATATAGGAAAAAATGTGATACTAGCAGGGATGGAACAGAGACATTGGCTATTATTCATTTTAGTTTAATTTTCTTCTCCTAGTACTATAGGAAAAGAAACATTCTCAGAAAATATTTCCTCAGTACAGGAAGCGTGTAATTATGTCGAGGAGTAAAGACATTATGAGTTGTCTTTGCAGTGGACAAATTTTTCTAGAATATATTTAATTTTCTAGAAGCTTTTCTATAAATTTTAATTTTGATACTTTTTCACAGAAAGTCTCATAATTAGTAAACCAAAGTAAGTTAATTTCAGTTTTTCTAGTGTTGCTTTACTACTAAGCTCCAGATTAACAAATACGTCAACACCTAAATTTAAATGGAAAGTTAGGAATTTAAGTAGAAGTTAGCATCCCAAACAATCTGGATCCCACTGTCTTTGAAACATCCTAAACAATGCTTAAAATGACTTTAAAATATTTTGGGTACAGTGCTCTAAAGAAATCTTAAGAATAAAGTAGCAAGAGGTTAACCAATTTCAGTTTTTCTGCCCTCCTTCATTTAGTGGTTACTTTTTGATTTACGAAAACAGCTCAAAACCTATACTCAGTCAATTTAGTGCAAAAACTTTGTTCAAACACCTGCATAGAGAAAGGTATCTAATTTCCTTGCAAAATTAAGAGATCGCTAAAGAAATTAGCATGTTATATATGTGTATGTGCAAGTATAGATACATACACATATACCTACAAATAAACACACTGACTTTCTACCCTACCAAAAATTTGGGTTCTTCATTTTAGTTCTTCATTTTAACGGGAAGTTCAGTTGGCAGGCCCAGCCCCATTAGCGGAAGGTATCATCATTTTCTTCCTTCTTGAGTTCAGTTTCCTTCACCTTTGCCAAGACTTGCGTTACTCACCTGAAAAATTGAAAGTTAGAGTGCATAATTCCTGTTAAGGTGTGTTGGTTGGCACAATGACAAGGTATTTTGCAGTATGTTTTTCGTCTTCCCATCATTATTTACTGAGGTATTAAATGATGCTGTTTCTGGTTCCTAGAATAAGGAGCCAGAAGGGGATCCTTCCAGTTGGCCTGTGCCGTAGCTCACAGCTGTGCCACTGGCCTGGCGAGGAGAACAAAATTCATGAAAGTTTATGGCACAAACCGCATCACTAATTGCAGTCCTTGAAACATTTTTTTAAAGTTATTTAAAAGAAAAGAATGTTGAAGGAGTGCGGACACAAAAAGACCAATTGATTTATTATGCCTTCTACACTAGTGACATTTGTCATGTGGTCAGAAAGAACGAATATTTAGCTAAGTTTTATTTGTCTGCCTGGTTCTCATTACTTTAGCTAATGTCTGGAAGGAAAAAAAGTCCATTCTTAACGATCCAACAGTGCTCTCTGGTGGTGCGAAACAAAGGCATGTTATCCTCTGTAGAAAACTTACAGAAGTCCAGTACACAAGTCTTTGAAGACAGATAAGTGACAGAAACTCTCAACATGTTCCTCAGTGATAAGAAAAATAGAGCAATAAACAACTTCAAAACCACCAAGGCATGAAATGTGAAACCTGGCTTAGCAAAGGTAATGTGAATAAAAATATTTAAAAATAATGTCTCCTGTCCAGCAGATGCGTTGGACTATTAACGTTCACAAGGAACAAATATGTTTATCAAGTAATGCATATCCCAAATATGAGAAAAATATACTGCATATTACTATATTTTAACCATGAATTCATTTTGAACTTTAAGAAATAGTTTCTCTATTGATTTTTTTGCTTTAATGTGTATTATTCATAAGTAGCACATAGCTTAACTAAAAGAAATATTTTGGAAAGGCTAAAGAATAGTTATAAATCAGGGTCATTAAGCTTCAGAGTTCAAAACAATATCCTTTACTGTTTTCTCACAAAGCTTCTGTCTTGGGTTTTGATAATATAAAAATATTTGAAAAAAATAAATAAATTACCCACGTACCACAGGGATACCTCACTTTTTAGCTGACAAGTAGATGAGGACATTATACCTGTTAAGTTGCATTTGTTTTAAATTTCTGGCTGTGAGCAGTTGGTGTGTAGTCTCTGCATCTCAGAAGCTGTTCAATTTAATACAGTCTCCCAACTAGCTAAATGTCTAATTCTTTCCTTTAAATAAAGGCTAAGTATAGTCCTTGCTCCCCTAACCCCCTTCTGAAGTGAAAAAAGATGATTTCCTAGGAGGCTATCTGTGCAATGACTCCTGGATTCTACCTGTACCAAAGTAGGTACTCAGAGGTTTCCACAGTAGGTCATTCTATATTATCCTCCTTCAATCATCTTGTGGTGTGTGGGTTTTTTTTTTCCCTTTTTTGTTTCAGTATCCCCTGAAACCATGGAGACATAACAAATTATGCAGAAATATAGGGGAAAGTAGAGGAAAAGATAGAAAAGACAATTTTACATGGAAAGTAGCCAGAATCCCTGATCATAAAGAAAGATTTTTCTCTATGCCTCAAAACTGATATGTTTAGCCCTGGTAATAATGCGTTAGAAATACTATTACTGATGACATTAAAGTACTAAAAAGTGTAGAGAAAGTGCTGGCCAGTTAAATAGAACAGAACTAAGAACTGTTTAAGATGTTCATTAAGAGTGATGCATTCTACGGCAAGATGGGACTTTCAAGAGTCTTTAGAACTGCAGAAGTAAAGAGGTGCATGTGAAGAATCTTCTCTGCAAAAAGTAAGCAAGGCTGTATATGAAGTCAGTCTATATCTCTGACTGACTGATATATCAAATATATCAAACTGAGTATGTCTCAGATGAAATATCAATACAGACACACAGCAAGGATAAACTCTTACTGTGCCGATGATACTGAAGCGTTAAAAAAAATATGTAGAATTTAATGTTTCAGAAGAATATACAGCAAGCTTTTGTGTGAGAGAACTTTAGATTGTGCTTCTTGAAGACAGCTGGAAAAGGGATAAAGGCTTGTGCATATGGCATACGTAGCTCTGTGAAAGCAATTGGAATTTAAGAAGACTAAATCTTCAGGGTGTAGAGTTAAAGGAAAGAATGACACAAACTAAGTTTTTTGTTAAAATTGTATTTGAATTATAACTTTTATCCTCTCCTGCAATCAAATCTAGAATTTTCACTTTATTTAAGACTGTTGAATTTTGGTGTAGGTGGGCTTTGGAGCACATAAATTGAATTACACTAAAACATATAATCCTTGTCGAGCCTGTCTTTAAAAAAAAAAAAAGTCATTTTCTTTTAAGTTCACACATTAGTACATAAAAAAGCATTGTGACTATATGCTCAGTTGTTAATTCTCTTTTGCTGTGAATGGATAAGATTTCCACAAGGTGTATAGGATAAATTACACATTTAACTTTGTACTTTAATGGGAGGTGACAATAAGGAAGAGAATGAATTGCCTAAACATAGACATCTACTGCAATTTGGAATTAACCAAGGGCAGCCCATCTGGTATGTCCTTTTCAGCCATCCAAAAAAGTGTGGGTTTCATATAAATCCCATGTTCTCCACTGCTAATTTGATGCCCTTGAGTATCTTAAGGCACCTCAAATGTCTCTAATGCCCATGTTCAGCTGAGTGACTCAAGTCCTAGTTCTCTACAAATACTGACGTTAGGTAGAAGCAGTTTTTATTTGATGTAGGAAGAAATAGAGAAGCAATATTTTATTTTGAAAGTTTCTTCTCCCTTCATTCTTTGTGGCAAAAGGTAATGTCCTGCCTCTCTGAAAAGACAGAGGGAAGAAAAGAAAGGGAGTTGTTCCAGAAATTGTTATAAGGAAGATGGAACAGTATTACTTAGCCTATAGAGAATATTACGTGCTCAAAGCCAGATAAAACTAAATCATTAATTATATCAGGTATAGACGTTTCTAGTAGAAGCTGTGCAAGCGCCTCTTTCTACAGTAGGGGCAGATCTGTAACAAAGTACTTACCAGCTGTTGGTCATAATTATGAGTAAGGTTTGGTGCTAGTCACAGTCAAATATTAGGGCCTGTGAAAAGTAAATGAATTAAAGACAAGTAAAATTTTTTTAAAGACTTAGGAATATATTAGGACCATATTAGGCATATTATTTAGGATTATGTTCTTGATAGTTTAAGAATATGCTCTTTCTAGAACTCAGTGATGTCTTCTGATCTGAAAGAAGATTACTTAAGAGGAAAGTTTAATGCAATTATGTTTATTTCACTAGTTGCTTTAGGAAGAAAAAATTAAATTCTTAAAATAAATACAAATGTGTTTGTTTATGTTTAAACTCCAAATGGGTTTTTTTTTTGTAACTAACAATGATTCATTTACACAGTTCCAGTTCTTTTCCATCCACTATAGATTTCCTTCCTTGTACAGAGCTTCAGATTATGTGAGGAAGGAAATTCTGCTTCCAAAAAGCATCAAAGAAATTTTTTATTTTGACAATTTTGACAAGAACTTAGAAAGGGTGTCTGAAATTAGCATTTCTCACCTATATTATTGACACTTATTATAAAGTCTCAATGGAAAACTAAAGGATTGCAGAGAGTTGCATGATATGTATGTATAATAAATACTTCTTATGATACATGATTTACAAAATAATGTAATAGTTTTGAAAATAGTGTAGCATTCCCCCCTCATCCTCTGATAAAACAGAATGTTTAATTTGCAATGAATCCACCCTGAGGCCAAGTGCTGAATGTTTCATTTACATTAAAAAGGTTTGAGAAAAAGATCAACACAAGAGATAAAGAAAAGACAGGAAAAGGGAGGGGGAATAACAAAGTGAATCAGAGTAGATATATTTGGGATAAGTTATGTAAGTCATTGGAACTCAGTTGCTACTGGAAAGAATGAGCTGGCAAACAAGAATCTCAATTAATAAAAACAAGAGAATGTCAATCTTGAAGAAATGAAGAAAATGTGTGAATTGAAAGGCGTCTTTCAAGGTAGCTTCACAAGGAAAAGGCAAGGGCTAGGTTGTCAGTTTTCTGAGCTTGTTCATTATTTTATAGCTTCTTCTGTTTCCCATTTTGTAATCAATAAATAACTCAATCTTTAATTTGCCGGAAAAAATTCTAATTTTTCAGTCTTAAGCTAATCCGATGTTAAAAATGAAAATAGGTAAAAAGGAAAGATTTGGGCCATCCTTTTTCAGAAGCATTAAATATAGTTAAAACAGTTCATGAAGGTTACCTTCTTAAGATACCTGTGGCTTACAGGTATCACCACAGGATTGGGTGACTCAGTATCTGTAACTTGGTCACTGTTTGGGTGCTGATATACCAAATCAGGCCTGACCCCCAGATGGACTTTGATCAGCTGTGAGATTATAAACAAACTGAAGATACTAATGTAGATACTTTCCAAAGCCACAAGCAGTCCTGAAATAGTTCAGCTGTTTATGAAGGAAACTGCTGACAAATTGAGCTTTTTTACTAGTACAAACCGATGGAATTAGCACAAAAAAGTTTCTGAAGTGTACCTTTGTATGATTATATAACATGCTAGAAAGAAGAATACTACAGCCTAAAATCTACTGCTACTGCTAGGATTACCATTTTACCTAATATAAATGCTTTGAATTTAAAGTGGTGGATTAATTTATAGTAATTTACATGCAGTGAACACTAAAAGCATTTAAAAATACACATCCGTAGTTTGTTATTCCAGCTAGAGTGGAAATCTTGATTGGGTGTTAGATATATACATTTTTTGAAGTCATTGATTCAATACTGATGCTGATACTGATACTGATTCTGATACTTCAGACTGCTGGATATTTTGACGCAGGTAGTCAACAAACTGACCAGAAGAGGTACTCTGTTGAATTTGTAACTCACAGATAAGGAGGAACCGGTCAAGGACGTGAAGGCCAGTGGCAGCTGTGACAGCTGCAATCATGAGTTGGTAGATGTCAGGGGGAGGCCGAGTCCAGTAGCCCAGCAGAGGGGAGGCTACAGCAGCTCCATGCCCCTGCAACACACAGCACTCACACAAACACAAAGGGCACCAGCAGCTTCACCCATTTCCCCTTTCTGGTTGATGATGTGGAAGGTCCATTACTGGGACCTAGATACGGGATGCTGGATCCCTCCAGTAGCTGGCCTTAGACACTCAGTCTACCCATTATATAACTCTTGAATTCCTAGTCTGTCCAGTCATTGGCACCTGAACATGAGAACCCCAAACGCCTGCAACCCTCCTGCAGCTGCTGATACACACCCCCTAAATATACCAACACACCTACACCCACACACATATTTCTGAGTAGCTGGCCTTGGTCATGTAGCCAGTAGCTGGTCCGGGATCCTCATTCTTTCCAGACGCCTCACCCCTAGACACACACATATGCACATAAGCAGGTCTCCCAGTTGGTCCTACAGTTTCCCTAGCAGTTGGCTGGGACACCCATGGTCCTTTCAGTAGCCAGCTCCTCCTCTGATTTCATCCTTAGAGATACATATGCACCTGGATCCCAGGTCACTTCACAGTTTGGTACTGTTTGATATTCACTAGTGATTGCGCACTGACTTGCATACCCTTATTCGCTCCAGATGGTGGCACCGTGGACACATTGGCCCTGTGACCTGTGGTCCCACTCCAGGTGCAGGCACTTGATTTCACGTACTCTGGTTTCTCCAGCTGCTGGCATCACAAACACCTGGGTTCCTGTGACCAATGATTACACCTCCACACATATGCACACACAGAACAGAGCGTCCTTCGCCCAGGAAAATAGAAATGGAATTTAATCGGAAGACAGAACAAACTGCACTGATTAGGCACAGGCTATGATCAGACAAGTGTGTTGATCAGCCTTGTTTACACTGAACTGGCCCCTTTTATTCCCTTATCCCTCTATTTTCCCACATTTCTTCCTCTCCAAACCACCATGATGCTTCCCTTTCTCCACCTTTGGTTCCTCCCTTATGCATACCCATCATCAGTCTCACACAGACCCAAAGTGCTATTCCTCTGCATACCACAACGTGTCTCAAACTCCTTAGGCAGTGCTCTCCTCGGTTCAAAAGTGTCCCAGAGAGCTGCTCCCACTGACTCACTGTGAGGGGTTTCACACCTGGACCATGGGGCTGATGCTCTCCTGGGACAGCACTGGGATGAGCTCAGACAGGGTCTCTGTTCTCTGACTGGGTTATTGGGGTTCCCCTACCTACCTTTGTGCCTCTTTGCTCCTTTGTGTGTGTGGATACTACCCTTTCACAGGTTGACTGTGTTCCTGCAATGGTCCTGGAAGTAGCTGGGGGAAAGTACTATTTGAATTGCCCTGTATGATATTGTGCCTCTTTGGTCCTTTGTGGATGTGCAGATGAGCTGCTTATCACATAGCTGAACAGTAGAGTTTAAAATCCTGATAGTGAGGAAGATAAATAATAGGATTATTACCCTGGACGTCAGGAAAGCAGATTTTAGCTTGTTCAGGAATCTGCTTGGCAGCATCCCAGGTGAGACAGCCCTAAATGGGCCCGGGAGAGCTAACTGGGCTTCAGCGTCCTCAAAGCACAGAATGACAGGCATAGCAGATGGCAGCATGGATAAACATACTCAGATGCAAAAAGGAAGAGCACAGAAAGCAGAAGCAGGAATGGGCTACCCGAGAGAAGTAAAAAGGTATTGTTGGAGCATGCAGGAATGGAATTAAGAAAGCCCTTTGTCTCTGTTGGAGTTGAAACTAGTTGAAACAAAGACTGTGGGAATAAAGAAGAAGAAGAAGTTAGGGGCCATGTAAGTACACTAGTCCATGAGATCAGAGGGGATGCATCTAAGAGCTCTGAAGAAGCTGTCCAATATCACTGTGAGATTGCTTTCTGTCAGCTTTGAAGGGACATGGTGACCATGAGAAGTTCCTGATGATGTAAAAAAGGCAAACCAACTTGAAGAAGGGCAAGAAGGTGAATTCAGGTAACTACAGTCTAGTCGGTGTCATCTCAGTCCTTCGGAAGATTATGGAAAAAATAGTTTTGGATACCCTGAACATGAAGAACAAATAGGTGATTGGGAAGAGACAAAGTGAACTTACTAAGGTCAAATCTAATTAACAAGAATTTAGCCAATAGGTCAGAGGAAATGATCCTTCCCTTTTGGCACTTTCGAGGTCACACCTAGGGTACTGTGCTCCATTCTGGACATAATACAAGAAAGACGTTGAAAATTTGAATGAATGAAAATTGGAATAAGTGCAGTGGAGAGCCACCGATATGTTTAAGAGTTCAGGGCACATGATGTACAAGGAGAACGATTTTGTTTAGCATTAAGAAGAGATGGCTAAGGGAAGATCTTATTGCTGTCTTCAAGACTGAACTAGACTGTTCTTGGAAGTGCAGTGGCAGAAAAAGAGGAAACAGACACAAGCTGCAGTGAATGAAATTCTAATTATATTTGAAGAAAAAAAATCACAACGAGGGTGGTCAAACCCTGGAGCAGGTTGGTTATATGCGCAATCTCTATCCTTGGAGATATTTAAAACTTACCTGGACAAGGCCCTGAACAACCTGAATTAAGCTGATCCTGCTTTATATACAAGCTTTTCCCTACCAACTTAAGTCTGTGCCTCTATTATGAAATTACGTTTGAAAAGTATTTTGCAGGCTACATGACATAGATCATTGTTCATTACAGTATTATTCTGCGATTGCATTTTGCAAGAATTCAGACGCAATCATTGCCCAGCAGAAATTAATGTTTGTATCATGGAACATTCTACTCTGATAACCTAATTAAAAAAAAAAAAAAAGAGAGAGAGAAAAATTAAGAGGAGTGAGGAGACAATGGAAAGCATCTGAAAAGTGTAAACAGCTCATAAGAAAAGTTACAAAGAGTGAAGCAAGCAATTTATTTCTGTGACTGAACTTGTTTGTAATTTTTTTTACAGTTCTCTAATACATAAGATGAACATGGGCTAAATTATTGAACTTTGTAATTTGTAATAGACAATTTTAATCTCTACTTAAGTACTTCTGTGCTAGTGCGAAGGGTCAAAAGAATTCAATACAAAAATTTGTGTTAATGTTTAGATTAGAGTGGCTGTAGGGATCATATAAATAATTAATTTATTTGTGAACAGCAAAGGATAGAAACAACTAGAAATTCCTTAGTCATCAGGTAGAACTTCATGTAAATGTAAGAAATCATATGTGATACTTAAATAGGGCTGATTTGTTTGTTGTTGCTTTTTTCCACAAAATGGGGCCTTTTTCATAAGACGTTGATGGGGATATTAGTGGAAAATTATATATTCTGTCTCATAATGTCACATTTATTAAAAACATTTAATGTATTCAATGATAAGATAAATTTATTAAACATCTTTATCAATATCCTGCATGGATATCTTTGCTTTAGTGAAATGAGAAAGAAACAAAGAGACAAAACAAAAGATACTTGCTAAAGGTTCTTTAAACTGACATCACCTGAAGCCGGATACCTACGGATATAATTCATTATAGAATCATAGAATCACAGAAAAGTTGAAGCTGGAAGAGCCCTCTGGAGATCATCTAGACCAACCTTCTGTTGAAAGCAAGGCCTTAGTTTAGAATTTCCAGACCTCTATCAGGCTGAGTCTTGAATGTTTCCAGTGAAGGAGACTTAATCACTTCTCTGGAGAACCTATTCCAATGCTTCATTGGTGTCACAGTGGAGAATTCTTTTCTTATATCCAGACAGAATTTTCCCTGAGGCAGAAGCAACTTGTGCCTCTTGTCTTTTGTCCTGTCACTGTGCATCTTTGTGGAGAGTAGCTCCATCTTCTCTAAAGCTATCTTTTAGGTAATGCAAGACCGTGATTAAAGGCCTCCCAATCCCCAGGGGTTTCCACTACCCCAGGCGTGTCCTAAAAAGTGCTGAGCAGAGTGGAATAATCACATCTCTTGATCCGGTGGCTATGCTCCTGCTGATTCGGGAGGCTGTTGACCTTCTTTCCAGCCAGAGTGCTGCTGGCTCACATTCAGCTCACTGTTCCTCAGGACCCTCAGGGCCCTGTCAGTGGAGCTACTCCCGATACACCAGTCCCCAGCCTGTAGTGCTGCTAGGGAATTTCTGTTCCAGGTGCAGGATTTTATCTTTGTTAAATCTTGTGCAATTCTTGTTGGCCTATCTTCCAGCCTGCTGAGGTAACTCTGTATGGTGGCTCTTCCTTCTGGCATATTTATTTCTCTTCCCAGTTTAGTATCATTTGTAAATTTGGTGAATATCCAAATTATTCATAAAAAGATTAAACAGTACTGGAGACAGTACTGACCTCTGAGGAACTCCACTTGTGCCTGACTGCCAGTCCAATTTTGAGCTATTAACTAGCACCTTTTGAGCTCAGAAGTTTAGCAAGCAAGCACCCATTCTGTTGTTCTTATGTCCGGTTCATATCTTACTAGCTCATTAGCAAGCATAATGTGGGAGACCAGATCAAATGCCTGGCTAAAATCAAAGTGGATGACACCCACAGCTCTCCCTTCATCCACTGAGCTACTTTTTCATCATAAAGGGCAATTATGTAGACTTCAAAAATATTTATTATTTTAATCAGGTGTCACTGGCATGAATTTTAATCAATCAGTGATGATCTGAATTATCTGACTTAATTACCTGATTATACTATGTTTAAGCATTTCTATGACCTTTTCATATCTAATTTACATATCTAAAAGGAATTAAACACATCTATCACAAGATAACCTTTTACAGTATGAGATCACTTGCTTTATACAAGTGGTCAAGTTAATTTAGGAATCCATTACCCACTAAATTTAGATCATAGAATCCTTGCCAACAAAGCTGCACTTTTTTTTTTTTGACTTAACACCTCCTAAATGCTGAATGCTGAGTTAAGATGCATTATATTAAAACAGCTATGTTTTTAGCAGCACATTGCAAAGCATATTCCTTTTTATAGGAATTTTACTTTTCTGAGAGCATTTCTGCCTTTGAAGGGCGGAATATGTGGTTAAAATAGCCACAGCAGTGGCTGTGGTTTTAGCAGTGGTTTTAGCAGTTATGTACTTTTCAAAACTTGCGTGAATGTGCACTTCCTTTGAGTTAGCCTTGTATATTTGATTTCAGAAACTGAGTTTCATTTACAGCTGTCAATTACTTTGACTTCATCATGTATTTTTTTGCATTCATGCAATCCTTTCATGCTGAAAGTTCTTGTTTTTCTTATAGAAAGATATACAAAAAAAGGACACTGTTAGGAATGGCATGAAGTAGAAAACATCCCTAACATTCCTCAAGGATTCCTCCTTTTAGTCCCTAAACAAACATGTTACTTGAATATATTTTTATATTTTCCTGAGTTCTAGAGTAAAAATCCACAGAAATGGTCGAAAAATTACTGCTTATTTTTTCTTTCAAAATCTCATTCTGAATTCACAGTAATTTTACCATGACTAGTAGAAGAGTAAGAGAATAGAAGTGAGTATTTTGTCACAGGCATATATTTACATTTCTGGCTGAGCAGGACGAAGGAACTAATCACAAATTTTTCTCTCATTAATCATCTCTTTGCTAATGTGTGTTAATGGATGCATTCGATTCTTAACAACAACAGCTATTTAACCTCAATTGAAAATGATCTTGAAATGTGTGAGGAAATTTGCTCCCTTTTCAGAAATTAAATATTGAATCGTAATTTTAAAATATCTACTAGAGAATAATTAGTCTAAGACTTTTTTTCCATAATAAGCTAAAAAGGTCTCAATCCAATGGCCTTAGTACTATATAAGACTTAATTATTTATTGCAGTGTTTGAGACATGTATGATTTTTTCTATGCTAGATCCTGAAGACAGGTTCATTGTTTTGCTTTCTGTTCAGAAGCTGAAGCATTTTAGTCTGGATGCTGAAAGAATCCTGTTTAAAATGGTTTATTACTATCATGAGACTAATCAGATTAAGAAAAGGAAAAATGATATCTCATCTTTTCTGACAGTCTCAATGCTGTTCAAAAAAACATGTAGGAAAGTAGGCCTATTCTCTTTCATCACTTCAGGAGCAAAGTACTGTAAAGTACTGTGCCCAGAATATGGAAGCCTCAGAAAATAAGGAGTGCAAGGACAGAAGGATTAATAATGACATATTCTTGGGTATACGTACAGTTTTACCATTTATTAGAGTATCAAAGTTGTTAGCATTTTTGCACAAATAAACCTATTTATTACAAATGCTTTGTTCCTTGTAATTTGAACACATATTTGGATGAAAGAAAATTAGGTTGCAAGTGTCTTCAGAGATGATCTGATCAGCTCCTCTAAAGTTTGGCAGAAATAGCCAGGCCTAAATCTATTTCCAGAGATGCTTTTCTAGAGATGCTTCTCTAACTTACTTTTTTTTTGTTTTTAATTTTCGCTGATAGCCATTACGCTTATCATAAAAACATCTTCCTAATGTCTAACCTAAATGGCCATAAACAAAATTCTAATCTATCTCCCCCATGTCTTTCAGGAAGAATTTTGAATTCCTTCCTTTTGACAGTTATTTTTCATGTATTTGAATAAACTATATCAACCACCTCTGAAGCAAACAAGCCCACATCTTCTGATGATTTATGATAGTGCTTTTTTTTAGACTTTTAGCCATTTTCATTGGTCTTCTCTGGATGCTATCTCTTCTCTTTAAGTGAAAATATTTGAGTCAAATTCTTGGTCAAGTGTCTAACTGTAAGTACATATAGAGTCCCATTTACACTAAGTGAATGAAGCTTACCTATATGCTTTTCTGAACTAAGGTGTATATTTATAATTAACTAATATCCTCAGATATTGTAAACTGTACTCTGTTGGTAGATGTGATAATTTTAGTATATGACATTAAGCTGACATCCTGGACAATTCTTTAAAGAAACCATCAAAGACTATTACAAAGGTCTTGAGTAGTTACATTATTACATAGCAGTGATCTTGCAAATTACAGAACTAACTAATATTATGGCTATCTATATTTTCTCTTTCCTTCTAGTACAACAGAAAATATTTAGTTTTTCTCTGAAGAAGAGTTGCATGATGTTTCAACGTGCTGTATATTGAATTCTATTCATTTTACCTCTTTTACAGTAGACTCATTAAATTGCAATTGTCGTGTGAGTAAAATGAGGAAAACCATTTTAAATTTAAAGATTGTGTTAGAAATGTGTGCTTGTGTTAGTATTGGTATTACTATAAATAAATATGACTAACCATGGTATTAACAAATAACAAGTTCTAGTTTATTCACTTGGTTATAGCTATGGTTATATCTATGAGAAGCCACACAGCAAAAATTACTCTGTATCAGGTCACAGCTACATAGGCTAGCTTTAAGTTTTTTGTGTGAAATGGATGCTCAAAGAAAAATAGATGCACTCGGCAACTTTTTCGAACTGAGGTTACACAGCATAAGTGATTCTGAGAGTAATAACCCAAATATTGAAAGAACAAACTGCACATGTACAGTTCCATCAAAACTAATTAATGATTTGTATTTACTGTCTGAAAATGCATATAGTTCTTTGGGCTGTAATAATTTGATGACTACAATGTGTACTATTACCCTAGATGACACTATTCTTACATTAGGCTGTCAATTCAAATGTACATGCAATTCATAAATCTCTTGAACATGTGGAACTGTGGACAGAATAGAGGATAGATGGGGAAAGAAAAGTTGAAGGAAAAACCTGAATAGCTAAATAAATGATTGTAAGGAACAGAATATCTGCTTGTTTTATCACAGATAAATGAAATGTGCATGCAAATGTATACATGAACTCTGATATATTACTTTTCAGTTTGAATAGATTCTCGATTTCTTATTTCCTGAAAGAGCGTCATAGATTCTGTGTGAACACCAAAAATATCTGTTAAGCCATTAATAAATACCCATTTTTATGTAGTATAATCACCAAATATCATCTTTATATTTTGGGACCGCTTTCTAATGATAGTCACATCTCTCTCTTAGTTATCCGTTCTGTCACCAGGTTGGACAATTAATTTAATATCTAGGTCTATCCCTTATTTATGGATATTTTCTCTTTCTTTTAAAGGTCTTTCAGAGCTCAGTAATGTAAGGCAGCATTTAGCATCATCTAGTTATTCAAAAACATAATATAAGCTACTCATAAATGGTAAGACTTTTCTGGCCAATATGGAAAAAAAAATGCTACCTAGGCTGAAATGTTATCTGAAATGCAGAATTATCTCTCAGCATATGGGAAAAGGGCATATCATACCTTAAAGATAAAGGTTTTATTAAAATCGTTTTCTTTTGTCAGTATGAGGTAAATGTAAGAACCCATCAATTTCAATTAAAATTTTGGCTCAGTGCAAGGAATGCACTGCGGGACACATAAATCATTGCATACTTACGTTTGAATTTGAGCATTTGTTTATTTATTTATTTCATGTAAACAGCCTTTATATTAAACTTAGAAAAATATAAGAGCAAGAAACATAAATAAGATCTGATTTTCACCAGTTTTGAATTCTACCAGGAACAAGCAATGCTGTGTTTATGGTTCCTAATGAACAAGACTCTGATTTGACATTAAATTTTCTATACTGATTTATTATTTTACCCTGCTATGTGGGACCCTAAACCACATGTTTATATTTCTACATAGCATGAAAACAGCATGAAATCAGTGCAGGTCAGTTGTCAGTTACCTTTACTACTACCTAAAAGCTAAATTTTAGTAGCTGTAGCAATCACTCATTAAACTAACAAATTTCTTATTTCTTAGGCTCAGAACCTAATACCGAGTGCTGAAATGTTTTGAGAGTTAACGCTGAAACAAGCAAGAGGTGTACTATTTACACCTGAAGATATTTGGTAGGCAAGGCAATGAAAGATGGTGAGGCAAAGCTTACTGTTATGACAGAAAAGCTGTTCAATAAAATAAGAAACCGAATAAGACTTCTGTCCTCATATTGTCTCATATATTGTATATATGCATTGTACTGAGAACGGTGCAAAACCTCTGGAACATATCTGTGTTGAGATGGATGCTGTCAATCAGGTGTGTGCCCCCGATAATGAAAAAGAGAAATTGCTGTTTGGAAATGATTTGTTATTGAAGTTCTGTCCACTTCTAAACTTAATCCATAAAACTATTTGATGCTGATAAAGGAACAATATTCCATGTAGTAGCCTGATAAGAGAGAGAAAGTATGAAATACTGTTATTTGCTGTCACAAGAAGATCCACAGCTTCTGTTCTCCTTTTTGCATCCTACCTGCTTTCTTGGATTCGTTTCTTTGAATACACTGTTTTTCTGACTAGTCATTTAACTCCTAGCGCAGCTTGTTCTCAGGTAAAAATTTGAATTTGCTTTACATTGTATATGAAGGCAAAATCTCTGTGTAGGAGAGAGAATAAGACTAGTTTAAGTTTCATTTTAGTTTCCCCGCTGCAGTTGTACTAATTAGAACAGTGGATAGTGGAGGCAGAAGTTACAGATATCTAAAGCTGAAAGGCATTGCAAAGAATTATTTTTTTCCTAAAGAAAATTCCAAAAGGACAAAGAAATGCTAAAAACAAAAAAAATTTCATTTTGAGAATTTGTTTTGAATGAGATCACATAAAGGTCCCGTTTGCTATGCAGAGATGAATAACACTTCACGTTTGTTAAGGCGACTTTTAAATGAGATCAATATGAAAAAAGAAAAATCAGTGTTTGCTAATAATTGCTACTCTTATCTGAATACAGTTAAATCTCTACATAGTGGCAAGCCCTACTGGCACTCATATGTACCATTGCTTTTCTAAGGTTTAATACCGGGCAAATAGGTTCAACATCAGGGCAAAATTTTCCATTTTAACCAAAGGCTGTCTTTCCCTCTCATCCCTATCAGTAAACTTGGGACAATCAATTTTTAACACATTTCCTTTTCCCCTATTTATGTTATGAACTTTCTGGAGCAAAGAAATTCATTTACAATCCATTATAATCAGACACTGAACTTTGTTGACTTTAGACATCATATATCTGTAGCAAGTTGCAGTTAACTGAAGACGGACACAATAAAGGACAATATACTGCAAGCTTTTAATGAGCTTTTATTCTTTCACAGAATACTTGGTTCATGGTAACAGTCACTGAATCTCGTAGTTTCTTGTAATTTGACATTAATCCCACATCAACAGCTATAAACTAGGAAATGAAGAAATTTGAACAGATTGTAGAAGTGTAAGGCTGAAAGGGATCTCAAGAAGCCACCTAATACATAGTCTACATTTATTACATTATTCCCCTCTAGTTTGTCTAAATTATTCTTAAAGATTTCCAGTGATAGAAGCTCCATTATTAGGCATTTTCTTTTACTAGAACAAACAAACAAGCAAACAACCAAATAAACAAAATCTATTCCTTGAAACCTGTATACTCCAAAAGCCAGGGTGATTTAATACTGAAAATGCATGAAGACATTGGAAACAAGATATTTTTGTTTAGAGATATTAAATCTAGACATGTGAAAAGTATTATTTCAAAATAAACAGACTTATTATAAAAAAAATTTTCTCATACAATATAATAGCCTGAAAAGTTTTTAGAAGAGCGTCCTTCATTCTTCTGAGTCTATCTTTCATCTTCATCAGACAATCTTGAATGTTAATGCTATGTATAATTTCAAGCTGGTATACTAGCTTGTATTTTATATGTGATAGTGGTGATGAACATTGAAGGCTTTTTGCGTAAGGAACAAATAATTCTTCTATTCAAATAGTCTAAATAGTTCTGGTTATAATGGATTTCCGCATCTGAAGTAAAGGATATGTTCCTTATACTTGTAGAGTTTTACTGAGAAAATAACACAAAACAAACAACACAAAAAACAACAACCACTCCCCAAACAAACTTGCATTAAATACTAAAGTAAATGTATTTTAATAGTTTGTTAAAAAAAAAAATCTATCCAAAATTGCAAGAAACTAAAGGATATTCTTCTGAAATCTGAAATTCTGATTTGATTTAGATAGGAAAGAACATAAGGCACATAGTGTCATTTGAGTTGGTCCACTCCTTAAGTGTAAGTTAATTATAGATGTATTGCAAGCTCTGGAACATCCTTCTATCTTCAAAGATTAATATCCCCATTCAGCTTTTATTTTAAATTGTATTGTCAAATACCAACCAAGTGATCTTCCAGTATGTTAGAGATGAGACCCATTAGCTATAATACTATGTTGCTGATAGCATCTGGTACAAAAGTTACCAAAATCTCTTTCATTTTATTTTTGTTTATTTTTTATTTTAATTACAGCCTGGTTTCAGGTAGAAATTTTAGAGATCTTAATCAGTAAATTACTCCTGTAAGAAAGACAAATAACCCATCCAGAAGTATTATGAATTTATGCCCTGAAGATCAGTTTTTTCTAAATTTTGCCCCCCGAAAATTTATCCTCATCACCAAAAATGTTTTGATTTTCCTGCAGTAACCAAATAATCAATAGGGATATAAATTTCTCAGGAATGTGCTGTTGGTATTAGGCAGGATATGCTCCACAAAACAGAAAGATTAGGAACCATACTGAAGGGAAATTTGAGGCGATATGAACAAACAATATCTACATGCTGTGACAAAGATTGTAACAGAACAGAATTTGCTATTCTAGTACGAAATTTAATAACGATATTTGAATTTCTACTTGCTGCAACTGTAGACACAACTGCCTGATTTTTTTCTTTAATGAAGTTAAATGAGTTATAATTAGATAATGATATTTTAAAAACAGCTGAGATAGGGTTCATCTCCCTAACTTTAGATATCTATCTAGTCATTTAGCCTTTTTTCAGTCAGTAGATGGAAGGATTTTCCATTTTTTTTCCACACCTAAGGGTATTCTACAACAAAGAGATGAAGAATCCCTGAGAAGTACCTTTTTCTGTGGTTGTAAGAGTAGTTTATGTGATCTGCCAGAATTAAGATGTCTACATTATAGGGATCTGAAGGTAGTTGAGCTGAATCTCATCTAAGACTCAATATAATTCTATGATAATTGAAAGACAAATTTCAGACAAATTGTGAAATCGAAAATGATGAACCAGGGTATATAAATAACTGGTAGATTAGTAAGACATAAGCCTTATAACAGCTATAAACATTTGGAATTGCACAAATACAGGAGTACAACTATTCTATAGAATAGAATAGATAGAGTCACCCCTATCCTGAATTTCTCTTGGAGAAAAAAATGTTGACTTGTTTTCTTTAGCTTCTCAGAGTGAAGAGAAACTTCAGAACGGCCGACTGTTTCAATTTCTTTCAAATTTTGTGGAAAGCCCTGCCTACAGCACAGAAATATGTACATACACATGTACACAATATGTACAGCACGTATGTAGACAATGGCTTCCAAAAGATCCACATTTAATTAATCTATACACTTATCAAAATACTATCTTTTTCTTGTACAAGTCTAAAAATTCCACTTCACTATTTAATTTGTTCTGAAAAAGTAATAAATCTCAAGCTTAAAACTTATCCTAAACAATCCAACATACCTTCCAGTTAATATGTAATAAATAACCAAATCTGGGAAATCCCAATATGGACCAAGCTTATTCTGAAGCATTTTGCCATGATCTGTACTGAGACCTGTACTGTCATGTATTTTTTTTACTATGCAAAATTATTCACGCCAGACAGTCTGTGATGGAGACACTCTATCTGAATGTTACTTTCCCCCTTGTTATTGTCATCACAGTTTCACATTTCAGTTTTGTACTGAAGAGTTTAGCTTTTTCAGCCAGACTCATCAAACTGGGATGGTAATTCTTAATTCTGGTTCATCAGTTTGAATAGCATTTTTTTTTCTCCATTGAATCTATTAAGTGGCCACTCTACATGGTCTAAATAACATGATTATGCAGATATATTGAACTCACTACACATGTGCTGTAGAGTTATTGCAAATGTCTCAGATGTGTAGGATATATTCTGCCTATATGGATTTAATGGATTGCATAGATACAGTAGGACCAGATTACAGTAGATTTCCTGTGAAAGTAAATATTACCTATGCCTGGGTAGCAGGTCTAATTCTGGAACTGTTGATAGATCTCCACTCTCCAAATATCAATGTATTATAAAACAAATTAGACCAATATATAAGGCACAGGAGATAAGCACACAAATTCTACTTACTATGATTAACAGGATCTGTGTGAATTCCTCTTTAACATCCACCTTAAAATTTTACTTCTGAGTTTCTCTCTTCCTGTGGTTACACTGATAGACATCAATATCTTTAAATATCATTGTTATGCCGACAACCTACAGATTTATTGCTACTTGAGGCTAATAATTCCTTGATAAATGCTTTTTCTGCACTTCAAGAGTGTTTGATGGAGATTCAGCAGTGGATCTATTCCAGCAAGCTATCTCTTAACCTCTTGGAAACTGAATTATTATCGTATCTCCATCTACTTGAAAAAACTGTGTGGTGCCTGCCTTTAAGCCTTTCTGTATCTGCTGCAAATTTAAGGAATTACTATCCAAGCTTAAGTCCTAAAAGCATTCTGATTTAGCACCTGAATGCGTTTTTTAGCATTGAAACAGTGGCAATTGCCTTGGATTATTGTTTCGACAAGTTCCCAGCAAAAGACCCATAGACTTCAGAACTGAAAATGTATGATCAATGCAATGAATCTCTTTTATCTCTCATACAAGGATTCTGTACAGCAAATGTGACTAGCAAAAGTAAACGTCCTTATTATTAAGACTAAGTATTTCAAATGCTTAAATCTCTTACTCTTTAACATGAAATCTAATCTTGTATCTATATTTCATCTTCTCCATTCTCTCCTTCAAATCTTTGGTGTTGCTACGGACTTGACCTAGAGATATCCATAATTTAATATTTGTGGAATGAATGGATACAGATATAGATATTTTTTTCCTTAATTTCCTTAAGATTATCTAAACAGTATGAGAAATACACATTACAGAAGACTTTGAGGACAAGTAGACGAAGTTTTTAAAGAAAAAGAATAATTTGTTGTTATAATCAGCATCTCTATTGCTTTATGAGAGGCATTTTAGTTAGCATTGGAAGGAAATTCACAAATCAAGTTTGTACCAAGGGGTAAAATAACTGATAGGGAGAGACATATTAGCTTTAAATTAGGGAGGCGCCAACTGTGTTTTCTAAAATAGTCAGCCAGCTTAGTCTGAATCCATAAAAAGTAACTGACTTTGTTTTCAATATATATTTCAACATGTTAAGAGACACAAAACATAGTTTTGAGCTGTCTGCAGCCTGTGGAATTAGTAGAAAACTTAAAAAAGAGTAATACAGTTTTTGACAAAATGATATCTTATGTCATGTAGGCAGGACCGGCATTCTTAGACCTCATCTACAGAAGGATTGGTGGTACAATGAGTAAATATTGTACCATCTTTACCATTATTTTCCACAGATGTACACTTATAGAAGCATTTTAAAGACAACTTCATGGAACAGAACACTTTCCCTGATTTTTTGGAAGAACACAGATGGCTAGTAACACTGGGCCTGCAGAGTGTGGACACTTTAGATTGCTTTTTACCAACTATGTAGTTCCAAATTGAGTCGTAGACAATTCAAAGGCATTTTGAATAACTAGATTATTCTCAAAAGATTCTCAAAATTAGTCAAGAAATCCTATCAAAATAAATAAATGCCGAAAGCGATAGGTCTACTGCTCTGAATCACAAATCTGTACTTTTTTGTGGGTCTGTTACTTCGCAGAAGGGCTGAAGCAGTATAAAGGAACTCTTAAACTCGCATTATTACATGAAGTGAGAAATATTCTACTTCAAACATTAAAGATTTCAGGTAGAATGGGGGAAAGAATTCTTCTACTCCTTGTTATCTCTGGAAGGGTTAATTTACAGCCTTAGGGTATATTAAGTTGGTATAGTAAGTTTTAGACTATGGTATTCTCTGCTAGAGTGAAATGTAACGGCTGACATATGTTGGCTGGAAAAGATATGCAAGCTATAAGACTTAATCCTCCCCATTAACATTAAAGGGAATAGGTCTGGAGCTGAAAATGCAATTTAGTTAACAGAAAGAAGTGCTAAAACCTCTTAGATCATCATTTCAGAGAAATGGTTCTGAATTGGGAAATGAGCAGGAAAAAAATTAAATTGGACATAAAAACTTGAGTGTTACTAAATGAAAGAATTTATTGGGAGTATCTAATTAGTTATGTAGTTTATTTGGACCAAGCAGACCTTACATAGATTTTGATTAAAATGTGTTACTAATAACATGTCCAATAATGGTAACTTGCATGCAATCAAGACATGTAAAAGCAAAAGAACTGGCAGTGCATTTTCAGTGAATGCCACAGGTTCTTTTTTTTTTTATTTAATTATGTACCTTTACATGCTCAGAGACGAACTGCAATACAAGATCTTGAATCTTGAAAGTTGAAAAATTAGCTTCCTCAAAAATAAATGAATCAATGAACACTGTTTTTTTAAATAGGAACATGATCTCTAAAACAAATAAGCACATTGTAAAAGTACTTTAAAGTATTGTAGAGTAGAAGACCAGCTAAAATGTTGTGCAAATTATTCAAATCTTTCGTATGATTTCAGATGTCTATTTGCATTTTTAAAAATATTTGTATTTTATGGAAAATATATTTATGCTAAACATACACATAAGAATTACAGTACACGTTCATTAAATATAATAATTTATTAACTAAATATATTTAGCGAAACATATTAATTGAATAAAAATATAGGTGTATATATAGAGCCCATATACGTGCACAAACACACATATATACATATACTTAAAAAGTCATACACAAAATTCAAATTCTTTGCACTGAATATTAATCTTTATAGCTCTGTTTCAAAAATCTGCTGACATGAAAAAGAGTTTGTTATAGGAATTGTTTTTATTATCATATAAACAAAGTTTTTTCTAATGCCACTCAATTATTTGATAATTATAAAAGGTAGTATGCACTAGCTCTGTCTAGAATTAAATTGGATATTTTCCTTTAGTACAGTGGTAGTGTGATTGATTTCTCACCTGCTATCCTAGTCAAGAAAATTCAAGAACAGTGCTGAAGTTATAAAATCTTATTTGCCTACGCCTCATAAAAAACAAACAAAAAACAAAAACAGTCTTATTCTGCTCTATTATGAGAAATATATGTAGAACTGGAGAGCTGAAAAGGAATGAAATGTCTTAAGAAGTGTCTGTCTCATAGTTACATATGATATCTCTACTTGGTATTCCCAGCTTTTATACCCAAAGACCGCTTGAGCTTTCTTATCTACTGCTTGGCAATAAGAACAGTGTTTAAATGGTTAACTGCTATAACTGTAACTCTCTCTCAGAGCTATTGCCCTCTAGGATCAATAGGCTGATCTGGTAGACATGTGTACCAAATACGCACTGCCAGAGGTTAGACCCTTCGTTGAATGCAGTAAGAGATGCTTTTGTTTTAAAAAGGAGCCAAAAGGAGGGGCTGAAATGTTGTACTGGAGTTAGTATATAGCACAAATTTTATAGTTTATGCAAAATCATCAAAGGCTGTGAAAAGAGAATCCTAGAAATAAGTTACCCCTTCAGGTTATGTATCAGATGACTGCCCACATGGGGCATTCCACACGAGAGCATCCTATGTTACGTTTCATAAAGCTACATCATTCCTCTGCTGCTGTGTAAGTGAAGATACAATGTCTATATATTTATTTCGTATTTTGTCTTGCATACAAGCTTTCATATAAATCAATAAGATTTTGGACTGAGTAAATATTGATAAAGATTTCTGTTTGACTTGGGTTATTTTGTACTAACAACAAAAGTAGTTTAACTCTTTAATGTGTTTTGTCAATAACAGTAAATTCAAAACCTTAAAAAGCATGATAGAAAAATGACCCATTCTTGTTTACAGCTTGTTTCTAATGCTTTTCTGAGGATTTTTTTTAGTATTATTTTTTAAAGATCTGTAAAAGTTTACTAGCATGTTTATTGCCGCCTATCTCGACAAAACCTGTACCTGTTTCCCAATTCAGAAAAATTGTCCTTTTTCACTTTAAAATGTTTAGAAATCATCATAACTTCTCTTTAAAAAAAAAGTATTTTCCTCCAAGGATAAAATTGGGTTATTTATCCACGGGCTTACTTAATGAGGACTTTCTAGGGTAAGTAATCAATCATTAAAACAAGATACCCCCTTTCACTGTATATTAGAATTGGACCATACAAGGCTAAAGGGCAAGAATTCAATGGCTTTATTTAAAAAAGAGATTACTGTGCAATGAGTGTACTAAAAACTTTCTTTGGTAATTTGCTTGTATTTATTTGTCTCAATTCTATTTCATCTCATAACTTTATTTCCCTCTTGATGTGCCTTAAAGAACTCTTCAATTAATGACCGCTTGTTGCTTAGCACAGTCCAGGGGGCACCACTGAACACAGTAGAACAGATACAGATTAAATTGGCAGAAGCATGTTGAACCTCATCACAAATAAAACAAAACAAGAATCCTAAACTGCTGTAAAATTTCTGTTTTAGTCATTGAATTGTGTAAAATCTCCTATTAGGCCAAACAAATCAGTAGAAAAGTACATTGCACAGAAAAATCCTATCCTGAAAAGAATGTGAGATGCCCTAACAGGCCTTTTCCACCCCTAATTTTTATGACTTGGCAATTCTGTTTTTTAAAGAGCTTCACTCTTTATCACTTGCAAGAAGTGCAGAATATGGACTTAATATTTTGGTTCTAAAGCATTGGTTAGATAAGATTTTCCTCTTCATGGTAGATATGGAGAGAGCTCACTTACTGAACAAAACAAGACACACTGCTTTCAAATAAAAAAGATAAAATACAGCTGAGCATGTAAGTAAGAGAATCATTAACTTATTTCAGAAGATGGAGAAGCGTTTGAGCTTACTGAGGATTGAGATATTTGGGAATCACGACCAGCAGGCACTGTGTCTTGCAGTAATACTATACCCACTGGAGGATTTTTGAAGCAAAATAAGGTACTTATCATGTTTGTATAATAATTATTAATATTTCTACAGAATCTGGAAGAACTTTGTCAGCTTTTGATCAATTGATTCCTTCATGTGAAAGAATTAAGATTTGCAAATTGCACAGATAAAATTCTAAATCACTAAATTCACAGACGATGTGAGACAATACATTTGGGAAATTCTGTACCCCAAATTTGGCCTTAGTATTTGCAATAAACATTGTGTCAAAGTAAATGAGAAGGAAACAGGTTTTCCCTCTCTAAAGGCAGTTGAGTGCTGTAACCCTGATCTCTGGAAGCTATTGTAGCTTGACGATTGCTAATGACTATGTCTTCCTCTATAAAAGCTAAGCAATAGCTGAATGCAAATTAGAATAAATATTTATTATAAACTAGAAGGAATATTTATTGCTTAACAATAAAAAAAATGGTTGAAATTTTCAGTCCTAGGGCTGCACTTAGTTCTTTTGCAAATCTTCCTGTGCCTCTCTCTTTATTCTGTACCTCCAAAATACTCTGTATCCATATGGATACTTTAAAAGTCCACATGCATACCTATGATAATGAAATCTGCTTTTAGTAGTCACCTAAAGGAGCAGCAAAAATATTTTATTAATATATTATTGGTATTAACTGATGGCAGAATTAAAACAGCTTGGGGATGATTCTATCTGTTCCCTTTAGAGCAGAACCTACCTGAGAAACACATCTTTAGCTCTGATTTTTCTCTCAGATTTCAGTCACAAAGTGAGATATGCTTCACTAATGTCTTTATACACACACACACAGGTCTCTAATTTGTGTTGAAATCTTGATGGTTCTACACATATTCAGTATCTCACTGAGCTCTGTCAGCCTTCATTTAAGCACAGCGCTTCTTGCAGATCAGGACTTAGATGTTTCAAATACTTTAAAAAAATCTTAATATTTCTACATATAGCTCAATGAAATTACTTTTAATATTTCTTGATGTCTTTGAAAATTAACCGTCCTATCTGGAAATTACTCTGTTGGCCCTTAGGGCTCATATTTCAAAGTTATTTTTCGTTCAGGTCTTTGTGCTTGTACTTTATTCTCAGGATTTGTTATTGCTGAGCTATCTGTCATTTTATATGATACTAAACACTAAACATGGTGAGAAAACATCCCATAAAAAACTGCTGTTTAGTTCTGATAGATATTAAAATTTAATACAATCTCTGCATGAAGTTTACTTAATCAAATGTCAGAGAGATCTTAAATCTATCAGTAAAGATCTTGATTCACCCAGGGGGCAAAATCAACACTGAAGGTGAAAAATCTCAGACAAGAAAAGAGCCTTTAAGACTTGTATTTTAGTGCCATCTGCTTTGAGTTAATTGTTCTCAACAGGCTACTCAGCTGCCATTTAATCTCTGCATTATTTATTAAAGAAGTAGTGAATACATGGAAATATGTCACGAACATTAGCAAAGTTCTGATATACTGATAACACAGCCTAATTTGTATACTTATACTCCATCTATTATTATTTTCTTCTCTCCAAGTTAAATACTAATCTTTGTGTATGTACAATTATTAATTAATAAACCTAATATATGTGTAATTTTGATAGGTGGACATATTTTCTCTGAAATATGGTAACACTTTTGGTAACCCACAAGTGCATGTATTGTTCTTTGAAAATAGCTTTATTCATAGGTTGAATTTCTTACATTGGAGGATTCTGTGCTATATATGAGAGACACTTTAAAAAATTGAGAAATGATGGTTTGTTCTTGCATTTTGCAATTCACTCTTTTATTCTGTTGTGAAATGAACAACTGTGGCAACCTTGCTATTTGCAAGGGTAACAGGGTAAATACCAGAGAAATTACACGTTCAATGCATAATGTCAGTTTTTAAAAAGGTCACAAGTCTGATCGCTGTACTTGTTACACTCAAAAACTTGTTATGAACAAAATACACGTGTGTGCGGGTGTGTGTATACGTATATATATACACATATATATATTTAGCTAAGAATTTCCTCATAGTTCAGTTAATATTTTAATAGTCTAGATGTACAATTCCTGAATTAATACAGATAAAAGCCTCGTTAATAACAGAGTTAATGCTATACGACCGCTGCCCCCGGCCCGTGCCTGCCCCTGGTGCTGGCGCAGCGCTCGCTCCTCTGGTGCCCCTGGGTCCCGAGGTAACAGGCTCGGCGCTGCACAGGGTGGCCGGAGGGGGCCCGTGACATGCCAGCAGCATCACAAGGTCTTCACCAGGACATGCAGGATGTCTGGGGGGACTTCTGGTGTGGGGTTTGCTTGGATATATTTTACACGATTCCTTCCTGCAGGCTGCTCGCTGCCAGGCGGTACCTCTCAAATTTTCCAGGGCTCTTTGAAAGAGTTGTAAATGCAGATCTGGTTTGATATAATGCATGTGGATTTAAAAGCTTTAGAAAGGTCCTATTGTGGGGAACTAAGCTGTAACTGGATATGAGAAAATCTTTCCATGGATTACTGACTGGGTTAAGATAGCAAAGAGAGGATGGCAAAAAAGGTCAGTTTTCACAGCAAAGCTAGGCTATCGATGAGGATCCCAAATAAAACACCAGCACAGTATACTCATAAATGTTCTGGAAAAGGTTTTAAATAGGGAGGCAATGATGTTTTCTGATGATATAGAATTATTCAAAATGAAGTTAAAAAAGACCAGTGCAATAAACTGACTGGAAAACTGCAGCAAGCTCTTACGATATTAATTAATCAGGTGATTAAATAGCAAATAAAATATGATATTGTTTAATGCAAAGTAAGATTCAAATGTAAAAAAAAAAAACCTTAATACACTATAACAAACTTTAAATTAAATATTACTTGTTTTTCTGGAAGAATTCTACTTGGAAAGGTCTTTAAAATCATTAACCTATTGTTCAGAAGTAGCCAAAAAGACAGTGTTTGCTGTTCTGGGAAAGATTTTCAAAACAGAAGAGAAAGGTCACTTAACATAGCACATATTGATGATACACCCATATCTTACATATGGTGAGGGCCACCCAGAGAAATTATTAGAAGATAATCATAAAAATATTTTAAAAAAAAGAAAAGGAGGATTTTTCAGGCGAAGCATAAATGGAAAGTATTTACAGGATGAGTATAGAAACCAAAAAAATGTAGCTGCGTTAAAAAAACGTGACGGAAAATAGCAACTAGTAAGTGCAGTAGCCTGGATATACCTCTGTCCTCAGAAGTGCCTGAGCCATGGAGAGCCATAAAGCTGGAGGATAGTCAGTTCACTTTATACTTCCCCAGTTTCTGTTAGTCGTCTTCTAAGCATCTGGTACTGGCCGCTCTTAGAGAGGAGACACCAATCTAGAAGAATCGTTTGATCTGATCTAATATTTTGGATAGATACAAGTTCTGATCACTTCTAAAGGTTTTACAGCATATTAAATATGAAAACAACCATTAAAACAAATAATTTTCTTTTCATTCTATTTCTGTAGCTGACAAAGCTAAACTATTATTCATTATGCGAGCCCCACTATATAATTGTTTTTTTTTTTTTTTTGTTTAGCCTAGGTGGTTTTTATAAAAGGAAATCTGTAATTCAGAATGTCACTGTCTTTAAGTAATTATCTGAGAGCATGATCTGCAATTTTTGCATGGTGGATTTTTAATGAAAATACATTTAAACATATGGAAGCCTAACATTTTTGGAAAATTTACCATTATAATTCAGAAATTTTAATATGTCTAAAGTAAAAAGAAGAGCTATCACTATAAAAGAATATCCAGCTATGCTATCACTTGTAACTTTTTTGTCTGAAGGGAAGTGAACTGCTTTAAATAACATAAATGATGTTCTGATCAATATTATAATGAAATTTAATATTTGATGTTAGATTATTAGCATATAATGAATTTGTCCTTTTATTATTGATGTATAAGCAGTATTTTAATCAGGTCCAGCAATGATATTATATCTAAAATTCACTACAGCAGGAAAATGAATTACTGGATTGATAATAAACATACCTTATTATGATTTCCTTTTTATATAATCTTCAGTTACCGATTTTAAGGAAAAATATATATAACTGCAGTAAGAACTTAATAGCTTGATCATTAAAGTGAAAACACATTAATGCATGTTTTACATTTAACAAAAGGAAATATGGAAGTAATTTTTTTAGCATAGGGTTATCCTAATCCTGAGATGCTGAAAAATCTGGTTGTCACAGTGACAGTCATGAATTTTATGATTATATCTTTTACTAGAAATAACTTTTTACTTCATGGGTATATATTTTACTGAGTACAATGGGAAATTATGAAAAGATATTCCCACAGAAAAGAGAAAACCTGAGTATCTTAGTTAATGTACTTTAACAGTAAGTACAATAATACTTGAATTGTGAGAAAAATAATTCTATAATGATTAATAGTTGATCATCGTGATTTAGAATACAATCTAAAATAACCAAGTTAATGATATACAAAATGATTATTATTTACTTTTAAGAAACTATAAGTTAAAATACACCTTCAGGCATATAAGGTATATCTGAGTAATTTTTACTCTTTGAAATAATGATGTAGAGTATACCAGTTTCTCATCACAGCTTTGAATCTTAATTTATCTTGAATAAAAAATTAAAGTGAATGACATCTTTGACTATTCATCTACAACGAATATATGGAGTTAGAGGTGAAGGAGTTCTTCACATGAATTTAAGTGTATTTTTCATACGAATTAAAGGTTGTCTCCCTAAGCAATCAAATATTGTAATTTTTCACTTTCAAAGTGTGTTTTTGTCCAGTTCAGACTAGACTCAGCCATATTTATCTTTTACCTTTCTTATGAAAAGTAACTAATACAAATACCATATAAAAATCAAAAAGAACAAACCTTGAGTACTATTCAAGCTGCTCCATCTTATGAATCAATATAAAAAAAAAAAATTACGACAGTGTCAAAATGCTACTGTTCCTGAAACAAATTTATTCACCTCCTTTTAAATTAACTTAATAAAAAATAGGAATATTTGTTTTCATCCATATTTTACTCAAATCTTTGCCCCCTAAACCTCCCCCAGAAATCCCACTTTAAAGAAGATAATGAATATTAATTGGCGAAAATGACATTGTTTGATGTGAAATGAAAACTCACTGAAATTTAATGTTTTAAGATGTCTTGATTAAAGTCGCTCATTTTAAGGATGCATGTTATATGCTGAGTGTGAATTAGAAACTCAGCATATGTTTCATTCTTTCATTAAGGAATGAAAAAAATTGAAGATACACAGTTAGGTGTAGCAAGCACTGATCTTTGCTTCCACTGACTTGAATGAGGATTTTATTATTCAATTTAATTGAATAGTAAATAATAGATTGGGTATATATTTAATATAATAGTAAATAGTAAATTAATAATAGTAAATTAATAGATTGTCCTAATAAATGTCCTAAAGTTATACCTGTGCTGAGGGATGTTAATAGATAGGGAACAGAATTTGCTTTATTGTTTTCATTGCAGAGTATCTTTTAGGGAAAAAATAAATAAAGACTACTGTAGAGCGTATGTATGTTATGTTATTTTCATTGAAAAGGAAAGGGAATATCAGGCAATATTTAGAGTTTAAGGACTATTTTGAAATCACAGAGGTAATTTCAAACTTTCTGCCTTTTTGGTGGGAGATACCAAGCAAAGATTGAGGTAAATAGTGCTGTAGATATACTCAGATACACTACGACAAACATATCACCAATAGTTTAAACTTAGAAACAGACATATTATTTAACTGCACGATTTGTTAGTATCTACTTTGAGTGCATTATGAAATTCATACTGACTCTTTGCAAGCTAAGCACTTATAAATAGATTTTATGCCATATGACTTATTAATCTCTTTATTCATACTAGAGGCTAATTGTTTACCAAGCATACTATTTGTGTTTCCTGTTATCAGTGCTTGAACATCTGTATCAGGGACATTGGTATAAAGTACTAATCTGACACCAGCATATACGACAAATAATCAGTCCTTAAGCATCCATGAAGGCTAATGCCTTCTGATATCCTTTAGAGAAAATAAAAAAACTGATGGAATGTGATTTTGTCATCCAAAGGGGTTCATTACCAGAGATCCAGAAATGCTCAGACTCATGACTTTTTCTGCTCTCTACTTTACTGTCTGCATGATTTACGATGAACTTATCACTACTCTAACAATCTGGTCAGTGCTTTCAAACTTCAGTCTCAGGTTTACACAAGTCATGTTGACTCATTATTGGAGTTAATCATCACCTCAAAACAGACTGAAATTTATAGCTACCTCTTGCTGGCTACCCTGCTTTCATCTACAAAGTTCACATTTTTTTTTTAAGTTTTCAAGGAGATCTCTCCCTAGCACTAATAAGCACTTATATCTCACTCTATCTGTCCATCTTTTTTCTCTGAACTCCGAGAGACAGTTATTAAATGTTAGATTTGGGACTTTAATAATGACCTTTTATTTTTATTTTTTGAATGCAAGTCAAGTGCACTGTTTTTCAAAGCAGAAAAAAAACCCCAAAACAACAGCAAAAAGAACCAAGCATCCATTGCTTGCCTTTCCTAAAGTGCAGCTTTGACCACTTAACCAAGAGAAAGAACTTATTTGAAATAAGTGCTGTTGGCTACTAAAAGTATTATGGACAACATATAATTGGCTTTGTTTCTCATTTGCTACCCCTCTGGATATTTATGACTACCAGTTTTAACACAGATGAGGCTCCTCTAGATTACTCTGCGTTAGATCGTAACAGTGGCCAACCGTTTAATTTATGACTAGATTAATTTGCATGTTATAATTATAAATCTCCTATTCACAGCCTCCCCCCCAAAAAAGCCTGGACATTATTTACAATTCTGAAATCAAAACATAGTATGACCAGTTCACCTCTTTTAACAAGGACCAGTATAAATCTACGAAGCCAATTTTCCTGTCACTTTCTCTGCAGCTTCTCCATCTTGCTAATAAATATTTCCTTTTTGGTTCAGTAAAACCTTTCTCACTAGAGAAAGAAATTCTACAAAGTATCTTTTCAAATCATATGTTTATTTCCCCAGACTTCTCTTTCTTTTCTTTACTTCTTTAAATGCAGACATGAAAGAAAGGAACCACAAATATTTCTTACCTAAATCATAGTCTCATGTTTTCTTAGATCACAAAATCCAGCAACCAAAAGTTCAAAAACTGGGAATTCCTCTTTTCCATTGACCAGATCTTTTCAGTGGAGAAAATCCCTTTCTACCTTTTCCAGAGCTCATAGACATTTATAAGTTTTGAAAAAGAGTAATTTTTTTTTAATACTCTAAAATTAGTGAGATCTCTCATCCTATTTATTATTATTTAGTCTGAGCATGACTTTTTAGTTTCCTCAAACCGACAATTTTAATAAAGACACATTCTAGAAATGCTGTCAACAAATTAGGAAACAAGCAGAAATAAGAGCATGAGCATGAGTGTGAGCAAGTGTACACCTGTGTGTGTGAAGGACATACGGAGTCAGACAGGTAATAATTGAACTGTAATTATGGTCACTATGCTCCCCACTCAGTTATTGATATAAACCCCTATGCTTACACTTCAGGCTCAGTACAAGTCTGTCTGAAGACAGTCAACTAGTCTGTTTTTATTCTTTTCAGAAATCAAACTTACCAGTTTTAATCATAGTTGCCAACTTCTAGGTTGTCCTTCACATCTCACTGGTCAGCTAACAGTAATCAACTCACATTACTCACATAAGGCTCAATCCTAATTACTCTTCTCAGCCTACAATATAAACAATCAGTGACGCATGATCTGAATGCTGACTCACTTTTTAAGCTTTCTAAGTTTTCTAAGCTACTCTACAACCTCTCTGCAGACTGAGCCCCAGGTATATGAAATGCAATCACAATGAACGTACCAGATTGATTATAACACAAGTATACTCGGTTCCACCGCCTTTATTTAGACTAGACAAAAGTATGATATCCAAAAATGATACATGAATTATTACCCAAAATCTAGAATTTAATTTCTTGCTTAAATCAGTATTATCTACAGCTGTTCAGGGATGCCAACAAATGGAAAAGTTATTATTTTCAGAGCAACATAGCATGGACTGAGTTATTTATACCAAAAGAAGATATAGGCCTAAAGGCTGAGTATATGTTATTGTTTTCTTCATCTATAGATTAAAAATAAAACAACAATAAGAAAACGGGAAAAAAAACTGAACAAATGATTCTTTGATGCGTGAAAACGCAGTAGTGCAGGGTAGCAGAAAAGAAATTACAGGCAGAGGTGAAAGTAATCTAATTGAAATGAGGGTGTACACAGATGTACCATTTCTAGTTAATCATGGTGCAGAATGAGTACTGCTACAGGTAGCACTAATAGGAAGAGGAAGCTAAGCCTTAAGGAGAGCTCTGAAAGCTAGTCTATACTCAAACTTTGCACTGCCTGTAACAAAATGTAATCGTTGATTTTGAAAAGGTTCTCTGGGTAATTTTCAATGCAAATATTCTTAAGGGGGGGAAAAGTTGATTGTCTGAAAAAGTGAGCTACCTTTTGTGAACTGTCTGAAAAGATGTTCAAAATGAAAACTGATAAAATCCTGTCTTCCATGTAAAAATTGAGGACCCCTCATTTTCCAAAACTATTTTACTCTTTTCCAGTTGTATTTTCTCCCAGACGGGAGACTAAATTACAGTGGGAAAAATTATGATAGTTTTTCTTATGTTATGCTTTAAGGAAATGAATTAGAGGATTTTAAGCTAATTCTGAAAAACTCTTGTGAGATTTCATGTACTGCTGTCTATACTAGAAAAATGTGAAACAATTTGGGGATAGGATAAGGCCATGAAATGTTCTTGAGATTGGGAAAAGGTCTCAAATAGAAACAAAATGGGAAAGTTTTAGAATGCTTGCCTTTAAAATGAAAGGAAATGTAACAGAATGTGGTATCATTATTGATGCAGCTCATATCCATTAACAAAGCAGCATATAGCTTAGGTAAGGAGGTACTGTAGAAATTATGGTCTGTTTTGAGATTCTCCTGAGGGTAGAGAGAAAAAAATGAAGAATTAGAGTAAGATACTCATTCAAATCCAGCTGTGTCCCCAAAGGAGTAGGGTACAGTAACACTTTCTCTTTCTGAGCTTCAGTGCCAGTTGCTAAGTTGAGAAACGAGTGAACTTGGAAAGCCATAATTCTCCTCCTATCCCCAGTAGGAGATGAGGCTGTTTTTCCCTGTGCACTACAAACACTGTGAGCACTTTCCTTTACAGAATCACAGAATCACACAGAACAGTTGACGTTGGAAGGGACCTCTGCAGATCATCTGGTCCAACTCCCCTGCTCAAGAAGGGTCATCTAAAGCATATTTCCCAGGGTCACTTCCAGACGAGTTTTGAATATCTCCAGGAAGGAGACTCCACAGCCTCTCTGGGCAACCGGTGCCAGTGCTCTGTCACCCTCACAGTAAAAAAGCTTCTCCTCATGTTCAGATTGAACTTCCTGTGGTTCAGTTTCTGCCCATTGCCTCTTGTCCTGTCACTTGGCACCACGGAGAAGAGTCTGGCCACATCCTCTTGACATCCTCCCTTCAGATATTTGTATACATTAATGAGATCGCCTCTCAGTCTTCTCTTCTCCTGGGTTAAACAGGCCCAGCTCTCTCAGCCTTTCCTTACAAGAGAGATGCTCCAGTCCCCTCATCATCTTCTTAGCCCTCTGCTGTACTCTCTCCAGGAGTGCCATGTCTCTCTTGTACTGGGGAGCCCAGAATTGGACATAGTGCTCCAGGTGTGGCCTCACCAGGCCTGAGGAGAGGGAGAGGATCCTTCTTGGCCACCAGAGCACACTGCTGGCTCATGCTTAACTTGTTGTCCACCAGCACTCCCAGGTCCTTCTCTGCAGAGCTGCTTTCCAGAAGGTTTCCAAGAGTATGCTTCCAGCAGAGAGCTTAGGCATACTTCTATTGCTGCTATTGTTGATTCCCAAAAAGGAAAGTTCAGGAAACATGTTTAGGGAAGAAAGCACAGAAGCTTCTCTCTTTGTACCTTGTAGTATAAAAGACTGGCCACTGGAGTATTTTCTGCAGTTTTCAATAATTTTTTTATTGGATGAAAATTTTATCAAGCAAGTGTTTATTTTCTTGCAGTCTGTATTAATTAAAGTAATAACTTTGTACGCCTGAATAATGCTTGAAAAACTTGTCATTCATCTTTAAGTAGAGACATAAAAATAGTTGCCATGTTTGGTTTTCTGAAATGGGAGGATTTCTGCTTGGACATTCTGGGCTGAAAGTGCCTTGTGTTATTACAAAAACTCATCAGTCCTGGTTCTGACCAGTACTTAACCACGAGGTAGTTTGGAAATCCTGAGTGTTGCAAACAGAAGCCGTTTTGTATGCTCTTCTATTTTACTAGTGCTAGCTGATGAAGCCACAAAGTCTGATTTTTTTTATCATCGCCACTGAATAAAGGTAAAAAGGAAGAGAAAGAAGACAAAATTATGGATGAGCATTTCAAAATAACATTTTATAAACACCTGAGTTTATGAGTAGGAACACGTTGGACTACTCCAACGTGTAAATCTCCAGAGATAGAAAGTGAGAGATATAGGAAAGGATTTCACTTTCACTGATGTAACTTACTCTTCTGTGAAAATGAGAAATCAGTATAAGGCTGATTGAGTTGTAATGCTAACAGAATGATACCTCGCTTCTAAAATAATCTGTCAGTGACAAATTAATGCTGATATGCAGCTAAAGTATTCAATAACCATGGATACAATCCTAAGAGAAAACAAAAATTTCTCTGAAATGTAGACTTCTAGAGTAGCACAGCTAAGGATTTAGGAGGAAGGAAACTGCCTACCATTATATATTTCTACTGCATTCAGAAGAAAATGCTTTCAGCTCTGCCCCTTTTTTGTAAATAAAGAAGATTAAAGAGAATACACTAAGCTTATATAAGTAATTTCTCCTCTTCATGGATGCAGCTTTGCAAACCAAAGTAGTAACATGAACTCTTTATTGACCTCAATAGGCTTTCTGGGAACCCTCTAACGTGTATAGGAACAGAGGTAATGAAAACGGGGCTTAGTTTGTTATTTAATTGCGTGTCTCAAAACCTTTTCCTTGAATTTTCTTGTAAGATTGTCTGAGCACTTGATTCTGCCTTACAGGCAAGAAGTGTGGAAGGATATGGCCTTTCCACACTCCTCTTCTGTTGGTGTACATGTGGAAGTATAGACTCTTAGATTGTCTGTGGGGATAACATTCTTATTAACAACAACAATGACAAAATAAGGCAGGCAGAGAAGATGAGAAGATTGTAGGACAAAGCTGGAAGGATCTAGTCTTCTGAAAAGAAGTGGGTAGATGAGAAAGTAGTAGGAATAGAGGAAAAGGTTAAAAGAGACACTCCAGCTTGAAAGCTCTAGTCCTTTTAACCTAAATGTATCCAAGTGGATTCTTAATAAGTGACCACAACCAAAACTGTATATTAAATATCAGAAAAATTTTTCTGGAATGGCACAGAAAATCACATTAAAATTTTCTTATTCAGTGTGGTCTTATAAAACACTTACAGATAAAGTTTGTAAAAATCATGAAAATGGAGATGGAAATTTTGTTCCTCATGGGCAAGTAGTCAGTATGCTGATGCTAGCTGGAAAACTGTTATGTGAATAAATATTTTTGGTCTGATTAATTTTAAAAGATCTTAGCTACTTCTTTCTAGCTATTCAAGTACCTATTTTTTTTCTTTTTTCTTTTTTCTTTTTTCTTTTGACTTGAAGATGATCCAGAGTCACCATTTATCTGTTCCTAGTTATGACTGATGAATCAATGCTGAAGTCCAGTTTTCCGAACTGACTAGCGGTGATGTTTGTTGCAGAACAGTAAGACCTCCTTTTAACAATTACTAAATGTCTTGGGAAACTGACTAAATAATTGTCTGGTAAAGTTTTTCTCCCATGAAAAAACATCATTCACAATGTTGTTGTTACGTACCAGGTGGATATTAAAACAATACACTGACAATAACACTTTTGAAGCTCAAAGCTAACGCATGCTACAGAACTGTATGTCTATAGGGTCTGGTTTAATGTATGAGCATCTGAAAAAGTAATGACATGCATTTTATGAAATCATATCTTATTTTAATGTCACAATTCACTTTCAGGGTTCTCTAAATAGTTTAGAAATATGGTGTGATCATTTTCCAAGTTGCTATGTAATTTTCTACAAGAAATTCACAAGCCGGGCTACTAACTGTTGGATGATAGCTCTTCTTTCTTACCTTGTACTTGTCATCATGCTTGTGAACAATTTCCAATTGTTTCTAAAGCCTGTCAAATGTATAATTAGATTTGGATCCCACTACTTTAGGCGATATTTTGGTAAGTTATTTAAACCTGTAAAGGGTTTTCCTCCCTTCTAATCTTGAAAGAATGAGAGAAATGTCCAAAGATTTTTATATGCTGCAGTAATATATTTTCACTATGATAATTATAATGTAGAACTAAAGAACATGCTTAAGTAGAGTATAAACAACACTATACCTATAGAGATATAGCTACCGACTGTATTATTCATTAAATGCCTACATTACACAATTTCTCTTTCCATTAATGTACAGTAGTGGTAGTTCAGGTTTTTCAAAGTCTAACTGCTGCCATTAGATAGAAGACATGGGCACTGGCAAATTTATGCATTATATGCAATTGGACAAAATAGTTTGAATGGGTTAGGTAATATTTTGACGATGTTTGACTTCTAAATAGAACTGCTTCACTGCTATAGTGTCATCAGTAAGGCATTTCTATGCTCTGGGAATAATGTCTGAACAGCAACTTTAAGACCACTCTAAAAATTGCAGCCCCAGGATATACTCAAGATTGGTGATCCCATGAAATAATTCAAATCAAAAGCAGTGAAGATTCTGCTTCCTTATATTGCTTTCTACCTCCAAGAGGTACAGGCTGGCTCGGCTGAGGAGATGTTCAGAGGAATTTGATTGCTTTCTTACTGCTGTAAAAGGCATGTGGAATTTGTAACATGAACCAATTCCTTTCTGTGTGTAACTTCTATTCTTCAATACTATTCCAGTGACGGAGGATCTAATTTAAGATATTTCACTTCCCATCCTTTGTAAGCTGTTACGACGCCCTCAAGTGTGTTGATTCAGCTGTGTGACCACACTCTAAACCAGACCAGTGAGACAAGTAATCTTAAGAGCAAAACACATGCGCATGTGCACGCACTCTCCCCCCCTTATTTTAGTGGATAATTTCATGAAGTGTAGGTTATGCAAAACTTGGATAGAACAGGGATGGTAATCTTTTCTGGGGAACGAGTAGGTGCGGGAACAGGAAAAGCAGAACCTTTATAATTTGCTACTGCTACTGACAGGTTGCTAACATGAAGTCATGGTTTAATAGAGCATTCAGGCTTTTTCTCGTAAGTTTAATTCTTAATGACTGTTATAATGGTACACACCAGAATATACTTTTGTATTGTTCAATATTGAGAAGTTTTTTTTTTTTCTTTCTGAAAACGGAAATTTAGACTAAAAGGAAAACTACTTCATTTTTTTCAAGTTTGACTTCCATTTGGTCTCTGGCTGGTAGTAACTGGCAATCTACTACCTCCTCTAAGTGAAAAGATGATGTAACACTCCTTACATAGCAGTTCTCTACTTTCTCAGTTATTTTTTCATGTAGAATAAATTGACAGACACTGACCCACCAAAGTCATTGGTACTGTTAGTTTATATTAGCTGAAAATGTGGCCCAGTTTTACAGTGAACATTCTCATGTTAATGTGCTCTGTGCATGCTGAGTTGTCTTACTTGCAGCTCTGCTGCACAGCCTCGCTGAAAACTTATCTGCATGTGGAGAAAGCTCTAGTGTTAAATCTGTGCTTTATTTTCTCAGCGCCATTCAGTAACTCTTCTTCAAGATTTTTGATGCCTTCTTATAATACAGAAAGGTTGTTTTCTGACTTTGTGCATCTCTTCCAATTAACTTTAATGACGATATTAGACATTTCCACTGCCTGGCCAAAGTGACAAACTGGTTCTGTGTATTTCAGGAAAACTGAATTTTTTCTGACAAATATATCCTAAGATTCCTTATTTTACACGTCTTAACAATATTGCTCAATGTGGTAAAACTGTGCAATCAAATGATTCTTTGTACTTTCAGTACACTGTTTATGTGGTAGAGAAGTGTTAATTATTTGGATATTTGCAGTATATGTAATTGGACAGTCATTTGAATGGGAGGGTTAGGTAACATTTTGACGATGTTTGGCTTCTTCTAAATAGAACTGCTCCACTGCTATAGTGTCATCAGAAATGCATTTCTATGGTCTGGGAATAATGCCTGAGCAGAAACTGACTGAAGCAAGAATGTATTCCTGCTTTACAGTATGATATTCAGAACTAAAGCGAAGAGTTTAATTCCTAGACATCCATTTGCCTCACTCTCCTTTCCTTATAACGTAATCTCCTTTTCTCACCCTGTTGCAGTTTGAGACCTGTAACTCTATCCCTCAGATGGCTACAGTAGCAGCTAGCAAGGATCAGGCATATTTATTCCCATCTGAGAAGTAAACAGAAGGGATGGAGGAAGAGGGCTGCTGTTTTTCATACTGCAGTTACACTGACTGAAGCGATAGCATAGTGTAGATAAGTTCTAAAGGTTCTCCCCTGGGAAAGTTAATAGGCCATTTCCAATGGTTTACTTGTGTTGGTAAATGTATGTGTAGGTGTATGCAGCTAAATGTAATAATACACAATTTTAACTATGTTTACAACTATATGTTTTTGTGCGTATCTTTATTTATCAATGTAGAAATAGTTACATACACAGAATCACAGAATCTCAGATGAATACATTGAACAAGGCTGGACCCAGGACTGACCCCTGCAGGACACCGCTAGCTACAGGCCTCCAACGAGACTGCGACACTGACCACAACCCTCTGAGCTCGGCCATCCAGCCAGTTCTCCATCCACCTCACTGGCCACTCATCCAACCCACACTTCCTGAGCTTACCTACGAGGATGCGATGGGAGGCAGTGTCAAAAGCTTTGCTGAAGTCCCCGTAGACAACATCCACTGCTCTCCCCTCATCTACCCAGCCAGAGAAGGCTCTCAGATGGGTAGACATCCTAGATTTACGTTTTCACATCTATGTTACTGTGTTATCATTACTGTACAACAGATTATCCCCATGTGTATGGATCAGTCATTACATTCATTGTTTTTAATCTTTAATCTAGGTTATTGATGTTTTTATAAAGTCACAAGAACTTCTGTTTTTAGGATTGCCTCTGGAGCTCTGATAAAAATATACCTATGAAGCAAACTATTGTTTTAAAAAAAAATTCTGAGCTCCCAGGCATGGAATGATTTTACTTAAACTCAGTGGGGACAGCTACAACAAAAAATTAAGCAGTTAAATTAAGCAGTAGCTAGCTAAATTACGCTATAGGATTAGACAAGAACATTGTAGATGCACAGGGCATAATATATTTCCTGGGGTCAACATATGACATGACTCCTGTTCATATTTTGTACTAGCTGATAGTTGCTGACAGATTAAACCAATTGAATCATATAATTAAAGCAGAATAATAAAATATTATCATTAGTATAATTGTGAAGATTCATATGCAATGAAAAATGAGCTTGGGGAAGATATGTTAAGTCATTCTCCCTGTGGTGCTTCTTTGTTCAGAGGAGAAAAAAAAGTTATTTAAAATTTAGGTTTAGAATGAGCTAAAAGATGTTTCTTCATGCCTGTGAAGATACATAGTACTAAGTATTTCAGAAAATCAGACCCTACATTTTCTAAAATAAGTAGTTTAGACCACAATCAAGCCATTTTGATATTACAAATAAAGCCTTTTTTTGAAAAAATGTAGGACTTAAAATAGCTGTAATGTAAGGACCCAAGTTCCTTATCTGATATATATATAGATGAGGCGCTACTACTCTAGCTAGTAGGATATTCTTAAGACAGCTAATATTTCCACAGTGTTTTGAAGATATAAAACCAAGATATGTTCATGCATTTTTACAGTATGCATTGCAGAGTATGAATTTATCAGTGTCTCACTGATGAAGGAGAGCATTCATTCTTCACTGAGGTTTGTGATTTAAACTTATGTAAGTACTCAGTAAAATCCTGTTTCTGCATGTGATATCACTGGAGTTGTATTTTGACTCTTTCAGATAAAGTAGTTTTCTGTTGAAATGCTCAAATGTCTTTTACAAGAAATGTGATGTTTTCATCGTCCCACTTTGTAAAGTCTTGGATTTTTTTAGGCTAGGATCCTTTTATTGCTTTCACGTTTATGCATCATTAGTCTATTATCTGCCAAGATCATTTAGCATGACTCCTTCACACTGTCCTTAGTATCTACATCCTATAATTTTAGGAAAATTAATGCAGTTCTGTTCCACTGTTTTGGTAAGATTAAAGGTCCATCAATCAAGCAGCCCTACCTGGCAACTTATGGCTGATCTAGTTGAAAAGAATCAGAATATGTTGAGGACGTTCCAGGATACCAAGCACCAAGAGGATGTCTCCAGAGACATGAATGTGGTCAAAATTTCACAATTTTCTGGAAAAAAAAGCAGTTTTAATTTATCTGAAACTGGTAGGGAATTCATAAAAAATTCAGTTTCTAGAATTAAGTTCCAAACATGTAGGAGAGAATCAAACTTTAATTTCAAGAAATTTCCAAGATGCAATTTATTTAAAAGCAGTTTCCCTGCCTTGTTTGCCTATATGTTTTTCCAAGAGGTGCATATATCCTAACAATAAAAAAAAAAATTATTGGTTTTGAACAGAACAAAAATTTTTAAAACTACTTTTTTCTTTTCTTTTTTGTTTTGTGAGGGAAAACAGAAGATTTGCATTTGGGAACAGCCCTAGTGTTGCTTTCATTATGTTGATTTGGTTCTCTGGAATTTGTGTTATCATATAAATGGTCAGCTGGTACAAATAAGTGAATGTGAAGCTGCTACAGTGTAAATGTATTATTGACCTATTCAATGAATTATCCTGTGAATTACTGAGAAAACACAAAGATCATGTTCTGCCCTCAGAATCATGAGTTAGGTGCAACTCATCCAAAATTTAAAATTTAACCTCTCAGTGTTTTTGAGGTAGTTTCAGTTACCCTTCCGGAAGGTGCAAACAGTGTTAGAGAGTCTTTGGAATACCGTGAAAACAGGAATCTTCCAAAATGACACATTTCATGGTCTTCTATTTTAATTAAAAGTGTTATCACATTCATGATAACTTACTGTGAATTACAGTCAAGATTTTTGACCAAACAGTACACTGAGACTGAGGAGCTGACTCTTCACAATCACTGTATTTAAATGGATGCTCTTCATTCAGGTCCCTGTCTTTCTTAACTCCTCAGCAATTGCTCTTTATCTTGGACTATATATTCAGGCAAGGAAAACCCAGAAGCATATGATATTCACAAAAAATAAAATGCAACTATTGTCTTATTTGCCCTAACGTTTGATTTTCAAATTCACAGTTTTCACATAGCTGAGCCTAGAAAATGCTATAGTAAATGCAAAATAATAAATACTATTTTACATATGCACTATGCACTATAGTGCTATGCACTATATGCACTATATGCAGTATATGCACTATACATGCTGTTGCTAGCAAATGACAAGGCTGCTGACTAGGTGTGGCCTGAGGTTAAGTTAAATGAAAAGGACGTGGAAGGCTACCGGACATGGCATGCAAAATTGCTGAATATAACAAGTAATAGAGAAAGACACTCACAAAAGTTGTAGATAGGACAGTGAGGGATGGCTGAGTTTCACCAGTCGGTAAGGAGGAGTTATGGGAGAAACGGCCAAACTTCATAGATACTTGGAGGGGAGGATTGGGGACCTTTTTGGGAGTACGATTTTGCAAGGCCAACAGTGTGTAAGTAACCGCATCGGCAGTGCTATATAAAGCTGAGATTACCAAGGTAATGGAGAAATAGCAAATTTCAGTATGGATGTAACAAAACCCAATAGGAAAAAAGTGATTAGTGCAGGCTGTTTATTTGGGAGGAGACTGTGGTGGAGAGAGGGAGGTTCAAGCGTGATGAGAAGGAGCAGAAGGTGAATAAATAGGAAAAAGGATAATACGTGTGTGACCAGTTTTGTCTGGGGGAACCTAATGGGCAGCCCTGCACTTGATCATCACAGCTGGAGCAGGGCAATATACCAAATCTATTGTGGCAACCGCATCACACGAGTCAAGCCTGCTCCTGCTGTCAGGAGGATGGGGAGGAAGTGGGTGGGGTGGGTGGGATGCTTCCCTGACCGGTGAGGGAATGCCTTAATGAATGGATCGAGCATCCTGGTATAACCATGTTCCTGCCTGTTCCAGATCTCATGGGCATCGCTGGCTACTCACTACTTCATAAAATACTTTAGACGGAGTTGTGTTTGGATTAATTTTTCTTTTGCTCTGTTTTTCAGTTTAGTAGTTAGAACTGTATTATATTGGTAATTTAGTCAAAGATTGTTCAATGTAAATAGTGCTGTAAAGGATTCTAGTCAAAACTTTTATAGCATAAGGCAAAAACATGGACAATAGGTTGTATAGTCTTATGGTAAAGGATATATAATTGCTTACTCTCCTAGGTCACCTGTGCTGCTTATTTCATACAAGGAGATTTCTAATTCAGAATTACTGCAAGATATAATAGCACAACATTGATATTTTCAAAAGTGAGATGCATCATTCTGCCATGAACAAGATATGCTGCATTTCCCTCATACCATGAACTACTATTTGGTGTTCTTTGATACTCAGAAAGCAAGGCTGATCCCCCCGCCCCCAAGATGGTTAAAAAAATCCATGTTCATAAATAGGTACTGTTTGATTAATTAAATTATATTCAGGACACAAGAAATGGAGGTGAATAATGGAAGGACAATGTCTCTTGTTCACTACAGTTTTTTTTTTTTATTGATTCATATTAACAATAATGCTTGCATTGTAAAATGTTTGCAAGGTAGTCTATAGTGTGTCAAGATTAAAATGATTTTTATCTATCCTTGAAATAGCATATTAGCTACATTATGTTGTCCTAAGAAGGACTACTTTTCCATAGCGAATGTGCAGCATGTGTGATTGCTTTCAGGGAATCACAGCATAACACAGAATAGTTGGGATTGGAAGGGACCACCAGAGCACATCTGATCCAAACCTCCTGCTCAAGCAGGGTCAGCTAAAGTAAGTTGCTTAGGGCTGTGTCTAGCCGGGTTTTGAATATCTGTAAGGACGGAGACTCCAAAACCTCTCTGGGCAACCTTCTACTGTGTTCAACCACCCTCACAGTAAATAAGTATTTTCTAGTGTTCAGGTGGAATTACCTGTGTTTCAGTTTGTGCCCGTTGCCTCTTGTCCTGCCACTAGGCATTGCCAAAAAGAGTCTGGAGCCATCTTCTTTACACCCTCCCTCCAGATACTTATACAGTTTAATCAGATCCCTCGTGAGCCTTCTCTGGATAAACAGTCCAAGCTCTCTCAGCCTCTCCTCATACATCAGGTGCTCCAGTCCCTTAACTATCCGTGTGGCCCCGTACTGGACTCACTCCTTTAGCTCTATGTCTTTCTTGTGCTAGAGAGCACAGAGCTGGACCCAGTACTCCAGGTGTGGCCTCACCAACGCTGAATAGAGGGGAAGGATCATCTCCCTTGCCCTACTGGCAATGCTCTTTGTAACGCAGCCTGGGATACCACTGGCCTTCTTTGCTGCAAGGGCACATGGCTAACTCACGTCCAACTTGTCCACCAGGATGTCCAGGTCATTCTCTGTAAAGCTACTTTTCAGCCAGTTGCCCCTCCCCCCCCCCCCTCGGTCTATACTGGTGCATGAGGTTATTCCTCCTCAGGTGTGGGACACTTACAGACACTTATCTTTGTTAAACTTTATGAGGTTCCTCTCAGCCCATATCTCCAGCCTGTTGAGGTCCCTCTGAACTGCAATACAATTCTACAGTGTGACAGCCACTCCTCCCAGTTTTGTCATGTGAACTTGCTGAGGGTGCATTTGGTCCCATCATCTGGATCATTAATGTAGATGTTCAACAGTATTAGACGCAATATTGACCCCTAGTCAATAGGGGTCCCTGGGACACTGCTAGTTATTGGTCTCCATGACTGGAGACCAATGGACTTCCTAATGCTAATTACAACCCTCTTATCCCAGCATTTCAGCCAATTTTCAGTACAGCTTTCTGACCACTTATCTAGCCTGCACTTTATCAGCTTTGCTATGAGGATGTTATGGGAGACAGTGTTAAAAGTCTTATAAAAGTCAAGGTAAACAACATCCATTGCTCTCCCCTCATCCACCAAGCCCGTTATCTCATCATAGAAGGCTGTCAGATTGGTTAAACATGGATTTTACCTTTGTAAATCCTGGCTACCTCTAATCACTGTTCTGTTTTTCGCTTGTCTGGGAATAGTATCCAGGATTCGTTGCTTCATCACCTTCCCAGGGATCTAGGCGAGGCTTCTAGCCCTTCTTAAAGATAGGAGTGACATTTGCTATCTTCCAGTCCTCAGGAACCTCTCCTCATCACTATGACCTTTCAAAGGTAATTGAGAGTGACTTCAAGTGACATTGGCTAGCTCCCTCAGCATGTAGGTGCACCCAGTCAGGTCCCATGGATTTGTGTATGTCTCCTTTAATTGTTCCCTAACCTGACGTCCTCAATCGACGGTAAGTTTTCATTGCTCCAGACTTCCACTCTGGTCTCAGGGACTGGAGATTCCTGAAAGCTAGTCTTGCCAGTAAAGACTGAGATGAAGAAGGCATTGAGTACCTGTGCTTTTTCTGTGTCCTTTGTCACCAAGGCCCTTGACTCATTTAGCAGCAGGTCCCCATTTTCCCGTGCCTTTCTTTTGCTGCTTATGTAGTTACAGAAGCCTTTCTTGTTGCTCTTCATATCCCTCACCAGATTTAACTCCAGGTAGGCTTTAGCTCTCCTGATCCCATTCCTCCATGATCAGACAGTGTATCCATGTTCCTTACAGGTCACCTGCCTCTTCTTCCACCTCTTGGATGCTTTCTTTTTATATTTGAGTTTAGTCAGGACTTCAGTCATCCATATAGGCCTCCTGTTGCCTTTGCTTGATTTCCTGCCTGTGGGGATGGACCATTCTTGAGCTTGGAGAAGGTGATTCTTGAATAGCAGCTCTTGGAACTCCTTTCTTCCCAAAGCCTGTGGAATTCTTCCAAGCAGGTCCCTGAACAGGCCAGACTCTGATCTCCTGAAGCTCAGAGCTGTGATCCTGTTTTTTGCTTTCATGACCTCACAGGGTCATGAACTCCACCATCTCTAGGTTGCTATAGCCAAGGCTGACCCTGACTTTCACATCTCTGACCAGTTCTTCCGTGTTTATAAGTATGAGGTCCAGCAGAGCACCCTTCCTTGTTGGCTCTTCAAACACTTGTTAAGGAAGTTGTTATCAAAGCACTCCAGAGACCTCCTGGACTGCTTGTGCCCTGCTTTGTTGTCCCTCCAGCAGATATCAGGGCGCTTAAGTCCCCTATGAGGACAGAGCCTGCAAACAGGAGGCTTGTTCCAGTTGTCCAGTTGGCCTCCAGTTGAAGAGGCCCTTGTCTACTTCTTCTTGATCAGGTGGTCTGTAGCAGACACCCACTACAATGTCACCTGCGTTGGTCTGCCCACTAATTCAACTGGCTCCTCACCAGTTTCCAGGCAGAGCTGCATGTGTTCCCACTGCTCTCTCACGTAAAAGGCAACTCCCCTTCCTCACCATCCTGGCCCGTGTGTGTGTGTGTGTGTGTGTGTGTATGCGTGTGTGCGTGTGTGTGTGCGCTTGTATTTTAATACCTGACAGGGTCATAGAAATAGCCTAGTGTTGCAGAAAAGAGACTGGAGATTTGAGGTAAATTGAAGAATAAAGGTAGGATTAGCTTTTTATGGATATTTTTCTGTAACTAACTGTGCAAAATGTCTTTACTGGCACAATTTACTTACAGATATTTTCAGTTTCTGTGATATAGAACTAAATAAATCTCTGCACAAGGTATTAGTACAAAAGTTAGAGGACATTGTATCTTGAACCTTTGTTTCATTACCTCAACCTAGGTGACTACCTTAAGGTGGGATTTCTCTCTGTCTATGTGTCTGAACACTATGTTTTGCTTTGTCACAGCCCTGTCTTTAGAACTCAGACATTTCAACAGCTCAGAATTCAAGTTTAATGCCCTAGGAGGGCAGTTCAGGTTCATTTGTGTAATTTAGCATCTGATTGACTTCTTACTGTTTCTAATAGATATTTCTGGCTTCAGAAACAGAAGTTTCAGTCTTAGGATACTGAGGATCTATTTTTCAATATGATTTCCTAATTTGGTGGAAAAAATGTACTGTTTATTCTCATAATTCATTAAACCTCAGTCAATATACGCACTCTTACGTGACAGTTAGGTTTTCAGGTTTATTGTCCTGAGTACTATACATTTATATGTCAGAGTTTGCTTTTTCAACTTCAGTATAATAACAATAGTTTTGAATTAGGGAAAGCCTGCATGAGTTTTGCAACTATTCTGAACAAGTACTAACAGTTCTTTAGCTCAGGAAAAGTTAGCATGGCTTGCTTAGGGTGTATGGACAGATGTTATTTTCTATTCGCTTCCTACTCACTCCAGCAAAACAAGTTTTGTTTTGTTTATTTGGTTTGTATCCATTTAATTTCTCCTCCTAGTGGAAATACATTGTAATATATCAAATTCAATTAATTTTTCATTTCGTTAGCACAATGATTTTACTAAAAAAAAGTATTAGCAAACCTGACAGGTGTTAGTAAGCATTTACGAAGCATTAAGTGGCAAAAGAAACCTAACATGAACGCTCACAGCCAAAAACGGATATTAGAAATAACATTTCATGTATGGAAGAATGACAATCTTGCTTATTGATTTGCAAAGAAAATTTTCCTTACAAAGATGGGATCAGGTATGATCTCTATTGTATTATTGTTTCTTCTCCAATAGTTTTTATTTTTTATTAATAAGTTTTGATGTCCATATTTCTGAGATGTTCTCTATGAAGTTTTTACTCTATTTCTGAATAGCACTTATGAGTCTCTTTTAGAGATTTTTTTTTTCTTTTTTGTTACATCTGCTCCCCTAGTATTGATCCCATTAATCTGTTCCTGGCTTGTTTTAGATTCATTTATATTAAAACCTAATGGAAAGAAGAGTGCTTTACTCCTAGGTCACTGGATAAAATATTTTCCATGGACCCGACCCAATGCTAGCTGAAGCCAAAATTAGTTGTCTTTTTCTCTTAACTAACATTTCTGCATTGGATCACATTTTATGTGAGTAATGACTAGCAACTCTTAATATCTAATAATAGTGCCTATTCAGTAATAGGGAGGAGGTATGGAAATTATTTTTCAACTGTGCCTAGAGTATCTAAATAAATAAATATGGTCTATAATTCTAACCTTTGTTGAATAAATGTGAAATGCTTAAACCAGTTGTTTGAATGGGATAAATTTCACCATGAAAATTGTCCTTAACAGGCCAAATGGTAGAGCAAAATGCTCAATATAAAATTTCTTATATTAATGTCATTATTTTAACTAAAAAGTAGAGAAAAAATTAGCCCAATAATTATATTAATGGGTCATGAACAAGCGTCATGAATCAGCAAAGCTGGGTCAATCTTTCAAATGTATTACTGTATTTCTATCATTATTACCTTGCAAAAAGTTTGGGGATTTTCTTTGGGCTTTTTGGGGGAGGGAGGTTTCCAGGAAAAAAATATATTTACTGAGGAAATTTGATTCTTTAATACCTTTGCCATCTCTCCTGTTCTTTCTCTCATAAACTTTCTCTCATAAACTTTTATGATATCTTTATTTTTTTACCTATGCCTTTTCTGCAACACTTTCTTTTACCATAATTGGCTTCATTCTTATGTTCTAAGTATTTAATTATGTTATAGGTATTTCATTATGGGAAAAACCGAACACACATATAGAGACAGCAAAAAATTTAGTGTTAATTCAATTAATGTTTTAGCAGTATAACAGTTCAAAATATTTGACATTGAAAACATATTTAACATTTTATTTCTTCCTCTTTTGACTTCAGCTAATTGAATAACAGAAGCCTGTTAAGAACAAGGCTTCAAAGGTCTTCTAGGCCGTCTTTCTGTTAAGTCATTCCAAACAGAAGAAATTGAAGACTATGAAAGACATTTTAATAAGCTAACTGTTGATAATCAAGATCTCTCTAATTAGAGAAATATTGTAAAGACACAACTCAGAGAATAAATGACTATTCTCTTGTGAGGAGAAGAAAATTTTCATGTGTATTTTAAATGTCTAAATAATTAAAGAAAAGCTAAATAAATTAATCTTTTATTAATTAATTCCATTTTGTCATTGCAGCTTAAATGTATCTTTTTCTCATAATCAATTGAAGTAACTTTTAGGAAGTCCACTTCAAACTGAAACATAACTGGAGATTAACATCTGATTCCTGCTACCATGGAAGGGTACATGGGCATTATCATTCAGAGTTTAAGGGGAAGCGCAGGGTTTTTAAGTATTACTAGAATTGATCTGCCGAATCTAACAAACCGGGTGAAATACAAGCAAAATGACATTTGTATTTGGAAAGCATATAAACATTGCACACTGCAATAATATACCTCTTTGAGAGGTTTGTGATGTCTTTGAATTGTCAGTTTACTATGATATACAGATGTGACAGTCATTGGAGGTAGGTAAACAGCCATAATCTCTTGACCTGTCAGTAAAACTGATAGAATTTATGAGATGCTATATACTTGTCTCACATCCTAACTTTGATTAAAAATTGAAAGATATTTTCAAAGCTCCAAAATAAATATCTTAAAGTTACAAAATAACTCTAATTTCACAGAATCACAGAATCACAGAATCGTTTAGGTTGGAAGGGACCTCCGAAGATCATCTAGTCCAACCCCCCTGCTCATGAAAGGTCCTCTAGAGCACATTCACCAGAATGGCATCCAGGCGGGTTTTGAATATCTCTAGTGAAGGAGATTCCACTACCTCTCTGGGCAACCTGTTCCAATGCTCTGTCACCCTCACAGGAAAGAAGTGAGGGTTTTTCCTCATGATTTTTCCTCATGTTCAGATGGAACTGCCTGTGGTTCAGTTTGTGCCCGTTGCATTGCCTCTTGCCCTGTTGCTGGGCACCACGGAGAAGAGACTGGCCTCGTCCTCTTGACACTCCCCCCTTCAGATACTTGTACACGTTGATGAGATCGCCTCTCAATCTTCAGGCTGAACAGGCCCAGCTCTTGCAGTCTTTCTTCACAGGAGAGGTGCTCCAGCCCTCTAATCATCTTGGTAGCCCTCCGCTGGACTCTCTCCAGGAGTGCCATGTCTCTCTTGTACTGGGGAGCCCAGAACTGGACACAGGACTCCAGGTGAGGCCTCCCCAGGGCTGAGGAGAGGGGCAGGATCACCTCCCTCCACCTGCTGGCAACACTCTGCCTCATGCACCCCAGGAGACCATTGGCCTTCTTGGCCACCAGGGCACACTGCTGCCTCATGCTTAACTTGTTGTCTACCAGCACTCCCAGGTCTTTTTTTTTCAATATTTTTTGCTTGTGTAGCTTATTAGTTTGTATTTTCTCTTAGTATTACTTTGATATCCAGTACTGGAATTTTATATATAAGCTCTTTAAATATTGATTGATTCCAATTAGTTCCAATAAATTACGAGTTTTGAAATTATTTGAAGGTAACATTAAAATTCTGAAGTTACTATTACAAAAATGTACCACAGGCTAGAGTGGTACAGCTTCAAAAATTTTAAGTAGACATTTAAACAGAAAAGCAGGAATATGAGAGAGCTTAAAACATTATCGAACCCTACTAGCCAACACAAAAAAAAAAGTAAAAAGCAACAGTTTATATCCAGACAACCCAGTAAAGGGGTGGGAGGAAATGCTGTCACCAAATGAGACATATCAGCCTCTGAGAGATCAAGAGGTAGTTAAATAGAGGATAAAAAAGGCTATATAAAATGAGGGGACTAAGTCAAAGTTTTCAAGCACAAATTTTCAAAATCAGGGAGTGGTTATGTAAATATTTGAAGGTATAAAATGAATAAAGACGCAAGGTCCATTTGAGAAGCAATTTACACTCTTTTCTCAATTTTACTGCAAAGTTTACTTAGTTTGATTTTGAATTTAGTTCTCTTCTTTCGCTTGTTCTCCAAAGACAAATGTTTGAAGTATGAACTTCCGTACCAAGGGCATCCTAATATGAGAATAATATCACATCAACGAATAGAATAGGACAGCCACGAGATACATTTTCCATTAAAGTAAATTACCAATGTTATGATCTTTTCTCATGGTCATGGGGCAGTTATCTCACTCTGTACATTCATTTTGAATATAGTACTGTTCAGTCTTTGTGAATAGAAGGCTGGAAGGCCTACTTCTGAAGCTATCAAAAATGGTTTGTCTGAGAGAGCAACCAAAAAATAGGGTTGGACATGAAAATCCTTTGAGTTCTAATCCTGATTTTGTTCCAAGGCAGATCTTCATCTTGTGAAAATTACCACAGCTTCACTGAGATTTCTGAAATTATTCTGATTTATGGATGCAGAAGATATGATGTGGTGTTTAATGTTTGCCAAAATTTACTGTGTGTAATTGCAATTATTGTTCATATTTTAAAGAGAGGGCATTTCAGCCATGGTTAGAAATGCTTTTCCTAATAGTTTTTATATTGTATTCCTTCTTGCTGTTATTCTAGTTTATGTCACATTTTTCAGCCAAACTCATAAAGGGCCAAATCTGGCTGCTTTTACGTGGATAAATATAGCTGCATAGTAGGCATTCATAGCATAACTAAAATTTTCAGGTTTCAGAAGGTTAAGGAAAGCAGCTGGCGGCTTGCATTGCTCCACGCTGTGTGTCTATAACATAAACTACAGCTCTGGTCCAACTCTTGACATATGCCAGTATGACTGTTCTGGGAGAACGCCAGCTATGATTTTTAAAAGGCTAACAGTTTCCCTGACCAGTGTACTCTGCATGCTAACACTTTTGCAAAGATAACTGTCCATTTGCAATGCTCCTGTTTGGAAGATGTTCCTTCTTTATTCCTTCAATTATCTTCTGGCTTGTGAAAACTTGAAATGGCCAAAGGAATTTAAAATTAGAAAGGTGCCCTGCGAAAGCTTATGATTATTTTTAATTCAAATGTAATTAAAAACTATTTTAGATATCCATGATTATCCTAATTCATGAATAAACAGAATTATCATAAGATTAGAATGTTCTAATAATTAAAATCAATCAGAACTTCTGTATTGCTTGTACTGCTTGTAACCTATGCAAATATTTATTTAATTTAGTAGCTTTCTTTTTTCTTAAAGAGAAGGATACTACTACAGAACAAAATTTATAGTCGACGACAGCTAAGAGTTGTATCTAGGTACAGTGCTAATCAACAGATGCTTTTAAAAATTAAATACAATAAAAAATAAGTAGGACAGTTTACATAGTCCCTTCCATCTTCATATGAAAGTACACTTCAGAGCTATATACAAGTTTGCCTTTCATCTATATCAGTTTTATAAAGAAATATGTTCCTCTTCCTCATCACTTGCTATTTTCAGTAAAACTATTAGGATTGAGGTCATATGACATAATTTTAACCATCAAAAGGTTAGATTTCTTATTAACTATGTTCCCTCTCACACTGACAGGCACCTGTAGAGGCGATATCACCTCATCTGAAAGCTGCTGTCCAGCATTCAGGGACATTAAATACTGTTTCTTTCCATTACCTACAGAAGAAAGTAAGACTGGACAGCTAACTTTTAAGTGCCTAAACTTTATGAAATATATCTTCCCTAGATGGCATTTATTTTTCATAGATCAGCGCACGTCTCTCCTACATTCTCTGGCACTGAATTCAAGGTTGATTTTCATCCTGCATCTTCCTGAAAGTCCCTGAAATAAGCGTTTCAAAACTATTTGCATTTTCAGTACATTTTCCAAATCACCTTGAAGAATTGAAACGGTCGTTCACACTTATCTAACAAAATGGAATTTTAGAATTAATAAATTTCAAATTTGTCAATCAATTTATCTTACTTGTCTTATTTTTCTGTTACCTTAATTTTGTACTTTACAACATGATAATTTGAAGAACTAGCTAAGAAATTGAACTCTGCCACCCACGTGCTGTAGTGATGAACCTACACCTGTAGGCACAGCAATACAAAGAACATATGGGTATGTTAGAGATGCTACAGTCAACAGTGTCTAATATACAAAAAAGATCTACTAATTGAAAGCTCCTAAATATGGAGTCATATATTTGAGTAAACTTAGTTAGCTATTGAATGTAATTTGTTTGAGATAGAATTTAGAACATTGATCATGATAAACAAATGCTCATTCCTGCGAATCACATGTACCAGAAAAAAAGATGATAAGAAGATTTAAAAATACAACCTTTAATAAATAACCACTTTCTATTCACTAATCAGAGAATGTGTTGTTCTGCACCATTAGCAGATTTAGAATTTATTCAGTTTAAAGTCTATGCTTACTTCCGTCAAGCAAATAATTCATTTCCAATTAAAAAAAAAAAAAAAGCTCTTTACAAGTTTTATATTGATTACCTGCTCATTTTTGTATGTTATCAATAGGAGGTCCAAAGTAATTATTATTCTAAATAGGTAGAGCGTAAATGTTATGCATTGTTTGCATCAGTAGCTACAGAACAGTGCAAACATTCCCTTTCCTGTTTAATCAAGCCCTTATTCTTTGACAAATTTTCATCTTGGTCTGTTTTGTATTTTCCACTTGGATGAGGGGAACTGCAGGTAAAAGTCTGTCAGTAGAAGCATGTCTGATTTAATTAATCTTTAATTATTGTGCAAAGCAAATGAAAGGATAGCTTCGATCAGCAAATTCATTTGCAACATTTATCAACTAGCTGATCTTTATCACCCACCCAGATGACAGTAAATCAAATGCATGCCCCTTTTCAATTCATGGAGCAAATGATTAAAGTGTCCATAAGAGTCCCCATCCTAACTAAATCTAATTGTGTGTGAATAATCAGTTCTGATGTTTGATGAATGTGCCATCATAGTATCTAGTCCATAACCAAATCATATTTTAAACAATGCTTTAAAAAGGTACAGTCCTGAGTTTAGATGCTGTCATTCTTCTTCCTCTTCTTGATGTTGCGAATCTACAGTGAGTGAGGTTTTTTAACTTAAACAAAATGAATGTTATAGCAGTCTAGCAATAAAGGTATTTGTATAATCATTCTACTACTATTAATTCCTAGCATCACCATGAAATCTAGTATTACGACAAAGCATAAAGCTGGTTACTATGCTGAAACAATAAAACACAAGCCTTTATGTCTGTAATTAACTATTTCTCCATTTTAAACTTTTAATCCACTTTTCTTCCACCATTGATTAAATTCACCTCTTACCGCTGTAGAATTAACTGGATTTTTTTCATGACAAGGTATCTTATAGCCTACAGTCATTAACAATATCCCCAGGAATGCTTCTAGCCTATGTCTTTAGCCAATTAATTCCGCATTTCTCTTTCTCCTTTTCTCCCACCTGAGGTCCATTTTTTACACATTATTTTGTTTTCAAGTCCTTTCTTCTTTCTTTTTTTTTTCTTTCATGTAGCCAATCATGTCCCATAGACAAAGGTGCCAATATAATGTACTGGTCTGAATCTTGATAATTTCTGCTTTTGCTTTTCTCAGTTATTCAGTAAGTTTTTTCTTGTGGAATTTCAGTCTTCTTTTCTTTATTCATATCTATTGATGTCTTTTCTAAAATTGATAGAGATTGAATGATATTTCATTAATGGATAAATATATATCCCATTCATTTCATTATTTTTGCTTGTTTCCTCTCTTTCACATCAGCTTTTGGGGTTGCCTTCATTTGCCTTTACAATTGTAACACATTCCAAACACAGACATATATTTTATCAAAAATCAGTCAAATGAAAGAAGTATTACTGTGGTATATTACAAAAGCTCTATCAGTCCAAAGCAAATTTCCATGTTCTTTGCATACATAGCTTTGTTTTTTTAGACTGTTTTTATTTGACTAGTTTTCCTCCATTCAACATGCAGAAAAAAATCAGAACTATATATGTTGAGCGCAGACTACAAAGGGTACCAAAAAACTAAAATCACACATTATCTTTCAGAACACATTTGATCTGAAATACGATCTTTTGACTTCTGTTGTTCTTAAATATTTACGAACCAATTCCTTTCTCACCTGGACTTTTAAGAACCCTTATTTAAAATTTCCTGCAACTTTTGTTTCCATACAGAAATTTGTCTAGAGGACTTAAATGAAGATTTCAAACCTTGAGGAATTTGTTCATCAACATGTAATTAAATGATTATGAACTAACAGGACAGAAAAGCTACTCTTTTTCTAATCTAGCCTTAAATTGCATCACAGTCTGTTTCATTTCTTTAGCAGTAAGCTTGTAGAAAATGAAACTTCTTTCTTCCACTTAATCTTAAAAAAAAATTAAAACATCTTTCTGTTGAAGCCACTTAAGATATCAAAGGTAGAACAAAAACTTTCTGATTAGTTGCATTTAGTTGGTTGACTAAAGCCTGAAAACTAACAGTAAGGGCCTTAGAATGGCTTAAAAGCAAGAATTTTGAAAAGGAAAAAAATATATATATTGTTTCTATCTATAGTAATACAAAGATGAAAAAAAGAAAATGGGGTTCACATAGGAAACCAAATATCAGAACTATGAAAGCTCTATTTCCTCCCAGGCATGCACTTTAAAAATGAAAATTCTTGATGGGCACTGGTGTCCTGACTTTGTTTTGGTTTGTGTGTGTGTTTTTAACTATTATTAATCATTATCCAAAATACGTTATCTGTTTGGAAGATGCCCTTAGTGACAAAGCAGTTTCATTAATACCACTTTTATCCACAGTAATGATATGTTTAGGTGAAATGTGTACTCATCTGAAATGGACTCTGCAGTTATCAAAGAAAATGCTGTGCTGCTGTAAACTTACTCTATATCTAGCCAACATATTTCAGAGGACTAGATGTCATCCACAGCCACAGTGCTGAGTCACAGAAGATAGGTCTCATATACACATGCACAGAAATAATAAATGAAATACTGAAAAAATCATGCTGTGTCCCTAGGGCAAATATAGCGCCAAAGGAACATGCAAAAGTATTCGCAAATGAGTTAAAAAGATGTTTTACTAAGTCTGTAACATTATTTGTTCACTTCATTGTAATTCAGAGCTTAATTTATGTGTAAGTGTGAGTAGTTCTTTAAATGCTTACAGTTTTTTGTTAGAAAAGTATGTAATGGGGCATTTTGCCTGCCTGTCTTAAGAGTGCATGAGGTGATTCATTAAATTACTAAGCAAGTCATTTAATAATGTAAACATTCACATTTATAACTGAGAACCAGATGTTTTATTGGAAAACATATTACTTCAAGAGAGCAATAGATGGGCACGTTCTCACAGTTTAAGACCAAATGATAATGTGGAGGCTAAATAGATATGGTTACTAAAATATTTTAATCACAGATTTATGCAACTTTACAAATCACATGAACTCCCTGTTCCACAGGAGAGGAGATGTCTCAGAGAGAAGCTGGGCAGGTCGGCACACAGTTCCAGCCATGCCAGAAGTAGTCCTGGGGCAGGGCCGTGAGGTCCCCGATTGTTTTCTTCTGCTCCTCGGGTTTCCCAGAGCGTGTAGAGATCCAGGTCCTGGATCCTGGAGCAGAACCCCCCACCTTGGAGTCTTTTAGCTGCTCTGGTTACCCCCCAACACTGTTAAGTTTCCTTAATTACAGGATCAGGTAGAAAATACCTCATTGGTGATGAATATGTTCAAATTGCCATCATTTTCTGATTTTCTGTCACTGTGTTTGGTGTTCACAATCTGCTTGTTCTGAACACGTCTGGAAACTTTTGCATCTTTTTCAGTATCTATCATCTTGAGCACATCAAAAAGGGGGATTAATCACATTTTGCCTACTACTATAGCAAAAAGTCAGTTAAGCCTAACAGGCTGTGCTGACTGTGCCTAACTCCCGCTAACTGATACACTCATTCTTGTTCCTTCCCTATGCAGAAATGTAGCAGAAAGGCTGGCAGAGTGTTTCCAGTTGCAGAAATCCTCCTCAGAAGTTTTGTGAACTAGAAACGTATGAGTCATTTCTGATGGTTGTTTTCAAACCTAATGAAACATATATATATCTGTTCTCAACAAAAGGTGAAAATGGAATTAATTTCTGTTCACTTCCCCAAAATAAAATGCGACCTTCCCAAAAGGAGGGTGGATTTCATCTGAACTAGCAGGGGAAAGTAGAATAGTTCTTATAAGGGTCCCGTATAAGTGTTTGGAGGGAGGGACATAATTTGAAATGGTGGACCAGCTAACGTCTGCTCTGAGAAACCACGGACTCCATCTGAATGCAATACAGAATCCCATCAGTCTGAGAGCAACTATCTTGTTGCAATTACTACCTTCTCTTGAAATTAGTTTTTTTTTTTTTTTTTGACCAGATACGACTAGAATACCTTTGAGCACGTAGGGAAAAATCTTCCCTTGTCTGCAAAGGGTGATCCTGTAGTAGATGAAAGTTCAAATTTTTGTAACAGAGCAGTCAGCAATACCCAAAGAAACTATTCAGCACAGTGCTGGGTGCCTGAGTAAACTGGAATAAGACTCATAGTGAAGACATGTCCTGCACAAAACCAGGCGATAGTGCTCCTCTATCAATACCCCCTCTCTCTTTCTTATCTCCTTAGAGAAAGGAGAGAACTCCCTCTTTAATCCTTGCCTGAAAGGAGAAGGACCGAAGACCAGCTGAAGAAGATCATTTTCTCTGATAGATATAATCTTGAACTGTGTCGTTACAATTACAAAACATAAGGTCAGACATACAAGGGCATTGAATGCCCTTGTAGAAGTTTTTTCTTTGCCAAGAAGAGAAGGTAATATATACCACTTAAAGCAAATGTATGCAGACTGACTTCTAGAAAGATAGGAAGATTCATAAACCCAATGAAAGTTAATGAAAACTTTTCCTTTAGTGTTACCAGAAACATAATTTCATCTATGGTTCTTGGCACGTAAAAGAAATACAGGGCCATAGTAAACACTCAAAGTTTATGATCTACTAGGATATGTCCACATAGCTGTCCAGCAGATGCTGCCATCATAGTTCCCTCTTAGCAGTCATCTCTTAGTCACTGGAACTGCAGGATGGGTGCCAGAAGAACACCTTCCCACAGTGGTCTTTCAAATGCTAAGCGTGAGCTGAAATTGTAGGTGTGGCTCAAACTCAGGAAAGTATATTTGAGCCTAGCCAGTTGCTGCTGTCACTGAACCTGCTGCCTAGGTTCACAGCAGCTGGATAAAAGCTGGAGGGTGAAATGGGAGAGTCAAGACTCCAGTATGGTCGTGTTGGCTTCCATTTTGGAGGTGGCTTTTCTCTAATTGGGTTGGATTGTGGGCAGAGAGAGGCTGCAAATCAACAGTGTAGGAAGAAGCCTGTAAAAGATTACTTAGACATACTCAAAGTTCAAAAATATCAATTTTATATGACAGTATGACTTATATGCTTGAAGGTGAACTCTTGTCAGAACTGGAACAATTTTATTTAATTTGCTTTTAGTAATGAAATATTTTCAAATCCTATTCAAGGAACGCATTCAGTACTTCTGCAGCTACATTTCCTGAACACAAAGTCCATGCTCTTCATAGGAATGTAAGTACAGAAGTTTGTCATATTGATGAAAACCACAGATAAGTAAACAAGTTCTTCATAATCATTGGAGAGCCATAGACAAGGAAAATGACTGTGTGAAACCTTGCACAGTGTCTTGATATCGCTTGACTTGAAAATTAGGATCCTGTTACACTTGGGCAAAATATAAATTGTATACAAATGATTGCTTATATTCTCACTCTTCACTCATTTTACACAAATATTATAAGCATACAAGGACAGGCAGAGGAGAATTATGGCCAGTATATGGAAAACTGTTCAGAAAACATGCATTATTTTCTTCACAGAGAGATTTTAAAATCTGACTGACATTCTCAACAATGAAATGGTTTCTAACTCTTATTGTCTTGAAATTTAGTGCATTCAAATATTTAAAAATAAAAATGTACAAGAACTGCAAAGCTATAAAACAAATTTACTAAAACAATGCCTGAATAAAATCTAATTTCCAGGTTGCTTTTTCAGCACACATCTGGTCTTTCCTAAATATTAGTTTATGTGGTAATTGGATTTGAATGGTTTCTGGATTAACTCAAGTATGAGTACAGTAACATCAATTTTCATGATTTTAAGTTTGGTTACGTGTCATTTCTCCTTTAAAATTTCACTTAATGTACATATTTTTTGTGAGGATTTTAGTTTTTACTTTTCAATAAAGATTATAGCTCTCATGATGGCAGAGCATGAAACAATGGACATGGCATACTCAGAAGAAAAAGGGAAAATAAATCATATCTATTGGTTAGAAAATCATTTTTATCATTCATTAGTCATTCTTATAACTTGCTGGGTCTGATGAGTAGTTTGTGAAGAGTTACACCTGACTGGTCTACGGATTGTACTTCAGGCAGATTATTGGCCAAAGTCGTCTAGATATTGTTCTGAACGATTTATGGACTCTAGTACTACCTTAACATAAAAGAGGTGAGTATGGCAATGTTACTTTGCACAGGTCTAGGGGTGCAAGTTTGCTCAGCTGAAAGCCTAGCTGACTTAGACTCACCTGGTCTGTGAATACTTGGATGCACTGATGGAAAGGCAGAACAGGACAGGTGTAATGCTAATTGATCATTCTATTGTGTCCAGTTAATAAGTGGGTGAGTGCATCTCAAAAACGTCAGCTCTGTAGGCCTCGCAGAGGTGTCTGGCAGAACCAGCGTCTTCAGTCAGGTCTATACATGCTTGCATGACCAAAGTACAGAACAACTAGAAATATGACTTACAATATTGGCATAGTTATTTAATACATGTATGTATATATATCATAATATGGTGAAAATAATATCTGTATTAAATAACTTTTGTTTATTAGTACCAAGAACTAATTCAGTGACAGATATTTTTATCCTGTGAAAGACAAGAAATGAATGATGCCTTCCACCAGCCAGTTTTAAGGAATATTTTATTCAGATTGCCAGGTCTGTTGATTCATCATAACAATTCTGTCAGATCAAATCAACTAAAATTGCTCATGAAGACAGGTACAGTAACCAAGTGATGCTGATGCATAAATTAAGTACCCGAGGAAAGAATAATCAAATATAAAAAGCTTCTTGACATGTTCCTCGACAGTAAATAAAATATTATGTGATGATTACATTCTAATTCAATAGAAGCAGAAAACTAATCTATAAAATATTTAACAAACCAATCTGAGTGATACAAGCCCTGTCTCGCTAGTCTATGTGAAAAACTGAATTACTGCCTCTTCAAATTCATCACAAATACTTTGGTATGCTCTTTTAATCGGAAGGTCATTTTAAAAATGACAGGCAAGAGTTATTTCTATTTTGGCAAATATTTGAACGTACTACCTGGTTGTGTTTATATAAAACTGTGTGCATTGTCCTTGTGTAAGTACTTTTCTCTCTGACCTTTTCAAGCGTATAGCAAATAAATCTTTCCTTGGCTTTAAAGTGGCTGTCATAATAACACCACAGGGTTCTAGGCTTGTTGACTAACAATTTCAAAACAGTCTAATCAATTTGGAAACATTTTTCTTTGAAAATAATAAATGTTGGTATGAAAAGACTAGTCAGCTTTAAAAGCTTCAGTTCATGAATTTGAATGCATTTCCCAATTACATTTGCTTATGGTTGTATACATAAGGAAGTTTTATCAGTTTTTATTTAGCTGCGATTAAAGTAAACCACTGCAGTAAGGCAAGGTCTCATGTATGAATATTGTATCAATTTCAGCAAGATTTATTTTGATTTCCCTTAAATTGATTAGGAATTATTTTCTAGTGCAGTTAATTAAACCACATTTCCAGTCAGAGGAGTGTCCAGGTAGGAGTTTGCACAGTTTCAATCAGAAAGCCCTTTGTTTGAAAGAAAAATGATTCGTATGATTTTAACCTTACTGTCAGCACTTCAAACTCAAGTCAGAATCTCACATTCAGGCTACAGCCTTTCTTTACGCTCACCCAAATGAGATTCTTCTGCTCGGGCTCAGGGATCCTTGAGGTGTGATGTTCATAGTTAGGACAGAGTCAAGTTTGAATGATCTAGCTAAGCAGTTGAAGAAAGGTATAGAAGGGAAAAAACAAAGCAGAACAGAACAAAACAAACAAAAATGTCTTATGGGCAATTTGCCAAAAGAGATTTTGAATTTTCAAGATAAAACTGTTTTCTATGATCTCTTAACAAAACATTCATGCCCAATATATGCTGCAGGACTGTAGCTTCTACCTGTGATCACAACACATCTAATCTAAATGTAAGGCTTCCACCTGACATATCTATGGCTGGAGAAGTGTGGGGTAATAACTGAGAATAAGATGCTATCTAAACTGTGATGTACTGGGTGGGATTTATCTCACCTGGCTTCAAGCACGTAAAGTACAGAAGCTATGAAGTATATAAAGTACATGAACCTAAAGCTTTCTCTGAGACTAACCAGGTGCCAGGATGCCGCAGGGGCCGGGGGGTTCCCCGAGGGCTGGTATCAGCGGGGTTTTCTGGTGGTGGCAGGGAGGGGCTTCACGGCCAGGGCCTGTCCTACCACCCCACGAGGCAGCAGGGCAGCCGGGGGAAGCTGGGGCCCTTGGGGGTTATGGCAAAAATAAATTCATGCTACCTGCTCCTGCTTGTGTTTGTTTTTGTGTGGTACTTTGAGACAACAAGGGAGAGTGCCAAGTCTTTCTCTCTTTGGTGATGTTTAAAACAAATCCCTCAGTTTCAAGCTTGTAAGTGTGGTGGATCTTTCACAGTAAAACAAGTAGATTGTCAAAAATAAGGGGCTCCCTTGCAATGGGATAGAGTTGGCTGCTATTGTTACGTCTGATTTATACTAGAAAAAGTTTCAAAATAAGTGTGGCAAAGTAGCTGATGTAGTCCATTTTCTCAGGTTGCCAGAGCGTGGGAACATGAGAAGTGTAGCCTTCAAGATTACAGCTACGTCACTGAATATAAAACTAAGCATATGGCAAAAACATTCCCAAATTAAAGAGAGTCACTTTAAACTGATGCTGTTAATAGGGGTGGATTTAACTTAGTAGGGAGAAACTTAAAAGTCAAATTACTGCAACTATTTCTAATGATAAATGGTCCCTGAAATAGTCAGAAATCTGTAAGAGAATAAAGATTCATTTTATATATAATAAATTTTATCATAAATAATATGTTTCAGTCTGCTTTAAATGCAGGACCAAGTCCCTAAAAGTTTGTAAATGGCTCTCTCCTTCCATAATGAAATTCTGTAATGTTGGGTAGTTACTGAAGATCTCTTCAGTGTGTAGTAGGTCTGATTCTCCAGTGCGTGGTTCCTTCTGCTGCTGTCTCATTTGCATGTAATTTGCAAAAGTAAAATGATCTGAATCTGCTTTTGCAGATGTGATTACAGGAGTAGGAAATTAGGGGTTGTTTTATTGTATTTTGTTCACTAATATAATACTATATTTCTGGATTTACTATACAAAAATTTAACTTAGATTGAACTTCTATCTAAATAGTTTTCATACCTTCTAACTGGAGCTAGTGCTGGAAAAAATGGAATAAATGTAGCTCTCCAAACCACCTTTATTACAGTTTGACCTATGTTTGCTATGCTTTGTTCTAAACCAAAAAAAAAAAAAAAAAGTTTATCTTTCCTTTTACTTTGATTAGCCTTAATTCAACTCTATTGACTTCCATGGCTTTATTCCTTATCATAGTAGGTGTTGTAACTAAAAATGAGGCTGTTAGGAATATTGTTGAAGCCGACTGGGTATTATTTAGCAATAAAATACTCAAAGTAGGTAACTTCCTTCCATAATTTGCAGCACCTGCTAGTGATCTGACATTAGACCTCATCACATCTTCTTTCCACATAATTAAACACAACTAGAAATCACAGTTTCACTGTAATTGAAGCACTACTCTCTAATAGTCTAACAGTGTTGCAGATTCTTTTTTTTTTTTTTTTTAGAATTTTATTGCTTTGAAATGCTTTGGTTATGTTTAATCAGTTATGTTTTTAAAATACTTTAGTAAATTTGTTTGCAATTTATTGTGGAGGGGGAAAAAAAAAAAAAAACTAGAGCACTACCTCTTATCTGAATGGATTTGATACATACTGTAGATAACTTTTATAATATGCAGATTTGAGATGCATGATACCAGTATTCAAGCTCAATGACATAAAGGTAGAAACCTAAGTGGAGTGACCAGTGACTTTTACAATCTGAACTACAGACGAAATCTCTGGACTGTGATGAGATGGAAGCAAAACATCACAGTGTCCAAGTCAACCTAGCAGAAAGAAAAACAAAAATCCTACTCAGATGGAAAGGTGTCTGACATCTTATGTGAGTCAGACCTCAAATGAACCACTATACATTTAGGGGAGGCATTCTTCTTGGTGCTGTAGAATTATGTGGCTGCTTCCCAACTCACATCACTTAAAAATCCTTCCTTCCTGAACTTCAGTTTAAAAAGATTTCTCATTCAAGTGGTAAAGGAATATGACAATCAAAAGGTTTACCTACAGCATGCTTTAACATCTATGTATCTGTAAGGTAAAAAATTCTTCAGTGTAAAAATACATCTAAGATTTTTTTTAATTAACTTTTGTCATTCATTTTGTTTACAAGCTTTGGAGGTAAAGGAATTGCAATTTGGTAAAACTGTTAAACAAGTGGCTATACTGAAATTTCATTGAAACAGTTTAAATGCATTACAGTGTCTTGAAAGTACTGAAACAGTTGGAAGTGTGCTTTCTTCTGGCTAAAACATGGGAAATCAATTAGATAAATGGAACTCTTACTTCCACTTCTTTCTATTTCTGCCCAACTGCTTCCTATTTGGGAAGCAAGTTGAAGTGGGATCCATCAGAATCAAAAAAAACCCCAACTTTTTAGTTGTTTTTGTTAGACTGTGGGTTTTTTTTTTTTTCTATTTTTTGTGCCTTCTAAACTGAGTACCTGCCAAGATTGAAATGGCTATATAACAGTGATCCTCAACCAAATTAAAACTACTGGAAAACGTGAGGCAATACCCTTCTTCAGTGAGATAACCTGTCCTGTTCAAGGACCAAGGCTTTAAACTCTAACAGCATTTAAACTCCTTTTGGCTGAACAAAAAAAATTGGACCAATGTAGCTATCAGGAGCCAGAGGGCACTAACAGGCTCTGCAACCTCTTCCCTCACTTCCTTTGTGTATGACACCCTGTGTTCAAGGTCGGCTTTGATATAGAACATCTGTGTAACCTGGGATCAGACTGCTGTGAGAAGAAGCTGTGGGGAATTTCACATGAGGTCTCTGTCTGCTCTGCTTGGGAGGTGCATTTAAGCTCAGGCCGTTGCCCTTGGTCCTTGTGTGAGTTATGTTGCAGCTGTGCTTCTGCTTGGCCTTGTACCATGCTGACCCTGACCCAGCCTTGCTGACTTAACTTCCTGGCCTCATCCCAGACCTACCTTGTTGCTCTGGATATGGCTGGCAATCACAGGGCTCTCGGCTGACACTGATCACCCTTCACTGAACCCTCTGCTCTTTTTGTGTGGGTGCTGCGGGACGGTGTCCCTTGGTGGGGCCACTGTCCTTCCTGCCTGACTTGTCACTCCTGGCGCCCCTTCACTTGCAGAGCAGCCTAAGATTCCCCTGGCAGTAGAAAGCTCATTTTCTGGATCAATGGTTTTGCAGAACACAATTTAATTTAAGACTGGGTATGAAATGGTGGTCTCCCTTTCTTTTTTCTGATCCTGTTATTGACATAGAATTGATGTACGTTGCACAGTGAAATCTCTTATATACCAGAATAGCTGGTGAACTTTGCCAGATACACCTCCACTTTTGCAAGATCTTTGTTATATCATGCCTCCTCTCTTGTGTTTACCAGGAAGTAAAAGAAACAGAACTTCAGATAGGTCATGTTGGCCTAGTTTAAGGGAGCACATACCTGTTGCCACAGAACTTTTCCTTTTGAACCACCAAATGTAGGAGAATTTTGGGAGTTAGGATTAGCTTTAAGTGAATATTTTTATTCTATGAAACATTGTGTTTATTCCTATCATAATATAAATAGAGGTGATCAGAAAATTTCCAACCATTTTTTCCATCAGAACAATAGCCAGTTCTGAGCTTTTTAGCAGATATAGACTAATACAGACTGAACACAATGTACACTGAATTTTCAGTCACACTAGCATAAACTGAATTTTCCTTGACAAATCACAGATTCACAGAATCTCAGAATGCGCAAGGTAGGAAGGGACCTCCGGAGATCATCTAGGCCAACCCCCCTCCTCAAGAAGAGACCTCTAGAGCACATTCACCAGAATCGTGTCCAGGCGGGTTTTGAATATCTCCAGGGAAGGAGACTCCACAACCTCTCTGGGCAACCGGTGCCAGTGCTCTGTCACCCTCACAGGAAAGAAGTTTTTCCTCAGGTTCAGATGGAACTGCCTGTGTTCCTGTTTGTGCCCATTGCCTCTTGTCCTGTCGCTGGGCACCACTGAGAGGAGTCTGGCCACATCCTCTTGACACCCTCCCTTCAGATATTTGTACACATTGATCAGATACCCCCTCAATCTTCTCTTCTCTGGGCTAAACAGGCCCAACTCTCTCTCAGCCTTTCTTCATAGGAGAGGTGCTCCAGCCCCTTCATCCTCTTTGCAGCCCTCCGCTGGACTCTCTGTTGTATTGGGGAGCCCAGAACTGGACACAGTACTCCAGGCGAGGCCTCCCCAGGGCTGAGGAGAGGGGCAGCATCACCTCCCTCCACCTGCTGCCAACACTCTGCCTAATGCACCCCAGGAGACCATTGGCCTTCTTGGCCACCAGGGCACACCGCTGCCTCATGCTTAACTTGTTGTCCACCAGCACTCCCAGGACCTCCTCTGCAGAGCTGCTTTCCAGCAGGTCAGCCCCCAGCCTGTCCTGGTGCCTGGGGTTATTCCTCCCCAGGTGCGGGACCCTGCTCTTGCCTTTGGACAGCTTCAGGAGGTTCCTCTCCGCCCACCTCTCCAGGCCCCTCGGAATGGCAGCACAGTCTTCTGGTGTGTCAGCCTCTCCCTCCAGTTTAGTATCATCAGCAAACTTGCTGAGGGTGCACTCTGTCCCTTCGTCAAGGTCATTGATGAATATATTGAAGAAGACTGGACCCAGGACTGAGCCCTGGGGGACACCACTAGCCACAGGCCTCCAACGAGACTCTGCACTGTTCACCACAACCCTCTGAGCTCGGCCATCCAGCCAGTTCTCCATCCACCTCACTGGCCACTCATCTAGCCCACACTTCCTGAGCTTAACTTGGAGGATGTGATGGGAGACAGTGTCAGCCTCATCATCAGCAAACTGAGTGCTGAGGGTGCACTCTGTCCCTTCCTCCAGGTCATGGATGAATAAATACATTGAAGAAGACTGAGCGCAGTGAGCACAGCCAACAGAGGCAGCGAACAGACGCAGCAGTTTGCGCAGCAGTGTCTGGGCTCTGCCTGGGCCTTTTGTGGGCCTTGTTGGAAGTTGTGGAGACTTTCTGGGGACCCCCGAGGAACCAGACGGTGCTTGCTGCTAGCAGGAAGGGAGAGCTGGGCAAGGACTCCTGCAGGAGGCGTTGACTTAACTTCTCCTGGGAAGTTCTAGCTAGGTGGGGCTGCTGCTAACAAGCTCTCTGGGCTGCCCTGGTCAGAGGGAGTTGGGGCTTTTGTTTCAGGTGGCTCCTGATTGGGTGGGTCAAGCACCCTTGTGAGTCACTGCTAGGCAGAGGCCTATATAAGAGCCAGGCCCAGAGTGCAGCCAACAGAGGCAGCAGTTTGTGCAGAAGGGCACCAGAAGGCAAAGAAGGCACCTCTCCATTTTGCACAGTGGTGTGTCCTTCCCCGGGGCATGGTCATGACACACCGCAGAGCACGTTCCCCAGTGGCTGTGGGAGGTGCTGCATCAGCTGTGTCTGAGGCTTCAACCCAGACAGACCCTCAGACAGCAGATGCAGCTCTGCAGGTGTCAGGCTGCAGGGAGTGCCTGGGGCCTCTCCGTGGGGCCTGGGTTGACAGTCAGCTCTCCTGTGCGAGGTGTGCTGTGGTTGACCACTTGCGTCACCAGATAAAGGAGTTACGGGAGGAGGTTAGTAGGCTGCGTAGCATCCGAGAGGATGAGCGGGAGATTGACAGGGCGTTCTCGGAGACTGTTCAGCTCCGGGAGTCCCCTGCCCCCACTGCAGTGGAGTTGTCAGAGGGCTCAGCACCGTGTGTAAAGGTGCATCATAACGCTGTAGAAGAGGGCTGGAAGCTGGTGACCTCTCGTAGAAGGAGAAAGGCTCTTGCTCCTCCTCAAGACTTACCCTTGAAGAACAAGTTTAGTGCCCTCCAAGCCGAGGAGGAGCTGCGCACGGCTCCAAGTGAGGCAACTGGCCTGGCAGACCCTGTGCCGTGCAGGAACCCCCGGAAGAAGCGGCGAGTGATTGTTGTGGGTGACTCCCTGCTGCAGGGGACAAAGGCACCTATCTGCTGACCTGATCTCTTGTCCAGAGAGGTTTGCTGCCTCTCAGGGGCTTGAATAAGAGATGTCGTGGAAAGACTGCCAAAGCTTGTCCACGCGTTGGACTACTACCCTCTGCTGCTCTTCCATGTGGGTGCTAATGACACGAAAGGCAAATTGGAAACCATCAAACAGGAAGTCAGAGCTCTGGGAATGGTGGTGAAAGGTCTGGGAGCCCAGGTCGTTTTCTCCTCAATCTTGCCTGTGAGGGGAAAGGACAGGAGGAGGAGTAGACGAGTTTTCCAAGTTAACAACTGGCTGCGCCGCTGGTGTTGGCAACAGGGCTTTGGTTTCTATGACCATGGGACCCTGTTTGAAGATCAACAGCTGATGGGGAGCGATGGGATCCACCTTACCAAGCGGGGCACGCGTGTCTTTGCCAACAGATTGGCCAGCCTGGTACGGAGGGCTTTAAACTAGGCAAGATGGGGGAAGGGGTGTGGTATAGTGGCAGGAGAGTCAGTAAAACACCGCTCAAGTCAGGATGCCTCCAGCGGGTGCATGCAGCCAGGGGAGACAGCATGGGACATGGCTCTGGAGGATCCTCTTGCACCTCTCCTGGGAAGCTTGCATGCTTGACTGGCTCTCTGAAATGCCTGTATACCAATGCACGCAGCATGGGGAATAAGCAGGAAGAGTTAGAGATCTGTGTGCGGTCGCAGGGCCATGATCTCATTGCAGTGACAGAGACATGGTGGGATAGTTCACATGACTGGGATGCTGTCGTGGATGGCTGTGTGCTTTTCAGGAAAGACAGGCCAGGAAGGCGAGGTGGTGGAGTTGCTCTTTATGTGAGGGAGCAGCTAGAATGTATGGAGCTCTGCCTCGGGGTGGATGAAGAGCAAGTGGAGAGCCTGTGGGTAAGGATTAAAGGGCAGGCTAACATGGGTGACACAGTGGTGGGGGTTTACTACAGGCCACCTGACCAGGAGGAAGTCATCGATGAGGCCTTCTACAGACAGCTGGAAGTAGCCTCACGATCACAGGCCCTGGTTCTGCCGGGGGACTTCCACCACCCTGACATCTGTTGGCAAGACAGCACAGCTAGGCACAAACAGTCAAAGAGGTTCCTGCAAAGCATTGATGATAATTTCTTGACTCAGGTTGAGGAGAAGCCAACGAGGAGAGGTGCAATGCTAGACCTTGTACTAACAAACAAAGAAGGTCTGGTTGGAGAGGTGAAGGTTGGGGGCACCCTTGGCTGCAGTGACCATGAGATGGTGGAGTTGAGGATCCTACGAGGAGGGAGCAGGGCAAGGAGTAGGATCGCAACGCTGGACTTGAGGAGAGCTGACTTTGGCCTCTTCAGGGACCTACTTAGGGGAATCTCCTGGGGTAGGGCCCTAGAAGGAAGAGGGGTCCAAGAAAGCTGGTTAATATTCAAGCATTACCTCCTCCAGGCTCAGGATCAGTGCATCCCTCTGAGGAAGAAGTCCAGCAAAGTGGGCAGGAGAGCTGCATGGATGAGCAAGGAACTCCTGGCAAAACTCCAGCAGAAGAAGGAAGTGTACAGACTGTGGAAAAGGGGACAGGCCACGTGGGAGGAATACAGGGACGTTGCCAGAGTGTGCAGGGATGCAACAAGGAAGGCTAAGGCCCAGTTGGAATTAAATCTGGCAAGGGATGTCAAGGACACCAAGAAGGCCTTCTTCAAATACATCAATAGCAAAAGGAAGACTAGGGAAAACGTGGGCCCACTGCTGAATGGGGTGGGTGCCCTGGTGACGAAGGATACAGAGAAGGCAGAGATAGTGAATGCTGCCTTTGTTTCAGTCTTCACTGCTAAGGCCAGTCCTCAGGAATTCCAGACCTTGGAGACAAGAGAGTAAGGCTGGAGAAAGGAAGACTCTCCCTTGGTGGAGGAGGATCAGGTTAGCGATCTTTTGTCCAAACTTGACATCCATAAATCCATGGGCCCCGATGGGATGCACCCACGAGTGCTGAGGGAGCTGGCAGATGTTATCGCAAGGCCAGTCTCCCTCATCTTTAAAAGGTCCTGGAGATCAGGAGAGGTGCCTGAGGACTGGAAGAAAGCCAATGTCACGCCAGTCTTCCAAAAGGGCAAGAAGGAGGAGCCAGGAAACTACAGGCCTGTCAGCCTCACTTCCATCCCTGGAAAGGTGGTGGAACAGCTCCTCCTGAAGGTCATCACTAAGCATCTGGAGGACAAGAGGGTGATCAGGAGTAGTCAGCATGGATTCACCAAAGGGAAATCATGCTTGACCAACCTGATAGCCTTCTATGACGGAATGACTGGCTGGGTAGATGAGGGCAGAGCAGTGGATGTTGTCTACGGGGACTCCAGCAAGGCTTTTCACACTGTCTCCCATCACATCCTCCTAGGTAAGCTCAGGAAGTGTGGGCTAGATGAGTGGCCAGTGAGGTGGATGGAGAACTGGCTGGATGGCCGAGCTCAGAGGGTTGTGGTGAACAGTGCAGAGTCTCGTTGGAGGCCTGTAGCTAGTGGTGTCCCCCAGGGCTCAGTCCTGGGTCCAGTCTTCTTCAATATATTCATCAATGACTTGACGAAGGGACAGAGTGCACCCTCAGCAAGTTTGCTGATGATACTAAACTGGGGGGAGAGGCTAAAACACCAGAAGACTGTGCTGCCATTCCGAGGGGCCTGGAGAGGCTGGAGAGGTGGGCGGAGAGGAACCTCCTGAAGTTCAACAAAGGCAAGAGCAGGGTCCTGCACCTGGGGAGGAATAACCCCAGGCACCAGGACAGGCTGGGGGCTGACCTGCTGGAAAGCAGCTCTGCAGAGAAGGACCTGGGAGTGCTGGTGGACAACAAGTTAAGCATGAGGCAGCAGTGTGCCCTGGTGGCCAAGAAGGCCAATGGTCTCCTGGGGTGCATTAGGCAGAGTGTTGGCAGCAGGTGGAGGGAGGTGATGCTGCCCCTCTCCTCAGCCCTGGGGAGGCCTCACCTGGAGTACTGTGTCCAGTGTTGGGCTCCCTAGTACAAGAGAGACATGGAGCTCCTGGAGCGAGTCCAGCGGAGGGCTACCAAGATGATTAGAGGGCTGGAGCACCTCTCCTATGAAGAAAGACTGCAAGAGCTGGGCCTGTTCAGCCTGGAGAAGAGAAGATTGAGAGGGGATCTCATAAATGTGTACAAGTATCTGAAGGGGGAGTGTCAAGAGGATAAGGCCAGCCTCTTCTCCGTGGTGCCCCGCAACAGGACAAGAGGCAACGGGCACAAACTGAACCACAGGAAGTTCCATCTCAACCTGAGGAAAAACTTCTTTCCTGCGAGAGTGACAGAGCATTGGAACAGGTTGCCCAGAGAGGTAGTGGAGTCTCCTTCGCTGGAGATATTCAAAACCCGTCTGGATGTGATCCTGGGCAATCTGCTCTAGGTGACCCTGCTTGAGCAGGGAGGTTGGACTAGATGATCTCCAGAGGTCCCTTCCAACCTAAAAGATTCTGTGATTCTGTGACTGGACCCAGGACTGAGCCCTGGGGGACACCACTAGCTACAGGCCTCCAACGAGACTCTGCACTGTTCACCACAACCCTCTGAGCTTGGCCATCCAGCCAGTTCTCCATCCACCTCACCGTCCACTCATCTAGCCCACACCTCCTGAGCTTACCTAGGAGGATGTGATGGGAGACAGTGTGAAAAGCCTTGCTGAAGTCCAGGTAGACAACATCCACTGCTCTGCCCTCCTCTACCCAGCCAGTCATTCCGTCATAGAAGGCTATCAGGTTGGTCAAGCATGATTTCCCTTTGGTGAATTCATGCTGACTACTCCTGATCACCCTCTTGTCCTCCAGATGCTTAGTGATGACCTCCAGGAGGAGCTGTTCCACCACCTTTCCAGGGATGGAGGGGAGACTGACAGGCCTGTAGTTCCCTGGCTCCTCCTTCTTGCCCCTTTTGAAGATTGGCGTGACATTGGCTTTCTTCCAGTCCTCAGGCACCTCTCCTGTTCTCCAGGACCTTTCCAAGATGAGGGAGACTGGCCTTGCGATAACATCTGCCAGCTCCCTCAGCACTCGTGGGTGCATCCCATCGGGGCCCATGGACTTGTGGATGTCAGGTTTGCACAAATGATCTCTAACCTGAGATCCTCCTCGACCAAGGGAGAGTCTTCCTTTCTCCAGACTTCCTCTCTTGTCCCCTGGATCAGGAATTCCTGAGGACTGGCCTTAGCAGTGAAGACAGAAGCAAAGAAGGCATTCAGCAACTCTGCCTTCTCTGCATCCTTCGCCACCAGGGCACCCACCCCATTCAGCAGTGGGCCCGCATTTTCCCTAGTCTTCCTTTTGCTATTGATGTATTTGAAGAAGGCCTTCTTGGTGTCCTTGACATCTCTTGCCAGATTTAATTCCAAATGGGCCTTAGCCTTCCTTGTCGCATCCCTGCACACTCTGGCAACGTCCCTGTATTCCTCCCATGTGGCCTGTCCCCTTGTCCACAGTCTGTACACTTCCTTCTTCTGCTGGAGTTTTGCCAGGAGTTCCTTGCTCATCAATGTAGGTCTCCCACCCTCTTTGCTCGACTCCTTACTCAGAAGGATGCCCCAGCCCTGAGCTTGGAGGAAGTGATGCTTGAATATTAACCAGCTCTCCTGCACCCCTCTTCCTTCTAGGGCCCTACCCCGTGGGACTCCTCCAAGTAGGTCCCTGAAGAGGCCAAAGTCAGCTCTCCTGAAGTCCAGCGTTGCGATCCTACTCATTGCCCTGCTTCCTCCTCATAGGATCCTCAACTCCACCATCTCATGGTCACTGCAGCCAAGGCTGCCCCCAACCTTCACCTCTCCAACCAGACCTTCCTTGTTTGTTAGTACAAGGCCTAGCAGCGCACCTCTCCTTGTTGGCGTCACCACCACCTGGGTCAAGAAATTATCCCCAGTCCTCTGCCAGAACCTCTTTGACTGTTTGTGCCTAGCTGTGCTGTCTTCCCAGCAGATGTCAGGGTGGTTGAAGTCCCCCGGCAGAACCAGGGCCTGTGATCGTGAGGCTACTTCCAGCTGTCTGTAGAAGGCCTCATGAACTTCCTCTTCCTGATCAGGTGGCCTGTAGTAGACCCCCACCACTGTGTCACCCATGTTAGCCTGCCCTTTAATCCTTACCCACAGGCTCTCCACTTGCTCTTCATCCACCCCGAGGCAGAGCTCCACACATTCTGGTTGCTCCCTCACATAAAGAGCAACTCCACCACCTTGCCTTCCTGGCCTGTCTTTCCTGAAAAGCACACAGCCATCCATGACAGCATCCCAGTCATGTGAGCTATCCCACCATGTCTCTGTAATTGCAACGAGATCACGGCTCTGTGACCACACACAAATCTCTAATTCTTCTTGCTTATTCCCCACGCTGCGTGCAGGCATTGGGGAGCAGGCATTTCAGAGAGCCAAGTGAGCAGGCAGGCTTCCCAGGAGAGGTGCAAGAGGATCCTCCAGAGCCATGTCCCATGCTGTCTCCCCTGGCTGCATGCACCCGCTGGAGGCATTCTGACTTGAGTGTTGTTTTACTGACTACCCTGTCTCTATAACTCTCCTCTTCCCCCATCTTTCCTAGTTGAAAGCCCTCCTTACCAGGCTGGCCAACCTGTTGGCAGACATGTGTGCCCTACTTGGTCAGGTGGATCCCATCTCTCCCCACCAGCTGTTAATCTTCAAACAGGGTCCCATGGTCATAGAAACCAAAGCCCTGCTGCCAACACCAGTGGCACAGCCAAGTGTTAATATGGAAAAACTGTCTACTCCTCCTCCCATCCTTTCCCCTCACAGGCAAGATTGAGGAGAAAACGACCTGGGCTCCCAGACCCTTCACCACCATCCCCAGAGCTCTGAAATCCTCTTTGATGGTATCCAGTTTGCCCTTGGTGTCATTAGCACCCACATGGAAGAGCAGCAGCAGGTAATAATCTGATGCATGGACAAGCTTTGGCAGGCTTTCCATGACATCTATTATTCAAGCCCCTGAAAGGCAGCAAACCTCTCTGGACAAGAGGTCAGGTTGGCAGATAGGTGCCTCTGTCCCCTGCAGCAGGGAGTCACCCAGAACAAGCACTTACTGCTTTTTCCAGGTGTTCCTGCATGGCACGCGGTCTGTCAGGCCAGTCGCTTCCCTTGAAGCCATGCCCAGCTCCTCAGCCTGGAGGGCACCAAACTTGTTCCTCAAAGGCAAGTCTTTAGGAGAAGCAAGAGCCTCTCTCCTTCTACAAGGAGTGACCAGTTTCTAGCCTTCTTCAATAGTGCTGATGTACCATTTCATGTGGCACAGAACCCTCTGGCAACTCCAATGCTGTAGGTGGTTGGGAGTCCTGGAGCTGCACAGTCTCAAAGAATACCCTGTCTATCTCTTGCTCATCCTCTCAGATGCTATGCCACCTACTGACTTCCTGCTTTAACTCCTCTACCTGGCAACATAACGCGTCAACAACAGCACACCTCGCACAGGAGAGGTGTCAGTCCAGGTCTTATGGAGAGGCCCCAAGCACTCCCCGCAGCCTGAGATCTGTAGAGCTGCATCTGATGTCAGAGGGCCTGTCTGGGTCAAAGCTACAGCCATAGCTGATGCAGCAGCTCCAACAGCCACTGGGGAATGTGCTTTGCAGTGTGTCATGACCATACCTAAGGAAGCATATGCTATTACAAGAAATGAAGGTGCCTTCTTGCGCCCTTCTGTGCCACCTAGCTAGAGCTTCCCAGGAGAAGTTAAGGCCTCCTGTAGTTGTCCTTGCCTAGCTCTCCTTTCCTGGAAGCAGCAAGCACCACCTAGTTCCTCGGAGGTCCCCAGAAAGCCTCCACAACTTCCAACAAAGCCCTCAAAAAGTCCAAGCAGAGCCCGAACACTGCTGCGTAAACTGCTGCATCTGTTCGCTGCCTCTGTTAGCTGTGTTCTGAATGATTCCACACATGTATAAAAAAGTTGTAGTCAAAACTGAAGATAGTTAGCCAAGGCCTGGCTGCAGAATCATCTATCTCATGGCCGCAGTGTACATCCCTCACAGGTTCTGATTTCCTTTCCATCTGCACGCCCTGATACATCAAGATCTGTTTTCTCAGGATTTCTTCCTGCAGATAACTTCCGTGTGTGCACAACTAAATATTTATCTGGCCAATGTAAGACTGATGCCAGAGTTAAATAATATTGTCCTCATGTAGCGTATGGGAAACTTGGCTAACACTGTTTATTTATTACTAAAGTTGCATAGCTCCAAAGTGGAGACCAAGTGAGACTATTTTACCTATCAAATTGAATAGTCTTGTTGTTGGGCTTACAGTTTGAGCAAACATTAGGTTGGGGACTTAAAACTTTGTCTTTTCCTACATGAAATTACTCAAGACCATGCAGATCTTTTTTTTTTTTTCCCTCTCATTATTTTTGAAGGTTTTAAAAGTCCAGCTTTCGTTCCAGTGAAGAACATGATATTTGAAATTAGTTTTATTCTTTATTGTAAAATGTGTTTATTAGATATGTAGGTAGCTACATAGCACCTACATAGCACCTTATACACAGGTCTGTAAAGCTGACATTGTGTGTCAGGTTAAGAGTTTAGAAAACCAAAAATTAACATAATGTACAGCAGCAATCAAATTAGCTGAAATAATTAATGGTTACAAATAGCCTTTAGCATAACATAGACTTTCAGTGGCCTAAATGTTCATCCAAAAGTTAACTCTTTGGTATTTGGTTTGCTTTGACTTCAGAATTGTTACAGAAACGCAGGCTGGAAAAGGAATTGAATTTAATTGTAAAGATAAAGTAGTAGTAATTCAGTTGTAGAGATGAGGGAAGAAAGTAACCGTTAAGCCTGAACCTTGAGGAGTTGGATTACTCATCTAGACCTGCCTGATAAGGAATCATTTTGGGTTAAAATCTATGTGGTTCGATGGAATTCAGGTCACATACATAATTTACAGTATCTTAGCATTTGGAGGCATCACAGCATATTGGTCAGTGTGTTAAGTTAGCTGATGATGATGACTGTAGGCTTTTTTTTTTTTGTCTTCTATACTTCCTCTGATTTCTGTCATGTTTGGGCTGCATCATTATTCTTCAGTGGTGTTATTCCAAGTAAACTTCCATATAAGATTCATCTCTGAGAAAAGCCTTTCTGGAGTATTGTAATGGGACCACTAACCGGGCGAAGTATAGACATTCATTACTGTTTTGTATTTTTCCTTTGAGACCTGCGTACTTGTTCTGTAGATGGTCTTCATGAAGTTATCCAAGTAATGGCCAGAGACTTGTATCATTCACATGGAAAAGTTACAAAGATTACCGATAACAATCTATTCAAGTAAAGGTACACATTTTCATAATCTCCTGTATTTGATTCCTCTCAAAGTGAAGCAAGGAAGTTTCTTGGTTCAGTTATATGGAAAAGAAGGAATAACAGACTGGAAAATACATTTTACTTTTTCTCTCTTTTTGTTGCCAAAGCAGAAGCCTATGATACCTATGAATTAAATATATATTCATCTGGATAAAATTAATATTAATTTACTTACAATATATATTAATACTAATTTACCTACAAATGCAATCATACAAAAACAGTACTAAAACAGTGTGAGCAAAAACAGTATGCGAGTACCTGGTAACACTGTGATTGACGTTGCTAGTCATGATATACATGCATTTCACATTTATACATTTGCAATGTAACCCCAAAAGGAGCAAACAAAAACATGTGTAGCTGCACACAGAACATACACAAATGATAAAAGGTTGAAGGTAAAGAACAAGATAAGTACATGGGTGGGTAAATAGGAGGACATCCTTTCAAAGACAGTACTGGGAGCAGATGAGGTCTCGTTTTTGAGAGGGGCTGAAAATAACATCAAAACAATCAAGCGTGAAGAGGAGAAAAAGAAAATAAAGACAAGCCCACATCAGTTCAAACTTCTCTCATCAAAGAGCTCTCAAGGCTGCTCACCTCAAGGTCAGCGATAAAGTGCCTTCAAGGGCCGTATCCGTCAGTGTTGACTATACAGCATCTGCTCTATGGTACTGTATACTCATAGCTAATTCAGATCTGGTTGCTAAAGGCTAATACATTTGTATATGCAGTGTAAGTGTAAGTGTGCGGTATATTTTGTGTAAGAACTAACTATTAGTATGAAGTATGTTGTCAATGAGCAAATTTAGTAAAGTTTGTTTTCAAACTAGTCTGATTTCTCAGTCTTGTAAACACTGATCACAGCAGTCTCTAATTCACTAGCATATATACATTCAGTTGCCTCACTTGTCAGTAACTTATTTATTTTCTTGGTCAATAATGATCTTATTCCTAAGACTTGTTTTTCAAACCCTGTTCAGTCCTCTTCTGAACAAAAGAGTAGGCCTGAATTTCCTATTGTATGATATCTTCTGGCTGCTCAGGTCTTACTATCATTCCAGACAACCCTTCCTTATCCCTTAAAACCCCTTTGAAAGTGGAGACATAAAACAGGAATTTGGAAACTGTTGTTTCATCCCACCTTCAGAAAGACTGCAGAAAGACTGTAGAAAGAGAAGATTTTTAAAAGTATTAATTTGCATCCTCCTTTCTGTCTAGGAAGCAATGAAGTGATACCCATTCTTCATCTGCATTTAGACATGTAGCTTGTTGATTTTTGAAACACATTCTGAACACACTAGCAGTCCAGTTTAAATATGGGTTAGACAGAGAGACCAGATCCTCTGTCAGGTACTTTTATAAATATGTTTATAACAAACAATAATAATTAAATAGAATCAAGTTTTTGAAAATTTGTATGGCACGCTGTTAACACCATTAACAAACGTATTTTGAAATTGTTAATGTTCTTTTGCAATTCTGTTCCTCAATAGTGCTGTAAGCATATTTTGAGTAATGTACATTGCAATGTGATATTGGGTATTATAAGATATGTGACATCAAATGTAATATTATTCATTAAAGAATGATAATATATTTTAAATGAATCTTAAAATAGTATTTTAGTAATTATATTTGCTATCAAGTTTTTTTTTTTTTTTTAATCAGCTTTAAATATTTAAGACAAGTGAATCTTACAGTTTATTTTGCTTTGGCTGCCATTTTTACTTGTTCATAGTCTTTAATGAGATTTATATGTCCTTTGACAATATACAGACTGGTTTTATCTAGTTCTACAACTAGCAAAAATTCCCAGACAGTAGGCAATATAGTTTCATCTTCATTATGCACAAAAGAGAATAATGAGGACTTAACTACAGATTATCCCAGCTTCCTCTGGAAAAATGGCAATACATCCTGCAAAGACATTGTCTACTCTCCTCCACACTTGGCAGTGTTCTTCCGACATGAATGTACTCTTTTAGCAAACTATTTTTAAGTAAATCTGACCTTATGACTATTGTTCCTACAAGGCTGCAGTGAGCGTCGTGAGCTTGGGATGATTTGAGTCACTTATTTTTTTTTTTTTTTTTCCTGGAAAATTATAGACTTTATATAAGGATTTCATTTGATGTTTGTTTTTTGTCTCTTAAAGATTTAAGTTCTAGCATAGACAAAAATACCGGAGAGTTTCTAGAGAGAGTGTGATGGCAGGGACTTCCTTGCCTTAAGGCCTTAGGACACTGATGAGTAGATAAGCATTTTGAGTGCTGCATTAAGGGTATTGATACTTATGTCTAATTCATGCAGTGATGAAGACGGACAGATTTTGCCCTTGATTTTAATAGTAAAAAATCAAGTAAGAGTTGTTTTATAAACTGGTGACTTTATATTTTATTCCACAAATTCCTCTTAGAAAGTGTTGTCTTTGTCCTTGTAGTTCCAGGAAAGCTAATGTTTTTTGACTTTATATTTCTTTTAATTAATTTTATTATTATACTTCTGTAGCACACCTAAATATGCTGGAAAAATACTTAAAGATTATCTATGAGTCTTTTGTTCCAGCTTAAATACTAGACAGTTTAGTCAGCCGGCTTCATGAGAATCTTCTTTGATTGCTTTCGAAATAAGGACATAACATATGAGAAACATTACTTTTATATTTAGTTTCAATTTTGTGTGGAATGCAGACAAGTTAACTTATCGTAAATAGAGGTATTTTTAATTCAGTGGTGCTCACCATGGGCTGCTACACTAGAGGTTTAGAGCTGTGTAATACTTCATACACGAATAGAGTCTTTTTAACTAAATAAACACGTAAGAGGAAAAATAAATAGTCTCTGACAATACAGAAAGCCTAAATGTATAACCTAGAGATAAAGTAAGAAAATATCTACTGGTTCCCATTTTAGATGTCTTCTTCAGTACCTGTTGAATAAAGTGTTTGTCTAATCAATTTCCAAAATATTAAGTGGGAAATCTGTAGTATATTTGAAGCAGCTTATGTTCTTCCTTTCTCATGGTAGAGAAATGGCTTTAAGTTATTCATTTATTCACAGCAAAGATATATACTCAACATTATATACGTTAACTACAGAATAAATTTTTATCCTAGAATATATACAATGTTCTTATTAGGCAACATAAAAAAACAAATCTATTATGTTAATAAATGCAACAAATAAAAGGCACTCTTTTGGGAAATACTAAAAGAGAATTGCTTTCTTTCTTTCTGTCCTTTTAATTTTAAGAAGCTGATGTTCCTAAATGAACTTATAAAGAAAAGTGAAGTTTAAAATAGGACTCATAACTCATTTTGTCAACCTGATGAAAAATGTTCTTATAAATGAAAAGATACAGAAATAAATTATTACTGTTTTGATTGATGGACTGCATTATGTTGTTCAGATGCAGTGGGGGTATAAAATAAATCTAACTGTAATAACTTTTCTCCTGGATAATTTGATTATATATGTCATAATTAGGAATATACATATGGCTAATGCTACCAGAAGTAACATTAACACTTCACATACCTATAAAATGTATTATCAACGTAGTTTAGGGAATACTGAAATATAAAATGTGATGAAATAAGATTGTAGTCCACATTTTGAACACATACTTAATGTATTTAGACTTGTCTATCCTGTAGCTATCTTACTATTATAACATGATCACCTGACTCACAGGTATTTTTGCATATGGATATCTTCAATTCAAAATGACAGCTTTAATATCAAAAAAGCTACTTAAACCTCCATTGAAATATTATTTTATATATTGATCCTAAAAATGAGACAGTTAATGAGTGCAAGAATTTTTCAATATTGTTTCCAAATTCCAAAATCACCCTTCAGAGAAACTTAAAAAAAAAAAAAAAAAAGGGGGGGGGAGGAGGCATGTTAAAATAAGGGTCATAATTTCAAATAACTAGGTCACTGAATCTCTTGGTACAGAAATTTTCTGGTACCAAGAAGATGACCTAACTACTTTCACATCTGCAAACTGTGCCACAACAGCCTAATTACCATATACTTATGTACTATCACGTCAGCTGTGAGTAGTCTTTGGCATAAATTTTCTTAAGACAAACATAAGATTCCATTCTTCATGTATTAACTGGTGCTATTTGATGTAGATGTAGTACAGATAACTGTGCTTGAATGTCACTATTCAATCAGAAGATCACTCCTTTGCTGTTAAGGCTGAATTTGAGATCCGAGCTGGGATTTCTTTTTTTTCTTGTTACTATTGTAAAATATGATTTTTTTTAATAATACCATCTAAAGGCTTAGTCATGATAAGAGTTAATCAACTCTTTCTATTTGATAAATTTAGTTACTATCTTATTAAGTTAATTCATATCTTAAAATAAAAATGAGCAGAAAATTTATACCAAATAAATTTTCAAAAGTTTTTTATTACTGTTCACAAAATGTATGTTTGCTTGCCTCTGGCTTCTTATTGTATTGACAGACTGTAAACAATTTTGCAACTGCTCAGTAAAAAAAGATGTGTTTTTGAATTTTGATTTGTCACATAGGCTATATTATATTATTTCTGTTCCTCATAAAGACAACCCATTTGAAAGATATGGCAAACATAAAATTAGAATATTTTAGAACAAGCAGGAAAAAATGGAATGAGTCAATCTCTTGTAACTATAGCCAAATAACACATGCAGAAAAGAATATTTTAAAACTTTCTCATTTTCAGTTACACTGGGTTTTTACTAGAAAACGTTCGTCATTGAAAGATTCTAGCTTGCGGCACCACAGTGGCCTTGACAGAACTGTACAAATGTGGCAGCACTACAAAGACATGAGTCATGCCTGTTCTCAGATTAATGACCCACCCTTCTTCCAGAGGTACCAGCGATTTAATCTAAACACTGGTGAAAACTGTAATAGCTGCTTTACAGGCACTTTCACCTTTTCTGCAGGCATTTCTGTTTGACAAGAAAAAAACAGCTGGTACAGCCATTGATAGAAACAGTGGTGAGTAGAAGATGATAAAAGACAAACAGTATAATATTATGCTCACTTCACTTTGTATTTCTTCTGGTTATTTAAAGCTGTTTATAAATACATGAATAGAGTTTATGAGCTTCCATAAAGAACTGAAAGAATTTGAAAGAGAGGACTCCACAGTTACAATGAGACAGATGAGATCAGGATACATACCAATGATAAGAGAAGAGGGGAGAACGAAAGGGGCAGATTTGATGGGAAGTTTGTGAAAGCTTGAAAGAAGAAAAGGTTGCTAGGAGGTGGGAAGTGGAGAAAGCAATATGAAGAGAGAACAACTGAATGAATATGAAGATGATGGATAAGGAAAAAAAAAATACTGTGGAGACAGAGATTTAAAAAAATAAATAAAAATTACCTGATAAGAACTATACTTCTTTGCTAATGTCAGTGAAGCTGAAGGCACTGGACTACCACTGATCGCATGCCAAGGTGCAAGTCAGCTGACAGTAGCTTCTGCCTAGCAAAAACCCATCTGTCCTTGCCCTCTGCTCTGCTGGGGAGACGGACAAGGAAACCCTGCTGTGAGCTGCAGATTCACACTGTGGATTAAAACTGCTAGTTGCTCCAAAAAAATTCAGCTATAACAGAAGTTACACTTACTTGTTAAGTGGTCCCAAGAAACTGCTTGTTGGCTTCCTAATAGTGCTGCACTAGGCCTCTGCCAAGAGGAGCTGAGACGCCTGATATTTTTCTTTTCCATGAAAATGTGTGTGCACGGTGTTCAAAATTTGCTATCTGTGTGTACTAGTGCATGGAAGCTAAGTATTCACTTTCTGTCAGTATCCACGTAAATAAAACTCAATCAGTTAAATGTTCAAGATGAGCAAATACAAAAGGACTGGGAGGATGGCAGAAGCAAACGTATTTCTAAACTCTCAAGTTTTTTGTGTTTTTTTTTTTGCTTTATTCACCAATCTCTTGTCAGTTCCTAGGAAAGGTTTTCTTTTTTTTTTTTCTAAACGTTGTCACTTCTTTAGTATAGGAGAAAGCTAAGGTATGGTTACATAGCATGCTTTAGTTCTTGTCTAGTGCAACAAGAAATAAACTTAATAGAATTGTTAAGAGCATTTTACATAGGAACGCTTTCTTTTCCCCTTTCACTCCTCCCTGCACTTTTTTTTTTTTTTTTTTTGTTACAGTAATTGCTGTCTGAGCCTCAAAGGCTAGAAATCGTTTTTCATCTCATGCATGAAGAATTTTAGTCTGATTGATGACGGCTATGGAACCTTTCCTTAGTCACTAAGCTGCACTAATTTGCAAGCTAAAACAATATTAGCAAATTGTTAATGATCCATGAAACTGCTGCAGCCGCCTTAAATGTTATGCTCAGAACTTTCTTACAACTAAAGCAGCTTACCTAAATTCCCACAATGGACACAAAATGAGCTGGCATTTACAAAACAACAACAACAACAAAAAATAATAATTGTAGAAGTGACAGGCTTGGCTAATGCAGTACATTAGTGTGAATAATTTGTATTGAGGGCACATGAACAATTAACATTAAAACCCAGACCTAGTTTGTAGCAGTTTGGATTTAATTTTCATGTTGAGTTAAAGCTGGTGCACACATTTCCTGTCTGCGCTTAATGGCTGCAATTTTCCTCTATTTCCTCCACTGTGTGGCTGGCTTTTAAAATGAACTGCATTCCTTAAAAAGGAAAATAGAGCCAATTTTGGAAATACACCTGTGAATATCACTTCCCATATTGAAAGCAAATCACATTTCTTTTTCCTTAATAGAGCCCAAAATGCTACTTCATAATGTATTTTTGAAGTGTTTTGAGAAATTCTGTTGACTGAGCAATATTCAAGCAGTTTCATGTCATCAAAGCATGTGGAGGGTTGGTTCCCAGCCAGCAAGTCAGAGTATGAGAAAACATATACTTTATTTTCAGCTATGTATTGACTGACAGCAAAGAGAGACTGATAAAGCAATACCACCTGTTTTAGCATCGTGTGGCTCACTGTAGATGGCAAAAAATAGCTTAAACAAAAGTACTGCTATTTCACTAGTCATAGGTAAACAAACTATTGAAAATATTTTTTTCTGTGAAAATCCTGAGGATAGAAAGCAAATTATTCACGTTTTTTGTATGAAAAATTTTCAGTATCATCTTAAAACAAATACAAAAGTAGCACAATGCCACTGTTCCAAAACCACAGACAAAACATATCTACTATTAAAAAAATAGAGAGTAATACAAATCAGATGTAACTTTGGATGTCTCCAAATAATTAAGAATTAAAGTTTAATAGGGAGACTCTCATAACTGAAGCTATAAAATAGATTAACCAAAGTAGATTTCTGTTCTCCATTCTTATCCTTCTTATACTAGTAGAGAAGGACTTAACGATACCGCTCAGCGTAATGTGTTATTTTGTTAGCTATATTTTCTTCCATTGTATGTAGCAATGATATTATTAATTATCTCTTCTCTCTGGAAATTAAAAAGGCCCTCCTGAAGGACTGAGGCCTTCTGTACAAATGTGTACAGAGAGTGTACCATTCCAGAAGGCTAGCAATCCAAATTGAAGCAAGATGAAACCGAACAAAGAGAGAACACTAAGAGCTGATATTACGTGTTCATGTAGATTATCTTTTTTGCTATTGGATGATTTCAAACTGTTGAAACAAATATCTCGAAGTAACATATGACATTTTTTCGTCAGCTTCATCAGTTTTTGAATTTCACGATCATAGTAAAGGGAATTTTTACACCCCAAAATACTGTAAATTAGGCTTATTCCTCTTGTGCAGTTTTCAAGTTCTGCAGCGAAATATTTTCATGTGGCTTCAGCACTGGACAGTACATTAACAATATGTATGTATTCTCTATTTATAATTAGTATGAATTCTCTATTAGTAATTGTTGATCTTAGCGTTTCTCTCAAACATTGGTTTATATCCCGTCAATATGAAGTATTTATTTTCATGGAGGAGAAAGGTATGATGTAAAAAGTTATTACACTTTTTTTTTTTTTCCTTTATAGGCTACATAGAGATGAACTCTTACAACTCTCATGATCTTCTTTTGAACCAGTTTCTTTCCATCTGAACTGATGCTGAATGTAAGACACAAATATGTTCACCAATATTTTTGTAGCTGAAAGAGGGCTGAAAACAAGAGCTCAATTTTATCATAAATTCAACACATTATGAGTGTGTTTGCCACTTTTCATTAAAGTAGGAGAAAAAAACACACTGCTCAACTGAACTAGTGTATGTTTATAATAAAAGAGGAGTTTTGCTTCTGGAAACTCCTTTATATTTATGGTCAGTAAAATTCACTTTTACAAAGGTGAAAGTTAAAGATGAGTTCGGATGCTTTGTCTTTTACTGGGTTAAGTACTCTTAATTGTTATGTAAGTTTTTAATATAACGATCAATCACCTAAATCCTATTTCATCCCAGTCTCTGTCAATGGATTATCTGATAAAGAAATAAACTAGAAAATTGTGAAGATCTAAACTTGAAAAAATAATGCTTAAGTTTTCTGTAGGAGAAGGAGGAAAAGGTCAATATACGTCTCTCAAAATGCTTCTAAGAAAGAAAACTATGAAAGAAACAATGAGAGAAACTAAAGTTGATGAGAATTTTGTCATTAAGGTTGAGAAAACCGAGGTTTTACCTTTTAGTATTTATACCTCTGCTGCACAACTGCTATACACTAATAGAAAGAGCAGAGAAATGATGAAGCAACATTTAGTCTGTGGAAATAAAGACATAAAAGGACACTGTTAAAAGATATGATGCTGAATCACCCGAGCTGTCAGTGTGGCCTTTTTGTTTTAAGTTAGGGAAAGACTGAATTATGAAAGGCTGTCAGGATTAAATAATAGATTGTTTTATTTAAAAAAAAAGCAAAAGGAGGTTAGTCATTTTGAAACCTTTCCTTCAATATTTCATTTCAGGTCATACAAAGTCTCTATTTTTTTTTTATGCGGAACTACCTGTCAAGGTCTCTCTAACACAGATCTTGAAAAGTAGCTGTGAATAAACACTAAGAGACAGCTACACAAATTGCATTAAACTATAAAACATTTTATGAGCATAGAGAGATGTTGTAGAGGGTTGTTTCTGCAGTTTTTTTTTAACTTATCACATTTGATTTTGATTAACACCACCATCACGTTCTGATTACCAACAAGCCACAAGTTGGCTTGTAGGCATGGTGGCCTATCACAAAATACGTTTCTATATAAATTTACTTTTACATAATTTTAAATGTTATTATGTTATTAGAAAAAGGATAAACAAATTTTAACTGTAGAACTAATCGAACATTCCAAGAGCAAGTATTCCTATGATGTTTGATTATGCACAAAGATAAAACAGTTGTCTAAGCCATTTTTCATTTTATAATTTGGAATAAGAGGAGAAAGGGAAAAATGAAACTTTTAAAGTAGAGCCATTCTATTTCCTACATATGCTAACACAATAAGAACATCACAAAGCAGTATTACCCAGCTAATGTTAAGAAGCATAGGACCTACGGTATTTTTTACAGCACACTTCAACTTCTACATGTTATTTTCCCAGGAAATAGTTTTACCAGTTAAATGAATGTTTTCATTTTAGCATTTTGCAACATCCAAAAATATTGCCAAACCAGAAATGCATTGGTGCTCCTCAATATCCCTATAGTGAGCTTAACATTTCATTTGACAGCAAATAACATTTGGAACCTGATCTCTGTGGCCTTTTTAAAGTCCAGGTTCCTCATGGCTGAGCATATGCTTCTCTTTTTTAAAACAGATCATTTTAACAGAAGCTTCCCCCATAGACAGCATTCCCTTAAAACTCTTGAACTCACTATTATATATGACACTGACTTGATTCTTCTCTTTTTCTGGGTGCATGAATTTTTTTCAGGCAAAAAATCATGTAACCTCTATGCTCTTCTTTAAAACCTTACAATATTGGTAATGCTTGGCAGAGACAGGAACCTTTTCTAGACTTTGAGAAAATATTCTTTTTATATCTAAGGTCATAGGTTTCATCCTAGATCCCAGATTAGTTTGAACTTCTGAACAAAGTCCAAGGGAACAGTGACTATAACTTTCCCATAAGTTGCTCAAAAACTTGAAATATAAAAAGGAACTAGGGAAAAATTAAAAAAATGTCACTTTTTGATCAGCTATATTTGACTATTTCTGCATAATTCCAGTAGGACTGCAATTCCCTGATTTGATGATGTGCTATTTGTGATAGTAATCTTTCATTTTGACTAATACGCTGCATATCAAAAGCCATCAGTCAACACAGTAATGACTGTAGAGTCTCTGCTTACAAACCAATTTCTAAAACCTTGTTTAAACTACACCTGTATAAAAGTTGGTGAGATTACTCTAAAGAGGCTTTGAAAACATTTTTTCTAATCTACATACCTGCAGATCAAAGCTTCTTGAGCTTTAGTTTGGATTTTGGATTTACAGAAAATCAGTGAGATAAAGAAGAACTTAGTGAAAAACTATTTTCATCTTGATTCATTTGAAAACAATGAACAAATGCAAATTTGTTCATAATCAGGTGTAGCCAAAACCCCTAACTCCAAAAAGAATTTAGATTGAGGTGTTCAAATTATCCACGAAGCAATTAGCTTCATGAGGATTAAACTCTCCTAAGACTAATTTAGAAGCTAGGTGCCATCGTTTTATGACCGGTCATAATGAAGTATACTGTTAGAGCTTAACTACTTCACTTTATTCAGCTCGGTCCTGACACACGGGTCAAGCCTGGGTGCGATTTTTAAACTTATCTGGGGATGGCCTAAGTCTCTCTCTAGACATATCTAGGTCTTGAAAAGACGTAATCTATAAAAAGTTAAAGCAGAGCCTAGATGATTGGGCAGTCAGCTTTTAGTAACCCACAGTTACATGACTTGAATCTGGCTGATGAGTTGACTCATTTTAGTCAGACTGGAATTGTCAGTAGCTTCCCCGGCCTCTGAGATGATGCTCTTCGTGTATTTCCGCTAGCCTAATTTACGACATTCTAACTCACTGCTAGTTTTAACTTCTCAAGCAAGCAAAAGGAAAGGCTTGTTAGTGGGGAATGTGTCAGCACTTGGCAAATTCCATCTACAGGAGTTAGCAATAACTAGAAGGGAGAAGAGGATTTAAATTGTGGTAGATTCTCATCAACTGTGCTTGCCAGTGGAGGATTACTGGGTCAAGATACAAATAACATCTTTCTTATTCCCAATATAAAGCCATCGCTGAAAAGAAAATCTCAGTTCTATGTTTGTTACTGCTTCTCTTTAACCGACATGCCTGACAAAATAAATTTTACTGCTGGCTAACCCGTGAGCAAATCAACCATCACCTCAGAAAAAAGATACATGAACTACTATATCAGATCAGGCCAGGCTGCCAGAGCAAGACAGACTGGCTCAAGTTTTGAATTCCTGAACTTCTGAGAAACCTAATGCGAGTTTTAAAACAGAACTCTCAGATTTCTGGCATTTTAGGTCATAGCTTTATTGGATAAGGTTAGGAAAGCCTGAGTATAAATACAATGTTAAGTCTCAAGCACTTAATGGCTGCTGGAAGCTGTAATTCTTTCTTAAACTTTCTTCCAGGAAGATAAAGTCATGTGAAAGAACACAAAAGGATACATTGACTCATTGCAAATTTTAAGACATTAAGAAGGCAGGTAAAACACAACAATAATACTTGTCTTTTTGACCAGCAGCAGCTTGCATATTTATATATACTTGATTCAATTACTGTAAAAGTTATATGTCTTTGTTTAATTCTAATGGCCTTGTCAGTGTTATATGAAACTGACATTTCTTTTTTCTTTGCTGGAGAGGAAATTTATTCTTCAAAAAAAGTCTCTGAAAAACCAAAGTTGTCTGTATTATGGTAGAGCTATTACAAAGATACCATACTGACCAAAAAACCATATTCTGAAAATTCAAGACTACAGATGTATTTCGGTTGTAAGGACCCTTTAAATACAACTTTTTACCTTATATTTGGAGTCATTCTTTTGGTCAGTCACTCATTTTTGTGCATAAAATACCCTTAAAGTAAATTAAATATGTCATTCTAGGCTATGATGATAAGCATCTCTTGACTTTCCCGACTTTCTCTCTCTCTCTTCCATTCCCCTCATTATTGATTTCATTGTGAAAAAAATATTCACTTTTAGACTTCTCAGAAGTAATTTCCTCAATTTTTTTATAGCTTGGTTACTAAACTGACAAAATATTTAATGTTAAATGACAGAGTAAAATTTATCTCCTCTTTTTTATTCTTTCTAACAATGAGTAGCAAAACATGAAATAGTATAACAGGCAAAAAAAAGAACATTTGATGCAAGATAGAAATAATTTTCAAGAAAGAAAATACATTCTTGTTGCACTCAGAGGGTAGATTTTTCAGTGTATTTTAACCTCTACAGCATTTTTCACTTGGTCTCCACGCAGTGCAATGTGGCTGTTAATCTTTAAGTCCATCAAGACTGCAGCTTCTTTGTTTTCAAATGAGAAAGTTGACTGAGGATCATTACGAACAAGATGGAAGTCAGGTTGGCAGGTGGTGGCTATCATCAGGATAAATAAGCAGAAGATGAATATATTTTTCTATTGGAATTGTGTTTGTCCTTAGTCAATATGATTTGTAGTTTCATCCCACTGTTGGAACTATAATTAAGCCTGGAACTGAGAGAAAGAACTGAGGGGTTTTTGGTTTGTTTTTGCTCTAAGAAGATGTAGACCCTTAATAAAACACATATTCTTCAAATTAAGAACCTTAACCAATATACAGAGGTGAAAGTTAACTTACCACACAGTTAAGATTCATGTTCATGAGTGGGTCATACAAGGGCTGTAGAAGTGCTTCTAGCAACTCTGCAGTCATGGTGTAGCCTATTACAGAACAGAAAGGAGAAGAATGAATTGCAGTCTTCACCTAAAGTGCTTTCATACCTTTTTCCGTAAGTAGAAGCTACTGTATACTATTCAAACTAAATAGTTATTAGCATAATGGAAGAAAATTAATGAGAAACTAATAGAAAATCCCTCTTTAAAGAGGTAGCTGAAAGCAATCAGAGCTTTGCCTGGCAGGATTCATCTTAAAAAGATTAAAGTTCAAACTCATAACACTTTTTCAGTTTTTTTATATCTGTATGCTGCCTGCAAGCTTAATTGTGCTAAACTGTTGAGGGAGAACACTTTGAAAATCTTCACCGAGAAAGCAGTACAAAACGTTTAGATAGACAGTCTTAAAATGGGGAGAAAAATACACGGCAATTTCTCCTTCCAAATAATACCTAAGATTTAAAACTAACCTTAAAGAGTGACTTTAAAAAATATCTTGAGGCATTAACATGACACATTTTTCTATTTGCTGTTAAGGTTGTTTTTTATTTCATTTTTAAAAGTTAGATAGAGACAACTGGAGAGAAAGTGCAATGGCAAATAATGGGAATTATTTAAAAAGTATTGTTGACATTGTAGTAACTTCGGTGGTTTAATGCCATTCCTTCAGTCTTCTCTCACCAAATGAATCCTCTTTTGATCTTCTAATTTGTTTATAGATCACAGAATAAATTTAACTTCCTGCTGCTATCTTGTATCTTTGATTTTAGTGGCAGGATGATTTCTGGCAACAGTGCCTTGTGAAGGCAGCCTCTTTGGCTGTGGGATTATTACCAGTAGTAGTAATTTTTAATAATATTTTGCAGCTGTTGATGTAATATTCATAATTGTTACATTCCTGAAATGACACTAAAGAAAGCAGCATGTGTTTCTCCATATAAAGGTATATTTGCTTTTCTCTAGAGTTTTAATAAAAATCTACATAATTAAAGATAGTCTAGGTTACTTTCAGGACAACTTAAATTGATTATATGCCACAGTCGCATCCAAATTCAAAATACTAGTAGTGGTAAAAGAAAACCTTAGCTCTGTAACATTGTAGGACACCCTCTTTTAACAACCAGTATGAAACAGTCATGTTAAATAACATATATGAGATAGTGTATTTAAATTGCTGGAAGAAAATGTAGAAAACAAATCATTGCCAGATCTCACTGCTTTTGTTTAAACCTAGAAGTAAAACTCATGCAACTATTTCTCAATCTATAGGAGAGAGATCAATATCCTCAGCTTGTGAGATTTAAAAGTATAACGAGGGTGGAGCGTGGAAATCTCTTTAAGATGTTTTATTAGTGATTAAAAATATCTAAATCTTCTACTTTTATTTCTAACTAGGGAAAAAATATATACATTTAGGAAAAAAATTCTAAATGTGTTAAATCCATGCAGATTTTAAATTTGAGCAGATCTGGAAAGTAGTCATTTTTAGTCACTTAGAAATTTTACACAGATGTATTTACTAACCATTTCTCTTCTCCACGGTGCCCAGTGATGGGACAAGAGGCAACGGGCACAAACTGAAACACAGGAAGGTCTGTCTGAACATGAGGAAAAAGCTTTGCTGTGACAGTGACAGAGCACTGGAACAGGCTACCTAGAGAGGTTGTGGAGTCTCCTTCTCTGGAGATAGTCAAAAGCCATCTGGACACATTCCTGGGTAATATGCTCTAGATGACCCTTCTTGAGGAGGGGAGGTGGGACTGAATGATCTCCAGAGGTCCCTTCCAACCTCAAATGTTCTGTGATTCTGCGATATAAAATAATAAAACCTCTTCCTGGGCTGATATTATATGGTATCACTAGTATTCTGATGAACTGCCCAGTGAACATGGGCTATAAATCCTTTAGAAATGCTAAAATGCATAACTGCATTCACATAAAATATTTCCTCTGTAACCTCTGCAGGTGTGTGGTCATCTGCAAATTTCACTACTTCAGCTTACTTTTTTTTTTTTTAAACAAGGCCATTAATGAATATATTAAATAACGTCAGAACAAGAATAGACTTCAGAGAACTACATTAGTAAAACTCTACAACCTAATAGTTCACCCTTGAGAAGTATTCCTTGGTTTTGGTTTAGTTAGTTCTTTATCCATCCTTCCTTTTTTTTTTTTTTTTATTAAACTCCATTCTCTGCTGTTGAACTATGTCCTTTCTGTGAAACTATATCAAATGCTTCACTGAATCACAGATAACTTGGATCTACTGTGTTTCTTTTGTCTAGAAAGTCATTTATTTTATCAAAGAGTAATACTATTTCTTTATTGCTATGTTAGAACAGGAAATAAATATTACGTTCATGGAAACAACAGTTAAAGTAGAGAATTAATCATATGAGTGGAATAAGGCAAACTAATACATCTCTGGAAAATTGATCTCTAAATTCTCTGTTCAGAAGAAGGGGAAACAAGGGAACTAGTAATGCTAAGTCATATCTAAGACGAAAGATAAAAAACTAAACAATTCTAGTGAGACTAATGTCTAGTGAGACAAAACATGATAAGTTGGTAAAGAACAGGAAGTTAATACTGAACTTTCTGTACACAGACAGAGCTGGACTACTAAAGAGATATTCACAAACTGAAGATAGTTCAAAGAGGAAAATTAGTAAAATGGAGGGACTGCAAGGATGGATTTGATTACAAAAAAAGGAATCACGATAATCTAAGATAATAGAGTACTAAACAATAAACTAAAAGGTATTAACACAAAGACATCAGAAGAATTGCATAACAAAAAGTAGTATGAAGCAAGTAAGCCAAATACATCTTGCTGAGATTATCACAGCGTACTTTCCAATGGCAAAGTCTATTTGACTATGAAATCTTCTCACAATGGAGTGTATCAGAAGCCACATGGTTCTAAAACTAAATTCTACAAAACTTAAGAAACTTCGAACAGTTCTGTATCGATGTTGAAAACCAAAATCTGACGTATGACGTTAATTTTGACTCAACTCTTTTCCATTGTTCTAAGGCCTTGTTAAATAACATGTGAGCTGTGAGCTACACAGGTTTTCACTACATACATTTCTAGTGGGAAAGGAACTGGGAAATCCTGCTGATTTTGTTCTCTAGACTACTGTGTCTTTCACAACAGCATTTGGGATTCAGTAAACATGTTTCCCTCTACCACGGGCTCCATTTTCTTGTCATATTTTGATCAAACCTAATTTGCTCAGGTTGCAGTTGATAATGTTGCCTATCTTCTATGTAACATAGGCTTCTATCTTCTAGTTGGAACATTTCCTCGAGAGCTGGGACACCCGGGTTTTAAATCCTCCTCTGCCTAAAGGTGTTGGGGACACCTGCATCTGCATGCTAAAAGACTTTCCTGGCAACCACGCTGCAAAAAGGTTTGAGAAAGGCAGCTGTCAACCAGTTGCCGCTTACCCACTATATAGACAGACAGGCAAAATCCTGAGGATCAAGGCAGAAGAAAAAGTTGCATAGTTATGTGACTAGTGAATTGAAGAGTGAGAGATATGGTTATCGGCACTTCGACCCAACGACTGTTTATTGAGAAAAGAAATCCATGAGCAGGAACCAAAACCAAATCCTCTATGTCAGTTGAGAGCCATTACCATGCTAAATAAATACACACATTTTCATTTTACGTAGGTTCCTGGGTTCATGCAGAAGGCAGAGGTTGAGAAAAAATTTCTTTATAGTCATTTTTAATGGCTAGGTCAAGCATACAGAAAAATAAGTGTTCACACTGCTGTTTACCCCAGCCTACGTAGCTATGCTCCATCGCTGTATGTAGAACTGAAGTGCTTCATGCTATCTTTTAAGCTATACAAGACAGAGTACCTTAACATCAGTGTCTCCTTGTTATGTCTTTCTTATCCCACATTGAACATTATACATTCACAGAAAAATATGTATCTGCATCATTCAAATCACCGCTAAGATATACAGGAATAAAGAAACACATAATTCATCTTGTATGTCTATAAAATAAAATATCTCTGCATTAAATGTTGTTTCTAATGTGTCATTAGAACCCTGGGATGCTTGCAATAATTTATAAGCAGTCTTAATGTAGTCAACTACATAGCATTGTCTTGTCGGTCAACAAAAAGGCGCTTATGCCTTTTGGCTGCTATTAGGATAGATGTTTGATCTGCACTTCATTTTAATTACTAATAAATTAATCCAAGCCTACTGCAGCATATGTAATTAGCGTTTTGTTGATTGATTTGTCACCAAGAAGTGGCCCTGATTATGTTCTTAATAATCACTTTACTCTTAATTGGCTTTCTTTCATTATGGCATAAAAAGCTATACATACTAACCAAGTTATAAAAGTATCTTAAACTGCATTGTGATACCAACATTTTTATAGGCATAATCATTGATTTTCATAGAAATTCAATTAATCAGTAAAATTAACATTAATTACCAAGTTCTCCTGCCAGTGAGTGGTAATCAAAACACAGAAGGGGCACCATGGCACTAAATTTGAAGAGAGTACATGAATATGAAACAAATAAGAGATCATTTGTTTTGATAGAAAACAGATAAGAGTTATTTTTAAATACAGGTATTTTACACATTCCAATGCGGGAGTGTGTTATATTTGTCTATGCATATTTAATGGACATATGACCATGAAAAAATGGTACAGTTAAAATAGAGGAAAAATAAAGCAGAAAGCATGTTAATAAAAAGCCAGAACCTTGACATGGCTGTAGATGATCTGTAAGGAATACAAAAATAATGATGGAAAAATGCTCTCTATAGATATAATTTGTCTGCTTAGAAGTGTTTTGAAAACAATATAAAATACTCCCTCTGTTCAAACATTTATTGTTCATGTTCATATCTTCCTAGGGAAATGATCATCCTCATTTGAATGCCAAATTGTAGAATATAAATACAAAAAGATAAAAGGAACAAATATTAAGTACATAAATCTGCTTTTATATAATTCATTCACACAACTCATATTAAATGATAATATATTAACAAGTTTGCAGAGTATAATGTGCCAGTGAATGATCACAGCCTCAAAAACTTGGTTTTGCTGTGTAAGGCTGACTGAGCAACATGCTGAGTGCACTTAACCCAGAGTGAAGTTCTCAGGGAGCTCTAAGTACTTAACCCTTCACTAAGTACTTAATTAGAGCAGAAACACTGCATTGCCAAAATAGCATTGCTTTTTTCCTTGGTTTCTCTTCAACCACAAGCGTTGATCTGTCAGCACTTCCTGTTCCAGTGGACTTGTACTCTGTCTGCATTAATTACATTTCAGCTAAGCCCTTTCAGCCTTTTTCTTGTCTTCTTTTCCCTTTCCTTTTACGATATGGTATGATAAGACCTTGATTTGTCCAGTACTTAGAGCAGATCTGCTCTCTTTCCCTTGCCTTTCTTTAAAATAGTGCCCCAACAGACTCAAAATGCATTAGATTGCACACTTCTGTTATCTCCCTTTTTGTGGCCACCCCTCTTACTGGTTGCTTCTAAAGTTTCTCCAAGGGCTACCACTCTCGTTTGTTCTCTGGGAAAGAAGCAACCTCTTGCTCCTGCCAGAAGGTTCACCCTGACCCAGAGTGCAGCAGCCAGAACAGGGTAAACGTTCAGCCTCCTTCATTTCTGCATACACTCACAACTTTGCAACACAATGCACGATATATCACACAGAATCGCGGAATCACAGAATCGTTTAGGTTGGATGGGACCTCTGGAGATCATCTAGTCCAACCTCCCTGTTCAAGCAGGGTCACCTAGAGCATATTGCCCAGGATCACATCCAGACGGGTTTTGAATATCTCCAGCGAAGGAGACTCTACCACCTCTCTGGGCAACCTGTTCCAGTTGTGCCATATATAGTGCCATACATTAAACTGTAGCCAAACAAATCAAGTACTTCTACCATTTATCAAAGAAGATAACTGAGTCTTCTGGCTTTTATTCTTTTGTATCCTTGATTCTTTGCCTTATTCCCTTAATCATCCCTATGATCACATCACTAGTCATACTTTTTCTATTCCTGTGGGGAGTATTTACAATAATATACACAACCCACTTGATTTCCTCCATTAAATTCTTATCTTTTTAAACCTAGCTCTTATTTCAACACTTCTCCTCCTTTATACCATCTTCATTCCCCTCATCTGGTCTCCATCTCTTGCCATGCAGGAACTAGCTAATCTCCTCTGAGAAAAAAATTGACAAATATTATGTGATCTCAACTTTGCTTCTCTCCTTCCCTCCTCTTTCCACTTTCCTCTTTTTACCCTGTCAAACATACAGAGTTTCTCATCTTCTCTTTTTCTAACATGCACAATAGCCCTTTTAGGGATTGTTTTCAAACATCAAACAATAAAGTATATTCGTAAGGCCATAGCACTGAAGATTTTACTCCCATTATACATGTATGAATTCTTTCTACAGTTGATTTGACTTTGAGGTTAGTGTCTCAGTAAGTCTTTGCTGAGCACTGAATTATTTTTCATCTTTTAATAGTGAGTGGGAAAGCAGATTGTTTGAAGTTAAAGGGTTTTACTTCTGCACGTTCAGCATCGTAACAAAAACAGAAATGGGCCAAGTTAGTTCAGCTCATCAGGTTTTGACAGCTTCATGCTGATATTCGTGATCAATGATCAAACAACTGATTAATAACAAAATATCCATATTCTTTATAAGTTTTCAAAAAATGCATTTTGTATGATTTTAGTAACTATTTTTCTACTCAGGATTCTCTATTCATGTAAATCAGACAGGATGGGTTTGACTTGTCTCAACAGTGATGCATCACTTAAGATGAGCAAGGGCAAATGTAACATCTTCTGGCACATGTGAAACATCCTTCACGGGAAACTTGCACCTTTCTGCAGCTGCATCTGCAGCCCAGGAAAGAGATCCAACAGAGCCTAAAAGAACACTAAACACATCTGTTTAGACAGCTGAATACTGCTTAGCTTTAGTTCAAGTTATTTCTTCAGTTAAGATCTTAAAGATGTTGTTGTTACTATTAAAGCCACAGCATAGCGATTTAAGTACACGGTTATGTTTAAGACGTTCTTAAAATCATATATGTACGCTAAGAAAAGAAGGAGAAACTCGCACCAAATTAGATTTAACTACAAGAAATCTGTGCTTATAGCTAAGATCACTTTCCCAATCCAGAACAGGCTGATTGAATTTCTTGAAGTTACACCACAGAAAGGAGGAAAAAAAAAAAGATCCTGATTAAATGTCAGTTCAAGGTGCTCCAAGTCTTTCATCAGCACGGTTCTTTATCTAATAGACTCTCCAACTGCCCCAATTTCTTTCCCAGTAGTGATTTCCTTCTGGCTTTTTGGAATCCAGTTCTCATCTAGCCTGTGATATTTCTGTGTTCCTGGTGACATTTTCCATTACCATAATGGACATCCATTCTAGGATTACATGCTGAACATATGGATTTGCCTGCAAAACACATGCTGAAGTATTAACATATATTTAATTCAGATCACTCTAACTCTCCCTATAGTTTTAGGCTGCCAATTTAATTCTATATTAAATGTGGTTTGATCATAGATAATAATATGAGTCTGCAGAAATTAGAGTTATCTTCCCACAATTTATCGCCTAGGAATCATGCCTGGCCAACATTATTTTGAAATTTCAATAAGGATATCAACAGTTTGGCTTAAAATGTTATGCAAGAGAATAATTTTGGTATGCCTGTGTATCACTTTCCCTCCTCCCCATTCAGACATCCCCTCTACCGGTTTTAAAGAACTCAAGGCACTTTTAACATTCAAAATATATATCTATATACAAACTGCTCTTTAAATCTTGTTAAGTCCTTGGCTTCAGGAACTACTTGTGTTAATTAGCTTAATCATCTTTTGAGTGAGAACTAATGTTTGTTGATTTAAAAATTTCACACCTTTCATTGGACCATACATGTAATTAAATGTCAATGAAATGAAAAGTATGAAATTCAACACTATTCACATGATAGCTTTGAATTTGAAAGAAAATTTTGGAAATGATAGCAAGCCCAGTGCTTCAGGGCTTTTGTTGACTTCTTTTTACACATTTATGCTCTAGCTGTATATCCCTACCTCATATCCACTCATTTACTTATCAGAGTAAAATCCTTCTGCCTATGATTATCTATATTTTAAGCCCATGTTCTCTCATACAATTGAGTAAATTGGCTTTTTTCTTTTTGGGTGAGATCAGGATCTCTTATGATTCTTTTTTTGTTGGGGGGTGTTTTAGGATTGCAGTTTGCCTACTTAATTTTTTTACTGAAAATCCAAGCCGTTGCTCCCATTCTATATATTTAAGCTATTCTTTAAAGACTGTATCTTTCATTTTCCTACTTCTTGTTTTCATCTGTGAGGCATCTTGCCTAGATTTCAATCAGTTAATTACTTAATTCATTTACTAAGTACATATTCAGCTTTCAGTTATTATCAGCAACATATGTTCAATCTACGTTATGTATCTTTTGATGCCACACTTGCATATTTCCTAAACTACATATCCTTAACATACAGTACCATAGGTGCATCTTGCAGGACTGTAGGCATCCCACTTGTTGCCCTGTTAGCAAAATACTAATCACTCACACTCTTAAGAACACATCATTTCAGCTACACATCTGCAATAGCAAGGCTTCCTGTGTTCTCCCTCCAGATGTTGTAACTATTTGTCTGACAGTTGTATGTAGTAAATGTTTGTTGTGAATTAAAAAAATAGCAAAGCTTGGCTCTGTACAATGAAACATCCTTGGGACTCAAGAGTGTTTGTTCATTAGTGCCATGAGTTTTATAGTGTTCAAAGCAGGGAGAACTGTTAAGAAAAGATTGCACCTTTGCTATTTTCCAGTGTATTCCTGATGCATATGCTGTTAGTCTAGATTTGTCCACAGGTGACTTCAGTTTATTTACCTTTATTTTCTTGGACAATCTATCCCTTTTGAGACAGCCAAACAGAGACTTTAAAGACCTGTTGCAAGAAGCTTTCAGTCTGTTCTTTGTATTTTGAAGTCTTACTGTGAAATCATTACCAAAATACTAAGAGGGAGACATCCCATGAGCAAAGTCCCTGATGGCCCTAATAATCACAACAAATGCACTCATGCACACATAGACAAAAGGAGAGTATTTCCAACGGTTTCTGCTGTTTTGGCTGAGTCTTTTGGATCCTCCGCATTGTACTCTGGAATGTGTTCATAAAGGAAATAAGAAAATGTAACAAGAGTAACTGTAACAAGACTTTCCAAGGTAATGACAATAACAAAACACTGAGAAAGTCAGGTTTGCGTTCATATTACTCTTCATGCTAGCTGAAACTTGTTTTACAGTATGTTGAAGTATCTTTCCATTTTGCAGTATATTGAAGTATCTTCCTATTGTGCTAAAAAAGAAGATGCCATTCACATACTTTCCAAAAGAGTTGACATAATACCATTAGCCCAGCACAATGAAAAAAAGAATGTTAAACGGTTTTCGTGCTCACCCTCCTGCTCAAGGAAATCTTAACAATGTTATTACAGTTGTCCTGTATTTCACTGTCTTCTACTGCACATATTGGCCTTTTCTTTCAGCATCTGCTTTCCTACTTTTCAGAGAGTCCATTCTGAGTCGCAAAATTCAGATGAGCACTGGATTTGTCTCTTAGAAGCTTTTAATAAAATGGGTAGTAACCAGCTGTACAGTAGATTGGAAAGTTCCAAACAGGTCCCCAAGATAGACTGATCATACTTGCAAGAACCAGCTATGACCACACATTCCCACGGTGCATCAGCTGTCTAGGATTCTTTCACAAGTGGCACTTTGTACTTATAACAATAATTGTCTATAGCCTCCCTGCCACCTTTGTAGTTGATAACATTCAAGAAAATAGCTATGACATTTCTATGCGATGTAAATATACTAAAACTCAGAGCCCTGGTTAGGTGTTAACAAAAGTTGAAGAAAGATAGGGACAAACAGAAATAGCTTGACAAGAGGTTCTATTTCCATCCTAGCAGCAGAGCCAGTCAGTGTTAATTCTGTCTTTCCTCACATGAATAATCTCTACAGTGTCCTTACTTGTATTGCTTATCTTACTAAGAACTTTTGGCCCTTCTTTAAACAGTTTCCTATAATCTCAAAGTATGTGGCTTTTTTTTTTTTTTTTTAAACCTAATACTTGCTGTGCTTTACTCTCAGTGTAAGAAGCCATGAAAGTGATCGTACGTGTAATTTTTACCTATTACAGTATTACAATATCCTAAAGGTAACATAAGTTCAAAGCAACAAAAAGACGACTTGATGCAATTAAGATTTGGCACTAAGTCTCTACCAATTGCTAGAAAGTACATAAAAGTGAAATAACCTGCAACAGTGGTCAGGTTCTCCATGTTCATTGTATTATACTTTACATAGTCTTACGCCAAATAAGTGAACAGTCACTCTGGTAGTTGCAACTGCCCTTCCAGATGCACAATAACTATCATTAGTACCTTCTGACAAATAACTGCAGTTCTATGTAAATCAGAATTTTTGATAACAACTGCTGAATGAAAGTCACAATTGAGAATGTAACACATCAACATGAAATACTACTACTATATGCATAAATCTTTTTCAGAAATAGTTAAGTTGCTGGGTTTGATCTCTATTCTTAGGTATAAATTTTAAATGTATCATGTGAATACATGCTATGCATACATCAGTAAAGTACAGGATGCTCCTTTTAAACAAAGATTTGGCTTGGAAAAACTGATATATAACCTCAGGCTCACAACTGTTTGTCTTTAATCCAAGAAAATGCCAAGTATCAGTAGGTTCCTGGGCTCTATTTTTGTGCTCAGGTACTCCTATTGAAGCATGCATGACAGCAAGCTTAGTTTCCTTTTTAATTTAAAATGGGAGAAAATTTGCCTTCCTTGAATGAATCAAAAAAGATTATACTATTAGTAACGTGGCTGTATGTGAAAACTTATGGTGTCATTTTATTTGTTCTATTATGAAGAATTAGCAGCTTTTACAGACATAAGTTTCTTCTGTTTCATTCAGTTAGATTTGGTGACTGGTGGCTAAAGCTTTCTAATGGATTTAGGAATTCTCTCTTCCATTAAATCTGTACCAATATTAGGAACAAAACCAAGGGATCTCTTTCTTGATTATTAAATGGTAACTCTTTTGCCTCCATTTTAACTTATTCCAGTTTTTAAATGGAACTGGGATAAAAACATGACAGGATAGGGGAAAGGAGGAAAGGGGGGCAGAGAAAGAGGGGGTACAGGTGGAAATGGAGCAAAGAGGGGAAAAGGGCAAGCAGGGGAAAGGGAGATGGGCAAAAGGGGGAAAGGAGTGGAGAGGAAAAGGAGGGAAGAGGAAAAGGGGAAAGGAAAGGGGAAAAGAAGGAAGGGAAGGAAGGAAGAAGAAAGGATACATTTCTTCTATTAATAAAGATCTAAATGTGCTGTCATTCCTGTGGCTATGTTATTGGTTACTACCAATTAGTTAGAACTCTGCCAAATATTTTTCAATGGATATTTTCTCATTTTGAACTCTTCAGCAATTCTTGCAGAAATATATATTTAACAGAAAATCAGCACTATTTGCTATTTGTTCATTATTTGCTTACTGTTATTCTACAGCTTACCATATTTCAGTCATCCAGCCATGCAGAAGAAATAACACTCTGTGACAAGGACTGCTAATGTTTCAACATAAGCAGTTTGTTCGGACTTTTTACTGCTTATCATGAACTCTATAGCTGAAAAATGACAGATCTACCTCAAGGAAATCAGAAATGACTGGCAAATAATTTACCAAGCAAGAAAAGAGCTGTATATCAGCTTGTTTTTACTTACAAATAAGTCTTAGTTCTCCCTCTGAAATTTATTCCTGTATGGGGATTTAGCACAAGGCCTACTTACTACTTATATCTCATGTATCAGCTTTTGTTGGACCTCTGACAGGGCTGAATTTCAGCCCACTGTTTCTGAAGCTGAATGGGTAATATTTGTAGCTGGAATCATGAACAGAATTTTTGGAAACCTTGTAAGAAAGTCCATTCTGAAGAAGCCTTGGGAGGTACGCTAGCTAGCCTTGCTAGCTATTTCGATATAAAATCTCTAGGTAGTTCTGGCACACCGTGCATCCTATGTATTTTCACTAAATTAGTGGCCTGCAGATCATCCTAAAATTATACTAACAAGCCAGGGATGGTTGGACAGGGTTCAATGAGTTGGTGGCTCCGCCTGAAGCCATACATGCAGCCTTGCTGTATGGAAGAAAGGCTAAACCCATTTTAAAGGCTGCCTCAGGGTTGTCTTCAGCTACAGATTATGGGCATATCCACTAGAGTGTTTAAACAAATGAAAGCTAAACATCTGCGTTCTGAGGGTCATTTGTCATCATATTATCATTGATCAACATAGCACTTATGATAGCAAATAGCAGCTTCCATGGTCCAAAACACAGATAAGCAAGATTTGTAACTTAAGAGACTTTTCTCTCCACCACAGGAGGAGATCTCCCTGAAAAATGGTACACTTTCAGAAACACATTCTAGGACTGAAAAACATGGCAGAGAACCCCTGAAGATTACAGAAACTGAAATTAAAGGTAGAAAGTGTGCATGTATGGGAATTTACAGCACAGAAAGCCATTTAAACAACAATTAATTTATATTCTGATAATATGGAGTATGGTTAAGATACTAAATACTATTATTAACCTAGTTTACAGTACAGTCTCCTTTTGTGTCCTATCAGAAATATAGGATCCCATCTTTGAATTCAGATACTGAAAACGGACACTGGTTTTTGAAATATTTATATTTTAACTTCATAGCCAAAGTCCTTTTTAATGAAATCTTAGTTATTACTGTTTGTCAAAGAACCTGAAACAGAAACACTTCCTTTCTGTAAAGAGATGATATTCATTTCTGTAGTGGGGGTGGTATTAGACAAAAAGAACAGGTATCAGTTTTGATTCACTACTGTTCTTTGAACCTCAATGTCATTTACAAATAACCATTCTCCCTCCAAGGAAGATGGTACTATTTTGGTGTAGTGGAGTGTAATTTGGTTTCTGCAATTCTTTTTATTCCATATAACTTCTTTTGGGATTATTTACTGTTTCCTTTCCAATTGCTCCACTTCTCAATTCCTATTCCTTCTCTTTATCAGAATAATTATTTTATTTGATTCTCTTGTGCTGCTTCCTCCACCGTCTTGTTTTGTACTGAGAACTCAGATATTCCTCCTTGGCCTTCTTTCTCTATTTTCATTCTTCACATTACAGGTTCCACGATGCAGTTTTGGTGATTTCAGTTTTCATGACAGCAATGTATTCAATCTCTCCTTACCTTCATCCTTTTCACTAGCCTACAAAGACTGAGTTCTTCCTTTCACCAGGAAGGCTATCTTCATTCATCAGTGCTGTCTTTCTGAGCTCAGTCAGCACCATTACTTGTCTGCCCATTATATGTCAATATTTCTGGCAACATAATACTGGAGGGTGGCAGTGGGGAGGAAAGTTTCCTTAATACCAGATTTTTCTGGAAGTTTTAGTCTAGGCAATGGCTTCAATTTTCACTGCAAAGTAAAACTCCAGTTACCATAGTAGTTTGTGCAAAAGCAACAAGTTAGTTTTCTCACATGAGTCTGGATGTGACTGTTTGCTTTCTTATACTTTGTCTTTGCTATGACAATGCAAATGTGAGCTCCAAATCTAATTCTCAAAAGAGCAACTGAATCATACCAGCACGTCCTAATAAAAGGATTCTTTTTTCAGAATCCATGTAAAATCAACAATAATAGTACACTCTTATTTCAAGACTGTTTTTCTTATTTATTTTTAGATGGACTAGGAATCATCTGTTCAACTGTGTAGGACCCGTCTGCACACTGGTTACTGACTGACTTAAAATAAGGCTAAAGAATGTTTTTTGTATACTTCATCAGAATTCTTGGACATTCCTTGAAACAATCTAGGTGACCTTATTTGTGTCCTTTCTCTTAGCAGCATGCATGGTTAGATGTACTTCCAGAGCTCTCCGATAACTAGAGAAAAAATATTATAAATATACTAGCTATTTTATCAACTGCTATTCTTTCTTGCAGGCAAAGACATTATGTAATTGCAAAAACAAATCACTGTTACTATTATTTGTATGATGCTTTTTAAAGAAAAGTACATCAATTTGGCATTTAAAAAAACAGCAATTCTTCTACCATTTATCTCACCTTTGTTTGTCAAAAGAAACAATTTGCATTTTGCCAGGTAGCTAACTGCTAATATCAATGTGCAGCACATTCTGAAAGTTAAACACAGTCCTAACTAAAAGGACACATTTTGTGATCCAGGAGTGAGAGATTTTTAAGCATACTTAAAAGCATTCTGGTTGTGTATTTTAGTTTCTCCAGGTATTTCCTCTTTTTCTGCCGAGAAATGTTGTCAGAGTTGACTTAGCATTTTCTACACTTGCCCATCATTTCTAGAACTGTTTTAAACCAGCTGGAGTGACTACGTGGTAGAAAACAGCAACCTGTGCGTGGCAAAGAAACACTAGAACGTACCTCTAGGAGTGATCTGACGTGCTGTGTGTGTACTGACCATCTGTACAGCCCCTGCATGAAAGATCTGATGCTTCTTGGAGGATGAAAAACCTGATGCCATGCCACTCACCACAACTGTTCCTTTAGGAAAAGGAAACAAAAGGAAAACCTGCCATTACTGTACTTGAGTGACTCAGAATACTGTTTGAAGAAAGTGGCCTAAGGAGAGCTGTTAATGCACTTTCTTCCTTAAATAAAATACAATAAAAGTTAAATTGATGCATTGGATAGGTGAGTAGGTATTCTGATGGCAGATACCAGAAAAGTGAAAACACCACTGTGCCCTCTTTGGCGCTGTAGAAACAAGCACACATAAAACAGGTGAATAAAATTAGTCTCAAAAAAGTAAGAGAAAAAATTTGGACAGATAGAAAACAATACTGTTTAATGCAAAAATTGATTTAATCTGGGGTTTGCAAACATCAAAAAGAAACCAGTTATATGCCACTGCTATTTTGCCTTTCCCATGCTAACAAATTAGAGAAAGATCCAGTCTCCCCCCCCGCCCCCACCAGCAAAAAGGATTCACGAGCATAAAAACACGGGCTCCAGGGAGCATTTGGAAAAACACACCTTTTCTTGTTGCTCTTATTATATGATTCCCAGCTTCTGATGCTGACATTCTGTTACCAATGTTGCCTACTTCCTCTGACCTGAGGTTTTCTACAAGGGATCTATAACCTCCGTAACTAGAAAATACTAATTATCAACTCATACTTTCTTTATGGTAAAGAAAGACTGCTTGGGAAGTGCTTTAGGATAATCAAAGAGAAGCTAACATACAAGACAGACAATTCTTGTATTAAAGACTTGCTCTAGGATGTCTGTTTTAGAAGCCTGCCTGGACTGTTAAATTACAAGTTTCTTCTTTAACTCTGATGAATTCAAAGTAATATAAGCCAAGAGAAATGTAAATTGCGTTCTGCTAGAAAAAATCAAATAGTCTTTGGCTACACCAAATCAATGAAAAGTCACTGATGAAAAAATAAGCACTTTAATTAAAAAAAGATAAGAAAAAAGGACATTAACTGAAATAAAACAGAAAGTATCTGGAATTGAAATGGATAGTTAAAGAGGAAAAAAACCACCCATATTTAACCTAAGCACTAAAGACCAACTTTTCAAAGCATAGTGTCATCATATGCGAAGCAGAATGTGTAACTTTCAGAATACTATTATTTGCTCCTGTACTTTTTTGCATAACCAATGGTGCATGCAACCAGGCAAAAATTATTTCTGCCTAGGTTTAACAATTTAAATTACATTATTTACATACTTACTGAAACAATGTTTGACAATGCAGTGTCTCTCCATTGAGATGTGCCAGCATGTGGTTTGGAAGTCTTATTAGCTAATCACTTAGAGCAGAAAGCTCTAAAATAACCTACTTGGAAATGAATATGATCAGATGCCTGTTTATGACCCCATCCTTCCTAATTTTTAAAGCAATATTATACATCACTTAGAAAGCTGGACGTTCAGCAAACCTTCCTGCTCAGAGGATTGAAGAAATTTTTTTTCCCCTCCCTCAACTAAATAAGAGTCATAATCTTACATCTGTTTGTTTATATCTTAGTGTCCTCATAATCACATTGAATATATGCAGTTCATTATTGGCAAGATAGGGCAGTTTTCTATAGCAGGTTTCAGGTGAACATGGAATAAGTTATTAACCCCAATTAAATCACAGTTTGGGGACAACGATGTTATCTTAAGCTTTGATGCTAGTGTCTTCTGCATGGACTACTCTTCTGTATAAAACTTCAGGTGAGAAAAGAACATGGTCATACAATTCAAGGTTTTTTTTGCAGTCAAAGAATAAAGGTGGAAGGGAAACTTTTGCCTTATTTTTACTATATCTTTGAACACTGGGATCAGTTCCTCAGCAACCCTTAGAGACTGACTGCTAACACAGAATGAGCAAGTATGTTAACTGCATGACTCCCATGTTTATCCTACTGTACATCAATATGTGAATCAAATAACTGCTTGGTTAAAATTAGTAAATTGCATTTTCAGGCTGTACATACTCAGCTATTAATTGTTGCAATAATCTTTCAGAAATCACTATATAAATACCTCAGGAAGACTTATCAGCTGATTATACACTGAAGAAAACCTCTATTATACATTTAGCGATGATTACTTGGTCCAGGGCTGTGAGTTAAGGTGAAGTAACAAATGTATTTCTGAACTCCCTTCACCAGATTTTATCAAAGCCTTAGCAGACATGCTTGTAATTAGCCATAAAGAGGGATGCAACCAATAGTAGTGCAAAGTTGTAATCTCTAGAAATTCCTTTTAGCTCAGTCTCATTGAGTCTACATAGATACTTTTGTCTATAGTGACAGTACTGAAAATTATGAAAGCATAAATTATAAACCTGTTATATCTTTTGTATCCTTATGAAGTGTAATATAGTTTATATTACATTTTGTATAACAATAGAAGTGATAAACAGCTTGCAGGGTGTGTGTGGGAAAGAAGGATAGCTGTACTTTATCATGATATTTTTCACAGTGCTACTATTAATCAGGAAAAGGTGTCTGGTCCTTTATTTTCTGAAACGGTAGGAAAACAGCTGGCTGCTGTGGGAACGAAAATGTTTTAAGAGATTTTACATACTGTACAGTATTTTCGGTTTCCAGGGAAACCACTTTCTTTATCTATATCTGCTGACAACAGCTCCACCATTAGGAGACCAGCTGACAGAGTTTGAATATAAAGAGTGGGGTGGGGGGAACAGAGGGAGAAGAAAACAACTGAAAATCTATATGATATTGTAAGTAATATTACAGTGTGTTTTCATGGATACAGTGATTTTGGACTGCTTTTATCCCTACTTTCATCTTCAGGAGACTGTTTTTGTATGCTGGCTATCTTTGAAGTAAGAGACAGTATACTGCTGTAGAAAAATAAATACAAATATTAAAGGAAAATATGGCTCAGTTGGCTGAAGCAAATGCTGAAGAGTTCCCTCAGGCTGTCATGAAAACTGGCATAAACATTATATACAGGAGAAGTAGATGAATTTAAGAATAGCTTTCTTTACAGGAGATGCTCATGTCTCTTTTTACTTAGGACTGCTAGCCTTCATGCATCAATAATGAACAAACAGAAAGAAATAAAGGTGACTGGCAAGAATTTCAGCTCCTGGTAGCTTTTCATACCTTCAGAATTCTTCCATACTGACATGTGTTCCAAACCACAGAGGAACATCCTAGACAACGACCTTCCACAGGGTAGTATTTGGGAGATGCTATTATGCAGCCAAATATTTAATATTAGTAAGTCATTCTCGAAAAACATCACTTTTGAAAGCTTGTTTCTAATGCTTGGAAAAAGGTCAGTCTTCATGTGCTAAATAGAAATAGATATATACACAAAGAGTACAGAATATGGAGCATAGAAAGGAATTAGGTGGGAGATGTGGAAGCACAGAAAAAGGGAGATACAGAAACTACTTCCTTTTCTGTCCATTTCTGTTAAAGGTAGAGGAAAGCCTAACTACTCTCATGCCCTTATTACTGTAATAGGAGCTCCCTCTCCTGTTCGAGCTTTCCCTTCTTCGTAAATTAGGGGATGAGTACAACTTGGATGACTATTCTGCAATAATACAGCTGTTGTTCACTGAGATTTTCATGTAGATGGTTGAACCAGCTCTTGGATTTCAAGAATTGTTCAGAAAGGCACATGTGCTCCCTTGGTAACAGTTAAACAGGTATCTCAAAATGACTAATAGGAGAATAGGAGACACTGGGCCCATAATATAATGCAAAAAAAAAATTCCACAAGAAATTAGGAACTTTTTTAGTAGCAACAACTCTGTATTATAAATACCAATATTATAATTACTCCTAAAGAAGGCTGAAAGGCCTGTCATTTCAACTTTTGAGGATGTCTCATAATCCTTCTACTTAAAGAACAGCCTTAGCACATAAAAGAAGTCAGGGTAAAACATTTAGGTTGTAACAATCCCCTGTCTAGACGAGGGATTCCCCAAGTGAGCCAAAACCTGGAAGCAAATTGATTTTTTTGACAAAACTCAGAGCATAACAGACTCCAAAGAATAAAATAAGCTTTTAAACCTCACCCCTATTCCAAAATACATTCTAGCCTTTCAGATTTCTACAAGTCTCACAATGAAATGTAAGATAAAAGTTTCTCAGAGTTCACACCCCATCATGCTGAGCCAGTATCTGTAAATCAGTTTTACTGCTGCTCACACTGCTATGTGTTACTTAGGCCCAGACTGGTCACTGAGGTAGCATTTGTCCAGATAGAAGAGCTGCTTGAAGTGCAGAAGGGGGATATTTGAAACTTTGTATGTGAACCTTGAATTCAGAATATCACAAACTATTTCTCAAGTACCAAAATGCAGAATCAGGTGGGGAAGCAGGGAGAGAGTCCAAAGAAATATGTAAGAGGACAATGTGACACGTACATATCCTAACCTGACTTAAGTTCCTCCATCAATTCAATGACATTGTGTTGTTCTGTGTATGATATAGGATCTTAAGATTATCCTACTTGTGCTGAAACAGCTCTTAACTAAGTCAGATCACTTTATTTCTGCACTGTTAAATTGAGGTTTCAGAGAGATACACTAGGCTTTCACAAAGATACACTCCATAAGAGATTGGAGTAGTTTTTTAGTAGAAATCAAGTAAAATACATACAACTTGTCTCTATTTGAATGGACTTTAGGAGAAGGTTGTCACAATTCAACTGACCACACCTAAGCCAGATAAAAGGCATAATAAATCAATTTAACCATAATAAATATGGTGACACCCCAAACCTGTATAGGTGTTATTGGTGATAAAGTGATTTACAATAACATGCAGTAGTACAATAACAAGGAAATCAACCATAACAAGTGAAAGGATCAATACTATTAATCAATTAATCTATTACAATGACAAACTACTTACATATAATTTACAACGAGCTCCAAGTCAGGCAATCACTGAAGATCAAAACCTAATCAAAACCCAATCACAAAAGTTACTGTGAAAGAAGTAAATAGCAGGTAAATAAAGACTAGAGGAGATATACAGAAGCAGTTGATGGAGGCAGCAGGAAGATGAGTTAGAAATCCTGGATAGCAGATCAGGGATCCTAAATGTAAGTACTGTCAAGTCACATTGGATATGCATGCTCTCCCATGGGTACAAGATTCTTGCACTAACAAGAGTTACAGGAATGGATAGTTGGGTAACCCCCAAAGGTCAACCAATATATTCATGCATTCTCCATAGAAGGGGCTACTCACCAGGAAGGCAGTGGTCAGATCCAAAATGTTCTTGATTCAGCATCCCAAACCAAGTGGGATAAGTCCTGGAGCAGAGAGAGTGTGTTGTCCTTCCCCCTCCTGCAGTCCAGCTGGGCTCCATTAAATCATGATTTCAGCTCTTCACCCAACAAAAACTCCCCTGCCCCTTTTCTTCTTCCCACTCAATTCCTCCAAAGGCAGGAGTTTTAAAAAAAAAAAAAAAAAAAAAAAAAAAAAAAAAAATTGCTGCTCTTTTATAGCTCAAATTGAATTGTGGGCATGGTCACACTCACTGTATAGTGCTTCCTGATTGGTCAGTTTCTGATTCTTTTCCATGACCAACAATGAGTTCTGGAACCTACTAATGGTTGATGGCTATCACCTGTTGTTATCACATGGTGTCGACTCCCCGGTCGTGGTCCACTCATTTGGCTGGAATCTGCCAGCAAGCGGGTCTACCCACTCTCACTTCCGGGGAGGGGGGTGTTGAAGTACAAAGATAAAAAACTATGGAATTTGAATGGGAAATTACATGGGGAAAAAGATTAAAAATGATTGCTGGTCCTAAAAAAGCAGACACAAATTACAACAGAAATCAGCTCTTTGTATACACTTGCACCAGAAGCAATGAAAGAAGTAGAATTAATATATTTTGTCGTATGTGTCCACTATGTTTAATGCAAATAATATAGGATAATACTTGTGTAACATATACCTGGTTGGATTTGCACACTGAAGGCCTACAGCACCAACAGATTTCCTTGTATTAGATGAAAAGTGTCTTTTTGACCTGACTTAGGAAATAAGCGATTATCAGGGTAACTGAAAAAGACTGTGTGCATCTGAGATAACTATCATGATAAGCACAGATGGTCATCCTAAGGAGCATATGTATAGCTTTTGTTTATGCATCTTATTCTTCACATTGCCTCAAGTGAGTAAGTGTACAGACATACAGCTTTGCTGGTAGAATAAGACAAGTACATTTTGTCCTCGCTGTTTTCCCTATGTCTCAGGTACTTAATGTGGTTGACAAAAAACGTCAGTTTACCAGTCATTGTCTTTATCAGTGTGATAAAGCTGGCTACAAATCTCATACTCTAACACTAGTTTCTCATATGCATGAAGGGCAACACTGAACTTTGATCTTAGAAGAGAGGAGAAATCTAATGTTTTTTATCCAGTAATCCTAAAGCATTAGAGTCAATAAGAAGCTCTAAAGGTAGCTTTGCATACCCTAGTAAGCTTACACAAAAGTTGCAGTAATACTGAGTTTGTTTTTAAAGAAGATATGGAGAGACAGCATGAGTCAAAAAGTGCCTTAATGAAGTCATATACCTTGAATTTCTCTCTCCACTGTTTCTCAGGGCTGTGGATAATTGGGATAAAACCACCACTCTTATGTGAATATTGTAGGCTGCAGACAGACTTATAAAGAGCTTGATCAAGGGTAACCAATTCTTCATGCTTTGAATAAAATCATCTTCAGAATGCCCCAGTATTTCAAAACTGATGGAATGCCGAAAAGGTTACTTTCTGTAACTGAGCTTTTTTAGCCTGGTTTGATCTTTCTCTGAGATGTCTGAAGCCATGTTTCTAGCACCTGTTCATTTGCAGTATGTGATTATGTTGATTCAATCACTTTTGAGCACAAGAAGAAAATTAATGATAATTCACCAGCTGCTTTTTGAGAACAAATTTGATATTTTTAAAAGAGAAAGAGAGAAAGAGAGATACCACACTTCAAGGTCCCTAACAAACTATAGGACTGTATCAAGCTGTGCACATTTTGAATAGATGGTAAAACGAATAACACTCTAAAACTGCAAATAAAGTGGTATCATTTCACTTGCAGTAATGATACTAGAAAATTGTTTAAATGTTAATGGAGGGGTGAACAACAACAACAACAACAACCCAGAAAAACTTGACATCTCTAATAAGTTATATTCTGTTTGTTTGAGAGTGACTGACCATTTCTCTTTTACAGCATTCCTTGTTTGAAAAATCACTCAACTTACCTATTTGATTTAATTTGGCATATATACTATGAAAAATGAATGAACATGGTAAGTGCGGCTGTTTAGGATACCTAATCCATTGCCTAGACCTTTTGTTAAATGCCTTAGAAGCACAAAAACAACTAGTGGCCAACATCTGGTTACAGATTTGAATTATTGTCACCATAAGGTGGAAAACATTGTGTCTCAATAGTCGCTTGTGAGTCGCTATCGAAGAGGTAATTGCTCTTGTCACATACCTCTGGAAATTCACCAAATAAACAAAAAAAGAATTTATGCCAATAAATAAGGATGCAAACATATACATATAAAACTTAATGAAGTTTTATATTTAGGTCTAGGCTTTGTAAAACACTGTAATCAAAGCATGGTGTAAAAACTGAGCTAAAATAGCTGGAGAAATAAATACTTTCTAAAATATATTTAAACAAACATTTAAGTATTTAAACAGATATAAATTATTTTTGTCAGATATGAAAAAAGAAAGAGCTATTTCTTTCAGGTTACTTTCTGTAATAAACCTTAAACAATGTCTTATAAATATCAGCCATTCAGTGTAGCAGGCACTAATTAAATTCTCTAAATAATGGCTTAAGTGAGATTCCAGAGTTAAAGAAAATTGGCAAGAATAATTTTGAAAGAGGAAATGATACCAGGAAGACTTCTGTAGTGCTCATATCCTCTGAGGTGGCAATCTGTAAAGCATTGCTTTACATATATCATCTGCCACTTATATGAATTTTCCCTTCATTGGGTTTTGATTGTTGATATATGGAAGTACAGTAGGATTCTTCTTCCTCCTCTTTAAATCATCTTATTTTAAAGGGAAATTTGCTGGTAACCAAACAGCTTGAAGATCTTTTCTGCCTTGTAGACCTTATCCCTGTCAATGTTCAGAGGATGTAATCAGCAGCAGAGTTTACTCATCACTGAAGGCAGTAACACCACCAGTCAATAATGTCATGGCTGCATAACTGAAGGCAGTAAGAGGTAAATTTCTGAACTAATAGATTCATGGTAAAACGCGTCTTCTGCACTTAGAAAGTTTTCTAAACGCTATAAATATACCAAAGAAAATAAACAATTACAATATATTACTCCTGCTTGAAGGATTTTACACTGCCTCAGTGTGTAAAGTGAAGAATGTTAATTTAATGCTATCAAAGCGTCATACCTAGGAAAAAGTACAAGTTGTTTTCCACTCAAATTTGATACATTAACATAGTATGTTTCTCTATGGACTATCCACTCATTAGGGTGTGCATAACACACATAGTGAAACAAGGAGTTTCATTACGGAAACCAAATGAAGTATAGATGTTTATGATCTTCAGGGCACTTACCAGACTGGACAGCAAGTGATCAGGATTTAAAAAGATTTTACCAGAATCTTAGGTCTTTAGCAGATTTAGGACTCAGTGACCTCCAAATGGTGATCATTATAGGACTGAACTGGGCTAGCCAGTTAACCCCTGGAAATGTCCCATCCCACAGTTTCTCAAAGGTATTGGCTCTACCTTCTGAATGCTATATATTCAACAGTTCTGAATTTTCTGATGAGTAACTAACTCTGTTAAATCAGTAAGGATAGAATAAGAAAGTTTATAGAAGTTTTATTTAATGTAGAAGTTTTATTGTGTATGTTCTTGTCTCATATCACAGTGAACTTTTGGAATTTAAAGGCTGTGCTGATAACCCAAACATTCAATTATGCAGCTGTTATAACTAGCTAGGATATATATTATGTATATACACATTTAGTACATTTAGTTAATATATTCCTAGGCATTATTTTATAACCACACAAAAAATAACGATTATGGTCCTACAGTTTGAACTGATCCTGGAAACACTCCAAATACAAAGATCACATTAATTTCCTTTTAAAGTAAGTGAGAGTGCTGTGCTCAGTCCATCAGGAAGGACTGTGGCTACACAGTCAGGCCTCTAGGAGATCTGAGATTCATTCATTTATTTATTTATTAAATAAAAAGAAAGTAATGAATATATATGTCCTTCACTGCATTTAAAATAGAACCCTTCTTGCTATGAGCTCTGACAGATAGTGTCTTCCCTTTAGCAAAAAATAACTTCTTAGCCCAATTGATATTTAATTAATGAAAATTTAATGAATGAACCTGAACCACTTCTGTAAAAAACCTCTGACATATCTCCATTTTGATTTCTATAGAAAAAGGTTGTGCTAACAATAAACTAGCTTGGGTAAAAATAACAGTCACAACAGGTTTAATAGATGCTCAGTCTATGTATATACTGAGGAACATAGATGATGAAAGCTGGGCTGCTCCAGCTACAGTATTTTTGTTATACTCCCTATTGAATTCAAAATTTGCTGTGTTTTCAGTTACATTTCTGAAAATAAACTCCAATTATCTTCTTTGTTTAATGAAACAGTTAATTGATATTACTTGAGATTTGTATAGAGTGGTGCAAGAATAAGTCCTAACTGTATGGCCACAATGTCTATTTTTCTGTAGTGATAGCCAGAAACATCTACTCTGAGATAGAAGCTGAAGTATTGGATTTGTTAATGGCCTTTATGGGTGAAGCAAACTCATTACTCCTGGATAAAGGAGTTCTAAATTCTAGTCTGATAATGACAAGAAATTTTCACCCATCCTCAATGTTCACTGAAACAACTTTAAGTATGGAAAATCTTGTCTTGTTTAAGTCAATTACTTGATTTCTGTTGTCATTGAATGGGAATGTCGTTTCACTATAAGCAGTTACATATTGTGAGGCTCCTTTTTAAATCTCATTTTGAACATCTGTATACTTTGTTATCGATTCCTTCTACAGTTAATTTCAAGCATTTCGTGACAGTATTTTTCCTTTTCAGAGACATATCACTTTAGAAAATATACTCATTTTTCAACACACCTTTACTAAAAGAGATCTGGAAGTTCTTCTGAGGAGTTTCTGCTTCTCTATTAGTCCTTGTACTCTCTGGTCATGTCAAAGTATTATCTAAAAATAAGAAAAGTGCTGTTCTGTTTATGTTCTGTTTTGTTTTGTTTTTTCTTTTTTTCTCCATTCTGCAGAGAAATGTTTACACTGATGAGCTTTAGATGTTTGTAGGATTACTAGTCTGAATATTACTATTCCTGCCTGGGTAAGTCCTGATGTATGATTATAAACTTCAAAGCTTAATAATAACTCACATCATACCTTTGAAGAAAACAAATGAAATTTTTTCAAGAATTATTCTGTCCATAAGTTTTATTTTTCCTTATGGCTGAAAAACCATATGCAAATCTCTGTTCCTTTCATTTCTATCATTCTGCCTAATTACAAATTTGATAAACTGCAAAAGCAGGCCAACAGAGTCTGAAAAAAATACTAGAGGAAAGAAGAATATATATGCTTAATCCTATGTGGTTTTTTTTAATGTAATGTGTATGCTTGGGTGATTGGAAATCAGTTGTTTCTCTCAGTAAGGTCCATAAATTCTGCTCGTATGCTAGTGACATTTGGTATCACTACCAACTCACAGCAATCTGATCCACTAAATTTATCTAATTGCCACAGTCAATTAAAAGTGAAATTAAATGTATTCTGGACATTAATAACAGGCTGTAATAAGATAAACTATCTCTTAATGATTCATGGAACTTTGATGAAAATAAATTTCTTTTTTTTTATGGGAGATCATATAAAAGACATTTTATCTGGTAAATTCAGAATTAATATTAGATGAACGGCTTATAATTAATTATAACAATTTTTATTAAAATTAGTTCATTTAGAGAATATTTGAGCTGTAATATATGTCAAAAAGAAACTTCAAGATAAAATATAATTGCTGTAAATAATTGGAATGATTATTTAGAGATCATGCCTGCTGAAAACTTAGAGTAGCTAAGCAACAGCAATATCTATTTCTATTGTCTTAAAAAAAGTATTGGGCTGTTGAAAAGAATACCTTTTTTTTAAATAGAAATCTTAAAGACAAAGTTCCATTTTACAGATGAGAAGATCTACAAGTTCACTGTTATTAAGAGTGGCAATCTCACTTTCCTGCCTTGTGTTTTTGACCCTTTCTTTGTGATAGCTATGGCACTCATTGAGACATTTTAGTTCACTAACCAGGAAAAAAAATAAAATCAAAAATAAAAAAAAAAACACAAAAACTTCCCAACCAGAAAAGTAACTATTTGCCAGCTCCATGATTTGACCCACACTGCTCCAAAGAGGAGCTCCAGAGCCAGTGATTTTGAGGAGTACCTTTTGACAGCGCTGAGCCCTTAAATCAACACATTCATGCCATCAGACTTCACCGTAACAACTTAATAGAGAGTTTGCATCATAGCATAGCAGAATAGAACTTGTTCAAATCAGTAGTCTAGACGTAAGATTTTTTAATCATTTCACTTTTTGTTTACTATAGTTTCTAGCCTCATTAATTTTTATGCTTAATAATTAGCAGGAAGAAAGCATCTTCAAAAGTTCTGTCAAGTATTATGAAAATATGGGAGTTATTCTATCCATTTTGGAATCCAAGCCTTGCAGCAGTAGAAGGACATAAATTAGTTTAAATGACTCTGTTTAAATGAGGGCAAAAAATTGAAGACAGGTTGAATAAAAACAAGCGTTCCAAGAAAAAAAAAATCTTTAGGAAAAGAACATTTTTTAATTTGAAAACTATTTTTTCTCTATACTAATACTTCCATAAAATTTCAGGAAAAATAATCAAAGAAGTCTGATATGAAATATTGTTTTTTGCTCAGCATATTTGTTGACCTTTTTGTCTTTTAGGCTCAGAATACTGCTTCCATTATCATATTTGCATCTCCACAACTTAAGAAAACCCTTTTCTTCCATTAATGAGTGTGAATAACCCATTTTAGCTTCTTATTTTTACTATTAATAGTATATTTCAAAAAGATGTGTATTTTTCCTTAAGCTATATGCTTTAAATTGTAAAGTATTAAAATCATCTGAAAACCAAAAAAAAAAAATATATATATATATATAGAGGCTCAGTAAAGACACATACTTTGTTTTCTAGGGAATATTTAGCATTGATTTACCTATAATATGTCTACTATTAAAATAGAATTCAATCATTTTCCTTACATAAATAAGAACAGACACTGGTCAAATGAAATGTTATTACAAATACCCATTTGCACTCTCTGTAACACTTAAAAAACCAACACTCAACAACTTCAGTATTTCTAAACATCCACACATATGAAACTCAAATCTGACTGAATATGAACTGGTCACAGAAATACAGTGATGTTCACAGATTATTGCCTTACTCCATCTAACTCCACTAATAATCTCTACCTAACTGGAGCAATTTATGCCTGGTATAATCTAATTCATTCTATTTATTTAGGAAACTTTGCCTAACTGTCAGGGCCTCCTTTTTACAGAGAATCAAAGAACAGCTTTTTGAAAAGAATGCCTAGACTAAGATAAAAAATACATGTGACTGATTAGAGGTGATGGGACTTGTCCTCATCATAAAAATTGTACACAAAAGAGGTATAAGACTGGAAAATACAATACAATATACCCTTTGTATTGAAGATTACATGCTGTAAATACAAAGATGTAAATCAAAGGACAGCCAGCTTGCTGTGTCTGACTTCCATAGTGTAGCAGTATCAGATATAGACAAATTCACAGAATATAATAATAATAAAAAAGAACTGTGAACTAAAAATGATAGTTCTTGAACTGAAACCTTCAACTCTGTCACACTCCTTGACTTTCGCAGTCCACTTAGTCTGACCCAAATTCTTCCATTTGTAACTCTATATAATGCTGCTAGCTCTGCTGACACTTGCCTCCATTGATTCTTCTGTAGTCACTGCAACTGATACAGTCATCTAAAAGTTTCCTCAAGAACATCAGCTTTTCCATGGAAGTAGCAGAAACCCTCCTGCTGATAAAGCAATCTTACTTCCTGCAGAGTGGAAAACACTACTGGAGCTGAGCGGCAATAGATATGTTGGTCTTTTGGGGATGATTATGTTTGATTCAGATGTTAAGGAAGAGACAGTAATATTTTTGGAAGAGGCAGAAGATACTCAGACTAGCTTTAGTGAGAAAAGAACTGAAAGCAAAGGGTATTTTTGTATTTTTGTAGGTTTCTTCTTTTTTTTTTTAAGAAATCAACCTATTGTGATAGATTTTTATGTAAAATATTCTGAAAAATTCAAGGCAGCTACTCTAGGTGTATCCTGACCTAGCTGCTATTAAAACCTATCTCATCGTGCTCAACTTTACCAACCTTGTTTTGATTCCTGTCACAAAATGAGATAGTCTTTCAGCCACTCTCCCATGCTATTCAGAAATCTCTGAAAAATGCAGCTGAAGCCTAGGGAAGCTGATTTCTGTGTTACAGCACCAGGACCTGCAGAAAGTAGTTTTATTTTGGTGAATTACATTAATTATTGTACTTTTCTCAACAGTTAGGACCATTTAAGTTAAACTGGGATGTAACTGCTACATTTTTTTTTCTTTTCCTCGAGAGAGAAGTACTCAGTGATCAGTTATCACTACATTGCACTCCTTTCTGCTTTATAAAATCTCAGAATCGTGGGAAGGCTTGATGGATGTGAAACTAATCAGAGTCATTTCTTTGCAAAGTGACACAGAAATGTTTAACACATCATTTGTAGGGTTTTTTACATGTAGAGCAATCATGTAAATGGCATGTATTTTACAGTGTCTAAAGGTGGATCCTTCAATTGGATTTAAAATTTCAGGTTCTTTAACCCATGCAGAATTGATGCATTTCACTGATCTAATTGCAAGAATGGAGTGCTGATGAACATCCAGGTAGGTTTGACCCCAGTCAAAAAATTAATTCTAACAAAATATAAGGCTGATGCTATTAAGTCAGGCCAAAAAGTCATCACACCCTATCTCTTCCCTAGCGGTGGGAGGAAGTGGACACTGTAGAAAGAAGAATGAAACAAACATATATGAAACTTCTCCAACCATTCTTCTGCCTCTAAATGTTTTCTTTTCAGGAAATACCTTGAATCAGATGTGGTCTGACTATTTACTTGACGAGTTTTTATTTCACATATTTGTTCAATCAGACCTTGAACTGATTTAATTTTTCATAATCCGCAGCATTGTTTGACAATGAATTTCATGACGCTACTACATATTGTGAAAAAAAAAAAAGGTCTTTTTCAGTTTTGAACCTGCCTCTCATTAGCTTCATTTGATAGCACATAGGAATAAAATATCAATGACTTATCCCCATTAACCTCCCTGTGTCGTTCCTGATTTTGTGGACACTTATCCTGTCCCATTCTGTTTTTTATCTAGAGGGTTGCTATTCAGTTCCTACCTTGATCACCCTATTCAATCATTACTTGTATGGAATCATTTACATACTTTTGATCAGACTTTTTACCCTTTTCTGATTTTTTTTCACTATATTACTTTTTCTGGTATATCCTTTTGAGATTCCAGGATGGGAGCTGTACAGAATATTCGGAATGCAGGAGAAGTATGAATTTATACAATGGTATAATGACATTTTCTATTTCATTGTCTATTTCTTTATTAGCTTCTGACACTTGGTTTCTTTTTTCACAGTGACTGAGAATTAGAGGTCTGTTACAAACCTAAGATCTTCCCCTGACTGATACTGTCACCTCAGTGCCCATCATTTGATGATTAAATTAGAATTAGTTTTTCTATGTGGATCATTGTACATTTATCAACATTACATTTTATCTGCCATTTTATTACACAGTCATTTGCTCTTGTGTGGGCTTTCTCAAAATCTTCACAGTTGGACCCTGTCTTCACTGCACTGAATAACTTTTTACTGTTGAAGACTTTGTCACTTGACTGCTGAACCCCTTTTTCAAGTTATTTGCAATTGGGGGAAAAGCATTTCTACCAGCACCACCTTATCCTAACCTTCTACCTTTGCAAGAAGTGGCTACTATTTACTTCCTCCTTCCTATTGTATATCCAGGCAACAAGCTTCCCTCTTACTCAAAAGCTGCATCATTTATTTTAAAGTTTCTGATGAGGGAATATGTTGAAAGATTTTTGAATTCCAAGCAGATTATATTAACTAAATCACTATTACTCTTATGTTTACTGGTCCCTTCAAAGAACTCCAAGAGACTTGTAAAGCAGGGAAGGAAAAAAAAAAAGAAGTCCCTTTAAAAAGCACTATTATTTCTTCTCAAGTTGATTTTATTTATCTACATGGTTACTAATTCTCTCTATTTTGTCTAATATTTTTCAAAGTACCGATCTCAAGCTTTCAGGCTTAGAGAAATTCTCTGGATCTTCCCTGGCATCACATTTATCACCCTCCAATCCTCAGGTACAACAGCATTCTGGAAGAGAGAAGTTACACACTACCATTAGTAATTCACCTATTTCATCCTTGAGTTATCTTAGAACTCTTGAGTGAGTATCATCTAGTCCTAGTAATTTGTTGCTGTTTATTTTCTCAGTTTGCTCCCTAAACCCTTTTACAATCACTTCAATTTCAGATAGAGTTTCTACTGAGTTTCTAACAAAAAAAGGTTCCAGTAGAAGGATCTCCCTGTTTTTTCCACAGTGAACACTGAGGAAAAAAGTCCATTTAGTTTATCTGCAGTAGCCTTAACCTCTCCAAAGGATCCTTTTATACCCTAATTGTCACCTGTCTCTACCAATTCTCTTGCAAACTTCTTATTCCTGTTTGGAAAAGGATTTAGTATTTGCTTTGACTCTTTTTGGTAGTTTTTCCTCAACTTCTCTTTGGGATGTTTTATTATGTTTTTAATTTCAATCTGCTAGAGTTTACAAAACTTTCTGTTTTCTTCATTTGAACACACCTTTGGCTTTTCAAAGAGTAATAACTGTTGTGGATTTCTTTGTGTTTGTTACTCTAACAGGGAGGCTATCTCTAAATATGTTGTAATTACTCTTATAGGCTGGCTTTTAGGATGTGGTTCTCATTAGTTCTCTTTATGACTAGTCGCTGTTTAGCTCATTTTGGAAAGAAAACTCTGTTTTGAAGAAGAAACTTTTTCCCCCAAACATATTTAAGGCTATATGTAGTCTGAAAAAGGTGACTGTTCCATTTGCTCTTGTGGTCAGTAACTTGATAAACTAATATTAATGCTACTATGCTTAGTAAAACTATAGATTTTACTTTGAATATATATATATATATATATATATATATATATTATTTTCCCTGTTATAGCTTCCATTCCCCCAACAGGAACTACTGATAGAACCTAAAGGACAGTTTAGTCAAAACTTGTTTAAGGTTAGAATGAGGTATGAGGCTTGCATTTCATCAGAGAAATATCTACTTTTAAATATCTGCTTTTAAAGTCTCCATTTTTAAAGCCTAACTTTAAATTCAAATGTTAGTGTTTAGCAATAGATTTTCTTTTTGAATATTTTTCCAACCTGAAATATTGCACAGTGAAGCTTACTGCTGAATTTTTTTTTTTTTTTAATAGTAGTGATGGGTGGGCTGGGGAAAAGCAGAAGATATTCCGTAGCTAGGTAATTCGGGAACTTTTTTGAGAAGTAAGACCTCTACAGCTCCTATCCCTGTTTTGAACTTCTGGTCTTTAGTATTGTTGACCAGCATTCTTCTATGTGCTAAAATGTGATGTGAAAAAATGCTGCAACATAGAATTATGGATTCTTGAACAATTTAAGCAAAATATTTAATTTTACTGATACCAAGGAAAAGACAGTACCAATGTGTTGTAGGAATCCTTATTTTTAAATAAATACAGATTCCTTTTACCTTATTTAGAGTCCAAAGATGTGGAATATCTGATTTAATTTATCAATTTATTAAACTACAGGGAAAAATAAAGAGTTGGAAGGTTTTTATGCCATTGCATCAATATTAGGTTATATTATGTTGCATCAGTTAAAAATGATACAAGAGATATTATAAATTCACATAACCTGAAGTTCACAGAAATATATGCAAGTTCAGTCTCTATTTTGTAATACTCAGGTCAGTTTCCCTATTAGTAGTGGAGAGGAATTCCTTAGTTATTTTTCAAGAAGATATCCACTGAGAAATTTCCATTTATTTTTTATACTCAGAAGAAAGATCTGTCTGGTTTTTGGAGCCCCAAAGACCAATTGAGATCTGCTTTATTTGAGTCTCCTTGGTATTTTTCTCTTTAAATGTGCCTCACCAATAAATTAAAGCTAATTCCTGTTTCTAACAGGAAGAATAAAGTCAGTGTGCACTCATTTGATATCAGGAAGTCTAGAATGTTAAAAAGCATATTGCTACCTGATATAATCAGCCAGCACACCTCTGAAATGATCAAAGTGTGTCTTTGAAATAATTGTCCAGTATAATCAGACGGTGACATAACAGAATTAAACAGTCAGTACAATTTAAATTTTTACAGCTGAGCTGCTTAGGTTTCAGCCTGTAAGGTGCTTTGATGTAATCCTCTAGATATTACATCAATAGCTTTTCAGGCTTATCAGAATTTAATGAATTTATTTCCTATCATTTTATTTATTTATTTATTGCTTTCTTGCTTGCAGAGGATCTGCTCTGATATTTCATTAGCATGTTACTAGTATTGGGTTTAAAATTTTATCATTCTGACCCTTATACTTTAGAAGAAAAAGAAAGTAAGAAAACCAACTTATCTCGTTTATTATACATATTTTAACTTATTTATTGTTTTGAAGGTAAAAGCATGTGTTCAGAAAAGAAAAAAGAGATCTAAGTTCCTTTGTCTCAGAGTTTTGGAAATAACTTTAATTTTGTTTAACAACGAATAGTAAGTGATCACTTAAAACTGCTTGTACTTTCCAATGTGAAGGTGAAGATTTTCAAGTATGTTTAAAGTTAAGAACTTGGATTTATTTTACAGCACCCAAGCAAGAGGCTCGTTATCTACAAATGCGCATTCTGCATTACCCATTCCATTCTCATTCCATCTCTTCTGGCACAAGCCAGCAAAGGAAAAAGAAAGAGAAACAGAAATGATAGGACAATAATAAAAGTTGATGCAAATTTAAAGGAGGCTTTTTGACATAATGATTTAATAGTAAAATGAATAAGAATGCCCAGTTCTTCCTCAGGTTCTGAAACTCTTCATTGATTTAATGGTAGTATAAGATCATTTGCATGTCCTCACTGCCCTTTCCCTCTTGGGGTATGTCAGTCAGTGATGGCTTCTGTCATTAGTAGCTTCAGCCGCTGATAACTGCAGTTATTCCTCTCTTCTCTGAAATTAAAATAGGTGCATTTCATGAAGGTTAGGACACTCAGAATGGAGATTACAGTACTTCCCAGAGTTAGCTCTATTTGTATCTAATGGCAGTTTGGAGCAGATCTTGTTCACATTCGAGAAGCGGAGACCAGAATTCACAGTATTCAGATCTTAGAAAAGTGTTGGGATCCCTGAGCTGCAAAGCCAAGCTTCCTCTTGTTCACTTTGCTTTCAGACTTTGCACTCTGTGTGTCCAGCTTCAACAGATGTTCCTGCGCTTTCCTCCATTCTCCAAGAGAGTTTGAACATCAAGGGTGCCTCATTGTTCCTTAAGTTTCTCTCTTTCATGTATAGGAAATGAAGCTTATCTTACCTTCAGCTTCCATTCTGATTAAAGAAGGTGCAGGCACCAAAAGTTAGGAAGTGCGGTGCCTTAATTTATGCATAGGTGTGCCTTATACTGCAGACATAATGAAGTTGCTCTTCTGTTCCACAAAAAGAAAATGTCATGAAGACATTTGAAAAACAGCCTTTCAAGGAGTCTGCAAAAACAGCACATTTTTTCATTCCTAATTCTGTGGAAATTAAACAGCAAATTCTAAAGCTCACTGTAATTTCTGTTAAAGTGTCATATTTGCTAGCAGAAGTGGTAGTCGTTCAGAACACTGCTTATTCACTTTTTCTCCACATTAGAGTCAAATCAAGGCAATAATCCATAAAGCTCTCTTGTCAGCTGTAGCTGTTAGCCTTTGAAAGCCTAGAGCATTCTGAGCTGGCACTTTTCTGGCATTCTGAGTAAGTACTTTTGCTCTTGCTTTGCCATACGTAATTACCAAGCAGCAGAGGATCAGGCCCATTTTTACTTACATTTACCATTCATGAGTCACAATTGTTTCAGATTATTGAGTATAAAAATTTCCTACCCTATGCAGTTGTATTATTCTTCCAGCTACCTGTCATACCATTATTAAAATTATTCCCCAAAGCAATTTCTCTAGTAAATAATACCTCCGACAATGCCATTTTGCACAAAATGAATCAGTACTTCTGGCAATGAAATGACTTAGAGTCTTCTGCCAGTTTTACTGAATATAGATGAAGCAGTGAGATATCATCCCATGTGGTGGACAGCAAAAATGAGTCCAGTGATAAAAATGTATTTGCACCTGTGAACTTCTTCCCATTTTCCCAAATTAATTTGATTCACCAAGCCAAAGGAAGACTGCCATTTTTAATTACTTAGACCTTGATTCCTAGTTTAGCAGAGCTGCCCTCTTTTCATTTCACTAATCGCAGCAGCTGGGCGCCAGTGTATCCCGCAGTGTCAATCAGAGCACCCACATAGCTGCAGTAATGTACCTTGCAGAAATATTATACCAGACAGAGATGACTGGAATGAAGCAGGGCTTTGGCAACACTTGCTGCTCAGTGAGAAGGACTCTGACTTGCCAAATGATTTCTCCACAAAATTTTAACTTCTGGTGGATTGACAGCATATGTTTTAGAAAAAGGCATCCAGGGTTTGGGAACTTTCTTGGCTGGAGAAGTTATATAGTCTTATAGTCCATCAGAAGGTATATAGTCCTAATAGCTATTTACACACATTGTCAAAATTGTGTATCTTATTTCTTCATCTGAATGAGCTTCTTTTATCTTCCAGACACTGAAAATTGTAATGTTTGCTTAGGGCAAATTAAACTACTATCAGAAATCTTCTTGTGTGTCCTATCTGTGCTCAAGCCTTAACCTTCTCTTTGAAAAATGAGATATACAAACCCTTTAGTGTCTAGGTGTAAAATAGGTTTTACGCAGCTTTAGATCTTAAATGCTAAATATAAATACATTAAGATTATTCTCATTTTGACGAATAAAGTAATCAGTATTCACATGTATTGTGTACATCAAGGTACAAATGTGATTATCAGGTACAACTGTGAAATTACCATTCTAGTACAATTTTTGTTGCCACCAAAGTAGTGTATCTTAATTAAACAGAAGCCTGGCTTCAGAAATGGGCCCTAAACTAATTTTAATTTTCTATAGATCTGTTTCTATTTTTAATATCTAAGCTTCATTTTTTTTCTTTACATTATAAAAAAACACCTTTTATATAAAATATAAGCCTGAAATTTGAAAGTATCTGATACAAAAAAAGTCTTCTGTAAACTTTCTTCTTACATTTACTATCCTCAACAATTTTTCCCACTTAACGGAACTGTATAGTACAAAAACTAAAATCCTTCCACTTGAATCCAGATAAACTCAGATAAACTCTCCTTACTTGCAGAAACTGAGTGATGAGTAAATTGCTGCTATACTTATAAGCCCTATAGCCAGAAGATAGAAGGAAAGTGTTTCTGTCAGTAGTTCTCCAGTATAAATTGGTTTCAATCTACTTTCTACCCAAGTACAAAATAAAATTCAAGATTTTCACTACAGGGAAGATGTAAAGAATTTCAGACTGGGATTAAATGCGCTAGTCTCTTGAGTGTTTTGTGGGTCTCTTCTTTTTAAGATATTTCCTTTAAAATGCATTTGTCGTGACTACAACTACATCATAGTCTCAGTTTAATACACTATTATACCACTTACTGTTGTTTACCCCTGTGAAGTGAGTGTGAGATGTTATAAAACTGAAAAGAGTAAACTTCTAAGTTCATCACTCACAAGTGTAAAAGACTGCACAGTATGCATTGTTACAGAGGCTCCAACTCACAAACCATGGACCAGAGATATCAGTGTCACCTGGCAAAACTATATTGATGTTAATGGGCCTGCCTTAACTTTTATTAGATAATGTATTCAGTGTGGATAGGGATATGCACACTGCCTGAAAATGTCCAAAACATACATGGAAAAGTCATAAGATTATGAAACTTAAAGCCCTCTTCTTTCCCTAACATTCTAAAAAGACTTTGAAGAGAGGAATACCAATACGTATTCTTCTTTGAAGACCATGTGGAAGTATCAAAATGTGCAGATGTCTAGACAATCAACTTCACATTTCAATGTCTATAAATATTGAATCATCCTCTATAGAGAAGGAAAGTTCTCCTGCATCCTAGTATTTCCGTAAAAAAACCCAACTCTGACAATTTGATTATTTAGGTGAAAAAATTATACTTTATGTTTAAATAGGTATAGAAACAGATCACTGAATTTTCCAATTCAGATCATCAGTCAGTGACCTGAATTCAATAATTTAATGCTTATCTGTTTGTAATTTGTAAAAAGAATGCCTTGACATAAATTAAAATAATTATGAGATCAGTCAAACTCTCAGCAGATTATCATTTTTTTTGTCTCAGCTAAAAGTATCATCTTTCAGTCCCATTATTATTGTATTTAATGCTTCATATAAGTATATGAATCAAGAAGAGCACAAGGACAAAACTGGGGGAGTTGCTGATGTACCAGATTCTTGTGCTGCCATTCAGAGGGACCTGGAGAGGCTTGGAGAAATGGGCGGAGAGGAACCACACGAAGTTCAACAAAGGGAAGCACCAAGTTCTTCACCTGGGGAGGAATAACCCCAGGCACCAGGACAGGCTGCGGGCTGACGTGCTGCAGAGCAGCTCTGCAGAGGAGGTCCTGGGAGTGCTGGTGGACAACAAGTTAAGCATGAGCCAGCAATGTGCCCCTGGGGCCAAAAAGGCCAAAGGAAGGGCTGCATTTGGGAGGGCATTTCCAGGAGGTTGAGGGAGGTGATGCTCCCCCTCTGCTCAGCGCTGGGGAGACCACATGGGGAGTGCTGGTCCAGTGCTGGGCTCCCCAGTACAAGAGAGACATGGAGCTACGGGAGCAAGTCCAGCAAAGGGGCCACTAAGGTGACTAAGTGACTGGAGCACCTGACGTACAAGGATTCAGATCAGTCTGAGAGATAAGTCTTCATATCCATAATAAATTCTATTAACAAAATAAATTAGCAGTGCATCACCGCCAGAAATGGTACTAATTTAAATATGAGAAGTGATGGTGACTGACTAAAACCCCATGGCTATATGTTCAGTGGCAGAGCTATGTCCAGGCCAAGAACAGTCTTGAATGTCAGGTGGATGGAGATGATGCCAAAAGCTCTAAAAAAATTTTTCAAATCTCATAGCCTTGAGAAAAGTCTTTTATTTTAGCTACAAAATATTCACAAGTACAATTTAGTGCTCTCTATTGAAAATTTCCCTATTTTTGATTTATTTTTGTTGCCATCATTAGCTTCAATGTGAAGCAGCACAGCTCTTTATCATAGTATGAAAAGTGAGAAAACTTGCAAAACAGGTGTTGTTTTTCAGATAAGCTATCAATGGGAATTCAGCTGCAATTAGTGGAGAATAGCCAATGTGTGGGTAAGGAAAAGGAAAATTGTACTGGGAATGAGATCTTCTTCATCCCTCTTCTAATTTTATGAAGAGAGGCTATTCTCCTCAACAATTAAGGAATCATTCACCTCTGTTTCTCACATCTGTCCTATGCTGTCACCCAGTGTCACCTCCTTAAACTCCTTAAAGCAGAACACCATAAATCTGATGGACAGGCTCCATGATTACGAAGGATTTTTTTTTTTTTTCTTAATTGAGCCCAAATCATCAGGGATCCAGAGGTTTTATGTATCTTTGTCATTGCACATACAAGACAGCGCAGGTTATAAACAGAAGCAGTAAGCTTATTAATGTTGAGACACAATGGAGTTAATTATCAGAAATTTAGAAGGTTAGACTGAAAGTACCCTCAGAGGTAAAGGAGACAGGTAAGACAGAAGTAATCACTGATTCATTGGATTATCCAGAATTATATGGGTTTGAATTACTCCAAATCCTATCCTTCATCACTTCCTTACTTCTTGTTCGGTAAATATCAATTTTCTCCTTGCTTTAACTGCAATAAAATAAACTCAAGTAGCAAATTTCTGCCTATAGAGACTTTCTTGGACCCAGAAGCAAGACTTGATGGATTTTTGAGCGTTTCTTGCTGAACTATTTGCATCTAACAAAATGGAATATGATTATCAGAGCTTTTCTCCCTAAAGGGAAGGGAAGGTTTGAAGTTTGTACTAGATCACATTTATTTAGATATTCTTCTGAGGTGAGAACAAGTATAATGAGAAGGAAATAGGCTAAACTGCCCACTCCCAAGTTATCTGTTATTGAAAGAGCCCTACATGCTTGTAATGTCTCCAATTAAATGTCTAATATGGAGGGAAAGCAGAGGTTAATAAAAGTGAAGCTGAGGTTCATTCTCATGTCTTCCATTCACCTACTCATGTATATCTATGTCACTTTATGGAGCTTTCAATTAGCCTTCCTGTAACATTTATCATGTCTGCGTTGTTCAGCATGAGTGCCCTTTTTTATGAGTTAGAATCCGCTTCTCTTTTCATGTTGGGGTGATTGGGTTCTGGTTCATGGAGCCCTGACAATAATTTTAATGGAGTCTAAATGAAGTCCCAATCTTTTCCATTTTTTCTGTATGCTCAGTCAACGTGTTGATTGCAAAGTAATTCTTTACAGTCTCCCACTTTTCCACACTTCAACAACCAGCTTTTAAGTTGCTTTCCTACTTAGTTATTCTGCAGTGCAAGCAAAAGAGAAGTAAAATCAACAACTGTGAACTAGCAAATAAAAGAAAAAATATATTTTATTTTAAACTACCAGAAGCAAAGTATGCTCTATTTGCCTTCAAAGCTTTCACAAAGATGCTTTCCAATGAACCACTTTTGTGAAACTTAATAATACACCTTATAAGGCTGCTCTTTGATAAAGATCTAGGGATGTAACTCACTTAATCTGTTATTTTAACATTTTATTACGCTTTCCTTTTTTTTTAATTGTGGGAGATTGTGTGTCTATCAATTTTGACAATGCCCTCTGCATAAATAAAAATTAAACAAGATAGTAAACTAACTAAAAATCATAAAGCAAAATTCGGTGAAATATATTTTTTTCTTTTGAAAAGGATTATATAAAACAAAGCTACTTGAATACAGAATCGCAGAATTACAGAATCACAGATTCACAGAATGGTTTAGATTGGAAGGGACCTCCGAAGATCATCTAGTCCAACCTCCCTGCTCATGAAGGGTCCTCTAGAGCAAATTCACCAGAATCGCATCCAGGCGGGTTTTGAATATCTCCAGGGAAGGAGACTCCACAACCTCTCTGGGCAACCGGTGCCAGTGCTCTGTCACCCTCACAGGAAAGAAGTTTTTCCTCAGGTTCAGATGGAACTGCCTGTGTTCCTGTTTGTGCCCATTGCCTCTTGTCCTGTCGCTGGGCACCACTGAGAGGAGTCTGGCCACATCCTCTCGACATCCTCCCTTCAGATACTTGTACATATTGATGAGATTGCCTGTCAGTCTTCTCTTCTCTGGGCTAAGCAGGCCCAGCTCTCTCAGCCTTTCTTCAGAGGAGAGATGCTCCAGTCCCCTCATTATCTTGGCCCTCCGCTGGACTCTCTCCAGGAGTGCCATGTCTCTCTTGGACTGGGGAGCCCAGAACTGGACACAGTAGTCCAGGTGAGGCCTCCCCAGGGCTGAGGAGAGGGGCAGCATCACCTCCCTCCACCTGCTGCCAACACTCTGCCTAACACTCTGCCTAACACTCTGCCACAAGCGCACACTGCTGGCTCATGCTTAGTTTGCTGTCCACCAGCACTCCCAGGACCTCCTCTGCAGAGCTGCTTTCCAGCAGGTCAGCCCCCAGCCTGTCCTGGTGCCTGGGGTTATTCCTCCCCAGGTGCGGGACCCTGCTCTTGCCTTTGGTCAGCTTCAGGAGGTTCCTCTCCGCCCACCTCTCCAGCCTCTCCAGGCCCCTCGGAATGGCAGCACAGCCTCCTAGTGTGTCAGCCACTCCTCTCCCCCCAATTTTGTATCATCAGCAAACTGAGTGCTGAGGGTGCACTCTGTCCCTTCCTCCAGGTCATGGATGAATAAATACATTGAAGAAGACTGAGCGCAGTGAGCGCAGCCAACAGAGGCAGCGAACAGATGCAGCAGTTTGCGCAGCAGTGTCTGGGCTCTGCCTGGGCCTTTTGTGGGCCTTGTTGGAAGTTGTGGAGACTTTCTGGGGACCCCCGAGGAACTAGACGGTGCTTGCTGCTAGCAGGAAGGGAGAGCTGAGCAAGGACTCCTGCAGGAGGCCTTGACTTAACTTCTCCTGGGAAGTTCTAGCTAGGTGGGGCTGCTGCTAACAAGCTCTCTGGGCTGCCCTGGTCAGAGGGAGTTGGGGCTTTTGTTTCAGGTGGCTCCTGATTGGGTGGGTCAAGCACCCTTGTGAGTCACTGCTAGGCAGAGGCCTATATAAGAGCCAGGCCCAGAGTGCAGCCAACAGAGGCAGCAGTTTGTGCAGAAGGGCACCAGAAGGCAAAGAAGGCACCTCTCCATTTTGCACAGTGGTGTGTCCTTCCCCGGGGCATGGTCATGACACGCCACAGAGCACGTTCCCCAGTGGCTGTGGGAGGTGCTGCATCAGCTGTGTCTGAGGCTTCAACCCAGACAGACCCTCAGACAGCAGATGCAGCTCTGCAGGTGTCGGGCTGCAGGGAGTGCCTGGGGCCTCTCCGTGGGGCCTGGGTTGACAGTCAGCTCTCCTGTGCGAGGTGTGCTGTGGTTGACCACTTGCGTCACCAGATAAAGGAGTTACGGGAGGAGGTTAGTAGGCTGCGTAGCATCCGAGAGGATGAGCGGGAGATTGACAGGGTGTTCTCGGAGACTGTTCAGCTCTGGGAGTCCCCTGCCCCCACTGCAGTGGAGTTGTCAGAGGGCTCTGCACTGTGTGTAAAGGTGCATCATAACGCTGTAGAAGAGGGCTGGAAGCTGGTGACCTCTCGTAGAAGGAGAAAGGCTCTTGCTCCTCCTCAAGACTTACCCTTGAAGAACAAGTTTAGTGCCCTCCAAGCCGAGGAGGAGCTGGGCACGGCTCCAAGTGAGGCAACTGGCCTGGCAGACCCTGTGCCGTGCAGGAACCCCCGGAAGAAGCGGCGAGTGATTGTTGTGGGTGACTCCCTGCTGCAGGGGACAAAGGCACCTATCTGCTGACCTGATCTCTTGTCCAGAGAGGTTTGCTGCCTGCCAGGGGCTTGAATAAGAGATGTCGTGGAAAGACTGCCAAGGCTTGTCCACGCGTTGGACTACTACCCTCTGCTGCTCTTCCATGTGGGTGCTAATGACACGAAAGGCAAATTGGAAACCATCAAACAGGACGTCAGAGCTCTGGGAATGGTGGTGAAAGGTCTGGGAGCCCAGGTTGTTTTCTCCTCAATCTTGCCTGTGAGGGGAAAGGACAGGAGGAGGAGTAGACGAGTTTTCCAAGTTAACAGCTGGCTGCGCCGCTGGTGTTGGCAACAGGGCTTTGGTTTCTATGACCATGGGACCCTGTTTGAAGATCAACAGCTGATGGGGAGCGATGGGATCCACCTTACCAAGCGGGGCACGCGTGTCTTTGCCAACAGATTGGCCAGCCTGGTACGGAGGGCTTTAAACTAGGCAAGATGGGGGAAGGGGAGTGGTATAGTGGCAGGAGAGTCAGTAAAACACTGCTCAAGTCAGGATGCCTCCAGCAGGTGCATGCAGCCAGGGGAGACAGCATGGGACATGGCTCTGGAGGATCCTCTTGCACCTCTCCTGGGAAGCTTGCAGGCTTGACTGGCTCTCTGAAATGCCTGTATACCAATGCACGCAGCATGGGGAATAAGCAGGAAGAGTTAGAGATCTGTGTGCGGTTGCAGGGCCATGATCTCATTGCAGTGACAGAGACATGGTGGGATAGCTCACATGACTGGAATGCTGTCATGGATGGCTATGTGCTTTTTAGGAAAGACAGGCCAGGAAGGCGAGGTGGTGGAGTTGCTCTTTATGTGAGGGAGCAGCTAGAATGTATGGAGCTCTGCCTCGGGGTGGATGAAGAGCAAGTGGAGAGCCTATGGGTAAGGATTAAAGGGCAGGCTAACATGGGTGACACAGTGGTGGGGGTCTACTACAGGCCACCTGACCAGGAGGAAGTCATCGATGAGGCCTTCTACAGACAGCTGGAAGTAGCCTCACGATCACAGGCCCTGGTTCTCATGAGAGACTTCCACCACCCTGACATCTGTTGGCAAGACAGCACAGCTAGACACAAACAGTCAAAGAGGTTCCTGCAAAGCGTTGATGATAATTTCTTGACTCAGGTGATGGAGACGCCAACGAGGAGAGGTGCACTGCTGGACCTTGTACTAACGAACAAAGAAGGTCTAGTTGGAGAAGTGAAGGTTGGGGGCAGCCTTGGCTGCAGTGACCATGAGATGGTGGAGTTGAGGATCCTACGAGGAGGGAGCAGGGCAAGGAGTAGGATCGCAATGCTGGACTTCAGGAGAGCTGACTTTGGCCTCTTCAGGGACCTACTTAGGGGAGTCTCATGGGGTAGGGCCCTAGAAGGAAGAGGGGTCCAAGAAAGCTGGTTAATATTCAAGCATCACCTCCTCCAGGCTCAAGAGCAGTGCATCCCTCTGAGGAAGAAGTCCAGCAAAGCGGGCAGGAGAGCTGCATGGATGAGCAAGGAACTCCTGGCAAAACTCCAACAGAAGAAGGAAGTGTACAGACTGTGGAAAAGGGGACAGGCCACTTGGGAGGAATACATGGACGTTGTCAGAGCGTGCAGGGATGCGACAAGGAAGGCTAAGGCCCATTTGGAATTAAATCTGGCAAGGGATGTCAAGGACACCAAGAAGGCCTTCTTCAAATACATCAATAGCAAAAGGAAGACTAGGGAAAACGTGGGCCCACTGCTGAATGGGGTGGGTGCCCTGGTGACAAAGGCTACAGAGAAGGCAGAGTTATTGAATGCTGCCTTTGTTTCTGTCTTCACTGCTAAGGCCAGTCCTGAGGAATTCCAGACCTTGGAGACAAGAGAGTAAGGCTGGAGAAAGGAAGACTCTCCCTTGGTCGAGGAGGATCAGGTTAGAGATCTTTTGTCCAAACTTGACATCTACAAATCCATGGGCCCCGATGGGATGCACCCACGAGTGCAGAGGGAGCTGGCAGATGTTATCGCAAGGCCACTCTCCATCATCTTGGAAAGGTCCTGGAGAACAGGAGAGGTGCCTGAGGACTGGAAGAAAGCCAGTGTCACGCCAGTCTTCAAAAAGGACAAAAAGGAGGAGCCAGGGAACTGCAGGCCTGTCAGCCTCCCCTCCATCCCTGGAAAGGTGATGGAACAGCTCCTCCTGGAGGTCATCGCTAAGCATCTGGAGGAGAAGAGGGTGATCAGGAGTAGTAAGCATGGATTCCCCAAAGGGAAATCATGCTTGACCAACCTGATAGCCTTCTAGGATGGAATGACTGGCTGGGTAGATGAGGGCAGAGCAGTGGATGTTGTCTCCCTGGACTTCAGCAAGGCTTTGGACACTGTCTCCCGTCACATCCTCCTAGGTAAGCTCAGGAAGTGTGGGCTAGATGAGTGGCCAGTGAGGTGGATGGAGAACTGGCTGGATGGCCGAGCTCAGAGGGTTGTGGTCAGTGGCGTGGAGTCTCGTTGGAGGCCTGTAGCTAGTGGTGTCCCCCAGGGCTCAGTCCTGGGTCCAGTCTTCTTCAATATATTCATCCATGACCTGGAGGAAGGCACAGAGTGCACCCTCAGCAAGTTTGCTGATGATACTAAACTGGGGGGAGAGGCTGACACACCAGAAGACTGTGCTGCCATTCCGAGGGGCCTGGAGAGGTGGGCGGAGAGGAACATCCTGAAGCTGACCAAAGGCAAGAGCAGGGTCCCGCACCTGGGGAGGAATAACCCCAGGCACCAGGACAGGCTGGGGGCTGACCTGCTGGAAAGCAGCTCTGCAGAGGAGGTCCTGGGAGTGCTGGTGGACAACAAGTTAAGCATGAGGCAGCAGTGTGCCCTGGTGGCCAAGAAGGCCAATGGTCTGCTGGGGTGCATTAGGCAGAGTGTTGGCAGCAGGTGGAGGGAGGTGATGCTGCCCCTCTCCTCAGCCCTGGGAAGGCCTCACCTGGAGTACTGTGTCCAGTGTTGGGCTCCCCAGTACAAGAGAGACATGGCACTCCTGGAGACAGTCCAGCGGAGGGCTACCAGGATGATTAGAGGGCTGGAGCACCTCTCCTATGAAGAAAGACTGCAAGAGCTGGGCCTGTTCAGCCTGGAGAAGAGAAGATTGAGAGGGGATCTCATCAACGTGTACAAGTATCTGAAGGGGGAGTGTCAAGAGGATGAGGCCAGCCTCTTCTCCGTGGTGCCCAGCAACAGGACAAGAGGCAACGGGCAGAAACTGAACCACAGGAAGTTCCATCTGAACCTGAGGAAAAACTTCTTTCCTGCGAGGGTGACAGAGCATTGGAACAGGTTGCCCAGAGAGGTAGTGGAGTCTCCTTCGCTGGAGATATTCAAAACCCGTCTGGATGTGATCCTGGGCAATCTGCTCTAGGTGACCCTTCATGAGCAGGGAGGTTGGACTAGATGATCTCCAGAGGTCCCTTCCAACCTAAAAGATTCTGTGATTCTGTGACTGGACCCAGGACTGAGCCCTGGGGGACACCACTAGCTACAGGCCTCCAACGAGACTCCGCGCCACTGACCACAGCCCTCTGAGCTCGGCCATCCAGCCAGTTCTCCATCCGCCTCACTGGCCACTCATCCAGCCCACACCTCCTGAGCTTACCTAGGAGGATGTGACGGGAGACAGTGTCCAAAGCCTTGCTGGAGTCCGGGTAGACAACATCCACTGCTCGGCCCTCCGCTACCCAGCCAGCCATTCCATCAGAGCAGGCTATCAGATTGGTCAAGCATGATTTCCCTTTGGTGAATCCATGCTGACTACTCCTGATCACCCTCTTCTCCTCCAGATGCTTAGCGATGACCTCCAGGAGGAGCTGTTCCATCACCTTTCCAGGGATGGAGGGGAGGCTGACAGGCCTGCAGTTCCCCAGGTCCTCCTTCTTGTCCTTTTTGAAGACTGGCGTGACACTGGCTTTCTTCCAGTCCTCAGGCACCTCTCCTGATCTCCAGGACCTTTCCAAGATGACGGAGAGTGGCCTTGCGATAACATCTGCCAGCTCCCTCAGCACTCGTGGGTGCATCCCATCGGGGCCCATGGACTTGTGGATGTCAGGTTTGCACAAATGATCTCTAACCTGAGATCCTCCTCGACCAAGGGAGAGTCTTCCTTTCTCCAGACTTCCTCTCTTGTCCCCTGGATCAGGAATTCCTGAGGACTGGCCTTAGCAGTGAAGACTTTAGCAAAGAAGGCATTCAGCAACTCTGCCTTCTCTGCATCCTTCGCCACCAGGGCACCCACGCCATTCAGCAGTGGGCCCGCATTTTCCCTAGCCTTCCTTTTGCTCTGGATGTATTTGAAGAAGGCCTTCTTGGTGTCCTTGACATCTCTTGCCAGATTTAATTCCAAATGGGCCTTAGCCTTCCTTGTCGCATCCCTGCACACTCTGGCAACGTCCCTGTATTCCTCCCACGTGGCCTGTCCCCTTTTCCACAGTCTGTACACTTCCTTCTTCTGCTGGAGTTTTGCCAGGAGTTCCTTGCTCATCCATGCAGGTCTCCCGCCCTCTTTGCTCGACTCCTTACTCAGAGGGATGCCCCAGTCCTGAGCTTGGAGGAAGTGATGCTTATTAACCAGCTCTCCTGCACCCCTCTTCCTTCTAGGGCCCTACCCCATGGGACTCCTCCAAGTAGGTCCCTGAAGAGGCCAAAGTTAGCTCTCCTGAAGTCTAGGGTTGCGATCCTACTCATTGCCCTGCTTCCTCCTCATAGGATCCTGAACTCCACCATCTCATGGTCACTGCAGCCAAGGCTGCCCCCAACCTTCACCTCTCCAACCAGACCTTCCTTGTTTGTTAGTACAAGGCCTAGCAGCGCACCTCTCCTTGTTGGCGTCACCACCACCTGGGTCAAGAAATTATCCCCAGTCCTCTGCCGGAACCTCTTTGACTGTTTGTGTCTAGCTGTGCTCTCCAGCAGATGTCAGGGTGGTTGAAGTCCCCCGGCAGAATACATTGTTGACATATTGTCATGTCTTCCAAATTTCTTTCCTTGACAAGAGGAAGTACTTCTGTTAGGCAGAAATGTCATCTACTTGTTACTGCTGTTTCTGAAAGCATTTGCTAAGGTAGGGAAATATACAGAGTGAAATTCATGAACTTTAGAAAAAAGATTGTGGGCAAGGAAGAAAAAGATATGGCAGACATGATATTGAATACAGTCAGATAATCCAGGCCTCTGATCTTTCCTTCCTGTCCTTTTCTAGGTATTACTACCCGTAAAGTAAAAAACAAAAAACAAAAAACCCCTGATCCAGTCCTTAATCAGCTCATTAACTACAGCAGCGTTCAGCCCAGTGTAAGGCTATTGTAAGCATACTTTAAGGTATAGGATGTAACAGACTCATTCATCCACTTTTAATCCACCACTTCAAGTCTCATAGAGCCCTAAGGAAAGTCTTGAAGAAGGGACTCACATAGACAATCAATAAAGGATAGAAATGCCCAGTTACCAGTAAGAGAACATTTTTACAAAACAAGCACTCCATCTCAGATGTCTCGGCCCTACTCCTCAAGGGAAGCCAACAAAATACCTTCAAGAGATGAGCCTGGGAACTGAAATTTGTAGCTCTGCTGTACACTAAAAATCATGGTTTCAATAAAGACACTGTTTTTATGACCCATTGCAACTTCCTCCACTCCTCGTCTTCTGACAATTCCTGATTATTCCACAAGGATATCTACCTCTCTTTTTTTTTCCCCACGGGCATTAACAACCTGTCACCTCTGCCATGCTAATTCTCCTTAAACTCCATGACTACTCTCCTACCTCCAATTGTCATATTAACATAATTCGGTTATACCAAGTAGTTGTTCCCAAACAGCATTTAGATTGATATTTGCTGTATCTGTGTCAGATCTGAAGTAGGCTTTGAGTCCCTGGAAATTCATCAATTGTCTTCAACAGTATGCATTTATTTAAGAATGAAGAAAAAGGCTCTTATCCTAAAAAAGAGTTAAAAAAAATAATCTCATATCCTTCCACAGTAACAACTTTGGTGTCAGGAAAGTCTGTGCACTGTGTCACTGTGAAGGTAGTAAAATCGGGGTTTTTGAATATATTATTTAGAAGATCACCATGTGGCTAGCAGTATGAACTCAGCACACAGTACTCATTTTTGAAGTCTAACTTCCTGTGTTAACATCATGGGAACTAGGTATAAAGGTCAGCAGTTAATACATCTAAATTTAACTATCCATACCTATGCATCTATTTATAAGCCAAGCACCTGAATCCTCATTGTTGTCTATGAAAGTCTAGTTGCCAGAGTCATTGTAGCCTAGATGATGAATCTGCTTGCCTTAAAGTAGAAATCTGATGGCTGGCCATCTGCATTTCTGTCTAGTCTCCATTATCAGTACAGATTAGATCTCCAGTGAAGTTTAGACTCCTACAACACATGTAAACATCTACATATAGACTCTTAAATGTAGGAATCCTAATCTCAAAAGCTATCCCACCCTAGGGACTTGTTTCCATTACTCAGATAAAGCTATCTACTACCATTTGTGATGCCCATGGGTATCTCAGGCATCTATGTGGAGCTTGTAGGTATAAATAAAAGACATCTTCAATCTTCTTCAGCAGCAGCTGAAGGTCAGAAAGAATACTTCCCCAGCACCTAAAATAAAATTACAGTCATATATTTAGGCAACTGATTCATGGCCAATATGTTTATCTAATATCAATCTTTCATTTTATCCCTAAACGCAGAATCAAAAAAATGATATTCAAACTGATTCTGGTGCAGTTTCCGCTTAACACAAGGAATATCCTTATTTGTCTTAATTTATCTCAGCTGCTCCTATTTAGAAGAGCTCCTCCAGGATAGACATATCTCAGTCACAGCTCTGCTGATTTGAGAACTAACCTGCAGAGTGGAATCTTTGAACTGGAGGAGGAAATGGGAGATACCTTGGTGAGTTATGGCATTTGGTAAAATTTAAGGGTTAGAGCTCCTAATTTCACTTTATATGAAGCAGATAGAAAGATTATTGGACTAGGTATGCAATTCCTCTATTACGTTTTGCACATTCTATGGAATGCTGGGGGAACTGCAATGGAAGCAGAGGTTGCACCTTCCCCTTCAGAGCTTCATACACTCTAAAACACAACTCTTATGAGTACAGAGGGTAGAATATGGAATATGCCCTTTGAAAAGTTTATAAAATTTCAGGTAGAGTATGTATCATGTCTTCCTACTTTCTGCATTAAGAAAGATCCCTAGTTTTTTGCCAGTCTGCAATTATATTTAAAGATATATTATAAAAAGAAGGGATCTCTTCCTGGAATTTTTAAATCTACGTGGCATGGGGTCAGAATTAACCTTGACATTATGAGTAAATTCCTCAGAGCCTTTTCATTTTCCAAGAACTGAGTCATTTATTTTCTATATTTGCTAGTTGATACTTCTTAACCTTGATCAGTTTGAAGAACTTTATAGTTAGGTGTATTTATTGAGTGGATTATTATTTTATATATCCTTTTGTTTTTTAATACAGTCAGCAATCCTATCAGCCCTTACCAAGAATAAAAGAGCAAAGAAATATAAAGGCTTATAATTAGTAACATATAAAAGAAAAGATAATAAGTGCACATAAGGTGAAAATGCAAATCTTCCTTGTGCCTCTGTAGATGAAGGCATTGGGAATCAGTGGTTAATCCATGGAGATTTCATTAATGAGCCAACAGGAATATAACAATTCAGCAGGTATTTAATAAATACCTAAAATATGTTTATACATCTGTTGCTTTCTCTTTTGTGACTTATAATTAAAACAGCTATTGTATCTCTCTCAGGCAGAGCTGTTTTGAAGGCAACACATGCATTCAGAAAGGTAGAAGAGAAGGAATTTCTAGGTTTAGAAGATTTGCTCTCATGGTAGATCTCATGCAAGGAGAGTTGGCTTTGCTGTAGTTTGGAGGGTTTTAGTCTTTCTTATCTAAGTTACTTTTGCTCCATTATGTTAAGCAACCTGCTATCACCAATTTGTAAAGTATTTTTTGCAAGATTTTTATTTTATTTTGTTGTTTTCTTTTTCTAAAAAACATCAGAATAGAATTATTTAAAATAATTTTCCACCTTGAGTTAAACAGCTGCAGAAAAGTAAAATACATTAGTATTATAGGATAAAAAAATGTACTTGTTTAATATCTAAAGAATGGGATCAAAGAAAAGTTCGGTCATGAACTTTCTTCAAGACTCTTTTACTGTAGTGCTTCTGTTTTGAATTCTTCAAGAGCTCTTAAGGCAAGTGCTTCAGCAAAAGCATGCATTTCGCTAGAGAGTGTCAGTAATGGCTATTCCTTGCATCATTACATTTTTTTCCACAGCTGGAAAAAAATATCATATCTGTTTGATATGATTTACATTCCCTGTAGCATCTCCATTCTGTTTAGGGACTCTCCAAAAAGAAGAAGTATCAATGTAGAAACTGCTATTGGAACTGAGTGAAGATTATCTCATCTACTCTACAAGCAAGTTGACACTTTGCTGGGTTCAGAACACATAATTTGAAATTATCAACCAAAAATGAAATTAGATTTAAAACAAAAGATTCATTACACTGAGAATCCTCCTTCTATCCATTTGCCAAGACATTAGTCAGAAAACTGTTTCCTTCTGCACATATCTAAGCTGGAACTTCATGGGAGATTTTGATCAAGAATATTTCAGTTTGCAGTTGGTAACCTTTGTTGTAACAAACTTTACCTAGAGAAATATTTCATAGGAAAATAATGTGAATACATTGGAGATACAGCTTTTCTGTTTGTTTATTTGACATCTGATCTGTCATTGTGCATGGCTATGGTTCTATCTCAGGTAGATTTGAGTTTAGTCTGCCAAAGAGGCCAGAGTCAGAAACTTCCTACAGCAGAGGTTCTGCCACAATTCTGCCACATCTTCCTCTGGCTTTATTGCAACTCCTACTTCAATTATTTTCCTTATAAAATAATCTCTGCACCAGAACATTAATCTCAGGATATGAACTAGGGAAGAAAAAAATGTCTTAAACATCCTTTTTATCAGATTTTTTTTTTTCATACTTGGAGCATTTACATGCTGAAGCTGAAAGTTTCAGAGTTCGACTACTGATCTATAATAATCTATACCTCTAAGAAATCAGCGGTCAGATTTTAATGTTTATACAGAGGTATATATTTCATGCTCTCATAGCTATAAAATGGCTGAAGCAATTTTGCTTTAATGTTCCAGAAATATTTGCTTTAGGAAGGAGGCTAAGCATGAACCTTTTTAAACTTAAAAAAAAAAAAAAAAGTTTTTTATTAATTCCCCAAAAAGTTTTAACAGGAAGGAGGTCTATTATGCAGCAAAGTTAAATTTAGATTCTGTTGCTATTGAAAGCTGTCACTTTACAATGAAATGTAAATTTCTCTGCCAGGAAGGAGCTGACTTCCTCATTTAACCTTTATTTTTAATGAGAACCTATTTCCCATAAATAGCAACAATTATCTTTCCAAAACCATCTTCCACCTTGATTCTCAAAGCAGGAGCAGGCTTTATGCATATACAAAATCTATATATTTTATTTATTCCTATTTAAAATTAAAATCTTTCACTTCCAGCAAATCTGAAATGTGGGTTAAAATACAGTTTAATCTGAATGAAGGTTCATCAGATTGATGGTTTAATTGACAAAAAATAGAACAAACTGACAGAGAACGTATCATTACAAATATATACGGGGAACAGAAATAAAGATAATGCAGAAAAAAAGAGAACAAAGGATTAAGAAGGAAAAGGAAATAGCAAGTAAAATCATTTATCTGGATTACTGTGATGCTGTCTGATTTCAGACACTATTCTAAACTATTATATCTAAGCAGTCATCTCTACTGTCTAATTTATGTGTTTTGAATTGAATTAGTCTTCCTTCAGTAAAGGGTTAAATAAATAAATAAAACTAATATAGGGGATACATCTCTCATGATTTGTTGCCTGGGCCTGTCTTTGGATCTCTGGAGCTCACTTTTCTTGGCTCTTTGACTTGGCTCTTGACTTTGATTGGCTCTTTGATTTTTGCTGACTACTGTTTTCTCTGAGGCTTTCAACTGCTAATGTGACTGGTATTCACCTTCACCACTCACATTTATTTGTTTCCCCTAGCTGTGAGCAAGCCTGTTAAAATCTCTATATCCCAATCAAGGAGAACAGAACTCACACTGGAAGCCATCCAGGACACACAGTTTTTCTCTTAGTCGTTTATTTTAAGCTTCTGAAACATTGTCTGCATATGGATGCAAGGAATGTGTGTACATTCACCCATCAATACTCACGCATATATCCTATGCTGCAATTTTGTTCATGTCTTTTCAAGCCTTTCCAGTTTGCCAAGAAAAAAAAATCCACTGACACAGATATTAATATGTACCTGTCTATGTGCTGCTCATGCAAGGTGGTAGTGTATTTTCCTCTGTAATGAAAAGTGTTCAGTGGGGAGAGAAGAGCACTGAGAGCTTTCATGTGATTCCCAATGGAACCACTTATTCTCTCTCCACATGTTCTGAACAGCTGCCTAATTTGGAGTCTGGCTTTCAAACAGGGCAAATCACATACAATAATAAAGAGAAGAAAAGAAAGAAAGAGAAAAAGAAAAAGAGAAAAAGAAAGAAAAAAGAAAGAGAAGGAAGGAAGGAAACTAACTTTTGTTATGCTATGTGATGTTGCTAATGAGCAGCTTCTGGGATTTTTTTGACAGTTCTTGATTTTTGGTGCAATAGCCTTCACCGCTTGTTTTGCAGTTTGTCTGTATCTTGTGCCAAATTCTGATCTCACAATATTTTCACATGGATGCAAATTCCTTATTTACACTGAGAGATATGAGATGAGAAACATACTTGTCAATATTTTTTTTTCTTTCTCTTTACTCCATCTACTCCATGATTAGTTATCCTTCAGGAGGAACTACCATTGGCCTCTACAGACTTCTTGTAGATCACTTTTGTAACTCTTCTGATCGTTCTTCTTTTCCTTTTTTTCATACCTCTGGCAAAGTGTTGTCATGCTTTTGTGTGCACAGTCTTTCCTACACAAAAAGAATAATGGTATTTATGTATTTTTATTTTGTGCCACTATTTGTGTTATATTTTAACTGCCTAATTAGAAATTATCTTATTTGCTTCTACCTAGTTTTAGCACTCAGATGTTACTTATTGAATATTTTCATTTCATAAGGGTGCTAACTTTATTTTCCAGGGAAAGAAAGCTTTTGAATCATCCTGTCCCTGAATATATATGTAGATGTATCTGCTTCTTTCATTACCTTTTGAGCTGATTGACCACTTTTTTACCTGTTGTCAATGGAGGATCTGAAAGGTAAATTAAATACCTACAAGTACCTCAACTGAGGGCAAGTTACAGTGGGAGATCACATCTTGTCACTCTGAGATTAGGAGCTCTAAATGTAGGTATCTTCATAGATTCTAGAAGTATGAACTGGTATCATAGCCAATGGACACATTATACATTAAAGAGGACATAAACAACAATTCACCTCTTCCTAAAGTAGATACTTAAAATACAGATAGACGCCTCAGTTACTGCCTTAATCTTGAACTGAATCCTACCTTTGAGAATCCACAGGGGAAACTATCTGTAAGTGTTCCAGCTAAAGGAAGTTTTATGGGGACGCACAGTAAACCACAGGATAAAAAAACCCTGGGAGATAAGATTTCAATATTTTTGTGCTTGCACAACATATTTTCTTATTTTATTTTACTTTTTTTTTTAACTAGGTATCTGTCTTTGACGGTGGGAAGGTAGTGCTCATTGGTTAAAAATGTAACTTGGACTAATCTCTGAGATAAGGAGTACTTCATGCAGTTGATACAAGGGCTGAGCAAACTATTTTGGATAAATAGGACCTGACCTGAACTTTTCCCTAAATACATTTTTTTGAGGTATGAAAATCCTTACTCGAACAAAATGCCTATCAGATGAAAATCAAACTGTGTGAGCTGTGAATTATTAACTCATGTATGGTGTTAGGGGGAAAAGGGCACAAGAATCCATTAAAGAGTGCTACCTTAGTGAAGGAGTCCTAATATAAGAACCCTACAAAAGCGAATATACATTTTCATAATAATATCATAAGAAATAAAGAAATAAATGCCACCAAATAAATGCATCTTGTTGTACTGAAGCCAATTTTATTGGAATATGGTTTATGGACAACTCAAAATCTAGCTAACACTTAACAAATTTTCTGATGGAAAATATTTACATCAGAAATGCCAGTCACTGAGCCTGAAATGGAGCATTTAAATATGTTTATTTTGAAGAATTTTTACCAAAGTTGAGACAACAATGAAAAAAAAAAAAGCCACACATACTTTGCCTAGATCCCTTATAATCAAACCTAGGACTAGCTGCAGCACTCTTATCATCCCTAGATCTTCTAAACATGCTACATGGCTGAGAACGCTACATTTTCAGGGGAATCTCACTGGGAACCATACTGTTAGTGCGAGTTAGTGACCTGATATTTGCTCCCGTAACCAGAAAATAGATTTTTCATTTCTGAAGAAATAGATGAGGCCTTCTTTCTTCAAACAGCCGAAGGAAGCCACACACTCACTGTCCCCAGTCTTCCTGGGAGACTTTAATCACTTTATCTGCTGGAGAAATACAAGAGGTTTCTGGAGTATGTTGATGATACTTTGCTAAAACACAGCGGACCAAGGAGCAGAAGAAGGCCAGTTAGCTTCACTTCAGTCCCTTGAAAGATGATAGAGCAATAATTTTGGAAACTATTTCCAAACATATGAAGGACAAGAAGGAGAAGAAAGCATGGACTTACAAAGAGGCAATCATGCCTCACCAGATCAAGAGCCTTCCACTGCAAAATGACTCACAGCTCAATGAGGAGAGAGTAGTGGATGTCTTTTATATTGGTTGTAGCAAGGCTTTCCGCATTTGTTTCCCATAACATGTTCATTCACAAACTGATAAAAATACAGGCTAGATAAGTGGATGGTAAGGTGCATTAAAAACTGACTGAACTGCTGGGCTTAAAGGGCTGTGGTGAGTGGCAAGAAATCCTACTGGAGGGCAGTCGGTAGTGGTGTGTCCGAGGGGCTGACACTTAGGACAAAAGTTTTTAATGTTTTTTTTTAATGACCTGGAAGACGGGGCCAAATTCACCCTCAGCAAGTTTACAGATGATACAAAACTGGGAGGAGTGGCTAATACACCAGATGCTTGTGCTGCCATTCAGAGGGACCTGGAGAGGCTTGGAGAAATGGGCGGAGAGGAACCACACGAAGTTCAACAAAGGGAAGCACCAAGTTCTTCACCTGGGGAGGAATAACCCCAGGCACCAGGACAGGCTGCGGGCTGACGTGCTGCAGAGCAGCTCTGCAGAGGAGGTCCTGGGAGTGCTGGTGGACAACAAGTTAAGCATGAGCCAGCAATGTGCCCCTGGGGCCAAAAAGGCCAAAGGAAGGGCTGCATTTGGGAGGGCATTTCCAGGAGGTTGAGGGAGGTGATGCTCCCCCTCTGCTCAGCGCTGGGGAGACCACATGGGGAGTGCTGGTCCAGTGCTGGGCTCCCCAGTACAAGAGAGACATGGAGCTACGGGAGCAAGTCCAGCAAAGGGGCCACTAAGGTGACTAAGTGACTGGAGCACCTGATGTACAAGGAGAGCCTGAAAGCTGGGACTGTTTAGCCTGGAGAAGGGAAGGCTCAGGGAACTCTTATCAATGTCTGTGGGTACTTGATGGGAGAGAGGGAATAAAGGAGATGGAGACAGACTCTTCTCAAAGGTACTTGGTGAACAGAGACAAGTGACACAATGGGCACAAACTGAAATACAAGAGATTCCTTTTAAGCAGAAGCCTTTTGTTGACTATGAGGGTGGAGAAACACTGGAACAAGTTGCCTAGGGAGGCTGTACAGCCTCTATCCTTGGAGATACTCAAAACCTGACTGGACATGACACTTAGCCACCTGCTCTATTTGTCTCTGCTCTTAGTAGGGGGTTTGGAATACATGATCCCCAAAGTTTGTCTTTCAGCCTCAGAGTTTTTGTGATTTTTGTCGTTCTATATTTGGGGTTGTCTTCACATTCTGGGGCTGTTTAGGCAACTAACAAGTGTCAGTTTCAATGAGAAGCTGATGTTTCAGGAGAAATTTGTATAGATTTTAATCTGGCCAAATTAGAATGAGAACCTTAGTCTAAATCCATAAATGGGAACTGAATGCCAGGTAAATGATCTTAACACAGAATTAAGGACGCTGCTCTGGGACATCTGTCTAGTCACTCTGTTGAAGGTTTTACTTTTTTTTTAAATAAATAAAAATTTATCTAGCAAAAAAAACAAAGACATATTCTTGAAGTAGGAAATACAGACCGAATTCTGTATTTTTTTCTTGCCTTTTGTAGCTCTGATCTTCAAAGAAATGCTATTCTGTCTGAAATGTAGGAGGAGGGATAAGGAATACCTCACTTCCTCTTTTTGTCTTTTGAAGTATTTAGAACAAAAAAATTTCTGGTTTTGTTAATCTTTATAACTTCTTTTGCAATGAGGTATCATCTTTTGAGGACTCTTCAAGTGTCTGAATAACACCCAAATGATGTATTAAATACGTCATAAAATAACAATATTCTGAATGACAATCATCCAGTATATTTCATCTGCCACCCAAAGTGTGCTAATCTCATGCAGCACCTTCAAAGAAAAAAAAAAAGCAGATTATGACTAAATTTGGCAATCTTTCCAGAATCTCCTTCAATTCTTAGGTATATAATACTGTAATTTTCTTCTACATGCATGTTCATTGGAACCTCAATGTTTTATTAGTTTTAATATTAATTTCATTGTGAACTTTGCCACATTACATCCCACTGGCCTTTTAACAGTTTCTGTTCTATTATTTTTTTTTAATCACTGTATTTAATGATTCTAAATTTCTGTCATATTCAGAAAACTAGTTCTATGCAAGGAGATGAGCTTGTTTTCTTCTGGGCAAGGGCCAAACTCTTTCTCTGAGTGGCTGTTATATTAGACTTCTCAGTAAAAAAGAAACAAGAAAGTTAAGTGTGTGACTGAATCTGAGATGAAAATTAGCTATTTTGAAAAATAAATCTCTGATAAATACAACAAGGATTTATGGTTACATTTGCAGGCAGCACAGATGGCGTTTGATGACATTTTTATCTCAAGGGAAAAAGTATTCTCTTTTCACATTAAAACATCAAGTTTTATAGACTTTGGATTATTATTTGGCAAAATATAACACTCCTCTATGCATGCAGTGAGTGAATCTTCAAACCGATTGTTAGATCCTGTTGGCAATATGGAAGATCTTTCAATCATGTACTGTATTTTCAAATACTCTCTTAATGAATGCTTTTCTTAACAAAGTAGGTTAAAGAGCGTGAAAGCCATGTGTAAATACTGAAGAGCAATAGTGTTTGATCTCAAGCTAAAATGATTAAGTCTACCTTTTATTCCTGAGCCTGAAAGGTTCAGTGTGATTTTTTGTATATGTATGATTGTAAAGAAAAAAAAAATCTTTATTTAACAAATGCTAACATTATATGATCCACTTCCTTCACTCTTCTTCCCTCACCCCACTTCTCATTCCAGTAAGACTCTTTTCAGTGCATGATTTCATTGTGCTATTTTTAGGGAATGTTAGTCACTCATATAACATAAAATACTCCTGAGAAAAACTATTTTTCTTGTCTAAAGATCAAGCTGAACATGCCAAATAATATTACATGGAAAGTACATAATTTTATGTCATTTTATGAAAAAATTTTGCTTTTTAAACTCATTACAGAACATATTTTCGAATATGAAGTCAACAGATCACTTTCTTAAGGGGCCTATCTCTGCATTTTCTCTAGGGTTGCAATGTAGGTGATATTCCAGCTTCCAGCAAGATGAGAAGTAAAATATTAGAAAGACTGCAGTAATCTTTCTGCACTACCCATTTGCAAACTGTATTTTATACCTTCTCATTTCACAGAGAGTTGTGTCTCAGGTGCTAAGTTCTCTGGTGCAATCTCACAAAATACCGAGCTACATGTTCATTTTTAATCATATTACCAGCTTCTGTGAGCTCAGTGGGACTAATAATTCAACAGACTATAAACACAAACTTGAATACTTTTCTAGAACAAAGTGCTCAGTGGCGTGCTGAAATGAACCCATATTTATGAAAAGCACACACTCCTTACTCACAGCTAAAACTGAAACGCAGGAGACTTAAATTAAGTGGCAACAAAACAGGACGATCTGTTCTTCCTTATACAACATGTTTTGGGCCACTCTTTTACAGTATGCTAGAGCTACCTTACTGGCTTCAGTGAATCTTAAGTTAGAATCAGTGGGGGACCTTACTATCAAATTTTTCACCTTTATTTGAGAGCTTCTAATAAAGGTATCAGAATTTTCCCAATGTTACCATTGCTTAAATAACAAAATATTTCCAGAATCTTCCTAAAAAAAAGAACCAGAAGAGTTTGAAAGAGTTTGAATTTTTTAAAGGAATTTAAACACAACATACGTGTGGGTTTGTGCCTGAGTAAGACAGATGCTAAAAATTTAGCACTTTTCATGCTCAGACAATTGCAATACAGGTAGAATAGAGGAAAAATGTTCTTCAGTGTTTGGAAACTCTCCTGATTTTTATTTGAATATCTTTGTCTATGTGTCATTTATAAATGGTGAGTTATTTTCACACAGTCATTATGAATAAATAATGAAGATTTAACCACATAAACCAGTCAGAGAAGAAGATATCCATGAGATATAAGCAAAAATAAAGCTCTCTTCATAGAGAAGCTATTGGCAAGATGAGTTGTCCATATATCAGAATTATCAAATATCTCTCTGTGCAAACAAATGACTCTCAGAAGGAGTTATGTAATGGACTTGTCATTGTTAGCCCATCATTTTTTCTATTTTGTTTCACTCGTTTATTAAACACATCTCGTAAACACTTTGATATAGGAATGGCATTTTAGTGTTCATTTATAGAACACTGAGCAAGTCAAGAAGTCTGGATGTGCTGAACATTGTTTTAACAGTGCCATACAAATACGTGCACAAACACACACAAACACGATTAATGCTATTCTTCATTGCGACACACTTTAATAGCAGGATGAAAACTGGCAAAATAATTGCAGAAAAGAAGATCCAGCTTTAATGTGTTGCCAAATGCTTTCCAGGTAAGACTGAATATTGAGTTTTCATCTACTTTTTTTTTTTTTAATTTATATTACAAAAGAAAGGAAAGAAAGCAGGTAGGAATGAAATCATTCTTTCCTTCTTGGTTTCAGAACCGGTTAGAAAGTGGACAACTGAGATATTTCATGGTTCTGCTCCTGAAAACAAACTAAGAACTGTTGAAAATCAAATATAAGGGCTCATAGGATTTTCAAGTCTAAACTGAAAAGATCAAGATTATTTATCTCTTGATTTTATTAATTCAGACAATCTAGATTAGCACATTTGTATGAATACTGGTCATTTCATTTGAACTGTAAAACAGAAGTTCCTTTCTTAATCGTTCATTTTTTAATCCAACACACTCTTTGAATTTGTAAACATCAGAAAGGTTTCCTGTATATTAGGGTTATACACCACAGAGCATGGCATTGTTAGTTATAAGCGTAACAGCTTAGTCTTAACACTTTGTAATTTTTCCTAATTCATTAAAAAAAAAGAAATGTGGATTTTTGTCATGCCATGAACTAAATTGAACACTATTTTGCAAGTGCTGGGACCTATGGTGTTAGAGTTGCTGATGTCTTTACTTATGGCAAATCTTACCGCTATTTGTGTCCTTGATGGTATGAGACGTAAGCATAAAGCAGTGATGTGACTGTTGAAACTTACTACTGTATACCAGTTATTACATCTCACTCCAGAGTTCCAGGTAGTGACTCTTCAGAAATGGAAATAGTACAACACGATGATGAAATTAGAAACTATATGAAGACACACATAAGAGGACTTAATTTCATTCCCTGCTTTCCTCTAAAGCTCATGTGTATCTGAGATATAAAAAATCTGAAATATTATTACATAACTGGAAATAAATTTGGTATATTTTTGTCAGTATTTACTAGGCTGAAACACATAAGAAATAACTGGGGTAATTTTTTTTTTCTCTGCTTCCAACCTCAAATGTCATTGCAGTTCGCTTTTTCATGAGACAGATTCATATGTTTATCTCCCTAGATAGAGTTAATACTTTCAAAGAAAACTGAGAGAGTTCTATTTTGTTTTATTTTAAAACTACTTTAAACTTATGAGCATTTAAAAATATAAGAAGTTTCTCTAATTTGGAATTTTTACGACTATTTAAAGTTGGAGATTGAACATTTAAAGCCTGGCAAAGTGATTTGGGGAAAGGAAGGGCTTGAATGAATTTAGAAGGGGAAAAGTTCATTTTCAAAAGACATAATTAATTGGTTGCCTTGGGACTGAAACTAATTAGGATAGAAATAAGAAGAGAAAGGGTTTTTTTTTATTATTTTTTATTTTTAATAGCTGTCTGTAATATTTAGTGCAGTATTCATATAGTTTTTAGGTGCCTTTCTAGGACTGAGTGCTCAAAAAACAGCTCTATATGCTCTTCTGCTTTGGCTCAGACACAGTTGTACACTACCAGTGTTTATACTGCATTTTTTGGGCAAAGCGTCATAAGGCTCTTTATATAATAAGACTAATCAAACCAATGAAATACACCTGGAACTAACATCTCTGACATCAATTCAATACACAGTTACAGCTGCATCAAGAAACTATGCTTTCATCCTGTATTTAAAAGGTAAATCAAACTGAAATCTCTTCACAGTGAAGGAGTTCCAAGAAGGTGACATATAAACAATGAAATCTCTACAGCTGACAAAACAATATTAAACAGTTTTAGTATTTAAGAATGAAAAAAATGTCACATTCCTCTGCCTGCAATGATCCCAAAATCGATATATAAACTAAACATAAAATGAAAAATAAAAACAGTGTGTCTTTAATTTATTTGAAATTGTACACACCAGGCAGACCACACCTAATAAGCATGCTTTAATTGCTCTGACAAAGCCAGGCAGAAAACAACCCTATGACTGAAGATGAAATGTTAAAGAATTTAAGTCTCTCTAATATGCTATAGGCCATTAATTTTCTTTGATTTTACTTTATATATATTCTTATAATTTAGATGATGTCCTGCCTACATTAATATTTTGCTTCTGCACAGTCACAAAATTGGGTATATTCATTGTCAGTATTTTCAAAATAACATTAATTTTTAGATTAATAGAAGTTAGTACACATATTTTTGGATGATGTCTTTAGACAGATGCTGTCTTTAGCGTCTATTAACTTGGACTAGGGGGACAAGGAAGGAAGGGAACTTGAAAAGTTTTAATCAGATCTATACATATATTATACAAGTTGCCCAGCTGCCATATTTTTAACACTATAGTTTTCATTTTTATGGTGAGATTTATCCTTTCTTTTTCTTCTAGAATGCATCTTTGGATTTGGAACAGGAGCCAATTTATGCTAAAGTTGTCTCTAAACTTCAGGTGATAAAAAGTACCATTTTATATAACACATTGAAAAAGTTGTAAAAATAGGTTTATTCCATTTTTACAAATTTACTGCATGTTGTAAAACATACATATATATAATTAGAGTGATTTATTTCATGTAAAATATAGTTTGCTCATGCATTGGAATCTTAATTCAACACCTTTCTGAAAACTTAATCTAGCAGAAGAATTTTCTTTAGTGGGACTGCTCAAAATTAAAGATGAATAATGGCATTGTTAGCACTGGGTGAGAGATCTCAAAATTCTAGCACTAAAGCCTCCTCTTATCCTAGGTACATATCTAGAGAGAAATTGCTATTTTTCCCTATTCATAACACAAAAGTAAAGATTAAAAAAAGGATAAATGTAACGTATATTTATTTAAGATGAGTGGCAAAGGTCTCTAAAAGACCTGTAAAGCCTATAAAAATAAGAATGTGCTGACTGTGTAAGTTTTATCATAAGGGTAAAAATATAGAAGACAAAATATAGTTGATGGAGCAATTAATCCTGGATACCATTTCCAGGCACTTAAAGGAAAAGAAGTTCATCAGGACTAGTCACCATGGATTCACAAAGCAGAAGTCATGCTTAACCAACCTGATAGCCTTCTATGATGGGACAACTGGCTGGGTAAATGAGGGGAGAACGGTGGATGTTAAATCCTCATAGACAAGCTGATAAAGTATGGGCTGCATGAGCTGACAGTGAGGTGGAATGAGGTGAATGGCAGAGCTCAGAGAGCTGTGGTTGGCAGCATGAAATCCAATTGGAGGTCTGTAACTAGCAGCAGACATCGGGGTCAATACAGGACCCAATGATGTTCAACAACTTTACTAATGATCTGGATGATGGGACAGGGTGCATCCTCAGCAAGTCGACTGAAATTATAAAACTGGGACAAGTAGCTGTTAACCACATGCTCGTATTGCCGTTCAGTAGGACCTGGACAGCCTGGAGAAATAGGCTGAGAGGAATCTCATGACTCTCAGCCTTTCTTCAGAGGAGAGATGCTCCAGTCCCCTCATCATCTTTGTAGCCCTCCGCTGGACTCTCTCCAGGAGCTCCATGTCTCTCTTGTACTGGGGAGCCCAACACTGGACACAGTACTCCAGGTGAGGCCTCCCCAGGGCTGAGGAGAGGGGCAGCATCACCTCCCTCCACCTGCTGGCAACACTCTGCCTAATGCACCCCAGCAGACCATTGGCCTTCTTGGCCACCAGGGCACACTGCTGCCTCATGCTTAACTTGTTGTCCACCAGCACTCCCAGGACCTCCTCTGCAGAGCTGCTTTCCAGCAGGTCAGCCCCCAGCCTGTCCTGGTGCCTGGGGTTATTCCTCCCCAGGTGCGGGACCCTGCTCTTGCCTTTGGTCAGCTTCAGGAGGTTCCTCTCCGCCCACCTCTCCAGGCCCTTCTGAATGGCTTCACAGTCTTCTGGTGTGTCAGCCTCTCCCCCCAGTTTAGTATCATCAGCAAACTTGCTGAGGGTGCACTCTGTGCCTTCCTCCAGGTCATGGATGAATATATTGAAGAAGACTGGACCCAGGACTGAGCCCTGGGGGACACCACTAGCTACAGGCCTCCAACGAGACTCTGCACTGTTCACCACAACCCTCTGAGCTCGGCCATCCAGCCAGTTCTCCATCCGCCTCACTGGCCACTCATCCAGCCCACACCTCCTGAGCTTACCTAGGAGGATGTGACGGGAGACAGTGTCCAAAGCCTTGCTGGAGTCCAGGGAGACAACATCCGCTGCTCGGCCCTCCTCTACCCAGCCAGCCATTTTCCTCTCTTGTCCCCTGGATCAGGAATTCCTGAGGACTGGCCTTAGCAGTGAAGACTTTAGCAAAGGAGGCATTCAGCAACTCTGCCTTCTCTGCATCCTTCGCCACCAGGGCACCCACGCCATTCAGCAGTGGGCCCGCATTTTCCCTAGCCTTCCTTTTGCTCTGGATGTATTTGAAGAAGCCCTTCTTGGTGTCCTTGACATCTCTTGCCAGATTTAATTCCAAATGGGCCTTAGCCTTCCTTGTCGCATCCCTGCACACTCTGGCAACGTCCCTGTATTCCTCCCACGTGGCCTGTCCCCTTGTCCACAGTCTGTACACTTCCTTCTTCTGCTGGAGTTTTGCCAGGAGTTCCTTGCTCATCCATGCAGGTCTCCCGCCCTCTTTGCTCGACTCCTTACTCAGAGGGATGCCCCAGTCCTGAGCTTGGAGGAGGTGATGCTTGAATATTAACCAGCTCTCCTGCACCCCTCTTCCTTCTAGGGCCCTACCCCGTGGGACTCCTCCAAGTAGGTCCCTGAAGAGGCCAAAGTTAGCTCTCCTGAAGTCCAGCGTTGCGATCCTACTCCTTGCCCTGCTTCCTCCTCGTAGGATCCTCAACTCCACCATCTCATGGTCACTGCAGCCAAGGCTGCCCCCAACCTTCACTTCTCCAACCAGACCTTCTTTGTTTGTTAGTACAAGGTCCAGCAGCGCACCTCTCCTTGTTGGCGTCACCACCACCTGGGTCAAGAAATTATCCCCAGTCCTCTGCCAGAACCTCTTTGACTGTTTGTGCCTAGCTGTGCTGTCTTCCCAGCAGATGATGTCAGGGTGGCTGAAGTCCCCCAGCAGAACCAGGGCCTTGATCGTGACGCTACTTCCAGCTGTCTGTAGAAGGCCTCATGAACTTCCTCTTCCTGATCAGGTGGCCTGTAGTAGACCCCCACAACAGTGTCACCCATGTTAGCCTGCCCTTTAATCCTTACCCATAGGCTCTCAACTTGCTCTTCATCCACCCAAAGGCAGAGCTCCACACATTCTGGTTGCTCCCTCACATAAAGGGCAGCTCCACCACCTCGCCTTCCTGGCCTGTCTTTCCTCAAAAGCACACAGCCATCCATGACAGCATTCCAGTCATGTGAGCTATCCCACCATGTCTCTGTCACTGCAATGAGATCATGGCCCTGTGACTGCACACAGCTCTCTAATTCTTCCTGCTTATTCCCCATGCTGCCTGCATGCATTGGTGTATATCTCAGCAGCTTCCTTACAATTACTTTTGAATCTTGTAAAATTAAGTATTCTCAAGTAGCCCATATGCATTTGTGGATATTTGTGGACATTTGCCTATTTTATTTTATAAATTATGAGGCTTTAGTTAGTAAAGATTAGAAAACAGTTTCTGCGCCTTTTTTGACACAACAGATGACAACTTCTAATTAAAAATAAACTAAACTTTAAACTTTAACTTTAAATTTTAAAATTAAAATAAACTAAATTAGGGGACATGAAGACTGGATTTGTCTTTCAACTGCTTCCAGCTTGGTACCAGTCAAATTCATAAGATTTGTCCAGCACTGTGTTCCAGTGTAAAGTTAAGCAGATCAGTTTAAATCTAGATAGTTTAAGATTATCTATTTCACTCTGAGCAGATGAAAACTCTCATCACATTCTCTCACCTGAAACAACACTTGATATCTCCCATCTGATAATTTGTCCATAAGGTTTCCTCCCCTCCTTTCCACTCTCCTCCACTTCTTCACTGGTAGCTGACAGTTCCCTGGAGTGGTGGATCAGAAGAGCAGCATTCACCAAGACTGGCACTGACATTGACCAAAAGTGCTGGCCAAGCAGGCTTGCTCTTAGATGCGCAGCAGGTAGGATACAGCAACAAACTCCACTACTGCTCACGGTCTGTCTGCGCTATATGAAGGCTCAAATTCCAATGCATTTTTCTGAGCTGTCCTTGTCCTAAACCAGACTTTACAAGCCATGATGAGTCTCTGATCAAATTTAAGATGGTTTCTAGTTTGAAAAAGCTAGATAATCTTCAGAGATCCCTTCAGATCTAAATTATTCTATAATTCTAAACAGTAAATTAAGGTGCAAATAGAGACTAAACTCACAAGGATATGTCTACAGCTAAGGCTAGCAATGAGGCCACCAAAAGACATTAAGCTGGAAAGACTAGGCTAGAATTCAATCTCTGGATACTTAGGACTGAACATAGCTGGGGAGTTCATGTCCTGCAGGAGAGACTGAGGGGTTACCCACAGGCCTGTCCCAGGCTATGTGTTACAGGGGTGAGAATTGGAGGTGGGTGAGAAGAAAGTGAGCTGGAGAAGAGACAGTCTTAGCTGTCATCTTTCCGAAGCCTAGACTTTCAGGAGTGCCGCTCGCCATCAACAAGTTTGCCTGCTGCAGTATCAAATGAAAATCTTATATTTGGATTTTGGAGCCTATTCTGCAGTATTTCTTCATGAAATGAGTGAGTGTTTTCATTTATGGTTTAGACTTTGATTAAGAAAAATGTTAAAACGTGTGTTCAAGTATTTTTGAGGCCTGGGACCTTAGTACCTTACTTGTAAGAATAGAAATGGGAATCATAATGGTTAGGAAAGATACATTTTTGTACTTTAGATGCTTAATGTCAAAAGCATTTTATTTAAATGCTTAGGACAGTATTTCCTTCAGGTAATTGCATAGATTACATAAATGATGTCATAGAAAGGACTCGTTACACAATATCCAGTTCACAGACCAAAAATATTAATTGTAAAAGTCTCTATGAAATCAGAGAAAAATACTTAAATAAGTTAAAGGCTGTATGACAAACAGTGAAACGTATTTGTTGCTTCCAGTTGCTTCCCTGTTTATGGGAGCAGTCTGATCTCATGCATGCCACGGCAATTCTCTACAGTCCTTTCATTTTGTTTCTTCTTAGCGAGTGCATTAAAATGGTGGTCCATTATATCTTCTTATATAAAGCATTTTCTAAACTCAAGCTGTTGCTAATGCGATTACTGACAGTACGCGCTCACAAGGAGTGGTTTCTTATCCCCACATTTAAATTCTGCATACTCTTTCCTCTGTTTCATTCACATGCTGGTAAGTATCTATGTAATTCTTCACTTCTTCTTTTATCAGGCACATGAACAAGCCACAGCAGAATCATATGCAACTTATACAAATCTTCTTTAGGAAATCAGATCTGAAGTCAGAAACACAGATAATGAAATGGAAACACAAGACATTCAGCATATTTCTTTTCTTTTTTCTCAAGTAGAAAAGTACTCTATCAATAAAAACAACATTTTTCATGGTAAAGTATGTAGCAGAATCTTTTCTTCTTCATATTAACAAACAAAGGGAAATGGGAAAGGGTGTGTTCCTTGTCACTTGAAAGACAAATTGGTCGACTATTAGTTGTTTCTTTACAGTGCCAATGTATCTCTGTGGTACTGTGGCATGTTTGGCAGAGCTTTTCTGATTTTGTTTCTCTTCCCCTGCCTCCCTCCCTTCCCCCGTATTATATGCAGCTTCTTTTGTTCTCTGGTTACTCAGATGCATTTCTATGCTGTTGTTTTGTTCAGTTTCCGTTGGAATTTCTTTCTGATATGCACCCCAAATCTTTTTATAACTGCACTTTTATTTGATCATATTGATTAATCACAGCAAAACGAATCAATGTTTTTAACTGTGCAGAGAATTCTAGGAGCATTATATGCTGATAAAATTGCAATTTGCTGGCGATGCCGTCTGCAAGCAACGTTGTTTTCAAACAGAGTTACAAGCTGTTAGCCTTTTGCTTGACATAACTCAAAAAGATAAAATCAAAAATAGTAATAGCCTGATCTCTAAGTATTGAAAACTGTTCTGGTTTGTGACACAGAAACTCTAAATTCAAACAAAGTTGAAAACTGGGTCAAGCATGTGGTTACCTTGCAGATGTTAATCATTTTGGAAAAAAAAAAAAGATTTTTTCTAATCAACTAAGCAGATGCTCGCTGTTTTCTTGCTTTTCTTTCTTGTTTGAAAACCTTTTATTTTTTTCTATCTTTTTGCAATGTTTACAGATTAATCCAAAATACCTGAAGGCAACCTAACCAAATAATAGATAGCAAGCATGTTCAGATTTCTCATATACTTACCTAGAATCCTAGGATTCAGCTAAGTCATCTTGGATTTTGTTGTTCTGTCTGAGTACTGCAAGGGAAGGAATTATCTAAAATGTTTTAAAGGCTTTGAATGTACAGAATTCCATATGAACAGTGATTTTGACATTTTAAACAAAGAAGTCTCATGAGGTGAAAAGCACTGTCCTGCCCAGAGCCCTGGGGTATGCTGGTGGGGAGAAAGTTGAGCATGAGTGAGAAAAAGCACAGAGGCTCACCTCCAGAGTGCACTAATACCTGCCATCTTAGGGCATCTAAGTCATCCAGCACTGCAAACCGCTCTTGCAGGATGGAGCAAGGAAGAGAGAAGAGAAGAGCTGCAGCAGAAGATACTGGTGTATTCAGTCCTCAGTGACTGAAGTGACACCCAGGGTAGCTTTCAACCCTTAATAACACTTGATATTGGATCCAGACATTAAGTAGCTGTTTTTAAAATATTTTAGGGTTGATTTTTTCTAGCATAAATCAATGTAGCAATGAATGTAACGAGAAATGTTTTGATTTATAGTTATTGGACCTTTATAAAAAGACTTTTTTATAATGTTTTAATAGGCTGAAGTTGAGACACCTAATTTTCCCAATGCAGAAAGATGCTATAATATATGTAAAATGATGGTCTGTAAATCAACGAGATTTCATCAATATGCTTGATGTTGAACAAAAATTGATTTATGAATATACCAAATTAAAAATATCTTTTTTATTTAATATTTCAAATATCTTCATCCAAAGCCCTCTAAAGTCTGAACAACTATTTTTTACAGCTATTTAGATACATAAAGATGCAAATAGTTGCCCGATAGGGTTTTCAAAAGAATTAGAGTACCTAATTCTCCATGACACCTGTAGGAATTGTGATGAGATGTGGAATCTTTTTGAAGCTTTTTCATAATTCCTAAGTACATTAACATAGGTAAATATTTTAAAAATATGTAGCAGTATTCAGTGGGAAATGTTATTTTTATTGGGAATTTATTTATTAAAATAATAAAAAAGTTTCAATTCAACCTATCTAGAGCAGTAGAATATAGGCTTTTTAGGCCTGTACTCTTCTAAAACCCTAGGTTTTCTTATAAAATCTTAGTTTTATTTATGAAATAAACTGCTACAAGGAAATAACTTATAATTAGTTTTAATATTTAAGAGACAGATTCTCCATGAATACAAAATGAAGCTCTGTAGATTTATCACTGATTGGGATCCAGTTTTTAATTTGGGTCACAAAGCTTTTGCAAGCATCTTTTCAATGGTTAATCTCCAATGCTAGACCAACGCTGATTATAAAAGCGAACTAATATATACAGGTTACACAGTTACACATCCAGTTAGACATAACATCAAGCATGTTGTATGGATTTTAATTGCATAAATTACCTGATATGCAATGAGACTATCATGGCTTAATTTTGTGTGCAGCACTCTGAAAAATATCTTTGTAGCTCTAAGCAGAAAATGGGAATATTCAAACAGGACTCTACCAATGTAAAGGTTGGAATATTTCCAGGCTAACAACTGAATAGTTTGTGCTGTAATTCTTATTTATTATAATAAATGCTTTGTAGGGGGAGTGTCAATAGTTAATAAGTCCCGCATATTGCCATAAAAAGATTGGCTTAGAGATCTCATAAGTGATTTGTGTTGGAGCTTAATCGCATAAAATTGCAGACATTATTCAGAAACAAATTGAATCACTATAAAACAGTGTTGCAAGGACAAGGGTAGCTACATGACAGACCTAGAGGCTAATCCAAAGCTGCCAACATAATTGTCTGAGGAATCTGCCAAGGAGACAGATGCTGCTGACAGAAAATAGTGTTCCATCACCTGGCATTTGGTGATAGCAATGGTCTAACCTGTGACAAACATAAGTGAGACTGTGTTCTTCACTGCCATGCATTGCTTTTTCATGTCTGTTAAAGGTGAGTACATTTTTGTTTTCCTAGGTCTCTCTTAGACAAATTCCCATAGGAATTTTGTGGCACTCAGAAACTGAATTGTACAGAAAAAGTAAACTGTGCAAACTCTACTATAAAATATGATCCAAATATAAAATGTCATCTGTACTCCAAAGCACAAATACCTTTAAAGTATAAGAGCCAAAGAAAGAATAATTTTAGCAGAATCATAGTTATCTTCTTAACTCTGAAGTCAGCAAGTCAGAACTGATAATTTAAATGTTTGCATTTTTGATATCTTATTCCTTGTAGAATTCCAGAAATGTAAGGTTAAGATAACTTAAGGAAGAAAATTCTATTTGCTCTGTGGCATTACACTTTTGAGATTTGTCAGGTTGCAGCCTGAACTGGAAGCAAGAATACCAAACCCAAGGCCTAGCACCCAAAATCCCACATCAGAAGGGACCACACAGCCAGCACAGTACCAAAAATGTATGCTATGCCATCAATCGACCAGTGTACAGCTGGTCTCCTTCTTCTAAGTTTTTGAACATAGGAAGAGCAAAGGCTCTGTATATGCTGCGAGATTGCTCATTAGTGAGAGGAAATGAAATGCAGTTGAGGGTTGGAGGCCTACCACAAATGCAGTGCATCAGTTAGACGGAACCCCAGAAGAAGCACATTTAGGAAAGTACAGGAGTTTACCTTAAGACTGGCTTTCTCCTGAAGAGTGAAAACCAATAGAGAATTTAAGGTAGATACAAAAACTCAAATCTACTTAGACAGAAGTTGTTCATTTGTATTTTCATTTGAACTGTGAGTTTGGTGAGGGATCCATAGAAAAAATCAGTAATCAAAAAGTCAAACTGAACATCAGGAATTATTAAGAAATAAATGAAGAACAGGACAGAAAACGCCATAATACCTGTGTGGAAACCAATGTTTGCCACTATATTCGGTACTGTGCATTGGTCTGGCCCTCCCATCTCAAAAAATCATGTAATAGAACTAAAAAAAAGAAGCAAAGAAAAGCAAAGAATGATCAAAGACATAAAAAACTGCTATGTAAGTAGGCAGTACAAGATTAGCACTTCCTGGGGAAGAGGCAATTGAAAGACAATATGATATAGGTTTATAATATCACAGATGGCATTAAAAAGATGAAAAACAGATGTTTATTACCTAGTTTTACTAGAGAACTGAGAGGCACACAAAGAAATGATTAGGCAGCAGGTTCAGTGGAACCAAAAGCAGGTATATTTTCATATGAGATATAATTAACGGTGGAACTCACAGAAAATGGAAAAAAGTTCAAAAATTAAAAAAGGAAGAAAATTTTATTGGAGGCTGCGGAGATGCATTTTTCTTCTAGTATACTTTTCATAAGTACTCATCAGTATCTCAGGTTAAATAGAGGGCTAGATAGGCCTGTGACCTTTTCAGCTGTTCTTACTTTCCTATTCTTTGTGTCATGCTTTCTGCAAAAGACAATAAAAAAAGGATTCCAGGACTAATAAGGTAATATATGAGATTTTTTTTGAGGTAATATATCAGATATTTCATTATTCCTTTTTTTAGATGTTATTTATAGACCTCAATATCTTGGAAAGCACTATGACCATATTAGATACTAGAGTGGTACACCATGAGCAGCTGCATGTAAGATAAACCCATGACAGCTCCTTACTCTAAAATAAATCTTGAATTAGCAATGCTATGTAAATTTAGCTATGGAGAAAAGTTGATATTAAAACCTTCTCCTCTTCCTCTTCTTTTTGAGCTGCAGCATATGCTTTCCCCTTCCCCTTCCTCTTCCACTTCCTCTTCCCTCGTCGTGGCTTTGCCAGAGTGAAGGTGCCAAGCAAGTCCTCTGTCTCAGTACAGCATTACAGCTTCCTGCACAGCCCTATCTGTCATCCCAGTGCTGTGGAATGTTGTTCAGTAGCTTTGGTTCCTTTGGACATCACGGCATAGAAAGTGATTCCTAAGGGTAATTCTTGTGGTGAGACTAGAGTCACCTTGGGAGTAGCCTGTGCTAAGCTGGTTGCTCTGTAAGCCCATTAGGGCTTTGCACAGTCATTTCACTCTGGATTTGAGTGTTAAAATGAGGAGACAGCTGGTGATAGCTGAAGGCAGCTGTTCTCTTCTCTCTCTCCCTGCTGCCAGGACAGGTGGTCTCTAGGAATTATCTTGTTTGTTAATAAACATATAATAAAATTGCATCCGCTTGGTTACATTTGGCAAAAATCTAATATTTCTGTCAGTCTTCATTAAGCCCCTGCCATTCACAATGTTGCAATAACTAGGGACTGAATTAGTGCGTTCCTGGTTCAGTACTTCTGCAAAGCAGATCAAGAATTTTAGACCGAATCCTGATAATGGCTGAGTCTAGATGAGTATCTACGTTCTTCGGGTAACACAGAGTGTTTGGTTTTGACTTGCCCCTTTTCTGATCTTTCTTTTGTAGTGCCATCTAGGTGCCAATTTCCAAGCCACTTGTCTGAACTGAATTTCAGAATTAGGTATGTGCACTCATCCCTGAAAGTAAATATTTCTCAGTCTTCTAGGGTTCTTTTGTTAAAAATACAGTAACAATACAAAAATCTGCACAGTCTTCAAAAACATTTGTTCATCTTTTTCTTTAGAATATGAAATAAGGCAAAACAGAGTCATTTTATTTTTTTAAAGTAAGAAACACTAGAATATGAACTTTAATTCTTCAGCTTCCAAGTGACTGTTAAATTGTTTAGCACAGTTCTTCTAATAACCTTCCTCTGACGGCTCCCTTTTATATGCCTTTGGAAGTTAGATCTAATTAGAATAGCTGTAGAACTGTTTGGCATATGTCTCATAAAATTCTTTACCCCCTGCCCTCCTCCATACTTAATACTTCCTAATTAACTCTGAGAAGAAAATGAAAAGGAATTGACACACATATCAGTTTTCACCCAGACGAAAATAGAAGAGGTCTCCACAGAGTACCATTAAAATCTACTAGAATGAGTCAGTTAGTTAACACACGAGAGAGAGAGAGAGAGAGAGAGAGAGAGAGTGCATTTTTTATATAATTTGAACTTTGAATTTTTGTCTTCAGTTTCTACAAGATGTCTTTCTGATTATAAACTGCACAGATAGGTCAGTTTAGGTCAAACTGTCTGTATTTTCTAACTAGAGATGAGGTTTTTAATCCTAAATTATTGTCTTGATATGTTCTTAACAGATTGCAATCAGCTTAAACAGAGCACATTACTCATGGATTGCAGGAATGAACAAGAAGCAGTGAGCAAAAGAGCTAAAATGAGATACTGGCTCCTTAAAAAACTATGAACTTTTAAGTTTTTTGAAAGTTGAATTTTTCTAAGCTTGTATTTTTAAGCTATTATAAAATTAGTTCTCTGTTACCTTTGATCAGAAAATTTTGAACATGTTTCCTGAAGTTCTGGGGTCAATTTTAAAAAATTATTTCCCTCTTGTAGTTTGTAAGCTTCTAGGGGCAGTGACTATATTTTATGTTTGCTTGACGGCTTGTTTCTAGTCAACAACTAAAGCAGTTAAACTGGCTCCAGTCCCTAGGTGTCCATCCTTTTTGTTCCTGCTTGCTACAGATATAACGCAGCTGCTTATGTAACATCATGTAGCAATTCTTTCTGTGCTTGATATTTTCTTTTTAAATTTATTATTATACATTGTCAAGAGCAACTTGAGCTATTCAATTTACTTCTTATTGTGATTAAAGGAAAACTGCCTTGCAGGGTTGTCACAGATGGAGGGTACCGTCACAGGGGTAAATATCAAATGCTTGCATTTTTAATAGGAATAATTCTATTCAGTTATGTACATTCATATATGTTCTTGCTCGCTTTTTAAAAATCACCTAGAGGCATTCACTGCACCATAATATTACAGAATTCTGTTTTCTAGCAATATTTCACTTTTAGGATACCTAGGAAAGATCAGATCCCATCTTATATAGATCCCATAAACATAATGTTCATCTGTTCAGTTTTCCCTATTCTATTATCCTACAGAAATTACTGTGATATATGAATTCCTGAAAAATGAAGGGGGGATGGAAAGGTAGAAGTAGGGAAGGAGGGAAGGCAGGAAGTAATAGAGATGGAGGGAGGGAGAAAGGAAGGAAGGAGGGAGAAAGAGAAGGAATGAAAAGGAAAGAATAAGGAAAGAGAGAAAGTGAGAAGTGAGAGTGAGAGAGAAAAAAGCAAAAGAAAGAAGGAAAGAAGGAAGATCGAAAGGAAGGAAGGAGAAGATACTGACTTTGAGAAACACCGAGAAAATTTAATACCTCAGGACCTCAAATTCATAGCCTAAAGATCTTTATGTATACAACAGAAATGAACACAAGGTAGTGTCTGATGAAATTTCAAGTAAATAAAGCTGCTAGAAATTAATCTTTATGTCCGGTATGCATTCTGATACGTTTTCCAGCTCACTGTGATTTTTGTGCGTCTTATGTACACACCTACACAAACATATTTTAACCAAAACTGAAGATTTATTCTTACAGTGAGCTTCTTGAAGGTAGAATTCCATCAATATTTTCCATGCAATTCCATATGTACAGACACACACACAAATGACTTGTCCCTATGACGCTCATGGCAGAATCATAGTTCAGTTTTTTACATTTGTTTAAAGGTTATTTTTAATTAGGAATTTTTGTCCACGGCTGACCATGAAACTGCTTTACCTAAGACAGCCACTATTTCATCTGGCATAGTGACTATGCCAATGCCAATGCCAATGGCAATTTCCACTATGCCAATGGCTGTGGCAAGGATGATTTGCATTCGGCAACATTCTTCCGTCATTTTTTTTGAAACTTTTCATTCAGACAAACAAAAAAAAACCCACACTTCCAGAGGATATGTCTTTTTCTGTGTTAAAAATAAAAAACATATTTTCTGCCTGTATTGTTAGAGCATTTTTACACTCAGTTCCCTCTGCCTTCCTGCTGCTACTCAAAAGACTGTTCCCAGCAACACAAAAGCCATGCCTATCTAACTGATTGTGAAGAGATGAAGTGAATGTGGTTATATATATGATGTTAAATGCAAGAAGAGGACAAAAAAAAAAAACAACCCAAAACAGTGAAGGTACGTACACCATTTTGCACGGGTTTGTATTTCACACCTTTTTTTTCATTGAAGGGCTCCTTTGAGATGGTTCTGCTGAGCTCTCCATCTCACCTCTGTGATCATGTTGGTTTCAGTCAGTAATTGTCATTTGTGTAAAAACTGTGTCCCTAGCAGCTTCATCAATCATTTTTTATATAATTTTTTAAATAGTTCTTTAACGCAAACATTATGATATCCCCTTTAGATGAATTTATACCAACAGTGAAACTAGCTCAAAAGTAAATCAAATAAACTCAAAATGAAGTAAGAAAAATGAACTGCCAGTGTAAGGGGATGGGGCAAGAATAGATTATTTTTCCAAATCAGACATTTTTGTCTCCTATATTCAACTCTGCATCCACTGTTTCTACTTGCAAGTTTGCTTGTTTTTCATTCATCCATCTACTTGCCTGTTTTTCATTCATCCATATCTTAATGCTGATTATTTATAATGAAGTTTGGATTAAGACTGTCACTCGATAATAAACTTCTTAAAAATCAAAACCCTAAGTGAATTTTGAAGAAGGCTGTATGGATACGAATGACTAGGTGTTATATCAAGAGGAATGGCATAGAGATCCCGGCTGTCTAGCTCAATATAGACACTGATCATTTTTACAGCTATTCAGTGCTTTTCCAGCAATCACAAAATTGGTAAATATATCCTACTTTTGGTATTATCCTGAGGTAATATTCACTTGAGAAGGAGATGGTGGTGGCTAGAGGGTAGAGCAAGCAGGAACAAGGGGATCCCCTGGTCTTTCAAGGTCGATATTGTTACTCTTTACGCTCCCTTCGGACCTGACACAAATGCTCCTTTGAGGCACTGATTTATTTCCCCTGCAGCAGCTTATTGACAGTTGCCAAATGGATCCTGCAAGAATTTCTACTGTTTTAAATAGCTCTTTCTGAGGGGTCTGTTAACAGTGGTAACTGACACCTGGAATATGCAGAGGTAGATGACACCACTCTAAAGTAAAGTTATTAAATGCGTATTACATTGAAGTCCCCGAACTGCAAATGGAGCCCCAGGAACCTTGTGAGGAAGTGACTGGGCTGTCCCAGGCACCACAGAACATTGGCTCTTGGTGAGGTTCGGGGTGGCGTGGGTTTAAGAAGAATTAATAACCTACAATATGGGGTACCACACACGTGCTACAGATAACAAGGGAAGCAGTAATTCTTGAGGTATATACACATTCAGACCGGTGCCTATGTGATGCAAGTCGAAGGGTCACAATCTGCTGCTTCTTGTGGATTTTGCACACCCCAAGTGTTTTAGCAGCTGGAATAATTGATTGGTCAGCCTGGTCCTATCTCCTTGTCAATCTTCCGCTGTTTACCCACTTCAGGGTCTGTGTTCAAATATTCTGAAGCTAAGAGAAGGAAGCTTTTTGAAATACTGTTATTTAACTTTGGTTCCTCTGCATCCTCTCTGACACTATTTCATCCCTACAAAGATGAAAGAAAAGTCCTTCTAGATTTCTTTCTGTGTCAAGCAACTGTAAAGAGAATTGGACAGGGCTCTAGGGGAAAATAAGTCAGTATTTCAGTGTTTCATCCTACCTCAATGGGAAATTTCACCCTCACAGGGAGTGCAGGATATTCCTTCTTTTAAGAGTCTTACATTGTAAAAAAGAGGCAACAACAACCCTACACCTTTGAGGAAACACAGGATGAAAGCCAGGAACACAGATAGACATTCACTTTGTCACATGCATGTAAGATTTGGTAGTACATGTTTGAGGTGTTAAAGACTTCTTCATTACCCTACAAGAAGATGATTTGTGCAATGTCTTGAACAATTATTAATGTTCACTCACCAGTTTCTAGAGCCAAAAAGAAGCCCTTGCTACTTCCATAAATTTCAGGAGGAGAACTCTACACTAACATAACACGTTTCAAGCAGTGCGGGTTTATTCTAGTATAAGAGGTTAAGAATTTGACCACTGATGTTAGAATGAAAGATTATCCGCGCTATTTTGTAGTAGTGAAACACACTAACCTACCAACATGAAATTTTGAGAATAGGAATCCTTTTCACATACAAACCTGTGCACCTGTAGGTGTGAAAGCATACACATGTGTCTTTAAGATGGTAAACTGTAACCTTCTCTTGTTTTTATCTATATGATAATAAATTCTTTTCTGTGTTTCTGAAAGAAATATTTACTGAGATATAACTAATAAAATCATCAGTCAGTAATAACAAACCAGTAAGTCATATGTTTTTATTAATGTATGGCACAAATACATCATCAAAATAATGTCTTCCTAAAGTATGCTGATGCTATTCATCATGATTTTTTTTCTTAAAGTTCTACAATGTGCTCAACTTTTCTGAAAAAAAGATAAGAAAAGAAAAACATATTAATTAATTTTGGAGGTATGTGGGAGCAAAGATAATAAAAATAATGTAGTCTGAAAATAATATAAATAAACAATATAATAAATGATGACAATGACAGCTGGCTTGCATTTATATAGAGTTTTTTGTTATTCAAGTTGAAATTAGTCTTTCCAGACTTTAGTTGATATATCAGAGATTCTTCATCTTTAACTAGACAATAAATCCACCCTAAAAAAAACAGATAATTGTCTTAACTGAATGATAAATAACAGATGTATAATTATATATTGATAAAAATAAGCATAAATAATGCATGCCACTTTTTAACTTTATTAGGGTTTGGTTAACGCCATAATTTTTCTCCTGAATGTCACAGGGAAAGTTGGGTCTGCAAAATTCCTATTGTTGCTCCTTATTCTTCATATGCCTCCCTTGCACCTGCTAATTATCCCTGCTTCCTATGCTGTCTCAGAAGTCTGATATTTTTCTCCTCTGTCTAGTCCCACCCCACCTATTCCTTAATCTTTCTATAGTCCTAAATTAATTTACTTCCAAATCCCTATATATATAGTGAATTCTTTTGCCTTTCCTAGCAAAAACTTTGTAATATGCACAATTCATCCAAATTGGCAAAAGCAATGTTAGAATAAAAATATTTGTCCTTCTAGTATAACCAAGCCCACAGAAAAAGGAAAGGCAGTTGTATAGCTTCTACTATACCACTCTGGAGGGATCTAATAGTTTAAAATTTTGTGAATGTTTCCATACTTAGAAGGTAAATAAGCAGATACTGAAAGGCAGAAACAGGAAAATCCGAAGACAAGCAAAAAAAATGTAAAGTAATGAAAAATTAGGGAAACAAAATTAATATTTTGAGGAAAATATTAAAATTATAAATATTTTAAATCACTAATATTATACAAAAACTGTTGGTCTGTATGTGTACCTAGTTCAATTTTATTAAAGCAGCCTATACTTACTCAGTGCATGTTAAAAGTTAGCCTAAGTCATAATATCTCTTCAGTTTAAGTAACGCCTGCTTGTAGCTTTTATAATCATGCAACAAAAAATATAATAACCAATATAATTTAATAATAGATAAGTGTCAATTCTTAATGACATCTATTTCAATTAGAGAGGTATTGAAGTTGATTGTTGACCTGTAACGAGGGTTCTTAGGCCTTGACTTACAGTGAGGTGAAACTAGGACATACTGACCCAATAAATCCCAAAGGGCACTTCTCTCAGGTAAGTTCCTGCAAAATAGGAATTGCAGCTTAAAGCTGAGTTCCCGCTGAGGAATTCTTACAGTCAAAAGACTGTAGATGCAGATATCTTTTTCAGAGAAAAATGTTAGTGTTTAACCATCAAAAACTTTATTCTGTTCTAGTTTTTGAGTTATAAAAAACTATTTTTGAATTCTTTTCTATACATTCATTGTTCACTTCAAAATCAGCTTTAAGCTAAGTAAATTTCAAGTAAACCTTGAAGTAGAATCCAATTTATATGTTCTGCTAATTCCATAAAACTAATTAACTTGGTTCTACTTTTTGATTCATTTTGCTGGAATTTAATGCTTATGTTTGGTAAGCAATAGATAAAGAGATAAATGGGTCCCTGTATTTATGACTGCTCATTATTTCCTTTAATATCCATGCTGAATAGTGTGAGTTCTGACTACAATTAAAATGCTTTTATGCCAGCTAAGCAGTAATTGACTGAAACAGGCAATTTATACTTTGATTCTGTCTGTTAAGTAATTGATGATCACAAACTACTTCTTGAGAATGCATTTAATCAGTCAGCTCTTTTTCAAGTGTTTAGAAATCATTTAAGAACAGGCTTGTTGTATGGTGTGAAAGTTTCTGTAAGTTTTTCCACATTCCTTTTTCTCTAACTTTCCTCTTATTTCCTTAATTATTCTTTCTGTTTATTCTCCTTATTCCTCTTTCACTGCATGTAAAATTCCCATCACAAATTGTCTTTTCTTTTCCTTCATTTTTACCTCCCCCATCACTTTCCTAATTGCTTTTCTGTATGATTTGGTGTCAGGGTAAGATATCTCCTACTTGTCATGTATGAAACTGTAATAATGATTCCAAATCCTTATTCTACTAAAGAATATGTTACACCAGCTAAAAATTTGCCTGGCATTAAAATGCACTGATATACTCACAGGGCACTAAATAAACAACTAGTAGAAGGCTACGACAAAGCTGGAAGTCCGTTGGAGAACATGTGAGTTCATAAAACAAAAGTAAAATATACAATACTGCAAGTGTTACCTAATATTCAGACAAATACTTCAATCTATTTAATCTGATGCATTAATTAATTCCCTTGACTGCATTAGGTTCATAGAAAGCAAAATTCCAAAAGAAAGGGAAACATAACATCTATCACTTCTATTCCAGCTGTGACCAAAGTCTAGCCTAGAGCAAACCGGCCTCTTTGCAGGTATAAATTACATTGATAATGTCAACACCTGCCATTCTGCACTTGTGTTTGAATGCAGATGAAAAAATACTTCAGATTTGCATTTGTAACTACTTGATTCTGTTCAAAATATCATGGTACAAAGTTATATTCTCAAGTTGTTTCCCACTCACATCTTTTTCAGCGGCAACCTTTTGCATTCTCCTCAACTGCCTTTCTGAAAGCCTCAAAATAGACTTAGAATCAGCTTCACTAAGTACAGACAAAAGTCTCCTAATCAGTGTTATTAAACTGACATTATAAGTCTTTCACGCCTTTCATTTTAAGGTAACATCAGTGGGAATTCACAGCCACATTCAGCATGGAATCTTGGTTTCTGTATCAATTTAAAACCAAATCTTACTTATGTATAAACCATTTTTACTTCCTATAGTCACTCTGTATCAAAACAATTTAGTTTTATGGTCTGCTGGGTTGTTGCAACATAATAGCTACGGAGATCATATCGCATCCTTGGGTCCTCCTTTATCAGCTCCAGTGTTTCAAGAGAAGTTCCTGACTCCCTCCAGAGAGAAGGCAGGTATCTGCAACAGAAGCACATCTTCTCATGTGGCCAGAGAGGTAATGTTTCAGATTCTAAGGGCCAGAGATTTGGGGGGTAAAGAAAGTATAATGTGACGTTGGGGCTGTGCTCATTTTGCCATTTCCTAGTCTTCTCTATAGAGAGGTAGCAGGACAGAGGAAATCACGTAACTTACCACCTGATACTGCTAATTGATGTAGAAGCTTTGACAAAGAAGACATTTGAGAAGAAGAATATTCAAATAACATATAATTATTTCACTTCATATCAAGCTTTTACACTGTTACAGTGAATTGTTCCACTCTCACTGCTTTTAATAGTATCTCTAAAAGTAGCTGTATCTTGCACAGTCAATCCAAGCTGAGTCTGCAAATATTTCTGGTACCATTGCTAAACAAGTTTTTGAGTCAATTATTCATTTGGAGTTCTTAGAGTTTTTTTTCCCCCCTTTAGATCAAAGTTCTGCTTATTTTATTTTTTTTTCTATGCTTTATTTTCTGCAGATAGTTCTCGACTACACCAGCTAAAAGTATAAAAATCTCACTTTTTTCACAAATAAGTCCAACAGCAACTTTGTTCTCTTGAAATAAAAACATACTATGCAATATACATCATTGTGGTTTTATATTTCTCATTTCCCATCTATGGACAGAGAACTTTATATATTAAAATATTTTTGTATTAAGCAGTAGAAGTTTCCACTACTATTTTTTGGTATCTTAATTTACTTCAGTATGTTTAGCATTTTCTGGAACTTTATGTTTAAATGTAAACATGTATTTTCATACTGTTATTGTTTGCACAAGAATTTTCATTATAACTAAGCTTAGTGAAGTAAGTATGACCCTTACATAGACTTTTAAAAGCCTTGCACTATTGAAGTTAATAATGGGATGAGGAAACCAGTTACAGTCCTCTTCAGCAAGATTTCTTAGATTTCAAGAGGCACAACGGCATGGAAAATAAGTGTTTGATAAAGTATTCTTTGCTAAATCCTGTCAATAAGAATGACTCGATTTTAAGATCCTTAATTTGCTGTACTTCCTAATTCAATAATAGTTCATGGAGAATTCTTTATTTTACAGGTAGTTGAACAGAACAGGCAAAAGAAAAGGCTGAATTTCAACTATTCAAGAGGAGTTAGTGCTGATTAAGTATGACCTAGATAAGTGGACAGTGAGATTGACTGAAAATTGGCTGAACTGCTGGGCTTGAAGGGTTGTGATCAGCAGCATGAAGTCCAGCTGGAGAACTGTCACTCACGGGAAACCCCAGGGGTCAATACTGCAGTACAGTAAATGAAAATTAACATTTTCTTCAATGATCTGAATGATAGGACAGTGTCCCCTCAGTAAGCTTGCAAATGACACAAAAACTGGGAAGAGTGATTGACAGAGCAGATAAGTGTGCTGCAATTAGGTTAATCGGTGTTTAGACATTCCCCTTCATATGAAAATATTTCTAAAACTCTATTTAGAAATAGGACTGCCTATTTAGAAAATTATTTCTGTGAAGATGCTCAGGAGGTTTCTCTTCACTGGATAGAATGATAATAGTTGCCTAAAACTCATTACAGCCTCCACAAAGGTTTTACTATACCATAAAAATCTTATGCCAATATTCTACCATGTAATGTCTTATTATTACTGCATTATATTAAGCAGGAACAAGTGTTACCTAAATACATGGGTAGACACTTTCACACATACAAGTGTGTGTGCATGTGTGTATATAGAAGATTTAAAGAGCTTTTTGCAGACTAAGGCTTCTCAAGCTTTTGGTAGAACAGTTGGATGAGTTGTTCCGTATAAATGGTTACTGCTAGTGGAAAATAGTTATCAGAATTTTACTAACTTTAAAATAACAAATTCCCCTATGAATTGTTATTTTTCAATTTTTTGAGGAGGTAATTCTATATGCAATAATTGAATAACTAAATGTAGCTATTTTAATTAAAATTGTAGGTGTCAAAAGGAAAAATGATGTGCTATAAATATTTTCATGGGATTTGCCAGTGCTGTGCAAAAGGTAGCTTAAATAACCGGTGTCTGTAGCTAGAAAAATTCTGGCTTTCTTTGCTTACTTTTGTAATAACATAACTTACCCAGAACTCAGAACTGCATATGAAGATGAATCTTATTTAGAAGAACTCGATTAAAACTCTCATAGAAATGCCTTTAAATGACTTTTGTATTTTATATTGAAGACTAGAAAAGAATTCAAAACATTCAAAGAAGTTGAAATTGTACTGATGGCTTTTGAAGTACAGCAAAGATGGTCCATAAAGTTCCCATTAATCTAAATGGTAGGAACATTTGCTTAAGTCAAGATGAGCAGATTGTTAACAGAGTTCAGCAGCAGGGGAGAAGGAATTCAATCAGTTCTGTCTTCGCCAGTAGATAAATGGGGGGCGGTGGAGGGAAAATTTTAACCACTGAATCACATAGATATGCTATGCAGTAAAATACAAACTACATGAAGAAACTCCCTAGATTGTATCTTCTGACACGCAGTTTCAGAAATTCATGTGTGACATGTTCATGCATGAGAATTTTGTCTTAGCTTAGATAAGAATTTTGTCTTAGCTTAGATAGTTGGACAATTACAATAAATAGAGAATATGGGAAAAAAAGAAGCATTCCAAAATTCTTTTTTAGAAATAAGAAAAGATTCTTAGAATTGTTATTTGACTTTAAAAAATATCTATGACTTGAGACAATATTTGTTAAATAGTAAGTAGATAAAGTACAGTTTAAAGGGACTACATTCAAATAATCTATAGCACATATTTGAAGACTGCAGCTTAAATTCACTTAAATGGCTGGACATTTGCACACCAAAATCAAGCTTGACAGAAGTGAATCTGATGAAAAAAAAATTCATAAACATTATGACCCATTAGTAGTTAAATAGAAAATATTCTGACCTCATCAGAATTTTTCCAAACCTTATTACATGCAATAACTAGAAGCAAGCTCAAGAGCAAGAACAGGTGAAGATCAAGAACAAACCCATTGAAAAATCAGTATTCTCTCTCTTTTTTTTTCTTAAAACACCTACATAAGGATCAGAATTTTCTTCCACAATCAAGTAGTAGGGAACCAATGAGGTAATCCCCTTGCATCATCACTCACAGTCGCTATAATCTCTGTGAATTAAAATGGAAGTAATTAAAATAATTTCTTTAGCTGAAGAAGTATGATACAAATTACAATGTAATTTAGACTGTAAGAATGAATGAAGATTATAAGAAGTCAGTAAAGCTCTCGAAACTGAAAACTTCATTTTCCACTAATTTGAACTATGTTTTGATTGCTCTTCTTCTCCTTTATCTGCTTAGTAAAACACATTAGCGATTGTCAAGTTCTATGTTCATTTTTTCCCCTATCGATGAGATTAGACTGTTGACACTAAGTTGCAATGACTTGATTTTTAAAAATTTCTAAGCAGATTCCTGCCTTATATTATCATATGTAAATCATATGTAAATCTACCAGTGACTACAGGTTTGTGCTGCTGAATATATATAATGAATATCAGGCCCACTGGCCGGCCAGCACTGCAGGTGGGTGATCTCCATTGTTACTGTTATCCTTCAGGTGTGCATTCTGCTCAGGCACCAGTTAAGTATTAGGATGTGACTGGATCCATACGCAGCAGTGAAAAAAGTCATTTGTCTTACAAAGATATTTTTCAACCCTTATGCATACTGTGCAAATCACCCATACCCATTTGTACTTTAAAAATATTAGATGGGATGCAACTATTCTTAGAATTTTATTTTCCTGTTTGCTTCCTGCTTCTAATCTCATAAACATCCTTCATGGAAGAGCAGGAAACAGAAGGCTGAAGCTGTAGAAGTTATCTCACCAAAATATGCCTTGTAAGCAGAGTAAACCATGTCACCTTCAGAATGAAACATTTATTAGGGAGCAGGAATAAATGATTTTCTTTTCATCACATACTCAATATTTTGCAAAGTACATACATTGCTTTGAATTTTCATTCATTTCTAGCCTATCTTTTGGAAAGTGAGTTTTAGTATATTTTGGGAGTTTAATAGGAAAATCTTTCAAAAGAGCTTAGATTTGCTTGGAATAAGGTCTCCTGCTCTCATACCTGAACTACTGGTCAGGTCCCTATACCCTAAACAGCACTAAAGGAACAGAAAAGAAATGGAATTTTCAACTAGAACTGTTTCTAGAGCATTCCTTTTCTGGAGGGTATGTAGATGGCTTTATGTCATCCCTCTGGCCAGGAATCCTTGGCTTCTCAGAGGTTTCAGCTTACAAATACAGTCAGAAGGGTAAGGTTTGGTTGGAAGAGTTGTGATGATGAATATCTCTTTAGGAGCTGTTACCAGGCTGCATGGAGCAAAACCTGCCAATGGCCTCAGCACCATAGGAATGTTAAGAAAGTATATATCCTCTGTTCTCATCTGAAATATTGCACTGAGAATAGTAACTGTGCATCTACTGAATAGCAGATTCATTCCTAAGCTTCTGGTCCCTCCAGAAAGGGGTCTGGCTGAGGCTTATTACGGTTTTCTTCTGTTTTTTTTTTTTTTTTTTTCTTTTTATTTTACAGATCTGTAGAATCATTTAGGTTGGAAGGAACCTCTAGGTCATCTAGTTCAATCTCTTCTTTAAGTAGAGACAACTTTGAACATAGGTCCAATTTCAAAGTGAGATCAAGTTGACCTTAACTTTTTCTAATTAAGTTTCAAATATATTCAGGAATGAAGTCTTCATAGCGCCTCTGAGCTTGAACAACGACAACCCTCAATGTGATTTTTTGCCCATATATTTAGTTACAATTTCCTTTGCTGCAGTGAACATTCATTACCTCTTGCTGGGAGCCTTCCAGAAGAGTCTGGCTCTGTCTTCTTTATAATCATTTGTTAGACAGCTAAGACAGCAATTAGATCCCTGTCAGCCTTTTCAAGTCTTTTAACAAATATTGCCTGTATTATCTTCTCAAGAAAACTAGGAAACAGGCAGGACCCTGTTCGTTGTGTTCGTGACACACCTGGGACGCCCACTGACCCGTACTTCCATTTTCTGCCCATTTAGATGTAGCCTTGGTATTCTGTTTGATTTTCTATTGATAATATCAATAATAATCAATATCAAAATAAAATATTATATAGACATTAATAGACAAAGGCATTAAAGCTTGCAGGCCATCTGCTTAATTTATAGTGAATTCATATTTCCTTTTAAATAGCGACTTAGGATTTCTGCAACTTTGATTTACTTTAAGACTTGTAGTATTTTCGTTGAGAAAAAAACTCTCTAGCCATTGAATAGATATGACTTTCAAATAGTTGATCATGAAGAAAAGTTTCCATGAAGAAAATGTAATGATCCTTGTCTTTGCCTCATTCTGATAATCTTTGTGGTTCCCTTGTGACTTTCTTAAGATTTTCAAAGTGATGCAAATATACCATAACGTAGGTCAAATGCCTCGCAGCTAAGCGCCTGTCACCTCCCTGGTGTGAGCTTGAGTTCTGCCAGTGCTGCCCATGGGAAGGGTCTGGTAAACCCAGGGAGTCCCTGAGGCACCACCAGCAGCCCTGGGGGGCTGTGCCTGGTGGCTACTGGGCTGCGCTCAGCCCTTGCTGGGCACCACATGGCGGGAAGCAGCTCGTGAGAAGGAATTATTCAAAAATATACTGAAGTATTCAAAAATACCCCTCGACCAATGAGGAAGAAACTCCTGCCATAAGCATCATTGTCCTTCAAAAGAGACCTCAGGGCATTGGAAGACTTGCCAAAAGCCCTCCTCTTTGTTCTTCTGGAGGATGATTGTCAACTTAGGACCCAGAAGACGTGGAATAGCAAAAATAGCACCAGGGAAGAGGGTTGGGTGCTAGCAAGATTGTATTTGCATAACATTTTTAAGGGCATATGATGCCTTTCTGTGTTAATTAGATAACTTGGACAACTAGAGTCTTAAAACATTGGTTACACTAAAACCAAATTCTTAGCTCCACATGTGATATCCTTTGTCTATAAGAAGATTCTGAGTGTGACAGTAGGTTACATGTGGTTTTTGAAGGCAATCTATAGGATATATAAATATATGCATGCATATAAATATATATACACATCATGATATATATGTGTGTGTAGATATATGTATGTTTTAACAGCACTCATTCCAAAAAGAGTCAGGTTGGTCACAGCTCTCCGATTTGTCCTAAAAAAGGGAACTCACTTATAAGCAGAATTTAGCTAATTATACTTGTTATTCTTAGTGGGGAGTGGTAAGCTACAGTGTATGAATAGGAAATAAGTTTTAATCAAAAGGGATCAAATTCTGCCCTCCTTCCTAACTGTAAAGCTCCATTAAAGTCTGAGGGATTGCATGATTGAAATGGAGGGTAGAACTTGGCCTTCAGAGCAATGCAGTTAATATTTATAACAACAATATGTTAGTTAAAGTGCGTTTTAGTTCTCATGAAAGCTATTAACAGTCTTGAAGACTTCAAAGCTCCTTCTTGCTGCAAATCAGATAGCTCTGCAGCAATACCAGGAAAAACTGACTGATTTGATTCTACCGTTGTGCCTGAGTACTGATGTAGTGGAACTGCTTATAGAGGTGAAAGCATAGTTCAGTCTTTAAATTGGGGCTAGTTAAGTTGTTTATTACAATTACTGAATTATTTATTTCTGTTCACAAATAGGTTTTGATTTTCATAAATGTATTTGACATGCATCATTGGTTGATCAGTTTAGCTAAACAAAGTCTAGCAGCATTTAGTTCAATCACTTAGTGTTTCTGCTCTTTGAATAAATGACTGAAGGCTTCAGGAGGCTAGCAAATGACAAATTACAAGCAAAGCAAAGCAACTAGTTTGTTTTACTAACAGATCTTCACACACTAATACAGATCGTCTCTGAGGAGAGCTACTTCTTTGATATTTATGATCATGGAAATAACAGTCTCATGCCTCTTTGTCAATATCGAATAAAAAGGGTCAAAAGTCAAGGTTGAGCTAAATATCTATTAGAAATCTGAACAACCATTCATGCATATTGAGCTTTATCAGTCCGGCATGAAATGTAGGTCCAGAAAGAAAGTGAAAGTGAAAGTAAAAGCGAAAGAGAAAGGGAAAGGGAAAGAGAAAGAGAATCAGAAATTGGATCGTCCTCTTCTACCTTGGAGTTCAGAGCACGGTACTTCAGCAGGCAGAATGCTCTGCAAGCCTGAAGTTTCACAGCAGCCCAGGCTTAAACAGTTCCTGCCTAATGCACTTCCCCTTTCCTCCTACACATTTTTCTTCCTCTTACTTAGGTTGTCTTTGGAATTCATAAGATCCTGTGCCAAGCTGATTTGTCACATCAATTTGGTAATATATGTGGATGCATATATATATACACATACACACATATATAGTCACATTACTGGCTGTTTTATATACTAAAACCATTGAGGGGAGGAGGGGTATGATAAAGACCAGAGATGGCAGAAGGCAGAGGTAGAGGGAAATTTCATAGTAGCCAGAAGTTACTCGGTTGATCTGAAATCTAAATTTGATGCTGTCATGTCCTAATCATGACTCTCTTTTGCTAACAGAAGAGCAGCACTAAATTCTCTTAAAACAGTGACATAGCTGCTTTCCATATAACTGCCTAGAGGTTTAAATATTCAGAAAATGGGAGACCTACTACAGTAAGAGACATTTGAATCTCTAATGTTTTTAAATTGCTTTTCTTTAAGATATGTTTAGATATCGTTTTTTTTTTTTCCTTAAGAATTCAGACCTAAAGGATGATAAATTTCTATCATAGCAGAGCATGGATGTAGCCACAATGATGATGAGGAAACTGTGGAAGTGCAGAGCTACCTCTGTACTGCATGAGCAAAGAACCTTTTGCAAAAGGCAGTCAACAGCTTCCTCATTACCCTTATGTTATACCCTCCTTTTTATGGCAAATAATAAAAATCACTATTGAGGATGATTTGGCTTTCAGGAAACTATAAGAGGTGAAGAAGGTGTATAACATAGCATTTCAAGCATTCTATTTTTTTGAATCCTGAAATCTAGAAGCTAAATATATAGGTACCATGCATATGCAATTGCAAATGTTTTCATGTCAACGATGCTTAAAGTTTAGGCCTATATCCAGGACAAGTGGGCACTTCATTTTTCTGTTATTAAGTCAAGGGCATGCCTACACCATGCAGCGAGTCACTGTACTAGAGAGGCTCTAGGTAAGTCCAAGTAAAGGAGATGACTACAGGCCTAGAAATGTACTCTGTGGAAAGACTGGCTGGAAACATGAAAATAATACAGAATTAATTACTTTGCATAAAGCGTCACTAAAATACAAGCACATTACTTCTGGGTCTGTGTAAAATACGCACTTTACCATTCCTTTGCCTAATGCAAAATTTTGAGGTGGTTTAATTGAAACTGGGTCCATCTCTGCCTGTTGAATTCAAAGGTATCTAATTATCAGAAGTGCTTCCACTTGCAAAATCGGGCCTCTTTAAGGTGTTACAGGTTGGATACCTCAAAACTGAGGTAACACAAAAAGTCAATTGCATTTGAAAATCTCAGATCTATGTTTTGTGTGAAATTCTGTGGGTTAAACCTTAAGAGAAGATTGTGTGTGTCCATCATACATAATGGAAGTTAAATTCTCATTTTCAAAGTGATATTTTTATTTTCATCCTTGAAGATCAGAGATAAATGTCAAATGTCAAATATTAGTTTTTCACTTTAGGAGGGGAAAAAGTTTTTTTTTTCCCCCCTTTCTTTGGCTGCTTTGATTGCAAAGACTCAAAACAGATGCTAATTCTAGCTCAAAAAGATAATGTCATTATATGAAATGCAGTTAAGGTACAGCCTTTCTATTCTTTGGAAATATCCTAATAATTCAAACATCTGAAAGATGCTTGAGCAAACTTAAATGGTGCCATAAAGAAATGCACATCACATTACAGATAACAGAATGAGTCACAATAGAGATAAATGTGACGCAAATTGCCCTCGCTAAGTATTTGTGGATATCTTGAATTCTGTGGATGCAGAGCAGCACTGAAGAATTCTAGCTTAATTGGGACATATGGTCAGTTTAATCTAGTCTTTATAATGCTGATGTAACACTGGGCATTTTTTGCCTTAATTTTCTATTTTACTAAAGTTCTTCATCATTCCCTCTAAGTTGTAGTGATAATAGGTTAGGTTAAGATAAGTTACAGTTATTACTGTAACTTGGACTATTAGATCACCCGGGAATGGCCCAAGGGTTTAGTCTGTGTCATTGCTGGCAGATTTCATAGCTGCCTTATTGGCATTGTGACAAACGTACGCATATGGATGAAAAGCCACTTTTTTGACAGTGCAGATTAGTGATAGACCAAACAAAATAAAATCATGCTTTACAACAAGCTATTTCAGTAAATAAAAGTAAGTGTTTTGCAAAGTGCATTTTAAAATATATTCAGATTTTTGCATGGTAATGGAGAAGTTATTTCAAAAGAAAATACAAACAATAAATAGCATTAATTCCAAGAAAAAATGACAGCACCGGCCTTTTATCTCAGGAAAATAGTACTGCAATTTCATATGAATGACTAATTGAACTGAGGTGCCACTCAGAAGAGCTAATATAAGGCAGAAAATGTACCAAATTCAAAATTAACTACCGTCAAAGTGAACATAGCCGGTTACATGGAAGCCCCCCCCTTTTTTTTGTTGTTGTTGACCTGGAGAACAAAGAACCTCATTCCGCACTCACCTGTAAAGTCATGTAACTTTCCTGACCTATGTAGAGTGATTCTGTTCTTATGCCAGACTTGCTGAGACCAGAGTGGTCAGGGAGCTGGCTGCATCCTGCAGTACCTTTCTCCATAGACTGATCTTATTTTAAATGCAGGAATCTTGCCAGGAATTAATAGAGCTCAGAACTGTATTAACTCCCTGTGGGCATCTTCTTTGACTATTACTCCATGAACACAGGCAGCCCCAGACAGTAGCAGCAGGACTTCACAATAAGAAACAAAGAGATTCTTCTAAGTCCTTCATCACAGCTGCAATGCTATGCGCTACCATAACCCAGTATCTGATTGCTTTTTTTACAAACTACAAGATCCATCTTTTCAGCTAAAGCTTTCTCTTCACATGATGTTTCACAATCAAAAATACATCTGAGGCAGAATTTCCTTGAACTGGACTAGGATGAAATGCAGAGTAAGTGATAATCTGCACTCCTCCTCTTTCCCCCCAGCCCCTAAATAGTATTTAGCTTTATTAGATGGAATTACTTGCCTAGAGGTCACTAATATATTATCACTGATGTACTATTCCTGTCTTCACAAATGTTCCGCGAGTGTAAAATTAAATATTTTTCAAGAGATACTTCTTCAGCTAAGCAACTGGTAGCATCTACTTCTTAGCTTTACTTGCAAGCTGTTTCATTTTAGCTTGTGTTATTTTTTCTCCAAATATTTAATAATAGAATTCACAGCACTCACAAACCAAATAGACATTATATTGTACAGGCTCATAGCAAGATCTGCTATCCAATATCCCTAAATTTATATACTTATCTAAGGAAACATGATACTTACAGTAACATCCAAAGAATACATAACAGAAAATGTGGGACTTTCTTATTTATTCTTATATTTATTTCTCTTTACATTTTTCAGCTTCTCCATTTGTTTTTTCTTTATAATTATCATAATTTTCTGCAACACCTTTTTTGTCTCATCTTTTTCTTCCTTTCTTTGCAGAATAACATCTTTTTTCTTTACCTATAGTTTTTTTCATAAATTTCTCCTCTTATCCCTCTTCCACTTGAATACCTATTCTAATACTCCTATAGCCAGTCTTTGACCCCTCACTCTTCTGACGCTTTTTGAGTTTGTCCTTAAATTGATAGAAATTCATTGTTCAGAAAAATGTTGCTTGATCTTTCCTTTACACAGTGAATGAGTGAGGTTTCAGAGTGTTTTGAGGACCTTCATTCACTAGACCACTAAAATTATATGCTAAGAGTAACAGGTTGGATGGGGAGCATTAGAACAATTTATTTTAGACAAAACCCTGAGACCTAGCTAGTGACTTGTGTTTGAATGGGGATTTTTTTCTTAATCATGAGAGGGACTATAAATTTATTTTCTGAAGTATAACAACTGAGATCATTGCCAATAGTAAAAAGCTTGCTATAAACTGGGAAACAGAAGATATAGATACTCTGATCCTCAATGATACACTATTTTTCTGTAGTCAAGAGAACTTAAGAGTCAAATCTAATATTCACAGAAATAAACACAAATGTTTCATTGACTTGAGCACTTCAGATTTTAATAAAGAAGAACATGGGCAGGAGAAGATGAGGACAACTTATAAATACCGGTTCCTTCCCCACCTTTCATTTATGTTCCTATATTTATTTATGCATTATCTATACTCCTCTGAAATTTCAAAGTGTTTCACTAGAGAGAAAAAAAAAAAGATACTGTAAAAATAAATTGAGACGAAGGTGTACCTTCCATTACGTCTTCATACAAATAGTCCCATAAAAGCTAACAGAGATAGTAGTCTGAATAAGTGCTAGAATAACTATGAACTCCACTGTCCGGCCCTTCATCTCACCTAGGTTTTAAATCCATGATGAAATTTCATTTCCATATCTTGAGCAGCTTTCTCCATTTTGTAATGAGCCAAGCTGACAGGAGGAAAAAAAAAACCTAAAACAAAACAAAAAAAAAAAAAAACAGATAAACTAGAATAATGCTAAAAAAAAATCTACTTTCAATTTATTTCCCTTCCTTTAGTCCCTCCCTAATCTTGTTATGCTTCCCTCTGCAGGGAAACCAGAGCAGGGATAATTAATCATGTTCAATAAGAATTAATGGCTGAAAGTAGTGCTATGATTTGATATTATGCAGCTTATTAGACTGGAAGGAAAGGTGCGAAAAAGTACAGTTCTTCTTTATTAGGAAAGCTACCTATCATCATTTCATAGCTTGCCGGAGAAGATGTTAGTAGTACTGTATTGTCTCTTTAAATATATGCGAAAAAAATGCCATTAAATATGTTCAAAATCAGGAAAACAAATTATTAACATCTCCTATTCCATTTGAAAACAGATTAATATGGACAAATGGGGTATGTGACAGGAGACAATAAACCTTCAGTTCTTGCGCTACAGTACAGGAAATAGCTATTTTACAAATGTAAAATATGCTTCTACTTTCCTTTGCCTGGATTGTCAGTTTAGATTATAATATGTCTGAAGTCATATTTACACTGAAAAATGAAGCATGGTGAAGGCTTTCCTTGGAAATAACTGACCCAAGCAGGTAAAATTGCATAGTGCAGTTCAGAGCAACTCTACAGTAAGACAACATTGTATAATTAATCAGGTGTAATCGTGCTGATAGAGCTACTCTGGTGCAAATATATACTGATTTGGTATTAGTTTGCTCAGAGCAAGAGTATCAAGCTTGAATCCACTCAGATGCTAGTTCAGAGATTAACCTCCTTTCCTTCTTTCTATATTTGCAGTATAGGTATAAAAGAAACCCTGACATGCCCCATGTTTACACGTGGCTTAACAAAACAGTGCCTATTCTTACTTGGCTCTTAAGCACTAAGTAGGGAACATATATAAGAATGCTCCCACACTGAATGGTAACCAAATCCAGACTAGTGAAAACAGATGCCTGTGCTTCAAAGGGCATTCAAAAGACACTGTTGCCCATCTCTAGGAAAATATTTGGTTCAGTCTTTTGAGATTCCTGTAAAAGATTATTCTTTCTAATCCATTCTTACAGAGCTATAAGGTCCCAATGTACAGTATTCCATTCTTACTATACCTCAGCTGCTTCCTTTAATAAGATAGGTCGATGCTTTATGAAATACTTTGACAAACTTGCTGACCTACGTGTTTTTGAAACTTTTCCCTTGTTGCAGTTTTACTTGGTTCTTAAGAACATCCACATGACTATAGAAGCTTTTCTTTTGGAGCTCATCTGCTCCTGCTGTTTATCTCCCACCTGAAAATCATAATCCTGCATATGAAACATAACAATTGGGGAAAAATTATGATTTTTCAGATAGAGGATTCCGACTTCATATAGACAATAAGGCTTAGATAAATCTCTCAGGAACAAAGACAGACTGTTTTCTGTAAATGGTCTGACTGCTGGAAGCAGGGATGGAAGGGGCAAAGGATTCATGCATTTTTTATAAAAGCAGGACTGATTCTAATTAGAATGTATTTCCTTTCCCTAAGTTTTCTGTGAGGAACCATGCAGCTCCTTAAGCTTTCGAAACTGCATTTTAGCCAAAGGCAAATTCTGCTACTCCAATACTTAGAGTTCCCTTTGATTTCAGTGAGGCTACCTAAGATACATCACTCTGTTCATCAGCAGTAAGAGTGGCAAAGCTTAGCATTAGGCAAATCTGCAGTATGAAAGGACACTCTTTCACATTTTAAAAAGAGTTTTTTGGATCTCCTCATGCTGACTAATGGTAATTATCTATTCTAAAACATCAGAAATAAATTAACATTTTGAAAACCTTCACAACAGCTAATTTTAGTCTCCAATGTAAAGTTTAGTCTCCAATGGCCTATGATAAGTGTATCACTCTACAGCTGTTTCTAGTCAAAGATAGATTCCTCAAGGAGGTGATTCAGAGCTGAAGTCTAAGTTCTGAATCACAATCTAGAGGGTTTGTACCTCATGGAGTTCAAGAGATTAGATTAAAGTTAGTCATTATGAAGCTCTCCTTGTAAGCCAGAATCATAACAGTTTTTTTAAGTATCAAACATTTTTCCTTTCCTTTTTCCCCAGTATTATTTGGTCCTGCAGTGATGCATAAGAAATAAGTCAGGCTGGATCAAATTAGCAAAGAATGTGGAACTGGATCCTTGAAAGCTCTTATATGTCTTATTTCTATAAAAATCAAAGCAGACTTGATTTGAAGATACCTATTTGATATCTCTTTGAATATAAATACTTGTAGTTGAGGCTTTGAATCATGGTGAAATTTCTTTAATTTGAAGTTGCAGGTGCATGTTCATCTAAAAGATAAGCTACCATTCAAAGAGTTATTAGAGCTTATGGTAATTACTGGGGAAAAAATATATGTATGCTGTAATTTTGGAGAAAAACATTAGTCTTTTATTTAGGATTCTGGTACGATTAATAGAAAACAGAACCTCTTCCAAACTGAGGCTAATGCTTCAGAACCTTAAGTTTTCTTTTTCAAACAAAAACACCTTGTACACTTTGTTGAAAAGAAAACCCTGAACTTACAGCCAGCCAGTAATAATGCTGTTACTAGCATTTGAACAATCCTAAATCTGTAAGTATTGCTCTGAGCAATGTGAAATGCTGTATCTATCTGTTAATGTGCAACAAAACAACAATGGCAATTTACATGTTAACCGTGACAGTTCATTGATTTTGACACTAGGCATAAAGGTGCTAAAAGATCTCAGATCATCTTCAGTGACTGATAACTCATTTTGTCACCCTCACTAAAGTGGAGCTTGGTAACAAAGCAGTCTTCTGCTACTTGCAGTTAAGGAACCAAGCTGAACAAGTCTATCACTAAAACTCGGTAAAATATATCGGTACATTAAGTTCTCAATGAAAGAACGGTTAGAAGGTTTTATAATTCCCTTTTCTAATTTAAGGGCTTATTCTCTCAGTCATAAGTTAAGCAAAAAAACAAACTTGGTGTTTGTAAGTTTATAAATGAAAGAACCTCCCCTATTACTCACAATATAATATTAACAGGAGTTTAACCTCAAAGTTCTGTGGGAGTATAATGAGTAAGAACTTATTGGAATGAGTGGAAATAAATATTGAAAAGACAAAAACATGTAACTAATAAACATCAACATTAAAACAATGCACATCTGACGAAATGAACGGAATAAAGTATGTATCATAGCATATATACGCATATACACACCTCCCACACATGTACAAGCACATACATTTAACATCTAAGTATGAATATGCACATCCATACAAAGATAGTTCGGGCAGAGCTTTTAGATTCAGTCAATCTTTTTTAACATTTTTGCTAGCGGGAACACGAGCCAATTTACAATCAACCTGCTGCTGTATTATTTTCCATCTCTTCTGATGCTTAGCTTTATTGCATTGACATTAATACTTGCTTATCTACGCAAACTTCCTTTCTGTGATAAAATATATATGACATTAGAAGAGACACCAAGACTCAGAAATACAGTGCTATGGATTAAAAATAAAGTACTCTAAATAAACTATTGATCTACCAGATTATTCAAGAGGTGGAGGCAATTTTGCTTATGTTGTCAACATAGCAATTATTCTGATTCATGTATTTTTGGAGGAATTTCATTTGCTGTGCCCATTTGATCAAACATGGATTCAAAGATTAGCTGCCAGTGTATAAATATTCCCAAAATAGAGAAGACTTTTCGAAACAGTGTATGTAAAGACAGCTTTGAGTAACAGAAGTGTCCCATTTACATAAATCCTTTACTTTGAGATGTGTTGTGAAGTAAGACAGTTTAGGATTTTTGTAGCATGGAAAGGCTTATCGCTCTAAAATGTTCGCTTAAAGTATAAAGCTAGAGGAAATAGTCTTAGTACTTACAGTAAGAGAATGTTTTTACCTTATTTTATGGGTACAAAAAGAATTTTAGGGTTTACATTTCAATTATTTATAAACCTTTGGCATTCTATTGATTAAGATATAGTCTAATTAAAGTGTAGCATAATGTGACTAGTTTTTATTACTTTTTAAATTAAAAATTTGCCTGTATTTATATCTTCAAGCCTTCCACATTGCATACTGCACAGGAGAGTTAAAGACAAAGAATGAACCAAATAAATGTTTATGACCGCCCAAGCGTATGGACAAAAAGTGAGGGGAAGAGACTTGGAGTGCAGAGACTTCTTGAGTTCACCCTCCTACACATGTGCTGAAGGAACAGAGTATACAGATGACCTACCTAACAAGTTGAGGGAGATTATTATGCATGAATTTTATCCACCTATAATATAGATATCTGCATCTGACCTTATTACCTCAGGCTCCTACTAGAGCCAGTGGAGTCACCAGCCAGTCAATACAATCTTAGGAATGACTCATTTTACCTTGAAGTAAACATTAAAAATAGGTCAGATAGATAGTGCAATGAATAATGCCTATTTTCCTCTATCAGAAATTAAAAGAACTATAAGACAATCCATAATTAATACAAACTCCGTTATACCCCAACTGTCTAAATGGCGCTAAAAGACAACTCTTATCCATAGTGTAACTCTCAGTTAGGATAAAAGTAGTCATGGTCTGCACTTATTTCAAGCATGAATCTTCAAAGCAGTGTACAGTACAGAATTTTCCTTAAAAAAAAAGAAAAAATTAAATGTTGTCTGACTTATTATCTTCTTAACTCCGTATTTTATACTTTCCCCAAATTAAAAAAAAATAGTTTGTTTGCTTGTTCATTTGTGTGGTTTTTTTTTATATAAGAGCTGAAAGTCCAATGTAATAATGGGACTTCATGTTAAGAAGTGATGAGGTCAATCAATGTATAATAACATGCAACAATCTGAGATCTGGCCCCAGCTTTGAGTTTGACTTTGCATTTTATGTTTAGGTAAAGTATTAATTTGAATCACGAACAAGAAAAGATTTGCAGACCTAAGCAATCATTATCAACCACAAAATATTTTGAGAGGTGAGCAAAACCATCAGCCACTTCTAGTGCAAAGTATTTTTTTAATTGTAATCATTTTTTATGCAGCTAGGCACTTTCAGGTTGCTCTATCACGAGTATATTCTTTGACCTAGGACGTGACTGCTAAATCTGCAAGTCAGTATTAGGGAAGATGTGCACTTACAACTTGGTTGAGAAGTGTGAGCGTAGCTGCCTGCACATGACTCTGAAAGCTTAATCAGCTTCAGCAAATCTCTTGCATTCAATTATGGAGCAGTATGTGCTATTTCTGTTGACTTCTTTATTGGAGAAAGTTACTAAAGTAAGTATGTTTGTGTAGTTCATGGTATTGTACCACAGGCAGTTTCAATAAACTTTGTGGGAAAGTATAACAGAAACAGGTAAATCATTTTGATGACTCGAGCCCTAAACAGCATACATTTATACAGTAAATTGCAATTATATAACAGTGAAGGAAATACTATACTTTCTGTAATTCTCTAAATCAGGCATATGTTGGATAAGTTAACTTCCTTGCGTTTCTGAAGCAGGTTAGTTTCCTACAGGTAATGAAAATTATCGGTTATGGTGAGCTGAGGTTTTATTTCAGGCTATTTTACTGGACCTCGTGATGCTTCTGAAGACCAGCCATCAACGGAGACGGATGGATTCAAGAAACCTACACTCATATTAGTAGAGCAGTAGACAGAATCACAAAGGGTTGCATGCTCTACTTTCTGCACTGTATGGAGAGTTGAATACTTCTGTGCAAGTTAGTGTGGTATTTCCAGGTGTAAAGGCATGGTTTTCAGTCAGCAATCTTTTAGCTGACAGAATCATCCCCTACAAGAAGCAATAGGATTATCTGATATTACCAAAAATATCATGTGGAACTGTGGTCAGGGACTGCAGAATGGAACTGCTTGAAGAAAGCATAAAGAAATCATAGCAATGTAGAAATGAGTAAGCAGGTAGAACTGCAAATACTACGTAACACTGAATTTTACTACTGTGAATTTCAAAGGGAGCCAGAATAGACTAACTAGAATGAAATCTGCTTGTAACTGCATTTGACGAATAAAAAATGAGTTAAGAAAGAGATATGGCAGTAAATCTCAGCTAATGGACTATACCTAGCTACCAATTTATTTCAGAGGAGATTCAAAGAATGATATAGCAAAAAAAGAAGCAGCAATAATAACAATGACAAAAAGGAAACGTAACTCCATTCTGAAATCTGCTAGAAGGAACAGGGCATCTTCAGTCATGAAGGCCAATTGAACTCTTGCTTGGCACATGACATGCACTGGGTAGCTTTCATTTCGGCTTCCTGGTACAACTTTATCAGGTATTTTCAGACATACCATGACCTATATTGCTATTACTATTATTACTTTATTTTAAGCCTTCATAAAATATAGTAAATAAAGCCTCTCCTTAGGTGCGTTAAAGTTGCAGGCACTAGAATTCTTAAAAGCTTCAGCCTTTTGAATAAGACATATTTACCTTACCTATTTAAAAACACACACCCACACACCCACACACACAGAGAAAATTCGGCAGTATCTGATCTTAAGAAAATTTCTTAAAAAAATAGATGAATTGATAGCAACACGTGGAGATAAAATACCACCACACTTACCTCATTGGATTAAGAGAGAAAATAATTAATTCTACCGTTCACAATTTTTCACATTCATTCCACAGAATAGTGCTTGTAGGTCATAAAGTTCCTTGTTGTTTAGCTTCTCAACGCCATTATGTTATTATAATTACACTTCCGTTCCAAAATGCCAAACCACATTTATGTTGTGAATGTGATTCTAAACAATTGTACACAAATATTATACCATGAATTCTACATGTTTTTTCCTGCTAGGATACAGAGGCTCCAGTAGATTAGTCTTTGCTTTCTTGACAAAAAATGTGATGCATACAGTATATAGGGGCTACTTCTGCATTTTATTCAAATAGCATGTAGTTCCAAATTTTAAGTAGATATTTTATACACAAAACTTAGCATCATTAATTTAATTGATTGCTGTGGAAATGAACTAGGAGAAAAATCATTATTATTTTGAAACTGTAATATAAGTAATTCTGCTGTTGCATGCCAGGATTAGCATTTTAGACCCATTATGTGACTATAGAGCTCAGACAGTTGTTTTTTTTTTTTTTTTTTTTTTCCTTCAGAGTTACTATACCTGCGTACAAATTAGTTAGAATATTCTAATAAATATCCTCAGGATACTTCACTTACTAAAGCAGAGAGTAAGCTGACTATATTAATATGTTTGTAAAGAAGGGAGGCTTGTATGTGTCAAAAGTTATGAAAAAATGTATTTCCAGCTTTTTATAAGCAAAGGGAACCCTTTAAAAGATAGCAGTGGCAACTGTTTGCTTAACAGTTTAATAAACTATCATGAATGTTAAACACATGCACTTTAGAAGTGATTTATAAGACGGAAAAAAATCGTGTTCAGATTTTCAAAATATAAATGTCTAGTCACTATTTAGGTGCTTCATCCTCATTCAAAGCACTGTAAGTCACACACATCAATGTTTGAGAAATTCAGTCTTAGTAGCTCAATATCAACTTTTACTCTTATTCTCAAATCTTGAATGAGGAGATTCTGGCTACATGAGCATAGACCTGTGTGTTTCATAGGATATTAACCTCCAGGGTGGAGTTTACATTTCATTCTCCAAAACTTCATTAGGAGCTATTGGCTTTGATTTGCAGCCAGGTTTTTCTAGATGCCTTTGGGTCAGAAATCACACCGAAACAGCTGATTCCTAAACAGAATCACAGAATCACAGAATCGTTTAGGTTGGAAGGGACCTCTGGAGATCATCTAGTCCAACCTCCCTGCTCAAGCAGGGTCACCTAGAGCAGATTGCCCAGGATCACATCCAGACGGGTTTTGAATATCTCCAGCGAAGGAGACTCCACTACCTCTCTGGGCAACCTGTGCCAATGCTCTGTCACCCTCACAGTGAAGAAGTTTTTTCTCAGGTTCAGATGGAACTTCCTGTGGTTCAGACTGATTCAAACAAGACTGATTCAGTACTGAAAGTTAAAAGAAGGTTTGATGCTTCTCAACTGGCTGTAAACTGGAAGATGGGGTAACTGGCTAAAAGAGAAACTGATTCTTTTGCACAGTCAAAATACTTCTGCGGAACTGAGGTCATGAGCAAAACGCTCTGGAAAGCGTGGGGGCTTTGCAGAAGTATAGGGATGCCTCTAGCAAGGTACTGTCTGTGCCACAGACACCGCCACACTTGGAGTTTTAATTCTGAGTAAACCTCCTATTTTGAAAGTTAAGGAACCAGAATAGCCAAGCCCTAATTCTTCCTTTCAATATTAAAACATCTAATGATTAGTCCTGAATGCTGTCAACCCCGTCTGCTAATAGGAGACTGAAGGCTAAACTTGAAATGACTACCACACCATTTAAGAAATTCAGCTAACTTTTGATGATATTTTGATTGAAATACTAGGTCCTGTACTACGTTACTTCTGGCAAATCAAAACTTTTCACTTCTATTTCGTTTGTTACTGGGTTTATCTGCTTCTTGACTGGAAAAGCACTAAGGGGAAGTGATAAGACCTGGTTGAAGCACTTGGTCATAACAGTAAAGGCTCCCTGGTGTGGAGCCCTGCAAAAACTGAAACATGAAAACAAAAAGACTGGAGGTGATCTGAAAGGATAGATTAAAAAAAGGCCCTCAGTACAGTATTTCAATCCTTCAAAACTCTCTAAGATGCAACCTAACCTTGGAAGCACTGAATACTCGCAGAACAGCTACAGTTTCTCAAGGCACCTAAACTTCTACTACTTGTATGTGCAGGAAACTATGTAAAGCTAACTCAGATTCAAGAAATAGAAATAGAGGCATCCAAGATTTATGCCTACTTATGAAAATACGAACACAAAAATCACATGAAGATTGGTTTTTTTGAAAGTATGAAAATTCACAGTCATTTCAGCTCAATTTCTGATGCAGCCATGTCACTCAAAATGCCTGCTTATTTAACACAATCTCACGGCTTTATTGGCAATTTGAGCTGAAACACTGAGCTCTTGACCTAAACTTACTCTTAAAAGTGATCACACCAGCTCACAATTCAGGCCTATCGGATGGCAAATCTCTTCATGGCTGTGACTGAGCTGAGTGTTCTGGGGACTTCAGAAGAGTTACAATTCCAAGGGTATTAATATAGACATGTATATTCAAAGATCTGTGAGGAAAAATAAAATGCATATAATATATCAGTTCAAATGTGATGACGTCAGATAATATAAATAATGCGCATCTTGAAATGATCTCAGTTGTATTTTATTGGCCAATAACATAGTCCATATATCATTATTTTGACTTGCATCCACTTTATAATATTAGATAAAATAACTTCTTTACTCAGGTACACAGCACTGTGGCATATTAAACTTGTTTTTGACATTTCTAGAAAGAATAATGAAAATGCATATTTGGGAAATACTGTATCTTTCATGCATATTTCGGGTGATGCGGCACGTGCAAAATGTTTTTATACTACATTCACCTTTCACGTCAACTGCTACAAATATTACAGGAGACAGATATTTTCACACATTAATTAGCAATTAAAAACCTTATAAATAAAGTCAATTCATAAAGACATGTCTTATTAAAATGCAAACTATTATTCCAGATGACTTTTAAATAAGAAATGAACAGAAATGCTAAAGACTGACTGCTAACCATGCAAGAACACCTTCAAAAACAATTTGTTGAATATTAATGAACTGAAAATGTCATTTCTGGTCCAATTACTACAAGTAATTAGTTTTTTTTTTAATTATGGAGGAAGTGGAATTTTAATAAGGTCAATTTTACAATTACATTTTTGAAAAAAAACCCTAATTGTATTGTCATCATCTTATACAATAAATGGAATTAACTCAGTAACATCTGTTGGATTTAATGTAAATAAAGGAAAAAAACACTTTGTAAATTCCGTAGAAAGTTAAATTTTAATGAAATCAGGTTTGTATTTAAAGGTGGAAAACAGATTTTAGTTACCTAAGTATCAGCTGCAACAGCAAGAGCCCTGATAAAACTGCATTTTAAAAATGGTATTTTCTATGTGGAAGGATTAAGAGAATTAACATAAAATTTCTATTTCTTTTGAAATATTTACTGTGTAAATTTTATGTTTACTGAGATCATGGTAATTAATTCCTAACTTTTCACTAATATGTGTTCTAACTGCAGTGCAGGTCAATCTTTCACCGTAAAAACACAATTCAATAAAGACTTTATTATATCTGGAGATTCTAAAGCTCAAGGGTCAATATCTTCATGCACCTTGCTGTTTGGTGTATATATCTCAAAAGGAATCTCCTTACTAAGAGTTCTTGGACATAATTTTAAAGTTCGTTAGAATTCAAGTAATTTTTCACCTTTAACACAGGGTGTGAATTTTATTGAACACATTTCCACTTTAATCTTGAAAGATAAGCTACCCCAGACAGTTTTGCCATTACATGCTGAATTTTCATAACCGAGTACCATGTCTGCACTCATAAACTAGTAAATGTAAATGAACTATTATATACACAAATAAAAATGTAGGTGTAGAATGTTTGCTTTTTGTATGCAAACGATCAAGTCCCTCAAACAGGACGTCAGAGCTCTGGGGATGGTGGTGAGGGGTCTGGGAGCCCAGGTCATTTTCTCCTCAGTCCTCCCTGTGAGGGGAAAGGATGGGAGGAGGAGTAGACAAGTTTTCCAAGCTAACAACTGGCTGTGCCGCTTTTGTTGGCAGCAGGGCTTTGGTTTCTATGACCGTGGGACCCTGTTTGAAGTTCAACAGCTGATGGGGAGAGATGGGATCCACCTCACCAAGCGGGGCACACACGTCTTTGCCAACAGGTTGGCCAGCCTGGTAAGGAGGGCTTTCAACTAGGAAAGATGGGGGAAGGGGAGAGTTATAGAGACAGGGTAGTCAGGATGCCTCCAGCAGGTGCATGCAGCCAGGGGAGAGAGCATGGAACATGGCTCTGGAGGATCCACTTGCATCTCTCCTGGGAAGCTTACATGCTCAACTGGCTCCCTGAAATGCCTATACACCAATGCACATAGCATGGGGAATAAGCAGGAAGAATTAGAGAGCTGTGTGCAGTCACAGGGCCATGATCTCATTGCAGTGACAGAGACATGGTGGGATAGCTCACATGACTGGAATGCTGTCATGGATGGCTACGTGCTTTTGAGGAAAGACAGGCCAGGAAGGTGAGGTGGTGGAGCTGCCCTTTATGTGAGGGAGCAACCAGAATGTGTGGAGCTGTGCCCTCGGGGTGGATGAAGAGCAAGTGGAGAGCCTGTGGGTAAGGATTAAAGGGCAGGCTAACATGGGTGACACAGTGGTGGGGCTTTACTACAGGCCACCTGATCAGGAAGAGGAAGTTCATGAGGCCTTCTACAGACAGCTGGAAGTAGCGTCACGATCAAGGCCCTGGTTCTGCCGGGGGACTTCAGCCACCCTGACATCATCTGCTGGGAAGACAGCACAGCTAGGCACAAACAGTCAAAGAGGTTCCAGCAGAGGACTGGGGATAATTTCTTGACCCAGGTGGTGGTGACGCCAACAAGGAGAGGTGCACTGCTAGGCCTTGTACTAACAAACAAGGAAGGTCTGGTTGGAGAAGTGAAGGTTGGGGGCAGCCTTGGCTGCAGTGACCATGAGATGGTGGAGTTCAGGATCCTACGAGGAGGGAGCAGGGCAATGAGTAGGATCACAACCCTGGACTTCAGGAGAGCTAACTTTGGCCTCTTCAGGGACCTACTTGGAGGAGTCCCACGGGGTAGGGCCCTAGAAGGAAGAGGGGTGCAGGAGAGCTGGTTAATATTCAAGCATCACCTCCTCCAAGCTCAGGACTGGGGCATCCCTCTGAGTAAGGAGTCGAGCAAAGAGGGTGGGAGACCTGCATGGATGAGCAAGGAACTCCTGGCAAAACTCCAGCAGAAGAAGGAAGTGTACAGACTGTGGAAAAGGGGACAGGCCGTGTGGGAGGAATACAGGGACGTTGCCAGAGTGTGCAGGGATGCGACAAGGAAGGCTAAGGCCCATTTGGAATTAAATCTGGCAAGAGATGTCAAGGACACCAAGAAGGCCTTCTTCAAATACATCCAGAGCAAAAGGAAGGCTAGGGAAAATGCGGGCCCACTGCTGAATGGCGTGGGTGCCCTGGTGGCGAAGGATGCAGAGAAGGCAGAGTTGCTGAATGCCTTCTTTGCTAAAGTCTTCACTGCTAAGGCCAGTCCTCAGGAATTCCTGATCCAGGGGACAAGAGAGGAAAATGGCTGGCTGGGTAGAGGATGGCCGAGGAGTGGATGTTGTCTCCCTGGACTCCAGCAAGGCTTTGGACACTGTCTCCCGTCACATCCTCCTAGGTAAGCTCAGGAGGTGTGGGCTGGATGAGTGGCCAGTGAGGCGGATGGAGAACTGGCTGGATGGCCGAGCTCAGAGGGCTGTGGTCAGTGGCGCGGAGTCTCGTTGGAGGCCTGTAGCTAGTGGTGTCCCCCAGGGCTCAGTCCTGGGTCCAGTCTTCTTCAATATATTCATCCATGACCTGGAGGAAGGGACAGAGTACACCCTCAGCAAGTTTGCTGATGATACTAAACTGGGAGGAGAGGCTAACACACCAGAAGACCGTGCTGCCATTCCGAGGGGCCTGGAGAGGCTGGAGAGGTGGGCGGAGAGGAACCTCCTGAAGCTGACCAAAGGCAAGAGCAGGGTCCCGCACCTGGGGAGGAATAACCCCAGGCACCAGGACAGGCTGGGGGCTGACCTGCTGGAAAGCAGCTCTGCAGAGGAGGTCCTGGGAGTGCTGGTGGACAGCAAGCTAAGCATGAGCCAGCAGTGTGCGCTTGTGGCAGAGTGTTAGGCAGAGTGTTAGGCAGAGTGTTGGCAGCAGGTGGAGGGAGGTGATCCTGCCCCTCTCCTCAGCCCTGGGGAGGCCTCACCTGGAGTACTGTGTCCAGTGTTGGGCTCCCCAGTACAAGAGAGACATGGCACTCCTGGAGAGAGTCCAGCGGAGGGCCATGATAATGAGGGGACTGGAGCATCTCTCCTCTGAAGAAAGGCTGAGAGAGCTGGGCCTACTTAGCCCAGAGAAGAGAAGACTGACAGGCAATCTCACAGAATCACAGAATCGTTTAGGTTGGAAGGGACCTCTGGAGATCATCTAGTCCAACCTCCCTGTTCAATGTGTACAAGTATCTGAAGGGAGGATGTCGAGAGGATGTGGCCAGACTCCTCTCAGTGGTGCCCAGCGACAGGACAAGAGGCAATGGGCACAAACAGGAACACAGGCAGTTCCATCTGAACCTGAGGAAAAACTTCTTTCCTGTGAGGGTGACAGAGCACTGGCACCGGTTGCCCAGAGAGGTTGTGGAGTCTCCTTCCCTGGAGATATTCAAAACCCGCCTGGATGCGATTCTGGTGAATTTGCTCTAGAGGACCCTTCCTGAGGAGGGGGGTTGGACTAGATGATCTTCAGGGGTCCCTTCCAACCTAAGCCATTCTGTGCTTCTTTGATTCTGTGATCATTCTGTGGATGGAATGGCTATCAGTCAATATGCCAGCAAAGCACTCTAGCAAGCACAAATCTAAATTAATATTTTTATTCTGATACAAAGTCATAATGTGCTGAAATCTATGTAATTTAACCCGTAATATTACATATATATGTGTGTGCGTATGTATGTATACATATTTATGGTATACATTTGTGTGTGCGTGTGTGTGTGCATAGATATATAGATATATCCAATAATGTTTAACATACGGAGATTGAAAAGAATTTCTGCCTGTGGGATTCTGAAGATTTAATCTTTAAATGCAGGAAAAAAAAATCCTGCAGTGGTCAAAAATCTTTTTTTTCTTTTTATTTTAATTGGAAGACAGCTGCAACTTTTTAGGAGGTAATAGCAGCACCATGTCCAAAAGTATCTTCTGCTTACGAAGAATGGAATATTGATTGGTCAAGAAAATCTTTCTGATAAAAAATAGAATAAGAGGGAAATATTTCCAACTGTTAAATTTAAAAATAGCATTTCTTCAAATCATTTAACAATTTCATAAGAGGAAATGGTATAAAAAAAAAGTTAGAATCATAGGACCATTTCTCTGGGCACAAACACATTATTTCTTATTGCATCCCAAGCATATCTACCGAACTATTTCATTTTTTCTTCTTTTTGCTTACTCAAAAATTTCTGTCACATATCCATGTGCTCTTCTGTAGACTGAAGCAACTTATATCTTCATACTTTCTCATATGTTATGCTTTTTAGACTTGTAAATCATTCAAATTCGTTTCTAATTTGTCAAAACTTACCTTAATATAAAATTGTCCAGAGCAGTGTCCTTGCTGGGAAGTTCAGATATAAAGAGGAATATATTTTTTGCGTATATTTTTAATGCATTCTTTTCCTATGGCTATTTTGCAGTAATAATTATTGATTCACATCCTATTTCAGCCATTTCTGACATTTTCAGAATGATGACAATCTCCAATCATAGCCTTGCAGTTTTCTAAAACCTTTCCTTGCTTAGTAGCATCCTTAAAAAGTAATAACCTCTCTATTCTACAATCCATACCATTAATGAAAACGCTAAGTTGGACCTGGTACAAAACTGATCCCTGAGAAAATCCTTTTGACACATCCCAGGACTGCGGTCATTTTGAATATAGTTTTCTCAGTTAATTGTGCATGCCTCTTTATATTGTAGTATCAAGAATACATTTTAATTATTTATATATGGAAATGCCAAATAAGAAAGTATCACAGGTCTAATTATCTGGTAATATATATGGCATCTACTGCCTATCCTTTTTTCTGACAGAAAAAAAAATGTTTCTATGATATTTTCATGATTCTAAAGAAGTAAAAACATCTTGTTGAAATCAATGACTGCTCGGTCACAAAGTAACAGATGCTTCTTTTTAATAAATAAAGGAAATGAATTAAGAAACAAGTCTAAGAATCAGTAGTACATAATCCTAGGATTATGTTGAACATTTGACTTGCAAAGATAGCATTTTAATTAAGATATGTAAACAGTAAATTAACTAAAATAATTTTCTAGTCTCTGTGTGTGTGCGCATCTGATATTCATATTCAGATTATGTAATTTGATGACTTCCTCATTAAAATGAGGATAAGGTATTTTCTCAATTATTTCTTTGATGTCCTCTAACCATAAAAGTGAACAAAATAGCAACAACAGCATGCTACCACAGCTTGAAACGTGTTGTGCTTCAGTAGTTCAGCAGGGTCTAAGGGCATTTCAGTAGCATACATTTCTAGCTTTGTAGCTGGTGCCCATCTAGATTTGCAAGTTGAAAAACTTTTTATCACATTTTTTATTTATTTGACATTATGGGAAACTGTGCAGATTCACTGTCCAGTAGAGCTAAGAATGCTTACCTGATGAAGAAAGGAATAGGAACAAGTCTGGATTCAAAGCCCATTGAAGTTAGACATCAAGATTTTCATCTTTCTTTTATTGAAATGAATAGCAAGGCCTATATTAACGTCAGTGTGCAGAACAAGTCCAAAAACAACCCGTGACATATCTAGGAACATATCTGAATTAGAGTTCAGCTCTCTAATCAAATGTCTCTAATCCTTTATGGCATAAGGTTAGCTACATTTGTCAATAAGACAGTAAAAAATAGAATTTGAAAAAATATACATATATTTTGCTTTTGGAAGAAAAAGGAGGAGGAAACCCAGTTAGATCTCTCCGCAGTGGCTTCTCATGTGTTATAGTGACAAAGAGCCAACAAAGATATTGCCTATTTATCTGTGATTACAAGTCTGGGCTTGTTCCAATCTATGTACTTGTATACCATATTAAGCTAAGAAAGGAAAACAATTCTGAGTTGTCCAGAATTTGCAAAAAACTAACTTTAGGAAAAGAGGAGAGATTTTAGGTACATTTTTGTGCCCTTATAGCCCAGGAAATATGGTGTTGTCATTGCTTTTAACAGGCCCCAAGACCCACCAGGCTTATTCTAACTTGTCTTGGACCGCCTGGAGATTTTTGTATCTTGTCGTAGCAATCATATAATGACTAGGTGACAGCTACCTACTTGGTTTTAATTTTTGCTTAGCTTGAGGTAATTGCTATAATATTGAGATGTACATCTGTAGAGATATAGATGGATATATATACATATACACATATATAAAACAGTAATAAAAACAAGCAGGTTTTCTGTGTACTTAAAATAAATGCAGCATAGAGGACTAACAATGCGGGGTGATCTCAAAGGCCTTGAAAATACCAGCACTGGTTAATACTGGGAACAGCAGAGATCTGAACAGCTCACCAATTACCAGTCAATTATTAGCCATCTGAGGAGTATGGGCTTGGGAGTTGGATAAAACCAGTTTTGACTGAACACAGGGACCAAAGAATAAGTAGCCAGCCTCTGTGAAACACACCACAGATAGTAAATTCAGATGCAGAGCGGTGAAGAAAGAACAAGGTTTCAAGCACACTAGCTAACACTAGAAGAGGTTGCCCAGAGATAATGTGGAGTTATCCTGAGAGTTGTTCCAAATTTGATGAGATAAGGACCTCAGCAACCTGATATAAACGTGAAGTTATCCCAATATCGAACAAGAGGCTGGACTAGTCAATCTTCAGAAGTACCTTCCAACCTAAGTACCTTCTATGATTCTGTGACAAACTTCATTTAAGTCAAGTTTGATATTCAAAACCAGCAAGATCTGTTTTAGAAAGTTTCATAAAAGTAAAATCCAGATAAATAGATAAGGCTGGGGCTGGGATCAGTATGAGCCATTTCAGTCCACATAGTGAGATGAAATGAGGAGAAAAAATAACTGAGACGAAAGGATTATAAAGACAGGTTACCTCAGACTTAATTACATCTTTGCTAATGGTAACACTATCATATCTCTACATCCTGTGCTGTAATTATCTTCTTAATAAAATGGCATGAAACTTGAGAAAAGGATGATAGCACTGCAGAGTTTCTGATAATAAGGAGTTAAAGCATTCCTAAATCACTAGGGATTTTGTTTTAAACATTCAGTGGTTTTCCAGTGCATTTTTACAGTATATTGCATTTCCATTTGTAAACATGCTTTGAACAAATACGTTAATAAATATAAGGTATGCATACACTTCTTTGTGTCTATGCCTATGCAAGCATACACATATCTTACAAATAACATTCTCACTTTTCAGGAAATATATTTTTTTGAAAATAATATAAGGGAGATGTTATAGTTGTTTATGGTTGTTTATAATTGATATTAGATTTTATGGTTGTGATATGAAACAAAAGTATCAATAAGTAGTTAAAGGTTATTCAGAGACTGGATTACTTCTCTCACCATGCCACAAATTACAATTTTTGCAATTTTGAATTAAAATTGATCAAAAAGCAGATTTATTCCTGATTCAAAAGTCCAGGCCTTTCTTATTTAAGTTTAAAGAGAAAGACACAAGTTCAACAAATGACTGTCTATCATAGCAGTCATATAGAGTGATATTTAGGATAATATGGCCCTGTAATCAAAGTACTGGGATACATCCCTGTCTCTAAATAAATTTACTCCAAATGTATCCTTTCTAAATTATGAAAACAGCATTAAACATCTTTAATTTATTGACAGGACATGGAGGTATGCTGGGTCAAACTCACTTTGTTCTTTATTGTTCCTATCACATGTTTAAATTCAAGTGTACTGTGATTAATTCAGTCTATTAGCACACCTGCCAGATCTTGACTCCTTAAACAATCCTAGAATTATTGGCCATAATAGCTGTAGACAAGTAACTTGAGTTTTTCCAGTCTAGCGGATTTTTTAAAGGTGCTACTCTCTCTGAGGTGCTACTCTCCTGCAAAGAGTTCAGAATAATATAATGTCTGATGAAAGATAAGGTATAAAAATGGGATCCACAAAGCCTTACATACTACTGATGGAAAGGCCTTTCTGCAGCTACCGTATAAACTACTGCAACAGTCTAACAAAGTGTATGCTTTTTATTTTGTTTAATATAAAAATTAAAGTTACTTTAATATAGAGATCATCTTTTGACTGTGACAGGCTACCCAGATCAGCAAGGTGTTGTTTTGTAATCTGTGAAGTTACATGAAGACTCATAAGGTAAGTTATCATGTAAAAAACAAATTAATAAAGAAAACCGAAATTAACAACTGAACAATTGAACACACAGGAAAATAAAAACAAAAAGGATAATAAAAGGTTCTCCTTTCCTCTTTTAAATACAAGCTTTTCTGTAGCAGAAAAGGATCAACTGTTGAGTAATTTGAACAGACTAACTAAATGTAGAGATACTTGCTCCTTTAAAATGAGCTTCGTATTTAGAAAAGTAGAGTGAGCTATTAGAGCACTTAGAAGTTTTTATATTAAACATTTTTAAAGTAACTACTAGTAATCATTGATGCAATAATCTCTTTACTACTTTGGGATACATGACAATTTTCTATGTGTTTAAAAGTAATGGCACTTGATGAACTACCATAGGAACATGTGTACTTATCCAGCTGTTCTGTTTTCAAAGCATTATGATGTACAGCAGATGACTGTCAAAACTAGCGGATGAATTCCTGCTGGGTTAAACTCGCTGATGAGTGTGTGCCCATCAGCTGAAGTTAATAGTCAAGGAAAATACATTTATTGTCCTCCGGATGGGATGGAAAAGGTTAAAAGAAGATCAGCACGAAAGCAAAAAATGATAGATAAAAGTGTAAATTATCATATTTGTTATGGTAACTGAGTTTTAGAAGATGTTTCAATAGGAAATTTTCTGAATGTGCCCCTATTTTCAGATTGCTTTATTTATATTTGTTTTTCCTATGCTGTGAATGATTTCTGCCATGCTTTCATATAGATTTTAACAATGTTAAGTTGTTTTACAATGTTTTATAAAATGTATTTCTATGTTATGAGTTTTTTCTTGGATTAATAATTGGTATTTGTGCTTCCCTAAATTTATTTAGAAAATATAAATCAAATAGAACATTTAGGGGTAAAAGCTACATGTAGCAGAGACATTTAACATGTGTTGGTAATGAGGGGCTTAGTAGCTTTCATACAAAATAATAGATTTCAAAGCCCTATCAAAGCTTTTCTTCTATTTGAGGATTATAATAAATAAAAGCAACAAAAATACAATTTTCAAAAATAATTCTAATTAAAATGTGAAAATTATGCAATTACTATTAATTTCTTAATATTTAATAAACATTTAATTTTACATTTAATATGTATATAGTCATATATATTAATAATTAAAATATTTTAATAAATATCTTAAATATATCATTTGTATTGCTATATCAGTGGAGTTAGGGGGATAGATAGTAAGAAATTTATTATTTTGCAAATATAAGAGAACATACACTTTCCAAATCATAAAAAAACAGAATTCACATTACCATATAATGTCTAAAATGTGGTAATTTGTTATTGTTATGAAACCAACATATGCAACCAACATACCAAGAATGCAGTAATGGCATAAAATCATGATCCTTTAAAGAAAAAAAAAAAGTATATTTTGGTTCAAGCAGTCACATGCCAGATCTCAATTTACTCTGCTAGGAACTCAGAGACAGTGAGGTTCAATCTACTAACAATCTACTAAACTTAGGCGCGTATTGCCGTTTGAGATCCCTTTGGGTATCCTACCTGGCTTCTAACTTCAAAAGGCCACAGGTCTTGTGTCATATCTGCCTGTCTAATAAATGGTTTTATGTATGCTTTATGTGGATATGAATGCAATCTTGGAAAATAAATACAGAATTTATATTTTTAGATGAAGTCTTAGTTATGATGGATGAAAAATATGTCCAGCTCAGTTGTTCAAATGTAGAGGAAAAGAACTCTGAGGATTTATCTTCTTGACCTATTGTGCTGATTTTGGCCCTATCTCTCTTATTTGTGGTATAAAGCATACTTGTAGACTTAAAAAAACGTAGCTAGCTAAGATTTTAGCATAACTCGTGATAGCAGTGTGGCTGACAAAAGACTGACACTGTGGTGCTTTGGTGAAAAAACTGTATCCTTACCATATTTATATTCTGTGTTAGACCAGGATGCTAAATATGAAAAATGAAAAGACTGTTCTGGAAAGAGCATTAAAACCCCCCTGTGCTTAGCTCAATCAGACAGGGGAATTTTATACTGTTTGCAAATGTCACACTGTCTTTGTTGTAATGAACCAAATAATTTATAAATGCCATAAGCACTGAAGTTTATAGCTGAACCTTCCTAGCGGACTTTTCTGATGTGGGATTTCCTTGTCTTTGGGGATTTGTTGTTTTTCCTTAAGCTATGAAGTATAAACTAATTAATAGTAATTAATACTGTTACATTCTAATGATAACTCTTCCTTATTACTTAGGGTCAAGATATGCAAAGCATAGACAGTAATTGTGTTGATGACATTGTTTCAGGCTGCACTCGTAATTAAACGTAAAGTGGTTCATCACACTGAAAATGTATGCAATGATTAAAATAATGTTTGACCTAGAGTTTCAGTTTATGAAGATTTTAAAATGAAACCTTATTTACTTGAAATTTAATTATAATTAGTATGCATATTCATATCTAACTGTCTAAATATATTCATGCTAAATAATCCACTGAGATATACAGTATTATCTTCTTTATCAGGGCACCTTTTTACAACGCGAGCAGCAGCTGCTAGTAGTACAAATGAAAAAGAAAAAGAATATTGCACGGTTATAAGCTTATCTCTCTCGCTCACACATACAAACAATGCACGCTATAATAGCAAACATCACACTAGAATTAATTTTAAAATTTTGCACATAGACTTACATTTTTAAGCATGACCCTGGGGAAAAGGAAAAGTAAGTAAGACCTAATACATGACCTTGAGAAGGATTTTGGTTTCATAGAACTAGTAACCGTTCCTTGTTAAAACCTTTATTGTGTTAAAATAACGGTTACACTCTTAAATGTCCTGTAACCCAGAAGGGATACAGGTTCCTGAGGCACAGGTTGCCCCATGCAGTGTCTGGGATTGGATAAGTACTAAAAAGAGTAGGAATGGGGAAAGAAGACTGGTATCAGGTTTAAAAAAAATTAAAATCCCATTCACCTCTGTATTTAGATGTATGAATAAAGGATAGAGGCTACTACCATTGCTAATTCAAGATATGTTGCTCAGAATTCTCATTTAAGGTTAAGTATCTTCAGCTCCTCTTTACAGGGAAGATCAGCACTCATATTCACTTTTTTTTTTTTTAAACTAGATAAATACCGACCACTCTCCTTTTACGTAATATTCTTATGTCTAGAGCTGTCACTAAGAAGAGCTGTTTCAAATGCATTTCTTTCAGGAGAAAGCCTTCTACGGTGGAGAGTCCCCCAAAGTTTTCCCTGTGAAATTAGCAGAATACGCAATGCGGTATGGGCAGAAAGGAAAGAGCAGGTAAGTTTAAGTACCCCATTCCCAAGTTCACCTTCTGTGCCATTATGTTTAATTGTTATGCAGCACTGAAACAGAGAGTAATCTTTAATGCATCTGGTAGACAGATTTCACCAATAGGAGGCTGCAACAAAAAAAGTCAAACCACATCCTGTTGCATGGAAAGTACTCACTAAAGATTAAAAAAAAAAAAAAAAAAGATAAAGTCTATAACAAGAAATGACAAACCAAAATCGTGAAGAGACAACTGGACAAGACTTAAGCCTTTCATGAAAGGAGAGCAGAGAAAAAAAGTCATAGCTTTTTCCTTGTTCTTTTCCTTCCTTGCTTCCTTCCTTGCTTCCTATTCTAGAAGAAGGCCGCTTGAATATTAAAAAAAACTGTAGAATAAATTAGAAATTACGTCTTCAGCTACAAGATGGAAATTCTCTTTAGCCTAGAAGAATGGAAAGAAATGTTCGTAGAGGTGTAAAAGCATCCAATATCTTTAGCGTTAAGTATAACCTTAATAACAAATTTTGGTATTTAAGCTGTCATATTACTGCAAATCCATGTTTTTAAATAAATATATTCTTCCAAGAGCCTTATCTAGTGAGAAAGCTGACTCTAAGTAACATAAAAAAGCATTCACTCCATCTTTTGAATAGTAGCAATCATTAAAAGGGGAATATTAAACACCATTAACTGTGGAGGGAGCCTAGCTTATGCTAGACTCCGAATTTAGATGGCAAAATTAAGCAAGATGAATCTTTCAAAGTGCTATGTAAATAATATTTCAGAAATTATTAAACATTTTTGTGTCTCTTAAAAGCCTTTTTTTTTCCTATTTGCGTACATGAAGACATTTCAGAGGCAAATACACCTCCACTTTTAACTTAATTGCTTGATTGCTCTGCTAATAAAGATAAAGATGCAAATCCAGAAAAAAAGAAAACTGAAAGACTAGAAGGCTGAAAGCATCTGCACTGAAAAGTGGTGGCAGACTGACCATCATGCAGACAATAAACTAAAGCTAGAAAAATATAGCAGATTAAAGGAGAACATCTCACCAGTGTGAATATAATTTGAGAATTATTATTTTTCTATCTTTATGGCTTTTCATATCCCTGTGGTTTTGATCTTTGTTCATTAACTCTCACTTTTAACCTCAAGAATCTGAACCTTTTAATGTTTATCTTTCACTATTTCGTCCATTCTCTTTACATAAGACGGACACATATCCCATTTTTTTCTGAAAGAATGAGCTGTTGAAGCAAAATTGCCATGAACATGCTAACAAATAATGAGTTTTAAGTATTACATAAATCTTGACATGGTTTAGCACGGTTTAATATCTACTCCACACACTCTCCAGTACATTAATAGCCTAACTAGCATGACTAGTAATTTTAAGTTGACATCTGAAAATCATCACACTGAGAATTCTGCTCCACTTTTTTAAAAGAGAATGTAAAAACCTGGGCTTGTTCATTTTGGTAAAGGTTAGGCAGTTTATTTTAAAAATAATATTTTGTTTTATTTTGTTTTTTTCTTCAGTGAATGTGTATAATATTCTTGTATTGTTATAGTTGTTGCTCATCATTTGTACTGAAATTATGCCTAGAAGCCATCTTTATGGAGCAGGACTCTGTTACAATGCAGAAACACAGGATCAGGAGGCCATCTCTGACCCCGGCCTGTGCCTAAATAACCTATGTGTACATTTCTGCCTGAAGATCCGTTATCCTTAAAGCACAGCTGATAAGAAGTTATCGGGTTAGAAATTCTGCAAAGCCAGCAATATCAATCTTCTCCTTTTTTTCCACATCAAGCTACTTCATTATAGACAATGCTGAAATGATGAAAATGAAAGGAATAATTCATTGTAACAGTCACTACATTATTGCTGATAAAATTCCATTTTGCCTAATGATATTTGTTGTTTGATAAACCTCATCAGGGTAAACTGGTCAAAATGCCAACCAATTACAGTTCCTAACTTATCTTCAGTATAGAACGAAAAAGTAATTGTTTTGAATGCTGACAGTTTCACAGATGCATTTAAGGTTAATGTAAAATCATAGACAGAAAATGAATTTCATAATGAAGCATGCCATAAAAGAGAAACCAGTATACAGTGTATTATATAATATATGGCAATATTAACCTAGATAAGGAACATTCAAAGACTTGCTGAGAGCTTGGGAGTAACATCCTAGTTATTCATTTTAACTAACTTATTCAATGCATGACCTTGTGTTACTTCAGTGATTAATTCTGAATTAACATTAACCTGTAAGTAAGTGTCATTGAATTGGACTCCAGTCAGAATGATCTCAGTAATAGACGTCTAGGCTACACTAACTTCATATTAAGGTTTTACCATCTGAGCACAGTCAGTGATAAGCTGATTTTAAAAACATTTAATTTAAAACCAATTTACTTATTAACTGAATTACCCACAGATTTGACCAACAGAAGGATTTTGTTTATACAGTAGGTCAATGTAAAGAGACTGCCAGAGATGTGACCATTTTTCTCCCGGCAAATTTTAAGCTGTCAAAGCCCTTCCAAATGAAAGTGCAGTGGTGACTCCAGTGATCTCAATAATAACATTCCCAGCAGGTTTGCTGATGTCAGTTTCCGTGAAGGTTAGAAGAACCCTTACAACTAATCACTTGGACAGGAAAAATGTTTTCAATTTTCAGTTCACTTACCCTGGAGAGGGGACTGGAAATAACTTTCCCGATCAACAACTTGCAGTCTTCAGATATTCTTTCATACATAGTCCACACCAATTTAAAAATTGTATCAGCTATCTATTCATGGTACACCAGCATGTCACCATTGCAAACTTTCCTCTGATAGGAAATTTTCCTTTTTTCGTGATCAAAAGATACCTCTTTGCTCTTCTGCCACTGCTGTTCTTCATCCTAAATAATAATTTTCCCTCTTTGCCTATCCTTTCTGGAAGTCATAGCAGTCTTTTCCCAAAGCTGAATGTTTTTTTTAGAGTTTTCTTGTACGAAATAAACTCTTCATTCTCTTAGTTATTCCCATGATGGTAATCAGCTCCAGAGTAAAATGTCTACACAGAAGTGTCTATACAGAGGTGTCTTCATGTGAGCTATCTGTCTTCCATTGTAATCAATGGATATCTAGTCAATGCAGTCAGTGGATCCTAAGGAACAATCAGCACAACCTAAAGTAGACTTTTAAAGCACAAGTTAGTCACCTAAACACTGATGTTTATTGTTATTTGAAATGTGCTAGTGTATGATGGGTGGCTTGTAGCTGCTCTAGAAGGGACTAAGTGTCTTACCGATCCATATCTGGACCTTATCCATATGTGCTGATCTTTTATGGAAGTCTCAAGTTCCCCAGGGCATCTCAGATATCACTAGATATAATTGAATCTTGCTTTTCTTGAGTTGAATTCTCCTTTGGACACCACTGAATGAGTTGCGTTGAACTTAAACACCTAACTCACAGAAAAACAGCCATGTGTCAAAACAATGTAGTCACCTTTGTGAGCTCTTCTGGTATTTTAGGCTGCTTCTACTTGTCCAGGAAATACCTCAGCTAACAGATCTTGAGTGTGTATTTGACTTTTCCATGCCATACCATGCTGGTGATTCACAATCATCATACGGCAAGTGAAAACATCAATTCCTTCTTTTTCATCCTTAAACAGAAAAAAAGTCTATCTATTCTTACTATTCTTATGTCTTATCTTCTTATCTATTTTATGTCACCTTATATTTTATACTATAGAATTATATTTCTGTCTACTATGCAAGCATACAAAATTACTCAGTTCTTCTTGCACAATATCCAACTCTTAACTGTACTGACGATTCAAACTTCCCATCATTAGCCCACTTCATTTGGATTTTTTAAACTTTTTTTCCCCTCAAATTTGCTATCAAAAGCATGAACGAGTCCAATCCCAAGGGCAAAGTCTGGTGAGTACATCATTACTTACCTTCTCCCATTGAATGCGTCTTGTTACAACAGCTGCAAAAGTTCTTGTCTGTGTCCATGTGTCTATGTGTCTATATGCATATGTCTTTCAGCACACAACTATTTTCTGCAGACTGAACAATTAAAGATTGTCATACGAGAATGTACACGTGAATAAGCTGTGATGGTAAAACCTTAAGTTTTCAGGAATCCAGAATGCAGAAGCTATTAAAGAAAAAAAAAAGAATTTATAACAGGGTCACCCTTCAAGCACAGGATTTTAATAGAGGCCTTGAAAGTACAAGCAAAAGATGATAATGGAGTTGTCAGGGCTGTAAGGAAATCACTAGTGGTTAGACATAAGACTTTAAAGGAATGCAACCTTGGAAGCTGGATAAAAGATGCTTTAGAGATAACAAAGTAAACAAAGAGGTTTCCAATAGACGAAAAATATAACATAAATAGAAAATTTGGATATAATTTGAAATTGTGGATAAATAAAGTATTAAGATGTATAGAATATTAGAAAATATATTAAAGTAGACACAAGTGGACCAGACTATAAAATGAAGAGGAAGAAACCCCCACCATCAACACCATTACCTCCCAGTGAAAAACTCAGGATGCTAGCGACCTGTGGTAAATATATATTGGAAAAGTGACCATAACATCAGAGAGGAAGGTAGATATTAACAAGTTTGTGTATATCAATTTCAGCTGTTTCATTATAGGAAAAAATTACTTTGAACTATAAGTGTTAGTACCATCGAAACTGGAACAATAGTATTATTTGGGTTAGACTGCTGAGACTAACAATAAATACTGGGCTTCAGGTACAAGGTATATTTCTTTAGGCCACATGGATTGCTCTGGGTGTCTCTTCTGTTATTCAGCAATTAGGGACTGGCTGTCAAATCTGAATGGAACAGAGATAATTGAACTTATAGAAGACTTTTCTCTTTCCTAGTTTGAAAGACATTGGACTACATCTGCAGCTTTTGTGACCGTTTACAAAAGCACAAAAGAGGTGAAAATATTAGTAAATCACATTGGCAATAATATCTTCTTAGCTATGATGAAAATTATTATAAGTTATTCAAGAAAGTTGAGAATTCCATCTATTCTTCAACAGTAAACTCATGAACAATTGTTCTGGTAAAATCTTAAAGGGCATTTTCTCTTCCCTTTTTTCCCTTTTTTTTTTTTTTTTTTTTAGACAAACTACATTTTTCCACACTTTCATATATCTTATTCAGTCATCTCAAACTTTGTCAGATAGCCTGATTTATATCACATTTCCCAGGATATGCATCATGTTTGCTGATCTTTAGAAGTGCTTACTTATCCACTTTTCTCTTCCAAAATGGTCATGGACAAGAGCAGGTAAGACAAAAGTAAAAAATCATGGATAGTTTGGATCCAAGAGCATTTGGTTTTCCCCATACGTTTTGATTGCATTTTATTATCAAAGAAGGATAATATTGCTGGTTTTATTTACATGTTTTTTTTTTATTATCTGAGTATTGATTTTGACTACTATACTTTGTTCTTTAGGTCAAATTTAGGTGATAGAGGTGATTTTTAAAATTTGGATATCTTTTTCCCATATATGTACGTGTAGATACACATATACTTATATTTATAGTATAGTAATTACTAGTGACATATACTCATATTTATAGTACAGTATAGTAGTTACTAGTGAATCAAAAAAGCCTAAAATACTGAAATTATATCATTTTTGTCTCATGCATGTCTTTTTCTATATTTCTTTTATATACTTTTTTGCATTAAAGAGATAAGAAAAAGGGTCTGACATAACTATTCATGAGTTAGATATACATAAAAGTCTCTTAGGTTCTGATTAGATATTATCTAGCCAGATTTAAAAAAAAATAAAATTAAAAAGCATCACTAGAGAAATGCATTTTCTTTAAAATCATTTCAGAAACCATTCTCTAGAGCGAGGGAATTTCCAAAGAAGCAAAAGAAAGAACCAGTTGCTTACAGGAGGACACACTTGGGAAGAAAATATCTTGGGCAAGAGAAAAGAAGAGGATATGTGATTTTATAACTTAGGGAACTTGTGTTAGAGGACTAGCCAAAGGTAAATTAGCTGAAGTATGGTAGAGTAAGATAGATGCTGACTTCTTAACTTGGCACAAAGGCTGTGTTCTGCAGGAGGAGGAATCTATATGCTCTGATGCAAGTCCAAAGAACATTCCCAAGCCATGAAAACACAAAATAGAATTATTTAGGGTATTGTTTCTCTCTCTTACTATCTTATCTTAAGCTATATATCTTTGGTAATGATGAAACCAGGAGTAACTGTGTTTAGAAATTTTGTCAAATGGACGTCTGCTTGCTCTTGCACCATGGAAATGTTAATCTGTAAATCTACAGGACTGACCAAGGCTGAATACTGGGAAAGAATGCACTTTAACAAGTCCTCATCATGAAACCTGAAGTATGTGAGAGTCTGAGAGTGAGCAAGAGAGAGACTGTATTAAGAAAGTATGCCTGAAAAGGCAAAGAATGAAATTACATTGCAGAATACCTTGACTGTTTTGGAACACGACTACTTTGGTCTGCCGAATTTTGTGTTCCCACAGAAAGAGAAAATTAACTCAATTTTCTGTCCACTACAACTCTCAGGTCCTTTTCTGCAAAGCTACTTTTCATTCAGCCTATATTTTTGGACAGGTTATTCGAAATTAAGTGCAGGATTTTTCATTTGTCTTTGCTTAACTTTGGGAGGCTTTTGTCAGCCTATTCCTTACTTTATTACTGACCAGTTGTATAATCCTGTGTAAGCGATTTTACATTTCCATCCATTTCCTTATTCTCTTTTTGGTTTAGAAATAAACCATTTCATGCTAGGGATTATTTTTTCGTATACGTTGGTACAGTATTAAGTGAATGAGCTCTTTCCTAGTAAGGGATTCTTATTCCTATAATTCAAGTAATACACTGTAGTAATCATTTTATGCAAAGATTGTTTTAAAGAGTTTCCCACTTGAGAATTATTTGCTCATAGTGAGCTCAGGAGCAGGGCAAGCTTTGGGAGAGGAGAGGGAAAGTCCAGGGTAGGCAGATGCTTTTGTTTTCCATGTGTATTTCACATGTGCTAATGTGAAAATCTGAGCAGGACATGCGAAAATACATGGACGTTGAAGGGAAAATTGGGAAGCCACACTTTCACTGAGGAGTATCTCCTTATAAAGGAAATAACATGTATTAAAAGCTATAAGAATTACTTCGAAAATGTATAGTATTGACAGAGCCGTTATATACACTCGCAAGAATAATATCCATTCATTATTTCTCTTCATGTTCAGCATTCAGGGCACTACAACTGTTTTCAGTCTTATAGTCTGGAATAAAATGGAGTCCAAGACACATTTCAAGGGTGAATACATTTTGAATTTGAATCACCTAAGTTAATGGACTGAGGGAGGCTTATACTTCAGTCCTGAAATAATGTTCACTTTTTTGTGGTCATTCATTCTGAAAAAAATATTTGTAGCAGCAATATCTGAAGCTCACTTTTTTGGTCATATTCAAAAGATAATTTAAATAGTGAGTCATGACAGAATAACATGAAATTCATACACTACATATTTTCCATGAACAAATCTGTATTTTCTCTCTGTTCTAGTATATATGAAAAAGGACAACTGATTAAACTACCCCAAACCCCCAAAATTCTTTTTTAGATAGAAATTTTGATTGTGGAAATATAACAATATAAACAACTATGCTGTGTAGCCATATTATTAATGACTTTATTGTTCTTTCTACCTAAGTACCGAAGACAACTAGATTTGTTGAAGAACCATGCAAATATATCGAGGAAAGTGAGACATTACAAGTAAGTATATGTTAATTAAAAAAAAAATGTTTAGCATCTACCAATATTTAAGGCTGTGTCATGAATTTCCTATTCCTTATTATCAGAGTGTACTGCTTTGTTCTGCCGCTTAAAAATTGATATAGACATCTCAATAATATGAATGCATTAATCTTTTATTACTGCCCTAGATTACACCTTTTATTCATCCATAGAAGAGATAGATAATTCATTCATTTATCACTAATAAAACCATTAATAAGCTTCATATCTAGCAATATCCATATAATTATATTTTTAAAGCTATTAAAAATGATAAATTTAGATATAATGGGCTGATATCAATGAAAATAATGAGCTGGCATTTCCTCAGATTGGTTGCATATACCACATGAAGTCAAGAATATTCTTCCTCATAATCTGTAACTTACTAAAGAAGGAATGAACTAACATAACAAGGTATATTGATTTTGCTTTACCAAATATTCAGTTTATGCTTTAGTGATTGTTTTTTCTCATTCAGGTACAAGATGAATGCCTTCAAGACCTTACAATAAAAACATTTCAGTCACAGCAATTTTTTTTTACAGAACTACTGAAAGTTCTTCATCTCATTATTTAGTTACATGAATTGGAACAGAAAGCATGATTTGTACCACTTTTATAGTGTAGAAATTGTGACTAAAAGCTCAACCTGTACAGAACCATGGAAGAAAAGCAAGTACATAGGCATGGGATTCCCAGCAGCCAGAAATGGGAGGCCTAGACTCTACAATAAGAAAAATTATGAAGGACAATTTGCTAAAATACTTCCAGAATTTACATGTCTTCTACAGCCCTGAGTTAGACATGAGTACAGGATTGCTATTGCTAACTTGAAACTTTATCCTGGCAACTATTATCACTCATTTTTTTTACAGAAAACCCTGACTGCCAAACATATGTACACTGGAAATTGCATGTCAATATGTTCCTGATCCTTATGGGTTTGAACCAAATCTGTCTATTCATGCAGTTATAGAGATCTAATCTATGCAAGGTAATATGGCACCAGCAAGCTGTGAAGAAAGGCATAATTCAAGGGAACAAAAGGTACTTTGTGTTTCCTAGTGGCTAATCTATGTAACTGAAAAGAGCTGGGTTTTTGGACTCTTAGACACAATTCTCTCCCCTCATTACATGCAAATTTTGTGATTAGCTTCAATTTGAAAATTTCACTCCAGGATGAAGAATTCAACTCTAGGATCCACTAATCAAGTACCTAAGAAATGGATACACAAATAGAAAAAGCATAAAAAAGTAGTTAAGAGCATTTAGGTGACATCTTAGTCAATGCTTACGTCCTGAAGGAGACCTATAACAAGAAAAGTACATTTCATTTACATTTCTCTTATGCTACGTATGATTTCTTATGCTTGAGTTCTTTAATCCTTGGTGATTGAGAATATGTTGTTCCAGCTTTTCTAGTAAGCCAACATTTGTACCAATTAGTTCTAGCAGAACAGAACTCTATTTATGGGTGTACTCAAATATGACAGGTATACACTTCGTTTTTCTGTGACTTAAATGTAGCATAAACCCTCCTAAAATCAAATCAGAGTAATATTCTGTGAATTAGTTGTGAACTCTCCTTTCCATCTGTGTCACACTTTATTGGAGATTGCAAGGAGAATTTTTACTCTCAAATGAGAAAAGACTTGTTGATCAACGTTAGAATGTAATTTCTTTACCTGAAGGCATTTCTTCAAAAGAGGAGAGCTGTTGAGTATTTTGATGTAACTGTTCCAGTAGTGCACAAGCACGTGAAACTAACACTGTCATCTCACGTTAGTAAACTTTTCAACCTGTCTTGCATCAAATTTGTTAATTTCTTAATGTCCTTACTTATGCATGATTTAATTTATTTAGTCATTTAAATGTAAATAAATACTTTTAAAAATATGCTATTAATTTCATAGTGAACAAAATATTTATGTATATATGCTTACTTGTAGGTACAGAATTACACCATAAGATTTCAGAATTTTGATACTAAATAAAGTATTTTAGTTGCCTTAACCTAACTTTAGGGTTTTCTGATTTCCTAAACAGAATCCAGACCTCAGAACCTGGCCCCAGTGTCACCATTTCTTTTTTCTGTCCATGAGTTTTGTTTCCTTTTCTGAACACCAGCAAGGCATCCAAAAGAGTCACGCAGTACACAGCCTTATTCTAACCAATAGGCTGATAATTAAGAGATACAGATTTGAATCTGTTTAGCCTGAGAAAAACGTCTCAGGGAGATTGTCACTTCCTGGGTTAGGACTCCAGCTGTCTGGCAACAAGGTAGGTTATTATATAGACTTTTGGTAATATCACTGGCCTCAATTACTTTTTTTTTTTTTAATGGATATGAGCATATCAGGTGTTATGCAAGCTCTGTAAGTGCTTCTGGTATCAGATCTCTCACATAATTGATCTCAGGAAAGATCTAATTTCAAGAGCAGAGACTAATTGAGTGAAACTTTTTCATTAAGAATTTTTGAACGTAGATGCCTTTATTCCACAAGAAGTGTTATTATAGTCCCTAAGATCTTTTTGAATCTACCTCCATGTCTCCTACTCTCTTGGTTTACAGTTATTTAAGTGCATTTTCAGCTTGCAGCTACTGACAAAGAAAGAGCAATGCAATTATCCTTACCCTTTCCAGAATAAGCAACTTTCTTTTATTTGTGAATTTTGGATAAAAGGTAGAGGTATGATTTAAAATATCTGTCTCTCTATCACCTACTTATTTTTTCATTTTTCACTGAGTATGGTCTGATTGATTCATTGAGAGGAAGGCAGTTCTACAGACCTTTATTTAGTCCAGAAAAACATAGGAAATCATGAAGTAAGTAATCATGTTCTAATTCATAGGTTAATGCTAATAAATCCTGTTTTAAAAATCAGAATAACCTTGTGACTAACATTTTGGCTAATCAGACAAAATTTTCAATGATAAATATATCTTTCATGTGTCCTTATCTGATAGCAATTGATATATTCACATAACCATTGAGATAGTTATGTCATGCCCAATTGCTTTGTCTGTTTAATTTTATGATTAGTTCAGGTTGTCTTCAGAAATTTTACTCTTAATGTCTATGGTAGTAATGTCTATGAAATTCTCCAAACAGAAACATATTTAAAAATCATTTTGAAATTCAAACTATTTGAGTGCCTCTCTACATTATCTTAGCTTCATGACCCTTTTGAATGAAATAAGTAGCAAAACTTCATGTCAAAAATATGTTAGGAGATATGGAAAAGAAATCCTAACGAAAAAATTCTAAAATTCCTAAGGAAAAAAAGGTTTTCTTTCAATTCTGATGTGATTCATACCATTAATATAACAGTTATAAGTAATTAGCTCTACCCTATACCCTGTTAAGCCATGACAGCGTGAATATTGGTGAATTTGAGGTCATGGAAGCAGATCGCACGTTATTACACAGCTGGACAATAAACATTTTGCAGGGAAGCAAGTGTTGTTTTTCATTTAATTTAGGCTTTCAGTTGTAAAACAGCTTTTTTTTTTTTTTTTCCAATGAAAGTAGTATATCTGGGATTTGGGTTTTTGTATTATTGCTAAAACAAAGTGTCATTTAATACCTTAATTAATGAAAATATTAAACTATTTGATAATAGTAAAGCAGTGGTAATAATATCAAGAACTGAAAATGAGACTGAACAAAATATCTTTATCAGACATATTAATTCAATGCATTATTCTACTGCCTCACTCAGTTCAAAGATAATGCACAAAAATCATGCATCCTTATGGCTACTTTGCCTATGATGTTTCTCAGTAGTCCTGGACCATCACTCTACTTTCTGTAAGCAGGAGACATGCCACCCTAACCTTCTGAGGTCACTTTCCGCTTAAGAAAGTGGATTTGTTACAGACTTTATCTTGTCCTGAGAAAGTTCTAAAGTCCAGGAAGGTTTTATGGCCACATAAGGAAACCTTCCCCGATTCAAACTATTTGCAAGAGGAAACAGATTACATTATTTGAATACAGTACCTAAATGTAGTACTAAGAAACAAGAATTGCATTGATTTTAAGGAAAGATGAAAATCTCGTGGGGCAAAACATCCACTGTTATATCTTTACGAGGCATTTGAATTCTGCCACAAGATCTTAATTCTTGGTTTCAGGCTTTACTCATAATACTTTCTTACGATCTATCCTCTATTTACCAATTTTTAGAAAATAACATTATCCTGTAGATCCTGGATTCACATGCTTAAGGTCCATGATAAATACCTCCTAGGAAACTTCCTAATTGAAAGAGCCACACTGTCAAAACCTGGGACCAAAATTAGTGACTTAGATCTTAAGTCAGTTCCCCATATAGCTCATGGAGAGAATTAAATACTTTTGAAGAATGACACAGAAAGCCTATACACTAGAAATAGCAATATAAGGGATGTCTCACATCTCCCTGAGAACAGCTGCTTGAATGAGATTGAAAATTGGATGTCTTCATCTACTGGAGGAACACTTTACTGCAAACTCTTTGAATACCAAATGCAGAAGGTAGAGAAGGCTATGACATTACTAGAGGCTAATGAGATCTGCTGCCGAAAAAAAAAGGACAAAGGAGAAATAATGGTATCTTGGCCATTTTGAATATTTCATTATAAATTCAAAATGGAATTTTACATCTGAAGTTTAGGTACTTGTGTTTCATAATGTGTTCTAGTCCTCAGCGATTTGTTTTCTTAAGGGATATACAAGTTGAAAATTAATCTGTCTATTAAAGAGCACTGGAGGAATTAATTCTCACCTTACATTACAAGAGTTGTAAGGAGTAAATTCTCTGCTGGCATAGCTCCTTCTGAAGTTAATGAAGTAATGTCAGGAGAGAACGTGACTGTGGTTCCAGGTCTATTTTCTGATCATTTTAACAATAACAACTAGATCTTGTATTTTAAATATATTCTGTTCTATATCCTATTTTTTCCATATTAATATAATACATTTCAGAGAACGGTTTATTTTTCCTGGCTAGTTTATGTAGTCTGGCAAACCACCTTTAGCCTGTTAAAATTACAGTTAGTATATTTATTTTTCCCCCAGTAATTACATCCTGCTTTATTTGTGTTGTTGCCTTTGTATATATGATGCACAAATTATAAAAATAAATTAAAGAACATTTCTCCACTTATGCTGGAAGATGATTCTTCTTCATTAGACTAAACAGTGCTGTTAAGTGATATATCTACATCTTTTAGAAGCTTTTTAGAAGAGTTGCCTTCTCCCTGTTTTTCCAGCATTATTTTTTTTTCTTTTTGCGTTGATTGCTTTCTAGCAACTGTATAATGCATTATGTGATTCAAATTATGAGCTCACTAAAAGTTACTATTATTGAATGTTGGCTCAAAACACCAGTCATTGATTATGATGTGAACTATATACTATGCAAACAGCTAATTGTTTTAATCTGCCATTGCTTGTCTACAGTTTGCTCTCTAGAAGTTTGTTTTACATTGAAAAACTGCATGGATGAAAGATTATGGTTCGCTATTGCCCTCTTTTCTTAGAATTATGCAACAATCCTGTCCAAAGGTGAAAAATTCAACACTAACCAAAGAGAGTCAAATTTGAGTTGGCTTTTAGGAAACATTGAACTCTTATTGTGTGGTAATATTGTCTCCTAGACATTATTGGTGTTGTAAGCCCACCAGAAAGAACTCACTTATCCTCTAGGCCCATCCCTTAAAACAATTTTTATTGTTTTAAAAAAAAGCAATCAGTGTGTCCAGATCCTGTGTAAGTCTCTGAGTAACACCTAACGATAGAACAAAATACCTCACAAATGCACTTTTAGTTGTTTCTTTTAAAAATTCCAGTAGTACAGCAAATATTTCAGTTGATGATAAAATATTACAGTTAAAAAAAAAAAAAAGAAAGGAGACAGGTTTCTTTAATTAACATCCTTATCCTTAAAGGATTCAAATTCACATCTCCCAAGAAAATACTTGAGGACCTTAGACATAGCATTGAAGAAGGGTTTGAGGAAGAAGTATCCCTTCTTCATGCCACTTTAAGATAGGTCATTTTGTAGCAAAGACAGCACCAGCATGAGAAAGGAGAGCATATTTGGTGCAAAGATAGCAGAGGAGGGAGAATTACATGAGTTATATTTCCTTTATTTTTTCTCTTTAATTATACTTTAATGAAAATTTATTCATAGTGGTGAATACAAGCATGACAGCTCTCACTTTCTACTCACTGTCAACTATTCAGGCACCTGCAAGGTATTCCTCCTGCTGGTATGATGAATCTTACATTAGTTCTCCTTTTTATAATGAAAAAATATTTTTTATGAAAAATATGAGATGCTTGCAGTCTGCTTGAACTAAGGAAGACTTACTTACGCTCTCAGTAAGTTGTCTGCAAGCTGTCTTTCCATACTTTTTTTTTTCTTTTCAGTCTGTATATGTCTTTGCATTTTGTTCTAGAGCATGTGTTCCTGAGTAATCTTTACCGTCCTGACTCTCATACCTGAGACTTATGGAGCAGGAGTTTGGTCACATTCCCACCCTTAATTTTCTATATTAACTCCTTCAAGAGCAATACATGTTAACATTTAAGATCAAACACCTGCATGTATATTTAGTTGCCTAGAGAAGCATTTTAGGTTCTGGAGTTGCTAAACACTTACAGTTCAAAGTAATTGAACTTAACTCTTACCACCTCTGAAACAGAATTTATTTCTTGAGATGCTAAATACAGTCTTAAGTACCTAGCTTTTTTTTTTTTTTAAGTGTAAATTATTAATTTTGAGAATGAGCATTTCCATGTATAACACTAGCCCTATTATGGACAAATTGGAAGAGGTATACTATCGTAAAAAGACATAAGATGTGTGCCTGACTAAGATTTAGAAAATCTTGTTTCAAGTATACAGGAAATATTTTACATAAAATAAAATGGATAACAAATCTAAATAAAAAAATTGTACATTTTATATCAATGATCTTTATTTGACTGTTCATTTCATTAGAATTTCCCAAATTGTCTTCTCACAGCAGACATTTACTTCTGTTAAATACATGTTGCAGCTGTAATATGAATAATATTTGTTATTTTCTAATTATATTTTCATCAACTAGATATACATAGATAAAAAGACCTAATAGGGCTTGTAAATATTCATCTAAGATTATAGCATCATTCTTTTTAAAAAAATGATACTTTTTTGCATCCTATTCTGGCAGCCATACCATACTTTAATGTTCATTATATATATCCTTATCTCAAATTTAAGGCAATTAAGCCAGCAGATGCGGCAGTTTGTGCAGCAGTTTGTAGGTAACACACTGAGACGTTCTTGATCTTCTGAGAACTTTGAGAATATCAGGAGACTCATGGGAACCCTCTGAGAAACACACCTGCTGCAACTGGGAAAGGATAACTGCAGGAGACCACAGCTGCTAGTAAGCTCTGGCAGCTCCTAACAAGCTATGTCAACTGTTCTTGATCAAAGGGTGCTTTGAGCTTTTGATCCAGCTGATTCCTGATTACAGAGGGTGGACAAGGCAGCAGGTATAAGGGCTGGCCTTCAGCACAGCCCTAGAGACTGATTTGTAGTGGCAGTCAACAGATGTAGCAGCTTGTGTAGAAGGGAGCAGGAACTTTGCTGAAGACCATGTATATGTGCTCAGCAGTGGTGGTGATGTGCTGCATGGCACAGTATCCAGCAGTCACTGGATCAGCTTGTCTATCTAATATTAGAAGCCTTGACACAGATCAAGCCCTCAAGGGACGATGCATTTCTGTGGGTCTAGGGCCTCTTGCAAAGGTCGGCAAAGAGGGAGATGGTTTCTTTATCTGTTGGAAGTGTGTGCTGGGGGAGGATGCCTGCTGCCAAGTAAAATAGCTGTGGGAGGAGGTCAGCAAATTGTGTCTTAAGGAAACTGATTGGCTCTTCTCTGAGACCCTATACCTTCAGGAACCTGAACTTCCATCAGCATTGAAGGAAGCACAGGTAGCACCTTGGGCCCAAATTCAAGACTTTTTGGAGAGGCTGCAGATGCTTGTGCAGCCTGACTGTTATCCCCTGCTCATTGCCCATGTGGGCACCAACAATATGGCTGAGGAAGACCCTGGGAACATCAAAAGTGGCTCTGGGGAAAAAGTGTGAAGGGCATGGGGACACAGGTGATGTCTCATCAGTCCTACTGGTGATGAGGGGGAAAGGCCTAAGGATGAGTGGATAGGTCCTGTGGGTCTACAACTACTTGCATGACTGGTGTTGACAATTGAGATTTGGCTCTTGTGATTGTGGGGATCCTCTTAGCGTTGCTAGGAATAAACTAGATCTACCCTACAAACTGGGGCAAAAGCATCTTTGTTAACAGTCTGGCTAGCCTGAAGAAGAGAGCTTTAAATTAGAAATGACAGGAAAGACAGAAAATGACTTTTAATCAAGTGAGGAGGAGGTGGGTGGGGTTGGCAAGCAGGGGATGCAGGTTGATGTAGATGAGAAAGACACTGAAATGGTCAAACAGGGCAGAAGGGGGTCCACCTCAAGCATATGTGCCCAAATAAGGGAGTGCTGATAGGGTACCACAATGGGGAAAGCTCTCACACATTTTCTGGCAGATCAGCATGAGCAGATGACTCTCTGAAATGCCTGTACACTGATGCATGCAGTAAGTGGAACAAACAGGAGGAATTAGACATTTGTGTGGATTTACAGGGCTAGGATCATATTGGGATTACAGATATGTGGTGAGATAACTTACATGACTGGAATTCTGTGACAGATGGATAAAGGTCCTTTATGAAGGATAGGCCAGGATGGTAAGGAGGGGGGATATGAAAGCAGTGGTTATGTGTGCGTGTGTGAAACTCCGCTTAGGCACCAGCTGAGAGTTTATGCATTAGTATTAGAGGACAGACACACGTTAGCAATGTTGTTGCGGGTGTCTGCTGTAGACTGCTTGATCAGGAAGAAGATAAGGCCTTCTTCAGACAAGTAAAAGTATTCTCACATTCACAGGTCTTGATCCTCATGGAGGTCTTTAACCACCTCAGTATCTGCTGGAGGGGCAACAAGAAATCCAGGACAGTTCTGGTGTGCCTTAATGACAATTTCCTGAAAGAGATGGTTGAGGAGAAGCACTTTGCTAAACCTGATACTTACAAACAAGGAAGGTCAGGGATGTGAAGGTGGGGCAGTCCTGGCTGCAGTGACTGTGAAATGGTAGAGCTCAGCATCCTGAGAGGAGGCAATAAGGCAAATAGCAGGATCAGGGCCCTGAACTTGGGAAAGAAGGCGTTGGCCTGTTGAGGAACCTACTTGGAAGAACCTCATAGAAGGTGGAAGTTGTGGAAGTTGTTTATAGTTATGGGGTCCCCGTGCCAAGCCTGTGCCCTATGTCTAACCATCCCATGCCTGTAGTGCTTTACATCGCATCCTTTGCCTTCAGTTCTCAAGACCTCTGCAGTCACACCAGGCCTGCACTTCTCCACATTACATCATTGTCTTAGAATCATAAATATTGCACTCTGCATGCAGGGCTCAAGCTACAGTCAGGTTAAGAAAAGCTCAGACAGAGGAATAAGGCCTTGCAAATTCAGTACAAAGCTTATGGCCTGCTACTACCAATGGCCACACCACATTGCAGGGCTGCACAGTTACACCTTCGGGCTTTCTTTAATCTTGAACTTAGGGGTTCCAGTCAGAAATCATCCGAAAGTACCTCTGTTGTCTTCCTAATATCCTTTTGTGCTAGGATGTGTACAAGCAATTTCATAATATACCTATTGCCAGTATGTGCTGAATCCTGCTTCTGAAACTGCTCTTACCTTGTTTTTTCTTGGAAACTGCAGAGCAGAAATAAGGAAGGAAAGGTAAACTGCACAGACAGGCTTCTCAGGAACAAATATTTTTTTCAGTTTTCTCCAGAGTTTATAGTGCTAGCCTTCCCATTTATCTGACCCACTCTATTTTAGCTTACAAGATCTGCTGAGCATAGGCAGGGTCACTTCACTCACTGTTCACTATTTTATTGCTGTTGGATTTACAGAGCTCATTTATCAACACTTAAGTGACAAAACTTTTAATTACTTTTTTGATGAACTTAGGTATTGTTTAACCATCTGGTCACGTAGCCTGAAAACTACTTATGAACTACAGAGTTACAGTGAGGAGTACCACTCACGCAGTGCATTTGGCTTCATCTCTGTTTATTTTTTTTTAATATTACTTCTCTCTTTGATTAACAGGAAAGCTGTGTGTTTGGCTTGGAATATCAAAATATTCAATGCTGGAGCACAGTACATCTATAAAGCTTCGTCATGAAAAGAAAATAGTTAAAATTTAACTCTTCAGAAATAATACAATGGACTTAAAGTTTCCAAGATGGGGAAGAAAGGATATAAATGTGATTCTTCGTGAATTTCCTGATATTACTCATTTACTTTTTTTTGTGAATTAAAAAGTTCATATAATGAACAGGTATATTATAAAATAAGTGAAACAAGTGGAGAAAATGTTCATTGGGCTTACAGAAAAAGATAATTAAACCCAGCACATTTCTTTACAATTGATTGCATTCTCACATAGAATCTGCCCATATGTCTATATTTTCACTAGCTTTTCAATCCTTCCCCGAAGGGAAGAAAAGAATTAAGTTTTTGACCATCAGGAGCCTAGGAGAGTTTGGAAGCTTTGAGGAGAACATATTGACATGTAGATTCAGAGAATTTAATTTTCAAATGAACTCTATTTAGTTAGGTATTTATAAAAAATTAAAATTGAAAATTAAAAATTAATTTCGTGATGATTAATTTCACTGTTTAAGGACGGCTGGAAACATACAGCCCTGGATATTAAATCTTCATACCATCTGCAACCTTGAGTCAGTTGAAAACCAGGCTTATGATCAGACACAAATCTAAGATTGAATCCTGATACTTATCTCCCAGTAGCCTGAAACAGACGGAGTTGCTGTACTTGGCAGCCATAGATGGTGCTGCCTTTGCGTATCCCAAAAGGCTTTAGTCTGTCACTGAAGGATGGCAGGATATGAGGTCATACTCTCATCACCCTCTACAATGGCCTTACTTAACGCATTATTCAGAATCAGCCACTTGGTGTTATCAGCTACGTCAGATATCACCAAGTGCTACAGTTCACATATTTACCACTGAGGTGTCTGGGAAAAGTATAAAACTCGCTTCATTTGTTGGTTGTTGTCAGCTGTAGTTCTTAGTGACTGTTCCTTTGAAGAGCTTCAAGTATATAAATTATTCTTCCTAAAAGCACTTGACCCTCGTGTTCACAATTTTACCTCCATATTTACCTTTGCTGGTGGAGGGGAGGACAAATATCAAAATCGGTCAAAATCCAGACAATCCTAACTTTGAATAGCAAATTTCATCACTTTTAAGGGTGATAGGCGCCACACAGGCAAGCGTGGGACTCAGGATGGTGCAGCCCGTAGAAGAGGGGTTTGCTCTGGGGTGCTCCCCAAGAGTTTAGGAACCCCGGGTGCACCACGGCCAGAGCCACCACACTGTGGGGTTGCCGTAGCCTCAGGAGTGCAGAGCATGAGTGCAGAGCAAACCTAGTCAGCAAAGGAGAAGTGACACCGCAGACTCACACTGTAAGCATCTAGGTACCTTGGAATTGCGTACTGATAGCTGTTGAATGTGCGTACTGATAGCTGCTGACTGTGCGCACTGATAGCTGTTAAAGGTGCAACTGTTAAACATGCGCACTGATAGCTGCTGAATGTACTGATAAGCATCCTGTTGACCATCCTGTCGGCATCCATACTGTTATCACCTGAGACCGTCTGTTCCATTGTCCAGCTATGGTCTGGCACTGATTAATGAACTAAGCCCGGGAGGGATGAAAGGAAGTAAGCCACATACCTCTGTGTGGACTCGGACTCACCGTCAGCTGGCCTGCGGACCCGACAACCCGCCCGTCAGCGGGGACGCCCCCGATGCCAACTGCCAGAGAGAACCTGAATCCTCTTGGCGCAGCTCGAGCGTGGTGAGAACAATCCGGGGAAAACTCTACCGGAGGGGTGGCCCATAAGGACAAGGAAAGGGCGAGAGCGGTCACTATACCGTGCATCCGAGAGCAGTCATTGTACTGTGCTTCCGTGGCTTAACCATAGAGCTCTGATATGTGTGTGTTTTTGATTCTTTACTATACTTCTTAGCTTTGTTATACTTGTAGATTGTCTGCTGTTAATGGTTTAGTATTGTCCAGTGTCCGTCATATGTGTAGAACCGCTTAGATCTAATAAATTCTTACATCTGACAAAGAATGATCTCTCGAGTTCAGTGCAACTAATTCCAGAATACGAAAGAATCCCGCACGCCCCTCTAGTGGCGCGTCACAAAGGGGATCTTCCACTACAATGAAAAAGACCTACGGGTAGAATAACACACTTTCTTTAGTGTGACGGAATAATCAACTGTAGTTTTAAGTGCAGCAGCCACCATCAGTGATTCAAATGCTTAACTTGTTCCAAATGTCTAAATTATATAGTGCAGAACTAAAGGTAGAATCATCCCCAAAGGATGCCACTTTAGGAATCTCTCTCTCTTGGTTGTGGCAAAGTGATTCATAGTTTAAATTAAGAACTTCTAAAACCCTATGGGGTGAAGCTACTTTGTTGGCTTCTGTGATTCTCAGAAGTAATTCTTCTTTCTCTCAGTCTGGGCTGTAAAATACATAGCAGGCAAAAGCTTTCACAGAGGAACAAGGACACAAAACCTAAATTGAGGCAGATTTCAGAATAAAATCTAATGGAAAAACTCAGACTTTGCCAGTGTCCCTTTTGTAATCTATACAGAGATATATAGGACAATTTTCATATCATTTGGTTCTCTGTTGATTAATGTTTCTTCCTGCCATTCCTCTACCTCTTGTTTTTCTAGCGGCAATTAAGACACAGAATTCACATACCCCATTGGCAATAGAGTGTGCATGAAGACTGACGTGTAACATAAATATTCTTTCAGTATCACTGGAGAGCAACGGAAAATCCATCTTTCAGTGCCTTGCTTTGGTAGAGTCTCAGAAAGAAAAGTGTGACTATTAGAGATGGCAAACCACAAAGGCTTTAGCTAAGGTAATTGTACAGTGGTATTCAGAAGATTTAGACCGAGCCAATATCAGAAGTATATTTAGAGGTGAAGGAAAATATTGTACAGGCTCGAAAAACCTGCATCCTTTTCTTTCTGTCCTCTCCCTGCCCCTGCTACCCTTTGTTTTTTGTCACTGTTACCTTGCAGATCTTTCCTCCTCATCTTCATATAGCATAGATGATCATCATAGGGTACATTACTGAAATGTAATGAAGTATATTAAATAGGACCTGTTTTGATGACCTTTGATAAGCTAATTGAGAGACATTCATTTCAGGAGAATATTTTGCCAACCTCAAGTGTTCAAAAATCACATGTCAAATTTCAGAAAGTAATAAATTAAAAAGAGGAATCTAATCATTTTTTAAATATGCTTTTATGTTCCTTTATTTTGTCTTCTAATTTTGAAATTTTTGGATAGGACTGAAGCCTGCTTTTTAGCTTTTCTCTGCAAACTTGAGAGGAATTTTTAAATTAAAAAAGGAAGTAAACAGAGATAAGGAAAGAATCACGGAACTACACACACTGAGATTCGGTATAAAGACATATTCCCAATACCTATTTCCCAGAACAACCAATTTATAACGGGCTTGCATTTTGATTTCTCTTCTGCATACTTTTCTTTCAGTATATTCTTTCAGTAATATTTTTGTCTATGTCATCCACATCCCACCATGACTTTCTGGTATTCTTGGTTTCCTTTCTGTTTACTGCTGTCTTCTAACATGATATACAAACATATTTTAATAATTCTTTTTTTTTTTTCAAACAGTGTCCTTCTTTTCTTTCCATTGGTATCTTATGATCCTCTTGAATTTGGCAAAGTGTCTCTTTTTATGTTTCTCCTATGCTTACCCATAATGGCTTGACATTGAGTTTTTCTGCATTTAAGCACACGAACTTCCGTTTCAGTTTTTGTCTGAAAAGACTTCCGGTTGAAGGAAGCCCAAGTTGTTCTAATTCCTTTTCAGTAAGAATAATTTCTGAAAGATAACAGCTGTCATTCATCACATTCTCCATGTTGCAGTCATATCATTTGTATTGCAATTTATTTTATCAGTTTTTGAGTTACTATTGCTCACCACTTTTCAATAAATATGGTATGCACATTTTCTATATGAAAGAATTTTTGCCAGATGCTCTGTAGTCTTTGAATGACTAATTGAAATTATGAGGACTTGAGATGTCCCACGGGATAGGGTCCTGGAAGGAAGAGGGGTCCAAGAAACCTGGTTGGTATTCAAGGATCACCTCCTCCAAGGTCAAGAACAGTCCATCCCAACAAGCAAGAAGTCAAGCAAAAGGGGCAGCAGGCCTGCATGGATGAACAAGGATCTCCCGGCAAAACACAAACAGAAGAAGGAAGCATACAGAAAGTGGAAGCAGGGGCAGGTCACTTAGGAGAAATATAGGGGTGTTGTCCAAGTATGCAGGGATGGGGCTAGGAAGGCCAAGGCACCTCTGGAGTTTAATCTGATGAGGGATGTCAAGGACAACAAGAAGGATTTCTTTAAATACACCAGCAACAAAAGGAAGATTAGGGGAAATGTGGGCCCGCTGCTTAATGGGGCAAGGGCCCCAGTGACAAAGAACACAGAAAGTAGTAGGAAATGCCGCCTTTGCCTCAGTCTTTGCTAATAAGATCATCCCTCAGGAATTCTTGACCCTGGAGACCAGGGAGAAAGTCTAGAGAAAGGAAAACTTTCCCTTTCTGGCAAACACTTGAGTTAGAAATCACTTAAGCAAACTGTACCTCCACAAGTCCATGGGCCCTGATGAGATACACCCATGAATGCTGAGGGAGCTGGCGGATGTTATTTTAAGGCTACTCTCAATCATCTTTGAAAGGTTGCGGTGATCAGGAGAGGACTGGAAGAAAGTCAGTGTCACTCCAGTCTTCAAAAAGGGCAAGAAGGAACACCCAGGAAACTACAGACCTGTCAGCCTCACCTCCATTCCCGGAAAGATGATGAAGCAGCTCATCCCGGATATCATTTCCAGGCACTTGAAGGACAAGAAGGTGATGAGGAGTAGTAAGCATGGATTCACAAAGGTGAGGTAAGCTTAGCCAAACTGACAGCCCTCTATGATGGAATGACTATGATGGCTGGGCAGATGAGGGGAGAAAAGTGGGTGCTGTCTACCTTGACTTCAGCAAGGCTTTTGACACTGTCTCCCATCAAATCCTTAAAGGCAAGATGATGAAGTATTGACTAGATGAATGGACAGCAAGGCAGACTGGCTGAATGGCAGAGCTCAAAGGGTTCTGGTCAGTGGCGCAAAGTCTAGTTGGAAGCATGTAGCTAGCAGTGTCCCCCAGGGGTCAATATCTGGTGGTCCTGGTGCACAAGTTGGCCCTGAGCCAGCAATGTGCCCTTGTGGCTAGGAAGGCCGATAATATCCTGGGCTGCATTAGGGAGACCATTTGTATTTTTTGAAGAGTTTAAAAATAAAGCCATGAATACTGTGAGGAATCACAGAATGCTTAGTAGCCATTCCTTCAGAAGATGTTAAATAATAACTTGTTTTTATACATATTCAAGGACTGCATCCATATCGATAATGTTCCATCCAAACTCTGACTCTTGGTTTTATAAGATCATTTCACTACATGAACATTTTTTCTCTTTTTCTAAGTCTTTTATTATCTGCCAACAAATTTTCTTAAACATACTCACAGCTTCCAAAAATGTTATTTCTAAAGCACTGATTTTTTCCAATATGTTTATTTAAAAAAAAAAAAAAGTAGGATACAGTGTAGAATATAGTGAAAAGCACACAGAGAGAAAAGGTCTAAATTAATTACTTGATGCTCTCAGTATGTCCTTTGAGAAAACACAATTGGTCACAGGGGGGTAATCTTCTCTGCTAGGAAGTTAAAATATTTCTGTAGTAAAAAGCTGTGCTTCCATACAGTACATTTGCGAGACTGAAAAAGTACAAAACAGGAAAATACTGAGTAAACAACAATTTTACCCTAAATAACAATTACATATTACTATTTAGGATAAAAGTATTACTGAGATATCTTCAGGGAGACTGTTGAAACCAGCTGTCAGTATATGATCTATCTATTTTTCCTATTCAATAAAACATGGACTTTAAAGAAGAATTTAATAAATAAATAAATAAATAGATAAATTACACTTGCTAAAAGAGAAGTTTCTAACTCTTGTTTTAGGGTTATTATGGTGGAATTTTGCCTTTGGAGATATATCTTGCTCCATAATGTGACTTTAAAAATATTAATTTTAGCACTTTTCACTGAAATAATTAAATATGTAAGAGTATCTTTCCAGGTTTTTCTATTAACTCATCTTATGAGAGACTGGAAACCTGATGACATCCTAGGATTTAGCAAAACCATTAAGGAATTGTGGCAATGCTTATCACAACATTTTTTGGGAAGAGAGGCCTTATCTTCTAATTCTTTGTGCATAGCTATTGTGATACAGAATAAGGGAAATCTGTCTATAACAGGCTGCTTGGTCTTTCACTTTTTTCTTATACTTCCATTGCCATAATGTCTACACTTCCCTCATACCATACATGATTGTGTAAAATGAAGAGCAATAGAAAGCACCTTAAAATCAGGTTTCTTTTTTTAGTGTTGTGTTTGTTAAAAGTAGATTTTTTTAAATAGAGTATATTTGTTTAAGAACGAATGAGACTTGTAGAGATATACCATTTCTAAAGAATAATACTGATTAAAAACACTTGTGAGTCTTTTTGTACTTATAGATTAGCTAAGAATGTATGCTCATTTCCATAATTCCTTTCACCTGAGGATATCAAATCTCTTTACAAGGTTGAATAAAGTCTTACTACCCTATGTGAGGTAAGTAAATACTATTAATTATCTTCATTTTACTGATAGAGAGATTGAAACATTGGAAGGGCTGTCTTGAACTAATTTAATGGTAATGAAATTAGAAGCTACATCACTTAATTCCCAGTTTTCTGGCTTATTCAATGCGGCAAATCACTGTTACTTACTGAATGTTTAATGCTGAAGTTTGAAGAAGGAATGGCTGATATCAAAATTAGTTCTAAATTTTAGAATATCTAGAAATAAACTATAGCAACATCAATAAAAGCTTGCAAAAACAGTATTTACTCATAACAATTCTCAAATAATAAGATATTGTCATAACAAAATAGGAAAACTGCATACGGTGATCTAAACTTCAGAAGTGACTAAACTGGATGCCGCCAACTTAGGAGTTGGAGTTGGAAAACCAGGTATCCTTTAGCAGTAACTTTGTTATTTAAAATTCATATTTTTTTTTTTTTATATCAAGTTCAGCTCCCATCAGAACATGGGCATTTTACAATTCATACATGAAATATTAACCTGCAAGCAATGCCATATTAACACAACCCTTTGTATTGTGTGAAAACTAAATTATTAATATTATAACAAGAAGTACGATATAATCTGCATGAGACATGGCAAACTATCATTTCATAATGCCAACCTTTTAGGCACAAAGCATGTACTTAATATTTGTCATTCATTCCGTTTCACATAGTTTAGCTTATGTTTAAAATGTAAATCTTTCTTTTTACCTAATTAGAGGGAAGAAATCTCTATTTTTTTCTCATTTAGATCAAGGACTCTAGGCTTCTGTTGAGAAGGATAACTTTTTCTGCATGAGATAACATTAAAGAAACATTCTTCACACTTGGAAGACCTGTATGGTTACTACAAATTGCTGTAGTTGTACATTTACCTGGAACCCAGCTGAGAAATGATGCAACAGACTTGTTTGCTGATGAAAGTCACAAAGCAATTAGCTGATGAATACAGATCAGGGTGATACTAGGTTCAATAGCGGAGAAAGGAGTTGATAGGTTAATACATATTTTTAACCTTTTCCACACATGTAGAAGCTGTTCTTGTGTGTTTTTTTTTTTTTTTAATTTTTTTTTAATAGATGAAAATTGCATAGTTTTGAGCTATGGGTGATGTTTTTTATTCAATTTCAACTGTAATTTAGGCCTGCACATGGGGTACTTAGGATTCTAAGATTGAATTTACTTGATTTAGTCTTAATTTTAATTTATTTGATTAGTTGAAATATTTGGCTTTTTAAAATGCTCAAACATATTTTGGTTCATAACTTCATATGGTTTTGAATATGCATGTTCTTTTAACCTTTTTCCAATATGTATGTATCCTTGAGTCACTAGAGTTTATTGTGCAATTATACAGATAAATGTCAGAGATACTGCCCATTCACAATTTGGCCTGAGGGGACAAAAACAGAAAGAGAGAGAGAAAGATACAAAGAAATTCTTCCTTCTGAGAAATGTATCTAGTGTCAATATTCTTCTGTTCTAATTCAACAGGCATCTTTAGGCTTTTCACAAGTCAAGAGGAAAGGTACTGAAAACCTCTTTGCATACGGCTCTCAGTGGCATGGGTTAATGGGACAAAGCATTAATGGGAGTGGTGGAGTCTCTCATGATGGCCAGTGGTACAGGAACGTAAGAAGTGCTTTGCTTCAAGCTGGTGCTGTGGGTAGGCGGGAATACATCCATCCGGGAGTGGCAAAAGTGGGCTGCTCCACGAGGGCAAGGAGCCCAGGACGAGAGTAGGGCAGGCAGAGCAGTGGCCTCACCGGAAGGGGCGCAGACCCACAGCACCTGAGTAAGGTCTGGTGATGGCCACCACGTCCAGCCGAGAGTCCAATGACTGCCAGGCAGCCCACAGTAATGCGGCAGGTCCACACCAAGCCAGTAAGCCCCCCTGCACGTCAGAGTCAGGATTCAGATGAGCGAAGCACACAGACAAGTGTACCTGCAACATCACCTGAGCAGAGGGTAATGAGGGGGAGGGTAATGAGGAAAAAAAGGCCCGGCAGTGCAAAATATTGTTTGGGGTCTAATTCTTGTGAGGTCAGAGAAGCTCTGATCATTTTTGCAGAGAAATAATCCCATCAAGTTTTGGTGATTATAATGGACGAAGCAGTCTCATGACCAGCAGTGTTAAAGCATTTATCAGATTTGCCTATACAGCTTTGTCAGTGAAAAGCAACCAATGCTAGGCTTATATTATCTTTGCTATTATAAATCTTAGCTGGAGACCAGTGGGAAAAATGCATGAGTAGCATGGTGATTTTGCAATGTTCCATGGAGATTTTGCAGTGAAGAAGCACATCTACTTCAAACTTAAAACAAATGTAAGTCATCTTTTCCAGAAAGAATATAAATAATTCACCTTGAAATAGAAGGGACTTTCTAATGTCCTCTGCATAGGAATGAAGGGTGGAGTGGAATGAGAGCCATACTTCAGAGAGTCCCAGAAATTGCAGATATTTCATATTTTCATAAATAGCACAGTTTGATATTATTTTCATAAATAGCACAGTTTGATATATACAAAATAAACTAGGTTACATAAAGCATTGTTTGTAATAATAAGCGGAAATAATAGGAAGAGCTTAGCAAGTCTCTAAATCCTATAACTCACTATTTTGTAGGAACTCTTGCTCAAGATTATAAATCTGGATTGTATTCCATTCTTTTTTGGGGTTTAACTTTTAATAAAACTGTTCCCTTTAAAAGAATTTCCTTCTGTAATATTACATCCCTTGTCCTTTTAATTCAATATGATTTTTCTTAAGCAATTAGTGTGTACTTTCAGAAGTACACACTGGAACTTAGAATTCAGAAGTGCCTTTAATTTCTAATGTCTACAGGTTGAAGCTTGTGAAATTCTTAGAGGCCTACAGAACACAGCCTGTTGAATTCAATGTAGAGTGTCAATGTGTCCAGTTGCTCAGGGATGCAGAAGAATATCTTATTCTGTTTTGAAGGAAAATTGAGTTGGGTATAATGACACACATATGAAAAAAAGGAATCAAATTGAAGGCTGTTTTCTATAAAAATGGCTAATAATTTTTTAAAGTGAAGCACAGACAATAGTGTAAAAAATCATAGGTTGAGTTTTTCCATTGGCAGCTTATGATAGGAGCTCTACTTGAACCATAACAAAGACAGTACTTAGGCTGTGCTTTTTCAAGAGACCCTAAAAGGTCAAATGCTTACTTTCAAACAACCTTTTGAGACATCAAACCAAGAACATTTTGCTACCTGTATTTTGACAACTTAGGTGTGGACAAACTAAGGATAGACTCTTTCTCAAAAGAAAATGGAATTATATGTAAGAATGTGTATTTGCTCATCTTTCCCTCAGTGAGCACTGTGGCACTTCACCAACACATGCTGAAGGCATAAACCCTGCTCATATGCCCTCATTAATTCTCTTTGTTTTTCCCCCTATTCTTTCAAAGGGACTGTCAAGATGAGGAATATTATAATTACTCTATCGTATTTGGTATATATGTTGTGTTGGCCTTTTGAGGAGGGATCGCTTTATAACCTTTGCCTACTTGCTAGCATTAGAAGCCCTGTTATGAAATTAGAAATATGGCTTTCTGCCATTGTTAGCCTTGTATTCAATCAAATGTCCTCACTGAGTTTCTTGAATAAAAAGTAATAACTTGCATCAGTATATCTACATCTTGTTCCATCACTTGGTATGAAAAACAAAGCAGTGAAATAAGAATTAGTACAGAAGAGCTGCTGATATTTATCTGCATAGTCCAAAAGTAAATTGACCCATGCTATTGACCCTATTGCAAAGGAGGGACAATTTGGCCCGGTTTGGGTTCTTAAACTGAAAACAATAGATTATTTGTGTGCAAACGAGATTTGACTAGAGTAACTTTGACATTAAGTAATCACATAAGCATGACTAATAGCTTTCATTATGAGATACTTAACAGCAGAAATTCTTTTAAAATACCATGTTTAAAGCTATCTTATGTTTACTTGTTCCAACAAAGCTGTAGCAGAGAATAGACATTAGACAGCCTTCTGTCTCTTGGGTTTCTTACACTGTCACAGTTTAGTAAAATAGGCTATTATTTTCTCTCTCCTCAGGAGCATAATAGAACCATGACTTCTTGCCCACAAAAGTGTGACTCTGCAAATGAGCTTTCCCTCAAAGAAACACTGTGGTTACTCTGCAATCTCAATTTAAATTTAGGACTTGCAGCAAAACTTTTCCCTTTTAAATGAGAGGAATGCAAATATGCACTACTTTCTTTTGACATGGGATCACAGAGGAGCAATATCATCTTTCAGTCAGCCAAAATCCACTTACTATTTGGACTAGCTAAGGAAATACTTGAGTAAACCACTACTGCAAAGCTCTACCACTAGGTGAGGATTAGGGTTGAGAAAGGGATGATTTCTCCATTCTTTGCTTTTCCCAGGTTTTAGTAAATTTCTTTTCTGTTGCGTAATCTGTTTAAGATGATTATCTTCTTCAGATGGCTGCTGACACTTCATTTTTTTTTACAAAGTTTAAAATGATTTTTCTGTTTATTTCAGCTTAATTATCTGCTGTAGCCACATCATTGCTATCCACTAACATTTCCAGCTATGTGCTAGTATTTAATATGAAGCTTTACAAAAGCTGCTCTATTATTATTATTATTATTATTATTACTATCACAATCATGTGACAGTTTTTGAAGTGGTTAGTGAGTACAGAAGTTGAGTAGTATGTTTTGTCCAATATAAATGTGCTTGCAAGCCAGGGTGAAAGTTCATTGTGGAAACTGAGCGTAAGGATCCAAGAGCAAGGGAAGTTAATGCGCCATAGATTAGACCAGATTAACTTTATAAAGAAGAGAGCACAAACATCTTTCCCTCCCTTGAAGTTCTTCTGGAGCACGGGATTTTGAAACCCATAATCAGGAGGTCAAAAGCTTGAGATTTCAATGAAGTAGGTGAAAGACTGAGAAACACCTGTTTAGACTTGCAAGATCTATGTGCATCAACAGACTCATTTAATCAACCCAATTATCAGCATACAGATGAATCAGCCATCAAAATGTTTTTTTTCACTCTGGGTGCAATCCTGTAGAACCTTAACATAGTCCTTGGGATGGCATTCTTTGCTAAATCTTTCCTGTAGTTATAGTAAGTTACAGAAAGCTACAATCTGTTGTTTCTGTTGCAAAGTAACAATATGGCTAAAAACAGAAAGATTGGATGATTTCAGGTGTAAGCCAGTCTCAGTCACGAGGTTTCAAGTAACAGGAAATAACCATTACCAGTTTCCAGAACAGGATACCTTTGGCGCAGGCTAAATTACCTGTCTATTATTAATTAAATAAACTAAATTAAATAAATTTAATTTAATTAAAAGTAATTACATTACATTGTCTATTATAAATGTTTTCAAATCTACACTGTCCTCAGTAGCATTATTTGGTGTCTTCAAATTAGGAATAAAGAACATTTTTGCACAAAAAAATTGCAAATAATTTCTCAATTAATGGAAACAGATGGCTGCAAACCACTGTAGCTCCTGAAAGTCCATACAATCTTTTAGCTTCACTGAGAATATTCAATTTTTTCAGTACTGTCTCAGGACTACATTTTAAGCCTTTGGAATACAACAACTCTAACTTAAAATGGTAAGTGGTATAAATTCTACAGTACATATCCCATATTAGGTTAATTTTTAATTTTGTGAACAAAACCTTTCGCTTAAACAGTCCTTTTCCTTTGACGGCTTTATTTGTAAAAGCAGAAATCAAGAGTCTGTGGTATAATAGTTTTTGGTGGTTTTGAAGTAATTTGCTATCTGTGTGAACAGAGCAGCAAATCAATTTCTGTTTAGGGCATGAATATCACTGTGAACAATATACAGTCCAGCGGATGCTCAGGCAGAATCAGAAGCCATGCTTACTTGCAAATAGCTTACCATAGGAATTGGGTTCCTCGGTAGCTCTCTAGATTTAATCTACATTTAGTATGTAGCAAACCTCTAAAGAATTTTCGGTAAATAGATTTATGGTAATATATGGGCCCTTGGGCCAGTTTCCAGCACTAGCTTGATAGAATGAGGATGACCTCCTAAAATAGCAAAAGTGTTAGAGTACACATTACTGCATACACACTGTGTTTAGGATTGCTTATATCCACACAGTAACATCATTTTCAGCCATATCATACACTTGCTGTTCAAACCGTGTTCTGAACAATATATGTGATTTTTCCAATCCTGGTTGCACAGGGATCTTTTTTTTTGCATAGCATATCAAAAATTGGTCTATTTGGTACAGATTCATAACGATAACATTTTTCCTTCTAGTGGTCTTTTTTTTTCACTCCTTTTTTGCCCTTTTTTCCCCCTTTGTTTTCTTCTTGGCTTCAGTATTTTTTTTTCATTTTTCTTAGGACATTATTTGAATGAGATCTGTAACAGTTACTCGAACAGTACTTGCTTTATCCTGGATTAGGAACGTTACTTCCACCATGTAAGTGTTGTCAGTGCTCTTTGCCTAAAAATAGGTACCTCCTGCCTTTTAAGACTTCATTGGGTGAGAGACATGCAAAAGGCTTGTAGATTTAGCAGAAAACCAGCTTTAGTGACCAAGTCTTTCCAAGTCTTTCCAACTTATCTGAAGGCTTGGTGGTGGGGTCTCACAGTGCGTCCCAGCGAATAATAGATACCCAAGTCTAAGCAGCTGAATCCCACTCCTTTAGTTGACACAGGGAGATGATATATCTACAGAGCAAAACACCATGCACTGAGATGTGTCTAGCACAGATGGGACAGGATCAATCCTTGTACATGCCTGCTTCTCCTCTGTAAAGGTTAAGGAAGTCTGAGGGCTCAATTCACTTACTTATATCTAGTGCCATTTTAAATATCCTAGGATATTCCTACCTGCTCTCTAGCTCACTTTCCAGAAGAGCACACGTTGTATAGTACCTGTCAGTTGTTTGTGGAGACCTAGATGTCTCAGAAGATACCTAGGCTTAAGAAAGCCCGGATAACTACCTTGAGAAACACTGATAACTAGATTAGGTAACTAATTTTCAGCTACATTTGGGACAAATATAACCCATCCAATTTAAACAGTAGTGTTTTTAGCCTTATGTAAAAGCTCATGTCTGATATAAGCAGTATATGTTCTTCAATAATAAAATAATAATAGATTTCTATAAGCTGAATTCAAATTAGCTTAGTTGTCAAATTTCTAAGGTGGTATGTGTAACAGCTTTTTCAAAACAGCAGCAGGAGCTCTATTCACTTCTGTCTATATCAGTAAAATGAATGAACTTTATGCCCAAAACTATTCTATACTGTGAACGTGATACACTCTTTTAGCTTCTGATAGGGGGAGCATGTAACTCTAAACATGTCTTCTGCCCTAAGACAACGTAGATTCAGTACATGCTTGCTTGTCTCAGAAAGTTTTTTGTTATTATTTGTCACTATATAGTTTACAGATAGTCTGACCCAAGCATTAAAAAAGGAATTACAGGCTCACGATTGCTTTGCAGGATAGCAGGGATGGTATCATCACTATTTCTGCTGTGTAGACAAGTGTGAAAAAGGTAAGTTTTGTTCCAATGCATTAAATATACTAAGAAAAAGATTAGTAGTAATCACATCATATACCAAAGGCAACAATTTGGGGTAGGTCTTTCCCCTCCCTTTTTTTAAAATGTATTGAGTCTATTTGAGCATATCCCTCTATTTTTCAACAAAAAACAAGATTTATTATCAGAATGCAGCTTCAAAATTATTGCCAGACTGCTCATAACAGCTCCTCAGGCAAAATGCTGACCAGCTCTAGGTAGGCTGTAGAGCCACACAACTCTATCTATCTCATGAACAAGAGTGGGAGATTAAAACTTCCTTAGCTTTCTTTAAAAAAGTGCTCTTGGTCCTATTTCTGAAAATTCAGAGATAATTCTGGAAATTGTCTCATATGTGATAACCTCTTCCCTGTCTTACTTGCTTCAGTGTAGGTCTATGTAGAAATCTTCCCACAAAGTGTAGTTTTAATTTCTGAGTAAATATCAGGAGCAAAAAGTGAAGAACACAGACTCAGTGCTTGTACTGACATAAATACTGACACAATGACACACAGACACACACACAAGCCAAATTCAAGATTTCCTCATTTGTGCAAGAAAAAAAACCCTCTTCTGAGTGAGCCTCTCTACTTGCATGATTTATGATACTCTATTTCTTTTTGTCTTCTTGTCTTTAGTTTTGAGCATTGTTTATACCTATCTGTAGAATAATAAAAAAAATAGCTCTGTGTATTTTTGTTTTTTCTTTTCTGTTCCTGTGAACGTTATTGACATTATGGGAAACACCTGGTACTCTAAGACACATAACTGTATTTGCAAGTGGAGGGAGTAGCAGGGAGAATACATTTGAATATAAAACTAACAGCTGAAATGTAGTCTAAAAATAAAACAAAGGTAGATGGTGGCTCCTGCGAAAGAAATCCTGATAAAACCTCATAGATTCTTTAGACCTTTTTGTCAGAGTTTGAATACATGTTCCCTTTCCTCCCTTACAGCCAGTTCATATTCCGTCTCTCTCTAGGAGGGAACTTGAGGACCAGTATAACAAGAATGATAAACTGAAAAGTTTGTGTACGTGCCCACTACTTCTGTGTGTTGCACAGCAAATGTTTAATGTCCAGATACAAAGCTCAGATTCTGCAGACCTGTGTGCAGGTATGTACATTAAGAGACTTCAGAATAGTAATCTGTAGAATATCAGACTAACAGGTGAAGATATGTAATGAAATTACTTCACAGAATTAAGTCAAGATAACCAAATTACCATAATGGGCAAAATATCAGACAAGTAATTAATAATAAATAATTGAAAATTAGCAAAAAAAACCAAACCCCAACTCAGCGGAGAAATAGTCTAAGAAGAAAAATAAAGTAATATGGAAATCAAAAAAAAAGAAATAATAGAAATAAGTAAAAATAGGCCTTGGTTCATAAACCTATCAAGTTCTTTCCACTATATAACAACTTAGGTGTACTCATTATTTTTGTAACTCCCTAAGCAAACAAATGACATACAGGAAAGCCTAAATGGCCCTTACTCAAGAAGACTAAAGACTTAGGTTACTACCAGTCTGCTTAAAATAAATGTCTTCTTTGTAGAATCAAGATATTAGAAATGAGGGGTAATTTTTTTAGCAATCCTTTGAGTTGTGGCTTTCACTTCAATTTTCAGAAAAACCTGAAAGAAAATTACAATTTTGAGTCTGATTCTATGCAGTACTTACAGAGTCTCTTTATAAAGTAGCTAAATCAACAGTGTTAATTGAAGAGTACAGGCAGACATTTATCAATGTTTTTTGTTATATATATAAAAATAGATATAAAACAAACAACTATATATATTATATATAAATACCATGAGATAGAGATATATGTGTATATATATATCTTACCATATTTATATACATCACTATATTTATATGTGCTTAAGAATAAATAAAAATCCAAGAAAATACTCATATAGTGAACTAAAGAAAAGTTCTGGAACTAAAACTGATACAAATTTATAAGGAAGGAAATATAAAGGATCACTTAATTTATTCCACCATCTCTACCAAAAATTAAGTAGCAAAGATTTGGTTCTAAATCATGCAGAAGTTAACGGAAACCTATATGCACAGGGAGAATCATCTGCAATGCCACAAATATGATTATTTCTCAAAAAAAAAAAAACAGCCACCCAAAAAACAAAAAGGATCCATTCATTTCATAGGTGATGAAAATATGCAAGCCATTTAATTTGCTATATTCCAATACTGAACAAACAAGAACTACGCATACTTCCACGTAGTAGCAGCAGCCTAACAATCCTGCTATTCTGTACTTGTACTGGTTTTAGGAAGAAAGTGATAAGGTTTCCGCTCTTATTTTTAACTGTACTCCCAAAATAATATTCCTCTGGCCCAATTAATTTCTTCCTTCTTTTTAATTTTACACTTTCAAGGTTTAAGAACAGAGAAGGGGTGTAAAATAACGTGTTCTGGGGCTGACACTTACTGTGCTAATTTTCATCCCTCAGCAAATTTCTTACTGCTAAGTTATAAGGCCTTGAAAAATAGACTTTATACTGTAAGTGCTGCTGCAACCTTGAACATAACTGAGCAAATGACACAACTATAATTAAGCTCTGTGAGAAACAGAATAACATATACTGAAGTCATAATTTGGTCATTTATTTTCTACAATTGCCTTTTTAGCTTCTGTTTGAATTAATCTTTATAATTTTATAAACAGCATGGTCTTTCCACCAAAAATTAGATTAGCTTGTCATGTGGTAGTACTGGATTACTTAGTCTATACAGACCTTCCTTTCCACCCTTCTATTACATCTGCAGTCATCTGAGACTGTTGAGTGGTACAGAAGCAAGACTGAGGACCAAAAGTAGACTTCAGCTCCTTCAAGATGGAGCTCTACATGTCGCCAGGCCTAGCTGTCTAATATTTGTTCAAGAAAATAATGAGTTGAAGTTAGAAACAACTTGGAAAACATACAGAAAGGTCAAAACTAGGGTTTCTCTTAGAAGAGAGATTTTTGGTAGAAACGTGAAACTCTTGCTTTTGTTTCATTTGTCTATCTTCACTTTTATGCTTCCAGGCGTCTTAAACACATTAACAGATTTCAAATTGTACGATCAGAAGAAATAATTAGATCAACTCATCTGACCTTTGTATAACTCAGGCAACAAAATTTCTTTTAGTTACTTTTTTTAATGAGAATGACAACCTGTTTGTCATTAATTACAAATAAAGAGGGTTTGAGAAAAAAGCCTTTGAAAAGCTTTTTCTTCTCTATGTCATACGGTTGATTCCAAACCTTAATATTCACAATATTATTCATTTAGGTCATTGCAGGGGGGACAAAATATCAAACATTTCTTTGAGCAGTTCTATTTGCATCTAAATAGTACTCGAAAAGCCCTTTTTCCCAGGATGTAGCAAGAGCAAATCAAGGCCAAATAGCTTTGCTACAGTTGATCCCTCAAAATGCTCAGCTCAGACGACAATTATACACTCCTTTTCTTTTGGCAGCAGTTTTGACTTGATATATTTCCACTTTATCCACTTCTGACTGCACGTTTCTCCCTGTGAAACACACCCTTATTTGCTCTAACACTAGTCTTTGCAAAACTACATTATATGTCAGATCAACAAACCAGTGCAGGCTAAACAGAGCTACAAATAGTTCTGCAAAAAGGATTTTTTTTTATTCTTCTGTGAAAAACTTAGAAGCTTATTAAAGACTTAAAATGCCTAAAGTACCAATAGATCAAAATGTATGTGCATGTCTCTTACTAATTTTCTTACTTCTCAAAGTCTATAGGAACTTCTTAAACATATAGTTTAAAGTTTCCTCCACTTATGCAGCTGCTGTTGCACATATTCTCGACAATTACCCCAAAAGACATTGTGTACTACTCAACATATTTAAAGATTGGTCTGAAAAGGTCTAAATTGTAGTTCTTACTTTTCATCATGCTTTTAAAGAAATATGTTCCCTATTCAGTCACGGTAATTTTTTAAATTACCAGAACACTAAGGATGTCAGCTTCTTTTAAATACATTCCCAAATCCATCAGGAACAGTTACTGAAGCTTTCTTAAGCTTTTAAAGCTGTTACACAATGAGGTAAAATGAATATATAGTGATTACTAAATCTGAAATGTGTCTTCAAATGTTTTCTCTTCCATTGCTATCTAATTGAATAATTACAGTGTAGGCTCAAATTTTATCTTCTGACCTTAAGGAACTTTCATCTAAAACACGGGCATTCTACCTGAAGAAACCAGGCAAGGCTGACTGCAGAAGACAGATAGGAAAATTTCTCTAAATACCTGATGGAAGGGAGTAAAGAAGGCAAAGCCAGACTCGTCTCAGCAGTATCCAATGAAAAGACTCCAGTGGGCACAACTGGCACATGGACACAAATTGAAATAAAGGAAACTCCAGTTAAAGATAAGAAAACGCTATTTTTACTGGAAGGGTAGTACGACACTGGAACAGGTTGTCCAGAGAGAATGGAGCATTTAATACATTGGTGATGTTCAAAGCCTGGCTGTACAAGGTCCTGAGCAATCTGCTGTGGTTGACCGTGTAGGGACTAGATGAACTCCAGAAGTCCCTACCAAACTCAGCAAGTCTGTGAAAAAGAATCAATCAATGCTTTGTCCATACAGATATCACAGCTATCATTCACCTAGGTACAAATTCCTCCAGAATTCAAATCTGCTGGTCTAAATCTTTTATTTCTGTCCTCTGCTGTATTAGCGTGCTGATTCCATACTCTCCAGCTGAGAGAATTCTTTTAAGTGTAAACAAAGCTGAACTAAGCTACCCAGTACTAACGTACTCAGATACTCAGTTTTGTGGCATTTGCACACAAGAAATAAAAAGCAAGCATGAAGAGAAGAAAGACCTGCTGGCCACCTCTGGAAAGCCTGTGGGACAGCTTCCCCTGAAAGTCACTGCTAATGCAAGTGCTACTAGAGAGCCCTTTTTTGAAGCTGAATGCAAGGAAAGACGAATGATTTTTGAGGCTCCCAGATTCCTCCACAGTATGTGGAACATCATTATGAAAGAATAAGAACAGAGTATGTAAGAAGGATAGGACAAAAAGTCCTTTTGCATCCAACATGCTAACTCCAATGATGGTCAACAGTGAACTCATGAGAAAGAATATCAGCATAGAAAAAAATGTTTAGAAGTGCTTCCTCAGAATATTTGTCTAGCATCCAAAAGTTTGCAGTTTAAAGACTCATGGGCCAGAGATAGTATCTTTATATTTAATACTCCTTGATGGATTTTTCTTTCATGTATTACTTCATTTGTGCTTTAATTTTTTTGTATCAAAACTTACAGTTTTGAGGGAACATACTGAGTGGCATTCTTATGGAATGCACAAAATGGGTAACTTTTAAAAAGAGAATATTAATCTGACTCGTAAGCTGCTTCAGAAAGTTACTATACTCCTGAAGTCAGTGTGGAAAGTGACAGAGTTTAGGATTTACCTGAGTTTAGAGGACAGTAAGAACTGGATGACTAAATACCACTGTATATACTTGATTTTGCCTATAGTTCTAGAGGGTAATATTTAGACTTTTAAAAATGCAGTTTGTTCCTCTATGCCGATTTTGCATCCTTCCAATAGAAAAAAGTTTCAAGCACTGTGGCCTAAATAAACCCCTACAACGGACGAAGGCTCAGAGGCAATGAGGAAGAGCAGTGTGCCCATGAGGCTCAAGGGATAAGGCAGAGTGTGACTAATCACAGGAGCTGCAGGGAAAGCTGACTTTATCTCAGCGCAGAAGGGATCGGACTGTGGCCTTTGCTTTAGAAAAACAGCTCTGTCAGTTGAATGGATCCACTGACTAAAACCTAGCTGAGCGGATCAACTGGTGGTGTAAACGTTTCTTCCTGAGTTCATTAGAAGAGTGTGAATGTCCCCCTGTGCTAGCCAGACCAGCATGGCAGGGAGTGCGTACCTGGCTTAACCCAACACGGAGTATAAAAAACTGAACTGACAAAAGAATTTCAAAAAGGTAAGTTTGGGCTTGAGCGGTTTCAACCCAGGTACTCCTTCCTGGCGACTGCGGATGCCCACTGCCGTGATGGTGAGCATATTATAGAGATTAGTAATAGGGATCACATTGGTAATGTGACTGAACTGTATATTGCAACAGCTACGTTCTCCTAAGCGTAATTTTTCTTGTGATTGTGATTTCAGTATTGCTGTATCACCGCTAAATCAAAAATCCCATGTAACATCAAATATCTTCAGATAAGTAAATTTTGATATTGAACTATGCACCTTTCACATGTGGAATATTTAAAAGAACGTGGTCAGAAAGTAACGGACTCTTACAAGCACCCTTGAAAGACGTGAATGATTCACACTTTTTTTGAGATAATTCATCTCATCTTGCTCTTTTTCTGTGTCAGTATTTTAAGTATTTTTAATACTACTCTCAGTATTGTAAAAAAAAAAAAAAAAAAGGAACAAAGAAAATAATCTAAATTAAAAATCTTCATGCAAAACAAAAGAAACCCAAATGTTTTCTTCAAGAGAGGGAGAGGGACGCTTCCCTGGGGCACAAAGCCATTATCACATATCAGGTATCAAGATAATGATGAACCATGATTATGAAAATTAATACAACGCTAGCAAATATTGCCTGTTCCATTTATGAATAGGAATTGCATATAAGCAAATATTTTGAAAAATAACATTATTTACTGGTTTGATGATGTCTGTGAAGCAAATTCAGGTTTCCTTACTGTGAAACTGAGGAAGGTTGTGCTTAGGCGTCTAACTGAATATGATTCAGTTTGCAGTTATCTATTAATTTTATTATTATAATGTAGAAAAAATGCAAAATCAGTCTGTTGAAAGTGTCTATATTTATTTCCTTATTACATGTACTATTTTCTAAGCATATTAGTTAAATATTTCCATCTTTCCTAGATTTTCAATTCTAATTTTGTCAAAGATTTAGAATGTTCTTTCCTTACATTTCTACAGGGCAAAAAATAGAAAATAAAATTGAATTTGATGATTCAACTAACACTAATTTACTACTAATTTATTGGAGTTGCAACACAGTAATTTTACCACACTGGTAAGACTGAATGTCTTGTTTCTGAACATTAAAAGACTCAAAATCTTATAGAACTTCTATGCTTTGCACAATTTAGGGTAAGACAAATGGCACCGAAAGAGTAAAAGTTTCTAAAACTAGATAGCTCATGTTTTTACTGACTAAGCAATATGCAGAGCCACCTGTGCAAATTTCAGAAGATTCAGCCAAGGTAGAACTGATTTTTAGAAAAACTAATTGATTTTTAATTGATTGACTTTATGCTTAACTTTGATAAAAATAAAATGTATATGCTGGGAATGATTTTGTATCTGTAGATTTGACATTGGATTCCTGCAACAAGTATTCCCTAAACTGATTTAGTGTAGTAACCCTTCAGCTGAAGCGCATTATTTCACAAATTCTTTTATTACCTTCATATGCGATTTACTATATTATCTTATATAGGAGAAAGACAGAATGTGAGGATGGTAGAAAGAAGATTGAGTTGGAAAATTACATTTACTGGAAAAGTAAGTAGTATTTTGACCATTTTGACCACCTTATTTACAAATAGGCACTATATGACAAAACAGAGCATTGAAATTCATTTTCAATAATAGTTGTCAAATGAAATGAGGTAAGGTGAGATTTATCTAATCTAATCAAAACTAATCTAATCTACAAGAAGAAGCTGAAAAAGAAGCCATTCTAAGCCAGGTATCTAAAGAAGATGTGATCAGTCACCCTGCTGAGGTGTCTATTTTACGCTACTCATTGGGGATGAGGAGCTAAGTAAAACAGTTTATAACACACTCATAACATTTGACAGACTTGTTAATTATGATGAATCTCGGTGTACTCATGTTTTACTTAGAAAAAAGTATTTGAAAGATGACATTACAGTACAGTAGAATATACAGCAAATAGGTGTTCTACGTTTGCTTTTCTTGTCCTTTCATTCCACTATTTCAGAAAAAATATATTTTGAATAAATTGTAAAATTTTTAAAGGTTAGCAAGGATAGCCTACAGAGAGAGCTGCACTTATCAAAACTGCATTCACAGTAAAAGAGTCTAGTCTATCATACTGTGAAGTCATCCTTCTGTGCATTATCGTTTTTAGCTCTGGGAGGTCTCATGCCACTATACTATTAATTGAAAATTCATGATACTGATTCAGTAATGATCTATTAGTATATTACAGAAGTTTGCATCTTTGGATTTAGTCATTATCTGAAAAGTCTTTTGTTCTAGCTGTCTTACATTGCTCAATGAGGTCTAAAGATGCTGTTGGAGTTTTGTGACCAAAAGAAATCATAAGCGGACCAATAGCTGAGAAAGTGGTTACTATTTTGCTGTAGTTTTCTTGGGAACTGTACTTTAGGAGACTAGTATCTTGCCTTTTCAGGTACAGGCGTTAATGATATAGATAACTGAGGACTACACATCTTGTTTTATTTCTAAGAGACAAGGAAAGGTAGAAAACTTTTTTTCCATGCAAAACCTATACAGAAGTTGACTGGATTCTCTCACATCATCTCAATTTTCCAGGAATGATCAATGTGAATGCTTCAAAACTCAGGAGGGAAGATGTGAAATTTGTCACTTTTATTTTAATTCTGTTTTGTAAGACCAGTTTTGTTTACACTGATTCTGGTTTATACTTTACTCTAAATTTTCAGTTACTTTTGGATCTGAATTAGGTAGCTTGATAGGTTGAAAATAGCTTGAAAAATTACTGTAGTTATTTTGCTGATACATCAGAAAATTAGAAGATATTATCTTCCATTATGGCTGTACATTTCTAGAAAGCACCTGCACTACTATCATCTGTAGATCACAGTATAGTATTATATTTTACTTCTTCTTAGGATATAAACTATTAATTCTATTGTCCATACACAAATAACAGAATATTGTACAAATAACAGGAATTTAATGATTATGGAAATATTTAGAAAGGAAGAAACTGTATTGAACAAGTTTTATTTTTGAAGCCTACTACAACTTTACTGAATTTCAATAAACATTAAAATGGGATAATAAAGAAAACAAGGTGATAATATTTTCAGCCCTGTGCAATAGGGACAAGGGAAACAAATCATCCATCCCTTATGTAGTAGACATTTATGAAACATGTAAAAGAATATTTTATATTTATTATTTATTTATTTTAAATTTTATATAGAATATTAGGGCTACAAAGATGATTAGAGGGCTGGAGCACCTCTCCTAGGAAGAAAGACTGCAAGAGCTGGGCCTGTTCAGCCTGGAGAAGAGAAGACTGAGAGGGGATCTCATCAACGTGTACAAGTATCTGAAGGGGGAGTGTCAAGAGGATGAAGCCAATCTCTTCTCTGTGGTGCCCAGCAACAGGACAAGAGGCAATGGGCAGAAACTGAAGCACAGGAAGTTCCACCTAAACCTGAGGAAAAACTTCTTGACTGTGAGGGTGACAGAGCGCTGGAACAGGCTGCCCAGAGAGGTAGTGGGGTCTCCTTCGCTGGAGATCTTCAAAACCCGTCTGGATGTGATCCTGGGCAATATGCTCTAGAGGTCCCTGCTTGAGCAGGGAGGTTGGACTAGATGATCTCCAGAGGTCCCTTCCAACCTAAATGATTCTGTGATTCTGTGTAATATTTAGAAGAAAAAAGAGTATATCTCAATCCTAATACCACAGAGAAGAAAGCAGATAAAAGCTGTGCTAAAGAGAAGACTGTATAGATGAAGTATCTACAACAAGGAGTTGAGAGAAAAGCAAAAAAAAGTCACAGGACCAGGAAAGGCCTTAAATCCAAGCTTATGTTTGGGACCCTGAAATGAGAAAAGCAGGAAGTTCTTACGTTCTCCCTGGCTTACTTCTGTCATTATCCTAGAAGTGTTTCATGTAGAAACACATAATGTGTAACAGAGCTGAGAATGTATGCGTAGTATTTAGAAATATTTTCAGTAGATAAATGTCATGATTAGTACATTATCCTAATAAGAATATTATCCTTTATGGCAGACAACCAGAATAAAACAAAAATGAAAACAAAACCCACCTGTGTTTGCAAATTCACCCCTTTGGATTACATTTATTAATAAGGTTTCAAAAGGAAAGACAGCACTCTCTATGAAGAAATGTTAAAGAACTATGAATATTTAATAAACTATAATTCACCTCATACACTTTTGTATCCTAATTAAGTCAATAATTTTATTTTCAAAAGGTATTTTTTCTGTATTCATCTCTTACAGGAATTGAAGTGAATCATTTCATTCTTTTGTAACCTTCATATCGCTATGTATAACTTGCATATTCGTGGTGGTTTTCTGGAAATTGTCTCTCACCTCACAGATCAAAATACCTTCAGAGTCACTTACTCAAAAATGACTAGAATGCTACCTATACAAAAATACATGCTTTCATTGGTATCACGTTCCATTAAACATGACAAAACTTATTTATATGAATTCCCAATACATGTATTCTAAGTGAATAATTTCCAGCTCACTAATAGAATTAGTAGTAAATATTTTCTGGAATATTTACTTTGGGATATTTCAAGCAAGATTAGATTTACTGAAATTTTTAAGATATTGAAGGTGGACAAGGTTTTCCTTAAATATCAATATCTTCAAAGCAGAGGAAAAGAGTGGAATATGCTTGGGTGAAAAAAGGGCTACAGGCAAAAAAAGGCTAGAGCAAATGACAAAAATGAAAGGCCACAATCATCAGTGGATTCTCCTGTTCTATGGGAATCTGTTGGGAATATAATGCTGAAACTGCTTGTTGTACCAACTCCTCCTGTAGGACAGGTCAAGAGAGAAACCAGGCTGCACTGTGCTGGGAGAAAGCAGGGAAATGCACTGCTAGAGACATGGTAGTTACAGCAGCCCTGTAGTTTTCCACCAAAGCTGCAATCACTATAGAGATTTCTGCATATTAATCTTCTCTTTCTTTTTAAAGCATCTTCAGCTGACTACGGTAGATAAGTTTTTCTTCATTTTTTCCCCTCTCATTTTGCAACCTACCCCTGCATAAATGGCCCTAGCTCAGCTACATCTCTGTTTACTTGAATGTCTGTAACTCCTCCACTGTTCTCAAAATAAAAGCAAAACCAAAAAAACTACAAGTCTTATTTTTGCATTTAAAAATAAGACAAAAAACAAAATAAAACAAATAAACAAACAAAAAACCTGAGTTCCTCTAAATATTCTGGGAATATCAACCAAAGTCAACATACTTTCTAATACAACTTCAATTTTTTTTTTTTCCCAGAATTTCATCAAGCTTCAGCAAAAAAGAAGTAAGGAGGCTGCTATGAGATATAGCATGCAGAATTTCAAGAATGCCACTTCTTCCGAAAGAACCATGGATTTGGAGGGTAGTGGTTCATCTGATAACAGCTTTTGTACTACTTATGAATGAGTGAAGTATCTACTTCTGCACTCTGCAATGCTATGCAGAAATGCTGCACGTGATAAATTGCTTACAAGGCAAAATATATATATTTTTTCTCATCTAAAGGAATTAAGATTTTTTCTCTTCCATGTTCACCATTTTTCTTCTGGGATTTTATACTTGTAGGTCAAAAGTTTTCTGTATAGGAAGGCAAATGAAATCTTTTTAATATCAGTAACGATAAAAAATCATAATTCTACTCTTTATTATATATACAATTAAATATATGATATTAATTATACTGTAGGTGTATTTTATTACTTTATCCACTTACCACTCTCTACATGCTGTTTTAAATAAATTCAAGCTTATCTTCATAAACCTGAAATGAAGAACATGGAAAAGTTGCCAACAATTTTTAGCAAGTAGTGTAATAAGGTAACTATTGCTTTTCATCTAATAATTTTTTAAAATACTTTGCATGCATATAATCCTACTTTTTCAAATACCAACATACATAACCTTTAATCATAAACTTCTGCAAAGAGAATGACTGTCCTTTACAAAGAAATTTCTGAGATATAATTTTCCTTCCTACATACATGAAAGATTACATTCTAAAGATTTTAATCATTTTTAAATTTATATTTATTTCATCTTTGAACACCTGTTAAAAATTAACTAGCATTTTTAATTAATCAAATTTTGTTTAAACAAACTGAAGTATTTTCAACAAAATAACAAATATAAGATATTAAAAAGGGTTAAAATTTTAAATAAATGTTACTAAGTAGAAATATTTTATGTCATTGCATCTTCAATATATAATACTAGATTTTACTGCAAAATATTCTGATATTCCTTGTGAATGGGTGCAAACAAACAACTTCATAACCTAAGTATTAAGGTCCGATATTATACTGGATGTAATATGAGCTTGTTTCTTTTGGCTATGTATTTTAGAATAACATTTGTTTAAGATCAGAAATTGCATAGTAAAGGTATAAATGATATTATCAATTTTTTGTTCCAATTTTTCACTCATTTCTACAGGTTATTATTACATTCACTTTTAATTATCATATACAATAGGGACATCTTTATGAATCTATACAAAAAAATGTATGTTGCCAGTTTTAACTGAACTATTGTGTAAAACATTTAAAGAAGACTTCTGAAAAGGTCTGTATACCCAATAGATTATTAAAATTGCAAACTTAGTTTTCCATTAACATTTTCTATTTTGGCATCTTAAAAAGAGTGGAAGTTGATTTCAATAGAACATCCTGTGGGGAAATTAGTTCATTTTGCTAAAGTATCTTAATAATTACAGTGACATCAAGGTTAATTGCTTAATCTGTATTGCCATAGTGCAGTCCTGTCGAAATCCCAACACAATCTGTTCTATAGTTAGTGCCAGAATATCCATATATAGAACAAGCTGCAACCTAAATAACAAAAAAGTACTGATATGATTCAAAAATAAGATTTATCAATGTATATAGAAGTTGATTTAACTGAAAAAGAGGGTAGATTTCAAAAAAAGAGTTCTTAAAAATACAGTACATTAAATCCTTTGAGAAGATATAAACACCTGAGGTGGAAAACAACGTCAAGCAAGTGTTTTGTCTACTCTTTCTCCAGCTGCAGAATGTGATTTCTAGCCAATTTCATTAGACTTGCATCAGGTCTGATTTTCATAATGCAGTACATCATGATAGATAGTATATTAACCATGTATATAGCTCCTTTCTAATAGGGTGCATCGAGTTTTGTTTGCAAATGATGGAATAAAATTATAGAAAATTTTGTTCTTGCATGTGTATAAATTCAAATTTCATTTTCACACTTCACCACAATTACTATTCCAGTCCTCTATGTTTCTTCAAAATGTCAACAATTGATTAACACCTCAGATGAAAATGCAAAACCTACAGAAATGTCTAAGTTGTGCATACACAAGCACTATAATATTTAAGACCAAAATTCACTTAAGATTTCCATAGTAAACATCACTATTTGGTATACAGTAATAAATATGATGCATATGTAAGGATTTTATATTGTACTGACAGATTGTACAATTTCTGTCTATTCCTCTGCATCATACTATGCTGAATATTCTAAAAAAAGTATGAACTGGTAGTTTGAAATTGTTTGTAATATTCCTTACATGAACAAAGTGTATCTTAGTTGGTAGGAATTAAGGTATTTGTAGGTTTTAAGGTATTCACTAAGTACACAGCAATACATATAGTCAACATACATAGGAAAGAAATTCTCTTTTTAAACGTAAGAAAAAAGGCAGGTATTTGATCTTCTAAAGATTACATCTATTTCATTTTTTTGTGGAAATTGGGATAAGTAAGTCACAGCCAAAGCCGATCACAGAAGTGCACCTCTGAAAATACAGCAATAGAACAAAACATGTTCTGTCATCTTTTATAGTATCTTTTGTATGGCAGAAATGAGATATATAGCCCGCAGAGTTTAAACTATACACTATCTTAAGGTATTCATTCCATTGACGATGTTGAGCTCACCACCCAAATGCTGATTTCACTTTAATACGGTCAGATTCTGGTTGAGATTTTTTCACACATTGAGATTTTTACTTTGCGGGAGTTGAGGAGATAAATTAAACCTAACTTTACAGACGGGAGGGATCCATCCTTATTGCTCTCAAGTACATATTTTTTAAAGTATGATCATTAAATAAGCACATAGCTACAACAACAGATACTTTAAATTACATCATATTTAAATTTGTAAATGTGGTTTTCATCTACCTTGCCAGCATTTGCCCATCTATAGATCTGAGTAACTCTGAAGGTGAATAATGCTATATCATATAGATCCTACAGATAGATCCAGCTAGATATGGAAATGCTTCATTTTAGCAAATTTCAGTTTGGCAAGTTTTAAAAGAGTCAGTTTTTTAAAGCATTAACTCAGACTACCATGAATTCAAAAATAAAACTAGCAAACCTTTAATTTTCCCACATTTTACTTACTTATTGCCTCTTATTGAGTGTTTAATCATCTCCAAGGAAACAGGAATCAACTCACATCCTGCAGTAGTTTTCATTTAAATGGTTTCTCAGCTAAACATCACTTTGATTTTAAATGTTCATACTACACGGTAAAAATGTATATGATTTACAAAGCACATACCATAGCAGTTGGGAGACTGTTATTGCAAAATTTCAAATGAATCTCTTTCACCTCAACAAAAATTCAATTCTTTCAATTCTCTTTAAAAAGGCAGTTGCTAACCTGATAAGTTTACTTTGGCACTCAAACTGCAATTAGCAACGTGCAGTATTATTAAAGAAGAAAGCTGAAGGTTAGCACAGCAGTGAGTCTATGCTTGTATATAATTGCAGCTTTCTTTTACTTTTCTGTATGAGTCAAAACAATAACAACTTGCAAAAAACTGAGAGTCTTAGTAATATCCTAAGCTTCTCAAAAGACACAGCAGATTTTAACATAGTTGTAGCTGAATAATATTATTTGATTCTCTTTTTTTTCTCTCCTTGTCTCCACAGATTTTGCTCAGAAAACTTTTAGAGCGCATATGATACCATCCCAGTTGAAACTGGATAACAAGTAACAGGAAAATTGTACAGACTACTTCCTTGCTTTGTTAATTTATTATTGCATTCTATTTAACTTAAACCTTAAAAAAAAATGCATAGCTTCATTTGTTTTGTGGTCCCTTGCAAAACTCTCCAGTTTTCTCTCAAAAATTATATACAGCAGGAACTAGAGTGAGATCTGTGTTAATGAGAATTACACAGCTGATTTCAAAACTCTGCAAACAGGCTTCAGTTCAGAGTTTCTAATTTTTTATAGGAAGTGACAGTACGTCATAGACAGGTAAGTTCTTTAGAACTGTTTAGTACTGTACGACTTCAGATTGCAGTAAGAAGTTGAAAGGAGAGAAAATCTTCTTACACATTTGTAGAACATTACAAATATTAGGTAAGGAAAGAATGATTGCCCTATGTTTATATACAATACAAATCTAGCTTCTCACCTAATACTAAGCAGATCTTTTTTTGCAGTCATTTAATGTACAGCATTAAAGAATGTGCTTACAAGGTAACTCCTGGCATTTTCACTATGGAAGTTATCTGCTGTTCAGCCTCAAAAGGTCACACAGTCTTGGCTTTCCTGGCTTAATCAATATGAACTACATGTCTCTGCATCAGAATAAATAGCCACTGCAGCCTCTTCTTTTTCCAGGTGAACTGCTGTGCTGTTCCTGATCTCTCCTTGCATCTGGGTAAGGTCTTTTCCCACATTCATTATCAGTTCATTGGGTGACCAGAATGACTGTAATGACAAGACGGACACTGCAGCAATGCTAATGCAGTTGTATATGACTGATTGGACAACCTCAGCAAAAATTGATCTTCCTGTCACCCCCTTGAGTCTACTAATGTCATGTTGTTTTTTCAAAGAGACATAGGTCTACTTGATAGACTTGTCCTCAGGTATTTCATTCCAGTTTCAAAGGGATGAGGTGATAGGAGAAGGTCACTGGCTATTGAACTGAAATTAATTAAATGACCAACAGGCCTTCAAAATAGTCATTACCATACAACTATTTGCGCTTGATTCACTAGACCAATATGGGGGATGAAACTATTCATTGTTAAAGATATTTATTGCACTAAAATAGGGAGACTTCTGTCAATAAAGAATCCATCACACCTACAAACTTGCAGTTATTACAATTTGTTCCTATTTGTAAGAGAAAGTATGCTAATTAAAGGTACAATATCTTCTGAGTTTTCAAACATTTGAGGTCAACGATTTGTACTTCATCTGTTTTCTGCAAGCTGTGAAACTGACAAAATATGTCCTCAGAAATCTTACTCATATTTAAATAAATAATAATTAGGTACAGCTAGTATAGAAAATAGATAGATAGATAGGTAACTGTTTACGATCTTGCAAAATATTTATGCTTACTCAATTTCTTTTTGAAATTCAAGACTCCAGACTGAAATTAAGATTTGCCAAAACACCCTAAAACTGATGGGTTTAATGAGTAACTTTTGTGTGTGTGTGTGATTGCTTTCAGAATTCTTTAACTATTTTTCTTAAGGAATAAAGCATATGCAAAAATGTTATTGTAAGAAATATGCACTTGTTTGTCCTTCCCTGTTTATTTCTATAACCATTTGAACTTGGCCAGCTTTAGCCTGACTGGGCAAAGGAATAGAGTTCTCAGAATATTAAGTTATTTAGAGTTTCATGAAAATAGACAGGAAATCAAGAGAAATTGTATGTTACAGAATTATTTGAACAATAGAAAACAAAACTGGACTTCAGTTCTACCTTGGAGATATTCTTCACAAGTATTTCTTTACATTTAAAATTCAAAACAAAATAGAAATGATCTTCCTTTGCCTAATTTTTGTGTGTTGCCCTTGAAGACTTACTATGGTATGAAACAGGAGAAAATACTGATGGGAAACAATCATAACCACATACTCTGATAATCACTGTTCTCTCATTTTCAGTATTATCCTCACCCTTCCTAAGGTCCCAGACCTCTCATCTCTGTTGGATGTGGAGCTAAGCTATTTAGATCAGAGAAAAAGAGTTTTTGAAAAGTCATAAAAGCTACTAAAAGCTGTGTAGGAAGATAGAAGGGTTCTCTAAGAATAACTAACAGCATTGCAGCAGCATCTGTATTTTACTGTCATTTGCAATGTTCAGCAAAACATAACCTCACTAAGAACATGTGCATGTGATTATTTGTGCATATATATATGCTATATATAAAAGTAATATCATATGTGGTAATGCTTATAATCCAATATTTTCTAGGACTTTGAAGATTATTATTTTTTGAGAATTAAAGAATCAGAGAAGAAAGGTATGTGTGTGGGGATGGGGTTTTGTTTTGTTTTGACCTCCCTGTCATTTTCTGAAAATACAGGAAACAGGACTAAAAAGGCAGCCTTTTAGAGAGGTAAGTCCACTCTATATATTCATAAAGACTACACCAGCATTTTTAGAGAGTCAAAGACTTCCAAAAGAGTAACATGTCCACTGCATTCATTTACAAGGATATCTACCATAGTGACAGGTTTAACTTCCAAGAAAATGTCACCTACAGTATGATCTAAAAGAGAATATTGATTTTAAATGTAAACCCACAGTACTGTGGTAGCATTAACAAGTTATACAGCTCGCTCACTCTTGTTCTTGCAGTGATGGCTAGTGTAGAGAATACTGTTTAAACCTACATAAACATAAGTTGATGTTAACTTTTCTTTACTCAGGAACCAGCAGCACTAAGACCATTTGAGATGTTATCATAAGAAATTCACTGCTCTAATGTGAATATATTGTAGGACTGAATTTCCTGAGTCTGCTATGAGTCACTATTTCTCTCTAAGACATTTCAAACTGGACTTTTGGTCATAAAGAACTTTAACCTTTTGTCACAGTAATTTGCTTTTGATAGGTTTGCTATAAATATGTATTTTCTAGGTCAAATCCATAATCCTACTTATCACTTCTGCCCCCTCTCACTAGCAGATAACAGCACCAGACCCTTGCTTTTCAGTCATTATGTAATTAATTTGAATGATACCACAGGGATTTCTTAACTTTCAATATATTATCTGACCTTATCAGTAATATTACCACTAATTTTTTGCAGATTCCTTTCTATCGTACTATCTCTTACTACTAGTACTTTAACATCATGAAAAAATATAAATCTAGCTGTTATCTCAGCTCCCAGTTGACGCAGGCAAAAGCCTGTGAAAAAATGAAAAGGATCCTTAGCATAAGGCAAACTATTGAAACTTAATTTTTTTACTATTGTTCATATTTTAATATGTAATGCAATAATTCAAATCTTCTCCTCTTTCTTTTATTCTTTCCTTCATTCATATGTTGCATTTCTTTAGTTTGTACCTGCCATCCTGATTTTTTTTTTTGCAACATTTCCTATGAGTTTTTGAGCAAATGGTCTCTAAGCTGAAAAAACACTTAATTAGGATGACAAAGGTAGTCTTGAAACCTCTTCCAGTGTCACGAATCCTTCATTGTTCAGTGACTCCTCTTCTACTCCAAAGATCTCACAAACACTGGAAATCAGCTCTCTGCAAGAAAGAAAATACATGTACATTTTATATCTGAGATTTCCATCTGAATTCATTAGCCAAATTGTTAAGGACAGTCTTTTATAACGAAAAATATTGCATAATGTTTTTACATATGCCCTCCAAAAGTTATTTAAAAAGCATATTTTTTTTCTGGGTTTGACAAGTCAACTTTCTCTAAGCTATTTTCCACTCTATAGAATAACTCATAACAGGACTCGAAGGGAACTAAAAAAGATCACCTGATCCATCTCCCCGTAGTTCAAAGATGACCTCATGGGAAATGCTAATTTTTTATGAAGATCACTCCATAATTCCAGCATTAATAATGATAAATATAATAATAATCATAATCATAATAGTACCCATAGAAATATGTTTCCACATTTGTATTCAGATTTGTATTTGTGTAGCCAGTTCTTAAGAAACAATCAATGAAGAATTATGGCATCCAACAATATTTGTGATAAATTTCCTTTATGTTATTGTCATGAAAAGTGTCTCAGTGACAGAAAAGGTCTCTCTGCTACAACGAAAGACAGAGCTCAGTGATGACATGACATTGAATACAATTTCAAGTTATTGACTTCCATCAAATTTTTCATCTTCAGAAGAAATACTGTTAAATATAAAACATGGGTATGTTAAGTTCTTATCAATACCATCTGGTATCTTGAAAAAAAAGTAGTTATTAATATTGCAAATAGGTCAAAGCAGGAGCCAGGGAAAAAAAAGATGTGCTTTCTTCACTTAAAGTATTGTCAAATAGAATTATGAAACCAATACATAACACATCTACGATATCAGAATTTGAATTTTACTTTGGAGGTACCTCAAAATAGTTTCCAACTAGCAGGATTATTTACATATAATAAATTATAGTCCTTTACAATGACCTTATTAAAAGAGGATTGAAAGCTTAAAATATATAGTATTTTATATCCTTTTTTAAAGTGCAGAAACATATTATTTGAAATATTTTCATTTGAGAAAGCTTGAAATTAGCCTTTAAATATTACACGTTGTGAGAAGTCATAAAAGATGGAAATATAAGATTTTCAAAATGACAAAGGAATGCTTTTAATACATTATTTTGTGCTTTTGCAACACAAAAATATCAGAAGAGTAATTAAAATGGGTATCAGCTATTGGAGTGTGATACCAGTGGCGTAGGCACTGCAATAGCAGACACAGTTACATTTTAACCTCTTTCAGTTAGAGGTGATGGTGAGGCTACTTCGATTCCTATCATTTCTTCAGATATACTGTTCAATACTCATTCACTGTCACTAGTGTTTGTGGAAAAGACTTTGGTGGGTTCAATATAAACCATAGGTAGGATTTCCCCAGAGGAGAGACCTAAACCTCCCAGACTATCATACTGTCGGGGGAAAGGAAGTCTACTAAAAGGTAGAAGATTTCTTCAGTGCAAGAACTACTACAGTCTCACTGAAAATGAAGAGACAGTAAAACAGAAAACTTTTTTTTTGCCATTCCCATATGCCTGTACTTTAGACAATTTTGATCTTGCTGTCACTTTTGCTAGTTGAGAAGTCATTTATAAGTGGAACTGCAGGCAATGAGTAATATTATCCATTAGGTACATCTGCTGGCTTTAAGACTCTAACTAAATGTGCTGAGCCACAAACTCATATTTTCTCATCCATAATTTCTTCTGCCTTCCACGAATCTGTATTGGCTCTCCTACCTACCCTAGAGCTCTTAGTGTAATACTCTGATGCTGGGAAGGGTAAATATAGCATGGTCCTGGTACTGCTAAATATAGCATCATAAATTATGATTTAACTATAATGTTTTCTGTGTACTTTCTTTTTATTGTTTAGCTTAGGCATTTTTAATTGCATTTGGGGGAGAAAAAGCATCAGAACCATTTACTGTTCTCCAGTAGGGAGACTTTGCAGAGTTCTCATGTAATCATTTTTACTTCACTTAGGACTATATTATAGCAGTAATTAAATACTAAAATGCAAACAGCAGCTCATTGACATTTTAAATGTACCTAAATTTTACCTCTAATATACCTCAAGGGTATATAGGCAGTTAAAGACATAGGTATGAGCCTAGTGAGATTTCAAAGGATTTTACCTAACTCTCACAAAAACCATTCCTTTTTGAAATGATTAATGTTTCTGATTCATAGATATCTATAAATCCTCAGAAGTCTAAACTTTTCTGTGTTTTTATTTTCTGTCTGTAAAAAAGAGATTATTTTTTTACAATACCTTTCTGACAAAGGAAACTCTAGTATGTCAAAATTGTGAGGAGCTTAGATATTTTGCAAGCAAGCCATAAAAATTATACAGCAGATAGACAGAGAGGGACATAAATTCTTCAGTAAAGTTCTATTACGCTGGTACAACTGGCATAATGACAAACAATGGTGCAATATCCTCTCGTCTCACTGATGCGAAAGACTTTCTTAAGTAATTTTTCTCATTTTCTTACGTGTAAATGTAAATAAATAAAAACAAGTAAAAATAATGATCTTGAAAAGAAGTCATACCCTACAAACCTGGGTACAATGATAAGAATAAAAGATCTGTCATTTCCACTGTACTCTACTCATCTGCAGTTCTGTGCTCTCTCCTGTCTTTATAAAATAAGAGATTCTTACTGTTTGTTCTTTTATATACTAAAAAAGATATTCAGATCAGCTACATAAGCTGCCTAAGTTAAGAGGCTAAGCTCTCTGTAGTCAAGGGAGAAAAATGTTTCCTCAGGGTGATTCAAACCTGAACTACAGGACTCTGCTCTTAGACCTTTGCTGTTAGGTTTGAGGTCCAGGCATGAATACGGCCATGTCCAAGCTCTGCATCAAGGCAAGGCTCAGGTTCACGCTGGGTTGTGCCCACTTGCTACTCTCTCATCCCTTCATGTTCAAGTTTCCCTGGGAAGGAGATATGCATGCCCAGGCCTAAAATGCAGCTTGCAGTCTTTGCATATGGACTTCTGAGGTCCTTCTCCTCTGGAGTAGCAGGAGTGTACCTCTGGGGCACTCATCACACAGTCTAGTTAAAGAGTTCAAACTACTCATCTCGTTTTACCGTGACGAAGCTTCTTTCCCTCCATAGAAAGACTAGCTTTTAGCTCAAATGTGAATTGATGGAATATACTTAGGCACTGTACCCACTTAGGTCGCAACCTAGTTCTTTGTAGACTGTCAATGCCCACATTTCAAAAAAGAAGTGTTTATAATGACTACTGGTCAAGTCAGCCCTCAGATCAAACCCCATCTTGCAGCTTAATATCAAGAAAATTAACTATGCATTATCAGCTTGCACCCACTAAAGGCCAAAACTTTCCCTTTCAGGAAAAAACGAAATACCTAGCAAGGGTCCTATCAGGAAAAACAAATGTTTGAATTCTATGCTGAGTGCCGAAAATTTTCACAGGCATGATCTCTGAGGAAATGAAATGAACTAAACGCTTCACTCTGAATGGCATTTGTTTAGATCTAAGCAGAAAAGGTCACCCAAAAACATCGTCTACAAGATTCAAAGCAATCTCATTTTATAGAAGAAAACACAATTACAATTCTCTTAACAATGAAGATATTGTTCTTACCAATACATATTCAACTAATCCAAATATTCTTATTTACTTGAAATGGTCTGAAATCAGATACATCACCAAATTCCTCATTAAAGACTACTAAAACTGGAGCTGTTTCCATTTATTTCATCACAGAAGTATTTCATTTATTTTGCCTCTAACAAAGAAGCAGAACTGCTGCTGACTCACTGCAGGGTTTCTGCTTCTTACTGTAACAATAGCTTTTGAAACAACAACTCTAAGCACAGATTTTATAAGTTTTGTCACCAAAAAAAAAAAACTTTAGAGAGAAAAAGAAATATTAGTTTTGTTTTGCTCTAGGATGTTCACCAAACAACTGTTGCTTATGTAACTGTAGTTAATTACTGCAAAGAAACATTTTGTCTGTCGCAATATTCATCCTCTTTAGACTTGGGTCTTATTTTCGAGAAGCTGCTAGTAATAGATGATAAGGGAATAGGAATTAGTGAACTCTGAACTGGATTTTTTTTCTAGTTCGCCTGAGAAACAAAAGGCAAAGTGAAACAGCAATTGAAAATAATTGCTGCGATGACCTCCTCTCTCCTCTCCTCTCCCATATCCAGTCCCATCCCATCCCATCCCATCCTACTCTGCTCTAGGCTGCGCTATGCCTCACAACATCCAAGCATTTTCAGTGCGATTAGGACTGTTTTTACTCATAGAATGGAGCAATATGCATCCTGAGTGAAAAGACCACAGAATATTTGAGGTTAGAAGGGACCTTTAGAGATCATCTAGTCCAAACCAACTGCTCAAGCAGGGTCATCCAGTTGCCCAGCATTGTGTCCAGACAGCTTCTAAATATGTCCAAGGAAGGAGACTGCACAACCTCTCTCGGCAACCTGTGCCAGTGCTCAGTCACCCACACAGTAAAGAAGTTTTTCCTCAGGTTCAGACAGAACATCCTGTGTTTCAGTTTCTGCCTGTTGCCTCTTGTCTTATCACCGGGCACCACCGAAAAGATTAAAGTCAGACTCAGATTCAAATCAGTTTTACTATTTTAATTATTTTATGTTTACATATTCTGTAGGCTCATAGAAAACATGTATTCCAGAAATTGCTTAGAAAAACAATCATTTCTTCAGATAAAATCTCTAAAAATAGCAGCTACTTGAAAAATCTTAGAATTTCAAAATTGTGTTCTGGTGACTGTTAAATATTTTCCTCTTGGAAATTTTCTTAATGTATATTTTGAACTTTCAGCTACAATATAAAATTTACTGTACAGTTATTTTAATAACTTATAATTATTGTGGGTTTTTTATTGATTTATGGCCACAGGTATAATCTCTAATATTTTCTTTCTCAATTTTTAACATCAGATATTATTTAGATAATAATGGACAAGCCCACAGTTGTTTGATTCAAAACATCTCTTATGAGTGACTGTGATACACTCAGCTGTCAGCTGCTTGGAGAGAACTTAAAGGCTAATTTGCACAGTTGCTTAATTCTATTTTCAACATTAAGAGTATGTATTTTCAAAAGTGATTTTTGTCCTCCTAGAGCTGAGGGTGGGGAAAAAAAGTCTGGAAAAAATTTTCCAGACTGTTCAAACAATTTCAATACTAACAATTAAATCAGGTTGGAAAGATCAAAACGAACACAAAATGATTCCATTTTTTAAAAGTCATGAAAAATCAACATAAAAATAAAGCATCATGGAAAGTTCTTAACCTTCTGTAGCAGTCGTAATTCAAGCTAAATTATATAACCATAGCATTCCAGACTGGTTATGTATTTCCAGAATTTATGGAAATAAACCAGAAAATGGTGACAAGAAAGAAAAGTCAACATGTAACTCATCAGTTGTGTGACATGAGAAAGAAAATGGACTTTTGTAGCTGGGTGTGCACGTGATAGTACTTCTGGCATTCATCTTAGATAAGAAGGTGATGGCTCAGCTTTTGACTAAGAAATTTGGAGATGGTGAAGTACTGATGATGATTTCCCTGTGTTTTAGGTCATCCGTTGGGTTAGATTAGAGTAGCTAGATAATGGCTTGTTGGTAATTTTGGAACAACAGGCAATTCATTCTCTAGAGAGACTGAGAGGGCAGGAAATAAGCTGGAATAGGCTGCTGGGCTGTGGGGATACTGGGTTTGGAACAGGAATAACGACGCTTACATACATGAAATGATGCCAGCTGAAAGTATGTCTGGCAGTTGGCGGCTGGATGTTAATGTTAGCGTTAATGTTTCTTCTTTACTTTAATCTTAGCATGGCTCTGAAACTACGGAGATCCATAAAAGAGCTGTAACTCATACCTGGACACAGTGTACCATGTTGAAAGAAAGACTATAAATAGGAAGTCATATTGATATCTGTACTTTGCATGCACTACTATCATCTATGAACTGAAGGCAGTGTCAAAATTCAGGGGGCTATAAGATGATTGTACTACTGAAATTTCTGAATTCTTTTATTTGAGAATAATGTTTTACTATCCTCTCCAAAGAAGCCACAAATTAGGTAAGTCATACATTTTGGTTGCACATAGTGCATAAAGATATTTTATTAGATGACTAACTTCTTGTCATGAACTTGAAACATGCATTAATATGCAAGTTCTTCAAAGTAAAATTGTATTTCTGTATTAAAATATCACTGCATACAACTTACAGTATCTTAAAGTATTTTTTGGACATTTTCATTTCTCAGGATTGGTTTGAATTTTTTTCAGTGAAAGACCTCCTCTTTGACAGTCAACGAGTTAACTAGCACTTTTTCAACGCCACCAAAGAAAAGAACTAAAATGCTTTGGAAGAAGGATTATATCTCCATGGAAATTTGCCAAAGGGGCATTTTTTTCCACTTATTGTACGCTAGTAAAAGTAACATGGAACAGATTAACACTGGCAGTTGAGAAACTATGGGCAAATCTTTTACAAAATAAAGTGCAAGGGAAACAAATCTTTTCTCAAAGACTCAGATCAAGCTCTTAAAACTATATTTAAATATGGCCTCTCAATGTCAGGACATTCAGAACAGTCTGAGTACTCAAGTATCAGGAGACTTAGTTCAGTGACAAGCTGATCTTTGATTAGATTGTATAACATTTTTTAAAAGCATTCACTTAAACCTAAATCTTTATTTTAAATTTCTTAATAAAAGTATTGATTTATATATAAATATATTTCTTTATTTTAAGATTAGGGCCATGTATAAAACTGTCTGCATACATATAGGACTTAATTTGGCATTGACTCTAGGCCAAATTCTTTTCTGGTTTAAAAAAAAAAATTAACCTTTTCTATATGAATCTTAACACTTGCATTGCTCGCAGTCACCTTTAATAAATGTGTTAGAAAGAATCTCACTTTGGGCTGCTTTGTTTTTTGTTGCATGAAATTCCATTCAGATTATTTGTGATGTAAATGGAGGAGGAAGGAGTAAAAATAGGCTAGGTTTGCCACTGTATAAATCCCAGCTGCAACATGTGGCTCAACTATCAGCATTCACATAGAATATCCACAGGGAAAACACATGAGGCAGAGATCGTTCCTCAACATTTCCTGTCACTCTTCTCATATTCAATGTTTTAATCCCAAATTCCCCTTAAGGCAACATATGGAACAGAACTTTCTGAATACGCATGTGAAGAAAGATGGCCCAAGTTTCTTGGAAGTACTGTGTAGAAAAAGCACTCGCACCTGTTAGCCTAGTCTCTATTAATGTTATGCTTTTTGTTATAGTTACTCTTCATCTATTTAGAAACACTGGCTAAACAGAAAGCCTCCCTGCCACCATCTCTTTATCTTCAATATGTGTCTATTTGAAGTCCTCATAATTTTTACTAATACTTACTATATGTCATTATGTCATCATGTACAATACATCTATAAAAGCATATAAATACATATCACATAGAATTTGTGTTTAATTCATTTCAGAGTCAGATCAAAGAGGCAATAGAATGGAACTTAAAGTTAATTTTGCATTTCAGAATTTTTAATGCTTTGCTACCCAAATGATGGACTTCAACATAGAGTTTGCATACACATACATGTATAAATTACAATTTATTCAGATTTATGCTTACCAAGTTCATGGGTGAAACCAAACTGGGAAGGGAAGTACATAATGCCAGAAGGAAGAGCTCCCATACTGGAGATGGTCCAGCAGAGAGCTACTGGGATGACGAGAGGGCTTGGAAACTCAACACAGGAAGAAAAATTGAAGGAACTGGGTCTAATCAGCCTCAAAATAGAGAAGGGTGGGGAGTGGAGCAGAAGGACTCTAATCAGTCTTCCATCCTGAGAGCGCAGCAAACAGACACAGCAGTTTGTGCAACAGTTTGCACAGAAGGGGGCCAGAAGGCAAAGAAGGCACCTCTCCATTTTCTGTAGTGGTGTGTCCTTTCCCAGGCACAGCCATGACACATTGCAGAGCACATTCCCCAGTGGCTGTTCAAGCTGCTGCATCAGCTGTGTCTGAAGCTTCAACCCAGACAGACCCTCTGACAGCAGATGCAGCTCTGCAGGTGTCGGGCTGCAGGGAGTGCCTGGGGCCTCTCCGTGGGGCCTGGGCTGACAGTCAGCTCTCCTGCATGAGGTGTGCTGTGGTTGACCAGTTGCGTCACCAGATAAAGGAGTTACGGGAGGAGGTTAGTAGGCTGCGTAGCATCCGAGAGGATGAGCAGGAGATGGACAGGGCATTCTTGGAGACTGTGCAGCTCCGAGAGTCCCCTGCCCCCACTGCAGTGGAGTTGTCAGAGGACTCTGTACCATGTGTAATGGTACATCATAAGGCTGTTGAAGAGGGCTGGAAGCTGGTGACCTCTCGTAGAAGGAGAAAGGCTCTTGCTCCTCCTGAAGAACAAGTTTAGTGCCCTCCAAGCTGAGGAGGAGCCGGGCATGGCTCCAAGGGAGGCAACTGGCCTGGCAGACCCTGTGCCATGCAGAAGCAGCAACAAGTAATTGTTGTGGGTGACTCCCTGCTGCAGGGGACAGAGGCACCTATCTGCCAACCTGACCTCTTGTCCAGAGAGGTTTGCTGCCTGCCAGGGGCTCGAATAAGATGTCATGGAAAGACTGCCAGGGCTTGTCCATGCATCAGACTACTACCCTCTGCTGATCTTCCATGAGGGCCCTAATGACACAAAAGGCAAACTGGATACCATCAAATGGGATTTCAGAGCTCTGGGGAGGGTGGTCAAGGGTCTGGGAGCCCAGGTCATTTTCTCCTCAGTCTTGCCTGTTAGGGGAAAGGACGGGAGGAGGAGCAGACGAGTTTCCCAAGTTAAGAACTGGCTGCGCCACTGGTGTTGGCAACAAGGTTTTAGTTTCTATGACCATGGGACCCTGTTTGAAGATCAACAGCTGGTGGAGAGAGATGGGATCCGCCTGACCAAGTAGGGCACACATGTCTGCCAACAGGTTGGCCAGCCTGGTAAGGAGGGCTTTAAATAGGAAAGATGGGGGGAGGGGAGAGTAATAGAGACAGGGTAGTCAGTAAAACAACACTCAAGTCAGGATGCCTCCAGCAGGTGCATGCAGCCAGCCGAGACAGCATGGAACATGGCTCTGGAGGATTCACTTGCATCTCTCCTGGGAAGCTTACATGCTCAACTGGCTCCCTGAAATGCCTATACACCAATGCACATAGCATGGGGAATAAGCAGGAAGAATTAGAGAGCTGTGTGCAGTCACAGGGCCATGATCTCATTGCAGTGACAGAGACATGGTGGGATAGCTCACATGACTGGAATGCTGTCATGGATGGCTACGTGCTTTTGAGGAAAGACAGGCCAGGAAGGTGAGGTGGTGGAGCTGCCCTTTATGTGAGGGAGCAACCAGAATGTGTGGAGCTCTGCCTCGGGGTGGATGAAGAGCAAGTGGAGAGCCTATGGGTAAGGATTAAAGGGCAGGCTAACATGGGTGACACAGTGGTGGGGCTTTACTACAGGCCACCTGATCAGGAAGAGGAAGTTCATGAGGCCTTCTACAGACAGCTGGAAGTAGCCTCACGATCACAGGCCCTGGTTCTGCTGGGGGACTTCAGCCACCCTGACATCATCTGCTGGGAAGACAGCACAGCTAGGCACAGTCAAAGAGGTTCCTGCAGAGGACTGGGGATAATTTCTTGACCCAGGTGGTGGTGACGCCAACAAGGAGAGGTGCGCTGCTAGGCCTTGTACTAACAAACAAAGAAGGTCTAGTTGGAGAGGTGAAGGTTGGGGGCAGCCTTGGCTGCAGTGACCATGAGATGGTGGAGTTCAGGATCCTACGAGGAGGAAGCAGGGCAAGGAGTAGGATCACAACCCTGGACTTCAGGAGAGCTAACTTTGGCCTCTTCAGGGACCTACTTAGGGGAATCTCACAGGGTAGGGCCCTAGAAGGAAGAGGGGTGCAGGAGAGCTGGTTAATATTCAAGCATCACCTCCTCCAAGCTCAGGACTGGGGCATCCTTCTGAGTAAGGAGTCGAGCAAAGAGGGCGGGAGACCTGCATGGATGAGCAAGGAACTCCTGGCAAAACTCCAGCAGAAGAAGGAAGTGTACAGAATGTGGACAAGGGGACAGGCCACGTGGGAGGAATACAGGGACGTTGTCAGAGTGTGCAGGGATGCGACAAGGAAGGCTAAGGCCCATTTGGAATTAAATCTGGCAAGGGATGTCAAGGACACCAAGAAGGCCTTCTTCAAATACATCCACAGCAAAAGGAAGACTAGGGAAAATGCGGGCCCACTGCTGAATGGGGTGGGTGCCCTGGTGGCGAAGGATGCAGAGAAGGCAGAGTTGCTGAATGCCTCCTTTGCTAAAGTCTTCACTGCTAAGGCCAGTCCTCAGGAATTCCTGATCCAGGGGACAAGAGAGGAAGTCTGGAGAAAGGAAGACTCTCCCTTGGTCGAGGAGGATCAGGTTATGAGATCTTTTGTCCAAACTTGACATCCATAAATCCATGGGCCCTGATGGGATGCATCCGCGAGTGCTGAGAGACCTGGCGGATGTTATCGCTAGGCCACTCTCCGTCATCTTGGAAAGGTCCTGGAGAACAGGAGAGGTGCCTGAGGACTGGAAGAAAGCCAGTATCACTGCAGTCTTCAAAAGGGGCAAGAAGGAGGACCTGGGGAACTACAGGCCTGTCACCCTCACCTCCATCCCTGGAAAGCTGATGGAACAGCTCCTCCTGAAGGTCCTCACTAAGCATCTGGAGGACAAGAAGGTGATCAGGAGTAGTCAGCAAGGAGTCCCCAAAGGGAAATCATGCTTGACCAATCTGAGAGCCTTCTCTGACGGGATGACTGGCTGGGTAGATGAGGGCAGAGCAGTGGATGTTGTCTACCTGGACTTCAGCAAGGCTTTGGACACTGTCTCCCGTCACATCCTCCTAGGTAAGCTCAGGAGGTGTGGGCTAGATGAGTGGCCAGTGAGGCGGATGGAGAACTGGCTGGATGGCCGAGCTCAGAGGGCTGTGGTCAGTGGCGTCGAGTCTCGTTGGAGGCCTGTAGCTAGCAGTGTCCACCAGGGCTCAGTCCTGGGTCCAGTCTTGTTCAATATATTCATCAATGACCTGGAGGAAGGCACAGAGTACACCCTCAGCAAGTTTGCTGATGATACTAAACTGGGGGGAGAGGAGTGGCTGATACCCCAGAAGACTGTGCTGCCATTCCAAGGGACCTGGACAGGCTGGAGAGCTGGGCGGAGAGGAACCTCCTGAAGTTCAACAAAGGCAAGAGCAGGGTCCTGCACCTCGGGAGGAAGAACCCCAGGCACAGGGGTTGACCCAGGACAGGCTGGGGGCTGACCTGCTGGAAAGCAGCTCTGCAGAGAGGGACCTGGGAGTGCTGTGGACAAGTTAAGCATGAGGCAGCAGTGTGCCCTGGTGGCCAAGAAGGCCAATGGTCTGCTGGGGTGCATTAGGCAGAGTGTTGCCAGCAGGTGGAGGGAGGTGATGCTGCCCCTCTCCTCAGCCCTGGGGAGGCCTCACCTGGAGTACTGTGCCCAATTCTGGGCTCCCCAGTACAAGAGACAGTTAGCTACTGCAGAGAGTTCAGCAGAGGGCTACAAAGATGAGGGGACTGGAGTACCTCTCCTATGAGGAAAGGCTGAGAGCTGGGTCTGTTTAGCCCAGAGAAGAGAAGACTGAGGGGAATCTCAATGTGCACAAGTATATTAAGGGAGGGTGTCAAGAGGATGTGCTGCCATGTGAGAGGACTCTTCTCCGTGGTGCCCAGTGAGAGGACAAGAGGCAACAGGCAGAAACTGAAACACAGGAAGTTCCACCTAAACCTGAGGAAAAACTTCTTTCCTGTCAGGGTGACTGAGCATTGGAACAGCACACAGAGGTAGTGGAGTCTCCTTCTCTGGAGATATTCAAAAGCTGTCTGGACACATTCCTGGGCAATATGCGCTAGAGGACCCTTCTTGAGCAGGGAGGTTGGACTAGATGATCTCCAGAGGTCCCTTCCAACCCTGGCCATTCTGAGATTCTGTAAAAGGTACTTATAGAGAAGATAGATCTGCTCTTCAGTGATGCACAGACACAGAACAAGAGACAATGGGCACAAGCTGCCTTAGGAAATCCTATTTAGCTGTAAAAGCTAATGTTCAAAAATTTAAAAAATTATATACCACTCCCTTCACTGTGAGAACAATAAAGCATTAAAATAAGTGAACTATTTCCCTCTGGAAATATTCAAGACTCACAGGGCACTTGATAAGCTAAGGCCGTTATCTCAAGGTCCATTCAGATGATCTCTGGAGTTACTATCTAATTTAGATGTTTATGATTTTGTGAATGCAGAACCTGTTTCAACTGCATTTGTTTTATGCAACCATGAACTGGTAAGAACCAGGAAACAGAAATATTCTATTAAATATTCAAAAACTCTTTTCTTATTATATATCCCCACAATTGGATTTTTCAAAAATCATAATTATCTGATTTCCTCTTAAAAGTTAGTGTTCTCTTATTGAAGACCAGAAAATGATTTTTCTAACATAGTTTCCAGTTAAGTACTAAATATTGCATTTTTCAGCAGATTAGTAGTGTTTTCTATATGCAGATAGGTATTCATTAAACAATGATAACAGAGTTAATACTAGCATTACAGGATCCCACAATGTCCAGAGTTTTGAGGTGAATCTGCCTAGGCCTTCTCCTCACATGAAAGTTTCTGAAGATGAAAGGATTTGTAAGGGAGGAAAAAGAAAGGCAGGTATTAGAAACCTTTGTTTTCAGGCTGCTAGCCTTCTTTTGTTTTGTAGTATGGACACAGCCATTACAACATTCATAAGCAGCTTTCCCATTCTGTCCTTGCAGGCATACCCAAGTACTCTATTGCAAACAACTTAGGGGCCTTCCAAGTTGCAGCAAACTAAAGAGTCCAATCTGGTTCCTAGACAAGTTTTACTCCCTTACTGCTGATCTGGGGGCTTTTTTGGTCCCCTGCTCCTCTTAACAATCTGAGCTACAGGCTCCTGCTCTCTGCAGTGACTTTCCCATGGTGCATGCCACACCTCAGTCTCAGCTGATCAGCATTACACTTCTACATAATCCTGTCACTTCTTTAGAACTTACTAAAGAAACTGAAAGCAAAACAATCAGAGTCTGTCCATCCCACTAGTTGGGATATCTAAATGTGTTTGGAGACAAGCTGAAAGAGACTGGCAAAGAAATAAATCCCCTTCATAAGCCAGGTCTCCATTTCATCTACCCTTAGATAGCATAGCAGTCAAAATATCATTATCTGACTGACAGCCTATTAGATGGTGCAAAATATGTGAAATTGTCTCAGTCAGTTCCCCATGAACAAGTACCCACACAGCAAAAACAGATTACATATGTAGACATTTCAGTAGGAACCAAGAAAAAAACTATGCTTCCCCAGAAAAAGCAAGCACTCTTGAATGGTACCCTCAGACTTATATTGTCTGTGACAATAAGGAGTACACAGACATCTTGTGATTTATGTAGAAAAACTTATGAAAATGAAAGTAAAACTACAGCAATTGTCAAAGGAATAGAAAAGCTACTCTAAAATGCAACTAGAAACAAACATCAGGGAAAAGTTGGGATGGTTCATAGTTCTAAAAAAAAAACAGCTGTAAAAACCTTTTTTCCACGAAAGGTTGGCACTTGTTCACAGAAAATGAATCACATGAAAACACTATAGTAACTAGTTAGACATTTGTTTTTAGACTCAGACATGACTTCTGAAGTTACACTGAGAAATATTACTTTACTTTTATCAGAACTATGGTAGGCATATGCTTATGTTAAGGCAAGTCTTTTTCTCACCTTTGAAAGAAAGTGCACATAAAGAACTGCACATTTTGCCTGTGCCAGGAACCTAGAAGGCCAGTCTGTTGCAGAGTGAGGGCTTTGGTGTATATGGGGTTGATATGCTGGAGGCCTGACTTCCATCCTTGCCATATCAGTAAAGACATCAGAATCAGTTTTCCCAGGTCTTCTTTCTATCTCTACTTTCATATCCTTCCTTTTCTGTAGGAAAAGTGGCTGAAGTGGCCTGGCCCCAATTCTTCATCCTTGGTGCAAGAGAAGAAGTCAGTTCTCATGTACTTCTGAGAAGTCTTGAGTTGGCTTGGGGAGCACAATACAGATGGTGATTAAGGCTATGCCATCCAGAAATGGCCTTTCACATATAGGTGTATTACAGCACTATTCAAAAACCAAAAAGTAAATACAGTTTATCCACACAGAGAGAGAACTTCTGACTGAAATTAAGATAGGGAGCACTTCAGTCCAGTGGAGAAAAGCATAACAAAACCCAGCAGCTAGAATCTTAAATCCAGACTAGAAACAAATGTGCTTTAATACCAAAGCTACTCCAACCATCAGAAGTACCTGCCAATAGATGTAAGGCATTATCTTTCACTTGCAGTTGAGGTTGAATTTCTGTGCTTTTCTCATGCAACAGGCATTGTGCACCCTGTAGTAGATCAGGAATATGTATTTTTGAGTAGAAATGTTGGAGCAGAACAAGCACTGTACAGCTACCTTAGTCTCCTCTGGAGGGAAACTTAGCAAGCAGAAAGGTGGAGACTATGATATGCTTAAGTCCCCTCATCCTGTGGGACATGCTAAAGAGGGCATCTCCCCTGCACTGTAGATGCAAACCTAGTTATCTAGTGTACCTAACATACGCTGTAGCTTAAATAGAAACCATATGCTTATTGTAGAAGTTACAGAAAGCTCTACAGCCTTCATTGAGCTGTTTGAGCAAGGTAAGAGACGCCTTTTCTGAAAGCTTATGAAGCTATGAAAGTAGAACATGTTCAAATAATTAATAGTGGCTTAAAGGCAAACAGGATATTTAGACCTACATGAGTGATATCACCATTCATATCTCTATTTGTGTGAGCTCTGTTCTGCCCCTCACCACTTCATGAGTGAAAACATTATGAAACTACCCAGAACACATACTATTAATTTAACTAACACTGCTGAACCTATATACTTATAACAGTATAGGTGTTATTGTAAATCCCTCAGTCATTAGACATAAGAAGCAATAGTATAATAACAAAGAAAACAATAACAAGTGACAGAATCTATATAATTTATCTATTAACCTATTCCAATGAAACTATTCACATATGATTCACAAGCAGCTCCAAACAAACAGACAATTACTGAAGATCAAAAGGAGATTACAAGAGTTATTGTGAAAACAGTAAATAGCAGGTAAATAAACATCAGAGAAAATGCAGAAGGTGTTTATGGAGAGGAGGCAAGTTTAAATTCTAGAGGGTGGATTCAGAGTCACAGATGTTAGTACTATCAAGCTACACTGGATATATGTGCTCTCCCATAGGTAGAAGACCCTTGAGTTAACAAAAGTTACAGGGACTGACCCTTGGATAGCCCTCAAAGGTCAACCAATAAACTCACATGTTCTCCAGAAGCAGGAGCCACTCACTAGAGGGAAGAAACAGTAGTAGAATTCTAGATGTTCTTGATCCAGCATCCTGAACCAAGGGGGTGAGCCCTGGAGCAGATTGAGGCCATTGTCCTTCTCATAGGTTGCAGTTCAGCTGCTTCCAGGTCCAGTGCTCTTCAACCAGGCTTCATTAGATGGTGATTTCAGCTCAGCAGGTGAGATCAGCCCACCATCTGTTCATCACTCCTCTACCCCCCCCCCCTTTTTTTTTGTCTCCAGCTCAATTCCAAGAGAGGAGTGCAAGCATTGCTCTTTTATAGTCAAATTGAACTGTGGGCGTGGTCATCCCTTGTTGTGTAGTGGTTTCTGATTGGCCAGTTTCTGATTCCTTTCCATGACTAACAGTGAGTTCTGGAACATGCTGATGATTGGTGTCTACCACCTGTTGGTACTGCATGGTGCCCACTCACCAATCACCTACCCAAGTGGGTTCAGATAAAGAGCAATCTAACAGCTAACAAGTCTACCTGTTCTTGCCTATGGGGGAGGGGTGTGTGGAACCACTACGGGGTTGTGTTTTTTCTTTTCCTCTCTCCTTCCTCCATTTAACCATGTCCTTAGTCATTTCAGTATAAGAAGAAATTTGATTTGGGTATTTTTAGAATGTTGTTTGTTTTGAAAGCTACAGAAATTGAATAGTATTTGGGGTCTTTTAAAACTATAATTTTGGCTGAGTTATAAAGATAATCTGAATTATGTGTATATGTTTCCTTATTTTTGCTCTGGATAATTGCACAAAAATGTTTTTTTCTTTTTTCTAATCTGATTGCTCTATAGCACTAAGTCTTGCTAAGTACCTTTATATATTCTTTTTAATTAAATAATAAATCTTTTGCCTCAGTACTCTTCACCTAGCACCCTATTTTGCTTCTGCTGTGTCAATATCATTGATATCTTGTAATAATTTTCTTTTAACAAAGCTTTTATTCAGCTTCTCAGTTTAACTGAAGCCCAATAAGGTTATGAAAATAAACGCTTCATATTCTGATTTTAATCAGACCCTGCTTATTCCGGCTATATGGACTTATCTGGTAGTTCAGCTTTTGTAGTCTTTAAGTTAGTTTATATTTCATCTGAATTTGTGTTTAACTTTACCTTATAATACAACACCTTTCAACTGAAACTGTAGAGTAAAAATCAGCTCTAGGCTTCTATTTCTTAAAAAGGATTTGAAACAACATGTTCTTGAATGCTTCATCCCAAGATCCTACTCTGAAGCTTGGATAAAAGAACATGAAACAAAGCCTGTCTGAGCTGATCTGAGCTGAATAGTAAGGACTTCAATGGGGGCTTACAGTTGTCTCTGCTATCTACACAGATTTTGTGATGAGGGCTAGCAGGACCTTTCACTTCACCTAATTATTGGCTGTGGTGGTTGTAAATATTCTTAACAAGATTCTATGCTTAATCATGATATTCAAATCATAAATAATTATAAAAAATGAGACTAATAAAGGGAGTGGGTTTATCACATCTGGAAGGGCGTTAATAGTGCAAATTCAACTGGTCATGCTCTAGAGAAAGAAATTTCTGATATTAATATCCCCTGCCAGGACACCGCAAGCTTTGTATTAGAAGAAGATGACAGGACTGAATAAATGCAATGTCAAGCAGACTAGGAGTACACAGCAAATAGGCACAGCTAGGAGGTCATTTGGAAAGAGAACCAGCTGGATGCAGTTGGTGTGAGGGCACAGTGACAAATCTATCATCTGCCCACCAGCAGAGAAAAGACACAGCAGACTGGACTGACTTCAAAGTGTACCTGTATTAGTAAGCAGTTTGAAAAGCAATAGCTTAACTGGAAACTGCTACTCTATCTTCAATTTTTCCTTGTCTTTCCTCTCTGTCTCCAGTTCTTTAACCTGTCCTTTTCTCCTTATAGCCCCTACCCCAAGTTTTAAATATTACCCACAGTTCTTCAGAATAATCATTGTATAATTGTTATTCAGTAAATTGCATAAACACCTGCTAATATCAGTTTCTGAAATCGATTGTGGTCAATTTGTTTCCGAATGGCTAATAGGAATTGTAGTGATGTCTTCCTTCCCTGGAGTTTCAAGGACAGTCCAGCGCTAACTTACTGAGAACTATACTGATGATAACTAGGCAAAGAAGAAAATAAGTCAAAGAGAATAATTATCATGGCTGATGAGGTCCTGTGTACCAGGAAATTCAAAAAAAAGCTTTGTTATCTCTCAGGGTTTTTTTTTTTTTTTATGCTAATATGGATAAATAACAAATGTGCTAGCCTTCTTACCCTACCTTAACTTTCATGAAGATAATTATGGGTATGTGTACATATATTTAGAGGAACTGTGAACACTGTATACACTATTATCTATATTTATCTCTTCCTGTACATCTCCCTTAGGCCTTCCTTAGAAATTTCATTCTGAAATTCCAGTATATCCAGTAATTCTCATTCTGTCAGGTTAATGAATTCTCAGTGTGCAACACTGACGCTCTCTTCTATCTCTGTTTTAACTTATTATGTTATGTAAGGACCTTTTGTGAGTAGTACTAAAGAATGTATGTGATTCTACAGGGGCATTTTTAGGTTTTTTTACAATCAATTTATGTATTAAATATTGCACAATCTTATTCCTTATATCCAAAACTGGACCTCTACTTTTTTTCTGGCTAGTCCAAAAAAGCAAATCTATCTTTATTATGTATGTTTTTTCTGCATATTTATCTTGAAATTTTTAGTCAGTTTGCACTTGCCTGGTTGGCAGCCTATGAAGCTTATGTCTTTTCTGTTTTCAGAAAAAGGTACAGTAGATGCTTCTTAATCTTTGTTGTCCAAAGAAGCCAGCAAAATGCTTGGTCCAAAAAATACCAAAGGGATTTAGGAGCACAGATCTCTTGAGACTTGAAAGCTCTGACGAATAAAATATAAGCAAACATGTAATTCCATTCAAGTTACATGACAACTGCTTTTTAGATTATGCTCTTATCTAGACAGAACACTTCTTTGGTCAGAATGCAGTTTGTTTTCTCTTCTCCTACTAATCAGAATGTCTCATTAGTGCTCCAGGAGGCCATTTTAGCAATGTAAACATTCATCCACCGAAGTCAGATGTTTTCTTGGATTTCTAGTAGGTTTTACAACATTTAATTATTTTCAGTGCTTGTAGAATTTAGCAGTACCAATGAAAAAGGACAGATGCATTTTCAGTTATTTGGTATGGGCTCAAAATTTTCCTCCTTAAAAGAAATATAATTTTGATTCCTTAAAACCTTATATAGTGTTTGTCATATATAGCCCTTCATCAAATGTGTGCTGCAGGGGTTGCGAGCATCCTAGGTGATACACATTATTATTAATGACACTTGCTACTCACCTATGGGAATTGTCCTTATTTATGCTACTAGGCATCTATTAACATGGCAGGACTGGGGGACAGCAAGTTAAACAGGTCATATAATCAACATCTGCAAAAATAACTCATTTATCATGCCCGTGTCAAACTTGCCAGAAACATAACCTTTCTGGAAGCAAGAAAGAACCGCAAGAAAGGTTAATGGATTTAGAGAGCTATTGAAGTCTTAAAAAATAAGCGATTGCAACAATGAATTTAGTTAATATTTGCCATACTTTGTGTTCTCTGCTTGTACAGAGTAATTGAATAATCTGTTTGCCTTTTACTATAGCTGCATGACATCCTGTGGTGCAGCCATGTTCAATATGAATAAATGTTCTTGATAAATGCTGAATAGAAAAATGTGCTGGTGTGGAACCAATGAGTTGAAAAGCTCATTTAGGACCTGATTCTGTGAAACACAGAATGAGCCCTGCAAGTAGTTATTCTCTCAACTTGCATTACATTGAGAATTAAGAAGTGCTGTTTATCACCAAAGGTACTCAGCATCTTGCAGGATTAGATATTAATAAACAATAATTCTGATAAAAAAGCATGTCTTTACTTTTTCTAAATTGTCCTTCTTTGAAACTGAATTTGAAAACTTATGGGAAAAATAACTTAGAATATTCTGAAGTAAACTCTTATCTATCAAACTATACTGTTCAGTTTCACTGTCACTCTAGTTAGATATTCAAGATGCTACTGTGATTTGTTGCTGCTTCACTGGCTGTTTTATTGTCTTAATTTTAATTAATGATAGAAATGAAAAGTAACTATAATACAGCATAATACAAAAGCAGGATATTAGATGCATCAATCATGCATATTTTATTTCACTGGTATAACCAATTTTCTAATTTGCAAACTTAGATTTGCATACAGAGGCTCAAATTAAATGAGAATAGTTGTGAAGGGAAACTTCATCTTTGAAAGCTCATCTCATCAATAAATTAAGACTAGAAAACAGATGCACAGTGTGCCTCTGTCATGGTATTACTGAAAACTGCACATATTGAAAACTAATGCATGCTACGTTACTTTTATAAGGTCTCTGGGATTTTATGTATGGAACTATTGATTTAATTAGTACATTTTTACAGAAAAAGAAACATAATTAAGGAAACATTACATTTACCAAAGGTTCATTGACATGTATTTTTATAGTTTCTATTCAGTTTAATGTTATTCAGACTTTAATCAATAGATTAATGGATGGATGGACACACATTAAAAAAAGAACCTCTGCACTTCACAGGAAATGGAAGTACCAAACAAACAAGAGGATGTTCTTCTAATTGTTCCATTTCAGTTAGAAAGAACAACAACAACAACAAAAACTGTTAGTAACGCAGAATCCACTTCTCACAGTACTTTCAGAGTTAGGCATAGATAGCTTGCCGAGGAAAATATTTTTTTTTTATATTCTAAGTTAATGGATTCTGCATGGTAACCAAAAAAAGGCTTATGTGCTGCAAGTCAAAATTTGCAAAGATATTTCCAGCTGAAAATTTCATACACTGAAAGCAAATTAAATTCTACCATCATGTCAGGTATATTTGGTAGCTTCACAGGCAAAAATGAGGTATTTATGATTGGTTTAAATTTTTTTTAATGAAATAAATAATGCCATAAAATTGAAAATATTTTTGAATAATCATTTCAGATCAAAATAAAAGATTCTGAATATGTATTATGAGTTTATCCTTTCATCCTGACTTCAGAAATTTGTATGATTTCTCTTCTGTTAATTAGGCTATATTTCCTTTGATATGATGCTTTTGTTCTCTGTTTCTGTGTTTCTTTTCAGCAATGTATCTTTACTTCTAGTTTCTTTCTCATTTCCTTGTGTATTTCTGTGTATTTCTGGAGTGTGCTGCCTTGTATGCTCTTTCATTGGAGATGTACAAGCTATTCTTGATGGGTTTTGTGTAGTTACTTGAAGTCAGTTTTTCCTATGAGTCCGTGCTTGTTTGTTTATTTGTTCGTTCCTTTGAAGTTCTTTCTGCGGTGCTCTGCAGGCTGCATCTTTGGTAAAAGACAAGCAAGGAGCAGCAGCTTCTGAAGAGGAGTCTTCAAGCCCAAAAAGAAATCGGCATCTGTTTTGCTGATGAGTTCTCGGATGGCTCTTTAGTTGACCGTTTTACTGTTGTTTTGTACAGCAGTTATTTGTTGAGTTAATGTCACAAAACTTTGCTCTTCTCCTGACTCAGGAAGTGGCCACTGTCTTAAATATAAACAGAAAAGATAAACCACTTTGCCCTGCTGTTCTCAGCCCCAGTGAAAGGGTTTGTGGGCAAATTGCATAATGAGCCTGCTTAGAGTGACATTTTTCTTTGGAGATCTGTAGAGCCAGTTAAAGAAGAGCCTAGCTAGGCAAAAGGGATATATGGAAAATGCTGCTATGCAACTCCCAGTGAGTGAAGGCAGGGGAACCAGCACACTTTGCATAAGGCATTTACAGGTCCCCTAAGAAAGTCTGTAGCAAAATATGTAAGGCAAGATGCAGGAGAGAGGAGGTGATGCTGTAGAGTAAGTGGGATCCTCTTGACTCATTCAAGTGTGATAGACTGTTTCTTGAGCCACCACAGCAACTGTTGTTCAAAAACCAAAAGACAACATTTCACTCTACATTGTTAGATATAGAGGAGATGGCAGCTCCTTAACTTCTGAGGCTTATCTCCACAGCAAGGATAATAAAGTACCTATCCACATTTATTTTGTTCATCCACAACAGGGCTATTTTTATAGTAGTTTCTTAAGTTCACTTGATGTAGTATCACCTCCTGGGGATGCAGCCAACACCCCATTCCTGCATGATAACTCCCTACTCTTACACGTTATCTAGTACTGTATAATTACAGGAATGTCTTTAATGTTCACATGCTCTTGTAAGACAGTATTATTCTTTTATCTTCCTCGGTATCTCTCTTTTCTTTAAAAGTCATTGAAACTGTTAGCTATGTCTGTTCCAGGTCAAAAAGGCTAAAACATTTTATCTCACCTTGTTAACAATGTGGAGTTTATACGTAATTTTGTTGTGGTCTTTATAAACTTTGTTTTAACTTTTTACATTTTTGCTCTTGAAGAGTAATACAATATTTTCGTTATCTTTTCCAGTTTGGGGTGGTTCGAGGTTCTGAAGTGGCAATTTTTCTTTGTGAAACCGACATTCCATCTTTCAGGATTATCCATAACTGTGTTAGAGAATGCTCACAGATTTTTTTTTTTTTTTTTTTACAATATCTTTAATTTTTAAGTATGATGAATAATCATCTTTGCTGGGTTTTTTTGCTCAATAATTTTATTTTCCATGTAAGAAAACTAATGAAAAATATAAATGTAGTTGATTACTTTTAAGATCTGGTTCTGTAAAAAGAAATCCAATGAATTGTTTCTCTTTCCAAATACATTTATTTTGCAGATGACTATATGATTTATTATTATTATTCACTGCACAAATTGAAAAACTAGAGTAGTTTGAGTAAACCCCAAATTTCATTCTATTTTGAAATATCCAATAAATTTAGTGTTTTTAAAACTCTATTATATGCATATTATAATTCAAAATTAAAATTTTGTTTCAAATAGTTTGGAACAATGAGACATATTTAGCATTTTCAATTTGCTAGCTACATTCTTTTTCACTGAGAATAGTCTCAGGCCTCATAAAACTGTAATCTACTATGAGCCAAAATGTTTTTCCTATCTATAGTTAATTCTGTATGTTTTCAATCTTTTTACAGTTTACACTGAATGAATAAATATTCTTCAAATAATAACTAGTGAATATTCACAAGAAGATATCTGATAAACTGTGGGACAAGAGAAATGCTTGAGAGTTTCTGGAACTACTGAAAAACGCAATGGGAGTTTTTTCAAAATTTTTGTTTTTAATTTTTTCCAATATCTTTCATTTTCCTCCACAAGAAAATAAGATGGATCTGGTTCATGTGGAAGTTTCTGTTAATTATCTTATACATTGTTGAAGAATTTAATGGTTCATTGTTAACTTTTTACTTTTCCTGGGAGATATTTGGAAGAGAAAATGGAAATAAAGGAAAGACATGAAGAAGTATGTAAAAGTTGGTTTTGGTTGGTCAGCATAACATACTTAACTGTCTCAGGCTGGTGCTCTGAAATTCACTTCACTGGCATGCATAGGGGTGTCTTATCCAAGAAAACGCTGAAAGAGACAAATAAGAAAGGTTGTAATGTTGATGACAAACTGATGCAGAATAATAAAGAAACAAACTTGTGTTTCCTCTCAGCTATATTTTCCAGTGATTGCAAGCATAACTTAGCTAACAAAGCTTCACTGAAAAGAGAAAGTAAAAAAGAAATAAAAAGAATATCACTACAGGTAACAAATCAAATGCATTGATGACAGAACAGCTTATTAATAAAAATATATGTACTAATTTGTAGACTAATTTCCTGGACAATTTCGTCTGTACTTCTAAGGAAAGTGTGTGTATGTGTGTATATGTACATATATATATCTGTGTGTGTATATGTGTATGTGTGTGTGTTTGCTAATTAATAGCATTTTTTTCCAGAGATAAACAAATGAATTTAACAAGAGTTCTTAGTCTTCCTAATCTCAGTAATAATTAAACTGAAATATGGAAAAAAATGTATTTCCATACAACAAATAAGCCCCAAACAATGGATTTTTGAACTAGGTTAGCCTAAATGTGTTATTCTTTACTTGGGCTAAAATGCATGGTTAGAACATGATATTGCCACATATAAGTTGACTACTCCAAACTCTACTTCAACTCATTTCCACCATAACTGCTAATAATTGCTAATAATAGTTATTATGATAATAGTAAATGAACATAATAGAAGTTTTTAGGCAGCTTTTAGATTACTCTAGCAGTTGAACGAGAAATGACTGAGAAAGAGAGGAACAATATCATTAAGCACTGGAGCTTTTTGCAGTAGTTTAGTTATTTACAAAGGGATACAAAATGGTCATGGCCTTTCCAGTGAACAGGGAAAATGGCTAAGCAGGTAGCAAGCTGATACTATTACCTGATTGATTCATTTTACTACCACCTCCTGTGCCACCACAGTCGTCTGTCTAACTTTACCGCTTGGCCTTCTAGTTGCCATGAGCTCTTTAGGGCAGGGGCTACTATTTCCTATTGCTATTTTTTTTTCCAATGCAGAGAGGCTTCTATCATTGATTACTAGTACAAATACAATATTTCAAATATCCAGCAGGAAATTTAAGTATCGACCCTGTTCCAAATGCATGAAAATAGCTCATATGCTAAATTCTGCTAATGAATAACAATAAAGGCCCCCCAATGGTGAATGTTTTTAATCCCATTCACATATGGGATTATAGTAAACTGAAGATGCACGTTCTAAACTCTTTCATGAAAGCAGCTAGGGGATTAAAAGACTTTTTTGTAGTGATATGTAATAATATGTCAGCTTTTTTATCTGCAGTGTCCTCATCTCTTTCTGATACAGCTGGACTACGGGAAAATTATAAAGTGCCATTCACCTTTACTTATTTTTAGGTCTACTTTTTTTTGTCATCTTTCCTGACATCACTGTGTAATCTGCAGCTTTAAGCAAGATGCCAAAGGTAGTATGACAACCTTTCCAAACAAATGTGCTGTAAACAAAAGAAATTGGTTCCCTAGCAATAGGATCCACGTGAATTCTTTCTGAAAAACTTCATCCCCCAGTCAAGCTTTTTTCAATGTAGCGAAATGCCTGGGAGAAAAAAAAAAAGAATGAGAAAGGGCAATCAAATTGATTAGATGGAATGCAGCAAGGCGATCAAGTGCTTATATTCACCTCACTTGGAAGTATCTATTTTTTAACTACAGCTTAGTGAACGCTTACAAGAGTGCTGGTAAATGACAGACAAAAAATATTAATATATATAAAATGTTCATTGAGAATAACAGCAGTGGTCCACTATAAAGCAAACGAGAAAGCAAAAACTAATGAGAGAACAAAGGTAATAGTTCCCTGGTTTAGCCTCCTGTTTCAGATCTGTTGCTCCTTTAATTGACCCATTTAACTATTTACACAAATCTATTTATATCCATTCATACATACATGCACTTATGTATGTATCCGTACGTATAAGTATATGAGATATGTCTTTTCAACTATTCCATTATTTAACTTGTTGTTTAAGATACAAATTTGGAATGTTTTCTTTCCCTCCTTCTCCTCCCTCTCTCTGCCTCTCTTGCATCCAGCTGAGCACAAAGTATACCAAAGGCAGGGTAGACATGGCACATAAGAACTGGGGCAGAAATATGGGAAAGTACCCTGGTATAGTGCAAAGATACAGGATGCAATCTGAGATAATGTTTTGTTCCTGATACTATCCTGGCTCATAAACAGCTATGTAGAAATGACCACCTGAATTTATACCTCAGAAAGGCTGTATGGCTTGAGTAAAATGTAGTTGCAGATGCCTAACAAACTGAACCTGCAAGCCAAATTTTGTCATTCTCTAATGCCTTTAATTAATATACAAATTATTTTAATGGGCAATACAGTAGTACAACTGACTATTTTCAAAATGTCACTGACTTTAAGCCTCCATCTATACTGTTTACATACATCTGTCTCATCTGTGATTAGACTTGTGTCCTGACATGCCTGGCCAGCATTTCTGTTGTTTGAATGAGTTGTGTGCCATTTAGATGCTGCCCTGCAATTCAGACAAAGCTCTATTTCAGGGTTTGTTTTCATGTTTCTGGTTTGTAAATCTATAGAAAGAATATAATAAATATATCATGTACACAGCAATAATTTTAATTAGGAAAGCTGTAGCAGTATGAGCCACACAAAAAGAAAAATCAGCCCAAAATTCTGACATATATTTTCATTTTTCTCACTAAGATCAAACCTGAAAAAGTAATCTTCTGTTTTTTAATAGTTTACTTACAAGTTGTGATACACTGTGCAAGCCAACAATACTTTGTCACAGGTGCACTGACAGAAGATGTCATTTGCAATGATTGCTAGCATCCTGTCAGTTCATTTCAATGCTGTCAAAGTCAATTATCTATTGCAAAGATGGTTGGTGCGACTGTCATTGACCAGAAGTAACTGAATTGAACAATATAAGTATCTGACATGATACAGCAAAGCCTTGGAGCCAGTTCGCAGACTGCAAGACCTTCATGCTTAACTGAAAAATATTGATGTAAATACTAATAAGCCAAATGCATGCCAGCTATGGAGACCACATAGGAACTGTACGATCCCAAATGCTTATTAGGTTAAAGACAACATACTCTTTAACTCCATAGACAGTAGAGTGAATAGCATGTTATTTTTCAGAGATATTTCATATCTGTTTGATTAGTACTTATCATTGGAACATTTTTGTATATACTTTAAAATGGTCAAGAGAATTAGCCAGACAGATCCTAGATAAAACTCCTTCAATGTAAATGGAATAGCATCACGATAGTAACTGACTCATTATTTATTAATGTCTTTGTTTATATTTATATGATACTTATATAACATTCACAAGGAGAAATAAGGACAAGTTGAAATGAGGAGTCCTTTCTAGAACTCCTATTTAATTAATATGAGACCAGGCTAAAACTCAGATTAAATATTCAGCTCTAAAAATCTTTTCTTGACAGCCAACTTGATCAGATTCCAAATTTCTTGCCCAGATCTGTGCTTTAAAATATGTGGAGGAAGGGAGAGCTAAGAGCAGGGAAAAAGCAGCAGTAAAGCATGGGGTACTCATTATCTATTTAGACCTTAAGTGAAATGTATATAATGCAGGGTGTGTAACACCTAATGTTCAGTTTTGTTCCTTAAAGCATAGTCTACAGTCTCGACTAGGCTATTAATGTCCCTAGGTAATGGCTGGGAAGCGCTGGATGATGAGAACAGTCAGAGCAGACGCCACGATGGAAAGGACTAGGGAAGACCCAGTGGGAAAAGCTGAGCGCCCAAACATGACCTTTTGTCTGATTTTGGCTCAGCTGCATTTCCTGGAGAAGTGCTTTCCTGCAAATCTTATGATTTGCACAATGTACCAAAAACATGGCACCTGCATCCTCCCCTCACCAATACTTATATAGTTTTTTATAACTTTATAAGTACTTTTTTTCAAGTACTTAAAGCTTCTTTAGTTTAGATGACACCTCTCCATTCCCGTTTTTATCACTAAGGCAGTTAGTTCAATGCTCACACAAGGCACAGTTAAAATTTCTTTCTCTGCCTGAGGGACACATACACTCCCAGATCAAGGGCATTCTCACTCCTTGCTTTTGAAACTGTTCCATTTTTCATGCAATAATCAAAGACCATTGCACCAAAGACAGAACGAAAGCGAGGGAGAAAATATGCATGCGTGTGACTTTCTAGCTTACTGATTAAAGCTGTCACTCAGGGGAAGAGAAGACATTTGTGTTTTAGTTTCTGCTCCAGTGGCTCTGTGGGTTTTTTGCTATTATTTTTATTTAGTATTTTTATTATGAAATCATCTAATATGCTTTAGAGCGGGGGTTTCCATCAATTTATTTCCAGCAGCCCGGAATAGAGGTTCCTGACACTTTGCCCCTGGCCCAGTGGCCACAGAATATGAATATACAAGCTAAGTCTTAATGAGAACCTATGCCTCAGAAGAGTTACTGAGTCACAAGGCAAATCAGGCACATTCACTCTTACTTCACCTTTCTGACCAAATTAATCTGACATTTTTCTGGAAAGTGCAGTGGTTTCCAAAGTAATGATATAAAGTATTTACACCTTACAATATCCTGAATAGAACGTATTTAAGCGGAAGAATGATTTGAAAACAAGCTTTTTAAAATCATAAATCTGAGTTCTAACTGTTTAGTTATTGAATTAAAATATGGTGATGCTGCTATGGAACCTGTTTTGATTAGGTCTTTTGGGCAACACAGGACATACATAGGACATTCAGGCAGCATAGAAGAAAGCCAAGTCTGCAGATCCTGACAGAGGTAGATGAGAGTTACGTATTGGTCAATAAGCTCTGTGAATGCTGCATTGAACTCCTGTGGGACATGCCCAGAAAAGAAGAATAAAGCATCTATAATACTGTAACCTAAACAAAAAAAAAAGAAAAAAAGTCTTCTCCAGGATTCAGTGCCATTGAACAGGAGCTTTGAAAAATGGCAGTTTTGGATGTCAGTGACCAAAGTTAGAATAAATTGGAATATAAATGTCTGTATTCTTTTGTATTTGATGACTTTAAAATCAAAAACCAAAATCTTTCAGCTCTAATGTGACAGTCATTAAAATGATGAAGAGTCATGCCCTGTTCATTTATTATTATACAGCACAAGTCTGTGGGAGCTACTAGTGAAAAGCTGTAAATCTATCTATCTTGTGAAAGCCGATAAATAAATAAAACCCAACAGTCTGCTCAGCTGGCATGCTTTCCGAGCTGGTGTCAACTGGAGAAAATGGAGTAGAAGTAAAGAAAGATTGGTATGAGTCGTTTGGTTAAGTGTGGAAGACAAAATAAGCCAATAAAAAATAAGAAAGACAATCATCTAGTAAATTCTTAGGGAAATCTGAGAAAAAATCTAGAAAATCTTAGGAAGTACATTTTTTTCCTAGGCGTTATCAAACAGTTATTATTTGGATGTAAGAAATCAGTCATTTCCTTATATGGAGAAAAACTGTTTAGCCATGGACTTAATAGCTATTGCTTATGTGTTATCTGCAAAACTCGTATAGCTCCTCTGTATTGCTCAGAAGAAAGAATAAAATATTCAGTGAAAGAAAGCTGTATGCATATGGCATATAGTTTAAAAATACACCATATAGCACCTTTGCCAAAGGTCCAATAGTTCAGCATTTTTTTCCAGAAAAAGACATTGTCTCATGTATCAGAGATCCTCAAGGACCAAAAAAAAAAAAAAAGTTTTGTAAGTTGTAAGATTTTTTTCTTAGAAAATATATATCTAGGGTGATGATTGCATCAAGCATTTTTACTCTTAAAGTCCATGATGCAGCTGTACTTCAGTGTCAGTGCTAGAATAAGGACACCTAGATAAGGTGCATTTAGGAAGAGCAAGAGTTACTTTTGTCTTGTAGATAACTCCAAATGCTGGCATTGGGTGTATTTAATCCTGAATATTAAAATTTGAAAACAAAATAAAAAGAACCAATTTGATCCAAATTCTATTGAAATTAAAAACAATAATAATGACAGGTTAGTGGGGACTGGATTATGCCCAGTAGTAAGAGAGCATACTTAGTACCTCCAGCATTTAACAGGCGCTTCTTGTGTAAACATATAGTAAGCGAAAGTCCTTGCACCAGTAAGCTCAAAATTATTGAAACAAACCAAACTGGAGATGTAGAGCGCAAGGAGAAAAAGTGATACATAGGGAGGTGAAGTCATTTGTCCATGAGCAGGAGCTCAGTGGGAAAATTAAGAATAGAATGCCAGCTCCTCTTTTCTGTGGCTCTGCAGCTGCCCATTTTGTAAATTAGAGACTTAATGTCACAATCAGCAACCTCCTGTTAAAAAAAAGTCACAAAGTACTATGCACCCTGGAAGTCATACATCAGAGTAATGCTTACCTATCTAGAATGAATGTGAAACCCTATCAAGGGAAAATAACCTGATGCCAACAGTCAAAGATGAGTTATACTCCTGCAGATTTTAACTTCTCCCAAACCCAAAAAGTGATACTTAAAAATGACTTCAAATCCGTTCCTCTGAGACAAGGGTGATGGATACATACATTCACTGAAAGGAAAATATGTTTCATAAAAATCCAGACAAAACAATCAGAAAAAGGCAGCAGCCTAGTGAGCAATGGGATTAAATAAAAAGGTAATAAAACTTAAATAAAAAGTAGAAATTCAATTCAGAAAACAAACACATGGAGAACAAAATTTTCCAGTAAGTTTTTATCCTTTGTAATTTTTGTGAGAGTAAGGAAAGCAAAATATCAGAAGCCAAAAAAGCTATCGCTTCTTTAGAATAATATGTATTTTTTTGAAAGAAAAATGTGGTGCAGATGACAGTCTATGGAATATATTGGAGGATAAAATGCTATGAAACATGGAAGAATGACCACTGCAGCATCTGAAAAGTGTAAGGAATAAATCCAGACATATCATCTCCTTATCATCTACAACCTTGAATGTATATTTTGTGTGCCACACTTTCAAAACACCACACTACTGCAGTTTTGTGTACAAGGAGATTTAAAGGGCTGCATATGTAGTTCAAATTTAATGTGTTTCCACACTACATTTTCCTAGTGGAAATATTTGAAATTACTATTTGTGAAGAATAAAGAGGCTGGATTCAGTACCAGTAGATATGGCACGGAAGCTATGGGAGACCTTCAGCCCTCTGGAGCCACAGCCAGACAGAAGGGGAGGTACTGTAATGGTGCATCCAACGGCACTAGTCACTGTTGTTTAGATAACTAAATTGAGCCCAAAGAGTCAGAGAGAAAAGGTTTTACTGTCATCTCTTTAAGACAGCTTTAGAGTACAAATTCAAGCTTGAGCAGACCCTTCAGTCTTTTCGTGGCTGTCGATTTCAAATATTTTGTATACTGGTTAATAGATACCTTTCACTGCGCTGTCGGCAGCTGTAGAGAACTTTGTCACCAAGATCCCAGAAAGTCCCCAGAACCTGTGACCTAGGTACTCTTTCAAACACACTTGCTGTAGGACCGTTGTTTGGTGACAGGGAGGTGATGAGGAAATATTCATTGCTCCATTTATATCAATGTGCTCTATTTTATTATACCATTTGTTAAACTCAGATACTCTTATTTTCAGTTCTTAATGGTGACTGAATTAAGTCTCTCTGAATGAAGCCAAGCTGTTTTATAAAACACTACAATAGATTCTAGCCTCTTATCTTAACTAGAAAATACCTTTACAGAAGAAATGATTTGATCACATCCAGTTCAGCCAACCAAACTACCTAGGCAGCATTTTTCCATCAAATAGTAGATGTATTTCAGTGAAGACATTGGGGGACCAAATAACTTCCTTCTGTGACTTGCTATGAGGGTCTAATACAACCTCTGCTTTTTATTCTATAAGAACAACTAATTCTGTTATTGTTCAAACAGCTATACATTGAGAGCTCGTGATTCTTTTCATATTTTTTTCCTGATTATTCAAGAAAAAAGTAATCAAAGAAATGATTGAAAAAAAACAGCAAATTGTTGCATGGTTTGCAGTCAAATTGTTTTCGTGTATTGACTCCCATCTTTTAAAGTATAACTTAGAGAAGAATGAACATACCAAAGCCTGAGACTTTCGTCTTCAGCTGAATTTCAAACCCTACTTTAATTCTCACCTTTAAATCTTTTAATTTCTGCAGACTCTTACTTGTAGTTATCTCTTTGGTTTTCACTTTCTTTTCAATATAACTTTTACTTGCTCCCAAAATTCTGTTGATTGACATCAACAATACGTATATTGTTTAGAATGGGAAATAACAGGAGAAGGGCTTGGGTATACACCATTACAGCGCTAAATTCTGTAAGAGCTGAGAAGAGTGAGCTTGCTCACCACAGACAGCTTATAATCTTGTTCAAAGGAAGCATTACTTTGCTATGTGCTTTGTATAGTCATCGTACACTGTCTAACCTGAGATAGCATCTGCGTTTGAAATGACAGATTCCTGAGTTCACTATACAAGCAGGGAAGGAGAGGAATCACTAATTCATGTGCCACTCACTCCTTTATCTAAGGTATGCAAACATATCTATAACGATGTACTTAACTGTTTTCAACAGTAATTTCCACTAAAATTAATTCAGACTAAATCAGTCATGTAGCAAGTCTACAAATTTCTTTCTTTCTCTCTTTCCTTTTCTTTCCTTTTTTTTTTTTTATTTTTTTAATCTTTCTGTAGCTTTTTCTTGACTAGTCCAGGAAATTAAACAGGAAGTCAGCCCTAGGAACAGAAAGCACCAGTCCTTTCATAACAATGCTATGGAAAGCTCTTTTTTTTCTGTAAAAAGTTCCTTACAGAACACACATTTTATAGGATTTGCACTGATGAGGAGGGAAGTTGTTTGGGCACTAGAAACAGATTTTCACGCCAATAAGAACAGAATCAAGAGACGTGAAAATAAAGGGTTGGGGTTTTTTCCCCCTATTCAAAGCAGCACTTAAAGGCAACATTGGCTAAGTCTTTTGGCTTCCTGAAAAACTGATGAAAAGCTGATATATGTCTGTACGTTTACACTTATAAGAGGAACAGTTCTCTGCATTTCTGACAGACTGTTTCTCTTCTTGGAGAGCTACCTATGTGCAAAATTCTTTTGCTAATGTTCTTGATAATGTTTTTTCCTAATGAATGCATGAGAAGCTGCCACATCTACAGGCATATCATTTGCTTTTTTTTTTGTTTCCTGATGCTTAGTCTTGTGAAATAGCATGCAAAGATTTCCATGAGACAAGATAACAAAAATCTGCCTTGACAACCAAAGATAGAACTACTGATGCAGAAAACGACTAAACTACTGATTTTATTATGTCACCTGAACCTTGAAGAAAAAAGACGTGGGTCTAAAAACTCCATGAGTATCCTAGGACAATGGAAAAAGAATTTAGGAAAACTAAAACAGAAATAATTTGACTATCTCTTCTTTCTTATTTTTCTTTAATTGTCAGAAGTATTTTTGCTGATGATGAAAGAAAAAAAGGAAAAAAAGAAAACCTCTTGGAATAAAATATCAGTGAGGAAGTCTAGATGTTACTGTAACAGAATAAATGGTTTTCAAATTTTCACCCACTCCATTCTTTTCAACTTTCATTTCGAATCATCCTGGTAAGACATACACTTACACTATGCTATATAATTTCATTGCTTCATTCTGAAATTCAAACCATAAAATGGTGAAAAATATCTTTCATCAGGCATTGATTTCTGTAAGTGAAGAAAGTAGTTATTGCTTTGGAATAAGCTTCATTGCTTCTTTCTTGATTAATTTTAGGCTTTAACACACATTTCGGTTCGTATGCTTTAAGTAGTAAGATGGAATAAATTATATGTGTATGTTTAATATATGCAATAGCTAATTTAAGTTTAAAAAAAACACACATAAAAAGAATTAAAATTTATACATTCCTTACCTAAAGCTGAGCAACCCCTAAGGTCTGTATTTCCCTATAAATGAAATCAGTTGAGTGGTACAGTAGAAAGGAAAAACTTGAAAATAAAATATAAAAAGTGCTAGAAGGAATGTAAAGCAGAAGGGAGGGAACTGCAGAAAATAAATACAATGTCAATAAAGTGCATGAAAAAAGAATGCTATAGCAAAAGGGTACTTTCCAAATCAACTTATCAAAGAAGGGTTATAAAAAGTAATATACAAATACCAAACATAACCACAAAAATTCAAGCATTTTTGACTTAGCAGATGAGTTAGAGAGCTTTTCGTTGATGAACTAAAAATATTTATAATAATTTTCAAAAAAATGCAAACGTGATCCTATCCTTTCATCTTAATTTCTTCTTAATATAACACAATGTTTAACGGAGTGCAGATTTTTATTCGAGAGAGATATAAATTGAATGCATAATTCTGAAATTTTTCCTCTTCTCACATGAGATCAGCTGCTTGAGGATAAGTTTTCTATCCACATTGTCCTTTGTCTTTAGCTAATTTAACTGTAGTCTCTGGAGCTTTGACTCATTCACTTTTCATGAAAATTTGTGCAAGAGGAAGAGAAGAAAAATGTCCAAGCATGTTTATTTCTATAAAAACCTTATTCAGACTCAGCCAGTGCAAGATCATGCAGTTTGTCTTAGTTTAGAAACTAAATTTATCTGTAGGGTGCTATTCTTTACACATGCTTTGAACATTGATTTCAACCTTTATAAATAATGTCCTAAAATAATTCTATATACAAAAGATCTATACTATACGGTATAAAATAGCATAAATTACATATGTTTGTGAATAAATGTATAGAATTTAATAAAGAATTATTCTCTTACTATAAAATTCTATAATTTTCTGAAATTTGTGGAAATACCACTTTATTTCTTCTAAGGAACAAATTTCCCATCTACATTCTAATGTATATTCAGAAGAATCTTATTTATTTATTCCTACAGTTTCCAATTAGTTATACTTTCTAACTTTAGTCACTTTAATATTTATAGTTAAGCCCTCAGATGTCTTAGCCAGGCCAAAATGCCATTGTACTGGAAGATATAAAAATAAATATATTAAATGATCATTTCTGTCTGTTTGAGATTTACTTTTAATCTTCAAGGCTAGTGAGAAGCATTTCTAGTTAGACTTATATAGTTTTGATTTCAAAGAAAGGTTAACGAAAATATAAAAAACCTAAAAGCTTTCTTAAAACTTCAAAATCTTTAATCATCAAACAAACAAAAAAACACATTTTCATCAGAAATGCTACTATACTTACTTGCAGAGTTGTAGTTTGAGTACCCAGTCTCTTCCATATCTCTGGCCAGCCTAGTCCTCCTACAATGAAGTATGTTTTCTGTTTTTATCAGCCATCATATCTAATCTTGGAATCTTAAATGCAGTGCATAATTAGAGGAATAATCTTGCTGGAATGTTTTGACTGAAACACTGAAGTTAATTTTATTTGTTTATTTTCAGAGCCAAATTGACAATGTTTTAAGGTGTTTGGTGTTTCACTTAAAAAATCCCTCACAATAAGTAATCATTTACAAAAAAAAACACGACTATTTTATTCTGAAAAAAATTGGCTGAAAAATCCAGTACTACTCTTTGTATTCTATAACACATATCTGAATATAGTTATAGATATATATACAGCTCACATAGAGAGGAAAAATTACTAAAACCTGTAAGTGCAATATGGAAATTCAATTAAAAGGAATGATAAATATTCATTCGAGTTTTTCTAGTTCTAAATAATGACTCCATAAGGAGCTATCGTAAATCAATGAAAAATTCCATGTCCAAATCAGTTATTTTGCCACAGTCATTTATGAAACAATAAAAGTACTTGACTACTGCTCTAAGGTAAGTGTTTTTTAATCATTTTTTTCAAAATCATTTTACCTTAATGAAATTATCTTTAATGCCATTACATTTCAGTATTGCTTGTCAAATCTAATCTCATAAGATGATCATTCAGGAGACTGAAAGTAAGTTTCAGTCCTCTTCTCTAGCTGGAAAGTTTTCAATCCAAAACTGAGTGTCCTTTCTCCCCTAAGAGTGTTTTAAACATTGAGTAAGAGATATCTGTGAAGGATTCTCCTATTGAAATTGTTCTAAGTTGTATTAAAATGCTTAAATACTTATTTATCCATAGACTAGAACCTAGAAACTCTAGAAATGACCAAAGGGAAAGCTTCATCAAAAAGATAATTCTCATCATCTCTACCTTAATGAAAAGCTGCAAGCTAAAAATATTTCTAACAGGAACGACAAAGGGGTAAACAAGAAAAAAGGCCAAAATATGCTTTTCTTAGCTGCAGTGCTCTTGAGAAAGACATAAATTCAGTTCAAAATCTTTTTCTAAAGATCTAACTTGAATTTCTTTTCTTTCAGCTATGTGTCATGGCCAGTGGTTCAGAGCTGTTCTCCCAAGCTCAGCAGGTAATGATTTAAATTATGTAAAAAACGGTAACTGAAGATTTGATATCATTCCAGTCTGTTTCTGGAGTCTTATATATTGTAGTGAAGTGCTTTAAATGCTGCACAGCCAGGCAGCAGGGAAATATCCCGGCTGAATGAATTGGGTCTAAATGTACTATTCCATTTTCATCACTTTATTTCATTAAATAATTGAAAAGAAAATAGTTCATTAAATCCAAAATGATACCTATTCAGACCATTGCTTCAATGAAAAAAAAAAAGGAAAAAAATATGGGAATAAAATAAAATACATTTTTTTTCTCTCTCTCCTTCCCTGCTCTCTCCTAATTTTGCCTTCAGCGACTGACTGGAAAATTAATTCTTCTCACATCCTTGCCTCTACATTTCAGATCTTCACTCTAGACCTTTTATTTTGCCACTATGGTATATTTTGTGCAGTCTCAATCTGACATCTGTGTTAGTATAGATATTGTCCTGAGTTTGGCCTTCAAGTGTTTTCCATTTTCAAAGTACTTTACAGATGTTATGCAGTTAATCACGGAATCACAGAATCACAGAATCTTTTAGGTTGGAAGGGACCTCTGGAGATCATCTAGTCCAACCTCCCTGCTCAAGCAGGGTCACCTAGAACATATTTCTCAGGATCACATCCAGATGGGTTTTGAATATCTCCAGCGAAGGAGACTCCACTACCTCTCTGGGCAACCTGTGCCAATACTCTGTCACCCTCACAGTGAAGAAGTTTTTTCTCAGGTTCAGAAGGAACTTCCTGTGGTTCAGTTTCTGCCCATTGCCTCTTGTCCTGTTGCTGGGCACCACGGAGAAGAGGCTGGCCTCATCCTCTTGACACTCCCCCTTCAGATACTTGTACACGTTGATGAGATCGCCTCTCAGTCTTCTCTTCTCCAGGCTGAACAGGCCCAGCTCTTGCAGTCTTTCTTCCTAGGAGAGGTGTTCCAGTCCCTTCAGTATCTTTGTAGCCCTCTGCTGGACTCGCTCCAGGAGTGCCATGTCTCTCTTGTACTGGGGAGCCCAGAATTGGACACAGTACTCCAGGTGAGGCCTCCCCAGGGCTGAGGAGAGGGGCAGCATCACTTCCCTCCACCTGCTGGCAACACTCTTCCTAATGCACCCCAGCAGACCATTGGCCTTCTTGGCCACCAGGGCACACTGCTGGCTCATGCTTAACTTGTTGTCCACCAGCACTCCCAGGTCCCTCTCTGCAGAGCTGCTTTCCAGCCGGTCAACCCCCAGCCTGTCCTGGTGCCTGGGGTTCTTCCTCCCGAGGTGCAGGACCCTGCACTTGCCTTTGTTGAACTTCAGGAGCTCTCCAGCCTGTCCAGGCCCCTCTGAATGGCAGCACAGCCTTCTGGTGTGTCAGCCTCTCCCCCCAGTTTAGTATCATCAGCAAACTTGCTGAGGGTGCACTCTGTCCCTTCGTCAAGGTCATTGATGAATATATTGAACAAGACTGGACCCAGGACTGAGCCCTGGCGGACACTGCTAGCTACAGGCCTCCAACGAGCGAGACTCGACGCCACTGACCACAGCCCTCTGAGCTCGGCCATCCAGACAGTTCTCCATCCACCTCACCGTCCACTCATCTAGCCCACACTTCCTGAGCTTACCTAGGAGGATGTGATGGGAGACAGTGTCCAAAGCCTGGCTGGAGTCCAGGGAGACAACATCCACTGCTCTGCCCTCATCTACCCAGCCAGTCATCCCGTCAGAGAAGGCTCTCTGATTGGTCAAGCATGATTTCCCTTTGGGGAATCCGTGCTGACTACTCCTGATCACCTTCTTGTCCTCCAGATGCTTAGTGAGGACCTTCAGGAGGAGCTGTTCCATCAGCTTTCCAGGGATGGAGGTGAGGGTGACAGGCCTGTAGTTCCCCAGGTCCTCCTTCTTGTCCTTTTGGAAGACTGGCGTGACATTGGCTTTCTTCCATTCCTCAGGCACCTCTCCTGATCTCCAGGACCTTTCCAAGATGATGGAGAGTGGCCTAGCGATAACATCCGCCAGGTCTCTCAGCACTCGCGGTTGCATCCCGTCAAGGCCCATGGATTTCTGCATGTCAAGTTTGCACAAAAGCTCTCTAACCTGATCCTCCTCGACCAAGGGAGAGTCTTCCTTTCTCCAGACTTCCTCTTTTGTCCCCAAGGTCTGGAATTCCTGAGGACTGGCCTTAGCAGTGAAGACTGCTAAGTCTGTAATAATAGTTCTGTGTTATCCGTCTAGAGAAAAACATAAGTGATAAAGAGTTGTAATGACATCTCAAATTTGCACAGTAGTTGACAGAAATGAGTGAAATAGCAGGAAAGACTTTCCTATAGCGCTTCAAAAGTCTAAGCTTATTCTACTCTTTGAATCTTGCAGGCTTTAAAATTCACTACATTTCTGCTTTATTTTTTGTTTTCTTTTACCTAATGTTTTAGTCAACATATTTATTAAAACTACCAACCTCCTTTTTAAGTGTAATATATTTTTAAAATATTTAAAAGAAGATATTGTATACATATATCTTCATACTTAAAATTATTCAGTCATTTGAAATTTCCAAGTCCTATTAAGAGTTATCTTTTTTACATAGTTACCACACAGTGGAATCAGCTTTTATTGCAGTAGAGTAGAATATCACAACACTAATTTTGTTGATCATATACTGGTACTTATCTGGAAACGCTATAGAACTTTTTGGGGCATGAGAGGTTGTTTTATTCTTTCACAACAACAAATGGAGTTTTTCAGTTTTTTATTTAAGCTCTGCAAGAAATATTTTTGGAAAACAGCATCACTGAATGCACTTGCTGAAAGATGGTTTTCCGGCACCAATATTGGTGGTGAAACACCTTTTTCTTTTTAATTCCTATTTTAAGTGAATTAAATGCAAAAAAAATCCTTATTTTTCAAAATTTTCTTCATGACAGCGTGATTCCTCTGGACTTCTGAAATATTTTTTTAGATTGCTTGTCTAACACTGTTGGTCTCTAGACTATTATGATATGAATCTATTATTTTAGACACTACTCCGGCTATGTGGGTTCTATATTTCAAGATACATTAAAACAAAACTTATTACTAGGCTCTGTTCACTCCTCTTCTGCTCGTGGTACTCAGTAATGAGGTAAAAAGGTGATTATGGGGGTTAAGTTTCATTTCTGCTTTTTTTAAGCCATTATGTTAACAGTATAATGAGACATATCTTATTAAGAGGAAAAATTACAGTTTTGTATCTTACCCCCTGAAATCAAGTGCTTGCTATGAGATTACCGCTATAACTGCTAGGCTCGAATTACACTCCTTTCTACCTGCTCCCCTACATTTTTTTTTTTCATAGCCTATCTCGGTTTCAATAGAAAACATATTGATCCTTTGTATGTTTTCAGAGTATCTCATTCACAGATTCTACAGGAGTTTCATGGGCTGGAGAAGAAAAATATTTGGCTCTGGTGTAGGTCTAGATGTTCTCATTTCTAGGCCCTTATCTAATAAACTTATCAGCCAGCTATTATACCAAAGATTGATGTTGCTGCTTTTGATATTGAATAATCAGATGTGATATTTAACTCTTAGTTTCCAAGTAACTTTCAGGTTGATCACAGAAATGCCTTTTAGCACAGCCTGGTTATGGCATGGGAGAGAGTAGTCAGTCTGTATTTATTCCTTTACCAGGACTTCAACCACTCATTTGAAGCAGGATTGTCATCAGTGATAGATCAGGTCAGTCATATTTTTTTCACTAAGTCTTAATGGATTTTTCATGGATCCAGATTTCGTAGTCTCTCTAGGCAAGCTGTTTCAACACTGCTCTGTCTTTTAGAGGACTTTTTTTTTCCTGTTGTCCAGCCTCAACTTCACAGGGCAAAACTGGCTTTTGTCTCTTGTTATATTGTTTGCCATCACTGGAATGAGTATGGCACCATCATATTCGTTAGCGCCGTTAAAAGAATTTCAATTTGTATTCAGTTGCCTGCTGATTAGCTTCTTCATCAGACTAAACAATCCCAGCACCCTCAAACTCTTCTTACCTGTCATATGATCTAGGACGCTGACCATTTTATTGTCTCTCTGTTGCAGTTTCTCCAGTTTCTGAACATCTCTTAATAATAACTCCCTTAAAATTTCTGGCTAAGCCTCTTAATGTGGCCTAGACACAGTTTTTGATATTTCTAATGAAAACTCACTGTTGACTTATAATCAGCCACATTCAACCATATTACATTCACAATAACCCTTAGCCTGTCAATTCCCAGCGCAAACTGATAAGTGAGAAGTACTTATTGGACAAAAACAAATTTTCTGACATTTTATGAAAAAATAATAATTCAGCTTTGTGGAGTTCTGTGACGCGCCACTAGAGGGGCGTGCGGGATTCTTTCGTATTCTGGGATTAGTTGCACTGAACTCGAGAGATCATTCTTTGTCAGATGTAAGAATTTATTAGATCTAAGCGGTTCTACACATATGACGGACACTGGACAATACTAAAGCATTAACAGCAGACAATCTACAAGTATAACAAAGCTAAGAAGTATAGTAAAGAATCAAAAACACACACATATCAGAGCTCTATGGTTAAGCCACGGAAGCACAGTACAATGACTGCTCTCGGATGCACGGTATAGTGACCGCTCTCGCCCTTTCCTTGTCCTTATGGGCCACCCCTCCGGTAGAGTTTTCCCCGGATTGTTCTCACCACGCTCGAGCTGCGCCAAGAGGATTCAGGTTCTCTCTGGCAGTTGGCATCGGGGGCGTCCCCGCTGACGGGCGGGTTGTCGGGTCCGCAGGCCAGCTGACGGTGAGTCCGAGTCCACACAGAGGTATGTGGCTTACTTCCTTTCATCCCTCCCGGGCTTAGTTCATTAATCAGTGCCAGACCATAGCTGGACAATGGAACAGACGGTCTCAGGTGATAACAGTATGGATGCCGACAGGATGGTCAACAGGATGCTTATCAGTACATTCAGCAGCTATCAGTGCGCATGTTTAACAGTTGCACCTTTAACAGCTATCAGTGCGCACAGTCAGCAGCTATCAGTACGCACATTCAACAGCTATCAGTACGCAATTCCAAGGTACCTAGATGCTTACAGTGTGAGTCTGCGGTGTCACTTCTCCTTTGCTGACTAGGTTTGCTCTGCACTCATGCTCTGCACTCCTGAGGCTACGGCAACCCCACAGTGTGGTGGCTCTGGCCGTGGTGCACCCGGGGTTCCTAAACTCTTGGGGAGCACCCCAGAGCAAACCCCTCTTCTACGGGCTGCACCATCCTGAGTCCCACATTTGCCTGTGTGGTGCCTATCAAGTTCTGCACTTCTTGTTATATCTAGGACAAATCTCCTGTCCTACTCTTTTCCTATGATAAATTTCCTGTCCTAATAGTGAGACCTGGGATCCTCAAGAAAATGTAAAAAGACCACACTCAAGCATGAAATTTTATTGCTAGAAAGACCAGTGTGCAAATATAAGAGGCTAAGACATATAAGAAGGTAACAGGGGCTACAATTATGCCTTTGATAGCTGACAGTCCCCCTTTGTGGTGGGTTGTCATGGATAGGGCACAACTAGGCCTCTCCCACTGGAACTGTGTCCAGCTAGTCACCTTGGAGCAGCCTTTTGCCCTTTTCTAGGTTCCAGAACTCAGTATGGGGGTCTCTGAGGTCACCAAAGCCTCTGCCACAGGCCTGGAGATGAAACTGTAATAGTATATTCCTGTGGCTACTGTTTGAGGAAGTAGAAGGCCCGCAGGTTTGTGCCCATATAGGCTCTATATAGGGAACATGTTATAGAAGTTTAGGACAAAAATACCGTGGTAATAAGGCATTCCCAAGTCCAAAAGGACCCAGATCACACAATATACCATGGTATCCCATCCTAGATTTGGCTGGGACTTTTAAGAGCATCAGAAATCATACATTAACTGTTTGGTCAGAACGTATTCAATGAGGCAAAATAGGCAAACCACCCCACTGGGCTGGAACTGGCCTAAAAGCTGCCATCATCATACTGTTGATAAGAGGATGTTGCATCACTACAGACAGCAGGAAGCATATGGCAATGGTAATATCACATCATACCCAGGTTCAAAGCAAAGATACTCTATCATGTATCTCCTGACACCTTTCCTGTTCAACTTCTTTATTAATGTCGTGGAGGAGAGGACAGAGTGTATTCTGGTCAATTTTGCAGGTGACATCAGATCAGGAGATGCTGTTGTCATTCTCAACAGCTGTCATGCAGAGGGACCAACACAGGCTGCAGGCCTGGGCTGACAGCAACCTTATGAATTTCAGCAAGGACAAATGCAAAATCCTACTCCTAGGAAGGAGGAATACCCTGCAATGACACAGGCTGGGGGCACACAGCTGGGGAGCAGCCCTTTGGAAAAGGCCCTGGGTGTTCAGCAAGCTGCACATGAGGCAGCAGCGCCCTGACTGCAAAGATGGCCAACAGCGTCCTGGGCTATGTAAACAGAATCATCACCAGTAGATCAAGGAAAGTGATTTTCCCCTTCTACTCAGCTGCTGTTAGACCTCACCTAGGATACTGCACACAACTTTGGACGCCCAAGTACAATAAACTGGAGCAAGTTTAGTGTAGGACCACCACGATGACTGGGGAGTAGAGCACTTGCCCTGTGAGGAGAGGTGGAGGGAGTAGGACTTGTTTAGCCTGGGGAAGAGGTGGCTTTAGGAAGACCTGATAGCAGTCTGCAATCACACCTAAATGTAAGTTATGAAGGAAATGGAGCTACATTCTTAAGGAAGGTTTTTAAGGAAGTGAAGAACAAGATAAAACAGGCATTAATTTAAAGAAGAGAGGGCCAGACAGGGTATAAAGAGAAACATTTTCCCCAGGGGGACGGTCAGGCTGTCCAGAGAGGGTGTGCAGTCTCCATCCTTGGAGTTTTTCAAGACCCAAATGGATAAAGCCCTGAGCAACCTGTTCTGACCTCACGCCTGACCCTTCTCTGATGAGGAGGTTGGACTTAATCTGAACTACCTAATGATCCAAGCTGCGTCTTATCACACGCATCGGAGAGAGCAATACTTAGGCAGCTATAGCATACTTACTACAAGTTTGACATGCGTGTAAAGCTTGGAGAAAAAAAAGAGGAGGGAAATTAGAGAAAATCTAGGTACAGTTTGCATTTCAGAAAATTCTTTGTGATATTTGATTGAACTCCCTATATTACTCTCATGGCATGGGGTCAACCTGTTAAAATACAAATTCTTAACCCAGTCTAATTAGATATATTTTTATAACGTTCTGATGCACTACTCTTTGCTTTTTCTAAAAACTACCCAAACAAAAAAAATTTTTCTCCTTGAACCTGTCCTCTGGAAAACTAGCGTTAGCGAGACTATGACTTAAACAGATCTTACAAACCTCTTCTCTAAGCACTACTAGAGACTGCCAATTTAATCATAGATTAAGATCAAAATAGAAAAAAAAAAGCCCTCTCTCTGCGGATAGTTTGTTTGCTATAGGAAGATAATTTAATGTGGATGCCATATACTTGGTAAACTAAGATTTTTGAAAAGCATTGTCATTATATATTTCCTAACTGCTTAATATAAAGAGAATGTACTGTAACACTAAGCAGAAAATTGGTATCAGCTCTCTAAAAGATTGTTCAGATTCTCTTTTTCAACTGGATGTTCTAGAATAGAAAGTTTATTGCATAAGCAACAAATCAATTCCTAAGTCATCAGTTTTTACCGATCACTGTGCTCTTTTGCCTATAACGAATCTAAGACATTTTACGCTATATGAAGAGTTGGATTTTATCTTTACTACCTATGTCAGTGGGTGCAGTAGGAGAAAAAATTCTTATTCAAGCACTAGAAAGTGCAACAATACTGTGCAATAGGCCAGTTGATACCGCAGCCTACTACTGTGCAAGAGTACATAACTAGGCCTGCAGTGAGGCTTTCTACCAGTCCTCTGAAGTAAACCCTTCAAGCTCATTTTGGGGACCATGTAATCACAGTACTCACACAATATTGATCATAAGTCCTTCAATTCCCGTTGCTACTAATCACAGAAAAAAATGCAAACAAGCTTAAAGAGGAAGGAATTATATTCAGAATAATGTCTTCTGTCATAATTAGTCTGGATAAATAATTTAATTTCTAGTTTGGATGATGAACTTAAGACAAATTAAAAAAATATTGGTGTAATCTAAATAGAATCAACTTTTTTCATATATTTTGTTCTGATGAGAAAAGGTTTATATATTGACAGAACTGATTTACATATAGAAAGATACACTTTCACATAAAAGCTTAAGATGTATTCCTTGACACAAACAAAATATTTAGCTCCCATCTGAGGATCTTTGAAAATAAAATAAAACAATGGAAACTAAGAGATAAGAATTAAGTATTAACTCTAATAACATATGAGCCAGAAATAATTTTATTTTACCTATCACTTACAAATTCATGTTTTCCAACGTTTCTACCAAGTAAAAGACAGAAAAAATAATTTAATCAGTTCATCTGAAGTGAGCCTATGTTCTTAACCCTATATTAACAACGTATTTTTGGTGAAAATGGCTCCAGCTTATACTCTGTATGTTCTTCTGCTTTGTGTTTTGGTATTTGATCATTAATTATAGTAAAGATTAATGCCCACATCTTTTAACTCCTGGGTAAATGTTCTAACTAGAACATGAAAAATGACTTTTTGACAAAGTTTGTAAACGTCTAGCTTAATGAACATTTATGCTGTGCTACAAAGTGGAACAATTTTGACAGTGGAGCTCAACTTTCTTATTTCTCGTCACTTTAATAACTGAAAGCACAGTGGTGGAAATTACAGCTTTAGGTCTGGAATCCCTCTGTTAAATAATGATGGACTGTGGCATCCTCAACATGTATATCAGTAAATGAGTTGGTGAAAAAATGAAGGAGAAGGACTAACACTGAAATATGAATTCACGTTTTTCATGGCCAGAATTATTTAGGAAACTCAATCCAAATTCAAAAATAGAATGACTAATACCTGTGGAAGGTACTGCATGCATACTGCTTCTTCTAGATCACTAATAACAAACAAGCTAAATATAATGGGAATGAACCCTGATTCCTACAGTGCCTAAGTGAATACTTTGTAGTGTATATCAGCACATTGTTATTTATCACTCCATCTTTACAGATGCTTAGTCAAGGTTTAGGTCTGTCAAACTATGTTCACGTCTCAGGCTGGTGTGAATTATTCTCAGCTTCCAGTATGTGAAGCAAAGTATTAAATCCTGGAATCCACACATATTCTTACTTCCTTCATGAATTTTGTAAATCCATTAAAACAGTGAACAGTTTTGTCCTATAACTTCTGTTCTTTGTAAATGTCTTAGATGAATGAGATCAAGATTTCTGCAGTTATGCATAAGCAAGTACACACACACACACACACACACACACACACACACACACATGTACGTATACATATATAAAATACATACATAAGTTTTATTACATTTTTTGAATTTCCTTTTACTGTATTTGTATATTTTGTAGGACTATTATTCTTGCACTACCTTCTCAACCTTGTTAGCACATTCTTTGCAGGGAGTCCATCTACAGTTCACACCTTCTGTGAGACCTACTTTTATTAATTATCTAGCAAAGGCTTTATATTATGTTATACACTAATCAGTTCTGCAATAAAATCAACAACCTCCATATGCCAATTCCATTTTAAAGAGAATATTAGTTTTGGTGAATGTCCCCAGAGCAAGTGGTCAGTCTATATCTAGCAACAGTACAAAACATGGGTAGTAGTGATGAAGGCTTCCTAATATATTTTAGACTTTGCCTGCAAGTGTCACAGAGGGCCACAGCAGATCATTTAGCCTAAATATTTGGTGCTTCCCTGTTCCCATTGAAGGCTGCCAGTGAAAGTTTAGTATATTTTTCTGCAACAGGAAATCCTGCCTAGAAGCAACTAAAGTAGATCATGTATTCATTTCTCATAGGCCGCTAAACACTTATCAGACGGTATTGGCTGTGAGGTGTTGCTGAGCTTGCTTGGGTTAAGACTGACAAATTAGGGATGAAAAGCTCTGCATTTCAGATGAATTGACTTTAGCATTCTTTTGTAAAGTTTTATTCTAAAATCATTATGGCAGTATTACTTTCTGAATATGTGCTTTTCTCCTGGGCATAGGATTCAGTGAATGACAGAGGCGGAGACTGGTTTCAATTCACAAAGTACATATTCAGAGAAAGAGGAAAAAAGAGCACTTTTAAAAGCACCATGAAAGTGTGCAATAGATAAATAATCAGCATATTTCAAGGTATTTTTAATAACTTACTAGACCAGTAGGTACACATGATTAAAAGAATGCTTGCTTTACTCTCAGTGTTACTTCTCATTAGTACTATTGCTTTCATGAAACTATTGCTTTCATGAAAAATTATCTTGAAAGTCATCATTTGTAGGCTTTGTCTTTTGGCTGATAAACGCTGTTTAACTGAGTTCTCCGTCACATTCCAAACACTTCTTAAATGTACTATCGTAAATCATATTTCACATGTTTTAGCTGAGAACTGTTGGAATAGAATTATATTCAAAGAGTGAATTGCTGTTTTCCAAAGGAAAACCTACTTCTGCTTCCTTTATACCTGATTAAAAGCAGTAGAGTTATTCCTGTTTTCAGTTCATGAATGAGGATAACTAGCTCTTGTATTTCAAAGAATATATATTTCACTTCAAAATGTGTTTTTATTATAATAAGGACAAGAAAAGGAGTTTAGGAAAAATATTATTTTTTTTTTATTTTCAATTGATTATGAAGTTCAGAGCCGAGATGTTCTTTAAATGACATTCTTATATTCTATAGTTATGCTTATTATATGTAATACTATCATAAAACTTCAGAGGAAGATCAAAAGGATTGCAAATTATTTAAAGAAGTGCACTTATATGGATTTGATTCAAAAGATTTAAAATACACTGCTGACATGTAATCAGGATTCAAAGTGAAATCTCCAAAACTATAACTGACTTTATTTCTATTCACAGTTGCATGTATACACAAAACTAACTCATGGAACAAAATTATCCTCAATTATCCATAACCTATTAAAGTTAAAGATTTAATCATAATTATGATTGTTATAATCAATTACAATAAAGCCATAATCATCTAGACAGTTGGAAGTATTTATTAGCATCATGAGTTACATTTTGAACATTGCAGTTCAGCTTTGTTCTAATTATGCAAAGGCATCTGCAATAAGTAAAAACTTCACATTAATCTGTTTAGATTATTACACCCAACTACATCATGGCAGCAGGTAGACATCTCACAAAATATTGATGTTTCTTTATAAATTTATTTTCATATTATTATCTTTTGCCTTATCTTTCTTCAGTCTGTTGGGAATGAACTTTGTTTTGGGCTTTTGTTTTAGTTAAATATCTCTACTGAACAAAAAGTGGTTTTGAAAAGTTTTTATTTAGTTATTTATTTTTAACTTATGGATATTTTGCCTATACATGCATGATATTTTATTATCTAAAATATTTTAATTAAGTAATGCATTTTTATGCTGAAATGCAGAAAAAAATTGAAAGTATTATGTTTTATTGATAGAAGAGAGTTACAAATTTGCCATCAATTGAATGTTAAAAATAGAATTTGCTCTTGCCAGCAACATTAGACCTTGAGGCTTCATATTTTTTAATTGCAATTAAAATACCTCCAAAAGGGAATACTCTTTAATGATATTCGAGGATATACCTGTTCTAAAGAGTCATAAGCCTTCCCAACAGCACATTTTAAAGAAGAAGCTATTCTATACCATGATCTTGAGTCTTAACAAGAATAAAGGATGCAGAGATTCATTTTTTTCTTTAACAAATTACATCTAGAGCTCTGCCCAATTCAGAGGTAAGAAATTGCTCTCTTGGTTTAAACCATATCTTGCCATAAATAATGGCCTGTAACAGATGCTTAGGTAAAAGCAGAAAATATAATATATAGACAGCTGATCTAAGCCGCAACACTCTCCCAAAGTTTGACCACTAACAGGCTAGGGACTTCCCAGGACTGATCTTCTGGAGAGCAGCTCTGCAGAGCAGGACCTGGGAGTCCTGGTGGACAACAAGTTAAGCATGAGCCAGCAGTGTGCCCTTAAGGTCAATGGTAACCTGGGGTGCATTAGGAAGAGGGTTGCCAGCAGGATGAGGGAGGTGATCCTGCCTCTCTCCTCAGCCCTGGGGAGGCCTCACCTGGAGTACTGTGTCCAGTTCTGGGCTCTCCAATACAAGAGAGACATGGCACTCCTGGAGCGAGTCCAGCAGAGGGCTACGAAGATGATGAGGGGACTGGAGCATCTCTCCTGTGAAGAAAGGCTGAGAGAGTTGGGCCTGTGTAATCTGGAGAAGACTGAGAGGCGATCTGATCAATGTATATAGGTAACTTAAGGGGGGGGGAGGGTGTCAAGAGGATGTGGCCAGCCTCTTCTCTGTGGTGCCCAGCAACAGGACAAGAGGCAACGGGCAGAAACTGAAACAAAGGAAGTTCCTGTGTTTCCTCATGTGAACATGAGGAAAAACTTCTTTACTCTGAGAGTGACAGAGCACTGGAAAGGGTTGCCCAGAGAGGCTGTGAAGTTTCCTTCCCTGGGGATATTCAAAGCCCGCCTGGACGCAATCCGGTGCAATGTGCTCTAGGTGACCCTGCTTGAGCAGGGGGGTTGGACTAGATGATCTCCAGAGGTCCCTTCCAACCTAAACCATTCCGTGATTCTGTGATTCCTGAGTTGAAGATCACATTTCAACCGATGTTCTTAATGTCTTTGATGGACATGCAGTCTCTTTTAAAATTCATTATATTTTTGTTTTCTTCAGTATTCTGTGGCCATGATTTCTACAATATAATTGTACTCTCCATTTGAAAATACTTAATTTCATATGTTTAAATTTATTACATCCAAATTCTTTTAAAATGAGCAATAATATGTATTCCCAATTTACTTTTCAATTTTTGTCCTAATGTTGTATCTCTCCTCTGAATCCCTCCTTTGTGTCTCTTTCAAGCCAGAAAGTCATATACTTTGTAGTTTATTTAGACTTAAGTTACACCAGATTTGTCTAAAGAGCATCTCATCATGTCCTGAAAAAGCCAAATGATGAGAAAACATATGACAAAGAAACTCATTGTGAATGACTGCAAAGCATCCACAATTAAATGAGGAGTTAAAGTATGTTCACAGTGATATATTCTAAAATAACAAGGCAAGGATAGGAAGAAATTTAGTTAAATCATGAAAAGATATCATAATACAAATTGTTTTGAAGGATGGGAAAAAATGTGCTTCTGATTACTAATGTTACTGAGTGATCTTACAATGTGCAATAAATATCATTCGGCTGTCTCTCGATATAAGACAACAAACTAAATTTCTGATTTTATAGTCTTGATTGGATAATGTCCTGTTATAGGGTTTTGCACAGAACATCAAACTAGTTTTCTATTTCTGAATATCAAGCCAGCTTTCTGATAAGATATGATGGTGGTTATGCTGCTGAAAACAAAATCATTTCCAAATCAAACCAGAAAGATATACATACTTGTGATGATTATTCCTGGAGAGGGTAGTAGACAGGGGTACTGAGGTAGTTAGAGATAGATTATAAAATTTTCTTTATAAATACACAGCATTATAAGTAAATGGAAAAATTAAGATCAGTTCAAATGAATATGAACACAGTACTTGCCAAAAAAGGAAAAGAAGATGATAAGGCACAAATTGTCATGGAGCAGAATAGCAAGTGATTTTACCATTCCTTAAATAAAGCCATTAATCAATTTATTTACCTAAAGCCCTTAAAAAGTTATCGCTTGAAGAATCAGACAAGCTAACAAAGAAATAACTCTAAGAGAGGGATTGCCAAGGCATATTGTTTTCAGAGCAAAGTTGTGAAACTTTATGGCTAATTCTGTGGGAATTGTTCTGACAGCAGCTGGCAGAGAGTCTGGCTTCTTGACAATAATAGCGGTGCCAGCTAACAGTTTTCAAATCTGTGTGAGCTTTGGTTTTCTGAAGATGAAAACACCCTGGAAGTATTGATTGCTCATAGGTGAGATGCAGACAAGCTGAAAAATCTTGCACTGATTCACATCCTGCTAACTTCAAATAGATTGGCTGCACTGCAGAGGAAATCAGTGCAGTGTTGACTCAAAGTATTATTTTTGCCTGAGGGCAATGTAACATATTTTCATGTTTATGTTATTGGCAAGCGTATTATGGATGCTGAGGTGATACAAAGAAACGTATTTTGCATGCTCAGAGTTTAGCTAAGTGTAACAACTCCAGGTAGACAAACCAAACCAGTATTTCAAAAAGTCCAAACTGTCAGCACAAAAGAGAAGTTATGCCACACCCCACGTCTTTCTGCCAGCACGGCCCACCTAACAAGCAGTCACCTGGAGAAGAACTAAAGCACTTTAGAAAAATGCTGGTTCAGAAGTCAGTGAAGTAGAGGCTGGAGCCTATGTTGCCTTCCTGTTTCACTTAGGTCCTTCACCAGGTTTTGTTGCTCCATCTGGTTACCTGTTCTTTGAACCTGTGAAGAAAAAAATCTATTATTGCAAAGAAATGATAGTTTCCAGGTCTTCAAGAAATGTTAATTGCTACTTCTGGATTCACATCAAAAGCACACTGCATGGCTGTAGATGTGGTCCCAAGACAGGTCACATAAACAGAAGTTTGCGCATTCAGTCTGGCTGACATGTCTCCACCAGTGCCTTCACAGACCCACCTACATACAGAGTATGTCAGAGTGGTGCAGTGGCATTCGCTCCCTCAACTTTCCCTGCAGAGAGAACATGATCCCACCACCAGTGAAATTCAGGGCACCTGAAGTTCAGTTGCTGTGTTATATGCATTGCCCTTTGGGGAGCATATATCTTTCTACTGAATAAAAAGAAATCTAGAGAGAGATTACTTTCCCTAGGCTAAAGTTAGTTTTAGTGACTGCTAAACGTAGTAACTGCTTTTGTGTCTGAGGTCAGAAAAATTATGAAGCTGACATCTCTGGAATCTGCCTTTTGTTTCACTTAAGTGTCATAGTCTGCATGGAATGGACTGACCATAGATTAAAGGATCATACTATCCCCCCCCCGCCCATATTTAATTGTTTCTTTGAGATTTCTGATGTATTTATGTAAAACAAGGAATCAGAATTTATTACAATTTAAATTCTTTTTTCATAAAGGTAACATTCTTAGTATAGGTTATAGTTTACTTCAACATGTTCCTTACTCATACAGGATTAATACAACTGTAATCATATGTTGCTTTAAATAAACAAACAAAAGTAATCTTAGACATCTCTTTCATCAATGACTCAAGAGGCCATTCCTCAGAATTCCTAGAGGTTATGCTGTTTACCAAAATGATAAGCTTATGATGGAAAGCCACTTCACTGCAAGTTAATGACTTGATCTGCCATGGCTAGCTACAGAATAGCCTAGGAAAGGTTTGAGAGTTGAATTCCCACATTCCATCCTCTGCTCACAGATTTTTCTGCAGCCTGACTTACAACCAGCTGTCACACAACGGGTAGTATCTTATGCCAGCTTTTAGGCTGTGATAACTTCTCTGCATGGCCACAGATGGGTGATGGATCATTCCTGGCACAAGCTATGGATGATTATGTATTAAAAGAGGTAATGATAATTAGCTAAGCATTTGGGAGCTTTTCTTTCTCTTCCGCTTGCCAGAGGGTTGAAGGCAGTTCCTGATCACTATCACTGTGATTTGCCAGGTAGAGATTTCTCTATTCCTATTTTACACTTGTTTTTAGGGTTTTTCTTTTTTAATTACCATTATTATTTTTTATTATTCATAGGCCCTAATTAAAAATATTCTCCGATAATATTCTGTGTCATAAAATCCATACTTTCTCCCTTGATAAAGTCTGGAATGTTGTTATCTACCGGAGAGAGCTCTTGATGCAGATTAAAACTTGGAAGCAGATTAATGTTCTCTCAGACATCCATATTGCATCATAACATTTTCCTGAAGAAAGTACAAAGTCATTGACTGAATTACAAAGAAGCCTGAGCAGTATGTCGCTGTTGATGCTAACAAATCTAAAAAACTTAGAGGTGCTACTGCTAAAAAATTTTGAGTTTGCTTTCCTGAAGTGTAATTGTGTGGTGGTTTTATCATATCAAAAAAAAATCTTTTGGAAATGTCGTCCAGTAGCTACTTCAATTATGATAGTTATTGCTAGATCGCTCTTTAAGTTTTCATTTGTGTTTGTTAAAAGTTACCAAAATCTGTAACAGCTTACAGGATACATTTTGGGGCAAGAGGTGATAGAAGATTGAGATTAATTGTAACAAGAACACAGAAGAGATAAGAGCCTAAATTAAGCTAATTCTTGGATGAAAGTACAGTTTTCTGAGTATGCTGAGAGTAGGGTTTGTCTAACTTAGTTCTGTAAAAATTAAACTGCAAGTCATAGCCATCGGTCTTGGCTTCCTAGATGGTACATAAAGGGACACCTCAGCAGGGAAATTCATACCTCTGTTTCAGCGTGAGGTAAATAAAGCTTAGAAAATTCCATCTTTTTTCTCACATATCCATTGATTATAAAGTCTAGTTAGACTACATTCCCAGTTTCTAAACTTAGTTAAGAACAATCCCCGCAAATAAAATCTCTGAAAAGGAAAAAAACCTCTGACTGTTTCACTAATGAAAGTTTTCCTATTGTAGGGAAAGAATGTCAATCATTTCCTTCACCTGAGGAGCCTTAACCTGAAGCTCCTAACTTCAGTGTTTGGGAAAAGAAAATGAGGGTTGCTCCCAATAATATCTTGTCTGAATTTTGTTTAGCAATTTGTTACCTCTTATTTTAAAGACAGTGGGACCCAGAAACTGCACGTATGTTTGATTTCTTTCTTTAATGAATACTAGTTTGAGAGACTCACACAACAAGCAATATATGAACGTTTTGACACAAAAATCTAGGTCCCTTTGAGTACATGAGAAGAACAGACTGAAAACAAAAGTTCCTTTGGATAACGATGGAATTGGACAATCGTCTTCCAAACCTGTCCGATACTATCAGGCAGTTCAACGGGAATGTCCAATTAACTAGAGCTTAACCGTCACATGTAAGTTCCTTTTATTCCCAGATAAATCACTGGAAAATTTGCTGCTGATACTTAGGAGCAGGACCCAGTTCTACATTATAAACTTTTAATTGTGCCCTTTTTTTTTTTTTTTTTTTTTTTTACATTCTCTCCAACATACATTCAAGTGCAAACTTATGGTCAAATGCAATTTTATCTCCTCCACGCTTCTTAATCATCACTGGCTAATAGATTAAGTTTCCAGTTACTCATTTAAAAAACATGAAACACTCCAGTTTTTAGACAACTGTATCTACTGGACATTCCCCCAACATGCACACACCCCAGGAATTCCCTTTGAGCCAAAGGTCCTTTTTTGTGAAACAGGACAATTTTCAAATTTTTGAATATAATGCCTAACTAGGTAAGTGTTGTTATTATATGTGAGATATTTAAGTAGTACTCTACCTAGTGGTCTGCATGATGTTTTTTAGCATCATATATTTCACTAAAGAGTATGCTGAGGCATGCATTACCTATTGAAGCCATTTTATTACAATATAGAAAATTTGAATGCAGGAGGCTAATATTTGGAATACAAATCTATGTTTTGATTGATGATAGCTGTTGAAGAAATGTGTAAATGAATTTATTTTTGACTTGCTGTAAGACAGTAATTTTTCACTATGTCAAGTACGTACATAGAAAAAGTGACAGTGACTTCAAACTTACGTATGCCTTTTCAGTGCACATCTTTATCTCAGTTGTAACTGAAGTCTTGAAAAAAAAACAGATTTTTATCTATGATGCTGTAAAATGATCATTTCAACAGTTTTTGAATCAAGCTATTAACTCAGTAAGCATAGAATATTTTTGAGGTCATGCAAAGAATGTTGACTGTCTCAGTATTTACCACTAACTAGAATGTGTATTGCAGACATTCTGAAGTAAACGTGGACGACACTTGCAATTTTTGCTGCCTATTGTAGTGAAAAAAAATCTTTTCAGTCAATTATCATGGAGGACTATAATGCAATGTTGTCCATTGCCTTTTAGAAGTATAGTTGAGGACTCAAGGACAAAGTTGGGCTGCAAATACATATTTGTCAGTTTTCGTACCTGTAGACAGACTTCTTCAAGCCTCATTCCTACTTTACTACTATTTATTTGGTTCTTCAAGGGTATTTGGAATCATCAAGCACCTAATTAAAAACCAACATTTAATCTTTCAGATTAGAGCCAGTTCTTGTACTTTCCCTGTTCTTCATATAGTTCTTTATGAGTTCATCATCATCCTTATGATCAGGTTTCATGTTTGACATATGTTATGACAAGCTAGTGTAAGTATAAATGAAAAAAAACATGTTGCACATTAACTTTAATGGCACTGGGTCTAGTATGCTAACGGAGGACATTAGGCAGATGAAGTGCCTCATTGAGAAGGCACATCATTGAGAAGACAACAGGATAACATTTTATTTTAATAGCATTTTAATTGATGTTTAATTATATAAAGGGGTTGTGCATAGTGCCCAGTGGAAGTGTAATGCTCCCCCTCAACAAAGGTTATTCAAATGTAGTATCACAAAGTATACGTTAAATTCCATTTTTAACCTCCTGCTGCTGGCATTGCTAAGAAAGTACTACTGTAGAGGAGAATCACAGGTATAATGGCACTAAGTGTGCATTATCTTCTCTGACTGAAAGGTCAAAAATTAAATTTTTTCCAAATAATCTCAGATTTCTTTGTGCAAATATTGGGTCTAAATAATTGCTTTTTTGTGAATACCTGGTAGTCAGTTTACATAGTATGGCACTTTTAAGGGTCATATAAAATCAAGAGACCTTTGTCTACACCAAATGTTAGTGAATTAGATATATTTCTGTGCAATACACAAATCCAGAAAAGAACCATGATCAGCTGTGCAGGTAAAAATCTTGTAGTGGTACAATTTCCCCACTCTGTATGAGTGGAAGGGGAATATTCATTTGTAAGAGGCGATAGAAAAATACTGTTTGGAAAGTAAATCTCATTTACAGTGCCACATGTACTATAACACTTGTATCAATGTCATTAGGATTTTGTACCATGCAGTAGAGGAGAAATGAATGTAATATGAAGAACAAAGAGAAAGAAAGTCTGAAGTATAACAAAATATTTACGCAATAATGTCTCATGTTATTCATGAAAACAACACTCATTTAATTAGAATAAGTACTGAAGTCTGCCAATAAGTCCAGTGTTACCTGTCAGGCATCTTCAATGACCATCAGGATTTACAGATTTTAAATCCAGAAGAGACCATTAGATATTCTCTTCTGATCTGTTGCAGATCACATTGCCAGTACATTTCACACATTGTTCCCCAAAAGTTGCATTTGATTAAAGTATATTGTTCAGATTGGCTACTATTCTTTATTTAAAGACACCGAATGACAGATCATCCAACCTCCTAGAATGATTGTCCCATAACTCTTAAATGTTTGTAATTTGCTTTTAATCCAGATTTATTTGGCTTTAGAGTCTAATCACAAATTCTTTCTATGGCTTTTCCTGCTACATCAAAATGTGACTGCATCATCAAACAGATCTTTTGTTTGGTTGTTCGCTCAGTTTGAAGATCTCGTTCTTTGCAGAACCACTGCTTTTGCAGAACATTGCCTCTCTTCCTAATCTGCTTTCTTTGGTAAGAGATCAGACATTCTCTTGTATCAGCACATGTTCTGTGTTAATTGGCCCATATCTCTAATCAGTCTGTGTTCTTCTGTGTGATTGCCTTCTCTTCATCAGGACATATCAGTAAAGCTAATCTCTGTACCACCAGCAAATGTCACCAGCAACTAAATGTATATTCTATGAGCTCTACTTGTCCATTGGAGACTTAGAACAAACCTCTTCAGAGCAGCCCTAGAAGCACCTCCACAGAAAAGTTTTCTTAGGTCACAACTGGTTATTGTGATCCATAAGTTGGGCAGTTCTTAAACCCTTTGGCATTTATTTTGTGGAACCCACATTCTTCTTCTTCTTAGAATATTATGCAGAAATAAATAGTTTTAGTTGAATACAGACTGTGGGATTTACCCTTAAGCCAATTCTAGTTGTTGACCATAATGATACAAAATACATTAAGGAGAAAATATGCCATATCAGGGAAAAATCTTACTTGATTTGTGTATTGAAGTATGTGTGAGCTTTGCTGTATCAATGTTATCTAGGCCATAAATTATTACTAATCATTTATTTTTAAAGACAAAAATATTGGCAGGAACATTCCTAAAGGTCTTAATTTGTGCATTTCAAGTTTGGCGTCGGGGGGGTGGTAGACTGGAGCTAGAGTTATATTGGCATTATCTGCTTTTGCTTCAAAAGCGAAAAAAAAAAAAAAAAACAAGCAAGCAGGCAAATACAACACACAGCGTAGACACTGTACCCTTTTCCAGTAGGCTGTCATTCTTTGTACTATGAAATCTCGATGCATTAAGTTAGTTTCTAAATAAAAGGCTATTACTACCCTAAATTCATGAAAAATAAATCGATATAATACTGCTTATAATGACTTTGCTTTTTCGTAAGTCAACAAATCTCCTATTAATTAACCAGTGATTAAAGTAAGCTTGTGAAAATTAATCACAGCCTGGAAAAGTCATTTGTCCTTATGTGCTTCATTAGGACAGTGTTTGCCCTTCAGGCAAGAAAGTAGCAAGTTAATGCCAACAAATGAGCTGATTAAACTAGAGCTACAGTGAGCTGTTTGCCAGAGACTCAAGCTCTTACAAACACTCCCACTTCTAACTTAACGGCTTTCTGCGCTTTGCTCATTGGGCAAGAGGTGAAATAGCAAATGAAAACTCCTTGTTGATACACTAAACGTTTCAACGTAATCCATAGAATACACACTATGTATTGCTCAGGATACAATGGACAGTTATGACCAGAAGTGTTATCAAACAGAGAAACAGTAAAGATAGAATCTCCAAATATGTGCAGACTATTTATCAAGGTAAAATTTCAAATAAAACTGAATGTTTTTTCTCATTTCAGTCTAATTGCATAATGGCATAAAACTGATTAAAATACAAAACATTAATTGAAGAGTCATGCCTGCCATGGAATAGCACCAAAAATAAATATTATAAAATATGTTTGGCTTTGGCGGGGGGAATGGGAGTAGAGATGCATTTACTGTGAGTAGGGACTAAGGAAGCTAAGGGCCCAAGATCATGAATTACTTCCTTCCAGACAGTTCATGAGAAAAAGAATTAAAAAGAAAAGCCAGGAGTAACTAGAAATAACAAAGAAAAAGTATACCAGGTGACATTTAAATATCTTCCCCTAGAACTAATTATATTTATTTGCCGATTAGGTAATAGAGAAATGTTTCTCAACAATAAATAAAGGAGAACACCTAGATATGATTTGAGGATACTGAAAAGGAGTTAGGAAAATAGTTTTCTCCTTCCATAAAAAGGCTAGAGCCCCTTACCCTTCCACCTTCCATAAAAAATAAGTTCAATTATATTGTAAGAAGTAGAATTAATGAAGGCTAGTTGTATACAGATTTGTATGCTATGTCTACTACAGCCTCTGTGACTCTACTCCTAGTGACATGTATGTGTTATGATAAGGCTCTCTGACAGCAGACACTTAAATAAGTCTCAGACATCTTCATATCTCCTATGCCCCTTGTAGTTCTCCAGTTCATTCCTGCATCCTCAATTAGCTCCTCTGCCCTAACAGGCGCTTCCTTTCCTCTCCCTTCTGCCCTCCCACACCTCAGACTGTTTCCAGAGGCTCTTCCACATTCTGTGGTTCACATGGGGACTTGGGCTGGTCGTCTGCCTTACCTGCTGAGGCTGCTCTGGAAATACTTGTGCTGATTGATTGATACAAATAGAACAAAACAAGCATTGAGCTCTTTCATTTTCTTTCAAGAGGATTATTAGTAGGATCTCTCTCCTAAGCTCATTATCTATTTTCACCAAACCTCTAGAAACTTAATATTTTTGAGATTTCTGTCCTGCTATAAAATTTGGCTTTAAATAGGTGGGAAGATTAAACAATTATTAGGGACAAGACTGATGGATACTGTTGCATAAGCTTCATTTCCCTAGAAAGCAAGGCTAAAAGTAGAAAATGGAATAATGCTCCCTAACTTTTCTGCTATTACAATTAGGATGAACATTGGAGACTCCAGGTCATCAGGAAGGCTAGGACAGCCACTGAGTGTGAGAACAAAATTATAATACCTGTTAACTCACTAAGCAGCTATGCTCTTTGATGCATAACAAGGCAATCTGCATATAATCTTGATGTGTGTCCCTTTACCTGCTGAAAATAGCTGTTGTAACTATCCAAAGGTTTTAATTAGGACCTACCTGAGTGCTAATCAAGATTTGTCTGACTATCACGTTACGTGTCGTCCAAGGAATCTTGTCACCGTGAAGTCAATGAACAACAGAGCCAGTCTTCTAACTCCCACCTCCAGCTTGCTCCTGAAGCATTCAGTCTTTGCTAATCACTTCATCACTTGATCATAAAATGTTTTTATGCTGTTTTGTATAATTTAAACTCCAGTAAAACTAATTTGTCGATAATGATAATTGACCTGAAAACTGCTGAATGGTGGCAAAGACCACAAATCAGAAATAATACACTCTACTGAGTATTGCTCAATGTGAAGGTGAGGTACTGGATGATTTGGGCTTATATGTCTAATTCTATCATTAAATTGTTATGGTCATTAGGCAATATTGTGCTCCATTTTCACTTTTGCACAATGGACCAAAGGGCAATACATGAAAATGCTGGAAAAAGATGACCTAAAATTTTTCTTCAATTTCCTAGTGCTTTCTATACATCTCTTCTACATTATCCTTCACTACAGAAATTTTAAGATTGGAACCTTCAATGGATTCTCTAATCCCAAATATTATTCCTAACCGCAGAATGAGGGATAGGAACTTTGCACAACTTTAGAAGCAGTGTAATTCCAAAAAAATTGTAAGGATTTTCAAAAATAATGACAAAAAATAAGTATGATAGATTTCGCACAAATCATACACACAGAAAGTGACTGTGAATGCTCACTTACAATAGGCAAGATAATAAATCCAAAGACATGAATGGGAAAAAATTACACCAAAAACCTAGCTTAAAGTTTTTCTGTTCTAGTGCTGACAGTTTTTAGACAGTAAATTGTCCTGTAAGCATTTTAAATATTTACCAAAATTGACTGAAATCAACAATGTTCTTTACTTCTCAGGATAAATTTGTTTCCTTTATGCCCATTTGTAAAACTAATAACTAGAGATTATCTCTTTAATCCTCAAAGGAAAAGAGAAAGCTCATTCTAGTTGAATAAATCAATGTTTAATAATGCCATTTGTAAATAAAATATCTTCTACACTTTTCTAGTGTGCCTGAGCAGAGAAACCAAGCTAAAGCAAGGGACTGAATAATAATTTGATTTTATACCTTTATGTTATTAATTATGGTTTTTGAAGAATATTTACATAATTTACATGTTTTTAATGTTTATCTCATTTCTTGGCTTCTATTTTTCTTGATTAAATTGATAAAATCTCACTCCCAGGTTCCAAGCCTGCAATTGTGGTACCATAGTTGCCAAATTACACTGAAACCCAAAGAAGTTTCCCAAGGTGTAGGGGCTACCTGCACAGATACAGTCAGTCATTAGGACTGGGACACTGTTTGAGACCTCATTTGCTGAGAGAATTGTTCTCAGAACGATTAATCATTTCAGAAATAGTTCAAGATGTAAACAAATATGATATTAGAATGGGAAGCATAAAGACAACCTCTGGCAGCCCCCTTCCTCTCTTTGGATCGAAGTAAAATCATGAGGGAGAACGGGAAATAGACCTTATCAGGAGAGAGCTCTTCTTTTCTTCCTTCTTTGCGTTCTTACCGTGTCTCTTCTGATTGATGGATTTAATCTTTGGTGAGTTAGTGGGTTCCTGCACTGTCCTTGTAGCTGTCTTTCCCATCTTCACCTTTTCCAAGTGTACTGCTAGACTAATAGGTTTCTGTGGAAATGTGGCTGCATTGGCTTCAATAAAACAGCTCTTATTTTACAATAGATCATGGATTGTGGATAATTTAATAATAGAGATGTTCCAAAAATGCAGAGACATATCAATGGGACCAACAGGATACCTGTAAAGAGAGATGATTCAAGTGGATAAAAGGTGATGGGAATAACAAGGAACCCTCTAGACCGTGATGGAGTGAATAAAGCAATCCCTTAAAACCTTGAGGAAGCAGAATATTACTTTACAGAGCAAAAGGACTTCTGAATGCCGGAGTTCTTAATCTTTATTTTCTCTGTTCATGGCCTTAAGTTTTTGCTTTTGTTTTGGTTTGTCTTTATTGAAGTGTATAGAATCTGTTTTGTATTGAGAAAAGGAACCAAAAAGCTTTCTTCAGCTACACATGTTGTTTTTTACAACCAGAAAAAAAAATCAAAAAATAACTCAAAGTCGTCCATTGCCTAATGCATCAAGCAGATGATGGTAATAGAGATCCTTCAGGGAATATGACATAAGACAAACTATGCTACTCTCAGAGCTTTTCGCCTTGTAAGCTGAAAACTCTATCTGAAATGGTAATGATTTGCCAAATGATATGTGAAAAGAACCGCTTTATTCTAAGAGAAAGAACTGTAGAAGATGACAAAGCCATAGGTTCAGGTGGTAAGTCTGGCGTTCAAATTGCAAATTAACTACTCCTCCTTCTTAAAAAAAAAAGCAAATAGCATACACAGGCAGGAAATAAGAGGAGCTAAGACAAGAGAGTATCCTGCACTGCGTGAAAATTATATGCATTTATCCTGCCATACCATAGTTCCAGCCTTCTTTAAGAGGCTGTGAACCAACAAAAATTTTGTTCAATAAAGATGTGTTGTCTAAAATATTAATGAAGTACTAGCAAATTGAAAAAAAAAAGTGGAAGAATAACAACCTCATTATTGTTGTTTTTGTTGTTTTAGCAGAAATCAGCAGAAATCAATCACAAAGTTTCAGCTGGACTTCTCTGGCGGTACCCAAAATCTTATGTCAGAACTTTAGAGGTCCTAGAAAGAAGCCAAGAGAAAAATCAATGTACCAGAAAAAAAATCAGATACAGAGAGTTTGAAAAGATAATATTGCTTAACCAAGAATGAATTTAATAAGTAAAAAGATACATGGCATGGTGCACTGACCTTGACTGACCTTAAGGAAGTAGAAGAAAAGTATCTACCTATTTTCTTTTTCTCATTTTCTTCACCTGCACATCTGCAGCTGCAGAATAGTTTCAGTATCCTGGTAGCAGGCAAGGGGGAGAAAGCCATGTCTGAGGAAGAATCAGAGCCATCAGAGCCTGAAGCACACATTCACACCAAGAAGAAGCAGTGAGTGATAGCAGTGTGAGACTCCCTGCTGTGGGGACAGAGGTCACTCATAGGATGACCTGACTTGCTATCTTGGAAGGCTTGCTGCTTGCTGTGGACTTGGATCCTAGACACTGTAGAAAGACTGCCGAGTTTTGTCCAGCCCTCACACTAGACACCAATGACACTGTCAGGCATCAGAAGTGACTACGTGGCTCTGAGGATGAGGGTTGAGGAAATCAGGACCTACGTGGTTTGTCCTCAGTCCTACTGTGATGGGAAAGTACTTGATGACAAGCAAATACATCAGCACTTCAACACCTGGTTGCATAGCTGGTGTTGATAAGAGAGGGTTGTTTTTTTTTTTTTAGGACACTGTGTAAGGATTGAAGACTGGTAGGGAGAGATGGGATCCACCTGATAAAGTGGGACAAGAACATCTTCATCAATAAACAACCTGGTAAGGAGACTCTTAACTAGGAACAATAAGGACAGAGACACGCAAGCTCCCCAAAAGATCCCCCTGAGCTTCTCTTCTCTGGGCTAAACAATACTAGCTTTTTCAGTCTCTCATCACATGTCAGGTTTGGCTCTAGATCTTTAATCATCTCAGTGGCCCTTTGGTGAACTCAGACCACTGTGTCCATCTCTTGTACTGACGTCCCCAGAGCTGGACACAGTACTTGAGGTGTGGCATCACCAGTGCTGAGCAGAGGGGAAGGATCACCTCCCTCGATCTGCTGGTGTTCTTCCTAATGCAGCACAGGATACCATTGGCCGCCTTTGCCACAACAGTGCATTGCTAGCTCATGTTCAACTTGTCATCCTTCATGACCCTCAGCCCTTTTATGCAAAGCTGCTTTCCAGCTTTTCACCCCCTAGCCTGTACTGTTGCGTGGGGTTAATCATCCCCAGGAAAAGGACTTTGCTTTACCCTTTGTTGAACTTCATCAGGTTTTCTGTCATCCCATTTCTCCAGCCTGTTGAGGTCCCTCTGAATGGCAGCACAACCACTCCTCCTAATTTTGTATCATCTGCAGGCTTGTAGAGGATGCATGCTGTCCTATCATCCAGGTCATTAATGAAGCTCATGAAAGTCTCTAAATTTCTCCTGGGTCAACTCTCTCTGCTTCCGTCTCTCTTGTATGTTTCTTTCAATGTCTGAGCTTTGCCAGGAGCTCCTCATTCATCCATGCAGGCCTCCTGTCACCTCTTTGATTTACTGCTCATTGGGATGGAACATTCTTGAGCTTGACAACATAAGCAAGGAGAGTCTGTCTCAATACTGAGGAAGACGAGCAGACCTATCAGGAGACTGAGCTGGCTAACCAGTCAGGGACCTCAGAAAAGACAGTTTACAGAAGGTAGGAGCAGGGACAGGCTACAAAGGAAGAATTCTGAAATATTGCCTGGGCACGTAGGGCCTATGTCCAGAAAGTCAAAGCTGGGCTTAAGACATCATGGGCAACAAGAGCTTCTATCATGACACTGATAGTAAAAGGCTAAAGAAGGAAAAAGTGGGCGTATTGCTCAGTGGAGTGGGTGATTTAGTGACAGTGACCACAGACAAGGCTGAGGTATTCAGTGCCACCCTTGCTGCAGCCTTCTCCAACAAGGTCTCCCAGGCCTGAGTCCTTCGAGAAATGGTTCAATGAGGAGGAGAGCTGCCAGCGGTGTATGAGGATCAAGTCTAGGATTACTTGAGAGAGCTTGACTCATATACATCTGTGAGATCTGATGAGCTGAATCCAAGCTGGCTGAGAGAGCTGGCCAATATCTGCATCTGATGACTTGAGAAAGGAACTACAAGCCGGTCTTCCTCACTTTGGGCCCTGGGAAAATCATGGAGGAGGTCTTCTCAGAACACATTTCTAGGTATATGAAGAACAAGGTGATTGAGGGCCATCATATTGGAATTACTAAGGTTAAACCTGACTAACCTGATTTGCTTCTATTGGACAATGAATGGATTTGTGGACGAGGGGAGAGTAGTGGATACCATTTGCTTTCATTTTAGAAAAGATTTATATTCTTGTGTCCAACTTAGGACGCTATGGTCTGGATGTGTCGGCAACTAGATGGGTAAAAAACTGATTGGATGATTGGGCTCAGAGTGTAGTGGTTAATGGGTTGTACTTGGCGTGAAGGATAGCAGCAACTACCACAGGGAGCTATCCTGGGACCTGTCCTGTTAAATATCTTTATCAATCACCTGGAGGAGGTGACAGAGTGCACTATCATCATTTTTGCAGGTCACATCAAATTATGGGATGCAATCAACATGCTCAGCTATCTCAGAGGAACGGGCTAACGGGAACCTTATGAAATTGCAAAGGTACAGGCTCAGGGCTGACAACTGGGGAACAGCTCTGTAGAAAAGGCCTCAGAGTTCAACAAGCTGAACATGAGTCAGCAGTTACCTGGCAACCAACAACATCCTGGGCAGCACGAACAGGAGCATAACCAGTAGATCAAAGAAAATGATTTTCCTCCTTTTCTCAGCACTTGTTAGACCACATTTAGAATGCTATGTCAATTTTTTCCACACCCAATGCAAGAAAGACATTAATAATCTGGGCTTGAACACTTTCCCTGTTGAGGAGAGGTTGAGGGAGCTGTGCTTGTTCGGCCTAGGAATGAGACAGCTGTGGAGGGACTAAACAGCAACACCTCTCTCACCTCCCCCCTCCCCCCCCCCCCCCCCAAAATGCCTAAGGGGAGATCATCAAGAAGATGGAACCAGGCTCTCCACAGCCTGGTGGGAGTAAAAACATCAATCGGCATAAGTTAAAAGAAGAGAGTTTTGGACTGGTTATAAGGAGAAACCTCTTCACTGTGAGGACAGTCAGGAACAGGTTGCCCACAGAGGGTGTGCAGTCTCTATCCATCCTTTGAGATTTTCAAGACCTAACCAGATAAAGCCCTGAGTAATGTGGCCTGACCTCACAGTTGACCCTCCTTTGAGCAGGGGTTTGATGTAGAAACCTCTGGAGGTCCTGAATCATCCTATGACTATGCTAGAATGACAAAATGTTCCATAAAACTGAAAAATTGGAAAATTCAACACTATAGCATAAAATGTTACATACTTATTATAAAATATATTACGAGAGAAAAATCTCAACAGAGAACACTTACAAATCCATAGTCCTTGTTGTAAATATATGGATACTTGGAGAGATATTAGAATATCTAGTATTATAAAAATTAGCTACAGAAAAAAATATTGAAAAGACTACATTAAACCTTATTTTTTAGGTCCTAAGCCAATCTCTAATTCCTTTCATAGTTTTATGTGAAGAACAGACTGTTCTTCAGTGAGTGATCTTCACCCATACCTGTATGAATCCACTGAATCAATATTGCATCAAAAGGCACCAAATTATTGCATGAAACTAATCACTGGTAAGTTCTTATATTCTTTGGCTATTTAGTGACTGTAGAGTTTAGATGGCAAAGATTTATGAAGAAAAATTAATTCAAAGGTTATTAGTTGAAGCTATTATGAAAGTGAAACTTTAGGCTGGCAGAATGTGAAAAGCATAACATAGTTTGCCAGGTAAAAGGGCTTTTTCAATTACTTTTTTCAAGTAGTTCAATTGTTTTAATTTATATTTAAACAACTACACTTGTATTTTTGTGTTAAATATTTGGACATATACAGGTACCTTGATGGCACATAAACCTAGGTTTTATATGTCCTGAAAAGGTAGCATTTCCTATGATAAAATACTGTTTCTAACCCAGAACATTTTTATTATTTTTTTCAACAGCTAAGGATAGTTAGCATTCTGAAGAAATAGTCTATCACACTTTTTAAGGTATAATCCTGATAGCTATATTTCCTACTACTTAAAAATGACTTGTTAAAACATTAAGGGAGAAATAAATGATCAGTTTTCACACTGTTAGGAGATTTCCACAGCAAACCCAGAGCTCTTGGTGCAACAATCCGTGTTAAAACCTTCAACATACTAACAAATGATCTGAAAAAGAGATTAAATAGTGATAGAATAAATTTTCTACTGACCAGATTTATTCAGACGAGTCAAAATTAAGGCTGTCTATGAAGAGTTGCAGAATAATTTCGCATTATACTGAGTGATTAGGCATAAAGGGGCAGATGGAGTCAATGTCTACAAGTGCAAAGTCATGCAAATGGGAAAAAAGATAACCGTAAGTATAGGTATAGATTAATGGTCTCTAAATTAGGTTTTACAATAGAAAGAAGTTTTGAACTCACTATAAGTAGCTCTCTGAAAATAGCTCTCAGTGGACATCAAAAATGTTAACAAACTTTAGGAACCAGATCAGGAAGACAGGGTAACATGTTTAAATCCATATTACATTTGCCTCTTGAAAACTGTGCAAGTATTAGGTTACTCAGCCTCAAAAAAAAAAAAAAAAAAAAAAGCTGTTGTTAGGGTTAGAATAAGTGGTAGGAAAGTAGAGAGGATGATGAAAATTATAGGATGATTTTCATTCAGGAAAGATTGAAATATGATGCCTCAAATAGCAAAGATGATGGGAATGATAGAATTTTATAAAATTAGATTCATTAAAGACTGACTGCTCCAATTCTCATAACACAGAAATGAGATGTTACTCAGGAAGTAAGTTTAAAATAAACAAAGAGAAGAAAACTAATTTTCACATAACAAAGTTAGCTACATTGTAAAACTCATTGTGACAAGATGTCATGAAAGTCAAAAAGAAGTTAGACAAATTCACGGTACATGTGTCCATCAGTGTGTTGCTTGTACCTAATAAAATCCAAATGCAACCTCCTCTTCAAGAATTTTCTGAACTGCTATTTTTAGAAGCTGGAGGGTGCAAGATCAGAGAAAGGAAAGTTCACATACACACAGTTGTCTTTGTATTTACACTTCTCGTATTGTTTTTCCTAAGTATTTGGTGCAGATCACAGGACTACATGGATCTTTGGTCACAGGACTAGAGAGATTGCTGATTGATACTTAAACTTTTATGTTCTGAAGAAGATACTTTAAAGTAAATATACTCAAATATTCCTTATGCCCTAATCACCTGCCAATGGAGTTAGGTACAGTACAGGCTAAAAAAGAAAATATAATTGTCTTCCTTCTATATAAGGGATTTTAAAAAATAGAAAACAAATCTAACACAAAAGAAATGATTGGAAAGAAAGATAATGATAAAACTCATTAGTGAATCACTATCAAAAATAAAATAAAATAAATCCCTATTGAATCTTTTGAAACTGCTTAACCCTGGACAGTTCGCAAAAAATTTTTCACAGGTTATATGCTTAGCTGCCTGTGGAAATATTTCACATGAAAAAAAGGATGCATGAATAATTCCTAAAAAGAGAGAGACAAAATCTGAGAAGAGTTTCAGTCAAATGAGATTCTGTGTTGAGTGGAGTCATCATAACCAGGCCATAACTAAGTGCAAAGACAACAGTTGTATGAATGCCATATCCACTGACACAAGGCTTAGCTCGTCCACATTGGAAAATCCTGTTTTCTTCTACTAAAAGTAATAGTGGACATCTTAATTACTGTTTTACTATGTATGAAAATGTTGCTTAGTCAAAAGTTAATCCAAGATTCTGGCTTCCTCTTCCCAAAATATTACATACAACTTGTATTAAAAAGGCAGCAGCAGCAGCAGCATGTCCACGCTTTTTCAAGAAAAGGGCAGTACAATGAGAGAAGAGCAAGTTCTCACATATATTACTATTTTTTTTACAAAACTTATTACATTAGAACAAACAATTTTTGGGTCTTCTTTGACCAAGAAAAGAAAGAGCATCTGTTTTCTAGGCTTTTACTCTATCTAGTCTCTTCAATCCTGTAATGAGCCACTACCTGAACACAAGACTTCTCCAGATACCTCCTTAATTCTCAATTAAAAATAAAGAAATCAAGTTATTAAGTAAAAAGCCTGACTCCTGAAGCTATAGAAGCAGTGAGAGGTGGAGTGACTTCAGATGAGATGCGTAAATAATTTTTCTCTCAATTTATTGACAAGCATGGTTGGAATAGGTCTGCTTTTGATGGTCAAAAGAGTGTTTTAGCAAGAGATAATTTATAAAGTGTCAGTAAAGAAATATGTTGCTGAGAAATTCTATGTTCCTAGTGGAAAAGCCATCAAATCTGTCCTCAAACACCCACAAATTCTTCTGAAACATATCTAGATCACAGGGATTTGCTAGAAGTCCAGAATACTTTGTGCTTTGGCATCAGCTCAGAAGCTATTTCTTTGATTCAATAATTTTATTGTCTTGGATATTCCCAGTGTTTCACCTAGCAAGCATCAATCTGAAAATATTTTGGGAATAGCATTCTTCCGAGGAGAAAAAATGTATCACCAGTCTTTAGCTGTATCTCTCATACTTGGTGACCCTACCTCCCTCTAGGGATGTGCAGCCCCGCATTGATTTGACTTCTGTATGAATTCTTTGTTGCATACAAACCCAGGAGGACCGGTCACCTCTGTGGCAGTTCAGTATGACCTATTTGATTTTTTCAGGCTAGTTCTATCATTACTTTTCTTTGAGCAAACTCAAGGATTTCATTTTCAAGGCAAACAGAACACAAAAATCTGTCAGCAATGAAAAAAGTACTACGTTAATTAAAATTCAAAGGTCCGTGTGAATTTTTGTTCTTAATAAGTCAATAGATTCGCTTCAATCATTTTTACTTGATTATTCTCTGCTGCTCTGAACTAGCAAATAATATTCACTCTCCTTTGCTAGTAATGAACAAGGAAAGCGAATAGAGAAAAGTTGACTTTCTGATCACTTGCATGGCTACTTCAGCGTGATATGAAATAAGAATTCAGTATATAGAGCCACTTAAGGACTGTAGTTTGTTTTTCACCAAATACTAAGTAGCTTATTCATGGTCTGAACCCCTTACAGTATGGCACAAATCTTTTCATCCAGTCTTATATGTCAAACACACAGCAAGTCCTAATCAAGGTGAATGAGTTTAGTACTTGGAAAGGTAGTATGAAATAAGATAAAGACTCTAACAGGCAGTGTGATGAGGATTCCTAGTAGAGCTCACCTTTTTGGATAAGCCAAGTTTGGATAAATTCCTCAATGAAGGAGTCCAGCAAGAATCATTTTTATCCAGAGCACAGAAGTTTCGAAGGGAAAAAGGTGAAAACTGGACTTCCTTTCAAATGAACAGGTAATAAAATGACCCTGACAGCAATTGCTGTCAAAATTGTTCTGTAAATCTGAAATATTGAAAGTCCTTTTGAAAAGGAGTACATGGCATATGTAGCAGGAATAGAGGAATAAAGAATTGGCAATGAATGCTGAGAACTGACTTGATGGAGAAGAAGCCAGGGATTTCCTTAAATGTGGAAGGCACCCCTAAAAGCACCAACATGAAACCCCTTGCACTGAGAAGCAGCTGCTGATCTATCCCTTCCTGCTTGAATTTTTCCCAGTTGGATGATCCTTTTCCTCTTATTTCTCCTTCCACAAATCCACAACATCTCTGCCAGCCTCCAAAAAAGGACAAGCAATATTTTGTTAATGTTTTCATCACTGGCTGTGTGTCAATCATAATTCTAGAAGAGATACTCTTCCTATTCTCAATAGGTTCCTGACACTCAAATTATCCTACCTGTTGTGAGAAGGAATTGCACACATAGTCCAATCTAGTTTCTGCATTAGCTCCACATATGTTCAGCTCCTTTATATGAGGAACATATGTGCACACTTCCTAAACTAGAGCTCTTAGGGTCCGGATAATCCCAAGTACAGATGGATTCTGAATAATTAACATTACAAACTCCAGGTCTCAGCATGAGTCACTTGAAATTTTCATAGACCTAAAACTTGGCTAAGTTTTGGTTGAGTTTTATAACAATAGCAGAAAATATATCACGGCTATTCAAACAGTCCTTTAACAGAGTTTCAAAATTTCCCTCAGAGATCCAAAGAAATCACAAAGTCTGAGGCCATTCTCTCACCTCTTTGTTTCTAGTTAACCGTTACCACCTTCCTAGGATGTTCTTGTTTCCAAACCTACCTTATTACTCTGGACACCTCACTTTATGGTGAATGCTTCATGAGTGTAAGCCAATACGCTGCAGTGAACAGAAGTTTCCTAGGAAATACATGGGTCACCCTTCTGAAATCACTCTTAGTGATAGAAAAATCATTAGAAAAAGTGAAAATGCATTTATTTTCCTGAAATGTGAATTTCACAAAATTAGCTCTTATGCTTGGAGAGAGGTATTAATGAAAGAGTTATGCACCTTCATATCGAAGTCTTACTGCTGCTTGGCTTCAAAATTATTTCAGTACTCCCTGTTATTAGCAAACCCTCAAATCCAGATAGTTTCCATGATAATTACACCTCTTCTGGAACTAAAAACCAGTTTTAAGTATGAGTCTACATTAGTTTGAAAATGACTTTGATCAGTAGTGTGGTTCTGAGGCAAATTCTCTTAATCATCCAATTTACTGCACCTCCTTTTGCATCACAAAGCAGTTTAAGACCACGCTTTGGGAGGATGCTAAAGGAGAAAATGTATTCCAGAAGAGCACTGCACCAGTGCTAGGTACCCATTACACTGAAGACATAATCTATGGCAACACTAATCCCTAGGGTTTATTTTTCCAAATTATTTCACCAAATGAAGTGAAGAGGCTTCTGTTTATATCCCTCTTTCCCAACGGGTTTAGATTAGGAAATTCAATGTTAAAGCTTCCTGAGACATTCAGTGCTTCTAATTGTTTCAGTTAGGGTATGTTATCTGTTTTCTCACTCAAAGCAATCCGCTCTAATCCAGCTTCCCAACAGGTTTAGATTAAGAAATTCAATGTTGAAGCTTCCTGAGACATTCAGTGCTTTTAATTGATTCAGTTAGGGTGTGTTGTCTGTTTTCTCACTCAAAGCAATCTGCTCTAATCCAGCTTCAGATATTTGCTATGGAACAACATCTTTGGAATTCTTCTCTCTGTAACTCACCTGAAATGATAAGCCTAAAATTCTGTGAATCTCCCTTGCACTATTGGAGAAAGGCTGGTCCCACTGATTCAGCATTATTGTCTCTCTCTTGATCTTCAGTAGTCTGTTTAAAAGAAGTGGAGAGAAAGTCTCCCCTTAATTACTTTAAAAGGTGTCAGCAACTTCTCAGCACCTGTGCCAAAAGGAAATTAATTTTTTCACTCTTGGCACCCCAAAATTAGTGAGCACTGAGAAACTGAGCATAGCCCATGAATTTTCAAAATATCCTTTGTAATAGATAAATATTATTATTATTGTTCCCATATTGGGACATAAATGAGATGCTTTATTCAAAGTTACAAAGAATTAGTGCCAATTATGAATGTTTCTGACCTCAGCGTGGTCCTTAGAATCTGTTTTTCTCCGTACTTTTAAAGACAACCCAAAACACGTTGCAGTTTGTTTATGTAAGTGAATACCACCAGTAGTGGGGGTGAACACAGTTCATTTCTTCACAAATATTGCTATAATGCAAGCCAGTGACTTCCATCCTTAAAATTAAATTAAATTAAAAATAAATTGATCTGAACACATTTTCTTAAGCCGAAGTTAAACAACACGTAGTATAGCTCAAGAAAATAAGTACGTAAATATTATACTGTATTTCAGATAGCAATATTTGGCCTGGAAAGTGACATCAAAGCTCAGTGAAGGCTTGATGTCACTTCAGAGAATTACTCGAAAGAGAACTAAGAAGAGAGAGAGATTCTGAACATTTTTCAGAGTTCAGTTTTTTTCATACTCATGGAACATAAAAGTCATAGATCTATGACCTCTAAGAGAAAGACAGAGTATTACATTAGCAATCATATGGCAAACAGCTGTACTGCTTTGCTATTTCCTTTAATTTTCACGTGTGATCATTAAGAACTGCATGAGTAGTGAATCTTTTCTCAGGTACCTGCAAATCAACAGTTGCGGAGGAAAGAAAATCAAATGATCCAGGTCAAACTCCAAAAGCCCAGTTCCCCAAGGAATTCTATAATGTCCAGGTTTTTGCTTCTACATTAACAAAAAGAAGCCTAAATTATAAAACCCCTGTTGAGATAAACAAGCAAACAAACAAAAAGCCAGTACTTATCTTTGGAAAAACAAAATGAATTTCATTACCTTTCCTGAGACTGCTTTGGGAATTGGCACTGTTCTTTAAGCCCCCATAGCTGAGAGTGAGAGAAGCCTGGAAGTCAGGGAAGCCTTGATCTCTCAGCACAGGGAAGGTCCCTGCTCGATACGAGGGAGCTAGAGCAGATTTTTTAGGCCATCTTCTGAAAAACGGAAGATGGAGTCCCAAGAGCTCAGGTGCAAGCCAGGGCTTTCATACTAAGTGTCTTTGACTTGAAAACCCAGAAAGCTTGATTTCAGCAAGAATTCACTGGTACAAAGACCTCTCTTATGACTTTCCAAGTAAGTAAAGTAGCAGGAATGAGTGCAGGTTTCTTGAAGAGAGATACTTGGATTCTCTTCAAATATTCAGAGAAACTGACGTTCTTGCAAAACACTACAGTTTGTCAAACTAGTATATTTTTAGAGGATAAAAACTGTGTCTTTCTCTTCATTATCCTTCTATCAGGTATTTTTCCTCTCTTACTATGTTCCAAGTGTCCTGTTTTATTAATCCAGCCAAATGCCACCTACGCTGGAATTTAGCTGCCTACCTTCCAGCTACTACTCTTAACAACTATCCAGCCTTCATATTCACTGACACTGTCTAATCCTGCAGGTGCTAAAATCGTTGTGTCCTCCACTGTTTAGCTTGCAAACTTCCTGGGTATATGAAAAAGTAAGGCTCCAAAAATATGTAGAAATATCTACTCATGGGAAGACAGGCATTTATCCAAAGATCTCATGTACTTCCAGCTCTGGTGAAGCCATCTACATTTTTCCCGGATGAAGCAAATGTCGGATATGCTATTGTCAGTCCTTTTTTAACCCCATTCATTTTACTCTCCTAGTTTCTCTATTGTCTAGCTTCTGCGGGAATTACAAACTCTTGAGTCTAAAGTTGTCTAGAGAAATCCAAAACATACAGTCCCAAGCCTCTTATTGTAGCAGTCCTTGAATCCGGGTTTTCTACTTTCTATGGAAATATTGTAATATTATAATAGGAAATATTGCAATTGCGTATATGTATACATATATAAAAATACATACACACGTACATACATATGTACATATATGTATATCCAGGAATATTCTCCTTGTCATCTATCCTCAGGAGATCTGGCAGTTCGGATAGCAAGTGGAGGAAGATTTTCATTATCAAATAGTTCTCTAATCAGCCAGTGCAAAGAGGTACCTAACTTCTGTGATCCAGATTGCTCTCTGGTGGTCTTCAAAAACACCTTCTCTTTAGTAGTGTATCTACAGTTTCAGAAAACTTATCTCTCCAATTTATTTTCATTTTATAGTCCTCTGATTTGGACAATTAATGTTAAATCATCTCTTAGTTTTTTGTTGGTTGTTGTAAGCCAAATTATTCTCTTTCAGACAAAACTTGGGAACAGTTCTGGAAATAGTTTACTTCAGGAATCAGTGTTTACGTGTAGCGTGGAAAAGATTGCATCAGACTTGGGTCCCTTTCTTCTGCACTGTTGTCCTTCAGTATTTTCATGGGTTTGTACTTTCAGATACCACCTCAAATAGTTCAATCGCTCTCATGACTCATGCAATGTCCCCAGGCATCCATAAAGTACCCTTGACCATTCTGCTGCAAAACATCAATTTAACATCACGTGACATGTTAGTTTAGTCACTTGGAATGTAAAATCAAAATAGAAAATAAAACAACAGAAAAAATAATTATTGTATACAGCCACAAAAATTCCATGCGGTGCTCAGAGGACACATGGACCAAATACCACTCCAGGCTGAAGCAGTTAGTCCTCTCTACAGGGGCTAAATCTGAGTACATGATATAAACCACATGAACTACTCCAGGAAAGAGTACTTGTAGCAGTGCAGGCATTGCCTAAAGTACCTTAAGCAAAGAAAAAAAAAAAAAAAAAAGCCACTAAGTTATGCATCAAATACAGTTAGTCATCACTTTTTATAATGGAGAGAAATAAGTGATTACAGAACCAAGAGCTAATTCATCTCATTCTAAACTAGGTGCCTGAGATATAAATTGCTTCCCAGAAGTGTCTATTTCTAGGTATCTTTTTCTGTCCACTGCCAATATTGAAAGCATGAGAATCTTATTCCAGCCTATCCTTTACCACTGATCCTCAGTGACCTAATCAGCCTGGTTACCAAAAAATAGAAAGCTTCACCCATATTCTACTGTTAAAAATATTCCAAATATATTCTGTAAATTATTAAGTGCCATGAGGCAAGTCAATAAAAAGCAGCTAAATATTCAATTTATTTGTCCTTAAGGAACGAGTACTTGCTTCTTCCTTATGAATGAAAAGTTCCACAAGAACTATATAGCTTGTAAGCTGCCTAGAAGGCTGTCCTCATCTTTGTTACTATTTATAAATGATAACATATATCACTGAACTTATCTCTCAGTAAGCATTATGTTTCACAAGTTATTGTTATTGTTATTATTATTGCTAACATTTCACAGAAGAAAAAATTAAGTAGTCCTACCAAACAGCTACAGAAATAACACACGGGGCCAAGTCAGCTGTAACATCATGCAAGGAAAACAAACCAACCAAAAGCAACATTTCTTCATCTGGGTTGTCATTAGCTTTCTGCTTTGCTAGTTACAAACTAGCATTTTGGAACCTACTTTAGCAGAGGCACTAAGGTGCAGTAAGAGGAACATGGCACGAGGGATGCCAGCATCATTGCAGAATTGACAGAATCCCTTTGATTTAGCAGTAGTTCAATAACTGAAACCAAAATCATAAAATTTTTAATAACTAGATCCCCAGAAGTCCCTCTGAAAAGACACTAAAAAGATGAAGATATATATTCCCATATGACAGTATGCTTCGCATCACAAGTTGAACTGAAATCCTGTTTTTAATGTACTATTCACAAACCAAAGAAAACATTAGAGAAACAAAAGCAAAAATAGAAAAGGTGTCACTCTAAAGAATTCCTCGTACTGCTATAAATACTGAAAAAAAGATAGATGTGCTTTCCTTTCTGATAATGAGTCTACCTCAAACATAAAACTAATACATGAACGTGAGAATATTTCTTTGGCAAAGAAACAAAGAGAATTCTTTACAATTGAACATCTCACCTTGCTTACACGTTCAAATCTGAACATTTTTGGGGGTAGTTTTTCCTACTGAAAGAGAGGCAACGCCCAGTGCAGAAGTAATTTTTTTTCAAAGTTGTGGATTTTTTGTATAAATAAAAAACCTATAAGGAGTCAAAGTTGCACCAAGAAAAAATGTACTGTTATTATGACAGTTTATATCTTCTGTGTTCCTCTTCTTTCAGTATCTCTAATTTCCTATGCTTACCTTCTGCATAAGCCCTTAGAGAGATCTCTTTACGTTTGCATAAATGTGTGTATGATTTACTTGCCCTAAATCATGCAATAAAAAATCAGTCACTACATTCTCCCGTTATAGTCATTCAAAAAAAAAAAAAGTCAAAAAGTCTTCTCTTTACAACAGATCATCTCATTCGAAGAATGCTATCCAGCCAGGTCAAATAAGTCACCTACTAGACATCTTCATTGATTACAAACTGACACCAGGCTGACTAGCTTACTGATATAAGTATGGCTAGCTTATATGTAAGACTAACTTTCAGCTAGAATTCACTGCAATGAAGACCTCTCTTATAGTTCTGCAGGTAGGTAAAACATCAGGGATGTCTATAAAACCTATCCTACAAAGAAAAAAGAGGATGAGAAAAGTCATGAGAGACCAAGCAGAAGCATGCACAAGTAATTAATTCCACCTATCATTTTTGGCAATGGTTAATACAAACATACTGAAAGAAATAAATCACTTTGGGGTTCTCAGAAGAAGAGTATATTAGCTATTCTTCAGGCAATCATATTAACCACCTCTGGGGCATACTATGACTTTAAGTGACTTAGATGATGAAGTCATCAAAAAAGATAAATAAATATGAAGATCAGCCAGAATGTTTGGAGCTTGGAAATCTATATGACCTCAGAAAAGTTCCTCTATTAATCACAAAATATTGTAAAAGGAGACAGTGAGATTGATTCGTGCAGGGCCTTGCACAGATGACCAATAAAGCAGAAATCCATCAATTTTCTAGGATTTCTGTGAAAATGTATTATAATCACCGTAGTGCTATCTACTCTCATTAGGCCTTTAGTGTAGTTGCATTCCTTTTCAGTCAGCTGCAGTGAAAATTGTTGACTGTCTATCCAACAGGATAGACAGCTATGTTTGTTCTGTTTATCCAGTTTACAATTTCTTTCTTCCCTGTTACTATCACTTTTGCTGCTTTCAAATGTCTCAAGTACTCCATCTTGTTGTCAGTATCAGTTGATAGAACTTCCAGTACAAGCAATACATTTAGGAGATCACTTACGAAGATTTCGACTTTTTTTTTTTTTTGATGTTACTTCTGCAGTGTGTTTGTATATACTACTGACAAGAACCAGAGGGCAAAGTTAATCATTTTCACGTGCTCCCACTGTAGAGACCAAAACCACAAATTGCTTAATACTCTAGCAAATCACCCTGCATTTTATTAGTATGGAAGAATTTATTTTTTACTGCTTCTTCAATAGCATTTTCAGTACATTAGAATAAATTAAATTTAATACTAGATGTGCTGTACTAAAAAGAGAGCCTGCATAAGAATTAAGAATCAGATAAGAGGAAACTAGTGCATACTATGCTGCTGTTCTCTTTCTTTTTTTTCCTTTTTTTTCCTCCCTCCGTTAAGCACTTGACTATAAAAGATAAACCCTTGACTTACCGTCCTGGGATTCCTCTGAGCAGATGCTTGGCCTTTGTCAGGAGGTATCCACGTGGACTGAAACATTTCTATGTAATAGTTGTGACATTTTTCTCCTTAAAAAATAATTCTCCACAGTTGGTCAGACTAATTAAAATACTTATTTAGAGCCCAAAGAAGGAATTAGAAATACATTCCCCCATGAAGCATCCAAAGTATTGTCGCAATATTTCTGTCGTAGCATTTTAATACTCATGCCACCCATGCAGGGGAACAGGTTATGCATTTGGGTATTGTCTGAGTTTAGCTAATGGGTATAAAACTTAATGTTTTGTAATATATAAACATACATATATATATGTGTGTATATATATTCATGATAAGGAATTAAAAACTCTGTACTTCATTTCTCATGCTACTATAACACATCAAGCATCAAAAGTTCATAAATAGCTGTAGTTCCTTGGTGGAAAAAATAAATAATGGAAGAGACAAATTAATATCATATTAAGTAGCATAAGCTTGCTGAGTACATGATGATCAAGGGCCTCATTGCTTGGATTTTTTAATGACTTGTGCAAACATTTTGGTTCATTACTGGCTCCGCAGGTTTAAAATGAAGTACATGTTTAAGTACCTTTCTGAATGAATCCCTGGTGGAGTGGTTTGACTGCAGAAGACCCAAAGAACTGGTAGGAGTTTATATGTTCTAATACTACAGAAATAATATTGCAAGTAGTGTTTAATAAATGAAATAGTTTGTTAGGTTTGCTTTGTCTTAGAGCAGCTGCTATGTTTGTTCCACTACTGACCTTATCAGAGGATAAGTTTAATCTTACCCAATTTTAGCTATCCAGAAGCCATGTGCTGTCTACAGTGACAACAGATACATATATCCAGGAACTGTTTCATCCTGCCTTTCCTAGAACTTAATTCTCATTTTAGGATCTAATAAGCTGTCCTAAGGAATAGGGAGGGGCTGTCTCTGTTCATTGGTTCTGATGATAATTAGAAGATTAGTTTCAATAATACATATTTCTTTCAAACATTTATGTCGGAGGTTTGGCAGGAATTTTTACAAAATACTGGCTGGTTTTATGAGAGGTAATAGAATAACAACTTCTAAGTTAATAAAAGGACTTTTTAAAGTTATCTTTTTGCTACAGCTACTGTTGTGAAATACAGGTTTAGTTCTATCACCTAGTATAAATGTCTACAGTTTTTAAAAATGCCCACAGTTTTATTCTTGTTTCCTTACCTCTGAATCTAATCCCCTAATCTTTCCTTTGAAACTTTTAATACTTACTGTATATATGTGCACGCATACTTACACGTTACACATACACAGAGTATTTAAAAGATACACGTGACATCATTAACAATTGATTTTACTAGTCACTTTTAAAGAAAATCTGACAGAATCAGTCTTACATAAATAAATGTAGTTACAATTTGTAAGTAAGTAGAGAAAAATAATAAACATTTTTACTAGGAAAAAATAATGTGAAAACAAGTAAGAGAACACAGTGATGCAACGAAACAAAGTGATCAAGGAAGCCTTCATCCACTGGAACATGAATAAACTAGTCATTAATTCCAATTCGAGCAATATGTAATCTTGAAAGTTAATTGAATCAGGCATATGGTTTCAAATTCCTGTGCTTTCAGTGAACGAAGAGAAGTGGCACTTTTCACGGTTTAGAAGTTATATGACTATTGATCATTTAGGAAGTCAATACATGGGAGTTACACTGCCTAGGTAAGTCAACGATGAACCTTTGAAAAGGTATGTCCTCCTATAATTTCCACTGATATCTCATGATTATTTTTATCACTGACTTCCCTGGGGGCCAAGATTTCGCTGTAAACACGTCAACTACAATATAACAAATAGTTACATTTCAAATGGTGCATGAGAGATTTTTCAGGAACCATGTGTCAGAACAAGAAGCCAAGAGTCAGGGCCCTCAAGGCACCAACAGGACTTGCTGACCATGACCAGCCTCACCTGAAGCCTCCATCCACACCCTGCCCATGGACCTTGGATTTAATTGAGGTGAAGACATTGTGCTGGGAAGTATTTAGCAAGGACTTCCAGGACCAGCTATGCAGTCTAGACTAATAGTCCAGGACCAACTATTAAGAATTTAGATCTCAAGAGAAATCTGTTTAGTCTAATATATCAGCCTAATCTGAAAACCATCTACTCAATGTAAAGCCAATTCATCTTTTCCTCTCTAAAGATGTGTGGGCTGTGCCTTCTTTCACTCTTTCCCCCTCTCTTCTTAGAAAAATTAACAGAATACAAAAACTGTGATTATATTAAAAATAAAAATTGAGCTCTCCATTTGAAAGTCTGAATAATTTTTATTTCTCTACATAACAAAAATTAAATTCCCAGCCTACACTTTTCATCCCTTGCCTTATGAACTGTGCATCATTTTATCCTATACAAAGTACGTGTAAAAAGTTCCACAAAAGAAAGTGACAATTAACCAAATTCTACATTACTACTGTGGAAGAAATCTAGATCAACTCTCCATAGATTTCATAATTTAAATTATTAATTTTTGTTGTTCATTAATCATAATCATGTTAATCATTAATCATTTTTTTAAAGAGCGCTTCACAAACTTTACCACAATCTTATTGCCAGTTCAGATTCACTTATTAATTACCTTGCTATATGCATTTTTAATTATAAAATTGTTTCATGCATAATTTTTAAATTAACTGTTGTTAACAACATAGTTTAAAATGTGCAGTACTTTCCATCTTATTGAAAAAATTTAGTTAAATGAACAAAAAACTATCAAGAAATTAAAATTTTTCTCTTAATGATTAATCCAGTGTTAAAATTAAGTGAAGAACAAATATTTTGTGAAGATTCTCTTTCCGGAACAGATTAAGCGCTGGAACGTTCTTGGAAAAAGAACAGAACATTATCTTTGATCATGTCCACAGACAAATAGAAATCCATTTTCTATGTAAAGTGATATTTGTGAGGAAAAAGCCTTTTTTCTTTTTTTCAAGTGAATGATTTGCATAACGTTCTCCTCGTATAAGTATGGGATACTTAGACTTTTCTTTTTTTAATTTCATATCTAGACTAAGAGTTTTTCTTTTAAGTAAGTGTATTTTTAGTCGTACAAGTTTTAAAAATTAATTTAAGTGAATTTTCAAGGTTAATTATTACATTTATTTAAAATTCTTAGGTATTAAAATATCTAAGAAATGTTCTTAAAAGTTTATATGGCAGATCCACAGTGCCATCCTGTGACTTTTACCCCTTTCCCTCAACATTTTTTCCAACTGTACTTCTCCACAGTTTATATACAACACTAACCTTAATTCGAGCTGGTAATATATGCACCCCACAGACAAGAGACCCTTAAAGGAAAAAAAAAAGTACTTTTAAAAGTTTTAATTTTGTGACCTGCTTAAGAGTGCTCTTACTGTTATTGTTAGCTGTGGTCAGAATGTTCATCCCCAAAATAAGATATTTTTAATCTTTTTAATTACTAGAATTACTATTTATGAACAATGTTTTAAATTCAACTAAGACTGTAAATATTAGAATAGACATAAACACTTCTTTCTGTTTAATGATGTAGATTATTATATTATACTATTAAGAAAATGGTATTTGGGTCCTGCCCTTGCTTCACTTGGGAGCTGCTTTTAAGCTCGGGATCTTGACTTTGGTCTCTGCCTGAATTATGTTGCTGGTATACCTGTGTTTCAGCTTGTACCTCTGTGATTCTCATCCTGAGTGGACTCTGACCACTCACTTGACTTCCAGCTTGACTTCAGTCCTATCTCATCACTATGGACTGGTGACTCTTGGCTGACCCTGGTTAATTCTGCTGGACTTGCTCTGTTTTTCCCCGGTTGGGTATGGTAAGACTGTCAGTGAGGCCACTGTCCCTGCCTGCCTTGCTCTCACAGCTGGCTCACAGCTGGCCTGTCCCTATCCATAGCCTTGCTGCTCCCTGATACTCAGATCAGTTCGGAAAGGGTTATGAGGAGTAAAGAATTGTAAAAGTTTGTAGTTTAAATTCTACTTTTTTTTTTTTTTTGTTAAAAATATTTTAACCACTGAATTTGCGAGACTGAGAGATGAAAGGCAATTAGAATCACATAACCTGGGTCAACGACCTGATCCAGGTTAGTCAGATTCCAGGCTAGAAAACGGGACATTAATAGTGTCAGTGGAAGATTTGCCATATGTTAATACCAGCTATAACTATGTGCCACTCAGACTTATCAGTGCTCCCGGGATGTATCCGAATTATAGAAATAGTTTTGTTTCTTTTTCTTATTAAAATACATCCTATGTGGAGTAATTTTTTCTTCTTCATGAAGTTTAGAGTTATTAACTTAAAAAGGAAAAATCCTACTTTTTGATCAGACTTGTTTTAAAAATTGTAAATTCAAATAAAGTTTAGGAAATGCCAAGACTAAGAGTATCTATGATTTTACTGATCTTAGGAATATGAATTATTACATTTTTTTGATGCAGTGACAAACTGTATGTTCAATGTAACATCTCTCTTCTTCCAGACTGTTCCCCTCCTTTTTCTATCCTTCTCGGTTCCCTTTTGCAGTTTTGTTACCAGAATTTTTGCTCAGCTTTCTTGCCCTAGATAAGATTCTGTTTTTTAATATCTAAATTTACATAATTATCTTCATACGTTTAATGTGTGATGCGCAACACATTTTTTATTTTTGTGCTTAAATTCATCTCCTCTTTCTCTTTTTCCTGTCACAACAATTTATTAACCCAGTTCATTATGCACCTGACTCTGCTGTGCTTTCTACGATGAGTGAAAGTCACTCACACTTCTTGTCATTTTAGGTTAGACATGTGACAGCATAGTAGTCATCAGAAACAAGAAATGTATGGTCCTACTGCAAAAGTAGACCTTCATGCAGTCCAATTAGATTTTTCCAAACGCTAGTCTGGATCTCTGTTCTTAAACAGAATTTTACAATATTTATTTCAAGCAGAAATCAAAATTAAGTTGTAATAATGGCATATCCCATATGTATTTGAATGCTAAATTATTCTCTACATAGCTATGTATTTTCAGTACTGGTTAAATTGGATGGATGTATTTCTACTCATACAATTAAAAAGTATTTGTATGAAAAAGTTAATTGAACTACTATGCTGGGATTCAGATGCATGTGGAGGCTGCTCTGGATTGATCATTAATGACTCAGAATATAATAACAAGGGTACATTGACATGCCTTGCTGTAAGCATAGCCATAAGAACGTGACATATTAGCAGAGCTCAGGATCTGAATTTTTCTGAAGTATAAGTCATAGAATAGGAGTAAGCAAATGATTTATGCTTTGGCAACACAAAAAAGCATTGTGCAGTGGCTAAATGACATTCATTCCAGGATACAATTAATAACCTTCCTGGCATGTGTATGCTCATGCACCCTCACACACTCTCAAGCAGAAGAGCAGCAAATACTTAAATAATTTTATAAAATCAAGAGATTAAAATAATAACTAAAAAAAGAGAAGATGAAGTAGGAGAAGATAGTTAAATGGTAGACACTCAAAGAATCCATATGTACAAAGCTGTAAGATGATTAGATTAAAAGGAAATAGGTACAAAGCTAAAAAGCTTATTCTGAGGAATAGTTTTGTATATAAAGGCTGAGCAATGCCAGGTTATTGCTTCAATATAAAACAAAGGTAAAATTTATGGGCAATACTCTGCTATCCACTTTTCAAACTGGAAAAGCCTCTCTTGTGTTATGTGCAGAGGTTTAATCACAAATGTGCCTCTGGGGCTCTACATAGTGGCAGTGGAGCTTGAAGGGTTTTTTTGAGACTCTTGAATTTCTCTAGCAGCACAGAGGTGGAAAGGATCAAGCAGTCTATATTTCAATATTTTCTGCAGATTCCCTAGAACAATGTAACAGACACTAGTAGCTATGGTCTGCAACAGTCTTTAGTGAGGTTATCTACAAATGATGCTAACTAGCCACAAAAGGATTTTACTAGTGGGAAAACGGGGAGGATGACCAAAGCAAAACGAATAAGATTAACCTCATTCCATCTCCAGACAACATTCTGAATGAGGAAGTGAAGTGTAATAGAAAGTGGAAGTGGAAAGTGGAGGTCAATCAAGACTACAAAATTTTCACATTTTCTGAATTCTTTCCTCTAGAAGGCCAGTTACCTGGAAGAAGAAGAAGAAGAAAAAGTATTGATAGCTGTTGAGGGTCCTCTGTTGGGTGGCTGGCTCTTTTATGCCGCCTTAGAGTTTCTCCATAGATAGAAGTTATATCAGCTTAGGTTGTTAAAGTAGAAATGGAAAAGATTAAAATTCACTGAGTTATTTTAATACTGTCTCTCAGTACTGCAATAGGAAGCATAATAGGAAAAATAATGCATAGAGTAATCTCTTTGATAAATATGTGCCTTTTTCTGTTAAAGTTATGTCTCAAGATCATAATTTTGAAAAAAGAAAGTCAAGCTCTCAGAAGAATTTTGAAATCTACAATCTAGTGCAATAGATTCAAAACTGATAATTCAGTATAGACATATTATCTTGCATATGTTCATAAACTTCTCGTTTTGGTTTGTTCACCAGGGAGTATAATATAAATGCTTTGTACTTCTTTTGTCTTTGGATCTCAAAGAGCTTTATGAACATTAATGAACGTTCGCGCTGCCATAACTCGGTGCTGAAAATCCTCTTCCATCAGTTCTGCACATCTGTTAAATATGATTCCTAACCATCTGGCAAAGCAGAAACACTTTTAAAGATAGTATAAGTGTACAAAAAACCAAAAAAAAGTCGCTTCAAACTCATTTTTCTTTCACGGTACCATCTGTACCTGATCAGAGAAAGTACATCTCCACGGCTTGTGGCTTTCCAGAATAGACTTTTTGTAATAGTGCATCTAGTATTATGTTAATTATTGTCTTAACTTTATTCTGTGCCATAGATGATACCAGTGAACAATTTCAAAAGATTTAAATGGTGTTTTTCTCAGGAAAGTGATGTGCTTAATTCAGAGCTAAAAGAAGGTATCTCTTTTTACTTTGGTTTCACAGACCTCAGATCCCTCCTGATTTCCAACACGTGATCCAATCCCTCTGTTAGACAGAAAGGCAGAAAAAAATACACATGCACACTCACACACACATACACACATACATGTGCATACGCCCACAGAGACACAACAAAGCCTGTGACTACACAACCTTTTACAACCACCAGTTTTCATATAGAGATCTCACCAAGGATGAAGGAGAAAGAATTAAGAATTCTAGATCTGATGAGATTTGGGCCCATATTTTCAATATTTCAGTAATAAGATGTAAACAGCATTTTCTATAAAATTATCTTTAGGAATTGTTCTTTGTCTCTTTTACTGAGACACCTCCACTCTACAAGATATACTTGAACATTCACTGGAGCAGTTGTTAGGTGCCACACAGACAAGCATGGGACTCAGGATGGTGCAGCCCATAGAAGAAGGGTTTGCTCTGGGGTAGTCCCAAGAGTTCAGGAACCCTGGAAGCATCGTGCCCAGAGTCACCACACTGTGGGGTTACTGTAGCCCTCCAGTGACCCCATGAGTGCTGAGTAAATCTAGTCAGCAAACGAGAAGTGACACCACAGACTCAAATTGTAAGTATCTAGGTAGTGTGGAACTTTGAACATTCGTACTGTTATCTATTGAATAAGTGTACTGTTATCTGTTGACTATTCTGTTAACCATCCTGTTGATCACCCTGTTGGTATCCATACTGTTATCGACTGAGGCCATCTATTCTATTTTCTAACCATGGTCTGGCATCGATCAATTGGATAATGAGCTAAGCCCTGGAAGGATAAAAGAAAGCGAGCCACATATATACCTCTGGTACGGACTTGAACTCACTGTCATCTGGCCTGTGGACCCGATAACTCACCCATCGGTGGGGATGCTCCTGAGGCCAGGGAGCATCTAGCTCCCTCTCCTGCCAGAGAGAACCTGAATCATCCTGGTGCAGCTCAAGTGCGGTGAGAACAACCTGGGGAAAATGATACTGGAGGAGTGGCCCACAAGGACAAGGAAAGGAAGAGAACGGTCATTGTACTGTGCATCGGAGAACGGTCACTATACTGTGCATACGTGGCTTAATTATAGACTTCTGATATATGTATTCTATTTTTATTTCTTTAGTATGCTTTTTAGCTTTGCTATACTTTTAGATTGTCTGATGTTAATTGTTTAGTGTGGTCCGCTGTCTGTCATATATGTAGAAACACTTAGTTCTAATAAATTCTTACACTTGACAAATGATGATGTATTGCTTTCAGCACGACTAGTCTCAGAATCTGAAAGAATCCCAGATGCTCTTCTATTTGCGAGTCACAGCAGTGACAGGGGATTTCCCAAAGACAAGATGCTCTGGTGAATAAAGTATTAGGCTTACTATTAAAGGAGATAAAAGGTACTATAGTCATGCCCATAGGATAAAATAAAAAATAATTATTTCTATTACAGTAGTCTCACAGAAGAATTTGACTCATATTTAGAAACTGTAGGCCAAGTTTTGTGTTCAGCGAAAATCATACAAATATGTTGAGCTCTGTGGGGTGGCATAGTCTTGCTGTGAGCAGAATTAGGTCTTGTGCCTACAGAGCCTCACAAAAGATAAAATATACTGTTCATAATAGAGTGCAGTTAGTTGAAAATGTTTAAGTTAGAAGTACTAAGGTTAGGATTTTTGAGACATCAAAGGCACCAAACTTACTATGGAAATAATGGATGTAGGATAATCAAATCCACTATAGGTTTTCACATGATAATTGTTTTCATGCATTTGTTGGAACCTTCTTTGCTTACCTTTTTAATTATCTTCTTCAGAATAGTACAGATGTGGGCAAAGCAATCTGACTTTTATGAATATATGTTTTCAGTATGATAGCATCTGAAAACGTAGCTAAAAGTCTATCAGTAAATTTAAATATTATGTTGGTGACTCCTGCTTAACAGTTCAAGCTTGGTAATTTAAACATGACCATACTGAAAAGTCAGTTTTGGACACATTGTTAAGATGATAATGGAAAACTGTTACTATATGGGTTTGGGCCATATACTTAATATAATCCAAATTCCCAAATATATATGTACCCCAGTGCACAATATAAAATATGCAATATTACCCAAATGGGAAGGATTAGTAGTTGCAGCTTTGAGTTACATTGGCTGCAGACACTTAATTTACTAAGATTCATCAACTGAATTAGATACTTGTTTTAATAATTAATAAGTTCTGTCTCATGCATTCTGTAATGCATTTGATTTCATTAAATGCCCTTGTATAAATTTTAACTTAGAAACTATTGCATCTTATTACATCTCCTGCTGCAATCATTCTTTCCTTTTCTCTCTTTCTCCTTGTATCTCATTGATTTCATGCTACATTTAAAACAAATATTTTGCATTCAGCCTCTAAAGCACACTGCGTTTGGACATTTGCATTGGTTTTCTATTTGGATACAGTGAAGGCTTGGTTAAGACGATTTATATTTAGGAAATTTTGAACTAAATGTCTAATTACAGGCATTGAATGTGAGCCCATTCAATAATATCCCATTTCAGTTGTGTATGGTTAGCTTCCACCTGTGGCTACAGTTGCCCCAAAACTGCTGCCAAAGTGCCTGTGATTCTTACCTAGGCATTTTACTGAAATGTTATCCATCTGAAACCAATAACAAAAACTCCTCAGTCTTTCATAGCAGCAGGTTTCTACTCTCAGATTTTACTGAGCTGTATTCTCCTTCAGATATTGCTGCAGGTAATAAGGATCTCCAAAATTGCAGGTAAAAAGCATTTCACCAAAAATAATTAATCTATCATAAAAGAAGGCAAAGTATTTGGTGAAATACTATGTGGTATTTAATAAAGGATCGGTATGCTTTGTCAGTGTTTATGTCATCAAAACCTGGTATGACTGTTTCTTCACAATTTCATTCATTCCATAAGGAACAAATGAAATCCTATTTTTTAAGTCAATGCCAGCATGATTATGCCTATTTAAGGTTTTCTGATGTTTGTGCTTAATCTGGAAGAAAATAAACTCATATTTACTTTTGCAAATATTGCATTCCAAGTGGCCATTTCCGCCATTCAATCCGAGGTCTTATGTTATATTCAAGTCAGATATTTCTTATAACAACATGGCAGATAGACGAGGGCTGTATTCCAGAAAGAGAATAAACTTTTTCCACTTTTAGGTAGGCTGATTTAAACATGCTTATTTCTGGAAAAAGAAAGAGAAAAGCAAAAGAAGAGAACAAGAATCATTTGAAATTGTGCACACGTAACAGTTTAGATGACACACCTTACCTACATGAAAAATAACCAGAACAGCAAACAACTCTAAACTTGAAAGAAAATCTTTTCTGGGCATTCGTCATCCAAAACAAACAAACAAACAAATGCTTGTGGCATTGGACAGGTTTCCATTTCAGCTGAACTAAGATGCAATTTTTCTAGTTAGTTGAAATGGGAGCTACATCAAGACGCAGAAGAGAGGGAAGAGCATCTTATACAGTCAGCTCAAGTTACAAAGCAGAATTGCTTCCTGAATTTTATGATCCCAGGAGTTATGATTTCAAGATCAAATCATGCCATTTTCTGTAAATATTCAAAAATGAAAGCTTGTCAATGCCTCTGCAGCTGCAACAGACCATTAAGATAAAGCAGATGACATATAAAGTGAGGGTGAATTAGTTTTTTCAGCCTTAAGAGCCAAAGGCTAACAGGGGATCTTGCTGTCTTTAATTGCCTTCTGGGAAGGTATAGAGAATGATATCGTGTATAAAGTAGAAGATACAGAGAAAATAGATCCAGACTCTTTTTGGATGTGTGCAGTGGTAGGAGTAGAGGCAATGGGCACAATTTCCAACAGGGGAAATTCCGATTAAATATTTGGGGAAAAAAAAAATCACAATCAGGGTAGTCAGACTTTGAAACAGAGTTTCAAGCAGAGTTTCTTTGCCTAGAAAGGTTGTGGAATCTCCGTTGTCGGAGATAATTTAAAACTCAGCTGGACAGGGCCTGAGCAACCTGATCTAAACTGTCACTGCTTTGAGCAAGGAGTGGGACCAGCTAATCTCCAGAGGTAACTCCCAGCCTGTATTATCACAAAACTCTATGTTTAACTAACAACCATTTCAACATCCATGGACATTTCAGTTCCTAAGTTTAAACTTATTTCTCTTAACTGGATTTCATTTTTGCACACTAAACTGTTTCACAAGATGAACCACTTTTAAAGAGCCTGTATGCTTTAGAATGGCTAAATAATTGCAGTGTGAAAATTATTACAGCATTTTTGGTACTTCCCCTAATTATCACTTCTGGACTATATTCATAAAAAATGGCTCTCATATTTTATTAATATAACTCCTCTAATTGCATTCATACATAAGTAATTACAAATTTTAACTTTTATTCATTAAATTGAAAAGGTTGAGAGAATTGTTGATAGAGATGTTCCACAAGAATATTTTAGCAGCACCTTAGGTAAAAATGTATACAAAATCTACAAAAATTACTGGTATGTAATTTCTATGTTTATATCTTGATATACTTTCAGCATAAAATATGTATAAAGCTTTCTTGTTGTATTAAGAATCACTTCCTACAAAACTGCCTTTTGCATTGTTAGAGTAGTTGGTATGTTTTCTTTTCATGTGTTGACAATTTTTATATTTTTGGTAAGAATATTTTCCTACTGATTAATTAGATACAATATTAGAAATCCTAACCACAAAATAAGAGGCAGAAAATGAAAAATAGGTGTAGTTAAGGTCAAAAAAGAAGAAGTATAGAACCATTACAGTTCTCTTGGATTTTGCATATAGACAAAGAAAATAATCTTAGCTAAAGCTCTGACTCAGAAAAGTACATAAGCACAGAATTACTTTCATTTCATTCCATTCCAAGCAGTAAACAAAGAAGGCAGTGACTTAGTGCAATAGACTTCTTTTTAGTCAAGGGCAGAGGAGATGGTGGTTAGCTTTTGCCTTCTATTTGTACATTTGTTTTGCTACTGCCACGAACTCAGTTGTGTGGTGTAGAAAAGTGCATTCATTGTTGTGCCTTCACCCCGAAAGCACCAGCAATAGCTATCCAGAGTCCAGTCTCTGATTTTGCTCCTCCTCCCTCTCCTGTAGCAGGCACATGTTATGAGACTTCTATTTCCTCTTCCAGAGGGCTGAAGAGAGACTGAGGAGGATTTTTTGGAAAGAGATGGAGGTAAGTAGTCGACAAAAGAAATACGAGTCAGCCCTCACCTTGGGAGAACTGGGTTAGACAAGAGAATCCAAGGGTATAAGTCTAGTGAGGAGAAAGGAAAAAAGAAAGGGAAAGGACCTGTCTTCTTCCCCACTTCTCCTTCCTCCCCACATCCTGTTGTCCTACTCCAGCTCCTCTCCTGTAAAATGTTGAAGTCTGACGTCAGCTTCCTAAAATACACACTGACCTTTGCCCGTGTCTCTTTTTTCTGCAGTCCTCCTTTTGCTATTATGATCAGTAGATGCACTGCCCTAATGTTCCCATTCACAGCCTATGAAACTTGCTCTGACAATGCCATCAACCTGAATATCCCTGCCCCCAAATATTCTGTTAGTTCTCTTATTTAGGGACCTAATTCAGCAAATGATCTTTATTTGGGTGCACACTTTAGCACACGGGTAAATTTAAAGAAAACCAAATATCTACAAAATAGGTTTCCTGAACTGGTGCATATACCTTTAACTAAATACCTGTTATGCATCTTTGATTAAATACCTGTTAACCTGCTTTACTGAATATCAGCCTAAGACTGAAGTGTCATAAGGGAAAAACTCTGAATTTCAGAAGAGTTTCACCGTGTTGTGAATTAAGGTAGTTTTTGACTTTTCTGAAAGATCACAAAGATAAGTCAGAGAAATAAGCATATAATAGATGAAGTTATGACTTTATAGAAGTTAAAGACAAAATTCCTACACAACGCAATAGGATAAGGATTTCATGTTGTATCTTTAGACTGACTGGCACAAAGCATCAGCCTTCTAACTCTTCTTACTTGTGTTATAAATAGTACTTCACAAATAGGCCCTATTAAGTCAATAGCATTATATGAAGTACGGCATTAGACAGTACAAACAAAGGTAATTGAAAAATAGCATTTATACTAATGAATATGTTTTTAACTGCAAGATACAGAACCGGGGAAATCAGAGGAAACTTTTTCAAGTGGAAATGTTATTTTTTTGCTGAACACAACTAAGAAGAAAGACAAGCTAAATCTTTTTTTTTTTTTCCCTTGTCAAATTGGGAATAATTGTATGTATATATATATACATATATATATTCTGCTCCATGAAAAACTAGTTAGTGTCCCCACAAAACGTTACATACATTCTTATCTGAGAAGCCATCCCTTATTTGTAATATATACAATAAGTTATAAGTTACAATAAGCTATAAAGTTAATAAAGTTAATTTTCAACAGCTCATGACATTTTGATGGATGCATTTATACATCTGCTTTCAGATATGGACTTTCAATTCCAAGAACTAAAAGAATAATGTGATTATATTTTAAGTACATAACTGATTGCATTATATACACATTTACTATTTATACTAATATTTAAAGTAATTTTAATATACTTAGAAAATATCTATATATACAATACTTCATAATTCAAAATGTAATGTTCCATGAGGACAAGAGTCCATGCAAACAACTGTCTATGTCTGGAGTTACTTCAGCTGTTTCTAAGTCTCATGTCATCCATCAACAATTTTGCAATGGTGATACAGTTCAGTATCTCTGAACTTTTAAGTTGCAACCACAATGATGCTACATACTTGAAATGCGAATCTGACATCGTCTAAAGCAAATTTCGGTGCTTCTAGGAACACAGGAATTCAATATTGTTCCAAGAACTTTTTAATTAATCTTCAAATAATCTTTTGCTCCCTTGACCAAGAAATATAATTAGATCTTGTTTTGGAGCAGTTCTTCAGTTTCCTAATACAGAAACTGAAGGAAAGAGTCAGTACATTTTCTAAAGTCACACGCAATACCTACTGCAGGAACTAGAACCTACAACAGTTTTGAGCTGGTTTTTGCTCCTATTCTGGGAGTGTTCTACCCTATGTTCTTAAACAGATACAAGTGTATATGCATCCTTCTAAATTCACATAGATACAAAAAATAAGTAGCACTTTTGATCTGAGCATTAAAAATAAGAAAATCTCTAAAGCAAGCATGAATATAAGAAAATAGAATCAAAGAAAATACATTGTTATCCATCTCTAACACTTTTAAAATTAGAAGTGAATTGGAAAGAGTAGGAGGAATGTTCCCTTAGTAATACTCTATGAAAGCCTTACAAGTGGCTTTCAGTCATGATACTCTGGTGTACAAGCACTTCAGTTAGAATTGTTAATGGTAAAATAGATGTTTCCTTAACAAGAAAGCTGTATAGCATTTATTTAAGAAAGAATGTTAACAGAACACTAAAATACCAAATTATGGGAATAATAAAAATTAAAAGTTCTGAAAAAGTCTTTAAGTGTCAGTAGAAACTTCAGTGAACTATAAACATTTTACAGAATTCAGTATTATTTAGACAAATGAGTGCAAACAGGCATACCAGAAAACGCAATGTCTCACTAGAAGCCCAAGAACAAGAGTAATTAGGATTTAACTCACCTCACTGAAAGTGTTGACAGTATAGAAAACTGAGTCAAGGATAGCTGTCTGTTTTGTTGTTGTTGTTGTTGTTATTTTAATCAACAGAAAAATTTACTTATGTAAGGTGATTCAAATGACCTATATTTGACAGGTACCTTGGAAGATCAATCACTATCATTTAGAAAATACTTCCTGGAGATCCCTGTCACAAGGGTCACTGCTGGTTGGACTGAATGTCCAACCACTTTTCTCTACTTTACCTTTCACTCACCTTTGCAGCCCAGCGTTTTTGCCTCCTCTATCACTGAGGCACTGGTGAAGTTGCAGTTTCGAGACCCTGTGTTGCCAGCAGGTCAAGGGAGGTAGTTCTTCCCCGTTCTGCTCACCACTGGTGAGACCACACCTAGGGAGCTGTATCCAGTTCTGGCCTCCGCAGTACAAGAAAGACCTGGAGTAACTCCAGCCAAGGGACACAAAGATGATTAAGGGACTAGAGTATATGTCCGTGAGGAGAGGCTGGGAGAGCTGGGACTGTGTAGCCTTCAGACAAGAAGGCTCAGGGAGATCTTCTCAATGTGTATAAACAGGTATATATTGGGAAAGATTAAAGATGGAACCAGACTCTTCTCAGTGGTATCCAGCGAAAGGAAAGAGGCAACGGGCACAAACTGAAACACAGGAAATTCCATTTGAACATAAGAAAAAACGTCTTCATAGTAAAGGTGGTTGAACACTGAAACAGGTTGCCCAGATAAGTTGTGGAGTCTCCATCACTGGAGATATCTAAAAGCTGTCTGCACAGGGTCCTGGGCAACCTGCTGCAGCTGAATCTGCTTTGAGCAAAGAGGTTGGACTAGATGATCTCCAAAGGTCCCTGCTCAACCCCAACAATTCTGTGATTCTGTGACCCTGAATAGACATGTTTTGATATTGTTGTCAAGAACAGATAAGCTTTTGCTGGGTTGTTTGTAAAGGGGCAGAATGATTGCTCTATCTCTCTTTCAGGGGTTAGAATTGATAATGTTACCAGTCAGAAACAGCAATAACTCTCAGCAGAACACAAGAACCAAGATGTTAGCTGTTTGGTTTTTTTCTTTGTTTTGCTTTGTTTTGTTCTGTTTTGATAAAGAAACTTTGTGTTTTTGCATTTCCAAAAATGTTCTGCATTCTGACTCCAAGGGTATTCTTTGTTATGGTAAAACTTTATGACTAGAAAGAATTTCTTTCTGCCTATCCTTCAAGTGATATGGTCCACAAATCTGCTACAATGAATACTTCAGCTTGCTTGCAGACTGTGGGCAGAACTAAATCTGTCAATCACCTGTCATGCAATACACCTAAAGCACAGAATACTTCAGATCTACTTTCCTAAATTACAAGGGTTTTTTTGTAGTATATGTTGAAGAAAATGCATGATGATTCTACTTCCGAATGTGGTAAATTTCCCCTAAATAAGTTCATAAATTTAAATATTTGGATAGCAGTCTCTGTGTTGATTTAACTATTTCTAAAGAGAGTATGCCATATACGTGGCTCTCCCTATTTTAAAAAGATAATGTTTGGGCAAGCACAGCAGTATTACCCTGTACTTTAGGATAAAATCTACAGATACGTTACATTGTTGTCTTTATGACAGTGATGTCATATCTTTATGTGGAGTTTTAATCTTTAAATATAGGCATCTAAATGACTTAGGCAACATAAATCCCTCTTCTACTTTCTCATGAGCACTAATGTGAGCGGAAGAATTCTGTTAAAGGACAATAAACAGAATAGGTTAAGATCAGATCAATAAACACATACTGCTGAATTAATAGATATTTGCTAGCTCTCAAACGAGAGCATGTAATTACTCTGCTTTAAAGAGTGACTTTAAAGTTCAAATGAAGGAGAAACTGAATGTGCTTATATAATCAATGCTATAATACTTGTTAAGGACTACCTGTCTAAATTAAAAGTACAATATCAGATCTCACTAAAAAAGGCTCCCTAGCCTCAGTTTAAATGCTTAGACAAAGGTTACATTTATACTAGTGTATATAATGGAGAAGATAACCATTCTCTACCCCTAAGATCAACTGGCACATTACGGCTCATGTACACGCAGCCAGATTCTCTTACCTCACTAAACTGTATAGCCCATTCAAATTGCCTGTTAGGAATGATCCCTGATCGTCACTAGTTCCCAAACTTTTCCCATTAAATTTTTGGGATACAGTAGATACAGCTAGTTGGCCAAGGTCAATATCATAACAGGGACCATGCTAAGAATTACATAATGTGAATGATCACACACCAGCATATGCTCCTATTTAGTTTACACTTAAAGGTATACACACCCACAAAAAATCTATTAGTATGCCTGTCATAGAAAAATATAGCAATAAATTCTGTAGAGATTTCATCTTCATAACGTTGTAGGGTGCAGAATGAGTGTCCAAGGACATGCTCTAAACTTGGAGGACTGGGAGGTGCATATTCTAAAGATACCTATGTTTGTAAGGATTGCATATAGTTTCTTGCCTAGGCTGAAAATATTATACCACTGAGACTGATTTTTCGCTTGGGTACTTTTGTATAATCACTGTGATGGCCTTCTGGAGGAACTCAGCTTCATTTCTTCACTCATTTAATATGAGTAAAGTTGTGCTTCAGCCAGTGGGATATGTTCTTGTTATTGAATTATCTTTTGGGATTATCAAAAGCAGCATTTACTTCATATACACATAAAGGAATAGTGTAACCCTTCTGTGATATATATATATATATATATATATATATATATATATATAAAACTATAATGTTAGGTTAATAAAGCTTGGAAACAACAGCTTTTAGAGTTAGAAAGACAGATAGTCTACTTTCTAGTCTAATCTCTCATACCATCCAGCTACTCTGGTACAGTCAGATCCTGCCCTGAAGGATAAACAAATCTTTTACAGATAGTACTGTATCTCTACTTAATGGTATTGGGTGTTGTAGCTCCCCAGGCTAGACTCATTTCTCCTGCTCCTGTGCTGGACCTAACCAGGAAGGCTATGCAGAGGCAGTACCATCTGGAAGTCTCTCTAAGCATTTGACCTCAATGCTACACATTGAGACTTTTTTAGAAGTGTACGCTAAATATATGAGCATGGGAACAGAAAATTATGACAGAGAAGTTCTGAAAAAAATGAAGAATATGTGCCCCCTATATAAAAAAGGGGGACTCTTGAAATAAGATTAAAGGCTTCTTAATATAACCATTATTAACTGTTCTTCTTTGTCAAAATTATCTAATTCTCAAATATGAGTTTTGTAAATTCCAACCCAACCTCTAAAATCATCACGTAATCAGAAGGATTATAGAAATTCTTATTCAGTCTTTACTCATTTACAGGCAAAGTCCTTTGTCATCACCAACACACTTACGGGAATGAGGGTCTTCAAGGACTAGCTGTCTGAGCCTGTTTATATTAGTCAAGATCCCTAGACTGGCTGCCCTTGCTGTTAGACCTTTTCCTTACCCCACTTGTACACACCTCCTTCTCCACTACTTTGTAGACTGGATCTCCACAAAACACTCTCTAGCTTCACCTCTGTATAGTTAGAAGGTCAAATGGATTTGGCATATGTAAGTGATTCTGATTCAGCAGATGCAGACAAGCATACCATTCAGTGAAAAAAAAAGCTGCTTTCCAAAAATGCCTGATTTATTTTATCAAGAAGTATACAGTGGTCAAAAAATGCTTTAAAATAATATGGAACAAATCTGGGAGACACTGGTCGGCATATGTTACAACATGCCTCAGCTTTTGGAGTTCAGATGCAGCTAGACCATTGCACTCACTATACTCTCTAATTCGTAAATGTTTCTTGGTCATTCAATTTAGATGTACCAAGAAGACATATATCACACCTGTACCTGAATTTCCCCTCAAATCCATAGGAAAACCTGATTTAGCCTAAGTGTCCCTGATTATTAATGTGCTGTGTTGCAGCTTGCTTTCTATAGTCTGGGTCAGCTTACAATGACTGATCACATTCTTCTCTGCCTCTTGTTACTGAGGACCTTTTCACAGACCTGTGTTCCTTAATCTCCTTTTTATGAGTCTTGGCAAATGCCACTGTTCCCAGGCCTAGCTGGCATGATGGCTCCTTGCCACAGTAAAGCTCACGTTTGAGCTGCTTGTTTGGGTGCTGCAGAAATATTATCTAGCTCTAGCTTCACCCTTCTGCCTCATTTAAATAATTGGTCTTGATCTAATAGTACACACTTCCACAAGATAATATCAGGTTAATACTAGGGGCTTGATTTAAAAAAAAAAAAAAAAAAAAAAAAAAGCTACAAGTATATTTCCATTCTCTATATGAACCCAAAGTATTCTCTGAAGTTTTACCTTCTTATAGGTTAGAACTTAGAACTACCCAGTTTTAGGCCTCTGGAGAAATATTTTGTAGTTCTTATCAGGAAGTTAAATATCTCTTAAAAATGGCATTTTATGGTATTATGGGAGCACTGAGAGAGCCTTAGTGATAGCATTGTGACTGTGAATTATAATGACTGATAATGTCTACTGTTATGTATACGTGTTTAGTCATATGATACAGCATACTCTACAGAAATAGCTCTGAATCATACAGGATCACTGAATAACTCTCCATTTTCTTTGGAGCAGAAAGAAAAGTGATTATCTTAAAAGAATAGATTATTAAGATTTAGCTCTGTTTAAGCAATCAATGTTCCTTTCTCGGAAGAGCTGGTATTCTGTTCTTGTGCAACAGCGGTTTGAAAAGGGCACTGTTAAACCATGAATATCTTTCCAATGTATCAGAAAATACAGAACCATTTGACTTCTGTAGCTGTTTTACTTTCTCTCCACAGCGTTTCCCAATATTTCAGCTTGAACTTTCACAGCAACAACATTTCTAGCCAGGAAAAGCTGGCTAGGTCTGAAGGCAGCTTAAATGAATTAAGGAGCTCCAGCTCTCTGCTAAGAAAAACACTGATCTGATTGGAAACATGCTCGACTGCACCCCCTTGCAAGGAATGTCAGGTAACTCAAGCTAGTAAGGGAAGCAGGCTAATTTCCCTGGCTGGGAATATTACTATTTGCATCAGAGGGGAGGGCAAGGAAAGAAAAGCTCTTAGAAGCTCTTCCAATTTTTCTTTCTCTTTCTTCCCTTCTCTTGTTCCTCATCCGTTTGCTCCTTTCAAGCCCGAGCAAGCTGCATTTCTCCCTCCTTTGTTGCCACCTAGAGGAAAGAGTTGCTGATGAGAGCACGTATATGAGGATAAACCAGGAAAGGATCCAAAAAGGGAGTAGAACTAACAGGAGCTGGGTGGGTAAACTGACACAGAGATGCAGGATGAAATTGCCTGCTGGACGCACAGACTAAGTAACAGATCCCACAGCAGAGGCTAAACTCACCTAACGTGGCAGGTTTGGCCCTATAAATTCTCCTGCAAACCCATTAGCAACAGGCAGGAAGAATTTAGGCATTAATTCCTCACCTCAATTTATTAATATTTTTATTGTTGCCAAGAAAGGTCTAATCTATAACCTTACAAAGCCAGGGTTTCGCATTCATATGTACTATAGTTTTAATTTAAGGTAGAGACTTCCATGCTGGTATGTCTGAGGAGTCAAAGAAACTGTATAACAAAGATCCCTTACTGTTGCTGGAGCCCTTTAGTATGGGTTAATACCACAAATAAAGGGAGACGATTAATTGATAACGAAAGAGGTTCTAGATGATCTAGAACCCTTAAAGTAATTATATCAAAAATAAATAATCTTATCCTATTCTTATAGCAGCTGAAAAAGAAATCTTGTAAATTAATGATTTTCCTGTCACAAGGCAAGAAAACTTTAAAAACCATCAAAAATTTCAAGACTAAATCAAAGAAAGCATTCATTTCCTGTCCAGGCAGCAAAATTAACAAATGTAGATAACAAGACGTGATAGGAAGTTCTACAGCCAAGAAATGTTGGAAACACAAGAATAAAAGAATGCTATTTTCTTCCCAACTTATATCAGAAATATCTCATGCTGTCAGTGGATGAAACTGAATTATGTGCCTATATATAAATTCAGAAAATATTGTGTTGCAATCACTGCTTTAAATATTGAAAAATAAACTGCTGTGTGATTTCAGGCTTCAATTAGCACTTTCTAGACTTGTAATGGTAAAGAGTCTCAATATAGCTGTCATTATTATTATTGTTACTCTTGTTGCTTTAAATATCATGATTTACTGGTGTCAGAATTCAACCTATAATTTTTCAATTTTTAGTATACTGAATCTTGTTCCATACATATTTTAAACAAGTTTGCTACTTTCCAAATACAATTTATACCCCTCACTTAATCTTTCATTGAAAAGAAGCAAAAATTAGCCAGAAGCCTAAACAAGATTAACATTCTTTAAAAAGTTTGGACATGCCTTTCAGATTAGAAGAGAACATTCATTCACAGGAACAATATTTTCTGTTTCTTTCTAGGAAAGGTCCATAAAACAGATAATGTGGTGTGTAAAGACAAAAGATATATTAAAAATCCGTAAGATTAAAGCAAGGAATCCTGCAGAAATGTATCCCTTCCTGCATACAATTTTCCCTTTTATTCCAGTATTCAAGGAATCTCAAGAGCCTGACCAAAACTTACTGAAGTAAGTGGAAAACCTTCACTGCCTGTTGAACAGGCCTCAAATGTGGAGTCTGGATTCCTAGACAAAATTTTCTAAGCTACTGTGTATGGAATTAAGAACCTATATAAAGAAACCTTTACAAAGTAATTTACATTTAATAAAACTGTGTTCTGCATTTTAGGGGTGTCAAACACTTTAAAGTCAAGTGTCTGACAGGACTGGTAATGGGTTGAATGCCATTAGATTTGCAGTTTATGGTAGAGGAATGGGTTTGATTTCTTTTTTAGACAAATTGATATTTAACCTTTACAGCTATTCAAGGCCCCTTATTGCTGACAGTTGTACTTGTTACACGTTGTCTGAATTTTAAGCAAGTCAGTAATACTTCAGGTTTTATCACAGCTATTTAGTAGAGTGGAAACACTGACCTCCACATGACAGTGACAGAAAGATGCCTTTTCAAGCCAATGAAGCTGGATTGCACATCAAGGACTAAGCTGAGCTCCTTAAAGATTCTTCGGCAGTGCAACATCTAACATTTTCTGTATTCTTTTTTAATGGAATCCTCAGAAACAGATTAGAAACCCAGACCCATTATGACACGCATTGAGAGATTTGAACGTTTAATAATAAGAACCATAGACAACTGACTAATCAGCTATATATATTATCAAGGCAAAAAAAAAAAAAAAAGAAAAAAGAAAAAGCAGCTTATGTTCCTGCCAAGCTGACTGGCTAAAGACAGGGTGCCTAAACTTATGGCAATGTTCACCTTGTTTCAATATCTCTACTAACTCTAAGCAAGGTGCAAGTTTTACAAAGTATAGTGTAATACAGATATGTTACCCGAGTCCTGAAAAACTGGCTTCAGGCTCATTAGAACTTCTTCAGCTGCGGTTTGGATCTGAAATAACATCCTAAAAGGCCAAACAGGGTAAATCTCATTTCAGGAAGCAGTCCATTAAATTTATGAAATGAATTACATATAGTTGTGTCTAGTAACGCAAAGGGATAGGATTCAGTAATCCAAGATCTATTTTCCTGAAGAAGCCAGGTTTTCCCTGTGTTAGCAAATGCCTATCTCAGTTAGCAAAACCAGCATTACTGCTTTTGTAGATGGCCTAAAAGGGCCTGAAAATGCCTTAGTATTAGGACCTGCTGGTGCCATAGAGGAATAAGAACTGTGTTTCTCTTTGAGCTTGTTAGTTGCATAGGAGTGTTAGTGTGTGCTTTGCCTAAGTGTATCACTTGAAACTTAGGTTTCTATCAGGTTGTAGCAGCTAAACTGCTAATATAGGCATACAATTTGTGATAAATTGTTCACCTAAAATGTAGATTGGTTCATGGTATTTGATGATCCGAGTCTGTAAGTCAGCCCTCTAAAATGAATGCCCAATTTCTGTATCTCAAAGAAAAAAAAAAAAAAAACAGATGCGTGGTCCCAGCTGGGTGTGACAGGGAACCTAAAACAAGTTTCCCTATTCTGTCAAAAGAGAGAGACATGTCTCCACTGCATGCTGAACAAGGGATTATCAGTAGCTAATATCAAATATTGGGTGGAGAAATGCACTTCCAGCCCCCCTTGAAGGTCTATTTTGTCTTCAGTCATGAGTCATTTTGCAAGATGAAAGGAAGGACAAATATCCTAATTAAATGGTTAGGAGTTTTTAGGAGCTTAAGAACTTGCCTCAGACTTGTTCATTAGTCACCTCTAGCCAAGTATGATCTGGTTAATGGAGTCCTCTCCCAAGGGTAAGTACTTAACTGAACACAGCTCACTTTTTAATCCATCACTAATGGTGTAGAGCTACTTATCATTTGAACAGTTTAATAGAGCGCTTACCCAGGATATTGGAGAAATGTTCAATTTCCTTTTAGCTATATCTCCTCCTTCACAAGGTCACACTCACACTGGTGGAACAAGAAAGAGTGAAAAAGAGAAAATGGAAAGCTCCTTTAAATTGGTTCACTGTGCAGACAGAAATGCAGCAGTTATGAAGATAAGAGAAGATCAAATAAATAAAAACCTGAACATGATGATGCCTAAAGATGATTCTTGCACTCTGTGGAAGTTTCAGGTTTGAAATCCCTCAGGTTGCACCTGGGTTTCACTTCTCCTCTCACTTAAAAGTCAGTGTTTTAGTTATGATGTCAATATATTAAAAATGTGGCCTCTGCCATATGTTATTAGGTATAGAGGAAGTTGGAGCCTTTGATCCAGGTGGCCCTTGATTAGGTGGGTCAAGCACCCTGTGAGTCACTGTTAGGCAGAGAACTATATAAGAGCCAGGCCTAGAGCACAGCTCCTAGAGTGCAGTGAACAGAGGCAGCAGTTTGTGCAGCAGTGTTTGGGCTCTGCTTGGACCTTTGGAGGACCTTGTTGGAAGTTGTGCAGGCTTTCTGGACACCTCTGAGGAATTAGACAGTGCTTGCTGCTAGCAGGAAAGAAGAGCTAGGCAAGGACAACTGCAGGAGGCTTTAGCTTCTCCTGGGAAGCTCTAGCTAGGTGTGGCTGCTGTTAACGAGTTCTCTGGGTTGCCCCTAATCAGAGGGAGTCGGGGCCCTTGATCCAGATGGCCCTTAATTAGGTGGGTCAAGTGCCCTGTGAGTCACTGCTAGGCAGAGGCCTATATAAGAGCCAGGCCTAGCGTGCAGTGAATGGAGGTAGCAGTTTGTGCAGAAGGGTGCTAGAAGGCACCTTCATTTCTTGTAGTAGTGTGTGTTTCCACAGGTATGGTTGTGACAGGCTGCAGAGCACATTCCCCAGTGGCTGCTGGAGTTGCTACATCATATATGTCTGAAGCTTCAACCCAGACAGACCCTCAGACAGCAGATGCAGCCCTACGGATCTTAGGCTGCAGGGAGTGTCTAGGACCTCTCTGTGAGGCCTGGGCTGATTGTCAGCTCTTCCACAGAAGGTGTTCTGTGGTTGATGAGTTGTATCGCCAGGTGAAGGAGTTAAAGCAGGAAGTCAGGTTGCGTAGCATCTGAGAAGACAAACAAGAGATAGGGTATTTGGAGACTGTGCAGCTCCAGGAGTCCCAACACTGCAGTGGAGTTGCTGGAGGGCTCTGTACTGTGTGAAATGGTACATTATAACACTGTTGAAGAAGGCTGGAAACTGGTCACTGCTTGTAGAAGGAGAAAGGCTCTTGCTCCTCCTAAAGGCTTCTCTTTGAAGAACAAGTCTGGTGCCCTCCAGGCTGAGGAGAAGCTGGGCATGGCTTCAAGGGAAGCGACTGGCCTGACAGACCCTAGCTGTCTGGGAACACCTGGAAGAAGTGACAAGTAATTGTGGGTGACTCCCTGCTGCAGGGGACAGAGGCATCTATCTGCCAACCTGACCTCTTGTCCAGAGAGGTTTGCTGCCTGCCAGGGGCTTGAAAACAAGATGTCATGGAAAGACTGCTGAGGCTTATCCATGCATCAGACTATCACCTGCTGCTGCTCTTCCACGTGGGCACTAATGACACCAAGGGCAAACTGGATACCATCAAATGGGATTTCAGAGCTCTGGGGATGGTGGTCAAGGGTCTGGGAGCCCAGGTCATTTTCTCCTCAGTCCTCCCTGTGAGGGGAAAGGATGGGAGGAGGAGTAGACAAGTTTTCTGTATTAACACCTGGCTGTGCCACTGGTGTTGGCAACAGGGTTTTGGTTTCTATGACCATGGGACCCTGCTTGAAGATCAACAGCTGATGGGGAGAGGTGGGATCCACCTCACCAAGTGGGGCACACACGTCTTTGCCAACAGTTTGGCCAGCCTGGTAAGGAGGGCTTTCAACTAGGAAAGATGGGGGGAGGGGAGAGTTATAGAGACAGGGTAGTCAGTAAAACGACACTCAAGTCAGAATGCCTCCAGCAGGTGCATACAGGCAGGGGACACAGCATGGGACATGGCTCTGGAGGATCCTCTTGCACCTCTCCTGGGAAGCTTACATGCTCAATTGGCTCCCTGAAATGCCTGTTCCCCAATGCCTGCACGCAGCGTGGGGAATAAGCAGGTAGAATTAGAGATCTGTGTGTGGTCACAGGGCCATGATCTCATTGCAGTTACAGAGACATGGTGGGATAGCTCACGTGACTGGAATGCTGTCATGGATGGCTACGTGCTTTTGAGGAAAGACAGGCCAGGAAGGCGAGGTGGTGGAGTTGCCCTTTATGTGAGGGAGCAACCAGAATGTGTGGAGCTCTGCCTCGGGGTGGATGAAGAGCAAGTGGAGAGCCTATGGGTAAGGATTAAAGGGCAGGCTAACATGGGCGACACTGTTGTGGGGGTCTACTACAGGCTACCTGACCAGGAGGAGGAAGTCGATGAGGCCTTCTACAGACAGCTGGAAGTAGCGTCACGATCACAGGCCCTGGTTCTGCCGGGGGACTTCAGCCACCCTGACATCTGCTGGGAAGACAGCACAGCTAGGCACAAACAGTCAAAGAGGTTCTGGCAGAGGACTGAGGATAATTTCTTGACACGGGCGGTGGAGAAGCCAACAAGCAGAGGTATGCTCCTGGCACCTTGTACTAACAAACAAGGAAGGTCTAGTTGGAGATGTGAAGGCTGGGGGCAGCCTTGACTGCAGTTAAGCATGAATCAGCAATGTGCCCTTGTGGCCAAGGCCAATGGGATCCTGGGGTGCGTTAGGAAGAGTGTTGGCAGCAGGTTGAAGGAGGTGATCCTCCTCCTCTACTCAATCCTGGGGAGGCTGCATCTGGAGTACTGTGTCCAGTTCTGGGCTCCCCAGTACAAAAGAGACTTGGCACTGCTGGAGAGAGTCCAGCAGAGGGCTACAAAGATGATGAGGGGACTGGAGCATCTCTCCTGTGAAGAAAGGCTGAGAGAGTCAGGCCTGTTTAACCTAGGAGAAAAAAAGACTGAGAGGCAATCTGATCAATGTATATAAGTTACTGAAGGGAAGGTGTCGAGAGGATGTGGCCAGACTCTTCTCCGTGGTGCCCAGCAACAGGACAAGAGGCAACGGGCAGAAACTGAACCACAGGAAGTTCCATCTGGACCTGAGGAAAAACTTCTCTACTGGGAGGGTGACAGAGCACCGGAACAGGATGCTCAGAGAGGTAGTGGAGTCTCCTTCCCTGGAGATTTTCAAAGCCCGCCTGGACGCAATCCTGTGCAATGTGCTCTAGGTGACCCTGCTTGAGCAGGGAGGTTGGACTAGATGATCACCAGAGGTCCCTTCCAACTTTGGCCATTCAGTGATCCCATATTAATCATGTGAGTAAACTTTTACTGTTCGGGATGCAAATAGAATTAGAAATAAATAGCACTGTGAAGTTTTAGTTCGTGATGACAAACACCTTGATTGCATAGAAATTAGGCTGATCACAGAGCAGTAGACTAACCGTGTAGTAAAGATATATCTTTTTTTTTTTTTTAAAGAGATGTGTAACTTGTGTTGGTTCCTAATAAATCTCCTTGCCTATGAACAGAGCAGTAGCTCTACATCACAGACAGTCTTAAGGAAGCTTGTTAAAATACATGCACTTTCGTTTTGTGTCCATTTGCTTTCATTTCTATCTTCAAAGGGTAGTAGCATTTTGAATGCCAATGCAGATTGATGTCATCACTAAAAGGATAAGCATGTGGAGTGTCACTTGGTGAATGATTGACATTGGGTATACAGTGAGTTCTTATTCTGTCAGACTTTGGCATGTTTCTAAGTGTCAAAGTTAATCCACTGCCAGCTATTTGACAGGTTTGTACTTAGTGCCTGATGCCAATCTCCAAACTTTCATGATTAAGGCTGCATACAAATGCTGCTTATTCAATTGAATAAATAACAGTTCTACTCACAAAAAAAAAAAAAAAGGTAGAATCTCCATACCAACATGTTATTTCCACAAAAAGTAATAAATCTTGGCATGGGATACCAATATGCTTGTGCGGAGAGTTGGAACTGGCAGTCATGAGAAATATTACCTATGTGAGGTGTAATGTCAGCAGGAGAGCTCTGGCAATAGTAATCAGTGGTAACTGCAATGGTTGGATAAAAGGAATAGTGTGCTGAATTCTCACCATTTTGGATTGTGCAGAGAAGGGTAGGACCCTAGCATCTCTCTCTGGGATATGTAGTGTTTCCAGTAGTTCAACAGCTGAAAGCTGTTCTTCTAACTAGCTATTGATTTCAGGAACTGTAAAAAGTCTTCTAAAGAGAAGTACACAGGAAAGAGGGAGAAATGACATCCTGCCTTCCAACCTTGGGGAAGGCAGCCTGGATCTATGCATAACCCTGTGTAAACATCTCTTTTTACTTCCAAAATATGCCTACAGCTGGCATGACTAAACCGAGTCAGAATGTTATAAGCAGAGTAGATTTGTGAGTAAAAAGAAGTTTGAAATATGTCTGTCCTTGACTTCTCTCTTTCCCTAACTCGTTATCCTCTTTATCCTCCAAGCTTTGAGTCTGCTTTCTGTACACACTGCTTTTGGGGGGTAACAGAAACAGAAATTTTGCAAATTTTCCAGCACAGAAGGCAAACTACAAGAGACCCAAAGAGGCTAGGCAACACAAGAAGGGAGCTTGAAAGGACAAAAAAGAAAAAGGGTTTGGGGTATATGAAAGGATGAGCAGAGAGTAGAAAATGGACAGGAAGAGAGGATGAAAGAAAAAATGGTGATAATGCAGATTGAACTGTCCTACTGGACCTCAAATAGATATTTTAAAAAGTCACAAGCCTTGACCATATTCCTGTCGTATTCTCTTCATGTTTCTTGGTATCTATCACTTTTCTCTCGTTCTGTAAAAAACTGTAAGCTCCTCAGGGCAGAGATTTCCTTTTAGCTGTGGGGCCCCAACTACTGACTGAGACTAAGTCTACATATAGAGACTGCTAAGTGTATATATACGTTATATACATACACGCACACACAGATAAGAAAAGCAGTTCACCTCTTTATGGAATCTGGAGAGTTTCTTTCAAATGAAAATTGTTGTTTTTATGAATTTTTCAGTTTTCCTGCAAGAAAAAAGATATAGAATAACTTGGTTTGGGTTCTGTAATTTAATTCAAAATATTTTCTTTTGTGAACTGACATCTACAAGCTGTTAATAATTCCATTTTGTCTCATGGGAGTAATCCTCATGGATATTGGTAAAATCCATTTTTCCTCCTAAACTTTATCATCTGTGATCTAGCTTTTAAATTAATTTTCTCTTCTAATCTGTATCATGGATTTCTGACACTAATGTAAAAATTGAGTTAACATAGGTATCAAAATGGGAAATGGAGCTAGCATGATGAAAGGCAGAACTGAATAGAAATGTAGTCAATTCTTTTACCTTAGAAATGTCTGAAAATTCTCACACGTTCTCTTAAACTGCATTATTTTTAGTGTTTATTCTGCAAAAAAATTCAATATTTCAACTCTTTATTCCCTTTCTGTGGAGAAAATAATACTGAAATGTTCTGTCTTCTCTTAGTTTTAATAATAGCATGTTGGTCCGGTTCTCATAAAGCCATTTCACATTTGGATATTCTCAGACCAGCTTTCTTTTTCCACCCTATATACTGAGTTGACGTGTGAGTTTGTTTTACATTTGTCCAGGATTTCCAGATGTCTGCCAGCATATCAGTTTGGGCTGTACCATCCAGTAGTTCCGACCAGGAAGCTATGCATCCAGAAGTCCCAGATATGTCCACAGTGAATAGGCATCACTTTGTTCAGTAAGTGCAATACTTCAGGGAGACGACTGGTGGATCTTTGCACATATGGTCAATCCGTCCATCTGAATAGGTTCAGTACTCCTGGAAAGTCTGGCCTCCTCTATGCACTCTGTGGATATGATCTGTACATATGCATTGAAACTCTCACAACCTGAAAATACTGGATACACTTAAGCTATGAGATTTAAAAGGATTTTGGCACACAGTGATATTTTTCTCTTCAGAAAGTCTCAGACAAACCAACAAATGATAGCCATTGTTGCCATCCTGTGAAAAAAATAACAATTTTATTCGGTAATGAGTTCCAAAGTGTATTCCACATGGGAAATTTAATTCTTCCATACATTAGCGGATATAAAATTGGGTTCCAGTCATGCAGCTTGCTTATAGGAGGATTGCTGTCCCGCACAAAGCAATCAGTTTTCATGCAACACGCTGCAGGAAGATAAACATTACATTACCCTCTGGCTTCCTACTTCCTTGTAAATTAATGGAGTCCTATTTGTCATCGCTCACCAGCTGCACTGCTTCCAAATCTCAGCACCAGTAGTGATGTAAGATGCTATGAAGATATAGATCTGTTTACTGATTGTACTTAGTGGCAGTTACACTTATACCCTTTAGCAAGCAAAGTTTGAACCTTTTAGTCACTAAATTCAGTAATTTGTAATATACTTCTGGTCAGAACAGTGTGTCAAGGGAACCAGCATAACAAAGAGCTAGCAAAATTTATTCAGAACACATTTGTTATTATCACTGCTTGGCTTTTTCCTTTTTGCTATTTGTTGCTCAACTGGATGATTCTTACTTGTTCAGTACTTCTTAAAAACATGGCATATTTTCCTGGAGGAAGAGCATTGGTTTGAAGAGCAGGTTAATCAAATATCTTTTTTTAATATAAAGCAATGGCCCAAGTGCAGAGCTGAGAACAATGGAAATAGAAGTCTTTTGGGTATGTCTCTTTTTAATATGTCAGCCAAGTGTTATAGTTGTTATGGGCAAAAGGGAATGTAGCATACATATGCAGTGAAAAACGTATTGCTAGACTAATTAATGTTTTAACGGCTCAGTAGATTTTACTTCAGTGTAAGGAGAGTTTCTTCCTCTGTGGTCTTGGGTTGTTGGGATTTATTTTATACTTTTCCTTCCAACAGGCTGCTCTCAGCTGGGCCACCAGGCACGGTCCCCCCTAGGTGCCGCAGCGACTCCCTGGGTTCACCAGACCCTTCCGACGAGCAGCGCTGCAGAGCTCGAGCTCATGCCAGGGAGGCGATAGGCACTTGGTTGCAAGGCCAGCATGGGAGCGGGAGCGAGCTCAGCCTGGCCCCAGCCGCAGGGAGCCCCCTCAGCAGCCAGGTAAATGCACCCAGCACGACCACACACACGAGCAGCCCCAATGGCCCAGGACTGCTCTGCTCTCTGGCTGTTGGGAGATGAGTTACTGGTGGAACATAAACACACACACAGTACAGGTCTTTCCGGAGTGTTAGACACTCAGTTTAGCCAGCAGCTGGCCTCCAGACACCAGTCTGCTCCAATTGATGGTACCTGTACTGACAAGCCCCTGAGGATCATGGTGCCACTAAAGCTGTTGGTACTTGGAGCTTTTATCCTACTCATCAGCTAGTCCAGCATTAAGTTCAGTAGTATTTGCTAACAGGCTCTAAACAGGGTGCACATCTACAGAGAGGATAGTTAGAAATGGGGTTTAATGAGAGTATAAGATAAAATGAAGTGATCGGGCACCAGGTTCAGTCAGATCAGTTTTCTGGTCAGTACACTTTTTACACTCAACTAGCCTCTTTTATCCCCTTTTCTGTTTACTGTGATTACCTTTTAATCAAATAATCTAATACTTGTAATGAGAAAATCATATTTATTGAGCTACACCAGAACCTTAGACTTTCATTAGAATTTCTAAAGAGGCAAAAGACACAAAATGAAATACAGGAAATTCCATTTAAACATAATAAGAAAAAAACCACAACTTTTTTGGTGTGAAGATGGCCAAATATTTGACCTCCCAGAGAGGTTATGGAGACATTCAAAACCAACTGGACACAGCCCCGAGCAACCTGCTGTAGTGGACCCTGCTTTAAGCAGGGGGATTAGACTATATAATCACCAGAGGTTCCTTCTGACCTCAATCATCACGTGAAACTGTAAAAGTGCCACAAGAGAAGTGAAAATTACAAATCTCTGCTCACCTTGTCAGCTGAAAGAAGATATTTATGTCAGCATTTCTAATACCGTGAATCTTCTGCTACCAGGAAATTAGTTTTGAAACCTAAATTAGGAATACCTCATTTCCCTCATCATTCTTTCTGCAAGACTAAATTCCTTTGTACTCTTTCTGGAGCTGCGTTCCCTGATAGCTCATGATGAGCACGTTACACTTTTATGGCACTACATTTGTATTTCGAATTCTCTTTACTTTCTTACAGAGTTGGGGGATCCAGTCATCATCTATTGCTTTAGCAATGAAACAATGCTGATCTCAAAGATCTCACTCTAAGATCTCATTCTAGTTTGCTGAAATATCCTCTGTACTTAAACTATTAGTACTACCACTACTTTCTGTGTACCTATTATACGTAATACAGAGAGAGATTATATGCTGAGTTGGACAAATGAGTTATAATGAGGGGGAATATATAGCATGGATGTATTAGGAATATTTACATGAAGTTATAAACTCTATTTCCTTTTTCTTTTTCCTGAACATGCCCAAAGCTGCCTAAGGACAGCTTGTTGTAACGTGGAGAAATTTTTCTGCTAGGAAAAATGCTTGACAGGTCAGGTAAGGTATTTCATTGAGAAGTTATCAATATGTCAACCTGGGGTAATTAGACTTGCCTTTTGACTTCTGTCCCACTTCTTGCAACACTTGATCCAGGATCTTGGAACACAAGATCTTGGAACACAAGATCCAGGTAATGTCATTTTGGAAGATTTTTTATTTCTTACATGTAAATCTTCTTTAAAAGGGGTTTATGTTCATTGGTAGACCATATGGGGAACTTTCTATCCCTGGCTTTTATGACAATTAAAATTAAAAAGGAAGTTTTTATTTAGTATATTTATTCTCCTTTAGGCTGCTTCTTGTTCAGCTCTTGCTATGTTCCCAAAACAGGTTACAAGAAAAGATATAAATGGTACAGTTGATGTTTGATCAGTTTTCCTGATTTTTGACCCCTTTATTTTCCTACACAGTTTTCCTACACCTGCAAGAATACAGGATTTCTGATAAACAAGTATCTTACGAGGTAGCTGTACTAAGCCATTATTATACAATCCATAAAATGTTCAAAGCACTCAACAATCTTTGTACAAATCAGAAATTCCATGAGATAAATCCTTGGGTAAATGTCTTATCATTTTATTTTAGTTCCTTGAAGTCAGATGGTATGAGAAGGAAATATAAAGACCTTATGACATCTTTTCTTAAGGCATTCACTGGCAAACTTATGTCACTCCCACACCATCATGAGAATAGCAGAAAAGGGAAATGAAATAAAGAGGCAGTACGCTATAGTTTGGTTAGTATCTTTTCAGAAATTGTAAAATGAAAGCCAAACAGTCTTTAGCTGTTCAAGCTTTGCTCAGAAGCAGGGAAGGGTCCCAAAGAATCAGGAGGATACACTAATATTGGGCAGTAAGATCTGAATCTTTTATGAAACCAAGAACAAAAAAGCATCACAGGGTCACTGACAATTGCCTTCTTTCAGACAAGGGCATGCTTAATTTTCAAGGACTCTGTGTAGGAATAGAGACCTCTCCTCCTGAGTCCTGTATTTCCCTAGGCAATCCAATCTTGCTGGAAACAAGAGAAAGCAGACTCCAGTTCATGGTGAAGGCTTCCATAGAAGGGACTCTGACATTATCTCCTCTCAGAGGATGTAGGTTCTCCTAACCTAATGCAGATTTTTTTTAATCTCAACTGATGTCTATTACCCCATCTTCTAAAAGGAGCAGGCCTGCCTTTGCACTTTTACATGAAAAGAAAGAGAACTACTAGGCGGAGCTGAGCAAGAGGAGGTCTGTTGTCAGCACTAATATGTCCTCCTCACTGGACAAAAAAAAGCCTGAAATAAGTGGCAATGGAATGGTGCCAGGCTGAGTCATACAGAGTGAGAGTAGCAAAAGATTATCATAAATGGCAAACTGGCATGATATATAATTAAAATTGCAGTATTACTGCAGTGACTGCTATAGTAATAATACAGAATTGATTGATTGATCATTGCTAGGACTTGCAAATATAACTTTTTGGATTTAGAGTAGGGGATGTACATGAAACAACAGAAAATCAGAGTCAGAATCATAGAATCAGAGAACAAGTTAAGTTGGAAAGGACTTCTGGAGGTTGTCTTGTCCAGCATCCCACTCAGAGCAAGACTAGCTTTGAAATACGATCTAACTTCAGGTAGATCAGATGGCTCAGGGCCTTTTTCAGTCATATTCTGACTTTCTCCAAGGATGGAGATTCTTCAGCCCCTTTTAGAAACCTGTTCCTGTGCTTGACTGCCCTCACTGCAAATTTTGTTTTCCTAATGTCTGATTCGAATTTCCCTTGCAACAGTCGCCTCTTACCTTTTCACTGTTCATTTCCAAGAAGAGTCTTGCCCCATCTCCTTTACAATTTCCTATTAGGTAATTGAAAAAAGCACTAAGAACTCCACAGCTTTCTCTTCCTCAGACTGAACAAACATAGCTTTCTCAGCTTCCGTTTGTACGTCATGTGCTCCAGCTCTCTGATCACCTCCATGACCTTTGGCTGGACTTACTCCAATATGCCAATGCCTTCCTATTAGTAAAGCCTAAAACTGCACAGTACTAAAACTAAACTCTCCAGTTAGTGTCATAGAGGAGACGTAGAGATACAGTATGCAAAGAAGGGTAAATAATCAGTTCCCTCAAACTGTTGGCTGCACTCTTACTAATCTAACCTGGTATGTTGTTAACTTTCATCACTCCAAGGTCATACTATTGATATAACTTCTTGTAAATCTTTTGCATAATAGTTGTAAGGATGTTCCAAGGACATGCTGAATAAAAACCTAAAAATGAAATTCTACTTGTCTCTCTTTTCCAGAAGATGTTTGCAAAGTGAGTGCTTGTGAATATTTAGAAACCTCAAACATAATATATTAAAAGAGAAATAAAATACATCTAAATATTTGTTATTTATTTCCAAAGTGACAAATGTTTTAAGAAGGGCTCATCTTCTCCCTTTCAGTTTTATTCAAATCTAAGAAAAAAAAAAATTTATGCAAAAAGCCCCCACATACACACACTTTGAATCCTTTTTTTGAGATATCTCTTCTGAGTGTTAGACACAATATGGAACATTAAAATATATTGGTTAAAGATTCACTTTGTTCCTTAAACAGTATCATGGGATTTCTGTTGAGCTACAGCTCTAGAAGCTAACACCCACTTTTTATCCATTGTTGTAAATTACACTATCAATTTAAATTCACTAAAGAAAAAGGTGAATTAGTATAATCAGAACCTTTAAACAATCTTTTTTTTGCTTATTTTTAGTATTATAGTAACAGGTGTGCAAATCGATAACTGACATTTCTGGTTTGGTTCTGCTGTTTTTTTTCTTTTTTTTTGCTTTTGTTTGACTACGAACTGAAAAGGTGCTGCTGAGACCTGTTGGCCAAGTTATTTGCATGACTCATAAGTTTAAATTTGATGCTATAACATTAACAGATGCTCATTTTCAAACATTTATCATATATGTAAGGGTAAATGTCAAGCAAAAACCTTGCTCCTGAGAATTAGGATGAATTTGAGAAGAAGAAAAAACAGACAAAGTGTAGCAGACATTGTCAATTAAAGAAGACTGTGTTTCTACAGACGTGTAAGGAAAGGCCTACGTTTTACATTTCATGACACAAGTTACCATTTCAGCATTATAGAAACCAGAGAAGAAAAGGATGAATGTTCAAAATTAAAACACATTCAGAAGATAGGTCATTTTGCCTACAACTCAGACAATCTCTGGAAACGGATGGCATTTTTTCCCCATGGGGGACCATATCCCCACAAGTCGGAACTCTCTTGTTCCATTAACTCTGTCACCTTCATTCGCAATGAAAAATGGATTATGAGCAGGACCTAGAGATGTGGGAGAGGGTTTGACTCTCTGTCTGATAAGATGGTGATAAACAGCAGGGAGAAGGGGGAGCTTGTTACCCAGTTTGCCCTTAGATTATATTGGCTCAGAGAAAAGGCGGCTGGAAACAAAATATCAGAGCGATTATATTCCTTTGAAAGAGAAATTGAGCTGGATAAAATTACCATAATTATTTTCACTGACTCAACTTTCTATTTTTGTTGCATTCAGTTGTTCTGTTTATGACACAAGTTCAAATGTGTCATATCATTATCCTTAAATGAGCACTATTGCGGTTAGATGACAGAAATTTGTTATTTCCTTTTATCTCACTTTGATCAGTTATTAAACATACCTCTGTCTCTCAAACAATGTATAAACGTTTTGCAACCAAAGGCCTTGTTAAAATAAGGAGAAAGAGACAAAACAGATTTTAATATAGAATTATGTCCACCAACTTTTTAATTCAAAGCACCAGTAGAAGTAAACACATACACATACACACTTGCTTAACATTCAGAGTCCAATTCTATATTTACTGTAAAAACTCTCATGTTGCCATTGCAAAATAAGGCGTCCTCATAATCATGCGAATAGAAATCACACCATGATGCCTTAAAATACACTAGCTCTGTAACACCTCATAACTCATATAAAAAACTCTCTTTATTCTTAGAGAGTCTTCTTTACTGCATATTGCATATCTTACAAATTGTTTCTCTGTGGAAGAGAGAGGTAGAGCAACAGGTATTAGCATGAAAGGTGAGGAAGGGGAAAACGTATTTAGTTGTCTTTTTTCCTAAATAACAGTAGAAAACACAGGTGATTTGAGCAGTGACCCTTACGGTCATCATTTTATGATCTTTCTGTAGCAACCACTTCATTGAAATGCATTTTATGTTTCTCTTTTTTTTTTTTTTTTTTTTTTTTTTGACTTATAGTGAAATCTTGTGAAATGGTATTGGTAGAACATTAGTTGCCATTGTGAATCTGGAAAATAAATAACTTTATCATTTACATTTAATGTAAATAAAACATTCATATAGCAGTGGTATCATCTGCTGCAATGGTGAATATGTTATGTTCCTGTCAGTTTTGAGGTTACATATGTTTTTGTTACTCTTATCTGGCTGTAACAATAAATTATTATTTATAAGGTAATCAGAAATGACCAAGAGACCCATCCAATTGCACTAAGTATGTTATCCAATGTGAGTGGTTGATCTAATAGAAGTATAAGACTGTAAGAAACATTTTCAGATACTTTTATTTTAACTTGCCCCCATAAATCCAGTGTGAGGGCTGTTTTAACAGCCTCGCAGTTGTAATAATTAGAAAACTCTCAGCCGTAGAAGCATGTGAACTATTGCTATGGCGGGATTCACTTGTTCAAATCTAGACCTCTTCTATATAAAATAATCATCCTACCCCTCTGTTATGGTTAATGGAGACAAATAGGCACTCTTAAATCATGAATTATCTCATGCCTAAAAGTAAGCAGTAACAAATTTTCAGGTGAACTAAATACTTGCATCTTTCCACTGACCACAAAGACGATCTAGATGACTGAACTCAGATATAATGTTAATACCGCAGACACCTGGAGTGAGGTTAGCAGGATCTGTACTTTCCGTTAATTCTTACAAGACAAGTTCCTCCTCCTAATTCAGAAAATTCTTGGTCTGCTTCTATGCTAAAGAATCACCCGATGAATTAATAGTTCTTAACTTTCTGATCAGCAAAGTGACTGTGATAGGCCATGTTCACTGACGGTCAAATATATTCAGTTGTATTGGCTTTGCCATGTACTTTGCTGTGTTTATCAACACATAATTCTGGCTTATGGTCGAAACAACCCACATGCATATATCCTAGTGTTTCAAGGTTGGAGATAAATAATAAATGAGTGTATTTACACCATATCCAGCGTAGTTACTCTGAATCAATCTCTAGAACTTCCTATATCTCTTCATGGGCCAAGCAGGGAATCTGGGATCCTGAACATCGGCACTCTGGGACTCACAGGAGATATTTAAAGTGAGAGGGAAGTAGCAGTGAGACCCCCCCAAAGCATGCAGACAGTTAATTATTATTTGTAATTCATGCAAAAATGCTTTCTTAGGAATCAGGCTCCTATTTTGTTGCCAATTAGACAAAACATCACTTAAGTAAGTATAAAAAAGTTTTATCTTAAAGCAGTTTGAGACAGTTTTATGTAATCTAGTTAAGCAAAATAAATTTGTATGTAAGTATCCCAGACATTCACTTATTAATGCACAGCCAAAATCTTCTGATGCTAGTTTTAAAGATGATGAGGGAGAGTGGCACACTGATCAAATATTGGAACTTAGTTATATGCTTTAATGAAGAAAATTACAGAAGTGGCAAATCCAGTCGATACATTTGCTGGAAAGGGCATTAACCAATGTATTTAGCATAGCCTGAAGAATGATAACAGGGCACTTGAGGATCAGCAATGTGCCAATTCTGTATTCTTGGATTTGATATTTCAGTCCTTTTTCAAATGCAATAAATGTTGCCCTCCTATGCTCTGGTAACCTCATTACATGTAAAAGCTTTGTATATAACATTCATCTTGACTCAGATTCCTACCAGCTCCAGTTGTCCCACTTGGACAGGCAGGGGGCCATGATTTCTTGTGCTGGAAGGCCGCCCCCTTGGGTGTGGAAGCCTGAGCTCTGGTGGTTTATCTAGTCCTGAAAGAACCTCTGAGTTGCATGGGGCCCACTGAAGTCACAACTGACAAAAAGTAAATGATAAAAGTGACTCTGGTACTCGTGACAGGCTATACATAAGCAAATGATTTAAGAATAATTTTAAACATGATAGCATTTAATGAAATACTCTACTGTGAAAAGTAGTGATGCAGTGTAATCCGATATTTGCATTGAAATTTTAATTAACTTCCCAGAGAGCCTGGTAACAGGCAAAGAGAATCAAATTCCTAAAAAACTCAAAACATCTTTTAGTGAAGAATACTTTACAACTTTAAAGCTGCAGAAAAAAAAAAAAATCTATGCATAAGCAGGGAAGAGCAGTTTGGCAACACTCCTCAATTGATTCAAAGCACACCAAATGGGAAAAATCATTCCCAAGGTTTTGAATCTTATCCAATCAATAGTTTCCAGAAGAAAATGATAAACATGTTCAGGTTATTTTGATTATAGATTAAGTTAAAAGGATCATACAGAAAAGAAAGTTATCCTGAAAGCATGATATAAAAGGGTAGGCATCATAACGTATTGGCTGGATGGTTGTGATCCTGAGCGACAGCATTTATTTGCCTAAGAAACCTCCCAGCTCTCCACCATGGTGCTGGCTTGCAACGCTGATTAGGTTTTCCGTCTATTACCAAGAAAGGGATCTGCATAACACATCATGCAGCTCTCCCAGCGATTTGTTGCCTGATTACAGATGAGACCTCTAAACCAATACTCACCTACCACAATATTCCATCCATGTGGTTGAGGCCCTGCTTGGATGGAATAGCTTTATGGATGCTCCCATAACAGATGACTTAAAATAAAGATGTTTCAGAAATGTGATAATAGGCAGACTTGCCCAATACAATCATCTCCAGTTTCTTAATATTATATTTTATAAAAACATTCAGAGTTTGCAGAAAAATAGAGCATGGATCAAAGAACCAGAATTAAACAGATCTGGCGACTGAAATGGATTGAAATAGAGGGGGAAAAAAGATACAAAGAACATTGCTGGTACTGAATGTCTTGCAGCTACAGCCATGACATTGTATGCATTCATACTAAAAATTGGTTTGGCAACAATTTGATTTAAAATATATAAGTTCAGATACATTTTTTTTTTTGTTATTAAAACGTGGAACTTCTGGAAACAGATGGGAACTTATGTAATACAGACTACAGGTATAAACAAAATCTAAAGTGGAATTTATGTTGTTTTCCATGTACATTTAAATCACATAAATAAAGTGAACGTCAAATGGTCATTTGGAAAACAATAGTCTCTTTTGGGGGGCTTGATATATATTAATACTTTGATGGGAGATCAGCCATAGAGAATTCAAAATTTTAGACTAAGTATGAAATTTATAATCAATGAGAAATCATGAATTTTAGATAATTACTTTTCAACTTTTCTAAATACAATTCTAATAGATTTTTTAGACACAATCATAAAATACACAATTGTAATTACTCATATAAAAATGAAATAGAAGAATTAAATCAAGTCAGTAGACTCATACACAAAGCAAGTGATTTTAGAAATTAAATCTGTTTAAGTAACATTTAATTTTAAGTGATCAAAAAAACAGTTATACACATTGCCAGAAAGTCATTTTGTTAGCATAGAACAGGCTGCCATATACAAAACAGAAACAGAAACCTGCACTGGCATTTCACTGAACTAAACTGAAACATATTGTTTGATATATGGCATCACTTTCAACAAATGCCATCTAATTTTCTCTTCTGATACCCTTCTTTAAACAGACCATGAGAACACATTTGGGTTTACTTTCCAGTTTTTCCCCTTTTTAGGAGACTATAGATGTCAGCTTAGTAAATCTCCCTATTTTTATAAGCAATGAGATTGGATGAGAAAACCACAGGTTCAGACAAGAAATGTAGCAATAACTCCTTTAATAGCCACTTGAGGCAAAGCTACCATACATCAAGTGAAAATAAACTTGTGTTATATGAGAGAAAATCTTAGTGTTTAAGTTTTTAATACATGATAATGAGTTGATGGGAAATCTAAGCTCCCCTAAATTATTGCTAAAGTCAGTGCTTAACATTGAGTGTTAAATGTAAAAGGATAAGTGGTAAACTTAGTGTTTACCATTGCCTAGTAAATGTGAAAACTGCAAATTTCTTGCGCTTCAATAGATTTTATTGCATCCAATAGGTTTTAGTATATGTAAGTTACCATTTGTTGGATAAAAGTAGATTTAAATCAAAAAACAACTTTCCTGCTCAAACGCTACTGCAATTCCTGTAGAAGTCAGAGCATTTAGGGTCATGATCTGCATAGTAGGGACTACTTCAATTTATTTTCCTATGCAAAATATTTATGTTTTTCAGCTACTTTCTTTCAGCTTTACCAAAGCCATAATATTTATAAGACAAGAGAGAATTCAGCCATTTTTGGTAGAATGTGAAGACCAGTTTACATCTATTTTCAGCCATAGGTGAAGCCAGGTTATAAAACAATATGAACAAAAATGAAATGTAATAGTAAATCCTTTAATAAGCAGCATGACAGTAGCTGGACAATCATTCAAGAGAAGTATAACCCGGATTAGCTACAGCACACTGTTTTGCTCAGTAGTGATGAAGTAAGCAAAATAGTGGATGGCTAAGACAGATACATGGATGAGGACAGAAACTGACAGAATCAACTAGTTCTCCTGCTTATGGAACAAGCAGATGATAAGAACAGTGAGACCCAAAGGATAAGAGTAAGTTAGGGCAATCCTCAACTTTTCAAAGATATAAGAAAAAAAGATTTTTATAATAAATATCAGGATAACTAATCAAAACCTAGATATATTCTTCTAGCATATTTTCTGGCATGGGTTAAAGATTAATTTATGTATAATACAACCAGAGTATTATACATACTGTACACCAGCTAGTGTCTTGGAGAAATATGTATCACAGAAACAGAGAAGAATGAATTTGCAGATGTCATATTATGTTTGCAAGTGGCCACAAGTCCGAAAGCAGAATGAAAAAGTTTACATGAGTACATAATTCTGCGACAAGATAGATGAACTACTCTATATTCTTTTTTTCTAAATTTATCATTAGTACATAACAAAAGATTTGTCAGTTTAATAAAGTACTATGCAATGAAGTAGCCTTTAAATGAATTCATTAATTACCCAAATGCTACATCATTGCCTTAGCTGGGTGTACTGTGAGGGCACTCTCCTGCCTCCCCTGAAAAAATATGTACACTGCACATGTGGTCAGAGGTTTTTTATCTTGTGAGCCCATTGGCTGAATCCTTATATGTCTATTTGACATGGCATGTACTGATGTTATACAGTCAAATAAAAGAGAAATGTGGTAAATTCAATGCAAGTATTTACGGAATGACTTACAAATACGTGATAAGCACTAGTAATATAACTGCTTTCCAAATCCTGACTGAAAAAGTGATTATTCAACCATTGGTGTGCACGTGTACAGAGAGCAAAAATAAAAATCAGCATTAGGTTGGCCTGGAGGAGGGGAAGAGGTGGATGGAAATTGGGGATTGCATGGTATTGTCTGTTGGTGAGAATTTTAAAAATAATCAGTATTTTATTTGCATTTTCATTTGAAAATAATTCCTTTATGTCATTTATTTATTTATTTATTTGCTTTGCCATAGGTAGTTTTCAGCTAAATTTGACCAGAAAATCATCTGAAAATTTTGTAAGATTTTTGTGGAATTTCTCTGTACTGCTTGAATAATAGTCACTTTCCGGTTTGTAAAATAAGACCTAAGTACTAGCGAATTTGAGAAACCTGCCTGAAGACAAAAAGCGGGTATCAGCAACAGGAAATCTAAACCAGTTTGATATGTTTCTGCAAGAATTCAAGAATAAGAGCATGTAGTATGGGCTGACATTAGACTGGCCCATTTAAGAACCTCTCTGTCATCTGTAGACCTGAAGTAGATTTTAAGGACAAGGGTTATGTTTAAAAGGAAGCATGACAGACCTAGAATTCATAGTTCTGTTCAGACTCTAACATCATAATATATTCATACAAATAATAATAATACAAATAATAATTCCTTCATTTATGATTAAAAGAAAGTAGAATAATAAAACATATCAAGGAGTTCCAAGGGTATTTGCATTTAATTTATAATCCAAAGGGATGAAATAACTCCCTTGAGTTATGTCCATGTAAATGTGTTGCCTCAGTTTTCTGCTCTGGCAGTAAACACAGCTTTGAATTTTTTTCTGCCTATGGAACAATATTTTTTTGCTACTACCCTCAAAGTCTTTGTCAGAATAGTATAATTCTTAATCTATAGCTCATGCATAACATTGTTCTGTAACAGAGCTTTTGCTAACAAATAATTATACACCGCAGCATTTGAACTGCAAACAATTAAAAATGTAGCTTCTCTGAGAAACTGAGAATTTTTACTTCACAAATAGTAATGTTAAAATGCTATATAATATAAAAATAAATATAGTTGTTAACATTATCGAAAGAAGGGCTGGGATAGAAAGGAAATATTGTTAGGATGAGGAAATGTATCTTTATGTATCATTTTTTATCTAGTTTGGACTTCACATGCACAGCCATTTTATGCAAAAGTTACATGCACTGTATGGCAATATATAATGAAAGATCAAAGAATAAACCACATTTTAATCCAATTTTACTCAGGAAATGTTGTGGCACAGCACCATCTGCAGGTGTACAATCATAAATTTAACGTTCTTGATGTAGTCAGATTTTGTTGTCATCTGTCTTTTTCTAGTACAGATTTGGTCTTTGCTTTTGTGGAAAATCCAGCAGTCAGTGAGGTATGGACTATTTTCTAGTAAACAAAAGGCTGCTCATAATGGATAATTAAAAATAGTCTAGAAATACAGAGCTAAAATTATTTTTAGTATACATTCTGTTTGAAAGCCCTTTGTTTTAAAGAACTGAACAGATCCACCTATTTAGGTACATGTTTAGTCTAATAATGTCTTATATGCAATTATACAATCTATGTTTTTTATGGTTATGTTCCAAAATATTTATTTGTATTTTTGTAAAATATTACACACTATAGTTCTGAGACTGATCAAAAAGGGGGGTGGCAGTCAATATGATTCTGTATAACACACTTTGTAATAAGCCTTACTTTATATCAATCAGACTGCTTTACAAGGTGCTTCCATCTGAACCTGAGAAAAAACTTCTTCACTGTGAGGGTGACAGAGCATTGGAACAGGTTGCCCAGAGAGGTGGTGGAGTCTCCTTCGCTGGAGATATTCAAAACCCGTCTGGATGTGATCCTGGGCAATATGCTCTAGGTGACCCTGCTTGAGCAGGGAGGTTGGACTAGATGATCTCCAGAGGTCCCATCCAACCTAAACGATTCTGTGATTCTGTGATTCTGTATCATTGAAAAGCATTACTCCTGCTTTTCTTAAAAAAAAAAAAAAAAAGGATCACTTGTGCTACTTCCACCAGAAAACCTTCTATTCTTAAGGAACGAACATGTTTTTGTCTCATTTTCTTTCCCCTTCATCCCTTATAGGTGTTTGGAGTAGAAATGTTGTGTACTTTGAAAACTGGATGAATGGTTATGTAGAAAACTTTGGGGAGGAAGGTAATGGATGTTAGAGTCACGCATCTGTATATTAGCCTACCATTTATGTTTATTCACATTCATAACACATTCAGATCACTGATTTGGTGTAACAGAGAATATATAATAGTAATATAACCTGAAATTACTTATGATATCTTTTCAAATGATGCAAATAAATATTTCACTAATTGTTATAATGCAGAGCTTCTCATAGTAGATCGTCTTCCAGAAAACATAGTGATGTCCCTAGATTCTAGATTAGTGTCCTTATACATAAGTTCAAACTCCAAAACCATTGGAGCTGACCACAATGCATGGTATAGAGTGAGAATGAGAAAGAGTGCTTCTATTTCATCTGTGTTCTCACTTGAGCTTACTACAGTGTCAGGACTCATCCGGTTCCTAGGACAATGCAGAAGCAGCAATGAGTTACACCTATTTACACAGTAAAATACATCTTAAAAGTTTTAATTCTTCACTATCTTATGTTTATGCCTTTGAAAATCAAATGCAAATCAGAAGTAAAGATTAAAATTAGCAAAATATCTGTGTTTTGTAGCCATTTTCTCACTCTGCCCACACACACACAGGTGCTTCTAAAGGGCTTCCAGCCTAGCAATCTACCTTTAGGTATCCCTTTTGTAAGATCTCAGGAGTTTTCTATATCTGTTTAATGCCTGCTTTTACTTCTTAGAATATTTCTTCTGACTATTCTTTATTGAATATCCATTAAGAAAATTTAGTTAATATAGATTGTGTAACATGTGTTTGGAAATACAGAACTATTTTGCAGTATATTTGTTTAAGATTTTCAACTGAAAACAGTATCATGAACAGGTGTGGATAGGAAACAAAGGCAGCTGGGCATTTTTCAGTGAAGCTGATTTTTGCCGGAAAATATTGACTCATTAAAATGGAAACCATGGCTATAAATACATAGGGTTGGAGACATTTCAACTGGGAAAGCTCATTACTGATGTCATCTCTGATATATATTGTTGTAGTTCTGAAGCATAAAATGTCCCTTTCTTTCCCTATCATCCTTTTATTTCTCCAAGTATCTCCTCTCCCTTTTTCCTTTTAATCGCTTTGTTGGTAGGATTACCTCATCTACCATTCTGCCTACCACACCACCTCCTGTAATATTTAAAAATAAACATACAAAGCAAAAGTTTCATGACAAAAATAGAGACAGACAGACAGAAAATGAAAGAGAATAATACTTGGTCAGTTTAGACATCCTGTAGTTGTTCAAAGAGACGTGGTTCCAGAGAGTGAGGGGAAGAGAAAGTTCAGGTCCATCTCATTCAATAAATTCAGGCCCCTTCCACAACGAATTCAGTCCAGGAATTTGAGGCCTTAACCCCTGCATCCAGCATGGACATCTGTCTGATCATGCCTGAAGCGTCTGTGTGTGATGTGCAACATTCCTGAAATCTTAAAAAGATTCATGAGAAGGGAAAAACATATTATCTCCCAGTTTTGCATACCCAGTGCCTCATAAGTATTTCTTCCCAGAAATTGAAAAAGGAAATCTGGGACCTGAACCTGCATTTTGCCATGTATATGATGGGAAACTGCAGAGCTGCCCAGTTCCTTTATTGGTGGGGGAAGGAAGATGATGGATTTGTGTCTATCTCTGCTAACTGTCAGAGGTTACGATCAGTCTTTATGTCTAAATGTTTTACCAATCCTTAGACATGGTTTCTGACTCAAAGAACACACAGTGTAAACTATGTTAGGAAGCAGAAGATGAAAGAACAAAGCATAGAATCAAAATTATGAAAGTTATGGCTGTCAAAACACAGGCAAATCATCATTCAAAGTAGAGAGTGAATGTTTGCTTTGTATGTTTGCTTTTAATTAATATATTACAGCTGACAGAGTGTGTGGGGCAGGGGAGAATGGGATGGTAGGAGAGATAAGGTAATACTACCAACAAAGTGATTAAAAGTTGGAAAAGGAAAGGAGACACTGGGTGAGACAGAAGGACAATGGGGAAAGAAAGGGACATTTTATGTTTCAAAACTACAGCAGTGTATCAGAGATTGCATCTGTAATGAGTTTACAACACCTTGCTGAAGAAACTGAAATTTTGCAAGCTAAAATGTAGGTTAGAAATAATTCTTGCAGACACGTTTATCACATCATGAATCCCCAGCAAACAACTTTATGAGGTCTTGCCCTCCATTGACTTCTAATGATACTATTTGTATCAGTCTTCATACAGCATCACACTAGTGTCTTCACAGATTTGCATGAACACTTCTTGACTAGTTTGACATCTTAACATCGCTCTCTGTTTCAGATGACAGTGCCTTGATAATTTTATGGCAATAATTAAATCAAACCAATTTTACTCTAAGCCTGACAAGAGAAAATGTCAACAGCTTAGTTAAAATTATTCAGATAGGGGCTAGAGAGGAGAGGTTAATTGTTTGAAGGTTAAAATAGAAAAAATCCATTGAGGAAGGAAGGAAAGACAGTGAGGAAAGGAAAGAACATACACATCCATGTGTTTAAACAGGTAAATAGATCTGTCATCTGTAAAAATGTAAATGTATATACACACTCATACACACATATTTATGTATGCATAGTGAGGAGGATGTGAACGACTCACATTTGGCAAAAGGTCTGCGAAACTACACTTGTTAAGATAGGAATGTGGGTGTAGACATTATGGGCAAATAGGTTACACCAAACCGCCTCGGAGGATGTGTGCCCAAAACTTGTCAAAGTGAAAGCAACCGCCGTCTGGATTAAGCAGTCACCGGGGAATTATCCAGAGACGCTGGAAACGCAGAAGGGGCCCGCTCGCAAAGCGGTCTAGGAGCAGCGTGGGAACGTGTAACCGGGGGGGGGAGAGGCGGGGAGGACAGGGGCTGGGGGCGGCGGGGCCGGGGGGGCGGCGGCGTGGGCTGCGCGGGGCCGGACAGCGCTGCTGGTGCTGGTGCTGGTGCTGCTGGTGCTGCTGGTGCTGCTGCTGCTGCTGCTGCTGCCGCCGCCGCGTTGGGCGGGCGGGCGCCGCGGGGAGCTGCGCGGCGCGGGCAGGGGCAGTGCGGGGGCAGCGCCGGGAGCCCGGGGCGCGCCGGGGCCGCGCGGGGGCTTTGGCGCCGCCCTCCGCGGGGCGGGCGGCAGGGGCGCGGGCAGCGCCCCTGTGTGAATTAAACAATTTTCCATGCAATTTTCCATGTATCCTTGTGGATTGAAACACCTTCTTTTTAAATATTAAAAACAAACAAACAAACAAAAACCCGCCATTCCTCGGCTGTGAGTTTCATCTCTATGGCATTCTGAACAGGAAAGTCAATTTTAGTACTAGCAATGCCACTGCATTGCTTGTGGTGGAAACCCAAGCTTTAAGTCTAAAACACATGTTGCTCCCTTCATGCTGCAGCTCATCCTGCAGGCACTCTGCACAGCCTGGCCACCTGGATACCATACGAAGAGGAACGTCCTTCTAGGGCTGCTGACAGGATGATATTCGTGCATGAACATCAGGTACAAGATTATAAACAGTCTCAGTTTAATGAGTCCTCTTGAGATTTGGACATTGCAACTCCGGTCTTTCAGTCACTCATCATTTACATAAGGAATCAGTTTTAAAATCCAGGGATGTGCCAAACATTGAAAAATACACTATATCTAAGCTTCCATTTTCACGAGAATGCATGTAGTTCAGCTGTTAATTTTAAACACACTCCTCAGCACACTTATGTAAAGCTTTCCCAAATAAGTAAATTATGGATAAATAGACAAAATATTTTGATATTGGGAGTAACCCATTTTAATTTTCTATACAGACATTTATTCATTCCCAGGATCAAATTTATAATCAAATATTATTTTTAATAGCTTGTAAGTACAGTTAAATATTTTTATTACCTTTCATCTGGGAAGCTACTACTATAATACTCCTGGCTATAAGCAAAACCAGAACAGATGATAATCTTACATTCTTATCAGTCACCAAAGTCAGTTCCAAGCAATCAGATTTGGAAACAAACCAATGCAGGAAAATCTGAAAAATAAATGCTATATTTTTGCTGGGAAACAAAATAGAATGAAGTCAATTTTTGTAAAAGTATTGATAAGTGTATCTTTTATAACCATAATCGTTTATAATAAAGTATTCAAAGTTTGACATGAATTTTTGGCAGTTTGTACTATGTGAGAAAAATTCTTGCCCTGCAAAATGGAGACAACTTTAGCTCTATAACTCACAGGAAATACAGTTGATAAACAACCCAGGTGCACATTCACCGAACAGACTGTAATTCAGTCCTTTCACTACACCTACTCTGGAATCCTTCCTCTGACGTCAGACGATTTTCCATCAGGCCTTGAAAATCTTTCTCTAATAGTTTTCAGTCTCCCTGGTTTTTGTTACAAATAGAATCTGGCTACCTCGACACAGTGAACTATGCTCCACCTTCTGCTCTATATTTGAAACCATCTTCACGGTAGCTGAAGAAGTTGCTTCAAACTCTTTTGTTTCCTATTTACACATATATGTACATGTATGTATGTATGCATACATTTTTCCTCTATGAAGTAATGCTTAGATGACTACCACAGGTGAAATACCACAAATGAAAAGCGAATGTAAGAATTACAATGGTGACTATTAATTATTTGTTATTATCAGAAGTGGAGAGTACTGAATACAATTCCAGTTAATTATTTTTCCTTATTTAATTACCTAACCATACTTTTTTAATGTTAAATGCTCACCTCAGCTATCATATTTTTCTACTGCTTTCTTATACTTCACTGTGAGGTGTTCTTTCTTCTACATTTTCTAAAGCAGACATAAGCTTTGCCTTTTCAATACTAAAGGCAATGTGAGCTTTGTCACTGACTTACAAGTAAGTTCATCCGATGGAACCCCTGAATCTTTGCAGCAAATAGATTCCATCTGAATCTTTCTGGATTTGTTTCTTTACAGTGCTCAGACAATTTGCGGTTTACAATTCATTTTAGGAATATTAATATTTCAAAGGATGAAGACAAAAAGCAAACAAATTAAATTAGTGGAAAAGTTACTTCTTTCTAAGGGCTTTGCTTTCAGTCAGTGCTTACATAAATGCAACTGTAAGTTTAAAGATAGATATCTGAGCATGTGTAAATACATATACACATATATGTATGTGCACATATATGTGTATATGTGTGTGTATACATAAATATATAACTTTTTATGAAGAAAAGGGTGAATGTAGCTCGATAATAGCATATGTATGCATTTGATCTGCAATTATAAGTAGAATGCACAAATTTTGTAAAACTTGTAAACAACACAGGAATATTGAATGTAAGTTTTAAAATATGTCTATTCAAGTTTGCTTTTAATTAAATGCTACAGATCTAAATATATCCTATCCAGTAATAACAATTATTTCTTATGTCTTCATTGTATGATGTAGACGTAATAGGTTAACTGATTTTTTAAATTAGTTGTAATAATTCTACAATTAGGATTTTTTTCTTAATTATTGTATTGAACTGGAGCAAAAATCAGATAAACTTTTTTATTGTGTGTGTATATGTCCCATGAGAGAACATAAAAATTAAAGGTAACTACATTAAAAAAAGTATTTTTTTCTTTCCAGAAATCCACAATGAGTAAAAGGCCTGTTGGAAAAGATTGCTACCTATTGTGGCAATAACAGTTACCGAATTTTTTGATAGAATTATATCATGCTTGTGTGAATTCTAGAAAAGGCATGTGAACTGAGAGATCAATTAAATTGCAATAAATAGACTAGTATATTAAAAAAATGTCTTTTAATGGTGAACATGAACCAGGAAAGCATACTTCAGCTAATAATTTTTTTCTGCCTACTTTCTTCTAGACTACAATTCACTTTCAAGGGTGCCTCTCTGCTATATTTCATTAATTGATTTTGCTACAGATGACTCTTCAAACCTCTCTCAATGCTCTTTGCGTTTAGCGCTCTTCGTTTCTGTCAGAGCAGCACTGTTCTTTCCTAGGAGCACTTTCATTCTCTCCTTCTATCTCCTTTTTTTTTGTCTCACTCATATCTTCACTTTCTCCTGAAGTTCTTTCTGAATATATCAAATATACAAAGGAAGTATGTAGCCATGCATGGCTGTAGATCAATTAGAATGTTGTTAATAGATGGAGATTTTTTGCCCACAGAGAGCCTGATTTCTATAACGAGTAGGCAGTGAACAGCAGTTGTGTGGCTGTCTGCAGGGAAACAGATAGCAGATTACCAGAGCCCTGCAAAGGAATGCTATAAATTGGGAAAACTACACTGTCGTTTCACCTGGACTAATAGGATCCTAGAGAAAGATATTTTGCAGTAGTCTGTATAAGCAGGACTGCACTGGGAAGCTCTCAGCAAGCACGGTTACTCTAATTCTGTGGTGCTCCTCAGAAGTGAGTGACAAACTTTGGACTGATATTCTTGTAATGGTGAAGAAAAAAGGTTTTCCAATGCAACTATGTTTGTTTGTTTGTTTGATTTTCTGTTTGTTTGTTTAATTAGTTTCTTGTAACCACATTAAAAACATTTTGCTACCTTGTTAGCACTGGAAACTGTAAATGGGGGCCACTGAGAGAGAAAACTGAAAGAGGATCATAACTGGGAAACCTATAATCATGCCATTAGAGTACAAGAGGGACTAAAGAGGGCTGAGTGACAAAGTGGTGCCTGCTTATAGTGAACCAAATTTTAGCTTCTGAGACATTTAGCTTCAGATTTACAGGAAACATGGGAGAATACAGCAAGGGGAGAATGACAAGGAAAAAAGAAAATCTGAACTACCTCCCTATTTCCTTTCTTGCTCTAATAGAGTCTTCTCCAATATGAGCAATTAGCACATGGGTTATTTTACAGAAGCCTATATACACAGCTGTGCATAACTCACACAAAAGTGTGGCAGATTGTATTTGTTATCAAACCAGCCAGCAATCAAATTTTCAGAGGGATTGTCTAAAAATGTTCAGGCAGAGAGAGAGAATATGTTAGCATATCACATCCATTGGGAATACATTTTGTTATATGCTTTACCCAGAGGGTTATAGATATGTTTCCAAGAAAGTTTATCTATTTCTCTCGATTCTTCTGAAATTTTCCTAATATATATAAGTGTTTTTTTACACAAAAAGAGCCATCAGCAGTACTGGCAGCAAGTTCTAATTATATGTTGAAAGAAAAGCAAAAAGAACAAAAATGTAAAGTGATGCTAGAGTTAAAAACACCTGATTATTCAGTTCCCAGTAGAATAAAAAATCTTCTAGAGATCTACATACATCTTTTATTAAGAAAACATCCCTTTAGCAGTAAATCTCTTCATAAAGAAGCTTTTCATGCTTTGGTTTAATTGAAAAAGCCTACTGATTTAGTTAAAGCTGAGTATAGTAGTCTGGTTTCAGTTGAATACTAGTACCAAAACTGCAAACATAGTTCCTATAACTTTAGTAAGTTAATCAACATGTTCTATACATTAAGATATAGTATGACACGTTTAGGGCTAAACCCTATCTGTAAGTAAGGCAAGTGATATGAGAATCATACATCTCACCTTATCAGACTTTGAGATGCTATAGTGAATTTGTGCTTCCATCTGTAGGAAAAGAACAAACAGCCATGTTGATTTTATCAGATTCATCTGTCCTTCATCCAGATATATCTGCCGGGCCAGTGGTACAGAACAGCTGAGAATCATGCTAAATGAGTTACCTAACTTAGACTTTTTTGTTTAATAAGCTCACACTGATGCAGACAGGAACTAGCAGTACCATTCTTTGGAAGATTTAATACATTCTGAATGATTGCCCACACTGCTTACAAAGATGAAGCTTAATTTTTAAAGATTTATACCCCTGAGATGATTAGTACTGAGCATCTCCAAGGCTATCTAGCTTCACACCTTCAAGGCCAATATCCATCCCAAGCAAGCTCAAAATTGGGGTCTCGAGGAAGTGTATCAACACCTTCTTTATTTACTGTTCCCATAAGAACATTGGGATAGTTCTTGAAAAGACATGAAGTGTCTTATATAGGCCAAAGATGCACAGATTTCCTTCTCTGTTTCATTCAATTTAGTCCGAGTAGTTGATTGCACAGTTGACTTCTGGGAGGCCAGGAATGAGATAAAGGTTATCAGACTGCAGTGGGCTGAAAGTAGTGAGATAGGACTAAAATTAGTCTTCTAGAAGAGTGTGTCTACTGTGTGGATTAGTCCATCATCTGTAAAGTCTGGTCAAATTCTCAGCAACAGGTTATAAGGAAGCTGTCATGGTCAGAAGGACATGGCAGTACTGACTGATGCAATCTTTTATAGACGCTGCCCAAGCATAGAGGCTAGAAGAAAAATGGACCTTTGCTTTGAACTGAGTCAAATAGTCACCTATATTTTTATTCACAGAGCTTCTAGGCCAGTGCTATCATAGGATATTTGTCAAAGATGTTCAGAGCCTCACATAATTCTTACATCTAGTTTGGGCAAATACAATGTCTCTCCAAACCTACACAATTCCCTGAAAATATATTGCAAAATTAAGAATCTTTTTTCCTCTTCTTTAGAAAAGAAAACTTGACAATAAATTAGGATAGAGTGAGATTCACTGAATCAGCCAAGCTGATAGTACAGCACTCTTGCACTATTTTGTTTAATGATATATCATCTGCAGGCTTTAGTTTCCTCTTGTGATTAGTTTTATTGCAACAGTATTTATACTCTGGCTTACAGACTGCCTTAGAGGATTCCTGCCATCTGTTGGCTTATTCACATGTGGAACTCTGCTTGGATTATATTTCTTAGTGTTATAATACCCAAATGTGTAGATTCTAAGCATATCACAGATGTTTGGCACATGTATGAAAGAAACTTTGATGCTATTTTTTTCATTATTCTCTTCTTTTCAGAGTTCAAGTGTTTTGTTATCTGTTACAAATGCCTTAATCCAGGAAGGTCCTAGTAGCCACACACTTCAGTTGACGAGAAGACAAGCCTAAGGTTGTCAAGACATTTTAAGCTGTCTCTTAATGATACAGAAGGAATCTTGTCCTCTGTTCCTACCCTTACCCCACCCATAAGGTTATCAGGTTTCATTTTAACATATGCGTTGTTCCTTTAATTTTATTTACCTGAAAAAAATAAGAAAACAAGCATGCACCAATCACTGGTTTGGTCTGCAACATGTGTAGATTTGTGTTGTGCATTCCATAACACTTATCTGTTTTAGAATTTGAATGTGTTTTCAAAGAAAAACTACCAAAGCTTATAAGGTAGATATAACTGGATGCTTAATGACAAGTGCTAAAGTAAAATGTCAAAGAACTACATATTTCTGTCAACACTGCAACAATAACAATTTCTCTGCTTTATAATGAACACCTAATAAATACACCATTTAGTTGCATATATTTTTTGTTCCACCTTTCCATCCAGTAATTAACACTAGCAATACCTATTCCAGATCCACTTTATAAACCAGCAAGCTATTTCATTGCTATTTAAATATATATACTTCTACTACAGGGCAATTCTGCTGTATTTGATGAAGGAAAATCAAAGACTGCAATCTAAGGAAACCCAAATGAGTTTGTAAGTATTATTAGCTTCTGCTAGGCTCTCTTAGGGACAGATCAAGCTTCTGTAATTGCAAAGACTGAACAATAATATTTTTGTAGCATGTCCAGTTACAACCTTTGTTGTATTGTATTGTATGTAATTAAATCACTCTAGAGTTCCCTAGAGTTCCTCTTGCCAGTATTTCACTTCTGTGCAGAGGAGTTATAAACATGCTTTGCATCTTTCTGATTTTAAACCCATATTAAACTTTATACTTCCAGAAAGTATAAAACATTGTGACAGTGTGCTCACCTCACCCAACCTGACCTTTCACCCAACACCCTGCTTGGACAACAGCCCTCGGTAAGACCTGGCCTCCCCGATCCCCGCGCTCAGGCTATCCGCATCAGAGTGGAACCTGGGGAGACAGATAACAGCACAACAGCCAAGGACTAGTCGAACATGCACCGACCAAGGTATGGCTGGTATGCAAATATGAGTCAATCATCTTACCCCATAAACAGAGGGCAGCCCAGAGCCTGCTGAGTTCTCCTGCACGGCAGCTGGCTGCATGCCAGGCTCTCCCCTTGAGCAGGGACTCCTTGAGGTCAAGAGATTCCTTGCCCATGACAGATCCTCGGTAAGTGACTAACAGCGTGCTGAAACTTTGCAAACTTTGCTAAGTTACCTCTTTGATTGATTGTGTACACAATCCTTAGACATAAACCATTGACCAAATCTGGGACTGGGTAGGAGTGTGGAAAGCAAGGGAGTACACCCTGAACCGCATGACTCAATGGGAGGGTCTCCTTGATGATTTCGTTTGACCCTGTCTTCCACGCAGTAAATAACCGAGTGAACCTTGCCACAAATCTCATTAAACCACTGTCTTATTTACTTTTGATCTTTATTAAGCCACTATCTTATATCAATAAAACATATTACTGCTTCTCTCTTACAAGTGAAGTGCATCACTCTGCACTCTTCTGCAACAAACATCCTTGTCATTTCTGCTACTTTTACATCTGATAAACCTATCCAAACACTAGGACCCCAGAAATCATTCACTATGAACTTCCATTCGTGCAACAGAGGATTAAAAAAAATGTGATAAACAGAGAATTAGTCATCACTACATACAAAAAAAATGTGGCTAATGTATTCCCTAGGATCATGGGACTGCTATTTTGGAGTAAACTTACTGGTCCATTAAGAATAGCATCCTGCTTCTAACAATGGTTGACTCATAACACCATGGGGGAAAGAATACTATTTGCAGTCTTCAGAAAGAATAAAGAAAAGAAAGGGGGGAAAAAAGAGAGAAAGAGAAGTGAGGTGAGAAACTGCTGTACTTCCCAAAAAGATTTCTTGTAAATGAGCTTCTGGCTTTATGTAGTCAAATGTGGAATCTCATAAAACTCTTTGATTTAGAACTGAGCAACCTATAGGGGTTTCCCTGTCTTCAAGTCTGCAGTGTGTCTGTGGGCATGAGAGAATTTGTTCCTAACATCACGTCTTATTTCGACTATAATGTCACTGGGTAAGGCCTTTCATTTCCAAAATACTGAAATCAGGGCATCCATCATGCCTATACGCCTGAGTTTGGGATGGAATATGAGTTCCTCTTCATTTCCTTGTCTCAGCTTTGTAGAGAGGTGTTCAGTAGGTGAGATCTACCATTTTCCATGAAAAATACAACAGAAGGTATAAGCTGCATATCTCTGCCTTCCAATAAAGTAAAATCCAACCAATATAGTATTTTATCTAATTTTTAAAATTCATCGCCTACCTTATTCAGGTGAATGTCTAAATATAAATTAATCAGGTTCACTTCTATAACTTTGGATTGAAGTCCAAGTCTTGCAGTCCAAGTTCAAGCATCCTAGTTTTTCCAAAAGAAAACCTTTATGAATAGGCTCAAATCTTCAATATTATTAAAGCAACTAAATTCTATTGATTTCCAGCACCTATGAGTAGACGTCCATTCAACCTGAGCAACATCATAACTGATTTTTTAGACATTATAGCATTCCGCCTTTCTGGCATTCTCTGTTAGTCTGTTCTCTCAAATTATTCGTCTAGGGGTTTTGAGTTCTATACAATGAATTTACAGATGCTTGTATTCTGTGTCCAAATCTAAAACTGGAAGTTCTAGACAGTATGTGACAAAGACAATACAGCCAGGCTCAAATGGGAACAGGTACCAAGCTCAAATTCATAAGACCTTCTCACGGCATTTCACTCTGTTGAGTGAATTCCCTATTTCTGGTCTAACTAACTTGGGGATGTCTGTACAGAACATCGTTTTTCAATGTAGACATTCCTTCTTCAGTCTTGTTAGGCATTTCATTTTCAGTTACACTATTGGCTTGAAGTTTTTCCACTGATCCCCCCACCCTCTGTGCCTGCTAAATCACTTCCATAATCCTCTTATTAGGTCTTTTATAAGACAAAAAGCAGAGCTGATCAGTAGTTAGTTTGCTTCCAGAAGTGCTCCAAGAAGCTCCTGTGTTCTAGGCTCCTAGCCCAGTCTCGTGACAATACTACAGCAAGCCTTTATTTCTGTTATCATTTGTCAGGCATTGTGCCCTCACATGAGACATAAACTCTTGGCATCATGACTTGAAAGCTCAGATATGATAATTATCTCATTATCTTGGCCAAATTATAAAGAGATTTAAATTAGTAAATAATGTTAACAAATAGTGAAAAGGTGGAAAGACACGGTCCCATGAGGCCCATGAAAGACTGAGGCAGTGTAGTTGTGTACCTTTTATGAGGTAGGTGATTAGGTAGGAAATTGCAAAAAAAGGTAAGATTTCATGGTCAGAAGAATTTCCCTGTGTACCTACAGGATCTTAGCAGGCTGGCTTATCATTGAGTTCAAATAATGCACTAGCAGGACTGTGCAAAATTAAACAGAATTTTGCAGTGGCTTATGCCAAAATAAGTTTTTGGAATGCATTTGTCATAGAATCACACTTTTCTACATGTTGTCTGTTCCCACCAAAAAATTAGGTAAGTCTTTTCCTGAAAGGAATGGAATAGGAATGTTTCTTAAATCCTGTGACACACAACAGCCTAATAAGTAGATTGTTCATGGTGGCTGTGAGACAACATTTATTTATTTGCTTTATTTGAAGGAGGTATCCAAATCACATTCTTCCACTGCTCCTGCTCACCTTGTTAAAGCAACTTTTTTAAGGCACATCAGGCTTGTGCAAAGACTTCAACATTCGTTACACAATAAAAATACTGAAGGTGATTATGAAGTTTGTCAGCTTCAATACTCAGAAATCTGAGTTCTACCTACTAGACTATACCTCTTCCTTTACTAAATAATAAGATAGTATCTACTAGTAGTCAAAAACTAGTAGTCTAGTAGTTTTACGACAGTATCTAGTATAGTCTTTGGACTATGTCTGAACTTTCTATTTCTCTTTGACATAGATCTGGAGAAGAAAAGGAAAGAAAAAAATCTAACAAACAAAATTCAGAAGGTCCACATATTTGTTATGTTTTAACAATTAATTTAGTTTTAATTTTCAAAAGAAATGAGAAACAAGACAGAAGACCCTTTATGTTATAATTGGTGCTTTCTATTTCTAGAAAAGACAGACATGCTAAGAGAAAGCTAAGTGTTGCTCCTTACGAATCAGGGAAACCTTTTTATTGTCCTTCAGGTGCTGTGAAGTGTTTGGACATGTTTCAAAATCTCAAGTTCCTGATTCCATGAAAAAAGAAATGCACAGATGAGCAAAATAGTTTGGTTTGCGGAGTGAAGGACTTTAACCTTTTCCAAGCTAATTTGTTTTTTTCCACTTTTATTTTGCTTTATTTTCTTTGAGAATCATTTGTCTTGTGTCTTTTAAGAATTTATGAAAGGGATTATGCTGCTAGGAGCACTTTTTCAACTCATCTTTTTTTTCCAACTAAGAGAAACAGTGGGGAAAAATCAACTCCTTGCGAAAGACATAAACCCTAAAATTAAAAGTCTCTAGCTCTAAGAGAAAACAGATTCAAAGCTGAGAATATGATTTAAAAATACCTGTGAAACAGAAATCAAATTATATTTACAAACAATGGAGGTAAGAACCCAGCAAAAATAAACCTTTATTCAGTGACATACAACTACAACTACAACTGAGCTGAAATTACAACATCTCTTGTAAACTACAGGAATTTTACAGATTTAATTACATATAGAAAATTAAATAGTTAAAAGAAATGTATAGTGGTCACGAATTGCCCCCTGCATATAGCTACTAATCAGTCTATGAGCAAGTGTAATACTTATAACAAATGCCTTGCATAGCCAAGAAGGAAGGAAGGATTAATGACATCATTATTTTCAAGTGTATGTAATTTGATGTAGGTGATATCTAAGCACTGAAGATGTTTCGGGGTAAAAAATAGCTATGGAACTCACCTTACTGGTCTTTTTTTGTTCTCAGTGCTCCTTTTTTTACAATTCTGTCTAATGATTTGATCCATTTAAATGGCTTTAAATCACCTCTGTATTTGAGGTGATTTGATTAAAAGAAGCTCTGAGTTGAATAAAAGAAGTAGTAGTATGGCAGCATGCATTGTACTGTATGTGCTAAACAATACTCATTTCATCTTTTTTAGTGTTTTGTTTATTCTTAAGCATCTACTGTGTTCTGTTGTTGAATATAATTCTTCATATGCTCCTTCATAAATGGAGAGGGAGAAAAGCAGCATAATTCAAGGTCATTTCTATTATCCTCTGAATATTATGACTCTATCCCCACCCCCCACCTCCCGCATGCTCTGTGCAGTCCTTGTCTCAAATACTAAGATCCGTTCTGCTATCTGTCTGTAAGACAGCCATAGTGGGTCAGATAAGTGGTACAGCTCCCTCGGTGTCCTGTTTCTCACAAGTGCTCATAGCAGATGCATACAGAACAGTATAAGAACTAGGTAAGTAGAAAGTGGCATTTTCCCAAGTATGATCTCCCAACCTCGGAAAATTAATAGCTTTAGGACTTCCAGATTAAGAAATTAGATTTTTGTCTGTCTCTGCTGTCAAATAAAGTAGCACCAGGTTTCATCCCTAGGCCTTAGTTCCTTGATTTGTTCACTCCAAGGCTATTTTTTTATTAAAAAAAAAAAAAAGTTTCCTCTCAGACAAATCCTGGATGACATTCTGCAGATAGGTCACTCCATGAACTACTCTTTAGACTCATTATGGATAAAACTTCACCAGTTATTCCTCCCTCCAAAATCTGACAATACTGTCCCTGTGGGCATTTGTCGCAGACGAGTGATTAGGAATGATGCACTTCACTCATTAAAGAGAAGCAGCAATACGTTTTATTGAGGTAAGATGATGATTTAACAGAGTACAACCATAAATAAGACAGTGATTTAACAAGGGTCAAATGGCAGGGTTCACCCAGGTTATTTACTACGTGGAGGACAGGGTCAGGCAATAGTGTCAAGGGAGGGGAAGGAGCACACCATCACAGCATTGTGCCCTCATACAAACCCATCTGCCCTACAGCCATTCCCCCAGCCCATACTCCCACCATTTCTGTATGCAGATAACAAAGCCCTCACACAGTCCTCATTTCTGGCACTGTAAACTAGGGAGAGGAAGGAAAAAAAACTTCTAAAAATTAAGGTATCTTTAAGCCTATGGAATACTGACTGGGTCCTTGAAGAGGCCTGGGACAGGGAATATTCAATGTGGATGTATCAGTCCACTCTAGAGACACGTAGTCCTGAGCAGTGTGAACGTGAGCTACTCTGCATCACTTGCTCTGAGAGTCAGAGCTCGTTTCCTTGGAATGGGTTCCTTTACCAACATCAATGTAGTCTCCTTTTTTAATAGAACCTAAAGGACTTATCTTCTACAAATTAGCCTAGTGCATCTGATAAATATCAGCTGGAGACATAAGAAAATGAAAAAAGAAAAAGCAAAGGTTTTTGAAACTACATGGTAGGATATGGTTAAAAGTACAAGGTAAGGAGTGTTAAGCTCAAAACATGACAGAAGTCCATACAAGTGAAACATTACTTTGGGTTAACATGGGACACTGTCATTATACTCCATTTGCTAGGTTTCTACTTCTCTATTTTTTCTAGTTTGCTCAATTTTACTGTTTCATGTTTGTCTATGTTATTTTTCATTTTACTTCTTCTTTTTCTCTGAGCTGAAGGGGTAGAATTCAGTAACACAACATACCCTGAAGCCATTCTTTTGAATTTCAGGTTGTGGAATACTGCATAGTTATGATGGATAATATTATCTGTAATAAATAAATAAATGAATAGATAAAATGACAGAATCCTAAACTGTAGCTATTTTTAATGAAGATTCACTCTAATTTAGTATAAACCAGTCTTCTATGTATGTAAGATGATTCTTTACCCCATATAAGAAAATATAGGAAGAGGTATTATTGCAGGAGAATGCAGCAAAAATATTTGGCTTTGATTTACAAATCTACTCCAGCTGCAGGGATATTAATACTGTACCATGTTACAAATTCTTTATTACAGAATGAGTGGTCACAAACTAGTGGATTTTGGGGCTAAGTTATTAATACTGCCTTTTGAGAAAACTGTCTCATTTCAATTTGTGATCCTGCACATAATGTCTAAGTGGGCTTTGCAGTAGCTGAGAGATAAACAGGATTGCTATCACTTTGCTGTTTGTGTTGGATCGCTCAATGAAGACAGTGAATAATGGGTAACTGACATCTCTGCTCCACAGACTGGCAAATTTCAGCACTGAACTTTCTCTCTGTCACTAGGGAGTGCAGAAACAGGTCATTTAGGCAGAATAGTAGAACAACAGATTCAAAAGATCAACAAGAATTGTTAACCTAAATTATTTGTTTTAGCAAGTTCACATGCTAAGGAAAATAGAAGTTTGTAATGTCCAAACTCTTTGAAAAAAAGTTATTACAACAACTTTCAAGTATATTAAACATTTAAAATGTGAATATATTCTTCTCTGAAGAGTATTTTTTATTTATCTTTAAATAAAATTCAGTACTTGCCTTATGTTTTATACTTTTGGGCCAAACTTTGCTGTGATCAGTAAACCTTTGCTCTTAAAGTAGACGAGAACACAGGCTTTACTTTTAAGGGTCAAAAAGTGTTTCCTAATCATCATGCTGCCTATGAAAACTTTTAACACTACATGAAACCAGTGCAAATTTCCACTGTTAAGCTGGTAGTATAAGGCTGTCCATAAAATCATATTTACTAAATAATGTTGCCCAAACACCATCAAAGATTGAAGACTATTTGTTATAGTATTTAGGGAAGGCCTGATTAGCTTTACTTGCTTATTTTATTAGGAATTGCATTTAAGAAGTCTATTCAACAACAGGGTACTACTATCTGAGATAAAAAACCCCACGAGTGCTCCTACAGAAAGCAAGGCAAATGCAACGTTCTGTCTTTACGGGAATAGTGTTATGGGAATGTGATAGTGTGTTGTATGAGGTGCTGGTGAAGAAGAAAAAGAACCTATTGTAGTTAGGATTTAGAAAACAAGGGAACTGCTAGATTCAGAGCAATAGAAAAGATGCCTCCGCATATGTTCTGTACACAGAGATACAAGATGCAGAAATAAGTTGGTGAAACACTGAGGGGCTACTTATGAGAGGTCTCAGAGTTCAAATCCTGAAGAATGAGTGGGCCTGTTTTTTTAATACCAGTCCCAATCTGTTGGGTTACTAGCATAAGAGACCTGCAATATTTGTAACCGCTCGATCAGCATTTTTTTTATATAGCCCATTTAGTTGACAGGGAACGTCTGCAAAATTCAGATGCAAACCTGATTCTGTCTTCCTTCAGAATTTGTAATTCTTTGAGTGTAAGGTTATGATTTTGGCCGCTTACCTCTCTTGAGCGGTGTTTGAGTTTAAAATGTTTTGGCCGAAGTGCATCAATAAGCCTGTAAACTCTCCATCTACCTGCCAAACTGGCACATTTCTCAGTGAGATGAATATCATTAATGCCACTGGGTTCAAAATCTTGAAATAATCTGCCTCTGTTGGCTTAATCTTTCTCGTTAAAAAAAGAATGTAAAGTCCTTATCTGGAGTTTTATTCTCTGGATACTCAGATATATTTCTATCTCAAGTTCCATGTGAACAGATAATGAGATATACTATAAATTATAGAATAATTCAAGTTGGAGAGGGCCTCTGGAGATCATCTAGTCCAGCCTCCTGCTCAAATCTATGAGACCAGACCAGGTTGCTCCCAGCTTTTTCAAGCCTAATTTTGAAACAGTCTCTCTGAGCAACTTGTTCTACCGGCTGACTGTCTTAACAGTGAAAAAGCTTTTCTCTCCTATGCCATTTTTATGCCGCTGTGCCACTAGACAGTCACTGACCTTCTTACTAGTGTACTCTCCTGGAAATTGAGTGGCAAGTTGTCTCAATTCTCAGTTTGAATCTCTTCTGATATGTCTGAAGCCAATAGGTGTTTTGCAAAAGTTTTAAGTGATCTCATTTATTGTTTTAAATCTTTTTGGTCTTTCAACAGGTTATTTCATAAAAGGCAGGTAGATATAAAGCAATAAATCAGCAATTGTAAAGGTGATCTTGTCTTTATATAAATATATATACATATACATATACATACATACATACATATATTAAAAATAGGGAAGAATCTAGATGACAGGCTCAAAGGCTTTGGAGAGGAATCAGAAATGCAATGCCTATGCATTCATGTAGGACATATATGATACAACCTATAAATAGATGCCCAGATAGTGTGTAGGATCACAGGATAATTCTCACTGGAAGGGACCTCTGGGCCATCGTTCTGCTCAAAGCAGGTTCAGCTGCAAGTTCAGACCAGGTTGCTCAGGGCTTTATCCAGTCAGGGCTTGAAAACTCCAAGGACAAAGACTAGCTCAGCCTCTCTGGCAGCCTGTTCCAATGACTGACTGTCCTCATGCTGAAAAATTCTCTCCTTATATACAGTCTGAACCTGTCTTGTTTGATTTATGCTCATTGTTTCTTGCCCTCCTGCCGTGTGTCAGGTAACGTCTTCTCAATGGCCTCTTTGTAGGCACTGGTAGCTGCTGTTTGGTCCATCCAAAGACATCTCTTCCCCAGGCTGAACAATCCCAGCTCCCTCAGCCTCTGCTCACAGGGCAAGTGATCCAGTCCCTAACCATTCTGGCAGCCCTCTGTTGAACTCATTTCCGTTTATCAATGTTTTTCCTGTACTGGGGGGCGGGGGGGGAGGGGGCGCAAAACTGGATGCAGTATCTAGATGTGATCTAACAAGAGCTGAGGGATAATCACTGCCATCAATATACTGCCTCTGCTCTTGTTAATACAGCCCAGGATGCTGCTGTTGCTGGGGCACTGCTGGCCCCTATTCAGCTTGCTGTCTGCCAAGACCCCCACAATGTTTTCCGCAGAGCCGCTCCCCAGTCATCAGTCCCCAGGTTCTTCCCTCCAGGTGCAGGACTTTGCATTTGCCCCTGTTGAATTTCAAAAGGTTCCTCTTGGCCTGTTCCCCTAAAAGGTCAATTTGGATGGCAACTCTCCCTCCAAGCATACCAACTGGTCCCCCAGTTGGTATTATCCACAAAAAATGATGAAAGTTTACTTCACTGCTTTCCTCAGGTCATTCATAAAGATGTTAAACAGGACAGTTGTCCTGTGGTACTCCACTTGTCCCTGTCATATAGGTAGAGTACAACCCGTCCTCTGAGACTGATCATCCAAACAGGCTTTACCCATTTAGTTGTCCACCCATCAGGACTGTAACTTTCTAACTTGGGTACGAGACTATTGTAGGAGACAGTGTTGAAAGCCTCGCTAAGGGCAAGTTAAATGAGAAACACTCATCCACAAAACCATTTATTTTATCATAAACAGCCATCAGGCTCATTTGGCATGATTTACCCTTAGTAATCCATGCTTACTTTTTCCAGTCACCTGTTTCTCCTTCCTGTGTCCAGAAATGCACTCTAGGAGGACTCACTCCATGAATTGCCCAGGGACTGAAGTGAGCGTGACTGGCCTGTAGTTCCCCAGATCAACCTTCTGGATTAGTGCAACATTTGTCTTTCTTGAATCATTTCGAGTTAACCCTCCCTGATCTCCATGACCTTTGAAAGATGATAAAGAGCACCCTTGCAAGGACGTTGGCCAGCTCTCTCAGCACCCTTGGATGTGTACGATCCAAGTTCTCTCAAGCAGTTCCAGACTTGATCCTCATCCATTGCCAGCAGTTCTCTAAGGATACAGGCCTGGGAGGCCTTGTTGGTGAAGGCTGCATAAAAGGTAGCATTGAGAATAGCCTTGGCTGTTTCTGCTGTCGCTAAATTACCCACCCATACACCCAACAGCAATACACCCATATTTTTTCCCTGTTCAGCCTTTTGCTACCAATGCAGCAGTAGCAACTCTTGTTGCCCCAATGTCCCTTGCGAGCATTAACTACTGTTGAACTTTGGCTTTCTCGTACCATCCGTACATGCCCAGGCAACATTTCTAAGCTCCTCTTTCGTAGCCTGTCCCTGCTTCTGCCTTCTGTAAGCTACCTTTTTACACCGAAGCTACATAATGATTTCCTGCTTAGCCAGGCTAGTTTCCTGGTAGGTCTGCTTTTCTTGCTGAGAATTATGATGGACCATTCTTGCTCATGAAGGATGTTGTCTTTAAAGACCAGTCAGCTTTTCTATTCTCCTTTGCCCTTCAGAGCTACCTCCCATAGGATCTCATCGACCAGTTTCCTGAATAAGGTTAAGGCTGCTTAATTTTTTCCTAAATGAGCTGAAGTATGTTTAGTGAAGTGGCACTCTCTTGGGTATTTTACATAAACCACTATCAGGCGACTCTGCATTCCGTAGCTGAACAGATCTTTTAGTGCCAGTAGCTAAGATATACACTCTCCTCTGTAAGGCATTGTCTAAGTGCATCAGCTTCACTCTCTCTTGCGGGCAATGCATTTCTCTTGCCATTAAGTCTAATGTTCAAAAGGGAAAGTAATGCATGGTATTGTTCATCACATGTCAGTTACTTAATATTCCCAGCCTGAACTGACCCAAAGGTGATGACTAGAAATGTAACGAGAACATTAAGATGCTTCAGTACTGTATGTCAGGAAAAAACATAGCATAATAATATGATTGGTTTTTTGCACCAAATTCTATGAACTTCAGTTTTCATAGCATTGAAAGTGGACAGGGAATACTATTTTCACTTTCAATATTTCCATTGTGTTTAATATTACCATTTTTTCATATACAGTATTTTTCTTAAAATCTGTACCCTTCAATCAAACAATATGAGCTTTCACACATCGTTAAAAAATTTGGAGTAAGAGAAAATTATGCACTCATGCAGTTTGTTCTTTTTTCACTGCTTACTCAGTCTTAGTATTGTCATTAAACTTTTGCTAAAGAAAAGTCTGAGATTGGATTCCAAGATTCAAACAATGCGAATGGCATTAAGCATAAAGAAACAGATCAAAAAAGAGGAAACAAAATGGCTGCAATAACACCACTAAGAAGCGTGAAAAGAGCAAACCCATCAGCCACTATGAGGACTGATAAAAGAGTCGGAGAGTGGCCTGCAATGAAAGAAAGCTTTTCTTTAAGAAAAAGCCATGATCTCTGAATGTATCCTCATCTACAGTGAGGGCTTCTCTGGGAGGCAATCCTGTCCAGTACAGGAGAGTTACCAGAGATGAAAAGAAAGGTAGAGCATATATTATTCATCTTTTTGTATGCCACACTGCATATCAGAATAATATCTACTGAGCCTAGCATAGGAAGCTTGCTGGTCAGTAAAATGATTAACTTTATCCAGACTTGGAGTATCTCTTCAACTAAACCAATTTATAATGGTAGACAAAATACAAGTTTGAAATGAAAGTAAGAAACCACCTTTTGGTGGCAATGAATATTGCCTTAGTCAGCTTATTATTATAGAGAGAGAAATAATTGTATAACAGCTTCATAAATAAAGCTTAAAATAAGGCTATTTAATGTACCTATTTTGCCAGAGGCCACTTTTCTTTGTGTACAGCATTTTATTTAACTGCTGCATTAGTAGGGGTTCCACTTAAGTGCTAGTTTACTCAGATTGCCATTATTAGAAGAAATGATAATGTCTAAGTAGCAAGGGGAAAGAAAGAAAAAACAAAACACCTATAAGTGCTTCGCCCAAAGGCTTTTCTCTCTCTCACAGTCACTCTTTTCTATGGAAAAGGATAGCTTCTTTCTGTAAGTGGTATGAATTACAATATATCTTATGAAAATGGCTTTGTCATTCATAGACAAAAACCACTGAAAAACTGTCTCACATTGGTATTCTGTAGTTAAGAACAGGATACATGCAACCAGTATAATCTTTAGAGAGCAGATTACAATTCAGTTTCCTAGTCAGATACTTCATCTATGTCACAAAATGTGAGAAGTTTTTGAGTTGTGATGACTGCAGGTACAATTTAAATGTCATAAGCATGAGTATCATGGACATACTCTTCCTCTGCCAGCCCCACAGGGCTGTTGTCTTTGCTGTTTATTGATTTCTAATTCAGATGGGGAATGGAGTTACTAATCAGGTAGCCTTGAGCCAATCTTTGTCTTTTTCCATATCTAAAACCAATTAGTAGTCATTACTTTGGTCATTACCACCTTCTGGCCTCCAGCCCCAAATGTGTTAAAAGGATGTCAAGTTGTTAACTATCCATTTGAGCTTCTCTGTTTTTTTCCCCACATATCTAAACCATGAGAGAGGGCAGATGCAATCCAGAGCTTCTTCGTGGTAGGACCCCTCCCCCTCACCTCTTGACAATTATTTGTACCCTAATTGTTTTTCTGGTGCATAGGAGACTCTCCTCATCAGTTAGAGCTGGGCAGATGCAGTCGAGATCTCATTTTTTCAGAGCAGTATTTTCAGGTAGGCATCATCCCATGGCAAATATTTCCATGAAAATTCCATGAAAAATTTCCATGAAATATTTGCCACCTATTCTGGGTTTGTTGATGTTATAGATACATGTATATGCAAACTTCCAGCTAAACACTAAACACTGTTCAAAATATTCAAAAAATGTGGAATTAATTTAACATTTTAATTAAACATAAAATATTAAATACATTTAAAAATACACTTCATGATTTTAACTACTTATCCATCTCAAAGTAACCAACAAAATAAGAAACATTTTCCTATTAAAGCTTTACAAAAATCCAAATAGAGCTGTCAAATAAATAGCATCTCAATTTCAGACACAAACCAAAAATTAATTCTTTGCCCATGACTTAGATTAAAATGAGTTGTATTTTACACTGATGTGAATGAGCTACATAATCCTATTGATGAGAAATTTCACAGCATCACATTTCAGAGCTGTATCAATAAAGGATTTGAAAATGTTGCACATATGAAATAGTGTGTTTGACAGCCTTAACCAGTTTCTGGCAATTCCTTTCAGAAAATGTCTTGAAATTTCACAGATTCCAGAAAGGACTGCAAGGAAATGACACTTTTTTCTCCCTAATTATCAAGGTCAGAAAGACCATTAAACAAGAGACATGCCAAACTCTGAAACATTTATATTTTAATTACTTTCCTCAAGAATCAAGATTTTATGGACAGATAAATCTCTAGTGACTGTAAGGATCTGGAACAAAGGGTGACTGTCAGTAGTAAGTTCACTTTGTAGCAAGAATTATAGGTGATAACAATTGTCCCAATTTAAGTACCACAGTGCCACAGCATGAAGTTTTGTCTTATCTCACAGGCCCTTCTGCACCATCTTCTCCCAAAATGCTCGTACAAAGGAGAACTTGGTTAGCTTACATTACCAGTACTACCTTTTGCAAATTCTAATACACATCTGCATACTTCAAACTTTATTTATCAAGAAACATTTAACAATCACTAACTTTTTTATTTTAGTGAAAAATCTGATGACATTTAACTGGTGAAGAATGTTGCCAATTTTTGGTGATAACATAAAGAAAGCCCGTCCCACCGCCCTTTCGGATAGTGATGACACCCAAATAAGAACACTTCTAATCTCTCTCCCCCTATGCCATCCTAGTGAGTATTCTCCATCTAAAGTATCAACTTTCCAAGTGACAGAGATAAGTTTTACTTGTGTATTCATTTCTTTCCTAGTTAAAAACCAAAAGCAGTTCCAGCTTTTTTTTTTTTTTTTTTGCTTCATTAACTGCAATGTGTTTAAACTGAGGATAAAACTCTACAACTTCATGAGAACATCAGTGGTTAATTTTCCAGTATAAAACATATACATAAAAAGATAATGGCACTAAAATTATTTTTATATACAGTTAAAAATAAATACTTCTCAGATTTTTTTCCCAGTAAACCATTCTACAAGAGCAGTAAGCAGCCAAATTCTCATCCTCTTAAATGTAGTGTTAAAGTAGACATTTGACTGCTACGTTGCAGATTACTTTCCCTCTTTATTTTAACCTCAACCTCTGCATGTCACATTTATGCTAAACACCTTACATCAAATAGGAAACTGAATTAAAAATCAGACAAATGCGAATCTCTCTACAAAATGTTTGGTAGCTGAATTTGAAATAGAAATATAGAGATGTCAATTGACAATTAATTGGACTGGCCCATTTTGGCCTATGCAAAGAAATATAATTTTAAGAACTTTATTGAGATGTTAAAGTAATAGTAAAAAGAGGCATATATCATTTTTGCATGTATTATTTAATATGTCTTATTAATATTAGAAATATATCTATTTTTCCTTGGAGATGGTACGTAAAGAAATATCAGAAGATTCAGGTTCAGAGTTAAAATCACTTAGGAAAAAAACAATGGAGTTTTTAGACCATCTACCATAACAAAGAATTCCCTTTCACAAAGAATTAACACAGGAGATATCGTTCTAGATGCATCCAGACTCTTGGGTCATATCTCGGTAGAGGTATCATATCAAAAAGTAGGGACTCAGGGTCCCCCTATTAATTTTCCGAGGTAATAGCAATTTAAAAAAAAATTAGGCAAGAATACTGGCATAAAGCATGGCCAAACTGTCTAGAACAGTAAATATTTGGAGTTGCAGCCTTGCTTTATATGCCTTAGTATTTTTATCAGTTTCTCACCTTAAAAATTGAAATACTTGTAATCCTGCACTGTCAAAAGAGAATAAGACTAAATATGATAACAAGAAAGGAGTAATTAGAAGCTCTCAACCTTCCCTTACCTCTGCCAAAAAAATCTGAACATGTGAAGAATTCCCAACATTTCAAACCCAGTCTTTTGGCTAGATAGTATTCTTATACCTTTACTTTTTAGATTAAAGAGATTTTTTTTGATTTATAAAATATTTATTCATCTCATATTGCTGGTAAATAGTGGTAAATAGTAATTCAGTATCCAGAAGAGAAGCCACTTTTGGTTTCTTCCCTATTCCTCCATTTGATTCATGACTTCATAGGGAAAATGGGGAGGGAGAGAAAGATTTTTTTAACTCTGCAAAAAATCAAAATAATTAGAGAGATTTAGTTCTGAAAAGCAGATAGACTGTCTAAATTTTGTCTAACCCCTGTCTTGTACCTTGATCGGGAATAAAATATTTCAAAAATTATTTTGCTTTTAATGAGCAGGCTGATAAAATTATATCAAATTGATAGAAGAAATTGCTGTAACTATCAGCGTGAATGACACTGTAAGAGTGGATGACTGTGACACTGGATGTAAGACTTCTTCAAACAAACTGCCATCTGAGAAAGAATTTCTGTATTTGTAAAAACAAGACAAAGTAAAATCTCTTTGTGAGTAAATAATAATCAGGACTTAAAAATTTAAAATCTTAAATTCTCATGCCAGCTTTGGAAAGCTATTCCAATCTTTTGGCCCGTACTACCACGTTAATGCAGTTGACTACCCACCAGGCACACTCCAAGGCTTCTTCAGAATCCAGCTTTGAGGAAAGCGTTCTTCAAAGAGTAATTAGAGATTATCTCATGTGTATCCCATTTGGTTATGAGGAAAAAAATAGGAATTTGCTGGTGGAGTCCAGTAACAATGATCTTTGATGTTCCCAGGGAGAGGTAGAGGGCTGAGCGCGCAGGTCTCGGGGCTGGTGCGGGCTCCCCACGGCCGGGGCCGGGGCCGGGGCCGGGCCCGGGCTGAGCTCGCTGCCGCTGCCGCTGCCGCTGCCGCTGCCGCTGCCGCTGCCGCTGCCGCTGCCGCTGCCGCTGCCGCGCCGGCCTCGCGGCCCAGCGCCCGTCGCCTCCCCGGCGGCAGCTGGAGCTCTGCCAGCGCCGCCCGCCGCAAGGGTCTGGCGAACCCCGGGCCTCGCTGCGGCACCACCAGCAGCCCGGGCTGCAGGGGCCGCGCTCAGCCCTCGCCGGGCACCGCCCGGCAGCCAGCCGCCCGCGGGCAGGAAAAACACAAAATAAACCCCAACAACCCAAGACCAAGGAGGTAGTTATCCCCAACATGATCAACACACACTTTCCCACGTTTATTTGGGACGCTGAAGATTTGTCATAAAGCTCGCTTCCCTGCTCATATATATATGTGTGTGTGTGTGTGTGTGTGTGTGTGTGTGTGTGTGTGTGTGTGTATGTATGTATATATATATATATATATACATATATATATATATATATATATATACACACACACTTTTTTTTTTTTGAGAAAGTCTGTAACTACTGAAAATATGACCCAGGGAGATATTGAAAAGGAGAGCACAACACCAAAGAAAAGGGGTAGGTATTAATAAATGTTCTTATATGACAATTTTAACTGTATTATTAAAGAGACTTTACTATAATATTTTGGACTATATGATGATGTGACTGTTGTAACTGAACTAATTGTAAGTGTTTATTACATTTTGATTACACTATTTTTTTTTTAATTAGGCTAAGAATAAATTATTGGCTCCATATTTATACAGTATGCTCCCTTTATCCATAACAAGAATATAATACTTGTGACCACTTAAGAGTGTATTTTTCTAATGCATGTTTTGTCTTTCTCATTATTTAGGACTAACCTAATCCTTGAGTCCCTGTGAAATTTATCAGTCATGATCATTATGTTCTTTTTTTATGTTCTAAGTTCACTAGTGAAAGGTTAAGTAAGAAAACATGAATAATGTGTGATTTCCTGTTTGGTGAATTTATCAGGTACTTTCTAGTTAATTTATACAATGTCATGTTGATTTTGTATTGTTTTAATTTCTTAAGAAAAAGCACTTCACAAAATCTAACAGTGTAATTTCTAGTACATCTTTCCTCCAAACTTGCCATCTAATTTCCCAAATCTATTTCATTTGAATTTCACTATTTTTGCATGCAGCAAGTATATATGAATAATGATTACTCATATGTGAGCTATTATTAGCTTTTTCTTCTGTGATTAATTTAAAATAAGATCAAATATCATAGAATCACAGAATGGTTGAGGTTGGAAGGAACCTCGGGAGATCATCTTGTCTAACCCCATCTGCTCAAGAAGGGTCATCTAGAGCACATTGCCCAGGATCGCGTCCAGATGGGTTTTGAATATCCCCAGGGAAGGAGGCTCCACTACCTCTCTGCGCAACCTGTTCCGGTGCTCAGTCATCCTCCCAGTAAAGAAGTTTTTCCTCAGGTCCAGATGGAACTTCCTGTGTTTCAGTTTCTGCCCGTTGCCTCTTGTCCTGTTGCTGGGCACCACGGAGAAGAGTCTGGCCACATCCTCTCGACACCTTCCCTTCAGTAACTTATATACATTGATCAGATTGCCTCTCAGTCTTTTTTTCTCCTAGGTTAAACAGGCCTGACTCTCTCAGCCTTTCTTCACAGGAGAGATGCTCCAGTCCCTTCATCATCTTTGTAGCCCTCTGCTGGACTCTCTCCAGTAGCTCCATGTCTCTCTTATATCGGTGGGCCCAGAATTGGACACATCAAATTCCCTCCTCAGGTCTAATACCACTTCTTTTGAGTTAATAAATTGGTGTTTAATATTCTGAGTATGACAAGCACCTGGCAGCAGGACCTTTCAGTTTTAACAGTCGGACAGTCGCCATCGATACCAGAACTTTATTTCCTTCGATACTTAAACAGCAAGTCTTAAATATCCATACATAACTAAAGCTCTAAGCTCATTTCAGATTTCTTAATCCTAAAGAACTACTACTGATCCATTTTCTGCTTTATCTGTTAGAGCATTTATCCCTAAACATTCAGAAACGTTGGGTTCTGAGTTGTCAGTTACTTGAAAATGTGATGCCATTTTTTATAGAGACAAGTTCTTCCCCTTTTTGCTCACACATAGTTTTAACATTCTTGTCAGGTCAATAACCCCACCAAATATAAGTAAACTATACTTATAGGGGAATAGTTTCAAATCCTCTTGTTTATCACTGGGGCTTGTAGTATTAACTAAAAGCAGTTAGAATATTTCTTTCCACAGTCTACAGTAGGTTGATTAATCTTACTCTTAACCTCCTGCCCATGCAGGGTGCATGCTTATTTGTTCCATCTTTTACTTATTTTTAAACTTAATGTTTTGTTGCAGATGAGTGAGGAGTCATGCACGTTACTCGTAAGAGAGAAGCAGCGATATGTTTTATTGAGATAAGATTGTCATGTAACAAAATTCAGTCGTAAATAAGACAGTGATTTAACAAAGGTTGATGGCAAGGTTCACTCAGTTATTTAATACGTGGAGGACAGGGTCAGACAAAAGTGTCAAGGAGACCTTCCCGTTAAGTCACGAGGTTCAGAGTGGTTCCCTTTCTCTCTAAACTACTTCTCAGAGGAGTCTTGGTGTGGCTGAATCCAGTCTTAGTCCCGGACTTAGTCAACGGTTTATGTCTAAGGATTATGCACGCAATCAATCAAAGCGGTAACTTAGCAAAGTTACAAAGTTTTAGCATGCTATTCATCACTTACTGAGGATCTGTCACAGGTAAAGGAATCTCTCAACCTCGAGGAGTAACCTTGAGAGGTGTCCCTGCTCAAGGGGAGATCCTGGCATGTAGCCAGCTGCCGTGCAGGAGAGCTCAGCGGGGTCTGGGCTGCCCCCTATTTATGGGATAAGATGATAGTCGTATTGTATAAAGTACCTTGGTCGGTGCACGTTCAACTAGTCTTTGGCTGTTGTGCTGTTATCTGTCTCCCCAGATTCCACTCTGAGCCAGACGCAGTCATCACGATCGGATGCAGCCATCATGACTGCTACGGATGGTTTATAGCCTGAGTGTGGGGTGAGGGAGGTGGGGGAGGTCTGGTCTTACTGAGGGCTATTGTCCGAGCAGGGTTACATGTGAACAGTCAGGTTGGAGTCGTTGGGGGGGAGCACACCATCATATGTTTCCATAATTGGTGTAACAACCTCAAATCCTACCTGACATATTTTGCACCCTTTCGGGAGGAACAAAATATTTTCTTTCAACAAAGGGTGAACTGATTTCTGACAAAGCCAAAACTACTGCTTTTTTTAGTCAGAAATGCTCATTCCTGCCTTGCTGTTACAGAATGACGACTTGCTGTTACAGAATGAGAACCTTCTCCAAGTAACATTCAAGTGATAATGCTTTTGAAGCTATGATGGTCTAAGGAACAAAGGGTTTGTCTTTCTTTTCCAGCCACATTGGTCTACAGAGAGAGATATAATGTATGCCAACACATTCACCATCCTAATTCTTCTTACAAAATTCTTGAATTACAAAAATCACCTATTACCAAGGAAATATAATTGTTGTCAATAGATGCTGTTACTAGTTCTACAGCGACGTCAAAAGTCTCTTTGATTTTAAGATCATATTTTGGCTTTGGAAACTAGGAGCTTTTCTCTCCTTTTTATCTCTTTCTTTAATACTTCTTAATATACAACTCCCACAGGTATTTGCTATTTGTCCTGGATTACTAACCATATTTTTGGACCTGTTAAAGTTCCTGTAGTTTCTGTTGTCAAACCTTACTAATATGAAGTGACTTGGAGTTATACTTACCCCCTTTTTTTTAGTGCTCAGAGTCCATTTATCTTTGCCTGTCTCTGGATAGGCAGAACGTAGCACAGTACACCTGCTTTTGATTTCTTACAAAATTTCAGTTATTTCTTTGATCATTTGCTTTTGGTACACAATTCCTTTCTTCATTAAATCAGCTAGTAGCATTTGCTGAAGCCTGTCCTGGCCTTCTTTTCAACTAAAATGTTCTACAGTGTCTACATGCATTCTTTCAACACGAAAAATCTTTCAAATGAGTAAAGCTATAAACATATGCTTCATAAAAACCCTAGCATACGTTATAGTTTCAATCCAAAAAAAACAAAAAAACTTAGACTATTTAAATCAGAAGAGACCTCTGGTGATCACCTGATCACCAGATGTTTGAAGACAGCAATTAGATCTTTTCCTTAGCCTTCTCTTCTTAAGACTAAACAAATGATTCACTCTTTGTGCATCATGTTCCAGCTCTCTAGTCATTCTGGTAACCCTCTACTGGACTTGCTTCAGTTCATCAACAATTTTCCTCTACTAGGGAGCCCGAAACTGAATAAATAATGCATCCTTTATCAACTACAATTATTATTCTGTTATTAATCAACATAATAGTGCATATAAAGTTGTATCAAAGAAGCAACTTTCCCACATTTCTTCTTCTTAACTCTTCTCAGAATTCCACTACCTCCCACTGCTGCTGACTTTCTCATAAATTCACCTAGCTACTAAAATACACACGGTTTTTATCTTTGCTCAAATTCACTACCACTTTATGAATAACAAAGAATTAGCCACTCGTCTCTGGAATTAACACTTTTTTAATGTCTAGCTTTGCATTGTTCAACATAACACAGGCACACTTGTCTTGCCTGTCTGAAAAAAGTCCATTCCATTAAACCTCCATTGGAAATCAAATAATTACACAACCAAAAAGAATAAAAACATCGAGTCCTTCTTTTTCTAAAAAAAATTCCCCATCTGTGTTTTTAAAAGCTCCAATTTTTTGCTTGTACATTCACTAATAATATTTTTAATTTCTTTTTGTAATCAATATGACTTTTCACATATTTTGGAGCTTCTGTTGCAGATCCTTTGAATGTTTACACTGACGGTAGCTGTACTCAGATGACTTTTTCATAGATTTATTTTGCCAGAGGTAAGGGGAGGGTTCTTTTTTTGTTGTTTTTTGTTCTTCAAATATAAACCTATGAGTGATGGAGTATAAAGTAGTGGCCTCAAAAAAGCACTCTAGTTTAATAAGCTGCCACAAGGCAGCTATTTCAAACTTTGTGCAGGTCAGTCGATATCCCTAAACTAAAATGGTTGCAAACGAGTTTATATTTCAATTGCTTTGTTTACAAGCTGTAGAAGCATGAAATATTAGAAAAATTTAAGGAACAAAGGCAATACACGAATCTATGATTTACTAACAAATGCAGCCTTGGTCAGTGTTGTAACTGACTGAGTACTGGTATTACATGGCAAGCATAGATTTCTTGCAAACTATTTGCAAGGCTGCCAGACAAAATGGAATTTAATAGTTCCTACATCTCATGGCCCTATACACTAAATCAGCTTTCATCCCTTACTGAGCAGTTCACAAAAATGAGCAAAATGAAGTAATTCATCAATTTCAGGAATGTGCATTTTGATCTATCTAGCTTTTAAAATATGGTTAAGTACATGACTGTGCTTTTCTTCTTTTGTGTTATTCGAATGAGGAGAGTAAAAGCTGATATAGAATATCTGCATAAATCTCAAGAAATATTAGTGATGCATGACATCTACTGAGCTAGGTGAGAGTGTTTTCAGACAGCTTCAAGAAAATATCTGTAGAACACAAATACTCAGTTCAGCTGTGCTTTATGCTGTATCTTTTCTTCACACTCATACTGAGCACAACAATGCATTTCTTCAGAGTCCAGAGTGATTTGAGTCTCTTTACAGTTACATAGAAAGATCTTTGTGACATGCTTATGTGACTGCAGTGAGGTGCTTTCTTTAAATGCCATATATTTTAGAACTGCAATTGATACACACAGCACAAACGGAAATAAAAGATGTGCTATTAAGTTCTAGACCTAGCAATGTGCGTGTAGAGTCACCTGTGCATTCCTCAGCTTCTGCAAATGAGATCTGACATCACGTGGTAAGCAAATGAAAGGAGGCACTTTGTGCTTGCGCATATACTGACCAATACTCTTTTTCTTGTCACAATACCTATTCCCTTCAATGTGTCGCCAATAGTTACTCTCCTTCTCTTTCCTACACCTCCACAGGTTCCTTTAATTCCTCAGAGGTATTAGCTTAATAGTATCTAAAAATGTCTCACTAGCAAGAGTGGAGGAAATTCCAGGGCATATTTTCTGTGGGTAATGGAAAGAGAAATCTTTTCAAATGTCCGGAAAAACTTTTATTTTGAAACTATTCCATAAATTTTCTTATCAGCTCATCATCCTTATCAGGGTGGTAGATAGTTGAGGCTGTATAATTCTGTGCCTCGAAATGCGGTGCATATTTTCCTCTGCCGAAGCTGTACTTGATACATCTTCATTTAGAGAGGAAAAAAAAGACATCTCACATGTGAGCTCCAGTTTCCAGAAAGTAACATACGGAACAGGGAAAATGTGGTTTAATTGCTGAAAATAATCAGTAAAAAAAGTTTTGATCTTTCTGTTAGCTGAAACACTTCAGTCGCGGAAATAGAGATAAAAATTAGTGATCTAAATGTTTATTTTTCTTTCACTTTGGGGGAAGTCAGTATGAATTTGGAGAAAAATAGAATTAAAATATTGATTATTTTCGTACTGAAAGAAAATTCTACATTTCTCATGGCTTTAGCGTGGGCATGCATAGGCTTCTTAAATTTTGCCCGTTCAGAAAATTCTGAAAATATATCGCAGTTAAAATGGAAAAAAGATTAGCATGTACTCAGGCATCTTAAATACACAGAAGATATGTATACTCAGTACAGCCTTAGTAAAAGACTTTACCATCTTCACTATTAGAAGAGAAATGTGATGTTGACTTGATCCAAGATGAAAGATTTCAACATACTATGATGTATAACTGAAGACATTTATTTAAATTTGTATTTTTCCATGGGATACCTTGATTTTGCAGAAATACCTTCTCCATTTGAGAAAACAAATGAAAACAGAAAATAATCTGGGAATTCATTGTTCTTCTCCAATGGGAAATCAGATTCTGAGGTGTCTTGTAACAGAGTGGAGCACTAAGTCAAAATCAAATTTGTTTACTAACTGCTTATGTTATTCCCAATTTAAAAGTCAAGGAGGATAGCAGCAGCTACAGATTGGTCAGGCTCACCTTATATCTGGGAAGGCTGTGGAACAAGTTCTCTTGAAAGCCATTTCCAAGCAGATGAAAGACAAGCAGGTGACTGAGAACAGCCAGCAAGGATTTACTAAGAGTAAGTTGTGCTTGACAACAAATTGCTTTCCATGATGAAATGACTGGCTCTGCGGATGAGAGTATATGATGTTTATTTGGACCTTAGCAAGGTTTTTGAAATGACTGCTATAGCACTCTGGAGGCCAAAGTGGTGAGACATGTTCTGGCTATGTGGATGACAAGGTGGGTAAAAAGTGGCTGAACCATCAAGCTGAAAAGGTAGCGAACAACGCTTTGAAGTCTAACTGGTAGCTGGTCATGCCTGACATTCTTCAGGCATTGACATAATGGCCAATATTTTTTAATGCCTTCGTTAATGATGTGGACTATGGAATGGAATTAACTTCCACTGCTATTGTGGTTGACATACTGATGAGATAGATTATTAGCTGGATGGCAGGGTTTCAAGGCAAAGGGAATTCAAAAAGCAGCAGGAATGGGCCAGCGGAAACTAAAGAAGTTCAGCAAAGACAAAGACAAAAAGTCCTGCACCTGAAGTGGAACAACAGTATGCATCAGTGCTGACTGAGGACTGACTAGCAGGTTAGCAGCCTTGCAGAGAAGGATAAGGGGATCTCAATATGAGTCCATAGGGTACCCTGAAGCAGTGGAAGACTCACCACTTACTGGGCTGAATTAGCAAAAGTGTAGCTGCAGAAGAACAGAAGTAATCATTCTCTCTACTTGGAATTCATGAGGGCACAGATGTAATACTGTGTCCAGTTTCGGCTCCTTGTAGAAGAGAGGTATCAGTAAACTGGATAAAGTCTAGCAGAGGGCAACTAAGATGCTTGGAGGATTGCTGAACAAAATGTAAGGAGAAACTGAGTGCCCTGAGCTTGTGTACCCTGGCGAAGCGAATACTAAGCCGGGGGGGGGGGGGGGGGGGGGGAATCGAGTGGTTGTTTTCCACTACCTAAAAAGAGGGTATAGAGCAACAAGAAATTACACATTTCTCAAAGATGCCCAGTGAAAGAACAAGAGACAATGGTCGCAGATTCCAGGAAAAAAAAAAAAAAAACTATAGAACTGAGTAAATCTTTACAATGAATGTTTAAGCCCTAGATCATGCTGTCCAGAGAAGCTGTGAAATCTCCATCCTTGGATATATACAAAACTTGACTTCATAGGGCCCTCAGCAACCTAATCTAATTTGAAAGTTACCCCTTCTTTGTGACTAGCTGACCTTCGTATCCAACTTTTCCAGCCAACAGATGAGGCTTGTCATCTATAAGTGGCACAGATAAAGTTAGGGAAGAAGCTTAAATACCAAAGAGCAGAGGAGAAAGTATAGTGCAGTATGGGAAATGGAAGTTAGCTAGTTGCAGACAAAGGTGGGAAGGACCAGTTATGTAAACATCACTGTGGAGGTTTCATAGTCTGGGTGGATTTCACCTTGCCTGTCATGAGGTGTCTGGAAATATGGTCTATGTATGAGCTATTTGTCTCAGCTAACACTGTAATCAATAGAAATTTAGTCAATACAGCCAGGGGAATGTAGAAAGTGATTCCTCAGGAAATGGAGGGAACCTATGAAAGCCATGAGGTTTACAGTTTTAGCATGATAATTGTGTAACTAATCTCTCTCACCTCTTCCACACCTTACTCCAATCAAGCCGTACTTTCTACCACTTATAGTAAAAGTACTTCTGTAAGTACTAAAAGGAAATAAATTTATTTTCTGTAAACTCAGGAATACATTTGTTTTTAATAAATGCATCCTTAGAAAGAACTTCTGCTGACACTACTTTCTCAATGAGAAGTTAATCAGGTATGTTATTTGTCTGATTCATACAGCTAGGCTAAAAAATGTGTGTAGTTATGAGAGAGGAAGTAATCTTGCCTGACTTTAGGTGCCTGTACTTCTCCAAACACCAGACAAATCACTCTCAAGATCCCATTCATTATATTGGCTAGACAGCCATAGACTATTATGCCTAACTGCTAACTGCATGTTATTTCATGCACTCTGAGAAATATCTGTGTTTCAGCTCAATTTGCAATTAAGTCCATTCTTTTCATAGCTATAACAGCAAGACACCTCTTTTATCAAATTGATACTCACCTTGTGGAGAACTGAGAAGTGTGACTCAGTATTCCTGGAAATTTTGGCACCCTTATGCCTAGGAGTATGAAGAAGTTATGAAATTACTATATTAAAAAACTGAAAGTACAGCTTCTAATAAGAGTATATATTTGATCAGAGCAATACCATATGTGGCTGATTATGTCACACATACATCTCAGTATCTAAGTTTTAGTTAAAATACAGGCATTTCTTAAACATAGGCATTTTGTGATCTGTTCACACAATATTTCAAAAACAATCCCCTACTCCCAACAGCAACAGGAACCCTGTAAATCTCGCACAGTCATGGTTGTCTCACTGTCTTGATGTAGGAATTACTGAATTAAACTCTGTGACCTGCCTTATGCAGGAAATTTATCTAGATGATATTATGGTTACATATTCCAAATAAAAGGTCAGAGTTTCAAGTAAATTATCTGCTGTAGCGTTTTCTCTCATCTAGTTAATGATCTCTGCGTGTTATCTTACAGCTTCGCAATAATCTCAGCCAACAAGGTAAACTGATTTCTCATAACTACTGTCTTGGCAGAGACTTGTTATTTCACATGCTCGTAACTCAGTTTGTGTGAACTGAAGTGGGTTCAGCATGATCTTGCAACTGGTAGAGGTAACAGGAATGATAACTTCAACGAGGAGGAAACAGCTGAAGTCAGAATGGCAGCAGTACTTCTCTGGGTATGGAAAAGGATATGTGAAAATGGACTAACATATGGAGATGTTCATGCTCAGCTGCAAGTATGATTTCCTTAGGATAAATTGTATGAGAAGGGAAGAAGGGATACTGAGGTGCAACTTCACAGTTAGTTCTGTGCCACTTTAATCTCCCAATTCTAGTCAGAGTGATACAGAATCATAGATTTTTCTGAGGATCTCTTGAGCTCACCTTCTGGTAGCTTTGCACCAAACCTATGGCATAAATTATTTTTCTCCTGCAGAAGCTGTGATGTACAAGATTCTTCTCATGTTATGTTCGTAGTAGCCCTGTGCCATTGTTTGAAACAAGCTCTAGGGTCAACGTAAGCTTGCTTCATTTACATAACAGCAAAACTTAAGTTAGCTTTAAGATTGTTGGCATATGCAAACTGCTTTTAACAATAAACTGAATAATACAATATCCACGGAGAGAGGTGGGGAGAAAGTAATTTCCTCCCAAACTCCTATTCATTTCCTGAGCGTGTAACAACACAAAATTAAAACCTGATAGTGTGTATTGTAGAAATAAAGGAGGACATCTGCAGATTTGAGACTGTGACTGATCACATTAGAATCTGATCAGCTATTCATAAGGTAAGCTAGATATGCTTTTTTCAAGTTTTTAGAATATCAATAATTGTGGAAGTAGTATATTCTTTGAAACTGTGAAAGAACTGAAAGTTACAACAGCAGAAGTTTGCCTGTTTTATTATTTTATACAATTGTTGCTAAATTTAACTTTTAGTTGTTCATTTTTGAGCTCTGGATCATGAGTTCTTAAATGAAAATGATAAGGAGTGTAATTAAGCACTGCTAAAAGCAAATAAAATTAAAAAAACTCCACAATTTCCTATAGTAAAGGCACGCTTGGGAATATTATAGGGACAGCTGGACAATTTGTCTGTCTCTTTGACATGCTGATGATAAAAGCCATAATATACAATACAAAGTCAATTGCTTGCTTATACAATCCTGAATGTGCCAAAACCATGATCAGAATCACAATTAGCTAGTTAGCACCTTCCCTCACACCCAGTGCTATTGTATTTATCTTTTGAGTGATCACTGAACAAACAAATGCCCCTTGTGCATCTGTTCCTAATTTAACTGATCAGAAAAGCCTATCTCAACAGAGAATCTATGGCTACATGTAAAGGTCATATTTAGAAGACTAAAAGGTGAGAATTAGAATCTTAGATACTTAGCTGAAAATTTACAATTCTTCTAGCATCAGTTTATTGCTTCTTAATTGTAGAGGTGCTAAACAGATCTAATTCCCAAGGAAGTGCAACTTTTACGCTTAGAGATCCTAGTTCCTGAAAAGTCTACTTTGAATGTCAGAAGTACCTCTGCTCTTCAAGGCAGAAAGTGTTTGCCTACCTTCTACTTAAGCCCAGGAAAAATCCAGGAAACCGCCTTACTCAAGAATCCAGTACTCTAGCAGTTTAACCACATTTAAATCAATGCTGCTAGAATCTCACCCACCCCTGTGATATGTTTCTGTGTCTTCCTTTATACCAGCCCATGTATCCATTGGACTCCTTAGGGAATCATTTTAGGACACTAAATCAGCAAAACACCAGCTAATCAGATAACAAACTGAGTCAAAAGACACTGCTCTGTAAGGTTCTCACTGGCTTAAACTTCCTGGTGTGGCTGAGAAGAAAATTATTTTGGCTATTCCTTGTGAAAGGTCATTGACCTTGGCTGGGGCCAGGCTGAGCTCGCTGCCGCGCCGGCCTCGCGGCCCAGCGCCCGTCGCCTCCCCGGCGGCAGCTGGAGCTCTGCCAGCGCCGCCCGCCGCAAGGGTCTGGCGAACCCCGGGCCTCGCTGCGGCACCACCAGCAGCCCGGGCTGCAGGGGCTGCGCTCAGCCCTCGCCGGGCACCGCCCGGCAGCCGGCCGCCCGCGGGCAGGAGACTTTAGAAATGATTCACAGCAGGCCCCAGGGCTTAGGGGGAAAAGGATCCCCAGCGCTGGTGTTGAATTCCTCCTGGTGAAGAACTTAGACTGCTAATAACTCACTGAGACACCCCTCTACCTTGCTGCTTGAGGAAAACTTGAGCCATCCACCTTAGGAAGAGGAGGAGCAATGGGAAGATACAATAGCAGAGAAAAGACATAGATATTAGCATATCTTCATGTACAACAGTTGTACTATTAGTGAGATTTTTTTGTTATAATGTGGACTGTCAGAGTTAGTAATATTGTAACTGAATCAATAATAGTGCTTGTTACATGTCAATTAGATTATTAAGATTTTAATTAGGCTAAAGGCAGTCCTGGCTCCATAGTTACATCATGTTCCGTTTACCTCATAACAAGATTTTGAGTGTAGTACTGGGAGTCACTCTATCATACTCTTCAACAATCAGAATGCTGAACGGACATGCATGCACACACCCGCACACCCGCACACCCGCACACCCGCACCATGTGGTATCACTAGTAGCCTATCAGTACCCTCCTCTGTAAAGGCAGTGTCCTGCTTTTAAATAGTGGTTAAAGCATTTGTTTAGAAATTGGGAGAACATTTATTTCTGTTTTGAAAGAAATCCAGATTCTTGCCTTCCCCTGGTTCTACAGCACTTCCATGAAGGATGAGAGCTGTTGGTTTCTAATATGTAATGGGGTGGAAATAGGGCATCACAGATAAAAGGTGGTCTAGGAAGTTGCTCCTTTCTACTTCTCATCTATCCCTTGCCATTTCCCAACTGAAACCAAAATCCAAAATTTGGTTGCGTTTCTTCTCCTCCTGGAAGGCTACAATGCTTTCTCCCAGCTGAGAGGAGTTTGGTAACTGCACGTCGCAAGAAGCAGTCATACATTTGTGTTATGATTTTGGCTGGGAGGCAGGTTTGCTTGTTAGAGGATACCTACCATTGTGCTGCTGGTCTGCTCATACCAATGAAGACTACCAGTAAGCAATCCAGAGGAAGAAGAGTCCACTCTTCCAACAGTGTTTTTGCTATGCTAAATTCCTCAAGATTAAGGTCTCCCCTCTCAGCAAGCAGATGCTGAGATTAAGCCTGCTGTCTTCCAGGAAGCATGTTCCTTCTCCACTGGTTTGATCTAGGCAGTGTAACTACATGGACCCCTGCAAACTGAGAAGCAGTGGTCACCTGGGTCTGCCTTCCAGGTAAATGTTTTTTAAATCAGCCATGGAGGAAAGCCTTATTAGTCTCAGCTGCTACAGTTGGTGAATGTTGTTGCTAAATCTCAATAATTTTGATCTGCCATATGCTAGGTGAGCCCTATAGCAGGAGATTTATGAATGGCAAATCAGTTGACTCTCTAAGCCAAAACAAAAGGCTCAAGCTCCTGTCTGCAGTCCAATGTAGATGTGACATAGCTAGAACCTGTCAGTAAGGCAGATTTAAAAAACACACTGTAAGGCAGGAGATCTCCCAAAATACGTTGTGGGAAATGAACTTTTAGAATATGGTTCATACAAAAAAAGCCAAAAGTCAGAGAACATTTAAAGAAAAGAAGTCAAATAGCCACTTTGTGTAGTGGGATCTGAAGTCATGCATCTGTAATTGAGGATTCCTAGATTTGAAGTTGAAGAAGAGATGGATCTGAACTTATGAGTTAACTCTTCAATTGCCTAAGGGCAATTTGCATTAGGGACTGGAGTCTATTGCACAATATCTATTCTCTAAACATTCTAATTAAAAGATTCAGATTAGAGATATAAGTACTACTATACATAGAAATTCATTCTGATCTTACTTCAATTTTACCTGAGATTTAACTCAGTGGAGACACTCTTTATTTGAGCTAGCAAAATCAGCTAAAAGCTTTCTATAATACCAATAAAATACAAGAAATTCAAGGACTCATGTTATCTTTAGGCATGTAATTTTTCCTTAGAGTACTACTTTGATGCTTCAATATCCGTTGCTTTGTTTGAAAAAATAAGCAAGACAGTTAAAAATAGGATACCGCAACTATAATGAATTACTCCTCCTTTCATCCTGTGAATTAGTAGTAGCATGTCCAAAGACAGAGGTGAGCAAAAGCATTTATTCTGGAATATTTGACTTAAAACATGAGAAGCTCTTCATTTTCGTCAACAAAATCAATTTTCATTAATTATTTCCTTTTTTAATTGCAAGTTGGTAGACTTATAATTAAAATTTCAGTGGAAGTAAAATAATAATTTCCTGAAATATATTCCATTGGAAACAATACATTTTTTTTGGCAATTTTAACCAGTGTTGTTCATTTAATAACAATATCAGTTTGAGATAAAGTACTGCAGAGGAGGAGATGCATTGAAATATCAGATATGCAAAGGTTACATTTGATGGCAGAGGTCAAAGACAAAATCAGTAAATTTTATGGAAAAAAATTAAAACAGAAACATTTTTATTCTCCCCTCATGGCAGTGGTGACACAGGAAAATCTTTTTCAGTCTTTTCAATCATTTGAAACTCCACAGCTTTCACAGAAGATGGGGTCCATACAAGGAAAGATCTGATTCACTTCAATCTTATTTCTACTCACAACTCGTAACTGAGGTCAATGACAGAAAATTTAACTACAATCTCAGAGCTATCCCTAATTTCTCAAAACAGACACCTAAAACAAGCTATTCCCATGGTAATAACCTTTCCACTTTAACCACTTTCTTTTACTTTCTTGCCTGGATTTAAACCTAGAGAATATAACAAAATGTCATTGGTTTTATGTCACAATAGGAGTTAAACTTCTAACTTATTTACTTCTATGGAGGCACTCTGAGAATAGAATACAAGATTTTTAATTCTTAATTTGGGTTAAAAATATGTGAACTTTAAAAGACATATCAAGTCCCTCATCTTTGTTAAGAATGAATCATTAAAAAAGAGCCTGTGGCGAGTTTGGACATAATGATTAAAATTACATTTTCTGAGGGATCTCAGTGTAGGAAATGACTCCAGACTCGTCTAATCAGGGTTATTTGATTAGGGCTCCACAGAAGTAACAATTTAAATTTGCTGTTTCAGTAGAATTTGGAATAAGCAGTAAGGTTTATCACTGAATTTTAAAGATAAAGCCAAAAGGTTATTAAATCAAGTCAAGTCTGTCATTTAACTAGGAAGCAGTGAGAAGTATTGGATATTACTTGCATCTTTTCAAAATTAGATAGAAATTTAATGTTGTAGGAATGGGAAGGCATGATCAATTTCAAACTTAGAGTTTGGAAAGTGGAAGAAAAACTTGGAATACAAAAACACTAAGCACACTCTTCGGAAAATTCTTGTATAAGCTGAATTCTAGCTTCTGATCATTTGTGATTTTCTACCTACTACTAGAGCATATGCAAAATTAAATAATATTTTACAGGTCTAATTAGTATGAAGGCTAATTATTTTAGCTATGTAACTTGAATAATTAGGACTTGGTGATTTACAGGCAGCTAGATAACAGGCTAATGAGCTGGAAATATATAGTGCATCAAAGGAATAGCCAAGGTCTACACCATATACTTCTGATGTTGTCCAATGATAAACAGTAAAATATAAAACAGAGTATTGTAAGATATATACGGGGTACTGAACACATAGGATAGGTAATCACTGGTGTTAGAACACATTCTAAGATTATAGATGGAATAATTAACCAGTTAAAAAGTATATATGAAAACATAGAATGTGATATAGAAGGAACTTGTTAAATATGTGCAGAGAGAGGTGGTACATCAGAGTAGATGGTACATCTACACCAGAGTAGGTGTAGCCAAACAGCACTGATAACCAAACACTATACAGCAGATTTCAGTGGTCCTTTATAATAATGGTGCTTTATAATATGATGTGTCTGTTGCCTGCCTGAGGACATGGATTGAGATTATTTGGGAATGTTCCAATGTACAAGAACTGCTCAGATGATCTTGAAGAACTGTGTAACATGGCAAGAGTAAAATGAGTATGTTTTTGTCCACACTAACTACAGGAAAAAAATCCAGAGTGAATTATTTCCAGAATTACACTGGTTTTGTCACAGGAAGAAAAACCTGACCAAACTAACTTGTGGATGAGCAGGAAATCAGGACCCATGACTAAGCTGGGTGCTAGTGGGGTAAGGGCACAGGAGTGAGTAAGTATTTGACAATGTGGATATTCCCACTGGAACCCCTGTGGAAAACCTGTAGTGACTTGAATTTTGACAATGGGCAAGAGTGAATGAATCTGGTCCATGGAGGAGATAGATTTATTAAAAATGTTTTTTGCTGGTAGTCATTCTGTTAGAGAATGAACAGCTCCATCCTGTAGCCATGTAGACTTTTAGCAGTAACCAGAAGCCCAAGTCATGTGCTAAATGCTCTGCAACTTAGATTAAAAAAGACTTCTTAAGAATAAATTGGAAAGATACTCAGAGAATGCTAGAGAGGATGTACTAATATTAATTGCCTTTTTACTTTTGTTAACCTTTTTATAGAATGCATTATGAGTCAAGACTTTAAGCCTAACTTAGGCCAAAAAAATTTTTAAGGGGAAAAGAATTAAAGGAAATAGTGACAGGCAAGAAACTTTAGGGAAAAAAAGGCAAAAAAATCAAAACAAAACAAAACAAAAAAACTTTTAATTTGAAAAATAGCCGAAAAACAGCTCTAAGTGACCACAGAACAAAACCAGACAAAATCAGCTTACTTTACAAGGAATAGAAGATAGGCTAAAGAATACATCTAGTCTGCCTAAAAGCAAGGTGACATACTAAATGCATCCATTTACTATACCTATAATAATGCAGCTTTGTATTAGCAATAGATACTAAAATAAGGGCTCTGCCTTGGAGGAATATTCCTCTGACATTAAATTTCTCTGGCATTATTTGTACTACAGCTTTCACATGCAGGTGCAATGACACTTTCACTTTCTTGCTGTTCTATATCTGAAATTTGTTCAAATTTTAGCCTTAATAAGCTGGCTACCTATTAACGTTTCTTAACATCTTACACATTTGAGAGTTATAGTATATATTTTTTTCTCTCAAATTTATAAAATGATACTACTGATACTTTACTTTCATGGAATACTTACATTATATTATTTGATGCATTCTCTCTTCTCTATGATTAATATTTTCCAAAAGATTATTTTGAAATAATTTCTTCAGAAATCTTTACTTCTTCTGAAAATGGTTCCTTAAACTTTCTGATGACCCAATTTGTTTCTGAAGGGTAAAACCTTACTGTAGTACTCATAGGGGGGAAACATTATTTGTTTAAATTGTACATTATCTAGAGAAAAATATGGCAAAACTATATAAATTCTCATTCATATAGTATATAATAAAAAAAAAAAAAGCATCTCCCCCTCCAGGTTAAAAAAGTAAGCCTTCAGGAAAAGACAACTCATTTCTCTAAAGCTTTTTTGTTCTGAAAATTTTTCTTATCAGTGATTCATTATATATCAGAATGTTCCCGATGGAAAAGAAATCACTGGGCAAATTTAAATTTCTCTAGATAGAAATACCCAGATGATTCTGTGAGAATATTCTTGCTTCATTTATGAGGAATTTCCACTGAATATGGATTAAGAAGATGCAAAACTTATTTTCTCCTGATTATAAGGGACTAGATTAGCTTAATGCATTTTGAGATGGCCAATAATTTCAAAAAGCATGATATTATTTAAACAATGCTTACTGCTCAATTGTGTAAAATACACATGTAAGTAAAATCTTGCTTAATTTGTCGTATTTTTTTTTTCTCTTTAAATATATAACTGCCTATAATTCATGGATCTGTAAATCTGGAGGAGGGTATTATTTATCTGTTTTGTTTTTTCATGGATTCATTATGTGAATTAATATATCCATATTTTCTTTGCTTTTTCCATAGAGGCTGAGAAGAGCCAAAAAGGCTAGGCAGGTAGGCTTCCTTATCACTTAATTACATACTTCTGCTTTTGCAATTTTATTATCCTAGTCATCTAAAGAATTATCAATTTTATGGTTTTTCCCCTCACAGATCAGTAGAGTTTTAGTCTTTATCTAATCAAGACTCCACTAACCTACAAAGTTATTGCTAGGTTTTAATGATTCAAAAAAAAAAAAAAAAAACTGCTTAGACATGATTTCGCTCTCTCTCTCCTCTCTTTCTTTTCCTGATGTTTCTCTTGCTCAGTTTACAATTTCTTTTTATTTAGTACATTATATATGACTTTCACAAAACTTCTGAAGTGACAGTCTTTATTTTTATTACAGTATTGAACTCTGTCACCTCCATTTTCATATTTGTTTAACGGAAAAATAGAAAATGAACAGCATGATTTACTTGCTCATATTTTTAACAATTTCTTAATAAATTAACGACAGACTGACTAGACCAACAAACACTTTAAAAATGTTATAAATCAATGGTCAAATCCTACAAAATAGACTCTGTAATATGTAGATGTTACTTTTACGGACTCCAAAGTAGAAGCAAGCCTCAGAGTTAGTTGCTTAGATTCTGCACAGGTGTTCAAGGAGCCAGCTGATGATTCAAAAAGAAGGAGAGAAAAAAAATGAATGAAAGTGAGAGAGAGAGAGAGAGAGAGAGAGAGAAGAAAAAGAAACTTCTGTGCACTGAGCACAAAGTTGTTTATATTTAGTTCACAGTAAATGCTAAGCATAGGGCAACAGTGACCCCCTGGTGCAGTATACAATGTGACCCAGCACCGTTCGGTGGTTACCTCTTTCTGCAGAGTTCATAAAGTTCCTGAACTTTCCTCTCTAAGAGATAAATAAGGCTTACATCTTACTTCCTGTTGTTGTCTCCCAGCCTTGTATAATGCGATAGAAATTGTAGTAAGACAATAGTGAGACACCTGGGATTTTGGCTTTTTTTTCAGATAAATGAGGTTGAAACCCACATATTTAATGAAGGTGTTCTACTTACTGGATGTAAGCCTGGAAAATAGCATTTTCTACATCACAAGCAGTGAGCAAAACAGTGTTTCTCATGCAGTAGGGGAACTTTAGAAGTGATTTTAGACATAGACAGCTGGACTTAGCTAGTCATCTGGAACTATTTTTTAGTAAATGGAATTATACACGGGTGTTGTGGGAGTTCATTTGACATGCTTTATATGTTTACATTGGGATCAGGTCAACAGAGTCATAGAAGCACCTACTTCTTTGCATTGGTGGCAAAAGAATTGGCTGGCTGTAGACTTTTAAGTAACAGATCTCTACCTTTGGGTAGTTGAATCCCACCTAGCTGAGTGCAGAATTAAATATGTACTCTGTTCTAGATATTGCTGTATTCATTAGACATTGAATAGTTATGGGGATAAAGGAGACATAGCCCATGAAAAAGAAAGAATAAAATGGGATTCTCTTATTGCAGCTGAGTCTCCAGTTTTCTGTTACTTCTACCACTACAAATTTTGCTTTTCTTTTATTATTAAATATTTCAGCTCCAAGAGAGTAGGGAAAGATGCCCCTACGCAGCCTAGTTCGTGCTGTCAAGTTTTTCCTAGGTCATAGGTAGTGTAGTTTTAGATTATTTCAATGGATGTTCTACAACCTGGAATTCTTCCTTCTATGCTAAGTGATTTACCCAAAGTAAATAGTATGTAATAATATAAGTAAATAATATTTCGTAGTAATACAGAGAGTATGTGCAGTTGTGGCTTTGAATATAAGTAAGCATTATACTCTGGGCAAAACTCAAAGACATCCACATATGTAAAGTGTAGTCTGAATGCAGCTAACAAATTTGGCCCTTCAGAATACTGAGGCAGTACTATGCCTAGGTCCTATTGTAGTGCAAAACAATAGGTCCTATTGTAGTGCAATTATATGCAAAGCTCGAAAGCAAAGGAGAGGCCTGAAATCCAAATTTTTGCATCAAAAAGGAAAACATCTCTTGAGTCCTAAAGGAGTTTGAGTAACTCCTGAGTAGTGATTTTGTTTTTGTTATCTGTATTACAGATGTTTAACTGCTATCAAAGTCCTGTTTTAGCTTACTAAATACTTTTTTGAACATTACTCCAAAGCTTTACTTTAGAACCATATTGGAATAGCAGAAAAATTAAATTGGATAGTCTATTCTTTATTTAAAATACAAAATCATTTGTTATGACAAAAAATCAGTGTGAGCTTTTCAAAATTCTATTAAGATCATATTCTCCTCATACTTATTTGAATATCAGATGCTATCATCCTTTTCTTATATGCTACAAGTTAAAATGGGCACAAGAATGCACAATAAATTAACTCCTAATTAATGCTGGCCATCCTTAAAGCAGTTTCCTTTATGCTGGATTGTACCAGTGTTCTAAATTTGCTTAAATGTAGCATTATGTTCATGTGAGGTTTTAAGAGATTAGTAGTATATTTACTGCCTGAAGCTATTCAAGTTAATTACCTGTTTAGCTGGCTAAAAAGAAAAATGTCTTCAGTCCTTTTCTGGTTTCCTTTTTGATATGTGAATTTCAAAGCCTTATTAGCCTAATTTTGAAAATGTATTTTGGCTTACTTCTCCATTTATACTTTTTCCCACGGGTTTTTTGGTATCTCACTCCTGAAAGTGGTCATATTCTTGGACCCAGCAATTCTGTCAGGTAAACTAATAAGCACTGATGTTGCCCTGTAATTTTTTTTTAACCTACCTCTAGGAGATGTAATGTGTTCATCAGTACCTTTGGGTAATACAATATTGTTTTTTTTTTTCGTTTTTATTTTTTTATGTGATCCTATGCAGAGTAAGAATTTCAAATTCAGTTTCTTGTCATAACATTAGCATTTACTGTTCCAAGGTGCGGAAAACCACAGTACAGGTCCCTCTAGTAATGGCTGTTCCTGACAGATCCCCCTCTAATGACTGTTACTGCTTTCTAAAATACATATGTTCTGCCACATAAGCATCACCGCCTTCCTTCTGTCAGTTGGTACTGATAATACTGAATTACATATTTGCCCTTTCAAATGACGTCCATAGAGATGTAGGGCATTCCAAACAATGATTCATCATTTCAGGATTGTCATCTGAGATGTGCAGATACAAAATAGTGAAGAAGAAATATTAAGAGACAAGATCTCCAGTACCCTGGACACGGGACTCTCCCACTGATGCTTCAAGGAACTAAGTGCAAAGTGAATGATTGGTCTGTTCTCCCTATATGTATTATAGCTGTAACTTCTGTCATTCAATGCCTGCAACCGTACCTTTTACACAACTGAATGAGGAAAAACTGGATTAAGAAACATTTTAGCATCATGATTCTACTTCTTCAGTTGCAACTCAGTTTTGATTCCTGTCAGTTGAACCTTTTCTACACAGGGAGGAAAGCCTTTTTTCTGATTACATATAGGAATCTAAGTGGCAGGAATTATATGAAACAGCAAGCAGTGTGTTAGGATTGTATTAGGTCTGCAGATCCTGTGCTACCCCCAGTGTTGCTGAAAAGCTGCTGTTATCATATTTGAAGATCCACTGAAAAGTTATATCTACTGTAATGAGGCGGTGGTGCAGGTGGGAAGGTGGAGGGGATAGATATTGCCTATGCCTGACAGAAAGATAGGAAAAGAACAGTAGGAGAACTTGATTTATGAAGTTGGAACAGATTTATTATTGCACCTAATCTGAGCACAGGATGTCTGCTTGATTGCTCTTGTGAGGATGAAATAGAAACAACAGAGATGCTCCGAATCACTGAGAACGTTCAGTGTCTTTGGGGTGAAAAATAATTAATGAGAATTACTCATTTCTACTGTTTGTATACTGTGCTGAATTACCCTATTTAAAAACTAATTGAGGAGACTGTAAATTAAAGACTTTGGCAGGGCTGGAACTGTGGCTTTAGAGGCTGTATATGTTTTGTTCTGCTTGACTGGACAATGTTTCCAGTTATTCCAGCACTATCATAAAAGCAGTCTGACTCAGATATTGGGAAGGACAATGTTTGGGAAATGGTCTTGATCTTTGCAAGTCCCTGAGAAAATCAGATCACACCAGCTTTGGATAGTCCATTTTTCTATAATATAGCTATTTGGAAGAGTTATAGTTCCATCATAAGAGAGACATGACACTTCATACTTCTGAATATCATCAGCTGTGAGTGGTTTTAATTTGTCCTCAGAAGACTTTGGTTCATTGCATGAAGTCCTGAGGAACATTCAGATTCCCTAGTCAAGCGTTTTACACATTCACAGGCTTTTTTAGGCACCCAAAAGATAATTTCTGCTTTTCAGTTATCAGTTCCTAGATAACACAGGACAGTAGTTTGACTGGTGGTCTACGCTAGATCCAGCCTGTGTGTTGGTTTCAGCTGATGTTAAGCTGTCAGCTTTGCAACCGTAGTGCAACTTCAGGAATATCGTGAAGGTAAGAGGAAAAGGCTGCTACTAGCACATTAGTTGCACATTACTTTCTGTTTAAGAGGAGGCCGGGTAGTGAAGAGGAAAGTTACCTGTTTGCTTCTTTCTGCACAGGACCCAACGTGAAATCTTCTGCAGGGGAAATTACTTCTCCCTGAGAACACAGGAGCCTTCTCAGCTGGAAGAAAACTCCAGGAAAAAGACTAAGTGGACTGAGTAAGTGGACACATAGCAGCCCTCTGTTGTGACAATGGAAAGGCATCAGTTTTCAAGCTTTGCTTTTAAAAGGTCGAGCAACAGAACTGATTTATCCCTAATTAAAGACTTTATTTTTCCTCAGTTAGACCTTCACATTTTAAGTAAACCTCGCTTCTGGGATCAGAAATCCTTTGATATTTTTTGTATGCTCCTTGTTCTGCAGAGCTGTGACTAACTTGAGGTCCCGTCACGGTGCCAAAGCCAAAAGGTTTTTAACATGACTGGCTGAAGCCTGAGGAAATAATACTATTTTTATGAGAAGAAAATATAACCTTTCTGTAAGAGAAAGCACAGATATCCCTACAACCACCCAAGCTCTCCCTTTCTTATCTTGTCCTTCTCTAATGTTTCTAAGAGGATAAATCTTGGATTGTCTCCACCATGACTTTCACAAGAGAAACTCACTCTGCAATGACAGCATTTTCTAGTACAGTCATATTGATGACTAGCTCTGTTTCTCTGTAGGAGCAGTCTGTAGTTTATCAGGTTAGAGAAAAACCAAATCAACAAATATACACTGTGAAGGAGGGTAAAGGAAGGAATGAAAGAATCGACATTTAATTCCAAAAAACCTCTATTCCTTGACATTGGGACCTCCAAGAATATCTCAATGACTCACAAAACATATTTTGAGATTTTAGTGTAATTTTATTCATCAGAATTTATTGTATTCATTGAATTAAGAAGAAGAAACTTCAAAGTTGTTGCCAGTGGTATGAATATAGTGAAAATTTGAGAAGCTGGTGATGGAAAAGACAAACAGTTCAGCTCAAGTTCACTTTGAGCTCAAATAAAACTGTTCCCTGCAGTTTTTCCCTGTTCCCTTTTTTTTTTTTTTTAGTGTTTCAATCAGTAAAGACTTTTTTCCTTCCAGCACTGGAGTTTTTCATGTATCCTAAAACACACTAGAACATAGTCTATTGATTGGAAAGATCTCCTTTTTATAAATTTTATATATGAATTTTTTAAAGATGGAAAAATTTCTGATGTTTTGTGGGAGGAGCTACCTCTGTAGCATGTAGATTAGTCTGTCCTTTGGTTCCTCTCTCACATCAGGTGAAGCAATTTTCTCCTGTGCTGTAGGACACTAGCTTGATGGCGAAGCCAAAGATTTTCCCTTCTAGGCTTTATATAGAGCCTACATCTATATAGGCTCTCTCTACATATATATATATTTAAGCTCATATATATTTATAAATATCTTCACTATCTCTGGACTGCAGTACCTTGTCCAATGTCTCCAATAGTTCCTCATTTAGTGAAGGCTTACAGTTGTTTTTGTTTTCTCTGTAGTTTATAGCTTAATCTCTTCTTCCTCTTCACATGCAGAGGTAGGAGAGAGACACCTATCTTTGTTTTTATGTATTTCTGATTCATTTGACTGGGAGACCAGCAGGATATCAAACAAGACACCCTTGCCTATTTCTTTTATTAAACCGTCTCACATTTCAAAAGTAGAGGGAAGCTGGATCAGTTATGGTACTGAAATGTCGACTTGTGGTGTGAAAACGCAGAGGAAAGCTTCCTCACCTCATCTTGCCTTTGCAGATAAAAGGTATGATTACTCTCTTCACATGCACCCAGAACTGTCTATAATGTCATGAAATAAATTTATGAATATGTCTATGATCTTGTGTTTGTCTGTCTTTCAATATTTTATTCAAAGATTTGCTAAGGGCATAATTCGGGCATTATAAGACAGTGATTATCCAGATCACTTCTCTTTTCTTTTCTGAAAAACAGTCCTCTTTAAATTTTATTCAGGATTTGTTTGTTTGTTTGTTTTTAATTTATTTTTAATATAACAGATAGAATATAGAACACTTATCTAATTCAATAACTAGACAGTAAATAGCCAATTCGGTGAGGCATTTCTTTATATCAGCAGCCTTCTATAAACATAGAAGAAATCTCCATACTGAGATTTGATAATGAGTCTGATTCCCAGTAGCTGTTACTGTTGCTCACCAATGTAAAATGAGACCACTGTAAGTGTCTCACCTTCCTTTCTCTTCTCTGTTGCTAGCCTGTTTCCCTTCCAAATATAAGTGTTCATCCTGCAATGAGCCCTGAGCAGCTGGATCCCTACAATTAGATGGAAAACAAATTACAATTATATAAGTTCTCAGAGAGGCTGAAAAGCCAGACTCTATGTAGCTCATTGCTGGGTCATGGTTATTATAAATATCAACTGTTGGCTGCTGTTTTCCTGTTATCATGATCCTTCGTTCTCCATATTCCCTCCAATAGCTGTTTCATGAAATCTGATAAATTGCCATTTTCCTTTGCGTTCCCCCCTTTTTAAAATAATGTAGGAAAAAAAAATTTCTACTATTTTCATATATCTCAGGTATCCATCTCTTATACTCTTACTGCTTCTGTCTTTACTTTCTTTCACAGCTGACAGTGCTTCACTTGAATGGTTGGCAGAAACATTAAATGTGCAATATATGGACTATGACTTGGTGAAGTACAGAAGGTGTCTTTCATTGCAAAGAAATGGTAGCAGTAAAATGTATTTCTGATATGCTTGTGAAGAGTCATAATGTAGAGCGTTACAAAGAGAGGAGTAGCGTGTAATTTGGGCAGAAAATGAAACAGTGAGAGGATTTCGGACTTTTCATTCTGGAAAAATAATATCTAGAAGAAAACCTGTAGATAGTTTAGCATATGTGACGCAGTAGAAGAGAAACAGATGACAAAAGGTGTATATTAATAATCCCAGGCTAGCTGGCTGATAAAGGATCCAAAGAAATACAGATGAGATTTTTTGTAGTAGTCAAGCTAAATTTGGTTTCATTGAGAGTCTGTATAATTGAAAGAGACATGAAAAAGTAGAGAAGAGAAATTAGGAACTGACAGGTGGACACCTAGGCTGATACTTTGGCCTTATTTTATCAGTAAGCTGTCTAAAATCAAACATCTGTATTTAGATGGTCTTTCCAAAAATTTCATGCTTCATCTGAATACACTATTCTTTTTCATTTTCTATCTTAAATCTTCCTATAGTGTAGTAACCTTTTATCTTAAAAATGTGCTTTTAGTATGTTAGTGTACATTATAAAGTTCATGAGATTTGGGGAGCTAAGGCACACTAACAAAATATGATAGAAGTGTTATATATCAACAAAGTTTGATCTTTAAGAAAGTTCTCCCACATCTTTAGAAGTCTTCTAATTTTTTAATGCCCTTAAATTCCAGTTTCACTGACTTCTGCTGGATTCAGAGAAATACAAGGAAGGAGATTGCAGGAAATGTTGTGTTACTTCCATGATAGTAAAACTATAAAGTTAAACCAGAGTTTCAGAGTAACTGGTAAAAGTATTTTTTTTTTATTTTCTTTGAATTACAACAAAAAGTTACATATAAGTGGATAGTGACCAAAAAATATCCTGAGATATATATATATAAAAGAAAAGGTTTCTATGGATTTCTTCAATATCAATGTAATTAGAAAAGAACTTGGAAAAAAAAATGAAACCTGGAGTTTTTGCAGAGGTTTGTATCATTGATCTCACCCACATTAGGAAGGTTTGGGTATAAAGGCAATTTGGATATAAACAGAATGTCCAGAGTAAATGTGATTTTATTTTCTGAATAGAATCAATAGTTATTGTAATATTTCTCACTAGCTTTGGAGAAAATATTAATTTATTGTTGACTTACAGATGATATTTAAGTTTCTTTAAGCAAATTTTCTTTATTGAGACACTGAAAGCAGATGGCACATTATGCAGCCTAACTTAAATGTGAATAGCTTGTATTTATTGTTTTGGGTGACCATTTCCTGACATGACAAACAAAAATGAACATATGATAGTACATTTAAATATAAACACCAATGTCTAGATTGGGAAAAGAAATTTAAGGAGAGGAGAGATGCAGAAAAGACAAAGAAGTAAATTTACTAAAATTACGACAAGCCGTATAGTGGAGGAACAGAAATACAACAAAAGAGAAACAAAAATAGGATTCCAAAATTCAGTAAAATCAGCAAATAAAATAAATTGGAGACAAAGAAAGGTACCCTAAATAGAATATGCAGATTGCAAGCCAATTCTGAAAATAGAAAGATATTTCACACAGGAAGTTGCTTTTAATCGCTATGATGCTTAAAAATATTATCGCTGAAGCTATAAATGAAAGCAAAAGAAATAGTAATAAAGCATTCCTAGATTCAAATCCTTTGATTTTGTGAAGTAAGTCATTACTTAATTGCTTCAAACAGCTTGGCCATACCCCAAAAAATCACACAGTAGCTGTGGAACAGTTACATTCAGGATAGTTTTCTACATATATTTTTTTGATCAAAAAATGATAACTAATGTTAATCTTTGCATGCCATCTAGTCATGAGAAAACATATTTTAAATTAAAAAAAAATTACTACTGATCTAAAAAGAAAACAAATCATTTAGGATTATCTTAGGCAAGGGAATCATTCCAGTTTTCAAGAGAAGAAACTTAGAAACACCTGCCATGGTTGTTGAAACAGATGAACATGCTTGTTCAATCTGATTGTACAAGTATGACCTTTTAACAGAAAGGTTATGAAGAAAGACTCAGATGAAATATAGCTTTCCTCCTCCTTACTGATACTCGTTTTCAATTGTACTGTCAAGATGTCTGATAAGGTGATGGTGGTAGTGAGACTATGGAGAATGAAGGAGGGATAGTGATGGAAATAGAACAACGCAAGGTTAGAGTTTCATTAATTTGAATGGAACTATTTATGTCTTAATATAAAACACATAATTATGTAACTTGCAAAGTGAGGGAGGGTTTCAGGAGGGGTGTTATTATAATTACAGTATATCTCAAACATGTAGCAACTTTGCTGTGTTTTACTAATCTGAGCAAATCTTTAAAAACAACGCCTTATCGTTACACGTTTCGTAATAGATCTTTTTCTCTGAACAAACTAATGAATAGCTTACCTAAACAACAGAGGTTTTGTAACACATACAACTAGAAAAGGTTCAAAAATCACATTCAATGAATGAAGCAAATATCATCCAATTCCTGGTTGCACCATATTATCTGGTAGTATGTTTTTAGTGAAGATTTGCTTTGGCTGGTTGTGACACTGTTGTGACGCTTTGACTTCCTTTGTAGTGAGTGATCTAAGCTTATTTCACTAGTAGTTTTGGATTTAACCAAGCCTTTGTCTAGTTTGTTCAAATTTCTTTTAAAATATTTGTCAATTATTCTTTAATTGAGTTTTACTTTTGAGCTTTGAATTTATGTAATTTATTATTGAATCACGGGTTTTTAAGGTTTGAAATCTCATGAGAATCTGTAGTTGTGGAATGAATTTAATTACGATAAGGGAAAAATGTAACATGATGGAATACTGGAATAGTGGACAACGCAAATACCTTGTTTAGGACTGTTTCATAGAGTTGCAGTGGAAGAACAACAAAAAAATGAAGTGTTGGATACTGGGAAGAATTAGGCAACATTTTTGTCAAATCTTTTTGCATGGAAAAATGGTGATTTAGGCCACATATTAAAAATTCTTATCAGTATCTTTGCTTGCTTTTGGACAGAATAATTCATTTTTTTATTCCAATCATTTGTATATTTTTTACAAATATATTTCAATTTTAGGAAGTTCTGAAATATCTTCAAAAACAAGTATTTTTTTTTTACATTTCAATGCATTTCCCAATTATTTTATTAATTGTTAGTTACTTAGAAATGAGATACAGATAATAGGAATATTAATAATTTCTGAGAAAATTTTTCAAAAGGTTTTTTTTTTTCATGTTGTCTTTTTCTCTAAACACAGAAAATCTGTTGGACACTGATCAGAACACTACCGGCCTTGTTACTATGTATATAAAGATATCAAACAAGCAGTTGCTAGTGGACCTAGATCTTGGAAAGGGCTTAGAGCTGGAGAAGAGTCATCCAGCTCAGGCGGGCTTAACCTTTCTTGTCTATGCAATGTTTATGATATAGTAGGAAGGCATTTGGAAACTGAGTGTGACCCAAGGCAATTAACAGAACAGAAGAGATAAGAAAGATGTTAGACTACTGTTATGTAGCACTTGACTACAATGTTTGTAAACATTGTTTTTCCCTGCATTCCAGTGCAAAGCGAAATCATTGCTCAGATCTCCATGGTGAAACTTAATTGATCTAACCTTTCTGGGGTGCAGTAAAAGAGGGGAACCCCTACAATCAGAAAATGGTATCAACTGGAAGGAGAGGCTTTCAGTCACAGCTTCATGAGTGAGACTCATTCTTGACAATCTGAGTGATCTTGCTCCATTCTTTATAGGACAGAGCTGAGCAGGTTGGCTTAAACTACTGTGTAACATTGACCCGCTAGCCTCACCTAGGAAGCAAAAAATAAGGGGTAATATCTGATGTCGTTTGCCAGCTGCTGACTCCTAGATGTCACACAGTCCAGGCTTTTCCTTAATTTTGACACAACAGCAGGAAGAGAATTTTATCTTATAGTCAAGCTTACTGTGTGACAAATGCCAAAAAATCCTTTGTAACAGTAACTCTTCATTCCTTTCAAAAAACAACCTTTTTCTTTAAAAAAGTAACTTCTATTTTATCTGTTCAGGACTTCTGGAGTAAAGGCATACAGCACTTAATGAGAACAGCCTGTAACAGACTCCAGGCCTTGGCAAAACAGCACAAGATAGTTAACACTGCTTGTTGAAGGCGTTGCTCGCTTTCTTTTAAAATTGTTGCTGTTCTTGTCCAATTGTCCTAGAACTGTATGCTTTTACAAATGTACATGGCAAAGAACCAATGAAATTTGTTTCTCAGTTGTTTTATTTTCTCCAGAGCCAGACATACATCTGTGTTTCTCAGTTACGAAATTTTGACTCAGATTTTTTTTTTTTTTAAATAAAAGACAAGTTAAATTGTTTCCAGTTTGAATACTTAGGAGTGTATTAGGTTTCTTTGGTACAATTCAGTGAGATATCTCTTTTGAATTCTGATTATATTTTAGGACATCTGGGATAGTTTCCTAATCTATCTCATAATATCACTTGCTTGTACAAGACGGATTTCTGTTCCCTTAAGCTTTGCATTAATTTTTTTATAGTACCTAGGGAAGGCAATTTTTCTTTGCTAGATGTATTTTTTAATCTATTATGCTATTACACTAAGCAGATGTAGTAATTGTAATATTCCCTAGGTAGATCTCCTATTATTACTTCAGCAATCTATCTTCATATTGGATCCAGAAAGGGACAGGTACTAATTACTACTTTTAGGTTTTTCAAAATAACAGGGAACCATACTCTCTTTTTAATGGCTACCTAGACATAAAGGAGCCAAAAATTTGTTTAACTGCAAAACAACTTTGGAAAGATGAGATTTATGGTGCTGAAAAGAGCTCATTAAATTTTTGACTTTACCATTTTGAACATAGAGTACAATGAGTTGCTGATATGGTTCTTCAAGTAGAAACCAAGAAGAATGAGGGGGTACTTGGTGAATGGATGACAAAGCTAAAGCTACAAACCATCATTTTTTGGGAAGGCTCTTAGAACTATCAATATTTGGCTTTCTTTGGGATGAATGAGTGCTTATGTATCTAAATGTTCTAAGTTGAAAGCTTTTGCTGTCGCCTAGCACTGTTCAGTTAATTTGCCCAGAAAGGATCTATCCAGGAAAAAAAAGGATACTTTTTAATATATGGTTGTATTCAATACTGTTAGGAATACAATGAAACAGGTGATAATAAGGAAACTGACTGACTCAAGTTCTTTCCCAGATTATTGAATTTACCTTTTTATATTAGCACTCTCTGCTTAAAGTTCTTGTATTTAACATAGGATGCACAAGAGTTGAAACATATGGGTGAACATTTATTGCACCTACATAAGGAGTAAAAAGAATCAATTTTTACCCTTAGTATTTTGAAAATGGGATTTTACGTTCTGTGATTAGTTTTTTTTTTTTTTTTAATGGTCAATTCTAAAGTCTTAATGTTCAAAAAGAATCTGAAATTTTCTCAGCTTATTACCTCTATTGTTTGTTAAATGTTTTGTTTACCTATCAAAAAAGCTGCCAGCAAAGTAGATCATCATAACTGACTGAAATAATAATGTATCTGATATGTCTGCTTTACACTGTCAATAGGAATCTAACATCTTCAAACTTGGGAATCCTGTTTGATGAAGAAGCCAAGGATAACCTTACTGGTCCTAGTGAGGTAGATAGACACTTATACTCTATTTCTTTTGTTGTTTCTGCTGTTGTTAAAACTCCTGAACGCTATTCAGGTGCAAATAAACAATAGACACAAATCTTGGAAACACTGGGATCAAGGCTAACTGATCTCTCCTAATAATTACTATTTCTTGTAAGACAAGATTAAGAGTCAGGTTAAAAAATTTTAAAATATTTCTTTTCTATTTATTCTTACTTTCCAATGTTAGGTTTACTTCAAATGAAGTTAATGTAAGTAAGTATTTTTGGGGGTGGAATTTTTCACTGCAAGTTTTGTGAAAGCCATATATATTCTTACCTCAGTGGATCAGTATTCTCTTCTTGATTTATAATTCAACAAGTTATCTGCAGAAAGGTAAATTGATTTCTGCTTAGCTGCTAGATGTTGTCATACAGGAAGACTGCTTTTTTTCATAATTAGATTGGTAGTGAATGGCAGTGAGACACTATTTTTTTCATATCACCACTTCAGTACAACAGGGATGAAAAAAAGGGCATAGGAAGCCATTTCTTTCACTGTTGTCAAGCCAGAGAATCAAACATATTTTAGAGTTTACTGCTAGCAATGTCAGAGAGATTGATTCAAACTTTAATTAGTACTGGCTTGTAAAGAAACACTGCTATTGCTCTGTACAGTTTCACAGATATGGTACATGACAAATATGGTATATGTCTGTGCTACCAAAAGTGCGAACATTCCTTTTTTTCCCCCCTCCCCACTGATATGGAACTGACCTGAGTTAATTCTTGGTAGAAAATGACAGTCATAAGGCCTCAGCTGGCTATTGTGATTATTTACTAGGCACTTACCTGATTATGTGTGCTCCCCCAGGGATCAGGAACATTGGATGAGATGAGCAGGTTTGTTTGCCCAAGTTCCAGAACGGTCACAAAAGAAATAGTAATTATTGACAGAGATTAGTTAGCTTTGGTCCCCGTGCTTCCAAGATTTGTGACTATTGCTTATTTGTGCCTGAATAGAGTTTAGGAGTATTAACAACAGCAGAAGCAACAACAAATCAAGTTTCTTGGCACTTTGACATCAGAAACTACAAGAATGCCTGGGTACATTGCTTCTCTGGTGGCTACATTCAATTTGTTTAATAACCATGATGTGTTGAATATGTCTATTATCACTGTGTAAAAATTCATAAAGAAAGTAAGTATTCACTGAAAAAGGAACAACCATATGTTTGCAACTTATATAAAGTCTACAGGAATTTGTAAAGGATTAAAAATTCTCTATATCCACTACATTTCTAAAGCTAATGCAAGAACATGCAAAGTGTTACCATTTGTCTACTTACCATTGTCAATTCTTATGTAATTGATTGCAAAGAAGGAAAGGAAGACGTGAGTGGCATGCTTTGGCAGATAGTATTAAAGTGCAGAACTATATTTCATTAAGTTCCATTAACAGCAAGCAACCTGATTCATAATTCAGTGTTAAGTGCCAATTACTATAAGCACTCTGCTTATTAATTTACATGTGCTAATAAACATTAGATCTTTAAAATGATGGAGATGAATTGGGACTGGAATACCAATTCTTTCTGAGGATAGAATATGTTCTATGAAAAATTACCACCTTTAAACAAATTTAGTTCCTAGTGATGTTTGAGTCGAAGTAGTAGCTATTTACTACTATTTTGCCTCAGGGGCAAACCTCAACCTAAGCATGATCTCTTATGCTTAGATCTTCCTCCAAAAATGTGTTAAGTACCACTAGGCTCCCTTCCTCCAGACCGCTGCCCTGAATAAAATTGCTAGAATTTTTCCCACATCTGTCAGTCTTGAGCTCAGGTTTCTCACATTGGTAAAGGAGCTTCTAGCTCATAAAACTTACCAGCCATTTAAGGTCTGAAAGTCAAATTATCTCTACAGCTTTATATATTATAATTCTATTTTGAGACAGAACCCTTTTTTATACTGTGTCATTCTGTTTACCTTTGCAGTCCCTAAAATTTTTTGAAGCTTTTTTCTATTATTTAAAATGTTTGAGAAATGCTATTGATGTGTTCTCTTCCTGCAGTATACTGCTTAAATTAGAGATTCTCCACCAAAATACAACTTAATATTAAAGACAGTATTATCTTTTACCTTCCTTCCTATAGTTTTTTATTAGTCATACTGAAGAAAAGCGGGTATTCCCTAAAGAGAATCTTCCAGAGTTAAAGCAGCCTGCTCACATGCAAAATGTTGAGGTCTTGATTTTTCTCCAAAAATCTATTAGATGAAAATATAAGTTAATTTATCAGAATAATTCTACAGAACTTTCATCTGACTTGTCATAGTGGCTGCTGTTCATCCTAGTTGTTAATAATGACATTATTAATACAGTTGTCAACACAGGTAGTTTGGAATAAGCTTACACCAGAATTTACTCAAATGTGTCCAATTAACAACATAAATTATATGTAAGTTTACGCTGAAAAAGAAGGTCGGTAGTAGAGTCAATAGCTATATAATCTGCTTACGTTAACAATGATTTTGTTTCGTTTTCTGGTACTTCTTTCGTTCTTTACTGTCAGTAACATCAATTTACCATCAGTAACATACATACACCACTTTGAGAGAAGTTTTGAGATACTGCTTTCGAGACTCTATCAGACACTTGCCAAACCTCCAGGTGCTGTTGCCATTTTGTATCCACTGGCTTGTGTTCTTTTGTCTGTACATTAGGCAAAATAAAATGTTAAACTCCTGAAGTAGGGAGCTTGATACTCTGTATTAAGCTATGGAGCAATTATGCTGCTCCAGCTAGCGAGGTAATTTAAGTTTTGCATAAGAACATTGCGACCTCTCTCACATGTATTCTTCATCTGTGTGTTAGCTGCAAAGAATGTAGTTAAGATTAATTTTGCTATGTGGATACTGTTTCAGTAACACAGCAATGATCTATTTAGGATAGTTTGGCTAGCCTGTGAAATGTCTGCGTTAAGTGCTCAAGTCACAAAAATGTAATTAGTCACTGTTCTGCTACATAGTGTATAAATTCAGCTGCTAGTGCTATTATTTTATTTTAAAACCAACTTAACTTTATTCTTTAGTGATCTGGGACGCAGCTGCACAAAATACAGAGACTAAAGTTTCAAGCATATGCCCAGCAGCAATAAAACTTAGTCCCTGAGGTTCTTAGACACTCTTTAGATAGACATAAAACAAAGGTGGAAATTCATCAGTTGAGATTAGCTTTCTGTTGTTAACTAACAGCTTTTATGTATAGCACTGTGAGATTCATTCTCAATTGTGTTACTGCACATAAAACGAAGGCTGATTGAATGATTGATGGATAACGCTCAAGAAGGGCAAACTTTCCCCTGGAGAACTTTGGAAGTGTATAATGCTTTATTTTCTTGTCAAGAAACTTTAAAATGGGAAAATTAGATAAAAGTGTCAGTAAAGGAACAAAAAAAAGTATCAAAATCTAAATTCACAAAATGTCATAATCTTTGATGGAAAAAAATTACAATTTACCAAATGTTCTAAACAATGAGATTAGTTCAAAATTTATAATGAGAAGAAATACTCTATTTTTTTTTTTTTTTCCACTGGAGGCTTTTAACTGACTGGGCAGAAACTGCCAAACTGGTATAAAATTTTTTAAATGTTTTCAGGTATCTCTTCTTTAGTTTAAGAAGAATACTTTCCATCTCCATTTCCCTCATTTCTCTCTTTTGATAATACTTGAACTACATCTACTAATATTAATGATTAAAGATGCATTGAGAACTGTGACCTTTAGAACAGGAACAGAAAAAACTGCTATAAAATGTTTTTTATTGACTATTTTAAAATAATTTAATATATTTTAATGTAATGTATTGGATCAGAAAGAAGTGTGATTTCTGCTCACACTGTTCTTATATCACACTGAAATCCATCAGGCATTTTAATAGAAATGATGCTACACCCTGTATAGTATTATTAGATCTTTTCGAAAGATCTATGCCTAAACTGCTAATCGACATTAATTGTTATATCCTCAATGGCTTCAACAATATTATACACACACACACACACACACACACACACACACACGTATCTTTAACATAACCATTTAAGAAGTTAGTTGGTCCTATCAGCGTGGTAACTAACCATCTCATGAATTGATTTAAACACAAAAACACATTTGTGATGTAGAGTAATGTTATCTATTTTATATATGAGGAAAAAAACAGCTATAGATCACTATGTCATTTTCCCCAGACTAAAGAGGGAATTATGTCCAATGTATCAGAAATGGTTTGAGGTCTCCAAGATAAAGGGTTGAACCCTGTAGCTCAAATTCTGGAGGCCTGGACCATTTCTAAGAAATAAATGTATAGCAATTTGGATGGGAAAAATGAAACTAGGGCCATAAAATTAGCTGAGAGCATACTAAGAAAGCAATTGACTTTTCTGTGAGAAATCATTCATGTCTCCTTAATTTTAGTATTTTCTACCTGAGCAGCAAAGCAGAAAATCTTGCTACCTACTCATAAATGTAAATAATGACAAGGAGTTCTTTAGAAAAAAAAAAAAAAATAGATGGAAGTGTACGATTTTCCGAAGCCCTAAATTCATGAATATTTTGAACATATTGTACTTTAGATCTAAATTATACAAATTGAACTCTTCATTTTCCCTCCAGGTACAAGGTAAATGACACATCTATTTGAAATAAAATTAGGTGCCTGATAAAATACTTATAAATGGTCTTAGGACTCTGAGGTATTATTATGAAGACCGAAACAGATGAAAACTCCAATGTAAAATACGATGAAATTAAAAGATCAGCCAGAATTTAAAAAGTTCAAGAGTGGATGAGAAGTAAAAAGATGGAAATAGATGTAAATCTGATTTGATAATTAATAAGGCCCTCAATGTGTAAATCCTCACCATTACTGTTGGTTCATTCATTTTAAACTCTTCAGGGTGCAATCATGGATCCTCTGAAACGAGTTAGAATATAACCATCTGTTTTCTGTTCATCTCAATTTTGCCCGTTTTTGACTATGACTTTTCTGCTGCATGCAGGTTTAACCCTGTGATGTACTAAAGTATAGTATTTTGAGTTAAAGTGCCAAATGCAATGTTTTGATTTCAAAGTGGTAATAAAAATTGTTCTTTTTTTATGTACATATTTTTTTCTGTTCATAAGCTGAGATATAACCACATGCTATGAATTTTTAAGAAACATTTTGAGCTTTTGTGGGCTATAAGTCTTCTGTGCAGTTATTCTGAAAACGTCAGTTTTATTATTCATTTTGTGTTCTCTGGAAGACTGGAACACCTACTGTAGACAGGAACCCAGCTTAAAATCTGCAGGTGACTATGGACACAATATAGAAAAAGTAATAATATTTGTAGATGAAACAGGTAGTGATCAAGCGAAACAGAAATTAAATGACAGCAAAATTATCCTGTCTTCGAAATGTTGGCAGGCTTGTGTCCTGCTATGTGCTACTGGACCTTGGGTGACACTGTATTTCCTCTTCCTGTTCTTTGCATCTGTCTGCTATCTTTTTCAAACTTGTTTGGTCTTCTCAATTTCAGTAGTGGAGAGAACCTTTTCAGGCCATAAATGATCTTTTCTTCCTAGTAAAGTGCAGAAAATGACTTCCATGTTAGGGCAGGAAAGAGGACAGAGGCTTCTGTGGAACGTGAGGGGAAGCAGATGAGGCAGAGGATTTCAACCTACCTCTTCTATGTCCTGCGGGACAGGTCCCAGCCCTTCACAGAAATCAGATTAGCGAATCAAAAGAAATCTGGGAAATAAGGGATTAGAGAAAGACAGAAGGACACCCCTGTCCTCAAAAAAGCTATCGTTTAATACTTTTGTGATTTTGGTATTGTCTGCATTTTTTTTTTTTTAATTTTCAGACGTTCAGATGGTATTGCTAATAACTAGCAGAAGGATGTTCACTTCTTCCATTCGGTAGACAAAACCTCTTATACTGATCAACCTATCAGTGCTAGAGGGTCACAAATACATAAGAGGGTACGGGAATGCTGAATCTTTAAAACTTCCACCCTCTTGTGGAAGAGGACATCTTTATGATGCAATAAGGAACTCCCTCCTCAGTAGTTTTTGCAAAGAGTGGTCTTGTAAGACCGCTGTTTGGTAATAGAGAATGTGGTTCAGGAAGAAAAAAAAAGAGAGTACTTGATTAATACATTAATATTTCTGCTTACTTCTTTTTGAAAGTGGGAACAAAGCAGTGTATAATTACATTTATTGTATATCACACTATTTCCATACTGAATTACTATTTTTTGATTGTTTTACTTTTATTTGTCAAAGTATTTTATAATGTAGACATTATTCTGTAACATCAAAGAAGTACCCAGATAATTTCTTATACCTGAAAGAGAAGAAAACCAGGACAGGTTTTAATGTATGAATAGTCCTCTGTTCAAATGAAAGTCCCTTTGGGTAGAGAAGCCGTAGATCAGTAAAACTAGTTCCCATTAACAGGCTGTTAGTCAATTCATTACCCAGATGAAAGAGAGCAGCGACATCCTGGGCATCACAGTATATGTCCAGTGAATGATTTGGGGTAGGCGTAAATCTTAGCAGGAAACAGCATGTAGATGCTTTTTTTTTTTTTTTTTTTTTGGGGGGGGGGGGGGGAGTGAGGGGAGGGAGGATCTTTGATCTCTTGAATAGTCCAGAGTAAGGAATGCATGGTTTAGAATCTCTTTTGAAAAATCTGGATGTTATATCTTTCAGATAACATGTATTTGTTAATAGACTCTATCTAGAAAGGGGAAAGAGGAGATATCTAAAATGTTTCAGCAGCTGAACCACAAGGACCCAGTTCTCTGAGCTGAAAACAGCCTGTGTCTGGAAATCATTCCAGAGTGGTTAAAACAAAAGTATTGTAGTAGTGAATAGCAGAGAATGCAGAAAAGCGCATGGTCCAGTATGTGGGAACAAAAATAAAAAATTAAACCCAGAAGATCAAAAAACCACAGGCAGATGGAAGAAAACTTGAGAAATTCACACCTTAAAATTAAAACTCTAGGAAACAGGTGAAGAACTCATAGATCTTGTAAAGCTTGCAGAGATGAAGAGACAATTGTCTCTATGTTTTAAGACTGTTGCTAAGAGCCCTGTGTGTTGTCTAGATGATGTGTGTGTCATGAACACACTTCTTTTAATCCTATTGTTATGAAGCTATAATAGTAGTTATAAAGACTATCCGTGATAAAGCATTGTTTTAGTCCCTCTATACATTTGTCTTGAAAAACTTATTGTAGCCAGCCAATTTCCCCCATACTTCACGACGGTCTGCTTAGAGGAGAGGTAAACAGTCTGTTCAGTCACTGTGGTTCTTGATGGTCATTTAAATCAGGTGATACTATATCCTTTTCCTGACTGTCTCACAAACGAGCAGAGAACCTTCACGAGGCTGCACAAACACTTCCTTCCTACTAAGTAAGTGTGTCATAACCGTGGTCAACCATTAAGGATATTAATAAGGCTGGCAGTTTGTCTTTTTAAGGCTTGATGGCTCTGATAAAGAAATAAACATGTTAAGGCTGAGACGAGACATTAATTGTTCCTTTGTCTTCCTTTCAAAATGCCCGCAAACAAGAATGCATTCCCAAACCTCCTCCTTTGCTGCAGTCATTCTTGCAAACAGCATGGCAGCAAGCACCTTGAGCGCAGGACACACCGCAAGGCCACGCGGGTGACGGATGGCTCTGAGCAGCTGAGGTGACAGTATACATTACTGATTTTCAGTTGTGACTGTGAGTCAGCAGAAAACCATAAACTGCCATACGGCCATTTAAAAACCATCATCACAGTGACTGCAGGTAAGCCTGAAGGCTCACGACATCAGGACTCCAGATGGGTGCCTGAGGCATACACAATTTAATGTAAGAAAACACTTTAAAGAATATAAATAACTAAATAGAAATAGGGGACCACTGAGCACTAACAGCTCTGAAGCATTTCATATTCTAGCATGAATAATATAATAGCTTATATTAAATTTTGAATTTGATAACCCTGAACATATTCTGCTGAAGAGTACAGCAGGAACCTTAGATTTCTTTCTGGATCTTAGTTAACAGCATAATTCATTTAAAAACTCTACACACAAGTTTAGAATGGTACCCAAAAAAAAAAAATCCCAAATAGAAATATTACTCTTTCATTATATTTCTTACTATTTGAATGCGTGCACGGTAGTAAACAGCAGAGCACAAATTACAACTCCATCTCTGGACAAGCCATCTGCTACTTTCCTGTGGTTCTTTCTGTGCCTAACTGTTCTGCGGACATCAGCAAATGAAGCACACAAGATGGCCAGCAGTGCTGCTGCCTGTGGACAGCTGAGGAAGGGATTAGTATTTTAAATAGTTAGAGCAGTCATCTCTGTAGGGCAGTATGATGGATTTTGTTCCTGATACCCTCATCAACTAACAATTTTTATTAAGGTTGAATCTATTCCTTAGTTTCTCTATTGGTAAAATAAGGATGTTACAGAATGTTAGAAAATACTTTGATATTTCTGGATAAGAAATGTTTATATGGAAAAGTTTTGGACTATCACAATATTTATTTTTTTCCAAGAACAGTATTTTGAATCAGGCCTCAAATCTGGACAGCTTAGAAGGGTAATCAAATAGAAAAACTGTTATACCTCAAATAGCTTGATAAGAAGAAAAAGTTAAATTCAAATTATGACATTTAATTCAGTTCCATACTTTCTTACACAATTCTGGTCTTTGTAAGTGTGATTTGACAGTACTTCAAGTACCTTTTTTTATATGCAGGTTATGACTAGATGATTTTTATTGCTATTTCACTTCTTGTATCTTCCCAGTACAGGCATTTATGTTTCCTGTGGCAAATTGTTGATTAGTAGGGGATATAGGCCTGAGAAAAAGCTACTAATTCTGATTGATTAATTGTAAAGCTGTAGATGGAGACTGTATTCACAGCTATTTTAATGCAGTACTGCAATAGCATATTTCCTTTACCTAATCTAGAAGCAGATATTATCCTAGAGAAATATCTGTACAATTGTGCAGCCTGAAAGGACAAGAGAAAGAGTTTCGGATTTTCAAATAAGTTGCAGTCAGTTGATGAGAAGGTGTAAATAGGAACGAATTTATGGAATGAAAACTTGAAATATGACTCATAAACTTGAAATAAACTTCAGCTCTACAGTTTCACTGTACTTAATAGAGAAATAGCAAAATAGAAGTAGAGTATCCAATTAATTTATAGTTACTAAGAGATTTTTTTTTTAAGTGCTCATCACACTAACCGGGCAGATAACTAAATCTGACCAATTTCAGGTTTCCCTTTGGTTACTGCCAGTGAATAAGCACTTCTACAGCACATTTCCCCTGTCCTATTTTTGGTATACATTAGGATGAGACAAATTGCATCCTGAAAGTGCTTGTTTTACTCCACTGCCTGTAAAGGAGTTTGATTGGGTCATGTAGATGCCTGCTTTGTAAATATCTCAAGTTAGGTGAGATGAACCAGAGCATGACAGATGAGGCAATGCAATGCTCAGTGCCTAAGTACTTTTCTTAATCCAGGTCTTAGTCTCAAGTTATTTGACTGTCAGTACTGCCCAGCAGGTTGTCACAGAGGCATCTATTTCCTTAGGGGAGCTCTTTGCATCTCCCTCAATGTGTTTCTGTTTATTTGACAGTTCTGGACTTTTCTGTTTCATGTAAAATGAATGTTTGCGTGAAAAGGATATGACTGAAAGGTGAAAGGGAATAATTTCTAGCTAGTTTCTGCTGTTTACTGGAATAAAAAGATTTAGTAATCTGGAAACAGGGAGCTAGAAAAGTATATTAAAACTGTAGAAATTTAAGACAATAACAGAGAAAGTAGGCTTTTGCCAGCTCAGGCCCTTGCACAGTTGAGAAAGGTATGCATAACCACTTGGACTCCGCAGCTTGTTTGTTTATTTCCAGGGCTTTTCCCTAAGGTGGGTGTGATAAATACAGACAACTTGTTTTCTCCATCTGACCAAAACACCTGTTTGAGTTTTTGGTTTTGTTTTACAAGCTGACCCACCACTCAATCTGTGTGGTACATCTGCTGGGACATGGTTACTGTAATGACTCAGAAGGAGGAAAAACAACACTGAAGTAATGCAATTAATAGAGCTGGCTGATAGCCTGTCTTTTTCACTTTTACAGTATGCCCACTAAGATAGACTGACAAAGCATGATGGAGTTCATTTCTGCTTTGTTTTATAGGCTGCTGGTCTGGCAAGTTTCTGGTGCCTTCTGAAATACTTAGGGCTGCTTGAGAGTACATGCATTATTTAAAGGTACACTATCTCATTCCCTGTATAAAAATGAAGCTTTGTTTTGTTTTGTTTTGTTTTTTCACTTCTGGACTGAAAATAGAAAATGAAAATATTATCTGAAAATCAAGAACTTTTATTCATGACATGGAGTTGCCACTGGTAAGTTATTGTTCAGCCCTCTCTTTACGTGGTGAATACCACAGATAGATAGACTGCATTGCTTGTGACCTACTATGACATCCACACCTGCTAAGTGAACATTGTAAAATACTGTTTCAGGTTTTGCTTTTTTTTGTGGCGGTGGAGGGGAAGGGCTGACTACAGTATATAAAAATAGCTTTCTTTCAAAAACTAAGATTCTAATTATAAAGAGTTTATACATTTTAACACTGAGCATGTTTTTCCTTTGAAATCAAAAAAATACTTGAATCTTCTTATCTTTAGAAATTTCAGTAAAGTTTGAATATGTTTCAGTAAGATACATCTTAGTTAAATGCAGGTTATTGGACCTGTGATGCACAGCAGGACACATTAGATGATATAATGTCCCTTTCTGACATAAAAGTCTATGAAACTATGAATTAATAATATTCCTATAATTCTCTAAGCACAGGGGCAGAGTACAAAATTTAAAACCTTGCATGAAGATTGAATCATTAATGTAATGCTAACAAGATGCTAAAGGGAGACAAAGCTACTCACAGCCCAGCCTACTATTGCTAAAAATGTCTCCTTAACTGCGCATACCAAATGCAGTAACTAAAATATCAAGAGGTGGTTTTTGGAGAGCATGTGTTACCATCAGTGGATTTTCTTCTCCTCAGGATGCTTCCGAGATAGTCTTTTCTTTTAAAATATAAGCTGAAGAGATTTCCTATTTCTAATCAGTAGGTCAGTAATCAGAAAATTGACCCAGAAGTCCTCCATGCAAAAAGAGGAAGGATGATTTTATAATCTTTACATTTCAGGCATTAACTTGGTGGAAAATACCTGGATCCACCTGGGACCAATTTCCCAGCCTTCCTACTTTGGTGGGATAGTTCTGGAGTGGATGGATCAGATAGTCACTTTAGCTCAGATCCTCAAATATATTAAAAATTCAAATTTTCACTAAATTTTCAAAAAATAAAGTTTTTCCTTTGTAGCAAAAATCTCTAAAAAATTTCATCAAGTTTTCTTCTTGGTACAAAGGAATGAAATAATTATAAAAGTCATGTAAAAAATTCATGAAACCCTGGTACAAATGACTTAGAGATAAGTAATGTGAGAAAGATGATAGAGAGAAGAAAAAAGAATTAGAAAAAGAAGGAATGAGAAAAAGAAGACATACATATTATGTATATATAAAATAATCACATGACAATGAAAGAATGAAAGAGTTGAAGATACAAGATGTGGAAGAAACAGAAGAGAGGATGAGTTAGAAAGCATAAAGATAGGGGAAAAATGATACCTGAATCTTTTAATGCTGCACGGCTATGTCATGCTATAGTTTACTTATGTTTTGTAATGATGGGCACTAAGGTGGTGCTCTGTGTGCCTGAGAATAGGATAGTATTTCAAGTGCTTATTTGCTTTCCACTCTTTATTTGCAATAAACCTGACCTACAGTTACCACACTGATCTCATAATTAATATTGGTATTTTATAGCCAAAAAATACATCAGCTGAGAAGCAGACTCATTATATTTTGATAGACTGTCACTGTCATTCATATTTTAGAGTCTTTCTTTTTTTTCAGAGAGTTTTGGTGGGGGTAATAAGGGGATGGAAGTTTGCTATTGAAGTGCATGTGCGAACATTATCCATGGCACAAGAGAAGGAGGCCATCTGCTCATTTTCCACAGGGGCACAGTGTGAGTATTTTGCTTTAATTCCACCACTGAACTTAAAATCAAAGAACAGAGTATTATCTTGATGCTTACAGTCATTTCTTGTAAACATGTTCTTAAGAGTTCCAATTATTACCATCTAGTTTTCCTTAGTGGGATGTCCTAGGCCCCAGGGTATAAGCTGCTCTTCATCATATTTGAATTCTGAATTCAGTCTTCACATATGTTGAGGGGGCTCTTTTTCCCTGAGGCAGAGAATTCAGGGCCTTTTCGAGTCAGATTATATTAATCATCAAACCCCAAAATGCATCCTCTTCTACACTCTTTACCCAACATGAGGGATGTTATTAATTGCTTCACAGGTGTTTACAGTTCTCTCAGTGTCAGTATAAATTCTCCTAGTCAGAAAGATTAGAAATGCTGATTTCTGATCAGGATTAGAAATTCCGGATTCATTCACAGTATAGAAAAGATTATTTGATTGGTAGTAATTAATATGTATTGTAAAGACTAAATCAGACTAACATTGTCATAAATGATCGATACACACATGAGAAAAATAGAAGAGCATGTGAAGATAGTATAATAAAGCATGTGAGCTACCTCTTGAAGCAAACATCATAATACACAATGTTAAGAGAAAAAAATATTTTATTTATGACTGGGAAAGCACAACAAATGAACAAAAAAGAGTGAGAATCTGGGAACCTGTAAATCTGCCAAAGGATTGTGGGGAAGTACTTTGGCCAAAGTTCTCATCAGTTTTGTTATCTTTAGTTTTAAAGAGTCAGCAACTGCCTCTGGAAAAAGCAAGCCAAGATGAATGAGTTTAACAAAATGTTTTTATAAGCAATATTTTCATAATATTTAGTTTGTAGATGATTGTTGGAAAGACAGTCTTAATAACTGTGTTAAAAGGTATCTACTGACTCCAGATACTATCACTTTACAGTTTTCACAGTTACCAGAATTGCTTAGAGTTGCAATATGCTATCATCCTTTTTGTAAAGTGCAGTTGAGTACTTGCCCTAAATATATCCTGACCACAAAAGAATAGTTAGGTCTTGAATTCTACAGGAAGGTCTAGGATATTTTCTCATGAAATCAGTCAGTATATTGGTATTTTTTCTTTTGGACTCTATGCTAGTATTTCCCTTGTTTCTACTGTTCCTCTACTTTGCTTGTATAAGAGGAAATTTAAGAACCCCAAAAAGGCCCGAAATCTTTATGAGGGGAAGGGAACTGTTGAGCCTGGTTAAGTTCTTTATACTAAGACCAACAGGCCTTAGCATAAATAGCTATTGCAGGAGAAAGGAACTGCTGAGCTGGGTTGTACCTTAACATGTGACTAGCCACCTTATCTGGGACGGATGAGCCTAGGTGTGGCTTTTGTTAACCCTATACAAACATATTTGGTTTTGCATAGATATGGACTAACTGAATCATTTATTAAATATAGCATTTAGATCTTGGAATATCTATTGACTAAAACAATTGTTGAACCAAAGAACTGCTGAGCTAACATAATAAATAGAACAGACACAATAATGGAATAATAATGTGGTTAAGTTAGCTGAAGAATGAAGGAAAGAGGCACCATAATCTCTGCTTAGTTTCAGGGAACTAGTTCCCTGCAGGAACATCTGCAGGAGGATGCCACAGTGACCAAGAACACAGTGACCAGTTATCTCCAGCCTGATAAACTGACTCAGCAAAAGCAAAAGTCAGCTGGGAAAACTGAGGAAGTAAGGAACAGAAGACCATAGATCAGTATTTTTAAGGGTTAAAAGACAGCTCAAAAGAATACTAAGCAAAAGAAAATCAACGCTGCTGTCCTCAGCAGCTGAGATTCAACAGCTGTGGAGATAAATGTTTTTCCAAGCCACCTTAACTCTCCTAGTGAGATGTTCCTTGATTCTCCATGCCACAAATGTGGACTCTAAGGACCAAGAGATCTTGTGGACTTTAGAAAATTGCAAGAATTCAGAGATTTGGGGGTGTGAGTTCCTGTCAATCATAACCATAATGCTATTCTGCTAACGTTTTAATGATGAAGTGCTGCTGAGTTTGTAGTAGCTATCCAGTACCATTGACATAACCTAATTACTTATTTTATAAGATTGGTGTGGTTATATTATCCACTGCAACTCTCGTAATTATCTTGGTGCCACGATTGCCAGTTATTATTGGATATTTTAGCTGTCCTATAGTGTTGTTGAACTGTGATAGTTTTTGCTATTGCTATGCTTACACTATTGAAAATCATACCTACCTCCTTACATAGTTAGTCTCTTTCTTGCTGGGTATTATCTTTGCAAGTACCTGAAGATGCACCTACTGGTAGTGTGACTGTTGAATTTCATTTCCTCTCCTGCCAGTTCTTCATTCAGGCTGGTGCCACCAGACCTTCAGATGTCTTTCCATGGGTTCTAAACTGCTTTCTGAAAAAAATCTTCATTTCTGGGCTCCATGTTTAATCTCACTTTTTCTTTTCCACAGTATTAACCTCTTTATTTTGCATAAATAGACTCAGTTCTGCAACAATGCCATAGTTTCTTACCAGCCAATATCCAAACACATTTACCCAGCCTTTCCAGATACCTTTAGTTTCCCTTTATTTTCTGCTAACCACGGATTCCTGGTGCTTCTTGCTCAGCAAGTCTCTCTTTCCACCATGCTCCATGTTTTCTATGAAACTAAACTTCTCCTGTTCCTCCTAAACCAGTCTAATCTTCTAGCTTTTATCTTACTTGAATTCAAATAGGATAGTTTGAACCATCGATTCCTCTCCCCACTTTCTCTTCCTGCCTGAGCAGACATACAGAGTTGGAGACTGGTTGTTCAGGAGATAAAAGCCTCTTCACAGAATCACAGAATCACAGAATGGGCAAGGTTGGAAGGGACCTCTGGAGATCATCTAATCCAATCCCCCTGCTCAAGAAGGGTCCTGTAGAGCACATTGCAAAGGATCGCCTCCAGGCGGATTTTGAATATCTCCAGGGAAGGAGACTCCACTACCTCTCTGGGCAACCTGTTCCAGTGCTCACTCACCCGCACAGCGAAAAAGTCTTTCCTCATGTTCAGATGGAACTGCTGTGTTTCAGTTTCTGCCCGTTGCCTCTTGTCCTGTTGCTGGGCACCACGGAGAAGAGTCTGGCCACATCCTTTCGACACCTTCCCTTCAGATACTGGTACACACTGATTAGATCCCCTCTCAGTCCTCTTTTATCCAGGCTGAACAGGCCCAGCTCTCTCAGCCTTTCCTCATAGGAAGAATGCTCCATCCCCCTAATCATTTACATAGCCCTCCACTGGACTCTTTCCAGTAGTGCCATGTCTCTCTTGTCGTGGGGAGCCCAGAACTGGACACAGTACTCCAGGTGAGGCCTCACCAAGGCTGAGTAGAAGGAGAGGATCACTTCCCTCAACCTGCTGGCAATGCTCTTGCTAATGCACCCCAGGATGCATTATTGGCCCTCCTGGCCACCAGGGCGCACTGCTAGCTCATGCTTAACTTGTCCACCAGGACTGTCAGGTCCTTCTCTGCAGAGCTGCTTTCCAGCAGGTCAACCCCCAGCCTGTCCTGATGCATGTAATTGTGCTGTACATCCTCCCTAGGTGCAGAAGCCTGCTCTTGCCTTTGTCGAACTTCAGGAGGTTCCTCTCCACCCAGCTCTCCAGCCTGTCCAGGTCCCTCAGAATGGCAGGACAGCCCTCTGGTGAGTCAGCCACTCCTCTTCCCCCCAGTTTAGTATCATCAGCAAACTTGCTGAGGGTGCACTCTGTCCTTTCCTCCAGGTCATGGATGAATAAATACATTGAACAAGACTGGACCCAGGACTGAGCCCTGGGGGACACCACTAGCTACAGGCCTCCAATGAGCGAGACTCCACGCCACTGACCACAACCCTCTGAGCTCGGCCATCCAGACAGTTCTCCATCCACCTCACCGTCCACTCATCCAGCCCACACCTCCTGAGCTTACCTAGGAGGATGTGATGGGAGACAGTGTCCAAAGCCTGGCTGAAGTCCAGGTAGACAACATCCACTGCTCTGCCCTCATCTACCCAGCCAGTCATCCCGTCATAGAAGGCTATCAGGTTGGTCAAGCATGATTTCCCTTTGGGGAATCCGTGCTGACTACTCCTGATCACCTTCTTGTCCTCCAGATGCTTAGTGATGACCTCCAGGAGGAGCTGTTCCATCACCTTTCCAGGGATGGAGGTGAGGCTGACAGGCCTGTAGTTCCCTGGCTCCTCCTTCTTGCCCTTTTTGAAGACTGGGGTGACATCGGCTTTCTTCCAGTCCTCAGGCACCTCTCCTCATCTCCAGGACCTTTCCAAGATGATGGAGAGTGGCCTAGCAATAACATCGGCCAGCTCCCTCAGCACTCGTGGGTGCCTCCCTTTGGGGCCCATGGACTTGTGGATGTCAGGTTTGCCCAAATGATCTCTAACCTGATCCTCCTCGACCAAGGGAGAGTCTTCCTTTCTCCAGACTTCCTCTCTTGTCCCCAAGGTCTGGAATTCCTGAGGACTGGCCTTAGCAGTGAAGACTTTAGCAAAGGAGGCATTCAGCAACTCTGCCTTCTCTGCATCCTTCGCCACGAGGGCACCCGCCCCATTCAGCAGCGGGTCCACATTTTCCCTAGTTTTCCTTTTGCTGTGGATGTATTTGAAGAAGCCCTTCTTGGTGTCTTTGACATCCCTTGCCAGATTTAGTTCCAACTGGGCCTTAGCCTTCCTTATCCCATCTCTGCATATTCTGACAATAGTATCCCTATATTTCTCCCAAGTGGCCTGTCCCCTTTTCCACAGTCTGTGGGCGTCCTTCTTCTGTTGCAGTTTTGCCGGGAGTTCCTTGCTCATCCATGCAGGTCTCCTGCCCACTTTGCTGGATTTCTTCCTCAGAGGGATGCACTGATCTTGAGCCTGGAGGAGGTGATGCTTGAATATTAACCAGCTATCTTGGACCCCTCTTCCTTCTAGGGCCCTACCCCAGGAGATTCCCCTCATGGGAAGAGGCCAAAGGTCGCTCTCCTGAAGTCCAGGGTTGCAATCCTACTGATTGCCCTGCTCCCTCCTCGTAGGATCCTCAACTCCACCATTTCATGGTCACTGCAGCCAAGGCTGCCCCCAGCCTTCACCTCTCCAACTAGACCTTCTTGGTTTGTTAGTATAAGGTGCCAGGAGCATACCTCTGCTTGTTGGCTTCTCCACCACCTGGGTCAAGAAGTTATCCTCAATGCTCTGCAGGAACCTCCTGGACTGTTTGTGCCTAGCTGTGCTGTCTTCCCAACAGATGTCAGGGTGGTTGAAGTCTCCCATGAGAACCAGGGCCTGTGATCGTGAGGCTACTTCCAGCTGTCTGTAGAAGGCCTCATCGACTTCCTCTTCCTGATCAGGTGGCCTGTAGTAAACCCCCACAACAGTGTCACCCATGTTAGCCTGCCCTTTAATCCTTACCCATAGGCTCTCCACTTGCTCTTCATCCATCCCGAGGCAGAGCTCCACACATTCTGGTTGCTCCCTCACATAAAGGGCAACTCCACCACCTTGCCTTCCTGGCCTGTTTTTCCTGAAAAGCACGTAGCCATCCATGACAGCGTTCCAGTCATGTGAACTATCCCACCATGTCTCTGTCACTGCAATGAGATCATGGCCATGTGACCACACACAGATCTCTAATTCTACCTGCTTATTCCCCACGCTGTGTGCAGGCATTGGGGAGCAGGCATTTCAGAGGGGCAACCGAGCAGGCAGGCTTCTCAGGAGAGGTGCAAGAGGATCCTCCAGAGCCATGTCCCATGCTGTGTCCCCTGCCTGTATGCACCTGCTGGAGGCATCCTGACTTGAGTGTTGTTTTACTGACTACCCTGTCTCTATAACACTCCCCTCCCCCCATCTTTCCTAGTTTAAAGCCTTCCTTACCAAGCTGGCCAAACTGTTGGCAAAGACACATGTGCCCCTGCTTAGTGAGATGGATCCCACCTCTCCCCATCAGCTGTTGATCTTCAAACAGGGTCCCATGGTCATAGAAACCAAAACCTTGTTGCCAACACCAGCGGCACAGCCAGGTGTTAATATGGAAAAACTGTCTACTCCTCCTCCCATCCTTTCCCCTCACAGGGAGGACTGAGGAGAAAATGACCTGGGCTCCCAGACCCTTGACCACCATCCCCAGAGCTCTGAAATCCTGTTTGATGATTTCCAGTTTGCCCTTGGTGTCATTAGTGCCCACATGGAAGAGCAGCAGCGGGTAATAGTCCGATGCATGGATAAGCCTTTTGCTGTCACATATAGTGCTTAGATATAGAGCTGCTGTCGTACATGAATGTCTGCTTAGTCCTGGCCAGAACACACTCAGTGCAGATGGAATATTTAGGAATGGAGCTGTGGAAGGCTACTTTTGAACTGAATATATGTGAATTACATTTTTTTGTTTGTTTATTTTAAGACTTGCAATTAGGCCAAGTTATGTGCTTTTTCACAAGCATGGCAAAATCCATGTTTCCCGACAATTTTTTTTCCCCTTGATTCAAAGCATGAAGCAGAAAGAGATTTTAAGAAAACTCTAGATTTCTTTAACCACAGGTAAAAGCAGTTATTCATCTTTACCCTCTTCTGAGAAATGTTTTCCTTGTTTTGACCTTTTTTTTTTTTAAACAAGCATGAATGTAATTTAGAAGCTGAGAGTTTAGATGATTACAGTTTATCTAATTTTAGTTAAGCAATAACACAGGTAAAAAAGGGTGTTATTCTGGGAAACACTGCAAAACCTATTTGCCATAATTAGTACTTTACTGAATCACTTCAGTTGTTAAAATACTTGTGTAGCTTACTAAAATTAGATTTAAATAATTTACACAATACCTTTTTTGTCACTTGTAAAATTTTGTTTTGTACTGTGCAAGACTTAAATTTAACCTGAATTGCCACGAAACAGGCATGTTCTATGTTAAGGAATAAGAAAATTATCGGATATTTGTTAAATATCTCTTTCTCAGATGCAAATCAGACTATCATTATTTATTATAAAATACAAAACTAATTTAAAAAATTTTCAGCTTTAAATATTAACATTGACTATTATCACTGAGCAGCCACAAGCAATGATATTTAGTGTTCAAATATTTAATTAAGGCTAAAAATGAGAATTCACAGCCAGTTGGTCATCTGGGATTGGTGAGTCAGAATAAATAGTTTTTTGAAACAGTCAACAGTCTTTAGACCAGTCTGATTTGAATATGTGCATATAACAATCCTCAGGTCTCCACTTTTTCGGATAGTGTAGTTACATGGTCAACTGATGCTGCAATATTTCCATATAGTACACTTAAGCCTTAAGGGCTGATAAAGATAGGATTTATGATCAGTGCCAGCTTGTGGGTGAAGGACTGTTCCATTCTTCATTTAACATCAGGATGATTTTCCTGCACATAACAAATATATTACTTTCTCAGCAAGACGTAGTGCCATGTTTTGTCAAGATGACAATTGTACTTAAAAGACAGAAATAACTTTAGAAGTTGATATCAGTGCCCAGATAGCTAATGCTGCTCAGGAGGCCCCAAGACATTTTTTAAGGGTGGTAGTATTAACCCCATTTTGCTTGCCAAAGTACAGTTTAGGTAAGTGGATTTTGTCTATATAGAACACATCTATACTTTAGAGTGGAAAAGTTATTCTTCATTCCCCCTCTCAACAGCTGTTCTCCCCTCCTCCTTTTTTAAAAGAAATTTTATCAAAGAGAATAACTACTATGCTATATCCCAGAGATGGCTGCATTTAAGTAGTTAATGACTTTGTCAAACAACAAAAAGCTCTACTGAAAGAGTGAAAAATCAAAGAACATAATGAAAATGAAAGTTTTTAACACTATTGCTTTCATGAAAACCATTGATATAAAGAAGGGCTTTCCTGAAAGAGTGAACTTTGGAAATGTGCCCTTAAAGAAAGACTAGAAGATTAATTTGCACAAGAACCATAGGTCATTTGTGGGATGACATTTTAAGATAGCTACTTGGTTCTCCTCATCCCATTTGAGAGTATCATTTGCAGACATGATTGAACTGATGTTGGCTGATGCTAAGGACAATTATTAACTCTTCAATCCTCCACAAGTGAAATTTGTATATGAATATTTTTCATTTTTCTGCTTTGGGAAACAAAAAATATCTACTGCTTCTTATATCTACTGTATTTGATGCATAAAGGCATATTAACTGAAACAGACTGTATATTTTGATGCTGACCTTAATATTTGCCTATTATTTTGTTATCAGGGTCTAAATTATCATTGACATTTTAAAATTTGTACAGATAACTGGAGGGAAGGGGAATTATCAGAGGCTCTTTATGTGTACATTTATGCATTTGAATGAAATTTATGTGTACACTTATGTATTTGCAGATGTACAGATACTTTTCACATGGAAATACCTATTAATATAGCTTTATACAAATATTTTGTTTTCTTATAGACACACTGACAAGATTTATCACAGTCTCATTTACAACTGCCCCAGTTTAGAATAACATGCTTTGACAGCTACCTTTTTAAATCAATTCAATGAATTTGCATACCTTTGGCAGAACTGACTGTACTGGCTTTATTTTATATTCTCTAATATTTTTGATGCCAAGCTATTTTATTACTGCTTGTATTTTAAATAAATGTATATGTCTTTTAGGGGCTGATGATTACTGTTTAGGTCATTATTTGAAATTATTGGCTGGTAATTTCACATATATGTTGTTATGTTTATACTCACTAATGAAAATCAGTATTTCATCTGTTCAAAGCTATTAAGAATGTAAAATTTAATATTTGTTCTAAGTAATTAGCTGAGGATCAAAATAACACCTATAAAATAGAATCATAACATAGACAAGCAACCCCCTTCAAATGACTATTTTCTAAGATTTATTGCTAAGCATAACCCCAGATGGTTTAATGTGATGGAAGTCCATTGACTGAAATTTTAGCAACTCCTAGCTAAGCATCTCAGTTATAAATGTAAACAGAAAAAAACTGTTAGCAGCAGAGTACATGTGTTTATACTTCAAGAATATACTTCAGGAGTGGAAGTTTTGCTTGAAAGCTTCTTAATTTTGGTGAAAGGAAAGGACAAGACAATAATGATTTTGTGGAGAGTTTGGATACTTTGCTTATTTCCTACATTTTCCCACATATGCTACCTTGCATTTTAAGCCAGCACACTGAAGGCTCCCACTTGATGTGCACACTCCAATGTGTGGAGATTTTCCATTAACTTTCTGACATATAATTAATATTTTTAGTGACAATGGGCTATCTGAACACTTGCCATAAAATGATGAGGGTGTAGAAAGGGTTTTCCATGTTGCCACACAGAAGAAGTTTCCATCCTTGTCTCTTTTGTGTTTGTTCCTGCCTCAAACTGGACCTGATAAAACCTGATAAAACCAACTATTGCTGAGTAGGAGGGTTTTGCAGGACTGTGCTTTGCTATGTATTGTATCTCTTAAGTGGGTTTTCTAGAGAAATTATGCTACCAACAGAGTAGGACTAGATCATGCCAGTAGCAATCTTTTTTACTGTTGTAGACTGAAAGTACATTGAACATCATGGTAGAGATATCAATCTCCATTAAATTTGGAAGAATTTATGAATATAAAAATGAAAGTCCACCTCAAAGCCAAAGCACGCTGTTCAACAACATCAGTAAAAACAGAAAAAAGAACAAACACAATTATTGTGCTTAGAGTGATTGGAATGTGGAAAATGGGAGAAAAATAGTCTCCTTAAAATTCTGTAACTACTCATATTTATCTCATTATTATAAGAATATTATATGACAATTTTTAGAGTTTGAAGTTAAACTCATTTTAGGGGATAAGTAATTCTGTTTATGTCCAAGATACAATTTAAATGCCCCACGGAATGCTATTAGTATGGTGAAATGTGTCTTCCACTTTATGTGCTCTATTAGTCACATGTCTGCATATGACATTTCTAGTTTTTAAGGAAACCAATGAGAAGAATATTCACTGGTTCATCATCTTGCAGTTTACTTCCTATAGCTATCAGTGGTAGATTTTACAAAATATTTCTTCTAATTTTTGGAAATAACTTGTCTTTGTCTGAAAATGTTTAGGTTACTGTTAACAATACCTGACATTTTGCCTTTGTCTGTGTTTTCTTTAAGTCAGATTTGCAAGTTGGACTTTCAATCCCTTACTTGAAAAAGCAAGATAGTATTAAGGGATGTTACGGAGGCTGTCACCGCCTGTGGGCTGCAGGCCTCAGGGTTGCCTGCTTCCCAGCTGATGGAGCCCAGCCTGTGCCTGTCCCAGGCTGATGGATGTAGCTGCTGCTCTCCCGTTTGCAGGTTCAGCCAGTAACGATGCTGAGCATGTTCCCCAGAGACACACACACACCCACACACACAGCACTAACACAGCTGATTGCACAGACTGGCACAGACAAAGTGCTGCCTTCAACACCACCCACATACAACATTGCCAAAATTCATATAAACATAAGTGCAGATGGCTGAGTCCCCTTCCTTCTCTCCGGCTAGAAAAGACTGAAGTTCACTAGTGAAAGCACACACGTCCTCGCTCTCTAGTTCACAAGCACACACGCACTCCCAGATCTCTTGAATATCAGCACAGCCCCTCTGTCCCCTGCCTGGATCTGGGGGTCCTTTACTCACTGTACAGGTGTCCTACTCACCATCTAGTCCAGCTTACAGTTTGCTAGTGTGTTACACCATCCCCCACCCCACACCACACCAGTAGGAGGAAAATACAGGCACTCCATGCCCCCCAGCAGCTTTGCCCGGTCAAACAGGCACTACAACCCATGGTCCTTGCTCCAGGGCCTGATGCTGAGACCATCACTTTGCTTTCACTCTATGCCCTCCAGTAACTGGCCCACAGGACACATGGGCCTTATGGTCCCTGGTACTCCCCAGGGGCTGACCCTAAGACTCTCTCTTGCTCCAGTTGCTGGTATGACAGACATGGGGGCCACCATCGCCTGAGGTCTGACTCCGGTTGCTGCCCCACATTCACTTCCTCATGTCTCTCCAGTTCCTGGCATCTACACCTTACAACACTCACACACGGAATAGAGATAGATTACATGGAAAGAGAGTTAAGAAAGGATTTAATAAGAAGATAAGATAGAATATAGTGATCAGGAGCAGGGCTTGGTCAGACAAGCGTACAGATCGGCCACTGCCTACACACAATCAGCCCTTTTTATACTCCTTTCTTTATTCTGCTCTTTGTTTCTCTCCAACCCCTTCTCCCAAATATTCCTCAGTAAGTTTTGCATGATCCCAGAGATCCCCACGAACAATCTGAAATTGTCATGTCTGCCTTCTTATCAGTTACAAAGTCCAGGCTGGCTTTCTCAGCAACAGGTATGTCTATTGTTTCTTAATGGCCCACCATTTAGTGACTGGACACTTTTGGTCTTTGTCATTGTCTCTGTCTATCCCTTGTCTATCTCTTGTCCCTGTTTGTGTCTCTGTTCCTTTTTCTTTATCGCTTCCCCCTTTACTTGCAATCTCTTTTGCTCTGGAAAGGTCCTTGATCAGATAACCTTAATGAAGCAGATGCTCTCACGTTCCATGTACTCCTACAGATGGCATTGCTTGAAACCTTTATTTTGAAAGAATATTTTGTACATCATTTAGTGTTTAGCTTTGTTAAGCTGTGTCATATCAGATTAAAAGCAAGTACCAAAAAATGAATACTGAAATCTCCACTCTGCCAAAGAGCTAATATTCAATGTCAGTCACCATTAAAACAACCTGTGAGTCCTGGACACATCTCTTCTCATAACAGAACAATTTGATCTGGATTCTTATGAGAATGAATCTCTCTTTCATCCAGGTACAGTATCAAATCCATAGACACTTGCTGGGCTATAAACAGCTGATGGACTAATTCCCTTGCACTTGAAAAATCTAACAGCATGGCTCCCCTGTTTCTCATGGAACGTTCACAGATACCCCCTTTACTTTTTAGGAATTCAAGAGAAAGTCTTTTTCATTGTACCACTGAGATAAGGTACAGTGTGTTCAGTTGAAGTCTAATTAGATTTGACGTTTTAATTGAAGAATGATAAATGTCCTTCACCAGACTTTGTAGAAACTGTTCACAGGTGACTGCTTACATAATAGATTTAATCAACAGCAGCCTCAAGATATGCTGTGAAATTATTTTTTAGCTACAACTCAAAGAAAGCAAAACTTTTTCTTTTTTGGCATCATCTTACTCTGTTGTGAAAAGTATATATGCTTTTGCATTATCTTCATTATTGAACAGACAGCTGTTTGTAACTCAAAAGTTATTTGTTGGTATATCTGTAAAAGTTTATAAACTTCATGTTTGCAAATGAATCCCAGTTGTATCTAACAGGTCATAAGAATACTATAGAATACAATTCCTGTTTGTTTCACTATGAAGCTGCCACAAGTAGGTAACGTAAAACAATCAAACACGTTGTTTGACCTCAAGTGCACTGCATAGAGTGACAAAATCTCCACAAGCCATCAGATCAATTCCTGTGGCTTTGCCGTATTCTCTTACATGTCACAATTAGCATTTTCCAGTTACACTTCTAATTAGAATATTCTGAGTTGATTGGCTGGAACCAGCTGATGTCTTAGAGCTACCTTAATCTTTCAGATTTTTAAGAATGTTTCTACACTGAATTTTAAAGTTCAGAAATACTCAAATTAGTGGATATTTTTAGTGGGTTGGTGGGTTAAGTGAATTAAGCACCAGAATGTCTGGGCAATTAACTTAAGCAAGGCCTAGGTGTGTCTGTATAGATCTAGTCATGGACAATTAGAAATATCTGTAGTTTATCATCCAAATACAGCTTGTCTGACTTGAACCTGCCTTTACGAAATTCATCACAATAGAAATAGAGTGCATTTGTTAAACATTAGAGGAACAATTGCATTGTCAAAAAATCTGTATTCAACAAAATATTTTCCAATTTTGTTAAATGGTTAAATAGCCCTGTGTCTGACCAAAATAAATTCATTATACTGAGAATGACAATAGTAATTATCCTGTTTATCAGTGAAGTGATGTGTGAGAAACGCACATATTTGGAGGATAAGAAGGGCTTTGTATGAACAATCATGTGCATACCAATTGCTTTCTGAAATGTAGAATATTTGGGCACAGCACAAAGTGACAGACAAAACATTTGCAGTAAGTCATTTCCCAACAATTGACATCCCAGTTAAATTACATATAAATTTTAACAATGATAAAAATAGCTGACAAAGCCAGAAACAAACAGAACACTCCTCAAGTGAAATTATCTTATCTGCAACAGTTATATCAAATATGACTTAAAGTTATGGCTAAAAGGCTTATTTGTGACTTTTTGTATATCCTCTTCTCTTTCACCTTTAACAATAGAAAAGCAGAGCACATAGTAGGAACCAAAAACAAGCTAGAAATGTCTAAAGAGTCCATATTTTTTCCTTTATACCCCAGGAAAAAAAAGTGCAGTTAAAATTAGGTCCTAAGACTTAGATTCACAAAAGTACTGAGGATTCAAAAAATACAACAAAAGTTACCTTGGGCATTGTAGTCCAGGAGTGGAAGCAAAGAAAACCTAGCTTTTATTCAATGAAAAATCTGATGGCAACTGGCCTTTCCGAGGAAAGCTTCCTGTGGGTCACACTGGGTATGGTCTTGGACCTTAAGTCTTGCCAGACCTGAGGCAATGGCGCCTGCGTCCCAATGGCTGCTAATCCATCTATCCGTTAGTATTTGCATTACCTGAGGAAGCCAAGCTGAGCCATGTTCAGGCTACATTCAAAACATACTGAATAAGCATACCAGCGATAGTCACTTTCTCTAGAAAGAAAGGAAGACAGAGGTCTCTCATCATGTAACAGCCTGCTCCTGTGAGACTCGCAAGGAGGGAGAGACCTCAGTTCTGTGCTTCCTTCAGCTGACAGAAATCAGATTTTTTCACGTTCTATTGTCCTACAATCTCCTTGCATAAAACAATACTTTTAAGAGGTATAGAAGCCTGTATAGGTCTCATGTCAGAGAACAATACAAATGAGAAGCCTGCATGAAACATGAGCTGATGAACATCCTCATTGCTTTGATTTAGTCCAATTAGTTCAACAAACAGGGTAGAATCTAATCTGTCTAAATTAAGTGTCTGATTCAGGCACTGCCATGTCCACCTAGCCATGACTAACTTTTCATGCTTCTTCAGGCATTCAGGTAGATTAAGATTTTGGATATTTCAGGTGGTTTTCTATCAAACCACAACTTGCAATGAAACTTTAGGTAAAAATATTTCTGTTCCCAGAGTGAGGTCCTCCGATCAATTTCAAGACAAATGGAAAAGTAGCTTAATGAGTTAAAGGCCTACTAGATGAAAGGTGGAAAGAGACAGAATAATGTTTTGAAAAGTCAAAGATGTCTAATCTCCATTGTAGGTAGGATTTAAGGGGACTGAAAATCATTCCGGATATATTCAGAGGAATAAAGATTCAAATAAAAACTGAAAACAGAAAGGAAAATTCTTCAAGAACAGAAGAGCTGAAGAACAGAAGAACTGGAGAACAGAAACATAGCCTTTCAGCACAGTTATATGAATTGTATATCAAGGCTATAATTTTAAGAAAATGTAACAAAACCTGCTTCTGCGTTGCTATCTAAAGTAAGTATTGTCACAGCAGACACATACCGTTCAACATCTACGAATGAAGACAGACTTGCTACAGAGATAATTTTTTTCCTTTAAATAATTTTCAATGAAGAAGTGGAGAGATTAATTTGCCTTCAGGCTAGGAGGCTAGCTCCTTTCATTACAGCTTTGCAATCTATTCATTTTGTAGTTTCACAAGGGGTAATACACATTATTTTCAAAGCCAGCATGGTCTGAGATTTGATTTTGCATGTCTCTAAACCTCTCAGGTTTCTCCAACTTGCAGTACATTATCTGCAGAACAATAGTAGTACTACTAGCAGCACTATTATTATTATTACTATCATTATTTAACATTAATGTTAACATTAATATTAATATAATAACATCAACATATAACATTATTTTATTAAAAGTTATTAACATTGATAATTATTATTAATGAGAAGAGTGGGAATAGTAATAAGAATAGTGAGAATGAGCATGGTGGGACTAGGAGAATACAGCTGAAATAAGCCATTGCAGATATTGGAGTGACTTTTTTAGTACTTCATTGTAAAGAAAACAAGTAACTATAACATTCAATGAGGTTTCCAAATCTTTCACAAGGACCTCTTACCGGATTTGTTCATTTTCATGCTATCCCACAGTTCTTGTTATTATATATCTAATCCAAAGGGTTTTCTTTTTCCTTAAAAGACCTTTGAAAACATCTTCATTTTCTTCAGTGCATCCTAAGCATCATGATTACGATGATCCTTAGGCTTCTTAGTCAGCCTGAAGCCGAATGGTGACAGCTGATCTACTAAAATAAAGTAGAAGCTTGCACCTGGCTTGTTATCCATATAAGACAATGTATAACTTTAAAAATCACCCTGCTTTTCATTATCTGATGTATTTTTTTCTGCTTGCTGGATGATCAGTGATATACACTACTGAAAGACTGAGATTTGGCTTGGTAAAATATTCTACATCAGTAGATGCATTAAAGTGTAATGTCCTAAACTTTTGGAAGGATCTTTCAGATCAGCTCAGTCATCCATAAAGCCCTCCTGGATATGTTACAGAATTACATCCTAAAACAAGATTAAAGGCACTGGTTGTGAGGTAGCAATAGTTGTAAAATAAAAAGTTGTGAGACTAAACTGGATATCCTTGTTTTTATCTGTGGCGTTAGGAACAGAGTTTGAACCCTTGCTTGGATCCCATGTGTTGCAGATAATTTTAATCATACAGTAGTTGCTTAAACAGATTTCTATAATTTTCAGGATAAACTGATAAGCTTTAATAGACCTCCTGTGTGGAGAACGACAAATATGTAATACTTCCAAGCACCCAGCAGTGCAGTTAAATTCAGGAATGTGCTTTCTAAAATTTCCAAATCACTTTTTCAAGATTTATGTTTCCAGAAAAGGCCCAGCTTCAGAAACTTTTACTCCTTCTCCTTAAAAATGTACCTGCTCTTATGATTTTCATCAGCGTTTTTAACAATAAGTGTTTCATTTTCTAACTGCTGCTGATACTGATATGCCTTGGCTGTGTCAGAGCAGTCCCACCACAGTTTTTCTGTCTGGTTGCATTTGCAGTATTAAAAAGGTTTTCTCATCTTGTAAGAGTTTTCCTAACACAGTATCTCACTACAGTGCTTGCGTACTTGCAAATAAAACCATGTAGGAGGCAGAAACATTCAAGCAAGTGCATATACTTCATTTGAATTATTTATGTGTTTTTTTAAATATGTTTTGATATGTTTAATATTTTTGTTGTTGAGTTTTTGAAATGTTCCCTTTTGCTTTCATATGTTAAATTACAACTTCAATGTCCATTTGATAAATCTTTAAGTATAAGAATAGAAATCTTATTCTTATCATCAATTTATGAAAACTGCAATTGAAAATTTCATATATGATTATATTATAAATGGATTGGACAATAAGGAAAATATTAGGAAATCATTTTCTGTCTTTATAGTGCAGAACTGTTCTCAGTGCTACTAACTTGTCACCAAAGATCAGCCTATGAGAAAATTGCGTAATTCTTTAGATTGATATAAAAAAAATTAAGTTAATCCATGCATTAATCTTTATGAAAGAAGAAAAATCCATTATGCGGGCATTTGGTTTGGCTGCCTTGTGAGCAAGGGAATATGTGTGACTATAAATTATTTGGTGATTTTTACTGCATCACTGTTATCTTAATTGGCAGCTATCCACTTGATCTTAGTGAGTAGCTGCAGATGTTAGGTACAAATCGTCATTTATGTTTAGTCTAAAAGTATAAGACTTTATTATTTTGACTAATAGTTGCTAAGGTGAAGTGTTTGCATTGTTGACCATTGAATAAATGGGAAAATATTTTTTATCATTCATATCACTAACTTTACAGTAAGTAGTATTGACCATACTTTTTTACACACATCACAGGTTTCAATTAAACTACCTGGTAGTATAATTCATGATCAATGGTAATCTTGTTTTCTTTTTCTTGTCTTTTCTTGAAAGGATTTGTGTTTATTTGTTCTTTAAAAAAAAGTCTGTTCTGCTGGTTGACTCAAATACCACAACAGCGAGTTTACAAAATTGATATATAAGATATATCATACTTTACTTTCTTTTATGAAAACAATACCTACTGCTATGTAAATTGCAATATATACTTCAAAAGTTATGGGATAAATGAGATTTTTAGGATATTTAAAACTTTAGACATATACTTCTTTCCTTTATGAATTATTTTTAGACAAAACTGTTTTCTGTAACGTAACTATATACCCACTTGAAAGATCTTTAGAATTATGTACGTAAACCTAATTCAGCTCCTAATTAGTAAGAATGATATTTTCTTTGTCTTTTCTTACTTGAAATAATAAATCCAAAATATATTTACCTATATTACAGCCCACAGTAGAAATCACTTAGATCTGGATTTTTCTCTTCTGTATAAAAATGGGACTGAGAAGTAGGAAAGTAACTTGAAAATTTGTTCCAGACTTCTCCCAATATGGTTACTATCACTGGAAGTGTAGGATATTTTATCTACTCCTCTTGTCCTGCATGGGACTTTCCCTAAATTTTTAATCTCAGAATCCAAAAGAATACCAGACACTTGCCTGATGTTCTTAATGTATCTGCTCAGTTTTCTAAGACCCTCCAGCCCAAAGAGTGGGCCAATAAACTTTAATACTTTTAACTGTAATTACCAGAAACTAAGTTCTAGCAAAAATTGGTCAACTGCATTTGTTCATGTGATTCCGCCATGAAAACGCAGAGACTGCCTTTGGCTTGGACCTCTAGACACAAGGAGAGCATGAAGGCAAACGCAGGTAGAGTACTGTCTTTTATGTTTCTCAAGAAATATAAATTTCTGAGTTAGACATTATTCTTCTGAAATTACTTGAAGGAATGTATGAATTTGATAATTCTCGCATATTATTTATCTTAAGATCCTATTTTCAGCACTGTTCTTTCTTTGTTCTATGATATAAAAAAAATCAAAAGAATATACAAAAAGCCTACTAAAGTTTTCTGAAAACTCATAACAAACACACTTCTAAACAAATAGATGTGTCCAGTCATTTGAGATGCCTTAGGGAATCAGAAACACCTGTATGGGACTGACAGATATGACCTAATGGAGACATACTTTTCTCAACCTCAGCTGGAGGTCTAGTGTGACCCAAGTGGCACTAGACACATCTGTTCAGGAAAATGAATCAAACTGTTACTGTTCCTTTATAGAGGAAGCTATTGACAGTATTAGATTTTATCGCTATCAGGTAACTGATGATATAAAATTAATTTTCATTCATCTGAAAATGTATGCATTCAAACAGAGTTTGTAAAAGTTAGCAGAATGACAATCTGTACATGGGTTCCCTACTTTTTGCTAAGGAATAAAGTTTTTTGTTTGGTTTTTTTGTTTGTTTTCTGAGAACATCTTGCCTTTCTCAATCATATATTACTGTATGTGTTCATAAGTACCCAGTAAAAATTAGCCAAAGCTTAGAAAATGTAATATTAGATCAATGCTTTAAAATATTGAGATAGGTTCTCCTATTTATTTTGCACAAGTAATTATATACAAAGATTTTCTTTTAAAGGAATGAAACAACAGAAATAAATCAGGATGTGAGCTACTAATACAGTATATATGGCCTTGTAAAAAGAAATATTAAATAATAGCCTCTGAATTGGTGAAGATTAAACAATCAGCTTCATAGGATATAAATCCTACAGTTTGTTGAAATTTTACTTTAATCAGTTCCATAATTATGATTTCTTATCAAGATCACTCTTGACCTCTGTAGAACACAATTTATCAGAATAATGTTTAGGTTGTGGTAATTAATACTTTCAACCGCAAATATTATTCCCTATAAAATATGAAATAAAATTGAACTTTCTTCTCTACAGCATCATTACATCCTTGTTGTGGCGAATTCAGTGCTTTGAATCCATTAACTTTCCATTGTGTGGTGTTATCATCTACTGCTAAAGATTAGCTACCGACACATTTATCAAAGGATGATAAATGAGCTGTCCTTTCAGATGTCTGATTATTTGACCTTTATTCAGTTAAAAGCACAAGGGGCTGACAGTGTTAAGTGCTTGCTAGTTTAGAATGAAATTGAACTCAGGAAATGAATGTTTGGGATTGTCTTCAATAATACACTTTTATTCTATCAATTTATGTTTAATTAAACAAAATAAAATTTAATGTAAAGCTCTGTAGAATGCCCCTATTATCAAACAGGTTTTTTTTAAATTTTCATTATTTCATGAAGAATCTAAATTCTAAAAATTGCCATAGAGATAGAACAGTTTTATCATTATCCACTTGACTGTAGGTAGCCAGCCAAAACAGGGCTGCAGAATGCTTTGAAATGTCTAATAAAAAGGTTTTAACATTTAGCTGTTTCTATGACATCTGGATAACTTCTGTCATCTAGATGACAATGATTCTAGGAGAGGTCCTCATCTCAAAACTTAACTCTTAAGTCCACCAACATGAGTTAAATTATTCTAAATGTACAATAGTATAAGTTTACTCCTTTAAAACTGAGTGATTTATGCATCTTCGGATATGTGAAGTAAGGTGCAACTTTCAGATTGTGTAAAGGAAATACAGCACGATAATTAGTGTTAAATAAATAATCATAAGTGTTTTTGACATGTAGCTTGCAATATGAAATATGCTTTATTAGAAGCTAGAACTATGAGTTTCTGTTTTACGGAGACCTTTTACATGCCCAGAGACCTCTGGAATTAATCATTGCCCATCTAAACTTAGTGCTATCATTGATGTGAGCATGAATTTTACTGCTGATTTAGGAAATGTCAGTAAAGCTTCTTGCAAAAGTGTTTTTATGCAGTCTAACCATCTGTTTAAGCTGCTGCTTGCCACTGAGGGAACAGGATGACTAGAGCAAGTGGCTATAGTCTCCAAATCATGCAGTTTATGAAGACTCATCCTTAGTATAAAAAGCTTCAAATTAGAAACCAGCATGAAGCCGGTTAGTAGGTGTGTCTGCTGTGCTAAGGATATTGTGTTATCTTTTCCAGGCAAATGTTGGTAACTATAAGTGTTGGTAAGGTGTGTGGACAGGAATCATCTCTAAACTAGAAGTCCTGAGGTTGAGATAGAAGAATATGAGTGAGTTCAATGTTCTTACTGTCATGCTATCATCATCAGGCAACTTGGGGTGAGGGCAAGCTCATGTACTTTCACTGGCTATAACGTAGGCAAAGAAAGCTCGTATCTGTTTAAACAGTATTATGAAGACATGCAGATACCATTTCAAGTTATTTTTCTTATCGTGGGAGTGACTATTTCATCTTAAGATGTTTAGTTAATATAGGCTTTTTGGAGACTATAAATGAAGGAAGACACTTGAGTAAGATGTAACAAAATTTTTTGGTGAGGAGAGATATATCCTAGGAATTATTTGAATTAGTTTTAATATATATAGCATCATTGCTATTAATTTGGCATAGCTTATCCTAACTCTTTTACTAAGATAACCTATTTCAGTCAAAATATAGTTCCACTCATCGTTATCTCTGATACAGTCATTGGCAGCATAACTATACTAGGCGAAGATCAAATTAACCTCTCTCTCTTCCTTTACTCGGTTCTAGAATGGTTATTCTTGCCCATTTTTGTAGTAGAGTCTTTTAGAGTGATGCACATGACACTAGCTAGCCTCTAGAAATCAATCTATTTAAAGCTGGTCATCCAAGTATTTCTGGTAGCAAATATGAGCAGAGAATCACCAGCTATCATAAAGAGAAAAATATCCTGTCAAGATATCTTCCTCCTTACATGAAATTTAATTACAGCTTAAGGGTGGAGCTGAGTGCAGGACTAAATCTTCTAAATTTAGCTCTCTACATGTGTCCAAGCCTCACCGAAGGTTAATACACTCCATAAGTGTAGTAATCCAAAAGGGTTGGTAGGGTCTGATCTCACTTCGTATCTGCCAGCTATACAAATATTTCAGATACTTGAAGGACTTTTTAGGGGCATTAGACACTAATACTCAGGCAAATTAATCACATGGTGTAGGTATCTCAGGGAAAGCCTGTTTTAGGTAGCCAAAGTTAGGTAGGATAAATCCTGTCTTTGCTCTGCAGGTATTGGTTCTTTAGGCAGAATAGTTTCTCAAGGGTAGGAAGCTAGGTTTTTGGCAAGATTTGAGGGTAAACAGCCTTTGCACTCTATTTATGTTTGGAACTTTCTTCTGAAGCTAAGGTAAGCAAATCTGTTTACATTTAGAATATACACAGTGTCCCTCAAATTGTCCTCCTTTAGGCAGTAAATCTGCAAGGCATTAAATTTATTTTCTGCTTGTTTTATTCAATAAAGGGTATATGATTTCAGAGTAAGACTGGCACTGGGAGAAGTAGCAACAACCACTATTCTAATTATTTGTTTCCATCATCGTAATATTCAAGTTAGCTTTGTCTCATCTAATCTAATCAATCCATCTAAGTTCAATTTAGGCATAAAGTTAAATCAAACCTGAAATATTTTTCATCCCTTTCCAAAAGACAAGCCACCATCTCTGTCTTTGAAACCTGATTTAAATTCAACTGAATTGTCTTTTGAGGGTGCTTTATTTTTTTTTTTCCATTGACATGAAAAAAACAGAGACTAAATGGCTAGCTGGAACTAAATATCTAACTTTTACATTACTGAAGGTGAGATGAGCCCCACAGAGGAAACCTTAATCAATAAATTGTTACAGACTATGTAAAATTCTGTTCAAATTCATAACACAGGGAGGCTTATGTTTGAAGTTGAGCATGATAATATTACAAAAATATCTGTAAAACACCAGGTTGTTTAATGAAACTTATCGATAAAGGAATGGAGAGGTATAGTAAATACCACACCCAACCCCTCGTTCATAACAATTAAGATGGAAAGGAAAGGGGGCTTTCAGCAAGCAGAAGACTTTGAGAAACTTAAGCTTCTGTACTCTCTCTGAGAGTTAAGCATGTAGTCAGATAGAGATGTTCCCCAAATTAAGTGCAAAATCTCCAATATAGGGGAATATGCAAAATCAAACTTGTTACCTTTACTATCCCTAAAACTTCCTTTCCTGTGTTTACCTTAACTATGATTTTTTCTAGTGTGAGTCACTGATAGGTCACACTGCAGCTTCAATCTCATTTTGGATTTTTACGCAAGGTTGTAAATAGCATACTGCTCCATTTATAAAAGACAAACTGAAATGCAGAGTTTATTTGCATTTCCTAAAGCCAAATAAATCACTTTGATTTGATTGCTAGCCTCTGGTCTCTATAGCTTACGTAGATTATCAAGAGTAGTAAATTTTTAGAAGTCAGATTGTACCTGAATAATGTCATAATATTCAGAACTTTCAGACATGCTTGCCTACCCATTTAATTAAATCATTTCCCTGCCACTCATTTTCTCTGACCTGTATGTTTATGTTGCTGAGAGACTTACTTTCAAAGAGGTACCTTCATGCTGACATTATATGCACTTTTTTGGGTTTGGAAGATCAGAATGGACTCCATCTGCCCTTTTCCTATAACCTGGCTGTCTGATGGTGGTGTCATGGGTTATAGCTACTAGTGACAACCAAGTATATGAGTCTGTTTCCATTCCAGCAGACTAACTGACAATCTATCACACTTTAGTAGGCCTCTGGGCAGTCCACAGGTATTATCTGCCAAAAGTCTTGATAATGTTTGAACAGCTGATCGCAATTTATTGAAATTCTTGACACAACAACCCCATAAAGCTGTGTAAAAGTCATATGCTACAGAGAAGGACGATGCTTTCTGAGTCAACATTCGAGCCTGCATGCAGTTCAGTGTGATATTAGCTATAATGTTCTATCAATAGTGTATATCCTGCGATAAAGTGAGATATTAAAAAAAAAACCCACATACATACAAACAAATAAAAAAAACCCAACCTTGTCTGAATGACCTGTAGCCTTGGAAAAGGCTTAGTGGGTTTTGAGGACTTTCATTCATGTTTACCTAAGAATTGTTTTCATCCCTGTAAATACTGTGATTGTTTCATCAAAACTGTTGATTTTTAGATCCCTTTTGTTAGACTTCCCAATTTTTCTGGGAATGTAACAATTGAAAAGACACATAGCAGTAAATCAATTAATGGAAGCATATGGCCTAGAAGAATGTTATGAGCAGATTGTCTCATAGAAGGCTCTAGGACTGAATTTTGACCACATAAAGCACTGCACTTAAGTCAAGTTTGTACAGCTTGGGTGTAAATTTCTATGCATAAAATGATACCATAAAAATATATAATGATGCAGGCTTTGAAAATAATCATTGAACCACAGGAAAAAAAAAGTTTAGAATTACCATAAAAAGTGATCGAGCCCAACCTGTCTCAAGGCAGAATTAACATGTCTATGACTTTCCTGATAGGTGCTTGGTCTTACAATTTTGCATCCCTTTGATAAGAAGTATCTAACAACCATTCTCGGTGCTTACTACTGGAAACATTTCAGATAGTCTTCCCTCATGTAGTACCCCTTTACCTTCTGTACTCTTTCCAATGGACATGAAGAACATGATTACCATTCTCTTCAAAGAAAACTTTAACAGTCTAAACTTTAGTCATGTCTTCCTCAGTTTTCTACATTTTAGAATAAACAACCTTAGTTTTCAAACTTTCCTTATAAGTTGAATCAATAAATATTTAGTTATTCCAGCTACCTTTAATTATGGTTGACTTTCTCCAGGTAGCCCACACATTTATGGAAGTGTAGCACCTATAAGTGGGTTATATTGTGTCCTTTGTAATGCTGCTCAAAGCAGATTACTCCTATTTATACATCCCTGTCTTCAGAGCAGAATAATTATTAGCTAATTAGCTCTTCGCTCATCCTATATTTGTGTGGTTACTTCTACCTAAATATATTTATTGAATTGCATCTTTTTTAATTCAAATCTTTTCAAAACAATAAAGACCTTTTTGAATTGTTATCCTTTGTATTTCAGTCTCTCAAACATACAGGGACTAAGAGCTGTCTGAAATATAAAAGTACTCTTTATTCTATTGCCTAGGTTATTAATTTAAATTTTTAGTGACTCTGGTCCAAGATAGACCTGTGGGGAACATCACTTTGCACATTCCCAGGTAGCAAAGACTACTTTGATAATAGTGTGGCATGTTTTTCATATTCTTATGCCTAATTATACACTTGCCTCCTACAACATTTTCTTGGCTTGTTTACAGATATCAAGTACGGCTATGTCAAAAGCTTTTCTGAGGTCAAGACATACAATATCTCATAATTCATTCTTAACCCTAAAGCTTGCCAGTCTGTCGTAGAACAAAATTAAATTGCGTTGACATTGTTCCTGACAAATCCCTACTGGCTGCCATTTGTCTTTTTTCCTCTATATGAATAGAAACAGTTATTTGTTTATTTATTCAATGTATTTCGGAGAATGGAAGAAGGTATGGGCTTATATTTCACAGTTTTAGTTCCTCCCACTTTATCAACAGGAACAGTGTTTTTAGTCTTCCAGAATCTCACTCATTCATTATTTCTTCAGAAATAACTGTTAGTAGATGTACTTCTAACACTTCTCTAAGTATTGCAGTTTGGATTTTGACAAGTCTAGTTTGTTTGAAGCCATCTAAACTATGATATTACTCTATAATCTGTTTTTTTCTGTTCTTGCTACTTCGTGACTGATGTTAATGGCACTACATGCCTAACTGCCGTAAGATTTAGATTATTTTCATTAATTTGTTAAAGAAGCTTCCACTTGCTTATCTGGTTCAAACTTTATTTTGATTCAGTTAATATCTTTTTTTCCTCTTTTGAGGTATTATCTTGTTATTAGTAGTCTTACACATCATCTAGGCAAGAAGAACTTATAATGAAAATAATTCTAATAGGAGAGGATAAAAAAGGATAAAAATTGATAAAACAGTCATAAAGATACAAACAGAAATGGAGGCTTAGATGATATTCAGTGTGGTTCTTTCTGTCCTTCCAGAAAACAAAGGCAGACCAAGATTTTGAAAATATATGCTTCGGAGAATGGGGCTATTAAAACCACTGTTGCAAGATGTTAATGAAAAAAGCTGTTCTTGGGCTGAGGGCTGTATTTGAGGAACTGATTCCATTTAAATATTTAGGGGAAGTGAAATGACACAATTAATAAAACCAGATTTATATCAGGAAATCAGAACAGGATATTAGGATTTTCTCCAAATCTAGTACAACTGTATTAAAGAGGAATGGAAACTAGGCAAAGGCGGATGTGAAAGTGGCATGTGAAAACAGCATTGACTGAGAGCTAGGAAGTCTGACGTGATTAATGATATCTGTATATCTGTAATTTAGTCCAGTTAATATTTTAACAGTCTCACAGTCCAAGTTATCTATTACAGAAAAGTATTATTGTAAAATTGCTGTACAAAACCTTCTTAGTTTTTATCTTTTTCTCTGTTGCTGTGCTCACCAGTCCAATGCTTCTCTGCATCCTAAGGTCAACAGTTTCAGACTATGAGGGAGAAGCAAGAGCAAGACTGCCCTGTGAGTGGAGTCAATCTGGGAGCAGACTGCAGTAATGTCACTGCAGAGTCCTCACCTACAACAGTGCAGTCCCACAGTGCCCTGGCATAGTGAGCCAAGGTGAGGGCAACAAATTGCAGCAGTCCAGACAAATGCAACGTGACAACTCAGGTCAATCCAGAAAGTCAAATCAACGTCAGGCTTGACAAGAGGTACCTTCATTAATGACCTCGATGTTGGGACAGAATGAACCCTCTACAAGTTTGTAGATGATACAAAATTAGGAGGAGTGATTGATACCACAGGTGGATAGCATGGCTGCCAGTAATCTCAGAGATTAGACAAACGGACATGCACTGGGGAGGAATAAACCCATGCGTCAGTAAAAGCTGCTGACCAACCATCTGGAAAGCAGCTTTGCAGAAAAGGACTGGGGGTTCTGGTAGACACCAAGTTGGACATAAGCCAGCAATGCACCATTGAGGCAAGAAGGCCAACAGCTTCCTGGGCTGTATTATGAAAAGCATTACCAGTAGGCTGAGGGAGTCTCCTCTGCTCAGTGCTGGTGATACTGCATCTGGAGTGCTGTGTCCAGTTCTGGCTCCCCAGTACAAGAAAGACAAAGACAAACTGGAGACACTCGAGAAAAAAGCCACAAAGATTATTAAGGTATTGGTTCATCTGTCATATGAGAAAGAGGCTGAGAGAGTTGGGACTGTTTGTTGGAGAAGAGAAGGCTTATGGGGGTTCTTATCAATATGTATAGATATCTGATGGGAGAGAGTAAAGAAGATGGAGCCAGACTCTTCTCAGAGGTATCCAGAGAAATTACAAAAGCTAATAGGCACAACTTGAAATGCAGGAAATTCCACTTGAACATGATAAAGAAAGTTTTTTTTTTTTTTAGTGTGAGGGTGGTCAAACACCAGAACAGATTGCTCGAAGAGGTTGTGGAGTCTCTGTCCTTGGAGATATTCAAAACCTGACTGGACACAATCCTCGTGACCTATTCTAGCTGACGCTACTTTCAGCAAGGTGATTGAACCAGATAATCTCTAGAGGTCTCTGCAAACCTCTACTATTCTGTGATTCCGCAGCATAGCTCAGGCAAGGGCTGGGAACCTGAGTCTGAGCTGAAATGGGGTTCCCAGGCCTTGGCCAAGGATGTATGGGTGGGAGTCCCACATGAGGCTGGTTAGGTCAGCTACAGCCTACTGGCACACTCAAGGACCTGACACAGTCTTTCTGATGAAGAATGGGAGGAGGCAATTACAACGAGTTATCAGCATCCTGAAGTCTTTGTGGGAAGAAGTATGATGTTCACAATGGGATTCCCTTCCTCCCAAGTCCTGGGATCGGCTTGGGTTTATTTTATACTCTTCCTTCCCACAGGCCGCACCCTGCCAGGCAGTGCCCAGTGAGGGCTGAACATGGCCCTGCCAGGGCTGCTGGTGGTGCCGCAGCAACTCCCTTGGTTTGCCAGACCCTTCGCGCTGGCAGTGCTGGCAGAGTTCAGACTCACATGTCTGAGGCAGCAGACACTTGACCATGGAACAGGCATGGACATAGGCTTAAGCCAGCCCCTCACAAGGCAAACTGTGAAACCCTGAACTTCAGGTAAATGGCCTTTTATTAATAATGGTGAAGTCATTTTTACTAGGCTACATTGTTCAACATTTTTAGTAATGACTTGTATAAAATAATCAGAAAAAATAAGTACTAATTGGAAATAATGCGGTTGAAGGGAGATTTAATTTACTTTAACTTATTTCAGAATTAATGTCAAAAGCAGTGGTAGGGCAAGACAAGAAAAAAACTTTTTTACTGTGAGGGTGAAAGAGTGCTGGAAGAAGTAGCCCAGAGAGGTTTTGGAGTTTCCATACTTGGAGTTACTCAAAAGCCATCTGGACGTGGGTGTGGGTGACGTCTTTAGTTGACATTGCTTGAGCAGGGGTGTTGGACTAGATGATCTCCAGAGGTCCCTTCCAACCTCAACTGTTCTGTGATTCTGGAAGAATGATATTCTCAAGCATTGCAGGAAGCAGATTTCTTAACCAAATAACCAAATAATGGCTTTACTAAGGACAGAAGAGAATTAACATGTACGAAGTACCGTCTTTTGGAATAGGTCTGGGCAACTCTAGGCCTGCTGGATTCAGTTTGAAATCATTAATATTCATAGATCAGTGTTTGAAGAAAATAATAGTTAAGAATACCTGAAATGAAAAGCTGAAAGTGCAACGAATTACGACACCATTTTATGAAAAGCATATGCCATTTTCTGTTTTGATGAACTGTATTCCTGAACGGGGATAATATTGTGGGTTTTATTTATATAGATTCATATAAAATATTGGAAAAAATTCCCTGTAGGAAATTTTTTTTGAAGGCAAAGGTTATGAGGATTAATACAAGAGTTCTTAAACTAGAAAAGGAACTGACTAAAAGGAAGATCAGAGGAGGCTGTAAGAATAGGGAAGTTATCAGGAAAGTGACAGATATGTAATAGTGTTCCTTAAGGATAGCTCTTAGGACTGAACCTCTTATATATTATTTAAAGAGCTGTAGATAAGAAAGAGGTGTGTGATCATGAAATCCTTGGAAAACAGAAAGTTGGGAAGTTAGTGCCAATACAAAGAGCATTAAATGGCCTTTCCAACTAAAGTGATAGAGATGTGGTTGAATTGACTCATACAAAGTGCAAAATTAAGTGCTTAGGTACTATAAGTAAGAATTTGTGATCTAAGCTGAGGTGTCATCTGTTGAAGACAATAGAGAATGAAAAAGATCTGGATGAGCAGATTGACTGGAGGATAATTATGAAGTGTTAATTTAATGCAGCTGTAAAAGGAACTAATACATTTTTTGGATGAATTAAGCAAGCAATTTCTGGAGGAGATAGAATTTTCTGTGCTATTGTACAAGCTATTGTTAACACCCTAGTGCTGACCAGCTATACTCAAAAAGAAGTTTTAAGCTGGAATTAGAAGACCTAGTAGGATGATTAGGGTAATGGAGTACCAGTTGTATACGGGGATATTCAGTGTTTATTCAGTTTATTTAGACTAGCCAAATGAAGTTGTAAAGAAGTTATACTAAATCTTTTAAAATACTTTTGTGAGTTTGGGAAAATGTCCAATGGGGAAGAACTAGCTGAAGGATCGCAATGGGACAATATCACATTTCTCCTAATTTGTAATGAAGAAATTTAGCCTGGAAATTAGGAGATATTTTCTATCATTTAAAAGACTAAAAGTCCTGAAGTAGATTTTGAAATAGCTTAATGAGACCATCACTAGATGTACTTTAAGAAATAGACCATTTTTTGCACTGTATATATGTTCTTGCATCATGCATATCATATCTTTGTTATTACACATGTCAGAGAATTTAGTTGTCCTTACTCAGAGTTAATGCAGGTTAAGGTATAGATTATAATGCTAATATTTTTTCAAGATCCTTTTAGTTCTAGGGTAAGAAAAGAAAAATGCAGCTGTTTCTCAAGTGGGGGGCAGTGATTCAAAGAGTCACCGTTTCTTCCTTGTTTTGGAAATACTTTGGGGAGGGAGTGAATTCAGCATTTACTTTTGAAGCAGACACCCATCCAATGTATGCAATGAGATCCAGACTCTTTAGGGGATGACCTATTAATGGGATGGCATGTGCTTGCTGTTGCTAATAAATAGGTCAGTATTTATTTTCCCAAGGCCAGTGGTAGAGTCAGTCAAGTGAAGGACTAAGTATCTTATTATCCATACTTCCAAGCAAAGGTTGTGAAAATCCTGTTGCAACGAGTATAAAATAAGCATATTATCCCAACCCCATGCTTCTGTGAGAGCAGCTTCCAAATCAGCCAGTAATAAATAGTGTAGGCTGCTGGTCCTATCCACCTCCTGTGCGCACAGCTGCCTTGCAGGTTGCCTGTGCTTGCACTAGTATGGACTGAGTGGTCAAGCACACAGCAGGCTGCGAGCTCTAAATCTCCCCCTGAGGTTGCTCTTGCAAGATTTCAGCACAGAGCACTGACGAGTCCAGCACTGAGGGCTACTCCTTCAAGGGTAACGATGTGTCTGGGTCCTTTCACTGTACTGGCTGGCTGCTGAACATCTCATAATAAAGGGAAAAGATTGAAAACAAGTAAGTGCTATCCGCATAGAAACATATTTTAGTCAACATTCTTCAGCATCATTAAGAATGTATTGTGCTTCTAAACAGTTCATTAATGTGAATTTCTTCAATATTTTCATATACATTAATTGAGACATAACATTATGGTGTGGTAGATTTCTTTATTACTCAAGTTGCCACTGAGTAAAATAGAGTGTCTACCCCTTAATACACAGTAGCAGCGCAGATGGGAACTGAAGTAGAATTTTATATGCAGTTAAAACTATTGGGGGAATTTAAGCAGTTCATATATAATTGCCTGGGCTGGAGTTTGGCCAGAATGAAGAATTTTGCTCTCACTGAAACATCCTTTCAATCTCTAAAGATCACATTTTTCTCACGTATTTCTTTTTACACCTGACTGGACAGATGGTATCACCAGTATGGCAATATAATCCATATAATCCATTTAATATTTGGTCAACAGGGAGGGCTGTGCTTATGGAATGCCGAACACTAACTTCACTTGAATGTGGTACTCAATAAATAAAAAAATGTAGCTAAACTTTAATATAATTTGTATAACACTCTCACTTTTCAAAACTGTGCAAATGTTAGTATTCATTAACTTACTTCAACTTCCTGCCTAAAAGGTTTAGTTAGATAAATGAGCTCTGTACACTTCTTCTATCAAGTTTAATCTAAAATGCTGTTGTGGAAACTGATAGAAACTGTTCTTGCTAATCCCAGAGGTTAGTTAAAGTAGAATATATTTGTATTAAGATACTGGTGTTATTTGAGGGTAAGGAAAAACAATCACTTTTAATTAGGATCGAGAACAAATTAGCTCTAACTTTTCTCCTTCACATTTGCATGGGACCTTTGGATGCAACTTAGCTCATTAGACTGTTGATGGCTGCTGATGCAAGTGGTCTACTGGAGGTAATTAATGGAGATCTGTTCAATAAAGTGTGACCTCAAATTTTGTCATTTAAGACTTTAGACTCCTCTAGAGACACAGAAGACAAGCCTGCAAACAAGACTGCACACATACAAACAATTCATTGCAGTAGCAATCTGGTGCAGAAAGATAGTGAGCCAATATAGCCTATCTGATGGCCTGAAATATGATCAATTCTGGCCCAAGCAGGTAGGCAGATAAGACATTTACATTTAAAATGTTAGAAGTTAAGCAAATCACCCCAAAATAAACTTTGTCTTTTATTTTTCCTCTTCCCAAAGGAAAGTCTTCTTAAGTACCTAAGAGTCGAATCTGAATTAAAACCAATGTGACATTTGGTGAATATTAGATAAAATATAGTAAATAAAACTCAGCAATCATAAGGAAGACTACAGCAATCAATAGCACTCAAGGAAAAGTTACAAAGGGTTGGAGGACATATACTATTGACAGAAGTGCTAAGCCACCAAGGTTAGTAAATATCACATGGGAGCAGCCTCAATGGACAGACCTTGAAGAACAGAGAAAATAAATACTATTCAGGATCTATTTTATTACTATAGTGACTGATGTAGCAGAAAGAAACATTAAAACACCATATTCTAGTGCTATTTCTAGAATTACTCACTATTCTTTCCATTCTTAATATTGCCCTAGGTAAACTACTAAGCCTATGAAATAACAATTTATTGAATAAAGGAGGAACTAAAAAAATCTAGTATTTTTTATATGGGCAATGTCACAAGAAAGCAATCTAAGTCTTACATTAATAGGATCTGTATGCATAACAATAGTTATATAAGAATACTGTCATCTTACATAGGAATAATACAATACTATGCAGTGACCGAAGTAGAAAGCAATACTTTGTTTTGGACAGTTACTGTATGAATACAATATTTGAGTATATTTAGAGAATTTTTTAATTAAGTTCACTGTCTAAGGTCCACTAAAGGTCATCAAGCTGGCAAGGCATCAGGATATGGTCAATATCACAAATAGCCGTGTCGTATTCCCAGGCCAAAAAAGGTAAGATAGTGATTTACAAGTGGGATTTGGCTGGTGTTAATATTCAATAGACATTAAGTGGAATTCAAGTTGTTAGATCTAAAAACTTACAAAATTAAGCCTACCACTAAACTGTGCAACCCTGGACTTCTTTAGAAGTGTTAGTATGGATAAGTGTCCTGGTTTTGTCTCAGATCTGCAAAGAGATGAGAAGCAGAGGCTCCCCTTAGTAGCTTTTGTCACTATTCCCCATCAATGTAGCAAATAAGCTAACATTGTAGTTCAGAATCTGGAAGAATGAGTAACTTAACAAAGAATTCAAAGTTGGAAGGAGCAGCACATGCTAGTGGAGGAGAGAAGTCATATAAAGAGAGAACTAAATAAGTTTTAAAAAATGGGAAGGTGATGACTTTCGCCATGGAAAATGCAAATCAATACACTGGGGATACATTTATCTGGAACATATGTATTTGGTGGAAGGGTAGATATCCTGAATGGCAGAATTCTGAGAATGATTTGAATACAATAGTGAACTGGGAACCACATTTGTGAAGGAGTAGGGCTATATAAAAAAGCAGGGATACCTTTAATTGCCCACGTCAGGGACCAAAGAGTCCGTTTTTCTAAGGATCAAATATAGTTGGCTTTGAAATACTTTAGTCCATTTAAGAATCTGCCTTATTATTGGAATTAGATGGAAAAATGAGAAAAATAACTTTCAAAAAGGAAGTATCAGCAATGCTGAGAGCAAAAAGAGCAAGCATACTATCTGGTATATTACCATTGATTTTATATGAGACATACCAGCTATACTCTAAGTCCTGTCTATATCTGGAATGCATCAGTTAGTTGCCAAGGATGAAGGAAGCAGAAGTCCCTTATTCAATGCAAAGAAGACATTAACTATAATTTGTACTCATTACGTCTACCTATGCTAGAAACCAGAGTATCATAAAAACCACTAAAAACCGTCCTCGAACGTGTCTGTACCTAAGGCTGGCAGCAGTAAAACATGGATTGCTGCTGACTGACTGATTAATTATAGTTAGGCCTTGCAATATGACATGTGAAGGAAACTATTTTCTGAGTCTTTTTTTTAGGGCCAAATCGCAGCTGCATAGATCCTTTGTGCTTATAGCCAGAGGCAATCAAGAATGATCTGATCTGACTTCCTGCTTACCTAAGGCCATTTATTTTCATCAGGTTATAGCTGTACTGAGTCTAGTATCTTACAGGTTGAAATTAACAAAACAATATAATTTAGCTGAAGGAAATATTATGAAAGACAGCTGTATTGCTCTGCAGTAATCAAGAATGGAGAATCCCCATAGAGACATGGAGGATGCTGAAAGCGTGTGCATCTATTTAATTATGCTTACATTAAAACTGTGTTCCTAATTTTGAGTTTAATGTTTTGTGATTTGATATTCCAGCCACCTGACTGCCAGATGCATTCTGACTACTAGGAGGGGTTTGAAAGACCTTCCCCAAAGACATAAAATTAGCTTTAAAAAGTTAGTTTTAATGAATTTATTGAAATATTTACACAAGGACTACAAAAATAAAATAAAATTAATACAAAAACACTTTAAACAAATGCATGTCTGTCCAGTATAACATTGTCAACTTAATAGACAAAGGAATCTTACTACTAAAAATGTTTAAGTTCTTAATTTTTAAAAGAAATTTTAGGAAGTAGCTAGAATATGGAGGAAAACTTACTCAATTTTCACTGAAATTCTTCCATTACACATACAAATGGGAAATTCAGTATTAATAAGAGTTTGGTATGAAATAAAAACATCTCAAGGTGCACTTTTAGTTTATCTTTAACGTAAATCTGCAATAATACCAATATGCAAAGACCATATTTCCGGGCATATTAGATCTAATTTTCCAGACACAGTAGACCTAACTTTACTCTATTCTTGCCATCCTGTGGTTTCTTGGATTATCTTTATTTTCTATGCTGTGGCTAGACTAATTCTAGTGTTTCAGAAGCTTTTCCTCTGTGATCACCTCCCTACATTCTACTGCCCTTGGCAGCTCCTCCTGGTCTTTAGCCTCATCTTTATTTTTTTACATTTGTAAAAGGTGTTCTACAGCTTGCTAAAACAATCTATTATTTTTACTACCACCTTCTTTGTACATATTCATTCTTCGGGTCAGAGGAGTCCCTTCTATCACTGCACAATGCTGCGCACAGTAGGGCATTGCAGCTGCTACATTGTAGCCCAGTATAAAACAATGTTTCCAGTATTCATAAAAGGCCCTGTACTGACCTGAGAGTGCAGGATCTCAGGGGCTTGTCTGGGCTTGGCCAGAGCTGAGTTGAGCTTGTTTTACTGCTTGTCTCATGGCTAAGTGCCTAGTGCCTCCCCTATCTGAGCCTGAGCTGTCAGTGCCAACAGCACTGTCAAAATCAGTTTGTTGTCCAGTTCAAGGTAGTAACCTTCATGTGTATCATGAATAGAGAATATCAGTATGCTTTTTTTTTGAATTCTCTGGGGTTTCTCAAACATTAATTCATCTGTTCTGTGTATGTGTTAACATGCTGTTAATAGGTAACTTAACTCTATTGAGAAATTAATTATCTTAGCCTGAGTGGAAAGTTTCAGTAAAATAGTGACAGTGCTTTGGTACCTTTGTCCATTGACTCCAACCTAATGGGAGTATCCTTGCAAATGACTGCATTGTATCGTGTAGACATATCGTAGTAAAGGTCATACTTGTGAAGTCAGTGGTAGAAACAGGAAGTCAATACAAATTTCCATTGTGCAAACAGTAGTAGTGAAATATCCCTGTATATAAATGCTTGCATTCCTTTTCAATTTTCTAGGTCAGGAATAGTTTTGAATACCACAAATAATGATAACATAAGCAGTTCCTTTCATTTTATATCCATTCCATGTTTGCAGAGAAAGGCTGAAAAGGAGTATTGACAGCATCTAGTACTAAACATAATCTGAGAGTTTGATATAACCAGATATGATTAATCTCTGGCTTTACTTAAGGGCTTTGGTCTGTCTTCCCTTTTTTTCATGACAAAGATCAGTAAAAGTTAATTGGATACAGGCAAGGCAGCAGTTCTGCTTCCTACAAAACCTTTATGTTTTATGAAAAGCTATGCATAGACTTTTATATTTATATAATTACTGCTAAGACTCTACAGAAACACAAATCCAATTAAGTTTTGGTAACTGCAACTGTTTGAAAGATATTCCTAAAAAGAAATGAAGGAACAAAGAAAGAAAGAAAGAAAGAAAGAAAAGAAAGAAAAACAGAAGAAAACCCAGTCGGCCTTTGAAATGTTGCTCATCAGTCTTTTTGCAAGTTTTATTTGAATAGATTATGAATGCTCGTCCGAGTCTGAATTCTGAATTATTCTCCTGCTTGCTTATCCTGTGGTTACTGTGACCATGAAATTAAAATAAATAAATAAATAAATAAATAAAATAGATAATGATATCAGTGCTTCTATTAAAAAAAATTTACGTTGTGTAAGAGCAGATGGCTATATTAACACTTAGTGAGAAAAATTCTTTTAGAATTCATTTGGAATTCTGTCAGTAATCCTGAAGTGTAACATTCACAGGCATTGCTGCTTTTGCAGCACATTAAGCTTTTATGAAAGTAAAAGTTAATTACACATGATGACTAAACTCCAGGGATCATAATTAGCCGAACCGAATGACTGCACATCAGTAATTAAATGTCATTCCACTTCATCCTACTGAGCCCTAAACCCAGCCCTTAAAATGTCATAGGTACTGGAATCAGTTGTATACATAGGATCATTTGTTCAGAAAACATGAATGCAGCACACTATTCAACATATATTAAGTGGAAACAATATTTAGGTGTGAGGTATAGCACTTACTCATTAAACAGATTAAACTTTATCAGAGGTTGTCTATGCAAAAGAGATTTTACTTTGGACAGATTTTTTTTTTTAATAGGTTTAATCTGTGGTGTTCCCCCCTTTCCCTTTTATGCATGAATTCTTTTTCTCCCCCCCCCCCAAACCTTTTTTTTTTTTTTTTTCCCCCTGTCTGGTAGGGTATTTCAGCTCTATGAACAATATTGTGTTCATAGAATACACAAAAATAAATTACCACATCAGTCTTTGGGTAGGGTTTGATTTGACTAAAGGATATGAGAGTAAAGAATTCATATAAAGAAAAACCATTATCTTAACAAAGATAGAACAAAGCATGGTGCTCCACTACAAAGAAATCTTCTTGATCTGCTTTGCTATGCAAAATTTGTCAGCTTTATAGAACACAAAAGGTAAAAGTGCTTCTCTACAATTTAGCCATGCTAGCAGTTCAGGTGTTGCCACTCCAGTTGTTTGAAAGCCTGTTTTCACATCTTATTCCACTGGCCACACCAAAAAATATGGATTTAAGAATATCTGGATCTTCTTGTGGGGAGATAAGAATATTTAACATCAGTTTTCCGCTTCTTAGTTCCATATACTATGAAGGGAATTTTAAAGAATATAAGAAGGTCTCCATGAGATGCTCTCTACCTCTATTGACTATCAAGGGAATTGTTCTTTATTAGACCTATGTTCAGAAAATAAACTGATAACATTAATGCTCCTCTCACTCCCCCAACTCAGAAACCAGGTTACAACATAATTTGCATCTATTTTGAGCCTAAAGACATTTCATACATTTTGACTATGCCCTTAAAAACGTAACTCAGGAAAATCTTTAAAATACCATTTTGTATGTTCGGTGCATAAAAGATAAACTGTAATTGCTTTTATGTAGCACAATTTGTTTTTGCTTGGCTGGATTAAGCATCCTACTACCATATGTCACCATTTCTTCTCTTCCACTCACCACCTGAGACAGTACTGGCCATTGCCAGTATCACAGGAATCCAGGTCCAGCACAAACAGATGGTCAAATTGTAGGAAAGCCAAATTTGGAGGACTTGTCGAAGGAGCTTTTTTTTTTCTTTCCTCTCTCATTGAAACACTGACATTCAAAAATCTCAAAAAGTTCTGTAGAAATCTTAAACAACTAAGAAATCCTGACACACGTATCTTATGTAAAATCAAATAGATATGTTTACATTCTCTATGATTTTGTCTAAACTATGTTGAAAAAGTGCACACATAAAACTTCATAGAGTCACAGAATGGTCAAGGTTGGAAGGGACCTCTGGAGATCATCTAGTCCAACCGCCCTGCTCAACCAGGGTCCTATAGAGCACGTTGCCCAGGATCACGTCCAGGTAGGTTTTGAATATCTCCAGGGAAAGATATCTCCGCAGCCTCTCTGGGCAACCTGTTCCAGTGCTCTGTCACTCTCAGAGTAAAGAAGTTTTTCCTCATGTTCAGATGGAACTTCCTGTGCTTCAGTTTCTGCCCGTTGCCTCTTGTCCCGTCGCTGGGCACCACAGAGCATTTCATTACGCTTGTGCATATAACACCACCATTTCTTTCATATAGTAAATCTCAATTGCACTATCTAAATATAAAATATGACTCAGATACTTATAAAATGACAACTGCTTAACAGGTCACCATTTGTCAGTTGCAAGACTTGTCTGTACTTTCCTGATGTGCTGCACATTAGAATTAACATACAGAGCTTAATATCAAATGAAAGAGCTGAAGGATGCAGATAGAGAAGATTACTTGTTACTGAATAGCTTGTTAAGCCACAGTAATGCATTTGCTTATTTTTTTCTGTTCTAAATAACTGTTACAAAAAGTAATAGACTTCTGTCTATATTAAACAAATGAATACTCATATGAGCGTAGGTAAATAAATGTGCACTTTAAAGAAACAGGGAATAAGATTTAAAATAGATTAGTTTGGGCTAGGCTCCAAATTCTATCCAGTTTGCTTTGTTCCATGTCAGAGACAACAAACTCTGTTAAAAAGTGTTTTATATCCCTACTAAGTCTCAGGGGAGGAATACCAGATGAAATACGAGAAATAGAAGTATATTTCCTTTTCATGATAACAAACACTTACATATGTATCAGTACAGGATATCAGACCAAGCAGTTTTGCATATCCAGCTCTGAAGAAAAGATGCATCTGTGAAACTGATTTTTTTTTCCTAGCTATCAAGTAGATAATCTAAAGATGAATTCACCTATGCTATCAGTCACCGGTAATTGCAACAGACTGTGGCACAATTCTACACACATTAAAATTATTCCCTAAAACTAACTCTACTCAGTTTTAAGATTGCATTTATCAGTAATTGTTCATTTGTGATTTGAGTTTATACCTTCGTGATTCTTGATATCATCCTGTGCTTTTGTTTTCAAAGCCTCTATTATTATCTTAGACTTGCACTTCTGGGGGCTCCTGTAACAGTCTTTTGTTTCTCTTCAGCAGTGTTGTTAGGTGTGGCATACTGTCAAAACAACTAGTGATTTATTAGCACAACTTAGTCACACTTGCATCCTTGTTCACTTTTCAAAAGGCTTTTGCAATAAGTGGCAAGGTGGTCATAAACTACTAAATATTTGTTTTTAGCATGAGAAACCCAGGACATTGCTTTGCTTTGGCAGCTCTAAATTCTGTTTCTTACTCTTTAGGCCCTGCATAACTGCATAATTCCCAGTTTGGAGTTAAAAAAGCCTTTCTGAATCCATGTATTCCTCTAAGTCCTGTAAATCATGCAAGTTAATATGATCTGAGGATCTTTACCTTTTTTAATACAAGAATCTGAACTATACTCCATACCTCTATCCCTACGGCTTCTGCGAACAGCCATGAAGACAATAAGAAAGATACAAGAATGACTATATCAGTTATTCTAGACAAAGGGACATACAGGCAGAAGTTAAGCATGTGTCACTGGGATAGTAATCCTAATTGACCTCTATCCTGCATAGACATTTGAAGTTTCAGGGAAAAACTTCTCTACAAATCCAAAATCTGTGTTATCGTCTTTGCCAAGCTGACCTCTGGGACATCAACCTTCAGTCTAACAGTTCTGAGGTCCTTAATACGCATCTCATTAAGAGCCTCTGTAAGTAAACTCAGATTATGATTAACTCGCTTGGATTCTGATGAAGTCAACTAAAAACATATTCATGTCATGCAGGACAGCTTGAACAATAGGAATTTCCAAAAGATGGGGTATTTATAAAATGTTGCCTCTTTCATGGAATTCAAAACCTAATACATTTTCCTGGTTTTAGGGACCCATATAATTTTTGATTCTTAAAATACAGATTTTCTCTCTCTCTTTTTCTCTCTTCATCTCTTTATCATAGCTAGTGAGATGTTGTTAGTGAACAATGTCTCAAGAAAAACTAACTTGTGGTTTAGTTTCAAAAGGAATGTAATGAACGGAAGTGTTAGTGAGTAGAGGTAGAATTTTAATCAGTACAAGGAGTTTTACAGATGCTTTAAAATGGGCATAATGTGTCCTGAGATGCTGAAGTGCTAGCACAGAACGAGATAACTCAATATAGGGGAGGGAGTAGTGGGGGAATAACCAACTCATTATTTCAAAGAAAGCCATAAAACCACCATGACTGGGATTAGACATCTTCTCTCAAAGTTTTACATACACACTACCCAAATTTTTGTCCTTGTTTCCCCAGCATGTTATACCAGAAGATCAAGATGTCAGATCCCCCTTCAAATAAAATTAGAATCCTTGGCTACAAGATCTCCAGTCAAACGGTCCCATCCTCTTAGATGCCATATCTTCTTATCCCGGCACTTGGAAGGATTTCTTTTATTTTGAGAATGGAAAAAAAAAAAAAGACAGAATGAAAGAGAAAATTGGTATCTAAGGCTCATAAGTGGAAGAAGAATGCATGACTCTGTGTTTCTTTAGGGATTTTTTTGCTGTTGTTGTTCTCCCTGCCCCCAGTATACAGGCCCACTGTTTATATTTAAAAATAGAATAGTTCAATGGTCTTTGAGCATTACTGAAAACTGAGGGTATTTCTTCCTGAACAAAGAGAGATAGTGGAATACAAAAGTAAATGATTAGTTAAAATGGATGGACAGCCTATATGGCTGGTAATGAGATAGTGCACTATGCTTCCAGGTCACTTCTTCACGTGTATACCAGAGCAGTAATGACAGAAAGTGTTAACCTCTGACAGCTATTCAATGGCCTGTGTGAAATGATTTAGCGGTTTTAGTCTCATTCCTAATGGACAAGTATCCACATTGCAAATGACATTACTTGGAATCCTTGTGTGGTAATATAAGCAGAGAGGCCAATGCCTAAACGATCATGAAGAGTTAAGAAAATACTTCTTTTTCTTTCTTTGTTTCCGTTACCTAGCTCCTAGCCCTATTCTTCAGGCTCGTATAATCATGACTACCACCCACAAAATATTTGTAAAATTAAAAAATATTTGCTATCCCTGAAAGTTAGCATTTCTTAGCATTCAGGCTGTCTGATAATCTGAAATATTTAAATAGCTATATCTTCCTACCCCCCTCATTTCTGAGTTTGCCAAAATACATGTAAATGACTCCCATAACAAACCTAGCCATGAGAAAATTTAATTGTCTACATATTTTAGAAGGGTTCCAGTTATGGGAACATTTTGATTTGTTAGGTGAATTGATTCAAGATAAGATTTACTATTCCTTGTAAATGCCTTGTTTGGATATCCTCAGCACATCAGGACAGCAGGAAACATTCTTCTCTTCAGATAGTAAAGTTGATTAACAGTACAAACATGAAGTTTAACATGAAGACTGAATTTTTATCAGTCAAAACAATAAAAATTTTATACTTGTGCAAAGAACCCTGAGTTCTCAGACATTAGAACTTCCTCCATGTCATTAGGTCTACTGACAGCACACAGTATTATTTGGAGTCTGTTTTGCTGTTAACTGGTTAACCTGTATCCTGATATGTAGTCCAGCAGTTGTTAGAACTAAATCAGATACGTTTGACAGATGCCACGTCTGATTAGACAGTAATACAGTTAAACAGATTCCTCTGTGATGGCCCATTAGAAGCACAGTTATGAAGAAATTACTGATCCATAAAGAACTGTCTGCAGCAAGCCACACTGGTCCTTTTATATCACTTGTCATTTTAAATTGAGAAATACTGTCTACTTCTTTGTAATGAGTGGATATTCAGCTTAAAAGTAGCCCTGAAGAGTTTAAAATAAAAACTTTATTAAACTATTTTATCTTTTATATTTCACTGACTGTTCCTGTTAAAGGAAGTATTAAAAAGAGCTTCCAAAATAAAAAAAAAAAAAGAAATCTTCTGTAAAACACTATTACAGTTACTGTTCTAACTTTGTGAGAGAATCCTAATAATAAAAAACATGAAGAAATATATGTCTTAAAAAAATTCATATTCAATTTAATTTTGTATCAGGAAAATAAACCAGGCAAAAACAAAATCAAGAAAAAATAGATAAATTTTCTACAAATAAGCATGATGAAAATAAGCACATATTTTTGAAAGATGCTTTTTCGACAAAACCTATCAAAATTTTATCTTCCATTGTTATCCAAACTCTCCAAGAATGAGCTTTAAATAATTCCTTGTAGAGTCCACAGGCATGCATTTTGAAAGAGTGAAATTTACTGACAAGCATGGGTTCTCTCATCTTAAGCTGGCTAAATAATTTCAGCTAGGAAGAGGTAGCTGTGTTTCCCTTTTATTCATTATCTCGTCAGCTAGGATACTTTCTTGTGAGCTAGGATTTGGAGAACTGAATCCAAACCAGAACTTACCTAAAGCTAGGTCTCCATCATTTTTAGTGAGCATTGTAAACACTGAAGTATTTGAACAAAAGGGGGGAATACTGTGGAATCTATGGAAAACATCAGGAAAACCGAAATGCTATAAAAATATCTTTGATTTTCCCCATGATTTTTAGGTGCTGGAAACAACATTTTTCTTTTGGGTTTCTTTTGTTGTTGTTGTTGCTAATTGTGTAAGAAGAACTGACATTTGTCAAATTTCGAGGGATTTCAATGAATTTTTTGTTTCCACTTTTAGATTTGGCTGTATCAAAATATTGATTATTCACCAAGATTTTCTGTCATTTTCATACTTAAAGTTCCTTTTTACATGATATATAACTTATTTTGTACCACACAAAACATCAGACAAGCATGCAAATACCTAAGGAACGTATATACTTCTAAACTATTCAATATCACATTTTGCACAGAATCACGGGATCACAGAATGGTCAAGGTTGGAAGGGACCTCTGGAGATCATCTAGTCCAACCTCCCTACTCAAGCAGGGACCTCTAGAGCACATTGAGCAGGATCACGTCCAGGTAGGCTTTGAATATCTCCAGGGAAGGAGACTCCACTACCTCTCTGCGCAACCTGTTCCGGTGCTCTGTCATCCTCCCAGTAGAGAACGTTTTCCTCAGGTCCAGATGGAACTTCCTGTGTTTCAGTTTCTGCCCGTTGCCTCTTGTCCTGTTGCTGGGCACCACGGAGAAGAGTCTGGCCACATCCTCTTGACACCTTCCCTTCAGATACTTGTACACATTAATCAGATCGCCTCTCAGTCTTCTCTTCTCCTGGTTAAACAGGCCCAACTCTCTCAGCCTTTCTTCACAGGAGAGATGCTCCAGTCCCTTCATCATCTTTGTAGCCCTCTGTTGGACTCTCTCCAGTAGTGCCATGTCTCTTTTGTACTGGGGAGCCCAGAACTGAACACATTACTCCAGATATGGCCTCCCCAGGGCTTAGGAGAGGAGGAGGATCACCTCTCTCGACCTGTTGGCAACACTCTGCCTAATGCACCCCAGCAGACCATTGGCCTTCTTGGCCACAAGGGCACACTGCTGCCTCATGCTTAACTTGTTGTCCACCAGCACTCCCAGGTCCTTCTCTGCAGACCTGCTTTCCAGCAGGTCAGCCCTCAGCCTGTCCTGCTGCCTGGGGTTATTCCTCCCTAGGTGCAGGACCTTGCACTTGCCTTTGTTGAACTTCAGGAGCCTGTCCAGGCCCCTTGGAATGGCAGCACAGCCTTCTGGTGAGTCAGCCGCTCCTCTCCCCCCAGTTCTGTATCCTCAGCAAACTTGCTGAGAGCACACTCTGTCCCTTCATCCAGGTCGTGGATGAATACATTGAACAAGACTGGACCCAGGACTGACCTCTGGAGGACACCACTAGCTACAGGCCTCCAACTAGACTCTGTGCCACTGACCACAACCCTCTGAGCTCGGCCATCCAGCCAGTTCTCCATCCACCTCACTGTCCACTCATCTAACCCACACTTCCAGAGCTCGCTTATGAGTTTAAAAGAATATTAGAATATGCATTTCAACTGTCTAAGGAAATACAGCAGAATTTAGTATGCAGAAGTATAACCAAATCAAAGGTTGAATAGAGACTTTGTATAAAGGGTCTAATCAAGACCAAAATGCAGGGCAGCAGGTAGCATTGTGGTGTCTGCTCTTGGCAATATGATGTCAATGCAGGAAGAGAAGGCTGATGTAAAGAGAAGGTATCAAAAAGACACATTTTTACTAAACTATTATACAAATTCTGTGTGATGGATATTCAGCAACTACTGTGACAGACTTGATAGAAATAAGGAGAATTGCTGAAGGACAAAAGAATATATAATTTAACATGCTACTTTAAGTAGAGAGTTTTGTATCTTAAACTGTGTACTCAAACAGCCACTATGAATCTAGGCTGCTTTCTGGATGAAACACTTTGAACTTCTCCTACTGTTTCAAAAAGTTTCTGTCTAAATTAAAAGGAAGGTTGCTACCTACTGCTCTCTATTGGAATTATATAGAAAATCATTTATAGATTAGTGTTCTTCTCATAGCCATCTCTGTGGCTCTAAGGAGTCAGTCATACATTAAAGAGAATGCAAGAAAAATGTCAAGGTGATCTCAGAAAAAAAAAAAAAGTAAATGTTATTCCAATTTTAACTTCAGTGGAAGAGTAGACTTCTGGAGATAAACATCATTAAATTATAATTGTAAGAAACTAATTATTTTAATGATTTGTAAGCTCAGACAACTGTGATAGAAATCTGTTCAGTTTCCATTGTCAAGGTGTTGACATCCATAATATCTAATGATCTATAAGAGAACTTGTTATTCAGAAAGCAGAAGACTATAGCCCATTGCATTTCTATACGAGTTTCTAAACTCGCAGATGGTAATTCTTAATTCATATTGAGTGCTGAGTGCACAATACTGAATATTACAAACTCTTAGCTCATAGTGAGTATTCTCCCATATTAACAACTGTTCCAAACTCTCATTTAAATTCGGGCTATCTGTGGGAAAACATAATGGAGAAATACAGCTTCTGGAGAATGAATCATTTTCAGGTATCTTTTTTTCATGGTCCAAAGGCATATATAATTCTTATGCACACACACATACATTCACATATAATAGGTATATATGTTTTATATATATATATATATATATATATATATATATATATATATATATATATATATATATGCAGAAGTTATTTGATGCATATTATTCTGACTTTAGTGCTCTCTTAGTCTCCCATTTTACTCTGCCAGAACAATGGTCTACTTTTTACTCAGCTGAAATAGAACTACTTCTGCCAACATTACACCTAGCTTGTACTGAGTCACAGATAAAAGATTAAAACTATTTTTTGAAGATTATTTAGAATTGAATCCTACTTTAAATTACTACTAGGAATATCTGAAAATACCTATTAAAGGCAAATGTTAATACAGGGTAGGGTTAGTTGGATTTTTTTATGATAGCAGTTAAAGTAGTATTTAATTAGTGCATTGAACATATGGTCAAATGCTGACTTTAGCTGGACCCAGCAACTTCATTAAGGTGTAAAGTTAACTCTAGCTTATTATTATAATACTTGGAAAGTATTTTCATAAAAATTAGATGACTTGGAAAAAAATATATATTCAATTCTGTGAAGAGATTTTCAGTATATAAAGGCAATTGCTTGTGCCTGTAGATGTAACCCAGAAGAGGTATGTTCTTCATCCCATACATAAGAAACAAAACCAGACAAAATAATGACCAAGTAGAGAATCCATGGAAAAGTACCTGAAGAAGCATCAAAAACAGAATGATATTTAATTTTTAAATGGAAAAAAAAAAAGCCAATTATAATAATGTTGCAGTTAGAGTACATGAAGATTCATGGAAATGCATTTAAGTATTATACTTCTCCATGTTTATATTTATGGACTGATATTATAATATACCAGCAAGCAAAAAAAAAAAAAAAAAAAAAGTAATTCGTTCAATTTGGGAGATTTGATGAGTAGGCCAAAACTTTAAAGTGATGTCATCTATTCTTTAGTTGAAGTTCTTTAAATGCGTTGGAAAATACCAAAGAAATAAAAGCTGAAACATTTCTCAGTATCATGTTACATTTTAAATAGAAATTATGCAGATAATGAATTTCCTTTTTGGTTGGCAAACATCAGAAACTTGCTGAATTCCTGCTTGCTCACCTGTTAGACTTCTCAAAAGCCTTTCCTAGGACTGTTCAGAATTCAGAAGGATCCCAAACTGGAAACAAGTTACTCAGGCAATACAGGGCATTACAGCTTTCGAAGCACTAGGAAGTTTGTATCCCAGACTCCCAGGTACATATTTCTTTCCAGACCCTGGAGTTTCTTCAGCTTCGTAGAAATCCTTGAAGTAGGCAGCCGGGAACATATTGTTCATACTTGAAATCCCTCAAAGTTTGAATGCAAACTAAAATTAACTTTTCTGGTTGCTATTCAGGATTGTCGAGGTTTTGATATTCCAGTAATTGCTGCTTCCTGCAGTGTTAACTTGCAAAATTGTAAGAGAAAGCAAATGCAAAAGAGTATTCAATCAGTTCTAGCTAATATTCTTAAATACTTAAATGACTGTTCATAGAATATATTTTGTTTCTGCAGTAACTGCCAAACTGTACTGATAAAGATTTTTTTCGCTTATATTCTTTCTTTACTAACAAAAAAGTATGTTTTTGTTTGTTTATTTGTTTTGTGAATACAGTGCTAGCATACATTTTAAGTAGGTTTTTTTTGTGTGTGCAAACATTTATATAAATGCTTTTAAATTATGAAGTACAGTGCAATCTTTTCTGAGAAATAAAATGACTACATTTTAAAAAACTACTTTTGGCTAGAATTTTACAGAGTATCAGTTACCAGTACAGTTCAAGAGTTGCACTTTAAAGGTTCATTTCTTTCATATTTTGAATGTTAAGATGAAGATAACAGGTACTTTAAAACAGGCATTTCCTACTGAGTTTTTGCATATTTAAATATATTTTAAACTTTATGAAACCTACAGCTTTGAATTAGGATGAAGGAGCAAATTGTGACCTGTCAGTTCTGGTTATATCAGTTACTTATCATTAGTTGGAAAGTATTTTGGATTTTTTTTCTAATGGAAATTCTCCTAGGGAGAGAAAAGCATTCTGTTCATAAATTCTGGCATCTTGGACAACAAACAAGATCCTTTGAAAACACCTGTGCTTAATCGTCTGTGCTAATTTTTTTGAGGAACTCCATAATGCGGTATTCAAACTATAATAGTTATTTGAGCATGGACTAGTCTTGTGATGAATTATTATTAAAACACTATACATCTGGAATAAAGCCCCACTAAGTTAGGTACTACAGTAATGGTCAAATAGTGATGATCAAATTTGTCAGCTATGCCCATGCTAATTCTACGGCAAAGTATGGAAAAGTCATTTTAAAAGTCATTTTAAAAATGTGTTTTTCCATTGCCTGTAATTTAAAGGGATTGCTTAATGTAAAGGGATTGCCTATATTTTCCTCTTGCACCGTCAATGTTAACTATTACAAGCGCTCTGGGCCTGATCATCAGTAAAATTGGCAACCTTAAGCTCTATATACCAGAGCTAGAAGAAGATTTGTCTAGGATGTGGAGAAATCTCTATTTTTTTTCTTCTGTGACTGCGTAAAGCTAAAAACTATGATGCTATTCTGTACTCTAATTAATGTCAACACACTCAATATCTTGAAAATCTAGCACGGCAAAAAGTAGCTATTAAAATGATCATGATCAAGTTTATCTTTACTCTCATCACTGTGGCAAAATCATTTTAATATTTACCCTTGGATTATTTGCCTCTAGGAAAATAGTGTAAAGAATGAACCATTTCATCTTTACTTTTCCAAATTTTTACTTCTGGTACTTATATCAAATAACTCTTTGCTCTAAGCCTTTGACAGGTTTTTACGCTTTTGCACTTTCTTCATTGCCCTGCAGCTCCACGGTGCATCCAGGTTTACTACACGTGGTGCCTTGTATGTATCATACATACTATTTCTTTGTTCTCCTCAAAGCCCAAACACCACTTTTGTCCAGCTCCAGGCCTCCCTTTCTTTCACTGGGCACTGGGAGGTTGTTTACAGCTGTGAGGTCCCCGTGCCAAGCCTGTGCCCCATCCCTAACCAGCCCATGCTCGCACGCCTCTACGCCGCGCCCTGCTTCTCCCCTTCTCAAGGCCCCTGCAATCACACCAGGCCTGCGCTTCTCTAGACTGTGTGGTTGTGTTAGAGTCATAAGCATCGCATTTGACATAAAATAACTACTTGTTACTGATGAACACACGTAAAACAAATTAGCCATAGACACCTGGTCAGCTGGAGAAATTGCTGTCACAGCTAAACCAAGTAAAGCAAAGCTGCAGGCAGGTCAGGAGAAGCTCAGACGGAGCAGCCTGATGAGCCTTGGTCGTGAGGCCCTGCAAACTCAGTGCAAAGCCTATGCCCTGTTTTTAACAATGGCAATGCTGTACTGCAGGGCTTCATGGTTACACTTAGAAGATTTGTAGAAATTTCAGTTCTCACCTTTTATTCCTGTACCATGTAGCAGTAGGTGTCACCATTGCTAGTAACAGTCCCTAAGCTTTGAACTGAGTATGTAGGGCCTTAAGACTGAGGCTTGTCTGGCTGCTCGGTCTGAGCTTCTCCTGAACCACCTGATGCTTTACTTTGAGCTGAGATGATATCCAAGGCACAGATTCTCTTCTCTTCCAGAATTTCACTAATTTCAGGAGAAAGGAGGCGTTTTCAGAAAATGATGTGGCCTCCACGACTGTAAATTCTCCTTCTAGTCCAATGTAATTTAAATCTATTCTTGACAACCCTTCTGTTATTCAAGCTACTCTGCTATCAGTTGAGTGGTAGAGTGGAGCTCTTCTGGGGCTTTTGCTGTCTGTCAGAAACTCTGGGTTAAGAGGCAGTGAGAACTGTTAAGGTGCAAAGTAGCAAAGCAACAAACACAAAAGCAAGAGTATTCTTAAACAAAACCTGAAAGGTGAAATTCAGAGGAAATAAAAGCAAATTATTCAAAGGAATTCAAAGCTGGCAACTGGAAATATTCTTACACAAAGGAAATTCAAAGGTGGCAAAGGAAATTGGTTTGTGGCTCATTATCCAAGTGATCAGAGATAGGCCTGTGAATGAAGTCTTGTAAAACTGCAAGATTGTTAAAAGATTAATTTTAGCTCAGGCAAAATACATCACTTGTCATAGGCAAATATAAATAAAATCAAATTATGCTAAAGATTATGTGACCCTCAAATTGATTAATTTATAAAATAGTGGCACAAGTTGGCCATATGCCTGACTTGAGTCCAGAGGTTCGCTGGTAGTCCTTACACAAAGCAAGATTAAGTGCGTTCATGCAAAGAGAGGTACAAGATTTGTACACTGATTGATTGATTTGATTGATTAAGAATCTGACAGAACAGACAGTTATGAATGAGTTGCAGGTACAGTAATAGAAAATTCAGAGGGCACAGGCTCTGTGGGAAAGGGCAAACTTCTACAGCAGCCCTTAGTGACAACTCTTTAAACAATAATGTATTAGTCTTTTACAAAAGAAATGTATGGTTTACTAGAGTGAAGTGTGCCTAAGAGTTTGAAACAATAGAATTGTACCTCATTTGCTGCTGAACCTGTTCCATGTAGAATTATAAATTGTATCTTTTTATTTTTCAGAGCTGTACAAATGTAGGCTTTAGGTCTGACCTGTTTTAAGAAGTCAATCACAAATTTCAGATCAGTATCAGATCCTAGACTATGTGTATCCCCAAACTTTGATGTTTTGTGGAGTTGGCAGCTTCAGCTGCCAAATGTTACATCTCTTGATGTAACCCAAAGACATTTAAAACATTTTTTATACAGCACAAAATTGTCCAGCTCTGTAATAGCTATTCTTAAAAAGCTTTTTTTTTTTTTTAAATATGGAAAATATTACTCTTAGATTTAATCAAAGGGGTAGGCACTACCAACGCAAATGTCTGCAGAACTGGGCTTACACAATTTGTCTAGATGTAGAAAACAATAATACAAAATATAGCACATGACTTCTGTTTGCATAGTGAACATTTTCACCTGTTATCCATCTACATTTTTAATCAAATCTTCCTTGACTTCATCCTCTTGCGCACACCTTCTTCTAAGACTCTAGCGTATCGGTTTAGTAGCAGGAATATTTACCGACAAAGGATTGGACAAAGGATTGGATACACTCAACATAAATCCAACCTGAATTGGGAGTTAGATGGTGAAGAAAGCTGACTGAGTCATATACAATGATCCATTTTGTCTTATATCCCAGAAGTGCTTAGCTTTGTTGAAATCTAGCTTCACTAAGCACAATCCTGCTGAACTGGATGCTTCCTCGATGGCTAGCTATAATCACTCAGACATATTTGGTGGTGCAGTAAGGTCCCTATCCTGTCAAACACTGTTTTGCCATCCGTATGGCAAATCCTAAGAGGAAATATGAAAAGTTAATAGAGTCACTAGGACATTTCGGAAGGAAGTCAAGGAAAGTGAGACGGTCTCCTTCTGTAAAAAACAGGCCATTGCACAATTAGAAATAAGAGAACTTTGAAACCAGAAATAAAGTGTTCTCTATAACAGTAAGGCCTAATGGTGTGGCTGTTCTTTTGGGGTGTAGATTAACCCCATTTCTCCAATAGATCCCCCTGGAACGCAGGCTCCACTTCTTGAGGATTACCTGTCCATAGAGCTGTTTTTCAAAAGGAGAAGAGACTGAAATCATTCTCAGTCTCTCTGTCTCTCTCTCCTTTTATTTTATTTTTTTCTCAATCCAGGTTATTTTCAGAAGAGACCTGGGAGGCTGAGATCCCCAGGAGCCTTAGCCTTAGCGATGTGCCTTCTTAGCGCATCGTGCCAGCTGCTTATGGAATCCGTGCAGGGAAACAAGTTTAGGTGAACTAAATTCTAGCTGTGTCCCACTTATAGTTGTGAATGAAGAGCAGGTAAAGACTAATGGCAGATTCAAACCTGGAAGCGTCTGTGTGACCATAGGGGATCTGAGAAAGACTGGATCATTCACTTGTTCTTAGATTGTACCTGAAGTCTGTGATCTAGTAGGGCATGCTGGCTTTTCCTGAAGACTTTTAGGTGTGCACTGGTAGAGAAATGAATTCTGTCCTCGGTATCATCCATTCAGGAAACAGAGGAATATCATATGATCCATACGCCCAATAAATAAAAACAACTCCTTCTTTCAGTATTGAACACTCATAATAAACTGCCTGCAGATGAGGCACAGAATAAGAATCATTTGCACAAATTATTCAGCAAATAAAGTCAAGTAAGGGATGCATTTGAGAACATAATAATCAGCTCGCTGACAACTAGCAAACAGAAACAGAGGCAAAATTTGTCAGATAAATGACACATTATGAATTATTCACTTACTTTTGCAACACATTGATTATACTCTGTAATCAAATACTGTGCAACTCATTTAACCAGAGGGACTGAGGTCTGGAAAAGAAACATGGTTTCACAGCATACCATTAAGACAAGGATGAGGATAGTTTAGTAAAACAGCTGGCTTCACAGATTTAACCCTTCTGAACATTTGTTTCCCCAGTCTGGCTTGTTTGTGGTGTAAGTCACAGCAATGATCATGATAAAGATTGCTTTCCACATTTTAGCTAAACTATTTTCATCTTTGTTTATGTACTGTACATTTAATATGTTAAAAGAACTCATCTGTTGGAAGACTCTACCCTCAGTTAGTGTACATGAACACGGGTCTCACGTGCTTCTAGAGAGAAATTTATTTGGTATTAACATTGGCACATCATTAGGCTTACTTTTTATTCTGACAATAATAATTGAATATCAGTACCATCATTCATCTACAGAAAGGGAATTCAGTGCAGAAGAAGAGTATAGAGAAACTGCACATGCTAAGGGAAAAGCAGGAAGCAGACACAGGGCAGAGTAAGGATATGATATTAGACACTAAACAGAACTCCATAAATATTTCCCGAAAATATGATGGATAGGAGAGACATAGCCTTGTAAAATGGCACGAACATCACCTCTGTCCCTGAATGACAATCAGAGTCACTCTGGGATCAAAGGAGAGTTACGAATGGACCATACGACTGCTATGAGCTGCACAGTGTGACAAATAGAGTGATAAAGTAGTCACTGAGAGAAGGTTGCGCTGCTCAAGAAACGTAGATCAAAATTTAAAAGAATAGGAGTATGATTTTCTGTAAACATAGAACCACTTCACTCTTCATAGCAGAAATAAGGGAATCCCTAGCTTAAACAGTCCTCCATACCATATAATATTAAGACAAATATTAACTTAGGAGCAAAGGAGGGAGGCTTACCCACATGCTTTGATCGTAGTAAAACAGAGCCCTTGGTTACTCTGCACTTCACTGCTCAAAGGTATTACTTGAGATGCTGTATGCATGGAACATGCAGAGATTTAAGGCCAGTTACATACTACATATCTGTTAAATCATCACTGATAATTGGTGCCTTTCAGTATGGAACCATAGATGTGCTCATGCTGGGAGAAACTGGTAAAAAGAAAAACACACAAAAAACAACAACAACAACAAAAAAACCCCAGAGCACAGTGAAACGCCTGGCATTCCATAAAGGGACTGCAATGTTTTTGACTGTCTCAGTATTGCCATATGTCCTGAGTCTTGAAAGTGCAAGAAAATATGCAAAGCATTGGCTGTTAAATTAACAGTTAACATAAGTTTGCACCGTGGGGACTGACATCAATTTATGTGCACTGTTATCTTTGTGCAACAGAAGTAGTTTCAGTTGCCATAATTTTAACAGAAGCTCAAACTTACAAGGGACTGATTGTTCCCAGTTCCCACTGAAGTCAGCAGGAGCTGAGATCTATGTACCCATGACAAGAATGTTCAGTGTAGAACAGGGCTTTATTCACCACAGAGTAAATTTACTACAAAATACAGCTTACTGTTACTAATATATGTTGAAAAACATGCTGAAATCAGAGACTAGCTTCAGCTGAATGAAGATCTTTCCGTTGAGGGCCTTTAGGGGCCTTCAGAAGAAATTCAATCTGATTGAGTTAAATAATTTACTCTGAAGAAAATATAGGGAAATTATGTTTATATTCATCCCAGCACTAAGAAGGCTATGTATCTTCTTGCATCTAATGCCCTGAGAACTTTCAAGCTAAAGAGACGTACAAAATAAATTCAAAATTTTCAGGAATTTATTTATTTATTTAGTTAGTTAGTTAGTTTATTAAAGCTCTTATGTTCCCAAAAAGGAGAACACAAACTGGAGCCTATCCCAAAGCCAGATCATGATCTTGAGATTAAGCCAATATGGTAAGAAATTTGAAGCAAAGAAGAAAAGATTACTGAAGGATATTTGCAAGTACTGTTCATAGGGTCCATAGCAAGCCAAACATATGAGAGTATTTAGCCTGAAGGCAAACAGGCATTGGGTTAGGATTTCTGTTTAGTAATGTGCAAGTGATTCTTTGCGAAGCAGAATACCCTTATTTTCTCCCAATGAATTTGCTTTGTTAGGAAGCATCTTGAAATAAAGTACTCAAAAATATGAATACTCAACCAGAGGAAACAAGAATATATAGGAGCAGTGAACAGAGTAGAACCAGAATGACCTGAGAATATGTCTTTATGTTCCTGGTCATTTTTGTGAGGGGGTAATGAGTGGTTCAGAAGTATGAATATTTGTCGACATTCTACCTGTGCGGGTGACCGTATGGCCCCCCACTTTGGAGAAATGGCCTGGATAACACTAACAGATGAGATAGGGTTATGAGTTAAAGAGCATGTAAGTGAAGCACCCCAAATTGCGTGTTCTGAGATGGTATTTGCCCCAAAACTGATAACGTTAAAGAGGAAGATGATGACCGCCAGCGGCTGGATATCACCAGGAGATTACCCAGAGACTTCTGAGAGAAGGGGCCCGCTCGCAAAGGGGTCTAGGAGCGGGGTGACAACGTGTAACCGGGGCAGGGGAAGAGGCGGGGAGGACAGGGGCTGGGGGCGGCGGGGCCGGGGGCACGGCGGCACGTGCTGCGCGGGGCCGGACAGCGCTGCTGCTGCTGCTGCTGCTAATGCTGCTGTTGCTGCTGCTGCTGCTGCTGCTGCTGCTGCTGCCGCCGCCGCCGCGTTGGGCGGGCGGGCGCCGCGGGGAGCGGCGCGGCGCGGGCAGGGGCAGTGCGGGGGCAGCGCCGGGAGCCCAGGGCGCGCCGGGGCTTTGGCGCCGCCCTCCGCGGGGGCGGGGGGGGGGAGGGCAGCGGCGGGGCGCCCCCGCGGACCGCGGAGCGGGTATGTGCGGGTGTGTTTGTGCGGGTGTGTGCTCATTACAACCTCTTGGGATTAGTTACAGAGGGGAGTGTAGGAATTTGCAGGTGTTTGTTTACGTTTCATAACCGTTGAGTATTGTGATTTATCTGTTATATTGCTGATATTGATCCTGAATGTATCGTTCACTGATTGGTATTTAGTTACATGTTGTTATTAAATCGATAAACTGCTTCAATCCGCTTTTGATTTAAACCATGTGAACCGAGCAGATTCCTCCCCCCCCCCCCCAGACACTACATAAATAACTTTAGAAAGACACGTCCAATATCACCTATATGCTATAACACTGACGATCTTAGGGAGAATAAGATGAAGGCATCTGTTACATACTCTACTGAGAGCTGATAAGGACAGTGATTGAACAGAGTGTCAGAAATAGAAATTGTCCAAGGAAAGCAAGCTTTCCTAATGATGTCGGAATTGCACAGACCCCTTTGCCCAAATGCTGAGTGACTGATGAAGAAGAAAGCATTAAGGTCATGTGGCTGCTAACTGTGCATTTCCATATCTTAATGCAGTTCTATTTCTTTTAAAATAATATTGAATTCTGAATTTAAAATATTTATGTTAGGAATAATTATAAAAATCCCTACAATAAAAAGTTGTAGGGATTCTTTTTGATTAACTTAAAATATTTCTATAATTTGATAGAAATTTTAATTCTTAAGTTATTTTCTGTACAATAATTGTCTACTCTTTCTATTACAATAGCATTTACAAGCTCAAATTGGAGATCAAAGATCAGAGATGTTATAGCAGTAATTATTTTATCAGCTGAAATCATAAGAGTAAATTTTCGATTGGGAGTAGTTGCTGAGTGTTTGTTAAATAATAATTTACTGTCATACTAAAAATAGACTTAGAAGACCATATTAGTTATTTCATTAGATTCTATTAAAGAATATTCCATATGAGAAATCAAAATAGAAGAATTTCTGTCTGTTCTACTACTTTATAAATGATCATGCTAGACAACGAAAAATGAAGTAACTGTAAAAATTTTTAAATAAAAAAGTGGTGTTGCTAATCATTTAATGTGTATAGGTAAAATTCATAATATGCTAATTTTATTTATCCCAAATAAGAATTTATTCTTTTAAAATTGTTCATTTATACAGATATTGATATTATTTTTCACACAATTTACAAAGTTGATACAAATGAGGCCTCACCTCCATTTTACTGTTAAATCCTAATTGCTTTTCAGGAGACATATCTTTAGAAAAAGTGTCTGAGTTTTGTAGGAGACTATGGCTTAATATGAATGGGAATAGATCTCTGAAATCAAATTTTCTTATTTCATTGATAAGTCATTCAACTAAACAGCTGAATATTTGTGTTTCTGAACTTGATCGTATTTGGTGAACTTTAAAGCAATTCTGATGAGTTCTCCTTAATAGCACTTTAAAACTTTAAACTGGCATTTTTTTTTAATCTTCTTTAATGGCAATAAATCATAAATATTAATTACTTTAGTTCCCTAAAGATGCAGTAGTCCTGGAAACTAAAATGCAAATGACTTAAATGGGCAGTCTAATGCTTCCTGATATTTGTTTGTTGATAATGAAGATGTTATTGAGTAAAAAGCACAAAAACAACAGTAAGTATCTGTACTTAAATATTTGTATTATGGCAATTCTAGTTTGTTAGCTTGAATCTTTCAATCTATGACATAAAAGTTTTTAGTATTAATAAACTTCACTTTTATGCAATATTTTCATTATTAAAAACTTTCTTTTTAAGTCATTCAAAATTCTTTCAAAATTTGGAAAGCAATCTATTTACTAGGTATTAGTGAGTCAGGTAAATCCTTAATACCAACAACATTTGTGCTAACCTGGGGACTCCTTTGCCTGAAATAGTTATATTTTGTAGTCTCTGGTTTAGAAATTAGGTAGCTTCATAGGATGGATTCATGTTAAAAGAAAAAAAAAAGATCAGTCATTGCCTAATATCTCAAATTTAAATATTAAAACTTACTGTTCAGCATCTACATGGTTCTAAATATTAAATATGCTAGATATGTTTAGTGCCTGAAAAAGCAACTTCCAAGTATTAATTTTATTTTCAAGTAGACCTTTTTTATTTGTTTTCCATCTATGTAACATCACTTTACATTAAATGTTAAAATATTTCCTTCTTGACATGAGGTGACTGAACAGAGAACAAAATATTAACAATAATACGATAAAACTGCACATACAAACTTAATATTTTATAGAATCACTACTGTATAAAATGGAAGGTTAAATGAGGTCAACATGAATTTACAACTTTAAATTAATAAAATATCTTTCAGAGACAAAAAAAACCCAATAAATCTGCTAGACTAAGGAAATTTAATAATAATAATAATAATAATAATAATAATAATAATAAATCAAAGAAAACCAAGCTATCCAGAGGAAATAACATAAACATTGTCCCATAGAGAATAATTAATATTTGTAACATAATGCATTCCAAATATTTAGGTCCAGGATCAACCCCAGAACTCAGGCAGAGGTGAAAAGGCAAGAGGCAAAAGTGGCGAAGAGTTCAGCCTTGCATAGTTTTCAAAAAATATATATACATATATATATATTGGCTTTCACATCAAGGTCTTTCCATCAGTGCTGACATGCAAGTGTACCAAGATGGAGGAGAAAAGTGATAGGTTGAAGATCTCCCGTGAACCATGTAGACAACATGTCAACCAGCTAAGCATCATCCAGCTTCATTTTACACCTTTCCAAAAGAGCTCTTCCCAGAAAAGGGGCATAAGAGTCTACTTTAACAATATCTCTAATAGATTTAATAATACAGAACCTGTCAGCCCAGGAAATGTTTGTTTTATTGGAGGGAAAAGGGGACTTTGTCTATCTGCTGGGGACTCCATTCAGGTTTTCATTTTGACTTCTGAACACTTAGCGGCAGCACCTATTTCAAAGACCTGGACTAGGGAGTTTTGACAGGGTGGCAAGATGCCTCCAAATTGCATCTGTACGCTATGTAGCAGGACTGACCCAGAATTACTGTACACAGTTTGTTGTTTCTGTGCGCAGCTGTGTGTTTCAGCCTTCCCACCGTTCACGATTGTGGACTGGCCTTTAGTTTCTGACTCTTTCCCTTAACTGTATATCCTGTTTGGCACTTAAGGGTACTACTGGGGCTAAATGAATTTTTAGGTGGTGTAAACCAAAACCGTGACTGGGTCAATCATTCTACCTCACCACACAAAATTTCTCTAAAACCTGTTCTAAACAATGCTGCTGAATGTAGTATTGGTAACTTGACAGACTAATACTATCTGGCCCAGTGTACCTTAATCATGTTCAATTTATGGTAAATACACTAAAGCAACAGCATTTGTCAATGGCCATTTGTCAATGGAAAGCAAGGCATAGCTGGTTTCAGATAAAAGCTCAGAATTATGGATGTTCATCTGATATATCTGAACTTCTCAGCTCAGGAAAATTGTGCTGTAAAATTATATGAGAACAGGTTTTGTAGAAAGATTTATGCTGTTAGCTTTTCATTTGGCTGGAAATATAAAACTATCCCCACTGACTGTAGTTTTGAACTTTCCTCTGCTAATCAAAGCTGAAACTGTAATTTCATGTCATGTTAAAACAAAATAAGCATTTTTAAGGAAAAAAATATATATTTATTTCAAAACAAAAGACTTTTGGCAACGTAAGGATTGTATCTACAAAACAATTCCAAATTAAAAAAAATAAATAAATAAACACTAACAATCTCTCCCATGAGAAGCATATTGCAATAGCTACAAAGGGAAAAAATAACTCAAGAAACCTATTTGCATTCGAAGGTTCCTTTATTGTTCTCTACTAATGTGATGTTCAAAAGTTGCTAAATATAAAGTAAACAATATTTTAACTGCAGCTATCCTGTGATCATTAGCTTTATTTGATAGACTTTATACTCATCTTTTTTCTCCTCAGTGGTAAGAATTTAGGGCCTGGGTATGTAATTTTATTATTCATAAGGGCTTCAGATGTTAAGATTATCAGCTATTCCAGCATCCTACTGCAAAGAATCCAATTGCTTTTTCCACCTTTGAATCTTAAGCAGGTAAGTATGTAACATTTCCTCTGCTATAAGTTGGTAGATGGTGCTGCTCGACATTTTTTATATGCTTAGTGTTTTGAGAAAGGAGGAGATAACCCCTCCATTTCATGCTTTTACTTTTTTGAGTATCTTCACACTAAATAAATGTCCTGCACTGTGATAATTCTTGCCTGCTGCCAATAGCCTGGATCTGATTCTTTAAATGGCCATTAACTTCACTATAAATACTAACTGTAAAAACCCAGACAAACAACAGTAAAAAAACTGTACTCAAATGAATATCAGCTGAAGTAAGAAACCTCAAAAATATTTCTAAAAATCTGTAATATTTATCACATTTCACATACTGAAGGTAGACACAAGGATAATACTATAAAATTGTTAGTATTTTGTCACTTAAGAGATTATTTTACCCCTATTTCCTACCATTTCAGGTTTATTAAGATGGATTGACTTCAGAAGTTTCTGGGACCTTGATTTTGGAAAGAAAAAAAAATCACCTTGAAGTAAGAAAGGGCTTCTACACGTGGCAAGGTGAAAAATATGGCTATCTCTAGGAAATATATTGTTGAATGTTAATAGCCATTCTAGTGTATGCACTTGTCCTTTTAAGATTAGTAGCACTTCCTATCGTTGACTTTTAAGATGTCACTGATCTTTTGATCAGATTCTGGTTTTTGCTGTCACAGTTTCCATCCAGCTGAGTTTCAGTCAGAGAGAAGAGACTCTTCTACCAGGGGAACTTATTCCAGGGCTCTTTCTTTGGGTAGAAAGGGAGCTTTGCATTCAGAACAAGCCTGATGCTTCTTCTAGTGCTGATTTTTGAAAGTCGATGCTTCATATGTCAGTGAGGATGAACAATGGATGTCACTGATATCCTCTCTGAAGCAATAAAAGCAGATAGCTCACTGTGATTATATAACTATTAACAATTTTCTAATTTTATGCACAGATATTTTCTATCTTGTTCCCATTGACTAGAAAAAAAGTCACTGTTCTTAATAGCAGCAGAACTGGACATTATATCTAGGTCTCACCATGTCTCCTTACCACTACCTAAGAAAAAAATCTGTTATTTTTTACTTCACAGACACTTACCTGTAGGTAAGCATTTCTCAGTGTAGCGTATTGCTCAATATTTCTGCAGCATAGAGGAATCTCTTCCCTTGCATATCTTTATATATTCAAACTAGAACAGTCAACTGAATGTCCTTTTTGACTTATTCCTTTATAGGTTCTGTAAAAAGACAGCAGTGAGGACCATAATCGCATTTCACAGTTAGAAACTAGGATAGATACTTTTTTTACATATGGCATTTCAGTCATATGTTGTCATAGGTCAGCCTCTAAGCTTCACTTTAAATAGAAACTCTAGTACAATGACCCGATTTATATTATAATCTTTATATTAACAAGTCATTTTAAATGTGGCCTTAATATGTTAATTCAACAAAATTGTTTCATTTCCATTATTCTCAGTCAGATAAACCAGAAGAATGAAGATTACCCTGAATTTTATGAAAAGACATCACATTCCTTATTCAGCAGCGCAGAGTTAGCATAGCTGGGTGGCTGGCTAGAATCATTTTGTGTCTCTTACATTGACACCGTGCAAAATGCCGTGAGTAAGACAGGAAGTCTATCTGTAATTTTTCTATCAAAAAGCACTGAACCTGTGAAACAGAATTTTTTCTACTAGGCATGTGCCATACATGGCTTGAGAACTACAGTGGCAGCTTAATTCCATTATTTTGAATATAGATATAGTACAGACTGCTCTGATATAGTAAGAGTCACTCAAGATGAGCAGTGGAACTATTGAAATTTTCCTTACACCTTTTTGTGCCCACAGCGTTTGAAAACAATGGAACTAATACAGCAGTGAGGACATTGGCAAAATTCTACCAGATGGAATAAATCATCAACATTCAGTGATGTTTATAAAGACAAATTTACTTCAGTGATATTTACAAAGTGTTACCTTCATTTTTTTTCATTTCTAGCTATATTAATTGAAGAGATCTCTAAATCTGTGTATGAAGTGTTTATAATAAAGCTTTTACCTGGCAATATATATTATATATGTTGTTTAACCTTTAACAAAATATAATGTTGTAATAAACATATTATCTTGTTTATAACTTTTATTTTAGATTTAAAATATCTTTATGAGCTGTTTGTCACTAAAAGTTGTTAGAGTTCTTCATAAATTTAAATGTAATCTCTTGCTTGGAGCAGTTCAGTTTGTCTTCAAGACCATGTCAAGTTCATTGTGACTTGAGTCCTTCCACCCAGTCACTTCATTTTACTCAAAATAAGTATAATACAGTGAGATTTTGTAATAATGTTGATACATGACTGAATGAGGTTTTTCAATAACTTTTCAATACTTACTACAGTGTGCTCTCCCTAAAACATATGAACAATAATTCTTGTTTGATTAAGCCAAGATTATTTTTGTACATAAATAGTTGCTAACACAATTTTTAAACAAATATTCCTAAATATAGTTTATTTATACAATTTTAAGTAGTTTTTTTTCAAAATCTGGAGTGAAAACTGTACTAAGCTCATGAATAAGCATTACATTTTGATTAATTATTTCCTAAACTAATGTATCATGGACATAGACCTTCTACATAAACAGTTTTTGGAATATTGTATGTTACCTAGTTATTAAGAAAGCCCACAGTAAGTCCAGTTCCTCCATATCATCTGAAATCCTTCCACACATAAAGTCAGAAATTTTTATGCTGCCACTTGAAATAGCTTTCCAGCTTCACAGAAAACTTTTCCCTTAATGTGTTTTTTATTTCCATTTCCTTTTTCTTTTTCCTTTTTCTTTTTCCTCTTTCTTTTTCCTTTTTCTTTTTCCTTTCCATAACTGACTGCAATAGTTTCAGGTGTATTCAGGTATCTTTAACTTTAAATATCTTAGGAAAATTGGGATGAAACATTTTGGGGAGACATTTCCCAGAGACAATGCTGATAAACAATGGACTCAAGTAACTTGTAGATGGGTGAAGCTGGATCAGTTATCTAGCTTGAGAAGACAAGGAGGGCCTAGTAAGCATTACCGAAGCATTAAATAAAGCAGTGGTTCTTATTTATTCTATTAGAAGTTACAACATTTGTTATTTCCAGGTTAAAATATTTCTTTTTTTTTCCACTGAATAGCTTCTTTTATTGTACAAGATCTATTCCTCTGCAAGTTTATTTTCAAGATTGTTCTCCTTGATTCTTGCACAATATTGTGTTCTGGATATGTGTTATTGGGAAGAAAATTCTTCTGTCTTTTTTGCTATCCCTTTTGCAAACGAAGCAATCCACAAAAACTCCAAGGCAATAAAAATTGAACGTTGAAAAGTGTTAAAAATTTATTTTCTGTTGCTGTTGTTTACGCTACAATATACTATGTTTATACTAAATTACATCTGAGAATTGTTTTGTAATTGAAAAAGTTTCAAATTAGAATGTCATTTCAGCCATTGGGGGTTTGCCAAGATGAAGACCTTCTCTTCTCCACCTGTGCCTCTTTTTGGCAATGATACCCTGCATGAAATATCTTCCACTTTGAGCTTCCTACTTATATGGCTACAAATACTTTAAATCATGACAGATCATTCTACCTCATAAAAATACACATGAAATGTCTCCTTTCACCCTCATCCTTTACAATAACAGCCAATTTCCATTTGTAAGATTTTTATTAGTCCACAGCTTTCTACACGGTCTTGATGTCTGTGGATGAACTGTTTTTCTTGTATATCACACAATTTCCATTTTTAGCTAGCAGGAGACTGCACTTTTTAAAATGCTTAAATAGCATTGTCAAAATCATATGTTCCTTTTGCTGCATACATTTCTTCAAATAATGAGAAAATGGAGAATGGAGAAAATATTTATTTTTACTCAGGTTCTCATTCATTTCGGTTTGCAGCGTAAATGCAGTCCTCTCAATTGTATTCATTCCATTGTTTATTTATCTACACACAGGCACAGATGCATGTAGAAGCGCAAATATTTTCTTCAAATAAATAAAAATAAAACTGCAACATCTGTCCAAGTTAGTAAAGCTTCTCTTCATATGCTTCTTGACATATAATAATTATTCAGAAAATTAGTTCCTCTGTTTATAATATCCCCTTTCAGTTTTAAACATTAATTTAGATAAGACTAGTTGTGCTAATTATCTCTGCATAAGCTGTTCAAGTCACACTGAAAAACTAGTGTGCAATTTATTCTTGACTAAGTATATTGATTTCTCCCTTGCTAGCTACAGTCAAACAAATAAACTAATAAATAAAACTTGTTCTTATAATCTCCACAGTTCAACAATACTTAGCTCTATTTACTGTTTTCTGGCAAATGTCCCTGCAGAACTTACCCTTTTCACGTATAGTTGGCATATTAACTCTATTCCGATACCTGATACATCACTTCCCTAAGAGCAGAAAAGTAAAGCAAAGTGAATCTCTAAAGAACACAAGCCTGCTTTGGGAGTCTCACTGCACTGCTTTAGTCTTACTTTAAATCAATATTTTCACTGTTTTGGTTCTTAAAATTCTAATTTACTGGTAATAGCAGCTGTTCTCTCAGACTATGCATGGATACACTTATTTAATATTTTACTATTTTCTCAGCTGTAGGCAATACTGTATTTTTTAGAGACTACTCTAATTTTTAGTTATTTCTTGAATTTGACAGTGCTACCTTTGATTTTTGTTTCTTTTGGAAAGCAGGAAACTTTGAACTGCCGCTATGTCTTTGTGATAGAGCATTGACTTAGCTGACAAGGGCTTTATACATGAACAGGTTACCAGGACAACCTTTGGAAAAGGTGGATCTAAGATCAGTATCAAGCATGAAGATTTGTTTTAATATTTGGTTCTTTGTTGGATAAGAGCTAGCCTGGAACAGATTCACATTAGCTGTGCACTATGACTTAACCAGAGCAGTGCTTTTTACTTAGATCTTTGTCACTTCAGGCAGGCAATTATTCACAGGGTTAGAAAGCCTACTTCCGTAGCCTGAAGTACAGAAAATATACCTTAAATTTTCTACTTTAAATAAACAATATGGGGGATGAAAACTTGGATCTTTCATATCTAGGCAAATGCTTTCTGTCAAAATGTATTCATCCACATTGGACATTTAATTAAGGGGCATACACTAGAAATTGTAAGGCATTGCCTAACAGTGATTTTGGAATGCCTTAAACACCTAGTAGCTATCTTTCTGCACTGACTATAAAGAAAGACAAGGGTGACTGTTTCCTGACTGAGGAGAAGTAGTTGAGCAGCCAAAGCTAATCTTTGCCACCGGGATATTACAGGCATGTGCTTTAATTAATTTTTTATTTTCTATTTATTTAGTTATTTTAAGGTAAGAGATGGTTAAAGCACTTTTTATCCTTGACAGAGAATGAAAACAAGTGTCAACATCTAGATTGTTTCTCAGAAAAAAGCAGATGCTAATTCTCACCCACCTCTAACTACACACTCTGAAATGAGCTAACCTCACCCACAGAACACAACTGCTGCAAGAGTGCTTGCTTTGGTTTTTAATATGTATGTTTAAAAAAAGAGTTACATTTGAGATATAAAATATTATTGTCACCAGTATTCATTACATAAGTCTTGTGCAGTGAGACTGTAATGAGGAACGAGGGTTGCTTTGGGGGTGTCTAATTGAAAATTTCCATCTCCTAAAATTTTCAGATTTCTCTTATGATTTCAGATTTCTCTTACTTCTGGATTGCCAGCCTGTTAGAGTTCTTTAGGCAAGTGTCAATTCAAACATCTCTGTCATCCCTGATTACTTCAAGGTCAGCTTCCAAGGACATACTCAGCTTTAATTTCACTGTAATATTTTCATTTGTTTCTTTCTGTCTCAGATTATACATCGGATTTGCTTTACAGGTACATAGGAGGATGTTTCGGCACTTGTATATAAGGTGCTAAAAATATCTATAGACTCAAGATTTGAGTCCAAACAGACACTACAGAACTTGTTAGTTTTGGGTTTGTTTTTTTTTTTAACTTTTCTATCAGACAATGATGATTAGAACAGTAGTTTGAAGACAGCTTATGCAAGGCTTGTAGGCTATCAGCTAAAACCACAGAGTGAGGAGCGAGAGGTTAAGGAAATCGAAGAAGTTGCAAAAACATCTGGGGAAACACAATGTGGATTATTTTGTGACAGTGAAAAATTCATAGGTTTGCACTACTGAAAATGAAGCAATCTTATGAGTAATCTTTAAAGACGGACTGAGGGTGGAGTGGGATATCATGCTCATTTCTGTCAATGTACCACACAGAACAGGATTTTTAAGCATCTCACAATGTTTCTACACTTTTATATATTCCTAATGATATGTTTTATCAAGCTACCACAGGAATTTTCTGTCTAGACCAGGACAGTGAAAGTAGAATGCAGTGATGATATGCAGTGAGGATATATTTTAAAACTTACTATTTTCATCTGGAAAAAAAAAGTTCCTATTATTTTCCTACTAAAATATTCCCATTACCTGAATATGTGCGTCGCTTACTGAAAATTCTTCACAAGTTGAGAGTGGCAGTATCTCGCATTAAAGTTCGGTGTAAAATTTCCAGGACCATTGCTCTTTACAAGAATTTTGAGATTTCTTAGATCCAAACTTCATCTGTGCTACATCAGTTTCTCTAATACAGAATTTATCTACCTGGTCTGTACTACTGTTCCTGCTGTAATTGTTAAATCATTGACATGTGCCCCTGCAGGATGGTAGCATGACCCCTTAACTCATTAATGGGTCTCTGCTCTCCTTTTGCAGCTGATTTAAGCAGCAGTTTCATTGCTAATCTAAAAATGTTACAGAAGGTGGCATTTTTGTTATAATAACCTTAGTAACCCTCTGACAACTTCTCCAACTTATCTCTGAACAAGCTTTAATGTTTTCTGATGAATGACTGCACTTTTCCAGGACGGTAATGTGTGCTTATATAGATTTTTACGTTAAGATCTACTCCAGGTGCCCAAGAACTCAGTGGCAAAATGCCATTGACTTTATAGGTCAGGATTAGGTCCCTACGGCAAAGACAAAAAGCATAAAAAGAGAAGGAAAACTGCATTGCTTTGCTCATTTGCACAGCAGCCAAGCTGTGTTCACAAATGTCTGTAACAGAAAAATGTGTCCTCTCTCTCTCTTCATCGTGTTAGCAACCTCTAGACCAGTACCAAAGGACTCTTTTCCTTTCTAAATTCAGCTGAGAAATTTTTGCAAATTCTCTTAAATGAGGTGAATCTTCTTCCTTTGGCATAAAGCAATCTTTGGATTGTCTGCTGCATAGCAGTAGGCTATGCAGCAGACAGGCTGCAAGGCTCCTAAGGCCCCTAAGTTACGATGATTCATATTCTGGTATTATCTGCCCTGCTTTTATACTGGAATCATTGGTACTGCTGCATAACTAAAAGATATGCTATAGCTCAAAACGAAGTTATGGGAGTGATATAAAAGTTATTGGATGAATTTCTTAGGATTATGCATGAGGTAAAAATGGGTAGGTCATAAATTGTCCCTCTTGGCCCTAAAATCTATGCTGACAGTGACAGTAGAGGTACGTAAGCTTACCCAGTCATTGTCACTGCTTACATTTGCACATTAAGGTTAAAATGACGCTATCAATATTAATGTAGACTATAGACCAGATTTTCAAAAGAAATTAGCTTTTGCTTTGGCAATTAAAAAAGAATCTGGATTTTCATTAAAATTTGAGCACTTACCTTGCCATGTACCTTGCACAATCTAGTCACTAATTTTTGTGGACTTTTTTAAAAATATGGCTCTGTTAGAGCTAATTGCAGTTTTTATGGTTTTATAAACATATTTTCTGTCCTATGTTTCTGAGAGAAACAGAAATAAATGGAGATACTCAGCATGGCATTTATATGATAACTTTAGAAATCTATGCCCAAGCTATATTCTTTTTGAAGTCAATAGAAGGAAATAGGCATCTTAAGGGCATGACAAACTGATCCGCCTTGGACATCTACAGCAGCTTGTAATAAATGACATTGGTGATTTTTTTCTGAGCATCTAGCTGAATCATTTACATGTAGCGCTATATTTTGATCAGATGAATCCTTGCCTAATTAATTAACCCTACATCGAGAATGTAGGAATTCAAAAAGGAAAAAAAAGGTGAAAAAAATAAAGAAAATATTTATTTCCCTTTACTATTTCATTTGTAATAATCTTATGATAATATTAAATAGCATTTTGAACCGAAGTGCGTTGTGGAAATCAGGAGTGCCTGTTAAACCAGGGAATCCTTCACCTCTGAGAATACCAGCCAGAGACTTAGGTGATTACATCGCTCTTGGCTCTGCCACTGACTTTTTTTGTATCACTGAGCAAGTCAGTCGATCTTGCTGTGCTTCTTTTTCATTTATAATGCACAGAATAACATTTTTCACTGGGGTGCTGTCAGGATGAACATGCTCATCTTGTGAGGGACTCAACTACGATAGAGATGGAGACAAATCAGTACTGAAATGCAAATATTGTACTTGCTTTTGGCAATCTTTTTTTTTTTTTTTTAGAAATCACTCTTCCAAAAAGACTCGTTTATATCAAACATATTTTGTGCATCTGATTCTCTAAAATACATTTATTATTTTCATTAAGTTTGTTTGTTTGCTTGTTTGTTTATGATTTACCCAAAGTTCAGAACTTAAAACAATAATTTTCCATTCTTTTCTCTTTGTAGCTATCTGTCTACCAATTTGGATTTTTTTTTTTACTGTCTCTAAGACTTTCAACACATTGTTTTCTTGAACTTGTGCTCCTGGCAAGCCTTATCTGCTGACACTCTTCCTAATACTAAGCCTACCTACAAATCTTCCCAAAAAATAATCTGCACCATTAAATGGAATATACAGTTAGGAGATACTGTGAGGGCTCTGAGTTGACCAACAAACTCTTTAGCAACTTTTCCCTCTCTCCAGGTATTTGGCTGCCTGCGTTCAAGGTCAGAGCTGACTTTGTTCTGCCATATAACCTTGAATCAGTCTGCTTGTGAGAATGAGTGAGCTAGGAGAAAAAATTGAGAGAGTCCTCATCTAGGGCTTCTACCCACTTTGCTTGGGAGAAGCATTTAAGCTGTACATGGAATTTTGAAAACAAACAAACAAACAAACAAACAAACCTAAATGGTAATAGCAACTGCAAATGTTAATGTGAAACACTGCAAGACCTGAAGCCAGAAAGTGACTATGTAGGATAATGCAGAAAAACATTTTTTGACACCTGACAACTGAAACCAGTTGTGCCTTAAGACATTAGGGTTGGTAAAACATTGAGGAGTCCTTGCTACATTCCTACGGCACCCTAGTGTTTCGAATGAAAGCAGCTAGCATCAAACACAAAACCATCAGGTCCTAAAGTTCTGTTTACATAATAAAAAGAATTAAAACATTTGCATTTGGAACACTTGAGCTTAAAAGAATGTATTGTGTTACAATATAAGCAGCAATACATATGTTTAACAGTTTATTACATAGTGATTATTCGTACATTACAGAAAAACTTCCCAGAGGCAGCAGTTGCAGGAATAAAAAACAATAGTTAGGGTCCTGAATTAGAAGTGGGTATAGTGAGCAAGGATACACAAGCAGTTGACAGAGCTTTAGTAACTGCTTTGAAAATAGCTGTGTCAGGCCAATTTAGACCCTCTTTTATATCCAATATGCAAATTTCACAACTATGATAGTGAAAAATCCCTTTTTTATAGGTCATTGTTCACTAGAATAAAAAGGCTAAATCATGGTGTTTATTCAGGGAAACAAACCTTTCTTCCCCCAGCTTCTCACTTTGTCATTCCTTTTCCATTTGTGGATGATCAGCAGATTATTATAATTTCTGTTTAAAAAATATTTCTTATCTGGACAAACTGTGTACTATCAAAATTTGCTATTGAAGGTGGACAGTAAGAAATGTGAAAAAAAAATCCTATCCATGGTGATCATATTTAAACTGATACGCTTTTCTGATGCTGTTTGGCAACATTATTAAGTGTAACAGGAAAATACATTTATATTACGAGTCTAAGCTGTGTTTCCACCAGGGGGCTTTGCTGGTATAGCCAGTGTAAAAAAAAAAATAAAAAATAAAAAAGGAAAAAAAACTTTGTTATTCAGATCAGATTAATTTTTTCAATAAATTAATTGAAATGCTGATTAGCTCCCCTCCCTTTCCTCTGCTCAGAGAAAGCCCCAGGCTGGAGAACTCTGCTGTTGGGTGACCGAGCAGAAAGGGACAATGGGTTCCAGGGTCAGGGAGCGCAGCGGGAAGGGACCCAGCAGTTAGCAGTTAGCATTGTTCAGAAAGGGGAGAGAGTCCTGAGCTCTGCTCCTAAAACTGTTTGTAAAAGATAAACCATCATTGAAAACAAAATAGAAAACACTTGAAAACAAAAATCTTTCCTCCACCAGCTTTTCCTAGAAGATTTCTTATCATACTGGAGATTCTCTCTCTCTCTGATCCCCGAATTTTGAATCCCTTGTTGGACAGTATTTTAACAACAGAGACAACAAGCTCCTCCTTTTTTCCATCCCTCCTCCATATATGATGATATTTCATAGCCTCACTGTTAAGACAATTTCTCAGGGAATGGAACTTGTGAACCTGAGGCTCCTTAATCTGAGGAAGAAACTGAACTTTAATTTTTAGGCTATTATCTAAAAACTGGATAAAGTATCCTAAATAGTTTGAGGCCCTCACTTTGGTCATGCTTTAGATGTGTTCTGAGATGGTCTTTCTTCCTAGTCTTTGTGTGTGTTTAGGAGGGAGTTAGACTTCCGCCTGCTGAGGCTGTGCACACACTGAGTGAAGAAGCAGAACTCTAAGATAAAGCTATTCACTTTCTCCTCAGAAATGTCATCTTTCCTTCCTGGAAATTTTGTGGGAGGGGAAAGCATAATTTGCACATTCATTGGGAATTTCCACATGTTTGGCAGCCAAGTCAGATGAGTAACTTCAATTCAATTATCAGCTTCCTGATGTCATATAGGTACTGGGTGCACAATTTCTGGGATATCAGACTGACTGTGCATGCATCTGCAGTAATGACAGTGTTTGCATCTCCATTTCTATACTTGGGATTATTTAGATAGAAATCTGGGAACTGAGTTGCAGGTAGGAGTTTGCATAACCAAGGCTGAAGATATCCAGCCATGTGCAGCAGCCAGAGATTCTGCAGGTGTCTTCCTGAATCTCAGGCTGCTTGAAAGTCTTTACTTTTAGGCTTCTTTGCCACCTTAGGTTTCTGTGAAGCACTTACTACTGCATATAGAATGTTATATTTACCTTAGTAACTTCTTGAAAAGTAACATATTAAAATTCCTGTAAGCTTCAAAGAAATAATTTCACTTCACCTTATTTAAAATTGGTTAGTGACCCAATGACCACATATAATTTGTGAGGATCTTCTGTTCAACCACTGAAAGCAGACAGATTAAACAAAATTGCATGGAAATAGTAGAAGATAGGAGAAAGGGAAAGAAATAAAAAAGAGAGAGCGTGACTCATGAGTAATCCTTCCTGATGCATAAGATTTTCTATTGTGTAGTACCAGAGTAAAAAGTAAGATATTTCTCTAACATGGGTGAATTTCAAGAATCCCAGGCAGTTTTCTAGACCTGTGATGAAATCTATCATAGTTTAAGTTCAGGTGATGTAGGTATAGAACGAAGGTGGTGGAATAGTACCAAAGCCTCTAGGCTGGAGGGACCCATAAACAAGCTTATAAAAGCTGGGGAAAGACAACTTTTGAGCCGTAGTCATGAAACTGAATAGATGAACCAAATAACATGTTTTATCCCAGAGAAAGCACAAAAGACTTTAGTATCTTTAAATGTAAACTGATATGTTAGATTCAGATTCTTATAAAATACATGATTATGTTAATATTTCTGCAAAATTGTCTGATGTTTCCATATTTCAAATAGAGAGAAATACAAACCTTTGCTTAAATGTATTTCATTTGATCTTATAAAGTGAGTTTCTGTTCAGAGAGTTCAAAATGCGGTAAAAGCTTGAATGCAGAAATTACACTTTGGAGTTTGAGTACGCACTGGAATTCACCAAATTCATAGATAAAAGAGAAATTTATGTTAAATCCTGAAGGAGCCATATGCTCTGAGGATCTTCTCATATACTTTGGGAAAGAAGAAAAAAAAAGGTCAGAATTGATGTACCATGGCAAGGAAACCTCCATAGATGCCGGATAAGAATTACTGAGGGAGTTGAATTTATGACTTCAGTACTGTCAAGTTGAGCCCCAACTGTGGCAATAATTCATGCACTACTGAGGTACTCATAAAGGGCTTCAACAGAACTATCCTGGATAAATCCAAATATTTGCACATTTTCCTAAACAACAAGCTTAGGCATATGCAAGCTGTATATATCTTATTTAACTTAAATATTTTCATTTAGAACATCACCAACCACCCTACCACAAAATGACTAAAACGTAAATCCAACAAGCACTCAGGATACACATTAGAGCGACTCTAATCAATTCTATTCACATGATTAAAAGTAAATATTTTTTGTCTTTGTAAGATATGAACCTAATAATAAAGCATTTGTGTTTCACCTCAAAGGTCTGTGAATATGAATCTACTCATAAATAAAATAAGGTGGATGTTATGTAGTACAAGTACACAGTAAAATGAGTATATAATGCATTGTACAAGCTGAATCAGTGCTCAGATAGAGCTTTGGCTGCATTTTTCCATGTCCAAACTTTTTTTAAAAAGGAAAAATCAAGATTTTTATTTTTCCTGATGAAGATACCCTACTTTTCCAAGAGAATGATTCCTTCTTAGTAGACTTAAACCTTTTCTATGCAAGAAAACTGCACAAGTTCTAAAAGAATTTTCTGTTGCAAAATAAATTAAGACTCTGTAACTGAGCGATGGTAGCTGAATGATGTGAACACGTTTTGATTATTGCCAATGTGAAGTAAAACCTGCTGCTTTAGCATACTAGAAATAATTATCTTCACTTTCTTTTAAAATGTGTTTTACTCTGTGTTTGCAATAAATTAAGAACATGCACAAGGTTGATTCTTGCACCTCAGCAAATTAGTAATAAATTATAAAATCTCAGGCACTTGATTGTAATGTAAATTTATACAAGGAATTTTAAAAGCAATTTAGAAAAGTCCCCAAAAGGTGTAAATCTGGGTTATTTCTCAACCAAATTAGATTATTTTCTTTGAACTTTCAAATTTTCTCCTAGAGCTGATGCTTTAGAGTTTTATTTTAGAAGGTATAATAAGGAAATACTGTAGGTATGCCAGAAGCATACATCAGAAAGTGGTATGTGAATGACAGTATCCAAAGCAGGTGGGTATAATTCTGATTTCTTTGAGGTCAAGGTCAACAGTTCAGCTGACCTCATGGGAGCTAAGATTTCAGAACAACAGAATACAAATACCTATTCACAAACTAGGGTAGCATAGAGAATGTGACTGAAACACCCGCAGATTAAAGAAAATAAGGAGTGGATATTACTGTAACTTATATCTCTAGCTCTAGCCAAGAAAAACAAAATAATTAATAGGAGATTACAGAAGCAAGGAAAAGTTATATTAGCTTTTGAAAATTAATTTTATAATGACAATATCACATTACCGTAATATTAATAATGATAATAATAATAATAATAATAATAATAATAATAATAATAATAATGGAGGTTAGATAGTTCTCCAGAAGACCTGTCAAACTTGACTAATTGGCAAAGAAATATCGTTATTCACATAGTCACATTTTGACATATCTTCTTATAGTTTTGAAGCAGACAGACAAGGACAGTAAATGGTGGTTATAGTTCATTTTCCAACTTTAAACATTTTAATGTATTATCTAAATTTTCTGGAAATCTTGTAGGTAAAGTGTAAGTATATATAAATCCTTAAAGTTTACTATTTTAAATTAGTTTTCTGACAGAAATGGTGGTGAAGGGATACAAACCATACTAAAGTAAACAATATCATAGATTATTGTAATAGCGTTCCTCCTTACCAGCTAACTCATTTTGAAACGTCTCATGACATTGTTAATAGGCTCACTAATCATCTTGTGAATATGATGAACTTTTATATGTTTTTATTTTAAGTGAAATAAAGCAAAGAGTAGAAATGTTTTATTCCTGTTAGAACAACATCGTATCTTCAGTGAGGTTAAAAAAAAAACAACAACAACAAAAAAAGATGAGAGACAAAGAGAATTGTAGAGAGAAAAAAGAAAGAAGCAGAATAGACATCAATAAAAACTGAAGTTCATAATGGAGAGAAATATAAGTAAGAGGAAAGATAACCAAAGGCAAAGAAAGTAATGTAAAGAAAGTAATTTAAATAGAGTGGAATATGGGAGGGGAAGGCTGCCATCAAAATAGTGTTTGATGGACAGAAAAGTAATGAAGATGGGTATATGCTGCAGAAAGAAAATCCAAGGGATCCTCCCAAAATTTAGGGGGCTGAGGTCCTTAAAGTATGTATTTAGCAAGAAAAAAAGGGGAGGTTGTTTATTTGTTTCATCAATAATGAGAAACAGCATATAAATGTATGCAAGTAAAATCACTGACTGCCCCTTGAAATGTCAGTTCCATGCCATTCATTTATCCTGAGAGGTAGAAATCCTACCTTTTTGTATTTTCTTTTTTTTTCCCAGGTTTTATTTTTGAGATATGTTCAAAATAAACTAGAAAGGGGAACCGTGTCTAGGAGTGATGAGGCAAAGAATACCAGTGGACAGTCTTCTGCCTGTAGTGAAACTGAGAGGTGTTTAATTTGAGATGCCGTTTTTCCTTTTTCCTCCAACTTTACAACCTGGGACGCAGACTTGCAGTGCTGTTCAGTATGACTTGCAGCATTCAATGAGGATCAATATCATTTCAGGAAACCTTATGTCCACTAGCAACAAAAATCTGCAAGGTCAACTACAAAGTGTCTACCTGGCTACATGATGACTGCCTCTAGTTGATTAATGCAGTCAACTTAAACTATTGAGATGTAAAATAAAGTAGTTGGTATAAATTCTGTTTCACCCAGAGGCTATCATTTCAAAGTCATTCCTGGCACCTAATACAACACAGAAATTGAAAAAGTTGGAACCAACAATTTTTCATTTTGAAATGTCTTCTTTAAAGTTGGAGGATACATATTTAATGATTCACCTGAAGCTAGAATCTTCTATTTTATGTTGCAACAGTAACTAATTTATAGTGGCATTTAGGATTTAAGATACAAGAGAGTAGCTCTGATTAGAATGAAACCTTTTTAATTTGGTGTAGTCTTGTCATAAATTGTATTCCTGTGTCTAATTATGGCTCAGAATTTCAGGATATTTAAGTAGATGTATTTGTGGTAATTTATTAATGGCTGTAACAAATGTGATCTCTGCTTTTAGTATTTCTGATTAAATACTCTTCTGACGGAAACTTAGATATCATATATAGTGTTAAAATGGGTGGATCTTAGTAAAATTTTTATTTGAATTAAGGTGTAGAATGAAAATGATTCTTTTTCTTTAAAAAGATAGAGATAGCAAATAGTGATTATTAAAGAATTAGAGATATATGTAAAGGTCAGAAATCCCTATGACCAAGTTAGAATGGCATTAAGAGATTAAAATGTACAGTTTCAGTGCATGCATATCGAAAATGTAGAAGAGAAAGAATTCATATTTGAATACAAATGGGGAACTTTTGCCATTGTAATTCTGCTTCCATTGATAAGCACTCTCAGCTCTGATACAAATAGCTCACGTCACTGGGTTCAGACATGAAATTAATGCTTAACTTCTACCTCATCTGTGTAAATTTCCAAGGAAGAATGTATAAACCATGTTTCTTCACAGTTAATCCTCTTACTTTTCTACAGATTCCACAAAACTTCTTGTGTGGATAAGGGAAACATTCTTCCGGTTTTTCAAAGTATTGCTGGTAGATGAAAATTTGTTGTGATTCCTGCAGACTGCTTTTCTATCTTGTAGGTGATTATTGATAAACTGAATTTTTAAAGGTGCTAGACATCCAAAATGACACAAAATTCAACTTAAGTATATTTGAGAATTCAGTCATAAGTACACAATGACATTCATAGGAATGTGTTCTTCAAGCAATAAGGACATGAATGACAATTTTCCTTACTTTTCTAAAAGAGAATTCTTGCTGTAAAGTTTTTTCAGACTTCTAATGAGGAAATTAATTTAGTCCAGTTGCAGAGCAATGAGGAACTACCTGTTTTTCTATAATCTTCAACTCATTTTTTTCCTCAGGAATATTTTTTTGGCATTCTCTCTCTCTCTCTCTCTCTCTCTCTCTTTTTTTTTTTTTTCTTTCTTTCTTTTTATTAATCTTTTTTATTAGTCTCTCTTTTCCTGGACATGGACTTTCAACTGCTGGCAGAGACACTTCCTCCTAATTATGACAAAGTACTTTACAATCTTAGCACATACAACCATTAAAAACAAGAGGTGCAGTATAAAATATTGCTCCTGTAAAATCAAAATATATTGGCCTTCATTGGCTATGTTTCAAAAATAGTAAAATAAATACCAAACTGCTTGAAGTTAAGATGGCTGTAGGAAAAATACATGAGAAAAGACTTTCTTTCTATGAAATTGTTCTATAAATTTGTTAGAATAAAGCAGAATAAATTTTTGGTATAAAACACTGTGACTGAAAAAAGAGGTGCTACATGCAGATGAGCATCCATACGGGCCGGGTGGTGAGATGTGCTGTAGGCCAGAAAGTCACTGGAGTTTGTGTTGTGGATAAGGCACTTTCGCAGCATCCTTTCATTTTGTCTCGGACTGTCCAGGCGGAAACTAAATATTTCATCTCATCCCTTAGGAGATCCAAGGATACACCCACTAGCCTAACATACTTTCTGTGTCTTCGTCTTCATCTAATGTTCAAAGCTGAGGAGCAAATGATGACTAGCATGATGGCAAGACAGTGCTCAGTTCAGTTTAATTATCTGAGACTGCTGGCATGGCATTATGGTCCCGACATATAAGAAAGTGACAGCTGCAATGCAGATAAAGCGGCATTTGAGGATTGAGCTCATGTGCCCGTTTACCAGTGCTGATAGATGCTGATCTGGGGATAAACTGATATGTATCAGTACTGAAAAGCCAACTCTGCTATTGCTTGCATTTTCTCAAGGAAAAATCAGGAAGTTCCTCCCCCCTACTCCAAGCTGTGTCTTAAAATGTCTCACATGACCCTGAAAACTCTTTTATTTAAAACTTTCTTGTGTTTGAAGTTTGCAAATATGCACAAGAGAGAAAGATCTCGAAATTCAAGAAGCTGAATGGCTGCTTAAAAGTTAACTATAGACTTACGTTAGCCTTTTAGATCTCCAGTTAGATAGCGTATAAGCTGTCTGTAAGTATGAAACACAGATATGGCGAGTTATTAAAGGTGAAACGAATCCAAGGAAAAATTTCATAATAGGCACAGAGTTTGTACCAGAAAACTAGCAAATGTACATAAAGAAATAAATTTAAGATGAAACATTTAATGCATGTATATCTGAAATATTTTTAAAACTCTAACTTAAAATTCTTTCCATGTTTCCTTTCTTTCCTTTCTCTCCTGAGTGTCTGTAGGGAATTCACTTTCTTAATTATGAACATCTCTGAATTGCCTTTTATATTCAGACATCAGAAATGAGTCATAATCTATATTTTAAGTTCTCAAGAGGCAAGGGAGGGGTGAAATAAATTAAGTACGACAGAATAGACAGAGATGGGGTAAGTTATTATGTTATATATATGAGTCATATCCTATTGAACTGATCAAACTGGCTACAGATCACTTGAGAAAGAACAGATGGAAATGAAAAGACTCTTGCAATGAATTATCTATATATATGCATATATTATATATACAGACCGTATGTCTTTAGGAGCATGTTCATAAGGTTAATAGAAAGCAACATCAACAAAAACTAGAATATTCAAAAAAGTGGCCAGAGAGGAGGTTTGGCTTGGAGCTATTTGATATCATCAGCACTGTAACAAAAAACCTAAATGTCACTATAATTTTCCTTCATCAATTATTGTGCAATCTTGTGTTATCTCCAAGTTTGCACTCTTCTTCATTATAAAACTAATATTTAATAACCAAAATTACATAGCTACCATAGTTTGCACTAGAATCCAGTGAAACTTATCACCTCAATCTGTAATAATACAAAAGAGCTGCTAATAGAAATTATACCAGAAAGTTTATCTACATGGCAAAAAAAAAAGTAATGGGAAAAACAGAAAGATATTTTTATTGTGAAAAAAGGGTAAATATATGGATTAGGAAACTGTAATGAAAAGATCAGTATGTTCAAACATGAAAGCAAACCATGACAGAAGAAAATAATACTTTGTATATGAAAATGGTTTAATAAGGTTCTTTCTGCAAAAGGGGGTCTAACTTGGTAGCCCAGTGGTTAGGCATTCCGACTGGTGAAGAATAGGCCTAAGTTTTTGCTCCTGGTACTGTTTATGCATGATGTATATTATGCATATGTATTTTTATATTTTATATATGTATATATGAATGCTCATATTTTATATTTATGGCAGTCCATGGTTAAACAAAAACAAACAATTAAATAATCTAGATAGATGTTCAGGAGAAGCAATCGGAAACTTAAAGGTAGTCCAACAGAGCTTTTTTAGACCAAGAATTTCCACAATCTTTTATGGTATAGTACTTCTTCGGCAAAAAAAAGACTAACCTATCACAGGAGAGGAGCCGGAAGGCAAATGTTGACTGCTCTTTTCTCAGCTAGAGAATTATTTGTTAAATTTAAGGATTAAAGACTCATCATGCCATTCTAGCCTTTAACTCTAAGAAAAAGGCAGTACATTGAAAATACATTGTGGCTTTTTTTGTGTGTGCGTCTCTCCATTGCGCTCTCAGAAGTGTACTGTTATCATTCTCTTGCACAGAGTCCTTTCTATAACTCACTGAGAAGTGGAAATCAAAACAAGGTTTTAAATTAGTCAGAACAATACCATGTGAACTAAAATTAGGTAACTCAAATATTCCTAGTTCAAGATTATTGTTGTTTGAATTAAAAAGTAAAATATTGTTATATTAAACATTTTTATCTGGTCATTGAAGCTTTGTGCTTTGCTCACAAAGAAGACTTTACATCTGTTGATTACATTTCCAATGCTTAGGATAGTTCTTACAGAACAGCGGCAAATTTATCCAATGAAGTATAAAATTTATAAAAAATATAAACAGATAAGCACCTTAAGTAATATATTTTTATACATATAAACACACATGCAACTATATATATAAACTTATAGAAATAATTTATTGATGTAGCGTGACGTAAGTCATACAACACTGGAGGTTACCTTGAGACTTACACTTCCTTAATTTTTACAGATATTGTGAATGACACTAGTAGGTATCCTAACAGCATATTAAAGAGGTTACACAAATTACTCCGGATAAAAAATTTCTGCGTGCACATATTTAGGGAAATAAAACTACAGTAACACAGGAAAATAGATTTCTAACAATTAAATTGCCAAGACTAAGGGAATAGCATACATTTCTGCTACAGGCAAAGCACTGAAGGAAAACATATGTCATCTTGAAGACTATTTCAGGTTTGAGGAAAGCAAAAAAACCTTAGCCATCAAATTTAGTAAAGGACACAGGGAAAAATTACTCTTCCAAGAGTCTATCTCGATGTGAATAACTATAAAATAATAATTTGGTTTATTAAAAAGAAAAATAAAAATGGAGTTAAATTGTAGTACATGCACACCTCCAGAAGATATGAATACTGGGGAGTAGCTGAAAGAAGACTTGGTGTGCTGAATAGCTAATCATGAAAAGAAAACCCTCCAGCCTATTTCAACAGTAATTGTCTTTACTAATCATACGTTAAAAAGTCTGCTTACCTCTTTACTGTTAGGTACAGATTAGATTTCTAACAAAGTTAAACTTCCAGAACTTAAGATGCCAATCAAGTGAATTGCTTTCAGAAATAATCAGTCCCATTGCACTTTCATAGAAAGCAAGTACTAAGGGGAGTGTGTGCACGTGCGCATGTGCGTGTGTGTGTGTGTGCGCGCACACATGTGTATGTGTGTTCATATGTATGTAAGTACGTATGTATGTCAAGGTTTTGCAGCACGTTGAAAGAACTATAAGTGAATAAAAGTTCCTATGGAGCTATACCTTCGTGTTTTTCGTTTCAGTACCTTGTTGCAGCCAAACATTTCTTTTCACACAGTGCATGTTACATGCATTATAGGGGCAAAGAAGTTAGAGATGTTGGGTCATCCACTCCTGGTCTTTCTGCCATAGGACGTGGGTCTTTTTCATACATTTATGTGTGCTAATAACTTTTGTGCTAGGGCTTTGTCCTTGTTAGGACTGCTTTTTGTAAAGCTGCCTCTGAGTCAAGAGAACTGACTACCAGAGGTTTCTCAATGTATCCTGAGTGCCATGAGCAACGCCCATAAGCTGTCAAGGGTTATTACGGACTTGTGTTCACCTATTCCTTAAGGTGACGTGGAAGACATAAGTCACTGCAGTCGTCTCTCTATCGGGACTATTTGAGGTCTTTGGGAGGAAGTCTAATCCTCCCTTTGCGTTGTATTTAGAAACTACACTCCCAATAAGAAATTCTGGATTCTATTCCAGGATTCAGGCATCCAGAAAGTGTGTTTTGAAAACTTTAACCCTTGAGTTCCAAAATCTTTTTTGGATTCAACTTCTGTACTAGGATATTTTCTTTTAAAGCATCTAGAACACCTTAATATGCTTAGTAATGTTAATAAAGGCTGGCCACATTTTCATATTCAAAGTGGATATGTATTTGCCATTCATTTCATTCCTTCCAGCCTTATTTTTTTCAACTTTAAATTGCAATAATCAAATACTCTTCTAGGAACATCATTCTTGTAATAAAACGTAACGAAGAACTATATTCACTTTTACTATTAAATACACATACAGTCGTGGCTTTTGCCTTATAGTGTATTATCCCTCTCTTTTTTTATGAGGCAAATAAATACAGTTGGAGCATAGAGGAATCAAAAAGAAGCTGATAGATTATGAATAATATTACAATTTGTAGATCAACATAGGAAAACAAAGCTTCATTTTATTCAAACTGAATAAGGAAAGTATCTAAAAGTGTCTGCTCATTCTAGGTGTTGTAATTAAATGAATCTCCAATGAACAGAAATTATGATGTAATATCTGCTATAGTCAATGGAGACCTAGTCACTGTAGTCAGCTCCACCTTAGAGCAGCGTTGAGCCCATCCTGATGTACACATGGATAGAACAATGTAGCTGGGTCATCATCCAGTGCCATTTTTATGTCACTGGGTAAGGTGACTCCCCCCAAAAGGTATTGAACTCTTATAGATCCTGTGAGTTTTCTGCCAGCCCCACATAGATGCAGTGGGATGTTCTAAGTGCCGCTGCAGTCTTTGATGGCTTTAACTTGACCAAAAGAATCTAGTTCTTATCACCGAGAACAAAAATTAGTTCGTACCCTGATTCCAAATAGAAATACATATTTTATCGAAAAAGCATACGTGCTGCAACTTTTAGAATTTGTTTATAGAAAATAAATGTTACTGTTTTGTCAACTCCTTCCCTATGTTTTTAAATCGTTTCTAAAAAGTCTTCCACTCTTCCAAATCCAAAGATTGGAATTGGTGATCATCATCTCAAATTCTCCCCAGTATCATGACTTTCCTATGAAATTCTCATTGGCCCCACATCCGCCAAATCTGCTGTGGGATTATCAGTGATGTCCCTGGAGTGTAACTGAGCTATATTGCAAAATAACTTGCTCTAAGAAGGAATGTGTTGATAACTTGACACAAATATGTGAAGGATAGGCTAATGCTTGAATGCAAATGTATGTCACTTGCATTGAAAGCTACATGGAGATAAAGATTTATGACAGATGGTAAACTTTTAATTGGATCTTGTTCAGGAAATAAAAACACCAAGCATCTGTGGTCAAATCACTAGCTAAATAATTATCAGTGAATTCGCACACCTACAATAAAACTGGAAGTTTCTTCCAACTGAAGTTTGGCAGTTTCAGTTTTGAAAATGATTTCTCTTTTATCAAAATATACTAATCTGGAATCTGTGCTCCCTGACATTGAGTTTTATCTGTATACTACATTCTTCACTTACATGAAAATCTTATATCAGCAAACATAAAGCCATGAAATAATGTGAGTTAGGATCTTCTACAGTAAATCAGGTGTAAATCAGATTTCAGGTGTAACTTTCTATTTAAATGGTACATTTATTTTAAAAATGTCTTAAACAGCTGATCTAGATGGCAAACCAGATGCTATCAGTTGAAAATTGCTAGGAACTGCTAAAGATCATTCAATTTCTTATGAAAACTGCATATTTAATGTCACTTCATGTGATAGACACAATTTTAATACTCAGTTTGCAGCGAAGTTCAGTTTCAGGCAAATATATATAAACTGCCGCCTGCGTAAAGTGATTTAGATCAAGCCAATATAATACAGGTTGTCTGTTTTTTTGAATATAAAAATATAAAAATATCAGAACATACAGATATCTTATAAACTTGCCTGGAATGTAGGGTGGGAAAGGGGGAAACCCACCACAGGGCTCAGGCAGTCCTGGGCCAGGCAGAGAGGGCAGCAGCCGGGGTGCAGGGGAAAGGGGAGGTTTGGGGTCCCAGAAATGCCCCTCAGGGCAGCTACGGCTTCAAGGTGTGCTCAGGCTGCGGATTGAATTCCATAACACATACAAACAAATAAAAATACTTGTGCTCAGACTGCTCACAAAAATCAAATATTTGTATGTTTTGTCCATAGTAAGCTTTTTATGAAGAGAACTACTTCCTTTGTATTTGAATAGCTGCTTTATATTGTGGCTTCAGTCTTGACAGAGAACTGGGGATAGTTCCATAAAAATAATTAATAAAAAATAAAAATAAAAAATGCCAAGTTTAGTAGCTAGTATGAAGCCATCTGAAATGAGTATTTTAATAAAGCTAAATTCTTGTTCTGTGGAGAAATCACTAGTGACAAAAGACTTAAAGAAATATCTTCTTTTTTTTTTTCTTTTTTTTGTCAGATTTCAGTGGATCTTAAAAGCACATGGAGGTCTTCAGGGTACACACTTTTCCTAATTTTCCTATGTGGGATATGATATTTAGCAAAAAGTTGTGAATTAGCCTTTTTGAATTAGTAAAGCACAATCTAAGTTCAATCAAAGTATTATAATTTGACAAGATTTTTTTCATCCTTTTTTAGTTTAATATTCTTATGCTGTAATTAACTATGAAAGTTCTAATCTTCTACTTCTATTTCTTCTTTTAATTAGAGATGGAGCTTCTCTTGTGGATAGGTAAATGCTTTACGCATATAGCATATATGCTGGTTACAGAAGACAGTTCTCTTAAACAAGAGGACTAGGACTTGAACTTATGCTTGAGTGCTCACCAGAGTTAAAGAAATCCCAAGGTTATTCACTGAAAGAGAGAGAGAGAAGAGAGGGAAGAGGAGAGGAAGAGAAGAAGAGGAAGAGAGGGAGAGAGAGATCAAAAACTAGCAAACTCATTAGGACAATTAGAAGATTGCACCCATAAATTAGGACAAGTGGTTTTCAATAGAGATTATTGTGAGGATAACCTTAGCGGGATGGACAGGATGGTGATTAGATTAAAGAAGACCAAAAGAAAAGATGTCTGAAAAATTAATGTAACAACATTAAGATATTATACCAAATTCACACATAGGACTGAGGAAGCGATTATTGCTAAAAAGGAAGTAGAAAGAGGGAAAGAGTGATTGGTGTAAGTGTAGTAAGAAAGAAAGAAAGAAAGAAAGAAAGAGAAAGAAAGAAAAGAAATCCTGGTCTTTGGAGTAGAAAAATCTTGGAAATGTTCTATTAAGAAGAATATGATGGGCAGGCTAGAAAAGGAGGAGGACTAATTCTGAGAATAATCTGCTTATTATTTTGGTTTCTTGCTTTGAATATGGAAAAGCTATCTGTAAAATGCATCACAAAATACTGAGCCAGAACAAAGCAATGGAAAGGTTAAAAAGAGGTCTAAGTGTAAACCTGTTTGCAGTCATTAATAAGTACTGGAAACCACAAATATGTGTCTGAAACATAGATATGCATAGTACGTTAGAAGTAACGTCCTCAAACGTGAAGCTGTTCAGACTCAGACTCGTGTCGTCTTCTGGGAAATTATGTTTTCCTATCAAGGTCCTCTGGGAAATGGTAGATCAGAATTCAACCACCATTTGGGACACATGGCTTTTATTTAACATTTGGATTGTAGAGACTATGCAAATGATCACTAATTGCTCTCTGGAGAGAGGAATGTACCCTTTTTGATCTATGCATTTATCCTGTTCATTCTTCTGAGAGTATAAAAACATTGGATGAATTGCACAGCATGTGGTTTTGAACAAAGGTTATGAAAGAGAGGATGCATGCAACTGAGGAATATAAAGTATATCTCAAATTCATATTATTCAGATTTATATATCCATATATAAAAACATCATTGAGGAAAGATTATGTGATGCTTTTGACTGCACAACATAGCAATTTCTTTTGATTCAACATTTTGCATTTGCACTGACAAAATGTTTATAATCTATTATTTCTCAGTGGGTATAGTCAGTTGAATATAAGATATATGTTCTGAATCTAAATTCTGTGGCTAACATTTTCAAAAATATATTAGCCTGCAATTTTCTCAAAATCATTCCAAAGACTGAAAGCCACAGGCAAGAAGCAGGCAAGAAACAATCATTCACCCAAAACACAGTAAACATTAGAACTGTATTTCATAACCTCATAATATAAAATAAGTTTAGTACTTTACAGTCCTCCCACTCACAACGTTGTTTACATGCTAAAATTACCATTTATCATTTAATGCTAAAACTAAGCGCTGGCTAACTTAGGAAACAGGTGTATCGGGAAACTGAAAGCCTTCAAAGTTATGTTAAATTGCTAGGCTCTTTTCTTTGTTTGTTTTTAAATATACAGGCAAAAGTCTGTAAATATTCAAAATGGCATTATCTATTCATTCTATGTCTCACCATTTTTAAAATGAAGCTATTTGGTGCTCTCTTCTCCTATAGCAATACCAAAATCTCTTATGCAATATTCTACTGTCTAAAATCTAGGCAGTTCTCCTGTGATGATCTGTAATACAACTGAAAGGAAACCATCTTGCCCCTGTGGACACAAAGAAATCTACCAAATTAATGATTTCTACTTTAACAGCTTTATGCCTTTCTCACAGATATTGAGAAATTTTCTTATGAAATAGTCAATCTTTAAATGTACACAAGCTTCACAGTTACTAGGGTAAATTAGTTATGAAAATTCCATTACCCTAAAGGAAAATGACATTGACCTAGCATGTGATCATGTAATTAAATTAAGCCCCTCAGCTTCAATATTATACTAAAAATATATGAATATATAGTAGGAGATGCTCTGGGATTGAACAAGTCTGGGAATTACAATTAAAAATTCTTAGCTCCCTAAAACAGCAGAAATTTGCTGGTGTATAAGAAGAAAATTTAACTCTAAAGTACTATGACCAGCTTTTATTAAACTTGTAAGTGTAACATTGTCTGTTAATGTTAATATAACAATGAGCAGGTCCTCAGCTGCTGTAAATTATCTTAGTCTCATTGAGGACAATGGAAGTACAGTGATTTATGTGAGCCTAGAATATATCCTCAGGGCTTTGTGATCTTGTATGTATCTATCTACGGAGCTCTAAATAATACTTTTTAAATACTAACAGAAAATACATTTCACCAAGGATTTTGGACAGCTACGGCTTTGAAAGGTCATGTCGGGTCCTATTCAGGGAATAGATAGAGGCATAATTCCCATTAGCATTTTCATAATCAGATTATTCCTCGGAAACTCCAGGAAAACAAACGTTTAGTTTCCTTATCCTTCATGTATTCTCACAGATGGAAGAAAAACATCTGTCAGCAGGATAGCTTACAAGCATATATTTCGTCTACCCATTTTCACTTTTACTGTGATGATTCACTTCAATCGAGATCAAAATCCGAATCACATTCTGGAAAGAGAATTATCTGAAATCATCAAAGAAGTAGTTGTGGCCTGTTCATTCCAGTCTTCCCTCCACTTTATTGAGGGGGAGAGGGGAGAGGTTGTTTTTCCAACTACAAGAAGGATTATTTTGTTCGGCATTTCAAATTAGCTTCTGGTCAACCCACATCAGAAGGAGACAGAAGTACTTGCTTTGGACAAATCAATAACCCAGCTCTTCAGTGAGTCAAATGCCTTCAACGGATATAGAAACTAGTTGACATAGCTTTCTGAAACAGAAGTAGCTGAAAGGCCTTCATACCACTTTATAATAACTCAAAGGCGTATCTCAAATTCCAAATATATCATTGTATTCATTAAAATCATTAAAATGGTCATTGTTAGCTGACCAAGACTTAGCTCCTGAAAGTTTTTCACATCTAACTAATGACTAAACTAAATGAAGACTAAAATTAATAATACTCTGGGTCATTCTGAACATATTTTGGTTATACTTTTCTGAACCTGAAACTCGTTGGCACAACTGAAATACTGACAAATGGAAAAGCCTGCTCATGCAATATTTGTGCATCAGCCAAATCTAACAGACTCAGATATTTTGAAATTTTTATTCACCATTAATTTCATAAGCATCAAATTAATGTTCTCAAATTCTGTCTTCAGTAACCAATAGTTTCACTGTGGATTGTGAAATTGCTCGTAAGTTATTCTGAAGGAGTAAATATGTGCTGTGTCTTTAATGTACCAGTAGATATATTTCCATTTTCATCCTAAACCTCATCTCCCACTTTTCCAGGCATGTAGTAATATCTCTTTCTTCCTACTGTGGGCTTGTGCAAAAGTACATGATTGAGTCCAATACTGTAATGTAGATTGCCATACCTGTAAGTAAATCTAATTTTAATGTAGTAATAAACTGGATCAAAAACCCAAATGCGATCCATTAACCCTGCAGAGTCTGGCAGTACAGCCTAGAGTCTAACCAAAGCGGGTTACCTATAAGCAAGAAAAGAGGAAAATGGGAGTAGCTAGAAGAGAGCCTTTTCAGGAGCTGTGCTCAGAAGAGGTACAGAAGCCGCTAATGGCACGTTCACTCTGCAAGACTGAGTGACTCCCTGTCTCTTCATCAGTAATCTTTCTTTCTCGTATTATGACCAGCAGCGTGTGCCAGGGTTTACGTTCCTTTCCAGTTGGTGGTGTAAGTCCAGGAATGCAATTTCACGTTAGCACATCTCACTGCTTGCTCGTCTAGCTTTCCACCTCTCTTCCCACACCAAACATGCAGATTGCTTATGCCACAGCTCTCCATCAACTTTTGTGTACTGTTAGGAGACTGACAGATGTTGTCAAAAAAGAATTTCATATAGGATGGACAACGCTAAGTAGATGTGATTTGCTAAATGTGGCTTTTGTGGGGACATAGGGTTCCAGACAGAGGGAGGAAGCAAAGGAGTAAGGAAAGAAAGAGGAAGCAAAACAACAAAACAACCTCCTTCACTTACAGCATGTTTTGTTCGTTCTTATTAACGCTTTAACTTACCTGTGTAGGAACAAGTTCTGAAACTTGTTTAATTGTATTTCACTGGGAATACTGCTAAAGAAAGATACACAAAATATTGACAACATTGTTAATGGATTCAAAATTTTTCCAATAATATAAGTAGAGATGGACAAGCACTTATTTTAGAAATCATCTTTGCTTTTGAGGGCTTTAGTAGGGGAGGTAGTTAAAAAATAAAAATAAAAAAATATACTGTGCATTTTATTTTAAAGACCATCCCGTTGAGTTTTCTTCACCTCAAAAGCAGCTACAGCGCAGGTAAACTTAAAAACAAATGGCTGCATACAACAGTGCAATGGAATCAGAAAAGATAAAAACTTTTCTTCTAGTTTTCCCAAGTGAATGAGATTTTTTTAATAAGTCTTAGTAATGGTTCTGAATTAGACAGAATTGTTAGCAATAGATTGATACAGGATGAGAAGCACCCCCCACAAATGCATACCTCTCTCCCCTCCAAGCCTTCTACTCTCCTTCCTGTACTGTAGAATCCAAATTAAGGACAATTAGGAAAAAAAGAAAAGAAAAAAGGTATAGTATTTCTAGGGTTTATAATCTTCTCATCTTTGACATCTGTTGAACCTTCCTGTAAAAATAAAAGTTTTAGAAATGGCGCTTTCATTTCTTATTTTGTCTATGGTCCTTTAAGAGCATTTCCTTCACCTTTATCTCAATTTTAGTTACGTTTATTACACAAGAAAGGAGGGGTACCACCTCCTCTGCCAGTAAATGACTAAAATAATTGCAAATCACTTGGAAAGGATATATGAAAGATGATCAGATGGTGACAGTTTCTAATTCTGTAATTTATAAAAACTAAGAATTGTAGCAGTGATTTTAAATACACCTTCACAGCTTGTTAACCTTAGAGAAGAGTTAGCTCTGTGGGACATCCTCATTGTTGATTTTAATGACATATCCCTAAGAAGATGATTGTACTCAGAAGTTTGATTTTTAGGAGAGATTCTGCACACCTGGAAGAACAGGTGGTGATGATCATTTCTGCAGTGCCTACTGATAGCAGAAAACAACCGGATTTAAAATATATTTTTTAAGTTATGGGCTAAAACACAATTTACATGGCTCAAACTTTGTGGCGTTTGTCAGCAAAGTAGAATATAACATTCTACAAGGTATCTTTCACAAAGTAGATTTGGATTAGTGCTAATAGTTTATAGTAAACGATCCTAATATCAAAGGATAATAGCAAATGGAAATTAAATGCAAGAAGAAAAAATTTGCGCATTCCATGAAGAAAATGAAGAGATAGCCTAGAACATTAAACATTGCAGCAGTTGTGTACCTTTAGGTTTAGTATAATTTCTGTAATGGTCAGATATGACCACTCTGTCTGGTCACCATTTTTAACTTTACTAATAAGTCCAACAAGCTGTTTATAAATAATCAATATTCTAATTTCCATTTTATTCATCTCCATTGTGCTAATTGGTATTCAAAACATTTAATAATTGCTAATATAGGAAACTTTAATGGAAAGAAAAATAAACCTTAGAGTTATAGATTTATTGTCTGTTCAATGTCTAATAGCTAAAGGCTACACTCGTGTTTCACTGAGCCTTTTGGAGTGTTGGGGACATGAACTGCTTTTCTGGAAACAATTTAAGTATCAGGGTGGGATTTCTAGGGTTGCAATTAGTTATAGACATTCGTGTAATTAAAGTTTTCATATTTTAAGGACTCAAGGAAATATTTATGAAATATAACTTATGAAACTACATTTCATTAAAGCATTATGAAGATTTAAATATTCCTCTGAAAAATATTTTACTTTGCAAAGTTTCCCTCTGTCAAATATTTATGTAAATATGAGCTAAAATTCCTATTTTAACACAGAGAGATTGATTTTCTTCACCTCAGGCATCAATCCTTCATTAAAAAAGATTATCTGTATTCACAAGCACATTTTTCTGTTGTTTTGATCTATAATATCATAGAGAAGCTGGTAGAATCTAAAAAATTGAGTTCTACTCTGTAAAAATTGTAAAATGATCTTGATTAACTTCCTGTCTTATCATTTAAGAGGAGGAATACTGCATTTTTAATAAACTATTTATGTTTGTAGGTAAGGCATACATTTCAACATATTCAGTAAGTCTGGAAGGATATCCAGGGAATTCGTTAAAGGGCATGACCTTGAGCATACCTTATTTAGCCTGGAGGTTACTGAAATAAAGTGGTGTTTTTGGGGAGCTGATAGTATGATCGCAGAATATTAAATACTTTCTGAAAAGATTTCCTTACCAAAGTAGTTCTACATGAAATTCAGCTCCCTTTTCACTCCAGATACTCTGTCATTCACTAGCAAACTAGCAATGAGATTATAGAAAACATGAAGGACACAGCTGTGAATCTTTGGTTGAAAACTGTTATTTTATGTATGCAGTGACTGCCATTCACATATTCATTAAGTCACTAACAGATACAAGAACGATATGATGAAAAGGAAAGTGTAAAGAAGGCAATCAGATTTGGGGGAGTTTAAGGGGTTGTTTCTGGGTGAATTGCGACTACAGAGTTGAAGAAATGAAAATGCAGATGTTGTCTCCCCTAAACTAGTTTCAGCAAAACCCACAGGGTAACTGTTCTGCATAGAGACACTTCATGCAGGATTTTGTCAAGCCCTGAAACAAGAAGCTGAAGTACCCTAAACCTTTTTTTTCTTGTATTTTCTTTTTATTTTAATGGATTACCACAAGAAACATTTTTTTTAAATGGTGGGTGTTCAAGCTAACATTTTTTTCACAGATTTTTCTTTTTTTTTTTTTTTTTTAGAAATGCACTCAGTTTTACAGAAATTATGCCTTTGTTAATATAGTTAAAAACTAGCTAACTTGCATAATCCATTATTAAAATTTATGGTTCTATGCAATCACTCAGCTAAGATGCTGACTAAGTCACTCTGTTTCTGGCTGTGCAGTCAAGTGACTGAAATATTTTTGAAGGAGAATTGCAAACACCAGGCAGTGAATAATTCAGATTTGGATAACAGAGATTTTCTCTTCTCACTCTGATGCTGCTTGTTTTCCTATCTTTCTGCTTCTGCAAAGTCTTTAATAAACTCACTTTTAAACTCTCCTCTAAAAATAGCATGCGAAAGGGGTAGCAAACTTATCTCAGATGCCTGTACTAATTAAAACATCTATCCAGTATCTGGATGTTCGGACACTTCCTTCCTTCCAGAATAAGAACTTGGCTATACCATTAAAAAAAAAAAAATTGATTTTCCCAGAAATAGGAACACTTTTTAATAACTGTTTCAGGATATGACGAACCTCAGTCTTTTCTCGTATTTTATGCATCTGTTTTATACTTATATTACAGTTATTATTGCTGCTTGTAGCAAATCCTCAGCAGCCTTCTGCTGCCTTTTTCCATCAAGTAAAGGAAGACAGATCTTAACAAGTAGGAATTTCCTATACTTGTTAAATGCCACCATTCCACTTACCAGAAAAATGTCTGAAATGGGCCTGAAAAAGTCAAAAGCATTCCTCATAGGTGATATAAATATTATGACTAGATGGTAAATTTAACTGAAATGGTAAATTTAACTGAAATAGAAAGAATAATGACATGCTCATTAATGTAGGTGATCTGTAGCTAGAAAAAAAAAATCAATAACATTTCCTCTTCTTGAGCATGCAGATTTGAAACATTACTAAAACTGTCTTTGCCTATTGCACAGACCATAACATAGTATGGACAGATATTTGGGAGATGGGAAGAAAGGGTGATATGCCTGACTATTTATTAAAATCCATTTTCAAGTGTGAATCACTCAGCAGACTATCACAAAACCTCTGCAAAATAAGAGACATTCTCTTTTACTGCCTACATACAGCCCAAAGCATAAATCAATGACCTATTCAATGTAGATTTATGCTGAAATGATCATGAACAACGCTATTCCAAACTCAGAAACCACATATATCCATTAGAAAATTGTGTGTTTTTTTTTTGTTGTTGGTCACTCAGGTAATCCAATTTCATTGACTGAAAGACAACTTCATGGTAAGATATGGAGAATCAGCACAATGCTCACTGCCTGGAAAACCTTCTTCATTTTTTTTTAATGCAAAGTTCCCTATCTCTTAATCTAAGAAACGTGTTGCTGGTCTTGAAGACTTTGGATATTTTTGTCTATTTTACCATTTATTTTCTGTGTTTAAAATTTCAGATGCCTAACTTCAGCAACTGATCATTTTACAGACTTAAAACTATATTATTGTGTCATACCCTTGAGAAGAGCTAATTCCTTTCAACTTCAGTGGCAATAAAATAAATTCTTCTTTATAAAGAAAAATCTTTGGTGTCAGATATTTTTAAACTTTTGAGAAAATTTACATATTTATAGGCAGTTTCATATTTCATGCCTATTTTACTGACTCCACATTTATGGACAGTTATTAAGCACCGCACTGCAAGGCACTGAAACAGCTGATTGATAACACAGTTGAATGACTCTCTGATAGCAAGTATCTTGTATTTTGTTTTGCATATTCTCAAGGATACTTCTGAGAGAAGACAAGAAATCATAAAGTTATTTTTATCTCAAGGGTCAGGGGAAAGGTTCAAGAAGACCTATGTATTATCTGCGTAAATATCTTGCAGAGGAGAATGTTTATTATGTTCCTCTTTTTTATTGTTGTAACTTTGAGGATTTCAGTTTAGATACTCTTGATGAACATCTCTGTGATAGAAGCATTCTATATATTATCAAATATAAAACATAACTATTCCTACTAAATTAATGATGATTAAGCTCTTTTTTTTTTTTTTTTTAAAGGACGAAAGTAGTATGGCTATCCATAATCTGTCCAAGAAGAGAACATGTTGCTCTAGCCTGCTTTGGTAATACCAAATTTTCAAGGCAATGATCCCCTGTTCTCCCTGAGCAAGTAATCTCTAGATATTGTTGGCATTACTGAAAAAAAAAATCAGAAATTATGCTAAAGGATTCAAGAAAATTAAATTTTAACAAATGTGGTGAATGCTGGACTGCTTTTCAGGGGCCACTTCCTGCTTCCTCAAGGCAGTTTAGGCTCGGCTCTGTGAAAAGGGAATGTTTGATGGAGTGTTTGGTGGTTCAGACACAACTGACTGCTGAAGGAGCCAACTCCTGGCACTCTTTACTGTTCAGAGAAGTCTCCGTGCAGCTTAATTTTAATTTTAATTAATAATCTTCAAAATGTCAACTTAAACCTGTAAAACCATATTACTGAATTAATAATACAATTACCTTTTCTTCTTTTATTAATCTCTGGTAAGAAAGGTCTCAATGACTATTTCTGTTAATCATTACTTTTTCAGACCAATTTAAGATAAACTTTTTGTTCCTTGTGCAATTCACATTGACTTGCTGCCTTCCCTTTTATTCCAGAAGACTTTAACAGGGTAGGAAGACACGGCAATTTTCCACTGCAACTTTTATTTCCTGAATTTACATATCCTTTATCAGTGAACTGTGAAATCAGCGTTACTATTTCAAGTAAGCTCCAGTTTGCAGACATGAAAAATGATTATGAGGCTTAGATAAGATCAAGCGTTAGATCACCTTTCTTGGATCTCCCTATATTAATTTGAACAGAGCTTTGCCCTGAAATTCCACTTCTTGAAAAGCAATGCTATTTTATCAAATGATGCTAAAAATAAAGCCTTCCTACTGTTTGGCATTAGAGGAACATAAGTAAACTGATATTTTAAGGGATGAACATAACAGCACACAACTGAAGGCAGAAAAACCTCCGAATATGCTATAGCACAGCTGATGATTAGTAATTGGGAAGGACTGCTGAAGACAGTGTTACACATGGCTATTGAAGACAAGTCTGAAACTGTCCATTGTGTAGAGGATTAATTCTTTAAACTCATGAGATCTAGGATCAAGAAGCAATTTCTTCACAAAGCAGACCAGTAAAGAGCTATGGATTGTTGTGCTGTACTTCTTTAGATGGTTTCCTCATGTATGACGATTATCTTTCATAAAAGGACTTTGGAAGCTAGTAGCCTTTTTCTGCAAACATCTAAGGGGACAATCAGTGCCCTTAAAGATCTTTTGTTATAATATGTGCTGGGGATTATAAAGGACTTAGCATTCTTTGTTATAGATAACACCTATCCTGGACATAAATTTGTCAGGTTGACCTGATGAGCCACTCCAGTCACATTTTCTTATTAAAAAGAATTTTTTTTAAACTTTTTTATCAGATGGAAAGAGGATCTAAACAGTCCTCTTACAAAATTGTATCTCCAGTCACACTTCATAGGTAATTCTTGTCCATGACAAGATGCATGAGTGACTGAACCATTTCAGAGTATTCCCTAAACTTTGAGATTCCTGAATAGATGTTTGCTTTCAATAGGAAGCATCTGAATTATCATAGAATTAAAGAATCATGGAATGATTCAGGCCAAAAGGGACCTCAGGGTGTCCCCTAGTCCATACTCCTGCTTAAACACTAGCTGTGGGATCCGACCAGGCTGCTCAGGGCTTTATCTAACTGCATCTTGAAAAACTCCAAGGACAGAGAGAGACTGCACAAACTCTGGTCCAGTGCCTTAGTTTCCTAATGATGAAGAATCTTTCCCCTATATTAAATGGGAACTTTTTTTTTTTTTTTTGGGGGGGGGGTGTCTGTCTTTTGTCCTTCTGTAGTACACTGCTATTAAGTATCATAGAAAGGTCTCATCTGGAACAAATGTTTGCATCCATTAGTTTACTTTCTCTTAGGTTTAGTAAGAAAAGTAAGAATTCCTTGATCGAAACATTAATTTTACATCACTTCTTTTGAAATGTATTATAATAGTTACTTAAACATGTTCATGCATATTCAAAAATTGGAAGAAAAACAAAGAAACAAAACATGTTCAGTAACTCCAGAGGCCCTAAAACAATAACACAGTAAGAGGCAGTTGACAGCGGATCCCAGAAGGAAGAAGAACTATGTATTTGAGTAAGTCCACAAAGAAAGTATGTGAGATGTCACTGTTTTCTAAGAAAGTTCACAGCACATTCTCTAATCAAGGGCAAAGTCAATGACAAGTAGCACTTGTAAGTTGATCCATTTCTACATGGAAAACCACATGCGGAAATTGCTGCCTCTCCTTAATTTTTTTTTTTTTTCCAATATCACAAAAAAAATTAGTTAAAACAGAAGTCTATAAGGAAATATTTTTTTCTTCCCCCCAGTGGAAATTACAAGAAGTATGGTATGGTTGCAACAGCACATCCAAAAGGCAAAAAGTAGTAAAATATTTAACAAATGTAGGGCACCACCTACAAAGCTTTAAAAAAATCTTATCCTCATTCCAACTAAATACACTTGTGTCTCCCTAACAGGAATAACTTCCCTTCCTATTAAGGGGTTTGAATAATTAGGTTCAGCTGAATGTAATTAGCTTCCAGCTGGCAGTGCTTATCTAAGTTACATTGAATAGTGATGATTTCCATTAAAAAAATCCTTTTCCAGTTGCTTATTTCCAGGGTTTTCTGTTCACCTTTTCTGGACCACCAGCATACTTATCTACACAGAGCAATCTGTTGGATTGCTCACTTGATGCAATACAGCGCCTTTTAACCATATTTGTGCCCAGCTGAATGTACTGAGTCAAAATAAGAGCCTGCTGCTTGCCTCTGACAGAAAAGCTTAGAAACCATCCGAATATTTACTACCTCACATTTCTGATCTAGTTTTTTTCTCTTGGTGATGTAAAATGTAATTTGTATCCCACAGAACACTTGGTACTGACTGCCTCACAGCTGTAAGGTTTCACTTCAAGGTGAAAACAGTCTTAAATGTAGCTAGTTTTTACTGGGTAGCAACTGAGTACCAATAGACAACTGTCCCACTGTTACTGGGGGTCCTGCAGTACTGGGATTACAGAAATTGTTCATTATGAGGGGCTGTCTGCACTCTCCTATTGAATTTTTCACAAGTTGATGAGGTTCCTGTGAGCACGATTTTACTTCATTTACTCTGAGAATTGGATAATAATGGTAGCTAATTCTTTCACTGAAGGAACATTGTTTTAATTCTTGAAGTCCCTGCAGGCACACTGCTGCCTCTTTTAATCTTTTTTTCCCCTCAGCAGGGTTTATCTCTTGTTTTACCCATCAGGTTATCAATATACTTGTTCAGCTATTGACTTTCAGAGGCTCTATTTTCTTTTGCATTTTCTCCTTTTCCATTTCTAATTCCACCTTTCAGGTTTAATCCTTGTCTACCAAAAGGAAATTCCCATGTATTAAATTCTTTTAATTCTTTAAGTCTCCCTCTACAAAAATCCTTCTTTTGTCTTCCTTCTAAATGATTTGAATGTACCATTAGGACACTACAGCATATAAAAGAAACTACCTATGGAATTGATTTCTGTCTGGACTTTCATCATTCTCTTTTCAATCCTCATTTTTATTCTTTCAACTCTCCTGGTCTTTATATTCTATTCATTGTTACTCTTCACATTTCAGTTGCTGTTTGGAAATACTTGTGATATGGATCAGGAGTATATTTGCTAGATCAGCTTCAAAACTGATCTAGATTGAAGAAATGCTCTATTTTCACTGTTCTTTATTTTTCGTTTGTTGAATTATGTTTATCCATGAAGAAAACTACTCTATTTAAAATAACTGTCGTTAAAACTAGCTATCAGCTCTTGACATGGTACTCTACACTAGAGGAAAAAAACCAGTTTTTTAACTAAAAAAAAAAATCTATATTCTTGTTCATTAATTTTTGATAGTAAGTACATAAATGCTTGCTAGAAATGCCAAATTAAAAAAAAAAAGCAATAATAATATTTGGTCTTCTTGTCAAGGGTAAGATGATGTCACAGTCCAAACAAGTAAACAGTTGTGCAGATGTGCTCCTATGCAGTCAGAGACCATTGAATTTACAAGAGCTACAGAAACTAATCCTATACTAACTCCCCAGAGGGTGCACCAGTCAGGTACACATTCTGCATGAGCAGAGGGCCACTTGCCAAGGCAGCAGTGGTAGGATCCTAGGAGCTTTTGATCCAGTGTCCCAAACCAAGCAAGTGAGTCCTGGAGCAGGGTGAGTCCTTTGTCCTTCTCATCTGCAGTCCAGCTGCTTCAGGTCAAGCACTCTTCAGCTGGGCTCCCGTAGACAGTGATTTCGGCTCTTTGCCCAGTAACAACTCTTCTACCTTTCCTCTTCTCTCAGAGCAACTCTAAGGCAGTGGTAAACTCACTGCTCTTTTACAGCCAAATCAAATCATGGATGCAATCATAAAAGTTTTGTAGTGGATTCTGATTGGTTGATTTCTGATTCTTTTTGGTGATGAACAATGAGTTCTGGAATATTCTGATGATTGGCAGCTGGTACCTATCGTCAGGTGGTGTATTCCCTGCAATCACCATCCATCTGTATGGCAGGAATTCTGACAGAGCGCTGATCTCGCCCAGTTAAGGTCACACAAAGAGCAGTTTCACTTTATTCTACAAGAGTGGAGGTGGGGGGAACCACTACAGATGGGAAATCATGTTAGCAAGAATTTGGCCTTCTAAAGGCAAAATTCAATGTATATGGCTTTGTGCTGTATGAACAGCCTGAAGCACACAGTATTGTCCTGTCTTTGGCTATTCTACTCTCTTTCTTCTTTTCTAGTTAATAAGTAATAGCAGAATTAGTTTATAGGATTTTCAGTCTTGCAACTAAGAGCATGGATCAGTTCCAGAGTAGCCTGCACTTGTTTGAAAGTAAAAGTTAAATCAAATACACAAAGTTTTTATTGCTTTCGAACGGGATAGTGTTCATGGTCACCTTCTGTTTCTGCAGGAGTGAATTGCACAGTGTAAATCCAGCTGTTATAAAAGTTTCCTCTTTGAACTTTCCTCTGACTTGCTGAAAGTGTTATATTTGAGGTGCCAGGTAACTATTGTTGGAGGTCATGTCTAACATCTTAAAAAAGAAATAAGAGACCTCTTAAGGTATCTAGGGCAGATGTTAATATAAGATAGAAAGCTTAAATTTTAACTAGACTTTCTATGCAACAGTTGCATAGAAAATACATTGGATATGTCACATCAGTGGTGACCTACATTGTTGTAATTGATTTCGCTTTCCTAGGGAAATAGATTAATTCCTAGATATATTTCATAGGAATATATTTTAACATAGCATGAATCAAAAATTGGTCCTTTACCTTCAGGTTTACAGCTATATCCAGGTTTACAGCTATATCAAGTGATAAGAACTAGTCTGGCATTTTCTCCCTTCCAATTTAGAATTAAGAAATATGCTATAGTTGCAATAGCTATCCTATTATACGTTATCATACTGTAGAATCTGAGAAATTTAATATACTCCTCTTTTTTCTGAGTTTATTTATTTAATAGAAAAAACATATGGAAGGAGGGGACGTGATTTGTTTAAAACATTTTTATTCTTTTTTTTTATGAAAGAAACAAACTGAAGGTTGAAACATTTACAATTTTCAGTCATTTAGTTAAAAACTGAATCTGATACTTCTTGGACATGCATTTTTGCTTCTCTTTTTCTGCAACCTCACTAATGTACGGTTTTGGCTACATAACTTTGCAGATAGAAGCATCCAGGGTCTCAGCACTTTCTATTTTGAATCACGCAACATCCTCTCCCCTGACCTTAATGCAGCTCTCCAGAATGCTACAACAAATGCCATTTTCTTATCTTTTTGATCTTCTATAAGTATCTCCACGATTTTTTTGTCTTATTATCAGCATTACCACTTCTTTTTGTTATCTTTATACACATGGTTCTAAATCCATGCTTATAACTCCTTAGGGCTGCAGCAAGAAAAATAATTAACAGTAACTATTCCTCAACAGCCACAGAAGAGTAAATTGGCTAAGTACTGACCTCATTGTGTGGACTACACAGTGTAAAGAGATATAGAAAATAAGGAAGTTCATTGCTAATATATATAATTGAAAATGAAAGCAACTGCTGGATACATCAGTTATGCATTTTTTGTTGTACTTCAACAGTATCTAATTTCAATGAACTTGTTTATTTTGTTATGCTCAAGAAATTATTTATGAGCAAAGAGGGAACATACCTTTATATATATGCACATATGTGTACATATATATAAAGACAAGAATCTCTTACTATTATAAATGCAATCTTAAGAGTCATTACTGGTCCACACATAATGGTTACAGAAAAAGAAAAAATAATCATGCAGTTAAAACTGTTACACACACTTCTTAGTTGCTACTCCTTTTCCTCATGCTCTGCTCACCCCTCCCCTGCTCCTCTGACTCCTGAGCTTGGTATTTTTAACCCGGTGGGCAGGAGGAGAGGGGCGTTAGGGCAAGTCGTCCGCCTCTGGACTCCTGCTGAGAGGAAGGTGATGTGTATTTGATGGTTTCATCTTCTTCCCTCCACTTGGGGTCCACTCGGAGTCATTTTTATGTGTTTGCTGACAGGCTTTTTTGCTTTTGCACTTTCTTCATTGCCCTGCAGCTCCACGGTGCATCCAGGTTTACTACACGTGGTGCCTTGTATGTATCATACATACTATTTCTTTGTTCTCCTCAAAGCCCCAAACACCACTTTTGTCCAGCTCCAGGCCTCCCTTTCTTTCACTGGGCACTGGGAGGTTGTTTACAGCTGTGGGGTCCCCGTGCCAAGCCTGTGCCCCATCCCTAACCAGCCCATGCTCGCACGCCTCTACGCCGCGTCCTGCTTCTCCCCTTCTCAAGGCCCCTGCAATCACACCAGGCCTGCGCTTCTCTAGACTGTGTGGTTGTGTTAGAGTCATAAGCATCGCATTTGACATAAAATAACTACTTGTTACTGATGAACACACGTAAAACAAATTAGCCATAGACACCTGGTCAGCTGGAGAAATTGCTGTCACAGCTAAACCAAGTAAAGCAAAGCTGCAGGCAGGTCAGGAGAAGCTCAGACGGAGCAGCCTGATGAGCCTTGGTCGTGAGGCCCTGCAACCGCAGTGCAAAGCCTATGCCCTGTTTTTAACAGTGAGAATGCAGAGCTACATTGTAGGTCTTGTAGGGCTTCATGGTTACAATTTGGAAAACAAAGAAAAGTTATAGCTTCTCACAAAACTAGGGCTAAGACATGAAGTTATTAAACAGTATCTATGTGCACTATGTAGAAACTGAATTCTTTTAATTCGCAGAGTGGAGTATTTTATCTCTATGCCACCACATTGTTCCTGTTAGAAGACATGAGGCAACTAGATGTGGGACATGTTGAAGAAGACTTTCTGACACCATGAATGTTATGACTATTCCAAAAAAGTATTACATATAAATGCTTGCGTGCTTTTATTTCAAAATAAAATTAAAACTATTTTTGTCTATGATTTTTTTTTTTAACATAAACATTGTTTTTATTGAAATGAGTAGTTCTCTTCCTTGGAGAATTAACAAGAAGTGAAATGATTCTTCTCTTTTTTGAAGATTTTTCTACAATCTTCAGCCTATTTTCTTTTCTCTGAAATGTTCTAGTGTGCAGAGTTTATATATAATCCTTCATATAGAGTGGATATTGCAAAAACTTCTTCTACCTTTGAGGAGATTTTGAAAGACTAAACCTCAGAGTCTTAGTTGTTTGAAATGTCTAATTTAGGAATACTGTGGGGCCGTGTTATTTTTGTAGGACTATGTAGCTGGTACATTCTGTCAGCTAATATAAAAATGAATTGCTGGTAATTTCCTACTTTGTATGCTCTTAGTAAATATTTTTGGGCAGGCACAGTAATAGAGCACTTTTAGCAGGCTAATTGAGTATAGAATTTCTAATTGCAAGAGATTTGCAACATGGAATTAACGTAAAAAGATGTAGAGACTTTTCTTACCCTTTCTCACATCTTCAGGCCCATCTCAATCTTTCTAATAGGCTATCCCATTACACTCATGGGTGAAAATGAAAAGCCTGAGAAACGCTGTGAAATCCAGAAATTTAGATTTTTCATCTATACTATAGGAAAATTGGATTCAAGCCTAACATCATTCAAAGCCGGGGTTGAATAAGACTTTCCACCTCCCAGGTAGTGTGCACAGTCACTAACCTACATTAAGTCACTCTCTAATCATTGACTTATAGACACTCTCTCTGTTACATTCCTGTTTCTATAAAGCAGAATACTTCCTCCTGAAACAATTGATTTTACTCTCCACCAGATAGAGAAGTGATTTTTACCTCAATTTCCCAGAGGCACTTGAGAATTCTCACTGACGTGATACAAACTTTTTTTTTCTTTTTAATTGCAATATTTTCTCTTGTAATAGTGTTTATTTTCCAGCCACCTCAAATAAAAATAACATGTTAAAGATAAGATTGATTATTCAAGCTTATCTTTTTTCTCTAAACTTTAACAGATTTATACCTGATTTTTTTTTTTATGTATACATCTAAAGAATGCATTCTTTTTATTTTCCCAGTAATAAGAATGATGGCAAATTCTTGTATGTAGTTGTTTTAATATTTTCCTCAAATTATATTAGGTTTGACAATATGGGCTTTGCTAAAATGTTCTACTTTGGTAGTGTTTTCTGGTGCTAGCCTTTGAATGAATCCAGTATAATCAATTCTAGGCAGTCTTTTAGACGAAGAACATTATACTGAGTAAATAGAATGCATAATTGTGCTCAGTGGATAAGAATTCAAGTGCATTCTTTTCTTTCTTCTTAGATTACTAATATTCCCTAGGAACCATCTTGTTGTGAATGAGATCCTGTTTATCTTTCTCCTATAATTTGTCTTCATTCATTACAGCTGTTGTAATTACACAGTAAAGTGTTTTTTGGAATGCATTTTAAAAGTATTTTATCTATTGTGCAGACAACATCAGGGGTTATAATAACCCAAAGCTGATTAGACTTTAAGGTGTGAAGATGTTAAATGACTACTGTCTGCTGTACATGTACTGAGACAGTTAATTATCTCCATGGAGGTGGGGGGGGAAATAATTGTAGCGGGAAAAATAAGCAATTTTTGGAGAGATATTTTCTTATTGTTCTCATCTTGCTTATCTGAGTGTTCTAATTGCCAGATGGATTCATAAGCTAACTGAGGTTTTCGTGGTACTTACTGCATGCAACGATCAGCAACGCTCACCAGTTTACAGTGGTATAAAGTTAATTGGTTTTATAACATTGAATAGACTTTTTAAGAGTTATTGTATGTTTGGTGATATATTTTATTTTCTTTAGGTTTATGGAAAATTATAGTGACTGTTGCTGCTGAGAATTCATTAACCATCCAGTTCCAGGATTTTACAATAAACTTGAAATGGTTCTGTTTTCTAGAATACAAGGGTGAATCACATTACCTTATGTATTTGTCCATATGTATTTGTCAAGAGAGAAGAGATTCAGCGAGTTGCATGTTGCATGCTATACCTTAGAATGGAAACCCATGTACTGTGAAGTAACAGCTTTTATTAGATCAGCTGATGTAGATGAAGAAAATAAAAGAAGTGCTTTCATATCCACAAGCCCCTCAGAAACTTAAAAAAAAAAAAAAAAACTCCAGGAAAAACAGTTTATAAAGCCTTTTTTAAACCTTATGAATGAAGGCCTATCAAAGAGTTATACTTTCCTGATAATTGTTTTTCTGCAGTTTCTATCTGCTGAAGAAAAGGTTTACGGTGTGGTTCCCTCTTTAAAATGAGTTTATTACTTTCATTAAGCTACCAAAATTAACTCATGTTGTTCCAACCGTGACCCTGTAGGATTTACTGGAAAACATCTTGAGGCAGGCTAGAAGCCATTTGGGAGTAAATTTTGCATTAACTGCTGTTACTTTATCCTGAAAAGAAGCTGGTGTACGGTGTCAAAAAAGCCTCTAGATTCAAGTTCGATGCAATGTTAGAGCAGTTCTGATTTGCTACTGTAATTTAAAGTTCTTTAAACTACACAGTGTCTGTGAGCGTATGTGTGGTAATGCAGTAAAGGATAAAAAGCTAACCTGATCTTCAGTCGTCTTGAGCTGTTGATTTACTGTGACAGATTGCTGTTTTCAGCATTTGTATACGTTGTGTAGTTGAGATCAGATTTTCCCCCCTGCAAGAGAATACTTTTTTCCCAATGTAGACATATTAGCTAAATTTGTATCATGACAGTCTCTTGAGTTCATTCCCCTTTATGCAGTGATAGCCTGAATTAGATCCTTGCAACTCACACATGAAACACCTTCATATAGTCAACAATAGCAGACAGAAATCCCTTTACATAGCATTAGATTCAGTGGGGGAATATGTGCCTGACAGTGTTTCCTTCAAGTTCTTATCATTTTCATTAACACAATTGAAGGCAAGTTGCCTCCATGTCATAGCCTTATAATCTGACACTGGTGAAGCTTCACCTAGAACATTGTGAACCAGGGGCAACCAGGAAGAGGTAAGTGATATTTAGAAAACACTTCATAATAGCATAGGCTGAAGAAAATTAGTAGTTTGTTCTAGAAAAGGGAAAATATATAATTGGGAAGGAATGTAAGTATTCCAGTATATACAAAATCATTTTATGCTAATAGAAGGTCATTATAAGGAAGACATTGATCATAATAGGCTTTGAGAATGAATGAAAAAAAAAAGAATGAAATGAAATCACATTTGTTAGTACCAGCGTTCATACTAGTAGAGAGAAAAAAAGAAAAAAAAATCTTTATAAAAGAGTAGTAAAACGGTGTCATAAGCTTGCTAGGCATGTTATGTATGTTCCATTGAGAGTTTTTGAAAATAGCCAGCAGAAAGTTTATTTGGTATGACTTAGGTTTGCTTGATCAGATTTTAGTATATGGGTTTTTACTAACTGAATTATTGACTTTTTTCAGTCAATGGTTATATGGTTCTGGGACTGTAGAACTCTCTATAAACTGATGAAGATGGGACCAGAAGAACCACAGATTTCTCTACAGTAAAAATTCCACATATTTTTTTTTAAGTGTTACTTGTCATTTTTTAGAATTCTGAGCTTTCCAAATCAATATCATTATAAACCAGATTTTTAGGACATCATTGCAATAAGGGGGAAAAAGGTGGAAAGCTCCCTCCTGATACTTCATCAAAACAGATAAAGGGAAAAAAAATGCCTTCTATCTAGAAGACTAAAACACATTTCACATTCTCACTATGTAAGGGCCATAATAGTCAATGTAAGAAACAGCAAAAACAAACAAATGTAACACCTTTTGATAAGAAATGGAAAATAGCTGTCATTCTTCTAAGGATAAAGAGATTTCCTTAATATTCTTATTTTTTTTATGTCTGAAAGGTACTTTTGACAAAATATGAATGAATTAAACTACTAGTGAATACTATTCATCAAAATTAGCTCATATCGAGAAGTTAGTTTCTAGCTACTGTCAAAGAAACAGGGTGATCACAGATTATAATTTTATAAAGATTTATAGGCTGTGGCCTATCTTTACTATTTAATAACAAATTCCCTTCAGCAAGAAAGTGAATTTAAACCCTGTAGTTAAATTCATATATTTAATCTTTGTTCTTACATTTTTTCCACAGATAACCAGTACTTGTCACTATTAGAAATAGGAATACTGGAATAACTCTAGTGAGTACAAATTCGTTGTGTTGTAGTGCAAGCTTTGTCTTCATGTTGTCATTCATATATCATCATATGGCAACAAATATAAGGTCTTTATGTCGCATATAACCCAATCCTAGCTCATGTTATTTCATAATAATAATATTTTCCCTGTCTGCAATACAGTCTTCCATTTAATTGTTGATGTCCAGGTTCTATTTCATCGAATACAGAAGAAGAAAGGTTGTTACGATAGGTGTAGCTTTATTCCAAAGAAGAAAAAAAAAAAAAAAACAGAGAGGAGAATCTGAGTTGCCTGAAAGTTTTACATGACAGTAAAATTCATAATGATCACTTTTTCCTTCCTAATTCCCTCTAACAGGAAAATATGAGAGAGATGTTTTGCCATATGTACCGACATGGATTTCTGAGGTTCATTATTGTTCAGCTCTTGCTCTTTTCTTTCAGCCTCTCAATATGACCAATATTCATCTATTTTTGTAACTAATATGTATGCCCATAGCTAAGCAATTAGCTAGTGGTAAGGATTTCATACAAAGCAGTTATTCATAGTCATAGGGCTATACATAGCACTCCACTGCACGTGTTTGCATTCGTACTTAAGGACAGCGAGATACCTATACCCGTCCTTTAACTGATGGACAGACAGGGTGCAGCAGCAAGATTTCTCTATGTCTTACACAATGCGTTGTGAACATTACTGCTACATTCATAATTAAGTTTAGTTGCAGACCTGTGCCTCTCCTTACCTATTATGACGCTTTTTTGAAGGGATGTCCTGACTACCTGGAAAGAAATCTCATTGTCAGTTTTCTCTGACCATATGCTCTGTAGGCATCAGAACCTTAATTCAGAAAAAAGCTCAATAGTTTGTCATAACAGATGAGTTGAGGTATTTTGATAAAAATTGATAAATATTTTATTTACTCCTAAGGCTGATGCTGAAGCTAAAATCATTGACTACATAGAAATATACAAAAAGAAGAAAGTGAGATTTTTCTTACCTGACTCCCAGCTCTTACTGATTTCCCAGTAGTCAAGAGAGAGAAGTAGAAATCTCCATCAAACAATTCATCTTGACCTAATAGTCAGGATGTTCGTGTTCTAGATATCCAAAGTTAAGCGGACCCAAATACCATTCCGAGCGGTCCCAAACACCATGCTTTTCATTCTTTTCATTCTTTGCAAGCTCCTTCTTGGAGCCATTGTGTATTATCATTACATACATAAAAATATTGGATAGAAAGGGAAGAATATGACTTATTAATAAAAGATTGTGTAGTTGCTTATATTTAGCAGCCACAGGATTCAATGGAAGGCATTTTTTTATTTAAAAAAAAAAAAGTAGATGCTGCAGTCATGAGATTTCAGGAGCACTTTGAGGATAATCAAGGCTTGGCCCTTGGCCCAGGAAGCCAAACCTCCAGGAGCAGAGAGAGTGCACTCAGGATCAGTGCAGGCATAACTGACTCTAGGTATAAAAGATCTAAGGGAAAAGGAGCTATAATATACTGAAATGGCAATTTGGATGTGCAGGATGGAGAGGAAGTAAACTTACTACTCAATTGTCTCCTCAAAGGAAGGACTGTGAGCTCCATTTTGTCTACTAGGTGTTGTAAAAGAATTGGAAGATATTAAAGAAAAATCTCATACAGAAACAGTGAAAAGTCAAATTTCAACTGAAATATGTATGATGTATGTTCATATTTCTCTGCGTTTTGCTCCATGTTCAGGACACAGGTAACCATTACTGGCTGGTAACAGTAGGAGTTACTCTTATGCAATGAGAGGAAAATTCAAAAGTTTGCTCTAAGAACTGAGTAAAAGTGTGTGTGGGGGGGAATTGTTGTTTGGTTTTCGGGGGAGGAAGGGATTGTCCCACAATAAGTCTTCTCTGAAAATATAGCTTTAATTATAGTGAAGCTATGGATCATAGACTACAGATTATGGGGTCTACTGCCTTGATGGTAGGATTATTTAATTTTAGCTTTGTTTATTGCTACTTTCTGTAATGGTGCAACTTTACTTACTTAACACATACACAGTCCTATTTTTGTCTTCTTATCTTTATCTGCCTTTAAATGGGAAGAGGAAAAGCATTTTAATACTTTTCTTTTGCTGCAGGGCACAATACTTTGCAACTTTTCCTGTTCCTTGAGCTTTGTGTAGTAGAAATTGTTGAAGTTTCAGACAGACCGGTAATCTCATTTCTCTCCCTTATCTCACTTCCTTTGGAGGGACCTGGAAATTTTAACACTTCCTTTTGCTGCAGGGCATAACACTTTAGAGTGGAAGTTTCTGAATACTTAGATCATGAAGTCTTCCTTGATGTAGTAGCACTCTGTGCCTCCTATTCTTCCAGTTCTTTTCTATCACCTTAAAGATTTTTACATACCATTCATATTAACATTTTTTAATGTGATAGACCTCTTTAATCCATTCCAGCTATGATACTTTATCACAGCAGCCTCTCTCCAACTTGCAATACCAAAACTATCCCTGCAGTGATCTTTACCAGCGCCATGAAAGTATTCTGATCTCTACTGACAAAATGTTGTTTATTGAAAAATATTTTTGCTGCTGAGTCTGTGAAAAAAGAGATATGAGCCAGCATATATCAAGGTTTCTTTGACTAACGTGGCACTCTAGTTTCTGATAATTTTAAAACTTTTAATGTTGACAAAGTTACAAATACACCATGGCTAAAATTTTGTAATTTTTCATTATCAAACAATAAATAATGTTATCAACTTAAAGCACAATTATGAATCTGAGCCAAATATTCAGCACTGGGCAACACAACAAAAAAAGCTTTTCAAGAGTCCCAAAGAAGTAATAAATTAAATTTAAACTAAGAGACAACAGGTACATGAACACAGAGGAAGCAGCAAGTGACAGTGAAATTATACTGTTTCCTAACTGCATTTGCTATCTCTGTAGTAATTATGCGCAATGGGTCAGCAATCCAGCTGATGTAAATTGCTATAGTCCTATCAGCTGCACTGGAGATGCATAGACCACCATTTGCTAGAGATCTAGTTTATTACATAAGATTTCGCTGGATGTGTTTCAGTACCTCCCCATTTGTAGGGCTATCTCGAAGGAGAAGGCTCTTCCCCTTCTCCTCTCACAGCTGTCTGTGCTGAAGGGAATTCAGTCTAGTTCTAGTTTGGTAGAATTATCCGATAAAAATAATGTCTGTTCTAGGCTGGCTCCAGGAAATCCAACTTTCTTCATCTCTTTTGCCCCCCTCAGAAGCCAGTGGTACATCTTGATTCAGCATATTCTTCCTCTTCTTCTATCTGCCTGTCTATGGGCAATATAGATTTTCCTGTCCCTTGCCTTGCCCTTTGCATTGTGCTGGTCATTGGTAATTGAGACATACATCTCCGCCAGTAAGACTCTGGAACGAAGGTCCAACATTTTCCCACACATAAGCCAAGATCTTATTTATGTGAAGAGTATCCATGACTGTGTCTTCTGTTCCAGTTACATTTAGAATAGGTTTTTGATAAGGAGAATGGTGCTTATTGGTGCTGATTAGACAGACTTAAAATTGTCATTCAATATTAAAAGTAGGGCTGTGCATGCTTACATAAGGTAAAATAAGTAAAAGAAAGAGACTCAGGACTCTCCCACTTTTATGGCAGTCTTGGTTAAACACATTTTGTTAACTTTTCTGTCCTAGCTGTAGGTTAGTGGTTAATATTTGAAACTATGCAGCATCTTTCTTTACTCAGCTGATTTAAATGAACCAATTTATTTTGTTGAGGGTGCCTTATGCCTGTCTGATTGATAAACTCCTGTTAAACACCAGCAAGCTTAAAGTCGGAAGGGAAAGGAAGGGAAGGGAAGGGAAAAGAGAGAAACCGTTTCATTTGGATAAAGTGAAACAGCAAGGTTTTGTTTACAAATCCAGAAATACAATTACAAAAGAAAAAAATTAAAACGCAGGTCCAGGAGTGAAATTCTATGCTAAATAATCCTTGTTGTTTCTGTCTTTCATTTCTGTTATAAAGCTCCCCTTCCTTTCTCTTCTCTTCTGCCTTACTGTAACGGTTTTCACAGCACATCCTCTCTTTTACTTTGCATGAGTCAGCTCCTCCTTCTCTTTCCTGTCTTTGTCCTCACTTTCCTCCTCGGTTCTTTTTCTTAAAGAAATTCAGCTTTAGAATCTGTATAAAGTAGTCTGTGATGATTTCAGTCTTTTGCACCCCTTCTGATCTTTGTATTCTCTTTGAGTACTCTCTTCCCCTTTATCCTGTCCTTGATTGCTTCCAGTGGCTGAATTTGTCTTTGCTCCTGCTGAGTTTCTCTGAATTTGTAATTCTATTCTTTTCCTTGATTAATATGTTCTTATAAAGTTGGTGACAGTTGCGCTGTTTAACACTTTTTCAAGGTTGTTATCATGTATTATGCAATTGCATGTTACAAGGTGCACTCACTGAACAAGGATCTCACTGGATTCATAACTTCTGGCTCGATATTTGCTGTATATATTTGCCACGTTTCTGACAAAATAGCTGGAAACATTACCTCCGCATCACCTTTTTGTCATTGTTGCTTTTGGGATATGTAGTCATGTTTCTTAGTCTGGCCTTTTCGTGTTTTGATGAGAATGGACATAGTAAATATGGCTGCTTCTTCTAGCCAGGTTACTCCATTGTCCTACCTTGGTGCCAGGAGGATGAATAGCACTTGCTGACGTCACCTCTCAACATGATAAGCCAATTACTCCTGAGGGAGTTTCTGACTGCTAGAGTTGTATGGAGGACACTGAGACAGGTTCACATGCACAAAGATCTATTTGTGGGATCTCTAGTTTATGGCATATATCGCCTCTAATGCTGAAAATTACTTTTGGGGAAAAGCAAGAATAAAAGGAGTTAGAGAGAAAGAGAAAAAAGGAAAGGAAAAACTCTCCTCAGTGGTCAGCTAGATAGAACAGCAATGGGTCTTAGATGAGCGTTGGTGGCTTTCTCCAGTGATAGAGGTCATGTTGAGTAAGATGACAAAGATGCTGATGACTTTTCGTGATGCTTTTTGCTAGTCTTGTATGCTTTTCATCCAGGATGCCCTCAAACTTCCCCTTGGTTGTTCCTGTTTATGAGGCTATTGGTGCTGATTGGAGCATGCAAATTGGGGAAAATGTAGCACACTGGTTATTAAGCTTCTATGTACATAAATTTTTGGATAATATTTATCAAGTACTTAAATAACTGTTAATATGTTGTGCCCTATCTTTGATTTTCTCTAACATAAACTAAAAACTACAAAACGAGGAAGAGAGAGGTGGGGGAGGAGGTGTAATTCTCACGCCACTGCTAGTTGTGTCCCATGAGAACCACCATAACAACACTTCTCAAGTTTGCAGCTATAAGGCCATGAAAATAACAGTATGAGAACAACAGCAGGTGAACAAAGGAAAAAATACTGCTAAGGAACCTCTGGAAAATTCTGCCTTAGCAGCTTCAAGGAAAGGTTATAAAGCTGCAAACTGCAAGCCCTTAGGTTGGACTACCAAGCCTTTTCCTTTTTGTTTGCTTTTGTTTGTTTGTTTTAGCATGAGATGTCAAGGGATTAAACTACTTTAGCGTGAGAAAAAGAAGTGATTGTTAAATGACAGGGATCCGCAATATGATCCCTAAGGGAAAAATTCTCCCAAAAATTTGAAGGTTATGTCTTGCAGCTTTATCTCATTTTTCTGCAAAAGCTGTTTCTTTCCAACAAGCTAGAAAATATATTAGTTAAAGGGATATAAGAGCAGAACTATATCATGACGAGAATTATTTTTTTGGCGAGAAATTCATAAGCAAAATATATGGTAGAGGAGGATGATATCAGTATTCTGCATCAGAAGACTAAGTCAGGCATCATGAGGCATTTGATTAGCACTTTTTGATGAAAAAAGACATATTGATAGGTGACAATATGCCTCAAATGTAAAAAAGATAAACAGCATTCCAAAGCAATTTTCTTGAAGAAAATATCCTAGCTGAGTGATGCGTATAGTGTATGAGAGACTGTAATCTCTAAGATCTTAGGAAAATGATGAACACCCATCTGATATCTTAATGTAAATGCATCCTCTTTTTTTAAAGCTAAGCAGATTTCAAATGTGTTTGAAATTTGAAACACACTTGGATTAATTCTTTGAAGATAGAATGGAGCCTACAGCAAGTTATTTTGGAAAGTCGGGGGGGAAAACGAGCAATAAATATTGAGTACTTCAATGTCCAGGTTTATTTTTCTCTCTTACAGGTGTGATACTACTTCAGCTCTTCAGAATCTTGTAGGCTGCATTCCAGAACAGTGGATAGAACTATGTTCTCTATTTCATAGTTATCAAACTTATATTCCTAAAGTAAGGAAATTAGTTACAGAGCTGTGGACCACATATTCATAGTGTCAAACTTTTGCAGTTGCCACAAATTAAAACAGAAATAACAGAAATTGAGAATATCTGGACCCTATGAAAACTGTTTTTTTTGTGGTGTAGGGTGGTGCCTAACTACTGCACCATTTTAGATGGCCACGTTTCAAAACTTTGGCCACAGCCACAAATTCATAGCTGATCTATTATCTCTGCTACAGCTCCTTTGAAAGTGCAATGTTTTGTTTTAGGAGAGTTAGCATAAATGTAACATTCTGCGTCTCCTTTGGTTTGAACCTCTGTATTATTTATTGTATTTGTTTGATACGCAGTAATGTTATTGTCTTTTATCTGAGATTTGGTAGCAAGCTAAGTAGTTAAACAGTTTAAGAAAATAAAAAATTGGAAACGAAATTCCTTTACTTAGCAATCAAGTAATAGTTCAATATATTTAGCAAATGGCAAATAACCTTTTTAGCTGTAAATTCTGAAAGGGTAAACACATTTAATATAGCATATTCATGTAATTAGCACCTTGGGAAAAAACCTGTATATATTAAAGTTTTACAAATCCTGATATTTGCAAAAATACTAAATGTGTTTCCCATTCCAAAATAAGGAAATATGCTGGTATCTCAGATATTCTGTTGTGGTTAATACTGACTTATCACTGTCTGCTCCTACTGTCAGTGACACGTTTTTTTTGTCAGAAGACTTTAATTGGCAGCGCCAGCTGTGGGTTGAATTTGCAAGCACTTTGTAGTAGAGAAGTCTCCATACCCCACCGGGCCATACTATAAATCCTTGTTCCTTCTTTCCTTCACTTTTTGCTTCTAAGGACATAAAATTGACCTACTAGGTTGGACTATTGATTGTCTCAAACAGTGACATTAAGGGTGAACACACAAGCCTGGCCACTTTATGCAGTCCATTGCTTCTCTAGTATTCCTCCTGCATCCTCAGCTGTACATAAAGAGTGCATCCCTGACTTCAGAAAGTATTTTCTATGAATTACCTAATTGTTTTTTGAATTAGGTGATACTATCTGTCTTCACAACCTCCAGCAGCAAAAAATCACAGTAATTCACAACCTTTAATAACAAAAAAGTATTTCATCTTTTTCTAACCTCCTATTAATTTCAACAAGTGCCCTGCAAGTTCTGTTGCTGTGGCATTTAGTGAATATGTTACACGTGAATATGTTGTACAACATGTTATCTCATTCATCATCTTCATGATTCTATAAACCTGACCTCTTTCTCTCTTTGCTAAATGTCTGTCCATAACCAAACCAGTGTGCTCCTAAACCTCTTAGCAGATCTTGCTGCATCTTGGAACAGCAGCATCATTGAGCTCCGGCAGCTTCATGCATCTAGATTTTGCCCAAATCACGTTGTCACTGCCTAAAATCTAGACGTTCGCTGTCGGATTCAGAGTGCTATTACCTTTGTTTTTTCAGAGCTTATTTTTCCAATATAAGCTTACTATTATTAAGAAGAAATATTTTTTAATTTATACAAATTATACGTCTTGATAATAGTTCATGTGAAATATGAAAGGGCCAATTGTATAGGGTCTTATTCTATCCTCAGTGAAACATGTTAAAAAATCAAGAGTATATATTTTGAAGCTAAGAGAATTATACTATACTAATAGGAATATACTTGAGATCTGAATGAGGTTACTTTGCATTCTGTCCTTTCAAAATGTTATTTGTTATTTCTGTAATAATTTATGTAAAATAACAGTGAAGAATAATGGTTAGCTCTAGCACCGAAGCTGACAGACAAGTCACTGCTTTTTATTATTTACAATAGCTACACTTTGGTTTACGTCTATATAATGTAAATATTTTTTTCTCTTTTAAAGGAATCCAAATATAGTACTATAAGTATAAATATCAGTGAATTGAATTATGTGAATGATGTTACAATAACTGGATGAAAGAATTTACCTAGAAAAAAGATAATAAGCAAAGTGCTTCAGAAAAACAGCAAGCTGACTGGATAGTTTAAAACAGGATGCCGCAACCTTCAGGTAACTAGGGTCTATTTTCTAGTGTCTGAAGACATTGAATTTGATTGAATCAATTGGATTGAACTATATATGATTTTTATGACGTAAGAAGAGCAGCCTATCGAAAGCAATAGAGGACAATCAAATGCCTACCTTAATTTATCTCTTTAACCACAGGTAGAGCCATTTTTCGCCTTGCTGTATTTGCAAACGATGTTGACTTTTCCTGCACTGTCATGTTATGTTAAATTATGCCATGAGATATATTTTGATTATATAATCAAAATAAAAGTTTTAAAAGTATTTCAGGTTAACCTACTTCTATGAAGTAGCCCAAACTAATTGTAAGGAAAGCTGATAGAATCATGAATTATAACATTGTATGGTTTGAAAAGTTCTGTTGTTCTTTGGATATGCTGCATATATGGTTGTGTAACACATATTTCTATACCTGAAACTAGAATGGGATCATTCTGAAAATCTGAATATATTAATTACTATAATGTACAATTTCACAGAAGAGATTAAAAAGAAAAGATTATAATGATATAAGTTATGTAAAAATATGCATTTTTTTGCAGGTGCACTTTTTTTTTTGAGGATATTTGCACTACAAAAAAACTAGATATAGATATTCACAAATGTATAAATAGGTCAACAAATTTCAACACTGTAGCTGATTAATTCTGAATATGTAATGCAATTCATTGCATTCACAGAAAAATACCAAAAAAAAAAGGAGGAAATGAAATTACCTGAATTTTAAACTCATTCCTTTTGGTATGTGCGTCCCCTTTTTCTCCATATGTTTTCTCTGTAAAATTTGAAAGATTAGATGCTTATTGGTATTTTTGTTCATAGAAGTATTTGTGACTGTATAATTTGGAAGACATCATTTTTTAAGAAGTGTGAGAGGCAGTATTTTTCAAGATTTGAAGCCTTTTCATCGGGTGTTTTGAGAGATGCACAGTAATTCAAGAGCAGGTGCTAAGACTGTATACACATGCACGTAAGTTGATTTTGATATAATACATTTCTCTTTCATCCAGTCAGCAAATGGAAAAGAAAGCTGTATAATGCTTGCTTTATTTTGTTGTTAGCAAAACAGTATGTGTAGTTTTAACAAAGTAAAAATGACACTTCTATGTGTCAATAAAAAATCTCTAGAGAATAATATACATGGAGCAGCAGCTGCTAAGCTACCTATAACATGCTTTGTGTGTGAATTGCTCTCATCTGATTGAAGAGATTAGTTTGGCAGAACAAATTTTGTTGCTTCATGAATATATAATGAAAAATTAAGTACTGTTACCTGGTTGCAGCGAAAGTTATGAACAGATTTTTACTGAGTAGCTTTCTTTTGTAAGGCTTATCCATAAAGACTTGTGACTATTTCAATCAATAAATGGCAAGTTGCATAAAGTTCAGAATCTTGAAACACAAAAACACTACATGACCTCACAAAACCACTACATGACCTATACATACAATAAATGAATTGTTTTGAACTGAAAATCAGTACAAACTACGGTAACTTTCCTTATGATAGCTTCACTTTCATTTCTAGCTGCACTCCAAACTAGGGACTAGAAAGTCTTAGAAATAGATGGGAAGAAAATAAGACGGGTACTTTGGGTCATGCCAAAAGTGTATGAGAGGTAAAGATGAAACCTAGGAAAAATGTCTTTTTTCCTCAGAACTATTATTATGTACTTCTTCTTCTTCTTATAAAGATGCTTCTTTTGAAAGTCCTGAGCTCACTGTTTTGTTTTCCCTATGTTCTTATTAGGAATTTTATGTATGTTGCAGCAAGTTCCTGTTTATAACCATAAGCTACTGTTGTTCTGAGTACAGTACTGTACTCCACAGAGAACTGTTTATGGATTTTAAAATTAAAAAAAAATTTTTGGATTATATTCAGAAATGAAACATTAGTAAACATTCTGCCCATCTGCAACCTGTAAGCACTTACCTCAACATGTCCTTTAAATAAATTGTTGAATTTTGCATCCATGGAAATGCTTGATTGGTTTATAAGATTAAAACTCAGCATGGATGCCATTATAGAATGAGCTAATTGATATTTTGTTTAGATATTATGCCAATGTGTATCGAAATCTCAGTACAAGTCACAAATGATGAAAAAGTTCTGTTATTTAGAAAATTGGAGTAGTTACGATTCCAGTAAAACTCCTGTTTGCTAATAAATGAAAATGGGTCCAAAAGGCAGAGATAAGAAAAAGAAAGTGCTATTTTTTCCTTTTAAATTTTCACTTTTTTTTGATATAAACTAGTTTGGTGCAGCTGCTTTTTCTATCTTTTTTTTTTTTTTTTACTTAGAAGACTAATTTTTCTGCAGAAAACCACTTTGAGGGATTTTATTTTGGATAACCCTAATTATTTTCTTTAAAACAAAAGAAAAAGAGTAAATTACTTTAACCCTATGATTTATTTTAGTGTTTTTTTCTCATTACTTCTCATTAACATAAGAAGGATTTTTTTTTTAGATGTCAAATGAGTTTGTTTTTAGTGATACATCAATGCCATAAAACAAATATCATGAAGTAAACTTTAAGGAATGTAGTCTTCCCCATTCTGAGGACACTGAAGCCTTTTCCACCCTATTTTCTCGCCCAGAAGTTTCTAGCATGTCATCTAGTGTTGGGCAACAAATTCCCCAGAGAAATAATAACAATTTTAGTGTGAAAACATGCAGAGTATGATCCATCACTGTGTCTCGTCTTAGAAAATCATTTTCAGAAAGTTAATGTGCTATCTGCAGAGAGTTGAAGGAAGTTTAGTTAAAAGTTAGTGACACAATGAAGTAAACCAATAAAAATGCTAAATTTCAAACCTGGCTTGATAGCTCTTGGAAATGCAGAGTAAAATCACTTAGCACGGTGCAGGAAATGCATGCCTTTAATTTGATAATATAATAAACTCCATAGTAAATTAATTTACAGTGTCCCCTCAGATTTACACACAAAAGTGGAGGAACAAGTTTGTTTACTCTTTCAAATTGAAAACTATTGATTTCCTTTAGGAACACATCCCTTTTGACTGTGAATTAGTCCAGTCATTTCACATTCCCATCAACATATATTAATAAAATACATTGTACTTTTCTTTTGGCAAAAAAAAATATATATATATTTGAGTTATTCACATCAGCTTCAAGTTAAATATAGATAAAATATAGCAGCTCTTCTCTGTTTGGTAAAGGCTGAAAACATCAAAATACCATCTGAGCTGAGACCGAGGGCATGCTTGGTTAATTACTTCTTTCACAAGCAGAACTTGCTTATACCCTCCTGCCTGCCCTGACTGTCAATTCCCAAATCTGTAACATGCCCTCAGTACTGCCAGTACTTCTAAATGTGATAAACCAAACTGAAATTTGCTCTAGGTTAGAGTTAAATCAGCAGAATAAAATCCCAGATGCTTTCTCACCCCCCCCCCCCCCAGTTTTATTCCAGATAAATTATCCAATTTGGGTCACAACATGGCCCCAGAAGCAGTTAAACTTGTACTGTTGAAAGGGATGCTGAAAAGTAGAAAGGAACTGTGGGCAAAAGCCACTTAAGCCAAGATTCCTGATGAAACTCTGCCCTACAACCCTTCAGGGACTTGAGTGATCAGGAATATTAAAGAATTACAGACAGTACTAATAACAGCTGTTTTCATTCAGAAACACAGGTAAGGGCAAACTGTTCCATTCTTGCATAATTGTATGTGAGTCAGAGCATTTTAAGTTCTTTTTAACCAGAAGGAATTTGAACTATTTTTCTCCTTTCCAGAAGAATACTCTAACCACAAAACCACAGGCCAATCTGACTATGTACAATCACTATTTCTCTTGTTATAAACATGCAGCTAGAAGAGTAAAACGAATGAAGTCGGAAAGAAAGAGCAAACAGGCAAACAGTGAGATGCTCTAACCTGCCGAGGGAGATATTCATCTGGAAAAAAGGGAATCCTGACTTCTGCTTGTAACACCATATATGAGTTTTGCTTTAAGCAAAGTACTGAGCAAAAACTGGTTTTATGTTTTATTAAAACTATAATAATGCCCTTTTAAAAGTGAACTGTATAGTTGGGGGGGGAATAAGAAAACAGACAAGCTTTTGGGCTCACATACCTTTCTGAAGTGGAAGCAGCCACCTTCGGGCTGAGAATGATTGCTTTGAGTTTAGGTTAATTATGCAAACAAAGGAGAAATTGGCTGCGCTTATATTGCCTTTTGATCCAGTTGGGGGAATTAACCCTATTCCTTGAGCCAGCTCATGCAAAGGGGCGATGTGCAGCAATGGGAGCGTTACCTGTTTTGGTACTTATCCCTCAGGTCACTGTGCCTAACTACCTTTATATACTAGCTCTTAATGCTCCTATGCACTGTAAGTTTACTCCTAAATACAGCCTTTTGGCTTTTTTGTGTGTGGAGGTGGTATGAGTACCAGAAATACCCAAGTCTTATTTTCCTTCAGAGCTGTGCTGAAAAACATATTCTGAAACTCAGATAAAAATAAGAATAGCTGTCTTTTAGTCTCTAGCAAGATACAGCAAAGTTGATTTTCAAAACCTGCTTGTGAAGCAATGTTGCTAAATATTTTCAAACAAGACTGTAAGATGCTGTGTATTTAAGGTGCTGCTGTGTGTTCTCAATAACTTCTATAGGAGCTGTGAGGGCACTGTGAAACTGTAATCATGTTGAGCCATTGGACATAGTTCTGGTTGCTGTTCTGTGTAGCATCACTAATTTGCTTTTGTTTTAAGGATCTCAGATTGTTCCTGAAAGTAGCATACTTTTGGTTACATATGTCTAGAGCTCGTATATATAGAGTAACTTAAGACTTGTAACAGTGAACTATACTGGTTTCTTGAAGATTTTATATTGTCTATTACACTACTGTTATAAGCATAGACTTGAGGAAACTTTTGTATTTCTTATCAATGATTTCTAATGTCTAATTCAGTGATACCTTTGGTATCTTCATAGGGTGGCAGTAGATCATATTTTTTTTAAAGAAGATGTTCATATTCAAGAGATAGGAAGGAGAAATTTGCAAATTTCTGTTCTTCTTCTTGATTTGTGTTTTGAACAGTTAAGCTAGACCACAGTAACTTTTTTTTTTCCCAGCAGATCTCCTATGGAAGAGATGTCATGCTTTAGCATCTTTGCTTTGCCATCCCTTTATTACTGTCATGGCAAACCATGGCACATCACTATTATTGTATAACATGACCATAACAGTCCAAAATGCAAGGCCTGGTGAAGGTCTGCTTTCTGAGTAGTTCTGTTCTATTTTTCTCCATACTGATTGGGGTCAGCAAAGGGACAGATGTGAGAACTGGTGGGACTCTCTCCTTTGCTCTTAGCTAAGGTATTTGGTACCATAGTGGCGCACAGCAGTGGAACTCCTTTTGCACAAAAAATCTTGCTCAGAGATTGCTACCTGGAATGGATGAAGAAGGCAGGTGGAATTTGCAGATCATTTATCTGTCACAATTTACTGATCCTCAAATAATCATGTACTGTATGAAATTAGAGTTTTCTAGGGTCTTATCACCTAACCAAATGCTCATACTTTTGTTTCCTTACATCTTCCTAATGAAAAATGTCCCAAAATTCACCAAATCAATCAACAAAAAAAGTATTTTAAAAGTACATAAAAGCACTTCAAGTATATTGTAGAACTTAATTTGATAAATGATAACTTTTTTTTTTTCTAAAACTGCCTCACAGTATGAAAATTCAGATTTAGCAGTGAGATGCTAAAAGCACCATATTAAAAGACAGACAGGTTTGGGAAACCTTCAAGATGAATGCTATTAGCATGAATAATATAGTTTTGTCTCAGATGTTTATCTTTTTTTTTTTTTTTGCACTGTCATATTGTGCTTTATATATTTTCTTATTTTACTTGCTTTACTTAATTTACTTGCAAAATAACATCAATTAATTTTATCTCTGACGGTAAAAATTTAGACTATTTCTGGTTGAGCCTATTTTGCAAGTGAACGAATTATTCACTGATGAGTCAGCTAGTCTCAATGAATTCATCTTGGGGCATGAATTTCTCTTCAGTACAATCCCATAGGTAAAAGATAAGCAACTTATGCATTACACCATGCAAATCCTTACAGTATTTTTTTTTTTTAGCTTTGTATGCTTGTCAGAATATAACCATTGGTTTTCTTGTTGTGGTTATGTTTTTATAAGTCTAGGCTATCACATTCTTTTGAGGAAAATGAGTATCTTGAGAGTTATAGCTCCGTATCTGGAAGCTAGTGCACTAGTGTGTCTCAGAAGAAACTATTACTAAAAAGGCTGTTTTGAGCTATTTTATTTATAGTGTTTAGCTTGCAAATATGCTAGAATTTGAAGTAAGGGAAACATTAGTCTACTTTGTATATGTAAATGAGTATTTCTTCTGCCCAAGCTATTACTCGCATCAAAGTGCCTGTGGAGACAGTTTTTAGTTGCAATGAAGTCCTGAGGAGGCTTTATGAAGAAAGATTGATCGGAAATTATATTTGGATGGATTGGTGAATGTGTCAACTCCTTAGCTCAGAAACAATTAAGCCAAAACCCATGGAAACTGCAGATGGTAGGCGTGCCTAGTATGCCTGCTACCTTCTGAAGAACTTCCCGCACGGTTTGCAAGCACAAATGTCTTCAGATTCTCAAGGGTAAAGACTGCACTGAGCCCAAGGCTGCATCAGTGAAATTGTTAGTGATATCCAAATGAATTAGGTTAGAGACAGCTTTGGTTTTTCTACAGTGTGCCACAAGTGCTGAAGTAGCATCATTTCCCTTAACTTGAAGAATAGTGCTACAATTGTCTAAAAAGGGTAAATCAATCTTACATTTTTAGGTGGATATGGGTATTTTCACAAGCTTAAGATACCAAAGAGGTACAGACCAACATGTCTAGTTTTGCTGAAAGACAGCTAGTAGGAATAACAGTTTTTGCTGATTCTTCCACAGGTAATTACACTGATAATAAGTGACTCCATCTGAATACAGGTATATTTCTGTCTGTGTAGAACTAATATTACACTCTGTACTGTCCTGTGCCCTTGACTATTGCAAGGCCTTTCTGTATGGCAGTATGTCAAAAAATACCTCACAGTGACAGTCATTTAGCAGTGTAACAGTTATAGCAAGAAGAAATATGCAGTCATTCTGCTGCACAAGGCTAGGAGTGTGCCAGACTGTCAAGAACAGAAAGGTAAAGAGGTCTGCAGCAGATCCTTGGGGCCTAGCGATATTAAAGAGATGGCACAGCACAGAAATGAAAGGAAAAAAAAAGCCCCTTTTCCCTTCCCTTTCCCTTCTGCATTCCCCTTCCATTCCCACCAAGATCAGAGGGGAGTTTCCAATGGCTGGAAAGGTTATTCATAATTTGTATTTCTGGAACTACACTCAACACCAGCTTTTCTGAGGCCATTATAGAAAAGATTGTGGGCTGAATGAGTAAACTTTGGCCACTGCAATGGAAACACAAAATATAAAACCAAAAATAATCAGTGTGAGCTAATGGGATAATGCATTATATTCAAGTTTCTGAAGCTTTGTCTATGAGTAATCCTGTGCGCTCTCTCTTTTCTCTCTTCAATATTCTTCTGTAAAAGTATTCAGCTTATAGATTTATAGGTAGGTGAGTTCCTAAGTATTTTTTCCTCTTTATTTATGTATTTTTTTACAGCATTAAATTTTCTTTAAGAGATTGTGTATGACAATGCACATCAGTGTTGTGGTTGGCTACATATAAATATAAACTCATTGTACATGTCTTTTTTGATTATATTTACTTGACTGAACACTAACAATAAAGAATATTTGATACTGTAGGTACAGTTCAGCTGAGAATTCTTGCTAGATTAGAATTAACTGCTTGAAAAATCAATGAAATATAGTATATGAATTTTCTGTATGAGGCAGATAGATGTCAACATTTCTTGCTCCATTATCTGGATCATATCAGCTCAGTTTATCTAAATCTCTTTTTTTTTCTCTTTTTCACTTTTATGAAAAAGCCACATAGAAATTTCAGTAAAAGTTTGGAGAGCAGTGATACGTTTGTACTTTGCAATAGTGGATAGTGCAGAGACACCTAACGGTGCTCCAAATAAAGCTCTAAATATCAGCAGGAGAAATCAATCCTTAAACTTAACATCTTTTAAAATAACAAGCCCTGATTTGGCTGGGGAACCTCATTTATTTCTAGCAAGTCATCATCATGAAGTCAAACACAAGATGTGCTATTTGTGTTTTTCTGGCCTTGAATTAGATGCCTGATTCTTTGTTCCACTGAGCAGAACATTTTAAGCAGCATACAACCAGCCCTAGTTCCATTATCCCTGAATTATGGCACATACCCATCTTCAACCAATCTAGTACCTAATTAGGCTGTTCCTAAATGTCCATTCTGACACCAATTAAAATATAAATACATGCTGTGGTTCAGATGAGGTTTCCCTGTACACAAGACAAAATTTTCTCAACAGTCTGAGCTTTGAGGGTGCAACTTTGAAGGTACAGAACAAAATCCTGTAAGAAAAAAAGAAAAATCGCAAGTCTCACCATTTTCTACCCCAAACTCTCTTTTGCATCCTTATTGTCTCTAACATAAGTGCATAAGAGCCATCTATATGAACCAAATATCCTGAACTGAAGTCTGTTGAAATGAAGCACATCTAATATGTAGTTTTCTCTGAAAAAGATAGGGGAATTGAAGCCACATACGTCAGGAGCGCTAAACTCGCAACCCACCCTTACTGAGATATGCAAGACTCTGTGTCCCATTATCTGGCCACATCCTCATTAGTAACGTGACCAAAACGCATACGTCCCCACTATCTGAAGGCTGCACGTCCAGCTGTGCGACACACAGAGGCTTCAAGCCTTGTTAAGGCATGCAGAAGATGTTGCCTTCTCATGATCTATGGCACACATGAGCTGTCATAAGCCTGTTATAAGATGCAAGATATCTGCATTTTGATAGATGTATTTTTGTGATGAAGTGACAAAATATAACAAAGAATGAGTCCCTCAAGAAACAGACTGACATGGGACGCACTGGGTCTAGTAGAATTGTTTGCATTTACAAAATGCGGTGACTATACCAAAGACTGGGTATCCCTGGCTCAAGGCACTGATTTGGCACTGCAGTGTCATAAGTAGTACAGAAACCCATGGAGAATAGTTCAGCAAAGGGTCCCGAGGCGAGTCCTTCAGGCTGCAGGGTTCAATACCTGCTCCATAAAGAAACAGAGAAGCAGATAACCTAGCTCCCTTGCTAGCCAAATAACACTGACAGAGAGTGGAAGTGATGTATTTTTCTTTGGCTCATACTTAGTAGACTCTGTTTCTCCTCCATAAGCTAATATATTGCATAACGAGGATACATAGTTCAAAATGCACTGGGTATATTTATACTACATTTGCTTAATTAAAAGTAGAAACAAATGAATCATACACTCTAAAGGTACATCATCCAGTTCTCTTTTGTGAGGAAAACACATACACATTGATCAAAGATGTTAGCAGGCAAAAGCACTTTAATAATTTAAAAATGTCCATTGCAATTTCTCAGTATGTATTTGCATTCTTTAAGTAGCTCACTATTTTTAATCAGGAAATAATTTTTAAAATATAATTTTTAAAATCTATTCTCAGAAGCTGAAAGTAAGTAGAACTGCAGAGGGACTTAGGTGTTAAAATACTTCATTAAGATTCAGTGTAACCAGCACTGAGCTATGGTTCAGTTCAGTTCAATTGTCATTGCTACTGTGCTTTTGGGCAAGACTGATGGTTCAGCAGAATGGTTCAGCAGAAAAAGTCCTGAAAAGAAGCTCTTAAAAGCATGAAAGAACCTTACATTTCAGTTACGCTATTCTGTAGAACAGAAAATAAAGTAAAATTTAGAAAACTTAGCTTTTCACATAGTTGAGGGGTTTGCATGATCTGTGGAAAAAAAAAAAAAATCAACTTATTGCATTCATGTTCTAGTTAATATGATTTATCATTTTTCATGAGAATTAATATGTCATTTTTCCTGATGAATCTCTTCCAGATTCTACTAATTACAATAATAATAATAAAAAATAAAAACTCAAACTATATGTCATTTGTGACACTGCCACTACCTGTAAATATTTCCATGTTTCCATTCAGCAATTTATGTAGCAATAAACAATTTATGTAGCAGTTCAGGATTGTTTTCTATTACAGTAGAAAGTATTTTCAACTAACTGAAATTGTGAGAGGCATGCCTTAGTTTTAAGAAGATGCATTTTCTGATAGCGCACAGTGACTAAGGTTATAGAATTTCATATTCTTAAAACCAACAAATGCAGTGCATTCATTTATTACTGACATCCTGCAATGCCATAGCAGATAAAATCTTTCACAGTTTTTGTTACCATTAAGATATGCTTCTTCATTTTATTACTTTTCAAGATAAATATTTTCCAGTGTTTACTGCCCTTCTATCCAGTACTAGAAGGTGAAACAGAAGTAACATTTGACCAAATTTCATGTCTGTGTTTTCCATAAATGAAAGTTATTTCCTTGCAGAGAACTCATCTCAAGGTCTCTACTAGTCAAAAGTAAAATAAAATCCATTATAACAATAACAATATTTCCCAAATTTATTCCATGTATAAATTATTTATACAATTAAAAGTAACTTTTTGGTAAAATTCTCAAAGAATGGAGAAGAGGAAAGAAAGAAGAATCATTAATGACCATAATATTCCATGTTTGGAGACCTTTCCTCATTTTGAAGTAGAACTTACTTTCTTGAAATTCAATTATTTTGAGGCTTAAAAGTGCTATAAATGTGATAAAATAGAATTATCCTTAAATTACTTATATTAAAACCATAATTTCAGAGTCTACTTCTATTTTAATGGATATGGAGTGCTTCCCAGTACTTTGTACGTATGTCTATCACAGCTGGTCCCTGATTTTTTAGTGGGGTGTGTTACATTCAAAATCTTGTTATGGGCAAGAGTAAACGACACATACGTGGAGCTAAGAGTTTAGTGTTAGCCTATTTCAAACGTTAACAATCTAACAGGAATCCAACAGAGAGTCCAGTTACAACGATGCTGAGCCTAGCAGAGTGGTGATGGGCTGTCAAGGCGGAGTGTCAGCAACTCCTGCCCTTCCCTGGGAAAAAATTCCTGCTTCCTCCCGGTCTCGGGCTCCTGCCTGGACAGCTGTTGTGCACCTCCTGCCCGCGGGCGGCTGGCTCCGGGCGGTGCCCGGCGAGGGCTGAGCGCGGCCCCTGCAGCCCGGGCTGCTGGTGGTGCCGCAGCGAGGCCCGGGGTTCGCCAGACCCTTGCGGCGGGCGGCGCTGGCAGAGCTCCAGCTGCCGCCGGGGAGGCGACGGGCGCTGGGCCGCGAGGCCGGCGCGGCAGCGGCAGCGGCAGCGGCAGCGGCAGCGGCAGCGGCAGCGGCAGCGGCAGCGGCAGCGGCAGCGAGCTCAGCCCGGCCCCGGCCCCGGCCCCGGCCGCGGGGAGCCCGCACCAGCCCCGAGACCTGCGCGCTCAGCGCGCTGCGCAGCCTGCCGCCTCCCCCGGGAACGGCCAAGGTCATTGTTACCGGGCGGCAATTGTGATTTAGACAACTTTAACAAACAAACTTGCTTTTTTCCAGTCGTTTGCGATGTACGCTGCCTACAAACACAACAGAAACTAGCGGTAAATAAATTCTTGGAAGTTTTTATTTTTTACAAGCAGTCCCTACTGCTATAGAGTAGACCTCATGATTATCTATTGAATTTTCCTTGTCTGATAGAAAAAAATAGTTTTTCCAATCATGTGAAAACTGTCATAGAAGCTGTCTCCTTCCCATGGAAATGATTGATATGTCTGAAAAAAAACAAAACTCTAAGTTGAAAACTAATGAGAATAAAAGTTGATTTTGAAAAAGTACTTTTAAGGTGAAATAGATGAGGAAAAGCGATAACATGTAAGTCTTGTATAAAGCAAAAGTCAATTTTCTAGCCTTTTACACAAAACTCAACAGCATGTTCTAAGAGTTACTTTAGAATCTAAATCCATTATATCTGAACTGTAAACAAGTTCTGTTTTATTTTTAAAGTCCATACATTATTTTGCTATTAGAATCAATGTTGCATTGTCTACATTTTGCATGAATAATATGGAAGAGCAGGATTTCCATGCATCAGTTTAATTTCCAGTTTCGATTTCTCTTTTCCATACAAAAAAAATCCCTCTCCAACACTAATTAACTCTTATGCCATTGTTCTTCAGTAAATAGTTATAAAAAGTATTCCTTAAGGGTTATAATTTAAGTTTTAAGAACTCCTTAGCGCAGAAGATCTTCAATCTATATTTTTTATTAGCGAGACATCAGCATAGAACTCGATTTTCTAATTATGGAAATCACTATAATAGAAAAGTAAAATATTAATCTCTACAAGGACAAACAACTTAATAAAAGATTTAAATCTATTATTTTAAGATGTCACAGTTATATAAAAGCATAATGCTATTCATGCATACAGTAATTTCTATAAAAAGGCTAACTTCAAAGGTCAGATTTTTAACCTCACTTTCACACTTCCTATACATGATGCACTGATCTACTGGAAGTGTTCAGGCAGCATGAAATTCATTGTGCTGTCATCACCTTCTCTTTAAAGGTGAATGAAATATGCTGAGGGAGACCTCAGGATGTGAGCTCAAGAATATTTTATTAAAGCCAATCCCACTATTATATTCTCAATTAAACTGAACAATTTGAATTGCCACAGGATGTTGTGGAAGTCAAAAGTATAAATTAATTCAAAAAGCATTTAGAAAAATCTGTGGCTCAAAAGTCCTTCCACATCTTCTAAACATAGAGATATAAATATAAATTTTAACTCAGGAGATGCCAGTAGCACAGACTATCTGAAGCTGAGAGAAGGGATACTGGAGAAAAGGTGACTCTATACATGACCTATTTTTATTATCCTTCTCTAAATATCTTGTCACATCACTTGCCACAGGAAGTTCGGAATACTGAGTTAGATGAATGTTTGTCCTAATTTCATATAACCATTCCTAAATGTTATATTCATTTTTCAACGTCCCAAGCATCGTAAGATTTGATACCAAAGATGGGTAAGAATAACAAAAGGAACATGTGCTCGTTCCTCTTGTGTTCCTGTTATTAAGTCCGTTGTTTGAAATAGAATGTTGAAAATACAACATCCTTAATATAGCTGCTTAAAAAAAGAGCAAAATAAACAGAAAAGTAAAATATCTCATGTAAAGACGTAGTCATTAATGACTAGCAGAAAGAGCTTTAAGAAAAATACTTCTGTGAAAGCTGTCATTCAGGACAAAAACATCTTTTTTAGCATATTAGCATTAGGGAAAGGTGTTACTAGTTTTTTGAGCTGCAACTGATTTTAAACTGCTCTGATTTGGAATGTGAGATCATTTCCTTTTTCTTCTTACTCCCTTTTCAAACCGCAGTCAACTTCTGTGTCTATATTCCGGGGTTAGAGGAAGTAGGCATCTTTTTCTAATTATATTTGTGTCCCTGAAGTCCATATAGAATAAAAGAAAAATAATTACCGGACTTAGTGGAACTTCCTTTAACTTCTCAGAGAAATTTGAAGTAAAATTAAATGAAAAAAAGTGAGGACTTTAAAAAGTTATTTCTCACCTAAGTTAGAATTTCTCAAGTTAATTCTGATTAAGCTCTACAACAAAAGTCATTCTGAAAAGCTCTACTAGATAGTATGGAGTAGGCAAAGAAGTAAGAAGATGGATTGAAACATGGTTCACCTAAGATTTTTGCAGAAACTGGAGAGATTAGAAACCTTAGCTTAAAATTCACTGGGCATGGATAAAATAACGAGCTGAAATACTGTGCAGTGGCTGTCTTTTAGGTTCATATTAAATCCAAAACTTTCAGAATGAAAATGGCTAATACAAAATGAATGTTTACAGCAAAAGAGAGTCACACTCACAGTTATTTACTGGCTGAGACGTTTCCTAGATATTATCTTTTAAATTTTGAGCTGCAATAGTGAGCTGACAGGAAAGTTGTTGAATGAATTAATCATGCAGCTCTGAAACTATTTGATGGCAACTCCATAACCTTGAAGAGAACACAAGGTGGCTGATGAACTCAGGAGACAGTCAACACAGCTAGAAAAGTTTTCTGAAAAGTAAAATTAAATAAAAAAACACACATTTCTGGCTGTGGGAAGGATGGAGTTTTCAGTAGCATTACTGACTAGGCAAGAGAGAAGTCTATTTGGCCGGTAGCTATGTTTAAAGTAAAACAGAGATTATATGGACATCAGTGTGATTGATTCTTATAGTATGCTGGATCAAGTAAAAGCTTGTACTTCTGACATTTCTGATTTGTATACAATAAATAGATTTTTGCCCCCCCTGTATTAGCTTAAGTATCAATAAAAATATAGCACAGTTCTACCTGGCAAGCAGCGTTAAAAATTATTCTAAGAGATGTTAAACCACTTGACACAGTCTTTGATGTACCCTAATGTACAACAATTATTCCTGCACATGTGAGTTTCATAAGTCATTGTAAGGGCTGGTAATACTGCGTTTTCACAGCAGATCAGCACAACTTTTTTCTGCAGCAGGTGCTGGTGTAGTTATGATGCAGTGGGGACAGTTGTAGTGTTTAATGGTCTCTAAAGTCCTATGCTTAATGTGTTTGCCTATTGGCCTCTGCAATACTTCGTAAGACAGGTTGCTGATTCAGACCATGATTTTTTTCTTAATTTGTTATTTGTATCTCCACATCTAATCCACTCTACTAAGCCTCCCTATCTATATTTAAAACAGTATTGTCACTATTTTCAATACCTCTCAGAGTTAAAATATCTTAATTAATTAAGACTCAGTAAGTTAAAATGTCACATTTTTCTACAATTTGTTAAGTGGAGAGTTGATTATCATCATATAGTTCAAGTCAGTATAGGTGGTCTGTCTTTCTTGATTATTTGAATATTTATTTGTTGTACAAAAAGTATTTCTTGTTCTAGTAATATTGCACATTTTAATTATATATATATGTATATGTGAGATTGGAAGGACTACATTTCAGTCACTCAGGATAATGCTACAGTGATCACTATGGATGCAGTATAGGTTGATATGGTATGCATTTCTTTTTGAATGAACTTCTATTTAAAATTTTCCCATGAGTTTTCCTTCCTCCTTTTTAAATTATGAAAATGTTATTTCACCTATAATACAGTTGGTCTTATACGTGTTAAGTATTTTGATTATTCAAATCAAAAAATAAATGTGATGGAATGCAAAAGCTTATTTATATTCATTCATGAATTATGGGTATATACTGTTAAAATTGGTGAATACGTTCAGTAACTCATCTTTTTTATATAATATTTCATCTTTAAACAAATTTCTTTTGTTATTAGTTTTTCCTCAAGTGCCATCTGACTGTCTTAAAAAAGAAAAGCTATCAAAGAAGCCTATCAATCTCTTGTCAATTCAGAATTACTTTTGAAAGCAGTGGGTGAAGCAGCCAGAGGTATTATTCTGACAGCCCCCTTCTCTCTGAAAGTTGTTTGAAGAGCTGTATTAAACAACCTGCCATCAGTTCTGAATCAAAGTCAAGACACAAATATCCCATTATTACTTACAATAAAACCACTAATTTTGTCCATCCTTTTTCTTCTTTGATGACATATACATCTTATAAAAGAATGTCTTGTTTTCAGATTTACCTTTTCCTCCTGATCTTATCAATCTTGCATAAAATTGCTAAATTACTAAGGCAGGTACAACACACATTTCAAAAATTCCATATTCTTTATCATTCCAAGAAGTCAATATACCTTTTTACTAAAATATTCATATTTCATAGCAGACCTGAGGTCTTTCTTTAAATATAATATCTGGGAGGATAACTTAGAGCTTCTGAAAATGCAGATAGAGAGGAAAAAGCTGAACTTTTCAGATTGTATCTGCCTATTAAAATTCCTAACCTATGGTTAAGCATACAGAATTAGAAAAAAAGAGCTATGGACCACTTAAATTTGAATAAGAGTGTAGAAGAAGGCTTGTTTTCATGCGTGTCTGTTTGCACACGTTTTGCACAAGTTGTATCTATGAAAAGAAAAAAAAGCCTGAAAAAGATCTTTGATCTTTCTTCATGGAAAATGGTCCTTGCCTAGTCACCATCTTCTTAGAGATGCTAGATTCAAATGACTTTTTATTTTAAAGTAACTTTTTTGAAGCCAGATAGACAGATAGAGAAAATATGAAGACCTTACAGATGCAAAAATCACGTTGCCTCATTTACCATACTGTCAACATTTGTGTTTAAACTTTCAAATATTTATTCCAGATTCAATTTTTTGGATAAGCAATAATGTTGTCTTTGTGCTGCAAAACATTCTTTCCTTACAGGATTCAGCTATGCTTAGCTGAATTAAATAATGGATCTGTATTCATTTTACAATTTTGAATAAGTACGTGAGAAAGTTGGATAGCAACTTAAAAAAGTATATATTTGTTTCCTTTTTACAGTTTTTGTGTTGAGATAAGGATTATGAAGAGCACTTTACAAAATAAATGTTTTCTGGAAAGCCAATAAAATCCTTCTGTCCTGGAATCATAGACCAATTTATTTTGGAAAGGATCTCTGGAGGTCATTTTGTCCAACCTCCTGCTCAAAGCAGAGCTAACTTCAAAGTAAGACTACTTTGCTCAGGGCCTTTTCTAGCTGAATTTTGAAAATTTCAAAGGATGGAGATTCCATAACCACTCTGGGCTTCAGTTAAACTAATCATTTTGAAGATTCTTTTTCATGAAATCCAGTGTGAATTTTCCCTTCTGCTACTTGTACCCGTTGTCTCTTGTCCTTTTGCTTTCTGCTTCTTAGAAGAGTCTGTCTCTGTCTTCTTTATATCCCCCTTCGGGTTGTGGAAGCCCCATTTAGCCTTCTCCTCTTGGGGCTAAACAAATTCAGTTCTGTCAGCCTCTTGTATGCATGTGTTCCAGACCCCTAACCATCTTAGTCCTCTGCTGGAATCTCTCCTATCTGTTGATACCTCTTTTCTACTGAGGGGTCCAAAACGTAGCACTTCATGCCACGTAACTGGAATCCGTGCCTCAGTCTGCCGGCTACGTTCACTGTTTATTAATGCTATTGGCCTTTGAGCCTGGTGGTCCAGCATTTTCCCACATTTTCATATTTTCAATTAAAAAAAGAAAAAGTCCTGCTATCCAGTCCATATCTCCCCAGTATGGCTACCAGGGTGCTATGACACACGATTTTAAAAGCTGAAGTCAAGGTGAAAGACAGTATCTACTGCTATCTCGTCCTTCATGAAGCCACACATCTCATCATAGAAATCAATCAGACAATCAAGCACAATTTGCCCAATCCCCTTTTTGTGCTTCATGTGCCTGGACATGGCTTCTACAAAATAAGGCAACTGAAGTGAGGGGGACTGGCCTGTAGTTCCTTCAATCCTCCTTCTTCCCTTTTTGAAGATGGAAATAACATTTGTCTCTCCAGTCACTGGGGAGCTCCCCATTTCACCATGAGCTTTCATTCAAAGGTTATAGGGAGTGTCATGAAAATTGTATCAGCCAGATTCCTCAACACATTTCACATACATTCTGTCCAGTCCCATGCATCTGTGTTTGTCTTGCTTAAGCAAGCAGATCCTAACTTTATCTTCCTTTAACTGTGGGCTGTACCTCTCTCCCCTAAACTTTGCTACTAAGCATGGAGTTGTGGGATGCCTGTGCTAGGGTTCTGAGTGCAGCAGCAGGATTCATTGCCCTGACCAGCCTCATCTGGTCAGGCAACGCATGGTCGTGGACCTTCAAGGCAATAATGGTCATGCACCTTCATTTAAGCTCAGGCTTAGGTCCCCAGTCCTTGCTTGAGCTTTGCTGCACATGTTCCCTAATGGTCCTGATTTGCTTACTGGACTCCAGTTTGACTTGCACTCAACAGCAGAGCTCCGTGCATTTGAAACACTTCTTTGTGTATATTGCAACCCCCCCACAGTTGTCTTCCCTGCCTTTTTTGAGAAGCCTTTCCATCTATTACAGCACTCCAGTCACGTGAGCTGTCTCACTATGTCTCTGTAATCTTGGTGAGGTTGTATCCCTATATCTGTACACAGACTTCCAATCTTAATTTGTGTTTCCCATGCTGTATCTTTTTGTGTACAAGCTCTCCAGATGAGCTTCTAGTTGTCCTGCCTTTTCAAGAGCAGTGTGAGAGCATTTCAAGCCACCCTGTCCCAGGTGCACTCTCTCCTTTTTATCTTTTGCCCCACTTATCTTCAGACCGTGGTTTTGCCCCATTTTTTCAAGTGGATCCCGATTCCTCCCCAGCAGTCCTTGTTACTTGGGTAGGGTTCCACGGCTATAAAAGCCAAAGCTCTGCCTGCAACATCAGCTATGCAACCAGGTGTTGATCCTACCCAAGTCTTTCCGCTTGACCAGCAGGACTGAGAAGAACACCATCTGAGCCGCCTCACTGCGCTTAACCCTAAGTCCCAGAGCCCTGTAGTTACTTTTGGTATATCCAAGATCTCCCCGGAAGTATAAGCAGTGTCCATGAAGAAGAGCAGTGAAGGGAAATAGTCCAAGGATGAGACACACCTCAGCAGTCTGTCTGCATCATCCCAGATCCAGACACTGGAAAAGCAGCAAATCATCCAACATGCCAGGTCTAATCAGCATATGGGAGCTTCCTTCCCCTGCAGAAGGGGATCTCTAACTACTGTTGCCCATTGATTTCTCTTTGTGGCACTGCTTCTGACATGAGGATTAGGCATAGCTGGCCCAGGTAGACATTCCCTTACAGACTTTATTTCACTTGTCTTGGTGTCAGGTCTTTATAACCGCTCCCCAAATCAACTTCTGTAGGTGGGGAAATCTTCTGTTGCCAGAAGTTAAGCTTCCAGGCTCTGTCATAGTAAAAGTCCATCCTCCCGGTGTGGCTCCTGCCTCCTTCAGCACAAAGCAGGCATGGGCTCTTGCCTCTGTATAGTTTCTGTGAAAAAAGAAGCATCTCTTTCCACTTGCCCGTGTAGATTCAGATCATGAAGTAAGTCATATCCTGAAATCTTCCATTAGGAAATGTGCTTAAAATAAATACAGTTTTATCTGAGAGTAGGATATTGTCTGAAGTTCATCTCTTTAAAGGACAAAGAAACTTCTGGTAAATTTCTGAATAATAAAATAAACAAGAATCACAGCTTAGATATGTTATTGCTTCATTTTATTTTGTCTTATTGTAGCACCATTTTAAAGTAGGCTTTTTTTTTCTGTTTTTAAAATAAAGATGTGATTGACTATGAGAAGTATAAAGATTAGCAAAAAAATATATAATGGAATTTCAAGCCTGTTCCTTACGAAGCTGCTTAATTTGGGGAAGAATTTACTAATCTAAACTGTGGCTTAATTTTTTCCTGGTTAGCTCTAAAATAATGTGTCTGTTCTGTTGTGTATATGGTCTGATCTTTCAAAAAGGTTTCATCTCACTCAGGAAAGAAGGGATGTTTTATTATGTTAACAATTGTGACCCTTCTAGTCTTTTGAGGGCGAAATCTTGTGAAAACAGCTAAAAATAGAATGATTTCACTGCTATTAACTTCACACTTTGCTTCTATGTAAAACCTGAATGTTTGTTCAACTCTAAAAATAACCTGTCTAATCACCACATATCTCTGATTTAGCACACAGATTTGTCTATCTGTTATATGAGGAAATAATATCCGTTAGTGTGAGTCACATTTGTTCATCACATTCAACTTTATTAATTATATTATACTTTTCCAATCTCTTTATCATTTAGATGCAGATAATCATTAATGTTTTCTTCAGATATGTAATATGTAAGTATTCTTTTTAATTCATCTAGAATGAGGTAATTTTTCTAAGGATAAAGAGAAAAGAAAACTGCAAGAAATAATCATTGTGACATGCAAATGTAGCATTACAATAATTAAGTACTAATAATAATCATGGTACGCTCTAGAAACGTATTATATCATGCTGCAACACTGGAGTTTTATAGCTTATCTTTTGTACAGCACTGATTTATACTGAAAGTACCTGGATATATTGCAGAAATGCAATTTCTTGGTTATTCTAGTGTGATGGTGGAAGATATAGTGATATTGGTTCAGCAATATCCTCCAAGTTTTCTCACTCTCCTCAAATAGCCATGACCTGAAATCATCCCAGAGGTGACATTTACTGTTTTGAAAGAGAAGATGCACTTTTTACTACACTCAAGCTACTCTGCTACCTATGAAGAGGTTCACTGTTAAAATGACCTTTTTCTCTCCCCTGGTTCTTGTAGATAGTGAAAAGAATTAATGCCATTTTGGGCTGCTTTGTGTGTCTCTACGGATGTACTGGGGCAGGGGCAGTAAAAAGGCGGGACAGAAGCATCTGAGTAGATGAACAATCCTTTCAGGCCAAGCAGGGATTCTGCTCCTTATTCCAAATATTATTTTTCTTTTCATATAGTCAAGATGTAATACGAAATGTCTACACATTTAGCTGAAGCTGAACTGAAGTCTGAGCACAAGCTAGATGAAAAATTTACTCTCTAGAGAAAAGTTAAACTCTTCCTTGTCTGTTGCCCTTTCAGCATAAGATTCTTGCATGAGTGCCTACACTGAGGGTCAAAAGAGGATGCATTGACCAGAGATGCCTATTTTTCTCTTTGCTTTCGGGCTCTTGTCTGACCTGTGGGAAAGGTGCCTCTCAAACTAAAAATCTTAGGATGTTTTATGTGACTTCACCATTTGATTATTATGCAAGAGAGAGATAGCAGCTAAAGTACAATACCAGTCTTCAGGGGAGGGTGAAACAAGCCATAACCTATGGGAAGGATGGTATTTATCATTTCCTATTGATTCTCTCCATCCCTATGGAAGAGGTAGACAACTGTCTTGAGTAAACTCTACTAGTATGCAGTTCTTTCTTCTCTCCACTGATTTTCCAAAAAAAGTAAACATTTAAGTTAGATCTCCTCTTGCTTCTCCAATTCCCTTTATGTTCTTAAAATTCCGGTTAGGGTTACAGTTAAACTCTAAAATAAACACATTGTAGTAATGAAAGATTTTTATTAACTAAAAAGTAAGGTTAGAGACTAGAGAGGTATCAAGATAAATGCAAAACACCTAAGAAGACAGAAATGTAAACTATTGAGCTAGAAAGAGTTTTGTGAGTAAATTTTAACATGAAATGGAATGGCCCTTATGTGTGGCTACTAGAAGAACAAACTATGGCCTATATGGCAAAAAGATGTCTTTCCTTTTCAGATTTACTTTTTATTCTCTCTGTTATACCTGTATAAACATATAGAAGTCAGAGCTCTATCCCAGTAACTAAAGGTAGAATTTACCTTTCTAAAATTGTCTAGTAACTGCTATATATTATGCTCATTTTCAGTATTTTATTTATTGCCAGCTAGATTGAACTTGTCAGACATTAGCTAGTACCTGACTCTGTATAATTAGCCTACAGTATTAGTGAAGTGAGCCATTTTAAAAGATATAAGCAGTCACTGTCTAGCTCATTCGTATGTTGCAGTGTAGTACAGCACTGAGTTCTCAAAATTCATCCAGCTAAGAAAAACAGAAGCTAGCTTTGCATCAGAAACAGTGTATGTAGGAAACAGAAAAACAGCATGGATATCTTTAGCAGCTGATATTTTTCTCATAGCAATATGACTCTGATTTTAAAGTCCTATGTACACACAACCTTGTTATAATTAATAATTTTCTAAAAATTCATTTCAAAATATACTTCTAATGAGTCTTGTGGGTTTTCCCTAATAACAAAACCCAAGAACTTTACTAATCATCAGAGCACATGTTGCCTGATATATGTTCCTGAAAAAAAATATTTTGGAAAACACAAAGTAAATTAGTCCAGAGTCTCAATGAACAAGTAATTTCACTATAATACTGTAAAACAGATGGTAAATGAAGAAGTAATGGAAACAAAGTACAAATTGCTTCTGTTGTTTGTCCGTATAGTTGGACAATAAATTACTGGCATATTCAAGACCTGTTTGAAATAAAAATTCCCATATGGCTACCAACTGCATATAATGCTCCCAAATCTGGGACATCTACAATACCTTCTACAAATATCTCATGAGGTATTTGAGGTTGAGACTTGGTGCAATCCTGGTAAAATGGGATTGTTAAAATATCTACAACTCTGTGGGAACTGATAAGTGGAATTTATACTTGAGAATGTAATGAGAGTTGACACCTATTTGTGACATGACTGTGTCATAGATTGCCTGCAGCATGATAGCATCACAATTTCTAGCAGGCAAAGATGTATTTGCTGAAGGCGAAAATGTCATTTAAACAGTTGATACCTTTCAAATAGTCTAAGCTAGATGCCTTGTACAATCCCCGCTTTTTAAGAATAAATATATACAATTTAAAATTCTGGATAAAGAAATAATGCCCCTGTGATTATTAAGTTAAACCAGACTATGCATTTGCAGCAACGCACATGGTCATCTGTAGAGGAATTTGACTTGTAGTGGCAAAGATTCATAATCAAATATTGTTGCAAAGCTGTGTATAGTAATTTGACATCCTGAATATCTATTTAGTTTATACATCTTAGATATTGAAACAAAAGCCATTGGGCTGTTTTAAAAATGTATTTTCATTTACACAGAATCTAACACAATTGTATCATCTTATACAGCAGAATAAAATGAACAATTGCCATACTGCTCCTAAATAAGAAATAAAGAAGTATTTGTTGACAGGTGTCACCAGCAAGGAAGTTTGAGCATGAATTAAAAGTAACACACATTCAAATGTGTAAATTCAAATGTTATTTTTATTTATATGAGAAATTATATGCAAGAATGGATAAAGTTTACTCTTCCCTTCTGCAGCATCTTTTCAAGATTAAAATTTACCAGTTGCCATATCTCCAGATTCTGGTCTAGTTGCTCTGTTCTCAGATCAGCAGTTTGTTGAGAGAACAGCGTATTGCATGCTTAGAATTGTGTTCATTCAACTATTCAAAACTTCTGTTGTCTCCTTTTGTTCCTCTTTCCCTGAAACTTTCCTCTTTTCACTCTTACCTTCTTTCCCTATCTTCTCTGTATACCCATATCTTCTCATTCCTACTCGCTCTGTCCACTCATGTTCATCTCTCTTTTGCATCTTTCTTTCTTTTTAGCCTGTTATCATTCCCTCTTGTTCATGTCAGTGTCTGTCAGGGAGCTACAAAGACACACGCTGCTCCCTGAGGCAAAGGGATCCAAGAGTCAACTGCTGTAACACGGCCGGCAGGGCTGGGGCCTCTCCAGCCCCAGAGGCTGGACCCATACGTCCATACTAGGTATACGTATACGTATACATCCATACTTCCATACTTCTTCCGAATACTCCCAAAGTACTTCCTCCTCAGAGAAAGTCTCATGGTCATAATAAACAAAGTGCTACCTGCAACACCAGCCAGGTGTGGACCTACAGGAGGTATATGCTCTGTGCCCTTCACCCCAGCTCCCAAGTCTTTGTAGTCATTCTTGATATATTCAGAGCAGTATCTTTTGTGTTCACATGGATGAGCAGCAAGGGATAATAGTTTGTAGGCCAGATGAGCCTCAGCAATCCATCCACACAGTCTGGGATCTGATCCCTAGTAAACAACAAGCCTCAAGAGACAGCAAGTCAGAAAAGTGGATGGGTGTCTCCATTCCCTGCAGAAAGGAGTCTCCAATCCCTATTACCCACTGCTTTTTCTTGGTGCCGATAGGTTGTTCAGGTCCAGCTGGCCTTGATGTCTCCTTAATGGAATTTGTTCTTTCTTATTATCAGGTGTAGGGTACTGTTCCTATTCCATCAGTGGACATCAGCAGACAGAGGAGCAGCCTCCCTTCTATTGCCATAAGTTACAGGTTTCTAGTCTTCACCATCCTGGGAGTCTCCGTTTACTGATCACTTCAGCATGAACACTGGATTGGATCCTCGGCTTTCCAGGGAAGAGTTGGTTGATTGTTCAACATTGTATGAAGCAGAAAGTTTAGAATTCCCGGGGGGGGGGGGGGGGGGGGCACGGAGGGGAATGCATGTTCACACTCCTGAGATCTTTGATAGCTGGTTTTGGGTAGAAACAATATCCATCTTAGCTTGCGAAGGAAAATGACTTAGTGACATATCTTTTGAAAAAGTGCAAGATGGCAAATCCAAGATGGGTTTAGATTTTAAGAAATATTTTTTTCTTGACTTCTCTGATTGCTTCTCCATTCTGTACGTGGACTTTTGTACATCTGTCCTTAACTCTCTTATCTTTGAATGGGCAGATTCAGTTTTGGAAAACAGGAGCTTAAGAGTTAGGCACTGTGATGTTGAGAATTAAGGCACAAGGCCCTTCTTTTTTGACCATATCTATCTCACCAGTTAATGGATTTATCTTTTCTCTTTCTTAAACCTACTTCATTTTCACAGTCTTCTCTGCTCTCATTCAGTCTGCTTCTGCCTCACAATTATATTTTGCTCTCGCTCGCTCATGCTCTCTCTCTCTCTCTCTCTCTCTCTCTTGCTGCTCCTCTCTCATTTAAACATTGGTTAGAGCCCCTACTTTTAAATTATGAACTCTTGAAAGCTTTTTCTTTCTTCCAGGGATTAACTCTTCCTGTCCATGTGATAAATGCCTGCACCTTCATGCCCCCAGCAGCGATATCCTTGAATTTCAAAGGAGGTTTTGTGCTATTTAGGTACTACATTGAATTCCAATATAGTCAATCAAATTTTCATCTACGAGTTTGAGAAGTATAATTTGTAATGATTTCAGTTCTATTCTTAGAACTCCTTTTCCTACTCTTCAGCAGGGAGAATGGGGGAATCCATTAGCAAAGCCATCCTGGTCTAGGAGCTCCTGCTGGATAGCATTTGTTTATCCTTTTTCTGTATTGTCCTAAATGTCAGATTAGGCATTCACACTGGTAAAAGTAAGTGCAATCAGCTACAAATTAGGGCATATGCACAAGGCATAAGATAATAGATAAATGAGGAAACTGAGACCTCTTGGATCAAGCCATGTGGGTGCAGGTTCATCTATCCATACATTTGCTAAATTAGCATCACTAAAGTGAAGGCATAAACTTGAAGGTGTGTAAGTATGTATCATTTTTTCTGGATGTAGAAAATGAGACAAATGGCACATTAATAGTAAAAATAGGGTGCAGTACGTCTTCACTTTTAATCATGCATCATGCAGACACGACCACTGAACAGAATGCAAACTATAGAGGTGATAATATTAGCACAAACTAGGGTAAAAAAAGGCATATGTATGTGCATAGTAGGAATTGTTGCAGTGAGGGGGGAAGACTAGAAAAAAACACAAAGGTCACCCAATGGAGCAATATCAAAATGATAAAGAGAGTTTCAGGAACTACTATCAGAACATTATTATATATTCTCTAACGTTTACATTTATTTAATTAGGTAATCTGAAGTCCACAATGGTTGAGGGAGGTGATCCTCCTCCTCTACTCAGCCCTGGTAAGGCCACATCTGGAGTACTGTGTCCAGTTCTGGGCTCCCCAGTGCAAGAGAGACATGGAGCTACTGGAATTAGTCCAGCAAAGGGCCACCAGGATGATGAAGGGACTGGAGTATCTCTCACATGAGGAAAGGCTGAGAGAGCTGGGCTAGTTCAGCCTGGAGAAGAGAAGGCTGAGGTGGGGTCTGATCAATGTGTATAAATACCTGAAGGGAGGATGTCAAGGGGATGTGGCCAGACTCTTCTCTGTGGTGGCCAGCAACAGGACAAGAGGCAACGGGCAGAAACTGAAACACAGGAAGTTCCATCTGAACATGAGGAAAACGTTCTTTACTGTGTGAGTGACAGAGCATTGGAACAGGTTGCCCAGAGAGGTAGTGGAGTTTCCTTCCCTGGAGATATTCAAAAGCTGTCTGGACACGCTGGTGGGCAACATGCTCTAGAGGACCCTGCTTGAGCAGGCGGTTGGACTAGATGATCTCCAGAGGTCCCTTCCAACTTTAATTGTTCTGTGATTCTGTGATTCTGTGATATTAGTAAAATGCACGAAGATACTCTATTTTTAAAATAATCCAATGTCTCTGTCACAGTGTCAGTGCTTTTGATCTTCTACAGTGTTGGTCCTCTGCAGGGCCAACAGTGAACTTTTTCCTCAGTTGCTGTAATCACCTGAAGTTCACACGGTTCACTGAAAAGCAGGTCTAGAGCTCCTTCCAGGTTAGCAAGTTGTCCAAGAACAATAAATAGGCTAAGATTTGTAGAAGGAAGGGGAAGAAAAAACATTATAGCCTCAAAGAATTCCTGAATAAGGAAGGGCATATTTTCCCACGTCCTACCAAAGTACAATTAGCACCTCATTGCTGTATTTCCCCCACTTTTCACATCCAGGCTGCCTAGGCCTGTTTCAGATTCAGTATGACACTGTGAGCGTGTATAGACTTTATTCATTGACAGTACTTGCAAACTGTCAAATTTAATAACATAGACTATGTCACTAAGATTACTATGGTGAGTTCCATGTGAAGAAAAAAAATAATAAGCAGTGTTATATAATCTGTATTCTGTAGGGAATGGTTCCTAGATGGAAACTGAAGTAACAGCTTTCATTTATGTTCTTATTCTTGAAGGTGACCTGGGTTGTGATACCTACAGTTATGTTTGTCTGACACTTTTCCATTATAAAAGCTGTTTTCAATTGCTTATAATTTGGCTAAGCTTCAGACATATGAGCTGCCTTAGGCTACTTAATTATTTATTTATTTATTATTTTGTAAGCTCCAACTAAAGCAGGCCTTATTCTGTACTTAGCATGTAGCCACTTTGAAGCTTATCCAGGAGCATGTTGTAAGGGGAAGCTGTTCTCAAACAATCTGAGACTTTTGTGTGATTTGCAGAACCTCTATGAATTGACAATAGCAAGTAATAGTGATGAGAAATCTACTGTGAATGCAGGAAAGGCTGTAATATCCAAGCACTTTGATAATTCAGGTCTCCAGAAAAGTATTGCAAATGCATACAAGGAAATACTAGGAAATAAGAATGGGGAAGGCCATTCAGGAAACTAACAATTCTGCAGTGCATATAGAATCTAGATGGTAAAAGATCTAAATGATGACAACAAAAGAAATTTGAATAAGTACCTGTTCACTGTGTCACCCATATCACTGATGTGTCATCCATTTGTTGGGCAGAGAGACCTTGGAAGTATATGAATGAGCAACTGAAGATGTGCTCCTAAGTCCTGGACTGAGAAGAAACAGAATGATACTTTGCAGTCACATGGATATACTCCATCATGTGACTGGGATATACTCCCAGTTGATATTGGGGAATATTAGTTGCAAGATTCTCTTCCTCATTGAATGTAAACAGAATAAAATTCAGAAAATCACTTCTTTTGGAAGGAGTATGTGTTAAGTCTTCTACTTCCTAATTCTTTTCTCTGTTTGACTTTATCACCCTAGATGTTATTTTATTTTTTTTTTTTTATATTTGCTCATACTAATGTTTTTTTTTTAGATTTATGTAGAGTTGGATGTGGAATATGTATGTGGAATTCTGTTAGCTGCTTTAGAAAAGCAATATGTGTGCCCACTGAAGAATGTAGTACCTGAAAGGCTTGACAAATTATAGCCTACAAAAATAAACAGCAAATGACCAAGGAAGGCTGTGATAGGTATGCTTCTCACTAATTACATGATTATATGATTACTCTGAAAGCCTTGAATACTACCTTGAAAGATTGTCTTGCTGACTGTATAATACTTCTATGTGATCACAGTTATGCTCAAACCAGAGATAATTCATGATCGACAGGCAGAGCTGCAAGAGAAAAGTCTCAGGAAAAGATCTTTGACTTAGTGATTTATTTTCCATGAGAGCTGAAATGCCTTTGATTTTGCAGGAATGGACTCCTGCTTTCCCTTTGAGAATGCTCAGTTTGGAGAAGAACAGCTTATATTCCTGAACTGTAAGAACCTTAAGTTATTGTATTTGATTTACATATTGTTCAACAGTTACCTTTTTTTTTCATGTTATGCAGAAATAAGGAAAAGTGCCTATTATTTAGCAGCAATTCTTACTTTATTATTGTTATATACGCTGTAAATCAGATTTTGCTGCCAAAAACAAGTCATAAAGCCTAACAAACTTTTAACTTCTTGTTCTGTACGCAGTTTGTTTTTTTAAGGACAACACTAGCGATGTTGTCTGGGCTTAGGGAAAAATGCTAACAGATGAGCTTAAAATAGACAATGAGTGTTATAGGCCTAATTCCTACCTGGTTAGCTGAGGTGGAGCTTTATGCCAGTTAAGGATATTTTCTTTCATGTCCAAAGCTATAAGCCCCTGAGACGAAATTTCTCTGATGCTAAAAATGAATATTCTTCAGATGCTGGTATTCTTGGCCAGCTCCTCCACTCCCACCCATTCTTTGTACTAATTGAGAAACTTTCCTCCTTTCCTCTTGCATGAGGGAAAACACACCCCCACACACCCACCCCCACACATACACATCACGGAAAGCCAGATACGTTTCTTGAAAAGTGTATTCTTCGTATATTTTGTCAATCCTCACTTTGTCTCTCCAGAATGTTTTAGGAGAGATTCTGAAAACTTGTCTCAGGCTCATTTCTGCAGCAAAGACGTTCCTCGTATATTCAAGAAAATAATAGCATTAGAAAGGATTTCAAGAGATTGTTTGACTCCTTTGTTCAAGATTGCCAAAACTTTATAGGAAATTACATTCATTTACCAAAGTAAAAAAAAAAAACACAAAAACCAGCTCTTCCCTTTCAGAAGCTAAATATCGAACTCTTCTCAAACTATTTGGCACATTTTGATGAGCAGCGCATTGTCTCTAATTTCTCTATTATCAGCCAGTACACTAGGCCATGCAGAAAGCTTCTTCTACCCTGTTTGTTTAAAAATGATCATGGAAAATTGCTTGTCGCAGTTTTCAGATTATTATTATGCTTTACCTATTTTATGTAAATTATATCACTCATAGAAGATGTATTTTTACACCTTTTTAAATTTTCCCTACATTTTAATTTATTTTATATGCTGTTGCTTCAAAAGGAGAATCCATAAACTTAGATGACTAAACCTTTTTATTTTTCTTCTTTTTGTTAGAACACATATGTTTTTATTTTTCTTATTTTGCTTATACTTATGGAGTTGCAATGGATGAAGCTGTCCTTAGAGTAGGAAAAGATCATGTGTTCTAAGCTGTTATATTCAGGCTTCATTGACTCATTTCCAACTAATCTCTTATTTTTTGCATAAAATCCTGCCAAAACCTTGTCTTCATACAAAATTTTAAATCAGAAAGAGAGAGGAAATATAATAAATCAAAATAAGTCCGATGTTTTTGAGGTTAATCAAGAAATTTGACTTTCTTGTGAACCAGATCATTTTTATTATCAGTAGGTAATTAATTCTGGCAAATATTATACTTGTACAGTCTTTCTGCTGTGAAACTGCATCTTCATCAGATGTGGTGGGCAGCAGTGTACAAGTCCAAATGAAACTTGGTTTTGAAGATATACAACTATTGCAGCTCCATAACTAAACACCTAATTTTCTTTCAAAGTCTGCATGCATTTTTATTCTCCTATTCGGCTTAGAAAAGGGAATGTTGATAGAACTGTATCATCCACACTACCGTTCTGCATCTATCTTTTGAAAAAGGCATGAAATGGAACACTCTGGTCTGTCATTGATTTGTTGCCACTGTAATCTGCTTTATTCAAGTCACAATCCAACTGTTTCTCCACAAATGCTTTATTTCACAATTTCTCTTCCCCAAAGCTGACCATGCATTATGAACAAGTCAGATGTGTTCATTCGGCTTTGATTTTTATACCTCTTTTAAATCAATACCTCGGTGATTGATCTTCTAAAATTTAAGAGTTAGTGGACTGTATAACTGTAATGGCAAAGAGGGTAGGTGGAGGGTTTTCAGTCTTGATTGCAATGAACACCAGGTGCTATATTGTGGTTTTAATGATTCACAGAAACAAATTAAATGTGTTGCAGTATAGTTCATTACCATACCTGCTTTCTTTATTTAAATAATGAATCAGGCCATTCTCTCTTCTCAGTCAGACTGGGGAGTAGGAAGCAACAGAGCATATAAACACTGATTTAGACTGTCTCTTTACAGTAAGTTCATTTCAGTTAGAAATGCAGCAGTCCTTTTCTTAAGCCATTTTCTTGAGTTGTGTACTCCTGTATTATAGCCACTGCAACCTAAACATGCAGAGATTGCTACAGCAGAACAAATTCATGCTCCACCAGTCCAATATTCTGTCAATAGCAATAGTTAGTACCAGATGCGGCAGAGGAAGATGAAATCTTCCCGCTGAGAAATCGTGTAATATGAAGGAAGTGGGGAATTCTTAACCCTGCAAGTTATTAGTTTACACCCCGATAATTGATATTCTATGTAAATTTCCTGAGCAGCTGCAGAAATCCAGACACCATTTTGTTCCTATAGGATGTGTCACCCAGCTCACTGAAGTCAGTGCTAAAATTTTTGTCACTGCCCATTCAGAAAAGGTCTTTGTATGTCTGATTTTTTTGTTATTGCAACTACATGGAGAGAGCTAAAAGCACATAGCTGGAATTTTGCCTTCTCATTACTTTGTCTACACCCACTATAGCTCTTCTTACTCTTTTTAAAGGGAAATATTTCATCTAAACTACGTTCAATGATCCTATATTACTCTCCTTTCAAGGAGAAAAATTCTTTTGTGTCCCTGATGTTCTAACTGTAATAACAGTGTACTTATAAGCGTGCTCATATAATCTGTTTCTGATCTACTTCCTGAGATGAAGTTATAAATTGAATTAAATAACGGAATTACAACATATCAGGGCTCCATATGGTGATGTCTACTTTTCGATATTTAATTAGTGTTCTTTCTTAATGCATTTTTAGTTTGATTATCTCTTTCTTAGTTCAGCCTCTACCCCAAACCTTTAAGGTGGGATTTATTTCATGTAATTTTAGACCTCAGAAGCTGAGATGCCTTGCCTTAGCTATTCTTCTGTTTCTTTAATAGTCTGTTGAGAGAATTAGAAGTTTTTAGAGTCTAATTCCTTTTGCCTTAACATTGCCTATAAAAGGTGCCTGCCGTAAACTAGGCCTGCTTATGGATATGCTTAAATTTAAGTATATGAGTCACTCCACTGATTTCAGTTACAGCTGTGGTTAGTTGAAATAAAGAGCAATGGAAACCTCATGGTCACTGGCATTATTATGGATCTATTATAATAATCAGCTTTAGATTAATTATTCTGATTAATAATATAAATGATTAATTTTTCATGAAGAATGAAACAACAGTTCCTAAAATAGTTAAATTAGTTTAAAAAAATAAATTAAGAAAATCTCAGATTAACAAAAATCAGTGAGGTATGGAATATCGCCCCTTTGTGTTACGTATCATAGAATATTCCTTTCACTGTAAACTATAACCAGGGTAAAGACAAAAAACAATGGTCACAGTATAATGTCAATTCAGATTACTTCAATTGTTTTGTATTTATTGGCCCCACTTACACCATTTCAGATATGAGATTCAAGAGTATATGAGTCTCAAAGTTTGCATACAACACCTGAGCCACAACAACAAAGACAAGAGCTGTAGTTTTCCCTTTACTGAGAAAGCTGTGGCTAAGAAGAAGGGAAGGATGGCTGGATGTGCAAAGGAAGAAAGAATTTAGTAGTGGAAAAAAACCCTGGAGGAATAAGAGACAAAATAGTTGATTCTCTTCTTCAAATAAATCCATTTAAGTAGGAAGCTACATTAGTAGAAGAATATCCATGCTCCAGTTCCCTCAATCATCTGGAAGGGCATTGAAAGGATCAAAGCACATCCACATCTTGATCTTCTTAGAACTGTCTAACTGTTTGTTTTTAAGTTGGGCAGACCATGAGAAGACATTTGCTCAGATAACACATCTCTGGGACTGTATGCATATCACCAGCCTTAGGTCCAAGTTTAGGTACCAGTATCATAAGCATATCTTTGAATGAAAACTTATTTTTGGTGGTATGCAGAGCAAGAATTTTATAAGTGTTTGCCAACAACTTGGAATAACAGTAAACTACTATCTAACAAAATACAAAAAAAAAAAACAGAGAAAAAAGGTAAAGCAAATGTTGATCACAGGTCACCATGACTTTTTCTGTCATTTCTGTCATTTCTATTAGTTTTATTTCCATAGCTGAAATGTAAAGGGGATATAGTTATGGCAAACATTGATAGCTTTTCATCAATGTCGGCAATGGAAGACGACTGGGACTTGTGTATCCCTGACTGGAAATCTTATAAAGGAAAAATTTAAACTTCAGAGCTAAAATGAAGGCTGTACTACATGCTAAAAATGAATGCCACAATCAGCAGAAAAATAACTTTCCTTTAATAGAGAGGTGTCAAAGCTTGAATCATGTAACTATGATTTGAATCATGTAACTGTTTAATTGTAGTTGTTGCAGTAGGAGTTTCTGAATGTTTTTAAATCTGTCAAAGCATTTGGCCTAGGTCCTATGTCAATGGATGACAATGAACAAAATTTCTACATACTTTCCTGAAAATATAATCACACGTCACACACTACTGATAGTTCTTGCTTTTCCTTTTACCATGTTTCTTTTATATTTGCCCAGCTTAGAGGATATTCTAGATCTGGAGACACTATACAGAAACTCAAAGAGAATCTCTTGCGTTGTAACATCTACATACTGGATGTTTTGATTTGCCAGCTAAGCTACCCTAATGAGAAATTACCATCCTCTAATGGCCTCCTCTTGAAACAGGCTCTGGGTAGACTCTTAAGATGGAAATCTGATTGCTGCCTATACTCTATCTACAGACTTATAACTTATACCTCAGTATATAACTTATTACTCAGAAAGCAGCAATTATTTTTCAGTAATGGAAAACTGGAATCTTCACATACATTCTGAGAGCTGAAATTCACATCCAGTTTTGAGACACCGAGAAAATCCACAACATCTAGGTGGTCTTGGCTACAAATGCTCCTCTATGTACTATGGAACTACAATAAGCTGATCAATCTGATTTCAAATGTTCTGTTATTTTTAACTCTTTTTTATTTTCTTTTCAGCAAACAATTGTATCAAATAATAATTTTTGATCATTTTATTTCAGAATTAATATACTGATGTTTTTGTGCACTGTGATTTGTAAACCTTGGAAGAAGAGAAAACCAGACCTTCTCCTCAGCTGAAGATGTTGTTAACAAGTATCCCACAGTTTCTATTTAGTCCATTTAATAGCTGTACTGCAGGAATAATTTGCTGATTACCAGGTGTTGGCAAAACATGCTGTATTTGGTAATGTGATGCATATTGCATTTTAAAGCCTTGCTACATCATTGTACTTTTCCACTGCCATCTGGATGCCTTGCTTCTTGAAATCTGCAGGTAGAAACCTATGCTTCAAAAGTTCTCAAACTTACTATATTTATCTGGTCTTGTCCCAGTGAAATGCTCTATGAAGCAGAGGTTCTTTATAATTCAAAAGAGCCTTCTATGTACCTAGTTTTACATCTACATAACTTCAGCTAGTCATTTTGCTTTCAAATTTGGGAATGCAAGCCCTTTTATGTAATTTTGAAATGAGATAAATATTTTAATGTATTTTAATATTTAAGTGTCTTTAATGTGTTTTAATGATCCGTTCACAAAGATGGGAAGTTGTGCACAAGCTCCTTTACATAATTCCTTTACTGCAATTTTTTCTGATCTATAGGACCCTAATATCCTGTTCAGTGTGTTTTACATAACAGAGATTTCTGTACTTGACAAACTAGAGAATAGCTGGATATATGAGTAAATGACTTTTAGAAAACAATGTGGTCACTATTTCACTTATGGCATAAGTAGATTCTGATTCTTTGTTTTTACTGATGAAAAGAAATTCATTAGATCACTGCATCAGCTGGCAGACACAATGAAGATGCTTGAGCTACAGAGAAATAAATTCTGGTCTTTTCTTACCCTGGAATATATAACAGTGCTCTCATCAGTTACCTGGGGCAGCCACCCACCATGTGGGTTTTTTCTAAGATGAATAAATGCATTGCAGGTAAAACATTGCAGACCTATTTGTAGTAACAGTTACAGTTCACACAATGTAATGTAGAAATACTGAGATTGACTATACAAGCACCTCCTAAATTTTTTGACACTTCAGATTTCAAGTGTACTCTGTGTAAGTCATGACAGAGAACAACGTGGTTTACAAGGATGAATGCAAAAACACAAATAATTTGCTGGTGGTTATTTGTGAGACACAGGGAACGGAAGGTAGAAGTTGACCCTGTAATTCACGTTCAAGCAAATAATCCTTTAATAGGTTCACACATCTACATGAGTAATGTAGGATCTGGAGCAAGGCAAAGTTATTCACAGTCAAATCTTCTAGAGGACCAAAGTGTTCTGAAAGTCTGAATTTCCTCTCAGAAATGTATAACTGTCTTATTAGCATAAGATCTACTGAAAGTCAGGCACATATGAGCTCTCATCAGGTTTATACCCCTGCTCTTAGCAGGGTTTAGGTGTGTACAACCCATAAATTTCATAGGCAACTGCATTTTCTATGGCGAAATTTCTGAAGGTCCTCCCTTTGGAACTACCACCGTCTGTGGAAAGCTTGTGCAAGGAAAGTGTGATGCTCAGCTCTGCCTGTGTAGGGGTTACAACACTCTTCTGTGAGGTGGGCTTGAACTTTATGAGGCTTAAAGGGAACTTGTACCAAGATCTCTCTGGAGGAGTAGTCTAATTAAGCTATTGTATGAAAGATACAAATCATCAACAGTAATTGTGCTTGAAGAGTGTGAACCGGTCATGTGTAACAATAACCTAATGTCGGCCCCTAAATCAATCAGGAGGAGGCTTCAGGATGTTAATCACTCTAGACATCTGTGATCATGGTGCAGTCTATCAGTGGACTTAGCCAGTTTGTCATTTAAGAAACTGGCTATTGTCAACATTATGCTATGATGCTAAACTCTTCCTATGTGTTGAAGAGAATAATTTAGGTGTCTTTTGTAGTGCTGTATGTGTACCTAGCTTTTGCTAGGTACCTAAAAGTTATTTCTGCCTATATCTCTTTGTCAATTGAACACCCAATCCAAAGAGCTTTGGAAAGCTTTGGATGGCTTTGAAATACTTATCTTCAGTTTTTATTTGTTTCTTTTGAGCAGAAGGCATATAAAAAGGTCAAAGATTAGCATCGACTTTTTATTCTACAATGACCTGTCTTTACCTGACTGCAAAGAACGATTAATGAGATCTACTGTGTGGGTAATGGCTAAAAGGAGAAAAAAAAAAAAAAAAAACAATCCTACCATAATTCTATAATCATAATGTTAAAAAATATATATTTGAGAGTAATGAATGTTGAATCAGGAAACAAATGTTCTACTTTTCAGAGCTTATAAATACTGCTGTGGTTGAAGGGAGCTGCACATGCTCAGTGGTTCTGAAAGGCCACTTTTAAATAAAAGCCTCCATCAAGGGTATTTAGCTGCCTAAAGACGATAAATAAATAATGCTTCAAGCAAAAAATCTTAAATAAGTTAGATGAGTTATTCTCATTTAAATAAATTGAAATGCATTTAAGAGTGTTAGCATGCTGTTTCTCTTTCTTTATCTCTACCATTCATTTCAAATGCTGTTTACCTTTTTCCAATTTATCCCTAAAAATGATTTTTTTTCCAAAAATGCATATTTAAAAATAAGCTATGCAAAATGATCTTAGCAAAGATCTCCAGATAATGTCTTTTATGCAAGCATTTCTGTAGTTTGAGGATCAGAAGTCAGATTTGTTACGGCAACAGACATTATCCAATGAGTTACTGTGAGGGGAAGTGATATCAGAATGTTACATTCAGATATTCATTGCAGGCTGAACAAAAGAGAAATGTTCTTGATGGCATGAGATTGGCCGTAAACCTGCAATCTATGAAATAGTAAAAAACGCTGACTTTTCTTATCTGTGTCTAAACCTAGGTGAGGTAAGAACATCTTTTATTAGCTCTGTCTCCTCCCTGGTATTATAATCAAAATCACAATGTCCTGTGCTACAAACACAGGTTGGTGTTCTTGCAGTTTAATTTTGCAGTGAAGGTACTGAATAGAGAATAGAATAAGGTAATAAATTCAGCATATCAATAAGGTGCAGATGCAAATGCAAGATATATTAATTCCCTGTCTATAAATGAAGCTGGCTGTTCTGCTTCTATATTCCTTTGATATCCTCAGAACTACTGTGGGAGAGTTGTTTTAAGCCAGTTCTCTTGTGATACAGTGAAAGACTCAGCTGCAACTAGCTCGAGTGAAATATGTTTGAGAAAAAACCCAAGGAATCTTATTTCAGATTAAAAAAAAACACTCTTAAGACAGAAAAGTGTAATCTATTCATTTTCTGCCATTCTTCTAGACTTCCCCTGTTTATCTGACTCACCTCTTGGCCTGAAATCAGCAAGTGTAATTCAGTTGAGACAGATTTTCTTTTTCTGCCTTCCCCTACCATGATACTGGTAACTTTCTTCCCAGCAGCTAGTCTTGAAGGTACAGGTGTAACATCACTAAGAGAACTGCATTGCCTTAACCCTTCCTCTAAGGTTCTACTAACAGGTTCGTCTGCCAAATATAAATCTCTAATGTCTAAAATTACACTGGGTAATTCCTTAAATCAAAGATACATTTACTTTCCTTTGAGTTTTTTTTAATAATACTGAAATTATTTTTCTCTGTCTACATGGATTACTGCAACTACTTTTCTCTCCTGGCTATGTAGGAGCAGATGTTTGGAAAATCTCAAGAGTAGGTGGTGTGATTTGCTTACAGATCTCTTGAGCATAAATGGTATGACTGCCAAGTTAAATAATCTGAATAAGACACTTAACCACTTATCTGAATAAGACACTTAACACTGTACCTGGCCAGTCATTTAGACCATTCATACTATTTAACCTAACCCTATTTATCTTTCCTGCTCTGTGCTTTAGTGTAAGTAATTTCATAAGGTGCAGTGGAGCCCTTGGTTGACTCTTCAATTCCTTCAGAAATGAAGGCAGAACTGTAAGTCTGACTTTGATATCCAATTTCTATCATAATCCTGTTCTGGCACAAGAATCCATATTACTCCACTGCTTACAAGCAGCAGATGAACAGGATTTGTGCATTGTTTCTCCTGCTTATCTCAGCAGCTCCGTTCCATGCCAGGCTTATGAGGGTGGGTCTGCAGAAGCTGAGGACCATAATAAATGCCCCCTTCTACCATAGTAACATTTTAACAAATGTAGCTTCGCTTTCACTATGCTCTTGTGGAGCAAATATCTAAGAGAGAGAAACAACAAATTTCCTGGGAATTAGATTTAAAAAGGTATTTGAGAACGGAACAGAAAATCAGCTAATTTTTTTGGAGCGCAATAGCAGACACATTAGAAAGATTCCCAGGAACAGCCTGCAAATAGTTGCCTCAATAAGACTGCAGATAACAAAAATTAAACTTTGGTCAAGGCATCTGCAGGGAAATGCGTATTTATCTTCAAGAAAGTTGTTTTGTGCCTTTCAGGTCTTCGGGGGAAAGGCTGGAAAATACTGTGTTAACTGCTTCTGTTTTAATACTTAAATAGATTGTTCCTAAATATGGCTCTACTAGTAAAGTGTGTGTTGGGGTGGGGGGAATGCTAGGTTGTTCAGCAATTTTCGGTATCTGTATGAAGTCCCTTGAGTATTTGACATCCAAACTGCTGTTTAACAGAGGTGAACGGAGCATTATTCAGAAAAGTGCTGCATCATTTGCTTACTTGTTTATGACATCTTTGGAACCCTAGACTTCCAGAATAAACTGTCTGTTGTGGAATTACTGAATTCTCTTCTAGTAGATACCTAATTCCTCTGTGTTCTTGGTTCTTTGGACATCAGCCATTGCTGTGTACTTTATTGGCAAAGCTGAGTGCCGTAGCTCAAGCTTGCAATGCTCAGCACTACAAGCTTGAAGGATCTCTTGGATTCCTGCCACTATATGCATATCATAAACACAGGAAACCTGTTGATTCACAGAATCATGGAACAGTAGAGGTGGAAGGGACCTCTGGTGATCGTTTGGTCCAACTCCACTATTTAAGCAGGATCAGCAGGTTTCCACAGACTGTATGCAGTTGCGTTTTGAATATCTCCAAGGATGGAGACTCCACAACCTCTCTGTTGTTCCAGTATTCAAACAAACTCACAGTGAAGAAGTGTTTTCTTGTGTTCAAGTGGAATTACCTATGTTTCCGTTTGTGTTCTGTATGGGAAAATGCAGAAGAATGTCGAGGAGATAGGCAATGGAAGCTGGCCAGACCGTTCCGTGGGAAAAGGAGCATCAACAGGGCGTATTGACTGATAGTCATGAAGTTAAGCCCATGCCAGTGTGGTGCCACCCCTGGGCTTTGAATCGGAAGCAGCAATGAGCTCAGTATGCTTGCTGCACATGTGTGTAGTCCATAAAAACCTCACATAGTGCTCCCTGCAGCGTTCTTCGCCCTGGACCGATGCTCCGCAGTGCCAGGGACTCTCCCGCTCCATTACTGCCTCAATCGGGATATCGCTGGGGAACCCGCACTCAGACACAGAAGTAATAAACGCTCAGTATCGGCCCTAGTGTGCCTTGTGTTTGTGTATCTGCCCCTGCTGGGAGTCCAGTCGGTGTCCCCACCTTACCCTTGTTGCCCCTCGTCCTGTTACTGAGTACCACTAAGAGTCTGGCCCCAACTTCTTTACACCATCTCATTAGGTATTTATAAAGATTAATGAGATCCCCCCTGCCAAGGGGGTTCTCTTCTCCGAGTTAAACAGTTCAAGCCCTCTCAGCCTCTTTTCATATGAGAGGTGTTCCAGGCCCATAATCATCTTTGTGGCCCTTTACTGGACTCCTTCCAGTAGCCCCCTGTCATTATTGTGCTGCAGAGCCCAGAACTGAACACAGTACCCCAGGTGTCCAAACACCAGTGCTGAGTAGGGGGAAAGGATCACCCCCCTTGACCTGCTGGCAACACTCTTCCCAGGATATCTTTGCATGAGGGAAAGATATCCATTGCTGGCTCATGTTCATCTTGTAGTTCTCAAGGACTCCCAGCCCTCCTCTGCAAAGCTGCTCTGCAGCTGGTCTGTCCTCAGCCTGCACTGGTGCATGGGATTATTCCTTCCCAGGTGCAGGACTTTGCACTTCTCTTTGTTGATCTTCATGAGATTCCTCTCTGCCCATTTCTGCAGTCTGTCTGGGTCCCTCTGTATGGCAGCCCAGCCGTCTGGCGTACCAGCCACTCCTCCCGGTTTTGTATCATCTGCAAACTGGCTGAGGACACCTCATCCTCCATGTCGTTAATGAATGTGCTAAACAGCATTGATTTATAAACAGTATCGACCCCTGGTGGGCAACACCAATGACTGGTCTTCAGCTGGACTTTATGCAGCTCTTCAAATCCCTCTGAGCCCAGCAGTTCAGCCAGTTTTCAGTCCACCTTACTGACCACTAATCTAGCCTGTACTTTATCAGATTGCCTACCAGGATGTTATGGGAGAGAGCATCAAAAGCCTTACTGAAGTTGAGATAAACAACATTCATTGCTCTTCCCTCATCCACCAAGCCAGTCATTTCATCATAGAAGGTCATTAGGCTGGTTAAGCACAATTGCCCCCTTGTAAATCCATGCTCACTACTCCCAATCACCTTCTTGTCCTTCACATGTCTGGAAATGGCATTCAGGAATAGCTGCTCCATCACCTTTCCAACAGCTGAGGTAAGGCTGACCAGCCTGCAGTTCCACGGATCCTCTTTCTTGCTTTTTCTTGAAGATAGGGGTGACATTGTATTTCTTCCAGTTCTCAGGAACGTCTCTGATCATCATGACCTTTCAAAATGGAGAGTGATGACTTCAGGAGCAACCTTGTCACTTGTGCGTGCACCTCTTCAGGCTCCGTGGACTTGTGTATGTCAAGCTTGTTTAAGTGTTCCCTACCCTGATCCTTTTCCACTGAGGGTAAGTTTTCCTTGCTCCAGCCCTACACACTGGTCTCAGATGCCAGGGATTCCTGAAGGCCAGCCATACCACTGAAGACTGAGGCAAAGCTTTCTGTGTCCTTTGTCACCGGGGTCCTTGCCTCATTTAGCATTTTTATTCAGAAATACTACCTATCTTTAATAGTTGCCTTTCTTAGTTCTTGGATACTGGTGTGTGTATCTCAAATATGTTTCTGAGACTGTCGAGTAAGAAATTCAGGACCTCTTGACAAATATAACCTTGCACTGTTTTTTTTCTTAAAATCATGAAAATGAATGCTAAATGTGGAAGGACAATTTTATTTAAAAAATCAGTTTTTACTTTTCTTACAGGTGTTATGATGCAATCTTCAGCTACATGACTGGGTGTTTTTTTTGTTTTCTTGTTTTAACATAAGGCCATTTCCTCAATCAATACATAGGTTGAATGTTGCTTTCTGCATGGGTCACAACTAATCAATGTCCTTTTTTATCCTCTTAATTAAATGTGTGGCTTCTTGCTGTATTTACAGTACAGAGTCTAAGCCCTGCACTGGATAAAAATAATACATGTTCCTATGCTCTGTAGTATCAGAGTCATTAACATATCTCACAGATAATAAATTATTCTCTTTTTCATATGCCTCATGAAGGTATGCAGTCTTGATGTTACTATTTGCAGATGGAAAATTAAAACATAGAAGTTAAGACCCAAATTGTTGAAAGTATCCTTTAAGTTTTCATTTTCATTTTTTCCTATCTTATATCCCCAAATGTCTGATTCTTTAGAGTATTTATAATTTTTATCTCATATTAGGACAAGAATGAAGTTTTAGCAGGTCCCAAGTATCACAGAATGGGTATGTAGAAGGATGAAGAAACTGCTGTTACAAAGGGTCAGTGAAAAGTTAAGATATAATGGATTTTTCTAGCATTACAGAAAAGTAGAAATAGAATTGTGTTTTCTTCAATGTGTCTGGATGCCTAACTTGTAGACCATGTCTTTATGTTATTACATCTCATTTATTATTGGACTATATCTTTCCAGTTTGCTAATGAACAAGGTGAAATTTATTTTTTTAAAAATGAACAGAATAGTGTCTGTTTCTTTCAGGAATTAAATTTCATTAAAATTTAAAACTTTAGTGGTAACATGAACATTTTAAAATGAAAAGTCAGTGCAAACTGTTTTGATTTTCTCATTTTCTTTCAAAAACGTAGCAATTTTTTCTAGTAAAAACATTTATGTAACTTTCATGCAATAGTAATTACATTTAATATTATAAGAAGCTTCAAAAGGAACATTTAGATAAAAATTATGATAGTTAAAACTCAGTATTTTAAATAATTCTTTCTAGTGGGAATTTGTGATGGAAATAATAAAGTATTCCAATTACAGAGATCTAAATTTAAAACAGAAAATCAAAACTTTCTACAGAATGATAGTTTTAGACCAAATCTGCATCGACCTGTCTTTGAAGGAGGGTAAAAAATACCCAACATTTTAACCTCTCAGTTAAGAGTTTTTCACACATTGCAGAGAAATTAGGAGGTTCCACAATCCTGAGTGGAATCCAGGTACTTCAGAAGAACATCTGTAGTGAAGTGTATGAGTGTAATCTATGCTCTTTGCAATCACTTCTTTATCTGCTGTAGCTACTTTACAACATAATCCCTGTTATGAATCTAGCAAGTTCCCCCCTCAAAGTAATATGTTTTCCACCCATCCTCTCCCTAACATAAAGGCTGTTTCAGAACCTCAAAATTCTGTTTAAACATATTCAAGCCCATCTGTAGTGACTACCTAAAAACCTTTTCCTGAAACAGGATGATTTATAGCTCTTCTCTCTTCTCAGTGTTTTCCTGCTTTGATAAAATGATAAACAATCATGTCTTCTCCTATCCTTTTTTCAAAATTTAAAACCTAAGTTCTTTTGCCTCCTACAACTCCAACTTTACATTGTACTGTTTGTAAAGAATTTTTCACTTGTAGTTTGTCCCCCTTGAATGTGGATACCCATAACCAAACCCAGTATTCCAGATGAGGTTTTGTTGACATCGTGTTCAGTGACAAAAAAGTCTTCCAATACCTTTAGAAATAGCATGTCTGATATATTTTGAGATGCAATTTTTCGCAGCTTGACACTTTGGCACCTGATATTTAGTATGTGACCACTTAATATATTAAGATCTTCTCCAAAGTCCTCTTCGGCCAGTAAGCTCAAAAGACAAGTTTTTGCAGACTAATAAGTATCTGAAATTCATGACTTCATGTTACTTTAGTCATCGCATTTCTACAGCTCTCAGAATGGTCGTGATTTTCCTTTATGGTATGCCAGGTCTTTTACAGATAAAGCTTCCAACTTTTTGTTACCAGTTTCAGCACATTTTTCTATTCATTTGGAATACGATGATTTCTAGTTAGCTTAAAATGATTTGTTCTTAACACGTTTTCTAAAGTTCTTATGTGTCTGAGGCCAGACTAACAAGCCCATAGGGGCCTGGATACATCCCCAATTATTAAATTTAGGTTTTACATTAATCATTCTCTTTTTATATGATATCACTTCTGATATATTTGATTTATTAAGAACACATTGCTGGGACAGCAATTCCATCTACCAGTTGTTTCAGAAGTCTGGGACAGAAATTAGCTCAAATTTCTTTCTATTCTTTTCCCCCTCCTGTCTCCCGTAGGAGAGCTCTTTGAATATTTCTTTCACTAGAGTTAAGTCACTTCCACATCATTTTCCTATTTTCATATCCACGCTTTATCTTTTCTCTTTCACACAAGTCAACCTTATAAAGTTTACTGAATACTATGATCAAATGTTAATTTTAGTTCTAGTACCTTGCATAGATTATCTTTAAAATCTTATTTCCTTTCACTCATCCGATCTTTATCCCTTGTGTACTTGTCCCACAGCACTCTGGTCTCTCGCCAGCACTCTTGCAAGCTCATATGCACCCCATGTTCCTCCACTACATATCCATTTCCCGCATATTTCTTACAACATTTTCATGTCTCTCTTCTTATTGCTCAGTTCTCTGCCTCTCTTTACTTAGCCTGTCCTAACCCCTAGCTATACAATGTAGCTGTTAGATATACTCAATAAGCAAAGGAGGTACATACAGACATCAGATATCTTTATTCCATTCCAAATCTTTATTATTTGTGAAAATATAAATTCCTATATATTTGTCTAATTTTTTTAAAATATATTGTATTACTGGCTTTCCACCAGTTTAATTTATCTGAAGTCGTGGAAAGATTATGCATTTCTTGCTTAATAATTTCATGAGCAATTAGCATGAAAAGTAAATATTGTGGGGAGAATACACATTTTGCACAGCTTGCATCAATGTATGAGCAAGCACTTGATGATGAATTAGCCAAACAACTCTGTTTTATAAGGATGTTTTCTTCAAAAGATGAAATCAGACAGTTAGGAGCTATTTCAGGTATTGCAAACTGAATTCATACATAGGTAATGAATTATCAAATTCAGGTGGTTACTAGAAAATTCGGAGTAGAATTTGACCTTAATTTAACCTATTCTAAAGACTTTACGATAGAAACGTGTGATAATGTTCTTTTCAATACATGAAGTCATGACCTAGAATGGTTTCTAAACTAGTCAGATATTTAATATTTATGTTAACATTGTTCAAATTTCTATGATTGAACTGTATTTTCTGTTTAAAGTAGATATTCACCCTTGTTTCTCATTTGTGACACTAGTGACAAGCAAAATACCCTTCCTCTGTATGTGCGTGTGTCACAGAGACAGAGTAGATGACACAAGCACAGGGAGGATTTTCTCCTCAATCTTGCCTGTGAGGGGAAAGGACAGGAGGAGGAGTAGACGAATTTTCCAAGTTAACAGCTGGCTGCGCCGCTGGTGTTGGCAACAGGGCTTTGGTTTCTATGACCATGGGACCCTGTTTGAAGATCAACAGCTGATGGGGAGAGACGGGATCCACCTTACCAAGCGGGGCACGCGCGTCTTTGCCAACAGATTGGCCAGCCTGGTAAGGAGGGCTTTAAACTAGGCAAGATGGGGGAAGGGGAGTGGTATAGTGGCAGGGGAGTCAGTGAAACACCGCTCAAGTCAGGATGCCTCCAGCGGGTGCATACAACCAGGGGAGACAGCATGCAACATGGCTATGGAGGATCCTCTTGCACTTCTTCTGGGAAGCCTGTGTGCTTGACTGGCTCTCTCAAATGCCTGTATACCAATGCACGCAGCATGGGGAATAAGCAGGAAGAGTTAGAGATCTGTGTGCGGTCGCAGGGCCATGATCTCATTGCAGTGACAGAGACATGGTGGGATAGTTCACATGACTGGGATGCTGTCATGGATGGCTATGTGCTTTTTAGGAAAGACAGGCCAGGAAGGCGAGGTGGTGGAGTTGCTCTTTATGTGAGGGAGCAACTAGAATGTGTGGAGCTCTGCCTCGGGGTGGATGAAGAGCAAAAAGGCCTGGGGTTCATTAGGCAGAGTGTTGCCAGCAGGTGGAGGGAGGTGATGCTGCCGCTCTCCTCAGCCCTGGGGAGGCCTCACCTGGAGTACTGTGTCCACTTCTGGGCTCCCCAGTACAAGAGAGACATGGCACTACTGGAGAGAGTCCAGTGGAGGGCTACACAGGTGATGAGGGGACTGGAGCATCTCTCCTGTGAGGAAAGGCTGAGAGAGCTGGGCCTGTTCAGCCTGGAGAAGAGAAGATTGAAAGGGGATCTCATCAACGTGTACAAGTATCTGAAGGGGGAGTGTCAAGAGGATGAGGCCAGCCTCTTCTCCGTGGTGCCCAGCAACAGGACAAGAGGCAATGGGCAGAAACTGAACCACAGGAAGTTCCATCTGAACCTGAGAAAAAACTTCTTCACTGTGAGGGTGACAGAGCATTGGAACAGGTTGCCCAGAGGGGTGGTGGAGTCTCCTTCGCTGGAGATATTCAAAACCCGTCTGGATGTGATCCTGGGCAATATGCTCTAGGTGACCCTGCTTGAGCAGGGAGGTTGGACGAGATGATCTCCAGAGGTCCCTTCCAACCTAAACGATTCTGTGATTCTGTGATTCTGTGAGGAGGAGAAAGGAAACATGATTCCACATAAGGAAAAACCTGTTCCTTCAAATATTGAAAACAGTCTTTCCTTCATATCAATTTTCTTCTGGGATAAGCAGCTGAACATTTCAATTTCTTCATAATATGCTAGAAAGTAGTTGAGCTAAGGAGGCAAGATCAGAATAAAGTATATAAGTTTCTGGTGTGAAGAAAACTTAGAGATTAAAAAGACTCCATGAATCTATGTAACACTTCAACCTATATAAGCTCTTCATAACAATGAATTTCCCCTTCCACAAATTTGGTACTTTATTATTGAAATAGAATGGAACACAGTTATGTTTATACTTTACCGAATAAAAATTCTATATTTTGGCAGCACCTGTCTTGAAAAGCAACTAAATTTGTTGATGACTCTTCAGACATGCTAGAAAAAGAATACACCTAGTTATATTTCCCCCCTTAGATAAATAAATCTTGGTTTTAAAATCATACAAGTATCAGAATCTGACTATCCAAAGTGTGCATAGTTTGGTGCATAAAAATTTGCTATTTTACTCTGGTGAGGTTGAATGAAAGCTTCATGGTCAAGAAGAAAAAGAGCCAGTGATCATGAATGGTAGAATTTGGTCAAGTGAAAAAAGAAGAGAAGAAAAGAGAAGAAAAGAGAAGAGAAGAGAGGAGAGGAGAGGAGAGGAGAGGAGAGGAGAGGAGAGGAGAGGAGAGGAGAGGAGAGGAGAGGAGAGGAGAGGAGAGGAGAGGAGAGGAGAGGAGAGGAGAGGAGAGGAGAGGAGAGGAGAGAAGAGAAGAGAAGAGAAGAGAAGACAGGAGAGGAGAGGAAAGGAGAGAAGAGAAGAGAAGAGAAGAGAAGAGAAGAGAAAAGAGTAAGTACAGAACACAAGTATTTCAGTGTACAAGTTTAAAAATATGTATAATGTAATACATGCAAGTAACAGAACAGGGAATTAATTACACAACTATTTATAATAAATTGGCAAATTTCCTCCAAATGCCAGACTTGATGATTAGAAATACTATATTGTGAATAAAGCATAGTTTGTCAAGGGTAAGGGTTGAAAGTAATATACTGTAGGTTGTATGTCCATTAGCAGTGGCAAGCCTGGGCCTTATTTCTACGGTGGGGATTCATTTTGTTATATTCTTCACTAAAAATAAAGGTCTGCTTAATGACCAATGAGTGAAAAAAAATTCAAGTTAGCTCATTTATATCTCTCATTCTCTTCACTGAGAGGAACAGCTGCTTTGGAAAAGCAAGAAAATCCAAGGTTTCTTTGAAAGTTTCTGTAACATGTGACATAAGCATTGAAGCAGTTCTTTCTTCACCTGTTTTTCAGATGTAGGCTGTATGCTGCATATGGTGACTTAGAACAACATGTGAGTCTGGTAATATGAATAATTAAAAGGAGTGTTTCAGAGGAAAATATGAAATCTACAGGTAAAACTGTTTTCTCTGCAACAAGCTGGAATTTTGTAATTATTCTAGAAGGAATATAATATCATTCTACCTATATCTTTAAAAGATATTTCTTTTGCATAGTATTACCAGGTTGGCCAGATGAGAAAGGATTTGTTTAGGTGTTCAGGAAGCAGGATTTCAAAGGCTACAGTTAATTATGCTTGCTGTTGCATTATGGTAGGTACACCACAGTACAGGTGTGCTACCCACAAATCTCACCAGTGATGTTTACCAGAGCATGTACAACTTCAGATATCGGTTATCTTACTTTAGTGTGCTTGAGTGAGAAGGAAAGAAAAAAGGGAGGCAGAAAGAGAAGTGTTTGTGACTGTGGAAAAAAGATCAACAAATTAAAAGAGCAAAAAAGCAAGAACTTACGCTTTACCCAGCTGGAGTGGATGATTTTTGGTACAGGATGTCACACAGTAGGCTTATAGGCCAAAGATGCTTAATACCCTTTAATCACTTCAGCTCCTTACAGGGAATTTTCTTGAAGGACTTGGACTACTTATGTCCTGTAAACCATCTATCCTATTGTGTAACCATGCTAAGCTTTTTCTGGTGTATGTCAGTAAAGACAGAAGCTGAATAACAGCTAGACTATGAATGTGTGTATAATTATGGCCTTCAGGAAGACCTATGGCATTGTTTTTTTTCCCTGACTTTATGTTTCAAAGGTCTTAAAAGATAATGTTAACATATTAGGTTGTCATAGTTGTCATACAGCATTTAGGCTGGCTAGTACATTGTGGTGGATCCTCCCCAATATATTTTTATATAGCTATGACTCCAGGGTCCATCATATTTAGACTCTAGTAGAAGATAAAAACTGATCTGATAATCGCACAGCTGGGTGACTTCTGACTAAGTACAGTGTTATGTACTTTCTATATAGTCAACTAAAACGGTCCTCTTGCAAAAAAAAAAAAAGATAGTTTGTTAATTGCCTACATTTAGCACAATTCACTTCTTGTTACCATGTGTCAAAACATAGACTTAAAATATAAATTATTGTTAGCGTATACACAGTAAATGCTTAATGGCAAGCATCTTCTGTCACGTCTATCAGATTTAACAGCGGCCTGTATGTTCTGCTGTCTCTTCTTAATTCAAGATCCATCTGCTTATATGCAGTAATTGAGTATTTTATTCATGTCTTTATCTGATATTGGAAAGGCTGGTTGTCTGAAAATAGTATGGTTTTTTACAAGAGAGGATAGTGACACTTAATGACATTGTGCTTACTCCATATTCATTGTGTAATTATTAGTTATTTGGCTAAATATAATAATAGTTCTGCTTGAACCTGATTAAAGTCACAATAGTACAGTATGAAATCTATTTTAAATGGAAAAAAATTTTATAGCTCTAAAGGAACATCTAGAAACGGACTCTACAGGAATTAATTTTCCATAGATTGAAACTCAATTTTTAATGCTACTGCAAATGAAAAATTTATCTTTGCAGAACTGCAAAACTTTACATATACTAACTTCATAGACCGCACGTGGTTTCACTGATGTTGATAGAACTGCTCACAATACTTAAGTAAAACTTTTACATAATCACAGAATCACAGAATGGTGGCAGTTGGAAGAGACCTTAAATACGTATCTTATATTTCTCTTTCAGCTTAGTCATCACACTGAGGAGGCTTTTGTCACTTGTAAAATTCCATAGATTCAACTAAGATGCAGCAGAACCATATACGGCTTTTAAACAGAAATAGTACCAACCCAGCTGTCCCTAATTTTGGAGGATCTAACTCTACACCACTGGTATCAGGGAGTCTATTGACACAAAGCTCTTAGTTTTGACATGAAATGAATATATGAGGTTTTGTCATCCATCTGAAACACTTCCTTGCTATTAAGTAAGTAGATCAACTTACCATTTAAATTTGGATTTGGATTACAATTTTGCAAAACCTAAAATAATAACTGCATCTTCATAAATCTCCCCCCCCCCAAAAAAATTCTGTTTTCAAAAGAGCAATATGCATAGCCTGTACTGAGAACTACAAAGAAACAAATGTGCAGAGTTTTTTGGCTTTGAGAAAAGAAAAGAAAATGAATAAGGGAAAGAAATGATCATCATCAATAAGGATGAAAATAAAATGAAGTGTTGCATATAACAGGAATTAAAAAAAAAATCTCTAGGAACGTAAGTAAAGACTCTCAAGTAGGTTCTGGGTTTTTTTGTGTGTTTTTTTTTGTCTATTTGTTTTGTTTTGTTTTTCCTAACATTATAATGTCCTCTTAATCACTTTTTTGACTTTCTTTGTTGGAAACTCCTATAGATATATTAAGACCAGCTAGAAAAATCCCAGATGTGTATTTCCCCTTGATTTCTCAGGCAAGTACTCAGTCAGAAAAAAAAACAGATGTGAATTTTTGCTTGATTTCCTAGGCATATTCCCAGAAACAAACCAAATCTAGAATAAATGCAGATGTTCAGTGCTGAACAGATGTCAAAGGTGTGAAAAAAGAAAACAGTATCTTATCCTAGGAAACCAGGAAGAAGCAGGAGATATAAAGCAAGTATAGAAGGTTAGATTTCTTTGCATGCTCATGGCAGAGTAGCTAGTAGCAGAAACTGCCTCCATAAGGACTCTTTTAATACTAATCCAAAAACTGCAATGCTTCTGAGGACAACGAAGTAAAAGGTCTCACTACGTGAAAGAAAACCTCAGGTCTAATATAAGGATTTTATTAAGGAAGATGTTTTGCTCAAATGCCCAGAATTTATTTCATTAAGGAAAAATGACTAAAACTGAACTCAAAAAGAATGAATTTTAAGCATAAGCAAATATCAGGGGAAAAGAAATTGAGTTTTTCTTTTTTTACATTTCTTATTTCAAAAAAGTGGATCCCTAACAAAGAATTTACCTTCCTTTGAAACTATATTTAAAAAACAGCACTTTCTGTAATAATGGTGACATCTTTACATCAAAGGCAAAAGAAGCTGAGTATTAATTTAGTTTCTGGGGAGATAGTACATTTCTTCTTACAGGCATATCATGTGCAGAGGAAGCTGACAGGTGGAGAGAGTGAAGCAGAGCCTAAAAGGATCATCCTAACTATATCGGCAGCTGTCAGGTAATTTCATGGGCTTGAATCATCTCCAGGAGACATATGTAGAGAGGTGACACTGTGCATCGAGCTCCCTCTACAGCCTTCCTGGCCTTCACTGTGGTGTACTGCAGGGCTCTGCTGATTTCTCAGGTCACCCGGACACCCAGATTCCAGAGAAACGACCTGCAGTCCGCATTGCCCTGGGCTCAATGCAGTATGGTTCAGAAAGCCTGACCCCTCTCTGAAAGAAGCAGCTGCTCCTGTTTTACTGAGTGGGAAAGGAGCAGTGGTGATGAAAGAAGTGGGCAACACTGCTTTTTTTTTTTTTTTTTTTTAATATCAATTGCTCAAAGCACTAATGAGAACAGCGTTTGCTGTTAATCAAAATGGTCTAGGGAAAAATAGCCTCACTGTGCTTCCATTCATTTATCTCACAACAAGAGAATAAACTGGGCCCAGAAGTCATCTCTGACCGTTCAGAAGCCAGGGCAGTGTTTAGAAGCTGATTAGATAATAATGATAATTACAGAAAAATACCCATATGGCCATTATTATATCAGTTTTGCTGCCAGTAATTATGGTAACTACTGCAACAAACCTACCTTATGTAGTCATGCAAACTAATTAAAATGTAATTTCCACATCTGCAAATGTTTTTGCCATTGGCTAAATTCTGCTGGAGTTCCTGAGTGTACTGCACTGAGTCCTTAAGCTCAGAGAACTCACCGCTGTAATACTCAGGCTCTGCCTCGAGCCCTTCCACCAGCTCTGCATGCCTTTGGGCAAGTAGCCAACATCACTGTGCTTGCATACTCATCTGGAAGAAAAAAATACAATATTCCGTGTTTGGGAGAGGAGAAGGAAAGTGACTGAAGCATAACTAATCTTGGTCAATAATAACAATACTTTCAAACCCCGGTGCTTCAAATTAACAGTAGCTCACAGCTCATCTTTATTTAAGTGCCAAGAAACTCAGTTTCAAGGAGTACTCGCTCACTGACTATAGACTAACTGGAGCCTGGCATTGATCCTGGAAGATCTGTACCTCAGAGCAAGCTAGACACCAAGTAGTAGGCCGGCATAAACACTGCCACTGTGGTCAGGGCCAAAAATTGGACAAAGAGTTGGAGAGCTGAGATTTCTAGTTTGGGTCAACAGTTTTCAGTGTCCAAAGTGCACATGCTGCAAATTCAGCAGCAGCAGGTAGGAAATGCTAATATTCTGCAGGCAAGCAGGCATAATACCTGTAGGCCTGTCCAAATCAGAGATAATGTAGCCACGTCAGTGCAATCAGGCACCTGACTGGATAGACAAGATCCCCAGTAAATATGTGTAGCCTATGATAAAATTAGTATTTCCATGTTTTCACTATTTTTTTCCAGAGGGGGTAAGAGGATTAGAAGTCTGCACTGACATTGTGTGAGAGGATGAATAAGGAGAAAAACAGGGACTGGGGGAAACGTTATTTTGAGATTCCTAAGACTAAGGAACAGCAAAATCCAATTACAGAAAGACATAATGGATGTGTTTCAAAGTGCTTGAGTCCTCCAATTACAGGTGCTATACTAGTGCAAAGTAAATAACAATGATATGGTTATTACCTGACACTTCTGAAAACTACACAACATGAGGACCAGATGTCCACATATAAATACCACATAAAAGCTAGAGCATTTTCCCAAAGAAAGATGGGATGATGGGATGGAAATAGAAAGGGGGGAGTGTTCACTGATTTTCTTCTCCACACCTAATACTTCTACAATGCAAGAGTGTTAGGAACAAGCATGCTTGTTGAATGATGAATGATCTCATCCTAAGTGAGGCCAACAGATAGACTAAATCCCAAAATCATATCCAGTTTTTACTACCACTGGAATGGGTGATATGCCAAGGAAGCAAAGGAGGCGGGAGAGCTACATAGATCTGAGGATAGCCAGCACACTGACCAAACCACATGGGCTTAGTTTTGTCTAGGCAGAGAGGACTAACATCTTTGTCATCTGTTTGCATTCTTGTCTTTCTAGTTCCATATTCTGACTCAGCTTTTTGCCCTAATTCTACTTCTGACATTGAGTAAATAAACGTTAATGAAGAGTTTTAAAGTATAATTCAGCTTATAGTTAATTTTTCTAATTTCGTATGAAATATCTTTTAGGTACTTCTTCCTCACAAGAAAAGGAAAAGGTTTTGCCTCACATCCCAAAGTTGAGGGCTTTTTTTTGTCATCTTCTCTTTTTAAAATGAGGAGAAGGTTGAAAGAAGAGCAGATTATATGACCTTAATAAAATTATGGTTCCGAACTGGAAACCAGCATTATTGATACAATAAAATTATCAACACATATCAAATGTAAAATTACCAGTACAAAAATAAAATTATCAATAAAATAAAATCTTAAGCTATTCCAGCCTAAATCTGTGCTTCTCTTTAAATGACCTGATTGTTTCTCTGTTGTATTTGAATTTATATTACAATATGCAATGTATATCAAATATATATTCACATACACACACATACAGAAGCTTATTTTCACTGGAAAACAAACAGAAACTAGTTTAACTGGGTTAAAAGTATGAACTTCGTCCTCACATTGATGCATGAACTCACAGCCTTGCCTTCAGTGATTCTAGATCCCAATGTCTGCAGTCCTGGTGAGCTGAGCAATGACCGTAAGCGGAAAGCACAGCAGCCAGGTCCCCACTGTCAATTATTTAATTGACTAAAACAGAATGACAATGATATTCTAAACTGTTTTCCAGTTGTGACAGAAGAACAAATTTCCTAACAAGGCAACTGCTTGTTCACTGCAGGTCACCTTCCATGACCGTTAATGTGGGTGGTGCAAAAAGAGTTGACGTTGTGCGAGAAATTTCTAGGAGAACAGTAAATAGTGGTTTGTACTATGTTTCTTCCTTTCTCTACACTTTATAGAGAGTACAACCAAGGGAACAGGTGAAACAATCCCCTTCTCACCTTCCCAGCTTTTGAGGGTGTCTTTTTTGATGGGTGTCTCCATCTCCATTGCTCCCTTCTGCTCTGAGCAGCTGGAAGTACATCTGCACACTCAGCTTCATTCCTACCTTCATAACAAGGAAGCATAGTAAATTTGTGCTATAAATCCCATTTAAAATATTATAATCCCACAGCCATTAGTCTGAAAGTAAATTGAACCACATATGAACCTACTAAATATAACGTCTAATGAGTTTGATGCCCTGGCTTAGACAAAATGGGCTGATTCAAGCAAGATAAGAGAAGTATAATGTTTTTCCTCTTATGTATCCATCAAATTAGAGAAAAAGTAATATTAAAACTGTAAAGGTCATATCTGATTACTCTAACTGAACTGTCACATGTCATTGACCTTAAGGAAACTGCAGTGGTGAAAATGCATTCTCTAGGCATTAAAAATCCTGTTCAGATGCTAGGCTTAAAAAAGAAATGTGGGGAAAACATTTGCTTTATTGCAAACTCTATGTTCACATCTTTTCAATGTTAATTTCTTTAGTATGGTAAGATGAATATTAAACTTGATAGGCTATTCAGTTGTTTCAGGACAATTATTTCATAATATTTTCAGATATTTCATACTACTGTATGAAATATCACATTGGTTCCATTGTATCCTGAAAATGTCTCTCAAATCCGTTTCCTGTTCTAGAGGATTATTTTGTATTTATCCATAGTTGTTGTACTTCTTGTTTTGTTTTGTTTTGTTTTCCATTGTTGTTCCTGTAAAAAAGAAATGGAGGAAAAGAGAAGAAGAAAAGAAAGAACAGTTCCAGATTTCCATGATGTTTCCAAGCATTAAAAATCACATTAAAACAGGTAGATAACATGGCAACTTGCATATAAAACAGTGAATGAGGTGCACACTAAAACGGTTTGCCTCCAGAGTTCTTTACATGTTAGTGATTTTTATGTTTAAGTAAAGGTAACAAGTCTTTTGACTAGAACAGTATCAACCAAATGAGCAACTGTTACTCATGCTAGTTGTATGAGTACAACTGTGTGTACATACTGATTTCTCTTTCCTTCACATTCTCCTTGTATCTTAGTTTGTATCATGTTATATTAAGACTAAGTTTAATTACAAGTACTTGAATCAGAGTTCTTTTTAAATATGCATCTGAATAGTAATACATCATCTGAACTGTGTTATTGTCAGCTCATTAATTAAAAATGTCTATATAAAATTTTGCCTACTGCTTTCCATTATAACTATGACATTTGGTTTTAATTTTGATCAGCTAAATATTTGGGCTGTCATTCTTCTACACCTTTTTCTTTGTCAACAGCATGAGTTATCTCTGCAAGTTTGAGCAAAAATGATGTTGATATTTCTATCTGCACGTAATAGATCCGTGACCTTTTTCGGTTTCACTTTACCCATTAATTTTATCATTCCAGGAACAATTTCTAACCTTGTAAGCCTCTGAGCAGCTTCAAAACATTTTATGAAAAAAATCACCTTGTTAAAAAATGTATTTTCTTTACAATATGGTGTTTCTTACAAGTACAAAAATAAAATTGTAAGTAAATAGAAATAAAATTAAATAAAATAAGTAATAAATGAATAGTAAATAAAATTTTGTACTATAATTAGATATTTAGCCATATCATACTTAGTATGAAAGATAGTTACCAATAACAAATAGTATTACAAATAGCAAAAAAGTATTTCCTTATGTTACATGCAGAGTAACTTTTTATATATATACATATATGAAAAAATAGTAGTCCTCAGGTCCTATGTAAATACTTAGTAAGGAATGTACAGTAAGAGACAGTCTCCAGAACAGTGGCCTTCCAAATAAGAAAAAAAACGATAAAGGGCAAGAGAAGAGACCTATTGTCCCTGCCTTTAAGTAAGTAAAGGCAGAGAGGCCAACAACATCTATAGCAGAGCTAAGAGCTGACTTTAGATCTCCTTAGAAATATTCTAGTGTCTTCATCTTAAAGGAGCACCCATAGTCATCTTTTCAAGTTACACAAGTGAGCTCCTACCTATAATCCAAGCTGAAAGAAGTTATATAATTGCCTTGGCTGAGTCGAAGCTGGGATGACCTGATGCTAGATGGAACATATTCACTGCAAGCTGAACATAATTCTGCATAGTTTATGAACAATTTGAGCACAGACACACAGACAGAGAGCTCGTTCTCAACCCTGCCCTGCAAAGGATTATGCAAAATCTACAGTGAGTTTCTAATTCTACTCTTTCTGCCAATTCACATTTACCTGAGGAAGTCTCTTTAGGTAAAATTTACGGCGTTCCCTAACATAAGGCCTCACCTCTCACCTCTCACCTCTCACTCTGTAAATTTTCTTCTCAATATTCCTTGTTTTGATTTGGTTTCCTTTAAGTCTACATACTTTAAATCTAATACTACAAATGAAACTGTGTCTGCAAAATCATTCACAAGCAAAGTCTTGCTGAATTTATGGGGTTTCTAGGTGGGGCAACAGCTTTAACAGCACATTTCCATTAAGGGCATAAGGTCTGGATCAGAACTTAGCTGATAGCTTGGATGAAATTGAGGCTATATAAGAATAAATGGCAAAAGTTGGTCTAGTTTCATGGTGGTAAAGATCTTCCTTGTATTTTCCTTCTGAGGTCTACTATGTATTAAATATTCTACTTAATTAGAGGTAAAACAGAGTGAGTACAGAAAATTTTGACCTGGCAAAGATTGTAATGTTTCCCTTAAAATCAAATAATATTTCTAATATTAAACTATATCTTTTGCTGGTTTTTACTTCAGCGTGGTAGATAAGCTCTGTACTAAATACATCTATTTCCAGCCAGAGGAATATCTGTAGATGCCATAGTTCAGAGTATTTAATTCAGAATATCTCTGTAGCAAATCTTTGTCTTTATCTTTGCCTTTTGGTGATAGAAATATCTTTAGAGTGGACAGGAATGGACAAGTTTGAGAGAGGAAAGGGAACATGTTTTTCACTATCACCTGCACCTATTAACTTTGAAAAATGCTTAAAAATATATTTTTATAAACTGTGAATGTGTTACTGCATCAAAAGCAGTACATGCATTAAAAAAAAACCCATCTGTTCATCTGCAAATGCTCTTTTAATAAGTCAGTGGTGAGGACATATGTGTAAGGAGTGGATGAGAGGAAAAATCTGGGGTTTTATGAAAATATGTAGAATTAAAATGACATAAAGGAAATTAAAGAAAATACAAAATATATATCAATGATATTAAATGTTGAAACTTTGATTTTTCATTGCTCTTTGGTGTTTGCATCAGTATAGAGGAAGTATAAAACCTTTTCAGACTTGTCTCGCAGAATTCTACTCCTGCTCTCCTGCACTTCCGCACTGCCCAAAGTAACTACAAAATGCAGGAAAATGAAGAATTTGATTGCAAGTCTCTTCTGTTAAAAGAAAACAGAAGGGGAACAAAAAAGTACGTATGAGAAGACATCAATATCCCTCTCATTCTTCATTCCCACTCCACTCTTGAATGAGTTACAAGTATGTTTTATTAATTTCAAAAGTAAAAGGATTGACTTCTTATCTCATATACCTCAAAAAGAAGCAGGCGTAATTTCTTGGTTATACTCTGTTATATAGGCATTGGGGAGATCACAATCACATCCCAAAGCTTCCCATCCTTGAAGGATCTGTTATCCGTGGCTGGCAACTGTGACCAATCTGCATCTCTTTTCAGGAATGCTTCTGCAGCAGTGTTATGAGCCTGTTTTGAAAGGCCTGTCAATGCGGATGACTATACAGATAACAACCCTGGTGATGCCAGAATTTGAAGGAACTGGAGTAAATCCCACAGAGTGATCTAGAGGCTCTCTCTGGTGCTTTCCTGCAGTCCTTGGATGCTCTGTGTGTCCCTATATTTTTGTGCTCATTTGTCCTCCACATCTCCTCTTTTAAGTAGAGTGGCATCTCTCGCTACCTGGATCTCTGTTTGTGGTGGAGGTGATATCCATCTTTTGCAACTCTAGTTTCCTGCTAGAGCATCAACCTAGAAAGCTTTTCAGAAAGAGCTATTTCTTTCACAACTTTACAGGAACTATGGGCATTTATTTTAAGAAGATAGATCTCTCCCCTAGGCAAAATATGTAAAATGTAATCATAAATACCTAAATTAGGGGCCTACTTTAAAAACGTAGGTTAAGGACGTCTGCCTTAGATGTTCTGTTTCCACCAAGAAAACATTTGCTTTCTCCCAGAAGACTCCTGCTCAGTAAAGCTCTTCCCCCGGTTTGCTTTGGATCTCTGATGGAAGTTAGAGAGATTATATATTCCCATAATCATGATGTTTATTTTTGTCCTAACTCTAGTCAGGGGCTAAGACAGGCCCTATGAGCTTTCACAGGCTATATGGCACACTTGTTAAGAAAACTGGGAACTAAGTATTACATCTATGAAGCCCTGTGGGATGTTTAAAATAGTAAGCCATACTTTTTAACAATAATTACAGTTTAGAGAAGATTCAAACCATTAAGCTCTATAGGCTTCAGGAGGACTTTCCCCAGGAGTGTTAATACTCAATTGCTAGGTTTCTGTTATGTTACCTACAGCATTTGTCACTCATCACCAAATGCAACACTGGTTTAGTACAATACATCTATACTTCTTTTCCAATAGCTATAATGAAAATCCCCAAGAGCTGTAAATCAGTTTGGAGACTTCTTGCCATTTCATTTATTAATGGACAGCTTTCCAAATCAGTAATGTGTAATTTATTACAGGATCGTTTACTACATCACAATTTTGGCATTAAATATTAGTTTGCAAAAACAGAGCAGGACATAAACAATAAAATACACTCATTTATGGCCCATATGGTCTATTAAAGTCTTACAAAACTTTGCTAGAGGAATCATAACAGTGCTTCACACTTATTTATAGAGGAATATACAAGTAATTTTAAAATGCTAGAAAATCTGATTAGTTTTATGTAGATTTTATATTCCTGATGATTAACTTTATTTCCATTTATTTCTAACAAAAAACCCTTTATTTAGTCTATTAGAGCACTGTAGGTTGCAATCATTAAAAAAAGTCGGTATTAAATAAAGCGAAAATATGAGTGCAAAGGAAAGACGTAAATGGAACAGTAAACCATACCTAGTTTTCTACAATTAATTTGAGCACCTGTGAGAAGCTACCTGTACAGCCAGACAGAGTGCATGGCAGGGGGAACTAGGGTTTCTGGATGGATCCTGTTTGTCACTGAGTGATCACCCCAGAAAATTCTGGATTGCTCTAAGAAAAAGATAGTAAGAACTTGGAAACTTTTCAAAGCCAACAAGAACATAGCGAATTTAGATGTTTTTGATGATAGCAGCTGAATTAGGGAGTTAGGCACAGACAGCTCTACCTAGGTTGTATTTAAGGCACTGAGATCTTTTAGTCCTTTCCTCTTCAGTTTAATGCTGGGTGAGTGATTGTTGTGGGTGACTCCCTGCTGCAGGGGACAGAGACACTTATCTGCCAACCTGACCTCTTGTCCAGAGAGGTTTGCTGCCTGCCAGGGGCTCGAATAAGAGATGTCATGGAAAGACTGCCAAGGCTTGTCCATACATCAGACTTCTACCCTCTGCTGTTCTTCCATGTGGGCGCTAACGACACGAAAGGCAAACTGGAAACCATCAAACAGGACGTCAGAGCTCTGGGAATGGTGGTCAAGGGTCTGGGAGCCCAGGTCATTTTCTCCTCAATCTTGCCTGTGAGGGGGAAGGATGGGAGGAGGAGTAGATGAGTTTTCCAAGTTAACAGCTGGCTGCGCCGCTGGTGTTGGCAGCAGGGCTTTGGTTTCTATGACCATGGGACCCTGTTTGAAGATTAACAGCTGATGGGGAGAGATGGGATCCACCTTACCAAGCGGGGCACGCGTGTCTTTGCCAACAGATTGAGCAGCCTGGTACGGAGGGCTTTAAACTAGGCAAGATGGGGGAAGGGGAGTGGTATAGTGGCAGGGGAGTCAGTAAAACACCGCTCAAGTCAGGATGTCTCCAGCGGGTGCATGCAGCCAGGGGACACATCATGGGACATGGCTCTGGAGGATCCTCTTGCACCTCTCCTGGGAAGTTCGCATGCTTGACTGGCTCTCTGAAATGCCTGTATACCAATGCACGCAGCATGGGGAATAAACAGGAAGAGTTAGAGGTCTGTGTGCGGTCGCAGGGCCATGATCTCATTGCAGTGACAGAGACATGGTGGGATAGTTCACATGACTGGAATGCTGTCATGGATGGCTATGTGCTTTTCAGGAAAGACAGGCCAGGAAGGCAAGGTGGTGGAGTTGCCCTTTATGTGAGGAAGCAACCAGAATGTGTGGAGCTCTGCCTCGGGGTGGATGAAGAGCAAGTGGAGAGCCTATGGGTAAGGATTAAAGGGCAGGCTAACATGGGTGACACTGTTGTGGGGGTTTACTACAGGCCACCTGATCAGGAAGAGGAAGTTCATGAGACCTTCTACAGACAGCTGGAAGTAGCCTCACGATCACAGGCCCTGGTTCTGCTGGGGGACTTCAACCACCCCTGGGGGACTTCAACCACCCTGACATCTGTTGGGAAGACAGCACAGCTAGGCACAAACAGTCCAGGAGGTTCCTGCAGAGCATTGAGGATAACTTCTTGACCCAGGTGGTGGAGAAGCCAACAAGCAGAGGTATGCTCCTGACACCTTATACTAACAAACCAAGAAGGTCTAGTTGGAGAGGTGAAGGTTGGGGGCAGCCTTGGCTGCAGTGACCATGAGATGGTGGAGTTCAGGATCCTACGAGGAGGGAGCAGGGCAAGGAGTAGGATTGCAACCCTGGACTTCAGGAGAGCTGACTTTGGCCTCTTGAGGGACCTACTTAGGGGAATCTCATGGGGTAGGGCCCTAGAAGGAAGAGGGGTCCAAGAAAGCTGGTTAATATTCAAGCATCACCTCCTCCAGTCTCAAGATCAGTGCATCCCTCTGAGTAAGAAGTCGAGCAAAGGGGGCAGTAGACATCCTACATGGATGAGCAAGGAACTCCTGGCAAAACTCCTGGCAACAGAAGAAGGAAGTCTACAGAATGTGGAAAAGGGGACAGGCCACTTGGGAGGAATATAGGGATACTATTGTCAGAATATGCAGAGATGGGATAAGGAAGGCTAAGGCCCAGTTGGAATTAAATCTGGCAAGGGATGTCAAGGACAACAAGAAGGCCTTCTTCAAATACATCAATAGCAAAAGGAAGACCAGGAAAAAAATGGGCCTGCTGCTGAATGGGGCGGGTGCCCTGGTGACAAAGGATGCAGAGAAGACAGAGTTATTGAATGCTGCCTTTGCTTCTGTCTTTACTGCTAAGGCCAGCTCTCAGTAATTCCTGAACCTGGAGATGAGAGAGGAAGTCTGGAGAAAGAAAGCCTCTCCCTTGGTTGAGGAGGATCGGGTTAGAGATCTTTTGTCCAAACTTGACATCCATAAATCCATGGGCCCTGATGGGATGCATCTGCGAGTGCTGAGAGACCTGGCGGATGTTATTGCTAGGCCACTCTCCATCATCTTGGAAAGGTCCTGGAGATGAGGAGAGGTGCCTGAGGACTGGAAGAAAGCCAGTGTCACTGCAGTCTTCAAAAGGGGCAAGGAGGAGGAGCCAGGGAACTACAGGCCTGTCAGCCTCCCCTCCATCCCTGGAAAGGTGATGGAACAGCTCCTCCTGGAGGTCATCACTAGGCATCTGGGGGACAAGAGGGTGATCAGGAATAGTCAGCACGGATTCCCCAAAGGGAAATCATGCTTGACCAACCTGATAGCCTTCTATGACAGAATGACTGGCTGGGTAGATGAGGGCAGAGCAGTGGATGTTGTCTTTCTGGACTTCAGCAAGGCTTTGGACACTGTCTCCCATCACATCCTCCTAGGTAAGCTCAGGAAGTGCGGGCTAGATGAGTGGACGGTGAGGTGGATGGAGAACTGGCTGGATGGCAGAGCTCAGAGGGTTGTGGTGAATGGCGCAGAGTCAAGTTGGAGGCCTGTGGCTAGTGGTGTCCCCCAGGGGTCAGTACTGAGTCCAGTCTTGTTCAATGCATTCATCAGTGACCTGGAGAAAGGGACAGAGTGCACCCTCAGCAAGTTTGCTGAGGATACTAAAGTGGGGGGAGTGGCTGACACACCAGAAGACTGTGCTGCCATTCAGAGGGACCTGGACAGGCTGGAGATTTGGGTGGAGAGGAACCTCCTGAAGTTCAACAAAGGCAAGTACAGGGTCCTGCACCTGGGGAGGAGTAACCCCATACAGCAGGACAGGCTGGGGGTTGACCTGCTGGAAAGTAGCTCTGCCGAGAAAGACCTGGGAGGGCTGGTGGACAACAAGTTAAACATGAGGCAGCAGTGTGCCCTTGTGGCCAAGAAGGCCAATGGTCTCCTGGGGTGCATTAGGCAGAGTGTTCCTTGCAGCTGCATGGAGGTGATGCTGCCCCTCTCCTCAGCCCTGGGGAGGCCTCACCTGGAGTACTGTGTCCAGTTCTGGGCTCCCCAGTACAAGAGAGACATGGCACTACTGGAGAGAGTCCAGCGGAGGGCTACACAGGTGATGAGGGGACTGGAGCATCTCTCCTGTGAGGAAAGGCTGAGAGAGCTGGGCCTGTTCAGCCTGGAGAAGAGAAGATTGAAAGGGGATCTCATAAACATGTACAAGTATCTGAAGGGGGAGTGTCAAGAGGATGAGGCCAGCCTCTTCTCCGTGGTGCCCAGCAACAGGACAAGAGGCAACACGGAGAAACAGGAACACAGGAAGTTCCACCTAAACCTGAGAAAAAACTTCTTCACTGAGAGGGTGACAGAGCATTGGAACAGGTTGCCCAGAGAGGTAGCGGAGTCTCCTTCGCTGGAGATCTTCAAAACCCGTCTGGATGTGATCCTGGGCAATATGCTCTAGAGGTCCCTGCTTGAGCAGGGAGGTTGGACGAGATGATCTCCAGAGGTCCCTTCCAACCTAAACGATTCTGTGATTCTGTGATTCTGTGATTCTGTGAAAAGCAATTCTGTATGCTGATTACTATCAAGCATCTTATTTGCTTGTTAGAAACAAGCAATCCCTGTAAACAGAGAAAAATCTATAATGTTTAGATACTACTAAATGATAGTGCTAAACAGTTACTGATTTATGACTATCACAGGTCAATCTCACATATAGATTACAATGAACTTTCACAGCTTCATCCTTGGGCTTGAAAAATAATTTTATGATGAGACTGGAGAAAAATTGGAACTAGAGTAACTAGGAAAGTGCTTATAAATAGGCTCAGTAAGGGTAATGTACTTATCTTCCTCTTGGTAATACACTGCCTATAAAAATTACTTAAGGAAAATGTCTTAGGAGTTAAACTGTTCTTATTTACCCTTTGAAAGCAATATCCAACACTGAATAAGAAGTTACAGTACTGTTTATTGGTCTGAAATTAACCTTTGTGAGCTTTTGCAGAGCTGAAACTGCTAGTAGCGCTAGCTTCCAATTTCCTGTATTCCTTTGGATCCTATCAACAAGCAAAACTGCTGATTTTCTAGTACTATGTCAATTTACTTCAGCTACAGATCTGATAGCAGCACTACCATTGACTAACTGTATGCATTTAGGAGATAACTCCAGTGCCCTCTTATCTCTGTTCACCCAGAGTGGCAAGCTCAGTCAGATCTTGCATACTTTTAAACTGGAATTTTGCAGTTCCCATCTTCTGCAGCATCCAAAATGAACCATAACTGACTGGTATGATTTCCTTTCTTATTAGAATTAAAAAGAAAGAAAGCACAGTAACTTTCATGTGATCACACAGAGTCTCACAGCAGACTAACACACAACTCCAGCAGGGAAGTGAGGATAGGATGGTTTCAACAGAAGAAAGGTCCTGATAAGATCATCAGCTATCACCGTCGGTGCATTTTACAAAAGAACTTCCAGCGGAAACGGGTGTCAATCAGATATCTGTCTGAATCTTGTTAGATTTTTTGTAGGTTTTCTTGTAATCTATGGCTGCATTTTAAGCTTCTGTTTTCACAATAATCTTTATGAATATTTTCCCTTAATGTAACAAAAATGGAATTATGACATGACTGCTAGACACTGCCAAAACTGGAAAAGGTCATGGATATACAAGGGAGAATATGTCTTTGCTGTCATGTAAATAAAGTTCTGGCTCAAGTTTATCACTAAAATTGAAATGCAGATGCCATAAGTCTACATTAGAAATTTATGCTTTATGATGAAATCTGGACTTTTGACTGAAGTCTTTGTATTGTAGATTTTTTTTGTATGACTTTGTTTCTACCATAATATTTCTGAATTGTTCTCTCAGAAAAAAAATCATAATGTAAAAACAGTGTAAATTTAAACCATATTTTATCCTATCATCTTCTGGCTAAAATCTATTTAAACTCATTGACATCTGGAGATAAGAATCCCTATCCAGTTAAGTGTGTATGTTCTCTCCTATTCTTTGTTTTGTCTTTAGAACTGGGAATTCCTCTGAGTTTACAAGATTAATTCAGAATTCAGAAATGGACAATACTGCTGTCCTTTAAATCATGTATAAATTTATCAAACATACCTGTATTTGAGAGGAGTCATGCGATTTAACTGCCAAGAGTCTTCCAGCCCACAAAACTTTCTCTCTTAATGCTGAAATATATATATATCAGGCAAAAAAAAAAAAAAAAAGCTGCATTTCTAGAGCTTTATAAGGACCAGGAATTCTTAACTTTCACATCTGCATGATTCATTTACACCCAACACTTGGGCCTTGGTTACAAATTGTCATCCAACCACTGCATTGAAGAGACAGAGATATTACCCCCATTTGTTACTATACTATGGCTATATTCATATGACAGGGTGATGTAGAGGGTACAGATTCCTGAACTAATGATGCAGAGGCTGGCACATCTGTGCAGTGCAGTGCTGTGAAGAAGTACTGTCTCAGGTTCCTCAAGTGGCAGAGCCATGTTAACTAGCCACTGCCTGATCTGACGTGTTTTGGCTCTTGGCTGATTATTCTGAATACAGTTAACAGGAATCCTCGCACCATGCTCCGTTGCACAACAAAGCAATGTCCTGGCCTCCTGTACAATGACAGTATGTGAGCTCTCTAGTATACTCTGAATTGTCATCCTTTACAGAGTCCCCTGGCTCTCCTTGTCCCTTTTAAAGCCATTTTATTTCTGCCACTGTGAAAAACTCTTGGAGAAGGCACAATTCAGTTGATTACAGTGTTGTTTTATGTAGGACCACTTGTATGCTTACCATTACACTGGCCTTTGGATTTGCATTTGCTTTCCGTTATGTTTAATGGTGCAAAAAGATTCAACCTAAATTACCAAAGTCAGTTTCAAAGTCATACGGCTCTAGCACTGAACACATGGTTTTATTATGCTAAAGTAAATTTCTGGCTCTTTCTGTTTCACTGTTGACAATTAGTGGGCTTCATCTGACAAAACAAAGGCATCTGTAATGTAGATTTACGCTTCTGAAATAACTGTCTAGCTTTCTTTTATAGTGATAGGGAGAAACAGAAACTTCTAAAGAGCAATCCATCGTATCCTAAAATAGACAACTAAAATAAGTCAGATGAACTGCATCCTAAGAGTATCGTTGTCTCTCCATTGACAAAGAAGCTCCATAGCAGATATATACCTTGAAGACACCTAGTCAAAGGAGACTAGTCACACCATTTCTGTCTGCAGCCTTCCCGCCTTTCCTGCCAGTCTTCCTTCTTCAAGGGTTTACTGTGGTTTTCCTTACTGTGGCAATATGATCCACTAAAGAAACAGGTCAGACAAGCAGTACAAAAAACCAATATATAGCAAGTCTCAGTGGTTAAACATTATGAAAATATTCTAAGCATACATTTGCAAGTCCTATTTTAAATTAGTTGTGCTCTTCATAGTGGATTTGGTTCTGGTTATACTTCCTAAGCACTGCACCGATGTCAGTGAAGGAAGTAAGAACAATATTAAACCCACAAATTCCACTTCTATTTCTGACTGCCACAGTAACTAATTAACAATAACTACAAACTGAGTTATGATGTTATCTTTTTGCAAAATGATTCTCTTTATAAATGTCCTTAGCTTACAGAATAGTTTATGCTTTTATTATTCAAAGTCAGGGAAGTATCCCTTTCTATTCCAATAAAGTGTAGTAAGTGTTAATGTTTTTTGCCATCATTCTGAAAGAAATGATGAACACCTCCACTACTTGGGCAGATTTTCAAGAGTTCTTGAGAAAGTTGCTCACACATGTATTCCGTACTATATAGCCTGAGTTTGGAAAAAAGCAGTAATGAACAAATGGTGAACTTTTGGTGGAGGCATAAAAACATAAAATTCTTTTTTTTTATAACGTTTCTGCTAAAGAGTTTTCTTTAATAAATGCTTCTGTTTATTCAATACTTATTGATGTTTCATTTCCCAGACACTTGACCTGAAGTATATTGCCTGTGATACGAATATCTGAATTTCAATACACTGTGTATATTTGAAGTGAAAGGACTTTCCCTCTGCAGACAAACTGTTGTGATTTCTTTTAGTACTACCTATAAAATCTGAAGCCTGATGGATCAAATGATTGAAAGAAGTAGACTCTTCTGAAACAATGATTCCTTTAAGGAATTAACGTTTATTGTATGAGATTTATAAGGACTAAAGTGACACAGTAACATACAAAAGAGATTTTTTCCAAAAACATGACAGCTATATTTGCAAGTGTGTAATATAACCCCCCCCAAAATTAGCCATGTAGTTAGAACCTGCAAAGAAAGAAACATGATATAGATCCTTCTGATATTTTCAAAGCATAGCCCCCTCATGTCTGTAAACATACAGCTATATGATTTGTGGCGTAATGTGTTCAAAGTAAAGCTTTCGAATCTGGGTGCCAAAGATACTGCATTGACCTATGTCATGTCTAATGCTGATTAAAGGTTGTACAAATAGACTCTGAATCTAACAGCAAGATATCTATTGACATTTTCTGATATAGACATCGGTCCTGCCAGCTCTGGCTGTTGTATCTCAGACTAAAGAAAGGTCAGTGCCAGTGGGTGTTTTACCTTCACAAGCAGTGGTGTGAGTGATTCAGCAATTGACAATTTAATATGACTCAGCTCTGAACTAGACCCCGTCACAGTCCTAAGTTAAACTAAGTCTATATGACACACCATTTGCAGAGGTAAAGCTGAACGCGTTACAGTCAGCTTAAAAACATGTGGCACCTTCTATGAGTATTTCGGGGGGTTCTGTGAGTAGAAAGAAAAGCTATAGAGCAGCACGTGCATATTTGGCTCCAGAAGAGCATCCAGGATAATGAAATGTATCCTATCAGATACCTGCCACAGCGGGTACTACTAACCTTAAAAGAATATGCTTGCTAGCTTGTCACATAACTTTTCTTCAGGTTAATTTGTGTCATTCTATCATGCATAGGAGAATGTAGCATGTAAACAGTCCATGGAAATTAAAAGGCAGACTTTGGGATTATTCCATGGGGGACTTTTCTCACCACCTTTGCTCATATGCAAGCAGATATATGAAATGGTACCCTAGAGATTTAGAGCTATATTGTAAACGCCTTATTCACATTACTGTCAATTGTTCACACATGTTCACTTAGGACAGTAATGATTCACTTGGACTCTATAGATTTACTGTGTTAATATATGAACTTAAAAAGGACTGCGTTTTTAACATTTTTAAACTTTCTGAACTTGTAGCGCTAAAACTGACCAGATATGGTTTCTGTCACAACAGTATCTTGTATTTCTGGATGTCAGAACCCTAAATTAAGATATTTTGGACTTAGGAGACAGAGAAAAAAGTGTTCATCATTTTCTAAAGAGATAGATTCTCCTAGGCATGCTTATACCAAAAAAAAAAAATTTACACTGAAAACAGACAAAGAATAAAGGCTAAAGAACTTGCTGCTGCTGCTGCTGCTTGCTGCTTGCTGCTGCTGCTGCTAAGTTCATCTTTCTTCATGGCCTACCTTTCAAGAAATTATTGGAGCTTTCCAATAACCCCTTTGTAATTTCTCAATATTGATAGTTAAATTGTCCTATGTTCAGTAATCTCTCTGGTGGAAATACCTCAAGCATATATGGATTAAAGGATGCCATACAAAAGTTATGATGCTGTACAGATCCATGGATCATGCACTTTTCCCTGTTTGCAATCCCAAACCCTTTGTCCACTCCAAAAATAGTGAATATATGGATGCCATAAGAATAAAGGAGCAAATAAAAGTGTTGTCATAATCATTTCTTTTATTCATTTAATCTTTGTGTACACACAACCAAGCCTTCTCTTTTGCTTTTGTGAGGAGAGTAAATCTGGGTTTGACCTAAAACCTTTCTGAAAATTGAGCTGACCTGGAATCATAGGTAGGTAAAGCACAAGTAATAATAGAAGTTGAAAATCAATACAGTTTGCTTTACAGGGTCATGCTGAAGTCATTTTGCTTTCACTGATAAAATGACATTTGGATTTTGTAAGATTTTTTTTTTCATTACCAATTAACTTCATAGCATCCTTGTGCCACAGCAGCGAACATTCTTGTCAGTGAATTTGTTTCATTTCAGCTTTTGAAAACTGTTGCAACCTAACACTTACAAAATAACTTACAAATACCAATATATTCTGCATAACAGAGTAATTGTTCAGTATTTATACTATATGAAATCTCTATCAGTTATGTAAGTAAGAGTGTTATCAAGAGTAATAGAGTCAGAAGAATGTTGTATGTAACATAATATATACTGTTTGTTTTCTAAGCCTTTTCCTGATTTCTTCATGTAAACTGTATCTCTTGCAACAGATTGCAGAAGGGAAAATTTAAAAGATAAAACACATTCTCAAACAAAAATACTGTAATTTGAAAATGCCTTCCGAAATACAGAGTATAATTCTCATTGTCTGTGACAAGCCTGAGTAATCAAGGCAAGGAGAGTGGTAATGTCTCTCTCCTAAATATCCTGTCAAACAGGAGCCTATCAAACACCTTCATAGCCACACTGAAATTCTGTAACATGATACAAATTTTTCTTAGCAGTCACAGTCAGTGGATCTGCATAACTGCTAGACTTTGCAACCACTTCCAATCCTCTTGTTTTCACTGTTACAGAAAGAAATACCCAAGTGTCTTGTGGCCTGTAAAGACATTTTCTTTTCTTGATAAGGTAGCCCCAAAAATTTGAAATATTTCTTGATGTTGGAAAAGAAGCAGGCATAAGACTTGCCCTATATTATAGTGCCATTCTTCCTCATTTCTTCACCCTTCTGCAAATGTGAAGTTCATAGTGAGTTAAATTTTCCCAAATATTCAGTATAGGACTAAATCTATGTCTACTAGAGTAATGAATTTTACTCTAGATTAGTCAGTTGTTTCAGTGTTCTGTCAATAGTGAATGTTTTTGAAAAAACCCATCCTGGATTGCTTTATTTTCAGTAGTTAAGGCTATTATAGCAATTAAATATATTCATCCCATATTTATTCTTAGCAAGGGATAAAAGGACTTTTTATTCTGTCTTATTATTTCATTGTTATTTTAGGTATATAGCATAATAAACTAGTCCAGAAACAGTATTCTAAAATTATGCATTTTTTAAACCCCACGTTTGCACTGGGAAAGATTTTCTCTCACAGTTCTTTTCCTATTGACATTAATATATAATTTGGGGGTTTTTTCTCTCTGAGGAGAGAAGGATTATATTAAAGCCAGACTATACCACAGTATTGGTAAAATGAAAACCATGAAAAAATTATTCTCTATTGAATCAGGCATAAAATCTGGTTACTATAATAGTAGCGTTAATAAAGACATCCACCAGCACCAGGCTCAAGAAGTGATGAATAAAAATCACTGACTTTTACAATCTTTAATCTACCTCCACATGGCTATGAGCACATATGTTGGCAAAAAATATACACAAAGCCAAATGAAGGCATCTCTTTTCATCAAAATTTTATTAATTTTTTCTGCACCTCACTTCTACAATTGCACACAATATGAATGTAATGCATTATCCTGGTCTCAGCATTCTAATAAGCACCACACACATGTTTCTTATAAACAAAATTAATGTTACCATTATTAATCATCCTGCTACATTAAGCTGCAATTGATTAATCTAAAATCCCAATTTTTGGCCTTTTTTCTACCAGTGTTAATTAAGCACAACTATAATTCATGATGAAATGGAAAATCTGACATTTTCTCTATCTCAAAGGCTAGTTTTCTAGATTATTAACACTCAAAGGAAAGTTTTCCCTCTTTAAAGCTTTACTTTGTAAGGAAATGTGTAAAATTAATCTTTGGATTTATTTTATCTAAAATAATAATTTTAGAGCTGTACTCAATTAAACCAGGAAGAAAGAAAAAAAAGGAAAAAGAAAACTTTTCATTGCACTATAATTCTTATTCCAACCACATGCTTCATCTCAGTAGGCACCAGACATTTAAATAAGTCAGATAAAAAACTCAGAATTGGAAAGAAGGGGATGGGAGGCAAGTAGAAAGGGTTTTTTTAAAGGACTTTTTTTTTATAGGACTGTACGTGTCCTATATGTGACATACTAGCTCAATAGCTTTAATAAGAGGGTTGAGGGGGTTTTGGTGTGTTGTTTTTTTTCTTTTTCTTTTAATGGATCGTAGACAAAAGTTCTGCACTCTCTCCCTGGGACGTCTCCTTCTCCTTGTAATTTTGAGGCCTTACTACAGGTCGAATAAACTGCAATTCTTAGCGCTCAACGTGCTTAGTTTAGAAAGGTGCTGGTTCTTTTGTATCTTAGGATCTACAGTTCTCTAGCGTCTCAAAGCATTGAACTCTGGTCAGATTGATCTGCTTGGCCCCACTGCTGGAAAATCACAAGTATTTTTTCTACTAACATTAGAAATGTTCCTCAAATATTTGGAAAAGAAATTGCAGTCTCAGAAAAGCTACCCCATAGATAGTGAGAATTTTGGGTTCCTTTTCAACTTTTCTTATTCTCTCCTTACGGAGTTTTAATGACTGTATTTCCTTTTCAAGAGAAACTGATTTAAAATCTTTCCATGCATTCTGATTCAGCAAGTTTTGGCTACTTATTCCCCTAATTAAATCACAAATTGGTTCCGTGCAGTACGTGGTTGCTGGTACACACAAATAATAAACCAGCTAGTTAATTGAACTAAATCTTGAATTATGTAAGAATTTTTATGAGTCATCTTAGTTGTAAGTCAAATTTTCAGTATAGTCCTACACTGATTTATACAAGAGAAGTAAGTAAATCCTATTTTAACATTTAAATTGTCAAATGAAAATTGAGTCTGTTGTCTATGGTTTGAAAATATAGCTTAATATGCCCCGTGTTTATTTCTTTTCAAGGAATTCTTTTACTGAATCAAACTCTCATAAGATATTTCATAAGTATCACACTGAATAATGATTTCTGTTGTTCTGTAACTTTCTGCCAATATGAAATGCATATGTCAAGGCTGTGAACTTTGAGAGGCAGTCAGTTACAAAAGCCATTATCCTCCAACTTCTAATCTGAATAGGAAAAAAATTGCAGGATTACTCCCTCATCTTGACTTCCAAGGAATCTATGAATTTTTCCCCGCTTGTCTGCACTCTTTGACTATCATATAATAAAAATATATTTTTATTCTTAAATTCAATTTTATAAAGCAGCACTTTCTTCATTTACGGCTTGCATTCAGCCTCATATCTGCTCGTGTTAATGGTAAAAGTGTATCTGACATTTTTTAAAATTATGTGAATACATTTTGTCACTCTTACCAGGATTCTATAAAATATGAATTACTTTCTTTTCAGTAGTGTTATCTCCAGCATATCCCAGGGCATTAATATTTCTGCCATTACTTTTAGAACAAACAGCTGAGAGTAAGTGATCCTATTTCTTATTCCATGTCACCAACGGAATTGTTTATTAAGCACAGGCAAAAATGTGCTTTGTAAGTGTCACTACGGGCAAAATATGAAGGCTGTGAGGTTTCACAGGTGACACTAAGGACATACTTTGTCCTTTGTTGTCAATGAAATATGAAGAGGAAGCATTTCGTTATACAGTCACACCATAACCAAATCAATGGAGTAGGTAATTAGTGGAGTAAAGCATCATCTTACTTTCAGAGAGACTATTTTTGATATGAGCGAGACCAGGATACAGTAAACAAGGAAGCCTTCTGTCACTTTCACATGCTAATTCCTCAAAGCAAACCTTCAGTCTCACAGCCAGTCTTGAGATCACTTACCCGATCTTTCTCCATCCTTTATGAAGAATTTCTTTGAATACACACGTGGAAGGAGCTGAAAACCACTCTCAGGTTCTGGCCTTATCAGTGCCACTTATAAAGAGGAAGTCTAACTATTCTAACACTTCTAAAAAAGATTATCAAAATATTTATCCACAGATTGCACCTTTAAATTGCATGCATTCAAAATGACATTGATTCATTTGCAAATAAGGGAAATACACAATAAAATAACCTTATTTATTTCATACTTTTTTACTTCTTTCCACTAGTTCCAGGTGAATTCAGGGCATCTGAAGAGTAGGTAAGAACCTGCAAGGTTTGTAGCTCTTTAAAATACAGGAGTAAAATATAAACAGCAACCCTTCTTCAATGTTAAATGTAACATTGGTATAGACTGACCACTTTACTAAGTCCCAAAGGATCAGATATATTATTTTCACTATATAGTAGTGTCTGATATTGCTCTTGCCACATGAAAAAAATCAATAATCTGTAGCAAATGTAGCTATGTAGGTCATCCATGAAAATAAGAGATTTTTGTGTGAAAGGTTTAACCCATCATATAAAATCTGTTTAAGAAAAATCAGGACAAGATGACATCTGCAATGAATTATTATTTATATTTTCTAGCAGATAAAAAGGTCATAGAAATCTGTTCTGGTTGATTCATTTTTACAGTGAGTGGCAGCCTATTTTAACAATATCATAAAATACTGAAATCAAACAACTCACTTTATGTACTGCCATAAAAGTACATCAATTTTCACATAACATATGAACAGGAAATTGCTATGTTTAAAGCAAAATAACAACTTCAGGGACAGGTACAAACATATATGAAAAGGCCAAAAGGTTTTGAGGATATTTTTACATCCTTAGCTTGGACAGTAATTTTACTTTTCCTTTGTGGGTGGCAGAAGGGTAAGGCATTTTTTCTGTCCAATTTTCAACTTAGAAATAAGCAGAATATCATTACTTATTGTTTTCTTCTGGTTTTGTGGAGAAAAAAAAATCTTACAGCCTAAAAGATCCCTACGACAATCTCAGACTTATTGAGAGGAAAACATTGCACCTTAAATACTGATCGTTCTCCAATAAAAACTATCAAAGGTTGTGTTTGTTTCATTTCCATAAAATGGAAATGGCATCATAGTCTTTCACAAATCCTACCTCTTTTTTATTTGGTTGAAACTATTTATTGTATTTTACACCTTTTCCCTCTAAGTTTGTTATTGCTGAGAAACATTTCATTCCTCTATACTTGCCTTACTGAATACTGCTAAGACATATGAATTAAGCACAATAAGTTCATCATGGAAAATGTGAAGATTATTTTTTTGAACCTGGATGAAGGCTCATTAGTATTTTAGGTTCTCTATTTGAATAGTGGAAAGTGAGGGCTTGTGCAGTGTGACAGCTGTAAAGAAAGCTGTGGAGGTAAAGTAATACAGCTAGCTAACAAGGATTATGACCAGGAGTGAAGGATGTTTTAGATAAGGATTAGCTGGAAATGGTGAGAGAAAGTAAGAGGAAAATGGTCAATGCTGAGGCCAAGTGCTATACAAGAGTCGCTCTGTTCTATGCAGAAGCAATGGATATTCAGTATGGTCATTACCTTTTTACTCAATGTCTGTAACTTAAGACAGAAGTTATATCATATCCATTGCATCATTTCCAGACACTATGTGTAAGGTTTTAATTATATTTGAAAGGTAGCTACAGAACTGTTGTCTAGACAATGAAGACAGATAGAATAGGAAAATGCCAAAAAATAATGACTCTTAACCAGCTAATGAAATAGGATAATAGACAGTGAAAAGATTGAAATCAGATATAAACTTCCTAAATGAGTACAGGTGTTATTGGTCTCGTATCTTATTCACATCTTATGCAAAGTGAAATACAGGAAGACTTGAAATATTTCAGTATCACTACATAGCTTTAATCATATGAACAAAAGGAAAAAATATCTACTGCTGACTTGGTATTCAGTTAGTTGGGAAATTTATTTACAATTTTATTAAAGGTTCAGCCAAATTCTAGAAGCAAATTAGAAAATGAGGAAGTTATATACAACCAGTCAGTATATACATGTGACTGTGTTACAAAGACCACAATACAACCATATCTCACTCCAAGACTAGTCTACAACAACAAAGGGAGAAAAATATATTCATTAAAAATTTTTTACTATCCCTGCCTTTTTGATTATCACATACATATTTATTAATTCATACATAAAGTAAATTATATCTTAATTATATATTTCTTTTGGGTAATTGTATATCTATATGTCTTTTAAGTATTGCTTACTATGCAATTTAGTGAAATAATGGCTATTTAATTTTCTTTCAATAGCAACTTTCAGGAGCTCATTGAATGCTTAGGCTACGGTAGCATCTTCTGTGAATTAATAGTTGAAGTGAGGGCAGAGGTTCACTGAATGTAGTTGTGTATTATCTCCCATTTTATTAAACGAGAAATGTTAAAAGAAGGACCAGCAGAAAGAGCAGCTAATTGCACTGTGCTTCACAGAGGCTAAGAACATTATGCCTTTGGTGAAAGGACAGACAAATAGGAGTGCTGTCAGGAATTATTCAGCTCTAAAAATACATCAGTCCCCTCCTTTCTCTCTCCTGAGTTGAAAGTTACTCTTTCATGTCACTTGGCGTGACATGAAAAAGCAATCAAGATTAAAGAAATACAATAATGTTCCCAGTAAGACTCTAACTTCATCCTTGGCCATCCCAGTGTTTGACTTGTAGGTAGATCAGCAAAAAACCCATCAGCTCTGCTCTCTTATGCATAACCCAGAAATGGGCACCTGTGGTACATCACAAACAAGGCACCCAGAGAAGGGTTCTATATCACAGTTCCACATCTAGAACAGAAATGTCGCTTAACTACACATTTGAAAATGATGAGCCAAGGATGGGTCCCATTCCTTAATCTTCTAAAAGATTTAAGTTTCTGACTCTGGTCCAGAAAAGTGCACATCCCTCCGTTCAGAATTCACCGTCATGAATCTTCCTTCAAGTTTACCCTAGTCAAAGATATTTATTTTTCAAGACAGATAAAAACTTCACAGCTGAAGATAGCATTATTTCACTGCACAAATGAAAACAGTGTTAGATCATAGATTCCATGCTGCTTTGCAATAGCTCTAATCACTAGCAAGTATGATATTGAAGAACGGCCTTCTCCTAACCTGTTCTTTTACAGACATTTGCTTTGCATTTAACAAATAAACATCATCTGGTCCAGAAGCAAAGTGAGAATAGCTGTCTGATCTGTGCTTTGTATTTAACAAATAAACATTTTCTGGCCCGGATCAAAGTGAGGCTAGCTGTCTGAGCCAGTAGCACTAAGTTTGGAGCTAAATGCGGTATAAGATACAGGCACCATAATTCTGCCAAAGGTATCTTCTGGGTTCAGATGTCTGTGTCCTGTATTTGAATCTGTTATCTGAGTTACTCTCACTCTACATGGTATATACACACTACATATACTCAATACACATTCTCAGCAGTGCTTGGAAAGTCAGCTGTTACAGAACTGCATGGCACATGACACAATTAGTCCAAAATATCTAGGCTAAACTAAACTAAGGCTCCTCCAAAATTTTTGAAATCTTTCAGAGAACAGCTCACCTTGAATCTCCATAGAGTAAAATATTCCTTGCTGCTTCCGATTTATTCAGCTTTTCTGCATAGTGAAGTGCAATGCAGTAACTCTGGAAAGTCATGAGAGTCAGTGAGGAAATATTGATTTTTCTGGAGACTCCTATCTCTACATAAAGCTATCAGTTAGACACTTGGGTTTCCAACATATTTTTACTATAGGTTCTTTGCAAGGACTTGGCAATTATTATGTCTCCTTAAATAACCATATAGAATTGGTAAAAAAGTAAATGATTACCTCATAATGTATTAAACAGTTACAAATCAATGTATAGTGGCATTTTACCACTGTATATTCTGTACTATACAAGTAATTACTTTATGGCTTTTCAATGGCAGCATATTCACTACTATGGGAAACATTCTTTCCAAACTTCAAAGATGGTTACTGCTTTTGAACTTTGTAAGTTTCCTTTTTTAAGCTGTAGATTGTCAGCAACCCAGTGGTTGCTGAAGCCCTAGATCCGTTTTCACCTTCCTCATTGTGAGCATCATTCAGTCTCTACCTCTAGCAAAAACTACCCTCATATATGGTTAAATTCGGACCTTGGAACCGGCTTTATCAGACTTGTAATTTAGATTTCTCATTACAATGTTGGGATTCAAAGTGAAAATCTTTTGACACAGACTGTAGTGTTACTGTGTCAGCTCAAAAGTCATTTTTCATTACAGAAACGACGTTAAAATCCCCAAAAAACTCCTTCAAGAAACCATCGCTGCTCCATTTTTCATCTAGACTGATTTTTTCTTCAATGCCTGCAGTCATTTCACTACAGAAATGATCTTAAAAACATAACATAGGTTATCCTCCGTTTAGTTTCTTTTTTTCCTTCCTTGCCTTTGCTGGATAACAGTCTGTTGATTCATAATTGTATAGTAATTCATTATTTGGGAGTATATGAGTTTATGAAGCTGTCATACGTAGTTTAATTTCATTTTATTCCATTTAAATAACTGTGAATCAGAACCCAAACAACATGAAAATGTGTGTTTGATCAAGAATGTATTTTCAGAAGATGGCACGTTCTTGGACTCAGCTTACGCAACTCAAAAAATGTACATGAACGTGATGAAATAAGGATAGGGTGTTTCAAAACTAGAAGAAAAAAGACGCACAGATACTTTGAAAACTTTGATACACAGCAGCAAAGAAAAAGCCCTGTTAATATGATGCTGTGAACTGGATCTGGGTACAAATATTAATGTTAAGGAAGTACAGACAAGCACTTCCACTGGGAATAAAGAAAAACAATGCCTGGTTCTCTGAGGCTTTGAAAAAGCTACATAGAAAATCTGGCTCTACTGTAGAGAAAATTCAGAAAGTGAGACAGTTCCCCCCCCCCCAAACTGGTGATCTTACTTGCATTAATTTGGGCATCTGACTGCACACATAGAGGCTGCAGCTCAGTAATCTAACCATAGAATGAACAGTTTGTTTCATATTTTACTTCTTTGTAGAGGAAATAATATATCACATTTCATTCACATGCTCAATGTTGTTCCCACATCCAGTAATTTTGTATTCATATGCTTAACTCTGAACACATGAATAGTCCCACTAAAAGTCCAGTGAATGATTCACACGCTTGAAGTCAAACTTATGAGCTACCTAGTTATTTTGTTTCAGTAGGAAAACACAAAAGACATTTCTAGTAAATTCATGCTTGTAAGTACATTCACTATTTCTGTAACAGGAAACCACATAAGGTATATTTCTTGTTCCACAAAGATTTATCCTGGATAATATTGTGAAAAAATGCTACTTACATAAAATGATATAACCATATGCATGTTAAAAGCTAACGAATAGCAGAAAGGCATGAATAACAAAAAAGTGTATCATCTGTAAGTCTAGATGATAAAAGCATTTCAGCACAAGTTTGAGCCTCATTGATCTAAATGCTTAACTACATGGTTAATTTGATCAATTAGACATGATTGATCTAAATGCTGTAATATCTGAGTAAGTGTAAACATATGCTTGCATATTCCTGTATAACAGCATAATTAAATATCTGTTTATGTGCTTTAAGGAAACAGAATCGTTTTGATTTAAATCATTTAAATAGCTTTAATAATGTAACTCCCCCAAGAAATTCCCCCAGAAATTCTCTTCAGAACCACTCTATTATTTACACCCATTTAATAGACTGTGTTCCTCTTTGATAAATATTAAGACAATCTTTCCAGTCCTTGAGACTTACCAATACAGATCCTGACCATACAGTAAACTCCCTTGACTCAGGAAGCTTGTTGAAGACAAACAGTTTCTGCATGCACACTGGGATCTGTTTCTGTGGATATTCTGGCCATGGCTATGTCCTAAAGGTGATCTAGAAAAAAGGAGTACAAAGTGGCAATAATAGCACAGATACGCTTTGTACAGGTAGTACAACTATCATAATATGGGTGCATTTAAAAGCTGGGCCAGAAACTCAGACAGCTGGGACTCTAATTTACAGTATCTCAATTTAGAAGTCTAAATTCCCTGCGTAGTCAAGGAAGAGAAGGCGGTACATCTAGATTTGACTCTGAGAACCTGTGCACCTGATTTAAATTCCTATTGCAGCCAGTCCAACTCAACAGAGTACTGTTTTCTCATGTCATTGGGTGATCAGAATGATTATTTGCCAGGTTTGCTTGCCTAACTATTTCTCCCTGTGCTATTTTGCTGTGTTATTACAAAGACAATATGTATGTACAAATAAATACGTATATACAATATACACTCCCAATAATCAATGAGCTTAAGAATCCAAATTTTAAAAAGTCCTGCGATTTAATATGCCACTTTATCCACCAGTTTGATTTTAAAGTGAAGAGCAAAACAGGGTATGTATGCAGAGCAGAAAAGAAATTAATATTTCTAGTTTGGTTCAAATTTGTCCAAAAGGATTTCAGGGATTCTAGAGCATCACTGGATTTTCCCCGAGAGCAGCAAATGACCCTTTTTTTCTAGTGTGCTCTTGCTATGACAGACACAGTGCTATCTGTTAAAATTCGTCAAGATTTACTGCTATAGTAAATTATGACATAACATAGCTCAGAACATGACACGGTGATAGATGTGAAAGCTATGGTGAAACAAGGCATCTGTTCAGTTAATTTATCAGAGAACTTACAGGAGATTTCTTCTGTTTGCAAGACAAGTAACGAAATAATAACGGTGAACAGAGAAAGTTATTTCACCTTCTTCTGACATTTCTCCATAAAAAGGCATTGTGCACCCCATAGGAAGTGTCCAAGTCCAGTTTAAAATAGTACTGTATCAGCCAACATGAGATTATTTGATCTACTTTGGCTCTACATTTCAAAGATAAGGGAGAGTGTACGGCTCTTGCATGACATAGAGAAATTGCCTATTGCCTATCCGACAATTTTGCTAGCACAGTGAAAAACTGTCAACGGACAGCTCATGGATTATTGCTGTTACATGACAGACTACTTTAGATTTTTATGTTTTATTTGTCATCTGTGTTATTGCCTTACTAAAGCAGGAACACCTGTTGATCAGCTGACTCATTTTGGCAACTCACTCCTGGGGCACTGAAGTACCTTTTGCTAAACAGCTAACAAATCTTAACACTTCTGATCTCTTCTAAAAAAATACATTATTGCCTCAGTGCTGTTTGGCCAACTCCCCAGATAATTGTGTGTTTTAATGGGTTTGGATAGCAACAACTGTTGTTTTGATTTTTTCTGCCTTTCTTAAAATAATAAACAAGCTTTGCAATACCTGTCTTTCATGGGAATAAATGTTGGGAGAACAGACACTACAATTTTGACTCCAGTTTTAGTAAGCTGTCAAATTGCAGAGCAAAAAAATGCCTCAGGAGGAGTCTTTTAGCGAAATGTGTACTTCACGTACTTGAACTGTTATTTCTTCAGGTCTTTCACTAGCACAAAGCAGCATGGAAAAGCTGCCAATAGTAAGATGTTTAATTAGAAAAATCTTTGTAAGATTGAGACATAGGGAGATTTTCACTCGTGATGTAAAAAAGGTTTCCTCACAGAATATAACAGCTAGCTTCCTTAAGTTTCAGTCAACATTTAGCCATGATAAGATCTGACTGGCAAGAGTTAAATGGAAGATATAAGTTGCTTGTTTAAATTCATGTTAAATTAGAGACTGAATAATAATAACAAAAGAGGAATTCATTAGGAGTAATTTCCTTCCTAAGGGACTTGAGTGAGACTACTATAAATTACCAGTGCAAATTCCATTTAGGCTAAATCTTACAAGAATGAAAAAGTGAATCCTATTAAAAATAGTGTACTATTAAAAATAGTCTGCTAGTCTGAATTTTCAGCTAGTAATAGATACATAATGGATTTATTTTTCTTAATATTATGTATACAAGAAAATCCTCGCATAACAGACAATGCTCCAATGTTATTATGGCAGTGTAGGTTAATGCTACCGTAAGGGGAGTAATAAAATGCTAAATGAGTGGGGGTTGTCTATTCTGCAGCACCCCATCCAGCAGTGATTTTCAAAATGTCTTTCCACAAAAGATAATCAAACTCAGCTTTGTTAAGGAGGGACAGAGCAAGCCTAGGCAGCAATTAATTAGGAATAAGCTAATTCCATTAGAATCCTTAGTAGTTATTGCAAGGACGTTTATGGTTTGGTTTTCATTGGAGCTAGGAACCACCAGCTCCCAAACAACTGTTAATGATCAGCACTTCCAAAAATAGTATCACTACTGTTTTAAATTGCAGAGTTCCTGGCTCATTCTCTCCTCTTTTTTCAATGTAAATAGTATCCATGTTTTTCTATAAGCTGCTTGCCTCTTGAAGGTGTACCCCCCTAAATAACATTCCTCATTTGAGAGTGTTTACCTTCCTAATCATTTTTAGTATTTGTCACTTACTAGCATGAGATTTTAATCATACACTCTTGACTTGAGCAAAATCTGAATTTGTAAATGGAAATTCTACCTGAACAAAAATGTAAAATATCTTTCTATTCATGGTGTGTTACAAGAGGTCTCTGGGGCCCAGTCAAAGAGCAGCATTTTGGGGTCCAAATTCTAATACACCCAGCAGAGGCTCTGGGTTCAATCAAATTCTTGTGGTCAGCAGTGAGAAGCTGGCTTTTGATTATGAATTCACAAACACTAGTTGAGCAAATAGTAGCTTTACTTATGCAATAATCAAGTTAAATAATAGTAATAATACTACCATGTAACAATAGTAACAACATGAACAACGTAATGCACTAACAATACGATAATCTGTTTACAATTGTACATAGAAGCTTCCAAAGCAAAAAAAAAAAAAAAAAAAGGACTATAGAACAAACCAGAAGGTAAAGGATTACAGGGCAAAATCAGAGCGTATAAACAAATATGTGCACGTGCTCACTCTATGGGGTCACAAGGTAATGGTATTACAGGTGGCCATCAGTTGAAGCAACCTGGAAGCAGGAAGACAGGAGGCAATGTGGAAAAGCTGCCTCACTGTGGGCATCAGGAAACACTTAGTCTCCTCCATTCCTTTTGTTTGTGAGTGGGATTGAACAGAAAGCTTTATCTTAAGTTTAGTTTCTCTGCTGTTATTTATAATACTTTGAGTTATACAGTCTACGAAAAAACTTTGCCTGAACTTAGGCAACAAATCAGAACCATTAAAAAGAGAATAATGAGCAGTCAAAGTTATCTTCGAGACAAACATTTCAGAAATCATGATCACTGATAAGAAGGAATGTCTGTATTTTCTGGCTAAACAACTTACAATAAATTATTCATCATTACATCAATCCCTAACTACTATGTGCAGTCATCTTTGCTCAGATTTTTCCTTCTGTTCCTATAGACATTCTTCTTATTTGCTTAACTAAAATAAATGCCCAGCACCTTATTGTCATTAAAATTCCTAAAAGGCTACTTTGCAGATAGGTATGCCTATTCAAAATCATCACATTACATTTAGCCAGGATGATTTTGATCACTACAAGCTGTAGTGATTAGGAAGCCTGTGCTGTCCTGATGGACAGGGACTTGGTGCTAGTTACTCATATTTTTCATCACATTCTATCTGAATTACAGCAATCCAACTGAACTAATCATGGAGCTGGTATCCTCTAGAAAACTTCATCTACAACCTGTCTCCTCAACAACATGAACTGCAGCAAGCCCATTCTCCATATTCTCCACTCTAAAAAGATTTTGAGTCCAATTAATTATCTCTATCATTATTTTCAATGGTATAAGCTTATACTTCCAAAAAAAAAAAAAAAAAACCCTAAAATTCCAGGATTCAGCATGTGGCTGACAAACTTGCAATTTCATTAGAAAGGAACTTTCTATGTAAGGGACAAATTTCACTCTTCAGGAGGCAGGGGGTATACCCTTGCTGTAAAATGAAAATATAGATGTGTGGACTACACCCTTATTTATTTGAAATAGGAGAAACCATTTCTATAGGCAATCTTTAAAGTTAAACAACTCTGAGGAATTCAGAATCAGTGATGAGACAAATAATCTGGAAACATCTATACAGCTTGCATACAGAAGCAATATGACTTAATTCACGTTGTGCTAAACCCAAACAGGTAGCCTTGAGAGGTAGATATTATTAGCTTGGGTTCAGTGACACAAAAATGTAACTACAATACTTCTGAATTTGAGTAGTAAGGCTATATGGCACCTAACCTATGTATATTCTACTAGATGGGTCAAGAAGTGGTAGTAAGCTCCCACAGGAAATATAAACAACTTCTTACCTTCTTTTCTATAACCCACTATCTCTAGCACAGATTGTAGTTCATTTACTAAAAAGAGGCCTAAATAAAACCCAGGACAAATAAGATACCTCACATAAAGTTCTGGAGACAGTAACAGAAAATGAACAAGTAACAGAATTAGTTTCACCATCCAATGAACTGCTGGATGGTTCTCATATTCTCAGTAACGAAGATAGTATCAAGATAGTATTAAAAAAAAAGTATAACAAAATAGATGAGACTATGTGGCTAAGCCTAACTTCTGACCTGTCTTAAACAGTCCTATGCTTGGCAGCCATTCATATTTTTACTCATCCTCCTCACTAGGATCTTTAACCAGATGAGCTAGTTGAACAATGGGATTTAAAAAAGCTAAAAATGTAGTATGAAAACATACATAGAATCTGTTCAACATTTACCAAAAAAAAAAAAAAAAGCTTATTCTGCATCATGCAGGATCATTACTTTCAGTAATTAGAATTCTATCCTCCAGGATAGAATTGTAAGCTGTTATTTTCATTAATTAGAATTCTGCTAAGAGAGTACTAGACTCTAATTAAATGCAGATACTCTATTCAACTTGAGCACAAACAAACATTTTAACTTGGTTTCCTCATGTAAGTTATATTTCTTTTGAGTGACATTTTCCTACCACTGAGTTAACTGTGCTAGATCTATTCTTTCTACTAGGATTTGCACCACTTAATTTCTAATCTATTTTTTGTTCACACACTGCAGGATACAAACACATATCACGCACGATTCCCTGAGTGCAGGAGGAACAGTCACTGTTAGACCTAGCAGCTTCCTTACTTTTCTCTGAAGTTAGTTTAACAAATATTTGTTGTCTATTTACATAAGGATATATAATACGATGTTTTGGTGAGACCACTAAAGAACTGAGTTACAACTGCAAGATTTATAAACTTCATCCTGTTCAATCTCTAGTGTTTGAACCACAGGCAAGAAGTAGACTCTGAAGGGGATTTTTACTTGTAGGCCTGGTATCTCGGAAGGTCACCTAGTTCATCTATCTCAAGGCAGAAGTCAGGGTAACTAGATGATTACTCAAGAGTTTTTCTAATCATGTCTTACAGAATAATGGCGACCCTCAGCTATCCAGGCAAACTATTCCAGCACTTCATTATCTTTAATAGCATCACGAAGTTTTACTCGATGTCTAAAATAAATATGTCTTATTTCAATCTAAGTTCAATACTACTTGTCCTGTCCTCCAAAGGAATGGAAAACAGGGTATGAATCTCCACTGAGCAGTGGTGTTTATGTATTTGAAAACTGTCATCATGTTCAATTTACCTTTCTCTCCATGTCTTCTCAGACTAAATACCCTTATTCTTTCATGTTTTCTGGGCTTTTAATCATTCATTTTATTCTTTTCCAGACTGTCATCAATTATTTGGCATCTTTATTAAAGTGCAACATTTGAAGCAGTACACAATGTTTGAACTGAAACCTTACCAGTAACTGATGAAGAAGAAATACTTATTCTTTTGTGGGTGATTCTAATTTTCATTTTTTTATATCAAAATATTACCGTCTTATGTTCAGCTTGTTTTCAGAGCTTTGACTCTGAAAAAAAATTCCATACAACTTTTGCTTCTGATTTTCTCAGCTATGGGTAAACTTAAAGAGACTGATAAGACCAGTAGTATATTCAAAAACTCTTAATCTGGTTAGACGGTCTAAGTTCCACTGAATACATCTAACTTCTTCCACAAATCCAGCAAAGGGTCAGATGCGTGCAGGTATTTCAGTAGCTAAAGATACAGAAATTAATTATCATGTTAAAACATGAAAATATGTTTTATTTGCTTCCAAAAGAAGCCATGGTTGGTTGGGAAAATATCCCTGAAAAATAAAAGCCCAAGTCATCAACAATTTTTTAAGGATCGCTGCCACAACTAAAAATCTATATATTTGTTCTCTTTTAATTGTTCTGCTGATCAGTTGCAGGTTGGAGAAACTTTGTCTACATTTTGAAATAGAGCATTTATTAATGCTCTAGTGAGCCACGCTAGCCATACGAATTAAAAATATATTAAGTGATTTTTCAGTCATAGTATTCTTCAGAACGTGAAATTGGTAAGGGATGTTACGGAGGCTACTGCCTCCAGCAGACTCTGGGCTCCAGGGATCCTTCCTGCCCGCTGCTGGATCCCAGCCCGTACACCCAGGGCCCAACGTTCTCTCCACAGCAGGTTGATGGATGTGGCTGCTGCTCTCCTGTTGCAGGTTCAACCAGTACCAAGACTGAGCATGTTCCCCAGACACACAAACAGGCACACACAAACACAGCTGGCTACACAGACTGGCACACTCAAAGTGCTGCCTTCAAAAACATCTACATATAACATTACCAAAACTCTCATAAACATAAATGCAGACAGCCATGTCTGCTTCCTCCTCTCCAGCTAGAAAAGACTGAAGTTCACTAGGGAAAGCACACATGCCCTCACTCTCTAGTTCACAAGAGCATGCACATCCCCCCCGTCCCTCAAATATCAAGGTGACCCCTCTGTCTATCTGATTTCCCTTGATTTAATAAGTTAGTAAACTTAGTAACTTAAAAAGCTTAAAACTTCATTATTCTAAGTTATTAATAAGTTTTGTATAGTCCCACAGGCCCCAATGAACAATCCAAAATCTTCATGTCCGCCTTCTTATCAGTTACAAAGTCCAGGCTATATGCCTGTAGTTTCTTAATGGCCTACCAATTAATGACTGCAGACTTCTGGTCTTTGTCATTGCCACTGTTATTTCTTGTCTGTCAGGTTTGTGTCTCTGTGCCTTTTTGTTTATTGCTTTTCACCCCTTTACTTGTGATTCCTTTCGCACTGAAAAGGTCCTTGAACACTTTAAGGTTATGCAGAGGCTCTCACACTTCATAATCCACATACCCTTACAAATATTATGAGAGCTTTCTAATAACCCAAGTGAAAAGTTGGGTATATAATGCCGAATGGGAGGGAATTCTAAACCGTGTCATTGGCTGCCAGAAAGTTCATGTAAGCTACTAAAAAGCAAAGGAGGGTTTAAAAAACAAATCAACTACTCAAGGTCACTAGAAGTTAAGTAAACAAAGCAGACATACAAAATAAAACAAGAAAATGGGCTAGAGGTCACCTGCCTCCAAGGTAATCTTTCCAAATCCAAACATAATCAGAAAGGTCCCTGATGACTTGGAATTTCTTCTGAATGAAAAAAAAAAATGTTTTTTAAAAAGATCAAGATATTCAACCTAAAGATTACTAAAGTAGTGCCACCGTGATAATTTGATGACTCCTTTGAGATTGCTATTCTAACCTACTGAACTTCCTAACCTTTGGTAGTTATAGAGAATTTGTGAAAAACAAAGTAAACTCTTCTTTGAAACAAAATGATGAAACTTTTCCTTCTCTTCCCTTCCTCTATTATTTTTCTGCCTGCTTTTTCAGAAACATTTCAGTCAAAAAGTTTCTCACACACAAATCAATTTATCTGACGCTATGATCCGCTCTTGTGGATTTCTTCAGATCATCCAAATAATAGCAAAGCTGTCTCAGCCCCATCATCATCTCACCCATACTCTCTACTAGTAGAATATAGATGGTATGAGATTAAACTAGACTATGGATAGATGACTTCTTCTAGCCCCATCCAGTTCATAAAACTATATAATAAATTGAGCACTGATGGCCTCCACATTAACTCTTTGAACTCTGTCCTCTCTAGGAAGGTGGAAATCATATATCCACATTTTTACTAATAGAATACAATATAGAGCATGCAGCAGCATTCACATAAATCTCTCACAAGGTTACACCTCGAAGTAATACCCTGCATTCTGCATCATAGTCCCTGAGCTACCATCTAGAAGCCTTTAGTGAAATGTACAAAAAGCTGAGAGATTGAAACTTTTATTTTATCATGGATTGATGTGGATTATTGAAAACTCCTTATCTATTTTGTAAATGCTGCAGTTTATGTGCATTTGTTTGAAATGTTATTGCTGAGTTTCTTGTAAAATTTTGTTGCTAAGGATTTCATTCTTCCCAGTGTCTGTGTTCCTTCTCTAGCTTGTTATAAAATAACCTTGCTATACATTTCCATCTGTTCATTTGAAATATCCCATTCTCTCTCACCCAAGAGATCATATTTCTGACATCTCATGTTTTAGCTGTTATTCTTTAGAAAAATGTAACCGGCTACAACCAAAAGTTTTCATCGAAGTAAAAATATAAAATTTAGAGGGTCTTAGCACTCCTTTATGAGCTATTGTAAAAGCTTCTATTAAAATTCAGTGATCTGCTCCTGCAGAATCTATCTACCTACCTACTTACTTATCTATCTATCTATCTATCTATCTATAAATCTTCAACACATATTTTGAATTTAGCAACCGTATAATCTTTTCCTACTACTGCTTAACTTTGTTTTTATCACTTCACCAAGTAAATCCAATTCCAAACAACATTTATTCATATGAGACAAAATCCAGCACTATGTTATTCAACAGATATGAGTGAAACTAAGCATTAGTACACATTTGTAATTGAATCATTGGCATTCATACTGAACGCACTTTAGTAAAATCTCAGCATATGCTGCTACGCAGCAAATATGGTAAAAAAGAGGTTTAATAACACAGTGTGATCTAGTAGATTTCAGTTGCCTTACTGTCCAGGTATCTTCCCAAAACTATGGAGTAACATTATAGTAAAAGTGATTTGCAAGGCGTACAGAGCTGTATTCTGCAAGGACAGAACCATAAACAGATTCAATTTGATCACTTCTTAGATGCAGTGCTGGCTCTAACTTCAGCATAAAGTACAGACTTTTTACTGACAGAAAAGAATGATAATGGCAAGAAGGATGCAAGAAAACACAAATTTACAGAGTACTGCAAGGCCAGGGACATTCAAACACATCCAAAGGTGATTTGCTGGAATTAAAGGGAAGATATACATTTTTAAAAGGTCTTATTGAAAAGGCAGAATTGATTGAATTATCAACTTTTCTTCATTTCATTCATACCAGGAAAATGTGGCCCTGCTGCTGAATGGGGTGGGTGCCCTGGTGACAAAGGATGCAGAGAAGACAGAGTTATTGAATGCTGCCTTTGCTTCTGTCTTCACTGCTAAGGCCAGCTCTCAGTAATTCCTGAACCTGGAGATGAGAGAGGAAGTCTGGAGAAAGAAAGCCTCTCCCTTGGTTGAGGAGGATCGGGTTAGAGATCTTTTGTCCAAACTTGACATCCATAAATCCATGGGCCCTGATGGGATGCATCCGCGAGTGCTGAGAGACCTGGCGGATGTTATTGCTAGGCCACTCTCCATCATCTTGGAAAGGTCCTGGAGATGAGGAGAGGTGCCTGAGGACTGGAAGAAAGCCAGTGTCACTGCAGTCTTCAAAAGGGGCAAGGAGGAGGAGCCAGGGAACTACAGGCCTGTCAGCCTCCCCTCCATCCCTGGAAAGGTGATGAAACAGCTCCTCCTGGAGGTCATCACTAGGCATCTGGGGGACAAGAAGGTGATCAGGAGTAGTCAGCACGGATTCCCCAAAGGGAAATCATGCTTGACCAAGCTCATAGCCTTCTATGACAGAATGACTGGCTGGGTAGATGAGGGCAGAGCAGTGGATGTTGTCTTTCTGGACTTCAGCTTTTGACACTGTCTCCCATCACATCCTCCTAGGTAAGCTCAGGAAGTGTGGGCAAGATGAGTGGACGGTGAGGTGGCTTGAGAACTGGCTGGATGGCCGAGCTCAGAGGGTTGTGGTGAATGGCGCAGAGTCAAGTTGGAGGCCTGTGGCTAGTGGTGTCCCCCAGGGGTCAGTCCTGGGTCCAGTCTTGTTCCGTGTATTCATCCATGGCCTGGAGGAAGGGACAGAGTGCACCCCCAGCACTCAGTTTGCTGATGATGCAAAACTAGGGGGAGTGGCTGACACACCAGAAGGCTGTGCTGCCATTCAGAGGGGCCTGGACAGGCTGGAGAGCTGGGCGGAGAGGAACCTCCTGAAGTTCAACAAAGGCAAGTACAGGGTCCTGCACCTGGGGAGGAGTAACCCCATGCACCACTACAGGCTGGGGGTTGACCTGCTGGAAAGCAGCTCTGCCGAGAAGGACCTGGGAGTGCTGGTGGACAACAAGTTAAGCATGAGGCAGCAGTGTGCCCTTGTGGCCAAGAAGGCCAATGGTCTCCTGGGGTTCATTAGGCAGAGTGTTGCCAGCAGGTGGAGGGAGGTGATGCTGCCGCTCTCCTCAGCCCTGGGGAGGCCTCACCTGGAGTACTGTGTCCACTTCTGGGCTCCCCAGTACAAGAGAGACATGGCACTACTGGAGAGAGTCCAGTGGAGGGCTACACAGGTGATGAGGGGACTGGAGCATCTCTCCTGTGAGGAAAGGCTGAGAGAGCTGGGCCTGTTCAGCCTGGAGAAGAGAAGATTGAGAGGCAATCTCATCAACGTGTACAAGTATCTGAAGGGGGAGTGTCAAGAGGATGAGGCCAGTCTCTTCTCCGTGGTGCCCAGCAACAGGACAAGAGGCAACACGGAGAAACAGGAACACAGGAAGTTCCACCTAAACCTGAGAAAAAACTTCTTCACTGTGAGTGTGACAGAGCACTGGAACAGGTTGCCCAGAGAGGTAGTGAAGTCTCCTTCGCTGGAGATCTTCAAAACCCGTCTGGATGTGATCCTGGGCAATATGCTCTAGAGGACCCTGCTTGAGCAGGGAGGTTGGACGAGATGATCTCCAGAGGTCCCTTCCAACCTTGGCCATTCTGTGATTCTGTGATTTTTATTTCATGAGTAAAAACAACAAAATTATCTCTTTCCTCTGAGAGAAGTGTATATAGACGTACTTGGATGTGATGCATGAGCTGGAGTAAGAGGTAGCAAATTAAGCTCTGAGGACCAAACTCATTGCTGTTTTAAATCTAGTTAAGCTGAGCTGGCTGAGTGCAGCCAGCACTGCAATGTATTACAGTGAAACTGGAGAAAAGATAAAAAATAGAAGAGCAGAGAAAGGATATGTCTGCTAGCTCTTTAGCGAGAGACAGGACTGTTTCAACGAGCTATCTACTACAGAGCTGCATCCTTGCTGTGTATCAGTTATTTTTTGCCAACTCCCAGTCACTGTGGCGGCAGTGATTTGTTTGATCCAGGCAGAATGTGTAGGACATAGAAGTGGTTCTTCAGCCAAGAATTCTGGAACAAATGAAGGGAATCCTAGGGATAAGCCCACAGGGATACAGAACAAGGTAGATTTACAATTGCATTAGTTTGATTCAAAATTCCCATAAGTCAACCACCAGAAAAAGTGTAAGGTTGGTAGATTCCTGTCTTCTGTGTCTCAGCCATCTGAATATGCACTTAATTAATGTAAGTTACTGGTTATTTACAGTAAAACTACTGTAAGTAGTTTTACTGTAAGTAAACTTACAGTGAGGAAAAACTACTGAATCAGCAGCATTTTTCATGTACTTCACAGATTAAATTTTATTTATCTTTCCCAGAACATAAATAATCAGACAAAAGGGCATAACTTCTGCCTAGAGGAGTTCATAATCCCATAGCCTGCTTTGGCTCAGGTATTCTCCTGGGCTCACAGTGTTCTTTGCTCTTCCGAGTGCTCTGTTTCCTCATGTGCAGTGATATGACCTTAAGTGCTATCGCCAATTGTGACCTTTAACATCCTTACTCTTGGCAACTCTAAAGCCTCTTCTTCAAAATCAGCATTTGCTACATGTGAAGGTTGAATGTAAGGAATAAAAAACACAAACAGAGTCCTAGTTCATGCGTTGATTTTCTAGTAATCCTAACACAAAAGTTATACACAGTTGCTAGACTCCGGCAGATCTGCCTGTGCAGCTGAACCACAGGCACAGCCCAGCAGCTGTTCTAGTTAATTGGGCTAAATTGCTACGGTCTTCTCTACCCATCAAATATACCCACTACTCTTACAGTATCTGCAGTGTTGGTTCCTAGAATATGTGAACTCAGAGAGGAAAACAAGCGCCTGGTCTTCTGCATTTTTCAATCCTGTAGATCTTCTGAAATACCTCTATATTGTAGGAGATCACCTATATGCCACAAGTACTTCTCACTGAAGATATGTCTCTCCATGTTTTCTCTGAGACCCTTTTGCTCTTTCTATTGGGTTACTTCTAACACATTTATTCTGTAATTAGCTGGCTTCTAAACTCCTTTTAAATGTCTTCTGTACTATGATAGGGCGCTGTGCCCTAAAGTCCTGACCATGTTAAACTTTCCTTTAGAAAAGAAGAACATGACAAATATGAGCTTTCATCCTACCTTTTCTACCTGTTTCCTGTTTGCAGTGGGGGGGACCATTATAAAGTCTGTACCAGCAAGAAAAGGTAACATAGCCCCAAATGTGGCTGAAGCTACATTCCTCCTCTGAACAAATGCAATCCCTTTTTCCCCAGAACAGCTGATTTAATTTTCAGGCAAACAAAAATATTATTCCATGCATGACTTTGAAATGTCAAGAACATTTTTTTTCAGGGTGTTTGTGTAGATGACATTGCTAGGCCATTTGGAATTCTGGATAATTCTTTACTCAGACAGTAACTGTCTTGCCAATGAAAAAGGATTTAAATGCATCCTTGAAACCTTTAAATAAAGGTCTTTTTATATGTTGATGACTAAGAAAACTAAAGTGTACAAAAGAATTAAATAAGAATAAAGAACAAAACAGGAGTTTTGGGATGCTGTTTTTCAGACTGAGCAGAAAACTCCATTTGTCACTTATTCATCCTCAAAAAGTTAGAAAGCCACTGGGGTGTCCTCTGAAAGAATATATGCCAATATACCCACTCTAGCTTTCCTTGCACCATAGCCCTACAGACAGAGAGGCTCCCGTGGTATTATCTGCTTCCTACTGGATAAATGGCAGTACACAGATCAGGAAATTCCAGAGCAATAAAAATCCATGAGGAGCAGAAGAAGCATACTTTTGTTAATGGGAGAAGTCCACAATAGGAATCTGATTATTGCCTAAAATTCAAAAGGCAAATTACTTGCAAGGGTAGCAAAAATCTGGCCAAACTGGAGATAGTTGATTTCTGAATAGGATAATTAAACCTTAAAGGTAGTGAATAACCATTTTGAAACAGCTTCTGTATCCTCATGGGCTTTTTTACAAGAAAATGGATGACATTTTTAAAAACTGAATGTGCGTAGGTAACAGGATAAACTGGTTTACAAAACTACGTAGCTAATGTGTTGCAGTGACAAGCTTGGAAATGTGTGGTGGTCTAACCACAGAAAGCCTTAATAGAAGACTACATACTAATAGAAGACTAAAAGTGAGAAAAATTTCTGGGAACAGCTCAGGTTGGTATTTGAATAATTATAATAGTAATCATCATCATCATCATCATCATCATCATCATCATCATCGTCATCATCGTCATCATCGTCATCATCGTATGGCCACAGTGAAAGAGGAAACACCATTTCCAAAAGATTCAAACTATCTTCATTTCCTTTTAAATTTTTCTGTAGCAAAACTGAGGGCATCATACTTAGTTTACATTGTGTAATATGTACTTAGATGCACTAATCAACCTATTTCTTTCCTATTTTCTCCCCATTTTTAGTAAACATGTCATATAAGTAAATTCATGCATTTCCTCCCAGAAGAGAAAAAAAAAATGAAACCCAAGAAAAGAGTTTGAAAGCAGACAGTTTTCACAATGTAGATTCTTGCTTGACAGACTAAAGAAAACTACTTTACAATGTAGTATTAATGCTACAATGCTGTGATACAGACAGGAGCAGCTGGAAAAAAACAAGAGAAGAAATCAGCAATAGTGCTGGCCTGTAGTCACTATAATATTCTTTCATAGTTTTAATTGAAATACTATTCTGGTAACTTTCTATTTACCTTAGTAAACGTAGCTACTCTTGATAGTACAAAACAGTTACGTAGAGCTATAGAGAGAAAGAGGCATTCTCTACTGTTTAAAGCAATATTTTAGTTGACTTTGAAACTACTCTTTAATTTGAAAGGCAAAAAGCAAAACACTGATTTAGATAAAACAATGGTGGAAATAAAACAATGACTTTGAAACAGTAATTTAAAGCTATGAGTTTGGATAGAACTAATGCTGTTTGTTACAGAAAAAGGACTTATCTTGACAGTATATGAAAATAGATATTTGTACTAGCTGTGTATTTTGATCTGCAACTAAAAAAATGGCTGAAACACTTGACTTCTGAGATGGTATGTTAGACTGACAAAGGTGATCAGAGAAATTCAATATCTTTCTTACAAGGAATACTTAGAATTCAAGATAAAGAGATGTCTGGCTAATCATAACCCATTACAAACAAGTAGGACTGACCTATAGCAAAACTGTTATCATGAGGATAACTCTTGAATGTCTCCCTATAGAAACTTTGACTGATGGACTCACGAGTGAAAAACCAAAAGAAAAGTCTCAGGTTCTAACGCAATTCACAGTTGTGACCTGAAAACAGAAATAATTATTGAGTAACATGCTAAACAAGATCAAGGATTCACAGGAGATGTGGGTAAGTCTCTCAGCTCTAACTTCTGTTAGATAAAAAGAGCATTAAGTTAAAAAACTGTTCGCTTTTGCAATAGGAACAAAGTCAGTCCCATGCATGTGCAGCACCGTGCGATATTCATGTGACCAAACTTTAACCATGTAAAAATTATTCTTCCAGCCCCCAGCCCAGTTCTACTATTCACTGTCTTGGGTATGGTTGTTAGAGGACAAAAAGCAACCTACCTACTACTAAAGAAATGAAAGAATAGGTGTCAGCGTTTTCCACATCCCCTCTCAGTGCTACCACCAGCGTTTCAAGAGGGAATTGTACCTCCACCTTTGTGGGATTATGTATGCTCATCTGGCCCTGCAGCAGTGATAGATACATTTCATTTTGGTTGTCTAAGTTTGCAAGTTGTTGTGGCATATGAGGATTTAGGCAGTTATTTGCATGCATAGTGAGGCTTGTAGATAGCAGTTCTGTTTTATGAGTACTAGTGGTTCCAAAATGCTCAGCTTAAGTATCTTAGCACTTAGTTGTTCGTCATTCTTCACCCTTTTTGTACCTCTTGGAATTTAGCCGTGTTTCTAACCATATAGCTAAGCCTTTTTCTTAAAATTTTCATTAGGAAGATTTATTGTTCCCTGTTTTCTTGAAACCAGTACAATCACTTGCATTTCTGCAGGTAGATATAAAATGTATCCTTTTGGTCTTGTTTAAGAACATAACACAATAAAATATACCTCATTTTCCTTTGATGTTTAAGTATCATTAAACTTAAGTACATCAATGCTTAAAGAAGTGTATTTGCTTAAATTTTTTGAATCAAGGCCCAAGTATCTTTTGCAGAAAACATTCAAAACACTGGAGACGCTTTTCACTGATTTTAGTGGGCTTTGGATAGCATCCAAAATGACTAACATGATGAAGGTACTTTGATGCAGATGTTTAGTTAGAGGCTTAATTAACTAAGTTAGAAACCTGTCGAAAGTGTTTTACTTCTTCATGTTTCTCTTTTTGGGCTCTCATGCCTCAAATTTCTTAAGCTCTCAGTTTACAAAAGAAACTGTAATTAGGGTTTGAGGAAAGAATGTATCTTCTGATCAGTTACATTCTCTATATCCTAAATGCTGTAGTATTGCAATGTATAGTATTGAAATGACACTTATGTTGCAAAAAATCATATAATCTTATCTGTTCATGCTTTTAAGTGATATGGCTGCAGTGACTGGGAAGAAATTCATTTTAATTTCCCTAAGGGAAAGTTTAACAAAGTGAAGCATCAATAGCTTTCAATATGGTATTAAAATGGCAAAAGGACTTTTATTTTATTTTAGGATGTGATTAACTATTTGCTGAAGAGCCTGCTTATTTTGGAGAAAGGAAAAAAGAAAAAATTAACTTTTAGAAAGTTTTATGATATACTCTGTGGAGACAGTCCTATCAGTGAATTAAATACAATGAAAGTAATAGTAAATATCTATTAACTGAATAATTTGCCATTTCAGCCTACCTTCAGAAAAGTTCATATATTTTTAAAAGTCATAATAAAGATATTTGGAAGCACTTTTTAACAATTGAACTTCTTAATTCTGTTACCAGGGTGACATACTAACAAATATGAAGTTCCTTTTAGAATTTATATTTTATAGTAAATAATCTCACATATTTTTTCTCCATACTCTACTTTCTTAATTGGTTCCAAGTTAGTGTTACCAGTTTCAAAAATGTTTTATCTCACCTCATTTTCTTTCAGTAATATTTCAAATCATAAATAGCTTTAGTGATTAAATACTACTGTTCCCTTTGGATACTATGTAGAATTATAAGTAATACATATAGAGGATGAAAAATAGTTGTGGGAAGTTAGATCTCAAATAATATATTAAAATTTGAGGGTTCAGAAAATGTGAGGGTTCTTTCTAAAGAAATCTGAACTGATCTTTAAGGAAACTTTCAAGTCCTTAAGAGGACATTGTGGGAACTTGTAGACAAATTATATACAATATAGATCTTCACTATATAATGCTGAATGTAAGATAACAGAAAACATAGAATGTCTTGTGATCAGAAAGCAATTAATTTCTTGACCAGTTTAACTGCATGAAAGAATAACTTTGTAAGTATATGGAATTTGGAAGATAAAAAAAGTCTAATATTTAGAATATTTACATTTAGAAATCTTTTTCCTGTTAAAAAATTCTAGTAATTTTATACCTTGTATTCAAGAATGCAACTTTGGGTCTCTTTTTCTCCATTTATTTTAATGGTAGTATATTTTTTTAATCTTGTTTTTTCTAGAAACAGATTAAAGATTATTAAATAAGGAACAGCAGTACATCTACACATAACATGATTTTAAAAAGATTAGAAAAGTTAAATCACATTCTTACTCATGGATATTCTCTGGTATTTTGAAGGGGTCATCATTTAGTATTTACCACCTGAAAGTTCCACATTTCCTGTCAATTTCAGAATGTAGAATATTTGAATACAAAATAATTTTCCAGGTCTACTCTCTGCTTGGATGCTTGCTTAGAGCTTGAATGCTTCTGAAACAACTGTTTCATATCTATGTATTTCCAAAAATGATAACTTCCATGATCTTGCACTCCTATAACTTGGTACTTATCTGCATATGAAAGGCCCTACCCCGAGACCACAAAGCTCTAGGAGAAAACTGGGTGTGATTTCTTTGTATATTTTCATGGAAGTATACCACAGGACAGCATGACATGTAAGTCAAGATCCATCAGCGCAGGAGCTGCTTTCAAAGCAATTAGGGTTGAAAACATTATGCACTGAACTGATTGCCAAATCTAATCTCTGTACATATGCTCTCAAGTGTAATGATTTTATAGTGACTCTCATGATGTTTGATTTTTTTTTCTGAAAGCCAAAGATCATTGTAAGCGTATATCAGTTTTCTTCAGAAAAAATAGGTCTGATCCTCCAGCCTTTCAGAGGAAAGATAGAAGGCATTACCTAGTTGTAGTCCAATGTTTTCCATTTGAAATGGAATTTCAAATTGAATGAGTTTGAACCGATATGAATGGTTTCCAGTGTAGTCCATTGGAAGGCCAATTGGCGTAAAGCCAATGTCATGGTATTCTCTGGTTTAAACTTGTATGTATTGAGCATTAGACATAGGATGACAAACTAGAAAGAAATTTAGTTACTACAGCTTATCATATCATTATTCTCCAGCTGAACCATAATGACTGACTGTTTGCAGCCTTTTGACACTCTTCTGGCTGTAAATTAAAACATGGCATCTTTAAGCCATGCTTTTGATTACCTTGTTTTATAATAAAGATTCTAGATTACATATACCACGTAAATTTGTTTCATAATTAGGTAGTAAGGAAGGGGAGCTAAGAACCATTTACTTGTGATAATTCATTACGCTACTGTAACTTAGCCACTTTGGACATGTATTCTTGCTCATAGGTTTGTTAATGCATTGCTTCTGAAATAATTTTATTCAAAACCAGGCAATGTTCATGATTACATTTTTTTTTTTTTTTTTGTAATCTGAAGTTTTATAGATAATATAACTTTAAAACGTTTCCCAGATAGCTTAGTGATGAACCAAAGGGTTATAAATAAGAGAACTTTTGCTTCAGAAATAAGGAGTGGAAGTAAGGTTCATCTGCCACCCAACCTAATCTGAGCACTTCTCAGCAACATCATTCTCAATATACTTTTACAGTGCACTGCAACTGGACTCCCAATGGAAAGTGGAAGGTGAAACTGTTAGACTGTGAAAAATAGGACACATTTTCCATGTGAACATAAAATTGATTTATTTATTGGTAGAGAAGATGGGCTGATTCTTGAGGAATTGATTGGGATGGCAAAAGCGAAATGATGAACTGGGAACAAAGATTAAAAAAATAGAGGTCAATTGTTTGAAAAACCTGGTTATGAAACAGCAAATAATTGAATACTTCAGTTCTGTGAAGTATCAGATCATAACTGTTGTTTAAGTTTATATAGAGTAAATCAGAAACCAGCTGGGGCAGCAAGGAAGGAAATTAGGATATGATGTCTATTCTTTTTTTTTACTTTTAGAGTGCAAAATAAAACAAAATATAACCTACAGAAATGTGATCCAGAAGCAAGATCTCTCCTCCTTAGCAGTGTACATTAACAATCAGTCTATAAAACAGAGAGCTTTACCTTTCCTAAGATCCTCCCATTCTTTGTTACCGAGTGACATCTTTGGCATGAGGGGGACACAGACCCATATTGCTCTATTTCTAGATTTTGTTAAAGCACACTGCTGAAAAATGGGAGAGGTGGCATCCCTTTCAAACTGAGAAGGAAACTGAATGTCGGCTTCCCATTTGCTGTAACCGTGAAGATACTGTGTGAAAGCTTATACTTCCTTTTCTAATTTTCACGCCTTTTAAAAGTAAAGCATTAACCTAGTCTTAAATGACAACTTAAGTGTGTAGATGCAAGAGGAGGTTTCACTCTTTGAAACCCAATCAAATTTCAGCCATACTTGGAATTTTATGCTAGTAAGACTTCTGCATATCTCTCTGCAGGACTCAGGATGTTGTGAACCGAGTTTTTATGTACCTGTCTCTTAGCATTTGATGTTAAGGGAATGTAAATAGGAAACTGAATTTAATCATGCAAGTCCCTCTCCCAGAATAGTTTCCTACTTTTTGGAATTGTAGGATCCACATCCCTTTGTAGACTTGGCCCTGAGCCATTTGTGGATTTAATTCATTGGGTAAAACTTTTACTACAGTAATTGCTGAAGATACCTAACACTAGCAACAAATGATCTTTCTGATCTCAACTAAAACAAACAAACAAACACAAAATTTAGTTTTATAATATAAGAATAGCTTTAAAAAAATTTAAGTGTTACAGAGCTCATGGATTCTTTTCAGGAAGGCTCTTCTAAATTAAATATCATTTCAGCATTCCAATCTTTTCTGTCAGAAAAGCCTGTAGACAATTCTTCCAATATAAGAGTTCTAACGATAGCATTTGCATTGGTTAGTTTCACTGTCATAATTGTGTGCATAATTGTGGATGTTTAGAAAAATTTAATTCATTTTTAATTTTTGTTTATATTGCACTGCAAATACAATAAATATTTCAAACTTCATGGACAGAGTTGCTTTTAATTGCATCGTTTGTTTTTAATTATATGAAAATATCTTGGGAGAGGAAAATGGTCATGCCGATCCTGGTATGTGCTACTGTAAATCCTTTTAGATTTCTTTTTCTAATGTATCTTCTTTCATTTCTTGTAGTCGTACAATAAAAGAAAAAAAATATTTTTCCCCCCTGCTGGTTTTTCAGCGTGATTACTGTTTTCATTGCTCTTTGTTGTAGCTTACTTCCTCGTACTCAGACTTCATCCTTCCTCCATATTTAAAACCCAGTAATTATTCAAATATCAGATTATGAGGAAAAATTATTATATGGAAATGCTTATGCTCATTCTTATCATTGCAGTATCTGAGCTATGTGTGTAGCAGAATGCTTTTTCTGGTGCAGAATACGCTGCCAGAATTGTATATTAGAGAAATCTTTGGCAGAGCACTGCTTGCTCATTCCTCTAGGCCAGCCATGAGATGCACTCCCTCAAGCATAATGATCATGAAAACCTCCCTATCTTCTAAGTCTATTTTCTTTGTCTTTTGTTGCCTTCTGACTTCATTATAGCGATGCATCAAAAAGAAATATAGTTTAATGTAGAAGTGGAAGGCACTGCTTAATTTATTTTCAACAGACTAAAATGAAATAAATGCATTAAAAAGTTTCATTTTGACTAAAAAATAACAAAACAAAATAAGTCTTTGTTTACATATGTATATGCTTATGTATGTTCATTCCACAGGACGTTTCCATATTCAGCTTTTCATACCACTCAAAAACAAACAAATAAATGTTCTTATGGAATGGATATTTTGATAATATTCCCCTATAATAATAAAACATAATCAGAATGAAAAATTAAGCAGAAATCTAATTCACCTGTAATTCTGCCTAGAACTTCAACATCTATCTATAATTGCAGATATGAGAAGGTGAATCAGCTTATCTAATTCTGATTTCTTTTCAGTGCAGTCTAGATGTTATTGTATTTCATTCTTATTCCTTGAAAAACCCTTATAGTCACATCACAGAAATTTGCCTCCGAAATGACAGATAAGTTGTCATTTAGAGAGACACTCTTATAACTACTTAGCTTTCGCAAAGGGAGAAATATTAAAGCATCCCTTACAGAGAACAACAATATTGGAAAGAAATGGAAGAGGAAGACATTTTGGGGGAAAATCTATTTGCCATGGTGAGAGAAGCTGAAGAGTTTAGACTACTAGACAAATTAGATTTTCAGCTCAAGTCTGAGTCTAAGCTTATTTAAAGTTTTGAGAAGATTAAACCTCTTTATCACAAATTGTCTTTCTAAAATGGAGTTCAAGGTATACCTAGTATAGCTTTCCGATCTACTGCTTAGGCTCAGTCCTTGATGTACAAACTTCTTCAGTTTCCACCTAAAAGTACTTTGAGTGCACTTCTGTCATCTTTGCAGCTTATTTGCTTACTAAGCATATCATGCATTGCTCAGAGCAAACATTAGTTTTCAAAATATACTAACTTCTTAGGGTCTTTTAAGCTTCTGATTTTATGGATTTTTCTCCTCAAGGTGCTGTAATATTGAACTGCAGAATGAAAATAATTTAGGATCTTAGGGGAAACATTTTCTATTAAGACCAAGAACATTCTAGTTATTCTTGTACTGGTCTTATTCATGAGTACATATTCATTTCAAATATCTACTGTGGGTACTTTTTTAGTGTTACCTGAAGAGTCTGTACATAATACAGTTTATTTTCTGCATTTCCTTAGGGTTACCTTACATTTCAGACCATATAAGTAGTTTATTGCAAAGTTTATGTGATGATGAAAATCATGCAAAAATCATCCCTACCCATCAGTAATTTTAAAAAGATACCTAGAAAGACCATCTCTTTCTTTTTTCCCAGCTGAAGTCTGCAGTCATTTTTGCTGTGAGGCAGTCTGAACTTGCTTAGTATCCTGTCTATATTAGCTGTTATCTTCTGAATTTCCTGGCATGCTTCAAAAACACATCAATTTCCCAGGTGTTCAGAAACAGCTAGAATTAAGTGCTGTGATGTTAAGTCTTAGGTATAATGGAGTATAGCATCGACTGATTTTTATTACTTGCTGATGACTTGCTTTTGTCTGGAGTTAGGCTAGTGGGAAATACCTTGGTATTAGTCAGAATGCAGTTTTTTTCTGCATTCCTAGAGATTGCAGTAAATGTCTATATTTGAAAAAAAAAAAAAAAAAAGGGATGCAAAAAGATTGGGTTTTTTTCCCTTCATGAAAACCTAGAGAAAACATTCATAGAGGTATCATAGTCAAAGTAGAGTTAAAAATGTATAGTGAGATGTTTAGTCACCTAGCAAAAAGCATCCAGAATTTAATCTTTTACTCATAGGTATGTTCAGTGGCTGCATTTATTATTGGGAAATTGAAAACATTTTTTCATATTAAACTAGGAAAAAAAAGTTCAACTTGAGAAAGCTACATTTATTCTGCACATAAAGAATCACAAAGTTCAGCTGCTATTTAGCTAAGTTTCAGAAAGTTCTCTTTTTCCAGTGAAATGTTTAAAGGCATTTCTTTGAAAAAGACAGAAGAACGTCCAAAACACAAATAGACAACCTCAGTTCGTATCTTTGAATTACTTCTCAGTTAATTCAAGCACTAATTGCTATGAGACAGCTACTAATCAATGTTGATTAAAACATTTCACATAAAAATATATTTCAAACTTTAAGAAAGTGGAAGAGATTTTCAGAATTGTTCAGGATTCCTGACTTGAGTTAAACCGTCAAAGGAGTTCAGTTCCCATTTGGGAAACTTAATTTAGTTACAAAGCATAATTCTTTTTTTTTTTCATAATAATATTCATAGTCAAAGACTCATAGACAAAGTTTGGTAGTTTTCTTTTATTAGTATAAAGTATATCCAAGTGAAGGGACCGTAGTAGAGTGAAACTAAGAGGGCCAGCACAGCATCCTGAGGGAGGGAATAAAGGAAGAAGGAGTTAGTGTCAGGTAAAGGAGTATGTTCTATTTTAGTGAATCCAGTGATAAAACTCTCTGAAGTCTGAATCATCAAGTTAAGTTAGGTTTTCTTTGTTCTATACTTAAAATAATCATCTATGGTCTTTTTTAATAGGCATCCTTTTCCTCGTTCCTTTGCCTCCTAGTAAATGGCAGTGCAATCCATCAAGTAAGCCCTTCTAAGTAACAGTAATTCTTGTCAAGGACATTTTAAGTGTAGATATCTTCCTGAAAAAAACTAATGTTGCAACAACAACAACAACAACAAACTTTAACATTTCTTCTGAGCTTTTCTATGAGTGTATATAGGAAAAAAATATGAATGTGACTTCAGGTGATTTGAGGGTTGGCTTATTGACACATTATCTAATACCGAATCTCTATTTTTTCACTTGTATACCAGGTAATGGAATTTCCAGGAGGAAATCTTCTGGAGAAGTCCACTAGCAACATGAATATTAAATATTTTACACATGTCAACATTAAAAAAAGTCTTTTACTACAAAGGTTCAGCGAATTATGCTTTAAGGATGAACTTTCAGATATTATGACAAAGCCAATTCCATCTAGCAAGGTCTGTAATTTCCTGGGAACTGGCCTTAACAGGGGTCATACGGAGTTTCATATAGAGTCAGCACATAGTAAAAATACTGGAAGATACCAGACCTTAGTAAATTTTGATATATTGTCCTATTGTATCTTATGAGCCACTGAAGACCTTATAGGAGGAACCCTTTAGAGCATGTGAAGGAATTAAAAAAGCAGTGGTCTCTCTTTGAGTTTAGAACAAGGACTTCATACGAATCTCAAAGGAATCTGATGGGGAAGTTTTGCGAGAAAAATTAATGGAGCATAGGCTCTCCCAGATCCTTTAGTGGGAGCTGTGCTGAAGAATTGCCTAGACTAAGACAAGACTCTGGAAGCTGAGTTCTCACTACTCCCAAGAAACTACTGAGGCTAGAATGTGAGCTAATGTTGCTGACAGTTGTCTCATGTTCCCTTCCTCTAATCCTACGGCATACTAAATCTGAAAAAAATATAGTTTACACCTATGCATACACTGAAAAATGAAATATTTTACGTACATTTTGCATGAGAATAGAATTAGAATTTTGCTCTAAATATAAGAACTGTAGTCTGTATGGGTAACAGCAGATGACAGCCATTCAATAAGTTCAAAGGCAGAGAGATCTTTATCTAAGGTGGACTACAAATCTTACTTGGGTAGTTTAATTCTTTGTGACTGGGACAGTTTCTGAGAGAATCATATTCTATCCACAAGTCAAAAAATGTTGACAGTAAAGAAGAGGCTTTGCACTCTTTATAATGAGAAAATTAATTATTACATAGCTTAGCAAAAAGTAATAATAACTTCCATTAGATTTACTGAAGTGTATACTGAAGAAATTTCTGAAGTGCTCATCGTGGGCAGTTAGTTATAAGGCTGAAACCAATGAGCAGATTATAAAGGTAACTCCATCATAGTATCTAAATATAAAATACTTTTGTTTCTAGGAAATATGAAAATAGAGAAAATGACAGCTGCTGAAGTAGCTACAATTTTATCTACAGTATTTGCAAAGCTCATTTGATTGTGACAACAAATTAAATAATATTGTTTTCCAAGATATATCTAAAGCTAAAAAAAATACTTCTCAATAGTAAGAATGATTTGTACATTTCCAGCAAGATGTACAAATTTCTTTCAGTTAAGAAGATAAATAAAGGATTAGTTCGAAGGAACAAATTAATTTCCTATGAAAATGAATGCCTAAAATAATTGAAATATCACATTATTGCAAATAATTGTTTGCTGCTACATGCTTACTACCCATTGTCTATTAGATTATTTTGAAAGAGCAATCAAATCGCATTCAGAGTATATGAAAATAAAAGTATAATTTTTTAACTTTGACAGCACATGAACTTTTGGAACTAAATTTCATTAAAATAAGACAGCAATTGAAAGATAAATTGCAAAAGCTTCTATGACAAACTATCTAAAGAATATCACAATAACTCAGGATCAAAAAAAAAAAAAATTCACACAGTTGTATGAGTTAGCTCTCCTGCATCTGAGTTTATATTTTGATTTCAAGGGAAAGGGAGAAAGAAAAGAAACTGAAGCAGTCAGATGTTAACTTCAATCATTATTGAACAGTTGTCATTTGACAAGAATCTGAAAATCAATTGTTTGTAGAATACTTGTTAAGGTTTCTGGAGTCTTACATAAATAAGTTTTATGAATCAATTAAAAATTATTTAAAGGTATTAAAGCTTATATTGAATCATATTTTATGTCACAAATTTAACCTTTCAGATTTTTCTTTGAGAAAAGGAAAAACATAGAATTGATAGAAAACTATGTGATATATTGAGGGGAGTGATATTTCCCTAAAAATATCCTTAAAAAGTGGATGCATTTTCTTTCTATCCATAAACTTTACTTAGATCACCGCTTATTGGAACCTCCAAGAAATTAGTGTAGATGGACAAAAGCAAGGAAAATCCAGATCAACATAAGTGTACGCAGGCTAGACATCAACTTTCTGTATTTCATGTTTATCTGGCTTCAGAAGTGTTCTACTCTATACATACAATCATAATACAAATTTTTACATGAAGTTGTTAGAGGAAGTGACAATTATTAAGGTAAATGTCTATATTTAACAAAATAAAGCTCATGCTACACTCTGTACTCACCGTTTGATTTTATATTGAGCATATGAACATCAAAAGCGTGTGCAATAAGTAGAAGTCCAAGACACACCACCAAGTTTATTGGCCCCACCTAATTTAGATACAGATATGTGTGAATTGATCTCAGATGGGCTGATATAATTTAGGATCATTAAGTTAATTATAACAATCATAGATGGGAAGAAACTCCACATGACATTTTGTGGATGTCAGGCAAAGGCAAACTGGCAAAATTTCTGCTGGAACTAGAGTAGATAAACTAAAGATAACTATTTATCTTGATAATTTTGAAATGCTTTCTCCACGTGTTTTTACCCTCCCTTACTCAAACTAATTAGGCTAAGCTAGTTAAAAAGCTACTAATGGTTTTGATAATCCTAGTTTTGGAAAGTCCCAATCAAGACTAGAATTAATTGATGCTTTGCAAAGAGGACCGTGGTTTTTGGAAATCAGGTCGCTAAGATGCTTCCAGATGGGGCGCAGCATGTAATGCAATCAGAATCACTGGTCACATTTTGAAAATCTTGGTTAGAGGTGTCTAGATCTCATTAGGAGCACACTTACTATTCAGATGCTGACACTTCTTTCCAATAGGCAGTATGAGTCCAACATTTTCTTTTTCAGTAGTGCAGTTTATGCTCAGAACAACATCCGCAGCAAAGCGCTCTGCCCTTGGTGGCTACATCTTACAAAGTCATGGCAGATGAAAACTAGCAAAATGAATTCATGTCTGATGGGTTGTTTTTGCCATGACAGCTGTGCTTTGTAGGTGGGTAAGCCAAGGAAGCTAATTTTGGCTCATGCAGAGTGTTTGGCCCTCAGTCAGCTCTGTGCCCATATACATGAATAAGCCAAGCCAGTAGGAATATTTTGGCATTACCTTCTGGCTGTCACAGTGACCTTATATATCACTTCATACATTCTCCCTTTTGTATGTGTATAATCAGTTCCAATGGATCGACTAATGTTTTGGCGTGGGTTTGCTTTGGCTCTGGCTTCAAATTTTCTGGCTTGTTTATACAAGCTGCATCCAGCATGCCTGTGAAATTCATTAACATGTATTTAAGAATAACTAATATACATTTTTATGTTCAGTAAAATGAGGAGAGGGATAAATCTGAGGCTAGGGTATTTACAATATAAGCAATGAAATTGACATTATAATAACAGTAACTATTCTCTGTACAGCAAAGAAAGTCAACATAGTGCTAAAAGGAAACAATTCGCTCTGTTTGCTCAGCTTACATGTTATGCATGTCAGGTGTGTAGAACTATGTATATGAATACATCCACATACATATATTTATAAGTAGGGGGTATATGACTATTATTAAATGATAAGAATTAGGAAAAAAAAATGAAGCATGAGTAAATTCTGAGCATCAAACTGATAGTGTATAAGGGTTTTTGTTGCCTATCCTGGTAGGAGGATTCTTTAATATGGTGTTATCATTTATAATGTCCTTTACACAGCAACTGTGGGTTATATTTTTAGGGTATATTCAGTTACATAAATAATGTATCAGTGACAGAGCAGTGTCATCAGTAACCTCTTCTAGTGTTAAGTTAATCTGCTGAATAATTTTTATGAAGTTTCACTTATATATACAACACTGTGTACACAGAGTAGCAAAAAAAGATCTTTGCTAGTTCTATCACTATACTGTCATAGTTAATTATTAGTATTATTTGCTGTGTCTCTTAAAATGGCAAATGTTCGCAACAATTAAAAAAACTCAGTGGAATCACTGCTATCAGAGATAGCATTATTCTGTCAGAGAGAGTTTTATTATTAACTTCTTTAGACACGAGCTTTGAATTGGTAAAATAATGCAAGGGCACAGTTAGGTCATTACAAAGTTTAGTAGCAATAATCACGTGATGACACTCTAACTAAGGCATGAAAGTTTATTGACTTCTTTTCTTCCTGGCATTGTGGTAGCACTCATTAGCCACAATGAAAAAATGCACCTTGCTGTGTTAAGCACAATACTTAAATATAACCAAAAAAAAGGTCTTTACTCCAAATAATGGATTACTGTTCATTACTTAGATTACATTATCTCTCAGAAAGTTGTGTAATTATTGCATTTGACATTTCACCCGAAGTTCTTATTCAGAGAAGAAAACTATAAATATAAAAAATCATGAAGAATCTTTATGCTAAACAATATCTTCCTGATTAAAAAACATAAAATATATTTCATGTTAATGACAGGAGTATAATACTCTCTACACCAAGAAAATATTCAGAAGGAAGTTTCTGTATATGATTATGCAGTGTGCCTTAACTCAGGCTTGGAGGGACCATCTCAGGAGTTTAGATTCTGGGTTCATTTAGTGTCTTTTCACTCTACTGAATTGTGATGAGAACACACGCAGCAGAGATTAGACCGAGGTCACCAATTGATTCCATTTAGGATAATTTACCATCAAACAGTGGTAACCTTTACTGTGACCTTGTAATGGACTGAAACCAGTAACCTGACAGCTGAGGAGAAAAATGAAATGAAGAATGTGCCTTTTTCCACTCTCTTGAGCGTAAAAAAATGAAAATGATTTAAATAAAAATAAAAATAATCTCATTTTTTGAGTAAGTGTATATTCTGAGAATGAGCTTTTGTTGTTTCAGCTAGTGTATCTTATTGGCTGCCTAGGCTCAGGTTCATATCACTGAGGCTATAGCTGAAGCAGAAAGAAGGACATATCTGTAAGGGAGATTCAGCTCTGGGATATCTAAGCCAATTGCTGAAACTTAGATGAGATGACTCAATGTTCAAATGAATTTTGTATATATTACTAAGAAAGAGCTCAAAGTAGTAATTTGCAGTACCATCCTTCTTTGACTTTAATTTGAGCTAATTAGTATTACGTAAATTGAGAGAAATGAAAAATCTATTCATTCTGTTCACTAAACAATGTATTTCATTTTAGACAATGAGTGCATCTTGTTATACAAATTCATAAGCATTTTTCATATACAAAGAAAAAAGGAAAAACGTTTTTGGTTTTAAAACCTGCATGCCTTGATGTCATAATTTATTTCTGTTGCCCTGAAGTATCATAGGCGGTGCTATTAGCCAAGTCACAAAATTTTTCACAAAAGAAGAACATTCCACTGAAGTCAATTTGTTTGCAAATGTAAATGGAAGCCAAATCTGGTGGACTCTAGGATCCAGACGGGGTTCTCCTTCCTGGCTGGCTAGAGCCCCAGCCTGATAGATGTGGTTGCGGCGGCTCCCTGAGGCCTGGGAGGGCTGCAGCAAACATGGTGCGTGTTACAGACATGTGGATACACACACACCCCCATGCACAAAGACACGCGCACGAACACACACACACACACATACACCTATGCACAATAGCTGGCCCCAGACACACCTTTTGTCAAGGGGGTGGATCCCTATCCTATCCCTCCAGTCACCGGCCTCAGACCTCTCTTCCTGGTCACCAGCCAGTCCCGCTGCAGTTCACTGTGTGTGCAGTTCACACACGCACAAACAGACACATGTGCATGCACGCATGAAATAGAGACCACACTCTCACAGATGAATAATCAGGAGTGGAGCTCAGGGAGGAGAAAGGACCTGCTGCAGGAGCAGGTACAGGGCTTGGGCGGGCAGGCATCCTGACCAGTCTGCTTGCAGCTTCTGGCCCCTTTTGCCCTCTCCTCAACATTTCTCACGCTTGTTCTTCCCCCATTCACCTTGATCCCACCCTTTCTCCACCCACCCCAGTAACTTTTTCCCAATTGGTCTCAGTTTTGTTAAATCTATACCCAGATTTGGTCTTATCTTTGTACAATATTACTGATACCTTTACTTAGGCAAAGCTGGCCTTGCAAGACCCTGTTTCTCAAAAGGACCCAATTACTCCTGAAATATGACCATCTCTCAGATAACCTACCTCCTCTTAATCACTTGTGAAATTCTGCCATCCCTCACAGCATTATCTGTAACTTTTATCAATGTCTCACACTTTTATTTTTAATGTTCAGCAATTTCTCATGTCGTGTCCAGTAGTTTTTTCTGGTCTGTTCAGTTAGCCACAGAGCCTAGCCATTTGTCTGCATACCTTCACACTAAGTAAATAACACAAGAACATCTCCAAATGTTGACCAAAAGATCTGTAAAGCAGATTAAGTCTGGGTCCATTAATAATGCAGTTCAAATAGAGATGCCAGCTCCTCTCACATAGACTCAAACTCCAGTAGTAAAGAGTACAGTAGAAGTTGTGAGTTTTGTAACAGAAATAAAAAGGGAGTAGAACGTGCTAGAGGAAGCACAGCATGGTGACGATAATACTTTCTTGAGGTCAAAGTCAATTACAGGACTGGTGTCCATGAGGAAATTAATCAGCAAAACTATAGAATTATAACTAATGTGAGCACATTCTGTTTCAACATAAAGATGATTTCATTCAGGTCTCATTATTTTAATTCTCTCTAGAGTTCCACAAAGAAGTTTTTCCACAAAGAGCTTTGAATATAAATAAATGAGTTAAATGAGTATTTATTTTCCATGCGTAGTAAAGAAACAACAAAATAGAAAATAGATATGTCCCCAAAACCCTACACTAAAAAGTTCTAAAATTTGGAGAAAACTCAATTCCTTTCTTTTTTTTAGAATGGGACTATATTTCATTACATAAAATGTATAGTAGTGAATTAGCAACCCATATAAATCATATCTGTTTCCTTTAAATAACCATTTGCATCATTGCAGTCACTAAGATTTATATCTATGTTGCCTTGGTTAAATCATAGCAAAGCTGAAACTTCTTTTTTGGAAAAAGGAAGAGTTAAGATTCATTTACATTCCAAAGACTGTTTTAGAGTCTAAAAATCTAATTTCCTGGGAAAAAAAAAAGTAGCTTTCTTAAAATTAGAGTCTACTAAATCATCAGTATTTTTGGCCACAGTTCAAATGAAACTTCAGCCTGGGAATTAATTGTTGATGATATTTATAGTGCATTTTTAATTAATTACGTTAGGTAGCAAAACATTTTTTTCTTAAGTAACTCTTGCAGCATAATGTATAATGCATGAGAAAAACGAACTCTCTGGCATAATTGTACAGTAATAACCAGCTATTCACGTGGCTGTATGCACTCTTCCCATCTCTATCAGGTGTTGATCCTTTTTTATAGCAGATTGCCAAAAGGATGACTCATGCAAGTAAAATAGTATCACTGGCATCACTGAAAAACAGTGTTTTCTAAACAATATGATAAGTTCAAGTATGAATTCCAGTGCACTAGCCACTCTGCTCGAGTTTCCTATATAAAAGTGAAGGCACAGATTCACTTTCACACAGAATCACAGAATAGATGAAGTTGGAAGGGACTTCTGGAGATCACCTAGCAGGACTTCCTCAGCAGTATCCCCTCCACACTCGTAAGATAAGTGTAATGAACCTTTGACTTTAAGATGAACTTTGGATGCAAGTTGGAAGAATAGAACTGATGACACAGAGGAATTGAGTTCAGAATGCTCTAAAGGAAAAAGAAGATGTAAGCAGGAACAGCACCAAAGAGAATGTACTCAACTTAGAAAAAACAGAAACTGAACTTATTCCTTCCCGAATAAGGAAGAAAAACATCTATTACTAAACAACCTAATGTAATCAGCAATGGCAAGAATGGCACTAATTAGCATTATCTACTAGTCAATAGATTCGTTTAATCAACAATGATATAATGCTAGCAAGCATATAAAAGAGAGAAAATAAAAATAGATGGAGGTCCCTCTTTGGAAGTACCCAGCTCAAGCTACTTTTTACTACGAGTCCAACTCTTTATTCTCAAGATTCCAATTTTTTTTTATTACAACACTCCTGTCAGCAGCCCTGTATGAGAAGTGGATGCTGGCTCTGAACAAGCCAAGCAGGGAGGAAAAAAATGAAGAATTGCAAGAGGGTGTGCTACAGGCAGTGCTCATTCTGGAGCATCTGGGAGAGGCTCGGGCTGCCTTCTGGCAATGGGGAGGCTCCTACAAAGACCTGTCTTTTCTGCCAGCTTGCTAGTGCTGATACTACACAACACAGCCCCAGGCTTCCACGGGCCTTCGCAAAGCCTCCTGCATTGTCTCCTGACAACCTTGCCTTTATTCATGCTGTTGATCTACTGAAAAGCAGGGAGGGTGCTGAAATGCCTGCCTTTTGGGCAAGATCTTGTCATTCCAGACTTTATACTTCAGCACCTGCTCAGCTGTTGTGGGGGGTGTCTTGACTGGACTTGTGTAGTAGGGAAAGGAAGCATTGCTCTTTTTGGAGGACATGCCATTTGTGGGAGTTAACTTGAGACCTGCTCACAGCCAGAAGCAGCTGAAGTCCCTGAAGTCACAGCATGTTCTGTTTGTGTTCATATAGGGTGGCTGACCAACTGTCTTGGCCAAGTGTCCTCGTGCTCAAGCCTTTGCCTGCTGTGCTCCACCACATCAGCAGAGCACCGAGACCAACAGGATGGACTCCAGCAACCTTGCCATCTGCGTTGGCTCCAACATGCTCAGCCCAGACACAGACAGCACGCTGCTGCACCAAGTGCAGTTGGAGATGAACGACAAAGTATGTTGAACTCACCAGGTAGCTCCCTGCTTTGAGGCACAGCTGAGCCCATCCTACGGCCGCTGCAAAAGCTAAATGCAGCAGCAGCACCTGGGAACATGAGGGGCACCCCTCAGCTGGACTCTCCACAATGTAACAGGGAAATCTCTTGCTGGAGCTGCTGCCCCAGAACTGCATGGCTTTCGGAACAGGAATGTCAGTCAGGAGCAGGAAAGCCTGTTGAGCACATTTTCAGCCCCTTGCCCTGATGTCCACGTTTTTTTGTGTGCAGGTGACAGTGCTGGTGGAGTTTCTTATTGACAACTGCACAACAGTATTTGGAGAGAACACGGCCTTTCCTGGCAGCCCTGCTGCTGAGGAGTCCCCCAAACACACTGGCAGCTTCACAGGTAGGAGGCTGTGCTGAGAATTGGCACTGCCCAGGGCTGCTTGTTCCAGTTCTGGAGCTGGCTATCAGAAGATGTCTGTGGCAATGCAGAGAGGTGCACAGGGTTCCAGAGCACATGGCAGTGCTTTTGTCCTGCAAGCCTTTCCAGAAGTTGAGAAAGACAATGCTGACTCCCCAAAAGGCCTCTCAGTTGTTAAACACCTGTAGAGCTCTGCTCTTCACAGCATTGCTCACTATGGACTAGAACTGCACTCTCCCCATGCAGGATATTGCCCCCGGGGGTACTGGCATCTCCTGAACTGCTCGTGTCCATAGGTGGTAAGGTTGCAGCTTTCTGTCTGCCAGGGCTGTGTGGTCCACTGGAAAAGTCCCCTTTTCCCTTCAGAGAGCCAGTCAAAACTAGCTAACAGGCTCTTTCTACCCACAGCACACCCACGTGCTACTCAGGAAGATGCTTCTGTGCACCACAGCCCACAGTGTGAAGCTGAGTGCAGCTGGCCAACCTCTGAGATACAGCAGCCCAGCGGGAGAAGCCTCAGTGGGAGCAGGACATATGCAACATGCTGCTCTGCCCCTCCACTGCTGACTCCTTTGAAAAATGATCTCAGCATGATGGGAAGGAGCTACTCAGAGCCAGATTTGTTCTTCCAGGAGCGCTCGCAAAGCAGCAGCAGGCACCAGAAGCGGAGAAGTGCAGACAATGTTGCTGCTGGGCAGCAAGAGCTGAGCTTGGAGCATGAGGCCCTGGAGAAACAGCCTGACATGTTGCCTGTCAAATTCTCTAATGGCGCACCACCCCAAATGACCTCCAAGCATACCTGGAGATCTGTTCTCCTGCTTCCCATGGTTCCTCCCTAACCCACCTGGGACTTGCTGCCGTTCCCTCTCCTTGCTTAAACGCCACAAGAACCATCTGAGCAGTCACCAGCATTCATGTTGCGTGCTGAACAGGGGTTGGGGAGCCATCACAGAGGGAAGGAAAGAAGTAAGGAAGAAAAGAAGGAAGGAAAAAAGAAAAGAAGGAAGGGAGGAAGGAAGGAAGGGATAGGGTTAAGGGTAGAGTTAGGGTTTGAGTTAGGGTTCAGGTCTGGGTTAGGAGAGAGAGAAAGCATTGAAACCCAGGGGGAGTGGGGCTGCAGAGGGCATGCCAAAGCAAAAGCGGGGCTGCACCGACCTTGATCCTAGCCCGACTTTGTAGTTCGGGCCAGGAATGGGGCTGTGGGCTCAGATTTGGGGCCTGGCCAGACATTAACATTAGTTTTCGGGTTGGGGTTAGGAGAGAGAGAAAGCATAGAGCCCCAGGAGGAGTGGGGCTTCTAAGATCTTTCCTTAAATCCAACCTCCTTGCTCAAGCAGAATTACCTACAGCATGTTTCCCATGAGTGTTTCCAGATGGCTTTTGAATATTTGCAAATATTCCTGTCACCCTCACAGGAAAGATGTTTTCCCTCGTGTTCAGAACAAACTTTCCATTTTTCAGTTTGTGCCCATTGCCTCTTGTCCTCTCAGTGGGTACTACTGGGAAGAGTCTGGCCCCATCCTCTTGACACCCTCCCTTCAGATACTTGTACACATTTATCAGATCTCCTCTCAGTCTTCTCTTCTCTAGGATGAACAGGCCCAGCTCTCTCAGCCTTTCCTCACAGGAGAGATGCTCCAGTCCCCTCATCACCTGTGTAGCCCTCCACTGGACTCTCTCCAGTAGTACCATGTCTCTCTTGTACTGGGGAGCCCAGAACTGGACACAGTACTCCAGGTGAGGCCTCCCCAGGGCTGAGGAGAGGGGCAGCATCACCTCCCTCGACTCTTCCCAATGCACCCCAGGAGACCATTGGCCTTCTTGGCCACAAGGGCACACTGCTGCCTCATGCTTAACTTGTTGTCCACCAGCACTCCCAGGTCCTTTTCTGCAGAGCTACTTTCCAGCAGGTCAACCCCCAGCCTGTACTGGTGCATGGGATTATTTCTCCCCAGGTGCAGGACCCTGCACTTGCCTTTGTTGAACTTCAGGAGGTTCCTCTCTGCCCATCTCTCCAGCCCATCCAGGTCCCTCTGAATGATAACACAGCCCTTTAGTGTATCAGCTACTTCTCCCAGTTTTGTATCCTCAGTGAACTGGTTTAGGGTGCACTCCGTCCATTCATCCAGGTCAGTAGGTGCCTAGCTTTAGGTACCTAAAAGTTAGAAGACTGGTCTAATTTAGCATGTTGAGTTTCTATAGGAATGGAGAGAGATGTTTCCTCCAGAAGACAGTTTATTTCATCTTAAAATCCTAGAAAAAGAAATTATTATTAGTAGTGCCTGCCTTTCTGCCTGACTCTTGTAGGTCCCTAATATAGTGTCCAGGCTAAGATTAACTTCAGTAAACTTTTGTCAGGTGAGAGTTAGTCATTTGTTTTAAGCTAATCACCTAGGCTCTCTGTGGTCAATGAAGAGAACTAAGCACTTTGAAAGATGTATTTAGCCTCTCATTAAAGAGGTACATAGCACAGGTGGTAAGCAATAAACTTAGGAGTTGCCTCTTTTTCACCGATCACTGAGGTAATATAGAGTTCTAAATTAGGCCTAACACCCAGCATGCAAGCTGGAGGACATGAACCTGGGAGTGAGTGCACGTAAGGCTCAGTTCCTCCAAGATATTTAGATCCTAATTATCTTGATATCACTGAAGTCTAGCCAGGTGCCTGAATACCTTTAAGGATTCAATGTTAGGCTGAATCCAACTTTTTTTCTATATTTAAGGTTAACGAAGTGTTCTCTAACCTGAGATTCATGTCTGCTATCAACGCACAGATCAACTGTGAGAGTGAACACTTGCAAAATTTAAATTTAAATTTTCTTTTTTCTTCACTTCTATGCAGAACTTGAGATTTTAACCCTGTAAAACTGTAGATCTGAGTTACATGAAGTGAAGCTTTCTGCTTTACTGTAAAAAGTTTGCCTTTCAAAAAATCTTCTGCATACCAAAAAAAAAAGATTTGTGTAATTTTTGTTGTAATACTTTTATCCTTTTTGTATGCAATATCTAATGCTTCTCAATCAATTAAAATGTGCTGAACTCTGAGAAGCAACATATCTAATGCAAAAAAAGCTTAATGGATTGAGCAGCAAAAAATTAGGCTATACAGATTAACTACTCAGGATGGAACAAAGTACTGTCAGAAATTTAATGAGAATGAGTGAGTACCAAAACTGGATAGTAAAAAGGACATTAAGAAATATTTCCATCTTAAAAAAATTAAGGACAGAGAGAGAGAGTGCCAAATCTTACTCTCTCTGAACTCACTAGGAAAACTTACTCTTTCCTACAGAGACAGAATCAATGAGACAGAATTTGATCATCACACCAAAATCAGATATGACTTATTTAGTGCTGTAAATTATACTTTGGTAATGTCGTACTTTTCATAATGTCAGTGGATGAAATCTGGTAATGATTAGAAACTAATAGATGAAAGAGAGAGGCTGTAGCAGGAAAAAGAAACTGATCAAAGGATGTATAAAAGGTTACACAAAGTTACTAAATGTTTTTGAGATATTTTAGATAAATTAAATTTGTCCTAGTAAACACAAAGAACTGGTCAAGGTAGTCTCAAAGCTTCTTTCTAATAGTTATGGAGGATGTGCAAAATCTCAAAAGACTAAATAAGGACAAATGCTTAACTGCCTTAAAAAGTTAAAAGTAAAAGTGGAAAATTATTGATTACTAAGTTTTATTTAAATTCCCAGAAGAATACTGGAATAATCAAAATATAACTAAGCTCCTATATAAAAGCATGTAAAGATATAATAGCTGGCATGAATTTACAAGGAACTACTAGATCAGATCAATTTAATTCCTTTCTAGAATGGGCAACAGTAAGAAAGATGTAGAAGAAATTTTATGTAAAACTCGACCTAGTAAGGTTTCCTTTCCTCAGATGATGAACTTTTCAAGATATTTTGTTGAGGTAAACATGGTCATCTTCAAAAACATGTTGTGACAGGAAGAATATACTGTGTTCCTCATGTCTAGGCATTAAATTTAAAACGAAGCAAGGAAGATCTAACAGATATTAGGGAAAATTTTCTCATTGTAAAAGGAGCTGAACATTGAAACTGATTGTTCGTGCCAGTTACGGAACCTCTATTTCTATTTCTAGCATTTTTATGTTAGGAAGGATATAGATATATTTGCTTCCTTTTGGGGCAAATAGATCTCGTCTAGTGTAGGCTATTCTAGCCTTACTAGCTCATCTACATTAGTAAACTAAAGAGGTCGGGGTGAAGATCACAAGCTTGTGATCTTTCAAGATATAGGCCACCCTATTTTTTGGAAGTGAACAGGAAGAGATTTTCACATATAGATGTGAATTGCATCTTTCTCTCAGAAAGAGAGAAAGAGAACATCCCAATTTCATTTATTTTTATTGGTAGGTCTACTGTGTATGATATGGTTCTGTGAAAATATTAGATAAAAGGATCATTTGTATTGAACTTTATCAGGAATGTCTGTCTGCCTCCCTAAACACACGTATCAGGAAATAGTAAATCATGTAAAAGAAACTTAAGGTAATGGAAAAATAGAGCATTTTGCAAAATTTTTAAGAACAGAATGCTCAAATTTAGCGTGTCCTTAGAAGAGGTTAGCAGAACTAGTATACATACACTTCAGTCCAATAGATTTTTAATACTATAGTTTCATTTTTCACATATCTTCATGGTTTTCCACTATAAGTGTTTTTTACATTGAAATATTTACATCTTCCTAATCAGATAAGATGTATACATTTGCCACATTTTAACAGAATGAAAAGTTAACAAACAGTAATGTCAGTGCTGCCATAAGTGATTCTTTAGTTATTCTCCAGCCAAACATAAGACCAATAAGTTAGCCTATGAACCTATTCCAGATCTGTTTTTTTTTTTCATGATAATAAATAATAAATATGTCAGGAAATATAATGCTGAGAAAAGCAGTATTATCTTAAAATATCTATAAATAACTCGTCAGTATTTGTTTTTCCTTCTTCCATTACCAAATGTAGACTTGTAGAATTTGAAAAAGCAGACAAAAATTACTACAGAGAAGAAAGGCAATAGATAATAGGAAAGTAATTCAGAGGCAGTGAAGAAGAATAATTGAAAGAAATGATTTTGCTATACCAACAGAAAGCTATTTTCACAGTGAACTAAAATATTTATTAATGCAACACTATATTTTTTAGTGTGTTTTTTTTTTTTTTAACTGAAGAATTCAAATACACTGGATAGTTCTGTTTTTTAAAAAGTGTGATTCAAACAGTGCTGTTGAATGCCTTTTAGCACAGCGGATTGCTAGAACTTGATCTAACTCTCCCCCATGTCAATGAAAATAATGCCTTTGAGATAAGTTCAGACTCCTAGGTCATTAGAATGTATCTATAGAAGATAATAGCTTTACTACAAGTTGCTTAGCTTTATGATTGATTTTCATAATTTTGTTTGTTTGTTTCTTTCAAGAAGTGTTACAACTATTAGATGTTACAATCGCATATTACTCTGAAAGCATATGAAGGGCATATAAAGTTCCTTTCAAATTAAAAGGTTTTTTTAGTTTCAGATGAACTTCTGCAGGCGTCCATCAGCAATGTTTTTTTTTTATCAAAATGTTCAGTTCTTCCTTGCCATAATTCCACTAAGATAAATTAAGTGGAATCTAGAGGCAAACTTAGCCAATTTTGTACAAGTTTTGCACCTCCTTGACTCCTAGCATGTTTGAGATACAGATTTTGCCTGTATAATTTCCCTATTTTTATGATAAAAAATGACTGTGAATTATATAAATAGCATGCACATTATCACCCGACAAATCAAGTTACACCTATGAGCAGCTTTTGATTTGATAGAAGAAATTTTTCTTTTCTGTCTAGATTTGTTTTGTATCCCTATAGAATAGATAAAAGTTATATCTACATATTTTCTGTATAACAGCTATGAAATTTAGCTCCTTTTATGAAACATGGCCTATGTTTTCTGGAATCTTAAACAAGAATTACCTGTCTTGCAAATTTCCTAATTAGTTCGACCAATTTTCTCTCTGTCTCCAGGTAATATGAGCCAATGATCTGAATCTGCTGCTGTTAACAAAACAGAGTGCTGAACAAATGTTTTAAGTCACAGTCTGTTTACAGCACTAAGAAGAATGCCTTATTTGTCCCCTGTATATTTTATTGTTATTTATATATAATCTGTATATTTTGATTTCTTCATTAATTTATCAGCAAATCAAAATATTTTGAATTCTTAGACCTTCATAATGATTCACATCCATTTCAGAATATTTATAGACCTAATTGTCAACTTTCATGGGAAAACTAATTTTAAATGTAAGATTTTCATGTCAAAAGACAAAGTGTCACCACAGCATGGTCCACCATCCTGTCTGACTATCTATCTATCTGCTTTAAAAATCTCAGTTTTTTAAATTGTAGTCTTACTGCACCTGTGTTGGTTTCTGTTTACTTTAGTCTAAAACAATTTAATTTAAAAAAAAAATCATAGATGAGTAGAACTTGAATATGTGACTCCATCTAGTCATCTCTGGAATATAGTGCACCTTATATAGCATAACTCATATTAAGAACGGGAATATTCCTCTAATAGAAGCACTTCCTATAGTGTAGAAGCTGAGCTATGGAAGTTCACATTGTGAGTATTTTAGAGGGACTAAAGAACTAAATGCATCTTCCTAACACAAAATGCTTCTCAGGATGAAATTCTTTCCCTCCAACTTCAGCAGTGAAAAAAATAATTGTTGAGGTACTTTCTATAGCAATGTAGAGAAAGAGACTCTTTGAAACTTACTTCATTTTAAAATCCAGGCTGCATTACTAGTGGTGTTTCAATTAGTAAGATTTCAGAGAAATTCACCCAATTATCTTCATGCTATTCACTTCGGTTCAGTGTGCAGAACAGTGTTAGATATATATACAGACTCCTCTCATTTAGACAGAAAGTAGAAAGATCTGCTCCATTTGTGCATTAAATGCATCCCAACCTGTAATTGAAACACTGAAGTCTAAATTAGTTTTTGGTTCATTAGACAACTTTGATCCACTTGTTTGGTTGGACATTCATTCAAAGACACCAAACTAAATCTCATCCAGAGTGAACTACATTCAGTGTAGACTTGAGGTTCTCTGCACACACTGCTTTCTACTGACTTGCTTATACTAGCCTGAATCGCTTAATAATTAGACAGCCTTCAAAAGGTGGCATGAATCATCTCCTAGAAGTGATGGCCTTTTTCCCATTGGCTGTGGACCAATCCAGGACACCTTATTTAGGCTACTAACTTTTGTACAGCTGAATGGGATAAATTGGATTAAATCAGATAAATCCCTACTAATGTGTTTAATGTAACATTTAAAAAAGAAAAAAGAAAAAAAGAATTACAAGTAAAACTGGAGAGAGTATTGAACTAACCAGGTACTTCAGTCCTCCTGTGCTTGGGCATAACGTATATTTATAAATTAATATATTGGTAATAAATGATAGAGTAAAGGCAACTTTTAATAATATAAAAAATACAAATTTCAGGAGAATGCTTTATTATTGCTATAACAAATTTAATCATATTTGTGAAATTCAGTTCAATTTCTTAATTTTATATTTAAATAACTCATAGAATGTTGATGTTAGTTATGTTAAGCATTCTTTGATATGATTAAATAATAATAGGATGTTAATATACATACAACACATTCACACACTGATCTCACAGGTGATAATATTACTATACAGGGGAACTATGCCCAGCAATTACATTCCCAAAGGAGAACGCTCTCAAGTTGTCAAAACAGAATAAGGTAATGACTTTAAATGCTAGAGAAACTTGTAAGAGAGAAAATTTAGTGTCAGTATTTGTTACACAGAGGATAGTAAGAAGGGAAACATAACATGGGACACAAGATATTGACACCATCATTTACCTCCTCCACATGCAGAAAGCACTAGTGAAAGGGACTGTCTCCAAAGGTGTTCACTGTAAGAAGTCTAAAAAACTAACAGAATCTGCTTCCATTTAGGATAGGAAATATAGTTAGGGTTCATGTGGGTTAACTACCTCGTTGCCTTGGTCTGATCTCTAATGATTTTTCTCCTCTTGACTAACTTATAATTATGCAGCTCAAAAAAAAAAAAAAAAAACTGCCTTCAGCCTGAACTCTACTGCAGGAAATGATATTTTTTCTGGTTCTTATAAACCTTATTTGCTATGAAGTTAGGGTTTTGCAATTACAGTCCATTGTCATTTCCTTCCAAAACCTTTAACACTTTGGCAATTTCAAGAGAATTTGCCAAAAACGATGTTCCTTTTAAATAAACACTATAAAATCTATATCATGTAGAAATTAAAATTGAAAACTTATGCCTGCCTTGCCATACGGAAAACAAGTTACATTTACATGCTCTACATGATCTTTTGAGAACTGAAAGCTATCTAGAGACTTGGTCCAGGTTATTCATTTCCTACCTTTCTTCCTATTCATTCCTTCATTAAGGTCCTCAAATGTTCTAAAGCATGGTTACTAATTAAAAATTATATGGCTGAGTCGTAGCATTACTCCTTTCAGCAGAATATAAGAAAGAAAGGAAGAAAGAAAGGAAGGAAGGAAGGAAGCAAGCAAGCAAGCGAGAGAAAGAAAAGGAGAAGTGTATCAGAGAAAGCTAAGCTATTATTGATAATATTGACTTAAAGATTAAAGCGATGAATCTGAGAAATCTAGGTCAAATATAAAATTAAAAAATCATACACTAACAAAAAACCAATATTTTGTATGCTGTAAGAAAGATACTAAAAAATGTTAGTTAGAAACACTGTTTACAGACCTTTACCAAGGTCAGTCAAATTATGGCTCAGAATTGGAAATTAATATCTATGTAGTCTTTGTCTTCCTTCTTAAAATACTGTTGGTTGTGATAGCTAATCTTTCTCCTTCCCTTTCCTCACCCTCAGGAGAAATAGTGTAACACAAGCTGTAATAGACCATTCTTGATAAGCAGAAGTTTGTCAGACAATGTTTACTAGCCATTACAGAAGATGGATTTAAATCTCTAAAGTTTTCCAAGCAGGTAATGTAACAATCTCTTATTAATACTTTTAGGGGATAATATTTAGGGTTTTCTCTGTTTTAGTTTCCCTAGGAAGACTTTATGGAGCTCTCTTCCTGTGTGCTTGCATATAAGTAGACATTCACAAACTGAGGAGAAGGCTAGAAAATAAAGAGTAGTAGATTAAAAAGACAAAAAAGCAAGGTATTCAAGAAAACACAGGCAATGGAGGATAAGAGGAAGAAACTTTTCCTTCTTCAGTCTCTTTCTCTCTTTTTTCTAGATGGCTTTAGAGACCAGGGAATGACTTACCTTTTTGAATTCCCTTTACAAGATCTTGCTGATTCTGGTGAATCTAGATTTTTTTTTTTTTGTGGCATCCTCCTAATTCTTATCTTTACTTTGTCCTCTCTTCAGTTCGGTCCCAAGTTTCCTGAGCAGCTCAAATTCAAATCCAATCTTTGTGCTATGTGGTGCAGTCCAGCTACATCAGTCAATAAACATCTGTTTAGGAAAAGATCTATTTTCCTTTAAATCTTTATAAAATCTTTTGTACATATGGCAAAGTCTGTCATGTTTCTGCCTCCCACCAGAAAGATGAAAAATCTAGATATTCAAGACTATTTCTGTGAAAGTTATTGGTTTAATGTCAGTAAGGACAGGTTCTTAAAGTAGCAATACTGGAAAGATCTATGCTGAAATCCAATAAAATTAGCTGACTGCTAGGTTTGTTATCCAATTATTGTTTACTTAATAGTCATGTATCAGCAGCATTAAAAGGAAATGTGAACACATTAAGACTAATATCATCATTCTTCTTGCAATCAAAGATAATTTATAGTAATCTCTCCTCTTTGAAGTTTGAACACAAGTCAAGCAGTTTATTTTATGAATCTTTATTTTGATAGAGAAATGATACTTTAAGACCTACCGAGATGGCACAAGTTAATGAACTATATTCTTCTGCGCATATTGCCATATGCACTGATTCTTTCACAGGAAATATGAAGTCCATTGGAATAAACGAATTGTGGGGTTTTTGTTTGTTTCTTACACTTAGTTATTAACCTGCTGCAGTTACAGATTACACACTGCAAATTTCACATGACAAGTATTATACTGACAGCCCCTAAAAAGTACTTTAAAGCAATAGTAGTTGTGCCAGTCTTGAAAGGCTAGAGCCTATCATTAAGTTTAAGTCAAGGAGAAGATGGTACTAGACTCCTAAATAAAATCTATATAGAATTTCAGAACCTTCATTCTTTTCTAGTTCTATTTAAAGAGATTTTAAAAGAGAGAATTTTATTCAGTATACACTTTATAGGTGTACAGGAAACAAGATATATGTACTAAATACAATGTAGAATAACCACAAAAAACTACTTTGATCTTTGCAGTTTATGAAACTGTTGCATTTGTTTTCCAAAGGTTTGTTTAAGGAATAAAAGGAATACCAGATACATTAAATAAACAAGAGATTGCTGAGGCAGACTGAAGGACAAAACTGCAGTTTCAAATCAACCTGAACTGATCTCATGAGCTGATGCTAGAATTTCCAAGATGCAAATAAATGAAAATGGGTACATTATAATCAATGCAAAATGAAAACAATTATGAATTTCATTTATACTTGCAATACAGTGTCTTTTCTTACACTATCAGTAAATGAAAATTATAAACTTCTCCGATCTCCATCCATGAAAAGTAGGTCCCATCTCCTATCAGACTGAGTTAAGAAACCAAAATTCACCTCAGATTACCTAAGTTTTGTGAACTCTTCTAAAGATCTTGTGATGATTTCAGAAAAAAATTTATTATGTTTATGATTTCAACTGGAAATAAACCATGTGAAATGAAAGGTTAGTCCTTTAGAAGTGTTTGGAAACATGCTTGGAAAAGTCATCTTGTTCATTGTTGTCTGGCAAGCAAAAATTTAATTTTAATTATTTTTTGGAATGTGTACTGAGAGAGAATGCATGAGGTAGATAGATGATGAAAAATGTTTTTGCTGTATTGTTCTGGTTATATGCAAGATCAATGGCTCAGCGCTGTCAGACAGTAGTGTTTCCTTTGTTTACTATGTCAGCAGTATTTTTTAAAGTGCTAAAATGTACAGGAATATCAGTGTCATAAAGGCTGAGTCTCTAAATCGCAAATACGTTAGGTACCCTAGGAACTGTGAGTACAGATATGGAATGTCAGCACACATGACATTTATTCTGATATTTCTGAAGAATGGGAGTGGGAAAAGAGGTGAAACTGTGTGATGTAGAAGGGTGAAAATGACTTTCATCTGTAGATTTGTGGTTTAAGACCAGATTAGTTTTCATGATTGCATTCTGATCTAGCTAACATCTTAGCTTATAAAATTAAGGATAAAGTTAAAGAGAATATTCTTGCTTGTTCTTGTGACAATCCCTCTGCAATGGAGCACAGCAGTGTAGGTTCATTCTGCATTATGCTTTGTGAGTAACCAAATACACTGCTAAAACTCCACTACAGCAGGACTTCCAACAGAGCTTCTCTGTTGTTTACAGCTTGTTTGGGAAGGCACAGCAAGCATGTTGGCTCATACGATTTAATGGCCTTGAAGTTGTTTTGCATTTCTAGTACTTATTTTGCATTAACTATCAAGTCACTATGTGATATTAAGTAAACTCAAGTGACATTCCACAGAGAAGGACCTGGCTGTATTTGCCCAGATGAGTATTTGTTTTCTGCCTTTTATTATTTTACTATCTCACATATTCATTCCATTGTTAATTCAGTTTCAGTTTCAGTTTCTTCCACCTTTTCTTTGGCCTTCAAAAATTCTATTCAGAGTGAACCCTTACTCCTTCCCTCATTTTCTGTTTTATAATAAGTACAGACTAAGGACAATGGATTTGTGATTTGGTTTTTTTTTGGAGTTTGTATTCTACTCAGTCATATTCTAAGACTCATTATGTGGCACCCATATGTGACTGTAAGAAGATGACTGTGGCTTTAGTAGGCACAGTAATACTCTTTTAAAGTAGATTCCTCTTGCAGCAGTAGGATGACATTACTTGAACTGTGTTGGGCTACTAAATATTCCCTTACTCTTGTTATCTTGGCATTAGCTACCATGTTACTATAAGCAAGCAGGGAGAAAATAATTATCCTATTATATCAGAAGGACTCAAATGAGAGAATAGGGGTGGGAATCAGATCATGACTGAAAAAAATAATTTTAGGTGTCAACTTGTAGCTGTCTGTCTGTGTGCTAGGTATCAAGATCCCCTTAGCTGCTGGAGAGCTGATTAATACAAGAAATAACTATCTAGCTATTAATCTGACCAGCTCCTGTAAGAAGGATCCAGTTGCCTAAATATGCCTACTGACATTCGAGACACCTTAAGGTGTCTGAGAGCTACTCATAAGGCCACCAGATATTACAAAGGATCTGTAAAAGATTCATGCTCCTCTGGAGTGGCAGCAGCAGAGCAGATAGAATACTTCAGGGTGCGTGAAATGGTGCTAGATGCGTGTGGTTAGGCAACTAAACTGAACCCTAGCTGTCTGCCTTAGCTGAGCCAAAGGGCTAAATTTACCCATTTTAGCTCTGTACTGAATCACACCTCACTAGCTTCTTCCTCAGTTTCCTAGCATCTCTTCAGCCTATTCATATTACTTAGCTGCAAATGAAGGTCTCTCTCTTCAGTCTACCATAGATTATTTTTAGTGTTGTAAGCAGTTATTAGACTGCTGTGGAAACATTAATTTACAAAGACTAAATTAGGAAGCTAATTTTAAATATCATGTGATTTCTGAGTGCACAGTATATTTTTACTGTTAGTAACCTATTTTTTAGTGATTTCCTCAGTAGTAATTGTGCAGCTAGAGGTGCCTTAAGAGTCTGTTAGGTGGGTCCCATTTGAGCTGACCACTTGATAAGCATCAGTCAACTGAGCAAGGATTTAGATAATTGGACCCTCAAAGGGAAAACCATTTGGAAAGGAAATATAGCAGAACAGCCCCTGTTTCGACTACTCAGTCAGGGAAAGAGAAAACAAGCCAGGGTAGTAAGAGTGTGATTCTCTAGCAGATCCAATGTCTGTGTCTCTTCCCTCATGCTCTGATTCCTTCTTTTTCTAGATAGTATACAGAGGAAAACAGAGGAGGTAAATCTTGAAAGGTTTGCATTACTTTTTCTCTCTCTGGGGTTTTTCCATGAGCAAAAAGTACCAGCATGATTCAGATGATTAGAAGGATATTTATAAAGCTAACTGTGAAATACAAACAAAATTCATAGTTTTCCTTATTTAAAGGATCTTTAATTACCCCAGTGTGAAATATCTATTACATTTAATACATTTAATATAGATAGGGAACAAAAAGCTTAATTAATCAGAGTAATTGAACACAAAATTGAAAGCTGTATCCATTAAGTAGGAAAGAAAGATGACAACATATTAAAGTGCTATATGCATTATTAATTGTTTCAGCAGATTCTATTAGCACAACCGAACTGAAAGATCCTTTGAAGTTGTCTTCATAAGGTCTTATTTTCAGTAATCATAAATCAATTATAAAAAATCAGTTAGGTAAAACATTTGGTATACTTAATCTCAGCTGTAAAAATTATTTTCCTTTGTTCAGATCCCTACCCCCAGGATTCCATTTAACTGTTTCTAAGATTTTTTTAACAAATTATATAAAAAAAAGCACAAATTTACCAGCTTCAGATAATTGTTTTCCATTTATACTCTGAAAGAGAGAACAGATTGTGGAGAACGTTTTATTTTTGCTATGATTTTCATAAAGTTTTCAGGGTGAATATTTGGTATTTCAAAAAAAAAAACTATCAAGAACTAACCTTTTAAAACTGAGTATGGAACACATACTATGATTTTTAACATAGGCATATGTTTGGAAAACTTTTATTATTATAAACTAGAATAGTAGGCTAGCATTGGAGAACATTCAATTCAACATTCAACATTCACAACATTCTGTGTGAAGCTCCCACTGATCTCACCAAAATTCCAATTTAGACTACCATTAAGGAAAAGAAACAAACAAATTATTAAGAAAGCTGCACTTCAGCTGTGTCCTTTGTTATAAAACATGCTACCAGCTTTCATTTTGTTTCTAGCTGAAATGGAGATTCAACTAGATTGCTGTGGAACTTGTTCATTCCCTAACTCAAAGCAACTTTTTCTTTTAATTATGAACACTTCCTCACTTCTTTTTCTTAGAAAGATAGTAGGATATTCAAAAGAAATTGCCTTTACCCTATGAGAACAGTTCTCAGTGGCTGCTCATACTAGATATTTGTCTGCCTGTAGTCTGGAAGTTCTAGACCGGGAGATGCTAGAATTCAACAAATTTTGTCTTCTCCTCTGGTTCTGCTTTGTGATCCTGTGCACTTCATTTAACGCTCCCCAAACTACAGGGATGGGATAGCTTTGAACTTTATGAAGTTCACGTAAAGCTGAGATAGTAAACACGAATTAATCCTGTTTGCAATGTTCTTGAATGACATTCTTATTGCCTTGCTGCTAGTGTAAAAGCCTATACATGCAGAGTCAATAAGTAGAATGAAAACAACAGTTTCACTAATAGTGAACTCCACACAAGAGGGAATGTGTTGCTTACTCTGGGGGGGGTGGGGGGGCGAGGGTGAATGACTTACATTTTCAACGGCAGAGAATACGTCACAAAGGCAGGGATGGGGATGCAGCACACAGCAGCAATGTACTCACTATCTGTGAGGACCTCACAGGATGGCCTTTGGGAGAGAACAATAACACATCCATCAATATCTTCTGATTTCACCGGCTGTGAGCATTTAGGGCATGATTTTACTCTACAAGTCTGACAAACCAGTAGAATTTTGTGGATTCTTGTTCCAAAGATTATTGCCTCTAGATAATAACTTTTTCACTGGTATTTCAAGGAAGAATTTGCTGGGAGGAAACACTACCACACAGATATATGGCAAGATTGATCTTCCATATTGGAATTTACAGGTGAATGTATGAATAGGTAATGGATGACATATTTGAGGATGCACTTAGCTTTGCTGGCATAAAGTCACAGTAGAACAGCAGATTTCAGAATGGTATATATAGTTAGTAACCATAGATCATAGGAATGCTCTGAATAAACATTATGTTGCTGTAAAGCAATTTTGATAACCTATCAGTGATGTCACTGTACCTAACAGATAGGGAAAAAAAGCAGTAACATGAGCATAATTTCTATACCTGCATATATCTATAGATAGATGGATGGATAGATGGGTGGATATATTTTCAAAGGGATCATTATTTTTGTAGGCTGAACTATTCAAAGTTCCCCAGAAAGGCTGTTTCTGTGAGTAGCCTACGCTAGGAAAATATTAGTTTTATTGGGAAACCTCAGCTTGAAGGCTATTGAAGAAAAACAAGGGGTTGTAACAGGGACCCCCAATAATACAAATACAAGATCATGGCAGAAGCCTGTAAAAGGCATTTATGTGATATTGGAGACCCCAGGGCTACAAAAACACGTCACAAATGTTCAAATAAAGTTCACTAAAGGAATGCAGTTTTGGGAGCCAGGAAACTTGGCTTAGGGAGAAAAAAAAAGGAATAAAGTACCTGACATAGGTAAAACATTGCATATATAGCAAAACTCGGGTATAGCATGGAAGTGTGAGCCAATAAAGGAAGATCAAATAAGCAGACTGTGTTGACAAATGCATGAATAGAATTTCAAGTAGAGCAAGGGGAAAGAAACCCACCATCAACATCATACTGTTCCTGCCAAATAATGCAGGTTGTCGATAACTAACCATCCCCCACGCCCTCCTCCTGAGGAAGACTAATGACTTTGACCTCAGGGCCCTGCGTACATTGCAGGAGTGAGTTTAACACCAGGGAAGAGCGTTGGTACTAGAAAGTTTATCTATCTCCATCAGCTTTAATTCTGTCATTATAAGCTGTAATAATATTATACTTTGGACTATAAGTGTTAGTATCACTAACTGATTGAATTCATAATATCTCCTTAATTAGATTGATAATACTTTAATTGGCCTAACATTAAATCTTTGGTTCAGTATGTAAGATGTATTTCTTAACTCGCATAAATTGCATGGAGTCTTTGGTTTGGTTCCCTGCCCTTGAGTTCGATTGCAATTCAGATGCAACACTGTAATGCCAAAATAGCAAAATGATCTAAGGTGCCCACAGTTTTCTTCAGGCTTGAGTATTTATTCTGAGCATTCTTGCTTTAATTATTTTAAATCAATCCTTTAGAAAATCTTAGTTGGTTACCTACCTGAATTATTCTACAATAGTCTCATTAACTATAAATGCAATTCCCCAGTCTATGCATATTTATTCACCAACATTTAAGGCATGACAAAAGCTTGATTTGGCATTCTTTGGTCCATATTTTAATCCAGACATTTTTAGCTTCCTTCGTAAATACTGCCTGGCTGGGAAGCTTAGCTGTGGCTTGTAATCACTTCATCAATACAATTAAAGCTTTTGTTTTACAGGCTGTATTTTAACATTCTGAATTGAAGAAATACAATCAGGGAGTAACTCAGTAGACAATCAGAATCATTGAAGGGTATCAGATGTTTAGAATTTACATTTATTTAAATAAATATAAAGAAGTAAAGATTCAGATTAAAATTTCTTATTATATAATATCTAATATACCATTTTAATTTTTGCCTATCAATGTATTCTCCACTAAGGCTGTATTTTCTACTGTGAAAAATGTAAAACATAACTGTTAAGTTTAGCCCAAAATAGGACTATGTGATATTCAAGTTATATTATTTTTGCATTCCCAAACTACCTCTGCAGACAAACGCTGATGCATCACCATCTACCAGATGTGATCCTAGTTTCTCCAAAGTATGAAAAAACCTGATTTGGGATTCTGACTCATGGGAGTTTAAATCAGCAACTCCCACTTCCAACTAAAATGGTCACAACACTGTATTTTTTGAAATGGATCGTTAGTCTCCCTTGCTGATGGTAATTCACTTTGAATAAGTAGTTTAAAAATGAACTGGATTAGACCTTACCGAGGATGAGTGCCTGAACAATCAGGCTTAAAAATAAAAAAAAATAAAAATAAAAAAAATCTGTATATTCACTGATATTTAAGTTTGCTGTTACTCGTACAAAGTGAAAGATCTCCAGAATGACATATGTTGTTTCCCTGGGTCCCTGATGTATCCCTTGAGGCTCAGGGGATGCCGAAAGAAGGAACAGAAGAGTGATCCTTTGTATTATCCTCTCCATCCTGGGCAGTAGACCCACCAAGTATAACCTTAGATGTAACATCATGCAAGAGAGCTGCACCCTTCTTTCCATCTTCTCGTCCTCACGGGACAGGCAGGACAGAACGGATGCACTCAGGGCTTAGTGCCAAAGAGGAGCAGAGAGCACTATTTATTCAAGCCAAGAAGGGACTTCATTGTACTTTCAGGAAAATGTATGCCTTTCTCCTGGCTGAACAAACACACGTTTCTTTGAGAGGAATCTAATAGAAGAGATTAGCAGCACACTGCTTACTGTACGATTCTTTTAGAGAGTGAACTGCTGTGGAGGAGTACAGAAGAGAGGGCAGCAATGAGAAATTCACAGTTTTCAGAAAATAGGCTTTGCACCATTTATAATGAAAAAAGTGATGTAATTTATTATTTTGACTCCAAACTCCCTTTTCTACCTTTGCCAGCTGATTAGCCCACATAAATGATTTTTTTTTTTGATCATTTCTAATGGATTTGAATCTATACAGTGCTCTGTGTAAGTGCTGAGTAGCTCTGGCCCCTACTTATTTTCTTTATCTAAGAATGGCAGACTGAATCCTCAGTATGTAAATTATGGATTGAAATATTAAACTAATAGCCTGATTTCATTATTCAGACTTGACACAAATGAGATGAATGTCATGGATTAAATTAACAAGTAAATAATTTAAAAAGGATAATAGGTGTTTTCATATAGCTCCAGAAGCATTTGAGATTAAAACAAGGAATAGGTTTTACATCTGATTTTCTCCCTCCTTAGTTAGATCTGAGCAAACTAGCATATGGAGTTTTGCTTTTTAATGGTAGAGCAGACACTTCAAGTTTTTGGTTTTACAAAGGTAAAATAGCAGCTGTAGTTCCTGTTTTAAAATTATACACTGAGATGTACTGTGGCTCACCAAACAACCTAAAGTGGGAGATAATTCTCCATTTCTCCAGGAGAAGCCACTGCTATTATCTCAGGTTCCCAGACTGCTGCTTGAAATAAAGACAAATACAGCCATATGGCACTTCTTGTGCTACCCGTTGTAGGGGCTATGATGGAGGGATAGGGACTCAGGAGCAAAAAACTTATTCTCCTTGAAGAATACAGCATAAAAAAAGAGCAGGTCTTATAAGGCTCATAAGTTTTCAAGACTCCTCAGTATAAGAGACCCTGACACATTAGGTTTCTGCTCATACCTACTACTAGACTGACAGTCAAGTTCTGTTTGCATATCTGACACATATCACCAGCTTTTTAGTGAACTGTGGAGAGTGAACTCATTTCTCTTACTCTATGTATAATATTTTCAAAGTTTCTAGTTTTGCCAGACTGCAGATCTGATCTGCTTTTATGAATGTCTTTGAATATTCCTACTCCAATTAGACTTTAACTCTACAATACTAATTTAAAATCAAATGTCCAATATATTAATGTTAGTATTAAGCCTTCAGCATCCTTACAACAAATGAAACTGCAAATGAAGCCAGTATTCCAGACAAAAAATACAAGATAGGTTTTGAAGCTGTGATTTATAATGCCTTTCTGCAGTATCATTCTTTCAATCGCATCAGATCTTTCAGCTTTTATATAGGTTGTCCTACCTTAACAATAACTCTTTCCTTCCAAAAAATACAAGGCTACTGTTAGATGAAACACAAAATTAAGATTTAAAAGTTCTTTTCCCTATTTAATTTGATAGTGTGTTGGGAATGTTTTTCTATACAACCCATTTTCCTTCTCCTCAGCTCAATTGTTAGCACAGCTTGCGTCATTTCTCCTATAGTCAAAGTACTCTACTGCCACCTTAAGGTAAGCAAAATGCACTGGCTGTGCACTACATTTTGGCGCTGTAAGTGCCCACTACTTAAATGGACCAATTAACCTCACTATGCAACCCACCAAATGCCATTTTGGTCCTTATGTCACTGTGGAATCTGTGCACAAATTACTATGGCGAACAGCACATTTAGTACTTTCAGTGCTACTGGGCTGCCTGGATAATCCTCAAAATGACAAATCACTGTCTATGCGATTAATTTTCTCTCTGTCAAGTCTGGAAAGATGAGAGATTTTGGGGACATCGTACAACATGTCAAGGAAATGCCAGCTGTCTCCATAACATCTCAGGGCTAACAACAGAGTGAGATTGATGATTCGTACACAGTGCTGCTTTTCATAACTTTAACAAATCTGAATTCCTCAGCAGATAAAGTAATGGGATCTGTCAGTCACCATGAAAATACTCAGAGTAGAAACAGATATTTAAATAATCAATATTTTAACACTTGAAGGTGGTTAAAAGAAACTAAAATAAGTCAAATTTTCATATAATGAAAGATTTTTTTCATTGCTCATGATATTTGTATTTAAGATATATTATCAAGAAAGACAAACTTTTAAAGGAAACATGATACATTTTTCTTTCACAAAGGAAAATATTCCTTTTTGGCAGATAGGTTGATTTGATACATATGTGCCAAATAGTTAAAACAGTGAGAGGTCTCACAGAATAGAGCCACATCATTCAATATGCTAGTATTAATAACAGGTGTTATTAATACAACACCTGTTATCTCTTTATAATGAGAATTATAAAGATATTCCTGTAACATTTTTTTAAGGGCTAATGTATATCACCTTCTCAATGCAGACTGAGCATCAATTGTTTAAGATTACTTTCTAGATATGGGAAAGGTCTTCCAGGTCATGAAATAATAGCAGCAGTAGCCCTCATGAACGACCTAAGACAAACTTACCAAGGTGCCATTCAGTAGAAACCTTAACAGAAATCAATGGGTGTTATCAATATATACATTGAAAAGAACATTCCTGTACTGCTGGATAAGCTAAAAAAAATAAAAAAAATAAAAACAGGATCTGTGGTTAGTACATCAGAAAGAGTAAACTACAGCGTGCTCTCCCCTTTCTGTGTGGAGGCTCTCCACAGGGTTTTCCATGAAATCTGGGCTTATAACGTGGATGGAAGTGGAGCAGATATTTCTTGAATCTCCTGGACAAAAGGACCTAGATTTTTTCACATGTTTTAATGTTTATTTTTTCCAGTATTTGCAGACCCCTTAGGATAGGTTGAATTTATTTCACATTTAATTTATTCTTACTAAAATTTGCTAATAGAAAGGATATGCCTTTGCCTAAGTTTCCCTAAGTTTTCCCTAGTTGGTGGAGTTCTGACATTGCTTAAAATTCTTCCAGAGTTTGATTTTTGTCTCTCTCTCCCTCTCGCTCTCTCTATCTTTACTCTCATTCTTTGGTATAATGGATATAAACAGGAATTGTCTCAAGGCTAACTTACTAAAATTAACATAAACTGAACATGCTTTGACTTACCTACATTCTGAAAAGGACTGCATTATGTCTCATTCTTACACAGACTAATTCTGAAAACACTCTATGCAGTAAAGGCCAAAGAGAATTGCAGAGTTTGTCACTGAAGAGACTTCACTATCACAAAATAATAAATAACAAATATCCCCTCTCCCCCTTGGTAGGAAGTACATTGCTGCAAAATGATGGAAATGAATAAAAAGGAGTGCCAAGGAGACAAAGACTTTTCCTTCTGAGTTACACACTAGAGTGGTCAGATGTCCCATAAAATAAGCTGCCCTAGCTCTCTTCAAGAGGGAGCAAGAGCAGGAACAAGACTCAGGAACTACTCTACTATGTTGAAGATGTTTTGGAATTCAATAACTATTTCCATAGCAAGGGTTCCTATACCATGCCTTAATTCCTACAGTAGAAGTAAGTACATTCCAGAAGTAAGGAAATCTTTGTAAGCAGATACATTAATAAAGATATCATCAAACACTAGCTATGGAAAACATAGACATATTATTGATGCTTTTAAGCACTTCCATTGGGATTCAGTTTGATATTAGACAGTAGAATTTAGAGGTTAGACACTAGAGTTAGGCCCATTTGTAGGTGATGTGCAATGTGCGTTTAAGTCTCTAAGCTAATGTTCAGTCACTGGAGTTCTAGAACAAGATTCAAGTGCCTTTTTTCTTCATTTTCCACTTTTTTTAAATTCCATCTTGTTTGGTATCATTATTATTTTTCTTCTTTTATCGTTTTATTTTCTTCTTTTTCTTTCTGTTCATTGTATATTTTTCTTCCCTTCTATGTTATCAACCACGTATAGATTTCCTTCATTGTTTCTCCTCTTAATCCGCAACATGCTCCACTGTATTAGATCCTTCATTGAGCAATAAACGACGTGTGCAATGCAGCCAAGAATACATAGCAATGAATAAACCATGCTTTTATAAATTTACATACAGGAATTCCTATTAACAGGATACAGATATAGGTTTGCAGATGCTTTCCTTTTTTGATGTTGTCCCCATTTCTTCTCTGTGTACAGGCTTCCTTCCTTCTTTTTATTTTCATCTCCTTCATTGTTATCAAAAAGTTCTTACTAAAGATGACAAGAATACAGTTTTCTCAATGATTTATATGGGAATTGCATGCAGCCATAGAACTATGTAAAGCTAGCCGCTTCTCTATATGTAGCAAACCAGCAGGGCCACATGAACCCATTCTTTCTGCTCTTCTAACCCATAGAGAAAGCTAGAAGTAAGTTATCTTGAACTCAAGGAAGGCAGGACCATGAGCCGAAACCACTGACACAAAGCGGGGAAAAAATTAGCTGGAAAACATGAAACCAAGATTGAAAGCACTTTCTGTAGCAGTACCAGATTGAAATTCAAAAGATACAGGCATCCCACAAGCTCCTTTTTTTTCCCATGGAAATATCCTCAGCTACTGACCAGGATAGCTGACCAGGACCAACTTTTCTAAGTGGATAAGATCTGACAAAAATCACAGTCTGCTGTGAAATAGCCTCAGGCTATCTTTCTTATTGTCGTTGCTGTTCTTGCAAAGACTTGGAGGATGAGATAAGAGTAACAGGAAGCAAACCTAGATCTTCTACTTAATGCCACAGACCTGAAGAACTGGATTAACTGGCAGAATTAAATTTAAATTTTTGAAAGATAAATACAAATATAATGAGATATTCTAACTGCGCAAAGTTCAATATTTGGTATCTGTTAGCTAGTTTCTAATGGACTTCGTTTGTATACCAGAGAAGTAAAAGTAAGATGACAGATTTACATCATCTGAAGATCTGATTGTCTATCCCATGTTATGAGATTTCTCCTTCAATGAATAACCTCATGGATCATTCCATGATGCATGTAAAGCATTTACAGCCTGTAGTTAACTGACAACTGTTTCTCTAAAGAGAACGTACCGTGTATAACCTTAACATTATGAGAGGAGTCAGCTGATTCATTACTGTCTTTTAATATGGTCCTATAGCTGGAAGTGGAGGTTTGGATTAATTTTATCTAATTTTAGGTACCTAAGTTAGTCACGTAGTTTTTCTACCTCCTTAACATAGGTATCTTATATACCTGAAATATTTATATGGTGAATGTGTTCAAAGGAATGACTTCTCCACATTTTATTTTTCCTTAGAATCCATTATGTGTTAGCAAACAACCAGCTGGTGACTTTTATGATGGTTACGTTGGTTTAGGCTAACTCCTTGCTTTAGTTGCCTGGAGTTCCTTGTACCTGAACAACAGCTGGGTGGGTTTGTATCATAAGACCTGTTAGGACTTTGCTTCTCCCACAAACTGCCCTTTGCCTTCCGTGAGAGAGATTTTCCATCTGTGTTGAGCTTCAGGAGGTCAGACAACAACGAGAAAGAAAGCTACAATACACACAGAAGTAATCCTGCTTAGTTTATTACTTCACAGTTTGAATAAGGTCTCATTGCCAAACCTGCCTCCATGACTCAGTCTGGCCTGACATACATTGCACACAGCATAGCACACACCAGGGTTGCCCAGACTTGGCCCTAAACCTGTGCAGAAAACCTCAAAACTAACACTGTGAAACTGATTTTCAAAAAGTCACTCTTGAAAGTAGTCAGAAATTTGTATTTCAAATGTAGTGTACTTGATTTCAGGAAAAAAGAAACAGCACATTTCACAGAAAATATCTAAAGAGAACTCTTTTGAAAGTATCCAGGAAGGCACCTTCACAGAGTTTATTTGTCTCTCTTACCTGTGGGACACATTAGGTGTTCTTTTGAAAACCTGGATTATTTTCTATCATAAAAACTAATTTAAAAACTTATACCCTGAAGGATCTCTCTCTTTTCCCAAAGTGACTTTGTTAACACAAAGATTTTATATTTCTGCATTTTTACTAACCATAAGTAGCAATTTCTTCTTCACAGCAGTATAATGGCATGGCTTCTTCTAGTTCTCGTGTAAGAATTATCCCCAATTGCAGACAGCTCTGAAGGAGTTTCCCATCCTCACCCCCAACCCTAGAATATCATAAAGTTTGTAAAGTTTGGAGCAAAAATTATTTTCTGGAGAAAATTTAAGAATGGTCACCTGGTGGACACTTCCTTATACAGTCTCTGTTTCTTTACCTAGAATGAAATGCAGCTCAGGTGAGAGCTTTCTATGCTACCTAAAGATAAATGCATCACATCCAGGAAGGATAATCTGCTATTATCTAAGAATGTGGAAAAAGTCTGGCAATAAATTACTCCCACTGACAAATATGTGAGAAATAGGTCTCAAACAATTCAAGCAAATTTATGAGAGATGAAGTCTCAAATATGCAAAAGTTTCCTGAACATGCCATGAAAATTGTGCTTTAGCAGAAGAGAGATGCTTTTACCTGTTACACACACACACACGTAAATTATAGATCTCAAATGGAATCATACTCAAGCAGTAGGAAATAGCTGCTGAACATAGGCATCTAATATTATTTGAGACTCCTCTATATATTCCACCTGGCCTCCACCTGTTTGACACTCCAGAAGGGCAAAGGTATCTTTTAGGTCCTATATTATATCTGCTAGACTCATGCAGACATTGTCAGATAATTATCTAGATCATCTGAAATAGCATGAGCAGGATATGTTTAGGGAACATGAAAGGGATTTATATGGCTAATGAGTCTAGTCTTCTAGACTTTCTTTATTTTGCTGTTAACTAGGGGCCCAAAACTGGACCATTCCTGATGCTGAGGGGTAGAGAGGAGTAATAGTTCCATCACCCTACTGGCAATGCTTTTGCTGGTGCAGCCCACTATGTGGTTAGTCTTTACCACCTCATAAGCACATGCCTATGACTCATGTTCAATTTCTCCACCACAGTCAGCTAGGGTCCACCAGGACCCCAAGGCCCTTTTCTACAGAACTGCTGCCCAGACAGTCAGCCTCCAGCCTGTACCTTTTCATGGGGTCATCATACTCCAGGTGCAGGAATTTGCATTTGTCTTTGTTGCACTTCATGAGATTCCTAATGGATCGATTCATCCAGCTTGTCAAAATTCCTTTGAATGATAGACTTCTCCTCCAGAAAATCAGCTGTGCCCTGCAGTTTGGTGTCATCCATAGACTTGCTTAGTGTGCATTCTGTCCCAAGATCCGCTGACGAAAATAATAAAAAGTGTTGCCACTCCTGAGGAAAACTACTTGTAATTTTGGTCAAAACTCATAGGTTTCATCAAAGACTGCCCAGCTGATATGATCATGATGTGATCATATGATCATGACATGATGTTGTTTCTTTTTTTATAATTTCTGTAGAGGAAACCATCATTTTTGCACAATACCTTTGTCTTTTTCTTTCTTTTCCTTTTTCTTTTTCTTTTTCTTTTTCTTTTTCTTTTTCTTTTTCTTTTTCTTTTTCTTTTTCTTTTTCTTTTTCTTTTTCTTTTTCTTTTTCTTTTTCTTTTTCTTTTTCTTTTTCTTTTCCTTTTCCTTTTTTCTTGTTTCTTTTTCTTTTTCTCTTATTTCTTTTTCTTGTTCCTTTTCCTTTTCCTTTTTTTTGCTTCTTTTTCTTTTTCTTTTTCTTTCAATAAGCACTTCCCTAAAAGAATGTGTTTAAATGACATTATAGGGCTTAACTTTGCCATTATAGATCATACTAGGAGATTTTCAGAAAGATAAGGCTTTTTCCCTTGTTCTGAATTTGAATATTAATGAGAAGTGAGCTAGGCTAGCTCTGAGCCTATGATCAGAGTTCAGACACACTACAGTAATATGGGTAATTAAAAATAGTGCTACTGATGCTGATTTTCACCAAAGACAGGTTTCAGCCATCCAGGAATTCTAACTGCTTAATGATATGAAACAAAACTTTTGAAAGAGCGACTTTTGGGAACACTTTATTTATATGAGTATATCTAAATCATTTTCACCATGTTTCCAGGAGCCCTAAAAAGTACTAAAGAAGTACTAAATAAATCCACAATGATCTCTAATCTCTTTCTTGGGATTAGAGCCAAGTTACTCATATAAACTAGAGTGGGTGCCTTTTGAATACTATCAGTCTGATTTTTTTTTCCTCCTGGGATGGTGAGTAATGGTATATTATATTTCATAGCTTAACAAGTCTTTGTGACTGGGCATGGCATGCCAAAGAGGGAGCGTTAATTGAGAAGTGGCTTGCTCACATGGCCCTAAAAACAGGATAGCACTTACAGTGGGCCAAAATAGACTGAAGAATGCATTTGCCTTTCAGTGCATTTGCCATGCATTTGCCTTCATTGCATCAAGAAAGAACAAGAACATACTCAGCCTGAGACGTCTTTTAAAAAGATTTCTTTTGTTCTAATTTCCTGTCTGAAAGCATGTGCACTACAGTGAATAAAGGCATGGATGTGTGTGTCTATGCATATGTATTCATGTATATGTATACATGTGCATGTGTTTGCTTATGGGCTTGCCTTCGTCACTTTTATTGGAAACTGCTCTAGCAGCCCTTAAAATGTAGCAACCCTACTCAGCTAAATCTTCCACGAGTAGGCCTTTTGTTCATAAATTCTGTCTCCTAAATGTAGAAATTTCTTTACAGTTGTCTTTATAAGAGCTTACCTCTTACGAGAAACTATTCTGATTTTTATCCTTTGTCCTGGATATTTAGTGTTTCCTTGACTTCTGTACCTGAGAACTGAAAAATACATTTCAAGCAAAAAGGACAGCATCTTTTTGTAACAAAATAGCTTGTATTTCTGATCAGATAAAAATGGCGTTCTAAATGCTTGTAGGAGTTAAACAAACGTGTAACTCTGGAATGGATTTTTTTTCTGAAAGTCAGAATCACCACATAATAGGCACCTCGCTGCTACATCAACCACTCCACTTTCTCAGTTCTACTTAGGTAGAGCCTGATGTATGCCTTCCCGTACCCTCAGATCACTCACATAAAAAGATCTAGGGTTATGCTAAAGGAAAGAGTATTGCTAACTTGCAAAGATCCCTGCCTACTAGATGCAAGGAGCAGTCCCTTGGAAGTGATTGCAGGTGGCAGCACGAAGAATAGTTGTTAGGCTGCTCTGTGTTGCTCCTCGTGACTACTTCTCTGCAGTTCAAGGAACAATGGCAGCTTTTAGATGTTTATGGATTCCTCACTATCTCATTTGCAGACTTTTGCCAAGCATAAGAATTTCCCATTAATTTGCTCTTTCAAGTATGTCTTATTCTACCAGGCTGTATTACTCAGAAGTAGAATTGTTTGTGTGAGTCTAGATCGACTAATGTTACTGCTTGTGCTCTGTTAACTGTTTGTAGCTTGTTGCTTCGCCAGTAAAAATTACTGAGATTTTCCCAGTCCTTAGATGGATTGACTGATTCTTAGGATTGTTAGGCCTCCTGCTCATATTTACCATTAGCTAACTATATATCCTCTAAATAGATTTGATTATGATATTATTGATTGAAAATAATTTCAAATCCATATTAAACTTCTTGAAATCAACACAGTTAAGCCAGTTGAAAATTTCTATGAGAATATGAACCTGCTGAGACTCATGACTGTTTATGGCAGAGAATATTATCACTATATTTTATCTAAAGCATAGTCTATAAGGAACTATTAATTTGGATGGGAAGCATGTGAAAACAAGATGCATAAAATCCTGCACTTTTGAGGTTAATGAGAAAATCATTAATTTCAGCAGGGCCACAGTTTCATCCTGTAGGTATTGTGATGCCTAATCACAACAAAACGTCTGGGCTGCTACATAACTGTGTCATTACTACACATCCTTGTCCCTGACAGTATCTTCTGGCAGTTTTAAGGAGGCTAAATTCCAACTATTTAAGGTAGGATTACAGTCATGAAAGGAGCACCTCACTACATGATCTGGATTAAGTGGATGAGAGGGAAAGATAGGGGAAAAGAACTTAGACTTCAATTTGTTTCCCTTTTTTCCATTTCAGAGTCTGTCCACCTGTTGCATATAGCCTTATTATCTGTCACCAACATTCTTCTCCAACAAATTCTAAATTACTTCTCTACATTGAATATTCAAACAGCAGTGGAGAATGTAGAATTTATGTATGTGCAGTAGGTTAAACAAGCCAAAAGGATTAAGACAAGAAGAAGTAAAGTATGGAATGAAATTTGCGGATGCAAAGACAGACTCAGTTGCAGCACATAAAGACAAAGATTTGCAGGTTAAGAATGTGTAAAATAGCAAGGTATATGAACCATTACCACTTGAAGTGTGATAGAAGTTCTGCACAGTGGTCTTTAGCTAATTTATACCACTTGCTTTCATTTTGGTCATAGATGAGATATTCTGAAAGTTTAATCAGTGACACTTAGAGTAAAATAACAATTACAAATATCTTAGGAAGACATTTGAAACCAAAGTCTCTGGCAAAGAGCAAGCAAGAGGGAACTGTGCAGTCAAAATGATAACAACATACAATATTAGAAGAATAACAGTTCCAATTTAATTAAAGTTATAAAATACCTCAAATAAAATACAGTAAGCTGCTATCAAAATACAAGTGAGAACTTTATCTGTGGCCAGACAAAACAAGACTTCCATATTTTTAGTATCTATAAGTTGCTTCTGTTATTTTAAGGTCTCTAAATTAGCTATTGCCACTCAAGAAAGGGTTGTTCAAGTCCCTGTAGATCTTACTATGAAAACATCAGCTCAGCTCTCAATGGGTGTCAAAAAGACAAACAGGATGTTAGGAACTATTAAGAAACAAGTAGAGAGCAAAACACAGAATGTCAATATGCTCCTGCTTAAATCCATGGTGAACTGACATCTTGACTGTTAAGTGCAGTTCAGGTTCCCCCTTTCCACATCTCAATAAATAGACAGAGAAGAGAGGCAGGAAGCTCTCCAGAATTAAATTTCCAAACCAGTGCCACGGGTTGATGTGGAACGCAGAAGTTCATGAGTTCAAAAACTAAGCTGATAAACTCATAGAGGACATGTTCTTCAAGGATTATTAAAGGTAAAAATGTACAGACAATCTGTACTTCAAATTGCCAGAACTCGGAAGAGTATATCTGGGGAAGGAGCACTGTATAGTTTCCCCATTTCCTTACACTTACTCTGCTGGGCATTGTCAGAGTCAGACTACTGATCGGTAGGGAGAGTAAGTTTGGATATGCATGGCCATTCTTATGCTCTTATAGAGGAGAATAGGAAAATATAAACCAAAGACAGACTCAGTAGCTAGCCTTTTGCATATCTATGTGAAGAAATGCACATAGCTAAATTTGCTTGGGTGTAATTATTAGGTATCCAAACAAAGAAAAGCCACCCAAGTGTGGATATGAAAAATGTGAAGCACAATCAGGTTTTAAAAAGATGAACACAAATCCTGTTAAACAATGTGATTATAGAACTACAGGTTGTGGTCCCCCTTCCGGCCATGGGAAGTAACATGTGAATGAGAGTCTTCCCCATGCATGTGCATAATTATTCATTTAATCTAAATTTATTTTGAATCCAGTGATGAACTGTTCTCTGGGGAAAAGATTGATATTGTCATGTTTTGCCTTTACAAATCTATGGGAATTTGTTACTACCATGGAGTTTAGGACGCGAAACAGAAACACTCCTGGCTCCTGACCCACTCTTGGGACTTCATAGTATAGCCTGGCTGTGGGTGGCTAAAGCTGACTCACACCTAGCATTCCAGTGATGTCAGAAATATAACACGGGTAGTCTACTTCAAGTTAGATAACTTGAATGTACTGGAAAAGCAGCATATAACTAATCAGAAATGCAGTGGGGAATGGAAATGAAGCAGACATTTATACATTCACAGTTCATTGACTATCCGAAGGAAATTCAGGTGTGTGGACTCATTTGTGAAAGACAGAAGAAAAAATATTGAAATGAAACAAAAATGAACTTTTTTTACTTAAGATAACTGATTATGGATTCAAGAGATTGCACCTTTATTTTGCTTCAGATTATTGCAAAAATCGGTATTTTGTTTTGATCACACAACTAATAAACACAGTTCTATTACAGACTACCAAAAAAGCATAGAAAAGGTTGCTATATTTTTACCACGTTTGCCTGCAATGAACACAGTGACATACGGAGTAGGATGTTTTTCTATCGAACTACAGCCAGTTTAATTAGAAAAATAAGGGGAAAATTTTGGCAAACTAAAAGAAAAGTTGCAGGAGCTCAGAGCAATGCTTTGACTCCGTTCTTGCAAGTCATCCATTAGAGAAGCTGTCAGAACATTTGTATCTCATGCAGTTAGCCCATGCTGTTTCCCATTGAAATGGATCAGTAGGGGGCTGAGCAATTCCCACTCGAATCAACAGTAGTTGACTTCAAACTCTTGTTTTCCTATAGACTGCTAATCAAGACCTGCTTTACAGATAAGGCAAGAGGAATACTAACGCTCTCTAACCTCACCCTTCATGCAACTTCTGCAAGACTTCTGAAACACACTCATGATTAGTGCAGGACTGAATAATGTTTCTGAAATACTCACATTTAAATAAAGAGAAAGGAGAAGCAAAGAGATGCTATTGTATGCATCTGAACTTCAAGCTGGATTTAAGATCTTTGCTAGCAGATTCCCTGTGTGATGTTAGTAATCGCCAACATGCCTGCTATTATCCTATCATGAAGTGTTAAGTGTATAAACTTCTCTCCAAGAATCTCAAATTACCTCATATTTACCATGTAACAGATGACATAACATAAATTCACAACCCATCTTACTCTATTTATAAATCTATACTCCAGTATGTCACTTGAGTTCCTTCAAACCTCTGCTGAGCTGCCAATTAACTCTGCAGGGTTCTACATTTCTATCAGCAGATGTGTGAAGAGTTGCAAAGGCCTGTAGCTACCAAGCCTCTAGGAGTGCTAACTTATGCCTCTTGATCTTCCAGAGAGGCTTTCAGGCAATGTATTTATTTCCAAATAAGGTCTAGCTTTGTAAGTGATCTGAGAGCATGTTTATACTACCAAATCAAACACTGCACAAAAGACAGCCACAAAGAAGCCTTCTGGAGATTGACTGGTGCTACTGTCCTATTACAACTAGTAGCTAAAGGCACACATTTAGCTTGTTTTGTAAGCACTGTTCTGTTTGGTTTGAAGCAATTACCCAGATCTACTAGGTTTTAGACACCAGGACAAGGAATACTCTTGTGATAAGTCTTGCCAATTTGTTGATGCCTCTTCTTTTTGCATATATCTTACATAGTCAGATGACAAGGGAAAGGGGGACATACTTTACCTATACAACATACAATCTATGGGGAAACCTTAGTCTGCAAGGCAATTTGCTTGACCAGCTTTACTGATCCATGTACTGTAAGCAAACTTTCATCCCAGAGCACTGCTTCTGCAGCAGGCAGGATCATGCTACACTGCACCAGAGGTAGTGTCAAGATCCATGCTCCAGGTGAGGGTGGAAGGCAGAGAGAAAGCTTCAGGAAGTATGCAGTGTATCATAGGGAGGAGTGGAATAGAACTGAAGTTTGGACATAGGAAAATGTGAGTTTCTGGGAGATGGGAAATAATCAGGGCTGAAGCTAGTGGGCTAGTTTCAGGAGATTAAGTATGCAACAGAAGGTGGAGAGTGATATGGTACAAAACTTGTAAGCATAAATCTTAATACGCTACCCATACATTGGAAAGGTGCATTCTTATCTACAAACTGAGATTAAGATTCTAAGATTTGCTTTGAGTGAACAAGACAGGGTGACATGAGTTTAATTTTCTTTAACAACTAGCCAGAGGAAAGAGGGCTTTCATCTCCCTGTGATAAAAGTATGGGATGATAGGATATTGCAATTTCTGCATATTTTTAACCCTACGCTAAAGACTGATCTTATCTGAAAATAAAAAGCAAAGAATCTCCATAAAGAAAAGTACCAACAGACTTTGGAATATGTATGTATTACAATACCTATATATCTTTGTGGATTTTTTTTTCCCAATCCAACATGCATATTTATATTCTTAATTGTATTTTGACTCCAAAATTCCTATTTATTTCAATGGTAAGTTAACGGTGAATTAATAATGTAAATATTCCTAGGATAACCCTGTGACAAGACATCTCTTTCCAGATTGTTTTAGGAGGTAATGCTTACTGTTAAGAAGAAGTAACAGAGCATCGTTCAGTTCATGTTATTCAGAAAGAAACTAAAGATATATGAAATAAGAGAGGAGAAATAAGTGCACAACTCTCTAGAGTAATTCTTGTAGTCATCACACTAAAGCATGACTTCTGGTAAGTTATACGCTCCGCAGATTGACCGCTTAATAGTGACAATTCTTCAAGGAAGAAAAGAATGTATTCTCCTGCATTCCAGGTGAGTATTTTATATTAACTTCAAATTTATGTTCATTTTACCTTTTTTCTTGGCAGTGATATTTAAATTCTTTTCCATGCTGTGGAACAGCTTCTTTGGAGATTACTCTATATCCTGATAGTTAAGACTCAGAAGATAGCAGAGAGGCTGTGAAGTTCTCTAGACCTAGTTTTTCCATACCATGCAAGAATTCTGACTGGCAGACTGTTATACAGAGGGAATAATGCTACTTTCATTTTTTCCCATCTGTGTTTTTACTAAAAGCAATTGCTATTGCTTTGTTCCATAAAGACCAAACCATCTGGTAGGTAGGATGTGATGCATGGGGCCCCTCAGGGGAATTAGATGAAGGAATGAGTACTTTGTGAGTCTTGAAAGGACTTATATATTATACAGCTCTGAAGATTCTCAGTTTTGATGAGATGAGACAAGTTTCAGGAATATACAGAGTTAGAAATTGGGGCAAATAGGGAATGTTAATAATGAAAATTTTGCTGACTACTTATAGACTTTAGATACTTTGAATATTCAGTCCCATCCTTATAAACTGCAATAGGAAAGACAGAAAACTCTGATAAAATGTATGTGAACAGTGAATTTTGTATAGGAATACAAAATAAAAAAGCACAAGGTGAGAAATGAGTTTAACTAAGTTTATTATAAAATATATTTTTGTTCTGAATCATGGAGTCAATGGTGTATGACAGATGCTGCGAACATTAGTCTATTAAGATAAGCATGTATGTGAAGTTCCATTAGGCACTGATATTAATGGTACCACCCAGAGGCATAAAGTTGGTTTCAAAGACTGTATTGCAGTGCATATGTGGTAGAGTTGGGGAAGGCAGAGTTCATAAAATGCAGCTTTTGCTATTCATTTCATTAGTGCCAGGTTTTCTTGTATATATTGTCCTATATTGTCCTCTGAAAACAAACAAAAAGTCATTTCATTGACTTGGATAAATACAAAATATAGGAAATAGTAATTTTTGTACATATATTGATCCCTATGTTCTGAAGCATTTCATTTAATTTGCAGAATTGAGCACTATTTTCTCCTTTGCTATTTTTTCTTGTGGATTTACCAATATGAAGTTTCTGTAGAAATTAGATTTATAAATCTGAATAAGATTAAAGTTTCACTGTTTGGTGCACACACCGAACTGCAGCACTGGAATTACCTGAAAGCTTCTGGACAGAATTTGTTTACTTTTTAACAAAATTTCCAAACCAGTGAAAGTTCAGAAGTATTAAAAGCATCTGCAGGCCATAACACATAGCATGTGCCATTATATTTGGAATTTATTTTGTGTGTGTTTTTTTTAAATAAGTGGTACACCTGAAAATCAGGCCAAAATGTTTTAATTTCACAAACTTATTTTCAAGAAAAAAAGACATAATTTTTAAATAGTAGCTAATAAACTAGCTAATAAAGCCTTGAAGTTTCTATGTGCATATTGGTTTGCATATATTTCCATCATAAACAGCAGGTTGATGCTGACTCCGGAAACTGAAACTGATATTCAGCAAAGAAACGGAGGCATTGTGATACCCAGCACATTAGTGGGTGAACACCTCAGTCTAAAAGTTATAGGTAACAGCAGAAGCAGGAACATAACTCAAAATCAAATTTTAGAAATTGAAAGCAGCTCACTTAAAAATTATTAGCTTGGGCCTCCTGTGTCTAACACTTTCCTGAGTCCTAGAACACTTCTTACATGTGAAATCTTGTTACAGGCAAAAGAGAACACACCATATATATGGTGCCAAAAATGTACTGCTCATCTAATTAAAATTTTAATCTTTTCATCGTCCAAACTAATACAGAAAAGCCTCAATAATATAATTATTTCACAGGTTAAAAAAACAAAACAGAACACCTTTCTGGTATCTCCTCCTTTCCATTGGGTGTTATGTCCATCCTTCCAGTGTCCTTCAGGGTACTAAGACCAACACTTCAGTCTTCCTAGGCAACAATGGGCTACAATGAGGTTTCTTCATCCCAAAGTCTTCACCAGAAGTACCATGACAACGGGGATTTTCTCCCTCCCTTTGCTGAGAGGAGCATGATGACACTTTCTTCCTGCTCAGTCTTGGATCCAGCAGGGTTTATCTTATACTCTTCCTGCCCGCGGGCGGCTGGCTGCCGGGCGGTGCCCGGCGAGGGCTGAGCGCGGCCCCTGCAGCCCGGGCTGCTGGTGGTGCCGCAGCGAGGCCCGGGGTTCGCCAGACCCTTGCGGCGGGCGGCGCTGGCAGAGCTCCAGCTGCCGCCGGGGAGGCGACGGGCGCTGGGCCGCGAGGCCGGCGCGGCAGCGGCAGCGGCAGTGGCCTCAGCCCGGCCCCGGCCGCGGGGAGCCCGCACCAGCGCCGAGACCTGCGCGCTCGGCGCGCTGCGCAGCCCGCCGCCCGCCTCCCCTTGGGAACAGCAGAAGTGATATTTTGTGGCCTACGTAAGAAATTTCCTACCATTTCCTTAGTACTGAGGCACCTAGCCCTCTAGGGTCCTCCATGGTTGCCTGACACTTCCCCTAACACATGAACTCAGGTGCCACTTCCTGTGGCACCCAAGCAATCGGATCATGCACTGAGGAAAAGACATATTTACTCTCTAGGAGCTCCTGAGCCTGCATGGATTCAAATCTACTTCTTCCATGTCCCAGAAATATACCCCAGCTATGCTTAAGTATGCAATTTGAACAGGATCCTTGTGCAGCCCAGAAGCCAAGAATCATAAAGCACGCAAACAGGACCCGTCTGATTTACTACGAAGTCCAGGGAATTCAGCTGGTTGGGGCAAAGACCTGAGATTTTGCTTCCTAGCCTGAGAGCTCTCTGCCTCTTTCTCTTTTCCTTCTGTTTACACAAACTTTATAGCTGTTCTAGAAAACATGGAAAATTGGGAAAACATTGGGAAATAGGTTGGGCACCTCAGTCTTCTGCCGCATCACGACTCAGACTCCTCTTTTCCTTCGGGCCCCGTGCCTCCCACTGTGCAGGAGCCTGTTACGGCCACTGCGCAGTGTGCAGTGAATCCTACCCATACCAACGGAACAGCAGTTACCACCTTCTCCTCTGGTGTCTGCTCAAGCAGCACCTCAACGTGGAGAATTTCCCACCCGTTTCCTGATGGATTGCTCTAGCCACTACACTGCTACACAAAACCAATGTGCTGCCATCACCCTCCGAACTAGCTCTCTAGGCACCTATTTTATGAATCAGTGCAAAATGATTGACTCCCAGATTCCTCAGATGACTTCAGACACAACTATATCCATCAAGTGACTTTGTGGGGAAGTTCAATTCGGGAATTAGTTAAGCACTTGTGATCTCACCCCTGATTCCTGCCGAGGCTCTTCGCTTTCTACTGAAATGAATGGAAAATGAGACAAAAAAGGTATTACAATTGTAAATATTTTCTCACTTCTAGATTCCATCTCTTTGGATTTCAGATCATCTGCAAGATTTCTTGCTTTTTTTCCCTTGAAGAAAAGGATGGTTTTAAGTGCTATCTGAGGTGACAGTACCTGTGGAATCCCAAAGAGACTTTACAGTAACAGGTTAATGTTTTTCACTGCATCTAGCCAGGATGTTTTACGTAATGTCAGTTAAGATTATGTGTGACTTCATCAGGTAGTATACTATCATATGAAATTAAACACTGTCGTATAATAACGTACCACATAAGAAAATGTACGAAAATACAAATCCTTTTAAATAGCAATAGCACAAAGATGTATCTTACATACATTCTGTCACACATTTACAGGTGAGTACTCTGAATTAGTCAGAGAAACTAATATAATTATCACTTCTTCGTGAGGATTCCTAAGTCCATGAATTGCCTGAGAGGACTCAGCTCTGCATTTTTTCACTGTTGTTATATTCGTTATTATTTCCTGTATTTTCTATAGTGAATTAATTTTGTCTTAAAAAATTAGCAGGTTTGTAATGATGTTCACTGTAAATTCCTCAGGGCAGCTGAGCTGTTTTCTGTATGATCACTTTGAGCTTAAATACTTGCTATGTACGTAAAATCTGCCACCTTCTGAAGTTCTTTGGAAATATAATATTTTTTAAATTATGCTTTATTATGCTCTGTTATTGAGTGGTTCATCTCCAAAATATTGAGTTTAAGTGAAGCTCACCAGTTCTAATTATTTGGGATGTTATCACAATGAGACAGAAGCTAGCCATGTAACTGAAGTTTTGTTGAACATCACACAAGGCTGACACTTTCAAGTATATTTCAGTAGTGAGGACTCATTAAATTAAATTTTGTTTTTGAAAATAACTGTTTATAATTAATAATTTTACATCCTCTTAATTCTAAACAAATTAATTTTGCTGTGTGCAGACTTTCCATGGCTGTTTTACTCCAATTGAAGTGTTTTTCTTCCTTCTATGTACAAAAAATATCCAACTTTAAAAGCTATAAAAACTTTACAGTCATTTTGTGTTACACGTTCTAAAGTTAAAATCTGTAAAAATTCAAAAAGTTGACATTTTCCTACATTGTTAAATTGTGAGACAGATACTGCTGTGAAGAGCATATAGCTTTAAGATCCAGTTTCATGAGTGAAATATTATTGCACTAGAGACAGCAATGTAATCGTGGGCTTTTTCAGAAAGGAAGGTGCTTGTGTAAGAATGCTGAGTTCAATGTTATTTGTATATTTTCACTGTGCATTAAAAATAAATAGTTTATCAGAAGTGAAGATGTCTTCCTTGACTGACTTTTCATAAATATTGTGGTAGAACTGGATCTTAAGAAAAAATTGATGGAAAACAGAGAATCAGTGTAACTCACATCAAATAGATTACTTAAGATGCAATGAAAATTTATTCTATTGCTTCGCCTAGATTATTCCTATGTAAATATTTTATATTATTGTATATATATTATGGCAGCAAAATTTAAAATACAACTCTTTCTTTACTGTTAAGGCTATGATGTATTGACCTGGAGGGGATCACTGAAGAAATATTTTCCCTTACACAACCCAGCAAAGCGATTTAGACATCAGACAACCCCTCAGCTGTGATGTTGTTAAAGTTATGAATGATCTTTTAAAACTGCTTTGGATAGTTTATCAGCTGTTATGATTCTAATTGACTAGAAGCTAGGCAAATCACTTTTACCAAAAATATCGATACAGATACGCAGTCTGATGGATCCATACTCAATCATACAGATATACTTTGCAGTGTTAAAGTATAAATTAGGTCTAACTTTATTCTGAATCACCTGTTGTATGACGTTAGAATGAATTTCTCTGAAAATTAAAGAAGACATTGAAGCATTACACTCAAAATCTTATTATAAGTCAAAGGGAATGCATCTTACATGTTAATCTAAGAATTTACTGTTAGTCTAACTCATGTTTTATGATCTAAAAAAACCCCAGTATACACTTATTATTAACACAGCTACAATGGTACCAACACTCGTAGCCCAAGTTAATTAGAGTATTTTTCTAAATATTACAGAAAAAGAAATCATTAACGATACATTTAAGTGGCGCATGTAAACCTCATAGTCTCTACCCCCTGCCCTGGTGTTGTGCACCCCTCCCAGTGCTCTGCAGGGTCCCAGGGTGAGCAGCACCACCTCACCCCTCTGGCAGACTGGGGTGAGATTTACACAGAGCTGGCAGAGCTGCAACCCAAGACCTTCACCAGGAGCATGGTGTTGTTGGAGAGTTTCTTGCTCCTCAGTCATGTATCCATTTGGGGTTATTTTTATGCATTTTCTAACACAGTCTATTTCCTTGCTCTTTCTTCATACCATCCTGTGCCTGTACTCTTCTACATCTTTTTTTTTTTTTTTTTTATGCTAAGGTCATAAATAATTCATTCTCCACAAAATGACTATTTATTATTACAGTCTGTTAATTAACAATAGATGTTACATCACACAATTGCACAAAGCTAAACTAAAGCTAAAACAAATGTAGGGGGCAGTCACCTAACTGCTAGACAGTTGCTATCACAGCTAAAGCGAGCTAAAATCAGCTCAGGCCAAAACAAGGCCAGACAAGTCCCATGAGCCTGCACTGTGAGATCAATAAAATGCCTGTGGTAAAACCAGACATACAGGGCTACAGAAGTAATTACATGATTTGCATTTCTTAACATTTGGGACTTTTTGTAGCTAAATGCTCCCTGTAACATCAGATAAATAATTAGCAGCTTTATTTAAACTTATTCCAAATTTCCTTAGCAATGGTTAATAATATAATTTAGACCAACATTTCCTAATGTACAATAAGACAAAATGATTTATCAGCAAATAGATATAGCATGATGATTCATATAGAGACCGTTAGCATAGTTCTAAAAGGAAGAATGCTTTTAATCTGACTTTTCAAAAATTATGACTTTTCTGCTTAGGTGCCATGGCACGTACATGAATAGCTTCAATCGTATGTACAGTCCCAATGCAGTTAACTTGACTGTCATTTATAGAAGAATATTCTCCAGTGAATCTTTGAACTTTCACTCAAAGTTGTATAAATCATCAAGCCTAAACTTCTGAACTAATTCTTTCTTATCAAAAAACAACATGATATTTATTATTGATAATAAGCATTGTAAACAGTAATAGTGAGAATACCACCTCACCAAAATCCATTCCCATGTATTCCAGAAAGACAGTCAGTGCATGCTTATCTCTGTCTGACTGCTTCAGTACTATCATGAAATACAAATAGTTCTTTGATAGAAAAATGTGAAAGAAGAACGATAATTAGGATATTATTTAATGACCGAACCTGAAATACATCAGAAAAAAATTACAGTATTGTTTTAGAAATATGCTCAGCAGAGATTAAAAGGTAAAGCATGTTTCACAGCAAGAAAAATTCTGCAGCATATCTGAAAGGTTACAAATGTGATTGACTATGGCAGGTCTCATGTGTTCCACTCATAAATTTCACACCTGGTAATGCATTAGAGATGGCAGGTGTACACATGATGAAAAAGCGCAATTTCATAATGCCATACAAGCTTAAGACAAGAAAATTAAACTGGGATTTGAAAACATGTGAGATAAGGTATTTTACTTTTTTTTTTAAAATATAATCTTGATATTACTATTAAGGCACTTAATGTTGCAGCTACTTTTTAACTTCAAAGTCATCAGCGATTATAAACATGTAGGGTAAAGTTCTCAAAAATATTTTTAACGGCAACTCACACGTTGCTAGTATCCATATGTAGCCAACATATGTGCTCTGGAAAGAGATCGCTTACTAGATATTATGGCAGATGTCACCTTGGCAAGGAGGGCATTGTATACCAAACTCTTTAAACACAATCTCTTTCATCTGCACACTAAATACATTTTAGGCAAAATATTATAAAATAAAATAAAAAATTTATTACATCCTAAATACATTTTTTATCAAGTGTGGACTTAAAAAAATCTTCAGAATTTTAACGGCATTCTATTCCATTTTCACCTAGGAATCAATTTGCTGACTTTAGATATGTCTCTAGAGTCTTAATAAACACAGTGATTCTTCACTGTCTAGGAGGTGAAGGGGCTGTATTGATTTCAAAGTCAAATACCAGAAATGCAACCCTTCCCCCCCACCTCTCATCAGACAGCTTTTTTAAGGAACAGTGCTACAGCAACTGGCATATTTGAAATAAAGGGAATATTGGTATGGAATTTAAGTGCCAGATGGCTGAATTTAAGTTGCCGATTGGTGATTTTATTATACAATACCTAAAAACTCGGTATGGGTGTGTGTAATTTCCACTATAGAATCATATACTTTTTTCAAAAAAGATGCTTTACTTTATTCTTTAGAAATAATTTTCTCTTTTCTTTCCTTCACATCAGTTTTGTTTTGCACTTTCTTCTTCTTTTCCATAGTATATTCTTCTCCTCCCTTTGCTTCTATAATCTCCTGTGTTCACTATAGTTTCACTTTTAAGCCACTCGTGCTCCACTCCATAGTCTCTTATCTCTCCCTAGTCTTCAGCTATCTTTTCTCTCTCTTCTGTTTGAAACCATGGTCTGCTTTGGCTGCCAAACTTAGCAGCTATCTCACTTGCAAAGGGCAGGCAGGTGGTCTTATACCACCAATGGAGGAAAATGCTTAGTTTCATGGTCTCCGCAAAAGCATGATAAACCAAATTCAGAGATTCGAGGTATCACAAAGATTTGTCCTTCAGAGCAATTCAGTTGATCAAAGGTAATTGGAAAGTATGTGTGTGTGTATGTGTGTGTGTGGAAGGAAGACCATTTTAAGCTATATACAAGTTACTATCAAAAGTAAAAATGACATACAACTTTCCCTTTTTGACTCCCCTCTCCTCCTTACAGACTGGTCCTGTCTCCAGTGTAGTAGAAGTAATGGAACAGTCAATCACCTTAACAAATACATTGTCCATTCCTATTTGCTTGAATTTTCACCTACTGTCGGCTTGTCTGCTATATCAGAGCTGGCTTAGTGTCTAAGGACAACATGGCCCTAAGTTAGGAGCCTCATCAAAATTAATAAAAATATGCTAATTTCCACAGAAATAGACAGACCCACACCATTTTTTTGTACAGTAAGTGTTGTTTTCAGTATCTGTCACTCTGATATTTAAAAGAAAAACACTTTAAGAAGGTAAAAATTATGACCAATTATTATCACTGGAATAACTTATCACATATGAATACAAGCAATGATTGTGCATTTAAATTGTTGATTTGAGTGCAGCAAAGACTAAGATCTAACTTCTAATTTTCTAATTAAAAAACAATTCTTAAAAAGTAATGGTGATGTATCTGTCTGGTTAGATTGTTCAGAAAATTAAAAGAAATATATATATTTCTTTTCAAGTCTTTCATAAATGAATGTTTTTAAAACTTTGCAAAAATAAAGAGCATACATTTCTAAGACTACCTTAAGGAGATATACTTTAGAAAAGTCAATGATTAAAAATGTTTGTCAACAGTTCCCTTAGCACAGTTATCAGTTATTAGAGAGAAATGAAAGATAAACCTAAATGACTGATGATGGAAAAGATATAATCTGAGCAACAATGGATGTCCTATTTGTTAAATTATATAATCACAGGCTTTCAATCAGCCATTTTTTAGTTCCATAGTCATGAATGTACAAGATTTCTTTAAAAATAAAATAATTGTCTAAATTTCCACCAATCTGAATTCAGGTCTAAGCTCATTAAAAAGTAAGAAATTATGAGCATGTAAAAATTTGTGTCTGTTGTGGAAGTGGAAAGTTTCCACTGAAGTGAAACTTCAATAATATTCTTCAGCCCCATTCTCACTTTCAGTATAGGATAAATGGTAAAAAATTAATCCATATCGCTTCATCCTCAAGAGAAAGACTTCCTTTCAAATTAAGTAAATTCTAAACATTATTTACATGATACCATAGATGCCTTTCTTTTTTCCATGATCTTTAAGTTCTGGAAGAAAAATGTAAATTAAAAGAACTAACTCATAAAATTATTCAGAAATTCTTTCAAGAAACAGATATTTAGTGTGTTTCAGTGTATATAATTCCTCTGACTATTTTAATCAGCTTCCTTAAATCATTTTTTACACTGTAATCTTTTTTATAGTATTTATAAAAGTGTATTCCTGGAATAATTTTGAAATCTATGTTTGAATATTTCACTTACATTAGAAAAGCTTTTCTCATTAATTGATACATTTATTATTTTTTTACTTTTGGTCTATTTTGGCAACTAACTAAAAGACTGTTTAAATATTACTATTTTTCTCCCACTATATTACTTACTGTTTATGTTGCTTATGGCACAATATGTTTTGATTTAATTGAGAGGAAGATAAGGCAACTGGTGGGAAGTAGTACTGTTTACATTAACTCTCACTTCATGTAACTACTTAAGTATCACAGTCACCTTAGATTCTTCAGTTAGGAAGAGACAGAAATGGACATTTCCCATGGAAGATGCGTATCACAGGCGGGCTGAGTTCCTGCTGCTCTTAAAGTGTTTATTTTTTTTCCTTGATTAAAAGGTAAGTCTAAGGCAGGAAACTTCCTAATGGAAATATTTCGGTTAATGTACTTGAAATTAGGAGAAAAGAAACTGAAGCCATTTGCAGAAAGAAAGCAACAGAGAATATTTTAATTTATGTCTAGTTCCAATGAATCCAAGAAGACAAAATAGTAGGCAAGATTCGGTGCCTTCACTTTTTTATCTCGATGTGATCTGTCTAAGATTGAAGAAGTAGTTTAATGCCTTGCAAACAAGAATCCAAAAAGCATTTTTTTGTGTTAGTTGTTCAGTACATATTTAACATAGGCATAATCACTTTAGTAGTAGCAAGATATTTAGATGTATACATTAGTCTGAACAGGGAAAATAAAGCGGAGAATTTGTTGTTAGAAATCAGAGCTAATGATGCCTTGTTAATGGGGGCAATGCCAGGCAATTCTTTGACTGGGGAGTCTTCTAAACAGCTCTTGATAGTCTCTTTCTTTGAACACTGAACATACAGCTAGCGTTTTAAGAAGACATGAGCAGTTGTTGCAGGCATAAGTGCAGTCACTACCATTTATAAAACAGAGAAAACTTCTAGTTCCTAAAGCTTTCCTTTCCAGAAGTAATTTTTCAAAATAGCACTCAGATACCTACCGTACACAGAGTACCGATTTACTTTAAGTCTCTAAATGTTAACCATAATCCAAGAGCTGTCTCTCATGTCCAGCCACTCTTGAGTATGTTATGTCTGTTGCTTAATAAAGTTTTTTATATATTGGTAGGTGAAGTTTTGCATCCTCACAGATTTTCAGGGATGCTGATTGCCTGCCTCACAGTTCCTGCTCTCATAGTCAAACTATGAAGCTGTTGTTCAGCTGTTGAACCTCTTTCTTCTTCCTGCTCTCATACAAACTTAACAAATGTCTCCACTGTCTTTTTCAATCAAAGGTCATTTACTTGGCACGTACAGTTGGTTTGGCATGAGCCCGCTGTGGCTGAAAAGCAAGGCAGCTGCGTTCCTGCAGCAGACCGAGCCACGCAGCAGGCCTTATTGCTACTAGATGGAGCAGCACTGTACTAACCTTGCTTAGGCTTCTTCTGGTTTTTCACCCTGGTAAGCAGAGTTCAAATAGATCTGCAAAAGACCATTTTGTCAGGGCACAGCCAGGCTGGGGGCTCCCCATGGCCGGGCCAGATCAGGGCAGGGCCATGGCGGGGCTGGAGCTAGTGCCGCTGTGGTGTCGCAGGGCAGCAACTGATGGTCCTGGAGGGGCTGAGATGGGGCGAGGGCCCCCTTAGGGGCTGAACACATACCCAAAACTGACAGTACCGGAGATGCTCTGCTGTGGACTGCAATGGGTACAATGTGTGCAGGATTTGACCCCCCATCTTACAAGAAACTACCTCATTTATGAAGTAGTATTTCTGTCACAAAAGTTGGAAAATTTAAAATATAAAATAGTTATTTAGAATAAGGTAAAATTACTAGACTCTATAAATTTTCACTGGCCAGGCATTTAACCTAATGTAGTTCTTTAATGGAGAGTGATAAATTCAGAGAAAAATTCCCCCCATGCCTCACTTTATAAGAATGGGAGTCCCTGGCCTGAACATCTTCCTTTCTGATAGCTGAAACAAGAGGAAATTAATTCTAGTCTAAGAGATCTCTCATAAATATAGGGAAAAATACGGTATTCATTTTTATAACAATGCATTTTATAATCTCTGAATCCCAATTTCATAGAACTGATTCCCTGAAAATGCTTAGTTTGAGAGTTTTAGAGGCACTCTTTTCTTCACCTTTCCTTTGCCTACTGTAGGCCCCAAAATGCTGGCTGGTGTGAATCCCGTTTGCAAGCACCTCTGCCCCTTCACAAAGATATCCACAGAGATGCCTGTATCTCCTCTCCTCCTACAAGCTGGAAAGAAAGAACTTCCTTTCAATACTTTCTTATTGGAGTCATGCTTCTTGCTTACTCCTTTGAATCATTTCCATGTAAAGACAAGGAAGTCTTTATCAAATGTGATAATTTATCTGATTTATCTTTCTAAGAATGGTACGTCATTGAAGTTACGCTCTTGCCAGCTCTTACCAGCTCAGTTGGGTTTTATCTGATACTTGGAATGGCAAAATTAAAATCAGTCCGGATGCATAATCCACTATTTTAGAACTACTTTAAAACAGTGCTTTAGCATGAGGCTGCTATACATGGAGATGATGAAAGTGCAGCTTTTAACTAAAACATGAGGCCAAGCTCTGTTCAGTTATAATGCCTAAATATGTGAGGTGCTACTGATAAGAATGAATGTTAGCAGATTTGTCCTTGCTTCTTTTCCGTTTGAGTAATTTTCTGTGATTGTAGCATAAGATTTGACATGGTATATTTTTCTCTCTGATCAAAAGTATTGTTGGTGTTTCTAAACCCTGCAATGTAACTCCAATCTTCTGGCAAAGGCAGACGGTTCCAATACCAAAATGCTTTACATACATACTAGGAAGTTTATAAAGCATTTGTAGATAAAGTTTATATACATAATATATACATAGTGCTAGGTCATTTCAATAGATCATTATCTAGATTTCTTGTCTGATCTGATCCCAAGAAACTGAGTTCTTTCACAAGAGCCTTAGTTTCATTTGGGAGGAACTGGAAAACGATATATGGAAAATGCATTCAGTAAATCATAAAGATGGTATCTGGAATTCTCTTATAGATTTAATAGCAGCACAAGGGTCCATTTCACTAATCTAGTTGTTTCTGTCTTTCAGTCATTCGATATACTCAGTAGCAATCCTCCAAAAACCTGCTGGTTTCTATCTTGTTGAAGGAATTCAAGGTAATCCATAATGGTGAAAATTCCCAACTTTCTTCCAGCCTGTAGCTATGCAGTAGTGCAACAGTGGGGTACAGAGCTATGGCTCTCCTTAGCCAGCCTTTATGTAGAAGTGTGAAAAATACAGCAGCCCCCAAACACAACTATGCATTGAACAATGTGGAAGTTTCCAGTTGTGTTGTGGCGGGGTGGAGTTCTAGTACTGATTTTCCTTATCTCCATTTCCTTCTGCAACAGCTTCTTCTGGGAGGAAGGCTGTTGCTTCAGTGTTCAGAAAGGCTCAAGAAATTCAATTATTCCTGGATCCTACAGATGCAATTCAAAGTAATATCAGCTTCTTTCACTATTCTGTACATGTCCTCAGAGAATAAGTACAACATGAGGAAAGAATGTAGAGATTTGGCTCTTTGTGTTTCCTTTATTATTCTGTTGTAATTTTCTCCTCCCATCCCTTCTTTCTCCTCTAAAGATATACTCTTTATCATTAAATAGTGGATTTTTTTTTTTCTCTGAAAGCTACTTACCATTGGAGGGCTATGGGAAATTGTTTCCTTTTTTTTTTTCTGATTTTAATAAATGTTTGCATATTTTTCCTATTCCTAGCATTTTAGTTATAGGAAACTAAGAAAGCTAAACAAGTGATGTGCAATTTCCTAGTAATCAATCAGCTTTGTGATATTTACTTCCTTTTCTTTGTGTTTTTAAATTGCAAATGATATTTAAAAGCTTCTCAAAATAAGTTCATGTGTTTTTTTTCATTTTTATTTACTTTTCTTTACTGCTTTGTCATTTTCTTTAGTTTTTTTATTTACATTTCTGTAGCGTTGTTAAGTTTTTCTAACATTTTCCTTGTGTTCGTTACAAATGATGATTACCTTTTACACAGACACAGAATAGAAAGCTTCATATTCTAATTCTCCTATGGCAAACAATTTTGCCGTATGAATTGCTTATTTTCTTCTTGACATAATCTCAGTGACGTGTTTTTCATGGAAATCTGTTTGTGGAGTTATTATTTTTTACAAGATTTTCATAATATGAAATGCATTCCTGGTGTCATTGGTACAATCAGCAAAAGCTCTCCCCTGCTTCTAAAAAGTATTTTTTGGTAACAGGAACTTTTTTATTGTTGATGATGCACCTGTGTCTGCATATGTTTGTGCTTCCAGTGTACTTTTTTGCAAGCTGTAATAGGGTAGCATTGTATGTCACTCTGTGCATGTTGCAATTACTATCATCTCTACAAACAAAGCAGAGATAATAATCTCTGTAGGAGGTGTCTGGTGACACTTTGCTATTTTCTGTGTTTTTCTTTCTTACTGGGTTTTATGTAGTGTGGAACTGTTACTATTGCTTATTATAAAGCAAGAATACTGAAAGTCATGTCACTTACCCTGTAACCCCTGTGAAAACCTAATTCATCCAGAGTCTTTCCCTGGGCCAAAAAAAAAAAAAAAAAAAAAAAAGGATTATTTTGCATACCACTCTTCCTTGGTACACAGACAGTTGTTACAACTCAGTACAAGGTAAGAACTGAGATATAGTCAGAGCAACAAACCTCATCATAAATAGTGGGGGGGAAGGGAAAAATTGGGCACACTCCATGGCAAGAAATGTGAGTTTAAGCTGTCAGTTGCCTTCTAACAATGTAAATCTGTCTTCTAGTAATGTAAAAATGGATGGAGGCCTAAGGACAAGATCATGAGTTTGAATCATTCAGAAGTTAAGGCACTTAGAACGCTGTTTAATTGTCAAAACATGGGTACCTAGAGCCATCTGAGATGATCTGCAGTACCCACTTTGCTTCAGCAACTCAAGAAGAGCTCAGGCCTGCCATAGGTCTTATGCACTGTTGGCCAGACCTATGCAGACTTTTCAGAGAGTTTAGAGTGGCCAGTTGTGCTCCTGTTTATTATAATGGGAGATGGACACCTGTCTTACATAGACACATACTGGGAAAATCTAAGTTAAGGTGTCTTAATCTTGAGTCAACTTCCCCTGTAACTTCATGAGACACTGTTGTTATAAGCTTAATTATTATTTGGGTAGAAGTGGCATCTTTATGTCTCCATCTAGATTCAAGACTCTAGTGATCTAGGCCATGTACATATAGCTCACAAAAACATGGTCCCTGATCAGGAGATCAGGAGGAGTTAATTCAGTTGCCTAAACATAGGCATTTGCTAACATTTGTTATGGAACTTATTAACATTTTTTACTTAACATCTACTGACTTTTTTTTCTAAGGAAAAGCTTTTTTCTTACTGTGAGGGTGACTGAGCAGTGGGACAGGTTACCCAAAGAGGTAGATATCCCTGGAGACATTCAAAAGCCATCTGGACATGATCCTGGGCAACCTGTTTAAGGTGACCCTGCTTGACCTTTGGATGATCTCTTAAGGTCTCTTTCAACCTCAATCGTTCTGTGATTCTGTGATGTTCCAGGATATCCGAAACATCCACAAAGGGCTGACAGATCCAGTACAAGACTTACTTGAGACCCATGGCTTTCTGCACTTGCAGTTGGAAGCAAATTGGTACAAACAAAGGACATCTCAAATATCAGTCAACATCCATATGCAGGCAGGTAAATTAAAGTTACATAGCATCCTATGGATACTGCACACAGCACAAGACAACAGTGAGAGCATTACAATCAGAATCAAAAGTACTAGGCATAGCACAACAGTCAGGTGCTTAGCATGTATTAAGACAGATTTAAAAGGAGATTTGAAGATGGCTAACATGGTCACCTTCTCAACAACATGGAGGGTAGAATCAAAATATTATGTTTACTGTGCTTCTTGCAGTTCACACTCTGACCCTGCAGCATCTGTGCCAGAACTGCAAAGGAGAATCCTTAAAGTATATAGTTGCTTGAATTAGGCTGTGATCCACACATCCCAAATTTTACTTAAGTTGGGAGTCAGTCACGTCAGTTAAAGAATGACTGGAATGCTGTAATATAGGAAGCCTATTGGAACATCAGCAAACTCTGCAAGGAATGGAGAGAGCTGTTCGCTATGCAGTGTGAAAGATGCCACAGAGCCAGCAAATGGTTCCTTGCAGACAAATGGTTCAGTCAAGACATGCAGGCATCCATACATAAGCTTAATTTTATTTCAGAATCTGGATGCAGAAGCATTTATGTGCCACTTCACAGGGTTGGAGCAAGCTCAGAACTGTTACCTGTGATCTGATCATGTCTAATTAGTACTGATAGTACAGCCCCTTGTTAAAAGATCAGTTGATGCTATTAAGTTTTTATCTTTTCATGCACCCAGTAGTCAACTTCATTTGCTGCAGGAAGTCATAAAATTGAGGTGTTTAAATTCCTAAAGCCTAAATAGCAGAGTGGCATAACCTCAAAGCTATAGCCTGACCTTGCAGCACAAGAGTTGGAGGAGGTGCAGTAGAATCTCTGTGGAGATGGTGGACCTCTGAAAAGTAAATAAGCTGCAGAATGTAAGCTGGAATACAGATGTTCCTCTTCCTAATGCCCTAACCACTAAATATAATTCCCGACAAATCTGCACACTGAAACAAATTGAAACCATTCCCTGTGAAAAATACCTATGCTATACCGGCTTAGTGATGGCTGCAAAGAGCAATAGCATCCAATGTTAAGGAAAGTATTAGTATGTCCTCAAGAAAAGCAAATTTGAAAATTTAAGTGGAAAGGACAGCATTTCACTCAGAAACCCAGCCCTCTCTCTTCACAGGCTTTCCTCTCTTTCCCCAATTCCTGTCCTTTCTGTGGCCTCCCATCTTTAGGACAAATTACAACTGACCTCCAATGCATGCTCTTTCAACAGTCTGGATGCCTTAGAATTGGACTTCAGAACAGTATGTGTAAAAGAAATGGCATTCAGAGATGACAGAAGGGCCATGTGTCAATGTTCTTTTCTGTTCAACATCTCTGTGGCCTTCTTTGCAAGCTCAGGTGCTGTTGACAAATCTGCATCAGCACAATAATAATGATTCCTGTCTAAAAGAGCCTGATAATAGACTTGATTTGCTGCATAGCACAAGATAGCATACTGATAACTCTTGAACAGGATTGTCTTCTGTGGGTTTAGTGCTCCTCTGCTGTACTCCCTCTCCATAAAGCTCCAAAATCCAAACATGAAAACTCACTTTGGGCTACTCCTCAGGGCATGCACATCTTTTCCCCTGGGGCTTGTGTAGAAGTACATTGAAGCACAGAGCCAAAAAATATAAAGCAAAATTGGATTCCCAAATTCTCATTGGACATGAGGTCAAAGTCACACAAATAGCTTCTGCATATGTTGAGTGTATGCAACACTCAACAGAGCTCCGAGGAGCGTTATCATGCGTGCAAACTCTTGCACAGGCAAATCCTTCTACCGTCCACTGCACATCACAGCAGTGAAAGTGCAAGCGGGCTAGAAGTGCTTGTAATGTTCATGTTCCCATAGTACTTGGGGAATTTTAATGAATACATGTATAATTCATTTAAAAGGAGATAACTGACATGTGACATACCAGGAACTGTGACCTGTTCCATTGATGTTAATGATAACAGCCTCAGCCAACTGCCATGATGAACCTCCTTGAACCTTACAATGGCTCACATATTTTTCCACTGTTATAAATTTTTTATTCTACCTGATACAGTAATGAAATTGTCAAGATAATGAACGGAGTAATCATTTCACACAAATGGCTAACTTTAATTAAAAATCACAGTGTTGACTGTTAAAATATGGGGTAACAGACCATTGATCAGATTACAGAGTAGTGATAATTGAGATGTGGCTATAGACATAACGACCTGTGAACTCCACCTTATTGAAGGACATAATGTTTGCTGTCAGTAAGCAGTAGTCTCAACACATCATTAGCCCATATGTATGTAATTCTTTACTCAGCTGTTAAATCTGCAAGGACAAATATTACCTGTTATACCAACTCCAGTATAACAGTTGGAATTAATGAGGCAACTGCTAAGGCGAGGAGTGTCAATGTTTTAAAAATGTGGTTCCAAGAGTGAGGAATACAAACGAGTACTTGTTCTGCTTAGTATTCTGTTTGGTAATGAGGAATAGAAACTCCCTACCCTGTGGCATGTCATTTCTTGGCCTACCTAGGTGGGTAACACTCACTATGGAGGGGCTGCAGAAGCTGGATTTCTCTGATGAAAGTCTTAAATGTATACTATTCTGAGTGCAGGGATCAGTTTCATGTCTTGCAATTTTCTGTTCTTGCAAGTTCCATCACACTAACAGGCTTATAAACTCATCACATATCATGAAAGACAGAGCTGGATATTGCTTTTGACGAGTTCAGGGTTCTTCAATTAGAATAACGATTGCATCTCATTCTCTACTTCTGTTTTAGCAGGTGGAGAGCATACAGAAGAAGAAAAATAATCAAATTTGGCTTACAAATCAAAGTGATGAAGGTGATGCTGAAAGATCTGACAGGGTCTAGACCTGTTCACAGATGTGGATATACGTCTGGCCGCCTGTGAACATGGTGTGAAATGCCTGGGTTTTTATGAAACTCCACACTGACACTGTCTACTCAAAGCTCTGTTCTTTCATTTACTACTAGCAAAGAAATCATATCTTTACTCTCAGGTGCCTCTGCCTCCAGGTACATTTTGGCTAGATGATTACACTTGTCTGTTTGCAATGATACTTTAGAAAGCCACCCAGCTTTCACAGAGCAAGATACACTCACTGGTGCACAGCATAGCTGAGCTCTCTTTTTTTGTACTAGCTGCCAGTTTACTTTCAGCTGTAATTCAAGATTTTGAGATTTCTATGTGAAACTAAATCATCTTATGATTTTAGCCAAATTTATCTTAAGGTTGGATCTCTGAACGAGTATAAAATGTGTATTCATCACATGGAAAATCTGTGTCCCACTGGAGCTGAGGACAAATGGAAGTCACTAAGGACCAGACCATCAAAATTCATTTGTGCTAGACATACATACCAGGCCATATGGTAATCCACATCTCTATCTACTGTGATGGACACTTTGTTTAGTTGCTAATAAAGATCTATGTCCTGTGGAAAGGCCCTTATCTGGTGGTATGCATAAATGCACTCATAAGTTCTAAATAAAACATGCTATATTCATGAATCAAACCATTGTTTCTCAACAACTACTTTAAACTGAAATGCAAGATGACTGCAACCCACTTGTTTTGGAATTTTATTGATGGAATGTGTTTCCTTCTTATATGATGGGGAATGTTGATTCTACAAAATCAAAAAGTATCATAGGGAAAATTAAATCTCCAGCACTGCAGGGAGAAAGCTACAGGTAGAACTGCTGTTGGATCCTGCCAATCAGAGACATTTTGACCCTGACTGCTTCATCTCAACTAGTCTTGAGTAATAATTTTTCCAAGTATTACAACTTAAAAGCAGCAAGCCACACTAATATCTCTGCATTCAGGGACTCTAGGGCTTTGCCTTTTCCAGAGGAGTTTGAGATTTAGGGAGAAAAAGGAGCAAGTTGTTTCAAAATAGCATGAGACCAAGTTTTAAAGTACTATATTTTTGTGCAAAGTAGTAATTACCTCTTCTGCAAAATCATACTCCAAAACACTATTACAAAACTCCTTGCCCTAAAAAGAATCAATGCAGATGACATAGGATTATTCCAAACATTTAAAGAATATGGTCAGATCTGGCAACACGTGTATTTACACAGCATTTCTGTAGGTCAGTCTGTATTTCTCTAGGTCAGTCTCTACTGACTGGGTTGCTAGGAAACTACCATCCTTGAGTTTACCCTTCCTGTAAACTTTCCATTCTTTTGAGAAATCATACCAGGAGCTCAGGATAAATTATACATCACATTCTTTTAGAGGCCAGAAATAAGAAATCTTATCCAGTCGCATGATCAGAGATAAAAGACAAATACAGAACCTGGGAGGGCTAAACAAGCTGTTCTACCAGGATCCATCAATGCCTTTCAGAGATGGTGCCGTCTTTGTGCTGTTAGTACTTCCACAGAAGCAGAAGCAAGCAGTGGCAATAGTAAGAATTAAGAGTTTTCCTGATGAGTGGACATTAGTGTTTGGCCTCTTTGAAGCTGTATCCTTTATTCTCACAATCAAAATGGAGGGAAAAAAGAAAACTGGAGAGTAAGCGTGGCTGAGAATATGACAGATTGATATTAATGCTTGACATGATAAAGATCTGATACTTCTTATGCAGCCAACAAGAGACATTTTTGTGATGGGAAGTATCTAGGTGAACTTCAGTGAGACTAATTCACTTAGGCACCATCACATTGTAACAATCTAGTCATTAACAAGACGGATTTGAACCAACAACATAAAGATAAAAGATTCCATATCTATTACCTGTTAGAAATTTTTTAGAATTAGAAAATTCTTTTTTTTGTTTAAAAAAGTAGTCTCAGTAAAGCAAATGAGCTTTAAACACGTTTCAAGGTTGTTAAGTAGGCAAATATTGAATCAAGACCTACATCATTGCAGAAGATCTACTTTAATAGACAACCAATGTTTATCCACCTTCTGTTAAATGGTTAAAGAAACTTTACTTACCTTTAGCTTTAATAAACTGGATTTTGAGAGCAGAATTTCAATTAACATCATGCTTAAGTTTTAAAATGCGTAAAATATATTAGAAGTATAGTATGAGGCCAAGCAAACTAGAAATCAAACAAACCAAATCAAAACAAACTTTGTACTACATTTCGATTTACTTTAGGGTATTCAGTGTTTATTAGGTATACCTTAGTAACTTTCAACTAACGTGGATGTGAGTGGCAATAATAATAAGAAGAATAGTTATTTTGTATTGTTGTTGCTGTTTATATCTTCTGCTGTTTTAGTTATTTGTATCTTCAAAGAGCTGAGGTATTGGCAGCAGTTTTTTTCAGAAAGGACTAATTTTCCCTTTGAAATGAAATATGATACTAATATCATGCATGATAGCATGACATGCATTCATTTTGTGAATGCTATCTCTATTTAATAAATGTTATAAATTCAGCTTTAAAAAGTCAGATCTTAACAGCAACTCGTAAAGGCAAATCAATTTATTTTGAGTAGTAAAATTCAAACCTGTTTCAAGAGGTGAACTGAATAGGACCCAAGACATAATACTGTGTTATGCCTACAAAGAAAGTCTTTCAAAAGTGTCTGCCATATAGTAACATGAAGACATAACATTCTTTCCCTTGAGCAGCGTAACCAAATAACCTTCCTCTTTCTAAGCTCATTAACATCATCATCAACCTTTGTTAAGATAAAAAGTTTTACTGAGTCACACTCTGTTTATCTTAGCGGTTTCCCTCTGCTGAGTATAAATATATATAGCTTGAAGGCGAGAACTTTTTCTGATAAGAAATGTTTGTTTATTTTTATAGTTTCTTGTTGAATATTGGAAAGATATTTTAAGAGTATTTCCTTATTATGACTCATTAAATCTTTATGTTCCATTACACAATAATGAAACGCTTAACCTAACAGCAGTTAATATCATGAATGTCCATGACAAAATTTGCTCCATAATTTCACAAAATATAAAGCATGGTTAATGTCTGGTCAACAATTAGTTCACTCTCCCAGGAAATTCTCAGGTTATAAATTTCATCCATTATATTTTTTCTTTTAATATTACTGTTCTCTCTAGTACAGCATAGCTGTAGCTGCTTTTGAATTTGGAGAAATGTAACTTTGGTAGTGTTTGCTAAAAAGAATACAAGATCAAGTTGTGTCTTGAAGTGATCTGTCAGATGTCACATGCTGAGAAGAAAGGAAATCACACATAAAGCACAAGTTAATATTATCAGTCTACGCAGTACAACAAGGTCATTCTAATTAAATCAGTGGTCTACCTCTGCCAATAGATTTCTTAACATAAATGTTTTTCACTGCTTTTTTCACACTCTCCATGTCACATTTTTAAGTAAAACAAGCCTGCCGATATTTTTTTCAGCTCTCATAGATCTTCATTTAGCAAATGATCAAATTGTATAATCTTAATTGACTTTTTGCTCTGTTTCCATTTCACAGCAACCTGATGTCAGTTGTTCAACCCTGTTAGTTTTCAAATGCTATCAAATCTAACAGGCTGTCAAAACCATGTTGTCTTTGCATTGGGAAAGAGATTGTGAGTAAGCATGTGAAGGGAATGTTTTTAAAGGATTTGTCAAGTTATTTCCACAAAGAGAATCGCTCTGTTGGAGTCTGTACACCAGCCGAGGTTGTAGTGGGCTTCCCATGCCAGTGGAGCCACTGTGTCCAGTCCCAGCAGTGTGAGTTTTCATGCACAAAACTGGGATCTTGCCGGAGGACAAAGGCAACTCTTTTGGTTTAGCAATTGCATGCTTGTTCAGGAAACAAGATTGCATTCCTAATTCCACTGCAAAATTCGTATTCTAAACACATACACAAAAATCAAATCATTTAGTAGCTAATAGTTTAACTTGATGTGCGTATTTTCTGTGTTTTGAAGAACAGAATATTTAACCTTTCTGGCTCAAATACTCAGGGAAATTTAGAACCCAATTCCATATTCTCTGAGAATGAATATGTCTGAGAATCTTGATCCTATTGCGGCTCATGCCTCCACCTATAAATAGGAATGGCATTTTCCATTATCTGTCCTGCCTGTTTTGGGTATGACTTTGTGTAACATAAGGCAGATGTAAGCCGACTGCCTGTGCCCCAAGCACTGCAGAGTCCCTGTAATGGTAAGCTTCCAAGCAGGACCTCTCCTGGACATGTTCACAGGGGAATTAAACAGTGCTTTTGCCAAAACCTCACCTCTGTTCAGGATATAACCTGTAGAACACAATTGTTTACCTATTAAGTGCATTTACAAAATGGAGAATCTGATCAATACAGTAATTTGAATGTTAAAGCTGCATATTAAGTTTTCCTCATTGTCCTTAAAATATTAGTGTTCCCTTGAATTGGAAAAAAAGCAACAACAAAAAAAAGATTCTTGAGATTTTTGGCATTTCAACTTATAGTTTGGTTTGCCCCTGCAGAAATGTAACATTCTCTCGGCAAGGATTGCAGAAAGAGGGATTGCCTTTTATCAGACCAACTGACATCAATAAAAAATAACTAGATGAGTTTTTAAACATATATGCCCTTCTTCAGACCTACAGTCTATTTCTCCCTTTGATGACGATTTTTCCTTTACTGTTCAGTAAATACTCCTGAAATGTTCAGTATGTTCAGTAAATACTCCCGAAATTTCGGTAAGCAGACCAAGGAATCCTATGAGGTTCTGTACAACACATTCACTTAATTTTAACATCCCTGCAGTGCTCAGATACATCACAGTCAAAAAAAGCAACAAATCCTCTAGCTCAAACTCTTAATATTTGGGAGTTTGATCTTAATTTTCAATAGGTAAGCTTGGATTTCAAGTTAAGGTCATGTTATGAAAGTTTTTTTAAAATATACTTTGGAGAATATATGAGTTGACAGGAAAAATTACTCTGCAATGCCACTGTAGACAGCAGTCGAGGAATAGGATCTGGATGAGCAATCTTTTTTGCTTACTTATTTGCTTTTTTTTGTTGTTGTTGTTGTTTTTTTTTTTAAATCAGAGAGCAGAGCTCTGTTTCAGCAGAGCTGCAACATGGCTGTGCAAAGCTGAGTTGAGATGACTCATGTAATGTCACTAAAATATTTTATTTTCACATAAAACAAAGATTCATTCTCCTCCGTATATATAAAAAAACAGAAATGTTTTTTATGCTTAAAATATGATATAATATGACTAAATTATTCTCTGGCCAAATCAATGTTTAATGTCATTTAAGGTTTTGAGGGTTTTTGTTTTTTTCTTAACAAGTTCTACTTAATAAAACTTAAAATTATTAACTGGGCAAAAATTTTCTTAAGTCTGTGGAACAATTGCATTTCATTACCTGTGCATAAGACAAAATGCAAAGAATATGTTCAGCTTCTAAAGCAGCCAGAAGAATAGCTATATTTTCTTTATGTTTCAAGCTAGGTTAAAATATTAGACTCTGTAAAAAAAGCTAATATCTTTTGACATTTACAAAATATCTATATTAAACTGTAATACATATGTAACTTGGTTGTTACTACTGATTAAAATATTCATTCAAAATATTTTATTTACTATAAATAAACCTATTTTAACAAAATGAGATTACTTGTTCAATATATGCAACACATTCTACTGCTTTTAATGCCCACAGTCTATTTAGGTTCTTTGTCTCGGATGCAACCTTTGATCACTTGTACCACTGGGAAACGCAAGACCATGCTCATTTTATTGTCAGTATGAATTTATGTTTAACAATGTTCAATCCACCATATTTTACCTGCAAAAAATTTCAATTGAAATCAGAAAAGAAAAAAAAAGGCATGCTTAGAATAACTGGATCAGTATTTCTAGCTTTTCTTTGTTTCAGAAAAGCATAAAGAAATGAATAGGAGCATGGGAAAAGGCAGTTTTTGAAAGTTTAATGCCCTCTCACAAATGCAATTATTTTATCAATTACACTAAACACTAGATAACATCTAAAACATTCCCTAGGGCCATTCAATGCACTTTGCTGACTGCTCTGTCAGCAAATTCAGAAACCAATCAGGAAAACTTTTCTGAGGCTGACAGAATGTCCTATCATTTTCAAAGCATGTGAAAGCGGTTCTCCCTAACAGAATGTAAATTTTCAGCCAGTTTAACCTTTTCATTTGAAAAACAAAGACAGACCAAAGACAAGACTGTAATTCTGAACTAGTCTTCACTTATCTCATCTTAGAAAGGTGTCAGTTGATTACCTGTATTTGTGGTTTTGTCAGATCCCATCACAGAAGAAGATCAATGCTACTTGTTCTGTCCTGGATCTTTTGATGAGACAGTCTCATTCCTTGTAGCTCTGGAAACGTTTTGCATATTTAATAGTTTTGAACTTATTCATCACAAGAGATAAAACTGCTTGGCATTTTTTGACTTTTCTTTTTAAGCAGGGAATATTGGAATATATTGCGAGTTCATGTGGGGCATTCTCCTTTGGGTTAGATTTTCACTCTGCATACATTGGTACAGATAGCAATTAAAAGATTACAATTTTCTGCAGCTAATGATCTGATCTACAACACATAAAGCTATTCTTTATCGACTGCGTAAATTAATTTCATTATAGCTATTCTACTGTAGAAAGACTAAAATATTAAGAAAAGAGATGTGCTCTCTTTGTGTATTAATGTCAGTAACACTGAAATTTTTCATGCATTTCTAGATCCTACCTGTTCTGTAATACTGAATTCTTATAAATTGATTTTTCAAAGATTTGTGCTTTGTGAATGGATTAATCATAGATTTGTTGACTGGATCTATCAAAAACAAGGTATTTGGAAAGAAGGTGCCATCTGAAGTCAAACTATCATGCATGTTATTTTTCAGTTAGGACAAGTAATACTACAGGAGATCCAATTTGAGATGCCCGAGAAGAGATGGTAGAGAATTCCAGGTCTTACTCACAGAAGACTTTATAAAAGCACCATGAATTATTAAACAGATCATGTTACAAATAATTTGATATTCAACAATATGGTTATCTATCTCTGATATCTATAGTGATAAGGATCAGTAATATGCTGAACTGCAGAGCAGAAAGCTCCAGACTGCAAATCAGCAAGCGTTAAGGGAACATCACTCATTCATCCAAAACAACTTTTCCCAGCTCATCTCAAATCGCCTCACATGTACTAGGAACCAGGGAAATCAGCAAAAGGAAAAAGGGGCTGAAGGTTTTGGCCCAGTGATGTCCAGTGGAAGCTATACAATTACAAGCTATACGTTGACTCTGACTTCCTAGGAGTTATATTGCTGATGTCGTCTCTTCACAGTACTCATAACATCAAACTCTCTCTCCTGTAATGAACTATAGTTTTCCCACACACCCCACCCCAAACCACTATGCCGCACTAGAAATCTCTTGCCAAAGTGTATTTTGGAGATATATCTGGTTGAGAATCCTGCAGTGCTGAATGAGTGAATATGATGAATATGGTGGTAAAATGCCTCAGAAACTACAGATCCCAACAGAGGAGTAGAGCAGAGGCCTTTCCAGTGAAAAAAGTGTGAGACAATTCATACTATTGTCATTCCTTTGCTAAAATGCCTTTTTTAGTGCCTCTGTGGTTGCAATTTCCAGTGCCAGATCCAGAACAGCCAGCTGAATAGAGTTTGAAGATTTTCTTTGGATTAGGAAAGCATTACATTTATAATAAAAGTCCATTCATAATTGTAATTTCATAGAATACCATTTGCAAAAACTTTTGAACAGGCTGTGGTAGAGGTGCTAGTGGAGAAAATTGCTAATTCGTTTACAGTGAACACATTAGAAGGATAGGTTATGCAGGGGGACATGGAAACATTCTTTTTGTAAGAAAAACATCTGAAGGCTCCAAACTTTGCAGTGCCTTCTCTACAGCAAGCAAAAAAGGATCAAACAGGCCAAAGAAGTAGTAAAAAAAATTAGGATTAGAAGCTGTTATGGACAGGCTAGATGTAAGAAATGCTTACTAAGGTATTAGCTATTACAATGCAATTTAAAAAGATTACTGAAGCATCTATAAGAAGAAAAGATAAGTTGCTTTAAAGTCATGAGGTAACATTTTCAGGAGTGCCTGATGGAGTACTCAGGAAAGTTTGTATATCTTGGTGAGTCGAATTGCACTAAACTCCATCTGTAGTCAGGGTGTGAGAAAGAGTTTCTCCAGAAGGCAGTTCAGAGTGCCTAAGCTGGGTCTTGCTTTGAATCCCATCTAGAAGGGCCTGTTTTTCTCCATTGATGACTTTGGGAGCCTAGAACAACACTGAAGTAACTATATAGCCAGGCAGAATTATTCAATCAATTATTTTGTTTTCACAGAAAACATTCTTTCACTTTGTGATAAGGAAATATTTTTTCTAAACCATTCTCTTTTCAGGTATATTTAAAAAAAAAAAATCCTTTTAGTTTTTTTTTTTTCTTATGTGTGTGGAAGGGTTCTTTCTTTCTGTGAGTTGAAGGCAGAGTTAAGTATTGATATAATTTCTCAATCTTAAATTGATGATGTTCTGTATTAGAGAGAAGAACATATTGACACTGCATAGACTGTCACATTTATCTAAATGGTTAAGAGCCTATGGTGTGGTTAAGTGCCTTGTGGGTTTTTGCCCCTTACGCTATTAAAAGTCATTAAAGTATAATAAAAATCAGTTGGGGAGCAGTGGGAAAAGAATTTTTTTTTTGGTGTACTGTCTTCCTTCTTGGATACCTTCTGACACACTAGCAGCTATAGGAGATTTTGCGTCGCTCAGAATTCTAGCTAGCAGCATCTTAAAAGGTAAGAGAAAGGAAATTAAGACATTCAGGTCATTAAATTAGTGTCATTAAATACAAGAAATATAAAAAAAGAGAAGTCTAACTTTAAGAACGGAATGAATCAAGGAAACAAATGTTAAAAGATTGATCCAACATGTAACCTATTAAAAGTAATGACACTTTCATATCTAATAATGTTTAGTACAGAAGAATAAGAAATAATGACTGAGCTTCTAGAAAATAATATTAGCTTAATTTCTGCTAAAAGCGTTTAAATACTGTACTATAAAGTCTTTTGTTGGCCTCAGAATAGATTAAGTTAAAGTCAAACCCAATTATAAGGGAAATAATAAATTCTGCCTACAGTAACACTTTGCTTTTTCTGAAAGTATTTCAAAATTCAAGCAAAATTCATTGAATATTCAGGATGAAAAATTAAGTTTCAAGGCTATATTTTATAAAATGTTTTTGGGAAGGAAGTAATATTTGACTTTTATCAAACACAAAGTAGTTATTTGCTCAGAATATGGGATACCTGAATTTACTTCCTTGATTTTGTTGGATTTAAACTTGCCCTTCAGGTATAATGATCTCTGAATGTATAAAGACCACTCCCAAGAGTCTACAAAAGCAGGAAATAAAACTAAGCCTATTCAAGTAGGCTTAGTTATGCCATGCAACGAGGACTCGCATTCTCTGTGAGGCCAGCACACTGAAAAAAGCTCGAAACACGAGTCTGGGGTGTTCTGGAGTTGGGCGTAATCCTTTTGTCCTCCCAGGTTCACTAGCAAAACGTTCACTGGAAGAGAAACTGGAACAAGGGTCTTCTGTCACCTCATATAGTGCCTTTTGGGTCTTATTAGAGCCATCATACACTATATCAGATTGAGTCAATGATCAAGTGAATACAATTCTTTAATATATAAAAATAAATGCAACAATATTTCCAGTGAGAATGCTAATTCTTTAGCTACTATGTAGACTGACTCTGCTTTCTCTTGACAGGTTGGTAAAACCTCAAGCCTTTTACGAAGGCTCGAGACCATTTCTTTTTTCCTTCCAGGTCAAAAGGAATACTTTGCACCAAACATGAATTCCAGTTTTTCACTTTGGCGAGGCAGCTCCTTCCCCCGGACAAACCTGAAGTTTTTGAAGTTCGTGATAATTCTGAATTGGACCCCCTCATACCCCAATCAGTTATTCACACAGTCGTCCACTATAGTCAGTTGAATTGCATTCATTTTATGTTAATACAGCTTGAGAAGCTTCATTTAAGCCACTCCCAATTTATAGTGTTCAAAGGAAGAGAAGAGCCTTTAATTTTAAGCACCAGCAGAGACCCCTCTGTAGCTTTAAAATGTTGACTGTTTTATAGTGCCATCATCCAAGAATAGATGATGATGCTGCATCATTAGTAAAAAAGATTAAGTGATATTTATTTATACTAGACAGGAACATCGTGAAACTATCATCATGAAACTGTCCCTGAGAGTGCAAAACTGATACATGTGCAATAGTGGTTCATTCATTGTTCAGTGTAAAGATTTGTATTGATTTAGAGTCCTAGCCCCACTCCTGTCCTCAGGTATATCTACATTATTAAGCAAGGCTAATTTCATCAAATAAGAAGGAAGTTCTTCGTGCAGAAAACATAAAATTCAAGAAAGAATGAACGTCTCCTATAGATCAGAAGTGCAGTAGCTGTGTCCTTAAAATTAATGCCTTATGTATAATAAATAGGAGTATGCTTTCTAATCAAGGAAACAATCTAATTTGTAGTTCTTCATTTTACTCGATAATTGTGAACTCAGAGCACAGTTATTAGATTTGTTGTTAGATATTTCATTTATTCAGAGATGAAAAGATCTTTAGACAAATAATTTCCCTTACTTTTAAAGAAAAAAATGCTATCATGATAGAATTGAAAGAAATGATGAACAATTCAGGCAGTAATTCCAGTAGTTTCCTCCTCTCATATACTGAATATTCAAAAAGAAAATGTCACATTTCTTAAAAGGCGAAACAATTTTCAGAACTCTAAATGTCTTCTTAGTTTATCATAACAGTTACATTACTTTACATATGAAGAAATTTGCTAGACTATTAAAGGTAACAAGTTTCATGGACAGTCTGATTGCTTAAAACCTTTTTTGTAAATCAGAACTAATTTTACAGAGAATGTTAATGATGTAACTGGGAGAAAAAATGTTCCCTGTTTTATTTGTCGATAAAATTTCCAATTTTAACAAAAGTCATGTCAAAGTGTTTTACTACTTAGAAGCGTTTTTGTTTTATTTGAGATATTTACTGTTGGACTTCTTATCTTTCTTTTGTTAAATCACCATTATTCTTTTTATTGGAATTTTACTGGGGCAGATTTGCCAAATTCCATTGTATAGATATGGAAGAAGATATCACCATGCTGAATGTGAGGTTCCTTTATACCTGCTCTTACACTCCCAGCTGAGAAACATCCATGGAAGAAGCTTCATACCAGCAGTATGATACCCATACATAAATGAGATTGTGATATGAGGCATACGGAGGATATTTCTAAATGAAATATGCAGACCATATGTAGGCAGGAGGTGGCACAATGGCTGGCAGCTCTCCAGTTAAGAACAACCTTATGGATGAGCTGTTCTCATAATCAGGTTTATGAAAAATTACATGCTCCCGCCAGACTTTGCTGCTTAAGAATCAAGCAGTCTAAAAAACTGTGTCCAGTCAGACCTGGAGCAAATAATTATTCTCATTGATCTCTAATAGTAAGTCAATAAAATTGCTGTACCATTTTCTAAAATTGCTGCATCATTTTCTGATATTTGAAATGCCAAAAGATTGTTTATTTTCAGTTGTTGACATAATGAATAAACTGACAAAAATTGTGTCAGGTCAAACAAAGCTGAATATTTTGTTTATAGTGAAGTATTTAATTTCTTTTTGTAAGAGCTTTAATTCTTACTTTAAAGTTATGATTTTCAGAATCAAAATATCAATCAGAAAAAAAGAAAATTCCGTTTGAAAATGTAGAGACAGAATATTTCCTTTTTTTTTTTTTTTTTGATAATACTTTCCCAGGGCTTGCAAGTAGGTTCAGTCTCTGTAAAGTTACATTGTTCAGTAAATAAAATATCCACTAAAAATATAATGGCAGTCTGTCTCTACAAATGTACTTACAATAAAAAAAGGAGAAATATATTTGATGATGTACACTTTAACGTATATATCTCTGGTCAGAGACCTCAAAAGTACCATGTAATTCCCAACCACTATAGTAGCCCATATTTCTTCTTTTTTACATGAAAGCACGGGGAGTGACCCTGTGCAATGGGCTATCAGAAGACTATACCTTTAGGATGTCTTAAGATCCTTGCAGAAGTTCACAACTAAATACTGAACAAAAGGGTACCACAGAAAAAAGTATGTCTCAGCAGTTTGAATAGCTTCATAGCCTGCTATCTGAACGGAGCTCTTTTTCCCTGATGTTACACATGTAGACATCCCTTAATAATAGTCCTGATAAGGCTGACTCGCTAATTGCTCACTTTTGAGGACCTCCTAGGAAAGGCCAAACTCCTTCAGCATGAGCCGTATCCACCACTCCGGAGTGTCTTCATGCTCCAAAAACCAGGGTGTGACTAGCAAGCTTTTCTGAGAAGGCATTGGAGAAGGATGTGCTGTAAAATCTGTATCCAAGACTAAGGAGCAAAATATTTGCCTGTCCTTAATGTATGCCTTAAATGCAGCCAGCTAAACAACCGTCTCTTGAAGCAGGCAAAAGCCTTTTTTTTATTGTTTTACAAAACTGAAATACTAATTGCAAGAAAATAGGAAAGTAGTTCTTGCTGTGACAAGCCAGCTACTCTGTTTGTCCTACCGATAATAAATCCTCACAGTCAATAAATATTGCCAGCTCCAAGGACACTTTTATAGTGAAATATTGTTAGCTCTGAGAAAATGCCTTGTTGTGCATTGAAAACACTGAAGCTGTACAGCAAGACCAGAAAAAAAAACAGGTAGATTTCAGCTGGCTTCAACAACCTTTGCTAATACACTGTTTCAAAACCACTGCCTTTTATACAGCAGAGGCAGATGAAAAGTTCTGCCAAAGCAAAAGAAATAGATGATCAAATGTTGGAATAATTTGTTCATGTGTAAGCTGCTGATGCCTTGCAGCTCTGGTAAATAATGCAACCTTGTTTTAAAAAGCTTCTTTTCATGCTAGAGCTCAAGAATAAAACTGCTTTTTCTTCAAAACCTCAGTCATTTTTTGAATTTTCTCACACCCTGGGTACATAATTAAGAAACAGCATGCCCTGCTTTGCTTAAAAAGCATTTTTTTAACTTACAGGAAAATCAGAGTTTTGATATAAAATTCCAATTAATCTATATGACGATAGCATGGAACCAGGCAAGGTAAATTGGTTATGTCCTTTCTGTCTTTTGCTGTGACTACAAACACCAGTATTGGTCTTGCAAACTAAAAGTACCTGCTTAGACTTCAGCAGCTGGCAAGCAGGCGGTAATACCAAGGTACGATATTAAATGCAAGTCCTTGTTCCTTTACATGTTGCTATAAAATAAATCTTCCTTACATATCACTACTTCTGAACACTGATGAAATGAAACATGTCCTCACTTTCTTCTCTTACTGTATAACATTCATCTGGAATTTAACAAATTTAAAAAAAACATAAAAGTAAATCCAACAAAACTACTGTTGACTTTCATTTTAAGTTCCATGCATGATATTCAGTTCATTTTTTGTTCTTCTTACACTATTCTATGCACAATGAATCCTTTTAACTTCGCAAGTTCGAAGAGTGTTTCAGTGCAGAGATAGAATTAGATTCCAATGCATCCCTCTTTCCTGGCTCTCAAAATCTCAGTTTCTCAATTTTTAAAAGGTAGATCAAGAAAGAATAGCACAGTTTAAAGACAGAGGATAATAGAAATATATATACATATAATACACACACACACACACACACACACACACATATATATATTTATACTATTTTTAAACCTGCCATTGCTATAGATAAATTTGAAACTGAAATCTGGGATTGGAACTAATGAGGTAGATAGTAAAACTATAAAGTAATGCAGTGACACTCAACAAAGGGAGAGAACAAAAAGGTGACGATCACAGTTTTGCTTGCAGAGTTGTTTCCATATGTCTTAAAAGTCTAAAAGGATTTCAGAGGATTATCTTTGTCTAGATTGCTGTCAGTCCTATTAATCAGTCTTTATCGATTGTTTGGTCTTTTTGTCTTTTCAAGTTCAACAAAAAGTCTGTAATGTACTGCCCTTGAACACATAAATAAATCCCTTTGAATCACACATGGACTTAGACTATATGAAGGTATGATTTTTAATGTCTCTCATAACTCTGGATTGTGAAGGTATTTAAAAGCATTTTGAATAGGATGTCTCAATATATGCACCAAACTTCAGCCATTCATTATGTATGTACAAGGAGAAGAATTTTTAAGTATTCCACACCAGTTATTTGTAACAAGAATCCATGCTTACATGATTAAAGTGAAGGTCAGACTAACTAAAGGAAGACATAAGGTAACTATTCAGTAAATAGAGTGTTTTTCATCACTGTTCTATGTACTGACGTTCAGAGTTTCTCTGAAATATTAAGCCCACCAGCAAATGCCACTTAAGTAAAGAAAAAACAGAAAATCACATACAAATCAAGAGTAAAGTTAAAATATGGACTATCACTTTGATCCTCTCATGTTGTTAGTGTTATTTGCTTTTGTGGATTGATGGATTGCTTTATATATTTTTTCTTTTCTTTTTTTCTTTTTATTTTTTTTTGCTGAATGTCCACAAAAAATAATTGCAGAGATTTTTTTCATGCAAAATGTGAATGTGTTTTGGAAGACTTCCATATTTGCATGAAAATAGTGGTATTTTAGATAGATTAATCAATTAGAAAATGTTGCATGTCTTAGGTAACCAATTGCAAAGTCCAGATGGAAGTATTTGATTTTTAAACACCTGGATTGGCAAATTATTCTCAGTTCTGCTTTATTTATAAAATGATTATTGGAATCATTTTGATCCAGAAACAATTAATATTTTCTTATCTGTTTGCAAAGAAAACACATCTTATCAGAAGGATAAGTCCTTCAAAACTATGTTTTGGCTGTTGAGTTTATATGTGACTAAAAATTTAGATAAACACTGTTATATTAGCAGTGTTATACCATGAAGATTTGGTTATCCAGATCAAGTTGAGCAGTTCATAGGTTTCCTTTCTCAACATAGAAAAATAGGCACTTTCAGAAGTTTATTCTTCTGATTAATCTTTCAGCTATCTTAGTAAGCGATGACTCACCTCTGAAGGTGCCTACTTCTCTATGGGAGCCTTCAGGTTGATATCTAGGCTGATTTTTAGTTAGCATGTTGGAAAAGATGAATCCCATCCATGACACGTACTATTTTTCTCTAAGGAATTCTGTGTATTTTCCACTCTTCTGGTCTCTTACAACACATAAAAATATGCTGCAGCCATTCTCAGTCATAAAGACACTTCTTAATAACTGAGTCAAGTAAATCTACCCAGCAGACCTCTCAAAAAATTAGCAAGCTTCTGTAAAAGAAAAAAGAAATAACCTCCAATGAATAGATTCAATTCAAAAAACACCAAAAAAATATCTTGAAAAAATATAGCCTCATTTTATAGATAAGAAGATCCAGAAAGTCTGGTTCATAATGAAAGCTGAAGGTAATTCAGCTTTCAAATTCAAGATTGGACATTTTTAAATTATGGTAAATGAGCAGTGCTAAAATTTAAACACAACTCCCAAAGTCATGAAGCCAACGACAAAGTTTAAGCCCACAAAGTTATGATGAAACAAGTTACGATCCATATGCTCCTAGTGGTAGATGACATTTTAATGTTATTGCTTAATGATACATTTGATTTCATTTTATGTTGTTTCCCATAAAAGGGAGGAAATAGCACTAGAAAAATGACTATTTTCAATTTTTATATACTTCATGTATGCAAGTCCTGAAACCAAAATAGTACTACGCAAGAAGAAAATGTCTTTAAAGTAATAAAATACATGCTCCACAGGAGACTTATTGATCTTTAACAGTTCTCGAAGGGAACCCAATGGCTCATAACATTTTTAAAATAACAAGTGTGCATAAGAATTAAAGCTTAAAATAAAGGCATGGATGACTGAGACCTACCCCATATACACTCTTATTAAAATGTTAAGTTTAGATCTTACAAGATTGATAGGACCTCTTTCCAAAACAGGCACAGGGAGAGCCTCCAAATGTAATATCTACTTATATTACTACAATTAACAGGGCAGTAGTCATTATTGTACTTTCATCATCCTATGAAACTCTTCTAAAACTTGGAGTTTGATCTTTATCTGACATGTAGGTCAGTGCAACACATTTATACTAATATATTTTTAATGAGACTGTGTCCCAGATGGTTCAAATAAGGCATTTTAACTATGGGTAGTAGAAGCTTATGCTTTTGAGTAAATTCTTCATCCGGTGTTAAGATTTCTAGGGTATGATCATGATATTTATATTGCCGAAGTAATTAAAAACCTTTGGATCAGAGTTTTGTTCTGCACAGCATTGCTACTTTCTAGAGCAATTTTTAGAAAAACACAAAATGAAATCGAAATAAACCAAGAAACTGGAGGGAAAGGAAAAAAGAAGGGATAAGAGACATTTACCAGTGCATCCCATATAATTTTAGCCTTCTGCAGGAGGTGTCTCAATTAGGAGTACACTTGTCCAACCCACTGTAGGGAATGGAGGGACAGAGAAATGCCTCTGGAGGGCATTTTAGGAAATGTGCTTTTTAGGAAGACAGGCCAGGAAGGCGAGGTGGTGGAGTTGCTCTTTATGTGAGGGAGCAACTAGAATGTGTGGAGCTCTGCCTCGGGGTGGATGAAGAGCAAGTGGAGAGCCTATGGGTAAGGATTAAAGGGCAGGGTAACATGGGTGACACTGTTGTGACACTGTTGCGGGGGTCTACCTTCCACCTGACCAGGAGGAAGTCATCGATGAGGCCTTCTACAGACAGCTGGAAGTAGCGTCACGATCACAGGCCCTGGTTCTCATGGGAGACTTCAACCACCCTGACATCTGCTGGGAAGACAGCACAGCTAGGCACAAACAGTCAAAGAGGTTCCTGCAAAGCACTGATGATAATTTCTTGACTCAGGTGGTGGAGACGCCAACAAGGAGAGGTGCAATGCTAGACCTTGTACTAACGAACAAAGAAGGTGTAGTTGGAGAGGTGAAGGTTGGGGGCAGCCTTGGCTGCAGTGACCATGAGATGGTGGAGTTCAGGATCCTACGAGGAGGGAGCAGGGCAATGAGTAGGATTGCAACCCTGGACTTCAGGAGAGCTGACTTTGGCCTCTTGAGGGACCTACTTAGGGGAATCTCCTGGGGTAGGGCCCTAGAAGGAAGAGGGGTCCAAGAAAGCTGGTTAATATTCAAGCATCACTTCCTCCAGGCTCAGGATCAGTGCATCCCTCTGAGAAAGAAGTCCAGCAAAATGGGCAGGAGACCTGCATGGATGAGCAAGGAACTCCTGGCAAAACTCCTGGCAACAGAAGAAGGAAGTCTACAGAATGTGGAAAAGGGGACAGGCCACTTGGGAGGAATACAGGGACGTTGTCAGAGCGTGCAGGGATGCGACAAGGAAGGCTAAGGCCCATTTGGAACTAAATCTGGCAAGGGATGTCAAGGACAACAAGAAGGCCTTCTTCAAATACATCAATAGCAAAAGGAAGACTAGGGAAAACGTGGACCCGCTGCTGAATGGGGTGGGTGCCCTGGTGACGAAGGCTACAGAGAAGGCAGAGTTATTGAATGCCTTCTTTGCTTCAGTCTTCACTGCTAAGGCCAGTCCTGAGGAATTCCAGACCTTGGAGACAAGAGAGGAAGGCTGGAGAAAGGAAGACTCTCCCTTGGTTGAGGAGGATCGGGTTAGAGATCTTTTGTCCAAACTTGACATCCATAAATCCATGGGCCCCGATGGGATGCACCCCCGAGTGCTGAGGGAGCTGGCGGATATTATCGCTAGGCCACTCTCCATCATCTTGGAAAGGTCCTGGAGATCAGGAGAGGTGCCTGAGGACTGGAAGAAAGCCGATGTCACCCCAGTCTTCAAAAAGGGCAAGAAGGAGGAGCCAGGGAACTACAGGCCTGTCAGCCTCACCTCCATCCCTGGAAAGGTGATGGAACAGCTCCTCCTGGAGGTCATCACTAAGCATCTGGGGGACAAGAAGGTGATCAGGAGTAGTCAGCACGGATTCCCCAAAGGGAAATCATGCTTGACCAGCCTGATAGCCTTCTCTGACGGGATGACTGGCTGGGTAGATGAGGGCAGAGCAGTGGATGTTGTCTGCCTGGACTTCAGCAAGGCTTTGGACACTGTCTCCCGTCACATCCTCCTAGGTAAGCTCAGGAAGTGTGGGCTAGATGAGTGGACGGTGAGGTGGCTTGAGAACTGGCTGGATGGCTGAGCTCAGAGGGTTGTGGTAAATGGCGCAGAGTCAAGTTGGAGGCCTGTGGCTAGTGGTGTCCCCCAGGGGTCAGTCCTGGGTCCAGTCTTGTTCCGTGTATTCATCCATGGCCTGGAGGAAGGGACAGAGTGCACCCCCAGCACTGTTTGCTGATGATGCAAAACTAGGGGGAGTGGCTGACACACCAGAAGGCTGTGCTGCCATTCAGAGGGGCCTGGACAGGCTGGAGAGCTGGGCGGAGAGGAACCTCCTGAAGTTCAACCAAGGCAAGAGCAGGGTCCTGCACCTAGGGAGGAAGAACCCCATGCACCAGTACAGGCTGGGGGCTGACCCGTTGCAAAGTAGCTCTGCAGAGAAGGACCTGGGAGTGCTGGTGGACAACAAGTTAAGCATGAGGCAGCAGTGTGCCCTTGTGGCCAAGAAGGCCAATGGGATCCTGGGGTACATGAGGCAGAGTGTTGCCAGCAGGTGGAGGGAGGTGATCCTGCCCCTCTCCTCAGCCCTGGGGAGGCCTCACCTGGAGTACTGTGTCCAGTTCTGGGCTCCCCAGTACAAGAGAGACATGGCACTACTGGAGAGAGTCTAGCGGAGGGCTACCAAGATGATTAGAGGGCTGGAGCACTCTCCTATGAAGAAAGACTGCAAGAGCTGGGCCTGTTCAGCCTGGAGAAGAGAAGATTGAGAGGGGATCTCATCAACGTGTACAAGTATCTGAAGGGGGAGTGTCAAGAGGATGAGGCCAGCCTCTTCTCCGTGGTGCCCAGCGATAGGACAAGAGGCAATGAGCATAAACTGAACCACAGGAAGTTCCATCTGAACCGGAGAAAAAACTTCTTCACTGTGAGGGTGACAGAGCATTGGAACAGGTTGCCCAGAGAGGTAGTGAAGTCTCCTTCGCTGGAGATATTCAAAACCCGTCTGGATGTGATCCTGGGCAATATGCTCTAGGTGACCCTGCTTGAGCAGGGAGGTTGGACGAGATGATCTCCAGAGGTCCCTTCCAACCCAAACGATTCTGTGATTCTGTGATTTAGCTCACTTTAGAACAGGATTGCACTTTAAAGTCGTTTATCTTTGGCTATAAAGAAAGCTGAGGGCAACTACAGTCCTAATTTAGGTGTCTCGATTTGCATTAAATGGGAGGAAAGTTCCTAATCAGTTCCTGATGAACCATGCTTGGCGAAAGCATAAAGGAAGAGAAGTAGCCCACTGTTTTTCTCATTGGATGTTGCTGAGCAGAGTCAGACGGCACACCTGAAAAGAGCACAAGCCCCACTGACTCTATAAGAGGATTTATCACAGTTGCAGCACGGAGAATCCCCCGTAGGCACCAGATGGCAACTCTGAACCAGCACAGTGTGGCCATATGAGTTGAGCACAATGTTTTGGCATTACTGAAAGTCTTCATAACAGCTTTTTTTATAGAGAGCGATCTACACAAATTTTAACTCTGTTTAAGGAAGAACGAACTTTTTAATGTGCTTACTGGGGTGGCAGTGGTTTTATATCCTCCCCATTCTCCTCTTATTTTAATCCAAATTACTGGGTCCCTACCTAGAAAGCCTGGGGTAGGGTAATAAACGTGAACTTCCACCTAGCCTAATGTTAGTTTCTCTGTCAGCAGTTATTGATAACCACTATCATACTTAGCAGTCAAGTTAAGTTCAGAATTGATTTCAACACATCAGTTATCTCCATTCCTTTAAAAATTTCGTCCTTACTGGTTATCATACATTCTCAAACAGAAAGTATGGTTTATAAGACAGTTACAGATTCAAAAATATTTTCTTCATTTTCTAGAATGTCTTACCAATACTTTTCTTTTAACGGCAGGAAGAGGGAGGGAAAGGCTTCACAATTAAAATGCAAATTTGTTTTGCATTACTTTGAGAACTCCTTTTAGGAGTTTTAGGAAATGGTCAGATCAATTTTCAAGCTGAAGCATATACAATTATTTCAGCAAGCTGGAAACTGTCAGAATATAAGGGAAGCTAAATATAAAAGATGTAATAGTACTTAAAAAAAAAAAAAAGATTTGCTGGCATGCAGATGGAAAAAAAATCAAAAAAAATATGAAAGTTCCAGTGGTTATCACAAATTAAATTACAAAGTGAAGCACTTTGATAGTACTATTACTTTAATCAGATTCATTCCACTCCCCAAGTCTTTTCTTAAAGGACAAAACAGAAATAATTTAGCAACTTTTTTTCTGCCAAACTGCCCTCTGGTAGATGTCTGGCTTTGGGAAGAAAGTGTCACTTTTTGAGTCACTGTGCAAAGCCTGGGAAAGACATAGGCTGAAGGCACCAAAGATGACCAGTGGCAAATATAAGAAAGGAGAAGTAGCTTCCTAATTCATTATGTAATATTTATAGGAAGAGAAAAAATAGTTAAATTGCTAATGGCATAAAATTTCAAGATTCTGCATGATAACACATCCTTTGGTTTTGTTTATATTTTATCTTTTCCTTATTTATGATATGATCACACTGTGAGAGCCAAAAACATCAAAACTATGAGTAATATATTTGATAAGTGAACAGTCCATTACAAGCAATAATCTGTACTATGAATGCCAGCACCTTGGTAAACCACTGTTGGAAAATGACCTACAAAATTGCAGATGTGATGGTTATTTTCATTTCTTTTCAGAAATGTATCTTTTATTCTGGCTTAAGTTATCTCTTCCCATTCGTGTGACTACTTTCTGTACATTTCTATTTGCTGAAATAAATGTCATACAATTTTAGAGATTGTCTAGTGGCACAGGAAGTGCTTCTTATTTGGAAATAGAAAAATTAAAATTTAGATGACAAGTGATAGTAAAATTACACTATTGTTTTCTCTGCAATATTGTGAGTGGATATTAGAAAACTTATAAAAATAGACATATCTGTGGGCACATACTTTAGTGCTTTCCCATAGGAAAGATTGTAAAGAAATAGTTACATTTGTTTTCCTTAAAAAAAGGTTATCATAATGAATATGCTCCTGCAAACAAAGTTAGATTTTATTTGAGTCTTTAAGTTCCAGTTATGGGTGAGGTACAGGGTCAGTCAGGGACAGATGGCCCAGGACCACTGTGCCTGCCTTGCCAGGTGGGTGTTCAATTCACAGGATGACTCAGTGAACTTGAAATGTCATGCTGGAATTGAGCAAGAGAGATAGAAAACTATGCAAGACTTTAAAATTTATCAGTGGCATCTTAAATTAATCCTAGACCTACTTAGGAAGCTAGCAGACAACTCAGAACATAAGTGCTATCTATTCCTATTGACTTTTTTCATAAAGAAAGGGAGAGCTCAGAACTAAGAATATGTCAGCACAGCCTTTTGTTCTTGTCATTGTCAACTAAAAGCAGGTGACAGTTACGTAGGAGAAAACTAACATTTTATAATGGGTGATAACATTGTCTTAGAATAGGAAAAAAGACTTGTTTTGGCTTTGTTTTTTAGAATTATTTTTTCTTACAGTAAAATAAAAATGGAGTACAAAGCTAGCAGTAAAAAATAAAGGGAATTTTTCAAACATTCTGACAACACTAGCGTGAAGTGAAATACAAATGATCACAGTCAAGTCTGGATCATAACCAAACCGTCTCCACAGTCAGTTCAGTTTTGCAATCATTGTTAACTTATCACCTGATGAAATCAGCCAGATTTCTCTGTGTGTGTGTTTGATTGAATGTTATGACTCTTACATTTGCTATTCTAATTTTTTAATAAAAAAGTATATAAGTTCAAAATCCTACAAAGTGACCTAACCTGCTAATTCTCCTTCTTGGTAGTCCTGAAGTTCTCTCATATTGTCAGAGGGTAGGAATACGGACCTACCATAAAGAAGTATGAAAAAGAATATTAATATCACTCATGCCTATCTACCAACCTACCCATCATTGTTTTGGACTATATGAAATGTTTTCAAAATGAGATGCTTAAAACCTACTCATTCCATCCTTGTTTAGGCTGCTGACCAAGGACCTGCTATTCAGTAGTGTTATGCATCCAGCAGGCATCGGATTGCCAGAAATTACTCACAGTCCTGTACTCCAGCAGCTCCCTGTTCTAGTGGAAACTCATGACCGGGCCTCATACAAGTCCATACCTATGAATTTATAAGTCTAATTGTAAGCATGCACTTTGGAAAATCTAAACTTCATTTTATAACTAAATAAGTTTCTGCTTTTTGCTGTAAAAGTTGCTAGCATGTTTGACAGCTGTTGTTTTGTTTTTTGTTTTTTTTTTTCCTGTTACAGCTCTAATCACTATATTGAACAGAGCTGTGCCAGGTAAAAACATGTAGTTGTACTAAACTAAAACAAAGTAGAAGAGCAAGACAACCAAAACAGGACTCTCAGTGCTATTTGGGGAAAGCCATTAAGGTGTTTTCAGCTGAGCCTCAAATGGAACCATTAGCATTCTGGATTATGTATTTTCAAACGATTTTTGTCCTAAAAGGTCCCTTTTAGTGTTTCTGGAAGAAAACTACTATGATATTTTCAGGTATTTATTTTCAGGGCTTTCAAATTGTTAAACTACAGATAGTCCATCCTCCTTCTATATATAAAAAAAAAAAAAAAGATAAGCAAGACAAAACAGCAAATCCACTTAGTGAACCTATGTGTCTAAGTGACCACGAAAAAAAATCTTTGTCAGAGTGAGTCACATCACTTTAAAATTTCAAGCTGAAATTGATGTTCCATACACAAGGGAAACAGAAGAAAGAAAAAATACTAAATAAAATTGCAGGCAGTGATATTGTTGGTCATGGAGAGCATTGTTCAAAAGAAAATGCTTTTTTCCTCCTTTTTTCCCTCTTGACTAGATTACAGTGGTGATCTAGCATGAAATGATCAACAAGGTGGCTTAAGAAAAGTGGAAAAAAGGTTTAAAACCCTGTTCATTTTTTGTTTTCACTCTCTAGTTTTCACTGTTACAAACACGAAGTGTTCAGCCTTTTTTTTTTTTTATCTCTTTCCTTTACAGGCGAGATTGATTTTTCGCCTTTATAATAATAGGATAAGTGCAAAGAATTTAATAAGATGTTTCATCAGTTTGTATAAAGTAAACAGCTTCCACAATTTGTTGGGCACAGGTAGGTGAGAACGGCCTTTTTGTTTGTTTCTTTTTTGTCAGATGATGTTTTGGTTAAAGACATTCTCCACTTCATCAAAGTAATACTTCAGACACCTGGCCTGATTTCCAAAATGATTAAGAAGCAGAGGAGCTGCAGCATGCCTCACACCTAAAAATATGGTTTAGTCCAAGAGCAAAGCAAGACCAAATATTGCCCTTGCTAAATATAGCCTAGTGGACAGACTACTATCACACATAGTATATGTCTTTTCTGTTTGCAGTGAAGTGGATATGAAATGTACCTCTGAATTTTATGACAGCAGGATTGTGCCCAGTGTCACAGATTCCTTGCGATCTACAGAACATTTTCAGCAAGACTGAGTAAAGTGTCAAACCATTCTGTGTCTGCATCCAGTAATGTTATTTTATTGTAGTAATGAATGCATAGAGATTTGATCACTGTTTGGTTACAGTTACCTATTTCAGTCACCTTGGCTCCAAGCCACGTTCGTAACCATGAACTGGAAAGCATCCATTAATTTCAGAATCTACAAATTGCTGTAAATTACTATTTCCCCACTGTTTCTGACAACCTTGCAGTCCTCAGTAAGAACCTGAAAGGAAGAGCCAGATATGGTGGCTATTTATCTCCAGCTTCTGATGTTGAGGGGAAAGCCAAGGCCCAGTCACTTCTGGCCTCAGAAACAGTTCTTCAAGGAGAAGCATGTGAAGGGCCAAAGAGTGAACTTCTGAAATGTAAGTGTAAAGTATAGCTGGTATATCCATGCAGCAAATTGAACATGGAAGCTTGAGCCTTGAAGCCTGATTCTCATAGATTTATAGCAACAGAGTAATCATTTTTCAGAGGGTAGATGGATTGACGTGTACCACCCAGGTGGAGAGCTCTGAGAACTCCAATGTCAAAATTTTGCTTCTGTTAAGTAAATAGCACAATTTATGTCAATTTCATTGGAGTGGGAAGGAAACTGCAAGATCTGCATTTCATACGATACTGGTAACTCACTTTTTAAACCTTAAATTAGTAGGAATGACTCTAAGGATGCCATTGAGCATAATGACACCTAAATAAGCTCACTAAAATTTAGCACTGAGTGTGCTTTTGAAGCAAATCTCCTCCATGTTCCCACCTAGTGCTCCTTGGTTAGCACTGTGGAGTGGTCCTGGAGTGTGAACTGGATTCTTTTCAAATACAAGTAGGAAGATGTACTTCAGGAGTGTATCTAAAACACTCTAAACTACTAACAGAAGATGAGGCCGTGGAACGAGATTGGAACTAGTCAGCAGCAATCACCCCGAAATATAACATTGGTATTAGGTCCTCCACACCAACCATTTTGTTCCTAGGATCTGCTGCCGTGGCACAGCATCGCTTGCTAATGCAGACAGTCTTGAGGTCCTGACAAGTACTAACACAGAACAAAGGAGGTCTGATTCTGGTCGTAAAGTTCCAGGTAGCTTGAACAGATCACTAAACACCCCCTGTTCATCCCCTCATCATCCAATACTATAAAGGATCACTTACGGGAAACATACATAACCATATGTAAGCACTAGGTAACTTTATCACATATTTTTACTCTTTCCTTTTGTCTACATGTTGCCTTTTTTTCCCGGCTTTTTCATGTAACTATTAACACCTATTAAACAAAATCATTAAAACAAACAATTATAGAATTGTGTTCTCTTTCATACTTCAGTATTCTTTCTCTAAAAGGATCTTATGTCAAGAGAATAGAAACAGGAGTGGTAAAAATGAATTGAGCAGGTACATGCATAAGAGAGCTTTCTTCTCCCATGCTGCTTAATAGTTATAAGTCTAAGTCTATAGTCTATAGTCTTATAGTCTATAAGTCTAGGTTTATTTGTCCTCTTGTCCATTATTATAACTAAAATGCAAAAGAAGTATATTCTCCTCTCAGATAAATGTAAATAGCTCCTGCTGCTAGAGAGGAGACTCACAGAAAGCAGAATTAGGCCCCCGACTGACTCCGGATAATAGGCTGTTGTAGAAATAAGCTTAAAGAAATGTAATCACATGCAAAGTGCTGTCATTCATTAATCTGAGGTTATACTATTAATGACATTTCTTTCTTGATATTCACATGCAAATAAGCAAATTGCATTTGTCACTTTAGTCAATAATTATTGCTAAACACCAGTTGTGACTGTATTAGCTTTATACTTAAAAACTCATAAAGTGTTGGATAAAATTTTAGGAAAGCCTGTTGTATCAGTATTAATATTCATTACAATAATTAATACCTTCTATGTTGCCATTGTATTAAGAGGTACATCAGCTGAGACAATAGGCACACAGAACTAAAGCAGCATACTTTATGATTGGAATATATTACAAAATCACAAAAGTGCCTAAACCCTCAATTTTGAATCCAAAACTGAATGTTCTCCCATTTTGAAACATTTTACTCTTCTGCTACTATATGAAATGTTTTCCCCAGTGATGTAGAGTGAAAGGACTGCATAAAGCTCTTCACTAGGACTGAAATATCTAATCTTTCTAAGAAGATTGTTCTTAAGGTTTTAGAGTTTGCTACCAGATGTTCCATACAAGTTCCTTCATAGATATGAGTGAAATATTTTAGGTCAAAAGGATAATAATGGATATGGATTCTGAGACCTAGACTAGACCTTATTTAGACCAGATTTTAGTCCTACAAATGGGATCCATACTTGAATTTTGAAAAAGAATTTTGAAATGTTTGAATGCTAACACATAGATGTGTATATGTTCTGTATTGCCTATTCAGGGTGAAAACTGGCTGATATCCTCAAAGTTAATGATTTATTTGTCTCTCTTGCCATTATGTCATACTTGGGTCTAGTGGTGAAGAAGTGGTGGTTATAGAAAGTTACACAGGAAGAAGGAGTTATGAGTGACTACCTGCATTCTACCATACATGTCACCCATTTCTGTTTAAATGGCTACAGGGCAAAGAATAACTGTTAGTGCAGTTGAACAGAATATTTTGACAGAGATTCAGATATCTATCCTCGGAGATGTACAAGTAAAGCAGATGGTATTTCATAACTGACTTCAAAAATAGCACACTAATTCAAAGAGAAACAACAGGGGGTGATAGCACTTATTCTTTGACTCTGTAGTTCTGCTAATATATAAAAAACTTACTCAGAAATACTCATCATCCTTGTGCTATAAATAACGTACTACTAAGGATATCAGATGTTTTCCGTGTTACTGTTCAATTGAAACAAATTCTTACCTACACTATATCAAAGCACACGGAGAAAGGATAAATCCTCCCTTTCACAGATGCTCACAGTACTTGGACTTCTCAAATGTACAGGTTCAGAGGAATGGGCAGCAACAAGATTCTTCCCAAATTCTTTAGGTTTTCTAGGAACCCATTAATAAGTAAGGTCTTTTAATGTCAGTACTTCACATTGCTAATGCTCATATTGATATCCACTTCAATATCTTTCTCAGTATCACATAAGAACATAATGGTAAGATTGATACTTTTTCATTTTGAAATTTATGAGATCTGGTTGGTTTTCTGAAATGGTTACATCAGTAAATGTATTCTCATTGTACTCGATTCTTAGTAAGCTAGCAGCTATTAGGAATGTGTTTTCATGTGTTTCAGTGGTAGGTCCATCTTAAGTAGCCTTGCCCTTTACTGCCCTTGGTCTTTTGTTCTTCCTCCTTTGTAACCCCTGAGACATGAAGGCATAACTGACTACAAAAATACACACAATTTTAAATGGTACTGCTCTAAAATTAAACATTCTGTATAATAATTAACCTTGGTCAGCACCCAGCCTAGTCCATACCACAATCCCTCAAAGAGTTGTACCATCACAGATGAAACGGCAGCAGTGGGATTTAGGAATTCAGAAGCAGGGAGCGGTATCTGAGAAAGCTGGCACCGCTGCGAAAAGAAGTACCATGGCCTAAGGCTCACGATACATATCTCTGAGGAACAGTATACTTGAGAGTAATTTAAATGGAAGTACCATAGACCAATGGGATGGCTTCAGCTGGAGGAAAAAAGTAATACTCAGATTGTCAGCAGGATCTCATCAGGCAATGAAAAATGACAGCAAAAAGACAGAAGGCAAAAAGAGATTTGCCTACTGAGTTGCCAGGTTGATTTTTTATAGCCAAATCTGAAAAAGATGTCAGAGGAGTCTGCTTCAGGAAACGGAAGAGACTTCAGAGCCGGGAAGATATAACAGAGCTATCAAGCTTCCTGCAGGGTCATAGGGAGAAGTCTGCAGACAGTGTACTTGAACAACAGGGAGACACCTCTGGTCCCAATATGCGGATCATATACCTGCTAGGCAGAGGCACTATACTCGATGACTCTGTCTGAATTTTCTATCCATGCAAGACATGACACAAATATCTACATGGAGTAGGACAGCCTTCTCTCCACTTCTTCCTCCAAAACTCTGGAGTTTCCAGGGCACACCAACATGTCCTGGGGTCTCCTTGCCATCTGCCAAAGGGCCTAAACTCTACTCACTTGGCAAAGGGATAGCCCAGAGTCAGCGCAGCTAACCAGCAGCACACAGGGACGTAACACATGACTGTGAATTCTAGCTCTAGTTCACGTTAATGTTTGTGCACACGCATGCACGTATATATGCACATGCAATAAGAATCTAAGATAGAACTGCTGTCTAAGACAAAACACTTTTGTTAGTCATTCAAGCATTCTTTTCGCAAATACAGACCTTTGGCAAAGAATGAGCCCTTTCAGCCTAGAGAATATCACTTCTAGACTCTCTAGAAGAGCTATTCAAAGGTGAAAAGATTTCTGAATTCCTATTTAGAAACCAAGAATTTTAAAAGGTAGCCAGATTTAGGTTTCTACCACCCTGAGAGAAGAAAGACTAGCAGTGCCAAGAGAACCTCCTTTCACCCCCAGAAAGAAACCTGCTAAAGCAGGTTTTTTTGCAACCCATTTAAGAAAAGATAAGTTCAAATTCAGCTTTCAAGTCAATAACCATCAGGCATCAAGGCAGCTAATCTGGAAGAAACGTGGAAAAACCTACTACCCAAAAGAGAAACCTCAAAATTGCACTCTTGGATCTGTAATTTTTCAGCTCTTTGTGAATAGGTGTCTATAAAACTAAACTTCAAGCATATCTTTCAAGCATATCTTTCAGGCATATCTTTCTCTGATCCTACTTACTTGCTGGCTTTGGAGAAGATCCACAGAATCGATTAATTGATTATTGATCACTGGCCAAAAACCTTTTCTCAAACTTTTTTCCCCACAGAATACACTAGAAAACATTTTGATTATCCATCTCTGTAGCATCTGAATATTCCTGCTATTGAATTCGTCTCAAATATGATAGCCATTCTCATAACATTCTGTGTACGGAAAAATTGAAGGAATGGGAGGAATAATGCCTCCCAGGGTATCTAGACCAGCTGCTAATGGCACTCAAGGAACCTTCTCCCATTATTTCTGTATCTTCTATGACCATTGAGTACTCCAATATGCTAAATCTGAGACATCTGGAAATGCATATGATACAAGAAGATCCTGTGCAGCTTCTGTGATAGATTCTTTAATGAATCTGTCTCAGATGTGGCAGAGCCATATACTTTTAGAAAGCTCCCACAAAACATTCTTCACAATATTCAGGGTATGATGAAGAGATTACTACACTTTGCAGGTTTTTCTGGAAAGAAAAAAGGAGAAAATCCAGCAAACAGATGTTATGCCTTCTTTTATTCAATTTTGACAATTTTGAAAGAGAGGCTACCAGCACTGAAGGTTCATGACATAGCAGTAAAAACTGTACAATGAAACAGCATAAGATGAGCATGATGGAGAATCCAGCTCTCTCTGTGACAGTCCTTCAGATTAGAAACTATAAGATTCATATTCTTGAAATATCATAATTTCCTGTTTTTCAGTGTGATATGGGTGGTCTTGAGTTGCGAAGCCTTTGAGTCATTACTGATACAGATATGTTATAGATAAAGACTGGGATTTAGATTAACTTTGTACTTAGTAAAATTATTTGTATAACTTTACAGTTTTAAAATTAAATCATTGTAATCAATTTGTAAATTAGTTTCTCTATAGTTGATTCAGAACTAATGAGAATGCAGTGTGATTTTATTGATCTGCAAATAGAATGCCCTGGACAGTTCAGTTCCAATCCTGAACATCAAAATAAAAATTAGTGTGGGAGTCCTCATCTCACACTATATGGCCATAAATTTCCTGCTAATTATACAGTTAGTAAGGGAATAGACATTTAAATAATATGAACTTAATAAAATCTAAGTATAATGACTTACATCTAATTTATTTACGCTTTAATCACAGATACCAGAGAGTAGTGTCCAAACCTCCAGAGTTTCTTTATATGCAACACAAGAAATATTCTGAAAAAATGGATAACACTGTGGTGTTTCATGGAAGCTTTTTAAAGAAAAAAAAAATCCCTCATAAGTGCAAGCCCAGATGAGACCTCGGAGATGTCTTTTTGCAACACGTAACAAATGGTATAAAGTCTATTTTGGTCTAATCAACTAAGACCAGCATGACAACATGTATTCGGATGGACATACAAAGCCGGTGCCAATCTCAATGTAAGTTCTTTTCTCAGTAACCCTTCTGAGCACTTCGTGCCTTTACAAAAGAAGGCATGCACCACGGTTTGGGAAACATTTTTTAACATGAAACCACTAAAATACAATACCTAAGAGAGCTGATAGTTTCTAAAGGCCTCCTAAAGACATAGAAATTTATATTTCTGATAGATTGATTTAAAAAGGGGATCAGTTCAGATAATTAAGCCTGCTATGCTTAGGCAGTATGCATTTTGTGTTAGTTTACAAATTGTGCATACAGGCAGTACAAATAATAAAAGATTATCTTGACAGGTTCAATGTTATTTCATATTACTGGGAAAATGCTTGCATGCATTGACAATTTGATGTGCCTTAGGAAGAATATTTGTTTTGAGAAAGATAATGGTACAGTGATCATCTTGTTTCCCTTCAGATTTCTCCTCACTTTAACATTGATAACAAGAAAATCCAAAATTTGATTTAGACTTATAGTAACCAGTGATTAAGTGTGATATGAATAGCATCAGTGTAAGCTACTTATATAGCTATACAGTATACAATAAGGAAGGATAACCTCTACGTATATTTAATTTGCATGCCCAAGTTTTTCCTAAAAAAAAGACTTTACATCTGTCAGGATAACTATTGCTGCAGAGAAATTGATAATTTTAGGGGAAAAAACATTTTAGTGAACTTGTGCTGTGTCTTTTTTTGAGAAGCATGGTAACATACAGAAAACAAAATCATAACCTTTTAGCCTTTTTATCAATGTATAATTTGTTATACACGAAAAGACAAAGTCTTAAAAGGAAAACCCCTCCCAGAAGTTGAAAATTATCTAACTCATGTAATTGTAGACAGCTACACTGGAGATGTCTACAGCTGATTTAGCTATCAAAACTTTTTCAAATGAGTGCAGAGAATCAGCACTTCTGTGGCAAAATTCACGACTTCCTAAAGTAATATTACTTTAGCATGAACTGAATTGTGCTCTAGTAGTGCCAGTTTTGTCCCACAGCATAGAAAGGTGAGCTAGACAAATAGTTCCAATACAGATGTCTACATCCTGGGCATCTGAAATAGTGAATTTGTGTAAATTAACTGTATGATGTGTGACACTGCTGGGAATTCACATATACACAGTAAAGCCATCCAGTGACTTCCAGAAGCTCCAAATAGGCTGTTAGTTGCCTTGAAATCTGGATACTTGGAAAACTGTATTCATATTCCACCTGCATAAGCCAATATTCAAAAACAAACAAACAAACAAAACAAAACAAAACAAAACAAATACAAATATATAACCTGAGAAATCCAGCTGTATGGTAGCCACGGTTTGTGACAGTGATAATCCTGAGCTCAAACATAATGTTATTTACAATGAAAATAGCTGCAGAAATTTTGCCAGAAAAAAAGGATGCTTAAAATCTTTAAACAGTTAATAAAAAATCCTTTCCTGTCACCCAGAGGAGGAGAAAACAGGTGCTAAAGCATCCAAGACTATTCCATAGACTGTATTACATTTACATTGGTATTAAGTACCAGACAATAACACTTAAATATGTTTCTAGCGTTGACGTGAATTACTGCACAATGGATACAGTCGGAAGGGGTGATGTTCTTTCTATAAATCATGACTGTTTCTGCCTCCTCACAGCAAATATCACTTACCCAATAGAAAAAAATAGTAGTGACTAGGGGATTTTAATAGTCTTTTTGTTCCTTTTTCACAAAAAATGAATGCAAAAGATTTGATGTTTTCTTTTCAAAGTAGTTCAATATCCCTGTATTAAAATATTTAGTTATTTGTGCTGACTCAGAAAAAAAACCTCAAACTATTTAATTCTGGGTCAAGTCAGATTAATGTTAATCTCTGCGCTTGATTGCCATCAATTATCATTTCTTGTGGAAAATGTAAGTGATTTCAGATTATATTGACATAGATTTTACCTATATTTTTATTATATCTGTCCATAACCATTACTTTTCTATTATTATTATTTTAGATCTTTGATTAAAAGCAAAAGTCACATCTCTGTTGCTTGTTAGTTACACAGTAGAAATAAAATTTAGTTACATTTTCATAACTGCAAGAACTAAAACAACTAACTCACCATTTATTCTGCTTTTACAGTAAGTAGCAGTTAAAAGGCTCTTGGAGTTAACACTGCTGGTTTCTACTGCTTTTTCAAGTATGGCCTTGGGCATATCACTTCTCTTCCCTAAGCCTTCCAATCTCCACACAGAAAAAGGAGCTAATAATATTTACCTACCTTGGAGGTGGTATTAGGCTTACTTCATTACTGTTTATGAATGCACTGATGAGCATCTAGTTTCCACAACACACTAATGGATTAGCTCCTATTTGACACACTGTATGAGTTCAAGCCTCATATGATATTTTCACTTAACTGGAGCTAAGTAACTGTGTCTCCCAGCTGCAAAATGTCAGGAAAGACTTTCCTTTTAATTTTCAGCCTGCAAGAAAAATATGAACTTTGAATGGATGTCTCTCAAACAAATGTTGTTCCTAACAAATAATTCATGAATTTTTCTACTTGCTGATCCTCACAAACAAATAGCTCTTACATCCTCACTTTTATGAAGTTCAGCATTATTCATACTATAAACCATGTCAAACAGAGTAAATGAAACATATAGTTGTGCCAACGAGTACAGACTGGCTGCTTGACACGAAGAGATAAGGATACAAAAAAAGCAAATTTTATGGAGGCAAAACTGTAATTCACAAACTAATCATCTCCTGTCTCCCAAAAATAAAAAAATATAATACCAGTACTTTGCAATTGTCAGAGACACCGTCCTACATCATTTGGTTGGGATTTTGTGTGCTTTCTGGTTATAATGCTATAACACGACACAAAACTGAAAGAGTGACGCAGCCACCCCATAAGGACCTAGAGAGAGATGATACTCACCTACGTGCAAGGACTTGAAATGAGAGGGCAATGTGGAGGGAGCTATTCCAAATTCAGTAGGAAGGAAGATCTTACTGGAGATAGAAGTTCCCAGAGGTAGCACATTTCTTTTAAAGTGATGATACCATGCTCTATATTCTGAATCCAAGGTGATTTGAGCCCTTGAGAGCTCTGGAATGTAATGGCAGCCAGGAGTCTATAATTAGAGAAAACTGAGATTTTAGAGAGGCTGCTGAGCACTAGCAGACTCTCTCTCAAACTTGCAAGGTGTCAGCAGACAGCTGCTCTGAGTGTGGCTCCTAGCTAACAGGTCCATGAGCGCCAGTGCTTCCAGGGAAGCTCTGAGCTCAGCTGGAGATGAGCAAAATTGCAAGATCAGTAAGAAAGCCCTTTCCTCTATGAGGAATAAAACTGCCCAGTCTTTGCTGACCTCAAAACTTTGTATATATATCTATGGATCTATAATCCAGTAATTTCTGATTGTCCTAGCTAATAAGTCAAAAATTCCTGTCTTGTCACTAGTGGAAACAGTAATTTGGGAGTCAGCCACCGTCACTGCATTTACGGATCCTCAGAGGGCACTGTGGTTGACAGTAAATTCCTGCAAATTCCAAATAGAAATGTCTATCTGAGAATAAACATGTAAAGATTTAATCACTGAGTTTAGACAGAAGTCCTCATATTCCTTCACAAAGCAAATAGCTGGAGAATCAAGAGATAAAGCGATAGTCTTGGCTCTGTTAATTCCTCTATGGGTATAACAGTTTATTGGCAGTCATTGTCCACTGAGTAGCTTCATCCCCATATCAAATTAGAGGAGGGAGACAAATATATTTTAGAGGTATGTAACAAGGCCATGAGGCCTGCAGGTGGGCATTTGCTACGAAATGATCCATGTAATAGTTGTGAGCACTCAATCAACCTTATGCAGACAGCAGCAGGCACACAGCAAAGCCCTCTCAGCTCCTGGGTGTGTATGCAGATATCTACCAGCGGTAGTCCCAGGCTTTGCTCAAGACTACTCCAGACTCATCTACTTTCTACAAGTACGGACCCAAGCTTGGCCAGAACACGTTCGTACCAGTATTGTCAGTGTATTGGTGACCTGCCAGGCAAACTCAAGCTGGTTACCTCCAGAGAGTCAACAAGAAAGTGATGAGGTTAGAAGACCAGCAGGGTGTAGACACACTGCACATGTGGCTGCTCCTCTGGCTAGTGCTACCTTGGGGTATGGTCATGTACCTGAGCTGTGTTCTTCAGTTCATACTTGTTGAAATCCCATACCTTGGGTTTCGGTTTGGTTTGTTTGCTTGAGGGTTTTTTTTTTTTTTTTCAACTGAGCAAGCTCTATTCCTCCATGGTTTTTCTCCATGTGTTGTAGGAGAATATATCTGTCTTTCTCTGTTTCATCTAGTATTGGGAATCACAGGACGATTACCAGCACTTGAATAATTTAGCCTAGGTCCTCACTACAGTTTAGGCAGTGTGGATTAATTGTAATACGGGTTTCAGCCTACTGAAACATCAGCCGGGGTGGCGCTCTGGTCAGAAGCACCTGCAGTGAACAGGACAGGAATTAGCAGTAATTTTTGAACAAGAATACAGATTTACTCTGAAGTAAAGACCTTCTCAAAAGACAGCTATAGCGACTTTATTTTGGGGGCAGAGGGTAGGTAACATGGCTCCCTGAAACTAATGTGTTATGAAGGATGGTTGTATCAGGGAAGGAAAAAGTTACTCAGTGTCTCTCCTTCAGCTCCTTTTTCCTAAGCTCTATTACACTCAAAGTCTTAGTTCTGTGAGAAAGGGAATGAACCATATATACAGAATCACGAATGTATAATTTATCCAAGTAATGCTTTAACCATGCAGTAGTCCAGACTGTTAGCCCAGTCATAATACTGCACACTTGTAGTTCAAACTAATTCAGAAAACCTAAATAATATATCTAAAGCAGTTGTGTAAATTAAAAAAAAAAATCTGAGTAACTACCCCTTTTCCAGTCATCCTCTGGCTCCTAAACTTGATCATTTCAGCCTATCTAAAGAGGAATGGGGGAGGTTTACAACCAGTCAGCAGCATCCCAGGGGCTTCACCTCAGGATCATGGTGCCCGGCGAGGGCTGAGCGCGGCCCCTGCAGCCCGGGCTGGTGGTGGTGCCGCAGCGAGGCCCGGGGTTCGCCAGACCCTTGCGGCGGGCGGCGCTGGCAGAGCTCCAGCTGCCGCCGGGGAGGCGACGGGCGCTGGGCCGCGAGGCCGGGGCGAGCTCCCAGCCCCTGCCGGTGGAGAGCTTGTGGCCCTTCGTTAGCGATGGCCAAGCTGTTGCTGTCATCACTGGAAAGCTGTTTGATAACGGTTGATTCTGCTCTACCATAACCACTCTCAGAGTGATGCACAGAGTACAGCGGTGGAAATTTGAGCCTAGCCTGCCTTTTTTATTATTTTTTTTTATTTGTATATATATCCAAAAAGAAGCAGGCAGCTTTAAGAAAACAGGTTTAAATTTTTCAACGAGGAAGACCGAGTTCATCAAAGCACTGTGTTTTCCTCAGTTTCCCATCTGGTACATGGATTTCTGTGAAGGAAGACCTCTTTATAAATCTCTCCAAAAGAATACATTTTCTACCACCAATAATGTAATGTTTTTGCATTGACCTCACATTTCACAATAAGCTATTTTTTTATTTCTTTTCAGAAGAAGGACTCTGGTTTCCATTCCCATCACATTCTCCATTTCATGAAAATTATTTCCATAATGTACCAACTAATAACTGATTAAACTAGCAGCAGAAATAGAATTTTTTGTTTATTATTTTCTTTTCTGACATCGTATGACTATGCAGATATAAGGTACTCTACCTTCCTTTTAAATGGCATTATTCATGAGTAGGCACTTCTACTTCCTATTTAAATACTCAAGACTTCTACTATTTTATTCTTGTTCTCAAATGGCTTCTGTATTACAGTTTGTTTTGGGGGCGTTTTTCATATCAGCAGGGTAAGATTAGCATAGACATTTGTCATGAGCTACTGGAGAGACAGCAGGAATGCAATGTTAATGTTGATAGCGGTTTTCGATTTCCATCATACCAGCCTCAGAGCTCCTGCTGACATTGTAACACTAACTCAAATATTAACATAAAATATTGAAAATACCATATGGATGCTGTTTGTGAATACTTGTTGAGAATGCTGAAAAGATGTTTTGCTACAATAAATATTTATAACATTGTATGAAGTGGCACGGACATTAACTGTAAAAAAAACTTTCATCAGAGCACTGAAGAAGTGGTAAAGCCCTTCATTTAGTGAAAGCATATTAAAATTTAGCAATAGTTTTCACTTAAATGATCCGATTCTCCACTGCTGTGAACTTTGCGGAGCAATTTATGCCGTGCCAGCAAGGCTACTGTATTACAATGGGAACATTTACAAAGCCGTAAAAAGTCACATGACACCAAGGAAAGGAGAATGAAATGCAAAATTTCTGCAGGAAGGTTGGTTTTGTGATTAACATGCTAGAACAACACTGGCACTAGATACCACTTACTGTGTTTCTTAATATGGAAAAGTCTCTTAGGGTTAAATCCTGGTTTCACCGAAGTCAAAAGCAAAACATCCCTTTACACGTGATAGAAATAGGTGCTTTAGAAGCACACCTCATTTTACAAATATAAAAATACTAGATGCCAGTAAACAGATTAAAGGATGTACATTTTTGACTTAGTCACTATAACAGGCAGTTTAATGGAGATTTATTTTCACTGACTTCAGTGAAGACAGTATGTTGTTATCTCTTTGAACTACAGCTCTCCTTTTCAAAATAGGAAAAACAAGCAAAACCCCAGCAATTACTTCCTCACAGCATTCTTGTAGGGATAAAATTCAAGGTTAGCATGACACAGGTGGTACAAACAATATCTGTAACTAAGTCAGTTGACTCTTTCTTTTTCCAAGCTAACGTGCACGGATTTGTGAGGCTGGTGATAGAAGTTTGCACTGAAAAGGCTACGGGATTATCCGACGCAAGCTGCAGAACCTCATTGCTACCTGTCACAGATGGAAGAGTGGTGTCAACATGGCTTTTACATCTGGGAAACTGAGATAAAGTGAAATACAAAAGGATTGGTCTACGCCAGGAGTCCAGACTCTAAACACTCCAGGGCTGGACTGTAATGCCAAATTTTTTCCAACCTCAGAAGACAGGTCCCTGAACAGAGCTCCCCCTCCCCACCCACGCATTCCTCTCCCTCCACCCCAGCGGTTTGGAAGTGGAAGTTAGGCTACAGCCCCACTCTTTGCCGTTCTGGGAATGTTATTGCACACAGGCAGATGTTTCATGCACTGAAGCACAGGAATGTTGCACTTTAATCCTACCACGTTCTCTTTTTTACAGGGCAGGAAATGAGCCCAGTGATGTCAGTGGTTATGTTCTGTTGCTATAGATGATGTTTCACATCTTGAACTGTGGAAATAGTAATGAGCTAATCTGTTTATTCTCGTACTGGTATATTTTAGCTATTCTGACTGTTTAGTGAATTGTTTTTTATTATTTTATTTATTATTTTTACTTAGAACTAGTTGCATTTCACCTATCTGTAGCCTTCCTTTGGATCCTCTCCATAACCCACATGCATACACACATGCGTGCATACTTACATACATAAATATATATACATGTATATAAATACACACACACACACACATAGGTATGTAACATAGTTGCCTTACAGATGAAGCTTTGCCCTCATCAGTACAGCTTATTGCATCTCATGCTGCTGTGCGCCCAGGATACCACCTGCTGCAGCATGAGCCTGGGTATGTTGATTGGTCTGACACGGACTCATGGAGCAGGCTTATTGTCTCCCTTGAATCCTGTTAGCTAGAGGTTTCTCTAGAGAACTGCTTCTGCAGAAATCTGTGTCATACTAATCCAGGGTTCAAACGCATGGGAATAGTAACCAGTACAGCTTGAGGAAAGCAGCCACAGGCATCCATATACTGTGCAGGAGTGCAGACTGACCCAAACACTTGTCTTTCACTGCAAGATTTTCCTCATGACCCTCTCCTGCGCAGAAAGACCTCATCATTACCATTAGTAGAACATTTACTGCAAAGAACCTACTCACTCAATTTAAATACAATAGAATTTATTTTATTTTTTATCTCAGCCTCAGATTACCGTAAAAGCATGAAATATCTCTGAAGTATTTTGTTTATTTATGCTTTAAGCTGACAGCTGTGTTTCCCATTAGTGAAGATATAGAGATGTAGATCTATCAAATGAGAAGTAGACATAACAGCCATTAATGATAATGTGAGTTCTGTGCATAAAAGTATGGAACAAAACACTTTTGCCTGCTTTTGGAAGTCATTTTTCCTATATCAAGTGCTAACCCTCTAAAACAATAGGAATGCCTAAGTCCAGCTTTCTGAATACAAAATAGTTGAAACAATATAAATACGATTTTATTTAAAAGCTTACATTTGGGCTGACAACCAGTGAGCTGTGGCTGAATGATAAACCTTGCCAAATGGGGTTTATAATGGAAATGCTGACAGATTCCCTGCCCTCAAAGCACTGTTGTTATCTATTGCATTGCACGTTAAACACACATATCACCTGATAAATACACAGCATGTTAAATCTGATAAAACTTTTACTGAATCAAACAGACAAGGAGTTGAACATGATAAACAAGCTCCTACATCTGATCCATCAGTTTCAGAAACAGATAAGTAAACAACTGAACATGATACAGTATATCACTGTCATGTGATTAAGGTCACCCTTGGGAATTGCCATCCTCAGAGTGAAAGCTGAAGTTTAAAAATCTGGCCACGAGGTTTTATTTATCTATTTTTAATTGGGTTCACAAGCTTAATATCAAATTCTGTGAACTGGTGAATGTCTGACATACGAGGAAACTCCTAGATCGACAGTAGCCAAAAAAGTGTGCATTGACTTACATACTTCAGTCTCTTCACATCTGTCAGTATAATCACTTCCTTTATGCAAAACTGTTTACTTATTCCAGCATATAAGTATGTACTAAATAATTTTTCAAAGATGACACAGAAGGTAAAAGCTAGTTGAATGAGGAATGTATTTGTCCACGAAAAAACTTGTTCCAAGTGGAAGTTATTTTATCAGGTGAGTTCTGCAGGAGTGAGAATAGCTGCAGTGAGAGAAGAGCAGAGTTATCAGCAGGCTGCTGAAGAGGCTGCTTTGTTAAGCATGATCTGGAAAGTGAGTAGATTAGGCGTTACTGTTTGCCAGAGAGAACAATGTGCTGATTGCGTGTCATGTGAGGCTGAACTGTTGGATATGAGAGTTAATATTTCATGGGGACCTTCTAAACCTTTTAAGTGTGTTGCTAGGCTTCGGGTATTCCTGTGCGCTCGGTTTCTTCTAAATGCGTTCCTCAAGTACACATGAATGAGCTGCTGCTTTTCGCTGGTAGCAGGATCAAATTAAAATACTCTACCTAGCTGCTGTGCACAGCAGTTCTGCACATTGGATTGTACTTTAACTACCTATATACTAGCCATGCTGTCTTTTCTACACATCACAGTCACTGCCTTCCCAACTCATCAGTGCTCAGAGCCAGGGAGGTGTTATAGTCAGACTCCTGGACGTCCAGAATCTTATCTCTGACTCGGGTCAGCAATGGATCCTCAAAGCAAGGACCAAAAATCCCCAGCATGGATTATTACAGATGGAACTAATCACAGGGAAATATTGCCTGTTTTGGATGTTATCTAATGTTTTGATATATATTTTCATAAATGTACTTTTATTATTAGCTACTCTAATAATATTGAGTTCTACTAAACTGTCACAGCAATGCTCTCAGGAAAGAGAGAGAGAATATGAAAAAAAATCCTCTTGTTCTTTTTTAATGGTCCCTTTTCTGTATCAGTGTGTTCCCTTATGTTTTGTTCAGAGTCCTCAGAAAAAGATGTGTCTGACTTTTAGACGTTGATAAATAGCTTTTCTTTAATTTAGAGTTCTCAAATTGAATTTTCTTCAGAAAATTTCAAATTTGATTATCCAGCCACTGTTATCTCTAATGTCTTTCTGTATTTTCCTATTTAGTTTTGCAGTATACAAAAATAACGAAAGACAATTTTCGCTTGTACACTAAATTGATTCTTTTTACAAAAGCTGCTACTTACTTAGAAATTACTCTGGGAGTTCTCTTTTCTTTTGCATCATTTTATGAATAGAAAAAAAATACTGTGATATCTTGAAAAGCTTCCATTCAGTCCTCTTCCACATGAAATCTAATTTGATGGATAACCTGTCAAACAGATACTTAGCTGCAAAGTTTTACAATATCTGACAATGTCAGAGTCCACGATTCAAACTTTTCTTATACTATCCTGTAATAAGTCATCCTTCTCTTGTTATTTAACCATAAAACTTCACAGGTGTGAAAGAGTATCCCTAGACAGGCCTATCAATGGCATTTAATAAATTCTAAATTCTAATAAGTTTTTTGTAAATTCAAGTTTCTTCAGGATGAAGCTTTTAAGGGGGAAAAAATCATTTGTTTAAAATAGAAAAAGGGACACTTTCATCTCCAGGAGGTTTCATGTCAGCAGCAGTTGCTGATCAGAATTGTTTTACTCTACCAGCAGTGGCCCGTCTGAGAAGCAGGATGCAATAGTATAATAGTGGGTCGAGGCTTCAGGGAGTGGGATGAGGAAGAAGGTTCACCTTCAGGCTAAGCATGTGTGATGTAGCTCCTGGGAGAATGGAAGCTGCAGAAATGACTGAAGCTTTCTGAGGTAGTTATTAACACCCATTTAGGGATTCAGTTTTAACAGCTACTTCAGAAGCCAACTATCTGAGTGTACCAGCCATTTCAAACCAGACTGAAACTTTTCAAGCACAGCCTAAAGTTTGATTCTCAATTCATGAAAACATGGTTGTCATTCAATTGTCTTTTCCTGGGCAATCTCTGGAAAATCTGTGGAGGGGGGCTGCACTTTCACAGGTGTTTTCTAGCTCTGATTTCTATATCTCTTTCCCACACATCTCACAGGTGATAACCTCAAGATATCATTAGTTGTGGCTGGCTATTTATCCACACTTTGGAAAAAGAAAATCTACACGAAATATTTGTCACTGAAGTAAATGGAAATGCTGTAGCTGATTTCATTCTGCTTTGGATCTGACTATAAGCTTTCACTATTTCTGAGAAGAGAATGACTGATGGTTTTGCCAGTATCGTGTTTTGTATGCAATGTGACATCAAACTAGATACCTGTCTCCTAGGTTTAGTTTACAGGGTGTAACTTAGACCAATCCAAAAATGCTTTTTGTGCCTCATAAACTTGTCATCTCCCCTGTTTTATAATTGAAATAGGGCAGTGACATTGTTTTCCAAGAAAAATACCATAGTTAGGGGGGAAAAAAATTCCATGTTATTCCTGTGTGGATGTTTGTGTTTCCAATGCAGGGGGGCTGGAGGGGGTTCCCTTTGAAAAGGAACCCCATAATGCAGATGGAAGACCAATGTTAAGAAATTCACTTCTTGCCTGTCCAGCACATTCTGCTGCAGTCTTTATCACCCTGTTTTTAAACATGAGACATCACCTCACTGTCAAGAGGGAAAGGAGAGCATCACCAGTTAATAAGAAAAAGAAGTCAGCTGTCCATCGCTTAGTAACTGAGCTCAAAAGAAACAGCGCTTATTGCAAAAAAGCGATCGTGTGAGAGAAGCATGCCTCAAGGATAAACGAACAGGCCAAACTGACAGCAAATCCCATCCCAAACAAAAGTCATCACACAGTGGTATGCTAGTTAGCAGAGCGGCCTGTTACTAGTCTGCTGTCAGTTGTGCTGCAGAAAAAATAGTGAATCAAAAAGCACTTGGAGAATTACAAAGCAAACAGATACAGAGAGTGAAACAACTGAGAGCATAATCACTGCATAATCAAGAATCAGGAATATTTGTTGCAGATTTTCTCTATTTCAAATCCTAGAAGCAACTGAAAACCACAGAGTCTGAAGACCCATAACAGAAGAAAAAAAAATTGTCCCCTGATGGTCTTCTGGCAAGATTTTGACACCCTACTTTTTAAAAGACAAATCCTCTCTTGGTATAAACAAAGTGCAGTGCACATATGTTACATTTCAGAACATGAACATTTGTACTGAATTCTACCACAGGGAGACTATGAGTAAATGTTCAACTCCTGGCTTGTGCTGTTCATATAAAGATCTTATATAGATGAGGATGTCTATATGTTCACATATGATCTATATTTATATAGATATATAAAATAAATATACTCACACATATATGTATACATATGTGTGTGTCATCAAATTGTGTAGTAGAAATTATTGCGTATTGGAAAAATGAAGCCATTTCTACATGAGAGCTCATACAGCCACTATGCATCCATCACCCAAAGCAAGCAGTCTAATACAAACTACAGTCAATATAGTTTTATTGAAAGCAGCTGATCAAAGTAAGGCGCAAAACGTGCTCAAGGAATTCAGAGAAAACACACACACACACACACACACACACACACACGCACACACACGCACACACATAGAGTCTCACTTATGCCCATCCCAGGTGCCTGGCTGGCCAGTCCAAAGCATCCTTAGAAACTGGGGTTCCTGAAGCAAACAGTGTCCTCAGCTTTGGCTCAGTGCACGTGCCAAGATAAATCCCTGGGTCACCCCTGGCCTGGGCCCTGCTATAGCTTCAGGGGTGCCAGGCTGACTCTCTGCTAGGATTTCTGGGGTGGCCAGGCTGCATCTCCTCAGGGACAGTTGCACTTGTACCCCAGTACAGCTCAGCCAACCCAGTCTGGCTTGGGAGCTGCAGCCCTTCAAACCCCTGTGCCTCTGCTCTTTGCTAACTCAGCACAAACTGGCCAGTTTCCACTCACCCTTCCTTAGAAATGATGAGGAGCTACAAGTTTACCTCTGCCCGGACAGCAACACAACCACTGTATTATACATCCCATAGAGACCACATACCACAGAGGCAATGTGCATCAATGTCATTCCTTCAGGAGGGATTCTTGAAAAGATGTGATTGACATCTCGTATTAACATAACATTGTAGCATAGGTTGGTATTGGGTAAACAGCTAATGAATAAAATTCCATTTAAGGGTACCCAGACTTTTTGTTTCTATTCATAGGCCGTTGGTCAAAAGCCTTGACAGACTTTATTCCTGCATAAATACATCTGATTATTTTTCCATTCCCTATGAAGGATGCTGACCACCAAGACAGAATCTGTGGAAGCTAATAATAAATCAGCCTTAACTTATCTTACTGGAACTGAATAAAGCAGGAGTGAATAAAGAATACTTTGCGGGGGGGGGTCTATTTGCTTTTTCTAGAGTAGTGAACTCTGATTACAATTGTGTTTGTTAGAAGATTACTAAACGCAATAGGTTAGAGTTAAATACTTACTATCTAAGTATTGAATGTAAATAATGTAAATACTAACTGTTTTAAAATAGAGACCAGTCTGGCCACCAAACCCTGCTTTTATTCCAAAACTGTCATTGGAAGTAGTTTGTAAAATATCCTTTTAAAAATATATTTTTATAGTCAAACAGATGAAAGATGCATGGTTTAGAGCTAGTATTTCCTTTTATAACATCCATTAAGGTAGAATTCATGCTATCTAGACCCTGTTTTCTAACTAAAATCGGCAGAGGATGTTTGATAATGAATATTAGAATGTCTGAAGAATATGTAGAAAGTAAATGATGAGATATGTGTGAGGAATAAAGTTGGGAAAGACAACAGGAAAAACAAATCATCAAAACCCTGCTAAAGCATGAAGCTACAGTGTTTGAAGGGCAAGTTTTCTAATCTCTGCAGTTCTGCAAAGAATAAGGGAGTGCAGTAGAAGGACTAAACATCAGGAAGATAGATTGTCTCAAGGAGATAATAAAGAGGTATTTAAAGATTCGGTTGACAGAGGCCCACATCAGATGGAAAATAAATAAATAAATAAATAAGCATTCAATTGCAAACTAAATACGAGACCAAGGAAGCCGTAAATACAGAAATAAATCTGCAAAGCTTCCTATGTCTCTTAAAAAGGGGATATAACGCAAACAAAGGAGCAAACAAACCAAACCAATTTGAGAACCAAAGGTTTTGATTTTATCAGCACAAAATACAGAGAAAAATCAAGATTATAGGTACTAGTCTCAAAATACAAATACTTCTGCACTTCTGTTAGCTGGACCATATTTTAGGACACTTCTGACGTACTTGCTTTGAGTAAATTGTCCTATGTGCGTCTCATTTAAAAAGTCTCATTTTAAAGTTTCCCTATTATGCGATATAATAGCATCAAAAATGGCTCGTCAGGGTTACACTGTTGTTCAAATGTAAGCTAGGACAGCAAGACGCAATAACAAAAGTTTTTCTTTAGTCTTCTGTATACTGTTGGAAAAATGGGAGCATGGGACACCAGACTGTGAAGTCATTACTGAATCATTAACTTACGAATTGCAAACTATCCTGCCACATCTAAAATTCAGTGCTGTAATAGGAACCTAAATCATGCTCAATTTCATTTGTTTATGTCAATCTCCTTTAATGCTTTAAAGAAAACAAATATTTATGACCATAGAAATTTTTATTGTTGCACCATTTTACTTTCCAAACAAGATTAAAACCAAAAGCTTTTCAAACCAGATTCCCTCCAAAATGTGTAGTTTTGTTGGTTTTTTGTTTTTTTCCTAAATATAGGATTATTCTAAGATTTTAGCATGTCCTCTTTTTAACTTTTACACCAAATTTTCGACCAGAACAATTTTCTGTTGTAGCTGAGCTATAACACCTTGAAAAACTGTTTGTAACAAAAATGAACATAGAGCCCTGTGCATAGCAGAATCTGGGACTATACCAATAATAAGTACATCTTTGTGCTACGAAATAAATTTATTACAGCAGTTTTACTCTAATGCTGCTCTTTGAGCTCAAAGATTTTCTTGCTGGTGAGTATACTAGGCTTGTACACCTCTTTAATCATAATATGAAAGTTAAAAAATGAAGGGTGTAAAAGGAAAACGAATTGATTGTTAATGTAAGTATTTAGCAAATAAAAGAGGGCTTAGTTCTGAAGATTCACGATGGAGAGGTAGAATGGATTGCTAGAAGAACAGGCATTCCTGTGGTAGGTGATTGGTTTTTATTTATTATTACAATCATTGATTTACCATAAAAGTACTGGCGGATTTTATTGCTTGAATTAGTCTTGTGGAAATGCAGTTGGTTTAAACCATAAACAACTTCTAATGAACAAGCGTATAATATATGAAAAAAATGTTAGAAAATAACACCTATAAAATCAACTCACATTTTCTGCTTGACCAGCATTACATCCTGTGGCCTTCTAATTCTATAACGCAAAAAAGTAACTTTCTTGGAATTATTTTTCAAAATGTCTAATCAAAACAGTAAATAATTGTTTTGTGTTCAAGCTCTATGATTGCTTATAATTCACAAACTCTGTACTTAGTAAAGTTGTGCAGATGGCAAAAAATAAAAATAAATAAATAAAAGTTGAACTCTGTAAATACTTTTCTTTCCACCTAAAGGCTAACACAGTTATTATGAGGAGTCTAAGCTCCCTTGTCCCCTCGCTTTTCTCACTAGCTCTCCCTTTTCCTCATAACGTAAGCAGCTTCTCACTCAGAAAAGCTTCCCAGCTACTGAAAAGTTTTCCCTCCATCATCTTCACTGCAGGTGAGGATGGAAATCTGTTGGAAAATCCCACTGAACAGCAAGCTGCACGTGGAGTCTGCCCTGCAATGCTGAGCTGAGCAATGCACAAACATTTCTGAGGCTATGGACTTAGGGGGCTGCTGTACTTAGGCCATTTTTTTCAGGCCTAATAATGTTCATGATTTTACCATAATATAAAATTTGGAAGGTTATTATTTTATAATAAATATTATAAAATATTTATATTTTATAAATATAAAATTTATATTTACCAAAATATAAAATTTTTTTTTACTGTTTGCTTCTTTTTTGAAATCTCAGATAATTTCTTGACGAGGAAATCTTTTTTGGCACAATATATTCAGAAAGGAAGCCAGTGGTAGCAGCAGGTGCTTAAAGACACGGCCCAGGACATTCTCAGCCACTGGTTTCAGCTGTGAAATCATAGACATCCACAATAGTTTTAATCAAGTTTACCATCTTCTGGATGGAATGAAACAGATAGTGTTTTAAGTTGGCTTTCTATTAGTAAGGAAAACATGAAACACAAACCAAAGACTAGACTTTTTGGTGAATTTATGTAATTACAGTTAAGTGCTCAGGAACCATATTGATGAGTGCGGTACAAATAGATCGATGAGTCACTTTAATGAAGTTAAGTCTTAATGTTATTTTACTGTGAAATAATTCTGGATTTCCCTACCTCTGAATGCTAAATTCAAAGGAAGAACAATATATTTGGTGGAAATAAATGAGAGCTGAGATAGTATTTAATATGCAGTGAACTGAGGCAGCTACACTGTTTCTAAAATCTAATTTTAAACTGTATTATTTACCATAGAACCATTACGATCTATCAGTCATTGCTGCTGCCATATAGACACACTAAATCCATATCCTAAGTTTCTTTTGATTTTTTTTTTAATGATTGCTGCTTCTCCAGGCAAAATAACTCACATGAGCATCTTTCCTTATGTTTAGAGAACATGACTGAGTCTCAATTACAGGCTTTCAAAAAAAGGAAGGCCGTGTTAATATGGAGGTATTATTGGGAGAGGTGAGGTATGACTGCAGCAATTTGATTAGTTGTGCAGACTTTTCTGGTATTTCACACATAGGCCAAGCAGATCCATTTCATTTATTTGTTTATTTATTTATTTATTTATTGCTTTGTTTACCTATTTATCTTTTGCACTGCTGCAAGCCCAGCTGTGAGCTGAGGCTGGATGTGCTATGCACACAACATACACAAAGTTTATACAGGACTTCATATCCCATATTCCACCTGCTCTTGAGCAGCTTTGCACTGGCACTTACCTGACCACAGATGTTTCCAAAATGAACAGCTGTGGGTGCTGCTGACTAAAACCCATGTGCTGTTTCATTGCAGCTGAAGAGAAAGACAAAATTATATCACTTGTATATGTAAGTGATATTAATATTAGAGCGCATAGTGGATGTAAGGGGGGTGGGGAGGAGGGAAGGGACATGTCTTTGTGCATGAAATATTGGTACATGCAAGTACCAATATGAGTATGAAGAATGATAAGTACAGCAGCCCCCTAAGTCCATAGCCTCAGAAATGTTTGTGCATTGCTCAGCTCAGCATTGCAGGGCAGACTCCACGTGCAGCTTGCTGTTCAGTGGGATTTTCCAACAGATTTCCATCCTCACCTGCAGTGAAGATGATGGAGGGAAAACTTTTCAGTAGCTGGGAAGCTTTTCTGAGTGAGAAGCTGCTTACGTTATGAGGAAAAGGGAGAGCTAGTGAGAAAAGCGAGGGGACAAGGGAGCTTAGACTGGAGAGAGATACTTGCCTCCCTACGTTCAATATCATCAGCTAAAGAGTCTGTAGTGTACATCCTTAGGCTGATCACCCCTGTCAGCCATCTAGGGTCCAAGACCAGCTCGTCTGTCCCCCACCTATCTCCATGCACTGTCTTGCAGCGTTAGTGCAACAATTTCCGCTGCTGATAGTAGCCTTTCTGGCACAGGGTCAACCAGATCATAGCTATTATACGTGTTTTCAGCTCATCTCTGGAATAGAGCCCTCCGATGAGATTCCTAGATTGTGATACTAAAGTTAATTTAAGCCACTGGAGTTTTAAAATAAAGCCCTGAGCAGACTGACAGTATTTGAACTCTCAGTGCTTGCTTTCTAGGAGAGTGTACTATCAAAAGTTACTCTGTAACTTGTATGTTACTGAAACTTAAACCTCATTCCAGACTGCATCCTCCCGCGCTCTGTTCAACACCTACAAATAAACAGTACATATTAAGAAAGATAATTGACAGATTACATTTTGGCAGTTGCTGCCATCTCACTCTGGAAGAGTCAAAAGCCAGCCAAGACAGATTTTTCAAAATAAAACTGTGCCTCACCCTGGAGCATGTGATGAGAGCTGTTTGTCACATGATCGTGGTGCTTTGGAAGTTTAAGTGATTGTTCCACTTCCTTTAGAGTCCAGCACAGCTGAGAGACCAGTCCAAAATTATGGAATGCCTCTGGCTCTTAGGGGGTTTCTGTGCTTCTCCGGGTTTTGTAGCAAGGTAGACCCGCCCTTTTCAAAATGCATGGGCTTGTGGCACAGAATTTCAAAGTAGCTTTCCTCTTTTCCTCTAGAATGTAATATTCTTTAAGGGCTTCCACAGTATGTTCTGTAAAACATCTGGTTCACATTTAATAGCTTCAAAAGCTGTGTGGCATGAAAAAAGAAAAAAAAAGCTTTGTTTTTCCTGTAAAATTTATTTCTCTCTTCTCTGCTTTTGTACTATAAAGGTGTTTGTATCTATCCTTACTGGTTCTGTGCATCTTTTGTTTTGTATCCAGTAGCAACTTTCATATGAAATGTTCTACAAAAAAACAGAAACAGAAGCGATAATGAAAAGATAAGTAGAAAAATGTCATGGTAAAATCCTGTGAACAGCATGATTTTTCTTAGATTTTTCCTAATATACTGATCTTTTGGGATGAAATCTGCTCTCCATTGGGAGAGGCACAGATAAAACCTAAATGTTGGGTTGAGGAATGTAAGTATGTTGGACTGCTCCCAGGTTGTTGTGCTCCACGACATTCTCCATGATCCTAATCTTCCAGTCGTCTAATTTAGGTCCAGCCTGAGTGCACTACTCATGCCTGAGATTCCTTTACAGAGTTCGTACTGGAAACTTCATTGAAAAGTGAAGGAGCTGAGGTATAGCCTGATACAGGATTAAGACCAGGAATATGATTGCAGCTGGTACCAGTAAAACTTTCTTTCATCTCCCAGTATAAACATATTCTTGGTAGATATACTATTCAGAGAACTGCAGCATCATAAGGTGGTTTTCAGAATCATAGTCAAGTTCAAATCTTTTTGTGGAATTAGCTTCAACAAGCCAAAGAAGAGCTTCAAAGGCGTGTAATTCCTTCTGACCGTTTTAAAATGCTTGGAACAAGATTCACAAAGGACTTATGTGTGACAACACTGAGTGAAAAAATTTCTTCATTGAGTGTCTGACAATGTATTTTCAGTTTCTTTTCCCGACATTCTACCTTAAACAATTTTTGAACTTTACTTTTCTGGCAAATAGCTAGTGTATCCACATCCTTGATATGGATGGAAAATCATTTGCCCTCCCTTTTCCCTCCTCCGAGGTGGAGGAAAAAACAAATCTTCCAACAGAGAAAATTTACTGAAAAGGCATTGGAAATACAATAATACAGCAAGAGGCCCTACAGGTTGAATACGACTTACTACTACCTGGGAACTGAGAACATTCCCTTTTATTGGACTGCCCAAGCCAGTTGAGCCTGAACCGTGCAACAGGACTGGGATTAGGCAGCAAGTGGTAGTAGCGGGAAGTTCCCTGCTGTTCGAGATGGACGCCCCCATCTGTGACCTGTTGCTGTGGAGGGAGGCTTGCTGCTTGCCCAGGAATTAGATCCAGGGCACAGTAGAGAGGTTGCCCACGTTTGTCCAGCCTTGGACTATTATCCCCTACTGTTCTTCTGCCTGGGCAGCAGTGACCCTCAGAGGTTTAATACTGGGCTGATACTGTTTAACATCTTCATTAATGACCAGGATGATGGGGCCAAATGCACCCTTGGCAAGTTTGCAGATAATACAAAACTGGGAGGAGAGGATGAGAGACCAGATGGTTGTGCCGCCTTTCAGACAGACCCTGACAGGCTGGAAAAATGGGCTAGCAGAAACCTCCTGATGTTCAACAAAGGGAAATGTCAAGTCCTCCACCTGGAGAGGAATAATCCCATGCACCAGTTCAGGTTGGGGAGCAACCAGCTGAAGAGTAACTTTTCAGAGAAGGATGTGGGGGTCCTGGTGGACACCAGGTTAAACAGGAGACAGCAATGTGCCATTGCAGCAAAGAAGGCCAATGGTATCCTGGGCTGCATTAGGCAGAGCGCCACCAGCAGGTCAAGGGAGGTGATCCTTCCCCTCTATTTAGCACTGGTGAGGCCACATCTGGAGTGTTGTGTCCAACTCTGGTCTTCCCTGTACAAGACAGACATGTACATATTGGAGCAAAATCGTGAAGATGATTAAGGGACTGGACCATCTGCCACATAAGAAGAGGCTCAGAGAGCTGGGACTGTTTAGCCTGGAGAAGAGAAGGCTTGGCAGGGAGTAAGTACATCTTATCAATGCATATAAATACCTGATAGTGTGGGGAAAGCCAGACCCTTCCCAGTGTTAACTAGTGAAAGGACAAGAGGCAATGGGCACAAACTGAAATATAGGAAATTTCACTTAAATATCATAAGAAAAAAACTTTTTTATTGTGGGGATGGTCAGGCACTGGAATAAGTTACCCAGAGAGATTGTGGAATCTCCATCCTTGGAGATATTCAAACCTGACTGGACACAGTCTTAAGGAACCTGTTGGAGTTGACCCTGCTTTGAGCAGGGAGTTTGGACTAGGTGGTCTCCATATATCCCTGCCAATGATTCTGTGATTCTGTTTCAAGATGCTTGCTTTTATATATTTATCTGATATGACATTGGTAGAGCTCATTATTTAATAAACTATTAACCTTTAAAATATTTGAGCTAAATTACGGTAAAGATATTTTGGTTATCTTTATAACCTCACATGTTAAATGTACAGTGTTAAATGTTATCACCATGAGAGCATCTCCTGGCATATAGCTTTTATTGCTGGCCATAGGCATATCTTAGACTTTGTTTCATCTGACAGATCTGATGTACAAAACAATGTTGTTATACATTGATAAAATCCCAGAGAGTAAGACCTCTTTCAGTCGAAGTTTTCTTCAAGCTAGTGACCACAGTTTTCCAAAAAGCTTATCTGAAAAAGGTAAATAGAGGACAATAATAAAACGGTCTGAGGACAACTAGGAGTAGAGAAAGCATTTAATTTCACTAGCTGTTGGAATCCAATCAATGCAGAAAGCAGTAAAAAATAAATTTAATGGAAAAAGAAAAGAAGCATGGGAAGTGCTGTGGTCATTTCTTAACCACTCAGTGTGTTCCCCAGCTGGCTAAAGTTGTTAATATGTTATTCATTTCACAGCATGGCAGTAAATCAGGCCTACTACAATCCGTTGATAACTAAACCAGAATGTCCCTCAGTCGTCACACTGGTTGGCCACTGGGGGGAGTTTTAGTTAAATTGTACTTGAGTTCATGTGAAGCGTTATGTATTCTAGCATCAGAGAAAACGGACCTCAAGCGAAACTGCAAGAGATAATCTAGTTTATTGGTCTGTCCCAGGACACAATCAGCTCGACCTTACTCAGCCTTGAAAGATATCTGTCCATTTAGTTCTTAAAAACTTCTAATAATGACAATTCCACAATCTCTCTAGACAGTCCTTTTCCATAATTTATTGCTGGAAATCTTTTCCTAATACATAATCTACATTTCCCTTAGTCTAATTTAAGATCATTACTTCTTGTTCTATCCAAGTCTGACATAGTGAACAGATTATTCCTTCCCTCTTTGTAACTACCTTTTGCATATCAAAGAGTGCTATTTTATATCCCCTTCAGTCATTTTTTCTTTAAATTCTATCCTTTCTTCAAAGGTCGTGTTTTCAAGAACTTAGCTCATTCTTCTTGTCGCTTTCTGTGATTTCTCTTATAAGTTCAGTTTTATGGTAACACAATATCAAGGTGATGAATTTCAAAAGTTGAAATTCTTTTAATTTAGAAAGCTGACATTGTATGAATACCTAGTTTCACATCATTCTAGCTTCGTAAGACAATTTCAGGGGCACAGTGTGCAATGAATTTCAAAATAATAGTGTTAAGCTTTATGAAGTTAGGTCAGGCCTGGATTTAGCTGCAACGGAGTGAAGTGTTGCTGATCCCAACAGCCAGTACCACTCATGATGTTGATCCATGCTTCAGCTTTAGAGTTTGCACTCATAAATCAGCCTGTGAATTGCAACTGTTGAACTATGGGTTCAACAGATTCACTTCTGTCAGCTTCTTCTGTGGTGGCAGTAACCTTCTTCAAAGGGGCAGGATGGACAGCGGGAGGCTATAATGCCTTACATACTGCAGCTGTTTGCTTCAGTATGTGACTCAGAGGCCTTTAAGTAACCCTGACTAAATCTATCTTGATGTATTCCAAAACTTACCCTTGCTGAGGATAGGTGTTTTTCACCTCCCTGAAGGCCAACATCGTATCACATCACAGAGCAATCACGGCCATTAGCTTTGATTATCTGTCAGCTGCTGGTCCAGACTATTTCTTACACAGAAGAGAGAGTAAGACCAATATAAATACAGCTTTTCAGACCAGATACTACTAAAATGAGAAAATTAAATAGGCTAAAGCCTTCTTTTGTAATGAGAGCATGTATCACCTGATTTGATAGTCATGGAGGACTGGGCTGGAGACGCATGGGGGGATTCTTGCTATCTCAAAACACCTACAAAACCTCAAACTCACAGCCAAAGGGATATCAGACTTGCAAATATGGAAGAAGGTAAGGAAGTGTCAGTTTGGGGCAGAGGGACAGTAGGGAAAAAGTATGGTAAAAAATATTTCTGAATAAAAATACTGACCACCGTAATATGAAACAGAGTTAATGATGCCGTGGAGTTAATATTATTATTTTGTTCTAATTTGACTATACAGACAATTTTACCCAAAGGAGTAGAGTCACAGAGAAAGGTCAAACATTTCCAGCCACCACCTCTTTTTTTCCCTGCTCCTCCTCTCATCACCTCCTGCTCAAATGCTTTCTTGCCATCTAATCCTCTGTACAGTTATTAGCAGTACAGCCTCTTTTCCTGAGCAACTGCTGCAATATCTAGTTGGGCTTGTATATCTCTCTCCTTCTTTGATGATCCTTTCATTCTTTGCTCTAATTTCATATAAAAGCTTTTATGCTTCTCACAAGGTGTTGAGCTCATAGCTTGAGACGCTTTACCCTTCAGTGTCTCCAAGAGTGCTTGATAGCTAAGCTCCAATTATATTCAGGGAGATCTAGTCAAGAAGGTCAGTGAAGTAAGAGAGCTTTTCAGTTCCCTAGACTGAATTCAAGTGAATCCTCAGTCAATTAATTCACAGTCCTCAGAGAGGATTTGCAAGAGGCTCTAGTTATTTCATGTTAAGGTCTAGAATATATGAGCACAATTTTGACTCCAGTCATTATACCGTGGATCATTACATGAGAAATGTAGATGAGAAACAAGAAAAAATACCTAAATTTGGATGCAGACCATCCAAAGCCCATAAATGATGCTTGGTATTAGATAATCTGGTTATAACCCAAGGATTCAAGGATAAAGTGACTAATTATACTCCAAATACTGATTTTATAAATGGTTCCAGCGCTTGCAGTTGTCAAGAATCCCGACATGACAGAAATGGCCAAAAATGTTACGTTTTTACACTTAGACACTTTCAGGACACAGCTCAGAGTTGTTTTTAATTTCCAGAAAATCCTCAAGCCAAAACATGTTACAGAAATCTTTTAGTAAAATATTGGACTCAGAGAACAGGTTTTTTTCGTTTTCATATTTACTTAAGACTTCTCATGGAAATGCATTTACATCCCCTTATGAGTTCAGTAATTCGTAATGTGCCATGTTTGACAAAGCAATTGCGACTTTTCAGTGCCAATGGTCCAATAAGTAGCTGAACAAAACTCTTTAGTATTATTTTCCTGTACAACATGTACAGAGCTTTGGCCACTTCTGCATCCTAAGCTCACTCACCTCTTTGTTTTTCCACTTGCTCTTGACTTTAACATGCCTTATAAGCAAGAACAGTTTTCATAGTTTTTCAGTATACTTTTCACTACTTTTTGTATGCTTAATTTTTTTGCAGACCTTTCAGCATATTTTACTTTTTGCTTCTGAATTTTATCTAGTTTGTGCCTGCCAGTTGAAAAGGGAACTAGTGCCTGGATCCAGACGTCGCATTCTGAAACTAAACTATTGCTAAATGGAACAGAATCTGTGAATATGGGGAAGCATTGCACCAAGCAATGCTTAAGTAAATTTTCTTTCCCTAAAATAAGAATTTACCAGAAAAAGTTCCTCTGGAGTTGCCTCAGTTTAGTTTAAAATATGTTATTACTCTTTGATTACAAGCTAATAAAGTACTTGTCTTTTGTTATCATAGCTTAGTATACTGTTTCGAGTAGTACCCATTTACATGATGTAATCATGTAAAAAAGCAGGATGTTATCAACCAACAAATGCCAAGGGATATTTAATCATTGCAGCTTAGCCTAGTCATACTAACGGAGCATATAAAGTGTGAGATTTGGAAGATCAGCATACGAGACAGAGATCTTTCTGAATCCACTTCTAAATTTAGTCCTTGCTGCACTTACAATGCAGTATTTTATCCTACAAGCAGTCATAGTCCCACCAAGTTCAAGGGGGAAAATGAGTGCTGATTCATAGGTGCTGATTTTTTACAAACACCTTTCTCAATAGTATAGTTTCTGTAAAAAATGACTTGAAGAGATTTTAAGTGTAAATTATTTAGTCATATACATCTCTGACAAAATATCCTATTAAAGTATGCAAACTATGTGTTAGTGGATGAGCACAACTAGAAGTGATTCATTCTTTCTTCACTTTCCTGGAGTTTCTGGAGTATTTCTCACACTTGATTATGACTAGAATATTAATCAGGAATGTGATAATAAAAGAGGGGCTGTTTGGCCCTTTTGTTACAATACTATTCATTCTAACATGGCATCATATATAAATAAAAATAAAAATATTGCTATGTCAGAATTTTAGTTTTCAGATGGTCCTCTTTTTTGATCTCGGAAATAATAGTGTTGCAGGGAAAGTCAATCATCTACACTACTAAGTGTTATTTCCCATCCTGAAACCACTGACTACCTTAGGAATGAAAGACTGCGATGTGTTATTCAGTTCAGGGATAACAAAAGTGCTTAAACCCCCATCTGACTCTTTTAAAACTCCTTATAGTACAGATATTTTTATGAGATTTTTTTCCCTTGGAGAGAATTATATACTTAGAAGTTCTATCAAGGGTTTCTGTTAAATGGGGCAAGATAATTAAATAAATGTAAATCCCTTAGAATTAAAATCTAGGTGCACCTTACTGCTGAACTGAAAATTGACTGATCTAGGTAACAAGCCTATTTGTCCAAATTGTGAATTTTCTAACCCTTAGCTATTTACCTGGTCTGCCAACACATAGTGTGTTTATGTAAGTGCTGAATTGTATTTTATACAGAAAAATATAGTGGAAGGCCTCAGAATGGATTCAGCCCTCCAGCTGCGCGTGTTTTGTTGAGCTTATTGCTTTAGTGGAAACTGGATTTCAAAATCAAGCCAAAACCTATTTATTTTAATATTTATTTTAACAACCCAACACTTTTTGCTCCAGAATTGTTTGCTGTTGATCTGATGATGATGTTGCGGGTAAGGGTAAGGCTAGGGCACCGCCTGGACTCCCAACAGGGACAGATACACAACTGTAAGGCACACTAGCGTCGATACTGAGCGTTTATTACTTCTGCATTCGAGTGGGGGTTCCCAGTGATTTCCCGATCGAGGCAATAGTGGAGTGGGAGAGTCCCTGGCACTGCTGAGCATCGGTGCAGGGCGAGGAACGCCGGGGAGGCACTATATGAGGTTTTTATGTACTGTGCACATGCACAGTAAGCATACTGAGCTCATCGCTACTTCCGATTCAAAGCCCAGGTGCAGCCCCACACTGGCACGGGCTCTGCCGCGTGTCTATGGGTCAACATGCCGTGTTGATGCTCCTTTTCCCACAGAACAGTCTGGCTAGCTTCCATCCCCTGTCTCCTCAACTTTCTTCCGCATTTTCCCATACATTATGACAAAAAAAAGATTATTTGCATAAGTGAACAACTGTGTTCATTGACATGCTTGCGCAGTCTACCCTTATTTATTTCTTGAATGAAATTTTGCCAGCATAATATTCAGGTTAACATTTAAAAATTAGCTACCTTGCCTCTGCAGGTTTGCTCTACATATCCTGAATTAGAAGTTCTACCCATATTAACTTTTTAATAACTTCATATTATGGATTGACCTAATATGTAGTAATAACTCTTTCAGGACAATTGTGATGTATTATACAAAGCATCTGCTTGCTGATGTCTCCAAGTGTGGCTCTAGAAAAATTGCAGTTTATGATGTCAAAATTTTGTCATATTTATTTTTTATGAGGCATTAATTTTTAATGGTGCCACTGAGTTCCAAGAAAAAGTTTCCAAGAACAAAAACACTTTGCACGTGGTTGAAACAATTCACAAGGTTCCAACATAAAGAAGTTAACTTTTAATTTGGAACCTACAAGAGAAGAAATTTTCTGTCATTTTGCCATATTACATTATTTTTCAACATCCAAATGACAGAAGCTGTTTTTAGATTGATTCTTCCATTACAGCTGGCAGGAAGAGTCATGTTAGAAATAGACAGTGTAGGATAAGGCTACACTTAGTTTAGATAGGGAGAGATAAAATTAAAAATCTCTTTTTTATGGCCGGGCTGTGCTCTTCTTTAAAGAACCTCCACTGGGAATCAAGTAGTGTTCCTGTGAGTGGAAAAAGGCAAGCCAAAGATCCAGCTCCCCCCATCCCCCTCTGGGATTGCTAGTAGTAATGTCACTGTCACAAAATAGTTTGGGGATGACCAGTCAGAAATGATTGTTGATTTAGCCTACAGAAATCAATATAGGGTCTTTCTTCTTTTTTTTCCTTGCTTCGGAAGATAACATAAATAATTTGCAGAGTCAATATGGTCATCTGGAGAATTTAAATACAGCTCATCTACCAAGCAACAGCATAGAAAAATCAGATAGCAATTTAAATACAAAAGACCTTCACAGTCTTAGCAGGAAAGGAAACCTGCCATTTCAGAATAAGAAATTATTTTGTTGCCTCCCTCTTGCAAAAGAAGAGGGGGAACTCTTCACTTTCTGGATTTGCCACTTTTCTCTTTTTTATATATATTCTATCTATTTTATTTAAGAAAAAAATCAGGAATATGAGCTTTAAAATACTATTTTATACTACATAATTGATTTTCCCAAAGTTGAACACGATGCTGATTAATATTAATTTCTTATATACAGGAAATCTAATCTTACAATAGTTCAACAGTGATTTAGATTTCACATCAAGAAATGGAAGCATCTGCTGTGTGCAAATTAAAACAAAATTGCTATTGCATTAAAGGGTAAGTAACTGTAATAAATAGTAAAAATAAGTCACTGCAGTTTATGTAGAAAAGGCTACTCTTCATATTTAATAACTAATCATTACACCAGAAGTTTAAAATAATAATAATAAAATTACTATAGTATAATATGATTTATAAATGGTATTAGTGTTCAAAAGAATGTTTTAAGCAAGGCTCTACAAACATTAGCTAAATATCAGCAAGGCTTTTGACACTGTCTCCCATCACATCCTCCTAGGTAAGCTCAGGAAGTGTGGGCTAGATGAGTGGACAGTGAGGTGGCTTGAGAACTGGCTGGATGGCTGAGCTCAGAGGGTTGTGGTGAATGGCGCAGAGTCAAGTTGGAGGCCTGTGGCTAGTGGTGTCCCCCAGGGGTCAGTCCTGGGTCCAGTCTTGTTCAATGCATTCATCAGTGACCTGGAGGAAGGGACAGACTGCACCCTCAGCACTCAGTTTGCTGATGATGCAAAACTAGGGGGAGTGGCTGACACACCAGAAGGCTGTGCTGCCATTCCGAGGGGCCTGGACAGGCTGGAGAGCTGGGCGGAGAGGAACCTCCTGAAGTTCAACCAAGGCAAGAGCAGGGTCCTGCACCTAGGGAGGAAGAACCCCATGCACCAGTACAGGCTGGGGGCTGACCCGTTGCAAAGTAGCTCTGCCGAGAAGGACCTGGGAGTGCTGGTGGACAACAAGTTAAGCATGAGGCAGCAGTGTGCCCTTGTGGCCAAGAAGGCCAATGGTCTCCTGGGGTGCATTAGGCAGAGTGTTGCCAGCAGGTGGAGGGAGGTGATCCTGCCCCTCTCCTCAGCCCTGGTGAGGCCTCACCTGGAGTACTGTATCCAGTTGTGGGCTCCCCAGTACAAGAGAGACATGGCACTACTGCAGAGAGTCCAGTGGAGGGCTACCAAGATGATTAGAGGGCTGGAGCACCTCTCCTAGGAAGAAAGACTGCAAGAGCTGGGCCTGTTCAGCCTGGAGAAGAGAAGACTGAGAGGTGATCTCATCAGTGTATACAAGCATCTGAAGGGGGAGTGTCAAGAGGATGAGGCCAGCCTCTTCTCCGTGGTGCCCAGCGACAGGACAAGAGGCAACGGGCATAAACTGAACCACAGGAAGTTCCATCTGAACCTGAGGAAAAGCTTCTTCACTGTGAGGGTGACACAGCACTGGAACAGGTTGCCCAGAGAGGTTGTAGAGTCTCCTTCGCTGGAGATATTCAAAACTCGTCTGGACGCGATCCTGGGAAATATGCTCTAGGTGACCCTGCTTGAGCAGGGAGGTTGGACTAGATGATCTCCAGAGGTCCCTTCCAATGTCAACCATTTCGTGATTCTGTGATCTTTCTCATATTGTAACAAATTCTTTCCTTGGACAGGTTACTTTCATACAGCGAGATACACTATCATCAGGTTCTGGATTGTTTTTCTTACTGGTTTGACCATGCCCATAAACTCAATCTTAGTTTAAACTTTATATTCAAAATAGGTACTAAAATAGTACCAAGCAGTCTGGAAGATTTCATATAGGAGAATGACAAAGCATGGGAAGGTAAAGCTTACCAGGGTTTCCACTCTATAACAGCTAGTCTTCTCTTTCCACAGCACAAATAATATTTTACAACTACAAATAGTCCTGTTTATTCCAGTGGACGTTGCATTGACGTCTCTGAAAGCAGAACTTAACACTGACGTTTGAATTGGTTGCAAGGTGTACATTCACCCTCTATTTCTCAATTTTTCTCTGATTTTGACATTTGTTCGGAAAATAATTTTTAAAATGTTTGCAGATTGTACCAGTATAAAACTTCAGCTCTAGTATTGATAGTTTAATAATTAATTTAGGTCGTCTCTTCCACAGTTATTTCTGGTCTAGAAGAAAATAAGAGAAAGTAAGGAAAAAGAGTCCCTTAAATTTTCACTGAAATTATGTTGAACCATCCATTCCTGCAGAAACCTTTTCCTGCAAGATCTGCTTGGTAGAGTTTGATGGAGCGCTGCAGACAAGAAGTGCAGCTTGGTGGATGGTCACTATCTATCAGGTTTTTTTCTTCAGATATACAGAGAATCATATCCAGAGATTGTCTAGGGGACTGCAGTTATTGACCTTGTTATCATACCTTTATTTCAAACTTTAAATAAAACTTTATATATTATAAAAATATAATTAAGTTAATTTGTATTTTTATTTAAATTTCAAGGTAAAATATATCATTGTAACATACCTATGAATGCCTCCACAGCAATCATTGCAATATATCTGAAAATTGCTGTACATGAATGAAATGATTTAATTTAAGAAGACTTACCTGCCTGGCTATCAGCATTTTAGCTAATATTTTCAAACCAGAAAAAAATAAACTTCTCTACATAATATTTTCATGAAGAGGTTTCCGCTAGAGCGTAAGTCTGATGAACTCTTTTCTGCCTGAATTCTCTTCATTTCAGCCAGTCCTGGATTAATAGTATAAGAAACTACGTATATTGTATAAATAGGTAGGAAAAGAGAGGGAAAAATTTTTATCTGAATGATACTGAAGCACATGAAAAATTGGAAAAAAATGACTGATTTCTTTGAAGTTCTTTTAATGGAGCTGAGATTCAAATTTTATTCAAGGAGAGAAGAAATATATTTAAGATATAATAAATATTGTTTTAAAGAGAAAGTATTTTTCAATAACTACTAGAAATAAGCATATATTATTTACTTGAAATCTACTGTAAATTTCAAAAAAATAGATATGATGAATACCAGTCACTACATGTGTAAATCCCTATGTAATATTTGGAAAATGGACTCTGTAACTGTAGGTGAGTTTACATTGGGTTGAACAATGAATACATGAATTAGAAAAAAGCTTTTTCATACATACACCTCCTTCATAGGAAAACAGAAGAAAATAATACTCTATTTTTAAGAAACCAAAATTTTATCAAATTTTTTTTCAGAACCCCTTATATACCTAGAATTCCAAAGGATATCAGCTCCTTAGAAATATCACATGCAAGGTATATAAAAAAAAGATGCAAAGACTCTGCAGAGGAATATGACTATCTATCTTCTGTGTAGGGGGAAGTGAGAATAAAAATGAACACTAAAATTGACTTGCAAGTGGGGCTTTATTTCAAAGTGATTCCAAGAGACTTTTGCCTTTAACTGTAAGTTTGTCTTTAAAAATACAGACGCATATTCCTATCTGCTATAGAAGAGGTAATTTCATTTAGAAGGCTTTGTGACACGTTCATACCTGTGAGTCACCTTTCACTAGGATTCTGTCCTAAGTGAACACAGCTTGAAATTATTCTCTAAATTGTGGTGGGTGTCTCTAGTACCAAAAGATTCCAATACTAGCCCAGGAAGACAAGAGCGTTTTGGGCCAGGGAAATCGGCTACGTTTTGATGCATAAAAGAAGAAAGGAAGTTAGGTTAGGAACCTATGAAAGATTTGATTCATCACATCTTCTAGTCGGTCTGAAAGCTTGGAGAAAAATACAGGTTAGTTATGAAGACTCTTGTATTGTTAATGAAGAGAAGAATGAGAGAAGAAATTCTGAAGGTAATTCACCTATCTAGCCTTTGATGTTCATTTCTTTACAACAATTTTAGGGAGAGTCAAGATGCCTGATTTAAACTTGGTATCTGGTTTTTAGAGCACTGATGCTCATCGTCTGAATGCCTCAGAGACCAAGGAGGCCTTTGCAGTACTCTTCCTATAGTAACCTTCAACTGGGCTGTGTGTTTCCCTGGCCCAGACAGGCTGTTTCTCACCAGAAGTGCATCACAAAGACAAGACTATATTTTTTTAACATTCCCTTCTCTGATCTGATTGACAAGGCATGATCAAATGCCAGAAAATGTATTGGCTGTAAATTCTGAGAATACTTGGAAAGAATTATTGATATATTCCCTAAAATTAAATATCTAGAGGTATGGAAGCTAGAGGGCCACACGTGAGATATGAAAGCTGCCAACCTTTGGCAGTTGCCTGAAGGAGGTTTCTAAGCAGTTTGCAACCCATGTTCAACATGTGTGTATACGAGAAGTTACTCATCTTTAAAGATACGTAAGCATAACCATGTCATTGCAAGATATTCAGAAAATTATTTTACAAATAAATTAAAGAATTTTCTGAAGACTATGAATGTTGGAAATGAATAGAAAACAGGCAGGAGACAGGACCTGATGACAGGGTGGTTGAGAGGATTAATGACAGACTCGGGAGCAGTTGGTTTCGGGTTCATGGACTCACCCTAGGCTTTGCCAACATAAATAAAATTGTTGGCTGTTTGATGGCTGTCCACCGCCCTATAAATCTGGTATCTTCATTATAATAGCTCATGGCCCGGTGTCCTCATCCTGGCTGTAATCCTTTCTGTCAAGGTTACCTGAAGGACTGGAGATTGAAATGGGCATAATTATCAATCTACTCATTTTATCCCAGAAACCTTCACCTTCTCTGAGATTCTGAAGGGTTTAATTTGAAAGGATACAATGAGACATGTTTTGCTCAGGGATTAGAAACAATGAAAAGGGGTGTCCTAAAAGTCACCACAGGCAGAGCTTAACTAGGCTGAGAATAGCTTGGATAACAAAAATATATTCAAAAGAGCCAGTAAGGCTGAAGGATCCACTTTTGATCCTATATCTTAGTGAAATTGAATGCAATTAGCAGTGTGCTTGCAATACGCGTAAACATACTCCTAATTATCATATACAATAACAGCAGTAAAACTATCAAGGCATTCATATCATATAGGATTGTAAGAGTAAAGAACTCAAAGTTTGTTTACCAGAAAGCAGTTTTTAATGGCCTCTGTTTAACAACTTGCTGCAGTGATATATTTAAGGTCATTTCTGAAATTTCAAATGCAATAGGTGCTTAAGGGCAATTTTAGACTGAGTTACAGAAAATCAGGTACTTAGGAGAGGCTGAAAAGGAGTTCTAGCACCACATTTAACTCACTCCTTCCAGTCACACAAAAAAGACTGTAGCAAAAATTAATCTATCTGCTCTGCTCATGAGTCACCTATTTGAATCTCTTCACTGATTTTCCCTTGTATTTCCTATTCCATGCAAGTTTCTTTTTCTCATCTTTAAAAATTCATTTACCTCACTTTTCTTTTACCTTTAGTTCTTCTTTCTGATCTTAGTTTTAGCAATTCTTTTTACTACTTTCCATCTTATTTTCTTCCGTCTTGCTCCGTATGCCAGGTGTTCTTGTATTAAACAGTTTTCTACTTCTTTCTACTGTCTTTATCGCTCCACGCAATCTTGAACATTTGTCTTACATAGTTCATCAAAGTAATGGAGATTTGTTGGTTTCTTTCCTTCACTTTTTTGTTTTGCTTTCTTGAATCCATATAATTGTCAAATATAGGCTGTTCTCCTGAAATCATATAAATATTTAGTATGAATAAAATTAATCAAGTACAACAGTGTCTATTAGATCCTTGTTTAACTGTGTCAAAAAACCTACATTTATCTGTATCATATATATTGAAGGGTACAATTATATTGAACAAAATCAGAAATAAACTTTAAAAGATACTGTCTGGAGCTAAAAAATCACTGGAATTTTTCAACACGCGATATTCATAAGGCATCCTGATGGTGTCTGAGCACTGCCTCAAATATCTGCTATTAAGACATTAGGGGTGTACCTCTGTCTTTAGCCCCACAAATACAAATCTTATTGACTTCAGTAGGAATTGCATGTGTGTACATCTAACAGCAGAATTGGCTTTTTAAAGTGTTTTGATATCTGTGACGTAAACAATAATACTCATCCTTAAGAAGGCATGAATTGATTCCATTAAAAGAAAACCCCAAGTATTAATATAAAATTCAAATAAGATGCTAATAGGCACAATTCAAGAGTCAAATCATTATCTTCTAGCCCAATTATTTTCAATCTTTACGTTCTTTGGGGCTCCAAAATTTTTAAATAACACTAGAGAGAATGTGGCAATTCTTGTCCTGGAAGGAGAAAGTATTTATAATTCTATGACAAAGACTGTGCTAATGACATTTTTAGTACAGTTTTGAAAGTCTGTAGTTAATATGTTATATACTTCAAATGCAACTTTACCCATCTGAAAATAGTGTTTTATGAAAATCAAAACTTTCTGTGTAAAAGGTCAGTTCTGATGTAAGTTCTGTTTTCCTGCCCATGGGGCACCTAGGATTTTGATATTAGGGCAATAAAATTCTACATCTTCAGTAATTGAGTCCTAGAGTACGTAAAAAGGAAAGTGGAGAAATGGAACATGGACACACACAAAAAAATCCACACCATACAATTGCTGTGGCTGAATAGGCTTAATTTTATCCTGAAGAAAAATGTTTCAACTTTCCAAATGATTTCTCTTCATTAGAACTTGTTGTTTAAAAAATAAAAAGGGATTTTGAGGAATAAAACAAACAACAAAACGTCAGAAGGTACAGTGGGATAAAACCAAACCAAAACAACAAAAAAGCCAGGTCTAGCTTCCAGAATGGGCATGGAGAAAACTCTCTCCCATTTACTCCTTTTAGTTTTCCACTGCTCCTGACATATTAGCCATACCTGAACCAATAAAGTGAGCAATTCCACCAACTCTTCATATAATACACCTACAGGCTTTCTCACTTGCCAAGCCCTTTGAAGCCAATGGAAAGAATATAGACTGGATATAACTGGTTCATGTGAGCACATAGATTGTTTGGATATATATCTACAAGTTCCAATTTTTGGATGGTATGCCAACTTCTATTATCTGTAGTATAAAATATTCTGCAACTATAGACGTATTTTTAATAGAATTATTTTTTTTTTTCCTGGAAGCTATTAAATTGCATAAAAATGTGAATGCTAAGACTTCCAGCTGGTTATATAGCTTCAGGAAAAACACAAAGATTAGAGCTAATCGAAAACATTTTAATTAAGTGCTTTTGTCTCAGCTTACCAGTTGGTTCTACATAAAAAAAGTTAAATTTAGGTGCATTTATACCTAAAATGCCCTCAAGACAGGGTCCAACTAAACTTGCTTAGAAGTTAGAAATTGGTACTTTGAAGACTTCTGCTTTCTCTAATTGCTGCGCTGTCCTCTCTTGTTCCTATAAAGGTTATTAATATAGAAAGGAAGAATGTAAGATTTTCCTATAGTTTTCAACTATCGGAGTACTAAAATAATCTTTATTACTTCTTTAAAAATGTACTTTCTATGGATTTGATTTGTTTTGCTTGAGTCAATTACCCCACATCATTAATTAATTCTGAGTGTCTTAACTGATGATAACCTTGGTCTATTAGAGATAATCACATTCAGATCTTCAATAAACTAAAACATAGTACCTATGGATTTTCCTGACCTTCACAAAATACATCTAACCATTTTCTAGATTTGCATCCATCTAGCAAGGAAACTAGTGCATTTCTTACTTTAACTTAGAGATAGATAATTAGTGAACTAATTACTTTTGTACAAAAACATAGTCTCTCATTTGATCTCTCCAAGAGGGAGTAGCCTGCTAGAATTTACATTATCATAAAATTAATACTTTATGTTAATATAATTCATCTCCATTCCTTTTTATGAGAACCAGTTTGTGGAAGCAATGAACTCACTGTCTGTTTTTGTGAAGATATTAAACTGAATGGTTGCATCCACCTCCTCTTCTTAGGTTTAATTAAATGAAGCTTTTCTGCATTTATCTCTTGTGTTTATCACAATCAGAGTTTCAAATTAGTAGAAAATATATATAATTTTGAAAGAATAAGTTTAGTGTATTGTTATCATTTTAACCATCTCAAGTTATATACCTAACATTTTATCCTACTTTAATATGTAAAGGCAGAATAATCTTTTTGTTTTCATTTTTGTTTCATATTGGCTGTGCCTTGTATTTTACTTGTTTGATCAATAGCATAAACTCAGGATCAAAAGCTAAGTCTCTACACAGTGAGTAAATTTATATTTTGACTTTTTTTTTTTAATATGAATAATAAAATAGTTCACCAACCTGTCTAATAAGCAGAACTTGAATATTTTATTCAAATACACAGAAAGATTCCAGTCTAAAAGCTCCTTTCCTATCTTTTCAAATCCCTCTTTTCAAATCCCTCTTTTCATATAGTCAGAGTAGTAGTTGAACTTGTGGTTAAAATTAAGAATGCAACGAAAATCTAATGACCTCAGTGAGCCTAAGTTTATGCTGAGTTTCTGTGCAGAAAATATGAAGATTCTTCAGAATTTCGGTTTCTCTATTACCCACATCTCTCATAGGACTCTTATATATTCCGTGGCTTAAACCAGATCATCCAATCCAAATACTGAGTTCTAGGGCAATTTAGATCATTTTTCAAAATCAAACTTGGCAATTTGGTCCCTTGTGTACCAATAATCCACTAAGGGAATTATGACTATTAGCTAAGGAGACAACATTTTAAACTCAGCTGCTCAGTGCGTAACCTACATGGAGATCTAAAGTTGCCTGAGAAATAATCATAAATATATATTTCAAATAAAATAGTCAACTTGATGCAACTGTACAGTCTGTGTATTTGAGACAGCAAGCAAAGTATGTATCATGGGGCCTAGGGGAGAGAATGAAATTTCCTTGTGTGCTCTTGTTCCCATAGAAAGTAATTTGAAGAGTTCTTATTCCGTGAACGAATCAACAGAATAAACAGAACAGATTTTTCAGAACTTAGAAACGTTGCCCTTCTGCAAATATATTAATCAGTATCCTTTACTTGGTTTCCCAAGATTACAGGCTAACAGATTTAAATCTGCTTGAGTAAAATATGCAATTTACCTGCCTACAATATTACTCCAGGGGAAATCATGGGGACTTCTTTTTCTTCTTCAGAGAAAATTAAAATTCAAACTGTTCTCTCAGAGATAATAAAACAGACATATAACTTTTACTGATTAACTGAGAAATAGCTGAGTGAGTAAGGGCTGCAGAATAGGGTTTCCTCTACTTACTAAACTTGGTCATGCCAAAAACCAGCAGCAGGTATAAGGGACCACATTCTGTGTTCATACAGCAGCACGCAGCATGCTGGCTGTTTGCATAACACCAAACATGACTGGAATTTCTTTATGTGTTGCAATTGTATTGCAATACAATTAAGAAATAATAATAGTTTTTCATCTCAACATCTGATCATCATATCCTGAAACCTTCATGTTAAAGCACAGAGACAAAAGTAGGCAGCGGGTTATATGCACACAAAAAGATGTAATCTAGCCATATCCAACTGCCAGGCCTCTATATAAAGATGCTGTTGCATTTTCCATTCTACTTTGAAATTCCCATGAAAGTCTGTGATTACTCTCTGTGGGACCAAGATGCTGTCCCCCACCTCATTTAGAATTTGTCTAGCCCATTTAGTGTATTGCTGCAATCTATACAGTAAAGATGATGCATACATAATGCAAAAAGGGCATTAGTTAATGACCTTAGCTATTAGCCTTGGTACAAGGTTCAGAACTTTATGCACAAGCTTGGTCTTCAGTACGACTTTCATGAGTAGGAGCCTTGATATCATTGCTTTTGTTTGTCTATGTCATTGAAACTTCAAATTCATATTTGGGGATAGCTGGCACTGTTAGTGTATTGTAAATGCAGTTGTCAGAGAATGAATGCTGACTACTGATACATACTAGACAAAAAAAGCTGCCCTTGAGGGATGAGACACAAACAGAGCTGAGTGGTTACCTTACAGAGGAACTTATATGCTTTCACAAGACGTTAAGGAAGCTTTCTAATTGTAAGGAAAAGCTAAGGCTAATGGATGAACTTGCAATGAATGAGATTAAATGTGCACAGATAATAGAGGAAAGATCTGAGAGGAGATTGTATAAAAGTATATGACCTATGTATTTAATATCTATTTAATATGGTTAGCCTTCAGCTGGAAGGGGAGAAATCTTTGTTATTATTTGGGTTGAATTTGTTAAATATCAGTTAAAACATCTAGTATGAGAGAAGTGCGGAATTGAAAGGACTGGGATTTAACTTAGAGAAAATAGAAGGGATTGTATTGTTATACAATAACAAATCGGAAAGAATCTTTTCATCATGTCTTGTTCTCATGCAGGACCATGAGGAACTCTTAACTAAGTCTCACAGCTCACCTGTGAATTAGTCTAGGCATATATAAGGCTTACTTAAATGCCACTGAAATGCAATCATCTTTAGGGATGAATACAGCAGCTGCCCGAAGTATTGAAAAATACAATAACAGTGAACTACACATTAAAGTGTGCAACAATTAAGAGAAAATTGCAGGGAAAATTCTGGCAGGCAGAATTCAATCAAAAGATTAGAAAATTGGCCAGGATGTTGTGTTCAGCACTTCTCAAAAAACTACTATGAAAATGTGAATGGTCAGGGTTCAGAATTTTATCTTTAATTTTTTTTATAGCTATAGCAATAGATTTATTTTATGCAGAGCTTTTCCCTAGAAGATATCAAAGCATCAGCTCTGTTTTACAGATAACCAACAGAAGCACAGTGTCCTGCTCAAAGTCATTCAATAGTTGTGAAAACATAGCATACATCTCCATAGGTCTCTGCTCAATGCACTGTTCACTACTTCTAGTATTTCTTGTCTGGAGTGCAGTATAAGTTCCAGTACTCTCTACCTCTTCTACCTGTAAGCATGGGTTTATATTTCTACTTACTTGTAGGAAAGAATAACAAGTAATGAAATACCAGCCTTCCAGTGAAAACCGACCATCTACATACTGATTCAGTCCAACTTACCTTAAGAAAACCATTACACCATGTGATGCAGCCACACTTTTTAAGAGCAGCCATAAAGTACATGCCATACCCAGACAAAGCTTCATTTCAAAAGCCCATTTGCAGATGCACAGATATGACCATTAGGAGGGTAATTCACTTTTATAACGTCTCTATGGAAATTATTTTCAAAAAGAGAGTGCATTTTCCTTGGTGGCTGCATAATAATATTACGTTAGCTGATGGAAGGCACCAAGCGGCAAGACCCACTGACTCAAAGACTTGTCACCAGAATTCATTGCAGACACAAAATGGGTTTTAGTGGCTAACAAACAATACAGTCTAAAATATTATCCTAAAACATGGCCCTTACTTTGAAAGTAAGACAGTCATCCTTTTGCCAGCAAACAAATAATCACTATGAAATAGAATGAAAAGCATACTTGGATATACCGAAGAGCCTGAGGTCAGGATGATGCTATTGGCTCTATTCACACTTCTCTGACAATTTTCTGGTCTTTGAAATGATATTATTTTCTCCTTCTTTTGAACAACAGCACCATGCAGAGCAGGAGATACTCCTGCTATAAAAGAGAATATAATGTTTGAGTAATACTTTTATTTTACTTTAAAATAAAAGAAGTAAAATAATTAAAATAAGCAACTGCTTATCCAGAATACTTCCTTAACTTTGGTCTTCAAAACAAACTTATGCAAGAAAATCTTTTTCTAAGCTGCTCATATTAATGTATACAGAGTATAATTCCTGTCTTAACACAAACTCTAGACATTAATAGCATGTAAAGGACTAGCTGCAATACAACGTGCATTGAACTTAAAGGTAAATGGGCTGATAAGCTGGAACTAGAGCCATGAGTTTGTAACTAATTGAACTCTGAGTGCTTTCCTGAAATGATAATCAATTTCTAAATCATTGTTTTATATCTCAGCATTTCACTTAAGGGATTTTTTTTTCCTATGTGCAGTTTTATCCTGCTTACAGATACTACATAGGAGCAACTGTTAACCATCTTAGCAGCTGCAGCACCAACTTCTCTGCAATCTTCTGTGGTAATAAGAGTTGATGGATACCTGAAATTCATTACCTCATCCATCACTATTTAGGCAGCCAGTCCTTGTCTATTTTCCCAAATCTACCTTCCATAGGTGGGTCTAACAAGAATCCTTCAGTCGTCAGCCTCAGTATTTTGGGCTTGTGCTCCGTAATTTCTGTATGTACGGGAAAACTGCACTGGCTCACTGTGTTTCAGGAAGGAATTAGAGAAATGGAATTTTCTAAAAAGCGCTGAGTATTTGAGTGATTGTCTTTTCACCTGTCTTTACGTACAGAAAATTCATATTTATGCTGCGAGCCAGCCACAGAAGTTACCTCTATCCTCAATGGAGGGTGATGAGGACTTCCACAGGGTTGTTCAACCCCTCGTATCATAGGTGCCAAAGATAAGCAGGATGAATTTGCTTTCTTAAGCTGTTCTTTTTCTGCTGGTTGCTAAAGGAGCACAGATTACTGAGTCTGACTAAATTTCTGCCTCTTAGATAGCTGCAGTTATGTGAGATGAATCCCACCCTTGCTGGCTTATGGTATATTTAATTGCTGACTGCATTTCATCATGTTTGCCTAGTAAATTTCTCTCTTTATTTCTACTGATGGTTATTTAGGCCATGATGATTATCCAACTTATTTCATAAAACTTTTACATCTTTTATAGTAACCTGAAGCTTTCTTCCACTTGTCTGTCCACAAATCTGCCTCTATATTATCAATTTTTCCTCCCGTATAGTTCACTGACTGGGTCTTGAATTCCATATTTTTTCTTATTTTACTTACAACTTCAGCTCTTGGTGACAGGTGATCGTACAACAGTCACAGTCTTCGTTCAGTTATAAGCAAATCTCTCACCCTCATCATTTCAGAAAATACTTGAAGTACTTCTTCCCACTTGTACCTGTCCTTATCTCAGTGCAAAGACGCATACATATATAGTCCACATACAAGGAAATTCCTTCCCTTCTCCTGCCGAACTAATCATATTTTACTTCTGCTGTAGCCTTTCAATTCAGTGTCACCCTACTGGTGTAGCAAGCTACGTAAGTTTTGCCCAAATGCAAGAAAAAGACCCAGTATATAGCTGTGGGGGGTAGAGTGTGGGCCACCTACCACAAAGAATCATGTTTTGTTTGGGTTTTGGTTCGCTTGAGCCCCCTTGTTGTTTATTTGCATTCATGGGCTAAGGAAAGGCTGAGTGTTCCTTCCTTGTTACATGTCAACAATGACCTGTGCAGGGCTCCTTTATACTACTTCCAAGTTGTGCCATCATCTAGTAAATTGGAAGTTTTATGTGAGTATGAGGTCTGTAGCCTAGAAATCTTGTCAGGTAAAAGCAAAAATAGTATTTCTCAAAGAACTTGTCACCAGACGTTTGAGGATATAATTTGGAGATGGATCACTGAACACAGAGCTTTCTTAACAAGCTTAAGCTATGAAACAAAATTCAGAAAGCCTTACATGTCTTGTGATGACACAACAAGACCTGAAAAACATAACTTCATGTCACTGGAATTTCTCAGTGCTGACTGTATTGCTGGCAATGGTTTTGACAGTGGCCTCTAGTCTAACCCATCTTTCTAGGACTGCAAAAGCACCACAGAAAATAAAAAGGTCATCTGAGCAAACAATAAAAAATTGAAAAATTGAAGATTATCAGAGATGATTTTCTGAATTTGATGAAGGTAACCTACCAGAAAGGTATATATTAGACCAGTTCAGGCCTACCAGTCCTCCTGTAACTACCCACTGAATACAGCACACCGAAGTAGTCTTAAGATGCTTAAGCAGCAGGCAATCACAGATATCTGGTTCCACTTCTGCACAACACTTCTCAAGGTTATGTATAAAAAGGACAAAAACATTTATCTTATTTAGACCCATTCATAATTTATAAACAGCGAACAATGATTACTAGATATGAGGTGGATATATTAGAAGTACTTTTCCATTATTTCTTTGAGTGTAGATTCAGCATCAGAAGATTTCATAGGCGGCTGCAAGTCGTAAGTATCAGTCTCCCCACTGATCAGATGAAATCTATTAAAGTATTTACTAGCAGCTATCTACATTTGATATACCATTCAGAGATGGAACTCCGAAATAACATGTAATGGTAAAAATGATTTTGGTACAAAGCTTTAAAAGCATCGTGTAAAAATTAAAAAGTTAAAACTGAAAAATAGATATTGATAGATGTAGATATAGGTGATATAGCTATAGACTGCATTTATTTCCAGAAGCTTTGGCAATAATGTGAGTTTAAGTTTGTTGTGAATGCAAAATAAAGACAAAGGAGAAATGGTCTTGATTCATGAATGCCCACCAGAACTACGCAGACAGCAGAAAATAAATAAATGGTACCAATAATATGTCTTTGAATATTAAGTCAAAAAGTTTAATCAAAACAGTACATAGAAAACACTGAAATAAACTGAAAAAATAAAGATAGAGGAACAGAGAAAGTAAAGAGTTGGGCACAGGTTCTTATTCAGTCAAGTAAGTTATTCTTGTGCAATTAGTCTTATTCAAGCAAGTTAGCAATCAACAGAGCCACTGTAAGTGTCTACGTGTTTAGTCATGAAAAACACTAGGTAGTGTAATTTAGCTGAGTAAGCAGAGAAATATTCCTCACTTTTGTCAAAGTAATGAAGTTCGTATGTTGACTGCAAGACACTTGCTACCAAACTCATTTAATGCTTTGCAAATAAGTATAGTTTCTCACTTCTATCCATCCTACCATGGATGTAAGTGCAATAAAGCATGAAAATACAGTCTATTTCCGGACATGGAAAAATAAGAACTTCTTCATTGATATTCTAAAAAAGTTTCTAAACATATTTCCCTCTAACATTTTATTTTAAAATTCTCTTTCATGACAATCAATATTTTAAAGGAACCAGAAAAAAAAATGTGTGAGCTTAGTCCACATCTAAAACTTGGACTTTGTAGAGATTTAACATGGTTACTAGCACCAGATTAACACACATCAGTTGTATTTAAGTGTATTTGACCACAATTATTTCATTGTGCGGCTATCGTGGGAATGGTGCTCATTAAATAAATTAAAATCAGACTTCATTTCAATCTGGCATCATAATATTATTGGCCCATCAGGCAGAGACAAATACTCCACTGTAGATAACAGTAGAAGAAGACTAACTGATTTCTAGAAGTACCAGACATAGTGAATGCAACAACAGTAAAATTTGGGGATGAGCTTAAGATAGTGTAAGACAACATTAACATTGTTCTGCTTTATGCAGTGGAAGAGACTGGGAATATAAGGAAATGTAAAAGTCATCTCAGTTGGCAAGAAAACACTAGGTCTAATCACTGCAGCAGTCATTATCAAAATTGGTGGAAATTTTTCATCATTTTGTTAGTTCTTTCATGTTCCACTTTAATACATCTTTCTTCTGATTTCTTGGCATAAAAAAAATACGTACTGGGGTTCTGACATTCTTTCTTCAGAGAACACTTGCAGGAAGCATAAAGATTAGTGGTTAGTTGTACATTGCTCAGCAGATGTGACTATAGAGGATGCTAAATTTGATGGAAAAGATTAAAAATAACTTACAAGTTACACCTTCTTGCTTCACATAGAAATACAGCCTTTAGCCTTTTTAAGTGGAGTAGATAAGCAAAGAAATTTTCTTGAAACCAAATGAAATTGCTGATATGCACATACACACATACACACATGTATATGTGTATATGGATATATATGCATATATGTATATACAAACTTACTTTCAGGAAAAAGTTAGTTCAGACTAAATAAAGCTATAATAGCTCATAAAAATGGTTTGATTCCATCTAGGAGAAAATATGCTTGTACTAGACGAGTTCTCTACTTCTTGCACCATGATATTGTTAATTTAATTTTTATAAGTGATTAGTCATACTCTTCTTTGCATATGTATCACCTCTAGAGACACTTAGGAATGTTCACTAAACAGATAGACTGTACAACTGAAAGATAAAACAATAAAAAATAAAAAACAGCTAGCACACATTCATTCTTTTAAAAGGACTCAGGGACTTAGTCCTACAGAAATGATGAGCTTCCAGCTTCTCTGAGCATCAGTGGGAGCTGACTAGACATGCAAGTGCTCAGGACAGGATTTACCACAGTGGTAAGGAACAATGGGTATCGCTTGCTGATTTACATGTTGACTTTCAATAAATAATTCTGCAGAACCACCGCGATAATTTCTCTTCTCTCTCCCTCCCCCAAGAAAGACATCGGACCATCTGAAAAGAAGGTAGGAAAATGGATTAAGTCAAAAAGTCTGCTGAAAAGTATTGTATCATGTGCACTAAGCAAGCTGTATGTGCAGTACTACCACTCCACTGCCGTTACTGAGGTTTAAAATTTGCGTTCTCTGGAACAACCTACTAACATTTAGGCTTAGGCATATTGTTATACTTTCACATTTGTAATCACAGAACATAGGGCAAGACAGTTCACAATTACACTGTAGACATCCAGTGGTGCCAATGTGGTCAGACCATCACTTGCAGAGACATGAATTTAACTCTGTGTACTTATTTTGGGATTTAATCTCAACAAGTAATTATATTATAATGAACACAGCTTTTATATCCTACAGAGAGTCATTATTTGGGTTACGGACAGAATTCTGAATCTGATCATCTCAAGACTTAATTTAAGATGAAACTTTGTTAATGAGGCAAAACTAAGAATAACATAAGTGCATCCTGTGGCTCCAGAGAGGTCCCAAATTCAGTACTACACTTCCTTTTTTTTTTCTTTCTCTTCCAGGAGTATCAAAAAAAAGAAAAATAAATTCATATTTCAGAGTTTCCATGAAGTGAGACACTGAAGAGAAATCAGATATGGTAAGTGGCCTTTTTTGTCCTTCCTTCTGTTTGAAATGAACAAATAACAGATTCAGAAGAATAAAAGAAAGAAAGAAAGAGAGGGAGGGAGGGAGAGAGGGAGGGAGAGAGAAATAAAGAACATTTAAATGCAAGACATCTGTTTCCATAAACCACTTACCCAACTCTACTGAGGGCCTAGCCTTCCACCTCTGAGTCACTGGGAATTTTACCATCAGTCTCAATGAATGTAAGATCAGAATCCTAATCCTAGCAAACAGAAACAGACATACATTTTCCTCAATATCTCTACAATTATAAGAATTATGCCATTCCATTGAATATAGCTCATTACAGATCTAAATGACAAAAATATACACCTTAGTTAAGTAAAGACTGTATTGTTATTAACTGGAGTAAAGTGTTTGCTAAAAAAGTTAGTGATATTAGATGTGTTGCTTATCATACATTGAAACAAGTTTCATGTAGCCGTCCTACTCAAATTATCAGCACTCTGCTTTGTAAGTGAAACTACTTGTTAACGTAAATACTTTAATACTTGAAATTATTTATATTATAAATGGGAAGTAAAAAAGCTTGTCTTGGAAATATTGTTGCCATATTATGCCTGAATGTGAATTTGAGAACATTGCTGTAAATATATGGATTTGCATACTTATTTTTGAATCTTTGCAGACCCAAGTGTTTCATCCTGCTGTCTCCCCAGAACCAAACCATGCTATGCACCATGTGCCCTAAGCTTTTTCACTGTTCATTAAGTTAAATCCCTGAGAAGAAATACGTAAGATGTATTAACAAAGGATCGTGATGAGTTAAATATGAGCTTTAAAGATTAGTTCTGCCTACCCTGTGTGGATTTGCAGGGTTAGATGATCAGACACAATTAAAAATATGTTTCTATTCCTTTCAAGTGAAGAGGATTGCCTGACTTCAAACTCAGTGCTAATCTAATTTGTTTTGTTTTTAGAAATTTTCAGCACTATTCACAAGCAGAATAACCCAAGGCTGAAATTAAGGAGGTTTTACAGCAGAAACACTTTTGATTACAGTTTCTGAAATTTTGCGTAAATACTTAAAAATAAAATTAATAAATTAAAAAAACTGAGAAACACATTAAAGCTCTTTCTTTGTTATAAAGAAAATGGCAGCCAATAATGTTTCAGGACATTTCTAATTATAGTACTTTTTTTAAAATAAAAACAAATTTGGGAGAGAGGTAGGAATTGGAGACATTGATAAAAAATGTATTTTCTGTATGAACTGAGAGAGCAACTTTAAATATACAGATACATTCTAAGAACTAAAGGGAAAAAAAGATTCCAAGAACTAATGGAAATAAGGCATGAATAAGCCTCTCACAATTATGACTACAAATGAGTTTCTGCCTCAAACACAATTTATACTGGCTTCATGTAGAACCCTTCTGTTAAGTTAGATGAAGTCAGTAGGTTGCTTGGTCCAAGCAGTGAATGCCTATTAAAAAGCTACGCTTTATGGAATGCAAATAGGAAGCAGTTATATAGATCATTAAACTATTTGTTGTCTAACAATGGAGTTTTCTTTATCGAGTTTGCCACCCCCTTAAGTCAAGTAATGACTGGGGAAGAAAACGAAAGCATTTCCCATAGTGCCATATGTGATTTCAGCTACTCAGCATCTGTCCTGTACAAATTAGATTCCTTTAAGGTCACTCAGGAGGACTAGAGGATTTTTAGCATGTATTGCCCTAACTGCTGAGTAGATATATGTCATTTTTTCAATGTTATTTAAAGCAATACAAAATCTACTTTACATTTACAACAATACTTACAGAGTAAAAATAAGTTCGTCTTATTCATTCCTGCTGTGTTCCCCTCTGGATTACTAAATCTCCAGACTGTAAAATATTCACATCCCCTGCTGCTAGCTGCTTATTCTGCTTTACTACTGCCACAGCAACTTTGATTCAGATAGCAACCTGGGAGAAGTAGTTCGTTTCTGCTTCTATATTTTTTGGTGAGTAGAGCTGTCACAGGTATTGCATAAACAGAAGAACTTACGGGATGTAAAGTGCTGCAGCACTCAGATCTTTGTGATCAGAAGTATATAATTTAATGTGTTACTTTTTAGGTGATCCACAGGATCTGCCTTGAAGCATCTTGGGGAAACTTCATGTGTTTGAGATTTTTGTTTTGTTCTGACTGGAAACACAATCTGAAATCGTAATATTTCTTAAGAATGTAAATCCTGCAATTTAGGGGCTTAGAGGAACTGCCTCTAGTAGAATTGACCCTCCACAGCTTTCCTTTCCAGAAGAAAGAAACCTCTAGGCTAAGGAAAAGATGTTGGCAAAGAAAGGATTTGGAAACAAATTTTATGAATAAAAAGAGGAATAGTGAGAATTAGAAAAGAAATGGCAATGAAAGCATATTCCAAAATTGTCAGTCATATTGGCTGCCAATGAAGCAGAAGTCTATAATCCTTTGTTCTCACCGTCTGGTGGACTTCTGAGGACATAATAGCATTGACACCCCAGCAACCTGTTGCAGGCTGCTGGGGACCTGAGGAGCCAGAAAGTTACTGTGAACTGTCCGAAACCTTGGATGTTTTGTTCCTGTAACCTTGGGATGCTGAGAACTCAAGAATCTGTGAGCCAGACTTTCCTGCTCTCCCAGGCCCTGGGCTTTATGTCAGACCAGAGGCACATATGTGCCATCGGGTCTGTCCAAACTCTTATAGAGCTCTGGAATTTCACGGAAAGAGCTATTTGGGTTCTAGTGCTTCTTCATTTCCCAGTGCTGCTGATGGAAACGCTCAACCTGCCCAGGATATGGGTCTGGTGTGACTGACAACTACTGAACTTAGGTTTTCAGCTCAAGCTGAAAAATTATATTTCCAACTCTGTGCTTCACCACTTTGATTACTTCTATAAACCTAACCCGCTAATTCTACTATATTTGAATTTTGTTCACCCCTTTGACTCTTCTACTTTCTCTTACTTCCACTGCAGTCACAGTTCTCACATTTTAATCACAGCATCATGGCCTACCAAAAAGACTAATGCCAACTGTTTAGCAGATCTCAAGTCCAGGCATGTCTGGCATGTGATGTTACACTGGTAACTCCAGAACAGCTGGAACTGACAAGCAATAGCACAGAATAGATATCTAGGTCACCACATACAAAGCACTGAACACATTTGTAAGAAATCTTTGCCTAGATTTCTCTTAAGTGCCTGAAGGAAATAGGAAATTCCTGGAAATTTTTTTCTGACTCAGTAGGTAGAAAAAAGTAAGAGGGTAGCCATAGGTTCATCTCAGGCTCTCTCTGTTCTTTCCAGGTGCTTGCCAATATCTGGTTAAATCTTTCTGGAGAATGACTTCTCCTTGCAGTTCTTGCACCCAAGATCAACAGCTTTCTGTCAGACCCTGATGGCAGCTGATGGAGGAAGATGGCAGATGATGGAGGGAGAGGTTAGTATTTAAATCTTGACAACCCCTACACATAGTTAGGGTTTATGACACTCCAAGAGTGATTTGGTAAAACAGCGCCGTTATGGCGCTTCCTGGACAGTGAAATGATCAATGTTTTTCCAACCAACCTGAAATTACTTTTAAGTCTAGTCAGGGTTAAACAATAAATTAACAAATAGTTTTTTTCTAAGAAGACACACAGAAATGTGTTATTGGCTTAGAGAAAGAAAATGTAACAATGACATGCACTTCAACTATTTGTTACTTCTGTTTTAGGTTACAGGAATTCCCTGTGTTCCCTTTTAATAGTAGTTAAGCCAGCTACTATGACAGCTCTCAGCACTGGAACCTAGTCCTCAAATGAAACTCTTTCATTAGATGTTGGTCTTCTGAAAAGAAACAATAATTTGGAGGCAAAGACTCTTTTCATATACCTTCTGCCTTGCTAGGGATGCCGTGAAGTATAAATGTATCTCAATGGGTTTCCAAAAACTCTTAGTCTTAACAATTTATTTTAGTCAGGACAGTCATTTAAAAATCTCATATTAATTAAAACTGTCTCAGATAACATTAACTTTTGACATATAAGCATACTTTAACACACTATACCTCCCTGAGCAGAGCATTATCACACATTTTGCAAGTAATCAGATCTTTTTCACAAGACCAATAAGTTTTCAACGCTTCTAAGCTACTATCTAAGTTCAAAATGCAATCTTTTGCAATTTGTGAACTGTTTTTATTATGGAAAACAATGAATTCGAATTCAGCTTATTACTAGCTTATTACTCTTCGGAAAGACTAGACACAGGAGCAACAAGACAAACTCAGGCTGGTCTCTTGCCTGGATTAGATTGCGCTTCAGGCACAAGGAGGGTGGCGCTGTGTTGCCCAGGGATGTTTTACCTATGCTGCTAGAGGAATGCTCATGCCTGTCACTATCTTGTGTGTGGAAGGAGGACATGCAGGGCACAGCAGGCTTTTCAAGAGGCTTTAGAGCATTTAGGCATATAACGAAACTCAACTGAAAGGAAGATAGAAGAGCAAGAAAAAGCGTTGGAGTAAAGGTGGATGTCAAGGAAAGTTAAGGGAAAGCAAAAGCTGAAAAATCCAATCAGATATTTTACTTAGTAAGTATTGTATATCTATATTTATGTCCTGGACAACAAAAAAAGTATATATTGATCAAGAGAATTCAAAACTGGTTTCAAAGTCTAATCCATTTGAAGTGGATGTGTCTAATCTGGAAACAATACTAACATTTAGGATTAAGCACCTAGCTCTCTCTATAGGCTGGTAACTAAGTCACCAGTATGCAACCTAACATTTCATATGCTTTCTTAAACTAAGCATGGGAGGATGCTCTACTGAAAACTAGAAAAACGCTAGGAAAGCTCAGAACTAACTGATCATGGTAGCTTTTTCCAAAAACACCCTGCATATCTCTACACAAAATTTGAGTAGATCACGGCAAACTAGTAGGCCTGCATATAAACATACATTATAAATGTTATAGTGCCGTTTGGCACTGAATGAAGTTATTTAAAGAAAAGTAAAACATACAGAAAATTATGAAAAGACAAACAGAAATTGCCATCAAATATTTCCTAGGCCAGTTTCCATTTGCTAGTGTGGAAGCTGTGTAGTTCAGGTAATTAAAATTAGATTCACTAAATGTTCAGTTATCTTAGTTACGTAAATTAGCATCAGCTATGCATGAATAGTTTAATACTTAATAAAAATAAAATACTTTTATAATTCCATATTTTCATTGCTGCTACCTTACTTTGATAAAACTCTGCCTCACTAATTACTATTTTATTCCTCAGAGGGGTCATAAGACGTGTTATTGTGTGGAAAATTTTTCCCACTTTTCTTCAAACAATATTTTTCAGCAGATTAATTTCAATTGACCTCACTACAGAGAGCCTTGTCTATTGTTTAAGTAACTTTACAGATTAAACCTATTACAATAAACAAAGCTTTACACTGCGCATAAAGATTAATACCCAAAATATATTGAGTAGCCACTTTAAGTGCCCTGGACAAGTCAAATAATTTATCAGTTACTCTGTGTATCTCTGTAGCTGATCTACAGGCTTTTTTACAAAGTAAAGATAAGTAGGTCATATCAGCTCAAAGAGAGGAATGTTGTCCTGTAATAATGCAGCTTTGAATGATGTAGACCAAGTCAATCCTCAACAAAAATCCGGTGAAAACAGAATATTTACTTCATGAATTACTTTTGTACTTCAGTTTTAAGAGCATGTGCATTTTTTCTTCATTTTCATATGGTTAAACTTTTAAATTATTTTAAAAATGATTTAAACTTGATACATTTAAACCTGATACATCCTACCACCCATATTCTTGCAGTCTAACATGTCTGTTAAAATGAATGTGGAATGTTCTAATTTATCTGACAGGGCTGGAATCACATTTCTTCAGCATACTTGTCATGTTCAGCATCTGCGTAATGTTTAACATAAGAATGACACCCATACAAATCCATAACAAACAAAAAGTGGGGCTGAACAGGCCTTTGGGACATTAGAAAAACAGACTACTTACTTTAGTGTCTGAAAATGAATTTGGGAGCATTAATGTATACTAAAATCTAAGCGTAGTACCTTTAATCTGACCTAAGGTGGGAGGAATAACACTACTTATTTTCTAAAATCTTTTGTCTATTCATTTTAACAGTTTTTCGGAAGAAGCAAAATTTATACAGATAAACTGCTTATAACACTGACCTGTGTCCTTTGTTGAGACCTCTAGGCACAAGTGCAAAAGATCATTTATGTTGTTAGATGTAAAATGACCTTAAAATAAATTATTACTGTTTTTTTTTTTTAAATCAAATATTGCTTTAGGAGTCTCTTAATATTGACTTAGCACTCTTTCCTCAAAGTCAAACTAGGTACACTATTTCTTATATTTACTTTATTTCTAGAAGTATATTTACTTCAGTAAAGAGGTGAGGCTTCCCTCTCTGTTCGAATTAGCAATATATTTGTACTATAATTAAAAAAAAAGACAAAGAAAGAACCTTTCTATATATATATATATACCTAAGATTATAAATGTATACCAAAGACTATAAATCTCTATGATACAGAAGAGTTCACAGAGCTATAATAGCAAACAATTGTATGTATTTAATTGTATACTACTTCTGATATATAGCATACCTCCTACATACTTCTTAAATATTTAAAATTATTTGTCTAGCTATATGCTAAGCAAATAGGCTTGTATATGCCAGTCTATTTTAAATACTTATTATTTGCTTTTCAGCCAACAGTAGTTGCAAATAAATTATTAAGGGTCCATGATATCAGGTCCTACTTGTACACTCTTCATTCATAGACTGTTAATCTTGCTGAGCTGCTAAAATACATTGCATCTATGTGAGTTCGACATATTCATGGTAAATCCAAGTGCTGAAAATTACTATGAAGCTTGTACTGAATTTATTAAAAATACAAAACAAGAATCAATAATCTCAAGAGAATGTAGTGGTTCACTTCCTTAATGAAGCTGTAGGATATTCAGTCTAACCTTTTCAAAATTCTTCCATAACCCAAATTAACCTTAGGCCTTTGCTGTTTTTATGCATAGCAAGGATTGCTTTATTATCTTGTCATTTTTATTTGCTCTATAACGTCATCATTTTAAGATCTATCTACTGTTGTACACATTTTCTGTTATATTATGGGATTTGCCTAACACTGAAGAGGATTTTTAAGAATATCTTCTTAAACATCCTAAGATGTTTAAAAATGTTTAAGAATATTTTAGGATCAATTTAAGAACATTTAGGACACTGTCAAAAATTAATTCTAAAAGATTTATATCTATACTTTAAACAAATATAACAGAAGGGAAGAAGGATCAGTCATACTGCAGCACACTAACGATATATTTAACTTAGTACCCTGTCTCCAGTAGCGGCCATTATCAGAAAACAGTAAAAGAGCATAAGGAACAAGGCAAGTACCTTTTTGCTCATCGCACCCTCCCACCTTGCAGCACTCCCTGATAGAAGAGCATTCATCCGAAATGTCAAAATTTCACTGAATAATACAGAATCTTCCTAGAAGTTAATTCCAATCCCACTACTGATTTAAGTGGAGATGAAGTTGTTATGCCAGAGAGCAGGAATGTATTGGGTGAACTAAGAAGAGTCTCAGATTAAGAACAATAAGTTTTTTAAATTAACTCTGTTGCAAGGAAGCTTTACTCATCAGTCTGGAATACGTCAGAAGACACTCCGTGACTAAGTGTGAATATCAAATACATAGAAGCCATGATGTGTTTTCGTAAGTTTGCAGATGAGAACTTCAATATTTAAGAATATTATGTGAAAAGTCAGATTTTTTCTGTTTATTTTCTTTTTCTGCAGGAACAACTTAATATTTATTTGATCTATTTTTTGAAAAGTCACTTTGACAACTATTAGAAAGTGGTGCTTGATGTTTTTTATCATAGCATAAGCATAAATACGTTTCCAACATTTACACTGAAAAGAAGTTCAAGAAACAAACAACAAAGTAACTAATGGTGCTTTCTTTATGCCACAAAATCTTCTCTGATTCATGGACTATTAGTACGCAGTGTGGGTTCCTGCTTTTATTTTGTTTTATTTTTAATGCAGAAACAAGCATTGTAATAATGGGAGACATCAAATTTCTGCACTGATCCACATGGCCAAATGGAGAAAGTTTACCTGGTAAAGTTTCCAAGTCCTATTATTGGTTTCTTTGCTAGCCAAAATCTGAATTCTCCTGCCAGCATGCCACAAATAAACAGGAATGTTACCAGGTCTTTAAATGTTATTGCAATTGTAAAAATAGCTGTCTAAATCACCATGCCCTAGAATGCAATCAAAAGCAGTGCGTATCAGATGTAGCTGACGCTGATTTTAGTTATTGGAAATTTAAATCCAAAAAACTGCACAGCTGTACTTTTGTCAGTGTCAGCATCCTCATACTGAGATGTCTTTTATGAAAGTCATATTTTCTTCTAAAGAAAATATACAAAGATTTTTTTTTTGGTTTTTGTTTTTACATTTTATTTCATCTCTCTGTATTTAGTAAGCGACTTCTCTGCTGCTCAGTTTCCTAACTGCCCTTCAAGCTTGGAAGGATCTCACTTTTAAACAGCTGCAGAGCTATTTCATTCGTTGTTCTCATTATTCATCTTACACCCTCCTTTGAAGAGGTGCTTACAAAAAAATATAGGCTGCTGCTGCCCTAACAATACAGCCTCTCATTCTAGCTGAGTGTGTCTTCTTGTCTGTCTTTATTCTCTCTCCTGTTGATAACTGTACCCAGGTGCTGCTTTTTTGGTTGTATTTGGTTTGCAGGTTCTTCAGAGAACAGATGGTATTTTTATCTCCTGAGTTTGCACAGAATCTAGTACCTGGGTTCCTGTTCCAATAACTAACTCTCCCAGCCATAACGATAACGTGCAATAAACACCAGCCTCTCACAGAATGCCTCTTGATTTGATCATACTTAAGAAACGCACCCTTACGAAAAGGTCAATAGAGTTACACTAGCATGATTCCCCAAGCTGTGCTTTTAAATATGTATCCATCCTGCTTTTACGCTATTTCTAGATTTATGGCACTCCTATGAATGTTCTGCCAAGAAATTGCCAGTCCTGCACTATTGATTGAAATTATGTATAATTCCATAGGAATCCATTTCAAAATGATTAGTGCTAGTAAGCCCTTTAAGTTTACCAATAGATGAAAAGCCATCCGCCTGCTGCTTTAGATTTGTTAAGTAACCAAGTTCAAGTCAAGGTATTTCAGAAGGTAAACATAGCAAAATGATTAGAGCCAAAGCTTACAGTAATTATACATTTATTTTAAACCTTTCTAAAGGTTTTCAATGTTAGCATAATATGTCTAAATGTACGAGATAAAAAACGGACAACCCATAAGCACTTCAATCATTATGAGTCATAAGCCTTTCAGCTACAAAATCACCACTGGCTACACTGAGAGCTCTACCTCTAACTCATGTGTAAAGATGGATCCCTGAAATGGCATTTAATTAATGAGGATGTTAGAAAGAATGAAGATTTTAAAATTTGATTTTTTTGAAGATATTGTTCTTTCAAAGGCATAGTCAAGCTACCCTTCCTCCATTAATACAGCTCCGTAGAGGCTAGATAAGGCTCCCATCAGGTCCATGGAGAGTGGAAGGGTTCTCCAGGAGGTGGTTCAGGGTTCCCATCTTGAAGCAAAGGGCACTAACAGATAGCCAGTAAAAGTACTCAGCACCAAAACATATCTGAACTTGTACTCCTTCTTCATGCACAGGTATTTCTGTCATTTTCAGAAATCTCATAATTTCATATTCTACATAATTTTCAGGATAACTCCAGTGTCAGGGGGCACCAAGACGGAACTGTCGTCCATCTTCTTACGAGCTACTGTAGAATGTCAAAGAAATCAAAAAGGCATCAGGTCCATTCCTTCTCTGAACTGGAGGGATTCGAAGTCACAGCTCCCACTGTCTAAGCAAAGATAACATCCTCACCACATAGCCTGACTCAGAGAAATCTCTAGTTTTGCCACTGAAGCTGGGTGTCTAGATATCCAAATGTGAAGAGTAAATAGGGCAGGAGAAATCTGAGCTTTGAAGCTAAATTTTTAGTCACACGGTCAGCGCAGGAGCCCAAATGGAAAAAGACTCGGGTTACAATTTCTAATTGCCCTTTCCTCTATATATTTTCTTCAGTTATTTGATAAATGTAACAGAAATATTCCAGTTAATTGGCCAGGCTGGACACATTTATTTTCCCCTTTTGAGCCAAATCATTGGATCATTTTTTGTTGATTTCTCAGAACTGCTTCGTGTTGGTCAATGTTTTCCTGAAAATTACTTGCATAGGAACGTTCATGAGAATGCTATTTCAGTAGTCTGGTACACATGCTGCCCAAATTTTCCTTGGCTTCTTTTGCTGGCAAAGAATTTGACTCTTCCACATAAGGCCTGATCAGTAGGAAAATGTCAAATGACTACTACACTTTGGACAGCTCCCACACTGGCTTGATACTTTAATATGTGAGTATAACAAAGTAATTTTTATGGAGACTTCTGGAGTTGAAAACTGCCCAATATGACTTAAGTAATAAGAATAGGTAAGTATTACACAGAAAACTTTTGCCCAGTTTGGAATACATCTCATAAATCAGTATTTTAATTCTCAGCTATTTTTCTACAAATGTTTTTGGTTGCATAAAGTTGAATCTTATTTTACAGACCATTTAAATAATGTTCAAATTTTATTTTTAATAATCATTTTCTCTTACTGCATTTTCTTCTTCCTTCCTATCCTTGAATAAGTGAACACGATGATTTTTATTTTATAGTTTACGCTATCCTTAGTCCTTAAAATGAAGAACTGCTATAATCAGAATTAATTCAATTTTATTTTTAATTGTGCAAAGAAATGCCCTGCTGAGTCCTGCTGATGGCTCATCTAGCCTAGCATTCTATCTTTAAAAGTGGCAGTAGGCCTGGCTGTTCAGGAAGCGCACATGAGCTTGACCCCTTTTTGCATTCCATTCCTCACGTTTTTCATGTTAGGGAGATTACATATTACATGTTGATATTACATTCTTTCCAGCATCCATTTATGCATCTGCTGCCCATGAATTTGTCCCTTTTAATGCTGCTGCCGTCTGCCTTCATACCATGTTCCAGAAATTCAATAGCCACTGTGTAAAGAAATACTTTCTTCTGTCTGTGTTAAACTGGTCTCTCTTGTTCCCGCATAGGTTATGCTCACATTTTCTGGTAAACTGTTCACACCGAACTACATAGATGCCCTGGGAGTCTGTAAAAGCATGAAGAACTCTTTGTGGCTCATCACAGGCAGTGTCTCCTTTTCCTTTAGAAATTATTAATATCAAAATTTAAATACCTATGAGTGGGAAGAAAAATCAGAATTTCTGTTCTGTGAGGAGTTCTAAATATTTTTATTTTCAATTAAAATTTTGGAAACAGAATTGGTGTAGAAGATTTGAGTATTGACCAGTTCTAATTTCTGAATTAAGTACAATTGCTTATGTTTGTCTTGCTCTGCTATGTTTCCACATTGTATTGTTATTCCACGGTGGCCACTCAGAACCAGAAATGGAGTGTAACAGCTGCAAGCTTCCACCAATACAAAATTTATGCAATTAGGTCATAGCGTATCCCCAAACTAAAACTTGTTTTAGAAATGTTGATTTCCTCAGTCTTCAGAACTTCACAGTGGGCCTTTGCTTGCAAATAAAAAGACATTTCAATAGGTATGAATTCTCCTTTCAGCACCAACAGCCTCAAATAAATAGTGAAAGCTGTTTATCATTATCATTTGACACAGCTGATGGTGTTTACTTAGTTCTGGCCCCTCATGGAGACAGCCACTTCTTATTAAGGCAGAAAATTATATTCATGCAGGTCAGGGTTAAAGCAAGTGGTGAGGTACGAGGAGGGAAGTATATGCTACATTTGTCAGCCCCAAAATGAAGTGTGAATAAATATATATAACATATCACTTTCAGTGCATCATCCACAACAGAGAATATGTGAAAAGCACAAATACTTTTCGTTGGCAGAACGCACATCATTGTTAAAATGGTATTGCTGTAGTATTTCCTAGTATGAAATGCTCCTGATAAGCTTCATTCCAAGCACGTTCAGGGAGAGATTTTCTAATTACAAATTTACCTTTAAAATCTGTCTACAGATAATCTACAAAAACTAAGTAATTGGGTTTTAAAGTAACTATTAGAGAGGCATCTACTGTTGTTAGAGGAAAAAATTAGAACAGTTGAGCTTTCTGGAAAAGTTAAGAATGTGTGACCAATGTGATTTATGAAGCATAGACCATGTAATCTATTTAAAGTTTGATGCTGCTATGTATTGCTAAATCAATTGTTCTCATAAATAAACTATGACCTGAAAAAGTAGAAATGGCATTCACTAATAGTTTCTAACAAGAGGATATAGGGAAACCAATCATAAGTTTGTGACTTTTAAAACAGCCATCTCAGTGATTCAATAGCATTGCAGTAGACACAGTGATTAGGTGTTGTTAAGTGTAGGTCATGAGGAGCTGGCACAAGGCCTTTATCATTGCACCTGTGAATTCAAGTAGGCGTCAAATGACTGGGTACAGGAAAATACTTGGGGTAAGTTGTGATTGTCATGGGGCAAGCTGTGATTGTCATATCATTATCCTGCTCTGTGGAATGATTCTGTACTCCGAAAACATATTTTATTCTGAACCTTTTAACTACTTCTGGACATAAAGTGTTGACACCGCACAATTAAGCAAGAAAATAGTGTGTCATCATTATACCAGAGCCATAATTCTTTATCAGTAATGAAAATTGTTAGCTTATGTGGTGAAAAGCTCATATTCACAAGCACAAAGGAGCAGAGAGACAATGGCAGGTGGGGAACGGGAATAACACCCTGTCATCTATTCCCAGGCCCATCATAGGAGAGCAATCAGCTCATCAAGGGCCCAGCTCCACAAGCACAAAAGAGCTCAGAGGCAGGATGGCAGGTGGGGGAATTCAAATTACCTATTCAGAGGAATGGAGACCCTGTCTGGGCTTTTTCCAGGGGACCATCAACCTTGCTGTCCATGTGTGAAACTCAGCAAGATGAAGCAGTGGGAGCAGCTCTCTGGAGTACCTTTCAGACTGAGGGGGTCACAGCCCAGTGGTATGGGATGCATTGTGGGATACAAGGGAAGAACATTTTAGGATTGTGCAATATTTATTATGGGATGTTTAGGGGAGGCACCAAAGGCAGAGAAAGGGAGGAATCTATATGATTTGAGGAGGAACAAACATGGGAAAACAGAGGGATGTGGGGATAAAAAGGGGCTGGTTACATGCACATGGGGATGGTTAATACGCTTGTCTGACCATGCCCTGTATCTGAACAGGGCAGTCTTTCCTGTATTATAATAAAATGTCATTTCTAACTGTTTTCAGAGGGAGGGACACTTTATTCTGTGTGCATATAGGTATGTGGAGGACTGACTGTCAGCAGTTGGAGTGGGACCATGACTGGAGAGGTCCCATGTATCTGCCATGCTAGCAACTGGAGTGAGGGAGGGTCTGAGTGCCAACAACTAGGGCGACACCACAGGTCACAGAGACTGTGTGTCTGCGGTGCCAGCAACTGGAGCGAGCAAGTGAGGGCATGCAAGTGAATGTCAATCCCTAGCGAACATCACAGAATCACAGAAAGGCCAAGGTTGGAAGGGACCTCTGGAGATCATCATCTAGGGTTATCTAGAGCACATTGAATAAGATCACGTCCAGGCAGATTTTGAATATCTCCCAGGGAAGGAGACTTCATAACCTCTCTGGTAACCTTTGTCAGTGCTCGGTCACTCGCACACTTAAGAAGCTTTTCCTCATGTTCATACGGAACTTCCTGTGTTTCAGTTTCTGCCCGTTGTCTCTTGTCCTGTCACTGGGCACCACAGAGAAACGTCTGGCTACATCCTCTCAACACCCTCCCTTCAGATACTTATGCACATTGATATGATACCATCTCAGCATTCTCTTCTCCAGGCTAAACAGGCCCAGCTCTCTCAGCCTTTCCTCAGAGGAGAGGTGCAGTCCCTTAGCCATCTTTAAGGCCCTTCACTGGACTCTCTCCAGTAGCTCCATGCTTCTCTTGTACTGGGGAGCCCAGAACCGGACACAGTACTCCAGCTGAGGCCTCACCAAGGCTGAGTAGAGGAGGAGGATCCCTTGACCTGCTGGCAATGCTCTGCTTAATGCACCCCAGGATACCATTCGCCTTTTTGGCCACAAGGCACATTGCTGGCTCGTGCTTAACTTCTTGTCCACCAGGAAGCCTCAGGGGTTTGTATGTCCAGGTGCCAGCAACTGGAGAGACTGGGGATCTATCCAGTGGCCAGCTACTGGATGGGCTGGTGTCTAAGCCCAGCTGGCTGGAGGGAGTCATGTTGTTCATATGTATAATATATATGTTCCACTAAAGCACTTTCGTCCTAATCTGCCAGAAGGGAACAGGGTGAGACCATTGGTGCTGCCTGTATATTTGTGCGGACTGTTGAGTCCATGTTGATCTGTGGGGCTGACCATGTATTAATGTATCTAGAGCGTGAACTGCCTGTCGGGGATACATGCTCAGCCTTGCAGTTAGAGAGCCTGGGGAACTGCTGCCACAGCTGTCACTGTTGACTGGGCTGGGTTGGGCCAGGAGGAACGCAAGCCCTACAGACTGCCACAAAAGCCCCAGTGGTGCAGGATGAGGAGTCCCTGGGTCCCTAAAGTCCATTGCAATCGAGAACGTCACAAAAGTTACGACTCATGATACTAGGACCCACCCAAGAAACATCAAACAAAACCATAGTTATCTCTTTTTCACCACTACTGAGACATAAATGTACCACCTATCTGACCTTATGTTACATGTTTCAGTCATGATGTGGTATGGTAAATGCTGTGGCTTTTGGGAAAACAATGTACAGCACTGAGGTTGATAAAACTCTTTGCTGAGCTAAATGTTGTTTAGTTTCAAGTTCCTCCTGTTGATATAACACCTGAAAAGTATTACTGAGTATATTCATGAGAATTTTTCCACATATGTATACAAATCAAACTTTGAAATATACAGATACAATTCAAACCTTCGTATAAAATGTCTTTAGAAGCAGAATGTATTCTTTTCATATTTTGAGACGTGTGTAGTCTTTTTTTCTCTCTGATTTGAGCCAAATTTGACAGTTTAGATGTGACAAATCAGCATCTCATTTTTCTTTTTTTAGGTTCTAATTGAATTTTATTCTGTTTCATTCCACAAAGACAGAAACTGAGAATGTCAGGGAGAATATTAAAGGAAGGAGCTTTGATTTGTAATTCCTGTCCCTGTTGGCTAAGAATTACATGCCCTATTGATGAATACACACAAACATGGGCTCACTGGACCTATTCTTGTTCAAACTGATTATTGCTCTCTCAGGGGAAAGGAAAATCAAATCTTCCCGCAGACAAGCAATTATAAACACAATTAGTCTTCTTTTTGAAATTTGCATTTTTTATTACTCTAATCCTTTATACTCCAGAAGGTTAATAAAATTCAATTGAGTTTAATTAATTTTTTTGGTCAGAAAAGTGGAATTTTTATTTACAGTTTTATTTATTATTACAAAATGGTAGATTTTGAAAAAATATAATTTTTATGAAAATAATGTCTAATTAGGTGGCCAAATGTCTAAACAGTTTTAATTTAGCTGCACTGAAGTTCTACTCCCAAAGTCTTTGTACAGCATGAGTCTTGGGTTATTCCTAAAACATATAACCTGCAAAGCTCAGAAATACCTTTGAAAGAAGCCGAGCAAGAACTATTGAGCAAGGTTGTGGCCTTGAAATCTTTCGGGTGGTGCTGTTCAAAAACTCAGCTTTGATGTTCCTGCGAAGCTATGAGACCAGTCCCCCAGAGGAACTTAAATCTAAAAACAAGTAGCCTCAGCATTTTATCTGGAGCTACAGGTCTATCCCCGGCTTCTGATTTTTTCTTTTTTTTTCTTTTTTTCTTTTTTTTCTTTAACCTACTGTCATTTCTGTGGTTGATTTTGTTTTTTCCCTTCCTCATCTAATTCTCTGCATTCCCATAACTGAGCTTGCAGAATGAGATTTACAATTTATGGTATGTTACGAGAAGAATAGGAAAAATAGCAAAATAGTCATAATGCTATTCCACACAGCATTGCTTTTAACACCACACTATTCAAAAATGCTCATTATTACTGAAACCAAATAATGAGCATATTTCTTTATAGTTTATCTAAAATTTGTATCACACAGCTATCCCATCTAAGCCACAGATTTTAGTCTGATCTATAAATACGCAGCCTTAAACAGAAAAATTTACATGGAACAGGTAAATACTTACAGCTCTTTTACTTGAAGAAAACTCATTTTAAACTTCAGTCTTTGTGTTTGCAAAATGATTTTCACATTTGATTCACAAGTTTTCTCACCTGTGCATGCACTGAGAGAAACATACTTCATTTACATCCTGCTAATGAACAAAAAGTGCTCACATCTTTGAGCGAAAAGCCTTTTTCTTGGGGGAATAGGGCAGTTGTCACTGACAGGAGCACCTTCTTTCCTCATTGCCATCATAAAGTTCCTGGGAAGGGCAGCCAGAGGGACAACTCACTGGCCACATCAGAGCAAGAAGATACTCATCAGCAAACCAGAAACTGTCTTCTTCTAAAGTAACCTCTCTTAAACAAGGTTGGATGCAGACTAAAGGGAAAGCCTGTAAAACAGCTAGGAACAAGGACTGAGGTGCCTAAAAGCTAGAATAGCAAGGAGACAGCATCCTCTTAGTACCACTCTCATAACTCTTCTAACAAGGACATAACTGGGTTTTTTGGTTAGTCAGAGGTCGGGAAGTGGAAAAGTAAACAACAACCTTCCCAAGATTGTACTGGAAATATCAAAGTAAAAACAATACATTATTTGGCCTAGCCTAATAATGGTACGCTCTTGTCTTTTTTCTGGTCCATCTTTCTAAGGCTTCTCTAAGGCTACTTTCAAGTCTAGATTCAACTCCATACAAGGGACAGAAAAATTGCTGAGCCAAAGCCTGCTGGACTCTGTTTATTCAATTATACACATCTATAAGTCTAGGATGGCCTCGTACACCACCACGAAAGCCCAGGGAGCCTGCCTGCGTGGCTCCCAGTGCAGGAAGCAAGCAGTCTGCAGAGTGCATGCTACATGGCTCCTGAGCCACTTGCCAAAGGCCACGAAGATGCAGCTGATGCAGTCGTGTACCTAAATTGAGTCAGTAACAAGTGATGATGCAGAATAGTTGCAGACCCTAGTGATTTGCTGACATAAAGGTACAAAAAATCAAATGAAGGTCAAACTGAAAATATAGTTGCTTGTTTTCAGATAAACGTTAGGAGCTAATCTAGGTCAAAAAAGAAGACAGTTTTATGTAAGAGCTTCAGGACCAATCTCCATGAACATGCATGGCCAACTTAAGGTAGCTACTGTGTTTCCTGCTCCCATCCATCCAGCCCAGTTCTGTTTCAGAACTGCCCTGTTGCAAAGATAGTTCATGAAACAGCTGCTGAGCTTCCACAGCTTGTGACCTGGAAGCCAACACCAGAGATCGGCTTCTCTGACCATCCCTGGGAAAGAAATTTTCCATCGACTGCTGAACAGTAGGGAACAGAAAAGTCCCAGACTACCAACTGCCATTACCAAATGCTTACAAAAAGAGCAGGATAAGAAATTCAGTTGATTTACTTCTTTAGAGGAAGGACATGGACTAGTGAATGTAGACAAAGCAAAATGAAATTCTCCAGAGGTTCTCCAGAATCTGAAGGATTTTTAATGCAATATACCAAACGACGGTTTCAGAGGCAAAACTTCTCGTTCCTTAGTCACTACTCAGGATTGTGCCTGGGAATCTCATCTCCTCCTAGAATAGGGCAATCTCTTCTGTAAATGATATATGCAGAGTGAAACCCCAACCTTCCTTATACCAACAGGAGTTTTAGCTCTTCTCCAGGGCTGGAATTTCACTCTCCTTTCCTCCTCCCCTTTCTATCTCAGCTATTGCCTCAAAATAACAGGCAAGCAGATAAACTGTGGTCAAGTATAGCAATTCACTAAGCCTGCACATAACTATTGAGGTATACTTTTTTATTTTATTTGGAGCTGATGAGGGATTAGCCTAAAATCTAGTAAGTAATCAGAAAAGCTTAGAGTATTATTTGTGACACTTCACTGCTATCAAAAAATTGCACTTTTTTTTGCTCTTAAGTCTATCTTTTTTGAGATTGTCTCCTCTGAGTGTCCTCCCCATCCTTCAAGACAGCAATAATTTTAAGAAAGATAGAGAGAAGCAGGGACAATCTCTACATATGTTTCTTTCCTTTCCAACTCCTATGAAAAATCGACAATCACATCTCCTTTCATCTCAAACAAAATGTTTATATCCAATGAGACTTTTTTCAAATGCATTATCCTATTCTATAGACATACAGTATTAATTTTGGATAAGCTTTTACTGTTACAGAAACGATGTCCTCCCTAATCACTGTCAAATATTTTTTGTTGCTTACACTTTATAGATATCACTGTCCATTAATCATTTCCCATTCACTTCGGTTTACTAAGTACTTTGTATTTTTAAGTTATTCTTTAGCTTCACTGTTGTTTTATAGAGGCCTTGCTGCTATCAAATGTTGGAATCCCTCTTTGCATATACTTTGTTTTAAATAGTTGTATACATTTATACAACTGTAAGGCTGTATTCTTAGCCTTACTTGAAGTAAATTCTGTGATACAGTGACTGCTCTTCCCCACCTTATAGGAGTGAGAGATTCATTCTATAAATAACATGAAGAACATAACTCTGTAACAATACTATTTATGGATAATTAGGCCACCTATTCTTCTGGAAAGGGTCATCTTGCAGCTACCACAGTCTCTTAGCTAAACATCATATGGTCCTGACTGATATTCCCAGGGGTATGGCCTGGGCTTGGACTGTAGTCTCAAATAGAGGATTTTATTAGATTCTTGTTTCCTAATTTTAAACACCTACTGCAACATCAGCTGGAATTTGCTTTGTCAAAGACTAAACAAAATCTGTTTAGGTAACAGGAAGGGTGTTCAGCCAGACAGGACAAAAGCTTGAATTTATCCGACCTGATTTTTTAGGTGCGTAATTTAGGTGTCCAAGTAAGGAATGAAGTTCCTTTGGATCCAAGTTTCCATTTGGATCAACAGAAAGAGACTCACATTTCCAGGAAGAAATTCAGAGCTTAGGGGGACTGATTCATCTTCCAAAAGTACCTCTCTCTCTCTTTTCTCTCTCTTTCAACTGCAGGAAACTTAGGACAATTGGACTCCTAAACCTGATCATCTCAGTTACATTTCTAAAATTAGAACAGAGAATTCTAGGACTTTGCTCCAGAATTTGATGTGCTAAACCCATTAATTGATGTTTTCATAGTGGCTTTGGTCTTTTCCTATACCTGCTTTCCGTGACTTTAAAGATCTTTAAAGTCTAAACATTGGAAAACTCACCTGCATATACACCTCATGGTTTGTTTGAAAACTTGGTGGAAGTCTGTATGTATGTTTTACACATATACTAAGGTGGATCACAGAGAAGTGCTATAACTAGGCCTAATTAAATTAATGTCTTAAGAACCTGAAGAGCAAATCATCTCTCTAAAATTGGGAAAGTCTAAGAAACAAAATCAGGATAAATATTCCTTATATTATTGCATTTTGTTAATATGCATGAATACAGTTCTATGTACAATTAATATCAAGCATTATTCATTACATATTAGATTAAGCATTGTGTTGAATTATATCTTACACTGAATAATAAAATCTAATGCTTAAAACCTGAGATTACTGAAGAACATTCCTCTAAGGTCAAATGTATGCAGGCATTTTGAATAGTTTGCGGAAGTTTGATTGGATCTTCAAAAACCTCAGACTTTCACCAGGAGGTGGTGGATTTCCACCACCATAACTTAAACCTTATGCGTTGAAGGATCCTTCCTACTCCACATTGTAGCTTTATTTAGCTCTGTCTAAACTAAGAAAGGTATGTCCAGTTTTTCTCTGGTCGAAGGTCTGCTGGGGAGAGAGAAGCCAATGTGGTTCAGAATCCAGTCCTCAGGATTTTTAGACACCCAGCTCATACCAGTGAGCACTAGTGACCTAAATAGCTTTGCAGAGCTAGAGCTCTCTCAGTTGGGAACAGACACTAGTGGAAATAGATAAAATGGATCATTCCAAATTCACTAAGGAAGCCCCTTCAACTGTATTATGTAGATCTGAAAAATACAGAAATCAACTCCAGTGCTTCACAATGTGAGAATAACCTTCTATAAATAACCTTCGCTTATTAGACTTTACAAGAAAATCCTGCAGGCATGTTATTTCACAGTAATCAACTTAGAGTGTTGATTTTACTTACCACTTCCTCTAAAGCATCTGGTAGTTGTAGGAAACAGGACACCGAATTATGTGGACCACTGGACTGTTGCAATATGATAATTGTTATGTTTTATATTTCAGTTTCAGCTATACTTCTTCTTTGTCCATGACTTAAGAATGAGGTAAGAATGAGATGTGTAGTTAATAGTTTGTAGGGTACTTTTAAGGCATTGAGACAGATAGGGAATCATTTTATAGTGATTTGAATATAGTACTTCAGTCACTCACAATTTTTTTCACAACAGTGATGTCTGTTGCCCTGTACAAATCACTGAATCATCTAACTTATTCTCAGCTTCTGCACAATGGAAATAATGATAGGATGCGATGCAGACAGACATATGCAGATCTAACTGGTACTATTTAAGATATCTGAGCCATTTGTTACTGTTTAACTGGAAGTCACCTCTTTAAAACTAATGTCTAAAAATGGATTGTAAGTATGTGTGTTGCAGCACAGTCATGGTGTTTGTTCAGATGAGGATGAAGGTATCAAAGTGCAGAATATACTTTAATTTCTGTAACACTGAATAAATGAAATATGATTTTTAGTGGTGAGTAGTAAATTACTGATACTATGTCCTTTTTTTTCTGTTTTTCAGCCAGTCCTGTAAGCTAGCTCAATCTATTAGAGCTGTGTATGAATGCGGTACTTAAAATAGCTCTTTTTTACAGTATTTTATGGCTCTTTAGCTGCAGACTGGAGAGCATCTTAGCTAGAGCACCATCACTTTCTAGTGAATGACCAGCTATTTGCTGGGTATGTATCTCAGGGTTGTATTACTCTTCACTATCATTTTTACATAATGGTCGAAACATATTTGCGGAATGCAGACCTTCTCCCTGCCTTACATAAACACCTCCAAAATTAAAAAAAATATATATATTGCAACGTGTTACGAGTCCAAACCTCCATAGTAAGCAATAAACTTCTTTTACACTACTAACAAAAAAAAAAAAGTGTATGAGGGGGAATAAAGGACTGAATAAATGCAGGGGAAAGTGATATCAAGCAATATTTGTATTCATAGAAAGCATATTTGTCCAATCTTGAAATTGTTCTAAAATCTGACAGAAACTGGGATAAAGGCAGCTTTTAAATGCATTCTTTCTAAAATTATTTTTATCTACCAAAACTTATAAATTCAGAATTTGGGCAGGGGTTTTCAGTCTTGTTGGAAACAGCTTCTCATTTCTACTGTTCTCATGTATGGATGTTGACAAAAGGTATTAAACAAAACCATGGAGAAAGTAAACTGCTCAGGACATAATGGTTCACCCAGGACATGACAGGCTGGTACATCCAGCAAATTTTATCTTACTTAGAGGACATCTGGACAATACCAGGAGAGCATTCTGCATTCGCGAGATGAATTGTTATGAAAGAATTTGGGCAGATTTATCTATTACTGCATGTTCAGTTGGCAGAAATTGAATTATTCATCAAACTGAGGAACTATCACAATATAACTGAGGCTTTAGTTAGAAGAATGCTGAAAATTTCAGATGTATGGGATGAAAAGATGAGCAAATGATAAGTCTAAGCACATCAGTCACCAAAAACTGAAAGCTTTTCTGATTGTTAGGGCAGAAGCTAGACAGGTGTTATGGACCTACTGTGACTTATTGAACATCCTAAATTCCTTTCATGTTGATAGGAACTGCCCAACAGTATCTAGCAGGATTAAGTCCTATAACCCAGAGAAGACCTTTTCTATATAGTGAGTTGTGGGTATAGCCCTGCCTTTTCTTCACCAACCTTTTACATAGTCTCTCCATTGATGTTTGAGTTGACAGGATTCTTAACCATTCTTCCTTACAAAAAGAGAACTAAACAACAATTTTTCGTTTTTAAAGTCATCTGCAATAATCTACATAATAATCTAAAGTTGACTACAATATATATAAATATATAAAGAAAGAAAAAAGAAAAAGAAGATTTAAGACGGACAGCATGAGTTTGGCAGGGATGCAAATGTTATTTTTCCTCCTAAAGAGAAGATAATTTACTATATGTTACAGATATTCCAAGTGCATTAAAAAGCCATTTCAAGATGTAAAGAGCAAGGGCCTTTTCAAGAAAAATATGCTTCATTAGGTTTGATTCACCTAGATGCTTAACCACAGAACGCCTAAAAGCCTGATATCAATACAACAAATATTTTGTAGTATGGATCAATGTAGATTAATAATTCCCATGTCCACTCATGGCAGCCCTATGCACATCACATACTCTCTGTGCGAACACCATCAAAAATATATTCTTACCAAATAGTTCCTTCTTGACTTTACTTGTCAAAACTACAGCCACTGTGATTTTGCTATTGTAGGACATGGTTTGATAATCCCTGATTTGGACTACAGTGATTATGGATGTACCCATCTATGAGTGACCTGTACACTTCATCTGTGCAGCTGAAGCTGTCATGATGAAATTAAAAATGTCCTTTGTCGTAGAAAATGCATCCAATTAACTAGCAAAGGGACAAGTAAAATTAATTCTTAATATTACCAAACTGTCAGTATTTGGAAAGTGAAATAGTTGCATAAATATTTCATCCTTTTTCAAATACAGCATATTTGGAAATGAAGATGATTCTTCCACATTTTAAGGTAGGCATAAAACTTAGCAAGAGCACATGATTTTCTCCAAGGTAGCATAGTTGCTCACTATTTCTTCCTCTCTCTGAGCTAGGTATGTGACTTCCTGATCTTTACCACTTCCAGCTGCAAAGTTCTAGTCAAGAGATGCCTCCAGAATTAACACTACCTCCACTAGACTTGCTTGCTGCCTCTGCGTCCTTGACAGAGGTGATTATATTTTATTAGTTTCAGGTTCTGTGGTTTACCTTGGGTCAAACAACTTATTCATGATATAACTCTTCTGGTGTCAGTAGATTTCAGCTGAAAGCAGTTTGGGGCAAAGTGCAGGGGAAGCTTAGAAAGTGTGTGGAAATCTATAACACAGAATCTTTGTTTACTGTCTATACTATGCCTCTTTTCTAATGGAAGCAATTTAGGATGCAAATGTAAATTTATAAGTAGTATCATCCTATTCTCACTTGAATTTTTTGGAAAGAAGATATTTTAGGCATCCTAACAGTGATGGTGGGAGAACTTCAAAGCACATGAATTTTGTAAATTACAATCTTTTTTTTTTCTCTGCTCCAGTCTTTGCAAGTGTTTGTTCTTAGCATTTTTGGATCCTTTTTTTTTTTCATTTCATAGCAGCAGACAAGATACATTAACTGTCACCTGCAATAGGAAACATAAACTAAATCACAGATGGAAATGGTTTATAACAATTACTCAAGTGTAAGATAGGGAATAAGCCATGAGTAGGTGGCTGAAAATCTGAAGAGGACATTGTGCTTTGGAAGAAATGCAAAAACTGCAAAACTGAACCTTTTCAATATTCCTCCCATTATTAGGTATAAAATAAGTAATCCAAGTGCAGAGAAAGTACCCTGTCATTGACAACAATTGCCAGCTGCTCTTGGATGTTATGTTATTTTTATTTTTGTTTTATTCATTCATTTGACAGATATTTATTTTGTTTTGTAAGATACCATGCAGAGACAATTCTACCTTCCAGAAGGAAAAGCTGATTAGATTAAATTCTCCCCAGGAAATAAATATTGGGGGTTGAGGACTGGATGACTATTAAATTTGACAAGATTTCATAATGTCTGGAAAATATATATCCCTATATTTTGCTGTCTAATGTTCTAATCTATTCTGAATCTAAAGCTAATCTGAACACTCATTTTAAGGGCTTTCATTGCAGAACAGTGATACTGCTCCCATGCATTCCTATTAAACGGTTCCTTGACCAAATCATGGGGCAACTGCCTAGACTGCAAAAACTTGAGGAAAGAATTACGTTTTGATTCTGTCTGATGTCACCTCTGATTCAGTGCAGTGTTTAAGAATGGGAGTGGTCCTGCTATTACACACACGTGCACAGTGCTCTGCACTTTCTAAAATCAAGCCCACAAGAAAACATCCACAATCAATACAAATCCCATGGCTGTATTATAAAATAATTTTCTGTTCTGTTCTAAGTAGTTCCAAAAGATGTCACAGAACCCTCAAAAAGAGTTCCAAACAACGCAGGCACACTGCAATGAATTCAGGTAGAGACCGCTGCCTTTACACACTATCAACTTCATTTTCTCCTGCAGAATTTGATGTACCCAGGCCATGCTCCATAGAAGGCAAGAGCAGCTCCTGGTTGCTGGATGGGAATCCAGTCATAGCAACACTTTTTCAGATTGTGGAACAGAGTGCAATTATCCAAGTTTTTCACCTTTAGCCAATCTCCTAGTCTGTCAGCGTAAAGATATGTTTGCTGTTAAGCGCTTTTCTCTACGTACCACCATGCAAGAGGCACCCTTAAGCAGCCAAAGGTTCAGGCTCCTGCTCCAACTTCTGGCTGCTGGCTGCCAGAGCAGAGTTGTTAAGTGGAAACATTCACAATGAGGATGCAGAGTTGAAGGTAGCCTGGCCTGCAGGTAGGAAAATGCTATATATTCTCCTGTGATGCTATAGCTGCCTACTCTCTAAGTACTGCAACAGGAGAAGCTAAAATGAATACTGATAAGTCAGCCCAAATTCCTCCTGCAGATTCTTGCTTCTTTTAACCCTTCCAACACACTGGAGGGTCGCAGGGACAAAAGGAAAGCCTGGAAAGATACTTAGATTCCCCATCTCCTATCTCGTTTTCCCAAGAGTCATTCTATCATGAAGAAAGCCCCTGCCTTCCTGTAGATTTACCTTTCCTGTATACTTGAAATTAGCACAAAGCAAAGGAACACTGCAAGTGACGAGCAAGCTTTTAGTAAATTGTGAATCATTGTGGGATGCTTCTGGCTAAAACGTGTTGTGGAAATAGATATTGTATTGCAGTAAAGGGGTTAGAATATTCAGCAATGAAAATGTTAAGAGTTCTCCTTAGAAAAGAAAAATGGCTGTTTGTACTGTAGCTGCGTAAAGATAAAAGTTTCAGCTGCTACATCTAGTTATTCTTTGCACAGTCTGTGTTCATGATACTCACTTCTTCCTCGGTAAAGCAGTTTAGTCTATGTTGCAAAAGCTTGCCTTGTACTCTCTACAGGAAACAAAATAAATTATAAACAAAATCTAGTTTAACTCTGTCTTGGTGCTGTGGTGCAGCTGGCTGCACTAATGCTCATCACATTAAAAATATGAACTGAAACACTGTCAAATCTGTTCTGTTAATTGATGCACATAGATTCTTGACCAAAAGGAAAAAATGTTCGAGAAAGATCCTTCTAACATTTCTAGTTGGTATGAGCTGTCTCTTCCCTATTTCCCTTCATTGATTTAAGCCCTGTTCTATACTAAAATCATTCAGTGTTATTACGCTTCTTGTCTGAAAATCTGGACTAGAAAGCTTTGGGTGCTAAGGGTATTCTCTGCATCTATGCAACCCAAATTTGAAGATTTAGAAAAGCTACTTTTCTAAAACTGAACTCTTTGGTGCCCTTTACCATACTTTTGCAGGTTTCTTATCCTAAAGTGCCCCCTTGTGTTTTAGAAAGAGTGAAAATATTTTGTTACAGCGTGGAAAGTGAAAGAGCTCATGGTAAGCAAATATTTATCAAAACACCTACTGGCACCCTTTGAAAAGAATGCTAAATCTTGGTCTGTGAACAGCATCAGTTACTCTATATGTTATTTTTGTATAACTAGAAGGAAGAGGAGCTTTGACATGGCAAACTATATTCTGAAGCTTATTAATGCAAAGTTTTTCAAGATATTGTACTGTCCGTGAAAGGAGGGGGGAAAATTGGTCAACAGTAAGATAGGATGAGGGTCATCATCAGTTTGGCCTACAAAAATAAATCTCCATGAACAGACATAAGCTGCTCTTTCTGCAAATCAATAGTAGGGAATTTAGAAGATCAGGTGTATTCAATGAATAGCACATTTGAATTAATCTCAAAGTCAACCTTTTAGTAAACTTTCTTCTAGCTAACAATATATACTTTCATAGATAGTAAAACCAAAACCATCACAGTAAAGCTTCTATTGATCAGTGAAACGTATGAACTAAAACGGATGAATCAATTCAAGGAGAAGAAAAAAAAAAAAAAAGGAAAGAAGGATTAACTCCTCTGAGTCTTCCTCATCTTTAGAATTGAACATGGAAAAAAGATCCTCGTTCCATTTATGGAGGAGTTGTGATCAAGAAGCACTAACACATTATTAGAAAACCAGTTTACTTATTTCTGGGTGCTGAAAATTAACACCAAATAGTAGAGTTAGACGTTTGCTCATATGTAGTGCCTAAAGCGACAGAAAAATAAAAGTCATGGCCACTGATTTCCTATTTAGACAAGGAAAAATTCATTTCCAATTTTTTCTTGTGAAATTTTAACAATGAACTCAGAAAAAGCTTATGATAGGAAGTATCCTCCATATGATTCCCTCTAAAAAAGCAAATAGTTGCAATAGGATTTTTTTTTAATGTATGCGTGATTCCCAGCTCTGTCCTTCTGGTCTAGAATGCTTCACATTTGATAGTAAAGAAAATAATGGTATTTACTAGTGAAATATGTCAGCTTAACTCCAGACCAAACTGTAAGTATCTCCCACATCCCTGTGTAATTGCTTAATTAGAAATACTTATGAAATAGAACTGCTTTCCTGTGGAAATGTAATTTCAGTAATGTGCAAACATTACAATATTATATAGAGGGTTAAACTAAACTTAATGTTGAGAGAGCACCCTAGGCCTGCGTGCAGTGAGTGAAGAATGATATTCATCTTGAGTACCTCAATCTCAGTTATACCCTCTGTGGCATTATGTGTAATCTTTCACATGATGTTCATAAAGAAAGAATCCTCATGCACCTAGTAAAAAGATTATGTGTTTAGTTTTTTTATAACGAGATGTAACTCATTTTACTGATATAGCTCAGAAAACATCTTAAACAGAGAAAACAGTATGAATAGGAAGCTTAGACAGGAATGTTCTCAGTGAGATATACAATAGAATTGCTACTCGAAATACATTAAGAGAAGGAACAGAAGGTTCACCCTTTGCATCATCATACGGTGTTTCACTACCCAACAACAGCAACTACAGATGGAAGCTTTTATAAGAAAAAATTAAACAAGCTGAGAGCATTCTAGCTTGATATGATATAGGCAGGTCACAGCTTTTGCTATGTGACATTCACCTTCTGCTGAGCACTATGGGGAAAGAGATCATAACAGTCATCTTGAATAACAGAAACACTACCATCATGTCAAATCAATAGGATATTTCAACTTCACCTACAAAAAAGGAGGTAGAAGAGTAATGAAGTGTTGAAGTAGCCAAGAAAGGTATCACATTAAGCATAACATTAATAGACTATTTTTTCCATTATGTTTTACTATTACAAATTTATAGCTTATTGCTTTAAATATATTATTTCATACCTAAAACTATTGATAAAACTGGCTTTAACTGATTTGACATTCTAACTCTATGAGAGAGTCTTAAAAATTTAGATGCTGGAATATCCAAGCTCTCAACATATTTTTGATTGATGTGATTGAGCAGGCTACATGGAAAGAGGCTATGTTTCCAACGCAGCAGCACAGACTGCTTTAAGAACCACTGCTGCAGAAAGCAGCAGGGAAAGAAGTATTTTGCAGTGGCCAGCAACAATTAAGAAAGCTCCCTGGAATGTACTAAGATGATGGGAAGAAAATTTGAACCCGGGAGAAAATGTAACAAAAGTCGAAGTGAAAATGAAATGAAGTGAAAGGATAAAGAAGCTTTAGGAGAGGTTCATCTACGCAAACATAGATATTAGGGGCTGTTTTAGGCCAGATCTCAGACACCTTTACAAGACTAGGACAGATAAAGCAGGAGATCCATGCCCACTGGAGCAGCTGGAGGTCAGGTAGAGTACCTCACTTATCTAAAATGGAGCTATCTGCCCATGTTCTAGTAACCCTTGCTTGAGTCCCTCTGCCCCGTTTATTGTCAGTTGACGGAAACAGGCATATTTAGGACACAGTTAATCTGCTCAACATTAGATGGCTACATTGGAATGAAAGTGCATATTTCTCTCCATTGATCATAGCAAGAGTTATGCCTGTGTAGACATTTATACTTCAGATATGTATAGATACATCACTCTCACCACAAATGTTCCTACATTGTTGAAAAAACCTTAGCGTTTGTTTCATCATTTTTCAATAAAAATTTGCTGAAACTGACTTTTCTTTTCAAAATATGTTGACTTCAATCGAACTTTTTCTAGTGGAAAAAAATTTAAAATCACTCCCCTATATAGTACTAAGAGCCATGGAGGAGTATAAGGATGATAAAAATATAGTAAGAATATCTTAACTTTATACATTAAAAAACAGTATAGTCTATAAACATGAAAAACAACGCAGATGTCTTTTCATAGATATGAACTGCATCCTCGGCTACTTGTGTTTTTATTTATTTTTAACTCATCGCTAAGTTAATTACCAGCCTCATAACTAGAAAACGAACTGCAGAAAAAGAGGATTCTGACTGAAAAGTTAATCCCTGGAAAAAATCAGTATTTTACATTTTGCGTGCTCTCATACTGCTGCCAGGGAAGGTATTCACATGAGCTAGTGTTCATCGAGGTGGATGAGGAATCAAATCTAGTACTTCCTGTCCAGAAGAAGCAGTGAGATAAACAAGCATTGTATTTGGGAAGAAGAATTTAAGGGAACGAGTCAAGAAGTTCTAGTAAATATAATCAGTTCTTAAACTGGCACTGGAATATGTATTGGGCAAAAGAGAAATGGCAGTGCACAGACTAAGAAAATGAGAGTAGCAAGCAAAAAGTAATATCTCACCAGTAGCATAACCCCTTACACATTACTCATGTCTGGAAGAATGTTAGCCATCCTAAAAGCATTCTGACCTTAAGACTATGTCCTTCTAACTAAACAGGAATATCCATAGAAGTAAATTCTGTAGAAGTAATTCACATTACATTAAATACTCATTTGGGCCTTTTTTTTTTTTTTAATAGCTACTCTACAGTGTAAAAATAACTCCTTGACTTTCTAGGTAAGAAAAGAGCATAAATTTACAGATTGTAGCAGAAAGGCTACATTTGAGTTTAAATGACATTTGCCCACATTTCGATTGTTCATCCACATTTTTAAGGACAGATAGAATATTTGTGTTGCACCAGGCCCCAGATTTTGCATTCGCACACTCCTTGACGACATTGTGCCATGTGGGGAAATGTAAAGCAAAAAAAGCATATAAATGCAATGTTGGCTATTAGCAGGAAAAGACTGACATCTGATTAGTGTCCCTGATAAGATAAATGAGCTCATTCGATATCGTTGCCAACAACTAAATGTAAGAACTAAGCACAGTATAGGAAGAAATAAGTGAGGCTTGGTTTTACTCGTAAAGCTGCTATGTCAGTTGCACTGTGAATATAGGACAATGGGGCTGATATACAATAACCTGAAGAATCCCCTGTGCCAGCAAGGAGTTTGATCTGGTTTTACCAGGTCCAGTCTCAAAATATTTCAGTACCACCACATGTGTCTACAAGATACACAGACTGCACCAGAAAAGGAAGTGGCTTCTGGGGAACTGCTTTTCATTAATCCCAGGGAAGCTGAATATTGAGCTCCCCGCAGTTACTGACTTTCCCAGGTTGCTGCTGCTCCTTCTGACCTTGCAATAAATAGACTGTCATTGAGTTAAGCAGAGATTGTAACCTGGGGGACAGAAGAGAATTTCATCCTACTCTAGGGAAGCCAGATGGATGGCTGTCTGACACTGGCAGGTCACTGAGTGATTGTAGTGCAGTAGGAAAGATTTCACAGGGGTAAAGCATCTTTCACTGCTGAGCATAGAGGTGTCCAGACTCAAAGGGTGCATAGGTTTTATTAGTGAGACAGGATAAATTTTTGGTCAAGGGAAATGTGGTTTGGTGGGGTTTAAAGACGCTGCTGCTATCTAGTAAAAAGGGGTGTGCTAGGACCATGGCGTAATGATCCTAGAGGCTGATTTCTGGCTAGGGTAATTCAAGGGGAAGCGGGCGAGCAGAGAGCTGGGTTTACCAGAGACTAAACTCTGCCTTTCATTCTGAATGTGCTAGTATTATTTTAATTCTGTAAGTAGATGATGGTGGCAGAGTGTATGGCATATCCTTTTCTCCAAAATTATTATCACTCAGACTTTTCACACTGCCCTTTTCCCGTGCTTCCCACTTCTAACCACAGCTGTCCACACAGCAAACAATGAAAAAGGGAAGCAGTGAGACGGGAAAGGACGGGAATGAAGGTGAAAGAACAGTTTGTTACCTAAAGCCCTAATGGCTATTTTGGGATCCACCTATTTTTGGTGCACTGTGCATACAGGACTGGATATTTCATTTTTGTAGCAGGTAATTCAATATGCCATTTGCTGTTCTGATTCATCTGGATTTTCCAAAGATTGTGTTTGTAAAACTCACTGTAGCACACAGAACATTAAATAAATATTGAACTGGATTGTCACTAGCCAAGCTGTTTCAACACAATTTTTTTTTTTGAGATCTAGCTGTATTTAAGAGAAAAAAATCTACTTCTTATATTAGAGTGAGTAGTGGAAAATGACAGTAATATGCATTGACACTATCATGAAAAAGTGCTGAATTTTATCTCTAGAATCTGATTAGGTATTCCTGACTATGTATTCATAAAGAACTTGGAATATAGTTAATCAGAAATCTTTTTTTCCTTTCTACCAAGCATGAAAAAAAGAAGATAAAAGTACTAGCTGTGCTAGCACATAACTAGAGTAAGACACTGGTATACTATTAAAAAATCTTTCCAATTAGGAATAAGAAAGAATGACAGTAATAAATCTTGAGAAGAGAAAGAGGTAATATTGTCAATGCAAAATAGAGGCCTCAGTTGGAACATAAGGATCCTTGGTTACGAACACACAAAGGGAAAAGATATAGGTTAACAAATTCATCTCGTTCCTAGGATCAGATTAACGGACCACTTTGGTATTTTTTGCTTGCCCAAACTGCAAAATAAAACATTAGCTTACAGTCACAGGTATCCACCTCATAAATAGGTTGGGAAACGGATGTTCATAGAGTGAGGTAATAAGAATGAGCTTATAATCTTTTGTAGCTTGATTCATTTTACTCAAGCTTCCATCCCTTAATGAAAGTCCACGTCTCCCTCCTGTGATAATAAAAAAGACCTTGCATGGGATTATTCTATGCAATTAAATGTTGATTTGATTTTTCAAATGTGTATTGTCAAAACCCTATACCTAAATCCTTGTTTGAACATTCACTGTCTTTTGCTAACTGAAAATTAACTGTCAGTAAGAAACAATAGTGAATTTTGGCCATCTCAAAGCATTCATATATCACCTTTGGTGTGGTGCTTTTTTTCTCATCTTCTATCTACCTCTTTTGGTCTCCCAATTTATATCAGAAGCCACGATATAAAGAGCTCTAGTTTTGCGATATTTTTCATAAATATCAACCCTCTTATAAATCTATTGTCATTATCATAGATAGTGACACTGTCATAAATTTTATATGATCCATGTTTCAGCCTACTATAAAAGCTCTGCCATCATGTGTGCATTGCTGTTCTTTTACGGTCTAATAAAACACACAAGAGAATTTTAAACTTCTTGTTAGTCATGTTAAGAAAAACAAGAAAAATTAGAAAAAAGAGGAGAGACCAGTTCACCACAGGCTGGCACTTGGTAATTTTAACGTTATACTGAGAGGAGCCTGTATGAGAATCTGGGAAAAAAATTCTATGTAATCCCATTGGCTTCCTTAAAAACAGAGGCCATACTATGTTCACATTGGGGAAGCGAAGGGTGCAGCACTCTACCTTACCAGGCAACAGGGAAGTGTACTCCTCTGGGTGGCTAATCGAAAGACTCCCGGGGGGATGATAAACCTGGGGCCAGGAGCCCATGCAAGGTAGCTCATAGCAGTATAGCGGAGGATCAGATGGTCTGCAAAGAAAGGAGGTAGAAACCAGTGCTAGCCTGGCAGAAGGATCCTCCAGCTTCGGAGGGAAGAGAGGTGTGGGAAGGCATGAGGGAGCAAGCGGTGGATGTGCTCTCCTGAGCTTGGGTGCAGCTCAGCACTGCCGTTTGGCAGAAGGGGGCTGTACCCTGCTCCAACACCCTTCCCCAGTGGCAGAAGGGACCTGTCAGGAGGAGCCCTCTCCTTTCCTCTCCCAGGGAAGCAATGCCTGCACATGAATGCGTATGCCAGCCCCGCGATAGAGTGCTCCTTTGTCTTGTTAAATAATCCTTTCTCAATCTCCCGATCTTGTTCTGGAAAATTATAGTTCTTTTCTCTGATTATACCTTTGCTGCATCTTTCACTGTGCTCAAAGCTATCTCTGTGGTAGTAGCCCAGCTACGTGTGTCAGTCCTTTCCGCAGGCAAAATAACCTCTCCTCCTTGTCAGCCACCTTTCCTGCCTACGCTGTGCAAGGATTCCAGGGCTGGATTTCTCAGATCCAGCTGTTTTCCAGATAAATTTTAAGCTGTGATATGCAAGAATGAAAACACTTAGCACATACTGATCACAGAATTTGGCAAACCTCCTATACTGTAGAGTGAGTGGGAGTGGGAATACATTTGAGAGGTTTGACTAGTAAACATGCAATTTCACTACTGTCAATTTCCTACATTTGGCAAATTTACAACTTCTATTTAGCTCTTGTATAATCATAGATTGAGCACTGCTGAATCAGAATACTTTACAGTTCTTAATTTGTATTTAAAAGTCTATTCAGCTTGTTCTACTATGCATATTGCCTATTTATTTTGTATTTTTATATTGATTTTTTAAAGGTATGTAATACAATGTCTTTGTATTTCAGTGAATTCAAGACAGTACCAAAATGGGGGACACTGACAGACATTTTCTTCTCTTATTCAAATGAAATTCAGCCACGGGTCAGCTACAGACAAATTCTATCTTTCAGCTTTTTGTTTTCCACATTTCATTTTCTTATACACTTATTCGTACATATACTTATATTCTTACATATATAATCAACAGAATAAACTATTTTGATAGCTTAGACCCACAGAGAGAGAACTGGTTATTGGTAGAGAAATGATACCTTTGGTAGGAACTCCTCAAAGTTAAGAATGAGATGAACAGCATGGACATTTAATTGATATTCAGATACATATCTGGATGCCCTAGATTCCCCCAAAGGCCTTCTGCCTAAGCAGAACTAGATGTCTGTGGAGACCCTTGAGATTATCTAGGAATAGAGCTGAGGATTCAAACTCTCTAGTGCTAGGCAAAAAGGAATAGCAGATCACAGAGGTATTTAGGCTGTTGAATACGATGCTCCGCGTCATTCATCGGGATTCAACTTCAATATGAGGATTTTAAGTAATATTCCTGATCTGTGAGCTCAGATATTACATTTTCTGCCTTCTGGAGCTTTTCTACTGTTGACATGTTCGTTTCTTGTTAAAGAACTATCATCTAGGTGTTTCCAAGCAACTGTAGCAACTGAAAGCAGAATTTACTGGGTTATTTGCAAAAAAGAAAGTTACCACAAGGACAGTTCATTTGAGAGAGATTAGAAAGAAGCAAATTATTCAAGTTATTACCAGACCGAGGGTGTAGAGATCATAGAATTTGTTCCAAATACTATTGCCGTGGTGGTCTGATAGTGTCTATGAACTGTTAACTGACTTGTAGGTGTAGGGTCCCAGATACCCCAGAGCTCTCTCTACCTGAGGCTGTGTTCGGGACTGGGGATCTCACGCAAAGCACTCCTCCTTCTCCTGGTGGCAGAATGTACTTTAGGAAGTGGCAAGGATTATGAGCAAAGACACAACACTGCAAGAGACAGCTACTGAAACTGAACAGGTCTTTTGGTACCTTAATAACAACACAGCCAAGAAATTATGTTTTAAATATAGACTAAACCTATTCAAAGGCTCACCTTGCTGAATCAAAATTGCAACTTATTAGCAGAGAGACTCCTTCACTGGGTAGTCATTTCGGAGGGTTCGGTTGTTTTATGAAGTGCTCCATAACCAGAAGGCAAGAACAGGGATTTACCACTTCTGACAGAAAGGGCCAATGACTGAACACTGATTTAAGAGCCGGAGTAGTATGTTTTCCAGGCATAACTGTGATGCTGACCCTATATGGTTTGTAGTAAATCATTCAAATTCCCTGCATTTTGTTTTCCTTGTTGATAATTGGCATATTATTTACTAAATATTTAAGTCCTGTATTTCTCTGTTTCAAGCACTACTTTATTTACAAGTAGATAATCTTTCAGATTACTAAAGATAAATAAGAGCAGGGAAGTCTATCCTTTCATCTTTGTAGGATATTTGAAAGTCCAACATTTGCAAGTGGAAATATTATTGTTGTTAAGATAGAGCATGTATTATTTCAATTACAAAAAAAGTAGTACTAAGATCATTACAAAAGTTTCTGTGATGATCATCGAAATCAAAAGCACTAATATATTTGAATGAAAAGAAACATTACATTTTTATAGATTTTCAAATGTTTCAAAAAAGGATCTAGCATTCAAAGTAAACAAATACATCAGCATAAACTGAATGAAGAAATACATTTTTTCACAGTTCAGAACACTATATCCAACAAATGGTTCAAAAAACCTTTCACTTAGACCAAAATATAAAAAGCAAAAGGATTTGAGCAGAGAAAAACATCAGTAAACAAAGGCTCAAATAGATAGAGACAGGTGTGAATTTTGATCAGACTGAAATCAAACTGAAAGAAGCCACTGAAGAAAAGCACAGTATGTAAGTAAGTAGCTATTATTTTGCTGCACTCCTTGAAATCCAAAACCTATTAAACATTTTATTGCAATTTCTACCCTCAAACATCACTTTTATCAAACCTTAGTATGCACTAAACTATAGTAAATAACTTCAGGGTCCTACTAATGAGAACACGTTTCAAGAGATTTTAAATCACATCCCCTTTATGTCAGAGCTATTAACGTCAGGAATTCCTTTCATATTTTAATTCTGTATTTCACAGTTAAGAATACCAGCTAGAGGGAAAAGAGTTTGGTTGCTTTGGGTTTTTTTCCTCTAGAAAGTCTCATACTTGAGAATTTGATACAAAAAAATAAGATTGTTCAAGACTAAGGAGATTACATAGTTACAGTAGAGAATTACACTAGAACCTCTATACATCCAAAATTAAATTCAGATTTTTATATAAGGCCCTGATCACTAAAACTAATGCCTTGACTTTGGACCACGCAGGTTACTAGTTGAAATCAGAATCACTAGATTGTCATAGTAGGATCTTTCTTGATCTTAGCGTCGTTGATAGTCTAGATTTCCCTGACAATACTATGACTGAAATTTTAACAGGGAATGACAGCCAAGTTGTACAGCTTAGAATGCATTTCCAAGAACCTAGAAACCTATTTTCTGTTTAACTACTGCCATTAGAAATGCCCAACAAACCACAACATTCAAGTAGGTAAGGGTAGAAGATACTTACTGTCATCATTCTGATTCAAACATTATAGCAGCTACCTTCCATAAACGAAGACATCTGAGTGTGAAAACTTCCCTAGAATGTTTATGATAGAGCTGAATTATGTTTGCCCATGGAACAAAAACGTGCTTCGGTTACTGCTTGGCTAAAATGAGTTTAAAGTTAAAAGGCTAAATTTAGCCGCCTAAATTTTAGATTTAGCTGCCTAAAAGTTAGATAGAAAAATGCCTGATTTTTAGGTGTCCAGATCCCAGCACAGAACGTGGAACCCAGATTTACTCATACGCACACCCTCTGTGCAGCACGCTGGGAAGGGCAGAGATCTCAGTACGGCTATCTGAAGTAGCTGCTGCAATCAGCAGAAGGGACTCAGAGCAAGCCAGGAGGAAACAAGGACGACACAGGTGTGTGCCAAATGCTGTTACCTTCCGTGCTTTACTTGCTAGGTCAGGGCTTCAAGAAGGCCCCTTTTTCCCCCTAGGATACTCTACCCACCGTGTTCCCCTGGGAGGGACGTCTCATAATCTTTTTTCAGAAGGATACAATGAAGATCGTTCTTTTCATTTTAAAGACATCTGGAGCAGGAATTGCTGCATGTCTTTATACAACAACCGGATTGTTAGAAAGTTCCAGCATATACACTGGAGTCCTAAGTTCAGTTTACTTTTTGACCTAAGGGGATTCAAACTAACATGCTATTTCCCAAAAGAATTACAAAAAAAAGCTGAGGGCTGCAATAATCTTGTTAGTGAGCAACACGCAGGATGCGGTTCAAAATCTTACAGGGCAAAGCTTATGAAATCTTACACCGGAAGCACCACTGTGTAACAGTGATCAGAAAGCACTTAGTGTCAACATTGCTACAGCAACAGAAAAAACAAAAAACTCTACCACCGTTGTGCTCTACTGAAAACAAAAAGAGATAGCTGAGAGAATTAAAATCTTCCCGGCAGCATGAAAATTTCTGAAAGATACAATATAGCAAACATAACAGCAGTGCCTATCACCTACTAAGCAAAATTTGAAAAAGGATAAAATACAGGCAGCATGCCTATAGAGCAAACTAAAAGACATCGTTAGAAACAAGAAAGTATATTTCAAAATGTTGCTTTACTCAAATAAAGAAAATGAAAAGCACCATAAATTCTGACAGTTTAGATGTAAAAAAGCACAACGGTGCAGGCAAAGTTGAGAGACAAAGGAGTGAAAACTAGCGCTAAAGCCTTCACCTAACACCTCAGCAGCCAAAAGCCATCCGGAGTCCTGCAGAAGCAGTGGGAAGGGCTGTGTCAGGGCCCCGGGGGGCGTAGGGCACCGCTGGGGGGTCCCATGGCCAGGCGGGACAGGGTGATGGCAGGCCTGGAGCTTGCACCACTACAGCATTGCAGGGCAGCAACTAACAGCCCCAGGAGGGCTGAAATGGGGCCGGGGCTGGATGGGGAGGGGGCCTGGGGTGGGCAGGGCCTGGCAGAGCTTGGAGGGGCCTCAGGGCCTGGATCCGTCTCACTGAGGATAAGGCCGCTGTGGAGGAGTTACACGGGGTTCATTTTGTAAATGCTGAGCTAACAGTAGTGGATGCCTAAATAAACAGGATCTCCTGGGGAAAAGCCAACATGTTTTTTTTAAAGGGAAGTCCTGCTTGCAGGTGTCTTAGAATTCCTGGAAGGCATCAGTAAGCGCATGTATGCACCCAGCTGATTTAAACCCAGTTGATCTAGGCTACTTGATTTTTCAATTGTTTTTAAATAGTCCTTCACCAATGGCTTGATTATTTTAGTTATTCCACAAAAGCATTATCTCAGTAGCTGCCAAAAAAAAAAAAAAAAAGGCAAATCAAGTGTTGGAATTCTGAATGAAATAGAGAACAAATCCAAAATATCATTATGATGCTGCATAAATCCATGGCATGGGTCACACACTGAATATTGTGTGCATTCTAGACTCTTCATCTCAAAAGAATATGCCATCATACCCCACTATGTATCAACTGACTGTTATTGAAAAGCATGAAAGTTAGTTAGTCAGTAGATGGGGAAGCACTTTTTAAAAGTATTTTTTACAGCAAGATTTTATTCAGAGGAGGGAGATATTTGCAGGAGTCTTAAGACTAAAGAAATGCACACAGTTTAATTATACTGGCTGTAAATGTGATATGTGGGTTGCAGAAATGGGGGCAGGATCATTAGGATTGTCAGCTGGAAGAGACACTGTCTTTTCCTGCCTCTTCATGCGTTAGATTGAAAACTGGCCATCATCCCATTCTCTGTCCAAAGGGCTGAAATCTTCCAAAACAGTAACCAGTTCCAAAAAGCCAAACACTGAAAAGTCATTATCTCTTTCAGGTGTGATCCTCCTCCTGCCACCCCATCCTCCACATCATATATACTACCTATATATTTAAACTGTACGTTCTGTTCCCTGTGTTCATTACACACTACATTACACTAATTCACATGAGAAAAAATGCTTTGCTATCTGTTGAAATCACCCCCTTCAACTATGAGGCTAAATTCCCTATGTAAATCTTTTACTGTGAACATTTTTGCTGCCTCCTTCTAAACAGTCACACTTTCACTGCTGTCATTTTCTTCCTCAGATAAGTCAGGGTTGAACAAATCAACCAACAGTGAAGGATGGAAAAAACATGTAATGACAGCACTAACAAAGCACAGTATTAAACAATTGGTAACAGAGCTCTGAAACAATGGGTTGGGAGGTGAGGAACAGAGGGATGTTTAGATTTGATTTTAGAACTGGAAAAGATTCAGAGAAAGGCAGCAAGGATTATCAAAGCTAATGCACAACAACTATATGAGCAAACAGTTCCCTATGAAAAATAGGTTGGGCTGAGATGCTTTAACTAGCGCAAGACGTGACTTCTATGTTTTATATATATATGTGCATGCTATAGAGGTCTACAAAATCAGGAGTACCACAGACAAGGTGAATAGGGATTAACTATTCATAGCCTCTTCCAGAACAAGAATGATAGGTGATCATTTGAAGCCAACAGGAATCAAATTCAAAACAAACAAAAGGAAATGGTTGTTCCCTGAACGGGTAATAGACCTGTGGAACACTGTGCCAAAAGCTATGCTGAGTGCAAGAAACGTACACAGACTCAAGGAGAGACTGAACAAGAACTTGAAAGAAAGATCAACTGTGAAGTTAGCAAATAAACAAATCACATCAGTCTCAGGAATTCCTCTGACCTGAAAACAGTTGGAAGCTGGGAGAGTATTGCAGAGAAGTATGTTTGCCTCATTCTTATCTTGACCTTGGCATTCTCTCTTACTGTCACTGCTGGAGAGAGAATGCTACCTAGAAGGACCCTTGGTCTGAATAAGTATAGCCATTTTTTCTATTAGTCTGGAGTTTTTCCATAAATATGGAGATCTGGTCTTATCAAAAGCACCCACAGATTTACATGGAGGGAGACAGCAGCATAGCTGATGTGGAGAGGGAGAGACTGAAAACAGCCAGAGTGGAAAGGCTAAAGCTACTGTAGTCCCAGATAACACTATCCTCTATGAAATGTATTTTTCCAGGTCGTATGATATAATAGCTCTGCCACTGATAATAAAACAGCTGCAAGGAGTTAATTCCTTTGTTTTACAAGTAATCTGAAAATAGCATAGTTACAGGAGTCTTGAGCAACTAGTTTTTTTATTCTGAGTCTGAAAGAAAAGTACCATTTGGCGAATAACTGGAATTCCTGGTTTAAGTCTATTTTAGCCTTATTAAAAAAATTCACAGCCCATCATTCATGCTAGTGTCAAAGCCATCTGGAATCTGGAAGAAAGAGTGGAGGACAAATAAATAAAGCAATTAACACTTAAATAAAATGTTATTGCTTTGTAAGATCATAAATTTATTAAGTTACAAGTGTTTTAATTAAAAATACTGATTAAGACCGCAACTTTCTGAATATAGATGCCAGCAGTTATGAAGAGCTATTAGGAACTGATAGTCATTTCACAAACCATATTTGACGTGTCATGTAGTTTCAGTGAACTACGGACAGCTTATTCTTCTGCTCATCAGATACAGAAGTGAAATTGTTCAGGATTGTAAAATCTCATGAAAGAAATAGAAGGGAGGAGAAGAAAGGAAAGAAAGAAACAACCAAAATAAGAAAAAAGATACCTTTATATACCCTGAATTATACCAAGTTATGTATGTATGCTTATCTCCTCTGAAACATTTGTAACTAATAACAGCTACTTTAAAGAAAACACTTCTTTCAATAGGAAGGGGAACAAACCACCCAACTATATCTGTGTTTGCTTTACAAAGTCATATAAACATATTGACAGCTAGCTACAACTATTTTAAAAGAAATTTTACCCAAAAGAAATTTAGTCCCCGTCCTCCAGCCATTTAATTTTAGATGATCTTCTTCTGCAGTATGATGCATCTTCTTAGACCGAGCCTTTCTTTCTAAACTGCTGTGCTTGGGAGAACTTTCTTGATTTAGTCAGTGACTTCTTACATGTAACAGTTTTTGGAAACCACTTGCTGGCAGCAAAATGTATCAGATCACTAATAATCACTTTAATCCAGCCTGAAACAGCGTGCAGTTACTCGTAAAAGACGTACAACCGTGTTTCTGCATGCACACCACTAAAAAACATCACAGCCGAAATCTACTGGTGACTACTCGTATTAGTTCTGCTTCTATTTTGATTACTCACGCTAGGCACATTTTCCAGAAGAAATCAGAAGTTACAATAGTAAATTAATGACACAATTTAATGACCTCACTACTGTTCAAAGGAATCGCTGCAGAGAAAGGACTACTGAAAACAGTTGTTACCACAAAGTAATGATTGTCTGATTTCAAGACAGAGGAAATATAAACTCAATATTCTTAATTACATTGTCTTACCTTCCTTTCAAACATCTAACATTAGCTACCAGTCTATATACACAAATTCAGTCTTCTTGTCATTCAGATTTCCCCCCTGGTCAGTACAGAGAGACATAGGCCTAAAATGCAGTCAGTGATTTACTGCATCTGTCATACCATGGAAGTCATTAGACCATGGAAGGTTTAGTCTAGGGGAAAAGTTAGGGAAATGGGTTTTATAGATAATTGGCATAAGACGTGAATCACCCTGTCCTTTCTGTGACCTCAATTAGCTGGCGGGAATCTCCCCCTGCCATAATTTAAAATCATTGGTGGAGGGCTAACATGTGCCCTGAAAGCCCACACCTGTCAATCAAGCAGGAATATAGCAGGAGAAAGGCGAGTCCGCAAGACCATCTGCAAACAGGTCCTCATTTTAATTAGGGATCGCAAACAGACCAGTAAGAGCAATGTCTAGACAAATCCTACCAACTACCAAACATTAGTTGCCTACGGTCCCAAAGTGGGATATGTGTAAGAGGGACGTATGCTTGAACAGTGGCAGCTTCTCTCGATGGTGATGGTGAAGGAGAGGAGTAGAAGAGCAGAATCCACCAAAGTCCAGCAACTCGGGAAGAAGACGCCTTGGCAGCCTTTGTCAAGGCTTGAAGATGCCAGGCAGCCTTTCCCAAGGCTTTCCCCGAGTGAAGATCTCCTCGCTGGAAGGCTGCAGGACAGCCAACACCACCGTGCCGCCTGACCTGGGACGCTGCATCAGGCAGCTAGGGATCGCTCCCTGCCCCTAACATCGGTGGATGCGTGGGTATACCCTGGGAGTGTGAAGGGGCGCGTACTAGCGCGTGGCCTGCTTATTAGTAATCGAGGCTGCACACCGACTCGAGCGTGGCCTGCTAACCTCCGGAGAGCGCCTGGCAGCGGCGCACTGCACCCAGTGTGGCCTGCTCAGAAACCCTCCGGCTCGAGGCAGCACTCCCCTCCCCTGCAGGCACAGCCTGCTTGTCCCTTCCCCTTCCCCCTGCATCTTCCAGGGTAGCCACCAGGCGCCTTTCCCTTGCGTCATCAGTCGGTGACATCATACCCAGAAGTGAACCAGTCCGAGATTGTGCATATACATATATGTACCTGCCAATATTGTTGGTATTCCTGTTCCATGTTGCGTGTAAAGTTTGAATGTATAGCTGTTGATTAATTAACTGTATATTATTATTATTGTTATTGTTATTGCTAGTTCTCAGTTGCTATTACTACTGGTGACACATATTAAACTTTGTTATTTGTGAGCCCCTTCACAAGTGACAAGGACAGCTATACTGCCAACCCAAACCTTCTCCTGTAGTGTGCAGTGCTGTGGGGACCAAAGTGTCAAGATGCTCCACGGTTGGCTCAGCCGCCCCACCTGAACCTCCCGCGACAGCACGCCTGACTTTCAGGCTGTTAAGTTAGATGTCTGCTCTGAGGAGAGATTAGCCAGGTCCACTAGTTTCTTGGAAAACAGTAAAGAAACCTACAGGGCCACATTTCTGGGCAAGGAGACTTGGGGAGACAGATGGGAGGACAGCAAAGGGGCCGTTCAAATGACTGTGAATTCTCTAGTTATTTGACCTGCCAAGCTGTGCAGGAATAGCAGGGTGAGCAAAGGTACCCTGCTATGGAAACTGTCATAGGGGTTTAATTACATGGTCACTTTATGGCCTGAAGGAAGATTTTTTCTCTTAGTGGATTTCACTGCAGAAATAGAGATAACAGGTGGCCGTCTTTTGCTGAAATCCTTATGTTTCTGACAATGGTAAGCTTACTGCTTGTTAAATTTAAATACAACTATTTTTCCTCAGAACTTTAAAGTGCATCTACATTTCTCAACTGTTTATTTTCAGGTTTTTAACATATTAAGGACAACTCCTTACTTCAAAATGCTGCATGGCATTCCAAATCCAAAATCCAGGGTAATAATTCTAGAAGTATTAAAATTTATAACCTAAAAATTTTTTTTTTCAGGAATACTATGCAATTGATGGCAATTTTCCTGACAGAACAGGGCTCAGGTATGTTAATCTGTGTAAAAAATTAATGGAATAACTATCAGTAGGTCAAGTGTTATAAGAATGCCATATGACTTGGATGAGAAATAATTAATATATACCAAATGTAAAACAAAAAGCTATATTTTAGCTTATATCTATGCATGCATTTAACTTTCTGTGAGCTCAATAACTCTTCAACAAATTTCAGTGATGGTCAGTTTTGGTATGAAATCTTTAACTATATATTTGCAAATTGTTGTTATAATATTATTCCTAAGGAGAAAATCTCCTGTAACTAATATAGAGATAAACACCAAAATAACACAATAGTAATAAAAATGTTATCTGTTTCAGCAAGAACAGCACATCTCCACTCTCTGGGTGAATTTACACACTTTCCATATGGAGGGTGACAGACAACATTTTAATGATGAATAATCAAAGTAATCAAGTTAAACCTAAAGGTCGTTTCTTACATTTATTCATTACGAAATGGAAAACATCACATTAGCCAAACTGAGAAACAGTGAAAAGGTTATATTCTTGGAATCATGGTAAAAATATATCAGATCCTATAACCATTTCTGCAATACCTCAGGTTCCAGAAATGCTTACACATGTACAGGTCAGGCACCCAAGAACTGCCCCTCTGCTGCCTGGAAGGAATTATATATGCAAGTAAAGATTTGTGGCTTTCATGCAACCATTTGTGAATGACGAGGTTTGAACTTTATATTTGGGTAGAGAAAAACATCCCATTCGGTGAGACACTACTAAAGATAAATCTCTCCGGGAAACTTTTAAAGTCTAAATTTCATTTCTGAAAAGTGCCTTTGTGGTTAGCAAAAACAAAAAAAAAAGGAGGGAGGGAATTCCAAATCAAACCAAGATGGACCTCCTCGTCACAGGCAGGGCTCAAAACAACTCCCCGGGCTGAGGGTACAGCCTGGCTGTGGCCTCCCCACAGCATGTCAGGTAGCTTGGAGCTAACTTGGAATTAGAGGCCTGCCCAAGTAAACGAAACAATGCCAGAGCCTGGGCATTGTCCTATAATTATGTTAAATTATCTTAAATTTTTAACACAGTCTCTGGTTTGCTAGTGCCAGATAGCATTCTCCCAAACAGTTCCTGGCATGAGACAGTTTCCAACAGGCAGTGTATATGTAGCTCCCCATCTGGAGAATGCCACCATGGAGTTACCACAGCCTCTCTACTGATTCAGGGTCAGAAGAGAGGCCGTGGCCTATTTTATTTTCCAGCATAGACATAGCCTAATACTCTGGGTGGTTAAAGGGTCTGACATTTCACATCATCATTCATGCTGTCCTATAGGACAATTATCTTAAACTGTAAGTATCAATAAATATGCTGCAAAATTTCTTTTATCGTTTAGGTATTTAGTAACATAAGGGTTCAGATCTGTCCAGGTCATACTGCAGAGCATGAGATTCAACCAGGGGTCCCTGTCTCATGTTCTTCTGCCATGGTGCACCTTTCTGCTATAGCAGGGTTGCAACCACCTTTCTGGTTTGAACTCTACATATCAGTCGTGACCAGGCATGTGAGGCAGGAGAGCAGCTGCCACACTACATCTAAGGCGTTCTCGAACACATTCGTGCAGCAGAGAGGTATTCTGGAAAGAAGATGGCATCCATGAGCATGTTCCCCCAAAACATGTCAAGATGTAGGCATGCTATATGCCTCCGTACACACTTCTACACTTTTTTTCTTAGTTTGCATGTTTTTATTCCATTCCATCATGGGTTTGGTCTCTTTTCTGCTGTCCATTTGGCAACTTTGTAGTTAATATTTCTTTAACCTTTAATATCTGTACCTTCACTTCCCTTTCTTTTCTCATTCTTTTGGTAGTCTTCTCTGACATCTGCGACATCACTCTCAAAACAATCTTAAGTTCCTCAGGTATTCCACTTTTGCTTATCCTCATAAATCTCCTGGTGTATAATTCTCTCAGTCTTGCCATAAGTACAGTCATAAGCTGTTCCTTTTAAAAAACAACTCATGCCTCAGGCATACTTCCTTGCCTCATCTCAAGGTGTGTCTTCTAGTGAATTGCTGCAAACACTTCTTCCTAGCTTGTCACTGCATTTTGTATTACAGGAGGTTTTACTATTTGTTCCTTAAACTCTAACTACCAATTTCCAAAATGTGAAGTTAAAAAAAAAATGAGTCATTCTCTACTAAGAAATCATTATTTTGAGCAAATTAGGACTCATTCTTCTCCCAGTGAGATCAGCTGAAGACTTTCCATGGAATTCAGTGGGAACAAGATTAACCTTACTACCAAGTACTCTAGAATAACATGACCATATAGTATGGCAGACTACTCTTTGTTACTGTCGTCTTGTTCATTATCACCACTGATCCGTGAGCATATCTTTTTAGTTTTCATTTTGTTTCTTTCAGCATGCCTGATAAATGAAGGCATCAGCTGACAAATCAGAGCACAGAAAATAAACACATCTGATATCCACAACAGTTTCAAAGCAGTAGAAAAAGATGAGACACACACTAAAGTACCCTTCAGAGCATCTCAGTATATTTCTTCCAGCTTATTTGCTTTGACATTAACAGTACAAATAAAGCCTTCTAAGCCTGAACAAACAAACCTCATTTGCAATAGATAATGTTAGGAAGTCTAAGAAAAACCTAAGAGGATCTAGTTTGCTGTTCAAGTTGCTATGCTGTTTTTTTAATGTGTTTGGCAAAGAAAATTAGTATATAGATCCAAAAATGTGTCAATGAATAACCTAACAACTTGTTCACACTACTGTTTCAGTCATTCGTATGAGGATGATGACATTTGTTTGAAGGTTTCAGTTTGAGGAATTTTAAACTCCAGTATGATACCTCTCTCTCTCTCTGTAAACATCCAGACACTAGTAGCTAGAAACACAAGCCACATTCTGCAGCAAAGGAGTCTGTTATAGAATCGTTCTGAAGGATTTGTACAGCAAATGATGAGCAAAGGCAGTGAGCCACCTGTTTAAGACTCATGTTGGATAGGAGAGAACACAGGAATTGTCACCTTTTTGCTACTTTTTGAAGCATATGAAACTGAAGATTTATCTAAACGGGATTTGGTTTGTGCTGGAATAGAGAGATCTAGCAGAATAAATGACAATTTCTCTTGATAACAAATGTTTATAAGCATCTGTGTTCTGAAATCAAGCAGGACTCGGTCTGTCTACTTTTAATAAATATAATCGGAGAAAAAGATAAAAGTTTTCAATAAATACATTTGAAAGCACAAATGTTCTCTACTTGTTAATCCTGAAAACTCTTCCTCGTGTTGCTAACTGCAGTCACCAACTCAAGATTTTTTCTTGAGAAGGCCCTGTGGTCTTTAATGGAGCTCCAACATAAAGATAGTTACCACTACAACTTTACAATTGTTATGTGTTCTCAAGAAAGGAGCTATCCATTGACTGGAGAATGGAAGGACTCCCTCTTAGATATTCATTCCAGCTATCCTTTAAAAAAATTTGGTTTGAAACATCCCAGGCTTGTAGAAAACCTTCACAGTATATCACTTTTTTATGTCTTTTTAATAAGAAAAATTTGCATATCATAACAATGTTTCTTGCGTGGTCTGATTATGTTGGGTTAGCTTGGTGCCTTTTCTTGCTTTTTCTATATTAGTTTTATTTTTCAACTTTGGATCATTCCTCATGTTAAAAGTAAAGATTCTTCTTGGAAGAATCTTTTCAAGAAATAAAATACCTAAAGTGGACACTGTGTTTAATTGCAAGTGAAAGTCCTGGGGTTGGAAAAATGGCCATTTAAAAATATTATTGCATAGTGGTATCTCAAGACCAATATCTTCCTATCAGCAATTGCACCTCTTTAAGTGGAATCCTCCTAAGTTATTGCTGATGATTTTACAAAACGATCATGAGCTATCAGCAACAGTAAAATCAAAACATACTGTATTAACCGATGGATTGTGGGAAGACATTTTTAAAAAGTAGTATAGATGAAGGCACATGCTAGCCTAACATTGAAGAGCATTTATTTCAAGAAAATAATCTCTAATCTGACAAAAGAGAAACTTCTACAGTCAATGACTGGGTTTTTGTATTTCTTTTCATGAATCATATAGCTATTCCACCTCAAGGTCATGGAAAATTAAATTTTACTCTGACAATCATACCATTTCTAAAACTGGTCAACTCTGACAGCACTAACCATCAAGTCAAAAAACTAAGCTTCTTAGTGACTATTGTGTGATACCTCCAGTAGATTAAGTGCAACAAACAAGGCTCTACCTTTCAATCTATTCTTGTGAAATAAAAAAAGAACAATAAGGAAATGTTTTAAAAAGTTCACTTTCTATTTCATCCATTGCTATACATTTACAGATGCTCCAGACTCCCCAACATCATTTGTATTACCAGAAAAGCATAATATTTGTCAGTTAAAGAAGCTGAGCTGGACCATTGCCATTTAGTGAATTAAGGTCAACTATTACTTTACACATTCAAAAGATTTATTAACCTCAAATAAATGTTAAATGACAAATATAAAATTAACCTCCAACAATACAAAATTGTTGGAAGAAATTACATTAGGTGTTTATACTGTAATATTAAAATGGGGTAAAATGTAGAAAATCTGTTTACTGCTGGTACCTGAGTTAGCAGAGAGCTATTCAAAATATATCTTCTTTTTAAATACCTGCAGATAAATTCTCCATGCATTGCTGGATAACTAAAGTACAGATATCTAATGAACATTAATGTGAATTAAAGATATCTTTTTTTTAGTATACTGGGAGAAAACATAAGCTGTAGAACCAAATCTATCTCATAGAAGATTATAGGGTGTCTGGATCATTATCAGGTATTTTGAGTCCACGATTAACGTAATTTACATGTATTAGTAATTCCATTTCTGACTGGTAGATTTTCAGATAGTAATGAATTTATTTATGCATTCTACCAGTTTGCAAATAATGGAAAAAACTTATGAAAAACATTTGACTGCTATTGCTGACAGCTCCAAGGAAGCCTCTGGTCAACATGAAACAGTAATCATTACCTTATGTGGTAAAAGCAATTCACACATACAAAGGAGCACAAAGAGGCAATGGCAGGTGGGCAACCCGAATAATGCCAGGTCAAGGCAAGAGTAATAAGCCCATAGAAGGCTCATCCCCACATACATGAAGGGGCACAGAGAGCCAAGAGGGGAACCCCATCTGAGGAATGGAGGCCCTGTCTGGGACAATCATGGGAAAACAGAGGGCTGATGGGATGACAGGGGCCAATTGTGTGTACACAGGCTGCTGGTCAGTACACTTGTCTGGCCATAACCTGTGCTTTATCGGGGCTGTCCGTCCTTTAGTCTCATTAAACTCAATTTCTAACTATTTTCTTGGGTGAGGAACTGTCTAGTCTTTGTTTATGTGTGTGTGGAGGTCTGAATGCCAGCAATTAGAGTCCAACCACGGGTCACAGGGTGCAAGTGTCTGTGGTGCCAGCAACTAGATGGAGTGAGAGTATGTAAATCAGTGTGCAATTGCTAGCTACTATCAAGCCAGCCTAGCCAGTGAGTAGGTGAAGTGGTTTAGGAGCCACGTATGTGTGCATGTTTCTGCGAGTGGAGACACGCACAACTGGAGGAGTCGGCTACTGGAGGGACCAGAAGGTCTAGGCCAAATGCTGGTGACCATGAGGTTGGGGTGGGAGGGATATGCCTGGGAAGTGTGTGCACATGTGTGCACTCTGGGAGTGAAACAGCCAGGGAAAGCAAGGATCCAGATCCAGCAACTGTGTGAACTGAGTGTTTGAGCCCTGTTACCGGAGAGATCCTCAGTGTGTGTGCGCATTGGTGTGTGTGTTAGGGGGGTCTGTACCAGCGAGCTGCAGGCCTTAGGGGCTCATACACCCAGGTGCCAGCAGCTGGGAAGAGCGAAGATCCAGGGCAAGCTCCTGCACTAAACCCGGGGTCTAAGTCCAGCTCCTGGAGGGACCCACACTGTACATCTGTGTATCTTTCCCACAAACAGACCTTCATCCTAATCATCCAGGGATGGGAACAGAATGTGGCTCTTTGTGATGTTTATGTTATGTGTGAGTGCTATCTTCGGCCTGTGTGGATCTGTGTGGCTTGCCGCATGTGTATGTATGTGTGAATTATACGTGTGTGTGTGCATATTGGGAACGTGTGCGCTCAGCCACACTGCAGGTTGGACCTGGAGGCATGGAGCTGCAGCAGCCTTGCCTCTATCGGACTGCCAGATTTGGCAACCCCTAACAGTGATAAAACAAACTAAACCAAAATACAAAACTGGGATGTTTTCTAATACTTTAAATTTTATAACATCACAGAATAAATCAGAGATTATCTATCTGTAGAATATTTTGCTGTAATATCTGGATTTCAGGAAAAATGTGATAGATATAAAAAAGGTAGGACACAAATGGTGAAATTAGCTATTGGATAGAAAGGCTTCAGTACGGGAAAACGTTAAAATGCAGGAATGAAATGAAAAATCTACCACGTTCAGACAAGGGTGCAAATGAACTGAAGGAACTTCATAAAGTTATGAAGATAAGGATGGCTTTGTCTACGTCCTTTGCTAACTCAAGAAAAAAGGATATTAAATTAAATCCATATCTAAAAGCAATAAATGAAATTTTTTTTTGCAGTGTGCATAATTAATCAGTGGCACTTATTGTCAAAAATTAACACAAGATAGATGGCTAGAGATGCATCTTAGCTCCATGAGATGCAAATTATGCATCATTTTGATATGAAAGATGAGAATATTTATTATTATTTTAAGCAGGATAAAAACAATAGGAATTGAAGGCTTCATGCCTCAGGGCATAAACTAATACCTAATTAAATATGGTGTGAAGAGACTATGCTTCTGAGCACGTTGCATAGAATTTCTTGCATCTGGTAATCTGCACTGTTGAAGGCAGAATATGCTAATCGAGCGTCCAGACAGCTTATTCAGTATGACATTCTTAGGACCTATTTTAGTTTATCTAGATTTTATTTAAGTTATACTAGCAGTAGACAATTGGCACAGCGCTCTCACCTTTAAAGAAAGCAGGTCACTCAGGTTTTGAAAAGTTTAGAAGAGTTCTGATTTTTGTCTCCAGTTCTGTTAATGTTGATGTTTCAAGAAGCAGAGCGCATTTCAAGTAATCCATTTTTTCCATGAATGGCATATTTCACCATTATACTGAACGTTACAAAAGCAGACAGTTGTTACTAATCATGCAACCTTTGCCTAATTATATATGTCATCAGTAGAAAAAAAATCCCTAAATAATGAACAAGAGTTCTTTAAAATGTGTGATGGATTGTATATCAAAGACAGATCCTCAGTAATGTTTGCTTTTAAAGATAATACTAATCTCAACATAAAAGGCTATATCTTCTCTCAACCGAGCAAATTTGTTTTTTCTTAGCTGGAAGTCTTCGTTATGAATGCTTTATCGTGGTGAAATGTACAGTAATGAATCTGGCATTTCAGTATTGTTATTATACAGTAGATTACCCATTGTCTTGAAGAAGAGTTGCCTGAAGTCCAGGAATCATATTATTATTGTTCAAAGCATTTAAAACTGCATTTTTTTAAAAAGTTACGTTCTCTTTCAGTTTACTTTACATTTTCTGCAATGATGTCAATGTATATTGGTTCATCTTTTTGGATTTAGTAAGTCCTCAGAAGTGGAATCCACATCTCTCAGTAAGGTTTTCCTCATCTAATATTTTGGGTGGCTGAATAGAAGTTCTTAGCTCACTAAATTGTTCCTATATATATTTTAACAGCATTTATATTAATTTTGAGATACTATACAGAGTGGAAGAGTCGTAAGAAATTCAGAAGGCAAGGGATAACATTTCAGCTCAGATTATCAGTCTAGTTTAGTGCTTTTTGATAGAGACCAAATACTGGCCTGTATGGTTTTAAGTTTAGGTTATAAATCCACATTCTGATAAATGGTTTCTTATCACGATGAGACTTCTCCTTACAAATGGCAACTCTGTTTGATAAGAGCAAAAATGGTAAAGAATCTGAAATTCTTCCTCAGCTTTGGAAGACGGAGGTCTCCCCACTAGAACCAAATCTGACCAAAACCCAAGGTTTCCCTTGTTCTTCTTATAGGGTTTTTCTTCTAGAAGCCTGTTCTGTGGGTACAGATTTAGTGCCTGTAAAAGTTACTGTAATTATATCCCTGGAGACTAAAGTCCTTTTACGTAGTCACAAAGAAAAACAAAGTGTAAGCAGCAGTCAAACACGTTTTACCTCTAGCATGCCTCAACCTCGACCTGATGGTACCCTGCTCTAAAGATGATAAAACATCATTCCCTATATTCTCTTCTGAGGTGATGCTACTTGCCGGCAATTTACAGCAAGGATGCAGATCAGGTCATCTTGGCAGAAGATACATCCCTACAACCTTACAAAATAACCAGAAACAAACTGTGTGATTCTGAAAGGAGAATAGATTTTCTCAGTCTACATCCAGACCAGAATTGCAGAGGGATTTATACACAAAGATCTCACAACAAGTCCAGTTTATCCAAATATACGATCTTTGGTCTGATCTCCTGTGAAGAGCTTATATGGCTCATGGGTTCAGTGTCTTTGACGCCCTTGGAATCTTCAGGAAGTCACACAATACAAATAGAGGACTTAATCTGATTCTTCTTCAGTGATCACCTGGCCTTATCAGGAAAATAACTGGGACCTTCAAAATCTCTAGTGCACTCGTCTACAGAAGCACTTCTGAAAAAGAGAGAAGTGTGTTTATCATCATCTTACTATAGCCAGAGATCCAGTTACAGAAAGAGTTTTAGGCAACAGAAGGACTCCCCAATAGCCTGGGCATCGTACCATGCTAATGAGTAGAAAATTCTATAGTTAACAGTCTTCTGTCTTTCATTTTTCATGCTAAACAATGGATAGGAGAATTATGAAGCATCTAGAATGACAAGACTGAGGTTGAGAAAGAAGCCACTTTCTCAAAGCATCAGTGAGAGGAGCTTAAGGCAAGACATATGTAAGGACATGACGTAGCAGATTTATTTGTTTTTTAAGTAATTTTACACAGAGAATCATTCAGAAAAGTATTGTTCTAGGGGCAAAAATCAATTTAACTCTTCCTTTCCCTCTCTATCCTCCCTCTGTCAGATTCCAGTACTCTCTGAGCAGTTTCTTTTAGCTATTCCACACATGGAGGGTGTAGTGTTTAATATAAAAATTTATTTTGAAGGTATTTGATGTTACACAAGATTTTTGATTTAATAGAGTGATTGCAGCAATATACTGAAATCACAATACAAGTGTTTACATTTAGCAAATTGGGCAATTGCAATATACAGTTAAATCTCAATATCAACATGATCCCCATTACCAGTCTCTATAATGGGCTCACCATCAAGACACTGGACCTCCGCAGTCACCAGAAAGGAACATGTGGGTTGAAGCCAGCTCAAGCCTATTGCTCTCTTTAAAATTCTTCTGTTAGTTGTTCAGGTTTATACTCTGTGTTGAGCTAAGCCTCATATGTACATCTCCTCCAGCCTGCATGTTGGTCCAGCTATTTCAGGGAGAAACATTTATACCAAGAGATACAGCTGCTTCTCTAAAACAAAGGCCACCCTCCCATCCCCTTTGTGTTGAGATAAAGCCAGCTCTCTATGCAGCAGCTGTGGTTAATGAGTCACATCCTTCATTATTCCTGAGCTTCATGGGAATCTCACCCTTGCCCGTCTCCTCTGAGCCTTCTTCCATAGTAGGGGTTTATTGGTTGGTCACACCACCTCACACCACCTTTGCTTCACATTGACATCATTTGTGTTTCCAAATCAGCATCATAGATCCTTTCTGACCCCTTGACTACCCACACCAAGTCTGGAACAAGAGGGACCAGCACACTTCCCTTACAGAATGTAAATAACGTAGGTCTACAGCAGCAAAGCAAATGCTCTAATGGGGTCCTCTCACTGTAGTTGCCCTATTACTTCAACCACTGCAAGGAAATGCTGCTTAAAACCAATTAGAGAGAGATGCCTTCCATTATACTAGTCAAGCTAGATCCCTTTTCTATTCTTTAGGCTTAATTAATCTTTCTTCAGCTTCACTGATCAGAGCTGAGCACAGCAGTTTAGTAAGGTGTTTCTAGTTCCTTTTGTACTGATTATTTTCTACATATAGTAGAAATACCTGGAAAATAATCCTTGGAATATTTGGAATACCCTAAAAGCCTACCTTTGGGGGTTTTTGCATTACTGAATCAAAGTGGTGCACTTATTTTCACCTTCTGATTGTCTAAAACTATATTCAAATGAGGAGTCTCCCCTTATACAAACAATACTTACTAGTCATGCACTGGTATAATATCCTAATCCTCTTTGTTATCATAGATAGGGCAATCCACTATGCAGTTCCCACCTTTAGCCAAATCTATTCTCATCTTCCTGTTCTGTTTGTCCTTTCCACCTTTACTCCTCCAAGCGGTACCATTTCTGTCACTTCACTGATAGATGAGATTTGCCTTAGATAAATGATATTTCCCTTACCTAGTCAGTTATCTTGCTCAATAAAGGTATCCAGTTAGTCTTACACGCTGTACCATTAATAAAGATAGATTGTATTTCTCATTTACCTCTCTCTACTTTTTTTGGAGTGTTTGTTAATGCCTCCATAATACTTCCATCTGAGTTTATCCATACTGGTCAGAAAAGGATGTTAAGAGCAACAGCATACAGGAAGGAATCCTGCGCACAGTGTAAAACCTGTCAAAAGCTGAGTGCTTTGTTTTTAATTTTTATACTTTCAGCAAAATTTTTGTCATTTATCTTACACTTACAGTGCTACTGGGCTGAATCTTAGGGTGTGTGCAAAAGAAAAAGAAGATAGCAGGAAAGTAAGAGCCTGTAGGTTTGCAGCGGCAAAAGGGATTAGCTGCATGGAAACATGGCTAGATGAGGAAAAGCAGAGCAGTTTATGGGTATGTCAATAGTGAAGAGGATGTGATAAGTACAAAAAGCAGAAGAAAAAAAAGAAGAGGTAGAAAGGAGTAAGAAAGAGACTGTGGGAACAGAAAACCGAGAAATTAGAAAGGAAGGGCAAGATAAGAAAGAAAACACGAACTTCTTCCTTCTTCAATGAACACATGGAACAAGCGAGAAAAAAGATAGCAAAAAAAATTTAATCTTAACTGGAACAGACTATGAAAAATAGCAAGCCAAGATACCAGGAAGGAAGGAAGGAAGGAAGAACATCAAAAAAAAAAAAAGTAGGGAGTTTGTTCACTGAAATGCAATGCTTAAATAAGATAAATGAACATAGGGTGGATAACATACAAATGAGAGGTCTTGAGCAATCCACAAAATTGAGTAACTCTCCTTGCTCTACAATGTGTGTTAAATATAATTAACAGGGTGTCCAAGTGGTTCTGGTAAATTAAGGAGAGCTGCTGGCTGTTCAAAAGAGATATTTCCCAAGTGATTCGTGGCTGCAAGTGCAGCCAGGGGCTTGTTCAATACCCGTAAGTGGTAATGAATTCAGCAGCAACTGAGGACACTCAGTAGCTCACTGGACTGGGATTTATAGACAAATGAACCGTCAGTGCTGGCCGTTTTTATAATAGTTTCTTGATCAGCAATGTAAACTGAAGATCCCCTTAAACAATCACAGTACTAATTGCTTGTTTCTTTTGAAGAGGATGCAATTTGCAGAAGCTGAAACTGTAACATACATATTACAACATAATTCAGCGTTGTGAGAAAGCAAACCCCATACTGCCCTTCAGTACTGAAACGTTCACTTTCTCATATACACAACTGGCCCTTCTCTGGAACAGCAGGACACCAAGGAGATTGTAGAGTAAATTTGAACACATATTACTGTTGCTGTTTGTTATTTTGTTTCAGGCTCATTTTGACACAATCATGTGCTCTGATTCAGAGAAAAGCTAAGACTGCCGCTGACTCTTCTGGGATCTGAAGGTGCACAGCACTTTAGAAATGTATGTCCTGAAAGAGCAAATTCATTAGAATTGTGGAGGGTGTTAGAATAAAACTAATCTAGTGTTAGCACTGCATAGCTGAAACTCACAAGCTGCTATGAAATTCAGACCTTAAAATTTCCAGAGGAAGATACTCTCAGGTGTTGCATATAGCTTGATATGTTTCAATAAAATTGTAAGTGCAATATGACAAAAATTCCTAGCCAGAAATAGATAAATATTATAGCCTGAACAATAACATTTAAAGAAATGCCTTTACTGACAAGAACGAGAAAACCCTATGTATATATAATGTAGCTGAGATAACAGCATTTCTGGAAACTGCTTTGATTTCCCATTTTTAAGCTATTTTAGGTAAAGTCTTAATACTGTATAAAAGCAATCTTAGAATATGGGTTCCTGCTTTGAGACAAGGGGAAAAAAAAAACCATCTTGTGTTTAATATAGCCAAAGCTTCAGTCAAATTTCAATTTTGTTTTGAGATAGGACAATTCATTACACAGAAATGTTGGAGGAAACCTTTGGATTATTGCAGTTCATAGAAAGTATTTCTGTGAAAGTATATTATTTATTTTCATTTTGCTGTAGTATATACATTGTGAGATATTGCTCTGTGTGGGATACAGGTTATGTTCAAAGCCAACTAGGATCAAAAAGAGTTTGTGTGTATAAATATATGTCTGTCAGGGTTTACAGTGACTTTAGACTCCAACTTGTTTTGTTTTGTTTTTTAATTTACTCAAAGTTATTCAAACCATCATTCTACTGAGAAAGCCTATATCTACTCGACTCAGGCAGAGAAGGCGAGTGTGTCTGAGTCAATACTCTTGAGTCAACCCCGGTGTGCCAGGGAGCCAGGCCACCATCAGAGAAGTGCTCATAAGGAGGCTCACCCAGCTCTCGCTACCACCGCATGTTTTGAAGGAACTTACTCCTGATGATGTAGTATCACGTCTCTTTGAAAATTGTCAACTGCTATTTTCCTGCTGGTAAGCTCATCCTCTAAAGTGGGACAGAAAAAACGCAGACTGGTTTACCAGATGTCCCTGAGTGTGCTAACAGACCATAGCTGTCCCGGCTCGTCTCTTTGGCCCCCCCACCCCACCACAAGTCCTTGACCTGGGGGCCCCCGTGTGAGCTGCGGCCCGAGCCCAGCCCTTGTTGGAGCTGGCATCAGGCAGCAGCGCAAGCAGAGCTGCTCGGCGAGGGGGATGAGCCAGGCTCCACAGGTGCCGAGTGATTCATTAAGGAGAGATGATGGCCTTCTGCCCCAAAGGAGTGTCTACTTTGTCAGGCCAAGCAAGTCAGCCGAGTAGAGCTTGTAAAAGGGTACATAAGGTCCAAAGAGCATTTTCTATAAGCCAGTTCTCTCTTTGATTAATATATAGGTTATTCATTCCATTTTTTCACTTTTATTTTTTCACACAAAAGCATAAGTATAATGTATTTTTTTTTCCCTTTTTCTTCACTTTTTAGTCAGCTTGAATTCTTCTTTGTACCTGCAGGAAAAACCTATTCACATCAAACATATGATGTGCAATTCTATTTGAGATGCTATATACAGTTCAGAAAGAGCTGCTGTTATAGGATATTTGTTACATTTGCCCAGTGCCATAGGTGGATATGGCTCATCAAAGTCCACTAAGAATGGCAGGTCTCTGCCCCAAGAAGCTACCAGTCTAATTAGACAGAGCACAGAAAAGGTTGACAAGGGACAAGCACATGAGAATGAGATACAAGTGGATAAAGGTGAAGACCCTACAAGTCAAAATCATAGGCTGTGCTTAATTTTAATTATTGTTTAGGAAACATTTCTTTTACTGTGTGATCTTAGGGAACAAGGTGGTGTTTGCGACCTGTGTTCTAGGTAGAGTCCCTTTCTCATTTATACTTAATGAATGATACGCGGTGAATGTCTGTAGTTCTATTCACTGTAAGAGTATAAAGTCTTTTCTCCCCCTCAGGTATCACAATTTTACTAGAAAACAGTTATTTGACTGTTGTCAAACAGTTATTTGACTCAGTTATTTGACTCAGTTATTTGACTCAGTTATTAACTTGAGTTATTCATAAGGTTGTATGAGTTATAAGAATAGGTTAACATTACACTGATTCTCTGAAAACATAAGCCTTCTGTGTTTTGTTTTGTTCTGTTTTATTTTAGTTGCAGAGATTTTGATAGGGAGCAGCCCTACTTGAATAGGACAAGAAGAACAAGACAAAATAATTTCATTATGGTATATGTTTGTAGAAAAATAGAAATGTTACATATATTTGTAAAATGATACTGTGGCTCCTTAATTACACTGGGGAATACTTAGTACTGAGTGATCTTACTGACAACATTTCTTTGTATGATGTCTCTGCAGTACAAAATAAGGATTCATGATCTAGTATCAGCTCGGACAATATCAAAAAGAAGCCACTTTTCTCCTGAGAAATAAGATTTACCTGACAAAAACAGACTATTGGGTTTAGTCAGTCAGTCAACCTACTGACTTTTTTTGTCATAATTCTCCGTATTTAAAGCTAGACATAAAGATGAGAACACCCATCACCTATTGACAGATATAAATCACCACAAAAATAATCCAGCTTTCCCAGGAATAAATCTTGGACCCCATAGTAACAAAAATATAAGAAAAAAACAGTAATATGTAATATGTAGAAATGAAAGCAAGCACCCAGTCAAGAAACCATGGGAAGAAAAGATCACTTTTCAAAATCATTTTCCTCACAGTTAATTAGTGTGAATTCTAAAGTACATAATTAATTTAAGAGATTACTAAATGATAGAGTTATGCTACATGGACATCATAAGTATCTATTTTTATAACTTGCCGTGTTTGGGTGCCATATGTTCAATTTCCTATTTTAATCAAGTTTGCTTTTTATTATCATTGCTCCCATGATATGTTCTCATAATTTAACAAATCAGATGACAAATTGTACGATACAAACAAAAACTGCAGTACAGTGCAGATAGTTTGGAAGCTTTTGTAGTGGACTTAATGAGACAACTCTCTCTTTTTTTTTTTTCTTTTCTGAGGCAAACTTTTACATTAATAGAACAATTCTTATAAGCCCCAAGATATAAATATTTGATGATAGTTGCAAAACAAGATGGAAATTGTTATCATTTCTGGTAATAAGGTTACATTTTCTATTAAATAAAATTTTTTTTCTCCATCTAAGTTTGTTGCCAGGTTCACGTAATAAAGAAATTAAGAAAAGTACTGTTAAAAATATGCTTTTTTATTTTATTAACTTCTTTAATCATTCCTCCATTAACTTGTCCCTGATGTCCATTTTTATAAAGTAAGAATATAAAGTAGGATTTCTGGCAGAATTCTTGAATCTTGATCAATAAATCATGCTGTTAGAAACAGAGAAGCCACTCTCATCATCAGGTTTAATTCAGCTTATTAATAACAGCATTAACCCAAGTTATTGTGCAAGCTTTGCACTCATTTCTTAGTTGACATCAGTGGAGTCATATCTCATTGTATGGAATTGTATTATACGGAATATATGAGCCCAAAAAGAGGTCCTGTGATGAAATGAATTGTGATTCCTGCATTTCCAATCCCCTCCCACTTCCTGGTACTTGCCAAGAAAGCCCAGGCTAGCATTCTCCAAAAGAGCATCCTCTCTGCATCCTTCAAACTTGTGCCAGCTACCTACAACCCTGCTAGGTAGGAGAATCTTTACTAAAGACTTTCACTTTATATACGTAAAATAATAACCTAAACAGTTAGGTAGCTATTCTTTCTGGAGAACTGTAGAATTATAACAAAGGATACAAAACTTTCAAACACTGGTTGGTAAGCCAGTAAACCCACTCAGTCTGCCATCAAGATCCACTTACTTTACATGGTTTATTGTCTAAATTGATTTAACGTATGTTAATTAATCTGAATTTTAGTTGGCACACATGAAAGCTATGATCCTTGAAAATAGGGCTTCTGTCATCAGTACTCATGAGGATAACATCTTTGCAGAAGTACATTGTGCTTAAATCTCTGAAGATTGAATATTTTTCTACAAATATAGGGATTTTTAATAATAATTCAGGTTTCTAGGTAAAACAATTCATTTGGGAGGGTAATCAACTAGGATAATGTGTTACTATTTTAATTAGTTACATCATTTAGATTTGCTGTAACTGATTCATTTTTATGTGTGCTTTGCTCCAAGAGATGACAGTTTAAAAACTGACATTTTGTTTCCTGTAAACTCAACCGCAGCCTTTTAAGGTTAATTATGCAAGTGTTTGCTCAAAAGGGCTAGTCACCCAAATGGCAGGAAGGTAACTACCTCACTCAAAGCCATGACTGTAGTCCTAGCCTGCAACTAAATATTAGCCTTGTGCTTTGAAATATCTTTCACCTTTCATTTTATTTTATTCATTTCATTTTAGTTTGTTATAAACTCTAAAATTTACTTTGACATCTGTGCTTACACATCTGTGCTTCATTCCTAATTTCATTTTACTGAGCTAAAACAAAATTTATCTTTCAGGTTCCTCTTAATTAAATTTGTTAAGTTTAATATATCAAGAAATGGGCATCCTGGTTCAGAGGTATTATAGAGAAGCTTACTGGAGCACTGTCTTTTATTTTCTCCTCACACTTGAATTAGTTGTTTCAGTTGTTTTCCCTTTTGGTCTAATATAACTGTTCATGAGACATTTTTTTCTTAATTTTTAAAGAGGCTAAATTCCAATTCTGATCTCAGCGTGGACAACCCTGCTGAAGTCCTGAAGTTGCATCTATTGTTGCTAGGGTCAACATGTGGCATTTTATGACATACTTCCTGGCTTCTGATGACAGCCCATTTCACTCTAATGTGACCTAGAGAGAAATAAACAAAGCATTGTACTGTAGCAAAGTGGGAAACAGGGAATTCTCAAATGCATGCACTATTTCAGTAAAGGTCATAGTTTTACTTACGGTAACTCAGAAGTAATATAAATAGCCAGCCTTATTTCCAAAAAAATCAACTCAGACACACGTCAGAGGACATGTTATGTGGATACTTCAAAGGTCAGTAACAGGAACACACGACTATAACAAACTAATAGTGAGAGCATTTTCAAGAATAAGTTTTCTTCAGAAATACTGACAGTGCATTGTCTTCTTCTGTTCACTATGTGCATGTGACAGCTCCTGCTGATGAAATTATTCATCATGCACAAAAACGTCCAGTTGTGTGAACACTGTTTCAATATGTCTAGTATTTTCAGAAAGTATCCTGCTTTCTGCGGGCTTCTGGAGCTTTGCATAGTATCCACGTAGAGCTGATAATGATTATATGGTATAACAAGAACTATTTCCCGTCACTATTTTTATATCTATGAGCAATGAGAACCTTCAGACTTTTCGCTCTTAACAATAGATTATCTGTGGATCCCAGGAAATTTCCTTTCTCATGCTTTTCAATCCTGCTCATCCAGCATACGTAGGTATTAAAACCTGCATACTTCCGGTTGATTCATGTGCCAGTATTTTCTCACAGAACACAGTTGGAATAAGTAGCAGTATCTTACTCTAGCTACATGATTCAGGGGCTAGACTACACATACAGCTTTAAGGTTTTCCTAAACTAAGCTTGAAATACAGGTCCACAGTTATATCAAATATAAATGCATGAACAAATCTGGAAAAAGATTTGAAAGCTAAAAAAAATGGATCATCCATTTTGGCTCAAAATTTGTACCAATTTACTGCAGTAAGAGTAGCCTTTGCAATAATCAATCAGATTTAAGTATATTTTCACAACATAAGTATTATATGACAGCCACATACCAAACCAGTATTTTGTTTAATATTATATTGCATGCTGTATACTCTATTATGCATCATATTATATTGAGTTGAAAATACCTTTTTCTCTTATATAAACACAATTTTCTAACTTTTATCAGTTATGACCCTAAATCACTGAAATGTAGCCTTCCACTTAGTCAGTTTCTTGGATTTAAAATGATCTGTTCTGATGAGTCAGAATTTAAAAACAATCAATAATCTGCATGACATGTTCCTTGCTAAAGGGTACAAAATTAAAAGACAAACAGCTCTGGAGATATGAAACTATCAAAAATAATGAAAAATATGACAAATGATAGAGAGATAATAAGATTGTTTACCATCTGAGTCTTTTAGTTTTAGTGTGGGCAAAGGCTGTTTTCACAGGAAAGATTTTCCACTCATACCATTGCATTCCTTGAGTTCAAAAATTGGGAAAGCAGCAGTAGAGAAGGTGAAGGGATTTCTTAGAACTGCCAGGAGTGTTGCACAGCTGCTTAGCTGAATATGACAATACAGGGTCGGAAGGTATATGTTGGCATGATAGGATTGCACATTTTGCTTCTCTGACGTATATGCTAAATAAAGAAAGTGTACAGCTAACATAAGAGCTGCAAAGTATGCAAAGCAGAGTTTATATGTTCTGAGAACTAAAAAAATGAAACTTGACTGTCGAGAGAGAAATCGTTTGTTTGTTTGTTTTTCCAGTTCCAATGAAAATCTGTTCAGATGTACTTCGTTTTGAAACGCCAAAAATTCTCACAACATAAACCTCTAGGCAAGGTTTATTGATTGTGAACTTTGCATTTCTCCTTATGTTTACACCGATCCCTTAGACCCTCAAGTTAAAATACTTTCTTTGAGAATTAGGAGAATGAGGAAAAGCAGCTGATGGAGGTAATGGTGTGAGGACTGAGCAGTCCTTAGGAGGACTGATGAGGACTGAGCAGTCTACAGATATAGAGATAATACAAGTTATGCTTATTTCCCTAATTCCTATTATGCATATTATTTTCATATCCACATCTCCTACAAAAATGCATTTCAAATCTCTAGAGTGATGAGCAGAATCTCTTTTAAATATCCATTATTTCTAGGATTCCTTCCTAATTCCGTGGTATATTACTCATATCTATGCATGCAATTAGTAACCCAAACTGGAAAAGTCAAACTTTTCCAGTTTTTATTATATAAATACTATGAATGATCCCTTTATCAATGCCTATATGGGATTTTAATATGAATGATCTACCATCTGGAATAAAAAATAACAATTTTTCATAGAATCAGCAGAGAAGGAAAGGGACAACTTCCCTTCTCCAGGAAAGGGAAAACTTAACTCACTTTAGCGTAGTTTGCTCTAGTAGACATTAACATTAAATATATATGGAGCACTTAAAACAAAGAGATGATATCTTCATCAGTGACATTTTGCAAGAAGAAGATGACAGTTCAGATAAACAAAGGTTACAAGCTAGATATTTAAAGAATTTTTTTTCCTGTTTTGAGCATGCAAATATGCTTCTGTTTATTTGTTTGAATAATATCAATTTATTTTTCTTCTCTTCTTGAATTATTTCTTTTTATTAACTCAGAATACTTTCTCTTACCTCCTCTTAAACTCCAGAGGATGATCTAATAAAATATATTCACAAGTCATCTTCAGAGTCTGATGACAAACCATTTTTGTATCCATAGAACAAAAATCAATGTCTTAAAAACACTCAGAAGCAAATATTTTGAAAAAAATCCAATCCAAATGCTTGCACTCAATTCCAGATACTTTGTTCTATTTCTGATCTTTCTGTTCTATACTCGGGAATTTTATAAAATGAAATTGAATTAATTTAAATTTTACAACAAAAAGCTTATCTAAACTGAAGGGGTAACATTCTCCATTTATGAAATATCAAAGTGATTTTCTTCCCAAATTCCTTTGTTTCCATTTTCTTTGAAATTTTAATTCTATAAAAAATTACCTTCTAACCACAGATAGTTTGTTTCCACAAGTTAGCTTTTGTGATAGCATAGATTTTCATAACGAAACTTACAACTTACAAACTTCTGCCTATCATCTGCTTTATTATATTGTATTTTGTTTAATAAAATGTGATGGGGAGCATGAAACAGCACATATAACAGCAATCCTTATATTTCCTGTAAAAATCCCTGTAAAAGGCAGAAAGATAATAACTCCCTATAACTTTTCTTTTGCAGAACTTGAATTGGTGACGGCATAGTTATTTAACAGGATACACTCCAGAGGTGCCAAACACCCGGTTGCATGGCTTGAACAAGGCGTGGATGAAGACTAGCAATTGTTCAATTTCATTCCAAATAGCAATGCCTAAATTGGCTATTTTACACAACTGGTCCTCAGCCAGCTTGGGTTTGGGGCCTTTCCTTTCCTTCTTGCCCTGCTTTTCCCTTCACCTTCCCTATCTCTTTCCTCATCCCCTTCTCCTTCCCCATCTCCTTACCCTTACCCTCTCCCTTCCCTTCCCTTTCTTCTTTGCCACTTGGAACTGGACTCCACTCTCCTGACTCAATGAGCAGTTTGATAAATGGGAAAAGTGAGATAAATAGCACCTTGTGCTAAAACATCATGGGTTTTGCTATGCAGGACATTCCTTAATGATCCTTTCCGTGCCAAGAAAGGAGCTGAATTAACAACTTTGAATTCAATAATTCAGACCAGTAAAGGGCAAGACAAATTTTCCTTATGCTGTTAATCACAAGAAGACATTTTGCTTGCCTCAGATGTTTTCTGTTGATAGCGGTCACTTATCATTTTTCCAAAACTTTAAACAGTCTGCTACGGGTCTACACCTGGTAAAGCCATAAGCTCTCTGCTCATATATATGTTTGTATTGATAAAAAGATAATCTTCCTAGTGAACAGACTATTAAGCATCTCCTATGCACTGCCATAAACAAGGTTAGGCCTAGGTTCGTATCAGAGCAGAGCCTCGTAAGTTGCAAAACCTAACCACAGAGTTTAAGCTAACCTGCATTAATTTTCTGTCTGAGATGAGCATAATAGAGCTAAGAAAGGCACACATTTTTATTATAAGTCCCTTGGCTGTCCAGAGAGGAAATGTCTAATATTAATGAAACTGGGGTACTTGACATGTGATCAGTAAGTTCACTACATGAACCTGATATTTCCAGTCTTTCTGATTAGTTCTATTCCAGCTTAAAAACATCTTTCCAGTGTTTAGTCTGTAATTCATGTTGCAAGATAAATTTTAAAGTCCTACAAAAAAATCTGATCTGGTTCACAATATATTCAAGAAAGAAGACCACCTCTTTGTTGAAAGTCTGAATAATTGCAAAATCCAAACAATTCATGCATTTCTCAACATGTCACATCATGGGGGAAGACAAAATTAGAGGAGCTTCCAAAAGCACTAAAAAAAAAATGTCCATATTGTAAAATGGAAATATTCACAGCATTAAAATGAAAAAGGAAAAAAATCAAAAACAATACAATCGGAGACAAAATAAAGCAAAATACTAAGATATCTACACATACAATTTGTATTGAATATTACATAACAGTCAGTTAAAACTTTTCTACATATTAGAGAAAAGAATATTTAATTATGTCATTTAAGCTTCATATGCTAAAAGTTTTTCATTTCTAGAAGCGTTAACAGATGACCAAGAGTGAATAAAACATTTGTAGCAGAATGAAGAAATGCCTTATATCTGAAAAGGGTATTGCAGAATATAAAGCCACTGCATCCTATAATACCAGATGTTCAAGCTATTGCTACTGTCTTCTGCTTAAAGAGATCTAATGAGGTACAGGAGAACCAAGGGACAACCAAGGAATTCTCATAAGAAAGACTGATGAGTAGTCAAGTATCAAACAGACTCAGATACTAAATACCAATTTTTTTGGCAACTCACATGTTTGTAGAAAATATGTGCTGAACTAAAAGGTTAGATTTGTATCTCGAAATAATCATAAATAGATGCATATCTAGTGACCGTGCAACTGACAAATCATTTGTATGTGAAATGATACACTTTTAAATGGGAACCTCTCTTCAGTGAGGGCTGACTCTGCCTGCAACAGTAGGTCTTTCTTTTTCACATCTTACACAGATGCCTTTCAGAAAAGAACCTCAGTGGAAATCAAGTAGTGAGAGTTGCCTCCCATTGTTTGCATCAAACATTTCAGTCTTGCAAAAGATGAAAATATGTATTTTTGAGGTATGGCCTAAACTACAGGATAGGTCAGGCTATAAGAAAATAAAATATTATTATGGATTAACATAGAATATTTTATTAACTAATGCATTTCCAAGAACTCTGTGTTTTGTTTTGTTTTTGAACAAAAGAGAATGTATGCGAAGAGAATAAATTACACAGTTTGTTCCCTTTTGAGCAATTAACCATTTCATTCTACATAATCCGCATTTGGCCTTCAAATACTGTTACCATTAAGTAAAAGCCAAACCATACCTTGAGTGTACAGACTGGAAACAATATGATTTTTAAACAAATTACTGAAAGTAAACCACATTAAAAACATTGTATTCAAATAAAATTAATTCCATCTTTGCTTTGCTGAGCTTAAAAATTAATTTTAAATTTCATCTCAACTTTCAGTTTGAATATTTTATGCATTCACTGAACAGTCTATATAAGTCTAACCCTTCCAAAAACTCGTGCTACCATCACCTTTACAATAAGGAGCATCAGCATGGTGGCATCTACCAATTAGTTGATAAAATTACACTACATTACACTATAGGAGATGCTACACAGAAAGAACAAATATGGAGACTTCCTGAAGATATTAGAATTGGCATATACATCTTACTTTAACATTTACAGTTCAAAAAAAAAAAAAAACCTCTTATCCATTGTTACATAATTCTCTAGGAGCTTTTTAAATTACCCCCGCAGGGAAAGACATGGCTTGACCATACCTTGGAGACAAACAAGCAACTCTTAAAGGAAAATATTTTCCTATAGCTTTTTTTTTTTTTTTTATGTCCTTTAAGGTCTTTTAAAGAAGGCAAGAGGGATTTAAAAAAAATTTATTAGTTCCATCCGCAAGAGTACCAAGAGCCAGAGTGAAAGTGCAGATTTACTGAAGTTTAAAAAATTGCATTTACTTTATTCCGTTCCCACAGTATTCAACATATTTACATAATACTGAAGGACTATAGGATCTAGGGCACTCTGATGATGAGATGAAGCTACATATGCCTCCAAGTAAATATGATGGAAGAATGCATTCTATAGGCATCATACCTAGCTTCAGGTGTCTGCAATGTTAACTACTCACCTTAGGCTCTTTTAATCATCAACAGAAAAAAGTACATATTTTTAGGCACAATTCATCAAGACTATTTTTAATTTTTTAATCTTTTTTTCAGGACAAGACAAACTAAGTCCTATTTTGCTCCAACCTGTGGTGACTAGCTCATGTGAAGATGTCTACCACTGATCAGATAAATCCCATCTCCAGTGTCCAAGATACATGACTGATTCAAGTGTGATTAGGGTTCGGAAGGAATTACGCTGGAAAGCTTCCAGCTGGATTCGGTTCCATTGAGATTAGTTAGGTCTCTCCTCAGAAATACAGAGGAATGGAAAATATCATGAAGATCTATGAATAAACTAATTCCTTCAAGTCCTGCTAGCTCTCCTGATAAAGAGTGTTTGCGGGTTCTGGGGTATAGGTTTGTGCATGCTGTAACAAATGTGAACCCAGGTATTTTTGAAAGAGGAAATTTCCGTCAAGCATAAGGATTCTTCTTCATCTATTTGCAATAACAGATACATACCAGAGCATTGCTGTTGACCATGAATCACTGTTCTCTCATTGTTTTCTAGCTAGATCATCATAAATGAGAAAGATTTGCAAAGAGCTGTTCCTTTCCAAGACAAATGATACTGTTTTTTTACCTGATTACTGGTTATTATAATAGCAGAGCTTCTGCTGCAGAATGTCTAATTAGGTAATTTCCAGAGTTTTTATTATATGTTGTTCTTTATCAAATGACAGCAGCTACAGAGATTAATAAAGCTGTCAGCTGTGGGTAAATTCATAAGTGATTATTTCAATTTTTATCCTCAAGTGATACTTATTAGCATATTGTCTTTTTTAGTGGAGGAACTACAGGGGGAAGATTGAGTAGAGTTATCTCTATAACATGAGATAGCTTCAATTTTTGCCAAATAAAATGACCTCCCTAGAGATAGGTCCAGTAGCAGCAGAATTTTAACTAGCCAGTAGACAAAGTGTTATTACTAGCGTGGACTGCATATTTAGCTGGCAATAAGAAGCATCATGAAGTGCTCGGAAAAGGAAGCAAAATTCAGTTGCAACTTTTTAGTGTATTTAGGATAAATATTTGCCACAAAGTGCATCCTTAAATTCTTAAAATGTATATTTAGAAAATATAGATGTAAATTATTAATGTTTTTAATGACAATAGTCACCTTGATCAACATAGTAAATAGATTATATTTTGTTAACTGAAGCTTGCCAACTAAAAGTCTTTAAATAAAAGTGTTCATTAAATAGCAAAATCCATATATTTCTTTCTGAAAACAATTGCATAATTACATTGACTGAAATACGTCATTGGAATTTTTATCATTAATTCCAGTGGGTCCACAATTCATCTTCAGCCTCTGCCTCCGCTCTTCCAGTTCATGACCTTACACTGTTATTGGGTACTCCTTAATTTAGACATTGATAATATGAATGGAGTTCTGGGGGTGGATATGGGTTTGCCTGCATGAATCCAGTTGTAGTACAGAGACCCTAAAATTAAAGCTCTCTATAGCTTTTAGCTTTTGTACTTCTATTGTAAAATACGATTAGTAGGTAGTGAATAAATATAAGCTCAGTCTCTTCATAACATCATGTAGGCAGAGCTGCAAAATATAAATCTTTGTATTTTTTAGTTAAACAAAAAAGTAAGGGCTTAAAAGTGGTATAATTGTCTTCACCTACTATAACAGAAGAGAAACTATATAGATAATTATGTATCTTAAAACATAATATAATATTTATATACTATTGAAGATACTGATTTATCTACTTTATATACACAGGTACACTACATGCATACTTACTATTACCTGAAATGTAGTAAATGTTTGCTTTGCATGTTAATTTTTGTAGCTGAGTAAAATCACCAAGAATTACTGTAAGCAAAAAAAATTCCCAGAAAATTCCATTAATAAAAAAACTATATAGCATGTTAAGAAATGTTCTCAAAATGAAATTATTATTTGAAATAGTAAGCTTTATAGAAGCTACCTTTTTCTCTACTTCTTGGTCTTTCTGAAATATAAGGGTAGTCCACGGATTTATCTCTTAAAAGAGTAGCCAAAGCGAAGAGCATCTTGACAATAAGCCCGTTCCAAAGTTCACCTCTGCCCTGTTGAAACTTTCCCATTTTTTATAATAACCATGTTTTTTGTTTTTATGGGGGGGAAGGGAGGTTAGTGTGCGACAGAAACAGGTACTGATTAGCAAACGGATGAACAGATAAGGTACTTAGATACACTGCAAGCCAAACAAACTGAACTCCTTCTGCTTTCTTTGCTCTAAAGGAATCCTTAGCCATAAGGATAATGCCTAATCTGAAATAGGAAATATGTAAACCTTTTCTATCCAGAATCTTTCCCTCAGCTCATTGGTCAGGTTGTTAAACAATTCACACTACCCATGTTCAGTTTCCAATAGCATGACCTGACAAGTCTAACTGATGAAAATATTAATAGAAAGCTCATTTTAATCGTACTTGCATTGCTTGGGGCCAAATGAGTTTATGCACAGATTCAGCTAGAAGATAGAAATTATAAAGAACTGTGAATGAACTTTTCTTTCCCACAGTCAAAAGTGCAACTACACTATTTCTGTGCAAGGTCATGTAAAGGGTGTGCAGAATCCTGTTCACTCTGACGAAATCCAGAGAGATGTCTTGTTTGAGGAATTTACTCCAAATTGATGGAATTTCTCTAATTCACCAGGGCACTTTTCAACGCTCACACTTTTTTTTTTTTTTATTGTGCAACAGTTCAGATTTCTGGTAGACCATGGCTATGTTTCTAAAGCATCTGTTACTTTGGAACAAACCGACTACATCTACGCAGTCCTAAAGAGAACTGCCAAAGTCAGGTTTTCCAAGCATACCCACAGCAGGACACAATGCAAACTACCTAGCACCTCTGAAAGGGAAGCAAAGAGAGTGAGTTTTCAGACACATTATTGCCCTCTGAGTTAAAACGTGCAGCCTGCTTTGTCCGTGTACCTCATCTGCTCTTATATGACGTTATCAGTGGTAGGTGAATTAAATGGTCTGAAAAGATTTCTTAAAAAGTTTCCAGTGCTGTCTGTTGAACAGGCAACATGTCTAGAGTCAAATCTTAAAGTTATGCTGGGCTTTATGTCAGTGCTGGCACTAATCAAATCAAATACGGTACAGATAAAGGATGTTTTCTTCAAAGTTATTTTTTTGTTCTCCTGACGCCCCCTTGCTTTCTTGAGTTCAAGCTTTGCAAATATGCAACTGTGTCTGAGCTTTTCACGGATTCCTCAAAAAGGAAATTTCTTCTGCCACTTCTTCCCCACATATTCCTGATTTGACTACTTACAATATGGCTATCTGAATAGGACGAAACTTTTGTACGGTCCTCCGGTTTCACTGGTGATGCCTATAATGTAACTAGTTAATGTTTACACTCTCAGTCCTGTTTACACTCTCCATCTTGATCTACACTTGTGTCACCTTTGTCTAACAAAATTTATCAGAAAAATAAAAAATAAATGAAGCTAACATCTATTTTCTTATTCTTTACTTCTTGACTGGTGAAGGTATCAGTAATTACATAAAAAAGGAAGACATATTTAGAAACATTTTTATTCCTTATTTGTAAAAAATTTACATAATATAACTAACCTGAATAAATAATTACCTTGCCTTACAACAATAATTCAAAAATAGCTTAAATTCCAGCTAATAGGGTTAGAGAATAAAATTTATGCTACAGTCATAAAAGAGCAGATCAAGAAGTTCTCTGGACAATCGCTTTTACATTTCAGTAAGTCTTGTAGCACGGAAAATTGCCAACAACTTGGTGCAGAAAAAAAGAAGCTATTGGGGCCAACTAGGACCAACAGCCTAGGAATATTCCACAGTAAAATAACAGAATGGCTAACATCAGAGTCAATTAGTAAGGAATGTAATGGGAAATTCAGCATAGCCAATATTTATAAAAAATAGAGCCTGCCAAGCAAATATCATTTTTTAATAAACTATAATATATTTTAACATAATTTGGATGCGAAGTAAGATTTTTAGTGCAATTACTTTACATATGCAAGATAACCCATTTGAAACATTTTGATAGGTTGACTAAAAAGCTGGAACATTTCTAACTGAGTTAGAACTTACTTCTTGGTAAGTGTAAAAACAGTGGTTGTAAAAATCAGTGTAGCATAGCCACTGAACAAATGCATCTGACACTACAGTTTTCTATGTACTTTTCAATGATCTGAAGAAAATTTAAATTAATTGTTAGTTGATTTGAAGGTGATGAAAATGCCTGAAGGGAGCAAAGAGTAATGAAAGAGACAATTTACTGAGATAGAGAAACTTGAATTGCTTGATATACTTGTCACTGGCAAACAATGGACTTTGTAATACGGCTAAATGTGAAGTCACCCATTGAGAAAGAAAAAAAAGTAAGCCATACTTAACAGAATGGGCTATATCATTAGTTAATTTGCTAACAGTTCACTTAAAAAAAAAATCAGTTAAATAACAGAATACAAGAATACTGTATGGCAAACGAAACCTTGGCTCTATGAATGGGAAAATACTAGTTAGAATTGTTTGAAAACTGAGTCCAGATCTAACGCACATGATTTTAGAAATATGTTCATAAGTTAGAAAAAAATATTCTTTAAAAAGCCACATATGAATGATCAGAGGGCTGGAAAACATGTCAGCCAAATAGCAAGAGATTCAAAGAGCTGAATGTATTTAACTTGACAAAGAGACAGTTAAGTAATGACTTGATCACAGTCTATAAATATGTACTTAGAGAATAGAAAATTTATAATAGAGGGCTCTTCAGCCTAGCACACAAAGGAATAACAAGATTCAAAGGTTAGAAGTTCAAGCTAGACAAATTTAAGGATAGTGATAAAACGCAAATTTGTATCAGTGAATGTAATTAAGCAGAGGAACACTTCAACATTGGTTGTACTTAATTTTCGATCAGTTATACTTCCAAGTAACATCACATAAGGAAATTCTCTGGTCTCTACTATGAAGGAAGTAGAATGTAAAGGATCATAGCTGTCCCAAAAATCAACACAATATGCTACTAATATATGAATCTACTTTAGCAAATGGATGTGAGAAAGCATACGATATTTGCACCGTGTATATGTCAGGTAAAATATATGTCCAAACAAAAATAACCTACCCTTAAAAATATGTCTATGTGCAGTAAAGCAAGTTATCATTTTTAACAAGTAACAGGTTTTTAAACTTGTATGAAGGAAAGGAAGGTAACTGAAAAATACGTTAGAGTAAACATATTTTTTCAAGTCTTTTGAAAAATTTCCACTTGACAAACAGGAGCAAATAAGTGCTTGAAGCAGTTGCTCTCACGCTTCAAAATATGTAAAGTGTTTTTTATGACTTAAAATTAGTCCACACAATTTTGTTTCCTCTTCCCTTCTCTTTCCCACATAGACCAAAAGCAAAAAAAATTTTTCATCTGAAGCTTCCGTTTCCCTCTTTTATGTTGGATTTAACAGTCAGAAGATAAACCTTTAAAAGGGGGCTTGTATTCGAAATTATAGGCAAACATAACTGTAATATCATGAGCAGGGATGTTATCCTATCATCCTTCTTTCCAATAGGCATTGTAAACATTGTAATGTTTGGTTTTTTCACCTCTGGGACTCATTGGCTTTCCTTTACAAGTAAGGGGATTAGGTGTTCATCAGTCTTACGCTTTTTTCTTTTTTTTAGTCAATGATAATACCAATATTTTTTCCACAGATTTTTCTTTGGAAAAAAATATAAAAAAGTATTTAAATTAAAAACCAAATGATTACAATTATCAAAAGAATCTAAGATGTTAAGAAACTTCTTTTTTTTTTACTCTTATAGCATCTCTGTATACACCTAATTCAGATGTTAATAGACATTATGCTGTATGTTGAGTGTGTGACAGAGTAATCAAACCATCTGTAAACAAAAGAACTCTGACCTTGTTTAAATTTATGAATGTTGTTTACACTTGAAATAGCATCCACTTGCATGATAATCATTCATTTTAAATAAGCTGGAAAACAGGAGGAATCATATTACTTGTCTAGGGAATAAAGTACAGATTACTTATGATAGAGAAGGGGAAAGGCCTAGACAAGAGAAGTATTTTTGTTTACAAACTCTCTTTAAGATGTTCTCCCACTTGTTCCTCTCCTTTTTAGAAAGGTAATCATATTTTTCCATGTAAGAACCACACTGTAACTCAAAATGTAGCACTTTTTCTTTGCCCTTCCTTACACAGGCTTTTCCCAAAGTCCATATGGAAAGTAATGAAACAGCATAATAGAAAAAAAAAAAAAAAGTTGAGCGTTTTGAAAACATTTTGAGAGGGTTGTAAATATTGCTACACATTGAAAATCATTACAGTTACCAAAAAAATACAAGCAAAATGGAGAGATTCTTCACTAGATCTGTCGGGTAAGATACTCCAGTGTACTGCCTCAACACATAGAAAATACAAACCTGAAGAAGCTCAGGGAGTATGTGAGGATCCTGGGTGAACAGAGAGCAAGGAATGAACAAAATTACTGTTTCTGTGGTTATTTGAGCAGGATTTGCTTTGTGAGTGATGCCACTAGAGAGCTAGAAAAAATTTAAAATCCTGCGCCAAAGGTGTGAAGATTGCAGTAGTGTCAAGCTCCTGAAGGAACAGTCTCATGACTTTAACGGAGTTAACTGTATAGCTTTCGAAAAGCTGGTTCTCAAAATGTCAGTAAAGACAAACTACTAACCCAGACTCACAGTTCAAGCAAACAACTTTTATGTAAGAATTCTCTAAAACAAGGACACCTGAGCAGCAGACTCCTGGATGTGTCTTCATCACCCTGACTCTTTTAGCATCTGCTCCCCACTTTGCAGGAAGGTATGGCCTGTGGATCTACAAAGCTACAAGTCCATCCATCGCTGGACTTCTGATAAAAGGGCCAAAACAATATGTTGACTGGAACCGGCTTCTGCAGCTTACAGACAGATACTCCCTCACCACACTCCACTCTTCAGTAGTATATGCTTTTATATTTATTATTGGCTTTCTTACTTCATGTTTTATTTCGACAATATTTCTTCCAAGATGTCCCAGACTACTGAGTGCTTAACAGAGCTGAAGACTATGAAGTTTAAGAGGGCACAGATGCTTGAGAGATCTGAATAGCTAAATAGTAGAGCTGCAAGTATACAGAATAATCACAAGCCAATTCAGGCAACTCAAAATGCAGGACTGTAGCTTTGTAATTCAATATCTGTGTGGCACTTCCATGAGATGAAATTCTATCTTTAAATTCTGGACAGGGTGCAGTTAAAACTAGACATTCTTGCTCTTAAGAAATGAAAGGTTGTTATTATTGCCGAGAGTTATGGCAATGACTCAAGCCAGCTTATTGCCTTGATATCAGCCTTGCTATATGCCAGTCTCTTTATCTGTGCTGTCAAAGGGAATGATGTCACTCTTCCAGATATTAGAATTGAATACAATTCCAGAGGTTTTTCTAGTATTCCAGTATTTTTCTTTTAAAAATAAATACATACATTGTGGTCTTAAAAATAATTGGCAAACAATGTAATAAAGGAAGGAAAGTCGGTATCTTTCAAAATATTATTACAGCTTTTCTCACTCAGAGGATTAGCAGAAGTTTGGGACCCTTCTGGTTGTTTCCATAGTGGTATTGCTAGTCCTTTTGATAAAATTCTTTTTATTTAAGAGCAACCTAGAAAATTCTGTTTCCCTGATCACAGGAAGGCTCATACAGAAGCAGATACAGCCCTAACCTAAGTAGTATAGAGCCACTCAGCATCACAACACAGCTGCTCTGCTTTAATAGTAGTCATAGGGGAGTGGGAGGAGGCTAAGCTCTTTAAACAAATTTACACCTCTTGTGCTTCATTACTACCTTCTCTCATATTCTTTGGTCTTCACCACATTTGTCACCCAGAAACGGGCAAGACTCATACAAACACAATCCCAGTTGAATCAGTTCCTCTACTCTTTCCCTAGTTACCAGTCCCCAGGAAAACCTGGTGCCCTGGTCAGCCTCTGCTAAAGCCTTGCTATATGCCAGTATTTTGGGTGGTTCTCTTCCTCTTTCTACCTGCTCGATAAAGAAACTTAATGTTACTTACAAATTTTAACCACGATTATTTTAGATATTTTTAATCCAGCAAATAACAATGTTGCTTAAGTGATTTACACACACACACGCACAAAAGGAAAGTCAAAAAAAAACTTTTTAAAAGCTTACAGAATAAAAGTATCCTGGACATGATGAGTCACTGTTTCATACACTCAACATTAGACTCCAAATAGCCACTTATATGCCACGTTTTCCCAGCTTCCACCTTTTTTCTTCTGATTTAACTACCTTTGAACCTATCAAGAGCATATTGAAAATAATGTTGCCAACTGGCCCCCATCCTTCTCACACTGAAATTCCCTTTTTCCATTTCTTCCTTTTTCTTTAACTGTTTCTTTCTTCTCCTGACTTCTGTTCCTTTTTTCTTCATCTCTCTCTCTTTTCTTTTTTCCCCTCTTTTTTCTCTTTTTTTCTAACTTTATTCTGGTCTGTGCTGAAAGGATTTGAAGGTGTCAAGACCAGGGGCAGAAGCAGCCCAGTAATGAATGAGGAAAGAGTACAAAGTCGAGTGGCTATATCTATATTATCTCACACATCTGTCGGTATAACATTGGCTAATTCTAACGAGCAGGACTTCAGTTCCTTTAGCCCAGACATTCTTCCCAGTTAATTCAGACACTAGGATCTTTTCATCATTCCCTTTTTCTGTCTGCTCCCTCTGTTCTACGTTGTCCTTCCTTCCCTCCATCCTCTATCCTCCATTCAACAGCATGATCCTTATCAGTTCACACAAAGCCCTCTTTATTGGATTTAGGATTTAATAAAAGTTAAGAAAGATTTTTAATACACTAATGATGGTTAAAGATAAAGGATCTGGGAAATTTTTGCCCTTGCGAATTTCCTTTTTTTTTGTTATTGAGAAAAATTGTGGAAAGCATTTCTCTGTCCAACATGCTTTTAAATTTTCCATAGGAATCTTACTTTCCTGAGAAGCTGACGAGCATAGAAAATAATGTAGAATAATAACAACACCTCCACACTATTCTTCACCTGCAAGTCAACTCTTTCTCTATAAGCAACGAGTACTGAAAGCTTTTTTAATAATAAAGACCTTCAAGAGCCTACTTTGCTCCATATTTCATCTCTTTTAAACCATTAGGATAGTTTGCAAAGGGAAAAGGAGTACATATCACCCACACGTCCCTTAAGTCCTAAAAATAAAACCTACAAACTTGTGCCGGAGTCAAGTAATGACTAATTGGTCTCTCAGGCCACAGAATGAGAGAGCACATGCCAAAGAACTATCAAATCTGAAGCAGAGAACTTGCACCTTGTTCTCAAACAGAAGAACTGAAACTGATTTTAGCAGTTTAAGAGCTTAAACTTAAACTCTCATTGATTAACTATTTCTACTGGGTTTCATGTCACTTCCAGTTAATTACTATCATAATCTTAGAACCCTGTAGTGAATACCTTTCTTTTTTCCTTCTTTTTTTCGTTTTAACCAAAAACTACTCTCTACTGACTAGGGATTCTGTTTCCTGTTTAACTATTTCTGAATTCCCAAGCATTACGAGAAAATGTTTCCTCAAATCCATAACTACTATAGACTTAAGTCATCATAAAATCTAACTTTTAAGCATGTGGATCTTGGAGATGATTCCACATCCACGATTAAAGTCAACAGCTTTCCTCTTCATAATTTATATAAAGAGATAGGCATCTTAGATTCTAATCCAAAGACTCAAATCCAAAAATCTAGCATGCTGAGAACTACCTGCCCTTAAGAAATGTTAACAACAGGATCATTCTCTGGGACTTAGTCTCCTTACTGTGCAGTTGTCAGAGATACTTTGTGTCTTTAAAAATGTTCTTTTTCATAATTTAGAAATATGAGAAAATATAGGATTATCTGTAGCTTGACCCCCTTCCCCACAGTCTCTGCTTTCAATCATTTTTAGAAGCCTTGAGGAGGGACCTCACTCATTTTCCTCATAAATAGAAAGCAGTTGTTCTCTTCTACCTACACACAAACTCAGACTCGCAAAAATGCACTAACCAGTGTTTCCCAGTAACTCCGTCTAGCTTTTCAAATTTATCTTTTTTTAAGAAAGTTTAAAAATAGAAACCCTAGAAGACTTCCAGCACTGCCAAACCTCCCATTTTCAGAAGAATGTCCAAGTTGTCATGATATCGTTCACTGGAGGAGCTGGGAATACTCTGTCTAGCGAATCTGCACCTTTCTGTAGAGAATATTAATAGGTTCAGAAAGGGGAGGAGATAGAAGAATTGTATCTAAGCACTTGTGACAGACATCACAGAAGGTTAAAGCCTGATTTCCACTTAGTGTCATAAAGTCTGCATGCACTTATTCAACAACTGGAAAATGTAAAATATATTCGGGTCAGGGGGCCATCAGTAAGCTGAGGAAGTCATGTTTTCTTTTTGCTTTTCTTTCTTTCCTTCTGTGCAAAGTGCAGTTTCAAAACATTTTCTTCCCCTCCTCTTCACTACCCCAGTATGTTCAAATATTTCCCTCTAAAGGATTGATTCTCCCATGAGAAGGAAAAAAGGCAATTAAACACAGGTTTCTCAAATCCTGAGGTAGACCTCAGGATCCTTATGTAGATCTCATGATCTATTTCAGTAATCAGTGGTGGTCAAAGGGTGGTGATATTACTTTCCACACCTTCACTGCCATATTTTGAAGGAAACCAGAACTGTTTACTATATTTTTTTGCAAAGCCTGATGTCCTTTGAACATATTCATCAGACAGATAGTTTTTGGCAATAAAAGAAAAAGAATGCATAATTTGTGAACACCATCAGAAGTTAAGTGTTAGCTGAAAAGCAGGTCTCTTAACCCTGTTAAGCTAGGAGCGCTTCTGTTTTGCCCAGGAACTTACCGTTAGGTGTTTCAGAAGTTGTAATATCGATAATGAATGGAACCCTGAACTTCATGAATGTATCTACACGTAGTCAAACAGAAGCTTTAAGTATGGCAATTTTAGGCTTTGGTGACTTAAATCCCATTAAAGTCCCATTATAGAAACTATACCCTTTTGTGGGCTTGAAAGTCTCCTGAGTGTCGGGAGCATTTTTGTCTGTATTCCTACTTTTAGAATCCTATCCCAATTCAAATAAAACTTGAAGGGAAGCAGTTCTTGGCTTTAGGTGACAAGCATGCACTCCTCTAACTATATAACTAGTGAAAAGTAAATGTTAGACTAAAGCCTATGACAACAAAATATAGAGAGGTAGAGCCTTCTCACTTCCCAGCTTCATAGTGAACATCAAATACATTAGAACAGATTCCTTAGAAATATTTTCCAAAGAAGTACTTCTGCAGGATCACTGTAAAGGTTTGGAAATCTTTTTAATATGAATTTATATATCTTGAACTCTTTAAATCTTGGGGTTTTTGTTTACCTGCTTTATTATGATTTACTTCTAGCTCTTTTTCTTTATTCTTTCACAGGAAGAAATTCATATTTTTTTTTCCTTAATTCTGTAAACTGGCGGCTTAGTGTTTAAGTTCTCAGATCTGCTAGTGAACAGTGAAGCAACTTTTCCAACAAATATTAGACTAAAATTATGCCATAGGATACTCCTGTATCTTTGAAAAACCTGCAAGGCAGAGGGAATTTGAAGATGGTAGTACTATATTTTCTTGCATTTTGGTCCACCTCTCTTCTTTCACCTTATCTGTTGTCATGTTCTGAGTGTAACAACATCAGTATAAGCTCAGTAGGATTCAGACTCCTAATCAAGTCATGCAGTTGAAGAAAAATACAGGCAAGAATACAAGCAGTAAGCCACACTGACTAGCCTAGCAAGCAATTAAGTCAGTCCAGTGTAGGAAATTAAAAGGTCCCTCCACACAGGTCTTTAGCTGTGTTTATATGTTCAGCCCATTCCTCTGAGTACTGTTACCTTCTCTCTGTAAGAGGATCAGAAACAAAAATGAAATAAGACAATAACATACCTTCTTCCCTGAAAGCGTACAAACAATATCTTTGTTTTCTTCACTTTTAGAAGATGACCATTTTGGTCTGTTAGTCTTACTAGCCGGCAGCTGTGATCAACAAAACCTTCATAGATTTTTTTTTTGAATTATGAAAGCTGACCTCTATTTTAATACATCTCCGTGATGCTGAAAGAAAGTATATCCTCCTGCTTTCTGTTAATTTACATACTATTGAAAAAACCTGCTTTCTCACATCAAATCATACACCATCAGACTGACTTATAGTATCCTAATTAACACAAATCACGTGTTACAACAAAAGAGACAAAATCTGGCTCAGTTAAGGTGAATGTGATGTTCAAAAACACCTGACCAGTGGTTTTAATGAGTAAAGATCATGAATGAAAAAATAATTTCTATCTCTGCCTGTCTAAACTCTAAGAGGTAGAAAGTATTTGGAAAAGGAGAAGGTCCCATATATATTCCCAATTGTTCATTTCTTTTTCTTTTTCCAGAGTTGTCCAGTTAAGCCCCATTAAGTTTACTGCCAAATGAAATAGCTGGTGGCTTTTACTAAAAGAATAGCTCCATATTTCTGAAGTTAAAAAGATAGGGCACTATAAAAATTTTCTGTTCAGAGGCAAATCCACAAGCAAATAGTATAAACTAGCGTCTCAGGAAAAGCAGTTTCACAGTTTGGTTTCAACGCTAAACACTAACGAATGGAAGAGGAAGCTTTTCTCATTGCCACAAGTAAAGCTGCACCATTTACAAAGTGTCCATTATTACGAATGCACATGTTACTTAATGGCTTTCTAAATGCAAAGATATTGCTGCACCAAGTGTGGCTGCTTCCCCTTTACTTGAAAGAATCGAGGTTTAACGACCCAGAACCCTAGTGGGTGTGTTCTGACAATTTTGGAGGTCATATTCAAGTACACCAGAGGGAACACTTATTTACTGTACCACTAACCTTTGCTGAGTGTATCTTTGCCGAGAAATGTGGTTTGTAGGCTTAGTTAATTAACATTTGCCTCTAACAATAAACTAATGAAAAGAGCTCAGTTACCCACAGAACTACGGAGAACTCACTGAAATTTTTCCAGTGCTACAACTGCAAATAAGGCTGGACTGCATCAGCAATAATTAGCATTTTAGAGCTCTGGGCTGCCTGTCATCAGATTTTTGCTATTAACTTAGCATGGAGGTGAATAGAGTCAAACAGGGTAACAGATCTGGCCCAGCATACATTTGTGATTAAATTACTTCAAAATATTTTCATATCCCTTCCTTCTTAAGGACATTAATTTGGGAGAGAATAATCATTTATAACCTAAGAGTAATTTACATAGATTCTAAGATCTACTTCATTTTAACTCTGTATTTAGGTAAAGTCTATCCAAGATGACCCTGTCTCTCTATGATGCTTATACCCTCCTTTTAAATACGCATCATGTAAAATGGAAATGTAAAGCAAAATATCAAGATCTTCTCTGTTTTACAGCCAGTCAAACTGTGATTGTTCTCTCTGCTAGCTCATTGCACGGCTACTGTGCTAAGGTGTGCTACAGAGATGTATAAGTAGTGCTGATCACATAAACCGTGGTTCTGGAAACTGTTCAAAATAGAAGCATATATAGACTTGCTGTAGAGACCTCCTATGATTTCAGCGAGCCCTGTACGAGTTTCCTTAGGAGGGGCACTGAAAGAGGCTTTAGCTTTCCTTACAGTCAGTCAACTCAGACTCTGCCACAGTGTCTGTGCCAGCACGCCACTACTGAAAGGCAGTTCTTGCCTTGAAAGTGAGGAAGGAGGAGTCGCAGCTGCCGAGTGGTTGGCCTTTCTCAGGAAAATCAGCTCCCAAATTAAGAGGCGGCATTACTAAGTGACAAAGCAATCTCCCATTCTGGGATTACCACAGTGAGATAATACTCTGTTTTCACAGCAGCATAATGGATGAAGGAAATTTCTGCAGTTCCCAGTTTCAGTGTCATTTCTTTTCTAAATCTTCCTGGTATGGTTATTAGAGTTTAGAATTAGCTGGCATTGATTCCTATGCAAAATACTCAAGTTTGCATAGCCCATATTTTACTCACATTGCACAGCTTTTTTACATTATCCATTTTTCATGCTAATTCTACAGCATGCCAGTTCTCTTATACTTAGTTAATACTTAGTTATATTTTCCAGCTCCACATTTTATTTGGTAATTTTAACATATTCCCCTCACACCCCATCTTCTCTCAGGGTAATTTAGATTCTAAGAACCTGACAGAAAAAAATGATTCATTAATAAACTCAGCAAGACCTGTAAAAAGGAAAACATTTTTTGCGTCAGGATAAAAGTAAACAGTGTATTAGGTGTAAATTTGCATTAAAGTGCTATGAAAATTGTCATTTATCACAAGTTTACATCCTGAAAGAAAACTGAGTCTAAATGTTTTTAATATCTAGCTGCTTAGCAGGAAATTAAAGCCATGCAGCAACTCTCCTTTTAATAACCTTATACATTTTGTACTGCATATCCCCCTGACGATCACAGAGACTGAAGAGAAAGATTTGCTGAAAGAGATATTTCCTTGGTCACAATATTTACTTTAACATTAAATAGAAAAGCTTCCTAAAGAGGTATTAATAAAAGCCATTAAAACTATTAACATCATAAATAGATGCTACGAATCTTTGTAGTCAGGAAACTCAGTCTTCCCAGAACTCTGCTAATTATTTTTACTTCATTAAAGCACTATTTGTGGAAACACTCACCTAATTTAAAACAGTGCTGCCTCAGATATGGAGCTACTGCATTTCTTAGCTCTACCTTCAGCTGGACTTTGGATTATATTATGAAGCTCCTTATGAGCTGCCAAAGTGACATTATCTTCGTGTCATTTACATGTCTAAATACTTATCACAAACAAGTGATTATTCAGTAGAGAACAAAATTAGTTTATTTCTTCAATTCTGGCTCAGTGATTCCATGACATTGCATTTAAGGACATATCATATTTCATAGGATATTGGCCTATACCAGAGGACACATTACTTTAAAGCTCTCTCTAAAATTCAGTCCTCCCAGTAGCCAAAGGAACAGGAACATAATTTAATTTTCTCTGTTCTAAACCTGAGGCTCTTTCGTATACTGAAAACTGGTAAATAAATGTCAATTCAAGAAGGGGCAGCAATTTGTATTCTTGTACACTAGAAAGCCAGCTCTAAGTTCTTAGCTTTATTTTACTTTTACAATTCTTAGATCATACCACCTTTTCAGTACTTTTAGGGTTGAAAAATAGTTGCCAAGGGCCTAAGTTATTTTCTATTATATTAATAGTGAGAACCATTAACTCTTCAGGCTTCTTTTTATTTCCTTTTTTAAAAATATCATATTTATTCTGAGCATTACAAATAGAAGTAAACTTCAGTTCTGAACCATAAATTACTGACCACAAAGCTGTATTCAAGCCTTGCTCAAAGTCTTTTCTCTTTTCCACGTCCGGCTAAAATCACTGCCATTAAAGTCAACTTAATTTTGAGAGTTTAAAATGACCAATATTTCCATTTTAAAGCAGAAGAACAACTACAAGTAAGTTTTCAGAGCTCCTACGCTTCCAGAGGTCCTACAAGAAAAAGCCCATATTTGTATCCACAGTGGAAACAATTGTTCTGCCTCCAGCATTTAAAAGCGCGTCTCTTGTGTACTGCCAGTGTTAAGAAGACCTTGCCAGACTCCCTTGTCTTCAGCTGCATGAAGCCCAATTACCCTTGCTAAAAATAAGTACAAAAAGCTTCACTTTCACTGGATACACATGCATGCATACAATTACCATCAATTCAAATTCTGAAACCAATTAAAGCTGGGTTTGGGGAAATCCTGCTTTGATTTCATAAGACATTTATAGACAGATCATATGAAATGCCTTTGAATATAGTCTCTTATATTCAGATTGCAGTAATTCATTAAAAAGAAAAGCAAACAAAGCCCCATGTGTGTAGTACTGTATTTCTTTATTGATGTCTACAGCAAATGTCCTAGGAAACAATCTTTCATTGGACCATCACCTTCTCAAGACTTACGAAGTAATCAATTCCCAGGTGTGACCTCTGAACCCCAGCTGATCCATGAAGACAGTTGACATTATCTGTATCCTCCTCATGCATCACATAAACTTGTGTTTCAATTAAAAATGTGAGGAGAAAGATATGTGTTGATGTATGGCAATTTTTCACCTGCAGTGGACTTTGCTTAGAGTAGTCAGGTCTATTCAAGGCATCTACATGGTACTATTGAGGTCTTTTTTACACTGTCACTAATATTTGTCAAAGCCACTCACACAGGCCAGTGTTTCAAGGAGAAAAAGTTGACTTAAAATTTTAGTTTCTCCTCCAGCAGGCAGTATTTTCATTGATGGAGATGTGCTTCCATCTTTACAATGGTCAGACAGATACCTGCAGCAACGAAACATGACGTTATTGTACTGACAGGGCTCTGCGGGTCCCCCCAGCCCTCCCTGTCCCTGCCCACTCCCAGGGCTGGGGCTTCCCCAGCTGCCCCCAGGGCCCTGCTCCCTTGGGGTGGGGGGATCAGACCTGCCCTGCCGGCAGCCCCCCAGCACTGGACTCGGGGAGCCACCGGCTCTAGAAATGTCAGATATCAAAGCAAGACCCGTGAGGGTGGCAGATAGTTTTCTCAGCAGCTGGCTTGTGACTAGGAAATTCGCCAAGACAGAGATCACAGTGACCGCGAACCAAATGTAAAGCTCATGGGTTTGACCTAGCTTTCTCAATATTGCGATAAAAGGAAAAATATACGTTGACAAGAACACGAAGAAGAACATGAGGACAGATCCTCAGCTGCTGTAAAGGTGACTGTTTGGGTAAAGCCAGCAGAGCTGAGGATCCTTAACCTACAGGTCCTTACATGTATATTACTGTTTTGCTGGAAGAGTTGTTTGTTAGAAAATGCTGATTTGATGACAAGGAAAGTTTTTACAGGAGTATATTAATTATGTTTTTAAACGTATGATAAATAACTGAGGTAGCATGTTTTTGTAGTGTGAATATATTTTATTTTGACCTTCTAAAAATTTTTCCATTCAACAAAATCAAAACATGCCAACTTGTATGACAATTTCATGTAGTGGAATGGTTAAACCACATCAACTATTTTGTCAAGTCAAAATAACTTAATGAAATGGAATATGACACCTCATGTCATAACATAGTATTCCCTGGCATGTTTTGATGTATTCTATTATTGACATCACATCACACTCCTAAGAAAAACTTAATTTGAAATAATATTTTAAATGTCCTCATCACAATAGAAAATTTTCTATTAATTTTCAATCAATAATCCAATTCCTAATATAACTATCATATCAATACTTACAGTCAGAATAAAAATTTCAGCATTTTCAGCAGAATACAATTTTAAAATTTCAAACTTTCTTCATAATTTTCATAATGCTTAGATGGCCAGATGCTTTCATGATAGGAATAATACAATGAGCTAGTAAAATCAATTGGCACTTGCTTGTTTCCTTCCTAGACAGGACCATAGGACAGTCCTTCCTATATAGAAGGACTGTCAATTTGTAGCCCTTCAAAGATGCTCAGATGTTAAAATCTTTACAAAAACAAACAAACCATGGATATATTCTGCATACATACGAATTTAACAGTTTTCATTCTGCAGTTTAAAGGTATATTTCTCTCAGTCTTCTCTCTTTATAACACTCATATAATGAAAAATAGCCTTTTCATCCTAAGTGATTTTAGTTATTCATCATCAGATCTGTATTTATTACACATAGAATCCATTACGGAGGATTTGTCTCTGTGGGGAAGGCCTGGGTTTGGTAGGGGCTGTAGCAACATCTGTGCAGTCATCCTGATACTTCTTTTACAATGTGACACAGACCTAAACTGTAGAATTATGTTAAGCACTTGGAAATTCAAAGCCTAAAATAGTAGGTAAGAGATGTATATAAAAGCTTTGCTTGATCCACTTTCAGTTACAGCAATAAGATTAATCTTAATATTCATGATAAAAATCGTGAATTAGGAAATACCAGGGAGGGTGACATTTGTAGATACTGGTTAATGAAAAGTCTGTGTTGGAGCTTATAGCTCAGGGCACATGATAAGCTAGATGTGCCACTGAACTCAGTGTAAGAAGCGCAGAGAAGTCATCAAAGGAAGCAGCTTATATGGGATAGGAAATAAATTTATCTCTTCTCTTAGGCTATTTACCATCTGTTTCACTCACAGGCAAAATTGATGCAGTTACAATGCTCCAATACCATAACCCTCCAAAGCTGTTTGTTATATTTCAACCCAAGTTTTTCAAGCCCTAACATCCTTAGAGAAAGAAGAGAATATTCACAGCTTTGGTGCTACGTTGACTTTGTATAGACTTAAGCAATGTCTCAGGAAATGACTTAAATGACTGGAGCTTCTCACAGCTCACAGCTTCTATTCAGACAGAGAAATATCCTGTTGGACCAGAGTACTGGAATCAGAGGAATATAGGCTTGAGAGAGACTTTTTGGTTCAGTGAGCAGTAAACAGCTATCACATCAAGCAACTCTCTTCCAAAAATATACTCTACATTCTAATACACTTATTAGAAAAGATACAAGAACAATCTGAAGAAGCTGCACAGAAAGAAGGGAACGGGAACTGTAAGAGCATAATTTGAGAATTTAATAAGGTCTTGTCATCTGTTGTGCCATTAGTATCTTCACTTTGATTAGAAAATTGAAGGTCTTGATAGCCTCTTTTTAAGAAATTATAAAAAGCTTTAAAGACAATATCTTGGATCTCTTCCAAGATGAGATGGTAGCAAAAGGAAGACTAGGGAAAACGTGGACCAGCTGCTGAATGGGGCGGGTGCCCTGGTGACGAAGGATACAGAGAAGGCAGAGTTGCTGAATGCCTTCTTTGCTTCAGTCTTCACTGCTAAGGCCAGTCCTCAGGAATTCCAGGCCTTGGAGACAAGAGAGGAAGGCTGGAGAAAGAAAGACTCTCCCTTGGTCGAGGAGGATCGGGTTAGAGATCTTTTGTCCAAACTTGACATCCATAAATCCATGGGCCCCGATGGGATGCATCCGCGAGTGCTGAGGGAGCTGGCGGATGTTATCGCTAGGCCACTCTCCATCATCTTGGAAAGGTCCTGGAGATCAGGAGAGGTGCCTGAGGACTGGAAGAAAGCCAGTGTCACCTCAGTCTTCAAAAAGGGCAAGAAGGAGGAGCCAGGGAACTACAGGCCTGCCAGCTTCACCTCCATCCCTGGAAAGGTGATGGAACAGCTCCTCCTGGAGGTCATCACTAAGCATCTGGGGGACAAGAAGGTGATCAGGAGTAGTCAGCACGGATTCCCCAAAGGGAAATCATGCTTGACCAATCTGATAGCCTTCTATGACGGAATGACTGGCTGGGTAGATGAGGGCAGAGAAGTGGATGTTGTCTTTCTGGACTTCAGCAAGGCTTTGGACACTGTCTCCCATCACATCCTCGTAGGTAAGCTCAGGAAGTGTGGGCTAGATGAGTGGACGGTGAGGTGGCTTGAGAACTGGCTGGATGGCCGAGCTCAGAGGGTTGTGGTGAATGGCGCAGAGTCAAGTTGGAGGCCTGTGGCTAGTGGTGTCCCCCAGGGGTCAGTCCTGGGTCCAGTCTTGTTGAACTTATTTATCAGTGACCTGGAGGAAGGGACAGACTGCACCCTCAGCACTCAGTTTGCTGAGGATACTAAAGTGGGGGGAGTGGCTGACACACCAGAAGGCTGTGCTGCCATTCAGAGGGACCTGGACAGGCTGGAGAGCTGGGCGGAGAGGAACCTCCTGAAGTTCAACAAAGGCAAGGGTCCTGCACCTAGGCAGGAATAATGCCATGCACCAGTACAGGCTGGGGGTTGACCCACTGCAAAGTAGCTCTGCGGAGAAGGACCTGGGAGTGCTGGCGGACAACAAGTTAAGCATGAGGCAGCAGTGTGCCCTGGTGGCCAAGAAGGCCAATGGTCTCCTGGGGTGCATGAGGCAGAGTGTTGCCAGCAGGTGGAGGGAGGTGATCCTGCCCCTCTCCTCAGCCCTGGTGAGGCCTCACCTGGAGTACTGTGTCCAGTTCTGGGCTCCCCAGTACAAGAGAGACATGGCACTACTGCAGAGAGTCCAGCGGAGGGCTACCAAGATGATTAGAGGGCTGGAGCACCTCTCCTAGGAAGAAAGACTGCAAGAGCTGGGCCTGTTCAGCCTGGAGAAGAGAAGACTGAGAGGCGATCTCATCAGTGTATACAAGCATCTGAAGGGGGAGTGTCAAGAGGATGAGGCCAGCCTCTTCTCCGTGGTGCCCAGCGACAGGACAAGAGGCAATGGGCAGAAACTGAACCACAGGAAGTTCCATCTGAACATGAGGAGAAGCTTCTTTCCTGTGAGGGTGACAGAGCGCTGGAACAGGTTGCCCAGAGAGGTAGTGGAGTCTCCTTCCCTGGAGATCTTCAAAACCCGTCTGGATGCGATCCTGGGAAATATGCTCTAGGTGACCCTGCTTGAGCAGGGAGGTTGGACTAGATGATCTCCAGAGGTCCCTTCCAACCTAACGATTCTGTGATTCTGTGAGTCATCCAGTTATTTGAAGAAAACTTTCTATTTTGTGTTACTTGAAGCTGGTGAAAATCACAAACATAATAACAATACCCTTTTCTACATGTTTCGTTGATGATAAAAACAACCAAAAGTTTGGCGATACATGAAAATATTTTTTTCATACACAAATTGCCTGCACGGCAGGACCAGATGAGGTTGCCATAAACTAATCATGCTAACAACCTTGTTCACCGACCTCTTCATATCTTGAATTCCCATGAGAGTATTCAAAGAAATGTTGTTCCTGTACGTAGAGGAAAGCTTTCTCATTCACTTTACTGAAAGCATGTCAAAGACATAAGTCATATCTTTAATGATAAAGTCTAGTCCTCTCCTATGGCTGCAGAACCCATAATAATATGGATCTTAAGCTAGTATACTTGAGGTTCTTGGCTGCTTGAGGTTTTTAGATGAGGAGCGAGATAGTGAGGAAAAGACAAAAAGCAGCTGCTCTGTAACATAAAGCATAGCTGCCTTTTTCCCAGAGCCCTGAACATCAGAGAGAAATGTTCAGTGCTTCAGGGTGTGTGGGACTTGTTCAGGCTCCATGGCTTCTTCCCTTTACTAAGAGCTACTTTTTGAAATGGCTGGAAAAGTCATTGCAACCTTTTTATTGTAAAATCATCGTATAATATGGAAACAGTATTCATAAACTCTCAAAATAAAGGTAAGAACTGCTATATTCAAATCTAGATAGAATTACTCTAGGAAGTAGAACTTTCCTGCAGTGCAGGAAAGGGGTGCAGTGAAGGACTAGTGCGAAAATACAGATTCCATACTACTGCATTTCTCACTTCTAGATTTTTTGATGGTTTTCTTTAGATAAAAAAGCTGTAGAAACTGGGAAGACAATGTGGACTTCCGTACGAGAAATGTCCAAATGACTCAAAGCTTTACTCATCGCTCTCCTCTTACTGCCTCACTGTTCCACAACGTTAACTACTTAGCTGACAAAACTGCTTTGCAGATCTTTATAGTCATGATGCAGACCCTTGGTCTTAGGGTTCAGCTCCACAGTTAGTCTGTCAAGTGGGTTGCCTACCAACGTTAAGGTCTTACATGGCAACAGGCAATAGCTACAAATAGTTGAGGTTTTCTATCTCATCAGGAGAAACCGTAATTAGGGTCACTCGGCATGTTTTTTTTAATCACTTCATTGTATCTTCTTCATTACTAAAACTATTGCAAAAAATATGAGTCATCCTATCTATGCACTGCTTTGTCACAAAAAAGGTCTGTCTTACAAAGTGCCCACTGGGCTGGAGTCAGTGATCTAAAAGATCGCTAAAGCTCTGGTGTGACGTCTGTCATTAGTAACTTTTCTAATGGGGAGTAACAGACAAAAAGTGAAGGCCACTGTTACAGAAGACAATGCTCTGAGGGTTTACTATGGAAGTAAAAACAGGCCCAAAGGCCCATGCAAGTATCAACACTGTCACAAGGATCAGGTGAATTTCTGTTATTTTTCTTCCTTTAATAAAAAACAGCATCACATCTATAAAAAATCACCTTGAATAAATCAAAATAACTACCCAAATACTGTACCACAGTCATAACTCTTCTTTATAGGGAAAGGAAGAGAAAAAGACTAAATCTTACATGATGGGCACCAGTCATGCTATTTGATTTACTAGTCTAAGGTACTCACAAACACCATTAGGACATCAGCAGCATAAGAGTCAAGGTAGACTAGAAAGTCCTTTCCATTTCTATTAACTTTCACAGCTACCTCCTTTTAGTATACATGAAATGTTGCTGCCAAATTTCTGTGCTTGCTAGAGTGATTTTATTTTCTCAGACATAAATAAGATTTTTTCCTTGAAAAGTTTATAGTATAATTAGAAGCAACAGTAAAATATTATGACCTCAGAATTATTAATTAAAGTAATTTAAAAGTGGAATTAAGGTACTTAAGTTTGAAAATAAGAAACAAAATCTGTAGTCACATTTTTTAGATATTTTAGTATTTAAGTTCACTAAATATACAGAATTAGCTTGGTAGCAACCTAGCACCTACTTCATGCCGAAATCCATGTCAACGTTTGTAAGCTAGGCTTTCTGTCTGTGTTCTCTGAAAGGATTAGTCCAGCAGTTGTTCTTAGGAATGCGTGTTTCTTCACCACAAGACCAAATTCTGCAAAAACACAAATGCCAGTGCCCTGTGAAGATGAAATGCCTTGGTTTGGTTGTCCTCAGGTTGTACACTATGTTATTTTAAGACAGGGGTCAGGAATGACCTTCTGGGGAAGGAGATTCTTTGTTCCCAGCAATAAAAGGTTCCACAGACCACAGGGTACAGCAGGCAGGCAGGTGAAGCAGTGAAAGTCACAGCAAGGAGTCGAAGCCTGAAACATAAGGAAATAGAAAGAGACTGCAATGAGAACCAGACTCCGAGGGTTAGTGGCTCTCCAGCCCTCACAGGCAAGGGAAAGATCCCTTCAAGGCACATTAAGGAACTGTGAAAATTAACTGAAATACAAAAAATCATATTGTTACTGTTAAAACTGCTACTCTCTGAGAAAAATACAGGTAAATCTTAAGAGAAAAAAAACAACTCAGAGGTCACTTTGTAGATTCAGATCTTCAGCTTCATTCTGACAAGTCTAGTCTTCAGATTCAGCATCCAGAAATACATCAGGACTATTAGGTGTTGAGTACTCCATGGAAAAACCATGACTTTTCCACAGTTGTGAAGTACTATGATTTTTTTTTAATTCCTCAGATCTTGTTAGTGATTTCTGGCAGAGGCTCCAGGGCTGGATATGTTCTTTGGGATGTCACTGTAAGTATACAGCTGGTTTTCTGAGCCTCAGGAAGGTACCCCTGCCCCACTGCGTCATTTGATATCCCAGAGCTGTCCTCCCACTGGTCAAGACGACCAAAGTGCATGTTTGACAGAACTGGACTGTCAAGGCACCGTTCCGTGCTGCTGTCTTTTATCTTTCTGCACTGCTAGAGAGCTGCCCTGGTGAGACCACATCGGGACTGCTGGGTCCACTTCTGAGCTCCTCAGTATGAGACATGGTCAGTGAGTCCAGCAAAGGGCCTTTGAGATGACTAAGGCATTAGAACCAATCCTGAGATGCAAGGACAGACTGAGAGAGCTGGGATTGTTTAGCCTGGAGAAGAGAAAGCTCAGGAAGACTCTCAATGTGGGTACGTATCTGATGGGGGAGTACAGAAGATGGAACCAGACCCTTCTCAGTGGCATCCAGTGGCAGCACAAGAGACAATGGGCACAAACTGAAATACAGGAAATTCCATTTAAACATAAGAAAAAGGTTTTTCAGTGAGGGTGATCAAGCACTGGAACAAGTTTCCTAGAGACACTGCGGAATCTCCATTCTTGGAGATATTTAAGACCCAACCAGACATGGTCCTGAGCAATCTGCTGTAGGTGACCCTGCTTGGAGCTGGGGGTTGGACTAGATGATCTTCAGAGGTGCCTTCTAACCTCAGCAGTTCTGTGATTCTGCGATCCAAGTCCTGTTTTTAGGGCACAGTGAAAGCCAAGATGGGGTTGCTCCCAGCAAGGGAGCAGGATAGCAGGGGCAACCCAAGCCTGGAGCATCTGCGGGAAGGGGATGGAACAAGCCCAGGCCAGGCAGTAAGCCTATGGGTCGGGGTCAGGATCAGCAAGGCCCATGGCCAGGCAGGGACAGGGCTGGGATGTGGCGGGGCTGTAGCTCCAGTAGGAATCAAACGCTAGGGCTTCAGCTCAGAGCAACTCCTACAATCTGGGGGTCAGCACTGGCCAAGACCTCCCCTCAGCACCTCGGGGAGCCTCTCCCTATGACCACCACAGGGAAGGTGGCTGCCCTTGGTTGACTCAGCTCTGAGCTGCCCAGAGCCCCAACAGCCAAATCCCAAAGGCTCTTACTCCTGAGAAGTAAGGGAGGGCTCCTAGTGTGTCCTTGTTTACTATTCCAGCAAATAATAAAGCTATATTTGCATCTTCCCAATAGCTAAGCACCGATAACTCTGGGGCTATGCTCCTGAATGCCTGTATTATTCTCAATAGCTTGAGGGATGAGAGTCTCTGCTGTGTGTGAGAAACTGTGAATCTCAGCCAAGAATAGTAATGGGAATTCACAAGCAATACAACAGTGCCACAGAGATGAGAAAAAAAAGAAATGGGCTGAAAGAGGGTGAGAGACAGTTCAGGGGTATTATTACACCAGACAGGACAGGTCAGGATGAGGCAAGGGAGTCCCTTAAGTAAAGAAACAAAACCTAAAGTGCTTCCTTTCAATGTTAAAGAGCATTTGAGTGAATTGCTTTGGGATACTGAATGGGTCTTTTAATATACACTTTGGGAAAGGGTAACTTAGGTAAAATGAATTCAGATCATTGTGTTTTAAGCTCAAAGGATACAGAAATCAACGCCACAACTTGGAATGGGACTCAGGTTTCTAACCAGAGAAATAATTTCAAGATGGAGCTTGCTAAGCTTCAAAGTGCATCTGCCTAAGATTGTTGTCAAATGGTAGCAGTGGACTAGACAATTCCAGGCCTATATTTTTTACTTTTTCCTTTGGAGAAAGCTGCTAAAAATAAGCAAACTGCTACAAATGTATGTACATTTGGAAGAGGTTGCATAGCAACAACGTCAGAGCCATCTTCTTTCATCTTGGAAATTTATTACTGCCAGGGTGATTGGTGGGGTTAATCACCTGTTTTGCTGTCTTTTGTCTGTGTGTGGAGTGTATTCTCTGCTTATCATGTACTGTGGAATTCATATCTGGGAGAAATGGGATCTTTTTCCCAAAATATTTTCCAGTGCTCTAAAAAAATAAAAATAGACCTCAGCACGTTAACTACAAAGTGAAACGTGCCTTGGATGCAGAGGCTACAGCTATCATTCTCCACTGATGACTCAGTCACCTGGAACATACATGGCCTAGCTCAAGTCTCTGCGGTAGCCCTTGGCATGACTCTTCCAAATGGGAGGTGAGCAATTCAGTAGACTACTGAATAAGGCAAAGCAGGGATATAACTTCCCAGAAACCATATGAATACGCTGCACTAAAGATTAATGATTGCACTATTACACTATTATGTTACTCATTAATGATGAAAAGATTTTTCTCACTAAGATTTTCATTTGAGAAAGCTACCCACCAAAACTGGTAAACAGCTTTTTTTGGAATAGCTTGTTTCAACAAGTTCACAATTTTTGTAGGGAAACAAACCAACAACAAAAAACCCCACACAAATAGTACAACACCACACTGAAAAATTCTTGTCCATTTTACAGAAGATCCATAGCTGAGAATAAACTTAGGTAAACAGAGTTTATATATGCCTTAAATACAATGTTTACTTGCTTCTTACTGTCTGGACTGGAATACCGAACAAGTGAATTTACCTTTTCTTAATTACAGTCTATTGTAACCACTGTAGGAAATACTTAGCACTGGAATTTGAGACTTCAGATTTCTGTTCACATGCTGTTCATATTCAGATGCCAGTTCAAAATATCTTGTTTTGAGCTCCATGAGTAACTCTAAGATACTGAGACATCTAAATCAAAGAAAATCCTTATGTACCTTATTGAATAAAGTCTCCATTTCAAAATTCCCAGGCACTACAGTTTTAGAAGGCTTTTATTGTTCAGTGCAGAGATTCTGGAGTTAGGCTAGGATTAACCATAAGTTTGTCTAGGAATTACTCTTCATGCCATAGAAAATCGTGCACCTTGGACAGCAATCAATGCACAGAGGATTTGGCCTTTGGTAGTATAGTTATCTGGTTTACTCACTTTATGAATAGCAGTTTTTAAAACACAATAGATACAGCAATGAATTTTTAAATTCAGTATCATGATATTCCAATTTTTTTTTTTAAAAAAAGACTGAATAAAATCTACATGAGATGATAAACCATTTATTTGTAAAGACCAACTCATGTGTAAAGGAGATCAAGAAAAAAATGAAGACTTAAAAATGATTATTAAAAAAATTAGCATTTCAGCTCTTTCCAAGTAATTCTTTGTTACAACTACAATAAACTTTTTTGTTTAAAAAAGAGAGCTTTATATGCACAAGTATGGCACCGTTCTATGAGAGCAAAATATTCCTGAATTAGAGTCCAGAGATACTATACATCTCCCAGTATTGTGTTTTGTAAGTTTTCTGCCCTGGCTTGCTAAGGAATGAAAAACAAAGCAAGCTGTGTGATCTGCATGGGATAATTCTTCCTACTTTCATAACATCAGCAGCATCATCTATCCACGTCCTAGTTGGCCAGCCATTTGATCTTTTGCCTAGTCAAAAGTATATCATTTGTCTGAATTTTCTTGCTTTTCCCATTTTTCAAATCAAGCTTTGACACATAGGTTTGCCTTTTCAATGACATTTCCAGCTCGAGTGTTATCTTACTGCTGACTGCATTCAATACATCTTCTGGGACATAATTATTCTCATCTAAATAGTTCCTCCTGCAGTTGTTTCATGGTTTCTTTTTAAATTGTATTCAGCTAAATACAGTTGTGTTCTGTATGGGCAGAAGGAAGGTAGACCCAAAACACAAACTCAATAGAAATTATTCTAACATAATTTTCAGAAGAGTAGTCCATGTAAAGTCCAATGCAAAGAGGGAATAAAGTTATATTTGGTTGCAAAAGATACCATAATGAGCTGCTAAACCTCAGCTCTCTTTGAAATTGTGTTAAAAAATGCTAATATGTCTTCAAGAACTCGAATTAGATTTACTAGTTCTAAATTCGTTTGCAGACAACACATTTTGTCACCCCTCACCTCTCTATGGCTGTTGTTCTATTCTTGAAGATTTGCAAGGTTATACAAGTTAAATAAAATTTATTCCTTCTTCACTACAGCACTGGAGAACTGAGAAGATGGCAACACAAAACTTAAATTCATTGACTTATATTTATAAATTTCAGATTAGGACAAACCTTTCTCAACTATTTAGCATGTCAATACTCAGGATTTGGCATTTTTTCTCAAGCTGATCTGGATTTTCAGAATAAGACTAGTTTTATCTCCTACACTTTCTGATCAATAGTCTTACAAACCATAGTGTCACAATATACCAGAATACGGTCATAAAAAACATTGAAAATGGTCATACAAAATAAATGCAGTTAGTGGGAAACGAGTAAAAAGTATTATGAACTTCAAGTCTTGCAGAAGATTAACGTTTAAGCATGGGAGAAAACTCTTTGCAGGATCAGAGTCTAATATACTCTCCAAACAAGGACTTTAAGTGCTCTTTCTGTGTTGTTCTTTTTATTCACAGCGACCTATGAAGTGCTGAGAATGCAGGAACGTATGTTGACTGAAAGACCTGTTAAGCCATAAGACACTGTGGGACATGAATAATTGCATATTACTTCATGCCTGGCATGCCTTGTTACGAGCACGTGCCTTTGGTGCAATGGGGTATGAAATAATACATCATAATTCACCCCCAGGAGTGCCTTATTGTAATTATAATTTTGTGTTGTAAAGGGTAATTTTAAAAATATTTGTATATGTTAAGTAATGAGGTTCATAAAATCCAAGCAGTTATTTTTATTACCATTAGATCATTCCTTTTCGCCTGTCTAATTTTAATGACAATTAAGCATGTCTTTGATTAAAATAAGGCATGCAAGACTCAATTCTGACTTCTAAATCTTTTTAAAGAGCATTGGAAATACTTTTTTTCATTTCAGTGGTCATTTTTCTACTTTCCTAAAATGTTTCTTTTTAACCTTTTTTAACAGGTTTTTTTTTTTTCAGAGTTATCAGTTTCCTGATTTCTAATCAGCTTAAGACATTCTTGTCATTGCTAATGACATTTGTCTAAGCAGTGGGGTTCAGGTAGACCATTTCTGCATCCTTCTATGACTGCATCTATGGAGATAATGATATTTAGGCCCAGTCTTGAAGCAATCCACTAATCCAAGTCTCTTGAGCCAAACCTCTCTATTTATACCACATCAGATCAACTCTTATTGTGCTTCTTATTTCTTGAGCCTAACACAGAGTTGTCTGAAATTTCCTTGCAGAGCTGTCTAGATGTAAGTGTAGTAAATACTTGTCTGTCACTCCTTCCAGATTTGTTTCTGCTCACAAGTAACAGAAAGAAAATGTGAGACACAAAGGAATGCATGTCACAACAACAGATAAATCTACGCTAGCCAATTTCTTGTGCTTGAAGACTGCTCTGCATATACTCTGCAACCACATACAGAGGGGGTTAGCGAGGAGGCAGTGAGAAGCCAGGCCCGTATGCAGAAGTTCAGCAGAGCTTGGAGCCTGAGCGAAAACTGTTCCTTGAAATTATGGTCTAATATTTACAAGTTATACTAAAATATGGCCTATACATTCTGCGGGGGGCCGTTTGCATGGCCCACCCTTGGCAAATGGCCTGCTAACAACACTTGTTATGACTAGACACCATGGGTGAATCGAATACCTTCTGGGAGGGTGTCTGCCCAAAGCCGACCATATTGAAGAGGAAGGTGACCATGAGCTGGATTAAGCATTCACCGGGGAATTATCCAGAGAGGCTGGAAACGCAGAAGGGGCCCGCTCGCAAAGCGGTCTAGGAGCAGCGTGGGAACGTGTAACCGGGGCGGGGGAAGAGGCGGGGAGGACAGGGGCTGGGGGCGGCGGCGTGGGCTGCGCGGGGCCGGACAGCGCTGCTGCTGCTGGTGCTGGTGCTGCTGCTGCTGCTGCTGGTGCTGCTGCTGCTGGTGCTGCTGCCGCCGCCGCGGCGGGCGGGCGGGCGCCGCGGGGAGCTGCGCGGCGCGGGCAGGGGCAGTGCGGGGGCAGCGCCGGGAGCCCGGGGCGCGCCGGGGCCGCGCGGGGGCTTTGGCGCCGCCCTCCGCGGGGGCGGGCAGGCGAGGCGCGGGCAGCGGCGGGGGCCTCCGCGGACCGCGGAGCGGGGGGCGGAGCTTTCGAAGATCAGTTATGGAAGGGTGTTCTGAAATGTATCGGCGTTCATTAACACTTCATAAAGTGTCTAGAGATTTATCTGTTGTTTTATAGATCCTGAATGTATAGTTCACTGATTCCTAGGTAATTATATGTCATTAATAAACCAATAAATGGCTTCAGTCCTCATTTGATCTGACGCTATGAAGTGAGCAGTTTTCCCCTGCTCCACCAAGCAGGTGGTAACCAAAGGGAACATGCATGACTTCTCTCAAGCTAGCCTGGCAGCCGCGCAATCCACATCAGGCAGCCAGAGGATTTCCACGTCAGACCTGGCTGAGAGTGCTGAGCACTGCATCTCAGCCCCTGGGAACTGAAGGAAAAGGAGATCAGGCACAATAGGGAATTGTGAGGAAAGTGACATTGGGAATGAAAGGGAAGACTGAAGGAGAAAGTAGCATACAGGTGGGTAGGAAGAGTTAGAAGATGGAGGAAAAAGAATTGAGGTGAATGAGAGGTTATCACAGAAAGGGAAAACAACAGTGCTATGGTACAAAAAAAAATCTTATTTTTTTACAGAAAAAGAAAAGGAATACTAATAAGCTATTGTCTTTAATGGCTCACCTGTTCCTTGAACTGGACATTCCTACGACAGCTGTGAGTCTTAGGAAGCCAATGAATTCAATCTTTATGAAAACTCTGCAGATTTGGCCCAAATGTCACCGTTATAGGGAGAGCTGAACATCTGTCTCTTTTCTGTTCTCCAAGAATCTCAAAGAAGAGGGGAAAGTCTCCTTCACAGAAATCCCAAACCTAGTGACCTAGAGCAGCACTTTACTGCTGGTATTTTTGATCGACATTGTAAAAAGTGTGCAAAAATACATGGATGCTTGACACTTTGCATTGTTAACGAAGCACTGCTAAGAGGACCATAGTTCTCTTGTTCGTGTCATCCTATAGGCAATGTGTGGCATCACTTAGCTACAAATAGTTAACTCTTCTCAGTCTTAACTCTATAAACAGAACTTGAGCTCTATTTTTATGCCAGCAGAGTTCTTGCTTGACTTCACAAGGATACGTTTTGCAGAATTATGGCCTCGTTTGTATATAAAAGGTGTTTTCCTTTGGGTTATTTAATTAGGTTGAGTATGACTTGAATTACAATAAAACAGAACGAATTCATTTAGTTCTAACGTTTTCAGGACTGTACTCTGGCCTGTGAGGTCTACATTGAAGTAATATAGAGCATGGGACTTGTGAGCACAGCTTTGCTAAATTATAGGGAGAATTATGTGTTTGAATTCGTATAATACACAGCTTGCTAGAAAAAGTTCTTTCTGGAACAGTGTCTTTATGAACCCTGGAAGGACTCATGAGGTCTGTTCAGCTGTTTCATGACAATGGTTACTTAGAATGTTTCTCCATAGCAGGAAATTTATGCACACGCTTGAGTCAAAATGACAAGAGAGACCCTTGGGATATTCTTTGGAAGAGATTTTAATAGTACAGTTACAGCCAGCTTTGCATTTAGAACAATATAATATTGGAATGATTACTAAATGAGGCATTTTTCATGTACACAACGCAGCAAATCCCTTTTAGATTGTGTCATGAAAGCTAAAGCTGAACATTTTATTGATCTAAAAACTTTAGTAAATGTTACAGTCCTACATAAATCACATTTTTGCATGTTATCCCCATTACAAAGGGAAGATAAAGAAGAATAAAAGTGCTTTGAATAAAAGTGTTTGATAGAGTATAAATGAAACAAAGTTTACTAAACTAAAGCTATTTTTATTACCCCAAAATAAGACATGACATATTTCACTTAATGCACAATAGATATGACAGGCCTCTTGTATGTTTCTACCTCCCAAGCAGACAGGCTGGATTTATATTAGTCAGGGGATTTTATCCATTCACCTTATTTTTAATGCGTAGGCCTGGAAAAAAATGAATATCTACAAATATTCTGAGGAAAATTTCTGGAGCCGTAGTCCTTCTCCTCGTTCTTTAACTTCTGTGTAGCTTAAATGAGAGGTGAGAAGCTCCTACGTGAGTTTCACTTAGTTATATTGTGGTCTTTTGACTCTCATAGGTCATATTCAATTTGTGCAAGATTTGTGGCCATCACCAATCAGATTAGGCACAATAATAGCTGGTATTTATTCGAACTGCGAAGCTGCAGTTAGTGTCTCATTTTTACACTAGTGAGGGCTTTTTCTAACATGTACATATGTGCACATATATATATATATATATACACACACATACATAACAGTTGAGGTCTCCCCACGCACTTACTACAAGCATCAGTCATAGAAATGTATGAATATTTATTGCTACAGAAAAAAAAACAGTGAAATTCAAGTGTATTTTAGATAGTATTCACTTCTATACTTATATACTTGTTACATACCTAATACATGAGCACTTCATCTTGGCAAATTACTGTATACTTAAGCTCCTATGACTAAGACTATTGCTGTCATAGTATTTTCTGTGGTATTATCTCAGGTGTATATGTATAGTAAGAATGTAGTTTTCTTTACGTTTCTCCTTCTATTTCTTCAGTGAAATATTATTTTCCAATAAAAATTTATGACAACAAAAAATAAACCTACTACAATCGTTCAGGTAATTTTCTTTACAGTTTGATTCCATATTTGAATTGATTAAATCAAGTCATGAATCCCACTAATTACAGTGTGCAGTGTACATAGTTAGCTAATAGAAAAATGCTTTGCTCCACATCAGCGCAGTATTCATTTTCAGACAAAAACTTGGATAGTCTTACAGAAGCACTAATGTTTTAATTCCAGTTAATCGCTTTGTCCACAGTCTTATTCACTGTTAAATCAACATATATTATACAACATTTTTAACAGTTAGATTTTGAATCCTGGTAACTACCCAAGTAAACGGACTTCTCTTTCAACATGTCTTAATGAAGGGCGTGACTAGACTTTACATAAAGGTATCAGGGGTGTATTAAATATTGATCTCCTAGTGTGCTGGAGCAGATCATGTGCTCATTTAATCAATTATTGGATTAGCTCTTTATTTTAGGATTAATTTTTCAGAGCACTTGAATACAAACTTCAGTGTGGCTAAACCATTCGTAACTTTTTTTTATTATTATTTAAATGGGAGATCAGGCATCAATAGTCTATCTTTAGAGACCTAAACCGTACAATATTTCTTTCCGTAACACTTGCAGATTTGTATGTTTTGTATGCAAGCTCAAAAGTTTACATTACTGTGAATCACAGACGTAACAAAATATTTTGGGAGACAATTGAAGGATTCCACTGTTAAGAATTCGGACTAGAGTAGTGACATGACCTTGGTAAGCACACTGAATGTTTGAGAAAGAGAAAAAGAGAAATCTTTTTCCCGCAGTCGATAGACGGAGTGATCATGAAAAATAAATTAGAAGTTACCTTCAAATAAACTGCTGTAGGACTGAGCATAGGGTTACTGGATCATAAATGATCAGGTTCTTACCTCCAATATTTTGCTCCCAGTGGCTGCTTCGCCCTCTCCCCCTTGCCAGGACATTTGTGCCTTCCTCAGCCAAAATCATCCTATTGGCAAGAGACGTCACACAAACTTGAACCTGGCAATATGTCTCCCTTTAGTCCTTTCCCTTTACTCCATCCCCTTCTCTGTATTTTGGAGAGTGCAAACTGTGCTGGTTTCCTGATCAGGGCTGAACCACCACAGTGCACACCTGAAATGGATGATAATGAAAGGGCAGCACACTCTTGACCTGGCTAGAATAGAGTTCCAAAACACATATAAAGTGTTGCTGTAATAAATAGCTCTGAAGTAGTTTCTTTGTGCCTTGAAATGCTATCTACCTGAGGCTGGCTCTCCTATTTTTCAAGTGATCACACCACATGATTTTATGTGCATATGTGTGTCTCTGTAGCTATCCCTTTCTAAATACCTTTTGAATTTGTTGCTATAGTTTAACCAGTGGCATAGACGTTTCAAAGACCATACCACCTTACAAGGGAAATGAATGGCAAGGAAAAATCCTAACATATGACATGAGAATTCACAAAGTCTTCAGTGGTCCTGTCCTTCACATTACTACCTGTTCATTTCTCACTTCTTCTCACAGGGTTATTTTTGTTTACTACTTAGGGAGAAAGAAATAAAAAAGACAGCTCAAGGCTTAAAACCTTTCTTGTATGGCCATCTTCTAAGAGAATGTATTAAACTAGCACTTCAGAAGCCAAAGAGCTTTACCATCTTTTATACCTTCCTGACAGTGACCTTAAAGAAAGAATGAGAATCAATGAACTCAAGAAACTAATGGACCTGCCAGTCCTTTGAACACCTCTAAGAACCACCACTTAGGTAAGTGACCAAAGGTAATGAAAAGAGTGAAGAACGAAAGCACGAGAGAGAGGAGTCCCAAACCACTTCTGATATGTTTCAGCATTTTTTTTTCCTTTCTCTTTCTACTGTATTGTTTATCTGCCTTTGTCTCTTGGTTGTTGCAATTCCATTAACCATAATTAACAGAGGTTATTCTAATTAAATTGTGAAAGCATCACGCATCTATCTGTGTTTTTTTCTAGCTCCAGCACTCAATAAAAGAGCTGCATTTTTAATTCAAAGTGCATTGTGATTAAAGTGTTATAGCAGCCATTTGCAATCTATCTTCACAGCAAATGAAGCTGCTGCTTTTAGTGGTCTGGAGAAAGGGTGTGAGAGATGCAGCCACTTCACAAAATCATTGGAAGCTTTTGTCTGTGTAGAGCAAAACAAATACCTTTTTTGTAGGGTACTGCAAGGAACCTTCTGGTAGAGTCCTGTAAGGGCTAAAATCCTTTAAAGTGCTCTAACACCAGTTCTCAGAAAGCTTATTCCAATGTAATTTGACATGCTGAAGCATGCCGTATGCTGCCATGCTACTTACATCCACAGAGAGATCATTATGCTAGTCTTCAGCAAAGGAGCATAGGCATTATTATGATACTGAGCTCTGCGAAGCCTAGAAGTTAGGTACCCTAGCCTGGGAATTATTGTAAAGATGAGAGTTAGGCTTCTCATTAGAGACCCCCAAGAGTGAGAAGCTGAGTGGAGGAAGTCTAGACTAGTCAATAAGGAAGACCAGAGAGAAGTGTGCCACTCAACCCAGACAGAGCTTTTCACCTTCAGAAAACCTTAGAGACCTCAGAGAAACTGCAATTTAGAACCTAAACCTAGTTCTCACACTAAAATCCCAATTTTTCAGTGAGATCAACTATCTTGAATGAGGAATCCTGAGGTTTTGAACCCCAAGACTCGAATTATTTCCTTTTTTAGCCAATAATTTCCTAATACAAAATATATACACAGTTCTGGGAGCAGGACCAGACAGTGACTATTTGCATTCTCAGCTAGGTACCTTAAATACTCACTGAAGATGTCAAGGTCTTCCTGCACACTTCTGATTTAGCCTCATTAGCTTTGTGCAGTAGTCCAGCTGCAGCAGAAGGGATAGAGAGTATTTCCATTCAAAATCCCACAGCCAGGTTGTTAATCTAGGCTGTGTAGGATTTGTACGTTCAAGCAAAGAAGGATCTACAGCCTAAATCTCGCCTTTCCTAAATTAGCACTGCGGTCACCTGGCTGCTAAATAAAAATGATATATTCAAAGGGATTTAGGAGTTTTCCACACACCACTAACAAATTGGTTTCAGCTCAAGAAAGTCCATTCCCTGCATTCCATAGATCCTCGTGAAGGAGCTGACTACTGTCAGAGTCAGCTCAACAAAGAAGGAGATACCAACACACCAGTGTCAGCCACCACATTCATTTACCCTTGAAACCTTTGGAAAATCAAAATTAAGTTTAGACCTTCTTGAGTTTAGACTTTAATTAGACCATCATTTTTCCTTCTTTTTCCAGAGGTAGAAGAGTGTGCATGTCTTCTCATTCTCTGTTCAGAGTACTTGGATGAAAGCTCAAAAAATTTTCATAGAATTAACAAAAAGACTATTTGAAGAAAGCTTTTTGCAAGAAATCTGAAGCTTACACGTTTGAGTACAAAGAATACACTTCTATTCTAATGATGCAACTTGTGTCATTGCCAATTTTTTTTTTACTTTTCCCAGTGAATGCTTTAGTGATGGACTTGCACCAAAAGTCTTCTCTGAAAGCCATTCTTCAGTGTACTGTACTTCAGGCAAAAAAAAAAAAAAAAGACATTTTTTTCACTCCAGGAAGCTGCTAATAAAATAAAGGAACTCAAACCACAAATAGATTAATTCTATCGCAGCAAAAACAAATAGTAAAAAACTTATATTGTCAAGATATAGAAATGTGCTATTTGTTATTACTCCTTTTTTATTATTTTTGAATAAAGTACCTGTTCCTAAAAACTCTCTTTTTCTCTCATTTTCATTATTATCTCCAATGTAATTATCAGATCATTAGCAATGAGAAAGTGCAGCTAGGATATATTCTTGACTGGATTTAGAACTTAGTTTCCCACTATTAGATCTTCTTCTGTTTAATACTCCGCTAAATGCCCAGATATGAAGAGATCACTGTAATTCACGTTGTCAGATACCCTGTACATCTTAGAACTTTTTCAAAATCTTCTCATCTGTATCAGAGAGCTACAATCTGAACTAGATTCAAATGAAACTTTATTTAAGTAACCCACTATAAAATTGACTCTACATAAAATAAATTTTCAGGGAAGGAAATGTCATCCTTATTAAAGACAAGCTTATAAGGCTCATTACTTTATTTGGTCTTCTTTTTGCAGTATCTCAGGCTTCATTTTCAATACTAGGAACTGGATGATTTGTGTCCTTGGATCATTCAAACTCTGTCTGTACTACAGTTTCAGCATCCAGTCTATACTGCTCTACAGGACACAGAATACTGCATTCTTATTTGCTCTGGAGAATGTTTCTCCAGGCATTAATCAAGCCTAATTGTAAGATGATGGCATCAGGATTTTATTCTTGTTGATCTGTACCTTGAGATTTCACAAGGTGATGTGTAGAGTAGAAATCTAGAAGGAATGTGGCTGTGGTGAATGGCTTTCAGCCACTTGTACAATCATATTGTAATTACTATCTATGGCAAAATTTGTTCTTCGCTTTGACCTAAATAAATGACGAGAAGGCAGTAAAGTAAATGAGCTCCTAGTTATCCTTCAGCACCTTAAAAGAATCCAAGCAGGGATGACCAAGTGATGTGGGAAAATGGGTGGACGGAGAGCAGAAATTTACCCTTGCCTCAACACCTTCTCAAGCCTTCATCACTTACAACACCTACAGAAATGTGAGGTGAAAAGAGATAGTGCAGAAGCCAGAGGAAAGGGAAACCTTCCATCTCCTTTCTTAGTAGCATCAAGCACTTGACACACCAAACAGAAACATCTCCCATAAGATAAGAGATTAGAAACAACAAGGGAAAAATATAGTTAGAGACCAGACAAAGAGAAGAAGGGAGGGGGAAAGCATGGATAGAAAAAAAGTGAGAAAACTAGGAATAAAGGACTAAATGAGAGGAGAGAAAAGACTAACCTGGAATATGCAAAGAGCAGGGACAAAAAAGTGACGTGGAGACAGAGTTGTGAATATGAGGAAAATAACGGACAAATAAGAACAGGTAAGAAGAAAATACATTGTGGAACAGAGGTAGATGAAAATGTAATAAATCTAAAGGATAAGGCAGAGAAGGGCAGGAAAGAAGAAAATACTTTTTAGCAAAGTAAAGGGATGCTAATTATTCCATGTGCTCAACCGTCTGACCCTGCAGTAGTTAAGCAACAGTATTTGAGGTCAAAGTAGGAAAGAACCAGGGCTGAACATCCAATGGCCATTGAGGCAAGAGGTGATGGACTTTTCATCTCAGGAAGGTAGCTATTGGCAATGTCTTCTCCTCTAACAGACATTGATTCAACAGTAGTGAATAGAAGGGAAAGGGAGGGAAAAGTTACAGTACTTGATAGAATGGTAGTCTTACTTCTCTTCGGATATGTCACTGGCAGCACTTGAGACTCTAGAGGAATTAGAAATTTTCCTCTTCATACAGATTTGGATTATAGCAATTCATTCCATGTATAGGGCATCTGTCAGCCAAAGTGCTTTCATCTTCAAGGAAATCTGAGAATGTAGAAGTTGCCCTACAGGCAAAGGGAAGAGAGTGGACCAGTGCCGTACCAATTATGCAGTTTCTCAGAGGGATCCATTACAAGCACTTAAACTCCTTCAATTCTACTTCATAAAGACAGCTTGTGTCAAAAGCTGATAGCTACTAGTTGAATTCTGAGCTGCAAGTCTTCACTTTTAAGGATCTGGAGGAGCAGAATATGACTGATGCCTCCCATAGTGATGAAGAAACTTCTTTGAAATGTTAACAATCATGCTGAAATTCCCATATTTATCTACTGAATTCTGAGCTGCAGGGCTTCACTTTCAAGGATCTGGAGGAGCAGAATATGACTGATGTCTCCCATAATGATGACGAAATTTCTTTGCAATGTTAACAATCATACTGAAATTCTCATATTTATCAATTTCTGCACAATCGATATGCGGCTAATGATGGATAAAATACACAGGGATAAACAGTTATAGTAATACTTTCTCTTTGGAATCATGTTTTTTTTTTTCTTTCACAAAAAGAGAAATGTAAAAAGTTGATGAAAACATTTTTACACTTTACTTTCGATTTAAATTGCTTTCTTTTTTTCCCTCCCTGGGATGTGCTCATTAATAATGATGATTATCTGCTGAAAATTAAGTTTTTATGGCCTCTCATATATCTCTGTCCCTGAACGCTTCGCTAAGTAACATTGGGGATTTTATGTGGGACATGAGCCAGGCCTTATAGGGAGAAAGGATTCACTCTGAGTTCATGTGTAGGTTGCTACACTGTTATTCCGTCCTGACGTGGCTAGGAAAGAGGTAGAGTGGTCAAACCACTGCACACAGCGCTATAACCATAGAATCATGTAACAGAGAAATTTAGACTGGAATAGGCCTCCAGAAGTCATCTTATCCAAATCCTTGTTGTGATTTTTTTTTTTAATTTTTCCTTCCTTTAGCTAGATTTTCTCTTGCTATAGCTTCTGCCCATTTCCTTCCCTTTCACTGTATACCTCTAAGTCAAGTCTGCTTCCTTTCTGCCTATAACCTCCCCTTCAGTAAAGACAGTAATTAGGTCTTGTCATCTCCATACTGAAAAGAATGAGCTTTCACAGCCTCTCTTTGTGCGTCACGTGCTGCCGTAAGCATCTTGGTAGCCTTCCACTGGATTCACTCCAGTGTCTGTCTTGTATTGCATAACCCGAACCAGCCCACAGCACTCCAGGTGCAGCCTAATAAGTGCTGAATAAAAGGGAAGGATGCCCTCCCTCGGTACACTGGCTAACGCAGCCCAGTATGTGTAGAGCCATACTTGCCACAGCAGTACGCTGCTGGCTCATGTTCAACTTGCTGGCAGACTAGGACCCAACTATCCCTTTCTTGAAGTTATTCTGTCCCAGATACAGGATTTTGTGGCTATCTTTGCTGGCCTTTGTGAGGTCTGTCAGCCCACTCTTGCAACTCCTTCCAGAGTCTCTTTGATGTCAGACCTGCCTTTCAGCATATCAACCACTTTTCCATCTGCAAAGCATTTCTGATATCACATATGTTCTAGGCACTGGAAACACATGATCACAAATTCCATTAGTTTTTTCTCAATCCCCATTTGCCTTACTCTATTTATATAGCAGAAAGGTCCCTAAGTGGAAAGTCTGCAATGTGGAGCTCATTCTGTATAGAGTCTGACTACCTGCCCCACTCACATTTGGACTCGGTAGCGGGGTGGGACAATCTGTATACACACTGCTTCCCCTTGGAAAGATTCAAATATCAATGCTAATAAACGAGAACAGTGGTATGGAACAACTTTGCATTAGCAAAAGAAGTCAAAGTCAAGGAGGAAACTACCCATAGTTTAGACCCAGGGCCATAAAGCAGGAAAGGGCATCACCTTTGCTAAGACCAGACTACCTGCTTTATGATCACAGACAAATTTTCTGTATGTGATATTTTAAAAATATTAATTTAGGGCTACTGATGATTTCCAAAGTTAAACGAATTTCACACAACGAGAAAAAAATACGTATTTTCTACAGAAAAGAGGTGCTTTATAAAACTCAGAATTACCTCCACTACTACTCAAGGTTCATGGCAGGATAGATTGTGTACTTTACTAAAGCTCTGGTCCTGGATTTGGGAGTCACATTTAAAAAGAGAGAAGGGATGTAAGAGCTAGAAAAGGAGACAGCAAGGATGTCTTTGGGAGGAACGCTAAGTGCAGAGGCGTTAGTGAGAGGACACAAAGTGTCGTGAGAGCCTGAGGGCAGTGAGATTGATTTATGGGGCTCAACAGGGGCAGAGGAACTGCTTAGAGAAATATCCAGGGAGATATCTCTGAACATCTTTCAGTACCAAAGTTCCAGGAGAAGATTTTCAAATATAGAACCTTCCTACAGCAGGTTATAATTAAAATCTATTTCTGATTTAGGAGTCTTCCAAATTCCTCTATGCAGATGTGTTGCATTTTAAGGAAAGCTTGATTAGACAAATTGCCTAGAGACTACCAGGAATGAGATGTTGTTCTGCCTATTCAAGTGAGAGCAAGGGAAAAGGAGGAAACAGTTTCAGCTGTATGAAGTACAACACTGAGAATAGAAAAGTATATTACTTATTCTTTTTATTCTTTGATCTTCTCAACGACATCACTGTCTATATCTGAAAAGACACAGTGTGCCATACGCAAAAGAATATAAATGCTGAAGATATCACCTAATCCTGCCCCAATATCTCAGAACAGCCCTGCAATTATGTTTGCTTACTAAGTATTAACACTGACCGTAGAATAGGTATCCTCATTCAGACGAGTACCTGTCCTCAGTTGCTGTAAAACTAGCTTGCTACCTTGAGTTTGTCAGTATAACAATATGAAGGTCTATGGAAATCAGAGACCTTCCTCTCTTTCCACTAAATTTAGCTTGTGCTATGGCATCTACCCTGGCATGCGTGGCTCAGCAGAAGAGAGAAGCCTGCATCAGTCTACTTCCTCACTAATTAAAATAATCTAGATTAATGCCAGGTAATAGAATTAGTTACCAGGAAAAGCTGCAGGGAACACTCTTCCTTCTCATTTTATTTATTTTTTGTATGATGTTTGCATTTAGTGCCAGAAAGTAAGAGGCCTGCTAACAGAGAACAGAAATCAATGAGCACTCAAGGCACCATTCGAAATTGGATGCAAATTGATAGAATAGAAATTAAGAGGATGCAGTCATGCAAATATTTAAACAGAGCAGTCTGCCTAACTCTATAAGGAACTCCATTCTCAGGTGTTGTAGTTCTTACCTCTAGATACCAGCACTATATGCTTTGTTAACTCTGAGCAGCCACAAAAAGAAAAAAATAATCTGTCCTTCTGTTACAGACAGAGGATACTGGCTAAAACTGAGTGGAAGAAAAATTATTTATTATACTTCACCTAGAGGAGGAGAGCCTATTTTCCTTTTTTTTTTTTTTTTTAACCTAACCACTGTTCAAAATTATTTTTGAGATGTTCTGTTTACTTCTTTTCCCCATCCAAAGAACCTAGAGAAGCTTACTTATCAAAAAACAAAACAAAAAACAGTTTTCACTTAAAAATTGATAATAACCACAATTAAATCTATCCTGCAATTTGAAGAGACTCAAATTATGCCCCAAAGCTCTGTAGCATGTTCACTGCTGCTCCATCAAATTTCATTCCTCATCAAACCCTGAAGTTTTAAATTCCGTTTTGATTGCCTTTTTCTTTCTATCTCCTAGCATTATGAATACTTCCAGTACTACAGAAGTAAATAATTTGCTCATTAATCAGTTTCCTCTGAATACCAACTTTGTTTGTTTAGTTCTCTTTTAATTTGCGAAGACATAATTTTTCTTGCCTTTGTCAAAATGCATTTACCTTGCAAATGTCTAAAATCAGTTTTGTTATTCCATTTTCTGGTCTCATTGTTACATGGTGGTACTTCTTATTGAATGATATGAACGCAATTTCCGTAACGAAAGTATAAAGACAAATTAATTTGTTAGACATAAGCAATATGGCAGCATCCTGCTGAAACCACTGCACAGATGTGGAAGCAATTTAATTATCAAGATGTTATTCTCTCTGTGAATTATCGAGAGTTGCTAAGAACCAAGACATATACTTCATATTACTTCTTTACTTCCTATTTCACCTTCATAAACATCACATGCATTTAAAGGTAATGAACATGGACACAGACCGAACAAACTGACTCAACCCTTTGCTAGGATGAATCTATTTAATCATGATGTAAAATCTACGTAAATGAAGTTTTAATGGTCTTCAGATACGTTACAGAAAAAGATAAATCCTCTATTTCTATTTACTAGTTAGAACTATAATCTGATCAAAATTTCATTTCCAAATCAAGATATAATCTCAGAGGCAACATTTCTTTTCATTAAAGAGTACATATGAAGTTCAGCTACAATATTTTTTTCAAAGAGATAACACATTTTTCCATTAAGGCAGTTAGACTTTAAAGATGAGAAGTGCAGAGAGCATACACAAGCCTCTACTTCTGGCTTGTGTCTCACCTAAGTGGTTTGAAAATGAGAAGGGAGGGAGTTCAAGGAGTATGCCTGCAAATTAATTATTTTCATAGATGCTTTAATCTAAGATTTATGACTATAAAGTATATAAGAAAGATCTACAAGAAAATTATGTCTTCTTGTAGTACAGCAAGCATATTTTTAGGGAAAAGATAGCAATCCTAGTTACAAGATCAGACACTCGACCAGCTTCCTCCAAAAGAGATATCTTATGCAAATCTCAAACTCTCAGAGAGTTGAGTTTAAATGGGTTTTGCATTCCTGCTGTCTTTGAAGTCCTGCGGCAAGTAGCACAGTTTCTAGCTCATGAAAAAGCAGCAGTAAAGTACTAAGGAGATGTATTGATTCACTGTTACCTGCTGCCCACCTTCCATTGCTAAGACTATCAAATTTCTTTGCAAATTAAAGTTGGCTTCTTAGTGTTTGCTAACTGAGATGAATTGGAGCAATCTGAATGGTGGTTTAGGAATAGAAATCTTCTTTTTATGCATTTTTTTAAAGCAGCTCAGGTTTAGTTTGGTCATATGGCAGCTACAACTGGAGGAAGATGTTGTCTTCTTCATTCAATTCCTATGCAACACATCAAATGTAAATGTAAGCAGGAAAGTGTATGAGAAAGGCACTCCTGAGAAAGAGACTTATAATAGCTCAGCTCTCCAGATTTGTGTACATTAGCTGCAGTATTACAGGCCAGACCTTCAGCTGGCATTTCAGCTCCATTAACTTCCAATAGCACTATAACAAATTACACCAGCCGACAATGTGTCCCATGATGTTTAATATCTGATGATAAGAGAAAAGTGGATTAAAGCAAGATCAAAGGCATACAGGCTCCTAACTCTCTATACATTTCCTTGTGAGTTTAGGCTTAAATTTCTTTGTGAGTTTCATCCTGCACTTACTTTAAGCATCATATTCAAAGATGATAAAACACTGTTTATCTGAGACTGGGAGTTAGTATGATCATGCAGTTACACTGTAACAACATGCATTAAATAGTTTCCTACTTACTTTTCAGAAAATAATTCCGCTTTAGGTTGAAACTTAAAATATTTTGTGTTAGCTAATTTATCATCTATAAAAAAAGCACTCAGTATGTTTATATTATACTTAAAGCCATTTTTTTCACACTTGAAAGGTTTATATTTGTATATTCCCCTCAAAGATTATATGTATAAAACTTCAACTATATACAATGTAAAGCTTCAACTATAAACTCCATAAACTTTTAGTATGTCTTTATAACCATTTTTGATGACAAAGCTAGTATCCTTGTACCGATAGGTTTTCTATCAAGCTCCAACTACAAAATTTCACATGCAGGAAGTATTAACACATAAACTCACAAAAACACAGTAGAAATTTACACAGTAAAGTAGTTACAAAGCAAACAAACAGTTTCTCAAGTTTAAATAATGTCTACCATTTCAAAGTACTTTTGTTTCCAGAATTCCAAAAGCAGCCTTTGACACTGAGAAATATACCCTGATCACAGAGTGAAATGATATCCACTACTATCTCAGATTTTCTCCACTGGGGAATTTCAGATTTCCAAAAAAGAACCCATAGAAGTCATTTGATGTCAAGCACAGTTTCTAGCAGGACCAAATTCAAAATGTAGTAATATGACTCAAACGCCTGAAAGTCTTTTTAATGAATTCAAGTACTTTTTTGAAATGATATCCTATATCTCCATGGCTGTTTTATCCTGGATTTTTCGAAGTATAATAAGTGTTTTTACCTTTCTCTAGCCCATTGACCCTCTTCGATGCCCTAACAAGTATAGCAGTCATTTACTCCTGCTCCATTCGGGAATGATCACCAACCCAAAGAACTGGATTGTGAGCTGGGTACACACCAAACTCCTCACGTTTAAGAGCAAAGCCAATGATATGAACAATGAGAAAAAAAACTTTCTCTGCATAGAATGAGAAAGCTGCTGTGCAGTCATCTTGTTCATACTGACCGATAGAAAGATGAAAGCCAAGCAGCTTAGTGGCTCGCATGAAATAAGATCACTTAGATGCGTTTCCTCAACTACATTCTGTTTGCACCATATTACTTACTATATGTCCTATTAATAAGAAAGTGGATTAGAAAAACGGTTTGGGGACTTGTTTCATTATATGGAAGATTATTTCTAACAATTTATGTGCCTAGATTTCAGTACCGTGAATGTGTTTCTACTTTCTCATGCAAGTATTAGGAATAGTCCTGTAAAATCCCTGTTTCATGTTACAGAAAGCCTGGTAGGAGAGGCAGGAGCCAAGGCAGAACCGATGCATTAGCACCGGTAGCATTAGAACCAGTATGTCACATAGCAAAGTGCTAGAACAACATCAGCTTTTGAAAAGAGTGAACAAAATGATGGTAACTGAAATGAGTCAAAAACTGGTTCCAGTTTCTCCTTCTAGATTGTTTCCTCACTAAATTAGTCTTTATCAAAATTGTGTCAGCTAAGAAATGAAAGTAAGCCAAAATATGAATCTTTAAAAATGTTTATTATCGACATTCTAGAGAGAAAGTACACAGGAAAGTATTAATGATTCCGCAATTATAACACAGCTTAATCCCATGAAGGAAAAGAGGTAAACTGACTGAAATCTAAGGTATAACAACAACATTTGGCATAATTCAACCAGTGTTAAGTGTGACACTGAATTCATGAGGATGGAGGGAGGTAGAGGGACAAGAAATTTGAAGCTGCAAAGAATGTTTTCGCTTTTTCTAATTACATCTGGAAGAAATTTGATTTTGAATAATCTGCCTACTCTAACATATGATTTTTAACTATAACACAGTTCTTCACTATGTGACATTGCTTCATGCCATGTTAATACTTTAAGACAGAAAGGCTTAATCCAAGCTTCTTTCTAGGAAATATACAGTAGGCTTGAGGAAAAGTGAAAGTAGATGATATCAGCAATCAGAGGGATTAACAACAATTCTCCTGTGCAAAAACATTAAAAGGTGTTTATATTTAAGAAAGGACTGGGGGGTCATTTGTCTAAATAATGCAACTATGGCAAAAAATTAACTAACAAGTCAATAACACATATTAATCATTTTCTCACTCCCTTATGATTTAAATGCTGATGAGACTAGAATAATAGTTTTCAGATATATTCTTTTTCAGCTGTACTCAACTTTCATTTGAAATCCATGCAGATTTCCCCCCCTTGAATCCTCACTGTTTCAAATAAATCTGCAACAGAACGGCACCCACGCCTAAACTGCCCAGAGATTCATAACTGCTATTATTAACATGAAGTTCTGTATGGTATAATTCATGCATTTATATTGGGGTCAGAAAAGTCACGTATTAGGACACATTTCATATCAGAATGAGAGCAGTTAGTTGAAAACAATTAACAAAAACCCTGTTTTATTGCAGTGTCAATAACAAAATGGAAAATTTATTGGTCTTTTCTAGTCTTATTTTGGCTCCTGTGTTAAGAGTCTCTGAAAATATGGCTTTTTTTATTTAGATGGCCTACATTTCCACAACTATGCTTAGTAAAAGTGATGAGAATGTTCTTGGCATCATATTTCCAAAGGAAAAAAGGAAGCCTGATATTTCAATAAATATCCAAAAAATGTCCTTGGAAAACTGTCAGTTTTGATATATATCACAAGAAGTTTCATATGTCATTATGCTGGAAAGTATTAAATATGAATTTGTAATTCTAAAAAGGACACTAATTTGTCTACAGGCTTCAGCACTGGCTTTCTGTGGCACATATGCAGTATCATAAACTAAATCTCCTCTCAGCAAGACCACTTTTCACAAATGGAGACATTCAAAGCTAATTGCACTTCACAAATGTATTTTTAAAAACATTTCATGATTTGATAAAACATGTCTTCCTCCTTCTGAACTTCTACAATGAGACAGCTTAAGAAATATTCAGTTACATTTTCTTGTAAATAAATCACTGCTCCTCTACAGTTCTACAGTTACCAGCTAGAATATTAAGAACCCAAGATAGCTAACTTTCCAGATATATCAAGTAATTACTAGATACAGATTCAAATTCTCCCAAATCTTAGAGCATTTTACATACAGATCTAAAGGTAAATCTTACATCTCCATTCCTTCTCTAATAATTATAATCATGCAGTTTATACTGCATTAGTCTGATTTTCATAAATCCAGTGGTGGTCTATATAACTGTTCATAGTTAGAATCCATTAAAATAAATTTCACAGAAATAACTGCACTTGAGTCTTTGGCTTTTTTGTCAGCATGAACGATCTTTGTCAAACTAGATCCTAAGGTAGCAGCTGGAGGGAGAAGGAAATATCAGTCCTACTTGGCTTCCTTTAAAACTCCACCGTTAATCATTTTGCAATTTCCAGCTAGCCCCGGTATGTGTTTCCCATTCCTGAACCTTCCTCATAGCCGTGGTGATGGGAAGCATGCACGAAATCCCAACGGGATAGCCAGGAAGCCTCTCTCTCATGTCACTTCCATTCCACCTTGCAGGGTGACAAATGTCTAGTGATATTCTGCATCCTATATGCACAAGCTATGAAAATAAACCCAATGATATTTTTTGCATTACCTAAATAGGGTGAAATCAGAGTCATACTGAGGTTAAGTAGAGTGTGCCATCAATATCAATTAAGTAAGATTCCATCTAAGTAGACAGTGCGACCTCCAAGGAAATTAAAGTAAGATCTAAAAGAGTGCTTCACTAAACCTGAGGGAAGCTACTCATGATTATGAAGTTAAGTACATGTGTAAATGTTTGCAAAATCTATGTCCGCATACTTTATGTGTTTTGCCATTTTAAATAGTCACGTCACTTCTCATTTTCCTGTTATTCAGAATAACCAAGAATGCACAGTCAACATAATGATGTGAACAATTTCCAGGGAGGAGGGCCAAAATCTTTTAGAGCAGAAAAGGCATCTTACAAAACGTCAAATGTTGGTGGTTCTCTCACTTTTCTGTAACTAAAATATGACTAATTCAAAATGTTGTCCAAAATCTGTCATCTGGACTGAGAATATAAGTGGCAGGTTTAAACCCAATGAGGATTAAAACGAGATTTAATAATGGAAACTCTGTCAGATCCTTAACTATAGCAGAGCTTCCAGGCACAGCAATAATACTAGCAACAGTTGTTTGCAGATGTTCTTGTCATTTTAATCATCCAGTTAACAGAATTAGCAATGATCCACAGTTGTCTTTAGTATTCTGTTCGCAAACTGCTACATTATGAAAAGATGAGGGGAGTCATGACAGCTTAATAGAAAAACATTAGCTCTTTTTAAAATTTATCGCTTACGGTATTTAAATGTGGAGTGCTGGTAAAACTATTAAAACCTTTATTTCAGGAACATTTCCCTTATATTTTTTTTACTGTAATTTTTATCTAAAGGCAAGTTAGACTATTTGCCTTCTGTCAGTGTTACTGCCAGATATTCTTGCACAGTAATGCCCCATGTAGCACACAATATTAGCTTATCCATTATATGCATTGCAGCCCTTACCTTTAGTGTTATCAATTACGTATGAAGCACATCTTAAAAGCCCTATCAAGATGTAACTGAGGAATGAAAATAGCCTCCACAGAGAACAGACAAAAATATATTTTTATAAACCCAGATTTTTTTCTTCAGTAGTTCTGTCTATTCTGTGAAGATATCATTACGCCTTGTCTAGATTTATTCTAGCTAGTTTTGCTCTAGATAAGATCAAGTACTAAAGGATTCAGCTGCAGCAGCTATGAAAGGCACACATAAGGTGCCAGCTGAGCAGAGAAAGCTCCAATTATCATGGCTAAATTGCTGTCTGTCCCCAGGCAAGCTGGTTTTAAAACAGAGTTGGCACATTTACACGTGATGGAGTCAAGTCACTAGACTGTAACACAAACACATTAAGGTTGTGCTGTAAATGAACAGAGAGATCATATAGCCTAAGAATTATGGCCATACTTTTATGCTTCAAGACATCTTCTTAAATACTTATTATCATTAAAACACTGCCTGCAGCCCACCGAAGAATCAGACTCCCTCTTGTGTTAAGCACGTTGTAATCACAGAATAGGACTGCGTGCTCCTTGAGGGAGGATTTGACAACGTCTCTGAGTTTGCAGATTATACTAAGCTCGTTTTCATCAGGTGGCAATGACAAGGTGATCCAGAAGGACATCACAAAAATGAGTGGGAAAAGATCATCACCACCAGATGATCTTCACTGTAGATGAATATAAGGTAATACACCCAGGGAAAAGTAAACTAAACCATGCCGGCACAATGCTGAATTTGGAAGTGGCAGTTGCAGTTCAGGAAAGAGATTTTGGATTCATCAGCAGTTCCCTGAAAACATCAGTTCTATATGCAGTGCCAGCCAAAAAAGCCAGCAAATGATCAGGAAGAGTATTGAGAACAAGATAGAAAGCATCATTTTGGTGCCATATATAACTGAAAAGTGCCTATATCCTGAATAGGGTGTGTTGTTCTGGTCTCTGCATCCCAGGAAACCCATAGTGAAGTCAGAGATAAATAAAATGGTAACAGGGGTAGAGCAGCTGCCTTACAAGGAGAATAAAAAGGTTGGGACTCTTCAGTTTGGAGAGGAGTAGTATAAGAGATGATGTGATCAGGGCTTACAAAAATCGTAATGGCAGTGTGTAAGACAAATGCAGAACTATTCACCAAATTCCTCGGTGTGATGCGTGCTGGATGAAAATAATAGGAGATCAATTTCAAACAGATAAAAGAAAGCATTTCTTTACACAGTAAGCAGTGAATTTCTGGAATGTGCTCCCACAGAAGATTGTGAAGGCAGACAGCATCAACACGCTCACAAAGGGATTTTGTGAGCAGCAAATCCATAAAGAAATACTGGAAAGGAGCGGTCAGGGATTTATCTTCTACCATCTCTAACACAACTGCTGTGGATGCCAAGTGCATACATGGAGAATAGACCACAGAAAGTGGTGAGACTCATGTGTTCTTCCTAAATAATCTGTCTTGTTGCCACTACTTTATCCCACTTCTAGAAGCACTGCAATACCAGCAATACCATAGATTATATGGAGCTAGCTCCCAGCACATCTCCCAGCACCAAAAATCTGTCTAATATAAAGTTCCCAAACAAAGGACTATCAGATATTAAACTGATAAGAGCAGACTACAGATTGTTGGATGGATATTTTTGGTATTGTCAAACAAGGTGGAAGCTGCAGCTGCTTAATATCTGTTAACCAGGCCTTTTCTTAAGCTCCCTGTTTTAAGCACCTTATCCTTAGAGTTCCTACCTGACAGCTGTCTAGAGCACATTCTTTCTATTTTCTGTAGTACCCTTCCATTTATATACTTAGGACCTTACTCCCAGTCCCTTGTAGCAGCAGTGTTTAAACTGGTCTCAGGAGGTTGCACCTGCAGCCTTTGATTTGTATCCAGTGCAGAGATCAAAAACAATCAGCTCTTTTTCCTTCAAAAGTCCCCAACCTCTCCTTTGGCCGGTCAGAGGGAGTATAGAAACACAAGTCAAGCAGCAGCTATAGGTTTTTCCTGGTGGAACCATCCTAGTCCTAATTACTTCCCTGTTGGGCTAACTTAGGACCTTCCTCCAGAATGACAAAAATCTTTTCATTTATTGCCCCAGTCTCTTTGGACTATACCCTTATACAGCAATTATCTTTTGGGGAAGCAATTTAGCTGCAGCTGGTAGAGATGATTAGGCTCTTCATTTCCAAACTTGTCTAAGTTAACTTAACATGGGTGCTCCAAGTGGAGCATTTAGGCAAGCGTCCATACCCCAAGCACTGCAAGGAACTCAGAGGAACATGCAGCTACGCCGAAATGCAAGGTGATGCAGGTACTATGCTGTACTTTGTAAGTCAGAGGCTCCTTCTTCCATAGTTTCCAGGAAATTCAGTGGAGTAGGCCAGCTTAGGAGCTGTTTTGTGCGGAAAAAAGATATCCATCTCAACAGAAATTTCCAGCAGAAGCTGGAACTGTCTGAGAAAGCAGAATTGTGCTTATATAGAAGCTAATAACTAATAGATCTTAATTCCTACTGGTATGAGACTTACTGCATTGTGCAGGGACATGCTTTTCCTTTACAAAGCAGTGATTTGTAGCTTCTCACCAAATGGGGTAACCATACTTACGTCAGGCATTGCCTGTCATTAGACCATACTAAAATTATCCAAGTGCACATAGTTAACTGCGGAAATTTGACTTTCATAAGTGTTTGGTCTCAAATTTACAAAGCTGATATATTTAAATTCTGACTATACATCTGCAACATACCACTGGATTGCAGCTTAAACCTTAGAAGGTGAAAATCCTTGACAAGGTGCAGTTGCAGCTGTATGTGCACTGTGCCTATACACAGTGAATTTGATGAGATTTCTCACATGCCAAAAGTTTCCCACATGCTTAAGTCCTTTTTTGAAGGGAAGCCTTAGCCTATTAGAAAAGTCAACTATTTGAAGCATAGAACTTTTGGAAAAAAAAAAACTCTATAATCTCTTTACGTTGTTACACACTTGATCAGATAGAGGATTTATGAAGGAAAAGTGTAGATCCTCCATTACGCTGGGTTTTTTGTGTGATTTTTCTGTGATTTTTGAAAAAAAAAAAAAAAGTGGCAAGAAAAGGGATTCTTTACAGCAGTTCCCGTGCCCTACCAGGACAGCTACAGGCTGATGAGCTAAAATTAACCTGAATGTAGGCAGAAGCTGAATTAGATGGTACACTGCTGCACACATATTTGGCCAATTATAAGAAGTACATTATGTACTTACATCAAATATAATATTTCCCTTTTCCTTTGATACAGCAAGTGAAGCAATCTACCCCTACCTTATTATTTTACAAATATATTCCTAAGGTCACTGTGTCCATCTGTTGAAATAAAACTCCAGAAGAAGAGGCATGTTTTCTAACTGTTCAGTGGCTCATTAATGCATTAGTTAGCTTATATATTTATTATATTATTAGTATATTTCCTAGGCATATGTAAGGGAGAAAATATGTCTTTGACAGCGTATCTGTAGCACAAAGACAGCAGCCAGGCTTCTCATCAGTCAACATTCTTAGTAGCCAGGAAAGCAAGTCCCTTTAAGAAATGCTGGAATAACGACCTCTGCATTGCATTAATTTTAGCCAGCATCTAACACAGAATAAAAAGCAACTCTGCTGTTATGTTCTTTAAGGAGGCTAGCATCCCAGCTAGCTTCTTTATTTTGGGCACACAAATGAAGTGTCCCTGAAGAAAGACTTTTTGTACCTCTAAGTAGTACACACTCATGTCTCAAAGTGGCATAAAAGGATTGTTGCTTTTATTCTGTCATCTGGGAGGTATACTCCATCCCTGAGTGCAGAGGAGTGCAGAGGAGTGCAGCAGGCTTCAGGGAAGCCAAATGTTCACTGCCCTTGGATTTTTTTTTATGAAACTATGAGATTTTCAACCATTCTTCAACTACCTTAACAACGGGAAGAAAACCGTTTTCTCTTACAAATGGGCTTTTTACTCTCCGTTGGCCTATCTATAAATGATTTCACATCATCTCCTTTTGGCTCTCTCTTTGCATTTCTGCCAGTGCCAATATCTTTTCTATCATTGCTGTAGCAATGCCAATACTAAACATTTGAAGAAATCATGATTTTTAATTATTTAATATATTCATGTGATTTCATCAGCTAAGTCTGTATGTTTTATGTTCCCAAGTCTTCAGAATATACTTGGATAACATTTCCAAGCAGTTTTGTGTAACTGTATTGGAGTAAGAATCTCCTGTATACTAGGAAGCCACAAAAATAATGTGAGCACCAGTAACACTGGATCTTCTCAGTTTCGGTTAAAAGAAAAGCACCAAAACATTATGTTCTTTAAAAAGTGAGAGAGATCATATGTTTATAATTTTATCCTATTTCCTAAGCTTCTTTGCTGTCCTAAACTCCTTTCTGACCTGAAGCTAGTAGCATCCACCATAGAAGATGTATATAACTTATTTGAAGATTAGGTTCAGTCTTATCGTCAGTATAATTGTTATAGTTTCTAGAGATCCGAAGTGAGATTCCCACTGTGCTTTGAGACATAAAATAGGTAAATTAATCTTTAAGCTAAAGCATTTACAAATTCAATAGACAAAAAAAGTCAAAAGATGGGAAAAAGAATACTGTTTTGAAGATGAGAAGATGGGGCACGGAATAATTACCAGTAAGCCCAAGTCTTACATCTCTGTAATTGCATTTTTAGCCCCACAGTGCTCTTTTTTAGCAGATGGCCTGGGCCAGGTTCCCCTAAACTTGCCTGGCAACAGAGCTCTTGGCAGAAGAAACATTTATCTCCCTAAAAGAGACATTTCTGAGTATTCACAAATGACTGAGATGCAGTGAGTCCGATGCATACAGAGCCTGACAAGTAGATTGGAATGCTGTCTAAACTTAAGAGGATTTTTAGTTTCCTATGTTCCAATTCTGGTAGGACTTTAAGTAGATTTGACCCCATCCATTATGTGGTTGCAATGAGAGTCTAAATATCACTACTACAGCTTCAATATAAATCAAATCATATCACTTTTCACAAAACAATAAGATAACTGAACAGCAATAGATCTCCAGTCATTTCTTCTTCTCATTCTTCAAATAAACTGTCTCTTAACTTGTTAAAAAAATGAAGAGCCACGTAGCACCTGGGAACTACAGTACTGAACTATTATAACCTTGATTTATAGATTATCCTACTGAAATACTAAAAAAATATTGTAGCAACAGCGTACTTCAGGAACTTCATATACTTCATTAACTACAAACATTAAGTATCTTAACAGTATTACTAGGAGGAAATAAGCTATTGTTGTCCTTTTACAGATATGGAGCTGACACACAGAGAGATGTAGTTACTTGACTGTGTTCAAAAAATCCCACTTTAATAGATAAATTAAGCAAGGCACTGATTCATAGGATTAATTTTAAACATATAATTACTACCATTGAGTTGACATGTGCTTGATCAACAGAGAGCTAAGCTCCTTTTAGTCATTGAGATGGACTCCTCTTTTTTTGGAAAAAAGAGGTATAAGAGAAGTCTAAAATAATCACGCCACTATACAATAGGTATTAAATCTTGGCTTTGCTAATCTCTAATAAAAATATTCATATTTATCCGTATGACATAGCCAAACACTTACAAGTTTTTATTCGCTTTGTTAAAGAAAGCAGTCTTCAATGTGGATTTGCACATCCAAGATTGTATGGTTGAAAGCTGTCCTTTGCTTCTATAATTTCATGTTTTCCTAACTTCCAGCTTTACCTTGGAGTTTCTTAATGCCAAGAATGACAACCTTCAGAGTGAAACTCAGTTAAAACCCTTAAATTTCACCTGCTTGAAACTGGAACCATGATAAATTATAAGTTTCACCTGATTTCAGTGAAAAAACAATAAATTCAAACAAACCAGAAGGTTAGGTTGGATTTCATACTCCCTAAAACATACAAAACCAGAAAACTCTCATAAAGTTCCAGATATGATTATTTCTGCATTCAGTTCTGTTTATGAGGTCTTTACACACTGCACAGGTGAGTCAGTTCTTTCTCCTCAGCATCCTACAGCAACAGATCATATAAAGAGAAAGTAAAATCTTCCCAAAATGATCAAAAAGTGTTCGTGTTTATGCTATAATGATACTAAGTTGCTTAATTTCTTTTTACCTAATTAAGTTTAAAGGTCTATAAAAAAGATAAACATTTTATGGCTACCATAGCAATAATAGCGTTCAACCTGGCAGGTTACTACTATTTCCTGAAAATACAACTATTTTTACTCATCGTCAAATCATTGGCCAGGTCATTTAATTATTAAGAAGACATTTTATTTCACCAGAGTTTATGTGGGAAAAGATTTCCCAGGGCCTTGGCTTAGATCTCGTGAAAATATGAAACGTGCTTTGCACTTTGATTCAAATACAGTCCATGGCTTACAAGACATATCACTGTTTAACAATGAATAATGTGATGGAAAAGATAAAATAATGTTTGTTCTCTGGCCAATATTAGTGAATTAGCAGATAAGGCTGCAGTGATGCAGAAACCCTCTTCAATCTTATAGAAAACTGCAGCTTGATAGAAAAGGATTACATGACACAAACACGTTATCAGACATTTACTTCTGGTTTACCATAAAATGTTTACCCCTCTTGTATGGTAAGAGTTGATCCAATCTGCAGCTAAACAGGAAAAGAAGGCATGAAAACAGTTCCTCTACACTTATACTCAGCATACACATTAAAAACAGACTACCTCTTAAATAGACTAATTTAAGCCAATTAAGGCATTGTTATCTATCATTGTGTGAAGGACACTGTGAAGAGAGGTATCTAGTACACACAACATTTTTAATATCACTTGTGGAAATTCACAAATACAGTAAATCAAATAATTTTAATAAGAAACTATAAAACTACAGAAGACTATTATTTTGGAAAAGAGCATTAATTTCTCAGGTATGGCAGGGAAATGTTGTGTTGTAACCCTCATCCTTCATTTGTAAAGATACCTCTTTCTAATTGATAAAGAAAAAATTATATTTCACGCTTTCTATGCATTTGAAACATTTGTAGTTTAAAACTGCCCTGCCTAATTCAATCACTAACAATTTTATAACAGCTACAGTAAAAGATTCTGTTATTCTCATTATTCTGTTTGCTGATATGAATATGAAAATCAGATAAGATGCATATAAGGTAGTCCCTTGTTCTCCTCTTGCGTTCTTAGATTTAACTGTTGCATCTAATATCTGATGGGGAAGGATGGAGAAAGAAACAGTTACCTAACAGAACAAGGGTAATTTTCAATTGCCAAAAAATCTAAAATGAGGGCCGCTGTGGGAAATAAATTTACTTCCCTGTGTGACGTCCAAAACAATGCAGAAGACAGCCTCTAACCTCATGCTGTCTCCACGAAATAATCACTTGGGTTGCGTAAAGTTGTACACTATCTCTGCTATGTTCCCACAGAAACAGAGAAAATAATGCCAGAAAATAATTCACCTAAAAAAGAGAGGTTTTATTTGAAAAGTACTTATTTGAAAAGATTAACCAGATTTATAGTTAGTCCGATAACACTGATGAAAGTATTTCTTGCCTTTTAAATCCCTTTTATGTATTTGCCTAACTCTCTGAACAGGTACATTTTTTCACAATATTAATAACTGTTGTTATTATTACTCTTAAAGGCAAAGACAGTGATACTTTTACAATGTTATATTGTGATCTCTGATTCCAACATGGCAGAAATACGTCATGAACTTGATCCTGCTCCCATGTTAATCAATGAATTGTAAAACTCCCATTGATTTCAGTGTCCCAGAAAACATAACACAGAAGGAAATTCGAAAGTACATTAAGCACATGTTTAAAGTATCTATCTATACATATTTATGCATATCCATATATAAATAGAGGGAAAAAGCAATAAGGAGTAACTAACAGGTCATCACCCTCTAAAGACGAAGTAACTATAAGAACATTGTCCTATTACAATGTTTAAAAAATTAGTTTTAACCAATTTTAAACGAAACAAAATGATCATGTATTGAACTCAGGAGAAAAGAATTTTTTGGCCAGAACCTATTTTCAATACCAAAATTTGTGCTGGTTACAGAAGCTTTAGAAGGCAACTCAAAGACCACAGATAAATCGAAGAAGATGTTATTGAATTTAACAATACTTGTTACAATAATTTTTTCTTCCTCCTTAGTAGGTAGTATGTTACATGGAAAACTTCTAAACCCAAATCAATCCCTATATTTATGTGAGAAACATTTTCAGCAAATGATTCAGTTCCATATCCAGGCATCTGAACATAGATCTCTACAAAGTAATTGTCTTTGTGTGTTCTAGGCACCTAAACTCCTATTACAACCGTTAGCAATCTAGTTCATGTAGCCACTGCAGTCTAAAAACCTATTCTGCTCACCCTGAAATAGATATCTACAATGGCTCAAATGAATTACCATCTAGATTCTATTTATAACACTGATAACAGCTTAATTTAGTTGCACACCTGCAGGACATTTAGCACCTTTTGAGATGCCCTATAATATCCTCCTTGCACTCCAGCTGCTCATCCAGAAGAGTGCAGTTTCCCACAGGTCTTGTGTCATGCCTGCCAGATCCATGAGGATGTCTCAAATACCCTTAGGTGTCCCAAATGGCATTACATGCTTGGGTGTAGGCAACTAAACTGAGCCTTAGCTCTCAGTTAAGAGTAACGGAAAGCTATATTCCGTGCTTGTATGAAGACCCCTATGCTGTAGACAACTAAATGCGGATGTCTGAATCTGGAGCTGAAACCCACCTTCAATTTTTGATCTCCACAAACTTTTTTGAGGTTGCAGATGCACAACAAGGGTTTATCTGTACTAGCGAATTATTTGTTTTCATTGTTTCAATGAAAACATTCGGTTGTGTACCTGCATGGATTGCCAAAATTCATTATAATGTTAGACAAGGTTAAAAAGACAGCACTAAGCTTTTATCTACCAAAGGATTATGTTCCACACTGAAAAAAATGAAAATGCTGTTCTAAATTAAAGAATAGACTAGGAAAATAAAAACCTAGAATATATTTGAAAGTAATTCCTTTCTTTGCAGTCACTTAAGATTCATCTGAGGTTTAATTTAACTGCAACAGAAAAGTTCCAGCTCATTAGAGACTCAACTCAAAGGTTTTCAGAGTGGACTGTTTTGAGATCTCAAGAAAATAATTCAACTGCAATTGCTTGTAAATTATGTCTCAGAAATGATATTGAAACCTAACTTGGAGATGCAGCAATTAACTTCCCACCAACAAGACCATTTGCCATAGAGACACTCCTGCACCATTCTGTGCGGTGTCTCTGTGAAAGACATATTCTCCTTTCTCTCTCGAGCTTGTCTTTTTTTTTTTTCCTTTTTTTTTTCCAAACGTGTGGTCTTTATTCTGAGAAGACTGCAGATTTTTAATTTATAGCAGAGAAGCCACCATCACCCAAGCCCCCTTCTCCAGTTACCTGGAATTGGATTGCTCAGCATTCCCAAAGATTGTAATTGGTTCGGCTTTCTCACTTATCCATAACAAGTTTTTTGAATTTCACTTCTTATAGGAATTACTCACTGTAAATGTATTTTATCAGATCCCTGCCCTTTTGTTCTCATTAACTCTTCATGTGATTATAAGTGTGAGATTAATAATAAACATGGCAAATTTGACATGAAAAGTGCTTTTTCCACATTACTTCCCTACATAATTTATCAGTTTGGGGGTTCTTGGTTCCATCATATTACTCACATAGTAAAAGGAGAGAATGCTGTTAAATACCACTGTGGTTCAAGATTGCTCACTAGTTAAGTGTTAATCTATCACATTATTTTAAATGACTGTAATTTCAAATTTTATGGTTACACACCAAAATTAATGTTGTTAAAGAGCACAGCTAAAACTAAGTGCATATTTGAATCTATATTTGCAACAATATTTTAATGAATAGCATTAATCCAAAAAGATTTACCTTTCTGATGAAACACTTTGATGAACATGATTTAAATAGCATTTTTTATTATATAGGAAAAGGAAAATTCTTAAGAAAGTATTTAATTCAATCACAGACACTTTGATCCTCCTGAATAATAATTGAGATTCCATTTTGAATGTGGTACTTGGCTCACAAACATTCACAATGGCTTTCAGATGAAAGCCATTCACAAATGATTGACACATGGTATCACAAATACACACACTCACAAAATGCATTCTTTCTCAAACCGAGCAGAATGCAACCCCCGGCCACAAAACACTGAACCTTTATCTTGGTGGCGTTCAGGAGGATCAAATTAGGATAGGAAAAAGATATAGAGACAGCATGATTCACACATGTTATCAATCAGGTTAAACAAAAAGGAGAATCAAATCAGAATATAAGATCAGCCCCAAGGGGTTAGAGCAGATAGGTTCCCAAAAAGGATGCTTCAAAAAGTCTGATAGCATCCAGGCTCAAGAAAACATTGGCAATGTGTATTGATCAAAGTAATTTTTTTGTATTGTGTTCTTCTGCTTTGAGCATAGAAAGTGAAATATTTTTACACTTGTTGACCCTGACTGGATGCTGATATCCTTATTTGCCTGTGAAATACAGACCCACACTCTGAAAGAGTTCTCCTATCAGTGCTGGGATTCACAGAGGAAAAGTGTGACTTAAGGTGAGTGTGGGTGTTACAACCCCGTCTACAATTCTCATTAACTTCTTGTTCTCTTGTAATTTTGTATTTTGAAAGAAAACCCCACAAGCATATGTTTCCCTCAAGTTATTCTGGAATAGTATATTCCCAACCCAGAAGGGGGGAAAAAGTTAAAATAGTCCTATAAAGAAGAAGTTATTCAAAATAGAATTTTAAAATAATATGATTGTGCACCATAAAATAAAAGAAATACAGGCAGAAGGGGAGGGTCCTTTTTAATATTTTTCCGTAATGCTGATACGTAGTGGACTTTAACAAGCAGCAGGTGTTTTCTTATCTTTCCAGGATAATCAACAAATTACTTCCATTATGTATCGGTCAGTTTTGCCATCACTCTTTCAGTGTCTGTTATTTTATGCATGTGGGGGTCTTTAGTATAGTTTAGTCTCCTGACAGCTGTTACAACCTCTTCTCATCACCTGTACTTTAGCAATTTTCAAAAACATGGAAGTCAGATTTTTTATTTAAATGTGTTTCCCTTTAGGACGGTAATTTTTTTTTCCTAGGAAGATCAGAAATTTTATTAACAAGTGTAGTGTATCTGGACTTTAGATAATCTGCTGAGGGTTGTGTTTTTGTTTTCTGGTGCACATTTTTTAAGCTACAGAATTCTTATGACATGCTAAATAAAGGTGTCATGTTTCCTCTAGCAAAAGGGGCACACTTTAATATTACACTTTAAAATCTGCTCAAACAATACTTTGAGAGGAGAAGAAAAGGGACATGACTGGGAAAAGTAGAGGTTTCAAAACCCTAGATCCACCTTCATTACAAAACAGTTTGCTTGCTATTTCTATTTTTTTTTTAAAACAAATAGGGCCCTGACCCTTTAAGAACACCAAAGTCATAGACTTCTACCCCCATGTGAGTGCATCACAGAAGTACAAAGACCACATTAGCTATGCTCTCTTAAGATACAGACAAGCTGACAATTTACCTGACTAAAGATAAGAAGACTTAACAAAATGCATAAACTTTTTCTTCCAGTTGTGCATGTCCTACACGTAATGAATAAAAACACATAGGTAAGTACATGAGTGTTACACTAACCTTTAATTTAGTTTTGGATTCTTCTAATTCTAAAATAAGATGTAGCATGGAAATTTTAAGTGTGTATGTGTGTGTGTAAGGGGGACACCTGGCTTCTTTTTCAGGATGCAGAGTAGAGAAAACATCGTTCAGCCTTCCTATGAGAAATTGCTTACTTTCAGGTTTTTACAGGGGTCATAATGCTGCTTGCTACTCAGCAACATCACTATTTACACCAAAATGAAACCTGACTTGACAAAGCTTTGGGAAAGAGGTGGCTGCAGATCTATGCCCTGAGTATTTTGCTGTTAAAATAAGGATCAGCTATTTCATTAATAGATGATGGGAGCCTAGACTGTTGCAAAGCCACTTTTTCCTTTAGAGTATTCTCTTGGCTTCAATAGAGCTATATCAAAAAGAAAATAATCTGGCTTAAGCAGAAATTTTAAAAATGTATATAAGCAGTTCAGTCATGCATAGGTTTCTCTTCTGGAACACGTGATTGTACAACAGCTATCTATCTTTGGAAAAGTAATAGAGTTTTAAATGTTAATGGTCAGCAAATAATTCTTCTAAATTTTGTATTTTGAGATGAGTCATTATGCAATAGATTCTGCAAAATGTGTACTCTGGCCCAAAACATAACTACTTATTGAAGAGATACACTATGAGGTTAATTACAATGAGACGAATTGGCTTTTCATTGAATAAAAAAATCTCGTAACATATATTTGATCTCTCTTATCTCATTTTCTTTCTCTTTCACAGGAAAAAATAAATCACTGTTTCAGAAGGGTTATTTATTTTTTGTGGTGTCTTTTTTTTTTCCTACAGATTACTATACAATCCTATTTTTAACGATGAAGTTGTTTTATTTCATGGATTGTGTGTAGAACTTTTGACTAGTTATATCCATACTTTTAATTAAAAATGACTGACTATGTCATACTGGACCACTGCAGAAAAGGAGAAATATTTTCACAATGTTCATACCTTTTAAAAAATATTAACATTCAAATTTCACTTTCCAGCAACTCTTTCTGTTCCTTGAAACTAGTATATCATAAGCAGAAATCTATTAATTAGTCTAAATAACTCTAAGATAAACTACAGCACATGGGTGGTAAGGTTAGACTGAACATCTCACTAAACAATCCTAATGCTAAGCATTTGTCCCTACAACAGTTTATATCTAATAATAAAGTCTACATCGTTCACATATTTGGTTTACAGGATCTGCAGCTGTATTTCACTTAAAGGGGAAAATGGCTGAGTGCATGTTGCTTGGGTAGCTGAAGGGTTATACCTGTTACTGCGAATAAGTTTCTATCTGTTTTTGCTGAAGCCATAATGTGTGCCATTAAATTAAATAATGATGAAATCTAAAACTGGAAATAGTTTTGATGTATGTGGGATTATAAATACACAATATCTGATTGTTATTTTAAGTTTTACTGGTTACAGCATATTTATGGCTGTTACAAAGAAATGGTATCAATAAAAGCAACCTGCAAGAACTAAGGAGACTTCTATGAACATGCAGAGTTGTTCTAAAACAAGAAGAAAACAGCAAGCTGCAATCACAGGGGTTTTTTTTGTTTTTTGTTTTTTTTTTTTTTAAATCAGTAGTAACATCCCCAGAGCTGGTGTTTACTCAGTGTCAAATACAACAGCTATTAATGAAGGAGATTTACATTTGCAATTAGAAGATCTACATCTGCTCAGTTTTTCAACAAATATAGATAGCATGGAAGTGGCTGTAAAGTTATAACAAATTCTTTTAAGCAATGAGCGCCTATGCTGGTATGTGCAGATCAACAACTCTTCAACTGGAAGAAAAGCAACATTTTATCTTCCTCCTCCAGTCCATTTTGATTTCACCCTGCCACCTTCTAAGTTTTCACTATTCCTTCCTTTGAGACTATCAATTCTAGCTCTTTTCTTCTTTTTTTTTCCAGTTTTGAACACCTCTCTGACTCCATTACCCATACCATGTGTTGTCACCGCTCCCTACAAGGTCTGAGATGAACCCGATCAAGTTCTCTCTACCATTTTGACTGCAGAAAATGTAACAAGGACTGTTCATTTATCAGGGCACCAGCCTGCTCCAGCATGGATTTTCTAAAGGTATCTCAAGATGACAGGACAAATGCACTTTTCTGGGTGTCCTGTCATCCTGGTCCAGCGGATGCCTAGACTGAAGGAAGTGTGGAAGGACACCACAGCTCCTTCCCAGCCCTCGTGCTGGCATTTCCTTCCTACACGCAGCAGGGTGAAAGAGCAGTGAGAGCACAGAGCTGCACGCTTGCCTCTACCAAGGCAGGCATGAGGGGCACTCAGGAAAGGCAGTTCTTTCTAGATTTCTGCAGATCCTCTGGTACAGATCTGGCCTTGCTCCTAACTGACTTTGAAGTTCATGTTTGATTCCCGAAAGTCATTTCAAGTCCGTTGGATCTTAATTTGAAAAGACACTTTAAAACATACAGTGGGAAAAAAAAAAAAAAGCTAGGGATACACAAGTGTTATATTTAGATTGAATTATAAATACACTCATTTCAGACTTAACCTTTGAAAATATATATTTGAGTTTTGCAAGTGATATCCACATTTTTAAAATCACTTTGAATTCATCTTAATTTATTACAAAAATAGCTTCACACATTTGTGTGTGCATTCCTGAGGGGAAAAAGCACTGAGGCATTTATGCTTTAGTGTATATTTGCTGGTAATTTATCGGAATACAATTTGCCACTGGCAACTTCTTTCTATTAGTGAGTCTTAGACAAGTAATCAGTAGAGTTACTTTTTAGATACACATAATTTTTTTTATTCCAATGCCTTTAAATCTTTAAAAAAGGCAAGAAATAGTTTCCTACCTTTCATATTTTTCAAATGGAAGATTTTCTCCAAAGCTGGTAGGTACGGGAGCATCCAAGTTTTGGATATTTGTCATCCTGAGGGCGTGAAACTTGTAAGTAGCTGTCTTCACAGTCAACCTTCAGCATTTGGCTTCAATAAATAAATATACAAATAAATAAAAGGACTGACTGAATTATGCAAAAAGCTCAAATCATGGAAATACCTTTTTTTTAATGCTTATTTCTAATTTATGATTCTAAAAGTTCCTGAGAAGGGTCAGCATGTGTTACACTGTGTATCTCTCTCATGTGCTTTACAGCTTTGTGTGTCCTTAACACAGCAATGATTTTCCTGCCACCATCAAACTTCACCAGGTTTTCAGACCTCTCGCTTCATTTCTCAGGGCACAAGCTTCTTCTTTCAGTAAATTTCACTTGCAACAGGATGGAGTCATGTTAATGTTAATAGATACTCATTTTTTTTAAATTTATTTAAATAAATAATGTACATAGCTATTTGACTGAAGTTCTAAACAATTTCTAACACTGAAATATTTTTTCCCAATATCCTGCAGATCAGTCAAAAATCCTGCAAGCCGGCAGCTCACCTTCACTCTCTAGAAACATAGGACAAAGACGTCTTAGGCCCTAAGCTGCTTTTAGGGAAACAATTAGAGTCAAGAACATGCTTTGGAGATGGTAAAGAGAGATATCAATGGAAAACAATTATAATTCATATTTTTCTAAATATTAACATATTTAAAATATTTTAAAATGCAAGATAATTATTTTCTTTCTAAGGAACCCTTTCTTTCCTTCTTTTGCTGAAACAAAAACAAGATTGGTCTTATAATTTATAACCATGCTGGATCATTAGGCAAAACAACTGCCATGATGAATTCTTTCAGTCATTTGAGTAGTCCCAGGTTACCTCTAGCAGCTAAATGAGCAGATGTTTTTAAACATCTACTACTACTTTTTTTTTTCCTGAATATTAAGCATCTGGTTACAGACAGATTTGAGGCATTAATACATTGCCGATGACACAGCTCTAGATGGTCTAGACAATCATCTAGAACATATTCAGATGAGATGTATCTCTTACATATGCTTGCGAAGGTTAAAATCTTTGCCTGTGAAGGCTGAAATTCTGCAGTTCCCTAGTTATATATTCACCTGTTTATTGAAACAGGGACACAACAATCAGCAGTTCTTAAATAGACTACTTTTCAAAGCTATAAAATGTTTGAAGGCCAAATTCATGATCGGTGTTATTTCTTTTTTTTTCTTTTTCTTTTCCCCCACAGAATTATTTTAGATCAAATTTGGCCTAGTAAGAAGTTGTACTTAGGTGTTATACTGCGTGGAGCGTATGGTCACCTAAAAATCCATTTGTATTCTACTGAACGCTAACTCTCAAGTAAAAACTGTCTCTTGAAACAAAAGGAGTAAAATTCATCAGTATTAAAGATTAATTAGAGATTCACTAAAGATTCATGAAAGATTGAAGCCGTTCATTATAAACTGATTTTTGCTGTGCCAAGTGGTACTATTAGAGTATTCTGTTGGAACAGAATGGCTGAATTAGGCTCAGTCCCTTTGTATTCTTATGGTAGGCTAAGAATACATGGCTTCTCCAGCCATGAAATTATAAGGCCTCGTAAGACATGAATAATAGGTATGTTCTATTTTTGCACAAATATTTCTGGCTGAAAAAAGGTTTTTTTCTCAGTGTGAGTTGACTCAGTGCAAATAAGTTGTACTCTGCTAAGATCTAAGTATATGCAGTCCTCGTGACTTAATCCTGTGTTTGACTAGTATTTTTTTAATGTGTATTATCTATTAAAATAACTGACACTTAGTTCATTCCTCAAGGGCTCAGTATAACAGGACATACAGACTACAAGTGAAAAAGGCTCAGGCTGAGGACCTGGTATATATCCCTTTCCTCCAGCTCCCATGCAAGGAACTGTAAATATCCAAGAATGCACATGAGATCAAAAATCAACTGGGCAGGCCAGGAAGAGCCTTGAGGCAAAGCAAGAGTTGTAGCATCTCGTTACCTATCTCTCAGGAAAACAGTAGTGTTTTCTTCTCATTTACACTTCAATCTCTTTCCAAAACCTAAAGAGACTTGAGCTCTTGGATCCAGCTGCAATCATGAAGCAAGAATATTTCTACTGACACTCTTCTGGCAGGGAGTAAAAGAGGCCTTGAGGAAGAAAAGGACCATCACTGGGATGCCCCTAGCCAGCTTTCAGAATTCAGAGTTCTTGGTGGCAGGCACTGAAACTTATCTAGCAGGGCAAACCTTTTGCCTTTTGAAGGAATGAAATGGAGAAAAACTTCCCAAGAGGAAATTTGAAGGGATAATTTCAGCTTTGTGTTGTTCTCTGTTTTTCCTTGAAATACAGAAGATCTGGCTGGATACCTCAAACCTGAAAGAAGATACTCACTGAAGTCATTGTTTTCCCCTAACCATAAGGGTGAATTCTAGTGGTGCTTGATACATTTCAAGCTATACAATTATAGCAATAAAGCATCCAACCTTGTTAAATCTGTTAGCTCCTCCAAAGTGTTGCTGAGCTCTTCTAAGAAGATAAGTGCAGTTAGTGATTTCAGATACATTCATTATATTTAGAAATTACAGAAATTGCACAATTCTAATTGATTGTAAAACAGGAAAAAATGCAGAAATTATTTAATAAGACTATACATTTAGCTGCTTACAATCTTCCACTGCATATCTAATTTGCTGAAATGCTGAGAAGACTGGCACTAAATGACACAGCACAGACAGAATTAATATTGCAAAACAGATTTTCAGCAAGCTTTGGTTTTTTCTGAATAATCAAGAAATAACAACTGATAGGCAGATTTTTGTATAGCAGAATCCCAATTGTGCATGAAAATAACTCTTTTATGTACATTTTATTCAATTAAATTGTTATATACTGAAGGACAGACGAATCATCTCCTAGCTGCTTGTTGTTCAGCATCATTTATTTGGTTATACTACAAGTCACGTGTCAGACAATAAACATATGAAGAACATTCATGTTCTAACATTTCTGCAAGAGTTGCTTTAGATTTTCATCCTGACAAAATCCAGTGGATTTACCTGGACTGGTTCCACCAGCTGTTTTGGATTTGTCTGATCTTAAGCTAGTTCAAGAGCTAGACAAGTTAGCCTTTAATCTGCTTCACATCATCATAGTCCATTCACTTGTAAGTACAGAAAATCCCAAAGGAGGTTGTCATCAGTCTAAAGATCTCAGGGAAAGAGATGAATGGAATATGACAGGAATATGGAATGCAATGTGGAACACCCTGGCTTATAAGAAAGAATCAAAATTCTTGCCCCCAAAAATTCTTCTGTAACCAGAAACCCTGTAATGTGAGCCAAAGAACACCCATTCCTTGTTTTGTGCCTTATTAGTCTTAATGGGATATAGAGGCTCTCTGGAGCAAATAAAAGGGAGACAAATCCAGCCCAACAGCCAGACCGCTACATTGACTCCCTCTACTGAAAGAACATAACTTAAAATAAGAGTGTTTCTATCAGGCTATCTAAAGCAACAGTTCTTTAACAAGTGATAATATCCTTCCGAATTCTAGTAATATACGAGTCACTCTTTCAAGATGGTTTATCAACAATCCAACAGTGCCATCTATCAGATTTCATTAAAATTATATTTTTCCTTATGGGAACACAAATGTACCTGTCATTCTCTAATACTAAACACTTGCAAGGTTTAAATTAAAGAAAATATGCAAAAAAAAAAAGAAACGTTCATTTGTATGCTAAATTCATGCACGTAGAGCTCTAGCTAATCACAAAGGTACAACACATTTTACACACAGTACAAGGATAAAGGTATTCTTTGCTGTTCTATCAGGAAGTCAAAAACAAAAAGCAGACTGCCTTTGCTTTTAAAAAACTTTTACTTCTATTTATTAGGGAGCATCAGTTAAAGTCTTTTTCAGCAAATGGGTTATCTTCTCTTGTTCTAGTGACATCAGTTGATTGCCAAATGGTCATTTGGATTAAAAAGTTTGAAATTCTCTCTGAAACTTGCAATCTAGCAGCAGAAGGTACTGACTCAAATAGGAGTAAAAATAAAGTCTATAACACTTGATATAATAAAGAAAGAGGTAGCTCCATAAACAAAATATTTTTTTAAACTTAATTTCTGAAAAAAATTACCATTAGCAACAAGTGCATCTTCTCTTATCCTGAAAAGCTGAAGTCAGCTAACACAGTGGAGTGCAATTAGAACTTCAGAAGTAGGATACACCTACATCTTACCTGACTTTCAGTTCAACATGTAAATCTAAGTTTCTTTTCCTTAAATGAATAAAACAATACTGTGGAAATGTAACGTAATTTAAAAAAAGGAAATGTAATAAGTGCAGCTGATTCAGAGGATAGGCGATACTCCCAACACAGTAAGGAGAAGATGTCACCTGTGCACGTTAATAAACAATCTTGCTTCCTCTTAAAATACATCAAGGAGCAATGCAGTGCTACTTTTCAGAAGTCAAGTGAAACCACTTTCTGTTAACCCATACTCACAGCTGCCCCCTTGTCAAAAGTAGTAAGCACACGGTTATAATATGGTAAAAATCACCTCTTTGCAGTTAGCTCTGTTCGCTACCATGCAAGGGTGGTCCTATCCCCAGGAGAGTAAGCATTATGGAGCTATAGATAGATATGCAGATGTAGTTGATTTTGTGATGGAGTGGAACCAAAAATTAGATGTTTCTGGTCTTGAATTTACGTAATGAGCTTTATTTCAGTCCATAGCTATAGTGAAAAGACCTATAACTGGATCCCAGTGAGCAAACCAGATTAAAAACTATTTGACAAGTTCTATAAAATTCATTAAATAAATTATTCAGTAATATTTTTCTTCCTTTTGCCAAATTTATAGAGATAGCAGAACGATTAGTAAATTATTCAGAGATAGATTAATCTCTCTTCCAGTTCATTGGCATTAAAACACTCTAAATTGTATGCAAAATACTATATTCATCAGCAAAATATCCAAAATTATTCGCAAATTAAGCCAACAGCTGAAATTTATGATCAATCACACATATGTTTAAATTGACACTGTTATAAAGCAGACCCTGCAACTCAAAACGTAAAAAAGGATTTAAACAGAAATGCATCTTTTACAATGGGTAGAAAAATTAATTCTGTCATTAACTATTAAATAACTACTTCTTCTGTTCTTTGCTGGACAACCTCAGTAGAAAGATCTACTTGAATAGTCTACTGGCTAGCTTTGACTTAGATACCAATTTTGGTGTGTAAGTCTTGCCCAGCTAATACTGGGCAAGATTAATTTTGTCTGATACTTTGGAATCAGTGTGCTGCACAGATTCACGGTTTAATCAATAGTCTACATTACAAATAATCCAATAGCATCTTAAAAATGCATATAAAGTGGGATTTTCAAAAGCCCATAGTACTGGCCTATCTCTGCCCTCATTAAAGTCAATGGGAGTTTTATCACTGACTTATGGGAGCAGTAAAGAAGCAGAAAGGGGATACTTGGAAAGCTTCTGATGTAGCAAATTTGGCAATATCAGCTCAGGACTGAGCGCTCTAAAAAAAGTCTTACCCTCTGTCATAAATCTGCTAACTTAAATCCACTCTTAGCTATTGCCATGAATTCCCAAAATATGAAAGAGTTGCGTAGATAAAACTGATCTGGATCCATATGTTTACTTTGAATAGTTTTAGACTGATATAGGAGAAATTAGAAAGCAGGTTTTTCCTTATTACTATCTCTAGACAAGAAATTAAATTTGTTAGAAGTCTTAAAATGTCCCTCAAAATTTGATTCCATTATTTTAATTGATATTAAAGCTTGGGTTTCGTAGGCTAAATCCAGGCAACACTAGTATGCATTAATGCTCATTTAGCATCACCATGAGCCTGTATTCAGAACAGAAAGGACTATACCAATTGCTGCTTGTGCAGTTTACTTCTCCCAGGGGCAAGACTAATGTATTTGAGATGAAGGACAGTGAGGTCACAGACAATATTATTAAACCCCAACAATATGTTTTAATCAGAAATATTTTCTGTTACAGCTGGAAACGTTCATGAATTCTACAATATATTTTTATCCTTTCTACCATATTCTAGCATTTGAAATGCTTTATCATCGTGAACATGAATTTTGACATCCTTAGGGAGACCACAATTTGGGTCATTCAAATGCTGCCTTTACAATTCCTCTATTCAGACTCAGCATAATAGACATGTAGCCAGCTACAATCTATAACCAGAGATTGACCTTCTGTGTTAGTGCATCTGCAGCAAAGGAAACAGAATTCTGCAGTAGCATTTGATAAAAACAGTGTACTGTTTTAAATGGTCTGAAGGAAAAATTTCTCCACAAATGCTAATATAGATAGGCAACAACTACAATTCTAGCACAGTGCCGCAGTCCCCTGTTTATAACCAAACACATTGACATTCAGTAAACAGTTATGCATCAAATTTCATCTCCCTGTAGGGAAAAATTTAAACTTACTTTATTATTCCTTTGGAATATTTTAAATGAGAAAAAAATGAAGATAAAGTGCAGTTGACCCTAGGCATTATAAATGCCATTAAGGCTCTCGCTCTGCTAGGCCCATCTGTTGCTTTTCAGGCCAGCTATTCATTAACCTTATTAGCACAGCCCCTATAGCCTTGGATTGACATTTCCCTGGTTAATATGGAAAACCCGTTTCCTAGCAGACACGGAAAGGTTGATTAAAGAATTCGTATGAATCGTCTAATAGATGCGGTAGGATAGAGCAGCAACTGGTCTGCGATCTGCCAGATCCAATGTGAAATTCCGTTCTTTGGGCTTCGAGTGCACTACGGTGTTCTTCTACATTAAAATGCAGCTTTGCACAGCTACTCTCCTAATCAAATCAGCAGAAAATCAGTCTTCTTGGCATCAGTAATAATCTCTATCTGTTGCAGCAATATAAATCCTACTGCTATACTATCAGATTTTGTACCAGATTTACTGATGAGCTGAAAAAACAACAGCAAATGTATTCATTCAGCTGATATACCCAGCAGCTTAAAATGATGTGAATATATAAACTGTTTATCAAATTTAAGCCATTTATATGAAGTCACAGTAAGGTGAATGGTTTGGTTTTTAATCCCAGTGCTTCCTCATGCTGAGCATTCATGCAATTTTTTACTTCCATGAAGAGTATTGTGAGGAGTTTAATTTGAGGAATGAGTTTAGAAGGAAATGTTTTTCTGTTTCCATTTTAGGCTAGGTATTGCAGGCATAAACATAATTCCAGATATTTCTAAAGTCGCACACACCAAATAAGTGTTTCAGAAAGCAAACAATATGAATTCCCTCCATGCAGTAAGTTTGGTGGCAACAGCTGACAGCATTTCACATAACAAAAAGGAATGATCAAGTCTTTTTTGTCAAGAGGTTGTTTGCAATTATTTCTGAAAAGCCTAGGAGTAAAAGTAAATGAACTAATGGGTTAAACTAAATAAGAAAAGTTCAGTAGCCTTTCTCAGCATCGCTTTGGCATTTCTGGTACTTCTGGTATCAGTGGCAATATAAGGTAATTTGAAGATAATTTTTTCCCATAAGTAGAATGTCAGGATAATTTATAGAGGTGCCCTATTCTCTCTGACTGGTTTATTTAGTTAGAAGGCAGCCTTTTAGGATTTTAAGGCTAAAATTAAGATTGTCCTTCCTAAAAACACCCAGCTCAGCAATTCAGCAATGTAATTAGTTAAAAATAAGATCTGACCTACAGAAATGACTACAGTTACTGTAGGTAGAGTGTACTGGAAAGCATACCGCTGCACTATTTCTCTCAGGAGAGAGTCATCCACTATTCTACTTCTGTTAATCATTCTGTGTCTCTTCTTGTGAAGTCGTCTGTCTTTGCACTACCTGTCCTAAGCCTGTGTAACACACAGCTGCTCTTTTCTTGTTTGAATCCTTTTCAACCATCTCTTGCAAGTCAGCATTACTTGATATGAAAAAATAAAAGAATAATATATGGTATAGAATAAATGGTATAGATATCATCCCAAGCCCAGTGACATCACTGGAAAGATTTGCAGAAGCTTCCGCTGGTTTTGGAGTACAAGTTCACTGAAAGTTTTGCATGAGGGCAGGCATTGCTGATAATGTTGCCTGTGCACGCTTCCTCCTGCTGCCATCACTGCTACACCGTCTCTCAGCCTGGACACTGCCCTGTGTACAAACGCATCTAAGGACCAAGCCTGCATCTTTATTCTCTTAAGGAAAAGTTGATATTCCCAAGTGTTAAGTAATCAAAATGTTAACTCAAAAGAGCTGTTTTAAAATGCTGCTTTAACAAATAAGGACAAGCAATCTCTCTTGGAATTTCTAATATTAATGAGTAAATTTTAAAGACCCAATTCAAGTCTGGTAAGCACTTGAAAGATCGGATGCCTATCTGAAAGTTATTGGCTAAAAAAATCCAAATGATTTTTATCTGCGCAGTTTAGCTGGTGGTTTTAGGGAAAGAACCTCTCTTTCGAGGCATGCCTACTAGATACGACTGAGGAAATGCAAAGGTAAATGTTAAGCTTAAAGTCAGCAAAAAGAAAAAGGAGAAAAATAATAGAATTTCTTTAGCTCTCAGAAACAAGTTTACTTCAGATTTGTTTCAAGAGATGGGTTAAGAAATGGATTGGCTCTTATTTTATTTACCATTTTTAGTTGTTAATAATTATTAAAGAAAAAAAAAAACACTACAGTACTTTAAAACATTTCGTTAGCATTTTAGTGAGACACACAGAGAGAGGTAAAAAAGCCAGAAACTGCCTGTCTGCTCATCTTCCTTCTCCCTCTGCAAAATGCCAAGTTGCAAGCTGGAACTCTATAATAGAATAACTCTCCCACTCTCAGCGCAACAAATGCTTTTGCAAGTCCTCAGACTTCTGCAGAAGCAAGGCTGGAGATAACTACACCAGCTCCCTCTTCCTGGTAGAAGAGCGTGTTATCCAGCAATCATGAAGAAGCCTTTACAGGAAATTTCACGTAGAAATATAAGGTACCGAAAAGAGAAGTTTCACACCTAGGAAGCTTCTGTCTTTTCCTAAGGGTAATTATTTCTTTTTTCCTACGTATTTACCTCTTCCAGTTTATGCTTATAACAGCACGTTTACTAGTGTGCTGGCATGAAGCTTGTGTTTCTCCTTAACTTGCATAATGCTACCGCAGAATATAGTTCCTAACTGAAATGCAGATTCCTTTAAAAAAGCCCTGTATATGCAGAATAAAAGTCACTGTCCCTTATCCTTTATAACTGAACAAAGGTAAAATACAGCAAGTGTGGGGAAAAAGACATTTTTAATCCCATTATTTAGATAGTTTTTTTTCTCGTTCTTCTGCAGTCCTTTGTTCTCCAGCAGAGTGAGGCCAAGCACAAAATACCAGCCAAGTAATTCTTGTTAATGCTGTTAAGATTTACCTACATGAGTATTAGAGGAGAATGTTGCATAATTTTTTTCTAGACAATTAGAAGAATAGATAGTCTTTTTTTTCTTCCAATAAATAAAAAGAAAACCCCAGACATCATGACTCAGTTTCAAAACAATCGTTCACAGAGTTTTAACTCTGCCAAAAAGAGTACTAGAATGTAAATATTCTCTTTGGTGCAATGGAAGTTTGTCTTATATCCAGGAGAATTTAATGCACATTTCTTAAATAATCTATTTGAATGCATATTACTCAAATAACAAAGACACTCTTTCCGTCTAGAAAAAGAAGAGGGCATGTCTCTCAATCTTATAGTAATTGAAGAGATGGACTGTCAAGGTTTCAAATGTGCAGGGAGCAGGTGAGTTTATACTGCTGATAGCAAAAAAAGCAAACCAATACCAACTGCAAAGCCTTTCTCGTGAGCTAAGTTATGTAAATTGAAGAATGCCCTTACTGTCAGCAGGTATATTATTGCGAAGAAGACAGACAACTGTGTTAATCTCCCTTCTGCTTAATCCCTGTCTCTCCACAAATCATCATGTCGACAGTTTAAACAGATTTAGATGTGACCGAAATCAAGAAAAGGAGATAGTCTCGGGATGCTGAGGCTGACGCGGGCCTCCAAGAGGTAATTTTGTTTGTGGTACAGAGAGAGAGCGCAGGAGAGAGAGTAAATCTAACAAATCTAACAAAGCAGCCCTCTGGCCCAGCCCTGAGGATCAAATCCAATTCTACCAAGATACACATTAAGCCCTGTCTATCACAGCTCTGCCCTTGAAAAGACAAATAATGATGAGATTCACCTCATTCTGCTTGTCTCTGGAGAGAAGAGACAGAAGACATTTAAGGAACCTGAACTATTGCTCATTTTGAATACCTTTTATTATTTAATTCTTATTATCTTAGAGTGGGAGTAAAAAAACCCAGTTAACTCTGTTAGTCCTTTTAACCACTTGCTGTCCCTTAAGTAACAAGAAATAATCACTAGAATAATAGAAGTGAATAGAATAGAACTGAGAGTGCTGTGGTCAGTAGAACAACGTCTTATGCATTATGCATCTTCAGCAAATTATTTATTGCAAACTACAGCTTTGTATTTCTCCTTTTAGACAAGAAGGACCAATTTCTACTTAATGTTGTGCTGAAAAACATTGTGGAAAATGTTCTGTCAGACTAGTTGGAATTGGGAAAAGCCCCAGTGCAACTGTGAATATTTAATTTACTCATTTTCTGATAGTATAAAAGTTAGATTCACTCATTATCTGTCTGTGTTTGGACTCTGTCAAAATCAGTCCTTTAGCACTATTTTTTGCACTTAATAGTCAAGTTTTAGATGAAAGAGATTATTTTTCAATAAGGATTACTAACATGCCACTCTTGAAGTTTTTACAACAGAAATTCTAACGTTTAATCATTTTAGCTTTAATTCTTATCTAACTAAATTAGCATTTGCCAGGCTACACCTAAAATAACAAAAATAGTCTTTGAAATAATCTTCAATACAAAGAAAATTATAATTACTTAGGTGGTCTGCATGATCACAGCTTGCAATTCTGTTTTAGAAGAAAAACAGGAAATGAATTAGTTAATGTTAGTGATACACTTTAAAGATGAAAAGCCCTCTGAAAGTGCTAAGAATTATTACAGTTATTAGATAGCACAATTAGCCCCTACTCAATTAAAAAAATTGAAGTAATTTCACTGAACTAAAGAAAATGTCATTATTTCAACTCCTTGGATCAGAGCTCCAGGATCTAGCTGATGGGTTGAGAGGAAAGCAAGAGAAAAGACAAGCAGACCTTAGATGTGCAAGGTTGTGGTGCCCTTTGAGACCAAGCCTATGGCTGCAAGTTTCAGCATCCAGCAATGGCCAGGAGTCATTCTTCAGTTTGGAGCTGCAAGACTAAAATGCTCTCTGGCCCATTCTGCTGACAAGTAGCAGCCCCTGTATTGTGGGATCTCTCCCACCCCAAAGAGGGGAATACAAGGGGAAGAGGTGAGAAGAAGTCACAACATGGGAAATGGGTTTGTATTCTCCTCTGAAAGCTTCCTAGTCAGCTTCAGCTGAAACTATTTCTGAGAAAGACTTAAGTTTTGACAAAATAACATTTCAGGGTCAAAAAAAGAATTTGTCAGAAGTGTTCTGATCTTTTATAGATGTAATACTTCAATCCTTGGACCCTGAAGGGGTTCCTTTTTTGGCATGCACTGCCTCATTGCAGAAAATGACTATGCTGTATTTTAGCATTTTTATCTGTTCATTGTGTCCTGTGGAATATGTTTTCATGTTATTCAAACATGCTACTATGTGGTAATTGCTACCTAGAGATTTTATGTGGGTTTAAATTGAGTTTACAGCATCTGCTGTAGATTTCATTCTCAACCAGGTCTCTTTATTGATGCAATATATTCTTTTAATTTTTGAAAATATTTTGAGGTCATAGGAATGAAAGAGCTGAGGAAACTTGAGATATAATATATAAATTACATTTAATAATATTAGTATATAATTCATTGAGAATTAATTGACAAATTTAGCTTCATTGTGAGCCACCTTTCCTGGAACTGTTCATAATTCAGAGATATTAGAAGAGTCCTTAACTATGGTATTTTATGGACTGTTGAATATGCATAATTTAAACTATACATTTTCTTAAGATTGCTCAGAGGAGCTGCATGATGAAGCTTCTGTTCACTGATTGCTTCATCGTACATGAAGAATTGCTTGTGTTTGCAAAATCAAAAATGAGTTTTTACTAGTACTTTCTCATCACTTTTAAGATTTGCTTAATGAAAATACATTGTTCAGTGAACTATACTGCCTGGATATCTGCAACAAAACCCTGACGTTATTATGCGAGTGAAAAGCATCCGCTGGCATCAAGTTTAAACTAATTCTCTGTCATGGCCACCTTGAACTTTTACTGATTTTTAATTTTTTTGTGTATAATTAATAGAAGTTTATGAGTTATGAATAAGACTTCTTTCAAACAATATACAAGTTATGAATGCTTGTGCATATGTATTTCCTGGGCTGATGTTTCAGTCACTGCACATGCAGAGGGCACTGAAAGCCAGCAATTAGTAAAGGAAGATGCAGACTACTGAAAAGGAAAAAAAAATCATCCTGGTAAGGGAATTGGGGTTTGCAAAGTTTTAGGAATTTTAATGAGAATTAAACACAGTAATTGGAACAGATTCAAAATTAACTATATCACTGGAAATACAGAAAAGATCTGTGACAATCCTACAGCTATTTCTCCCAAAGAAGAGTCTCTGCAAACGTATCAAGTGCTCTAGATAGCAGACTATTCCATGCTGGGCAGGAGGATTAAGGGTGATGACCACCTTATGTTGTCTATGGCAAATATAACCTCTTTAGAGACTAAAAAAGGAGAGAGAGGTGGATATCTGCAGTGGTTGAGCCATCAAGCCACAGAGCACCAAACAGCCATGCTCTGCAGGGGCAGCACTGGACACAAATGCCTTTCTGGGGTCAGTAGCCACCCTCGTTGCCTTCCGCACTTCTCAGCCCTGATGCTACATTTGTAACTGGATACTGCGTGTGAAAAGCCTGAGAATGCACCTTTTCAAATGCGAATAACAAAAGTGCTGTGTCCAGCTCAGGGCTGAGGTGCTAGAGCACAGCATTATAATGAAACCTGAGCAGTCGCTCTTTGTGCTGCCTCTTCAGCCCTGCAGAGTCTGGTCCTCACGAGGATGAGCACAAAGGCTGTGGCAAGGGGAAGGTTGGTACAGTCAGGCCTATTCTGCGGAGCAATAAAAGATTTTGGACTCTTGCTAGGCTGATAATATTAACAGGTGCTAAATTCACTGAAGAAGGAAGATAAGAAGGAAATGGCCCAAAAGATATTCTGAAGAATAACTTGCATATATGTAATTCCATCCATGTGCCACTAAGGTGTGATCACAACCAAATATTGCTTGTATCACCATCTTCATTTCATTCCTTTATATCATTAAATATTCTGCTGCAATTCTAGCCTAACGTGTAAAACTAAATAAAGACAGTGGGCTGGATACTGTGGTATTAAGACCTGCAGTTACTGTGCTTACTACTCCTGCTGTCTGGCACTGATTTCTTTAGGGCAATTGTATGTTATGCACTAAGTGGAACTAGGTGGTAGCTGAAACACAATTTGTTATGCCTCAGGCCTAGGTTGCTTTTATATATTATGAAAATGTCAATTGCTAAGTAACCATTTTCTCTCACTTTTAAATTAAATGTCTTCCTAGGAAATTTTTTCTTCTTGCAGTGTGCCATGTATTGAATCTCTTTACTTACTTAGACTAAAATATTATACAATCTTTGTGGCTTTTTCCCTTTTCTAATATTTCTAGTTTTTATTTCTCCTCCACATTCTATCTGCTTGGTTTGGTGGAAAGTGGTTTAATTTACTATAGTTATTCCTGCTATTTAGATAGCACTGGTGAATGACAAGACTTTGACAAAAGTGACGCATTGAATCATAGACTGCTGGGCTCTCTGCACTCCCATCAAAGCCTAGGTGCTTCACTTAAAAAATTCAAACTTCAGAGAAGTTACTGCTGCTTTCACTCTGCAACGCACTGACAGATTAGTTCACTCACATGTTGTGGCAATGGGAAGAAGGGGTTGGAATCCCAAGATTATCCCATTACTCAAGCAGGTTTTCTTCACGGACTGCAGCATATAGCAATGACAACCTAGTTCACTTTCATGGACTTAACGAGATTGAGAGGAACAGACTTTTTCTTCTGTGTATGATAGGAAAGACCTAACAATGTGTTTTTGATGAGATTGTAACTCTTAATACAGTGATAAGAGTAAGGCCATGCAGCTGATTAAAGTTGTTGATGTAATGTTCTTAGATTTCTGTAAGGCCTTTGCCTTAAAAACGTTTTGACTACAAATTAGAGCAACACAGAGCCAATGTGAAACCTATTAAAGGATTAAAACTGGCTGATAGTTTTGTAAGGGGTATGAACAGCTCCTGCCTTTAAGCGTCTGCCTCTAGCTGCTATTCTCCTTTAGTTCTATGGAGAGAAAGAGAGAGAAACTTCTTCAGAGGGCCAAAATGTAACTTGCATGCTCAAAAGCTGCCTCTGGGAGATCCACCCGCCGCAATTCCATAAGGAACTCCGGGAGACTAGTACCAGAGAGAACTGAAGCTGGGTGATATGCACAAGAAATGGTAAAATAAATATTTTCACTCACAACAGGAGTCGACAGGAGTTAGTTTTTGAACACAGACTGTGTGAAATATCTGTGATTAGATAAAAGTAAGCACATTGCTAACAAATTTGTGGAGGACATAAAAGATTATGTGAAAGCTAAATGATAAGGACAGATCATTAATACTGTTGGTTCACTTGCTAAAATGGGCACCCGTAAACATTCAGTACGGCATTTAGCATTTTTAGTCCCTTTAAAATGGCCAGATACAGCCATACTTGCAGAATGGGAGAATCTATCTCCCATTACAGTAACTTATCAGAGAACATAGAGGTCAAGAGATCTAATCAGCTGAACATAATCTCCAGAAGCAACAGTTTGGTCAAAACAGGTCATGTGAGCGCTGGATGCAGAAACAGAATGATGAATGGGGACAGGTAAGGTGTCTGTTTTCCTGTACTTGGCAGTGGTGCAAACATGTGCTGGGATATTCTGCTGTCTGGCTACGGGATCTACAATATTATAAATATGTTATTAACATGGAAGAATTCTATACAAAGAAGATCTATTAATTAGAAAATACACCTCACAGTAGAAATCCTTAAGTAGTTCGATCTCTCTCTGTACCTATATGACAAACAAGCACTTCATAATAGAAGATTCATTGGTCCAGCAAGTAATTCTATAATGAGATGCAACGATCTAGATGAAGCAAGCCAAATTCAGATTGAATATAAAACACTAACGTTAAAGACTAATAAAACATTAAAATAACTTGCCACTGAGTATAGCAGTCTTATCTCTGGAAACACTTTCAACAAAATTGGATATTTTTCTAAATGGAACATTCTAGTTCAAATGGGATTTAATTCAAAAAACTCCGAGGGACTGTGTTATGCAGGAGGTCACGCTAAACGGTTGCAGTCGATGGTTCCTTCTAGCTTTTATAATCTATGAATCTTTGAACTTGGCTCAATCAAATATGAGTACACCTGCTTCATTGCATACAGGGTACTGAACTAAGCTTTCTCCTATTCCTACCCACTGATACGTAAGCTGCTGTTCAAAACTCCCAGCAAACAGACCACTGAAATAAATTAATATACATCTCACTAGGGATAGCTGACTGTTTTATGTTTAGGTATGTAGGGCCAGAATTAAGAGAAGATTTAAATACCTAGAAAGGCAGTCTTCATGACGGGATACAGCTCACCAACGACTAGCAGGTTCCTAAGCTAAGTAGTTCACATAAGCTTTCTCTATTACTGTGTAAGAGATGTAGGCCTTCCAGTGAGGCGATTGTGCTGATCCCTAGATCGGTGTCCAAGATACGTGGGCTGAGTTACTTCCTCATGGAGCCTTTCTCCCACGCTGACTATGGTGTACTACACATACCTAGCGTAGGCTTAAATGCCTAACTTTTAGATAGCTAGGCATGCTAAATCTGAGAGTATACAATTTAGTGTAAAATTCCTATTCAGCCCCTCACTGGTTGCCTAACACTGGAGGAAACTGAAAATATGTGCATATGTACCAGTTAGGAAGTAAGAGATCACTGTGATGGAGACATGCAAAAGACTGATAAATCAGAGCAGTTTCACTTTAAAACAACACTTTACTAGATTGACACATTAACAATACATGTTCCCAGCGGTTAATTCTTACTCACTATCAGTCATTGCCACGATATATTCAAAGCATTCAGCCCTTAACAATCATACCCTAGACACTGTGAGCACACAGTGCCACCAAGCTGGCACAGTACAGTGAGCGCAGATAGCTGTGGTCCTTGATGGTCTTAGCCACCAAGATCAAGACAACCAGCCCTGAGAGCTCTTCAGTAAAGGAAGCTGGAACCAGAGGCAGTTCTTGTTAATTCCCTCACTCCTCATTGGTGTTTTATGGTCCTTAGCATGAAAACTACTCCCTGCTGCACCTAATTTCTTGAGTGCAACCAGACAAGAGAACAAACTACAAAACGTAGCAACTTCCACACTGCAGCCTCTCCTCACCTGGGGCGTCTCACAGGGATAATGCTTTGCAGCTGGACTTAGGATTTGTTGATTTGATCCTAAAGCATTTGTTGTGTTTTGCATTTAGTGAACTAGTTATTTTCAATTTCCATAGAAAATGAATTTTTGAAATGATTCAAGTGAAAGACAAGCCCAACTGAACAAGATTAACTCAATCAACTCTTTCACGTAAGAGAGATAAGATTACAGTTTTTATTAACATATTATGTGAGTTATATAGTCATATTGTGTGAGGTTGTATTTTGATTAACATGGAAAGTATAGGCATTTCATTAGCATAAAATATAAATAACAATAGCAAATTTTAGAACACTTAAAAAGAGTTATCAAATATCTATTAGGATTTTAATATACATAGGGCTTAGACTCTTGATAAAACTATTAATCTGAAAGCACTTGACTCAGAATTTTTGTAAAAAAAAAAGTTATTTATTGCAATTGTGCTTCTATGTTACTTCTACTATACTCAGAATCTACTGATGGGCAAAAGTGGGACACACCTCATATGTGGCACCCATCAGTCTAATCAAAATCACAACAGTTTTGGCACTGGTGATGGGTATCCCTTCCTCCTCAATTATAGCCAGGTATATATAATTTTGCAGTTCCCAAGGGGAAGTGGTGGGCTGTGCAGCGCGCTGAGCGCGCAGGTCTCGGGGCTGGTGCGGGCTCCCCGCGGCCGGGGCCGGGGCCGGGGCCGGGGCCGGGGCCGGGGCCGGGGCCGGGGCCGGGGCCGGGGCCGGGGCCGGGGCCGGGCTGAGCTCGCTGCCGCTGCCGCTGCCGCTGCCGCTGCCGCTGCCGCGCCGGCCTCGCGGCCCAGCGCCCGTCGCCTCCCCGGCGGCAGCTGGAGCTCTGCCAGCGCCGCCCGCCGCAAGGGTCTGGCGAACCCCGGGCCTCGCTGCGGCACCACCAGCAGCCCGGGCTGCAGGGGCCGCGCTCAGCCCTCGCCGGGCACCGCCCGGCAGCCAGGAGGTGCACAACAGCTGTCCAGGCAGGAGCCCGAGACCGGGAGGAAGCAGGATCAGCAGCACTGAATTTTTCCCAGGGAAGGGTCAGGGGATGCCAATCCACTGTGACACCCCATCACCTCTTTGCTGGAGAAAGGCTTGCTCCATTGGCCTTAGGAGCTACAGGGAAACTGCAAGGGTGAACACAGCACCAGAGAAAAGGATAGATATCAAGTTTTCTTGTGTAACAGTTTTAAGGATATTATTATCAATGAGACATTTCTCTAGTAATTTGGACTGTAAGTATTAATATTATTGTAACTGGATTAAAGATAACTGCTGTATTTTGACTACATTGCAAAAATTTTAATTAGTCTAACAGTTAATTCTTAACTCCACATATGAAGTGCATCCCACTTTTACTCTTAAGATTTTGAGTTCAACGCTTCTGTCAAAACTCAGCTCTTCAACTACAGATTCATTGGTAAAGATATGTTTCCTCAGGTGACATGTTATAAGATGAAGAAAGAAACTGGAAAACCACCCTGTGTACTCGTTACTATATGAGAACTGTCCTGCAGAACAGTCATCAAATGAGCAAAGCTTACTAGTTTTGTTACATGCCTAAGTAAGCAACAGAGTACAGCACCTAGGCAACTCCAGACAACTTTTTTGCCTTATGTTACTTGATTTGTAGATAATGTCATTTACAATGTACATGTAAATTTATGTAAATACTGATCCAAAGTGTATTAAAGTCAGTAGAACACTTTCTGTTGACTTCAGTTACCTCTGAACCACTCCTTAGTTCTTATCTCTATGTATAAAGGAAACCTAAATCAATAGATTATTTGTAAATTCTTTTCAGCCTTCTACGTTTACTACATAGTATTGCTTTATGTTGACCTAGGTGAGCAAAGAACTTTCCAAGCAGGTGGCTTACGTGCACCACTTCTGGTGCTATCACTGCTCCATTTCCTGCTAATCAAAAACTTAAGGTCCAGATGTAGGGACAAAATTCCCTCTAGGTACAGAGTTTAGTTGTCAGGTATCACAGCAGCTCTTCTGAAGAACAGAAAGTTGTCGCATTTCTGCAATACGTGTGGGAGTCAGGGAAGGTAAACCTTGGGGAATAATGAAAGTTGCTGTGTACTCAACACTTTTAAATTCCAGACCATAAAACTGAACTCTATCCAGAAGAATCTCATAGATCCCTGCAGCAATCAAATGAGAAATAAAGAATAACTAAAGAGTCTTTGAAGGCTGCAGAAGAACAACATTGTTTGAGCAGAGATGCATGTTCCAAGTTTGCAGATGAGTTAGAAGATAGCTGTTCATTGACATGATGAAGGAAAGGAGAAGTCAGGTGAACTGGAAGGAAAGGGAGGAATCCACTCAGCATCTACACTATCATTGTATGGGAAAACGCAGAAGAAGGTTTAGGAGATGGAAGCTAGCCAGACCATTCCGTGGGAAAAGGAGCATCAACAGGGCATGTTGACCCATAGTCACATGGCAGAGCCCGTGCCAGTGTGGTACTGCACCTGGGCTTTGAATCGGAAGTAGCGATGAGCTCAGTATGCTTACTGTTGCATGTGTACAGTGCATAAAAACCTCACATAGTGACCCCCCGGTGCTCCTTACATAGTCTGATGCTCAGCAGTGCCAGGGACTCTCCTGCTCCATTATTGCCTCAACTGGAAAATCGCTGGGGAACTCCTGCTCAGACGCAGAGGTAATAAATGCTCAGTATTGACCCTAGCATGCCTTGTGTTTGTGTATCTGTCCCCGTCGGGAGTTCAGGCAGTGCTCCCGCCTTACTCTTATAATAATCATCAAAACGATAGCTGATGCTCATAAAGATAGAGTCAGGGAAGTAAGGAAGCATCTTGGCTTCACAAGAGAGAAAGCACAAGACAAAATAAGGAATGTGATAAAGACATTAGAAAAATCTCCACAAAAATAGTATACCTTAACTAGGTAATCCTGAAATTCAATTTTGAGCGCTTGAATCCAAACAACTTGAAAGACTGTAGAAACGTCTTAGCAACCGGTTGAAGAAGCGATATCTCTGGGATCTATATCTGAATGGAACGGACATACCAGCTGACTACATCCTTTCAGTTCTGGTCACTTTTCACAGACTTAGTGAAAAAGAAGAATCATTCCTTCATATTCATTTTTGTAATGTTGTTTGAGCACTGACAAAAAAAAAAAGTAAAAGCTAAAAATTGTGCACAGGCCACTGCTTTTCCCAAACGGTAAAAAATTGCTCTTACGCTGGATGGATAGATGGAAGAGAAAGTGAGGGAAAGAAAGAGAAAGAGAGAGAGAGAGAAAGGGAGAGAGAGAAAGAGAGAAAAACAAAGGAAAAGAAAGAAGGAATGTATGTGCACATAGATGCAGGCATACGCACAGCTTTCATGGGTATAGAAGTATATATATGTATCAAAAAGTGTATTTGCTACAGACAGAGCTCAGCTCAGGCAGACTCCCAAGGGAATGCATTCAGGAAGAAAAAGGGAAAGAGTGTTCCAATGAGAATGCTTTTGAGCATCGTGAAGTTAGCTGACAAACATCCATTTCAGACAGATTCAAACACTGTGGCATGCAAGAACAGGAGCCAGCTGTGGAAAACACAAGTCCGCAGTAGTAAGAAAATCCAATGCTTTACAGTAGCTAAGGTAACATTTTTGAACTTAAGAATGAAAACAAAGTTTAAAGAAACAGCAATGAAACAGATGCAGTACAGCATATATGGCTTATTAAGTCGCTCACCACATTTATGTTTGTGCTTTATGTTGCTGTTTTAACTATAGCATTCCAATTTTTAAATAAAACCTCCTGATCGCATGCAGGGTAGCCTAGATTTTAAATTCTGATAAAAGACAGTTTCCTATGTTAGAGAAAAATCAATAGATGGAAAATAGATTGTTTTTCTTCAGTGGTTATTTTATTCCACAGATCACAGAGTTGCTAAAGGCAGTCGGATGCTCCCCTGTGGTGCATTTTGCTTGGTATTTGTCAAGTGAGTTGCAGAATTGTTCATCCGGTACTAATAAACAATCTCATTAATGCTGTCTGAGCCCTACTGCCTGCTCCAGCAAATCTGTCCAAACCTTCATAGACTAGTCACCTTTACTTCAATATACCCTTCTCCCTCGTGTATGGGAGAACTCCTTCTCTCTGCTGCAATTCTTAACTCTCCCAGAATATCTCTTCATGGTCCCAGTCATCAAAGTCTCAGAACTTATCCCTAATGTCCGATTAGACACTCTTCAACGTGATAAAACCTTGTCCATGCGGACAACATTTGTGTTGTGGGTTCTCAGTAATTTCTATACCAGGCAGAAGGAAGGTGAAGTCATGAAAGTTTTGCTGAAGAAGGTCCATTAACTACCAAAGTAGTTAAGCATTTTTGTATCTCTGAATAGATAGGTAATTAGATAGCCAGTTCTAATTTTTGAGAGTCAAAGTTTTTGCTTTGATAAATAAAATTTTTAGCTTGGCTTTTTTTTTTTTTAATTCAGTTATTGCTTTCATTGTATGTGGAGTCTTTGTGTAATAGGTTTACAGTTAAATAGTATATTATTTATCTGAGTTATGCAAGCATGATAACAAGAACTACTAATGGCAAAATAACAAGCCAGACTACCCTTATAAGAGAGGGTCTGCAGAAGTAAAGGTACTGAAAAAAATCTTCAGAGAGTCTATGCAGCGCTACAAGATCTGAAAGCTCTGAAGCTCCCAGAGTGAACAAACCCTAAATAAGCAACATCAAAATAATGAGAAACAGTTACAGAGAATGTTTCCATGCAGCTAGAAATCTCGGCTCCTCTGTTCTTAGAGCTGACCTACACACAAAACATGCAGGTGACAGATTTCTTTGGGATCAAGGGCAGGCATTCACCTGTTTACAGGTCACATTATCCCTCTGCTGAGTCCATTTGAGGTACTGAAATGTAAGAATCCTTCTTTTGCAAAATTGTCATTCCTTTCTGAGTGAGATGGAACAAATTCACAAAAGGTGATAGTGCTTTCTAAAGGAATAGGAAAATAACTGCTTAATGAGGAGCTGGGTAGCATAATTTTCCCTTCAAACCTTGCTTACAACAACATCCAGGGCATCTGGATTTTTGCAGTCTTGCCCAGAATTATTCATGCCTATCAAGAAATCTCATTTATTTTATTCTTTGTGAAACATGCTTGGCAATTTACTAATGCCAAAAGGGGGAAAAGAAGATGATTCTTCAGTGTTCAGAGGCTGCTTCAGAACTGAAAAGTAGATAGATTTAAAAGTGGGCTGAGTTCCATTAATGCTATTTCATAAACTTTCCACCTGCATTCTCTCCTGAAACTTTGCATCCACCTTGCACAGCACACAAACAGCATTCATGTGAGAGTGACACAGTCACTGCCAAGTCTAGTTGTAAAAACACCCACTATGAATGAAAGGCCTCATACTCTCCTATCCCTCCTTTCTAACATCCAGTTTTCCATACGCTAAAAATGTGTTAAAAAATAAACAGTTTCTCCATACACATATGTTTTAAAGGCGTAACTACAAATGTAACTGTGCAGCACTTCTCAGTAATTAGTGCTTAATGAATATATCTTTCCTTGAATTGAGAGAGAAAAAATTTGGTGAAATTTGAAACAGTGCCTAAAAGTCGTCATGAACTGAATTTATGTGTGTAAGCCTTGGAAAGCAATTTAATACAGCTTGTCATTCTCAACTGGATTAGATACTTTGGATATAATTTGGTGACTAGCTGACTAGCTGACCACCTTTTTTGTTACTCATATACATAACTGAGTCATGGAACCCAATGAAGATAGTACCCTTAGCTGCTACTACGAGACGAAAAGTAAATGCATCATAAAAAAGTTTACTTTTCAGTCTTTGTTTCAATTGTCTCTATATGCAAAATAGAACATTGCAAAGGTCATTAATAAATTACAGGTTCACTTTTCATTTTATAGGATTATTAGCCACCAAACTTAAATAAACCCTGTCCATGATTATGCTGAATAACCAGAAAGTCAGCTAGTCCATTTCAATGAAGCTAAATCCATAATAATCCATAATAATCTATCAAAAGGAGCAAGGACTTAAGAAATAGACTTATCATCAAGTAAAATCAGCTTGTTCCTCGCACAGTTTTCTTGTTATTGCAGTTGACCATTTTCTCTCTCACCATTCCTGTTCATTTTGCCAAATCCAGTTGGACTTTGTTTGATCTCTTCTTCTGTTTCCATGTTGTGTCCTTTCTAGCTATTTTCACCCTTTTATAGTATCATCTCTATTCTCTTGTTTGTTGCTTTGCAATTCCAGTCTAAGAGCTTTCCTTCTCTCCTGCTCTCTTCACCTCTCCCCTATATAGTGATTCACTTGATTTCTACAGCCGTCTTTATACACTCTGAATTTTCTGTCCAGTCTTCTATTCTGAACATGTACTTCAAGTATTTATTTTCTTACTTTCTCTATTGAATTGCATTCAGCCATGTTCCTGTTACATTGTTCCGCTTCATAATTTTTAATTCCAATAGACATTTGCAAAGTGCTACAAATTTGCTAGTAAGATGTCAGCCATTTCCCCATTAAAAAAAAAGTTCCTAAATAACAAAGTGAAATGTTTGGTATGATTGCTATTAATGCTTGCAACATTACTAAGTACCTGGTGGGAAGATCTCAAACACATCCTATGAAATATCATATTCTGGATTAAATATCATATTCTGAATACCACATCCTATTAAATATCATATGCTTCACTTTTACGTGTGCGTACCTGGTTACAATTCGCTGAGGTCTGGATCTGCACATACATAACCTTCAACTCTTTGAATTACTTAGGGCCACACTGCCTGACCATCAAGCCCCACATGTGGCTCCCCAGGTTTGCAGTGACTGCCTCAGGTTCAACTGCCTCTCGGCAATGCTGCCTCAATGAAGTGAGCGTGCCTGCCCCGCGTGACTGAGCTGCGGCGTACCGCAGGCATGCTTCACTTTCAGACACTGCCCGTAGGATTACCTAAGCCAGCTCAAGTGTCTCTCTACCCGCGATGCAACTGTGAACAAAAAGGCAAAAACGACACAATGACAAAAGGACAACCTTACTTGACAGCACGGCTGACAGACTTCTGTAAACTGAAAAGAATCAAATTTGAAACCATACTAACAATGTTGCTGTAAATACATAACCTTTTAATAGTTATGTAGTTCGAAAGGTATTGCACACGCACATACATGCGTGCACACGTATATACATATGTAAGTATACATATATTATTTTTATTATTGCTATGTAACATAAATTTCTTCAGATTCTGAGAAATCTGGGAACCCTAAAATTAAAATGTTGTCTGTGTGACTATCTTGAATCCCACCTGGAAAAATATCATGGAGATACCATGGCTTTAAAAAAGTCTTTAGGAATCCCCATGTGAAGAAAACTAGCTAAGCTATCCTGATAAACACCAAAAAAGCATTAGCAACCACAGACAAGCAGGGCATCAAGTTAATGCAAACAGGAATCCTTGGAATCTTTGGTGGCGAAGTCATTTAAACGTTCCGACAGCGTAGGTAGAGTCACCTCTAAATTGTGTATATAAGACTGCAGCAAACACCACTAAAATGTGCAGAATTCTGAATTTTCTTCAGAATCAAGCACACAGAACTGATGACTAGGATATGCTATGCTGTATTGCTGCTTCTGTAAGTATTATCTTAGTAAACGGAAATGTATTTCTAATATTTGGCCTGCACTTTGTTGTTTATCATATAGTTGTAAAATTTGGATGCAGAAGGCTGATACATTTCTGAATAACATTCAAATTTCCAAGGCTCAGTGTCAAGACTCATCAAGCCAATCCAAAGAAAATATTATTTGTAACATCCTTCTATGTCAGTAAGCTAATCTAGCTGGTACAAACGTGGGACTACCTCCCACGCTTCTGCTCCACAGCAGTGCTCGCTATCAGGTACTGTCTACCCAGGTGTGGCATATACAGCACAGCAATCAGTGTAGGACAGGAGTATATCCTTAATAATCCTGATAAGGAGTACTCCTGATAAGGAGTACTCCTTAATCAGGAGTACTGATTCATGTAACAACTATCACCTTATTCACATTGAAGAAGAATCACAGAAATGTTCCTATACATGGTGAAAAACACACAGCCCTGATATCAGTGGCATCTAAGAGAATGCACCGTTCCTGTAATTAATGGCATTTTGCAACTGCTGCTGTATTTTTTATCACATTGGCCCTGTGATGGAGGGAGGTGTTATTTGCTAATATCTAGCTTTGAAAACTAAAATACAGACAGGGTAAATGACTTGCCCGAGATCTTAACTTAGGAGTGTGACAGAGCAACCTCAAAAGGTGATTACAGCATGTTGCCCACCAGAAATTGTTACAGAGTCTGTCAGATATATGTGATTTATCCTGGCTAAGGCTGTGGGCTGCGAGTAGAAACAGTATTTGTTCAGGGTTATACACAGACACAGTTGAGCAGAATTTTCTTCTCATTTATTTAAGCATCTTTAGATGTATTTGTCATCTTGGCAATGACCAAAGAGAGATACACTTATCACTTTAAATACTCAATTTCTACACTTTCATTCCTTTGATTTGCTTAGATCACTACAAGGTCAGTAGGATAATTTAGCACAGTCCTATTTCTTAGATCAAAATCACATTATGGCATATTCTGACAAATGTATAACTAAAATTTGTGCAGCTTTGCTTCATGTAATACCCAAATGCCTTACCTTAGTGATAGCGTTTAAACCAGTTTACATTTTAATTTAGACCATATGACTTCACATGATTTCAGCGGTGTTTTAGGGACGGTATTATGTGGACCCATAAGGAATCTGATCTGTAGAGGTTAAGAGCTATATGTAATGGGTCCAAGCACACCAATACATTCTTCAACAACTCTTACTTTAATAAATGTTTCAGTTCAGGTACTCCAATGGAGAATTAACATAATGAATCCAAGGCGAATGGGGAAAAAATAGGAAAAAATGGAAATATAGCAAGATGAGTTAAAGAAAAAGAGAAAAGAGAGGGACAGAGGAAAAAGAAGAGGAAAGAACTGCTAACTGTGTTAGGGATTTAATGCAGGAAGGGTGAGCAATTGAAAAGGTTACTTAAACAACCAAAAGAGAATCCTTGATTATTACAAAAATCAGTTTTTTAAATACAAAAAGGTCTCATTATTTATCTTTAGATCTGTTGTGCATATGTAGGCTAGGGAGGAAGGTGTCAGATGTACAAGAGATCAGCAACTAGTCAATTATCCTATTTATCAGTGGTATCCCTGGAACACAGAAAAGAATGGGTCAAGGATGGCTTTAGACTTCTGCCGTCCTTCTAGACCAATAGCTGCCGCAGTGGCATTGAGAACCTAATATAACTTGAAGTAACTTTACCCCTAACTTGCATCAGCTTGCACTAGCCTATCTTTTAGGTTTTAGGAACCGCCAAGGACTGGAAAGATCTATGCCCTCTCCATATAGTTTCTTTGTACTTCTCCAAATCACCTCTGCCACAGCAAAGTTTTAGGTATTTACATAACGGAACTTTTTGTCCCTTTGAACTGCTGAGGAGAGATCAAAATCTAATCTAGAGTTATACAGAAACGTATATTAGCAAGTCTTCTGAAACTACTGTTAGACACAAGACAACCCTTAGCACAAAGCGGTATCCACACAGTACTAAAATGTTTCAGAAATTTCTTGCTGTGGTTGAAATCAATCATAAACTCCTTGTGACTGAATAAATTCAAGAATGATGTATTATGGATTTTCCATTGTGCAGTGTTGGTAATAGTCTTGAATGTAGGAGCTATAAAGTTGTACAGCTTCACAGCTGCCCTTTCAAATATTTTAGTTTATGCTTTCCTGGTCCAAGATTTACAAAAAACATCAAAAAAAAAAAAAAACAGAGTCCTTGAGTAGGCTTTCCACTGCTGAAACTTTTTCTTTATCTGAATCTGAATATTGAATAAAATGTTGTTCACTGCCAGAGGATTGCAAAAGGTCTTCTTTGAATATAGCAACCTTCAAATGACTGTGTAATACTTAAATAGCCCTTAATTTAGTAGCTGGACTGAACTAATTATCATGAACATCAAAAGGTTTCCAGAAATATATTCATTAAATATTTTTTATTTTCCTAGCATTAAAAAGCAACTTCTGGCTTTATTAGCCTAAGTTTTCTCTTGAATTGGCTGCTAATGATGGTGTTTTGTGGTTTTTCAAGGGTTTTCATGGCTAGTACCTTGGGGTAAGTAAACATATAAATAGGTTTGGTAAGCTCTGGGGCTGAAATCTCAGGTTAACAGCATCATTATAAAGAGGATATACAATTACAGCACTGAGTATTTCCTTAAATCAGCTTTGTGCTTTGCATTTCAAAATGAGTCATAACATGACCAAAGTCATTAATGTATGTCCGACCATAAAAAAAAATCATATATTTTTGGAGCTTGAGTCAACTTCTAAACAGCCATTTACTGAATTTTACAGTAATGCATTATTTAAAGGTTTCAGGTACATTATTTCCACTTTAAAGTGAACTCGAAATGGAATGAAGTCCTCTAGCAAGAAAATCCCTTTCAAGTGACCACAGGAGAGTGAAAACAGGATCTCACACTAGCATTCTTAATGCATATTTTATTTTTTCCAAATATTTAGTTCAAGACCATGTTTTTTGGTACCTTCTGTGCTTATATAAAACCCATTATATGCTACTTTATACCAGAGGATTTCAGGGACATGATCAAGCTTCTCTCTGTCATGACTCAAAAAGGGTCCAAGCTGAGGGTGCTTTTTTATCTTTTTTTTTGTGGTAATGCAGGAGGCAGAGAGGAGTGAGGGCTGTCACTGACAATATTTGAAGCATGAGGCTTGTCAGTGATGGAGCCCTGGTCCTACCTTGTCTCAGTCTAGTGGCAACGCAAGTCATTATTCTTCAGGAAAGCCATAACAGCCTCCTGCCACCCACCTCCAGTGTGTAGAAGCACTGTCTTCCACCACAGAATATCTTTATTTCTGTTCTCAAAACACAACTTCTGCATTAAGATTCTAGGAAAAGACAAATAAAAATATTATTAATGGGTTTTATGTACTTACTTTAGCAGCAATGACTTTAGCTAGAAAAATATTATTGTTTAGCAAATATTCTTATAAAAAGGCTTCATCATATGTAGCAGAGGTAAACCTTCCCTTGCTCTGGGCAAGGAAGAAGAGAAGCCGGCAGCAAGAGAGCTACAATTTTGCCTTCTATTCTACACACTTCCCAGGTGAAATGTCCTTTCACCTGAAATTTTTAAATGCTTAAGAACTGTAACTCAAATGAACTAGAAACTTTCCGTTCTTCAAGAATTCTAACATTGTACCATTTTGATCAAATGGCCTACAAAAAAAGAATAGGGGAAAAAATAAACTAGAGAAGTTCATATTGAATAAGTTCTTCTTCAGAATTTTGTGTCTGTTTATAGTATTTTATAGTCTCCTTATTCCATATTTTACTATGGAATACGAATCAAAACAGAATGAACTTAAGAAATGAAACACATATATATCTCACACTATCAAAAGGAAAATACTGAACATCATCTTGATTAAATGAAAAATTCAGAAAAAACTCTTTTTTTTTTTACTTCCCATCAAAATTTTCCCTGAAAGAAATATATTCCTCTAAAGCATCTAAGGAAAATGGTTATTGTCTCTCAACACATCTTTAGCTGCTCAGAAGCAGTGGAGTAGTTAGTGTGCACACACACTAAAGTAAAGGAAGCCTTGATGCTGAATAACTCGCACTGAGACTTTCTCCCAGCTGTGGAGTTTTGGCATTTCCTGGGTCACTGTAGAGTATGCTACTGAATCACACAAATGTCTGCAAAGTTTTTCACTGTCCCGTAAAACTTTTTTCTTTTCTTTTCCCTGAAAGCCATATAATTTAGCTTCTAAAAATAGTTCTTGAAGATCCTTTTCCTAGCTTTCCTGTGGAACTACAGAGAGTAATTACCCACAGTGCTTAAAAAGCTTCCAATCGTAAGATTTTCTGCGGATAAAAAAAAATACAAATTCTAATAAAACAAATTCAGGTAGTTTATTTCATGTTGAAACAAGACAACAGTCCGCTGTGACAAAAAAAGAAAAAAATATTGTTTCGTGCCAATTTCCCTCCATCCTTGAAGAAGATACAACTATAACAACTTGATATGACAGACTGAGACCCACACCTTATCCTTTAAAACTGGAAAGTTTGTTTGCCAGTCTCTCTGTGCTTTTAGCTATATGAGTGCATCACCTTCTTTAGCAATGCCCTGTGGTCAGCTGGCATTCTGCGCTAGGCATTCGGCTCTGGACAGATGTGTGCAATATTAATCAAGTCAGTGTTTTACCTCCTACTGTCCTGACCTTGTCTGGAGAAAGCAAAGATCTCAGAAATAGAATACCTAAAAGAGGAGATTAATTTGTGTTGAATCCTCCTCATTTTGGGCCAGATCTCAAGGTGGAATCTATCAAAAAACCCTGCTGAAGCCAATAGCATTATGATATTGAAACCAATTAGATATCTTTTACAAAAACAGAGTTTTCACCTCCCAGGAGATAATTTTTTTTTTTCATCTCTTTAAGAACAAAACATCTTTATTAAAATTGAGCTATGATACTAGGCTACCTGAAATACTAAAAGCATTACATTAAGGATATATATCTATTTCGCATAAATGGTACACTTTAGATTCTCTTTCAGTCAAGCTGAAACCATTGTGATTGGCATCTTATTAATTTCTGTATAAATAATAATTAATTTCATTCTCGCAGGCTATTTTTCATAATTCTAAAACTGCTCCTGACAATTGCTGATTTTTTTTCAGTCCCTTACTAGTACAGTGTTATGAATAAGTTAAAAAAATCCGGTCTTGATTTCTTACTTTTAAGTAAGTTTCTACCTTTTGGAGCTACAACGGAAAGCATGAAAATATCTCTCTAACACTACCCAAGGGCCTAAAAAGTTGACATAGCAAATTAAAAAAGAAAAAGAAAGAGAAAAAACACAAAACCTCACAATATTAGAGAGAAACTTGTAATATCTTGAAACACTGTTTGTAATATTTCAGCCCCGGAGGCTGGCAGCGCAGCTGTTCTAGTCTCGTTCCACAAGTGCAGAACGTGAAGCAGCGGTGATGAGCGTGGATGAGAGGGGGTGGGCTCGTCTTGACAGCCAGCCCAAAAGCGCAGGGCTGCATTCATCTACCTGTTTGCCTGTATTGCCATGTAACGAACCGGCGTCTGCGAGAAAACTAACCAACCCTCATCCCTCCCGAGTGACCTCAGCGACGGGCTGAGTTTCGGGAAGCCAGAGGCCCTAGCTCCAGGGCTGCACGCCGCTCTCCAGGCGATGCAGCTCAGCGCGGCAGCGCAGCAACCGCTGGTGGGGCCACCACCAGACGCCCACGAGCAGCGCAACAGCGAGGCCTCCGGACACGAGGCCTCGAGGAAGACTTGGCCGGTGTTTCTCCCCTGGGTGCCCTTCTCATCCCCGAGGGCGCATGAGCTTGGAGAGAAAGGTTTAGAAGATGAAACGGTCCTTAATTCACTACCTTACATGCTGAAACCTCCTACCATTCAACCTCAGGAAATGAGGCCCCTTAGGCAAGACCTGCCAGGAGACACCTCACCCGTGTCATACAGACGTTCAGCTGTACCTAGCTGTGTGTCTCACAATGTAAAATGACAAGCTATTGCAGTTTTGGTTTAGAAAAACAACTGCTTTTCCTGTTGTTCTCGTACAAATCACAGTTTGCAACGCAATGGACTTACTTATTATTACACAGAAAAGAGTTTCTAAAAGGCTTTTTTTTAACATTTATAATACTTTCAGTAGCATTTTTTTCTGAGCTAACCTAGGACTACATCAAACCAGTAAGAACTGCAATCCCACTTTGCAATAAAATATATTTTTTACACAGTAAATTTTTTTAAGAGAATTTTTTTTTTACTTTCCATACTATTTTTTTTTTTTTTGGATAACCTCCAAAACTTAACAGTCAATTAGGAAGTTCATACCTCCAAAGTGATTTATCTCTTAATTTATTTTTTGTAAAAGATAATTTCTTTCATTTCTTTTTATAAAAGATAATTTCTTTCATTTCTTTTTAGTACAGACAGCAAATAAAAAGATACTGTGGACAGTGAATTTGTTTACTGCAGAGGAACATTCTCCCTTTAATTATTCTGCCAACAATAGAGCTTTACACATAGAAATATGGACTAGCAGATGTACACAATGTAAACATGAATACACAGTAAAAGAAAGAACAAACTCATTACGCACACGTGCTGTAATGTTTCTTCACACAGTTGGGAATGAAAAACAACTGCTACTGGAAGATTTTAAGAGTAAAAGCAATCAACACAAACAAGTGCTGACGGTTTACTTTCTCAGGGCTTTATTTAGCTCTTATTAAAAGCAGCTGAAAGACTTCCTATTACTTAACATTAATTTTTATATAACCTTTCTGCACTGTTTTGTAGCTGTGTTGTAGTTTTGCTGGCATTAGAAATAAAAAGAGAAATTATTTGGGTAGGTTCTCTTAGTATTTGGATTGTCCTCTTTACAAACTTAATACGCAGTTGTGGTGGATAAGGCTAACCTGCCACTGGTATTGCTGACTCAGCCCTTTCCTCAATAAGCATGAGATACTAAGGGACAATTATTGTAGAATAGTCTAAATTCATTTCACAGTCAACTCTGCAAAACACACTGTAATTCGGCAATACTGCATTCTGGTAAGCTCTTTTTTTTTTCTTCCCCTAAGAAATACTAATATGATTTTCATATATATACAGACTTAGAAAAATATTGCAGGTGACCTGAATAGAGGTGAGATAGATTTATTAGAGCACTTGGTGCAATGTCTCATAAGACCTTAATATCTCCAAAATTAATTTCAATTGGAATAGCAATAAACACTATTGTGCAGAGTGAAAACTAAATTGCCATAAATACAGGTTAATGCTAAACATCAAAATTCTGATTTGTGGCCACAAGTGTTAAAGAGACTGGCACTAGATCAGGTTTTATTTAAAATTTCCCTGTCAGATCTGGAAGTAGAAGGAAATCATGATGCTCATAGAAAGAAATTTGAGAAATAAAACAAAGGTATCTAGGGAAATTAGAACTCTGATATCTAAAAGTGGTGCAGCTTAAGGAAACAGTCCTACCCATACCTCTGAGTAAGACTAATGTAGATCAAAATACGAAAGGAGGAGAAATAAGGAAAGCAACCACATCAGAGAAGGTCAGGCTGATGCTAATTTTCCATAGTTACAGGGTAGCATTAGCTCATGCCAGGATGCCTACACCTCTATTCTCCTGACCAAGCAGGAAGCTGCAGCTCCTCAGAGGAGCTCTTGTCCTTTTAGTGCACCATTACATATGCGAAAGCAGTACTGAGCAGGTAGAGCTTCATCATTAAACGAATGCAAGTAAATCGCAAAATAAAACATTTAGTTTTGCTCTAAAGTCAGTAAATAAGGCTTTGTCCGTGTTTTGGTTTTGAAATCATATTTTAAGTAGGAAAAAACAACTAGATAACCAGAACTTCAGGGCCAATTCATGGCTCTGACACTTGTTCTCTGTGTGACCTCATGGAAATACCCAGCTTCTCAGGTCCTCCATTTTCCCATTTGCAAAGTCTTTCACAATAAGATTGAACTGCTTTAGAGGACTGCATTAACTTCTATACTATATTAACTCGTTTGATCTTAAAATTAGCCTAACGCCTTTAAATCTTTGCATGCCCCATGAAGTAGATGGGCAGCTAGTTCCAGGGAATATACGATGGTGATTATGGTGGAACCATTTGAGCCACGCTAGTTCACAAACCTGAGAAGCTATTTTTGTGCTGACTTGCTAATACCGACCATACTTGCATTAAGTCAGTATTACTCTGCTGGAGACAACTCTTATGACTCTGGTGAGTTCAAAAGTGCATCTAAAGTGAAGCTTTGGCAGGATTTAGATGCCTTAATCCGTGCGTCAGCGTTCTTTAAAGCACTGGGTACCTGACGGCTGTAGGCAACCATGCAAAGGTTTCTTTGCAGAACTCCACCCGGTATAGACCCATTTGAGGTGATGCAGGAGTTTGCAATACGAAAAGACCCTGATTTCTAGTCTGTGAAGTTCCTTATGCCTCAGAAGTGGTGCCTGTGCATACCCTTCTGCCATTTTCACAAAACTGCCTGCCTCACAGCAATAACTTTTCAGGCGTGCTTTCATTAAGTTCTCTGAAAGCTTGACTTTCAGATGGGAAAGGATGGGTGTACCTGCACATGACGAAGGTCTGCAAAAAATCTCTCTTCTTAAGGATCTATCCTAGGCCTTCCTGAAAAAGAAACGACACTTGTAAAAAAGAAGCGGCAGGAAAAGATCCCTTCTAAGGCATTTTGATGTTGTGGTGGGGAGAGAGGCAGGTAACATTTACATCCAGTAGATAATACACAGTACTGAATGCATTTTATGCTTTTGTTTGCATTAAATGTACAGAAGCCATTTAGAGGCATTCATACTACTAAACAGCCTCTATAGTCTTAAACAGCTTCAAAATCAGCTTCTTAAATTACAGCGAATACCACTGGAAACTGGTTAGAGCAAAAGGGCATATTTTTGCATTGCTTGAGCTACCAATTTTGAGGGGACCAAGGCCCCATTTGAAAGTGCTTCTGCTCGCTTCAGGAGTGATTGCAGTGCAGAATAAGCACATGAGGCTTCAGACCTGCTTCCAAAGTTGTAACGACAGCAGCACTATCAAAGCAATAATTTGTGGAGGCACTCTCGGTCCAAGAATGCCATCTTGTGGACTGTGTCTGCAGAAGAAAATTTAAAAATCTAGCTTTGCTGTCCTGTGATCAGTGATGAAGACAGATTTTTGTATCATATATTTATTGCCTCCCCAAAAAAATGTGATTGTTTTTTAAAGACTCTTTAATGAACCCTTAAGAGCAAAGTAAGGATGTTAGGTACTTCTGAAACATCAGAGAAATTGCAATTTACAAAAAAAAAAAAATTAATAATATCTAATAATAAATATTTTATGGCCACAATGCTTTACAATTACAGGGAGCAGTTTTATGTGAAAGAATTTTCAATTTAATTTAATGGTTTATAAATTCACACATAAAAATTAAATTAAATCCTTTAGAGAGAGTGGCTTGATAAAGAAATCTGCTCTCCCAACAGACATTAACGGTAAAGCAGCTTGAGTATAGGAAAATATTCTGCTATCCAATTACACAGAGGATCGTGGTTTCTTTGAAGAGATTACTGAGCATAAGTATTTTATTTACTCAATATTTTGCTCTACATTATTTTAATATATCTACACCCTAAAGATATTTTAGAAGGCTGATTTAAAAAAAAAAAATCAGTATACAAAGAAAAGTAGGTGCAATGAGGGAAAATTGTAAGCACCATTACCTGGATTAGATAGCATGTATCCAATATACATACATCATGCATCATTGTATGCATCATTTACTTAATTTTATCACTGTTACACCTTTTTAAACTGCCTGCTCTGTAAGCAGACTGTCTTCCTGTGGCCTGATTGCCGGGCTTGGAAATCTCAGGCAATCAGAAGCTCCCAACAGAAGGGCACATCTGGAGAATGCAGGTTCATTATGGGAAACTATGAGCCATGCTCCCTGCTCTGTCGTCTACTATCAAGGAGACTATTTCATCCCAAGATAAAAGCTAAAAGAGCATTGTTTCATGTTTTCCAAGGCCCGGCAACAAGTGCGGCTCCTTCTTTGTATCTTTAATATGTAGCTTACTATGAGACCTCAAAATGCCCAAATTCATTTCAGAACCCAATCAGCATGTGATAAAGGGGCTCCTTGAACAGTATTAAAACTATATTGATGACAGACCATATAAAGAGGGTGTCAAAGTGGGACTTAGCACTTTATTTCAGAGATGCAACTGAAAAATAATAGCAAGTATTTGAAATCTAATCACATAGTAATAATCTAGCAATAATCAACAATTAATATCAGTCTGATATGCATCTCACCTACAGATTTCATTTTTTAGTGGAAATTTTTAAAAAATATTTTATAAGGTATTGCGGCTCTTTTCAACTATGGGTTAAATTTATAATATCAGTAAACTAACCATAAGAGAGTTCTGCTGTAATTTTCTATCACTTTATATTAAACAATCTCTCGTTCTGAGATAACTTTTTCTCTCCTTCATTTACTGTTATCTATTTGGTGAGGTAATAGACAGAGGAGATTCTAAAGTTAACATATAAACTTTCTATCTATCTATGACAGAATTTGGAAAAAAAAAAGTTGAAAAAAAATGCAAATGTATTCAATCATTTGTGTCCGTAATAACTAAATCAACTTTTAACAGTGAACATTCATTTTGACTTTCCAGCTTGAAATTCTTCATATCTGGTTTTCAGAAACTCTTAACTTTGTCCAGTCTAAATGAAATAACTACAAATGTTGCTCCTCTTTTGAAAAAAGAATCATGAGCATCTTGAATGCAAGTTCATTGCCTTTTAAAATACCTCACTGAATATCAGTACAAGAGCAGACAGCTCAGGTCTGTGATGGTGTGGAAGAGGGATTCTCTAGAGCAAAGATATGCTGAGAAGAACACACGGGAATCTTTCAATCCTGTAAAACAAGGAAAACAAACAGACTGACTTCCTTCCACCAAACACTAAGATTTGGCTTTCAGTAGCAAAAGGAACTCCTATGCTAACATAATAATATCTCAGCATAAAAATCATAGGCTTCCACTCAGTAGTTACTGAGTCTGTAACTGGTTGAGCCAACGTGGCTGGTTGCACCAAAGCATGTGTTTTCAGAGAGGTCCCCTGGACACAGGTAGCTGAGGCAGGCTGACATGCATAGTCCTCCAGATCCCACAGGGAGCTTGATTTGGGATCAGAAGCACAAAGTCAGTACACGCTTCCATACTGTCTGCTCAGAAAGGCCATATATAAGCACCCTTTCATTTAAGAACTGGGCATATCAATACATTTTGTCAAAGAAATGCCTTAAATGTAGTTTGTAACTTTTTCTCTTGTTTTTTTCTAAAGATAAAAATTATTTATGTCTTTTATATTTCTTCTCTGGATACTACTTCTTTTACGATCATCGCCTAGCTGTGGTAATATTTTGGCTTGCTATATGACTAATGATTTAGCTTAACTTTTATTGTAGTGCACTTTTAATACCCTTCACGATCAAAATCTTGTAATTTTCCCACATTCATGTGCCTAATATTGCCATGTTAAAATGTATGTATTTATCATCTCTAAAATACTTAAGGAAATGTGACAGAACTTGCAATCTTCAATTATGAAAATGCATCAACTTAAAAGTAGATGGAACTATGCTTAACCAATATAATGCTGCAGATTTGGATCAGCCTTGAAGAACAGTCAGAAACTTATTTGCATTTTACAAATTTCTGACTGTAGATATTTAATTCATCAGTGAATAAATTCTCTTTTTCTTAGTTAGAAACAGATGAAACTGTAGAATAACTGTAGAACAACAGGTATGGCATAAACAGAGATAACAGATGAAACCAGCATTCATCTTTTTGATGCTTGTTATTGTAGTAAGCTTGTCTGCTCTATTATTTTGTCTTTTCTTCTATTTCTGTAACTTCTGGTTCTGTACTTTGCAACTTTTTCTACTGCTATCAAATTTATCTTCCAAAGTATGTGAATAGAACCATATGTTTTCAGTCTCAACAATAACAAATATTCAACCCTTCATGTGCTGTATTTTGACATGCTTACATTATCATCTTTCAGTTAGATCATAATTTTGGTGAAGACATCAGACGTGACACCAAACATCGTAAAAAGGAAAATATAATTGTACCTAAAGAGAATATATGAATAAGTGTACCTCAAGACTATATCTACTCTTTAATGTCCCTGGATGCATCAGCTCACAGAATCTGAAGTTTTGAAAGTGAGTTCTAACAAGGAAGACACAAGCATTTAATCAGCTCCAGTGCCAATTACCACTGTATTACCAAAATGCTACTTCCATAATGAACCATTAAGCAAGGCCAGCAAAAAAGAGAAAAGCTATTTTAGGCAAGAGTGCTGCCCATTAAACATTTTTGTATGAAGACCAGTGTTTCTACTGAGAATAACAAAATAAATACAACCAAATGACCTCCAAAAATATGACTACTAGCATGTAGCATGTATTTCTCAATATCTTTTGGAAAACTTTCCTTTCATACACTGCAACATCAAAAAGTATGGTCATGGATCTTCACTGAAGAAAAGCAGAGTTTAGACTTTTGTCTATTGATTGAATTGATAGATTTTTGGGGATAATCCATAGCTGGAATCCTGGCTTCATCAGTATAAACTCAGATTGTTTGCAATAGAACCAAAAATTCCTCCACAGGAGCTTTAAAGTTTTGCAGCCAAGTTCAGGTCTTACTGAACTCAAGGAAGAACTTTTGCTTTCAGCTGAAGTTGAACTTACGGCCCAGAGAAACACAGATGCATAGAAAAACCATGCTGTTCAAAATGGTGGACCTTTTACCAGGTGTTTCAGAGACAAATTTGTAAGGAATCCTGCTGTGGACCACACATAAAAAATAATTCCTCAATGAAACCAATAAAACTGACTCAGAAAAATGAAGGCAGAATTATTATTTGCACCTCTGAAAAATAATCTGCAAACGTCAAAAGTCTAGTGTATTAGTAGAATACATTTTAGGCAGTTTTTACTCCTTTGAAAAAGATCAAACATCAATAGAAAAGTTTTAGATATGCATATCTTGGTCATCAAAAGCATATACCTGAGGTATTTCATTATTCAAGTAAGAGCTAAACTTCACTAGACTGAAATCAATACAGTTAATGCTAGGGCTGTGCACATCAACAATTACAGCTTTCTAGGGCTAGCACATTTTATTTATGCAAAATGATTTTTTTTTTAACAACTGATTTTAGCATTCATTACAACCTCGTGCTCAGAGGGAATCGCTTCTGTCTATCAAAGCAATAGGGATTTCTTGGGAATTTCTTTATGCACAAATTAATCATGTGCTGGATGCACAAATTGATCATGTGCTGCTCCATACATTTACTGCAGCCATGTGCCGAAATTCACTTAAAAAATTCCTCTGATTAAAAAGTCACAGTCATTGCTCAGAAATCTACTTTTTTAGAAAAAAGATAAGAAAAGATAAACTTGGTTAGTTTCGCTTTATTTAATATATCCTCAGTGTTTACAAGGACACTGAACTAACATCATGCAGAAGCTGACAGCAACATCTCTTTGCAAACCAGCTTTAAATTTTAGTGGTTTTAAAATAGAAATAGGCTTGAAAAGCAGCCCTGCTATACTTGATTTGAACCAACGGCTGCACTGCAATGTGTCCACACATACCTATGATGAGTCAAGTTTTCGGTCTCACTCTCATATTATGCTGAAAAATTAAGCCTAGATGTTTTCTCACCTACGTTCTGCATCTGTGCCAGCAGATATTCTTCGTGGAAATATAGAGATAATCCTAAGAAATGCCACAAAATGAGCCTTGATATTTTTTCCCACAAGTATGCCAAGTTATAGGAATTCTCCATGACCCAAAGATAAAAAGATATTAATCCTGTATGACTTTTTTGTTGTTGTTGTACTTTTTTGCTACAATTTTTATTACCCAGCTGCTAGGTTCTTTTGGCTGGACAAGATTCTGGGCTCCTCTCAATTACTGTAGGCCACCCCATGGAGCAAGAAAATTAAAGCTGTGGGTTTATTTTCCATCATCCTATTGGGACTGATGATGTGAGTAAGCTGAACAGAGTGCTAAGCCAATTCCTTTCACAATGCAGTGGTATCAGCTACGCTCCCACAGAGTTAACCAGCATGAGATAACTTGGCCTGCGCTCACAGACCCCTTTCCTGGTGAAGGGAAAAGCCAGAGAATAAGAAACTGCTACAGTTTCTGTGCAGGATTGCATAAAACAGCTAAGTGGGATTATAAAATTGGTCTGGCAGCACAGCAACTGTGCCACTCATCGTCCTCTGGGTAATGCAGCTGCACGGCATAGAGGTTTGGGATCAGATCAGTATGACCTTCATGTTCTTTTAGATTTATTTTAACCGACACATGTTATGCCAAAACAAAACCGCCCATGTGGCATAATCCATCACAGAAAGCACTTGCAGCATAAAGAGCAGTCCTTCATGGGGGAAAACATACAAATAAAACAAATAAAAAATAAAAATGGGTCAATAACTATTCATTTCAAAGTTATCAATATTCTTGAGTTTTTTATTCAAGTAACATTTGTTGCTTTTTCTGAGTAAAGGTTGAGTGCAATTAAAGTCAGGAGGTTCATTAAAAGGATTAAAATAGGATTTGGATGTGAAGTTAAACAAGACTAAGATTTGGAATAAAAACACCAACACTTGCACTATTCTCATTTCTGCTACCAAACACAAGAACCTCCTAGGTTTAGGATATTTCTTTGGTCTTAAACCTGTATCTTATGAAGAAAGACATTTGATTAGATTTTGGTGGCATTTAAATTGGATTTAGAGGACATTTTCGCTGTCCTTTACCCATAAGCCTCCAGAGTTCCAGAACACATTTTGGGTCAGACTGACAAAAAAAAATAATAGAAATAGGTCAGGATAAAGCAAATTACATCTCAACCACACACAACTTTCCTGTTCAGAGGACTTTTATGAGAATTCAGATGATAGCATACCCATACTAATGGAGGAATTTTCTATTAAAATTATAATCAAGTGCACCATATTGTCATTGTAGAACAATGGTACCCTTAAAGTTTCAACTACTCTATTAATTTCTATGTTACTAGATCTGACACTAACAATGTTATTTTAAATGTCAGTATTGTTAATTATTTCACAATTCAAAGACTGCAAGAAATGTGATGAGGCTCATTATAAATGCTTACGTCTGTATTCTAAATGTGGATAGCATTAGGCACATGCAAAAGCTGTTCAAATTAAAATGGATTAGTGTTTAACAGGTCAGGTGAAACATCTCAAGCATGAAAAAGTGCAGTTTCAACAAACTAATTTGGTTTAACAGTTTTCATTTTTCTAAATGCAAACAAAAAACCCTGAAAAAATAAGAAATTACTTATTTCTGTAACTCTCCACTAATATCTGAAATGTTGGTGTCATTTTTATAGCATTAGATAGCTTGCCATTTTTTTGCCAACAAAAATATTTATGGATTCATATGGATTGAACTTTTTGTCAGAAAGTTTCAGAAGTTTCAGTTCAGCTTTTTCAGTGTGCATCATTTTGGTTTTCCACTTCAAAATACTTTACTTCAAAATCTACCTATGCTTAGTTTAAACTCCCTGCAAATGAAAATGCAAAAATGTTTCATATCACATGTAAAAAGGTCGATCACAATAACAGTTAAAGAGATGGCAGATTGAAGTATTACTATACCCACACATACACTCACATACGCACAGATCATGAAATATTGCTCAGTTAAGACCAGAAATTTCAAAAATCTGCTGTTCACGTATAACTCACAATGAGGAAAACTAGAAGCCAAACCTATTTTGTAATTTTGCTGGCTTGCTAGAAGTGTCACCAAAAAAACCAAACTGCTTCCAGAGTGGCAAAAGTATAAAGATACACAGAAAGATTCAAGTAGCAGAAAAAACACTAAAATTGGACCCATCCTCGAGCTGAGCAAACAGCTTCGAAAGGTCAAAGCTGCTTCTTTGAATTTTCAAACTCTCAAGAACTCCAGTTATATGGGGATATTTTAAGGACTCTCAAAAGCTTTAAATAAAATCCAAACTTTCATTTAAAATAAGGTTAGTTTCACTTTTTTAAAAAGTACACAAATAAATCCTAACCTTTGTTGTTGTGAAAAAAAATTAAAAACGAGACTTTAAATTTTTCAAATACTTTTTCAGAAAAGAAATTTAAAAACTTGCATATGTATTACTTCTTTTAAAGCTCATAACTTTTGAACGTTTGTGATGACCGAACTCGCACATGTCTTCTTCACTCTTCTTAATTTGCCTTATAGGACTCTGACATTATAATGGAAATAGAACTGTACTTTGTGTTGTACACATCTGTATACACTGTACACATCTTCTTTATTAAAACATAGAAAAAAGGACGGGAAAGGAGCTCGTCTCCTCCACTCCCCCACCCCTAAGTTATTACCTTAAACCTAAACAGTTTATGACAGATGTTGCTTTGCATATTAAATTGCTAGTGACTAAAACTCCAGAGAATCCATCCGACCCCTAAACTGGTTTGTCACAGTTCTCACTATTAGGAAGTTTTTTCCCCTAATGTCAAATCTTAATCTTCCTAATCACAAGTAAAACCCTTTTTCTTTTCCTATCTAAAAGTTGCCACAGAAACATGCTTCTTCCTTTCTTTCTTTTTAGCTACTTTTTACATATTGAAGGCTTAATCTTCCTATCTCAGAACTAAACACCACCAGTTGTATGGATCACTACACAGAGTTGAAAACATTTTTCCTCCTTCAGTTGAAAATGAAATCTCTCCTAAGTTGCCTGAAAAAAGAGACTGCTTCACACTACATGAAGCTTCCAGAAAGACGGAGACACCAGGGTTTGGGCTGCTTTATATTTTGCTGTTGCTTTATCCTGTTGACAGAGTTAAGAGGAGGAAAAGGACAAGAAAGAACTGGTAGAAAAGTAATATCACGAAAATAAAATAGTCTTTGGACCCTTCTGGAACCAAATGTTCCTTATAGGATTGCTACTAAAAGTTTATGTGGTCACCGTATATAGCTTTCTTCTATATATCTTATTTATAAGAGCCTGAGTCCCGTAATCAGGCCAACTCTGTAATCCTGAGGCCACGCTGCCTTCAGTTCTACCTGTCACATTGCGAGAGTAGGACCACAGCCACCACCCTGAATAAAAACGTCAAAACACTGCAAAAACTGTCAGGTGCCTGTAAATCTCTTAGTAGAGTGCAAAATGGCTAACGTATTCATTGCTAGCTTTTGTATGTAGCTTTATGTGGAATATTTGATATACAGGTTCTTAGTGTGTCGTGCAGTGAGGATGGGGAACAGAAGCAATTCTGTGGCCTCCTTTAAGTGGTCTTGGGACATGACTAGGGCTTACCTAAAGCATTTCTTAATTTTGATGCACTTCAAATGTCAGAGCAACATAAAGGGCACTCAGAATGAATGAGTATCCATCCCTGCGTGCGCTGGATTACATTATACAGGTGTGCCTATATATACAGATGAACAGACAGAAGTTGAATTGCACAGGTGAGCTGTTTAAAAGAATAGTCCCTGTAACTACTTAGCTACTGCTCTCCTCTTTGTATTCCTAGACCTCAATGAACTGTTTGAATTCTCTGCTCCAAGTTCAGATTGACAACAGAGCTGCAAATAATTTCAACCCCCTCCCCCCCCAAAAAAAAAAAACTTGCATGGATTAATTGGTATATACTCTCAGGATATCTGAAACTATTGCTTACTTTGCGTCTTTTGAAGCAGGAATGATTTTATACTACTTATTTCTGTAGCCAATTGGTTATTCAGATACAAAAGAGAAGTTGTGCATTTTTAAATGTTCAACATAAAAGAGTCACTGCTCAGGCCTTGAGGTTTGTTGTCACTTTAAAGCCTTCGTTAACAATAAAAGAACAACTATCTTAAAATACTTGCTTTAGCACCATATTCCTTTAAACTGAGAAATGTTGGTCACCCACGGATTTGCAATTTGATCCAAAGCCCAGTGAATACTCATTTAATGGAAAGCCACTCATCAATTTCAGTAAATTTAAGAAGTAAGTCTAGCTAAAATATTTTGATATGTTGGACAGGAGGTGATTGATCAGCATGTAGAGACAGCAAATTAATGATCAGGAATCAGGAAAGGTAAGAAGTTAGTTAATCTCAGATTTTGGACAAAAGGAAATAATAGCTCTCTGTAAACGGTCTAAACAAGGTATTGTGAAAAGGTGAAAAATAATAAGTTACTAAATGGTATCCCCCAAACATGCCAGCTCCACAATAAGAGTGATCCAGCAGTAGTGAGAGTAGAACATTTAAGGTTAACTTTAGAAAATATGCCTAGGTACCCAGGCATAACTTCTATTGCAGAAAAAATGACGGTTGGAATTAGAAAAAAACCAAAAATTTTCAAGTAAATTATATATAGATATTTCAAAAGTAAAATGATTTAAATCTTTAAATTGAGGTTAAAATTACACAGAAGCACAGAATGGATGAGGTTGGAAGGAACTTTTAGAGATCATCTAGTCTAACACCCCTACTCATGCAGGGTCACCTACTGCTCTAGGCTTCCCAGGACTGTTTCCAGATGGCTTTTGAATATCTCCAAGGATGGAAGCTCCACTACCTCTCTGGGCAACCTTTGCCAGTGCTCTGTCACCCTCACAGTAAAGAAGTTTTTCCTCGTGTTCAGACAGATCTTCCTGTGATTCAGTTTGTGCCCATTTCTTCTTGTCCTGTCACTGGGCACCACGGAGAAGAGTCTGGTCCCATCCTCTTGACACCTCCCCTTCAGGTACTTATACGCATTGATCAGATCCCCCCTCAAGTCTTCTCTTCTCCTGGCTGAAGAGTCCCAATCTCTCAGCCTTTCCTCACAGGAGAGATGCTCCAGTCCCTTCATCATCTTCGTAGCCCTCCGCTGGACTCTCTTCAGTAGTGCCATGTCCCTCCTGTACTGGGGAGCCCAGAATTGGACACTAGGACGTATTCTAGGTGAGGCCTCACTAGAGCTGAGGAGAGGGGCAGGATCACCTCCCTCCACCTGCTGGCAACACTCTGCCTGATGCACCCCCGAATATTGTTAGTCTTCTGGCCACAAGGGCACACTGCTGGCTCATGGTCAGCTTGTCCACCAGGACTCCCAGGTCCTCCTCTGCAGAGCTGCTTTCCAGCAGGTCAACCCCCAGCCTGTACTGATGCATGGGATTATTCCTCCCCAGGTGCAGGACTCCGCACTTGCCTTTGCTGAACTTCATGAAGTTCCTCTCTGTCTGTCTCTCCAGCCTGTTGAAGTGTCTCTTAATATGAATGGCTGCACAGCCTTCTGGTGTATCAGCCACTCCCCCCAGTTTAGTATCATCAGCAAACTTGCTGAGGGTGCACTCTGTGCCTTCATCTAAGTCACTGATGAACAAGCTGAACAATATTGACCCCCAGCATTGACCCCTGGGAGACACTGCTAGCTACAGGCCCTCCAACTAGATTTTATGCCACTGATCACAACCCTCTGAGCAATGCCATCCAGCCAGTTCTCAATCCACCTCACTGTCTGCTCATGCATCTGTACTTCATCCACTTGCCCATGAGGATGTGATGGCAGACAGTGTCAAAAACCTTGCTGAAGTCCAGGTAGACAGCATTCACTGCTCTCCCCTCATCTTCCCAGCCAGTCAGCCCATCATAGAAAGGTATCAGGTTGGTTAAGCATGATTTGTCCTTGGTGAATCCATGCTGACCACTCCTGATCACCTTCTTGTCCTTTACATGCTTGGAAATAGTGTCCAGGATGAGCTGCTCCATCACCTTTCCAGGGACTGAGGTGAGGCTGACTGACTTGTAGTTCCCTGGCTCCTCCTTCTTGCCCTTTTGGAAGACTGGAGTGACATTTACTTTCTTCAGGCCTTCCTCCTGATTGCCATGACCTTTCAAAGATGATTCAGAGTGGCCTAGCAATGACACCCACCAGCTCCCTCAGCACGAGTGTATCCCATCAGGGCCCAGATTGCCTTTGTTTACTCCCAAGATTCTCGAAAATATATGGGAAATGGAAAACAATGGCAATATCTGCATTACATATTTGGCCTAAGCCCAAGCTTTTCACATCAAGTTTCTCAAAATCTACACTGTTAATTGCTTAGGTCACCTTCAGTGTGGAAATGCTCAGAAGGCCCTCAGAAAGAGGCCATCCCTTCTTGTTAGCCTTTATACTTCCTGGTGTACAGTATGTCACATACATATACACACTGAAAGACAAAAACTAACAGCACTTTGAAGTGATTTTTGCCATCTGAGAGGAGAGCTGAGTGAGTATTCGTCCCTCATTCCAAAGCAAAGTCGCACAGATTAGTTTAAATGATCATTGTTAATTATTTTGCCTCTAGTGAGAAAGGTCTTTCTCACTGCTTCTGAAATTATCCCACTTTAAATAAGTGACTACCCTAGGGAAGGAGTCTGAACCTACACAACTTACATCTTATGTTCCCTGATATATAGAATGAGTTTGTAGAAATAGCTTAAAATTTGCTGAAGTGGAGCAACTCTACCAAAAAAAACCTAAACAAAACAGTTTGATTGCACTGTAGCCACGAGGATAGTGAGGAAAACGTTTGCTTTAGATGCATCACAGCTGGGCACAGAACTGATCTCGTATATCTATCCAAGATCATTACTGCCAGCCTACTAGGATCACAAGAGTTGCTTCCTGATGGGTTAACGAAAAAGTCTTTGACTTTTTTGACCTCAGAAAATCTTTGACCTCAGGAAAAAAAGTGTTTGACCTCAGAACATTCATTTGGAAAAACAGTGTTAAGAATTCTCTGTTTCATAGAAGTTTGGGGTTCAGCAAACTGACCTTTTCTGATGAAAAACTTTTTAATGGAAAAGCTGCTGACCTATTAAGCCATAAAGACTAATCCTTTGCCAGTGTTTTCAGTATCTTCCCTACAGCACAGGTCAGGATTGTAATTCTGTCACATCCTAGGGCTTCCCATGATCTAAACAGTTAACTTTCATAATTCGGTCTTGAAAATGATCAGCCTACTCTACCCAAGTCCTATTGACTTTGCATTTCTCCATATGATCCGTAGAGGTTATAGGTGGCAAGTCAACTTTCTGGTATCAGTTGTAGTTGAAGGACATTGCAAACTGCTTCTCATTTCTGTACAACATGAATTAAACAATTGCAGATAATTATAAATTGAGCTAAAGGCAATTGATTACAAAATGCAGTATTTTTCACACTTTTGACAGCTATTCTATAATCTAGAGAAATGTGTTAATCCAAAAAGCATTAATTTACAGACACATTTTCAACATGAATCTGTTGCTTTTTGCAGGATACAGACATATTTACTAAATAATAAATGCTTTAATTATTTTTACATTATTTCCATATATTTCATCTGTTTGAGCTTTCAGTCATATCGTCTGGAAACGAGCATCTTTCCAGATTTGTATGCACTGGCAGTTTGCATTATTTTTAAAAAGTTAATACAAGAAGCTCCGCTGAATTTCTACTTGAAAACTTCTTATTTGAACTTTATTTTCATGCGCTTGTGAACACGATCTAGTCAACCTGTTTCTTGAGCACTTTCTTGCTCTCACCTTGTCCCACCGCGAAAGTCCTGTTCTGAAGATTTGCTCAGTTTGCTTAAGTTGAGGAAGGATGAGGGAGGGTGGTCATAACCCCTGACTAGAGCAACCTTAATCTTCAGGATCAGGGGAAATATAAAACCGGCAGGAACTGGAGCAGCCTACTTGCAGCTCTGCTTTACCAGCCCATAAAGATCCGTGAGAGGCACCCTACAGCCCGAGGTGAGCGCTGCGCTGCTTAGCTTCCTCCCAGGCTCCCTCAGGTGCCAGCAGGTGCCTGATGCCCTACACCTTCACCAAAGAGGATGTAACAACTCCCCTGCATCCTAAATATGCCTTTTATACATTTACTTCTATACATTTACATATACATTGTAAAATTTATTTAGCCATATGGTTTAATATTGGGGAATATCTAATTAACAGCTACAAAAACTACTTTCCCTGAATTTCTAGCAGCATTACTGTCATATTTCTATTATTTTCACAACTTACCCAAGCATCACTGATCAACTAATACCGTTCTAAAGAACGTACTCAAAATTTGAGCTTAATACAGTTATCAGCTCCTCCTTATTTCTAGCTAAGAAAGGAGGTTCAGTGTGTATTAGGATAAAACTTTTCTAAGTATTAGGGTATCTTCTGTATTTCAGAATATCCACAATTCAATTTGGTTGTATCAAATTATTTTAGAAAAAAAATTTCTCTACTTGCATTTCTGCAACTCTTAAAAGAAGCAAGTAAACAACCTCAATAGAGTAAAAGCATCAGCCATGTTTAGTCTTTTGGTATCAAAAACTTTAGGTCCCTCATTTTTCAGTAATATGTGTATTTTATTCTAAACCTTTAGTTCAGATAAAATTCAGTTCCTGAAAATATTCCGTTCTCCTCTGAGGGAGGAGAACTGTTTAACTAAGGTTGCATTTGTTTAATGAAAATTAGTTATGCTTGTGAAACATATTTAAGTAGTTTATAATTTGACTACATTTTCACAATAAGCTGGTATTAATGAGAAAAGTTTTCCACAAGAAAACTTACACCTATCCTAATTCTCCTAAGTTTTTGTAGCATATTTGTACTGAATGATCAGCTCATCCATCAGGATGAAGTACTCAAATCCCTTAAAGACCATTGTGCTAATTTAGTACTACCATTTGATTAATACTCAGCGCCTCCACTCTTCCAAAACAAGGACAAAGACGAAGACTTTTTTTCCCCTCCTTTTACTATGTTAATATACAGTTTGGGAATTAAACTTAACAACATATCATATTCTAGTGCCTAGTTAAGAGTTCTAGCAGCATAAAATGAATTTACACACAATGTTTAAACCTTCATATTTCAAACTGCAGACAAAGAAATGGAAATACGATTGTTAAATTAATAAGCAGAGAATGGTAAAAATCCATAACTTTAAATGCAATACAGCAGAATTTTAAAACTTTAAATTGCATGCACTAATTGTTTGTTTTGGTTGCCCTCACATGCATTTCCAGGAAGCACAGTACAATTTCTATTTATTACAATCATGTCATGGCATAGCTGCATGAATTGTGTAACAGGAATAGCTAATACCAGCCATCAATATTGTAATAAGTGTGTAGAGTAGGATTAGTTAGCATCTGTTTTTATAATATTATGTCTCATCTGCAGCACAGGAAGATAGACCGGATAGAATCAAGATGTATGAGTAGATAAGAGGCTGAGATAAATATTTATACTGATGAGGAACTTTTCAGTACAATTACTGAGTTTATAACAATTGGAATTTTTCATTAATACACCCATTTTGACATAGCCTTTGTTAGAAGACTTCCTAATGCCCGAATAGATGGTTGGGGCAACAAGAGTCCCAGTTTGGATGTCCGGAGGATGCAGATGGGACACAGAAGATACACATTTAAGTACCTTGTCCAAATCAAGTTCAGAGTGGGCCTTAAATCTGAGCCTTTCATATCCTATTGGACTGCTCTGCTCTACAGCAGATTTGATTATCCTGGCAAGAGGTTAGGGAGCTGCTACTTTTAAAAAATAAGTAAAAAAAAACCCGAAAAACAAAAAACAAAGCAAGACCTTTGGTCCTCAGGTAAAATGAAACCAAATTGAATAACCTCAAACTGTTTTACTTAACAGAATTCACTGAGTACATGAGTTAGTGATTAAGTTCTAAATTTATCAACTGACTCAAAATGAAACAATAATCTGGTTACTGAGGCAGAAGGGTGCTGAGTTCTGTTCCCAGCTCTATCCCAGCCTTCCTCTGCGTCCTTGGACAATTCACTGCAGCTCTGCTTCACTCTCTTATCTGTTAGGTAGAGGTAACAATACTTCCATTACATGCCTTGTGTTACATCTAAATTACAGCTAGGCCTCCAGAAGGGCGTGAGGCAGGGTGACATAACGAACCAAACGAGTGATGGAATAGGAACCCAGACACAAGCAGTAGGGTAAGCAATATAATACAGAACTGAACACAAGCAGTAGAAGTATATTTCTCTTTAAACTTTATTAAAACTTCATTAAAATCACCTTCACATATACATGTGTATATACACAAACACACGTATGCACACCACGTATACATGACACTCTATTGATTAATTCTGACTACCTGACTCAAGGAGGGGATCATCACAATTAATTTTTTTTTTTTCTTCAGACTTACAGATGCAACCTATAGATGATTCCACCTGTGCTGTCAGTTACGGGCAGTATTCATAGGTTGTTGCACAGTTCAGTATGTGGCTAAACTATTTGATCCCTATTAGGACGCTACTGGTTTTCCTTACCTTTAAGGCATAAGTTTTCCCTCATTCTTGAAGATATAGTTTTCCTCCAACAGGAGGTTTTCTGTTTTCGCCAGAACCAACCAATGACTTCATTAGCAGAATGTAAGCCATGTATTCTGCTTGTTATGTTCTAAATCTGGTTTCCCTCCTGTTTTGATTTAAATTAATCATTAAGTGCTCATCTACGTTTACAGCCATACGGCCTCTGACTTCAACCTGAGACTGATCATTCTTACACATATACATATGTATATATGGTATCTGAACTACTGGCTATTACTATCTATCCAGTATGACAAAGTTAATATCAAACCTTTTTTTCAATTCATTTGATTCTCTTCATGCTACAACATTTTCTGTTCAGATTGCCAGCCCGTACTATGTGTGCATACAACATAAAGTGTACTTTCAAGAGAAGCAGTGAAGTACTTTTACGGTATAAATGTTTAGTATAAGTAACACATAGGAATCAAACCTGAATCTCACCCAGTCACATGACTTTGTTCAGGCCTGGATGTGGCCAGGATGTGGAGAGACAGTATTCAGCTTTGTGACTTTGACTTTCCAAAGCTGTTTTTTTTTTCCTTCAGTTGGCAACTGTACAAACGTGGCTAACATTAAAGAGACAGTTAAATAGAATACAAGACCTAACATGAGCTTCAAACTGTCCCCAACACTAGTTTTAGAAAGTTAGGTAATAAAACAGACCTGTGTAGTTCATTAACGACACCAAGGTCTTAGACTGATTGAATACATCACTGTAAAGTTTAGTAACCTTGCAAATAAACAAAGATTAATGAAAATACTGCATGTTAAATATGAAACAAGTGCAATGCTTTCAAAGCCAGAACTTTTTATTGCTGAGGTGTTAAAGTAGTAACGGTTTATTTTTCTGCAAGTAGCTTTTATGAAGCACAGAAGATTTGATGGACACTTTGAGCTATTGCAATAATACGGAAGCAACACGAGCAGGGTGTCTGTCATATACAGTTCTAGAGGAAATGTCACGGGGCAGCTACCTGCAGCTGCTATTGTCTTCGACCTTACTTATTTTTATTCTGACTTTAATCTGAGAACTGTCTGTCCTCATTTTCTATGCAACCTCCTACTCCTTGCCTAGAAAATAGGGCTTTGTTTTATTAAATAATGACATCATAAGTTTTTAGTTTTGTTTGTCAAATTTAGCTTTAGTTGGCTGATTTTTGTAGATTATTTCTGACTGACAGACACGAGTAATCTCTGATAAATCAAGTAATTCTGTAACATCTCTAACAGTTCTGTCTTACTGCTTATTTTGAAGAAAAGCGTTTTTCACTTTATTCCAAAAGACTTTCTGGTAATCAAAATGAATTATATATATTTTTTTTAACTTTAGCTAGAATATCATAATTTTTAATAGACTAGAGCTTTTTACCTATTAATGATAGGTAAAAACATTGTATAAACATCACTGCTACCCTTGGAAGAATGCAAAGCGTTATGAAGTAAATAATAAAAAGAATGTCACTTGATAAGAAAGAAAGGGGAGCAAAAGACCAGCACGCTTGCTTTTCTCACCTTTCGAACTATTAAATCTGATGATTTATTCTGACTATATATTTTTGTGTGTGAATTAGGAGAAAAAAATTCATAGAGAGAAAATTCTCTCTTCATTAGAGAGACTTACTGAAAATAGCTAAAAAGCCATAAATGACTCATAGTCGCCCCTCAGGGGGTATCTTAACAGGACATAGCAACACAGTGGCAGAAGAGGCCTTCTGGATCAAGGGCAAACTCTGGCTATTGCAAGCAATTGAGGTACACAACGTCTTTCAGAAAATGATTAAGATAGCTTTTTTAGTGCTTTACCCAGTTAAATTGTATTGCCCATTTGCCTCTAACCTATTACTTCAAAGACCACATGTCATATCAGTTGTCAAAACCTCTTGTTTCTTTTGCACATGTGTTAATGCAGTTCATGAATCATAGAGGGGAAGCAGGGCTGCACAGAGTAGTACATTGATAATGATTGTCCAAACCCCAGGATATCTACTTTCTTCTGTGTAACATGTTGTGATCTTATCTGTTTTCATGCATCCCAAAATGTATTTCTTCGCTGCTGGTTAGACCATTTAATTTTAATGAAAGAGAAATAGCTGAGGAAGAATAGATTTTGTTTGTATAGTTAAAACCCAGGATCACTGTAAAAGAAAAACTTGCAATAAATAAAGCTAGGCCAATTTTTTGTTTTTTTAAGTAGTTTGTTTTACAAGATAAGATGAGCTTATCCATCTTATTTATTTTCATTTTAACATTTTGAAATGGTACATATAAATGTGCTAAGGAGAAGTTTAAGAAGCAGCATTTTAGGAACACCGTCATAACCTTTATTTTAATTCTATTTTTAAGTAAGTTTAAGAAAAGATCAGAAGTGATACCAAAAAAAAAAAAAACCCAAGTCTAATGGAATATGAAGTCTAGCAGACTGAACGTTGCAATGTACTTTAGCAAATACAAGTTTCTTGATTCATTTTGGCATACCATTTCCCCTGCTGTAGCTCAGTTTCCCCATCTGTAAAATGCAAATAACAACACTGATCTGTTCTGGAAAATATGCTGACATGTATTCATTCAAAATATTAGTAAAGAATGTTTGCAATAATATGCAAATCTGTTATTATAGACAGACTATGCAGGCAAGATCCAGCAGCAAAAAAGAAAATATAATGATACATGAATTTCTCATTAAGCTTTGGTCTTAGTGTTCCTATCTCCACCTATTGCTCATAATTTAAACTAACTTTAAGTGTTACCAAAATCTTTGTGAATTTCGTACTTTGAAAAATGAGATGATCTTAGGCATGTTTCAGGGATTTGACACAATCATCCATTCGCCATAGCTAAAGCTCACAGAAATCAACAACCTCAGCTCAGGGTCCAAGAATCAGGACTAATCTTGTGTACAACAGAATATTTAAGACATTACACCCATTTTTTACAGGTCCTTCCTCCACTGACAGAACTATACTGTTTTCTAGACCAGAAGTGAAACGTTGACAGTGAACCTACTTAGTATTAGATGTCTCCAATTTACCTTTCCTTACTCCATTTACACTGCTCACTTCCCACAGTGGGCTGAACAGCAGTTTTCATGGGCATGATTTGTAAATCTGATGGTCAGCCGAAGAATGTAAAAAACGCCTCCCAACTGTTAGAATATATATGGTGGCACAGAAAATGGATAGTGGTAGAGGCTCAATAGTCCTGCATTTCAGAAAACTACAGCTTTAAAATATTCATCATAATATTTTGAGAAGTCGCCTATTCTGACCCAGATTAATTTATCAAATGAGTAAAATATGAGAATGTTTAAGAAAAATGAAAGTCTTGGATAGATTCATTTAAGAAGCACCTTTATGCCTTCTCTTGGATGAAATTATTTACCTTTTTCCACAAAATATCCAAAGAATTTGTATGTAATCTATTGGCTTCAGGAAGCCAAATACAGGACTGCTAGAATACCAAAGAACATAAACATTTCATTACCTATTAAAGGAAAGAACAAATAAGACTGTGTAATTTATATATATACACTGCAACAATTTTATGAGAATCAAAATATTAACAACTAATAATTAATAATACATCACACTCAAAACAAATACAGGAATTTAGAGAGTCTTATTCTATACTTTAAGTCTATTGAATGATATTAGATTGAAAAATGGGAAATGGGAATTCAGGACAAAAAGTTACAAAGGAAAAACTAAGAAAAGCATCTCAAATAACCTGAAGTATAGATGTTGAGATCTTGCATTTTCCTCCTTGACTGGCAGAGATACAAAGGCTTCATAGAAGTTTCTGTTGTACAGGCAGTGAAAAAAGCTGAACAAAGTAGACAGATTAAACTAAATTTACAGCCCCCTCCCATCAAACACCAAATTACATACAGTTTTTAAAAAGCTTTTTGCTTTCAGCACTACGATTTTATTCCAAGAGTAATTTGAACTTCAAAAACTTTCACTAGCTTCAATTCATTACTTTTCTACCTCATCAGAGAAGCTCTGGGGGAAATAAATCTTTCAAGAATTGATAAAATAGGTAAGCCATTATAACTGAATGATGTTACATAAAAACGTACACAAGACGACTGAGAGCTGTTAAATCAAACGTGGACAGTAAATCTTCCCTCCGTTCGCATGTCACTTCTGTTTGTGGTACAGACTCACAGAAAAGTGCTTTCCTTACACAGATAATGATCTCTAACCCAGATAATCACACTTAGAACTAAGCTTATTTAATTCCCCAGTGAATATTCTAAAGATAACCTTTCTTTGCCAGCTTGCAGGACAGAGTGGCTGTCTCATCTCTCACCTTCACCTCCAAGGTTGAATATTCTTGTCATCAGTTACTATGCACTTGACTTGCACCATGCTACTAGCAGGAAGCAACTCTGTGTAATTTTCTGTTTGTAACATTATAAAATTAACGCATGGCACCACACATCTGAAAAGAAACCAAACAGCCAAATAAAACTCAGTGTAAAAAGCTACTTGCCTGTCACGAGTAGAGATTTAAAGTGAGACAGAATAGTAACTCCAGGTTTTCTGACTATGCACTAGCTTTTTAAACAGTAAAACAAAACAAAACAAAATCCCCAATTTGCTTACTTGCAACAAGAAGCACTTCAGAGAAAGCTGCCTTTAACACACTAAAAATACAAGAAGAAGAAAATATTGTTTATCAGCAACTAGTTTTAACAGCAGAATTTTAAAAAGGTAATATTCAAATAGAGGGTGCATTGCTCCCTCTACTGTAAGGATACAAAAATCACAATAAAGAATACATTGCAACAGCCACGGAGTTAAAATGGTGCATCAGTGATACAGATCATCAAAAAAAAAGAAAGAAGTCATCACCTACTCATGACTTTTTCTTGTAAAAACTATATACTACTATTTCTTATATTTTTAATATAAAGGATAACAAGTTTTAACTTAGGTTTAACTTCTGATCTAGAATTCTCACACTTCATTAGTAAGAAGTAACCACACTGGAATCGGCAAGTGAATAGGCAAATCTACACCCCTGCGTTCATCCCTGTAACTCTCCCTGAGAAAACCATGAGATACCTTTGAGTTTTTCCCCTTCTTTTTCCTCCACTACAATACTAACTTCCTCTCTACTACTATTTTACAGTTATTAATGGTGTCATATAACTACTTGGTCCAAAACACAGGGAAGTACATACTTCTAGGTGTATATTCATCTGACTATTGTACTGGGTTAGACGATAACTTTGAGGAAAAAACCAAAAAAAACAAAAAAACCCGCCTTTGGAGATCAAGCTTCCTTTTCTAAATAGGTATGAAATCCCTTAAAAAACACAGAAGTCACACTGTATAGTAACAAGTCTGAGGAGATGTTTTAAACTCAAACACAATCTGCAGGGCCTCAGGATCATCTCTGATATTGTAAGAATCTAGGAAAAACTAAAACCATTGCTGCAGACAGCCTCTGAGAAGAACTCCTGGGATAGTTTCCAGGCAATTTCACTTTCTGCTACATATACAAAAGAAAAATATCACCTTTCTTGTGAGTGTGCATGAAAAGAATATGCATTGTGTTTTACACAGGATGTTTAATGGGTGGCTTTTAATCAATAATAATGCTTTCCTGCTTGGAACTCATTTAAGTGCATGCAGATACCTGTAAGACCAAGAAAGCAAAGTTGCCTTCTTCATGGAGCTGCTTCTGCAGGTAAAATTCAGAAAGTGAAACTTGAACTCTCAGCCAAATTCAAATCAAAGATTTCACTCAAGATGTGCTAAACAATTTTGTACAAAATAATAGAATTAACTGCTATTATTTGCAAAAGGGAACTTCTTCCCTTCAAAACTCCTACTACCAGCACTTGATGAAACAACTTGGAAAACCTTCTCAGTGTGTGTATATCCCCTTTTTACTCTGATTTCATGCTTTACAGATTTCAAAATTCTTATTATATAGGTAACAAATCGCCACCTCCCCATTCCAAGCTGTAATTAGTTTTCCCAGAATCTGAGAGACCCAAAAAATCATTTTCACTGCTTGTCTGAATGAGGCTGTGAAACATCATTCAGTATCATACACACTAGTTTTGAGGAGATTTGAGGGCCCAAGCCTGAAATATGATCTAATGCTGTTTTATGAAGACTATGCTATTTTATGAAGACTCTCTTAAAAGACAATTTTAAGAGATCACAACTCGTTTTACTGTCTTAATACCGGTGCAAATTGAGCTCCATTCCCTTCTAAGATGGGCATGGTTATACGGTAGATCTTTCAAGTCACTCCACAATTTCTAATCAAGGTAAACGATTTTTATCGAAGTTTTCTATCTGATGTAGCAATTGTTTCTATCACAGCACAGCACTACAAAGGCAGTCCTGATGAGATACCTGCTGTCATTAGTCCCCCTAAAGCAATGTTTACTATTAAGACTAGCACAACAATTTGCTCGATCATTTGTGAAATTTATCCAGTCAAATTTAAAGAATCCACATAATCTCTGTTGTTATTAGAATCCACTATAAGCAACTGGTTTCAGCTAATATAAGGCAAGTGGAATACCTACCATGTACAGGTCTGAGTAAGGATGACTCTGCATGCCACAGCAAGAAAACAATCGGGTTCTTGAACTAGCAACTTTTTAAACAACTCAGTCATGGAGGAAGAGAATGGGTACTACAGCAAAATTTCAGGGGGTCAATTCAGGACAAAATTAACAGTTGAGAAAGAAATTTTATTTCAAGCTTCTAAGGGGGTATTACAAACAATAGAGAATAAAAACATTAAAAACTATTTAAAAAGTAATTGTCCCTTTAAAATAAAGATTCAAGCAGGTTTAACAATGAAGTATGCTATTCAATGAAGTTTTAAAAAAAGATTTAAAAAGTATTGGTTTTGCTGTATTTGCTAATCTTTTATAAAAAAAGCTGGGCATAAATACTTCGTGCATTCATATGCATTATTTGGTGTTTCATATTATATAACTTGGTACAGTATTTAAGATATCACTGCAAAAGAGTTCAAACACAGTGCATTTATAAATAATGGAGTCATTATAAATCACATTGCAAACATACCTTGCCATTTTCATTGTTACAAATTCAGTATTTCAGTGAAGGTAGGAATAAAGTAGCTACAACAATCAATATCTTGACTTTATTTTTGTTTTTAATATAAAAATGCAGTTCTGGAAACCCACCCTCCTTCTTCCCCCTGCCCAAACATAATGCTTTACTTCTTAAAAATAAAAATAAAGTACTAATTCTATATACATCACATGTACCATACAAAAATGTATCCAAAGTTTCTATTGCTACCAAAGTGTTCTAAATTAAAAGTTACATAAATCCCCTCATTGGAAACAAAAGATTACAAGTTACAAAAAAAATCAAATTACACACAAACCATCAAGTTATTTTATACAATTTCCAATACATTTTTCTCCCAAAGCAAGTTGTCTTCTCATGTGCCTGTATAAAAATGCATATCAATATATTTGTCAATTTTATTTTTCATTATAAAGCAAATTAATACATTTTCTACAATAAATAAAACACAGGGAGGCAACTATAGCAACATAATATAATCCATGGGAGATAAATGGGATATGGTTTTGAAAGAAATAATGTGCTTGCAGGCTTTAAGCCAGGTTTGTTTAAAACAAAAACAATCATAAGAAGTTATTTTGGGCAACAATGGAGTGTTTTTGGTGATTTGCAAGTGATGTACATAGCATAATTTTTCTCTTCACGTCTTTCTCACAAAGTACCCTCCAAAATAATGCAACTTCCTTTCTTAAAATACATATTTGTAACTGTAAATTTACATCAATCTTAAATACGTGGTACTTTGTGCAAAGAGCAATGATTTACACAAACATTCAGAAGTCTTTTTCAGAAGCTACAGACCAAGGAAGAAATGATACAAGCAGCACCATATTGTATACGATTTAGGCAAACATATATTTGATGTCATTTTGATATTAGGCTTCAAATCCACTAAACACCTTAAGCTGGAAGATGGTGCTTAGGTAACTAAAAGGAAAAGGGAAAAAAAAAAAAAAAAAAAAGGCATGGAAACAAAAACCGACTCCCTCCCCTGCAAAATTATAAAAAGAATTAAAGAGCTACCTCTAAAATCAGAATAAGTTAAGTGTTGAATATACATTTATGTACAATTATGAACACTATGAACAAGACATTTTAACAGGTTTAGTGGAAAATCCTCCAAACTACAACACGATAAAATCATTAATCAATATGGCAATGGTGATTTAGAAGAATTGCTCTACTATTTCAAGTTTGCAGAACTCAGCCACTGAATCAACAATTAAGGGGTTGAATCTTCAATACATTCTTTTAGACAAAGAAGTTCATTAGTAGAGTTCGAGTCTGCGTGTGGTATTTTTCACGCCTTGGTAGAACCTTTGTTAGTCAATATCACTGAAGTCACTGACTGGCTCTCCATGTACTCTACTCAGATGATTCATAGCACGATCAAAAGCAATTCTTACTGCTTTACGAATGCTTGAGTTACGGCCTTCCATCATTTTTAACTTGTCTATGGTCTCATCTATCCCAAGGGGCACCATTTTGGATTTGGGAAGCCACTGCCTGTAAGAAAGAGCAAAATAATTAATTATGCTAAATACAGAATAAAATGAAGAGGTTCATCCAGTCTGCCCACCGTAAGGGCTGTTACATCTTATTTTTCATTTAGTGAGTCAAGAATTTGCCTTCTTAAATGAAGTGACAAAATTCCAATTAAGTTGGTACTTACCTGCCTTAAATCTTTCTTTTAAAGAGATGTAGCACTAAGTAAGCGTCTTTCATGAAATAAAGACTGCATTCAAATTCAACAAATAATGTATTGTGTAATGACAAATACCAATTAAAAAGAACTATAATTAAATACTGATAATGTATTTATTTATTTAATGTATTTGCAGAGGACAACTGCAACTAACAATGGACGTGGCTCAAGATTCAGCTGACACAGTATAACTTTTCTTCACTCTTTCATTTCCAGTATTACAAGGAATTTGCAGATGATGAATTTTTGCCTTACGCTTTGAAGACATCTCAGTTTGGTCTTTATGTGGAAAAGCAGCATGCTTTTTACCCTGCAGTATGAAATCCCAATAAGTCAGTATTCAGAGTACTTTTCTGTTTTAACTTCCAGGAATACCATTAACTACTGGGGATAGAGGAGCGATAAGGGAAAAAGCTTTACACTCCATGCTTCTAGTTGAAGGAAAAAACATTTTAACTGTTTAAATAAAAAGTTATCTAATATATTTTGTGCATGTCCATAAAATAGCATTTTAATTAATTTTGTTTTCTTAAGTTACATATATTAAGAAGAAAAGTCAATGAACTAATAAACATTTATTAAAATGTTACTGCAGTCTACAATTCCAGCCCTGCAAATGGCAGGAACCATGCTTCTATTTAAAGATTTCAGTTTGAGAGGCCATTTAGAACTTAATAAACTGTAAATTAGATGTTAAAGTATCCAATATTAACATTTTCATCTGAGTCCCGTCCCCCCCACCAAGAGTAACAGAAAAAGCTTCTCATGAAACATTATTTGTATTACAGTGCTCTAGACTACAACCCAACCGTACTGAGCACACAGACTGAGACCAAAAATATTTAAAAAGACAACACAAGGATACAGATAGAACTGCAAAGATTAGTAACATCAGTGTTCAGCATGATGGGCAGCAGTCCAATCATGATCATTTTAGTACAGATCATGAGAAAAGTTTTAAGAACGCACTCTTTAGAGCAAGCTTTCAGAAAGACCTCCAAATGCAAGGGACAGAGCTGGGGGTGGGGGGGAGATATGTTTATTTGAAAAGATCCATAGATTACAGAAGCTCGTATCACAGACTGATGATGACATACACCTGAGGTGGGTAAGTCTTAGACATGGGTTGAAGAGCAAGGTCAGCTTACATTTCATATAAAGGAAGCAAAAACGAGCTAGCGTGATGAGTGCTGAAATGGCTGAAATAATCAGGATAAAAGAAGTGTTAAAGAAAAAGGCAGTACATTAGTCAAAACATAGAAAAAAGCCTGAAAAAATACTTAGCCTTTCCTGTTCATCCATTCAGGATATGTATATTTGAAAAACTTGGTCTTCACAGCTGGGTTATCCTAGGAGAGGTTAAAGGACTCCCAAGACCATGCAAGAGGCAGTGACAGCAGTGATTAAGAAAGTGGCTAGAGAGATCTTGTGTTACACATGCGGTACCAATGACAGAAGCACGAGACTCAGAATACCTGAATCTCTTTGAAAAATACATGTTCTCCACTGACAGACAGGCAGAAGAAAGCAGAATCTCACAGAATCATGCACAACTGAACAAGGAAAATCCTCTGAAGGATATGCCAAAGCAGCAATTAAGAAAAGAATCAACGAACAGGAAGAAGTAAGCCAAACAATCATGATTATGCCAACGATCTAAGAGGACAGAAAGGAATCACCAGTTCTGAATCTGAGGCAGGAAGTCACTTAGGCAATAGCGTACTGGGACAGAGAGAATCAGAAGGATGGCAGCATTTTTAAACATCTCAGTTAATCAGCTAATAAGAAAAACAGCATCTGGAAACATAAGTGAATTCAAGAGTAGAACAAAGATACGGAAAGATTTAAAGGTAGCTTGAACTGTGAGGAAACCGAAAAAGGAGAGGGATTAAGGAAAACACATGAAAGAAAGAGAGGCCTGGATGAAAGGAAGAAAAAGTAGCAGATGAGAAGTTTCTGTATCTAACAGAAAACAAATGAACAAACAAATCAATGAAACAACTAACAGAAGAGAAAAAAATGTTGTGTGTGTGCATTTTCCCTTCAGACTCCACATAGGATAGTGCTGATACTGAAAGAAATGGAGAAAAAGGAAGGTTTGATGAAGAACTGAAACAGGACAAAGAACTGCAAATAAGAGCGTTAATGAAGCATTTAACTGTGGAGATCATAAACGTAAAGAAAGTACACCTGAGCAGAGTGGGAAAAGTGTTGTCGTTTGGAAAGCAAAGATGAAGGCTGACAGAGACAAATGCTAAAGAATACTAACTTAAAAAAATTCTGTTTAGTCCAACGAACAATTTAGCCAAGTCAAGACCAAAAATAGAAGGCTCATAAATCTTATATTATTTACTTCCAAACTGGCTATAAATAAAACATCTTTCAGTGGTGATACGCCTTGGTCCAAGAACAGATTCAAATATATACATCCATAGGAAAGCGTGTTTCAGTTTTCTTTCAGACTTAAGGAATAGTTTTTTAAAATAGTTTTTTAAAAAGTCATTGCATTAACCAATATGTTTCAATAACATACCAACTTCTTTTATTGTCAAAAAACAGTACTAAGAAAAGCTTCTCATCTGATTTGGTCTGCATTTGTTCTCCAATTTTCAATACATCCAGAGGTGGCACTGGTATTGTAACACCATTGTGATGGCCAGCAACACGAGGCATCTTAGGGTCAATAATCTATAAAAACAGAAAAAAAGGACAGTTTCTAATTTTTAAAACTACATAATCCAGGGCCTTTTTATTATGAATAAAGTTAATCAGAAAAGAACCATAAACTGAAGAGCCACCGTATATAAATAGGCTTTGTATTACATACATTTTTAATTTTTTAGCTTAAGTTGAATAGGTATGAGGGTTAAATTAATTGAAACAAACAGGGGCCAGAGGGGGAAAAAAAAACCCAACTATCTATAGAGCATTTTCTACCCTTACTAGCTCTTCTTTAAGTCACTTCTGAATTTCACTTAGTACAATTTTGCAGATCGACAAACAGGTTTTAGAATAAGAAATTCGAACGAAGGTTTCTAAAAACAGCTAGTGATAACTGATCTCAAGTTTGCGGTTTTGAATTTCAGACAACCTAAAGAGACAGCCTATATTCGGGTATGATTATCTCTTTCTGAGTGCGTGGCATGTTCTTCCAGCAGCTGAAGCACAAAAAACCCTAACCAAGCAAAAAACGCAAACAAGCAGGAAAAAATCCTAAAGTAGTGTTCAAACTATTGCCTAAGCAATTTAATGATCAGAAAAGGCGACTCACTTTTCCATTCAAACATGTAATGACAATCACAAATTATTTCAGAAGAAGGTCCAAAGATAGAATAAAATATAATGCAACTAACAACATAAAACTAACTAGGCTGATGGAAGAACCGCTTGGTACGTAGGGTACCATGTTATTAAGTGTTCAAACACTTAAACAGTATCACTAGTATGCTAGTGGTGGGAAGCTCTGTACTCACCAGAGCTGGGTAAGAGGGATATCCACTGCATTTGGCCCATACCACTTTTAGAGGCTCAAGAACGGATGTTGCAGCATCAGTTGAAATCCACATACTGCTGTGCCCAACTTCTAAGAAGAAATAGTAATTCAATACATTAATACTGTAAACAATCCCTCTTCAGTTGTTTTCTTACCCATACCTCATGATCTTTAGAATCAAAATGTATCTTAATACCAATCTTCATCCTCATACCAAAAAAAAAAAAACAGAAAATGTTCACAACATCTCTTTAAATAATAGTACTTTAATCCAAGTCAACAGTTAAAGAACAAATTTTTAGAAGCCTATAGAGATTGCACATCTTAAAATATCTTAATTCTCAGAAGACAAGCGTTCAAATTCTAATAATAATTTCAGTTTTTAAAAATCTCAAAATATGAAATTAAGGTACTCCAAATCACTAGTTTCTTCTGAAGCTAAGGCAGCCCTGTCAAAGGGGTGGAGGCACTGAAAATGCGGGTTGCACGGATGTTCCAAAAGAATTGCATATAATGTATAACAAAATTATCACCTGACAATTTAAAATGTTTGTCTGATACATACATCCTCCTGTTCTCTGTCTAGCTCTTTCATGCAACAGAGTTTAAAAGGACCAACAGGATGCAAGGAATTATGTAGCTGCAATAGCGGTTTTCCCTTCTCCGCAGGTAAGATAACAGACAACTGAATTTATGTTACTGTTCTCCTCTACCAGTGTTCTTACGGTTCTCTTCTCTGTAGCTCACCATTAGACTGAAGGACAAGATGGGTTTAAGTCCTTCAGTCAGCCAGAACCATGGCCCCCTAAAGACACACAGGGTAAGAAAGGTCATCGAGTTATCCCCTCAAGAGGTAACTGGGGAAGGAGAAAGTAGGAAGATGGAAATGAAAAAAATTCATTAGCTGGAAAGATGAGGCACTCATAGGAGAAAACTGGGTACCAAAAATGCAGCTCAGAGGTTACAGTCACAATTTTTTAGCTCTGAGGCTAAAATACTTGATAAAAGTAGCTCTCTGCTTGCCAAGCTAAAATTTTTCTTCAGTTCTCCCGAATCTGCTCCCATTTAAAAAGGGTAACACATGCCATAAGTGCAACAAAACCTGATAGGCAGATATATGTTCCATCTCAAGATCAAGAAAAGTATTAGTAGAAGGTGGCCTCAAACCTTATAAAAGTACAAGCAGCAAAGAGAAAGTGCTTAAGGAAATCAGCGGAAGAGGGCAGTCAATTTCTGCAATATACTCTAGGATAAGTTTCAAACATAAGCTTTTCATTCATAATTTATTTTTAATCAATAACAGTGTCAGCTTTACCAAGAAAATACTTTACTGGGAAATACAATTTTAGAGATTCCCAACTTTATATAACACCCACTGTTATTAAGCAAAATATCATAACTTGACACAACAGCAGGAGCCATTGCTTACTGAGCTATACAACCTTGGAAAAACTACTATTAAATCTATTGACTGGTTAAACTCCTATTTGTTCCTTCGTGTATATTTTTAGAGAAACTAAAGGGTCTGTCTAGGACATTCTTCACTTTCTCATGAAAAGACATAATAATATTTTTCAGGTGTATAACGCACAAAAATAATATATACAGGCATTCCTATACTTCTGACAGCATAGGTAAATACATAGCTTACCAGATATTATGGAAAGACATGCCAAATGCAAACGAACAATTTTGGTAGCATCTCAAAATAAAAGAGTTGGTCAAAGTAACTTCCAATACAACAGAAAAGCTAATTTAGGCAACTTCTTTATTTCTCTGCTCTACGAATACCAATACACTGAATATTCAGATTAACAGCTAGACGCAGTCATAAACATTTAGATGAATGTGTCTTTCATACACAGACTATTTGTATTTTGAAAACATTTACGTAACAGATACCATTCTGCATAAGCAATGCAAGTCTTGTTCTCAAGGGCAGCTAATAAAGAAAAACTTTAAAGCCTACATTATTTTCAGCTGCAGAGGTGATGCAATAACGCCAACATTTAAATGCTGGGAGGCATGAATAATCTCACTGGATACACATAGCAAGGCTCCCTCAGAGAATTCTCAGGTATACAACCCATAAGGGAGATCCCTGCAATCTCTTCATTCTAAGAATTTATTCCGTTTGGTGATCGGGGTTGCTACACCAATATGCATGGCTAGTAGTTTTGCCTGTTTTGTTTGTTTGTTTCTTTTCCTCCCTCTACTGACTTTCTACCTCTTGCAACATTTTTAAAACTAGTGGTGGTGGTGGGTTTTTTTTTTTTTTTTTCCTATGAACGTTCTCCTAATGAAAATGATGTTTAACTCCATGTGGGAAACCTGAGAAAGAAAAATACCATTTAGCTGTTTGTGCCATAAGCATCAAAACTTTAAAGCCACTTATGTCATCAAAACTCAGAGCTAAGAGCTTCAAACCACAGCTTTCAGAAAGGAACGTGAGCTTTTCATAAGTCAGTTGTTAATGAACTTTGTTTTAAACTAGAAATAGACGGGAAAGTCTATTTACTGAAACACGGCTTGAGTAAGTGTGCACAGTGTTGTTTTCTTCTCTTTTCTTTCCTTTTTCAAGGCATACAGAGACTACTTTGATTTTAACACCTAAGGCTGCAGGCAAATCCAATGATCCTGAGCATAGCACAATCCTACTGCTGATCAAGAGGTACCTGTGATATTTTCAGAACAAACGATCATGCTTTACCAAAAATGATATAAATTGAGACTTTCCCTTTTACTGTGTAACTCCTGGCTGGGCAAGTCTTCTCTTCGATCTCTGTCAGTGACTTACCCGTTGGAATGAAGACCATGCAAAGGAAAAAGCTATCTGAGACAAATGCAGAGAAATATTCCCCTATTACCTGCTCCCCTAATCAATTCTCAAAGCAGTCAGACCAGCACAGTTGTATGCACAGTGTTTATTCCTGAAGTATGTACACTCTGTCAAGTAAAATTGTTTGAGATGTTTTGCTAAGAATGGACGACCTTGTAGCTTAGTTTTTGTGAAATCAGGGATTTTACTAGTGATAGTAAATCATGATAAATTTCCAATTACACACAGAACGGATGCAGGATATTTCACTTCACTCCTACTTGTTTCCTGCTTTTGATCTGCTGAGGTATCAGAATGCAGAAGGTGGCCAAAACAGCACAAGTTAGAGGGAAGGTATAATAATATATAAAATAATGTTGCTAAGTGTAATCAAGAGAGAACAAGAAGAGTTCAGGGTACAAAGAAGAAAAAAATGAAAAAATGAAAAACAAATGAAAAATGAAGAAGAGATGAAGGAAAAGAGAAAGGGGGTGGAAAAGAAAGGGGGCAGAAAAAGAGAAGTGCAGGACTTCCAAGTAGAAAATATTAAATACAAGACTGCTTAGGACAGAGGGGGAGAAAAGCAGATCGAAAGAAAAGTTTAAACACGTGTATAACAGGTTACAATACGTAAAATAAATATATTAAACCTGTGAGCAAACAAAAAGCAGATGAAAATAGATTAGCTGCAAGAAATAAAACAAGTCTAATCATATGGAGAGAACATAACAGACTAAGGTAAACAGTCATACAGAAGCACCAGAAAAACCTGAAGGAGTCCTGGACAAGGAACACCACAGATGAGAGGGGGAAGAGTTTTAATCTTAGAAACTGGAAACAGGCCTGACAGACACAGCCAGGTCGATGCAGAGGGAACACTGTATTCCACAAATACAGTTCTTACGGATGAGACTACCTATTTAAACCATGAAATACAATTACAATACAGAAACTCGTGGAGAACATACCACCAAGCACAGTATTTTCCCTAACATGTGGTAATCTATTATGTTGTTCTTAGAAATTTCCTGCTTTTAAAATTTTCTCCAATTTCAAATTTTTCCTGGATAAAAGGGAACCACGTCTTTATTCATCTTTCAACACGTTTATGCAAAAGAGTATATAAAGAATAAACCTCAGAATAAAAAGCTCAGCAAAGAAAAAATGCGGACAGAACCACAAACAGTACCTCATTCCAGGTTTGGCTTGTGCTACTACAGTAGCCTTATTTACATCAAATCCAACTTCGCTTTCAAAAAAAATCTGGTACTATATTCTCTTTAAAGTTTAAAAACTCAAGAGCAGACATCAGTAGTTTCTGCAATGCTATGAACACCACTTTCACAATGCTCAAATGTATTTCAACAGAGAAAACAAGAAAGTTGGAATCTGTTAAGTAAATGGATAAAATGTAATTATATCGTATTCTTAAGAATACAATTGTCTGCAGTTACCTGCTGCAATTCTTGCTGCTTTGGCATAGTTTCCATTTTCAATGCACGATATCAGTTCGCTTCGGTCTTCCAACGTGTGTCTTCGTATAAGTGCTGGTTTACCCTTACCACACTTTGGTAGGCTGAAACTGTGAAAATATTAAAGCCATTACCTGATAATTAACTTCATTTACCACAAATCAAGACTTTGAACAGGAATTTAAAATTTATCAGTACATCCTGCAACGACAGCAGCAAGCTCTGATTTATTTCATAAAACACGCACAAATTAACCAACAATATAAAAGCTAAAAAAGAGTATTTTTGTGTACATAACTGGCTGGTTATTGGCAAAAGACAAACGGTATGCGTCTGCAACACAACTGCAGTGCAGACTGTACACGCACAAAATGAGAGAAGGTGCTTTGTCCCAAGTGTTTCCATTTAGCCAATATCCACTGTAACATGTTCCCTCTGCTCCAACTGCCCGACTATGTATAAAATGCAATTACTTTTTCTCTCATTTTTCCATTACAAATTCAAATCTTTCAATTGCAGATAGGAATGTCCCTACATAAGCAGAAAGATTTTTCTCAGGAGTCTCTACTGCACACCTGAATTTTCCTTAAGAAATCAAAGTATTTGAAAAGGAATTATTCTAAATTGTATCCTGAATGTATTACATTCACAAGAGATGGACTATTAAATTCTCTTTGTTTGTCTTAAAGTCAGTTTGACACAAATGCATTAACCCCATCCCCTTAAGCAATTTAATAGCAGGCACGAGCAGATGAACAAAGCCTTTTTCAATGGATTTGTCCTACGTTGTCGTATGCCTCATCCCACTCTAACAAGCTCCATTCTTCTATTACATTATTTTCAACCTCATCACCTCCCACGCTGCATGAACAACTGAAAGTTGTGTACTGTCAACAGATCACGTTTCTAGGCCAGCAGAGCGAAAAATAATTGCCATTTCACGGCCCCAACCAAATCTATCAAACCTCACGCCTCCTATATATACACGGAGTGTATACTCCACTTCCTTCCAACTCTCACATCCTAGGGCTGGAGTTAGCTTCCTTTTACCCAGAAATTAGTATGCTTTTGGAAGATGTGCACTGGTGACAGAAACATGCATCAATGATGACAGAGGTCACCATCTGACAGACAAGTGTCCTTCCTTCCTGTTCTAAAGCACACAAATGGATGTGCAGTCCCGTATGACCTCTTCTCGTCTAGTTCAAGGATCTTTAACAAAAGATTCCACAAAGAGGTGGTCAACAGTTCGTGCGTAGGTACTATCATCATTGCAGTAACTGGCCAGTAACTCAATTATGGGCTAATATTCTAGAGTTCTGCAGCTACGGAAATTATCTTCCCTGGGCAGAAGACTGGGCTTTGGAATTCACTTTCCTTAAGGACTGTCCCCAATCCCCCCAATTAAACACACTCATTTTTAGTTTTTAGGATTGGAAAGGTAATTAAAACAAATAAAATTATATAAACACACAACCATATATATGTATATGCAAAGAGATCAAGAGAGTGAGAATGTGCCCAGTCAACTGCAAACGCCTGGATCTGCAAGTCTGAATATAATAAATGAATCCTAGCAGTCCTCAAAGGTGTCTTAGATTTGACACACAACTTAAAAAAGAGAGAAAGAGACATTTAATAGCTGTGATCCTCCAATAAGGGTCACAAGTAGTATAGAAAATTGACATATGCAACCTCAATTTCGTATTTCAGATTTGCATTTTTACCTTGAATTACATAAAAGACTGTTACTAGATGAGATACTAGATTCCGAAGCACAACGGCGACGAGGTTCAACTTTTCTTCCAGGAGTATCATCCAGTGTTCTCTCTTTACTTCCATCTCCAAAACCATTTGACAGACCTGTAACATAACATAAAAATACACTGCATTAAACCAGAAACCACACTGTTTTCACTAACAATTACATATTTTCATTAAAAAGTGTGTATATACACATATGCATATCATTATCGCTCTGTTAACTCTTAAGTATTTTTATGCGACTGAAAGGAAAGAACATGAGAAATTACAAAACACTTCATTTTCAAAATGTAATATTGTAATTAGGAGGCTCTTGCAGTCCAGTTTTTAAAGTTAGGATGGAAATTCAGGCAACGTTAACAAGGTGAAGATTATAGTATGGGAAATGCCAAAGGGATTATCAAATCAGTCTATGTAATGTTTCCCACAGGTAGTATGTTAAGACAGTCACAGTCAGTCTGGAGAAGCTGGGTAGAAAAATCAAGAAAAAAAAAGAAGCGTTACAAAACTTGCAGAGTCATAATGTCAACACAAGACTCATCTGTATACAACGTTGCACCCGTAAGTCCAGCACTACTGAAAATCCTTTTCAAATACGCAAAGTAAAGCAAAGTAGGCATTCTCTTATGACCCTATTTAATTCTTACCGAAAATTAACAGAAGTCTTTCCATTGGTATCTTTAGGCGTTACAGAACTTTTAAATAAGCTCATACTGAAATTATCCTGTCTGGTTCTGGCACCAAAATCAGTAATATTTGATTATCTGACTGTCCTTCCCTTGGCACCTGACTGTGTATACATTAGAGACTGTTTTATTTTCATTTCGTAACTGCAATGAAAAGGTGACAGAAAGCTTTTATATTACTTGCTACTGATTTGGTATTTGTACAAGCTGGGCTGCTACAAGTCTATCTCTGGTTTGCTTACTCTTTAAGTATAGTACTTATTAAGCCATTCCCATATTTAATTGAAGTGGATAAATTATGAGGTTTAATGTGTAGTTTTCTGAAGCTGTCCCCAAAGCAGGGGGAGATGGCAGAAGGAGAACTGGACACCCTTCACCCTCCTTTTTTAAATCAAGGATCCAGTATAGACTCAAGACTGTCAAGGGAAATGAACTGGCTTAAGACAATGCAACTAGCTAACAATCAGTTATTGTAGACCTTAGACTGTAAAGAGAAAAACAATTTAACCTGAACTCATTTCTCAGAATATTTACTTCCTTATAATAATTTTAAGTTTAAGATGTATGACCATTATACTTCTAAAATGGTAAAAAAGAACTATCCATTCAAGCCATTCTATAATCATAGTCTTAAAGGTCATCACAATCTCTGCTCATTCAGAAATAGCTAAACAAACTTCTTGCGTACCATCGCATGCCTCTACATAAAGCATTGCATTAGAAGATAATTATGAACTACTTTTAAAGTTCTAATTCTTTCAATCTGTCTGCTATACAGGTCTCTGCAAAGAAGGTTAAGAACTAATGAACTTCTGTTTAACAAGTTATTTTATGTGATCCAGTTCTATTTCAAGGTGTTCCCATACAGCGATTCAAAAGTTTTGTTTTTTTTTTTTTTCCTCAGAAGAGCGTCCATTTTGGATTAACAACACAACATTAGATTTTTAAGACAAACAAAAGAATTTATTCAATGCTCTAAAAGATTTAAAGAATTCTTTTGTTGACATTTATCTTACATTGTAAAACATTTTAAAAGCTTCCAAGTGTTTTTAACTCTCTGATTTGCCTAAATAATAACTACATATACACATATATAGTACTTCTCAGATTTTGATTTCCTATACAATAAAAAAAAAGTAGAGTTGGCAATGTCTTGACTGTTGAAGCATCACAGGCTATTGATTAATCTTATGCTCATTCTACTAACAGCTGGGAATCAAGTAGGAGTTCAGTCCTAGGCTATGCTGAAAGACCTTGCCAAATCAGAGTATGTTTTATGAGGATACTAACTTGAACTCCCTTATGAACTATCACAATATACTTTACAGAGCATCTGAGACAAAAAACTGAAAAGCCATTTCGAAAAGATAAAAAGGTAACCTCTTAGGTCTCTGCAGATAACTTTTATTTTTTTAGTCTTCAAAGACTTTAGTCTTTGAAGTCTTTAGTATCTGGTCAGACCTATTTCGAAGTGAGGTCTAAAAACTGCCACATCCTGCCACAAGCCAGGGATGCGTTACTCAAGTTATCACTCAGGTATCTAGTTATTAGGTCATCTGTCACCAGAAACACATTATATTATAGATTAATCACTTCATTTTAGAGGATTGAATAAATAGTTACCAGAATCAGAGTAGAGCTCAGGTTCCCAATGGACTGGGAAAACCAAAGGAGATGTATGCTTAATTTCTGAAGAGTTTGTCTAAAACATTCTACCATGTATGTCACAAACATGACTTTGTTTATGTGGTACGTATACCAGTTCTGGTTTAAACTGTTTCTTATCCGATGGTTCTTTCTGGGCCAAAAAAAAAAAAAAAAAGATTGCTTTTCAGTTGCTTCAGCCAGTCATACTGTCGCTGAAATGGACAGTTCAGCTCTCAATCTCTAGTAATGTTTTCTTCTCATCTTCATTGTGTCAGTACCAACAAAAATATGGTACTAAAATAGTTTTCAGTCCTACAGTGAGCAAAGCAACCAAAACCAGCCTAATCAATAAGTTAATTCACCTAACCACGTGATCACATGATTGCTGATGCTGAAAAAAAGGAGAAGCGATGGAAACATGCAGCTACAGCAATGAAGACAGCTCTGTTCAGTAGTAGTCTAGTCTTGTACTGGTTTAAATGTAACCCATATTAAAAGTTAAATGATTCATTTAATTCACTAATAAAGGTTTTGAAGATTACAGTAAGCAAAGTTTTTGAGCAATCATAAGTGGTGTTAAGAAAACCCTGTACAAACCACAGTCTTCGCTGTTTGATAGAGGGTTTGAAATTCCTGAGCTTAATTCCCTTAAGGAGACTCAGACACAGGATGTTGTGAAGGATAATAAAGGTCTGTAGCAAGAGTAATTGGAGTTCAACTATAAAGCAAGACTTGCAGTTTGCTAGTCTCAAATTGTGTTTCGAGTTTAGTAGTATATGGAAGTGTACGGAAGTTTAGAAGTATATGGACGTGCTTGAGAAACTCTGTAAAGCTTACAATACATTCAGCTATTTCTCATTACTCTTTTCTGAAAAGAGCTAATTTAACTAATTTCATTTTCAGAAACTGTTCTTCTGGAATCCGTAGAACAGTCATCAATAGTGCAAAACAATATTCTCTTCTCCTGACAAGTAGGAAATATTAAAGTGCAAAAGAATTCAGAGCCTCTTCGTCTCATCTCTCCCTTGTGGAAGTATGAAAAAACTAAACAAATGAACAAGTAAACCCACACAAAACATGCAGGCTATAAACAGGAACAAATTTCCTGAATACCAAGCCCTGAATGAGACTCAGCATACACAATCAACTTTTCAGAAATGAAAAGGAACAGGCATTCTTATTTTAAGAAAGGAAGACCTCAATACATATTTCAAACAAAACACATTCACACCTAGTTACAGATGCAGCAGTTGCCCAAATGACCTCATAACTTAACAGAAGCATCTACGCAATGAAGTTCTGAAGAGCTTTATACCATCTCTGATGTGCAAAAAATAAACAAATGCACTACATTTTAATGCTGAAACCGGGAACTTGTTTTCTGGGTCACTATAAGAACTCCTTCTCCCATGCACAAACACCTAATCTCCTGTAGCTATTAGGAGTGGTGAGATTAAAGATCCCCATTTGTTTTAAGGCATTTGTATTTTATTGACTCAGCACAAGATATTATTAAGAAGGCCGAACAGTAAAATCCATGGGAGAAATAGCTCATCCTGCTTGTTCATGTTAGTAGCCTAGGTAAGTTTGTAACAAAGCCATGCATGCCCATATACATTTTCAAAAAGCTCGTGACTTAACATCAAATGAGCTTCCTCCATGGTACATGATTTACATCAAACGAGCTTCCTCCATAGTTAAGAGGAATACATTATAAACAGCCACGCTTCAGCGGAGGCCATGGGCCAGAACTTCATTAGGTCAGGTACTAAAATGTTGACATCTCTCCCGCCCTCAACCCCAAGTGAAAAAGACACCAAACTCTTTTTAAAAGGTTTCATTACCGGATGATTCCTTTTTCTTTTCCTATCTACTCTTTCGTTTCTTAAAACAAGCAAACAAACAACCCCCTTCCAACAGACAAATAAACAAAAAAAGCCGTCAACTCTTACAGGCAGAACTCAACATTTTTCTTAAAAAAGACTGGTAACAATTTTAAATGTAGCACTATTGTTCCCAATCTTAAGTTCTAGACTTCAATTTACATAGAAATTTTATGATGTGAATCATATGAACCAGTTTGAGCCACGTGAACCATGAAGTATAAATGCAAGCATCTAAAAACAAAGAAACCCTAACGAACACAAATGGCTATAAACTTAAGAAAAAAAGGAAAACAAAAAAGCCAAGGAAGATCTGCCTGATAGCTGTTCCCAGGTTTCCTACTGCCCTGAAATTATATTAGACAAAGTTTCCACTTTGCCTTAACAGTAGCGGTTTGTTCTTTACATGGCAACTAAAATATTCACTAACTGCCTACATCAAGTAAGTCAGAATCCTGATGTCTGTATCAAATTGACTGAAGCAGGAAAAGGTAAACTGCAGAAAGACAGAGGAGAAGTTTGGAAAACGAAAGGGGAATAAAACCCAGGAAAGTCCAAAGAGTAGCATGTTCTATGAACGTACAGAATGCTACCACAGAATACACAGTTGTGCATTTAAGGCTGCAATCTCATTTTGTAGCCCTGCTGACACAAAAAATTAAGCAGCAGAACTTGTATAAATTTTTTCAAAGCTATTCAAACTTTATTATACACAGTTTAATGCAAAAACTAACATATCCAAGCACAGGAAAGTGCTACACTAAAGCCACAGCTGAAGAGCTGATAAATGATGAAATTTTTAAAATAATTTCAACCACTAAACAAGTCCAGAAAAGATTGCATACAGTGCGCCAGTACTTACATAACACTATTTAAGTTCATTTTACCAGGCAATAGGAAATCAAGCCCTGAATTGTGCACTTACCAGTATGAGTTAAAACCTCTTGGCCAAACTCTTCATTAAAAAAGTAGATTTTAGAAAATGTATATTTTAACAAAACTATATAAATGCACAAAAATAGGTAGAGCATTTCTTGTACGCTTTATTTCTCCAAGGAAGGTTAGAGTGGTTTTGGGGGAAAGGAAAGAGGATGGCGATGGAACATTCGTAACTAATCAGCTCTCTCAGGGCACAGTTCTTGGGGAATAAGAACGTTGGGACTACTAAAAATCTGCGACCAATTTGTGTCACATATAGTATAACACATACAACTTTATAACTTACGGAAATGGGGCAATATATTGAATGAAGAACATAGTTTCATATATGTCAAAGACTTCCTCCAACAGTGTTCATGTTTTTTTTGATTTGTTTTGTTTTAAGGATGGCTGGTGTCTCCAACACGATCCAAAATAATTACTTCAAATGTAATTGTCTTTCTGCGTTCCAAAATGATCATTTAATTGAACTCCATTCCATGTTGAGGTTAACAGAAAATAATTAGGATCCAAAGAGATAAATACCCAGCATGATATTAGTTAATATGAGAACCTGGAAGACAGTGAAAAAGCCATTAAGTCTCACTGAAAGGAAACAAAGCTTTTAAATAAATAAGCCATCCTTACAGCAGGGTCCAGAGACAGTGCGAATGATACAAGTGTTCCATGTACTCTAATACCAGCACTCAGCATAACTTTCTAAAGGGGCAAGACTAAATCAGAGACTTCCACTTTGAGTCAGTGCTGTTTTTTGAGAAAGAAAATTTTTGTAAGTTGTTGAAAGAACAGAATATAATCTTCATCTGCATGGTATGCATCAAGAACATGGTTTTGAAATGTATTTGAAATCCTTCCAATAAGAACAAGAAGAGAGATGACCCTGCTTCAAGAGAATTTATGTATACAGTTATGCACAGACAGGGTAAAGGAATACTTTATGTTAATAAATAATCAGAAGTCTTGAATGTGCAAACCTTGACAATTTGCAAACGGTAGCAATAGGAAGGCATCCATGAAGTTTTCAAAAAGTGAACCTTAGAGTAACTCTAAGAATGCCTATTTCCAACAGTAAATTCTGAAGTGCATTAAGAATATCAGGAACAATCCTTCTGTCAGGATACACTGATGAATATTTGAGCATGTCAAAGTTCACAGATTCTCAAAACAGTCCTCACAGTATGCAGATACCACAGGAGCCAGTTACTTTTAACATGAAGATGACAAAGGCTGGGATGAAGAGTAGCCTTAGAAATAAAGTTTCCAAAAATTGCCCAAATCTTGAACATGGCCAAACGTTCAAAGATAGCTAAGAAAGCTCAGTGTGAGCCCACGATGTGAGAGTGCTGACATCTACATGCTAAACAGAAGCAGCTTTTAAGAACCTAAACAGGAAATTTTCACGTCTGGAAACGTGGACAACATGTAATGAATACAGTCTGGTGGCTTACAGAAGAGTCAAAGTTTGATACGTTTCAAAAGAATGCTTAAGAATTCATCATGTATCTATTAGCATCCTTCTAAAACTGAGAATAAAAAGTCTCTCTGGCTCATCAGAAGAATCTACCAAAACAGCTGAACGCGAACTGTACAACAAAGGAAAAGTAATCAACATCTGTAACTGCAGCTTCTACAAGAGAAGGATTATCTGGTGGCCTGTATACTACAACAACAGGATCACTATATTGCGCAACTACTGTTGAAGACATTTTAAAACATACAACTGGGAGGCAACAATGGTGGAAGAATTTGAAAACATTCCAGACAATACGAAAGGAAAAAAAAAAAAAAAAAAAAAGAATATACCAGCACGAAAATTTCATAAAAATATTTTGTTTTCTAGAAGAGAGTTTAAAAAACTGTTCTAACAGTACACAAATGATGACTGGGGTATACACTACATGCCATCAAAAATGCACACGTAAAACTTGAGGAATTTAAAATTACTTTATAATATGAAATCAGTCAACTCTAGCTTGTATGATTTACGGCAAGTCAAATACATACATAGGTGACTATAAAATACAAGACTAAGTGCCTGAATCACATATAGATCAATGATATGTCATTCTAGATCAAGAAATATGATGACCATAGAAAGCCATTAATATTTAGGATTGTTTACTTCTGATGTATCTTGGCATAGACTATTTATGAGAATTTAAAAGCAGAATTTTTTTTTTCCTCCTCAATTATGCAGTAATACAAACAGTAAAGGCATTTTAGGAAAAATACTTTTGTATTTTCCATTTAAGTACTTCTGTCCTCTCATCTATTGAATACTGATATAAACGAAAATTTGAAAGAGCTGTTAAGAACTTGAATGAATAAGGCTTATTTGTGTTCCCAACCTCAATTATGAGAAAACATGACAATTAATCTGTCAATATCTTTTATCAAAAACCTAGAGTCCAGCTGTCTTTCACAGCTGCCCAATAGGACTCGCTCAGGCAGACTATTCAATTTCTTACAAACTTTTTTTTTCTTATATTACCATCTTAAAGATTTTATGCAGAGCTTTTACCAACACATTTTTTTATTTGAATATAAATATTTCCCATAATTTGGGGACTATAATTGCTGGGCCTGGTATCCAAAGGAAAAGAAACTGATACACAAGCGACCTTCAAAGTTCTTATGTAAGCACGTCCAGAAATCCTGTTCTATTAGAAAGGTAACAAGCCACCTTTATTTACCTTTATTTAGAAGAAACAGTTCTTAATTTCCGCCTCATTCTAGAAGAGTGAACAGAAACTGCAGTTGCCATCTGAGAGAATGACGAAAGCTGAAACGTTTACCAGCGATTTACACTCTTCAGATGCTCATGCAGGACTATATAGTAAACTGCAAGTACCTGAATTAGTCAGTTATTAAAGTTATCCAGCTGCACTTTTTTTGACCTATTTTTTCAGGCCTTTTGCACCTTGAGAGGAATTTCATACAAGGAGGTGAAACTTCAACTGATTCTGTATAAATGACCCAGTGCATCTTAAAGACGTGGAACACCCTTCTATGGTAATTTGCGCTACACTTGAAGAAGCTAGTGACATGCATTCTTTAAGAGAATGCAACACCACACTAAACAATTTTATTGCTTAGTAAAAATTAACAATGCTAGTAACTTATAAGCAGTGCTTGCAATTCTAAGACTGTCCTCCTGGCTTCAAAAATAGGACCTGATAAGATAATACAAGATGTTCCAAAGCTCATGCAGTCTGCCTACCAGTGCTTGAAGTGTCTTCCAGTGAAGATAATCAAGGGCTATTAAACACCAACTCAACTTTGCTATGCTTAGGCAGCACTGACCAAGAAGAGTTAAAATATGGCTGAGCCACATATTCATATAATTCATATATTTTAATCTAATCAGATGGATCTACAATATGTTGTCTCCTCTCAGACTTAAAATACTTTTATTTTCAACACAAATATTCTTAATAGAATTTTGAGTAGTTATCCATTCTCATCAGTAGGTTAGTTCCCTTGTCAATGTCTGCTTTGATCTCTACCTTTTCCAATGAAATGACTTCTTAACGTCATTTAAAGAGTAAAATGGGAGAAGAAAGGAAGCAAAAGGAAGGAGGAGAAAAAGGAAAATGAAAGGGGGAGAGGGGAGTTCCTATATTAGGACAGCATAGCCTCATAAATTTAAGCCATGAAATGACAGAGGAACTGCTGTGGTTACCAACAGACTAAAGTAGCTTCTCTTCAAGTATTACTTGTTTCATGAACAGGTAAAGTATTTATTACTTTGTATCAGATATCAGTTCCTCCATGCACTGAAGAAATTATGTCTGGGTACTACAACAGGAAACATGTGCAAGAGCTATCAATTAAAAACATCCCACAACAGTGTATCTACAAGTAAGGGATTCTTAGCCAGATATGCCACTTGAAACTATTTTAATTGTGAATGGATTACAAAGACTACTCAGCAAAATCAACAGAAAAATCAAAGAACAAGATTTTTTGAATGAACATTTTTCTTCAAGTTCCCTTATCAGCTTAATAAAGATAACAGGAAGCAAGCAAATTCTAATTTTTAGGGGAAGCATATTGGTCACCACCACTTCTGCTGATATTCTCATTAAAACTGTGTTCCTGAAATTACAGAACTGCAGGTAATTATACACTACCGGACCTGAGATAAGATATACCTCTTCCTACTGAGTAAGTCATACACAAGCCTACCATGCCAATCTTCTGTACAGTATACCGATTACATCATCAAGGCAAAAATGTTACGGTTCAAGTAGCTCTAATTTCAAAGGTTTACTAGTTTACCCTGTCAACATCCAGAGTTCACTGAGTCTTCACTCATTATCCATACCAAAAGCACATTATTATGTGCTTATTAGTATTCTACGTGCCTCATTCAATAAAGCGATGAATTCTACCATCCTGTGGGATGTCCTTGTTAAATAAACAGTTAAATAGCACTTACCATAACAACAAAAATTGTAACACCGTTCAACTACTTAATACTGCCGCATCCATTAAGTTCTGAAACACAAGATGGTTATGATTCCTATCTCCTTAAGTTAGCTGACACCTATGTGAGCCTAATGGTGAACAAAAAACTACTCAGTTCATAAAAAATTTAAAATCATCTTGAAATAAAAGCAATGCTTTAAGGTATTTTCTTAAATATTAATATAATTTATCGCAACACTCTCATTGAGTTCTAGCTACAAAAAGAAAGCATAATCTATTTTACTTCGAGGAATAAACTTAACAGGACAGTTCCATGTAAAAAGTCATTGAGTTAATAAGCCAAGAACACATGACTGAACAGTAACTGTCCTCTTTATTTTAAACAATATCCCCAGATTTATAAGATTAATTTGACTGTCTTTTCCTAACTTACCAGTTGGAGATATTACCGTTATTTAGAGGATGTCATAAAGTGTCACTCCATAAACATTATAGAGAAGATCACAAAGATTCAGGGGGAAAAAAAAAAAAAAAAAAACCTAGCTCCAGGTTTAAAAGACTAACACTAAATATTTTCCATAGCATGCAAAACATAATTCAGAAATAAGTTTTTCTTTGACAATATATTGTGCAACTACCACAAATGATTTCCTAAACAAATTTTCCTTCCCAGAAAGGAGCCTTCAGAATATTAATTACCTTCTGCTTCAAATGCTTAATTTTGCTTACAGTACTGCCTCAGCAGAAACATTAATCAACCTCCCCTCTGACTTTGTAAAAAAAAAAAAAAAAAAAAAAAAAAAAAAATTCAAGCTCTATTTTTGTAGAGCGCTTAAGTCCAGCACGGCACAATGGAAGGATGCCCTCATCGAAATGCATATGAAAGATTTTTGGTTTAGAAAGAAAAACATAAAGAAACAGATAGATTATGTAATGACGAACATGGCCAAAGGCTTATAAAACACTTAGGCACTCCTGAATTTAGAAAAATTTGCTCTGCCAGAACAACAGCTAAAAGCTAAAAATATATCACAAACGGAGGATTAATATTTTGCTACTAATGACAATGCAGAAAGACTGCAATTGTTGCTGTTTTCTTTCAAAACAAGGAGGTACAACACTACTGGAGCAGTCAGAAGTTGTTCACCTTGCTATAGATGCAATGCTTTTTGAAACATTATGTCCTTTGGAAACTAGATTTCAGACCCCATTTACTCCCAGGAGTAAAACTTACTAATACATTCCTAGCAGTAAAAATACTGCTTATGCTTTCCAACACACAGCGCTAGAAACTTGAGCAGATAGTATTTCGTCTTCTGAGAGTATTTCGAAGCCTAAATTGCATAGGGCCTTTTGGTGGGGGTGGTGAGGGGAGATGCAAAAACTAGCTAGTTAGTTAATAAAAACAAAGAAGTAATTGTTTTAAATTAAACACAGCTTAAAGAGATCTTACACAGATCTTGTATGTCACTTGAAAAAAAGTTAATATCTCCCCTCACCCAAAAAGCAAAGAAAACACCCAATGAGAATAGGTAACCATGTTAACATACACCACAAAGAAATAGGTAATGGCAAAAAAGATATATGCAAGTTTTTCTGGAATGCAACAGAAAGAAAGTTAAAGAGCTGTGCAGCTCAAGAAGCGTACTGCCAGGAGTATTCACTCTAAACTGAACAGCTCAAGACTAAAAGGTACATTCCCAATACAACATTGTGATGAACCTTATACCTCTACAGGGCAAATTCTTTTATTACTCATTAATAACAAGATACCTGAAAAATTGGAAGAGCGATAGTAGGAGATCCGTGAGTTAAAAGTGACCTACAGGAATTTTTATTTGGTGAACAAAAAAGGAAGATAAGCCAGGTTTCTGTTACAATAAATAGCCAGGTGACAAAGGTTTTCTGTCTTTAGTATTGTTTACACATTTAGCTTTCAAACGTAACTGCAGCCTGCCTAAGTTAGGCCAGGGTTTGTCCCCACCATTTATACGAATACAGCTACTTGCGGAACTGTGCTTTAAACAAAAAATGATCCAGGTAAAAAATAAATTGGGATTTCATTTTTTTCGGGGGGGAGGTGGAAGGCATGAATCCATTTTCAAGTAAAAGGATTATTAAAAGAACAACACACTTCAATCCGTATCCAAAAGCTACATAGGAGGAAGAGATATTTATTTTTGGCCTGTAATATATATTAAGAGTTATATTCTGGCTCTCATTTGTATACTGAATAGAGCTGTGATCTGAATATACTGTAAGACACAAAAAGAAATACTATTTTACAGCAACACTGAAGCAAAAAGTATATTGTGCTTGCACTACCAGAAGAGAGAATTAACAGGAATTATATTGGGCTGTCAGCTCTTAACTCTATAGCTTAGAATTCTCCACTGACAAAAATATTTGAGAGTCCTTCTTCTAGGGTCAGTAACCTTGGACAATAATAGACCAATACAAATGTTAGATTAGCTTTGCTCTGCTTCGATTTTTCCTGTTTCCGATGCTGCCCTCTGAAAAATATCAACTCTATCTAGTTTAAGTCTACTAGAGTAAAAAGGGAAAGATGTTTAAAAAGTAATTTAGAACAGCTGTACGTCCTTTCTAAATGCATATATTAAATAAATAAATAAAAGAGTGCTAGTCATTACTGACATGGTAACACAGATCTTTGCAAACCCGACATGAGAACTGCTCTTTCAAATTGCTGTAATAAAACTGTTTCTGAGAAAAATGTAACATTTACGGGTTTATGATTTCGTACGCCCTCTTTTTTACTTCAGATGAATATAAAACATTGTACAGGAAAAGAATGAAAAGAAACACTTCACTCACTGACTTAAGGAATATTCCCAAATTTGGAATATTATAACAATGGAAGGAAGGATTCAGACAGCATCTATGATTCAGTGAGAGTACACAGTCCTGTGCACCATAATCCCTCTTATGGATATCTCTCTATGCATGTAACTACATAATCTGTTCTCACCTAGAAAAGAAAAAAAATACTAATTCTGACAGACATTCATCTCACAGTCAATCATACTGTGGGAACTGTCTCCATCTCTCATTAGAGGAAGGAAACCTAAGATAATTATATTTTTACCTCCTCAGTTCAGTGCCTGAAGTTACTGTGGGACTTAACTACGAGTCACATGTTTATGATCATCCAACTCTTGAAAAATCAAATCTTTAAGCAAATATGTTCTAAACAGGTCAAAAATAAGATGGCAATATGATCAGCTCTGGTACTTTCTGTACCTGATATGAGGGACTTTAGTATAGGGAAGTTATGAATTAGAAGTCGCATCACCTATACTCAGCCCCAACACCAAGGCAAGTGTGCCCTTAATTCATAAACATAATGCAGATCTCTAAATTCCCTAGGGTTTTTTTTTTTTTAATACCTTCAGAAAAAACACAGATAATTTATTCTCTGATTACCATCAGCACCACAAAGAAAAATGAATTAGTGTTAACTGCCATAGATGAATAACATAGAGGATCGTGACATTTTGTCCTTACATAAAGGCAAAAATAAAACACTGGTTATGGATAGCTAAAGGTAGAAAGACCTGACAGCGCACAGACTCTAAAGCAGTGCATGAGCACTGATACTAAGCAAAGAGCAGTCTAAGCACAGCCCTCAACCACTTCAAATTCTTTCTGGAGTCTAAAATTTCAATGCCTTGTATACTAAGCAAAGTCCCTTTTTATGACTTTTTCCCTGTATCCACTAGAATTGATTATATTTAACATTCACGTCAGTCAAAGAAAATCCTGTAACAGCCAATCCTTGTCATTTACAATGATTGCAGCTGAAGTAGCTAACTCACAGGAAAGAATGCAAGGAGCCTGAAGCATGCCTCACATATGACTATATGTCTTTCAAGGGAAAGGCTCATGATCTGCTGAACTCTTTTAAACAGCAGCATTTTACCAATAGCATGAAATTACAATTTCATGAACAACATCCAAATAGAAGGAAAAAGAAAAAAAAGATTAAAATTACATTACTGTATAGATCTCATCTTTTTTTAAACAGAGCACAAATATCTGCATCAATTTAACACAGTTTGCATATACAAAAATGAAATAATTCAACAGGGTTTACATCTTGGAAAGCATTTGGGGTTTGTGCAAACAGAACTACTTCCTGCCGAACCACAGCTCAAAATAACCACCAATAATAAATTGCTCACTCAAATTTGTATGAGGCCACTAGTTCAAAAATAACATACAAAGAAACTCTCCAGCATGAAAGCAAAATTTTTGATCGTAAATGGAAAAAGAAACATACAAATAAGATTTAATAAGCACATATATCCGTATATTCTTATAAAAGGGAAAAAGAGAGAGAGAAAAAAAGAGAGAGAGAGAATAAACAGATGCTACTCAAACCTCTGGATAAATTCAGTTTTGGTAAAAGCTCAATTAGCAGATATAGTCTCTTCTTAAAATGAAAGAAAATGTTACAAAACATAAATGCCTCCTAGGTATTAGGTCAATGTAAATTTTATTTCTATGCCTAATTTTCATTAGTTTCAAGAAGAGGCTACATAATTTTAATAACAAAAAATCATGGCTTCTAACTTTGGGGATTTTATTCCCATCACTGACTTAAATATCACAAACTTAGAAATTTTGAAATGGGAAGTGTACTAAAACTAGGAGAGAATATACATAACTTTTGCTTTTTTTTTTTTTTTAAAGGGATAATCAAAACATATTTCTGCCACATGCATGTATACCACAAAGAGAAAAAGAATGAAATGACAGATCTGAAATGTAATTCAGAAGTCTGATTTATTGATTCATTTATTACGAATTAAGTCAGTTTTCCCACAGTAAAAAATCTTCATCCCTATTCCTGCTATAAGAGCATGTACACATGTGCCTTCCTAATTTATCAGATCAGATATATGGGCTCTTTCCAGACTTTCTTCAAAAGGAAACCAAAAAAGGTGGGGGAGAGGAGAGGGAGGAAAAAAAGATACCCCTCCCCCTAAAAACCAAAAAAAGCTCACCTCCCAGCTTTTAGAGCACAACTTGACAACAAATGATTTTTTAATTAAATTCTTAAGGGTTTCATTCAAAGGCATAGAAATTACATGCCGTGTTCATGCCTGTGTACGCGTTACCAACACAACTAGGAAACAGAATGTTTACTTTAAAAGGTAATAGAAATTGTAGCAATGGCCATAAAAAATATCAAGGAAATGCACTTTAGTAATTTCCTGATGTTGCTGTTCTTCTTTATCCAAACTTCTCCAAACAGAACTTTGGTTCATGAAGAAAAGGTGCAATTAATTCCTCAACTGTACTGCACCATCTAAATTAGCTTTCTTTTAAATTGCTTAGCGAAGTCTCATTAAGAGCATAATTCTGCATTTAGATTCTTCAACTTTTAATAGGTAAAGCGCACAGACTTAAGAAATGGAGGAAATGTCATTTTACTTTGGGATTTAAACACTTTCACATAACGTGTAAGTATAGATAGCATCTGACATACAGTCGTCAGTTTTACAACCTAGAAATATGCTTGGAGTAACATTACAGCGAAATAAAGTTGTATCCAGAAAATGTATTTTTCCATGTTCAAGAGAATTCTAATTTTGGCACCATACACGAAGTTTCTTTGTAATTCAGCTCATTCACCTTTTCTTTGGATGCAACACAAGGAAACAGAAAAGAACTAAAAAAAAAGAAGAAAAAAAAAAAAAAAAAGCAAATACCACACACACAGGTAACTTGAGGTTCTAGTTACCAAAATGAAAACTGTGAAAAGATAAAACCTGGTTCACCCTAAGTCCAACTGTGAGGGCCAGCATAACAATGAATCAGTAATTTTCCTACAGTAATCAAATAACTATATGTACTTATTCAACTATAAGGAAAAATTGCTAAAATCTGAAGATTAACAATTACATTGTATGCAAAAAAAATTAACAGGTATGCTATCTTTCAAGATCTATCCATTGAAATAAATTGTATAACATTTACCTGTATCCAAGCGCTTTACAGGGGACTCATCATCAACCTCAGAATCTCCACATGCACTCCTTGATCTTTTCCTTGGGTGCAGAAGTGTCTCCAACCTTGGAAGGACTACAGACAAAAAGGTTTTGGTCCCTAGCTGTGGAGAAGTTGGCTGGGTTTCAGTGTTCTTTGCAGACTTTTGGGGGCTTATACTTTTCGATTTGCAGAAGAGAATGGATGTACGTCTGTTTACATCAGTTGATGACTCAGCTACAGCAGAAACAGTCGACTCATTGAGATTACTGTCAAGTAAGTGTTCTGGAGTGTGTCCATTTATTTCTTTCTGAATGGAAGTGCTATATAATTCATTATCAAATTTTACTCTTTTGTAAAGCTTACTCTGCTCTGGATTGAGTTCTACTGGTTTGAGGGTTGGTGGTTCTGAATTAGTCTCCAAGTTTGAAGGAAGAGGTAATGCATCTGATGGTTCAAGTTTAGGGGGAGATTTATCTCCTGAAAAAATTATAAATAGAGTGTGATTTTTGAAAACTCGTAGTTATAAAGTCTATTATAAAACTCACTACAAATGTGCAGCCCACCAAATAAATTGTTGTTTGGAAACAAAGCATAACATTTTAAAAACAAACCTTGTCTAGTAACAATCTGTCCTAGTTAGTAATTCCTACTTTTATACTGGGAACGTAACACGGATAGAAAAGTAGGTGTTTATATTTGGTGTGTTAACAATTTACATCTGGATAAAAACTTTTTACTTCTCATGCAGTAATGTTAATTTCATAACTAAAAATCTAAGAAATTTACTTTTTTTTTTTTTAAACAGAAAATTGGGGTGGTGTACAATTTCTCTCTTAAGCACGATTACACCACCATTGAAGTAAAATGTTTGATAAATTACACTTTGCAATTTTGTATATTCACCTTATCTGCCTAAGGTAAATTTTATCAGGTAAGCATTTTAAAGAAAATGGTGTTTCTAACCTGATCTATTAGTCTGAGCTAGCGAGTGTTATAAACTTTGCAGATATGCAAGTTATGCAAAGCTGCCTTACAACTGTGGATAGTATTTTTTTTTTTTTAAATCAAAAAAAAAAAAAGTCTTGCTGCTTTACTAGCCACTACACGGCAAATACACTTTTGCAGACTTGACAGGAGAAGTCAGAAAAACCACCCTCTACCAATTTTTTCTTCCTTCCCCTTCTTTTACACAATCATTTCCCAGTTAATTTCAATAGTTCCATGCTGGGAAAAGGCAATGCCGATTTTACTGTGAGTGTACAGAACTAGTTTTAGCTTTTCATCCCAAGTGATCAGAAAAAAAACAAAAGAAAAGTAACATTCTACTCTCAGAGCATTCCCAAATACCAGTAAAATAACTTCCTAACCCCAAAATAACAAACACATACAAAGATACTAAAACTTTCTAGCTTTGATAGGAAGAATCTTTTAAGGTATGAATTAATAAGGAGAAAGGTGGGTTTTTTTCTAGAGCAGCTGTATGAGAACAATGTATCCAACAGAAACATTCATGCTGTCAAACAAAATGTTTGTTTCGATAATTTTCTATGTCACCTGAAAAAAAGATGTGAAACACCAAGGGCTTAAACCCTGTATCTGCAATGGATTATCTATTATCTATGTATTGTTTTGATTTTGGCTCCACAATGCCTATTTTGAAATCAATGACTTGTGCACATCAAAGAGACTGCTCCATCTGTATAAGGCATAATTCATATTAATAACAAAAATCGTTAAAATAAAGTGCGACTATGTTCACATCCTTTGAAGGCATGCAAGAATTAGAATTGATAAATAGTATTTCAAGACCACCTTAAGAATGAGATCCACAGGCAGATAAACACAAATTTAAAGCACCATCCCTTAGAAAAAGAGAAACCGTTAAGAATGCCCTGTGCTTTTTGAACAAATTCTCATTTTCTTACAACTAATTTGAAAAGATTCCCATAAAGATCTAAGCACAGAAAAACACTTGTAAACTATTTAGACACTACAAGACTAATTTCACTGAGTTATTTTGGTACCATACGCCACAGGAGTTTAGGACATGATTTATCACATGTTCAGAAGTTCAAAACGTAAAGGGTAATTCATAGCAATTCCAAAGTCAGCTCATGTAAAGATTCCCTTGTCTACCTTGTCAGGATTCTACTGATTACTTTCTATATCTCTCTTTTTGGCAGCTTGCTTCTTTCCTCCTCCATTTCAGAATCTAAATTTGAACTAATGCTTACTATTCTTGACTAGATCAGAATTATAACTTACAGTGCCAATTAGCTCTGGATAATGCTTTTCATTAAGTTTTTTAAAAGGAAGTATTTCAGACCAAAGAAAATAGTTACTGGTCAGAGATCGTACCTACACTTTTAGACTGCTATTTGTACAGCTGCTGCCAACAATAAAAGGCTATCATAAAAATGTCAAGCTAGAAGTAACAAAAAATAGTGTTTTTATTACCTGCCAGAAAGTACATTCCTAAATAACAATATTCATTCGAATAACTATAATGGTTCAATGGCACCATTACTAGAAGGGGGAAGAAAGAAAAAAAAAAAATCCCTACACATGCACATGTACACACACAAACCCCAACTATCATTAAACATTTTAAAGAATAATTAGCACCTCAAAATTAGATGGATAGGTTAGATGCTGATTCTGGTACAGTTTTTCTACCATTGTCATTCAAATCTCAGGGAATTTATACTTTTGAAAACCGTTCTTTTAACTGCACTAAGAATTAAACATCAAGCTGCTGTATGAACTGCAGTTAAGGACAGTCATTTTATTCAGTTCGGCTTTCAAGAATTTTGATAGCATCAAGCTGCTCAACATAGACTACTATTTTTATCACGCTTACACTTTCCCTTCCATCTTTTCCTCCCACATCCAATACTATTAGATGAGACATGCCTCTGCCTCTCCTCAAGAAAAACAGGTAATAACTTTTTAGAGAAGAGAACGCAACGCTGATCATGGGACAAACTGTCAATTACACTCTTTTTCTTTTCCCGTCCAAGAGGCTGGATTTTTGTTTGAGTTATTTAAGAGGGAGTAATAAAGATATCAGTAAGTGATTTCAAAGCAAAAAAACAAACACAACATTAAACTGTAACTTGAAGTCAGGCCTTGTATGTTGCTCTCGCTAAAATCAGCGGGAAATGCACAGGAACAGGTATGGATCTGAGATCGCTATTTTGAGGAGGAAGAGAGGCACAAGGGGAAGGGTAGTTAGACATGGCAGCCTTGATTATAAAACATCAAGTTTGGTGAGTCCTACCTCTAGTTAGCTTTGCTTCCTTTAATAAAAACAGAGTAACCCTCCATTCTTCCAAACCAGTCTGCGTTAAAGGACAGAAAAGCTACAAAAGACAGTATAATGCCTACTTTTCAGCACCAATGACTTAAACTCACACGGTTCCTACATACATTTTGACATGTAACTGGGTTTCCAAAAATACCAAGATGGAATGAGACATTTTGAAATCCTTTTCCATTCTTACGTTGTTTGTAGTTTAATTTCTTAACACTCAAAACTTTTTAAAACCCTTGCTACTGTGAAATATAAGGGAGAGGATATTGGTCAAAAGCATCACTTTGATAGTCCTAAAATAGTAACTGTAAATAAGCACTATTTGTCCATTTAAAAATAAACAATAACATTCATTTATTATACTATTTAATTCACAATATTAGAGCACCTGACTGAAGAGGTCCACGGTAGGACTGACTTAAATATAGTTTAAAATCTTACCTTCTTCTTCTCCTTCTTGTTCTAATGCTGCAGTTTCTTCTTCAAAACTTCCAATACCTGACTCTATTTGAGGAGCTTGATTGTGTTGCTGACTTAGCTTGTTGCGAATAATGCTGATTTCTTTCTTTAACAGCTTTGCTCTTTTGCTCCTTGACCCACTCGATTTCATTGCACAGGTGAGATCAAGCTTTTCTAGCAACTCTCTCAGCTGTTCTTCCAAGGACATATGCACTCTGTTTGCAGGATTCAGTAACCTATCCACTGCAGTCAAAATATGCATAATTGAAAATGTGTTAGTGTTTATCAGAATATTAACAATAATACCAACAGGAATGGGGGGAAAAAAAAGGTGCTGTAATTAAAAAAGTCAAAAAAACCTACTTCAATTACAGTTTTAGTAGCTTCACTGTCACCAGTGAAGAACTGTTGCAACAAACTCCTACTGTGCAATATTACTAGAATTCTTCTTGATCAAGATTTTGTTTAAGAAAACTAAGTAGAAGGGCAAAGAATTTTTAGGCCTGAAGGAAGACATCTTAAAATGTAATTTGCTTCTTTTCAAAGAGCAGGATGAGATTATGGTTCTAAACAAAGCACGTTATTTCTCCTTCACTGCCACTTGTCTCAGCTTTCTGAGTTTTTAAGTCAAAAGATGACTTTTGATTTCCCAATATTACAAATTTGCTTAATTTTTTTATTGAAGAAAAAAGTTATTATTAAACATTAAATTCCTGATTCAATAGGTAGTTTAAGAATGTGTTTATATTTATGCACACTGTCATGTTCTGACTTATGAGCATATATGATTATGTGAAAGAAAACACTCAAAATTTAAAATCTATTTTCATATATATATATATATTTAAATTAGGCTCCAAGCTTGTTACATTAGAATCTAGAAAACCGTTTTCTAATGAAAGAAGCAATAGAAGAGAATTAATTGAACCTTCAAAAAAAGAAGTGTGTAGTAGAAAAAAAACATTTCTCATCAGAAAATCCAACAGGTACAATTTTAAACATGTGTATGGTATGCAAAGACTGTATTTAATAAAAAACACAACTTAAAAAACAAAAACTTCTTACCATCTTCCCATGAGAAAGGCTGGGGTGACTCGAGTTTAGGCCGTTCAGGTAAGTGCATTCCAGTTTCATTATTAAAACCGATCCCTTCAGCATCTCGCCTAGCTTGCCTGAGAACAACACCTCCTTGATCTCTTAACCGCACTGCAGCTCTATAGAATATTGTATCTTTTGCATTATATTTCATACAATTATCTATGATAAGATTGAAGTCTTCTTCAAACTCAATGAGGTTTTTATAGCCTTGAGCATCTAACCGTTTCCTCATGGTAGAGAAATCCATAGGATGTTTAATATGATCCAAATAATCTGGAACCTTTGAATAAATATTTAAAAGAAAAAAGGGTTAAAGTACAATCAAATTATTTTATTACAGACAAATTAACATTAGCTATTAACCGAGCCAGGTTTTTTTCTCCCCATTATTTGGTAACATCTCAAATCAAGAACTGGGAAACTAGTTTAGAAATGCACATTTTGATCTTGCAAACGTTTACACACACAGAAGTTTACATATTACAAGACTCTGTATCCTAGATAATAAACCTACGCCATAATAACAGATGCCCAAGCTATTCATTTTTAGAATTCTGGAAGAATACCTGTGTGTGCGTGTGTGCATGCACATGCACACACACACACACACACGGATACACATATGTACACACCTACATACATATGCACACACACGTATGTACAGCCTAAGGCGATCTAGTATCCCACTTAAAGAAATGGAAATTTATCTTCAAATAAAACATAGTATCTACATTTTAATTTTTTATTAAGACATCCTTCAAACTTACTTTATCAAACAATAATATGTCAGAGAAGTAAAGCAAAAACAAAAATCCCAAAACAACTCTAAAAAACTCATTTAGCCTGAAACGTGTTTAAAATAACCACTTTATACAAAGCTTAAAAAGTAAGATTAGTATGTTCTCATGTTATACCATGCAAATGCTTCCCAAAAGACATTATTTGGGATAAACAGACATAAACTTATAGCAGTAAGTCATTATGTAAGTTACCATAATAGAGATAAAAAAGATCTACTATTTAGTAGTAGATCTAAAAGATCTACTACTCCCTATTTTGCAGTGCAATTATTTGTTCCTTGTTATTAAATGCAACAAAATTGTACCCAAACACAAGCAAGCACTTTGGAAACATTAACTTTAAGACATACCTCTTTAAGGTTCACTGGCTGAGCAAATATACGAGCAGGATCCTTTTCCTGCAGCTGATCCAGAACTGACCGCAGAAGTACAGTGAATGGAGTAAGCTGAAGTTCCATAGCAACCTGCTCAATCTTGACCTAAACAAGAAATAATTACCCAGTTAAGTATTTTCCATTAAGATAGTGTTTTGAGTTGTTTTGCAGCAAGAGTAATGTACTTCAGTATGAACTTGATACAAATATTTTAAGTCATTGAGTTCTTTAGTTGGAATATCAAAGAAAATGAAGTTTCAATTTCAAAAATAACACTTCTAGATCTTAGGTTACTTTCAATATCATTAGTTGGCATTGGTCTGACATATATTTTCAGCTGATGTCTACATAATCACTCTCATCCCTTTGCTGCAAACTCAACTTCACAATTTTTCAGAACTCAGATTCATATTTTACCTATAAGAATTGAATTTTGTTCTATTTTTTAATTGGAATTATTTTCAAATAAAAGATATTACACCAGAACAGCTTTGCATAACACAGCCAATTGCAAAAATAAGAGCGAAAATTTAAAGGTAACATGCTTAAAATTAAGTCATAGTAGTAGTTTAAAATAAAATAATAATAAATAATAAAATAAATAATTTAATAGATAATTTAAATAATTAATAAATAATTAATAAATAATTTAAATAATTTAAAATAATTATTAAATAATTTAAAAGACCAAAATCTACAACTTCTTCAAATATTTGGTTTCCCTTTAGAATTTCCATTTTTTTTGACAATTTTAAGACTCCTTTATAGCTTTATTTTCAGGACATTTAAAAAAATCACAACACTGAAACCGGTTTGTTATGGCAATGATACATTAATGGTGTGTTTGTCAGTGTGTGTGTGCATATGTGTGTACTTACATAATAAAAACACAAAGTATACATACATATACAGGCACACAATCAGGTATCTTACAGACAGCAAGTGATACATGAATATACATAAACAATGCATGGGCTCCAAAAAGAACTTAAGAATTTCTAATTAGATTATCTTGCAATGAATGGTGCAGCTTACAAAACAGAGAAATGGAAAGCTGTTTGTATAACAAAGGATGGCTAAGGACTCAGAAGGGCAAACTTGTTGCTTTCACAGTTTTCTTATACAACGTTATCCTTCTGTATTATTGCTTCCTCACTTTCCTTCTCCCAGCTATTAATACTTCATAAAGTTGCATGATTTAAATGTAGCTTTTTTTTTTTTTTTTTTATAAAAAGCAACTCAGTATAGGCACATGTGCTGGCAGAATCAATTTTTTTTAATAGTTCTTTAGAAATATATCAACTTTGCAAGTGTAACTGAAAGGCCTATTCAATAATTCTATGTATTTTAAACTGTGTGTGTGTGTATGTGTGTAAATAATTCTATGTATTTTAAACTTGGGGGGGGGGGTGCACGTGTTCCTTAATCCTAAAGGAAGATTAAAAGACAAAAATTGTAGTTTTCTTACTGAAAAAAATGTGCACAAGAATACTTTAACTACCTGTTGTTTCAGTAAAGTTTCACCAAATTAAAAGATACTCTATTTACCTGTTCTCGTTTTAATTTTTCACGCTTACGTATAAGTTCAATTAGCAAACGAGCTCTTTCAAGATCATGGCGCAACCTTTGCCAGTACTTCAGTTTTTCTTTTAAGGCTTGCATTTCTTCATCATCTTCTCTCTAAGAGAAGAATTAAAAGGTTTTAACAAAATGAAACATGCTAACCTTTTTTTTTTTTTTCAATATACAATGTATTCAGTGAAAAGGAAAAACTCTTGTTTTACAGTCATAGCATTCAGTCATGACCTTCATACTGAAAACAAAACAAAACAAAACCTTCTGGTCAGGATATCTTCTTTAACTTCTAAATTATCTAGTTGAAACCAACATCTGCAAAACCAGAAAACAATCCTATGATGAAGACAATTTACATCAGAGAAAAACAATATAGCAAATAGCAATCTAGCAGTATAACAAGCTGCAAAACAAGATCCAATCTTTTCACATCAAAATCCAAACCAGCAGGAGCATCCATTACCTTCTTCAGAAACATCCCACTCAAACCTGGTAGAAGTAAGTTCTTGTGCTCAACACAATCCCCCTCAGGCAGAATTAGGACGCACGCCTGATAGAGTAACAAGATCACTATGACTTCCGAGGACAGGAAATAAAAGCAATTCTCGACCAAAGGGAGAGGAGAAGGGAAAATAAAATAAGTAGTTTCTGAAAAAGTTAAGACATCCTCAAAACTGTAAATACAGCCAGTTACAACCTCCAAACTGAAGCAAATAACTTCAAATGGTATAGGCAAATGGACAATACAGTAATAAAACCTTTTAGTGAATGAACAAAAGAATCTGATTTACACATTTCTTGGAAAAGGCAGTGTTTTAGTACCTGCAGTATTTAGCTTGATTTGTACATACAGTGAACAAACCCTTTCCCTGTTGTAATTTTTACGATTTTTCACATACCTAAGAAAAGGAAGAGTATCTAAATACTCCATATAGTATTAAAAAGGGATGAGTAATTCACCAGAAACAGAGAGGTTAAAAAGTAGAAGTCCTGAAACTAGTCCTAAGTACACAAAAGAAACATCTACTTTACAGAATTATTACATTTAAAGAGAATATTTAATAAAAGAATCTCAGAAAGATCAAAAGCTTCATCTACTTGCCAGGGACTAGCATAAAACAATATCAACTTGATAAGCAACTTTTTTTTTTTCTTTTAAATCAACAAATCCAAATTCCCTAAGTTATAAAAATTAGATGGCAAATGAATAAACAAAATTGCCTGGTAAGCAGGGGATCAATGAAAACGATCACACTACAGACTGTTACACACAGGCAAAAAATTTCCTAACTGAAGGTAATACAGAAATATTATAGATCCTCTAAAGGAAGCTTGTGCAAATTTTTCAGACAGAAAGTTCTGAAAACAAAGTTGCAAGAACTGGCAGTTTAAAAATTCCATGTGGATTTCCAAGTGCTGACAGATCCATACAATATTTTATTGCTTTACATACTTTGGAACTGTAAACTCAAGTACCTATGGAAGCTATGAAGTTTGTTTTCTTCAAATCTCTGACTGCACTACAGTTGAAAATACTTATCTAACCAGTATAAAATATTGTCTAGTCCAGTATAAAATATAGCCATCTGGAAACAAGGATTTGTTCCTCTTTTCAAAAAAAAAAAAAAAAAAGACTGAAAAACGGGAGGCATAAAATTCTAGTTCCTTTTCGTAATTACTACTGCTATTGACAGTTTTTTTCCCCATTTCTTTTAAGTCTAGATTTAGGCACTTATGTAATAATTTAACTGATGAGGGTGATATTTCAGAGTTAAATTTGACAGGAGAACAAGTATTAATATAGAATTATTCCTTAGAATAATTATTCCTTAGAATTCTCAGGGACTCACTGAACTAGAAAATCTACACTGCCACTAATGCCTGTCCTCGCGCACACCTCATCATCTTAGAGTACAGATCCCATGTGTGGAAAAGTAATCTGTTAACTGCTATATATTTTTTTTCCACAGTTTTACTGTTTTTTCAGGATAAAACATAAGTTTTGACTGCTGCTCAAAGTGGAGGTCTTGTCCTCTCTTCACTTGCAGCCACTCAATATTGTCTGCTCTTTTGCCCTATGCAATTGCATAAGAACTGATCCTGCTGAAAGCTCAGCCAACAAAAACAAACCAGTTTTAAGGCAGAACAAGGAACTTAAATACAGCTAGGAAGATGTTATTTTCTTATACCAGGTTTTAGGGAACTTTATTTGAGATCTAAGTATTTGGCTACATCTGAAGATGCAGTTGTGTGTGTTTTTTTTTTTTTTTTTAACATAACTTGATATTAATTTTTTGTTAGAGGGATTATTCTTCTATTTGGTTCAGTTGTTTCATCTGGTACAGAAACACCCACTGGACAAACACACGATTTCATCCCATAAGGTAGCCACGTTGGTTTATACCTGCAGAAGTGACCCAAAGTATCAAGAGCATCTTCTCCTTTGCTTTTTTGTTGTGCGCATCCCCTTGAGTGCTACTTCTGCTTGCAGACTAACAAAGAGCCTCCAAATTTGTGCTACGCCTACGTAAAGTGGGGTCGGCAGACATGGCTATACTGGCTGCGATTAATTCCCTTTACGCTAACCTACTGCCTGACATAAAACATATCTTTAATAAGATTAAAAGTTCCAGACAAGCTGGAAAGAGCCATGATGCACGGGCTTCTCATATCTATCTAATGAAAACAAGGGTAAAATGAGTTATTTCCAACATTTTTAGTTCCATAAAGCCTTTTGTCAAGCAAAGGTTCTCGGTTCTATTAACCTCCACAGAAATTATTTTCCAAATTTCTTTCTTTCTATAACAAATCCAGAAAGTTTCTTGCAGCCGACAAAACAAGAAAAAATTAAAAGTTTTACGACATTGTCTGATATACTTTCTTCTTACCGAACATCAAATATTACATTATCTGGAAAAGCTTACATTGCCAGATTTACCAATACAGAGGGAAGAAGAAAATACTTAAGTCTATACACCATATAGACATATACAGTACATATAACGTATAGAACATACATGAATTGAGAACTAGCCTTCAGCTCTAATTGTCACCATGAAGAATATGTTACCACTCTATGTATAGAGGTAGGAGTACTGTGACCCTGTATCAACAAATCATTCCTTGTGCTGGATGCAAATACGTGGGGACAGCCTCACTCTTTACAGGGACTCTAACTTAACATAAGCCAAGGAAAATTATTTGTATTGATCAAGATCCAATTTTATCACTATAATTCTATTTTAAGATTCTCTCCTGACACTTGAATGACAGTCAGCCAACACCATTTTATGACTGCAACTAATGAAATGTTCTTGCTGAAATCTTCAGTGCAGTATGACCTTAGTTACAAGCAGTTTCTACTTTGTTTTTTCCAAATAGCAGTTTTAAAACAATCTCACTGCAGCAGGAACAGCTATGGCACTTCAGTTTCATTCCTCATCTTTCTCCGGACATTCTTTAAGCACAGAAACAAAAATAAAATAAAATAATGAGGACAAAAGCTTGTTTAGGATAGTTGCAATCTCCCCTGAACTTCCAGATGGTGAGAGAGAAGTGATAGGACAAAGACAAACATTAACCATTCTTTCAGAGTGTTCCTCTTCCTTCAAAATATCAAGTAGTATACAAGCCAAGAACTTTCGGTTCTGTTTAGAACTGTTAGAAGTTTATAAAATAGCACCTTGAAAAGCGTATCATAATTTAGCTCTGAAGAACACTGATTAGGCAGTTGCTCTGTATCATGCAAAGTTTTTCCCCCTGCCAAACTCATTCTAATAAATCAAATGTTATTAGAAAGGGATCAAAATACCTTCTACTAGGTGTTTTGAAATCAATTTCAGAGTTTTCGTTTAGAATACTTGATTTTAGTATTTCATTTCAGTTTAAATGAAAAAAAAATAAAAACTATTCTGTGGTTCTTTAACACTTTGACTTCTCCCATAAAAAAAAAAAAAGACACAAAGAATCTTCCCTCTAGATTGAAATTACCAAAACAATTATGCTTGCTTTCCCCATCTGATTGGAGCAGGTAATCTACGTTGCACAATTTTGAGTAGTTCCTTGTAACAGCTATACCATAGCTGACTATTAAGACCTCCCTTACGGTTTGGCTTACACTTGGAATAACAAAGATGACTAATGCATCAAATACTTTGCAGTTACAACTATTTCAATAGCTGTTCATAAGACTAATTGAAGATACTATGGAAAGATGTACAATGTCACACAGAGGATGCTTACACGCTTTTCATCAACAGGACCATTTATTATTCAACTTTCCTCGAAACTTACATTTTCTTTTCAAAAGATGAAGTTCAGATCAATTGAACTTGTCAAATAAGTACCCTAGTTTTTAATCAAGCAGTATAAATATTTCATTTCAAATTAAGTAATATAATCTTTTAATTATTTTCTTCACTTGAGAATAGTGCATTGTTCTAAAATTTAGAAAGAAAAGACAGAAATCACATGTTTGGACAGAAACACAAAAAAACGAAGGCATTGGAAACAGCTGCAGTTTAAGGCTTGTTTTGGCTACAATCAAACATCAATTATAATAATCATCTTATTTTGGCAGTTATTCATTTATTCTTTGGTAATTCTGTGCTTCTGATTCACCAAAACATGACACCTTAACAGCAGAAGTACTTCTCAAACATCAACCAGTAAATATAATGTTTTCAGGAACTGTAATTATAGTCTAGCTAGGTTTGTGCTTCCACATGTGCCCTGGATTTTCTATGCTTGATTTTAGTATTTTTTAGGACTTAAACTCCGTTTTAGAGTTTACATGAGCAACTCGCAACTTCTGAGCCAATCTGAACAAGCAGCATGTCACCTTTACAATTTTCTATAGAAATTTAGTGCTGTAACCATTGACATTAACATAGAAATTCATAATGATGTCTGATAAGCAGTTATCTAATAGGTATCAAATCATATTCTGAAATCAAAATTTTATAATAGAATATTTAGGGAAGTTACAACCCCCCCAAAAAGTAGCATAAAAATTGAGATAACATAGAAGCAAGGAAAGAAAGATAAACAATTAGCCAATTTATAAAGTTAATTCCACCTAAAAAGATAAAAATCAGTTACTGAAGTAATATTAGTATCAATGAATTAGCAATTAGGTTTTTTCCTTTAAAAGCTAAGAAAAGAAATACAGAAGAAAAAGGAAAGATCAAAGAGAATTAGGAAGCAACGTTGACCATGATGCCTTTATGACTGTACCAATTAATGATTTACCAGCAAATAACAACACAATACAATTCCAACATAAATAAGAGTTAACCTCTAGTTAAGCTCTAGTTAAGCTTTAAAGGAAAAAAAAAATCTCAATTTAACACAAGTAAACGATAATCATATACAAATTTTTCAAAGTTATAAAACGCATTCTTAAGTCCTAGAAGCTATTTTACATGAACAGTTCCCCTGGAAGTCATAAACATCCGGACACTGACAAAGAGCACAGCCAATTCATTCTCAGTTAAATTTAAAGAGACTAACAGGTATGCAATAAGAATATCTACATTATGCTCTTTCACTGCATTTCAGGGACTGCATACACAGGTCTATCTACAGAATTCAAATCAGAGGTTTTAACTATTTTCAGAGTCATCTAGTGACTTGAAACGAGACGTTAAGACCTACCACTCTCTCTAACGTCCCTAAAGAGTTGATCGTATTAAAAAAATGGGAAATAAAAGCACTGCCTTCTGAATCTGATACAAATTTGGAGTGACTGTTTTTCTTTCTGATTTTCAGGAATTCTGACTGCTAAATGAGTGTAAGTTTAATCAACGTAGATGCATTTTAGATAGGGTGCATTTTACCCTTGCAAAATAATCAGGATAAATTTGTGCTTGTCTATAATCCCACTTAACTATGTCAAAAGTGAAACTGAAAGTGGAATCAACAGGTCTTTGACCTTCAACCATGATTCGTTCTTTGTTCTGTTATTACCAAAAAACGTGGGCAAAAAGGATCCAAACATCAAACACTCTAAACTAAACTAATACTTCTAATCTTTACTCCGTAAAACGTTCCCATTTTTCTTAGTTCTATGTTGCAAAGTCTAAATTTACTTTGCATCTTGCAATGAATTTAAAGTAATATTTATTTTTATCTTACTAAGATTCATGGCATTTTGAGGAATGAGTTCCAAAAACCATAACAGTGATCAATAAACAGTAGTATTAGGAGAGTTTTGGTGACTGTAATTTTGTGAAAAATTTAAGCAAAACAAAAGATAATTTTACACAAATATTTTGCACATCTCACAAGAAATTAAAAAGAAGTTGTAAGAGTTAGATAATGTCTAATTTTAAGTGTAGAACACATTACTTTAAAAATATGGAAAAGTTTTCACTCAATGCTATGTTTCCTGGTTAGTATTTATTCCTTAAAATAGAGACTTTTTGATTTCTTCTTGTAAGCAAAAAGTATGTCACATACCTGTTGTGTGTTTCTTTGTGACTGTAAACTGGACTGCAGCCTTCTCAACAGAGGAACACCATTCCTAGACAGCCTTTTAAGCAACCAGTAACTGTGCACTCGTTCAACAAACTGCTTCTTCCGTTGAATGGCCACCTGATTCATAATTTTATTTAATCTAAAACATGGAAAAACTGATATTGTATTTTTTGCAGCAAAGCATATAGTACATTTGTCTATGGAAGTTCAACATCAACATAATGAACGTATAATAGAGTAACAGCAATGATCACCATATCACTAGTGTCTTTCAACTACACTACTTTTAGTCTAATGACTTCCTAGCAGTAAATTACGATCAAATACATCTCCTTGGCGTTTTAGTTTCTACTAAACATTCAGATTGAGACTAAAGCTTCATGTGAATTTTAAATTAATTCTCCTATTCAAAATAAAATCGGAAATAAAGCTCTAAATCTACACTGAAGTTTTCAGATAGTTTGTTGCATATTTAATACATGCAACATAATGCAGAATTAGTAATCACTTACACACAATTAGTATTTTTTTTTAAAGAGAATGAACCTTCAAACTTTTTATGCAAAGAAGTATGAACGCTCTCTCTGAAGTTCACAATAAAAAGCTTGTTGCTGAAGTATTAATGTTAAGTAAGGGGAAAGTAAAGGGGAAAAAAAACTTTACAAGAGCAAACACTTATGATTTTCTCCTACACATATGATGAAAATATCCACAGAGAAAGGCTGCAAAGGAAGATGATAACATCAGGTAAGTAAAGTATTTTGATTAAAAAAAATACTGTTTTCTTCAAAACTTGTTTTTTTTTTTTAATAGATACAAATAATATGTCCCAGGGCTCCAACCACCTGTATTCTGGTTTTTCATTTTTTTATTTGTTTTTTGAGGGGGAGGAGGGACTGCTAGTTTGGGGTTTTTTTGGTTTTGTTTTTTTCTCTCTCTAGCTGACCGTGCTTGAGCAGAGGGATCAAACAATCTCCAGAGGACCCTTCCAGCCTCAACTCTTCTGTGATTCTGGTTTTTTGTTTGTTTGTTTTGGGATGGGGAGGTAGCTGAAGAGAGGTAAGGATTTTCCTGAGCAGAAGATAAAAATGGAATTACAGAAAAGGTAATATAAATGAACAGAAGTGTTAGTTTTCTTTCCAGTAGATTACTACTTATAGCAAAACTTCTAATACTAAAATAGGTAGCAGCAAATTCAGAAGAGATGTCTGATTTGTAGAGTGCTATGATGAGCCTTTAAAAATAACAATGTTCTGAACACATACGTATCAGTATTCCTAATATTAAAAGAAGAAAGCAGAAAAATAAAGCACCTTCTCAGCTAAGTGACAGAAGAAAAATAGTCAAATACATAAATAAAATGTAAAGTTATAAGTAAACCTCAGATAAAATGATTTTTGAGAACACTTGAGAAACTTGTATGGTAGTTTTCAAAGAAAGATACAAGTGAGTTTACTGTGAGTTCACCAAAAGCAATCTATCCACAATCATTTTTTCTAAGCTCCATAGGAGGTAAGGCATAGCAGTTCTGTTCAGTGCGATGCTAACTGCAGCTACAGACCTTTTGGTCACCACAGAACATAGGCAGAGCAAGCACAGGTCTCCTCCTAAATGTAGTGTATAGTACCTTTCCCTTCTTCAGCGGCTTTTGTTTCTCAATGAATAACCAAATAGGCAGCTCTGAAAAACTCTAGCTTAGTTCAAAGGAAGCTCAGAAAGCCTGCAAACAGACTCAGAACTATTTCAAAAGTCTTTTACTGAACGACAGAAGGTGTGCTCAGAGTTACATGACCGTATTAAACGTCATACACAACAACAGAATTACAATTAATTATAAAACGTAATCAATTACTTTCACATCCCTCTCAGAAAGAGCAAAACCCACTGAACTAAGCCACAAAAAAGCAAAGTCAAATATACCTATCTGGAAAGACCAGAGAATCATAACTCAGCATGAAGAAAGGTGCCTTGGCTTCATGCCCATCAGATGTGGCAAGACTAAACAAACATCTTTAATTACAGCTTCAAGTACAGTTGCTTTTTCACAGATGGAACCATTCTATTCACAGATAATTGTGATAATAAAATAGTAGAATAAGCTTTGAAGAGATGTTAGCAGAAGATATTCTCCTACTTTCAAAATACTAATAAACACAAGGTACTTCAGACTGCAGAAACTAATTTGGCACGTTGTAAAAACCTACTCTTCTCTCCCCTCCAAAAAAAGAACAAACACCGGCTGTTCATATTTCAGTTAAATATCAGACTTAGGTAGTGGCAATATATCATCCATCAAATCATGCCTTAATTTATCTAACTACAGCAAAGCTCAGAGGCCCTTCACATGGCACATATCTACAAAGCATCTACACTATGGTCTTAATGATACAGCAAGGACGTTTCATCTACCACAAAAAATCACTACCTACAGCACAGTTCTTTCATCATCTTTCTGCTTGGTCATAGGCTCCGAGGTAGACTCTTATTGCCTGCAACTATTCAAATGCTGACACATACAAGAGAAGCATTTGGGGGAAATAAGATTCATCTGCTGCTGTAGAACCCTGTGAGCAGCACAGATCAGTTACTGATTTTAAAGTTACCGCCCTTGATCATCATCACTCACTTATCACCTTACTGGGAAAGAAAGTCTCATTCACAAAGATGCATGCGGCTGCAATGAATTTGAACACATTAAATACATACGTGTCAGTCCCGAACAAAGATCCTCCTGCTTCTACCTGAGCTAGAACTAAAGGTAAGATTTTAAAATTCTTAGAGGTCTCAAAGGAGGTTGCTGAACACTCAATTGTTTAATACAAAGACATAATATAATTTAAAGGAATTTCTTGAAGAATAAAGAAAATGTATCTATTTTAGGCATGTAAGGGAAAGCTGCCGGAAGACTTTATAGTTTGTAATCCAGGGTCCGATTTGCACAAGACAGGACTAACTGCTGCACCACACCGACAAATTTCCCAAGCAGAAGCAAAGTTTACAAAAGGACTTAGATCAGCTCCCAGAATAAACACAACAAACAAGCAAAGGCTTTCTTTTTTTTCTTCAAGATAACTGTCAACCCTAGAGCTTTTACCCAGGGTAAGAATATCACAGAAGAACATCATTCTGTCGTTTTATCTTCTCATAGCAAGTGTCCACTGCAAGTCAAGCATACTAAGTACTGAGAGAAAAAAATTTTGAGATTTAAAACATGCATTAAACTTTGTACTACTTTAAGCTATAGTATTTTCTCTTCGGAAATAATAGACCAATCTCAATGCTTAGGTATTTCTAATCTCTCTGTTGAGACTGTCAAAAGCAAGACTACTGTGCGAGACTGCCCAAAGAAGTTAATTCAATGCACATGTGGAAGGTACAACCAGAGCTACCATCTCCCCTATCATATAATTAACTTTAGATAGGTCAAAAATAAAAACCTCAGCTATGGTTACCACAAAGAGCAAGCAGAAGGGATCAAAAGTACTATTGCTGCTTTAGTTCCTTATAGAAGGGAGAATTTGTTAGACAAATTTTCAAGTGATCTTCTGAAAAGGATCGTATTCAGTGCTAAATATGTCTCTCTCAAAATATCAAAATGATTAACACAGTTAAGCTAAACACAGAGGAAAACTGTTCTTACACTGTACACAGACTGAGCAACTCTAGCCCGTGTCAATGTGTTGAGGGCTGAACAGCATGGCCCAAAACATGTTCCCCTCTCTGCCCCACAATTTATCAGTTATTAAAAAAAAAAAAAAAAGAGACAAGATCGATAAATAAGATTAACACATTTCTCTAAGCACTATCTCTATAACAATACAAACTGAAACAAATTTAGCAGTCAAAAAATCCTTGTACATTTTAGATCTTTCAAAAATTCTTTAAAAGGTAACTGTGTTTGCATGAATTTCAGTAGCTCTTTTTGCATAACTGATCCTGTAACGGAAGCATTAGGTTTCAAGTTGATAAAAGCCAACAGTACTGATGCATGAACTATCATTCCAGTCCAGCCATTTTCTCAAGCTGTCTGACTACTGCTGCCTTTTGATTTCTTGGCATGCCGACCAGGCATACTCCCTGTTGATTTTCTGTTTTTTGGGCTACGTTCCAAGACTACATAGATGTCAAAACATTTTTGAAAACTATTGTATTTGTGCAACAGCAACTGGGAAAGCCAGTACTGCCTCCCTCCCCCAGCTCCACTTGTATCTTACTCTAAAACACTGTGATATGTACTACAAACATGATATTGAGGTATCCTACAATCCCTCTGCTTATCTTTCATATGGGGAAAGCTCCCTTTTCAACTGAAGTTTTCAAACGGCATTTGCAGTCCTGATCCTGAACTGTAAGTTAGGAAGAGAATAAATTACAGCATTAAAAATATCCTGCATTTGTAGAAGAAACAGAAGGATGAGGGAAGGAAACTGTTCTGTCTTGAAACAGTAAGATAGACTCCAATCATGTACATTAAATTTAATTTTAAATTAAAATATCTTTGGTGAGAATTTGTCATTTATCAGCTTTTCTGCACTAACCCTCTCTTCACACAGAGGTACTTGATGGATAATCCACCACATATCGAGGGTGGTGCTCTTAATGCAGTGGTCAGAGCATTCAGAGAAAGACCATAAACATAAACACTTAGTCCTATGTTTTGGGGTTTTTGTTTGTTTGTTTATTTTTTTAATATAAATGCATAAAATATTTCCTCCAATATAAGAGATCTACTCTTGTCATATTTGGGGTTTCACAGTCTCCCTCTTCCTACTCATGACCACTTCCTCTCCCAGTTTCAGTTACATATCACTGTGGCAACTACTGCAATTAGTTACAAGAAAAAGTGAAAACAGTATTTTTAGTGCCTAATTATACAGCAGTTTAACATAAGGAAAGCCAGCAAAGAGATAACCAGCCACTTTTCTACTAATCATCACTAACCAGTCCAAGGACTGTACATTAGTTGGCGTTAAAGAAACAGTTAATGTACAATAATGTATAACACCTGCTTTCTGACCCCCCAGAATTTCATTTGTATTAAAATATATGAAGACTTCTATAGTGTCTTTCCATTCTTAAGTTTTCAAAATATAAGTTTTTCAAAATATTAACCAGAGAGAAAATTTCCATCCTGCAGCACGTAGGTAAGAAGGTAAGAATATAATGCAATAATTATTAAGGTTCAGTAAGATTAAATACCTACTAGAACCAATCAACTTTTAAACCGCAACTAAACCTAGTATTTCATTACAATGCTTCTACATAACTTACATTTAGCATACTAAAATACCATTTTCTCTTGATTTACGGTAATACCTATAAACAGCCAAATGAGGTTCCACTGCACTGGGCAAACAAAACAGCCCTATTTTCCAACGCAAAGATTATAGATACTTTTTTTAGAAGTGTCGGAACAAAACATAAAACATCTAAATTGAATACATTTTAACAAAGTAAACTGACTTTCAAGAAGGTTTGAAATTCTAGGACTTGTTCTGTTGAATTCTACAGAATATACTAACACTCATAAGAAGTAGGAAAAAAGACACAAAATTAATCCCACACAATTGCAGTAATACCACTAACACTAATTGGGAGAGAATTAGCAGAAAACCAGAATTTAAAAAAGCTACGAAAGTTTCTATTTTGGGAATTGAGATGAATTCTGAGGTCTTGCCAATTAATCCTCCTAACTCTGTATCCAAAAAGTTCTGCTTCTAGAGATGAGAAAGAGTGCTTGGACTGACAAAACTCAATTCTTCTCATTTAAACCTTCGGCAGCAGCTGCCTATCCAAAAAATGTTTGCAAATCTTTGCTTTTCAATACACTATTTTTGCTGTGGGGAGAGACAGAGACAGAGACAGAGACAGAGAGAGAGAGAGAGAGAGAGAGAGAGACAGTTTTGTTATTTCAACTTCATCCCTCAATAAGAAATCCAATTTCCTATATGATTTCCATTAAAAATATATATAATAAAAATAAAACACATACATGAATAACTGTAAAGTCAGGGCCCATTTGAATTTCATATTTCCTTTTGAATAGGGATAAGATTTCTTTCATAACTAGCAGAAGTTAGCGGACAGACGTCCACCTGTTTCAAAGGGATACAGGTCAAATCCTGACGACAATGGCAATTTCATTTAAACTTCTGAGCAACACAAGTCTATAGAATTTCCATGTCACTAATATGTGTCTTCCTAATTACGACTGCTTCCTAGCTTTTGCATTGAAGACTTCAAGAAACGGGACTTTCAATCATTCCCCTTACTAGCCTAGTGCAGTGTTGAATCACTTCACAATCATAGGCTTCTCCTTTTGGTTTGTATGTGTTAAACTTCTTCCTATGAATTTTGCTTTTCTCTGCTAGGTCGAGGATCCAAAAGATCCGCTGACATATTTTCTGAAGCCTGGAAATTTCTCCAGGTTGCTATTCTTTACTTTACATTTACTGTTATTCAAACAATATCTGGTTTTGACGGAACACATAGGAAGCCCTTTTTCCTGCCTCACATGACTATGAAGCTGGGCATCTACTTCTCGCAAAACCTTGACTCGAACAAACAGCTTGCAAAATTTTTCTTACACAAGAAAGTAGAATGTTGAACTTAAGAGTTAAGAAAATGGTTTGCTGGCACAAGTTAATTTCCCATTAGTTGTTTAATGTTACTCTGTTCCTACTCTAACAATTAAGTTTGTGATCTTCCAAACCTTCGGGGAAAACACAAACAAACCAAAAAATTACAAAAAAAAAAAACACTGTCACACTGGAAAACCTTAGTCTTCTCTGAAAAAAGTCACATGCATAGATTCACTTCTACCACTCTCTAGACATCATACATTCTGAGTTATGACTTTTCTTTAAAATTATTCAAAATATTTTCTTTGCTTCACTTTTTGTATATAACCATGACACACATGATTTTGAAATAATCTCAAAAGGCTAAATCCATTAGCAGAAGAGAAAGTATTAATTAAAATTTGTCTTTTATTCGTAATAAAAGAAAACTCAGCATTAACCTGCTAATTTTTTGTGCCTTCTATAACTTGACAATTGAATAAATAAGCTGCTAGGAGATAGCTCTTCAGACATGCTAAAAATCATGCTTTTATATAGTATTTGTAAGATCCTGCAACCTGTAATTGCCAAAAGAAAATTTAAAGGAAAGTCACACAATTGAAAACAAAAATTATTCAAGAATAAAAATATTTGAAATAGCTGTAGGGTTTTAATGTTATTAAACTAGGAGCATGGATTTTGATCTTATCAACCGAAGAACAAAAATAAGCAGAATCAGATATGTAATCACTGAAGCCTGACACCCTCAGAGGATGCACAGCATACTAATGATGCACCTTACAGAAGTCTCTAACATATGTTAATTTCCATTTTAAGCTTTTTTTGCTTAAAAAAAGTGCTTCTATTGCTTCTATTACTGTATATCCTTCACTGTACCTCTGAAAGAAATAGAAAAGAAGACATGGAAAAGAATAAAAAGATATCTACACCATATTCCTATACTCCCTTTTCAAAAAACTTTAAATAAGATGCATCCTTTCCACCCTCTGGACTTTTATAGGAGGGAAACACCTTCTCTCCCCGACAGCAGTCAAAATAAATACTTTTAATGCCAGACACGCAACCATATTCCCCTCCTCCTTTTTTTAAAAAATAAAAATCCACTTTTACAGCATATTAAGAAAATTCACACTTTCTCAACCCCATTCATTAATTCTAATTTAATAACCCAATCAGAGTCATGGTGAATTAGCATGAAAAGAAAGCTTTGAAGCTACCTTATCATTTTTTAAAATAGCAGTGAGGCAAAAGTAGTGACCAAAATCTAGTAGTCCTTTTCCCGATTTAAGCAGAACTATTTTTTGATTTAAGCAAAGAGGGCACTGTCTTCAGCAGTAGTTTCCACAGTGACCAGAAAGGTTCTAAAGTTGACTAATCTTAGAAGAAACATCAGATTTTACTAGTGACACAAATGTCTTACCTCTTCCAGAGTCCACAGGTTTCTTATAATGATCTGATTATTCAAACAACTACTCTTTCACCCAAAATCAACGTTATACAATAACTGTTCTGCAAAACTATTTCCCCTTCCACCGTACTAAGGTAGCTGCATTTTCTAATTATTAGGTGAGGCTATAAGGCATAATCTGCATCATCTTCTTCTGTAATTCAAAGAAGTACTTTCAGATCATTTTGTGAAAGTATACGTACTTATAAATTCAAGGATAAATGGCTAACAGACATCACTCCAGATTTATTTATCTTTCCATCTTGTTGCAACACTGTCTCTAGTGGTATATTACAGTAATTATTTATGTTTACTTTTAAGTAGCATTTCTTATTATTTCCCCCACACACACACTTAAAAACTTTCTGAAAGTATTCTGAAAGTATTCTTAAAAAATAAATGAATAAATAAAAGCCCAAATTAGTTGAAAAGAAGTACTGTCTGTGCATGCATACAATACTGTTTCAAAATACAATAATGCTTCAAAGGAATGTTTGTAAACGCTTGTTTGTAACTGTTCTTATCAGCTTATTCTGCGTTTCATCACTCTCTGTGTCTTTTTTTTTTCCTGGTCCATACTTAACTTGAGAGGCAATCAAGATTCTTTTGACCAGAGATCAAGAAGACAATTATTTGGTAAGTTAAGTTCAGGATAGTTGTGTTGGAGAAATTATGAAATAAAAGGAAATATTGGTTGTACACAGCACACAGTAACAAAAATCTGGTTTTTACTACCAGGAACAATGTGTTCTCTAAAAGGTCAACCCAGAAAATCCAAGTAACTTGAAGCATATGAAAATATTGACTGGAAACAAAAAAAAAAAAAAAAAAAACCAGCTGTCCTAGAAATTAACATTTAGGAGTCTTAAAAATTTTTCCTCTGAGCTATCTTCCTATCTTACCTACTATTGTAATGATTATTTACTCTTCTTCCAATAGTATGGAGTAATACAGCTGATGCACACAACTTGATGAAGAAGCATAACACCTTGTTCTGTTTGTTATGAACATGTAGGGGGAGCTGCCTATTTTTGCTACCTGTAACTACTGCATTTCAGATGCTTTCTTAATTTTACAGAGGAAATATATGCCTTGTAGAAAGAGAAATTAAAGATGAAAGCAAAGATTTAGACACTGTAAGATAGCTGCTTCCATTCAAAAGAACAATACTTGCACAAATGGCATTGTAACAAAGCAGTTTACACTGGATCTCAGTGCATGTTTCCAAAACATTCCGTTTTTCCCCTGAGCATAGGCCCACACAACATCCTAGTTACACAAGATTTTTAAATGATATAAATATTGATACTGGCTTTACATTTCACGAGGCAATCACATTTTAGATGCCTCTTTTGGTACACAAGAACAAGAGACTACACCAAAACAACATCGTTTGTGCTACAAAACCAAACATTCAAAAATAAGAGAAGATAGCTGAAGTTTTCCCAGGTAACACTATGATTTTGCTTCTTTATGCATCCATCCTATTCACTATATAAGGCAGCTGTTATTAAGGACGAGGAGGAGCAGCAAAAGGGGGAAAGAATCCACAAGAAATGAAACAGACAACCAGTAGAGAATCGTAACTCACACAGACAAAGAACAAAAGTTAGCTTGTAAAGTCAACCATAAAATTTATGATTTTCTAACTTTCCAGTGTTGTACCTGCAGTCTAAATAAAATACTTTCAGTATTTCTATAGGGAAGAAAAGAATAATTTATCTATTAGGCACAATTTTACCATCACATATCAGCAGTAGAGTATGAACCTTGGCACCACAGACATAATTTGCCACTGTTTACAGATAAATAAATAAGCTGGAGGCAGCAGGAGGCCAGCTTTCTGACCACCGTTTACCAAAGGGTACAAATACTGTCTGGATTCTAGCTTCCCCCACACACACAGTCACACAGTGCAACTCTTCTGACACTCAGCAGCTCTTCCCAGAAGCATGTGACTACTTGAGACTAAGCTCATGTCTGCCTCATGCATGCTTACTGTTTTTTCATTTTTTATTTTTATTTTAAAGAAAGGCACCAAAAATCTCCAGCTTTAAAAAAAAGCAGTGAAATCAAGCAAGCAGGCATTCACCTCCTGTTATCATCGTTTTAACACTTCTAAAATCTGACCCTACGTGATAGCCTGTGTGAGGCCATATCATTAGATTACAAATGATCTATAGAATGACACTATCTACATAACTTGTAAATGAAAAGCCTAGAGTACGACATCTGTGTAAGAAATTCTAATAACTGGAAAGGGTACAGTTCTGAAAATCATTCAAGGCAGTAGCTCAGAAACCTGATCTACAGATAGGTCGATAAAGAAATTTAAGAGCTACAAAAAGTTGTTTAGAAATAATGAGGTTATGTTGGTTTACACCTTTTAACAAATCTTGACTATCGAGACAGCTGTTTTGGAAAACAGCATTACTGCAAAAAGTGTCAATAAGATGCTCAATCTTTCGTACACATTCACCATCCAGATCAGGAAACAGAGTATCACTATGATCTTAACATTGGTGTATTTCTACAGCTGTCTTCCCTAAATAACCGACTATATACCAAGTAGACCTATTACTAGTATTGATATCAATCATTAAGAAATTAAATCAAAATAAATAACTCTACACAGGTGTCCCAGTTTTCTGAGATGTAGAGAACATGCTTATTTCAAACTCTTTAGGGCAAAGAGGGAGGAGAGAGAAATATATATATATTTAAACTTGGAGCCTATATGTTTCTTCTCTAACTATTTAAAAGGCTTAATCGCTTTTACTCAAGGTCTCTGTCTGGAAAGGCAAATCAGGTTTCAGCTCTAAGTAAAAAAGTGATTTAAAGAACAGATTAGAGAAAAGGGATTATTTAAATGAAGATTGCTGTGAACTGATTTACATCATTCATTACGGTATATGGATGTGTGTTAAAAAAATGCACATTGCAGTTTTTCTAAAGAGAAAAGAGAAGTAAAGAAAATTTAACAATTGAGATTTGGGTCTGCAGTAAGACCACTTCTCCTTTTAACACACCCATTTCTGTTTTGCTTCTTATTGAGAGTTTAATTTTCTAGGACTACAAGCATTCATTTTGCAAAAAGTAATTAAGCAAGAATCTCACTGAGCCAAAGACAAGAAATTCACAATAAAGCTTAACTTTAAAATATTTTTTAAACTGTGCTTGTTTTTAAACTTCTGATATAGAATATAACATCCAGAAATTTTGTCAATTAATATAAGGATATATGTTAGTTTTCAGTAACATGAAATCGAGCATGTCCACAAGAAAGCTGAATTTCTCTGCAATCTTGGAAAAAAATCAGTTCTGATTAAAATAAAAAAAAGGGCTTTATTTATGTGTTCCTGACATCTAATGACAATGTTAAAATTATAATTTCATTCTGATGATAGTATTCTTTTAGTATTAAGTATTATGAAAGTTATATATGAGAAGAATCGCCAGAACTAGAAATGTGCATTCTAATTCCCAACTGTCATTTAGTTCATGTTCTTTCTTATTTTGTCTTTCACAAAAAAACTCAAACCAGATTGTGCTAATTTAGTATATCGTTTTATATAAACTTGCCGTCTACCACAAACATGGGTACCTGTTTAAATAACAGCATTTGTTACCTGCTGTCACCTTAAGCTTTCCTTTAATATATCACTAAACAGAAAAAAAATCATAATTTTATCAGGCAAATCATGACAGAGAATAGTGCAATTAATCTGACGTTTGTAAATATCACACAGGACCTACAGGCTGTTTGTCAAAGTCAGTCAGCAATTAGTACATACATTAACAATAAGGGAGTGCACTCTCAAAATTTTTATTTATTCAGATGAATTTCACTAGCTTTCCCTGTCCACTACCTGAGACTTGGAGTCAGCTTTCAAATAAGCATGGTTTGTTTATATTATCATAAGAGCACTCACTGTCTCAGCATTCAGAGTCCTGTCACAGTATATATGATGAAACTGCACATAGAAATTGTGTGTTTTTTAGAAACTCAGAAGTACTGTTCTGTCAAATTCAAGGGGTAAACAAACACATGGATGTTCTAAATGCTGAAAATAAATCAAATATGGAGTGGTAAAAACAAACTTGTACTTAGCTCCCATGCATTTTTGCCTTTTTGGTTTTGCATTTTGATTGACACAAAATTTTGCATTTTTGAGCGCAGTGTAATTAAGTCTCAAACATTTAGCGAAGCGAAAGCTTTATTTTTCTACCCTAGAGCTTTCTTTCATTGCTTAAATCCCAGAAATGAGCTTGTTTCCACTGCTGAAATGCATTATAACTCAGCTCAAGTGAAAGAAATCTGAGAAGAGATGCTACTGTTCTAAGAAAGATATAGCTAGATTAGAAAACTGGAGTTCATTCTAAATTAGTAAGTTCTGAAATAAAGAGGTTTGAAAATCTTCATTTTTGCTCCCATTCTGTTATTACCTATGAAAACATCATTTAAAACAGCTTTCTGATCCAAGCACCACTTCACTAGCCTCATCAGATCTATAACAGTATGCCAGCTCCCTAATCAACACTGGTAAAATACAATAACATGATATTAAATGTGAAGGGCAACTTCAATTCTGATTTTTCTTTTTTGCACTTGCACTTACAATACTCTTGAAACATGTTTTATATTGGCAATTACAACAGCTCCTGCAAGAACTGCAGCAGATACACTAATATAAAGGCAGTGTAAACTAAACTAACCAAGTATACATCTGTAAGTAAACACACAATTAAGATTAAAGCTCTCTTGTCACATGCTCTAATTGCTTTTTGTTCAAAAAGAAATGTTCTACTTAAGCCATAAGACAGGTATTTGCATCACTACAGCATCACTGCATGGGAGGGCACACATTTTGGGGGTTCCATGACTAAGAATGTATTAGCCAACTGACTTTTCACCACTTACTTCCTTTTTTTTTAAAAAAAAAAAAAAAAAAAGTCTGCGAAGTACCAAATTCTCCCAAGCCTTGATAAACACCACTGCACTTGCAAAAGGAAAATGCAGATTTAGGAAGAGCCTCCTGAGAAGTTACTCAGCACCACAAGAGAATAACGACTAGTGCAGTTTTTCTGCACTACTTGCATAGATTTTAGGGTACAAGTTTATATTTAAGTTAGGCAAGACAAAACAAGATTCAAACCTGACCATACACAGATCTGATTTTCTTTTTGGATCCCTTACAGTCGGGAACAGAAGTTCCGATTCCCAATTTATGAATACAGTTAACCCCCACCTTGCCTGTATTTTGAAATGAAGGAGTGTGTGTATATATATGCGCGCGTGTGTGTGTGTGTGTGTATACATGTATACACACACACGCGCATATATATACACACACACACGCACGTTATTTTAAACTAAGCAGTTAATTCTGAAAGGTATTGCAAACAACAACAACTAAGGCACAAACATCATTTGGTCTGACAAAAAAACATTTCCAAAGACAAGATAGAAATCTACTGATTTCTACAGGGAAGCTAATGCATTTTTAATGCAATTTCAAAAAAGTACAGCATACACAATGTACATTAATCCTTGGCCTTTAAGGAAGGCATATAAGAAATGTATGAAGACCTCTAATCTGTATCTTTAGATAGCATCTTTAGATGGCTTAAAATTAAACAGACAAATTAAGCGCACGTTTCTCTCAGCTGGATGGTTTGCTTACCTCTGGGGGGGGATATAAGGAGCAGATACTGTTGGCATAACTGTACAGGGTTCAACCACTGTTTTCTTGGCCTTTTTTGTCTTTTTTCTGACTTTTGATGTAGACCTAGCAGTTCTGACTGATCCCTCCTTTCTACAAACACCGTTTTTGATTTCAGCTTCTCCATAAATATTTAGAGGTCTCCGTATGCAACCTGGTGGAGTATGTACATCACAATATGCAGTCTTTTTCACAGAGAACGTTGTCCCACTGCCAGTTAGTTCTTTCACAGGTTCCATTTTCATATATAGGCCAGCTTTTTGAGCACACGTCACATGGAATGCAGTATAGCAATTTGCTTTGTGGCACTGGATGCAGGCACCAACACCTTTCTGTTTACAGAGGTAGCATGTTAACTTCCATCTGGCGGGGGGAATGTTCCTGACACCATCAATTGGCTCAATAAAAACTGTATTGGCAAATCCAACTTCTGGAATCCACAAAGCACACACAACATGTCCCCATCGATCATCATCAGTCTTTTTAAAGGCACCTCCCTTGTTTGGGCACAGCACACAGTCTACAGGCCGAGAACGGGATTGCAGACAGTGTCTGCAGAGCCACTGGCCCTCAGGTATATATGGCACCCCATAGCATTCCTGATGTACTGCTAAATTACACATATCACAAAATAGGATTACATTGCTGTTCTGACATTCACCATCCATGCATATACAACACACTGCATCTTCATCAATTAAAGACTGATGATCACCCTGTTTTTGGTTCTCACAATAAGACTCTTTTTCAAACCTATCCATAAGGAATTCAAACATATTTTGTGACACAACTGACACTCCATCACTTTTCCGCTTCTCATTTATTATTTCTAACCATGCATAATCTTCTTCATCCATGTCATACTCAACTTCATTATCAAGTTCTTCTGCTGATTTTTCAATGAATTTATAATAAACTGGAGGTCGCCGAGGAGCAGAAGGTGGACTGTATTCAACAATCCGTACTTTTGGTTCTGGAAGTGGAGCTGCTGTAGCGGGTATACCATGTGAGCTTGGAAGAACTTCATTTTTCTTTTTCACTTTGTTATTTTTATGCCGTTTGCTTCTTAGACAAACTGGTGGTCTTTCACTATTTTCTTTATTGCTGTTGCATTCACTCATTTCCTGGGCTGTAAGATCATCTTCTAATATAATCTCTAACGGATCAAAGATACTGATCCTATGCAGGCGACCTTCAATTTCTATTTCAACCATTCTTTGAGCTTGAGCGTACGTCAAGGTTTCTCGTGTGGGGGAGTGCTTAATACTGCATGGGGAAGAAGAATGCCTTGCTGCCGATACTCGATGACATCTTCCTTTTCTCCTCATTTGGTAATGTTTACCTACAATAAGAGCAACAGTTAGTACAATGAACTACAAACATTTACATTAAAATATTAGCTTTATTTTAGTAGGAAAAAACCCTTAAAAGTTGTATAACCCCCAAACTATCTAACCAATTTCCGAGAGATCAGTTAACCTGTCACCTTTACTGAACAGGACTGCTCAGGCTGTTTTGAAAAATTTTACCTAACGACAGAAAGTAAGATCTCCTAAATATTAGCTTCTTACATAAGTACCACTGTACAGAATTCATATTATAAAATAAGTGCTACATACACACTAACTGTAGCAATTCTGTAACAGAGAGAAAACATTTCATAAGTGCCACCAAAAAATACAGTTTTGATATACTGTAAGAAAACGTCTCTATAATACAAAACTTCCAATTCATAAAGAGTGTCTGTAGTTTCAAATTTGTTCAACATCAACAGGTTTTCTTCATCTCTCCCTAGTTTCTCTAAGTGTTATATTTAAGAATCACCTCACCTCGTTGTCATTACTAGAGAGTTACTAGCATCAATGTAATTTTACTGTTTTAAGTGGGCCCACATTAGGAGGACGACCCTTATTCAGTGTTAAGACTTTAAACTCCAGTGAGATGCACCAAAGAACAAGAACACAATCTGACTTGCAAAACACTGAAGCATGGACCACAATTATGAAACATTCAACTCGTAAAGTAGATTTGACCTAGAACATACTGAAAAATTCACTGTGCTTGTGTGTGTGTGTAAACACACATATAAACACCCTTATCTTTCAACCAATTCTTCAGGATTTGTTCTCAGAGCAATTGGGGTAGATAACAATCTCACTCTCTTTAAATCCAAACCCAAGGCTTCTTCTAAAATAAAATAACATCATTTTCAAGTTGCTTTTCAGAACAACATTTTCAAAATGTTTTTCTTTTCTGGGGGTTGAAAATAAGACAAGACAAGAAAGATGAAAGATAAGAAAATAAGACAAAAGACAAATTAATCAAGTCAAGCTAATAAGTTCGTTCTCTATTCCCCTCGCTTTTCTTCCTAATAAATTCCTAATAAATAAACAGCAAGCATAGCTGTCAGCTACAGAAAAGAAATACTCCTGATGTTTAACCGTTTGCTCAAAGTATTAGGGCCTCACCATTCCAATTCTGATCAAGTTAGAAATTCTGCAATTCAAGTCAATGCTATTTAGTAGCCAAGATAATTCAACTAGCGTTAGCATACAACAAATAGACAAATACAGAGACCAAAATACAATTACAGTGAAAGAGAACCATAGCTAACACATGTAGAAAATCGGAAAGACTGGAACAATTAATACATCAATTATCCACAGCCTGCATTTGCTTTTGTTCAGTCTATGATGTCAATCTCCCTGAAAGTGTACCTTCACAATTCTGCAGGAACTCCATTAAAGATGACCAGATATTTTAAGTAGCTACCTTAGATCAGACCCTCTGAAGAGCTAGTTTTATCTGCTTGCACAGATTGATCTTGTTTTCCCAAAGAGAAGTGAAGAGAAAAAAAAAAAAAAACTAAGTTTTATTATCCATGCAAGTGTTACTTACAGATCTCGCTTTTAGATGGATATTCCTTAAATCTTATTATATGTTTCATAGGCTAAACACAGACACAAAAAAGGACACTCAGTGTTCAATCATTACAGGCCTCTCACCGGCTCTCTATAAACAGATGAACAGAAAAGATCACCTCTCTTCATATAAGTTTGGGTGAAATACTTAACTGAATTCTACAAGATACGAGTTAAGCACACCAATTTCTTACCGACTGAAGAAGTTTAAACCACTAATAGTGGTATAAAAGGTCCAATAACTAGAAATAAAGATACACCGATAATTTATCTGGAATTAAAGTTCCCATATCAGAATTTGTAATTCAGGGGCCAAAGATAACACATTTGCTCTGATTTCTGTTTATTAACATACACACCTAGCAACATTAGGGATTATTCAAATAAAAAACATATATGTGCTGATGTACAGCAACCTGCTACTGACTAGTACGGTGTCACTTTATATTGTTGATTTTTTTGATACTTGTCTTTCATTTAATCAACAAGCAAGAAAAAAAAATCATTAAAAAAGTTTCCCTCTTAAAAATCTAGACGAACTTAATGTCTCTTCCTACAACTACTAAACATGCGCAACCACCCACACTATTCATCATGACAGTGACTGTTTTGACAAATTAATGGGGTAGGGATGAGAGAGGTAGCCTTCAGAAATCAGAAAATAGGCTTCTTGTCCACACTTACCCATGTAACTTAACCCAGTATCATAGAAAAAAATCCATTAATGTTAGATTTCCAACCTCTTACCGTTCCCCTGCCAAAATTCTTACGCAACCCGGCAACAGGAACAGGAAAAAATATTTTAAAGCACAAGTTCTTGCACTGGGACTTATAACTGCTGTCATAAATGTCAAATAAAAGAAATTGTATGAACCTGAAAGATAAAAACGATTGGACTAGCATCTAAGCACCTTTTCTGTAATATTCACCTGCAAATAAAACTAAACTAGAAAACAAATTACAACCACAGTTACATGGAAAATGTATACCCTACAAATATAATGAAATGAACACAGAATTGGAATTGGTGCTCCTCTGGCCTAATTTTCTAGAAACTCAGTGCGAGTAACTTAAACGCTCTGGGAGTTAAAGAAGTATTTTGTGTTTTGTGTTTTTATTTTTTTTAAAAACTCCTATTTACAAACTTCCTAAAAATATTCCAGAGGAAGACCAGGTTTCTGCATAATGAATCTACAGCTGGCAAACTGCTTTGCTTTTCCGAGTTACTTATCACAGGCACCTTTCTTCCCTCCCCTCAGTAGTAAGCTGCAGATCCACAGGAATGAAGACCACGTGCACAGGTTTGAAAACCAGTAAAGTCAGATAACAGTTTCTGTTCAGCATTAATAGCGATATCACACTGATGGGAAAATACAAATAACGTATTTCTGCTAGCACTCTTCTGCCTCTTATAACAACTCAAAGGCTGTAGGAGATAAAACTGGAAAGTTATCCATAGCTTTCCTCTCCTGGAATTACATCAGCTGCTTGGGAAAAAAAGTCATCGGCAGACACTTTCCCTCACAACAAAAGTGCACGAAGACAGCTGGTTATGTGGAATGCGCAGTATGAGGCAAAAGTAGCTTTTACTGAGGTGTAGGATAGCTAAAACCAACAGAAAAGTATAACACCACACGCTTTCTGATTACGAATCCCTTTGCAGTCTCTCTCCTAGTTACCCTCCTCCACTCCAAACAATCGCCTTTGGTGCCTGGATCCCCTGTCCCGTGGAAAAGAGAATGCCATTCTCAATGGATACTTTCATGCAGACCATTAAGAAGAGAAAGACACAGGAATGCTCCTTAGTCCTAGACAATGAGGGTAAGCAAACACTGCTTGCATGCACACAGGGAAGACACCACCCTCAGTTTCAGCTGCGGAGCAGGACCATTTCCCTCAGGGGAATGCGGAGAATTAGCGCTCACGTAACCCGCCCGATCGGCCCGGCGTAGGCTACGCCACTTGGCATCACCACAGCCGCTCTTTCCCCTGAGCGTGAGGGGTGCGGGAAGGAGGCCGCCGACGCTACTGACGCCCCGGCAGCTCTCCCCTCCCCCGCCTCCCGGGATCAGGCACTCGCCCCGGCTCCCGGCGCGCCCCCGCCGCCCCACGGCGCCCGCGCGCGGGGCCGCCCTGCCCACGGGCCCGCCCACAGCCGGCTTCTGCGCGAACACTTCCTGCCCACGCCCAGGGAGCCGCCAGCGCGCACACACCCCTCCGCGCCGATGGTTCCTGCCCGGCCGCGGCATTCCCCCCTCCCGGCCCCCGCCAGGATGGTTCCTGCCCAGGCCCATCATCTCCAGCCCTTCCCAACAGCCACCTCCCTCCCCGCCGCGAAAATACTCGGCCCACCAATATGGCGGCTGACAAAACAGCCCGAGCGGCGCCCTCCCCCAGACCGCCGCGTTCAGCTTCCCCCTCGCAGCCTCCCCGCCCGCTGCGCCCCGAGCCGCCCCGCGCCCCCCCGCTGGCCGTGCCCGACCCGCCTTTCCCTTCCCCCCCGCTCCCCCAGCGGGCTCTGCCTCGCCGCGCCGGCACCCGCCGGCTCCCGGCCCCGCAGCCCCCGGCGCCCGCCGCCCGCCCGCCTTCACTCACGCTATGGGAGCCGCTGAAAGCGCGGCTGACAGACCCTCCCGCTCCGCCTCTGCGGGCCGACGCTGCGGCCGGTTTAATGGCGGAGGTCCCGCCGGCGCTGCCGCCTGGTCCCGCGCCCAGCAGCCCCGGGCGGGCAAGCGGGCGCCGCGAGGGCCGCGCTGCCGGCGGCCGCGACCCGTCGGTGGGTGGGGGGCTGCGGCTGCAGCCGGGCGCGGCGCATTCGTGAGGCACGGCGCAGGTCGCGGTCCGGCTGCGGGCTCGGCGCTCAGCTCCCGGGGCTGAGAATCTCCCCTCCCCCCTCGGCACAAACAATGCGGCTTCACCACAGCGCTGCGCCGACGGGGGGGGGGGGGGGGAAGGGGGGGGAGGGAGAGGGAAGGGACGTGAGGGCGCCAGGCACCGCCCAGCCCGGCCGCCGCCGCCGCGCCGCCCTGCGGGGCGGGGCCTCGAGCTGCCGCTGCCCCCGCCCCGCCGTCAATGGCCGCGGAGGGAGGGGGCCGCCTCGCGCCCTGGCTCGGGCAGGCGCGGGGCGCGCGGCGAGGCGGCAACGCTGCGCCTCAGGGCGCAGGGCGGGAAGGGGCCGCCGCGGCCCCGCGCCCAGCCGCGCCGCGCCGCGCCGCCGGCTCAGGCCGGTCTCTGCCGGCCCGGCCCCGCTCCGCCTGCTTCGAGACGCCTGTTCCGGCGCGTTGCGACGCGGCTGCCTCGGGCTCGCCGACCGAGCTCGGTCACGTCCGCCCTTACAGAGAAAGCCGAAACACCCAGCTCACGGTCAACAAAATGGGGTGCAGGAAACAGCACAGGACTTGCGTGTTGGAAAGCCAGGGCTCAAAACTGCAATATTTGGCACTAGTTATTTCTTTAGGGAAAGTCAGAGCTTGCAAGTTAACTCGTGTAGGTCAGGCTTTTGCTTTCAAGCAATCAGCAATATCCTTACATTTTGACAAAACAAAAGCGAGTTATTTCTAGCTCTCCATGCAAAGAGCACCCTTTGTTACGTACTATTTTTAGACTGCCGTTGCAGCCATAGTCTAGATTTGGCGGATTTTACTGTATCTGCTTCTGTAAGACAGCTGCACCCACATGCTTAAATGTCTCCTTTTCAGCTAGCCCAGTCCGGGACAAACACTTGTCTTTGCCTATCACACGGAGCAAGCCCTGTACGCACTAAACAGAAAAGCAGTGAGGAGTACACATGGTACTCCTCATCCATCTGTACCAACCACACATTCGTTAAAGCTTTCTTCAAAATAACTTACCTGTTTACTCTTGCATGGTTTCTAGTACTACAGTGTTGGCTCGCCTCAAACACCAGCTTGTCCAACAGTAAGTTTATAACTAGGAAATCAGACATAGATACACCTGTCATTATTTACTTGTAGCAAGTGAATTAAGGTCCAGAGAGCTTAAGTAACTTAGCTAGGGAAACCCTGTGGAATAGGCAGTGCAAATACTTTCTAACTCATTTTTCTGCCTCATCGGGGACCACCCAGCAGCTTGCTTTCTAACAAAGCAGAATCCACCAAAAGAGCTAACGTTTGTACAGCGCACTCAGTGAAGAAATAGGTCTTTAGGAGCAGATTGGCCAAGCATCTTCAATTTTACATCTGAGGGGGGTGGGGGGAAGAAGAAAATATATGCACTATGGAGCTTATTTGCACCCTGCTTGTGAGGAATCACTTTCTGGTTACATCATTTAAATAAGCACATTGTCAGTTTAAGAAGTCTTACAAGGTGCTGACTTAAGTTAATGTAGTTGCATAGGAATTCAGATTGTGAGACAAAGATATTAAAGAGGAAGCAGCATACTAAGTCGTATACATTAGTGTACAGTCTTAAGTAGCAGGCTGAGATAAAAATGAGTAGGGTGACAAACACTGTCAAGAAGCTAATACTAAGAATCATTTAGGCTAGAAAACACGTCGTTCTGTCTTTTAAGCGATAATCCACATGTATTATCTGTCCTGCAGTCGAACAAATGCTTTACAGCTGGAGACAAGTTTTCCACAGAGTGCTTGATGGTGTCCATACTCTCATGTGTCTGAGGCACAAGTCTGGCACTTCTCCAGTTTCTTTTTTTCTACCAGGGAAGTTAACAGTGCTCAGCAGCTAGGCATCCCTTCAGTAATGCAATGCTCCTTAAATTTGTACTATTTCACCATCTTTTTGCATTTTGAACCCATGCTTTACTCTCTGGTAAGCAATACTTACATGGCTTTTCCCAAGATATATCTTCCAGCTGTCTCCTGTGCACAGGACAAATTTTGCAAAAATACCCCATCCATGAAGTGTAATCTCCTAAACTTCAGGCTGATACGGGCAGGCAGTGGTAGTTCCAAAAGGATTTCGTTAATAATGTAACAGCAGCCTCATTGATTCTGACAACCTATTGACCCAGGACTCACAGCACAGCTTGAATCTACCATGACAACGTGTGCTACGGTGCCAAAACTAGATCTACTAATAGTTTTGAAATGAGAGGCTTCTAATCTACTTTGGCCTAATGCAGAATGGCCTCCTTGCCTCAGATTCCCTGCAGAATTTCAAAAGACCGCTGAGCTTTTTTTTTTTTTTTTTTTCTCCCCTGCAGTCAACAGTGAAGATAGTGACTTCACCTCGAATTACTAACCCACTGGCACGGTTCGTCAATGGTCTAGATCCTCTCAATTACTCTCAGTGAGAAGGTCTGAGGAATCTTTGCTATGGACTGTCCAGGCTCTGTCACAGAACGCATGCAATAACTCCTGGTACAGTACTTCTCAGCAATGGCACAAATTCAGAGCAGGCTTGACACACAGCCCAGTACTAGAGGCCTTACAGTGTCTTTCAAATCACCTCTCATTGACCTTATGACAGGCTACCAGATCAGGATCCTCCGCCCTTGATGTTAAATGTAAGGATCCTTTCAAAATGCAGCAGCATGTGGTTTTGCTTGGTGGGTGCATTTGATCAGTCCAGAGCGCACACTTCTATAATCCTTAAGATGTCCATTTCTGTTGCCTGTTCCATCTCACAAGTGAAACTCAATGCCTCAAAACAGTGTTCTCTCAATTTTGGGGAAGGGAGGAAAAAAATGCTACTGGGATAGCATACTATTTCAAGCAGAAATATAACTGGCCTTCTCTGAACCATTGCTTGATGGCAACAGGGCCCTCACTGGCTTTGTTGGCACTAGTTCAACATGTTTTAGGTGTAGGGTTTTAGGTACCAGTCCACCAGAATCTTCATGCTCCTGTTTATCAGCATCAGATTTTGACTCAAGTTACCACTACCGACTCACTGTGCAAAAAAGACTTCCACAGAAGCAATATCTTCTGCTTAGCAGCTTTCACCTGCACCAGTTACCAAATGCTCAAGAAAATCATTTCAACAGGGAAGAATCAGGCAATCAAATACAAAAGTCACTAATCCGCTCTGGCATCCTCCTCTTTTCCCCTGTGGGATCATATTTCATGAGACATACTTCTACACTGCTAAAGGATATCACCTAAATAGTATTATCTTCACTGATTAATAAAGACCAACTCAAGACATGCCACAGCACTTAAGTGGTATGTACTTTCCCCAGACGGGGCTCTATATCCCTCTTCCTGTCTGAAAAGCTGGCTGGTAAAAGGACAAGAAAAAAAGCTCACCCACGCCACAGATTCTTTAGAACCTCCTTGCAGGCATTTTGGTGTCTCAGCTCATACTCATCCAGTTTGCAAAGCTCACTGGAATGCTTCTACATCTTCGAGAATCTTTCTATTTCAGGGTAGGTTTTGGACCTCCATAATGCATATGCATAGGACTTCATCCTACCACCGTGGCAAAAACAAAACTGCCTAATCTTGGTAAGTCACATGACATCTCTCTTGTGAGATGCCTCAATCCAAACTATCCCTATAAAGTTTTCAAGCCTGGCTTCCCCACTATATGGTTTCCTCTGAGTCCCAATGCCCCCTAGAATACCATGCCTTGTAAGATACAATCCTACTACAGTGAAGAAGTCCTTGTATGCTGCAAGAGGATGCTTCGCCATTGCACTCACCTTATCAGTTATGGTGAATGGCACTGGCAAGGCACTCAGGGGTATGACTGCGCAAGGCCAGGTGGTTTCAAAAGAGAGATTACTCCCAAACTCGCAGAAGCCAGAGCAATAAGCACTCTGTGTAAAATGCTTCAAACCCTATCATGAGGCCTGACCATCAGCAATGTGATAACAAAAACACAATTGGTAATGCTCACTGCGTGAGGTGGTTTAATGTTTCTGCACCTCTTTTGGCTGATCTTTAGAAACTACTACATTTAAAGACAAATACATGCACCAGTGACCCATCTCCCAGTTATCATCAATATTTAGGCAGAAAGGCAGACTTTTCTTTCATATCAGATTGAGGGGAATATAAGGTTCAAAGTCCTAGATGACAATTCCAGAACAGGACTCAACCTTTTGGCCTCAAATATCAAAGAAAACCTTTGGCTTTTTTTACTCCTAAATTTTTATCGAGTATGATCATGGTTCTACTGTTAGGGAGATTTGTGTACATTTTCCCTTTCATTCTCTGATCCTGAAGTTTTTGACCATATTGTGACAAATTGTGTCTACTGTCACCATATTGTGATCCATGTTCACCAACTGCTGAAGAGCCACTTTTTTCTTTTTTTTCCCTTCTTCTTCTTTTGGCCTCACTTACTCAATTCCTGCATGTACCGTCTTTCTCATCCTCAGAATAAAAGTGGTTCTCTTAGTTATTAAATTAAGAAGGAGATCATTTAGATTTCCAGAACAGTTCATGCTGATCCAAAGGACAGACCTTCTCAGACTGGGAGGGACTTTGTTGTTAATAAAACAAAATGTTGTTGTTAATACAACAAAGAAAGTAACTACTTGAAGTGGAGATTTGTGTCAAAATGCTCCTGGGGAAGACAATAGTGCTATCCACATAAACACCTGATACATATTTCTCAAATCAAACATAATTTTCAATAACTTTAGTCCTAATTTTTTCCCAGATTTTTCCCCAATTTTTTTTAATGTAACTCTGACCAGGTTTGAGATTCAGAAGCTTTTTCATTTAACCTGAATTCAAATAACTGTTCAAGCCAGCATAAGCACTACAAAACTATTACTGCAAACGCATTATAGTTTTCTCTCATAACCCGTTCCTTCTTCCTTCACCTTCTCTCCCTTGCTCCTTTCTTCTTCACTGGACACAGCCTTCATCCAAGCAAAGAAATGTTACTCGCTACCTCAATAAAATAAACTTTATTATTAACCTTTATGAATTACATGCCTTAGAGTGACTTTCTCCATTCTCAATTCCTTGTTGTGATTATCACAACTGGTAACTCTGGCATCTAATGAAGTGTGAACTGTGCCTGAAGTTTTCTTTTTTTCCTTCTTAGATCACTCCAACATGCACCACCAAGGAAGAATCTCTGATGTTTACTATAAGCTAATGCTTCAGCCTTAGTATAATTAAGTTAAAATTCAATCAGCACTGAGACACAAATCTAGTCTTAATTACTTTACTACCTCTTCCTCATTCATTCTAGAGGACAGACCTGGTCTACAGGTGATTAAGACGGTATGCAGTGGAGGAAGCTTTGCTGTTAGAATCCCTAGTCATTTACCGCAGAAGAAATCCCAAAATAGATGGGCTCATTCAGAATTAAAGCTCTGTCTCCTCATTTACATGGGAAGGACGACAAAGCAAGGTCACATCAAAATCCGAGGAGGAAAAATAAAAAGGAAGGAAAAAAAAAAAAAGCCAGAAGCAAGATTCCAAGCAAAACATCCACAAAATAAACAAACAAACAAACAAGCTTCACCCCCCTCCCCCCCAAAACCAGGCATAACTCATTGCTTCAAAAGAGTCCTAAGAAAGGTATCCTCTGTTCACAGAAACCCTACTCTTACATATCATTTAACAAGTATGCAGTAATGAGCCCTATGCAAGTTTTCTTTCCCTTGTCTCAGACACGGCTACCTTGGCCAGTGCCTGATGCTGGCTAATAAAGAGATCTTCCGAATTCACGCACATACAAATCATGTATAAGGCAATATGACCCCATAATGCCAAGAGAACCTCAATAAGCTCCAAAAGATGCTCGAATAGGATCGTCAACGTGAGCACTCCCAACAGACATATAATATATGTCTGCTCTATTCATAGTACAAATGAATCCTATGAACATTCTGTCTTATGTACAGCTCCATACCAAAACCACTGACATACAACACTGGCATGCTATAAACCCAGGACAATACAGAGATTAGCCAGTCGTGTTTGTAATAAGGCAATTAATACAAAATGACAGCAGCATCATGGCTTTGGCAGTGAACGCTGCCACGAAAAAACAAATTCTATCTTTGTGTCTGCCACAGAGCAGCTGTATCATGCCAGGCAAATTACTTAGAATTTCTCACAAGTAGTCAATAACTGTTCATTTTTTATTTTCTGAGCATTTAGCTTCACCCTTTGCGTCCAACGAGCAGTGTCAAGTGCCAGCTGAAGTTAATGGGATACGTACGCTAAATATAAAGTACTCTTATGTTAAGTGTTTTTAAAACTCACATCCTTGTGAAATTAAACTGGACATCCAAATTCAGTACCGCTGACCTTTATTTTAAGGTTTTGATGATTAAGTTTGCACAGTCTACCCAGGGCCCTGGAAGAGGCTGGATCCTGTACAAAAAGAAAAAAAGTATTTTATTAAATATACTATCTTAATGCATAGGAAAGGTAGCAATCCTCTGTGCTTGACTTAACCAGTATCATCTCTTTTTTGATATGATGATGATACTATCTCATCAGTTTTTGTCGTCACGGTTTAATACTGAAAATGCATCACTGATATAGAAATTGTCAGAGGTGGAGCTGAAGTTTGAGTGATTCAGTAGGGAAAACAAGATTATTGGAGTAGGTTTGGAGATAAACACATTAGCTGCACAATTCTGCTAAAATTAGATAACAGCATCAAAACAGTTAATACTACTTACACTGGTGTTATCGATATCCCATTAAAACATTCAATATTCCCAATGGTATACAAATTCAGGAAGACAGAACCACATCAGTTCGTCATTACAGTATCAATGTTATCTTCCCTACCAAGAAATGGATGGAAGAAAGGAAAAATTTAGATTAAGACCAACAGTACAGCGGCCAGAGAGACACTGGGACTACAGAACACAAAGGTCCATCTGCAGTAATTGAAGCTCCACAATCTTCTAATAAAAACATAACAAAGACTATTGACAGAGAAGTGCTCATTTTAAAGAAATATTTACAGTTTTGAGTAGTAGTAATTGAGACTAAGATTTAATTTAGTTGCCAAATGATCTTAGGCTCTTAGTATAGCCTCCCCGAGAGCCTTCTAAATTCAGCTTCCTCCCTATTATTGACAGGGACAGAGAGCAAGTTACTTATGGCTACTTGGGTGAAGCTCCCTTCTTCTCTGAATCTGACACCTATATTCCAGAGAACCCAAACAGTTTCTTCGGGATCGTGCTTTCTTAAACTTCTGACACTCCACAGAACGCACCAGGGAGCAAGGCATTCCGCAGATTGTTAGAGGGAGCAGTTTATAAAGTCACTACAGTCTAGAATGAGGAATGACTTATTGATGTTCAGTTACTTTGAAATCACTTTTAATTCATGTCAAGTTAAGTTAAACGTACAAATAAACGTGTTTATTCACAATATCTAAAACAGATAACACAAGTTTATAAAAGGTGCAAGGCAGGGGGGAAAGCCCTACATTTACTCTACTAAGATTAAATACGAAAGTTTTTGCTTTCTTCTTTTCCAGATGCCTTGCATAGGCCTTTCCGATATACATCTTACTAAAAGACTGCTATTTCACATACTTACAGCTCAGACTGCAGGGTTTATGGAGAACCTATATCCTTACATGAGCACTACCCCAACACTGCTACACTCACCACAAGCTGGCAGTCTGGAGCCTTCTCTACATATGGCGATGACTTTTTCTTTTGGTCATGTCACCAAATCACAGCCACCTCTTACTTTGTTTTATTTATTCTTCACGTTAATTAGTTGTTTGTGAGATGATTTTTCAGCCCTGGTTTTACTTAGATTTTTAAAATCTACTTTCTTAAGTTGCAGATGTATTTCTGTAAAATATTCATGTAAAACAGAAAGAAGTTCAACTATTTCACCTGATGTTTGATATGCCTGCGTGGCTAAATGGTTCTCAAGTCACTAAGATGATAATTTAGAGAAATAATTAACCCTTGTTAGCGCCTAAGGAAATTTTCCTAATAGGCCTATGTAAAAACAGTAGAAAAGGTACAGAGATCCATGTGGAAACAGAAGGCAGGTAACCGAACCACATGTTATCATGCTTTCCATGGTATGGTTACAATGACTATAGAATTCTAAGTAAAATTCAACATGTTAACATTCTATAGCATATTAAGAGATGCTTTACGAGATAACATATTTCTATTTATTGTTATTTATTATTATTGTACGCTAAATAATCATCATAATTACCAGCCTAGAGACTGGTGACAGGGCCTTGTCAGCTAAGCTCTGAGACCTCTATTACCGACTCCATTTGCCAGATCCGGCCAAGGCCAAACTTCATTTTTAAGTAGCTGTATTCATATAAGCACACTTTTGTAATAGAGGAAACAGGGCAAATCAAAGCAACTTGGCTGCGGTATTCCATACCGGCTTTTCCATCAATTTAACTGTACCAGTAAAAACACACTGTAAGTTAAGCAAATATAACATGCAAAAAAACAAAGGACCTTCAGCACATAACATAATAGCTATCTGTTGTGATTTTGGGCAGTATGTCAGTGAAAAAAACTTAATAAGAGATTTCCAAAGGAACCATTGATCACAACAGACCAATTACTTTATGTTGACTGGCACCATCCATTTAGAAGATTCCTCTAAAGCAAATACTTTAGAAGAATGTTCAACAGGTCCGCTATTTCAAAACTGAAGCAAAAGGATCAACTGATTTATTTATATACCGTCATACATCCACCAAAACAATTTTTGAATAAGTTTCATGCATTTTAAACGTGCAGTCAACCGACGAAGACAATTCGGATTAATAAGTGGGTAGCTGCTTTAAAGCTTTGGCCAAAGGGGGAAAAAAAAAAAACAACACCTTCTACCTCTAAACATTATCTTCATGTAAAAGACGATATAGCTTTCAAAGGAAAATTTGGTACCAGAGTAGTTACTTCTGCTCCCAAAGGTAAGACATAAGTTACCATGATCAGTCACATCAAAACCAAACAAGTAGAAATCTAAGATCGCCACTAGGAATAGCGCCGAGAAAGGTCAAATTCTCACCACATCATACACTTAATCACCACTCCGCACAGGTAAGTTATGTTTAAAAAACAAATACAAGACAAATAATAAAAACAGTAGATCACTCAGTTAAATTAACAACTTTGACTAATCCTTCTCAGTCACAGAAGACAACTGAAAAACAACCGAATGTCAAAAGAGGAGAGAGGCTTTGTACAAAAAAACCCTCCAGCACACTGCAGACTGAGGTTTAGCTGGAACTAACACCGTTCCCATCCCCGATCCGGCAGCAGCTTTCCCCGCGGTGGATACCCAGGGGACCCCATTCACGCGCCACGCGGAGCAGCCCCGAGGCAGGCAGCCGGCAATACAGACTCGTGCTACAAGAGACGCTACCCAGAGCCAGCGCCAAATCAAGTGGCTATTAGAGCACTAATACATGCAAAAGCTTTTTTTTTTTTTAATTATCCAAAAATGAATACTTGAGATTGGAACTCCTAAAAACACGAAAGCTCCCTCCTCGCTAACGACGCGACTCCGCTCCTGCTCACCGCGGGCAGCCCGCGTGCCCCAAGGCAGCGGCCGCAGCCCCGTCGCCGGTCTCAGCGCCCGGGCAGGCGCCCACCGCGGGCAGGCCGCCACCGCGGCCGGCCGCGCGCAAACCGCGCCCCGCCAGCTCCCCGCACCCCGGGCCCCGAAGCTGCCAGCACGGAAACGCGCCGCCGCCCCGGGACGGCGCTCCAGCCCGCGAGGCCAGGCCGCGGGCACCGGCGCCCCCGAGCCGGCCGCGCCGCGGGAGCCGCCCCGCCCCGCAGCCCTCCGAGCGGCGGCAGCGGCCGCCGCCCAGCCGCGCAGGAAGCGAGGCGGGGGCGAGACTGGTGGGCGGCTGCCGCCCCTCCGCGGACCAGGCGCGCTTCCCGTCGCGGAGGCGGGCGCAGCCGGACGCCCGCCTTCCAGCGGCCGCCGCCGCCACCGGGGCCGCGCCAACGCCCCCTGAGGCGTCACGGCCCCGGGGGCAGCCATTTTGCGGGCCGCGGCCCCGATGACATGAGCGGCGTCTTACGTGCCGCCGCGGCGCCGCCCCCTTACGCGCGGCGCCTGCGCATTGCGCCCGGTGGCGGCCGAGCCGGGGCAGCCTGATCAGCGCCGCGGCGGCGGCGGCTGGAGACAAAGCGCCCGGCTAATGAATGGGACGGTCCTGCCCGACCCTTGCTTTTAACTCCTTCGGGCCCGGCCCGCGGCCCTGGCAGCGGCGACCTCCGGCTTCCCTTGCGGCGGCCGGCCGGGGAGGTGAGTGGCCCCGTTCCGGCAGCGGCAGCGCGATCCGGCGCTCCCCGCCGCGGTGCCGGCCGTGCCCGCCGCCGTCCGCTTCTGCCTCGGCGGCGCCGGTGCCCGCCCTCGGCGGCGGCGGCCAGGCCCCCGCGGCCCGGGCGCCCCGTCCCGCCGGGCAGCGCCCGCAGGACAGCGCCGCCAGGCCGGGGAGGGGGCGTGCGGCGGCGGCGGCGGGGCGGCGCAGGAAGCCGGCGACTAGGCCCGCACCGCTGCTCCATTGTCTGCGAGGCCCTGGGAGGGGGCTCTGCCCGGCCCGAGCGCCGGGGCTGCGGGGGGCTCCGTGCCCGGCGCTCGGCGCCCGCCCTGCCCTGCCTTGCCCTGCCCTGCCCGGGGGGCTCCTCCGCCTCCCCGCCGGCCGGAGGCGGGGCGGGGGTCGGCGGCCCGCCCGCCGGCCCGGCATTGTTTGCGGCGGGCCGGGCCGGGCCGGGCCGGGCCGGGCCGGGTTGGGCCGGGCCGGGCCGAGCCGGTGGGACACCGGCGCGAGCTGCTCGCCCGGTCCCGCCTGGCGGGAGCCGCTCCGCGCCGGGGCTGGGAGCGAGCGTGACCATGTGGCCGTGCCCTGCCGGCCGGCGGCCGGCGGCCCGCGCAGCTCCCGCGGCGCCGGGCCCGGGCGGGTACCGCGCCGCGCCGCCGCGTATCCTCGGCGCTCGGCTCCCCGTTGCCCAGGAGCCCAGGAGATCCCAGAGCCTCCCTGTGCCGGGAGCGTGAGAGCTGGGGCAGGAGGACGTTTCACTGCGAGCTTCAGCGGCGGCGTAAACACCCCATCTCTTCCTGTATCGCTTGAAGTTTCCAGCCTGGTGTTTCTTAGGGCTGAATCGTTACTGGCTCTGAAAAGGTACATGAGGAAAAACTGCGGAATCTGACTGTACTGTATTGCCTTGCTTTTACTTTTACTTGTTGTTATGCATCAAAATGCCTTCTATAACTTCCAGGTCTGCGCTGGGACAGCCGCTGACAGTAGACACCAGTTGCATTGCAATACATGTTATTGGGTTTTTGAAGGGTGCCTTGTGTATTCTGAGATGAAAGCTAAATATCCGGAAGGGCTATTCTGCATTGGTGGTGATTCTAACTATTATTGCTAAGCGTAGCAGTGTTTTGCTTTATAGGGTAGAAAAAAGTTGGCTCTCCCGCTTCTTTTCTGCCTGGTGCTTCTGTGTTAGAAGCGGTTGTGTCTTGTTTTGTTTGGGGATCTTTGAGGAGTTTCAGTAATTTGCCATCAGCTGTCAGGCTACAACTATAAGATTGAGTACAGAAAGTCTTTCAAGCCCCTATAACGTAAACATACTTATCAGGCTTTCCTTATGTGTGGTTTCCCATATGTGCTATGGTGTGTGTGCATGTGTTTTGCTTTTTGAGAGAGAGAACATAATTCTCTTCTTCTGAAGGTTACCTTCCAGAATGCAACATTTCATTTAAAACTCAAACCTGCACCCTTAGGAGGATGTTTGTGGAGTACGTATTTGGGGAAATGAAGTCTGGAAAACTTTATCAGCTGTCCCCAAGATACCACACTGACACTAAAAAACCAATGTTTGTGCAAATTTTGGTCCGGGGGCTTTCTAGTTATCATTTGCTATGAAGTCTATTTTGAGTGAAGAAAGAAATATCACTTCAGTGTGTATGAGAAGCAGCAGAAGTTCTTCTGTGGACTCTCAGAAACTTGATTACTGTCTGCTTATCTTACTAGGGATAAGACTTACAGGCAAAGTGTTGAAAGTTTCTGTATAGTTGGAAATCCTTCTACTTCGGGATTTTCAGTATTGCTAATATCTTCCTACGTTAACAGATGTTGAGAGTGGGAATTTATTCTCCACGAATTCCGTAGGGAAGACAAGAATAAAAATGGATTGAGAATAAATAAAATGAGCCTCACAAATGGCTAAACTGAGCATCTCAGGGAAAAGAGTTTTCTATTCATTTATATGTTTTAATAGTAGGTGTCTAACTCATTTACTGGTACTTTGCATAAAGCAAAATTGTGACAGATAGAGCATCCTCAGTTACAGTGCAAAAGCCAAAGCATGCAGTCACGAAGGCGAGACAGCTGATGATCTCAGAGAACTGCTTACTGTGTTTCTGTTACCTTGTCTCCTACTGCCTCCGTCTCTGTTAATTGTATCCACCTATTGAGGCTCATTATATACTGAGACTACAAACCTTCTGAGTAGGAACTGTGTTGGCAGAACAGCTAGTATGATGGGGTTCTAGATCTTGGTTAGTGCCGAGCAGGTCTATCTTAAAACAAATAATACATCAGTAGGGTTTGTAACAGAAGGCACAAACCTTCTGTTTGCCTTCTTGCGCCAAGAAGGCAATTCAATTTCACATGCGTTTATTTAATAATCATCTGTCTATCTTCTTTTATATACCATGTACAATAAATGGGATCCTCTGGTCAGAGATTCTTAACAAGCAGGCATTGCAGAAGGAGGTCTTAGCAAACTTAGCTTATAGAAAATAGTTGCTGTCTTATGTGACCTTTGAGTCTATTACACACTTTTTGTCCCTTGCTCCTTGGAACTTGTTTTTTTTCTAATTTTCCACAACCTGAAGACAATAACTTCATAGAGATTTCTTTGTGACTAAGAGGAAGTTTCGATTAAGGAATGCAGATGTTTTGTGACATACCTGCCAACATATTGCTGCATTTTACTACCATTCACAGCCTAGGAGACTCTATATAAGGGGACTTTGTAAATTCTGTCTTTTGAGGCTCGATTTTAGTTTATAGGACTTCTCATCTCCAAAATGAGCATATTATGCTTGCCACCGTAATGTACAATTAAAACTGTTTAATGCAAAATCTGTGATTATACATGTAGATATACATGTAGGTTTGGGTAGAAGGCACTATTATAGATAGTCTAGTTGGGAATTTTGCACAGTGCAGACCATAATGTTTAATTCACCTTCATGTTTGACTTTTTAGAATAGTGATAGTTGTACTTTATTAGCATTGACAGAAATATAGTTTGTAATGTTGTCTGTTCTAGCTGTACGCTTTTAAAATATCCTTCAAAAAAGGTGTTTTCCTGCATGACATATGTGCGTTTTCTGTGCAACTTTGGCTGTTTATTTTGCATTTGCTAGTGGCATCATTGCTATCTGTCGACAATTCACAGTCATGGGATTGTTTAATTTATGCTGCTTAGTGAAAAAAAAGGAGTAATTCCTGTGGCCTACAGATAGCTTTTAAGTGAAATCTAGATTAAAGTTTTAGAAATAACACATGACAAGAAGTAAGAACAACGAAAACACTTATCAGTTTTATACCAAAAAAGAGAAACTTCTGTCCTAAGTGATACGTAGTTTGCACGCTCTTTTGTTTTTCTTCTGTGATGAGGCACGGTATAACGCGATGGCCTGCTACAATAGCAGTAGGGAAACACCTTGATTTTCAAGGTCCTTCTTTTTGTTCAAGTTTAGTAACTTAGAACAAACTGTGACTTTTTGATATTGAACAACATATTGGAGAGAGAAAAGTATCAGTCTTTGATATCAGCAGTGTAATATTGTTTTCAGTGGATGTTGACATAATAAATATTATGGTACTACCATCATCTTTATTTAAATTAGCAACCTATGTGCTCTGTTTAGATATTACGACATACTCGCCTCCCTTCCATCTCTCTGCACTTTCCCCTCCCACTTTGCTTTACAGTGACATGCAGGTTTTAACAATCATTCTTTGAAGGCGTAGAGGGGTACTAGTTCATTATTATAGCTGTCTACTAGCTTATTGGATATATTTTTTTTCTTTTTAAGGTGTTAAAAAGGTCTCCAGGCATTCACCGCTAAGTCAGAGTCAGACTCATACGATCGTTTGTTTCAGGTTGACCTGGGTGCCTCCAAAGAGGGACCCCGCTCTGGGAGTCACATAATTCTTTTGTACGTTAGTTTTGCGTTACATCATTCCTGCTGACCAATATAATTTTAAGGTAAGGGTCTTATTCTACTGCCATTAGTTAACTTAGTTGCTAAGCTAAAGTTAAGCGAATACATTGTTAATTATTCCTCCCAGAAGTTGGACACACTACGTTCACACCTTCCTCTATCTTCTTGGCAGATCATTTATTCTTGCTCTCTTATCAGTGACATGCAACTTTTGGTCCATTGTGGGGTCTTCCTGTTTACAGAGTGATTCTAGCTGGTTCTGCAGTTGTTCTGTCAGCAGTATCCCACAGGTTCGGTTAAATTTCAAGCTTAGGCTTGCAGGCTTTGCTGTTGCAAGCACTGATGCTACGTTAATCAAGGTTATGCCAATGGAAAGAACAGTAATTTTCTTACATAAGGCATCTTTGCTTGCAAAAAAGCTGCTAGTTTACATTCTCTGCTGCCATGCAGATATATTTTTTTCCATTGGTATGGTAAAAGTTATTTTTGCACTGAGTGCTCTGATTTTTCTGTACATTTAATACAAAATCTAGCTCTGACTTTCTGTAGTCAATAAGTTGAAGCTTATATCTGAGAATAGGCTTATTTTTACAACTGTGACATTTTAGTAATGCTCTTTGGTAAGTCTTTACAAAATGTTTTGAAAAAGTATTTAGAACTAATACTGTGCTAATATTTTCTCATATATGACAGCGATCAAAGAATATGTACCGAATATGTTCATTTCATTAGCATTTTGATAATTTTACTGCTTACCTGATGCTATAGTTCTGTATGCTATTTTCTGAAACAGTCTTTTTCTCTGAAAAAAGTAAGCTCAGATCCGGCTAAAGAGACTTTTTCTTTGTTATTCTTTTCACTAAAAGAAGCCATCAAGAAAACCCAAACACTAATTTGAATTGAATGGAATATTTGGCTCAGCTTTGACCTATTTTTCAAACATCTTTTACAAATGAAAGAAAGGGAATGGAAGATATTTTTGTTGTTGATGTTTGTTTGTTTATTTAAAGACATCAGGATGGATAAAGACACGTTATTTGTGGCCCTTTCTTGCCTGTAGTCCGATGGCTCTGGCACTTGCAAGTAATGTGGGAGAGCCAGGCTCACTGCCCTTCTTCACGGGAGGAGTTGAATCCCCATCTCGAGAGAGCTCCCTCCCTAACTGCTCCTGCTGAGTATTCTGAATTGGGTGGGTCTCGTCTCCTTAGCTGACACCTTCCACTTTGTAGACATTATTTAAACGTTCAGTGGAGTAGGGACAACAGAAGTGTCCCTTCTTAACAGGCAAATTACGTAGCCACAGAGCTCTAAAGGTGTTTTGTCTTGCTTAATACGGAGTATTGGACTTTTTTTTTTTAAGTGAAAACGTCAGTAAAAAGGCTACATGTATTTCAGTCCATAACACACAGTAAACAGCAATCAGGACTTTCCTCTCTCTGAGGAGCGTTCTGCTCCTCAGGGAAGTATATATTCAAGTGTCCCACAGTCTAAGCAAGTGCAATAAACCCTGAGTTGCTGGGGAAAATGCTTTGCTGACTTAACCCCTGTTGACACTTGAGCTGTATGAAGTCTAGAAAAGGAGACAAAGCACCATACTGACCACTAGCTACTGCAGGATCTAGCATTTTCTTCATTCAGAAGGAGAGTAGAAGTTAACTTACTGGATTTTCTAAGATGGCAAAAAGGTTTCTTGGTGTTTTTTAGTGTATAGTGGTGCAGTGAAGCAGATGGTTACTCTGCCCAATGATGCTTGTATCTATATGAAAATCGATGGGACTCGAGAAGCAGACCTCTGAAAATGTGTCCTACGATAGACTGTTTTGGTCATTTTTTTGTTAGTCAAAATAGCTGACTCGATACGCTCTGCTTGCAGTCACCCCTTTCATGTATATGGGGAATGATAGTCTGTGTTGATCCTATGCTATTACATGTGGATTAATACAGATGCTAGGTGCAGTATGCAAGTAGTACATTTAGCTCATGAAGAGAAGGCATAACAAGCTGCCAGATGGATCCTGCAGTGCATAAAAAAGGTGTTGACAAGCTCCTTAGAAATTTTGTAGCGTCGTGTAAACTACGGTCACGAGGTGAAGTGAATAAGTTGCCTTGGTCTCGTCTTGGAGACTAAATTTCATGTGGTTATCCCTAAGCATAAAAAGCATCCATAAATCAACACCGAGATGTGCTTAAAAAATATCTTTTAAGTCTTTTTAATTCATTTTTTCCATGTAGGTTATTTTGTTTTTTGCTTTGAGGTGTAGAGTTGAAAATGTCCAATTTTACTTGACAGGCATGAAGGCTAGAGATTTTAGAAAAACAGTGAGAACTAGTCATGCAGCTCCCGGAGCTATGACGTAAAGAGAAACTTGAAACATCCCTTGACTTACCATAACATCATGACAGTTAACATGACTAAAAATTCTGTTAAAGGGAATTACTTTCTTCTTTTTCTTAGAAACGATCATCATCAAGTTTGAGTACCAAGCATTTAACCTGAAATGAAGCCTCCTGTGTGCAGCTGAATAGATGTGTAAGTCTCTCTCTCTCTCTTTCTCTCTCTCTCTCTCTCTCAATAAACTAGTACACAGCTTGTTTTCTTGGTTTGGGTCTTGTATTATTACTGTTATTAATTTAGAGCAAGCCAATGGATGAAGGACCTGAATAATCATGTGTCTGTGAATTGACTTGTATGGAGCTTAATTATTTAGCAGGAAGTTTGTGCAAGTATCCGAGACTTAAATATTAAGTTTGGAAACCTGGATATCTTTACAATGTCACAATAATGCTTATGATTTACGATGCACCTCCTACTCTATGGCGATTGCCTGCAAAATACCTCCTGCCTTACCCTGCAGTCTACCCCTTAAAAAGAAGGAAGTAACTTACATGCTGTACACTCGTCCTATATCCTAATTACGCTTAGCTTATTCAGGTGTTCATATCCTCCCTGACACAGTAAATTTCAATATTTTCTTCTAGGTTTTTTCTCCAAAACACTTTTTTTTTTTTTTTAACCTATTCAGTTTGACCTATGAGTACAGATTTTCAGAAGCACGAGATTAAAGATGTATTCCACTCCTGACTAAGATGCAGTGGAAAAAAATGTTTATGTGTAGATTAATGTTTATAGGCAGAGTATAATAACCGCTATTCTTAATGTTTCAGAGCATGGTGTTAGTTTTTTTTTCAGTTTCCCTGGTACATGCAGTTCAACTTTTAAGCTGTCAGTATTATTGATTAGCCTGCGTATTGGAAGCAAATGGACACAATGTTTAAGATAGGTAAAATGTTGAGCCAGAAAATCTTGGTGGGATCATGTGAGACTCTGTTAGCCTCAGTATGGAAGGAAAAATAAAAACCTTATTCATATTCATTTCTTAAAAGAAAGTTTTCCTAAATTACATATATGGAAGCTGTGAGGGATTTTGTTACATACTATATCTGCTTGTGGATTTTTCTTTACTGCATTCTACACAGACATGAACTGTTACTGCTTTCTAAGTCAGTAGCATAGCTGAAGAATAAGAAAGAGTAGTCTTCATTTGCAGCAGCCTTCCAAGTCTGTTCTAGAACACTGCAAAGAAGTTTTATAGAAGGGACTATGTTGTTTTTACCAGAATATCCAAAAGTTCACTCTCAATACATTTAATGCTGAATTCTTAAATACACATCTCAGAGATAGTTTATGCTTTCTACCATTTCATTATATGACGTTAAGCACGGTAGCTTTTTACAGTTCTAGCTGAAGTGACTTTATAACGTGACTCTCCAGGTTAAAAGCCTCCAATGGAAATACCACTTTAATATTACTTGTCTACTGAAAATGAGTATCTTAGTATCTTCAAGAACTGTTAAATTATAAGCCCAGATGAAATAACTGTTGACTTCAAGTTGAATTGTTTTAGTAACTTAGAGATTTGTTATCTGCTAATCTTAAAGAAAATAAATGCTAATACACGCTCCATCAGAAATGTGTACATTTTTATTACTTATTTTTTGTTATGCTCATCATGATATGCTGAAATTCAGATTGTAAGCTCTCTGGAATAGAGTTTAGACAAAACTTCAAGTTTAATTTTGGTCAGCTTAAAAACGTATGCATAAACTATGTTGAGTTGTGTGTGACAAACAGTCTTGTTTTATTTGTTTATTTTAACCATGTTGTTAAGGCTTTAGAGAACGCATAGAGTCATTTTTCCGCGTTCATTTTGGGAAGTATGAAATGTAAGGAATATATCAAAACTATAATATTTTTAACTAATCTCGTACTACTTTCTGTTTGGCATTGTTTTTCTGTAGTGGTTTATACCTAGCCAAATTTAATTTACGCTTCAAAATATTCTTCTTCGTGTCATAGTTGTTGAAGAATAGCTTTGTTTGCCCTATGTGTTTCAGTGCCTCAATATGCAGTATTGATATATTGATGATGATGTATTCATCAAGACAGATTGTCCCATAAAGCTTTGTGTGAACAAGTCATTGCGTACTAGACCCCAAAGTTGAATAGCGCGGCCCTGAGAGCCGGCATTTTGCAGGTGTTCCTTCTGCCTGTGATGCTTTCTTCGTGTGTGATGAAGAAGGCACTGTTTTGGTAGGATGTGTACCGATATGGAGCTGAAGAGTTTCCTGAGAAGAAAGATACGGATATTCTGCAGGCCAAACGTTATCTTCTGCCTTCTCTGGTAAAATTTTAAATTTCAGGAGATCTGAAGTCTTGTAAGTCTACGTTCTTTAGCATTCACTCTAAATAAGAATAAAATTATTCAGCGGATATTGTATGCAGTAGCTTTTATTTTCAGTTTAGATTGTTGGAGAAAATATAGTTCCCAGTTAGAGGGATCTAACAGTATTAGATGTGCCATGAAATGATAGGAAAGGACAGGGAAGCACTGAACTCACTGGCTGCTTAGAATTTGCACTGAACTATTGGCTCCTAGCTTTTTGGAGCCTTTCTTATATAAGATTTACGACAGCAAATCCATGCTAAAATGTAACAGCAACCATGGCAATCATATCTTATTTTCTACCTTCTGCTTTATTCTGAAGTTCCCCTTCTCGATTAAAGGTTTGAACATGATATGTGAATAATTGCGAGAGCGTATCTAAAGCCAGGGAAACGAAAGACAATGGGGCTGACGTTACATGAAAGGTTTTTACTTTTTGGTACTAGCATTAGTCGCCTGTGAAATGGCAGGAAGAACAGGTCAGCTTTCAAGGAACTGGTGTGCACACCGTGGTATTGGCAGCATGATTGCATTTGACACTGTGGAATAGGAGGGACGGAGGTTTCATTTTCCTTTTCCTTGGCTAGTGCCTTTGAGTTATCTTCTGTGATTTACTGCATTGTGGGGAGACCATAATCTAATTACAACAGGAAATAAGATGATGCTCATAAAGAACAGGGTACTTCCTAATCCTTCCCCTTTCTCTAAATGTTTGTATCTATTTCCTTTTGTTTTTTTATACCTCACAAAACAGTAGGTTTATTCAAATAACTATTTTGACTTCTGTAGATTAATAGAAATCAAGCAAATGTAAAGAGCAAAGGCTCTACTCTGCCTTACCTGTTTTTGTATGAAAAATGTCTCAGATGCTGCTCTGAATAAAGCATACCCATGTTACCTTATTGTGTAAAACTTATTTATATTACAGGCTGTATTGCATAAATTAAAGCTCATGCAGTGCATTGCATTGGTAGTATCAGTACTACAAAAAGCTTTATTTTTACTTAAAATTTGTGTCCAATTGTTTCTTACCTCTTAGAGCAAAACCCTACTTGCTCAAATGAAAACCTGTATCTGCAGCTGTAGTATGGTTCTCCTATAACCAGTCCTTTGGGGAGAAAGAGATTGAGCTGTTTGTTTGCCAGGGACAGGGGTGTCTTTTTGGATTTCCTGCTAATGCTCAACGTGGTGCTGGTGGAAGCAGTGTTGGTTTTCCTGACTTGGTTCTCCCTGTTAGCTGTATCTTTGCTGCAGAGTCTTGCCTTGTCTTGCAGAAGGTGAAAAAAATGAGCTCCTAAAAGAGGCCAAGAGGGAAAAGATGTCTTGTCATAGAGGCTAGGATGTTTTGTAGGCGGAAGGACAGGCCGGCTGACAAGGGAATGGGGCACTCTCTATGCTCATTTCCCTTTCCCTCTCCACCGTTTTATGAATTGGAGTGCTTGTTTTTAGGGGAACAAAGTTGAGGTTTCTGTATTTAAACCTTAAACTAGACTATCAGGTGAAGACGTCAATATGTTAGGGTTAGTCGCTACTGATGAACATACAGTTGATTTTGAAAATACGACAGAAAATAGTTCAAAGGGATATCAAAAAGGTCACTCCCATCATGGCCATGATCAGTTGTGCCTGCATCTGTTATGGAACCTGAAATTTAAAATAGCTAGTTGTTTTTATTGCAGTTCTTGTTCTTATTAGCAAGATAAAACAAAGTATTTCTAAACTTTCTAAAAAGTGATTATGTGATTATGGTTTTCTGTTATATTTGAGAAAGAGTTAATTGCAATGATCTTTTACTGGCTTCATGTAAAATCTGGATGTATTCCTTCAGATTATCGTATAGGGAAGAGGAAGGCACCTGGTACAAGGAAGAAGTAGAGATTTCTTTGGAGATTCACTTGCAATTTATGGTAGCTTCTGCTTCAAAATAAAGCTTTGTGACAAAAGAATGATTAAACTCAGCTGTAAAAATCCATATAAAATATATAAACTAGTATTTATATTATCCTCTTGAAAATATTTGCTACATTCTCAGGGACTATGAAGGTTTCTTTCTAACCTGCCTTTATATGTATAAGCTATGAGTTCCAGGATACAGATGTCTGGTAGAACATAATTAAATGTCTTATTACATGTATAGAAAGAGGATCTAAGTAAATCATGGAAAACCTCTCCACAGCACAAGTGAAACTAACTGGCATTGATATGAGCATGGAATTACATTGATGGGTAATTGTGAAGGGTTTTTAAAACAGACCTCTTCAGACCTGATTCTGGTTAGTATCAAAGTAGCTAGTTACATATGATAATCTTAGCAGTTCGAAAGAGAATCTTTCTTTCTTTCTTTTTTTTTTTTTTATAGGAACGTTCTAGTCAAAACAGTTAATATTATATCCTAAGTTGTAAAAATGCCCTATTTTCTCCTAGTATTTATATGGCTGCTTTCAGCAAGAGTTCCAAGAAATTTTACTGTACACTGATCATGGCACATTATCTCCTAACTCCCTTTTCATTCCTTGCCATCATAGTTATTTAGCTTTGTAACCCACAGCTTTCTCCTTTACAGCCACCTCACTTTTAACTGATTGGAATCATCCTTACTTTCACTCTTACTGGTTTTAACGATAGACATTAAAAAACATAAAGGCATATGTTTTCTAGTATACTGCAAGCTTGGAAGATGAACTAGGTGAAGATGAACAGGTGAAGAAGCCCCTGCCCTAATTATACCCCACGAATTTCCTCCACTGTGTGCTGCATGGGAGGAGGAAGAGCAGTGTGACGGGCTAGGCAGAGGGATGGATCATTTAGGGGAGCAGTGTCAGAGGAGCTTTGCTTTGAATTTTCTGATTTTTCTGAAAGCAGAACACTGTTCTTCGACTGGCAAAATGGAGTTTGTTTTGTCTTTTGTCTTTAATTCTTTCTGAACTTATCTTTTGTTACTGTATTTTTGGTTGTGTTTTGTTTCCTATTCTGTGGTATTACTGATCTGTGTTCGCTACTTTTGTTTGTTTTTTTTTTTTGTCTTCCATTTTTCACCTTCATAATATGTTATTGGAGCCTTTGTTCATCTCCCCTTCCCCCACCCCCAAATTGTACAGCATGAGATATTAAAAACAGTGTGGTTGTTCACACTAAAAATGCGAAGAGCCAAGCTGTACATACTTCAGCTTTTTTAAAAAAGTATAACTTTTTACTTAATAAAACTGCCTTATCTCTCTTGTAACACCTTTTTAAGAGTTGACCCATTTTATTATCATGTAGTAGTTACTTATCCAAAACTGCAAATGATAAAAATGTCAAAATAAGAGTAAAATCTCCTGTTGCTCTCCCTTGGTGCAAAGTTGAACTGATGTGCAAGACTTCTGAAAATCCCGCTTAAAATTTAATTTAATTATTGCTTTAAACAAATGATAGAAAGATCTGACATTTGTCATATGTGAACAATGGCATAGAAACATATCCTGACAGTTGCTGCAGTAGTATGGTACCAGGTGATGAGAGGTAAGGTTCTTCAGCACTTCCGGGACAATTCAGATCCTACAGAAATGTTAGCATTTTTCTTACTGTGGCAAATCCATTTAATGAGTAACTCTCTGTAAAAGCTGGGACAAAAATGATTGGCATGTACAATCTGCTTTTTCCCCGCTTCCTATCAGTGCACAGTTATGGGAAGTTAGCAAAGGACATGTGAAGGGAGACATCCCCATTTCAGATCTAATGACATTCTCAATGCACTAAGGAAAAAAAGTAGCAACAATTAAAGGTTTGTCAGGTGGCCGTAGGGGTAAGTAAGTAGTGTTATTACAGTGTATGGTGGGTGATGCATAATATTATGTGCAGAGATGCATACAATGTAGTGATATTTTCTTTTTTTTATATGTAACTTTAGAACGGCATTATTTAGGCTGAGATGGAATTTAATTTTTGTTAGTTTTAGCTTTACATTTTTATTTTGTATTTTTAAGAAAAATACTATTTTAAATCTTGGAATAGAGATTTCTGTGTGATGGGTTTTACAGTGTTTAGCTTAGAGTTGCTTAAACCGAGGTGATGCAGGCTAATGCTTCAAATAGATGAATGTTTTCAAATAAACAATGAAGACTGATGTTTTTCAGAAATAATTTTGTATTTTGGTTCCCTACCCTATATCAGATGCCTGCTTTATTAGACATGCTGAGCAATCAGCTTGTGTCATTGCAGTCAGGTGAAACATTTGGGTGCGTAGCATGCTTCGCAAATCACGTTGAGCCCTAAATAGGGATGGAAGAATTAAACTTGGGCCATCCGTGAATAATATGCATGCTAACACAAACATCCTTTTTTGTATCAGACTTCAAAATAATAAATACAAAATGTAAAGCATTTAAAAATAATATTCCCATCTTTTAAAAAAAGTTGTATGGTTGATATGTTGATGTAAGAACTGTATTAAGAGCCAGATAAGGATTTTTAAATGGTTTTATTTCTGAGAATGGAATCTTATTTTGTTTTTGCTTTTTGTATATTTAAAAGTTGTTTTTTAATGATGCTAATCTGCAGATCATACTATTTTGCTTTAGTTTGAGCAATTTTTATGAATTATTTTCACTTTTCTTATAACTGTTATAAGCATTGTAAGAGCCAGTGTATGATTTTTGTAGGGGAAGCTGGTGCACACAGTTTCTTCCATACACTGCGATGCAGATGACTGAGTTTGAGAGGAAGACATTAGAACAAAGATGAGGGGGAGAAATAAGAGGGTATAATTTACAGTAGAAACAAGATTTCAGTTCTTGAATCTTTCCTGAGATTTTGGGGAATATCTGGAAAAGATGGGTAGAGGCCACCCATAGACTTTTTGAAGTCCAGAGCAATAAGAAGAGAAGAGATGTAAAAACATACACTGGCTTTTAAAAGAGTAGAAGGCTAAATCAGTTTGGCTTTATCCCGTGATACCTTATCCCATATGTTGGTTAGATTTTGAACTTGACACTGTCCTTTTAAGAGGCGTCTAAAACCTAAACCTATCCCTTCTGAGTTGTGTTGCTGGTTATTTTCTTTCTGCATAATTTTTAATCTAGTAGTGGTGGGTGTGTGGTTTGTCTTTCTTAATCCAAAAAGAGAACTTTGAAAATAATTAAAAGTGCTTCAGGAGTACTCGGGGACTGTTAGTGAGAGTGAGATCTTGATGGAAAAGGCGTGCAGGAAGATGACGCTGTAGAACCCGGAGTGGGAACAGACAGAACAACAAAGAGCAGATGAGTGTAATAAAGTAGTGCAACCCCTGGAGGCGGGAGGGGCTCGTGCAGGGAGGAGTTTGAACTTCTCCAAGACTCGAAAGCTTGTGACACAGCAAGACTAAACCCAGATACAGTTATTTCTGGATCCGTATTCAACAAGGATATATTTCTGTTACTTCAGGCTTTTGTTTTTAAGGTATGCATTAAAAAATTGTAAATAGTGGAGATTTTAAATAAAAATACTTTCAGTGGCTAACATTAGTTGCCCCCCACAGACACTTTAGTAGCTTCAGTTATTTTTCTCTCTGTTTATACCTTTTTGTTTTTTACTAGCTGGTGATGATGTTTCCCATTCCATTAATATGCACTTTTTTAACCCCTTAAGTACACATTTCTCTAAACTTCACTTCCTTCATATAAGATTGATAAAAATGTCTAGTATTACTTGTCCACATTGTTACATTCAGTCCCAGTCCAAGAACAGCATCAGGTTAAAGTGAAGAATATTCCTGTCAACTAGGAGCAATATACAATACTGCTGACCCTGTTCCCACACTTCAGTCTGTGTCCAGGTGGAGCGTTGAGGGCTGCAGGCAGAACAGGATATTTTGCACGTTGGAGAGACTGCCTTTGTAAAACCACAGGAGTTATGGGTTGACGTAATCTGAAACGCAGCTCACAGACAATCTGGGTTCAGCATAAATGAAACTGCAAGGAAATAAGCTGTAGATCAGGCTGTCAGCTGACTGGAAGCTATGGAATAATAAATATGGCTTTACCCTCTTCTTTTTTTCCTCTCCCAACAGTCCTCTACAAATCATACCTCCAGTGAGGTCCAGAACAACTTGTTTCTTTTAAGTATAAAGCGTAACTTTCTGGAATTTGGTCCTAATTTTACAGTTGCATCCATTATAGTTCATGCTTGTACTTCTGTACGAGTCTCTTTTAATACTGCATTTTAATCACTCAGTCTCTTACAGACTTCTGTAGTTCTTTTGGGGTGAGCTATTACTGATACCTTTTCATATTAAGACTCTCCCCCCTCCCCCTCCCTCTCCCCCCGGATTTATATCTCAGAAAAGAAAAGCATTATGATTTAGGCTATCTCCTTTTACAAATTTGTTCTGCTTATTTCTTACTGTAAGCTTTTTAAGCAATTAAATATTCCTTATTTAGCATGGTACTTACCATTGAAGTGGAAGTTAGTAATTTCTTAAATGTCTCTTCCTCCTCCTCTGTTGCACGATTTTGAGATTTTTTTGCGTTGATGTTCTTAATGATGCATGTACAGTTCCAAACCTTGTTTATTTGGGGAAATATATCTTTAAAATTGACATCCATTGGTGCACATTGATGTATAATACATTTTTTTCCATCTCCTTCTTACTCCCAAAGTCTATCACTACTGTTGATCTTTTTTGAAACTAGTGCATAATTTTCCTTTCACTTTGTTTCTACATTTTGCATCTTTCTTGAAAGCACTATGCTTGCATTTTGCACAAAGCGTGGGCATGTCTGTATTTACTTACATTATATGCACGCATAACTTTAAGTGTGTTGTTTTAAACTACATTCTCTAGACCATTATTTGCACTGAAGTTCTGTAATATAATCAACTCTGTGATTATCACCTAACTATTCAATCTAGAATCCAAATTTGTTTAAAGCTTGCAGGGTGCTATCAGCTTTAGAAACAAATTATCTGCTCATGGTTCAGTGTTCCCACATATTTTTCATACTTCTCTGATTGTTAATATACCTCTCTGCAGTCCTTAGACATGCGTGTTTCTCTCTCTCTCTTTTAAATACAGTCTCCTTCACTAGTGATTTCTTCCAGTTATGATGATCTGCAGTGACAATTTCCACTTTTTGGATCAGTGACACCCCCTAACATTTCTTGTCAACCACCATACGTTTTCAGTAGTTCGATTTTGAATGTAAAATCCTATAAAATGTTTCTGCAGACTACTTACCGTAGCAAACCACTGACTGTCTACTGCAGTTTAGGAATTAATAGTCTGGAATAGTAGATTTGAGTAGATAATTGCTTTGTTTTCATTTATTTTCTTTGAAGACCCTGTATCTAACTGAGGCGATTCAAAGGCATAAGTCACATTACTGTTGAGCTAACTGCCTGTAGCCTTTGGTACCTTTCAAAAGATTTTCCCTCTCCTTGCATATCATGTTTGTCTAGCAGCAGTCCTTAGCTTTGAGTAGTTTGTGTCCACAGTTAAATAAACTACTTGAGGTGGTCATAAGCAAATTCATACTTTGTTCTAGGCTGCTGTAAAATTTCAACATAGGATGGAATTTTTTATTTGTTTATTTTACAGGTTGGCTCTATAGAGTTGGCATGGCAGGGAGAGATGGGCATGCTCTATTTTAGAGAAACTGTGTTAAGTTTAAACCCTCAAAGGTGTTGGAGGGGAGAGAATTTGACTTAATATTACAGTATGATATAGTAACACTCAAAGTAACAGAGATTGTACTTAGGTATATGAAAGAAAATGAGAAAAATATGCAAAATCTTCTAAGGGGCAGTCAATGATGGGGATTTCCCAGAAACTAATACAGCAGCACAGACTAGTCTCGTCTAAAAATCTTAGCTATTCTGCATTCCTAAAAGAAGGCAGCAATGCCCAGAAAACCGTGTATTGTGTAGCCAAGCAGAGACCTGTAACAGCCATAAAATAGACACTAAGCAGCATATAATTAATGTTTTCTTGCCTTGAACCCAGACATTAGTACGCTGCAATAATGTAACTGGTAACGGTATATAAGCATTTTATAACACTGCTGGTAGCATAACCACCAATAACGTAAAAGCATTTTGTAACACAGCTAAGCATAAGTACATAAAATAATGTGTAAAGGGAGACTTGTGTTTTAACTGTGGAAATAGGGTGCAGACAAATGTATGAATCACCAATACACGTAGTAATATCTGCAAGTAAAAACAAAGGCTACCAAATAAGCAAGAAACATGTCTGGTGGAACAAGAACAGGTTCTAATGCTTAAAAAAAAAAAGTATATATCTATATGCTTAAATAAGTGTGTGTGTATATATATATACACACTTGTAGGTATAAAGTATCTAAGAGTGTGTGTGTATATATATATGTATGTATATGTGTGTGTGTATATATGTGTATATATATATAAACGTGTGTGTGTATGTGTGTGTGTGTACATACATACATACATATATATAAAAATGTCAGAAGCAAATGAGATTCCGCCTCACAGCCTTTTTTGTTGGAAGGGACGACAAACATTAAAGTCACAAAGTAACGGCAAGGAAAAATGGTGAAGAAAAGTCTCGCACCTTGATTTCTGCTTCAGAGTCCAAATAGCTTTTTCACCTATTCAGCCTAACTGCAGCAACTAAGATCATCAAGGACCATAGCCATCAGCATTAATTACATGGCATCAGCTCAGTGGTATTGTGTACTCAAAGCTAATTTAGGATAAGATGATTAAGGACTAACTGTTTGAATATGTAGTGATAATGACTGATAATGGTTAAGAACTAACCATTGGCAATGTGTATTGTTAATGAATGTCAATCGAATAAAGTGTTGTTTTGAAGTCTGAAGCTGGCCTAATTTATCAGTCTTCTAAACGCACCTATCACAGCTATGTAACCTTTAACTGTGACAGGCAGTAACAACTTCTCAGGGCAGGGACAAATACAGCAGCTACATGGATTGTTCTGTTAAGAGCCTAGGATGCATAGGAAAGAAATTACAGACTGTAGATGCGACTGCCTGTTTTGAGGCAACAAAAAATGCACAAATTCATCAGAACCTGATGTTGACAGATGTGTGTTTCGTGCGAGTCTGACTAAGAATTTATAGTATGCTTACCATAACTAGGCACTTGCATGCTTAGGTTATGTTCTGTTACCTGTGCATGGAGTGACTTGCTCATGGGCCTATTCTGTGGTCCCAAGTCATAACCTATGTACCAGATACCCTTGCTTTTCCTGTTTGCAGTACAAGCTCAAAATTCACAAATTATATCCAAATGAAGATGGAAACATCTTTTTTGGTTTCTACTCAAAATGTTGACTTAGTATCCTTCTCTCTCTCTCTCTCTCTCTCTCTACTCTGTCCCTGATGCACTTGCTTCCATATTATCAATACGTGTGGGATCACTAACTCTTAATTCAGTTTTATACTAAGCAATAATTTAGGCTCTGCTGCAAGAGTTGGTGTTCTGAAACCCAGGCAGATGTGATTTCACGAATCTGTGGAAAGTATGTTAAGGGAGCTAGCTTTTTTTAGAAATTGACGATGGTCCTTTTTTTCCAGGTCTCTCCTGCTCCCTTCCCCAGAATTGGAGTTTTTCATCCTCCGCCCTCACATTTCTTGGCCTCTGAAAATATCTTTTTTCCTCAGGAGGGAGGAATGAAGAACAGAGCACAAGTACTAAAACTTTCACAAAAAGAAAAAGCAGAGCTGCTGCCTTCCACTTTTGTGGAATTTGACTGCTCTGTATCCTTTTTCTTAAAATAACTGTAATAAGCTGATTGTCCCTCCTTTTCCCTGCCCTTTTCCTTGCAGTGGAAAAGAGAGAAGGTATAATTACAATAGACTTTCCAGAAGTCTGAAACCCATAGGAAGTTACAGTTTCTATGTGTTCTTTTTGATTTCACTTGTAAACAGACGTTTAGAAAAATATTAGTTGGAACAGGTTAGTAAAGCTAACGCGCCATTGGTCTTGATATAGGAAAAAAGTCTGTGCAAGCACCACATAAACGTATCGTGTCTTATAGTTATGGCTAATTTTAACTTCTGTTTACTGCAGTCCTTCCTTGCATTTGAGTAACACATGAAGAATTGTGTTAGAAATTCTTAAAATACCTGCTTCAAATTTGTGTGTTTTGTCTTCAGCTAGGAGAACAGTAGTCCCATAAAATCTAATTTATAGAAATTAGATTGCATAGTGTAACATCAGCTATGTGGTCAAAAAGCGTTTGTTGTCTTGAATGAAAACACCAATAACTGCATTAATGATACAAAAGAATAACTGGCAAAATTTAGAATTCTAATAGAACTGTAGTAAGAAAGAGAGTGGCTGGCAAATCCAGACAGCTGCTTCAGCTGTGTATGCGGGCAGTGGATGGCTTATATGCAGCTGTACTTCAAAAACCTGTTCTTTGTACTGGGATTGTTGGTGGAGGGAATCTTTACCTGAGAGGGAAATGAGCTTTCTTGGTAAAAATGGACGTTCTAGTATAACCCGTCTCGCTTCTGAGTGATGTTGTTATGCTTTTCGAAGACCTTAGTCTTATTACAGCTTTTGCATAGCCCAGTTATCCTAAATAAAACATTTCAGTTTTTAATCATGAAAATCTAAAAGTAGCTTGTTTCCATGGTATGGTGTTGCCTGGAAGCATTATGGTATGAATATGACCAATGAGACTATGGTCAGAGAAACAGAGATTAGTGTGACTAAATGCTGGACACCCTTACAAAGGGCAGTTATTAAATGCTTCCTGTAAAATGTAGCATTTTTAATCACTGCTGGCAAGAATGATGGGGCCACGTGTACCAGAGAATAAGTTGACATTTGCTTTTAAGTGCATACTCCTGTATTAACATAACTAAATGCCTCTTTGGTTTTTTTATGCAGACACACACAGACACAGACAGACACAGACAGACAGACAGACACACACACACACACACACATAAATACACAACACACATATATGAATGATTATGTAGTAGTTGAATTAGGATGTAGGGTAGACATAGGTACGTCCAACCAAATACAGAAGCGACGCTTGGAGTCTGTATTTCGCCAAGGCTGAGCCAGTGCAGCGTGGTGTAGATGTGTATTTGCCTATAATAGATGTATTGAATAAGTGTTTTTTTCTTTTTTCCTCCAATAATAGATACTTAATTGTTATCTTGAAAAAAAAAAAACAAAAAAAACAACCCAAAACCCCAGAACATTTAGTGCATGTTTTCAGTGCAGGTTTACTACGGATATTTGGAACGTGTTAGTTAATTTTGTCTGTTGTTTGGTTTATTTCCAGATGGTATAAAGGAATCACAGTTGCCCAGTCAAGATGAACAGAATGGCTTCCTTGACCAAGAAATCAGAGCATTCAGTTTTTAGGGTTATATCTACAACATGAAGCATTTAACAGTAGCTGTCTTTGAGAACATTCATCTATGACCTGAAATGTCCTGATCCTGGGGGAAAAAAAAAGATTCAATTAATTAAGCCTATAATTTTTAATGCATTTTTATGACTAATTCAATCATATTTGCTTATGCACAACACAGAATTCATAAACCAGAGATTATTTAAAAATATAAACACATTTGTATTTGTGCATTCAGTATTCAAAATACATCATTTAAATCAATTTTTAAATAATCTTTTAAATCATTTATATTTATTAATAAATGACTATTTGGCAAAAGGAATTTGTCAGCCATGGAGAAGAGTAAAGCAAGTTCCCCCAGAATGGAAAATAATTTTGTTTTGGGTAAAATCAACAATTTAAAACTACAGCATGAGCAAGACAGCATTAACTGTACTCTGGAAAGAATGGATATAAAGACAGAACAAGATTTCAGACATGCAGACAGCAGTGATGAACAAGAAGACAAAGAAAAGAACTTTATTACCAACAACCCTGGCAAATTTTTATCTACAGAAAACGAAGATGATTATGGTTCTCTCTTTTCTCAGTACAGTAGTACGCTGTATGATGTAGCAATGGAAGCTGTGACACAAAGTCTTCTTTCTGGCAGAAATATAAGCTCCAGAAAAAAATCACCTGCCTGGAACCATTTTTTTATATCTCCTAGAGATAGTACTAAAGCAATATGTATGTACTGTATGAAAGAATTTAGCAGGGGTAAAAATGAAAAGGACCTAAGTACGAGTTGTCTCATGAGACATGTGAGGAGAGCCCATCCTACTGTACTAATTCAAGAAAATGGAAGTATGCCAGGTATATCCTCCTATTCTTCACCTACGTTGTTACTTCCTCCTCAGTCTGCAGATGTCGGAGATCTAAGTACTATGTTATCCCCTATAAAACTGGTCAAGAAAATGGCATCTAAAATACCATCTCCAGATCGAATAATTGAGGAATCTGTTTCTATTGTTTCTTCTGAAGAAATATCAGATCTCCCAGTTTCTGAAAAATGCAGCAAAGAAGTCATGGTTGGGTCATCTCCACAGCTACCCAACAACCAGTATGATGAAACTGTGGAAAACGTAGCAGAAAAAACTGTTGTAATTCCAAAGAGTACATCAGGTTCCAGAAGGAGATCTGCTGTCTGGAAACACTTTTATTTGTCACCTCTCGATAATTCTAAAGCTGTTTGCATCCACTGTATGAATGAATTCAGTAGAGGAAAGAATGGAAAAGACCTGGGAACAAGCTGTTTGATAAGGCATATGTGGAGAGCCCATCGTTCCATTGTCCTGCAAGAGAATGGAGGTGGTACCAGTATACCACCTCTCTACACTGCACCTCCAACCCTGTTGCCTTCTTTGCTGCACCCAGACAGTGATCTGAATTCTATGTCATCCTCTCCTGGAAAACTAATGAAAGAATCAACTTCTGTTTCTTCTTCTCCAGACAGACTGACTGAAGAGATCCATGCTAATCTCTCTTCTGGAGATGCTTTAGTGGAAGATTCGTCAATGCTGTCGTCATCTGATGATATAGGTGAAGTCTCCTTCGTTTCTTCGCCCGAGAAGCAGTGTGAGGGATTAGGTCCACTAATATTTGAACCTGCTGCTGTATTTCAGCAAAATAAAAGGATTATGAAAAGGCTTAAATCAGAAGTTTGGCATCACTTTTCACTGTCACCAGCAGACAGTCTAAAAGCAGTATGTAGATATTGCAGCTGTATGATAAGTCGCGGTAAAAAAGGAGACGTGGGCACAAGCTGCTTGATGAGACATCTGTATAGACGCCATCCCGACGTGATTGGAAACCAAAAGAGCTTTATCGATGTTAGTTTGGCAAATTCTCCTTATGCCACCTTGGCTTCTGCAGAATGCTCCTCATCAAAATTGACAGACTTGCCTACAATGGTTACCCATGATAATCAAATTATATTTCCTGTTAATAGCAAGAAGACCTCAAAACTGTGGAATCACTTTTCAATTTGTTCTGCAGATTCAACAAAAGTAATATGTATGCACTGTGGACGTACAATAAGTAGAGGGAAAAAGCCAACAAATCTGGGCACTAGTTGCCTTCTAAGACATTTGCAGCGGTTTCATAGCAATGTATTGAAAACTGATGTCTCAGAGACAGTATTATCCTCATCTACGGATAATCACATGCCACTGAGCACAGAATTATTAGGACCTTCAACTTTTGATGAAACCAATGACAAGTTTTGTGACTCTCACCCAGTTGCCAAAAAAATCACAAGTCTTGTAGCTGAAATGATTGCACTTGACCTTCAGCCATATTCTTTTGTAGACAACATTGGCTTTAACAGGCTTCTTGAATACTTGCAACCTCAGTATTCTTTACCTTCTCCATCTTACTTTTCTAGGACAGCAATTCCAGATATGTATGATAACGTAAAACAAATAATTATTTCACATCTTAAGGAAGCTGAAAGTGGAGTGATCCATTTTACATCTGGGATATGGATGAGCAACCAAACACGAGAATATCTAACCCTTACAGCTCACTGGGTAACATTTGAGTCCTCATTTCGACCACAGTGTGAGGATTACCATTGTTCAGCACTATTAAATGTATCACAGATTGATTGTGACTACAATGGAATCAGTATACAAAAGCAGTTAGAGTACTGGTGGGAAACATGGATTACTTCTGTTGGCCTTCAGATTGGGATTACTGTTACAGATAATCATAGTATAGAAAAAACTTTAAATGAAGGTGATCATTCAAGCGTGCAGTGTTTTAGTCACACTGTTAATATCATAGTAAATGAGGCTATTAAAAGCCAGAGAATGGTTCAGAATTTGCTTAGTATTGCAAGAAAGATCTGTGAACGTGTTCATCGATCAGCAAAAGCGAAAGAGAAATTAGCTGAGTTGCAAAAAGAGTATGAGTTGCCTCAGCATCAGCTTATTCAAGATGTTCCATCAAAGTGGAATACATCATTTCATATGCTTGAACGTCTTATTGAACAGAAGAGAGCAATTGATGAAATGTCAATAGAGTGCAGCTTTAGGGAGCTAATAAGTTGTGACCAGTGGGAAGTTATGCAGTCAGTGTGTCATGCTCTCAAACCCTTTGAAGCTGCAAGTAGGGAAATGAGTACACACATGTCTACTTTAAGCCAGGTGATTCCAATGATTCACATACTTAACAGGAAAATAGAAATGTTATTTGAGGAAACAATGGGCATAGATACCATGCTGAAATCTTTGAAAGAAGCTATGGTGAGTAGGTTGTCCTCCACACTTCATGATCCAAGGTACATTTTTGCTACGCTTCTGGATCCCCGCTATAAAGCATCCCTATTTACAGAAGAGGAGGCTGAACAATATAAACAAGACTTAATCAGGGAGCTGGAAATAATGAGTTCTACCTCAGATGATGATAAACCTGTTTCCAATGGATGTGATATAGGTTCACCATCTACAAATTCGTATGGGGAAGATAATCTTTGGTCACTCATGGGTGACATGAAGAAAACAAAAGATCTGAAAGAGAGGGCAAAGTTACCAGAGGAAATGGTGCTTTCTTACTTGGAGGAAGAAGTGCTTGAGCATAACTGTGATCCTCTAACTTACTGGAACTTTAAGAAGTCATCATGGCCAGTACTGTCAAAATTGGCTGTCAGGTTCTTGGGTTGTCCACCAAGCATTGTTCCTTCAGAGAGATTGTTCAATACATCCAATGAAAGCAACAACTTTAGTCAGTCAAGGCTAATGATTGAACACTTTGAAAAGCTTATCTTCTTGAAAGTGAATCTTCCTTTAATATACTTCCAGTATTGAAACTAATGAACAAACTGCTAGACTAAATCTATTGTTGCTCACTGGATATTAACCATCTGTAACTTGGATTGTTAAATTGCTCCAATAGGGGCCATGTATGACATCTAATCAGTGACTATAATTCCAAATTTTAGTTTCCTTTTTTTCAGATTTCAATATGTCTACATGTGCCTTATTCATAGTACTTCAGGCCAGATATTGTATATATGTTTTTTAAAAGTTCACACTAGAGATAGCCTGTCTTGTCAAATTATACAAAATTATGTAGGTTTTAATCCATAATTGTAAATGAACTTTAAAAAAGCTCAGTCATTTGTTTTAATAGAATGGCAAAAAAGATGTAAACAGTTCTATTCTGTAGTTTTTTATTCAATTATTATGTAAAAACCATAAACCAGGTACTGTATTTTAGTTGAATATTGCTTTAATTGCAACAAAACAGCTTTTGTAGATGTCAAAAGAAAGCTGTACATAAAAGATGGAGTCCAAGCCATCTTTTTATCTTGTGGTGTTTTCTTAACTGCAAGCCCTAAAGTACTTAAAGAATTAAGAATTATTGAGGAAGATGTGTTTACAGGAGACTGTTGACTTAGTATCGGAAAGTAAATCTTAAATTTGAGATGATATGGAATGTCAGTTATACAGTAATCTGTAGTAAAAACTTCCCATTCTGGGTTCTCCTGTTCAGGTTTTACATTGTAACTGAACTACAGAAATATTCTGGGTATTTATAAAAGCTCTTTGGAAGTTTTATCAAAGTTTGTGAATTAATGCTTGTTATTTAATGCCGTGTACAAAAAAAGGCCACAAATTTACAGTGAACACTCTAATGTCATTCTAAAGCCCTTTCTAATCTTTAGTGCATCGAAATTATAAGGTTCCCTATTGTAAAAATTGAGCCCTTACTCCTAAGGTAATTTCAATTGTGTACAACAACCTGTCTTAAAGTTCCTAGTATAAAAATAACTGATCTTCTGATTTTCAATAATAGCCTTATGGATATGGTGCACTACTTAGAATTCTGTGTAGTAGGGTTGATTCATAACCGTTAGTGTCCACCAGGCAAATGGGGTATCATAGGGCTCTCAAAACTTCAAGTAAGGTGGAAAAGAAAAATAGCCAGCATTTTGATTTGAAAGGACCGTTCTCCATGGTTTTTTAACTTTAGAAGGATTAATCTTCTCATTTCAGTTTTCATTAACCGCTTTTTGGGAAACAAGTCATCATTTGCCTATGACCTTTTAGAAAAGTTGTAGCTTTGTTAAAATACTGTACCTATGCCTAATCTAATTTTGCATTTACTACGTTTTAGTGTATTTATAAATGGTGAACTCAGTTTCTGAAATTAAACATTTTATTTGCAATTTTCTAGTGGTAGTCAACACTGCCTTTTTATTTTCAGATGGATTCAAGACAGGCATTGAATAAAAACTGATATAATCATAAATGTACCACAGAACATGCAATGTGAAAAGATCAGTTTTCCAATTAGCTCTCTGGACTTTCAGGCCTAGAGTCTAGTTCTTTTCACGTCACTCCAGCTATTCAACCTCATTAACTTAAATTCTTCTTCAAGTGGCTTAGGTTCTCTATATGACATTCCTCTAAACACTGTATAGTTTCCAACATTTCAGTTGTTACTTAATCAGTTACGCTTACACCTATATTATTTAAGTAAATGACTATGCAGTGAATTTAGGAGGAACTAACACTGCATTTTTGTTTTAAGTATTTTAAAAGGTAACTTTTAATGCTGTCAACAATCAGCTTTTCTCTATTCTCTTAGGGTTAAATGAGAACAGGTACAGGTGTTTTCTGCAGCAATAAAACAACTTGTTCTAGTTTAGGTATAGTTGGAACTAGATGAGTTTGAAGCAGGTTATTGGGAACCTGTTTAAAAGGTTACTAGTTAATTATTATCTCAATTTCTTTTTTCCTACAATATATTTTAACTGTGAATATAACCTTGACCTTTGGTAAGGAGATGTTTAATCTCTCCAAACCAGTAGAGAGGTAAGTAGAGGGTGAAGAAAGGGATACAGTTTTCACGCAAGGCTGGAATGTGAATATGGCCTTGGGCTTCAAGCGTTGGAGAGCCACATCGCTCCAGCAGGAGCGTTGGGAAACGAAAAACTTCCCCAAAATTCCCAGTGTGCTAGAAATGAGCATCTTGGCTCCTCTGCTTTAAGACAGTCTTCACTGTAGCTCTTGTGGAAAGTTGAAATGATTGCATTTTGTAGCCTCTAATTTACCTTTTCTCCCTTATATGGATATTTAATTGTATAGTCCTGCTTTTTGTAAAAACTTTTCCTGAGAGCACATGAGAACTATAGTTACTATTTTAAAAAGTAAAACTATAGTCACTGTTTTAAAAAGTAAAACAGAATCGATTAAAGTAAATTTACTCTGCTTTATTGTAATTGCAGTTTCCTTTTCTGAAGGGTATTAGTTCTTAAGACGGCACTGTTCCAGTATCAGCTTGGTTCAGAATTAATACTCTGTTTACATTAGATCTTTATAAAAATAATTTGCAGGCCTGAAAGGCCTTAAAATTCAGACATGGAGTCTTTTAAAAACCTAAATAAACATATGAGGGACTGAAAGCACAAATGTACTATTTTTTGGATGTAAACCATGATCCTTCTGTAGGCGTTATAGAAGCATCTACATCTTCAGTTCAGGTATTGACTACTTTGAGAAAAGAACGACTTCAAAGGACAGGCTGGAAGTGTTCATTAAATTATTGCGGTAAGTTACTGAATGGGCAGATTTTGTGTTGTTTTTCACTTGTTGAACTTATTTTCACTTGAATATTATTTTTAATATAGGTTCTTACTGATTGCCAAAATCTTCATTTTTTCCAACCCTTCTCAGATTTGTAACGCATAGAAGGCTCCCTTATTTTCACATTCCATGCAGATCCTCTCAGACTATAATAAAAGCACAAGCTCTGTTAACGGTGGAAGTTTTTATGAAGTTAAGTTTGTGCTGAACCAGGTCCTGCAGCAGTAGACAGCTCCCTAATACACACCGATTTGATGAACCTGGAATAGTGATACTAAAATGGAGTCAATTTCAGTACATGAGCAACTTAAGAAATTTAGTGAGTAACCTTTTTGTTAACATAAAACATGAAGTATAGATGCTTCTTTATGCATCATCAAAATCATAAGGATCTCAGAGCTTTTCCTCTTATAAGAGTAGGCAGGAATAACAATTTGTACACTATGCAGCAAGAACTCTCTCTTCAGTATTAAAGGTAGGAGGGGGAAGAAGCAGAGATCTGCAATAGTTTTGAAATAATTCAAGTTTTGTAAAGCATTTATATAATATAAAGAATCTATTGAAATCTGTATTATGCTGCAGGAACTTCTGAATAACGCTTCCTATTCCCAGTCCTCCATCTTGCCCCGTTTCCATGTGGCCTCCATCCCCCCTGCCCAGTAAAAGAGAAGTAAACCTCTTTGCAGAATTTAGGCAGTGACTGTTGACTAGAAATGTACAGAGTTTTTCCCCACCCAAAATTAGCTTCTGAATTTACAAAGAACAGAAATCTCAGTCTACAACATAGTTTAATTCTAGCACAAGAATGTGACTAATTAAATGTAAATACAGACGACCATCTCCAAGTAGAGGTGTACATTTGTTGAGATCTGTCCCTTAAAAGGAACTTTTTTTCCCCTCCACTATACAGAGCTGACGGTAACATACTTGCATTTAGGTATCTCCAAACCCAGGAAAATAAAAATACTAAAATTAGCAAATAGGACTTTCTAATTCCAGGTTATTCAGATTTGATAAGCTACTTATCATTTTAGTTTTTCCAAAAGTATATTCATACTCTGCTTTATTCTTAGCAACAAGAAAGAGTGATTCTTTACCTTTTCGATTTCCTTGCAAAACTGACCCAAAACTGCCTCATTTCATCCCCAGCTTTACTATTGGCCTGCATACCAAATGGCTAGAACTTGGCCTGAACTATCCCTAACTCTTTTCTATATAAACTCATTCCTTCTTTCAGTTTCTTGATTCAAATTGTCAGTTCTAAAAGATGGACTATATTTCCAAAAGTGTGTTTACGTTAGATTTGACATAACTGGACACAAATTAAAGCTTGGTACAGAACCAAGGCCAGTTGCAGCTAAAATTAAGTAGCATCTGTGAAAGACTGCCCATCATGGTAAGATTCAGAGTTTCAGGAAAACACTGACTGTTCTTGCTGTCATAAACAAAGGTCCGAAGTGAACACCCAGAAGTAGCTGGAATTGATCACATTAATCTAAAGAGCTGCTATAAAATAAGAGTTGCATACAAAAAGATCATTTCATTTATTTAAAAATAGAAATCACATACGATTAAAGAAAAAATGAAGAAAAATTTCCTTGAGGTTTTTTGTCATTTAACTTCAGGAATTTCTGCAAACACCATTTTAATCTTGCGTCCTATGTTAACCAGGTAGTGATAAATTTCATTTAAGATATGGTTGAGACTGATTATGTAACCGACTAATTGAAACAGCTGTGGCTAAACAGTCTTGCTGACATTGATGATATACTTGGTTTGAGGTTTTGTTCTTTTGCAAACAGAAAGAAGTCATTTGTACAACACTAAGATTGAATACTAAGTTACAAAGAAAGCCCTCTGAGAAGGGAAAGGGGAGAATTTAAGAAGGAATACAGGTACAAAGTGAGGAAGGCAGCAGTAGACTTCTGTGTAACTTTTTTAACGTATGAAAAAGTGTTCTCAAATTCCAGGGAAAAAAACAAGAAGCTTTGGGTAACTTTTTTCTTATTTGAAACCCTTAAATGAATGCATGCTTTCCAGAGAAAGATTATATTAAAAAGTATTCCCTCCCGCCACTACACACACATTTGCTTTGATGTTGACATGCAGCAAACAAGCGCTTAAACTTCTTACCACCTTTCAAACTCGAATTACAGACATAAGTAAGTCTTGCAACAGTTTTCACTCTGCACTAGGAGAGGCAGCACAATCATCTGTCTTGTTCACCTAAACGTGTGATCTGTTGTACCAATGGGAACTGTGAAATGACCAGGTAGTGAGAAAAATGGATCAACCTGTTTCAAAATGCATTATGCAGTTACATTGCATTGAGGTTGTGTTCTGCTGCTTTGAAAGAAATAGGTGGTATGGGAAAGAACCTGGGAAGGTATGTTCTGACTTTTCTCAGTGTTAACAGGTAAATATTTATATGCATATCACCTAATACAGCCATTCTCCAGGTCCCCTCACCCCAGAATTCTCTCTCCCAAGAGACCCATAGCAGGTACTTAGGGAAGGCTGTAAGATAAATAAGTCTGGTATTTTTCCTAGCTGTGAACACTCTATTTCTTAGAGACTTTTGAGAACTCGAAGTTGTTCCTTTATCTTCTGTTTCTTAGTTCTTGATGGGATACTGATTTGTTTAATCCTGTTTTGAACCTCTTTTAGCATACAAAATATCCTCTATGAACGAATTCCCTAACTTCTTCCATGCAATCTAAAATTATTGTATTTAGTTTGACATCTATCTGCTAATTTATATGGTGTCATAAATCTTGTGCTACAAAGGTGATTACTCACCTTCTCTGAGCCATTCCTGGCACTGTATTTGTGTCCTAGTCATGTGTTAGCCTTGTTATTTACAGGTACAAACCTTGTTTGTAAGAAATTAAGTCAAACTTCAAAAGGCAATACATGCTGCTACTGAACGTTTGATGACCTGTGGGAAGTTTAAGAGACATCCTAAAATAAATCTCATTCTACAGCAGTATTATACATGTTAAATGCATTTTCTATGACAGTGTTTTACTGTCATAGATGTAACAATTTACAGATGGACTGTACTATATATTTTTGCTTTGTTTAATTTAGCCCTCAATTATTTGAATAATGCTACTTCTGCTCTTAGTAAGAAACACTATATTTAAGCCAGGGTTGTGTGTAATCACTTGACACAAAAGGAATTTTTCTTTTAAAAACGTGAGTTTTCATGAGAGAGTATTTTGAAGTCCCGTGATAAATTGCAAGCAAGTCTTCAGAGCGTGCCTCTTACCTACAAGACTCATGTCATAACTCTGGGCTTCCTCCAACCTTCCCTTCCCCCCTCTCCCCTAAAAGCCAAAAGAATTTGTAATAGCCCCACTTTACGCGCTTGTTAAAGGTGTGGGAGACTTGCTTAGTACCCTATTATATCTAAGGGGACTTAAGAAAGAAAATACGAGTTTTAATCTACATTAAAGAGTACTAATCTATAGTAAAGAAGAAAATAAGCTTCCTGTTTCCGCAACTTTTCTGGGAAAACTCTGCTGGCAGACCTTCACTGAGCTAAAGAAAGCAGACACGGGGCTCAGATTAGAACGTTCATTTAAAAAGAAAGAAGAGCTGGCTTTTAGCTTCTATTCCAAGGACTGCTTATTTATTGAAGGTAGCCTTGGAGGAAAAATTGCTGTAATCCTTGTCCAAGTTTGACAGATGGCCCTTCTTATTTAGAGTGTGGGCTACTAGGACGCTCCTAGCATATGTTGTAGGGGGTTACACACACTGTCATAGAAGTCACACGGCCACTGGTGCTACAGTGCTGACTACTGGAACAGCTGCATCAGTCATGATTTAGTCCTTCGATTGCTAGCGCCAACAGCTTTAACACCACAGGCAGAGCAAGATGCTAGAGGACCTAAATAAACTTTAGAAACTGCACAAAACTGCAATACATCTGTTTTTTGTCTCCTTATACTCCTTTTGTCCACCCCTAACAAATATACTAGACAGGCTATTTTGGCCTGATAGCTCCTATTTACACTGGTAGCTCTGCCTGTGTGGAGTACTACACGCTACTGCCACAGCTAAGCACTAGCACTGGTGTAAGTTCGACCGGCACCTGTAAGTCCGTGGAAGGTCCTTGTCAACTAAACGTGCCTAACACTCAACAAGATTAAACTCGTTGTATGCATTACGGAGTGCCAAATGTCCGTACATCCTATGCAAATTTAGGCATCGACTTGAGGTGCATATGTTACAAGCATAATAGGCTGAAGTTTTCTCTTGTTAGTAGAAAAAAAGGTTTCTGCAGAAGGGACTCAGGCAACCAAGAATTTGTAAAGCTGGAATAACCATATGCCTAAGTTTAGCAGTTCAGATTGGTCTTCACTAGGGCAGGATACATTTGAGTTTAGGTACTCCACTTACAGATTACATTGTAGGGGAAGTTTTGAAAAAGTTAATTATTATGCTTAACACACAAGGGCCTATATCCTTTGCATTCTTCTAATTTTCAGATATTTGCACGTGTACTTCCTTCTGTACCCTGTGAAGTATTTGATGTTCAAATTGGCTCTGGAGAAAAGTTCAGTTTTCTTCCAAAGAGAAGTCAAATAGATAATACTCCAGTAATTTCAATTTCAAGAGAGGCCAAAGACTGGAGTAACAAGTTCTGCAGGTTACCTTTGCCAGATCTCAATGTGAGAAAGCCTGCACAACAGCCACCCACAGTGGAGCAGGCTCCACCCAACCAGATTAGTTCCTGAGATACATAATCCAGGGACTAAAAAAAGAAAATACTATCCTAAAAACTGAAACACATACAAAGGTAAAGGTAGGGCCCTGAATGAAACCTGCTTTAAGGATGGAAACAAATAAAAAAAAAACGAAACAAAGAAACAAAAACTTTTGTTCAGTTAGAATTTTTTTACTCTTGAGTTTTCAGTCAGTAAGGAATAGTTTTCTGCCCATGTTTATTTCTGGAACATTAAATTTTTAATATTAGACCTCCTGCCATATTATAACTGCTCCTAACTGAAATTCTGACTTTTCTTCTTGGTATACCCTCTAACTTCTTCCACCCAGCAAGCAGCAAGGTAGACATTCTTCAAAACAAAACAAAACAAAAAAAAACCCCACCACATACCACTTCTAATTAAGAAGAGATTACAGAGCATGCTATCTTATTCTCATTTACAGAGTGCAACACATTTGTCCATGACACACAGGCACATTCATTTCCAAAGGGACTACTTAGTTTATACAGAAAGAAAATAGCACCTATCTTCAAGTGTATTCAAGTCAGTATTTCCATAGGTAACTTTTGCACTGCAAATTATGATAATATCTTTGCAGCAGAAAAGAGGAAACATCATTTTAAAAATTATCTTTTTTCTGTGAAATCCAAGTTGCACCGCTTATTCATGCACTGTTGGAATACAGACAGCCATCCTTTAATACTCAAATCAGCTATGAAACAGTGCTTGCCAAGAAGTGCAACTGCTTTTCAAATGAATCTTTCACTTTAATTAGTTTGGTAGCCTACAGGGCACAATTAGTTATTGTGATGAAGCTACAAGGAATATGGCTTTGCTGTGTTGATTACATCATTCAAGTTTCACACAGGCAATCTGACAACTGAGGGGGGAGAGTCACAATCCTGCAGATAGGTCAAATGATATATCTTTGCACACACGGATTACTTATCAAATTACTGCAGTAGCACAAACCGGTTCCATTATGTGTCTTATATAGGGCAATTAGGACATACCTGTGCTGCATTATGAAATAGCTGCTTGCACTAAGTACATGGGTTTTACTTAATAGCGCTAAAATTGTAGGTACCTTCTCTCAAACTTATCCAACGATATAGCTCAGTATTTGAGTACTGCCTAGGAATGTGGTGCAATATTTATGTAAGAAAACAGAACATAGCTAAATATCAATCAATACCAAGATTATTTTCCATACCTTTTCACAGAATCTGAATTGCAGCGCTAGAATGACAATTTGCAATTGTCTTATTTAGTCATCAAAAGACTTACTTAAAATTCACAGTCAAGACAATAGGGGAAGTTTTTCCAACAGTACTAATTTTGGTTTTAAGTTTAAAGTAAAAGGAGGTAGTGCAGTGAGGTTCAACCCAATTTTACTGATGCCAGGTATATTTGCCAGGGGCCTGTGGGTTGTCTTGTAATGTGACATTTGAAGAGGATTTGTTTCCATCAGTATATGTGTATAAGAAAACATCAACTGGTCTCCTGGTTTAACATCTTCTCTTTTGTCATACCTGTAAAGAATACAGAAAGCTTATTTACATTCTTCTCTTTACATATTAAACGCCTCCATTACCACAAGGCCATATAATATCCAAGATGAAATAAAAAAGGAACTACAACATTCTCAGTTATATCACAAGATTAAGTTATAGCTGAGAAGGAAATGGTTTTTTTGAAGAGTTTGAAGTCAATCATTCCAAGCAAGACTTTCTGCTGCTACTGTGATAAAAACCAGAACTGCCAAAATACTTCCCATCTAATCCTCTATTTCAACTCTAGAGAGAAAATGTCTCTACAGCAGAGCCTAAGACTGTAGAAAAATGGACTGATTAAGTTTTATTCCATGGAAACTGGGTTTGGATGAGGGTTTATAGCAGAAATTTTTCCCTTCTGGTAGTAAAATGTTACAGTAGAACCCTGAGAGAATAGCTGGAAGAAGACTTCCTTGAACACTCTAGGAAAAAAAGACCAGTCTAGCAACGACAGTATTAACCTGGCACTGGTTACTTGTGGGCTCAGTTGCCTGATACATGCAAGCTTCATGTTTGGGTCAGCTTTTATAAACATGTTTAGGTACCTAAACATAAATAAATTTATAAAAGCACACACACGTGTGTGTGCGTGTGTATATATAAATAAAAGCAATTCGTGAGTTTTAAAACCATTTAACATGTAAACTTACAGCGTGTATTAGAAGAAACTGTATTCTGTATTTAGCCTCATCAGGCACTTTTGTCAACCTAGCCATAGAGGAAATTTACAGGATGACAAAACAAGTTTATATATAAAGATTGCCTTTTATACAACAGAAAGCAACTCAAGCATTTGGTAGGGATGTGAAAGATCTAGGTGCAAGTTCAGTCATTCTGTGTCTGACCTGAGCCCAGAACTGAATCAAAGTTCCTCATCTCATAGGACTGTGTGAACCTCTCTAGGATTACGGAATTTAAGGTAGATCTCTCACTGTCTCATGCAGACATTGCTCTAGTTCACAGTAGGTTTTTTTTATTCACTCACTGCAGAGAAGCAGGTGGAATTAATAGCCCAAGGGTTAAGATGCTTACATAGGACATGGCAGTCTGACAGAGTCCTCAATCCAACAACCATTTGTTAGGTAAAAGAGAACAACTTCAGAAGGGAAAAATAAGTCAAGTTCACCCCAGAACACACAGACCACCATTTCATGTATTTCCAAGACGTGGGAGATGTGGGTTCAAATCTTCGCTGTTTATCCCAGCAAAATATGCTAGCCTAATAGTGGAGAACAGTCCAGAAAATAGAGGTTAAGATGGAAGTTACCTACCTTTAGTCTGTGCATGACAAGACTGTCCTAGGCATCTAACCATACAGTAGCATTCATACTGTGTATCCTAAGTGAAGAACAGTGCCCAGTTCTTCACCCTTTGTGCTGCCACTCCTTACAAACTATTTCCACCGGCTTGTCTAGCTCCTATTCTTAGGCACCTGATTCCTCCCATACGTTTCACAAGTAACTTAAGTCTGTGGCTTTTGTTACATGCACGGACACAGATAAGGGAGTGCTGAAATCCCAACCCTAAATACTCTTAGAGGCACCCAAGACTAAATCCAGTCTGCATCTTTTGCCACATGTATCTTTGAAGATTTGGCCTTTAGTGTCTCCGAATTCTTCTGTGAAAAACTAGAAACAATAATCTTAATTTCTGCTACCTAAGGAAACCTTGTAAAAATAAAGTCATTACCATTTAAGATACTTAAAGTGACAAGTACTTTACAGTAAACTGGAGGACTTGTGCATATTGTTAACTAAAATTTTGGAAGTGGCAACAGAGAACAGACCCCAGACTGATAGAATCCAGAAGCAATCAGTAAACACATCATACAGTTACAGAATTAGACCTTGCACACTAAGTGCTTTCTTCTACTTAAAATTGCACATTAATTTCATCTGCTTATTTCCAAAAAGATCACAATACCACTTAGGATGGTACATGTGTCCTGAATGGCAGAAGGAATAGCATATGAATTGGTAAAGTTGTTACTAAATAACTTTGCATTTTGCTCATCAGCAAATAAAGGGCCTTTCATCTGGCTGCAAGCATTTCTGAATTTTATTATTTTAAAATACTTTAAGCTTACACAGCATATTTATTTCTGGTTCAAAGAGAATGCACTAATTGAAGACAAGATCATAACACCTGTCCTATGTTAGAACCTACACCCAGTTTTTTTTCAATCACTCTTTGAAGAAAAATAATGGATCACCTGCAGTTTTCTTGAGGAAAACAGATCTAATCTGAGCATGCCACTGAAAGCTGCTACCTTTGAAGACACTTTTACTTATGGATTGCAGTTATCCTGATGAGTCATCACTCTCCCTAGCCACTCCATCCATAAATCTGTTTTCACCTGATATACAGTCTATGAAGATGGTAAATTTTTTGCCCATCTGAAAACGCTGTCACTTCCTTGAATAAATAGGAGATAGACAGCTGGTGCCACTACACTTTGGACTATTGTGCTGTCAGACAATGTGGTACTCCTGCGTATGATTCTCAGTTGCTGTTTTTGCGTGACCCTTTTTTATATGAAACTTTATGATGAATTAGGCCTCCCTTGAGGCCTTTTTATGATGAGTAAGATAAAAGCGAGAGAGACAAACTGCCCTTCAGCTGCAACAGTATGAAACATCCATCAGTGACAGCAATATTATTCGTCTGCTTTCCAATCCCACTGCACTACAGCCTTCCAAGCAAAAATTACCTGCAGTTAAAAAAATATATATATAAAATAAAAATATAAAATTAGGTATTGAACTTAGAGGGTATGTAAATTATTGATAAGGTTCTTTTAAGTATATTCAATAAATAAAGATTGGAACATTTTAGCTATCATGCCTGTTCTATCTTTTGTACTCCAACAGTTTTAAGGTCTTTTCCGGACTGTTCATGGCTTAGGACTCCTCCAGATTGAATATACAAAAACTAATTTGATATAAACATTGGATTGGTAACGCTGAGGGTAATCACAGTTTAAAACAGTCAGTACCATCATGGTATCGTGAAAAAGCACAGTAATAAAATAAGGCATAGCAACCTAAACAGTTTCTGCAGGTTTCTCAAATGCCTACTTTTCTTCTTTCTCCCCAAAACATTATCTCAAAATTTACCAATAGTTAAATTGTGATTCTTCATCTGATACTCAAGACTATAACTGGGGAAAGAGAACTCCATACTCAGAATACCTCTTAAACTAAAACCAAATTTGGCTAGGACCGTTATTGTTTTGTGCATACACAAAGTGAGGTACTGTGTACCTTTATGCTGAATCATTTCATTAAGATTACCTTTTTAATTAAAAAAAAAAAATAGACTTTAGTTGAAAAGGTAAGCCTAAGAATCAAAAGTGTACCTTTTCTGGTGTACACCCTGAAAAGCAAGCAATATCATCCTATAAATGTCTCCTACTATTCATTTAAATATTCTGACTCTTAAAACTATTTGTACATCACTGCTGCTTACAGTAACAAAATACTCAACTGTTCTTCCTCAGAGCTAATGAACATGACTAATAATCCACATGCCAGCAGCTTCCTATGCCTTGTATTTGAAGGATGTTACACATGACAACAAATAAAAAGAGCCTTACTTTGAATATTAACGCACAGCAAGCTTCACATTTCAATAGATCATATAAAAATAAACAAAATAAAAATCCCCCCCATTTGTTCTGCCATGAGCAGAAAGTGTTCATCTACAGCTTTTTTTATTGCATCAAAAGAAATTGCATTAAAGCTATCAAAGTTGTAATTAGCTTATAATATTTTTTGCATTGTTTCTGAAGTCTTTAAAGAATCCATGATACTTAGGCAAAAAAGAACCAAAAGAGTTTTAAAAATGTTGCAGTTTTCCAGTTCTACAGCATTAGCACTGCAGACATCATCAAAAGTGCCCGAAGATTTACACTGTCCTTGACCTAGCTTAATAAATATGCTGTAACGGAAACCATACCCATTATATTTGCCACTGTGCATATACAAAACAGGAAAAAGCAAGTGCCTATCTTCAGATCAAAATCCCTTGTTAATAACATACCTCCAATCTGAATTGATTTCTAGGAATCGAGAAACTCCTGTTTGTGCTGCAGCCACATCAATATGAACAGACACCTCTGCATAAACAAACAAAATACAGTATGAAAATGCCTGAAAGAACACTCTGATTAATAAGTTAGCAAAATAGTAATGGAAAAGATGCACATAAACAGTGTGAAGAAACAATATTCAACATACGTGGAGAAAAAGATACACTAGCGGAAATAATTACAGTTGAAATGAGGTGAACATAAACCATACCAGCTTCACATACCAGCTGTAGAGGGTACCAACTCATGTAATTTCTGCATTGCTACTCCTCCAGGATAATTGAAATGCGAAACGTATAAAGATGTTCCTGAATAAGCTGCATTAACCAGAAGATGCATTGTAACAAAGAGCGATCCAAGTTTGTACAGCCAGGATTTCCGGTAGTTATTTAGACTAACAAGAGAAAAAAAAATGAATAAGAAATAACTGTTAGTTTTCCTTCATATCGGTCACTGGTTATTGTGATAGAACTTTTATGAAAAACTCCCCTGCTAGATAACAAAGATCAATGCAAACTTCATACAGCAATTGTTTATAAGGAATGCATTTATTACCCATTTCTAAAAAACTAACTTCTAGTGACAAATATTCAACATTAGAATAAATATTCTCATTAATAAAGCTAAGTATTTCTCTGTTTGTAACCAGCAGCTATATATGTACTCTCTTTCAAAGAGGTTCAGAATTTAACTTCAATTTGTTTACTCACTGTAACCAGGTTAAACTATTTGATACAAACGCCATGTTTTGCGAGTCTCAATTGTCTATTAAACTATATCCTGACAAAAGTTACAGTGGCAACATGGTAGCATACTGGAACGTGTCTGTTTCTTTAGTGGATAAAATAAACTGAATTGCAACAGCATGACAGAAAGTTGGCATTCTATTATTGACTCTGCCACAGACTTGCCAAACGACCCTATCATATCATTTCACTTTTCTGTCTCCATTTCTCTCATTAGTAGAATTGGTAAAATGATACAGACTTCCTTTCTAAAGGATCTCAAGATAATCCAGGTTCCAAGATGGAAAGAAGTGCATAAAACAATAATAACAGTTTTACGTGCTTTTACATTTTTAGAAAAAAAAATTTCAAACTTACATTCGTGAGCAAGTTTTAGCAGCCACTATGTTGAAGACAGGGAAAGTATACATGATAAAACGCAACTCTTTGTGTGGAAGAAATGAATACAAGAAAATAAAGCCCAGCGCTGGCAAAAGTAACATCCGAGTCCTCTTTTCTGCCGCACCTAAGGGTACAAATAGAATGCTGCATCCCAAAGCACGAGGCAGGGCTGAATAGAAATACCACAAAAAAGGAGAGGTCTTCAAGGTGAAAAGGAGAGTTAAGGACGCTTTCATTGCCAGCAAGTGTGTAAGGTCAACTATTTTTTACAGTAGCCTACACAACTTTTGCAGATATGCAGTATGTTTTTTCTATATCATGTTTTTCTAGGCATTTAATTTTCCTACCTTACCCTTTGAGAAAGAAAAGCAGGTGCCTAGCTACTCTCACATCATACCACAAATCACGTGGGAAACATCAACAATCAAGGGGAAGAAACCTGGATTTATATTTGTAGAACAGGAACAAGCATGAAGAATAGGTCAGCAGAGGAAAGTTAAAATTAAGGAAAAGATTTACAGAACAGATATTGCCTCAAACTTAAAATAAATTCTACTTCTTCCATCAATTATTTCATCAACACCACAACCGGGTCTCAGGAATGAGTTATGTGAAGCCCTTTGTTTAGCTCACAGCATTCTAAAGATCTCTTTTCCTAACACATTCCAAAGGATACTCCCCAGTTGGAACTTTTGTTTAAAACCGTGTTATACCAGAGCACTTTCCCTTCAGGCCACAGAAGTTGCCTCCAAAATAGCGAGTCCACAGCAACTGTCAGTCCTAGAAGAAATATAAACCTGCATGAATTAAAAACTAGAGAAATCCAAAGTCCATCAAAGGCACATATTTACCAATTAGATAACACAAACCGGAAAATGCACTGTAAGCCTCTCACAAAGCCATACAGAAGGCTGAAGCTATCCTGCAACAGAAGCGCAGGGGAGGGATGCTACACTTTGCATTTTTTAACAGAAATCTTAAGAGAAGCATATTAGATAAGCATCTGGGTGAGATTGTTCCCACCCCCAGGTGTGAAAAAGAGTGGTTTAAAGTTTTTATAAAATATTAGAGTATTGAAAGTAATGAATATTAAGAAACCTGTTTTAACTTCATATGGCATTAACTAGATTTCTACTGAGAAGTCGATGAGTAAAAACAAATCTCCAGTGGCTTCCCACTACATATTGGGAAGGAGGGAAGAAGGAGGATAATGCATAAAAGGCACACAGACAGGAAGAGTAGGAAGCCTGTCAATCCTATCTCCTCTGCTCAGCTATACGAAAATTGCTCTGGTATTTGGAAAATTTGCCCAGTGAGGGAATGGGAATACATATGCCTTATTCCTGTTGGGCCTCCAAGCTCTTATACTATGAAGCAACTTCAAACGTACGTGGAATGATCTTTCACTGCTTCTACTGTCCACACTGTGGAAAGGTCAGCACACTGCCAGAGTTCATCACCAGGCACCGGTCAAGAGCTTTTTTAGTTAGGTAAGCTGGCTCAGTAGCTTAAAATATTTACAGGCATGTGCACAAGTCTTCCATAGATATGCAGAAACAAGGAGCTTTTTCAACCTCTCCAGTGTGGACCATCACCAAAGCCATTACAATTAGTGTATTAGGAAATAGATGCCCAAAGAATTTTCTTAAAAATCTTGAGAATCATCCACAAAGCTAAGCTGCGACTCTCCCCACCATCTCTTGCTCCGTACCCCTCTGTGTCATGCTGAACCATATTTTATCCTGGGCTTTAGCTTATCATCACGGCAATAGACACTACGTTTGATAATGTGCCTGCAACTATGAACAGGTACTAATTATATTACAATCCACTTGCATGTCTAAGCCTTTTCAAAGCCAGGACCTTATAGTGTAAGAATCTAAAGGCAGGGGTCAGAGTATTTTTCTACAGCTCTGTGCACATCTATTTCTTCACACAGAAATGTTCAAAGAAATACTCTTGTAATATTACTACTAAATGGAACCACAGACAAAAAAAATCCCTAAGGTCAGCAGAGAAGGCAAGCAAATCTTTACCTCTAATATTCAGAAAATTCTACATATTCCAAACCATTATGTTTTCTAGTTCTTTAATTATTTGACGTGTACAGTATAAAGTTTTAATTAAGGTATTACTCACCTTTCCTAGATTAGTTTCACTAGTTCACAAAAACAACAACAAAAAAAGGTTTTCTTGTGAGGAAAACGCAGAAAATTTATTACTTCTCATTTTCTCAAGTATTTTTTTACTTTAGGTGTATTTTTGAAAAATTTAAGACTTTGATTGGATTTAATATGACATTTGTTTTTTTTTTCCAGACAAACACTTACCCAGCCAAAACATGCCAGCAGGAACAGCATGGGAAAGCACCTTTAAAATGGAGACTCTTTTATTCAATAATGTCACCAGAAGCATGAGGCCTAAAAACATACAGAGCTCTGATCTGAAGACTATAATTGCCAAAGCTGAGAACCAAATGAATGGCCTTTGCTTTTGCTGTATCCAAAACGTCAACGCCAGGAGCACTGCAGAAATAGATAAAACACATCATCTGATACACTGAATACCTTCACTGTTTGTTTTCTGCAGACAAATGCACCTTTTAACGCAGGCTTCTTGTTCCTCTATCTTCACACTTCTTTCCAGCTAATGCTTTCTTGGTCCTCCTAGCACGTCTAGTCCAGTAATTCTCTCTCTCTGAGAGGGGGATGTAATTTGGAATAACGTGCAACGTTCCATCGTTGATGCTTAACTAATTAGGAAAAGGGTAATCACACGAAGCAGGATTTGGGAACTCTTCCTGGATAGTTTATTTAATAGCTTTCCGAACAAGACCAAACTTAAGGGAGTACTGAAAGCTTTTCAGATTAAGACTCATAATTATTATTGCTCAGTATCAGCTGACGAGTTTATTCTTTTGGCTGAGTATATCCTGTATTAATGACAACGGCACCCCATTTCAATTACGGAAAAGAGACTACAGACTACTGCTCAAGAAGAAGGATCTATAAATCCATACGGGTGGTTAGCTGGAAACATATCTCTACAGATGAAGACTTCTCCACTTTTTCACAGTTTAAACCACACGGTAACACTGCCTATATTGTAAATTAGTCACAATCCTAAGAAAAACGCAAGAGAACACAACAATGGATTATAAGTGAAATAGTAAAAGGATACAAAACATGTTTTAGTATCTGGGAAAATGTTCTGGAAAGTTTACTACTATGCAATATTTTCTTGACAATTTAGCGAGTTTTTTTTCTGTTTTGTTTTAATTCTGATTCAAACAGATTCTTAGACCAACCTCATGATTTTAATAGCTGAAAAACTTCCAGTGAAGCATTAAGTGACTAAGCTAATATCTGTCACATGTGATTAATTTTTCCTCTCATCATCTCTGGGGAAAAACTATATGAGTAGGTTAATCTTAGTTTTGACTTGGTATACTTACAGTATGGGGGGGGGTGCTTGTCAAACTGTTTATAGATTTATAGGTTTATAGATTACTCTAGAAAAGGAAAGTGAAAAGGTCGCTGTGGAAGTTTGTTCCAGTCTCATGAGAAAACTGTTTCCTGCACAGACTAGATTTTTTTGAACTACAGGTGTACCCCGTGAGTTTTCAATAGCTAGATATTTTATGCATCACATATATATACTCAAACCGCTAGTTAATCAAATTTATCTGACAAACACTATGTATATTTAGACTCCGTAAAACATACGATTACAGTCATTTAGGCATAGGCTGCAATAAAAGCACAACCATCTAAGTCTTCCAGTCTAGTTATCACATAATCTAGTCATCAAGCATATACATTAATTTTGCCTGGCTGCACTTTTCCCATACGTGTTTACTACAAATTGGAAAATAATTTTGATATTTTAAAATTATTACTATGTGGATACTTACCAAAAGGAAGTGCAAACACATTAGGAAGGGTTCGTGTACAGTAAAACATCAAATGAAACTGAGTAACAGTTATGAGACAGAAGACTGTTGACGCAGTTGCTCCAAACTGCTTTCTAACTTCTTTTTGTAACTTCCATAAAGTGTAAATCACACTGAGCCCCAAAGTTCCTCGGACTATTGGAAGAATAAAAGTGTGATATAAAAGTAATATCAGATTGATTGCTGATGGACAAACACGTTACATACTGTAATGGGAAGATGTTAGACATTTCACAGTGCAACCCACCTTAAAGACCCCTATTAGCTTATCTAATTTAATCCTCCTTTAAACTGATACTTTTGCAGAAAAATCAATGCTTCTATACCCAAATAAAACATTATTTTCTCAAGTGTATGTGCAAGCACACTTGGGAGAGTATTCTCTGAAGATACTTACTTTTCCAACAGTGTTAGATGTTTGTCATCTTACCATAAGCTTTTTCTGCGTTGCTATGTTGGTCCAAAAAGGGGGCTGAAATTACCATGCTGGCAGTGACTGCAGTTGGCAAAATCCCTCATTAAGGAAAAGTATATCAATGTTTTAAACATTGGTCCAAACCCTGAATATCACAACATTAGTGCAACAGTAAAAATACCTCTACTCTGACTTGAAAGTTCTCATACCTATCAGCTGGGAGTAAAACTTGGACATTTGTAATACCGAAAGTACGTATATAGCTGGGCTGGAAAGAGCAGCAATAAAAATTGGTCCAAGGAACGTTCTTGGGACAACTCCAGGAAATTCATGATGGTCATACTGCAAAAAGGAAAAACTAAGTAAGACAGGCAAACCAGAAACAAAGGAAAATGGGATAAATCATACTCCTATTGCCATTCTCTTGTATGAGTTGGATAAATGCAATCTTTAACAGAGTCTTAGAAGAAACACTGTCTTTCCAATTTACCTTATCCAAGTCTAGACGATGGTACACAACATCGTGGATGGCTTGTAGGTTAAAGCTTTCCTCCACTTTTGTAAATGGACAGACAGTTAAATGTACAAAGGCCACGACAATAATCAGCAGCAGCAATGGGCATGACCGCCTACTTGAGCTCCTCTTCTGAGACATCCTGAGCTTGAAATTCACATATATTCTGTTATCAATGGAGATTAAAAGAAAAAGAGAACACATTAGCATCACGGCATAACGTGTATGAACACAAAAGGACAGACTGATTCGTATGCAAAGATAAGACTGTAAAATAAGTGTAAACAAAGAGCAATGAACCAATTTGTATGCAATCAGTGAATGGAGTAGATGGCCAAAAGAATATTCAGATGGTATTTCATGATTTACACTGCCTTCTGAAACAAAGCTTTTCATTTTCACCTAACTCTCCCCAACACTCAAAACCCTGCGACAAGATAGAAGCCACTTAAGAAAATATTTCCATTCGAGTTCTGTACCGCCACCACCGCTGAGAGCACCATCTCATTTACGCCTGCGTTTCATGGGAGTAACGCCTTTGTAATTTGCTCTCACTTTAATCTCCCACTGGATTAATACATTATCTTTAGAGTATACTATCTCTTTTCTCTAGGACTCTGAAATTACTGGGAGAGGAAGTGTGAGGGCGAGAGACGGTTCAGAAAAACAAACAGGTGCTTTGAACTTCCGAGATCCTTAGTTTGCCAGTGGCTAGGTCTGGACTTGGCAGGTAAAGGAAGAAAACCCTCTGGCACCCGTACCATATGTCATTACTGTGTGACTGAGCATAGTCTCAACCCAATCCTCCAGGCTCCAATTTAGAAAGAAAGGCCCTAGTGCTTAGTTTCACAACACTGAGCTGACCCGTTTTTACGGTATTATTTGTGATGTATTTTAGGTGATGTCAAGGGTACATAAAGCATCCATATTTTAACAGTTATACAGCTCATCCTTTTTAATTTCACATTATGAGCCAGTAAGGAGAACATCCTTTTATGTGAACACTTCTAGCAAAACTGTGGTAATCTATTTCATGTTCTTTTAATTTGAGTTTCCTACTTATCTTGTATTAAACTGTAAAGTTAGCAAAGAGATTTTGGTTATTGTTACGTTTGTTCTGTTCTCACAGAAACAAAACGGTAAGAATAGCACCTTTACGGTACAACTGAGATTTTTGGCTAGAGATGTTTTCTCCTGTGTTCTGGTCTAACTATGTCCATTAAACAGATGCAAGACAGTTGGCAGATTTATCAGGATCACTTAGCAACTGCTTCCTAGAGTTGCCTTTTCCTTAATGGATATATTTGTCCCACTCATTATTAAAAATAAAACAGATAAGGAATGAGCTAAATGTTATTTTCACAGCTAACACAAATAAACCCAGAAATGTGTGTGCACTCACTGCAGATTGCACGTCTGCACAGTATACTATATATTAACACTGTTCACACGTCTTTATCTCATAAATGCTGCTGTTACAGATTGTAACTGAAGCTTTAATCCTGGGCTCTAAGTCAGAGAATTCTGTGGTGGCTCTTCATGATTTTTGGCTTGTTTTGCAGCATTAAGAGCCTAAATAAATACCACATCCCCAGGAAGTGGGAAGAAGTCTTTTTAAACTGTGCCTACTATTACTTCTTTATGAGGGAAAATAAAAATGGGTTACGCTACAACAGAATCCTTTTTCCATAGCAGTAGTAAAAGAGGTCTTAGACTGCCATCAGCGCAACTCTGAGAAGTGTTTGGCGTGAATCAAGTCTCTGCACAGTACAATTTATCTTGTACAAAATCTTGCCTCTAGAAAGCTCTCTTACTGAACTCTTCCAAAAAAATACAGATGCATCTTACATTTCTGGCCAAATTCGCCTGAGAGAAAAATGGACACTGAAGAATAAGCCTACGTGAGGTCACAGAGCCATCCAAATAGCCTGAGTTTCATATGAAATAGTACGTAGAACACCAATAGGTCAAATACGCCTCACTTAGAAGCCTCAGCTTCCCAAAATTTCAAGTATTTTAGGAACTTTGCAGACGGACCTGAGTCCCAAAAGCTATTTTCCCCCTTCCTATCGTATTAGCTATCTAATAAAATGGTATTACCTCCCCCTTTGAAACACTGCATTGATTATATGCTGACCAGTCTACAACATAGCCTATTCCTGACATCTTTAATTGATTACCGCATATACAACCAAACCCCAGTTTTCTAAATTTTCTGAATGACAGGGAACGTACATATCCCATACATGGTTTAATCATAAGGATTTTTACCTTGTTGACTTTGATCCTACTACATGCCTAAAGAAAATAAGCTTGCCAGCAAAATCATATACTTTGAGGATAATTATACGTATTATACATACTGAAATTCCCTGAAGGGAAACACTTTAGAACATTAAAAGACAAAGCACAAAGACAACACCTAGGCTTCTGAGATAAAGATTATAAATTTAGAAATCTTGTCAAGTTTTAGAATAACTGGCTTAGTCAAAAACTGATGTTGACAAACTTCAAAATTCAAGTGAAATTTTTCAAGATAGTCAGGTAGACATCGAATTTGAACTTTAAAAAATTTTTAGCACATAAAGGCAAAATATTTGCAACTAGATCTTACAGTTTTCTTAAAAAAAACCTCTCAAGAAACAGTCAAATAGATTGAAATACTTTTAACAAGTGAAAAATAATGAAGGTGAGGGAGCTATGAGAATTTTATTCATCATTAACATTCTGACCACCTTAGAAGAAACTTCCTCAGGCTCTTGCAATACTGCCACGTTTATTCCCTGTCAGATGTCTACCTTGACATGGAATCACAGGAAAGGAAGGAGAGATTTGCAAAACAAAAACAAAGTCTGGGACAGTACCAGGTATAAAGGTACTTGGAAGCTATGTAGAAAATACCATTCTTGGAATTAGAGCAGGGAAACACAGAACATTCTTAAGTCAAAAAACACATACGTAGAAAGCTTAACTGGACTGCTACCATACCCTAAGGAGACCACCAAATCTATCCACGAAGCATGTGTCTGATCTCCCTCTAGTGGCCAGCTCCCATGAAGGATGAGAACCGACCTGTCACCAGCTGTCTCACCTAGAGAGAGTGGGCTGTGCTGCCTGCAGCCAAGCAGACACATGATAATACTTCCTTTTGTTCTCTTTCCCTCCGTGAAGCCAAAATAAGTGTTATCCACATTTCTGTAAAAAAGTTGAAGCTACCAAGTTATTGCATGCTATCAGTCCTCACTCTAAACAGAGGATATAAAAAAGCCCTGACGGCTATTTTGTTGCTGCTGATTACTGTGAACGATTCATACATGTTAATAACTAGATTGCATGAGTTAAGGTGACATTATTCCGATTCTACAGGTGTGAAACTGAGTCAAACAAATGATAGCTGATGACTAACTTGAGACTGCAAAAGCCAGTTTTTAGAAGTATACAGGTTTCCATACATCAGTATAGACTCAGAGCAGATTCAAAATTACTTCTCTTTAAGTTACTATTATTAAGCTTTGGGCTATTTGAAACTGACTATCGAGAAAAGAAGGAACACAAGAGTCACAATCACTTTTGAAGAATTTGGCCTAAGTATCTTCTCTGACATTGTACAGGACCTCTGCGGTAGAGGCAGGTATAGCATCCAGTTCCCCAAGGTAGCATTCAACCACCTTAACGAAGAGATTATTCTTTTTCTCTTCGCAGTTCCCTGCTTCCATCGCTCTACAACATTAATTTATGCTTGGGCCATGCTATGTGACAGAAGCCAGAAAAAAACTTTAAAAAAATCTGGTGATAATAATTAATGACTGTACTACTCTATAAAAATTATAAAATAAGCACACCATCTCTCATTTACGCTAGTTTTACAAGTATTTCAAAGTATTTTCAGCATTGTTTTAAGTGTTTTTAAACAAGTAAGTCTAAGCAAGTTTGCAATTCAGGTACACTACACTTTATTTGCACCACGTTTTGACAATACGTTATCGGAAACCTCCCTTAAGCCAGAACCGTTATGAACGATTTTCTTCAAGTCCGGGCTGCACAAACTGAGACTAAGTACCAAACGGCGAGCTTTCTAGAGCTGAGTATTTCTTCAGCTGGACGATTAAGAGAAAAGAGCGCAACAGGGAGCAGAAAAATCACGGGGGAAAGAAAACCCCTAAGCCTCGCCCATCCCCCGGCGCACACTCGCACCCGTGTTCGTGGCGGCACCGCCCCTCGCGGGACGCCCGCTGGGCGCGGGGCTTCGCCGGCCCGGCCCGGCCCGGCCCGCCTTTGCGGGCAGCGCGCCGGAGCAGGCGGTCACACAGCGCTGCCCGTCCGCGCGCATCGCCGGCCGTTAGCGCTCGCCGCCCCACCCGCCGCCGCCCTGCACTCACCGGCCGGGCGCCCACGTGGCCGCCCCACAGAGGGAGCCGCCGGCGGCACGCGACGCGGCACGGAAAGGAGGAGAGAGTAAGGCTGGAAGAGGGGGAAGGCCGTACCCACGTGACCAAACCTCCAGCTAACCACGCTAGGTGAGGGCAGAGCGCGCCCTCAGCAGTGGAGAGGCTCTGAGCTGGCTCCCGGCTGCCAAATAGAAATGGCGGCCAGCTCTGAGGCCGCTAAGGCGCTACCGGCTACCCACACTGACAATGGCGGCGGAACGCCAGGCGAACCAGCATTACTCCCGCTACCTGTTCCTCCTCAGCGCACGCGGGAGGCTCCAATTGGTCCGGAGCGTGGCGGGCGCTGATTGGACCACGTTCCTTCTCTCCGGCAGCTCCACCAATAAGCGCCGGAAATTGGAGCGTGCGTGAGGCTGACGCGGAAATCTGAATGAAGCTCGCGGGCCGGCGCCTGGCTGGTTGCTACGGGGGCCGGGGCGGGGCGAAGCTGGGGTAACGCGCTGCTTGTGCGGCCGGTGCCGCCGTTGCTGAGGCCGGCTCGGCTCGGCTCGGCTCGGCGCCGCGACCTGGTGCCTGGGCCGGGGGCGGCCCTACTGCTTCTCCCGAGGGCTCTCCCTCCCCTTCCCCTCGCTATGCGGCGCTGCCCCGCGCCTCGCCCCGGCCGGGCGCCGCTGGCCGCGTTGCTGGCGCTGTGCGCCGCCCTGCTGCTGCTGCTGCCGCCGCCCGCCCTGGGCGCCGGCGAGCGCCGCCGCCTGGCGTGCTCCACCTGCCGGGGCATCGTGGACAGGTTCAACCAGGTGGGCGCCGCGGCCGGGAGGGTCCCGCGGAGGGCGCGGTGGCCTCGGTGGGGGCGGGGGGCGCCGGGCTCGCCGGCCGGGGACCGGCTGCGGGGCGCCGCCGGCCCTGAGCGGGACGTCGGAGGCGGCGGCTGCGCAGGCCGCTCCGCGCCTGAGGGGGAGCCCCGCGGGCGGCCGCGGCCGGTCTCCGGGCCGGTGCGGGCTCACTGCCGCCCGCATCCCCCCGCAGCAGCTCGTGTGGCCTCGGCGAGCACCGTGGAGTGGCTAGCAAGCTGCTCGGGCACCGCCTGGTGTGACGGGGCCTGGGTCTGGGTCTGCCAAGAACCGAGGGATTTGTTGCCGTCGTGCCCCCTCATACGGCCGCGCAGCTCGCATGGCGTAGCCGGTAAAGGCCCTCGGTCACGCTCTGGATCCCTCTGGTTGCATAGCCCTTTACGTGGCAGGTCATTCACCTGAAGTCAGTTCAGTATGTGGTAGCCTTTTTCTTTCACCTTAAGTAACAATTTTAGTCCTTGAAGTAGTCGATAGCCTAGTGAACTCCTTACACTCTGCCAACAAAGTCTGTGCTGTCAATTTAATGCAGAAAGAACTTGCTATCTTTGTTCTAGCCTGTAGATTTTGTGTGACTTGTTAATGGTAAAGCATCATCCCCTAGAAAGTGTGTGTAGTGTTACTTGTAACAGTGAGGCAGAGTAAATGCAACATATGCAACAAGGGCGCCTCTGCAGCCACAGAGGTCACACATACTTAATAGTCTTTGTATTTATCTTCAGTGTTGTCAATTTAGTTTTTGAGATTTTCACAAAGTATGATTTGACTGTAACTCGGGGAAGTTTAGCCGAGTTGTCCTGTTGTGATTTAGTTAAGTTGACCCGTTACATGGTTAACAGTGAAGATTGGCCGAAGTAGTACCAAATAAGAATGATGTAGAAGTGCAGTTCAACTCAATTGTAAATTTTTTGAGAAAAAGATATAAGCTTTGACACCTGTATGTTTTTTTATGTAAATGCAGACTCTCATGAAGTCTTTTTTCATTATTATGAAAAATGAGGCATGGTGTAATGCTATAACTGATCTTTTCTCACTTCTCATGTTATCAGTTGCCTTTTTTTTTTTTTTCTTAACATAGCAATTTGATTACCATCACAGACTTACTGAAGTTTCTGTAAGGCACCCTTCACAATTTTTGTTCAACTACTTACTACTGCACTTAGTTTTGGTTAGAAATAACACTGTGTTCTGCTTGGATTCTTTTGGTACTTTCATTTGTCAGGGATTAGCAGATACAGCAAAGAAGAATTTTGGTGGTGGAAACACTGCTTGGGAAGAGAAGACCCTATCAAAGTATGAATCGAGGTAAGCTGCCTCAGTGCTTTTGGTTCAGCTACGCTTATTGTTCACTATGTGTAATTTTACAGCACAGTCCATCTGAAACTTAAAAATTCAGCATGCCAGTTAAGGGTTCATGTATCGGAATCCTAAATTCCTACTAAAATATAGCAGGTTACACTGTATTTGCAATTTAGAGTGAAGACTGAAGTTACTTGTTAACTTTTATTGCTATCAGAAATGAATGAGATCGTTAATGTTATCATTGGTCATAATAGAGATTTTTTTTCTATTTAAGGCCATTTAAGTCTCAAAATAATGATATTTAGAGTATAACTAAGTAATTGTCGTGGAAGCTTTGGATTTAGTCTTGGAGTACTGCCATACTTGTTGTTTTAGAGTTAGCAACTGCTCCCTATAATCTGCACTCCTTCAGTGTCGAACAGGTAACTAGAAGAAGCGCAGACTGCTGTAGTCTTTGGCATATATGTTTAATTAGTAAGCAAAGTGATCTGATACTCTCTTACGAGTTTCAAATTCAGTTTTTAGTCTTAGTGTGATCACTGAGATGCAAGTATGGGATTTTCAGACCTCAGTTAATGAAGCTTCATGGGCCTATATTGCTAATACCTGAAATTTACTGTTGAACCTGGTAAAATACTGCACTTGAAATTTGCTGGACTGATTAAAAATCTAATAACGTATAATCTGTTTCTTATTATGTTTGCAGATAAGCTACTGGTTCAGAAAACACCATAAACTGATAAAGTAGTCTAGGCGTGAAGTTAGCTTCTCTTATAATATATCTAGAATGTCATAGACTATTTTAAAATTAAACTTATGACTTCCCCTCCCCCACTCTTAGTGAAATCCGTCTAGTAGAGATCATAGAGAATCTGTGTGACAGCAGCAACTTTGAATGTAACAACATGGTAGAAGAGCATGAAGAACATATAGAGAGATGGTGGTTCAAACTGTAAGTAACAGTTTTCTTGTGGAGACCTGTGTGTGGACAAATATCTAAGAGAATGCACCACATACTAGTTGTAGCATAAGGCTAGAAAGTATATAATTAGAAGTTCACTTTGTTCCCTTTACAGTTGTGGAGTACAGATGGGTGTGCAAATTTGAAGAATTATGAGCTTATTTGTACTGCACTCTCCAAATTAAATTTCCATGAATGAAAGTAGTGTCCAGCTATACAACAGGAGGAAGTGGGAAGAGCAGCTCAATATATTTTAGATGAAAAAGAAAGCTTACTGGAGTATTCTGTTTACTAGAAATGATGAATACTTGTTCTTCTTTTCAAAGATTATGTAATCAATGAATGAGGGCTTTTTTTTTTTTTTTTACCTTGAGTGGATAATATGCTAGACCAAGATTTTTACAGTCCCCAGGCTGTTTTTTTCCCTATATACAATAGGAATGTTTGATTCTGTCAGCCAGGCAATGATATGGAATGGCTTATATTGGGGATCCCACAATGCAGTTTGGGGATCTGAAAATTTGCATTGGAGAGGGGCTCATCTACTGCCTTTTTCCTTCTCTGTCCCATATAGAGCTGGATTGGCTAATTCTTTGTTATGCTTCAAGAGTTGCCATTGGACACTTAAGACTAGAAGTTAGCCTGAATCCAGCAGTAGTACCCAATGGCAACTCTTGCACTTAAAGTTGCAATTAAAATTCCCTTATTTTCATTTCCTGAAGTGTTGCACCGAAGCATCCAATCTTACCTCTCATACGCTGTCTCCTACTGCCTCTACAGTTACCAGTGGGTTATTGAAACAAACTAACAGTGGAAAACTTTAGATTTCATTACTTTGATCCTATTTTTCTCTTTTCCTTTGCCTTTAAACTGTAGGGGGACTTTGTTTCTTGTATCTTTTTTTCCACCCTGAAACATTGTGTTGTCCTGATAATTTAAAAAAAAAAAAAAAAAAAAAAACCTAGATACACTTATAAAAGTCTTGGAGTTAGATCTCTTGAGGATGGTAGCAGTTGCCCCTGTCTGCCTTCCCGTCTGTCCCATGATTTCCACTATAAATGAGCTTTTTATGTACCACTATAAAATATAATTAGTGTGAGCATGGCGTTGTAGCATGTAAATTTCTTTTCTTGACTCCAGATCGTGTTTATTCTGAGTGTTCCTTACTTCCTTAGATTGCCAGCGCTGCCAGTCAGCCAGAATTCAGTAGGATAAACTGCCATTATACCAATTCATCCCTGGATAAGGATTTTTGCTAATCCATTTGGTCCTTAATGACTGCCTCATAGCTTATTTTGTTACCTGACTGTACAGGAAATGAGGGCACGTTAACATGCAAATTGCGCAAAGATGAGATACACAATCTAGAGTAAAATCTAACTCGCTTTCCTGAAGCTTTCTTAACTTTGTAGAACTGAAAGAAATTGGCCTTGAACTAGAGAATTTGACCAAATAGATCTAAAATGTCAGCAAAACCATTCATAAAATGTGTTTATCAATAGTGTATTTTTGGAAAATTTGCCTATTTGATAGACCTTTGAGTGAGACGATTGATTGAGTGCAAGGAGAGAGGGCAATGTTACTACTAAAAATGTGTGTGGTTTTTTTTTTTTTTTTTTTAGTAATTTCCAAAGACAGTTTACCGTAGGTACCTTAGATATCCCTCTCCCCCTGGCCAAGTTTTTATGTTCTGAGTGATAGTCTACTTGAATTCAATTTTCAGGACCTGAACCTTGGAGTTCAGTACAGTCAGATGTAATTGTCTAAAAAGAGAAGCTTGAAAAGAAAGTACCTATCATGGGAGATGCTGAGGACTTAACTACTGTCAGACGCTACCAATGTTCTAAACCTTCAGTAGAGCTTTCCTTTTATTAAAAGTTACTGGGATTTCGCTCTATATTTACACCATGAGACTTTAGCCCTCGGAATTATCATTCAGAACTGTAGTCTTCCTGCTTGCTTACAAAATAATACTTACTGATGTTACTGTTAATTTGGGGCGTGCTCTTGTTTTACAGAGTAGCACGTAACTTTTAATTTCTTAGTATTAATAAATCCTTCTGAAATATTACTTGACTCATATTTTAAAAAGAGGAGGAATTTTAACGTACGTCCTGTTAAGAAGTGAGATCTACAGTAACTTGAACAAGCGTTAATACCTGTCCTGGGTTCTCTTCTACATTCTTGAGAAGGAAGTAATCTTTAAAGATAAAGAGATACAGTCCTCTTTTTAAAGAGCAGGACATGAATAAGACCATTTAAACTGAAGAGGTTTTACTGGTAACTTATATCACATCTTCTGTTTAAATACAAGCTATAAAATATGAGTAGAGTCTGATAATAGCGTTATGATTTAAAAGGTACATTTTAAAAAACAACTTGAGTTGGAGGACTTTGATAAACTGCTTCCTGAAATAACATTTTTTTCTTGCTTTCAGAAAAGAAAATATTGCAGAGGTGTCTAGTCTTCTGTCACGTGCAATAAATATCTTGCATGATTCTTAAATGACTCTTACTCTTCTGAAGACTGTTTTGGTTTGCATTGTGCAAGTTCAGTTGTGTGAGGAGGCTGTCAAAGAATATTCGTTCTTTTTATTGATAAATGAATGTCTTCTGTATACAGAAAGAAGAAGTATCCTGATTTGTTTAAGTGGTTTTGCATAGAAACAATAGAAGTTTGTTGCCCTGCTGGAACATATGGACCAGATTGCCTTGGTAATTTTTTTTAATGAAAAAAGTGTGCTTTTTTACCTATCCTTTTTTACCTGTCCTCAAATGAACTGGTACAACACTTTGCTTGAGACAGCAACTGCTGTGTGGTAATCACTTGCCTGCTGCCTTGTGAGCATCCTGCCTGAAAAAAGTCTTCCAGGAATGAAGTAATGCACAAAGCTAGTAAGTGTACTTGTATGTGCAGGGTCTGTGTGATCTGGTGGTGTTCACATCCCTACCTGAACCACGCTTAAAGGGTCTCAGACATCTGGCGATTAGGTGGCCTTTCTGAAGCTACTGGTTTCAAGAATGAAGTGGCAAAAACACTGTTGGGGTTAAATGAACAAATTCACAGCTGATGAGTAGGTAAACAAGGAATGGGAGAAATAGATCTTACTTTTCTCCAACTGCCTCCCACCTATGAATAGAAAGTGATAAAGGAGGCATTTCAGTCACAGAAGCTTGTATAACTTACACATTCGTAAAGCTTTGCAACCTGTTAGAGAGCAGCTTTGGCCTCTTATATTTGCAGTTGTCAAAAGTGAAGTGCTAATTCCTGACACTGATCTAAACAATCACTAGTAGCTTTTGCAACTGCTGTATGAGCGTTCTCAGAAATCCAGAATAAATAAAGATACCAGCTTTAGTCGGAAAGCTAGGAAAATAGATAAAATCCTAAGCGGAGATCTTTACCCAAGATGAAGTTTATAACTTGACTTTGCTGAAGATTGTTTTGAGTTGTTCTTATGTTAGTGAGAATTCCTTGTTCCATGTGTTTTGCTTGCTGTCAAGGGGAAAAGATTCTGGAAAATCTATCCTGTTTTAGTGTGACTTTTTTTTACATTTTACTATTTCTGTGAAGTAAGGGACTTCAGGTGATTGTGGCTGAGAATAGGAAGCTACTTCCTTTAACATCTGATCTTAAAATATTTTTGATCCTTTTTAGCTTGTCGTGGTGGATCAGAAAGACCTTGTCATGGAAACGGCCACTGCGATGGTGATGGTACCCGAGGTGGTGATGGCTCATGTAGTTGCAGCAAGGAATATACTGGAGATTTTTGTTTGGACTGTTCTAATGGTTACTACAGTACCTTGAAAAATGAGACACATTCTGTTTGTACAGGTAACAAACTCTTTGTAATGTGCTTAGATCTTTGTCTTCAGTCTTCACTTTTTCCTAAACAAAAATAGGAACACTTATAAATGGACAAAAAATAGTTACAGGAAAATGGTCTTTAACTACTCGGCTTTAACCGTAAAGGACGTATCAATTGGTCATTGTTGTGGAATACCGAAGACTCGGTAAGTCACCTTTTCAGACTCCCCTTGACTTTTGTGAAGAAGCAGAATGTCATCTATTTCATGGGAGGGTGAGGGGAGTGGGGAGAAAAGACTAATTTTTTTTAGACAAAGTGTTGTGAGGAAAATCTTGAGCTGAAGTTGATCAGGAGCTAGTGGAGTATTTTTAAAGCCATTTCTTTCCTCATGTCTCAGATATGCTTAATTGGAATAAATGGACATGAAAACAGCTGATCTGTAATGTAAACTACATAGATTCCAGTTAAGTACATGTAAGTTTCATTAAGTAAATGTAAGTTTCACCAGATGTTAGGAATGAATTTTACCTTTTTGGGGGCGGGAGTGGGATTGAGCTACACTATTTTTTATGTGTTTTTTACATGTTGAATAATAATAATTGGTTAAAACCATATACAACATTATCTACATTGGGGTTTTTTATCCTACTGCGTGATAATTCTTATGCACGCACATGCGTGCACGCTACACACATGCATGCATTTGCATTACAACAAAAAGCTTATCCAGTCAGCTGGATTTCTGGTATGCTTCTGTGTGTCTTTAGTATCACTTCACACATTACTTCATTTGCAACTAGCTATAAGACCAATCTGATGATTCATTAGGTAATAGCGCTGAGTCTGGTGTTCATAAACTATTGTTCCAACACTATGCAGTTGGAGTGAAGTTTACTTTCTCGAGATTTCTTCTCTCCAAATATTTCAGAACTGGAACTGCCACATCTAGTGAGTAGAATTTCAAGGCACTCAGTTGTAAGTGGTGCACACCTCTGTAATTGCCAGGTTTGACTTCATCGCTGCAAACACCTTCCTGAGAAAAAGCTTACTGTATGTTTTTTGACTTGGATGGCTGGCTTTGGTAGGATGAAGCTGCAGTTCTGTAAATTATATTGCCATAAAGTTGAGATATAATCTTGTGAATGAGAGGGCCAAGCTGGTAAAGTGCGATAGTTTCTAGTGAATCCTTAATAACATTCTTTGAGAATTTGTAGATGTAAACTTGTTTTGGACCTCTCCACGTAGGCCTTCATAGTCTTCTCTTTTCTCAGCCTGCCATGCTGCCTGTGAAACTTGTACCGGATCAAGTAATAAGGACTGCCAAGACTGTAAAGAAGGCTGGGTCAAAAATGAAGAAGCAGCTTGTGTAGGTGAGTAATTCTTGCTAGACTTCAAACAGGATTTGCAACAGCAGTGGCTAATAAGATTAGATTGCATCAAGTTTTACAGTACTTAGTGTTCTGTCAGTTTAGACTTCTGCAATTTGTAGGGGTATTTTTGTTTGTTTGTTTTTCTTCTCCTCACTACTTTCACACTGCAGTGAAATATGGACCAAACGTTATGTCCTCACCCCAGTCATCTGGTGATTATAGTTGCCTTCATCAAACTGTTCACTTACGTTTTTAGTTCAGTCGACTACAGATAATAGTAAGTGAGGTGCTTCTTTTAAGAGATAATGTTTGTTTATTTGAATGCTAAACAGTGCCCAACTTTTTTTTTTCTCCTGCTTTTCCAACTACTGGAAGACTCTTACCTATTAACTTAAATATTTTTTGGTAGTTACACAATTATTTTTATTATTATATGTTTATAAATGTTCAGCCCTGATAGGGTTCAAACATCTCATTAAAAGCCGGCCATACTAACTCTTCTAATTATTGAGGAGAAATTATACCAGGAGAGATCAAACTCATCACTTCAATTCATCTGGCTATCTATTTCTAGATTAGCATTTGTATCAGTTTGAGATGATATGTTTGGAACATTTAAGGGAAAACCCTAATACTAAAAATATTCCCAATGCAGGATTGCACAACGGGGGAAGAGTAAGACATTGCAGTCATAAACTCTTTAACAAGTAGATGACGTATTCTATAGCACTGTTAAATTGGTCAAATTAAATCACTAAGAAATACTTTAATGTAACATCTAGAAACAGTATCCTAAAAGTTGTGTGAACATGACTTCTTTTGAAAAATACTAATGAGAAAAAGATTTGAATTACAGCTACTGTGATACCTGCTTAGACAACTGTAGAACACTAAGGTTTTTAAGATGCTCCAGTATTCTGTCGTCTGTACAGCTGTTTTTCAAAATAATCACTGCAACTGATCAAGTACAAGTTAAATTAAAGAATTAGTAGGAATGATGTCAACAGCAACAAGATGAGATGGACAGCAAGGATGACTGAAATAGCCTTTCTTTCTCTGAATTTTTTAGTTGTGAGTACTGTTGTACCCTTTCCTCGATTTCACCAGACTAGCATGTTTTAGCTACCTAGGTAGAACTGGTTTTCAGCTTGACTTATCCTAATCAAAACTTTGCTTTCTCCAGTTTGGCCTTTGAATAGGAAACTAAACCGTGTGTGTGCACGCGCGTGTGCATGTGTGGATTTTTTTTTTTAATACTTTAAAAGTTCCATAGCTTAGTAATGTAGGAGTAGCAAAAGCAAAAGTGTTGCAAAACAGTAGCCTGCCTGCTTATTTTTTTTGCTATTTGCGTAAAAAGTATAAAGAACCCATGCAAAATACTGACTTCAAGATGACAAGGATGACAGGTATTCTGGAAGTTTTCATTTATTTAACTTAAACATACCAGAAATTCAAGAAATTGTTTTTGTCATCTCCAAGCAGCTTCTGGGGATCAAAATTTTGTTTTGTTAGTGCAAGTTCAAGCTGGATAAATCAGTATATAAGCTACTAAGTTACTTTTATGTCCAGGATATCACATATCTGATCCTAAACTCATTGTAATGATTACTTTGAATGCAGTGCGAGTTTACAGCTTTTGTGAGACAGTTCTTACAGGATCTTGAAGCATAGCATTGAAAGATTAATCCAGCTACTTAGCCATGACCACGATTTTAGGTAACTTGTCAATTCTTCTATTTCAGATATAGATGAGTGTGCTGCTTCTCCTTGCAAAGATGATCAGTATTGTTTGAATACGGATGGATCCTTCTCATGCAAAGGTTTTTCTAATCTTCTTGTTCTCTTCCTAGAATACAATTCTAAAAGATAAAATAGACAATACTTTCACTTTACTCAACTAAAGACATTTTTTTGAAAAATATTTGTATTCACGAAATACCTCAAGTATTAATTGGAAACAGAGTTTGAGACGTTGTAGTGATACTTAAATCATTTCTCGTCACTCTTTTGTTTGACAGAACAACACTGTTTTGGGGGTTCTTGGTTAATTTTCCTCTTTCTTGGAAAGAGCCTTTTCAGTATAATCTAGTCTTTCTGTCATGCTACATGATTTTGAAGACTGTAAACGTATCTGTTAGTTCACTAACAGATAAACTTCTTAGCCTGTAAGTTTCAAAGGAGACTTATTCCTCTTGAAAAGAAGGAATAGATTAAGAAAGAAAAAGGTTAGTCTTTTCTTATGCTTTTTAAATTTTTAACTTGAGATAACACTAGAGAAGCGCCTGAGACTAGGCAACTAGTATAATGCTGTCTGATCCTGATTGGGTGTGGGGAGTGTGAGGCTTTAGGCCTATAGTAGCTTAAGGAAGGTGAAAAGTTTTCTGGTTATTTCTTTTGTGGGTAAGCTGACTGGCTTTAAGGATGATACTTTTTTTAACCCGTATTTATTTAAATTTTTTTGCTTAAATTATTCTGTCTTTAGCGTGTGATGCTAGCTGTGTAGGTTGCACAGGGGAAGGTTCTGACAAGTGTGAGACCTGTGCATCTGGATACATAAAGCAAGACGAAAAGTGTACAGGTTGGTGGATTTAACAGTATATTGTAGAATACCATTTAACACTTACACAGCCAAGTTGAGGAACTGTTAAGCACTTTCATGTTGTTCTGCTTTAGTTTTCGAGCCTATGGAAATACCACAACAGCTGATTTCAAAAAAAAAAAAAAAAAAAAAGATTATTAGCAATAAAAAAATCTATTGGCATTCTTTGTTGTTAAGTTGATGTGCATGACTAGGCTTAAAAGTGAAACATGCTTACAAAAAAAGCGAAGTATTTTATAGCTGATTCGGGAAACAAATATATGGGTCTCTTGTCAGTTATTTCTCATTTCTGTAGAAGTGAGAGTCTGTATCCAGTTCTGCAACAGGAGGAAAGTGTTTCAGTAGAGACTTTTGTGTTTCTGCTAATTCATAAATGTCCAAAGTCAGATGATACTTATTTCAGTGTTATAATTCACTATTAATAGTAGTAAAAGGAATGAAAATGGAGTTTCCCTGCAGGAGGAGAAGAGAAAGTACTGAGGATAAGTACCTGTTAACTGATTGTGACAGTGCAATATTTACAGGTTCCTTTCCCTTTACTTGTACCTCGAGGACATCAAAAGAATATCACCATGGGAAATCTTTGGTAGTTTGAGAGGAATGAAATCACCTAATTCATTTTCTCACATCGAGCCTACAAAAAATACAAAACAATACTGTCTGAATAAGTTTGAAACTCAGTCTGAAGCAGGATTATAATAGCATATTATTGTAACAGAAGTTAAACCTGTTGCAGCATCATTCTACTCCTCCGTGTTTCTATTAGGCAATTAACTGCTGTGCTGGAAATGCTTGGAGACAGCCTGTGTGATTGGATAGAACTTTGTTTATATGACTGAGCACAAGTAACAAAATAACAGTGGAATCTTCCTTTCTCTGTCCTATCTCTAGATATAGATGAATGTAACCTTCCAGAAAAGGTATGCATTAAAGAGAATGAAGACTGTGTTAATACTAAAGGTAGTTACAAGTGTGTATGTTCAGAAGGGTTTGAAGAGAAGGATGGAACATGTGTTCAAGTTGTAAAAACAGGCAAGTGGCTTTTGTAACTTCAGATTTTCTCAAGTCTTTTATATCTACAACCTAGAAGCGTATTTCTCTTTAAAGATTTAAGTCATCATCTGTAATATATATATTACAAGCAGCATGTATAACTTATCATCTTCCTACAGATGCAGTGTGAACTGGTTTGTGGTGGAGGCCACATCTGGCATACCTATTTTCTTGTTCAAACAATGCATTTTGTCCTGTTGTGTTAATTTATTTGCTTGATTTTGAGATTGCGTTTGAAAGTCACTAAATGTCTGGCTTCATTAAATAGATAAAGTGAGCTAGCAGATTGTTGCTATTATAAGAAGGAGGTCTTCCTCCTTGTCATGCCTTTTCCTTTATTATAATTACTGATGGGCTTGTCTGGTTGCATGACAAGCTGATTCAAGTTACTGAAATTTCAGAAAACTAAGCAGAGTGTTTTTTTGCTGAAGGAGTGAGCTGAATTCATCTTGTGATTACACAAGTGCCAGAGTTGGTGCGAAAGTAGATGGTAAGAAGGAGAAACAAGATAACATATATCTTGTAGCTGTAGGGAGCTGTTTATTTTGACTGCATCATGAACTGTACCTTTAGTCAAGAAATTCAAATATGATGTTAAACTTTATCATTTGAACTCTACTCTTCAATGTATGAAACATGCAGAATTGTGTTCAATATTGTTTCATTACTCTAACTAGTGTATGTGGTGTGTGTGGGTGTGTTCTTTTTTCTTTTTTTTTCTTTTTGCTTTTTACAATTCCAAAGCAAAAGATAGGATTGGTTTTGCAAAAAGGACTGTTAGGATAGATGCAAGGCAGACTCAGTATTATGACTTTTTTTTTCTAGTTCTTAGCTTATTTATTTTTCCTTAAACTCTAGTCTGCTTGTTCATTTCGCTATAATAGGTTGTAATGATCTGTGCAGTATTGCTCTGTAAGGTCATTCAGTTCAGAGCTTTACTCTCTGTTCTTATTCCTTTAGAAATATAGTTACATTGGTTTTCCTGTGCAGGTACTCAGGAGTTTAGTTATGTGTTTTGTTTTGCTTTTGTGTTTTCCCATTATGTAGCCTGCCATTTTATAAGAATAAAATAAAAATGAACTATTTACAACCTGACTTAACTCTTTTCCTAGATTAATGTTATTACCAGCATAATGAAATTGTTCTGCTGCTTAAAGGCTGTTTTTTGCATCTGCACTGAGCAGTTTGCATTGGATAAGATAATTCTGAGTGAACCTTGCCTATAGTGTTCAAAAACTAAACTTATAGTGTTCCTAAACTTTTAGTGGGGAGAGCAGAAACTTCATTGTAAATAGGTGAAAACAAAGGCTTAGAATAGAAATAGCAATGCTGCTTTTATTTTCCACTGCCAGTATTATATCAGCTTATTTGAAATGTCTTGTTTGCATCCAATACAGATTTTATAAGTTAGACCAGAAGACTACTGCAAGTAGTTCATCTGTATGGCTTTATTGCTTGCCTGGTCCTGATAAATATCCTGATTTGGGCTTTTAAAATTCCTAAAGTCAAAAATATATGGTGTAATTAATATACATGTTCTTATTTGTATTCTAATTATGATACTTAATTCCACAGGAGAGGAAAAAGAGACTGTAGCAACTGAGCCTTCACCTGGTGGACATGATGACTTATGATCTACAATCAGAATCAAAGACATTCCTATGTAAACTTTTAAATTATTGGACTAAGGCTCTGCTAGCTGACGTACTGTGGAAATGATATAAAATACGCAGGTTGCCATTAGGGTTTTTTTAATGGTGACAAGCTGCTCTTTAAGCTGCATTTCTTTATTCTTAAATACCACTTTTTTATACGGTTGTTTAAAAACAACACTCTAGATGGGTAAGTATAAAATTTGAATTAAAGCAATGTACCCAGCAATTGTACACAAGTTGCGGATTTCTCCTTGTAGTGCCTACTGGAAACTGTCATATTCTTGGAAGGACTTATGTTGCACTTCATAATTTCAGGAATAAATTGAACTAAAGTTTGGTGTTTCTTGACATGAGAAGTATTTCTATATCTGAAATACCTTTTAGAAGTTGTCAAAGGGAATCTCTTTGGGGGAAAAGTGCTGTTCCCTTAAATGAAATGGAATGCCTAATACTGCATTCAATAAAAGTTTATTTTGTTTGAATATGTCTTTTTTTTTTAAGATATTAATACCTTCCTTTGTTACTATGTCTGTTTTTCATTTGGGCAGGGAGTGCTCTCTGGAATTGATGAATAGATGATTTTCACTAGAATCTGCTGCTACATACAGGTTCCTCTCCTTTTTTTTTTTTTTTTCCTTCCACAGAGCAAGCATAGTACAGTCAGCTTGTCTCTCTTGTTACCCCTTATCCTGTCTAGGAGGCAAAGCTAATAAGCCTGTCATGTACAATGCTTTCTACATGTCTCTAAGCTTAACGGCAAACTTAGGAGCTGAAATTGGTTGGTGTGTTCTGCAGGACCTTTCCAGCTGTAAGTAAATTAAGGCACACCCAGCTGAAGCTCTGAGGGAAGTGATAAAAATCTGAAATACACTGGGATGATGGATACAAGGATAAGGAAAGAGTAGAGGATATGGTTAAAAAGAGCATAGTCTGCTTGGCTATGAAAAAGTCATAAACACTACCCTGATGCACTCAGAAATAAAAAGCGTGTAAATAGTATTGAACAGTTAAACATTGGAAGCCAAAGACAATGTATATACTTAAGAAAATTTCTGTGTTCAGACGAATTTTCTAAATGTATTTTTGTGATCAGTGAGTATAGGATCTGTGTATGCAATAGATATTTACAAGAATATTGTGAGAAAAATGATTCTACTGGATTCTTATGTTAAACAAAAGCTGTCAGAGCTGACCTTGTGAGCTGAAGTTTTAATGTCCAGTGGTATTAAAATACCTTCACCAGTCATCTTTAAGACTAGTTATTTTTCTTCAGCTAGTATGATTAGAATATGTTCCTTTGACAGCCTGAGAATAAAATCTTTTAGTTCGGTATTTTCCCAGAGTTTTTGCTCTAAGTGCCAGAGATGAGTCTACGTGCCACATATACTTGGAGTTTTAGGGTAAGTGCTGCATTTAATAAGGGCTAAATTAAAAGGAGAAGTAGTAAACAGTTTTGGGAACACAGGAAATACCACTCAAGGACCTTCAACAGAATTTTTTAGAACAGGCATAGCCGTTATGGTACTATCAAATGTCAAGAATCCGACAGAGATGATTGTCGGAGTGGTTTGGTTGATAGTACAATGAAGCATGAATTCTGTTTGGAAACTACTATCAACTTGCACTCAAAGGAACTATCTTCCCAGTAAAAATAGTTCTGTGAATGTTTCAAGCCAAAAATAATGCTTCCTCATATCAAGAGGAACTTGCTATTCTAAAATCCCCTCAAGTTTTTTATATAGAGGACTATGGAAGTTTTTTGATATTACTGGGGAATTTCTGAGGAGGTCCTTAATAGCACATTACTCTGTGGAAGTGTTCACTTTCCACTCTTTCCCCAGCTCTGAGGGGAAGAAAAGGACCAACTGAATTGGTCCTAGTTAAGCTCAACTCTAAGATGAAATAATGAAAAAACAAAACATCAAGAATTTATAGAGACTTTCCATAGCCCAGACTGCAAAAGGCACAGAAGTTTAAGTAATAAGAATAGTCTGGTATAACCAAACTGTTCTCTGGGTTCCAGAGAATAATGTTCTCAGCTTTCCATTACCATGGTAGAACCATTTGTGACATTTGCTGAGAAACACAGGGAGATGTTCCCTGGGTATTAACAATCACTATTATCCTTTATTCTCTTCTCCTCTGACCCCTGCTATGATTGCTTTCTCCATTGCTCCACCTGAAATTACTGTGGGTAGACTTGAAAGAAGTCAGGGGTCCAGAAAGGTGATTTTAAATATTTAGAATTTTCTCTAAAGGAATGTTTATGTAGAAACTCAATGTTGTCTCAAGAGTTAATCCTCTCACTTTGTTCTGCATCCTTTTCTTGCTACCTTGGACTGTAATTAATAAGCTATTCTAAAGACTGAAACTAAAAAATGTTCTGTCAGTATTCACTCTTTTTTTTTCCTTTTTGCTCTCTCTGCCTTGCATAGAATGGGTGTCACACTTCTAGTTGTCCTTGGTTTTGACCTGCATCATCAAAAACAGCATTTAATTACAGGTTTTTTAAACTGACTGATTAGTAGAAACTGACAAGAAAGGCCAAGTGCTTTGTGTTAACCACACCAGTCCAGAATACCGATCCTACTGTCAAAAAGCACAAAGCTCTTAAAATGCAAGGGGAACAGCTCACTTGGTTCCTTACATTGTAAGGATAGCTAGTTATGTAGAACAAATTCTTGTACTTACAGTTGCATGGAATTAGAGGCCTCAAACATCAAAGTATATGAGTATGTTGATAAATGCTTCAAAAGTTTTCTGATACATCCATTGAGCAAGGCTTTGGCCTTAGTGAAATATTGTTAAGGCATTTCTGGCATAAATACCACATGCTGATGTTATTGGTGAACTTTGATGAGCCTAGATTCTCTCTCACATCTTCCTGGAGACAGGAGGGTAGCCTAAACAGGTTGACATCAGGCTTACTGACCTCAGACCAAGCATGCTTTCTGCAATGAGAAACGCATTGCTCAGTCATCTAGCCATTTCAAAGGACAAAATTGTCTGGTAGGTTGTAGCTGAGCTCTGCAAGAGATTCAGCTTGTGCTCAAATGGGAATGCTTTCCAGGAACAAGCAAACCTGCAGGCCTGATTATTTCAATTAAAGGTCTACTTTACAATTAACTACATTTACTCTACGATTAAGGCCTTCTATCCACCATTTACAGCACAGTGCTCCTGCAGTGTCTAAATTCAGGCATCTAAACATGTGCTGAAATGCTTTCATCTGAGCATTGGGACATAATCTCAATATAGGACTTATTTTTTGGCATAAATACCCAGCATCTCTATCGTAGATCCTGAGTTTTGTGGAAAGCATGATGCCATACACTCATAAATGTGGTAAGAGAGGCCTGTTTTGCATAATAACCAAATGATCAGGTAAGTTATTCAGGAAGCCAGAGATCATCTGAAAGGATTCAAGGTGCGCTGTCTTATTTCTCAGGAGAGATGCCAAAGCCCATAGGTTATAGACAAGGTCAAGACACGGGTCACTGTGGAGTATGTAGATTATCTTATATGAAGACAATTGGTTTTTCCTTTACCTTTTAAAAGAGGATTGGTATATGTCATGCTAATTAATGAGGGAAAGTCTCTCTTCTCTGAGCGCAGCTAACAGAGGCAGTGAACGGATGCAGCAGTTTGCGCAGAAGGGTGCAAGAAGGCGACTTTGTCTCCAGCCATAGTAGCGTACGCTTCCTCAGGTGTGATTATGACATGCTGCAGAGCACGTTCCCCAGGAGCTGTTGGAGTTACTGGGTAAGCCATGTCAGAGGCTTCCAGCTAGACAGACCTCCTGGCAGTGGATGCAGCCCTGCAGGTCTCAGGCTGCAGGGAGTACCTGGGGCCTCTCTGTGAGGCTGGCACTGACAGTCAACTCTTCTGCAGAAGGTATGCTGTTGTTGATGAGTTGTGTCACCAGGTCAAGGAGTTATGGAAGGAAGTAAACAGGCTGTGTAGCATCCAAGAAGATGAGCAAGAGACAGGATATTCTCAGAGACCCTACACCTTCAAGAGTCTCAACCCCCCGTTGCAGTGGAGATGCAGGTGGGCTCTGTGCTATATGGAACAGTAAGCCATAATTCTGTACATGAAGGCTGGAAATTGGTCACTTCTTGTACGAAGAGAGAGGTTCTCGTTCCTCCTGAAAGCTTGCAGTTGATGAACAGATTCAGTGCCCTCCAAGCTGAGGAGGAGCTGGGCATGGCTTCAAGGGAGGCAACTGAGCCAACAGACCCTTTGCCACGCAGGAACACCCAGAAGAAGCAGCGAGTGATTGTTGTGGGTGACTCCCTGCTGCAGGGGACGGAGGCACCCATCTGCTGACTTGGCATCTTGTCTAGAGACGTTTGTTGCCTGCTGGGGGCTCAAATCAGAGATGTCATGGAAAGACTGATGAGGCTTGTCCACCCATCTGACTATTACTGCTGCTTTTTTATGTGGTTACCAATGATACCAAGGACAGCTTTGAAAGTATCAAATGGTATTTCAGAGCTCTGGGGATGGTGGTCAAGGGTCTGGGGTCCAGGTCATTTTCTCCTTGTTCCTGCAAGTGAAGGAGAAGGATGGGAAGAGGAGTAGAAAGATTCTCCAAGTAACCAACTGTATGCGCCACTGGTGTTGGCAACAGAGTTTTAGTTTCTATGACCATGAGACCCCATCTGAAGATTGACAACTGATGGAGAGAGATGGGATCCACCTGACTAAGTGGGACACATGCATCTTACTTAGCCAACGGGCTGGTCAACCTGCTAAGGAGGGCTTTAAACTGGGAAAGATGGGGGAAGGGGAGAGTTACAGAGACCATGCAGTCAGCAGAACAGGGCTCAAGTGGGGATACCTCCAGTAATTGCACGCAGTTAAGGAAGTGTATCCACAAGGCAAGACTTTTGCAGAATCCTCTTGCACCCCTCCTGGGAAATCGGCCTGCTTGAATACTTCTCTGAAGTGCCTATACACAAATGCATGCAGCATGAGGAATAAGCAGGAAGAATTGGAGATCCGTGTGCAGTTGCAGGGCTATGATCTCATTGCAATTGGAGACAGGTGAGATAGCTCGCATGACTGGAATGCTGTCATGGATGGCTATGTGTATTTTAGGAAAGATGGGCACTGTTTAATGATGCCTTTAAACTGGTTTGGTACTTAATCCTTCTGAGACAGTGACAAAGGATACAGAGAAGGCAGAGTAACTGAATCCCTTCTTTGCTTCCGTCTTTACTGCTAAGGCCATCCCTCAGGAATCTCAGACCCTAGAGACCAGGGAGAAAGTCTGGGGAAAGAAAGACTTTCCCTTGGTTGAGGAGGATCAGATTAAGAGATCATTTAGGCGAAGATGACACCCACAAGTCCATGGGCCCCGATGGGATGCTTCCATGAGTGCTGAGGGAGCTGGCGAATATCATTGTTAGGCCACTCTGAATCACCTTTGAAAGGTCGTGGCAATCAGGAGGGGTGCCTGAGGTCTAGAAGAAAGCCACTGTCACTGCAGCCTTCAAAAAGGGCGAGAAGGAGGAGCCAGGAAACTACAGGCCTGTCAGCCTCACCTCAGTCCCTGGAAAGGTGATGGAGCAGCTCATCCTGGACACTATTTCCAAGCATGTAAAGGACAAGAAGGTGATCAGGAGTAGTTGGCATGGATTCACAAAGGGCAAATCATACTTAACCAGCCTGATACCCTTCTATCAGCTTCTATCAGCTGGGCCTGTTAGGCCTGGAGAAGAGAAGGCTGAGGGGAGACTCTTATCAGTGTGTATAAGTATCGGAAGGGAGGATATAAAGAGGACAGGGCCAGGCTCTTCTTAGCGATGCCCAGCGACAGGACAAGAAGAAACTGGAACAAACTGAAACGCAGGAAGTTACATCTGAACATGAGGAAAACTTCTTTCCTGTGAGGGTGACAGAGCACTGGCACAGGTTGCCTAGAGAGGCTGCGGAGCTTCCATCCTTGAAATACCCAAAAGTTGTCTGGACACAATCCTGTGCGGTGTGCTCTAAGTGACACTGCACGAGTAGGAGTGTAGGAATACACGATCTCCAGAGGTCCTTTCCAGCCTCAACCATTCTGTGATTCAACCAGGCAATTATCATTGCTAGCCTTTGAACTCATATTTACAAGTTGAAGGAGCACTAGGAAAGAAGCTCTTGCCTCCCTCAATCAGTGTGCCTTGGCTTAATTTTTGAAATTCTCACCTATTCTAAAAGAATTTCTAGGGTTACTCAGAGCAGTGTTTTTTGTTTTTAAAGCTGGGAGTAGACATTATCTCACTCAGCTGTAGCTATCCAGAATTTAGATGTCAAGGATGAGTCTGGATGAGTAATTCACACAATTTCATTTAGAACATATTACTCTTACTGTTGGCATTTATCCCGCACCTGGTAGGTACCTGGCTCCCAGAGTGGAATCCAGAAGCCCAGATTGTAGAGAGAGAGCAATTACACAGAAGTCCTAACTGTCTGTCACCCCTCTGCACCGCTTCTGGCAGAATGCAGTGGAAAGTACAGGAGCGCCCTGAGATAAGGTGGGACTTGATTAGCCTGACTTTATTTTGCTGTTATGGTATTAAGGCCCTTAACTGAAGGTCATGATTATCTCCACTGCGACTACCCATTGAGGTTGGATTGGCAGGAAGTTGTTACCTTTCATGAATACTCTGACTTCTAGGCTTGCCTGTGACCCCGCTAACCTTTCCCTAACTGCAGCCAAAACTTGTTCTGCTACTCAAACAAAATTGAGTTTTGTCATTGCCCGAAATAAAAGCTAAATAAGTTTGAGATCACAGAATAGCGGAGTGGTTGAAGCTGAAAGGCACCTTTGGAAATCTTCTAGTCCAACAGCCCTGGCCAAAGCAGAGTCAACTATAACAGGTTGCCCAGAGCTGTGTCCAGCTGGATTTTGATTATCCGCAAGAGTGGAGACTTTGCAGCCTGCTCTGGCAGCCTATTTCAATGTTTGATTGCCCTCACAGTAAATTTTTTTTTTTTTTTTTTTTGTATGCTGAAGTACATTTCCTATATCTCAGTTTGTGCTATTGCCTCTTTTCCTTTCACTGGATACCACTGAGAAGAGTCTGGCTCAGGCGTCTTTACTCCCCCCATCAAATATTTATATGTATGGATAAATTCCCCCCTGAGCCTTCTCCAGGTTAAACAGTCCTGGCCCTCTCAGCCTCTCCTGGTATGACTGGTGCTCCAATCTTTTAATCATCTTTGTGGCTCTTTGCTGGACTTGTTCCTGTATGTCCATGTCTTGTACTGGGGAGCCCAGTGCAGGACACAGCATTCCAAATATTGTCTTACTGGTGCTTTGTAGAGAGGAACAGTCACTTCATCCAACCTGCTGGCAATGTTCTCACTAATGCAGCCCAGGTTGCTGCTGGCCTTCTTTGCTGCAAGGATACATTGCTGGTTCATGTTCAACTTGTTTTTCACAAAGACCTCCAGGTCTTTCTCTGCAAAGCTGCTCTCCAGCTGGTCTTTCCCCAGCCTTTACTGATGCATGAGGATATTCTTCACCAGGTACAGGACTTGGCATTTCCCTTTATAGCTTCGTTAAATTTGTGTTGGCCCATTTTTTCCAGTTTGTTGAGGTCCCTCTGGCAGCATGACCGTCTGGTCTACCAACTTGTCCTCATTTTGTATCATCTACAAACTTGCTGAGGGTGCACTTTATCCCATCATCGAGGTCATTAATGAAGATGGTAAACAATATTGATCTCAGTATCAACCCCTGGGGTGCATCACTAGTGATCAGCCTCCAGCCGCCAATTCATGCTACTGATTACAATGCTTTGAGCCCTGCAATGTGCAGCCAGTTTTCAGTCCACCTCACTGTTCACTTATTTAGTCCATACTTCATCAGTTTGTCAGTGAGGGTGCTATGGGAGGCAATGTGGAAAGCCTTATTAAAGTCAACATCCACTGCTCCCTCCTCATCCATTGACATAGTCATCTCATCATAGAAAGCTACCACGTTGGTCAGGCATGATATCCCCTTTGAAAATGCATACTGATGACTCCCAAATACCTTCTTGTCCTGAATGAGTTTTAAAATGATTTCCAGGAGGATTTTCTCTCTTGCTTTCTCAGGGTGAGGTGGAGCTGACTGGCTGACATGTAGTTCCCCAGATCTTCCTTGAAGATCTGAAGATAGGATTTACTTTCTTCCAGTCATGGGAAACATCGCCTGAATGCCATGATCTTTCAAAGGCAATCAAGAACAGCCCTGCTGGCCTTGCCTTGACATCAGCTGGTTCCCTCAACGCTTATGGGTTCTTCCTGCCAGGGCCCATTGACTTTTGTCTGTCCGATTTATTTAAATGTTCACTAATCTGATCCACTTCCTCTAAGGGTATGTTTTCTTTGTTCCAGACTTTCCCACTGATCTTTGAGGACTGGGATTCCTTAAAACAAATATTCCACTAAAGACTAAGGCAAAAAAGGCATAAAGGACCTCATAATTTTTGATGTCCTTTGTCAGAAGATGCCCTTTCAGCAGCAGACCCACATTTTCCCTAGTCTTCCTATTGCTACTGATACCTGTAGAAGCTTTTCTTGTTGATCTTTTTGCCCATTGCAAAATTCAACTTCAGGTGAGCTTTTATTTTCCTGATCCCATCCCTGCATGCTTGGACAATGTCTCTGTATTCTTCCTGGGTCACCCATTGCTGCTTCCACCTCTTGTATGCTTCATTTTTTTTTATGTTTGAGTTTGGTCAGGAGCTCCTTGTTCATCCATGCAGGCCTCCTGCCACCTTTACTTCATTTCCTGCCATCAGGATTGGAGGAGGTGATCCTTGAAAATCAACCTGTTCTCCTGGACCTCTCTTCCCTCTGTGCCATGTCCCATGGGATTCTTCCAAGTAGATTCCTCAGTAGGTCAAACTGCTCTCCTGAAGTCTACAATTGTGATTCTGCTATTTGCCTTTTTAGCAAAATTATATTTTGTTATAGTGGTTTGTCTGCTGTGGTAACAATATTGCCTCTCTTGCTCCTTTAACAGTGTGTTTTTGTTGGATTTGAACCTTCCAATTTAGCCTTTATTGTCTGTAGGGAGACTAGGCGCTTTTTAGGACTAAGGATCATCTTTTTGATCAGCTTTTGTTTAATGGTATTGTCCTGTTCGTGACTGATGCCCTCAGTTTGCATCATGCATTTGACCTGTAGGATCCACATCCACCTTTGCAGAAATTACTTGAATAGTGGGTAGAAAACTGTACATCTAGGAAAAACATTTTTCAATTGTAAACTCATCTGTGTTCACAGGACAGAAGTGGTTCAAGAATAAAAAAAAGCTAGATTTCATACTGGCCTCAAGATGGAGGCTCAAGTAGGACAATCATCTTTAAATACCTCTTTGGGTATACTTAGAAATATGAGTATACTCAAGAAATCATTATGTATACTTTGGTAATGGTACTTCATGTTTTGCAGAGTTGTATGTCATATCCATGCAGAATAAGCTGTCATTTTGGTAGAGTTCGTATAAAATAATTTTACCTTCAGCATTTTTTTGTCTACTTTTTGAGAGACATCATACCTGGACTAAGCATATTTATCTTGCCTGAGGAGAAAAGGCATCTTAAATTAACTGTCTTTCACATTAATTTTTTCAATATTTTCTGGGAGGAATCCAATCAAGAAGTCAGAGTCCAATTATTCTTGCCTATTGGGTGTACCTGTAAGGAAAATTGTTTCTAGTGCCAACAATTTTTTTATGTTGATTTTTTTTTTCTTCAGTTTAAAACCGAAAATAATTTAGTGCTTATTCTTCATAATGTTTCTGATGAAGTCAGTAGAGGGAGCCAAAATTTTCATATAAATGCAGTGCAAATATATATTTTTAAAGGAAATGGCTAATCATAACCATTGGCAGCAATGAAACACGCAGGTGAGGTCTCAATGCAGTTTCAGTGCTAAGGTCCCCCTTCAACTTGCTCTTGGGAAATTCAGAAAACTTTTACTCTGTGAGTGTGGTTGCATCCACCCAACGACTTACTAACATAGTTTGAGAAGTGTGTTACTTGTGCATTTCTTTATTTACAGAATGACAGCAAGTGTCATTGTGTGCTCTGGTTTGGCAAATAGAAGGATCCCAGATTTCTCGGAACTGAGAAAAGGGAAGTAGGCACAGGAAATGGGTAGTGTAGCATCCACCAGTAATGGCAATCTGTAAAAAAAATTTCACTTCAAGAATCTGGCCTGAAACAGACTTCTCCTTAATCATGCTAGGAAATAAAGTGTGGTGTCTCAATTCCATCTTTACATTTATTATCAAGTCTGTAAATCTAAATGCCGATGTATATAAAAGCATATTGTAAAATGTAGACATATACAGACATACATGCACAACTTGAAACATATTATAAATGTAATAAACTCTTTGCCACTGAGGTACCTCATAACTTTGTATCTTCTATTTTCCTTATACATTATAATACATGCAGTTCAGCCTCCTGTTTTTCTTCAGTGATTAACGTGCATCCTTTCTTACTGATGTCAAAGTTGCAACCAAAAATCCAACTGTGTTATGTGCTGGAGAAGGTGGGAAAGCTCTTCTAGAGAGTTCACAAGGGAAAAGATGAGTCATTGAGACACAAGCTGTTCCATCTTTCAGGACGTAATTCTGTTATCAAATCATTGCACGCTGTTCATGTTCAAAACAATAAGTGTCCCCAGAATAAGTCTTTATTTTATATTAAGCTATTCACACAGATGGTGTTTGAGAAAGCATTTGACAAGACAAGCATTCTAATGGAATGATAACTTTGGAATTCTTGTTAAGGAAAGAATCCTAGTAGGTGAAGCTTGATGTTCCTTTAGGCAGTCCCTTTGTACATGATAAATGTTACTACACATCTCTGTGCCCCATTCAGAGGTACACTGCTGCTCTACATGCAGAAAAAGAGTACATCTGTAGAGTACTGTTTTAATAGATGGTGCTGCAGATTTTCACAACTTTCGTGTTAAGCCAGCAGAGGGTACTCTGAAGCTTCCAAGATGCTTCAGGAGGCCGATGTCTGGAACACAAGAGTTACAGCAGCCAGAGCCAGAAGTATCATCTCATTAGTGGCAATAAATGGAACTGATTACATTAAGTAAAACTAATGATTAGGTCATATGCTTCTTTAAATAAATCTCCTGTACCACATTCTTTACAAAACCAAAAAGCCAGGATCTTCCCAGTCAGATAAAATAATGTGCACATGGAAAAATTCAGGTTGTAAGGAACTTCAGGACATCTCTAGTCCAACCTCCTGCTGAAAGCAAGGTCAGCCAGATGATCTAACTAGGGTGCTCAGGGCTTAATCCAGTCTTGAAAACCTCCAAAAATGGCAACTGCGCAGCCTCTTTTAGCAACCGTTCCACTGTGTGACTCCCTTCATGGTCAAAATATTTTTCCATATAGGTAGTCTGACGCTATCTTGTTTCAACTTATGCCTGCTGTCTCTTGTTCTCCTGCTATGCACTACTGTGAAGATCCTTGGTCCATCTTCTTGATAACCATCTCTTAGGCACTCTTTGGTCCGCCTGAAGCCACCTTTTCTCCAGGCTGAGCAAGTTCAGCTCCCTCAGTGTCTCTGCACAAGGCAAGCGCTCCAGCCCCCTAACGATTTTGGTGGCCTGCCACTGAACTTGCTGCAGTTTATCAATCAACGTCGTTCTTGTACTTGGAGGCAGTACAACTGGGCGCAACGTTCTAGATGTGACCTAATGCGTGCGTGGTAGAGGGGGATAATCCCTTCCCTCAATCTACTGGCTGTGCTCCTGTCAATACAGCCCAGAATGCTGTTGGTCTTGTTTGCTTCCAGAGCACTGCTGGCTCATGTTCATCTCACTAGATACCAGGACCTTCAGAGTCTGTCTCACAGAGCTGTTCCCCAGATACCAGGCTCCTGTCTGTATCACTGCAAGGGGCTCTTCCTTTCCAGGTGCAGGACTTTGCATCTGTCCTTGCTGACTTTCACAAGGCTCCCATTAGCCCATTCTGCCAGCCTGGATAGATCCCAGTTCTGTGAACTCTTAATTTCATACATATCAGTAGCTCCACTGTTTGTAATAGAGCTAGCTACGTGTATAAAGCTTAAAAGTTTGTAGGCTTATGGACAATATATTTCTACATAAAGTTACTACAAACAGAGTTAGTTTGTCATGAAATAAATTGAGGAATTGTAACCTATTCAGTAAGTAACAGAGGGAAAAAAAGATCTTTTCTTTGAAAAATAATCCAGAATAATTACAAAAGAATAAAATTGTTCTTACATAGTTTACATATCTGTTATGTGATGCAATAGTCAACGCAGGAGGTATAAATGCACAGTTCACCATACTTGACAAAATTTTGTAGACCTCATTACAAGGAGGACGTTGTTTTTAAAGGCTCACAATCTTTCTCCACGAAACAGGTATATTCACAGCATTACTTGCCAGTACAAATAGTTTATTCAAATAAGAGCACAAGAGTTGCTCTGTTGCTGCTTTTCTGCCTTTTCCTCTGCTAGTTAGTCAAACCAGCAGTCGCTTCTTTTGCTTACAGCTGTATGTTTTCTGCAAATTAGAAGCAGAACAGTGATGTAACCAGAAACAGCTGGAACTGCTTCATGATTCTTATTAGCACATCTGGAGCTCCCAGTCATCAGAGTGCTATGACTGATAGAACCCCTTTTATGATCAATTTGCAGCCTAGCACCACCTGTACCAGATGTGCTTTAATGAAAGCTGTTGACTCATTAGGAGCAGAATAACAATGTTTTGTACAAGACCCTTGACTTATCACTACACTCAGTCACGTTCTATTACTTCCTTTCCAAAACCTTGTGGAAGCCTTCTAAATGGTAAGCAAACCATGATTTTGTGAAGGACATGTTCCAGGGTACTACCTTTATTATTATTATTATATTTATTTTTAAATTTGTAATCTTTTATTTTTCATTTATTATAAAAATACTTTTCATATTTTTACTTTTAATATTTTACTTGTTATAAATCTTTATTTTTATAATTATAAATATATTTTTACTGTTTATTATTTGATAGTTACAAATGAAAAATTAGCAAGGAGGGAGTTAAGAATCGGAATATACAGAGACTAGGCAGTTAGCACTGCTGTTGCAGGATGAAGGTGAAGTCTGTCTTTCGCTCCTCAGAGATATTTTATTTTTCTAACTGTTATCACTTCAGCTGTGTAATAATTTTTTTTTTTAATTCTTCTTTATCACTACCACAAAGACCATACAAACAGTATGAAATAAATGCCAAATATAATAATTACAAGTGCTGTTTCCATTAAACTTGAAATAAAGAATACCTTATTTCAAAACCAAAATTTTTATGTGTGTCTGTTTATTTTACCTGGTCTGGGAACTCTCCAGAAGAAAGTAAATCCAGGCAAATATGCCCTTATTTCCTAAAGTACTTAACCTTTAAGTACAAAGTACTTAAAGCCAGATATATATGTAGCACTTTCCCCATAAAGTCAGTGGGATTTAAGCATAGGCTTAATGACTTTGCTGAATCAAGTAGATCAGCATGGATTTGTGGTTGGTGCTCTACGAACAACAGCACGTATACTTCACTTCAAGATTCTGAATAATCTCATTGTCTTCGGTGTGACTAATACAATTTTAATAGTATATGTGTATGAGAGTATCCAGCACTGGGCTGGAGGGTTCTTGTAGCACATTGTGATATTGAAGAGAGAGATCTCTACCTGATAGTTGAAAAGTTTCAGTCTAGGGGCAAGGATCAACAGCATACGGCATGAGTGCCAAGAGATGGAAGGAGAGATGTAGATCCTGAATGGCACTTGAGTATAAAGGACAGGGGCTGCTGAATCCTAACAAGATGTTTGGTGGCTCTCTTGATTCCCTCTGAGTTCAGAGCTCAGAAATCTGTGCCTCAAAAAGCACTAAAACAATTAGCTGCATCGTTCCTTTGAGAGGACGTATTTCCTAGCTCCCACTGAATTCCTATTAACACGCTTTTCATTTGGAGAAGAAAAGTGCTCTGGCACACTGCTTTTGAAAAGATGCTGGCCCTCTTTTAACAGCTCACACTTCCATCGGAAACATCCATGGTGGCTGAATTTAGCTACATCAGAGCATGTGTTCCAAATCCTGTGAACTTAAGTATCTGTAACAGCAGTTTAGAAGCCTGCCAGTTTTCATGGTACTCTATAAACAAGAAGACCTAATACTTCTACAGAGTTATTTGCTGTTACTCTGAGAATAGCATGATATTTACCAGGAAAGTCATTGTCAGTTGTAGTACAAGCTCCCTATTGGCTTACGTTCTTTATTGTAATAATATTCAGGCTTCCGATAATGTGAAATAAGAACACAGTATTTACACAAGTTAGACGCACGGTACTGGAAAGAAGCAACAACATGAGTTAATGTTCTTTGAACAGCAGTTGAACAAATTTCCCATGGAAGTTTATTCATTTCTGAACTTAAAAATGAGTCCAGGAAATATTCATGCTGTCAAGAAGCCTCACTATTCTCTGGGGTGGAAGAGGGATTTTATCAAGGGATCATGGCATTCTGAATTTGCCAGTGAAGGAATGGAAGTTCTGAGTCCTCATGGGTACAAGTACGAAGAAAGAGCAGGGGGGAACCATAATACAGGAAGCTAATCTGGGCAGTTGTATTTAAGGTCCTAGGGAAACCTTAAAAACCTTACAGTTCTTAGCAGCAGGTTGAAGGAGGTGATAATGGGCATTCATAAAAATCAGTTGGGGGAAGCAGTCATTGCTGAGCTTTGTCATTGCAAATATCTCATCGGCTAATGCTATTGTCCTCTAAATGTGCAGTAAACATAGGATTTTTACCAAAGCATCCAAAGTCTAAGTGAGTTACAGCCCAAAGATTTAAAACAAACAAACAAACAAAAAAACCCAGCAGGACTACAGGGAAAAATGGATGTGGTAACCCGTAGAGCACAGTGTAGAATTTTCTGAAAACAAGAATGATCCTGAGAATACAGTGAAGACGATGCCAATGAAGTGGAAAGAACAGACCCTTGCCGCAGAAATCGTTTCAGCAGCACATCAACGTTTACCTTTGGCTGTCAGGAAGAGTTGTGGAAGATGTCACTAGAGCTTTTTGGTTTATGTCTATGTGACAATCAGCAAGGACACATGGAACTGATGAATTAAGACAGGTGCAGTGGTAGCACGCAAAGGCATCAATCAATTGCATCCTGTAAGATAAGAACAGAGATTTTTATCAATTCAGGGACACGTTTGAGATACCTTTTTGCAAGTACAGGAGGTTCAAATAGTGTCAGTAGACAAATCCATGGGAAAGAACAGTCTTGAAGAATAATAGCAGGGATAAGGTTTCTGAGTTACAGGTCTAGCCTTGCCATAAATTACCTGTTTGTTTTTTTGATCGTTTGCTTGCTCTGAGCTTTATTTTTTGGACAGTCCTTTACTTGGTAGGTCCGATAGTCCGGCTGGCTCAGAGAGCGTTAACTCAACAAGAGTAGGAGGAGTTGTCCTTTAATATACAAAGTGAAGTGACTTCAGTGCCACTCACTGAATTCAGAGGCCTGACTAAGGAATGGAAAGCTTTGACTTAAACCTGTCATAATGAGGAAACTCAGCTGGCATAATGGCCATTTGACCTGCAGTCAGTGTTATTCAGAGCATCCATATGGTTTTTTAACTTGCCTTGGAGAACTTGACAAGCCTATGGGAACCTTGATTTTGGTTGAACATAGTGGCACCAGTGCAAACTAAACACTGCTAGTGAACACAGGAATCAAAACACTTCTGTGCTTCCTAGTGAAGCTTCTGTGAAACTTATATCTGTGAAACTTATATCACCATTGATGTAGGACAAGCACTCAAATACCCCAGTGAGAAGTAGCTAAAATGGTGAAATAACTACAGACTTTGGAGTACCTGTAATGGGCGAGGGGGCAGTATCTCCCCCCCAACAAAACTGAGGATTAATCTAGATTTTGTAAGGATGAGCAGCTACCCGTTTTGGCAAGGACCTAAACAAATGCAGGCCTGGAGGAAAAAATTTCTTTCAATTGAATAAGGTTTGGTCATATGTTCATTGCTGGAATTTACACAGCCTCTTATTCAAGGAATTAGGACTTTCCTACATTCCCACAGCAGTCATAAGATAGATGTACAGAAGAGATCACAAAATGCAACATGGCAAATGCATACTGTCCTCTCTCTTCCTCCTTCCCAAATGGAAATGTCTGAATTCTTTCTTTTTTTTTTCTTCCAAAAAAAGCCAGTTCTAATAAAAACAAAGCTTGTTAGAAGATGACATTAACAGCAGGATAAAATATTCTTTACTCTTAGCAAAATCTATTTTTCTTTTGAGCAGATGTGTTAAGAAATACCGAACTACAAAAAAACTTCTTTAACTTCATACTTTCATGGCAAGTGAAGAATGTCTTTGTGACAAATTATGAATGATTTTGTAGAATACATGTTTCTGCTAGCAGGAGTCTGAGCACATTTTCCAGAAAAAAACTCAGATGCAGTGATTTCTGTTTAAATTAGAAACTGATTTTCAGAATCTCTGCTATAGCAGCAATTACTGAACCTGGACAGAAACAATTTTTATTTTTTTCCAGCTGTGAATGCAGGTTAAGTTATTTCACTTAGATGGCCTTCTCCTTCTTCAAAGTGCTGTACATTCACCTACTTAGTGAAGTTACGCATGTATGCAGGCAGGAGAGAAGTGAAAGGATGGTTTCTAACACCAACCTGACTTTCAGAATGACCGGTAATATTGATTAAGCAATGCTGAAAATTGCTTTTTCTAGCTAATTCCTTGACATCTTCTGGACCCCTCCCCTTCCCCACCTGCCACATTCTTCTGACATTCCTTCTTGTTTTCAGCTGCAGCCTCTCTCCTTTCCGCCACACCACAGCTGTCCATAGGCCTTTGCTTACTCTTTATATTTTTTTCCACTCTCAGTCTCAGCTTACCTCACTTGTGTTGGCAAGTAGAGGCATGTCAGCTGCAGCTTTTGCTTGCCAGTAAAATCTTGATGTTTCCCAGGGATTCAACACCCCAGAAGAGATGTAACTAGTCAGCACATGACTAGCTTCAATTCTGTAGCTGACCTTGTCATTTTAAGGAATAACTGCAGCTAAACTGTGATCACAGCAGTGATCAATAGGAGTGTTTCCTACAGCTTTTAATTAGACCATAATTGAGCCCTTAGTGCTGAAAATGGATGAGAAAACACAACAATCTTTCTGCCAATATCTTAAAGAGGTTTCTCACAGGAAAAAAAGAAATCTCAAATGTTGAGGATTCCTTTGTATTGGAGTGAATGAGCCTTCAGAAAGGATCAACGGCTCAAGAAAGAAGATTGCCCTCTCACAGGGGAGGTTCTAGCAAATAAGTCCCACCCGTGTCACAAAATAGCCAAGGTTGGAAGGGACCTCTAGAGATCATCTAGTCCAACCTCCCTGCTCAAGCAGGGTCCTCTAGAGCACATTTCCCAGGATCACATCCAGGCGGGCTTTGAATATCTCCAGCGAAGGAGACTCCACTACCTCTCTGGGCAACCTGTTCCAGCGCTCTGTCACCCTCCCAGGAAAGAAGCTTCTCCTCATGTTCAGATGGAACTTCCTGTGGTTCAGTTTGTGCTCGTTGCCTCTTGTCCTGTTGCTGGGCACCACGGAGAAGAGACTGGCCTCATCCTCTTGACACCCCCCTTTCAGATACTTGTACGCATCAATGAGATCGCCTCTCAGTCTTCCCTTCTCCAGACTGAACAGGCCCAACTCTCTCAGCCTTTCTTCATAGGAGAGATGCTCCAGTCCCCTCATCATCTTAGTAGCCTTCAACAAAAGAGCTTTCCAGTCTCTTTTGTACTGGGGCACAGTACTCTAGGTGATGCCTAGAGTAGAGGGGCAGGATCACCTCCCTCCACCTGCTGGCAACACTCTGCCTAATGCACCCCAGGATACCATTGGCCCTCTTGGCCACAAGGGCACATTGCTGGCTCATGGTCAACTTGCTGTCCACCAGCACTCCCAGGTCCTTCTCTGCAGAGCTGCTTTCCAGCAGGTCAGCCCCCAATCTGTCCTGGTGCATGGGGTTATTCCTCCCTAGGTGCAGGACCCTGTACTTGCCTTTGTTGAACTTCAGGAGGTTCCTCTCCGCCCAACTCTGCAGCCTGTCCAGGTCCCTCTGAATGGCAGCACAGTCTTCTGGTGTGTCAGCCGCTCCTCTCCCCCTAGTTTTGTATCCTCAGCACACTTGCTGAGGGTGCACTCCATGCCTTCCTCCAGGTCATGGCTGAATACACGGAACAAGACTGGACCCAGTACTGACCCCTGGGGGACGCCGCTAGCTACACGTCTTCAACCAGACTCCGCATCACTGACCACAACCCTCTGAGCTCTGCCATCTAGCCAGTTCTCAATCCACCTCACTGGCCACTCATCTAGCTCACCCTTCCTGAGTTTACCCACGAGGATGTGATGGGAGGCAGTGTCCAAAGCCTTGATGAAGTCCAGGTAGACAACATCCACTGCTCTACCCTCATCTACCCAGCCAGTCATTCCATCAGAGAAGGCTATCAGATTGGTTAAGCATGATTTGCCCTTTGTGATTCCATGCTGACTACTCCTGATCACCTTCTTTCCCTCCATATGCTTAGAGATGACATCCAGGATGAGCTGTGACCTGGAATTGGAATTTAGATGATTATCGGGATATATGTAACTGGATCTCTGGGATCCAGGAGCTAAATGCCTCTCCAAAGCGCGCATTGCCTAACACAGGGTTGGGCTGGCATGGGTGAAGAACTCTTGGGACAGTGCCAGACTGCAAAAGGTGCTTCATAGAAGTATTTGAGTTGTTTGTTATGGTTGTAGACTTTCTCTAAAAGGTTTAAGCAGTACTAAACAGAGTTGGCAGCACATTTATATACCTTAAGCGAAGCCTGATGCATCACAAATACAAATATTTATGAAACTGTTTTCCAAGTCAAACATAGCTAGTATTTTTGAACACAAAGACTGTTACTCATCAGAGAATAAAATGCTGTTAACTTTAATGATTATTTGCTTATTTTGGAGGTATCAATAGCTTAGTACTAAGTCTGACTACTATATCTTGCTGAAGCTGAGAAAAAAGACTAAGTAGAGCTCAGAAAACAAAATCAGTCCCTCACTTTTTAGAAATTTTAAGTCTTTTGTCTTGCAGGGAGGCTTAATTTGGCTTGAATTAGCAGAAATGACATTGTAATGTCATACAGTGATGTAAATCAAGTCTGGCAGTGGAGTATTGCACCACTTTGAGTGCAGGCTACCACAGAGTGAAGGATACAAATGAGACTTGGATGCAAAAGCACTAAGACTTCAGAATCAGCATATATATATTTTTTTTGAGGCAGATCTGCATTGCATTTTCACCCAGAAAAAGAACAAAAAATATGTCCTTTTCTTTCTCTTTGGAAACAGTTCTTCTCACAGACTGAACATCCCTCAATTAACAGACAGTCGTATCTTATAAACAGTATTTTATTGAACTGATAAGAATTTGTGCCTGCACTAGTACTATGGGACAGAGCAATGGTAATTAATCCAAAATCCCATCAGCTGTATTTTGGTTTTGTGCTACTCTGTTTCTAATAAATAACATGCTATTTATCTTAGGGTAAGGTTTCTTATGCAATATGTGTAATTTTAATGTAAGATTCTATTGTTATGCTGTTTAAATATGTCTACCAATTCAGTAAATCATTTTTCTCAATTTAATTATCCATTATCATTAATTAAATCACTTGCTAATCAGTTGTAATTGGTGATAATCATCTGTGAAATTCTATTTTCTGTACCAATTTTGTAGTTTCTCCAAAAACTATGAAAACTGTAATTAAGTTGGTGGTACATGGCACCATGTACATGGCAAGTCATTAGACCCTTTAGGTACCAATCAGGGCTAGAGCTGCATGTTGCCATTAAATTATTTGGTATTTGTGGTAATACCTGATTAGTACCTGCCAAGTCTTCCAGAAGAAAATATGAATTTTTTATGTGCCCAGGACTAACTAGGACTTTTAGGACTAACTAGCAATTCTCTGCTTTTCTACAAGTCACTCCAGAAAAAGGTTTCAACTATTGATGTTTTATATAACTAACTCTAAAATATCTAGGGTGCATTGTACCCTAGGCTGCCCATGTGGAGTTAGCCCTACTGTGAAGGCTGTTAAGAGTCAAGAGGTCCTGCGCATAATATGTCCTGGAGACTTAACAGTGCATGTGTGATGACTTCTGATCCGTGGGTACATCCGGAGTTGACCTCCCTGTGCTCTGGCTGTAGGGCCCCTTCAGAGTGATTGCACAGGGACTTCGAGTCAGCTTTGTCTGTAGGTAGCAGCTGAGTTTGAAGAAATTTTTATCCAGATGTTCAAGAACCTCATTCAGAAACAAACCTCTAAGATTTAGAAGTTGTAGGCAGAAAACTTTGCTCGTTCCCCATGGCCTAGATTCCACTTCCTCAGTTCTAGGCTCTTTTTGTACGCTCTTATGTTGCACAGTAGGTGGTGATTTACTCAGCTGGATAGCCAAGGATTCCCTTGGTATAAGGGCTTCCCTGATGGATTTAGAACAAATTAGCAGGAAAAATTTGTTCCTTAATTAGAAACGTAGCTCTTAAGAGCAGTTTTTAGCCTGCTTCATTCAAGGTAGCCTGTGTGTTGCTACAAATTCCTGTAGGACTCAATCTGACCTCTTAGTTGGCCTCTGAAGGATATGGAATCAGAAAAATACATTCCTATTTCTCATGTTTCCCGCCATGGAGGGGCTGCCCACTCCTCCGCTCATGGCTTTCATCACTACACCTCTGAACCTAAATGTGTCAGTCAGACTCCATAAATGGCCACTACATGCTCCCCACCTGAACGTCTTCAATCAAAAATAGATTGAATCAAAAATAGACCCCCATATTACAAAGCTATTTTATAGATTAGGGTTAGGAATAGCTTAAGTAATAAAAACCCCCTGTGAAGTATTAGGGACTCATTGCTTACACCCAGTCAGACCAAGAAATTACTTTCTTCTTAGGATATATCCTGTGGATTTGTAACTAGGCAAACCATGATGTAAGGTGCCCACTCAGTGAGAAAAGAACTTGGTGAAATATAAAAGGAGAGAAACAGATTATTAATTCTCCTCAACTTCAGAGTAATTAAACCATGCTGGAAGAATGCTGTCGATGTTCATATAATCCAGTACTTGTTGAGTGTTCGCTTAAAAAAAAAAAGCTAGAAGACATTTAGGTTCTTGTACAATATACCAATTCATTAAATACAACCCACAAAAATAACTGAAACCACCTGTTTCCATTTCTTCCCTAACAAAGAGAGTACCACAATGTATAAAGCACAGAGCAGCAAATGCAACAGGTCCTGAAATTAGGTCATGGCAAACAGATCTGTACAAAACTTGTTTAACAGGGAGACTGTGTGTCCCCTTCTTTTCCACTTTAAATCCAAGCATCGTGTTCACTGTCTTTTGCATAGTTTCAACCTGCTAGAACATAAACCTTGCCTACTAAGAATTTGACCTCAGGTTATCTGCACTGAAGAATTCAGATTAAGTTTTAGGATTTTTTTTGCAGGCTTTATATTAATTGAATTATGTCTAGTTTGGAGTATAAAGACAAAAAAACTTTGTGTATTCTTACTGAAGAGCACAAAATACATTTTATGCTCACTCCAGCTGAGGAAGTAGCAAAAGCTACCATTACAATGATTTCTGGGTTTCTTGCAAATAGCTGAGGTTCAAATTTGATACTGATGTTAAATCGCACTTTACCCTGTGAATGCCCTATCAGTTCATGCAAATCTCATCTGTATACTCTCTAAGCAGTTTGTAACTCGGGCCAGCACCTGATATGTTCTGTGTGGTCTGTTCTGTTATTGACTATGCTGATGAAATGTTTTGAATCTGTACTCTCCTTCCATCCTTCAAAAAACTATAAAGAACACTTTCAGATATTGAATAGATAGCTCTCGCTGTTGCCTTTATCAAGACAAATCAAATACCTGTTTTCAGAAATGCCACCGTTCTGTTATTTTATGTCATATATAGCACTGTCTTTGCTTTGCCTTATGTACAATACGTGTCTGTACTACACGCTCCTGGAATTAGTTACACTAATATTTGAAGCCACTATGTCTTGCAATATCAGGACCTCATTACCTGGAAATTTTCTTTTTAAAATTATTTTAATTAATTTAATGGAACGTAATAAGTGAAAACAAAAAAACTAAACCAAACTAAAAAACAAAAACAAAACTACCATTGTAACTGGCCAGATCCTCAGCTGGCAAAACTTTAGTAAACTTTCATCAGTTTACTGCGTCTTCAGACTCTGACGTAACTAAATCTGAGAAGGCTATATGCTACATACATTATCGTGTATATATGTTTTATATATATATAATGGTTTGTTGTACAACAGCTGCTAATTGATTATTAAACAAAGGACTGTCAGCAATTCAGAAAACATGAAATTTATTAATATTTGTACTTTTTGATCATCCCCTCAGATGCAATTGTGACAGCCTATGACTGACATATATGTACTGCAGAGTAAGTGTTGACAACATAAAGTCAAATAAATATCACTATTAAAAAAAAATCTGGTTTTAATATCTGTTAGAAAACCACAGTTATCCAGCCTGCTGTATTAATGTATCACTGGCCTTAAGTAAAGACCCAGGAGCTTGTTACACTAGATGACGAAATGAAGTTGTGATTTGATTCCCCAAAGCTTGTTTCCCTTCAGTCCTCCAGTAACGTGAAGGTGACTCATCAGTGTTGTTAGCCAGTGCAGCTATGCAGAGCATATTTGTTTGATGTCTCTTCTCAGTTCCTTCCAAATTTCCCTGGAGGGACAAAGCAGGTCAGGAGCAACAGTGAAATGACACATGATTGAACTAGAAGCGCATGGCATCTGCAAACTTCTATCTTTAATGGCTTGGCAGTGGATCATATGGGAATTAGGGATGAAAGCAACAGATGTTATGCATTCAGGCACCTGGATAAAGAAATGAAAACCTGAAAACTACAAATATAATTTTGACAAAGCAAAATGATGAAGCTTGCATTTGTCTGTGATGTCCCATCCTATTCAGATAAGGTGCTATTTGTTTTTAAGTGGAAATATGACTTGGCATAACATGACAAAACTGTAAAGGCCCTTGTGGCCATGCTACATCTGGGTCAGATGTATCTGATGTTCTTACTTTGATCTGCTGTGTAATCAGTGTGTTTTCAGCTTAGATCTTGAATCCACATCTCTTGTAAACAAGAACAATTCCCAGACCTTTTGATCTGCAAAATGACCCATTCTTCCACAATTCTACTTCAGGATGATGCAGAGAAGCATTTCCTGTTCCTAGGGGTTTCTTTGGCATGTCTCTGAGACACATAAAGTTCTCTCCTTTAAAAAAAAAGGGGGGAGGGGCAAAATAAGGGTCCTACTGGATCTCATGGAGCTTTTTCTTTGGTGTCCTTCGGAAGGCTTGGATACTTTACAAGCCTGCATAAAGTTCTCTAGGAAAACTGCATTCATAAATGGTATTGCCTGGGTATTGCTTCAAGGACTGGCAATTAGAAAAGGAATAATAAGGTTATAGGGAGACTGATCAGTCGTGGAGGAAGCAAAGAAACTAGGAAGAAGAATCAGTAAAAATGAAGTCTGAAACTCAGCTGAGGATGAGCAGAGAAAGCAGAACCAACAAGGAGCCTGGTGATATGTGGAGCTCTGAGAGTGGTTAGGCAAGGAAACTAGGACAAGGAGCTGAGGAGCACAGGGCAGAGACACTGCGACTAGCTGAGGAGTTGGAAGAAGTGAGAACTCTGAGCCCCCGGGGTCGAGAACAGAGAGTGTGGGTAGGGAGAAGTGACGGGAGGTGGGTAAGAGGGGAGCCAGGTTGAATGGGCAGACCAGGGCATGGAGAGCAGGCCTGGCTTGTTGGGAGGAAAATGAGAGCAAGATAGGGGATGAGGCAGAGGTCTGGAAAAGAAAAGACTGAGGCCAAGACTTCTGGAGGGAGAAGGAATGCCTAAGGGAGAAGGGGGAGAAGTGGTGACCACTAAGAACATGTTCCTTACCAGGCAACCACACCCTGACCATCACTGTTCATTCATACTTCTCACTTTTTGTGGAACAAACTGGTAAAGTGTCCTGTTCCTTTTTGAGTTGATGGAATTCTCTCACTCTCTTCTATGAATTTAAGTAGTTAACTTTTGTATTTAAAAAGCTGTATTAGCCTTATAATAAAAGTCTCAGGATGCATGTCAGTTTTTTTTTTTTTTGGGGGGGGGGGTGAGGAAGCTTACAAGCATTCTGGAAAAACTGTTTCCCACCTGTTTCTATTCCATTCAACCTGAGACCATCCGATAAGATATGGATCTTACTAAAAATAGCATGAAATCATGTAAGGAAAGACAATGCCAGTGCATTTACAGAAGGCTGAATTAGGTAATTCTTTCTGTTGGCTCATTTTGACTTTTCAGGTCACCCTTTGTAATATACTTTTAAAACAGACATTTGTATAACTGGATATAAATATTTCTAATTCATGTACTAGGATGTTGTCTAAGATTTTCATTTCTGCCTGCCTCCTCTATTGTGCCTTTATTATGTGATGTGCACAGAATGTGGATAATAGCTGTTAGTCATATTTTTGGTGTGTAATAGAATAGATGTGAATTTTGGATCACGTCTAAAAGATGGAGAAGTTGTCTGCAGAACATATCTCACAAGGCAGTATTAAAAACATAGAGCTCACAAATACTGTGAAATGCAGCAGCCTCCCAGGACTTGCACACAGCAAGGCATGAAACCTGTTTGAGTGTAAACAAACAGAAATAGAAAACACTGATGCCTTTCCTTAAATGATGGGTCCCATTCCCCATTCCGTACTGCTTATTTTGACATAAAGTCGTTACAAAAAGGCACAAAGGGATCTTACTTTTCACATCTCAATTTTCCAATTAAATGTCATGTTGTTTCTTTTCTTAACTCAGCCACAGGGGAAGCAAGTGCCTATGTGTCCTTACCTCACTTCCTTAACTTTAGGCATTTTTAACCTGAAAACTGCTTTTGAAAGCACTGCTGGAAAGCTTACTGGAACAAGCTGAGGGTTTCAGCTCCTGAGTAGACGGGACTTATGGTCTTCTGAGAGGTTGTGAAATTCCAAACTGATGAGTTTTTCCTGGCATCAGTTTTGCATCATGCACAAAGACATGTTTAAAATCCACTGTGCAGGATAACGGTCAAGTCACCCGGAGTACTATTTCCCTTATTAAGAGTAGCACTGGCTCATGATGTCAATTTTAGCTTTTGCCCAGCAATCTGTTCCGGTTTACTGAGAGAAGCTGGGATTTTCCCTGGTATTTTCCGTTGGAAGCAATCTATATCCTGTTATTGGGGGGGGAGCTTTTCCTTTTCCCTTTATGAAGAGATGTCTGGGAATATCATGTTTATCCTTTCCAAGCTCTTTCTGGCTCATGTCTGTCTATGAGCAGTAAGTGCCTAAACAGAAAAGGTAATTTTATCTAGTAAGGTACTGACTTAAATACCAATGCAAATGAAACACCACCAAGAAAATGATGATTCATATAGGCATATGTAAGCATAAGTGTGTGTGTGTGTGTATAAACCTATCAAAGTTTGTGTGATTGATCCTTTGGGTCTGAAAACGTCTGCAGTCATAAATGAGAATACTCTATATATCTTTACCTACTTCTGTACAATGTATATATGTGTATATATCTATTTATTTCATTGAGTTGTATATACCTATGTGGAGCTAAGCTTTGGTCTTTTCAAAATATTAGTGAGCTTTCCTTTGTGGTAAACAGCCACTAGAGGGGACTAAGGCTCTATACTAGAGAAGCTGGGTTTAGGGGCCTTTAAGCATGGCCTTTCTGTTGCTAATACATTCTTGTATAATGTTTTGTTGTCAGGTCTGGCCTGTGTCTTTGATAAGCCTAACACAGCAAGGAGACGGGTTGTGCCTGGAATTTTCCCTTTCACCTAGTTGGAGGTTACAGGAAGAGGGATTGTGTTTCTGGCAGCAACTGTATGTCGGAGAGGCTGGACAGGGAGGGAGGCTGTTACAATTACGCTGAACATCTGATTGAACCTCAGCAGGGCAAGGGAGGCCCCAAGACTCTCATTGGCAGCACTGAATGTTTTATTCTAGATGTTTACAAGTGCTCGAATGACATATTCTGTATAAGGCTATGGGATTTACAAGAAGTTCTCATGGGAATTCGAGTAAGAAAATGAAATTTGGTCAGGCAAAAACTTAATTTATGTGCCTCCCTCCCCCTGACCTCCATTCCCATAATCAACCACTAAGCATGAGTGTGCTTGGCTGCATAAGAAACCCATTTAGTGATATTTCCTTAGGTGATGAATCTGTTGCTATTTAGGTTTTTTGTGGGAAAGAGAAAGCTTAAAATATATGATGTGCAATGTCTAGGTATATCTGGCATGTAGCAATGCCTCAGATGTTATAATGTGATATATTTTTTTTCCCAGAAAAATCAGTTGATAAAGTGTGTCTGGGGCAACAGGCATCCTGACAGAGTAGGGACACCTGATTCATGTCCACTGCTGTTTCCATGTCCTCTAAGTTTATTACAGAGACATGTGATAGCTCCCAAGAAGAAACCCATGTTGAGGAAATACCTTTGATTCCTTTGGGGAAGAAGAGAATTCCTCTGAGCTCAAAGATCCTGTAATAACAGTACTAATACTTTCTTCATTTCTATCTAGGGTAAATAATACCATCTTCTCCTTTTGCAACATTCCCTATTATGGTTGTGTATTGTCAGGTCCATTCCCACGATACATGCCAGAAGCCTTCTTGCATTCCTGATTCCTCCTTTCTTGTTTTGCTGCGCTTTCATAATATGATGTTACCTTGAAGCCATCTGAAACTCAAAAATACCTTGAAAACTTCTGGGTTTAGTCTAGCCTAAAGGTCACTGGAATCAGTTAGGTGAGTTCTACTGACTTCAGTTCATTTGGATCAAGGTTCCTTCCTGCTCTAAAAGCTGCAATCTCCATCTTATGCTTAAGTATTTGTGAGGTGGTGAAGGAGAAGCATGCTGATTAGTTTGAAATAAGCTACTGGCTGTGTGAACCATCACATGAACTGTCCCTGGAGTGGCTTTAACTTTTATATAACTGGCTGAGCATGTGGGGCCTTCTCAAAGTCTCAGCTGAAGAGCAAACCCAAGAGTTAGGCTCCTAAAGCACCCTCCATCTTCTCTTTGTGCTGGAGGTTTTTTTTTTGCGTATACCAGTTGTCTTTAAGGCTTCCTCATCTGCACTCCTGCTAACTTTGGTTCGTGCAATGGATGAGGTGTCAGAACTTCTGGCACCTGCTGAAGCTTTCAAAGAGTCTGGCATAACCATGGGAACATATGGGGCAATGCAGTACTGAGTCAGAGGTTCCCAGCCTAGAGCTGGCTGAGCTGGTATGTAGGACCCAATCAGCTGGGGAAATGAACCTATCAGCAGTGGTACTAATTCTATCTGGTGCGTACACCTCTGTGGAACTCGCTACTTTCAGAATTAGAGGCATTGGAGAAATCAACAAGATTATTTAATAGCTTTCCAGAAACCAGCTGATACAAGAAAACTAGCTCCAAGAAAAAAAAGGAAAACAAAGGAAAACAAAAGTGAGGGCTATTGCCGGTCAAAAAATGCAGACTCACTATAGCAAGCAGCAAGTCAGGAAGAGGAAAGTGAGGACAGTCTAGGAACAACTCTTTTAAAAGCAGCAGAAGAGGGAATCCCCTAAGCTTCAATTTATAAGGAAATGACAGGAAACAGCAAGCAAGCAGTGTAGTTCAATCACAGTGGGAAACTGGGCTTTTGTGGCTTTATGTGATATCTCTGGCTTTCTGTGCAGTGACTTGGCATTTTAAACACTGATCGCAATTTAGGTGAATGACCCCAGATAGGAGGAGAGTCAAAAGTCAGGCAGTCCGTGGTCGCACAAAGCACGTCCTGGGCCTCTCGAAGTCAACTGGAAATCTGTTACTCTTTTCACTTCCAGAGAGTCCCAGATATTGCTTTTTCCTTTTTATTGAGAGAGCCTCAGAGGCTACCAGGGGTGGTGGGGGCGTTACGCTTATACCAACCACACGACAAAATGACTTTTGAGTAACCAGGATATGGTGAAAAAGTTTCAGTCACTGCTAGCCTACTCTGTGGCTTTGAGTAGGTGATTAAGTGCTTTATAGCCTCGGCTGTACACACCAGACCCTGTCAACACTAAGCAACATCTACTATTTCCCTTTTTTCACTTATTTATCTCTGTAAGTTTTTATTGGTTTGTTTTCTCTGCTGCTTGGTTACAGACTGGTTTTCAGCTGTGAATAATTGCTTTGGCTGGTTTCTTGCTTGTTTGGCCTGACTGATCCTGTTGATTTAAAATAAAAAAAAATCCAAATTAATATAGCAAAGGTGAGGATGACTCCTGAGCAGGTTATTTTTAATGTATTGATTTTTCACTTATTATTTGATTCACTTACTATTTTCCTGCCAGGAAGGGCCAACCATCATTATTTATATCGCACACATGCGCACAAACACCACTTTCACAGTCAGACTTTACCAGTAAATGGAGAATAGTGTTGAGTGTATACTGTTCTCCTGTTGACACAATTTGTTCAGATTTAATCCTGCATGCTGTTGAATGCTATCCGTAAGGTACTTCATGACCTTGGATGCCACACGATGTGCCTCTCCAGTCAGTTGTCTGAGTAGCAGGCTCCTGAAGCATGTTGGTGTGAAGTGAACTTCAGTCTCAATGGAAATGATGCTTTTTGTTCCAAACGTCTATGTAAGCATGCTTCAATAAATGTTCCCTTTAGTTTAGACAAGGGTATGAAAGACTTCACTTATGATATTATTGAGGCCATGTAATAGGGAAAAATGTAGAAGGCCAAGAAATTTATTTACAGCAGGTTTTATAGCAGGTTGAAAGTCAAAGGTATAAAAAAATCAGTGCATATAAAGATTCTTGTATATATATTTTATAGTGCCAAAGTTCGAGAAAGTTCAAATTCAACACAGGTTTTATTGTTTAGATATAAATGTCAGTTTTTGAGTAATATTGTAGCCAAATCACATCACTGTTAAAAGACAAGGGAACACTTGGTTGTAATGTCTCCAAATTACCTACAATGAGTTGTGCGGATATTTATATAGAGAACCCAGATTAATAATTTTCTAGGTGCATTACAAAACCTAATTTTTATAACTGGTAATTGAGAGGGGCTGGGCTTGGGGGAGGGGTGAGAAATAAATTAGATGTAGAGTTAGTTGAGGACGTAAATATCAGGCATATTATCATACTAGCAAAATGTGTTTATGGAATAGAATGATTTGAATTTGCATATTTGGCACAGTTTAATTTTTAGTTCCCTAAAGCACTGAGGATAGACATACCAGCCAAATCGCATAAAATTGGTTCCTGCCTTGCACTGGCATGTTGAAAAACATGTATTTTAAACCGTAGCAGCAGTCTCCCTTCTGTTCTGTAACCAGAGTATCAGCTGCCACTGGTCAAACTGAGCTTGCACACTTGGACAGCGGTCACCGGGTGGGGAGGAAGGCCACAATGCTGAACAGCAGCTGGGATAAACATGTACCCAGCAGGCAGCTGAGGTAACAGTGCAGTGGACTTTTCAAAGTATAGTGGTTGCTCTGACCAAAGCTGTCTGATGACTTGGACCCCACTTCATTTTGAATCTCCTGTTCATGTTGAAGGCACGCACTGTGTTTGTATACTTAATGCATGCGCACCGAAAGGCTGTAATCTTGTACCCTGCCTCGCCACCTGAGAGCAGGAGATGGCTGGTAGTTAAAAACAGATACAGCTAATGTGTGCAACATGATAACAAAATCTAGGTTAAACACATATCCATTACTTGAATAAGTATGACAGGCACACATCTTACATAGGCTGTTCTGGAAGCTAGTTATCAAAGTCTAAGATGTCAAAGTTTAAGTTTATTTCATGCTAAATTAGACTCATCTACATGAGTGTTTGTCATCGTACATCAGCATTCCCTTAGAAGCTAATGTAGGTGTCTCGGGTTTTTTTTTAAATGCCATGGGACATTGCACCTGGTCCTAAGGTGCTGCTGATCCTAAAGGTTTCAAGTCTTTTGCAAATCCATTGTTATCTCTGTTAGCCCTGAGAGAATGCTTCAAATGCCTTAGAGTATCTCAAGAAGCACAAGAACCTTAAAAATGGATCTTGAACACTTTTGACACCCAAATTTAGTTGTCGTAAGCAGATGCTAAATCCCACCCCCAAATTCCATGGCATCAATTCCTAGCCAACGGACATCAGAGCTTTAGCTTTGCAGATGTCTATCAGTATGCTTGTACTAGTAAGAAACTGGAGGACCATTATTGCAGTGATTTAGCAACCATGATCTCCCACTTTTTCGCAAGGATTTTGGACAGGAGTACCAGGCTTAGACTAAGCTGATGGACAATAGATTCTAATTATTATTCTTTGAAAACATGAAGGAATCGGGTTTGTCTTTTCTTGAATGGCTCAAGGATAAGAGAGCCTCACAACTCTTCAGATTAGGAAAATAAAAAATACTGCTTTAGAAATAATGCTGACGAGAACAACATTCAATATTCTAACACATAATAAGCAGTCATCAGTTACTGAACACAATCTAGAAGTTGCAGATGTTACTGTAGTCTTTTCTGGAACCTGTTTTATTTATGTAACGGAACATTTCATTCAGTCATACTGCAAGGTCTCCTTGAGTGTCAAGTTTGTTCAGAAACACGGCAATTTGTGAATGTTAGCAAAAAGAAGTTTGAGATTCCCTCCTGGGAATAGGACCACCTGCTGCTATGATCTTTCAGATAATGATCTCTCCCAAGCAGAAATAAATCCTTGCCCATGTAAGAAGACCTACATAGCCAAGTCAGTAGAGTGCACCAGTGTAGATGCAGCATATTCCCAAGGCGGGGTTACTCTGTAGGCATAGTTTACAAACCCCCCAAATGACATAAGGTAATCTGATTAAAAACTTTCTTCTCTTGTCACGGCTGCATTCTTACTAAGGGTTTTTGCAGCACATCAAAGTTGTGAAAGTGGTAAAGATTTCTTTTTTTCAATCCAATAAGTGAAAACCACTATGTAAAATTCTAGGGCCTAGTGATCCTAGTGCAAATTGGAGTCTCTTGCTTGTAAACATGGGGAAAATCCTGGTTGCTCAAAGAAGTCTAAACCACACCTTTAAAAGTCTGCTTAGACTGATGTGATATACCATGATAGGGAAATCAGGGGGCTGAGTATGAGGAGAATGTATGGAAGAAAGAAATTACAGGTTTTCCTAATTCCATCTCCGTATGCTCAAACAGTGTCTCCATATTTCTTTTGTGTCACCTGCCCCTGCTTCCACATCTTGTAGGCTTCCTTTTGATGTTTGAGTGTAGTCTGGAGCTCCTTCATCATCCATGCAGGCCTCCTGCTGCCTTTGTTTCACTTCCTGTACTTGGAGATGGACTGGTCCTCAGCTTGGAGGAGGTAATCCTTGAAAATCAACCTGTTCTTCTGAGCCCCTCTTCTCTCCAGGACTGTCTTCCATGGGATTCTTCCAAGCAGAACCCTAGATGGGTCAAACTGCTCTCCTGAAGTCCAGGGTTGTGATCCTATTATTTGCTTTTTTCCTGCCACACTGGATTCTGAACTCTACCATCTCATGGCTGCTGAAGCCAAGGCTGCTCCTGGCTTTCACATCTCTGACCAGTCCTTCCTTGTTTGTAAGTATAAGGTCCAGGAGAGCATTTTCCCTTATCAGTTCCTCGATCACATGTGTCAGCGAGTTGTCATCAATGCACTCCGGAAACCTCCTAGATATTTGTGCCCTGATTTGTTGTCCATCCAGCCAGGCCCTGCAAACATGAGGCTTCTTCCAGTCGTCTGAAGAAGGCCTGATCTACTCCTTTCTGATCAAGTGGTCTGTACCAGACCCCCACTGCAACATCACCCATGTGGGTTTGCCCACTAACTCTAACTCATAAGCTCTTAACTGGCTCATTGTTCATGCATGCTGGCAGAGCTGCATGCATGCTGCTCTCACATAAAAGGTAACTCCCTTTCCTGGCCTGTTCTTCCCAAAGAGCCTGTATTCATCCATTGCTGCATTCCAGTTGAGTGAGCTATCCCACTGTCTCCATGATCCCAATGAGATCATAGCCCTGCGATTGCACACAGACCTCTGATTCTTCGTGTTTGTTCCTTATGCTGCATGTATACAGGCACTTTAGGTAGGCACCCAGAAAAAATGTGAGCGTTTTCTCCGTACTGCTGTACTCTTGATACACCCTTATTTGTGTGCATACACATATCTTTGGTGCTGTCCAACCCTATTTGGTCATTTTCAAAGTCTCTCTTGTCCATATTATCTTTCACCCTTTGCTTACCAGCCTCATGCACCACTTTCTCACTTGATTGTGGGTCATCATCTCTCTCTCCCATTGCTCCCAGTTTAAAGCTCTCCTTACCATGTTGGCCAACCTGTTGGCAAAAATGGTTTTGCCCCAGTTTGCCAGGTGGATTCCTTCTCTTCCTAGCAGTCCTTGGCCCTCAGAGAGGATCCTATAGTTATAAAAATGAAATCCCTTTTGCCAACAGCAACTGTGCAACTGATCGTTGACCTGCAAGATTCATTCTCTCCTCCTTAAGAGCTCCCCTCGTCACCATGAGGATTAAAGAGACACCACCATGGCTCCTGCACTTCACTTTTGCTTCCAGAGCCATGCAGTCACACTTGATATGCTCCAGATCTCCCCTGGCCATATCGTTGGTGCCTACATAGGAGAACAACAGGAGGTAATAGTCTGAGGCAGAACAAGCCTTGTCAGTCATTCCACAACATCCCCGATCTGATCCTCCAGCAAAGAGCAAACCTTCCTAGAGAGCAGATTAAGTTGGCAAATGGGGGCCTGCAACACCCATAGCAGGGAATCTCCCACTGCTACCATTGTCTTCATAGTGATCTCACCAAGCACTCCCTAATTCTTCTATTGAGAGATTTGGTAACAGTTCTGCATTCATTTTATCAATGATCAATCCAGTTCCTACTCAGATTTCCCTAACCTCTGTCCAAACCAGTCCCCTCTCTAATTGAAGAGTACCAGCATCTTTAATCTCTCCTTGTAAGGTGGCTGTTACATTCCTATGACCATTTTAGTTGCTTTTCCCTGTACCTTCTTTAATGCTACCACATCCTTCCTGAGATGCAGAGGCCAGAACTGCACAAGGTGTGCAAGATATTGGTGCATAGAAGTTTTATATAGTGGCAGATCAACATTCTCTTCCTTGTCTTCAATACCATTCCTAATGTACCCCAACATTTTGTTAGCTGTTCTGGCTACACATTGATCTAAAAGTGTGAGAAGTAAGCAGCTACAATAACTCTTTCCTGAGCTGGAAGTGACATTTCCAAAATTCAGCATCATGTTGGCATGGTTCAGACAATTTTCCCTAAATGCATTATCTTTTGTTTACCTACACCAGGCTCATCTGCCACATTTTACCCTCTTCCTCAGTTTTGTGAAGTCCTCCTGCAGCTCCTCTCCATTGGCATGGATTTTGACTACCTGAAAAGCTTAGCATATCCTGCAGGCTTTTAGGTTTCACACTTCTCCAGATCATTGATGAAGATATTGAATAAAACTAGTTCTAGCACCTGTATTTGGGGATATCCCACTGCTGACTTTCTCCATCCTGAAAATGACCTTTTAGCCCTATAGTATGCTTTCTGTCTAACCAGCTTTCACACAATTAAAGAATCCTTCCTCTAATTCCAGGGGCACATTATTCTCCTTAGTAGCCTTTGGTGTGGAAAAGCCTTTAGTTAGTTTTTTTGTACTACTGGTCCTGTTACTGCACATTTGTTGCTTCTGACCTCAATTAGGATGGTCAGATCTCCATGGCGGACACTTTCTCTTGATATTTCTTGAAAGGCACGTAGCACAGACTGATACTGACCCTAAGCTCCTGATATCCTCTTTCATATTACTATCAGGAGATCTGATCTGAATGAAAGATTTTTAAATGTCCTACTTTAAACCTTTAATATGCTACAGAAGTTTAACTGCCCAGACACAGGCCTCTGAGACCTGGATAGACATGGATTCCACAAGAAAGTAGGAAAGAGAGAGAGCGCATTAGGACTTTCTGTTTCCAAAATACACATATTAATGTGGCTGTTGGGGTTCACCTCAATACTCCGTGATGAATGTGGTGATTTCCTGCTCGAGGCAAATATGATCTAAGTAATTTTAATCTGCCTATAAATGTTGTACTACTTCTGACTTCTGCGTCACTGCTGATTTTAGACCCTGTGTGGAACTGTACACAGAATAAGCTTCACAGTGTCGATTAAGCCATAATTTTTGCTTCTACTGCATCATTTGAATGTTAGTAACTCAAAGCCTTTGTCATGAAAACAGCCTCTGGCTTTATCACTCCTCCCTTTTATTGTCTTGGTCTTTCTCTAGATAGTGTCAGCTAGCTAATTATGGTTTTGGCACAGTGGCTCTTCTTTCATGGACCAGCTCTGTTTGTATACGTGAGTATTCAACCAGCCTCAGTGGAGCAGTTTTATCACCTGGGAGCAGCCACATTGTAACAAAGCTTGTTATCAGCTAATCCACCAGACCTACTGCTGAAAGACTATTTCACACTAGCTTTTCATCTTATTTGAGCATGCCTCATAGTATGATGTTGCCTTTTTAATTTAGGCTGTAGTAGCTGATGTCACTGGTTTTATGGAATTAAGCCTTTATCTTAAAAAATATCTTTCATAGGTGCAAAGTAGAACTTGCCAGGAAGGATGGGACTTGTATTTTTATTTTACTTTGTGTGTTCTGTAGGAGGCAGTTTCTCTTCTTCTCAAATGCTCCCTATTTATTGTCGTGGATAAACTACACCTTTAATTCTGTAAAATGTAGGAAAAAAATGTATTTTTTGACCACTTACAGGTGGCTGGAGCAATTTACTGAACCTTCCTACTGAAAAAATAGTTCACTATAGGACAAAAAGTAGAAAGGAAAAATTCTGCCTATTGCACAATGCAGGGATTATAACCCCTGTATAACTGTGTAAAACGTACATACAGTTGGAGCGATCACAAAGCAGTCCTTCTAACAAATCACAAGTGTATTACATGCTTTCTAAGAATTTGTCTCAGGTAGATGCATGATGCCCAGATGTCTGTGTGCTTCACAATATTTAATGTTTTCTCTCATAACGTCTCTGCTAAGGAGAGAATGCCTCTGTTCTCATTTATCAGATAGAAACCTGGGTGGGAGTTTAAAGTAATGTCTTACAAAGATTGCTGGACTGAACCTGAACATCTGAATTTGTTCCAACATACAAACTGCCATGTCTCAGGGCCTGTGTGCTGTGCTCTTTAGCCATTCCTGCTGTGGGGACAGGAAATGTTCAGGAGAGAAAATGTCTAAATAATGCTGTAAGTAGTTATACAGAAAAATATAGCTATGCAACTGTATAGCTCTCCTAATGCAGATGTCAGTCCTGGCTAAATGGGAACAATGCCGGTTACTCCAGACGGGCTGCACTGGTTCCAATAAAAGCCAGGCTTCTCAGAGCTGGCTTGGATGCTTCTGGATGACACAGCAGTGCCTTGGACACCATGGCCTTCCTTCACGTGTAAAGATAGTCATGGCTCCATGGCTTGAGACTTTTTAGCTAGGGGAGCTTTCTGACATCTGCCTCATGTCAAAGTCAATCTGGGAGCAAGTTAACTGCCTAACGCATCCTGAGAGTATTGAGTTCAGTGCAGAGCAAAGCAGTCATTTCCAAACCACAGCTAGAGAAGGAGGTGGTAGCACTGCGCTGCCTTTTGTAGTAAGATTAGAGAAGTTAATCAAAAAGGAGGAGATTCAGTTTAATATTCCTCTCACCCTGAGGAGATTCAAACTAAGAGATTGTTCTTCCTAGGAGACAGCACTCTTTGGCAGTCTGTGGGCAAGGCTGTGGTGATGCTCATCTACTGTGCAGGTGAAACACCCAAGTGATGGGAGCACAGCAAGCAGAAAGGAGCCTAACCTCACAGGCTACTATTTAGAGGTACATCCTTGGCACAGAGAAAACCTTGGTTCTGCTCCCTACTTCCAAATGCACAGAGGTGCATTTGATCCAGTGACCCTTTACCAACTAAATTCAACAGAACACAGCAAGGGTTTCAAGTTGTTTCAGGTAATAAGGGAAAGTATAGAGTGGAGCAGGGTTAATAAATAGCCACCATTACTGTTAAGTTGTGCCACTCCATCAGTACTAGGGGTAGCTGGTAGAATAGTGCCAGTAGTCCCTTTTTACAGGGAAAGTGGCACAGAAGGAGGGGGGATTTTTGAAGGCATATGTATGGCATGACAGTAATAAACAGCTTGGCATGAAAACAGGTCCAGAGAGTGCTGGAAGGCTATTGCTATTCTTGGCGGCATTGCACAAGTATGAAATGAGAGCCAAGCAGGAGCTGAGTCATGCAAGGTGCTCATGGTGAGAATGGGCTGGGTCATTGTGATGAATAACATAAAGGGGAATTATCTTTCTTTGTTTCTTTAAGTGAGAAATTAGAAGAAGGATCTCTGCGGAGATCTGAAGAGAATCCTTTTTTTATTTCGTTTATATACCAGCTTAAGTGAGATCTGCACGCCCTCCAGGTTGAGTCACGTAACAGTAACGTGTTTACTCCTTCCTCTCACCCATTGGTGCTGAGTCATGTGATGAAGGAAGGATCTATCCAAGAGGCTGCTATGTAGGTTTGGGGGTCTTCTATCGGTTTCTTTGTGTTCAGGACCTTACTACAAAGGGTGCTGCACAGCCACTGTTTGGCTCTGGGACCCTGCGCCCAGGCGCTGCAGCTCAGATTTCCAGAGCAAGAGAGTTGTGTTATTGTGCTGAAAAGTGCACGTCACCAGCACTGCAGCAGGAGGATGGAGGTGAGCAGTTACGTGGATGAGTTTCAGCATATGAAGCTTGAGACTCAACAGGTCTGCATGAACTCAGCAAAGTTTTTGTTTCCAAATAGAATGATTTTCCTTGGACCTGTCTACACCATAACTTATCTCTAAAACTACTTTAAAATAGATACTGATCTTGAAAAGATTTGAAGGGGTTTCAACAGTTAAGAGAGGCAGTGTTTCAGATGAATTGTTTCCATACCAAGTCATAGGCATGGTGCTATGCATCTTCTATTCCATGGGCTCTGTTAAGAGCACTGAGGGAATGAATGGTGTACTGTGAGCTCGTTGAGTTTCCTATCCTTTCTTCCACTGTTTTGTTTCTTCTGTTCACTGGGACTGGAGAGGTATTTTTTTTATTTTTAAATTTCAATTCATAATTCTTTTAAGTCAGATTTCAAAACTGCAGAAATTCAGGTCAATCTTTGAAGCTCCAGGCTAGCACAGAACAGAATATTTGAGGCACAAAACTGGGCAAATCAATCAAATAGTCAGTCAGTCAAATGGCTGCGTCCCTCACTGGTAGACAAATAATCCTTAAAGCATCATGTCAAATATTTTAGGGAAATAGACTCTCCACACTTCAGGGAACAGTGCATAGTGTGCTAGCTTTTCTCTTTATAATATTGCTTGCTAAAGTGGGAATCTTCAGTGAAAAATTCTGGTAGTGTCTAGAGTTATAGTCGGCTGTCATTTATGATATATACTATCGTAAGAATGTGATGTGTATATCTTATCATTTTAGACATTTTTAGGGGACATTAGAAGATATTTAGGTAGGGTGAGAGATACAGTATCAAATGAGGGTAGGATCTTGAAATCTAGCGATTAAGGCAAGGGAAATATGCAATAACTGGAAAGCTCCCATTTCCAAGCTGCCAGTGGCTGGCCAAATAAAATTTAAATCATTTTCCTCCTGTGGTCACCAAAGCCTGATCCAGCATCATGATAAGGGGTCATCCTGCCAGTTATTCAAAACCCTACCAAATAATAAATGCAAAGTTGAAATTTTATCAACATTAGGGCTTGTGATTGGCCAATATTTATTTAAGAAGTAAACAGTGTTAGGTTAGAACAGTTACATGAACAAGACTTTCCCTTATCACCATACTTGAAACTAGTTATAATAGCTCTGTTAAAATGCATCAGATCAGTCATTCTAGATTGCTCAGAATTACAGAATAGACTTGACTGGTATTCATTTTCTCAGGTAGTGTCTTATAACTGTTTCTTTGTACTTTGTTCCTTAAATAGTCAGTTATCAAAAATAACTACACTTCACAATTTGCAGACGGTTTCATGCAAGAAGCATGAAACTTCAGGAATTTTACCTTAGTTTTCAAAGTTCAAAGTTACTTCAGGAATTTTACCTTAGTTTTCAAAGTTTACTAGAAAATTGAATTTCATTATCTGTTTTTTTCTTTCTTTTTTTTTTTTTTTCTCTTTAAAAGTGTGTCCAAGTGCAGAAACAATACCGTGGAATGAAAGCAAGTAATTGCAGAGGAGAACTGGTAGAGAACAGTGACTAGCAGAAGCAGTAAGTTTGACATTGACAAAGTCAACATTTTGCTTCTGGTTCTGGCATTTTAGTGAAGCGAGACTAGATTTTACAGTGGTGCATGCTCAAGAGAGCCCTAAACTAGCTCCAAGTGACAGCTGTGTCTACAAAGTGTGATGCCGCATCAGACACAGGTGCTGGCTTAGTCATAGAAACAGTGTATTTCTGTGAACACAGTTTTGAGGCTAGGCTAACTCTGCCTTTAGCTTGGGGCTGGGTCTATGCAACCATCACTACACTACTCAGCAGTCTTCTAGCTGCTAGGATCAGCCTCCTGGGGCTTGGCAGTGAGTTCCTCTGTGAGCTGACAGCACCTCCCGGGTGCTCTGCTGGCCTCAGGTCCTGCCACTGCAGGTTTGCATAGCTGCATATACTACTCGGTCATGTGCCAAAGAATGGGCAAGAGTGAGATCTGATGGGTTTTATTTTGCTGCCGACGTTATTTGAAGGTTTTATATACAATTCAGCTTCACCTTATTTTGAACAATGTTGAGGACATCTCTGTATCTGACTGGCCATATGCTGATACCTGACCTTCCTATACAGTTATGCGGTAGTCACTCATTAGCACATTGACTGTTCTCCCTCACTTTATAATTTGGCTAGTCTGAGATTTTTAAAAATAGATCATCTTCCTGAGCACAGTGCATCAGAGGAGAGTAACTGTCTTCCTTCTCATCTTTGAATGAATCATGCGGTTAATCATGCACACTTAAAAGACTATATTTCCAAATATCTGGCAGCTATTTAAAACCTGTGATCAGCTGTCATTGTATCCTGATGGAGATTGGATGGCTCTGAAATGTTGACAAATGCACCATTTGAAAATAAAAGCAAGTTATATCGCATCAGACTGCAAGCATCTGTACTGTGAAGGCTGGATGCAAAGCTTAGAAAAGAATGCAGTGGGATAGCATACGGAGAGTTCTCAGGCATTTTTATTCAAATGTTTCAGTTAGGATGATTTAAGATGTCCATGAGCAATACCAATAAATAAATAAATAAATAAATAAATGCAGACAGGCTATGAGCGTGTAGCTATTGTGGGAGAATGACAAACACCCACTCACACATCACTCTCTAATGGGGTCCCAACTAGTCCGCAGACTTAGTGTGGTTGACTGTAGGTTTCTTTACTGGTATCAAAGCCATGGTGTACAGATGTGACACTGCTAAGCACTTACAAGCGTGTGCTTGTGCACACAGACGCAGACACACATGTTCCCATGTGTCTATGATTCTGCTTGTGAGGACAAACTATTAATAGGAGAATAAACAGCTTGGGGAGCTGGAAAGGTAGGGAGGTGATAAAGCAGAAGCCGTAGCCTTTCCCCAGTGCCTTCTGCCTATCTCCCGCCCGAGAAGCACCCCTTGGAACAGCCCCGGTGCCCCAGTTATTTTCCAATGAGGTCAAGGTCAGCGTCACTGTGGTAAGAGAACTGCAGCGCCCTCATCTTTCCCACCCTCAGAGCATAGCTCTGATGTTAAAATTACTAGTCAGCTGGTGATCAAAGATCATATTAGCCTCCTTTGCCACAGCCATTAGAAGATCCCAGGGACCATTCAGTGGATCACTTGTCACTGTGATCCTCGTGTAAGAACACTTGAGGGTCCTCATCCCACCTCAACAGCAGCTTGCTCGATCCCGGGACTGTGTCTTCGAGAGTGTTCTAGAGAAGATGTCCAACGAAGAGTATAAGAACAGAGCAGTTACCCAGTGCTAATTTTCAGAATATTCTCCCAGTAACCTGTGATTTTGGACTAAAGGTTTTCCTGAGGCAGGCAAGGTGTTTTTGTTTTCAACAACTCTTTATAAATTTTTTGTTCCATAAATTGGTCTAAACGATTTTTGATCCTGTGTCAGCGCTTAGCATCCATTATAACTTGAGACAAGATCCATATCTTAACTCTGCACTAGATGGAAGCGCACTTCCTTGTGTTTGTTTGATACCACTTTCGTTAATTTTGTACTCCTCAGTCATGATCCCCGCAATAGATCTTCACTACCTGAGAACACGGCCAGCGTTCTTTGCTCCTAGAGGTGCGACTTTGTGTGTATCTCCCTTAACATACACTTCAAAAGGCAATAGACCAAGGTGTTATAGGTGTCCAATAATGCCATTATAATAGTTGTGAAGGATCCTGAGTCAAGACAGTGGATGCGCTGTGCTAGGCATCGTACGTATATGTAAGTAGATATGCTAACCTGCAGTACTGAAGGTGAGAGCCTTATATTAGCTTTGGGTGATTCTTTTCAAGAGTGCACACAAATAGGATATTTTACAGCTAGAGAAACTTTATATTTCTGTAGAGATGTTTCCTTATATTTATATCTTATAGTAAGACTGAAACCTTCAACAAGACAGGTAAAAAAACAAAACAAAACAAAACAACATTATTAGCTGTATTTTGCAGGTGGAGAAGCAAAGTGCAGAAGATTGCATAAATTGCCTGGAGTCACCCAGGAGTGTTCTGTGCTTCAGTTGACCTGTGTCTCTTGATTCGTCTCTTGACAAGATGAATGTTTGCTGGAGCTTTTTCAGCAAAATGCTTTCTTGGAAAGGTATGTCAGGATGCCAGATAGAGTGGGAGAATAAGCATTTCCTGCAGGGGCTCGGCATTTGGTCAAGCAGGGTTCATCTCTTAGGAGAGACCATATGAGAGCTTGCAAGTTTATTTAGAATATTCAGAGCTAGAGAAAATGCCTGAAGGGTGAAGCTCACAGGTCCAGCATAGAAAAATCAAGATAGAGTAAGCAGGTATGTGTCCCAGTAGAAGATACTGTAACAGGCCCATGACACATCCCTATTTTTCCCTTTGCAAATCCACAATATTACCCTTCCTTCTCTCATTTTAAGCTGAACTTCTGTTCCTGTGATATTAAACACTTACCAAATTTCATAAAGGTGGCTACAGTAATTTGGCACTGGATAAACTAGTTTCTTGATGAACTTTTTAAAAATCTTTTTATGCGCAGAAAATGCTGTAGGATCTCTTATAGAGGGAGGTACAGGTTAGGAAAAAGCAGGAATCTAGTCCTATGGTCTGATGTGTGAGACACTCATCTGTACAGGTAAGAGGCCTCTTCAGGTCCCTCTTCTAAGGAATTTGTACATATGTTATACCACAGAAGTGATTAAAAGAGGCTCATGGCTTTAGACTTAGGAAAAAATCTCCTGCATTATGAGGATTTAAATATCAAGCACAGAGTTGAACCTGCCATGTCCTGTGGTCATTCCAGCTGAGTATTTTCTTTTGGCTTAGCAAAACTCATCATCATCATTTTATTGTGAGTCTCATCTCTCCCAATCTTTTTTTTTCCAGCTGAAAGTAATAAGCAGTTCAACACAGCTTGCAATGTCTTCTGTTCTGTGTTCCCTCTCATTTAAAATCTAAGACCAGATTGAAACTTATTGGGGCAGGGAGCACATCCTCAGTGCCACCTGTGAGACACACACTGCAAAGCATTTCAGTCAACAAAGCTATAAGAGAAAAAGACAATGTTTACTGTTCTTAGTCCTAAAGTGAAAATAGAGTTTTTCAATCAAATTGTAAGTTGATTTATATAACCTGGGACTGACTCCCTTTTGTGGGCGTTCATCAATCTGTCTTGGTGCCTAAAATTAATACACGTCCAATCGAATAAATTTCTTAAAGAAACGTACGAGAATTGCATTGATTTTAACTAAATCAGTTTGAAAACTTTTAGTTAAATTAATACAGATTAAAAACTTTTATCTTTTACTGAGACAGTAGAAATTAGTGGTTGCATTGCAAGATGACTCAACACAGAGCAAGGCAGTATTAATCAGTGGGAACAAGTCTTCTTGGCTTAAATCAAAACAACTTTCCTGAAATCAAGCAAATAAAACATAAAGCTTCCCTAGCCTGTTGCTCCCACTTCAACAGGTTATAGCACCCAGCCTTCCCACAGAAGTGACAATCTTCCTGGTGACTTTTGTTACATTACTTTCTTCAAGAACCTGCACGACAGAAGGCAAAGAGAAGACAGTATTAACACCTAGCCGTAAGCAAACTTGAAGTATCTGGGTCTCTCATTTAGGTAATATGCATGGCAAATCAGTATTAGATAGAAAATAAAGAAGTTAGCATGTGTGCAGGAAGCAGTACAGCCATGTCAGCTAACTTGTGTCCTTCTTAGCATGACACAAATACTGGTATGCTCGAGAGTGGTGACAGGCCTCTGCTTTCAGGATATATGATCCCAGTGAAAGCTGGAGCAGGATTTTCTAATTGGTACCTGTTGAAGTAAAGTTGCTATGGAAAATCAGATAAAACAGAGCTCTACCCTAGCATGTAACCTCCCTTTTGGCATGTGGCAGATCCTTACTCCCAAAACATCACCTGCGAAAGGCCAAGCAGCAGAGGGAAGATAGGCAGTGCAGACAGGACTAATGCAATCACGGGAAGGTACATACCAGTGAAGGACTTCACACGGCCAATGGGTGGCCTTTTATGACCACTTTCTCCTGAACATGACTCACTGACTCCACACTAAATAAGGGTACGTGTATTTTTAGAAGGCAAAGGCCAATACTGTTCTTAGTGGAAGTCCTTCTATTGATTCAATGGCAATCTATGAGAATGCTCTGATTCTCAGGATAAAGGGGTCTGCTATTTATATTTGAGTTCACTCTTATTTGTATACCTGGGGAATGCAGAGAATAGCAGCAAGGTTAGCAATAGAAACCGTTGCAGCATTATGTCATCTACAGGGCCTTGTGCACTGGTGAGATCTTGATTCCCCCTGCTGTAAACAGAATCACTCACTGAGGTTCAAAATATTTTGGTCTAAGTACTTAAGAGGTGAGCTCAGGCTTGGATTTAGCTTCTGTGTTTGAAGATGCTATTACATCCAGCTGTGCATTCCCACCTCCCTCCCTGGTGTTTAAAGGTGGCACAACAGGGTTCAAGCTGGAGCAGTTATTCCTTTGCCTTGCTACAGGGGCAGCAATTTCTGGGAGAGGGAAGCAGCGGAAAACCTGATGTGGTAACAGCTTAACTCAGGGTATTTGAGCTATTCTTTCAGAGTCCTAAAATAAGATATTTAAACTTATAAAAAGGCTATGTAGGTGAAATGTAATAGCCTGCAATGTGTGAGAGTACAGACTAGATAATGTAATGGCCTTTATTGTCTATAGAAAAACAGAAGATATAGACTCTGTACATATGGTAATTGTTACTGTTATCGTTCAACTGGATGGATGGTTTAGATTTGTTCCAGGCACCGCTGCTGATTCGCAAAAATGCATGTACCCTAGTAGGGGAGTGATGTGGTAGGGGTTTGGATTGTATGCAGTTACGCAGAATGAATAAAATATGGAGGTTAGATCTCTATTTTATGCTTATAAAGTAGAGCCTGGATGCAAAATTTTCATATATTTCATAAATGAATCAACCAGATAGAAATAAGGAAACAGACAAAAGAAAATATGAATTTTTGCCTGGCAATTGAAAGATAGTTGTTTCAAAGAATCTATTCGAAATAAAGTAATTTTTTCTTCTAAACACTAAAATCTTATCCAACTTTTCAATTTGTAAAATATCATTTCTTTAGATATTATTATTGCCAGTAGCCAAATATAACTGATATGAACTAGAAAGAGACAATCCAAAGCAAGATATAAACACAAACAGTTTGGGCTTATGGAAGTTAAAGATTAAAATGTTAGATACCTGAGCTGCTTCTGCAAAGCCAGCACTGCCCAGTGGAAATGCCTTAGAAGAACTCCATCACTGGGGTTCTCTCCTAAAACCAACCAATGTTATACTCTACAAGCAGCTGCACTTTCAACTCCGCAGAGGTCTTTTTCTCAGGGCTCGTTCTCCCATCTCCACAGAGGAGGAAACACATGCCTTGCTAGTTGTGTGCAGCAGATCGGGCTGATGTGAATACAGCGTAACCAGACACAACCCCACAGAAGCAAGGGAATGAAATGTCAGCTTGCCCAGCAGTTTTGACTCTGGAATTTGGCCTCCTGCAGGAGCCAGGCTAAATCCTGAGGGCCAGCCCTGAACCCCAGCAGATAAACCCTGCTACAACTGAACTGGCTTTGTATGCATCTCCTCGAGCATCTCTGCAGCAGGTCTGGGAACATATTTCAGAGGCACCTGAGTGGATGCTATGCAGAACCAGCTTAAGTTCATCGTTGCTTGTTAGGTAGCGCTCCCCATCACCTTGTGAGAGCTGTCCCAGGGAGCAGCAGAGCCGGTGGGTGCAGTGCCGTGCCCGTGGGCTGGCTGTGCAGCTGCTGGGGTGGCTGTGCGTCCCGGGCACAGCTCGGCTGGCACACAGGGATCCTCAGTGTTAACTCTGTCTCCTTTTACTTGTATGTACCAGCATTTTTGGTTTACTGGAGTATAGCAGTTTGAAGTCAGCTTGCGTAATGTCATATTTTCTGACATACAATTAAAAAGATAAAAATGCCACGTCGTCGTTCCACAAAGTCATTGACAAAACTCTCCACCAAGCCCTTACTGCAGGCAGGCTGACTTGAAAGGTGCATGTTTAGGCTTACATTTGACTGAATGAGATTTAAACATAAATTTGAAGGGATGCTTTCTTTAGTTGGCCCTGAAATGAAAGCTGTAATATGACTCCACACACATTATTCATTACATGACATCCTAAATATGGCACATTTTGAGAAGTGGAGAATGCAAAGCAAATAAAATACAGGAAAAAAATCCTTCTCGCAGTTAGAGACAGACTGCAATAAATGCTAAATGGAACAATAGCCTCAGGTTAAATGATTTATAACTTATTATTTTATATAGCATCAAAACCAAGGCACGTATTTAAAAACAAAACAACAAATAATTTATAAAAATATTGGTTGTTAAATAGCAGAGACACAGTGCTTCTTTGGTGCCAAATCATTTAGACTCCTTCTGGATAGTTTCTCTCTCTGGACTTTATCCCTATCTTTTTTAAAAAAAAAAAAAAAAACAAATATACTTGTATTTCATCTCCAGCTCTGCAAAAATACAGACCTCAGTGGAACTACAGACATAAGGGTGCTTTAGGAGGGCTGCTTTGTTTGACAAGATTTAGGTAATATGTTTTAGCTATTTCAATCTTTTTGAATCTTCTGCTTGATTTAATATTCGTCATTATTTTCTGTGCTTAAATAAACCTCCGTTTTATTTATCCTTCCCACCCAAACATTCCGTTGACGAAATCAAATTTTTACTGTGTGAAAGCTGCTAGATGCAAAATCATAGCTCTGCTGAAATCAATTTTTGCCCAATATTTAAATGAAAAGGGTTATTTCTAAAACTCCTGGGAGACAGTCTTGTCTTGCAAGCAATTGCAATAATTTAAATTGTGATAGCGAACGCCAGCCTCTGTGCTGTCCAAAAAGCTGTTTAGTGATCTTCTGGTATTAATGTTTACTATTAATAATATAAAGTTTGTCACTTCTTCCAGTATGAAGCCCAAATAAAGCAGGACAAACTCATTTATCCTGTCTTACACTGCTGTTTTGAACTTTTGGCTTGCTGTGCTGAAGAAAAAAAGGTACAGTTTTCTTTTAAACGTAAAGCTTTGTATGATCTTTGATCGTTACACTTCAAAAAGTTTTTGCCTGGAACAAACTTCCACAGATGAGTTATAAATTCCTGAAAACAGAAATTCATAATAGAAAAGCTATCACTGCATTAATTATGGTAGCATAAACGTGGTGCTGCTTCCATACTTAGTCACTGCTTAAAAACAAAAACAAAGGGATGATGATGTTTTGACGTGAAGTCTATCCTGACAGTAGTCAATGTTAAAATGGTCAATATTTAGTCAACCGTATTTTTAAAAACTGGTAGCTATGGTACACGTCCATGGATTTTTTTTTGAGACCTTTCATTTGTTGATATGAAAAAGATTACGTTTCTACTGACAGATATGAGTTGGAACAGAGTGAAATTTGCATATATAAAAAGCTTCATTGCATGATAAAAAATATCTTGGATGTTTACTTAGAAAAGCCATTAGCCAGTTTACATGATTTTTTTTTTTTCTTTACTGCAGTCTTTGTCAGCAGTTTACATTCAAAGATTCTAAATTTAAAGTTTCCTATCGATCCCCTGTAGGTCTTGGCTTCCTTCTGATTGCTTCTGGATTTATGCCGGCTCTTTAGGCTTTAAATGAACCTGGAGAAGAGGAATCACTTAAACATAATGTAAATGACCTCATATGGTAAACTTTGGAGGCATTTAATAGGTTGTATGTTTGTGTTTGGTTTAGATATGATACTGAGAGCATATGGTACAGTATATTAGTATGTATCTATTTGCATGGGGAAAAACATTAACCATAAAACCCTACAAAATTCATGATGATAATATTCCAAGGAAAATTTAAAGATAATTCTAAAGGAAAAGTAGTCTAGTGATGCAGTATGCTATGCTGAAAGGTTTTCTGAACTTCAAAAGACATACAATAAGCATAACAAATAAAAAATGCTTATGAAATGGAAATAGATACCTTTCGTGCTACAAAGTGCTACCGTAAAGCTGACACTGCAAACTAAAGATTTTGGCTTTGGTGCAGTATTTGTAATCCAGTGAATTTTAACAGTTCCTAGCTTATGCATTTAACCCTTTGCATGATTCAGAATGTGACAGAAGGATCTTTTAATATGATTGAATTTAAAACAAACAGAACAAGTCGTTCAGCAGTTCCATTACAGTATTTACTAAGATGATGGATGCAAGACAGAAAAAAAGATTTCATTTTTTATTGTTTGATTTGAGTTCTCCCAGACGCTTCTCTATGTTGTGTCCTGTGCCATTCCTTAAATTGGAGTTCTCTTTTTGCGTAATTGCATCACGTAATCATCTTATCTATTTCCAATTCCTTTCTTAAACAAATTTCTTCTTATGAGACTACTTAATGTTAAGCCTTCAGTGGAAGGACATGACTGTAGGAGTCTTCTGAAAGAGCAGCCCTTCTCGGTACTGATCTTGGGCAGTGTTAAGAGATCTGGCGGTATTATAAAACACTTTCATCTTGTTCCAAGCATCGCTGGGTACAGAAAAACTGTTCAGTGCACCTTGAAATGAAAGTGTCTGTTCCTTATCATCTCATTTATGCTACATTTTGACTGGTCTTCATTTTCTCTTCATTATGTCGTAATACACAGACCAGTCAAAAATAACTGTGGACAAATACTGTTACTGCTGGCCCTGGGTCACAAACCAATACAGGCAAAATGAGGTGCTTTCCTGTCGTTGCATGCAAACTAGCAAAATAGCAGTGTCTTCTGCAGAATGCCTTAGTCCTCCCTCAGGGTATAGGAGGTCCGAGCAACACCTGTCATCTGGGGAGCCCATGCTGGTACTACCTCTGACAACGTGCAATGTGCTGGAAGCACAATCAAATGATAAGCGAGCTAACGTGTCGTACTTTTAACAAACATCACTATTTTTCTGAGATTGGAAATAGGCCTTATTTATACCTAGGCATTTTCCTCACTTAAAAAAGAAATAATAATAATGCAGAATAATACTCCAGTGAAGACACGGCAGTACATAGGTTTCGAATGAATTAAACGTTGACCTGAAGGCCAAATGAAAACTATGAGCTTCTTTGCCTTTGCTAGGATTTTACTTTAACTATTCAAAATAAGAACACCCCCTTTTCTCCCCCTTAGGGAAGGTAAGGCTTTTCATTTGACATACCAAAGCAAAAGAACACTTAATTCAGGATCCAGATTTTGCAATTTGGGTCCGTCTGTGATAAGAAAAGACTATGAACTAATTGCGATGCTTCTGTGAATTTTTAATAAATTATCACTAGCCTATTATGATATAAGCTAGAAAACTGTGCATAAATGCAGCAAGGAAATACAACACAGAAAAAAGGCACTTCACTAGCACAGAATTCAGTCTGTAATATACAGCCCTCTCCAGTAAGGTGCTGGGTATCATCTACTAGACTGAGAAACAACTTCCTGCAGCAGTATTTGACTTCATCGCACAGAATCGTTGAGGTGTTAATAACGGGCCATGGCCAGAAGCACTAAGTTCTAAAGGACAAAACATAGAAAAAAAAAAAACAGTGGAAGAAATATTTGTATTTAGTCTAGTCACCTGATTAAAACTAGTTGCCTTAATTTCACAAAAAGGTTACATGGCAGCAAATGCAAACCTCTGTAGTACGTTAAATATGCCTAAAAAGACAGAAAGGCTAAACAAGGATTTAATTTGTTGTTGGTCCTCTAATGATTTGCATTGATTTGTCTATTTTTCCAAGGGGAAAAGATCCTCATTCCCATTTCCAGTAAGGAAAGAATAGATCATTTGGGGTCAAACTATCTTTTGTTTTATCATTTTATCGTTTTTGGCAACTAAACCAAACAAACCAATATTCACATAGCTCTATTTTGAAGTTTTGCTGGTGGCAGTTTTCCAAGATGTATTAAGGAATCAGGCTCCCACAAGCTCACTCATTAGGAAAGGAAGTATAATCAGGATCTCATAAGTCTGCTTTACTTGCACTTGTATTCAGTTTTCAGGATTGCGAGGAGGAAAAAAAATCAAATCCCTTGAAGGTGAAGCACATAAATTTGAACTTAATACACAATGTGAAGAATGGCACTTCCTTTCTTCCTGCGAAGGGTTTGAACACTCCTTTAGTAAATTTCATGGCCACACAGTAATAATCTGAATTATGTTAAGATACGCAAATAGTCTTTTGTGGAAACTAGAAAAAGCTGCAAACTTTAAATCCCAGATGGAGTTCTTATTAAGGAAACCTCATACTTTGAAAATCCTATTTCTCCATCTGTTTGTAATATCTTTCAAGCGTCTCTCCGTGTAATTGTAATGATGGTCTCTTCAGGTCACATTCTCTATTGTTTTTTACACAGTCCCATTGCTTCCCTCAAAATGCAAATATTCAGCTTATCAGTCAGGAAAGACTAAATTCAATTTCCTTGCTGATCCAGGCAGGAGAAAGAGGCAAAGTTGTGCCATCTCAGCAAAGGGTTCACAAGGAAAGCGAACGGCTTGTAATTCTCGTCCTCCTCGAACCCTCCTGAGAGATGAATTTCGTGCTGAAGGCCCTTCTCCTGCCCTTGTGGTCTGACTCATTCTGACTCACCAACTCTGAGAAAGCAGTGAGCTTTACTTCCTTCTGGGAAAAGTGCAAGCTAATAGCAATCCTGCTCCAAATAAATGCAAATGAGCAAGTTACAAGTCTCTGGAAAAAAAGCAGTTAGAAAAGTAAGAAATTATTTTTTGTGGTCCCATATTCAACTGCAGTGTAATTTTGGCTGTTACCTTATTTTTATTTCATGACTGGGGATGTGAAGTTCACAGGTTGTGAATCCAAGTTCAGTGCAAACTTTATGTGAATAACAGGCAATATTTGGTTACATTTCTATTTTAAACCGTGGTTCAAAGGTGCTTAACCAATCACTTATATTTAAGAATATAAGCAACTTCATTGACTTCAGTACACTGTTCAAGCGCATTAGTTTAAACCTCTGTTGATTACCTTGAAGAAATGTTGTGGTTTCTCAATGGGCATTCTTGACACTAATCTTATTTACTTGAGTGTTCCTGAGAAGATAACACAAAAGCTATGAGTTCACCATACGCATATAAAAATTCAAATCAATATTTACTAGAAACTGCTTATGCCAAATGACACTTTTTAGTTGGGAGCATCACAGGGCTCTTGTAATAAGAAAACCGCACTTGCCATGAGGGCAGCTACACAAGGAAGGGAGCCTTCTGCTAAGGAGCCTTTAACTTTTTCAGCGTCCATACGGCTCATACAGACAGTGCTGGTTGTGCATTGAATATCCCCTGCTTGTAACTGAAAGTTGAAATAATTTGTTTTCTGAAGTAAAAGCAGTATTTCACACAAATGTAATAACACCCGCAAACTCTGTCGTAGCCAGCTGGTGTCAGTCTTGTATTAAAGCTTTACAATTACTCTTCCCATGATGCTCATTAGATTATAATAAATTCTGCTGCTCACATTTTTCACCTGTACTTGCCTAACAAAAAAAGAGAAAAAAAGAAAACAGAGTGACTTGCTAAAATCTGCTGTGGGCAGGTCACAGGCTGTCCTTGAATTGCAGTGGGCTTTTGCAGACCAGAGTGTAAAATCTGCATTTCCTTAAATCTGAGAGCTTTTGTCGGAAAAATTGCCTGACCTGTCTGACTTGTTTTTATTGCCCTAATAACTGACTCTTGACCAAGCAGAAATGTTTGTTATCAGTGAGAGACTCAGAAAATAAAAGTGCCTGTAGGAATTAAAATTGCCTAGAATTTCAAAATAAAAAGCAGTGATTGATAGACCTTCTTAAGGCAGGCGCTATTAACAATAACAATCTCATATATGCAGAGCTGCAACACATCACTAAAATGCTAATTATTAGTAATCCATTAGTTAATGCAGACATGATGGGCTTTTGGATGAGCTGTAAAACCAAGTTCTTGGCTGCTCTTAAGCTTCCGAAGCACTTTGGCACTTTAGACAAGAGCTGGGGTGTTAACAAGAGGGTTCTGTCCAGATTCCATTTTGGTAACATATTTTGTCTGACTGTTATTTGCATGTAATTTAGTTAGATATATTATTATTCCCTCCTTGTCTCCCCTGTAGTAAAGAACTACTGTATTAAGAGCTGCTGCTCTCTTGCCAGAGGTTTTAATATCCTGGGGAGCAGCAAAAGGATTCCTGTTAGCACCAGTACTGAGTTGTTGTCAGTGTTTTGGGAGACTGGAGTGAAAGTGCTCTCTAAACAGATGTCCATAACTATAACTGTATTCCAGATATCACAGATACCCTGTACATTGGCCTTGGCATTTGCTAGTGATGCTGAACTGCTAAAACTGCTGACAATATTAAGGGAACTGGCTTGGTCCTGAATAAACAAAACAGAAAACTAATGAGAGGGTTCAAGAAATAAACTCTGTGTGTCTTTTTCTGAATTGAATTTAAATTATTTATTTAAACTATTTATTTAAAACTATCTATTTAGGATTCTATCCGAAGTCTGTATATTGCTTCATATCTGAGCAGCTTCTGTCTCCAAAAGCGGATTTGATAGGGTCACTTTGGCATGCTTGGCACTTTGGCATGTATTCTGCACTGTTCTGGAGAAAGGCAATCATCATGGTGGTTGAGAGTATTCAGAGCACTGTTACGCAGGACTTTTGTTCTGGCTCTCTGGTCAGCTTTGCATTGATAAAATAGAAGAAGAGGTGGCCCGCAGCAGCTAGCAGAGGGTGATCCCAAGTAATATGTAGTTCAGATCTGCTGACTGTTGCAGTCTCTGACAACTTCCCCATCTTCTGAAGGGCCAAGTATATACCAGTAAACTGATCAGGGCTGCAATGAGGGCTTGAATGCTCCCCTGTGACTGTCCATAGCATTTAACTGCGAGCACAGCCTGTGGCATATTTTCAAATGAGTCAACTTGTACTCTCCCAGACAAAATCTGGGCTTGTTTCTAAGGACAGCATGAGCCAGGGAACATGTCCCATAGGCAGCAAGGATAATATCACTCTTTTCTGGAGGGGCAGAGAGTTTAACTGGGATGTGTGGGCATGACCAGTCCAGAGCTGGCTATGTCTCTATTTTGGAAGAAGAACAAGAATTGGAGAAGAACCTTGGCTGTGAATACCAAATACTTGTGGTTGTGTCTCATGGCTCAGTTGTATTTGGTTCTGTTCACTATAAACTACTTCAGGCCTGGAAAACCTAGGGAGGTGGGATAGGGGAAGACACAGCATGATTCTTCTTAACTCATGGATTATGTGTTCTGCTCTTCTTAACATACCTAGCCATACGACAGACTACAGCAGCCAAGCTAATGTGTTCAGGAAAGGTCAGTTCTATGTAATAGTCAGGGACTTTGTCTGGGACTTTTTTAGAGCTAGTCAGGCCATGGAGTTGGCAAACTTTGGAAAACCCACAGCTCCACAGCTGACCACAGCTCTCTTTCACAGCTTACCCCCTAGCAAGGCAGAGGCTCCCTCCAAAACCTTGCAGCTTCCTCCCTATAGTGAACCCGTCTGAAGTTCTTCTGAGACTTCATTAGTCTGGATTAAGCTTGCTCATTTTATGTCACTGGAAAAATGATGACACTTCTCACAGCCAGTTAGTGACTTTCAGTCACTAACATTTCATAGTATCACCATTTTCTTAACGGGAGCAGGAAAGAAAACAATTGATTTCCAGTTCTCCCTCTTACACCTTGCCACTGCGAATAGGTTGCTCTCAGAAGTCTTACACTGTTCAGTAGCATTGACTTCCATTTTCCCTCCATTGTTACAATCTTTATGCCAGTCTTGGAATTTAGTGATTTAATTTTCTGTTTCGCTAAAAACAACACAAAAAAAGCAATAAAAGCTGGTACTGTGTGGTATACAGTACAAAAGTGATACTTTATGAATTCAGCTTCAGTTCCAGTGGGTAGCTCTCAATTCATTATGACTGTTGCTATATAGAACCAGGGGAAATTCTGGGTCTCAAATAAATGATTTTACAATATGTTTTATATGCTATAAAGTCAAAAGCATAGCTTCTTTCCAAGTGGAAATAAATATAAAAAAACCTCTTGTTATGCATAAGGGAAACTAGATGATTCTGATTTTCCTTTTTGCTCTGTTTGAGTTGGATTTCTTGTCCCAGGAGTGCTACTCTCAATGTTATAATCTAGTAGTATTCTATTTGTGGTTTTGATGGCTACATGAGAGTCCTAAGAAACCTTTATCTTTCTGGATTATTTTTCCCACTGAGTTCATAAGCTTAAAAGAAGGTCTTCCCAACTCATTTGTAGTCTTGAAACCACACGGAATTTAAATAGCGGAATATGTTCTACTTCTGACTTACTCTAACTCAGTTCCACAGTACTCCCTTCACTTCTGTGGAATTTGTCTGAATCTACATGAGTGTAAATCAGAGCAGAATTTGCCCCCTCTAAAAATACATCACCTAGAGAGGCAAGTTAAGCAGCTGATTCAGACACTGGTTTAGTATGGCTGGCATCAACAATTTAACTGTATTCAAACATCTAGCCAACTCTCTTCCAATTTAATTTCCCTTAGTTTTTTAATATCCCTTGTTGATAACACTGGTCAAGATGATGGGTGGCCTTAACTAGCAATGCAGGATGTAGAATGACAGAAAACATTGAAATAGTGGGAAATGGTTGGCGAACATTGAGAGTAGCACTGCCATTCACACCCTGTGGGTGCCTGAACCAGTGAAGACAGAAACAATTTCCAAAAATGCAGTACGAATTAGAGGGGACAACAAAAAGGCTGTGAGACCTTTTATGTCCTTGTTATTGCCAATGATGTAGAGAAAGGAAATTAACACACTGAAACCCAAGGCCCTTTCCAGAACAAGCTTTTCCTTATCACAGGACAGTCCAAGACTTATCCCTTGTTACATCTCAGTTCAGTTTTGGTATTCTTTCTTCTTTAGGGATTTGAATTAGCTTATCTGTGATATTTTCATATTTACCTAAGCTCTTATCTTGACAATGATGCACAGCTAGTATTTGGGTGGTGCCACGTTCCAGGAGATTTGTAAAATAAACGAGAGAGATCTTTAGTTGCATAAAGGTGGTTTTGGAACTTGGCTTTCCACAGCCATTTCTGTAAAATCTGCAGGCAGCAACCTCAGCCCCACACTGTGCTCTTCCAGCAACTCAGGGGATCCCAGAAGGTGTCATAAGCAGTTAATTGGGGATTTTCCTTGGCCTTTTGATGGATCATCTCATAAGGGAAAGACTTGCCTCTGTTTTCTAGTGCAGTCTCTATGGGGAGCTTGCGGGAAGCACTGGGCATTCAGCATTGGTTAGGCAGACCTGAGACTTGTCCAAATTAGAGCAGGGATAGAGTCAGTATGGAACGAGCCCTTGAAGAGGGAAGCTGTAAGCAGTTTCTTCTCCTTTACCACCACACAGATCCTTTAAACGCTTGTTGAAAACTGTCAAGGAAGGAACCTCATGTCTTCCATCAGGACATTTCAAAGTACTTCCAAGAAAACAAATACAATTTTCATATCTAATCTCTTGATCAATCACATATTTTAGTCTGTCTATTTTTAAAATAAGAAAACTTACTGGAACTGATGGATTCTTTGGAAACACAGAGCCATTCTCTCTCATTAAAGTGTAATTTTGAGATCCTCGGGATTCCCAGGTGAGTCTTATATTCCAGGACAAATGTACTGTATAAAGATACCAAGGAGATACTTTTATTATTAATTGATTTGAATATTTTTGGAAGAAAAGGTAATGGATATACATGTTGCTTGGTGCTTACATGAAGAGCAAATGCATATGTTATAACATCTCTGTGCTCTTTCTTAGTGTTTCCTTGTGGTAGTTGCTCAGACTGCATTAAGGTTATTTTCAGTTGTTTCTGGGATTGATGATATCACCTCTAATGGATGGATTTCCCCTCCTTCTAGGCACGGCTGAACAATGAAAACACGAACCAATACGCCCATTTTTTAAATTTTCATGAGATCTGAAAGAGTTAGAAGAAATTGTATACCCTCCATCAAATGATCCACTACCACCTACCGCATGATCTTGCTGAAGTCAGCACAGAGAAATCCTGTAGAAGAGGTCTCCTTCAAACTCTCCTTCCCATTCACATGAAGGGACATGTATGCAAAGTAAATCCTCTTTGCACAGTAATCTTGAGGTTGTTTCCTTGTTGACCAACAAATCTCCGTTTGCCCTGTCTGATCACAATGTTTCCAGTAGCATGCGAGGTATACATTCTTTAACACAGTGTCCCTATAGGGTACCCTATGGAGTGTTCTCTAGGTGTCTTAGAGCATAACAGACGGTGTATCAAATGACCCAGGGACTTTGGCTTGGACCTTGGCCTCCAGGGGCCTTGGTCTGTCAGCAAGCTACAGGGTTTCCCCGCAAAAAGAGTGGATTATCCACCCTCTATAGTACCCACACTGTCATAATAACATTAGAGCACTGAGTCTTTCTGTCTAGATCTCAGAAAGTTGTTTCATGTGGCCTGCACCACTAAGGTCTAATACCTCCATTTAACGGTTTGCCACCTCTGTGCATGGTGTGGTTCTTCAAAATCTCGGTTGTGAGAACGCATGGCTATTTCACTTTTAGTGTGGCACCTTCATGACAAACTTTTCAGTATCACTTACTGTTGAGGTGAAAGGGCAAGGCAGACAGCTGATGAGTCCCATAGATCCCTGTCCATATGGAAGGAATACGCACAAAACCAGAATTTAGGCTCTTTCATTCCAGACAGCAAGGAAGTTTCAATGATGGTTTTGTTACAGTGGAGCTTGTCCTATCTCCAGCATGCAGTGATGACACATGATGTCATATCCAAAGATCAGCTGGCAGGGAGGGACTAGTTAGTATATCATTTTGCAAATTTCCAAAAGGGGATGAAGCACAATGAACTTGCTCATAACAAATTACTATGCTAAAGAGCTATAGGAATCTGGCCAGATTAGATAGAACAGTGCCAAGCCACTTTGGGCCAAAAACAGATATATTGCCACTGCAGAGCTCCTGACTAGAAAAAAAAAAACAAAAAACAAAAAAAGGCACTGTGCATCAGAAATTAACAACTCCTTGTTTTGTAATCCATATCTAGACAACAATGTGGTCCTATCAGCAGGTATTTTGGTTAAGATTTTTGAGGCTCAGCAGGTCTGAGCGTACCTGTGGCGATTGTCAGCCACCCTCCATGCTACTGATACATTAGATCACGGCTACTTCTTGCACACATCATAGGCCATGGGCTATTCAATCGATTAGCATCGTACATACTGTTGCTTTGCTGCTTCCTTCCCTGTTTTTCTGCCACATGATCAATAGGTGCCTGCAGGTATAAGGAGCAATTTCCTCCTTCCCTAACGTCATGAGTCAAGTTGACACACTGCTACACTGATATCAGCATGGATGATGATGAACATCAGTGGTACGTGCCATTGCAAGAGGCAAGGTGTTGGACCACAGTATGATGATGTCGGGGCAGAACAGTCATCCCGCAAGAGCTTCTGGGATAGATCTTACTGCAAAGGGTACTCCAATGAGTATGCTCTGCAGTGCCTTAGGGATGTGAATTGTGGAGGCAGCTGGGATGCACTGGGTGCCTTCACTGTGGCAGCCCTCCGGAGTAACCTAACAGAGCACCTCAGGCATCATGAGAGTCAGTTAGAGACAGGATTAGACTTGTGGAGTTTCTGCTTTGCCTTTCAGTTGGTTAACTGGATGGCTGGATCACACACCTTCTGTAGAAGCAGCATAAGATTGGATGGAATAATGCAAAAAATGTGAAAAGGCAGGAAGGTATGCTTATTTCAAATAAATGAATAGCAATTCCATATTAGAGAAGAGACATCTTTGCTTCTGTTGCTGGTCTAGCCCTTGGGAATGCTGAGTTTAATTTCCTACTCAATAGTCTACCTGAAGAACTCTAGGCAAATTTATTAGGGTAGACAAATAAAAGGAGCCAAAGCGCCTAAGAGTTAAGCTCTTGGCCTCCTAACTTGGTGCCGTAACTCTCTATTAGGCACTTAACCGCTGTGGAATGACATCTGAAACAACTAATATGCTGAGTACACTGCTACTTAGCACTAGCCACCAGGATATGCTGAGGATGGGATCGTGTCTGAATGTGGATCCTTACTCTCCCTTTCTAGAAATACACACTTAAAACATTCCTTTGAAGGCTCATGCTTTTGTTTTGACGTATGCATGGAATAGCAAGTACAGTAACTTTTTGTGTAGCGCTCCACTAATCAGAATGTTTGTCTAGGAGCTGAAGACTTTGGTTGTACAGTGGCATTAGCTCATGATGGTTTGACCTTCCACTTCTGTAACCACCAGGCTATTCAGTAAAATATTGCCTGTAGTATCAGGAATTTGAACTAAACTCAGTGCTGCCTGTCAATGATATGTTTGATCTGAGAAAGCTAATGCTAGAGGAGGTGGATGGGATACAGACATCCCTCTCCCTCCCTGAGAATCACACAGGAGCTTACTAAGTTAGGCTGAAATGCCTGTGAGGACCTATGAGAACTTGTGTTAGGCAGTCAGGAGTCTTTACAGCCCAACACGGATTTGACAGCTGGTCCTGAGCCTGGCAGCCTGGACAGTTAACATTCTGTGATGCATTATCAAGACAGACAAAATTAAATACCACCTACATCTATCTCAGGCAACTTGGTAGGCAACAGAATACCCTCTAATTCTTAGTATGAACAGAAAATTCAGTGTAATAGCTTTTCTAGCTCTCAGACTTTGAGACAAAGGGGTCCTGCTGATATCATATAAGGACCATTATTTAGCATTAATCCACCTAGAAAGCAACAATAAATCCATTCAAAAGCTACAGGACAGAAAGATTTTTATATCAGTGACAGAGACCTAATACCTCACTTTAGCATGTTTTAGCAGAGCTACTGAATGAATGGCTCTGATTGGCTCTTTCATAGGAAGCATCTGCACTGTTCATACAACTCATTTGGTTAATGCATCTTGTTTTTCACACTAATTGGTACAATTTTAATAATAGTATGCTGCAGCGGAGTGCATAGAAAAATCTAATAACTGAAGTTTTCATCCAAGCAAATTTTAACTTATAAAAAAAATTGACTTTTCAGGGCTCTGAAAATCACAGGTAAATATTCACACAAACTTCACACACATATTTTATTCTCTTTCAAAGTTAAGGTGATAGTATTACCTAGGAAAATTGGAAAGTGATGCAAAAAGCTCTGCAAATGAAAAAAGAGATTAAACAGTATCTCTAGGAAAACACAATCTTTTTCTGTCTTTCTGTGTCATCACTACACAAGAAAGTCAGTAGGCACGTATATTTTCAGCATCACCTCTGAGTTTCTCATGCTAACAGTCATGCGATCATTAAATTAGGATGGTAAAAGAAATTAATGTGCTACTCTTCACTTTGACCATGGAGCTGCTGCATGCAAAGGAAATACATTATCCTAACAGGCCAGCTGACATGTCAGAAGGCAGCCATAGTAACATTTACAGAACAGTGCGGCAACAGCACTACTCACGAAGCACCTGGGAACAGCCGTCAGAAGCCCGAGATAAGAACAAGCAACTGAATGAGAGAGAAAAAAAGGAAAAGGGAAGAACACAGAAATAAGAATGTAGAAAGATTATTAGGAGTCTCAGTGTAAATCACTGAGACTATAATGAAGGCTGAAAAACCTTCTAAATTATGAACCAGTGTATTTAAGATAACTTTTGTAATTGTTCCCGTAAGTACCAAAGAAGTACTAAAACAACATTACTCTGAAATGGTAGTTAGGCTGACTAGTAAATCTGGTTGCTTTTTAAGGGAATATAAGTGAAGTGGAAATTTGTTAAAAGTATTTCTATTTTCCATTTGGGTGTTGTCAACCACAACTGAAATAGTCTAGTTTTTAAAATATGAAACAAAACTGATTTTAAATTATGCAAATACTATTTTTATTTAGCTAATATAACAAAAAAAATATTGAATTTTTGATAGAGGCCCAGAAAGAATTATTTGAATTTTATACGCACTTTTTCAAAAGTCTTATATGACATTCACAGTATCAGTGGAAGTTTGACTTAAATGTTAAATTAACTTAACAGAAATTGTTACATCGTACTCACGTAATACTGTAAAGTATGTCAAAGGTTGTTTGAGTAAGTTTTAGGACTTTTAAGCAATTTTGTCAGTGTCAATAAAATAAAATAAAGATGGAGTCATATCTAAGGTTGTCTTTGATAATACAAAATTGTAATCAGCTTGATTCAGAAGACCCTGTGGAAAAGCATGGGAAATGTTTTTCAAACGATTACTCAGTTTGCAATTTCACTAAGTATTGAGGATTCTGATTCAGAGTCAAAGCTGGTGATGGAGAATCAACTTTTCCATAAATTCAAATATCCTAGAATCCAAGAAAATGTTGATGATAAACCCAAATATCAGAATGAAAACCCGTCGTTAACTATGAGAAAAACTCCTAATGTCTAGCTGACAGAGTGGCTTCCTAAAATGCACTAATATGAGAGGTGAACTGAATGCGCTAATGTAAAATCAGTGTAATGAGAAGAGAATCAGGTTGGGCTTTTTACATGGAGCTTTATTTAATTCATTTTCTTCTTCCACTTTTGACATCTTAGTCCAACTCAGGCAAAGCGTAGGCAGAAAAGACAGACTAGGTAGGCAGCCAATTAAAACAAACTTTCATAAAAAAGCAGGCTGATTTTTCAGAACAGGCATCATTATTGTGTGAACACCAATATAACTTCCTAAATGTCTCACAGATGCAATCTGAAAGAAATTGCATCCCCCACCTAATCAAAATATCTTAGCCATCTCAAAGAAGAGACCATCTGGAGGCTTACTCACTTTGAGGGACGCTGACTTAATTAATTGAGTGAAAGTCCAAATAACTCTTAAGGAAAGATATGCTGAGGAATAGCACTAGACTCTAAAGTGGTTTAAAGCAATGTAGCTCCATTTAGTGAATTTTCTTCAGTATTATTATTATTTAATTAGTTGTACTATCACCATACTTGGGAATTCTAGTCACAGACTAGAGCTCATCTTGTGAGGACTACAAAAGGGAATTTTCTTGATACTATTACGTGGATTTACATTAGAAGTCAGTCAAAATAGAGTAATAATTCAATAATAGAACCAATATAATTAGTTGCAATTCTTTTCTGATAGGTGGATTTCCCCTGGCAACTCCTTCTTTTCAGATTGGAACAGATAAGGTAGTTTAAGAAAATATTTGTTAAGTCTTTGAAGTTATCTATGAATTAAGACACATGACTCCCATTAAAATCTACAAGGAGTTTCCACTCAAATTTCTATACCCTGCTTTGAAAACGTAAGGGCGGTGGCTGAAGCACTCCAGTAGTATGGGGCATTTTATCCACGTGATTTGCATTAGAGTTAATGGAAATCATACACGCAAATGCAGCAAAACTGCTTACACATGCGTTCCTAAAAGTAATTTTTGTAAGAAGGGCCTAATGATGAAAGCTTTTCAACAAAATTAATATCTATTGTCTGCACTAGTGTTAATACAGTACTGAGTTTGTGACTAAGAGAGAATAATGATCCCTTCAAGTTCTAGTTTGAAGAGCTCTGTGTGTGTGCATGTGTGTAGGCCTAGGAGTTTTTAATAGTTTGTAACTTTTGGAGGAGAAGTTGATTACCAGCTTTTTAAAGGAAGAGACAATAGTAAAACAAATGTACTCACTCTCTTGTGACTCCATCTGCCCGGAACAGGTTCTTAGCCATGACCTGCACGGTGCAGCACAGGCGCCCACCAAGATCGTTGTCAATGGCACAGGATTACCATCTGGCTGGTTCCCAGCTTTCCTGGGTGATTTTCTTCTGGATTCGCTGGTTGCTGTTGGGAACTGCTTTGCCTGTGCAGCATATTCAAAGCTGCCATTTATCTGAAGCAATTGGAGATTCTTTGTACTTCAAAGTGGTGATACTGTAGGAATGGGGCACTGGGATCTTTCAGTCTGGAGAAACTTCCAGCATCATTTAGACACTGGATATTGTCCTATCTAAATTACAGATCACTCCTCAGGCTGCTGTGCTCAGCCTGGAATCTTATCCTGAGATAAGATCCTGAGATGCCTTGAGCATTGCATATCCCTTTTGTTTGCAATTTCTGTGCCAAGGACTGACGTCATATAACTTACAGGACTGTTATCAGAAGATAGTCTTGTGACTCACTGATAGTGCAGGATCTATAACTTCAAATTTTTTCTTTACTTGGCTCCTCCTTTTGCCACCCAGGCTTTTTATGTGGTATGAAAAGAGTAAGTATGGCCATGTCACCTACACATTGAACTTTTCTAGTCTGAGACTTCTCTTTGCTCTTTGACTTTGATTCTTTCTACGCATAGTATCTCTTCCGTCATTGGTTTTACTCCAGATAACTTGAACTAATCCTCTCACAGTGACCAAACATTTTTAGATCCCAAGCCATAGCTGTAGTCTTTAACTTCCTTCTCCCATTGTTATTTGGAACTAGTTAGCTACATCTACCTACTTTTTGACTCCAGTGGAGCTGGGCTTGTTAAGAACTGGGTCGATTGGACCCTTTCTAATTTATGTGAAGTTCATACCAAAATAAATGGGATTTAGGCACCAAATAAATTTGAGGACCTGTGCCTTATTGTTTCTGGGTGATATTCAGTAACAGGCTTAGGAAAGCAGCCTTAAAATTATATTACAGTGCCAAATTGCAATCCAAAAATTCAATTTCATCCTGAAGTTTATAATAGCCTAACAGTTAGCACAAGAATGGGAATCAGAGAGCAAAGTTTAATTCTCTTTGCTGCCTGAGAATGTTCAAACCAATGACAGACATCAGCTCCTAAATATTGCTCTGGATGGGACTTTGCTTTTTCTAACATTGAGGTTGCTCCAAAGTAAATCAAAGGTATTTTCTGCAGTGAGGAGACTGACTCAGTAAATTGGACAGAGTAGAGTATTCAGATGGAGGAAGAGAGTACGGAGGGGCCCTGGGACTCCTTGAGCATTTTAAATGAAGTCATTTAAGGCCCTTTATTACTGCACTCCATTGTTTTCTACAGGAGTTTGAATGTGAAGCAAATTCTATTCTCTTTCAGTTTTTCTTCAGCCTTTCAATCTTTCCAGAATTGAAGGATTTGCTTCTTAACTCATGTGGCCTATTCAAAAGCAGAACCTACTCAGTTAAGGCTATGCATGGCTCATGGCGCCCTTCTCTCTTACCTTCACCTTTTTTCAGATAACTGATTTGCCTTTTTTATTATCTCAATACTTTTCAGGGAGAATTGTGAGGTCTCCTGTACCCTGTACACAGGTCCGAGTACATAGTCAAAGTGATCAGAAACAAGTAAAAATGATACAACTCAAGAGGCAATCAAGACACAACCTGCTTGATGTCCACAGGTGCTTCTTCCTTTCTGCCTGCCTGGCTTCCTCCATGAACTGGGAGGTGTTGCTGGGTTCGTACATTCTGCTGAACAATTGAAATCCTGGTCAGCTGTGCAGACTGAAGGACATTTGGAGCATAATACTCCTTCCAAAGAAAATCTGGGCATATAGATGGGAAGTCATATAGTTAGGTCTTGTCCTGACCTGGAGCCTGGAAGCAAGGGAGTACCATCCTTCCACTTAAACTTGAAACTGTTTTAGTGAAAGCCTACTGAGGTCAAAAAGCTGTGAGACCTTTCACGTTGTCCAGTGGCTTTGAGTGAAAGCAAATTAAAGGACTTGTGCTTTGCTTCTTTGGGCTGACATAGACTATGCAAATCCCTTAACACTGGACAATATTTTATTGAATGGGGAGGATAGAAAACAAAAAGACGTCATCAAGAAACAATCAATCAAAGCCAAATGGGAGAGCAAGAAGAGCTAGAAATGGTAAGATAAGTGATGATTGAGAAGGGGTTAGGTGGAAGGAAGTAATGAGCAGTGAAAGTCAAAATATATGAGAGAGGAAGAATGATATATAAAAGGACAGGAAGGTATGGAGGAAGGAGAAAAAGGAAAGGAGAGTGTGGCAGAGAAAGAGAAAGGAAAGGTCAGAAGAGGTAGAAGAGGGAAGGAAACGGAGAAAGATAGGGAGGGAGCTGGGACATCAAAGCAGAAGAAGAAAATGCAGAAGGAGGAAGGGAATCAGCCTCACCTGGGGTACTGTGTCCAGTTCTGGGCTCCCCAGGACAAGAGAGACATGGCACTACTGCAGAGAGTCCAGCGGAGGGCGACAAAGATGATGAGGGGACTGGAGCACCTCTCCTGTGAGGAAAGGCTGAGAGAGCTGGGCCTGTTCAGCCTGGAGAAGAGAAGACTGAGAGGCGATCTCATACAAGCATCTGAAGGGGGGGGGGTGTCAAGAGGATGTGACTAGCCTCTTTTCCGTGGTGCCCAGCGACAGGACAAGAGGCAACGAGCACAAACTGAACCACAGGAAGTTCCATCTGAACATGAGGAGAAGCTTCTTTCCTGTGAGGGTGACAGAGCGCTGGCACAGGTTGCCCAGAGAGGTAGTGGAGTCTCCTTCGCTGGAGATCTTCAAAACCCGTCTGGATGTGATCCTGGGAAATATGCTCTAGAGGACCCTGCTTGAGTAGGGAGGTTGGACTAGATGATCTCCAGAGGTCCCTTCCAACCTAAACCATTCTGTGATTCTGTGATTCTGTGAATCAAAGGGGAATAAATAAATATGTGTTAGAACACGAACAGAGAATAAGAGAATCTTGAAACAAAGGAACTTATGGAAAGAAGGAAGCTATCACAGGAAAGATAGAAATGTAAAATGAGAAAATGGACACAAGAAGAAATGAAGAATAGTGCCAGTACCGTGAAGCAGGACCTTAACCTCAAGTGACAGACTTATAGCTATCCTCACCCTTACTATGTGATAAACACATTTTTTGAAAATTTTGGGATCAGAGCTGAAATGTAAGTATTTTGTAGACAATATAACATTTAATGATTTTTATAAATGTTTCTCCCAAATTGGGATGTGTTATATATCATTTTAAAAACAAATCCCAAAATAGAACAAATTACGTCGTATTGTTATGTAGAAATTAGAAAAAGAAAATAGAAGCTTGATATTTTATGACAGAGGCAAAAGCGGACAGTCTTATGTATCCTATGACTCCCAGGTCTGTGGTAGCTATTGTGACTAGTGTCCAGCCTTTACTTTATACATTACTCAGTGTAAAGGATGATGTCACAGAAAGATTAGGTCTAATCCTGAACAAGGAAGCCTTGTGATGATTCAACAAAGAGCAGAAAAGAGGGAGCTAAATCAGCTTAAAGTCAGGCATTATGGGTTTGGACAGAATCAGCATATTCTGATATGGTAGTCATGCTTTGCACATAACAAAATGCTCAGTTCCTGATGAATCTCACTCTATAGATTTCCTGTTCCTGCCTCCCATTTCATCATGCTGCTGGCCCAGTCTTTGGCTGCTGTTAACACAAAATAGAGACCATGATCCAGGCTCAATATAAGCAACTTTTTGAATATTAGCAGAGCTCTTTGCACCATGTAAGTCTCACAGTGGATTGAGCAGCGCAAATAGCTAAACAGCATATCTGGGTAGGCCTTCACTTATCATATAGTGAAAAATGTAACTGATGCCAGACAAAACAGGGCTTCAGTTCTCAAGCTCCTTTGGTAGACTTTGAATCTGCAGTCTAATGATGCAAAAGCAAAGTTTTAAGTCGGCACATTTGCTCACCTGCTAAATGATTGATGTGGATTGCCTAGCTGGTTCAACCTGATTCCTCCAACCCCAGAACTCTGCTCAGATCAGTTGTGTGACTGCAAGAGGATAAGTCTTTCTGCAAGAGGACAAACCTTTCTGCGTTTTTTGTGTAATTTGTGTAGAAGCTATCTATCAGCAGCAGTTCTTGACTTTGTAACAAGTCCTTTAGTCAGTCCTTCACTTACAAGGGAATTAGCTAGGCAGTATGATGCCCAGGGCATCTCTGGATCAGTACTATCTGAATTAGAAGAGAAGGGTGAGTGATTTGACTGTTATCTTAAGTGGTCACTGTAAACCAGGGCTGGTTCTAAGGACTAGCACTGAAGAAATCATCCTTGTAGTGAAATGGAAGCAAACAGTTTGCAGAGATTTATAGAACATTTAATTTAACCTTTATCACAAAAGCACTAGAATCCTGTTTGGGGAGGAAGCAAATGGAAAATTACTTTGCAGCTCATCATGTCTGTAACAGATATTTCCTATTTATTTATTCTGGAAAGAATACAGGAGTGATAATTGTAGCAGAGATTATTTAGTTTCTTTCATGGTGGTATCATTTAAAAGTATTCTTCAGTTTTTAAGCAGATTAAAAAGATGGGGACTCCAGTAATAGATCCCAGTGTAATGTTGCTTTATTCACACTGTTGTTTTCTGTCTCAGCAACAAATACCTCATTGAAAGGTGCTGTTTAGACAGAACAGATTTTTAAAGGGCTGGCAGTTTTATTTCTAAAGCTTGCTAGACAGTGTGGGGGCTGCTGCAAAAACTCTGTTTTGTAACTGCCAATTTAAAACTTTAAATAGGAGGGCCAAATCCACCCCAGATGTAAGTCCATTAACATTATGGATGTTACATTTGGAAAGAATTTGGTCCATTATTTTCAGTGCTAGTCACTCAACTTTTAAATGACTGTTACCAGGCTTAGGAATGTAACAAAAGAGTAAAGGAAGGAGATTCTGGCACATGAAATATAAGTGGGAAAAACAGTTATGTTGAAATATTGTGTAAACTGGATGAAATATGGATACAGAAATTCAATGACAATTCTTATCTGATGCTCTTTGTCACCCTTTACATAATAGATTGGCAGTCTTAGTCACTTCCAGTTGACAGTTGTCAATCCATCTGTCAAAACTACATTACAGCTGGAACTGTTTTGCATAGGGGCTACACGTCTCAGTCTGAGGGCATGAGGGAGTCCCAGCACCCCGGGCACATGGAGAAGGAGCCGAGCTGTCCTCTTGTGCTCCTTTGACAGAGGATAACAGACAATAGACAGGGTCAGCCCAGAGCCTGGTGGTCCTTTCTTCACTATCAAAAAGTATTCTGGCAGGTGGGCCTGCCTTCTCTATTGATTTAGGATTTTTTTTTCCTTCCTGAAGAGTTTCTGGCTTTTGGGAGGAGACAGCATAAACATCCATCAGGAATTTGGTAAATTGCTGTGAAAACTTCTCATAATTCCTCCTATAAAGGCTTTCCTATACTACTGAACCACTGAATTCTGTCCAAGTATGGAGGACAGAAGGAGAAAAACACTTCAAAAATTCTTTGTTTCCCAGACTGATCTGGGAGAAATTTTGAATCGCTGATGTTCAAAAAAATCAAAACAAGGATTTTGTTTTGATCAAATAAGGAATTGAGGTTGTTCTGGTGGAACATGGGTATAGATGAATGTAATTATGATCCCCAAATCCCCTTCTCAGCTGCAGCTAACCCAATATAGATACTTAAACTCACTAGGGGCCTCTTTGTTTCATGTTAAACATTACTATGATGAGAATTCAGTTCTGTGCAGCCCATCTCAGATTGCCCCAGTAGGAGAAGCTCAGCAGCTGGTTCAACACTTGATCAGGTTTCAGAAATAGGAATTTTCCTTCTAAGTCCCTCTTCAACTTACGCAATATTCTCAGAACATTCCTAGCAAACATTGAGAACAGTGAGCTCCTCGCAGACAGTCATGCATATTTTTTTTAAGCAAACAGAAGGGAACTTGTGAAACTCTGTTCATAATATGATAAGATTAGCATTTCTAATACTTGTAAAAATTATGAAATTTGATCTGTAGGCCTTCCTTGGCTAGACTGAGAAAGTTCAAAGTCAAATAGTTCACTTTTCAAGTGAGCATCATACTATTTAGAGGCAAGTTATTCTGTGGTCCTTATTGCATTTTTTGGAGTCGAAGCTGGAACGTGACATGGAAGAAAAGACTAACTGAATCAAAAAGAGGGCAAAATAGGGGACATGACCCTGAACCTTACAGTTTATAGAATAAACATCTCAGGATGAGGAAAGAGTTTTTGATGCTGTTTACTACTTCCAGGAATATTTGCTTACCTTATTCGGTGACCGCTTAATATCAAAATATGAGGAGAAATGGGTTTGAATCCCCGTTTGAAAAATGAAGCCAAAGCTCATGCTTCTTGGGAAAATGCCTTAAAATTCAAGTTTGGGTGTTCTAAAGTTTTGTTCATGGAGAGCCATTTAATAGACTGTAGGAAGGGGATATAACAAAATTCATTTGCAATGAAATACTTTCATGGTCAATAGATATAATTGCTGTCTTACGTATCCAAAATTGTAAGCAGGAAAATTCATGTTTCAGAGTGACTTTACCACTTAACACATGGAGCAATTCGGGTACAAAAACTTTTGTCATGTAATTGACTGAATGAAAGCAGTTAAAAAGTATGTATCTATTCTTTCTTTCATTACCTTGTCCTGTAAGATGCTATCCTTGCTCATGGCCTTTGATTGGGATTGTGGTTCAGCTAGAGCCAGTTTATGCTGTTTCAGAAACATGTCACAGGAAATGCATCCGGATTAGTTTCCATTGACCCTGTTTCAGGTTTTCTCCCCCTTCAAAAGCTTTCACACCACCTGCCCTTCCATCCATTCTGTTTCTTATTTCACTATCTCATTAACTTTGATCACCAAATCTCTAACAACAAAATGTTTAGATAGATGCTCTGACCTCTTGGTTCTGATATCCTGCCTCATGGTATTCCCTGCGTTGCCCCCAGTTTTGCCTAATATTTGCAACTCCTTGCTTTCCTAGTCCTAGAGAATCCCTGGGATCCAGGATGGCAGGAACTTCCACTGCTATCAGCTCACCAGGAAGTTAGGGCTGCAGATTAGACCATAAAAATGGGCTCTCGACCCTTTTGGCAACTCTGTAAAAGGTTCTTCAAGTGACTTCATGCTTCAGTGGAAAGTAATAAGTGTAATCCTGTAGGTATGCATTTTACATGGTGTGCTCATGCACACTGGATCAGGCTTCTCAACTCAGAGGGATAAATAATATGTCATTTTAGAAACATGACCATGGCTGTAAGTTGGATAGACTTTGAGTTGTCCAATCTGTGGCAATTCTAGGAATGCGCAAAAGTAGAATTTCAGCCATCCAGGGAAATGGGGGTAAAAAATAAGCTATATCAGACATTAATGTACATTAATATACACTTCATTCTTGGACTGAACTGACCAAACACATGTCTATGAGCATCTATCTCTGACCTAGCTCCAGAAGCCATGCATGAATCATTGTGACAAGATGACAAGAAGGTGATCAGGAGTAGTCAGCATGGATTCACAAAGGGCAAATCATGCTGGACCAATCTGATAGCCTTCTCTGATGGAATGACTGGCTGGGTAGATGAGGGCAGAGCGGTGGATGTTGTCTACCTGGACTTCATCAAAAGTCCAGGCTTTGGACACTGCCTCCCATCACATCCTCGTAGGTAAACTCAGGAAGGGTGAGCTAGATGAGTGGCCGGTGAGGTGGATTGAGAACTGGCTAGATGGCAGAGCTCAGAGGGTTGTGGGCAGTGGTGCGGAGTCTGGTTGAAGACGTGTAGCTAGCGGCGTCCCCCAGGGGTCAGTACTGGGTCCAGTCTTGTTCCGTGTATTCAGCCATGACCTGGAGGAAGGCATGGAGTGCACCCTCAGCAAGTGTGCTGAGGATACAAAACTAGGGGGAGTGGCTGACACACCAGAAGGCTGTGCTGCCATTCAGAGGGACCTGGACAGGCTGGAGAGCTGGGCGGAGAGGAACCTCATGAAGTTCAACAAAGGCAAGTGCAGGGTCCTGCACCTAGGGAGGAATAACCCCATGCACCAGGACAGATTGGGGGCTGACCTGCTGGAAAGCAGCTCTGCAGAGAAGGACCTGGGAGTGCTGGTGGACAACAAGTTAAGCATGAGCCAGCAATGTGCCCTTGTGGCCAAGAGGGCCAATGGTCTCCTGGGGTGCATTAGGCAGAGTGTTGCCAGCAGGTGGAGGGAGGTGATCCTGCCCCTCTACTCTAGGCCTCACCTGGGGTACTGTGTCCAGTTCTGGGCTCCCCAGGACGAGAGAGACATGGCACTACTGCAGAGAGTCCAGCGGAGGGCGACAAAGATGATGAGGGGACTGGAGCACCTCTCCTGTGAGGAAAGGCTGAGAGAGCTGGGCCTGTTCAGCCTGGAGAAGAGAAGACTGAGAGGCGATCTCAGCAATATATACAAGCATCTGAAGGGGGGGGTGTCAAGAGGATGTGACTAGCCTCTTTTCCGTGGTGCCCAGCGACAGGACAAGAGGCAACGAGCACAAACTGAACCACAGGAAGTTCCATCTGAACATGAGGAAAAGCTTCTTTCCTGGGAGGGTGACAGAGCGCTGGCACAGGTTGCCCAGAGAGGTAGTGGAGTCTCCTTCGCTGGAGATCTTCAAAACCCGTCTGGATGTGATCCTGGGAAATATGCTCTAGAGGACCCTGCTTGAGTAGGGAGGTTGGACTAGATGATCTCCAGAGGTCCCTTCCAACCTAAACCATTCTGTGATTCTGTGATTTTTTCCAGAGTTATAATGTGACTGAAAACTTCTTAGATTTAGTTCTTTTTGATACTGGTAAAAAAGGTATTTTTGGATTACCATATATTTCTTTCCCACTTTAATGTTCTTTCATTGGTCAGTAGAGTTTAATGAAGATATAATTAAAATGAAAATTTTAACTACCTTGTAATTATTCTGACACAATACTGAGAAACTTAATTTTCATTAGTTATAATCACAATATAATTATTCTCTTGCAAAACAGACACTAGTCTACTATTAATCTACTGTAATTATAAGTTGTTTTGTGAATTTAAAATGAATCTACCGGTGATGAGATATATAATTAAGCACTAATTCTGAGCATTTTGGAATTGAATAGAAATAAATATGTAATTAAGCAGTATATGAAAGACTAGGGTTTTTTTTTGATTTTCAAGTAACAACATAATAACAAAAACGTATAGAATTTACTAATCACTTTCTGCCTCTCTTGCGGAATAGTTAGTGGTATTTTCTATTTCATAAAGTATTTATTTTCGTCCTTATCTTTTCCTTGTCCTCATAGTTATTCATGATGACAACTATATATATGGGGATATTGTTTTATGTGAAGAAACTGAATTGCATGAACTTTCAGATTATTATTCAAAAATCTAACAATAAAAGAATTAAGCTTTTATATGCAACACCTTCAACTAGACTATACATATCTTTCTCTATTCTCAGGGTCCCACCAGTATTGATTTCTTCTGAGTGCAGTATATGTCCAGGATCCCTACTTGTTTTCTGTGAGAAGAAACTAAGAAAAGGGAAGTCTCTATTGAAGGCAGTGGATGCTGAAATGATAGTACTAAATAGCGGCAGTCAACAGAGGAGTAATAAATGGGCAGAACTGTTCAGTAGATATACAGAGAATGGGATAGGAATCAGAGTGGGAATTCTGAGTCGAGGGTGTGGAGCTGAAGGGCAGCTGGAGATGCAACTGGAGCTGGGCACTCCAATTTAGGAACTTAAGGTCTGGAGGGGGAGCTTAAGGTCTGGGGAAATATTTGATAAAGAGTTTGGAGAAGAAAGGCAGCAGGTAAGGATGAGAGGCTTGGGGCTCAGAAGGTAATAGGTTGGAAGTTTTAGGATTGAGAGAGGACTGGCTCTGGAGACCAGGTTAGGAAAAATTAGGGAAAGGTATGGGAAAACAATTGCAAGAAGTGAGGGAAATCTAACAGGGAGGAGCTGGAGAGGAAGATGGGTGGTTTTGGTATGGGCAGAAAGTGCTTTGGAATGGAGGAGACTTTGAGAAAGGACAAGGTGGGATGGGAACTTCAAAGTGGAAAGTGTTCAGAGGACTTTGATGCAGGAGGAATGGGGAGATTTGAGACCTGGAATGAAGGGATTGATGGCAGTAGGGTGTGAGGGTGAGGTTAGGTTTACCAGTCTGCTGACGACTAAGTATCTCTAACTGGGCCTTGGTGTTGGAGAGGAGGCACATACACAGAGAACTTCCTCCTTCTCCCCCTGTAAAGAACAGACCCTTCTTTACCCTCTGTTTTCAGTAATTAAAATAACCCTGTTTGGACTAAACAATATAGAGAATACTCTCAGAGCCATGAATGACCTGAACTCTGAGTGATTTGGGGAATTACTATGCCATATGAAAATTTGCTAGAAGACTGTTAATTTGAGACACTGAGACTTAGCATTTCTGAACATTTAAAAAAACCATTCAAACCAGAGACTTCTTAATACAGTGACATATATCATTTTCATCTTAGCTGTTTCCTGAAATATCTCTCTCTGTAGGAAATTGCTTCTAAATCCTTGTCTGATCCTAGTCCCTTCAAGAGATGGTCACATAATTCTACTTTCCATATGTGCTATGAGCACTGAATTTGCATAAGTTCACGTCAGCACACATTAGTGCTCTTTGTAGCTATAGTCTGCTTTCCTTTTTGGATAGGCCAGCACAGAGCTTGTTTGAAACCTAGTCCATAATGCATAGTTATTTACAAACCACTTGATACAGAAGTCACAGCACATGTTTGTGTTAGCTAATAATCCTTTGTCAATGATGGATGAAGATCAGGTGTCATTGCTGATTCTTTTGAACGTGTCAGCTGCCTCCTGTACTGCTGACCATGAACTGACCTGCACTCTGGCAGCCTGCAAGCAAGGACAAACTGGATGAGTTGTGGAGCTCAGTTATGTGCAGCTCTGAGCCCTGAAGCAGGTTGGCAGTGGGTTGAGGCAGGGATGCCACAGAGATCTGGAATAGTTTAAAGACTGCAAGAAAATTCAGCTGATTCTTCATTTTACATTTACCTATTAACATTTTGATGCTGTAGCTTTAGTATTTTTCTAGGTCTTTGCTTGTCTATCTCATAAATTTAAAAAAGATACCGTAAGTTTAGACAAAATGCTTTTACAAATATTTTGCCATGCTCTCTTGCCTTCATCTCATACTTTTTCCAAATGCCTCAAAAAATAGTGAGAAAAAAAGCTGTACTCCATATAGCATAATCAGAAATACAAAAAAGTCCCATCAAATAAACTAGTCTCCTTTGAACCTGAGGGTATGGAGCAGGTTTTATAATCAAAGGTGGAGGGAATTCTGCTAAATAGTTCCTCTCATTCATATTGGCTCCATCTTCAGTATCTTTGCTGTTCTCAGCTGTGAGATGTTGCAGCATGCTGACTTCCTCAGTTCAGTCAGAATTTGGGTTATACACAGCTGCAGGGCGTCTCTTTCATAATACATATTACAATTCAGAAGATGGAGGAGGAGGGAAGAGAAGTCCTATACTTCTCTACCTACACTTCTCTACTGTGTGTGAGGCAGCAGAGACATTATCTTGAGCTGTTCCTAGGTTGCTGACTCCAAGCCAACGCTCCGAAGTCACCTGGAAACATCCGCCAGCCACATGGACCTAGGTTAGAGCCCTGCTGATGTGTACAGCTCTGGCCAGGAAGTTTGTGTCGTCCATCGAACTGAGCCACCAAGGGATCCTAGCATTTAGGGACATGGAGAACTTTGCATCCCAGAGTGAGAAAGGCATGGATGACAATGATGGCACAGTGTGAAAGGAGCCAACCTCTTGATGAAATTCCTTTGTCATAGCATCTTATGGCATGTCAGCTCAGCTGTGGGAGGAGTCCAAGTTTTCACTACTAGCCAGGTGCAAATATGAGGTAAACAGACAAAAGTTTCTCTACCTTGTAGTTACTGGCCTGCCAGATACAATTAGTCAGAGAGGTAGATAACTGAGTAGAGAGATAATTTAATGATTAAGAGCAAATGCTGATCAGTTCATCACAGAAGTCTTGGGTTAGTGCTATGAGGACAGAATGTTTGGCCTTTTACAAAAAGTCAAGTACAGTCCAGGGGTTTTCTTCTTTTTTTTTTTCTTTGGAAGATTCAGTTACATGTTAGCAATGGAGGAAGGCTTGTATTCCTTATAGCTCAGTAGTTAGACAAGGAATATAAAATCCTACATCAGTAAGACACAGTGTCAATGTCCTCCACCAGAGAAGTGAGCCATTCCCTCATGACTCACATATGTCATATTAATTTCTCTAGCCCTTTGCAGAAGAGGGGAAAAAAGAACAAATAATAAGGTGTCTGATTACATAATCCTGACATTTGCCCACTTGTTTTTGCTTTTTTTGGCCTCTCTTTAGCCAAAGAAAGACATGAGCGTCAGGAAGCAGACAAATTTCCCTGAGGGACCTGAACTACTGAAGTGCCACAGCCAACAGCTTCATCCACTTGGACAAAGTGCAATGTTGTGTCTTCCAAAAACTGTTCCCAGGGCTTCATAATATTTGATGATTAGACCAGGGTTGTTTACTGTAGAATGGCAGCTACACAGTACAAATTTCTTGCTTTATTATGAGCTGGCTCGACCTGTTTATGCAACACTTTACACGTGGTGATAAAGTCAGTAAAACATTGGACATGGTGAAGTGTTATTTAGTAAAATATAACAGCCTCTAGTTTGCTCTTTCTAACTCAGTATACCGATGATAGGTGTATTTAAACTGTCTTGCAGTGCTAAAAGAAAGAAAATTACTATGTGTAAGGCATAATTGATTACCGTGAGACTGGTCTGTTATGTGGCCTTAAATTTATCCTATAATCCTGTAATACTCCACCCTAAAATGCTGTTGCCTTTGCCCCCTGCTGTCCCTGGCCACCTTTTCTATCAGCTGCTAGTCAGCACCTCTAAGTTTTTTCTCTAAGACATCTACTCAAGGCGCCAGAGGCAGGTGCAGGAGAGAGACACAGCTGCTCATGATTGTTTTAACATCAATGCCATGTTTTCAAGTTGTAAAATATTTCCAAAGTTTGTTTTCCTTAGTGAAATGAAAACAATAAAAAGAGCAAATCTGTTTGTGGTCTCATAAACTAGTACTCAACTGTTTTTAAACCCAACTTTTACATACGTTTTTCCCCCTAAGAGTTCAGCTTACTGGGTTCCCTTGGTTTAGTTTTGCTTTTCATTATTCTGTAATCCTCTGTGGCTTGAGACTATAGGGATTGAGTTTCGTTTACGTAGACAAGCTATACAAGGAACATTACCACAGCAACTAAGATCCTGATTTATAAGACAAAACATAGCTCCCCGCGCTATTCAGACAGGATTTGCAGGTATTTTGCTAATCACATGTCCACAATTCCTTTGATTCCCAAATTAAGTGCTGCCTATGTTATTAATAGTGCTGTCACCTTGACTGGTGCAAATTCAGCCGGCTGGTTTATGTCCATTGAAGGGCTGGCTTTTCAATTTCAGAGTTTCCTGTTCTCTTCTTCCTTTGCCTGGAGCTGAAGTACCGCCCTAAATGCAATATTTGCATAAAACTCTTCAGCATGGCAGGATCAGTACAGCTGTCCATTTGATTTTCTTCTCTGGGTTATAGCCAGGTAGTACTCCTTCCCTCAACATGGATTTTGTCAAGAAGGGCGTGAGGATGTGGTTCTGGGATGATCATCACTTTGTTGTCATTTTCTCTTGTCCAGAATATGATATTTCATGTTACTACGCAGCCATGCAAGAGGAAATCTTCTCCAAAATACAAGCACAGGCCTAGGAAAACTGGTTGAATCCCTGCTTAGTTTCAGCTTTCTAGTCATGCAAGTCAGTTCACACAGGCTCTGTCTTAGCTCCTAACTTGTGAAACAGTGATAGCACTCCCCTACTCTGAAGACCATTTTCAGACTATGAAATGCTCAATACTCTTCCCAGCTATAGCTGGGACAAGCCAGGAGTTTATGTGGCTATCCCTATTGCAGAAATAAAATGAGGCCACACTCTGCCTTGATTAAGCTATGTACAAATGCAGGAGGTATTGTATAGTTTGGATAACATTTCTTGTTTAGGCAGCTGTTTCCACATTCTTCAGGAAAAAGGTGGTGATCAGGATGGCAGCACTAGCACTAATGTGCCCTGAAGCTTCAAGTTTTCTGAGGAACTTGAAAAAAATGCTCTAGTCTCAGAAGTGCCAAACAAGCTCTCAAACAAAGGCCACATTTTGACCTCACTTACATCCACAAAGCATATTTGTAGCTGTCAATTACAATCACAGTCACAGAAACCTTGCCTTTTTCACTAGAATCAGAAAATCTAAGGGGTCACTGGAATGATCCTCTCAGTTCCAGAATTTTCTTCTGGCTTAAGGCATTTCCATTAAAAAGGAGAAAGAAAGAATACAAAAAGAAAAAGAAAGGCTGTATAAAGGCTGAAAAAAATGCCTCAGTTGCAAATGAATTGCTCATATTGCATTTGTAATATGAACAGGACTCAGATAGCTTATAGTAAAGATAAATCTAATTAGTTTGTGAGACTGTACCAGCTGAGAGCATGCAGGATCGATAGAAGCAGGCAAAAGGGGATGGAGGTGAGCAGTCCTTCCCCTAGGACTCTCGGTGCATTTTCTGCATTTATGTCAAAAGAGAGGCTGTGCCACTCCAAAGCCCCCACTACCACCATAAGAGCACCTAGTCCAGCTTGATAGTCATATAGGTAGGCTCTACCTTGTGAACATCCCTTGATGAACCTCATTAAGTCCAGACTTACCTCACATGCAGGCTGTTGGCACAGGCTTAGGCACGTGAGGAACGTGAAGCGAGGAAACATGGATCAGTGCTGCCACTTAGTAGAGCCAACTGTCTACAAACCTGTGGTGTACACAGGTCAGGGTCCTGTGTCAGCCTGCCCTTGACTACACTGCCTGTCTACCTTTGGGCTGAGGCCAGATAACTATGGAGAGGTGATTCCGGGAAGAGTCTTGATGTCTCCTATCACACGAACAATGAGCCTTCCTGGTCCACGTATAAGCGTTAACACCTACAATCTGAGCCATAGGCGTTTTACAAGTATACATGTCTAGACTGGAGAGCGCACTGACTGCTGATGGCCAGAGTAGTCAAAGTGGCTTTCTAGTATGAGAACTGTAACAAGTATTGATAAAACCTGCATGAATGCGTGTAGACTGGCTACATCCCCTCCAAAGATCTAGGCTGGACACACGTTCTGAACACAAGAACATGGAGAACACCTTCTCAAGAATAACACTGTTTAAAAAGGGCTGAGAACTGATTTCTCACTTTTTATTGTTGTTGTTTAAACTTTTAAAATCCCTGCTGGAGTTTCCTATGCAACAAAAATCTTATAACCAAAATAACTTTTGAACAGCAGTACAGAACCCAATAAATTCACCCAAAATAACTTGCTTTCAGTAACTGCAGACAATAATTTTAAGAAAATAAAATGCACAGGTTACTATCAAGGGTAGGAATACACTTATACAGTACACAAGGAATATACTTGCTCATTAGTTGTTAAATAATCTCTAATCCTCTGCTTGCTGATAATTTAAACTACAGCCATGTGAGTTCAGTTTAAAAATATTGTACTTTAGTTGAAGAACCTCCTAATGTCTAAAAACATGGTATTTCCAAGAACAGATGAGATGAGTGTCTGTGTTAATTTACTATCCTCAGTCCACCTGGAACAGGACAGTAGCTGATTAAACACGCACTGAGGACTAATCAATAAAGAGCCATAACTTTGATCTAGTTGGTGCTGTTTCTGTTTACACAAAGTAATGGTCTTAATGAAACATGATTGTCTTTCATTTTCAGAGTAAAATCTTGCATTTCAAATGGTTGCTTATTAAAAACATTATGAAATTGCTGCAAGAAGCTGCTCTTATTTACTTGCTTCAAATACTGCAATAGCAACTTGCTCATACTCTTCTTAATTGGTTTAATTTTTTGTTTAGAGCTTTATACAGCTGACCTAGATGTCAGGCTTTGATCTTTATGTCAATAATGAATAATACCATTTCCTAAAAACCCAGTTTACATCTATTTTGTAATGTTAACTAGGGCAAGTATATGTCCCCATGACACATGATATGATTGCTGAATTCTCCGGGGACTGAGTCCTGGCTCCAGCTGACATAAGAGGAAGCAAAGCAGGACTAGCACTAGGCACCTGTGTGCTATCAATCTGCTTTGAACCTACTTCACATATATGTGTTTTATTCACTTGCAGTGCAAGCAAGGTAACATACCTGTTCATAAACTGCGAACACCTTATAATTTCAGCTGTCTACATTGATTTTAAAATGGCAACTGGCTGCCTCCCCACTGCACAGTAGCGCTAATTGCCCCCTCATTGACAAGTATTTCAGTTTTCCTCCATAGCCCTTTGTAAACGCCAGTTGAAACAAATAAGTCTTTCACTAGGTGTAAGCTATCTGCTATAAAAGATGTCCAGGTGTCCCAAAGTCCTAAAACTCTCCTGAACTGTGTCCACTGCAGAGAACAGAAATGTCACTGATTTTGAGGATGTAAGTGGAAATTCACCTTCCTTTGCCAGGATTAATTTTGGTTTGTGTAGACAGACTTTAAACCCTTGCTAATGCTTTCTTTCTAGTGTTACCACAGTTTGGCATGCATCAGTGTTCTCCATTAAAAATGAAAAGATAAGGACACTTTTGATATCTTTCCGTACTTTGCTTCTTACTGCTCTCCTCTTCCACTTTTTGCATGCAGAAGATGTGAGCAGATTTTACAGAAGTCTTTAACTATGTGAGTGGTCATACAAAATATGGCTGCACCAAGCTTTATTGCACTCTAAGAATAAGGTCTCTGACTCTTCTAGACCAGAGTCCTGGCTGGAACATACCATACCTCCTTATTGGCTTGTGCATCATGTCTAAGAAAAATTGCATATGCGTAGGGAGAAGGGGAGAGGAAGAAGCTAATTCTACTTCCTGCTTTAACTGCTGCTCAGATGTTTTCCCAATGACTCTCAGCTGTAAAATGATGCCAGAGGAGTTCTCCTCAACCTGGTGTGCTGATATTTTCTCCTTGATTTTCTCTCAACTGATAGGGGACCTAGCTTTAGCAGGAAGGCTGTGGAACAGTTTAGCAGAGACACCTCTAAACTGTGCTTGCTCGTACTACAGGCGTACCCTGCTATCTGTGGAAGATATGCTCCTGAAAGGTATAATGGTTAGCGAGTCACAAATGCACACAAGCTAAGTACACAGGGACAGTGTATGCAATGTGCAGGGTGGAGAGGCAGGAGTAAGATCCTTAGGATCATTAATTAAATGGAGAAGAAGCTGACTTTTCAGCAGGTGAGGTTCTGGCAGCTGAGAATGCTGATTACTTTCTAAAATAAAACTCAAGAAATGACCTACTTACTGATTTTGATTGTTACCTTCTCTTATAATGTGAAAATGAATCTTGCAACGCCCTGGTGACTTTGTCCAGACCTTCTCAGAATAAGCCGCCTTTCTGGAAGATCTTATCAACTCGTAAGACTGAACGCTTGATGCAAATCTAGCATGTGTATTCTTTCTGAATGGTTATATTGTCATCAGAGTCACCACCATCCTCATATATCTGCTTCTCATCAAGGTCAATCAAATTAATCAAAGGTGAAAGGCAGAAAAGTGAGATACTGGCAGCAGTTGGCAGAACAGGATATTAAACGCTTGATGATAAAACTCTGAAATGGCCAATAGCATAGCAACAGATAGCAAGGTGTTACTGTGTGATAACAGAACTTGGGCAACTGATTCCCAAATCAAAACACTTATGAGCATTCCCAGCAATAACTTCTGGGCATAGGTCCACATGGAACTTTGTGTTCTGATTTAAAGGTCATAAGTGACTTTAGGTTTTTCAGAGTTGTATGCTCCTTGTGAGTACGTCTTACAAAGCTTAAGTAGCAGCAATCACCCAAAATGGAGTTTGGACCTCAGGCCTTTCTCAGTAGAGAAGTATCTTACATTTACCCGTTTCTAGTTAAGATTTTTACATTATTTTTAAGTGCTTCTTAACCCATTAAGTTTTCCTCTTGTGTTTTACATTGATAGAATCCAGCTCATTCTGTAACCAACAATGTTGGACAAATCAGGCCCTAAAAAGTACTTAGGAGCTGAAAGATGGAGTCACATAAAAAAAATTCCCAAAACAAAAAAAAATTGCACTTGGAAATCTTTCTTTCTGCAATAGTCTAAATGATAGGAAAGCAGAGGAGTATCCTAGCCATATAAAAATGAATATACATTATTTTCATTTGAGTTCTCATCAACAAACAAAGACATCCTTTTTTTTTTGGTTTATGTGACAGTCATCATTTTTGCTACTGATAGCTCAAAATAGCTGCTGCTATCACAAAATTAATCCAACAGGTATACGGACATGAAGACAAGAGATGCTGAGATGCGTCAGATGAGGCTGAAGAATACCTTTCTTTGAGTAGTCTTTCGTGACAGAAAGAATGCCAGAAGTTTATCCTACCATCAAATATAAGCAAGTAATCTGAGTGTCCTCAGTGATAACGACAATGTATTTAGCTTTTTGTGTCTGAGAAAGTCCCAGAGTAAATAACTATTTATTTATTTCAAAGTGACTGCTTGACTGCTGGATTTGGAAGAAAAAGGGGTGAAAATAATGAAATTAAGAATGCTAGTAGTGCTGTTTATTAACTGTATTCCAAACAGTCTAGCTATCCTGTCTTTATTGTGGTTCATTTTTTGCTTCTTGTTGCCCTTTTAAATATTAGACCTAAATGCATCTTCTCCTGGTGGATTTTGGCTCCATCATATTGACCTGTTACATGTTCTTCCATGCGGGGACTTCAGTCATGATTACAAATCTATGAGCATTTCTAATTATTTATTTAGTAAGAAGTGGGCCGATCTGCTGTGGCTACGCTGAGATATTTTGTTCCGGCCAACAAATATTCCTTATATTTTATGTGTTCTACAATTTGCCCTTGGACAGCCATTCAGCTGCAAAAGGAAAGAGGTCAAAAGCCATTCCAAAATTACCTTCATTTATAGCTTGAGTAGCAAGGAAGTCCAACTACAAGCATGTGCGTGAGTTCACTCTCCTACTGAATGAGCTGTTGTCCTGGGTTCTGATTATTTCTTATGGGTAGAAAAAGAACCCTTCAAAGAGTGATTTTGAAACCATCTATTCCTGTTAGGATTTGCAGCAAGTCAATGCACTCTCATAATTAAAGAGATATCAAAATTTTTGACAGGTCTAAGGGATCCTATACTGATCCCTGCGTGAAGTTCTGGTGTTACTGAAAGAGAAAAATCTCCACTGATCTCAATGAAACCAAGATTCCACTGCTTATCTTTACTCATTATTAAAAATAGCAAATTTCAGACAGTTTCATTAAAATAACTCAATGTTACATTACATGGAAGAGTTCTCTTATCACACATAATAAATAAAGGGAATAGAAGGGCAACAGGGAAGGAATAAATGGTCCAAAAGTGACCAGGCATAGAAGCTGAGATTGCAAAAATTAAGAGGGCTTTTTTGTTTGTTTGTTTGGGTTTTTTGTTTTTTGTTTGTTTTTTAGCAAAGGCTTAATATTGGTCCTCTTATTAGTCCTTCCCAACCTCAGAGATATTAAAGATCTCCAACTACAGAACTCAAAGAACGAATTGCCTATCCTTACATTCTTTTCCACAATTAGGTTTAAATTTCCATGGGAAATATAACAAGGATTAAGATTTATCTACATATAAAACCTCCATTCACCAGAGGCAGTTTTCTACTTTGCTCTTAGATATTCATGCAACATCTGAATACCTTGCAAATGTTAATGAATTTATGCTATAACCTCCTGGAGAATTAGAGGAGAAAAATTATCTCCATTTTACAGCTGGAAGATGGAGACAGAAAGACTTTGTGATGTGCCTGAAGTCTCTCACTGGATTTTTCAAACTCTGTTCTTACATTTAAGCACAAGACTTTCTTAGCCTCTGACTATCTTTGCTTCTGGGATTCTAGCTTATTTAAACACTATTCTCTTGAACACTTTTTTGTAGGGCAGATCAATGTGAAAAATGATTCTTAACCTTACCAAATATCTGGAAAACCACTTGTCCAGAGGAAAGCTAGAGACTTTATTGCATGTTCACTGTCTGATGTTGTAGCTCACAAGGCAATAAAAAGAGTGCAGAAAATAGACCCTGAGAGATCTCATATAGTTTCTGAAATAATAAATGCATAGAAACTAAAATTTAATAGTTTTCCTCACCCTAATTTTGCCGGGGACGGATGTATTAGAAACTCTCAGTTGTAGTTAAGCTACTTGGTTGTTTGCAGTATTGCAGTTATTAGTAGCCTGCCACTTTTTTTTTTTTTTTTTTTCTTTTCTGAAGCCCTTTCTTGCAGAATTAACCCTGAGTTCTATATGGACTGATTTTATCTGTATTCGTTATATTTTAAATAGTGTTTATGAGGGCTGGATTGCATTCTCATGATGCCTTTCCATCTGCATTGACTCCAGAGGGACCTTGAGGCAACTGTATGTTTCTGCATCTATGCACCTTGATTTAGGTACCTAAACTAGCTGTTTACTCTATAGTATACTTTACTGGAAGGATAGTAATATCCAAGCCCACCCTAGCATGGGAAGGAGTCAATCTCTGGTAAAGTAGATTACGCAGTACTCCATGCTGCCTCCAGCTCCCAACCATCTTGCTAAGGGACAGATGACTTCCGAAGGTCCCTTCCAAAACTTGGATGATTCTGTCTCTATCCATTGTTCGCTGTAGAGCTATAGCTATGCAGAGCCATGCATAGCTTGGCTTTCTACATTTCCATATTTCCCAGAGTGCTGAAATCCAGGACTATACACAGCACCAGTTTCAAGGTGACTCTGAGCACTTGTCATACTCTACACCTGTTAATACAACTTGAGCAAGATAGTGAAGACGCCACCTGCTACCTTCCTCTCACTTCACTGCTACTACCCCTCACTTTACTGCCAAATCTGTGAGGGCTTGTGAAAAGCATAGGTTAATAAGTCACTCAGTCTGGAGGCAATTGCCTGTCTGTCCCCTGTTTCCTTACGGACTGCTTGGGAAAGTACTTGAGGGCTGCCTGTCCTTCATAGAGCCAGGTGTGGTCCTGCATAGTTTATTTGATCACTCTGGCTGTGACATAAAAGATGTATTACCAATGCCAGATCCAATACAGTCCAGGAAGCAGTACCATTGGGTTTTCATGGTGCCGAGTCAGCCAACGTCCACTGTACAGATAATCTGCCCACGGAGTTGATCGTACCTCAAAAAAAACCTAGAAGTTTCACATGCATACTGGTTCACTGGCGTTTGCAGGACTTGTAGCTCAAGTGAAGCAATTTGGTTTGATAATGTACCTATCTCAGTTGTAGAACATTCAGGACAATTAAATTGGGAAACTGTCATCGTTAATTTCATTTATTTTTCTTATTGCTGCATTGTTTGAATAACAAATTTCCCACTGTTGAGAAAGATTATAAATAGAGTAACTGAACTGAAGCTAAATCACCCATAAATCCATCTTTCAGTAAGATATAGACTCAGGTGGTATGGACTCAGGTGTCATTAATTCAAGCACTGAAACAAGTAACATCATTAAACATTATGGCACACTTCATCCAGTTCCTTCACAAAATAATTTTCTTAATATTGTGTTCATAAAGGAAATTAATATCAGTCAAAGATAAACACACACCATTCTGCTTATGTACTATGCTAATATCGCAAACCCAGTATCACAGAATCACAGAATGGTTGAAGTTGGAAGGGACCTCCGGAGATCATCTAGTCCAACCCCTCTGCTCAAGCAGGGTCCTCTAGAGCACGTTGCCCAGGATTGCATCCAGACAGGTTTCGAATATCTCCAGCAAAGGAGACTCCACTACCTCTCTGGGCAACCTGTTCCAGCGCTCTGTCACCCTCCCAGGAAAGAACTTTTTCCTCATGTTCAGATGGAAATTCCTGCGTTTCAGTTTGTTCCAGTTTCTTCTTGTCCTGTCTCTGGGCACCACGGAGAAGAGACTGGCCCCATCCTCTTGACACCCTCCCTTTAGATATTTGTATACACTGATGAGATCGCCTCTCAGTCTTCTCTTCTCCAGGCTGAACAGGCCCAGCTCTCTCAGCCTTTCCTCACAGGAGAGGTGCTCCAGTCCCCTCATCATCTTTGTCGCCCTCCGCTGGACTCTCTGCAGTAGTGCCATGTCTCTCTTGTCCTGGGGAGACCAGAACTGGAAGCAGTACTCCAGATGTAGCCTCACCAGGGCTGAGTAGTTTGGTGCCTTCTCAGGTACATAGGAAAAAAATAACAAAAATATTTTACCTTCCTTATATAAGGATAATATTGCCTATTTCTTTCATAGGCAACTCAGAGCATATGCAAATATTTCCCTCAAAGAGATAAAGAAAGTTAGGTGCAATATGCTGAGAGGTGGAGGAGAAAAGAGTAAGTCAGGGGAAGCAGACTAAGCCATCCCGCAAGAGAGCTGGACATGGGTGTAATCACTTCTTGAGTTTCCTCCCATAGAGCAGTGAGGTTCCACACCACTGCAGCATGGCTTGGGAATTGACACTTATTGGGAATGGTTTTGATCTGACACTAGTGAAAATGTTCAAAGCTACAATTCAGGCTAGCATTTCTTTAAGTACCTATCTTGGCAGGTTCTTGAACTTAGTAGAGAGTAGAAATAGGAAGTAAATAGTTGACAAAATAGGAATAGAGAGATAAAATTCTTCAGAATTCTTTATTTAAGTGTAGAATGCATTTCTAAAACAATTTGTGTCAGTTTTTTTATGACTTAGATCAATGTGACTTAGATGTAAAAAGATGTTGATAAGTACCAATGATACTATTACTGAAGTTGAAGAGAGGACCTACTTTTCATTGAAGCACACATAGCCCAGATGTTTCTGATGAGTATTGTGCTTGGTTATACTATTAACTATTTGAAAATCTTGTGAACGTAGCTATTTATTTATCAATTAATCAGTCTATTCATCATTCCATCTGCTTTCCCCCTTGCTGCTTGAGAAATTGTGGGAACGGTCCTAAACTAAACAAGCCCTTTCACTGAATATTTTGCATGTTTTTCTGGGGATTTATGGGTGAAAATGAAAAGTTTTCTGTAACTGCTGAGGGAATTAGGCTATGGACTCGTAAACCAGCTAGGACACAGGTTTGATCTGGTGCACAGATATCCTTCTGGTTTAATCGTTAATGTTAGAAGTAAATCAGCTCCACGACACTGTTTTGGCTGGCTTGTGCTAGCTCAGGTAATGCCCGTGGTAGGAACCGTTTGTGGATTAAGGCAGGCTGAGGAGTACTCCCTGCAGACACTGGGGCTGAGGTCACCCTGTTTTGGGGAGGTAAGGGATCCTGGCTATGTGTCATGAGCTGGAATGCTCTATTTGCTCTGAGGCTCAAAGGATGGGTCAAGGTCTGTTTGATTTATGGGCAGAGACAGCCTCATTTACTCAGCTTCTGCAGACAAGCTGTGTTGTCTGCTATCTGTCAGTCAACTGATCAGCCCCTAGAAATCCTTTAACTTATGAGTCAGTGTAAAGAGGAGAGGAAGCAGGGATGACAAGAGGAAGAAATGGGAGCTACCAATTTTGGGGGACATATACACTCTCTAGAAGGACTATAAACTGTCCTTTGGATAGCAGCAGTGCTTCTATCTAAAATGTTCGTACTAGGTTCTATAATACACTCCACAAATGAAGTCATAGCAAGACAAGGGCTCCAGAAACACATTCTGAACAACAGAAGAAATAGGGTTACCCTAAAAAGGTCACTGTCCAACTCAACCATCAGCTTCAGTAATGGGGGCCTGGGCATGGCAGTGTGATTTGTCCCTGTGGATAGAGCTGGGCCTTTACCCTGCATGCTGCTCGTCCTTGCTGGCCACTGGAGAACTTTTTTGCCCTTTTTTGTTCCTCCGCAGGAGTAGCGTGGTCACTGGGCAATGTCTAAATCTGTGGTATCATGACTCCCTATCTCAGGGTAAGTTTTGGCCTCTGGACTGACCAATCATGACTGTTTTTTGTACACTTTTATTACAGTAAAGTTACATCAGCTGACCTATACTGACTTCTTGTACTGTGCTGGGAAAGGTTCAGCAAGAGCTATCTCATTGGTCTAGGTTTGAAACTTATTTTAAATACAAATATCTCTCCTCTTCAGCATAGTCAGGAAAGATAGGGTCATCTTTATACTTGATATCTCAAGCAAACCAGTGGGTAAATATCAAAGATGTTAAGGCAAGGCAAACACATCCCTTTTATGTCTGTGGGTAGCATAGGGTGAAATTTATCCTCTTATCAAAGGTCAACACAAAACCTAGGCACTACTTCAAAGGTGCATTGATCTTGTAACTGGTTCCTGGCACTGAGCTGGATTTCACCAAAGTACATAGCTCATGAGAAACAATAGGTTTTATATATCTGTGCAAAAAACAACAGAGCACATTCAAATGCAGGCACACATAGCAATACACACCAGCTGTCTTGACTTTTGCTGGGACAATCTACTGTTTTTTTTATCTTATGTTAACATATTTTGGACAATTCTTCCTAGCCAGCTTTCCCTCCCTCCTATTCAATCAGTCAAAACGTCCATACTGTCCGCAACTACACAATATTTACTCAAGCTTTGTGTTTACCAGGAAGAAGCTGACAGTTCAGTAGTGACTGAGCATTTAGTACTGCAGATACTGTTTGATTTGATGGGGAAAGTAAGAGTGAATGTATTATCAAAGTCATTCTTTTGGGTCTTAGTGAATAATAATGGCAACTGTCCATTGCTTCCTAACACATTTGGCCAAAGCTCCAAGATACTGAAAATGTCCTACAGACAAATAAAGTGTAAAAGACAAGGGAGAAGGCAACAAGAACAATGCTAGAGCAGCTTAAAAACTGTTTTCTTTTTGTTAGCAATCACAAATACAAATGAATCTCTACAGAAGTGACGTGGGAATTTTATTTTGGAAGTATGGTCACGCTAGGTACGAACATATACATTGTAAATACAATAGAAGCAGCTACAGCATCTGCAGTTGGTGTTTTCCTTTTGTATTTTCTTTCTGTGGTTGTATTTGAGCAGGGTGTGCCAATATTTGCAGTCTGAGGAATAGCATCAAAACATCTAATATTTCCGTCTACTAGTAAAAATAATGAAAACACTTCAGCTGTTTTCACTGTACCTTTATGTGAATTACTCACTGATCCCTGCACTTTCTAATTTTAGACTGGTTTGACATTATAACTACAGGGCAAGAAGGAAAGACTTTACAGAAGTTGTTTTGGTATCTCTACTTTCTTGCTAGGCTAACAGAGAAGTCTGCTTTAGAAACAGACCCCTGCTTGCAGCTATCTTGTTCTCAGAAAATGACTGTGGAAGTTAATATGATCACAATGATCAGTTGGATAGATGGATAAGGAGGTACATTGGTCAGAGCAGCTAAACCTACCTGATATTGTGTTCTTCCTTTAGTCCTGAGAAAATTAGGGATTTAATTTTGTCCACAGGAGTAAGAAGTAAAGAATCTTTACATAACTGAGCTAAATTTTTTAATCTGAGTTACTCTAAATATGTAAACCAAGGGCAGCTAAATCATATGTGCTATGGCTCACTGTGCAAGTTATAATTTAGTAAACTGTTATATTTACAAGATTAAGTTAGAGTTTTCTTGTTCAGTCACGTACATGATGGCTTTGGGGGTTCAAATAAGTCAAACTCTGAAAGTGTCAAGCATAATTATCTCCTGAATATATTCACACCCCCAACAAAAGCCAAAGTTTGTTTTGTGAGACTCTCTAAGATGTAACCAAATGATTAAAACCTGAATGAATTACAGTTTCCCTGAAAATGTTATTATGACATAAAGCACACTGATGGAAGATTTTGTATTTCTCTAAAGATTTAAAGACATAATGCTTATTTTTGTGCACTGAAGTAGCTGTTTGTATGTGCTGGGGCCTATGATGCTGAATACAAAATAAAGCACAGTAATTTATTTTTCTGACTTAGTGGGCTTATACATATATATAATAAATTTATAAACATGCGCTCTATAATCCATTTGTGTCTTATAAAACTTGACAGCTACTGATGTTCTCTGCTATGAACTACTGTAAAGCCACAGTGATTGGATCAGATATAGCTGGTACTATACAACGGTTTGCGTAGTACAAATCTGAAATACCAATAGCATAACTGATAAATTAGTAGAACAACGAATGAGACAGCTGGAAACACTGTGTTGATAAGCTGAAGGCCAGGATACACAACTGAACGCAGTTGAGCCGTGGCAGCCTAACAAGTTATCACCTATCCACTGAATCAACATAACCGACCTTATGTCTGCCACAGCTGTTGGGAAAAACATATTAATGTACAGCTCTTTCACTGAGGTCCTGTCTGACAAATGGAGAAATGCTGTTTCTCTTCCAGATTTACTCAATTTATTCTCTGCTATCATTATAAACATATATTAATAAACAGATTAATAACTTTGTTCTGAAACAGTTGAAGGTTGCTACCTGTGTAGTTGCTTCATTCCAGCTGCCTGTGACTTTATTCCACTGATGGGACATCACAGCTGTTTTGATGGAAGGCATCTTCTGAGCTCATGCTCCAGTTTTCACAAAATTTTATTTGTGGAAAACAATAACAACTCCTTCCCTTATTTATTTTCAGTACTGCTTGCTGTATCTGTTCTGCTCAGTGTTTGCCTGCTTGCTTACTCTTGTATAGAAAGATAATTCTTTTTTTAATAAAGATATTTGCCAAAACAAAAAGTCTCCCAATTAGAAACCAGACTAATCTACCAGAGAAGAAACTGAGTTCGTATACATTTTAATAAAAGACTTTAAAAACTAAGAAACAGAACAGAAAAAAATTTGCATTGAAAATTTCAGTAGAATAAAAACCTAACACTATATGAAACTTTGAAATGGCTCCAGTATATGAAAAGTAATTTACAAAAGTAACATATATAGACCCATTTATTTCCAAATGTCACCTAACCTCAGACCCATTTCTGACATCCACCCAGTTATTGGCATCTATCAGGAGTATGGAAAGGAAAAAATGAATACAAATCCTTTCCTGATCAGTCCAGGATAGTGACATCTGTGACTCACAAGTAGATTGCCTCAGAAATATCAGCAGGACTAGGGTTGTAAGGTCAGAATTGGGGCAGCATGCTTGCAAGGTTCAGGCTGGTTGGCATAGCACTGAGCAGTGGTGAGCCAAGTGGAGGAGGATGAAGAGCCCTGCGAGTGTGTGGGATTTGGTTTTGGGGAGAGCTGGTGGGAGCAGGGAAGAGCAGAGCTGGTTTCCCTGAACCATGTAGACCTTCCTCTAGTGAAACCGCACATAAACATACGAGGTCTGTCAGGCACATGGTCAGAAATCTGAGTGATTGTAAGTAGATCTGTTTGCAAAATAGAAATTCATTTGGTTAAATAACATAAAAAAAAATAAAGGCTGTAAATTATTTTCTATGTGAGTTGGAGTGAAAAGTAAAGTAAAACAACTGTCCCCCAGACATTACATGAAGTCATTTATTCACTTCAACAGAAAGAGATTTCTGAAAAAAAGCTGTTTACAGGGTGTTGGCTTGCTAGTTGTCTGCCTGCCCAGAAAGTACTGCTCAGCTTCCTCTTCCTTTACCAAAAATGAAATTATTAGTCTTCATCTGGGGTTACTAGCAGCTAAATGTGAAGTCTGTGCTCCTCTTTGCTGATGTTTTTTTGCTGCCCATTCAGGGACTTTTTCAGTTTTGCCGTTTTTCCCAAAGGCTGAAATACAGGGGCCAAAAGCAGGCGACAATGGCAGTTATAGATCGCTTCTAATTAATCATACAAGAGAAAACTGAAAACAACCAATGGAAAATTTCTGTTTTGATGGAAATTAGTGATAATTGATGAAAGGATGCTGGCTAGCCCACACTTCAAATTTTCTCTGAGCATGCTAGATAGATATTTAATTTAAGCATTTATTTCTGATATCACATCTTAGAGCAGGATGGAAGCTGACTTCCTTGCAAAGTTTAACTTTTACATTATATTAAATATTATCGTACTAGAATGCACCTTGACTCACTGGCATAGCGACGATTCAGGAACTGCAAATAATCATAAAGATAATGTAGTTAAAACTATGACATTCATCAGTTTATCTTTGGTTATATCAGGAAGGTATAAGATGCCTATTATTTTTTTCTTAGTTGTTATTACTCATTAAGTTCTGAGCTTCCTCAGATGACAGATTAAGAAATTTCTAAGTCTTGTTTAGAATTTAAATATGCTAGAAGTTAAAAATGGTATATATGCACTCACTGACGCACGTATGTGTGTGCGCATGTGTGTATGTGTTCATATAAAAGCAGTGCACATCTTCTACAGAGATTCTAGTGAGGAAATTCTTATGAATATCTTACCTTCCCCTATCTCTCAATGCATCCTTAATGATATTCAATAAATCCTTGCCTTTTTCACAAACACTGAGGTTAACATTTCGGAATAATTTCCTTTTAAACTCTGATTTCATATGTTCATACTTATATTTTTATTCATAATAATATGCATTATTACCACGATATCCAGTGATGCACCAGATATTTTCCTGAAAAAATGGGAGAAAAGACAACAGAAGCTCATCTAAAAAAAGTATAGGTTAGATTTCATATTTGAAATAGCTGTTGAAGATGACTGTCACTGTATGTGGAATAGCTCTGCTTTCTCTAACAGAAAGCTGGAGGGGAAGACTATCTCTGCCCCCTCCATATCTTACATAAACCCTCTACAAGAACTCTTACTTGGATTAACGTAAAGCGTTTTTCCCTAAAAATATCAGACAATACATACATATAAGATTTTCCTCTTCTTATTCCTCCATATATTTTACTAAGTTTATCAACATTCTATTTTGGTAAAATCTCAATTTTAGTACGGAAAATTTTCAGTCAAGGACTGTAGCCTGCTCTATTTGCTTTTAGCTAGAGATAATGTTCACAAGGATGGAAGTCAATAGCAGACATTACAGAAGCAAGGAGAAAAATTGAACTAAAATAGAGATGGGAAAAGAATCAAGAAAATAATTATCAACCCAGAAAGGCCACAGTACTGAAGGATATTATGGGTTCACTCTGTTGAGAATGGAGAGTCATAAGATAAAAAATTGAACGCTAACAGGCCCACAGAAATCAATAATGCAATTTGTGGTTAAAGAGGCTACTGCTCCCAGTTAAAGTATCCAAAGGCTAAAATTATTAATAGGGCAAAGGGCATGATTGTAAGCATAGTGTCCTTCACAGAAACAGTGAAGAGCAACAGTGAAAAGAGTGAGTGAACCTCTGAAGTGCTGGAGAAGTCTTTTGCTTGAATGTTTGTGTTTTGCCCTGGAGTGACAGAGCTTTCCTTGCTTTGAGCAAAAGAAACATCGCAACAGATCGTCAGCATACACCAAATCAACCATGAGAGAGAGACGGGAAGCCGAGAGACAGATGACCTGATGCTAAAATGATAAATAGTCTTATTATACGCCACTAAATTTTCACTGTAATATTCTCTCTCTGTTCATCATAGTGGACTATCACCTCCTTTAGTTCTGTACTTTTGAGGAATCAGTAATGATATTTTAGTCTTTAGATCAAAGTCATACAGTGTCTAAAGTAAAAATCTGGAGAACAAGAGATCAGCATTGTCAGTGCTTTGTCTTCCTATTAGAAAATATTTTTGTCAGGGAAGGTGAAGATGCAATCAGAGGAACATATTCATCAAATCATAGACACATTAGCATTAGATAAAGGGACAAGAAGTTTTTTTTTTTTTTTGCTTAGGAAAAATAACACTTCTGATGACATACTATGATTGGGCAAGTGTATGTGTCATTCAATGTTTTTGAAGATAGTGATTGAGATGTATGAACTAATTCTGTGCATCTACGGCAGACTGTGCTGTAAATTTAGGAATAATTTGTTTTGATAACTAACTGGAAAATTAGTGTCATTCCTAACAAGAAAGAACATGTTTATAACAGAAACCTGCTGTGATAAAATTCCCTAAGAACTGTATATCCTGGAAAGAATTTTAATTCTTATTACAAAGATAAGTAATTGAAGGAATGCTAATTCTCTATTTATGGGGAACAAATGTGTGCCACAAACAGCTACATACTCCTCCTGTCTTGAGGAGTTTGACAGTATTTTTAGGGGAAAGTTTATCAATTTTTTTTATTCTTTGCAGGTATGTTAATTTGCTTTGGCAAATAAAGAAATATAATGTCTTACTCTCTGAGGCCGGCAAACAGACACTACGTTGTGAAATACGGCCTCACAGTTTTACAGAGCACTATTTTGAATGAAATATTGGAACATGCCTAGCAGTACTGGAGGCATTGCAATCAGGTGCTAGGCGGGTGGAGAACTCGGCAAGAAGAAAAGGATGGCAATAATTCCATGGTTAATAATCATTCTGGAATTATAAATATAAACAATTCAGTCTATAGTAATAATTTTAAAAAGCAATAAAAATAGAGCATTTATAGAGGTTATAAACAAGTTTTCCTACTTCCTAATGAAGTAGGAAAAAGTATTCTCCGTATTTCAGATAATTTCATAGCTTCATAAAGAGTAACAGGATGAATGAAGGAAAAGAAGACAATAGCTGTTGAGTAACTAACATTTACTTCATCTAACATTTTTTTTTCTTGGATTAAAGAAGAGACTGAACACACAGGAGTTGTTAGGTTGATAACTGCTTATACAAAGATCAAAATAGTGTCAACTGGAAAACAGGAAAAGACTGTGGGCTTAGGTGACACTCTAGGTGATACTCAGATGACACCTGCGTATGGACACCCCCGACAATAATTTTGAGATTTTTTTTCATACACAAGAATGGTTACTTTCATGACATTAAACAAAGTATTTTGTAATTTTCAAATAATTTTGCTTTATTTTAATATAAAATGTAGTGTGATATAAAAATGAGAAGTTCAAGCATGTTTGTCATCTTTAATACTCTATGATGTTGTAGAAGATGGAAATACAATTTCAGTAAACTTAGAATTTATTTTCAGATTATCTTTTTTTTCTTGTTTGCAAGTTTCAAAAGTCGATCATTTTTATTTTCCTAATCATGATTCCAGTAATGTACACTGTTAAACATAATTGTATGTATTTCATTTTATCAGACGTTTTCAATTTTTTGGCATTTTTCTACAAATGGGGCAGTCATTTGTACATAAAAACAGGAGAAAATCCAGAATTCTATCTTATACTTTACTAATGTATTCTACGACTCTGGTATAAATCTCTGGGCATCTAAATGTAACACAATTCTTTCAAATAAATCCATGAGTGTTTTTATAAATTATGGTTTGTTTCTAATTTAAACCGTTCTCTGGGCCATGAAGGGACCATATAATATTCAGGAAAGTTTTGTCTTCTGTATTATGAAGGTTGTTTTCTGCGTTCATTTTCCAGTGGTCCGTCCTGAGGAGCTCTCAGAGGCATTTTGGACACTCTAGTGTGTAGGCTATAAGGTTGCAGCATATTCCATTTGCTAAACTGGCCACCGGAATGGAGCTGGGATAGTGAAGATCTAATGTGTGCCTTGCTGTTCTTGCTCTTGAGGGTATTGTTCACAAAATATGAAAAGGAACGATATGCTGAGAGTATTCCCAGAATTTGCTTAAATGTAAGCCTCTGAACATGTTGTTTATGTGAGTGGTTGTAAAGGTGGGGCTATCGAATGTTGTGAGACTACAGAAAGGCAAGTGGATATGCGATCAATAATTTAAAATATTACTACTCAACCAGTTCCTGACTTTCCATCCTCAGGGATCAAACACAAACAAGTGGGAGGGAGCAGGAGACAGCTCTTGATATATAGCCAGATCGGGGGAGGAGTAGTTAACGCAATGGAGAAAAACACTCACTTTGTCAAAATAATCAAAATAACTGCAGCCGCGAATGTAGTAAGTAGAGTCAAAAGTCTAATCCTCTTGGCTCCAGGCAATCAGATACCTTATGTGCTGAGGTCCCCAGCATGTTCAAGAGCAGATGGCGCCTTTCTGTATGGATCATTTAATGATGTGTGCTAATGATGCCAGGGTTTATGTGGTGTTGGGACGTGGGGGCTCTTTGCATGCTCCAGGTATACTCTGTGTTCTTTTATCTTGTGGAGTTCAATGAATGAAAAGAAATGAAAGAGGTATTATTTTACTTGAAAGGAAATTCACTGCAGCCAGGGTGCCAAATGTCTATATATATGTTAATCAACTCCAAATGTGTTTGCAGGAAGAAAATTGACTAAATGAACTGTATAATTTGACATACCCATCCAACTCTCCTTCCAGTCCTGGTTTATAAGAGTGCCTTATTTTATCCCAAAATGCCTAACACACACAGCTCCTGCTGATTTCTCTTGGAGCTGGTTTCCCTGTCAAGCCCATGTCAGGTCAGCCTCCCAGTTCTTTCAGACCTTCAGCCAGTGAGTGGAACACAAGTAGCATTCATTTGCCAAGGCTTTACATTAAAACAACTTGTACAGAACTGCATAAGAAAACTGTGACCGTGAGAAGAACAGACCAGAGCTCCTCTGCATAGCGTTATCTGCTGGAGCCACAAAAGTGACCCCCTTCTTCCTGCGAAATTCTTTACGCCTTCTGGAATGAGCATGCTAGGAAACACCAGGGTCATCAGCTATCATCATACTGCTCTGCACCTTATTTCTTTGCGTTATCTCCCCTGTGTACGCACAAGAGATACTGTTGTAAAGTGCAATGTCATATCATGAAACAATATTCCAGTTATACATGTAAGAGGACTGAATTAAGACGAAGTGGACGATCTTAATTTTGGACTTTTTAACTGACAAATTATTGACTTTGCAACCATAACAACAATTTCCTTTAATGTTGTTAAATACCCTTCCTATATTTCTTATATACATTAGAAATGTTTCTATTGCAAGCATATGTGACAACATTATTACCAAAAGTTGTCTGTGTTATCAAGACCCGAACATCCACTCTTTGCCTGTACTCAAATTAGTTACTACACCTGGCAGGAGAAAGAGTTTAGGGAGGAAATGCATACTAGAGCCTTGCACTGGCTGTGTGAAATGATTGGAGAAGCCTGGCTTGATGCCCACTTATCTGGAGAAGTAGAAACATGCTTTGTTCATGTGTTTTCTTCAGAGCTGAGGATGAGCGACTAAAACCGTGTAACATTTATAAGGTAGAAAGTCTTTAGGGGCGGGAAAGTTTAGCTCTCTGTTCCTGCTTTCTTGCAAGGGAGGTTGTCTGCTTAGAGCTCCTGCTGGAGCAAGCGTTGTCGATTATTTCATTGTGATGTCCGAGTGTTCACATTCAGTCATCATTTTGGCATGCTGCCACGGTTTTACTGACAGATGGGAATGACACCACACCTGTACTTGAGACATAGATGAATGAAATTTCATGGGAAACACAAAGATATTTACCTACTCCAGAGCTTTCTTCTTGCCGAATTTCAAAGGCCTGTTGCAAGTGATGGAAGCACAAAAATGTTAAACTGAAGGTCAAAACAAGTTTTTTTTGTCTGTTGAGAAATACTTGGCAAGGCAAAGATTAGTTCCCTCATTATAAATATACAGACACAAACATATGCAGTGTTAGTTACAAAAGTCTTTTCTGCTGTTCCGTAGATTAAGTTTTTTTACTATACTGCATTTCTCTTCCTTTTTTTCCATGGCATCATACTGGAAAATCAGACTTAGTCCATGACCTGGAGCATGATAGCACTCAAAGGCTCTTCTCCTCATGAGTAAGGACAGTTGCTACTTGGTAGATGGGAAATATGAAACAGATGGAAGAATTTCTGTTCTAGATTTAAAATAATTACCTCTTTGTCAAAAATCTTTTTGGCTGCACATGGATCTGAGCATGGTTTAACATCCTAGACACACATGCGGAATTTTATGTTTGTATGAACCGCCAGTGGGATTTTTTATATGCACAAATAATCAAACTATTCACATTTGTTGGACTAAGAGTAGAAGTACAACACTGCATAGAGTGAATGCAGGGACTTTAGAAGATATTCCAAGCTTTTCTGTGCATGTTATTTCAGAGTTGCAATGCCCTAAGGAAGCCATGAGATTTGCCTAAGCACACTTCTTCAGAATCTTGAAGTAGGAGAATTTATCTAAAACAGAAAAATCCTAAGACTGATTATTTTTATTGACATTTCATTTTAAAGCAAGAATTGTACAGAACAAGCCATCCAAAGTAAATGCACTTGTGAAAGTGGCATAAGTGTATTAAAGTGGCCTAAGTAGCTGATTTCTGTTTAATCACATGAAATATGAAAGCGACTGCAAGGCTAACAGAAAAAAAAAAAAACATGCTGAAAAATGATCAAAGCAGTTCTCAAAGACCTCATATACCTGTTAAATATGGAATCAGGCTACAAAGTTGTTAATCTCCACTAGATAACTAATACCTGCTCAAAAAGTAACTGAATGTGAAAGTGGTTTCCCCTGGAGTCGCTGGGTCTGTTTCCACTGACTCACTGCTGCACAGAAATGTACCTATTCCATTCCCTCAGTTGGCTTAAAAAATATTTTGAAAAGCCTGTCAGATTAAAACGGTGCAAATAGGCAATTGACAGTGAGGTAAACCCCTTCTGTTAGATGATTTATAAGGAAATTATGAGAAGTTTTTCCTGGTTCTGTTTCAGATATTAAAAAAGAAGAAAGAGGAAAGAAAAAAAAACCCATTGAAAGTAGACTGAAGCTAAATCTAGATTTCAAAAAAAAATTTTAAAAATTATGCCCCAAACTTATCAATAAAGAACATAATCAGGTTATTTCTTTTATTTCTGGATCAGTACTTTTTTCAATATAAATGTATGATTTACTGTTAAAGAATTAACTTTCCCCTCAAGACTTTTTCTTAAGCAGAACTTTGCCTGGTGATATTTTAATAGTTTTATATTGTATGAAGGCAGGTAGGACGATTTTTTAAACTTGATACAGCAGTAATAGAGATAAGTAATAATAGTAATAAGTAATAAGAGGAAAGATAGTAATAAGAGGAAAAAAACCCCAAAAAAACCTATTTACTAATTAATTGAATCCCATGAGGAATAATAGTTAATTAATGAAAACAAAATGTGATCTACTAGCCACATAAGTGTAGTAGGTAGGGCTTACATCATTTTTCCTCTGTATTTGTAACTAGATGATCTGTAGACTTGAGAGTTTTCAGGGAACCAGCAAAGGCCCTTTTATGTAGAAGAGCAGAGGCCATCATTTCTCATTTGAACTCTAGATGACTTGTGCCGGTTTTGAAACCTCGCAGGACTCCGGTTAGAGCAAGCCTAGTTAGATGCTGTGTCGAATAGGGGCTGAACAACTGTGGATAATGGGAGGAAAACCAAAAAAATAACAGTTTGCAGTAGGGGTAGCAAGCCCCTCTATGCTTGGGGGGGGGGGGGGTCATTATCTGAGTCAGTACCAATACAGTGAAAGAGGTAAACAACTATGTCTTCGATACCAGGGCCAATGGAGCTGGGATATCTAGGATAGTGGAAACATTTGGTTAATGCAAATACTAGAAGACCCAGTGGGAAGCAAAAGTGCAGGAGGCTCCCTAGGATCAGCTTGGCCCACTGGTTGAATGTCAGCCCCGCTAGAGGTGCGCAGGCCCCCACAGTTCATTTCAGAAATGGTACACCGCACTCCCCGTTGCCTCCGAAGGGCTTGCCAGAGCACCTCCTCTCATCTCACTGTTACTGAGACTGACACACAGATGAAAAGCTGGCCAGGGATCATGAGCTTCTCTCCTCCCACCCCTCGTCCTTGGAGCTAGTCACAGCTTTTTCAGAAACTACTAGTAATGTGTATATTCAGGGCCAAGAGCCATTCTATGAACAGGTAGGGGGAACTCAAAGGAGAAAAAATTTCCTCTGTTATTTTTCATCAGCAGTCAATCTTTATCACCAAAGATCAAACACATTACTAATCAAACCATGAGGCAACAAGTTCAACCCCGGGGTTTACCAAAGCACTCAGGAGCCCTGACTCCTGCAGTTAACCTTCCTCTCTTGCTCCTCCATAGCTGTGATAAAGCTCCCCTGAGTGCCGATCTGGGTGGACGGTAACATATGTCCAACTCCTTCTGCACGTCAAAGGGAATAACAATCTAGTTAGCACTACTGCAACACTGCGTATGGCAGATCAAATATATTTACCAGATCACATTAGTAATGTCTATACTGTGAAATTATACTGGTCGTGCATAATCCTTGGCTCAGTTTTCATGTCTGCGATCATGTCTGCCCAGCATTTAATATAGCAGGACAGAAGACCAGTTGAGGTTGCTGTGTGATACCACAATATGCGGTTTATTCACAACTCTATAGTAAATCTGATGTTGAAATGACGTGTTTTATAAACCTTACTGACGACAGAAAAGCAATGTAGCGACCCGAAACCCACTAAAATATGTGGACAGGAAAAAGAAGCAGATGTTTAGCACTCTGCAAATTTCTGAAGGGCTTTCCCAGTGATGGGCAGACATTACTCAGGTTAGCAGAATGAAGGAGAGCAGAAGCAAGAGTAACTGCGTGGAGTTAAGTAGGGGCAAATGTTAAATGTCTGGATAACCTCTGTGACAGTAAACTCTACAAGTCTGTGGAGCATTTTCCCAAAAGAAGCGGAGAAAGCCTCTCTGACTGATCTGTGCAGACTTGATTGGGAAAAATACTTAATAGAGAAAAAACATGCATTTCCAGGCAGAGGAGTAGAGTAGCCCAACCCATGGGCTATCAGAAAATTGCTATTTTCTGATTTTGTTTTCCTTTGGATATGTAAATATAAAATCAGGGTAAGAAAATAAAATATATGAACCAAAACTTTCCTTGAAACTATACTGGCAAGAATATAAAATTGGTTTATCACATCTTCCTACGAACATTTGAAAGAACCATATGATATCTCCTGCTCCTCTTATGCTGCATTCTGAATAGTAATGTAGGCAGTACCTTAAATATACCTTTTTTTTTAACATGGTGATGTAGCAAATTTAAGATCTTGATCAGCTAACAAATCAGATTCATAGTCTACTGAGTAATCTGACAGTCAGAGTTAGGGTATTTAGACAAGAATATTTTAGTAACCTCAAAATTCAAGCTATTGTACATGAAAATAGTATGTACAAGTAGATACTCTCTGTCAGCAAAATACTCCACATTTTTATGCAGTGACTCAGTATCTTTTTGTAGAAGGTGGCCTCAATAATTTTTTACACCATTTGTAAAGCAGTGAACCTGTAGGTTTGATAGTAGCTTCTTCTTAGACTGATCACTGAGGCCTTAAACAAGATATTTTCAGGAGCCAGTGCAGGAGAGAGGTTAATTAAAATGCAGAATATTTTGTTAGTTGTAAATGCCTGTAATTACAAAGAACCTTCTTCTATTTTTAAACTACTCTCAGACATATTGATTTTTGCTTATAGTCTTAAGATCAAGACGACCTGACACTTCCCACACTTGCAGAAGTTCTAGAGCTCACAGGTTGGTGTAATATTTTAGTAAAAGCTGAGGAATCTGATTTAAACATACTTTCTACAATTACATTCTAAAACTGGAAAACTACAGCTCCAGACTCCAGAAACTTCAGTTCTCTAATGGGGTTGTTCACTGCAGTCCAAGGCATAACAGCATCTGGTGTTGCCTTTAGTAAAGGTGAAAAATAGGATTCTTGTCTCCTTACTGACTTTACAGCGTTATGTGAGAAGGCAAAAAAGAACTATTTATCACTACACAGTGCACCATTTTTTAAAATGCGTCTATACCTTCTTTGGGTCCTCTGATTCACAGATCCTTAGTTAATCAGGCATATGCTTGAGGGAAGCAATGAGTCCATTTTCAATAATGGCAAGAGCTCTATAAAAATCACCAAGGAGACTGTATTAAGCTCAAGCTGCCACTTTCTCATAGTAATGGCCTGGAAGTAAAATAAAATCAAACAAACCTAGAAACAGCCATTTCTTATGGTACAGTCTATTATAGTTCTCTACTTCTGTCCAGAAGGTCAGCCATTTATTTTAGGAAGCCAATTCTTGCACCAGTGTTTTTATTTAAAAGATGTTTTGTAGGAGAGGGTAGAAGTTAAATATTACATTGTTCATAATATAATTTATTAACAAGTACAGTTCTACCTGCAACAGAAAGATGTGTAGGATATTAAGGTTTATTAAAAGTTTACCTTGCAAAGCTGTCTTCATGCTGGTACTTCCATTGAAGTCAGCAGCACTAAGTACTCAGATGATATTCATCCCCCATGCAAAAAATCTTTCAGAATATTTTAAGCTATTTTCAAAGATAAGTAAGTCTCCTACCTTATGTTGTACCTAACAACTGATAGGCCTCAGAATCCTAGAAGCTGACCTTCTAACACGTATGTCTTTTAGTCCAGAAGTTATACTGGTGAATTAGTTTAAGTTCAGTTAAATCATGAGTTCAGCTTTCCTTGCAGTATGTAGCTATTAAAAACTGACATGTGGATCCTCCATGGAAAAGATATAATGTCCTTATTCACATTGGTATCTGATGAGTATACATGACCCTATTTGCATATTTTTGATTTTTTAAATAAACACTTGTTTTGATTATCTGCTATTGTTAGACATCATTACAGCATCAGTTGTTTTATTACAATGATAGGCATACTATAAGGTAAAGGATAAAATAAATATCTCTACAGGACATTTAAATGGCTTGAAATACTAGTGAGAGTGAACTACAAATATAAGGTGATGTTGGGTTTATATTTTTAAAATATTACTTACTGAGAATCAAATATGAACCCTTGTACTAGAAAGTTCAGCAGCCACTGAGGGAAGTGGCATAGGAAATCCAGACTCCCACGTAAGGGCAAAGGTACGACATACTGTTTAAGCCAAACCCAAACTGTGCAGGCAGGGAAAAAAGTCATGTTTACTTTTTTAATGTTATAAAGACAGACTTCTCTGAAACAGAATTATGGGTCTGTAGGAGAAAAAGGTCTCCTCACTGGAGTCTTCAGGAGCTGACAGTCTTGTAATGTAAGGTTTGACTGTTGTTTTAGTGAGATATTTCTGAGGTGTGGCCACTGGGTCAGTCTTACCACCTTTTTCCATGCATCTGATATTTGTTGTGGGGGACTTTGAAGATGATACACTGTTGGCTGTGGGTAGGTGGTCTCAAACTCAGCAGTGTGCTATGGTTAACAAGGGCTTTAGTGAAAGGAGTAAAATAGTCCCTGCACCCGACAAACCACTTATGCTTACCCGTAACTTTCATTTTATTCATAGTCCTGACCACCTCTGCTTCCACATCTCCTAAGGAAACTATTTTTGATATGCCACTTAATTCTGAAAGAGAAAAATCCTCATTCCTTTCCTTTGTGTAAGAATTATATTCCAGACTGTCATGTATGGTCCACAGAACTGAAATTGCAGAAGCCATCTTGGGCTCCTTCACTGGCATTTGGGCTCCTACTTAGAAAGCTCTGTGGAAAGAGTGCTCCTTGCCCTTCTTCCTTAGACTACGAAATGCAAGCCACATTAAAGGGTAAAGGAGGAAAAGCTATTGTTTGGGTTGTGAAGGCTGCTATATTTTACAGTTAAATTTTTAATGCTTTACTTTTATTGGGATTAGTCAGCATGGTTCACAAAGGGGAAATCATGCCTGACTAACCCAATAGCCTTCTATGATGATGGATGAGGGCAGAACAGTGGATGTTGTTTCTCTTGACTTTACTAAAGCTTTCCACATTGTCTCCCATAACATCCTCACTGACAAACTCACAAACTGCAGGCTAGATAAGCGGATAGAGAGGTGGACTGAAAACTGGTTGAACTGTTGGGGACACAGGCTTGTGAACAGTGGCATCAAGTGCAACTGGAGGCCCATCAGCGGTGGTGTCCCCCAGGTGCTGATACTGGCCCCACTGCTATTTAACACCTCTATTAATGACATTGATGATGGGGAAGAGCACACCCTCAGCAAAAACTTTCAGATGATACAAAACTAGGAGGAGAAGTTGACACACCAGATGGTTGTGCTGCCATTCAGAGGGACTTTGGTAGGCTGGAGAAATGGGCTGACAGAAATCTCATGAAATTCAACAAAAGGAAGTGTCACTGAGGGTAGGACCACTGAGATGATAAAGGGCTTGGGGTATCTGATGTGAAAACAGAGGCTAAGAGATCTGGGACTTTCAGTCTAGAGAAGAGAAGGCTCAGGGGGATCTTATCAATGTGTGTAAACAACTGATAGAGGTGAGTAAAGAAGAGCCAGACTCTTCTCAGTGGCAGTCAGTGAAAGGATAAGGGGCAATGGACACAAATCTAAATACAGGAAGTTGCACTTTACATAAGACAAAGCTATTTTCCTGAGAGGGTGGTCAAACACTGGAACAGGTTGCCCAGAGAGGTTATGGAGTCTCCATCATTGGAGATATTCAAAACTCAACTGGATATGGTCCTGAGCAACCTGCTCTTCCTGACCCTGCTTTGAACAGTGGGGCTGGACTACATAATCTCCAAAGGTCACTTCCAATCTCAACCATTCCGTGATTCTAAATTCTTGTAATTTTTATTGAAAATATTGATAGTCTTTTAACTATGTAATTCTAAAAAATAAGTGTGGAATATCTTCCATTTCATCTTTTACACTATATAATGCTCAGATTTATTTGAATTCTGCTGCTTAACTGGTATGCATTCATACACTGGCTCATTATACACACCCTAGCAAGGAACTCATGGTTTCATAATGTTTAACAGAGTTTGATAGAACTATCAGCATAGTTCAGACTACAGTTATACAACAACTGCACTTTAATTTTTGAAGGGAAAATTGATTTTGTAGTCGGGAAGGCTAGAAAAGCCATCACATAAGTAAGTAGGGATATAATTGCATATATTGTCAATACTTCTAAGTCTGTTCTTTGTAAGTCTCATATTTTTCAAAATAACTTCCTGATCTTTCACTCCCTTCTCTAATACTGACATGGTATTGTAGTTTAAAACTCTTCACCACTAAGAGTTGCAAGATTTTCAGAATGACCCATGTTCAGGAAAACTCCTAAGCATCATGCTTAAATTTAAATATACGGGTAAATACTTTACTGAATCTGCAGCTTTAGTGTCTTTATCTGCTACTTGGCATGCATATTTTCTTTCACATATCCTTAAGAAAGACACAACATTTCATAAGTATTTGAGATCAGACATATTACAAAAGATATTACTGATTGCCAGCAAATATTCCCTCTTATATGTACTTGTTTTTAGAATAGCTGAGAACCAAGCTAAATGCCTGATTAAATAAAGCTGTTGCCAGGTCATCTGAATGAAACATAATATGTCATAAAATAACTCAGAGTAACACAGAGATACTGTAGAAACATTCCATTTCTGAGGAATTCTCTTTTTCTCTCTCTCTATATTTTTATAAAATTCTGTTCAAAAACAAAGATTCCAAAGTTTGCCTAACTCATAAAATACGAGTACTATAATTCACAACTGTTTTGGCTACTCCCTGCTGCCCTAACGCTGTACAAAGATATATAAATCTGTCACACTTAAAGGCCAGACTACATTAAATGTCTGGCACAATATTTTACAAAAGTTTTCAGATTAAGAAAAAGGAATTCCATAGGAAGGCTGGCCCTACAAAACTAAACTCTTAATCTGGAAAGGAACTACTGCTTTCCATGCATTACAGTATACCTGAAGACAAGGTATCTTTGAGCTAGGTGCTACACAAAAATATGAGACAATGATGGTCCTGACTCCAAAAAGTAGTTTGGGCACTTGCTTAACATAAGCATGCAAAAGTCTGGATTAATTTCAGTGAAACAACTCACAGGTTTAAAGTTAGGTATGTGTTTCAAAAAGAAAAGAGATGGGACTGAGTTAGGGTCTAAAGGTTCAGGAAACTTGTGATTTATACAACAAATCGTAGAAAGTTAGCCTTACTGTTCTAAGCTAAGTGTCCCAGCCACAATGGCAACAAGCCAAAATTGCTGTACGTAGGGCAATGAAAGAAGAAAATATTCAAGAAGGACCAAAGGGAGAGACATAAATAGTAATTCCTAAAGTAATGGTCTTTCTCAAAGTGACTCAGAGCAGTTATAAGTTTATGCATTGTTTATGCCAATATTTAGGGCAACAATTCTGATAGAAGTGAAGCTTGAAGATAGAAATGGAGTTGAAACTGGGAAAAGTATTTTGAATAAAGTCAGATATTTTCACAAGCAGTCTGGAAGATACAATAAGGATCACAATAAGGAAACTATGAACTAATAAACAATTCATGAAGATTCAAATTTTCAGGGGAATAGAGCAGTGATACAGAAAAACAAAGCAGAAAGAGCTTGTAGTGGAAAGATCAGTCAAATATATGTGGTGGTAAGCTGAGATAAAGTTTGGAGAACTAATGAATGAAGTCACTGTATTTAGAAAGAAAGAAGGCCCACAGAAACAAGAAGGAATTCTTCACTGCATTTATTGTCCATTTATATTTAAGTAAAAGATAACAAAATGAAACCTTACATGTCCTTTAATAATGTTCTACTGCCATGGCTGCTAAACCAACCATATGCCTTCATCGATGAGGTGATGTTAACTGTGGTAGCAACCGTGGTCTGCACTGCCAGGGAATTCATGTGGGAAAATAGGCAGGTTTGGGAACAAAGAAATGTTATGAATTTAAATTAGAAAAACCCTATATTGTTAGATCTTTAAATGTATGTATGTGAAACTTGTGAGAATATGCTTTTAAACTCTGTGATGCCCTCTGAAAAGGATGGCTTAGTTGTGGTTTAGTATGTTGATACTTTCATTAGGTTAAGGTCAAGCCATTTGACTGACAGAAGTGATGTGCTACCTGGAAGAACTGAAGCGTTGTAAAGCTAGAGTTGCTAACAATTACATGACAACAAATACGGAAGCAGGATATGATTGTATCAAAAAAAAAAGAGGTTACATTCAGATTGCTTAACTGGCTTAGTCAGCTGAAGTACATACGTATATGCACTTTCAATTAATAGTAGCTTTTACTAGACTAATTCAGCCATCAAGTTATGATATATAATAGGATTTGTCAGTAAAAATATATTATTGTTAATTTCATAAAATGCTGGAATAGACCACTATATTTTAGTTTTATTCCATAAAAATTTTGGCTTCTGATTCTATCAGATACATAAGCTGTATGTAGCCAGAATACATGACAACTTGTGTTGTGTAACACAGTGAACAAAAGATCTCAAAGAAAGCTGACCTCAATGCACCCCTTAAATGTGGTTACAAAAGACAGTTAAATGAGTGTTTTCTAGCAAAAATCACAAGCAGCAGATTTAGGACAAAAATTGCCATGTGATAACACCTAATTCGCCACTCACAAACAGGCAATAATACGTTTGTTTTCTGATCCTTTTCTTTCTAGAAGTCAGATGTACTTCTAGCTTTGTACTGTGTCTTGTTTTGAAATTACGTATGGATTCAACACAGCACTGTACACAAAATCCTCAGAAAAGAAGCTAACTAAAACCAGATGTTGAGCAAGATGCCACACATGGAGAAACCCACTTAAAACAACCACCTTACTGTAGTTACTTGAGTCAGCTCGAGTTTATAGCAAATAGAAAGGAGCTTTTCTTAGCTGCTATAAACTGGTGCACACACTTTAGCATGTGAAACCAACACCCCCTTAAAAGATGCAGTGATTGGTTGTAGGATTTAGAGTTTTAGAATTTTGTATCTCTGGTGACCAACTCTGGATGATACAAAAGCAAAACCCTGGACAGTCTCTCAGCTTCTCATGACAAGAATTGTGTTTTTGTTTTTCTTTAATGTGAATCTGAAAGATAATACCTTTGTTGTGTACATTCCAAATCAAAGTCTCTGATACTGCTAGGAAAAAAAAAAATTAAATGGGACAGATGCTGCCAGCTTCAAAGCCACACTTCAGCCTGTACTTTTATCTAGTATTACTACATGCAACCAATTTAGCTGAAAGAGATTTCAGGAGGAAAATATTTTTTTCAGTTGCTTTTACTTTATTTTCTCTCTTTTTCACTAAGTAGGTAGATAGATTTTTTAAAAAGAGTTGAATTCAATCTGATTTCTGCCTAATTTTTGTCTGGATACGCTTCTTCCAGGCAATTGATCAACTACTATCTTGGAGAGGAAAGTAATAAAGACCTAAAGAAAGTCTGAAATCTGGAATGGATAGTGCAGAAAATAAAATAGTTCAGTAGAATTTGAGGTCAGAAAGAACCGTCACAATTGCTTTGTTGGATATCCTCTGTACATTGGCCTGATGAATGCCTTGCGAGTTGCAATAACTTCCCTCAAGCCAAAGTATGTTAGCCCTGAGGATGCTAGGCTGCTGTGTTTCTTAGAGGGGGGCCAAGATGCCGGCAGTGGTTTAGGTTCCTGCGAGAAATGAGTTGTGTCAGATGTACCTTGGTGCTCTCTATTACATATTATGTAGGAACGTGTTTCTGCTGCTCCCATGTACCCTTTCTTTTGCTGTCTTGCAAACCTGAACTACGGAAACTGGTTCCTGACCCTAAATATGGAAATTAGTTTGTTTTTGAGACTGCAGCAAGAGAGAGGACCCAGACATCTGAGAATGAAGTTATTCTATCCAATTCACAGACTCGGTCCATCATGTCATATGTCCTTCTCCAGCTTCTCCTTTGAAATATGTAAGGTCAATTGCTGATCACCCATATGTAGGAAAAGTCACATTATATCTAGCTATCCGAGGAAATAAATTTTCTCCGAGATCTTTTAGGATCAGATGAGATACAGTCATTTCCATAATGTAGAGCTTCAAGAATTGTGAGAATGTTAAAGGCAGCACAGAACTTTTTACATTCACTTCAGCTCCCAAAAAGAGAGGAATGACTATATTCATTCATAGATTCACAGAATCAGATATTTCAAAGCCGGAGGAGACCATCATGACCATTTGTATTCACAGGGTCTAAAGATTTTCTACAGAAACTTAAAGAAATGTAGAAGAACATGTAACCTTAAAGTAACCACTTCAAGACATGGTAAAATATCCACTTTCCGTAATAAACTGTTTAAAGGTTTAATTAAAACATATTTTGGTTTGTAAGTATTTAGGCATATGATTCAGATTATTCTTTTACAGTGGTTTGTCTCTCTAATTATTTACTACCTCCTAAAATGTTATGTCTTGCAGTAGGCCAGCAAAGATTTTTTATAACAGTTTAGATAGCTGATAAAAATGTCAAATAGCACAGGATCATAAAAACAATTTCTGAGGGGCTCTGCTAGGAATGAACCTGCTCATCAACACCTTCACATTAACTGCATTTTGGGACTTGTTAGTTAGCCAATTTCTTTAGTCCCTCTAATACATGTCCTGATAGTGTCATTTACTGTAAATATTTTTTGAATCAAATGTCCAGGTAATAATTCATTGGGTCAGAAAAAAAAATCCAAGGATACAATATCAACACAGTTACATACTCTAGCTAGATTTATGATGTTGCCAGAAAAGATAACAGGATTATTAGAGCAGACTTACCTTCTATGGAAAAATACACTAGTCGTCCTCACTTATGTTTGTAATTTTATATTTTTTTGAGTATCAATTTACCATTTCATAATTCCACATAGAATCAGTCTGCAGCTAATAAATTACTCTTATTATTTTGAAATATGGAAGAATACTGGTGATTTCTGAGTCTGGTGAAGTTTTCCTGAATTTATTTAATGGTGATAAGTAGTTTAATGTTATCATGCCTCTCAGACACCCTGTTAAAGGTTTTGGTTGAAGTATGAACATATTCAGGCAGTTTCATTCAAGTAGGAAAATTGTTTAACCTTAGTGCATGTTTCTTCATAATCTATTTTTTTTTTCAGAAGAGAAGCTTCCCATTCCACTGAGGTGGCACTTTTTTCTGTGTTCTTCTTAGTTCATCAGGCAAATGTCCTTTCTACCTTTTCACTTAATTCAGTTTCACCATGAATATTCAAATATACTTAAACTACTGTCTAGGGCCTTTGTTTTGTTATAAATTGTTTAATAAAAGTCCTTCCTATTTTATTGAACTCATAAGGCTTCAAAAAGTAATTAGTAGTCCTTCTTGCTTACTTTCTCCTTTTTCCATTCTTTATATATTAAATTTGTTGATGTTTCAGCATTGCTTCCATGCATCTATATAAATCGCCTTTGTCCCATGGCAGATTTGCACCTATGGGTAGAATCAAAGATTTTGGATAGCCAATTCTTTGTCCCTCAGCAGCTCATAGTCTTTTTAAAACAACTCATTCTAAGGCTGTAGTTCTTGTAGGTATTCCACCAATATTTTAAGCTTTGAAAATTGATCCTATTAAAGTACCTATTTTATATATAATTGGCCACTGCTATATTCTTCTGTTTAGCATAGAACTGATACCACTAAATCATAACCACCTATGTTTGAATAGGTTATTTACTATCTCTTATTTTTCCATTAGAATGAGATGCAGCATTGTGTTACCCTCTGATGAACATATGTGAACTTTTGAGAATTTATTGTCTCTTCCTTCAGAAGTACTAAGGATGTTTTGTTACTGGCCATGTGAACTGGCAAGAAGTATCCATCATCTTCAAGTTATTCGTAATAACTTACTTTCTTCCTGTGTGTTATGTACAGGCATTTGATGAGTCATTCATATTGCTTTTTCCTGAAACTGAGGTGTTCTGTCCAACACCACAGCGCAACCATGCACAATTACCCTGTGAGAACTGAGATATGAAGGCTCTGAGGTTCTCCACTTCTGCAACACCTTCCCTGGGAGGTGGACCACTTTAAAAGGGGTACTTAGAGCAATAGCCACTATGGCAGATATTAGCTTAGAACTACAGAGAAAAATATGCACAAAAAATCACAACAAATGGTTATGTGGACATGAGGAATGGAGATGAGAGAGTGGGGCTCCAGCTCTTTTTGTTAACTCTATGACTATCTTCTATAGTATGTGCAGAAGAAAGAGGAAAAGTCAGACTATAAAGTGCAATTCTTTCTAATCTCATTCACAGCAGAACATACACATGTAAGATCCATATATGTACATGGTGATCTATGCCAAATTTGGAGATTTTTAATAATTTATGAAATGTCTCAAGAAAATTTACAAATCCACAACCCTCAATTTTAAAATAATCTGAAGTTTCAGACAAGTAGAAATTGTTTACAGAACATACTTCTCACTTTGAATTATTGTATTCTGCATTTTATTTGAATAACCTGATTTGGAGGATTACTGAAAGTGTTGAGCTAAGAATGACATAAAAAAGATACCTCTTTCCCTGCAGACTCCAGTATGACATATTTGTCCACATACACAATTCTCATAGTCATTTTTAACCTCTAATCCATATACATCCGAGTGGCTGACTTACTTAGAAACTGTGTGTAACCCATCACTTTTAATAGACTTATCAAATAGGAAAAATTGCTTAGATATCAAATGGTGGCAGTCAGAATAAAAGTAGTTTGCTTAGTAGGGCAAAACTCTGTCTTATATTACTTTCTCTGTTTTCCAAAATCAGCACTCATCACCTACCATCTGTGCTTGCATTCTGCATGGACCTACTTGATTTGATTGACATTCTTCCCAATGGCAGAACTTTCATCGCATATTAACTTACACAAGAGAACCAATTTAAGCTTCTCTCGTGTATAAATTAGCTAGAGAGTCTTGGAAATACACTGCTTGTCTGAGGGCATAATTGAGCCCAAAGCTCTAAAGTTGATCTTTCACAACTTGGCTGTCAAAAAAACAGGAATAGGGGAGGGAAATCTCTTCATCAGATTTATAACTCTCTCAGCTTCTCAAAGAATTGCACATCTTTTGCATAGAAATTAGGAGAAGTTAAAACCAAACAGTGAAGCCTATGGTATATTTCTGACAGTAAGAATGTGCCAGTGCAGTAAATAATAGGAAACTCTGTATTTGAAAAGGATAATGTAAATTAATCATACTTCTTAAATTTTATTATTAAATTTTTTGAGTATTTTGGTTGTGTAAACTCACATTTGTGACAAAATTGACTACTGCTCCAACTTTTTAAATGACTAGTGAGCAGGACACTTTTGACTGTATTTTGAAGCAAAAGATGTGTGAAATTTCTCAGTTTTGAAAGAAGATTTGAAATACAATCATAGTAACTCTTGACTGTGTTAAAGGATTTACAAGAATATGAGAATTACAATATTACTGAAACAAAATAAGCTGCTGATTAAACTCCTTCCCCCACATCCTGACACGTAAGTCAATATTTCTGAATGTTTTGCTGTGTCCATTGTAAATGTTTTGCCCTCCATATGTTTCCACAATTTAAAGGAGATACAGTTGTCAGGTTTCCTGACAATACTGTGGGTTTGGTATTCTTCCAAACGCTTTTATATTCTTCTAGATCAGAGGATAATCCAATAACAGATCTACCATAGAACCAACATGACCTCATCCTCTCTCAAATGTGTAGTGCATACATATACAGACATACACACAGGTATATATCTACATATATTTATTTATATACATACTGAAGCACAGTAGCTATTGTTGTAATTCATGTTGTCCATAGGGCAGAGTCTATGTCCAGTATACAGGCTGGATAAGAGCATGACCCTTTTCTAGTAAGTTAAAAAATAAGAGATGAGACACATGCTATCACGTTGTGTGTGCGACCCATCCTCCATGGTAATAATAGAGACTCTGCGTTTTCTGCAGGGTTTGAGTCATTCTGGTATCCACAGCTGCGGGACCACTCTACTCTCACATTAACATTAACAGGTAAACACACACACACACACACTCACACACACACATATACAAATAAGGCCATTGAAACTTTGCAAATGACAACATTCGGTGACTGCAAAATATAGCAGGAAATGAAAGGATAAAAATTTCAGATGAAGGTATAAGATACACTGTTACTCTTTGCTAACTTATGTATAACAGAATTGCATTTACAGGCCAACTTCCAGCATTTGATTCCCCTTCTCTCCACTCACCTATCCTCTAGTTCTGAATTTTTCCAATATTTTATGAGAAAATGTTAAGATTCCAGAAATGGCTGACTAAGGAGTTGCACATAATATATAGGACATAACTTGAGGGAATAACCTTTACAGCTCACTGTAGAATTTATATTTAATGAGTTATGGTGTCACTGCCCTTATGCATGCCATTTTTCAAGTAAATTCAACTCCTTATTTTATCTTCTTTTGGTGCATCCTGTTCCTTCTGTCACAGTGGAAAAACTCATAAGAGCTATGTATTTTAACTGTGGCTGTGGTAGATGGGACAAAGACAGCTCTGAACTCTGCTGGCTAGGCGTACCTCCTGTTTTCAGCCACTGGAATATAGGATAAAATGCAAGAGATGTGATCAAGCAGTGCATGAACTCTTATGTATGAGCTATCAGATAAAAAGGAAGTGACCACCTGCTCTTGGCAGCTTAGTGAATGTAGCCCCATACCTCTCCAGAAAAAACTCCACCTCAGGTGTCTACTTCGGTGAATTTAAGATTTACTGAATTTTTGGTCAATTTCTCCATCTGAAAAGAAGAGTACATTTTAATCTTTTTGCTAGGTTGGTTCCTCATTTTTGTAATGGCCAATAACAATTAATTATATTGACTCCAAAATACTATATTGTTTATTTTTAATGAAATCCTTTAATTACTTCTAAGTAGTAGCAAATTTTGCTAACTAGCATTTAGATAACATCAGAGAAAGAAATTTTTTTATCTACAAATCGATCAGCTTGGCTGCCAGCCCCTTCAAATGTATATTTCAAAATATATAATAATATAACTTTGATTTTGTACAGGATCTCATATTCACAATATACTGTATTGCAGTGCAGAATAACAACTCAGACTGGATTTTCACTCAGGTCACTTCCTACTTTGTGTGTCCTGTAGCACGGCAGATCTGATTTCACTTTAAGAAATCAAATGATTTAAGTTACATGTTACTGAAAACAGACATGTACTGTGTTTCTGGGCAGCTTGATTGGGATGGTTTACACAGCATCAAGGCTGAGACTTGGGCAGAGCAGGTAGTTTCTGAAAGTAGTGCACTCCCAGAAGGTGGCAAAACAGCCACAGCCCTGACACGTGCTGTGCTTGCACCGAGGCTTAGAGGGTCTTGTTGATTCAGTCTGGTCTCAGGGGTGCAGGTTTTGGTAGCAAAGGGCTGGTGGTGGACATACAGGTGGCATCACTCCTCCGGCTGCTCTGAGGACAGGGAGGCTGGTGCTCGGTGCTGTCGCAACAGCTCCGTCCCAGTTCTACCTTGGTTTTTGCTCTCTCTCCTGCTGCAGGAGCTGCCCAGCCAGAGCCTCTCATGTTCAGAGTGGCAGAGTGCTAATTTGTCCAGACGCCGATAAGCCGTGAGCTGGCCCTGCACCTAACCTGGGAAGGATTTACTTGTGATTCTGTAAATCTGTTGTTATTATTAGTCATAGGCTGGTAATGTCCTATCTCACAGATGAATCGTTTCACAGAAGTTGCTGTTGTTCCCGGATTCCTTTCAATCTCTTTGTCAAGCTTTTCTTTTACGCATAAATGAGTTTTTGTCGGTGCGTGTCTCTATCTTTGTCTCCCTCTCTTCGGCTGGTGTCGACACTTACTCTTACTCCCCTCCAGGCAGTAGTAAAACCCTGAGCTCCCCTTTGATAATCATGACATTGAATACGCCAAATTATAGCTTCTGCTTGTACAATTTCAAAAGAAAAGAGATTGCTCAGAAACTTTCCTTTTCCTGAATTCTTTAAACAGGGGTGATGATTGCTGTGCTTGCTCCAAGTTCACTCTAGGATGTATTTGAAAGTGGGGAAGAATGAAGAGAGGCAACAGCTGAGCCAGCCAGATGTGGAGCAGGACGGGACAATGTGCTGCACCCGTAAGAAGTATGTTATTTGAGTTTCCAAAAGGCCTGTGGGGAGTTAACTTCTATCCCTCCTGGAAAAAAATAGCCTTGTACAACTCTCTACTGGAGATCCTAGAACCATTATAACCTTTACAAACAGGCAGTCTTGACTTTACAGCTCATCTTCTTCTGAGAGAACCAAAATACATTTAATACCTTCCCTTAAAAATCACAGTGTGTTCTTGTTTGTAAGGAAGTAGCTCTACTGAGGTTATCTGTGTGACAACCTGATGAAGTCAGAATCAGGCTCATTCTAATTTGGACAGCTGAATCCACATATTTCTTACCTACAATTAGGTACAGTGCTGGACATCAAAGGTAAAAGCAGAGTCACCTTACTGTCCTTCAGCAGTCAGGGGAGGGGGAGGGGGAGGGGGAGGGGGAGGGGGAGGGGGAGGGGGAGGGGGAGGGGGAGGGGGAGGGGGAGGGGGAGAGATGACTCCAAAGGAAAATGTTTGCTCACTTATATCACCTGACTCTCCATTGACTGGTCCACTAAACCAGGTGAGATGAATCCAGTTGTATTTGGGCTGATTTTCAGAGCAGATAGCTGCCACAAGCTATTTGTCTAGGTAGCTGATCCAGGTCTGAGCACAGAATCACGACAGACTGAAGGCTGTTTGGGACAAGGACTTTTGTATCTCATATTTATGCAGCATTTTTTATAAAAGACACCAAAGTTGGCTGGCTTTTGAATGTTATGGCAAGATAAATATTGTGAAATGAGGATGAGACATGGAAATTAATCCTTCTGTTTTGAAAATAAGATCATTCTGTTATCGAACGTATTTAGGAAACTAGGAAAAACTAGTCATGTGAGTTGTACAGAGAGATGAAATTGAACTGTGTATGTCCTACTGGGCTCACAGAACACAAATGTAAAGATGACTGCTGACCTAGTTGTTGTCTCTACTAGAGGAAGTTTTTCTGTCTTCATATTTGTTTTGAAAAAGGGAAATTTCTTTTTCTTTGTATACTATTAGTTAAGAAAAATACTTGGGAACCTGTACTCTTGCTTATTCCCAAAATCTTTAACTGTAAGCTACCAGAAGGTCTCCACACTTCAACATGGTAAATAGATGGAACAGTGCATCAGGACTCGGGAGATGTGGGAGTCTGCTGTCTCCTCTGATAATGCCAGCCACATTTCCTTTTGCAGTCACTTCACTTTGCTGTGCTTCACTGCTTCCAGGTGTAACAAGGTTCAATTTCCTTAGTAGACTGCTTTGAGATGAATGGAGGTGGAAGTCCTATGTCACACCAGATTTGTATTTATCACTCATTTGCAATAGAATCATGTCTATTATGAAACTTCATCTTAAAAAAAAAAAGTGATATTTCCCTTACAGGTTTCAAAAGTAATCCACATAGCTCTTTCACTAAGTGGTTCTGTGTCCTCTTTCCTTGTAAACAGAGGAAGACTAGCATTATATGTTTACCTGATAAAAAAAACAACATGCTCTTCCCAGCAACTAGTAAGGACCTGTTCCTACAAAAGCAGCATAATTGTGAATGACCTCATTCATTTACAATCCTGATCCTATTCTGACAACAAATCCCATCTGTGTGTGTTTGTTTTCAAAAGAAAAGCATTACCTAGTGTGCGGTGTTTGAATTGAAGCAGCTCACTAATTTTCACTGGTGTTATATTTACAGGACTGAAATTGTAGTACTTGATGGCTCTATTGTTTGTTAGCTGGAGAGTGAGTTCATTACCTTCTGGATCCCAAATGTTTACAACTAGTTGCTACTAGAAACTGTTTTGATTCTGTATTGGAAACTGCAATCACATAGACAACACTTAAGTCAGCTGCCTAGAGAGACCTAGATTTTCTGGTTTTCCCCTGTAATCCCCCTATTCATTCTGCTATAACAGTGCTTCTGTATAGAAGGCGAGTGACTGTCTTGCTTCAGGTTGGGGGGACCATTTACTGATTTGGTACTTCAAACGCTCCTTATTTTTTTGCCCTCACTGCTCAAAGTAGTTTTAGAACTACTAATTGTTGCTGCTCCTGAGGGAATTTTTCTCCTATTAGAGCTACTTTACAGGAGCCACAGTGGATTACTTCAGCTTGGTTGGCTGCTGCATGGGAGTGAGGCTTTCACGCACATATGTTTCTTCTGCCTCTGGATGGTCTTTATTCTTGTCACTTATAGGAATGCATGGAATCACTTGCGTATGTTACGACCTATAATCTATTTATCTTGGAGGTACTAGAGCTGTTATAAATTACTGTAAACCTGGTGGTCTGAAGCCATGAAAGAGGATGATCTTACTCTTAACACCTGACATTAAAGCAGGAAAAAGCAGCCCAGAATGCCTGGAGAAGTACAGAGGCCCCTGCCAAAGTAGTGAATGCTCTGCCTACATCTGCTTTTGAAAAAAAAGTAATTAACTGGATGGGCCAGGCCTCTTTTGCATGTCAGTTATGTAACAGTTTATACATTTTCTATTTAGAAAAAAGCTGTGACGTTTTCCTGTTGAAGTGAATATAATGTTGCATTCATGTCTGAAAGTGAACAGATGAGTGAAGTCTAACATGCCCAGTGTGTGGGGTCATCCTGCCCACTGCAGATGTCTTCTGGGAAAAAACAGAAGAAAATGAGAAGAGATAAAAGTGAGGCAGAGAATGAAATTTGACAGGAAGTATTTCTCCTTTGGGCAGAAGACTTACTAAGGGCCTTGTTTGCCTTTAATTGTATACTGAACAAAATCTGAACCCTTGTAGGCGTGGGTAGGAGAAGTGTCCAGCATTTGAGTGTCTGAACAATGACCAATGGCCAAGCACAAACAACAGCCTGGAGTGCCACAGCTGCAGCGCAGGCCTCTATACCAGCATATATCACTGAACTTGAATCATTTCAGCTAAAGTTGGCTATGGAGGCCAGTAAAATTGCACATATCACAGGGAATCCTGTCAACTTGGGCAATGAACTAGGCATGAATACCAAGATGAGGGGAAAGAAGAGTTAGCTCCCCAGTTGTAGGAAATGGACTGGTGACTAGGGGCAAAGAATGGTAATCTTATGTGCTGTTATTTAATTCATGTTTACCCAGTTGCTGTGTTATTGTGTTTTCCTTTTGTTCCCAACAAACTGTGTTGATTTAAACTACATTAATCTCATTGCTGAACCATGGGGAAATGTTAGTTGCTGAATTACCAGACTGTGTAAGACAGCTTCTCTCTAGCAGTTCACAAGGGCACTGTTTAAATGTTTGTAGAAACCCTTACAAATTGAACCTACCATAGTCACAGAGTGTTTGCATCAGCTTTTGCATTGAGAATGACTCAGTCTTTTCCCTTTTTCATCAGGAGAGTTTGGCAGTGTGGACCTGAAGCTCACTGACTTTGAGCTGACTCACCCTGCCTTTCCAGATAAATTTAGAGATAACAAAAATAATTAAAAAAGAAAGAAAAAGGTAAGGAAAGGAGATGACCCAGAAGCTGGAAATAACACAAGCCACAAGCCCGACTGATTTCTCGATGAAAAGTTCCTTTTGATGTTTCTAAGCAACATCATTACACTGATTATCAAAATAATTGCTATGCAGCCACTTTATGGACAACACAACCACCATATGCACCTTCCTCATGGTCATGCCAGCAAAGCCTGCTGTGTCTGCTCTGACCTCTCATTTAAAAGCAACAGAATTCATTCTGCAAAATAATAGTTCTGCTGCATGTTAAGGGTGGCTGGTTGTCAGCTATTTCTTCCACTAACTCCTGCTAGTGATAATGATGGGAGAGTGCATCCTTAGGTAGAACAGATCTCACTTTGCTGGCGAAAACTGCCATAAGAAGGATATGAAAGCAGCCAAAAAGGATTTTAGGACTGTATTCCAGATCAAACACTTTTCCTACAGCATTGTGCAGAATAAATGAAGTAGCAGGAAAGTTACCCTTGTTTCTAATTTGTTGCTTTGCAATTTTTCAGTTGCAGGCAACTCTATTGTGGACAGATACATATGCATGGCTCTCTATCCATCTCATGACCTTTACCAGTCATTTCATTTCCAGATTGAGTTCAATTTTTGCATGTATTTTACATGTGAACTTGCTATTGTTCCAGCTAGTGTTGAGATACAAGTCTTCTAGCTAAGGGTTTCCAAGGCTAAAAATGCCCATTTGGGGCCCAAAACAGATATAAGATGTTGCTCATACAGATTCCCATTTGAAACTTGAAGAGGCCATAGAAATTACATTTTTCCATTGCAAATGAAATAAATATATTTTCTCACACATTCTACCTGGGATCCTCAAAATATGCATAGCTTTAGAAGAACCCACAGGGTATATTGTCAAAAAATAGGAGCTAGGTTTCCCTCTCTCACTGAAAAATATGTTTGAGGGGGTGGGGGAGGGGGAAAAGGGACTCGTGAATCCAGATAGATTCCCTACATTTTCACACAGAGTAGAATTTCCTTATTTCATGGGAAATAAGTTGCACACTCCTCTTCTCACTGGAACAAGCCTTGCAATCCAACTCACTCTCAGGAGGTCTCCAGCTGAAGGGAGCTTAGACCTGACATTTCTCATTGGGTTCCTCAGTATACCTCTTTAGTAGTAATAATAAGGACACCTGGGTTAGAGTAAGAACTAGCAGGAAGTTAACTCAGTTTGCCTATGTGGCTGGGTGGTTGTATTGTTATTTCTGTTTCTTAACTACCCATTTGTCCTTTTTGAAGCTGTTAACTGCTGGTGCTCCATTTCTATCTGACGTTTTGTTTCTTTCCTCACTGTCCTACTTGCTTGCATGCGACATCATTTCCTGTCTCTTTTTCAACTTTCATCTGCTTAATCCCCCTCAACTCTAACTTCTCAGCTGAGTCCTCCTTTCACATTGAGGCATAGTATAAGCAGAGCATCCTGATCTTTAGAAGATCTCCCTTGTCTAAATACTTGTTTACTTCTGAATCCTGCCTTTCCTTTCTTGCTTGCCATTGGTTAAAATTGAGGATCACTGATGCCAATGTCACACTGAGTCATCCAAGCACAAGACAAGAAAAGTGAAGGTCTGCTCAGGTTATGTGAGGTCATTGCTGCTATTTTTGCTCATTAAGTCTCTGACCAATGCTGCTGTACATCCCTATTTGGTTGTGCTGTTCAAAAACTGCACTTAGCAGAGTGTAGATATTATCCCATGTAGACACATCGGCTTAGCTGGGATGCTACACAGCAGTGGTAATGGTGAAAAAAGCTCCACGGACCAGTGTTGGGATGGAACCCAAAAGACCTTTGTATTGAAAAAAGCGTGTCAGCCTGGCAGCATTAGGGGGCTGCTAATCTCTTCCACTCATTAGAGAGGAAAGTTACGTGCACTTTCTCAAGGTTTCTTACAACATAGAAGGTGAATTCACAAGTCTGTCCCTCCTGTTCTTTAATTTTTCTATGTCAGTTAAGCCTTTTGAGATAAATTGCTTACTCTTGTCATTCTTGGATTGTAGCTCTCATAGAGCAAGATTTTCTTCTTATTTTTGTGTAGGACATAATCTGATGGGATCCTCTAGTCCTGGCTAGAATCCTATAGACACTGTTGCAATGCTCCTACTATTAATATCCTCAAAAGATTACTAGTTTTGGGAAGTGAAGTAAAAAGCTGCTGAAGCTTAGTGCTTCAAGGTGTCTGGGAAATGTTGATGTGGGAGAAGAAGAATGTGCATTGACTTGATAAGGTTTTCTAAGCGTGTTTTCTTGCTTCTTGATGCAGAGGCTGGAAGAATGCCCACTCTGGAAAGTAAGGATAAAACTGAAGCTTTTCCAAATGTTTTTTGGTAGCTGGCACATACTTTAGATAGAGCTTTTAACTTAATTAAATCAACCATTTAACCCACTTCCTTAATTACGTGCTTTGGAGACTTTAGAAGAAAAATTATCCTAAGCAGAGTGTCAAAATGAGCATCACACAAATACCACCCTAAACAGGAAATCATGTGAACACCCTAACACCCTAGTGTACACCTACTGTTCCCCATTTCAGAATAACATACTGAAATTATGCACTATCTGAAGTGAAAACACCAAGGACACTTTGTTCAGCTGCCTGGGATTCCAGCATGATGGTAATTCTAAAGTAGAAGTATTCATCTGGGACATTTTTGCATATGAGACCGTGCAGTTGTTTTGGCCACCGTAGTTACAGTTGCAAAACAGTTTCCACTATAACCTCCTGCTTTCTCATGCTCATAGCTTTCTGAAGGAAGAAAAAATCGGATTGATTTTGCTATGATGAATCTTTTCTGGAGCATAATTTTTCTTAGGAAAGGCAACAAAATTAGACAACTTAGAGTTGCAAAAAGCCAACAAATAATTTTTTTTTTCTATGATGAAAGAGTCTAAATATAGTTAGTTCTTGTGTTGTCAATATATTATTAAATTTATGCAATTAAAATTGCAGAACATCAGAAAATACAATAATTTCAACAATCATTTTTTACATGCACCTTTTTTCTCTTCTGGCTGTGAGTATCTCTTTATTGTTTATCTTGAGACTTTTTTTCCTTTCTCTGTTTCTCTCTAGTATGCTATATTTATTATATTTAGAGGTAATACCTTTATCTCTGAAGACCTTTTTCTGACAAAGTTCTTTCAGCACGTGTCAGTGGCTCCCCAGTCCTGGTTAGGCCAGTATACTTTATTGCTTAATACTCCTGTGTCACCTCGACTTCATCTGTGATGAATCATATCGAAAAGCCTTCTGATGGCTCATGTGGACTGGACCTAGAAACAGATGGAAAAGCCAGGACAAATGCAAAGGCTGTTCCTCCTTAAAGACCAAAAGACACCACAGAGGAGAAAAAGACAAATGTCTCCTTATTTCACCTCTTGTTGCACCTTGTCAGTTGTGGACAATCCACAGAGAAAAAGTTCTCTATTTGTGGTTATCTACCTATCTAGCATAATGCTCTTCAGTCTCACTTGGGTCTCCGTTGGCCATGTGCACTACATCAGAGATTTTGCATAGACTTTTCTTGCTGTGAATATGTTCCTTCTCATAAATCTAGACCTTCTGTAAATTTAGTTATGGACAGCATGACAGTTTTTAAGTACAGAGGACAGAAAATCAAGTGCTGAGTTTTAACTATGAAAAAGTCAAAAACTGAAAATAAGTATCTTCCTGGATGTATTTGAGTAACTGTTTCATATTCAAATGCTTGAGATAGATAGTCCTTAAGAGCAAACCTAGTCACATTTTCTGTTCTTGAATTATTTTCAAACAAAAGCATTTTTCATTTTGTTTTCAAATTGTTTATAAAAATGCTATAAAAATTCCTCCTTAATTATTTTCTAATAATTCTTTGAATTATTTACTTGAAATTTCTTGTTCTTCAGTCACTCTTAAATGGAAGAGTTAAGCCTGAAACTCCACAGATTATTTCCTATTTCTGTCAAAATTACTTTTATTAATTAATTTAATTAATAATTAATTAATTTAATTTTAATTTGAGTATCTTCAGGAATTCTCTCAGCTCTACTTAAATGCTGTAACAGTGGGTGTAGTGTAAAAAAGCTAGTCATTATTCCCTTGAATAAATAGAAACAGCTGTTCTTATAGTCAAAGGAAATCAAGCTATTATTAGCAGTAATATTTATTTATTTTTTACTACGGGACTGTGCCACTTTCTAGAATTTGAATGTCACAATAATATTCTTTTTTTAAGGGTCTCCATTCATTCATACTCAGTTTTCTTACAAACTCAGGCCAGGGATGCTTTTTGGAAGATCTAAGTATTCTTTCCACATAAGTGTGCGTGTGTGTGTGTATTTCTATTTCTATATGTATATGTGTAGATTATACATATAGATTTAAAACACACACGCACACATACATATATATACATGTATATATACATACATAGACAATAACAAAGCAACAGAAGAGGAATCAAACAAAGCAGTGATTTGGGGGAATATTCATTTCTGAACTTCAATGCTTTCATAAGGGAATTCACTTTGGAAACTATACCAAATTTCATCATTCTAGTTACTTAAAATAAAGATGACATCCATGATGGAGGTATAAGTTGTAAAGTGTAGGTTTTGTGTACACAAAAAGACAGCATTAGAAATGTCACTTCCAAAGAAGATTTTTTCTCCAAGCTTTTCATTTGATCACAAATCGAGCTCACAGTACCTCCATTCTAGCCTAAAAAGTGTTCTGCTCTTAAAACTCTGTATTTTGTTAAAATAAACTGACTAAAATTATGCAATGACTGAAATTGCTGCGTGAAGGGGAAAGGTGAAGCCACATAACTGTTCTTTCTTCATGCAACCAGGAGCACAGGCTAGATCAGTTCCCTAATGCTCCTCCATTCCCTACAACTCCCTAATGCCATCCAACCCTCAGAGTTGTAAATCTATCCCATACTATAGCGGAGGACCAAGTCATTTGCATCTATCCCTCATGAAAAAAGTATATCAGCACTACCAGAGTCACAATACAGTTAATCCTTTTGGATAAATGGTCAGTAGGGAAAGTGGCTAGGAATTCTCTCTCCCATCACCACTGATCTTTTTTTGAAGGCTGGGATTTGTTCTTCATGAATTTTACCCTGTGGTGATCAGGGCACAGCGTGACCCCACAGGGATTTTAAAGTCTTCTCTGCTTCTCCACCCTGTTGCAGTCTGTGGCGACTTATCCCAGTTCAACTTTGTCATTTAGTTGTTCCTGCCCCATAACAGCTTTGGTCTGCTCTTCCATTTGGGAAGAGGAAAGGCTTTTCCTGCTCTAACCTCCTCAGAGTACCTCATAGAATCACAGAAAAAAGTAGGTTGGTGAGGACAGCTGAAGGTCATCCAGTCCAAGCTCAAAAGTAGAAGCAGGACTAACATCAAAACTAGATCACGTTGCTTGAGGTCTTGTCCAGCCAAGTTTGAAAATCTTCTCTAATGGAAATTTCACAGTTTTTGAGGCCAGCATGCTCAAGCACTTAACCACTCTCGTGTTGAAGAAGCCTTCTATATATTCAGTTAGAACTTCCTTTGCTGTAATTTGTGACAGTTGCCTCCTGTCCTTTCATTGTGCACTTTTCTGAAAAATTTTACTATATCTAGTCTTATAACCTTTTAATAGATAATTAAGTCATAGATAGATAATAGATAATGTAAGTCATACTCTGTCCTCATAACTGTCCTGGTAACTCTCCACTGGACTCTCTCCAGTTTGTCAGCATCTCTCTTCTACTGATAAGGTACTGTCAAAAGAATATAAAGTAATATGCCATACACGGCTAGAATAACAAGGTCATTGGAAGGGGATTTAAGCACTTCATGAAAGGATTACATAATCCCTCATATTCCAGAAATGCATATATAACGTTTTGCTTGTTAGTCATTACTAACACACTGCTCTCTCAGATGGAAGTGATTCTGGATGAAAGTATTGAACAGCCTTTTACATTTTATATAAGAAGATGTAAGTAAGTGTAGTAAGTCCTGCCCTGCATTTACTGCCGTTTAGGTGTTATATATTCACCTTCACCCATGTACACACACCATCAGACTTTCACAGGTAAACTCTTGGTAGGCAAGTACTATAGGAAGACAGAGTATATCTCTCAATATGTGGAAAAGCAGCAAGTTTCAACATGACACAGCAGTGTCTGCTATTCCTCTGAATGGATTATTATTATTCATGGATTATTATGCATCAATTATTGTTATAGTTGGGTATTTTGGTCTGATATAGTCTGCATTCCTACCTCCATGAGCTCCCAATAAATGCTCTCTTCTCGTATTCGGTATACTCAATCATGTGATTTCTGTAGTATATACAAGATACCATTTCACATACCTAATTTTTCTGAGGACTGAGAGAACATCGCAGAGACTGATTTAGGTCTTTTCCTTGAACTGCATTCTGTTTCTGCTTCCTATCCCCAGAAAAGCCTTTACAATAGATCTTTCTGGTAGCAATAGCAATAGCTGCGATGAGCAATAGACGAGAAAAATACAGCAAGAGTCATTAAATAAAATCAAAAGATATTGAATTCAAACCAGATCATGGCAATAACAGTGCATTTCCACTATGTTATATCCAGGCTATTACTTTACAAGCATGCCTTTCTCAAATTTCAGCTGTCCATTGAATGGTAGTGTTTTAATCCACTGGATTGTCAGAGGGTGGCAATGTAAGAACACAAAATAACCACACGGCCAATTAGCTAGAGCTTAACAGAGCTCTGAGCAGCCAGTTTTCCTGAAAGAATAACAGCATTCTCTTTGTTTACTACTGTAACATTTAGGTTTCTGTGAATACCATTCAAAACAAGACAGGGTGGTCCTGAAAGAATACCATGCTTCATGCAGGACTGTCTCATACACCAAAAACCTTTCAGAGACAAACATACTCCGCTTATTTACAGTTCGGCCATGCTCATCCCAGGCTGAATTGCTTCCAGGTCTGCCAGAGGAAACACAGAAGGCCATCTCATGCCTTGTTCCCCGTGCCTTGCCTTCCGGAAGCTCCTGACCCCCGAGTGCCTGGCTTTTCTGCACTTAGTAGCCTCTCAATGCATCTGAACAGAGTTGCAGGACTTGCCAGGTGGTTGACAGTTACAACAAAACAAGACAGAACATGTCCAAGAGTGATGGTGATTCCTCTTTATTCTGCTTTCTCTTCCTCTGCTCATATCTCAAATCCTCTCTCTCCTGCAGCTAGTTCTGCAGTCATATGTGACAGTGATACTTGCAGCCCCCAGGTATTCCCAGATGACGCCTTTATCCAGACCCTCATTGTGACAGTGCTTAGGTTCCTCATTACTCTTTTTCAGTAAAACATTCCCTTGGTCAGCTGTGTGCCAGCTCTGATGACAAGCATTGAAATACTTCATTTTGTACTAATTTGGTTTGCAGGATCAAAGTAAACTTGACCTTACTATGTGTAAGGAATATCTAGGAAGGTAAGTCTGTAATGTAGTCCATATACACAGGTGTGCAAAGGATTAACAGTGTACAGGTAGGACAGCCACAACAGCAATTTTTTTCCACCAAATAATTGTTAGGTTTGATTTCCAAAGCAAAAAATTCTATTTTCTTGCCCTGATTCCTGTCGGTAGGGGTTTACACCACTAGATGGTGCAGAGGTACTCAGCTGGCTGAGAGGAACGTTTTTCCGGGAGCATCTCCGGTGCTGGAATAGGTTTTCTGTCAGATTTGTGTGCTCTGGTGCAGTTGCACTCCTGTTGAGGTAGGCTGCTCTTTCACAGATTCAAGCAGGAGAAACGCTCACTTGCGTATATTTGGAGTATCTATAATTTTATAAAAGTGTTTTTCTCATACATGGGAGTGTTATGGCTGTTATCTTTCTCCCACTAGGATTGGGATTAAGGCTGCAGTTGAATGCCTGCTGAGATGAGTCATTATTCATTTCAGTATCTCCGTTTGTGACTAAGAATGAAGTTTTTGCTAAAGTGCTGTGGTACCTTCTTTGGAGCAAGCGCTGTCCTCTCTGCACTTTGTAGCACAGCTGAGTTTACGACATTAGTGGGTCTGGCCCCTATTCCTATTTTGAACACGGTCCTTTAGCATTTGGGTTTGAGCTGTATATCTTGGACAAACAAGATATAAACATAAACATGAATGTGTCACAACATTTTTCAATAAATTCAGATGTTGAAATGTATTCCTTCCCCAATCATTTTACTGTCGTCATTCCATGTTCCACATCTAATTTACAGTGTGAGATCTCTTGGAACAGTGACTCATCTCTTCCTTATAAAGCACCATGCACGTAAAGCTGTATTAATAAAGTAATAATTATGGTATTTGCTTGTCTCTTAGAGACTGGGGCAGAGATAACTGACTTTGCTGCAGATGCTAGTAAGGGTATGGTATTGTTTGTGTCTGTCTTGCATCAGGATGGAGATTGATAATACAAGCTCTTTAAAGCGTGGAGGCTCACAGATGAAAACTCAAAGCTATCTGATCTCAAAGAGAAATCAAGGGCCAAGACCCCAAACAAAATATACTACTAATGTAAACAGTACGTATTATCTCCAGCTGAGAATCTCAACAGCAAGTGATCCAAAACAAAGTAGATCTCATGAGATAATTTGATAGTGATATTTCACTTAAAATGGAGAAAAATTGGGGCACAGAGAAACAAAGTTATCTGTCTAAGAAATCCATTGCGTCTCTGAATATGGAAATAAATGTAATTCTTTCCCAGAGAATGAACATTCTATAAAGATAGCTAGCCCTGGATAAAATGTGGGAAGTTGGCAATTCTTATTTGCTGAGCCTTCTGCTGATTACGCAGAGCTAGAAGTTATAAATTTACTGACAAGCATGTGGGAAGGACACAGAGTTTGGTGCTCCTCAGCAATAAAACAGAATCTAAACACTGAATTTTAAGTTGCTCAAACCACAGCCTCTGCCTTCTATGGCATATACACTATAGTATTGGCAAAGTATATCAGTACTTAATGTATGAAATAATAAATATAGAGTGCTTTAAATAATCAATATGATCCGATTACAGACAAATTAGTTCACACTTTCTAATTCTCAGACAATATAATCCTTAGCAGATACTCATAATTAGGGCTATAAATGTAAAGATATAGTAAAGGAACATACCTAGATTTTGCTTATATTCCCTCTCAGACCTCCATATTAATGTAATTATATGCTTTAGGTTAGGACAAGCTTAACAAACTTCATCATTTCTTTGGTTACTATCAGATATTAATAGCTTAAGCAAAATAGAAAATGACAGAAGAGTGGACAAGCTGTTTATATGAGCTAAAGAAATAATTATCAGATTATTCATGGCACTATAAAGAATAGGAATGATAAGCAGCCTAGCCATTATAATGTGATTAGCTAATGTTAGTTAAGCATTGTGAAGATGGAAAGAACTCTACAAAGGTTAAGCATTATTATTATCACTGTTAATTCAAAGTGATGGAAGGCACAGTGAAACCTCTTACCATGTGCTGTGTAAAGCTTGCAGAAACTGAAATTTAGCACTGAGAGTTTTACAGATGGGATAAAAAGCATTACCAGCTGGTGAGCTCTTTCTATTTGTTCCTTGCTGAGGTCTGAGTAGCTGGTCATTTGAAAAGATATTTCACAGATAGTGGCAGAGGTACAAAACACATTGCACTAAGAGTGATGAACAAGGGTCCAGCTGTGAGCCACACTGGCTCCCTCTGTCCTGTACGGCTATGGATGCTTTAGTCCCCTATAAAGAGCTGCAGCCCCAAGAACTGCAGGTTCCCACGTGCAGCGCTCTGTCATGGCCTGGAGGACCTTTGAACCTGATCCATGTGAGCATACACATTCTGGAAACAGTAACTTTCTTTGGCCATAGTTTTGTATTTATGGGCCCCTCTGTATTTACAGCCATGGACTGTATCTGGCCTTAGACAAGACTTCTTGCATATACTGCATAAAAAAGCCCCTCCTTCTCTAGGATGTGTTGTTTCACCGATGTATTGTTATATGCAACTAGTTCAAAGCCAGTATTTTTGTCCTAAAGGAAATTCTGGTGTTTTAAAAGCATTACTGGTCCAGACTGGAAATTTAAAGAGCTGTTAGTTCTTGCTAAAGTAATTAATAATAATAAATCATTTCAGGATATTGAATTTTTTTTTGTTTAGTTTCGGAAGTGTATTGATGTCAACATAGTCCTCTGAAATACATAGATTTTAGAAAAAGTAGTATCTTGATAAAAATATACTTTGTCAAATATTTTATCAAGCTTTTCTGTATTAAGCATCTCTCCTATAAACAATGCTGGTCAAGCATCCATTTATCTTCCAGAAAACCTGCGGTAAGGAATCAAAACTGGAGAATGAGGATATAGCTAAGATTCAGAGCTGGGTTGAACATGGGTTGAAATATGGATGAAAATGTTGCACAGCCAGGACCTCGATTTCTTTTCAACTGGCAAACTTTTACATTTTAAGATTTCATTAAGAGGAGGGAAACAGTTCTAATTTTGAGAGCTTGTTTAGGCATGGTTTGTAGCGAAGACAGAAGTACTTCCCGAGAACACAGTCACCCAGTTCTGCTGGAATGAGATGCACCCTTTGACTTCCAGACTTATCGCCAATACCTATGATAGTATTTTGCAGATTCAATAACCAGAGAAAGTCCCTTTCCTGAGGCACTTTTAATTAGGCACAATGTCCAGGATAAACAAAGAGATGAAGACATGGAGGAAGGAGAAAACAGTAAAAAGAGGAGTACTGGAAAACTGACCTATCCCGCGGAAGGTATGCACTGATGTCAGGGGCCCGTTCCACCAGCAGACGATTCTTATGACTGACTTCAGACCTTTCAGCTCATTGAGAGCTGACATTCAGAATAACGGTATTATAAAAGGCTGTTAAAACAGCTCTGAGAGAAAATTTGAAGTGATTCAGAGGATGATTCACTTATATTGATAGCAAAACATCAGCAGTAGCTAAACATGACAGATACAGTGAGTACAAAGACAACCCAGCCAAGGCTAAATTGGAATTTTGAACATGCACTTGTGATTTAATCATCTGAGTAACAGGCTATGGGTTATGAGGAACCAATATTGACTTAGAATCACTGCCTTACCTCCAAGGTGAGTTGGAGGTAATATCTTGTATTGCCAAAGGCAGAAAAAGTTTGTCCACATTAAACTGACTGTTGTCAATTTTGGAGTGTGATTCACTCCAGATGAATGATTTCTTATTGCTTCCTTCCAGATAATTTGTATTATAAGAACTGAATTTAATTCGAATCAGGCTTCCTCTGTGTTACAGAATTTGGCACTCATACTTCTGCTGATTCATAGTCTATGACAAAATTGAGTTACAAGAGCACCACAGGTCAAAGCACCTGTAGCAGTGGTGTATGTCCTCGTCATTTGTAGTTCTGTTGGTAAAAGACTATCTAGGTCTTTTGGCACCATTTGATGCAGTACCCTATGGGATGTAGAACTGGCATATGACAGGAGGAGGAAGTATCCACCATGGGCGTGTGAGTGGAGTTTTCAGTCTGTCCAGGTAGCACAAATGAAGAGTTTGGAACACAAAGTGAAGGGAAAAATTTGGGTAGTGAATAATACACTTCCCACGGTGTCGTACTGATCACTCCTTTATCTCTCCCGCTTTTTCTACCTCCTGGGTCTGAGTGCCGCCAGTTTCCAGTGGTACGTGGGTCAACATGGATGACATTAGTTTGGATTCAAAGGGACCCCTAGTAAAATAATGTCCTTCCTCCCAGAGAGCTGTATCATCAATGTTTAGACATGCTCCTGGGCCTGCAGGAAAGAGAAGCTATGAAAACTACGGATGAGGAACAGGCTGACAAAGAAAGCAAAAGGGTGTTGTAATGTGGATCTAGAACTTAAAAAGCACGTATGAAGCTATACTTTTACAACCTGAACATCATTAAAAGATTTTGCTGATCTTAGGAACCTTACATGTGTTTGTGGTTCTAGGGCCAACAGTAGGGGATACACAGCCTTCATGTATGAAAGCCAGCTTTTCTAAGTGTAGACAAAAGGATCAGACCAACAAGCTGCCATGCATGTTTCCCTTGCAGAGGCTGTGACTTTGGCAGAAATGATGGTGGTGGGAGGTAGGAAGGTGGACACTGCCAATTTCCCAAGTTGCAGTGGGATAGGAGGTCCAATTGTCCACTGGACAATTGATACAAGGCAGACGCTAGTCTATGAGGGAAGTTTGCTCCTGGACCTCTGGAGCATGGCAAGTTAATGAAGCACATTTGCTTACCAGAAAAAAGACTATGGAAGGACCAAAGACCTGGGAAAGACCTATGGAAGCAAAGACTACATCTCTACCAGTAAATTAATAATTTCTGATACTGTTCTCAGGCTCTGCAGTCAGAATGGCTCACAATTATAACAATAACATCTCTTACTTCCCAGAATAAGGTGGGCCCATACAAATAGCCTAATTGGAAGGCCCCTCTCGTACCTGGGGAGCCTGCTGTTTGGCCCAGATCCCATTCAAAGGACCAGTTTAGCAGTGCAGAGGATCAGTTTGCAGTGCCTGGGAATATTCTCTGACACTGTTTAATCCACTAGAGAGGTGCAGCCACGGAGTACCAAAACTTTGCAGGTTGCTTGGGATGATTTTTCCTAGGTGTAGCTATGGCAGGCAGGATCAGCAGTGCAGCTACATCTTTGCAACAGAAAACTTTTTCCTGTCTTCTTTGATTGTTCTTTATAGGCAAGCCAAGTTCCCCTTCACACATACAGTTTTGTTTTTTTTTTCTGGAATCTTTTTCTCTCCTATGGTTTTTCTCTTTCTTTGTTGTACTGTATCCTCAATAAAAAGTACCCCTCTGCTACAAAAGAATGTTTCTTTGTTCTTTGGTTTGGGGATTTTCCATTTTTCTCTGTGTATTTCCCCAGAGATAAACTTAAACAGGTTTCCAGCTGCTATTCTCTTTAGTTCATCCACTGTTCAACATCTTGTTAATGATGTTTTTGTTTGTTTTGTAACTTTTTCCAACAGGGTGGGGAGAGATGTTAGAAAACCAGCCTGCTCATGCTCATGGCTAGCTATGCATTGAAACATTAAATGATACAACAATTTCATAACAAGAAACAGGATTAATAAATTATTTCACAAACAAATTCCACAAATCAGTAGAATATTACACTCACATGGCCTAATCCTGGCCTAGACAGCAGCTCTTTGTTTCCCAAATGATCTTTCACAGTTTAATTTGATGATGAAGTTTCTGAGTTTTTAAAGTCTTTTGCAATTTTTTGTATCCTTAGATAACTTATTTTAAAGAAATACATTCAGGTGACATTTCAATGGGAAAATATTGAAGCCAGTAGTGGAAAGGCCTCCAGCAGAATTGCTTTAATCAATTAAAAAAGTGTTTCTAGGAGGTCCAAATTTTTGTCTTCTTTCTGACAAAACAGGAAATTTCTTATGAAAATTAGTTTTCCACAAATCTTGAAGCTGATATATGATTCTGATGTGTAATTAGGTAAATAAACATTTTTCATTTAGCACAGATATAGTGTTATATCATTTGAAAAATAGTTCCAGTGAACAGACAAGTGTAGTTTTGCCAAAATAAAGTGACAAAAAATCTCGAGTATTTCTAGCTTAGTGTATCTACCATACATCCAAATTATATCATTAAAACCTGGGCTTTCATCTTCTCTGAAAAACTACTTGCCCTAAAAAAATGAATGAATGATTAAGGTAAAAAATACATGCAGAAATATGGAACTTGGATTCTCGGATGGAATTAAAATGAACGTGAAGACAGATTCTGTGTTCCTTTCCATGTTGCTAAGATTCAAACATATATCACAAGTCTCATGAGATGTGATGTCCCCTTAAAGACTCCAGTCTATACACTTAGATTTTTTTATGGCCTCATGACTATAATAAAACCTGAAAATATGAGAGATGCCTATTCATATAGATCCAAATTCAGAAAAGAAATAGAAAAAGCCACATGAAAATCATTTATTTTTATACCAGTATTAAATTAATTTCATACTGCTCTTTAGCTCTTATTGCATGTCCTTTAGCTCAGGCATGCTTCTGCAGCAGCAGGGTACACCTCTGATCCTGAGGTTCTGTGAATTGCTAAGGATCACTGTTGCACGGTACTGCAAGTGCAAGGAGCTGTCAATGCAAGGCCTTCAGAGACAGAAGCACAAGCCTGTGTGGAACTTCCTGTATTGTTACATATGTTATATGACCGATTATGCAATGAATAGAAACACAAGAGTGGGTTCCAGGGTGCTGGGAGAAGCTCGTACATGGAAGGGGGCCAAACCTGTGCAGCTCAGAGCAATGCTCTGTCAGGATACTGGACGTAAACTTGAGCAGTCACTGTACTCACCCCGTGTGGTGAAACACCCATCACAAAGAGCTGAGAAGCAGTAGTACTACATCAGCACCGTCCTGAGTCAGGTTTACTTTTGTGCTGCTTGTCCTTCTTCTGATTTTAGAACTAACTTATTTGGCCAGCAATACCTTACATTAGCCCAAAACGTTTAATTAATTAGTTTTCTTTAACCATAGTTGTTTGTTTAAGATACTGGGTTTTTTTTTTCCCCTCCTTGCTTGTTAATTTTTGAAATCACTGGTTTATATTCATTTTTTAAAACAATACAATGAAAAACAAAGGTCACAACCTCTTTTTCCACAGCATCTTAACAGACCTTTTCACTCTGTGCAAGAAGAACAGTTGGATTGATCTTCACATTTCCAGGAAGAGGGTGGATAAGCTTTTGCCTCTCTGCTTCCAGCCTGATCTGCATTTCATCTGGTGCAGAATAAAGCGTGGTATATAGCAGATAACAGGGGATAGTAGGATGAGACCTGTTTTTTCTGCCTTTCCAGGCAGAACAGTAAATGACTAATGCAAAATACTTTTTAAATGGTGCTGAGTGCTCTGCAACAGCAGATCTAGTGCCTCACAATTTTTCACTCATTTAGCCAAACAAAAAGCTTAGAAAAAAACAGAAGGCCAGATCCTTAGCATGCAGTTGGTGGATCTCTGCACATGTAAGCTATCAGAGCAGCTAGTTCAACTGTAAATCTATTTGAATCCACAAGGTACAGTGTAATGTATGTTTTCGGCCTTGACAGCTGAGGGACAGGTAAAACAATTATGTTGTACACAAGGATTTTATAAGGTTAAAGATTAAATCAGCAGAAGGCAAGATAACTGAACGGCCATTACCACTAAAGCAATGGACAATAATGCTTAACATCTAATAACTTTTATTAATAAGAAATTGTATATAGTCTTGTGCATTTCTGCATTTCTTAATTTCAAAACATCACCCAAAGGATCCATATTTAAGACTTCTTATGAACAATAATAGCAACTCTAAAATTAAGGTTGAGAAAACACAGGAAAAATATTGCAAAGGTGACAGTTATTAAGATATTTCACAGATTCATGTCATCTTCAGAGAATTTTCTGCAGCACTACAGAGAAATAAAACAGAAACTAAAATGCAGTAACAAATAGCAAATAACATTAAGATAGCTTTTTTGCACTTGCAGATCTGCTCTGCCTTAGATCATCTCCATGTTTAACTTTACCTCATAAAATGGAAAATAAAAAAAATAAATAGCATGCAACTTTAGGGGCAAAATTACGGCATCTAGCCAATGGCCTGCATCGGTTTACAGCTTCCTTTGAGAGCCTGGGCAATCTGCCTCCTGCAGCCTCCTCCTGTGCTCAGGCCTTGGATTATTTATATGGAGTGTGATATGGGGAAGGGAAGGATTTGTTGTTCACCTCTTCCTTGCCCCCGGAGCGATATGCAGCATTGCAAAGGCAGTTCCTGCACCCCCCCACAAAGGGAACAGACTGCTGCTGTGAAATGTCTCCAAGAGAAGAGGAAATATTCCTTCCCTGTTCCTTGTACGCTATGGCACACAGATAAGAGCCACTGCAGTTTTGTACAGCAGAGATCTAAGGGTAGCGAGCTGTGGAAGGTGCTCATTCTTTAGTCAGCATAAATGTTTTTTAAAAAAGATCACTATTTCCTTGTTGTAGGGACTGAAATATCCTATGATGTTTCCATGGACCAGTTCATAAACAACTTGTTATACAGCTTTTAAGGAAAGCGCAGAAAATCTTGAATGGCTTAGTAAGGCTCTAGTGGCACAAATGCAAATGATTCTACTGGAAGTGACGTATCAAAACCTCTATGCTTTGTTTTGAATCTGTAATGGGAGTACAAATAAATTCCCCTCTAGACTACATACAGATCTATGTTGCATACAACTCCTTTTAATGCTATTTTCACATATTATTTTCCCTATGGATATCATGGCGTCTTAAGCAAGGGGTTATCTTAGTCCGTTAGCTCTGTAGATACCAGATAATTTGCACTGAGGTGCTCAGATGTACTCACTCCTTGTGAAGAGCAGTGTAGCTTGGGTAGATTTACTCTTGTGAATCTATTCAGCACATGCAAACCCTGATTCTTGTACTGTATTGTATTGTGGGATACAAATGCTGTGTTGAGAAACAACAGTGAGAACTGTAAGAACTCTAAAAGGTGCTCAAAAATCTGTTTTTGTTATTGGTTGTCTCTTAAACTGTGGGTGGCAGCAGTGTCCAGGCAGAGGGAGTTTTTGGAAGCCTCCCCCTCTGCCCTGACCAGGAGGCAGCATTAATTCCTGCCCCAGGACTGGAAAGCCAAACTCACAGTGGGCAAACACATTAGTTTGTAAATGAAGGATTAAGTTAGGAAAGCTTGCTAATAACTTAGTTCAGTAACTCCATAATCACCATGGTATGATGGTGAGTAATTTGTAATGTTTGTGAGGGTTTGCTCAGTGGCTCTCTAATTGAGTAAGTTTCCTATTCTGGATAGCTATGCTGATAGTTGGAATTGCTCTGTAAGATGATCTTTAAATAATGCTCCATGTGCCATCGCACATGTGGCATTCCTGACTTCCACTTCTAGCTTTCCTCATTTGGATGATTTATGGCTTGTGTAAATCATTCTCTAACATAAGTGGGTGCTTGTTCTTTTGCTGATTCATGCTCCCTGCATTGTAAGCGAAGTTATGCTCTAGGACTGTCTCCATTATTCACAAGCCTTGAACCTGAATTCTCGGGAAAGAGTGTAACTTAGCAGAGATTTCTAGCTCTAGCCAATTCTTATACGTTTTGTCTGCCTGAAAAGTGAGCCGAATGTTTTCTGACCAAGCAGGTGTACAAAGCATGACTTCTGTGGCAGAATCAGCATTCCCACTGTCCTTCTGGTAAATAATTGCATGACAACTGGGGGAAGGTTGAAATGAGCTGGAAGTGAAGATGCCTCTGGTTTGCTGACTCCAAGGCAATGTGTGAGAAAAGACTTATAGGTTGCCTCTAAAAATTCAAGTTCTGTTTAACTATGCTTTCCCATGCTGGTTTCTAATCATGTTTAAAACACATTGTCAGTGCCATTTTTGCAAGGGCACTATGAAAAAGACAAGATAGTATAAGAAATATGTATTTCATAGTGAACATCAAAGTCCTGTACTTGCAATGACAAAATAAGCACCCGCTGATCCATAAAGTACGGTATGTTTTCCAGATGTGAAATGTAAATGTATTTTTTTTTAAGTATTTGAGGTTTTCCAGCCCAGTTAGGGGATTTCCCTCATGAGCTTTGGAAACCTCAACCAATATGTTTGAATCAGGGTAGTCTAATCCAAACAGTCATTCTTCATAACATTTCTCATTTCTCCTGACTTACAGTGGCTGTGACACGAGAGGATGATACGATTTACTCATGGTTTTTCAGCAATTCAACAGCTCTTCTTTATTGGAACTTTGACCTTTTACTTCTAAGACTTTTGCTGAAATCAGACATCACCACCTCCTCAGAAGAGCACAAGAATAACAGTGTAAAAACAGCTAAATGAACTTGAGTAACACTGCTAGTTTGCAAAAGCTCTGCTACCTAGAAATGAGCAAGCTAAAGATAACTGCAAATTAGGTTGTGAAAGTTTCTTTCTTACTGTGCGGAAAGTGGGTGAAGTGATCAGAACAGGGAAAAAACAGCAAACTAAACTGGACCTACTACTCGCACTAGTAAGTGTTTTTTAAGTGTTTGCTTTTAGTTTCATTTTACTCGTTTGCCCTAATCAACAGATGGATGTAATGTGCATGTTTACTTTGACACAAAATATACTTTCTACATTGTGAACCTATTTCAATGAACTTTTTGATCACTGGGAAATTCAGGGCTGGATTGGCACTAGGTCTCAAGTCCCTCCTCTCTCCTCTAAGCTCATCCTAGGGAAGGATGACTTTGGAACCTGCTTTGTACCTACATTCCGTAATTTATCTGGGATCCCAGACTCAAGACCTGCAAATCAAATGTGTCATGTAATAACTATTATCAGAAAGAAATAATGTAAAGGAAAGGTACTAAAAGGTTTAAAACTATCAAAGAACTTCAAAGCATGTTAGATACTTTCCTACTTCTGTTGAACATTGGAGTTCAAAGGATACCATAAATGCCCAGCCACTTGGGAGTCAGTCAGTGAACGTAAGATATGTCTCAAAAGGACATGCTGAAATTCAGGATATTCTGTCCTATTCTGTCAAGTCTTGTTCTGTCCTCCTCTAATTTATTTGTTTGCTAGGTGTCTGCAGTATTAACAGTACCTCCAGGACCTCTAGCATCTCTATCAGGTCTATGCCAGCCCATATGCCACTTTAAAGTAGGCTGTGGACTGCTGTTAGAGCACACAGGACTGTCTGCAAACATCTGCTTTGGCTCATTTATGAGTGATTTCGTTCGACTCAGGATATTCGAGTGAAATCTTCAGCTATGCTGTTTAGGGGGTCAAATGTTTAATTGGGCATAGAGACTTAATGTCATTTATTTTCATGAATGTAAGGTGACTTGCATTAGCTGAGAACTGTGTCTGACCATAATGCTCCAAACTAGCAGCTAATTTCTTGGGATAGTAGGTGATAGTAAAAATCATACATGCAAATTCTCAGCAATTGTTTTGTGCAACCTACTAAGGATAGCAGGTTTAGGTTTGTCATCCAGAGACAACTTAGGTCTTCACAATGGAGACCCTATGGTAAACAGACTCTAGTGATTTTGTGATAATACTTTGCCCCGCTCTTAGCACAGCTGCCTTCATCCGCATCCACACAAACCTAAAATATAACACATTAAAATGGCCCCTTTCATCAATCAGTTTGATTACTTTTAGCAAACCCAATTCAAAACTTGTAAATATATGATATAAAGCTATGCAAAATTTTTGCTTGCTTTATGAGTCTCATAATACCTATGGTGATAGAAGTTCAGAGAATAACAGTTTGTCTATTTTACAATATTGTCTGTGGGATGGCTAGTGTAGTAGAACTGAGCAAGATGTGAGATAACTGAAAGAAGGACAGTTCTGAAAAATGTTTCTCCACTTTCAGTAGTACTTCTGATTTATTTCTAGAACAGCAAATGAAGAAAATCATTGCTTGCCATATTTCTCTCTCTTTTTAGCGTACCACATTTACTCTTGTTATAGATATCTTGTGGCAACTTAACCAAACCTGCATTTTTTGCGGGGAGGGATTGTGTGTGTGTCTAAATGAAGACTGTAACTTAAAACAAAGCAAATGCTGATTTATTGTGCAATGGTTTGTGAAGGGTTACATGTCTTGGAACGGAGTGCTTAAAGGGCTTGCCAACATCTCATTATTCCCAATTAGTCAGAAAAATTGGCATAACTGTGGCTTAATTAAATTTATGAACCAAAGAAACTTCCTCATGCCTTTGCCGATGTTCTTTGTGGGAGCAAAGTGCCCTTTCAAGAATAGCAATTAGAATATATTTGTAAAAAATGCTTACTTTTTATTTGTTTCATCACTTTTAAGTTAGTCTCTGACCATAAATGTTTAGAGATGTAGAAGAAGCTGTGTCCAGCAATCCACACTTTCACCTAGAATAACTAGATATTGGTCATGGGGGCCTGCCCACTTGGTGGAGCAGATGATTCCTGACTCAGTGTGCCCAAGGAAGACAACAACAATATTTAGATCTCTTCCAATATGTCATGGAAGGGAGACAGGAAGAATGCCTTCCTGATCACAGATGTGGCAATCAGTTAACTTTGTGCACACAAGTAAAGAACTGCTATATTTTCAAGTAGCAGATTCGTACCTCAAGATGCTGCTTGTACCTTAGTATCTCCATTCCTGTTTGCCCCTTTTTTATTAATTTCAGTGCTTTAGCCCCTTTACTTCTATGGTAAAGAATCTCAAGCCTTCAGCCAATTTCCAAGGACTTGACCCTACCATCCTCAAGCACTCAGGTAATATTAGTCACTGGAGGTGGCACTTAAAGGCATAAGTGCATTTAAATGCATAGCCATTTAAAAAGTAGATCTCCATGTCACAAGGTCAGACTCTCCTTTGGCTAATGAAGAAAGACTGAGAAAGACAGGTACAGGTGAATCCTAAGGACATCCACCCCTTTCTAGGACAGGTGGAAATAGAAAAAGTTGGCATTAGGAATGTGAGCTTAGAAATATGATGCACTTATTAATGGTTTAAAGTATACCTTCACTAAGTGGGAGGATTTACTTCTGTCTAGTAATTTGTAGTTAATTGCACATGCTAAAATACCACTTACAATAATGAAACATGATGTTCTGATTTTTTTTTTTTAATCACTGTGTAACCTTCATTTCTTGTGCGTGCTGTTTTTTAATGGGACTCACAGTGTTCTAAGGAAATTATACGCTGAGCCATGTACCTTCCTGAAACAAGATAATTAAAAGTACCATCAACATAAGAAAATTCTTCTACCCTCATCTGAGCTGACTTAAATTGTGTTGCCGATGGTATTTACAAAATATCTGTGGCAAGTACAGTGTGTCTGTGCTAAAGTCAATGAAGCATACAATGAACAGGACATAGTCACATGAGACTTGAATTCATTCCAGTTTGTACTCGGGAATTTTTTTTTTTTTTTTTAAACTCAGATGATTGCAGTGACTACCATGTGATTCAGAGTGAGGATCATTCAGGTCAGGCCTGCAGAAGCTGGTGGCAGGATGCCTAAAAGCAGCTCAAACCAGGAATGTTTGTGTGCGGTGGTTCAGACGGTGTCACATGCAGATAGATATAATTTTTGAGAGAATGCCAGTGCAGCTGGGGCTGTTTCGTGCTGACATACTAACAAGGTGTTCTGTTGAATGGTAAACGCTCTTAAGATAAACCACTGAAAACGGAATAACCCTTGTCACTGAAAGGAGGGCAGCTGATTCCCTGTTTCCTTTCAGTTGTTCCCAAATGTATCTTCTCAGGTACCAGGTCTTTCTTTTGTACTACTCAGGGCAGAAGTTAGTTTCTCCGACTTTGAGAAACTAGTCAATGTGGACTATGCCCTTACACATTTTACAAAATAACTATTTAAATAAATACATATTTTAAAATAAAGTCACAATGACGTAGCAATTACAGAATGACAATTCTGTAGGAGCTCTGCTGTGATTTTGTACCATAGCTAAGTCCAGACAGAGCTCTCCATGTATACAAATTGTGTATTACCCTTGTTCTACCAAAGTTTTGTGCAGCACTGTTGATCCACTGCTATCTTCTTCCCTGTGTCAGGCAGACCTTAACACAGCTTTCTAGGAAAGAAGGCTAAAGCTTTTATCAGAGAGAAAACACCGGTCATGTCCCCAGATGCACACAAGCAAGTGCAGAAACAGTAAGATTGCAGTAATCTGGGAAAAGCTTTGGCATTTGGATCACCTTGGTGGAACTGGCAATACTTTTAAACTGCCTCTGTCTCTCTGACTCATCTTATCCAAACTATTTTGAGTGCTCCCTGAAAACAGGAGTTCAAAGCCGTTAAAACTATTTCTCTGGCAACAAGTCTTCTTTTTTTTCTTTTCAAAAGCAAACTCTGTTGTTCCATTAAATGTCAAGGGTGAAAAATCTTCACCCTCAAATAAGATAGAAAGAACATTCAAGTCTAGTATAAATACAATGATTTAAGAGATCCTCCATGTTAGTCGGACCTTGGGCTTAGGAAGATCGTTAGATTTTAAAATTAGGTTATACCCTCCTTGTCATTAAGTTGTCCTTTTGAAGGAAGCCACACTGTAGGTATGGAACATATAAATAAACACAACTTAGGCTGGAATATTTAGGGAAGTGGAGCTAAAGCACAGATGTCCCAACACCATCACCTTTCTGACAAGTACTTGTGAAAAAGAAGTAATTGTTTGCAAAAAACACGATGATATGAAGGTAAAGGACAGATCCTGGTGTCCATGCAACAGTGTTAAGTACAGTAAAGCTGCATGACAGATGGCAAGTAGGCAGATTCCTTATGAGATGATACTACTTGCTCCTGCTGAAGCATCTGACAGGACAGAGAGCCATGACGCTAATAAGTAGCAGTATAAACAGAAAAAACAATGGCTCCTGCTACTCGTATGAGACTAAACGTATAGAAAACTAAGATCAGTAGGAAGGTAATTACAGAAGGTGGAACCTTGACTCTGTATGACACTGTGACAGAAGTCTCACACAAACACACCATGAAATCAGTACACCCTACTCAGGTAAGATATTGCTTATAACGAACCTAATCAGTACACCCTACTCAGGTAAGTTATTGCTTATAACGAACCTTACTTATACTTCTACTTCTTCTTCTTCACTTAATTCATTTACCTACCTCATGTGCTGGAATGACCTTGTAACTAAGAGGAAAGTACTGCCATTTAGTGGTTGCTTCATCTTTGGAAGCCTGGCAGCAGGTTTTTCTCTAATATCGTGCTGCATCTTTTCTTTCTCAACCTTCTATTTCAACACATACAAAGGAAGGAGGATGAACTGCCTCCAAAGTCCATGGATCACTGAGATCAGTGCCTCAGCTTAAGGTGCAAGAAGGGAAAGGAATACTACACTGTAGTAGAAATTCATTGTCACCATTTCATGTTGTTGTACACCAGTTGACCAGAGCTTTCTTGATGAAGAAACAAGAGCAACTCCAAATTTTCATTAAATCATGTAGGCATTTAAGGCTTGAAACAAGTTAAAGAAAAAAAAAGTAGAAAAAAGTATGAAATATTGGATCTGTTCAGTAATCTGGCCTAACAGTTCTATGACACTATTGCTTAACTCTCTACATTTGGCAGGAGTGAAGAAATTAATTGATAGTATACCACTGTCAATGTTTGTATTACTTTCACAGGAGATCTTTTTATGGAGAATCTGGTGTAAAATGTCAGCTGCAGTTATTGGGCCAAAATGTTCTGTTACTTCTTGGTCATGAAGAAGCAAAATAGTGCATAAATATGGTAGAAACAAGAGGAAAATCTGTATTTGGAAGTTGATTACAAAATTCATACTCAGCTGTTTCATCACCGATTTGAAAATCTGGATTTCTAAACTTCAGTCAGCAGTGAGTTCTAGTTGGTAGGGTTGTTACAGAATTACTTTGCTCAACAGTGTGGATAGCTGATACTAAAATCTGCTGTCTGGAGTTAAGTGCATTCTCATAAGACATACAGGGGCCATATTCGGCATGTAGACCTTAAAGAAAATTTAATTTAAAACAAATCTGAGGTTCATATCCACTCTCCTTTGCTTGTCACATTTATATGCATATTTGTCATAATTTTGCAAAGAAATTAGAGAGCACCACAAGGAAGTGAAATGTTCACTGGATTGCACACATATTTGCCTATCTTGCAGAGACAACTGCTGCTTTTACACACGCATTTTAATAACAAGACCTTGCTTGAAAAGAGTGAGAAAAATAAGTTTGTTCCTGAAATCTGTTTATTACAAATTGTAGGATAGAATTTTCTGTCCATTTCCATAAACACTTTGCACTATTTTCGTCAATCAAACTACAATATTACCATTATGGCTAACAATATCCAACCCTTCATAGAGCGATATTTTCATTTTGACTTAGTTGCTTAGTTTTCTTTACTGTAAGCCATGAATTTGCAAAATCATTTTAGAGAACACTGGGGAAAGCTGCTATCTGTTCATGGCAAACAAGAAAATACAGCTGATTTCGCCAGCCAGCTGACAACTTTTGCCAGACCTTTGGCAGATACTACTGGAGACAGAAGTCTACAGATATCATCCCCAGTACCAGAGTCTTCCAAGGCAAATGGAAAAAACATTATTCCAAGCCCCAGGTTTTCTCGGATGATGATCTTATTGTAAGCGATGTCTAGGAAGGTGTGACTCAGGATCAAGATATTATGCTACAACAAAAGGGACTGGGAATAGAATTTCAGGATGAATGCTGGCAAGCTGAACTTAAGGAGATTTTATGACTATTTCATCAGGCATCTTGAGTGAGAGTAATTGCAAGGCTTTGGACACCTGCAGTGTAGAAGGCTGTATCTAAACTAGACGCTTGGACTCCCTTTAATAGAAATCAGTCTGCAGTTTTAGAGTGTGATTCAATTCATCCCAAAGTAGACATTCAAAACACATCAAATCAGTCATGTTGTAGAAAGGCCGACCACCCTCCATTAAGTACAAATGTGGTTTAGACAACCAGCTCAGACAGTGTAGAAGACATCAAAAATTAAATAAGAGGAACCTAATTCCTCTTGATGTGTGATTGACCCCATAAGGATCACTAGGGTATCAAGAGGTATCATCAATACTTTGAAGAAAGCCATTTGAAGAAGATGTATTAATTCAGATGCTGTACATATGTATGACCTTTAGAAGATTGAGAGGCGATCTCATAAACGTGTACAAGTATCTGAAGGGAGGGTGTCAAGAGGATGAGGCCAGCCTCTTCTCCGTGGTGCCCAGCAACAGGACAAGAGGCAATGGGCAGAAACTGAACCACAGGAAGTTCCATCTGAACATGAGGAAAAACTTCTTCACTGTGAGGGTGACAGAGCATTGGAACAGCTTGCCCGGAGGGGTAGTGGAGTCTCCTTCCCTGGAGATATTCAAAACCCGTCTGGATGTGATCCTGGGCAACGTGCTCTAGAGGTCCCTGCTTGAGCAGGGAGGTTGGACTAGATGATCTCCAGAGGTCCCTTCCAACCTAAACGATTCTGTTATTCTGTGATCTTCTGAAACTCATAACATGCAATCCTATGACATGGAAATAATTTATGACTTGAGAAGAAAAGTTTCTAAGAGCATAGAAAAAGAGAATGAGACTGGAAGGAGCTTAAAGTACAATGACCTTCCAAAGTAACGATGTTTACCAAGTGGTCTCAGAGAAGGATAGGAAATCACCATTCAGCCCTGGAAAGGATAAAATTTGTTTTAATTATAAGGACTACAGAGAAAAGATTTATGTGCACAAAGTTTTGCATAGTTTTTTTTAGTTATATCCATTGGTCTAACAGAAGATGTTACCTCTCCCCAGGGACATGGTGCAACAGGAACTGCATAGTCAGAACAGACCATTTCTCCAGTTCCTAAGAAGTGAACACTCTGGAGAACACTCAGGATACTCTATCTGACTGAAACATTTTGCCTACCAGTGGAAATGAAACTGTAAGCAGAATATGCATCTAGCATGATTTGGCCCTGAAATAGTACAAAGAGTCAACAACTAGACCATGAAGGAGCCAATGCAACTCTGTCCAACAATGGCAGTGTGTTAACGGCATGCCTTTCATGAACGGTTTTCAAAGCATTTTCTAAAAATTCATTAACTGAACCACTTACCACTTAGCTTGATTAGGTGAGGATCACCTCTTCAGTACTGACATTTAGCTGCCACTGTGATAGAGTAAAGGAAATACATAAGGCCTTACTTCTGTCTCAGCGACGACAATGGGAATTTTGAAATTGCTTTCTCTTGGAAATGGCTCAGATATCGGGACTGCTTATATCATTCCAGGTGCCTTGGCCCCCAGAGTCTGCAGCAGAGCTGTAGACAAAGAAGGCAAGACTTACTGAGTTGGCACTTTTCCAGAAATGACAATTGCTTTTCTTTCTCTTGGAAAAAAATTGTGTCTAGACATTTGATGACCACAGCTGGTCACAGCCGTCACTTCATATTACCTTTGAGAATTAGCACTTCTGTGCATCCTACAAATCCAAAGCCTAGAAAGGTGGTCCTGGAAACCCACTGCCAGTTATTCCTTGGGAAGTACCTATGAAGCGTAGATCTAATTCAAACTTTTACTAATAGGGTTTGGATTAGATCAAGGCAGAAGTTGCCATATTTGCAAGTTTACAAACTTACAATAAGCTAAGTCTTGCTTAAGACTTAGCTTAAGACAAGTCACACTTCTTTTCCCTCAATAAAAGTAATTAAGACATACCGAAATCTGTTTCAGTTTTCCAAAAGTCAGAGGATATTTACTAAAATGAATGAATCATTGCTTTTACTATGCAAGCTGATAAAGAGCAGAAGTCTGATCAGAATGCCTAAATGCCACTTCTGATACATATTGTTCCAAACTCAGAGTAGGACCGGACAAAGTATTCCTTCAGGAAGAGAGTTGTCTCATTTGGTTGATTTCAATTAACAACTTCCTTGAAACACTGCTGACCTTTTTGGTGTAGTACACTTTCAAGTGAAATGCAGGATGCCAGTCTAATCCACTCAGCTCCAGAATAGTTTAACCAGTATCCGTAGGGCACACATCCTGTGACTTGATTTAATCTTATGATTGGGGGAGTGTCACTTGATGTTTTAGATGCTGAAGACTCAGGAGCCCCCTGACCTTTTGCACAATGATAAGACTTCCTTGATCTTAGAACGCAAAGAACGATGATGGAAAAATGAATTTTTTTTGGCATTTTGTTCATTTAAAGAATGTAAAGCAAATAAGAATTAGAACTGAATGCAGACTTAGAAAAATATGTTAAAATCAAGGAAGTTAAAAACCTTCTGTTTTCAAAATAAACTTGATGATGTTCCAGAAATACATTGTTAATCATTATTTAAGTGTTGTGAATTATTTAGGCTATCACTGCTGCATTTCATTCAACTAACCATAGTTACATAGTGAGCTGCGCATTTCCACAGTTGGTGTAGAGCATAGTTGCTACCTGTCACAATTTGTGCAAATCCAAGTGGCTAATTGCTTTTCAGCAATAAAGTTTTCTCTGATGATACATTAAATTATAATGTTTATGGGGAAACAATATTTGCTTTTATGTCATGCAGTCAATATATCTAGTACATTTCTTGCGTGTTTCTAACCTTTCATTTGAGATGCATGTTTACATAAAAGTAATGTGGACTTTGCAGTGATTAAATAGACAGCTTTCACCACCTGTGTGATTCTAAAGAGCATTATAATGAACATATAATATCCATATTGCTCTGCAAAGTATCTCCACATTAATTACATGCTTCAGCCATTCTTCGGAAATCATGTCTAAATCAGAGAATTCTCCATGGCATTGGAGTTCCCCAACTTAATGCTCACTCAACTGGAAATTTCATCTCAAAATATGTTTTCGGATAAAGAGCTATTGGGAGTACAATAAAAAAAAATAGAATAAAATTTTTAAAAAAGGTTTCTTCTTGTGTATGGACCATACATGAATTCAGTGAGTGTTTGTCTTGGGAAACCCAGACCTAATTCTGGGTTCCAGATAGGCCTGGATGGAAAAACTTTGCAACAACCACTTCTTTCGTCTGAGTTTCAGAAACAGAGATTAAAGCCCTTCTCCAACCCTTGTAAAAGTCAGAAATGAATCCATATGTATGCATCTTTAACTTATTTCAGTCTCAGTAGTTGCACTGTGTATTATATTTTTAGCTTAATAAATTAGCTTTCCGGGACTGCACCATAAATGAGCCTAATAACCATTTTCAACCAAATCCAAAAATCCAAGAGTGCGGTCATGTCTCAAAGACCAAAGAAGTTGAGTGACATGCCAAAAGTTGCATAATACTGATATGGCAAAGCAAGAAGTAAAATCTAAATCACCTGTTTTACCTAAGTACAGAGGAGTTAACCATAAAGCTGACATCTTCAGATATCTTCTCTGTCAAATCTATACTTTTGATAAAATGCTTTCAAATACTTCCTAAGGGTCAAGGCTTTTTTTTTTTTTTAATAGACACTTGTTTATGGATCCTATTTCATTGCTGAAAAAATGCATAGCAGAATCTCACTTTACTAATTAATCTCTAATGTAAAACTGTACATTCTTGGGAAAAGCTGTACAGCTTGTACAACTGCTTTTTAATTTGAGTGGCAATCAGGTACCTACGAAATCTCAGGCTGTTCTCAGGCCTAGTTATAACACCGAGTTTGCTCTTAATAGACCTTGCAGTGATTTACTCATTCATTCACTCATTCATTCATTCATCCATTCATCCACTGAGACAACACTACATATGAGTCTTGGACCCCACTTGTTCTATCAGCAACACATAATCCAATTGACTAAAGCTATTTCAGGTCTCTTAGGCACCTTTTGGGGAGTCTTTCAACTTCCACTTTATTCTGTGATCTTGATCTGTGATCCAAACTCCTGCTGATGTCAGTAGGAGTGCAGCACTCCGAAAGAGGGTACATTGTAGATGTTCTTTTATTTTGTATGACGTTCTCAAAATGTCCAGTCTGATTTCTCTCAAAGCCAAATTTCAACTTTTGCATGGTTTGGCCCAAGAATTTATAATAATCTTTCCTGCATACACGTGCTGGTCTGTCTGCTTATACCTGAGAGGCCAAGGTATAGCCGCATCCTGTTTTGATATGTTTACCTTTGTCTGCTAATACAAGTCTCATGCTTCAGTTTTGATGTTATTTTTGGCTACGTCTAGATATATCTGCTCAGTGCCATGTAGAGACATGGTACAAGAGTGAATCCCAGAAGAGCTGCATTGGCATAATTTTATGACCAGACCCCAGAACAGTATTTGTGCTGACACAACTATGTGACTTCCAAATTGAGAACTAACTTGTGTAGCATTAGCTGAGGTATTTTCTCATATCCCAGCATAGTGCACTGTAAATATAACCCTCTTATATGTCTGTACTTAGGCTCAGCACAAACACATTAAATAAATAATCATAATAATCATAAAACTATTAAAAATGTCCCATTCAGAAAAACAGATATTAAGAAATTAATGCATGTCAGAATTGAACTCACCCATGCAATCATTTGGCAAGTGTGAATGATTCTCTACATTTCATTAAGCAGTCATCATTATTTCATAAGCTCTTTGCCCCTCTCATTGTTGTCTGACAAATAAACATCTGGGGAATTATAAGGGACAGAGAATGCTCGTTGTAATTAAAATCTTCAGAGTATTCTGCTGCTAGATTTCAAGTCTCCATTTTACTCAGATTGCGTAAGTATACAACACAGTAGAGACAAGCTCAGCAGTTTGTTTGGGTATGAAAAAGTATGCTCTTAGAAATACGATGATACCATGCTTAGGACTCTGCTCAGAGGTAGGCCTCTCATTAAAGGATTTTTAAATATTTTTAAAGACAAATAGGATTTTTTTTATTTTCTCTCTCTTTTTTTTGGTATTCAAATGGCTGAATTATATTAGAGGAAAAAAAAAAAAGTCTGAGGAGAAAATTTTACCTAGTAACTTCAGGAAAACTATTAAAAGATAAAAACTTGGAATCTTAGGGCATAAAGTTTTAGGTAATCTTAAATATAGGTTTTATTGCCTAAAATGACAATATGATGAAACTGTGACTACTTAATCGCATCCAAGTGGAATTCTTGTTTTCTAGAAAAGCTATCATCATAAATGGTGTAAGTATGCCATTCAAAAACATAGGAGTTTTATGTATAGTTGTGAAGAAATCCTCTGAATTTGTAACATTATCTGGCATGCTTTTTGTAGTAACTTCTTCTACTCCATTAACAGTTTTGTAGGAACACATTTTTTTAAACAGTGGTTTGCCAGTGGTTTCCTCAAATACTAGCCACATAACCCTTCTGACTCTCCCAACAGACTCTGCTTGTTGTTATTGCAGTATTGCAACAAAACCAAGTTGCAACAACTGGAATTTGACCTTTAGCACACAGCTGCCCCCTTGCTTTTGGGGGGGGGGGGGGGCACACAATATTTTTTTTCTGTTTTTGCTACAGGGAAGGCAGTTTTTGCTGGTGAAAACTGCATTTGACCTTTAGAGTAGAAACGCACAGCGCTGTATTGGCCAGATGCCAGAGTGCTTGGTCTGGTGCAGAGGGCAGCTGCCAGGCTGCTTATGAAAAGGAAATGACAAGATCACGCTGCCACCTGTTTCGAAAGAGCTATGTTGGCTGCCGGGTTGCTTGTTTGCGAGGTCACCTTGTTATGGCAGGCCCAAATCATGCTGGGTGCTGAGCTCACTCGCTTCCCGGCCCCCGGGTGCCAGGAGCAGAACCTGCCTCCGGCTGGCCGAGCAATCGCCACTGGCTGTAGGAAGTATGATGCAATCTGGTAAGAATAGAAACTCAAAAATGTCAGGAACCATTTTTACTCCTTTATTATGTAGATGACACAGATGACAAAGGGAAAGAGTGTGATGATGCCGAGGAGAGTTGTTCTAAACCACAAACCAAGTTCAACAGGCTGGGTACAGTTTCTGCTCATATGGAACAACTTGTAAGAATGAGATTTATTGCATATGTTCAGAACAACCCAATATTACAAATACACTGAAATGAAACTCCCAGCACAGGTGACGTACAGTTTCTACGCATGGGTCTGATGCATCTGACTGGCTGATCAGGGATGCAGTAGGTGCATCAGGCTTAATTTGCCAGACCAACAGCATTTCCTATGAGCTCCTTTTGCATGAAAGTGGGAACAAGTTCTGGCTTTTGTGCCCTTGTCTTGAGACAGCTTTATCACAAAACCAGCTGACTAGAGAAGAATGGGCTCTGATTGGTAGTTTTAATACTGAAACTGTGCTGCTAACATGAGGCAGAAAAAAGTTCTCTTAGAACAACCAAAGACAGTTGGTGTTCTGGAGATGTGCTCACAAACAATGGAATCTAGAGCTGCACAGAGCTGCACAGAGCTGCTATGCAAAATGAGGAAGAGAGGGGCTGCGCAGCTGTGGCTATGTAGAAGAGGAAAGGAACGGGCTGTGCAGTGGCTCTCCCACTTCATAAGTTGGACTGCTCATTACACTACAGAGTTTTAATATGGAAAAGCCGGAAAGTCTTGAGGTAAATCTGTCCTTGGTTGCATTTACACTGGGACTATGACGAATTCCCCCAAGCGCTGCACTGTAGCTGCAGCAGCAGGCAGGGTGAGCACCATGCGACTGATGATAGGGCAGGAAGACTGCCGTTACTGTGCCAGCTGTACTTCGCACCTTTTCTAACTGCGCATGAAGCTCAGCTGTCCAAATTCATAGTTGCAAAGCCAGTTTGCGATATACATGTACTGATACTTTTGCTACTGCTGTTTAACCAGAACTTGTAGCCCTTCAAAGAGCAGGAGAACTCCTCCAAACTGTTAGGAAAAAAGGCCATTTGACTTGGAGGGTTCCCCTCAAATGAAGCACTTCTGACTAAATACCATTGCTTGCACATTGCTGGCCTCGCTCTCCCCACACACGTTTGACTCAGCAACCATGCTGAAAAATATCCATTATCTGTGCAGTCTAGAATTCAGAGCTGGTCCCACAAAGGACTCAGGGTACATCCATGTGCACGCTGCAGGCCGACACAAGCAACCTCTGTCCACACTCTAAGCTCACAAAAAGCCCACGTGACTATGCTTTAGTGAGTCACTGAACCTGAGCTAACATGCTCTGCTGAGATGAGCAAACATCTCTTCTAACTGTAGGGCAAAACATTTTAAAATGTGTTTACTACTGACACATTTCTTCGTATCCAAACAACTATTCATCACTTCCATTTGGTGGTAGCATCTAGGGGTCCCTGGCTCCTCCTGTGCTAAGTAAAAGGTATAAGCACGACAAACAGTCCCTACCCCATAAAGTTTATGATCTACAAAAAGGTAGAGACAACGAGTAGGCAGAAGAGCAACTGCGACAAAATAAGCTGCTGTATTACACCAAGGAGATCTTTAGCTTGAGCAAAAAGGTGCCTGCATATCCCATGGTCTTCCTTCATTTTCTCCAAGATAATGCAAAGGAAGTGTTTTCAGGGGCTTAAAGTTATGCATAAAACATTCATGTGCCTAGGTAAAGAATTAAGAGCAACACTACTTCTTTGGCCTTGGTAACTAAAAGTTATTCACGCTCACTTTAATATACCTTAGTGGAATCACTGAGTAAAATTTAATGTGTATGTGCAGTTCCAAAGCAGTAGCGCAGACTGTAGAAACTGCATTGTCAAAGCTTTTCTGAAGTAGAGCTAGCCTTTCCCCTTTATACCTTAGTCTCCTGTTACACATATGTCATGTTACATATTAACTGGAATTGCAGGTTATTTTAGAAAGCTGCTATCCTCTGGGTCAAAAGAGTAGCTGTTTGTGAGAAGTGATGCCTGAAGCTGCTCATCTATTACCCAGTGAAAGTCTTTTTTTTAGCTTACAAGCTAAATTCTCTTTGTAAATTAGGTGAGTAGTGTTTTTAGATGTATAACTCCTCTCAACAAATACAAAAGGGTTAGGTAATTCAAAAAGGCCAGTGCTCAATAGTTTCTCAAAATAAGCCTGTCAGGTAGATCTCTGAAAAAAAAAAAAAAAAACCCAGAAAATCAAGTTGCAAGTTAATTTTAAATATCTCCAACATGCGTTTTATTAGATTCTTTAAAATAAAGAAAGCAGTAAATGATCAAATGTTCCAAAGTTGCTTGGATATTACAGGGATAAGCTCCTGCATACTTATCACCAACACTTACTTCTCCAGTGCCCTCTAATCCTGAACAGACATCTGCTTTATTGCTCCTTTCAGAACCTCATGGCAGCATGGCACAACTGCTAAATTTGCCTTTCAGGCAGTTTCATACAAGCTGTTTTGAGACATTGTCACTGGGGGGAAGCATTCCTGAGTAATGGCTTCAGGACTGAGTCCGAGGAAAATCCTTGCTCAGAAGTAAATCTGAGATAGTCTTCAATTCTGTATCTAATTCTATCTACAAATCTTGTTATTTATCCCTTGATACTAGGTATTACATTGGTTTTAGCTGCTTCAGGATTAAGCTGCACAGATTTACAGGAGCAGGCAGTTGTGCTGCTTTGAAATGAAAGTTTTGTTTTGTGTGCTCATTATTGCTGTTTTTTTGTGGATATGACCAGGGAATGTACTTTTTTTTTTTCTTTTTGTAGTACTTTTAATTACTTTGAAATAGAAATTTCACAATGAGAGATATCAAGCCGAGGACATGTTGTTCAGAGAGGCTGTGGAATCTCCATTCTTGAGACTTCTAAAAATCAACTGGATATGGCTTGGGACAACCTGACATAACTTTGAAATTAGGCTTGCTTTGAGCAGAGGCTTGAACTAGATGACTTTCAGAGGTTGCTTTCAAACAAAATTATTCTATGATTCTATTGCATTTACATCTGGCCCATAGGCTTTCTGCAAGTCTTCAGGCATATATTTCTGCACATCGTGCTGGGTATGGAGCACAGACTTTCAAACCAAAGCTGGTCTATGCCAGTATGTCTATATTGTATAGAGCATCACCTCACAGACATACCAGCCCCTGTCCCAAAGCTGCAGAGGCATTGCATATTAACTAGTAAGTCTGGCCTCTCCAGAGCTTATTATTTAAGGCATGCTACTATAGGATAACTCTAGGCCTTGGCTGGCCTCCACAGTGCCCCCCTGCATTAGGTGTTACAAGAATGGGGTAGAAGCTGTTGCAGTAAATACAGTTCAGTTTATCTTTTGTTCAGTACCTATTGTCAGGAGATGCAAATACCAACGCTTTTTGGTTGGTCTTCTGTGTTGCTGAGGAGGCAGTGTTCATCTGTGAGACTGGACTTCAGGAATACTTTTATTCTCTCAAGCTAAAGAAAATCTCAAATCTGAAAGTTGAAATTCCCGGAGTAGCCATGAGCTCATGGATAGAAACTTGATATCAGCATTAACAGAGGATAACTGCTAACAGAGTTACCAATGGTGATGGGATGTGCAATTGTTGGTTTTAATTTGTTGTTAGTGGCACTGCATTTCATCAAGAAATTTTGTGCTAATAGCATTTTGCATCATAGCAGGAGTAACACATGGTGTTATTAAGCCAGTGGCCAAAATATCATGTCGTATTTAGAGAAATAAAAGCTTTGTCCTGATAGTTCTTCCCAACCTCTAAAAAAGCAAACACCCTCCCAGAATTTCAAGTCGGTTCTCCTGGAGTTACCACCTAGGTGAAGAAGCTGGATAAACATCTGGAGAGTGGAGCTGGGAAGCTGACTCCAAGTGTCTTTAACATTCAGTAGTACTCTGCCTCAGTAGGAATTGAAGATGCTCAGCACTTCACTTTTTGATACCTCATAGCAGCAGACCCTGTGTTACATTCTAGTTACCTAGTTGTCATGAAGTACTAAATTACTGTTGATTTCAAGGCGTGTGTATTCATAAACAGTAAAAACAGATACACAACGAATTTGAATAAGTTATTTCCCACAACAAAGAAAGAGCTCATAATATAGATTTGTAAACAATTCTATCTGCTCACCAAATGTATTTACTATTGGTATCTGAAGACCATTTTATCATGGCTGTATGTATCATGGATATGGCTATATAATATATATATATATATAAATCCAAAGGGATTTACAGTTCTGATTATTAAAAAATCAAAGTCTACATTAATCTGAGTTGAATGGCTGTACTTTTGTCAATACACAGTGGTAAATAGCACTGCAGTTTCTAGAGATATTGCTATTTTAGGAGACAGTGAGAGCTGAGTGTCCTCAATAACTCTCAAGATAAGCCCTTTAAAGTATTTATTTAAGACATAAGGTTCAGGAGGTTTCTATGGAGATGGCTCTTCTTTTGTGTAGGTGTATCAAAATAAGTGCTTGCATCAAAGGAGAGTTCTGGAGAATTGTTTATTACAAATTCTGTGTTTCTCAGTCCATAGCTTATCACGTAGTATAAAATAATGTCCCTGGTCTATCTACTGAAGTCGAAAGAAGTAGCAGGATTTCACCACCTATGCAAATCAGATCATGCAGATTAGACCCAGTCCTGTAAAATCCTGCCTTACAACACGAATGCCTCTCTGCTCTGCTTACGTCCCAGGTGACAATCCACACTGCGAGAATCCACAAGAAGCTGGAAGCCTTTCAGCTGCTCCTTCAGTGTTTCAGACCCACAACATCAATTTCCCTAATATAAGCCCCAATTACAAAACTACAGGTTTCCTATGTGGGTAGATGTTCCCTCCTGCTCATGAACTGCTGGAGACGGAGGACAGCAGGCAAGAACAACCATCTGACCTGGGGGCAGTACCTGACATACGCCTGTGAGCTGGGTGTGCAAACCCCCATGGGCGAGTGGGCCCCAGAAACTAGTGATCCCAGCTCCTTGGCAAGCACTCTAGCACTGGGCACAAGTGGGAACAAAACTCTGAGAAGCAACGGCTTTTCCAGTTAGCGCTGAGTTCAAATGTTTCCTTTTCTCTGTTCGTTGTAGCTCCTCTGCGCTTTTTCTGACCGCATCTTTGTTTTTTTTTGCCTTGCTTCTCAACGAATCTTCTGCTTCTTTTTCTGCTTTGGAGCTCACATCTTTACCGATGTATAACTAGCAAATTTCCTCTGCTTCTGGGCATCTGCAATGACTTTGTTTTCAATGGTGCAACATGGATGGAGGCTACACTTGGGATGGAGGCAGCTATTAGTTAAGTTCTTTGAGTCCATTCAGAAACTTAAATATTTAAACAACTATCTTAACTAAGGGCAAGGGGTTACACCCCTGTTTAGTTCAAAAAAGAAAATATTTTCAGGTTGCAATGTTTTTCTAAATCCTATTCCCCGTACTTCCTAGTGAAGTGAGATAGCCTGCAGATTAAAGTTCAAGAAAGTGTATTTGCTGAAGCCATGAATATATGAATGTACCTTAAGGTATTGATTTGCTGTCACCAGCTACTGTAAAGCAGAAAAGCATTTTACCTAAAAAAACAGGGGTTTTAATAACTTGCTATAGCTTTTGCCCTCCTCCTCAAGTTAAAAATTTACCAGTAGTTAACAAATGTTTATCAACTAGCAGCAAGTTCACTTTGCTGATTCTCTAAATATTCAAATAGAATTGACATCTGATCCACAGCAATTTCAGCTCACATGATTACAGACACCTACCAGATCAGATAGGTTCAGCTTTCACTGTTCACTGACACTAGGCTATGATTTACCCTTGACCCACATTTTTCAGTTGCTCAGATAGAAAAGAAATGGGTAGATTTATAGTAGGAATTCAAAACAACGTCTATGTACGCATAGTACAATGCCTACATAAGCCTTAACAGTGGAGAAAAAAGATGAAAAATCTATATATCACGGGCAGCATAAGAAGAATTTAAAGCAACCCCCTAAATATTTTATATATACCCAGATGCCATAGTAAACATACTCCAGAGAGCACTAAGGGAGCTAGTTAATAAAATGTTCAATAAGAACATCTTGTACATTTTACTGGAAGAACATTACACTGTCTGGAAGAACAACTTGAAGGAATGATTAATACTATCACTGGCTTCTGTGAAGAATAATTGCGAGAATCTAATTTTATTAACCTAAAATGGCATGCACTGTATATAGACCATATTAAAGATAAATATAAAGAAAAAATGCTGTATATATGCAGAAAAAAGGAGCATTAATTACCAGCCAAAATATATATTATAATGGATAAGAAGCACTTGAAATGCATCAAAAATTTCAATAACAAAGATTTTACAGATTTTAGAGTAATTATTAAAAACAGTTACATATCAACATATGGAATACCTGTTTCTTTCATATAGCACATCAGAGCTGTAGAGATTATTGCAGTAACTATAGCACACTTTCCAATGTGAAATAAATAAGCCTTAAGAGTACCGTTATTTCATCTCTCTGTGCAGGGATTTATGCACATCCTTCCCAGCCCCATTAACAGAGATAAGACTTATGTATGCAAATCCTTAGATAGCATGCAGAGAATAGAATGGTAAATTTTGCTGAATAGTTATTAGCCTGAAATTATTGGGGAAAAAAAAAAACACAAAAAGGAACACTTGTATAAGAAATTAAGTACTCTGGGCTTGATCTTTATTCCCAGAGCACAGCAGATGGAAAAAAGTATAAATTGTAAGATTAAGATGTAAAATAATACAGTAGAGAATGTTTCTCCTGGTACTCCTGTCATGGGCAGGCAGTGCCAGAGCACATTACAGACATTAACTGAAAACATGTTAACCTGGAAGCGTGCTAAGAGTGGGAACAAGGGGGAATATTCAGACAGTGTACCATAAGTACTTCATTTAGGAGCTGGACCTATGGCATTTGAGGTCAGAAGGTGGATAAGAGAACCAAACTCCTCTTGGCACACCCAGGTTTCCCACATAGTCAGTGGGGAGGAGCAGTCATGCTAATATCATCCAGCCTAGTTCCTTCTTCGTTATTGCCGGAGACAGTTTCAACCTATAGAAAACGAAGTTATGGGCATATTTTAGAGGAATGAAGATAAATGTGCTGTCCCCAGAGCAGTTCCCAACCTGCAGGAGTCCCTGCAGCTCTCCCACGCTGGGGCACGTCTCCTAGTGCTCACTCTCAGTCACCGCTGGCCCCTGCCCTCCCTGAGTCAAGGGGCAAGAAGATAGTAGAGCCCTTCTATGCCTCTAAGTACAGTTCCTCCTTTTTTTTTTCTTTCGCTCTGGGGTAGAGCAATGGCTAAAATCCCTCACTGTTTACTTTATTTTCACTTTAAGACTAGCTTCATGCTGAAGGTCTCCCCTTACCTGTGACTTAATCTGTCTTTTGTGTATGCCTTAAGTGTTTTCCAAGGGATGATGTGACACTATTTATTCATCTGCAACTGTACGCAATGTTGGGCAGAAATCACGTGTTTCTTTTGGGGTGACAAGATAGTAGGTGATGCCAGAAAGCATCTCTGCCACTGCCTCCCCTTATTAATTACATTTTATGTAGTTAATATAAATAGTGTCAATTTTATACGTCATATAATTAAAGGAAATTATTAATCATACCATCTGGAGTTCCATTAAATACAAAAAACATACGATGACTCTGTTTTCCTGATCAACCAAATAAATTTAAACAATATATAATGTTTAGACAACCTGTGATTTGTGGAGGGTGGGAATGTTGTAAGGGTCTAAGTTAATTTCATTAAACTTCCAGGTTCATTGTGAAAATGATAAAAGACAAAACACAATAATTCTCTTAGCTTTTCAAATACTATATTAAAAAAAGAATCAGTCCTGTAATAGACTACAGGGCTCACCTACAGGTTCTAGAGCTCAATTGTACTGGGAATTATCCAAAAATTGACAAGAGGAAAGTCCTTGTTCCTGAAAACTCAAATAAGCTTTCTGATATGCACCACAGATAAATGGAACAAATAATGACTTCAGCAGCTCTTTGTCCATCTAATCTATAACAGTAATTAATGTTTATTTTAAAAGTAACAATTTTATTTGGCAAGTGACAATGGCCTTTCCAGTTTTCCTGCATAGAGAATAATTTTCAGGTTCAGATGATATCTGCTTCCCTATTGCTTGTGCTAACGGAGAATACTTCTTCTGTCATGCCTGAGCTATGAAACTTAATTGCCCAGAGTGGCTGATACTTATTTTCAACAGCTGCTGAACAAACTCTTTAAAATGCTATAATTGCATATACAAGATCCTTAATTTAATGTACATCTTATAGCATTAAAAATGTAAATGTATGTGAGGGAGATAAAGAGCTCACAGACCTTCTGAAGGATTGTCATTTGGGGAGGGGCATTTCTTGTGATTTAGTCTGCTCTCCATTACATTTATTTTACACAGCAGTAAAGTACTTTGTTTACATGGACTTCTCCTCATTACACCCGTAGCACTGAAAGGCAGCTTCAGCTTGTTATTTCATTGACTGCTTTTCCAATGTATCTGAACACCCTAGTGCCCCACCTTATCTTTGGCAGTTACCATGTAGTTGCTTGCTTGTGTAACAAGGAATATTCAGAATTTTCTCTCTAGAAATAGTTGCATCTTGTAATTTGTAGTTTAAAATACACATATGAACTTTTTTCTCTGAAAAGGATAAACTTTGGGTACCATCTAATGCATACTATCAGGGATTCATCTAACATGCCATCGTGAATTGTGCAGAGATCTCTTTGAAGAGGTTTTGACTAAAGCAAACAATACCATAACAAGAAAGCATTTAGAATTAATTTATTGCAGTGCAAATGCATTAATTTTGGCATTTTGGCCAGGGGTTGATGCACTTATTCTCATTGGTGCACCCTGGAGGGCTCCTAATGTTGAGAGCACCCACAAAGATTAAGGAACATCCAGCAGAGCCAAAGATGAGGTGGTTGAGAGCAGACAACACGACAGAACAGTTGCAAGTGGAGATTTTAACCATTTGACAATTAGGTAAACTGATCAAAAGTTTTGTACCACAGTTAATGATCCTGGGTCAGGCAGCAGTTGGCACTAAATATTGGGAGCTGACAACTAAGTCATGCCTCATTGTACTCCTTGGACCAAAGAATTGAGAACATCTACTCCGGAGGAGTAGACATATGTAAGCAAGTAGTTATCTAATATCCAAGAGCACTGTCTACATTACAGCAGCAAGATATAGCTGTGGATCTGCTGAAGCTCTCTGGATGGAGAAAAAAAAAAAAGTCTTTTGGCCTACTCTGTGGGGCATGCCTTTTCCATTATACAGGTCACAGAGTAGTAGTTAAGCTACCTAGGCATGACCTCTTTCCAGTGACAGAATCACTGACCGAGGTCATAGAAATGCCATCAGGGGATCCATTAAGTGCATAAAGTAATTCCCAACATTCCCATAGAAGACTTTTTTTTCTTTTTTCGTAACTGAATGTTTGCTGTAGATGTACTCCAGCAATGAGGGACTTCCAGGATAAGCTCTAAAATTAACTCACAGGTTAGACGGAGAGCTAAGGAAAGATATGTGCTTAGTTGAAGCTCCAAAAGTAGAAGGAGGTCTCTTAAACAACAAGATGTTTTCATTGATCAGGGACCACAGGAGGTTTCTTGTTCCCTTCCATTTTGAAGAATCTTGATAGAAAAGACATCATCCCGATGATCTTGTGGAAAAAAACCCCAAACCCCCCAAAAAACAAAACAAAAAAACCCCTCAGCAATAAGAACTTACTTGGAAGGAATTTTTCTCCTCCACCTCTAATAAAAAAGCCATACATATATGCACAATTAATGTTCTGACTCTTGGGATCAGCCAGTCATCTGTTTTTAGGCTGTGCTGGAATGGTAAGAACAAGAGCTGTGGTGCATAGGCGCATAGAGTACATTTATATGGTGGTGTCACTTCTGAGCTCCTCTCTGGGGACTGACCTTGCAAAGCAAGCAGCATTTTCCCTGAAACAGTATGGAAGCATTACCAAATTAATATGGAAATGTAGGTTAAAAATGTTCTCTGTCACTGTGAATGTACAGGAATTACTTAGCTGCTCACAAGGGACTTGCGAATGAGTTTCAGGGCAATTGAACACTGAATTTTCTAGTGTATCACAATTACAGAAACAAATGTACTGTGAGTGGGAGAGCTTTTGAAATGTTATTAATTACTTCATCAAAGGTTTAATACTGCTATTTGTGAGGATCATGGCTTACCTCCCCCTTTTTCAGCAACTATCATTACATTTTCTTTATCCTTTCAGTAAATGTATTTAGGTGTTTATTATACTTCCAAGCTTGACGTTTTAAAATATGTTCTGGGGGTCAGGAGGGAAGTGAGAGGAGGGAGGTGAATACAGAATGAGAAAGATACTGCACTGAAAGTGGACTCCAGTGAAAGAAATTTTACTGAACTGGAAACCTGACATTTCAATCCCCAGATCTTCCATTACCACCTACAAATACATTTGTGTCCTTCACAACCACTTCTGCTTAATCAAGATCTCTCATCCTACACTAAAAAAAAAAGATTATTATACACTCATGATATAAGTAAGATAACTGAGCATTTGCTAATAGCACGCTGTTGAAACTAGGAAGAAATCCTTCAGTTTTGACCACTGAACCACTAGTTTGTTTTGCAGTGGTTTAAGTGCACACAACCAGTTAGCTCAGCTCCGTTCAAGAGTGGGGCAGGTAACTTCCGAAAACATGTTAACTGGGTTGCTTATGGTCATGCAAATATTCACTGACAGAGGTCCTGGACTTTATTAGATTTGTTAGATTGGAGTGTTGTTTGAAAGAACTGGCCTGGAGTAAAATACCAAGGACTGCTGAGTTATCTGAAGGAATACCGAAAGCATTCGTGCCTGCATCTGATATCTCAGTTCCTCTAAGCAACTAGAATCTCAAGTGCTTCTACTCACACTGGGAGCAAACACATTTCCACTCTAATTTGGCAGCTTTGCAGAGCATCTTGCATTATTCTGTAGACATCCCTAGAAAGCTCTTTTCTTTAATTAGAAAAAGAAAGAGCATTTCAGGACTACTGAACAAGTTTAGCTTCTATCCACTTGCAGTAAAGAAGGTATTACAGAATGCTGTTTTATGGTTTAAACTTGGATCAATTGTCATGCAATTCTTTCATGCAATTTTACAGGTTTTGAATAGGTTTCTAACACTATTTACTTTCCTTAATTCTCCCTCCTCTCAGTTAGCTGCTGATGAATCACGATTGTCCTAACTTCAGCTTTCAAAGGCTGAGGTACATTTCAGGTGGGAGTTACGGTAATTAAATGGTTGAAGCTAGAAAAGAACTAGAATACAGCTGAATCAAAATGCTGCATATGGTATAAAACTTCACAAGCTTTGTGCAATGTGAATTCAAAACATAGTTCCAGGTGTAAATTTAGTAAACAGACTCTAGCAACAGAAGGGGCCAAGCCAACCTACCCAGCTGAGGTTATTTCCCCTTTTTTTGCAGTAAAGGTTCTGAGGAAAAGCATATCTCCTCTCTCCCATTCTGGAACCTGCTGCTCTATTAGTCTCCAATAGCAGAGGGAAATCGCTTTAAAAGTACAAATATATTAGCATTTCCTGCAATACTATAAAAAGCCACCCCCTTTTATTTTACCCGTTTTCTGGATAATAATTGAGAGTGGGAGCAGGGACAGAGGGAAAGTAAAGCACAAGGTGCATGTGACTATCAGAAATCTGGGGGCAGCAATGCTCAGGCTGAGAGCATAGCTTGGTTGCAACAACCATTAAATTGCTGATATCTCACCTGTGTTATGCATACTTGAAAGGGACCTGGCTTGTGCCAGTGGCAGTAACTGCCTGTAGGGTTTTCACCTACTTGCAAGCAGTTTGTTTGGTAGTGGTTACCTTGCAGCCATCAGATGGCAGTAGCTTTCAGTTGTCACTCCTGGCCTAGTTTGTATTCCACACACTGGGCAAAAAGAGAGGTTAAAGACCTCGTAGCCCTTCAGCTCCTGACATGAATCCAATTTTGCAATAAAACCAAGAATATAGCATAAAAGATAAGCCGGTGGTATTTAAGTTGTAAGGTGTGAACCTGAGGTCTCCTCTAGAGGCTCGTTTCAAGGCGTGAATTCTAAGCAGCCTGTTTCGTTGTATAACTATGTCATCATCAGCTGAGTTTTGGTATTTTGTTTTCCAGAACTACTAGTGCAATAATAATGAGCCCAATAGTAATCTTTGCAAAATCCCTTCTCGTTGCCTACTATATTGAAGTAGAATGAAAACAAATTGGCAGCAGGCATCTAGAAAATTAGATATTAACTTCCAAAAGTGCATGCTAGTTTGCCCTGTAATAGCTGTGAAGCAAGAACATTATGTTTCAGCAGTGAACCTTTTTGTGGAATCAAAATATTCCCTCACTATAGCCTGGTTCACATCTGCTGTGTGCTTTAATGTTGTTAACAATACTTGTGATTGCAGTAATAGAAATGTAGTCAGGGAAGAAAAAGGGAAAAGCCCTCCTATTTGTATTCAAAACTCTGACTAACTCTAACAATGCAGTTAATCCTACTGCAATTACTGGGGAAAAAAAGGAAGGAACAAATCTGAGAAAAGAAAATTAATGTGGAAGAAAACCCTCCTCTGCATTTAATTAATGTTAAGAATGTGAAATAAACCCACATAAGCAGAGAAGTGCATGATTGTGACAGAAAATTTAGATCAAAATCAGTATCTTGATGAAGACTGTTATTACAGAAATAATGTAGTTGACCATAGAGAAAGCCAAATGGAAAAATTGTTCCCTTTGACTATAGGGAGATTTAGGGCAAATCTGACAGATGAGACTGTTTTAGAGTGATCATAATTTGCAGGACTAGAGGTAGCATTACTGATAGGAAAGTTGCTTAATATTATGGTTGCTCCTCTACCCCTTGTCTGAGAGTTCACATATTTCAATAGGCAATGGTAATAGGGCGGAGGAGCTCTGGCCCCTGTTGAGTCCCTTTGCTTCCTCCTTCCCAATAAATCTACACCTGCTAGAATAGCAGAAATCATCTACTTACAAGAAATTAAAGTGAAGCTATTCCTAGTTTTCCTAGTTTTCCTAATTTCCCTAGTTTGAGTAAAGAGGCACCTTTCCGTTTTGTCTTGTGTTTTGTATTTTCCTGTGCATTTTTTCTTGAGCTTTTTAATAGACTTCTTATTTCCTTTCCTTCTGTAACCACTCCCTGACTTTAAGTTTTATTGGCCATTTTCTGCCTTTGATGTCTACAGCTTGAGCTTCTCAGGAATTTTGACATGAACTAACTTTCTTTCTGGGATTTGTTCCTTCCCATAACTCTTGTCATCACATGAATGTCCTTTCTTCTTAATTTCTATAGTTTCCTATTGCTCATGATGTCTATTTTCAATCTGCTAGTAATGCCACCAGTCTTTTTCAGTGAGATTCATCCCCCCTAAGCTATTTCCACACATAGGCATCTGCACCTGAATCCATTTGGAGTCTATTCATAGGAATAGACCTGTCTATTATGACTCACCTGGCCTGTTTTAGACTTCTCCATTCGGATGAGCTGAGTTCTGAAAATGCCCATGTATCCTACTGAAAAGAACAGGGAGGTGAACAAATAGGTCAGATGAAGTTGTTGACATTGTAGCTGTGTAAAATAACGCGAGATGGATGCTTCTCACGTTTCTTCAGAAAGTAGGATAGAGCAGTTATGGCAATAATTTATTCAAGACTTTGCATAACTGAATCTTAAGTCAATTTGTGAGAACAGTTGAAGAACCAAATAAACTTAAGACAGTGCATATTTTTTATCACAAACATAAATGTATTAGTTTCAGACTATTAAATAGTGTTAAAAATAGTTCAGAAACATCTATTTTTCTGATATGATGTTTTTTCCCTTCTGTTCATAGTATACTTTGGGAAAGTGCACATAGTATACTAATGGGAAGCTCTTGGTATAGCCTTAAAACAAGACAAAATAATCTGAACAGATGTAGGTACTTAATCAATATATATTATGAACCTATCTCCAGTCCTATGTAGTAGGATGCTCAAATTATGAACTGTCTAAAATCTATGTTAAGGTGATCCTTTTGATATAAATAGGCATTTTCCAACACACCTATTTAAAAGCTGTGATTGTTAAATTATCTATTTTATGATAAAACAATTTTAAGCTATTTTCCTAAATCAGATACGTCACACTGCTGGGTTGTGTCATTGCTCACTATACTTTAGGATATATGACACCAGATTTTACGTGACAGCGTAATATGTTTTACAATTTGTCGAGTTGCCTGGAGTGTAACAGAGTTTCCTTCGCAGCTGTATTGTTCATTTGTGTATCAGCTAGCTCTAAGAACAATAAGCAGAGCTGTTAATACATCATAAATATATCTTCCTGCCTCTTGCAATGAACCACCGAAATGTCACTGCTGGCTTTTCAGCCCTATTCACTAATGAGGCCTATGCTGAGGTTTTTCTATTTTACCATAATTCACCTCAGGCACAAGATCATTGTGGTCTCCATTTGGCTCAACTATGCTATTACTCTTTTTATTTCTGTCAGGTGTTTGCACCTCACTGTTGCATCTAATCAGGGCCTTGACTTGAGGTCTCCACATAATTCATCCTTTTCTTATATAACAATTACTTTCTTTTATGGGTCATTCTTACCCCTTTCTCTGCACCAGTGATGCCATATCCAATTGTATCCTCATTCATTTTTCCATCCTACATTTGCACTTTCTCCCAAGGTAATCACTTCACATGGGATTCTTTTCCTGATGTGGCCTGCTGGTCCCTCTTCCTTCTCAGTACAAACTTTTGCCAAGTTGGCTACAAAATCCAGTCAATTAAAAATTGCTGTATAGAAGTACAGCTAAGGATATGTCATAGATTTATAACATGAAACAAAACTAATGAAGTTGGAAAGTATGCTGTGTATATTCTACCTCTTTGTTCCCCTTCTTAGTTTCTTTATCATTCTATAAGTGTAAATATTCATACAACTTGCATGTTACTAAAATACTGAAGAATGGCAGAGAGGTAGAGGTACATTCCATAAAAATTAATACTGATCACGGTACAATGTTAGGATAGCAGCATATGCACGAATCAGATGTCCTTGACAAGTTTCATCCTCTTATCTTGAGTGCTTGCATGAACTATATTATGGTTGCATTTGCCAGCTATACCTCATAATTTATAGCATAGTTATCTTCATAACATCGATTTAATATAAATACATGATATTGTTCTCATTTAACAGATGAAAAACTAAAGAATAGACAAACTACAATCTAAAAAAGATTGTCAACATTTAAAGCAGAAAACAAATGGAACTAAAGCATATGGGTTACAAATAAAAATCTCCTCAAACTCACATTCAACAAACCCTAACTCACTATGCACCTCATTATGTCTGACTGCATATTGGAATCCTTAGTCAAAAAAACTCATAAGAAGGGGCATTTCTAGATTTAGTTCTCAGGATTTAACGCACAGGATCTGATTCAAGATAACAGTTACCCAACAGCCACTAAGTAATAGGGGACACAGAATATTCAAATTTCATATCCTTGCAAGTGTGAAAAAACTTACTATAACAGTAAGTTATAGTTAGGCAGTTACAGTTACGCATGAACATACAAAATCAATCTCAATACACCCGTGCAATATTTATATTTAAAGAATAAAATTACATGAAATCAAGAAAGCTAGTTAAAAGGAATAGCTAAAAGGGTAATATTCTTATATTCTTACACCATCCTGGAAGCTCAGAGAATATGTACTACATTACAAAACACTTGCAAAAGGGTAGTGTTCTTCCACTTCCCTAAATTAATGATTGAACAACAGAGGACAGGGGATTATTAGAAAAAAAAAAATCTTCCCTCAGAAGTGGAATGGAAATTTTTCCCAAAAAGAAAGAACTTCTTCAAACACCTTTGGACTAAGAAGTCTGCTAAAGGTGAGGATCATTGGTGATGAGGGTGTAATAGGACTGTAGTAAACAAAGAATCTAGCAAACAGGCCTAAAGATGAAATATTAAACGATTTTTTTCTTTAATGTTCATTATAGGGAGATTAAGGAGGTACCTATCATCTTGCTGGTGTTCTTTATAGGTAAAACCTGAGGACTATCTCAGTGTGAACTGGCAATAGAAGAGATCGATACCTAATAATTTGAAATCAAAATAATGGGAAGTGGCAAATAGGTAGTCAGTTCTTAAAAGGGGATTCTTTGTGCTCCAACAAATCAATACATCTCACTTGCATATCAGAAATTGCTAGAAATTATAGTAAAAAATAATTAGTAGACAAAAAGGTAAAGATTATACATTGGGCAAGAATCAGAAGAGCTTTTGCAAAAGAAAACCATACTTTGCAAACCTACAGCAATTCTCTGAAGGAGCCAAGGAACATTTGGCTAATGTTGATGAATCTTCAGATTTTCAAAAAGACACCAGCAACATTAATGAAACTGAATTTTCATGGGGTAAAAGGGTAAACCTACTACCAGATTACTTGATGAAAGACAGGACTCAAAGGGTAGGGTGAATAATCATTTTTCACAGTAAGGAAATATCAAGAGTTCCAAGGATCTGTTCTGGAATAAAGGCTGGGATTCATAATGGAAAAGCTGGTGGGCTGTGAGGTGACTTTTTGTCTAATGATACAGAATTAATCGTGATAGTAAAAATATAATCTGGATGTGGGGAGCAACAGAAGAGTCTTATGATACTGAGCTATGAAATGACAGATGAAATTAATGTCAATAAATGGAAAGTCATGCACTGAGAAGAAATAACCTTCACTGTTCGTAGACAGTGATGGGCTCTACATTAGCTATTACCTCTCTGGAAAGCGATCTTAAAGACTGAAAACATCAGTGAAATGTTCAGTTATTATGTCTTCTGCAAAAAAATGACAATTAAAGTCGGAACTATAAGGAAAAGAATGAGGAATTAAAAATTTCAGATAGATGTATGAATCCACTGTACACTCATCTCTGAACAATGAATTTGGTTCTGGCGAATCTATTTCTAAAAGGCTATAACAGGACTAGAGAAAGTATAGGCAAGGTTGGTAAAGTTGAACTGTGCTATGGAACAATTTGCATAGAAGTGGAGATTAAGTAGCTAGCACTCTTTAACCTGGAAAAGAGATGATTGGGGGAAAATGAAGAAGCTCATAACATCAGAAAAAGTTTGGAAAACATGAATAAAGAAGAAATATTTGGTGTTTCTCCTAGGATAAGAATTAGGAAGGTGATCACTGCATTTATGAGGTACCAGGCTTAAAACAAAAGATACTGTATTTTCGTAAAACAAAACAGAAAAAGATGCAGGGCATAGTTCATCTGCATTTATTAAATACAAATTTGTTGCTGCAACTCCTGGCTCAGGAAGTCCCAAGGGTGCTGAACTGTGAAAGCTGGGGGGGTATATCAGAAAAAGGATCATTTTACTTGATCTGTTTCCTGTATTCTTTCTTTAATGATCTATTAGGCTACATTTACTCGAGGAAACTAAATAGAGCCAGGGCAGAGACCCAAGCCCAGAGAATTTAGCTGTACAGACACAAGCTGTGCTGTGCCACTTGTCTACAGGGCCAAAAAGCAAACCTCAGTCTGTTTTATTCACTGACATAGATATAGCCTTAGTGGCCACTGTCAGAGTAGCGCGCTAGGTAGGTCTTTGTTTCCAGTATGGCAATTATGAAGTTCTAACATTGGCATTTCTTTTTTTTTTGCTCTGTACTATTTTTTTTAATGTCTTGGAGGCAATTAAATTCATTACTTCTTTTCAACTGCATCTTTTATAAATGCTTTGTTCGAAGTATAAGATTGCTTCTCCTGCAGATTTTTGTTTTAGCTGTAAAAGACGTGCCTAGCAAATTCTCTGCCTGCTTATTTTCCTACAGTATGGTTAGACAAGTCAATTATGTATGTATGGGGGATGCATTCTGGTGCAAAGGAAGTGAGATTTGTTCGGCTAAAGATGATGCCTTGTTTGATTCAAATCCAGACTACCATAACTTGAACTCATGTCAGCCCAGGAACAAACCTAACTGCAGATCTCTCACGTGGATATTGTTCCATTTCCGACGAAGCATTAGGGTAGCTTTAAAAATAGAAAGAAAACAAATGTTTGTTCCCGTGCCATTGTTACAATAAAACAAGAGCTTCCAATATGTGAAGGAATTGTGGAAAGCTATTGCATTTGTTGTTTTACATGCTCAGTACAGGCAAAATGTGTTTTTCTGGAGAAGCTACGCTTATTCGTACGGCACTAATTTACACTTGTTGCACCAGCTCTAATAATTTCTCGTGGGCCACTGTGTGCATCTATTATTTCACTTCTAATCAATCCAATTGTAAATCCTGCTGTTTAACAGGGTTCCAGGGACCTGCTCACAAGCCATCATGATTTCAGACCACATTTTAAGAACCAGTGCTGTATTGGACAACTTAACTTTATAATTTGTACTGAAACCTTTACTAGATGTTAATCCTAGGAGCACTCTGCTGAGTTAAACCACCATTCAAGAATCTCAAAATTTAAGCTGATCACAGAACTGTGTTTGTCATATGCAGAGGCAGCAGACCACTTGGAGAGGGTCTCTAGACAGTAGATCACTTCTTAAAGCTTAGTTTAGCTGCATAGCTTAAGAGCTTATGTGCTTGCAGATATACAACATAACTGGACTCATGTGCTGCTCTGTGGATGATAGTTGCTCAGGTCTCTCAAGCCTTCCTATGCTTGTTATTGCCCCTGTAAGAGGTACGTTTTATCACAAATCCGTTTCTCTGATAGTGGTGTCGATTGTGACATTACCATGAAGCACCATAAAATATTTTTTCTTTGTTAATGATATTTTGCTCCATCCATATATGTGTATGTGAATAAAAGGTCTGCACAGCCTGATATATATACATACATACATACATACATATATATATATATATATATATATATATATGTAAACATGGATTACTTATCTCTTTAACTGAAATCAGTGGCTTTCATAGATGCTTAATAGTTCTGAGAAACCAGACAAGAAAAAAGTTTTCACCTTAAACTAAGTATGTGCTTATTTGAAGTACATTCCTTTTGTGAAAAAAAAAAGACTACTGTAAAGATGTTGTTGATGCTAATGATTTTATTAGGAAATGTTTTTACATTTTTAGAGAACAATGGTGAAAATGCAGCATCGATAAGAAATGAAACAAGTATAAGAAGTGAGTGAATAAAATTACAAATATTTAGATGACTGCATAACAACGTATGACTGAACGTCTCCTGAAAGCAGTCATCTGGGTACATACTGAACAGTACAAGAACATTCCCTTTGAGACATTATTTAAGAGGCTTTCACTATAACATAAATAACATGGCACAGAGTGTTTGGATATGCCTTTAACGAAGAGGAGATAAGCTGAGATAAGAAAGAAATTGGAAGAATTTTGTCTAAGGACAAGACGTATTATTCTCAGACCTTAATGTTATACATGTGATTAGGGCTACATTGTTAGAATAGCATGAAGTTTGTTGGTAAGACTACATTGCAATATTACTATTATATAAATTGCAGCCATTGCTCCAGGTAAATCTAGGACGTTGACCTGGATATATAAGGTGTTTCTAATTCATTGATCTAATTATTATTTCTGATAAAGTAAATTCATTTATAGCTAAATAAAGCATCCACTTCCACGCTTACAGAGATTTATCTTTTAGGCAGCAAACCAAGTGTTACTCTGACGCACGAGAGCTTGGTTTTGACACACAAGTGGGCATTTTCCTGAGACTTGCTTTAGCCCCAGGGGAACAGGGCTCAGCCCAGGTTGCGTGCCTTCTTGAAGCAGAATGGAAGTGAAATGTTCTGTATGTGTTCATTGGTCAAATAGTCTAAGAAATACCTTTTTTTCTGTCATTCTTTTGATTTAGGGATTTATTGTGAATACTCTGTATCTGAGCTATCTTGCTTGGCCAGCTCAGGCTTATAAATCACATAATACCACTTCTGATCTAATGTGGTATGAGGTGTTTTCAGAGCAGAGAACTGTAGTCACTTAACTATTCTCTTTCCATGAACTTATGGAAACTGGGTTGTTTCCAGTGATCTAGAGGTAGCCTCAGAATTGCCATAAGCCTGGCTGAAGAAAGTTGAAAAGAAAATCAGGTATTTACTAACCAAAAGAGAGTCTGCACAGCTGTGTAACTGTAAAGAGCTACTGAGTGATCCTAGTGTGTACAGTACACAACGTTCGGCAAGTACTGTCTAGCTCCCCTCTGCTTATCTTACTGAAAAGCGGAGAAACTATATCCATGACATGTTCCTTCAGAAAAGCCTTAAGGGCATGTCTACACCAAACTCTCTCTGAAACCAGAAATGGTGCAGGCTACTTGGACCAACTGGAGACAGTCCAGAGGGGAGCGGCAATAATGACCAGAAGTCTAAAAGACTCTGGCCTATAAGGAAAAGTTGAAGCACCTAGTGATTTTTCACCTGGGAAACATGATGGGAGATAGTCATATTCCAAAAAACTGCTGTAGAAAACTAAGAAATAAACTCGCATTAAACACATTAAATAGTTCCAGGTCTACCGTGCCTAGGATAGGAAATAATAGGCTTAAACTGAAGTAAAGTTTAGGACATTGGAAACAGTTAGAGGCTTGGATAGATTGCTCAGGGAAATTATGGTATATCCATTGCTAGAGATTTTTAAGAAGAGGTTGGAAAAATATCTGTTAGGAATCATTTGGGCAGAGATGATCTTGCCTTTAGGTAGAGAGATGAGGTAGATGACCTCTTGAGGTCCTTCTGGTCTCATTTTCCATGATTTTTAGCTTTCTGCCCAGACTGATGAGCTTGGGTGCAAGACCTTGCTATCATGGCCATGCTGTTTTTGGAGGTTAACAGGTTCCCTTTGCTGGGGGTTAATGAACCCACTTAGTCATATCTTGGGGGTCTCTGTAACCGGATTGCAATGTGGACTTCAGATCTGCTGTATAGCATTAAATAACCACCTTAGCCATTTAAAAAATATGCCCTGAAAGGCAAGATGGGTGCAGCATCTCTTGAGAACACCTTTGTGCTCAGGGGTCAGCTAGGGAGACTGATCTGTTAACCACTGTCAAACACCATCTGTAAAGGAGTCACACAAAGTGACGCTTCTCCATCCCAGGCATCACACATTCTTTCCACAGTCTGGTGCATGTGACTGCTTGGTTAAGCTTGTGACAGCCAGCATTACAAGTAGGTGCAAGCAGCTGCAATAGGCTGTCCTCAGAATCTCTTTTTATCTCCTTCTCTTAGGATTTGCACTTCAGGAATTATACACCTATGTGTTGAGTGCTGGTGACATGGCTCTGTGCTTGCGGACTACAATCTGCTGTTCTCTGGTATAGGGGTCGGGTTTCCAACCTCTCCAATTTTTCTTTGATAAGCAGCTAGCATTGCTATGCTATTTTTGGCATCCTTTATAATAGTACAGGGAATTCCTAGGGAACACTGCAAATCCTGTAATAATATTACCTAGTCTCAATTGAAGTGTTTGAGAGGGTCCAATGTGCTGTTTTGCTGGGGAGAGAAAATTGGGTCAGAAACATATTAAATCTAGTAGGTATATAGTTGTTCTTCGTTTGGCATGGCTGCAGAAAGCAGTTGATCTCTGCTACAGAGAAGACAGCTGAAACACAGGCTACATGCACAGCTAGTGTGCAAGCAAAGCAGTGGGCCCAGGGGCTGCCTGAGGTCCTCAAAATGTAGTGACGGGGCTGAGGGGCTCCAGCTCTCTCAAATTCCAGCTGCTAAAATATCCTTTTGCTTCATACTGCACACCAGCTGCAGCTAGTGATAACGATCCGTGAGCTATAATGACTGAAAACTACTAGACCACAAATGTCCAACTGTCTCTTCAAAGGAGATATGTGTGAGCAGTTCAGCGATGGTTCCTAGGCCCAGGGTGGGCAGAGCAGCCGGTAGTGAAGACTTCCTGGCACAAGGACAGTCAGATAATCCAAATCCCCAACTGTTATAAGGAAGAAGTCGATGAAGCCTTCTACAACAAAGATCACAGTTTTCTTATGATCCAGCCACAGAGCTAGTGGTGCCCAACCGTGCTCTGCAGTGCATTGAATTGGACAAAATTTAGGAGAAATATCATTGATTTAAGTTATTATGGCAATCTGTCTAACTTATCCCAAGAGTTATTGTGGGCAGGAGAGAAACTAAGCATGGAGATTTCAAAGCAGTACCTGTTGGCCTAGAGCACTGTTCCTTGCAAGAGAGATAATAAAGATTAATGCTGGTACTCACCTGATAGGACAAGGAGCTTTGAGTCATGAGGTGTCTTATATCTCACAGAAAAAACCAAGAAGACCTAAGGATGAGTGACAATCTGTTAAACCTTTCAACAGTGACCTAAGGATGTTCTAGTGAAACCACTCTCAGACATTACCGCAAACTTCATGAGACAAAGCTCTTGTCTTCTGTCTCTAGATCATTTAAGGCTACTGAACTGCAGTTTGTATAAGGAACTTTGTTCAGTTAAAGGGACTGAAAGTGACATATGAGCATATTCTCATTGAAAGTGTATTAACCGGAATGTAGGATTTTAAGATCATATGCTTGTATTAATTCTGAAGTTATTTTTGTGTTCAAAAACAGCTTGCTAAATAATACTGACAAATGTCAATTTAGGTTTTCGTGGCATAGCATATGTTACTTTTTTGTGTAATTAACAGAATTTCCAGTGTTTTTTACAGATCCTTGTATACATGCATGCATGGACACACATGGAAGCTTGGACACATTTCTGTGCAAAAGAGTTGAAAAAAAAAAGAAGGAAAAATAGACTAAGGTCAAATGTAAATATACCCCAAAAGGTTCCTACAGAAGTTTTTATGTTGTCACAGTATGGTTAAAAGAACAGTTTTTTATATAATAAAAAAGTAGTACTATTAATCTGAGACTATATAGTAGTTTTAACCTCGGAACACTCTTCACAGAATCACAGAATGGTTGAGGTTGGAAGGGACCTCTGGAGATCATCTAGTTCAACCCCCTTGCTCAAGCAGAGTCCTCCAGAGCATATTTCCCAGGATCGCATCCAGGCGGGTATTTCTTCAAAGATAAATAAAATTATGACCATAATGCAAATGGTTCTCAGCTCACAGGGCTAAGGATGAAAGGATGAGTAAGTTGCACTCTTCTCAGAGTAGGAGATGGACACAGTTCTGCTTTTTCTTTGCTTCTTTGCTTATAGTCTAAAACAGAAGCCTTAAATTTTTCACCCTCCTCCCCTGGGCTGACTGATACTTTCCATATTTCCGCAAGGGGCCTGTTGTTGCATGGCCCCAAAGTCAGCAAGTCTGTTTACAGGTACACGGGGGAGGACTTCAAACTGCTCCTACTCCTTGGCCAGGCAAGTCAGAAACCTGTTCTAGTGGCCTTGTCAAAGTTGGTAGATGAATTAAATACCATTTAAACTCATATTTTGTTTCTGCCTTTAGTTACTAAGCCAAATTGCCCCAAAAAGTTAGCACATTTTAGTGGTTACATTTCTGGCTGCTGTTTTTTGAGGCTACTTTGTCGACCTATCTCAATGATAATAAGAAGGATTGATAGTAATCTCTTGTTGGTATCAACCAGATAGCCAGTCTGTATATCAAAGCTCGTTAGTAAATGGTTGCAGTGATCTCTAGAGGAGCTCTGTAAATTGGATTCTGGCTTTTACTGAGTAATGTGTTGTCACAATGAAATGCCCTCTCCAAGCAAATTTTTTTTCTTTGAAGTTTTAATAAGACATTTATACTCTCTTTTATTAACAACTCTTATCTTCATAGAATAACTTCTATTTTATACCACTTGCAAAATTGATAATCTTTTGATCTCTTATGAAGTAGAGCATTAAAAAAGACATGATATCTTTATCCTTAATCTTCTAAAGCTCAGTTACTTTGTCAGAGGATCACATGTCATGTCCACTTCCCCTTTATTTCACTGCACGAGCTTGACTACAAGACAAAAAGGCTGACTGGCCTTGTATCTTTACAGTTACGTTGCTGCTAGGTACATTCAATAAACTCCAGGCTCTCTTGTTCTGCCTCATATTTAGGCAATGCTGTGGTCATAGCAGACAACGCTTGCACAGAATGTCAACAAGCTCTGAGTCCATCTGAACAGGTTTCTCCCTGGTCAAACTTTAATTTAAGAGAAAACAAAAGCTTAGGCTAAATTTCCACTTGGTATAAATTGATGTAATTCTGTTGAAATTAGTTTACACCAGCTGAGAACGTAGTCCCATGTGTGTTGACTGTAAGCTAGCCTCAGTCTCTTTATCAGGCTAGGTGTAGTTAAAATGGTTGCATCTATTCTGACCCGAACAGCTGAAATTGTCACTTTCAGCTATAGATGTTTTTTTCAAAATAGAGTATGAGGCAATGTCTCTCCCAGAAGTCCCAGCTCACATCTTAGGGATGCTGCTGCAAGACTGCAACTTGTTCAACCCTTTTCAGCAACTGGTCTAATCTTTGAGATGATTGTAGTATGATTTGGGAAGCTCCACTTTTACTGCTTGAAAATGAGTTGGACAAACTTGCTGTAACCTTTTCATTTGAATACCCTGCTACTCAGTTTGAACGTACTCTAACTGCAAACCGGTTTCTGTAACATAATTAAGAAGCACATTTTAACAGGAAGTCCAAACCCTGGCTGATTCCAAGGGTGGCTGCCTATAGTCCCAGGATCTGAATACTGGAAAATATAAAAAAATATTTAAAAATTGAAAAATTTGAGAGTCTGATATGAAAGGAGACAATTAGTAAGAAACAGGTTTAAAAATGAGAAACGACTTCTCTTTCTTTTCCTTGTACTGTCAGTTTTATCAGTCAAGGCATAATATCATTGCTGTAAGCTCCATGCACCAACTGAAAGTGACCAAGTGAAGTTGGAATAGAGAGAGAGTAGTTCAAATAGAACTACTTGATTGTAGTAGTAATCGGAGGACTCCCTGGATACTCCCTGTGGCATTAACCCCTGATACTACTTACTAATGTTATTAACTCTCACTGGTTGGTGATTAGGATCCGCATTTTTCCAGCACTCTTGAACGTCATAATTTACTCACACAAAACCCAAAGTGAGTAACATACAGGCCAGGTTTACTGCTACTTTATAGTCAAATGCCATTGCCCTTTCTGGCAGGACACAGTATTCTTCCAAAGTGAATCTCTTCTGGCAGGAGCACCTGGGTGGAGAGCAAGACAGAGGAAAGTTAGCAATGTGGTTAAGGGGTGGCCTTCCTAGTTTCACTGAAGCTCTCATTAGGCTCCAGGCTGTACAGAAAAGCTTGCAGTGGGTGTCCATACCTCAAAGGCTAGAGTATCTCTGAATTTTCAGTTATGAATTGGTTATTGTTACCTTCAGATAATCAATCTACAATCCCTTCTGGACAATTAAGAAATGAAGGTTTTTGCCACATATGCTACTGGTACTTGCCATATTATGAATCACTTTAAATATAATTTCTCTCTGATTTAAAAAGATTTTCAGCAGAAGAGCAGGCCCTAGATCTTACTTCTTGATCTATTATTTTGCTACCAAAATATTATAATGATTTCCTGACATGTAGCATACAGGTATCATCTCAGAGAGAAATTAAATGAAAAAAAATTGAATTCTCTAATACATCTACATTGATGAGGAACACCAATAACTAATTTTATAGTTTCATAGTCATCTTGCACATCTCATGGAGGCAGCCAGTAAAAGGTGATAAGCAGATACCCAGGGTTCTTCATACAAAATGAGATTTAGGCTCCTGACAATTTGTCTGTGCGAGTCTATGAATGACTTGGGAAAGGGATTGTTCCTTGGCTGTACATTTATGGCTGCTCTTTATTATTGAGAAAAAAATACAAGTTTGGGCTGTAAAAAAGAGGCAAAATATTGTATTTTTAAAGACTGGTGATGTTACATTAAATTATGGGTTCATTTGTATTTGAAGTAGTAAAATATAAGAGACCAAAATTAAAATTTTTATTTAAAAAATGTAGGAAAGGAAACATTAGCTCTCTGTTCCCTCATATTGTACACAACCTGTTATATCATTGATTATTTTGTGGGAGCACTAGGTTTAGCATAGGATAGTAAATTGCAGTTTGCTAGCAATCTACCCATTCGCTTTTATAATGCAACATCTTTCCGAGCTGCTCTACTCCACTGGGCACCCTTGCTTTGGTTTATTTGTCTGTTGGGTAGCTCATGGACTCCTGCCAGTTCACTAGCTTCCCTGGAAACATTTGTATAGGCCTTTTGTTGTTTATAACCCCTTTAGCTTGGTACTGTTTGGAAACTCAGCATGAATTGACCTCCTCTTCTAAATCAGCTAAACAAGCAGGAACAACTTTGACACTTCCCTTGAGAAAAAACAACTAGATACTGTGTTGTTATGTAATATGTATTAATTATATGCATGAACTCAAACTCTGATATTTCTGTTCGGTATTACCTTAAAGTGCGTATGGTCCCACTGAACACGTTAGAAACTTGCTGGTGCATGGTGCATTCAGCACAAACAGTGGTATAAAAGCTGGGTCATATTAATATCTGCCAAAAGTTACACAAGCAAAACTGAATGATTTTGTTGGGAAAACTTCAAAAGCCTGTCATTCTACTTGCCTTATGGTTTAATAGTCACGTATATAGGAAAACTAATTTAAATTTTCAGTGAACATGTTGGTATTTCTCAAAAGAGTAAGATGCAGAGAAACCTGGGCTGATAGAGACCATGCCAGCCCAGAAAATGGATCCACTGGGCTTGAACTAGTAAATTGCCCTTAGAGGAGGCTAACATGTGCTAACTTAGGTGCTTCTGAACTGTACTGTATTGCACTGCAGAGTGTCGGAAGTAGGTTATGTTAAATCTTATATAAAGGTTGTAAATTGTATCCTTCCCAAGATAATTTGCAGTCTATAATAATAATAAATGCAGTAGAAAACACTTAAGTTTCCTGTCATAATAACATGCAAGTCCTCTGAGAGATTTTTGAACTCCAGGACGTCCGTTCTATCCAAATGATCCTTTATTCTTCTGTCTCCTTTTCTTTTAGCTGCAAATCACTGTCCCTGCCTTTCCTCATACTGTGTATTGGCCACAACATTCATCTTGCCTCTTGCTGTCACAGTTCTTGCTATTAACATCACTCATTCCCAATTGTTCTTAGTATCAGCAACCTCATTTCTTGCCTTTCTTCTGCTTGGCAACAGACCCTCAGTTTAACCACTGTTGATCTAATATTTCCTTCTGGATTGGCATTTAGCAGAAGTATTCATGTCTTTAGCAGGATCGATTAGCAGCACACCTCAGAGAACAGTGTTACTGCTTAAGGGGAGAACAATTAGTAGCTTATATAAATGGACAACTTCTGAAGTGATTAAAGTGATCTGTAAAACTGTCACACTCAATGAATATTCTTAGAGGCCTTTGTTCCTTTCCAGAAAAACAAAGGCACAAAAACAAGTACTGTAGTTAGCAAAACTGATATTGAAATTCAAGAACTGGGCAGATTTCTTGTGCTGTAGCAACTCTGCGTCGTTTAATTCTTCTCTTTTGGCTGGCTTTTTATTTATAATATTGAAGAGATAGAATGTCCTTTTTATGATGACATGGAGTGGGACAATCCAAAGGAAATCCCCAAGTAAAACAATGATTCACCAGTGATGAGTCAGTTGGTAGCATTTGTCCCCTGAAGTCAGCATTAGCTCAGTACTGGGCAGATGGCAGGGGTACTGAGTTGTGTGGTGAAAAGCCAAGCTATAGTCCCAAATATTTCAAGCCATTAAAGAAGCCAAGTCGATTTTTGTGAGAACACAGATTTTACTATGTTCCTGTCTGGGTCATGTTCTGCCTATTTAAATTTTTTCCAGGATTTCAATTCACCAGGATTTTGACAAGGAATGTTAGGATTGGCCATAAACTATGTTTTTTTGTAAAGGACAAAGCTGTTTGAAGATTTTTAAATGGTAGTTTGATCTAAATTGGATGCAAGCAGACAAAAAGTGTTGTGAAAGTTGGTGGCTGAGCTAAATACCTAGGGTTCTGATTTGGTCTGTTTCTGCTGGCTATAGGAGAGATCCATGGATGAAACAATAGCAATCCAGTATATTAAAGAGGTTCTGAATATAGAGAATAAAACAGCAAAGTATGTCAGTGCCTCTGACAGTAGTTGCATTAAGGGGAAGGAGCATTTGTATGGAGAAAATAGGTCATTGCAGTGTATTTTGGTCAAAAAGCAGGGGTCTCCTCCATGATATTCTTCTTTAGATACTTTCAAATCTCTTCCTTGATGTCAGGAGGGCTACACTATTTGAGAGAACAGGACATGGGGGAGAAACAAAATGATGGTTTGAGAATAATTAACATTTCCCCCTTGCTACCAACAAAAAAACTCTTAGTTTGTAGTTTACAGTCTGTCACATGCCCATTGTTCTACCTCTATAGCTTCTACTGAGTTCAGTAGAAATAAAAGACCTTGTTCCTCCATTAACTTAGAAGATCCAGATTGGTATTCAGCATGGGGCCATCTTGAGGAAGAAAATTTGTTGCTCAGAGGCAAAATAGATGCTGTACTTTTTTCATTCGAAGGGTCACCAATAGTAGGGTTTGGCTGAATTCAGCTATTATTGCTCTAACAAGTAAAATATTATTGTATTTCTAATGTAAAGGTATTATGTCTCTCGTTTGTGTGCCAATTCATCACAGATAATTTTAGCACTGCTTTGAGGGTGCCAAAACCATTTACTAAAATTTGCTATCACCTACTGCCCAAAAGATGAATCAAGTTTTTAGCATGTGGTTCTTTGTGGTGAGAAAGCAGTCATACATAAGAAGTATGAAGAAATTATATGCAGATCAGTGGGCATATAATTAAACAAGATCAATAAGCACTGTCCTCTCTTTTTATTTCCTTAAATTTAGGGGACATTTCGTTCTTCTGAAATTTAGGGGACATTTCCTTTTTCTGACCATGAAAATACTTTGTATGCATATGTACATAGCCAAGAAGAAACTTAAAACTAAACCAGAAGCTTGAAAGCGAATTTGTCAGCTATGCTCCACCCGTGGTTAAAATAGCAAAAGGTGTGCATGATTTCTTGGCCAGATCCTGCGTAACATTTACCACACTACTAAGGCATAGGTCTTTTGAATATCAGGTTACATTTTGTGCTACTGTTACAAGCTCAGACAAAAGTAGCTGGAATAAGAAGGCTAGAGTTAGGAGATAATGGTAAATGTCAGTGCTACCCATTGTGCCAGCTAACTCTAGCTTGAGCCAGTGTTTGTTCCAGCACTGTCAGCTGATCTATACTAATGCCATGTACTAGCAATAGGAACAGTGAGATCTTTTAAGGCAGAGATAGCTGGAATAGGCAATGCGTGTATGCAGATGGATAAACATTCAGACTGGGAAACAATGAGCCATATTTCCAAATCCTTTTGTAGGATCTGTGCTTTCATCTGACAGTTTTAGAGACAGCAAAACTCTTAGCAATCTGAAGAAGAATATCCCTCAGAGGAACAACAAATTACTACCACTCTTGGCAGATTACGCCAAGAATTGAATTTACAGAATAAAATGTTTTTCCATAAGATTGATTATGATGCGTTTCCATGGCGATGACGGTCCAGATTCTGCATCCAAGCACTTTGCTAAATTTTGATCACAGGGTTGCTTCCAAAGATGGTTTGAAGGCCCCACATCATTCCACTGTTCTCATGCTGCTCTAGGCTCCCCTCTCTGGGCAGCATGGATTGGTGCAGCCCTGATTTATTCCAGAGGACTCAAAGTGGAGACAGACGTGAACGTGCGTAGGAGCACTGAAGTCACTTGAAACTACTCACGGGCACTTGACTGGATCTGTAGGAGCTCTAGTGCTGGTGTAGTTATCCTTACGCTAATTGCAATGGCCTCGGGGCCATAAAAGGCTGGCCTAACTTCTCTTGTGTCCGTCAATTTGAACAGATGTTGGACTGAGATCATCACCTCCAACACAGAGGTTTCTACTGCATCATTATCCTGTCTTGTTTGTTCCTCTGTGTGTCTTTTGCATCTGATTATAAATCAACATGTTAACTGTTATGGGACAAAGATTGCGTTTCTTTTGTATGATCATAAGGCATCTAATGTGGAAGCTCTTGTATGGCTTTACATGATAGTGTGAAATATGCTCTTGAATATTTGGAGTCACTTACTTCCTCTTTTTGAGAGTCAGATCAGGTCTGTGTCGTTGCAGTTTCCATTTTTACAGTTTCTTATGAAAGTGCTTTTAGTGCTAGATGTCAGTTAAAAAAAATAAAGAATTTGAGTTGGTTAAAAGTAATATAGGCAAATGGAGAAAAGGAAGCAAAATTCATGGACAGCTTTATGCCTTTCTATTCTATTTTTTTTTCCTTTTGAATTTTTGACATAAAATTATGAAGAAAACCATGAAATGACAATTTTAAGTGACATATGTAAAATTTTTTAATTTAAATATTTAATTTGAAGAGCAGAAAAAGGCTTATAAAAAGGAAACTAGAATCCTGAGTTTGATGCTTATTCAAGTTCAAAGCAAATATCTCCCCGTGCCAATTACTGTTATTTATTATTTATGTATATTGCAGTAGGATTGTCAGCTACTTCGTGCTGTGGTTTGCAGTATACAACTAAGGTCTGATAAGCTCTGCATTCTTGGGAGCTTATGTTCTGAGAGCATGCCTGCACTACAGCCTAAAGGCATGTCTGCAGCTCATGTACTTAAGACAATGTTAAATGGTTTAGCTCAAGCTTAGAGAATAGTAGAAATGACCTACTAGAGACCTTGAGTAAAATAATGTTTAGAGAGCTGCTGTTGGGACGTTACTGTCAGCATCTGACCTATGTAGTTTGATGCAGAAGTAGACAAATTTTCCTTGCAAAGGACTGAGTCGGCTTTCCAAACATCTTTTATATAGATCATAAAATAATATGTATCTTAAAATGAGATTGCCACAGATTATATAAAGTGAAGTCACAGGCTTTATTCAGTTCCTAGCCTGAAAGCCTCCTCCAGCTTTAAAGTTTCTTCCTTGAAGAGTCCCTCCTTGCTAAAAGCTAGACCCAAAGCGTATGTACAGACTACAAGCTGCAATACCAGCACACCCTCAAATGACAGAGGCTAGAAGGGAAACAGAAGCATAGAAGTGATGCAGTGTGAAAAGTCACTGTTTTCAAGTTAGTAACAAAGTCAAGCAATAAATCCAGGTATTTTGAATCTTTCACCTGCAGTCTGTATGTTGTGGGTTTAATGAAATCTAGAAGTGATTTCTCAAGAACGTTTTAGGAATGAAATGTGAGATAAATATCTCAAGGTGTAGCTTTATTTCTTGCATACTGAAAATAAACACAAGTCATCCAGCTACTGAACAGACACAGCAGGACTGGAGAAAGTCTGTAATTAAAGATCAGAAGCCGAAGCTATATCTTGGCCTCCTAAAGATTTGTTGGGTGATCTTGGCAAGTTATTTAGCTTTGCCTACCTGATAATTGCAAATGGGCAGCTCTGTTGGTACAGATGCGTGAATATCTGTAAGAATGCACACAAGTATTTCTGAAATGCATTTTGGTGCCTGTGGAATGCTGCTTTTAACCCTGGAGTCTCAGCATAGTTTCCTGGAGCAGATGCACATCTGCACCTGTTTGCTTTCCTTGTTCGTTCTCATTATTGCTTCAAAGGATTTTGCGCTTCGCAAGTAGCCACCTGCTCACTGTGCAGCCTGTGTCCTCATGTAACTTCTGAGTGCCACAACAACAGGCCACCAGCTGCTGCCACACATATGGCAAGATGGGCTTGGGGTGTGAAGGCATGGTGTCTCCTTACAGGAACATGTGCACTGCCACATGGGAATGGGTTTTTATCATGATAAGGAGCTTAACAGTCATCAATCTTATCAGTGGATTTTGTGATATTATTGTGTTTGCTTTTTTTTGCTCATTTCTGTCTGAGGTAAGCTACCTTCTTCTTATATACTTTTCCTTGGTTCCCAGAAATAGGAATTGTCCAGGATGAGCTCATGCAAACACAAATCCTGAATGAACAGTCTTGACAAATTGATAAGGTTCCTGGCAAGGTGGTGCAGTGTCACCCACGTCTTGCCATATAGCTTCCAGAGAGAAAATTGGGTATCTCCTGTTCCTTATAGCTCTCTCAGCTTTAGAACTTTTAAGTATAGGGGAAATTTATAATCTCCAGGATAGATACGGCCTTTATTTCCTAAGATTAGCAATTTAGCTTTCATCAAAAAATACCATTTTAAAACAAAAAACAGTTCTTTGTTAAACCATGCCAATGTTGATGAAATTTCATTTTGGAAAAAAAATAAAATAAAAGTTTCCTTGAAAAGTCTATGTACCTTTTTCACCTAGAAATGGATTGCTATTTTAAAACTTAACAGATATGAAACTTTACCCATGAAAGAGTCAAAGTTAAGTAAAATGATTTTGATTTATACTTATATCAAATGACCTGTAATGAAGCATTTTCAAGATTTCATTTTGTGAAATAGTTCTAAATGAAGGCTTTTCAGCTCCAAGTATGACTTTTTTTTTTTAAACTACCAATATATCTTTCTAAGGAAATTCATTTTTAAATCAAACTTTACTATGAATTATTTCCCGTTTACTTCATTTTGGATTCCAGGAGTAAGTGTATGTGACTGAGACAGCACCCACAGAATCTGCATCTTTATCTGGATTTTGAGTAATAGGTGATTTTTCTCCTACTCTTACATTGCATGACATAATAAAGTCAGCCAAACAAACCAAAGAAAGGCCTCATGCTTCAAATTTTCATCAGTATAACTTACTTATATTAATGCTTTGTGTCATTTGTTGCTGCTTTATTACTACAAAACAAGCAAGGAGCTGGGGACAGCTCCTTGCTTACCTCATTCTTTTCTTCACGGCCTGTCCCAAGCCAACAGTTCTCAAACTGCTTCTCTTTTGGTCTTTCCTCATATGGCCTCCCCACCAAATTCCTTGCTTCTGCTCCCATAAGACACAGTGGGAAGACTGGCAAAGAGGAACCAGAAGTTGCAGCCAGGAGAAGGAGGATGGTGCCTCAAGATGGAGGAGAGTAAAGCATTCCCTAGATTGAGCATACGGTGGTGGGCAGAGGAGACCTATGTCCCCAAGGGCCTGCTGAATGGACTTGCTGCCTTCCAGCTGCCCTGGGATGGGATGCAATCATAGTGAGCAGCTGCAAGCCACTGGCCAGTCTTAGCCACTCTGGCAACTGCTGGCTCTGCGCTGCCTTCCCCTTTCCCTGGCTCAGGTCTCTTCAGGTCCATGCTCAGCCAGGTCCATCCACGCTCAGCCAGGTCCATCCGGGCCTGGCCACCACCTGTCAGCCCCTGCTCCCAACAGATTTATGGCCATGCACCTCCATCCCAAAATCCCTGGGTTTCCTTAGAGGCTTACTCCCAGTTCATGAGCTGCTGAGGAAGGGCTGTGCTGAAGGCTCTTTGCACAAGCAGCAGATGTGTGTGCACTCTGTCATGTCAGCGGTGACAGAGCAGTGGGCGAATGGAAAGTTTGAAAGATGTGTATTGCTGAAATTGAAACAACTGTTTATAAGGGCAAGTTCTATCTAGAATAAAGCATATGTCATGAAAGAATATAAGAAGTAAGCATGAATGCTGTATCATAGCCCATACTCAAGGTAATACTTGTTAGCACGTGCACACACACACACACACACACACACACACACACGAGTGTATTATATGTGTATATCATAAGCTACTTCTCAGTCGTGCCTATCAAAATGGTGTCTGCGGTGGAAGCAAACCATCTGCTTCACAGCACTTCTATTTTTAAGTTCTGCTGTATGCCAGTTTAACACATGCAATGTCATTTCAAGCCCTCCTCCCCCACACGAACTCCAATATGTCACTGGGTTGTCCCATCAGCTTTACGTTGTCTCTGTAAACAGAAACCCTATCTCTCTGCAGCCTGAGTCAGCAGCTGTACTGGAGCAGGGCCTGTCTCTGAGACTCGTAGAGTGTGTAATTTGATGTTTAAAAACCACAGGAGGGTTTTTGCCACCTGACTCTGAAATGGACAGCGGCACTTTTATGGGAGTTTTTACAAGTTTATCTTTGCATGTATAGATGAAATGCTTCAGTAGCATTTGTCTGAGTTTTCCAAGGCTGGAGGGAAAATCCTCCATTTTTAACTATTTTTCAGACAGAAGTTCTGATTCTGAACTCCTTACCTGCCAGCTTGCCATTTTAGGACTGACATGCAATCATCGTACTTGCTTTTGGTTTGGGGATTTAGACTTAAATCCACTTTGAGGACCAAAGAAACAAATGTAGCAATTCAAATGTAGCTGAAAATGTTCTGTGGTGTAAGAGAACTTGCCAGGAGCAGGAGCAGACCTTGGGAGGTGTCATGCAGCAGCATGTTCACGTACAGCACCTTGCATTCTGCATCACGTTAGAGCTTCTGCACACACTGTAGTGCCATCCCGCATGGCTATGTGAAACCCTATATGAATTCCTTTCTGGCGTTATCGTTAAACATATTCAAGAAATAGCTCACAGTTAATGATCTAGGGAGGGCAAAATTTCTTATGCTGGAAACCTCTGCAGGTGTTTTTCCAGTTGCGAGATACATAGTAAGTATACATTGGTGACTAGGTTCCTTTTTCCTATTGTGTTTTGATGGAAAGGATGAGTTGTATGCCATTTTTCCGTCATAAACTTTGATGAAATGGAGGTACCGTTGATGAGATGACACAAATTTCCCATGGTTGGTGGTATGGCATTATTGACACTGCTTTCTCCTTTATTCAATAGGTGCATATTTATCTTTTTTTTTTGTGAATTTTTCATTGCGTGAACGGTTAAAGTCACTTATACCAATAAGTGACTTCCCCAGAAAAAAAATAAAAAACAAAAAACATAACACTTTGTCACAAGTTATGCTGTGTGGGAGACTAGACAAAATGGAATTAGCAATGTTCTCCACATAAACAGTGCACAGCATGATCTTGTTAAAGAATTATACTGCCTCATAATCCTCAAACAAATAACATTATGCTATAATGGATCGTTTTTTACTTCCTAAGCAGAAGATGGTAGGTTTGTTTTTCCTGTTAAACCTAATTTTCATTTCAGACTCAAGATAAATGATACATTGATGTATATTATTTACTTATCCCCTTCTTGAAGTTTACAGCTGGAAAGAGGAAACTTATTTTGTGAATCAGTTAGTGTAAACAAAGCTTGCTCTCCTGATTCATAATTTCTTATTTTTGCCTTCGCTGCTGCTTTCAGTTGAGTATTGATGGGAGAAACTGCTGATTAGTCAAATGTACTTCTCATTTGTGATAGCAAATAAGAATGAATTGTTAAATAGAACATTTATTTCATCTTACTTTCACAAGCAGAAAAAAAATATTACTACATCAAAACAGTTATGACTAAGAACTCCTCACTTCTTGTATTTCTTTTCTGCAGCCCACTAGCAATATGATTGACTAGGAGAGGACATCCTGATTGAAGCTCAGTCCGTAACCCTGCAGAACCTCTCTTTAATGTACATCTGTAATTGATAGCAGCAGCAAAAGCATGATTTCAAGTCAGTTAAATTTTTTATATCATTTTAGGGTTTTTTAACTCTTCTTTTTAAGCATTTCAGTCCCAGAATGACACATTTCTAAATGAAAAATAGAAATATAGCTTTCAAAAAATATTGAAATAAAATATTCTAGCTTTAAAAGAAAAAGAATATTTTTTCTAAGTGAAATTATTTACTAGATATTAGCACATATTTCTAAATAATGTTTTCTACTTGAAAATGTATTTTTTAAATGTAAAATTAAAAGTCTGAAAAACATTATGCCAAATACTTAAAACACTTTAGACAATTCTGCCTGCTGGCTATCAGCCACTAATAACTGCTTTGCTACATTGAACTGAGAAGGAAGTAACCTCCCTGCAAATTAAGAAGCCTTAAAGGCAAATACAAATATATGAAAGCTCATTTTGTTGCTGATTTTCCCAGTTTATACCATCTTGTTGCTGAAAACCCGATTTCGTTTCACCATCACACTGCTTCATGCCAAATTAAAAAAAAAAAAAGGGATAAAATAAAATAAAGGTGCAGTATCAAGGATCTTGTCATTTTTTCCCCCTCTCCTCTATTCTTCAATAAGCAGTGTGTAGCATCTCATCTCCTTACTTCCACACCTGCAGGGTATCTGTTTCACAGCTGAGCAGGTATGGCAACATGGGGGATCTAACACTGCCATAATCCAGTACTAAGATATGAAGAGGAGATGGGATGAGATATACATAACAGATACATGCCTTATGGAAATTCTGCGATATCTGTACCAAAGTACCATAACCATTTCCCAAACATTGGGGTGGTATAAATAAATCAGTAACAAAATATCAGGAGCAACTACATTTTTTTTCAGCAAAAGCCGTGGCGATAAAGGGGATAAGGCTAAGACAGCTAAAAATGACAACAGCAAAAGTCACAAATAAAACACACAGGATATTTGGAAAGCAGAATTAATTAGCCTTCAGTATAAGACAGAGAAAACCGTCACTCTGGCTGCTCACAGGAGTTATAAAACTTCACTCACTGGGAAGTCGAAAGTTTTCCTGCTGAAAGAGAATCTCCAGTTGGAAAATATATATCTTACTCATCCACAGGTCCCCTCTCCCCTCCATGGGGCACAGAGGTTTTTGGGTTACTGGGGTGGTTGTGGGGCTGTCAGCCCACTATAACCTGCTAGTTTAAGACCTGCATACTCAATTCTAAGTGGCTGCCAGATGTCAGCAAAGTTTAGAGCAGCCTGAAGGCTGGTGAAACCAAAGCCTATGTCGAGTTGCTGTGCTGTCCTAGTGATCTGTGTCCTTCCATCGTCTCCAAGGGATAGAGACAATACAAGACCTGATTGCATTGACCTTAGACACTGCAGCAACTAGCATTTTAGCAGTCAGGCTAGGAATAGGACCCAGACCCTTTTATGGGCACTGAGGCTCTGGATCGAAGACAGGAGACAAGTAAGGCACCTCAGAATAAAGTTCATACTAAAGTGAAATTTGCTTATGGTTAGCAAATGGAGAAAGCTGATCCCTCCTCAGAACCTGGGTGCCTCATCTGGAGGTGCGGAAAGTCACGACGGTCTGTTCCTGTCACATCCTTTCTGGAGAGTGGGCACCATGACAGCTGTTCTTTCAAAGAGCCAGGCAGGAATTGCTCTTATAAAGAGATATCACTGATGTACATGGTGTTCACTTTCTAGTAATAGATGCGTGGTGTGAGCACTCCTTTGGGATTGGGAGACTTCAGCTATGTCTACACTGTAAAGCAACAACTAGCACAGACACAATAGATCACTTTACTCTGAGTCTGTCTTTGGCCAGCTATGGTGTTCCTAAAGACCTAATTGTATTACTATTATTTTTTACATTTTTTCCTACCAGAAGTTCCTCAGTGAAAGTGAGGAGTGTTGCAGCTTATCAGAATATTGTCTTTATAGCTTGAGACTGAGGATGTGAGCAAACACGGTCTTGTCTAAACTGCCTAGCAGGTGAGTGCCCTGAGCCATAGCCATGCATAAGTGCTGCTTGCTGGGGAGTGAGCCAGACTGTGCTCCCAGGCAAGGAGCGTGGGTTGCCAGCAGTGCCATGCTTGAGTTTGTTTTTTGTAGCATACAGGCCCAGTATTCTGATCTTCCTTTGCATGAGGGATCCAGATCTACATCTCTCTTCTCCCAGGACAATCTTAACCATCAGCAAAAGCAGGAGGAAGATATTCCTTACCTCTCATGGGAGTGTAGGACCTAGTGGTACTGGTAGTTAAGAGTGTGAAACTGGATCTAAGTGTCCAGTGAGGGAGGATGCCTGGGGTTCCTGTCCCTCCCCAAGGCCTCCCGTACTTTGGAGTGAGCTGTCATGGCTAAAATGAAAAACTAGACAGCTAACTCCTTGCCTGTCTGCGAAAGAGTGGACTTAAATCTGCAGCTGAATGCTCCAATTACTTGAAAGCCTTTTAGAAAAGAGAAATTGGGAGATTGTGCATGTGTGTGTGTCTGTGTGTAAGGGGGTCCAACACCAACTGTTTCAAGGAGTTGTTGCTTACAGCTGCATTTCCTGTATTTTACTGACAGAAATCAGTATGACCATGTTTGAAGCCCCTTTACTGGATTGAGCCCCTCAGGAAATTTAGGCAAAGTTGTGACTAGTTATATTCTAGCAATGCTTAAGGGGACATTAGTGACTGTGCTGCTCAGGCTGGGGTAGTTCTGTACAGGCACAGGGAAGAGCCTTTAAACCTAAGGGGTTTAAAAGTCCAACAGGGAGGCTTGCAAATAGCTAGAGTCTACTGCCTTTTATTTTATTTTATTTTATTTTATTTTATTTTATTTTATTTTATTTTATTTTATTTTGTTATTAGGTCTCAGCTTCATCTCTGATATGTTCCAGGTCTTTTGTGTCTTTTATTAGACATATTTCTGACTTGTCCCAATTTCTGCTGTAGTTCATGTCAGCACTGAAATAGGGTAGCCTTCGGTCTAAAAAACATTGAAGAGGAAAGGCCGCTTTCCCCACTGATCAAGTGTAGAACCTGGAACTGAATTTTCAGTTCTCTACTCTAATCAACACCCATTGTGCCTTTTTGGGGAGTGATATAGTTTAAGATTATTAAAAGTAAGACTGACCTTTGAATGTGGACCCGTCTGACCCCTTTTCTCTCCAGATTATTTCTGTTCTGTCAATATTTATGTTATAATTTCAGGAATCTCTTTGCTTATATTTGGGAACTTATCCAGGGATTGATTTTCTGGAAGAAAATAGTCTGCTTTGCGTATGTAAAAGCTTTTTCAGGTCAATCAGAACAGAAGTAGGTCAAATTTTGCATCTCAAAATTTTGATCTGAAAGATGGGAAAATAGAAATAAAAAGGCATCACATGACTTAATGTTTATACTTTGAGACTTTTTTTCCACTAGAGATGCTCTGAGGACATTCACACAAATCCATATACATAGGGCAGAGATTAATAAACAAGCTCAATCACATGAAATCAGGCACATGAAGGTCATTAATAGTTATTGGATTCAGGTACTCATTTATTCTTACGCCCCTTTGATTGCTTTGGAACAGGCAGGGACAGAAGAAGGCAGAATAAGTTTGTCATATATTCAACAGATGCTGTGCAGAGTTGCTATCTGCACACAAGGGAATATGTTCTGTTCGTCTCACTAGTAGGTGTTATCAGTCTTGGGCCAAGACTGATATTTGCTGTCATTCTTTTTAAATGGTAGATTACAGTTTTAATTAAATTAACTTGAAGCTTTAATGACTAATTGTGTAGCTGAAGCCTTTCAGATCCTTTTCCCTTCATGAGTTACTGCTTCTGAAATGGGACTGTGCAGTGACACCATTTCTAGGTAAGTTTCTAACAGCAGGAACAGAGGCAATAGTGTCCTAGACCTTTAACTGCCAGGTGTCCATAAAATAGCTCTTCTCTGGGGAGCCGAGAGGAATGCAAAGGGAAGCATTAACTGTCTTGGCTGGAAGCCTAACCTGCAGTGGCTTCGCTTGTACTGTGGGAAAACTTACTGCAGTGTCGCAGCCCTGCTACTATCAATTAGTGTCAATATGCACAAAGAACACCAGATATAAGGCCAATGTTCTGGAAATATAACAAGCAAAAATATGTTTTGCAGCAAAGCTGAACTTCCACTTTGTATGTGAAAGAGGATCTGAGAAAGGGAAAACAAAAGCAGATTAGTCATACGTCTAAATTTAGGGTTTTTCCATATATGCTGCTGTTTCAGATAGGTCATGGAAACTAATGCAGTCAGTGTTATGAGATGAAAGGAATCCCATAGTGACCTGATGTGAACTCATGGCAGCCTGATAGGAGGATTTGGCAAGGAATGTTTAGTACCTTTTTTTATCATCCAATGGCTCCTTTTGAACAGCAACTCCTATCACACTGTCAGCTGAACAAATAAAACTGGCCCACTTTTCAGGCCTCCCCTCTAGTTTTTTTCTAATATAAGACAGCTGACTCAATTTTCTGACTCTGCTTCAAGGCTGCACATGACTCTCCCCAGAGGAGAAAAGTATTTTTTGACCAGAACAAGTGTTGTCCTGTGGACAGCGTACATACCTCCTTCACGAAGATGGGAGGGACAAGACCGGACATACAAGACGTTTCCTTCCAGTGCAGGCTTCCTACTCTTTGTTGGTTGCTGTGGACTTAGAAATAAAGATTGTTAACACTTGGTAACCCTTTATCTTTGTAGCCTGTCCTCCTTGTTTCTTAGTGCCTTGCAGTTCTTCCAGATTGGTGCAGTAAAAGAAGTAAGCGTAATAGCCTATAGAAACTGAACATCATGGCATGCGACTATTTAATTTACATGCCTGCCCCACTAACTGCCTCCCATGGGTAACAGGGCCAACACTGACATAGCCTTACCGTTAGCGTGTACTTACCATGAACAGCATAGAGCTTTCAACGCAATTTTGAAAGTTAAATTTTGCTAATTTGCTTAATAATCACTGTGATTAGTTTTCTAGCCTCTAAATTCATCACCATGACTGTAAGAGCTGAAGTCTGTTTTAGTATCTATCCTAAGCTATCAGTATTTGTGGGTATCGTGTGAGTATATACTGCTATATTTACTCATTTGCATTCCTTTAGTTTATTTATTTATGTAGAAATGACATTGCTGTGTTACTTTAGTGGCTTTTGGAAATGAATTTGTGCCCTACCTAAGGACAGATTGCCCACATGTTCAGTGTGTGTAAGTCACCATCACTCCATTATGAATCACGATTTTTTAGGCCTGCTTGGAAATTCTAGAGTTCTGAAAAGAATGGAGTTTATATAGTTAATTTTATTATTGTTTGCCTATGCATCTTTCTACATTATGCATAGCTCAGAGAACACAGGCTATGCTCTCTCTCTCTTTGAAAAGGACAAATTATTTCTGCTAGTGGCAGAAATAATTCAGTGATGTCATGCACGGTTTTACCTGAGTCAGCTCTAAATAATAATCCAGCTTGGATACTCGGAACTACCCAAGTTAGTACAGAGCTCTGCTTAGGTAGAGTTAGGGCTCATAAAGCTTCTAGCATCTGAGAGAATTCATTTGAGCTCATTCATCAGCATCTCCACATGAAACTGCATTACACCATCCAGACAAACTTTGAGGTCCAAGAACTTCAAATATTGCTAAGCAGCGAGTAGAGGGGTTTGAGAACATAATTTCTGAGGTTAGATCTCTAGTTAAGTGTCCAAATTAGGAGGTATAGCCTTTAATGGGCTTGGCTTTTTGATGTACAACTTTTCCAGTGTGGCCTTGCATGTTGATTGTACAATAAAATCAGGAAAGCAGTGGTTTTGAAGAGACTTTATGGGGAAAATGGTTAAACCACAAATCATAAGTTTCCACTGTGGTAAAAGAAAAGAATAATGCCAGTATCTGAGTGTATAAACATGGCAATATTAAGGAGTAGTGAATTATTCCTTAGGAAACACACACAGAATCCTTGTTAACATTATTCAGTTTTGGTCTTGCCATTTTATAAAGGAACTGAACAAAATGGGATAGGTTGAAAGATTTGAAAAGTAGAAGCAAAATAAGTTGTTAAAGAAGTTCAATTGATGGTGTAAACTGGTAAAGACCCTTTCCAAGGGGAATGAAGCTATTATTTTTGGTGCGCTCTGTCCTGGAAAGCAGTAAGTGAAACTCTACATAACTTGTCCAGAATTTCTCCTGAGGACACCAGTTGCAGAAAACTTGCTCTTGAATGGTGATTATGCAAGAGCAGACTGAATGAGCAGTTCAGAAGAGTCACCCTCTGGTAAGATCTAGATAACTTTTATAGACGTGTTCTCCTAATCTGAATATTAGTAATTGCCTATAAAGCAGCACCTCTATTTCTTTCAAGTATTCTACTGTATAAAGGAAATGGTTATAATTAAGTGGGAAAGTTGATTGAATTAAGAGTAGTCATACCATCCTTAAAACAATTTATTTCATAGGAAAGGAGGAGTCACTGACCTACTTAAACCTGTGGCTTCATGATTTCACTACCTGCTAAACACCATCTTAAAACTGATATCTTTCAAGCGACGTATGGTCTTAAGTCTCAAGCTTCTAGCACCTGAGATGTAGATCAAAGGCCTTGTTTTTCTCTCTGCTCACATACTCTTCATTACAGTGTTTTCTAATAAGGTCTGAGCTTCCGTAGATATTATCAGTTCTCCTATGGATGTCACAAAAAAGTAGTACAAAGCTATCATCTCAAATTGTCAAATAGTGTCCTGAGTATTCAAAAGTTTGTGCATGTCTGTGAGTGGCCTACTTTATGGATTAAATTGTGTCCGTACTTCTGGACAGAGACCTTTATTTGATTACAATAAGATTTTCTTAAGCTGATAGCCTTGTAAAAATTTGAACCCTGATGTGTGTCTTTTTTTGACATGGCTATTTTATTTTTAAGAAATGGCCAAAACAGAAGTATCATTATTTCCCTTACTGTGGAGATGGAAAAAAAATGGTAATTTCCTTTCCCAGAGGTAATAAATAATTGATATATATTTCCTTGGGCTGGTAAGTTCCAACTTTTTTGGGACTTCAGACTTGTCAGCATGAAGGTGAATGAATAAACCTCATATACAGATGGGTACATTGTCATAAAGCTCAAGTATATGGGTTGATTTTTTTTTTTTTTTGGAAATGTAACTGAAGTGTTTCACTGTAGGCAAAACAACAGCAGATTAGTATGCAATGGAGTACTTCACAGATATAACATTCAAACAGATTGGCAATCATATTATTTATCTTATTGCAGTGAGTTTGCATTTTGCCCTTATGTGTTCTATTGTTAAATATTTATGTAAAATACTATTAAATATGTTAAAGAGTGCCATTTCAGCCTGTTTGCTAATTAAGATCCCCTCCTGCAAACATTATTTTCTGTGTTCAACTTTCGTGTGTACGAACAGTCTCTGAAGTCCCTGAGACTAGCGTGTGTTCATGCAACTGAGATCTGATTAGTGAAATTTAGAAGAGTCCTTCTCCAGGAAAGGAAAGGAACTACGAAGTATTGAAACTTTTTCAGTAAAAAGAACGGGCAAAAAAAAAGGCTGTCTTTTATTTTAACGAAGGACATTACAGGAACGTGACGTCCAAAATTACTGTCTTCTGTGGGATATTTGTATCAAAAGGGAAAAGGAGCGGGAAGAACAGCATGTGGAAGGTTGTAAGACTACCTCTCCCTTTCAGATGTTCTCCCTGTACAAATGGAATAGGGGATGCAAGGCAAAATTGAAAACTGTGACTTTCTTTTTTGAGCATATGCAATGGATTAGAGCTCTCTCTAATCTTTCCAAATGAGACATCTGAATACCTTGTTTCACATAGCTCTGTTGCCTTTCTCACACTGGTACATCGGACATGACTGGGCAGCAAGAAGACGTAGATGAAGCCGTGAGTTCACCAGCACAAAAGCCTACATAACAAAGCCATAGGCCTTGTTATATTTCTGGGCCTAGAAATATCCGAGATAATGGAGCTAGAAAACATCTCAAAAGATCATTTAGTCCGTGTCCCAGTCCAAGAGATGGATACATAACTATGGCAGTCCCGGTAGTTTATCTAATTTGTTCTGAAAGACCTTCCAGGCTGGAGATTTCATGCTCATGCCAGACAGCCCATTTCAGTGTTTCAATACTATTATTTTTAGAAAGCTTTTCTTCATATCTTAACTGAAGTTCTCTTGTTGAAAGTCATGTAATTTTTCCAAACAATTATTCATTCTTGTTACTCTCCTCTGGGTGGCGTTCAGTTGCTCCACTCCTCTCTTGAAGTACTTTGCCCAGTCCTGGACAGAGCACTCCAAAAAAGACCTTGGCAGCACTAATCTTCATACATCTTACAGATCCCATTCTGGCTTGTCTGATTTTGTCTTGCTACAGCATGACTGCTGATTCAAGTTCAGGTGGTAACTCAGGATAATTTCTACTATCTCTTTTAAAAAAAACTTCTTATCTACCTGACTGCCCTCATTTAGTATTTGTGCAACTGATTATTCCTTCCTAAAGGATGAATTTTGGACTTGTTCTTGCTGGTATGCCATTTTTTTCTCCGGATCATTTTTTTTCAAATAATCAAAATTATTTGGAATCCTGGTCCTATCCTCAAAAGTCCTTTCAGCCCTTCTCAACTTGGTTGCATCTGAAGACCTAGTACGCATATTCTCTTTTTTATTGTTCAGGATTGTTTAATGAAAATATCAAGAATCCGGCCCAAGATACACATCTCAGAAGCCTCACTCGATATATCCTCACTTTTAAAGAGTGAACATGAAAGTGAAAGAACAACCTGAGATAATTTAGAAGTTTGGCTAATTTGCTTCTCTCTGGCCTGAAACAAGAGGACAATCAGTGATCAAAGTGTGATTCAGGGAAACCTTGTTTTTTCACGTGCTTCTCAGGCAGCGAGATCAGGTGCTAAACTAGGTATGTAATGGAGTCCAGTGCGAGCCTTATCATAGAAGGAACAAATCTTATGCATTGGGATATTAAGTAGAACTTGTGAAACGGTGACATGGAAGATAAATCAACAGTAGAAAATTAAATGGAAATACATGAAGATTCTTTGAGCACGTGTAAAGGGAAGTTTTCTGAATGAAATTCAGAGCCACACTGACTGAAGACTAGGTAACTGGGGAAAAGAAGATGACTATAGCTGCTGAAAGTTGAACAGAGGTCAGAAACATTAGGGAAATCAGCGGGACCAGACGGTAAGCTGTGAAGGGGATCATGGCCTTCTCTTTCATGAGGCAAAAAGAAGGGAATGCTGAGAAACAAGGATTCATTTAATTTTTTGATGGACAAGCAACTTAAAGGAAAAAAGGCTTAACATTAGGGTATATCTAAGAAATGGGAAATTACAGAAACCTGGACAGAAAGAGAAAAATCACAGTTTAATAGGAAGACTGGAAAACTATCTTTATAGGTATTATGAATGGTAGCTATGATATATAAAAATATTGAAGGAATGATTATCCAGTGAAATGGTTTAACGTAAAATGATTTATTTTTGAATAATTAAAAAAAAGAAAAGAAGAAATAATAAAATTATTTTGGAACTTGACCTAGACCCACTGAAATCAAGTGGAAATCTGCATTGACTTCATGTGGTTTGGGGTAAATCCCTTAGAGTGTTCCACTGAAATATTATAGGACTAATTGATAGGTAGTGTAATTCTGCTAAAGTAAATTGAATTAATACTTAGCAAATTTGTCCTAAGGGTTTATTGTGTCAAATATACTCTTTCATTCATTTACTTATTCTTTCTTGCATTCATTCAAATAGGGTCTCAGTATGCTGTAAACGGTATGCTTACTGGAAAATGACAGGAAGTATGTACTGTGCTGAAGAACATTAGGTAACAAGAAATAAGATTTCGAAAAATATTTGTTCTAGGACATATTTTTAAATAACTTTCATAGCTATGAAACTTTAGAAAAAAAAAGTAAAAACCAACCTTTCAGCAGGACACGCCCCATATTCCATTAGATTTGTGGTTCCTATCTGATGAAAACAGCACTGAGCTGGAACAAACAATGCGTCAAGGATGATTATGTAACATGAGATGAAGAAATATTTCTCAAACCATTGCCAGGAAAGCTACAGGCAATTCTGGAAGTCACATGCTTTCTGGTGGGATTTTTTTGCATTTCTGTTTTTGTATCTTGTACAAAAGGGTAGCCCTGTTTCGGAAGTCAAGTTGCAGGAGGAAACAGCCAATAGAGAGGATCCTTTCTGTGTCTGTGAATTCCGGTTGAACCACAATGAGCACATTCTTCCTTCTCTCTTTTGTGTGTGTGTTTGGAGTTTTGTTCTTGTAGTAGTGAAAGTTAAATGCATAGAAAGACATCAATGGGGACACTGTTGAACTGACCTCTGGTGACCATCTGAAAACAAACAATGACCGTTAGATGAACACTGCCCTAGCTACCCATATCTGCAGAAGATATCTATTTTCAGATGAGTTCTTTTCTGGATTCTATACTGTTATATTTTGCTCACAGTGTCATGAAAGACTAAATGCCAGTGGAAGACTAAACACAATGTCTTAGGAAACAGGATAAATGGCTGGGGAGAAAACAAGACAGAATGAAACAAAATAAGTGATTTTACATAGTAGCTGAGAATATATCTGAAAAGTAATAATAATAAAGGTGACTATTAGAGCTATTAGTATTTAAATGCAATTCAAAATATTTGTCACAGATTGCTATGAACATTGTGCCAGTTTCAGCTAACCTGAGCTGGTAACAACATGTCTGGAGGGGGAAGGGGGAGACTGAACAAATCCCAAACCTCATTGAAAAACTATATCCATCCACGGATGGATTAGTTGCACAAGGCTGGCAGAAATATCATGCTCTGTCTAGCTCCATAATCTAGAGCTAGTCCTGAGCTTCACCTATGTAAGACTTTGTAGTAATAGGGAGAAAAAAATGTGAAAATATCGTTATATTGCTTTCCAAACACAGTTTCGTACTAGGATGCATTACACAATTTCTTCAATCTTGATAAGTTCCTATTTTTGCACAAGTCTCGCTTGTGCTCAAAAAAGGCCTGCGAAGGGCTTAATTAAGTTGCCCAAAAATATTGTCATGTGCCATTTGAGATTTTAGCATTTAGACATTCAGTGGCAGCTGGCTATGATACAGGACCTGCAAAAGTTATGTTCTTCCAGAGTGGCAGATGGGCATCATATAGGATAACCTGAGGCAAGAGAAATCACAGTGCTTGCCTATGTTCTGGCAGCCGAATTATGCCTTAAGAACAGAATTCAGATCACAAAGGAAAACACCTGCATTTAGGTATCTAGACATACATGTCAGTCTAGACAGCTAAGTTTCGTGAATCACTCTTAAGTTTCTGTTAACGGTAGTGACCAAATCTATGCTCTTTACAAGAGCAGTTTAGATTTCTTCATTCGAGATCGAAATTCCATCTCAAGCTCCCTCTTCTGCTGTTATTACTCATGCTACATTATAACTTAGCCTCCAGAACTTCAAATTCTTGCAAAAATGGTTAACTCCTGTTTTGAAAACAGAGTTAGAATGAGCAAAAACTTTGGGACAATGTATAGCACAAATCTGTTCTTATCTATTTCTCTCTTGGTAACTACTATAGATCCTACAAAATAGACACTACGTGTTCAGCCTCAGAGAGCTACTTCAGATTCAGACCTTAACTCAGTTTCATTTGCCTAGTAGGTGAATAAGATTAATCATTGTGAGAATTTTTTCGTGTGTGTTGTGGAAATGAGAACAATTGTCTGACCACTCGGATCTTTGGTAGTATGATTTCCCTTAAAAGCTTTTATTTATTCTTGCCAGTGAATCATGTGATCAGGAGAGACATAGACTACTAAAGGTCAGGCAAAGGAGCATTCTGTCTCCCTCGTGAGGAATGTACTATGGGTGCTATCGTGTTCTGTTTCTTTAGTTTCCATAATGTCACATTCTCTTTTCAAAAAGGAGAGAGCACAACAGAGAAACCCCCTCCGGCTGGCATACACAAAATGGAAAAAATGTGGGGCTATTTTTTTTAGAAAACATCTTTCCTTTCATTGTTCTCTGTTCTCTTCTATGAAATGACCCTGAATGGGGAAAACAAAACACAAGACTAAAACAATCCTTTTATTTGCTTTTATTGAACTCTAAACCAGATGGTGTTTTTGATTCAGGCTGTAATCTCCATAAGGAGTGGTTAGATTTTTATATAAAATCCCAGGTAGTTTCCTCTGAGTTTTGCTTCTTCCCCTTTTTGTTAATTGTCCTTTACTTGTCATTAATGAGGAAAGTGATATGAAGAGATATTCATGGTCATTTATTACTTTGAATTTAAATATACTCAGGCACAGCCCCTGCTCCAATCCCACAAACTGTCCAAAAGATATGATTCAAGTGTCCTATGCATCTTTCCACAACCTTCAAATAGCTTTTGTATCTCAATTTTTTGTTCCACAGCTGAGGATCCGGAGGCCCAGGGAAGGAAGCCCACTACGTAGAGAGACTTCAACTGCGTAGAGCATCTGGCAATCATCTAGCAACGCCAACAAAAAGAATAATTGAAGAAATTGCCAGAAGGATGATTGGGGAATGGATTCATCTTACGATTTTTATCTGAATCTGAATATATTCCTCTTCTGAAGACTTCAAGGCTACAAACATTGATCCAAAAATCAGCTAAAACAGATCAGATTCTTCTCTCAGTTATACCATTTTACAGAGTATCTCTATTGAATTCAGTGGATTTATAGATGCAAATTAAGACAGACTCTCATCCACAGATTTTTAATTTTCTAGATTAAATATTCTCAGCATATTTTGAGTGCCTATGCATTTTAGCAAAAGTAACACTTATTTAATATTTTATTTTAATATCTGTTTTAGATATACCAATTTTTTGCTTGGTATTGTACATTAAGGAGTTTTATCAAATAAATTGTACTCATATCACATTAACAACAATAATGTCTCTAGAAAATCTTCAAAAAGAATATCTTCTTTTTTTTGACCCTGTGATGGTTTGGCCAGCCATGAACTGCTTTTCTAGGAAGAAAAAAGTATCAAGAGGAACGATAGCCTAAATTCTTGCCATATATTTGCTGCCTTTTGAACCATTTGTACAAAAGGTGATTCTGATCAGTAGCCTGCCTAGAAGGCATTACAGTGCAGTACTAAGGGTTTGACCACACTATAGTTGTGAGTGTGGGGTATATGGTGGTGGCTTCTGTGGGTCAAAGTCAGAGGGGATTTTAAGAGGATGTTAATGATGATAATGTTCCTTGTGCTTCTCTGAGTATTCTGATCATCTGAAACACTCTAAGTAAATATTGGGCTGTATTAGCCCTGTGCCTTTAGAAAAATATAGTCAGATGAACCACTAGATGTTAAAGAAAAACATTATTGTTTATATACTGCCATGGAGTCTAGTTCACTGTTCTAAGAATTTTGTGTACACGTGGAGAAAAAGTCCTGTCTTACTTTATCAAGAGTTCAAGATAAGCAAAGGGAGAAATCCCCATTTCACAGAAAGGAAACAAAGCCCTTCCTGAAGAAATTCTTCATTGAAAGTGTTTAAACCCAGACCACAGTCCAAATATGAGGTGGAAGTTCTCAACCACAGTCATCTTCCAACCAGAAAATATAGGTTATTATCATAGAACATTTTTTATATAGTGACACTGAGTGTGAACTGATAGCTCCTTTGAAGAAAATATGTGAACTTGATCCTTATTTTCTTAATGATAGTGATAAGAACTTTTTATATAGAAATTGCAGTATATGTCAGATAGAAGATATATATCATTTACTTTACTGTACCTTTACCCATTTGTTTGCTCCTTGCATACTCATATATCTCTCTCAGATTAAGTAAAATATTCCAGACTTGCAGCCGATTCACACAGTTCTCCTGTGCTGCTTTTGTCTAGTACATAATACAGGCAAGTGTTTCCTCTTCTGGCCCCAAATATAGAATCCCCCCAGAATCACCCTGTCCTGAAGGCCAGGATAAACAAAATTCAAATGAAAGTCAATAAACATAATAAAATAATCACATCATTGTAATTTCCTGAGTCCTAGGAATGGCCTGTATTTTGTGTAGAGTCACTTAGATTTGAGGTTGCAGTGCCTATTTCTTAGGTGAGTGCTACCTAGTGTAATTTCCAACCCTTTGTTAAGTGTCCAGGTGAGCAATTAGGCGTCTAAAATGCTGGTGGTCTGGAAAGAGTGACATTTAACATAAACAGTAAGAAATGCCAAGGAGAGGGTTACGGTTGGAGTTATGCTCCAGGATTATTTGGCATCTAGCTCCGGGAGAAGGGGATTCTCCTCTGCTACGAGGATGATACTTAACATTTAACATACACAGGAAGTCAGAGGTATATGCTTACTTACAACATAGAAAGTAATCTTTGCCACTCATTTTCCTCTAGTTTGTAATGTCAGAAAGAAATTGGAAAACTGACTGAATTTATTTGCCCTTTCAAGGGCGTGTTACTGCACACAGCATGATCTGTGACCCGTAATAAATCAAGCATGCATAACTATGAACTAACTTCCTACTTTTCAAGCGTATGCTGCCTCCCTCCAATTAAACAGCAGTTTAACTTATCTCAGTAAAGCTTATCCATTAGCCAGGAGTTACAATGTTGTTATCCTTCTTTTTCTTTTTGATAGAAAAAAGCAGTAAATTATATTGCTGCATTTCCCTGGATAAAATACATTTTTGTGCGACTTTCCACTAAATTATTTCTTTCCTGGTTAATCTTCCTACATTATTGTATTTCTTAAGAACTGCAGAGCACATACTGGCCATTGAATGAAGCAGCATCTGGAGACTGGATTGAGTACGATGAATAAGGAATAATTAAGATAAAACAGGTCCTGAACTGCCTACATATTCATTTTACACCAGACAGATTGAACACTGAAAGAATGAGGCAGAAATTCAGAAGGGGCAAAAAAAAAAAAAGAAGTGAATATATGTTTAAAGAGTGTTTTGATGCTTATACATAAGGAAGAAAATTAAATTTGTGCAGGCACATTTATTTTTGTCATTTTCTAATTTTCAAGTGCATAACCAACACGAACGTTCATTTAACGTTGCTTCTTCCTCTGTAGACTTGAACAATGATACACTGCATTTCAAATCTGCAAAGCATGTCACAAATAATATTTTGCAACTTCAGAAAAGAATGGAAGAAACAGAGGACTGCATATAAAACTGTTACTGGTGAGGAGCAGACTCTGGGAAAAGAAAGTAAGGGAAGCTTTATTCAGGAATCTCAGCAGAAATTAAATGAGTTAGGCACATGCCTCACAAGGATTGCTTGCATGTTAAAAGGGCATTACAGTCAAAAAAAAGGATATTAAAATCTTATTCTTCTTTATATAATACAGGGTGTGGTGTAAACCCTGAATGTTTTAGTTCAAGGCTAGCAAATCTCTTAGTGGTTTGTATGTGAATTTGATTTATGTACATAAGAAAAAGTTTATTTTTGCTGTGAGAACATGTAAAAGGTTTCCCAGGGTACTTCCTATGGCTAGGGCACTCTAGGCCACCATGGCATCATCTATAAATGCTCGTACTGCTGTTGCCTGATGAAATGGCATTCCACGATGCATCATAATGTGTACTTTTGCAAGAGTGCTTTTGCAAGAATAAAACATTTGCTCAGGTCCAAAGGCAGCTATAAATGATTCTCTGAAAAAAGTGGGAAAGGACAGCACAATCTGGCCGACCAGTGTAAACACATCCAAAGCTAATACTATAAATAAACAACATGAGATGAATTTCACTCAGTTGAATTTACTCCTCCTATATGAAAAAAGGTATCTTTTTTACAGCTTTTTAACAGCATAGCAGAGTGACAAGGTGGTCCAACTTTGGCAGTGCTAGAGCCCAGGTTAAATGACTCCTTTTTTTTCCCCAACTCCTCTCCCACTTGCAACGATGACAACAGCAATTCAGAGCTTTGCCAGGCTGCTTCTGTTTTCTGCTCTCCCTCATACAGAAAAAGTTGTTACTAGCTTCAAAGGATGGTGCACGATAAAGAGACGTGCCAGACTCTCTTGCTGGTCCAGGGCTTGAGCTGGCTGTGCACTGGAGGAGAGATGTGATGCTACTTGAACTGTGCTTGTGCTTGAGTAGCTCTTCCTTTATCCCCCAGGAAAAGTGAGGCAGCAGATGGCCATCCCTGCCGCTGTAGGCTGCTATCTGCTTTATGTCGAATAGAGCAAAATTCATCTTAGTGCACTGAAGCAGCCTATAGCCCTATGCACTCTTTAAACAGAACTTAAGAAGAGCTGCAAGACTGCAGAAGTGAAAAGGAGGCATAAGGTGAGGTAATATGGCAAGTGTTGGAAAATCTTGGTTCGTGTCCAGGTAAGTGAAACTAAGAAAGGTTTGGCAACGTGAAGAAAAGGGGAAGAACGCCTGCTCTTTTTTTTAATTTAGCCAGAATAGCGGGGTGAGAGGGAAGTAGGATTAGGAGTTGAGTGGGTGAAAGGGGAAAAGTTATTCCTTCAAACTCAACTCTACAATGGGCATCAGTCCCAAAACCTGTGAGAGTCCTTGCTTTCCTAGATCTCATCATCCTTCTGGCAGGTGAAGGGCAGTCATACCTGCCACGTGTCACAAATAACACATGCCACCTGAACATCTGTCATGCTTCCTCACATCCCAGGTAGAAGGTCACTTTCTGTACTCCTGGAGAGCGCTATTTGTCTCACAGGAACGTGCCGCAGGCTGAAAGCCAAGCCATCACAGGCTCCAAACTCAGTTGACTGTTGTTAATAATTCCTCGTAGTTCACAACCTTTGTAACCAACCCTGGCTTGATTTCCCTAAGTGAGTTGGCAGGCAGCTATCAGGAGATGTGCAAAACCAGACATAAAATACATACGTTATTAAACAAAGAGTAACAAGTGTAGGAAATGCAGTCTTTTGAAGCTTTAAGGTGATACAGATTCGGGGTCATACTGTGTTCCAGGACCTCATATGTTACTTACTGGACTGAATGCTATACATACAACCAACTATTCTGAGAAAAAGGAATGTATTCAGGATGGGTTCTCAAAGTAACACGATCTACAAAAGTGAAACAATGCTGAGATCGTTCCCATAGCCATCAGTAAAACTGAAAATCCTAAAAAAGATGGGAAAGTTCCTACCACGCTGAGTTGGGCTACGGAGAGAAGAGCGAATCTTTTGGGATTTATTCTAAAACATACCATGAGGACCTCTTCTATTTTTTAGAAGCTATCATCTGCTGAGGGGGGAAAAAAGCCACAAACAACAAAAAAAAATTGCTCTTTTTAGGTCAGCTTGATTCCTATCTCTGTTCACATTCAGTTTTCAGTGCAGTGTACTGTAGCTCTAGCCACTAAGCAATAGAAAAGAATTAACTGCTAAGCCTTATTAAGAGTTTAAGTAAATGATATGTTTGGAATTTCCTTTAATGGCTTATTTACTATACTTACAGCAATATTTTGAAGTATGTACTGAACTTTCAGATCTGTCATAAGACTTACTTTGCCTGGAGAGTCATAACATGTCAGCCTACTGCCATGAACTATTTCGTTGTGCAGTGTTGGGGATTTGTTCACTCTGACTCAAATCAGCACAGACGAGATTGTGCTTACAGTACAATTTTGTTTTCAGTAAGCAAGGATGAAAGTTTCAGTCAGGAAATAATTTCTAGTTTCCTAGGGTGAGATGAATTTTACCTTATGAAAACTTCTTACAACCAATGGAAAGCTTAATGCTTTCCTTTATCCTAAAAAGAACAAGGATGAATTATGAGATTTACACTGAGACTTGCAGTAGTACTTGTGAAGTAACACCTGTGATGACGTAAGGGCAAAGTGTATAGAAAACTGATACATTTGGAAAACATAGATGATGTTTTAGAGACTGAAGCGCCTCTTCAATCATAAACAGAATATGAGAAAAAGACTTTCTGGACTCTTTTATACTGAGAAGTATTTGCTGAAGAGAAATTTATGTGAAAACTTTTGCACGCGGCCAGAAATTACATAGGAGACACCATTCTGCCAATGAACTATTCCGTGGGAGTTTGACTATGTTATGGATGGGGCAATGCATGTGCTCTAAATGTTAGATTTGTCCCAATATAGCTTATATCTTCACATGATGACCTATATAGCTTTGGGGCTTCAGGACAGGTTACAGAAGGGCTTTAGTCAAAGAGTAATGTAATGGGGGCACAACTCAAGCGCTAAGTGTTCATTGAACACTTACTGGAGTCACCTTGCTACTCTAATCCCTTTGGTAACCAAACAGCTCTGAACAGTCTGAAAGCCTGAATATAGGGCCTACGCTTACACAAAGTATGTTGCCCAAATGGTATAACGCAAATGTGCTAACCAAGCTAACTCCTGAACAAAGATCAGCTCACTTAGTCGTATATGAAACTGGGCAACCTCAACTTGCTAATGACAGACCTGCTAATGACAGACCTGCTACTTCATCCCAAAATATTACCTAATATAACTTAAAATTAAAGTAGCTAGAAAATAGATAAATCTCAAAAGAAGAAATTTCATCAAAACTTAGGGTACCTTTCCTTTCTAACTGCTTATTGGCTGTACAAACTCCAAGAAGTTTCAATAAAATAAGAGACAAAAAGGTCGGTTGATTAACTTGGCTAAGAGTCATCTAACCTAACTTTAAATGTCCAAAGGATAGCCATTCAAATCTGACCTAGTCATTTTAGATTTTTCTTGTGGTCAGAAGCAAGCAATAAGATGATACATGTGGGTTGTCTTTTGATCGCTATCTTAAGATGAGATAAGTCTGCCTCTGCCTATTTTTCCTCTTTGAATATAAAGAGAGTTTAAGGTGAGTAGTTCAGGCTTAGATGTTTAAGTTTTAGATATGTAAGTTATGGTAGATTAAATCTTATCCTTCCTTTACCTTCCTGACAATATTATTTCTTTCATTACATTTTCTTGTGTATTCACTGTGTTTCAGTGGTAAGACTTCCTCCACCTATGTTAGCAATTGATTCTGCAGCATAACAGATTAGAAGTAATGTAGCTTCCCCTGATACTCAACAAAATCAAATTGCTTTCACAGATTATCTCAGAATAAGATGTTTTAAAACATTCAATTGTCATTAATAGTCTTTATTTCTCTCTTTTTCTTCTTTGTGGGCCTGCTGCTGAATGGGACAGAGGCTCTGATGACAGAGGCCATAGAAAAAGCAGAGGTACTAAAAGCCTTCTTCACCTCAGTCTTTAGTGGTAAGGCCAGTCCTCAGGAGTCCCAGGTCCCTGAGACCAGAGGAGAAATCTGGAGCAATGAAGACTTACCCTCCACCCTCACTGGAGGAGGATCGGGTTAGGGGACACTTAAACAAATTGGACCTGCACATAAGTCCGTGGTCCCTGATGCAATGCACCCATAAGTGCTGAGGAAGCTGGCCAATGTCACTGACAGGCCACTCTTGATTATCTTTGAAAGGTCATGGTGAATCAGGAGAGCTTCCCGAGGACTGCAAAAGAGCAAATGTCATACCTATGTTTAAGAAGTGCAAGAAGGAGGATCTGGGGAGCTATAGGCTGATTAGCCTCACCTCAAGCCCTGGGAAGGTGATGGAGTAACTAGTCCTGGATGCTATTTCCAGACATGTGAAGGTCACAAAGGTAATCAGGAAGAGACAGCATGGATTTACAAAGGGGAAAACATGCTTAACCAACTTGATAGCCTTCTGAGATGAGACGACTGGCATGGTGAATGAGGGGAGAGCAGTTGTTTACCTTGACTTTAGTAAGGCTTTTGACACTGTCTCCCATAACATCCACATAGACAAGCTGATGAAGTATGGGCTAGATAAATGGTCAATGAGGTGAACTGAAAACTGGCCCCTGGGAGTTGGTGCTGGGTTCCTGTTTATCATCATCACGGACCTTATTACGAACTGGATGATGGGGCAGAGTATACCCTCAGCAAGTTCACAGACAGTACAAAACCGGGAGAAGTGTCTAATATACCAGAAGGTTGTGCTGCTATTTCAAGGCACCTTGATAGGCTGGAGAAATCGATTGACAGGAACCTCTTGAAGTTCAACAAAAGGAAATGCCAAGTCCTGCACCTGGGGAGGAATAACCCCATGCACCAGGATAGGCTGGGGACTGACCTGCTGAAAAGCTGCTTTGCAGAGAAGGACCCAGTGTTCCTGGTGGACAACAACTTGACAATTAGCCAACAATGAGTCCTCATGGCAAAGAAGGCCAACAATATCCTGGGCGGTATGAGGAAGAGCGTTGCCAGGGGGTCAAGGGAGGTGATTCTTCCCCTCTACTCAGCGCTGGTGAGGCCATATCTGGAGTACTGTGTCCAGTGCTGGGCTTCCCAGTACAAGAAAGAAGTGGATTTATTGGAGTGAGTCCAGTGAAGGGCCACAATAACGATTAAGGGACTGAAGCATCTGTCACATGAGAAGAGGCTGGGAAAGCTGGAACTGTCTAGCTTGGAAAAGAGTAGGCTTAGGGGGTATTTTATCTATATGTATAAATATTTGATGGGAGAATATGAAGAGGATGGGGCCACTGGTGCTCAGTGACAGGATGAGAGACTATGGACACAAACTAAGATACAGCAAATTCCACTTGAACGTAAGACTTAGCACAACACTTCTTTCCTGTGAGGGTGTTTGAACAGTGGAACAAGTTGCCCAGAGTCTCCTTCCTTGGAGATATTAAAAACCTAACTGAACACAGCCCTGAGCAACCTGCTCTAGGCGACCCTGCTTGAGCGGGGGAGTTGGACCAGATGATCTCCAGAGGTTAATCCAATCCCAACTATTCTGTGATTCTGTGGTTCTTTATTCTTTTCTCCTTTGTTAATCTGATTTTTTTAAAATCATTATTGTGTAACAGGACCTCTAGGAGTTAATACTATCAAGTCATTCACATAATGACTGGAAAAATATTTAATAGTAACCAAAGGTTTCAGTTGTGTAATAGACACAGTATGCTGTTTGTTAATTTTATCATCTTCTCACTCCTTGAGCCTTGGCTTTAATATGTGGGAGCTTGTTCCAGGAATGAACGAGTAGCTCAGTTCCCTTGCTTGTTGAATCTCTGACTTTTGTATTTTCTCTGAACAAGAAGCCAAAGCAGTGGCTGCTTTGGAAGCATTAAAAATAACAGAAAGAGTGAGTGAGAGAGCAAGCAAACTGAATAAAGCAGTCTCTTTTCACACAATCCGTGAAGATCCAGCAAATCATTGCTAGAGACATTTGACTAAAAAATTCCCACTGGTAACTGCACTTACCAGGCTGCCTGACTTTTGGCCTTAATTTATAAATCTGCACAGCACAAAACCAGCACAGAGCACGCAACTTAACCGTATTTCTCCCTCTGTTGCTACTGCTATCTTCATATAAAAGCCAAAAATGCACAATCAGAAATGTAAATAGCACTCTTCAGTTTACCACACTTGCTTTAATTCTTGCCAATTATGTTATTTAATTTATTATATGTGAAAAGTCTTTTTTATTAATTGACATTTGAAAGTCACTGTGTACTGCCTAACTTCACATTTATCTGTACAGCACATGCTATTGTAAGGCTTTTAGTGACAATTAACTGTAATATTATTCAGAGCTGGGGTATCATAACCTACCTGAAATCTACAGTAAGACTGGCTAATACAGGGAATTCCCATTGAGATAACAAAAAGCAAGAAAGAAAATCAAGGGGCAACAATAGGAAATTTTATAACCACAGGGCCAAAATTACTTATAAAACAGCAGGAATAATAGATATCCATGTGGAAAGATTGCATTATCTACAGGGAAATTCTGTTGGATTTTTTCTTGTTTAGTTTCTGCTCTGCTTAGCCCAAATCTCACCAAAAACTAGTGCAAATCTTAAACAAACTAAGTTTGTTGTTGAATGTATTTATCTGGAGAGTGAAGAAAAGACAAGCTCATTTTAAGACTAAAGGAAAACTGCAGGTAGCTGAGGAATTTGACAGGGACTGTAGAGTGCTGCAGTGCATTCCTGTCGACTTCTGTGCTGAGCAGCAGATACTGGTTCTACTTCATAGCAAGCTTGAGATTTGGAATTTGCAGGGTTGAAATAAAACACTTGGAACACGTTTGAAAAATGCAGTTGTATAAAAACTTAGGTCAAAGGCTTTGTATTTCGATCTGAGTCTCTCTAGTCAGATGTGACCATGGATTCCTCTGTGGATATCAGAAACCTCCTTGAAAACTTCTTCAAAATCTATTCAGCTCCATTAGTGATTTAGCTTAAACAAAACAGTACATTTCAATAAAAAAAAAATTGTCAAAAAAAGCCTGACCAACTCTTCCCTGTGTTTAGAAAAGTCATTTAAAAATAGGTTTAAAGACGTTTTTAGAATTGCAAATTAAGGGCAATCTATTTACTTTAGAAGTGTAGATCCATAAATAACGCTGCACTTCTATCTTCATCTAGCAATGACTGGTACTTCTGACAAGTTGCAATTACTTTTCAAGGACAAAAGCTGCATGTGACTTTTCAGGATAGACCTTTCAAGGTCTCAGAGCTCAGCAACCTTTCAATTACTGACCTCTGCTACAGTGCCATCTGCTTTTTTTTCCAGATACCTGACCTTTTACAGAAAAAATAATAATCCTAACAAATGAGAAATGTACTACAAACAAAATAGCTGCATAGATCTGCCTGTAAAACAGCTCTCTGCTATCAGCTTGTACCTCTGCTGTTTACTTATAGTTGCCTTGTTCATCTCTGTCTACCATGATAATCACTTTGTTGTGTTATGTTCCAGATTAGACACAGAAATTCTTCTCTGGACCGTATCCTTGTATTTTTACATATCTGAAGATTGTCTTGGTCATAGTTAGAGCATTAGTAATAATAACAGAGAGGATTTGACATGCTTACTAAGGTTTGAAACTGACCTTGCAGAGAAACGGGGGATGTCTCCGAGACAAATTTATGAGCAATAAAAATAAGTAAAAATTCTCAATTGATTTAGATTCATCTGAGAGACTCATACTTTCCAAAAAATGGACTGTGGAGCTGATGAAGAAAGATACACACTTCTCACTCTGAGAGCGCTAGCAAGACAGCTAGGTTACTTGAAAGAGACTTGACCACAGAAACCTCTACTTGCATTGTAAATTTTTCGTACTAAGCCACTCTTTCCCTGTTTATGCTAGTTTAGACCAACTAAATTATAAGTGACTTGGCTAACTATAAGGAACCAGAAAATGAAGCAGTAGTGCTAAGGAATTCCCAGTAACTTCTTTGGGACAAAATTCAGAAAATCACGTAGGACTGAAGCAAAAATATTTGCTCTGTAACCTATCAAGGCTTGAAGCTATATTTCCCAGTCCTAGTTAAATGAGATTGCATAATTTTTTTCGGAATTGCCATTTTAAGAAAGTGCTTAGTGAGTAAGATTGATTCTAATAGATTCATTTTAGTGTGTTAAATAGCTACATCTGAAAATAATATCAGCTTCAGACTAGGAATAGGAGTTGAGGAAACTATTTCTACCAAGTGCGTATGTTGGAGTTTAGGAGGTCTGAAGCACTTTTTGCCCTGCTATTATGAGACATAAAAGGTATTAAAGTACAAAAATCCCTTAGATGACTTTTCCCAGCTAAATGGCTTCCTGTTATGAGGTATCTGGAAACACATCTGGTTTTCAGCTCATTATCTGTTCAGCCCTCTGTGAAACTCAGGCTGTAGTGGTGTTTTATGCATTACAGTCTCCCTAGGACAATGCAGGTGATGATGAAAGTGTGGATGACAAGTATTTGAAATTAATTTTTAGACTACCCTTGTACGGAAATCACGGGAGACAAGATCTTCCAAATACACAACATGCCAGTTACCTGGCTCTCACAGGATTTCTGGCACTTTAAATACAAGCTACCTAAGTACAAGGTTTACATTGTCTTACTACAGTCAGTGCCAATTTGTAATTGTTAAAAGTGTCAAATATAAGGTATTTTGAATGTTTTGAACCTGATAAAGTAAAAATTCTCTCCTTTTTTTGATAAATTTTCAACATATCCTAGTTATTGACAGTGTATCATTGAGTGATAACTCAAGAAAAAATAAAAGGAAAGATGAACAGTGTTTGAACTGGATTGATTAATTTAATTAACAACGCAGAGTTATTTTAAAAAAAATCTATTTTTTTGAGGAACTTTTTCCTACCCTCAAGTCGATCTCATGTGCAGCCTACAGATATGATTTCAGAAGGAAGGTTTGTGTGCCCCACCATAGGATATAATCTTCTGAAAGAAAGAGAGAGGTATGTAGATGTCAAAAGAAGAATCTTTATTACAGAGAAGCTCACGTATCATAGCTTGCTTTATTCCAGTCTGAGGAACTCTAAAAGCATTTTAGAGTGGTTAATATTTTTTCTCCACTGACCCGAGTCGAGCTTGCCCAAGATTTATGGTCATATACAACATTTTTCAGAATCAATACCTTGCTGGTCAGAAAGGATTTCCTCAAGCCGATACAGCTAGAAGCCTGCCCGAGGATGCTGAAAGATTTCCTATTCTGCAGCAAAGGGCCATGGAGGATCTTATCATAAGGTCAGTAAGTTACGGATGGATGGATTTTTCAGGTCTTTTGTACAATAACTTTGGTCATCATTTTCTGTAACGAGGAACGAATAGGAAATCAAAATGTCTCAGTGGGGTTATGTAACATTGGGGTCATATTCCTATTATAAATTGTGGTAACTGTTTGCTTCAAGAAAATGGTGTTGATTTACCTCAGACAAGTATACACAGGTAGTAATTGGGCTTTCTGAATCCTTATACTCACATTTCAGATATAATATTGTAGAAGAACATAGTATTTCACATTGTCTTTGGAATTTGTTGAAGGATTTACGGTTTCCATTGGGACCTTTTCTGTTGGACTGTAGAGCTATTTGCTTGCTGCTATTCATTGGCCAAATGAGACTCATCCAGGAGCTAGAACCAGAATGATAGGGTGCCCAGAAGGTCCATGAGAGATGGAGAGAGTGAGAGTATTATTATGTTAGTGTGAGGCCTTCCCAGTTCTCTCAACGGCCCATGCTGACTGCAAAGGAACAGAGCTGCAGTTGCCTCATTCTCCCACCAGTGGACTCCAACAGGAGCCATAGTGAATAGTCTCAGCTACCTCCACCCAAATGAAATGCTATTCTAGGCAGACATTAGCTGGGCCACTTGAGAGAAGAAGTCATGTGCATTCGCACCAGCTATCCAACATATACTCTCTATATGGATTTTATGGACTTTACATATGGAACATATGCTCTGTGAGATGGATTTTAAAGGCTATTAGCACCTAATTCCTCCTGAAATCATGTTGTGTGTTAGTGCTGTTAAAACTTCCCATTGATTCGGGTGAGTAGACACAAATTCATACCTTACTGCAGAAACCAGATGATCTCCAAAGAATCCAAAGTAATGTTTTGGGGAATCCAGTATGTTTCTCCATTCAGTATTGACTACTACAGCTGCACTGAAGGGATGATGAAATCCCTACCTACCAGAAGGAAATAGGTCATTAGGAGAAACAATAAAAAAAAAAAGCAATGAATAAATCCAGAGAAAGAGAAGCTAAATTGAAATCCAAGGCAATAAGAAAAAAAAAATCACTTAATCATTTGATTAAATGAGAATTCAATTGATGAATTAACTTTTTATTGTTTCCTGAGATGGTATAACATATATATTGAGTAGGCCTTCTTAAAAGTTACAAAATGCAGACTCTGCATTTATGGAACTTAAGTATGCTAATAAACAGCTGCTTTCCCAAACATAGAGTCTAATACCTTCAAAAAGAGAAGCATTTCTCTGGCTCAGCTATTTTCACATGAAAGTGGTACAATATTTGTGACCACAGAAGTCATCAACAGCAAATTCAACTTTGGGAGCAGGCAGAGATTTAGGAATCTGTGCGAGCACATACCCTAGCACAGTCAGAGATGAAAGAATGCTAGATCTACTGCCTCCTGCATCAGCCTCCAGTCTGCATCAGCAGCTTTGGATGGAGAAAGAAATGGGTTCCTCCATCTAATAACTCCCTGTGCTTGCCCTTATCTTCTTCCACATTTGTCCTTAGGCCAATTTTTCCTCAGAATTCGTGGTCTAATCACACTTTTTCACTGATCTGTTCTGAAGTTCAACTACATTTCTTTATGGAACATGGTATTCTAGGACCATCCAAACTTAGAAAAGAGATTTTTTTTATACCTTGATTGTACAGCAACAAAAGCTGGACTCTGTCTTCTACTCGTTGTTACATGCTGCTTAGTTTTGAACATGTATTTGACCTTCATATCATTATTAGGAACTGATAGCAATTTCTTCTAGAGAAACTCTTTCCTGCTTTCTATTTTTCCAGTACTCAGCTGATCATATACATTCTGCATGAGCTACTTTATAATGTATAAATGTGCACTGTGACACCCACCTTAAACAAAAGGATTTCATCTGTCTAATTTTTAATCATCTCATGCCTTTGCACTTTTGTTTGTCTTACAGATCCTGAATTTGCACTGCAATTAAATCTGAGGTATAATGAATGAAAGATCGACCCTAACTAATTATGTCTCAGATTGGCTCTTTTACAATAAGCCACTGAATATTGTTGAAATTAACAATTCTATTCAGGATAAAAATTTCCAGACAATGAATACTATCCAGTCATCTCGAGTTTGCCGTTTTCTCTAATTCGCACTTCTATAGATAGTTCCATGATGCTTCACTGTTTCGTGATTCTTATATTTCTTGTTTGTCTGTGTTTTTGCTTGTTGCTTAGTATGCTAATAAACCTTACACAGTACTTGCTTTATGAGAAAGAGTTAGAAGGAAAAAAAAAAAAAAGAGCAATGGGAAACCTCTTTTTGAGACCTAGGCATTCTTTTCCCCTCAGTGTTCTGTCCTTGTTCTATTCTGTTTGTATTTTGTTGAAATTCAGGTTTGCTCCTCACCAGATGGTCTTCTGCGTCACGTGATGTCTGAGTCATATTTACAGGTGCAGGCTATATATGTACCAAGTATCCAGGTAGTTGCCAGTTATGTATTTAAGCTTTGAGTGTTATTAGCAACTTTAACAACATGTGAGTCATGTACTCACATGTCATCTAGTTATAACCAGTTAGCTGACACTCTGAGCTACTTAGCAAACTAATAGCATCTGAGATGCTTAATTAATACACTATTACAGAACATTTCTAATTTGTGAAAGAAACAACCTTTACAGAGCTATAATAAATATTGATGAGATATATTTCCGTCAACTAATAACTAGTGAACTGTCCATTGAACTAAAATGGTGCCAATTAAAACAGAGACAGTTGTACAGCTCATTTACATGGACACTAATTTTGTTCAAATAGGAGTTGAACTGAGCTCTTTTTAGATTATTTCATCTGAACAAACACGAACAACTTTCCAGTAATACAGACAGCTGAAACACAGTGACATTATTTTCCTCAAAAGTATAACAATTAATGAAATCACTGAGGTAAATATTTTCTGTAATTTCTGACAGAAAGTATCTTTTAGCTCATGTTATCATTATTATGTCATTTCTATGTTACAGAGATTCACAAAAAGCTATAAATACTCAAATACTCACCACCTTTCCTTCATTAAATTACTTGGATGGTGTTAAAGGCACATAGAGTAGTTAAAGAAAACGTAGATGATAAAGTAATGGAAATCCCCTTGTTACTTAAAATATCCAGTTGAGGAACTGAAATATTCTAGAAAATTTTGAGTGGTCTATCTGTTGACATACATGACTAAGTGCCCTTTGATGATGCCTGAAAGTGAGCAGCCAGTGATGTGAAGTCTTACAGGCATCTCATGCCTTTTAGTGGGAAATTCTGTGAGGAAGGGTCAGAGAGCCTGGGGATTTAGGTTCACTCCACAGTTTCTCATGGCTTCTCCCATCAGTGGGTTAGGGCGGGTTGTGAACACAGGCAGGCAGAGGACGGCTGCTCCAGACCCTGCTGACCTCACTGGCCTGTGGAAAGTGAAGCCCACGTTGTGCAACGGCTTCTCTCTTCCTTCGTCCTGGGACTTCTCCTCTGCCCCAATTTCGTTCTCTTTATCTTTTCTCCAGAGATTCATTCCTTGCTGTTTCTGGGCCTGATCCCAGAAGCACTAGGATGACAGGAATTACAGAAGAGAATTTCACTAATTTTAGTAGGCATGGGAACAGCTCATGTGGAAATCAGAGAGAACAAGACTAAGTCTGTATTAGATTCTAGTCTCTTCTTTGGTCAACAGCTCTTATTAATGTAGAAAACATGCCCGACAGAGCTCACTCATTTTGTTCTCTCATGAGCCAACAAGTCTTTTCACACTCATTAACTCATACACCTATTTAGGATTTTTTTTATTTCTTCATAGCCCTTTGTGACACTAATCAATATATGTCCATGAACATTAATAAGTTCCCTCTAATTCTAATTTATTATACCTATTATGGAGAGGAAAACTGAAGAGCAGTCATTGTTTCAAGGTCAAGCAGTAACCAGAGCCAGGAACTCCTGAGTCCCAACCTAAACCTCACAGATATCATGAAAGAGTATTCATCTTTTCACAACAGTAGTTACCATTTTATCCTTTCCTTCTGCACAGTTTTGAGGACTGTGCATCTTGCTTATTTTATTCATTATTGCTTTTCATGTCATTTGCATCAGCCCCAAAAACACATTAAAGAAAAAGAGGAAGAAGCTATAGATGAAGTCCTATTTCAAACTGAATTTAATAGCAGTGTTTATTGTTATTGTGATTGATTTTAATGTTGCTAGAATTTAGCTGTATGTGTTTTTAAGTATTTGTATCAACAAACTAGATATTTTAGGAAACAGAAAGTGTTTTGATTACTTTATTGTAAGTTCTTTTCTAATCTTTTAAAGAGATACATTTTGTCTTTATCCTTCTACAGTGAATTTAATAGAGAAAATGTTACTGATTTTTTTTTTTTTTTATAAAGTTCTCTGTGCTAGGGTCCAAGCACTACATGTTGTTTATTTAATATTCTTTTTCCTTAGTCTTTAGATTTTTCACTCTATCTGGTAGAAACAAATAATTTAGTTCCTTGCTTAAGTGCCATGTCCTTACCCGTAGTTAAAAAAAAAAAAAAACAAAACACACACACATCAAAAAACATCTAGCTCTGTTCACTAAGGTGCTTTCTTGGCTTCCGTTACAGTTATATATAAATGTTTTCAGGTAACCAAAAAGTAAAAAAATCACATTAATCTCCCAATTTGTTCTTTGCTCAGATACACCCATATCCACACATATTTACGTGTGCACTTATTTCAAATTTGTATAAGTGACAAAAGCATTTTAGTAGATTATTTAGAATGACTTTCCTCCATATGAACTCCTCACTGAAATAAAACCAGCCTGTATAAATTAATTTGATTTTTTTCTTCTTGCTGTGGTTGCTTCTCTCTTGTCCAAGGAAGGTGTGGCCAAACTTCCTGACCCTACAAGCCACGTACCTAAATCTTTACCTAGCAGAGAGCTGTATCTCATATTTTGATGAGGCAGAAGGTGACAGTGATTCCCCACTAGTACACTTCTTCCCTGTGAAAGACAAGTAGAGCAAGCCATCAGAACTTTGGATTCTGGAAGGAGGTTTTGTCTGTGCTGGAGCACCACTACTGTCCTCAATCCACATGTTTGACATCCTGGGTGGGGGGTCTATCTTGAAAGTCAGATCTCTTGAAAGTACCACTACCAACACTGTAGGGACAGTGCATGTCATATTACGTAAGACTCCAGGAGTTCCTAGCAACAGTGACCACCTGGTAAACTTGGATTGGGCTCACAGATAAGACAACTTTTAAAATGATTCTTTATTAAGGGGGTTTCAGTGTAGATATGGCAAAGTGTAGGGGGCAAAGATAAAGGTTGATATTTTTACAGTGACAGCTGTTGCTAAGCAGATAGGCTATTGTGCTTTGCACTAGTTTCTGGGTGCGTAGCTTCATTTCTATGCTTCAAAGCACTTCCATTATTTTATTTATTCATTAACTAAAACTTGAAGAAAAGAAATTACATGTAAACGTTCAGTACACACTATAGAGAGTCTTTTTGTGCCAAACCAATCAGTTCTGGTGAAATACCTGCCTACTGAGGTTGCTGTCAGGCAGTTGCAGATCTCTCCTGACTTTGTCAATGAGGCACACTGACACTGGTCCCTCTGAAATGGAGTACCTGCAACTGTAAACACCAGTATTATCTTTTTTTCCTCCGCTCATTTTCTCCTCTGGCTGTCCACAGGGAACCAGAAACAGACAGAAATGCCTCACTATGTTATTTGCATTTATTTCTCTCCTTCTCACAGGGATATTTGATCTCATAGTCATAAAGGCAGTTCCAAACATAACAAAGACTAGGGTGGTAGTGTAAACCAAAACTAGAGAAGACTGAGTAAAAGGGTGCAGGCATATGTGCATAGGAGTTGTTCAGAGTAATTTTTGTGTCATTTATCATTTTATGCCCATTAACAAGTTTATCCTCACAATATACACAGGGATTAGAAAGTATTAATCTGTATGTGTGAGAAGCAGGGAGAGAAATAAAAAAAAAGATACAAAATTCTTAGGCAACTCTCAAAAGACCAAATATTTATTGTTACTTAAGCTATGAGATATCATATTCATCTACCTTATCAAAAGTAGGCCTATCTTCCTTATAATGTGAGAAAACTTTGCATTCAGTGAAAATAACTTTGACTCTAAAACCAAAGTGGTATCCATTTCAATATTTAGCTGCAAAGGAGTAATGGAACTTAACTGGGAAGTAAGTGTTATTCCTTTTGTGCCCAGACTTGAATAATCTTATTGGAGCTGTGAGTTAGTCCATTGGTTCATAAGGTAGGGAGCTTCCACCACAGCTAAAGTATCAAATCCTATCTCACTATTCAAAGCTATTTACTCTTGAATGGTTAACTGATAATATTTGCTTCTAGGTCAGGGTTTATCAAGAAAGTAATATTTAATTAAACAGAGACCTAGAAGCCTTTGAGAGTAAAAAAAATTAAAGTTCTGCTTCACTGACTGAACCCCACTGTGAACTTTGAAAGTGATGTGGAGAACCAACTCATCTGAGTGCACAAACTTGCCAAAGAAGTATGATTTGGTCAGAATATACAGGATTTCTGAAATCTAGTCACATCAAGGGAAAATATCAGCTTGGATAAAAAAGTGGGGGTGCAAGGAATCTGAGGGTAGAATTTCTGGTCAAACCAGGAAGACCCCCTTCAGAATTGTGCTGGCTGATATCCCCCTAATCAGCAGGGGAGCAGGAAAATAAAAGATTGAGTTTTTAATCTCTTGTATAGATGAATACCGTTACCACAGACATATTTTTTCCCCTCAGTGAAATAATTTGAAATGTTTTAGTTTCATAGTGACAGGGAATCAGAACACTTTTGTAATCTCAAAGTGTTTCACATATCAGAAAGCTCATTCTCTGCTTAGCCCTGTTGTGTTTGTGTATTGATCAAGCTTTGTCCACTAACGTAATTCATCCAGAAATAACACATGTAGAAAGAGCCAACAAGCACAATCAGTATAAAAGTAAACAAGCTAATTACCCTGTCAAGTGAACAGTTTTTTTGTCTTATATTGGTTCAGTCTTATGTGGATCAACACATAGATAAACCTTAACTTACCTATGGAATACTTACATACCATCTTCTGTCTTTAGGTACAAAGCACTTTGCAAGCTTAAAGTTTTAATTCAGGAAGACATTTAAGGACATGCTTAAAGTGCTCTTCTGAGAAGGGTTGAACAGAAACACATATTTAAGTGGTTTCCTAATTAGAAACTAATCAGTGAAACCTCCTGACTTCCCGTGAAGGGGTATTTTTCAGATGGGAAAATAGAAGCCAGGCTAGTTGTGTTGCCAAAGACTGCAGAGATAGTTAGAGGCAGAGCAAAGATTTGAGCACATATTACCTTTCTCCAGACAATATTGTTTTTCTAAGATCTGTGAAGTCTTATATCACATATTTATACTATGTTCACAGACTAACTAGTAGAGCTGCATCACAGACTCTAAAGTCTGGAAGAGTGGTAGGCTATAAGAATATACATTTACAACTTTTGAAATGTTCTCTAATGTCTCTTTATGGGTTAGTACACAGCAGAATAAGTGAGAACCTGAATGTTATTTTACTGACACCTTTTTTTTTGCAATTCTCAGACCCTGTAAATTACTCAAAAAAATCCCAGTTTCTACACATATGAAAAAGAGAGAGAGAGCAGCGTTTTCTTTGACAGAGAAGGTCAAGAAACTGTCTTCTACAGTTCTGGCAGCCAACAGAAATCTAGATTCATGAACAAGGAAAACGATTCTTGCAGTAGATTAATCTATTGTTTTTAATTCCCTTCAGAGTGACCACTATGATCCCCAGGTGTTTTCACTCTGAACGGGGACTGCCTCTCTTAGTCTTTGATGATAATCTGACAAATTCCTTATGGACAAGTGCTCACTAACACACGTATTAATCCGTCAGTCACACAGCAAAGTATTTGCTGGGCTAAATAAAAGCCTAAGTATCGTTGGTGTGTAACGGCTAACTCCATTGTTCTGAAAATAGAGTTGGGTCATTGCGTTAGCTACGTATGAAGAAAATTACACTTATCAAAGTATTTTATTCAAAATATTTCATTTCAAGCTATACCTTTGTCTTTGACTACAGCAGCCCTTCTGAATAAAGCAGGGAGTTCTGCTGAAATGAATTTATAGGCACATTTATTGAAACCTAGCAACACCAAAGTACTAATTTGGGATTCATCACTTTACCACATACGCTAAATAGTAGCAGCAGGAGATGTTCCCAATTTGTGAATGAATTCAGCACTCTGGGAAGTGAATGAGGCAAGAATAGGCTAGGCGGAGGGAGGTATATAGTTCCTTACCCCGTTTCCCCATTCTCCACAATACAATTCTTTCTCAAAGTCAGTGCTGTAAGTTCTGAGGGTTGGGCAATGGATTTCACAAATAAGTCATTTTCTGAACAAAAATATCTTACGTGGAAAGTAGGATCTGAAATGGTTAGTCTCTAAGCATAACTCTTTCACCAGAATAGTTATGGCCTAAAACTCCCAAATCTGCTGTTTCACAGTTTAGTTGTCTTCTGTTTGATTTTGTCCTCCTCTGCCTCAGCATCAGAGACAGCAAACTAATCCTTCCCACTCACTGGCACACCCTCTGGCTCTGTTCTCCCCCAGCTGCTCACCACCTTCCCGCTTCACCTCGGTACTGCTGCAACACTTGCGTTCAGGTTTTCCTTACGTTCCAAAATGTATTCTGGAATGTCCCTTTCTCTCCGAGGTGCATCACTCTCTCTTCCTATGGTTATATTTTCTCTTAAGTCCTCCTGCTTTTTACTCTTTCCTTGACTTTTTTTATATAGATGCACTGAGCTCTAATAAATGGCAACAAGCCTTAAAAAAAGTCAAAATATGTATTTGTTTAAAAGATCTCTCTTATTCATTCAAAATCAGTGTGAAAGCTGTTTGAATACACTGACGGACCAGCTAAAGTTTTCTCCTTTCCATTTTTAGCCTTTGCTTCTCTTTTTTCCCTGTTTGTTTATTTCTAGTCATTCTGACTTAAGCTCCAAAGCAGGGAGCTTTAATCCAGATTTAATCCATACATATACATTTTTTTTTAAATAGGAGAATATTTTTTCCTTGAAAAAATCTGTGCTTATACAGATATTTAGCTGATATTTAACCATAGTTAGTAACCACAGAGTGGCCATGTGCTCTCCTTCATCTCAAGGAGTCCTATTAATCAGGCCCTCAGCTTGCATTAACTGGCACAGCTCTGTTGACTCTGTTGACACTGATTTACTGCAGCTGAAAGTATAGTCAGATGACTTTATGTTTTTTGCTTGTGTTCCACACATTCTCAAATGGACATATCACATCAACAAATTCACAAAATGAATTGTCATGCAATAAAGCAGTGTGGCGATAAACCTATTTCACACCTATGCACTAAGGCATTGTTCTTTTGTAGTGTAGATGGGGCTGACATGTTTGTCACTGACATGTAGAGGAAAGCTTTGTGCTGACAGAGTAGATGTATGAGAGTTTAATTCCAGCCTGAGAAATCTACCAAGAAATAGGTGCCGGGAAAGAATTCTGCTTAGCAGCATGTGTGTGTGTGTGTGTGTGCGTGTGTGTGTGTGTGTGTGTGTGTGCGCGCGCGCGCGCACACGCACACACATATATATGTGCATATATATGTGCACATATATATGTATGCATATATATGTGTGCATATACACACACACATATTTACATTTATTTGTATTTTTATATATGTGTTAGAGGATCAGAGTCTCATATACTTTCCTGAAATTGTACGTACAAGGTGTCTAAATTCTTATGCAGGAATCCAGATTTGCACCTTTAATTTACCCCACCTTCTTAGCTTTACTTCCCTGTCTTTTATAGGCAAACGTATGTGATGTTTTGCCTCACTTAGCTTTAGCCTTCTAAAAGTGAAGCATCTCCTCTAAGCTAGTCAATCACATGTCCTCCACAGTTAATGGAAGGAAAGGGATTCTTTCCATCCCAAGGTACTTAACTGTCCGTATATGTCTCTATATTTTATAGAGAGAACCTAGACCACTACATACTGAAATTATTAAAAAGCTAAAATTGTGTGAGAAGGATCCACCATCTGTGACTGGATCTTACATAGCATAGCAACGTTGTTTTTGTAGCAGAGACTCATGCATTTTAAGTATAAAAAGAAACAGCTGTAAAGCACAGCTAGGATGTTTATACATTCTATGGACATGTAAGAACATATAAAAATAACAAGAATTGTTACTATAACATCTATTAAACATTCCATTTAAATTATTCTTTCATTTTTTCTTACAGAATTTCAGTTTAAAATTTTTTCTTCCTTAGTGAATGGAGGACAGCCTCATCCTAGGCATCCACTCAAATCTCATCTAAAAACTTAATTTCTTTATGACTCCATTGGAAGTAGAAAAAATTTTTCTGATATCTGAATAAATAAGGAAGCAGGTTTTTAGGTTGCACAGGTTCACAGAAAAGGTTTTGGGGGTGCAGGAGATCACAGGAGACCTTGAGGCAACAGCCCATACTTTTGCCAAAAGAGGCAAACCTCATCTAGGTTTGGATAATTAGCAAGTTGAGTAGAGTAATCCACTGAATGTTTGCAAGACCTCAGCTGGAATACTGTATCTAGGTTTGGATGCAATATCTCCAAGCGATGTAGACTGAGAAAGAAGTCAGAGGAGAGAGTTCCCCTAGGTTTCAAAAACACAGTAAGTGATGAAAGAGCTGGTATAGAAAGGGGGGTGTGAAAACAGCTTTCCAGTTCATTTGCTGCTCGCTGCAAAGGGCATCTACCTGTTCCCTGTGGTGTCTATTGTAGGACGAGAAACAGTGGGCTTCATTTCAAAGTACGGAAAGTGTAGGGAAAGAATTTTAAAAGAAAGGATAAGGAAGTACTGGAATAGATAGCTGGACAAGTTATTTAAGAACAGGTTTGAAAGACATCTCTTAACAAATGGCAAAGTTGCAGCTGCTCTCCCTGAGTACAGGTACTGCCTGTTCAGGCCCCTTCTAGCAGGTTTTGCATAAGTATATGCTAGTAGTGTACTCTGTCACCAAAACCAATAGGGTTAACACACATTTCAAGCCCTGCCTGGCATCAGCCTAAGCAATTTTCATCCAAAGGAGTCAAAGTCTAATGTCAGAATGAATATAGAACCAAGATAAAAATACTCTGAAATTTCTTCCCAATTAGTCTTTGCTCCTCTGCCCCGGTATGGATGAGGGAGCTTTAGCTGCTTAGTTCCAGGTCGCTGCCAACCCTCTGCCACTGCACATTTCCTCTTAACTTCTCTCCTCATTTCCGCATCTGCCACACAGCACTGCTGGCACAATCGCTCTAAACGCCGTTTCCACCTAAACTCTTTTGCGTTGGACTATGGAGATATAATCTGGAGACTTTCTTGCAAAGGGTGCAGGTAGTAGTGCCAAGGATAACGGAGGATATCAACACAGGGAGATAGCTGGCATTTGCTGGTCAAAAATTCAATATATTTCTGTGGAATGATGTTTACATAATATAAACTACTTTTATAGTACTTTAGAAGCTATAGCTGAAAGAAATGATATTCTATATCTGATCTCAGTATATACTTCTCATCTTAAAGGCTACGGTTGACATTTTGGCATATATCTCTACTCACAGCCTACAAGACAAAAATTAAATGAAAAGGCTTGCTCTTCTGGGTTTGCATTTTTTCTGTTGTGGATGTTTGTACGCTATTTAATCATTCCAGAGGTATGAACAAAGCGGTAGCACAGAAGCTGTTTGCAACTTATTTTTCACATGCACATAAAAAGGAATTGGTTCGTAACTCCATTAAATGAGACATAATAAAACAAGAGAAATCCAGAGAAATGTAGCTTCAACCAATAAAATAAATGATCTGACAAATATAATTACCTATAGAGTATAATATCTTTGAATCATTTTGAGTAATAGCAAGCACAAATTTATTCCTCATGAACTAGGACTTTTGTGAAGAGCCAGTAGTAATTAAAACAATGTTCTTATCTTTTAAGTGATACAGGCTCAGTGACAGACGAAGGATTTTGGCTGTGTATGTGGGCGTATACTTACAGTGGATCTTTGATTCCAAATAATAGTTTTGTTCAAACAAGCAATATCATCCGACAGAGACACTACTTATTATCGTTTTCTTTGCATCAAACTTTGTCGCACCTGAAGCCAATGGGAAAACTACTATTGACTTCAGTGGATGCAGCATGCGGCTCTGTTTTTTGATACCCAGAAAAGATCTTTTGTTATATTTTTCCACATAGAGCCACACATGATAGGCCAAACATTGCCCATAGTTATTCTTCATCTGTGACTGTGTACCAAGCTAAATACAATACTGGCTGAAAATATTTAGCATTTGATGCATTTGATGTTAGAGATGCTGGATAAATAAGAAATGTGACTGAGAAGTCCATAGAAAGGAAGATTTGTCACATTGTATTTTAAACTTAAAATAATTACTCTTCAGCAATTTTTCCAACAAGCAGAAACAAGGAATAATATAAAACATAGATGAACAAGAACATAGGTTGCTAATTAACTTGACTGGACCTGATGTGATGAACTTGTGAGGACCATAACCGTTTCTACTAGCATTCTGAGAAATACCTCCAATACGGTTGAGCTGTAATAGCCTCACTTCTTCAGGTAAAAGATAGACATGTTGTTTCTGAGTGGATGAATCTCTGTTAACTCATTTGCATGTAACACATAAGTCCTTAATGCAAGATGTTCTTTGCATTCCTTCTCCTTCTCTTTTTCATTATGAAAATGGTAAATGTTACCATGAACTTAGTGAACTGAGGGACTTAATTGCAATGAATCAGGAATAAATGCATTTACAGTGCATGTCACATCACTCGCTTGACATGCAGCACTTAAAGAAGGTAGCTCTTCTGCATTTCTTGGTAAAATGTACCGTCATTCTGCTTTTGCAGTGCGGGACCCCCTCAGTATCAGCAGTGTATGCTGTATCTCAGGGGAAGCAGGGTAGCTGAAATTACCCAAAAAAGAGATTTCAGCTGAAGAAGCTGAACTGGCTTTTGCATGCTTTTTCTGGAAAATCACATGATGAGTAGGCATCAGGAGAGTATAACATCAGGCAGCTTGCGGTAGTTTTATCTTTTGCTGTTTGGGCCATGTACCAGGAAAGAGCTGGGACCACATTTCACAGACGCTACCTTGACAGTATCTTTTGCATTGGCCCTTCTGCCAGCATCTTGTATCCTTAAGGCTCATCTGTGCTTAAAAGGAATAGCTGTACTGCTAGAGCTATACAATCCCTCCTCCCTCTGGTGTGGAAACAGCTTATACAAGGATAGGAGTCCTTTTGGTGGTACCATTCCCAGGATAAGCTGTACAGACACTGTTATATGATTTATGAGCAGTTTATTGTTTAATGAAATCTACGTTAGGGATTCTTTTTGGTGTAGTAATATTAGCTAAAGCTACGAGATTTCCCTACTCCTGTTATACTTAGCTGTGTCTGTGAAGATTGGGAATGTAGATCTGCCTTAGGTATGTGATTCAATGGATAATTCAGCAATAACAAGAAATGTTCTGTAGACCTTTTTTTTTTTTTTTGCCTAGCACCTAACTTTCTTTCAATTAAAATAACGTTTTTTAAAAACCAAAATACCATATTGTATTAACAATGACTCATAAAGATTCCCAAATATATTATTTCTTATTTATAAGCAGTAAAGCCATACTTCTCTTCTTTCACATTATTATTGAATAATGATAGGTCTCACCAAAGGTATATGAAAGACTTCCTTGGCCCTCAGGATTGCAATGGCTTCCTTTACCTTTTCTAGATAGCATACTTATGTTGGTTTGGTGTGCTGTTAGAAATGTTTTATGTGACCTTCAAAAAGTCAGATAGGTTCAGAGCGTTTATTTCAGGGGAAGTCAGATACAGCATTGCTGTTAAGGTAAGCTTTGCACTGTAGTTCCACAAATACATAAAGCTGTTTTGGTGACCAAAACAGCCTGTCAACTATCTTTTCCTCCTCCTCTTCCCTCTCCTGTCCCCAGGCCATCTCTTCTCTTTGGCCTGCATACGAGTTTCTGCCCCTCTATGGTGCACTGGAGCAGGAAAGTCACCAGGTGAAAACTAACTTGCCAAAAATGTGGTTAATTTCAACCTAAATTAACTCCTTGATGTAGCCCGCCGTGTCTCTGTACAGTGCAAGTGTGGATAGGGCAAGCTGGTAATAAGGGGAATGTGAGATGGCCTCTTTTGGTAGAGGAACCCACCTATGCCTATTTGTGATGTTCCAGGAGCTGCAGTGTACATCTGTGCACAACTCAATTTCTCCTCCATAATATGCGGTTAATAGCTTTTTCTCACCTGTCAGTGAGGTTGTGAAGATAAAATTTGACAGACTGTGTGGTCCTCAATTTTAATAGCAATTAAGACGTGTGTATACTATAGGTATTAAAACGGCCACTGCAACAGTAAAACAAAAATAAGGTGTAAGATATACAACAGGAATAAACCTCTCAAATTTCCTTCCTTTCACTCACTTCAGGACTGGAGAGTGACTCTGGCACCGTGAGCCTGATCCTGCGCTGTGCACAAACATCTCGGGAACCTCAGTGTGTGCATAGCCCTTGGATGTAAAAAGAAAAACTCATGCATTCAGTTTTTCGTGTCTTTATGCATTCATCAGAGTGGTTCCTGTAACTTCATTGGCAAAAATACTGTTTGTCCGTGTTACTTCTGACACAATTCACAATTGTGCTGAAACATCACAATATTGGTTTTATGAGAATAAAATGTATTTTCAGGGACACCTGAATCTTTGTACAGTGAAATCTAACGTAAAATGCCCTTTGGGCAATTGGCTAGTCATTGTTTATACATATCAAGAAGAAGTTCCTGTAACTACATTCAGCAAAGAAAGCACTCTAAAGCTGCTATGGTAAAAAAGTCAACATATTTTTTCTTGTATTTTAAACAATTTTGGAAATGGTTCCAAAGAGATGATGTAAAGGTGCATTTCAGTTAAACATTCATCAGGCTAATATTGAGTTACTAGTAAGTTAAATATGTGATCATAAGAAAATATACTAAAGGTAGAGAGAACACAAACTTAAAATCAAGATTCATTGGATCCCTAAATTCTCTGGGGTTAACCTGTCAGTAATGAACACCAGCTGTTCCACACTGCTGCTCAAACTCCCAGAGGGCAGCACATGGTTTGCTTCATGCATTAGGCATTTGAAAGAGCATTTAACAGCAGTTATCAAACTGTTCGGCTTTTAAGAGATAGCAGAGTTATTCTTAAAATTAGCTTAAGGAACATTTCTCACAACCAGAGTCAGTCAACATTCATTCAAAGCTTTCTCAAATACATATACACCCATAAAATGAAAATTTGAGTGCATTTTTTTTTATTATATATATTTCTTGGAGATCACGTATGTGTGATTGGCTTTGTGCTCTGTAACAATGAGAGTTCTTTGCAGTTTTCGAGAAAGTGGTAACCATGATGTCACTCCTGATGAGAAAATTGTGAAAAACTTACCTGTTTCTCAGCAATAAGAGGAGGACTGAAAAAGTTTACGGAAGGAAAGAAATCAGGATGCTTTTTTATGTAGATCAAAATTCATAGTCTATGATGATATGGTTTCCTCCTTGATTTCAGTCAATGCTCAGTCAGATTCATAGAAGTATTAGGCTATCAATTTCTGTAAAATCAAGCTAACTAAAATCACAGTTATAGTAATTATAAAAAAAATTATTGTCAAAAATACTATCAGACTTCTGTTTGCTAATGAATTAATTACATTTTAATGTAGGCTGAATATTTTGTGACTATTCTCAGAATCTACTAAAGCACTAGCATGATAGCAAAAAGGACGTTCTCAGCCATCATTTCCATCTCTATCATCTCATAGGTTTCTCTGAAATCCTGCTCTGCTAGGAATTAAAATAATGATGAAATGCAGCTGTAGATACATCTGAAGCAAAATTCCCTTTTCATGCTGTGAGTAGATAAAGCTTGATGACATGATAACTGAAATCATTGGAAAGACTGCTGAATTAAAAGAGCTTTGAGTAACCCATTCATATGGTAGAATTTTACTGCTGATTGATGAAGTCTTTGCCTAGGCATCTGCAACGCCTAAAGTTGAAACCTTGAGAGGTCTGGAGAAAAGAATGGGGTGAAATGGTGAAACCTAGAGAGAGAATTAGAGAGGGAGTTCAACACATTGCACCAGAAGAGACTGGGCTAAACACAGATAACACTGTGCTTGCTGGAACCATGGCAGGTTAAGGCAAGTCTGGGTGGCTGAGTGGTATCTAATGAGTATCAATTTTATGTCCATTAGGAGCATATAACAAAAATGTGTTTGATTGGTGGTTTAGTGATGCAGACGTATAAACCAGATAGATTACCATGTACATGGTCTTCCTGTCAACTGTTCACTTTTAGATTGTTTCTGCATGTTGCTAAGCCACTTGTAAGGCTGTCAGAAAGCAGACTGTTCTTCTTACGGAGCTGTGAATAAACCGCAATCCTCCAACTGTTATCATAACTTTAAATTACTACTTCTTTGATGCATTATTTAGTGTATGTCTAGACTGATTTTCATCTATGATTGGTAATAATTTTTGGAGGTTAAGACATAATATTTAATTGATTGATTGATTATTTAGTGAGGATTTATCCATACAGATTTTTAGCAGATGTTCACGTGTTGTTTTTTCTGAGAAATGCTATAAAATTTTGTTTCTGTAAAGTTATTCAGTTATCTGAAAAGGAACAGATTTTATTTCTGTATTACTTTCATTACTAGTTCCATGGAAATTAGAAATATAAGTATTGTAAACCTGGAAATCAGGATCTAATCCTGTAGCCTTATGTTGCCATTACAAGAAGTTTACTTTACAAATTAAAATGATAGTGAAAAATTTTGTCAAGAAGCTGTTCCACTGTTTGCTTAACACAGATAATACAGGTCCAAAACTCAGGGAATGGAAAAATTTAGCTTCTTAAAAAAGCATACCTTCTAATTTTCTACTCACAACTTCATGATGCTTAATATTTTCATAATTTGTCATCCAAAGTTCATTTCAGAATTCCAGCTGAACACTAAAGTCACCAGCTGGTGCATAAAGTATACTATGCTATGTCACATTGATCCCTAGGTTTGCTTATTAGTTATAAACAAATATTTGCTAGTTATAAACAAATATTTGCTTGTTTATTACATATTATAGAAGATCCCTGATATATGTGCATTACCAAGTGCTGTGATCATCACTGAAATGAATTCTAGAGTGTTAAATGACGATACGTATTATATACTGTGTATTATAGCTAATTTTTCCAGGGATCAGCATCTGGCTATTTGTTTACATTTTGATATTTGCTATCATTTCAGTAAATATTTATTGCAATAAATGTTACATTTCAAATATTTTTTCCTTTGAACGGCATTTTTTTTAATTGGCTTATATACCCTTACATGTAGTTACATGCAACTTGAATTTGATATACATATATATACATGCTTCATTCCAACTGATAAAATAAAACGGTCATTAGGACGTCTGTGAGAAAATGACATGACTACTAAAAGCTGAAAATCCTAACTCTCGATCGTTGGATTACAAAACACTAGTACATTCTCTCCCTGACCAAAACACATATTTGTTCGTAAGGAACAATGAGGCTAATTATACAGTATCTCCTTGCATGCTGACTGAAGCTGGTTTGCATGTTAATGTGGAGAAGAAACAGCATTAAGACTGTCAGTGCTGGACATGCTTCAGTGTTACCTTTTAATTAAAAGTTGGAATTTCTGAAAGAATAGCTGCAAAAGAATGTACCGGAATCTTACACAAGAGCGAGACTTACAAAACACAGCAGTCACATGGGTTTGTTTCCTGTCACACAGTGTTAGCATCAATGACATTGCGGCTGCCAAGTTCACTTGATCTATGCATAAAAGAGATGCTTACTTTTCAAGAGTGATTTACCCAGCAATAATGAAAACATCCCAAATTCCTTCGTAGTTAACAGGCCCACACCACCAGCCATTATTAATATGTGGCCATACAGCTCAAGGAAAACAAAGTATTGAATTGCTGACCTTGCAACATTTCAGGGGGGGGGGGTTGTTTTTGTTTGGGGTGTTTTGCTTTTCCTATTGAGGAGGAATGGAGTTTTCTTTTCATGGATGTTGCATGAATGCACATTTTATGTACTGACTGGCTTATCTTCAGTGTCTTGCATGAATTTCTAGATTGCTGAAGTTCCACTGTCATTAGTGGAAACTGAGATAGCTGGCAGTTCTTTCAAAGCTAGATTTATGTCCTGAAAGTGCAACAGCCCAAGGAAACTAATGCCCTAAGTTTGTGATTTAAATCATTCCTCCAGGCAGTAAGTGGATATCATATTTTCAAAGATAACCTGTCAAAGTTTCCCAAAGATATTCATTGCGATGGGTCACATCTGATTGTCAGTAGCATTGGTATAAATGCAAATTCATTTTCCATATGGAAGTAAATCTACTCTATCATCACACAGCTATAAATTGGAGCACGTGGCCCACTCTTTTTTGATTTTCTTCAGAATATAATGGCTCAGAACAGCAGTAGAGTAATAGTTGCATATTTGGTCCATTTCAGAATCAAATACCATTGTTTAAATGATAATTGGAATCCTTTCTTTAGAAAAGGCAGCATAAACAATACAGATATGAATTAATCATCTTCCTTTATGAACCTTACTGTTCAATGAAGAAGATCATTTAGCGAGAGCAGAACAACTACATTCATCAGCATAATACATCTAAAGTTGCATCAAACAAATGAAGATAATCCTTTTAGTGAAAAGGAGTTTGCCTTTGGTGCAATCAGATATATAATAACTTTTTTCATCTTAAACTTGGTCAAATTGGTCTTAAAGTGATTTATTAAAGAGAAAACATCCGGCTTCTCTCTCATGTGATAGAATTGCATAAACAGCCCTAAAGTTTTGTGGTAACTTGGCATTACAGAAGAAATAAAAGATATTTGGAGACTTTTCCAAAACACTAGTGATATACGCTATGAAAATGAATTCTGTCCTTGGACTAAAAATTTTCCATTGCCTCCCAGGTTTCATTCTGCATCATTTATGGCCTTTCCTTCCATAGCGCTGAGTAAATGAAACAGTTATGTCCTACATCTTACATTCAATGCTGTAGTTAAAATAACATAGAACAATATTTATGTTTTTTTTTGTGCAAGAGGAATGAATTATTAAATTATGCCTATTTTGTATCGTAAAGAACATATCGTGTGTTCTACAGTAAGGATAATATATAATCCACTCTTCTCCCTAGATCTTTTTTAGTAGTATCTACACCTCTTGTGTTTACTTTTTCCTTAGTGAAGTGTTTTTTCATATGTTTTTAGTGCAAGTTCTCCCAGTTCAGAGTCATCTTCAAATTTAAATCCTTTATTACACCATCTAAATCATTAAAGTCTGTAAAGAATAGCCATAGTGTCAAGCAGGTAGCCATAGTGCCAGGCAGGCTGTTAGTTGCTATTACTATTTACTTAATATTTGCGACTAATGTGTGAGCATTTTTTTCAATTTTGTGTATGTAGTTTTATCCAGGTCATTTTCCACAGTTATAATATAGACTAATGTAAAAAATCTCCCTAAATTGAGATTTATCATATTTTCTTCTTCCTTATTTGCTGGGACCGTTACTCTGTCTAAGGAGGAAATGAAATTAAAGTAGTATGATTTGGTCTTGACAAACTAGCTGGCTATTCCTCAGCATCTTTCTATTCCCTGAAAGCTTACAAATCAGTTTTTTCATAATTTGTTCCAGGATCTCTAAAAATATCAGAACTAGGCTTCCGAACTATAATTTCCAGTATTCTCCATTTCCTCCTTTTTAAAGATAGGTGCTAAATTTACCCATATTTACCCTACTGTAGCATTTCACTCAAGTTTTGAGAAATTATCACAAATGATTTAGAGATTCAGTTCATTCTTTCTGTACTCCACAATGATTTTATCAAGCACTGTTGTCTAGACTACGTAAGCATACCCAAATTTTCTTTGACTAAATCACAGTTCTTAGCCTAGACTCCTATGTCCTTGTTTAAATTAATTACACTAAGAAATGATTACGATTAACCTTTTTGTGAAAATCAAAGCAAAGAATATGACTTTCACTGCGTCATCCTTTACACATTCTACCTTCCTTTCAAGTAACAGTTCTGTGGTTCCTCTCACTTTCTCTTATTTCTAATGTAGTTAGAAGATTTTTTTTCTTCTATTTGCCTTTCCTCTGTCCTGCTAATTGTAACTCTTTTTGTACCACTCTGCTTTGTCTCCATATAAATATATTACTTTTATGAACTGACTTTCAGAAATTTGTCTTTTAAAATTCATTTGGGATTTCCAGGTGATTGAAGGACTCCTTACGGAGATGTGTTGATATCTTACTTGCTATCTTCCTCTCTCTGAGACATGTGTCCTTAATAAGAACAAAAGGAAGGCCATACCAGGTCAGAGAAAAGGTCTATCTAGTTCAATGGCCTGCCTCTGACCACAGCCAAAAGAGGATGCCTAGACAAGAATAGGAGAGAATAGGCATGTATAATATTTACCCACCCTATATATTCTTAGAAGATCTTAGACCTTTTCTGATTTGTGAAATGGCTTTTCCAGTGGATATTGAAGTAACCAGAGACACCTGATTTCTACTAAATCATTCCTTGGGGTGTTTCTGTTAGAAATTCAGAAATTTGCTTTCTCTTCCATCTCTCACTTTGAATATAGTTCTGTCTGCTTCCTCTTTTTTCTTCTTCAAAATATTTCAGTAATTTTGCCTCTCCCCTCCTTACGGACCTCAGAACAAGTGTACACATTTTTGTCATATTATGGCTAGATGGCAGAATCAACTGATTACATTAAAAAAAAAAAGAAGAAGAAGCGTAAGCCAAAGATATCTTTGGTCTGGTGGTGTTTCTAAAATATTTTAGACCTAGATTATTCTCCACTAACATTTGTTCCAGAATGTCCAATAGTTCAAAGGATAGTTCCTCCTTATAAGAGAGTCTTCAAATACTAACATCTTCCATTGCTGCATTTTTATTAGATGTCAAGAACTGCAGTAATTAGCCAAGGAATAAAGCAGAAGAAAACTCAGCCTTTACAGTTGTTCAGAACATAGCTTTCAGCCAGGCCACGCAACTTTTGGCACCTATCTAAATCCGCTCATCTTGAAGCTTAATTGCCACAGGCTCTCAATATGTTCAGTTAATAGGGAGAGGCAACTCATGACCGCAACTCAGACCTTAAGTGAGCCAAATCACGTTCAAGGTGCAAAGCTGTCTGTATTGGTTGTTCTGATGGACTATTCTTATTGCATACACATCTTGTTTAGGTGTTTAAAGTTAAATAGTATGGATCCAAGCTCAACAGAGGAAAGAAAAATCATGTAAAATATTATAGCAAATATTTGGTCATCAATTTAATAAAGCCTTTCTGGAGGGTGATATTTACCTTTTTCAAATTCATTTCCTATAGAAGTTTCAGTAGACTTTAGTTGTTGAAATAGGTGTTTATGAAAAGTAAATTTCAAAACTTCATGCCCACAGATTCAGTGAAACATATTTCGCATATGCACGTGCATGAGCTCTTGCCAGACATATTCACATGCCCAGCCAATCATGGACTGATCTGAGTTACCATAACTACAGAAAAAATCTACAGCTAGGTTTTCAAGTATCCACAAATGGTTACAGAGTTAAATAATTCAAAAAAGTGATTAGTGAAAAAGTTGGATATTTGATTTATTTTTTGAGAGTGGATTCTCCTCATGGATATTCTTCAAGCAAAAAATATACTAAAGTTATCAAAGAAAGCCTTGAGTCACTCAGTGACAGCTAAAAGCTCCAAAAGACATAAACAGACATCAAGAATTGCTTTATGAAATTTGTTGCAATTGACAGCCTTCTGTTAAGGCCTCTGCCAGAAGGAAAATGGGGTCTGAATTATTTGAATAATGTAAGAAAGAGGAATATGTCAAGTCTGCTGAATTTTTTCAGACTTTATCACTCTAGGGGCTTCAATTGTACTAAAACAGCCAGCTATATCCTACAACCATTTTGCTAGAGACACTATTTTACCATTAGTTAGCTAACAACAGTTAAAATCCTGTAAGAATCTTTAAGATCACTTTAACTTTAGGGTTGTGATCAGTGGCACAGTTTAGTTGGAAGCCTGTATCTAACAATGTCCCCCAGGGGTCAATGCTGGGTCCAGTATTGCTTAACTTATTCATCAATGACCTGGGTGAAGGGACAGAGTGCTTCCTCAGCAAGTTTGCTGATGACACAAAACTGGGGAGAGTGGCTGACACACCAGAAGGCTGTGCCACCATTCCGAGGGACCTGGACAGGCTGGAGAGTTGGGCGGAGAGGAACCTCCTGAAGTTCAACCAAGGCAAGCGCAGGGTCCTGCACCTGGGGAGGAACAACCCCAGGCGCCAGGACAGGCTGGGGGCTGACCCGCTGGAAAGCAGCTCTGTGGAGAAGGACCTGGGAGTCCTGGTGGACAGCAGATTGGCCATGAGCCAGCAACGTGTGCCTGTGGCCAAGGAGGCCAGCGGTGTCCTGGGGTGCATTAGGCAGAGTGTTGCCAGCGGGTGGAGGGAGGTGATCCTGCCCCTCTCCTCAGCCCTGCTGAGGCCTCACCTGGAGTGCTGTGTCCAGTGCTGGGCTCCCCAGTACTAGAGAGGCATGGAGCTACTGGAGAGAGTCCAGCGGAGGGCGACAAAGATGATGAGGGGACTGGAGAATCTCTCCTAGGAGGAAAGGCTGAGAGAGCTGGGCCTGTTCAGCCTGGAGAAGAGAAGGCTCAGCGGGGATCTCATCAATGTGTACAAGTATCTGAAGGGAGGGTGTCAAGAGGATGGGGCCAGACTCTTCTCCGTGGTGCCCAGCGATAGGACGAGAGGCAACGGGCACAAGCTGAACCACAGGAAGTTCCACCTAAACCTGAGAAAAAACTTCTTCACTGTGAGGGTGACAGAGCGCTGGAACAGGTTGCCCGGAGATGTTGTGGAGTCTCCTTCGCTGGCGATATTCAAAACCCGTCTGGACACAGTCCTGGGCAATGGGCTGTAGGTTGAGGCTGCGTGGGCAGGAGGGTTGGACAAGATGATCTCCAGAGGTCCCTTCCAGTCTTGGCTGTTCTGTGATTCTCTGACTTTCATCTATTCTGTTTGTTAGCTGCAAAACAAAGACAACTCCCCCCCCTCCCCCAAAACATTAAACTATATTCAAAGCGTAGCAAATAAAAATTACCCCAAAAATTCCTCTTTATGAAGCAACAGAAAAATATTTATCTTTATTTATGTATTTATTCATGTTCTCATGTGTAGACTGTGCTAGAGAATGTGCTAGAGAATTAATAATATATTTTGCAAATAAGTTAAGATCTAAGACATCATTCTGAGAAAATACATATGCACACCCCTGGTCAAGAAAGTTCTTAACCATCAGCCCACCTTCAGTGGAACTTAAGCATATTTAATGTGATCTTTTCCAAAATTAGGGCCTAAGGCAATAAGAAAGCTAGCTCAGGTATTGAAGGAGAAGAACTATATTATCCTGAAAACTCATCTGACCTAACTGATCCTGCAGAATCAAGCTAACCAGTAAATTTTCTGAGGTAACTGAAAATTTTGCTGTTTTTTAAAAGGAATATTTCAATTACGTCATCTACAGCACAGCCTCCATAGAGGTAGAGTGGCATAACAAAGCTGGTGATGTGCTGCGAAAAAGGGTGGAGGTGAGAAAGGAGGCTGAGGGCTGTGGGAGGGAGCCGCTGTCGCTGCGAAGCCCGAGCCTTGCAGAGTGGAACCATTAGGCACTGATTTGTGTTGTGATGGATTGCTCTCCAGAAGCTCCTGTTTCAGGTACTGTTTGCCTCAACTATCTGAGAAACATGTTTCCACTTCTGCTGTCATTCTTCAGCTTACTGGGCTGTCTTTTTTAGTAGTAAGTGGTGACTCCTACACTTATAAATTTAATTTTTAAAGGAATAAATATTAAAAGATTTAAGGAATCAGACACCCCCATGCTACCGCTACATTTAGAAGCATCAGACCTTCTCTTTGTTGGACAATTGTTAGGTTTCTCAAATTGTTGGCTTATCAATCCAAAAAAAAGTTTCCTTGATATTAATTCCTCTTTTTAATGAAAAACCATTTGGGTAGACTCACCTTTCTCCCATCTTTTTCTTCTCACCAAGGATTTTCCTGTGAGAGCTGCTTGTTACAGCAGTTGATTTTGAAGCCCGTTTTTGCAGCTACTAAGCAAATTTGCTCTGTCATTGATCTGTATTTAAAGTAATAAAATCGGTTGTAGGCAGAATGAGGGCAAGTTCAGTATTCCTCTCACAGCAGAATATGTTGTATGGAGAAAGTGTCATGATGGATGGGGATGGCCCAGTCCAGCATGACTGGCAAAAGAAATACACATTAAATCATTCTATCTCTCCCCTCTGGGATTTCTGAGCTGGCCACTCCTATAAAAAACCTGAAATCAGGTTACGGCACATGGTTCTGAAAGGAATATCCACATCTCAGCTTACTGCAGTTTAGCTCAGTAAGCTAAATTTCGTTTAGTTAAGAAATTACTGAATTTCATAATTTTTAGTTAATTTCAGCTAGTTTTCCAGTGAAATACCATTGAAGAAAACCTTAGGAGAAGCTCTACATAGTTTAGCTTCATGCACCCATAGGACTTAAATACCATGCTTGTTATCCCTGTATTAGCAGCTGTATCTTATGTATCTGTGTTCTCCCTCACGCCAGGCCTAACAGCAGCCCTGATCTGCTGAGGAGATGCCACACAAAGGGATTGGGAAGCCAGAGAGAAATGTCAGCATGCAGGAGACCCTGGGCTGCATGTCGCCTGTCAGGGGAGGTTGTTCGGAGCAGACCCGCTAGAAGTCATGTCCCTCCCACTGCAGCCCTAAGATATGGAAGTGACAGTGTGTTCTCCAGGATGGGACCAGAGCGCATTCGTCATGACACCACATGTTCAAGTGTACCTCTCCCTCACTCTCTGTCACAGATTTCACAATGCAGGCCAGAAAACATACCTGCAAGCATTTTAGGATTGCAGGGGAGGAGTGGGAAAAAGAAACCCAAGCAATTGACAGTTATGAGGAAAGTATGTTGCTCATATTTGAGCGTGTTAGGTCATTAGGTCTCAAGTTTTCCTGGAAATTCTTACTAGATATGATATCCATAGTTAGAATTTACACTAGTTTCATCAAGGTTATTCTCTTATCAACCACTGAGGGCTTTTTCTCCCCGGATAACTTTCTGTAGATTTCTTGGGCTTTCTTTGTATTTTAAGAATTATTTTCATTAATTTCAGTTTAATTCAGTTCAGATCAATTTAATTCAATGAAATTTAATTTAATTCAGACTCAAGAACTTTGAGAAAATTTTAAACACCAACCCAAGAATTTGTTTACTATGTGGGATTTTCAGAACTCTTGAGGTTCTAATTAAATCACACAGGCTGTCTGGACACGGTCATCATGAGTGTTAAATTAACTTCTTGAGAGCCATTAAGTTAAATGATAACATCTTTTTTTTATTTTAATGACAGAAGAAAATCAGCTGTTCTGTGCTTGAGCTTAAAAAACATTAAACTGAAATAAATTGCTGTGAAGTGATTTGTTTCTTTAACCTTTTGTTAGATAAAAACTTAGAATTGGGCAGCTCAGCAGCTGAGAACACATTTAATCTTGATTGCTTCATTCTAGTATTACTTAATTTAATTTCTTTTATCTTTTCTCTAGCTTTGAAATCCTACTTGCTCTTTCCAAGCCAGTGTGATTGATGGTCATATTACTCTCATGTGAATTTGTAGCGAAGGTGATGTTTTGCTGCTTCGAAAGCAATGCCACAAATGAAATTGAAAACCATAGTTTTAAAAGGAGAAAGAATATTTATGTTTTGGATAAAAATATCAAGCTTAGGACCACTATAAAAATTGAATTATTAGAGTAGCCTCATTTACTCATATCTTACATTTAATTTACATTTTATATCAACCTTTATGTGCCAATTTTTATACTAAACGAGCTGTTATTTTGGAAATAGATTATCTGGTTTCCTGGAGTGGTAGAAGCTTTGATATCCAGCTCAGTACTGGATAGCTGAAGAAAGCCATCTTAAATGCAGCAATTTTCAAGGGCAATGTGAATCTAAAGCTCTGTTCAGAAAACTCTGTGTGTTAGACACGTGCAGTTTACTGCTTATAGGAACTGAGAAGTGAAGTCCTACTATTCAAGTATATACCCAGTGTCTCTGCTGCTCAGATACCTCTGAGCTTTAACTTGTCTAACCACGTGGGTATTTTAAGTCATTACAGCTCATCTGATTCTAAGAACTAATTTTACCACAAGATATTGATAGCAAAATACCCAAAGAAACTGAGGGTTCAAGTTGGGGTTCAGGTTACTAACTTTCTGTCAAGGTTGGAAATCAGGCGGTATTCTGGAGCCTGAATCTCCGTGGACTTCATAAGCTCCTTCTCCAGAAACCCCTGAAATCAGTCCACAGTGGAGCTCCAAGTCCTCTCTCTGCCTGTGCAGACATATCCCAGTTTGTACACCTGGGCACCTAGCTTCTGACTAAGCAATTCTGACCTGGCTAGGGAAGTACCTAAACTTTTCCTACCTTCCCAAAGAAAAGTGATCCATTAGGCACGTTCAGAGCAGGCCCAAGACACTGGACTAGCAAAACCTAAAGGTTATTTTTATTTTCATTCAAGAATGATGGTGATCTTTCTAGCATCACCATCCTTCTTGGGAGCTAAATAGTTTGATCACCAACTTCAAACCTCCCTGTCTTGACAGATGTCAATCTGTGCCATTTCCTGGCAAGGATACTGCTGTAGTCACCATGATGGAGACTGATCATAGGGCTGCTTTCCACAGTGGCTGGGCTACTTTGTAGAGAAGAATAAATATGCTCAGCTTCACTGGGAGAACAAATGAGAAATGTGTATCTCTGCTGCATGGTACAAAGTGGGATTACCAACAAAGGAAGCCTTAGTTCTGCTTTGCTTCCAGTACTGCTTGTAGATTTATCCAGTTTTTTTTTTTTTTGGTGGAAAATTCATAGATTAGGGACTGGAAAGCAGATCATTTTTATTTATGTGATTTCTATTACATTAGCATCTAGAGCCCTGAAAAAGTTGAGCTCTAATGTTATAGTCAGTAAGCTCCTTTGTTGAGGGACAGTTCCTAACTGCTTATAATCTGATAAAGAAAACAAAGCAGAGTCAGGAGTGGACTTCAGATTTTATGATTTATATGAGCATAAGCCATTGTGGGATACTTTACCCGCCGTGTGAACTTCACTTAAAGCTCTTTATTTTCGTCTGTCATGTTTTTTGGTGGACTGAAGGGCTTTGTACACACTGAAGCATTCAAAATGTTTCTAATATCTACCATCATTCAAGTATTATTTTTTGAAAGGCACTAATATGACACTTATGACATAATGAAGCTATTCTTTATATCAATAAAAACAGAATTAAAATGAGGTGCATAAACCAAGCAATCTTGCATTCTGCCTGTGAAAGATTTGCAGGCTAGTAAGCACCCAGAGCTATCCTCAATCTGCAAGTAGCAATAAAATATCTGCCTCCAAACCAAAAACATTAACACTTGTGGGAGCTAATTTTGATTAATGATATCTATAGCTGTGGACATTTGATACTCAGATTCTGACCTTAAAAAAAATATGAGCCACTGAAGAACCAGCAGTCTGTTGTAATTTACAACCGTGTCTTTCTTCTCTGTTTCTTTTAATAGTCCTCCAAACATTGCCAGGATTAGGCCCAGTCACACTTTCGTATGAGGTCTTGTAACAAGAGAAGCTGATTTTGATAATTCATCAAAATGAAATCAGTGCTGAAGCAATGACCCATTGATTGTGGAGGTGGGGTTACAATAGGAAAGATGTGAACTGAAGCCACCTCTGTTCTGCTTTTAGAGGCACAGGGGTGTATTTTCACATGAGTAGAATTGTTAGCTATGCCATGCAAGCTATGCTGTTTGAATTCACTCAGACTACATGAACTCAAACTGCTGGGCTGCATTCACTGCTCTTGAGATTCCCTTGGAGCAAGAAATCTGCATCAATTTATACTCTTTTTTCTCGTCCTTCACTCTGTCTCTACTTCAAACCCTAGAGAAAAATCTTATGACAAGTAGGCAAACAATCTGCCCCTTTGGTTGTACCTCTTGAGATCCACCTATGAACGTCAGTAGAACCAGCTTAAGTTTTGCTATTAGTGATGCAAAGATTCTTTACATTGTTATGATGCCTGAAATAGCGCTTTTTTTTTTTAAAGAAAAGCGTGAAGAAACTCACTAGTTCAACCAAAGTTCCTTCAGAGTGAACTGGAGGAAAGGTATTATGTCTTCTCTGCAATGCGTGTAGGCTAAAGACCACTAGATATTCTACCCGATGCAGTATGTGCAACTGAATTTATGAGTGAATCTATATTCTTGTGATACTGCTGTCTAGATAATACTATTGATAGTATAATTAAAACATTCAAAGTGGATGCGAACTAGTGGAACATCTGATTACTTTTGTAGTCCAGTGTTCTAGTTCTTCAAATATTGAGGAAAACCACTGCACAGAAGTCTGCTGAGTAGAGAATAGTTTGGCCCTGAATCATGTTGGGAAAAGGAATACGTGATGGGAGCTGTTAATGTAAGCTTTCACAGATACTGACTGAAAGTAATTGTGAACATTGGAAAGTTTCCTGCTTTGTTTCAAAAGTTGCATGTAACAATATACTATTAAGCCAAATTTCTTGGCTAAACTGAATGTAGCAGAGCACAAGCCAGGCTAAGCAGTGGAAAAGGTGGGAAAGAAAGAGCTGCAGAGGATTTTCAAATCAGAATATGAAGAGAAGGAGTCTGATTGAAGAGGACCCGGGTGCTGAGCCAAATCACTGCCTCAGCCTCTCATTGTCCCCCCTGCCTCCTGTACAGGGGCCCTACAGGGAACAATGATGGGCTCCTCCTGCCCTCACTTCATGCACCCCTTCACCACCTTCCCCCCCCTCAGGGAATAAGCCTCTTCAGCAAAGCCTGCAGCCCTGGCAGGGGGTTCCCGCTTCAGCCACCTCCTCCAGGCCACACTCTGTGCCCTTCTCCCTGCCAGGTGCCTGTGCCCACCACCCTGCCCGGAAGTGCTCTGCAAAGCCAAGATCCCCACTCCTGCGCAGGAGTGCAGTAAAACTGCACTTTTTCCTTCAGGACAGGAAAGTGAAAATGTACCACAGTTGTGGGGGGAGAGAAGAGGACAGGAGAAGGTAAAAAATAATTCAGGCTAAGAAGATGAGGAGTTATCCTGTTTTCCTAGTTAGAAGACTAATTTAAACCTTCACTATGAGTAACTCCCACAGAGCAAGTGAAGTTACAGAGATGTGAACTATGACATAATTGAGGAGAAAACCATGATCTTGTATAATGATGACCTTATGCTCCTGTCTGCCAATAAAATTAAGTAATTACATTTCTTTTTGCTTTTACCGTATCTATTCATCCAATTTTCCCACTATTTTATTTCTAAGAGTTTAAAGAATCTGAAATAGTATATTACTCTTCCTTTGTCTTATCTAGACAGATTTTCATATATTCTTTGACAGTGAATCTGCAAAAGGAGTGCTTTGCCAGTTATTTACTAGAAAAATCTGTTTTTAGCTGTGAAACTGAACTTACATTACCTCAGCTGACCGGCCCCATAGCAGACTCTCAAATGGAATGTATGCATTACTCTTTGCCAATTCAGAGGTTATTTAATATGGTATGTCTGGAACCAGCCTTTTTGTTGAAATTGTTTTGGCTAAGAAACTATCCAGATGAGTCTACTGTAGAACTATGTGCTTTGACTGGGATTTTCAAAGTCAGTCTGGAATCACCCCACTCAAAAATGGGTAGTGTTGGAGATTACTTCTTTAGGACAATATCTCTTAAGCTAAAGAGATTTGGTTTGGTTCCCAAACCAAAGGTTTGATTTGATTTCATTTCATTTCATTTCGTACTTTTATGTAGCACTAGCACAACTCATGAACGCATGCATTATTGTGTGTAAAACACTTTGCATGCTTTCTTAATTTTTTTTCACTGTTTATGTGAAAATTATTCAATAAAACATCAGCTGAGATAGGTGATAAAGATAGGGAAGAACTGTAATTTAGTCATGTGGATGTGAGCTACCATTTTGCACTATTCTATTTAGCTGTGCATCATACTATCCAGGAGTGGTTAGTTACTATGTTATGGGAATGACTGATATATTGCAGTAAGTGCTGGCATTTTTCTGCTGTAAAGGTGTTCTGTTCACACTAATGAACATTTTTCTTTTAAATTGGTTGCACTGTTTTATTCATTGTTATACGTACTTCACACCCCAGAACAAATTCTGCTTTCAATTACACTAGTGTAAATCTAGGATAAGCCATCTGTTGTCATCAGCGCTAGATCTTGATTTGTCCAGTGATTTAAACATGCCTTTAACCTTACACACATTTCCATCATATGCTGTTACTTAAGGAGACTCTGAAGTTTTTTTCCTTATGGTGGTGAAAGGAAAAGAGTTTGACCTTATGTACATAGTTCCACCATTTCACTTAATTCTACCGTTTCACAGCTAAGTGTGTACAGCACAGGCTGTAATGAACTGCAGTGCAGAGAGACCCAGATTAACGATGACTGAACCATCCCCAAAAACCAGCAATCATGGTGAGTGAAATATTAAGCTCAAGTCAATAAGCACTGCTGAAAAAGCAGAGCTTGTTAAGCTGGGCATGATAGCCCCACTACTGATTCTATTTTGCTTTTGAAAGGTGATTGAAAACCTCTGGACTCTGAAAGGAAGACTCTGGTGAATTTAGTTACGGCGAGTTAAGGCGCTACGTCACCAGATATCCACCCCACAGCTTGGATTTAGCAGCACCTGGCACCTACAGAAGGGGCAGAAGAAATGAGTGTGCCAGCTCCTCAACCGCTGGAGTTTACAGTCTGGCGTACTAATTCGAACTGCTTTCCTTGGCTGAGAGCTGTCTGGATGGTTTTTCAAGTCCTGTGAGGTAGATTGGATTCAATTTTTCATCCAACTCATCATTAAGTGGGTAATGGGCAGTTTCAGGCTCGTAATGAAACTAGGTCAAACAGTAGCCTGCTGTATAAGCTCCAAATGTCTGGTTCACTAGTCTGTTGCATCTTAAATGACAATAGATGGTATTTTGATGTACCTTACAGAGCAGAAAGGCTAGACATATATTAGGCGCAAATAGATTTTTCTTCTAAAATATACTGGAAATTAATTATGTCCCATAGCTAGGATTTTATGCCTCAGGCCTATGGGATGTGGTCAGAAATGCAGTTTGAATGTCCAAAATTTCAGTTACATAGTTCAAATCCTGGCAGCTGTCACTGTGCTAACTGTAATCTTCATCTCAGAAAAGATATTTAAAAGGCCATAACTTGTGGTAATATACTCAAAGTAACATAAAACCTTTATCATAGCCCCCTTCTTTGCAATATTGCAAGTACTTTGTCCAGCTTTTGATGCTGGATAGTATATCATGTAACTCTTTTTACTAAAGTTTGTGCAAAAAACCCTCAAACCAGAATAGTTCACAGTTCCCCATTTTTGAAATGTTAAACTCTTCTGCCATTGCCATAGATCAAGATGAACTCAAAATTTAAGATTTTTATGAGATTCGAATTGCACATCTTTGTACAAGCTTCATAAATGAAGGAAGCAAGCACAGAGAGGAAGAAATGAATTCTAGATGCCTAAATATCAGATTGCAAGTCACAGTCTCAGGGGTCTCTTTTGGCCTTTCCATTTACACTGGGGTGAGTCACCGAGCCTTGCTGTCCTTCTGTTTCTCTTTGTGCCTTTTGTTTCTTCTGAGCTTCTTTGGGGCCTCTCATTATGTGCTTATAAGAAGTAAATGGATTACTCAGGAACCAGATTATGAATCTGCAGTTATGATAATGTGACCTGGCTATGATAAATGGCATAATATTCAAGCAGTAGACAAAGAATAAATTATGCAGAATATGTAAGGCTTTCTCGACTGAAAACTAAGGCCATTCTTACCTAGAGTATTAGAAGTAGGAGCACCTATAGAGGCCAAGATGTTTGCTAGTGAATTTGAATGAGTAACATTTTCAGAAAGTGCTGAGTACCTGTTTTCAGGGACATAGGGCCCTTTAATATAATCCATACTGTGAACCCAAACCTATACAACTGAAAATCACTCCATTTCTTCCTTTGTGGACCATATCATCATCTGACTCATTGTCTCTTAGGTGCCATAACTCTCACATTCCCTTCTGCACAATTACACGCCTCAGTAACCCCAGTAACCCCAGTGATAGAGGATATCCTTCATTTCAAACTATTTTGATATGAATGAACTATTTTGATATTATGAAGTATGAATTCAAAACAACTGTGGGCCAAAAAAGGACAAGAATGTAGGTTTTCTATATTGCAAATGTTAGTCTATTCTGTCAGTTTATTGTGTGATCCTCAATGGATGATCAGAGTATATATATCTGATGGAGCAGGCTTCTCTAAGGAGTTGGGGTAGGTTTTAGGTGCCTTTTATGGGCTGGCACTGGAGTGTAGAAACTTATGCACCCAGCGTACACTTCTCTGAGTAAGTGATATGCCAGTTCTGAGGAACTCTGTGCGCTGAAATGGAAGAATAAATTAATTTTAAGCTCCGCCAAGGCTTAGATAGAACCTGAGCATCAGTAGTTTGGGAACAGTGGACACGGTGTCTGGGAATCAGGGAGTGAGAATGTAACCTCAATTGAGGGGCATGCAGCTCATCTATGGACTTAGTGCAGCAGTTCAAATGAATACTTGCGCTAGCAAGTCACATTCTTGCTTTTTTTGCAAGGAAAAATCAATGTATTATGTTGTTCTATGCTGACCCCACTTATTACTTGAGCAGGGTGAATAATTCACAATATATATCTTTTCTGACAAACTGGACTGCTTTTTTCTGCTCTTGGACATGAATCTATGAAACCATCTGCCTGTAGCTATGAATAGATTGCTGTTTCCTCATGTTTATCTGTCTCCAAAAACACAATGTTTTTTTTATTTTGTTTTGTTTCTTTACTAATCTTATTATCTCTATGGTTTGATCATGACCTGATCTCTAAACTGTTTTTACTGGTCATCGAAGTCATCAGGGTGGTATGTGTCAGCCACAGGTTCAGAGTGCACATGTGTTATTTGGTACTCTTTAGGCTCTTTGCCACATTTTTCTTTTGGATCAATGCTCTCAAGGTCTGTCTTATCTATCTATCTTATACATTTCTAATCTATTAACTGTAACAAGAGCTGGAGGAAGATACAGCAGGTGCAGCATGAAAAAAAACTGAGAGAGGTAGTTAATGGAATAAGTACTTTTCTGAGTCATTTCTAGACCCCAAGCTGACACATAAATTTGAAATCAAATCTATTCAAAGCCTTGAAAATATTATTTTGAAATTAGATTTCTGCTAGTCTTTATTGTAATAACATTCTCTGACATGCAAGTATAGCGGTTGCAGAGGGTGGGTGAGAGGAACAATAACAGATATGAATTATATTTAAAAACTCACAAGTATTTTTGAAACAATCTGGAATTGGTTTGAGATGTGTCTTGCCACAGTCACTCAGCCTTTCTTACGCTTGATTAATCATTACTAATTTGTCTACTGGGTAGGACAAGGGTTACTTCTCACTTGCAAGCATGTGAGTCATCTTGCTGTATCCAAGGCATGTCACTCTGTCTGCTGTAGAATTACGCTTTTCTGCCTCTCTAGAAGTCTGTTGTCCAGTTCAGCCCTACAGCTGGATCGACAAAATAGCACAGAGTGAATCATTTGCTTTCATCCCTGTAAGCAAGGTTCTTGCAGCAACTCTGAGTCAGGTCTAGAACTAATGCCAAATTTAAAATACTGTTCCATGTAAGCTATCTATTTAACAGTGAATACGAGAGGTCTATAATTCTCATTTATTTATTCCTGTCCTCTTCATACAAATATGGGAAAAGAGATAGGAGATAATTGATACTGCATTGAATCTATGTAGGCTTCTGAGAGCGCCTGATAATAATAAATATATACTGTAAGCTCTTACATCCTTAGTGTACCAGCCACCTCATGATATATGCTGACTGTCTTTAGTTCACTAACTTCAATGGCAAATTAAAGAACTGGTATAGCAAGAGATGATAAGCACTTTACTGAACAGAGCTTACAAATATGACAACTTATTTGAAGAAACTGTTATGTTAACCATCTTAGGTTACAGTTTGAATTTTACTATATATACAAGCTACTCAAGCCTGCCAAACTCCGTCTATCAAGAGGTGGATCAGGATACTCAGAAGTAAGTATATGATTTCTCAGATTTACATTTAGGACTTAAGTGTGCCTTTTGATTCCTTATTTTCCATTTGCTTCATAAAGTTCCATTGGATGCATAACTTTTTTTCACCATCTCTGAACTGATGAAGGGGAGGTAACATCTGTAATGTTGCCGGGTGCAGCAAACGTAGCGGGGAGCAGACTGTCATGTCCTGTCTCAAGGCCATTTGACTGTATTAGTGATCCGTTTTGTGACAGTGATCTTGTTATCCAAAATGGTAGTACTGTTCTTTTTGTGTAAGAAAACATGGCATGAGGTCCAAAAGTGGTACAGTCTAGACAGATTTACTGCAGGACTTATTTTGAACACCTGAATTGTCGATATTCTTTGCTAATATTAAGGTAGAATTTTAATGGTCAGGTTGGCTGGTTTCAGTGCTTGTTTGGGTTTTTTTTCAATGTTGTGACTATGGGGAAGCTAGCTTCAAGTAGGCTCTCACTTCTCCTGTGTCTATGGCAGTGTTAAGGTTTACATACCCCTTTCTTTTATTCTTCTAGTTTTCCACTGCCTTATAATAGTGCCATGTCAGTAAACACTCCACTGGTCTCATGTCAGCTTAAAGCTGGCATGATGCAGTGGAAAGTCAGGCTTGTGCCACACTCATTCTTAAGCATTTGAGTTGTCTCATTGCTGCATCAGCACCATAACACCTTTGTCTTGTGTAAAGTGACTTGATTCTACAGAGATGATACTAAGAGCAGTAACTCATGCCAGTGCATTCCTCATCTCCTTTAGTGCTAAGTAGTGCTTAAGAACATGAATTTGATAAACCAAGATCACATAGCTATATATATATATAAGAAGCTCCCTGTATTTCATTTTAACATCTATGCACTCAATTTCTATTTGATATCAAGTCAAGGAGTGCTTTTAGTGACCTCAAAACTTCATGTGATAAGAAACTCTATTTTAGCAGCTCAGAAATGGTTAAAGGAAGCACCAGCAAGGGAAAATTACCAAATATTGTTGTAAAAGACTGAAGCCAAGACAGACACCACTTCTGGAAAAAAATAGACTTAGCATCAAAGTGGGAAAAGCTTCACAGGGAGATGAAAATTCTGGGGATTATAGGTAAAAAAGTGATTTTAAGTAGAGAGAAGGCCAAATTTGCACCTAGGATTTATGCAACTGCCTAATTCAGGGTCTCTGGGGTAGAAACAGAGGTAATTTGGGTCTTGAATTCTACCATAGGTTGCATGTACATTCACACCATAGTTTCTTTTTTTTTTTAAATCTTTTTGGAGTGGACATCCTAACTAGCCACAGAGAAGAGAATTCAGGTGCCAGGGACTATTTCTAAACTGCCTGCCTAGTTGCCTTAAGTTTGACTCATTTGCTGAGCTGAAAACTGTGAATGTCCGCTTACAAGACAGTTTAGCACCTAGGCCTCCCTGCTTGGAGATTTAGTGGCTGGTATCTATTGGTTGATTTGGTATCCGTTGGTATCTTTCTTTCTTCACCTAAACATATACCATACGTGTGGTCACTTATAACTATGTAGTAACTTACACACTCCCCACAGAAGGGCCTACTCATTTTTCAGCCTCTGATATACATAGTAGTTTATGTGTACCTTTTCTTTGCAGAAGGTTGAAGAGTAATATATACACTGATGATGACATTACGGTTTAATTCTGCTGTGGTATCAAGGCATATATCCAGCAAACTAAACTAAATCATTGAAGGCTATATTTCTTATTTATTTATCTATAGAGGACCTGACTGACCCACTGGAGAGTAAAATCACTGCAGGTGAGAAAATTTTGTCTAGTGGAAGCAGTATCATCGTCATTGCTTAGAGGTGTAGACACCTATTCACCATGTGAATTCATGAATTAGTGAATTTTATTAAATAAGGATTAGCTAAATGTCTGCGATAACAGGACATGTCCTGTAAGACTAACCCATTAACTGGCATGCAGTACAAACACTTCAAAGTAGAGAAAAAAAAAAAGTTATCCTAATGTAACAATAAATTCTTTGGGGAAGTATGTTCAGGAGGAGAGCGTTGCATTATACTTGAGCGTGCCCTGTAGGAATGCAGGAGTGGAGGGCCGTGAGCTGCCAGAGGAACTCTAGCCATTTGATACGAGACTTTCCAAGGCAGGGGATGAGAGCCCAAACTACTTACCTGCAACACTTCAATAATCCAAGTATGTAAATATAGGAGATTCGCATTAAAATATTCTATCTGAAAGGTAAAGAGAGGAAAAGAGATCATTTTACATATGGGAATGTCCTGTTAGGTACTCTACTGGGCTCATACCACAATAGTCCATGTATAAAAGAGAAATGGAAACAAAAAAATATATAAGGTGTATTTATAAGCAGATAAACTGCTGACTGACATTTTGTCAAATGTCCCACTTATATCTGTATGCAAGTTTACTTTAATTTTGTATAAATAGTGCCCTGATGAATGATGATAACTTCTTGACACAGGTAGCTGACAAGCCAACAAGGAGAGGTGTGCTGCTGGACCTTGTACTAACAAAGAAGGTCTGGTTGGAGATGTGAAGGTTGGGGGCAGCCTTGGCTGCAGCGACCATGAGATGGTGGAGTTCAGGATCCTGCAAGGAGGGAGCAGGGCAATAAGTAGGATTGCAACCCTGGACTTCAGGAGAGCTAACTTTGGCCTCTTCAGGGACCTACTTAGGGGAATCTCACGGGGTAGGGCCCTAGAAGGAAGAGGGGTCCAAGAAAGCTGGTTAATATTCAAGCATCACCTCCCCCAGGCTCAAGATCAGTGCATCCCTCTGAGTAAGAAGTCGAGCAAAGCGGGCAGGAGAGCTGCACGGATAAGCAAGGAACTCCTGGCAAAACTCCAACAGGAGAAGGCAGTCTACAGACTGTGGAAAAGGGGACAGGCCACTTGGGAGGAATATAGGGACGTTGTCAGAGTGTGCAAGGATGCGATGAGGAAGGCCAAGGCCCATTGGGAATTAAATCTGGCAAGGGATGTCAAGGACAGCAAGAAGGGCTTCTTCAAATACATCAATAGCAAAAGGAAGACTAGGGAAAATGTGGGCCTGCTGCTGAATGGGGCGGGTGCCCTGGTAATGAAGGATACAGAGAAGGCAGAGATACTGAATGCCTTCTCTGCTTCAGTCTTTACTGCTAAGGCCAACTCTCAGGAATTCCTGTCCCTGTAGACCAGGGAGAAAGTCTGGAGAAAGGAAGACTCTCCCTTGGTTGAGGAGGACCGGGTTAGAGATGACTTGTGCAAACTTGACATCCACAAAACCATAGGCTCCGATGGGATGCTATCACAGAATCACAGAATGGTTTAGGTTAGAAGGGACCTCTGGAGATCATCTAGTCCAACCTCCCTGCTCAAGCAGGGTCAACCTAGAGCACATTGCCCAGGATCACATCCAGATGGGTTTTGAATATCGCCAGCGATGGAGACTCCACTACCTCTCTGGGCAACCTGTTCCAGTGCTCTGTCACCCTCACAGTGAAGAAGTTTTTCCTCATGTTCAGATGGAACTTCCTGTGGTTCAGTTTCTGCCCATTGCCTCTTGTCCTGTCACTGGGCACCATGGAGAAAAGTCTGACCTCATCCTCTTGACACCCTCCCTTCAGATACTTGTACACACTGATGAGATATCCACGAGCTATCCACGAGTGATATCCACGAGTGCTGAGGGAGCTGGCGGATGTTATTGCTAGGCCACTCTCCATCATCTTGGAAGGGTCCTGGAGATCAGGAGAGGTGCCGGAGGACTGGAAGAAAGCCAGTGTCACACCAGTCTTCAAAAAGGGCAAGAAGGAGGAGCCAGGGAACTACAGGCCTGTCAGCCTCACCTCCATCCCTGGAAAGGTGATAGAACAGCTCATCCTGGAGGTCATCACTAAGCATATGGAGGACAAGAAGGTGATCAGGAGTAGTCGGCATGGCTTCACCAAAGGGAAATCATGCTTGACCAATCTGAGAGCCTGCTCTGATGGAACAACTGGCTGGGTAGATGAGGGCAGAGCAGTGGATGTTGTCTGCCTGGAATTCAGCAAGGCTTTAGACACTGTCTGCCATCACATCCTCACAGGTAGCAGGGTTAGAGTAGACGATCTCCAGAGGTCCCTTCCAACCTCAACCATTCTGTGATTCTGTGATTCTGTGATCTATGTGAGGAGGTATCTGGAAATGCTAATACATAAAATAACTATTTTACATGTTTGCTAGAGTACAGAAAAATCTTATTATATATGTTCCTGTAACCTTCTGTAAGCAAGGAAAGTGATAACTAAACCATATGCACTAGATGCCTCAAAGAGTTTTTCTTTCGGCTTCCAGTAGAACTAAAAAGGACAGCTTTAAACAGTTTGTGTCAAGAGGTCCCCACACAATAATAATTTCTATATAGCACCTTTAAGTGAAATATATTTAGTTATATATTTAGTTTTTTGGATGCAAAAAAGCTCGAAACCAAAAAAAAAATTATATACCATAATATGAGCAAGGTTCGGTCAATTGTAGGAACTCAAAGAATGATCTTTTATGCTTCCTAATCCCTTCTTCTTGAGAAGCTGTCAATATTAGCATCATCACACAGAAATTTTGGCAATATGATCTTTAGCTGAAACTAGGAAAGATATTCTTAAGAAGTTCAATGGGATCAACACTTTAAAAGTTTAGGAAGTGATGCAATGTTTGAGTTGCTTGAATGGCATTTCATAAAATTTTAGTTGTGCTACAAAATATCTGAGACAGACAACTACAAGGTGAGGTTACGTATGATTGTGCATGTCTAGATGTGACAATTATTTTCTTCTTATGTTTTAACACTGAAATTACAAACAATCATTCTAAGTTTGATATTTTAAAACCTTTATTCTAGGTATAGTTATTTTTATTCAGCTTTTATTTTAATACCTTTCAGCATAAGCAAACACTTATCTCCTGCTTAATTAAGCTTTCATCCAGTTTTATTTTACTCTTTTCCAGAAATCTCATGGTCACTATCTGGATGATATACTTAAACAGGAACATCACATTAAAAAATGGAAAAGAGTAAATCCCTGTGATGCAGGAAGAAATGCTGACGTTTGGCATAGCACCCCACGTTTGAATACCAGCTTGGCTAGGAAAGCATTTAGTGCAAAGTTCTAATGGACTTTAATTATGTGCTTACATTTCCTTGAATGAGATGGTTCCTGAGTTGGTATCTGAGGGACAACTGAGTGAGATGGGAAACAAATAAATAAATGTTAAAAAAACAAACTCTTATATGCGCTGACAAAAATAACCAGGCAAATAAACAGTCAATGGGGAAGAAGCAAGACAAAAAATAAATTCTCTTTCTGTGGCAGGTTTTTGTTTTCTCTCACATATTCCAATGACAATTTAAAGCCAAGCATGGATGAAATTCTAATTTGGCTCATTTTGTGGGTGAAATGACTCCTGCAATTACCTCACTTCTAAAGCTCAGATTCCTGCCCCAGCTTCCCAAAGGATCATGAATACGGGGCTCAGGAAAGTTCTGGGGAAGGTGCTCAAGACTCAAGAGTTTTGAGGATGTTTAAGAGATGTCAACAGATTTTTTTACTTCAGGCAGAGGCAGCTAACCTGTGGAACTGTATTACAGAATTTCAAATATTTTCTCCATATAGAAAGTAAACTAACAAGCATTGTGAGATAAAGTAAAAAGAGGCTTTTCATCATTTACTTTGCTTTAGACCTGTTATAAGCTTGAATTTTAAAGAGGTTCCCTCATAAGTTATCATATCCTGATTGAAATCTAAGGTGGGGGGGAATAAATAAATGAAATCCTGGTTAGACCACTAGAAAATCCAGAATTAATCTCTAACAAAGTAAGTAGTTTGCTAAAGTCCTATCTGAACTTCAGTTTATTTTCAACTTAAGATTCAAAAGAAATAGAAGTCTGTGCTTAAGCAATGACTGAACAGGTCAGTAGCAGATCAAAGCAAAGGATAGGAGAGAGACGGCTGAGTATCGGCGAGAGAAAATGGTAACATTTTCCTTGATCTGGTCTGAGAAAAAATGAGAATGTGAAGGAGAGAAGGAGGAGGAAAAAAAAGATCAGACTTCTTACATGAAATACTTTTGCTTGGAATGAACAGTGAAAATTTCCAGAGAAAAAGTTGGATGATACTACTGCTGTACTTCCTCATTTGAAACCTCTTACTTTGTTTCAAAACACATTACTCTATTAAAGTGCCCTGAAACTGCAAGCCAGATTTATTCTTGTTCCGTAGTGTTTTGCTGTGCTGAACTACACCACAAAGGGATTTTTTTTTTGTTCATCTTCTGAGCTCTTTCCTCTAGAAATGAAACTTCTTCTGTATTAGTCTTATGACATTAGGTTTCTATTTACATAGTATTTCTATGTGTTAGGGATATATATTTCCTTTTCGTGTTAACAGTTAAAAATGTTTTTGCTCTCCTTTTCAACATTTTAAACTTGCTTCCTCATTGAGAGAACTCAGAAGGCAAAATATTCCTATTAGTGTATTATATAAATGCATCTATAATAATATATTGTTATTCACTATTAAAGAATTTATGCATAGTAAATTTCTTAAAACAGTGAAGTAAAGTTAATTTCAATAAGTAATTATCTAACTTTATAACCTGACAGAGTGCCTCTTCAGCAAGTTTGCTGATGACACAAAACTGGGGAGAGTGGCTGACACACCAGAAGGCTGTGCCACCATTCCGAGGGACCTGGACAGGCTGGAGAGTTGGGCGGAGAGGAACCTCCTGAAGTTCAACCAAGGCAAGCGCAGGGTCCTGCACCTGGGGAGGAACAACCCCAGGCGCCAGGACAGGCTGGGGGCTGACCCGCTGGAAAGCAGCTCTGTGGAGAAGGACCTGGGAGTCCTGGTGGACAGCAGATTGGCCATGAGCCAGCAACGTGTGCCTGTGGCCAAGGAGGCCAGCGGTGTCCTGGGGTGCATTAGGCAGAGTGTTGCCAGCGGGTGGAGGGAGGTGATCCTGCCCCTCTCCTCAGCCCTGCTGAGGCCTCACCTGGAGTGCTGTGTCCAGTGCTGGGCTCCCCAGTACTAGAGAGGCATGGAGCTACTGGAGAGAGTCCAGCGGAGGGCGACAAAGATGATGAGGGGACTGGAGAATCTCTCCTAGGAGGAAAGGCTGAGAGAGCTGGGCCTGTTCAGCCTGGAGAAGAGAAGGCTCAGCGGGGATCTCATCAATGTGTACAAGTATCTGAAGGGAGGGTGTCAAGAGGATGGGGCCAGACTCTTCTCCGTGGTGCCCAGCGATAGGACGAGAGGCAACGGGCACAAGCTGAACCACAGGAAGTTCCACCTAAACCTGAGAAAAAACTTCTTCACTGTGAGGGTGACAGAGCGCTGGAACAGGTTGCCCAGAGAGGTAGTGGAGTCTCCTTCGCTGGCGATATTCAAAACCCGTCTGGACACAGTCCTGGGCAATGGGCTGTAGGTTGAGGCTGCGTGGGCAGGAGGGTTGGACAAGATGATCTCCAGAGGTCCCTTCCAGTCTTGGCTGTTCTGTGATTCTGTGATTCTGTGAAATACTATATATATTCCAATCTTTTGCCCCACAGCTTTGTTTTTTGGGACTAGGGCATATATAAAAATATATTTCTAACTATATACCATTTTGTACTGTATAGTTCATACTAAATTAAACTAAATTTTCCTTCTGGAAATGTCATTGTCTTAAGCTAAGAAGCTATTGGACTTCTATTTACATCTTCACCTCAGTTTTTTCTGTTCATGATGCACCTGACCTGCACATGGCAATCATGGCAGCCTTCTCTAGAAGACATCCTCCACTGAGGCTCTAATGCGGTTGCCAGTAGGACTGTTTCTGATTCACAGGTGGAAAATATTTATGGTCCCCAGCTGTTCACCTGTGTAATACAGATTAGAATTAGGCTTAAAGGCAACATTTATATATATGTAAGTCCTGAGACATGAATGCAAGTATTGTGTGTATCCTGCCAGCAGGATACGGACTCCTTACAAAGGTAAATTCTATGGGTGGAAGAGGGAATATGATGTAGACGCCAAGTTAATGAAAAGTAAATGTGTTCCTACCTACAGCGCAGAGGAATGGCTCCGGTCATTTAATGAAGGTAATGGATAAGATGTCCCACTGTTGTGGGAAATTTGAATTTTGACATTTTTAAGGAATGAAGTATTTAGCACTAGGATGAGAGGTCTGGTCACTAAGCCACTGAATAAAGCAAAGCTCCTTCTCTGGCTCAGTTAAAAAAAAAAATCTATTATATTTCATGCAGAGTGCAATTCCATGGCTATGCCTTAGGTCCCGGGAGATAATCTCTCAATCCGAGCATATGCCCTGGGGTTGGCAGCAGCTGAGCAGTGGGTTTTGAAGGTCACAATTTTGGACTTAGGCAGAATTTAAATACTAATTTGTGGGGTTTGGAAACTTTCCCAAGATCAGAGGCTGTGGTGCCGCCCAGAACAAAATCCAGTTGCCATGTACTGCAACCCACAACCAGTCAGCTCCAGAAAGAAATATGAAATAACTAAGATGATAACTGTGGAAAAAAATTTTTTTTTCCTCTTTATATACTGCTAAAATAGATGATATTTTAACAGTTAATAATTTGTGCTACTGAGGAAAGAACTGCGAGGGGATAGGTAACTACAGTCTCTGTGATTGGCCTATTAATGATATTTCATACTTATAATTTAAAATTATATTTTGCAATGAAACAGATGAGGGAAAGGAAGCCAGAAAAGCAAATTTCTCAAAGCCAGACTTGTGATGAAGAGTGATAAAACGTGCTATGTTTTTATAATTCTGTTCTCTACCACTTTGCTAAGATGGCAAAAAGCAAGGATTCATTAAGTTTGAGAAGGTGGAAAAAATTATACTGAAGGGATGTTTGCAGAAATTTTTGCTCAGAGGGAAAAAAGAGCTACGGTACTGTAACAGGTCGTTTTGGTGACTTAGAAACTGTAAATCTTCATTCAAGTGTATTGCAATTGCAGAACAAACACAAATCCTGCTGTGCCTTGCCATGATATTCATCACTTAGTTTAGAAATAACTTAAAAAATGATTGGTGGGGAAGGGGGGTGGGGCTTAAAGTATATCTAGATGTAAATATACATCTTGGGGGGGGAGGGGTTCAGCGATTTCGTTTCTCTTGGTTTCAGGCTCAGATTCACTTCTTTACTAAAACACTTTACATTTAAACTAATGTAAGAAAGAGACAAGACCCTTCTATTGCCTTCAATGAGGCAAAAGATAGAATGTGAATTTTTTTCAATAAAACAGGCAGATATTCAGTATGGTAGTTATACGTGTGTGTATTGGAGCCATACTACCATAAAAACTTTGCTAGGATAACTTTTATTATCTGTGAGGCTGTATAAGCAGGCAGATTGTCACTCTTTACAAAGGAGAGAATAATTACATTTTCAGAAGTTGCATGGTGGGGACATCATATTAACCCACAGTTTTCCCTCAGTAGAGGATTTTCAAATGTGAAAATGTTCAGCCAGTCTTATAGCATATTCCACAATTAAAACCAAATTTGAAGAACATAAAGGATCAAGTAACAACAGATTTGATGTGTGCCTGAACAAAGGAGCAAGATACTGCAGTGTTTAACAAAGTTTAGTTCAATGACAGCTAGGGAAACAAGAAGTTACTACACCTTTTTCCCATCATTTCTATATAAAGACTGGCCCTGCCATCATTCATTATCTCTAAAACAAATTCCTCTTTCTGATAAGCACTAGAAAAGGTGTTTTTGACATTATAAATTGCTCAGTTTTAGTCACCTACAAGAAGAACAAAGAGTTAACAAAATCTTCTCTCCCCTTCAAGTGCTAAAAGCCAAAGAGTTTTCAGTGCTTTTATTTGTAAAAAGAGCCTGATTGAATTTACTTCTGTTTCACTTTTAAAACTTCCTGGCTTTTCATTCACAAATCACATGTTTGTCTTCTCCCGGAAAAGCTTTGCTTTGGTTTTTGTGACCTACATTTGTAGGGCTGCTAATTAGCAAGCAGCCCTGGGATCTGCTGTCCCTCAATGGCTCTGCTGCTTTGGGGTATGAAGCAAAACAGAAAACAACTTGCCAAAATCTGAATGGAAGTAGCTACCTTCTACTGGCTGACATCTTTAAGTGAACCACGTAGTACAAAAAGACTTCATAACTGCAGATCTTTCCATACATTGCATTCATATCTTAATCTGGCACTATTGAAGTTAATGTGAGAAGGATCAAGCAAGGGGTGAAATGAGGTAAGCTTCCATTGCTGTTAATATAAAAATGTGCCAATGTTTTACATTTGTCAAAACATTCTTCCCTGCATTAGTGTTTGCAATCACTTCCTCAATTTTTGTTTTTCCTAAATCTTTTCTTAGCCTCTGTAGATAAGCTGCTCATTATTTTTGCCTTTGTGTTCAAATGATTGTTCTAGCTTACGAGAAAGTGGCAGAACTTCCTACTTAAATAGCATTAGACCACACAAGTACTAAGTCTTCTCTGTTCCAGTTGTCAAACTAAATGGGAGTTTGACTGGAACTGGAATGTAGCATTTGACTCTGCTTTTTGTATTAAAAAACATGTTACGTACTGTGGTGAATTGATATGAACTGCTGCATTCATCAAATAACCAGCTACTCCCATCACAGGATCTTGTTACTTGCTCATTGGTATTTTTAAACTCTGCTATGCCTATCCTGAACCCATTTTAGTAGCTAGTCAGGCCGGTGCTTTGTTCCACAGAATAGGTAATGTCATCAGCATTAGAGCTAATGAAGTTTCATTTCCTTGCGATTTGCCTTGAGTTTGTCTGCATACTCTGGTTGAAGAGGTTGCCATCTTAAAGTATTCATAAGCCCTCCTTTTACTTAGAAATTTGCTCGTGCATGTTAGAAGCTAGTTGATAACGAAGCCTTTTCCTAAAACTGGCCGCTTGCAACATTTCTCAGAACTTGTAGGAGCTTTTTTTTTTTTTTTTTTGAGGCCGCTGTTCCCCAAGTCAAGCTGAGACGAAATTTACCAATATGCTGAAAAGGTGTTGGGAGAAACGCAGATCATGGTCAAGTGACTATTTTTACCTTAGGAAGCCAGACGAACAAGATTTATCTTCTACCTGGAAATACGTACAATGTATCCCACAGTAATGGCCCTGCAAAGTAAACCCGATTCTTCAAGCTAGAATCACAACGGCATGATATGCATATTAAGACACCTAAATTCTAAGTAATTTCCCACCTAGATTAAGGGTTGTTCAATCTTCGTCTCTTCCGGGATAAGCCAATTGGAGATCAGAAGAACTGTCCTACTGGTAAGATTAGCCTGTTTCCAGAAATCGTTTTCCTCAGGGTTTTTCCATTCTACCCATAACCCATCATCTGGCACAAAAGTGGAAAGAAGAGGTGGAAAGTAAGCTGTACTTGTCAAGTAGTCGTTCTGTAAACACGCTGTTGCGTTTTCATTATCTGGGAAGTTGCTGGAGTCTTTGTAGGTGTGTTTTAAACACGGAACTTTTGGAACTACCAAATTCACTGCAGATACATAAAACTACTATTCTATGAGTATCTTATAACTCCAAAACTCCTGTTTCTTTTATATTGTGTAATTATTCTATATCTGAGCAATAAATCTGGCATGCTTAAGGAGCATGGGACATGTTGCACAGGAGCAGAAAACGAGAAGCTGCTGCATACAGCCCCCTCCTAAGATGAAGAAAGGGGGGTTATTTTCAGCCCTGGTGTATGCGCATATGCAGTGACTCATCCAGTCAAAAAAGGCTGCACCGTGGAGACCTAGGGGGATTGATGGTCGTGCTGAGAGGTCTCTACAGTGCCAAAAGAGAGTTGGCCTATTTTGCCCCTAGTCCCAGGGGCAAAAGGAGGAAATGTTTCTCCTTTACTGAGCAGTCAGATGGTTCCAAGAAGGGGAAATGAGGTTCTATCATTATACAAACTGATATTTAAGTGCCTTCTACAAAGTGGTTAAATTTCAGTAAGAGAAAATGAATTGTCTTCAAAGGCAGTGTTCATATTCAGGTAGACAGATTAGGGCATGCATGCAAGTCTCCCAGCCTCTCATGGGCTCTAACTCCAGGGCCGTTGGCTACAATAGGATGGTTAGAAGAACATGAGCATCTCCTGCCTTGCATACTTCAATACATTACATGTACTCCTCCTTACACATGAAAAGCATCTCCTAGCTTGGCTAGGATTGAATTAGCAGCTCAGAGCTTTCAGACTTTAGATTTTCAGTGCCCACTTTCTGACAGAAACACAGGGCATGTTTTATAATCACAATGGAGTTAGCCCTTTCCAGACTGACGTGTTGGTATAGAGCAGCGCAGTGCCAGGCAGAAATATGAAACTGAATCTCAGAGCAACAGAGTGGTGTTACAGTGGCACTGTAGTCATACCTGTGTACCCTCACAGAAGGAAAGGCTGACTGACTTAGACCCATTGACACTAAAGCAAGTAAACTGCTTCAGTTTCCGCAAAAGTCTCAGTCACCACCAGCTCAGGGATATTTGTGATGTATTTAATTTATGTAGACTTGTGCTTATTTGCAGTTTTATGCTCACTAAGGTCCCTTGGACTTTATTGATATTCATCATAAGGCACTTTGCCAGTTCCAGAAAGCTTTTTAGCAAATACTCACTGCCAAAAGAGGACTCTTTCTCTCAGAACATGTTCGGTATGTGAGCTCCTGGATGGGGCATTTGTACAATACACATTTTGGGTGGGATCTTGTCTCTGTGTCAGCTGTGCATCCAAGCTCTCATTGCAGTCAATGGAGATCTCCTCACTGGAGCTTAGGAATATACTCAGCTGATCAATTGCAGATATTTGTTTTAGGTTAGCTGATTTTGCCCTCCATGTGGGAAGTTTTGCTATATCAATCTGCAAGCTGCATCCTTTCCCTTGTGCCATTCAGTTCTCTTGATAGCAGTCCTGAAATGACAGGCTTTGCATCAGTAATCCAGACCTGTGCTTACAAGAATTTGCACTGTATGGAAGTGATACTTTGCTGTTAGCTATTTACCCCCAAACTGTCCTTTACCTTGAAATCACCCTGCATTCAACCCATGTTAAGGCAAAAACAAGCAATATTTGTGAAATCTGAAATAGCATAGTAACAAAAGTTTAGAAAACCTGAGATATGACTGAAATAAAATGATCCTTAATGATATTTTTCCTTCTGTCTGTCCAGTGGATAGGAAGATGCACCCACTCCCACACCCCATATCAGGATCTTGGTGCAAACTTTGATCACATAGGTGAATTTTAGCTAGTGTTCTTCTTCTCTCAGGGTCACCTTAAGGTTTAACTCAAATCCTCTTTCCTTACCCTTTGAAACGTTACTGCTCCTGTATTTTGGAGACAAATATGAGCCTTCTTTTTACAGTTTATTGACTATCTCTGCCTCTTCAGAAATCATAATGTCTCTGTGGAAAATCTAATGACGCTCCCATATAAACCTATGGGGTAGGGAGCACTTTCCTCCGCTTCCTTCTTCACTTCCCTCCCCCAAGAACACAAGGCAAATCTCATGTGGCTTCTCCAAATGCTGAATGTTATTTTGACAGCCTTATGCATTATAATGTATAAATGGAATTCTTGGCATGGAGTCTATTAGCGACTCCTGACTGAGATTAGAGAGGACAGGAAACAGCCACTCCGGAGTAATAACAGACTTGGCATGACTGAACCCCAGCCTTATGCTTCATAGATGCCATGGCAGCTTCCTAGGAAATGTTCACTGCAGATTTTAAGCCCTAGAGGCCTTTAAGTGCCTCTAGGAAGAGGCAACTGAGCAGCTGCCCTGCCTTCCACTTCAGCAGTGGAAGTGGGTGCCTAAGCACATTTAATAAATTTTGTCCTTTTGTGCTAGAGCGTACTGTGTTAGGTGAGAGTAATTGTGAGCGGTGCTAGAGTACACATATTACCTACTTTAATTCATAGTAAAGCTAATGTTTTCTTCCTCCCCCTTTTTATTTCGTAGTGCACACAGTTATTTACCATGTAGTAAAAAAACTGCACCTTTCTTTACCTCTGAAAATAAAGTATTCTCTTCCTGTCATGAAGACACTAGTAGACGTATACTTTTACGAAGTTGAAGAAGATGTTAACTGTACTAACAAGTGGGCCAGTAAAGCCAAAGAGTTTAAAGTAGTCTCAAACTCAGCAATTTTCAGCTGAGTTGGAACTTGCGGCTTGATTTCTCTTATTCCACGTAAGTTCCTGAGACAGGAGCAATGCAATTGAACTCAGACACTTCCTTTCCTAAAACAGCTTCCGAGAACAGTCAAACTCAGCAAATGCTCCTGTTCTCTTCTGCCCCATGGTTCAGCTCACAGCATCTCCTTGGCAGTGAATGGTAATTCTCCCGTAGCACTAACTATGTAATCAGAGAAAAACATCTTTATTATTTCCATTGCTTTTGTTTGAATTAGAAAACATTTTTCATGCAAATGGAGATCATTCTACTTCCTGCTTGCTAATTGAAATCTTTTTGTTAGCCTTCCTTCAAGAGATTTTGCATAAAACCTTGCCACCCATAGAGCTTAACTACAGGACAAGAGGCAAGAAATACAGGACTGATAGCCGTATTAGGTAGTTTACAACAGCTACTAAAACATGCATGTTAGCAATCACCTCTGAAGTTTCCTCTTCTTTGTTTCAAGCTGAAAGTATTCTGAATTGTTCAGTAAATCTAAAATTAACACCTGCTAGTGCTTCACACATATGTCAATGATAAAGTACATTATAAAACTATCCTCACAGCACTAGCAAGAATACAGTTTTCAAATAGATACTTAGTAAAGTACCTGATTCCAGCTGAGGACTGGCAAAAGCAGTCTCTAAGTGCTTTATCTAGTAGTTTCATTTTACAGTTATAAGATTCAAAATATATAGAAATGTATCTTTGACTTTGAACGCTCTATTTTATTTTTATATGTATTATATCTATAATGTCGATTATTTTATCATTAGGATTCTTCTTTAAAATATAAAGCATTTGCAGATTTCTTATGTTGAAATTTTGTATCGAAAGAATATTCATTTCTCATTACACATTGATGAATGGAGGGTTGTTTTGATAAGATATTTGCCATGTTGCTAAGTTTTGTAGTTTCAAAAGCTAAAGATCTACCTTTAGGAGCCATTTTATTGCACAAAGATCCCTGCTTTTTCTTTTTTCTTTCAAAAACTGATTTCTAGCCCTCCTAGTTTTGGCATAGAGGTTTCTTGAAGCTTTCTATTGAAAGATTTTAAATTCAGTGAAATTTCTGAGAGAGAGAATGATGAGGAAGGTGTAGCTTAAGGGAGCATAGCACAAGGTGCAGGAAAGAAAAACAAGGGGAAGGTTATAGAGTTTGCTGACTTATCTTCTTAGGTCCAACAAGTATGATCTCTGTGCCTGTGAGCGCCGTATTTGCTAGCTAATGGGGATATGTATGTTAATGTTCTACTTTGCTTAATTCACACTAACTGATGAAAATCTTCATGCATTAAGTAAAGCAAGCTTGCAAACCCAGGCATTTTACATTCCAACTCATGAATGGCTTTCATTAGAAATTGATATTTTTACACAATTAGATTTCTATAAGTGAATTAAAAATAATATTTAGATGGTTTTGCTTTATTTTGCTTTCAAGGTTAAATGAAATTTGTTTTTGAAACTTAAATGGAATTGTCCTCTGTGGTTTAAGCCTATCTTATCATTTAAGGAGGCCTTACCTATGGTTTGGGGGGCAATTTATTATTGTAAATAATGTAAAATTACTGTTCAGGCTGTCTGAGTAGCCTAACTGGAAAAGAAAACCAAAAAAGATAGATTTGGCCTCCTGCTTACAAGCATCTTACCAGAAACCTAACATTCGCAGTTACGCTGTATAATATATGAAGCCAGAGGTGGCCAACATCCTGCCATACAATAAAGCTAGGCTGCCGTAGTAATAAAGTGAATCTGTACGCTATAATCAAAATACTGGAAAATATCTGTTGCGTGCCATGGAACGACTGCACTCTGGTGACATGACAGGGGTCTCTCCACTGACACGACAGACCTCTGGTTGTATGACATGAAACTTAGGGATGGGTCCGACTACAGGAGCCAGGCTGTAACTGATTTATGGTGACATGCACTGTGATAGTGTTCAATATCTTCTAATCATGGTGAGGAAGAGGTTGAAACCTTGAGCTCTAGAACACCTCTATGAAAGGTTTATGTGACCTACCACAGTTAAAAGCTTAGGCACTGACATAGTCTTCCAGGACTAGAGCTGTGATGAATTATTATATAGCCCACAAAGAAGTTTTGCCAAAGAATGTGTGCAGCATCATGTTTCCATGCTTCCATATTAATTCTACTCTTTTCTAAGGAAGTTTTGTTGCTTAGCTTTGCACAAGACTAGAAGCTCATCTGTGATAAAACAGTGTTACTTCCTTAGGTTACACAATCTGTTCTGATTGACATCAGCTGTGAATGTGATCTGTAGTTTTTTCTGGAGATGTACTGAGGGTTTTTAGTCTCCTTAATCCCACGTGCGGTCTTTATTTCTGCAGTGTTTGGTTTTGCAAGAAACTGAAAAGGTATGGCCTACCTAACAAAGAAAGCTTTCATTGGGGCCTGGCTAGCAGAGTCCAAAATTAATGTTCCCATGCTTTATTCCCTGAATCTTTTACCTTTTCAGATGATAAGTTAAATATAACAAGGATAGAGCTATTTTAAGGAACAGCATGTCAGCGTTTGATCTACTAAGTTTTTAGCTTGGTTTTCTGCAGGAACATGACTTTATGCAATCAACTGAGATTGACAGGAGAAAAAGATTTGGAGCTAATCACCTTCTTAGAACTTTTGTTCAGATAGGCATTTAAGTAAAAGAAACAGGTCCTAAAAGTGTTTGGAGTGAACTTAGGATCTTAAAATAATTCAGGCTGGAATAGAGCTTGGGAAGTAATTTCGTCTAACCCCTTGTTCACAGCTGGTCTAACTGGGTCAGGTTACTAATGAACCTGCCTGATGGAGTCTTGAACACCTCCAAGGACAGATATCCCGTTACTCGTCTGGGCATCCTGTTCCTGTATTCGACCACCCTAATATTAAAAAAATATCTTAATATCTAATCAGAATTTCCCATATTAAAACCTATGTCCATTGCTTCTTCTCTTACCAGTGTGCCCCTTTGAGAACAGTTTGGTTCCATCTTCTCTGCATCGCCTGATCATGTAGCTGCAGAAAACTGCAGTGCAAGTTCACACTTTTTCTCATATACAAGTCAGTGAATAAAGCCAGTTGAGAAATACAGGGATTTTCAAATATTCTCTTTGATAGAAATAACAGATTTGGTTAGCGGTCAGCATTTAAAGTTTTAAATAGTAGGAGAGCCAACAGTTGCTTTGGATTTGTGCTCATGTGTCCAGATGGTTTAACAAATTTTATCATAAATGTAAAGATACATAGCTGTAGAATATTTGCTATTTTGATCTGTAATAATTTGAAGACTATCAGCTGACAAGTACCAATCATCTACCACAAGCAAAAGATTATTGAAAAAAATAATTCACTACATATCAAATGTGTGTTAGCTAACTTATATCTGTCAATTATTGTCATAGAAGGGGTTCACAGCTGATTTTTGAACATATATATTTTAAAAAAAGATTAAATACTGTTCACTTCAAATTATATTCCTGTTCTTCTTGGTACAATGATTAACAACTTTTTAAACATGTAGCAGGCATTATCTCCTTATTACCAAAACCTTCCAGATAAATTAGCATTTATGCTGCTCCTGGTACAGTTTTTAGAACTGAATGAGAAGCTCCAAATGGTGTAATAGCTAAATCTAAATGCAGAAACAACACTGAGGAGATAAAGTGATTGGCAGACTTGTGCAGCTGTGGTAAACCAGTTGGGAAAATCTGGGACAGATATTTTTACTAGAATGAATACCGAAATTCTTCATGGATCTCAGCTGAGCTCTTTTTGGGTCTGCACTAGTGAGATAGATCAGAATTGGAGTCACGTATTTTAAATTTACTCTACAGAGAATGTTTAAAAATAAACTAATAAACAATTTCTCCTACTAAGTAGGATTGATTTTCATGTAGAAGGAACCCTATCAATAATTTAATACATTTTAGAAGCGATAAGAAAAGGTGGAACAGGAAAGGGAAATAGGTCATTTTTCACAATAAAAAAAGCAGTAGCATTAAAAGCTTGGCAGGCTTTAACCTTCTTATATTATTATTATTATTATTATTATTATTATTATTATTATGTTATAAGATTATATTATTGCTGAAATACAGCTGAACAGGTCTGATTCAAGTCAGCTCTCAAATATACATATCTTCAGGTAAGGGCATAGAGAGACAAAGGCAGCTGACCAGTAATTCAAGAGAAACTTCTCTGTTCAATTCTGTGCATCTATTTTAGTGATGTTTTCAATAGGAACTAACAAATGTCTGAGTTGGCTATTTTCCCTGTTATGCTTTGACACTGCAAAACCTACTACAATTAATATGATATGTGATGCAGAGATACTTAAATAATTGCCATTACAGAATAACAACTGTCACTTTTACTGCAGGTGATATTTTGCTTTCACTGTTAATTCTTTATTTTATTTACTATTGGCGTTCCAGTTATTTGGCCTTGAATTTTCCTGAAATTGTGCATGAAGTTGAACTTCTGTCACAGTGGAATCTAACATAGTAATAGTTTAGTAGCATATGCGTATTTTGCTTTGTTCCTAAGTCAATATAATAGTTAGTATAGTCAATAGTATAAGTATGCTGAATTCCATAAGTGCAATACAAGTTGCTGTGGTAATTACGTGTTGGTGAGTGATTTAGGCAATTATTGCTACATGCTGTCATGTTCAGATGCTTCCCTATGGCTTAGAAAAGTATGGCTTCACAATGCAGTTACATTTCTCTGTCTTTGATTAGCCAAATAAAAGAATATGAATGAAAAACTAATGTTTTACTTCAGACCTTATCAAGATTTAGCTTGCCAAAGCTGATTCTGTTTTAACTTGACTTCCAGTCACCAGCCCTACTGAACATAATGCAAGTCGATATTCTCTGAGCTCTCTTTATCTTGTTGCTGAGATTGTTTGTGAGAGTGAAAAGCTCATAAAGCATGTCATAATGAAGGTACTGGAATCTAAAGTCTCGTCACACTCAGTATTCATTTTACCTTTTTACTTCTATACCTTGCATAAGAGCATACTCGCTAAGAACTCTGCAAGACCCTTTTCAAACCCTATGGTGCCTTTTAATGTTGGAATCAGAAAGGAATCCTAAAAAAATCTGAATATAATCTGACCACTTTTCCGTAAAATGTTAATGTTATTTTTGGGTCAAAAGTAGAATTTAATTTATATTTTACAGAGGTAAAGGATTTTAACTAATTCAAAACCCAAACTCATTTGAATGCTCTCATAAGAAAGGCTTTCCATTCTTATGATAATGCCAGAGGCCTTTAAGTGCCTCTAGGAAGAGGCTTCTCAGTACTTCTCTCAGTCAGAGTTTTTCTGCTGCTGAGATTTTTATGCAGTACCTCACTTCAAGCTGGACAGGAATCCTGATAATGCTATCAGCTCTTCTGAACTCTCCTGGAAATGTCTCAACTTATGGGCCCTGAAGTCATCTGTTTTTCACAGTTACATAATGTTAGTAACTCCCAATAATTCTCTGATCATTTAATTTACCCAGGTCTATTTTTTCAGCATTTATTTCCAAATTATGAACTCTTTGACCATAGTAGAAATTCCAGCTAGCAATGGTAAAAGTCCAAATTCATCCCACTTTCTAATAAACTAAATTGATGCTAACCATAGATTTAAACGACCCTCCATAAAAACCTGCCTGCATGAACCTCTAGAGTGAACAAAGGATAATAACAGTCTTAGGTGATCCAGTTAAATGCTTGAAGTTACACAGGATGAATCTAGGCTTAAGATTATGCGTTCTATAAGTACCACCACAAAAATTGTTACAGGGGGGTGAACTTACATGAAATCTTCTGATATTTAAATACAGGTTTTCAATAATAAAACCATTTATTTAATCCACTTTCATGTTTAGTTAAAAGCAAAAGTTTACTTGAGCCAGTTTGAAAGATGGAGGAGAAGGGAAAACTTCTATAAATCCTTTATGACAGCAGAAAATTATTTATCATAATTCAGTCTACTATCTAGCTGGCTGCACATCCAAGCTTTATTTCTCAATAAGATTGAATGTACTTGTGATTAGAAATTGTTCTCTTTCTCTTCTTGCTATATTTTTATATTTTATATTCCTGACTTTTTACCATGATATCTGAAAGTACTCAAGTTACTAGTATGACCTGAGGTTTTTCTAATGTTATAGAATTTTAAACTTCTTGGGTAAATCTAACTAACATGCGCTGGTCATTTTGGCTGAAAATCACAGAATATCTTTTATAATGCAGATTTTTGTTTGAATTCTTAGCAACATTTTAAGTTAATAGATGTTTAAAAGACATTGACATTTCAATACCTCTGAACTTGTATAGGCCAATGCTGTTGACAGAAACTGTGAACCAAGGTCAGATTATTTTTTCCTTCAAAGAAGGTGGAAAGTTATTTTTTAAATATCTGAACCAGTCAAGAATAACTTGTATTGCCCTGCATAATACAGTATACACTCCTTTGTATCATGAGCGCTAGTAAGAGCATGGTTATCATCAATCAAAGGGGTGTAACACCATGCTTAATAGAATAATGACTCAAACAACTGTTTCTGGAAGAAAGAAAGCAGGACACAGCCTTGGGTACTTAGGAGGAGAGATGGTGGTTTCACAGACACTGTGCTCTCCATGCTCTCTCCTCTCCTCATATCAAACACAGTTGCGGTGTTGCTACAGATAAATAAATGCATGCAGTTTTATACAAATGTGTTGGAGTCTTAGTAGGAAATCTTACCCCTGGTGAAGTCAAAGTCCGTGTTGACCTTGGTTCTGGGAGGCTATTTCACTGCTGGCCTGGCAATCTCTCCTCTGTTTGCTGGTTCTGTCACACTGAAACGGTTACAAACATAGCAAGAAAAGAAAGGAGGGTGCAAAGATATATTTGAAGGTTTGGAGGTTTGTGTTTTTTTTTTTTTTTACAACTATTTCAAGGAGCAGGGAAGGGACGGTGTGATGTCATGTTTGTTTTAAGAGAAAGGGCCTGAAGAGAAACTGGGAGCTATTGAAGAAACTTTCTGGAATGCCTTTGGAATATATGCACTTTCCAGAGCAAAAAGACATATACAAAATTTGATAAAAGAGGTCTGACTGCTGTTGGTCACTGACAAAGACAGTTTTATCTTCTGCTTTGGTTTTTAAAAATATCGTCATACTCAGTACTGTTCAATAACTCTAATTTGGCCATTAAATTCCTGCCACCTTTGCCCTTTCCTAATGATTGTGACAAAATGCTGTCTGCAATCAGCAAGACTCAGTCGCTGTGGGAATAATTTGAATAAATAATCAGGTCTGCAGCTCATCCATCACCTTGACTGATTTCTCTATTCCCTGTTCACCTCTTCATGACATTTGGCAGGTCACTTGATATAAAATATGCAAACAGTGAACTAAAATAGCCTAAATCTCCTGAAATATGCTGGCTGAACCTGTTGTCTTAAAGTAGCTATGCATCTCTGCATGGTGAGCAAGTATATTTTCTGTAGGCTTTTTTTTTCTTGCCTGTTTTACATTGTTTGAGGTGATATTTGTCCTTTTGACACTCATAGACCTTGTGTATACAAGCTTACCTCTTTTGAACATGGGGATTGCCTATTCAAACTTTCCTGACATGAAGAAGAAAAGAATAGAATGAGCAGGAAGAAAGGCAGTAATAGGAAAATGAAAGCACTGAAGAAAGCAAGTAAAGGAAAGTCAGGTGGGAAATGGAACTAATGAAAGAAACTACACAGAGCTTATCTGCTGATTTAATTAAATTAGCATAGACATCCTTAATAGGGTTAAATAGGTCTAAAATTGAGTTAGATTAGGGGTACCTCCAGATGAGATGATCTGAGTAGCTTTGGGGCTGTTCCAAGTGCTGCGGCTGCTCTCCACTTGCTCCTCTGCCAGACTTGCTGTCCTGGTTGTGTACTGGGCAGCAGCCAACCCACACCAGCTCCTGGAAACTGGCTGCTGTGGCCCTTAGCCGAGTGCACAGGCACCAACCTGAATTGGAGGCAGCTTAGAGCATATTAGTTAGACTGTAAATGATAATGCTGAGATCTGGGCATATGTTCATTTCTGCCAGCTGTGCTATAGCAAAATCACAGAATCACAGAATCACAGAATCGTTTAGGTTGGAAGGGACCTCTGGAGATCATCTAGTCCAACCTCCCTGCTCAAGCAGGGTCACCTAGAGCATATTGCCCAGGATCACGTCCAGACGGCTTTTGAATATCTCCAGCGAAGGAGACTCCACCACCTCTCTGGGCAACCTGTTCCAATGCTCTGTCACCCTCACAGTGAAGAAGTTTTTTCTCAGGTTCAGATGGAACTTCCTGTGGTTCAGTTTCTGCCCATTGCCTCTTGTCCTGTTGCTGGGCACCACGGAGAAGAGGCTGGCCTCATCCTCTTGACCCTCCCCCTTCAGATACTTGTACACGTTGATGAGATCCCCTCTCAATCTTCTCTTCTCCAGGCTGAACAGGCCCAGCTCTTGCAGTCTTTCTTCATAGGAGAGATGCTCCAGCCCTCTAATCATCTTGGTAGCCCTCCGCTGGACTCTCTCCAGGAGTGCCATGTCTCTCTTGTACTGGGGAGCCCAGAACTGGACACAGTAGTCCAGGTGAGGCCTCACCAGGGCTGAGTAGAGGGGCAGGATCACCTCCCTCAACCTGCTGGCAACACTCTGCCTAATGCACCCTAGGATCCCATTGGCCTTCTTGGCCACAAGGGCACACTGCTGGCTCATGTTTAACTTGTTGTCCACCAGCACTCCCAGGTCCTTCTCCACAGAGCTGCTTTCCAGCGGGTCAGTCCCCAGCCTGTACTGGTGCATGGGATTATTCCTGCCTAGGTGCAGGACCCTGCACTTGCCTTTGTTGGACTTCAGGAGGTTCCTCTCCGCCCACCTCTCCAGCCTGTCCAGGTCCCTCTGAATGGCAGCACAGTCTTCTGGTGTGTTAGCCTCTCCCCCCAGTTTAGTATCATCAGCAAACTTGCTGAGGGTGCACTCTGTCCCTTCCTCCAGGTCATTGATGAATATATTGAACAAGACTGGGCCCAGGACTGACCCCTGGGGGACACCACTAGCCACAGGCCTCCAACTTGACTCTGCGCCATTCACCACAACCCTCTGAGCTCGGCCATCCAGCCAGTTCTCAAGCCACCTCACCGTCCACTCATCTAGTCCGCACTTCCTGAGCTTACCTAGGAGGATGTGATGGGAGACAGTGTCAAAAGCCTTGCTGAAGTCCAGAAAGACAACATCCACTGCTCTGCCCTCATCTACCCAGCCAGTCATTCTGTCATAGAAGGCTATCAGATTGGTCAAACATGATTTCCCTTTGGTGAATCCATGCTGACTACTCCTGATCACCTTCTTGTCCTCCATATGCTTAGTGATGACCTCCAGGATGAGCTGTTCCATCACCTTTCCCGGGATGGAGGTGAGGCTGACAGGCCTGTAGTTTCCTGGCTCCTCCTTCTTGCCCTTTTTGAAGACTGGCGTGACATTGGCTTTCTTCCAGTCCTCAGGCACCTCTCCTGATCTCCAGGACCTTTCAAAGATGATGGAGAGTGGCCTAGCGATAACATCCGCCAGCTCCCTCAGCACTCGTGGGTGCATCCCATCGGGGCCCATGGATTTATGGATGTCAAGTTTGGACAAAAGATCTCTAACCTGATCCTCCTCCACCAAGGGAGAGTCTTCCTTTCTCCAGCCTTCCTCTCTTGTCTCCAAGGTCTGGAATTCCTCAGGACTGGCCTTAGCAGTGAAGACGGAAGCAAAGAAGGCATTCAATAACTCTGCCTTCTCTGTATCCTTTGTCACCAGGGCACCCGCCCCTTTCAGCAGCGGGCCCACGTTTTCCCTAGTCTTCCTTTTGCTATTGATGTATTTGAAGAAGGCCTTCTTGTTTTCCTTGACATCCCTTGCCAGATTTAATTCCAACTGGGCCTTAGCCTTCCTTGTCGCATCCCTGCACACTCTGACAACGTCCCTGTATTCCTCCCAAGTGGCCTGTCCCCTTTTCCACATTCTGTACACTTCCTTCTTCTGCTGGAGTTTGGCCAGGAGTTCCTTGCTCATCCATGCAGGTCTCCTGCCCGCTTTGCTGGACTTCTTACTCAGAGGGATGCACTGATCCTGAGCCTGGAGGAAGTGACGCTTGAATATTAACCAGCTCTCTTGGACCCCTCTTCCTTCTAGGGCCCTACCCCAGGAGATTCCCCTAAGTAGGTCCCTGAAGAGGCCAAAGTCAGCTCTCCTGAAGTCCAGCGTTGCAATCCTACTCATTGCCCTGCTCCCTCCTTGCAGGATCCTGAACTCCACCATCTCATGGTCACTGCAGCCAAGGCTGCCCCCAACCTTCACATCTCCAACTAGACCTTCTTTGTTCGTTAGTACAAGGTCTAGCATTGCACCTCTCCTCGTTGGCGTGAAAATGCTCCTGTGGCAGATGTATCCATCAGGTGGGAATGGTAACCTCTAAAGCAGCCAGGGCTCATGTGGAGGCTCCCCAACACCAGTGTATCTATACAGGTAAAGTGATCTGAACAGCTCCCCAGGAGAGCTGTGTGTAAACCAGTCTTTGTTTCTTTACTTCTGTCCCCTAGACCATTCTGCTGTCTCCTCCTCTTTTCACTGTCTTCTAAAACATTTTCCTGTCCCAATTTCTGTTCGTATGCAACAGTGTGAAAGAAAGAGAGAGAATGAGTCTGGATGCATTAGTATTTGATAAAGCTCAATGTCAAATCACTTTACAAGGTGATCCTTTTTCTGTTAGCTTGTGTAGGGGAAAGTACATAATTGGTGCCACATTAGGCCTCTGTAAAAATAGGGATGATCCTTACTCTTCCAGAACAGAGGAACAGATGCCAGAACAGAGTAGTTATTGTCTATAAAATACTTGAGAGACTAAAGGTTAAGAATCACAGTCATATCTGTTCTCCACAAATGTCCTGATTCTAGAATTTAAGGTTTAAAGTATGCAACCAGACTGGTCTTTTGAGAGATATAGACACTGATTTACATTTCTGGATGTAATTCAAAATATTTTTTTCTCTAACCACAAAGCCCAGTCTTAGAACTGACCCTGCTTACTGAGTCTTTCTCAGCTGTGTTGATAGGCACTGTTTTGTTGTGGTTGTAGTATAAACCAAATCATTTAAATGAACTAATTTTGAAATAACCCTATCAGAAGAGGAGTCTTTGTTACGTCTTTTTCAGTGGTCATCTCAGTTACCAGTGGTGACTCAGCTCTGCCACTAAAGGTGATATCCATGGAGCTGCATCTCCAGTCCCAGGGAGAGCGGTTACACAGGTCTTTCTCAGCAGCAGGACTGCATTATGCAGCCATCATCCTGATTGCTCATTCCTGTCCTTTCATTCTACCACCACTTTGAAGATACAGCTGGTGAACAAGACATGGAGCATTTTCCAGGTGAAAAAATAAATATTACCCTTCCTCCCCTCTCCCTCTCAAACCCTTTCCCCTTCTTTTCCAGAACATTTTCAGGCAGCCAAATGCAGTGTGGCCTGTGGCTGCAAAACCATTTACACAGTAGAAAGTGGGCCATAAACTTAAACTAGCTGAAAAAGTACCACCTCCAAATGGGTAATCACAGACTGAGAAGTAGGATATGTTGACCCAATCAATTTTGTGTTGCCATAGCTATATTGTTACCAGGAGCCAAGGCAGACAATAAAGCTGCTTTAGCTATGTCTAGATTACACTGCAGTATAGGCATGCGTAATGTGTGAAGTCCTTTGTTAGCTCAACAGCAAAAAATATAAATTCCACTTTTAAATTATTTGGCTTTTATTATGTTGGATAACAAATTTGTACAAACTTTTCTCTATATCAAAAAGATGCAAATACATAAAACAGGAAAATTATTCAATAATTTTATACAGTAGAACTCAATATAACATGATTTAAAGTAAACATGCTTTTCATCTTCAACATTTCCTTCTCCAGATGTTTCACAATGAATTGTAATAAAACAATAATAAAAAAAAGCAAAAAAAAATCCCTCTACTTCTTTTGGGAAGACGTGTTCATAAAAGCAAGCTAATAAGCTAGCGAGGTATGATATATATCACGAAACAACAGATACTCACAGGTGGAAATCTTCATAAAAATGACATACACTTTTGTTTGACAAATATTTTATTGCATGTCTCACAGCTATTAAATAATTCCCAGTTTAATTTTCGCTATGTCCTAAACAGTCAATAGTAAAGATTGCATTCCCTTGGTCTCTTATGTTTTCATCTACACTCTTAGAGAAAACTTCCAGTTTTACTTTTTTTTTTCCTTTTTCGTTTTATATGCAGAACATAGTAACTTTTTATCCAGACATTCAGTTCTTAGAATATGTGGAGAAAAACTTTCAAGTTATCAGATAACTATTACTATAGACACAGTCTTCTCTTTCAGGCCACATAACTAGAATTCATGAGAATAAGGAAGCTTGTGGTGATATGGTTAAGTACTCATTTTTCTTCTCTTTCCACATGCCCGTAGTCTAGCAAGCGACTTAGATTCTACGTCCTGCCAACATCATCCAGAATGTTATTGTTCCCCTTCAGATGCTCCAAAATTATGGTCCATTTTCACTTGACTAAGTCGCACCTTTATTCACAGGTGAGTTACCCTAGCATGTCACATCTGGATTAGTCAGGTGTTATAATGGGATACGAGGCAACCTGCACTGTGACTGTGAAACGCAGATTTACTGGGAGACCTGCAGGGTATAAACCTTGTCATTAGTGTCACTTGATATTGTCCTCCACTCCAGGCACTTCTTTGCTACATGATAGAGGAATGGCTAATACTTTAATGTTTTATGAGTTGTGTGTCAGGCAAAGGACAATCTTGTTTATACATCTCAGCTACTTTCTGGTGCCGCACCTGCACCTTCTTCTCGTCAGCACGTGTCAGGAAGGTTTTGGGCATGCTTTCAGGAGCTCCCAGCTGGAAACCTCCATGCCACTCCGCATAGTTTCTGGACCCTGATCAGACAGAGGCAGGAAGCAGATACACAGCTGTTTAGTGCAGGACCATCCCAGGCATGCGCAAAAACATCTGCAGACTTTCAGGTCAAATAGGGATAACTCTTTTTAGGGTAAGTGACTGAGCAAAGGCTTTCTGAACTGCAGTGCTCTATAGGCACCTGGCTTCTGATCTGGCCATAATTTTCAGCCTATTAGGGCAGCTGAAATGTATGACCAAATAGAAATAAAGAAAGTCTGCAGAGAGAAAATGCTTGATCCACTGATACAAATTCATGGGAATACTTCTGTTGATTTCAACGGAGATAAAATTAGACCCCAAATGAGTAGTTAAATATCATAAATCTTGGAAGTGACCTTTGCCTGTAATGAGTTACAAACAGCAGTAAAATCTGCATATGGCAACAAACTGACCCTATTCTACTTATTTTTAATGTACATCTGTAGCACTGACCACATTTCTCTAATGTGACTTGATTACGCCCCTCTCAGATTGTGATACCACAGTTATTATTACTGGATTTATGCATTGCTATGTCACTTTGTATTTTAACTATAGTTAATTATAATTAGGATCAACACATGGCAGTATTTCAGTCAGATTAGGCAGAATAGATAATATGTAGTTTATTCTGAAGAAGAGAGAACACCTGATCCCAGACAAAGCTGGCTTGTTAAAAATTCAGGATCAAATAGGAACTGGCAGGCTGATACTCACACTAAATCGATGCCCTAGTGTGGCCATAGTGGTTTTAAAGTAGTACTAGAATTCCTTATACTGGATTTACAGTATTGTTGGCACATCACCCCATTTTCTTCCCCTGAGAGAAATGAATGTAGGAATGAAGAATTTTATTTCGTAAGGGAAGCAAAAAATGCAATGACAGGAAACAAGTAGAGACGTCAATAATGTATTTTATAGTTCATTTGCATGAAGACTTTAAACATTATCTTGTAGTTGCGTCATCCTCCACTGCAGTATATTTTAAAGAATAGTCAGGTGATTCTGGCTGAGTACCAGTTTCTTTAAATGTTTGCTTTCTTAAACTGCAATGGCACCATGAGAGAACAGAAACTGAAAAGAGGCATTACAGTTGACTTAAGAAACAGATGATGACACAGGCTCAATGTCCATATGTAATTTCATTGTTAAATAATTAATATTAACAATATTTCTGCTGATAGGCTACTTTCATTAGTCTGTAGCTGTCAATTTCTATTACAAAACATGGTAACCTTTGTCTTACAGGTAGCAAAAGTGAAAGTTAAAGAAGCTTAAATGACTTGTTTAGAGCAAGATTGAAAATAATGACTTCCAAGTTTCCATGGTAGTACTCAGTTTACTATAAAACATTAGTACTCTGGTCAATATTGTATAAAGTGTTATAATTCCTAACTCGGTCTCTGCTATGCATTTCAACACACTGCACCTGAATCACATTGCAAAGATCTTTCAGCTGTATTTTCAGCAGACTTACACAGTAAAGTACAGAAAAGAGCTTGTTCCACGCACCTGAGAAATCAGATAATCCGTGTACCGCATCTGTCTACCACGGTACTCACTGATGTTGAAGTAACGTGCATCTTTGCAGCCGTTCAAAACACAGATTGTGGCTGAATATGAAATTTTACGGCTAGCTTCTGGGAAATGGGAAAACTGAAAGCAGCATAACTTCCTTTCAGTGTGAAGATTAAAAACATTTGAATACAGCGACTTTTTTTCTAAATATAACCAAAAACTTCTGTGTTATTATGTTTCTGATGTTCACAAAGATTAGTTTAGCTTTTCCATAGCAAAACAGCCATCCTACACCTTGCTCAAATTCTATGTGCAAAATGAGGAACATGCTATTTACTTCTTGACGGAATTAAGTGGTTAGCTGTGGCTAGCTTCACACGGGTGAAAGAGAGGAACTGAAGAGGAGCTGCAGCACCCGTATAAAAACAAAGTCAAAACACCCCCAGCTTTTTCTTGCCTATCTTGTATAAGTTGTCATGTACTGAAAATTACTTAATCAAATGTCCTTTTCATTCTAAAAGCTCTATTCTTTACACCATTTGGAAATCAGCACATCAGGCAGAACATAACAGAATGAACACTCAGAAGAACACATTGCTTTTACAGTGCAAAGTAATACTGTCCACTTTTACCAATGTAGTCATAGTTCTGACTGAAGTATAGTCTTACCAGTGTAGTCAAGGTTCTTCCCACAATATTCTGGTTTCAGCAGTATGTGAAATGTCTGTGACCTCCAACCAGTTGTTTTTGCCCTTTTATTTGCAATCCAGATTATTTCAAAGCTCCAGTTTATAGATTCAGCCTTATGAGTAGCGTTAAGCACAAAGGATCAGCAGACTTTGTGATGAAGGTGGTAGCACATGGCTAAGGACAGTCAGGGCAGAAACTTTCGAAGCCAGCTGTGGTATAGAAGCCAAAAAATCTTGTAAACTGTACCCTGAGAAAAATGCTTATTCTAATGACTGAACCTGAGAAAAAACTTCTTCACTGTGAGGGTGACCGAGCACTGGAACAGGTTGCCCAGAGAGGTAGTGGAGTCTCCTTCGCTGGCGATATTCAAAACCCGCCTGGATGTGATCCTGGGCAATGTGCTCTAGAGGACCGTGCCTGAGCAGGGAGGTTGGACTAGATGATCTCCAGAGGTCCCTTCCAACCTAAACCATTCTGTGATTCTGTGATTCTGTGATTCTGTGATGTGGTCCTCCAGTTCTTTGTTTTATTAGTTATAAAAATATAAATATACTAATCTCAGTAGAGGTAGGCAGTATTCTCTGGAGCAAGTAATTAAAATAATTTCTGGAACAAATAATGCCTGTCCTACAAGAGGCATTGGCAGTCTCTCTGAAGCAAAATGAGACTGCTTTTCACCCACCCTGGATATGCTGCCTACCCTAGCACTCCTCTTAAAAGTTCACATAAAAAAAGGCCAAGCAAGAAAAAATAAAAAATTATAGAAAATACTTCAATATTTGCTGGTTAAGAATCAGTTTTGTATCTAAGAAAAGATACAGCAGATCACAAGACATACTAATTGTCAGCAAAACTTCAATACATTTTTGCTATCTAAATTAACTAATTGTTAAAAGCTACTGCTGATAGGATTGTTAGCAAGAGGAAATTAGTTTGTCTTTATCCAGAAACCAAATGGTTACAGATGGAAAGCACTATAACCTTGAAGATTGAGAGAGATGTTTCTTAATGCAGTAATAAAATTTATCATGACAAAACTGGCTTCAGAAAGCATTTTTAACTTTGGAGTTTCACATCTGAAGTTAATGTCAGTGTTTAAGGTGAAAGTGTCATGGAGGAAGCCGTAACTTGGCCCTGATAATTAAAATATAAAAACTTAAAGCTATTCAGAAACAGGTTCCACTAAGGCGTCTAAATTGTAAAGACTGGACAGGTGCAATCACAAATATACATGTCTTTTAGTCACTTAAAAACAAAGTGAGGGGTTGTGCTGGCTGAGGGATATTCAAAATTGAAAATCATGATTTGTCACATCAAAAAATCCTATTTCTTTGAGAAGAAAGATATTGAGAAGATTAAAAATGAAAGCCAGTGCTAAATAAATGACACTAATCGTATTTAATGTAATATTCAAACTAAATGTTACACCAAGTACTATTAAACTTAGAGGGACCCACACTCATGTATGTGAGAATAACATTCTTCCTTAAAGTCCCTTCAGCTGTCCACTGCTACACCATTGTTATCTAACTGAAATTATTAGAAATTAATATGTATCACATATGCAAACCATTATACTATGTGAAGAATGCTTATAACTATATTTTATAATCAGGTAGCTGTGCAGGACTTAAACATATAATCCTTAAATGGTTTTATATATACCTATGCCTAGGCCCATCCATATATATAGATAAATGCTGCAACTCTGAGGCTGTGACTTGTTGGAATATATCGGTAATTGCCTATTAATGTCAGCACAGACTGCTCTTGTTTATCTTAATATGCAGTCTGCTATTTCGACTCTGTTCTTATAAAGAAACTTGCAACTGAAAATACAGAAGTCCCTCTATATCTCTTCTCATGTGGAACAACATTCAGTTTCCTCCTGATTTGTTTTGGCTTTCAGCCTCTCTTCAAGTATACTCTCCTCATCTGGAAAGGACTTTGAGAAGTCATCTAGTCCAAAGCAAGATATACTGAGCTCATGTCACTGCTGACAGTCATAAAGAATAATGGAGATTCCACATCCTCCCTACACCATCCATTCCAGTGCTTTACTGTCCTTGTGATTAAAAAGTTTTTTCCCATGGACTGTATGAGATCTGTACTGCTGCAAACTCATTACCTGAAGTTCTCTCTACAGAAGACAAGGAGAACAAATTATTTCCTTTTCCTTTTCAGCAGACTTTCATATTTGAAGATTGTTATCATATCTCACCTCAGTCTTCTCTTTATACTGAGAAATTCCAACTTCTTCAATGTTTCCTGGCTGGTTGCACTTTACGGTGACCTTTGTTGCTCACCTCTGAACTCCACAAGTCTGTCTTCAGTGCCTCCAAGCAGGTACACCAATCCAGCTGAGGACTAGCAAATGCTGAACAGGGTGAAAAGCCTATTTCATGTTTTACAGTCTGCAGTCCTATTTATAAATCCCGCTACGAAATCTGACTTTTTTACAACATCATGCCATTCCTGATTTTTGTTCAACTTATGATCCACTAACCTAGATCTTTTCAAAAGATCACTGCTATGCCAGTGGTTCTTATGTTATTACTTTGCAGTTAGTAATTCTGCCTAAATTCAGAACCTTGTATTAGTGCATATAGAATTGAACTAGCTCAATATAGAAAACTTTTATTGACTCAGGAGAACCCCCAAAGTTCCTAATCCAATAAATACATCCTTCCAGTTAAGCTGTAAACTAATGGAAACCACAGCTGTGGTTTTCTAGTCACTTTTGTCCCTACTCTATAGAAGTTTCCTCCAAACCTGATTTTCCTAACTTGTTAATGAGAATGCCACATGAGAGAAAATCAAAAGCTAAATTAGAGTCAAGCTGTATTACATCTGCTTTCTTTCTATTCACAAGATCCATTACCCTATCATAGAAGGAAATTAGATTGATTTGACAAAATTTGTTCTTGACAAATCCCTGTTGGCTGTTGTTCATCTCCCTTGTCTTCACGGTGCTTACAGACAGTTTGATTATTTGTCCCAGAATTTTTCCAGGAACTTAAGTTGAGCTGATCGGTCTATAACTCTCTGCTTCCATCCGTCTTTTGCACATTCCTCCCATCCTCTCGCCTCCTTTTTTTAAACTAGGCATTACCCCTTCTAGTATTCTGAGAACTCATCTATCTCCCTGAGCTCCCAAGGAGATTGGATAGCATCTCAGACATGGTTTCAGACAATTCGCTAAGAGGCTTTGTATGAGTATGTGCAGCTCCTTAAGACACAACTAATATTTGGATGTAAGGGCTCAAGTGGAAGGATTCTGATGAATTTATTTGTGGTAACTTAAGTTATTACCACTTATTATTGTAATACTTAATGTACTTCCACACCACAGCTACCCCAGTATGCTTCATACGAAGGTGGGTTTGCATTAAGATGTCAAACCACAAATTGAAGTAGCTGAAGCTTTTTTTTTTTTTTTTTGTCCTGCTGTTCCTACTACAAGGACAGGGACTTGTAACAGAAGGTGAGCCAAAAAAGCATGGGAGGTTGTGCTTTACCCTGTTCCAGCCATACATATCTGAATTCATTGCTATCAGCCCTCAGTATCATTAAACTAATGCTGCGTATTAGCCATCTTACTGCAGCTTGACCCTTAGCAAAAAGAAACAAGAACATAATTCTGCCTTGATGGCTACATCTGTGACTAGAGTTTCCTCCCACTTAATATTAGATTAGCTTCTCACTGGATTTCCCACCCTCTAATAATGTATTTACAGTATGTTTTCTTTTTCTTCTCTGTGGTCCTGACTGATTGTACTGTAGTCCATAGCTTGGCTTTTCTAATTTAGTCCATACAAACTTACGATGTTCTTTTATCCTTGTCCCTGATATACTGACCTAGTTTACACTTTCTGCATGCTTTCTTTCTGTGTTTGAGGTTAGTGAAGAGCAGAAGATTTAGCCAAGCAGATCTCTTGCACAAGAACAGTCTGTGATTGTGATCTGAACAGTGTTTCTGTGACGAACTGCCAAATTTCCTTTTTTCTTTAGCCTTGTTTCTCAGGAGAACTAACCTAATAATTCTCTGAGGGCACAGCTTTTCTTGGAAGCTTTTAATTTCATTTATTCTCCATTACTTGTATTTAAAGCAATATGTCCTGCTTCACATGGGACAAATGGGACAAACTACCTAAATAAAAACATTCAAGACAAAGCCCATGAATAAAAGCCAGCTGTTGCCTGTGAAATAAGTCCTCAATATAACTTTATTGGAGTGGGTTTTGATTTTAAAGTGTTGAGATATATTTCAAAAGTAAAATAAGAAGTTGTGGATCATGGTGACTGGACTTCTCAATTTCACAGCAAGAATGTAGAAATATTAGTTTTGCCTTTCAGCAAGTATGAAAAATGCAGTATTACAAGAAAGAATGTGATATGTAGCCCTGTTGCAGAAAACAACTCAATGTAAATCTGCTACTTATGTTCTACATTAAGAAATCACTATACCTTTTATCCACCCTGAGATGTGTGAATTTATTTGTTTTTTTTCACCTTTTCAACAGCTGTCGTACTCTAAAGGAGATCGCTTTTTAACAATAAATCGCATTATGCATCGTGTAACCTTCTTTGATGTAGGATGTAATTGCATGTAGCCATATACAGACTCACAGCTTGCAGCAGCTAGCACCACAACTTAGAAGTTATTGTCATGAGTTTTACACTTTGTAACTTTCATTTTTCAATTGTTGAAGGCAATTTTCCTCTCTAGGGAATTCAGTCATGTTTCTCAATGCAAAGTTGAAAAGCAACATTCTTCTGAAAGTATTAGATAGAAAGATAGTTTCAATTTTGTTTTATTTTGTTTAATTTAATAACATTGCTTATTTAATTGTATTTCAAAGTCCTAATATAAGAGCGTAAGAGTTCCCAGTTTAAGATAATGGGCTAATGGATTACCCATAGCAATGTGTGACTGATTTTTTTTTTCCTCTTGTAAAACGCTGCTCTGAACCTATCCAACCTAGCATGAAAAGACGAAGCAGAAAACACCACTTTCATCTCACATCCAGTTAAGACCCATGGAGTCACTCCAGGGAGTTACTCACAGATTATTAGCTTTTCCTAAACGCAGGCAATTTAGCCTTATTTAGCCTTTCCTAAACACAGGCAAATAAGTTCTTAACACAAACTATGTCACAAAAGTTTATCATATTCAATCAAATTGTGGAAATTTATGATAAGTCCTCTAGGACTGAGCAGAGCTTTTGGAGCTGAACAGGAGAAATCATGTCTAGACCAATCGGAATGGAGAAGCTGATTTCCTTTGGTCTGAATTCTCCCTGTAATTTGAATATTTGTCAGCATGAACATTCATGGGTGTTCTAATAACTAATTTCTAGTAAGATCAGGCCTTGAGCTTGAGCCTAGAGAACTGATGGAAGTGTGCAACACAAAATATTTGACAAAACTATACGGATTAGCATTAGGATGAATGAAAAATGCCTCTTTTAAGAAGATACTTTATTATATAGGAGAGAAATTATCACTTTAAACGAGTATATACTCGTACAAGATGCACACTTGTAAAGAATAATCAGATATCTACTTTTTGTAGGGTCTTTAAATTCTCTTGACCTGTAAGATAAACAATTGACTGAGGCAAAGCTGAGGTCAATATTTTCCTCAAGTGGCAATAAATCTCTCTGCGTACTGAAATATGGCCAATTCAATGCAACGCCTACCTTAATGTAATGTTAATACAGCTATTGCAGGCCCCCCAGAACAAAACTATTTCATGGTGAGTTTTTTCCATTCAATTGTCCCGGCTATTTTACAGATGTGGAACAAGTATTTGTAATGAGAGGAAAAAACAGGGAGAATTCCATTAACGTGGCACTAACGGACTTGCATAGCTGTGTCTTAAACAGTTATTTATGGAATGTCAAACTTCTCTCTCAATGGAAAAGCAACCAGCTGCAACCTATAGCTACTTATGAAATTTGACTGAAGATAAAGTTTTAACTTTGTACACACAATCAAGACCTGGTTTTGTCAGCTAGCTTAGATCTTTGACTATTGAGCAGGAATAGCTCTACTTGGTCAGCTTATGAGGTTCCAAAATAGGTGATGGGCTATCCGCAGTGTTCTGCTGAAAGCTGCCGCACTTCAGAAGTGGACTGATGCAGAAGCCTGGCACCCAGGCTGCTGCAGCAGAGCACTGCTCACTGCTCACTGTGGAAACCTCCTGGACTGTCTCAGACTCAACTGTAAATGCGTACTGGCCCAAAGTCGGAGGGGAATTATTATTGTGCTATTTTTGTCTCCCTTTAGACAGATTTCATCTTCTTAGTGACTTAGTGACTTAGTGAGCCTTAGTGACTCAAATGTGTAGGCTTTATATGAAAGTTCTGGACTCCAATTTTGCTAGAATTCAATGTGTTTCTAGGTTGCTTTTTCTGCTTCTGAATTCCCATCAGTGCTGAAGTTTCTTGTCTGAGCTGGTACTGATGTCACCTTGAGTTATTATGATGTACATGAATGCAAATAATAAGTGGCTTTGGTCCCACGACCTCTGTGACAAATACAGAAATTTCTCAAGTGTTCCTGAACTCTACATTTAGTCAGATGCTGTTTATCAGTATACATTGGTTGTGAAAGGATGAGGTTTGAAATTTTTGTGACAACAACGTCAAAAAAACGTATTTGTATTCCTCTTGAGTGGAAGAACTCGTTTTAATTGTATGCTGGGTGAGACTGAGTGCACTAAAATGACTTTGGAAATTCTCAAAGTTCTCTTAGGAGTGATACTGTGCTGCCTATGAGAAAGTAAGACAGCCTGATCTTCTGCCTTTGAAGGTATAACAGTAATATTTTCCCTCAGAGTAACACCAACAAAAGATGAAATACTTGAGAAGGAGCCAGGAACTCAGTAAGCATACATCCTGCTGAAGGGTACCTATCACTTTATATAATCACCCAGGCTGTGGTTTTGAGGAAGATAAAACAGCGGAGCTGACATTTTAACAATTTTCCCAGACCAAATTCTAGCTTTCTGGAAAAGAATTGTGCAGATTCCAGGAATTATGTGCTGGAAGAGCAAATCTAGCAAATCTAGAACCCTTAGAAATGTACCTTTATGAGAAAGTTGTATGGTTATGTAAAAGAACATAGTTATGTCAAGGGTTCTCTTTTGAGGATGCCAGCATAACTGATTTTAGCTTGCTTTGATGAACATCCAGAAAGTACTTGGGAATCTACAGTAACGTATTTGGGGGGATGGTGAATGAAATGCAGAAAAGATTGCAAGAGACCTTGGCACATAGAGATGTACTGGCTCAGTCATGGGAAATTCACTAGGCTGAGTTCAAAGTATTAATTATCGCATGAACTGTTATGAGCCTCAGCTCATAACACTCTTTTGCCTCTCCATGGTGCTTCACTGCCTTGGAGGCCAGGGCCAGCAGCTGGCACAGCTGAACATGTTGTGTGCCTTGGTCTCACAGCCTACCTCCCTAAGGTGAAGGTGTTCTGAGGTCAGAGGATTCTTTTACACTTGTCTTCCTCTGAAGAATCACAAAAAGTCTAGATCGGATCTTAGTTTAGATAAAGTTCCTAATAGATTAATTTATTGTTTGATTAACAAGTTAAAAATACCAGCTACCTTCCACAGTTCTTCAGCAGTAATCTACTAATTTGGTAGTAGTTACCCATTTTCATTTATTTAAGAAAAAAACCCACAGAACGTGAAAATAATATCTGTTCTAGTTCACAGCAGTATAAATATGACTCACTAGAAGCTGCTAGAGTCCCTTTTCAAATGGATGAATGCTTATTGTATATATACTTTTTCATATGCTCACAAGGGAATTTTAATCTCCAAACAGGCATACACAAATTAACCCCTTAAAGACTTAGAATGGGATTTGTTTCACTTAAATTCAGCTCTTCAAAACTTTGGCATCTAACCTGGTCATCTAGACTTTCTCTTTAGTTATACAGACAGACGTCTTTGGATGATGCCCTGCTCATTCTATTCTAACACAAGTGCCCAAAATAATTGAAATGAATTACCTTCTGGTTATGCTTGTCTTTCTCTATTGACTATAGGGAGAAATGAGCACAACATACCATCAAATTACATATTTTCCTCAATGAGAAAACTGGCCTAAGAAGTTCTTGTCCATCACTAGCCACTCCAGCCACCCATTTATGTCTGTGTGAAATTAGCTGAGCCACGCAGAAGAGAACTATTCTGGGCTAAAATGAACATTCTAGGGGTGAAGGAAGGCATTTCTAACCCTGTTCCTCAGTGATCATTACAATTCCAGTAATATATATATATCAGGAATGCAGAAATAGAGTTAGAGGGAAGGAGCAGGAATGTCTTAAGCAAGACTTAAGCCATTTTAAGCCATCTGAAGATAATGCATTTCGACTAACTCTTTTGATTAGATGTCTCTTTCAGTTGGCTAGAGTGAGATGAAACTCACATTAGTGAGTGTGTACTGTAATATACATATACCTTTTTAAGAATTAGCTTCTGTTTTTAAACTGTAAATTGTAAAGTTAGCAACATTTGAAAAACTATTAACACTTTTTTTCTTCCTTGGCAACTCTTATTTGTTTGATTTCTTACATAGGTTGATGCAGGAACTTCACAATTAATGTAAGATAACAACTATTGTAATCAGCAGGACCAAAAATGAATAGAAGAAGCTTTTCAGTTACAGCAGTCCTTGGGAGAAGTATGCAGGGTTCAAAGTGCAATAATTTTTTATTGGATTAGCAAATAAATTGTAATACAAAAGCTTTCTAGAACTGACAATTGAAAAAGGAACTGCAGAAGTCTGTAGAGTTATAATTGGTTTGTCTAATTGAATCTGATGGTAAAATATTGGGTGTCACAACCTTTTCTATAGACTGGCTATTAAACATGCATTTTTTATGGGATTCATTTTCTGATGAGATGAGATTCATCTCACCAAACTTTAAATATCTGTAGTGTAGAGTTCTACATCTGAGGTAGTCACTCTAACATCCCTTTATATCAGAGATAAAACAGGCAATTTAGAGTTCAATTCATTTGATTTACTTTGGTTGCCTCCTTCGACATGAGATGAATAGCACCCAAGAACATGTTTTTCTCCACAGATTTTAAAGAAAGCTACAGGTGAAAAGGTCAGATGCTTAAGTCTATGATGTGGAGCTCTGAATTTGGGCAAGTTCATCTCCTTGGTCTACAGAATACAATTTTCATAAACCTTATTTAGTTCACTTGTTGGAATCACTCTTCAAACGAATAAAGGTATGGTTTAAAGTAAGTGGTTTAGCTGTCAGAAAAGGATACGACGACCTGGAAAGATTTTTGTTTGAGTTTTTTGTTTGCTTTCAAGACAATCTTCTAAGAGCATTGAAAGTATTTCTACTCTCATTTAAAATGAATTACAAAAATGTCCCCTGTCAATAAAGGTACATTTCTTTATTTACAGCGTTTCTTTGCTAAGAGTAAGGTGAACAGGCTTTGCGTATGGGCAAGATATAATTGCACAAGAACAGCTTCAGAGTTTCAAAATGCAATGAGTGTCACAAAAAGCCAGGGTTAATATCTTTTATTAGATCATCTAATATAGCGGGAAAAAGCAAACAAGTTTCCAGTGCATCATCCTGTCATGTGCCTGACTTCTTTTTTGTTCATGATGTGTCATCTCTGCTCTCTCATAAGACCTGAGGACAGTTAGCACGTGAAGGAGACCCTTTTGTTCCTTATAAAATTAAGATTATTGTGATCGCAGACTTTGGGCTGGGAAGCAGAACTTTTCTTATTATGGACAGTGTATAGGGCACACCTTTGTTTGTACACCTGGGCTTTTTATATTTATCAGGTATCTTTTGTTTCACATATTAATCAAGCATTGTCTATTCTGGCTTTGGAGTAAAACGGGATAGTGATTTAACAGATGGACTTGGTATGTCTGACCCACATACATTTCAAAAACTTCCTCAATACAATATGCGTGTTTAGACCTTGTGGCCCTTTCAGAACGTTTGAGTATATATCCTATTGATATAAATGTCTACATACCATGACAAAGTGCTCTCAGAATTTTGCAGAACTGCAAGAAAGATATCATCTAATTTCAGACAAGAAGGAGAAAGTAATTGTAATGAGCTATAAGAAGGAAAGTTTGAACTGAGGTTTCTTCATCTTTATTAAAAGGTGCTGAATTTCATTTGCGTGCTTTCATGTATATTTAATCCAGTATCTTCACAAAAGAAAATTGTTGAGGTGGTGTTCTGTTGAAATCAATGGAATTTTTCTTGAGAAAAGGTTGAAAAGTGTTTTCATAGAGATGCCACAGTAGCAAATAGCGATGCACAGAATTTCAGAGCAACAGAATCAGTCTGTAGATATTGGGCCCCTTCTGGATAATAATTTTTTTAAATTTTTATTTTATTTGAGGGGGAGGGGAAGAGAGAGAACGTTTCACAGCTTCCAATTCATCTCTTTATCCTTTTGCCCAAATTAACAAGTTAACAAGTTTCCAACATAGCTCTTCTCAGTTATTGGGTTTTCAGGTTGGTGTTCTGCATGTGTTAAGGAGAACTTATTACTACTGCTGTTGGGGTTCTGTGACTATATTTTGGAGCTGCTGTGCCCATGTTCTCAGTCTGTAGCTCTGCTCAACTCCCAAAACCACTCAAAATACCAAGGGCAAGGCAAATTTATTTCTAGCCGCTCCATAATTCTGGAATATCTGTCTTGACGACTCACCATTCTTCTATGATGATATGCTAAGGAGATTCACACCTATAACCTTATCCTTCAGTACTGATTTGACCTCCTTGTCTTTGATGTTAATAGAAAGTGCAAGTCCTTTTGTTTCATGATTGTCACTGCTAGATTCTCTTATCAAGGAAGGTTGTTGCATGGCTTCCACATTCTGTTTCCTTTGGGAATCCTCTGTGTAGAGCAGGGTACATCCATAATGATTCTCCTTGCCACAGTCTTGTCACAGTTGTTGCAACTCCAGGAGCTTACACATCTGTCAGAGGTTGTAGGACCCTATTTATATCATCTACTCCCTCACAACTTATTAGTCAGCATTATTAGACCCATCCATATTAATCATGAGAAGGATGCTAGAAAGCGCTGGGGAGTTGGACTCCATATGCTATTCCTTGTAAGACATGTCCTGATTAACAGTAGGAGAGGATCCAAAAGGCAAACTAACATAGTGAAAGGACAGATGATGAGTCATGCCATTTTTATCTTTTAGGGCTCTTTTTCCTGTAATTCCCAATAACCTGACAGAATTCTTGTCTCCTGATTATCTCAGTAAAAATCTGCCTCATAGCTGCTTCAGCTATGCAGTCGTCACACGTGGAATCTTTTGAGTTTTCTTATCCTGAAACATTCAGGTTCCTCTTGAGACAACTAGATCTTTCCTCTGCAAGGGGTGTCAATCCACCATGGAGCCTTAAAATGGTATTCGTTGGAGAGCTCCCTGAATCTGTGGTAACTCTCAGTGAAAACAGCCTTTGTGCTTGTAACTTTGGAATTCTAACTGAGTTGGAATATTCACCTCTTTGTGTTTTTTTCCACCTTTTTCCCTAAGCCTCAGTATCTACAGGCCTGGAACATCACTGTTCACATATTAGGTACCAAGTCAACCTTGTTATATTTGGTGGATGGAAAGAAGTCCCGAAGAATCAGGGGCTGAGAATTCCAAAAAGTGATCTCCATATAGAGACATCACTAATCTGGCAGAACCCATCAGGAAATTGTTACAGCAGAGCAATGAGATCATCGAACTTCAAGCAACATTTCTGGTGTCTATGAGAAAAAAAGTTTTTATTTTGTGAGGCCACCTGCAATCCCATTCACACCTTTATCAAGTTCTATGCCACTGCAGAGGCCTAGTAACCCATATAGAAATAGATGCTTCGAAGTTGAACTTCTATGTGCAATCTTTACAACACATCCACCGTTGCCCCCACCATGTTTGGTGGCAATTATTTCTCTTTTTCAAAAGGTGTTTCTTCATCAGCACCCTCTCTAGTTTGACAATGATGAGTCATTTATTAAATTAAGCTCTTAACCATGTCTGCTAATAACCTGTTATAATAATAGACTTCTTTAGATCCCATTCAAAACTGGTCTGAAAGTATGTTCTTGTAATTGCCAAACTAATTATTACTATTTACCATTTGTAATGAAATAGTGTCTAAGACCTTCATTCATTGATCAGGGTCTTATTGTGCTAGTCACTCCACAAACACTGAAAGAAATTACAAGCTTGCACAACTCAGCTCGGTATCTCAATTTGGAAACAATTCAGCATAAATTTATGACACCCTTGTCTCTGTCAAGAGATGACTGTTGTACCTGTCTTCCTATGTATTTGTATGCCCAATTAAAGTGTACTTTTTCTTCTGCCCAGAGTAGAGCATCCTGAATTTTCTGGAACTCACATTAAAAATTGAGCTATAAACATTCATCGGAAAGGAAAAACAACTCTTTTTATACCATTATCCTATTAATCAGAAGAAAGCCTAAGACAAGTCCAATCTTTTTGCAAGTCTTCACAGGTGCAGAAGGATATACCTTTCCCTTTCAGGTCGTACAGAATGAGGAAAATCTGATGATGATTGCTTGAAGATCTCTAGTCATTATCAACAAAATAGATGGGAGACTTTGTTATTCTTTTTACACAGAATCCTGAAGTTTGTGAATAGAATGCACTTCCAGTAGTACGGAGAAGAACTCTGTAAACGCACATCTCCAATTTCAATGATTTCTCTAGTATCTGGTAATGATAAAAGGGGTTGCCAGTACAAAGCTAGCAGGTCTTCCTGAGTCCTTGGGACTGATGATCAACAAATTTAACAAGAGTCATTGAAAGTTTGACGGTTGGCTTGAGGGAGAAAGAATGACTGAAGAACAGTTCAGATACATTCAAGAATTTGATGATGATCAGGACAAAGTAAATATATATTATTTACTTATCATCTACAGCATGGGAGAGAAAAAGTATAGGCTGACCATTGATTGATTTTATATGTAAAGACTGGACCATGAAGAAAAGAGGAGTAAGATGTGGAAGAAAGACTATTTTTAAAATATTTATTTTTGCTATATAAAAAGTGACATTGCTATTGAATAAAAAGAAATAAAATGCCTAGAAAACCAAGGCTTCTCACACATTTCTCCGTCCAATGTCAAAAAAAACATTTCCGTAATAAAAAGATTTTACCGATACTATGAGAAATGTCTAGCAACTTTCATCAGAAAAGACATCTCATTCTTTTTGTTGGCCAAATGAAATCTACAAAATAGCTCAGTTCAATGAGGAAACAAAAACAGAGCTGCTAGTCTTGCAACAAAATTTTGGACTGGGAGTATTTTTTCTCCCTTAATCAAGTGTTTCATAAAAGTGAATAATGTACTAGTAATGGAAATATGTTTTTTTTTTTCCTCTCTCTCTCTCTAGATCAAATTATAGGAGAAAAAGTGAAATTATTTTGCATAATGCGTAACTGTAGTGAAATAACTGCATTTATTAAATAGAAACAAAAGCTTTAAGGTTACTCAGTCTAGTGATTGCCATTATAAAAAGAATCATGTATCTAAATATACTCAGCTGTTTGTTTTGGAAACATGATTTATGATTCAAAGAACATTCTGCTCTCACTCCACAGTGGAAATTTTTCTCCATGTCTTTAGCTTGGAGGAGCCGTTATGTGGGGATATTTACTGCAACTGATATTTACTATAATTCCTATATTTAGAGTGGAAAGTATTATGATACATTTTTGCATGAGTGATAAATAACCATACTGCACCCACTGCCTGTGATTTATCTGATTTTATAGACTTATGATATACCATATCATACACTCATGATATAAAGAATGACATGAAGAGACTGCTATGGTAGCAAAAGCTGTTCTTAGTTAGTCAGCACTATCTGCAGGCACAGGCTGATGCACTTTGATTGCCACTCAGCAGGACTGAAGGTAGAAGTCATATGTAAATAGATGGGCTAGAAATGGATGCCTGTATTCATTAATTTTTCATTAGATTCAATCTCAAAATTACCCAAAGGTTTTACAAGGACTTTTCAAACTCTAATTTGGCCCCTGGCCTTTAAACAAAGTGAAAGCTATTGATTGATGTTCTGGCCAGGATGCAAATGAGCCCGTCAGTTCCTGAATCAGGCTTTATTTGTTTAGATGCATTTTCTTGTATCTGAGCAGGAAAGCTGCCTGGAAATGAAAATTTCTGTCAGGATTCATAGTAAGGCCAATACTATGTTAAATTAATTAAATGAACAATAATAAAAACAAAGGCTTACTGCACTATTTTCAGAAACGTGCAAAAATTTATCTCACTGCCCTTCGAAATCTTAAAATGGGGAAAAATGTAACACTCTCTTCAGAGATGTAAATATATATTTTCTTGATTAAATTTTAAAATACTACTTCCCTCAGTGCCCCTACCCTGAAAAGCACAGATTTCTGGATATAATACATTTTAGGTTAACATTTCTTATGAGATGATCGATCTTCCTAAAGTAAACATTACTGGATCCTGTACCATAAAAGCAGAAAGAAGGTACCTTTATTATTATTATAATGATTATGATTATTATTATTATTCGTTATTATTATTAAGAGGATAGTAGTTCCTTCCACGCTGCGTTTTCATATCCTAGCAGTAAAAAGATGTGAGACCTGGATTCTCTCAGTCTCTCTCAGTTTGAGGAGGCTTGAACACACAGTTCTTGGGACTGCTTAGCCACCAGCCCCCAGGATGTTCTCAGTAGGCAGCCAAATACTGTGAACAGAGAGGAGTGTGAGGGAAAGCAAGCAGAAGAGTGGTTTAGCCCCATCTAAGAGAAGGAACAGCAAATTATCTGGCATTTATTTCACTGGACAAAGGTGTCCAAAATAATCATGGAAGTAGCAATAACAGCCTTCTATAGCTTCCTTCTCATCTGACTATCGTGGACACTAGAATAGAGCTAGGCAGCCCTCTGGTCTGAGCCCTTTCTTTAACACTGTGACTGCGAGGGTCCTTGCTGCACCATGATTCAGCCAGGGAGGGCAGGACAGACTCAGAAGGGCCTGGTAGCCAGGGTGCTCTTTGAGGAAGTGAGTGATCCAGGGAGCCCTAAAATTCAGGTCTTCCACACCTTGAATGAATATGCTAATCACTATGCTATTAGTTGCAATTAGGACCATAACTACATTTTCAGACATCTTTAGTGACTTACTGCTGAGATTATCCGCCGTAAACAACAGCACCCATTTTCCACAAGCAGGCATATGAGGAGCACTATTAACAGTTATGAGTTACACTCTGAGTAATTTTAATCAAAAAGGTACTTTAGAAGTTTAGGAGCTGATAAATACACAAACTAGTCGTTATCAGGGATATGGAGAGCTTTTAGGCAGTGAAGTCCAAAATTAGGAAAGAATGAAGCGTATTTGTTTCAAAATTGTTGTTATAGACAGCTGTCATGAAGTACTGAGGTTACTAAACTGTGATTTAGACCAGATTTAAGTTCTTCTTGTGACTGCGAAAAACCTATTACTGCACAGCTACCTAACATGAGTGCACTTAAATTTCATAGTTGCCTCTGCTCGTGACCCTGAGCTTTACTCAGCCGTTGCAGATTCCACGTGAGGCAGCAGTGCCCTGGCAGCAAAGGTGGCCAACAGGATGCTGGGCTGCATTAACAGTAGATCAAGGAAAAAGATTATCCTCCACACCTGGCTCTTGTTAGGCCACACCTGGAGTACAATGCCTATCTTCAGGCTCCCCAACACAAGAAAGACACTGATAAACTGGAGTGAGTTCAGCCATTGAGATGAGTCGGGGGCAGAGCACTTTCCCTGTGAAGAGAAGCTTCAAGAACAAGCTGGACTTGTTCATCGTGGAGAAGAGGCAGCTCAGGGGGAACTGAACAGCAGCCCCCCCCCCAGTGCCTATGGGGAAGTCAGTGGGAAAGACAGCCAGGCACTTCACTGCAGTACTTCATAGGAGGACAAGAGACAAAGGGCATAAACTGAAGGAAGAGCAGTTCAGACTAGACTTAAAACTTTTTCCCCATGAGGATAGTCAGGCAATGGAACGGATTACCCACAGGGAGTACAGTGTCCATCCTTGGAGCTTTTCAAGATCACGCTGGCTAAAGCCCTGAGCAACTCAATCTGATCTCAAAGCTGACCCTGCTTTGAGCAGGAGCTTGGACTTGAAACCTCCTGAGGTCCCTTCCAACACGAATTATCCTATTATCCTATAAACTTAAGTTAGGGGGAGAGGAGGATAAGAAGTGGAAATCAATATTAAAAGCATTGATATTTTGCTTCAGTTATAAGTATAGAAAGTAGAACCTTGCCTCCAATAATTATAGCACAAGTCAGTGCTGACCACCCCAAAGCGAATGGGAGTGTCAACCATTATCCAAGACAATATTTTGCACAATAACTTACACCTTAGACCATTTAAAGCTAATAAAGGGGGAGAGGGAGCAGGAAGGATGAGAAAGAAAGAGAGAGATTTTAAATTTTTAAGTAAAATAAAATAAGGCAGTAAGTTCTGGCTTATGTTTCATGGAAAAATGTAAACATTTAACTTGCTACAATATTTATGTCAGTGGGTGTTTGATGTGTATCATCTAACTGATCATCTGGCTTCATAGTGAAGGAATACACAACATGACCCACGGAAACAATAGTCTATTTCTACCAATTTTAATCAGCATTCATCAGAAGCGATGATGTTTGCCGCAGGAGACATTATAGACAGAAGATGTTGACCTTCTTGTTGAATGGTCTACTTACCATTTGAATGCTGAATCAGACTGGGGAAGAAAGAATAGTATTTATTTCATCTAGTGTCACAGTTTGTTCACTTCAGAATACTTCAGGCCAATGTTTTTAATTTTTTGTTTGAAACCTGGAATGTTCTTTTTTTCAGACGTTGACGGTTACAAAACGTGAAACTTATAGAAACTAGTCAATTTTTTACAATAAAATAATTTTATTCTCACCTCAGGTTTCCAATGAAAAACAATCTGATAGAAAATTTCACCTAACGCTTGTAAATACCTGGTTCAGATTCTGACCCCTTCCAAATCTTCAAGAATGTGATACTTTACATGTAGGTAAGACTTGCAATAAATACTTCAAAATGCTTTAACTTATTTGTCAATGAATAACATTTTTTTTAATATACGCATATTTAGTTCAGTTAGAAACGATACTTTCAAAAAACAACAAAGAACGAAGAAAGTCATTGTTGGTTCAAAATGCAGTGGTTTTGGCTTGAAATTACTAAAGGAAAATGGTAGAGTTGGAGTAATATAAATTTGAAAGACTATTCATACTTGAATTGCTAAAGCCAGACTTAAAATCACTGTAATTTAGTAATGTGTGTATATATGTGTATGAGATCTTCGCGGAGCTCTAATCAGTCCATATTACAGTATTAAAACAAAGTCAAATGTGAACTAAGGGAATGTGTAGGAACCTTGTATACAATAAAGGCTGGCAATTTACTGCTGGCAATATTAAGAATAGCATTGAACTTATAGAACTCTGTATATTAAAATAACTAAGTGAAAAACTAACTTTATAACGTGAAACTTTTATTTTCTAGATATATCTCTTGATAGAATCTTATTAAACAAATAATTTATCTGAAGATAAATGAATTTGTAAAGTTTTGCTAGCTGAAATCACTTTTCTTTGTTTTAAAAAAGTTCTTTTGAGTATTTAAAAGCATCTGAGTGGGGGTTATGAGTCTAACTTACTGTAAATGCGAGTATGATCCAGATTGCTGTCATGAACTTCAGAGAAGGAAAATAAGTTTACCCTAATGAGATATCTACAGCTTGTGAGATGATTGCCTTATTTTTAAACTATTAAGTCATATTAGAACAACAATTCATGGCCGTTGAAAGTGTTGCTCATCAAAGTAGTCAGATTTTCTCAGGGAGAGTGGCAGAACCTGGCAGAGCCGGTCCCTATCCTGTACCTGTTCTGTGAATAGCTTTGGTTTGCAGAGTTGTCAGGCTGGCATCCTTCCACAGCACTTGAAACTCATTTTGGCTCTCGGGTGTGTTTTTCTGTTAATCAGCTGCCAATCCATTGTATAAATCTTTCCAGTCTATTTTATATAAAAGTTTCCAGTCTAGCAAAGCAGGGCTCTATAGGCTATTTCCAGACTTGCTGTCTCAGTCGTGTTGGCAGGATCCCAAGCCATGGACACCAAGTGGCAGAAAGCCTGCTCAAGAAAGAGAGGTGTGAGGGGAAGGAGAGGGAAAAACATAAGTGCAAAGTTGCTATTACTTCTGCAAAAGAAGGAGTTAAATTGCAATAAGTTGGCATAGCCTTGAAAATGGGTAGGATCAAGCGGAAGCAGAATGCAGCAAGGGAATTTGGGATGATCAGTAGCCAAAGATGGAGTTTTTAAGGTGCTAGTCCACCCTTCCTTTCCAGTAGAATTCAAGGGGGATAGGTAGTAATACTGTCAACTCCCTTAGCCTTAGAGGTTAATTCTTCCTTGGCACTCACTGCCGTAGCCACAAGCAAAAGAGAGCAGAGACACCATTGCTTCCAGTGCCTGAAATCTTACAAATATGTTGAATAGATTAGGTAAAATGCCCTTGTAAAATATACTGTAGAGATAGAAGTAGTAAATTCTTGTATTGTTTCTCTTAAATAAATCCATAGAACAGTCTTTTATAGTTCTGTAAGAATGGTCATCCCAGAAGGTTCAGAGTGGCAGATAGCTCTGCATTTCATCCTCATAATTTTTGGACTTTCTGTTCTTAATATGTTGATGTATTGGTTTTCTTTTCTTTTCTTTCTTTCTTTCTTTTTTTTTTTTTTAATTCTATTTCATCTGTTTCAAGGAAGCCAATCTCTCTCCTTTTTAGAATCAGAGCACATGCTCTCCCACACATGCCCGCACAAATGTGTATGCATATATTCCTTAGGAGAGAGAGTTGCGTTAACCACTTATGTCACAGAATATAAAACTTGGATGATAAGCTGGGCCAAGTCACATTTTGAATGTGTCTGAATTAGCCTTTTACATCTACAAATGTTAATACAATGAGATTTGGGTTATTTTTCATGTTCATATAATCAAAGTATTTGGTTCAAACTTTCTATAAAAAGTCATTTTAAGGCTAAAGTAGAACATGCAAAATTTCAGACTGCAAATAATTTGTTTGAGGTGTGCATAATATATGTCAAGTAAAGATAAACACAGAGGGATTATAAGCAAGTGGAATTCTACCTTAGTGCACTGTCTCCTGTTTGCAAAAGAAATAAAAAACATGTTAGCCATTCTGGAATTTCAGTGAGACTTAGAGAGCTGTGGAAATATATCTGTGCAGGATTAAGAGAGATGTACATAAGCACACATTAGAATCCTAATTTTTTTTAGGGATTTTTATGGAATAGTATGTAGTTACTATTTTTTATTACTTGATTAAACCTAAGAAGAAAAATTTTGTGTTACGCTTAAAGCAAAAGTATGGTACTCAAGACTGTAAAGATAAAGGGTTTGCATAGACCAGAAAATTCTTCTGGATGAGGGAGGAGGAAGCCTGTTACAATTAGATTATATTCATAATATGACAGCTGTATTCTCAGAGATAGTAAATTTCACTCATAAACTATAGGACATTCCTTTGATGGCAGTTGAACGGATTAATGAGTTCAACAGAATTCAAGTCCTTTTTCCAACACAGAATGAATTACCCATATTTCTTCCTGCATGGCCTGTTTTAAATGTTATTTCATTCAAAAATGAGAGATCTCTTTTTTTCAAGAAAATATACATACATATATGAAAATACATACATATATATGCTCTCTGCATTTGTCCAAATCTCTTTTGGATAGATTCAAATAGTCTTTGAGGTGTTTTTGCTATTGTGTTGCTTGACACTCCAAGCAGAAGTTTCCACTCACGGAAAACTGGGGCAATTTCCACTGATAATCTTCCTTATTAGATTAGACTTCTCCTTATCATCCAGGGAAAAAATAAAAACACTTTCTAGCCATCAATTTTTATTTTGAGATGAAAAGGCAAATGATTTTATCCCCAAATATTTGTAACTGCTTGTCTTTAGGTGCATGCACTTTGATTTGCTTCATGCTATTTTGTAAAAAGTGATTGAACATGTTGATATCCATATTCAGAATATTTCTTGAAATTAAAATTTTTCCAGAAAAGCATAATAACATCATTTAAAGCAACCAAAAGAAAGCAGGATTTACTTCTACAATAACAATAAAGGGAGAGAGACAAGCATGGCTTTAGAATGAATAGCATGGCAATGGCTTCAGATGGAAGCTTACTCTGTTGTAACTAAGTAAGTAAGTAGGACCAGAGCCCAACTGCAGTGTGTTTTCTTTTAGTTCAACATTACAGCCTGCTGCCATGAATTTAAATCTCTGCTGGACATTCAAGACTACAAAGAATGCACAGAACTTCACATCTCACTGGCTTTAGCTTGGAATGAAGTTCTGTGTTGACTGAAGACTGTTGTCATGATCCTCTGCAGAGGGAGAAAAAGAATTTTGTGGTAGCTGGATTGGAAGTGGAGGGATCAAAACAGCAACCAAAATAGAAAAGATAGAAATAAATGATTCTGCTGCCTCAATAAGGAAATGTATTTACGTTCTTGAATACTTTCCAGGGGTGTTTATTGTAAAAAAAAAAAAAAAAAAAAGCATTTGATTTACAGAATTTTTGTTGTTTGAGGCCATGTATGATTTGTAAAATATACACAATTTGTAAGTCTGAGATACAAACACAGGTTGTGCCAAGTGTTCATTTCTGGTCTTAGAAATAAGTCTTGTTATGTGCTTTTCAGGCTGTTTTATGCAATGGGTGGTGTAGGTTGTTATCACCAAGTGTATCACGAAATATGCCTCCAAGCACGCATTACTGGTTAGTAACCTTTTTCTCATTGTGGCATGAGAGTGATTTGGTGTAGATGGTTTTGCTTGCAAGGTAGGCAAAATCCATAAAGCATGAGCCCAGATATCAGTAGCAGATCAAACAGTAGATACTGAAGCTGTATGAGGTGTCTTGCTTTCCCCAGGACGTTTCTAGATGTCTGAGCTGATCTGCTTGCAGGGTGTTTTGCTGCTGAAATGAACAAAAATATAAATACTAGCCAGACACAATTTTATCATCATCTCTCAAAGGAGGATGATTATGAGGATATCAAGAAAGCTTTGGTGATGGAGTTACCAACCCCTAACAATTCTTGGTTTGAGGCAAGAGCGGCTATAGGAAACAGACTATATATCAGATTAGTTATACACACCAGTGGGTCAAGAATTTGGGTTATGTAGATGACTCTCATGAAGATAATGTTGAGTTCCCTCCATATCTGACAAAGCAAGCAACCAAATAGCACCTGCCATTGACATAGAAAAGAGGATGGCCACATCCCCAACCAACACCTCCATTAGCTGTCTGTGGCCAGTCTATTTGGATTTGAAAGATTTATGGCTGGATCTGGTTTTTGAGTTTTCAAGGTCAAATAATTTTTTCACACCATGCTACCCGCAGATGACGCAAGCTATTGATAGCTTCATACAAATAGGATGGCTTTGCACTTACAGCACTCCCCTCTTGTATTAGGAAAGTTAACAGCATTCCCACACTGTGGCTGGAGACTTGCAGAAGTATTATATCAGTAAGAAAGGATTTTTCTCTGCCATCCTGCACGTCATCACCTACTACCAGCATCACTTTACCCCCCTCAGCTGTGGATCACCAGGTCAAATGTAACACTCTCGAGTTTTCTACAGCTCTTCTGTAGGCACAGAAAGGGAGGTATATATTTTTCTATTTTTTTCCTGTGCAGATCAATAGCTTGCTGTTTTCATAAGGATCTGGTGACCCGCTCACTCATTTGGGGTTCATTCAACCAACCAAAAGAAATTATTAGGTTCAGCTACCAGCTGAACATCTGCAGTATGGTGGTGGAATGCATATCTGGCAGGCAGTAATCTAACTAGCAGTTTGTGTGTGTGCATAATACTTAACAAAAAATATAAATTTTTTCAGTGTTCTTATATGCTTACTGCTGCTTGCAACATGCATAATGTCCGCAAGATCCCATAGAGGCTGTGTAGAAGAATCAGTTGACAAAAAGATGAGACTAAGGCAGTAGGCCTCACTTGAATAGCAAAGACAGGAGGGACACTGTGAAAGGTTAACTTAAATCATAGATGGAGAAATCTCACCCTCGCATTCTCCACCTGCCTGAACACAGTCTAGAGAACAAACCCTTCACCAAGGGTGCACATGGATCCAACTTGTAGCGTTGTATTCCTGAGAAAGAGATTCATGCCTGCTGAAACCATAAAAGCACAGAAATGAAAAACATCTTCCTTTAGATAGTACCAAACTTGATGTTCTTGTAATCTACACAAGAAGTTCAGCAGCATCTTTGGATACCAGTTTATATTTACAGACGTGGCTGAAGAGAAGGATATGCATGAGACTGGAGCCTTGGATCTTGTCCCAGTGATTATGAGGTTCCTCCCAAAAGCCATTTATTGAATCTGTTGAAGCTATTGGAAGAGATAAATGGGTCTGGAGAAGAAGCTGCATGGCTCACAGAAGCCTGAGGCTGGGATGAAACAGGAACAGAAACAGGTTAGGAGCAAACAGGGTCAGGAATCAACAGACGTAATCTAAGAGCAGTCACATTTCGAGCAGTTAAACATACAGATCCCTTAAAAAGCATCACCTATTACCTATTTCCTTCACAAACTGCTGATTTACCTAGACCTAGCAGCAGGGGACAAACCTTTTGCATCAGTGGAAACACAAACTTCAGGGTTTAGGAGGCTGAGTGAACCTCGACCTCGATGAACATGTGAAATAGAGTTTCTGGCCCTAATATATCTGAATCGCCTTCCTCCCGTAGAAGCAGAGCGTACCACGATGTTCCTTCTGTTTGTATGTGAAGTAGGACAGCTGGATGTCTGCATCCATATGGGTAATGACACTCAGCTCCCGATCCTCCTAATCCTAGAATGGATACATCATGGTTTGTACAGTTGTAAGAATCTTCATTTTAACTGTGAAAAAATCCAATTCCTGGATATGGCTATATGCCTTCATCCAGTCCATCCTTTCACTTAGAAGAAGGAAGGGCTCCAGCTCTGGTCACAGCGGATTGACCTTGTTCATTGTTTATGGCCTGTTTTTAGCTTTAAATGTTTAATTTTTCGTTGCGCTGGGGTCATAAAAATGGTCACAAGGTTGGAAGGTCAAATAGTGGCTGGAGAGCTGGGAGTTTTTGAGGCCTGGCACTTCTAAGAAAGTCAGGTGGTGGTACAGTAGAAGTTGTTGACCACTAATAGGCCAGACACTTGGCATCCATACATAGTGGTTAGCTGTAGGAAGGGAACAGTATTCTTCCCTGGTATCCGGGAAAAAACCTTGAGTATCTGGCAGAACATGGCTCAAGCCTCCTGGGAGTATTGATGAGAAGGAACATGAAAATTAGGTATACAAGTAATCATGAGGAAACTAAATGATGTGGTACAAGCAAAAAAAAAATAAAAAAAAGAAAGAGAAAGAGAAAGAAAGAAAGAAAAGAAAAGAAAGAGATAGAGAAAGAGATAGAGAAAGAAAGATAGAAAGAGAAAGAAAGAAAGAAAGACCACATATACCAGAAGCAACGGTCACTCTAATTTTATCTTTCTTTTAGATGGGGTCAGAGAATCAATTTTCCAGTAGCTGCATAGTTTATGTCAATTAGCAGTGACCATTTGGGGGTGATTTTGTTTGGACAGAAAGTAGTTTTTGTTAAGCAAGTAACAGATTGAATTTAGCTCTATTGATCACCTTTTGGAGGAACAGCTGCAATTAAGTCCTTTGTTACTATATATACTACAAAAGAAGGCAATCAGTAATGTTATGATGCGGGTATTGTCACTTGACAATATCTAAAAAAATAGGACATTAGTGGCTTGGAATTAAGCTAAATGTGACTAAGATCTTTTTCTGCTTTTAGAAATAGTGACAACAGTGCCAAAAGAGGAAATTTGTTATGATTTCAAAGTAAAAAATGGAAAATAAAGATTTTTAGATGCTTTAACTCTTTCTTTTTTTAAATCATGGGTAAGCAGATGCAAGTGGAATAAAAAGCAGAAGTAAAATATGTCTGTAATGCCCAGAGACAAGCTTATTTGGTCTGCTCTGTACTGACTATACCAGGGTTAGAATTTCAAAATCCTATCTTTTGCTGTTAACATAGAGCTTTGCACGTGTTAGCACTTGCACATACATTTTGTTACGCTCTAAGTGAAAGATTATCGTACTTACTAAGTTTTGGTTATCCTAGTATAATTCTAGAACAAATAAGCTTGCATATATGCATATAAGCTTCATTTTGGATGCAAGAGCCAAAACATATAACAACTGTGTAAACAAATTATTTACATATTTCACCGTTACAGTTAACCAGGTGATTTACCTCTATATTGCCTTTGAGACACGTTTCAAAGCATTATGCTTTCTCTGCCCACCAAGCTTCAAGAATTCAGAAAGAAAAAAAAATTTTTTTTTTCCTAGTAGGTATCTCAAACAAGTTAGTGCATGAAATGTGGTGGTTTGCAGGCTGAAGCACTGTAGACCATTAGTCATCACAACCTTGTGAGTATATGATACTTGGCAGCTTTACACAAGAATGACATGTATACCTAGGAGCTATGAGGAAGAAATGATGTTTGCCTTGGAGTTTTTCTAAACATACATATGGAATAAAATAGTTAAACCATTTTCCATGTACTGTTCTGATGAAAATGTGTAGATATATTGTATGTATTGTACTGCATTGTACTTATATATTATTCTAAATTATTTTCTCTTGATTTGTGTAAAATTGTAAAATTGTTTTGTTTATCCTGAATATGTTAAAAGCAGGAATAAAAACCTTTTAAAAACCTCCCATGCACTTTTTGTACATATTAAATAAGAGGCAGTGACAAAGTTTATTTTTAAGAAATTTTTGAGGATCATCTTTAACAGTATTTGTCTATTTTATTTTAAACTCTTTCCTTTCACTTAGTGTTATGATAGCTATTGCTATACGTGTATCCAGAAAAACATGTGTTAATAGAAGTCATAAGTTCTTGCCTCATTGTAGGCATGTGGCAAAGCAAAATTCCCACTGTCTTTACTCTCGCCTGATAAATGTCACCATAACATTCCTTTTTGCTCCCAAAGAAGTTTGTCTCTTGCTTGTTTTTTTTTTTTTTTTTTTCCCACTGCTGGGATACTTGAAGGTTTCACGGAACATCACCATTTTGGCCTTTCAAAGCTTTTGTCAATAATGTCCATGAAGGACAATGAAATAAGGAACTGATATTTCTCATGTAAAAAATAGAATAAGCTTTCTCATGCCATTTTTAATGTGGCTCATGAAGGAACAGTTGACAGTAAAAATAAGTGTTGCACTTCTGCTTTACAGGGCACCTTTGTGTAGCATCTCTTGCCAAGGTAAAGATTAATTAAGCTGAGTTCAAGCAAAACCTGTGCTAAAGCTCAGACTCTCTGGGCTGGCACAATGTCAGGGGTGTTCGCATCACAAAATTATGGGGTTAGGTGAGGAAACAAAAGGATGAGGAATATATACTGCACATCTTCTTTTAATACATTCACATTAAAAAGACATTGCTGTATTAGAAAAGTCATCTGTGTTCCTCTAAATATTTGTGTTAAACAACAGTGATCTAAAATGATCTAGCATTAGGTTTTAGTATTAGGTTTTCTAGTTTTAATGTTTACAGTGTAAGTAGTAAGTAAGTTAGCTGGCTGGCTATATTTGTAAAAAGATTCATTTCACTTCTATTTCAATCCACCTGTAATAATGTTACTGTTACATAAATAAAAAGAAAGTGCTTAGACTTAATTATATCTCACATGCACGCTGCTAAAATGAGCAGGATGTATTTTAAATAAAGAGCTTTACATTAGAAGAGCATGTGATTTATTTTACCTTTTAAAATATTATTTGTTGTTTCTGGTATAAACCTCAGTTTGTTCTAAGTCAGAGTTATGTATTACTAGAAATGCATGTTGTCTTAGAGAAAAACCTAAATACCATGAAAAATAATTCTATATAAAGACATATCAAAATACATTATTAACTATTTTCTTTTATTGTGACATTTCTGTTTGGAAAAAAAAAAAGGAAATTCACACACCTACGACTCTGGGAATTCATATATTTTTAATTGCCTTGCAGATCAAAAACATGACTAGACTTAGCTATTGAATTCTCATTTAGCGCTCGATGCTTACGCGCTGTCACTGTCTAGACAAAGCTCTTTTGGTGCGATGGGAGTCACCTCTCCAAAGAAAGCTGTGTGTGATAATACTGCTGCCATTCAGGAACCTTGACCTTGGTTCCTTTCTAAATGCTCTGTGGTCTTTCAGCCTAATTGTACTTGAAGCAGTGAAACTGATGTGTTCCCTGTGATATGTGCAGGGAACTAATTGAATTTTTTTAATGAAATTTCTATAAGTACTGAACAGATATGCAGGGGTTTATTTTCTTCCTTTCCTTTCTTTTTAACATTTAACATTATGTAAACATTGGTCATTTTTCCTGGCTTTAGCATCTAATGATAAAATTCCATCGTGACTATTCAGCTAACAGCTAAAAAGTCTAAAATAAGTGTATGGCCTTGACATTCAGAGATCTACTGTAAACGCAGGTGAAGGGGCTGGAAGAATATATTCCCAATCATTCAATTTTTTGCAATATTATTAAAGAGATGCTTATTTGGTGGAAGTCAGAAAGATATGACCTCTTTCCTTTCTAGGTTCCAGCAATAAATGTAAGTGTGCTAAGGCAGCAGTGGTAGCAAGTGTTGGTACCACTTGGTACCAACTTGGTAGCAAGAGGCCAATTTTCCAATTGTTTTCCAATACATTTTTGCTGAAAAAGTGATACGTGGCTTTTGAAATAAGGAACTAAAAAGGCAAGCATGTTATACATATGTTGAGGAAGACAAAATCTCAAACATTGAAAGAGTGGATTTATAAAAGGAATTAGGAAAACCACCTGTATAAAACCTTTAATATAAATTCAGGATCTTAATTTAATGACAATCAATACAGGTTGGAAATATTAGCATTAGGATTATCACAATAAATGCTGGACTTTGGATAAACACTAGTGTTACTATTCTTGTTCTGACAGCACAACAATCCCAAGATGTATATATCAGATTGCTGTAAATGAGCATTCAGATTCTCTAAACACATGGTTTCACTGCACTTGTTTTTTGCCAGCAGCAACTGGGATGCATCCTGAGAGGTAGTTTAGCTGTAAGCATGTATCAGATTAAAATGCCGAATGTCTGAAAATCATAGCTTCATAATGGTGTTAGCTGTTCCAGGAAAAAAATTGCAGATGAGCTTGCAGTCACCAATGGCATTTCAACCACTGCGTAATCTCAGGTAGCCACAGCAGTAAAACCACCAGTACTTATTCACTTGATGGCAGTGGCGAAACTGCAATCCCAGAACAGACAAAGCATGATTTGGTCACAGATTATAGAAAAGGCTTCCCAATTTTTTCTGTTAGGAACCCTTATTTTTAGGAGAAAGGAAGGGCATATCCGCCCTCTTTCAGTGGCATGGAGCTGATCCTTTTTTGCACTCAATGGTGAGCAACCAGCCGTAAAGATCTTGAACCAAATGATCAGTCAACAAGCTTAGATACTGCAGTTACTATTAAAGGAAGATAGTCTAAATAACAATAGCCTAATGAGAACCTAAATCCCAGTGCCAAATTCTCCTGTATTCTTTGAGCGTCTGGAAAAGCATGTATTTTTTTGCTTCATATCACTTAGGTAGAATGATGGGCTGTGTACTTGCTGCTGAATGAGGCTCCCCTTAAGACATGTCAGTGCGATGATCAAGGGAGAAATCGTGAGTATCTTGTTGCAATCAGCCTCTCCACTGCTTGCATTGGTAAAACAAAGTTTAAATATAGTAGAAAAATATAACTTAAATAGTACTCAACTTATTTCCAAAAATTAAATAGAAGCTAGATGTGGACCTATTTAGGAAGGTAGTAGAGGAAGACAAATAGAGGTAGAGAAAGAAATGGTATTTGGGGAGAGTTATGCCAAATTTTTCCAAGCAGAGAGAGGAACCCATGCAGGGACGGGACAAGGAGAGGATGGCATGGAAAGGTAGAAACTGGGATATACCTCCAAGGCTAAATGCATGCTAGGAAAGAAAGCAGGGTGGGGGAGATGTCTGTCCTCCGGCATGAAAACAGGGGCAGTAAAAGTCCCTGCCCCTCCAACTGTTTCTTGCTCTCAGTATATTTCCCCCAAGGAAATTTGGCTCAGCAGAGAAAAAGGCAACTTCTTACATCCCCCTTCTCTGATTGGAAACAAGATCTGAGGGATCCCTTTGCCATTGAGGGCATCCAAATGCCTCTCCTTCTCTCCGTCTGACCTTGATTTCAGCAGACCTGACATCTTTCTTCAGGTAGAGGCAGGAAGGGAAGGGGGGAAAGTCTGAACCGGTCCACTGTCCCTTGAATATTTTCCAGGGTTGTGACCAGAGGCTGTAGTGAGTGGGGTCTCTGATCCACTAAAATTGCCTGAGTCCTTCTCTTAGTTACCGTGATAATAACATCTTGTGAAATAGATATATGGCGTAAACAATCATTTAGCCCCTGAGCATGAGGAGTTAACAGCAGGCTTCACTGGATTGCAGATCTTAAGCCCGTGGCCCCAAGCAAGACAGATGAGGACCCATCAAGATGTACGGAGCCGTTTACACCCATCAGAGCCGTATTGTTTCTCTCTGTGCTTGTCTCCTCGGGTGTTTTCATTCATGAGAAATTCCTGTTGAGAAGATGGGAGCACTTAACACCTGTCACAGAAGTTCTCTTTAAAGACTAAATTCTTCCAGACTGCTAGATGCTCTGCAGTCCACATAAGTACTCTGATTGTCTTAAAAATGGTGTGACTCCTCACGGTGCTGGAGAGAAGGGTCAGTTACTGAAACATCCTCGCTCTCATTTTCAGCTATTTGAGTCCTGCTGATCTTAGCAGTCCGAAAAGGCTCGAGATCCAACCGCATACATGAAATCGATGTTAATAAAAAGATTTGTCATTGAAAGCCAAGATAAAGAGACCTTCTCTTACTAACCTTCGCTTTAATAATTTAATAAGTTGTGGATCCCTCTGAGGAACAATTAGGGTTTTATTTTGGTTAAGGATCAGACCTTTCTTCCCCATGTTTCTCCACATGTGCACCTGGACATGATCTTACTGAATTAATTGCATGTTAATAAGCCCTATTTCACTAATATCCCAAGGGGAAAAAAAAAAGGAAAAAAAAAATCCAGGTGCTTTATCTGGATCACACTTAGAGCTGTCTAAGCTAGGACAAACAGGCCCCAGTCTTCGAGTCTAGACAGAACTTTAGATAGTGACATTATGTGCAACCAGTGCTTAAAATCTTTGCAGGACTGATCACTAAACCTGTGATAAAAAGGCTCTTCCGAGAGTCATCTTTGTGCATTGTTACTCCACCAATACTCCTAACAATGTTCACTACTTGATCATCTGTAGATCATTTGACTGTCATTCATCTCCAGAATTTTTCTATTGTTGTCAGTCATTCCTTTTCTTGGGAGGACAACAAAGGGAATTAGGTAGATATTCTTTACTTTTAAATGTCACAAGGCAGGAAGGTACCAGTCAAATGTGAAGCCTCTCCCAAACCTAAACAGCTCCTGAAGCTAACACAGTTAAGGCAGATCTGTACCTTCTGTCAATCATTTGACTAGAAGAATGCAAGGCAAATATCAAGAGTACATCCAATTGCTTCTTAAAGCGTAAAAGCCTGGCCGTTGCTTCTGCATCTAGCCACTTGGCATTTTTCTAACATTTCTTTTCATATGCCTTCCCCAGTGCGAGGAGATAGTCCAAGGCAGGTCTCGGAAGACTTTTTCTGAGACATGTGTTTGTGCTGTATGCAACAAATAATCATTCCCACATTCCCTGAACTTTACTGATTCCAAGCAGAGAGAATATACTACCTATCACCAGCTCACTGATTTTTCTGAAAGCCAAGCGTGCTCTCAACATGTTAATGTTTCCCTCTATGATAGCATTAATTTTTAAAGTCAAGATAAGTGATACCCATGATGAGATTCTCTCTCTTTCCAGCATGGCAACCCAGCTGCTGGCAAAGTGAAGGCATACTGATAACAGGGACAGTAGGGATAGGTAGTGAAATGGAAGGAAAACTTGACTATGTAGTATTTCTTGATTTTCTTTTTAAGAAGTGAGAATAGAGGGGAAGAAAACATAGACTCCATCTGCCTGATAGGTCATAGTTTTTACAAGTCACTTTCCTGTTTTGGTAGGCCTTAAACTACCAGAGTCATGACCTGATGCTATAAGAATGCCTAAGCAGAAGTGAAACCTCATTTAGCACATAAGCCAAGTAGGAGGTATTCTCTGTGAACTCGTTACATGAATGATCAACTCTTCTAGTTCCAGCAGGTTTTTATAGGTACCCTTATATGGAGTAAGCTAGAGATTTTGCTACATATGGTACTAAAGTAATGATGCTACAAAATTAGGAAATCTTACATTAGGCAGCGAATAATCTCCTCCAGTAACTCCACTCTGCCAGGACAGTCTATTGGGTAGCTAGAAACAAAGGCCCTCCCTATACATCTACTTATATCATCATTTCCTGTCTCTGTGTGTCTTCTGTTTTTGCAGATCAGCTGTGGCTTGCACAATTTCATGTTAAAAGTGACATAGTTGCACTGATTGGCTATTTTTTGGTTGCTGAAGGGGAGATGTGATTGGATACCAACTATGACAAGTCTGGTTGCTGACAAGGGATAAAAATGGAGTAATGCGTACATGCATAAAATGTAAAAATAATGTACGTACACATGTGGCAAAGGCTGGCAGATTCCGCTGACTGCTCTTGTGCAAGGTTATCCCAGGTTATAAGCTGATGCACGTGGTTATTGAACAGATTGGGGTCATCTAGCAACATCAATCCCTCCATTCACCTAGCAATGTCAGAGCAAGGGGGCAGCTGTCTCTAAAAGCCACTTACATATTAATCCACTCAACTGTTTTCTGCTTGTACTTCTGGGGATGAGCAGGATCAGACTCTTCATGACCTCACATAATCCTCCTTCTGTAGTGACACTCTTGCATAACACAGAAGAATATTTGTGGCGTAAGGGGCATATGTCACGGCAGCATGGGGAGTCATAAGTACCATGACTGCATCAAGGAGTTTTTAAAGAAGTGTGACTGGCATGGGAGCGCTAAATATGTCATATGGCCTTGTAAGAGGCAGGTTTGGGTAGCCCTAGACAAGGCTGTAAGGTCAGCATCACACAACAACGTGAGGTGCTCCAACTGTCAAAGTAAAGACGCTCACCACATTCGACCATAAGAATACCAGTGTGGATGTTGTAACAACATAGCATTGAGTCTGAAAGGAAATTATTTTCCTATCTGAGCCAAGAAAAATTCTCCAGTAACAGCAGGAAGATTCATCTTGGATGCCTACAAACTACTGTATGATAACAATGGCTAGGCAGAGGGCCAGTGGAAAGAGATGGCATTTTTTTAAAAACAAGTATTCACCCCTTTCCCATTACACTTTGGATACTGTTTATCTTCTTGGACTGCAAGCTCTTAAGAACAAAGCTGTGTTTATTGCTTGGGATCTGGTACGCTACTTATGTAACCAATGTATACAAAATACTGCTAATATAAAGCTTTAATTTTTGTTTTTTAATCTACATCTGCGTTTATCTCTTGTTGGAATACTGCACTCATTACTGCTGTGCCTAATGTTGCTCATTGCACAACCCTTTTGATGTCATCACATCAGCAACACACCTGGCACATGACTGCTGATGGCAAATCTCTGGTGTCAAGGATGGAGGCAAGAGACAGAAACCAAGAAAGCCACGGGATGCAGCAAAGTAAAGGGTACGATGTAAAAAATGGCAAAGAGATTGGTCAAGAGTCAAGAAATGCGCACAGCGAAAGGTGAAGTCTGGGCCAAGGAACAGTCAGTGATCAGGCAAAATCTAGCAGGCTAGATAAGAGCAATAAGCTAGGGACACAATGATGAGATTCCCTTATCACCAATTAGTCTAACAAGGCAACCCTTAATCTCTGCTTTGACCAAGCGGCTAACAGCAGCTCAGTTGTCTTCATGGACACCAGTAGTTATCTGTTACATCCTCACAAATACTTGGCGTCCATACGACGGTCTGCCCAGAAGGAAGTAAAGAAATATACACCTCTTTACATATCCCTCCGTAAGGGTAATGTAGCAGGATGTTGGGGTATGTAGAGACTTTGAAAGCAATCAGTGTTTTGCAAGTCTTTACACCTTCTTGTAATAATATACAGTAATCAGTCATTGTCATTTTTCCCTGCATTATCCCTTCTGACTCCTTTGAGGGATGTTACACCAGAACAATCTGGTTTCGTTAATTTTGAACAAACTGCTGTAGTCACTTCCACAGAAATTGTAAATATGCACAAAATCAGAAGAAAACGTGAAAATTGTTATAAAGACTCCATCAGAAATATCTGTACAAAATTCTACGGCTTATATAATTCACAAGACCAGACTGCCATAATGTATCTTAAATCTGTCAAACTATTTTTTTTCTCACTATTCTTCACTTTCTAGATTTAAGCACATTCAATTTCATTAGTATTCCTTCACTGTGTTGTCAGTCTGCATTATGGTGGGGTTTTGGAAGGCCTTCAATAAAAGAATTCTTGACTGTGCTACAACTGTCACCCTTTGTACCTCCGTACAGATCCCAACAGAATGAATTTCTAAATGTCTGCGTGTTGCAGGAAACATGAATTCTTAATGAATCTTAGGATACAAGTCTAAACAGATGACAGTACTTTCCAATCTGCTACGGAAACAATATGTTTTAATTAAGTATAAGGTTTAATAAAATTTTCACTCCTTGTTCAAAAATGAATGGTGATTAACAGAAGACTGACAAGCCAACTCTAATAATTTCTGATTAAATGCTTTTGTTCAGTATTTTCAGTCACTCTCTACAGGGAATTAATTACTGGAAATGAAAAAAATGAAGGTTCATGCCAGTTAATATCCTTGAGAAAGTGGAAGGTAATCAACTGTATAAATTACAGTGGCATATGCAGACCAGCTTGTGGTCAAAATTTGCACAACATGCCCTAGTCAGTTTTTAAGCTGGTTAGATCAAAAAGTGCGTGGGGAGAAGTATGTCTCAAGTAACTTATTCCACGGTTTAAAGCAGGCACTGTTCATCTGTATTCAGAACAAAAAGCCAGCATGACTTTTCTTCAGTTTACCATACTTCTTAATGACATTCACTTATTTGCAGTGACCAGTGGAATATTGTAGGTTTAAAGTACACATTTATGAGATTCTTTTATGCTGCAAGTTATTCTTTAAATAAGTAAATCAGTCTCTAAGGGCAAGTCGGCATGGAAATATGTATGAGAAGAACTGTCCAACAGAGATGTAATCAGAGAGAGGTGAGCTGATGAGCTAGGGGTCCTGCTTCTCTGCTGCAAAGTGCCACCTCCACCAGTATGCACGCTCATGCACTGGCGTCACCTAGCCTTGCCAAGGTCATCCCCGTTAAATAGCAGCTATTCCAATAAATGTCCCCACATAGGCAAAGGCTTTGCACAAAACTAATAAAAACAAAGCAAATGAACCTGTATTACTTGTTATTATCTGTTGTCCTCAAAGAGGTCTTAGCTTGAAAATTTACCTGGGAAAGTTTATTTGGCAATAAGCTTAAGAAGGCCATTGAGAAGAGTTAGCTGAAGTCTGTGGATCTAGACTTTTTGCTCCTGTTGTACAGTGAATTGATTGCCAAATAACTTGAGCTAGCTAGCAGCTTTGTAAATGTTAATCTAGATATTTCCTGACCAGTTGAACACAAATGTTTGTAGTTTTCTCCAGTTTTCAGCGAATTGGCAATCAATTAACTTGAGTTTTAGTAGTAGAAAATGCAGTATTCTAGAACAAACACGTGCCCTGTGTGCAAAGAAAAGGCTAATCTTTCCCTGCAAAAAGCCGGGATCGAGGCATTTGATGTCTTACCACCATGTTATTTGAATCATCTTCCATTCTAATTTGTCTCCAGTTCCACATAAGCTTGCTGTTGGCCATCTACAAAAGCTGAGTGATTTCATGTGTATATATGATAATCGTGTACTGTCCGAGGATTCTTTAATATTTTCTAATATGGGTTTTATAATCGCCATATCTGGTGTTTAGTCCTCAGTGAACTTCATCTGAACTAATGCGTTCATCGCAGAAGACTTTCTATAATAGACAGAAAAATTAGCATGTTTTACAGCCAAATAGGAATATAGTCTTATGTCGTTGAAAGTTTCTACTAATCAAATCCAAATTTTTCCTCTGGAAGTGAAAAATCAGTAGGAACGAGCAAAGACCGTTCAGGTATTTTGTCGTTACTAAGTACAGCAAGAAAGAAGAAAATGTAATTCATAAAAATTATTATATATCTGAATTAATCCATGATGGAGATGTATTAGGTTCTAAATTTATGTTCACTTTTTAAGCCTTCTCCAGAAGATTTTGTGGGGAGATGGAACTGCAGAGGCCTAAGAAAATATGGATTAGCATAAAATGCAGAAGACTTGAAGTTCTCAAAAATAAAAGCAAGTTTTTAATTAACTTTGCTAAATGTTCAGTGCTGTCAACTGTACTACTGTGATCTAGAAAAGAGAAAGGTTTTCTATAAGGTGGCAATAAGAAGTAAGCAAAGAGACTCCATTATTTTATATTTACAATCAACCAGTAATGTTCCTAAAGTGCTCGGAAAGCCATGTGGGTGAAAAAGACCATTGACATCAATGCAGTTGTTTTCCATTGTGGACACTAGTTTTTCAAATATTGATTAATAAGAATGTAAACTTAATACAGAATATCCTGAGAACAAAGACTATTACTCTATTACGTAAGCGAGACTGACATATGATTGTCTTCCCACTGTTATCACTTGGAGCTTTGTCACAAATGATAGTAGAGTAGGATCACGCTCTTCATTTGTGACACAAAAATTCTGTTTTGCAGGTGAACATGAGAAGAGAAGTATTTCTATCAATATTATTGTGAACACTTTTCTCACACTAATAGGCAGGTACTCACATAGGAAATAATACTCCTGGTGAGTAACTATTCTTTATAGTATTAATAGACCTGCCACCCAGGCCTTAAGTTTTTGAGACAATTTTTATGTTCAACTTTTTTTTTAAGTTACCTTGCCCTTACTTTCCAAATACTTAACTTTTTATCTTACAGAGAGATTCAGCTGTGACTTCTAAAAGAGGGAAGAGCTGTTTCCCCTATCTCTGTGGAGTTTCAACACTGCAACAGAGTTTTCTTTATAACTTCAGCAACAGAGGGTTTTCCTCACCATTTCAGCCTTTCTTTCTTATTCATTTTCCCTGTAGGATGGCCCTTCTTTTATCACAAACTTAGAGATAATCTTGTAGTCATTACACAGGCAACATTCCCCTTGAAATCTTGGAATTTTTGTTCAAAAGCTGCAGAATTGGATCCTGTGTCATCACAAGCACTTGGGCTAGGAATTGTCAAGGAAACGATGGCAGTCACCTACTAGAAATATTTGATTGAACCACTGCAATAACCAGTAGACTAGGGAAGGTGTATCTTTAAAATGCTCTCAAACTTAATGGTTTATATAAGGATTGTTCACTAATTCCTGTATGTTGACCAGTATTTCCAAGATTACTTGCTGCCATTTTCCTTTAAATATATCAGAATATAATATATTAATTTATGATTTTCAGTAGAACCCTAGAAATTATAACGGAGCTTATATTTGCTGAAGATACCCATAATGATAGGAAAAAAGGGAAATTAGAAGTCTTGAAATAAAACCATAAATGCAATTTTGGTATCTCATCTGCTTTATGTTACTTTAATCACTGTAATTTTTTTCTTTCTTTCTGCATACATAGCTTTAAAGTAACATTATTTATTAGCTATTCTGAAATGTTTCATGTATTTTCTCATTTGCAAATATACTTCTGAAGCTGGTTAAAAAGTAGGGCATGCTGTTGAGATGTGTGAAAATATTTATGAATTAGGTTCTGATCTTTATTAGATTCTAAGTGATGCTACTCCTTCTTCCACTTTATCAGGAGGTGCTCAGCACCTCAATTTAAAAAAGTCATCTAAAATAACTTGAACATAAGGTTAAAAACATTAGTGGTGGTAGTTAACATTCCTTGGAAATTCTTTGTAGTGGAAGTTGTAAAACAGAAACCGAGAGATCCACTTGATGGATGCATACTAGAGAAAATTAAGCTTGCTATTCCATAAGTCCTTTCTTCAGCAGTAATGCCTGCTCATCCCCCACACCCCATTTTTATGAAAAATGATTTTTCTAAAAATGATGAAGCTTTGATATACTCTATAGTCAGTTTATTCTAGCATTCAGCTATCCTCACAGTTGTAAAACTTTTCCTTACAACAACTTAATCTTCCTTCCTGCAGATTAAGTTTGCTAGCTATCTACCTCTGCTCAGGGAGTACAGAAGAGTTACCTCTGAAACGCTGACATTTGTTATACTTGTTTATCTTGATGTAAGTCTGCATCTTGTAGGAACTTGCTGTTACACAGATATCTAAAAAACAGCAAATCTTGTCTGGTGTCTGTGAAAATGGAAGCATTTCCCCCTGATAAGAGACACCTTTCTGTAGGATGATTTTGAAAGGGATTGCTCCATTTCATGATGTTTTCAGGTTTTGAAACTTGGGAGAAAAATAAAATCTTCTGGAAAACTTTTTATAGCATGCAATTGTTAACGTATTTCTATATTTTTGCTGGAATAGACTGATTTTTGATGCCTAAGTTTTCCTGGCATGAAACAGGGGAAGAGAGTTAGTGGAAAGACACTAACTTCCCCTTGAAACCAGACCACCTATTATAACCAAAATATATGTTTCAAGTAAATTTTTTTTTTCAATTTCAACAAAGCAGCATTTTCCAGTTTAACATTACATATAAAAAATTCCAAATAGCTATACTACTCAGAAAATGTTTCACAAAATAACAAAACATTTTTCAGAATTCTGCACAAGAAGGAGTAAAATATCCTTGAGTTTTCAGTATAATTTTCTATAATCTACTATTATTCCCGACTGGACAGTTAAAGTGACTGCTGAGTCATTAACAGTAAACTAAGAAACATATTGATCCATAAGATGTTTTTTTGCCTGTGACTTAATTGCTTTTTGCAGCTTTAACATAGACTTACCTGAGACAGAAGTGCAAGTTAAAGTATGTGTCTCACTAATTCTCTTATTGGACTAGTATAATCAGCTTTTTAAATAATGTTTTGTGTAGTCAATTAGCAGATTATTAGCTATAATAGATAACATTCTTACTAAGTCCATATTAATTAGAGCTTAAACACAGCTTATCCGGGACCTATATTGAATTTATATTATTATGTAAGCTGTATTCTTCCATAGGCAAATAATTTCCTTCATATGCCTTTTTAAGAAAAAGTGAATTCTAGCATCTGAGATATAAATATGCAAATTTTAAGAGATATTTGGAAATCACTTAAAATTTCTTTAAAGCTTGAGCATGCCAGGCCATATTAAAATTATAGCAGGATTATCAGCAGCAAAAGATACAAAAGGCTGAATACCTATTAAATTTATTAGAATAGAAGAAGTGATATTGCTAGCTGAGACAATCTCTGCAAGACTTTCATGGATTTATGTTACTGCTCTTCATTTGCCTTGTGTTAGACTCCAGTTCTGGAGTTCTCCAGCACCACGTCTAGTCAGAAAAAATAAACCCTGTTGAGTCTCAATGCCTACATTTTTATTGATCCACATGAATTCATTAGCTTTGAGACAAACATACTCTGAAATTAAGTAGGAATTCTATCTAAAAACAGATCAGGGGTTGGACTAGAGGATCTCCAGAGGTCCCTTCCAACCTCAACCATTCTGTGATTCTGTGATTTAAATTTATTTTTAGTTGCATGGGTTTATGGCCTCCTCATTATTTTGTTCAGCAGCTTTGCAATAACCAAAACTTTATATGTGTCTGGTATGTAGTTACCTGAAGGAATCCCTTAAGCAAATCCATATTAGATTTTTGAAGCAGAGGTGACTATGAAACTAAGCAAGCACTAATTTATAATCGTAGCAAGCTACATATATGCTTCAATGCAAGAGCAGGAAAATGTGCATTGCTTAGAGAGGCAATGAAATTAAAATGCCACCATCTTGGCTTCTGCCACCAATAGTAGCTTCATTGCTGTCAGTAGAAGCATTATACTGATAATAAGATGATATGACCACAATGTTCCATAATGTCACTGCTGAGAATTATTGCATAGCTGTATGCTAGAGGACAAGTAATTCTGATTGTGACTGAAATGAGGTTGAAGAAATAGGGACAATACGCGGATGAGTGCTCATTCCAGGAGTCATGAAAATAACTGGGGGCTCAATAGGTAGGTTGGCTCTGTAACTTTATATTCAGAGCTGATAACCTTTGGAATTCATACCCTTCCCTCCCTCCCATTTTTTCCTAAGGGCTAATCCACACTAGCTAAACTTTCACAAATCAGTTCTGCCTCAGCATTGCTTGAAGAAGTTCAAAAACTGAAAAGCTATTTTCGTATTTGCTCAGTCTGTTAATCATTCATTTTTTTTTCCTTTTTTGAGGAGAAGGCGGGTAATGGAAGACTTTCAGACATTATGAGGCTTTTAAAAGTTAACCATACTCTTCTACATCTAAAACTATTTGTCAGCACTCTTTTCAAAAATCTCCCTTCCCCAATTTCTGCATCGTCATTTTCAGAACATATACTTTAATTTCACCAACAGAGGTCAGTAAACCACTGAAAGAGAACCATAAGAGTTTGGCAAGAACACACCCTGGTCAATCTTTCTAAAATCCTTCTGATTTTTATTTTTCAAATATGTTGTTTGATTGCTTCAGTAAATACAAGCTTAGTGCACGGAAAAAAAATGCAACAACATGATTATGCATGCAGGAAAAAAGAGTTGTATTACGGAGATGAATTACACTAGCTTATATTGTTAAATATCTTTCAGTATTGGAGTACATTTGAAATATGTGTTATGAAGCTAGTAGGATACGTACATAGGTATGATTATAGCTAAATCAATGTGTCAAGGTTAAAATAGACGGTGATTTAAAAGATAGAATCTTGAATGATATGCAGAAGTCTACTTATCATGCTTTGTGCTGTTGAGAAGCAACCCAGTATGGAGAGAATATAAAGAGGAGGATCCTTGAGAAGGAAAATGTAATGATGTTAAAATAATAACAGATAGAAGCACAGGAGAAACCAAGAGCTGTCACAGACGTGCTCACTTTGACAGTAACAGTCAGCTAATGGAACTATATTAACACATCATTTTCTAACTTTCAACTCTAATGAAAAGCTATTTTTACAAATCATTACTTTCAGCATACGGTGTTTCAGCCACGTGGCTTCTATTAGCGTGCAGGGGAGTTTCACAACTAAAGCTGCCTCTGCAGTACTGAAAGTATACCTTTTATGTTGAACTAATCCCAGAGGAGAGTCAGCACTAGCTCCCCTGTCCTTTTGACCTTTATCCTTTTAATGTATTTTGCCTGAGTAGCAAAAGGTGAAAACCTAGTTTTTCTATTGCAAAACAGAGCCCTTCAGCAGCATTTCTCTGCGAAGGCAAGAAAAGTAAAACATACTCCTGTGGAAAGTTTTGAGAGTCCCTAGTTGAGCAATTAACAATAGCTTTACAAACGTATTTTTAGAAGTGCTTTCCTAGTAGCCAGCCCTTTGAAGCTCACCCTCATGGTGGTGGGCCTCCCAAACACCACCCTCAACAGCTGTTAGTATGGGAAGCTACTGGAGTGGAAGATGTTAATTATCATCAGCTACTGGAATTTCTCTGGGGACTAATTGTGGTTAGAAACATGCTTCCCTAAAGAACTGCACTAGGCATTGGGACCATTTCTCCTATAACTTATCTGAGTCTCTTCTCTCAAGCAAAAGAATCACTTTTAAGCAATCTTCTCTCAGAATATGATGATGTGATTTCCCTAAGCAAATCTTAACTGCGAAATCTTTTATCTGTGCAAATATCATTCCAACAATAGGCATGTTTCTGTGTATGTGAGTTTCCAAGGACGAGAATTTATAATAGAGTTGGATTCAAAACCTGGGAGATACGTTTAAAAGTAAAAAGAGGCCTTTGGAGACTACAGAATAGAAAACAAACAAGTAGAGGGACACAACTGTTTTTTTCTCCTGACAAGATTAACTTGAACTTTCTTTTTATGCTCAAAAAACTGCTATATACCTTCCTCACATCTCATCAGAAAACTACACACAGAGAAATGGTCTTTCCCACTTCTGCTTTACCCCCTGCTATTTGGTGGCATTTTGAAGTCTAAACCTGTTAGCATTTGGAGATTGAATGTGATGTCAGCAAGATATTCCCCTAGAGTGAACCAAAATAGCAGATGAGCTGGCAGAAAGATCCCCGGAAAGGGAAATAACATGAAAACAACAGATTTTAAGCCTAGCCCTTCACTGTTAGTACTACAAAGCACCTTTTATTACTGAACCTACGCTTAAATAAATCTTGTAGATCCCTCTGTGGCAGTTAATCCTAGTAACCATTACTACACCCAAATAAAGACCAAGTCAGGTCAGGTCAGTCTTTTCCTCCTGTGGAGGAAACTCAGGAATCTGCATGACCTTAGTTTGATAGGCTAGCATTAGATTCCCAATGCACTAAGGTGAATGCTGAGATATTCACTTTCCCCTCGCTATAGATGAGGACTATGTTTTCCCTAGTATTTTGTGAAATGACACGCCTATCTTTTCTGATAGTCTAAAGGATCTGAAGGGAAACAGGCATCCAGCTCCCTGAGCATCCTGCCTGTTTTCCTGTAAGCAAACAGGAAATTCCCTTCTACATGCCAGGGGAGGGGGTAAGAGGGAGGAAGGAAATGGAATGTAATGGAAAGTAAACATACCAACTATGAAAACAGTAATCATGAGCAAGTACAAAAATGCTTCTTTGTTATACTTAAGGACAATGAGCATGGTGGTATTTCAATTATTTGGTGTTTACAGAGTTAAAAAAAATACTAGCTAATTCCCTTCTATATAGGCCATTAGTGCTGTTGTATTGTACACCTATTACAGTTTAACATCAAACATCATGATCAAGAGTAGGTATGGTCAAAATGAAGGATGGCTTAATTCTTCCAAAATGGTTACTGCTTAATAGCGTAGGACTATGAACTCTCTGGGTCAGCAGCTGCAGCCCTTTATAGTTAAAAAGCACAATAGAGTATATATGTTTCCCAACTTGGTAGGAAGAACAACAGTGAAGATAAGTAAGCACACAAACACGTAACTGTTATATACAAAAAAAGTTTAATTGAAATACCTGTATAAAAAATATGATCTCCATACATTTCACACTGTTAAACAGAAGAAAAAAATCCAAATCCAAGCTGCATAAATGCAACCAGATCACAGAAACACAGCTATTAAAATAAATTAAAGTTTATGACTCTGCCACTCTACCTTCCAGAGCCAATGCACGGAGACTGTACAATGTCAATAATTTAAAACCCTTCCAAACAGCATTACTTTACATTTCTGGTACAATACCAGACAAAAGGCATACTGACTAACTTTAAAAGTCATTCTATTTCCCTTAAATTAGACTTTGTACAACAATTTTCCATCTTCCAAAAAAAAATGATAAGGTCAGATTTTTTTTTTGTCGTCTTTTTTAAAAGAAAAGTTGACAGGAATGCAGAAAAAAAAGTGCCATGGGCAAACCACCAGAATTCCCATGGGGAAGAGGAGGGGAAAGCACAGTGTTGAATAACTCTAACCAAATAAATTAACCAAATAAATAGCCACAGCTGAAACCTGTGGGAGGTCTTCTAAACTTCAAACAATAAATAACTGTATAGTACATGGGGAAACCAAGTTTACATAAACACATTATACAGGTATGGAAAAAAAGTAAAGTCCTTGAATATTGCATTGATTGTGCATTCAACATGCCCATACGTACTTAAGACTCGCAGGGTGACAAAAGGCCAGGGGGAGTTGAGAAAGGGGCTTCTCATGCCCAGTGGTAGAGATGATAAAAGGAAACATGAATAAATGTTTCTGATAAAAAAAAAGCTGATATACCTGTTCATATTTCTGTGCAGGCTATAGGAAATATTTTGAGCAGCAGAGGTGGGTTGGATTTGGAAAGGGCAGCGGGGCAGGAGTGAAATGTCTGTGTTCAAGTATTCCATCACCAGTGGATGGGACTACTTCATTCAATCACCGAACATGTTCTCCAATGCATCATAGGAGCTGCTTCCTTCAGCACTGAGTCTAAAGGAAGTAAATTCCTATAATGAACTGGATCTTCTTTGGACATACACAGCTCAAAAAAGAAAGTCCCACTGAAGCAGCTTTCAAAAAGGCACTCAAAAGCAAATAAAATCTAGTCCAGGCTCTATGAGAGCAAAAAAGTTTACCATGTATTCAAGAGGTCACTGCTTTCTTAATAAGGTCAGTCTTGGACTAAGTACTGGCCTGCAACTCCCAAATATCAGCGTTTCCAAAGGAAATCTCTCATTCCAAAGCAGAAACCAGCAAAAGGGGAAAATAAAATCAAGTCCCTCAGACAAAGATTCAACTACAGAATAATGAATGCATTTTTCTAGCCCCTCCTACGTATTGGCAGCAGCACTGTGGTCTTTCTGCTTGTAGCTCCCCTCCCAGTGCGAGGTCCTTAGTAATTCACAGACTCTCATTACTTGAGCTTGTGCTAGATACATCAGTATCAAGGGTCCGTAGCCTTATGTCACAGTCCTCAGACTTCACTACTTCAGATTTGTGCATCCATTGATGGTCAAAAATTTGCTCGAGTGTTGGTCTGTCTGAAGGCCTCAGTGAAAGGCACCATTTGATCAGCTGCTGACATTCTGAAACAAACAAAAAAAACAATTTCAGACTAGGAAAGTAGACACAATCTTGAATAAAATAACCCACCAATAGCTCAAATGTACTCCCCCCCACACACACACTACCACCACACACAAAACTCACCAGGTGAGATTCTCCTCCTGAAATATAACCGCCCCCTCAAGATTTCTTCATCCTGTTCAAAAGGGATATCTCCGCAAACCATATCATACAGCAGAACTCCCAGAGACCACACTGTTGCTGACCTCCCATGGTATCTGTGGTATCTAATCCACTCTGGAGGGCTGTATACTCTCGTTCCTAAAATTTCGGGGGGGGGGGGAGGGGAGAGGAAAAAAAGTATAAATTAACATTTGGAGTGTTTCCCCTTTAATTCAGCTACTTCTAACAGGCTTAACTTAGATTTAAAAATTCATTATTTAGAAGTTAAAAAAATTTACAGGCAAAACCCGTTAATGGTGTAATTTCAGGTCATTTGTGGAGTTACGCCATCAATAAAGTTGGCCCATCCGGCTGTGCTATTTTGTTGCACGGAATAACATTGCTTCCATCAGCTGACTGTTTACTAAGGCAAGCTGCCTTTCACTGACCACGTGGCGTCTGCAGCATCACACCAAAAATAGACACAAAAGGACAAAGGGGGTTGATGCGGAGGAGAAGAGAGGAAAAGAAGGTGGTGAAACTCAGGTCTTCCTTATTACATAGGGCTAATCTGCTTTTATCCAGTTCTACATGACAGTAAACAACATTGGGCTGCTTGAAATTTCTACATTTTCCTAGATTTTTTTTTTTTTTTTAAAGGCACCATTCTGCTGCAGCTTTTCTAACCCACCCCTTCATTGCCTGTGGTGCTCCTTGGATACCAAACAAAAAAAAAATTGTGATGCTGAAGGTCACGTGGCCAAGGGGTTCGGGTTTCACAACAAACAGATGTTAAGTGCAGCAGCTGAGGATGTAGGAAGGAAAAAAAAAGTCCCTCAGTTACATCAGTCACATTGAAAGAACAAGGGAAAAAATTTAATAATTTTTTCCCCATCATATGAGACCTTATTTTCAGCTTTCTGTTCTCTAAATCAAACCTGACCCTGAAGCTAACATCAAGTCACTTACAGGGAGTGCATTTATCCCATCACTTTAGAATCTGCAATGCGGGATTTCCAGGACATGAGTGGAAAGGGAGGGGAAAGCTACCGCTTTAAGGCCAAAAAAAAAAAAAAAGCCCTGCATATAAAAACTGCATATCCACACATGGAAACATCCGATACTGGCAAACCCTACACGTAAATAGATCGCCCTCTAGGAAAAAGCGCTTTTTCCAAGACAGGGAAACATAAACTGCTGCGTCACTGCCTGGAATCGCTTCTTTCCTACGCAACTGAACACCCCTAAGCTGCCTTGGGTCCAAAGGTTTCCACTACCGATAGACCTGATATGAACCGCTGCGTCACAGGCACTGCTCGCTACTTCGAGGCGCCAGAAACGGGATAAGAAGCGGCTACAGGACATCACCCAGGGAGGATTGCAGGGTCTGGCCAAACCTGGTGCAGCAGAGCTGCTGTGGGCGGGGAGGGCACGTACCATCAAAGTCAGTATAGACTGTGTCCTTGAGGAGTGCCCCGGACCCGAAGTCGATTAGCTTCAGCTCGCCTGTTCTGAGGTCAACCAGCAGGTTCTCGTCCTTGATGTCCCGGTGCACCACGCCGCAGCCGTAGCAGTGGCGCACTGCCTCCAGGACCTGCCGGAAGAAGCCACGGGCCGTGTCCTCATCAAGTGCGCCCTTCTCCGTGATGAAGTCGAAGAGGTCCTTCACCAGCTCTGGCCGCTCCATGATGATCAGGTAGCCATCGGGCCGCTCGTACCAGTCCAGCAGCTTGATGACCCCCCTGAAGCCAGAGCCCACTTTCTTCAAGAGGACGATCTCCAAGGGCACCATGACACCGCCCTGTGCGGAGAGCGGGGCAGGGGTCAGGCACGGGGCCGGGGACAGCGCGGAGCCCGCGCGTGCCCCTCCCGACCGCGCCGGGGGCAGGGGCGCGGGGAGCCCCGCCGCCGCCCCGCTGGGTGGCTCCGCCGCTGCCGCAGTCCGAGGGGCGGGGGCGGCGCTGCGGCGGAGAAACCCCGCCGGACTCCCCCCAGCGTAAACACCGCGCCACACGGGCCGCGGCGGGCGGGGCGGGGCGAGGCGAGGCGAGCCCGCCGCCCACACAATAGCCCCGGCCGAGCGCGGGGCAGAGCCCGCGGACGCGCAGCCCTCCCGGCTCCCGCGGGATTGTACTTACAATCGTGCCCCACTCGGTCACCCTCTCCTTCACCACATGCTTCACGGCGACCTGCAGAGCGGGGGGAGAAAAGGAGGCGCCGTGAGCGGCGGGGCGGGGAGGCAGAGCCTGCGCCTCGCCGCGGCGCGGAGGGCAGGGCCGGGGCCCCCGACACGTCGCGCTGGCTCCGCGCGGAGCCGAGCTGCGCCCGCCGCCCGCCACCAAAATGGCTCGAGCGCCGAGCCGGGAGCGCGCCGCGAGCCCGCGCTCACCGGCAAGCCGTCGGCGATCCTGCTGCCCGCGTACACGGTGCCGAAGCCCCCGCTGCCCAGCACGGAGCCCACTTGGTAGACTTTATCGAAAGGCTCCTTCTCCACTTTTACTGAAAAACGAGAGAGAGAGACAGAGAGAGAGAGAGAGAAAACGTTAATTTCGAAAGCCCAGCTACAGTTGATTTAAAAAAAAAAAAGTGTCTCCACTGGACACGTACTGTCTGTGTTGCCCTAATTCTGTCCAAAACATTTTTAATAAATTATCTCTTTTAATTAAAAAAAAAGAAGTTTCCCCGCGCCGTTAGGAGCCCTCCGCAAGGAGCCCCCGCGGCGGCACTCGGCTACGAGCGCCCCGCGCCCCCGGCGGGGAGATCCGCGCCCCGCGGAGGCGCCGCCAGGAAGCCCCGCGCTACGCCGCGCCGCTCCCCGCCGTACCTGGCTGCAGGATCTTCACCGGCAAATGATCCATGCTAGTGGGGCTGCAAATGTGAGCCAGCGAGCCGAACTTGGAGAGTAACATCTTCCGCAGAGGGAGAACGGAAAATCCCCCGCAGTGAAATTTAGGGCGTCCTCCGGGCTAACTGCGCAGTTAAACACCGGACGGGGAGCCGCGGCGCGGGCTCCGTCCCCAGCCGGGATGGCGGCGGGCGGGCCGGGGAGACCTTCCGAGCAGCTGCCGGGCGCCTCGGCTCGCTCCTTCCTCCGCCGACACCGCTTCGCACCGTCGCGGAAACCGAGGGACACTTCCCGAAATACACAGCCGGCAGAGAATCCAAGTCGAAACAATACGAAGTCCTTCGGAAAAAAGAAAAATAAATAGGGAGGACGATGCTCTTCCTCTTCCGACCGGCGAGTACAGTGTCACACAGGCACCGCGAAGCATGCACACACGCAGGATCAGCAGCGCACGCAAGCGGCACCGGGGGCTGCGACGCCGCGTGTAAAATCCACCCCTGCGGGGAGCTGCCGGGGGCCGCTGTGCCGGCGCCGCAGTGGAGCCGTGGCGGACGCAGGGAGCCGGGCCGCGCCGCCGTGCTGCCCGCTCACTTCTGAGCCGGCGACGCCGCGGAGCCGCCTCTTAACTCCCAATATTTTGGTGCGGGCAGAGAGCGGCGCGCGCAGAGGATATCCCTCCGCGGGGGAGTGGGGAACACCTCTCCTCCCCGCCGCCGGGCCGCCCCCCCGCGCTGGAGCGGGCGGCGCGGCGGCGCCCAGCGCCCGCCGTGGGGCTGGCTGGGCCGGCCGCCTCCCGTCCCACCCCATCGTAAATACAGGGAGGGGGGGAAGGGGGGGGCTGGGAACTACTTATTTGTAGTAATCGACGCGCAGCGTTACAGACTGTCTGAAACACTCACACACATTGGCGAAAAAAAGGGGGGGGGGAAGAGGCTCTTATTTGCGCTAACATTTCCAGGCGGCCAATCAAGGGGCGCCTTTTCAAAGAGCCACGAGAACAACCAATGAGGAGGAGCTCATTTGCATTCGGCGAGGCGACCAGGGCGGGAATTCCTCGGCGCGCCGTCCCCCCTCCCCGCCTCCCGGCCGCTCCGGGAAAGGTCACTCTCTTCGCGGGCCGAGACACTGCGTCTGGAGCCGCGCGGGGGGAGGGGAGCCGCAACCGCCGCCGCCGCCGCCGCCATGATCGCCGCGCCGGGGCACGCCGGGCCACGGCTTTATGTTCCCCCAGCCTTTGATGAAAACACCTTTCCCCCCTCCCCACCCTCAAACGAAGCATTTCAAAGCCCGCTTATTTATACAGCCGCTGTTTACCGAAATAACGTGTCACGCTCTCTCGCCCATTGTGTCTCCTAATTCCTGCCCTTTCTCTGCCGTGGTTTGTCGTTTAACTGCAGCTGCCTCTAACTCCTCAGGAGAAGCTGGAGGCGTGCTCGCTCTGAAGCACGCGAGGCGGCACCGAGGCGTTTGCCTGCACGCTCGTGAGCCCCGCTTCCTTTTCTGTTTTCTTTTGTAAGTCACGCTCTGCCTCGAGACCGCCTCCGTGAAGACAGGGCGGCTTGAGGGCGAGCAGACGCAGCGGTAACGCGGGCTGCGCCGGGTGGGGGCAGGCTTCAGCGCGTTAGCGGAGCGCTGCGCGCGCCCCACGAGCTGAGGGCTTCCCTTCCTTCCCCTCCCCCTCCCCAGTTAGATGCCAGTCGACAAACGACGAGAAGCTGTTTTATTTCCCCAGCGCTCTCGCTAATCGGATACGCGGCGCTGGAAACCCGTCCCCCCGCTGCGGCGCCTCGCCTCGCCTCAGCCGGCCTGGCAGCGCCCGGGCGGGGGCGGGGGCGGGGGCGCCGCGCACCCCCCCGCCCCTGGCCCCGGCCCCGGCCCGCAGGGGGCGCTGCGCCACAGGGATTAGCCCCGCTCCTCGGGCGCGGGGAGCGCGCTGGGGCCCGCGGGGGGACACCTTCCTCCTTCCAGATTAATTGTCAGGCAGCTTTTAAAAGTGTCGTCTGTCTTACTTTTTTTTTGTCTCTTCCGACGAGGCTTTTACAGTGTCTTGCCGTGAGGCGCGTACCGCAGGTTCAGTGCGCTGCCGCCGCCGCGCCCGCGGCCCCGCGGGGGCCGTTAACGGCTCCTCGGGCGCCGCCCGCCGCCCGCCGCCGCCGCCGCCCCCCCCGCCGCCTCGCCCTCGCCCTCGCCCCTGCCAGCCCCGCCGGCACCGGCCTCAGCCGGAGGTGGCGAACAAAAAAGGGTTAAAAAATTCAGCAGAGAGCAGAAAGTGTGAGGTTATTCCGAGGATCTTGCCGCGGGCCAGTCCAGTAAAAGTGGAAGGCCACTGACTTAGCAATTAATTACTGCTGCGTTTGCTGGATAGCAATATCTTAATAATTGTTCCAGCAGCTACTTAGGCTACTACCCAGCTGCATGTAATTGGAGAAATGGCATGCAGATGTGCAAGGCTTCTGTGTAGCTGTGTAATAACACAACATTTACAGGCAACTGAAGCAGTGTCTCCCACTTCTCCCCTTTACTGCGTCTGCGTCCCGGTTGCACAAGGGAACGGCTCTCGTCCCGCTGTCGAAAGTAGTGCAGCTGAAGGCACAGATACTGCACGTGGACGGGATCCCTAAAGTGAGGGTATTTTTGGACAATCCCTGGAAGCGCTGGCATTCCTCCCCCTTCCGGGCACTGGGAAAGCCTGGCAGTTGGCATTGCCTGCTGGTCATAGTAGTGCTATAATATCAGCCCATCATGCCCATAAACAAAGCAAGGCCTCTAGGGAGAGGTAATATCTTTTATTAGGTTAGACCAACTGATATAAAGGTCAAGTTGTCAGGCACAGTTTTAACCAAACCCGTCATGTCCCCGAACATGCTTTTTGAAGCTGTATCAGTTGGTCATAAAAAGGTGCTTTCTCTCCCACAGACCTTCCATGGTATTCACAGAGAAACCCAACTCAACTGTTCTGTTTACTGAGCAGCTGAAGGGTTCGGAAAGCTCCTGGTTTACAGAAATTATTTTTAAGAAAGCCAATTATTTGGATGTAACAGATAAAGCAATAAAAAAGCCAAAGTTTTTTGCTTATTAGAAATCTACCCTTTTGGCTATCTCTAATCACAATTATGCATTTTTTAGAAAGTTTCTCCACATAATGGCTATGCATGCTACAGTTATATTTTTTCCTGCTGAAAGAGGAAAACAGGAACAAACAGTAGGAAGATTTCAAGATCTGAGAATATATGTTCCAGGTTTACCTTAAAGGATACAGCTATATACGCCTTTTGCTGTAATCCCTGTTATCGACTATTTTGAGCATTACTTTCGACAGAGAGGAAGTTTTTCTCACTTTCAAGAGATTTCTGGTTGTTGAAATAGCAAATATTTCTAAGAAGAAAGCTGACGTTAAACATTAATATGCACAAATGCTAATTATTTAGGGAATTAACACTGCAAGTAGTTATTCCTGTTTTTTTACATGACTAAGCATGAAAAAACATGCATGTATCACTAGTCTGTAAATGTAGAACATCACATCTTCTAATTCCAATTGCATTTGCAATTTCTTTAATGGATTACAAATAAAATCCATCTTTGTATTGCCAGTGTACGGTAAATCAGTATATAGTGGCTTTGAGCTTGTTCAAGAAAACAATACTTAGTTTCCTCCAAATCCTATGGAGTTTAGGCTACAACTTTTTCAGCTATATCGGCTCTAATACTTCAAAGGAATATAGCACACCTTTGTGCTATGTTTGAAACAAAGTGGTAACCTAAAAAAGAGCATGATAGATGCCTGGTATCAAAATACTTCCTAATTTGATTTACATTTTGACAACAGTGGAAAAGGGGAGGATATTTTGAATTTAAAGAAAATAAGGCAGAAACTGTAAAAAAAGTGATAATGAGGTATTTGTTCTCCATTCACTTAATTTTGGCAGACAGACATTTAACTTGTATACAGCAACAAGGACTCTTGGTTTGACAGAATTACAGATGGATCCCAGACATGGAATTTACCCTGTCTTTACACATAAGCCTTTCATGGGTTTGTGGTGCTCCTTTTGATCTGGCTTGGAACATGCAGTTCAGTGGTCCTAAACAATTATAGCTGCAGAAATATTTTATAAACTAGTTTTGGCCTCTTTGGCAGTGGCTTTGCAACTATAAATGGAAAATCATTTATGGGTAGGATGCCAGTTTCTTCTTTGATGTACAAATCATTTCTCTGTGCAAGGGTCTCTGAGCAAGCCTAAGTCTGTCATGCACAGAAATACGGAAATTCCATGGGAGTCTCTGCTTGCAGCACAGACACAGTAGCAACTCTTGGCTATCTTTTAATGTCTCTAGGGAACCCAGTTAAAAATTTGCCGTGCCACATCATCAGATATTGCAGAGGTGTCATTAATGTGCTCTGACATATGCCTATGACCATTGTAGGTCTTTCGTATGAGACTACCAAAATGCATCTGTTTGCAGACTGTAACCACAAGGAATGCTACCAAGAATGCTCTAGTAGTAAAAGTCCAGTAAAGCTGATGAGAATTTTGGTGCTCTCAGGTTCCTCAAGCTCTTTTTGTATGTCACATACTGAAAGCACCTAGCCATCTTAGTGACACTTCTGGTCTTGACTCTGGTCTGTCTCCCTTGTGTTTCGGAAGGAAGGATGTTTATCGTCATTTCCCTTGACCTGCTAGCTATGCTCTTGCTAATGCAGTCCAAGATGTGCTAAGTCATTGTTGCAACAAGGCCACACTGCTGACTTTGAATTTGTTGTTCACTGAGACCCCCCCAGCTCCTCTCCTGTAGAACAGCTAGTCAGTCCCAGCCTGTTCTCTTGCACTAGTATGTTCTGTCTAAGGTGCAGGACCTTGTATTTGTCTTTTTTGAACTGCAAGAGAGACTTCTCTGTTGTTCCGCTCTTTCAACATGTTGAGGTCTTCCTGAATGGCAGCTTTACTTTCCAGTGTACCAGCAGACCCCCTGCATTTGGTGTCATCCCTGTACTTGCGAAGGATCTCATCATGCAGGTCACAGATGAAGACGTTACATGATATTGGCACCAGTATTGTTGCCAGGTAACACTACTTGTAACCAATTGGCAGTTGGACTTCAAACAGTTGTCCTCTACCCTTTAAGCCAAATGATCTTGTCAGTTTTTCACCCACTATGTAGTCCACCTATCCAGCCTATATTTCCTCACTTTGGCTACAAGGATACTATGGGAGACTGTCCAAAGCCTTGCTAAAGTCAAGGAAAACAACATCTACTGCTCTCCTGTCATCTATAGAACCCGTAACTTAATTATGCTAGATTAAGCACAATTTGCACTTGGTGAGTATAAGCTGGCTGTTCTCAGTTGCATTCATGTCATCATATGAGGCGAAATGGTTTTCATGAATACCTGCTCCACAGTTTTCCCAGGGAGAGAGGTAAGGCTAACCAGTCTGTAGCTGCTCAGATCCTCCTCCTTGCTGTTTTCTAAAATAGGTACAACATTTCTGTAATCATCAGGAACCTCCGCTGATCACTGTGACCTTTCACAAGCGATAGAGAGAGGTCTTGCAATGACTTCTGCCAGCAGTCTCAGTACTGTCAGATGCATTCTATCCAATCCAGTAGATCTGTATAATTCCAGTTTATTTAAAGCATCCCTAACTTGACTGCTGCTACTAGGCATGGAGATCTGGGAGGCCTGAAAACAGACACTGCCTGTCTAAGACTAAGTCATTGAGTAGCTGCATCTTTTGTCAGAAGGTCACTTGCCCTATTCAGCAGCACACCCAGGTTTTACTTGGTCATCTTTTGCTGCAAATGTACCTGCAAGTCTTCCTTGCTGCCCGTTATATCTTCACCAATTTTATCTACATGCAAGCTTTGTTGTAGCTCTAATTCTATCTCTGCATGCCTGGTCAGTGCTTCTGCATTCCTCCTCCCAGATGCTTCCTTTCTGTGTTTGAGCTTAGTCATGTATTCCCTATGCAGCTAAGGCAGGGCCTTGCTGTACTTACTTGTTTTCTTGCAAATTAATGTGGATAACAGATACGGCTCACCTCTGCCAGGTCTTGGAGGCAGGCTGATACGGTGTTTCTTCAGCAATTTCACTGCTTTCCTTTTGACCAGTGAGTTTTATAAAGCCAAGCACTCTTCATTTTATTTGTTGGCTTTTAAAGAAAATGTTGTTAGAATGATGCATGATTAGAGAATGATGATGACAGCTCCATCCGTAACCTTACACCTTAAATTTCCAAATGTGGTACATCTTTTCTCCTTTATTCACTCAAAACTACGAGTGAATTCAGTGAAATAGCTGGCAAAGATGACACCTACCACTACGAGCTTCAACTTCTGCTTTCAGTCATGTTTCTATAGTAATAAGCGGGATTTTTCTGGTGTCCTGTCTAGGTACTATATATCTGTGGGACCTGCTTTCCCCTCCCACATACGTATTATACGTATTATATATTATCACTGATGATGGATATGTACTGGTGGAGATTGTCTTATTTGCCATCTGCTATTAGGAACTTTGCTAAAAGTTTAATGTTTAATATAACTACAATTACTGTTTTTCAGACCAGGCTACATACAATCCATACAGATAAATATTACTGACAGTAATTTGATTAGCTGTTTGGGACAAGGGCTGCAATCATTATATCACATATATCACATTATATATAATGTGTCTCTGTGTGTATATATATGTATATAAAATCAGTCATCAATTACATATGTATATGTACTATGTATACATTTAATATCATATCATCATTATTTGATTGTTACAGAAGCAATGCTCCTTTGAGACGATCCGGATTTAGCATTTGATATTAATAATAAATCTATATAATCAGTAAATAATGACCAGATCAGTAAATAGGATATCGCTAGACTTCAGAAGATACGTATTTTAGAACATGATGGATTTCTGAGAAATGTCTTAAACTTCTGTTACTAGTGAGCTGATATAATGCATTTCAGCACTCCTGAAGGATGGTGGATAAAATCACAAATGTGTCCTTTATGGGTAGTATTTAATGTTCAGATTAATCTACCTCTCCATATACTTTGTTCTTGGTGAGATATGTTCAGCTCAGAAGCTAGAGAGGAAGAGCAAGAGGGAAGCAATCCAAAGATATCTCTGAGTTAAGGACCATCTTTTTATTCTGCGTCTAGAATGGTGGAAATACCTGATCTATGATGGAATCTCTTATATGATAAAAGTATGACAAATAATAGAAATTATGAATGTCTACTTCATATAAAAGGTTATAGTGGGATATGGTAACAGTGGAAACTGGCTGCGTACAAGTGTCTGATGAGGACACACGTAAGCTCAGGGGTTGAATAGTGACCTTGTAGTGGAGAATGCTGATTTAAGATTAGGCAAAGAATGTAACCCCATTTATACACTGTTAGGGATACCAGGACTGGGGTGCTGTCTTGAGTCATGTCTTGAAATGAGAGGCTGAATAGCTCAATCTATTTTATTTACTCAGGAGAAGGTTTAGAGGTAACCTTTTAACATGACAGTCTAGCAGTATCTCTCTCTCTCCTTTTTTTCCCCAGTATTTGATACCTCTTAAGTCTCACAGAGGAAGTGTTTCCCAATCCAGTAATTGGAACAAAACAACAAACTTCAGAAGTAAAGTGCAGGTAGGTAACACAGAATAATTGTGGATGTGATCCACTGTTACTTGAGGACTTTGTATCGAAATTGTACTTAAAAATAAAAGGCCGAAAGATATGCTCTTGTGTACAGAGAAGTTACAGACTTGATGCAGAGTTTGAGTCAGATACCATGACATAGTTTTAAAGGAAGCCTGACTGAAAAGTCTCTCCAGCATTAATAATTATGACTCAAAGAGCGTGGGCCTCCTCAGAGCTGAGTTTTTCAGGACCTGCTCTACAGGGGCATATTATATTCAGTAGAGATACTACTCAGCTGCTGACCCCATTTCAAAAAGTGTACTGAAGAACTAATGAGAGATCAAGGAAGGGTAATGAGAATGACTTAGGATATGAAACAAAAATCTTCTCCAAAAGATTTGCCTTTTTTTCACTTCAGAGAGAAGATTAAGAAAGGTGATGCGGTAAAATAATGGTCTACGTACAGTAGTTTAGAGGACTGTGTTCTCTGTCATCTAACATGAGCACAGGAACATCAAGGAAAATTAAAAGGTAACAGATTAAAAACTGATAAAAAAATACAACTGGTAATCACCTCTACTTCTAAAACTTGTTATTAGACTGTGGAACCCATTGCCAAGTCACAAAAGTCAAAAACCTAAAAAGATTAAAAGGGTGTTAGTTGTATTTTTAGGGGTAGCATTGTCATAACTAGATGATAAAAATAATAGAAGGGCTATTAGCAGTCAAGTTTCAAGGTGGGAATCAACTTTTTATCTAGTAGAACAACTAGAAACTGACATTAGCAAAATCACTGATACGGAATGTGAGTAAGGAGCAAAATGCTCCACAATTACCTCTTCATAGAGTGGGCCAAGGTGCTGGAATAGAGTTTATGTAATAAGAAAATTCCTAAAGTGCCATATTTGGCCAGTTTAATTCTATTTGCTTCAGTAGTGTTATACTTCCGCTGCTGTAATGATGTGAAGAATTGATGTCAGTCTTTTTTTCAATAGACTGAACTTGTGATGGACTAGATCAGTATTTCTCAACTGTTGTCTTTGTACTCATGGAATTAGTAAGACATCACAAAGTGGTTTGCAAGTTTTGTATTTTCCCACATGCAAACAAAGACAATAGAAGGGAAAAAGGGAAGTAAGAAAAGAACAGTCAAGGTCGAGCCTATTTTTTGTTAGTTGGTTAAAAAAAAAAGCAAGTTGCAAAAGTAGATCCATAGATATTCCTTCAGTTAAAATTTGAGGAACGTTGGAGTAGAGGACCTCTTAAGATCCCTTGTAGAAATCGTAATTCTAGAAGGGCATTTACTATATGGGATGAAGAAATAAAAAGATTGTTCTTGTGTCTGTGTATGAGTTTTAAAAAGTGTTAAGATACAGATCAAACTAGATTCTGTTCTACCTTCCCTTTTCAAAATTTTGCACAAACAATTCTGAACTATGAAAATTAAATAACAATCTTAGCTGAATTGTGGATATAATAGCTATATGATTTAGGTTATTGGATCTGTAACTTGATCCAAAAGGCACATTGCTGTGCTCCTCGTAAAATAATTCAGTAATTTGTTAATCATAAATTGGTTCCAGAAGTCAATAGCAATACTTCTATGGCTTTCTATAGAGAGAAACATTTAACTGGCTTTATACAATAATAATAGTAATAATAATAATAATAATAATACAGAAAACACTGAAGACGTGCAGGAAGAGAGACTTCTGTACAGGAAGCCTTTGTATACTGAGATGTCAGCTCTTCACTTGGCCTGTCTTGAATCTTGAGACTAAATTTAAAGTCAACATTTTAATATCAACATCATAGAACAAAACGTAATATGATCTTATTTGGTTCAATGCTACTGATTTCCGCTGTCCATAGAGCTATATTTGTAATTTTAAAGGTGAGAGAAGTCATTTAAAGTAGGCTGAGAGAAGAGGTGTTTTGTGGGCAGGGAGCATGTTAAATCAAGAACTGTAAAAAGGATATACTAGTTGTGATATGGACATGATGGAATAAATTCACATTTTAAGTGTAGTAGGTAGGTGCATTATGGAACAGCTTTTTACGTTTCCAGGCACTGTTACACTTATATAAGCTCTTAAGGCTTCCTGAGCCAAAACTGAACTATGTAAAAACATTCATACTTTTCCTGCTACCTTTGCAGCACACTTTCTGTGTGCCTCCATCTTGACTTCGGCTTCTGAACCTTTCTGTAACGAGAAGTCTTCTTTAGAGTTACCCTAAATACAGAAACAAAGTCTGTCCTTTGAACCACATACAGAAAGAACTGCCAGATTACTTTGAATGGGTGTGCCCCAGGGTTCTGGCTGACAAACTACCAGCGTTCCCAGTCTTTGCTAAGATAATAGAATGTAATTATTAACCAGTGAAAATACCAGTCCTGCATGTGCACCTCATATGTAGTCTGTTGCAGAATTATCACTAGTTACCACTACTTTCCTTAGTATCAACCACAGACCATATCACTAGCTAACCGAATTGGTGTGTATGCCTTTGTACAAAAGATCCTCAGTAATATGCTAATATATATAATTGACAACAGAAGTTTCACGTGGAGGAGAAGGTTATGTCTGAGTACAGTTTTCTGTAAGAGTAATTACTCTTGTCAGCATAGGCTGCGCTTTTTATTTCTCAAAGTCAGCTCAAATCTATGGGAAGAACAATTGCATTTAGCATATGCAGAAAGCTGATACCTGGTTTGTTAATGTAGTATTACAATTAAAAACTCATGAGAAGGAATGAGTACCATTAAATGATCTTTGATCAAGGCTCAGTCGAATGCACTCCAACTTTTGTACTATAATTAGAAACTTAGTGACTGTCCTTGTTCAATGTTTTATTCATAGATAACTAAGGTATGTACCATAAACCACATATGACTGTGTGATTAAAGGAATTTTTTCTATCTTATCTGTAGTAGTATACGAACTTTATGATCATAATTTTGCCTTTTCTATTTTGTTTCCATGAACTTTGCAAAGATTATCTTAGTTTATGTTATGTTAATCAATATCTTATCTAGTTTTTTTTAATTACTTCCTAAATGTTAAAATCTAACAATAAATATACTGCAAGTTAACTATTCCTCTTTCTGAAAGGCCAAATTTATTCATATTTCAAGCTTGTAAGTCTCTTGTGTCTGATCTGAAAATGTGTATGCAGAAAAACAATACAAGATAACACAATTGAACAGCAAGTACTGAGTCCTACAAGAAGATATGTCCATTTTGACATTTGTCTCTTTGTCCATTTCAGCTGTATTGTCTTTTTTTTTTATTTTCCTGTGTACATGTGTTTTCGAGATCAGACATGAGACTTGACAGCTTTGAATATAAAAGGAGAGCCTTCTAAAAGATCTGATTTTGAGGAGGTGGAGGCTCAGTATTCTGTTAGTATCATTATGTACAGTTAAGAAGTAATTTAAGTATATAAAGACATACTTACTGCCGTTTCAGGCAGCAAGGGTATCCTGTCTGGCCTCCTCCTGCTGCTCCAGAATGATGTGAGTGTCATGCAGGTCCTTTGTCATCTCCTTGCCCGATACGGAAGCCTTAGATATGCTATGGTATCTGAAGTATTAGATGCCTGTATTTAGATACCTGAATCCCTCTGTTACCTTCCAGAAACTGTGTTTCTTTAAAATTTTCTTTGTGTTTTGAGTTTACTCTAGATTTTCATATGCTCCATGGATGTACAATCAGAGTCTTAGCCAGATTGGTGTTGATATGAAACACGGGACAATTATTACTAGCTCACTCATGGTTTGGACTGCACAGAAAATAAGAACAGATCTTGGGTCATTCTCAGTTCTGTTTACATCAGTCATACCAGGATAACTCCTTACACTCAAGTCCTAATAACTGGTTAGCTCTGCTGAACTTCTAGGAATGATATTGACCAAAACCTCTGCATCTTTCAGCCCCTCCCTTTCTGCAATGTGTTAGAAACTATCTGTGATCATATCCTGCATACCTGAGTAAGATTGCTGCTGGTAGACTTATTATTCCCAGTTTCCAATTATGTTTTTCCACCTTTCCATGTCGTTTTCTCTGTCTGTTAGCAGCAACAAGTCTGAGTCAAGAGACAGTTACGCTACACCAAAGGCTGCTTTCCAAATGCAGGTTTCACAGAGGACAACAACCTCCGCTTGGGAATGAAACATCTTGTGGTGAAAGCACTCAAATGCTCTAGTGGTTAGAGCACTTACAGAAGAACGGGAGATCTGTGTTGTAGACTTAACGGCATCAAGAAAAGGAACAGCTGCGGTAAGCTCCCAGGAAGGCCTTGTTACTAGGCTAATGGTAGTCTGTTCCCATCCATTTTGTGAGGCAAGGATACCTTTCAGCTTACTTAGGAGTCTATACTTTGGAGCACAGAATTCCTCGGACACCTAGATAGAGTCCTCAAATAATTCTTATTGATCTTCGATGTGTTAACAGTTAAGTGATTCTTGGGAGTAGGACACGTGAATTATTCTTGAGCCTTAACAATCTAACTGAACTAAAATCACAATTTAAACATTCTGAAAATGTTCCTCCAGGTTAGGGAAAATGCCCCTTTGTGAAGGAGGAACGCTGGATTCTAAACCGTCATCCAGAGGTCATTTCTGCATTTTTATATAAAAGGGTACTGTTATACTAGGTTATAAAATGTATTTTTTATGTGAGAGTTGTCTGCAGTTAGGACAATGATACAGAAAAAAGATACTGAAGGAGAAGATAGCAGTGTTGGAGCCAAAGATTTGTTTTAGCTCCTACTAAAGTAGGAGGTATAGATAATTGCATGGTTGATGGAGCTGAAAAATGAGAGTGGCTTGGACTGCTAGGAAGGCAGTAGAAAAGCAGGAGGTATGTACAGCACTGCTGAGGCTAGAGGATGCTGATTAGGACTTCCTTTTGGACGACATCTCAGAGAGAAACTGCTGCTAAGCTCCACTGCCTCTGCTTCCACAAATAGCAGGGACAGCTGACAGTGTTCTGCTTCTATAGACCTTGGTTGCAATGCTGAGCCTGGCAATATTTAGCAGTTCAGAACCTGAATGTAAAATACATGTAAGAAGGCCTGTGTTGTCCGTGCTAGCCAAGGCTGAGGTATTTAGTGCTCTAATAAATGGGATCATTGTTATTACATAAAGTTTGTGTTATCTACTCACTTGAGGAAACTCCGTTTCCTTCACTCTTGATATTCTCACTTCACTTGGAAGTCCCAGTATATTGTTATAGTAGGTGGGCTAGCAGTAAAGTAAAGTTATTCCAAATAAATTATTCCAGGTAAATGCAGTAACCCTTCAATGAGGTGTCAGCCATGCTTCCAGAGTGGCAACCAACTGGAAAGTGCACAATTGTATGCTGCCCTACAAATTTTGCCACAGAAATACAAAATGGAATTGATCATTTGATGGAATGATGACAGTATGCATTAACAATTCCCCTTTTAATTGGTGCTGCTCTTGCAGCTGTTCCATTATTTTACCTTGGACTAATCATCTAGACCATCACATTTCTGTCTTCGAATCATTGGCAAAGAAAATTCCAAAGGACAAGAAGAAAAGCTAATTCTGAGACTCCAGAATGTATTGAAATTCTCAAGGACTCAGACTGCTCCATGTTCAGTATTTTAGAATTCTTGAGAGAAATTTATCCAGACTTGCTTATTTTGCAGTGTTTACTTTTAATTACTGCTCTTTAACATCATCATTAGCTAACCTTGGAAAAGGAACTATTTCACCATTGTTTTATGGTACGAATACATGCTCAGTTTTGTTCCAAATACAGAACTGAAACACATGCTGAACACCTCTGCCTTTTCCTGCATAATTAACAGTTTTGCCACTCGCCTCTTCCAGTATAATTGATATTCTTGCCATCTCTTTTTAGCAACAGACACAAGAACTAGGATTTCTTTTATTCCTGATTTTTATTAAGAATCTCTTATTGTTCTTAGTCCTATTGACCGTGAAATATTTCTGCTTATACTTTTAATTTCCCTTGCTACCTGATCTTCTTAACTTCTGTTTTACGTTTCTTGATTCCACATTTAATTAACATTCCTTGCCATCTGTCTGTAGGGAAATTGGATATATCTATATTATTAATACTTAAAAAAAAACAAATGTGAGAAATTTAATAATAACTTTCTACATTTTGAAAATATGTGAAATATATAGGCTGAAGGTAGTGCCTCTATAGTTTATATCTAAATCCTCATAGGAACTAATTGGTCCTATACTCAAAAAGAATTGAGTCAATGTTGTATTGCTTGCCATACCATTGCTTGCCATACCATCTCATAGAAGATGAAATTCCTGATAAAGCAGAAGATTTGTAGTCCCTGATGTGAATGTTGAAGTCCTTTTTTAGGTGTATAAAAAATACCTGAGGACGCTCATAGACCTGAGGCACCAGATTAACTGTTGTTAATTCCTTCGGTTCTGTGCCTTGCCCCTGAGATGGCCGCTGCTACCCGTGGCGCAAAGATGGCTGATGCACTTGTTAATGCATCTGCTGCAATTCTCAGATGAGGTCATTAAGGTAAAAAGATCTCAGCCTCGAATCGTTTTAGCTGAAAAATTTCATTAAAAAAAATTATTCCAGTGGAAACCCCTAGACTGGAGCCCAGTTTCTTAAATTTCTGTACATTCCGAAACAGTCAAAATATAAAGTGTTAGGCAATCTTAATAATATCAGTTCTGCAAGCCTCTAATAATTCACAAAAGAGAAACTGTTATGTTTGCTGCTATTTGATGTCATGATGTTAGAGGACACTTTTGCCTGTGTTCCCACAGAGCTTGACAAAGATTTCAGGCCCAGTTCTAGTCTCTCATGTCCTAGATTTTCTCCACTGAATTCAAAAAGATTTACATTGCCATAAGGGAGATTTAAATCAGGCCTTTCCAGATATATCTATGCAGTTGTGGTCTCACTGTCATATTGCTTTATATGATTCTCATTACGTACTTTTTCATTACATTACTTTTTTTGCTGGAGCAAATGGACCTTTATTCTTCCTTTTTACCAAAGAAAAGGAGGAAACAGAAGAAGGACGTAACAGCCTGGAAGTTCATGCTTTAAAAGAATAGAGCTGAATGATTTTAGTCAAATACATTATACTCGGCTTCATTTTTAATGTCATTCCTCAAATCTCAAATTGTATTGTATTGCTTGCATACCTTTTTTTTTTCTTTTTTGTATGGGTCCATCATTATCCACATTGCTGAGCTTTGCGTTTCGAAGAGAAATGATGATCGGTGAAAGGATTATATAAAGAACAAATGAATTTTCATTGCCTGTTCTGATTTCAGGATTACACGTTACAGATAACAGTATGTCATAACACATTGAGGTCTACTGCATAACATCGTATGAACTGGTGTGATGTGCTGTAAGGGTGTGATAAGGAATCATAGAATACATTAGAAGTGAATGGAAAAGCTTTTTTCTTAGAGTAGTTGTCACAGTAATGAGTCTATTCTTAAATTCAAACTTCTAAATGCCATAATAATGTCAGTAACAATGAATGCTCTACCAAGTCCAAGAGCAGAACAGCTTTTATCGCTTATGAAGGAAGGTAGAATTCTCATCTTGCAAGCAATGCCTGATACACTTGTGTACTGAGCTGCATATATCTGCTACTTAGCATGCAGAAACAGGAGGCAAAACATTGCTTACTGCTTCCTTTTTACAGAAGCAAGATGGCAGGAGTCCATCTTGTATTCAGATCCACTATATATACTTTCAGCATGTCTTCAGACCCAAAAGAGTGCACAAGCATGAAGAGTGAATATTCTGTTTCACCAAGGGTCCTCTATACAGACCATGCTTGCTACTTTAGGACTCTTATTACCAATGTGAACCTTATTAAATTGCCTTTGATTCTAATGGTTCCTGGCTGCCTGTTGTTATGCCAATAGTGAAAAGAGATCATTTTGCTGCATGAGCAAACAGTGTATTTCCCATACTTCCCCTCTAACCTTTCTGGAGATATTTGAGACTGGGAGAGCTAAGCATCTTTGCTCCTTCTTGTGGGTGAGGGTATCCATTCTTCCCAAAGATGTGATTGTGCACTGCCAAGGGCAAAGAAGGATCTCCTAAAACCTTTTATTATCAAAGGCAGGGTTACCTTCTCCCAAAATTTTTCACCTTGTCCTAAGACTCAGTCACTTTGTCAGAGCTGTAATCTTACTCATTTTCTTCTGTATGAAAGGGGAAAGACAAAGGAGAAATAGTGTGTTGGACCTTCCAAGACACTGGAACCTTCGAAGACAATCCTGCCTACAGATTAAAGAGGGTTATAGAGAGTTTCTGAAAAAGTATGATATGCATGAAGGACAAGGAGAATGGATGTGATATGAAGACATAGTAATGCACAGACTTCTGGGATGCTGGCGGTGCTCTCCAAGTGCACTCCCAAGATATCTAGGCTCTGTATCTATTTGCCCTGAAGGTTCTGTGCTCTTCTAAATCAGTGAGGATCCTCTGGAGCTGGATAGTCAGAAAAGTTAGAGTTGGTAGCATTACCGCTTCAGGACACAGCTGAAATACATGAAGTGCTAAGATGGATGAAATCTTTTCTTGCTCAATTTTCTTTTAGTATTTCTTCTATCTTCAAAACTTAGCCCTCTGTGGGCAGCTATAAATAACTATAGATCTTTCCTTGCACGTGGACCATCAATTTTCATATAACTGCACCTGTTTTTCTAATCTCTCTCTGTGGACCTGACTGGGATCTGATTGAGCGCCACTGTGAAAGTGTGCGCTCTTCTCTCCCTGCCTAGTTTTAGCCCTCACCCTTCAGTTGTATGCTCCCACTGCTGTCTTACATTGCTTCTGGTGCTCAGCAGAGCTGTGGCTGACTCATTTTATCCCACTCTCCAATTTAGTGCACTTAAAGAAATCAGAAAAGTGTCTGTCAAGCACCAAAACTGATCAGGACCGTAAAGTAAAGGCAGCACTGTAAGAGCTAGTAGTCAGATTCGCTTAGGCTGCTGCAGAGCCACATTTTCAAGCGCTGTTTAGTGGCAGCAAGAGATTATTTAAGTCAAAGCTACTGTGGTCCACCCCTCCATTGTTGGCTCCATTTTACTTTTACCTGTGCATCAACACTCATGCTTGTCTAACCAGGAGCTGATCACAGAAATACATCTTTTAACCCTTTCCTTGCATTCCTTGTTCAGTCATGAGAGCAGCCACTATTCCTTTATCTGTTTCCTATCTATTTATTTCTCTTCCATTCCTCCCTCCACTGGTTCCGAACATTTTAGATCCATTAAACCTTCTCTTTTTGGGAGACAGACTCTTCAGTGACTTGGCCCACCGGTGATCTGTGGGATATTAGACAATTCAGAGACTCAGAAGTATGTTTTAGCTTACCAGCCTGTTAGGTTGTTCTCCTTTTTTAAATGCAATTATTTCAGAAGTGCTTAGTCATTAGCTGTGTCAAAGGTGCCCCACATGGGAAATGTCTCAGGGCTTCAAATGCCTGTTGTGTCACAAAGCATTTCTTCTGGATTAACACATGTTTTTTACTTCCTATATGGAGGAATTTTTTTATGAAAACAGAGAAGTACCGTACCCCCTCCTTCACTGTGGAACAGCTTTTAGTTCTCTCCTTCTGAGAGAGAACAACACAAATGCCCCGTTTAGGTCCATGTATTAGCAGGAGGAAATGTGTTTGTCCAGACCTCAAATTCCAACACCACTGCAACATTTGATTCCCAGGTTTTATAAATGGTTCTGAAGAAGTCCATGTGCTGTACTGTGCAGAGGAGTCATTAATGGAGTGTTATCATGGAAAAATGACTTTATTCTGCTAATGACACCTGCATTTTGTAAAAAGGATTGAGAGATATAGCAGTGCTTTACTTTTCTTACCATCTGCTGGTCCTGTCCATCTGAAGAATGCAGTGCAAACACACAGTTCCCTCATATACAAGCAAGTTCATATCCATCTTCAGGAAATGCATTCCTCCCCAGGGCAATTCCAACCAGCAAGTCAAATAGAATACTACCTTCAGGTGAGGTAAAAAATATAATGAAAGTAAGTGAGGTAAAAAGCGCCTTTACCAACAACTGCCAAATTTGAGAAGTTCAAACAGAAGGATCAGAAATTGCTGTAGTTCAAGCAGAACGTCTAAAGCTCCTATCTTTCTAAATACAGATACAGCTCAAGGCAGCATTCAGGACAAATTGCTTGTCAAGACTACGCTTTTTATCCAGTCCAAATGCTAAAAGCCTCGACGGAATCGACTTTTTAGGCAAAATCTGGCATAGGATATGCTAGATTATCTAGGATTATGCTAGATGTCCTAGATATGTAAGATATAGACTGGCATATGGCCAGAAAGGTAAGGCTATCAAGATGATTTGCAACCATTCAGAGCATTATGAGACCTCTAAAACATTCCTAAATGGGTAAATGCCTTTGACTCATTCTGCAGGCCCAGTGCAGTAATATCTCTTGCCTTTCCTTCCTTCAGTTCTCTCAAGATTAAACGAATTAGCCAGCCAGCTGTGATTCAACCATCCTGGTGAAACAGTTGAAGCAGAAAACCATTGCTAATGCTTTTGCTCTTTGCCCTAGCCACCTCAAAGAGGTTTCCAGATACATTTTTGTCTTCTCATGGTGGTGCCTGCTAGCCTCCTCCACCATATGTAAAATCATCAGCCCAGGGAAGAACCAGTACTATACTCAGATTTGTTTTAGGCCATAGCATCAGGGTACAATGTATTGCTCAAACCCTAATCAGGATGTATCACTAAGTGATAGAGCAATTCCCTTGTTCCAGTGCAGCTGCTAGTGCCAGAGGCCTTTTTCACTGTGTACCTCAAGCTTCATGAGGAGCTCATACCCCTCCTTAAATCAGTTGTTTCATGTAATCCTTAATCTTTCCCATGTTTCATCTCTCTTTGCTCCCAAAATGTGCTTATTGCAGATGCTTCCTGTCTTTCTGAAGGTCTGCACGACACAATGCAGCATCATTTGAAGACTCTAAACAAGTTAATCTTTAAAGAAGTTCATCAAGATACTGAAAGCACTCTAATAACATAAATATGGTTTTTTATCTCAGCCATGCTAGCAGGGGGCTGCAGGGGTGACCTGTCTGGGAGAAGGCCTGAGCTGCCCCTGTGCTGGTCCAGCCAGCTCTGAAGTCCCTGTGAGCCCCTCGTTGCCCGCCAGACCTTCCACCAGCCAGTGATCTTGATGCAGATAGAAAGTGGCAGCTGCTACAAGCTGGAAACACGTGCTACAGACACGTAGTTGGAGATACAGTCTTGGAAAATGGCTGGAAATGTACTCTTGGTAGAGGCTCTTCAGCTGAAGGCATTCCCCCCCGAGGGACCATGGCCGTGGGTGACCCACGCTGGGGCAGAGACACCTCTGAGGGACTGTGGCTGCAGGTTACCCGTGCTGGGCAGGTATACTAAGAAACACAGAAGCAGGAAAACCTAAAGTAGCAAAGTACAAGCAGAAGAACAACAGCAATGAGCAAAATGCAGCACAGGAAAATCAGCAAGAAGCGAAGAAACCCAGACAGAAACTAATGAGTACAGAATGACAGAAATAAACCATGAGACATAAGACCCCAACCTCCTGCACTGCCTGTAGCCCCACTGCAGGAGTTGGGATGGGCTGAGTTTAATAACCCACAGTGAAAATCAGAGCAGTTAGTTAAGACTAGGAGCCAGGGAGTAGAACTGCTATCTTGAGTTGAGCCCCAGGAAGGGGGAGGGAAGATATTTATCTAAGTGTTATTTAATTGTTTATGCTCTTTTGGTTTTTTGTTTGTTTCAGTAGCCAAAAGTTTGTGTTAATTCATAGAAATTGCATTAAGTACAAATCCCTGAGTCAGGCAGTTTTGTCCACAACACCATGGCTGTAAATAGATACACACTCTGCAAATAACTGCTGCAACTGAAGACGCCATACTATTGCTTCCTAGGGGCATACTGTTATCTTCTGTTAGGGTTTATGCTATCCTGGCATTCAGCTGGAATTTTCCATGAGTACTGTCTTCTGACAGAATCAGCTAAGCTATCTTAAACCGTTTAACAATTTGAAGCTATTTAGCTGATGTGGCCTGAAACATAGTAGGAAGCGCTTCACGTGTGGTTTAGTGCAGGTGACTTGTTAAGGTAAAATCATAGAAAATGTCACAGAAAAGCATTAACCCTATTCTGCTAGTGACACCTACACTTTGTAAAGCAAAAGAGGCTTCACTTGGCCAACAAGAGAGAGATCCTGTCCATTACTACAGCAGTCCATTGTGCAGAACTGCACATGTCATAATCTCCAGCAGCAGTGTGATGATGAATACCTGAGAATCATTGTACCTTCAGGTAGAACAGGGTACATCTGTTCTTATATCTAATGCTTTACTGTTGTGGTTTGATAGCATCTATCACATCTACTCGTGCCAAGTGAAAAGCTTATTGCCTGTTTTCTGAAGGCTACTGACTGCTTCTGGCAGCTAAAGCAAACTTGTTTAGAGCTACTTTTGATATTTTGACCCTTTTATAGACACACTTTCTTTCCTGCTTTCAAGTTAGATATGCTTCACTTACCAGCACGTTCCCTGAGTTGTATTTCCAGTTCCCAAGGCTCTGTTTACCTATTTGGAGATAGAAGACACGATCACGCAGGAAGTCTCTGAGTCATAGATTGCTGGAGGTTGGGAGAATGTATAGAGGAAGTAGACTTATGTTTATTCTCTTCCTGTGATCTGCCCTAGGCGTTTGCTAGTAAGCCAGTGTTAGGAAATAGGTACTGGGCTAAATAGATCTTTATTTTTACCTGGTATGGCCGTTCTTATGGTTTATTTCTATACGGCTCTAGGAACATAGGGACTACTCTGTCAGTTTGCAGCTTGTGCAAACTTTTCAAAAAGCTGGTGCAGCTTTTCAGCCTTGAAGATGCTTTTTAGTTTTCTGGCCATGTTAAGTCAAGGAAGGGGAGAAGTTAAAGTATTTTATTAAAGTGTGATGCAAAATATTTGGCTTTTCCATTATAGAGAGGGAGAAATAAAGCTTGCGAAAATGAAAGGAAGGACAGCGAAAACATGGAGTACAATGAAGAGGTAAAGTAGATGCTCATCATTGATAGAGAAACAGCAAAGGAGGAAAGAACATCATTAATAATGCAAGGCAAGAACTGAGGAAGAAAATGAATGAAAGGGGGACAGTAAGCACTGTAGCAAAAAATACAATAAAAACAGTACCAAATATTTACACGAGATTTTAAGAACAAATAGAGATGGCAATTTTTGAAATCGATAAGATATCATAAGAGAGGGTCAATATTGTCAGGGCCTGGAGTGCATCCCCCTCTAATAGTTTAGTTAGCTAAGTTAAATAGCTTAGCTGGCTGAGTTCAAGGTCAGCTCCATCACTGATAAGAGCTGATGTGAAGGAAGCTAGATGTGAGGGCCTGCCCCTCCTTTCCCTTGGGAACTGCTTTTAAACTGAAGCTTTACTTTTGGCGTGTGCTACATTGCAGCTGCGCGGCAGCTATGTCTGCGCCTGGCCTCCTACCTCTGGGAGTCTGATCCCAATCCCCCAGCTCGGCTTCCTGCGGCCATCACTGCGGGCTTGCTGCGTGATCACTGGGCTGTATCTGACCCTGACTGCTGTCCCTGGCCCAGTGACTGATCCTGACCCAGACTTGGCACTCTGTATCCCACCTCCTTGTTGCTGAGGTCACTGCTTGCGCCTGCCGTGTTACTGCGCTCCGTTCCTAGCTCACCTTCCTTTGTGGAGCATCTGACTCTCACTGCTCTCTGACAAATATATTATCAAATCAAAATGTTAAAGAAATACATTTGGGAAATATTGTGAGTCCCCATTAGAAGGGCAGGTTTTTATTGATTCACCAATTCACCTGTTCAAAATGCTTCAGTCATCAAGTTGTGGAATTTAGAATTGTAATGTTTATGTGTATGCGTGTGTGCCTGTGTGCATTTGTGGTTTGGTTGAAACTGGTATTTTTCATTTGAATCAGACAAAGGTGGAGTCAGAGTGTTTTCTTTCAGGCACTTATTTATCATCGCTTACAGTTTGCTTTGTTGTTCAAATAGTATGTGACTCCACCCTTTCTCATTATTACTAAGCAGGGGTATAATGCTACTTAAGAGACTTTCTAAGGTAACACTAATGAAGTCTGGTATCAGGTTGCGTTGTAATGCTTTGAGGAGCAAGACTTTGGGGGAAAATGGTAAGCACTCTAATTGTATTATGACTGCAAAAACACATTAGAAGAGAACATGATATTGAAGGAAGATTCTTATATTAACTTGTACATCGTTTATTTGAAACTAAATTGTCCCCTTTTGCTCCATTCCCAACATTTTGTGTAGCTAGCCTATGACAATCCAGGATTGCAACTATATTTAAAAATGTGCAGACAATCAGTGTAACCATACCTTCATCTCCCCCGCAGACAGGCTACCAAAAGTGGCTGCTTAAGCTGGAGGAAAATATTGCTTTATGCTAAGGGTGTTACAAATCACACCCCAATGTCTCCAATGCAAATGCAGAGCTCCAGGAAGCAATGTGTTTCCTTCTGTCCCACTGCTCCCTGCATGGTGATGCAACTCAGTGCTGTCTTCAATGTAGAACAGTAGCTACAACCAGGGGTTAGTTCTTGTAAATTATGGGTGAAAAGGAAAATCGACCTTTTCTTCTGTATATGAAACTGGGTCATGAGTCCATATAAATTTGCTTTGCTTGGCCCTTGTGCATTATAGCAGTTCTAATATATTCTCACAAGTCCTAAAGTCGCAGAGAACAGGGGAAGTGGGATAGGCAGAAACCAAGGTAAATTGTCAGTCTCCTAGCGAATACTGCCTTTTTGCTTCATACTACTGAAATACAATATTTTGGACAAGAGAACTCAGTACTAAGGTGGTGGCTGCTAGAAATTAGTCTGTTCCAGTGTTTGGTTGTGTTACAGTAAAATACAAAAAGTAAGCCGTCTATGTCCTCTATTAGAAATTTGAAATGTCTGTTGAATGATAAAGTCACCTGTTCTTTTCCCAGATGTTTGATTGCTCTAATTATTTTTTAGGGGACTTTTAACAATTACTTCACTAGTTAGACTTCACTTATTAGACCCTGGAACAAAGATCCCTCAAAATCAGTTTGTGTATCACCCTTGCAGAGAGCACAATATCCCAGAGCAAAAGGAGGAACTACACGGGGGAGAGGATTTATCAGAAGTCAGGGAGGAACGTTTCTCGTAGATGACTAATAATAAGGGATAGGCAAACCTTGTGCTGTTTAGAGGTTTTGTGAACTTTGTGAACCATGTTTTTGGTTTCATAGGGTTTGTGAACTGTTCCCTCTTCTACTTTGCTCCTCTCCCTATGATATTTTTAAACGTGGGGGTTTTGTTGTTGCTTTTTCTGGTAAAAGAGAATTCCCTTTCTTTATGTATTACTGTTTGACCAGTCTTTCCAGGAGCTCATCTGGTTCTCAGCATAGTACTGAATGTGAGCAGTTTTGTGTCCATATCACCTCCACTTTTTCTCCATATTTGCATACTAGTCATTTTTTCTTCTCAGTATTAAAGCAGAATATGTGAAGGGACCTTCTGGGACACTGTCAAGGGGGACTGTCTAGCTCCAGTTTTAAACTAGTTAGGATTCTTTCCCTTACTATTCCTTTATTCTAAATTTTATTTACTCTTTATTTACTTTATTTACTATTCCTTTAATCTAAATAGTCTTATTTTATACAGTCCTATAGTATATTATTTTAAATGGGATGTGGGTAACATTTGTCCTCTCTGCTCCCTTTTGCAGTCTCTCAGCTGGTCTTCAAAAGTGCAGATCAGAACCAGGACCCTGCTGAAGCCATTAAGTCAGGACCTTGTACCAATAAGTCAGGTCCTTGGACTTCATGGTATTTGAGCAGGTTTTGAAAGAGAAAAACATATTACTTTTTCATTGTCATCTATATGAATGAAAATCCTCAGACTGATTCTCAAGAGGATGGTTTTATATTGCTGTCTCCTCACTTAAAACTCTATTATACCATGCATGATTATTTCATGTTTAAAACTGGTTGATTTATTTATTGTATATACTGCTACCATTTTGCATTTGGAGCTGTAAGGAGAGAAACATCCTCAGACATTGCACTGGGGTGACCTGCAAGGTGACTTGCAAGGAAATAGTCTATCATTTGAGAATTTTGTATAGTGAACTGTAGTTTGAATACCTTCATTTTATAAATGGAACAGGAATTTTTATTTTATTTCTTTACAAGATAGCATTTTGGTGGATCATTGTTATGTTCTATATTTTACCTTTAGCAGATCTGTTAATTAATTCAAGCTGGCCAACCAAGGAAAAGTAAAAGCTATTTTCTGTTCATAAAGTATACTAATTGAGATCACTATATGCAGTTTAATTGTTTTGGTAAATACTCTAGTGTTCCATTTCTAAACAGTTCATCTTTTAATGGAGGAGGAGGAGGAGGAGTGAAGGATTTAGTAATTTGCCAAAAATGAAGAGATATTTTCTAATTACTCAGATTAATCATTAGCATCGGTTCTTATGAGGAATCCCCTAAGGCACAAATATATATATATAAATTTTAAAAAGGAAGTAAAGCTTTGCTTTAAAAAGAACTTAAAACAGAAATTGAAGCCAGCTTTGATGAAAGCTTCTTACATTTTAAGCTGACTGTAGGGTACACGCCAAATAAATGTGCAGTGTTGCAAATCTCAAAGCAACAGAGCACAGTCTGTGTACTGCCAAGATATAGGAGAATTGTCTAAAAGCTCTGGGTGCAATTATAATAAATGAAATATGCAAACTATGCTATGTAGAATTTCTGCAGTGTACTATTCTGCCATGAAAGGATTTCTCAATGGAGAAAATGACTTTGACCTGGAGATTTGTAATAGAAACTGGTACCTTTGAACGTATAGCCTGAGAAAAATTGAGGATCTTTAGTTCAATTCAATTCTTTATGCAAGAATATCCTTTTCACTTGCATTACTGCAACAAAATTTAATACTGGGGCCACCGGCAGAGATACGATTTACTACAAGTAAAAGGATAGATTGGCAGATTTATATTCCCTAAGCGCTTTCCCACAACAGCTCCTCTGATGACAAGCCAACCTAGCAGGTTTTGGCTTGCAGTTTCGGTGGTTTGCAAACTGTTTCATTTTGAAAGTATGGGAGTTACTCAACACCGGGGGCCAAATTGTGAACTGAATTGTGCTAGAGTTACACTCATGCTTCTCTGGTTGCTATTTTGGAACAACTGCTAATTTACACTGCTATTCAGGTCATGATCTAGTCCAGTTTTCTATACATCATGTAAGGTGGTTGCAGAAAGAAAATGAAATTTGTCTAATCTGTAGTCGATAGATGGAAGAAGTGGACTTCTAGAAGTGTCTGTCTTTTTTTCCATTAAGTCTAGGGAGAGCCTAGGGCACATATTTGGTACACCTACTGAATTGCCATGTTAAGACGCATATCTCTGTAACTACCTTAGACCAAAATCTTAACCTTCATACACGTAGAACTAGGTAAAAGAAGCTCTACCAAAATTGACTGGAAAAGAAGATTGTGTACCTCACCAGTACCTTTGAAAGAGAACAGTCCTTTACATTAAGTCATTGTCGTTATTTTTGCCTGTAAAGGCAGTCATACTGCTGGAGTAATATTAAAGATTTCTAAGTCTCGCAAGTCTATGTAACATCAGTCTGCAAGGGAAAATTTTAAAGTATGTTTTTCAGGACAAAAAAAGTGCAGAAAGGTGAAATCTAGTAAAGATACTGCCCCCTGCTTTATGCTGATTATTCTTCATCAAGAGAATTTACCAAGTTGCATCATGGAAAGTATTTTAATGAGTACCAAAAATCAAGAAGCAATTTTTTCTACAGGTGATTGTGGTTGATTGACTTTGTTTTTTATGGAGATGTGAGCTCAGATTGAAACTTTTCCCACAAATTAAGTATTTATGAGGTTTTCCTACCATTCTCTGATGTCTAACATGGAATGACTTCATGCTACAGTCTTTTCTCCAGTGATGACTATCACAATGTCTCTTCTTCACTGTTCTGCCTATTAATGTTCCCTATAGGAAATGAATTATTGTTAAACTTTCTATGTGTCAAATCTGGTTGGAATAGGCAGGCAATTTTAAAAGCTATTAGGAGAGGATAAACCAATGGATGAGTGACAAACACCTCCTTACAGGCAGTTGCCGTAACTAGACTAAAAATGTGCAAAGTATTCCTAGGAGAGACAGGCATATAGAGGAGTTCTGTTGCCTTGTTACAAACTCCACATAAATGGAGCTTCATCATGGGACTAGAAGCGTTAATGATACAAACAGGATTGATTTCAAATACCGGAAGCAGATACCTGATTTTGAAAATGTGATGTGGTTAGTTCCAATGTCTTATGTGCATTCCAGCTCAGATGACTATGTTCTACTTGCACTGAACCCTCAAAAGAAAGTAAATAAATCATTTTTTATCCTACGCTGTTTTGATAATGGTTGTGAAGTGTTAGACTGCTTTAAAGAAATTCTGGACACTTGCATGCAACCTTTTTATGCATACTCATGAAAGAAGAATCAACATGCAAACAGGTTAAAACAAAGCCTACTGGGGTAATTGAGGAAATGGAGGGTTTCTTTAAGAAAGACTGCAAGAGCATGTCAAACTTGGGCTAGCCAAAGAAAGTCTAAGAGAGGCTGGAATGGGGTTAATTTCCAGTAGGGAACAAAGTGTTTAAAGACAGTGATGGCCCAAGGTATAGGTTGGTCATGAATCAATTTAGGCTGCAAATTAAACAGTTTGGAATAGGGAAATCACAGAATGGAAATAATGCTCTAGGGCAGTCTTTTGAGGGAGCAAAAAACTGACTACTGTTAACATAAGCATGATCATTTTAAGAAAAAGATTATATAATGTGTGATAACAAAATACTGTACTTGATGACTCAAGAGTAGTCCTTTGATAATGAATTTTGAAGACCATAGAACACAGAACACTCCTGCACTCTTTGTTCCCAGTCAAACCGATTTATATGTATCTATATATAGCTTAGGATACTTCATGATAAGAAGTGTCTGAAATTGTTGGAAAGTGCTGATAATCTTCTTAGAATTCTGCGAGTGAAGGAATGTTCTATGGTTTGAAGGGGAAAATAAACAAAAAATGGAAATGTTAAGGTCTTATCTGTCGCAGGAGTTATTTGTTACCTATTTTTGGCGCTTGTTCAGCTATGGGAGTAATATTGGTTATGTAAATGATAGAGCACATAAAGTACAAATACCCTGCTACTATGCCCTCTAACTCAGAAAATATTCCTGTTTATGGTTTGATATTTAAAATTACTTTTTGAACATTCAGGTTATCTCACTGCTATGGCATTGTTTTGGAGCTGAGTTGCGAAGGACAGACATGGGATAGCGTTGCAATTATTTGAAGTAGCTTTGCACAAATAAAGAATTGGAGATCTATTTGGAAACTAAGCCGTAGTTTAAAGTAATGGTAGACTGTCTGGATTAATGCAAGACTCCTTAACTTCTAGCTATGCAGGGAGTTTCATGTACTTGTTTTAAAAATCTCTCTGTCTCTCATTCTCATAGGCAGAAATACAATCACACACATACACATGTACACACAGACATACTCTTAACCTATCACGAAACATTATCAGTTAAGATTAAGAGTCTGACTTGCACCTACAGGTGCAAGGACATTTTGAGAATACAGCCTGTCCTTAATTCACCCTGTTGTTAATAAATGGTTTGATCTGAAACATATTCAGGCTTTGGAATAAATCAAGATAGTGAACAGAGGTCTTGACAGAGGTGCTGTGTATCTGAAATTGTTTTCATACATAGGTATGTTACTCAGGGCTTTATGCAGTTGAGTCTTGAAAACCTCCAAGAATGGAGACTGTACAACCTGTCTAGGCAATCTGTTCCACTGCTCACTGTCCTCATGAGGACACTCTTCATAAGTGAGAACTTCTCTTGTTTCAATTTATGCCCATTGTCCCTTGTCCTCCTACCATGCAGCATTGTGAAGAGGCTGGCGCTGTCTTCTCGATAACCTCCTCGTAGGTACCAGCAGGCTGCTATCAACCACCCTCGAAGCCATCCCTCTGCCAAAGTGAACAAGCCCCATTCCTCACCTTCTCCTCACAGGGCAAGTGTTTCAGCTACCAAACATCCTGATGGCCAGGATGTTTATCCATGTCTGTCTTGTACTGGAGGAGCAAAACAGGGAACAGTATTCTAAATGTGGTCTGATGCATGCTGATTACACAGGGATAATCACTTCCCTTAATTTGCTGGCTATATTCCTGGTAATACAGCTCAGGATGCTGTTGACTTTACTGCCAGGGCATGCTGGCTTTGTCGTCTGCTGAGACCCTTAGGTGCTTTTCTGCAGAGCTGATCCCCAGTCAGTCAGTCCCCAGCCTTTCTCATTGCAAGGGGCTCTTCCTTCCCAGGTCCCTCCCAATACTCAAGAGACTTTCCTGAAATCATTCGCACAATCCCAGGCAATGTTTCTAAACTTCTTCTCTGTCGCGTGTTCCTGCTTCCATCTCCTGAAAGCTGCCGTTTTGCATTGGAGCTTCATCATGAGTTCTCTACTTAGCCAGGCTGGTCTCCTGATACACTGGCTTGTCCCCTTGAGTATTGGGAGGGACCATTCTTGAACTCGTAGAATGCTGTCCTTGAAGACCTGCAAGCCTTCCTGAGCTCCTTTGCCCTTCAGAATTGTTTCTCCTGCAGTCCCACTTACCAGTTTCCTGAGTAATGTGAACCTTGCTCACCTGAAGTCTCAGGTCTAGTCTACTGCTCTCCTTCCTCACTGCCTTCAGGATCTTGAGTTCTGCTGTTTCACAGTCGCTACAGTTAAAACTAGCATTAATTACTATTTCCTCAAACACTTTTTTCTTGTTTGTGAATAGCAGATCCAGTTGTGCATCAGCCCTAGCTGGCTGATCCTATACCTGATCAAGAAATTATCCCTGAGAACATCCAGAAATCTCCTGCTTTGCTGCTGTCCCATCGTATTACCCTTACAGCAGGCATCAGGGAGGTTAAAATCCATGAGAACATGGCTGTTTTACAGAGATGTCCTCAAATTGTTTAAAATGACATCATCCACTTCCTCAGCCTGATCTGGTAGTGTAACACACTCCCGCCATGATCCACTTATATCTCTACAAATCAGTGAGGTTGCACATAGGTAAGAATGCACAGAAATGGCAAATTCATTGTACAGCCATCCAGATATGACCTGATCACTTTCTCAAGAATGGATTTGATAATAGATACAGTAAATCACTTAAACAATCAGTGTTTTAATCAGCAATTTTGAGCTTAAAGTCTGTACAAAAAATATGGTTCATCAGACTGGTAAACGGGAGTATGGAATTGTTCATGAAATCTATCCTATGTTGTCCTATGGTGCCAGCCTTTTTCAAAGCTTTGTCACCTTCAGTGCATATTTCTTACATATAAGATGAAAATTACCTTTTCTGACCCATATGGTGTATTCAGTGGTAGCACCTGTGGGAGGTAAGCTTACTGGGTGTGGCAGAGAGTGCTACTGTAAGGTTTCACCAAACAGCTCTTTCTTCTGCTGCTGAAAAATCCCTGCTACTGTTTATTGAGTGACACTCTACTCTCATGAGTATCAGGCATGAAGGAAGTTACGTAGAGAGAGAACTCCTGTTCTTGTGAATTTACAACGTTCACATGCACTGATGTGGACTTAGTGGGACAGGAAGAACCACTGTAATTGTTTGGATGTCCTCTTTGAAACACATGCCACAGAATGCTTCTCTGCAGTTTATGCCTTTCAGCTCTGTTTTCTGTGTGAGTTTTAATATGGCTTGTGGAATTAAAAAAAATGAGGGTATCACTAGACTAACTCTTTAAAGAAGAACTGAAAGGAGGATTTAAAAGGCTGTATTGACAAGTCTAGCCAGCAGCATGCAAGAGTTTTGGCTATCGTACGCTGCAACCAGTTTCCAAGATTAAACGTTGACTGAAAACAGAACGGGTGATCAAGAGCCTGTTGATATTACCAGAAGACTTTCCATCAACTTCAAGAGGCTTTTCTACAGGCTCATCATGACCATCGTTCTGAACAAGTGGGATAGAATTTTCTTGTTAGCCCTGACGTTAAATATTCACAATTTAATCAACATTTTTAATGTAATGTAAGATGGCTTAAAGCAAACAAAAATACTTCTGGTAAATTCAGAGCCTGAATATTTTCTTAATTAGAGTGCTGTATTTCAGCAACAACCCTGAAACTTTGTCAGGGTGCCCTGCTGGGAAGCACATGAAGCGCATGTGATTTACAATAATATCTTAGCAACAATATTTCTATGTCTTGATAAATTGCTGCATATTTATTTTGCTTAAAAATATACGCCTTTGACAGTGTTCTGTAAGAAGTGTCTTAGCAAGAAGCAGAAATACAGTTTTGAAAAATGGACTATAGAGTTCCAAATCAAAGCAGAGTAATTTTTTCAGCCTCAAAGGTAAAGAGAGAAGTTGTGGTAGGTATTAAATCCTTTGCGAGTAGCACATATTAACAATTGCAACACACACTTACTGTGAGTGCTATGTAAGTAGAACATGCCTACACCAATCAGTAGGGCTTACCTGGTGTACAACTCTTGCAGCTAGAACTGACCCTTTAGCTCTAAAAGATACTAAAAACGAGCCAGATTGATACAAGTAAGAGGGCCTCTGATGCACACATTTGATGGAGTCAAGAAGAATGACTGGGACAAAAGATGCTCTCCTCTGACTCCATAAAGGGTTAGAATAGATAACTCTTCTGACAGCCAGGTCTGATTATTCAGCAGGCCTAAAACCTCAGAAGTTCTAGAAAAGTGGGAGTGGAGGTTGGATGATTTAAGAAGGACAACTGAGGAAGTGTTAGTTAAAAGCTGACCAGTAGTCTTTTTGGGGGTGCCTATGCTGGACTATATGCAGAATATGCTTCAGCATGCCCTGGATATCTGATCCTCCACATGTCCAGAACTAGGTTTTCACTGGAGAGCACTGTAGCTCCTTTCTGACTCACCTGTCTAGGTTTCCTTCTCATAGAAGGCAAGCCATGGGACTGAGGGGGCTGATTTATTGCAGAGTCTTGCTCCATTATGGTCCAAGATGCAAGAAGCATGAATATCTTGTCAAGGACCCCTTTGTATCCGTTAACTTAGGCACAGCTGCTGATACCTGGTGGCATTCGATTCTCTAGCTATTTTATATTTAATCTTTCTGTGGGAAAGTATTTCTAAATAACGTTTAGAATTTACTCTTCATTCATCTCTCTTTCCCTTCCGTCCTTCCTTTTTTAAAATTTATAATGTGTCCTCAGTCACTTGATTTTCCTGGGGGAAAGTAGGAAGATCTTCTGAAAAATAAGGCTTCATACAAATATCTTTGCTAATTGCTTCTACCTCTCTCCTTGTTTTGAGAAGAAGCAATTTTGTTTAGATGGAAAAAGAAATTAGTAGACCATTTTAACCCCCGTTCTGGCATCTCCCCCCGAATCCTTCACTCTGTCATCTCCCCGGGCGTAAGTTATAAAATAAAACTGAAAAAGAATTTTTAATTTTATATATAAGGCATATATATCGCTGCTTATTTAATGGGGAAATCCCTCATTTTAATATTGCTAGCAAGGCAGATTGAATTAACAGTGATGTTATTTATTTTTCCAGTGGGAACAAAGTGGAGATAAATACCACCTTGAGAAGAGTTCCTTGGGAGAAGCCAGTATCAGATAGGGGAGCAGGGAGAGTAATAGCACATCACTGCATTTTGGATTACACTAATTGCGCACCATCACTCATAGGGTGTTCAGGTTTATGCAATAGGACACATTCCTTTATATGGCGCTTAGATACAGAGCACATGGGGAGCCTGCAATTAACCTTCTCCCTTCTGCTGAGGCACACAAAAGGGCTAGAAAGAATTGCAGGTCTTTTGCTTAAAGAATTGTAGGGAGTGCTTGAGTGTTCCCTCCCATTCTGGGAGGGCTGCTGCTTCAGAGAGAGTAGACAGAGGATTTACAGCGAAGTCTTTTCTATTTATTCCACAGCAAGAAAATAAAACAGACAGATAGAACAAAAAAAAGTTATATTTTTGTTTTTTTTCTTCAGATAATCTCCTTAGGTCTACGCACATGCTGTTGCAGTTCTCCGGATTTCCTCCATTTATCAGAATTGAACACAATATTCCATATTTTATCAGAAAGAGGCTCTCAGGGCATGTGGCAGTCACTACTTATGGAATGGAGCGTAGGGGTAGCTATAAATAAGGAAGCTCAGGTATCAGAACCTGTTGAGTTGCAGCATCATGGAGCTCTTGCTGGTGCTAATTTACCCTGCTGAAAAGGACAAATTGGCAGCTGGGTAAATAGGTTCCAGCAATGCTTCATGCTGTCTTTGACTAGACAGTTTTCAGTAATCCAAATATGTCATATGTTAGGTATTTCTACATTCTTTTCAGTCTGCAAAGTATCTCATCACATGTTTCTGCATGTACAAAATGAAGCACCAGCATGCACAATTCAGCTGTGCAAAGAGACTATTTATGCCCCTACACGTACCTTTGTAGGTATTGCCCTTTTTATGTCTTATTACTGAAAACTCATACCAAATTAACAGTTTACTCCAATTTCTAGGGACTTCCCTGATATTGTTCAACTGATACCAGTTTTGCTGAATGCAGAAGTTCCATATTTGATATCCTCTGCTGTTGACGAAAAGTAACTTCACTGATGATATATCAAAATTGAAAATGATTTTTGTTAAGTTGTCTTCAGGGCAGAAGAGTATGAATCTGTGTAAATATTATAAGAAAAATAAGTATGCTAGAGAGTCACTTTATTTTTCCCAGGATGTGTTATTTGCATTAAGGTATAGCATATTACTAATGCTACATTAGTCATTAGTTCAGTTTCTCCATTCAGATAAGTCTCAGGAGATTAGAGTAAAATCTCAATGTGTCCATTAAACAGCAGGAAACATATGGTTACAGAAATGTGGATATATTTTGATAAGTTTATTTTTTTAAGACATCGAAAGTAAAATGATTCTATTGGATGTACTCCCATTTTTTACACGTACACTTTTACTTTGCTTAAAGTGCCTATACAATCAAATCTTTCTGTTATAAAATCCTGAATTTTGTGAACAAAGTTGACAGTGTCAAGTAAATTACTGTGTAATGACTAAGTAGCTTCCATCTATCCTGATTTATTTCTGAAACATGAGAAAAACATCCCAGATGCATGCTACATTGTTCAGAGAACATACATATGCATTTAAGTCACTTACATTATATGCTTTCGTGATGTAATTGTGAAATATGTTCTTTTTACATTCCTAATTATGGAGCAGAACAGATGGCAAAGACTTAGTTCAAAGTAATATGTATCCATTAAAATAAACGATGTTGCCAACCATTCATCAGTGATAGAAGAGTTTACTACTTTCTTGGAATATAATTAGGCACTACTCTGGACTGAAAAAAATGTAATTATTTCAAAGTTTAATTTTTGTAGGCATTCACAGTTAAAATTAGAAAACCGTTTGAAAGCTTGCATTATCAGGTGTAACGCATTTAACACAGAGCTGTCATTTGACAGCATGAAATAGTATGCAGAGAATGGAGCTCTGAGCAAGGACTATGAGTGCCATTTATTTTGGCTCTGTTGGTGGCTCACTGTGTACACCACAGCAAGTTACTGAAAGCTAAACACTTGCTTTAAGTAACAGATTGCAAGAAGGGTGTGTACTGTGATGGATTTTTTCGGAAAAAAACTTGAACAGTCTGATCCTGAGATAATCCTGGGAAGGATCCTTGCTGCACCAGTTGGAAGGGCACAGTTCCCAGAGCTGACAGGCTAGCACATTTTGTTAGGGGCTGGGGAAGTAGTGTTCTGGACTATGGGTCAACTAGATCACAGCTCTGTGTATCATTTTTGACTATCCTCAACATTTGCAGCCCGTAGGCAAAACACCTTACTACTGTGGTGTGCTTCTTTAAGATAGAAGTGAGCGGTTCAGGCTCCCTGCTGTGTGGGGATACCAAACCCTTTCTGCCTATACACATAATGCAGATAGCTAGGTGCCTCTGAAAAATGATCCGGAAGCCCTAAGTGAAATGCCAGTCATATTAAACTAACTTTGTTTGCAGCTGTGTTTTGGCAGGCCCATGAAGATAATTTCATTCCTTGATTTCTTGATTTTAGATGCTAGAGCAGATATGTAAGTCTAATTTAAGTGCCATAGAGCATAAAGCGCACAAGAAAGCTGTGCAATGTATAGCTTAAAGTGTGCAAGGTCAAGGATTTTACCTGTCTTTTCCACTGAAGCAAAAGGCTAACAAGAAGCCCCTAAACCTGAGACTACAGCCACACTAGTAAGTTAAACAGTGCCAGGGAATATTTCCAAGCCCTAGAACTCAAATTTTCTACGCCATTAAATTGTTAGTATAGTCCCCAGCACGGTCCTGGCTTGAGTTAAGTAGCATTCACCTAAGCAATTCTTGGGCATAGGGCAGAAATTTGCATAGGCCAGCAGGAATATTTCCAGTGGGCAATTCATTTGCAGCCATCTTGTCGTGAGGACTTGGAGAGTTTACTGATCTGTTGGCCGTTCTCTGCCAGTTGCTTTCAATGCCACAGAAAGTTCTCTGTATTTACTTTACTCATCTACGTTAGCTAAGTTAGATTAGTTAGCCTTAGTTACCAAACCGCTCAAGACAAAAAAGAAAAATTCTGAACCTTAGATCAGTAAAAGGATAATATATTGACATTTATAACAGGCCATGATCTATAAGAACTTCTACCAGAAGCTACATTCAGGAGCAGCACAACAACCTACCAATTTCCATCGTCTCCAAATGCACACAGTCAGCTTGCGCACGCTCACAGTGAAGCTACTTGTGAGCCTAGGGCTTTCAACGTAAGTTATAGTGTACATTCAGACACTATCTATTCAGGCAATACGAACAATCTTGAACACACATCCGAAATAATCTGTAGATAGCAACTGTTTTTTGCAAGCTGGCTGCCCGTATGCATGGCTAGAACTAATGAACAGACTTGAATATGAGACTGTCTGTAACATGATTATAAACAGATCCTTGTGTATTTGAAATACAACCTAAGCATAAGTAATGTTTTCCATACTCTGGCACTGATTTAGACACTCTGTGTATCACTGTCTCCCTGAACTTTACATAATTATTGCTTTATAGAATGACTGCTGGGATATTTTCTCGGGTTATGGGATTTTTTGGTCACCCTGTGGTGATATTTGCTCTGCCTTAATAATATGAAGACACCTTGTCTTTTCCAAAGGATAATTGCAGGAATTATAAATCTTCTGTCTAAGTGGAACTAATTACTGAAATGAATCAAAGTCCTTTCTGCAATCAGTAAGGGTTTTGCCATGGATTTCAATGCTTGCAGGATCAGCTCTTAAGTAAAAAATGATAATAATAATCCATGGTTTTAGCCCTTCAATTGCTTATTAATTACAGACAAGGGGAGTAATGCACATGAGGCAAAGTCAATGTGCTTCATGTGACAGCTGGTCGTTTATTGAGAGATCTATTCTTAATATATATGTCTAGAATTCCACAGAAGGCCATGGGGAGTTCTGAAAAACATTCCCACAGCTTCCAGGGTTGTTCTTAGTAAGCAAAAATGAATATGATACAATACTATACAATACAATACAACACAACACAATACAATACAAACCTTAGGCTACATAAATAGAGTATAGGTCACTCTGCTGGGATTGCTGAATTGGTAGGAGTGATTTCTGCTTTGTCTCAGTGTTTCCCTTGGTTCAAATTGGCTTGAGAAATGATTTAAAAAAGTAATTCTAGAAGGAAGTTTTTGTCATCATAGGAGATACAGTGCCATTCAGATGGCCTAAGTCTCCCTGATCTGTGTGTAAATCTTCCACCTTTTCATGTACAAAACCAAACTCAGCACCTTCCAGAACACCTTTCTTCCCATTCGCAGTCTCTGCAGATGCCTCAGACAGTAGTCCGGATCTCTTCTGTAAATTGACCCCTCTTATGCACCCTGGCCAAGCGAGCTATATATAATTTCTTATCTTGCCGTTTTGGACAGAAAAGTTAATTTATATCTCAGCAAAGCTAGTTACTGTTTGTTCATTTCATCTTTCTGTACAGTTTGGCACTGAGAAAGCATTGGCATGTTGGCTATAATGATATTGGGGAAAGTTTGCATAGACCCATACCTGTATTTTGAGAAAAAAAAGTCAGTTTCCACAAAGGAATGAGTCCTATTCCCACCAAGGACACTATGGAAACAAGAGTATAAGGAGCACAGCAGGAGAATTCTTATGATATTCTTATCATTCTTTGACTCTCTTTCCATTATTTTTTATTCAGGGAGGATGATGGAGAAAAATTAAGTAGAGGTCATACATCTTGATGGCATTATGTATAGTCAGAAAGACTCATTAATAGGTTCTTCTAGTACTTGACTTATATAGGCATCACATTCACCAGAGCTGGAGATTATGCTTCACCTCTGGAACAGTTACTAGTTTTGATGAGATGTATCTGTTCATTTCTTCCTTGCCTTCAGTGTTTCTTTCTACAGTTCAGAAACGCCAAAAAACTTTAGGTACTTTGGTCACTCTTTTGTCGAAGGCATGTGCAAATTGAAAAGCAAATTTATCATACATACAGACAGAAGTCGATTGCAGAGTGGAAAGAGTAAATTTATAGCACTGCCTGCATCACAGCAGTCACTCATTGCTTTGAGTAATACTTTCTCGGAAAACTGTTTGAAAAAATAATTGCAGAAATGCTAGACAGAAAGTCTCAAAGCATTATTCATTTTTTCCTGTTCTATTAGCATCGTATCTGAACTGTTCTGTTTATTTCTAGCAAACTGGTCAGATCTCTCCTGACGTATATGTATGGGTTCTCAACAAACAACTCTCATAAGGACTGCAAATGCCACCTACCTTGCTTGCAGCTTGTGTGATTTCTTTTGGTGTTTGTCTTTATGCTTTGTGACAGAATGCATAAATATAGAGTGGGAAATCTTAGCATTCAAAGGTGACTGTGGTTTCCAGAAATACAATTTGTATTGAGATTCTTATCAAGCTGGCCACAAAACTCATGTTGATGTTGGTTAAAAAGGAATAAAATATGCAGAGTGTAATTAAAAATCTACCATGGCCCATAGTGTCATCAAGGAATGCACTACACAAGTGAAACTAATTACAGCTGAGAGTGATTTTAATGTCAGAAGAATATACTGGCTAACAAATGGAAGGAAAACACTGCCCTGCAACAACATTATTCCAACATTAGTGGGAAATACAACAAGGTAAAGAAAACATTGAATTAACTTAGGTGACTGTTTACATTCGAGCTGTGTAATTCAAATCATGACCTGCAAGATGAAAATGCCAGATGGCTCACTAGATCAATAAAGGGCCATAGTGACTTTTGTTTATAGACCATGAGAAAAGTGTTCAAGGATACCACTGCTGAGGAGTTCTTCACATCTGATATGAGTTAGTGACTTTGAGTAGCTTCTTGCAGAAAGGAGGTTATGGCCAGAATCTTATCGTAATTACACTTGATAAATAAGATATGGTTTGGGGGGTGTTAAAATACAACAAATGATCTTCTTAGTAACTTAAAAGAATCTTACTGTCTATTTTTCCCCAAACCTTGTTCTTAGCAGAAGTGAGATTTTTAACCATAATTTCTTATATGCTCCTGGGGGAAGTTCTGCTTTTTAAAATTTGAACCAAACTGGTTTTGAATATGAGTGATCTCCTCTTACTTAAGTAGCTCACATTACTATTTCCTACAGTGTACCCTTATATGGAAAGAGGGTTTGCTTGACTGCTGCTTGGCTGTTGCTGCTGCATCTTCCATGATCATTACATTACTTTAAAAATTAGACAACAAGAAATATTATTAGCTTACAGCTGTAGTTTATCATTAATAGGACAATGAAAGATTTACAAAATTAGTAAAATCATCCAGTATCTAAAACCTGAAACTATACATTCTGTACCGTGTAGAATAGTTTCAGTCACTTATAACTGTGGTGATATAGATTTTTATTTTAACAATGCAAACTTTATGCAAGCATGATATGCAGTAACAGTGACTAACATGTACTGAGCACTAAATAAATTACTACCTGGATATTCATTGGCAGATGAGAGGAGGAGAAAGTAACAGCCCCACTGTGAGAGAAGCAGCGAGCTTAGCGGCAGACACTGGCTCAGTTTGGAGGCTTTACTGAGAGGTCTACTATTGACATCATGGGCTGCCAGAGCTGCAGGTATATCCAATGGTGCCTAGAGAGGGTGGCAATCATATTTCAGTCCTTCAGGTCAGGCTAGAAGGTGAATAATTTCCGGTGGGATAGAGGATATGAGTTCAGTACTATTAGCCCCAAAGAATCTTGAATTTGATGAGGGAGGGTTGAGGATGCACGAGTATGATTCTTTGCAGCCAAACTCTTCTGGTCATGGACCGCTTAGAACTGTGGGTGGTGAGATTTTACTGGTGTGAATAACTACACAGAAGTTGGGAAAGTTTCCCCTTCCTCTCCTCACCCAAGAAAAAGAATGAGACAAAAATGTTCAGATATCTGTTATACAAGGGTATGGATTATTTGGAGTTTTGCCCCAGCAGCATTTTGGTATTGTGACTTTTTCAGATTCGGTGGTAGTTCGCTCCATTCTAACAATTTTCTCTTTCCCCATCTCTTATGTCCTCTCAAAGTTAGGCATGGGTTTTGAAAAGTTGTACTCTCTGTTTCTTAATGTGTTGAAAAATGTTTCTTTAGATTGCTAACAGCGTAGCAGAAAATTCTGCTCTTGTCTTTTACTCTCTTCTATAAGAGTTACTCTGTCTTCAAATGGCACCTCTTGCTTCTGCCTCTCCCTTATGGTTGCCATCCACGTCTGATGAGTGTGAGGATCACTTGCATTTAATTTAGTCTTCCCATGGTTTCATAAGTTGATGTGGTGTCTGTTATTCTCAGCTTTTTGCAATTTCAGGGAGGGTGGTTTGCGCCTTTGCTTACCAGAATGGAGCTGTTAAGCCAGTTGTTGCTACCCACCAAAAACTAAATTGGATTCCATGTTTTGTCATCTTAGGTTTTTCAGTTAAGATTGCTGTTTTGTTTAAGATGGCATCAAAAGATACAATTTTTCCTCTGTGTTGATTCATTGAAAATCTTGTTATGGATATTTTTTTTTTAATATCATCAATATGATTCACAGTGATATAATGAAATATTTTATTTTTGTTATAAACTTATACTTATTTTAGGATAATACCTCATCAATTTTAGAAATATTTATGTCTATATTTTCAATGTTCCTATGATCATTTACAATAAATTAAGCATATTGTTCCTATGAATATTTATGAATATCTATTAACATTTTAGATAAAAAATATTTAAATAGCTCTTAAATTAACACTGTAGCAACTTTCTATATTTTTGTAAGAACTGAGTATATATGAAGTTATTAACTTGTTAAGTGCCCTTTACATGGAATTAAACAAACGCATTCATTACATAACTAAGTTGAGTCGAGCACAATGAACTGTGCTATACATGCAAGACAGAGGTCCCAGAATTCACAAGTAAGTGTGACTGTGGACATCAGCAAACAAAGATGAGCACAGGAAAGAAAAAAAGCTCTTTTCCAAAGGAAAATAAATTAAGCCTCTTAAAAAAACAGGAGAGAAAGTCTCTATATGTAAAGAGATTGACTCTTTGTCTAACTCTGAAAGCACAAGCATTTGATATTTTGTCAAGGTAATATCTAACAGAAAAAAAAGGTAAAGAGAATGCTCTAAATAACTTAGAAATCAAAGATCTGCCAAAATTTGTCTGGTTAAAAAAAAATACAAAACCAGCAACACACAACAGTCTTTCTCTCTCATACCCTGTTTTACACATACCTATAGATTTCATTGACTGCTGATCCTATTAGACTTTGTGCTGACTCTGTGTCTGCAATAGGAGTATTGGCAGGCAGCACCCTATCAGCAATCTGAAATTACATACAGACAACTACATGGGCAAGCTTATTTATTATGGGAATGCTATAACATGAAGGGTATGTGACTTTCTGGATAAATTGATAAAGTTTTGTAGTCTTTCACTACATGTGGCTTTAATCCACACTCTGTTTAAAAGGAAGATTGGAAGCAAGTTTGGTAATGAATGCAGACAATGATTCACTTCACATGAAACACCTGGTCCAACTCAGAGAAGAGCAGTATTCAGATTAATCTTGCGAAAGAAGGAACCAAGCTGTTTCTTAGTATGTATTATATTTAGTTAGGAATAAATGAAGCTGAAGATGAGCAGGTTCCTGAGAGTTTTTCTGTCTATTTAAACAACATAAAGACCACACTAAAGTGCTATGAGTGTTCTTAAGCACCCAAGACCTAATCCACAGCCTGAATTTAATTGAAAGATATTATTTGCTCTCAATGAGTTTGAAAACAGTTCCTTGAAATCATTAAGCCAAATTTGACTGTTTTATCCCCTCTGTTGTATGACCAGGCCGGATTTTATACTCTGCTGTATCTAACAATGTTATTACAGAATCTGCTCATGCAAGTGCCAGTGACTAACAAAAAGAAACCATAGGGCAAATTCAGTCGTGATCTAAGGGGGACTGAAGAAGAGAAGGAAAGGTAGGGATCAGAACAGCAATGTGAAAAAGACGTTCACATCATATCAGATGTTACTGTGAGGTGATGATGGCAAAAGAACTTCAAGGCCCCTTAGTGAATTTATATTAAATGGAAAAAAAAAAAAAGCCTTTCATATACTTCAGGATGAAAAGAAGGATCAGGACTCTCAGGACTAGTATTACAGTTTTGATCCACATTGTTGGTTGTACTTTGACTATAGTTTAGGCTCAAGGGCTAACCTCCACTGTACTTGAGCTAATCCCAAAAGCTGATTAGTTCCACAGGTATCCTAAAGCATGGTATGATCTCAAGACCTGGCCCTGCACATCTCCGTTGTTTTCAAATCCCATATGTCCTTGAGTTCAAAAACGTGGAAGCCGTTCTGGGGAAGGTATTGGCTGTCTTGTCTGCACAGCATGATCTCATAACATCATTCAGTTTTCACTTTAATATACCTCGTCAGCATATTACTGCAGGAAAGAAGTTTCCCCTTTAGTATCCCAAATGCTCTAAACTTAGTCCGAAGAAAATGCCTGATAGAAAACAGGACACACCCAGTGAATATGACCTAGAGTCTAGTCTTGAGCCTGCTTTTAAAATGCAGAACTAAACATGAGACATTTGGTGCAGTGAGTTTAGCCTGTCCCATGTCCTATCTTTCTACGCTCATGAACAGGAGAGTGGATTTGTGCTAAGCTGCTGAAGGTTGTCAGGCCCTTGTCCCTCCCTCCCAAGCATCTGGAGTTGTCCAGCTACATTGATCTCCAAACTGGGGCATCGGTGTACTTCATCTGAACAATACATACCTCTGAACTCAGGAACAGGTTTGGAACAGTGCGTGGACAAATTGTGAATTTATGCTTGTCAATCAGATTTTGACCACAAAATATTTTAAGGTTTGAACTAACTGATGCAATGCATAGTCATTTTGAATACGTGGGCCAGATTATGCTCATTCTTGTATTGGAATTTCACTGTGGAAGCAGAGAAGTGTGAAATTTGAGAGAGTTCGTAGCCTTCTGCATGGTCTTCTCCTTTAAATACATGCATAAAAATAAAAGATAAGGATGCATTGTTTAACAATGTTAGCTCTCGAAATTTAAGTATTAGTTTCCAGTGGAATCAGAAAGGCAGAATTAAACTCATTATAAATTAATCAACTCAACTACATTATTCTCCATATATATTCATGTTTTTGGAAGAATCTATTCCTTCCGTTGTTGCGTTGTAAATCTTTTATCTCATCTGTTCCTACCCTATCTGTAAGTATAGTAAGAACAGTGGATTACTCTATAGAATTGATTAGTTGACAATAGGGGATAAAGCCTGTCTTTTATTTACTACTGGTTCATTTCTGAATTTTCAAGTGCTTTGTCAGTTTTTTTTTTTTTTAATTATATTTTTCAGGAAAATGTTATGCTTGAAGACTAAATTCCACAAGACAGTAAACTGAATGATTGAGTCAAATGAACAAAGAAGCAAATGATATAGTAGGTTGATGACACTCCCAAAAACTTAGGTAAAGAGCTGAAGCAGGAATGGAATACTAATTAGAAGCTACTCTCTAAACAACAATTATATATGCTTGTGAAAAATATTACTTTTACATTACATTAAATTACCTTTTTTGCAGTAGCAGCAGCAATGATTTTTTAGTGTTTAATTCTTACTAAGAAAGAGGATTCTTTAATCCGTAAGAAGCCATTATTAAGCATGAAGGAACTAAGTGCAGAATATGTTTCATGCAGCAAGCACTGCTGTATCTAAGAAACTCTGAATATGAATCCGTGCTTACACAAGGGTGTGGCTATATAAGGCAATTTGAGGCAATTTGGCATTTCCCTCCATGTCAATAGTGTACTGCTTGTTTTCAGTAGACAAGTGTCTGCACAGGAGAAACCACCATAACAACTCGCAGTAACTGACCCCCTTGTTGGCAGTCATAGCAGAGTGCAAGAACGGAATGAACATGGAGATAATTACCTTGGCTCCACAGAGGTCAGGCCTGGGAAATGCTTGTGGGGTAGCGTTTGCTGGAGCTGACTGGGCTTTAGCTAATATAAAGATTTCATACAGAAGACTTCTGCCACTAAAGTTATCTTTTTGGTCCCTTTCAAGAATTCCTAAGTAAGTAACCTATTTATTTTTTAACGGGGCACTGCTCACGGATATTACAGTGCTGTTGCTATACTAGGTGCTACTGTGGTTCATATTGAAAGGTTTAACTACTATAAAGACAGTTGTGACATATAGCATTCTCACTTGTGAATAATATGGCAAACTTATAATGATATAAAGAAATATACAAAATTGCATTTAACATCTTTTACTGACAGAGACCCAAAAACTCCTCTGTGCAAATCATAGCATGCATACAGAGTGAGAGACTGTATTTCCCCCAAGAGAAATGACAGGCAAAAGATGGGGGTGGGAAGGAGGAGGGCACAGGGAAATGCAGTGATTTTCTGAGGATCACCACAGATATTTACTGGGAGAGCTGAGAAGAAAGCATGGGTCTACTGAGTACTACTGTAGTCTAATAACCGCTACAGCATTGAATTTTCTTGCTTCCCACAATGGTATCATGCTAATTCTCTGCATGTTCTTTCTTTTAGAATTAATACACCTAACATATTCCATATGTGTCTTAGTTGACTGAATACAAAATAAAAATGCTAACAGTTTACAGATCAGATCCAAAGTCTACCAGTATCAATGTGTCTCAAGAAATTTAGATGTAGCCTATAATAAATTAAGAGGGATGGGCGCTGCAACTCTGTGTCTGACATGACAGATGATAAGAAACAGGATTTTTTGAATTAAGAGCAATAAATAAAGACTATAATTCCTTAATGGGGAAAAAAAACCTCGTAATTTTCATGGAACAACTGTGAACTTCCCGACATCCTAGCTTTGGCAGGAAAGCTCCGAGTTCCACAAGGTACAAGGTCTTTGGGAACTCATGAAGACTGAACTCCTAGCCTTACAAAAGATAAATTGCTGAGGGCCTCATACAAAAAACTTGGGAACAGAGCCCAGAATGTTGAGGGCTTGCAATTTTTCAAGTTGCTTCAATTTGCCAGCTGAATTTTGCCATTTAAGAACTTTCCAAGTTAGTAGTAAGAAGGTAGGTGGCTGAGCTGGCAGAAACTGGGCAAGAAATCTGAAGAATGTTTTGATTGCACTGAACCAGCATCTTCCAACGGGAGGAAATTGTTATATAGGAAGATTTCTGATCAGCTTTATTAAGATTCCCTACACTACTGCAAGGAACTTTGGATTTGTAACATGACATTCTGAGAGGCCAGTGGCTATGTGTATGTGTGTGCAAATGTGCGTGCAGGTGTATAGACGCTAGGTGTACGCTATTTCAATCTGTCGTGTTTTCAACGACAATGTAAGGGCTCTAGCAGTAAAATATCCCTCAGAAATGGCTTGAAGGTTGAAGGTGACTGTAGTGGGACCAGTCCCCATGCTGCTCCACATGAGTAGGTTGATCCAGGAAGATATTTTTGCTGGTTATTTATTAATATGATTTGTATGTTGCCAATCATTGCAAATATACACATTGACCCTCATTAAGGAGTCAATGACTGTATGAAACTAATTAACGAAGAAATAGAATTGGTCAATGTTGGTTTCCTTTTTGATTTATATGAGTAATATCATACATGATTATTGTAGTAAATTACATTAATTGGAAAGTTCTAGGATTTCTAAGCATACATCTAACTATTTCAGTCTGAAACAGATAAATGTGTCAAGAAACAGTAATCATTCTTTTCCTTACATCTGAGAAAATGTAAAGGTATGATTTAAATTGTCATAGTTGCAATCAGAGCAAAAACCCTACGATCAAGAATCTGCAATAAATATTTACACCATGTTTCCTGAAGACAGAAACACTGAAAATATATTTCAAGCAGACTAAACATGTCTGGAATAAATTCTAAAAATACTTTCCACTGAAGATAGGTTAATTGTTATTTTATAGTGCAGGGTTACAGTTAACAAAGTCTTTCCCTCCTGTGAGCGTCTAATGTAGAATGTTTAGATAAGCAAGTGGTTTGTTTTAACAGACATATCAAAGCTCAGAAGACATAAGAGTAAACCCCACCTACCATGGGTTATATATTTTAGTGCAAATCAAAGAGGCTTATCATAGAAAGGGTGGGGGGGGAGGAGGTGTCACATTACTTCCAGTTTTGGACTACTGCTAGCTGTGAGAAATATCTGAGATGTCACAGAGCCAATACTTATATATGAGGCTGTAAAACGTGAGCGCTACCTGGCACTGCTGAAGGCTCTGCTCAGTACCGAAAGGCTGCGGCAGGATGTCAGGTGGCCCTGCCCCCCTGCACGCACATGTTCCCTCCCTGCCGTAGAGCAGAGCTTATGGGAGGGAAGGAGGCATCCATGGAAACTCAAAACTGTGTTTATATGGGAAATTCTTCCCGTGGCTTGAGGAGTCCTTAGAGTTCCTGTGCGCCAGAGGTGAAGTGATTGCCCAATTTGCTAAAAAGACCATATCACTAATTTAATCAATCAAATAAAGTACTTTGCTCAAACTAATATCTCCAACTTTTCTAAAACATTTCATGGCTGGTAAAACCCCTAAAAGTAAAGCACATTTTCTGGTCATATTCAAAATCCTATATCTGGTGTCTGCAGATGTCACAGAAATATATTTCTCTGTGATTTCCTGTTCAAATCTGTCATCTTCTGCAGAACTTTGACAACGCCTGCCATAAGATAGTGCACTCCTCCTTCCTTCAGTGATTTTGATCCCATCTGGCATGAAAAAAGGATGGAAGTTTTGCTTACATTAAAATGTCTAGGCAATCCTTGTTAGCAGGTGTGCTGCTCATTTTTCATTACAGTAGAAATTTCGGGATAAGTGGCTTATGTGCCTTAGGAAGTTCTTGGATTCCCATCTCCCTCTTCTGATTTTGCTCCTCTTCTAGAAATTCTGATCTCTGATGCTTGCATGAGTGAGTATGAACTTGAGTAGCACTGGAAAGTGGAAAGTTGTCAGCAAGTTTTCAGTTATTAAATTAACAGCTTCCGTTATAAGTACAGCCACTCCTGAAGTCGGAGAAAGAGGCTGTATTGCCAGACCTGAATCAGAAGAACAAATGCATAATACAGGAAGCCTGAAAAATGAAAGGACTTGCTCTGAAGCTGTTCATGTATTTGGGAAGTGAGAATATAGTAGGTTTATCCTTGAGGCTGGCAGAAGGGTGGTGCTGATGGGGAAAGAGATTACAAATGGAGGGTAATTAACAGCTGAGTCAATGGGAGAGTGGTACCTTGAAAGCTGAATGGGAAAAGGAAACTGAAATCTTGGTCTACCGCTCCTTGAAGTTAATGGAAAGATAGTTATAGGCTTCAATGGACTCTAGCTGAGGCCTCATACGCAGCAGAGACAGGTCATGGCTATTGATGCAGACATTCTGCATATTTGCAGAAGAATTGTAAAGTGTGGCTTGTGGTTTGAATCAGATAGATTGTTATGAAGAGAAAGAGGTTTTCGTCTGAAGGTTGGGACGTGGGAATTGTGGGTTAGAAGAGAGAAGCTTTTACTACTCAGTATACTTTTTGTTTCTTAATTGATCACTCTGTGCTTTTAAAGGAGCAGATTAACAAATAATGAAAAATGAGCTTTGAGTAAAATAATTCAACTGAATAACGATTAGTTCTAAGATGGACTTATATTAAGAAATATTCTCATCCCTGTTATTTTTCTAAAACCTTGTGAGAAACAAATAAGGAACCAAAACTCACAAAATCCTACCAAAAGTCAAAATCGGACCTTTTTCAATTTCCTATAATTACTGATATATTTTGAAAAAAAATATCTTGCCTACCATAATAAAAAAAATCATAGGAGCCCCAAATATATATTTTAATTAGCTATATAGCCATACAAACAAATTAACTGAACAAGCAAAGAACACTGCACTGTTTATAATGTGATTTTTTTATAAAGTACTAGTACTTAGTAACTTACCACTTATTTTGGAGTACAAATTAAAATATATTTCCATAGACAACTGTTACTCACAGAGTTTTCCTTTATTTATATTGGTATGAGCTCATAATATAACATGCATGTTTTTATTATTTATGAGACTGTAATACAGCATCAATATTTTTATCTCTTCTGTATGTAACTAACTATTACATTTTCTCTTCTAGTTTAATTGAAATAGGGTGGTTTTTTTTTGTTTCTTTGTTTTAGATTGATCTGTGAAGAGTAAAAGCATCCATTTGGAATTTATTTTGTAAAAAACTTAAAAAATAACTTTTCTTCCCTAATACTTTGTTCAAAACCAAACAGAATTTTCTTTGTCTTCTTTCTTTATATTTGTAACTTTTTCCATTACTGTTTTTAATTTGTAACAAGGGATATTTGTGCAGAGACATTTTGTAATGAAGACAGCTGAGCTCTGCCAAACATTGTCCTGCTAGCTCAAGCTAGAATTGCAAGAAAACATTCCAGACTGTGCCCTTTTGAGTGGCCAAGTAGTGATAAAATAACTTGTTTCTAACTGGTATTGCTTAGCTTACTTAGACTATTTCTCTACTTATTTTTGTCTAAAAAAGGAAGAATAGAAATATGTTTTTCCTCGATAGTTTATATTCTCCTCTGGAAATATAATAAAATTATAAAAAATAATTATATTATCACAAAAGATAAACAATCATTAGAGAGGGAATTAGTAAATATAAAATATAAAAATGACATAATAAAAGCAATGCTCATCCATCATCTGCCATTAGAACTCTAATCTTGTATTCATCATTGAAGACAGCAGGAATTTTATCCTGACTGAGGAATTTAGGAATATGGCAACGTTTGCAAGATAGGATCAAAATCCAAGCTGCGTAGACAGCTGTTCTAATACAAACACAAATGTTCTACTTTTTTTAGTGTTTCCTGTGGAAGTGAGAGTGGCAAGATCGTACTGATTTTTATAATTGTGCTATGGAAGACCATTTAAAAGCTATCAGTACCTTGACACTTATCAGACTGGATGCAGACCTATTACAAAGAACATATAATTCCAGGGTACTCATTATTTCTAAGAGTATCAGAAAATACTCCTTTCTCTCAAAAAGTTGGCCTACTTGCAGCTTATTTACTATAAAAGACAGCAAGTGAGAAAATTCAGGACTTTCTGTTGTGCATAACTGACTGGTTTATACTGACGTGAGGCTGTTCTCATGAGACTAGCTTCCCTCTCATCTTGTTATGGTGCCGACACAGTGGTCGGTTGAAAGGATCTGCAGGGAGAACCCGTGATCTTTGAAAAGTCACTGATTGCAAAGGAAGCAATAGCAATAGCTAAAGTTTCATACCTTTGAAATTGCTCAATTAACAGAATTGTCATCACAAATAAATGAAGTATTTTTAACTTTGATCTTGTTGCTGCTGCATTTTTTTCCTGTGGTGCTTTACACAGAAATGTCCAGTCAATAATTATATTAACGATTCTTGTGACCATGAGAACTGAGAAAATAAAATCAAAAATTTCTGTAAGCTTTCAAACTTTTTAGTGAGTTTGTTGGCTATATTTGTTACCTTTTATACTCAGTTTTTGACATCCTTTCAGTGATCAAATTATGCTGACAGAAATTAGTGGAAAGTAGAATACAGAATTGCCTGACAGTTTATGGAAACTTTATGTTAAGGTTTTGGAAGTACTGGCATGTCAATTCAATCAAAGAACAGATTACCTGCCTATAGATTCTAGAAACAAGCAAAACCCAACACCTTTTCTCACCCATTTATTTAAAGAACATGGTTAAAATGTTATATATTCACAACCCATCCACAGAATTAAGCAGTTTCAGCAGATATTGAGTATCCTCATATTTGATAAAATCAAAATTGGCTCTCAAATGTATGCGGCAACAAAAGGCAACAAATTTCTACAATGACTTACAAGTTGCTATTCTAAGCTTTATTCCAGTCATCCAGTCATGGGACTTCACACGCTTGCTACAATATTCAAAGATTTAAAAAGCTCTGATATCCTCTGCAGCTTCGTGTTGAAATGTGGAAGGTCTGGAGTGTAATTATAACTTGGAGAGAAGCAAAGCCAACTCAAGTTTATGAAGAGTCACGGCCAATAGCCAGGAGATGGGAGAGCCTGTAAAGGAGAGCTGGCAGTTCTGAAAGTCAGAAGAACTGGGAGCTCTGGAAGGCAGAAAAGCTCAGAGGAGGCAGCCAGGAGAAATGGTAGCAGCAGGACAGGACACACCTAACAGTGCCAGAGGCTAGAGTTATTTCCAATGTACTTTACGGGAATTTTTATTGAATAAAAACACATTGTTCACATTTCCACATTTCCAGCCCAAATGAGGCCTGTGGCTGAAAGCCCAAGTAAGTTCCACATGCCCTCTTGATCAGACTAAGAAACTGTTCTGTTTCCAAAAGTGAAATACCCCTGCAAGTATTAATGGTAGAGCTCTTCATGCAGCATTACACAGATGCATTAGGTAGAATGCCGAGGCAAACTGTGAACAATTTTAACTGATGCCTTGGGGCAGGTAAATGTTTACAAAGTCCCACAGATAACAATGAGCTGCCTCTTTCATGGATAAGGCTCTGACCAACATGTAGCGTGAGGTTTTTCCTATAAGTCCTTCCTAAAACGTGTAGTCATGAAGTTTAAAAAGCTGTACAATTAAAGAGTCCTCTTTTCCCATGTGGCTGGGAGACAGTACCTTATCATCTAAATAAATTTTGGATAGTTTTAGTTTTAACTCAATAAATTCTGAGCAGGCTTGAAAACGTATACATGAACTGGGATTGAAAGAGTTCTCTGAGGAACAAAAATCTTGGAGTAATAGATCCGTAGACCTAGTCCATAATATGTTTGAAAACTAAATAATCAATTTTTGAGACAATTCTATAAATGAACCAAGTCTGAAAACACGTTTAAGCTATGTATCACCTATTTCAGCAGGTAGTAGACAGCGCATCCACCAAAAGGGATGGTTCCATCCTTCCCTCATCCCATGCAGCTTCTCATTCCTACTGCCATGGGGACCTTCCCTTATGCCAGTCCAAACATTCATGCAGCTGTGCAACAAACAGGATTGGGGATCCAACCCAATTTAAAACTAACCATTTTTATTGCACTGAGTTTTCTTGAGCTGACATCAGTTCCCAAATAGTTTTAACTGCTGCTATACAAATGCAGCACAAGAGATGATACATGGTGTCATGGAACTGAGTAGGCTGCTGGAGAAGGGTGAGACTGCCCTTTTCAGTCACAGAACTGGATTTTGCCATCTTAAACAGATCGCGGAACTGGACTGTAAGAGATGTTTCCCTCAGGACACTGACATGCTCTGGGATGAGATAATTCAGCCTGCTGGTGCTTAAATGGTCTGGAAGAGTGCACATATCTTCTGCTGTACTGAGACCAGCGTTGTTAGTCTGAAGTTGCATATTGTGTTTAATCCAGTTGAATTGTGCCAACTGAAACACAGGAAATACTGTCTTTCATTTTTTGAGTGATTCAGTTGATTTATGACAGAAATGAATTGGGCTGCCATGTGCAGCATTTTGATTGTATTCCTTAAGGGAAGAAAGCAAGAACGTGTTTTGATGGCTTATAGGGTAAAATAATACGAAGTTGGATTAATGTGTTGTGCGTGCATTAAATTCACATTGTGCTTTAGTTCGCAGAATACCCATTCAGATCTGGGAGCAGGTTTGTGCGGAGCCTCAGGATCCTGTGCTCTGATAACAACTTCTAACAACTTCTAATCTAGAATTTGCGAAAGTGAATATATATGTTTATGTTTAGAGTTAAATATCTAAATCTTGACATGTAGGCCTGATATAATCATAATCTTTCAATAAGTACAATGCCCTTGTACTTATAGTATGCACACAATTGCAAACAAATCTTTACACATTTCCAATTGTTGTTATTCGGTAGGTATTTAAAGATGGCATTAGGAAGAGAAAAGAAGATAAGTTTATAGTAGCAGTGAGTTTTTTGTAGATGATGACTTAGTAACCAGTGTGCTGACCCCACATACGATCCTCTTGGTTTTGCTCTGCAGATAAAGGCAACTTACTCCTGACTGCACCTCTTCTTCTCTTGCTACTTGTGGTATGACTTGCTTGTAGACTCTTCATTATAGATGCTACTTTGTACTGTGTGTATATGATATTTGGCAAATTGCAGTCCAGCTTTTAGTTGGGGAATCTAGATATAAATAAATAATGCTAGCACTATGTAGTTGCCTGTTTATATTGTTTTCTATTTTGAATATAGTTACAGGAGTATTTCAGTTAATTTTCCTAATCCAGTGAACTGTATTATCTTCATGCACTGAAGGGAATATGTGCCCACATACCTTGGAAAACTGAGGGATGGAAGAGGCCCTGCACTCACGCGTTGGTAGAATAATAATAACAGCTTTTCAGGAGCTGCCCAGCTTCTTTGTGAAATGCAAACTTTGCACGCAAGTAGGATTTACTGTGACCTGACACAGGCAGTTGCAGCTATCATATAGTAACCCTGTATCGACACAGCCTCCCTACTTATCACTTGATGTAGCTTAGGGATAGGACATGAACAAGAATTGCTCAGGATTCAGGTGAAGTCCAGATCAGCAGCTTAGAAATCTCTATCGTATTATATGTTAGTTTTCTAATTCCCTAGGAAGTGAGCAGTTTACACATATGGGTGAGAGAAACATGTTTGCTGGGAAAATTACAGTTTCAATATTAACAAACCTTAAATATGCTACAAGAAACCCTTCGGTGAACTGGGATGAAAAAGGAAAGCACTAAGTGAATGGGAAGGAGAATGAAAAATTAGTACAGTTGTGAAAACACTTTTTTTCTCATTTAGCAGAGGGAGCTCAGCTGTTGTGCCACAAATAATGCACAACAGCGAAACAGAAACATCCCATCCCATCCTAAAAAAGGTGGTGTTATGAAAACAAAAATAATGACAATGGCGTAAACATTCATGTCTAATAGTTCCCATTTCTTCAGAGAAACTTTACATTTACTGTAAAAACGTAAGCTTTATGTGCTTTCAAAACTTTTCACTTCAGAAAGCTTGATTGATTATTTCTGTGCAAGAATATAATTGCCTCTTCTGTTTTATTAGAAAGTCTAGACTTTTTTTTTTTTCAATAGGAATTCATGTTTTATACAGAGCATGTTTTATGACAAAGAGTTCTTCCTGTAGTAGAACTGAAAAGTTATCAGGCGTTAAAATAAGAGCAGTTACTGTTCCCTCCCTTTGGACTGGCTATTCTCTGTGGTAGAGCGTCTCAAGCTTTCTGCAGAATATTCATAAGGGCTGGGTACACCGTTCTGTTACTGGGAGCGGCATAAAAGTATCAGTGATTCAGTTCCTAAAAAGTCTGCACAGCAATGGGTTGGTCTTCCACTATTTCCGTTCCTGATATTAATTCTATGTATTCCCTTTGTTAAATTTATCCTGTAAACTCTAAATGATATAATTTCCACACAGTACATTCAGCCTGCTGTTTTATCTCTATTATACTATTTCTTAGGCAGATAAGTCTTTTTAAATCTTTCTTAGTAAATTAGCACTTAACAATGCCTCTCTTTTCCGAACATTCTCTGCTTTGTAAAATCTTGCTGATAACATGGATGTGAGAACTGAACATAACTATTGGAGTTTCTCTTTTCACTACAGTTGCTTTTTCACTACAGGTAACCTTAGAATACCATTTCTAGTGGTTTACAGCAGCAGCTGCTATAAAACATAAACAACTAGGCAATCCTTTTACGCTGAAGCAATGTTTAACCTTCCCCAATCTTCAAGATCAGAGGGGGGGGGGGGCGGAGGGGAGGGAAACATACGACGTGTGTTAAGAAGTCATTTTTTCTGTAAGTTATTCTTTCAACCAAATGGTTTCTGACCTTTGCCTGTGTTGTTGATAATAATTGGTGATCCAATGGCACCCACAATGTGCCCATGATTGTGACGTGCAGATGTAGAAACAGGAACTGTCTGCATCAGAGATGGGTTATAAAAGAGTACAATTAATTAAAAGGTAGAATTAATCTCATGGTTCAGAGCAAATTTGGTTCAGCCCTGACTGTTTTATTTAGAAGCAGTAGCAAGAGCTGAAGCTACTGTGCACTTTGACTTGCAAAGCAGAGATACCAACTAGCTGTTTCTCACTGGACCTTTTCTGATTATGTAAATGGCCAGCAGGTTGGTTGATGGCTTCTAGAGAAGCTTTTCTACTGGTCCGCTGCCACTGTAAATGTTCCTTCTTTTTCCCTTTCACTGCTGTCAAAGAGGATATGGCAAAGCTCAGCAAAACCACAGAGTAAAAGCATCCTTCATTGTCAGTATAAGGAATAACCATTACAGCTCAAAAACTGAGGAGACTCAAGTAAGTGCTTAGGATCTTTTGTGTCTTGTAAGCAGAAAATGTAGTTGCCCTCTTCAGTTGGCAAATTGAGGTCCCTTGATAATGTAGTTGCATTTACATCGTTTTATGGTGATGGCTGCTGAACAGAGCATTTTTTTTCCTGCCAGCTCCTGTAATACAAGAAGCAACATATTCTTAATGTACATTTCTTTGATATACTGCAGTATCTCACAGATCTCTCTCTGTAGGGATTTAAATGTTCAGCAGTAAAACTAATTTCTCAATTCTAAACTCTTATATGAAACCTCACCTCCATCATTCCTTCAAATCCTCCAAATCCTGATGCACATCAGGAAAAGCAGACAAGCTATTTTAATTGGAGCGATACACAGTAATATTTTTTCATTTATACATTTCTCTAGAGTATAGATATTTATTTCAGAACTTGAAATTATCTCTTGTTGCATCTCAGTTAAATGGATATTGAATGGTGATAAAATATTTCACTAGTCCTCTGGCAGTAGCATTTCCTAGCATAATTGAAATTTGAATTGTATGTAGCATAAAGCCTAACTATCTCTGTAGATAATTGCAGTGATCTTATGCATTTGTCACAAGCCAAATATTCTAGAATAGCCTGAGATAGCTTACCGCGATGCATAGTTGACCTTATTACATAGTTTCTTGAAGTGTGACAGCAGACTAATGCTTTCATGTGAGCAATGCAGATAGTAAAGGTCAAGGAATTAAGATGACTATGCCAACAACAAATCTGACTTTCGGCATTGTAAAGCGAAAGCCATTAATGATAATGTATATTATTATGGCCAAGACATAATGTAGGGCTTGAATCTATTATGCAACATAATTTATTTGATTTATTTCAATTTACTCTTATTTGTGCACTTAAGAATAGGGATTGGTTATACGATGGAAAAGCAGAAGAATATATTGTTTCCCAACCATCCTTTGTCTGAAAGACAATTTGCTATTTTTTACATAGTTTGAATTACTTTTTAAAAACTAAGCTGCAATATGATTTGCCTTTTTTTCTGTGTTGCGCATAGCTCAGATAAAATTGCTATGATACAAAAAGCCTATATATTAGAAGTCATAGATGTAGAGGAATCAACATTTTCTCAGAAAGGGTTAAGAATGCTTTACAGTAACTGCGATCTGAGGAGTAAAGTCATGAGGCAGATAAAAGTAGAAGAATGAAGGTACAGGCTGAGATTTCTGAAAGTTATTTTATTGGGGTTTTTTTTGCTTTTGTTTGTTTTTTCTTTAAGTAGCTCAGTAGGCCTTCTCTGTTCTAGAGATTAGCTTCACCATTGCTGGAAACTACTGATGCGAATCCTAAGGGCCCTGACACACACCCTCTTGTGATTTTTTTTTTTTGGGAGGGGGGGTAGAATTTTCAGATATTCCAGCTTCTAGCAAGCTTTGTCTTGTCTCCCTGACACAGATTACCGATGGAGTAGCAGGGGCAGCAGGATGGCAAATGGCACTGTAAATCAGCTGTAACTCACTTTTCTGTCTGGCATTTTAAAGTAAACCTGTCACAACTTGTTACAATTAAAATGAGCTGGGTTAGGAAAGACTAAGTAGTAGTATTTAAAAGGTTTAAGATAAATTGCCTCGTTGCCTCATTTTGGCTGAAACAGATTAGGCAACACTCACACACGCAGCTGTGTTGTCAGGACAGGTAATAAGTTCAGGGTCAGAGTGATGAAGAGCAGGTGGGAGCAGTAACCTGTTTCACTGGCATGGCTGAATCCAGGTGAGGATGTCTATTGGCAGCCACAGCGTCCTTGGGTCATGGTTCTGTGATCATTAATACCATATCCATCCATTCCTGGGTCACCTGGCAGTAGAGATTTGAGCCAGTTCATGCCTAAGTGTATAACTACATTTCAAATGGGCACTGCTGAAGTAGTATAAGCAGATGATAGTTGTTTGCTGCCAATATGAATCCTGGATGGGCTGCCTCAGATTTCATTGTGTCAGTTGCAACAAAGCAGCAAGGATGGCTCGTTCTCTGGGGAAAACCAGTCCTGTTGCATTGTGGGGATGTCAGCATGGGGCTTCTCTAAGGGGTCAAGTTTTTTGTTTCTGAAATCAGCAGTCTCTTGTAAACAGCATCTAATTGTTTCCAGGCTGCTATTTACATCTTGACACGGAAAGAGTGGTACCCCATTTTCATCTCTTTGATAAGTGGCAACAGCTGGATGAATCTGTCCTTGACAGTGGTTGTACAACTGTTGTACACAACTGGGACAAGACTTTTTGCTCTGGGGACAATTTTTTCTCATCCCATGATGGACCACACACAGCAAAAAAGGGCATATATTGAGATGGAGCTTCAAAAGGTGCAACTGGCCACTTTGATAGAAATTAATTCTTTCTAGAAATGACAGCTATTGATGACTGTGCTCGTTCTTAATGTGATGCAGGAGGTAATCAAGATCAGAGTGACAGTCTGAGAATAGATATACTGAGAAACACTGAGAATAGATATACTATGGTTATCTCAAATCCTGGCTCCCTCTAAGGACAGCACAGAGGAGGTCTACAAGCTTGTTTCATGTGCTGTCCCAAATGCATGGGTACTGCTTCTCAGTCATATTTATATCCATTGTTCTCTCACCACAGCCTTTTTACTGATAGCACAATTCAGCAAGAAAGGATGTCATGCTGCACCAGTCAGCATGAATGCTTCACTGCTAAAACTTCCAATTGTTCTAGCAGGCTTTTTGGCAAATCTCCACAGTTCTTGAGTGGAATCCAGGTGTATCTAGAGTGTACATACAACTCCTGGGTATCATGCATGCAGGCTAATAGGTGCACAATGCTAGTTCCATTCAAGTCTGGCGGAGTCATGACATCACTCTTTCCACCTGGCAACTTGACTTACTCCTGATGCTCTGTTTTATGGGCTGATTCACTGACATCTTCAGTGATTACTAGGATCAGTTTGTTGCTGTGGCTGTGGTATATGCAATCCGAAGGGATTGCCCCTTGTTGTAACACTTGTATCTGCTTCCTTTTGAAGACCCTATTGTAGGCTCTCTCCTGACTATACTCCAGGAATGCCATGGTTTCCCTTTAAGATCATTATGATAATGTTTAGCTTGTTGAATTGTCCTTCCCTCCTTCAGGACAGCAGCAGCAATCTATAGAAGGTTAAAAGATAATCCTTCTATATTGAGGAGTGGAGGACATTACTGGTTCAGACTAAAGGTCAGTTTCAGTTTTTCAACTCATAATACATTAGCAGAAAGTCCACGCATGACTGATGACTGCTTGGTAAAGCAGTAGACAGAGATGTAAGCTGCAACCTACTCCAACTCATTTAATTTCATCAGTTTTTTTTTCATTTTACTCCAAGCAATTCTGGTTAGGAAAAATACAGTGGTTGGTTCTTCTGTGAATGTAGGCATTTGTTTTCTGAAAATGATCACCTGGAACAAGGGTGAAGGGCAGTGGGAAAAAAAAAAAAAGTGGCATGGATCTTTATGTTGTGATGAGAACAGTACATAGTTTGTGACACAGCCTAGCCAAAATCATTGAAGCAGGGCAGAGCACAAAGGTGCAGGTTCTCAGACTGAGGCAGATCTGGAACAGGGCTAGCAGTGCTAGAGTGTCTTTTTGGGAAAGTGTCCAAGCCCTGAATGTATTCCTAGGAAAAGAGAAAAACCCAGAAGAAAACTAAAACAATAAACAAAAACTAAACAACAAGCAGCCATAGAAGCAGCTTTCCTTGCCTGAGGTATGATGCTGGGATTCATCCTGGGGATACGGATTCAAAAACAGTTCTTCTACCAGCAGTTGTTGGCTACCCAGGGACCTCTTCTCACCTTATCTTCCACCATGGCTTGATCATCCTCAGAGTCCTCTGTTTCCTCAGAAGCAGCAAACTACTCTGGAATCTCAAATCCTATTGCACTCCAGAACTGTCTTTATATCCCAATTCAAGATACAGTATTTGGTATAAAGTACTAATCACAGACTCCATGACTATGGAGTAAATTAAACATGTCTGGGAACATTCTAGGCACCTAGGTCAGCTGCTAGTAAACTGCCCCTGCTTCTAGAAGAGAAAGACTGCAGGCAAACTGTTTATTAGCAGTGGCTGCTGTGCAGTTACAACTGCTAAATCATGTTAGAGAATTTTTGGGGATAGTGGTGGCTGGGATGTGTGAACTGCTGCCAGAGAATATTCTGACAGTTTATCCCTATAGATGACCAAGCGTATTTTAATTTCTTAGTGCAGACATAGCCAGAGAGTCCATTATCATCTTTGTCTCTACTGTACCTCCATGTTAGACCCTTGTTCTTGATTCTGCATTGGTCCAGGTTCCTTTGATGTCCAGAATAAAGCATTTATATAAAAATCACCCAGTATTAAGTTATTTGGCATATTGTCAAGTTGAGTCATTCTGCATCTTGGACTTGTTAGACAGAATGCCCCATCCTTCTGTCTGGGACTATTTTGAATTACAGTAGACAGTTCCACAAGAACACAATTACCATACACATGGTCTCAAATATAGCTGTATTAGACTCAGTGCTTGTCTCTCATTCTGGGCAGGCATAAATGATTTTTTGTTATTGGATTTACTGGATGCTTAGGCTGGGTCTTAGGCAAAAGATATCAGCACAAATTGAGGAAAATGTCCAGTGCAGAGTTCTTCTATGCACGCTGTAGTCTCTGTTCACTTGGGCCACGCTAACCCCTGCATATTTTGTCCAGAGAACTCCAGAGGGTTTATATGTATCTGTGGGGGAGGATGCTCAATTGTGCTTCATTCTCAGGCTTCAGGATACTCATACCTTACTTAACTGTATTATACAAGTAAGGATTCAGTGAAGTAGAAGCCTGGCATGGAGCCTAACTGCAAAGCATTTAAGAGTGTAAAATGTAGAAATAATATAATTTACTTTGCATTATTGGGAAGAACTTTTTCACTTTAAAGAGCTTATATTGATTTGTAGAAGAAAGAGAGAGAAGAAAACCCACATACAGTCAGATTCACATACCTCTTCTAACCCTTTTACTGATATTGAGTAGCCTGATTCCATGGTTTTCAATAGGATCACTGACATAGTAATAGACTATTCTCAGTAGTCTATTTTCCCTCAGTAAGGCCGGAAAATTTGAATTGATATAAAAAAGTATATTGAAAAATATATCTTTAAAATGTGGAAAAAAGATACGTGCATATTTTAAATAATTCTGCATAGGTAATATTGTTACTTGAACCAATTATCCAAATGGTCTCACATGCCCTCTAATCTATTTTGAAGGGTTTACATGTCTCTGCATAGGAGTGAATTTCATTGCATGAGAGCTGTCTGTTCATTTGTAATTTTATTTGTTCTTACTATTCAAAAACAACTTACCATTCAAATCCAATACCCCCTTTTCAGACTTGAAATCTTATGCCGAGCCCAGCACTAGAGCCTTATTCCTTGCCTTGAAGGGATGAAAAAGCATACAGCTACCAACTAGCACATCTGCCTTCTCTGTATGTTTGGATATTACAGTTACTGAGCTGGACTCTGGAAGGAACTATTTTTAGTCCTCATCACCAGAGAGGAGACTACTGTTTGTTGGAGCTTGTGAGGGAAGATAATAATAAATCTAAACCAGAGAGATCCTGATGTAGGATGGGAAAACAGAATTTAGACGGCCTACTGACAGCTCTTGTGTTGTAAATTAGTAGGAGGGCTGTAGTGTCTCATCTATTTAAAAACAAACAAATAAACCCTAAGAATAAGGAAGTTTCACTCCTGTAGTAATAAACTGTACCTTTGCACTCTGAGCAGCATTTCCCAGGAAGTCATAAATATGCGATATTTAACTGCCAGCTACTATAATTTAAAATAATTTCCTGGTTGAACAGTGTTAATGGAAGAGGTACTGCAGTCTTTTGCATTGTTGCAGTACTAATGTTGGAGTTTATTTATATTACTGTTGAAAATATCAATTGTCTTGTTTGTGGTAGCAATATTCTGAGCAACTATTCCATTTATAATGTTTAAAAATTTTCTAAGTAGTAAATATGTCTCAGCTTGTTATGACTCAGTTCATAAAAAAATATTTTAATATAGTAAAAGAATGCTACAGCCTTTTTTCTAAATTTCTGTAGTAATGATTTTAATAGCACTAGAACAGCGTTTCTGATTGCTACTTGTCATCAGCCCATTTGGCAGAAAAAATAGTGGCTAGGATTTTCAAAGGGGCATAGGAGACTGAGGCACAACTTCTATTTAACTTGTGCTGATGGGGTCAATTCCTTTTTAACGCAAACTGACTCAGTCTTCTCTATAGCCGTAGTCTTGCAATGAACTCAGTGTGGCAAATCCCCATTGCAAGATTAGAGACTAAAAACATAGACTTTCCTCTTTAAAGATTATCTTTATTAACTTCTTACGTCTGTGGAATACAATCAAAAGCAGTCACTGGATTATTCTGCATTTACTGCCTTGGTAATGTTTTTCTCCTGTGAAAAGGCAGGTCTTGCTGTTAGTGATGTGTTAGTCTGAAAAAAATTCTTGTATGTTGAAAAAGTAGGACTGAAAAGGTGAAGACCTAAGAAAGTTGGGTCTTGTTTTGACCTGACACATTTGACCAACTCTCTTTGCCACATTAAACCTGACAGCAATACTGATGTGAAAGGAAACTAGTCTTTTAATCTTGGCCAGTAGTGATAGGGTATGCAGCTACTCAGCGCCTGTCTGAGAAGCACAAGAACAAGACTGTCTGTTTTATTGAACTAAACTGTATTAACAGGAAGTTGTAGCCTTCCCTATCACTGTTAACTTGCTCCTGTTAAACATACCTTATTAACTGTATACAAAAATACTCTACAGTAGTCTGTTTTCCAGCAAAAGTGTTATTAACTATCATCAACGCACAGGTGGAATAGTACTCTTTGTCTCCATAGCTCTGTTTTTCCCTCCAAAAATAATTTTCTGTACATATCTCTTTCCTTCCTTGGGAACTTGAGCAAACTCTGACAGCAAATTGCGAGGCTTATCAGGTCTGGGTCTTGCTAGAGCAAGGTGTAGGGTGGGAGAGGGGACTCCAAAGTCCAGTGTAGAAGTCTCCAGTTCTCTCTCTCTTTCTTTGCTGACTGTGCCCTGTAAAACATCTATCACTTGAAGAAACCAGTAGTTTAGGAGGGAAACAGCACTGGAAATTTGGCTGATGGCTGTGACAGTGAGAGAATGGAAATCTGTCAGACAGGACTCAAACATGTTAGTGTGTCTCTTTAAGGACTTCTTTTATAGCCTTGCAGGTTCTTGGGGCATTGTTAGGCCACCTCATGGGGACCAAAATGGCTGTATCTCCATTCATCTCACAGTATTCTTGCTGATGCTTGATGCATTGAAGAGACTAAAATGAACTAAATGTTCTATTGGAGAACTGGCAGAAAAATGAGCGAGCACCTTGCCAGACTTAGTGCTATTGCCGTGAAAGTGTATACTTGTAAAAGCTGTACACTGGATGGAGCTAAGAATTTTATTAATTAATGCCCTCCTGCAATTTGCTCCCTACTAAAGGCAAAGTGATTTTCCAGGCAAACTTGCTGTGATAGTCTGAACATGTTGCAATTACCCTGCTGTGATCATGGTGAGGAAAGGCTTAAAAGGACGTGTGATTATGGTGTAAGACCATCACGGGGTAAAGAAAAAGCGCTGAGCATAAAATAGAAAATATATGTTTTCGGTCCAAATCACATATATGAGATGTGCAGGGATTTATATAATGGGGAAAGGGAAGACAGAAGCTAGGGAAAGTATATTACACTTCTGTGTATCTTGTGACAGAGAAACGGCTTCCTTTTTCATCGTCCATCAAGTCTTTCCAGAACCCTTCCAGGTCATGGCTACCCAGTGAGAACCTTGTCTGTTTTTCAGTTCTAAGAGCAAAGTTACTCTGACACATCCAGCTTGGAGTATTTTAGCATACAGTAATTTTTTAGGTTATCTGATATAAGAATTAAACAATTGCAGATTTTCAATCTACAATATTACTGTATATCCACAAAAAAAATTCTCAGCAGCCCTAGCTGCAGTTGAATTTTATGCGACAATGCTTCTTGATAGATGAGGTGTTTTAAGTGCTTTGCTGATCAGTCTTTGGATTTCTTATAGACATTTGGAAAGGCATTGAATGTTCATGGTCCAAAAATAAAGAAATTTCATGAATTTCAGCAAGAATGATCATGAGCTGAAGGTTTATTTGGGAAGTTTATAATTCACTATTTTTTGATTTGAAAATTTACAGCCAATTAGTCAAGGGGCAGAAACACAAACATAACTCAGCTAGTAAGCACTCAGACCAGTAATGGAAGAGCAGTTACTATAACAGAATCTGCTGTGGTATAAATCTAGAGAGACTCTATTTGCCTTTTTAAATGCTCAGTAATTATAGCAGTATAATTGAGAACGGCTCACAGTCTGAAGCTTATTCGTGTAAACTGTCCATTGCAGTAAGTGTTGTTGAGAAAGTCATGAGTTATTTCCTTATCAGAAGGGAAACTGGAGTTGAACTATGATTAGTTTATAACCAACAGCTTCTAGAGAGTAAAAGCTCCATCTCCAACATAAAACTTAAACTATTGCATGGTGCAAGAGACTAGGTCAAAGTTTCTTGACTACTGGATTCATCCAGTAGTCCAGTGGATGGAGCTCCAGTGTGGTGGAGCACACCGTCTTCTGTAGCCAATGAGTTTGGGCACACTTCAGTATGGACAAATAACAGTATGATGGTACTAGCATAGCACTTAGCTTGCTTTAGGCCCCAGTGCAAATATATAGGAACGTATTTGTATCTAGATTGACTAAGAGTGGCCTATGACAGGGTGAGGTTCAAATAATCATTTTTGGATGTATAGAAAAATGCTTGTCTATTTTGCCATTTCTTTCTTTTTGGAATGAGTCTTGCCTGCAGCATAACCTTAAAGTCCTTTGTGAATAAGGATTGTAAAAATTAATCATTTACTTTAGAGCAATTAAATTAAAAGGAAAAAATGACTATGCAAGTCTTCATGAAATACATTTTTTTTTTTTTTAGTATGCTACTTTAAGAAAACCCCTTCTGTATAAAGTAGTAAATCTAGCAGGGCTTCTGAAAGGGGGAGGGAGCAAGTGAAACAATGCTGGTGTTCAGCTTGTTATTAGAGGCCACTTGCCATGCTGCTATCAAGGAGCCCATATTTTTCAGAGAATCTGTTTGGCAGAGCTTTATGAAATACGGTTCAACTCCCATTTTTAAGGCCATGCTGTGTTCCCAGACTTAACAAAAACAAGTTTAATTCCATTTGTCTCTCCTTAGAAAAAAAACAATTTTATTTATAAATAGGTACCTTCTTTGTTAAACACTACCTTCTTCCGCACAACTTCCAGCCTCTCCCTCTCATAACTCATGATTTAATAAAGTAAGCATGGACACAACTCTTTTTCTGCCAAGGTGTCATGCGGCTGAATAATAACTGCACAGTTAAGCATAGCTTTTGAGAGAAAAAAAAAGGATAGAAAACTTACAAAGTATAAAGCAGGGAAGGAAAGCTGTGTATAAAAGATCCAAAATGGTCATATTCAAAACAGCTCTGGAGAAAACGGGAGATGAAAATTACAAGGAGAGGATGAAATTAAGCATTTGGAGGGATAATCTTCCACTTCCTGAAGAAGTGTGTGTGTGTATTAGGGAAGGGGAATTAACAGTCACATGGGTGTATCTGCATTAGTGTTTTGTTTCAGATGAGGACTGCACTTTTGAAGTGAGCCTCCCAAATGTCTCTGCTTACCTGTGCTTTGGTTAACCTGATGGAGAAGGCTTGCAGTGCACAAATTGGATTTCTCTGAATGAAACTAAACTGAAAGATGTGCTCCAGGAATACACCTAGTGCATAAAGAAACAGACTAGAATCAGTTTGAAGTAAAAATCCTCAAAACGTATATAGTGAAAACATGAAGTCCTCAGCCCCAGCTGTTTCTCCCTACTGATCTGTTCCTATTGTGCTATACATCTTGCACACACCCATAGTACCTGAGTGTGAAAAGATTCCCATTCATCTTGCCTAACTTTAAGCACTTAGACCTGAGCACTTAGACCAGTGCTAGAAGCACAGCCAGTGGAGACGGATCGGGCTCCAGAGAGCAATTCAGCTCTGCTAAGATCCAAGTCAGCAAAGGGGATGCCTGCCTCTGTATGTAGAGATCATAGGATGAACATGAATTTAGTTGGTTGAAGTGAATCATGCCAGTGCCTGTAAGAAGGAAGTATTGACCCAAAACACTGCATAGTCTGGATACACTTTTAGTAACTCTTCCTGCCATCTCTATCACTATATTTTTTAATGCCACAAATGCTCAGGTTTGAGCATTTACTTAGGTTCTCAACCTAACCCACAGGCTCTAGCACGGATACCACATATAAGATTATTTGTGATCCTGACGTGAGTTATTACAACATACGACAATTTGAAGAAGCTGCAGTTTTGTCAAAGATCCTTTTTTTTTTTTTCCCCTATTTCAAAGACCAAGCGTGTGATAGGATTCTGTTCCATAGTTCTGTATGCAGGACAGCCTCTTTAAATTGCAGGGCAGCCAGATTGGGGTGTGATTGTTTATATTTCTCAGGTCTTTCTCTGGTTAGTAATTTTTTAGAAACACACATCTGAGCTTTTCAACACCAGAAATTGAGCCATAGGGTATTTCAGATTCTATTGGAAGTTGAAATGTAAAATTAAATGGATCTTGGCTGGGACCTCATTTAACATTGACCAAAGTCACACACGCCAGCTGATGGTAAGGAGCAGGAAGGGTGAGAATGAAATTACAAAACTCCTTTAAAAAAAAAAAAAATCTTATCTTTTGGAGAAAAGAAAATGGGAGAATTTTCATTCAGTTGCTGCAGAAATAATTTCTAAGACTCACAACAGATCTGTTACCCTACATTTATATTCACTGAGTAAATTAGTCACTTGTGCAACATCCAGAAGAACTGTTGTTATCCTCATAGGTGCACTAACACAAGATGCCTATTCCCCAGACTTGTAAAGATTATCCACCCAATAGCTGATACTGTGTTCCAAAAAAAAAAATAATAATAATAAGCACTTACCTAATATTGCCTTCTTCATTAGCTGTTTTTCCCGTGTGTGCCTTAATTCAACCTGAGAAAATATTCATACCTGACGTTTGGCTAAAGAATGAATCCTGCATCAAGAGTGTTTTCATAGTGTTCAATGTACAAAGGAATGTTACATCTGTACCTGTTCTTTAGAAATATTGGCCAGCTATAGCATAAAATAATAAATTCAGTTACTTGATGGGCATTAAGACTAATTCCAACTCATATAATCATATTTCAATAGACTCCAGCAAACTAGAAGTCCAGAATAAATTTACAAGGGCACTTCCAATCAAAGACAGAAGGTCTATATGGATTGCCTACATAAAATGCAAAATGTGCGCCTTCAAATACTTGTAGAATATGACAAACCGGGGGTCCGCCAGGGCCCTGAGCAAACCCAGAGGCTGTAGCTGCTGGAGGGGCCTCGCCGAGATGCCCATTTCACGCCTGGCTGCAGCCCGGGACTCTCCTTTCCACTCAGCCCTGTGTTGGGGCACCCACTCCCAGCCTCTCCTGGCAGCTTTGGAGAGGCTGTTTGGTTCTCCCAAACTGACCTCAGCCCCTGACTGCCAGATCTGCTGGGTGCGGATGCGTGCTGCTGCCACTGCCACCCAGCCCTGCTCACCTGCACGGGTGCTGTGGGGCAGGGGCTGGGGCCGAGGGCATGGCTGCGCTGGGGCCTCTGGGGTGTCCCGCTCAACCTCCCCCATGGAGCTGCCTGCATGGGCTGCCCCATGGTTCCACACCGTGGGGCCTGGCCCTCAGCTGCGCAGGGGCTGCCCCACGGCTCTGCACAGCCAGGTCCCAAGTTGGCCATGGAAACCAGATGGGAGGAACAAGCCCTCCTGGCCCACTGCCCCGTAGGGCTGACAGAGGCTCTTGGAGATGGGATGGCCAGGGCAGACTTCCCTGCGCTTGGAGCTGCTGCCAGCCTGGCTGTCGCTGTGTGTGCTGCACCAGAAAGAGCAGACCTCAGCCCTGGGGGACTGTGCCATGTTTTGCTCCATCTTCCTCACCACCCCTGGAGGAGGAGCCCACAGAGACTGGCACCACCCAAGGTCACTTCTCACGCTGCCTGAGGGTGCAGGCAGAGGGAAGGGGCATGATTTTACTGTGATGAGAAAGGCCGTCCTGTCCTGTTGCCTCCTGCCCCAGCAACACTCTGCCCCAACCGCTACTGAGGTGCTGTGGCTGGAGGTGTAGGCGAGAGCCTTGTCTCTGCACCCCGTACTCTTGCCCTCCCTGGTGGGCGCACCATCCAAACTGCTGTGCTGGTGGACTTGGGGCCTCCCACATTTACCTCACCTGTGGATGGGACCTGCTGTTGTCACCAGCCCTGCTGGGTCCACATGGCTTGGGTGTCCCAGGACTGCACCTGCCAGTGAGGGAACTGCCTGCTCCAGGGTCACCCATGGCACCTGGTTCAACTCCCTTGGGGAGCAGCCCTGCTCTTCTTGCTCCCTGGCGGGGTCATTCACACAGCATTAAGCTCTATTTTTTTTTTTATTTGAAGTCTGTTTCCAAATATATTTAGAATGTGCTGATGTTATCCTCACTGTCAAAATATAAACATTGTCCCTGCATCAAAAAATTACTATTTGAAATGTACGCACTGAAATAGTACTCTTCGGACTTGAGTATTTCTTTAAATAACAACCAACTACTCTTACACCACTTTGTGTAACAAGATGTATGTAGAGGGATAAATATATTAATATGTTTTAATCTCTGTCTAATTTATATAATCTCTATTAATCTATCTATTAAAACAAAGATACAGTATACAATTTTCAGCATGTAGTAATTTCAGAACATTAACAATTTGTCTAGACTCAGGAGCCATTTATAAATTGTTCATCACCTGCAAACATGAGTTACTTCCAAGTGATTAATCTTAGTTGAATATTTGTATTTCTTCCCAAGTTATCAAAATATGGGGAAAAAGCTGTGATGGACACTTACCACTTACTTATTTCGCAATATGCTAGTGATTCAAAGACTAAACTTGGTAGTATACAAGACCAGCAACAGCAAAACTGCTGCGATTCTGTTACTTGCTTTGCCTTTATCATGTCCTTGAAAGATATGTTTTTTGCCATGCGGCCACAGCAGTAGGAAGAGCAGCAAGAACAGGGTTCTTCTACAGATTCTTTGACCCAGATCTGTCCTTCTCCCCTCCTCCTTTTTCTGCATCCCATGTCAGAAGCAACTTGATCCAGAACTGTCTCTTCAGTTTTGGGATCTCACTATTGTCAATCTAAGGTCTGCTAGAAGCCTTACATCAGCTGAGAATGAGCTAGATGGATATTTCAAAGGAGGTAATCTTCAAAACATATCTGATTATCAAAGCCATAGTCTGAGAAATTTTCTTGCTCATTTTTTGATTCCTTTATCATTCTCAGTGGAGAATTTGTCACTAACTACAGTTCCTGCAGAAATTAGATTTTTCTCCTTTGCAGGTTCTTTGCAGTCTGAATTGTCTGTAGGTTTAGGATTTTGAAATAGGATCCGTTACCAGCCACCTGCAGTGGTTTAAGAAGTCATGGGTCAAGCTCTGTTCCACTCCTCTGCCATTAGAATCTCCAAAGATAAACCAAATGTGTAAAGATTATTCTCCCATAGTGGATGGTATCAGATGTTTAAGTTTAAACAGTTTTCAAAGATTGTTTGGACTGACATGGCTGATTTGCTGTTCATGCCGTTATTTGTGGAATTGATAGCCTCTATTTGGTGAGCCCCAGTGAGAAGTTGGAGCAATAATGTTTGTAACTGCTCCAGCTACAGGAATGAAGGAATTGAAAACTGGAGTCTGTTTCTCTATGTTTCACAGTATAGTAGATATGTGGCTTGTCAGAGACTATTCTTCCAAAAAATACAAATTAAAGATCATGTCTTATCTTGATCGATAACTAGGAACAGCCTTTTATTATTATCATTCATAGTTACTAGTCATTAGTCATAGTTACCAGTCATTTCCATAACAATTTCTAAGTCTCTGTAGAGAGACTTACCACTTTACAAATATTAGATAACATTCCTATAGCATCCTTGCATAACAGGTAAGTGTTATCATTTCCATTTACTGATTAAGAAACGGAACTAAACACATAAAGAATCTACTCCCCCTACTCACTACTGACAATGAAATAAAAACAGGCTTGGGAATGATTTGTCCAAGACCACCCAGACAGATGTGAGATTGTAGTGAATACATGTCAGGTTTCCAGTTCTATGCCTAGACTAAAGACAAAATTGAAGGGGTAAAATCTTATGCTAATATTACAAAAATAAAATAAAATTAGTCTTTCGGACAGATGCTGTTCTCAGCAGTTATATGTCTGATTTTCTTATATAAACCTCCCCAATTTTTACATGCATAAAGTAAACTGAGTTAAGTTTATAGATTTATTAATTTTTATATTTGACTTAAGTATTCATATTATGTCTGTAAAGATAATTTTAAAAAAGTAATTTACACTGGAATTTTTCCATTCAATAAATATCATGGGTTTTAAAATGATCTCTTAATTAGTCACTTCTATTAAAATAGAGAATGAAAGACATTAACAAAAAGTAATACCTGAAGTAGGAACACAGTTTGATTACATTTTTTCACATTCAGACATTTTCAATACAGCAGACTTTAAAAAGTGTCCTAAATGGATTCTTCAAAACTTCACATTCTTTTAGGTCATTCAAAAATAAACACCACCTCCATTTTTTTTCACATTTTGTCATTTACTGCAGCATAATGGAAAATGTTTATGTGAGAACATACAATATAAACACTTTAATTATGAAGCATTGTTGGTGAATGCAAAATATTGATTCAAGTATATAGTGAATATGCATGTGTTCATGTACACATATATATGTGTGTGTGTGTGTATACATATATATATATATGTATAAATGACTACATATTCACATTTAAAATATACTGATTAATAATAAGGGATGACATTCTGGCTCTGAAGTCAGTTGGATTCTGGCTATTGACTTCCATGGAATCAGGATTTCTCTACAAAGCTTGATATTTCCCTTCTTTTTTTTTTCTCCTCCAGAATTCATTTGTCATCCCTGCCACAGCTGTGCTAATTACACTCTAATTAGTGTAACTCTGTCTGTGATAGATGTTTAAGATATTGGCCTTCTGTTGAGTCTGCAGTATGGACTAATAGATGTATGCAATTCTCATTTGAAGTAATGTGTGGACATAGCTTTTCAGCTGCATAGACATTCCCCAGTTACTAAGGAACTAAGAACAGGGACCAGAAAGGGGAGAGGTGACTAATTCCAGGACAAAGAGGGCACTTCTGGCCTAGCCTACTCTCTCATGTGGCTGATGCACACATTCAGTGGTACATCAAAAGTATAAAACCAGCAACTAATGGAGCCTGAGGAAACAATTCATTCTTCCATGTCTGAACGCACAAGTTCTGAAAGTTCCTCTGTAGGTCCAGGTGGTGACTCGTGTCAGAGAGTGAGACCACTAATCCAAACTGCAATTACCTTCAGAGATCAGAATGGAGAGCTGCAAAAAAGCTGACTTACTGGATTATCAGCTTATCAGTACAGGCGGAAAAGAAAGCAAACAGTGATTTTGAACACCGTTTCACAGAATAACATTGCAGATCCGTTTTCTTTTGAAATATACCTTAGAGCAAGATCTCAGCTGGTATAAATCAGTGTAACTCCATAGAGTCACGCCAAACTACTCCAGCTGCGAATCGGTGTGCCTTAAAATGATTACAGAAACATCACCTGTTCAAACACAGACCATTGTAGCTAAAAATGCTTATCTCTTGAGAATATGTATTCAGTCTCATGAACCAGTCTCTAAAAATAAGTTCTGATTCTTAGATTTAGCATATTGCTGTGAGGGCCAAGTTAGTTGCTAATGAAAAGGAAATACCTGCGTATTTATAGACTCATAAAATCTGCGTATTTACACTGCTGTCTGTGTTTACTCTTACTGACATCTTCAACAGCATTTGGTATATATTTTCTGCTCTTTGAAAGCAACAAGCCTTAAAATTAGCTTACTTTTGTCTTTATTTCCTAACTAAATACTTAAAGTAGGGTACTCATCTATTTTCCTTCTTATGCTTATCTCATTTGGCGCTTCAATAACTTGAATGACATTTGTATGATCGCACATCCTACGTCTGCACACATTCTAAGGGAAAAAAAGGCTCAGCTAAACAGATAACTTAGTGAATTGCTAGAGTCAGAGCTATTCCACCAGTGCTATTTAATAGGAAAGAAGCCTATGCACTATTTCTTCTTTCTTGTCAGCTCAGGCAGAGAGTAGTATTTCTATGACCAACAGAAAAAGAATAGACAAAACCTGAAAGTTACTGAGATTTTTCTTTGTAAAAATGGAAACTAAATAAACTTGCTTACTTAGAGCTCTGTGGAAAAAAAACCCATAAAGTATTACAATTTATGGTTCTAATTATCTGTTATTACTCAGACAAAACTCCCTCTTAAACCAGTGGGATGATTGTTGCTTAAGAGCCACAAGTTTTAAAAATGTAGACAAGTATTTTCTCAGAAACATAGAAAACTGTAGGCAAACAGAATTAATTCCTAAAGCCATAATCTTAGCAAAACTACACTGGATAAATCAAAAATTAAGAGAATGCATGTGCATAGGGAATCTTATTCTCTACCAATCCTGACAGCGGGAAATTGAGTAAGTGTATCTTACGATAACAACAGAGCAAGTTATAGAATACTTAGAAAAAAGTTAGAGATTAATGAGCTGAAATACATGTGTCCTACTTCCAGGAGCAGCATCCACAATCTGCAGTATCAAATCAGTAATGATATGAAAGGATATGTAAGGACACACAGGTGGATATCCATGCCATATAGAGTTTAGAAGTGAAATATTTAACCATTCAGCCAGAGTAGAATAAGCCTCGATAGAAGACAGAGCCTTTTCCGTGCTGAGTTATATAGCCCTGTAGTGTTAGTAGTTTCTAAGTCACGAAAATCTGGAAAGTCTTTCTTAGGGGCTCAGGAAAAAAAAAAAGGAAAGGGAGAGAAAGAAGATATTCTTCATATGACCTGACTTCTTAAAGAATGTGTCTTTATCTTATCTTTGTAAAAGTTACATTATTTTATAATAATGGAAAAGTTGTAGAATAATTATTGTGGACAATGAGCAGAGTTAAACTACCAGCAGTTACAAATTTGAAAAAACGCTCAGGTTTCCATTTGTCTTTTTAAAGCCTACAGTATGTTTATGGTTCAGTTTGTTATTCTTAATTTAAGAATACAAATATAATATCTATCTATTTTCTGCCTTGAGAAAGATAACAGGAAGTTGTACTGAAATCTCTATTGGTCTCCTCAGCCCGTCTTTAAATGTTGGGACTTTTGCCTACTTAAACTGAGATTGACTTCAATTGTTTATCACTATTTCAGTCTAAAGAACAACGTGAAACAAAAGTCAAGCTTTAAAATTCACTTTGTGAACCTATCAGCACCAAAACGGTAACTGTATTGCCATGGTAAAAATATCCTAATATAGTACAATAAGATTTTTTTTAAACCAGAGCTAAACTATTTTAAGGGACTTTTAACTGCGCTGGACAACATGGGACATACTGTGTTCTATCACTTTTTTGTTGCTGTTGGTAACCAAAAGGGATCTATTTGCAGGTTTTTTATCCTTGGTCAAGATCAAGACCATTTCTGTAACAGCTGCAACACACATTTGAACAGTCTACAGAATACTCTGAGCATTTTGTTGCATTAGACTCTCAAGTACCAAAGATCTGTGATGCATAACAGGTCTAGCGGCATGCCTTCTCCAAAATCCCCAGTGTACTGGAATGCTCAGGTAGTATATGAATATGTAGTAGTATATGTCTATGTAGCATATATAGAGCTGGTACTACTCTTCCACTTGGGGTTTCTCTACACTGGGAAGAGTACATGGGAAAGAAAAGCATATTGGTTTGCTTCATCAGAATGTAAAGGCAAAAATCTGAGAATCTGACCAAAAATTGGTAGCTGCAAAATTTCATATTTTGCATGTTCAGTGAAATCTAGCATTTATCCTCCGTTTATTATCCTTTTTTAATTCACCAAAGACTAGACACAAATTTGACACTGAATTCACCCTCTGGGAAGTCAGTGTGGGGTTGTTCCTTTTCTTGTATTGATACATAATGCTGTTTAAATACAAGCAACATGGCAACATAAGAAAAATAGACCAAGGTAATTCACTATGGTCCAGAAATGCCTTTTCCAGAGCATGGGTAACTGATGCAAGTCTGATAGTAACAGACCACTAGCAAAAAAAAAAAAAAGCTGTCAAGAAAAATCCCACTTGCTAGTAACTTACACAGTATGAGGAGAAAGAATGGTTTCACTACGAGCCTCTCAGGGAAGCCTGCTGTTATAAAATGCCATTCAGAGCCTCAGATGGGGCCTGTGTTTCTCAAGTTAAAGTTCTGCTGAAGTACGCAGTCAGCAGTGGCACTCATATCCAAAATTCCAATAGTACTCTTGGCCCTAACTTTGTGTTCATAAAATTTAGATGAATTAGAACTTTGAAAAAGAGAAAGCAAACTGCTTTCACGATATTTGATTTCATGGCCATTTTCTAAAGGAATAATCAATTCCATTGTTTAGATGTAGCTGACAGAATGGCATTTAGGTGCAAGCACAGGAAATTTTTCCAGTATCAATCTATTGGACAAGCTTCTCTGCTTATCCTTTGTGGCCGACTTCTCAGTAACAGCACTTCAGTAACAGTTCTATTTCAGGAATCCTTTGTTTAGGAGGCTCCTGTCAGCGGTCGTTTGTTCCCATGCTCCTCACAGATCCATCTTAGCCAAGGCTACCAGCCATGCAGTTTTACAAATTCAGCCTGTTTGTGGGTTGTGATCTGAATCAGACCTGTGAAATAATTCATTAAGAAAAATAAAGAGCCTAACCTATACATACATACACACACATGTAACATATGTATATTTAAATTGCTGTCTTTACCGTTCCGTTGTAGAGCACAGTCATACAAATTGCAAGATCAGTACTACTGAGGAAATAGTAGCTGTAGGACATGAGTGGAAATAAAGGTCCAGGTCTGGGCAAGGCTGGAACCTGTTGCTATGAAAGAATATCCAATATAGAGCCACACTTTTAGCAATCCCTAAAAATATCCAAGATGGCCAATTTACATCAAAGGAGAACTTTTTCAAAACGAAATCACACCTTGAGTTTCATTCACAAATGAGCAAAAAATGACTACCTGTTTCTGAAAATTAACTTTTGCCATTTCTGTGCTATTGCTCATAATGCCATTTTCCATTATCCTTGAAAGTCCCAGCATTAGAATAGACCATTAAAACCAGTACTTTTAGTCACTAGGTTTGATTGCACTAAAAGTAAAAAGCTTCACTGGGAAATCAATTTGTAATGTGAGCCTCTTTCTGGTTAACTCAAGTGGATTAAGTTAAATTTGAGAGGGGGACAAAGGAAGCACTCTGCAGAATAAGAGTTCCTACAGAGGAAGCTATAACCACTGTCAGAATAACCACTACACTTTAAAGTTGTCATTCTGATTTATTTTGAAATAGCTTTTAAATGTAGACAAGCCTAAGTTTCTTTCAGAGCTCCCTTAAAATGAAGGATCCTTAAAGTGGGTGTGAATGTGATTAAATTTAACACCTGCATTACATTATAATTTACCCCCATTATCAGGCTTGACTGTACTGCAAGAAAGGTGAAAAGAGGCCTTCATATCAGTCCCAGGCTATTTTATTTGCAAATTATTCTGGCTACAGTTCTGGTGCTCTAGCAGCAAGCAGTGTAAAGTTAGAATAGGCTCTTTTGGTGAGTACGTTTGGGGTTTTCTTTATTTTTTCCCCAATTGTTGATTTTTTTCAGTGTTAGAAGAGGACTTTGCTTTTAGCATAGATATTTCAAGGATGGTGTGGGATGGAAAAATCCTTTGCACCTGCAGGTGCCTCAGATCTCTAACTGGGGATCCCTGTTCTAAAATGGTCTGCACTGTTATTACTGACTGTGTTACTATAGCAATGTGAACTCTTTTTGATATGAACATTCTTCCCTACAATTACTACAGCTGATGAGCACAGCAATTATCATAGCTTCCTAAGGTGAACTTAAAATAGCAAAAGCAAGGGAATACGTTCTTGGAATATATGGTATGCTCTGCAGGCTGTCCTGAAAAATCTGTCTCAATGGGAAAGTTCAGCTTGTCTTCTGTAGTTGTAGGTGAGCTATTTAAGATTTTTCAGGATAAAGGTTATGCTGGGACAAGATACAGCAATAAGCTTAAAAGATATCCAGTTACTTTAACACACGATGGTTTATATTATAGTTGCTTAAGTTATCTTAATGTTACTAGTTCTATGTTCCACCAGGCATGAAAGAACAGGCCCAGGAGCAATATAAACTAGAATCACATAATGGAATGATTTAGGTGTGTTTCAATATCAGAGAAATTAGTACCTGCATTACTCTGACAACCAACAGTGTTGCAGCCTCACAGGTGAGAAGCTGATATTCAGGCACTTTTTCAAAGCAAAATGGCGAAAAGCAATAAAAACATCTCCAAGAAACTCAAAAAGAATTTGTACAACGAAACTAGTGCCAGAAAAACTGTGCTGTAGATGGCAAGTGGAATAAGGAAAATAATTTTTCTACTGTTGACAATGAATTGGTAGAACACTGTTCTTTATACCAATGGAGAGTATGTCCTGAGGATCTTAAAAATTTGCAAAACCACTGACATTAATCTGTTGCAGCTACTAATTTTCTTCTTAAACCATATATTTAAACAGAAATCCTCAAACTGTGATAATGTCTGATTCATTGAAAGAGAGGTTTATGCTACAAATTTATTCTATCAAGCTTGATTTTTTTTCTTATTTTAAGTAATCTCTAATAAGAGATGCTACATGACCAGGGAGTTGCTTATCCTCTCTCACCCTATGAAATGGGGACAGCTCAGGTGACAACACCACAAGTTTTCTGTCTACTGTGCCGTTAGTCATTACCAGATTTTGCAAGAAGACTAGCTGTAAATGAAAAGCAGGATATTGAAGAAAGCATCAGCTCTACACAAGAAATTGGCTTCAGAAATGACGAATGTTTATGAGTTCAAGATATCAGCAGATTTAACTGTTAGGATAGTAATCAACTCAGAACTGAAAACAGCTTGAGTAAAAGTGACACATTAGCAATTGTTTGGGGAAGATGAAGTAAAAAATCTGAGAGTGCTATCGATTTGGCTGTCCATAGTTACATGTGCCTTCCGATGCCTTCTCATCCAAATAGATCGGATTTCTGAGGCTGGTCTCCCATGTATTGTGATTTATGGGGATGCTAATGATTTTTTAATTATTATTATTTTAGTATCTTCATTAACAGAACTTGAAAACTCACCATTTGCTACTTGTCCTTTCCAGACTTTGCATAGTAGTGCTTAAGTGTGTTCACAGATCTATTTAGCCACAAAGCTATAGATTGAAGGGGTATTAAAGGTGTACTGAGATACCAGGGATATTGAGATCCCACTTAACAATACTCTGTAAAGGGGTATTGAGATAGCAGTTATCCCTCCAGTGTAAAATGCTGGATGAGAAAACGTAGAAGTGATTCTTAACTAAAGGACTAAGTCAAAATCTATCTATTCTATGCCTGAGATCTCCGTCAATGACCTACTCTGGTTTGTCTCTACTTGCATTTAACACAGAGGTAATGATCTCAAAATAGGAGTAATAATGTAAATGTATGCCTCATATTGGCTCTATGGCTTAGTGAAAAAGGCCTTTCCAATGAGATGGACTTTTTTTTTATTGTTCTCCAAGTTATCTAATGTCAAAATCCTTTCTGAATCAGATTGGAAAGGTCAGTCTGTTTATGAAAACTTTTATATGCGCAGAGTGTGGTGGAAGCACCGTGCTGTGGACCATAAAAAGAGAGTTATAACAGTCCTGGAGTTTTCTCTTTGACTGCTGAGCCAAGTGTCTCTTGTTATGTGTACCATGCAAACTAACCTGACCTTATCTTCTATGACACTTTTTCATGAGATGCCTGTGATGAAATGGCTTCTGTGACCTCTTTAGAAAGAGTAGACAATAGTGATCTGACATTGCTCAGGATCTTGTCCCTGACAGTGGCTAAGCTAAATGTAATCATTGTAGGATTCAGCAGTCAGGGCCTGAAGTCCCATGTGATTGGCTGCTATCAGTGGCTTGAAGGAGTTACATGATAAGAGTTTCATATTCCTGGTATTTCCTTTCCTCAAGAAATGGGTGCTACAGAGTGCTTTGGGTATATATTTTGGTGTTTCTAGGCTTTTATTTTAGAAATTACTGTCTGTGTTGATGAGAGGAGAGCAGTGAATGTAGAACACGCTGACTTCAGAAAGGCTTTTGACGCTACTTCCCACAGTTCTCATTAGGAAAAGGTATTCATTGTTAAGCATGGACTAAATGAGCAGACTGTTAAGTGGGTTGAAAATTGATGGACTGCTAGGCTCAAATGGTAATAATCAATGGCTCAACATCTGGCTGGCAGTCAGTAATAAGTAGAATAACCCAAGGATTGTTGTTGGAGTCGATACTGTTAATTATCTTCATCACGACAGAGTGCAACTTCAGCAGATTTTCACATGACACTAAACTAGGGGTAGTGGCTGACACAATGAGTAACAGAACTGCAGTCCACAGGGTCCTTGAAAAACTTGAGGATGGGGCCACAGAAACCTCTCCAAGTTCAGCAAGGGGAAATGTCAAGTTCTGCTCCTGGTGAAGTAACATCATGCATAACTACAATTTGGGAAGTGACTGGCTAAGCAATAGCCCAGCTGAAAAGAGCCTAAGCATTATGGTGGACTGTAGGTTTAATATAAGACAACAGTGCACTGTTCTTGTGAAAAAGGCAAACTGTGCTACTGAGCTACGTAGGGGAACTACGGGCAGAAAAACTGAAGGAAGTTATTTTCACCCTCTACACAGTGCTGCTGAATTTCATCTGGAAGTGTGCCCAGTTTTGAGCTCCTCAGCTCAGGAAGTGTATGGAGAAAATGGAGAGGATTCTGTGGAGGGCTACCAAGATGGTGAGGAGCCCAGAGCATGTGACTTGTGGGGAGAGGCTGAGGACACTGGGCTACTTTCATGTAGTGAAGTTAGAGGCTAAGGGGTGATCTAGTAGCTGCCTGAAAGAGCTGAAGGATATTTGCAAAGATAGCAAAACCAACTCATCTCAGTAATGCCAAAAGACATGACAAGTGGCAACAGGCACACATGGTGGCTGGAGAGGTTGAGGTAGACATAAACAAAAAAAATGTTACTAGCCTGGTAGTGTGGCACTGGAACAAGGCTGCACAGAATTGTGGAATCTCTGTCCTTGAAGATTTGCAAACATCAGCTAGACAGAGCTGTGGCTGACCTGATCTGACGTTGGCAATAGCCCTGCTTCAAGTGGAATGCTGGACTAGATGATCTCCAAACGTCCCTTCCAACCAACATTTCTATGACTCTATAATAAACTGCAATAGATATTTTTCTGTGAAATACTCTTTTAATTTTTCTGCCCAACATCTGCAGAAGGAAGGATGCATACGTGCATAGAGTTGTCTGAAAAACTGAATTCATGAACTTCAGGAAGGGATAAATTATTTCATAAATGTATTTTTGCTCTTGTAGACTTAAGAAACGGTTCTGAAAAGAAGAGAGACAAGAAAAGAAGGCCTCACAGATGGTCCCCTCTGAAAACATTAAAGCAAGTCCCTGTGCAGTCATAGGCCTGCTGCCTTTATTGAAGTGGAAGATTGTCCTCACCCTAATTCCATTTATCAAATGCCTTTACCTTTCATCTGGCATCTTCTTCCTCATTTTCGGTCCACTATTTAGTGACTTCCAGTTCTTTTCCCATTATTCATAGGAACTTACATCACATAATGGAGCCAAGTGAAGATGCCCACCAGTGTCTCTTAAGCTCATTAAATTATTCTCTAGTCTACTTGGCATTGATTTCAGGAACCTAATAAATAAATATGCTAACATCCATTTAATGACAACATGCCTTTCCTAGGTTAAAAATTTTTATTACTCCTATTATAGTAGGATACATCAGAGGCTTGATATAGCAGGTATTGTACAGACTGGACATAGGTAGTCCCTGTCCTAAAAGATCTCCAGTATGAAAAAGAAGTGATGTAAAGGATTGGAAGTGTTTTCATCCATGTGCTACAGAGAAGATGAGACATAGAGGAGATTAAATGGTGATATGACACCAGAAGTTTCTGGCAGGTTTGGCCCTTTAACCTCTCTCTCATTCTTCTGAATCTTAGTTCAGAACATTTACCACAAAAAACTTCTTCTTCCTGTTACCTAATCCTCACTTAAATTAGGATCAATATCCTCCTTGGCATTCTTGCCTTCTTTCCTAACTACATTAATAAGGACTAGTAAATGACAGAGGTCTGTGCTGCTAGTAGCAATCGTTGTTTCTGTTGGCAGAACACAGGCAAGTCAGGCAACAACAGACAAGCCACTGGGCACAGTGAAAGGTGTTTTCCAAGTTTTCCTAATCTTCTGTCAGACAATGTGTTTACCACTTATTATGTGTTTACCTCTGCAGCAAAATATAAAAGCTGTGATGTAACTTGGCAACTTAAAATATTTCCATGTATATTTTGGAAACTTTAGCAATTTTGATACATCAGCCTTCTGTACAATCTGAAGCCCTACAAATGTTGTCCTTCCATTTCCTCATTGTAGTTGCATGCTTTCAGTATCACATTGACATTATTACACAGAAAATATTTTGTAGAGCATTTCCAAGGCCAGAACAAATCACTTGAATTTTCCAGTAGCTTGATGTTCTATTTTGTCTCTTAAAAAGGCCTGCCAAACTAAAAATCTACATATGACCCAGCCTGTGTCCAGCAGTGCAGACTAAAACAATGGACAAGCGAAGATTGCTCCTTCCCTTTACCCTTTAATATGGGAATAGGCAAAGCTCTGCTTGAGATTGCCAGTAAGTTTGGCTTTCACTTACTAATTTTATTTTGAAAAGAAATCATTCATTAATAACAATCAATCAACATTTTCTGCAGTTTATAATGTTAAAAAATAATACTTTATATCATTAACATGTTATATCTAATCTATTTTTATAGAAAAAACACATCACAATGTATTTTGTTAACCTTTATTATACTAGAAAGAAATTGATTTGTGTAGGTATGTTGACTTACTTAACGTCTTATAGTATCGAAGAAAAACACTCAGTACTATTTTAATTCAGGCATAACACATAGTCTCTTGAACCATTATTGTTAAGGCTTATGATCTACAGCATGTATCTTTGCTAGCTTTATTTTTCCATTGTTTCCTTATAACACAATTTTTGGTTTCACTCAATGTTATATTATATTACACATTGTTTTAAAAACAATTTTATAATAGTTTGGTTTTGGCTATGTAGTGCAGCTAAACCCCTTCTGAAAGCTGGTTTGGTGATACAGAGGCTAAGGAATACCCAGATATTACAGAAATGGCATTGGTGATCTGGCACATGGAAAGGGCTCTTTCCATTTGATCCAGAAATCCTATTTTTAAGACGGAGCAAACTGACTATATGTGGTTTATAAAGAAACCTTTGGATGTTCTGCGTTAGTGACATTGTTAACCCTAGCATCTCAGTCATGCTGTCATCTGAGCATCTGTGAGTGAACTTTGCGGAACTCTAGTCTCTGTAAATTCCAATGCAATTTTCTTTGCTGCTGCTGTTATAATATTACAATAGTTTTTCCAATTGTCAAAAATGAACGTATTCCTCTTCCTAACTTTTGACCAGTATGTGTGTATGCAACCTGTTTAAATAAACTCATTAAGACAGTTTTGAATGCTTATCTATCTGGTTATTTCAAATTAGCTGCAGTTGTATTGATGGGTGAAGCTATAAGTTATCATATGTAGCAACCATTGATGGATTCATTGAGTTAATGTAGATTCTTCTTTCTCCTGTATTTTGGTGCATGAGTAATCAGTTAGACCAATTGTAACATTCCAGTCTGAACCATGTAGTGTATATATGAGATTCACCAAGGGGAAATCATGCTTGACCAATCTGATAGCTCTCTATGATGGAATGACAGGCTGGGTAGAGGAGAGGAAGGAGAGCAGTGGATGTTGTCTAGCTTGACTTCAGCAAGGCTTCTGACACTGCCTCCCATCACATCCTCACAGGTAAGCCCAGGAGGTGTGGGCTAAATGAGTGGAGAGTGAGGTGGATTGAGAACTGGCTGGATGGCCGAGCTCAGAGGGTTGTGCTCAGTGGCGCAGAGTCTAGTTGGAGGCCTGTAGCTAGTGATGTACCCCCAGGGGTCAGTACTGGGTCCAGTCTTGTTCAACTTATTCATCCATGCCTGGATGAAGGGAGAGAGCGCACCTTCAGCAAATTTACTGATGATACTAAACTGATGATACTAAACTGGATACTAAACTGGGATGATACTACTGGCTGATACACCAGAAGGCTGTGCTGCCATTCAGAGGGACCTGGACAGGCTGGAGAGGTGGGCAGAGAGGAACCTCCTGAAGTTCAGCATAGACAAGTGCAGAGTCCCGCACGTGGAGAGGAATAACCCCATGCACGAGTACAGGCTGGGGGATGACCTGCTGGAAAGCAGCTCTGCAGAGAAGGACCTGGGAGTCCTGGTGGACAACAAGTTAAGCATGAGCCAGCAATGTGCCCTTGCGGCCAAGAAGGCAATGGTCTCCTGGGGTACAATTAGGAAAAGTGTTGCTAGCAGGTGGAGGGAGGTGATCCTGCCCCTCTCCTCAGCCCTGGTGAGGCCTCACCTGGACTACTGTGTCCAATTGTGGGCTCCCCAGTACAAGAGAGACATGGCACTACTGGACAGAGTCCAGCGGAGGGCTACAAAGATGATGAGGGGACTGGTGCCTCTCTCCTATGAAGAAAGACTGCAAGAGCTGGGCCTGTTCAGCCTGGAGAAGAGATGACTGAGGGGCATCTGATCAATGTCTACAAGTGTCTGAAGGGAGGGTGTCAAGAGGATGAGGCCAGACTCTTTTCCGTGGTGCCCAGTGACAGGACAAGAGGCAACGGGCACAAACTGAAACACAGGCAGTTCCATCAGAACATGAGGAAAAACTTCTTCACTGTGAGGGTGACAGAGCATTGGAACAGGTTGCCCAGAGAGGTTGTGGAGTCTCCTTCTCTGGAGATATTCAAAACCCATCTGGACACAATCCTGTGCAATGTGCTCTAGATGATCTCCAGAGGTTCCTTCCAACCTCAACCATTCTGTGATTTTGTGAGATAGCGTATGACTACTGCCTATGGTTAGGAGAGGTTGATTTATGTTAATATGAAATTAAAGAATGTCTTATTGCATCCAGGACAAGTGCATAATTTATAGTTGCCGGGAGCTATTTTTAACACATGCATCACTTATTCTTGTGATTGTTTGTTAGGAGAATATGTGTAAATTACTAACTTTTGGCAGTTTTCCTTTTTTTGCATTCATCAACCCATTTGTACTATGTTATTACTTGCAAGAGTGAGAATTTTCAGCTACAGCCCCAAGCAAATTGCTGTTAGTTTGGAAATTAAAGGAAGAAGAAGATCCTACTAAAACTATTTGTCTCAATCCTGTCAAACTGAATTTGTTGTAATCTATGATTCATTCTAGCACTGATCTTAAACTAGTAAAGTTAGAAATAATTACCTTACTCACAGGATTTTCATCCACATTCCATTGCACAGTTTCTGAGATTCATAAGACTTTTGTTGGATTTTACCTGTCCAACTCTAAGATGTATGTTCTTCCTCTCCATCTTTATCAGTAGTTTATTTGAAAATTAAGAGTCTTATGAAGACTAATTTGATGGAATTTTTTTTTTAAAAACATATAAAACCTATCAAGATCAGTGGCAATTAATATCCTAAAATGTTGTTTGGGAGCTCACCAGTATAAAGACTACAGATTTTACAGAAGCAGCTGTCAAAATCTGTTCTTCATAAAATATCATGTAGCCTAAGGAAGATGAAGTCATTGGAACATTTATTTCAGAAAATATTTGCATAATGTGAACAATATCATCCTCACTATGAATATGTGCAAACTTTGAAACACATTTTGATAGGTATTAAATCTGAAATCTAGAGATGACAGTTTTAGAGCCACTGAAATATCTCAGTAAGAGTTAGTTAGCAAAAATATCTCAGATATCCCTTCATGTCTTCAGCTAGTGCCGTGATAGGACTGTTGTGGTGGGTGGAGGAGGGAAGCAGGGATTACACATATTCACTGAACTACAGAGCTATGGTACATTCACCACCCTGCCTGGAATAATGAAGACAAAGTGTGTGGGGCATTGGCTTCAGTGTTTGTCCTCAGTTAATGCAGAGTTAATATTAAACTTCTGGAGTATCCCTCCTGTTCCTGCCTAGGTCCCTAAACTCCCAACTTCTCATTCACGCTGTTGCTTAGGATTGTAAATACAAAATTTCATTGCCAATTAAAAAATGAAAATATTTTAAAACATTTTAAAAGCAAGTTAAAACTCTGGAAGCATCAATTGAGTAAGCACCACAGTATGACTGAGCTCTTAATTTTACTTGTAATTTAATAAAAGGCTCTTTTTTTTTTTTTCTTTTAGAATGTATTTACAATTGTCTAGAATTTCTATTGGAATCTATGTCTCTTTCTACAGAAAACAGGTGATCTTTCTAAGGAGCATAGAATACCTTGGCAAATGGTGGAACTAACTAAGGTTCAGTACTATGAACATTTTTTGTTACTGACTAATTTAGGAGAAGATCTGATCTGATATTAAAGCCTTTGATTAGTGGTAATTAGTTGAAATTGGTGTAAAAATTGTATAAAAGATACCGTTATAAGGACAATCATGTGAAAGTTTCTTGAGGTCGGCAAGAAAAATGATAATAAGTATTTGCAAAGTTTAGATTATCAAATAGATTTCCATCAGAAATCCATTGAAGATAATGGAAATGTTTTCATTGGCTTCAAGTGTATATGGATCAGGCCTGTGGACAGTCAAATACTTATCCAAAATGATCCTTCAGGTTCTCTTGTAATACATTTATCAGTTATGCCAAAGCTTTAGGGTTCTATAGTTTTAAACATCAGGAGCATTCAGGTTCCAGTGGAGAAAAAAGTTTGGTCACACAAAATGTAAATATGAATGGCAATCTCTCCAAGTGAGGAAGAACATTCTGTTTCATTCATGTCATTTGTCATTTATAAACACAATGTTACCTGAGAACTTTGGTTCTGAGAAGCAGAAGTCCTCTCATATTGATTGTATTTTGAGAGCCAAACCTGTATAACACTGTCATTTATACTCGGAAACTTCACTGTTGAGCAATGTTAGTTCATTCTTGGCTTATGTACAGTCATTGTGGCACACAGACAAACATTAAAGGTGAATTTATTATTAGTTTTGACAACAAGAAAGCCACAGTTTCCTGATTTCAACATGCTGATTTCAGCTGAAGCGATCGTACCTTTCTTCAGTTGGCTATCGTTCTAACTGAAATAAATGTGCTGTTTCAGAAGAGAGAGAACCTATACAAATACATAAAACAAATAGAAAATATTTATGAAAAATACCTTCTGTATGCTTCCTTTGTAGTTTGGCCACAGAACAGGGAAGTAAACATAAACTTATTCCGTAAAAACAAAAGGTGCATGTTGAATATAGTTTGCCTAATTCACTTGGAGAAAAAAAAAGTTTGGAGTCCACCATTTCTATATGTTAGAGATATTGACTCGATAACCAGTCCTTAGGTTGACCTGCGGATAGATGACAGAGGAAGAAAAAAGTGAGGAATTTTATGGTCTTCTCTCTTCTCCCCTCTTTTTTACTTCTTGTTAACCTAAAATATTTGATGGAAAAGGTTTGTATTGTCTGCTTGAATTTGCTTTTATTACACTTGTTCTTATATCTGGAAAATATCAAAAATGTTATATTTTAATTTCCTGTTTTGTTTAATAGTTCATGGGAGGATCTAGTGATGTTGCTTAAAAGTTTTTATCTACAAAGATTTCAAAAAAAGTTATAAGCATGCTTACTTTACAAAACTGAGTGTCCATTGGTTGCATGTTCTGCTTAACAGTAAAGATATAATGTGTTTGAAGTTTAGGATCTAAGGTCTTAGCCTAATGGTAAAGGAGTTTAATCTTTAATAATGATCTTTACTCAGTTCGGTGTCAGATTTTTGCATTAAATGGACATTAGAAATAACAAAGGAAAATAGGTTCAAACTGTCTGAATAAAAAAGCACTTTCTTTCCTCATCTGTTTTTAATTGCTTTATGTATGAAATGGAATGAAAATACCAGGTCTCTTCTCTATAGAATTTTTCAGGAAAAAGATGTGTAGAATTCTAGCTTGAAAAATAAACATGAACAGAAGTAATGTCTGCAGGGTGGAAGTTGACCTTATATATTCTAAAAAATTAAAAGAGGATACAAGCCAAATTTTTAATTCAGCTTCTATGCTTTTGTTAGTATTGTAGACTCAGAGGTAAAGCAAGATAAGATGTACAGTGCCAGTTAATTTACAGTTTAGTCCAGTAAGACTAGTTGCTTTGTGTGCATTTAGCTAAGCATTTTAAATATATCAGTTGATTGCTGAAGTATCCTACATCTTCCATCTCTGTAGAAGTATGTAGTACATCTTCAGTACTAGATATTATATTTTCTAGAGACTTCAGCTGATGAAATTTGTGATATTTAATGAATACTTTATTGGAAAACATTTTTGCCATTATTTAATTAACTCAGCAGTTTTAATTGTTACTGCAATGAACTATACTGATATACTTTTACATCTGAAATTTTTGGTTAGTAATCTTTTTAAAAAAGGAACGTGTTAATTTACTGAGTACGGATCAACTCTCTCTATGATTTCTGAGACCTCCTCCATGTACCTTAGAAAGAGCTTATAAATTCTGAGTGAAAAGGAGTATTTACGAAAGCTAACTTTAGCCCAGCATGCTAGACTCTCTAGGATCCTTCTGTAGTCAGTGAAGAAAAACAATCATCTTGTCCCTTCAGAGCAGAAGCCTTAGACCGTGATCTAACTGCAGGCAGTCACATCCTGATGGATATGAAACCGGGGTGCCCCTTCATCTTGCCTGTGGCTCTGGACTCCTGCCGTCCTGTTTGGGGTGACACAGTGTGTTTCTCATATTGTATAACCAGGAGTTCAGTCAGGTCAGCTCATTGATCCAACTGGAAACTAGCATTGCAAAAGGAAAAGGAAAAAATAAGTGATTTTAGTCAGTTTGGTATCAGAAAACTGAACAGTTGCTAGATACAGTGCAAAGATAAGTATGGTCTGGAGGAGGGGGCAAAACCATTTTCCTTTTGATAACAGCTTGTAGCTCAGTTAGACCAAATTAACCATGCTGTGAAAATGTATTTTAACTTAGATAGTCTGACTCCCTTACAGAGGAATAAATCACTCCTCGTTGAGAGATCCTAACAAAATTAGCTTCAAGAGACTAATGCTAGTCTTGTAAACACTCCACTACTTAAATCTAGTAAGTATGGAAATATGCGTAAGCACTGACTCAGAAGACCTGGATGTCTGCATAATGCCATATACCAAGACCAATACATTTAGTTGCTTTTGGGGATGCAAAGACCCAACCAAAGATCTGTTATTACTGCTTAAAAGAAACTTTCTTTCTTAATCAAACTCAGATGAGTAGATATTCTCTCAAGAAAGAGAACTAAAAATGCTGGCTAGACTCCTGAAGCATTCTTCTTAGCTTTTTGTTTTTCTTTTTCCCCACCATCAGAGGCTGCCTTTGATCTCCTATGGAGAGAAGAAAAATACGCAGTGAGACATTTAGTCAATCCAGATGCTGAAACAGGAGAAACCCAGATGTATCTGTATGTGGAGGGTAATGGCTGAAGGAAGTTATGAAATGGATAGGGTAGAAAGAAGAGAGGAGAAACTGGTCAGGACTGCAGAAGAGAAGAGTGAAAGCAAAAAGGAAGAGACAGGTGCAATGTGAAAGAGGAACACAAAATAAAATGAAAGAGAATCAAAGCAAAGAAGCCCTATATATTCATACATATATAGATTTGTGTATGCATAGATATGTAAAAATAATTGCATGTATTATATGTATACACACACACACACACACACATTTCAAATATAGGGAAAGAAAAAGGGGGAGGGGATTCCCTGGAGAGAAGAGAGAGGGGGAAAAAAAATAACCAAGATTAGGTCTCTCCTAATCACATTTTCATGTGAAAATCAGTATTGGAAGCCAAACCTATCTAATCAAAGCCATCTACTCTTTCCTACAAAGTAGTTGCCTAGGTCAATCTTATGAACCATCCATATTCACTTCTCTTTAGATAATTGCTTCAGTCTGAACTTTTTTTGGCCTATCTGGAAATTCACATTTATTGACCTCTAATCTCTTCTCTTCTACCTATTCAAAGAAAAAGCTAAAAATCTACAAGTTAATTGCTTCCGAACCTTCTCTTCACAAGCTTGTTTTGTACATTTCCACTTCTCTGACATAGATATGCTTGATGTTTTCAGGAAAAGTATAGATCAACTGCCCTCAGAAACTTCTTGAAAAGCTTGCTCTAGGCACAGAATGTGCACAGACAGCTGTATATAACTATTAAGAATACAATATGGAATTATTTGAGGCATTGAACAAGGAACAGAAGAGAAGGATTTGCTTAATGCAGATTTGGTCAAAAAGTCCTCAGAACTTGACGTGATTTGGAAAAGCTATTAGTTTTTGAAGTTAAAGACTTTTTTCCTACTGATTAAAGGAAGATAAATTGATTGGGCTTAGCGTCTCAAGTACATTAAAGCTACATTAACAAGCTGTATGACTGAATAGAGCCAGGTATGAGAAGAGGAGAGAAGGGGGGAGGAGAGGAGAGGAGCCGAGCCGAGCCGAGCCGAGCCGAACGAGCTGTGTGGAGTAAAACAGTGCTGAGGGCATTACTTCCACATTATGTGTATTTAAGGGAACTCTTCCTACTAGCTCTAATCTGTTCAGCTCTGAAATGGCAATAAAAGCTTGGAGAGTCTTATGCATACTCCTGAAGTGTATTGTCCTTGCTGATTTTCCTCCATGAGGAAGCCAGTTCTCATGCTGTGAGAATGCTCCATGGTAGGTAGCAAAGTGCAATAAGTAGGCGATAACCAAGAGATTAATTTCCAAAATGAATTTCTGATCTTAGCTGCAGTGCTGCTGTTAGTGCACTTTGGATTGGTATGAAATTATATTATTATTAGAAAACCACTTAGTGAGTGGATGGATTTATATGAGATAGATGCATAGATTATATACCTGAAAACTGAAAGACAACATGAGAAAGGTTGGTGTGGGCATAGATATCACTTTCACCAGGAATTTGGTCTAATGGTTTCAACTTCAAAGATCTTTCCAAAGGTGAGAATTGTTGACTCCCAGCTCAGTAGCGTTTTTTATATTGTATAACTGGAGTGTGAGAAGCTGAAGACACACTGTGTCTTATATAACAATTTAATAGCTCTTATTGAGTGACAGTGTTCTGGGACTGGTGGAACTATTTTGGAGCATTCCAGAATGTTTTTTTTTAAATGTCTCATTTCTATTCTGAATTTTGGGCATTTTTGAAATAGTTTTCTATTTGGGAGCTTTATAGCTAAAGTAGCGTAATCTTAGCTGTTTGGTTCAAGTAGGTCCACATTAAATTTTTCATTTCATGTGGATTCATATCCCCCAAATTTTGCTTTGAGTACTTAGTTCAAATAAACCAAAAATTCAAAGAAAAGCTCCACCCATATCATTGAATTTTGTCTGGGGAACTTTTTTCCCTTTAAGTCATAACCAGAATAATAATGAGTAACAACTGGTTTCCACTCAGATTATGAATGACCCATTTCTGCTAAGACTTGGGCCTTCACTATCTGGGAAAGCTATAAATCTCAGTGACAGTTTTGGTAGACTGTGTCTGAATGTCAACCTTATTGTGCAAGATTGGCATAAATCAACTTTTTTTTTTCCAGCTGGAACCTGAATATAATTATTAGCCCTGATTTACATGCCTTTGTAAGTTTTTCTTTATATATATTTTTATGAGTAGGAAGATTTATTCACTTTTTCTCTCCTGACATTTTTCTGTATGGTACGATTTCATCATCAGGTTAGGAGTACTGAGTATGGCTTCTTTCACAGTCCATTGCCAAAGGAAATATTTACAAATATAACTGGGGGAAGAGAGACTCTATGACTGCTATAAATTTAATGCTGGCTGCACAGTACACATATGTGTCATGATTGTTACTGGTGCCATGTCTAATTTAGACCAAATGTAAACTTTTGTATAGACAGTACTCTGATGTCGCAGTTAAATCTGCAGAAAGTCTAATTACTTAGATGGAAACATATGATCTCATTCTAGCATAGAAGTGTTAGCACCAGCTTGCCAAAATTCTTTGGGGTAGGCAAAATTAAAAGTAAGGTATCACTCCAGGAAGGTCTCATCCAAAGGACCATGCCCCATACCTGTGTTTGATTTCAATAACCTTTTCAACAAATTCATACCGTCACTGAACCATGTGATGATATTCTTTCTCCTCACAACTGGATATGCACCACATGGAAAGACCATACTTAGTTGATGTACTACACAGTATATGTGCACATATTTCTGTGAAGATAGTTTGTGACCAAAGAGTTTCTGGAAAAAAGAGTAGCCATAGTTAGCCTGCTGTTGCTAGAACAATACTTGGAGTTTGTTCCTGATCACTTTCTTTCTCAATAGTTGCTGAATCACCAAAAAGAAAGTGGCAAAAGGACAAATTTATTATTCTGGAGGTGGTAATCTGCTTTCACCGTCTTTCTTTGGTTCCCTATGGGTCTATTCCAATCATAATCAGACCCATGAATGTCTCGCCAGAGTGACATCTACAATTCGGTCATGTGATGGAACGGGGAGCATAATTTCCTAGGAAAAGTGGTAGTAGGAAGCAAACTGCCAGAATGAGAACATTACATCTGCTGCTTGCTCCTGGCTGGTTTCTGGTGAGCCTTCAGGAAAGAGAGTAGATAAATAGGCAAACTCTAATTAAAATGAATTCTGATAGTGAGATGTGAGATACAGGTTGTGTACCACTGCTTTCATATGCCTTTGTAGTGAACACGAGTGTGATATCCATGCTGTTTTTAATTTAGTTAATAATAACAAAAACAGAGATTTCAACAAGAGGGAAATTATATATGTGTTTTTATGGGCCTTAGCAGTTCTATACAGACTATTCTGAATTTAATATACGCTCATCTTTATTACTATTGTCATCTTGCTTAGCCAGATTAAAGTTAGTACAGCTCTGACCAGTGATACTACAAAGATAGTTTATTTTGCAGTGAAGACAAACCCAACATCCTCGAAGGAGCAAAACATGAGATAGCTAAATTTTCACAAATAATTATCTTAATAACATGAAAGATTGTATTTGAGTTTTGTTTTTGGTTTTGAAATATCTGCCAGAATATGCACTAATCTCAAAGTGAAGAAATACTTTCTTAGTTTGTGGAAAGTATTTACTCCACTCTTCCCCCAGTTATTTGTGCTCCATGCTTCTCACTGGAACTAAATGCCCAGAGGAAATACTATTCTTGGATTCATATGACAAATTAACAGATCTCTCATTACTGCCATATATAGCATTCAGTGGATATTTCTAGCTTATGTGTAAGAAAGACTATCAGAAATCTTGCACAAGGGATTAAAATGCCCCTCTGGTTTCTACACTTAACAGATTTGTGAGAGACTTGAATCACCCTTAAATGTTTGAATTTGGAAAGTTGTGGTGGAGTAAACGTTTTAATATATTGTCTTGCCATCATTGATCATCAAATTCATGGAACTCAAGAGAAAATCTGCGTTTGGATAAATTTTAGTTCTCAGGAAATCACAACCTACCAGTGGAGACAAATGCTTATAGCTGAATTTAGTATTTTGACACATTCTATAATATTGCTAACCTTCTGATCTTTTATAAGTAATTCTCTGCTGCTTTAAAAGTAAGTCTTATTGAAATTGGTACAATGTATTCTGGCTCTTTTCATGTCCTGTTCCTTAGCAGGTTTGGTAAGCTAACTATAAATAGGTTAATATTTTGAATGAATCATTGCTCATTAAAGAGTTTTAATGATTAAATTTATTAATAAAATTATGCTTTGTCTATTAGGTGTGAAATGTATTCAAAAGGGACATACATGTTTCATAAGGGTTCCTAAGAGTGAAGTGTTATAGACTAATAATAGAGCAAAAATTAGATACAAAATTGAATTTAAAATCAAAATGTTCCAACTGGGAATTTTATTCTCTTTAAAGACTTCAGTAAGATGTATTTATTCATTCCTTCATGCTATTCTGACTTAAAGGTTTCATCTACAATTATCCAGAAGGTTTAGTTTATCTCTCTGACACAGTTTAGCTGACATAAACTTTCATGTTTTAGTTACTTTATTATGTATTATAGACAAGACATGCAGAATGCCTTTAAAGTTGCCCAGTAATTTCCACTATAGCTCTCTAGTTTTCATTTGCTCGTAAGGTTGCCAAACTTTAACTGTTTGAGATGAAATGTTCCCTTCTGTGTAACTGCAGCGGTGAGAGAAGGGGAAGAAATTTCAATCAAATGTGATTTTTTTTTTTCCAGGACAGAGACATTTCACTTATTTGTGTATGTTAATAACTGTTTGTAGCTACTGCACTGTTTTCTATGTCTAGCTTCAACAGTGGGGTCATTCTGATGTCAGGAATGTACTTGTTGCCACATCTTTGAATATTCACCCAAATTGTGAGCACTCCTAAATGTCAGTCTCATTAGAGACAAATTCTCCATAGACATTATTGGTGCACATAAACTATCTGAAGGTTTCATCCGTACTGGACATGCTTAAATCCAAAACTGGAAGGTTTGAGCAGGATTTTCCTTAGAGTTGCTGCTCTCAGCTATCAGAGACTATTGTAATATTAGGTACAGGAAAAGGCGTATGAATTTTTCTTTTATTTCCTGTTTCCTGCTGCCTGGGAAGGAAGGGTCCACAAACACCTAGAATGAACAGTGATGAGAAGTCAAAAGAGGAGGTAGAAAGAACAAGGAGATCAGAATAAGGAGTTAGGTGAAGGGTAGATGAAGCTACATGTTTTACTCAGAAACTGCCAGATGTGACTAGGACTCTAACAATAACATTTCTATGCTTCTCAGTTCTCCTATCCCTGAAAAATAGAAATAATAAAGCCAGAGTGTCTGACACAGGTGCTGTCAGGAGCGTGTCATGATGTCCAGCGTATTCAAGTATTATACTGATAGCAGCATAAAAAAAATCTCAAGGAAATAGACAACGTGTATTCAGGGGTGAATGATGTACAGTAAATACAGGGCTCCATGTTGAGCGATGAGGAAAAGACAAAGTGGCAACTACAGTATGCAAAGAATCTTTCTATCCTAACTACTAAATAAGTAGGCATGCTATGGAAAAATATTTGTGATCATGTAATGAAAAATAAATAAATATCCATAGAAATTGTAGATACTTATGAAGCACTAGTCTATAAACTATCCTCAAATCATAACAAAAGAATGAAATGGTTAGATAGGAACTTGTTCTAAAAAGCTTCCGTTTAACTATCAAATGTGTGTGTAACTTATCTTTTTGCTTACTGTCTTGTGCATGGGGAACAGGCAAAGAAAGGATTTTGTTTTTCCCAATAGAAATTAAAAGTGCATGAGTAACAACGATATGTGCCATTATATACGGTTTTACAGCCCTTCTCCATCTGAAGAAAGATGTTTTGCACCTTTTAATCCATAGCTGTATTTAGATTACAATGGACTATCTGGAGCACTTTTACAGTTAAATGGTGCTTTATCACTTCAGTGTGTATATTAGAAAACACTGTACCATTTTAATTGCAAAAGTGTGTATCTGTCTTCAACAAAAGAGAACCTACTGTACTTTATATGTCCTCTGTTGACTGATTTTCATTTAATTTGTAGCACATTTTATTTACTCTAGCTTGTATGCTTAGATGTGTCCTCATTTGACTTTTGGCTCAAGCAAATAACTCCAGAAATGAAGGATATGCCTACTGAGATCACTTCCTGCTGAAGTCTGGTTTCTTGGCTGGGAAACTGGCTTCTCTTGTTCCTGCTGGAAAGCATTTACAATGGGGATGTTGTAGTATAGTGGCAAAGTTATTCCAGGACATGTACACAAGTATAAATAGACATTCGAATAAAGTTATACTAAAGAATCAGGGAAAGCAATAAAACCAATATCTACTCATAATTATTTTCAATCTAAATTTTGAATCAGCTTGTTATAATTCCTGCGGGGTCACGCACGTTGCTACACCAGCCAGGAAACGGCCATCATCTCTTTCTGTCTATGAAACTTTTATTTTTTAATGAATACCCTATCATAGGTGTTCATAATATAGTCATTTCTATAACTTGAAAAGTTATATATCAAATCACAGAGTACAGGGAAGAGAGCCACTGCACTACAAATATTCTTATGACACCTAACCTTTATGTCAAAATTGCTCTGTGTGCTCTTTACATACGTGATATCATTTTGTCATGTGTTTACTCTTGTGCTTCTGGCTTCTGTACTAGTGCTGAGTGCGGAGTGCAACTCAGGAAAAGTGGCGTCTATGAAGCATGCATGTACTGTGGCACAGGGCCCAATGCTGGAGAGGCAGGGATGCAGCGTGGAGAGGATTTAGCTGGGCTGAGTACTGCTAGCAGGTTAGATAGTTGGCCTGTTTCTTCCTCACCTCAGTGCCAATGTGAACCACTCTACACCACCTTTAATAAACATAATGCAAAAGGGATTTTCAAGTCAAACCTACTGTTGCTCACTGCTTGCTATCTTAACGTATTTCTACTACTCAGGAACAAATTTTTATTACTTTTCCGATCTGCAATGAAAAAGAGAAGTTTCTCTTTTTGTAAAACATGCACACAAAGGGGGCAACAAAATTTATGAATGTGTCAGTTAACTCAGAAATGAAAGAAGTAAATTGTTGATACAAAAGGTCACTGAACACGCTGCCAAGGTTTGAGTTTACTAGTATTTTAATAGGGGAAACAAAGAGTAAAGAAGACAACTCCGAGCACTAGGAAATTTGTCTCTATGCAAATGAAAGGGACTGAGAAAAAATAAGAGGAATCACGTCAAGCCATAACTCAAGCATCTAAATACAGTCAACTGTCACACAATCGTGGCACAAAATTGTGTGCAGGAGTTCAGAGATGTATGTAAAATAGGAAAAGAATAACAAAGTGAAAAAGGTAGAAACTGTCTTCAGATGAACAATATTGCTTTGTTTCAAAGTTTGAGCTGTGTGCTGTATAAATTCATAAGAGACTAAGGATGAGAAACTGGAAAGGAATGAATACTGGGTTTAGGTTAGAGTCATTTAAACCTGTCAACAGAGAAAATTGTTTGATTTTTAATCAGAGAAATAATTTCTCTGATATTATCTTTTGAGGGTATCAAATATATCCCTCCACATCTGCTCAATCTGGAACAAAAGTGAATGGTGAAAAGGTGTGTGTTTTTTTTTTTCTTTGTTGTTGTTGTTCTCGACTGTCTTGTTTCTGCTACACTTCTGGTAGCTTCTGACTTGCAAATGATCAGGAGGTCACACCACCTTTAGGCTAAATGGTCTGTGTAGTTCCATGCATCTGACAAAAGCTGCTTCACCCAGGGAAGTACTGCCCAAGCCAATGTCATTAGCTGCAGTTGTCAAAAGGGGAATAGAAGGATATTACCCTGAAGCTTCCTGGGTCTTTGGTCCCTGACTCATCTTGTCACAGTGCATGATGCATGCTTGGTTTGTTGTCATGCCACTTGCAATCATTTAGGAGGTAGTTATCTGCACACAGTAAATAGAGATTAAAAGCATCTCTGTGTATATTTAATATGTGCATGTGACAGCAATATATAAAAATACCTTGTTTTTCTCCAGATGGGGTTTCAAAAATAGCTCAGTGATATAGAGGTAGAAGTATTACTGATTTTCATTGGTCCTTATGTACTTAAATCCCTTCTCCTGGTTTGAATATCTCCTTCATAATGTGTTTAGCATAGTTCTAGTGAGAAAGAGACCTGAGCAGAATAATTAATTCAGGCCTCTCCCCTCAGCAGTCTCCAGTCCTAAGAAAACATATTCCAACCTTTGAAATTGCAACGGTCTGAAAAACTTCATGTGCTCACATAATGTGCAAAGCAGATGCCTAAAATTTTAGAACAGACACCTGTTTGTGACTGTTATACTGCTTCATGCAAAACAGTGTTCATTCTAGCCCCTTCTTCCATTATGTTGGGACTATCGAATAATATCTTGCTGGTGTGATTTTTTCACAAAATAGACCTCAGTAAAATTCTTCTGGTTTTGAGGTGAACAATATGATCAAAGGTATACTCAGCTATCTGGGGATAAAAAACAGAAAGAAATTACTCTGCCATCAAAACTCAAACAGCTAAGTGGTATTTTTAATGTCAGAAGCCAATGTCCTGCCCATCAGCCATGTTACCTGAGAATCCATATGACTTCATTTGTAAATAATTTAACATGAATATTATTTTCTATGTAATTCATTAGCCCTTGCTTTCACTGTTATGTAAGTTTAATTAGAGAGATGCTGTTACTTCTAAGAGGTTCGCTTTTAAAATAGAATCTTATGCAACGTGTAGCCCGTTTTGGCCTTTGATATGAAGACTTGTAGTTAAATTTAATGGCCCCTGTGTTCTGTAGTTGACATTCTGTTGGCATATTTACTTACTACTTGGAAAAATGGCAGTAATTCAGCATGAACTTTTCTTAACCCTTTCATACAGAATTGTTAGTGTTAGAGGCTTTCTTATTACCACATTTATTGTATGTATCCTGCTGTTTGTTCTGACAGCTTTCATGCATATTTGCCTCTTATGAGGCTCTAGTAATTGTCAAAAGTTGTGAAAATCTAATGTATACAAAGCAGAACAATTTTCAAGTAAAGAGAAATTTTCATTAGTTTTTTTTAACTGAACATTCTGCCTCTTTGAAAAAAACACTTTACAGCAAAAACATGAAGAAAATGTTGCTTCTTCAGTGAAAATAAAACAAAATTCACTAAATATATTCATAAAATTAATAAAACTTTATTTTTTGAATTGATGTGTTTACAATGCAGTGACATACAATTTATACAATACAAGAACATGTAAATAAATGTGTAATTTCTGCTCATGTTACTGTTGATATCACCGTTGTCATCTTTCACCCTCAGACAGACTCAAAGTCCCTTCTGGCTTCTCTCTCTGAGTTAGCTGCAATCTTGGGCAGCCTGCAGTTTGCCCACGTCTCATACGTACCAAGCAGATGAGATGATTGCCAAATTCCGTGTTTACTAGGCTGACTGATTGTGTTTAGGCTCACTGCCTCCCCACGCCTGTTGTGGATTACTGGCCTCTCGTTCAGAGGCATAGTTTTATGTGGGTGTGCCTCCATCAAGCATCAGTCAACACAAGGCACTGCGGCCTCTGCTCTCTGACACAGAAAGTCCCCCCAGCTGGTGCTCATGCTGGGTCTCTGGCTCTCTGAATCCCCTTTGTACATGTATACATACTGCACAGCACAACAGACTGCTGGTGCTATGGATATTACTAAAATGCTAACAATAAATGGTGATAATTGAGATAACGCACCACTATTTACTTCCATTTCAATACTGAAAAAAAAGGGGGACAGGCCTCCTCAGTCCATCTTAAAGTATACTGAGTTTACCTTTTCTTTCCATGCAACAGAGGAGTCTATATATGGAGTGAAGTCCCAGTATCAATAAAGGCACTATGCAGCTCTGCAGGGAGAACTTGCCCTTTAGGTAGGTATTCAACATTGAAAAACACTTGTTCACAAGAGCAAAAAGACCCAGTGGAAAGGCATCTTTTCAACTGGCGCATTTTCAACTACTTCTGATGAATTAAACTGACCTTTAGAAATACACATCTGGGCTGGCACTAAAGCTAATGTTTCTATTTTTTTAGAGTGTGTGCATATATGAAGAAAACAGTGAGTGGGGTTTGTGGTGTTACTGAGCTATTGTTTGTGTCCCAACAGGTGCCTATAGCAGGTACACTCTGCATGCATGCTGGTGAATGATGGCAGCTTCTCTGTTACGTTCTCTTCCCAGATCCAGAACATGGTGTGGAGTTGTACAATCAAAATAACAGAGGTGTTTTAGGCATGGAACGCTGTGATCTTTCTTAAGACAACTTCATCATTTTAATGATCTAAAAGCCTATGCTCAGTTATAACAATACCTGTAGATAGACCACTAAGAAAAGGAAAATGAATCTGTTTTTTTTTTTCCAAGATAAATATTCTAGATGATTTTTAGTTTAAAGACAGTACAAATGGGAAAATTCTAACAGGAATACAGAACTTATGCAAAACAAAACTTTATATGCATATACGGACTTTTGTCTCAGATTCGGTTTCCTTACATAAGTGCCTTAAGCACTTATTATTGAAGTTGCACAACACCCATGTGAGGCATCATTAAGGCTTAATTACAAATAAATCAACTGAGGAACATAGATCTTAAGTGGCAGATTTTTAGCACTCAGAATCAGGATCATCTTTCCAGAGGTAATAAGTTCAAATTCATATACTAGAGTAATTCATTTTTTCATGAAAGTTTAGCATATGGACTGGTTAATGTGTTGAAAAATTTCATCTAGAAAATCTTTGGAAAGTTTGAGAAATACTAGTCTGGAGCACCTACAAGCCTGGGCCAAAGCTCTTTTGAAAATATGACGCTGTGTAACTTGTCAAAGAAGATAAATCTGACTGTGTTTCCAAAACTTTGTAACAAGAGCAATAGAAACCTGTGGATTACAAAGGCCAGATTCACTGCTGAATGAGAAGTCTAAATTGCAACTGATATTTTCTTTGACTCTCTCTATAGCCAGTATGTAGAGAGAGAAGCATGTCAGAGAGTTATTAGCTTCTCAGTGGGAAAAATCAGTCTGTAGGTATTTCTCTAACTAAATTTCAGGGTGTTAAATCTGGGTTGAAGTTCTCTTTCTTTCTCTTTCTTACTGCAGTGGTATTTTGTCCCACAGACGGATATGTAAAGCATTTGTACCATCAAATATGTGATGCAAAGAAATGATTCTACGTCTAAAGTACTGTAGGTTTATTGATAAAAGGATCAGAGAGACTATTACCAAAAAGTACTGATGAAGAAAGAGCACAAAGCTCTTAACCTTTTTTTTTTGGCTCAGTATCCCATAAACACATATGCGTTATGAACACTCAAGATTAGAATAAATATTCAGACAAGACCACCAAGCTGTCAGCCAAACTTAAATTAAATATACAGCCATGAAACTTTAAAAATTCCTTTGGTCTTTTTGAACTGTAGTAGAGTTCCTTACAAGATCATTATATGCAGTATAGCTAAGATTTGTACCTTATTTTTTCCTATGTTATAAAAGAATGATTGACTTTGTTGGAACTAACAGTAGCTGGCAGATATGCAAAAATTTTGTTAATTAAGAGATGTTTGAAGGTTGCTCATGGTTACCTGATATCTCAGTTATGTGAAAGACTTGGGAGAAAGAAACTCAAGAGGTGTAAAAAAAATCTTCAATCAATGCAGTTATGTTGAACGTTTAGCAGGGAGGAACAAAAAAGATTAGCATGAGAAACAATATAAGTATTGCATGTTTGAAATGGAGCAACAGATGCTTTTAGGATAAATACAGGTATAAATCTTTTGCAATGGTTACTAAGCCATGTAACAACCACAAAGAAAAAGAATCTCTGCGCAACCAAAAGCATGGTGAAATTTCCAATTAATTCTTTAGAAAAGCCAGGAAAAGAGTGCTGCTCTAATGACTGCCTGTCCCTTTTTTTGATGTTTAATTGTGGTTGAAGGATTTCAAAAAAAGACTAGGTCTGGGTTATTTCATTTACTGAAGGAGACCCCTCTGGATTTTGTGATCTGGAACAGAAGCTGGAAAAAGCAATATATTCCAGATTCTGCACAAGTATTAAACAGATAATGCTCCATCTGAAGGAAGAATTAGCAAGCTACTGAAGCATAGTATTTTCTGACAAATTGCCCACCTTTTATGCTGTTAATTGAGCAGGAATTTTCAATGTGGGTGGTGGAGGGAAAGCGTTTAATATACTGTTAAAATGTAGAATAACACTGATGAAATCTTTATTTTTATTATTTTAGGGCTTATATATTGTTGAATTAAAATGGTCAATACTGGTTTTTGAACAAACCCACACTTACAAGAATCCTGAAATTGTTAGGCGGAGATTAGACTGAACAGACATTTCCCCAAATCAATATCTCTGCTTATAAGGACATGCTCCATGATAAAAGGGAATTACAAAGAAAAGAGAAGACCTATTTTATTTCCTATAGAAACCTGAGCTCTTTATATATGTTCATGAAGCTGCTAATACCTCCCACCTGATTAGGATACAACCTAACTCTATCCTTTTGGTCACCAGGTGACTGTTATTATTATTGAGAATAACAACTATGTTTCAGATAATGCAATGCAGTCCAAATCACCCTATCCAAGACCACAGGAGCACTACTTAAGTGTAAATTCCACTTTAAAATACTAGATTTTGTCAGAATGACTAAGCCAGGGTAACACAATTTATATTTAAAAGAACCATTCACTCAGAATCCACAAATTCACTACAAAACATTTGAGTTGCAGTGCAGCTGTTCTAAGAGAGAAAAACAAAATCATTCTCAGGTCATTAATGGAACTTATTTTGAAATTAGCAATACACTGAGTTCATATCTCTCTAAAGCAATCACTAGGGTCATAAAATAGAAAAAAAATATAGGCTCTGGATACATGCACAATGCAAAAAAATGTGTATTGGCTGCCTTGGAACAGTGAGGTAGCAATTACTGTGAACAGACATTTACCTCAATCACTATCTACCCTATCCTTAAAGGGGATATGCTCAATGACAGAAGGGAACATCAAAGAAAAGAGAGGATCTGTGATCAGATAGACAGTACATCAGAGCACTTGCTGAACTAGTCAATCTACCTTCACAAAATCTAATATATGAAATATACTTTATGTCAGCTCTAAGAGTATTCAGGTTGCCTCAGAACAGGAGTTTCTGACATTTACTTTGGTCAGGAGGTATACAAACCAGACACATACAAAAATCTTGGCTAGCTTGGTTTATGCTCCTAGGAAATTCTGAGAGCTCCTGATGGGAGCCTGCATGAACATCACCCATGCCAGAGAATTTTCTCCAGGACCCTTTTACAGTGTCTCTCAGTGACAAAGGTAGCACAAAATGGCTAGCAGGTGATAAAATCTTTCCTGTAATCCTTTCTCCCATTGTATTTCTTGGTCACCTTTGGGGAGCACAGCCCAAGGCTCTTCCCAACTATTTGCAATCTAGAAATTGTTTGCTTTGTGAAGTTTTGGCACATATCCTTTTCCCCATTTGCCTTCAGCCCTTACTCATGTTCGTACTTTACAATTTTGGCCTCAAGTGAGCTGCACAGAGTAAGATATTATCTCTCTTGGTGCTGCTGATCACTTACATGAGGGATAATTTTGGTATGGCCCAAGATATATTCATATGTTACTGTTATCAGTTGTCTGCCTAAAATCTACAAAGCACTCTATCCAAGACATATAAAAATGCATAATATGAAAAAGATTGCATAAAAAGTGATGTTATTTCAGAATTTAAAGTTTCAGATTTGTAGTAATACATCCCAGAAAGGCAGGGAAATAAAATGGGCCAAAATCATTCCAAGTGTAACCCCAACTAAACCAGTATTATTCTGCCAGGGATCAAACTAATACTATAAATATTAATTCATCATAGAATCATGTATTAAAATATTCCATCCAGCATTTTCATATTTTTTCAACTGATAACTAGTTGATATTTGTAAAAAGCTTTGAAGAGGAAAAGCACTATGAAGAGGAAAAGCACCCCTCAATAGTCATCATTATTATTATGTACAGTGTTGTTGACTTGATTTAAAGAGATCCATATGACGATATTTTAAAATAAATTACTAGTGGAATGACAACTGTACACTGTATGAAAGTAAGCTTAAAATACTAGGTCAACAGAGTCTCCTACATTCTTCTTGAAAATACATACTATGTTTTAGTTCTTACATATGCCTTTTTACTGTGAATTAAAACATCTGTCCAGGATTTCTAAGAATTTGGAGAACAAATGGAAATAAGATGTAGCATTACAATCTTTCGATCATACCTTTATTAACTACAGATTAGACTACCATGCAAGATTCAGGTGCATTGAATTTTGTAGGAGAGAGCTCTAATCAATTTACCTGTGAAATGTGCGAGGCATGTCTACGCCACTCTGGGCATCATGGTGCCAAGAATGCCCCAGCTCCGGAGGGACTGAGCCCTCCAAACCACACAGCTCAGCACTGTGAGCTGGGCTCCTGAAAACAATAAGGCTGTGTTAGCCTAGTGCTATACCCTAGCTAATAGCTTCTCCATGGCTGACATATCCATGCCATTTCCATTTTGAGTGTGAGCCGTGTAACAGCGAAGTCAGAGGTCTTTGCAAAAGGCTCCATTATTTAGTATAGATTTGTCATAAGTGTTTAAGGTGAGTAGGCATCTGAGGGATTTTGCAGGAGGAGGCTCAATATAACAGCAGGAGATGGTTTTAAAAGACAGATTCAGATCTGGAGTTGGTCTTTCTCATAGGAGGATGATGTTCTTATTGGGGATGTATTCAGGCTCTTCTTTGTTCCTGCCAATCTATCTGTGGCATTTTTCTCTAGATCACTAGGCTTTTTCCTTGATCATCCTTCCACCTACATAATAGTTTAAATTATTACCTTTATATTTATAAAAGACAAGTTTCAAATTGGAACTGCACTAAGCTATTTGCAAGGACTGTCTGTTAAAAGCATCATCTGAAAATAGTGATTAACTAAATGTAAAATAAACATCCACCAAGCAAAATCTGAAATTCAGAAAATCATGTTTAAGCTGCTTACTAATATTCAGAGAGAAAAAAAAAAGGAATAAGCAAGAACTAATTTTAGGTAACTAAGGGGAATAATTATCTATTAAAAAAAAAAAAAAAAAACCACTTCTCCACAGCTTTCTTCCAATTTATAGTTAAAACACAGGATGATAATTATTAGGATACACCTTCTTCTCATATTCATGGATTTTTCCTTAATCCTTTTGCTTCAATGATTTTTTAAATATATTCTCTGGCATATAATTTAGTATCTAATTCCTGTAACAAGCAAAAATGCAGACAATCTAGACTCTTGTTTTGAAACTCACAATTTTATAAAGAAATTCTCTATTTTTGTAATTCAGAGATAACAGCACTTGATCTTTTCAAGTATTTTCAGGAGTTAGCTTTGTCTTAAGTTATATCATGCAAATAGAGTCAAACTTTGCTTTCAGTAACAAAATTTTAAGAGGTTAAAAAAAATCCCAACAAGGATTTGTCATATAGGGCAATTTCTTTTATTCAAGTAAAGGGAAATCAAAGTTACAAAGAATATTGGGCTCATTGAAGTAAGGTAAGCATCTACTTTTCTGCTCCTGCCAGATATCATAAACATCTTTATTTAGCACATCTGCTTACTTATTTAAACACTTGACAGTTCCTCAGAATAAGGCTAAGCTCTTAGGAAGGAAAGCTTTACTGATGTCACAGTAGTAGTAATATCAATCTGTTACTAATCGCATAACTTTCCAAACTTCGTTAGAAGATCAAACAACATGTTTATAAGGGAATCTCATGTCAAGTAGACTTGATTCAAAGAATGAAGTCTATAAATGGATCTGAAAAGAACATTCAGTGCTTAATTATTTCATCCCCAATTAGGTAACAACTTTGCTGTGAGATAAAGGAGATTCCGCAATATTAATTCAGCTAAAATATATGCTCTTTGCTCCAGACAGGGGTGACTGATGATTAAATGCAATACCCACTATAATCATATTTTTGAATTGAGAAATCGAAATTGCAAAATGATACTTAACAAAGCCTAATAGTCATTAACTATTTAATACTCGCAGTGCTCTTGCAAGGGAAAGTAATCATATTTTCCATTTACATGGAGTTATTCGTGCAGAATTCAAAAAAGGAAATAACTGCATGCCAAGGCTCACATAAGATGACCCTCATTCTTGGAAAGATGGCTGTGCAAGGCGTGCCCTGTCTGCAGGTCCTGAGGTCCACAGAGAAAATGGAAGAGTGAGAGGTAAGGGCCCCAGGAAGAGCTGGAAGGTGGGGGGGACAGGCACGGAGGGGAGGGCACGGAGTTTATGGCACATGCACTGTGCTCCAGGATTCTCCTTTTGCCATGACAGAAGCAGAAAGTGAGAGCAAGGGAAACCAGGCTCAACTGCACAACTCTCAGCAGAGTCATATGACTCTTCAGAGTCATAGCTCACCTTTTATACACCTTGATGGGATGGTCTTGACTTTTTTTCTTGATATCATAGACAATTGATTGCATCCTTCCTGCTTGGGATCGCAGTCTAAGCCTTCTAACCAAAGTCTCTAGCCAGCTTTGAGGCACAGCGCTTGCCTTTGTGGCTTACTTGCAGTGCGTGAGAAATGTGGGGGCTGCATCTGTGTGGGAGAAGTGAGAAAGCCTAGAAAGAAAAGCCTTTAGAACATTTTAGACTTTTAATCCTTTCCAAAGGTGTTTCTCTAGGGTGTTGTGATCCAGCTCTCAGTGATTTACAAGGCTCTGTGTATATGGTTTTATTATCTTCATTCTGTGGTTGAGTATATTGAGGTACAGAAATGTTGACTGACTGGCCCAAGGCAAAACTTGGAGTTAACATCAAGACAAAAAATGTATTCCTAGCTTCCAGAGTAATGTGTCGATTGCGCTCACCACATGTGCAAATTGGGAAAATAAGAGGTGCGGAAGATAATATTTTGTGATCTCTGAGTTCTCCTACCCTACACTGGACTCCTCATCTTCCTTTTTATTAGCATATTAATGCATGCACTTTATAATATAAAAAGAATACTTGAAGTGTGGATTTATATACAAAATTTAGAAGTGATCTGATGAAAAAATCAGACTAATAACAGAAACATCTGTAATATTTTTACCAATATTATATTGTGGTATAAATATCATAAATATTAGTATTGTGCTAAATATTCTTATTTTGTTATTCTACCTCTTGCTTATTTCGTTTCTACTCTTCATTTCTTTATCTAGTTTTTATGTGATTGTAAATAACTTCCCAAATTCCTAATTGGCCACGTATATTTTTAAACATCTTGTCAAATAATATCCTCCCCTTACTCCCTTAAATTGCAACTGCTCCACACTGTATAGGAGTGATATACTATCCTTGAGCAATACTTGGAAAAAAATTGTTTGATCTCATGACTCTACCAGGATGGATTCCCTTTCTCAGAAGGCAGAAATTTCTATCTACCCAGTGGGATCTTATATTCACCTGTAGCCTAGGAACATCCAAGCAATACCAGAGCCATGAAATTCTGCACTTCAAAAAATTAAAATTCAGATAATTTTATAGATTGTTCATGATACTGAATGGCACTTTTAGAAATAGATCTCGTGATATCTGAGGAAACTTTTTAAAGAGGAAAAGATACAGCAAGCAGTCGCAATAAAAACGTTAATGCTTTAAAGTATTCTTAAAGTATCTTTTTGTAAGAAAGTTGGCATTGCCACCGTATAGTGGTCTAGGATAATCTTTTATTGGCAGTGGTTTGGGATTCCAGGTGGAAGGTAATTAAGCCTGCCCAAAATGACTTACATACATATGTACATACACACACACGCACACACACGCACACACACACGTGCACACACACACACACACACACACACACACACACACACACACACACACATCACATGCATGTGTGTCTCTCTATAAGAAAATAATCCTACCTATTCAACTGAAACAAGTCCTTTCTTAGGTGCTTCTCACAATTTGTCTTAAAGTACTGTGAAAAAAACTGATTTTCATATGGGAAATGCATATATAATAAATTAAACTCACTTTTATCCTTTGATGCTGTTATGCATATTGTGGATTTCTCCTTCTTATGGTGTAATGGTTATTTTAAAAGTAATTCTCTGTTACTTAAAGATACACTTTTCTCATACATGAAACGGTTAAGATTTAGCAAAAGCTCTTATATAAGGACATTTTATCTCATCTATTCTTGATTGTAGTGAATACAGTGAAACAAACAAACAAACAAAAACATAAGAAAGGATTATGTTTTATTGAGCTACCTAAACCAGAATTAGACGAATGTTGAACTTGAAACCTTCAGCTGTATAGGATCAGAGATCTGTGTGTGTACTTGGATCAAGTATGATGAAAACACTGTTTCAGAAACTAGCTACCACCCTATCCCCCACCAAACAATGATGTTGTTGATGGCAAGTAAAAATGGCAAACAAATGAATAAACAGTTGTATTAAAAACCTGGAAAGCTTTGAGTTTTGCTTGCCTGCTTAAATGCTGCAAAACAAAGACAGTCTGTCGACCATAATTTGAAAAAATATTGTGGTTGGTTTGCGTGTGGGTTAACAGCATGAATGGCACCTTAAGTCATTACAAAGATTACAAAAGTGAAATTGAATAGTACATTAAAGCTCAGGAATGTTAGTTCTGGTCACAGTGTAATATTCTGTAATATCATCAACATTGACTCTTTCATATGAAGCAATGGAAAGAAGCAGTGACACACCCTGATTTCATTTTATTAGTCTCCAACCATATGCATTTGTTTGTCAGAAAATTTCAAATGATGCTCTTTCTCTGCTTTAAGTTTCTCCACTTTAGTTTACAAAAATAATGTTTTAGTTTCTGTAGTTCCTTCTATATTCTTTCTGCTTGAAAAATGATCTGCTTGTCCATTTGTCTGGTGGTGTTAGCTACAGTAACCTTCCAGGATGCTTTGAGACTGTGCTTATGTGTTTGACATATGTTGGAAAAGGCACTATATGGCCCATATCTCACCTACAGAGCAAACTATAAGAATAGTGGTTGTAGTGTCTGTTTTTCACTGAAAAATGTGTGTCGTGCTTAAAAAAAAGTAAGCTAGCATTCTTTTAAGGTAGTAAAGCTACCCCTTTCATGTAATAGAAAACATCTGTCTTTTGTTTGAAGAGATACCAGACCTTTTTGTTCATTTGTTTGTTTTTAAGAAATGGTAAAATCAACTTTAAGGCAGAAAATTTCCAGCTGACATGAACAACAGCAGAAATTCATGCAATTATGACTAGACTGAGGCTTTGCCACAAACTGTCTATAAGAGAAAAGGTATTGTTAGCTTATCATTCCAGAAATAGTATAAGGACTTTTCTCCCTACCTTCCCACTCGCTCTAGGAGTAGAGAAATAATTTTCCTTTGCCTTTTACCAGTGATAAGTAACTTTCCCTTCAGAACTGCACTTGACATAACACACTGCTTGCTTCAGGTTATGACTAAGTCTGGAGGCCAGGCTGCCTGTATAACAACCAAAATATGATTTTCACTCTTCACTCTGGTAATACCTTTTTATCAGTTCATTCAAAATGCTTGATTGACTGAGCATGCATGCATCATAACTCGAGTCATCTCCCTCTCTCTGCCCTGCCCTCCAAACCAGGCTTGCTGTCCCCGAGGACGGCAGCCACAGGGCAGAGCTCCATGCGTGGGCCCCCGGCGACTGCCCCCACACCGCAAGGGGCCCCTGGGCACAGTGCTGGGCAGGTCAGCTTATGTGCAGTCACATCCTGAAAGGCAACCTGTAGGTTGGTGACAGAGGAAGCTGGCAGATCAGAGGGTAAGCTGTTTCCACAATATTTTCCAGGTCTAATCTTTAAAGTAGAATAAACTTAGTTATTTTGCCTTTCCCTGAGCCACAAATCACTTTAAGGTCGCATGGTAGTTTCTGCAGAAATATTACTGTATCCCTACTAGGTTCTTATATTCGCCCTCTGTTAATGTCTGCTGCTCAGGTTTAGACCAGGTATGGTCAACTGTTTCTCATGTTATAATGTGAAAATAATTTCAGCTCTAACAGACTGAAAGCAAATGAGACATTACTGAACAGCATTCAAGGAAGAACACTAATGTGGAGCACTAGCCGAGAGTAATGTTGTCTGAGAAGCATGTTTTCCTCTGGTTCTCTCTGGAGTTGGTGGAGAGAGGAAAACTTCTCCAAAGAAATCGTTTGTGTTCTCAGCGCGGCCTGTTGGAGGAGTTTATCTTCCCTAGAGATAGAAGGCGCCTACCGAGTTGGGCATTCATTCACCAAAGTTGGCCTTTTTTGAATAGCCTACTTACTGTGCTAAAGTAAGAGAAGGCAGAAACGCTTCTGTTAGCACACTTACTGTTCTTGTGTATTTCTGAGATGTTACTTTTATAACAAAGGCATACCAGAAGGTCACCCTCACTTCTAAAATTTTCTTAGCCGTGAGAGAGATTATTCAGTTAAGACTTTTGTGTATTATGAAAAGAGATACTTTAAGTTAGCTGCTGTATGCTACTCTGCTGGCATATGCAAACACTGTGTGTACTCATTCAGCTAGCCCAACCATTATAAGCAATTTAGCAAAGCACTTAAACATATCCTATGTATAGCCTCAGGGTATAAAATGATACAATAGCTTTTCCTCTGCTCCTCTGGGGGAACAACAAGGCAGTTGGACCCTGCTCCTCCTATTTTGTCCCCAGACATCTACAAAGCCCTTTTAGGGATCAATCTGTTATGCCAGGGCAGGTGGAGACAATGCAGTTGAAACAGCATGTCCACATGCGCATGTACATACACATATGATAAATGTTTTCAAACATGAGGGTCCCCTTGCCAGGGGCTATCCCAGTGAAGAAGATCCAATTCCAGTGCAGCAAGGCAGACAGGACACATCATATCATCTGATTCAGGAGCACATTGCACACTGGCTGGTACTGGTTGGGAAGGGCCAAATATGCCTTTAATTATTCCTCATCTATGTACTGTATTTTCTGAACATAAAGGAGTTCTCCTGTTCTTCTTTAGGCTTTTCCACGGATACAAGGACTGAGGGGTAAGGTCTAGAACCTATAAGTACATGCCTTCATACCTTATCATTTCTTCTTTTATTTACATGGAAAAAAACACAAGAAAAAGACTGTTTTCTTTAGGCAGCCAGAGTACTTGGGCAGGAGCATTGTTGTGGAATTGTATAAATTGTATTCTTTCTATCCTTACTTTTTTTTTTTTTTAAGTTCAATGTAGACTTTCTCCCACAGTGTAGGCTTTGTGATAAAAGCTCTGGTTCAGGAGGGGAAAAAAATGTCATATTGAGAAAATGTGTAGACAGATCCGTCAGATAACAAATAACTGAGTAGAAAGTGAATTGAGAGTGACAGCAGCAGCTCACTGGAGATAACAAGCAAAAAAGACAGGAAGCCAGTGAGACATGACAAAGAGAGTAAATGAAATTAATCTTCTTCCTGCTGACAACAAATTTTAGGCCAGCCACAGCCACCTAGTTCTGCATTAACCACAATTATATTCTGGATAAGTATATTTCCAGATTAACAGGATCTTGCTGTAGGCTTCAATAGACTGAATTTGTAAAATACAGAAATAAAAAGTGATTTTTTTTAGAGGATTATGGAGATATATTTTCTATAAAGCATTAAGATCTTGTCATATACAGTATTTTTATTATCAGATGTTGTCAGAATCAAAAATGAAAAGCATTCGCTGAAAAGACATGGAGCAGGCACAGAGTGTCAAAGAAAGAATAATAGTATACTGCTTCGAATGGCCAAGATTCCCTCTTTCTTCCTTGAAAGATTTTTGATTTAAGCCTTTTGGCTTAATGGGAGATAAGTGTGCAGAGCTATAACTGCATTGCATTTCCCTGGGGAGGTTTCTGTGAGTGGTCACTTTTGCAGAGTGGTAAGCAAACACAAATTAGAACTAAAGGTCTGTAAGTAAGGCATGATCTTCTATTTCTTTACGTTGTCATGATCACAACTGATAGAGAGAATCAGAGAGTCCGGAAGCATAACATAGGATGGAGGGGTCTGACTCTAAATTAGACATAAACTGATTGAATCTAAACTAAGAATAACTGGAAGCAATCCCACTTGCTCTGACAGGAATAATTGCCTTTATTGGTGCTCTTCCTCTGCTGAGTTTGCCTGATGTTTTCCTATCAGTCACTCATGACAGAAAATTGTTTCTAAAGAAATAATGTAAATAATGCAGTACTTACTACTATTATGTAAACTGTTCATCTTTATAAATGGATATGTTAAATTTCAAAGGAAAATATTTCAAAATAAGATCCTCCAGACATAATATATCAAGCCTGTTTCTTTCTTTATACATGTAGCTAAATGCTGAGCTAGTAATATAAATTGTCTTAACTGCGTTGACCAATACAGCTTAAACTAAATGATGATCTGACCCATTCTATGTGGTCAGCACAGCCATCACTAATTATTTAGTAATCTAATGGAAAAGTAGTCTTGTATGCCCGCTTTGAATTTCTAGATACTTTCCACACTTACTTTCTTTTAGAGCTTGGTTTTCTCTTTTAAATGAGTTGGGCGGAGAGGAACCTCCTGAAGTTCAGCATAGGCAAGTGCAGGGTCCTGCACCTGGGGAGGAATAACCCCATGCACCAGTACAGGCTGGGGGATGACCTGCTGGAAAACAGCTCTGCAGAGAAGGACCTGGGAGTCCTGGTGGACAAGTTAAGCATGAGCCAGCAATGTGCCCTTGCGGCCAAAAGGGCCAATGGTCTCCTGGGGTGCATTAGGAAGAGTGTTGCTAGCAGGTGGAGGGAGGTGATCCTGCCCCTCTCCTCAGCCCTGGTGAGGCCTCACCTGGAGTACTGTATCCAGTTGTGGGCTCCCCAGTACCAGAGAGACATGGAGCTACTGGAGAGAGTCCAGCGGAGGGCTACAAAGATGATTAGAGGGCTGGAGCATCTCTCCTATGAAGAAAGACTGCAAGAGCTGGGCCTGTTCAGCCTGGAGAAGAGAAGGCTCAGCGGGGATCTCATCAATGTGTACAAGTATCTGAAGGGAGGGTGTCAAGAGGATGAGGCCAGACTCTTTTCCGTGGTGCCCAGTGACAGGACAAGAGGCAACGGGCACAAACTGAACCACAGGCAGTTCCATCTGAACACGAGGAAAAACTTCTTCACTGTGAGGGTGACAGAGCACAGGTTGCCCAGAGAGGTAGTGGAGTCTCCTTCGCTGGAGGTACTCAAAACCCGCCTGGACGTGATCCTGGGAAATATGCTCTAGAGGACCCTGCTTGAGCAGGGGGGTTGGACAAGATGATCTGCAGAGGTTCCTTCCAACCTCAACCATTCTGTGATTTTGTGATTCTGTGATTTTCTCTTATTAACTCTTTTATTAGTGCATAGCTATTATCCACTGCTTTCAGTCACACAGGAAAAATGCCCATCTGTTATAACTGTGCTTTTTAAATTATTGTTGCTTTCCTATAAAAGAGTTCGTAAAAATTAGCTATTTAATATGCCAGGGACATAGAAGTCTGAAGTTTCACCAGGCACCTTTAATTTGAGCTTATGCATGAAGATGGACTTATATTTGCATAGGGGAAATAAAGAACCATTTATTGTGGATGGCAATGAATGCCTTTAGGAAAAGGTACAAAAGACAAATATCTGTTAGGATTGCCATAGGTATAGCAGATCAAGCCTTGAGGCAGGCAGAAGGACAAGATGACCATTCTTACCCTGTTTTTATGATTCTGTGAAACATAGAAGTGTTACAGAAGCACAAATTTCATATCATAGGACAATAGTCATCTTCCATCTCTCAGACCACCACATCTGAATTATTTCATTCATTCATAGATGGAACTGTTACCAGAAATACATAGACATACAGAAAGTTAGGAAAACTCTGAGACAAACTAATCTCTGATAAGCACTACTAAGTTTGTCTTAGTAATCATTAATAGAAGTGGAAGACATGGAGCTGCATGAGTGTTTGTGACTGCATAGGAAAGCTTTAGATAGTAAGTGCAGATATAGAAAGAAAAAAAATGGGGAGATAGAAGAAGAACTTTTATACGCAACTAGACGCAAGGCAATAGAAAAATCTCTGGAAGAAGAATGTGAAAACACTATGACATATAAGAATTTTAAAAGTAGATTAAAGTCTGAAAAAGTTTTGTTTAAAAAAATTCTCTTTTTCGAGGTAGAGATAGATACAGGATAACCTAATATTCTAAAGCATCTCTAACTTATCTTATGCTGTGACTATCTCAGCCAGTTGGAAAGCAAAACATAAAACATTCAACAACACAATCCCAAATCTGACTAGGAAACATAAAACATATGTTGGAGACCTCAGGTCAGGTTCAGAGCTGGCACACCTACTCACATCATGTGCACGATTGGCTGACCCCTCATCCAAACTGTAAGGCATATGTTGCAGCCAAAGCTTTGGTAGTGGGTAATGATCACGTGTAATAAATGTTACATAGGTTACGTAATGATTTGAGGAATTCATCTCCCCAGAGAAAGATGTGGAAAAATGGGAAGAAAATGCCAGATGTTTATCTTTTTTCTCTTTGGTAGAGGCATGTAGAACAACTTCATATGAACAGCATATTTTGAAACAAAGCCACATTGAAATATGTTTTGTGAAGTTAAGGCAAACGTTTCAGCTCACTCATAACACTAGACATCTGAAATGTCTCCAAAGGAGTAATGCCATTTTACACCAACTGAAAAGCAGAGTGCTGTATATTTCCTGATTGTTCAATGGATTTTTCAACTTTTTTTTCCTGTACAAAATTCCCCATTTGAGGCTAGAACATCCCTCATATCCTACTTAAACAGTCAAAATAAGGTGTAAATGAGACTGAAGTGGTCCAGACTTTTTATATCATTGTGAATTTAACCTATAGAATATCAAAATATAGTGTACTTTGAAAATATCTATGAAGAGAGGACTGAAATATTTTAAATAAAAAGAAAAGTCTGTAAAATGTGTGAAAAATCCTTCTACAAAATTACAGATCTTATCCACTGTCCAGATCCAATGAGAAATTCCTAGGCCCAGCTGCATTTGAGACTTACTTTTTATGCCAGGTTCTAGCAATGTTGAATGCTGGATGAGAATGTCGTAAATCAATAATTGCACAAAAATCTACTATAATAATGCAATACAAAAATATAAATCTGATTTAATTTATGGGTTCAGACTGCATGCAAAAAACTTCTAACTCATTTCTTTCAGATTCCTTGTGTAACATGAGGGCCAGTTTCAGCTGAAGGTCCTGTTTTGAGAGCAAAATCCCTATTTATACCTTAGAGAGGTAAAGGGCAAATGAGGCGATACTTCTGCTCTCCTGCCTTACAGTCTTATTCCTATGCCTGATCATCCCTGGAAAGCAGATTGCACTTTTTCCTTTTTCACTGGCATTCTATTTCAGGATTTCTGTTTTTTGTTAGCTTTTCTGCCTAATGGTTTAGTCACAAGGACAAGATACGGCAAGCCAAGGCTATCTCATGGTATAAATAGCTCCATCCAAGTCAATATTCAGCGATTTTTCAGTGAAATTTTAAGTTTTTCTTTTAGGTAGGCATGTTTTGTGCAGCAGGAAGCACATTTATGTGGTTTTCACAGAACTGTATTCTTTTCCTATCTACAGAGCAGATATGGAGGTGCCCTAATACAGAGGTATGGGAAAGGAGCTAAAGGAGCATGAGCACCCTTCCTAGGTGAATGGTAGTACAAACATATCATGTCAGGGAGTTGAAGCCCTCTCAAGCTCCTGCAGATCTGATGCACAGGATTGTTAGTGTTGGTCAAATCTTGAAAAGTGATAGTTCATTTCAGTTTAGATGCATGGAGACATTGTCGTATCTTATCTGAAAAATGCACAAGCACTCATCTAAAAAAATTGGGCGAGAAATGTTGGTCTGTATTTCCATGAATCATTTGATTTCATTTTTAGTCCTGACTATAGCCAGGCAGGTCAGGAGGTCAATAAAATAAAAAAAAAAGGAAAAAATAAATAAATAAAGAAAAAAGGTCTCATGATGGGATGTTATCCAAATTTAGTTTTCATCTCTAAAAAAACTTGTATATGGCAGAAGTTCAACATTTGGGCAAAGGGTCAAGTTATTTCCTACTTTTCATCAGTATCCTGAGTTCTTATGTCTATGAAATAATGTGAAAAATAATTCAACCTTATAAGAGTACCTTCTGTTGTGTTACACTCAAATTATAGGATAAATGAAGACTACTGTCCTTATTGTACCTGTTACCCAGGGAAAAATATCTATAAGGAAGAATGTAATGATCTATGTGAACAAAGTCTTCAGGAAGTGTCTCAGACCCATTTGATTGCACTGAATATTGGATTTCTTTTTACATTGCTAAGTTAGTTGAAAGCTACATAAATTCAAAGGTAGTCAGAGATCTTCTTAACTATACAAGAAGGTTTGTGTATTGTTTATTCTAGTAAATTTATATAAGAAATTGAATCCTCACAGTATTCTCTTGGTAGCATAATAGTAATAAAGTACGAGGGAAGACCTACAACTGTCATTGGCTTTCTTCACGTGCAGGGTGTGCATCACTAGCAAATATCTTTGAAAACCTATGAAAGTTCATAGTTATAAAAGGCCTTTCACGTAGAGATTTCAGAACTGCTTATTTCAGACAGGAGTCCATAGGCATCTATTTCAAAAAATATCCCTCTTGGTTGTACTATGTCTTCTGGTCCTGGGGTTTCTTCCAGTACAAATGCAAACGATGCTTTTCAGTCATCAGCACTGAGAAGGTAAACAGTGCTGTGACACTTGCTATTTGAAGGTCCTGCGAGAACTGCTGCAGTAAAAATCTCCCCACCTGTAGGTGTTAGTCTCATCCCGGGCCAGAGCTGAGACAGGCAGTTTTAATGACTGCAGCAACTACATCTTACCTTCTCATAATGCACTGGTTCTAAAAATTACTCCTACTAAATATCAAAACATCACCCTGGTATGTCAGATTGTAGCCCTGTGAGGCAAATAAATAGATTTTCACTCTAGAACTTTGTTACTACTTCCCTCCACTATTGTTTTTGCTGCAGCAGCTTTAGCGCTAGCATGTATCTGAAGGGGAAGCCCTGGTTCCCGAAATTCCTGCCCCTGATGGCCTGTCATGGCCATGAATGGTCTAGGGGCAGCCTCTGCCCCTCTCTTGGTAGAGAGGACTGCTCATGGTGAACCCGAAGTAGCACTGCAGAAATACATTCAACAATGCTAACAAAGGCAGCTACAGATGACTTAAATAAGATGTGAGCAGAGCTCAGATATAAACTTTGTTCAATTCTAAACATCTTCTGTGCCAAATATTCTAGCCTGACCACCCCATAGCTGTCTAGAAGCAAATGGAGCTCATTTTTCTCTTCCTTCTTTCTGATTTTTTTTTTTTAAACAACAGATGGTAAAGCTGTTCTTAGAATCCATTTAGACTAACTTATGTTGTATTGTAAATAATCATGAACTGAACTTTCAGTCAGACCATTCCCCAGCCCTCAAATATTTTTATGTAACATATGATAAAGTGGTTCTCAGAAAAAGTTCGTCTGTTTCTGTTGTTATATTGTCTAATTGTTGGGATTATTTGTGTCAGGTGGATGAACAGCCTGCCAAACTCAGCGAAGCCAAAGAGCACAAAGCCTTGTGAGCTTTCAATATTACTGCTTTAATGCAGAATAAATATCTGAGCTAGAAAGTACAGATTGCAATATTGCCTTAAGGGTCTAGTGCAACAACAGCAGTGTATTATAGTTCTCAAGTTCTGACATAATCTGCTTTGGTGATTTATTACTTTGAAGTGTGGTGACATAACATGACAACTATGTATATAAAATAATAATATGTTGATCTTTTACAGTTTCTGTTTATGTGAGCCTTTGGAACAGGGCTAGCACATCATGTTCTTTCTCCACTTTTACTCAGTATTGTACAAAATTGCAAGAAACTAGCTCATCAGGAAAATAGGAACTAATTGTCATTCATTCATTCGTTAAAGTGTCTGCATGATGAAAATTATCCTATATATTTAGGGTTTTTTTTTTCAGTGCTACAGTGTCACCAACTGCAAAATTACTTTTCCAAACAGCAAAGGTATTTTCCAAAAATAATGGGATTTCACAGTAGAGAATGAACTCCACAGTATGAAGTTCTGATATTTCTAAAGGATTTTCTATTTATAGTCTCTTGGAGACATTGATATGTTTTATTCTCTCAGTCCTTTCTTTGTTCTCCCTGCAGCAGGTGCAGGTACATCTACCTGCAATGCAAAAAAATGTGAAAAAATTTCATTTGCCAGTCACCCATTTTATTTATTTCATTCATTTTTATATGAATGATTAGCGTTCCCGAGCTCACCTTTCCTTGATGAATTCTACCCCGGCCGTTAGTTGTAAAGCTTACAGATGCATTGTAACTTGTAGAAGACACATAGACTAAGTTTAAATTGTGGGGTATGTGTTGTCCGTGAGCAATCCAGGGCCCTGGTTCCCCCATTATCCAGAGTAGAGACAAAACATGTCCTAGTTTCCATCTAGCTCATATACCCAATTTTTTCCCCTAGAGACCAACACATTGATGAGAGTAGGAGGAAAGATAGATGCCCAAAGTCTTATCTCAACGTAGAGTCAGGAGAAGGTTAACTTTGATGTGGGATATGGGATGTGCTCCCAATTCCCACAGTTTAAATCTAGCCAGCTTAATGTACTGCTGTATAATAGCAGACTGCATTCAATAACCTGCATGACTCTTTCGAGATCTGTGTTCCGTTTCATGTCACTCTTTCATCAGTTCATTTTATGACACTGTAAAATGTACACAGTTTAATATAAAAAAGTAAAAAATATGCAAAAGATTCATATATAATATGTTTTACTTGCACCTCACAGCAAAAAAAAAAAAAGGGGGGGGGGATTTTGTGGCTTCAATGTCTGTATTCCTATTGATTACTATAATAGACTGAACAAGATAAAAATAAAGCTAATTAAATTCGCCATGTTGTATCAAAGCCAAAATGGCTTCCATTTTTTACCTTAATTAAAAATGCAGATCTCTACCTCATTTAATGATCACCATCCATATTCAACAAGCACTCAGATTGTGAATTGTGAAGAACACAGTAACAGTAAAAAAATTTTGAAAGAAAGCTGAAGATGCATAGAAGAGAAATGCTGCTTTTTAAGTGTTATAAAGAGATAAGATGTCATAGTCCTGGCCACCACAATGCTGAGCTCTAGACTCCTGGCCCATACAGTGAAACCCTGCATTCCCAGCCTGCCAGGTGGGCTCCATTGGCACTGCATGGAGAGACAGAGGTGTCTGAGAAAGGAATTCAGGCTTATAATTAACTAATTTAAGTGCTGAGAACAAGAATGGGAAGCATCTCTCTTGTGATTTACAATCTTCAGCTGAGGATAAGGGAGTTACTCTATGTGTTCAAGATAGGTAGGCTGAAACCTCAGGCAGATAAAAGTCTTTCAAAATTAGATCAGAAAGCAGCCTTTTCTCATGAAGTTGTATCACTGCGTATCAAAAACTGGAAGATTCTTTGGACAAGATAGTGAGACGAAGCCTAGGCATGGTTGTGTAGCATAGAGACTGCAGCTGTTACGGGAGACATAACTATTCATGTATATTATTCAAAATGCATAAAGGATCTTAGAGCAGAGACAAGAAAGACCCCAAGACTTCACATGCAAAGTAAGGATACTTCTATCTGTTGGTCTGGAGAGCAATGTTCTCACTTTTTTCAAGTCTATTCTACACAGTAGAACACCTTCAACAGGAGACATTAAAATAGTTTCACCCCGTAATATTCTGTAGGGGAATGGTACAGCTGTAATAGTACGAGTTTGAAAGCATTTGGTGTAAGAAAGAAAGAAAGATGGTGTTCCATGGTCTTGGAAAGTTGCCTTCTTCTGCTTTACTTTAAAATCACAGTATTAAAACCTTATTTTTAGCATTATGAATATGGAACATAAGCATTTATTTCAGTATTTCAGATAGATAGGGGATAGTTCACACACTGATATGCATGATCTAGTTTAACAGCACATATATACAAAACTGAAGAAATGGAAGATATTTATGTGTGTAAATATCTAAAAACTTGAAGGTATCCTGATATTCAAATAGCCATTGTTAAGTCACTATCTCCATCATATGAAGATCCTTCTCAAGGACTACAATAAAAGAATATGGCATTATGGAACTTGTTTATCTGCCAGAAGGTTTCAATTTTAATTCTAATGTTATTAAGAGAGTTGTATGAATATCCAGCTAACATGAAAATAGATTTCCATTTTGTTGCCTCTTGTGATGGGGATATGGAGGGGAAAGCAAGACATTCATTTTTAAAGCAAGTGGCATAAATTCTCCAATGTTTTTATTATAATGATGTTACTGCCATAATGCCAACTGGCCGGCACAGATTTAATCATACAGTCTTGTGAATACTAGTGTGCCAGATTGGTGGTAATTAGCTATGTGAGCACTGACGGAGGATCCGCTCACGCAGAACCCCACCAACCCAAGGCACCTATGCTCTAACAGAGTTCCTTTCTGCAACTCCTCTTCTTGGGTCAAGGCCTATGCTGTGTGTGATTTTTGATTTTTCTAATATTTGTCCTGTAGATCTGTCATTATTTAGGCATTGGATGCTTGTCTCTTTCTCCTCCGTGCAACATCAGTGTTATGCAAGCAGAAGTCCATTGGCATTAAACGTTTACAACCGTTGAACAGCACCACAGCTTCCACATTCATGTGTCTTTGAAGTCAGCGAGAATTCGACTGCTGAGCTGCTTCCTGTGAAAAGAAACCCATTCCTTAATAGCCCTCAGTGAGAGAGCCTGATTAAAACAGAAGCCATTTTAAAAAATGGTTCTTTGCCTATGTAAAGGCAAACCGTGAAAGTATGCACTTAGAAACATAAAAGTATGCACTTCATAGTGAAAGAGCTACACACACACAGTAGCTACTTTATCTCAGATGTTAAGCAAAACCTTTAACTGTTGTAGATCAGTGTAGCTGCGCTTATTTCAGTGATGTGGTACTGATTTCAGGGGTGGAGGATGACTTCCTTGTAGACAATTTCTGGAGATGGTTACTGCTTTTAGTAAGGAAGGGTGTGAGTTCCTTTACATTGTACAAGAAAATACCCATTTGAGATGGAAGTCGGCATGCTTTCTAAGTGAAATCCTTTAAGATGCATATGCTGAGAACAGTTTTGGTTTCCACTGTGATATTTAGGAACTGGATTTGATGTGTACATTTTGGGCCCAACTTGCAGTCTTTCAAGTGAAAAGTTTTTGTTCGTTTCAGGGAAGATTCAAATCCTTAGCCCAGGTTACGAGGTGTGTCTGATTATACTCACCAGATGACCTGTTGCCTAAGGAGAATATTACTAAGCTGCAGCATGTCTGATGCCTCTACATTTTGTCAAATATACTATGCCTATTTTGTTCTTAATTGTCTTCTCACCAGTTGTATACATTAGAGATTAGAAAGTAAAAAAAGTTCACCTCAGAGACCTGTAACTGCCATAGAGTTTTGGAGTAAATACTATCAGGTGCCGAGCGCACTAATCCCAGTACAGCAAATAATGCAAATATACATGGGAAAAAGCAGGACCGCTCTTACCCAGACTTAAATATTTTTTTCAGCAATTCCAATAGGAACTCAGAGTGCTCAGCACTTTGCAATATGAAGTCCAGTAAGGTCTGGTATACATATACAAGTTTTACCAGCAAAAATGTATTAGTGGAGTGGGATTCTTTTTGTTGTTGTGTTTATAGTGAGGAGGCAGTTATGTGAGGTTACTCGTGTAACAATACCCACTTAAACTGTCTAAACTAAACTAATCTCTCTACAATCAATGGGAAACCATAAATGCCGCTAGAAAGCAAGTCATTCCTGTAATAGATATACAGTTTAGGATGGGATGAATCAACTCCTGCAAGTTCCTCTCTTTCTATATTAACTTTAGGTAGAACCTAGACAGTCTGAATCAAGACACCTAAGTTTTGGTATATTAAAAGAAAAGGAGATCAATTCCACCCCTTGGGTGGAAGAGCCCTTTCAGATTTGTTGAATGTCATTTCTTGATGCCTCAGACAGCTAAATATTATAAATTCTATGATAGTAGATCACGCTCTATTTTAAAAGCTTTAGATGATCTGCATTAAAAAAAAAAAAAAGGTATTGGGGAGGTTCATGAATCTCTGATGGTAAGGTAGGAACTTTGTCCTAATTTGCACCTTTTATTCTTGTACTAACATTATTGTTTAGTTTAGAAAGTTCTTTACACTTATAAAATTTACCTAACTGTATTTCTATATGGTAGTATCACCTCAAATTTTCCCAAACTGAACAGTCCAAGCTCTTTTCGTCTACTGAAACCCTCCAAACTTTCTTCTTTCCTGTGATCACATAGTAGGTCATCTCTCCACCTGTGCTAGTTTGAATATATCTTTCCTGGATGTAGGCTGTGCAGAAGCTATACATAGAGGACTCATCCACTGTAATAAATTTTAAAAAAAGGTTCCAATGAGTATTGTTCTTTATATTTTTTAAAGATATATGTAGTAACATTTGCATAAGGGTATATCTTCTCCTGTTTACTCACAACTGCAAGCTCATGACCATGATGATCAGAAAGATTTAGCTTCTCTATGCGCAGAGCTTTAGTTAACCCTAGGCTGCTATGTGGAGAAGTAAAGAAGTCCAAGGTCTTCTTAGACAGTATTGGTAGGACTGCTGGCACTTACCAGGACATTGCAGGGAGGTAAAAACTGTTATAAACTCGTCAGAAGAGATCTTGAAAATTGCTTGCAAAGGGTGAGTGAGAATATGAAATATGGGCCTAAAAAATATCTTTTATTTCTAAATCATATTTCTTGGGAAATCCCATATTTTCTTCAAAATGATTATGTAGGTTAGATTCAGAGGGAGGAATATGAAAGAGTGCCGGCTGAGGAGAGAGATACAAGTGTGATTATAGACCTTATGGGTAACCAGAGAACATCTAATGCAAAAGCAGACCTGACTTGCAACCTGGAAAAATCATGCAATGGAGCCCAATGAAGAGAAGGGAATGCATGTTAACCCATGTTTTTTAGCCCATGTTTTTTTTTCCCCCAGGGTGATCCAAAACAGTTGCTCCTCCAACTTCATTTCAATATGATACCCACAAATTCAGCTCTAGATATGGTGATATCTTTTGAAAATAGTTTCTGACAGTAAAATAAGAGAATATTAGAATAATTTAGTATCCATCTTTTCTTGGCAGTAAGACTGATTATTTCTACTAACATAAGACACTGGCATAGTAAAAAATCAATTCATTGTAAACATTAATGGAGAAATATTGAATCCAATGTTTAAGTAGAAAAATAAAATACATAGGATGTTTAAAGTATTACTTGACAGCGAACTGGTGACTGCTGAGGCCGTCAGATTTTTGGAGTACATGTATAGACAGATTGTAGAAGAAGAATTGCAGCCATGATGTTTTGAAGATACCAGCAAGCATATCTTCTGTTAGACCAACAGATATTGGTTTGAAAACTTACAATCTTTTAACTCAGAATCCCTTCAGAAATGATAAAAGGACCCTTGAGTCTAAAAGCTTATTTCATTCCTCTGGCTATATTGGCTGGAATATTATTAATAAAAATACTATCTCCTCCTATAAACATATATTTCCATGTGATGTAAAAATTACAAAAAGGATTACTTTAGTTATCATTATTTGGCAATAAACCTTTCCATGCAATACTATTTTTCCCCCTGTACGGAAAATATCTTGTCTGTCCTTGGGAACATTCTCAATAAAAATTTATAGATGATGTTCCTCATACTTTTCTCATACTTTTTTAAGAAGGGGTGGTCATTTTTCTGCCCCTTGGGAAGGATATTTTCTCACAGCACTCTATGGCGAAGAGCAACTTAAAAGGTTAAGAGTTGTTAAGCATCTCTATTTCTGCCTTTCCGAGTTTGTCATTAGGCTGAGCGGATTATCCATAATTACTACTACTTCCAATCAATTTAACAATGTTAATTATTAGTATTCTACAAGCAGATCCAACAGGCCTATATCCTCTCCGTGCTTATGGCTGAAGGGTTTTAACAGTAGTCCAATGCTATTGTCTAGACTGCACACTACAAAGCTAACTTTAACTGGCTTGAAGCAACCTTAACGGGCTGCCTGGTCTATTAGAAAGGATTTAGACAATTCAGTATCATTTTTACTTTTTACAATTGCCTTCACAAACCCATCAACATTTGTTGAAGATGGTCAGTAGGAGCAGCAAAAGAGATCACATTTTCATAGATTTTCCAGTCTGAGAGGATGCTGGCAACAAGAATGGGGATAAAAGAGGTTGTTTACTAAAGACAAAGGAAATGAAAGACTGCATTCAGAAAGGTGGTACGATGTTATATAAATGAGTGCTTCAGTATAGTACTGTATAAAACATTAAGATGCCTTTCATCCTGTAAAAAAATCAGTGTACATAAGTACATGCAATAGTACAGCATCTTTCATCTCCAAATAAGATGCCAGAATCACCTGTATTCTTGTTCCTACCTCACTAAGCTTGGCTGCACAGAAACACAAGTGCTAGGACTACAAATATAATGGCATATAATCAGCACTAGAAGTTGTTGCTATGCTTTTGTAACAAGTATAATTGTGATTCAATAACAATGTTTTTGTAAGTGCAGATACATGTCAAAATGCATTTGGTTTAATGCTTTTGCTCATTGTTTTGCTACCCAATAAAAGAATGTTTTAAAGCCATGATACATTTACTAGTTCTAGCAAAACAAAGTAAATAATGGGGCAAGTTAGCACACATACTACAAAACTAGTTATAAATACTTACAGCAAAAATGGATACAGAGTGCAAGGGTTATAGGAACCTTAATAAAGTGATAGCCTCTACAGAAATAGGAGGTAGCATAGTCAAAGCAGAAACTCTCTCTCTGTCTGTTTAGAACTGAGATTGAAAAAGCAGTGCAATTGCCTTCAAAAACTACAGACAAAATATTTACATTTGAGATAGAAAATTCTATTATATAAGGCACAGGTGAGCTGTGTGCCTCCCTTTTACACGTATTCAAGAAAGAGAAATTTATATTAGAGGGTTGTTAAGAGGCTGTGTATCTATTCTAAAGTAAGATTTAGAAGTTCTCAGTTGCTTAGCTTGTTGAAGCTAACCTTGAGCTAGGAAAACTACTGATTTCTGGAAACATATGAGCGAAATAAACTTTAGGGAGTGAAAAAAATATTTACGCTCAAGAACAATGTAGTCAACATTTCACCATAATAATTATTTAAAAAGGCAAAAGTAAAGGAAAAAAAGTATATGCTAGATATTTAATCAATAAAGCAACATAAAAATTAGGGAGCAGCCTTCTATTATTTCTCATGATAGAATCTGATTAATTTATGACAGGGATCATATGAGATGGTCTGGATTCAGTGACTTGGGAGGTCTTTCCCAATCCTACATATCTAAAATAAAAAATTATTTAAAATCTGTATTTAAGCCAAGTAAGTTGGGAAAGAGGCTTTCAAGACCAAAATATTTTGCAGTAGTAGGTACTTCATTTAGCTATGCATCACGATATAAATCCATTTGCTCATTTCCTGGACCAGGGATAATAGGGCCACTATGTGTAACTGGTTTGTGAATGTCTACAGCATAGACTTATTTTCTTTGTTTCTTTCTTCAGTTGATTCATCTTTATTAAAAAACTACAGGTCATATCAAAGAATCCTGCACTCCAACTCTAAAAGGGACAAAAAAAATTTATAGACTCACAGGTCCATGCTTATGACAGCAAAAACATAACAGACGTCCTGAAAATTGGCAAAAGGATCTATGGATATTAAAAGAGTAGCTCAAAATTTAGAAGGAAGGAGAAAGGGAACGGTGAGAACAGAAATCCCCTTCCCTATATTTCCTGTTAGCTTTGAAAACCAGGCTGGGAGCTCACAGTATACTTGAAGAAAGGTGTTTAACATTGAGATCCTGCTCTAGGACACAGTGTGTGCTTCGATACCTCTTTGGGAAGAATGGGGAGCAGCAAAGCACACGTGCCCTGTGAACACTACAGTGTTAGCAGCAGTGCACTGATGGAAGTTCTGTTTATAAGACTTTTGCAGACATGTGGTCTTCGTATGTTGAAAGCACATTTATACCGATTTAATTATATATTGGTATAAATGGTATAATTGTGCCCTTATCAAGAGTGTACACAGTCATGTTTATAATTCTTGGGTCAAAAGACTCCAACAAAAGCTGGGCTGTTTTGTACTTGACATGCATATATGCTGTTATATCTGCATTAACTCATGGAAAGATCTCATCTAACTTGGAGTGTAAAGAAAACACCATATAAACACATTATTTTGCCAGGACAAAAGTAGACATCTTTGTTTTTAATGGGCTGTGTTAATTAAAGAGGCCATTTTATTACTAAAATATAATCCATAATGTTCTTAGAAGCTTCCCAAATCTCTGATGCCCCTGAGAAGCCCTGTGTTTTCACTAAACAGACATAAAAGGAGCAGTCTGTGAAAGAAGACCAAGCAACCTTTCTTGGAGAACAAGATTCCAAGAAATCTATTATTAGAAAGTTCTATAATACCACAGAGCTTTGCTTTCCCATAATGTAATAATGTGTACTGTGGAAAACTGCCTTAAGATAGATAGCATAACTTTTCTCTAATTCTGTCATTCCTTAGAGACAACCATTTCTTCATATACTCTTGTGGTCTACAGTCATAATCTGAGCACTCTGGGAGAAATACTATTTTCTCCCAGAGTGCCTCTCACAAGAGATCAAAAGGTTGTTAAGACTGTTTGCCTCCAGGAAGACACTGAAGTGACCTTACTGCAAATATAAACTGAAGCTCAGTAATCTCATTAGAAAATAAAATTTATCAAACATAGCAAGGAAGTGTCAGGTATGTATTAAATTTTATTCTTTGCTTGTATTATATGAATGACCCCAAGTAGTCTAAGAGCCTCATTTTGTCTAAATGCTTTGCAAAATTATAGAAACAGTCTATACCACAGACAGTTGTTACTGTAATTATGACAGCAACTACAGCACTGAAGAAGGAAATAATGGGAAAGGAGAGGAGTCTTTAAAATAGAGTGGTATGTATACTAAAGGTCAGCAGGGTATTACTTCAAACTCAGCAAAAGCTAGTTCAAAAAGGTACCCCCACAATATATGTGAGAGGAGGAATGTTCTGTGTTTGTCAAGCATCAGCCCTTCCCCCTGGCGTGTCCTGTTCCCCGATCCTTTTTGTAAGCAGTATACTGGGTATATGGCCGGCAGTCTTAATGTCTAATGTCAGCATCTCTCCAAACCTGACTCACTGCACTGTTACAATTTTTAGATTTCTTTCATGTGCTTAGCTTATAATGAGAACAAATAACATCTTACAAAACTGAGTTTCTCCATTTCTTCAAAGTGCAATGTTACAGGGGTTCTTCTAATACTATGTCCATGACATATTTTCTAAAGTTATCCCTATTGTAATTATTTTTTTGGGTATGCTACTGTGTATTTTATAAACACATATCCTTGTTCAATTTAGCGTTTATTTTTAAAATACCTTAATTAAACCACTAGGAATACATTTCTAGTGTATTAGGGGGAGAGAATGACACGCATGATGTTTATTTTAGTTTGGTTTAGGTAAACCGAGAGGAAATTTGAGCTAAATGAAATAAAACAAAAGAGGAAAGAAATGAAAGCAAAGCCTAGGCTATATGCTAAATTTCTGCCAGCATAGCTAAGTAAATCAGGCACGTTAAAAATCACAGCACTAGGCAACATAACTGCTGGTAGAATAATGGTAGCGTAGTTATATCGGCAAAATTGTCCTTTTACTTATTTTGTTCAGGTACAAACTATGACAAATTATGAAAACGGTTTAAATGGAAAGTAATTTCCAAATGGAAATTGGCATAAATGGAATTTGGTATAAATGGAAGGCCTGGCAAGTTTGCTGATACAGGTTAATCAGTATGGATATACTATCAGATTCTTTCTAGTATAGGCAAATGTCTACAGATAGATTCAACTGTGCAGAGCTTCTGAAATCCCCCTGTGCTCAGGAGGATGACCACCCTCAGTCCCCCCTTTTCAGGAGAGGCTGCCATTGTGCCTCCTCAAGAGCTTGCTGTCCTTTCAATTTGTCAACAATTTCTCCTATAATTACTTGTTACTCTGACTTGTTTCAGTCATGAGGGGGATTATAATCACTTATAATCAGGATTTCATGAGGAAGAAGTTAAAAAAAAAAGAAAGAAAAGAAACATTTTTTTTCACATAGTGACTGATTAAATGATGTAACATTACAGAATGTTGTAGAAATCAGAGGTATTAACAGTTTTGAAAGAGGACAGTTATGGGCAACAGGTTAATGTTAAACAAAATGACTTGGTTACAACACCCAACCCAGGAAGCCTGAGAAGTACAGGCAGGTGGAAACTATGAGGCTGCCCCAGACACAGTCCCTCTGGACACAGGCTCTTCCTGATAGCAAATCTCCGAGCCTTTGCCATTGGCCCATGTCAGAGGAAGACGTGTTGGCTACAGTGATCTTCAGTCAGGCAAAATACTGCCGTTCTTATGTAAAAATATACATTTGCTAACCCAACCTGAAGTAGGGACTGAAGTAGGCTGGGAAGAGCTTGATGTTTGGTGGCAAGCCAGCTGGGGCAGAAGGGACAGGGGCTCCCCACAGCCTTGTGCAGAGCACTTCTCCCTCTGTCCCCTAACTAAGCTGGAGCAAGTTTGCATTTAAATAAAGCCAAAGCACTGCAGCCCATCAGAATATGTATGTGCACAAGAGTGAGTCAAGTCCATCTCCTCTTCCTAATTTCCAAATAAGTATTCTCTCTGCTCCACATAGCTTCTGTATTTTGCTCTGTCCTAACAGACCTGCTTTGCCATGGTAATTGTCCTAACAGGAGGTAGGAACCTGAATACAATTCAGGTCTGGTTTTAAAGGCCAATACATACGTCTCTGTATACAAATACAGGTATATGAATAAACAAAAAGGCCTGTCTATATATTATAATATTCTTCTATAATATGCTATCCATATAATGTTTTGCAAACATTAAATTTATCTCAAAGTTTTTATCTGCTGTATATGAGATAATAATACTTGTACATAATATACAATCTTTCAAAAACAGTTGTTAGGCAATTATGTTAAGAGAAAAGAGAGGGAAGACAGTAATAACCTTTCATAAGCTTAAAAAAATTAGAGATTTTATAAGGTAGTGGTCTTCATGTTGATGCTTGGGCAAACTTTTTAAAATACTTTTTTAAAGTATTGAGGAAAATCATTGCTCTCCTTTTATCTTAAATGAAAGTTCCTCCCTATGATTTAAATGATTACATCCAGGCCTGATTTATTTTGCAGTTTTTTCATTTTTCTATGACCATTAAAAGGGGTATGTTAAAAGGTTAAAAGGAGAGGAACTGTTGTCAGCTGAAGTGCTGTGTCCTTGGAATCATGTAGAAGAGCAGCTTTCTCAAATATAAGCAAACGCAGTACGTGTAACTAGATTTTTATTCATAGTCAAGGGAAATGTTCTCAGTGATATTTGTGATTTTGGCTCGGACCCTTCAAGAGACTTTGAATGAAACAAACAACTCCATCAGAGGGTAAAAAATATAAATATGGGCAGATTTGACGTGAGTTAACACAGCAAAAGTTAGCAAATTTGTTTACCATGTTTACTTTTCATACCAGCAAATGTAAGTTTTAAAAATCTTTTTGTGATTTCCTGGAATAATTAGTAGTGGTGGGAGATACCAGCAATTTGGCCTTGAATGTTTCTCATGTTTAATATAGGTAAAAAATATCCCAGAAACAACTGTAATTTATATGCATCAGAGCTCTTATAGACTCACCATTTTCAAACTTTTAGAAGCCAAATAAATTAATAAGATTGTGCAATTTCACTGGAGTATGCTTCGTAATGTTAGCTAATATAGCACATATAATACACCTGCCAAAGTAGGCTAGCACTAGAGAGACAAAGTATAGTGGATGGGGTAGGATCTCATAAATATCTCCACTCTATAGTGGAGGGGAAGGATCTCATAAATTCTATTTAATGCCCATTACAAAAATTATCAAGTATATTTCCATGGGCCATATATGAATATCAGTCTATGAACTGGAAAGTGGGTGATATTATTTACCTGTGGATCCTAAGGATGTACTGTGCTAATAGCTGAAACCAGGAAGCTCGATTCCATGGGTGCAGATAATTTTTTGCTCTTTACCTTCCATTTTTTCTATGTCCATAAGAGGCAATATGTTCAGAGGGAAGATCCATTTCCATCTGTTACTTTTACTGCTCCTGAGCAAGATATATTTTCCCAGTGTTCTCTCCTTCTATCTCCAGAAAGATACCCACAGTGTTATTAGAGTGGAGACTTAGTAAAACACATGGGAAACACAAAACATTTTGTATGTAGCATATCAATAATCAGGGAGACATCACTGACCAATTATACTCCTCCTTATGCTGTGATTGATATTGAGAGTGATAATCTTCCAGTCCATATGACCGTCCAGTCCATCATGATGTTTACAGTGCTTCCACACAAAAATAAAAACGAAAAAAGGAAATAATATTTTTTCATACAAAGAATAATAAAGCCAAATTTTCAGCTGTGATATAGTTTAGTGAAGTAACTTTACACTAGTGAAGAATTCATTCCCTCCAAGCCATCCAGGCATCCTGCCACATCAGTTTTCTATCTTTGATATTTTAATATCACTACTCGCATAGAAATTGTGAAATAAAATCTAGGTAAACACACCGTTAAGTCCAGACTTCCCATTTAGGCTTTTTGTTTTTCAAATATCACTTTTAGACTATTTTTCTGTTTATTTCTCACAGATAGGCCCATTTTCTTAATTGCTTCTAGGCTAAGGAAGCTTTGAACTCTGAAAGAGAAATGTTCCCCCAATAGGGTTAATAGATAATCTACCTAGCTTCATTTACAGGGCCTGGTTCTCTTTTTGCCAATTTTACACTTGCATAGCTGTACTAATATAAGGCGATTTCTTTCTGTAGAATAAACAAACCCCTGTCCTCCAAATAAAAAGAAAGAAAAGGAAGAGAAAAAAGTAAGATTGCTCTCTTGTGTTCCTTTCCTCCACGGCCCCCCCTCTTTATTTATTTATTTAGTTAGTTAACAAGAACAAGCTAAATCCCCATTCAGAATTGTGGCTTTGTATGATGAACAAAATAAGGGCAGTTAACAAAGACAGTTCCTCGTTCATGACACCTGGTGTGGGATTCAGCTTAGTCTGCAGCATAGTCTGCTATGACACCAAAATTTAAGTGTCTATGTGTAGGTGTCTAGCTTTGTGAAAGGTATCTGAACTCCCTTTAGAATCAGCGGAGAGCTAGGGCATCATTTAGTTTTCAAAACAGCCACCTAATTATATTTGAGGTGCATGCAGTCATCTGTGATATTCAGTGATGACAGGCCCTCCAGGAAGTTCATCCCCTTCTGCTCCAGGAGTTGGAAAAGAGATAGGGTACACTAGGGCACCTCAAAAAGATCTAGTGCCTCCTTGTGGGACTGTGTCGGGCCCTAGATGTCCATTTGGCATAGTAGGAGCTCAGATACCCAGCTCACCTGGAGGTACCTGTGCATAGCTACGTAAATTTTGCTATATTAATCTTCAAGATAAGTCCCATTCTTGGCATCTGTATGCATGTAATTTTTGCAGGAACGAATGTAACTATGTTTCTTTATGCATAGATTTTTTTTTTTGTCTTGGAGGTAATAAAATTCAAAAAAGCCCACCTGTTTAATGCCTGTCCTTAAAACATTCTTCTCAAACTTTCTTTCTTCCTATTGACTGCTACATGTTGACTTCATGTCGAGTATGGGAGATGGTGAATGGGCTATAGGGTCAGTTAGGACCTGTGCCTAAGGATGATAAATTGAGAAAGTACTTCTTCATTATTTAAAGAACTCTGTTTCCTTTAAGTCCACGGGTGGAATATTGTCACTGGCACAGAGGCAAGCCCCTTCAGTGACGAATGTAGAGTTGTGTTCAGTATTTCAGACAGAACTTAAATCTCTTCAGTTTTCAAAATCAGATTGTTCAGCAAAGACTTGTGGTTTGCCAATGCTGGTTGGGCTAGGTGACCTCTGGAGGTTCCTTCCAACCTAAATTATTCTGTGATTCTATGAAATAAGATGGTAGTGCCAAAAGATATAATTTGACAAAATTTGGAAAACGCCCTTTCTTTTCAAGGGAGACATAGAAATATCCATAAGCATATGTTTGTTTTGTAGATGGGAGTGTAATAATTTCCAGTGAACTTCTGTTAACTATGACAGCTTGAGTCATATTTCAAGTAATCACTAGCAGCTTGCTTTATAATAGTTTGAAGACCTCATGCTCCTTTTTGTTTCTTCCCTGTATTTTCTGCAAACGTGAAAGGTCAAGTGAATGTGAAATAAGTACCTGGAAAACTATTTTCTCTTTTCAGAATTCCTTTTAAAAGGAGTAGCATGACTTGGCTTGTATCAAAACTCGCTCTAGCCACCCAGTGAGTCTTTTCACTGACTCTTTACTTACAAAATCTATTGGAAAATAGAAGCCCTATCTTCCTTCATTCCTTACAGGCTTTAAGGTAAGAAAGGATCTCTGGTTATTCATCTTTCTTCAGTGATTCACTATCCTGTCAGAAAACTCCACATGGTTCTGTAATCTTTATTATACAGATAAGCCTCAGCTTTCACTTAGTTACTTACATCTTTTCAGATCCTGCAATGAAAGTTTGCTGAATCAGCACTCTTCTGACAGGGTGGGGCAGGAATTGTGTTACATCTCAGACATCACAGTCATTTGAGTAATTGTGATCACATTAGGGTTAGCATTTTGTCTATTAAGTGTCATAGAAAAGTGTTGCAGAAAAAAAATAGTAAATCAAGCACAAGTTCAGACTCCTCTTTCTGTCAAATACTTTTTTTTGCTCTTCATACATAGGGCTGTTTTTTTGTTCATACTGAAGTCAGGCTTTAAGATTCATGTCCAGTCAATTAAGTACTTACAATAACAGCCAGTGTTCCTTACATATTTGAAAATGATATTTATTTTCCTTTTCTTCTAACTTTCTCTTCTAATAGAGGATTCTCTTGTAAGGATTAATATTTAATGAAATTAACGCCAGTTCACTGTTACTGATCTCACCAACATAACAATATAATCAAATAGCTCTGAAAAAGACATTTTATTTAACCTTAAGTAAGGTCTTTTCATTCAAGAAGTATTAAAAAGGAAAAAAAAAGAGAGAAAGAAAGTGAAATGCTGAGGTTCATATCCTCATTTATCCAGAAAAGCAAGGATTTGCAAATTAGTATTGTTAAGATTCATCTCTACTTACTTCGGTCATCTAAAACTTTTGTGCCTGGGCCTACATGGGCTCCTTTTTTTAATTCAGGGAGAGAAGTAGGCATCCTGGAAGGAGTTTCTCATCTACCTTAGAAATTTACCTTTTCAGTAGGATGAATCACCTTCCAGACATCCTTTTCTCTCTCCCTTCGACTAGAGGCTGTATAGTCAGCCTTTAGACAGCTAGCAAAGGATTCAGTACCCTAACATAGGCCATTGGAGGTAACTAGCCCAAGCTCCTGCCTTAGAGTTACTGCTCTGGAGGGCCTCAGGTCTCCCAGATAGATGATGTTAGCGAGCCCCACATAGACACTCTACAGTGCCTAAGTAGAGGCTTGGCAAGACGCCCTGAATTGCCTAAAATGGCACTAGAAGTCTATGTTTAGGCAACTGAAACCCACCTCTAAATTTGGGAAAAATGAGACCTTATCACAACAAAGTTTCTGGAAGCCATCCAGGCTGCAGAGGTAAAAAGAGTAGAAAAGGGCACCTGAAGGAGTGTATTCAACAGGGGATGTCATTGTTTTTCAGAGTCACCTTAGGTTTCAGTGACTTGGTATGTGCACGCTGGCGGCTGCACAGACACTAACTTGTCTCCGTCCTTTCTGAAGTTTTTGAAGTTTTGAGGACTACCATACAAAAGCTTCTGAGCTGGCTGCACAAACGTAAGATTGCATCTGGAAACCGCATAGCCATAATGACATCCTGCCAGATCTGACCTTCTCAGCTGTCAGTCAAGGCTGTCCTCTCTCCAGTTGGCATGCAGCTGAATCAGGCATCCTTACTCCATGTTTTCTAGTCCCCTACTTCTAGTTCTAATGTTAGCATGGGCATTTCTTTGTGTTGGCAGAAGTGAGGTGTTAGTTATTTTCTGGGAGAAGCTCTTTTGGCAGCGCTTATTGATCTGGATGCAGCACTAAACCAGTGCCTGTGCTGTCTGCAGGCCTGCAGAGCACTGCAGGTCTCTGTTAGCCTGAGGTTTCCAGCACTGCACTCTGTTGTGTGGTGTAGATGTGCCCTTAGGCAGACTCCCACAGGCATGCAGGGAGGGAGGCCTTTCCTGCAAATCAGCACAATCATTCATGTCCTTAACTTTACGTACATACTATGGGCCACCCCTTGTCTCCACTTCAAATCCCACAGTATAAGTGGTGCCATCCTGCCCAGGACCTGTACAGGTGCATGAGGAAAAGGAAGAAGCTGCGTTATGTTCTTTTCCCTACTTGGCACGCCTAGCATAGCAGGCCAGGATTTTGCCTTGAGCATCTGTTCTAAGAGAGAATATCATACAAATAAAAGCAAAGTCTTTCATTCCATCATGTCATTAAATAATAATCCCAAAGTAGAAATTATGTATGGCGTCTGTACGATTTATTCTTTATATTAAACCTTGTCTGTTTTTAATGTTCACTTGTAAACCCTCTGGCTTTCATTGCAATAAAACTAATCTTCAAAGTTCTGAAGCAATATGAAGTTTCCCAATGCTCCTTAAAAAAAACCTCACCCAGTTTCGAAGGTGTCTGATTTCAGAAGCTGATTAGTTGGCTGAATAACATATCTTTACTCACCTGTTCGAGTCATAAACTTATGTCATCCTAAAAGCTGCATTTTATGCACTGAGAGAAACAATTACTGACCACAAGCGCTAGTAAAATATTTGTCTACTGAATGAGTGACTGAAAAGATTCAAATTAGTTGTTTTAAATAATGTACAGAAATAGCATCTTGCCTAGGTACTTTGTTTATATTTGTTTTGTTTTCCATTGATGTTCTTATTTGCATTACAATTGTGCCTAATCTAGACCAAGACAGGTAATGTAGACGCATGCAAAGATACTTTTCCTTTCCCGAAAGAAATGCTTATTTTCAGACAAGAAGCAGCAGGTGGGTGTAACCAATACAGCAGGGGAAAGAGGATAAAGGTAAAGCTGATAAGATAATACAGCTGTATGGGTAACAAGGGCCTAATGGTTTTGATTAAATTAATTTGTTTTTAGTTAGTTGTATAAGTCTTCCTTGACTCTCCCACATTGTGTTTGCAGACTTGGCAGTGAGGAAAAAGCGTCTCTGTGTTTGCAAATTTCATCTGGAAAAGTTTAGAAACAATAAACAACTATATGATGACATTTTTATGCAGAATTTTTTTTCTGAGAAGTCTACTGCTGTATGACACTGCTCCTCTTATTTCTAGTCCTCAAGTTTGGTACCAAGGCACTCATAAAAATATAAGCATTCACAGCACTTTATTTTGCTGGGATACCAGACTCTATGAGACATAGCTCTGAATTACATAAACAAAGAAATAATCTATTTCTAAATGTGTCACATATAAGCTTAGAAATGAACCAAATATGTCTTGACTGGATGCTGCCACCAAATTCCCCCCCTCCCCCCATATATGGGGAAATGGAACCTTTGCCGTTCAGAATACGAGAACACAGGGGAAAAAAGTCACTAGATGGAATGACATCTCCAGCAAACTGAGTGTAAAACTCTATACCAATAAAGTTGCTAACTAATGTCTGCTCAAAGCCCTTATTTAGTAAGATGTTGTAAGCACCCATATGGTTGTTCTGAAACGTATATGCTGTTTCCATGCTTGTTCTCCTAATCATGTGTAGTGCTTTGCTGAATCAGGGCCAAAAAGAAGACATTGCTGAGTAACCCCAATACATTTAAATCGGTATCGGTGATCTGAACTACATGCCTTTATTTGGTTTAAACTGTCATACTAAAAAACACATTGCACACAACTATTTCTGGTGAATGTCCTACTTGCTGCTTTCAGATTTTTATTGCTTTGGGCATTTTGAATACTTAAAGTAGGAATAATGTATGTTGCATACCATGCTAAACTATTTTTTAAATCTTTTTGTGCATGATTGACTAATCTCTTCTACAGAAGGCTTTAAAAAAGAAGAGGGAAAAAAAAAGATTCACATTTGATTTGGGAGGAAACCAGTGTCAACGTGACCAGTGATGGGAACGTTGATGATATGTTGGGTGCGTCTTCTGGAACATGTAGAAGCCTGTTAAATGGAGCTGAGAGAGTCTGACAACAGAACTCACCTGGCAAGAGAGCTCACTGCAGGGAATAAGGAAAAAACAACAACAAAACTTGTCACGTTTTCATATGCTATTACCTTTGCACAGGTCTCAAATCAGAGTAGCAAAAGTAGCTGTTACCAGTGAGTATCGTGGGTATCCCTGATATAGAAAAGCACAAGATGGTCTTTCTTCCTCACGACAACCCCAAACTATTCTCTACCCTCTTTAAAATGCTAGTGGGTGTGTTTTCTTACACAATTAAATACTTTGTAACCTGTATTGTTCCATTACATATAAAAAAAAGAGTAACAGATGTGACCTCTCTTACTGTACTTTGCATTCAGTGTTCACAAAAACTGCTGGTTTATCTATCCTCTACCACACAGTGAGTCATAACTTAGTTGCAGCATATACTATATACTTACACTATTCTGAAAATTTAAAGCAAAAAATGCTCGGTGAGGTTCCCACCTCCTCTGCTTTGAGTATTGTGCAAGTATTCCCCTCCTCCAGTGCTGTTTGCCAGTGTTCCTCTAATCTCAGCAGGTGAGTGTAGTTTCCACTATGCAAGCTGTGTTTCCCTACTGAAACTGAAATAGGGTATGTCTATTATATCCAAGCCAAACTCTGACTGTGCTCTCTTGAATGTAGCTGCAATAAGATAACAATAGCAGCTGAGAGATGTTGCCGCAGGTTTTGGATCAGGCTGAAGCTGCAGGATTTTAGAATGTTATGAAACAATACACTGGAGATTCATGATTGTATATGCAAATTTGTATTGCATGTAATAGGCCATAGTGCCTTCCGTACTACTTTTAGCTAACTTTACCATTTCAAATAAAGCTGCAATGTTTATTGCACCTTTGTTTTGCTGTGTGCATATACCCTAGCTGCTAGTTAGTGTGGTAGTTGTTTCATGACCTGGCCGGGGGATTTGGACTGTAATTAAAACACTTTTTATATTTGGTACCAAATAACCATTATGGCTTCATATAACTGGGGTAAAAAATACAACTAGCAAACAGATATGAAATAACATGCTCTAGAAGGGCAGCACAAGCACAGTATGTTTATCCCATGTTAGCCTGGTATACCTGGTTAGTACCTAGGTATCAAACTGAAGAATTTTAGCTGTTTTAAACAGGGTGTTTTGTCCAACTATTACTTTAAAATCATATCAGGTAGCACGTCTTAACAGCTGTTAATATAATACCTAAAATCTTGGCCTGCACAAGACTTTTCAATGATTACTGAGCTAAACTAGGAACAGCATGGTAACTTAAAAAGGAAGAACTCATGTCACTGTACCCCTACAGTCACAGACCATTATCTCTAGAGTTAACTAAGAAATACTTTTTGGGGGGCAGCAGGGGATTAAACATCTCAAGAAAACTAGAGAATTTAGAATTCAAAATGATGGTCTTCTGCTGTAAAAAAGGACCACTTGAGAACCATCAACTAGGACAGCCTAATGAAATCAGGAGGGAAACAACTAGCAATAAAAATGCTAGGCAACAATAAATACAAAAGATGACCACCTGTCCCATTTTTACTTCAGTCTACTCTTTTTAATCCTGTCCTTGTTAATCCAATTAGAAAAAATGAGGGAATTCATTCTGTATTACTCTGTGGCTTCATAGGATTTCTTGGACAGCTTTAAATCCAAGCTATTCTGGCAAGTTATTTTTTCTAAATAATAGTAAGTTCCTGTTAAAATATAGAAATTAAAAAAAAAAAAAAAAGAAAAAACCCAAAACCTCTCTTGCAGAAGAGGAGAATAAATGAATTTTTAATTTTTAGTACTAGCAGTGAAGTATTTACTATGGCTTTTCAGAATAACTAAAAAGTAAGATAAACGAAGCACTATAAAAGCTACAACGTATGCCAGTAGTATATTTTAATCTATGTTTTTCTATCCATTCATCTCTTATTTGCTGTACTCACTGTCATTCTTACTTAGCCTGCTTTGGATTACAGACTCATAGAATCAATCATTCAGGCTGGAAGTGACCTCAGGAGGTCTCTTGTTCAGAACAGAGTCAACACTGAATGCAGATCAGGCTGCTCAGGACTTTATCAGCTCAGTCTTGAAAACTACCAAGGATGGCAGGTTTTCTGCACAACCTATTCCAATGCCTAATTATCCTGATGGTGAAAGTTGTTTCCTGAGATTCAGCTGGAAACTTTCTTGGTCTGATCTATGCCCATTGCCTTTCCAGCCATGACCCGCTGTGAAAGCCTGGTTCTGTCTTTATGATGACTTCCCCATAGGCACGGGGGGGCCTGTTGTTTAGTCCTCCTGAAGCTCTCCCTACTCCAGGCTGACCAAGCCCAGCTTCCTCAGCCTCTCCTCACAGGGCAGGCGCTCCAGCCCCCAACCATCGTGGTGCCTCTCCACTGAACTTGCTCCAGTTTATCAACATCCTTGTTGTCCTTGGTGCCCAAAACTGGGTGCAGGATTCCAGTGGTCTAACAAGCATAAGGTAAAGCGGAATAATCACTTGCTTCAGCTACGCTCCTTTTGATACAACCCAGTATGCTGTTAGCCTCCATTGCTGCCAGGGCACACTGGTAGGCCTGACCTTTGGAACAAGTTTAAATGATAGCAATTCAGTGATTTGGCAATTAATGCTTTAATTGTTTTTCTTCTTTCAGTTCACAGAATTTCCCAGGTCAGAATAAATGAAACTTGGTACAGAACGTGCCAGCCCTTAGTGAGAAGATGTAAACATTATAATTCATCTGAAAATCACGGACCCTTACATGTGGACAACACATATGGTTTATGTGTTAATTTGCCATCTCTTATTTTGTTAGATCTAAAGCCAGAACCAGGTCAGGGCTTCTCAGCAGTACAGGTAGAATTTAATTTCTCATCCCACGGGTTAGGGTTAGCACCAGACCATTTCTGCCACAGGAAAGAGAGCAGGGGGTGGGAGGCAGGGAGGGGGTAGAAAGAGTGGGAATCAGGGCAAAGGTCTAGAAGACATCCCTGGAGAGTTAGACTCACTACTGCTGCTGCTGCTGCAAGTATTATGGTGAGAGTAGAAATGACTGCTACTAAGAGCTACTGTCCCAATGCCACTCATTGCAAATATCCCAGATGCCTGCCCCTATCCAGGCCCTACCCAGGCAGCAGCAGTAAGACTTCCTAGCTTTCTGATGCGGGCATATTGGCCATGCCTCTTTTGTTGTTCTCAGCTACAGCTTTACAGCCTTTGGCAAGTACCTACTTTTCCAGAGTCTAATATCAAGCCCCATTTAAAATATTGTCCTCATCGTTAAAGATATTAACACCAAAGGAAAGAGCTGGATGTTTGTATATTCACTATCTAATCGGTGTGACAATTGCCAGGTCTTTTACCTCCTGGATTTCAATTTCTCTTTCAAAAGTGGAAATAAGTCTCCCAGCTTTAAAAGGCAACTTAAAATTGTGATCTGTGGGACCTTTGGGACCTTTGGTTCTCCGACATAACATGGCATTACTTGTTCAATGGCTAGAGACACCTTATTCTCCCTTCTCATTCTGAATCTCTAAACTAGTTCTTGCATGAAGAAGGAATCACTAAAATCTGAAGGCTAAGCTCTGTCGTTGCCTTGACTGTGGAGCTTTTCATTCTAGTCACGCAGCATGGGCCTGAAAGGGAACTTTTGGGAACCTCTGCAAGCCCTTTCGTTGTTTAGTCATTTGGATTTCTTGTAGTTCTACACATAAGGCTCTTTCTATATCGATCACCTTAGTGTGGATTATCGTTCATCCTTCTCTATAGCAGCAGACTTCTTTTAATGCTAGCTTTCCATCAGGTTAGCATTTCAGTGAATAAAAGCTCTGTACATTTGGTCAGCCTTTTGTCTAACGTGCATGCTATGTTTTATTATGCATCACTGATTACACTGATGACATGAAATAACTGGCCTATGAAGTAATTTGCCTGTCAAAGTCTTTAAGATGTGCAAACGTGTGTATGATTTCAGTCAGCAATGTAACCAGCCATAAAGAACTGTGACCGTTCAGCCTGCATTATGAGGCTTTCCTGCACAGCTATATGAAAAAACTAAAAGTCAGGCATATGACTATTTCAGTAAAGCCCTGAAACACACATAAAGTCCTGCTGAATTTTTTCTTAATAGGAATGGATCGCAGAATGCAAAAATACTCAGTCTGCATTTAGATTTTTAATGCCCTGTTAGTGGCTACAGGTAGAATTTACCTAAGGGACTACATTCTTTGGATTATCTCACTTTATCTAATTTTTTTTGAAATCAACACTGATTCATTACATTAGACTACAGATTTGTGCGTGTTTGTGTGTCTGTTTGAATGTCTGTCTGTGTGTACATGTGAGACAGGGAAGAAGGAAATCAAATTCTACTCCTAGTGAAATGCCAAAAAAATCAATGTTCATGAAGATGTGACATATGGGAGCAAATTGTTGAAAGATGACAGGACATTGCACATATTTGTGAAACAAATGGTACAATTTTTTCTATGCAATTATTATTTTTTCTCTTTTTTTGTAACTTAGAGCCTTCCAAAGACGAGGAAGATTGTGACTCTCCTTTTTGGCCCAAGCTCTCCCATTGCAAATAAGTACCCCCACCACTCTCTCTCCCTCTCCCCTCCCCCCCCCCCCGCCCCTTTTAATATCCTTTCTGAGCCTTAATAGAACAGTTTATAAATTCAGAATTTTTTCCCATAAGAATTTGCAACTACATAAAAAAATGCCCATTCTCAAAGTCTTCTAGTGGAAACAGAGGACTTGTTTATTTCTGTGTTGACTTGTGCAAGTTGCAGTTAAAGGATTAATGGCCCTTTCTGCTCAGTGGCCCATGTGGCCTCGCCTTCCATGATAACCTCTTACTGAACCACTGCAAAGCACGATAGACATCCCTCACTGTGCTAAATAATGGGAAATATCTCTCTAAGAAATCTAGAACATAGAATAGAATGAAAGCTGGAGGTATACAAACACTGCAATGGCTAATTAAATAGACTGTCTACAGTGGGTAGGTTTAATAGACATTATGGCACCTTCTCTTCAGTAACTGCTTAAGATGCCAAAGACTGGCAGCCCTAGAAAGTAAGCGCTCTGAATTGTTCATTGCTCTTTCTTTTTTTCCCCTCATTTTCATGATCTCTTTATCATAGTTACCTCTATATCAGATTGCCTGAGGAAAGTTCATAGTTCCTCTTCTTTGTTGCAGTACATCAATAACACATTAGAGACAACGAACCATATGAAAAATAACCAAGATTATTTTCAGTACAATGGATCCGGCCTTTAAATCTAAAGAAGAAAGATCTTCCTGGAGATCCTGAGAGACTAGAGTCACTACTGTTAGAAACTGTTCCAGTCCACAGGACCCAGGCATGCAGCCTAACAAAAACTGTGGGATGAGAGAAAGTGATTTTATATACCTTTGCATGGAGAAAATTAACTTCACCACAAAGTAGACCAGTACAATTTCTGCAACAAAACTTTCATTTTTCAGTCAAAGTAAAGAAAACACTGTGAATAACATTAACAGGCCTCTCTGAACTTTTTAACTGTAGCTTGTAAGACTGGAAATGCTCTTGAAAAAGTTTTTAATGCAATATTTACAATAAAACTTTATAAAAACAGGCTATTTCTGAGATACTTATTACATTAGTGATTAGAAAACTCTTGTGTATATATTTAAGTGTAACTGTGACTTTTTGTAGGGGGAGGGAAGGAGTTGTAAGTTGTTGTTTTGGTCTTTTGAATGAAATGCAGTCGTTGCCTTTTGAACTCTTCTCTCCTTCAGGCTGAGATACAGTTGGCCATCTGCTACTGATGATCAAATCAAAGTTGATCAAATCATTGTTGTTTTTTTTCTTCCAGAGTGAGTTTAATTGTTCTCTCACCAGCCTGGGTTCACAATACAATCCTCGCCGTGGCCCCAAACATTTATTTAAATTGTTTCTGAAGGTGACGGTGATATATGATAATAATAAGTTTGTGTTGATCAGCAGCGAACTCCCCACAAAACAGTAAGTACAAGCAGTGCAATAATATGAACGAATCACTCAGCTAAAGAAGCTGGCGGGTGGAAGATCTGTCTTTAAATACTGAGAAGGCAATCAGCTGAAGTGCTGAACTGTAGGCACTCTTGATTAGGATGTTATTCTAAGAGAAAATAGAAAGGAGCTGCTTAAAGTGGAGCATTTTCCCTGATAGAAAAAAACAACATTTATTTATCTTAATTACAGGGAATTTTGGGTAGCAATCCCTTTGACAAGATTTCCTTTAAAATGAAGTGTTATTTTGCTGGCAAAGAGAGTCAAGATTGAAACTAACTATAACTAGCAAGTGAATATTAAGAACATGAAGTATTGTTTAATGATATACTTAAAATAGAGATTGTGTAATTCACAGCGCTGAGGATTTCCATACTTATGTATCCTAGTATTAAAGTTACACAGCAACTTAAGTACCTGGCTGAACTGGTGCCATAAATAATAGCAATGAAGTTGGTGTAACTAATGGTCAAGTACTCACAGGCTCACAGGTGTGTATTGGGGCAGCACACTCCGTCCCAGTGTAATTTCCTTTTCTTTTTTTTTTTTTCCCCCTTAAAGAACTACTGGATCAAATGGTCATCTGAATGTTTCCACAACATGCATATATCTACCGTAGTTTTCTTTGCAGTGCAGTACTTTGGCTTCTCAAAAATTACAGTAAATACATCAGCCAGTAACATTGTGATCTTTTTTATGGTTATTGTATAATACTCTTCCTTTGCTTTTCTCTGGGCTTTTTTCCCAAAGATGTGCATTGTTCTCTGGGCTTTAACGTCTTCTGCCTGCTTTCTGCTGCAGGCAACCAGTTCCTATATCAGATTTTTGTTTGTCATGACAGTATCCCACAATTCATAGTAGATTACTCAGATGGTATCCAGCTACCTAACACTGTGAGTAGTGGGAATTCATGTGATTTTTGCAGAGTGATATAACAAGTGAAAACATTTAAGAAAACACAACTGTGCAACAATTTTTACTGGGTTAGTGTTCATAGATATTTATTAAAGCATACTCCCCTGCACAATGACCACTGTGTGTTGCAGCAGCTCTTTACCTTTATACTAGGCCAGTTTAGATTTCAAAGTGAGATCCAAATCTTTAGGAAATTAGTTCATTAACCTGTGCCATTCCACATATCCTGGAAATAAGGAGGAAGTAATATTTCCTGTTCCCAAGGTAAAGGGGTTATAGGTGGGACAGTGCTCCTGGAGTTGTCTTCCAATTTACTTACGGGTAAGACTCTGAACTTCAACAGACTGAATGAATAATTGTGGAAAAAAAGAAAATCTATGTAAATTGGGACAGTTTCCAAAGTGACTCACCCTAAATCATAACAAAGATTCTGATCCTTTGAAACCGCTCGTTGTGCCAGAATTACACAGCTGAGCTCTCTCACCCTCTGTTTCACAATCCCACTCTATAACAATATACAGAAAATAATCATGGTAGCACTCCACCCTGAAAATGAAATACTGAAATCAACCTGAGGTTACATGAGGGAATTCTGCTAGCCTGAATAATGAAAAGGAATGAGAAGGAAGCAAGGAATTAATTTGCACATAGACAGATTCTCCCAAAGCCCCAAGGAAAGAGACAAAACTTTTTGATGATAGCTTTTTACTCTTTTTGGGGAAGACTAGTGGACAATCCCAGACTCTGAACCATGTAAGAAACTTGAATGCAACATTTTTGTTGTTATTTACTTACTTACTCTCCAGACCATGGTATATACTTGCAAAGGGTCAAGTTTTGATAGCAGAAATATTTTCAGGAAGAAATATATATTCTTCTATAGTAGAATTCTTGAAATTAGATTGAATGCTAGCAGTACTTCCAAGACACAACATAACCAGTTTTAAAAATCACTTCAAGTAAACTGAATGAAAATAGAGTACATCAGCAATTCAGAGAAACCGGAGAAGCCTCAGGATGCATACTGCTCTTTGGAGCCTGTGTTCATACTGGAAAATTAGGGTTTTTTGTGTTTGTTTTGTTTTACCTTGACCTTTATTTGGGAGAATGAACCTTGTGATTTTATGAGGAATGGCTATGGGAAGAGTCAGGTGTATGAGTCAACTGTTTTACAAGTGCTGATGAAGAGGCTGACATTTGCGTCATACTGAGAAACACTGTTTCACAAGGGGGTCAAGACTGTTGTTGAAATGCTTCATCTTGTCAAGGACCCAGCCTGCAGTAGTTAAAAGAAGATAAATATTTTTACAGGGTAATAGATTTCATCTGACCATGAAATTATTAAAAACAGAACAAAGACTGATAAAACTTACCAGGTAGTAATTAAAATAAAAAGGAATGTTTACTAGAAAACAGTACTCTGAAGTAATAGTTTGTCACATGAACATTCTCTTATAATAAAGAAAATAATAAGATTAATCTCTGTTATCATCCTACATGGCAATAACTGTGCTCTAGGACAGTAATTTGCAGTTGGCAAGACACTCACCTGAGGGGGTTTTCAATTAAAAAGTCCTTACTGGACATTACAGTTAAATGTGGTCCTGCTGAGGACCCTCAAATAAGGGTGAAATTTCTGTTTACAAGCAGTAGTAAAAAAGCAAGCCCTGAAGGCGCATCTGTAAAGTAACAATGGGGATATGTGATAAACTGAGAGAGTCTTTAAAAGGTAGCAAAGAGCCCCAAAGCCCCTGATTCAGGTCATCAGCTGATCTTGATAGAAGGAGCTGGTGGTCACTGCAGAGTTACACGAGGAAACATGTTCATGGTACAAAATAGCTACATAAAGAATAGTGCTAACCAGCACGCATTTTGTCAAAATCTGTTTATGACTGAACAAATGTGAACACTGACATTTTTCCCAGAGCTGGACTTCCAAAACTCAGGGAAGAATCTTGCATTACCTCTGTGCATACCTCTGTCTACAGATCAAAGCTATGTTTTTAGGCTGCTCCTCTGGAAGACTTTGTGAAAAAATATCTAGAAATAAGAGGGAAAAAATGAAGAATAGGTACTTGGCTAGAGCTGTCGCTTGACGTTAGTTTGAGAAGGACATCAACAGTGACAGCAGCTGCCAAATGTTTCGTATTTAGGAAAAGAGGGTATCTGAAATGCTTTACAGGAATATAGGCTTAGTCACTCCAGAGAAAGCTATATCATGAATTTAGAGGGCTGAACCGCAGAGTCAAGCCTAAAGATGTACATGGAAGATCATTCAGCATTTCAGTGCTGAATTTTCTTGAGCCTTGTGTGTGTGAAATTCAAGGGGTGAGACGGACAGCTAGTGAAATGGAAGGTTTTGGTTAAAATCCTGCTTCTTTCCTGTGCTTCTATTCAGGATTAAAGACAATCAGGTCCTTTAGGTTTATTGATATTGGCTTATAAAATTATAGATAAATATATCTATATCTGTCTATCTATCTGTCTCTATATATCTTTCTATAGGCTTGACAATAAGGAAACCTCCAGATATTTTGGAGTCTAAGTTATAATTATTTTATATTAACAAACAAATTAACTGTCTTTCAAATCATAATGATACTCCAGAATCAATGAAGAATTATCACACATATCACTAACGTGTATTTTATGATGAAATGAGTTGCACTCTGGAAGAGCCTGTTTGTATCCTCTGATTGCAAAGAGATCTTCTATGACTAGCTCAGACTCAGATTTTTAGTATTTAGGTATGTAATGTTAGCTGAGGTTAGTTTGTTTTAGTTCAGTGGGGGCAGGAACATGCAATATTTTTATTATATTGGTTTGTTTATTAATAGCAGCAATAATTTCCTTTTTAATTAAGCAGAAAATATGATTAGTTTAGTTCACCTTTTTCCACCAAAGGCCTGAGTTCAGCAAGTCTCTAGAGTATGAGTCAGACTTAAGCTTACCCCTCCCAGTGTTGACTTCTAGACTACCCGTCATAGAGAGGTACATAGTGAAAGAATGTTTCCTGGTTAAGGGGAATTCCCTTCATAGGTATATCATCTCTTGAATCTTTGCTTCTGCACTCCTACCTAGAGTAGCAGTGAACTGGGAATGGGTGGGGTCAGGAAGGTGAAAGTCATGATGGTCTGTTGAATCTGCCACTGGTGCACAGCGTTGGCAGTATGCCTAGAGATGCCCTGTAGCACCTTTAGGGCTATATCCCTACCCTATGCTGCGGAAAGGTGCGAGTTTGTTCTTGGTCTCTAAGGCGGCTGGATTCAGGCGGGGCCTGATTCAAAGCCATGTGATTGCATTCACATAGCACCAGTCTGGAGCTTTGTCTCTCAGGAAAGTTCATTAGCATAAGTGGTATTGCACTGTCAGCAGTTACTTAGATTACAGTTTGCATGGAGCTCACAAGAAGTGAGTTCATATCTGTTCAGGCATGGTGAGTATGCTTCAGCGTGCCTGTACTATGCCAGGCAAATATTTTCTGGATGATTCCAGGAACTCTAAGCTCTGCAACGCAGAGAAAAGTTCTGCTTTTATTTGGCATGTGCTTAAATTAAGCAACTTTTTGAGTTGCCTTCATAATATCTTTATAATATAAAGGAATGTTAGAATCTTTATTTTTGTATGTGGAAGGGGTAGCAAGAGATACTTACTCTTAGATGCAGGAGCCCTTGTTAGCTCAGTTCTGTGAACACCTATGCACGTGATTAGCTTAATTCATCCAAATGGTCCCTTTTCAGTTCCATGGAACTGCTCAGGTGTGAAGACTTTATTCGTATGTGTGAGTATTCTCAGGGTCAAAGTTCATAAGAAGAGTTCAGAGTTCACCTCTTAAAGTAGAATAAATTTGGCATCTCATTAAAAATATAGACCTGTGGCCTGTCAATCAAATGTACAAATTGATAAGAGTAGCAATGAAACATGGCTTTGACCAAGTAGGTAGGAAGAGAAGGAAGTGATTGTGAGTGATTGTAATTCACTCAAGGGGCTTACCTCAAGGCAAAGCCGGAGGGCATATGAAATTTTCAAGAAGCCAACATCAACAACTTTCTACTTTTCAGAGATCATTACTGCTGTTAGATCACAGTTTGTAAGTCTGGAGCAGAAAAAAGGTCATATCATTTGCACAAAATTCGCAATTCCTTGAAGCAGAATGTGGTTAGTTTAGAGGCTTAGCTTTGAGATTGACCTATAAAATGTAAATGAAAGTCTGGGCACGCTGGGTGTCTTTTTTAAAAACCCAGCCATGTTGCTTTTTTCTCCTTTTGCACAATAGAACTTTGGAAATAGAAATAGTTATAAAGCAAGCCATGAATGAAACAAGAAGAGGAAGTTCATAAAACATATGTCATTTGCCTCTTCACTATATTTCTTAATTATATAATTAAGAAATTCTGTGGTAGTTTTCCCGAGGAAGAACAGGACCCCTAGAAATGGAATCTGTGTTGGAGGTAGCATCCGTTCTTTGGTATTTATAGGATTTTGAGTTTTATTACTGTTTAAAATCACTTATTTCCATTTGCAACCCTTCTGTTTTAATTCCCTGTATTTGAAACTCTAGGGTGAATCAATATTCATGACATCATTCCCAGCCTGTGCCATATGTAAGAAATAGAATGGAAATGTTTTAAAAGCTATGCTAGGGCAATATATTCTACATGTATAATGTCAACTTTTGATTTATTTTGTTTTTATTCTTTCTGAGCATGTTAAGAGAGTCAGTTTTTCATTTGGAGACGACTTAGTAGTCTAGAGTTAGGAACAATCTAGATTAATTTTCTCACCATCCTCAGTCCTATGGCCAAAAGATGCCAGGGAATGGTTTTCCCGATGCGTGAATTAGCCATTCTTATGTTATCACCTGTTCCTTTGCCAAGACTCACTTTCCAGGGGAGTATATATGTTTACAAAGCACACACAAGACCATTTTAATGGAACAAGCTCACAGTCAGCAGTGACGCTAATTCCTTCTGCAGAAATGTCAGGCAAAGCCTTGGTGCTGTGCCCTAAGAAACAGTTTTCTTGGACGTCTGCTCTCCCTTCTGGAATTCAACAAAGTTGTCTGTCCAGCCAACCAGTAGTTTGGCTTCACCCTTCCCCATTTTCTTGGCCTAGACCGTTGCCTTTTCTGACAATGGAGCTGCACTTTCACTGCTTGAATATTCAACAGTCATGTCGTTATTACACCTTTATACACCTCCCCTTTGTACATCTCAACCACTAAACCGACAGGCCTCTTTAATGCCTTATGTTTTGGAAATAAAGAGAGGTCTGACCATTATACATCCTTTCCAACACTGCTTTACCACACAAAGGAAGCTCAGGAAAATCTAAGACTTTGACAAGGGTGCTTTAATCCAAATAATACTGTTAAGAACTGCCTGGTTGTTATTACTGGAGGAAAACTTTCTCTGGAGAATGTCAACTTGAGAGATTACATCTGTAAGAGGCATCACTAATAGGGCATCCATTTGCCTTAGCAATATTTTCATTGATGCTTCATTCACTTCCTCCCTCTGTTCTTTGTGTATTGTCAAATATTCATTTCACTTTGCCAGTTCCTAGATTCATTTCTCAGTTGGATGCTGTCTTCTCCTTTCTCATCTAGTCCCAACACACACAGTTTAAAGCAAATTGTGCATCACATACACATTATATGATTTTCCTGCCTCCCCATCCCTTTTCTGCTTCTCTCCCTCAATCTTCCAACAAGTAACCTCCTGTAGGGGAATATGTGGGAAGCCTTCTTTGTAGGTGTAGCTTATCTGCAGGCGATATTAATTATAAGAGGTGATAATAAGCAGAGTAAGATGCTTTTTATTTTGAATTCCCATTGCTTTTCTACCTATCCATTCTGCTATGGCATCTTTTCTCAATGGCATAAGGAGTGAAAATAGAAAATTGACATGAGTTCTACAGATGTCTCCACAAAGGCTGGAACTTCAAATCCAATATGTACTGGTGTGTGCGTGCAGTATATATTTTACTATATATATATAACATACATTAATTATATATTAACATGCATACTGTATATAATACATACAATTAGTTAGAATGGGATGGAATAGACTAGACAAGACTAGAACAGAACAGAACAGAAGGTGCAGATTTTATGATGCAGCAGATAACACTACATCAGATTTTCTATTCTACCTCTCTAAGTTCAGACCAGAATTTATGAAATATAGAAGGAAATGAAGTGACTTGGGGAAATATTTACATTATATAACTTTATGCCTTTAATTTAGAGGCCTAAGTTAGTTAGCAGGTCACCCATGATCCTGTGAGGAGATAGAGGCCTCCTCCAAGGATAAACCAGACCAGAAGGCTAACCTGAAGTAACCTCTGGAGCAGATCTTGACACTGCATAAAATTATCCCCTGCTTACTCTTGGTTGAAATCAAGGACTCAAATATTGTTTACCTGATTTCACCCCTTTTGTGTGTAAATCGGGACAAGAGTGAAAAATCTATTCTTGGTGAAGAAGGGACAAACTGTAGTTTTACTTTCATTTGCCTAGTCAAGATGAACACTATTCTTTTTATCAGCTTAGCTCTAGTTTTCAGGCTAAGCAGCCAAGTTGAGACAAATCTACCCATTGTATTGCCACAATATGAACAGCTAGTTTGGTTATAGAAACACCTCTTTTCCTATTACAGATATACTCAGTGGGGCCCAGTGCAAAGATTTACCTGGATACAATAAGAACTTTTATCAATCAGCCTTTTTTAATAGTTATGCTACCACTCACTATTTAGTTTAGAACCCAGATGCACTAGTACCTAGGAAAAAAAGAAAGGCTTTGCATTCCTTTTTAAAATTCTTAGTAGAGAAATAAATGATTATCATCAGACATAAAAGGTTCTTACTGATATATTCAGTTTCTATCACGTTTACTCCTGTTCAATAATACCTTATTCAATAGCAGTTTTACAGATTTGAAGGGGACAGTTGACAGAACAGGACATTACTTTCCCTAAGCAAAGCTGACAATACATCCTTGAGATACTAAATGTGATAGGACTCAGTGGGGTACCTATTAATGGAGACACAAGTTCACAGGCTAATGCAGGGCTTCACATACTACTGTGTTGCTGGAGTTTTGCACTCCATCCAAAATTACATCCAGCCGCACAGTCTAAAATAAATATAAGTCTGTGTCCCGTTTGTGAAGGGGAATGTTGACCTATTCCTTTGGTGAGAAAATATTAAGGACTACAACACGATTGTTTGCACAAAGCAAGGTAGAGAAATAGTAGAAAAATAATGGGTTAATTTGGCACATATCCCCAAATTTATTTAGCAAATACCATTTAATCTTTAAAATGTATATTTTGACTGTTTGTTTTATGCTATAAAATTTTTATTATCATGCAAAAAAGTAAGAATATAAGTAGAAACATTCAAACCTCAAATGAAGAAGTCATTAGAAATGAATGGTTTGTGTGAAGCAAAATCATTACCACAACATCCTGCAGGATACAAAAAGCAGACTAGCAGTAATTACAGTCCTGCAAGAAAAATCAATAACTGTTTCTCTTGCTTTTCTGATCAAGACTGTAGCATGATATTAGCAATCTGTGAAACGATGGGGTACCAATTTAAACTTACTTGGAAGTATATAGCGTTTATTAACTCAGTCATATTCTCTGTACTAGAAAAACTCTTCAGCCCTCTGCTCTGATATCTTTGTGCTGGAGTCTTGGAAGAACGTCTGTATTGTGCTCACACAATTATACCATAAAGAGTAATGAGAATGAGGTGGTGACACGCTTATGCATTCAAAAGTAAGAAGAAAACATTAACTTTAAGATTCCAGGTGTAGGTGTTACACTGCAGGATTAATTCTTTCCTCCTTATGTTGTATAAACAAAGAATAACTAACTCCTCTGACATCATCAGAACACTATTGAACATGAATCTGCTATGGTAAAGAAGCAAATCTGAAGGATAAGATTGCCCCTTGCTTTGCATTATGACTATTAATTAAAAGTGAAACCAGATTTTAACCACTGCTCTTGAACTGCGATCTTCAGAACTGTCTTTCAGTTCCCAAAGTGCTGATGCCCCAGGTTCTTCACAGTTGTATGTCAGACTGTAATTGGTACTTCCTTTAGGAACTAAACCTGTCCTCCCTCTACCTGGAGATTTAGCTTCGTTGTTTCAGGAAACTGAGTTTCTTTCCAAAATGGGGAGATCAAGAAGTACATTATAAAATTCAAATCTCTTCCAGGAACATAATATCTTTCTGTGACTTATTTATGTTTCTGTGGTTTCATATCTGGCATGGCAATATAGAATATCATTTACTTATGCTTCAGCCCATCACATTTACTAAATGTATATTTTAAAATTACACTAAGCTATGTGTGCATGGTGTATTGACAAATGCAGTTCCCAGTCCTCAAAGCACTGGTTCAGCTCAGCACACATGGAAACCCTTATCTTGAATCATTTACCTAAGTTGTTGTCTTCTGGATAAGCCACCTAACATGGGAAAAATGAGGATTAACTTTAATCAAGTACTTAAATGTTTTCCTCAGTCAGGACCCTTTTCTTCTTTGAGTCTTCCCCTCCCCCCCTAACCCTTACTGTGCCTAAATTAACTGCCTGGAAAACATCAGACAAGTGTTATCCTGTGCTACAACTGGGAAAACTTCAGTCCACAGGTCAATTTGAAGAACATCATGATCTGAAAAAGAAGGTCTAACTACTAGCTGCTATAAATAATGGAAATTACTCTCAGGCAGTAAAACCCGTTAGGGATTATTTAAGTTTCAATGCAATGAAAACACTGTAAAATGCCATAAATAAATGAGTTCATTGCTTGTCTAGCCATGTTTACTTCAGCTAAGTTCTGAAGGGAACAACAATTTTTAACACTCTGCTCAAACTGTAAAAATGAGAAATCATGTTTCAAAAGTGCCCACTTCAAATATTAAAATTATTCAATAATTATTCTAACACATCCATTTAAAACAGCTCCTTGAAGTAGGAATGCTCCAATTTAGACAAAGTTAAACACATGCTAAATTTCAATCATCCAATTAAATATTTCATTGAACATCAGATGTTTTCAAAATCAAGGGCTAAGGAAAGAGTATTAGGTATACATATACTACTCTCATCTGATTATCTCCCAGTATAGCTTACTTGAGTAATTCAGATATAACAGACAAACAGAGTATTCCTATTTGAGCATAAGAAAAAGCATGTCTGATCACCTTACATTTGGACATCCTGAAACAAAATACAAGTCTGTCTTTTTAACCCACTGCATGAGGCCATTACAAGAATAAATCAGAATAGACTAATGGCTAAAGTCTGCATACTCTCTACAGTGTGTTAGTAATTTGCTTAGCCCTAAATGCCTCCAAAAGCACATTTTCTCCCATAAGATACTCAACATCACTAAATAAAATAGGCCTATTGCTTAATGTTCCATTACATTTTATATATACTGTACAGCATACCTTCTCTCAATGGGATTCTTAATTTAATTATGGGATTGCTATTCAACTTTACCTCTGGAAATAGATGCCTACCAAGTTTTATTGGCCTGGTTTTCATATGTGATAGGTATCTGCACCTCCTACTGACTTCATTAGAAATTGTGGGGGCCCACCACATCTTCAGATTAAATAGTAAGAACCTGAATGCATTAAAAACATTTGCCTCACAGCTCACAAATTGTCATCAGTTATTATGCAAAAACACAGTGATCTCCAGACCCAACAATCTGTGAGGGTTGCACACTATTATGATCATCAACTATCTGCATCCTCACACGTAGCCTGGCTTTGTACTATGATATGCACATCAAGCAAGTTATTATGCTAATAATGACAATCCAGAAGGGGCCATTCTAATCAAATAATCTGACCACTTGCGTAATATAGACAATACATTTACCCAGACATGTCTGCATCAGACTCAAAATTTTTATTTGAGCTCAAGGGTATCTTCTGGAAAGTTGTCTAATTAAACATGTAAATGACTGCTAATAGTACCATCATGAGGCATGTGACCTCTAAATAGCATTCTGACTTTCCTTTATGCCCACACTAACATCGTTGGGTCTGTCCTTACATTGTCCCTGCTAGCTTGTTACATATTGCTTCATTTACTTACAGACATCATTTAATGTATGTATGATCTACAAGCTAGTGATGATAGCATTCTAGGATTCACCTGCCTGATTACCTCCTCTACCTATATTACATATATGCAATATATCCCTTATCCAGTAGGGTCTTCAAAACCTCTAAGGGTGGAAACTGCACTACCTCATTGGACAACCTGCTTGACTGTCTTCATCATGAAAAAGTTGCTCCTTACATCTGGTCATACCTCTCTTGTTTCAATTTATGCTCACTTTCTCTTGTCCTCTCACCACGCACAGTGAATAGCCTGGCTTTGTCTTCTTGATGACCTCCCCGTAGGTTCTTGGGGGCTGCTGTTCAGTCCTCTTTAGGTCATTCCTGTTTCCGGCTGGACAAACCCACTTCGCTCAGCCTCTCCTCACAGGGCAAGTGCTTCAGCCCCTGACTATTGCGGTGGCCTTCTGCTGAACTTTCTCTGGTTAACTGATGTTTTTCCTGTGTGCCCAAACTGGTTACAGTACTGAGGACATGGTCCAGTAAGTGCTGAACAGAGAGAGGTAACCGTTTCCCTAATCAACAAAGCATGCTCCAAAGGCCCAGGATATTGCTGGCCACCTTTACTGCCAAGGCACCCTACTGACTCATGTTCAGCTCATTGTCTGACAGGACCCCCAGGGGCTCTTCCACAGAGCTGTTCAGCTGTCCCAGCCTGTACTATTGCAAGTGCCTCTTCCTTTCCAGGTGCAGGTATCTGCACTTGTCCTTGCTGAATTTCATAAGTCTCCCCTTGGGTCATTCCTCCAGCCTGTCCTGGTGCCTTGGAATGGCAGACATGCCCTTGAGCGTATCGACACCTCCCCCCAGTTTAGTGTCATTTGCAAGTTTGACAAGAGACCGCTCCATCTAATTCCTCACCCGGACTGGGTGATTTGGTAGCTATTGTGCAAAAGAATAACACAGACATAGAGTAGCTTTCCCGTTCTTTCTGTCCAGTTGTGACAAGCTTCCTGCACAATCTGATCACAGAAAATAATTGTATTCATAGCTGGTAATACAGTGTTGTGAGAATTGAATACACAAGTGCCTGAATGATAGTCTCTTGGCATTTATCACCTTTTTTAAATATCAGGATTATTATGTAGAAACGTCACTGAAATCCGAACATAAAATAGCAGTAATTCCTGAAACTTGGTACCCAGGGCAAAAACAGGATTTGAACATTCTTCTTTCTTAGCTGATGTTAGTATTCATAATATAATATAACTATGAGTAGGAAAACCATGCTTACTGAGAAGATTGAGTTGCTATAGAGCAATGATTCTACCAATCCCTTAATTCATATTTTAATTTACAACTTACTAGCCCCTATTTGCTCATAATTTATGAGCAAAATACTGTTTGCTCATAATTTATGGACATGCATAACAGGAGAAATTAAGGGGAGAATTTTTTCATCAGCTGAGTGTGATTAATGTTTTTCCACTGATTAAGAAAGTTCACTAAAACTTTAGCATTGTAGAGAAAATCTACTTAGAGAATTTCACTACTAAAAAAATCCTAACTTAATCTAAGGTTGGCATATTTCTCTACCTTTCAGAGATTTACCATGTACAGGAAGCAGTATGGCATTACTTTGAGAGGGGAACAGAAAGACCAAGGTGTTCAGCCTGGCTTCTTTGCATCTAGTAGTCAAGTAATCAATACTATTCGTATCTTCACACATCATTAACTTTGCAGATGTACTCAGCTGATTCAGCCATATCACTTGTTCTGTTTTCCTTAAGCCAAAACATCATGCCTGTCCTAGACTTTGCTCTGAGTTAAATGAACAGTCTTGTGCTTACTTTTCAAGATAGGCAGTTAATGCACAACAGCCAAGGGTGGTACCATTGTTCTACCTTGATCTGAGTATTCTATTAATGGCTTTTAAGAATAAATTGCTTCTTTTGCGGGTGTGACCAGATAGATAGAGAAATGGAAATCTCACTACTTGTTTTAATTCCAAAGTAATTTGTGTATTCATCCAGAATTCCTGAGTGCTTATGGTAATTATTATAATTTCAATTAGGATAGGCTGTGGCAAATCAGTTTTCTGAAGAAATTTGATCATAAATGTCTACCAGTTGATCAGCATACAGTTAACAAAATTAGTCGTGCATGTAGAGTTAATTCTTGGTCAAGCCGGTAGAGGTGAAAATGTGCCACAGGCTTTATTTAACACTGTGCAGAGACCCATGCATATCTTTTCGAAATTTGCTGTAAACATGTGACATATGCCAAAAGTGTTAGTGCTTTTAGGTCTCACCTCACATAAAACAAGTATCTGGAAACGGCTCATACAAAAAAGGCATCTGAGGAGATCTGATGACTAAAAGACATGAAGAGACAGTCAGTTTCTTCATTTTGCAAAACGTTTAAGTACTTTTTAAACTTCAGGAATATGAGTAGTCTTGTTGAAGTGTGGAACATGCTCCATTGATAAAGACTTCATAAAATGATGTGAGAACTGGAAAAAAAGTTTCAAAATATTCCCCTGGAAGAAACATAGGAATAGTGTTAAGTTTTCTGATTAATATTACAAGGAAAACAAAGCTCCAATCACATTCTTTTAGATCATTCTTTTAACAGAGGCTCATCTGATGCTTCCTGCAATGAGTGTTGGCTCTGGTTCTGCCAAGGTGGCACCTGCATTCCTACCTGTTCTGATTGTTGTATGACCTGGAACAGCTTCACAAGATGGACTTGATGGGTACTCATAGTCTCAGGCTTGATACGCTTAGCTTGATCTTCTTAAAAATCCCTAACAGTCTATGTATCAATTCATTTCTTAAAATGAGAAATGGATCTAATACCATAATGAGTTGTCACAAACTGAATACATACATGGCTACCCAACAGCCCTCTGTAAGGTCAAATTACCTCATTCAACAATTGCTTACACCTGAGCATTACTATAAGTGACTTACATTGCAGCAGCAGATGGAAGCTAAATCAAGTAGGTGCTGCATTGTGCTAGGCCCCATAAAGCAGAGTACAACACAGTTCCTTCTCCGGAGAGTTTACTGCCTAAAAGACAGGCTGTAACTGCTGCACTCAACTAGCAGGCAGAAGGAAAGAGGAAGTAAACAGGATTTTTCAGGACGGATGAGCTGCTTGAACTTTCAGTAACATTTTTCCTATGTTTAGTATGCCTTTTATGGTAAGATTTGTAAGTGCCTTAATTCCCTACATTGAGGGGAAAAAAACAACAGCAACAACAGGTGACGCCTTTTACTCATTATTTGACAGCAGCCATTAGACGTATGATTTTAAAACTTCTATAAAGTTATCCATACAATGTTAAAAAGATGGCTATGTTACTTCCTAGATTTTAAGTCAATAAGGTGTGGATTGTAGTCTTCTAATCTGACCCCCTATGTAACATTAAGCAGAAAACTTAACGTGCTACTTCTGGCAGCAAGACTACACGCTGTTTGAGTTCTAGATATGATATTAGCCACTTAAAAAGTTTTTAAATGTCAAGAACAAACCTGAATAAAACAAAACTTAAAAAAAAAATGCCATCTAGGGAGGAAGAAATAGCCTCTGTCCATGCCCACTCTCCATTTCTAGTTTCCTCAGAGTTATTTGCAAGGCTCAGTAGAAAGGGAGGTCAAAGGAAAGGACAGAGGGGCACTCCACAAAACTGAAATAAAAATTAGGTGCTTCTCCTCCTCCTCTGTTCCTCCTCCTCGCGTCTGTGAAGGCCTGGACCATTCTTGTTCCTCATTATCTCCTGGGAGCCCTCTGACTTTCTCTGCCCTTGTCCCACAGTGGGTCGCAGTGCTCCAGCCACCAGAGTTCTGAGCCCAGACAGTCCATGTCAGACACAGCAAATCCCCTAACCTGACCAACACCAGCTGGCTGCAAAAAGGTGCATTGAGAACGGACAGAGGAAGGTGGTAATAGCTCTGTCGTTACTGAACAAGTACCATCTAGTGGGTGACAAATATCAATTCTGGAAAAACTTTTCTGAGAAGGTATAACTCACCTAGGTCTCTGTAGGCTATAGTCATCTATATTCTGTAGTGATATTGGAAAAGACAAGCTTCAACAGAAAAACACCTCATCTGAACGTTTGAATTTTTGGAGGAGAGATATTTTCTTTGGTAGTTTTGGCTTGGGACGCTGGGCTGTTATGATGACAAGATAAAATCCATTTTTACTAGACTGTCATTTCACAGTTTGCCCTGAACAGGGATAGAATCTTAGCAGCCCTGATTTCAGAGGAAAGCACATCATAAATTAGATCAAAGTATATTCTAGTTGTCTTCTTCAGCGATGGAGTGACCCACTGGTTATTTGAGCGAGTGGATGAACTGAACTGTATCGGCTCAACTATATCAACAAAAGCACTGAGGACTGCTTTGTTCCCTTCGCTATTCCCTCAGATAAAACTATAATCACTGTAGGAAGGTTATAGGATGTTCCAAGTGGAGCTCATCCCATGTAGCCTCTGATGCAAATGACTAAATGTGAACATGGAGTTAACTCCCTTTCTAATAAATGCAAAGGAACTGGCATTTTCCAGGCATTTTTAGAGGTCTACTTTATGATAAACCCTTTTTTGGTAATGTCTGAAGACATTATGACTTTTTTCCCCTACTTAGGTGCAAAAGACAATTGAAAATCTTGCAAATAAATAAAATCTAGTCTTATTCAGTAAATACATACTCAAAAGGAGACTAGCAGTTCCCAGTATCATATTTAAGAATAATAAATGCTATTGCACCAATGGAAAAATCCTCACACTATGTCAGTGAATCTCAGTTAGAGCTTCAGGATACAGAAAAGCCTTTACAATTTTCTAATATCACTTTTAGTTTTATGTTGTCTGTATAGTTTTTGTTCTTCAGCCAGCATCTGCCTCATATGCTTGAGTAAAACTGAAAAGCTGAAAGGAGAAGGCTTAAGAAGAATCATTAGAAAAAATCAAATTTATTTCTCTAACCATTTTCTTCTGAAAGTAAAGTTCCTCTTGGTGCAGCAACTGTACATTAATATAAAGATTAACACTGACCTCATTGAGGCCTGATTGTGCTGCACCAGATATGACCTTGATCTATCACAACTCTTAAATATATGTTTGATTTTAAGTAAGCAAATAACATCCCTGACTTCAGGGAAACTATTTACACTCTTAAACAGGTTCTCACATGCTTTGTAGATTTGGGCCTACGTATTCAGAGCACAGAATCCGAAGAATAAAACCGTGCGAAATCTTGTTACTTTTCCATAAACTTAACCTCTGCTCTATCAGCTATTGGCCTAGGTAATGGAATGATCAATAACTACTTAAAGTTTTACCCAGGTTAATCATTACATAAAAACAAGTTGCAGATTAAGTGAAATGCCTGCCTCAGGTATGTGTCTGCACTTTTCACACAGCCAGAGATAAACCTTTGACTGTGACATTTAAATTAGTGAACCTAAGTTGAGAATAAACAGTTCTGTAAGTGGAAAGCTTTTTCTAACACTTCCCACCCCGCTCAAATACAACAAGAGTAAAGCTTATCTGCTAGGCTTATCATATAGGCACTTTACTTTTTTCCACTTAGAAGATCTTTACACCACTAGGAACAGGTTTTGCTTTTGTAAATGGCCCCATTAAAATTACTTCTAAAACTCTGGCAAAGTGAATTCCACTCAATAGCTTTCTATTTGCCCTGTGGTGTCAGAAGTTCTTCTATTTTCTTTCCTTCTCATGTTCATTCTTAAGAATCAAATTTCCTGACTATTAACAACTCATATATTTTGAATTTTTGAATGCAGTCCTGCTTAGACCTTTTTATTACTTGGTAATGTGATTTCCTAGCTATTGCTAATTTACCTTGTTTAGGGTTCTCTTAAACTCTTTGCAAGAGAGAACATACTATGTCAACTAAAATTTCTGGTATCATATTGAAAATGTCCATATGATTTAATATTACAGTCCTCTACAGAATTCAGAGCAATGCAGACACAGAAGTCTGAGAAAAATTTCTTACGAACAAAATTAGGTTAGTTAATAGTTGAATATGAATCTGTTCTGAAGAGAATGTTTTATTGTGAGCAATCTTTAGTTTAAGACTTAGTACAAAGCTTCCTGAGGATGTTGTAACTGGGTTTGCATTGCATTTTTTTTTTTCATTTTACATGTTATGAAAGGAAACGTATCAAGTAAATCAGAGAAAAACAGAAACAAAAGCTACTCTTCAGTCTCAGGATTTTCAAGCATCATTCAAGCATTTATCATTTAGCCTGCATTGCATTCTGCAAGTACAGTGGTCTAAACCCTAAAACAGATGAGGCATCAACTAATGCAATCAGGTGCTTACAAATTCTTAGGCTTTGGCCCCTGTTAAAATCAAAATCAAAGGTAGTCAGCCTTGTTTGCAAATCTGTTCAGGGATGACCTCCCTTCATCTACCTGGCACTAAAACAAACAGCTTTTTGAAGGGTTATATCCTCTATTCCTGGATCTGCTGGAGGATAGAAACCACTTAGAGAAGGAAGTGGATAGACCAGCTTGAAAGGAGTTAGGATGAGCCTTAGCAGATTCAAGGAGAGAAATGACAAATGAAAATTGACACACTCCGGCATACCACAGTTATTTTATTCATGGAACATCTGGGGCTCTATGTCTAGTGCAGCAGTAAGAACAAAAAGTGTTAAGTGAGTGATCAGTTGTGGCTCCCACTGAGTCATGCTAACAAAAACATCAAAGGTAGAAAGGTGCCAGCAAAGGTAGAAGGTCAGTTTAGAAGTATGAGCCTTATTTTCCTACTCCTTGTGGATTCTCTAAATTTGATGTTGATTTTAATGGCTTAGTTGATACAGGTGAGAACAAAGAAAACCCTTTTAAAATAAGATAACAGGGAAACTCCATGGAGAACTCTCACGGAAATTTTCATCTCTATGTCCTCTTCTATGGCTTCTACCACAGCTCGGGGTAATAGGTCTCCTTAGTTTTTACTTACAAATGTAGATAAATCTAGGAAACGTATAGGCATTAGGTAGGCAGTCAGTATTTTCTAAAAATCTCAATAGAAGTTTTACTCGTGATTTCAGTAGGAACAGATCTCTAATGGCTTTTAAAATTCTTTCTATGTGGTTTGCAGAATGAAGACACTTTCCCTGTATTCTGATGTCATTTTTGAACTTCATGCTATTTGACAATTTCTGATTTTAGCAGAAATACCCTACTACCTTTCTTATCCTACCTTTAAAATGAGAACGTTGAAGAGATTATTCTCCAACGTTCTTAACAGCTTGTTATACTAAGCCAGTGTAAGGACACTACTTTTTTCTAAAAAGTAGAGCAGTTGAAGTCTGTATTCGCGTTGCAGATAAGAGATTCAGATTCAAATATCCAGTATGTTGCTTCTGAAGCAGACACTGAACCAAAAGTTCCTGTCTGAAAAGTGCTGTAACTGTATTAAAAGAGTTTTGACATGGAGTTTCTTTAAACTTTTCCTATGGACACAGACATTTCAGTGAACAAAAATAATTTAGAAGATTTTCCTGAAGAAGTCAGACATTTATGCAGAGTGGAATAAGTTCAACAGGAGAAATTTCACAAACCAGAATATCCTGTAATATAGTCATTCAGCCACTCCCCTGCAAAATGAGAGATTTTCATTTCTCTCATGCAAGCAGTCAAGCAGAGAAAGGGTTTGTCGTTTGCTCTCCCTTCTCTAAAATGGTACTTCTACATGTTCATTGACAAATATTTATGAAGATTCAGGCAAAATCATGCATTAGGAATCTTAAATTTGAATCTTAGATCTGGTGATAATATGGCAGCTAGAAACACAAACTCATCAAGTGGCTTCATGTTTTGGGGTCTCAGTTTCTCAATTTGTAAAACTAACATAATGATATCGACCTCCTTTGTACAGCGTCTTGAGATCAGTGGATGAATCCTTCAGTTAGTTGATTTGTTTTTTTCAATAAGCTGTATTTTTGCCGAATTTACCAAGCCCAGTTTATCAGTAGTAGTGTGTCCTACACTTTAGCTGTTGGCATGTAGACTGCGTTAATATGCAACATCTATGGTGTAATAATAATACATTCTCTAACACAATATCAGATCTTGGAAATTGAGAAAAACAAAATAAAAGATGAGATTTAAAAAAAATCTTCCTGTCCAGCTTTCCAGTTTAGGCTCTAGTTTAAATTCTATTTACTTATTTAGTGTTGTCCATGAGGGACCCCCAGGCACAAAAGCATCAGTAATGCCCATCCAAGAAGCACAGATTCCTCATGTTTGTTCCACTGATTCATTTGCCATCATGTCACATGCTAATCCAGATGGTTATCGGCATTCTGCCATGATTTTCTTCTCCTTAGAGGCCTTGCTAACTGACACAGTAACAAATGCACTGAATTCCACAAAATTAGGATGCACCATCGACTCCCAAAGGACTACAGACATAACTTTGATATTTGCACATATCAAATAGCAGCTAAAAATTCTGTATCCTGATGGTGTCCCAGAAATAAAATAAAAATACACCTTGAGGTACTTTCTGTCTTCGATAGACTCAAAAATGACATTCACTGGCATTAATACATACATTGAGAGGAAATACCATTTATACAATATTGCAGTTCATTCTTATCCAAATCTTTCTTGGCCATGGTGCAGCAAGTTGCATAGTCCAGAACCATTCCCAATATGCAGTTTGCATGTTGCTCCCTGTTACAAAGCCTAAGTGTGTTTAGTAGCATGAAAGTAGACCTTTTCATGTCTACTTGTGTGGGAGCCCGAGAATAGTCATGGGCTTATTTAAGTTCACTACTATAAATGTAGCCTCCAACTCTTGTAGGATTTCTCTCTTCAGCAGGAATCCACGTGAACACAAGTGCCAAAAGTAGACAGCAGTTTTTGCAGAACCAGAGCCCAAACTGTTCAAATATTTGCAAGAAAGATTTAGCAAATTGTCCAATTAATTCCTATTGCTACTTTTCAAATACATTACTTAATGAACAGCATTTAATTAGGTACATTTGCATATGAACTAAGTTGTTTTAAATAATTTATTCAGTGCATAGAAGAAGACTTCACTAAATAGTATATGTAATGCAAAAAATGTCCATTCAGCCCTAATGATAACCATTTCTCATGCTTCAGTACTTCATCCACATGCCAATATTACTTTGAGCTGGAAGAGGTCCCATCGCATGTAATTATCTCACCACTGATTCAGCTGAATTCCTGTATCAGTTCATTTGCTTTTTGCAGCAATTTGTCTATCTCATAGCTATAATAAGGCAATAGTTTATATTCAGCAGGTATGCAGTTTTAGAACAAGTTATCAGTAAATTAGATGAACTTAATGTGAGGGTCACCAACTTACTGTTACTTTTCAATAACTTGCATTTGCTCAGCCTCCTGGAATAGTTCTACCAAACTAATAGTGCTACAGCTTCAATGCTCACACCTATGCAATGCAACACCAAACGAATGTTTGCCATGAAGGCTTTATAACAGTTTTGGTGTATGGCCTGAGAAACTGTTCAGAAACTATTGTAACAGTTCAGAACTCAGTAACCATTCAGAAACTATTTGTAATAAAACTGTTAAAGAAAAAAAAAAAAGCAAAACTATTTAATCATTCAGAAATCACCAGCTCTGTATCAGCAAAAACTAAAATGCAAGATCAGTTATAATCTTATTACTAAAACTAATCCATTTTGTATTGTTATATTTGGTAATAGCTCATTGTTAGTATTGTTTTCTACTAGTTGTGTTATAGAAGCAACACTGTGCTAATCAGAATTAAAATCATAGTGTGTAAAGCATAATATAATCACTTCTTCAAGGGCTTACTATATAACTTAACCTCTGACTGTTTCAACTTTTCATAAAATACAATATTCTGAATGATGATTTTAGATTCTTCAAAAATGCTTTGATGAGTCGACATGAATGTTCTCTAGGACTGAAGCCTAGAGATTATTGGAAAGAAGGGCAAAATCTAGTTCACAGAACTTGCCAGTGAGCTGGAATTTCAGTTATTTCTATTGTTATTTATCCTCCATGTAGGCACACAAAAAAATCTTTATAAAGGACTATGTCTTCATCTAATGTAAATGAATACATCAGTCTTTTTCAAATAAGGAAATGCTCTTTTTCTGTTTCTGGGGATGGAATGGCAGATTAGTGTTTGGATTCAGATTCAGATGTTATCTAAACTACAAATCAACTTCTAGCAAGTATTGGGAACATCCCAGACTCTAATGCATGCTGTCTTACCAATAACCAGCATAGCAGAAACTTCATGCATTTCCAAGATGCCTATGATTTTACCAGCTGCCCCATCACCCTATTCTTCCCTTTGTATATTCTAATAATCTTGTATGTTTTCTGCTCTCAAGTTACTGTTTTTGGTATTTATTAATATCTCTGTATAGGACATTTATGGTATGTTTCTTCACACCTCACCTTCAGTTGCTTTGGAGATTGCAGTACAGTAATAGTGCAAACGCAGCAGGTCCCAGGATGGCAGCTGCATGGTTCCCTGTGTGACGGGTCACCCATTCTTGTGCTGTGAGACCTTCCAAACCAGACACCCTCTATCAGCTCCCAGGCAAGAGCACACCATCTTCTTAAGGTTTTGTTTTGTAAAATATGACCTTATAAAACCACTCAAGTTTTTGTGATCATGCTAGGCAAATGGTTACTTCATAGAACTGTTGTTTTTACCCACGCACATCAACAGATTTGCAAGGCTGGAGGGCCAGCAGAGGAGTTTTGATGACTCTTACCAAGATGACTTAAAACTGTAACCACTCCTAACTTCCAGCTCCCACAGCAGAGTCAATAAAACATAACCACATCGCAGCAATGCCAGAGCGCAGCCTGAAGCTGTAGCTGGATCCATTACAGAATGTGAGTTTGAGATAATGTGCTGGTTTGTGAACTGTGATGACTACGGTAGGATGTCCACTCCTTTTTTCTAAGTCTGTTACTGATGCACTGACCTCCGGCAGATCAGTACAAATAGCTGAGAGTAGAATCATCATAACTCTCTGTACCTAAATCTAGTAGTGTTTTTTATGTCACAGTCCTTAGATTAACAGCTGAACCTTTAGAATACTTTATTTAGTAGAATAAAGCTTTGTTTAGAAATTGTCTTTTTCATAGTTCATGTATAAAATCAAAGAAATCCATTGAAATGCTTTTCATTTACAGTAACACTAAATATTAACATTCTGCAGTGGGCACAATAAGAAACTAATTTAACTAATAATTGTATTGGATACAAAGACAGGATACTTTTAAGAGCTAAATTCTTCAATTTACTGCATGCTTTTCTAGGCACAATTAATGTTTTATTTATATTGTGAAAATGATTACCTTGTCTAAGCATTTTGTGCTTTTGAAATTTATCTTTCATTTGTTATGCTACAAGCAGTGTTATATCTTCTGCAGTTTGCAATGTTTTCAACATTAATATCGAGGCTTATTACTAAGCATAAAGAATATAAAACATTTATATGAGTTGTATATAATAATTAAAGATTATTCAGGAAGGTACAAACTTTCTTGGCTTATTCCCCATTGTGTAAATCATGTAATCATTTTATTAAAAAGCTATTTTTACTGCATTATTATACTTCTTCCATGATATCTACCTTAGAAAAGACAATGGTACAGCATTCAGGATTGAGTTTGCTTCAGAGTATTCCACTTCTCACTAGTGTTATTGTCACAGCAACCAATATCACAGCACATTTTTGGCCATGTTGTGAAATTAGTGTCTTGCAGATCCAGTGCAAAACAATATAACCCATAATGTTATAGTGTAGATTTGTTTACAGTACTATTCATTAGCTAGACGGACACTCATGGGATCTATGTTTCCTCCACACAGCTATGGAAAAAAGAAGAGGGATAAAACCGTGAAAATACATGGCATCAATGCTGAAGGCTTGTCTTTTCTGAAAGCAGAAAGAGCTGCGCTATTTATTTCAACGAGGTTTGGGTTTCACTTTGGAAAGACTAGGTGTTCCATATGTCAGAGAAAGAAGATATTTCATTATATGTTTTTGAAAGGTAGCACTAGATTTATTCAATAATATTGTTTCCACTGGTAGTCATTACAGCTTTTAGTCCATAAGTAACAGCAGACTTAGGGATAACAGTATTATTAGCTAATTGTAGCATTAAGTAGATCCATTTCCTATTCATTCGTCATGGTTCAAGATTAACTATCATAACCTTCAGAAATTCACCTTATTTACACCACTGCCTGCCCTCTGCTTAGTCTTTCTCTTCATTTGTTTGTTCGTTCTTTCCTTCCTTCCTTCTTTCTTTATCCCTCTCTCTCCCCCTTTCTCTCTTTCTTTCACTCTCTCTCTCATTCATTCATTCATTCATTCATTTCAATCAGTTTAGGATGAATAAAGAGTAAATCTCCTTTTATGATTTTTTTTCCATGGGTAATTTTGTTCAAGGAATAAGCTGTCACAACTCTAATCCAGAATCTACGTCTTGGAAGGTAAATCTGTTACATGTAGATCATAAGTATGTTTCTCTTATTATACTCAGATGAGAATATTGATGTCTCAGTTATGATACAGATTGCAATAAGAACACATTATTCTTAAATTGGAGATATTCTGGTAGGAAAATGTTTAAAAGAGAATAGCTGGTGGCATAATATTAAAGCATTTTAAGATAAGAAAATAAGAAAGGTGCAATAAGAAAGGAAAAAAAAAATATTTCCACACTCCAATTGGGTTAGAGTTTTATTCCTATAATCCAATTATAATTTCATCTTCTGGCTCAAAAGTAAATGGGCCAGACTCTGCAATGGTGCAAATTGACGTAGCTACTGTAAAGATATTATTACATTTTGTTCAATTGGGATATTAAAAATGGTTGCAGAAAAACAAGCCATTAGGCAGAAGTAGTAAAAATAAACCAATATTTTAGTGACATTTGTCCATCCACTCATATTTCATCCCTGTCAGTGTAGATTGCAAAGCATGCAACAACAAAAAAAGTTAACATATTGCATTTATAACCATATACTGGGTATATTTCACAATCTGTAGAGTACATTTAACAATATTTGGAAGCCATCCAAACTCTTATAAAAGTTGATATATCTCTCATTAGCATTTTGAAGATGTCAGCCATTTTTATATAGGGTAATAGAAAGTAATGTGCCAAGGGAACTAGTCAGTGTACTGCTGTGTGTCAGAACAAATATGATTAACATTGTGCCAGATGTGTGTCCTCATGAACTCCTACTAGGGATTGAAGAATTAGACCTTGTAGTCAATTATTGAAATTGAAAGTGCTATATGCCTCACATTTGTGTGCACCAGCTATAACTTGTACATGGGGCTATTAGGACTGCTCCTTGTGCACGTCTGTGTGCGTAGCATTAATAAGTAGATACTTTCGTATCAGTATTGGTATCTTATTATTGTTTTTTGAGTATCATTTTTCCAAGAGAAATTAACAAGCTTTAGTGCTTTACATAATAAATATACATTTAGCTCAAACTCATAAAAAGAAAAAATATTGCTGATGTGGATGTTCATCTCTTTTGGTTTACTGATGGCCAAGGGGAGAGATAATTATATTGAAAAGCAGTCTAAAACAGAGTGGGAATCAAAAAAAAAAAAGGAGTATGAAGTATTTTTATACAGCTGTATTTTAATTTTGCCCATCCATCTTGGATTATACCACACAGTTCATTCTTTCTCTTTCTTTTTCTTCTTTCTTTCTCTTTCTTTCACTCTCTCTCCTTCATTTCCGTCCTTCTTTTCTTCTTTCTTTTTTTCTTCTTTCTTTTCCTTAACAGTAAATCTATTCACGGACCTAAAGTTATTTCTTCTATTTCAAATGGAGAAGGATAGGATCATCACACCCCTTATATTGTGGCTGCTGTTCTTTTCTGTAGATATCAAGTGTATGAATTGTCTCTGATTTCTAATGACACTGAATAGAAATTGGTGAAATTCTAAATAGGCTCATAATTTGTGCAGGAGAAAAGTGTTTCAGTAAAGTCAGCTGAATTGTTAGAAATGACTGGGTTAAGATTCCTTTCCCCAAGCACTTTTTCTTTGAGACTCATACAAAAGCTATACACTGATCCATAGGCATGAGGGTGATATGGGCTATGTCATAGGCTAATTGTTCACTCAGCGTATGTCTAAACTCTGTATTGTGAGCAGACAGGAGCCTGCCTGCTTACGACAATCCCAAGATAGCAGGATACAAGCCATGTGATGGCATTGTAGCAGTGTCAAGTCTGAATGAGTAAGCGCTACTGGGACGAGATTAGTAGTTCAAACTCACTGACATGATAATTAGTTTCTCTGGTTTTAGTCACCTCAAAGGAGCCAAAGGAATGAGCTCACTTTTTCCTTAGATAGAATATTTCTCTGAAATCACTTCATAGAAGAGAAGGATATGTCTGCATGGACTGTTTTCAGTTTAGAATGAAGAGGATTTCCTCACATGTGTCCAATTCTGGGCTACCCAGTACAAGAGAGACATGGCACTACCGGACAGAGTCCAGTGAAGGGCTGCTAAGATGATGAAGGGACTGGAGCATCTCTCCTATGAAGAAGGGCTGAGAGAGCCAGGCTTGTTTAGCCTGGAGAAGAGAAGACTGAGAGGCGATCTCATCAATGTGTGCAGGTATTTGAAGGGAGGGTGTCGAGAGGATGAGGCCAGACTCTTCTCCATGATGCCCAGTGACAGGACAAGAGGCAACGGGTACAAACTGAACCACAGGCAGTTCGTATGAACCTGAGGAAAAACTTCTTCACTGTGAGGGTGACTGAGCATTGGAACAGGTTGCCCAGAGAGGTAGTGGAGTCTCCTTCAGCTGGAGATACTCAAAACCCACCTGGACGTGATCCTGGGAAATATGCTCTAGAGGACCCTGCTTGAGACCCTGCTTGAGCAGGGAGGTTGGACAAGATGATCTCCAGAGGTCCCTTCCAACCTCAACCATTCTGTGATTCACATTTTGTAAAGCCTTAACAACTAAGAAATTCATACTAAGCTATATTAAAGAAGCAACACATTTTATCCACTGATTAGCATCCTACCTATCCATCACCTCAAGCCTTGACATGGAGGATACGGCAGGACATGGAGGTAGCACCTAGCATGGGTCCAAACCAAATACTTGCTCAGGTGTCTGGGCATCACTCTCATGAGTGATGCATCTAAAAGGAACTGACACCTTAACACAAGCAGGAAAAGGTTGTCTTTCATGTAGCTACAACCCAAGCATGTACAGATTTGAATCAGCATGTTGAGTTGCATACTGAAGCTTATGGAACTAACCTCTTTTTTCATCTTCCAAAAAACTGCTATATGAAGGAGTGGGTCTGACCCCAGACAGCATTGGAAGATCCAAGAACAGTAAGCTACATGACACAGTTTTAAACTATGTGCTTCTTTGATAAGGATGAGTGGCTACAGGCGCAAAAACAATTCCTGCCATTCCTTCTTGCTGCCCCCCTCTTCCCCCTTCCATCTCCCTTCATAATCTCTCTTTTGTCTGAATTGAGTGCCAAGTTTCAATCGCACCCAGACACTGTGAAGGCAAAGACATTGTGCCATCTGGGTTTGCTGGTTTGCTGAGAAAAAAACATTGATCTGTGTACTGTGTCAGTGCTGCACAGATTTTCATTCTAATTACCCAGGCAGCCCCCTGTACACATTGAACAAGACAGGTGACAGCATAGATATCTGCATAACCTCACGTAAGACGGATAGCCTCACTTTGGGCCTTGGGCTGTTGAGCAGTTGGCTGAGACCAGCCAGTCTGATCTGGGTAGGATGAAAGACTAGGACTTCTTGCAGTATCTGAGACATTCAGAATATGATAAAGAGTATCCAGTAATGTCTGTATAAAGAGCTTACATTGGGAGAGAAGTGTTTAAAAATATGCAGTGAATATAGCAATGTATTTTTGTAGCAGATTAAAAGCACAATTAAATTGGATTGTGACAGAAAATCAAGTCACACAAAAGCAAAACAAATGTGCTAAGACATTTCTTCCTTCTTTTTCTTTTTATTTCCATAAGTGTTTTAATACTTCTGAGAGCAATGTAAAGTGAAATGTTCTATGTACCTCAGAAATAATTCATCAGAGGGAACAGCTTTTTAAACTTCTCCATTGTCCCTTATCCATATGGTTCATCTATCACATGAAAGACCATCTGTTAGCAAAAGACTTTTTAATTTTCAGGCTGGTCCCTCTCTGAGAGCATTCAGGTCCCAGTCTCTAAGCATACTGTGGTTCTCTTCAGCCCTATGTACTTGAGTTCTCCTCCGGGGAAAAAGCAAGGTGAAAAGCCTGAAGACGGGGTAAAGAGCTTCCAGGCAGCCACCAAAACAGTATCAGAAGTGTTTTCAGATCCAGCAGTTTAGACCATAGTCTCTTACGACTGAATAGAAGGATGTCAATAGGGGCCTACTCATGATGCAGAATAAATGCATGTCTCTGGGGAACTATGCTGAGATATGAGCCTCAGGAGCTTTTAAAAGCCTAATAGTGGACAATGTCTATAACCTCTGATGAAGGATGATAAAATCCTTCAGTTATTGGAGGAAGGAATATATAAATTAGTCTTACATCTGGGAATTTATTTTTAAACCTCCCATCATCCTTATTTACCTTTTTGTTCTTCTTGTTGCTATTGCTGATGCCCTTTTCAGCAATACTCTGATTTAATTTTTTTATCTGATATTGTGACAGTGAAATACAATTTGAACAATGTAATTAGTATAGATTTGCACAGAGTCAGTAAGACCAGGTTTTAAAGTAATGTACTTTCACTTAAGTGATGAGGAGCAGAATTTGGAAGAAGCCTGAGAATCTGGGGATAAAACTAGGAAACAGCCTATCCAAATTTTGTCTTTAAAAGAACACCTGATTCATATTAGTTTTAGAGGCTTCTGCAAAAATATCTACTTCTTTGTGATTTAAGGCTTAAGAAGTGTGAAGGATTAGGAATCACTTTGAATCATAGGTTTTTTAAGTTGCAGAATATCCATTTTGATATTAAATATACTCATATTTAAGTTAAAAAGTATATTTTCTTGCATCTTTATTTTAATATCAAAAGACAGGAAGTGTTTGAAGCCCTTGCTCATCCTATTTCGGTTCCTATTCCATCTGAGACATTACTCTTGTGCAAATCACTTAGACTTTGGCTTTCTGTGCTTTAATTTTCCAGCTATAGCAGCAGTACCACCCTTTAAGGAGTGTTGTGAAGATAACTATGTTAAATAATGTGAGGTTTGAGACCACATGCAAATAGCTACGATTAAGAGAAAGAATTAAAAAACTTTTCAGTGGAAATAAATTACTATGCTCTCACTGTGCAAATCAGGTTTCCATATGCAAAATAGTTTATGCATACACAAATATGTATATATGTTCATATGTATATACACATATTTATTATGGGAGGGAAAATAGATATTTAAACTATGCAGACAAAAAGTCTAACATTGAAATGTGTCCTAATTTTCCAAACGACATCGGTATATATTCCATCTCATTTTGATTTCATTTTTTCCAAAACAAAGTATTTACTTCTTCAGCAAAACTGATAAAAGAACTTTTAGATACATACACTGTAAAGATCCTTCCAAGGTTATCAGCTTGTGAGAGCTCTGTCACCTGTAGCTTCCCAGAGCTCCTTAGATCTTTTCTACTGTTGGATTTTCCACTCTCCTCAAGCTGTTTTACATCCAGCTGTTACAGTTTGACCAGGTCTCATAACCCAGGCCATGTCAAGGTTTGCACGGGAGCAGGATAATGGAAAAAGTGTGCTGGCAAGGCAGTGTTTTGAAAAATTTTACAAGGGAATTACAGCTTTATTGTACTGCAATACAAACTGTGCTTGGGTGAGGTACAAAAGGGAAACTTGTACTCTGGTCTGTGAAAGGGATTTGAACTGTTACAGCTATGCTATTTATTAAACGCCACTGTAGCCAAGATCTTAGGAATTAAATTACTGAAAGAGTTTCCAAAAGCATTTAGAGTTATCTTTAAATATTTTAGAAGAAAAGACAAAAAAAGATCAAAGCATTCCCTACCCCACCATCCCATATATCCCCTATATATGGGGATATTTCCATATATCCAGTAGGGAGCTGGAAATGTTTACAAATTTTAAGCTGAAAATGGAGAGGTTTTATAAATTGAAAATTCGTCAAAACTTGCTGTTTTGTGAACTTGCTTGTTCTTGTCTTGTCTTGCGTCTTGGCTCTTGTTAGAGATTTCAAGAATGCTACTTCTGATTTTTTTTTTTGTGTAGATAGATGCACAGAAAGTGAGCCCCAACATTGTAATGTGTTCGGTACAGAGAGGCTCCTTCTGTAGCTACACAGAGAGGCCAGCGTTGCTCCTGAGTATCTCTGCAGCTCAGTTTTCAGTAATTATGATCTGGTATGCAGCCCCTTTCTCCTTTGTAATCTGAACATAGGCAGTGAGTTATTTTTTTCTAGTGGTTATAACAACTGGAAAGCCAAAGGTAGAAGCAATTCCAAACCAGGTAAAACTACCCTCTAGGAACAGAGCACTCTAAATTAGTTCCAGTATTAGAGATGGAAGTGGCAACAGTGTCTTTTATTAAAGTCACCCAGAGATTCTCCTTATAAGATGCTGCATTCAGCCACCTATAATTTTGTCATATTTTAAATAACTGAGTTGATTTTCAAAAGCTAGCTGCCTTTCTTAGGCGGAGTTATATTATTTTTATGTGTATTTTAATTTAAGTCAGAATGATTTGGATATTTCTGAGAACAAATCTTGAGAAAAATATATTTCTTTGTTCATATTAAACAAGAGAATTCTTTCCTTTGAAAGAAGGTAAAAGCTATCTGAAGGAAAAGGAAAAAGCCTTTATATCAGGGATGTGCCTTTTGACACCCTCAGGAAAAGCTGCACAGATTTGTCTGGGTTTTAAGCCTGTCTGGAGTCAATAGATCGAATCCGAGGACTCAAAAAAGCCATTAAATGCAATAGTTGCTTTTATCTGAGCTTGGGCCTGTTGTTTGTTTAGCATTTGTTTGTTCAGTCTTTTTGTCACTGTTGTAATCTTGCAGGCCTTGAGCTGGCAAATCTGCTGTCCAGTGACTCCAATACTGTTTTCTCTCAGAGAACGACCACAGACTCAGTCCAGCATTTAGGGTATATCTCTAACACACCCACAGTCAAACAGACAAGCACTAACTCATATGTAATGTTGCAATGTACTTGCACAACACCATCAAGGATCTCTGAGGCCAATAAAACCTTAAAAGTTTTTTGACTCTCCATTTTTTACAGAGATGAAGATAACTGTATATTATATTACACTTGCTCCCCGATCTGGGGTTTTACGTACTTTCCAAATGATATGGCACAGGATCACCCAATGCTCCATAAATATGTCTTTACTCCCTTTTCCTTTGCCTCTACTATTTCGCAGGAGCGTTCACCGTGTACCAGCTTCCTGACCTTATCAGCATATTCTTATGTGGACAGTACATCTGTGTGTTGCATCTTCTACAGGGCCTGCTTTGACTAATTCTCTAGAAAACCTGTATATGATTATACATGCACTGTTATAGTAGAGTAGCAGAAATATGAGCAGTGAACTTGCCCATGTTGTAGTCTGAATAATCTGCTCCTCGCCCTCGCTCAGGCAGCTCTCTAAACAGTATCAGGAAAAGCATAAGGCAGGAGAGTGAGGAAGGGAAAAAAGAGCATATTAAGGAAGAAACACAGGTGACAACAGGACTGGAGAGGAGGAGATAGCGGATTGACAGTTAGAAAATGGAAAATTAAGCTGATCAAGCATGAGATCGGATGCCTGAGGGAAGCAAAGCTGCATGAGGTTTGCTGTGGAGAAGGAGACTAGTCTGGTGTGTGGGCGACTGGATCTGCGAGCTAATGGAGAGACAACGTACAGCCTGGTCTGACAAAGAAAATAAAATGGATCAAGGAAGCAGCAGAGGAAATGGCATCTGGTTTGCTGGAAGAGACTGACCACTGATATTAGATAACTTTCTGAGGAAGTAAGACTGGAATGTAATACATACAGCAGACTAGAAATAGGACAGTTTGGAAAACTTAAATAGAGTGGAGGTGAGCAAGTACTGGAGGAAAAAAGTTTGTGAAAAGAAGGTAGCAGTAACACTAGAATAGAAGCGATTTTTCTGACTTAATTATTTCAAAAGAATCAGAGATATAGCAAACTAGACAAATTAGAACTGAGTAATAAAGGATAATAGGAGTAGAACAAGACCTCAGGATGGTGAAATGACAAGTGGATGATGAGAAGGGCAATGCAAAATGAGTCCACACTGGGGTGAATCCTAAGATTTTTTTTTATTCCAGATTTTTTCTATTAGTAAATTTATTCCTTTAGCTGCTGACAGAAATGTTTTTTGTAGGCAAGATTTACACTTATTTCTTGTGCACAGAGGATAGAAACCTATAACTGCCATCATTTTCTCCTTTAGCTCAAAACCCTCAACCCTACTGTGGGTCCCTGTGGGTCATGACCCACAGGGATGCTCTGTGATGCCATGTAATAGGATGTCTGTATTTTCAGATTGAATCTAAAAGGAAATCAGACATGCACACATACACAAAATGTATGTACACAGATTCATACCTATATATAAGAAAAATAAAAATGAAGGTGGCAAAATAAAGTACTCAGAAGTTACAAAATGCCAGGAGAAAATTATCATCAGTGTAATATTAATTCAGCCTCCTTATGCATATGATACAGCCTTTAGAGCTGTGACAATTTCCACAGGAATCCTGGCTCATTTGGCATATAGGAGAGGCATATTCCAGTGATGAATCAGGTCTAATTATTAAAAGAAGCCGTTTGTGATAAAATGGAACTTCAAAAAGAAAAGCAAGGATTTTCCTGTTGAGATCTTTGAATATGACTCTGAGGAATTTCATTCTTTCCCTCCCTCTTCCCAAGGTATCTGCTAGATGCTAAGCAGGTCATGTTTACCGGACTTTTCTAAAGTTGTCACTAATTGCAACGAGGATTGCCTACACACCCATCATGAGACATAAGGGCCTTATAGAAATGCTCTCAGAACTGCAACTGAACTTATCAGAACCTGATCTTGAAAAATATGAAGAACTCTTTATCATTACCTTCTCTGAAAATTTAAGCAAATGTCCCAAACGAGCACCCAAACACAGTGGATACCCTGACCTTAAAATATCTAACTTCTCCACTCTGCTCTTTTCTCCCATTTGCAAAAGAGAGGCTATAACCCTCTTGATTTATTGGGGGGAGGTTACAAAAACAAATTCATGAACTTTTGTGAAACAATCAAGATCACACTGATATATTGACCTTAAACATAATTTAAAACAGTTTTTCAAAGTGAGCAACCGTCTTCTGTCCTTTGCATTAAGTAGTAAAAGGCCCTTAAGAGTAGATGGTCATATAATTAAAGTTAATGTCCTAATGTAAATATATAGGAAGGCTGAATTAAAATTACCTATGGAATTTTAAAGGTGCCTTTTTTAATCTCTGAGCAATGGACATTTCAGTCTTAATAAAATTCTAACACAGCTTTGCGTCTGAATTTATGAATAGAAGAGGTACTTAAAAGCTGCATGAGTATGTCCTGTACTGCCATAATACCTGGGGAATTTTGTTGGTCCTTTCCTCACATTTCCTTATTGCTTCTTTCCATCATTTCGCCACTGAATTAAGGGAATTGAGTAATGATTTAGCTAAGCTTTGAAAAAGGAACCAGATTCTCTCTTAATCTAAACTGGTGTATCTGAACCAGCAAGTCTGAGTATGTGTGAAATGAGGTAAAACAAGCTCATGAATCTGCAACTGAAATACAGTCTTCTGGAGTACATTCAGTGTGGGGGACTCAGTACTGTACACTTACTGAATTGTTTGTTTTTCCAGCTTTTAGTCTTTAAAGAAGGCATATTATATGTGGCGGCAACCACAGACGTATGTCTGCTGCCAAGAAAACACATTACCAGAGTTTAGTAATGTAGCCTAATTTCTTTCCCTCTGGTCAAGTTACCCAGAAATACTTGCTCTGCTACTGCTCTGTAGTAACAGTTGGATGAAATGACCAGCCTTCAGGAGAATTAGAGACATTTTCTGAGCTTCTATTACAGAAAAGGCTTCCTTCTTTGGGAAACTATGTATCCTCCCTGAGCTTGGTATTTTCACAAACAGAGATTTCTATCTGCAATAATCTTTTCACAGTGAAAAATGTTCTTGTCTTGTGGATGTGTACATATCATACTGTGTGGGATAGCTGTAGGACATGAAATGATTTGCAAGTTATTAAGCCAATAAAACTACAGTGGGGAAAAGGCAAAAATAACTACAGTATGTAGGATTAGCTTCTTCCCAATCCTTACCAAGATGTACAGGGTGTGAGTGAATGGACAAAAACTGCCCAGTGTTCCTAGACAAAGTAATCAGCTTCTTTCCTTTTCAGGAAACAATGAATACAAAAACAGCGAGGGTCAGTGAGCAGGGGAACCGCCCCATATTTCCACTTCACAATTGCATACAGTGCATATTCTGTCTTCCCTCAGGGCTCTCAGTGCTGCAATTTCACTCAGCATAGGACTATACTTAAATGGCACAATTTAGGCGCTTAGGAAGTGTGAAGACGTTCCGAGTGAAACAAATTAGCTTATCAGTCTTTGGTGGAAAACTGGAGTTTGTTTCCTTACTTATCTCTAAATAACTTACTATTAAGCTGAATTTGATAGAGGGGAAAATTCTATCATCTGAGAAAAATTTTATAAAGCCTGTGAGTCAAGCACAATTTTGTATAATGAGTTTAATGAGCTGAAAATGACTATTCTTCAGTTAGTGTTGTAATTTAGAAGGTCCTGCTTTGCTGATGCTATATATGGAAACTGATATATCGATTAACTCTGCTAAACTAATTGAAAAAGCTAACAAAATAGACTCAAAGTTAAAGACTTCTGCAAGGTAGAGATAATAGAAATAAATTAAATGTTGGTTACTGATTTAAAAGAAGTGCAATTAAACCTTTTGATTATTAACGATTTCTTTTCTCTACTAGGCTAAATACTTTGCACCTCAGCGTAACTACTCATACATCATAGAAAGCAAAATTGTTTAACAATCTACTAGCGACCTTTCCTAGGAGGTGAAATACAGCTTAACTTTACATAAATGTTTGGGGTCCCAAGGACATTCTTTTAAGAAGGGGTATGCAGCTTTACTTGCCCTGCAGGCTGCACAGAAATATCTTTATGTGACTGAGACATGAGGCCCTTACCCACACAAAACCAAGTGGAGGAAGTGCTCTAGAAATAGTTTGCAGATAAGAAATGACACTAGCTCTCTAAGGCTCTTGTTGCTCTAGCTCATGGTGGGACAGAGCTGCCTCTCCCTGCTTCTTTCAGAACCACCTCCAAACACCTATCTCTATTACATCTTGTGGTGCAGCTGTGAGAGATGCTCTTTCTTTGACTGTCTGCAAGCTACATACAGTCTCAGGAGCTACTGCTTGGTATTAAAAGGATATGAATGAGGTGCCAGAAGAGAAGAGCAACATGACAAAATCATACTGAATCTGCACTTATGAAATGTGCATTTCATGGCTCATTTTCAAACCATTGCAGCTCCTCCTTTCTCCAGTAATTTTTCTTACAAGGAACTTCATAAAAACTCCCGAACCAGCCAATATAGTTGTTAACTTAATGTATTTTCCAGGAAGAAAAGAATTATTTACAGTAGCTCCCTTTGTGAGTGTTGTGCCACACAAATCTGCTTTTTCAACAAGTCTTCAGAATTTTGTTATGGTCATTTAAAATATAATGTATAAAAACACTAATTCACCTTGATTTTCTTAGTTATCTCTATAGTCTAGATCAGTTAAAACAATTTCTAGAACCTCTGCAATCCAGAGGTTTTGCCATTGGATTTAATGCAGCAGGCAAACAAACAAACAAAAAACCTCAGACTTATATAAAAGTCAACATTTTATGGTTTGACTAGTGATTTGGGACAACTAAAATTATATTTTGGGGGGGGGGGGAGGGGGCTATTGACAAATAGCAGCTACTGGAAATCCTTGACCAGGTTTTTGTTACAACGTTGTCACCACTTTGAAAGTTGCCTTTTATTTGAGATGTAGCCAGAAATATTTTCACCAGCAGGTTTATTTCAGCCTTTCAGGTCTCTATATTTGGAACAAAAGGACATTGGGATGGTTCATCATCATTTTTTTTTCCCTGCTGATAAATTTATTTGCTGTAATTAAGTTTTCTGAAAATATAAAAAAACTTAATGGCATGGTTCCTGAAGTACTAGGTCTGCTGAGGCCCTTTAATTAGGAGAAGATTGATATGTTTTTGTAGGCTGGGGGTTACTACATATTGGGGTTATGCCATACAACTTAGAGGAAAAAATAGAAACACTATGGAAGTCTGTTGCAACTTCAGAATCATATTATCTCTCTGAAATGTCAGAGGTATGCTGGAGCATAACCGGTCTATGCAAAATTAGCTCTGAATTTTAGCCTAACTGAAAAGCTCCCAATTTTCCTGGCAATCTGTTTGTTTAATCTTTTAATATTTTAGAATAAAAATAACACAATATGAGCCAAAAAAGCATGTGAAGTCATCACTGAGAGCCACAGGAACATTCTGGGACTATGTAATAAAAGCCATAAAGTAATGCTGAAAAAAAGATAATTGCATTATAATTAGTACTTCTGATAGTTGCCATTTATTCATTAGCACACTACATTGGGGAGGATTTTCCATCAACATCCTTTTCATGCCTTTTGTCAGTTAAAGTTTTCACATTTACCTTTATCCTAAATTAAAAATGAATGCTCTCCACTGTACATGCAGGACATGATTCTCCGTTGTCTTGCACTTTGTTATTGTTCATATAATTCCAAAGTGTATATGAAAAGTAGAGTGCTTGTGTATCTTATGCCCGTTTTCCACTCATATAAAAGAATAAATTAGATGCATACATATGCGTAAAGATTACATATTCCTGCTAAGCATCCAAAGATAGTAGTTATCCTTTTGCAAAATCAGAATTGTTTCCACTATTGCAAAGAATTCTTTTCTTTGACCTTCTTTAACTTATTAATAAACCCAAATAAAACTAATATCCTTGCAATTAGAAATGGAATTGCTTCATATATGATGCAAATCACTGTATTTTGCAGTGGCTATTCAAGTTCTTGTAATAACTTATTTATTTACCATTTGTGCATGTAACATAACTGTTCTAATCTCTAGGGTGCTATCCTGCACACTTGACAAGACACACAGATCAGGTGTTGAGCTACAACCAGCTTTATTACTTCTTAAGGACATATACATGTAGGCAGATTTTAGTGCTAGTGACATACCTGTAAATAAATAAAGCATGTAAAGATTTAGAAAAAGAACCAGAATGCCCACTCCTCTCTACAAATCCAACTCTTATGAAAAAAATAATACAACCACCACCACCTTCTGCAAAACAGTTTGAGAAACTAGTCCAATGTATAAATAGGCACTGTTCATTAATGTAACATTCCTTCCACAATTCAAGTGTTAATCAAACAGTGGAATAGTTTTGGCTTCACTGACTTTTCCCAGCAACCGTGGGCTAAGATCTTGCACTCGTATTTTACAGCAGGGTAATACATTTCTTTGTACCAAGTACTGCAGGACCATGCTAACATTTCTTCAAGTTGTGTTCTGAAAGCTGTGATTTCCCTATGCTGTATAGTATTGTGAAGTGATAAAGTCCAACATCTCTGTGTTATTTAAACATTTTTGTTGTTGTTGTTCTCCTGTATAACATATCCTATTTCTGTCTTTCCTTTTAATTCATACTGCAAAGAGGTATTTCCCCATTATTATGTAGCAAACAGCAAAGAGCCAGGTATTCTGTCCTACATGAATGAAAAAACGCTAATGCGAAGATGATGAAAGCGACGATCAATGAAGAAGGCCAGGAAACAAGTCCTGCCTTGTAACTGTGATGACTGTCACCTGAGAAAGAGAGAGGAGTGCTAACTGAAGGGAAGTTCATGCTAAGGATTGTTAGTGGAGCAAAAGAGAGCACTTTAGGCAGCAGATGGAGAAGACAGAGCAGATGGATAGGAATACCACTCAGCAGCTCTTGATATTTCCACATTATAGATTTGAAGGTCCTTCACCTTTCACTATATGAGAAGATGTGGCTGCTTTCTAATCTTATCAACTTGGTAGGAAGAACCAGTGGTTTCCACACGCACTTGGGTATCAGAGCACTTACCCTTTGGGGTTTCTCCTGCGGAGTCTGGGACAGCCCAGAAGCCTCTGTGAAGGGCATACATTGTGACTCTGGGATGAACTTTGTTCAGTGACTTGAATAGCTCAGTAAAAAAAAAAAAGGAGAGGAGGACTGGTTTCTTCCCATATTTCCTCACCTTTGTCTGGACCTCAGTTTTGTGTATTCCTCCAGTCTGCAAATACTTATTAGGCTATATGACCTCACCGTCGGGACTGCTTAAAAGTCCTTCTGAAAAATCTCTGTCTCAGAAACAGTTCAGAAGGGTGCTAATTCAAGCTCTTCTTTTTTTGGTTAATGTTATAGTCAAATATGTATCAGTTGTGATATCAGATTTTCAGAAACTACTTATAGTAGTAGAAAAGTGAAGTAGCAAGTTCTTCAAGTTGCACAGGCTACAACTGTAAAAGAAGGCCCTAAATTTATTCTCAGATTATCAATTCTTCTTAACCTTAAGACAGAATCAATCAATTCCCCTTAATCCCTATAAATGCTTTTCCTTTTAAATTGTTACATCAATTTTTCAAGTCTTCAGTTCACAACGGAATAAGAATTAGTTCTGCAGACATGAGAAATTAGTCATATTGATCCTGCCAAAGGCCCTAAATTATTAATAATCAGCCCCTCCCTACACAGCCAGCTTTAAACTCATAAAAAGCCTTTATGAAATTTCTGGTAATGTACCATACGGCAATGCACAAAACCTCTTTTTTCTTTCCAATGTCCATTACACAGTTTAATCTTCTTCACTGTTTTACATTGCTTGGGATATACTTGGAGGAAAATATAAAAATAGATTTTGCTAGTTTTGCTTTCATGTTTTGGGAGGTGACTGGCATTCTTAAATGCACTAAAGTTCCACCAAAGGGAAGAAGATAAAAAAAAAAAGAGAAAGTCAATATTCTTTAATGGTGTTCCAGCTGCCTTAGTTCTCAAAGCCTTGTTTGCAGACAGCCATGTCAGCACTCCAAGAGAAATAAACTTTATTGGCCTGAAGTGCCAATACTGAATGAGTATATTACAATTGCTGATATGCATACTTTGGTGCCAGGGACTGCTTAGACAGAATGAATATTGTTGTTATAAATTACTCCTCAGAGTAGAGAAAAAAAAAGTAAACACTTCTGCTTCATTCTCTGACAAGTGGCTGTGCTGAGGTTTATGCCTTTTAGATTTGCATTTTGAATGAGCTGTGCTTTATTGTATAAGCGGAAAAAATGCTGGAGAATTACTTAGAGTTGGTCTTTTGACACTGTGCTGTTTCTCCCACATGAGTGCAATCACTGTATGTTCCCTCCCCTTTCATCAACCCTCTACCCCTGGGCAGACCAGAGGAAGGATGAAAAGAGGCTATTCCTAGAACGAGAGTCAGAATCTACCATCTTAACTCACATGGGAGTAACCTCTTTCCTCTAGAAATGTCTCATCAGCTTAAAGAGGGTACTCCAAAAGGGTAAAACTTTGATATCTTTGTACTGGGAAACAACCTACATAGTCAATGAGCACATGATAAAAATACAGCTGTGAAGCATGCTGATGGTTTGATTATGGTGTAGTATAAAACCGTTAAAGACTAGAATAGCCTCACTGACCTCAGCACTTATTCATGGAGTAAGGTGGTCTTAGGACATAAAGACTAGTCTGAGTAAGTTGGTACCTTCTTTAGTAGAATCTGGACCTTAACTTGTAAGTTATGGGTATATAATACATGCCATAACGGATCACAGGAGACCCTCCTACTCATAAATCTGAAGTAAAAATTTTGCTACTTTCCATTTCGTGCCTTTATAAACCACATTTCCTATAATATTTCCAGAAAGGTCTTTACAGTAGCACTTTACGCATTCACTAAATTGCTTTTATACAGAAGAAGCATATGTTCATGTGTTAACAGTTAGGGCAAGATAAGTGTACATAACGGGCCACAGTTGTATTTCAGTTACCCTCATCTTCACCAGGATTTTATCAGGGCATTTATGAAGTTCTTTTTTTTCATTCCTCCTATTCTGAAAGCTAATAGTAGTTGGTGATATCATAATTATACAAATAGGAAATACTCAAACATTATTAGAAAAAAATGAAAATGCAAGCACAATTTATCATAAGATCACATACAAAGAGGAAAACAACAGACAGACAAATATTCCCACTTTCCAACAAAATTAAGGCTGGAAAGTTATGAAATCCCCCTGATGAAGCATATCTAGCAACTTTAATTTGATATCTTATAAATGTACATTCTTGTTTATATAACACACTATTGCACTACACATTGGAGCATTTCACAGACATTTACTGTCTGTGAGATTTATGAGATTTAGAAGTTTCTGATTCTATTCCAGAATCTGAATGGAAGCATACTGATTAGAAATAGTCCTAAGGAGTAAATTTTTCACTCTATTTTCTGCATTTTTTACTGCCTGTCCCAGTGCCTTGCCTGCCTTACCTTCTTGTTCCATGCTTCTTTCTTATCCCAGTAATATCTTAACAGCAAGTCCCTTTCTGTTTTACTTGTCCGGACAGTCTCAATGTTTTCACATAGAGATTTAATTTCAAATTTATTTTACTCTTTCTACTGTCCTCTAGTAATCTGGTCAGTGGCTGTGTATCAACTGACATTTCTAGCTATGTGTGTTGTCTTCCTTTTTCCTTTGCTTGTATCTTCACTAATGCAAGCTATATAAGTTCCCTGGATTTTTGTCCAGTGTTCACGAGTCTCCCCCCGCTACTGTGATGGGATTTCAGTAGGCATGTCTACAGCCATATGTACAGAATCACTGAGTTAGCTAACCCCATAGTAACTGAAAGAAAGTGTGGCCATAGTGTGGACACACTTTGAGACAACCTCAATCGAGAAGCAGTTTAACTCTGATTTCATGATACCATATACCAATACGACAAACCCTACAAACAAACTTCTGTAACTGCATCATCTTGTCCAAGAAGTCATGGTTTTCTATTGATTTGCATACTCCTACTTTGCTTTTCAGTCCCAGGTGCTCCCCTTTAAAATATTGAGTCCACGTCTTGCTGCACTTCCTTCCAATCAAAGATTTTCCAAGATCCTTGTTCCAATATACTCTTTTTCTTCCCTCTGTATAGCTCTTAATTTCTCTGCATTCAAGTGAGGTGGCTTATCTGTATGCAAGCTATTTAATGAGAACACAGGAAAAATAATACCTAAGGTTTCTACTGAGTGTTGTACAAAAGTGTCAGTTTCCAAAATCAACACGGAAAAAAAATTCCGCTAAGTGAAATCACGATAACAAGGCTGGTAGTTTGGGAAGTTGATTCCTTCTATAAAAAGGAAAATAATTTATGCAATTTCTCATTCTCTCAATATAATTTAAGGGGAATGTTTTACAGATGGTCATGTTAAGTCTTTTAAAAAATCATAAAAATACTTTCTCTGTTGGAGTCCTCATGTTCCATCCTTCTCAAAAAATTAAATTTTTTCTACTTATCTCTTTTTTTCACTTATTTATCTTATTCAGAAATCTGTCTATTTTCATAAGAAAGTAAATTCTTCTTCCTCTCTCTTCTATCCACGGTTCCTCCTCTAGAATACGGAATTATCTCAGGTGCACTTTTCTATATTTCTTCTTTTTCTCACCAAAATGTCTTTCTCTGTTAAAACTCACATACACCTTTGTCAGAGCACAGCCTTTGAGCAGTCCTACTGAGGGATCAAAGCCAATGTCCTCTGGCCTACTTGCCTTCCTTCTGCAGCTCAGCCTTGCAAAAAGAGATTTGTCCTGACCGGTTGCAAACTTTTTGTTCAGGGAGCTCCTGTGTCACAGAGGACCATCACCATTTAACCGTTTTTTCTTGTTAACTCTGTCACCAATCACATATGTTTTCGGTCCAAGATAAAATTAAAGTGACAATACAGCAAAAAGATAACGCCAATATTTAGAATGGAATTTACATCCTGAAATCAGTTCATATAGATGTAGTGTAAGAGTCACAAGCATCAAAAAGAATTCATCAGTTGTAAATAGACAGATTATCCTCAATATCACATTGTTAAAAGAGAATGCTACCTTGGTAAATCCCAATGTATTTCTAAGTGAAATTTTAAAATAAGAGCTATATCTCCACTGAAATTGAGAACCAGGTGCCTGTTGTTTATTAACAATGGTCCAAACCAGCTATATGACTATGCATGTTCTAGTCTACTTGTTGCTATTGAAAATACAACATAACAGCACAGCCCTCTTAAGATTGCACATAAAGCTCACAAAAAGCCTGATGCTTCACTCTGGACTTCTGTTTTGTTTATTCTTTTGTTTCTTGTGCTATTTACAGACACAAATGTATGCAAATACTTTAAAATGACATAAAATTAATAACTTCTGAACTCAGACACAGAAATGTCAACACAGTTTGGGGTTTAGCTCAAATGTAAAAGATCTTTGAAGTTTACATATGCATAGATTTTGTTCCTGACTTTTGGCCCAGCCCTAGACTACAATGATAAAAATAGCTTGGCAACATCATGTAAACCCAAGCTATCTATGCACGACTTAAGTAAGTTTTCTGCCTTTGCTGATTAGTATTTTTGGGCCATTGCCACTCTGTATGGTTAAACTGGTATAGTCTTGCCAATAAGATATTTTAAACAGTGGAACCAGCATCTGCACCATTTAAAAAGTACATCTGCTCCTTGAGTCACAAAACCTATGCTTATCTTTCGTGGCAGTCAAAGTACAAAATTCAAAGCCTAGATTTTCTTTCTGAAGAACTGTCTGGAAGCTTGAGGGAAGAATCAGAAGAAGCTGCAGACACAAACATCGTGATACAGTTTCCAGTCCACATAAACTTCTTACCAATCCATAATTTATATCCATTGAGTTGCTTGCTTTTGTATATGAAGGCATATAACAGCCTACCGGTTACTGTTTGGCGGGGAGGAGAGGGTTATGTTTCATAAGTGAATAGTAGCTATTTGATTGCCTTGAAGGCTATGCAGGTCTTCCAATTTATACCAGCAGAATTGATGTGAACTCTGCCCAATTTACCTGTGTGTCACGTTCCCTTGAATACTTCATTCACCGTACCTTATGGTCTTTAAAGAACCTAAAGCGCTAGGAAATAATTAAAGTTGCAAATCTTTCTCCAGAAAAATGGACTGACTTTTCATTTGCAAGCTGACCTATGGCAAAAAATACAAGGCACACTTTTAAAATGGACATTTCAATTATAGCTACACAATAGTGCTAAAGGGAGAGTATCAAGGTAAGTCTACATCTTGACCTACTTTTCTTTTTATTCCTTTAGGCAGGATTTTTTTTTTTATATGCTTTAAAGTGAACGTACTACTTGGGAAAGCAATTAGGATGAGGGCAATGGAAACAGAGCTCCTAGATCAGTTTTTGACTTAGCCAGAGAAGTCTACGGGTTCTGTACGCTACAAGTAGAAGAGCTCATCATGTGACACGGAGGGCACATTTCTGAGCATGAGAGGTGGAGCTCCATCTTCATGTCCTTTCTGTCCTTGGTCCTTCCACCAAGGCATCTGAAATAAGGTACAAAATTAATGGTGTATTTTGCCGTTTTGGCAGTTGCCAAACAGAAATGGGACTGAACACGTCCATTCATGTTCTGCATCCCACATACCAACAAAACGATAGAAGTTTCATACATTACTGCCTTCTACTACCCATCTCTTTCAACCCTCTATGTCATATTAATGTTTGCTTGTCTATGTTTCTTTTTTTTCAGTTTCTTAAGACAAAAGAGCCAGATGTTCAGTTGCTGAAAATCAGTTCAATTCTCTGGTGGGGTCCAACTTTTTCAATTAGCTTTAATTCCAGATCATGCAAATTTATAGATATAAAATGAGGATGCTAAATCCACTGAAAGAGAGCCAGTTCTTATCTCTTTTTTACAGATCTTATTCACTTTCAGAAAATAGATGTATACAGATGTTGTATAATCCTATCAGCAAAATACAGAGGCACGACATACGGGGATGATAGGCGTCGTGGGCCATGCGCTGGGCTTTGAGAAAGCATGCTGTACTCTTTCTCTGCCAATTGCTAAATTCAAAGCACTTGCTAATACTCAACCTTGCATATAGACTCTATCTGCACAGCCCTCCCTGTTACAGCAACAGTTCACGTGCAAACACTTAGATGTGTTGAAGTCAATGGAAATATACAAAAGGCTAAATGTTTCTTTACTTTTCTGCTTCAGGGCCTCCCAGAGGGGAAGAAAAAAGTATAAAATATTTTCAGAATAAAAAAGCAGTCATTGTCTGGTTTACTGAACATATCACTGTGTGGAATGCATATGTTCTCCTCCTCCACATTCTGCCCTCTGTGCTGTTATCTAGCATGCTCTTCCTTTTCTTTCTCAGGCATAAGCAGATATCATGCTAACAGCATCTTCTTCATTTCCAGAAACAAAAAAGAAGGAAAAAAAAAAAAGATGTGTATCAGTAGTAGTATACACGAGTAGTGTATTACTAGTATTGTGCACTAGTAGTGTATTGCTTTTCTCTGGTGACACTGATTTTCTATGCATTATCTTATAAATAGTGGACAACTTGGAACTCTTGTCACAGCTGGTACTCAAAAAGGTAAAATGTCTGAGTGTGTGCTTTTTACTTCCTGAGGAATACAGAGTAAACTGCTATTTCTGTTCCTTGTACTCCGCTAATCTACACTTAGCTGATATGTCAAGACGGGAAGACATAACTTTGCTCACTGTATTAACAAATCACTTTTGTTCATCCACTTCTCCCTTTATATTACAGACTTGTATCTTGTTTTCCACATGGAGACAATATTTAATTATGCCTTAAAGCCCTGCGCCAAGCAGTCCTCTCAGGGTGTAGCTGCTTCATTCATAGTTTTGCAACATCTGCTAGACCTTTTATTTTTCCAGTGCTGGGGTCCAACACAGGTGTAGGAATGGACATGGACATGGAGCAGGATGTGTTTAGCAGCTGTGCTTCATGTCTTGAAGTTACAACCATTTTCTGCTCTTTAAGAATGTTAGAAAGGTCATACAGGATACATCCAACCAGTATTCTGTCTCCAAAAAGAGACAAAAGTCTGCTTTGGCAGACAACTGTAAAAACAGGATATGTTTATGACACCTTTTATTCTGCCAGGCACTAAATGGGGACTTTCTAAACCAGTTGTAGTTCCTATGTATTTATTAACCCTTGGCATCTTTCCCTTGTGAGGGACAAAAAAACTTAGAAACCAGTCAGAGTGCTTGATTTGTTTGGTTTTGGTAATTGGTTGATTTGGGTGATTTGACTGATTCCATTATGAAATGGAATTCAGAAGTTAGGAGAATGATATAAAGCTCTAGACATAATCATACAGAAAAAAAGACAAAAGGAGATTCTCATTTTCTGTTGCTGCTGTAGCAAAGAGGATGGTTCACTGTAGTTATTATGAACATGAATTATAATAAAGACATTTTAAAACCTGTGAAAAGTCTCTCCACTGCATGCTGTAACAGGCAAAACAAACCTGCCCAATTTTGGCTTCATATTGCTGTGGGAGAGGTGTTAATGACCTATTGGAATTAAAGCTGATTACAGGTCATTAAACAAATGGGTGGAGTAAGCAGTCGACTACCCTAAGTAGTAAAAACAGCTGTACAGGCAGGAGCCAAAAACGCACTGCCACCTGACAAGACCAAGCTGTCTAAAGAAAAGCATGAAACTGAAAAATGGGTGGAGAATGTTCCTATTATATAAATGATTACGCAGGCAGTCAGTCAGCAGGGAGCCTGTGTTGCTGAGTCTGGTGAATCCCCTGAAGAGGAATGCACATAAGACAGCTGTTTCTTGAGCCAGGTCAAAGAAGTCTGAGGCTTCATCAGAACGACTGTCGAAATTGTCCCACTGCTGCTCATATATATGAGACAGGTATATTCTCTCTCTCAAAAAAAAAAAAAAAACATTAAGAAAAAAGCCCTAGAATATAATTTCACACATTAAAGGAAATCACTTTTGAAAGTCTCAGATTTCAGTTGCTAGTCAATGAAATAGTGAATAATACCTGTAGTATGGACTCTTGACCAGAGGTTTTTCTTCATCTCCTTACACTTAACCTATACAGCATTCATTTATCCTCATACACTTATCTTCAGAAAAATTTCAGTTACCCTATCTGTAAAATGGGGACTATGGAGAATTTATTTGGAAAGTACTAATGGAACAATTGATGAAAAGGGCATTATAAATACAAGGTATTAGTTATCCCTCTTTTACATGCCTACTTTCATAATGAGGACTGTCTGACAGGAAAAAGGAATGTTCGAATACCATCTTTAATTAATCGAAGAAGTTAAAAAATAATTAAGCAACGACAGTAATGAAATCCATAAGGCTTGTTGAAACAGATAAAGAAGGATAATAAAGAAAGGATAATAAAAAAAAAATTCTTTGTAAAAAGAACATAAATATAGACACTTACTCTAGGAATGGAATTTTAATTATTCTTATTTCAGTGAATGTGTAGTAACAGAAGAGAAGGGGATTCAATATTTTACATACTGTTCCCAACTTCATTAGATAAAGTTGCTAGAGTTTTGGAACTCAGAAACATCTGTGGGATGTTTCTATGCAGCTGTTAGCTCTATGGGGCTTCTGGACACTATTGCGCTGTCCAGGGTATACTAGTACATTTTTACTAGTAGTGGTTTGTTAGTAAGTGCATGTTCCCACTCACTAATACTGCCACGTGTATGTGTCTAATAATACATAACATATTTAAATATATAACAAATGCTTTATAGTATTACAACTTCAGTGCACTTTGATATCAGGAATTCATTAGTTCTAATGACAGTCCGGCGAAGTTCGTAGGACTTCTTTATCATCTGTGCTCCTATTTTACAGAGACAGAAAACTGAGACAGAGATAAGGTGGCTTGTCTAAAGCGAGCGTGAATCAGTGGCAAAGCCAGCACTGATGGTCTCTCTACATGTTTCCAGTTAACTAGGCTATGCAGCCCCTCTGGGAAAACTTTAATTCATAAGTAGCATGCGCTGTGCTTTGTGACACTTTCACATCAAAGGCTCCCTGAATGACACCTGGCCCACAGCTGGTGATTTGTTTCTTCTATGCACTTCACACCCCAACAGGATAAAACAAAGATAAAGCTGCCACACAGAGACAGGTAGGAAGCCTCTACCACCATGCAGCAGGTTTAGTCACTGCTCTACAGATTCTGTAACATGATTACAGGAGCAGCTTATAGAGTTTTGCAGCTGACTCCATCCTAATGACTAAGTCTGCCTTTTTAGAGACTATGCTCAGAGCTTGCCCTTCAGCCAGAACCTCAGAAAGAGTTCAGACAGAATTATTCCTTGGTGCCTCCTGAGAAAGCTTTAGAAGATAAACAGCTTAATACACCCTGAGAAGGTATATTTTACATCCATCACGGTATTTGTAGACACCAGGCCTTGTCCTCTACAAGCACTTTTCCAGCACTGGGTTGCCCGAAGGAGAAGTTTGTTTCAGTGTTGCATATAGGATGTTGAGCATCCTCACAGGGACCAGTCTTACAATCGGGTAATAAGACAGGCCTTCTGTAGTTATTGCCAAACTAGTAGTAACAGGTAGTTCAGTGAGCACTGGCAGTAATGAAACTCAGTTTTCTATGAATCTGTGGTTTTTTGTTGGCTAATAGCTTTGATAGCCTCGATTAGGACATTTCTTATGAAGACTTCACTATACAAAGTATTAATGTATTGCACTTCACCCTTTCCCTCAACCACAGCTGCTTGTGGGAAGTTCTGATAAGTTTGCTCACCCCTATACATTTATCTTCATAGCACTTGGAAGAAATTAATTGTCCTTCAAAGCTTTACCTATCAAATTCTGCTACCAATTCTATCTTCTCTTTAGGTTGCGACAGATGATACACACGCTGAACATGATTACACAAACTTTACTTCCTTAGGCAACAAGGCAAAAATACCAATAAAGACCTTATTGTTTTCTCTAATCTGACTACAGAAAGGGGCATTACTTGCTGAGCCTCTCAAAGAGAACTTTTTTCTGTTATTCTGAGAGAGTGAAAGAAAGGTGGAAGGGTCAAGTCAATGAAAAAGGCTGTGTGCTTCCCTTTGGAGAAGTGCCACTGAATGGTCAATGAATACTTCTATGGAAGCAGAAAGTTCAGCTCATACATGACTAGATTTGATTATCCAGTTTCAAGTAAACATATGCAAAAGCAGTGAATCAAATCTAACAAGTCAAAATAAATTAGAGTACATGCTGTCCATTGATAACAAACAATTGCATACATGAATAAGTTTTTCCTGCGATAATCTCTTATGGGAACTTCTTTCATTCATTGTATGCACGTCAGAGCTGTGAGAATTCTGTTAAAATGCAATGACCTGCTATGCAAACACCGTCCTTAATAATCCCTTGAAGAGAGCTTTGTTTGCCAGTTGCTGTTTCACATGGGTCTTTGAGATGTATCTGACTTTTGTGTAGATAGGAGCTATTTTAAACTCTTTTCCTGTTATTCAACATATTAACTGAGTAATGTACCTGCAGTGATACTTGGGAGAAAGGAAGACACACGACATCACATGCACGAGATGTATTTGTCGGGGCAGGATTCTGTTTAGGACCTTAATGGGATTTATGAACAATCAGTAATGCTGTGGCTCTGCCTTTCTAATGATGTTGAAAAATATTTAACCACTTTTGGCCATTATTTAGAAAGTCAAAATCATTTGGCCTTATTGCTCCTGACGACTTTCTAAAAATTTACATAGGACAAAATAAAGGCACAAGTGTGGTAATACCTGTGGGATGGCAATGCCTGTAGACATGATAAAAATTGTCCCTTCTCCTGTTGAAAGCAGATTTAATAATTATATGTGCTTTAGTGTGATGCAGATTGACAAGAGATATGTCTGTAGCAGCTAATATCCAGCCACATCTGCAGTATCTCTGCACTAACAGCTATTCCGGGTTTCTGACTATATAAGAGATATTCAGACAATTTGGCATAACTTTAGAGAAAAGCAGACAAACAAGGTCAGAGAAGATTGTTAACTCAATTTTTCCAGAAGGAAAAAGAAGTGCCACTCCATGATCTTTTGATTATATCATCATTTTTCTTAAGAGCACCTCTCATTTTTCTGCTTTTACCATTTGATTTTAAAAGGTCATTGCTAATGTATTTATTTGAGGTTGAAGATGAGAGTTTTTATTTTGTTCTTTTTCTGACTGCTAAGAGAGATTAGAAAGGTTTCCTTAAATTCTTCTTCAGATCATCCTTTGCAGTTCTATTTTAAAGTAGGGTCTGAAGTAGCCTTTCTGCTGCCTATCATCCTAGACAACTCTCTCTCTTTGCCTTATTAGAATCATTTGTATACAGGGTCACCTGCCCATTCCTTAATTAAGCTCAGTGGGGCAAATTCTGGCTTTTAGAAACACATACATTGCTTCAGATACTCAAAGCTTACTAGGACTGCAGACGTCTTCATGTAGTGGACCCTGTACCTTCCATAGACTAAATGCTGCCTTGATTTCTGGGGTGGACCCTGTGCCTTCCATAGTCTAAATGCTGCCTTGATTTCTGGGGGTATACCATGCAACATAGAAACTCCGTGGTTTTACTGAACTGAATTAAAAGAAAAAGGAAATCTCTAATCAAAAAAACTTATATCAGAGCAGGATCTTGTTAGTTATTTGTGTTGATGTCCATTGAAAAAGAGAATGTGCTCTTTAGCTCTTTGGTAGTGTGTTCAGGCTACAGCACGCCAGGCTGTAGGCTGTCCACAAACGGGCATAGCACATCCTGGTTGATGTCCTACTATGATTAAATAAATGGAAAGCATTTCAAAACTAGCATGACTGTTTGTCTCTCACCTTTCCTATATTCATAGCTGGATACAGAAGCCTTATGAAGGAAGACCTGGGAGCATCAATGCAGCTGCAGGCATCTGTGTTAGCCATGCCATCGTGACTTGATAACAGCCTTGACATTAGCCATTGGAAAAGTTCCATCAGCCAGGAAAACATGAAAAATGGTTAGGAATTGTAGAATAAGCACTTTTTTTTTTTTCCTACTAAAAAAAATAGTGAAATAACTAGGAGTATAGACATTTAAATCATTTAAATTCTGAAACCAAAGTTCCCCAGAGCTTTCACTGTAGTCTGTTTGCAGACTCAGGAGGACATCAGTGCTTTGACTAAATATGATTTATTTATATCACAAAGTCATAAACCTCATATTTTTACTCACTAGGATTATTTTTTAGTCATCACTTATATTCCCAACAAAATGCCTGCAAAAAGAGTAGGTGATGAAACATTTTTTGTAACTTGAAATCAAGCAACATATTTGTCTGTCAGCAAGAATAGAAGAAGAGATGCTAGCTGAGGGTAAAAGCAGATGAATGGAGAATTTTCATTTCTAATTTGGGGAATACAGTATTTACTTGTTATACATAGTCTGGTCAGGAACACTGAACAGATTGTCTTACAATTTTATAAGATCGCCTTGTAAAGTTTGCCATATTCTTATTTACCAAATAAGAGATAAATTTATCAGACAAACAGTTGTATCCACTGTTTCACTCTGGCTAGGGAGGATAAATTTTTTCCCATTGCGTTGCTATAAACTTCTGAAGACATTCTTGGCATTTTGTATCCATATCCTCTACTTCATTTAAGATAATGAATACAAGCATAAAGTAAATATTTGCTTTTTATTCATGACTATTTTCAGTTAATTGTATTGCAGGTTTAACAGTAATCAGAAGTATAACACACAGGAAAGCAAACCCACAATTAGTCTTAAAAACAATCAATGTTTTAAATTTTTACTCAACTGTTAAAATAATCCATTGTGAAATAAAAGGTTTGCCTTCTTGATGTTATAATGCTCCAACTAAATATATCTTTATAAATGGCTCATTGCTCATTGAACTCTCCAGAACCAGGTGAACAGACATCTCTCGGAACATGAAATTTTAGTGAGTGACCATATAGTCTACAAGTGAAAAGATTTTACTTCTTACCAGCAACACTTTTAAAAACAGGATTCATATTTGCTAGAAAAGTTAAGACAGTTTCAAAGTGTCCATCCTGGTTTCATAATATAAATGACCACACTGGCCTAAATTCCTAGAAATGACTTTAGAAGTGACTTTAGAAACCAAGCCTGAGAGATCATTTACAAAGGAGATGCACATAGTTTTCTAGAATTAGAAAAAAAGAACAAAAAACAAACAAAAAACAAACAAAAAAGCAAACAGCTCAGTGTGTTTAAGGGGGACATCAACAAAGCAAGATACCTGTCCATCTGTAATCACTCTGGAAGGTGAGACTTTGATATCAAAGTAGACAAAACTCTATTTTATCAGTGCTTTGTGAAGGTCTGAAATTATAAAATTATAGGTTAAATGTGTGCATGAGTGTATGTACGCTGAGACACAGATAGAATTGTACGCATTTGTTGATTTACAAAAAACAGTAGAAGAATGTTGGTTATGCAAAATTGTATCGTATTATACCTAAAGGAAAGGATTGATTGCTATCTCCTTTGCTGCTGCGTTTACATGCAAACTCCAGAGCTGATGTCTCTGTGTTACTCCTCTGAGTTGTCTAGCGCAAGGCAAAAGAACTGCACATGATGGTGCCCTGTTGGAGCTCTCAGGACACAGTAACTTAGGAAAGAGAGGGTTTTATATCTGAAGCATAATAATGTGTTCTTAAAAAGTCAGAGAAAAAAAAATAAATCTTAGGCTTAGAAAGGGAAAAGTCCTCTAGGTTCTGATCAAATTAAGACTGTTTTTCATGAAATCAGAATGCATATGATACAGCCTTGGCAGCTTTAAAGAGTCCAACACCTAGCTTACAAAATCTGAAAATCCTTCTCTCCTCCCTGTCCTGCTCTTGCCCTTTATATTTTCCAAAATGTCTTGAAAGCAGAGACTCCAAAACATAAGGGTGAAACTGCCCTCTAAGGAGTGTCTCCTGAGTTCAGAAATAGTAGGCAGGACTGAAGGAAGAAAGGGCCATATTCTGTGGAGCTTCTGAGACAAAGAGCAGAGCTGCAACACAATGAACATACAAGGAAAATGCTGTAACTCTAGGGTGCTGAAGTCTGTCAATGGCCTCTTAAATACCTTAGAATTAACTTTCTTCTCTCTCCCCAATGAATATTTAGCTCTTTGTTTCCTTTTCCTGATAACAGCAACAAAAAAAATAAAGAAAAATACTTTTGTTTCTTATTGCTACATCAAGGCACTTAGAGCAATATTAGCCTTATCATAGTCTTGCCAATAGGTAGCAATTTTTCTCTCAGATGGATAATGGTGCTCTTAGATCAATGTCTGTTGGAGAAAAAAAAAAGGAGAGAGAGAAAATGGGTACAAACCTGATCTAACCTTGAAAGATGTTCTCAGAGGTAAGAGACACGACAGCAGATATACCTGTGAGCCTTACCATTTGAAGAGAAACATTTTGAAAAGGAATAGCATGACTCTAAGAAAATTCAGGTAACAAATTATCTACGAGATGTAAAACAGAGGACATCACCTCTTTTTCAGAATACTTTCCGGTTTCCCTTTCACACGTATTTTAGAACTTGCAGGCTAGTATCTTAAGATTGTCACTTTTTATCTATCAAGCACATGACAGATGTGGTGTCTTTGAGTATTATATTTTATCGTGCTCATATGGATAAGGCAAAGAGATGTAGATATGCCCATATGTATATAACTTGGTTTTGGTGTGGAAGACTGTTATAAGTGAAAACTTTGCATATGAATGTTTTCCAGTATCAGCAAAGTTGACAGGAAATGTTTCATAGCTGAGTTTGCAGGAACAATGAAAATAAAAAAAAAAAGGCAAGTTAAAAATGAATGAGAAAGTATCATATTGATTCACATTTTTTCTTTCAGAGTTGCTGCTTTCATCAAAACAGTGATGTTTTCGATACTGGTAATGTTTTAGAAAGTACCCTGGCAATGAATAACACTGAGTGGAACCACAGTGCCCAGCAAATACATGAATTATACTCTGAAAACTGGCAGGTATTTGATGACCTTTGCTTGTCTGCAAATGGTTAGAGGCAGTCAGTCTGATATGACTGAAAAACAGAGCCATATAAGCCATGAGCACCAACACAGATAGTGAATTCTTTAAACTTGTCTTTGCATTCTCTGGGGATAGCTGCATTCTTTGGGGTTAGTGATAACAACTGTATAGTATTTACTCTGAGAACACATGCCAGTAAGATCAGAGGATTCTTCTAATTGACTTCAAATAGAATAATCTGACCGGGTGCTTTCTGTAAACACCACAGCAGTATGTTTTAACTCTACACTAATAGTATATCACTAACCTCACATGCGGTCTTTAGAAGGGCCAAGATGATTCATTATTTGCCAAAAATGACAGAGCTCAGTGCAATCTGGTGATGCTGCCAATGTGGCACCACCCTGTTCTTTTGTTTTATCATTAGCTCAGAGAGAAATGTGTGGGTTTTCTTTGTTTTGTACTTGAATATTATGTAGTGCAAAGGCTGTGCTTACAGTAAAAGAGTTATTGTTACTGGATCCAAATATTAGAGACAATTAGATTTATTAAGGCAAAACTGCTCAAAATGCCTGAATTTTCAGCCAAGACTTATTACTGTAACCACTTACATGTAACTGCAGTGTGCTTCATTTTCCCATAATTCAGCATGACCAGGAATAGGAAGACTGAGCTGTTTTCTCTATGAAAGTTTGTTGTTGTGAATTTTTACCTTAATGTGCCCCCCGCCCCTCCAAAATACAGACATGTAAATTTTATATTACCAAATATCCCTAAGAAATAAGCCCTAATAAGAGAGTGGAAGCATTCCAGAGATCAAGGTAAGACTGAGCATGGAATAGGATTAGATATGGGACCTTTTACTAGGCTCCTTTGAGTCCAGTCTCAGCTTGAATCTGGTCTCCACTTTCTCCTGATCACGCATGACACAAGGAAAGCCAAATAATCTTTCTGTTTCTACTTCTTCATTTTTAACATGGCCGTAAGAAAATATGCATCAATAGCAGGAATATACAGTATGAACACTGTAATCAGCTCTTCTGTTACAGAGTAGTTCAACTTAGAAATGTGCATATCATGATATCTAGGACTGAAACAGTAAACCTCCTAAAACAAACTAGCAAAAATCGTGTTGTTCCAAAAAAAAAGCCAGTTTGTAAATGGATTCAATTAATATGAGCTAGAACATTGGTTATATGCTGCCTAATGATATTCAGCGAGGAGAGGGTTCATCAGAAATTCAAAGTTCTTTGCTATAGTCCAGTTAACGTAAGTGAAACATAGGTACATGCATGATAGATTTTTAGATTTTTAAAATGATTAACTGTTCCTTAAGTTGTAGTTGTCACGTCAGTTTTAATAGCGTAGAGAAACCTTAAAAGACTCATAGATTTATTTCATTTTACAATCAGTTCAGAAAAAACATGCTTATCTGAACTCTGGGTGAAGAATACAAATCTTTTTGTGATAGCAGTGTTCAGCACAATGCCAAAACATTTTTCATGGTGACTTCCTGCCCTCTGAAGGTTTTCCAGTTTCCAGCTATATACTCCCTCCTCTGCCACCCGAAAATGCGTCTTTGAAATTGGCCCTTTGGCCAATTTGGAAGAGACTAGCTGCCCTATTAAAGTAGCCATTCTGCAGCTGAGCTCATTGTACACTGAATACAAAGAGGTTAATTTCAGCCTACTGAAGCTAATTTCTGTAGGTTTTTCTATAGCCTATGGAGAAAGATACGTTCTTCCAGAAGCAATTCCCAACCTTCTGCGCTGAAAAACTTTGTGGAGAAGTTTCATACTTTCTATGGATTATAAAAGAAACCTACGCAGATTAGTTTCACTAAGTTCATGTCTGCTTCTATAAATGTGCCACTGAATTTTCCTCTCTTCCAGCTGTTGTCTTTTTCAGCTATTATCTTAGTGTTTTTTTGTGTCTTATGTGTACTGGACCTGTTAGGGAGCCATTTAAGAGATGCAATTCCCCCTTGAGGGGCAAGTCAGCAGAGAGAGAAGTCCTTGCCTTCCTAGTAATAGAGGAGCTGAAGATGTGCTGCTTGTGTTTTCCACTGTCTTCAGCAGCTGACATTGGATGTCATTGGAGAAATTTTGAACATGCTCCTTGCAAGTCAGTCTGGAAAACACCTGTGTTCAAAATGGTGTTTTTTTCCAGAATCAGTAGAATAATATTTTCTGGTTAAAAAGATCAGAAAGAAAAAACTTGCAGTAGTGTTACCGGTCAAGAATGTTTACAGTATTCTCTACTTTGCTGCTTGTGATAGCAAGTCACCGGAAAATACTGCCTCCTCTTCCTTCCTTTCTTTTTTCTTTTTCCTATGCAAAGACTCCTTCTTTTACATATTTTTCACACAAAACAAATGGATCAAAATACATCTCCTCAACGTTATGGCAACTGCAAATTTTAAATGGCAGAAATTACCTTCAAATAGGAAAAGAAACCATGACAAGCAACATCTGCCGTCAGCTAATATTGATAGTGTCCTTCATGCCCTGTTTAACTATTGCAGCACTTATGGATCAGGATAATTTTATCTGGAGGGGGGGAAAAAAAAGCAGAAAAAACAATAGCATTGCAGACTGAGGCTCCTGCAGAAGAAACCTGAGTGAATTTCCTCCAGTGGAAGTTCTCCTCTGTCAATCCATTAGGAATTGGTCTGCTCTCTTGCGACTTGGGATAGCTTCCTGGGCAGAGGACAGATACGATATTATTTAAAGCACTGGCCAGAGGCCTTTGCGGGTTCCTGGTAGGATTACCACAGGGAAGCCAGCATACGTATGTACAACAGGTTTATGACAAATACTGCTTTTGATCTTCCAATTCCTAGTTCAAAGTCAGAAAAAGACAACGCTTTCCATGATTGTTTATTATGGTTAAGTGGGACCTGACGGAGACACGATGTCTGTTCAGAAGTCTCACTTTCCTGACTGAGTTCCCAGAATTTTCCTTTTGTATTCAGGTGATGTGTATCTAAACTCCCTTTTGAGAGGGCCAAGGGGCCATGCTGGCTATCTCTCCAAACAATACAACTGGAAACATGGCTCACAATGCACTCAGAGGGCTTCTTCCACAGCACAATACCCATCCCAGGTGCCTGACTACACTGGAAGACTTAATATGAAGTTGATAGCTGGGTATACTTTCAGGTATACCTGGCCAGGCTGTCCAATGATCTGCAGATATTTCTCAAATCGTCTCTCAGATGAAAAAAGGTGGGTAGATTTGAAAGTATAACATGTACCCAGCCATTTCTGAGGCTTCTTTGAAAATCAGTGAAGCTATAACTGGAAGTTTTAGAGAAGGAAGTGTTCTGAAGTTGATAGCCATTAGAAAAAAATGTTATTTGCTTAATATGATTGTTGTTGTCATTCTTCCCAGAAATCCCAGACAATAATGAAGCAAAAGAATAAACCACGAACTCTTAACAGAGCCCAAGAAGATCTACGTTTCTTAACCGTCGACTCAAGAGAGGGAAAATCTATGTGCAGAGATGCCTCTCTGTTTGTGGGTATGATTTAAATCTCTGGTTATAAAGGATTTTAGAAGATTAAAAAAAGAAAGCAATAGGTACTACAATGCTTAGACATCTTAAAATGAGCTAAGTATGATATAAAACACTTAATTCTTTGCTTTAATTAGTGTGCTCTTCTGAATCTTCAACTTCTTCCTTAGTGTAGTATATTTGAATGTAGCCAAATGAACTCTGCAAGACCTCTGTGAATTTGCTTCCTGAGAAAGTTAATTCTTGTATACTTAAGGAGTTTATGCCAAGCAAATACCCTCAGTAAATAATTATGGCTATAACTCACCCAAGGACTCAGCAAAGGATTAATAATCATTTGTACTGAGGATAACTTGAATGTGCCATTTCCATCTTACCTTCCTTATTGATGTTATTTTAGAAAATCAGCTGTGATCTCTGTTCTGGTAATATGGCTATCATATTAGAAACTACCTACAAAACCAGAAGAAATGGATATAATTATTTCTTCTGTTTCACTCTGGCAAATAAAATTTGTTCGTCTACATGAATATTTTTTGAGATTGTGTGTTCCTTTGAAGCAAAGCTTTTCTTCTAAACAGTTGTTTTATTGTCTATCTATCTAGTCAGGATGTTCAGACGCCTTGAAATGCACATTCTTTAACTAATCACCAGAGCTGTAAATCAATAATCAGATTACGAGCTTCTTACAAAAAGCAAGGGATTTGCTCTCCCTGACTGATAGTAGTCATGTAGTTCATAATTAGGATTAGTCCTTTCAGAAGTCTGAAGATTACAACGATATGTACACTATGGCATCTTTTTCTCCTTAAGTATCTCCTCCTGCTCTTCTTCCCAGCTCTGGTGGTGGTATATTACTTATTTGTCTGCTCCCCAGATCACTGGACAAACCAAAGAGAGCCTGATGTTTGCTTTTTAAATTGATAGAATTTGGCATTTTGAAAGAAGCTCTCAGCAGGATGGCCACCCCTGCTGAAATATGTCAGTAGCCATCTCTCCTCATTATCCAAATGGCCTTTTTGATGAATGGCAGCAGCAGTCTTTCCTTGTTAGAGCTGGTTAGCTGAATGCTCATCACCATTGTTTTAGCATAATTATCTTCAGGGTTAGGTGGAGGCCAGACTGTTCCCCGTTAAGGCTACAATACTGGAGTTGATTTTTGTTCAAAACTGTTAGTACTAAGGCATGAAAACAGATTGTGAATGCTGAAAAAACAATGCATCACTTAGTCATGTGGAATATACAAGAGCTTTTTTTTTATTCCTTCCTTTTTTAGAAGGTATCACTTCAAACATTCTTTGAAGTGTGTAATCCTACAGTCATGTCAAATCAAATACTATTTATCTGTTGAACAGGAAGGAATGAATATATTTTCAGGAATGCATGTATCTCCCTGACTTGATTAAACTAAACATAATCGCCTTATGTCACTGCATGTCCGAGAGGGGGTACAAAAAAGGAAAGGGATGGTACAGTTCATTGATTAAGAAATGTGAAGTGATTGCATTGATTAAAGTTATAACAATGGAAAAGTTTTGACAGTTGGAGGCTTTACGTCAAATAAAGGAGGGTGGTAGGGAAGGAGTCCTTGTAGGAATCTCTTGATAACATGTTACATGTCCCCTTGTTGTAAGACCTCAGTCCACCACCTCCAACTACATGACTGTTATGTAAGATGTTATTTGTATTACGAAACTGAGATCTGATCGCAATTCACTCACATGGCTAGAAGCGTTACAGGGGCTATTCAAATTTTCTGAGAAAGCACCTGTTTGTGGTGTTCCAATATCCTGTTAAATTTCTCATGTAAGCCTATTACATCAGCTGCAGGAGGGGTAGGTCCAAAGTGCTGGACCACTGTGGGAAGAGGGAGAAGGGGAGAAGGAGGGTGTGCCTAAGGGGTTGCCTGAGTCTGTTGCTGGTTCTGGTCATGTGTGATATGTAGCACGGTTTGGCTGAGGGTTTTGTTTGTTTGTTTATTTTAGTACTAAAAAACTGACATTTTCTTTTCTAAGGTATTGATTTGAAACTACATCATATGGTATCACTCTCTGCTGTCATAACACATAGTTGCAGTTTCCTGTACATGAGCAAGAGGAAACACTTGGCAGGACATGCCCTGATAAAAGCTATTTCTTTAGGTTTCCATTTGCCTTCAAAGTCCTGTCGGGCCAAGAGATTTAAAATGAACAAATGCAAAGCTCATCTTTCTCTTCTACTGCTCCTTCTCACAGCCTGACTAGCCAAAGGTTGTGGGATGACTAAGTCTATGAGAATTATGTTGTTATATGCAGTTGTTTTGTTTGTTTGTTTCAGTAAATGAGATAAGCACACAGAGCATAATTGGGCTGCAAGAAGCATTGTGAAAAAAAATTCTGTTCTCATGGAAGTGAGTTGGAGAAGGAATTCAAGCCAGAGCCCCCCTGAGCAGAGCAATCCCTGTGAAGAGCAAGTGGCCCCACTGCAGAGAGGGGGCCAAGGAGAGCTGAGGTGTTCGTATGGTGCTGCCAGCTGAAGGTACTGACTGAACTACTGGAAACACAGTACAGGTAAAGAAAATTTGTTCCAGCAATTTAAGGGACAGCAAACCTCCACCTAGTTTAGACATTTTTTGATTACGTGATTTAAATAAATATTTTTAGTTTCAGTAGGAAGTTATGCATTATTCAAATGACAGTTCTGAGGCAATTTATTCAGATGCAAAAAGCACTTTAAATTGATTTTGAAACTATTGGCAGCAGAGAGGAAAAAAGGTGGGTGGGAGCACAAACTGGCTTATAAAATATTTACACGAAAAATTGTATATTTCTTATCTTGATGGACTTATATTTTGTGATCACCAAACTACTAATGAACATTAGTTATTCTTGACACTGACTTTAATTAAGCACGTCTTCAGTTCATAAACATGGTGCGTAACAAGTTGCTCATTGGGAAGATTAATCATCATTTCAAAAAACAAAAACACTACATTAAGCAGAAAGAGAAAGAAAATAAATTAATATGCAGAGCTGTCATTCTGAACTCACTCACATATTATAAAGTAAGAGTGTTCAAAGTGGAATTGTAACCCAGTGAGGGTATTCTGCACTTTGCATTACTGATAAGTCATGTTGCAGTATCATTGTCACTAAGAACAGCTTTTGTAATTTGGTTCTGTCATGGTGCATACATTTTTCCCACTCATTTATATTAGGAACAGCTTTTGTGTGCCACATAACTCAACCTGGCTCTAATCTGAAACTGATTTACTGCTCTTGCCTTCAGGGCCATCATCTGTGTATTTAGCGGAACTGGTGGACATACCAGCTTTGACATACTGTACAGGAAGTTTTTCTATAAAATCAAGCTTGCCAAACCCCGAGGTTGTCAGTCAAACAAAGTCTCATTGACCGAGTAAAAAACAAGTGAAGTTCTTGAGGTCTCACCCACTGTGAAACATCTGATTATAAGCTTCTTATATTTAATAAAAACTTGAAGGACGGCCTGAAGCTTAGAAAGCATTTGTGCACATGCTTACCTTTAAGCATGCATGAAGTCCTGTTGATTTGAGTACGACTACTTCATAATGAGACGTCTGGGAAACTTATGTGTAAGGTCAAATATGCTCTTTTTTTGTCTTGATGTCCTTCTTGTGTGATCCATGTACAGTAATATATTTTTCCTGGATCTTGAGATCATACAGAGCCCCTGCTCCTACCACTGAAAAATATACTTAACTATAAGCAGAGTCTTGATTCAGGGCTGTGTTGACTGTCACAGTGTTGACTGTCCCAGTTCGCTTTTTGGATGCACAGAAGCTTTGCTGAAGTGACTCCTGACATGCACTGGTGTATGATGGTTGGATGAGCACTCTGAAACTCCCACCAGGCATCTCTGGCTCCATATGCAGCAGTCCTGACTTGTGCTCAAGACCCAGCCTTTTACCCAGCGGTAGGTTAGGAGCTTTCAGGAAGCTTGAGTTGTTGATACTATGAAACAGTGTGTCAGAGACTGAAAATTAAGCATTCAAGAAGAGGTGACAGTGGACAGAAGAATAATGTGAAGTACGTGTTTAGGCAAAATAACTGTTGAAAAGAACAGACAACAAAAATGCTCACTAGTGTTCTTACACTTCTTATCCTTTGCTCTGCTTTTAATGAAATAAGATTCCCACAGGAATATAAATAGGAAATTGAGGGAGAAAATAAACAATGATCCACTTATCTTGAGGTTTTGTGTTATTGCTGTCACTTTGGTGTCAGAGTGCCTTTCGTGTAAAATAGGTTTGTTTGGTAATCTCAGATTTCCCAGTATGCTTCATAACGATGAAAAGGAAATTGGAAAAGAGCTTGCACCAAGGTGGGAGGGTTAGAAAGAATCTGGTTTTATTTAGAAATAAAGGAAAGTGACATTCATGTTTGTAAAGGATTACAATTTAATTCTGCAAGAGTTATGCAATTTTTCTCTGATATGTTTGCTTATGTTGTGTGGGAGCTGAGGTGGACTCATGATATGATAAAGGTAATTTTATAGTTATTCTTAGTTTGAATGTATTACTGAGATCTTTTCTATCTGGTAGAATAATTAAATGTCAAATAACCATACATTTAAAAATATTTTTCTGGTATATATATTATTTTTGAAGTTTTCTAGTATAATGCTTTTCTATAATATCTTCTATGGATTTTTTTTTTTAAATAAAATTCCTGTTAGCTTCAATGTGGCCATGATTTCACTCCCAAACTGTTCTTTCTGACAGCTTGCCTGTCTAACTAGGCAGTAGCGGTTGTATACTTTGCCTTTAAAAGAAAAGGAAGCTAAGATGAAGTTTATGCTGTGTAACATTTGGTTGTATGCCTTTAAATAAAATATCACTGGACCATTTTTGATGCAGTATCTCAGATACTGAGTGATTTGTTCTGTTCTCTCTAGAAAAGAATTCGATACTTGGCTTTCTCCCAAAACTAAGAGTATTATAATGTGGGAACTCAACCTGTTAAACTTGGGAGGGAGTGGGTAATTGTTGTTGTAGGTGTTAAAATACCAAGTCATTTATATTTATGCCTGTTTGTTTCCAACAACCCTTACCTCAGTAAATTTGGCAAATCTCTGTGCTTAGTTCCCATCTCCATCATTTACAGACTAGTGGAATTCAACAGCTCTGTGTGTTACCGTACACACCGGCAGCACTGCAATGTTTTCTTCTCAAGAATGCCTTGTTTAAGTAGAATAGGGATTACTGTTCTTTGCCTGGGATTTGGTTCTCTGAAGAAATCCCAGCTGGCTGATGTCCCTGTAGTGTAGTGAAGCAACTCTAAAACACAGAGGCCGGGTAGTTAAACTGCTGTCAATGGCAGTGTGTGAGGAAGTGGTAGCTGAAAATCTTAAGGACATGAGCGCTTAAAAAACATCAAGAAGTCCCATGGCTTTTAAAAATAGCTCCTTTTTTTCTGGAGTTCCTGGTTTTAGTGAATCAGTCAAGTTTATTTTGTCCACGCAATCCCAGTGATAGTGAGATTTAACAGTCAAATAAGGCTCTTTGTATAATGGCATTTGTAGATCAGTTTTAAACTATAACACCTTTAGCAAAATTTCTTATCTTAAATAAAGTGTCTTATTTTAAACTAAAAGGCCTTTCAGGAAACCTAGGACATTTTCTTTAAGTGCTGGGTGATATTTTCAGAAGCACTATTTTTTTAGAAAAACTTATTTTTTATAGGTAATTAACAAATACATATATATAATATATAAATCAAACATTGCATGTTTGCAGCCTGCATCTGGAAAACACAAATGAGCCAATAATGTCAGCATTTCAATACCTTTTGCAGCCCTTCTTTATTTTATTTAAACTATCCTATCTATCTGCCTGCAATCTTACTCACATGTAGGAAGATTCGGACATTTGGACAACCAAATGGCATACCAGTTTTACTCCTTGCACAGTTCCACAGAAGACAGAGACAGAAAGACCCACCCTCATGAACTTATTTGCGTGACCATGGACAAGATTTCAGTGTAACTGGTTTATTCAAATCACATTAGCAGGAAATACAGACAAAAAAATGCGAAGAATGAAGTCAGCTGCAGCCTTATCTAAAATAATCTCTTACATGTTGTCTATTCTCTTTCTGAAAGTCTGTAAATCCTGAGAAACAGAGGAAAAGCTAGAGGAAGCGGCATTAAAATTAGGCCCCACAGTTAGAAGTTGTAAATATTTTAAGACCCTCTTAAGGCATATGCACTTTAACACTACCTTTATATATATTTTTAATAAAGGACAGAAGAATACCCCCAGGTAAGATGTACTCCCTTAAGCAGTGCATAGATTTGAAGCAATTTTTACAGGGATTCCTTTTGCAAGATGATGTCACAAATATTTGCTTAAGAGCCTGTGTATGAGAACTGATTCCCAAATGTCTGCATTTTGAAAGAGTGTTGCATATTTTAACAAAGAATTATCCAGTACTCTATAGTTTTGGTGGGGCGAGACTGGCACACTCACATTAAAAAAGAACCTCCTACACAACTATTTCTACTCAAGGCTTGTCATCTTGTACACGCAATATCATTTCATTGCTTTTGAAGCCTATTACTAATTTAATAACATCATGAGAGTAAAATTATATTCTAAATAACTCCCAATACTCAACAGATTTCAACAGCTGTGTGCAAGTCTCCAAGAAACTTTCTAAACATGGTAAGTTTACCACAAGCTTTACGGATATCAGTGTTAGCTAATTTAATCCAATTTTAGCCATTTCAAATCTCCTCATTACAAGCAGCTAATAGTGAAAAGAATTGTTCGAAGGAGAGGAAAGAAACAAACAAAGAACAAGTTAAACTATTTGCTTTAAATGAAAACATAGCTTTTCCAAGAATTAAAGTTAAGATACCACAGTCAAGAAATGAAAAAAACAGAAAACTAAATACGGAAAAAATCTTACAGAAAACATAAAATGTGATTTTTGAAGTTTAAGTCATAACAAATATGTTCCTATAAGCCAAATAAGATTTCTGGCAAACTTAATTCTGCTACTTACCAACTACATAGGCTGTCATCCAGCATAAGGTCTAATGTGCACCCTCACTCTCTACTGTCTTAGGTAGGTGACTTGCTGGAGGAGTAAGATGTCAAACTTTTGGTATTTCTACAGTATTTAGAAGTTATAGAATAGCATTCCCTCATGCTAGGATCCTACTTGCTTCCACACCCGATATTTTCCTTTTTGTTTCTGCTCTGTCCCTAGCTTCTATTCATCTCCCTGCTCATATCTTCTCTTGAACCTCCTGGACATTTTTTCTCTTCTTGTTCCTATCATTCAGCTTTTTGCCCTATGGATTTAACTCACTCACCCTTTTGCCCAGTCAGTCTCCAACTCCCTACCCTATATCTGAATGTCCTTCCCTTTCCTCTGATCACATTTTATCTTTCTGTGTTTGAGGCAAATGCCTGTGTGGTTATTGTCTAGATGGGCAGGACGGAACACCGAAGAGAGAAGAAATGCGGTTTCAGAAGAGACACCAAGGTATTGCCTACCTTCCTACCTTCCATCCTGAAAGCCTTGTTGCTAAGAATATTCTCCACATCCATTTTAATTCTCCATTTTCACGCAGACAGAATGTTTTGAGAGTTTTACTAATAAGTATCTATTGAGTTTGAATAAACTCAGACATTTAAGAGATGCAAAAGTTGGGTACATTTGAGAATATTCTTGCACGAACGTCAAAAGTGCAAGTGACTATCTCCCACATTTTACATCTTTACTTCTCTCTCTGAAAACCAAAAAGCAGTGGAGGGTGGAAATTAGAGCAGGTGTTCAGTGTTGATTTTTCCTTAGCAGGCAATAAACAGGGTAGCAACAAAAAAATTATATCAGCTTCCTTCCACCTGAATCCCACAACTGCCTCTCCTCAACTAAGCCTCAGATATTGCCTAACTGTCTGGGAGAAACTGGCAGCCCTTTCTGTCTTGAGTGTTGCTGTGAAAAATATTCAAAATATTTTTGGTAAAATTTCCCATCACTGAAATGGTCAGCATAAACAGTCAAAGTTTGGCAAGGTTATAAAGAACTGAAAATGGGGCTTCATAATAGGAAGACTCAAGTTCATCATTTATACAAGATGACAGTTCAACACACAGTGTTCTATTGCATGAACCACAAACTAAATTTTAGCAGCTATTGTTCAAATGAGAAAATTAAGGAAAGTGAAGAATGTTCCCTCCGGTATATACCTGCCCAGCTTGCAGGCGGAATCACAGCCATTTATCTGAGGGGCCTAAGATGCAGCAGAGCCTGTGGTGCAGTTGGACAACAATCTTTCCCACTGTCTGGCAGGCCAGGGATCTCAATGGGAAAAGAACACAAATTAAAATAGATGCTCTATGTGTTTTCAGACCTGTGTCTTACGAGAGGGCCATTAATAGCCCACCTGTCTAATGCAGTAGTGCTGACACAGATGCAAACTATTTCTGTTCATGAATAAGAAGATTTTGAAAATGAAAACCCTTCCAAAGAAATAAAGGAGATACATTAGTGCCACTGCTTGTTCTTTAGGCCTGATTCTAAGTTACTGGGTTACAAAAACTGTGCACATACCGGACATTCATGTCATCCTCTCTCTTTGAATGAATAGCTACAAATTTGCATAGTTACAAGCATTTTATTCTTACCCAGCTTCCTGTGTTTAAACTTTCTGTTTAAAAATGCCTTTTTAAGATTTTATTTTCTTCTTGGGGACATTAGTGGCATGCATATAAATTCTAATGGGAGAGTGTTGTCAGTAAATACAGGTCTTAAGGGCCTGAGGCTGGTTCCTTAATGGTCTCAGCAAAAATCCATAGTGTCAAGTGATTCAGAAGAGAGATATGATCAATAATCTGTCAGCATAAAACTTGTTGCCGTTTTCTCCATCACAGTGTAGCTCAGAAGACTCACAAGAGACAGCTGTGCTTTGTGTAATGTTTTCTGTGTAATGTTTATAGAAGGCTTATTGAGGCCTACTTTCTAAAGAGGAAATTAACTTGTATTGCATTGAAAGGCAGGGTAAGATGAAGTAGAATTTTTCAGTGTTGTTATTATTTAGTTATTTTTAATTTAGGTCAGGAGCTAAACTCTAGAATATCTAATGCCTACTCTTACAGCTGTGGGTAGATTACAGAGGGAAGCGTCCTTGACTTCTAGATGCTGTGTGGAGCTGAAAAGGCATTGTTTTTTAACAGCAAATTTATTAATGGGGCCCAGGTCCCTTTTAATGATATTACAAAACTTCTAGCTGGTCACTGACACTTGATGACTTTATCATTAGGGATAATATTAGACATCATTTTCGATAGTCTCCATTCAGCACAAAAGCAAAATTAAGAATTTTGTAATCTACTGTAGCAAGCACATGTCTGCACACTTTAAAGATCTATCAACCAGACACCTATAAAATTTTGCCTCTGAAATGGTTAGGCAATGAGAAGTATTAGTAATTCTATTAGGAAAGAAGAACCTTGGTAGTTAAGCTATCCTGAACCTTCAACATGGTAACAAAGTTCCATAACCTCATTATTCTTCATTTGAATCAATGGCTCTTTTGACATAATTCAACAATGCAAGGGAAATTCAGACATGCAGCTACTCTAAGACCAAATATGCCTGTTCTTAAGAGTGGCAATTTTTTTTTCTTTTTACTCATGGAATGTTATTCTTGGGGAGGACTGGGGAGCTGTGGAGAGTTTGCAGTACAGTGTTTTCATGGGATGTGAGGACCAAGGGGAGGGTTTGAAAGGGAAAAACGTGTACGGGAAGGGTTAGGCATGGAGTCTAGGCTGGAGACTAAAAAAGGTGAAATGTTTGTGAAAGTAGTTAAGAGGTATTTTGCCATGTGAGGAAATTCCACTGATTTGGGGTGAACTATGCAGCAGAGCGAGGAAATATTTTGGAAGGAAACGTATGACATAGTACCTCATTTACCTTTGATTTGGAAAACTGCATCTCTCCCTTCTCACTTCTCTCTAGGTATTGTTTGCAGTTCCCGCTGGTTTTGTCAGGTCTGCTGTTAGACATGAAAGCACCTAGGGGCCTGTAATGTCTTTGTTAGTGTATTTCCCAAAGGCCATTCTGAACACTGTTCATAAATAATACATTCATGTAGTCGGTACACTATAGTCTGACCCAACATAAGTTCTTCTTTCTTCAGAAAAGAATCACTGAAAACATGTGCACATACGTGCTAAATTCTCTTATCTGAGAAATATGAGAAGACTCCTTTCATGCTGAGTAGATTTGTAGTCACCTCAGCTGTCAGTAAATAGCTGGAATTCTGGCTGGAGCACCAACCTGCCCCGCCAGCATTCCAGCGGGCACACAAAGGCCTTGCGTCTGAACTTCTGTATCGGGCCTTTGAAGCACTGGGCAGCAGCTGTTTTTTCAAAGTATGGACAAAACTTAGTCGACACTATACAAGCAATTCAAAAAATGAGTCTGAAAACCAAGTGAGCAACTTGCATGCTTCAGCTTAGCCAGAAGCAATGTAGAACCTCACAGAATTAAACGGTAAAAGAAGTAATCCAAATAATAATAATAGGAATAATAATAAATCCTGCTAAAATACGTACAGATACTATTAAAAACATTACATGGAATTGCAAGCAATATATATAATTGTGTTCTCAGTTTTTCTGTACATGTTCAAAAATCAAAATGCAAATAGAAAAAAAAATTTAGTCTTCCAAAGTGCTTATAATTATGCACATCACAGGTGAATTAGAGATTATGTGTTCTGGCTTCATTTAAGTGAGAGTCACTTGATCCTCTCCTTGAGTCATTGAGAATGATTTAGGTTTGGGTGACTCCCGATTCAGTCTGGCACCCTGAATGACACTGAAAGTTGCGCCTGATTAGCTCAAATCTGGTAATTTGTCTTGCATACAAATGAAAGTACAGAAAACCGTGGGTATGTCTGAACACTGGCATCCATATGTCAGGATGGTCCAACTTTTTCAACATAAGACTTAGGGCTGGATTACAGAATAGGAAGACCCCTCAGCACATTCCTTTAGCTTCGTAGTTTTAAACATTTTCTGATATGACACATTACTGACTACCAGATTTGTGTTGGTGGAATATCGCTCTTTCCCTTCTCTGCCATTATAGCATTGTAGGTTACATCCTTTAAAGGAAGTAAAAAAATCACAAATGCTAGAAACTACTCTATGTGTCTGAAAAGCTGCAAAGGAGGAAATAAAGCATACTGTACAGAAATTTTAGTTTGTGTTTCTCCCTATGATCAAACTCTCTGTCCCATAGAGTATCTGGCTATGAATGTAAAAACTTTTCTATGTTCTGTAAGCTTTTTATGCAGATTATAAGACAGGATGGCATATGCTTTTCTGTATGTACAAGGATGAAAAAAATCTCTTGACTGTTTCTTTGCAACTGTGCCCCACATGATTGTACGGACAATCAAATGTGTATGTTTGACGTGAGTATCTCTTCATGATCTAATTATATTTTTTAAACTTTTGCAGTTTACTAGATAAAGACAGAGGCTAACACCCAAACTGTTTGTTGTATCACATGGCTACTCAGTATGTTATGGTTGGTGGCTAAGAGAGACCGGACAATCTGCATTTCTGTCCTAGACGATGTAGCTGAAGAGCTACTTTAATTGCACTGGCCTTCTAACAGCCTCCTACAGGAAATTAATTGGGAGGGAAAATGCAGGATTAGGCTTACCCTTTCCAGGTGCCTTAAACCAGAGAAGGCAGCTATGTCTGGAGCGGCATCAGAATAACCTTCAAGGTGACTGCGCAAGCAGTCCTCCAGGCTGGGATTCTCCTGTACCTGGGAAATTCCATATGTGGCCTAAATGAGCTTAAAGGTCTTTTGGGGCCTTTGCCCTGGCAGATAGCACAGGGGATCTGTATCATGGTCTTGAATTTGATCTAATTATACATCTACCTCTTTTTTTAATAGAGGAGTGACAGTATATACAAAACAAAGGATAGCATCAACTAAGGTAAATGGGTTAATACTCTTAAAATATACTGTACAGTTTAAATTGATTGAAATTCCATGCCCAAATAAGTGTTTAGCGAATTATACAACTGGTAACTTGACTCAGATGGCAATTATGACTGCAAAATGTCAAGGAGGATTAGCAAAGCTGTAAAGGAATGGCAATAGTAAATTTAGTGTTTTAGATTGGTAATTTACCCACATAAATTAGATAAATTTCATGAAAAGGCAACAGTAGGGACTATGTTTTTGAATAACAAAATACTATTATTTCATGGAGAATTACTCAGAGAATTTACAAGAGTAGAGGTAATCCTCGATTTGGTTCAATGCAGTGCAGAGGCTTCATTCAAGAGGTACCTAACTATTAAAGAATCATTCTGTAATAGTGACTGTAGTGTACCAAATTCATTATGTCTGTTGGAAGAAAGAAGCCATACAAATATATAACATAGTATTGTTTACCTTCAAAAAAATGGAATATAATAAAATGAGAATGCTAATTAAAAATAAATTTAAGGTAGCAACTAAAAGAGTAAAACTGGGACTGCTTACAGTTATCACATTAGAGATTCAGGGTACATGCATATCCCTAATTATAAAAAAAGGACAAAAACCAAACTCTAAAGAATCAAACACAAAAATCAGCAATGTTTAATGGCAAACTAACAGAGACTATTAGAAGAAAAGGATAGTGAGAAATGGTGTCAACATTTTTAAAAAATGAAAGAAACAGAAACAATGGCAAATTAAAAGTCAAATGTAAGGAAGTTAGATTGAAAATATTTTGAGGAACAACTTGCTGAACTAAAAAAAAATAACCAAATCATTTTTCAAATATATCAGAAGCTTAGTTATGAATGGAGCACAAAAATAAACTAGGGCTCTTCAGCTTGCTAAAAAGATGCTAGAGGCTATAAAAGAAATGAATGAATAGGAAGCAAGTATTCAACATTTTCCATGAGTATTAGGGACATCCAATAATATCATCAGGCTGCAAATTTTAGTACAATGCATAATGAAATTATGAAATGCTTTTCCACAGGATGTTGGTAAAAAGAAAAAAAAAAGGGAGATTCAGGAAACAATTAGACAAATTAATGGTAAAAGATCCACTGATATCAGCTGAAGACAATGGTCTGCATGCAATCACTAGCTCAGGAAGTTCTTAAACCATTGTTACCTGAAGTCATACGAGTATAGAAAGAACAGAATAATTCAGTGTACTTTCACTGTTTTATATGTTTTTCCTGAGTATCCATTATTGACTTCTCTTAGAGAAAGAGGATCCTATACAAAATAGTCCTCAGGTTTGACCCAGTACAACTGTTCTTGTGTTATTATATTGAAAATACACAGCATGAAGTAAAATAAAAATGTGTTTCTGAATTACTAGGATAAATTTAATTCTCTTTGTTAAAAAGGAAAAGAAAAAAAAAAAAACAAAAAACTTGGATGATATTTATATACCCAAGGAGACAAAAGAGCATTGTAAATTGCTTCTTCCATGGAATACAACCATATTATCATAAGCTATGATATTTAATCTAAATCATAAATGTTGCTTTCTAACTTTCTTATCATTTTGCATGTGGTGAGACATTGGTCTGCTAGTTGATAATTAACTCTTCTGAAAACTGAGACTAGAGAATTTGTTTTGCAAATTTAATTCCTAGGAAGGCTCTTAGATGCTGAAATATATGCAGACGGTTCTCATCAAGATGCTTCTTATTTGTTTTTATGGGTATTAATCCTACTGCTTACATTGGTGTCATGTATTTTAGAACTTGTTTAGGACTGAGAGTGTGTTTAGCACTTTGTGAACAAGAAATGTGAATTCTCTCAAAGAGAATTAAAGCTGACATCACTGGTATAGTGGGGAAAAAAAGCTATAAAAATGTGTAACATTTGAATATACTTTATCTAAATCTTAGAGTACTTTGTTTAAATGTTTTTTTTTTTCCATTTTCCAGAGGTGTAAATTGAAGCACAACTTTATATTGCTTCAAATCATCCAGCTCAGACAGTGAAGCGATAAGTATAATTTAGTGAATACTAAGCTTCCAAATATCAGCTCTAAGTACAATATATACTTTTTTTCCAAGTATCTAGTAAAGCCTAGTGTGTAAAGAAAGCACAGCAGTTCAAAGACTGAGACATCCCAGGAGATAACTAACCTGGCAGTGTTTAGGAATTTTGCATGTTCAATTGGTAAATTATTAGTTGTCGACAATATTATTATGGCCAGGATAATAATATCCATAATAATGGCAATTTCTTCTTGATTGTCTCCTATAGGACAGGTCAATAAGGCATGATGGTAACAATAATAAAAAAATAATAATAGTAGGTAATTCTATCTATGGTATATCAGAGATCAAGACATCACACAGAATAATAATAATACTATTGAAAGAATTATCTTCAAATATTTCTTCACAAAGTAAATTTTGTAAGATAACTGTAGAGAAGCACCTCTACCTACATAATCTAATAGTATAACATATCTTATATATAAATATATGCTTATATTTTCCACTATCAAGACGTATGCGTTTGTGAAGCAAAATAACCCATCATACATAGATAATATTTTAATTATATAATCAGCCACCTTTCAGAATGAAGAGGGTTGAAGGAATCAAGCACCAAACAGGTGCTTACTATTAAAATGAGGCCTTTCCAGTAAGCTGTGCTTGCTGCTTTTGCCCAAATAATGTAAGCCTTAATGTTTCCATTAGCAGCCAGAGCAGCTTAGAATAGTCCTGAATCTGTACAGACTTCACTTATGGGTCCCATCCTTATAGTGCTCATAATACTGAGCAGGCAATTTGAGTTTTAGGACTGCTCCAATTAAAGACATAGTTAAAATACATAATAAGAAAGAAAGTATTATTTACTGTCAACAAGTCTGAGAAAAACACACTCACAAATGAAAACAACATTCAGCTTAAGAAGGAAGAAATATTACTGGTTTGCATTATGGATTACTGGTATTGCATTATGATGGAATACTTTATTCAGTGACACAGTCCACATTTTAAAAAGCAAATACTACAAATTGTAAAGAATTTATAAAAGAACTGCAATACAGTTTGATGAGCTACCATGAGAGACTCATAAAATGGTAATAGATATGACTGAATATCTATAAGTAGTTATTGAGTGAAAGAAATGATAATGCTTTAATCTGAAATTCAGGTGAGAGACTCTGTACTTGTTTTAAAACAAGGATGGCGATCCATTGTAACAATTCATTTTGATATGTGACTTCAGGAAGGCAATTTGGCCTGTTCAGGGATCTGTGTGGAAGAATCTCATGGGAGATGGTCCTGGAAAGAAGAAGGGTCCAGGAGAGATGATTGATTTTCAAGGATCACCTCCTCCAAGCTCCAGTGGTCCATCCTGGTGAGCAGGACATGAAGCAAAGGTGGCAGGAGACCTGCATGGATGTACAAGGAGCTCCTGACTAAACTCAAACATAAAGAAGAAACAGTGCAGTGACGGGGTTAGGAAAGCCAAAGCCTACCTGGAGTTGAATCTGGTGAAGGTTCTAAATGGCCTTCTACAGGTACACCATCAGGAAAAGAAAGACTAGGGAAAATGTGGGCCTGCTGCTGTATAGGGTATGGGCCCTGATGACAAAGGTCACAGAAAAGGCCAAGGTACTCAACGCTGCCTTCACCTCGGCTTTTGCTGGTACAACTTGCTTTCAGGATTCCCAGGTTCCTCAGATCTATGGGAAAGTCTGGAGCACGGAAGACTTAACTGTCAGTGGAAGATGACCAGGTTAGGGAGCATTTAAACGAACTGTACATACCCAAGTCCATGGGCCATGATGGGATGCACACATAAGTGCTGAGGGAGCTTGGCTACGTCATTGTGAGACCACTCTTGGTTAACTCGGAAAAGTCATGGCAATCAGGAGAGGTTCCTGAGGGCTGAAAGAAAGTGAATGACACTTCTGTCTTTAAGAAGGACAAGGAGGAGGATCTGGGGAACTACAAGCTGGTCAGCCTCACCTCAAATCATAAGAAAGTTATGGAGCAAATCTTCCTGCAAGCCACTTCCAAACATAAAGGACAAGATTGATGATTGGTGATTGGCAATTGGGAATAGTCAGTGTGGATTTACAAAGGGAAAATCATGTCTGACCAACCTGATAGCCTTCTAAGATGAGAAAAATAGCTCAGTGAATGAAAGCACAGCTGTCTATCTATCTCAGCTGTTTTTAGAGATAAACAATATATATTGTTTATCTCTGCTTAGCAAGCCTTTTGACACTGTCCCATAACATCCTCATAGACAAACTGATGAATATGGGCTAGATAGATACACAGTGAGAGGAGCTGAACTAGACAGTCTCCAGAGGTCTCCCTTCAAATCTCAGCAATTCTGTGATTCTATATTCTTTTTCATTTGTTATCTTTAAATCATGGCTGGGTTCTTTTTTAAAGATGAAGTACAGTTTTGAGAAGCATGCTAAATTAATGGACTGATGTAAGAATGAGTGGGTGACATTCTATTGTTTGTGCATGTAGTCATTCAGACTAAATGATCATAATGCTCCCACAGGCCTTAAAATATGTTAATTTTAGCTTACAAAATAAAACAAATGAAGAAGAGTAGTGACAGACAACAACAACACATGAATTCAGTGTGTGTCAGTTATGAAATTATTCACTGAACAGTTGTTAGCTTACGCCTTAGATAGTAATATAAAAAGCCTCTAACAGGGCAAATGTTAATGAGTTAGCAAGCACAAATATCATTTACAGAATCACAAAGTCATTGAGGTTGGAAGGGACCTCTGGAGACCACCTATTCCAACCTTGCTCAAAGCAGGATCGCCTAGAGCATATTGCTCAGGGCTGTATTCTGTCATACTTTGATTTTTTCTTCTATATTTCAATTTGTGCCCGTTACCTCTTATCCTTTCACTGGATACCACTTAGCAGAGTTCAGCTCCAGCTTCTTTACCCCATCAGGTATTTATACATATTGATAAGATTTCCCCCGAGCCTTCTGTTCTCAAGCCCAAACAGTGCCAGCTCTCTCACCCTCTCCTCATATGACAGGTGCTCTAAGCCGGTAATCATCTTTATGGCCCTTTGCTGAACTCGCTTCAGTATGTCCCTGTCTCTCCGGTACTGTAGAGCACATCACTGGACACAGCACTCCAGATGTGGTCTCACCAAGGCTAAGTAGAGGGGAAGGAACACCTCCCTCCACCTGCTGGCAACACTCTTCCTAAACCATCCCGGATACCACTGGCTGCCTTTGCTGCAAAGGCACGTTACTGGCTCGTGGTTAACTTGTCCACCAGGATCCCCAGGTCTTCTTCTGCAAAGCTGCTCTCCAGCAGGTCAGCCCACAGCCTGTACTCATGCATGGGGCTATTCCTCCCCAGGTGCAGGACTTTACATTTCCCTTTGCTGAACTTCATAAGGTTCCTCTCAGCCCATTTCTCCAACCTGTTGAGGTCCCTCTGAATGGCAGCACAACCTCCTTGTCTAACAACGACTCCTCCCAAGTCTGAAAACTTGCTGAGAGTGAAGTCTGCCTCATCATCCAGATTGTTAATGAAGATACTAAGCAATGTTGGCCCCTGGGGTACACGGGCAGTGGCTAGGCTGGCCTCCACCTTGACTTGGTGCCACTGATCACAACCCTTTCAGCCCAGCAATTCAGCCAGTTTTTAATTCACCTCATTCTTTTAACTGGAAACTTATTTTGTAAAATACTATTTTGGTAAGCTGTAAGCTAAAGTAAATTAGAAGAATAAAATAAAAGTAATTATATTGACATGAACTCTGTAGTGAAATAACTTGTGTGTAGTATAATATTTTCACTGAATTCTCTCCTGGGATTGTATGTTGACGATATGGCTTAAGGTCTTATAGGTTCAAAGTAAAAAATATACCCATACAGGAACGATCTGTTTGTTTTCAAATCTACAGTCCTATCCCGAAAGGTACAGAATATGTTAACACATCACCAAAATCATTTAAAGGGTTCTCATTCCCCAGTACTGAAAGAGATGGCTACACTGGCTCAAGATCTTCCCATCCTTCCCACCTCTTCCCCCCAGCCCTTTTTGCTTGAGGGTGGGCCTGAAGGAATCACATCTCTAGGGGAGCTGGAGATCAGGTGCTTGTGCATCAGCCACTGCTTTTGGCCATTGGGAACTGTAGTGCAAACCTGCCGCCCTCTGCCATTCGTGCCAGTGTCTCCTGCCGGATGGACGGAGTGGGATAACAGCTGGAGAGCAACAGCTCAGAAGTCCGGTCCAAGCCCACAGCAGGGACTCAAGCCAAGGGTTTGGAATGTGCTTACCTTCATAACAGCTGAGCACTCCTGTCGCTGGTCAGACCAAATTAACCATCACCATATGTGAAATGCACAATCCGGGCTGTACAGTCCAGGCTATGAAATGTGCTAAGTGCCAGGCCTCTAACGAGACCTAAACATATGTGTAAGGGGAAGCTCTTTCTCAGAGCACTGCCCAGGAGTGCCTAGGACCTAGCACGATCAGTTTAAGGATTGAAGGGCTCCTGAAGTCACGGGAATGACTTTGGTTCGTTCCTTATATTCATTCCTTATATTGAGTTATATCGATAACAGATGTATATACTTTAAATGTTAACCAGTCTGTCCCCATGTCATATTCTATTGGGTGTATAAATGTCATGCTTGCTATAGTTTACTCTTATATTTGATACTGTTATCCATACATTTTTAATCACTTAAAATGAAAAATACTGGAAACACTTTAATAGAAATATAAAATAAATTATTAAATTGACTTGTTCAGGTACATTTTTGAAATTTTCAATAAATAAAATAGTGCTAGATAAAATCGGGGAAGGGGGTTCCTACTTTCGTATGTATTAAAATACATGTCAAAGTTGAATATGATATGAACTAGAAGATGAAATACATAGCCTATATCTAATCAATTTTTTTGTGCCGTCTACTCTTTGTACCACAGCTATACAGAAGTGCTTCAGCTTTTTATCTGAGATCCCGATAGTGCAAAGGAAGTAAAAGATATTAGATACGGGTGGCATTAATAAGGGGCATGAGTAATTTCAATTTCTTTGTTCTTCTCTGGCATAGGGTCCACGTTCATAAAGATTCACCTTTATTAGCAAACATGCTGATTTACAACATCTCATAATTTCTCTAGCTTTAAAATATGTATACTGACGTATATGAAAAAGTATATCTTCCAGCCTAAGACTTTCAAACTCACTTTGGGTCTTTAATAATTAAGATGTAGGCTCACTAAATGGAATTGTTTGCTGAGCTGTTTAGGGTTTATAAAAACAAGACCATATCTTTGAGTGTTCATATTTGTATGGTGACTGTTTCAAAATGCATGAAAGGAAAAAGAGGAGGAACAGCTTGATGCAATGATTTTTTTTCCATAAAAACTACCTGTTTATTACATTCACTTTTGTAGTTCTAGTATAATTTGCTGGAGTGGAAAATATATAAAATTAAAAGCACTGATTGAAAAACAGGTAATCAAAGCAGATTTCTTTTCCTCAGCATGTTATGTATCTTAAATAATGAAGAATACACGTGCAGTGCAAGTAAAAAGTTGTGGTTAAAGGGAAGGCAAACAAGCGTTTACAGAAACGTGTGCTTTAAACGTGAGAATGAATGCACCACGCCTCTTTCTCTATCCTGGTTCCCAAGGATTCTTAAGAAATTGGATTCAACCACTGTACTGTGCTTTGCTCTGCCAGCGAAGCTTACCTCAGTATGACATTTAGAAGGCAAACATTGTATTATGTGATTTGTAACTTCAGGTAGGATTTGCTAAACTATATTTTTTCTCCAAATATTAGTAAATCCAAGCTGTAAATAGGCTTAAAGCTTTTAGTACTTAAAGGTGAACTGGAATTTACTTTAGATGATTGCTTTTGATGCATGGATGACTTACACAGGCGGTAATACTTTTTTCTCTTAAAATAAATTAGAACAATTTTAGAGATAACTTTAAAGGTCATCTGCTAATTATCTATGCTGAACATCTTCAAATGATGTGACATATTTCAGAATGGGGAACTGGATCCAAGAATGGTTGTTGGAATCAGTGAACTCTATAATCAAAAGGACAGAAAGTCATAGGGCCTTACCTGGAAAAAAATGAATAAGGTTGACTGCTCAAATGAACAATTATCTTCTTTTCTACCAAGTTGATTGCTCTCTGTGCATCATATTATTCCATTACTTTTTTCTTTCTTTCCCCTCATCCCTCTTTTTTCAAGATACCTATGAGTAACATGAACAGTAAGGCCAGTCCTACTGGTCTGAGTCAATTTAGCTCTTGTAGGAAGAGCCACTCAGCAATGCCAGTGTACCCCAGGTTTGGCATGAGCCATACACCTAAACACTATTTTTCTTTCTTTGAGGCTCTGAAGTCAAAGCTGCCAATTTCTGTTTTTGGTAATGTTTTTCTGAGAGTGATTACAAAATAAAATAGAATACTTTTTTTTTTCCACTTGTTTTTTGAGCTACCTAACAAGATTTGAATGAAGCCATTTGCAGAAATTGATGTGGAAATTTAGAAACCCTAATGACGTGCATTCATCCTGCAACTAGTATACATGAGTAGTGCAGGTACATTTTGGCCATCTGTGAAGTGACAGCATACAGCTCTGAATAGATTTAGAGCATTCCATGAGCTGAGCAAAAATTAATAATACTCTTTTGCTTAGTTTTGAAAATGTTAATGGCTTTCCAGTGCCCAGCTTATGGATTGATAGCAGAGCACCCGAAAGGAAGGCATGCCAAACTACTAGACATTTCAGAAAATATGGGCTTTAACTATCCTAACATAGCCAGTACTCCATATCATGTACTTCATTACAAGACTTTTGCTGCACGTTCTTTCTCTCAGTATCACTTTGCAATTCCCTGTTAAATGTCCGTAGCACTCTTCCCTTTACAGCATAGCCCTTTACCTGTTTCCTCCCATTTTGTGACCGAAGTCAAATAACATTTGACTTTAGTCAAATAGTAAAGTAAATTTTCTTTTAAGTCCTCTATATAATTACGTAGAAATGTACTGTGTTTTGAGGTAGATTCATAACAAATACATCTATGTGAATAATCTTGTGAAAAAGAGGTAGGGCTAAATTGCAGCACTGACACCCAGCCCTCTTTTGGTGACAGTTCAGAGTTTCTCTGTTTTAGGAATGGGAGATGTTTTGCCAAGGAACTGAGCCAGGATGCAGACCACGAACACTGCAGTCTCTCCCTAGAAGGTACTGTGTGCTGCTGCAGAATATCTGACCACTGCTAACCAGAGAGTGTAAAGCTATAAATCTGTACTGTAAGCAACCTTGGGAGACCAAACACTGGAATCGGAAGAGCATATATGTTGCATCCTTGCCTTGTTCTTATGCTATGCAAAAAAGGGTGGCTTTTTATTTTGTTTTATTTTAGTCTTTCCTCTAAAGCTTACATATGCACCAAGTAAGGGATGTGTAAGGAATAAACAGAAGGGGTATCTAGGCCATTTTTCATATGCAGATAATCTAGAAAAGAGGTACATTTTAAGGAGTTATGTCATACTGTGAATGAAGTTAAAGCTGTTCATGAACTATTTATTATAGGATATACAAAAGTAAAAACTATAAGCAAAGCGGTATGCTGTAAGTCATCTCAGTGGCCTGAGGTGTCTACGGTATGTCACTTAAGCCCATAGAATTGCATTCCTCCTACAAATGAAGACAGTAAACAGAGATGGGCGCAGGTAGCTCTCTGTGCAGGAGCTAAGTGTCCTATCTCCCACTAGATTCAATGGGATATAAATCAGTTGCCTAAATTTAGGTTTTCAGAGCCATTTCAGACACCCTGTGGTGTCTGAGATACACATATGGGGGCAAAATAAGACACAGGACCTTTGGGAGACTTAGACCTTTCTGAAGCAGAAGCTGGAGGCCTGCCAAGATACCCTCAACTGTCTAAAATGTCAATGAATGCCTATGCTTAGGCAGTTAAATCACGCATCAGATAACTGAGACTCTAGAGAGCAACTTAGCTGACAAATAGGTGTTTACTTTAAAGTGGATTGAATCACTTTCAAGGCTCCTTTGATTATGTTGGCCAGATAGATTCCACTGACGATCTTGACCAGATCTCCATTGACTATGACAGGAGTTTAGACAATAGCTGACAAGCTTAGGTAAACACTAAATCTATGTCTTAGTCTAGAAGTTGAACACCACCCATAAAGTTAGGTCCTATTCATTGTCACAACATACATTTGGTTTTATGCTTAAAGTCTACAGGCCCAATATTATTTTCCTGGAATCACTAATACAAATGTCATTTAGTTTATCTGAATGTTAGCGAAAGGGAGCGATAGAAATGTATCTGAAGTGATTTTAACTTAATAATTGGAAATATATTCTGAAGGGGTGATTCTTTCTCTTCATAATGACTGTATACTTCTTTCTGTTGACATTTCTTCGTAGAGTTATATCTCAAATTCTACTTTTGCATCAGTTGATGCAGCAGTTCCATTCATTTTGTCTGGTAGACTCTAAGAGAAAGAGCCTTGAAATTCAGATGATCGGATGCATTTCTTAGCTTTTTTCAAGCAAGGCTGACTAGCATAATTTTCTTTAATTCTCTTTAGTCACTGATGATTTCAAAAACCTGTCTATATCTACAGATGACATTTTCATATAAACCAGATATGTGCCACTTAGTTGGAGGAAAGCATTAAGATCTATTACTACCATGTGTATGCGTCATTTTTCTGAACAAGTGCTGTTTCCTGAGTGGTGTTTATACTGCTTTTGCACAGGCCAATGTAAGAAGCTCCATAAACCCCTTGGATTATGTGTGTGTCATATCAAAACTATCAGCCTAAATCTATCTACTTATTCTGATTGAAGAACCTAATTCTGAAATCTAGAGATATAATGATTAATAACATCTCAGAAGCTAACAAGCACTAAGCTCCTTATACACACTCCCTTGCTCCCCAATTCTCAGAAACAACAATAACAGTAAAATTTTAAAGAACAGGTACTTTACTGGCATTATTGTAAATTTAGGTTCCTGGCATAATAACTTAAAAAAATTTATATTTTTCAAACATGTTTTTTGTATACTGTATGCAGAGGCAAATACTGAAATATCAGAGGTCACAAAGATATCAGACTTGGCCAAACCAAACCTTATAATTTCTTGAAATAGGAAATCAATTGAAATAACTGAACTTCCTTGAATTTCCTGAGTGGCATTGGTACGCCTGTGTGCATAAGGTGCGTTTCACAGCTGTCTACTTTTTTCAGTTTTTCAGTCTCAGTAGTATGATTACAAATTAGAGTTCCATCCTAAATTTGCGTCTGTGGCTCCTGTCCACAACTCAATAGTTGTAGCCTAATTCTCTATTAAAAGTATACATGGGTGCATGAAGGTGCATGGGTGCATAAGTACTTCCCTGTTTCTTTTCTACTAAACTGGTGTAAAGGAGTTTCAAAACAACAAGGTGTTGCCTCTTTATAGTTTATGGTATATGTGAAGAATATTGTCTATCCTATTGCACAGCTCCTTGAGTAGAGTTAGAGGCTGATTCTGTTACCTCATTAATTTCCATCTTGTATAGTCAATTGTGCTTGTGTAAACTCAGCACAAGTGTGAGTATTTAGCTGTTCAGGTAGTCTTAGGAATTTACTGCTTCCTTTAGATCATATGGATAGGGGGAAAGTCAGTGTTCTCCCACATGACCTGAGGACCACCATTCTGAAGTGGTAATTTAAACCCGCATTTATGCTTTGTAGCCATATACACATATGAAACACTGTGCTCCAGACGGAGAAGGACAGGTTTGAGATCATGAAGCTCTCAGCCTCTCTCCTCCAAAGGCCACAAGACAGTTTTCTTCCTGGATGCCAGTCAGTAAAGGAGTAATCTCAAAAGAGCCATACGTCCAAGATGCAACCTCTCTAGGGCAGCAGTCAGCCCCTTGCTTATCAAGCTGAAGATTTCTTTCCAATAAGTTCTTTGAGGAAAAGAAAGGAAAGGAGCTCTTTACCATTGGGTCATTACAAGAGATACTTCTCTTTAATGACCAGTGGTGTAAGCCCCACTAATTATATTATCCCAGCAATTAATCAAAGATACAAAACCATTATTTTCCTGTCCCTCTCCTCCCCAAGCAAGAAATGTACCTATGTTAAAAAAAAAAAAAAAGAAAACCACACAAAGCAAAGCAAAGACTTCCAAATCTACTCCACCCACAGTCCCTCCATCCCCAGCAGGGACATGTTTCTGACAGACTTCTGCAGACTACAATGTAAATAGCAGATCATATTTAGAAAATTCAAATGTCACTTGCAGCACCGTCTTGTCTGGGGCAGATTGCTCAGCAGGGAGAGTCACTGGTGAAATGCAGGCTGCAAAGGCATATACTAGTGGGAGATGCAGCACAATATCTTGTCTGCTACTCACGAATAATACCTGCATCCACCCACTTTTACAGAAATGGTGTCTTACAATTCTAATAAAATCTGCTATGTGCTTTGTGAGGCTTTGTGATATTTTAAGTTTCATGTGATGCAGCATGTCCTGAAATAACCTAGTGCAACATCAAATGAGATAATACATCTGTAGCCCACAGGGAAAGATGACTTTAATAATCTTGAACATCACAGAATTTATTCAGTCAATTATGTGGTGCTGAATGGATTAATTTGGTGGCAAATTTGGGTGACTGGTAGCTAGGTATTTAATAACCTAATCAGAAGCTTTTTCAAGGTCAAAAAGGAGGTTGTTTCTATTGAACAGATCATTTTGGGAGGGGGGGGTAAGTTCTCTATACATGAGTATAAACAGTGTTAGCACTTGTGTGGAGACAGGAGAGGAAAGAAGGTTCAGTTTCTTTCATCTCCAGAGCCTGTCAGTTTTGTTGCTCCTGATTCAAGTGGAAGGAGTTGTTTAAAATTATCATGAGGGGAAATCTCCCTTACAATGGCCATGCATCCTTTCTTCATATTGCTTTGAGTTCGTCACAGCTGATTTGGAGTTTAAACTCTGATCTCCTGCCTGATGGCACAATGAACTGCCACAAGACCGTCCTGCTGGCTCCAATTAAAACCTTTTAAAGCTTTTGCACTTTTTGCAAACTGAAAATCTTCTTGAGTCCTTTGCAACTGTTTCACCCCCCTCCCCCAATCTCCAGTATTTTGCTTGTCAAGCAGCCCAATACCAAATGTGCTGTTTTTGTTTGACCTATATTACAATACAAAGCTACTTGGTTCTTTAATTCACTGCCAAATAAAGCTGTTGTTATCTCAGGATGGATAAAGGGAACTAGGCCAAATGGTGATAAAGTCTCAGGGATGAAATGCGATTAAACCAGTTCTATCTCACCTTGCTATTTGCTAATTATGTATGCGCTGGTCAGCAGAGCTCACTGTCTGCCTAATCATATGTCTAAAGGTCAATTAAAAGGGCTAATGTCTCGAAATTAATATCCAGTGAAAAGTATTAATCGGCATAGGGTTTTTTGCTTGTCATTTTCTCTTTTTTTCTTTCCAAGACACTTTCAGGGCATGATACATAATGTATAAAATTACAGTGTGCTTTTTAAAGCACAGGAGGATTTCTCCCTCCCTCTCTCTCCCTCTTTTTTTTTTTTTTTTAAATTCGAAATGACTTGGCAAATCCAATCATAATGCAGATATACAGCCAGGTCAAAGAACTACCTCTCATTTCTTTTTTAATTAACATTTGGCAATATTGTTAAGGAGAGCATTACTCAGAGAGCTGGAGTCACGTTAGCATCAGAAACCTCTCCAGGGCATCAAAGAAAACTAAGAAGCTTCCACGGAAGTCTTTTTGGAACGGTTGCTGCCTTTGCGTCTTTGCTGTCACTGCATAAACATAGATCCTTCTGTAAAATGGTTGACTTATAAATAAACTCACTAGACAACTTTGTTTTGTTTGTTGAGGGGGAGGGAATGGGGAGCTGAAGTTTAGTAGCTACTGCTGTTTTAAAATACAGCCAGCTGAGAAATCTGCAGATCAAAGCAAAGGTGTGCTCTGGAATACACTGCTGTTTTTAAAACGTCCCAGTGTATCCTAGTACACTGAGAGCTACATGGGCTGGCTCCTTTTCCTTCTTGGCCCCAGTTGCTCTTTCATAGACATCAGGGCACGAGAGTAAAACAAGTGCAAGTGGGAAAAGGATCAGGCCCGCTCACTGCCATGCCCAAGCAGCTCCTCTGCAGGTAACGTCTGTTGCTCAGCAGGTGAGAGCAGAATACGCAGCCTCGCAGCTCGCCCCAAAACAGTCGCCTTGGCAGCAGCCAAATCGTTTCAGACTGCAGAGTAAAGCAAAAATTGTGGGGTGGGGTCAAGTGGGCAAAGGCTACAACAAAGGGAAAGAGAGCAGGGGGAGCAGGGGGCAAAGCAAGAGCATAGCAGGGGAAGAAAGACTGTACAGAGGACAGGGGGCTCTAATAAAAATACCTCTAGCTACAATCCTTTTTGGCTGGACTAGATGTGAGAGAGGAGCAGGGAAAAACTGAATCAAAGCATTAACATGGGCAGTATGCATGCACAACTAATCATTTGAATTTCAAATGGTCAAGAGCAAGAGGAAGTGGTGGTACTTAGGTTCAAAATAGGAATATACACAACCTGCAAGATAGAAAACTGAACAAATGCCAGAGTTTCAGGCAGTGTAATTTCTTTGAAACAGGACACATATGGAATGAGTTGTCATCAAAGCAAAGAGCATTAGCAGATGTCTAGACGTCTTTATGAAAAGAGAGGCACTGGCGAGTATAGCATGACACAGCAAGGAGGTGGGGCTGCATTTAAAAGTGGACTGTCTTTTTTCCAGAAGAATAGCTTCCTATATCCATGCAGAAGTAGACTGACATTCTACTCGAAATATAATTGGTGTAACATTTACAAATGACTATTTCAAATTACTCAGAGATCTTTCAGTCAGCACTGCTAATGCAATCTACAGTGTTGAGTTCTAGCAAATTATTTGACCTATATTCATGTCAGAAGGCGCCATCAGATCGTCTTGCTTCAGCCCCAGAATATTGTCTGTCTTCAGTTTCACGCATTTACTTCTGGGTACCAGTTTTCTAGACAGACACTCAATACTGTTATGCACTGAAATACCAGAATTTGGACTATGGCATCCTTGCCCTTAGTACTCTGTTGCAGTAACTGATCCCCATCACTGTTTACACACATACTTTAATTTCAAATCAAGTTTGTCTGGCTTCAGCTTCCAGCCTTCCACTGCTAGATTAAGGAGCTGTTTTTGCTTTTACCCAGTATTTTCATCTCCTGAGGATAACTTTACACTGTAATCAAGTCACCAGCTGCAGCCAGTTGGCTGGGAGAGGGGAACCATAGCCAGCTCTTCGGAGTGGCTGCACCTCCTGCTGTGAGGAAATATCCACAGTGCAAACTGTGCTGTAATTGCACGTGGCTGATACGTGGACCCAAGCTAGCTCCGCGTGTGCTAGCTCAGTACTGGTAATGGTGTGGTCGCAGGGCAGTAAGGCATTGCTAATTTAAAGCTAGCGGCGCGAACTACCCCTTGGCAGAGTGGCTGTGGCAGAGGTGCAGAGAGAGATTACACCGTGACTTTGTAATCCTTTGAACCTACAGTAGTGCTGAACAAAACCTCACAGAAGAAGTAAGTCTTTGTGTATAAGAACTTGAGTATAGCTTGTAAAACAAACAAACAAAAAAAGAGAAAGGTTTCTTCTTCAGCTTTAAAATTCTGTTTATTCTCATGTTTCTTTTCACTGTATACAACTGTTTTAAAACAGTTATCCACTTTGATTTGCACCTTCTATGCTTACACTCCACCTAATTTATTTTTAGATACTTTACCAACTATATACATGTATATGCACATCTCCACAAACCAAAATATAGATAATAATCCCTCTCTCGTGATTTTCTTTTAAATGTCAGATAAATTAAGGCTTACCAGAAGCAACCAGATTTATCTGAGTAGGTAACAAAATCCTATAAAATAGTTTGGTACAAAACGATTAGCCCTGTAAATAATACAAATGTTGTTTGGTGAGACTTCATAAAATGCTTCATATATTTTAGTTGTAATGCTCTGCAAGAGGCAGAAGAGTTAGCTCAGCTATCGAGGCTGCATAAATCAGCCAGTGTCACTATATTATACTAAAGATTATCTGAAATATGAAGAGTGCTATTAATGGAAGATAGTGAAACAGTCTTAACATTATTTATACTTTTCTTAACATCCAGTAAGTCTAAATTTGTTTTCAAAATAGTCTGTGACTAACCTGTAGTTTTTTGGTGTTTAAGTATTGCATTTGAGCAGGCTCTTATTTAAAAATGGTTCTCCCACTGGAATATTGGGATGACCTATCTGATCTGGGGTAGAACGCAGGCAATAGCTTTTACCTTGTTTACTCCTCATTGGGTATACTGAGTAAATGTTAACTAACATATCCTACAGAGCAGAGCTAAGCCTAGATTCAAAATCAAGAGATGAATCAGTATCTACTGAGGATTTATTCTAATGATTAGTTTTTATCATAGCAAAATTACCTTATTAAAAGCTTTAAAAGGCAAAGGTGACAACAAAAAGCAACATAGACTTATATCAAGCAAATCTGGAAAAAATAATTATTTTTTAGTTATAAAAGGTTACTGTGTTTCTGCTGTGGCCATCTTTTGTACAATTGGGAGTCCAAGTCTTACCAGTTAGAACAAATGCAATAAATCAAATAGGCTTACATTTTAGTCATGTATTTAGTTTTGCATAAGGAAGAAACAAACAAAACGTCCTTTCCTTAAACTGAATTCTAAACAGCCATGTAAAAAATGTGGATTAAAAAAGGTAGTTGAAGGTCTGTTAATGAATATTAACGGTAAATGGCATTGTATTGAGTTGGGAGGAAGAAAATAGTAGTATGGAGAGCAATCGATGTTAAGTCCTGTAGTAGTTAACATCTTTGTTAATGATCCGGAAAAGGGATTAATGGCATGTTAATGAAACTTACAAATGCTTTTCAGCTGAGCTATTTCAGAGATATAAATAAAGTAAAGGAATGGAATAACAGAAACATAAGGTAGATAGGGAAAAATCAGTTTGAGAAATTATATCTTATCAAAGAGAGAAAGTAATAGGTATGTTTATATAGTTACAGACATATATGTTATAAATGAAAATAAAATGAGAGAGAAATGAGAAGAAGTAATATTGAAAACAGCTGAGGGAAAGCAAATTACCTCAGGCTGGAGAGAGAGCAGCACAGAAGGCTGTGGAGTTTTAGAGTCCTTAACTGTTTCCTGAAGGCCCTTAATCAACCCTCATGCCATAATACATGGGCATCTCAGAATCCTCAAAATATTTAACTGTATGATTTATATCTCTGCATGGAAATTCATTTTTAAGATAATTATTTGAAGATACAATTATTTTCATCATACAGATGGGAACGCAAGGTATGAGAAGACGATAATTAGAGTCAGTAAAGAACTTTGTGTGTTGTACTATGTTAAAAGTGATACTTACTTGAGTCTTTGAGATCTTGATGACTTCCCGCTTCACCTCCCAGAACTCCATTTTTAATTTAACCACATTGTCAATGGTCAATTGGTTTTAAGGCTCAAAGACTTCAAAGACTTTTGATATGTGATACAAACCATTGCTTCAGTGTAGAATCACTTTGCTGCTTCCAAATTGTTCGGAAAATCATGTACAATTTTTGTGCAAGCAGATTTTGGGCCAGATCAGAGTATCATCTTTCTGTGACGCTCTAACCTCCATGAGGTATCATTTATTCTCCTTGAGCTGGCATACAAGCATGGACTCCATAGAGTATGGTCTTGCTGTTTTCACAGAATTACACTTTGGTTCCCAGGTCTGGATCCAGATGAGCTTCATACTGTTGTGCAATCTAGTAATGTTCAGTCGTTAATGGCTGTGAATCATGGCTTTATATACACTTGAAGAGTTTGTTGTTTTATTTTGTTTGTTGCTATTGGTTTTGTTTTAGTATGCATATGTAAATACCCTCAGTGGCACTCTCTGGATTCAGATTTCTTGGAGAATTAATGATTCTTTCCTCCTTCCCTTTTCTTCCTTCTCTAGTTCACACCTGTGGTGGATCTTCCAGGAGAAGAAACATTACGTATGCTAAGAGGCTATTTCCCTTTTGTTCTTATTAATTATTATTATTGCTCCAATTCTTTAACATTTCCTTATTACTTCCTAATAAACTATTATACACTACATACGTTTTGTTAAACGGATGATTTCTACTGATGGTCTTTAGAAACCTCCACAGATGAAATCAACTATGGTCTGAGATGGCTGCAAAGAGATACATACAGGCTTTGCTGCTTAGGTATTCACTTGCTCCAGCACTAAAATCTAGAAGAAAAGTACTGATTCTGCTTCAGTTATTGGCCAAAATCTGGGAAAAAAAGGGGGAATTGACCTAAGAGCTTATAGATGTCTCCAGTACAATGCTGCTCTTGTGCAAGAGGAAAGGCACCTATCTTACAACACTGCCCTACGTTTCCACAGGAAAAAGCACTGCTACCTTGGCCATCTAAACACTCGTTTTATGGTCAAAATTAATCCTGAAAGGTTCTCCTTTCCAATCATTGCAGCTAAGCAAAATCAAGAAAAATTGTAAAGTACAGCGCTGAATTATTCTCTCTGTCTATATTGATTTAGCTAAGGGATTTGAATCAGCCAGTCAATTAGGTCTCTGAAAATTCTCAACAAATTGAATTGTCCTGATATGTTCTATAACATCACTTTTCCAAGATAGATCAAGGTATAGATATGTTTCACTTCTTATCAAAACTGGAGTCCAACAGTACTGTTATAGCTGCTCAATAACTCTAGTCTCAGTAAAGCTGGTCTTAGCCCTCTGGGACTGTGCCAAAAGTGCACATTCAGTGCAGAACTAATGTTTGCCTTTTTTTTTTTTTTTTATCTTAACAAATAGATTAATCTCCAGTGTCACTGAAGCCATCATTTTGAGCCCTCTTGCTTACTGAAGACTTGCAAGATATTCTCAACCATTTGTTAAGATCAAGTTGTTTGTTAGCATCCAGAAGACAAAGGTCATATTCCAGCTAGCCTTATATCATTCTTAACCCTCTCATCATCATAGCTGATGGAACAACACTCAAAGTCATTAACGCATCTGTCCATCTTTGATAACAGGAAACCATTACTCAGATCATTTGTAGATGATTATGAGATCTCTCTGTCTCCAAAGAGAGCTCAGAACTTTGTTATATGAAAAATGGGTTCAGATCTCAGCTAAGGTGGTTATGTAACACATTGATGTAATTTCTGCTTTCCAATATGACTCCAAATCTTGGACTCTAAACTGATATATGTCACATCGTTTTATTAATCTCATCAGTTCTTCTCCATCTATGACTGAACTTGATAGTAGTTATTTGAGGGAGTGGAGGAGATTTTGGGTCTACATAAAACATTTGTGAAAAGTTGGCTAGGAATTCTTCAAGTTGAAGAAGACATTGCATCCACTATTGAAGGTTACTCAGGGTTATTCAGTCTTCCTAACTCTAGGCATATAATTTACTTGTCTCTCAAAGTTAAATTCCTGCTCTGAATAATTCCCCGGAGGAGCTTGTCTTTTTACAATAATTATGTAGGAAGCTCAAGGTGACTGGCCTCCTATCTTAGTCATACTTAAATGTTTAAAGTTGAATGCTGTTAAGGTCCCTCTTTGTCTCTCTTTTCCTAAGTTCCTAGTGAGTCTAGCCGTCTGGCTGTTATTATGAAAGGATATTTTTTAAAAATAATTGTTACATATACCTGCAGAAAGAAGAAGCATCAGGTCTGTGGATTCTGGGTGGACTAGGATGGTGTTTCTTGAAGTGAATGTCAATCCTAGAAAGGAACAGGATTTCATAATACCTTATGCTTAGTGTTTTCTCTTGAATCACAGAAGAACAGAATCACAGAATTCTGTAATTGGAAGGGTCCTCTGGAGATCGTCTAGTCCAACCCACCTGCTCAAGCGGGGTCATCTAGAGCACATTGTACAGAATCACGTCCAGGTGGCTTTCAAACATCTCCAGGGAAGGAGACTCCACAGCCACTCTGGGCAACCTGTTCCAGTGCTCAGTCACCCTCACAATAACTAAGCCTATCCCCACACACACCTCCAATAGTGCATTGATGGTGGTGAGATGCTTATTTTCTCAGTGTCCAGAGAACAGGGGACAAAAGTCCAAGAGTGGAATTCATTAGGTGCCTAAATCTTGTAGCAGCTACCTTTTAGACAGGCCACTTCTTATTAATCACAGCAGTGCCTTGTAGAGATCCCAGAGGTAGTGCCTTAACCAGATCGGCACCCTCTCATCTTACAGATCAGATTCCCATCTTAATTACTGAAACCATGTGAGCACTGAGCCAGTAGACTCTCACAGATGAGTGTGAGACTGCAGTAGCTCTAAAACGCAGGAGTAACGTGCTTATTCAACGTGGCCCCAGACCTTCTGGAGCAGAACCAACCAAGCAAATGGCCAGCTTACCACAGTGCTGTGGCTGTGCTAATTAGCCTTGACAAGAAACATGGTTAATTAGCATGAATACAACACTACTGTGCTTTTCACAAGCCAGGGCCTAAATTTATAATTCTGCACTCTACTGTGGGGAGGCACCTGTAGCCCTGTGGGAAGTGCAGACACCTCTGAACTGCGCAGCAATGCACAGCCTAGGTCTGCCATAAGGCCTTTATTGGTGCTACCCTTAAAGTATTTGCTTAAGATAACAAGCGATACAACAAGGGGTATTTCAAATAAATGAGCCTAAATCTTTTGAGCCCTGGGCTAGTATTTGAATCACTATGCCATCCTTTCCTCAAAAAGACCACTGCAACCAGATCAAAAAGTTAATAGAACTTTGACAAATGAGTTTTTTGAACACATACCTAAAACAGTACACTTTGTCCTGCCTCTGCGCTGAGTGAGAGATATTGAAAGACTAGAAGGAGTCTGAACAGTTAAAAGGCTAAAATGGAATTAAAAGGCTAGAGGGAATGACATATGGGGAAATTTTAAAAGGGCTAAATAATATTTTTGTCATGCCTATAAGATAATCAACAAGGAACATGGTAAGAGACTATAAATATTTACAGGCTGCAAACAGCATAGCAGAATATAAAGTAAAGGAAGGCTTTATAGCAGTGAAGAATGGGCCTTGAATTAAAGTAAAAACGACAAGAAAAATTCTGGAAAGCCACACTGTTGAGTGGACAGCATATCAGAACTTCTTTACTTTAAAATGTGTGTTCCCAGTCCCTGTTACCTATCAGATTGTGAAATCAGACTTTCCCTCCTGAGAGAAAGATGGGGAAGTTCTGTGTTTCTCTTAAAGTTTTACTGGACAAATTGCTGGAGTAATTAATACACTGTACTGGTAGAGAGTTGGACAAGATTAGTCTTACGCTTCATGAATGTCTGTTATCTGCAGCTGAGCAAAAGGAGTTTATCCAGATTCTTGAGGTTACTGTCTGAATAATTTGCCACTCAGGAATAAGACATAAAAAATATCAGTTCTTGCAATGTGGCTGGTGATGAAGTTCTGATCATTGAACTTTCACTGTCCCATTAATGTCTTGCTCATTGTGTGTTATGAGGTTAATCCTTGTAGGTACCTATAATCGTATAAATAAATCCAGCCAAGTGAAATCCACATCATCTGTCAGGAGGAGTTGTAAACCAAATTCAATACTTTTCTCCTTCCTATTTCCACATTTCTGATGCTGCCTTCACATGACAATGAGGCTGCTCTTTCTTCTCTGCCTGCCTGGTAGAAGGAAAATGCACCCCCTTTCCTTGGTTATGACCCTCCATTTCTTCTTTGGTTTCAGTCTTCCTTGCATTAGGATAGCATATTTATAGGAAGACTTTCTTCCCTAGAAGAGTGGGAAAAATTATATCTGGAGTCTTCCCCACACCAACACTCAGTTCCTGAAAAACAGCTTTGCAGTTTTTCCTTTGAATTCTAACATTTTTACCAATCATCTCCAAATCTATCTTTGTTGAAAAGCCATACATGTACTTCTTAGATAGATTTGTGGCTCTTAACATCATCAATGATTTGTAAGTTTTAGGATATTTGTTAAATACGTTCAGGGAATGCAAAAAAAAAAAAAAAAACCAAAAAACTCAGATCTTCAGCCTTCTACTACTTCATCAGACTGGGATTTTCCAAACCTATGCAATACAGCTTTGCTTTTTATTTCAAAGTTGTACATTAGAGTCAAATGTGCCAACCTAGCCATTTTAAAAGATCAGATTGATTAAGTAGGCGAGTTTCTTACTGTGCTCTTGTTGTTGTTGTTGTTGTTGAAATCTTAGGTTATGACAGTGACAAAATTGAAGTTCTGCTTCATCACCACATAAAAGAGGTAATTCACCTGGGAAAATAAGCTACAGCTTATTACTCATCATTAGTAGTAAATGAAACACTGCTTTAGTTCCATTTAGGGTGTATAGTGGGAAAGTAAGAATGTTTGTGACAAGTTTAACTGCAGAGTGAAGCAAAAGTATCATGATGTAACTAGTCACATAAACTAATCTTTTATATAAATGCTAAATTGCTTTCTGTGGGTATAGGATCCACTAATTGTTTTCAGGAATACCACGTAGGTGACTTGATAATCATGGTTATTTGTTATTTGTTTTGCAATTATTTCCAGAGGCCTTACGCATGTCAGGTTGCCATGGTCCTAGGTTCTGTACTAATCAGAATGGTGCATTTTTAACTTTTATTGCAGTCCTCTTGGTATAGATTTAGTCTGGTTCTGCTATCTTCAGGGAGATCTGTAACAAATAACTAGTTTGTTAACAATACAATTTAAATAATTTACTTTATTTAGTGATTATCAACATGCCCAAGGCTACAGAGGCGACATCAAAATAATGATGCAAAGCTTTGGCCACTGCCTTTATGGTTCTGCCTTGTACGTCCTTCTATGCTAGAAAACTCTGTTATATGTCTTGGCTGAGTTTACACTTTGCAGCTGTGCTTTGTGGAGAGCAAATTTCTCTGCAGAATAAGGAATTATGAGTGTTTTTTTTTTTTTTTTTAACTACGTCTCCTCTTTGCCTCTCTCCCTTACAACCCATGCACACTTCAGAGAGTGTGGTTAAGAGGAGGGAAAAAACCTTGCAATAAATGACAGCAGATTCCAGTACAGTCAGAAGTGACTGATGGAAAGGACCTTTGCCAGATGGTAAATAGTTCTATATGCATTCCTCATGTCTTTGAGATTCATAGGTAGGATGACTTTTTTCGGTGGTGCAGGTTAAAGTCCTAAAAGAATTACAGCAAGACACACAAAGATATTTAGGTGTTGTGACTCACAACTCAGCAATACCTAAGAACTCAGGATTCATAAGACTCTAAAGAGCCCTTGAACTCATGCATAAATCTAAGATGCCTAAGGACTCTAGCTCCCCTGAGAGCAAAATACAGCCTTTGGGAATTGCTTGGTAGCACTTGGGTTTCTTAAAAAGTATCAGGTGTCTTTCAAGATACTGTCAGAAGAGACTAAGACCAGATTCCTGACTGAGGACTTTCTCACATCCTTGCTTTGGTTTTATCTCAAGGAACAGGCAGAAAGAAAAAAAGTAGGTGGGGCTGAATTATCTGTTTCACTGGGATGACTGCACACCACACACCACATGTTTATTATTGTTTAGAAGTTTCTTTTGACTACGTAAAACTTCTAAGGACTATCAAAGGAAAAAAAAAACTGGTGTTGCAATACCAAAATTAGTGGATCTAATACATAAAATTACACCTGAATTTAAATTTAATTTTATCAAGTTTTTGTCTGTTTCAATTCTAATCAATTTTCTGACTGGGTCATTTTCTTATTTGTCCTTGGTTCTTGTGTGAATGTCAGTCTGTAAGAACTTTCCTCAGCTTTCTGGTCCAAGATCTTTGAACAGCTCAAACTGAGCTCATACTATCATCCATCTGCTCATGCTCATTTGTGCATACTGATCTCTATGGCCTTATTATAACAACTAGCCATTTCAGATGTGTCTAAAGGCTTAGATATGACTTTCTGACTGCTCAGTCACTTGTAAGTACTGATGTCATGCTCACTACCTTAAAACTATCATCACGAACATTCACAGTATTTTTTTAGAAGATCCTAAGTCCTAAGAAAATGAAGCTTATGCAAATATCCTCCATATCCATATATCTATGTGTCTTCATCCTGTCCCCTCCCCCCCAAAAAAACCAGCAAAACAAACAAACAAAATAAATGTCTTTGAATTGCTGGATGACTTGAATAAATTTGACAGAGTGCTTCCAAATATCGAGAAAATAGACAGCTGGGTAGACGAAAGACACTCAAACAATCTCTAGATTTTCTACTACAAAGGAAAAGGGTGAACTCACCTTTTGTTAGATATGAGAGAACATTTGGGTGGAAGAGAGACTGAGACTTTATCCTCCTGGAGGAAAAAAGTCTCCAATCAGATCACTGCTAACCATGAGACACAAATCAGTAGGAAAGTAGACTTTATTCATTTTGGTATATGCAAAATTACTTATTCCTGTTACAGCTTAAGGTTCTTCAGAGAATTATATCCATACTAGAAAAATCTCATTTCCTTTTCTTCTCTTTCAAAGATCTTACAGTTGGATGAGGGCTTTTAAGCTGAGAAAAATTAGGGGCCATGCTACTTAGCCCAGCTATGGCATCACAGTGATATGGCTATACTGCTGTTGGGCCAGCCTCTTCATAACACTCCTCTGTGCCAAAGAACCATGCACACCAGGTAATCTGAAACTAGCTCAAAGCTAATCTCTGCTTAAAGCTACACTGTGTGGTCATCCAGGAGCTCGTCTATATTAATTAACTCGTACCAGTTTGTCATCCTTAGAAATCTTCTGTTAAGATAGTTATATGCTGAGGAAAGCCAGTCCCTCAGCATTGGCCTTCACTGAGTTGGGGTGGAAAGGGTGAACTGAGTGGCCAAAACAAATGGACTGTCCACTGATCTCATTCTGAAATGTCCTGCACTGGAAACAGAGACAAAATCTTCTTTTTCTCTTGGCCTACCAGTAGGAACTCGGGAACGCAATTAAGAATCTGAAGTAAATTCCAGTCATGCTAGAAGTTTGAATTAGCAAATTGAACGTAGTTCATTAATGATATTTGCAGCCCAAGTTGTGCTAATTAAAACCAACTTATTTTTCCATTATTGTTTGCATACTGTTGTTCTGCATCTATGCACTTGGAAGGATAATACTGCCTTGAGATGCCAGCTTTTTGCCATCATTCTGTGCTAATGAATGGGACAAGACAGTATATTCCTGAGCTGTGCTGGAGCTTCTTGTTCTTCTCTTTCAAATTTTTCACAACTAATCAACTATGAAATAATGACTGCTTCAGAGCCTTTGTTAAAGAACTGCTTGTTTCTATAGCGACAAACAAAATCTACTTTGTAAATTCTTTCTCATATTAAAAAATAAAGCCCCTGCAGTATTTTTAGACTGCAAATTAGTTAGGACTGGGAGAAAATACACTGAGGCACACTTAGAAGGGAAAAGAAAAGACCAAAAGAAGGCCTAGGGGCATAGTGGCCAGGAAAGCACCTGCAGGTCCCTAAGATCAGTGTGATTTTCTATTCTATACTAAGACCAAGATAAAGACAAGTCAGAAACACCAGAACGGGTGGTCCTAGCACAACAGGACTTGCAGTACTCAATACTGTTTTGAGTACCTCAACATTTAAGACACTAGCAGTGAAAAAGAGTTCAGAGATGAGAAAAACTTCAGATAAATAAATTATCAATAGTACTGATTTGTGAATGCATCTAGGGTCTGATCTTGGTTCTCCAAGTCATAACAACAATGAAAAATAACCGTTGACCCATCTTAACCCAAAATGTCAAGCCAGACTTTAAACTTCAGAGTCTCAGTTAGACACAAGAAAGCTGAAGTATCTTCTTAACTAAAGATATGGGAGAGAAAAGTAAGTATATTTACTGTAAGGAACAAATTTACAAGGCTAGCAACATATTACGTGGGGCAAGACAATTACTAGGTCTGTAAAGTTAATGAAATTCAGGTTATCTTTATCAATAAAGGGCTTTCAAGAGAGCTCCTCTGAGTCTGCTTGCTTGGTTGCTGTGAAGGTGGCTTTGAGCCATCAGCTTCCATGTCTGCTAGTTAACTGGGAAATCTATTCAAAGTCTACTTTAGCATTACCCTGATTCATTGTGGCATTAGGACTGATTTATGCCTTTTCCCTGCCTAAGTAAGTTATTATCAAAGCAGGACCATTTAATCACTGGCAAATTCCTTTATCAAAACCATTTCTGTGCAGATCCTCTGTGCAGAACTGAATGAAGAGAGTGGCCAAATGAAAAAAAAAAAAAAAAATAGAAGGCATGTAAAGTATTCTTTAACTTGCCAGTCAATGCCAGTCATTGACATCCATAATAGCTCATTGAATCTATTGACCTCCATCATTAATTAAAGTTGCCAGAAGCCAGATCATCTCTTCGCATTAATTAATGTAATTTTAAGGTTAATTTTTATTCTAATTTGCCATTAAGGAACTTCCATGATGATACAGTAGATGGGCATTGATATATTGGGAAGACTCAGCGTTTTTTAGATATGCTTCTGGCCTTCGCAGAGCTAGGATAACATAGCAATATGCATGGTAACTTTTTCCTAGGCTGGGAATTCCTCTAGGCTGGGAATATTTGTCAGTGGCCTGATGCAAAGGCTGACGCTCACCACCTGAGACAAATGTGGTAGAACGCACCATAAAATCCAGGGCACGATAAAGAAAGACATGGGTCTAAACAAGCGTCTCAGATTGCTAGTTGTGTGGGTTTTGAATTATCTAGAATTGTTAAATTATACACTGTTGATGGGAAAACATAGCAGAGTCCTTAAGAATCATGACTATTGTTTATGAAAGCATTATTAAAAGAAATCACAAAACAGAGTTTTCAAAATGGTGCAAAGAAGTTGAAGTAGCTGTGATGAGTTAGATGGGGCTACAAATCTCGTTACTGAAACAAACCAGCACTTTCCTGAGAGGAGGGACCGCATTATTTGTTTGGATTGGACAACGATATTGAAACTTCCTGACGTTATAAAACTCCATCTTACTCCCTAGGGGTGGTTTTCACAATCACCACTTGCATCAGCACTAGGTTTATGCGGCTCCTCAGTGAGTCAAAGGGGCACATAAGCTGACTGCAGATAAATAAATCTCTCATTTTTCACCTGAGTCAGAGAGATTATCTGACTTGGTAGCTGCACAAATGCTAGAGCTCAAGATGGGAGGGGGAACATTATTTGTGACAGCAGCCCAGTTTTATAACTAGTTAATCCAATGATGAAACCACACCCTTGGAATATATTTTCTCTTTCCTTTCCCTCATCTTCTTGACAGTGCTGTGGCAGCCTGCAGGTCCTTGCCAATTGTAACCTTTCACCCACTTGAAGCATAAGACCCTCTCCTATTCCTGTTTCCCATCAGTTTGAACCAAAGGTTCAGACCCAGAGGTCTCTTCTAAATGCCATTGGATGCACTAAAATTAAGACAAAAACATATCAGTCAATTAAAGTTAATCACAGTTTTGTGTGGGAGTCCGATTAGGTTCTAGGTGGTTCTGTCAACCTGTGGAAAAAAACAATGTAATCAAAAACAAATGAATTTCAGAAGGGCATTTAGTGTGTTTGCAGAGAAAATATGTGAAACCTCTTTGAACACAAATGCCAGAACTCTTCACCTTACGTTCCACCTTATGATTATCTGAACTGAGAACTGCACTTGTCTGACACGTTAGTAATTTCTAACCAAAGCGCCATCCTTTTCCCTTCTCTAGCATGACTAATTACTTAAGCAATGTATCCTTGAGGAGGAGTCAGAAAGATGCCTGTGATTAACACAGGCTGAGATCACATAATTAAGGATATATTTTCATCTCTTTGATCAAAGCAAATGGTATAATGAGGGGATCAAATTATAGTCCTTTTTTCTCACTAAAGGAGAGAATACAGAAGAATGACATTGCTGACATTCAAACACTCTAAGGGAAACATGGTGTGGTGGGGAGTAGAGATGTTTATAACTGGGTGTTCAGGGAAGTGGGTGCAAAGCATCTATTATATGTAAGGCATGAGGTGCATATAGCGTTGAGGAGCTGCCTGTGATATCCGCAAAGATACTTAGGGTACAGTCATATGAAATGCAGGGCGGATCTCTTCACCTCTGCTCCCAGTAGTCTACTGTTCTCTTTCCTTGTGTGGACTCCAGAGTTCACCAGTGAGTGGAGCTATCTCACGGAAGGGGTAAAAAAGTAACTCCTTCCTCTTATTCCCCTGCAAAAATCGTATAGTTGCTGAAGTAATGAGTTGAGCTGTTTAAGTAAAAAAAAAAAAAAAAAAAAAGATGTCTGGAAAGGAAGATAAAAAGAAAAGTGGAGCAGGACCTCTCCTTTTGGTAGTGATTGACTTAGCCATCTTGTGTAACTTCATCCTTAGGAAGTATTTATAGGATATATTTCCTTCTGTGGCAAAGCTATTTTAAGAAATCATTCTACTCTACTGGAGCTAACTCTACAGAACTGTATTTTGCCCTGAATGACTGGGGGGGGGGGGGGGGGGGGGAACAGGCTGATTTATTTTCTTGATTTTATCCTTTTTTTTCTTTTTTTTTCTTTTTTTTTTGAGAGAGAGATGTTTTAAAGTCAAGATTAAGTTCAAGGATTTTGACCCATAAACAAATGTATCAGCACAGTTTACCAGGAGTCAAACTGTGGTATAAGATTGTCCTGGTGTCAGGGAGGGCAGGGCAGAGCTTTACTAGTGAAGAAATCTATTTTTTAAGTATACACCTAAGTACTGAGGAACTGAAACATTATCAAATTGTCCCGAAAAGATCTACCTACCTCAATAGTTACTCCAATGTCCATTGGTGTGCTAAATTTTTACCAAGACTCCTTTCTTTTAGCAGTATGCATTTTCATATTCCTTCCTTTTTCAGTGTTCCTTCCCTTTAGCAGTATTTCCCTTTGGCAAAAAGGAATACTTTGAAAAGATCTTTGTGCATGCCACTCCTTTATGCATGGACTTAACCTGTAGTACCATAGTGTCCATGTATTTTTGTAGCTCCTAGGCCACAAACAACAATTCAGGCAGGACTCCTGATATTACTTGAGCTATAAACAAAGATAAGTTATGTAATTTTTTGTCTTTTAGACTGATCTTTCCCTGAAAACAATTGCCCTTTCTTACACATACACAAAAACTTCCCCACCATCTGATTTAAGATACTTTTCCTTAATTAATTCTTGAAAATATAACATTTAGTTTTACTAATCGCTATGACAATATAAGCAACTATAACTCTCAATCAACACATTTTAGGGACTGATCCTACCATCCTTCCTCCCTTCTCCCACCGAGACAACCACTGTCCTTAATCAGGGTCCACTGCATGCTCATGAGGGGAGTTTGATCCAAGCGTTTCCATGTTATCTTTGATAACCTGGAAAAGCATCTTCCTGAATGCGAAGAACTGAGAGATGGAGCTGCCCATTTGACTGCAGCTAGCTCATCAGTCCTGATGTTCTGATTGCAAGGTTTATGAAGACTGTGAAAAACGGTGGTGGTTTGCATTTGTGTTTTCAGCTGCTATATAAACCAAAACTGCAAGTCTGAAAGGAACAGATTTCCGCTGTCACATGTATTTCCATGACTATTTTCTGAGCCTCTCAGTAGGTAATAGAGCAATAAATGAACTGTAAAAATGTTTATTATGCATTCTGAATAAAAATGATTATAGCAGTCCAAAAATTACAGGATAAGAGCTGTTGGATAGTCTATCTCTGGTACATTAACAGCTAGTTTTTCCAAAAGGTTTATCACCTATCGACTCCTATTTTAGTAAACCTAGCTACTGTTCAGGTACTTAAGTGCTCAGCTTCCATTTAGGCATCTAAATGAAGTGTGAAGATGTCAGAAGTACTCTCTTTGCCAATTAGGGGAGACTAAGCACTCAGAATTGGTGAACACTTTACTTTATTAAGGTCCTTGCACAGAAACTGAGTTGTTTTGAAAACGGTGAACAAAATGTGAGAGTTGACATCATTTTAGTATAATTTTCAAAAATTATTATCCAGCTGTACTCTTGCCTCCAGATATATCTCCTTAATATATTGCTAATAGTGCCTCTGAGACTAGTAGTCTTCAGCCAAAAAGCAATGCAGAACAGCCAATAAATCATCAATTTTCTGGAAACTTCTTTGAGCCTCAGACTTAACAGCAGCTCCAGCAGAAATTTCTCTTAATGTTTTAGTGTCTAATATAGAAAATTTCACTGCAGGTGCCACTGTAAAAATATTTAACGTAAAGTGCTACAAAGAAGTGTCTGTAGTGGTAAATGTGTAATGAAGATGGAGCGGTGGGAAGAAAGGGAAAACACAGGTGATATGCCTGTTACAATACCAAGTCGGGGGGATACCTGGAAATATAGCGTTTCTGGTATCAATTTCTTGGTTTCCACAGAAAGGATCTCCAGGCCAGACAGCACAAACCAGCAGGTAAGTTTTGCTACAGCCAGCGAGACTCACAATTGCATGCACATGTGTAATACAATCTGGAGCCTAACAAATCATCACCTTCTCCTGTGTAGCTATGGATGAAGGTATTGAAGTCGTTGGTAGGGATATGACTTCTTGAACTTTCATCTCTATTCATGTCCTCGGTAAACATAAGATAATTTGTTTTTATCAGGCTACCTGATTTGTCAAGGAGCTGCTAACGCTGTATGTATAAGTGCCATCTAAAATGAAGGACTTTACATTTATTGCCTGGTTTCATGGGACATTATGGAGTCATGTGATTTGCGTGTCCCAAGAAATGAAATAATTTGCACTGAAGAGCTGAACATATTAACACAAGTAAAATTTCTACTCTCTTACAGATTAGTTTTCACCATTAAGGTTGACAGTACCAGTCTGAGCATTTTGAGATCTCTTGATGCTTTTTTCCAGTATAGTTTTTATAAGTTAATCAAGACTAAATCTAAATAGAAGAGTAATGATACCATAAGAAACTAGATCACATTGCATCAGCTTTCAGCTAGCACTTAGCAGAATTTAAAAATAACACATATTAACTTCTAGTTAAGATATTTAGTAATAGATGGCTCCTTTCCTATTTTTTCTTCTCTGCTGCATGACCATGAAATGAACCAGCCTGCTTCCAGACCTAGCTGCCCTGTGAAAGTATTTCCCGTGGCATTTGAGGTATCCTTACTTTGAAGAGAATTTTCATTTTATTCAGCCCTACCACACCTATGTGTCTGCTGAAGCTGAGAGATGGTAATCATTAAGGAAAAAGAGAAGTTTAGAGCCCTGACAGCTGAGGAGGTTAATAACAAGCTGGCCACTGAAGTACTTCAGTTACTGAGGAGACCTGTACCATGAGCTCTCCTGGTAGCTGGCGTAGACTGAGGAGGACTGAAGTTCCTATTCCATGTCCTGAACCACTTCAACAGTTTGTGTTGATGGCTGCAGAATGAAGGAAAGATGCATGACATGCAAAAAGAGCTATGCTTGATGGAGAGAAACTGTATATGATATGTGTGTGTACATGCATACTTTAGTTAAACCATTTTTGGAATACATATGGAGGCTACATGTCACATAAGGAGTGCCATAAGCAAAATATTACTATAGTATTTATTTAATAATACTAATATTGGAATTAAAAGTGGTAAAACATGAGTAGACAAGTCTCTAGTATGTTAGAAGAGCTGGCATCACAATCAGATTTTATAGGAGAGAGGAACAAAGGGTAACAGATATCCTGAAGACTCCAGCCCTCTGAAGTCTATAATAGAGATGAAATTGCATTGAAGTTAGTCCAGGGAAAAAGTCAGTTAAAGGGCGTGTTTGTAGGCAGGCAGAATCTCATTTTACACGGGCTCTGAGCCAGTGGGGCCTGGACAGTTTGACATCCATCCAAAAATCATGTAGCCATTTTACAGTAGCAATACACATGCAAATATCTCTGGATCTTCTCAGGGTACATTATTTCAGGATCGGCACTACACTGGTGCTGTGATGGCCCTAGCCACATTAACTCTTTTTCAACTACCTGTAATCTAATATGCAGGCATAGATAAAAACTAGCTGGACATATATTTAGTAGAGTCACAGTCAGAACAGACAGGCCTAAACCCCAGCACCTGACTCTGAGCCTCAGTTTCTTACATTTGACTAATGGTCACACAGTGAAAGAAGTTAAAAGCAGGAAAACCATTAGGTTGTGATACATGCAGTCTAACCAGCATGATCATGTTCTGCTTGTGTTTGAAATGCAGTTGTCAAATCTGCAGGTAAGAGTCCTGATTCTGAACGAAAATAACCTCTTCTATGAATAGGAATTAATCATAAGATATTTTTCACTGGACCCAGGAGAAATTACCGACTTTGTCAGCGCTCAAGATAATATCAACAGAGCTATCCTCAACCAGAGGATAGGGCAGGGCAGCAAGCTCTGGTTGTCTAAAGAGAGAGTGAGCTGAGGATTTTTCTATTTTTCTTCTGGCATTTCTGAAGAAATACCTTTTTTTTTTTTTTTTAAACCACTGGGCTATGGGGTCTCTTTAAGTGTTTATCTATGATTGCACTTTTTATAGCTTTACACAGTAGCTTTCCTGCTATGTTTTAATATTTCATGCCTGGTGCTAGAAGCTTGTGGCATAATGAAAAAAATGCAAATAATTTATTTGAACAAATTCATTGGATTAATTATTCACAATGAATAATTGACAGTCTCTGTCAATAGTACTAATGCTTTTCCCTTTCTCCTGCCCTCGGTCCATGTTACATTAGATATTCAAGAGAATGGTTAATGGGAGCACAGCAGATACTGGAGACTCTAGGATCCTGTTTTGGAAGTGCATATAGTATTCACATAAGCTTAGTGAGGAGGGAAAATGGGACTGGAAAATGCAGCATGTGTGTGGAAAGGTGGGGAGATGAATTTGGTAGGAGGAAGGAAAGAGAAAAGACAATAGGCTTGCTGAACTCCTCCTTTAAAGTCAATATTCACTATACCTTTATCAAATAACTATGTAAACCTGGACTATAGGTAAATCTGCTTTAGTGCTTTTGATACGAATCATCCAGGTAGATAATAAAGGAAAGCTATTAACTGTTTAATCCTAATTTTCAGCCTCTAGTGACTGTAAATAGTAGTGACTATTCAGCCTCAGTAGTGACTGAACCACAGGAAGTTCCATCTGAACCTGAGAAAAAACTTCTTCACTGTGAGGGTGACAGAGCATTGGAACAGGTTGCCCAGAGAGGTAGTGGAGTCTCCTTCCCTGGAGATCTTCAAAACCCGTCTGGATGTGATCCTGGGCAATATGCTCTAGGTGACCCTGCTTGAGCAGGGAGGTTGGACTAGATGATCTCCAGAGGTCCCTTCCAACCTAAACCATTCTGTGATTCTGTAAGTGTAAGTATCTTCAGCTGGAAGCCTCAGCTAAACACAGATGTTGAGAAGCCAAACATTGCTTAGGAAGTTACTTTCAGCAAGTGATCTGTCATTGTCTGATATATTCCTTTATAAGAAAATCTGCTACCAGATGTGTCTATGAGCATGGCAGGCTCTCCCTCCTGATGATTGCACAAATGTCTGCTCTGAGGTAGGTACCTCCAGTTCTCCTTCCTCCTTTTCTTATGCTGCATACAGTACAAGAATCTTGCACTTCATATAATCCATTGTGCCATTTATTCCTTTAAATAATCTGAGAGATTTCGTCTTAATCCCAGAGATTTGCATCAGACAACAGAAAATGTGGTCATGTATAGCGATTTAGACTGTATAGGTCTTGAAATTTACCCCTGTGGATATATAATACTTGTATCTCAATTGATGACAAGAGGGAAGAACTTTAACAATAACTGCCTGCATGATGCTTGTGACAAAGGTCAGTCTCCCTCTTGAAATAAGACTGATGCAGCAAACAGGCTACATCACAGACTCACCTTGCTGTCTTGATCTTAATTTCATAGCTGTGCACCATACCTATGTGAAAGCTTTTTCTTCTCTAAGATGGAGCAGTCAGCAAATAGATCAGGCTGCAGCTTTGCCTGGGACTCTGCTATGTCCCACCAAAAAGTACCCCCTGGCTGGATTATATTCCACTAAATGTTCCCAAAGAAAACAGTATGAACCACAAAAGGAAACTTCAAAATTCTTATTTCCTTATAATAGTCAAAGTGTCCCTTGTGGCCATACACTAGGAGACAATAGTCTTTCCTATCTGAAGCAATGAACTGTAAAAATAGGGTTATCGTTTTTTGACTTTTGCACTGAAAAAAGCTCATAGCTTTTAATGTTCTCCCCATCAGACATCTGAGACACCCAGTCCAATGCTAACAAACATTGTGCTAACAGTCACATACATTTTTTTCAGCTATATCTTTCAACTTTTAAAATGAATTGTCAACAAAAAGCATGTAATTTCACCACAGGTGAAAAAGCTAGACTGGTTTTACTTGTTCCGATGAAGAATCAGCCTCAGCCAGTCATGGATTTACTTGGGAGGGAGTAGAACAGTGTTGAAGGAAAGAGGGAGAGAGAAACTGAAGCACAAGTGGCTGCTGCGTGTGTTTCTACATCAACATCATGTCATCCTGCTCTCTGCTTCTCTGTCACAGCAGCATCTGGTCCTGTCTCAGCATGTATACTGTAGTCTTTCAACCTATTAATGATTAGGAAAACTAAACCTAAGGAAGGGTTTTAATGATTCCCTTTTCTGGCAAGGGGTATATATCTGCCTTAACTTCCCCACAAAGAACGAACTGAACTTCTCTCCCCTGCGACCCTGTGACACTATTGTTTAAAAGGGGTCACCTTTCCTTCCCTTGAGTTTTGAAGAAAAGTGGAGGCTATCAAGGTATTTGGACTCTGTTCCTCTAGGTATTCATTAAGTGTGTTCTAAGAGCAGCATCCTCAGCATAAGTAAGCATGGAAAACTTAGTCTGTGGATCCCAGCAATGTTTAGATGTGAAATATTTACAGAGCTGTTGAAATCTGATAAAAGTGAATTAGTTCTGGGCATATGTAGAAGAAGAAGGAGGTTAGTTGCTTAGGGAATTTACTGATGAAAGCTAGGATATTTATGGGCTTTTGGTATCTAGAGGTTTTCAGAGAGAATTTGAGGATAGCACTGTTAAACTTAAATGCCGAAATTATGTGAACCTGTCCCTTAGCTCCTTCAAGGAAATTCCGTTAATTCCTTTTCAATCTGACCTAGAAAACAGATTTTTATATATGTTGGCATGTGACTGTTAAACATTGTTTTTTTCAATGCAGTTGTGCAAGCACTATTTGATGAACAATCTATTTGCCAGATTTTGCCCATATTTGTCAAATAAATTATTCAACAAATCATTTTTGCTTTATTTGATCAGCTATAACAGCCTTTTTGACTCTTCTGCAATCAAGATACCTTTTAAATAAATAAGTATGCTTACCTCCAGAGACTTCAGGAGGTGAACAGCTGGTTTCCATCACCATGGTAAAAGCCTTGAGGGTGATTCTGGATGAATACCATTATTCCTCCTTTGTATAGGACTGTGCCTAGGGACAACCCAAAAAACCTTTTATAGTTTAGGTATGCAAGAATACTCAGAAAAATGAGTTTCAAATTGGCCTTTTTTGGAAATGTGGCAAAACCCTGAATCACAGTTTGATATTAAGCAGGCAGATACCACGAAGGCTCCCTATTCCTTAAAAGTAATGAGTTGTGTGGTGGCAGGTGGGCCTATAAAGTCTAGCATTAGAAGCCAAGTCTGCAGAACAGTCAGCTCAAGATAGGTAACACTAATCACTGAAGGTAAGAAATAAACTATTTAAGGCAGTCAGGATTTATTTTTCACATGAAACACAACTGTTTGCTAAAGAACCAGAAACATTCTTTTTTTTGTAATGAAATATCTTCAGTCATAGCAATCTATTTCACTATTGTTTTACTGGATAAATTATAAAAATATGCAGCTGTGATTCCTAGGCATGGATACTCAAAATTATTTAAGCTCAGTATGGCTTCTACAGACTGCTATTGTTGCTTACAAATGCTCACCTGCATAAAGAAGCAAATCTTCCACCACAGCAATCTCTGGGAAGCAGCTGGCTGCAAATGAGAATATCACCATTATCTTCAAGTCCTGAAGGAGACATTGTTGCAATAATAAAGGTTTACAATTGTTTCACCTAAATTGCAATTAACATAGCTATTTTCTTAATAGGAAATTTGGATTAACAGAGGAAAATCTGTTGCAGGATTCATGCTTGATACTTCACAGTTATCATAAGCCTCAGGGTTGTACTTTACATTAAAGGTAAATTTATGCATAATTTATTGGGCATTCATTAATTATTAACAAAAGTTTCAAGTGTGTTACAGGTGTATGTGGTTTGTGTCATGGATGATTATGAATGCATCAATAAAATCTGTTATATTCACTTGCTATCTATGGTTATAAATGATAAAATTGCTACTTAAATTCTACTTAGAATAGCAGAGAAAATATATCTTTAAAATAGTCATTTATTAAAACTTTTTAAGTGTGTATTAGCTGTTTATCACCTATTTAGAAATTTATCGGTAATGATGACACCATATGCACATCATTTTGCCATAGAACTTGTTGCATAAGGTAGAACACTGCTAGGTAGAAGAATTGGGAGTGGCAATTTTCTCTTTAAGTGCTTCTTTAGGCTCCGCTAGACTAATTATAAAACTTATTCTAGTCACTGTGCAGTCAAGGAATAAAAATGTGCCCACTAGCAGAAACAGTGTGAGTCTGAGCTGTAATCTGACTGCATCTTCTTTGACAAAGCAAAGACAGTTGGATTGAAGAGAAAAGCAAATATTTTCCTAGGCTGAAGACTGAAGAGGAGACAGCCTTCTGAAAGATTCCGTTTCTAGACAGGCCTTTGTCCAAAAAATATGGTTTGGTAATAGGTTTTGGGGCATAGGTGCTTGACTGCACATAGGTGCAGAGTGCCATGTAATAGTAGATTGCATTTCTTCAATTCAGAAGTAGAAATGTGCTATTGAGGACATAAAGCTGAGAGTATCACGAAAAAATGGATGACCTTTAGAACTAGAAAAAAAGATAGACCTGAGATTACATTTAACAGTATTATCAGGGTCATAAATTTGTGGGCTATCAGTAGTATCTTTTATGATAATTTTGGGTCCTATCACCTGGAAATGATAAAGAAGAGAGTGATTCAGTTATGGCAGTAGACCATAGAATGACTCCGTTAGAGAGAAAGTATTGTAGGCAGATGTGATTTTTAGGCTACCTGAGGTGAGATATTTCCTTGTGATGTGAAGATAGCTCCACTACCAGAAGAATGTTTCTTAGTCAAAAAGAGGTGAAGAACATCCTGGACTGACTTGAACTGCACAATAATTTTTCAGTATTTTTTTTTTTTTCTTCAGAAAGATGTTAACTTATTGAAACTTTCAGCAGGAGTCATAGTCCTAGGTGTAGAAGTCTACAGTATCTATACCTTAACCTAAGCAAGTTACATTGGGCCATGTTTATAGTCAGTAGAAGGAAATAGCTACCTTTAGCATACATATTATTTGTCTGACTGGTAGATTTGTGTTTAGAATGAGTTGAACCCCACACAAAAAGAGAGAGCTTGACCAGTGATTCAGTAACTTGCCTAGAACATGATTCTCCAAACCCTAATACCTGCATCTGTCATGCAAAAAGGGTATAGCCTTGGCTTGAACGTGTCCTGAATTAGTGTCCTAAACATGCCACTAATGCCTCTTTTGCAGTCCTCCCCTATTTCCTGAAGCAGGACTGCCGTGACCCTGGCGTGGAGCAGGCACAGGCTAGGACAGCTGCTCTTACTGAGGACTGACCGGTTTGTAAGAGCCCCATAGGCTAATCTGCACCACTCAGTGGAGCACATGGTAAATCCCCAGCCACATTTTAAACACTTTTATATAGCGTCTGTCCGACAACCTTCTGCTTGCTGTTTGTCTACAATTAGCATTAGCTTAAAATGGATTTGGTATCCTTTAAACAACTAAACATCCAAGGACTCTTTGTCATATATATAATTCTTGACCTTCTAATCTGATTAAACCTCAAAAGTAAAATTTCCCCTGAAGTTAGTATGAATTTTAATTGCAAAAGGAATATTAGCTTTGGCTTTAAGTAGAACTTTCCTAGTGACTTCAACTTGATTATTGTGTGGCAGCACCTTTTATAAATGTTTTTTTTTTCTTTGTTGCAGGATAGCATTGCATAAATGTACAAAAAAATAAGAATAAACAGAATAACAATCCCCAAACGTTATTACTGATTCTGAAACTAACTGAAAAGGCACACAAATGAAATATGACTTCTCTTAAGAACGTACCACAAAAAATTGTCCTGTAAAGAGGATTTTGTCTGTGTTGAATTCAGTACTGTATCCCACAGCGGAATTCCGTGTTTATCTACAGTACCTAGAGCTTCAGATCTAACATAAATATACGTTCGGAGAGAAAAGGAGGAAAGCATCTATGGAAGAGAAAAAAGTCAATATTTTGCTTTCAATGATGTAGCGCAAGTGACGCAGAATTTAACCGAGACGTTAAAGCAACAGAAAAAAATGTGTCATGTCCACTGTGATTTTTAGATAAAGTAATGCTAAAGCATTTCTCAAAGGTATAGATTAAATGCTCATTACGTAAATGTACTTCCTCATCAATCTGTTCTTTGTTCATTTAGATAAAGTGGCACACCGTTTCCATGTCAAGCAACTGCTGATTACAAATAAATAATTCAACACTGAGATATACTGTCCACAGAGCATGAAAAAGAGAAACAAATTGGAAAAGAATGTCAATAAATTGACATTATTAAATTTCAGTCGACTTACTGTGATTGGATAATGAAACCTTGCAGTTTGCTGTGAGAGCAGAAAGGGAAGGGAAATGTCAACAGTTCCAAAGTTTGCTAACAGCTGATTTGTTACAATCACACTGGAAATCTCCCAAATATACCAAAATAGTTCCCCAGAAACGCAGAAAGGGATATATTAGCTCTACCATATCAGTATTGTTACTAGTTTTAATAAAGAAACAAGGCAGGCAGCTAGCTTGTGTGTTTATGAAGCATTTACACTGAAATAGTACAACGCAAAGAGATAAAACTTATGTTTGCTGCATTAGTTCCATCATGACTGGAATCACATCTCAGGGGTATTAATATCAGCTCCTTTTGAAGAAGAGAAAAGAATCCTTGTAAGAGGCACTTATAGAAAACTCAAATTAAAGGTCCAATTTTTACCCAGTCTTTGCTCCAATAGTGGTTACATTAAGTCATAGGAAAAAATTATCTATATCTGATCATCATCATTTTATTTTCCTTGGAAGTGTTTTTGTTATTCAAACACGTTCCTTCATCTTACTGTGTATGATATTCAGATGGCAGAATTTTCTTCACAGTGTTACAAGCTCTTTTTCTAAACTGAAATCATGTGTAAACTTTGAAAAAATGGATAAGATTGTTTTCAGTTTTATGCTACCGGATCTTCCATGGAAGCTATTGCAAACAGCAGGTCACTTTGTTCTTTGTCTTCCTGTTTCTCATAGAAGAAGTATTTCCCGGAAACCAGATACTGCTGGTATGTTTAGCTGGATGTTTCAGCAGAGATTTCTGGGGGAAAAAAAAGGAAAATCTCCATGCTGTTTGTGATTTCTTTGTTCAAGACTGTTTGATTAGATTCCCCGGATAAATTTGAGATTGTTTGTCTGGGGCTACAGAGAAAATCAGAAGATGAAATAATTTTTTTCAACTTTATTATGTTTCCATAGTACAGAAAATAATAGTGGTCGATACTGGATTGACCAATATCACTTAAAAAACAACAACAACAACATCATAACAACAACCAAGATTACACAGCAGAAGTGATACTGGAACAAGCCAATTTTTGGTTACCAAACTCAAAAGCTAGCCCTTAGCTGATGTTTATAGTGAGAATATATATTTGCACATATATTTTGTATGTTTTTTATATTATCTTGTTAGTGCCATTATTAATACAACTGGATGTGGAAACAGATTTGGTTGGTAGCACTAAACGTTCTATGTTTCACTTAAGCTTTTATTAGGCAGCTACTAATTAGACTGGAAGTTTTCAGCTGTAACTGCACATACTTCTGTTTTTTTATATAATTAGGGATGCAATATGAATATTTTATGTTTTCATTAGCTTTTCTATATAGGAAGAGGATTGCACTTCTTACAAACAACAAAATCAGCTGTCCAGATTCCCAATAACAGGGAAAAAAAATCAAGTTTACATCTGTATCAACGTAAGTTGAAGATAGGTTGAAGAAAATACTAGGAACCTAAAAAACTTTCTTCTATGCCAATGCTTCCATATGTGGAAGAAAAACCAACATAAAGGAGAGAAATTAGCAGGGAAGTGAACAAAGCCAAGTCATGTACATCTGAGTTAGGGAGATGGAAAATGTGGAACGCTCTGTTTGCATTCTTCTTTTTCACCAGCCCATACAATCTCTTTCTGCAGGTTCTTTGCAGCAGTCAGGATTTCAGATGAGGCAGGTTTGAAGATGCTAACAGTTCAAGAAGATAGAAAGCTATGGCTCTTGCCTCTGCTGGTGTCTTGAATCAAATCCTTCGGTAGCTCAAGGACAAAGTAGCAGGATGGTAGCAGGGAGGAGAAAGTAGCAGTATCAAGATGACATAGTGAGTACCAGCAAGCAAATGCCAGGATGCGACAACATTTACATGGCAGATGGCTCTTTGCCACTGGCAAAAGTTGACAGTGCAAGAAAATCCAACAGGTGTGGAAGAAAACCTAATATTTAGGGTAAACTGTGAAACAAGCAAAGTTAGAAAGTGCTTCCGGTCAGCTTTAAACTTTTATTTCCAAAACAAGATCATAAAGGAAAGGTTGCAAAGTATTGGAAGATATTCAGGCTTCAAACCATGCCTGTGGTCTAAAATTACTACAGGTGTAGAATTAACAGACCCAAGATACAGTGAGACATGCTATAGGATTCACCTTGTAGGCATATTTTCATAGGAGGGCTTAACCAACCTAACAGTTTGCAGTCACTCTCCTCCCTTTTCTCCCTCTTTTTCCTGTGTCCTCCTCCTCCACCACTCTTCCCTTTTACTGCCTCTGCTTCCAGACACATAGCCCTCTCCTTCCTTCATGCAAGCTCTGACTCCCACATGATTGTACATGAGCCTGTTCAGATCCCTAACCTGACTGTTATTCAGCTATGGTTGAATTAGTTTACAGTGTGATCAGATGAGTTTAACATAAGCAGCAGGATCCTGCAGAGGGGGGTGAATGGGAGAGATGCCTCCCTCTTTCATTAGTAATGAGCTATTTATTTGACTATAGCTGTCTCTTGAACCTTTAGTCTTAGAGATACCACTGCTCTGAAATTGTCATTCTGAAACTTCGCCCGGGTTCTTGTTCTGTTATTAATGTCTGCGTGTACTAGTCAACTAAGTTGCAGTGTTCTTTCAGCTGGTTTCTTAAAACAGGTTTCAAAGCTTGCCTAAGGAATGTACAAATTGCTTGCTGACAGTGACCCGAGGCCACCCTAAAAGCCAAACTGGTCGGAAGTGCAGACCAGTTAACATGCCATGAGTCACACCCTAGGAGATTGCTGGCAGGCAGTCTGCAGGCTCTCTGAGAGCCAGCATGAGGGTGAAAGGGGCAGCACTCTTCATTTACGCTTGTCCTGGAGACTGCTCGTCAGAGCAATGCAGATCTACCCAAAATGAGTTTGGGGCAAATCGGCCTTTCCTTTCATACTCATCTGTGAGGAGGACAAAAGGCCACAAATTATAGCTGTCTGGAATAAGTAGAAAGAACCTCCTCATCCCCCAAAGTTCTTCTGTGGTTACTTTGGGATACATATTCCCATGATACATGTTGGAATATATGTTTCCCTGGTGATTTTGGAGTCTGTAATTGTGCTTTTTCAGAAGATGTTTTCTTCGTGCTGTCACTTTTCATCAGTGGTATTTTCAAACTTTTATGCATACCATGCTGTGGAGCTAATAAAAAAGGTTAGCTATGATAAAAGTACCCAAGTATAGTAAGAAAATATCCCTTTGTCTGGAAAGACAAGTTGTCTTCGTACCTTTGATCGAGTGAAAAAGGATGAATATTGTCCTGGAAGGGGGAAGGGGGGAGGTATGAAGCGGGGAGGAGAGGCAAATCCTTTGGAGGAGAGGCAAATAACAGAAACCTTTATCTCTGAGACTTCTCAAGTGCTATACTTATTTTCATCTATGAAAGAATTAAAGTAAAGGAGGCAGGAAATGAGAGCAATGAAATAATGGACAGAGGAGAAAGGGGCTGAAAAAGAAATTTTTTTACTACTTTATGTATTTAATGGGCTTGTTTTGGTGGTTCAGCTGTCATCTAGAGAGTAACTAAAACACATATTTTTTGGATATTAATTATCCGTTCAAAATACTTACTGATTGTTCTTTCTCCCCCTCTGCTTTCTTTATGGTTGGAAATTAAGAAAACTTGAAGAGTTAGGACAGAGAATTCCCAAAGCAGTCTTCAGTGGCACCCATTGGGTTAAATAGCCTAGCTGCTTCTAAGATGGAGATTGATACATGTATGACAGGGATTGTCATTCAGCTGTATCTGAAACTGATGGTGTCTGGACTAAATGAACAGAAAGTCCATGCCAGATTCTCCTTACTTTTCCTCTTTTCTTTTATGAATGCTGCTGATCAAGACCATTTTTCAGCCGCTAAACCTGTTCTAGGGACTATCTAGGTAGTCTCTCACTTTATAGTACTTGCTTTAGATCTATCATCTTCCAGGAGTCAAAAACGATCCAGGCGTTGAGCACAAAGGAAGTATTTAAATATTTTTCCAGATGGATGCTCTAAAGAATGCTGGTAAGAGTCATGAAAGTAAGAAAATTTAGAATGCAGGAACACAAGAAAACGGTTCCCCCCACTCCTGGATTTTAAAGAAGGTGGCCATGTTTTAATACAAACATTGCCTACTCATGTTTGAAGTGCTGTATTATTTTATCTAGTTAATCTACTGAGGGCTATTGTAGTTTATGTATGTTAAACAACAAACATCATTTTTTGGCTTTCTTTAAGAATATTGAGTATTAAGACAGAAAGAATATATTCACCTGTTAAACTATCTCCAGATGCTTAGTCTTTTTGTCATCTAAGTATATAGAGGCTACTGGAAAAAGTGTGACTTGACAGTTATATAAAGAAATCCTAAGAAATTACACAATTACTTGTAACAAGGGAAAGGGGGAGGGGGTCGATGGAACTCTCTCAAAGACTAACACGTTTCTGTATTGCTAAGAGTACTTGATCCCTCACTCTCACTTTCCATTAGAACAGCCAAGTAAATGGTTTTTCATATTGGGGCTAACTGGGCTTATCTAAAATCTCATCTTCCCATTTCTTAGCAGAATCAGTTTGAAGCGGATATATACAGTCTTTTATTAGTCAGATAAGATGCCCCCGTTCTGTCATATTAAATCATCTCATTAATATATTGTCATCAGAAAACAGACTTTCACATATTTGGAGTTGTTATGAGCTGTTCACTAGTACTACCCTCTTCTGACAGAAAAAAAGCACTGGAGGGATAAAATATAGCACCCCACCAAATATCCCTCAAAGGGAAAACAGTAAAATACAAGCATCCTGCTTTGGTGGTGGGAATACAGTAACTATGATCTCTAGTTGTGGTATATGTATCTGTTGCTGGACTAGAATGTCCAGAAATTAATCATAACTTATGTGACATTGTCTCATCTCCACAAGTAAGCCCTTCCTTCATGATTGCATTGTCACTGGATAGAGTCACTAGTAAGACTGGAGCTACCTTCTGGCTTGTCTCTGTGTCATCCACAAGGAATTAATTCTTCACTTGTCTTAAAGACTCAGATTTGGCTCCATAAAGCAATATACACAGGCTTGCTAAGAAGAATTACATTGAGTTGGGGTAGTTGAAGAAAATGAGAATCAGTTTGGAGCTATTTCGTTAAATTTTAAAAATAATTCCTATGAAATTAACGAAGACCAGAAATGGACATTGGTTAATGTATATCGCTGGGCTTCATTGTCTTAAATGACTATTTAATGTTCAAGTAACATGCAAACAAACGTCCCAGCACTGGAGTAAAACCCTCTTCACTGGGAAGCTGCTGAGAACAAACCCTTAGCTTGAACACTGATTATGTGTTGAATGAATGAGGAGGGAAAGTCCATCTTCCCCAGACACAAAGCAATTTAATGCAAAATAACTTTGAGTCAGTGTACACCTAATAGTAAAGCTGAGTGGGAAAATAGTTGCATGTTAAAAAGATTTGGTTTATTTCATTTTCATTAGTTTAATTTTCTTATCATGATTTTTCTGTGGAAATTATTTTTTCTTTTTAGTTACATGTATATGGGTATGGGTATCCAGACTAGAAGAAGCTGTTTTGTGATTAACAGCAATTCAGTTAAAGTGAAGACAGTGAAACTTTTCCAGAAAATACTTTGTAGCTACTGCAGTTTATTTTGTTCTGTCAGCAACAGAAACACCAACATTTCATGACTAGGTTTGGCAAATGGTATCCATGTTTGGACTGTCCCTGAAATCTACACAGGCTGAAACACACAGCTTAGGCTGTTCTATACCTATACTGGTGATCCTGCTGCTATGTGTAAGAATAGCTAGCATTGCAAAGGTCAGCTGCATTCCCGAAATTCTCAGGCTAGAGATCAGGATCTAATGTACATAATGTACCTGGAGATTATTACAATTCTGTTTTATTTTTCTCTCTGGCAGTGTTGCCTCAGGTAATATCTGCCTTAAATGGCTTGGAAAATAAAAAGTTAAAACTTTCCTAACATTTTCAGATGGTCTAATTCTTCCCGATGTCATGCAATGATTCCTTCCTTCTGACTTGACGACAACCACTTCCTCACTGGAGTTACACTCATCTGCTCAGGCAGCGAAAAAAATAAAAAAGAAGCAGCCATGCATCTAAAACATCAGTCTCGCAATTGCCTCCATCTTCTAAATTGAGTCTTGTTCACGGTCATTAAGCATCAGCCAGGTGTTCATCAGAACTGTAAACAACGTGGTTTGTGGGAGACATCCCTTCAGTCTGCACCCTTTGCTAGAGAATCCAAACTAGGCTCTCAGTAGTTTCCTGACTGCACTTTTCTGCTTCATTTTAAGTGCTGGGGGTCCTACTGACTGGATATAAATCTGAGCTCAGGGGAAGTGAGCTTGACTTTACTTTGTCCCTTAGCCCGGGCCCCAGTCTGCTCCTATGGATCTGTAGACAGGATGGGTAGAGATATGATGGAGCAGTTTACCTTCATTTGCCTATCGTCTGCCACTTCAGGCCTGCGGAGATGTCATGAGGTTATGGCAGGGCTAAATCAGCTTTGAGCACCCTCCCAAAGCACCCAGTGCAGTGAGGGGTGCCAAAGGCCAGGTAGTCCTGGGAGTGGCTGTACCTCTCCTGGCCAGGAGTGTCCCAGGGTGGTCATGTGCAGAATGGGGCAGGCTTGGGCCACTGCTCAGTTAAGCAGGCTGCGCAGTAGCCTAACGCAGGTCTTTTATGCAGTTTAGGCAAATGCTTCTTTGAGGTTAGCTTGTGAGAGAAAATGAAACAATCTAGAACTCAAGCAGTCTAATTAAAATAGGTTTTATGAGGAACTGAGAAGTCAGACAGAAAAGAAAAAAAAATCAGTAAAAAACTGTGAAGCATATCAAATCCTACCATTTCATATATGTATGTTTAAGTAGAGTGGATAAGGAGAAAAGTTATTACTGTCCTTTGGACAAATGGTGTCAAGGATACAACCCATTGAGGTTTTTCTTTCCCTTCTTCTTGTGCTATTGCTTTTTATGGTCTGAGACTATGGCCCTTTTTAAGGTCAAAAAGGTGGCAGAGTTCACTGAGGTATCAGCCATGAAGGTTACATCAGCTGTTTTCAGGAGTCATCTTATTGATTGTATGGGGGAAATATAACAACATTTGAACCTCACAAAATGCTAGTTTTCCCTGATACCCTGATTTCAGCATCCCCTTCTGCTCTGTATGAGAATGACCAGTGCTACAGGGGCAGACTGCATTCTCTAGATTCTCAGACTAAATACCGAGTAAGTTCATCTTCAAGGTGAATATTATCTTTAGGAACGCAGTGTTTCAGTGTAAGAACCTCTGTTCTTACATTTCAATCAGATGAAAATTCAAGCTGATTGGGTGATGGTCTGCCTGCCAACTACTTATGGCTGGAAGCACTGGATTCACTCAGGTTCATCTGAATGTTAGGCTAAGGTATGTATCTGTGTGTCTTAAACCAGTATTCCTCACCTATATCAAATATGTATTATTAATAGGTTTATTTAATATGTTGCACATACTTAGTAGTGACAAATATGGGAGCTGAAAATAATTTCTGAATACCCAAATGTTGAAATGTGTTCAAATAGCATATTTGTCAAACAATTGAAAACAGCAACACAGTAAACTTCTGAGTCTGTGCATGAAAAATATGCCAGTCAAAAAATGGGTGAAATGTGTCTAATGAAAGATGAAATCACCCTAGAGACTTTTAAAAAAGATGACTAAATTTTTTCCCTCACATATGTTGGCAAGTACACATAGGAAGAATTTACAGCACAAGACAAATCAATAGCCACATATTAATGTAGTCTGGAAGTTACTGAAATTCTATGGGGGCATTTAAAAAAAAAGTGAAGGGGACCGTCAAAGGAAATTATCAAGATCATTCTGAGTAGTTAATCTTGCAACTTTAATTACCTTTCAAGAGATATTTGATGTCTAAGGTTTCCCCAGTCCTCTTTATCACTAGTATGTGAATGCAAAAAGTTGATTTAATTGGTGTCGCACTATCAATATATAGCTGAAAATGAGTTATTTGGTATTCCATTCTAGGGTAGTTGTTCTTTTTTTCCCCCTTTTGATGCCATATGATTTTTCTGCATACTTCATCAGTCAATATTCACTGCATATTATAGCAGAAGTCACTGAGTACCTTAGAGGAAGAGTGGGAATTAGTTACCATTCCGAAGTTTGTATTAAGTTTCAGGGAAACCTTGAATTTCCTAGTTCAAGGCTCTGAAAACTTATTTGCAGACTCTATCATAGCAGAAAAAATCTAGGACCTCACATAGTCAGGCTAACTATTCTCCATCCTATTCTATTCTGAGTTACATTATTGACTATTGTATAAAGGACTTTAGCTCAGTATTCTGATAATGCTGTTGTCATTAAACTGTAAATCAATGTTCATTGCTGCCTAGCTGTCTGGTGTTTTATTATGAAAGTTTAATATAATCTTTGGATTTAAAAACCTATCCTTCACTTGAGACTGTTGATTTTAAAGTGGCAGTTTTCAGGGATAAACTGAGATTGATTTCTAAATTGCTTGTCATATACTTTATGGGTCCAGCCCTGAAGTCCTGTCATAGTTAAATCTCCTATTGACTTAATTTAAATGGAAGTCTGCAGTGCCCGGACTGCAGATACAATTCTGGCTGTCATCTCATCCCCATAAACAAAGTGAGCCAAGTTCCGCCAGAGAATCGACTTCTTTTTCTAGAAGGGGCTTTGCTAATTGCTAATCACTTCGGAAAACTCTCCTTAGATGGAAGGGAGCAGACATGCCTTGTGTGACGAGGTGCTGCTGGGAGCTCCAGAGCTACGTCTGAGTCGTTGAAACCTGAAGTCACTCACAAGGCAACAAGTCCTGCTTGAACCAATATGTATAGGCATACTGCGAACAGTGTGGTGCACATAATAGTTAGGCCACAGTCTTGCACAGCATATCAGCATTGTTTTTTGCCAGGGCTACTTAGCTGCTAGCTATGTAGTTTTGAGGACTATTTCAGCCAGGGCAAAACAGTGTGGATATGGACCCAACATGTGTGGGTACAGAGACAACTGAATCAATGAATTGCAATGTGTGTACCTTCTGAGCAACTGACACAGTTTAGGAGAGACATCTTGGCCTGAGTGTAGTCAGTGGGAATTCTGATGGAGGTGTCAACTGCTGCAGAAAGCGGCAGGAAAATGTATTTAATTGTTTCTGTTGAACACAGTTCCCATTAAGTAAAAGACCAGCCTTTTAGGGGTTAATGACTGACAGGGAATGTCCTGGGAATGTCTATGCTGAATTGTATCACTGACTGTTATCAGAGAAGCAACTTATATTTAAATGTGTCTGTTTAGTGAAACTGCAAAACATAAAATCAGGCTTGGAAATTGCCTCTTTAGTCAATCTTTGGTATGGATGGGAAGGAAAGGTTCCACTTAGCCCTAGTCACCACTAGAATAAATTAACATGGTTCCCTCGTAGGTTCCAGAGTTATCTGATGGACTAATATGACAAATGGACATTTGTCAGACTAGCTTTTTCAAATGTACCTTGCACAATGCAGGAGTCTTTTGCCAGCCTCATGAAAACTGCACTTGGGAAAAATACTCCACACAGCTAATATCACATATTTTCTGATTGTTATGCTTGATGTTAACTACAATTAAATACGATGAAATAATTAACAGGAGCATTGTTGCACTGCAGTCTCTCAACAGATAGTTGTTCCAGTGGGAGAGGACAGCAAGACCTTTAAGCAGCTGCAAGGAAGTAACAGCTGACAACCTTTGTTGGGTGTAAATGCAAAATGTACATTCAGTGTTCTTGTTTTATCTTTTGTTCTAACATCTGTGACTTAGTCTATATGCCACCAGCAATTACTTGTAGAATTCTGGTAAAGAAAATAAAATATGATTACAAGTAGGAAAGCAAATATGATGAGTTATCATGGCCATTATAGCATGAGAATACTGATCTGGCACTCTTGAAATTGCTTAACTACACTGCAAATGCAATCAATCAGCTTTATTTGTGCAATATATTAACTCCTTTTAATTTTTTTTTTTAATCTCCTAACAAAATAAGTCTTTTATTATATCAATTCTGATTGTATACTCTTCTCTTTTGGTTTCTCTTTTTCTCACCCTCTCTCAAAGCCTTGTTTCTAGGAGAGCTCTCATATCAAAAATGTTGCCCCAAGCTGTTACCACTTCATGGTTCATCTGGCAGGAAATGGAACTTCAATTGGAAGGGAGAATATAGGCTTTCATGAATGTTTCTCACAACTGAGTATCAAAATTCTTCATTATGTTCTCATTTTCAGCATAATTAAACTGGGGCAAAGAGTGAAAAGTATTTGGGTGGCTATTTTCAAAAGGTATTAGCCTCTGTATTGTTGCAAGACTCTCTTACAGCAGTTTCTACTTTACCTTTGTTAGTACGTGCAATAACCTTTTCTCCTCCTGTAATTACCCTCACCCTTAAATTGCCTCTTTCTACTGCTCCAAGTGTCAGATTTCCAAAGGAAGGTGCTCTTGTTAAAGGAGCAAAGAGGATAAAACTGAGAGGGATTTTTCCGTTATGACATATGATGTACTAAAGAAAGGTAGAAAATAGGTTGAGTTCCAGGTGAGTGAACAATTCCTCTGAGCAAAGTGCCTTTGTAGTCACCTGAAGGGTGAATTTCTCAAAAAACAAAAATGGAAAGGTCTGTAAGTCTGTAATGTGTTATTACTATTATAGTTTGTACATCAGCAGTATTTTATGTTTAATTTCACTTTTCATTAGTTGGGTTCACTACCAAGATGGACAAAACTGCTTTCTTGGCAAAAACTCTTTGCAACAAATAGTTCATCTATCTTCCTTTTTTGCTTCTGTAAACCAGAGTCTGACTTATGGTGGTGTTTTGTTACAAAAGCCCCTTTCTAAGTGGAGTTAGCTTTGATAGGTAGAGAACAAACATGAGATATCAAACTTTCCAATCATGTAGGAGGTTATGCTTTCCCTTTCACTGTTGATGTCTGTCACCTCTCTGAGCTAACATTGCCAAATCTGGAGTTAAAGGAAAAGAGCTACCTGATAGCATAAAAATGATTGAATTGTGCTTCACTAAATTTGAATTTTGTTGTTCAGTTTACCTCAAGACAACTAGTCCCCTGTAATCTGTTTCTTACCAAGATAAAGGCCATAAAAATGTAATTTACTTGAACTGTAAACATTCAGGATGTAGTTGTTCCTTTGTGTTTGTGCAAGCTGGTATCCATCTCTATAGGTGGTCCATCAGAGACCTCTGCTATTAAAGATTTCATCCACTCTGGCCTGACCAAGCCACCATTATTCATATAGAACACTACTACTTTAAAAATTAATCTCAATAACCTGAAAAAAAGAGGGAAAACAAACAAACAAACAAAAAAAAACAGGAATGACCCTGTGAGGCTCCAATTAGTCTGTGCTGTCATTCATCAGGTATGTTAATTAGGGATTAATTATAACTGTAGGGGCACCCAGATACTACTGAAAAAAAAGTGAAGTGTGTTACACATTGCAGTGAAATGTATCATCACTGGGCTGATCTTGGTTTATGACAACCCAAAAATTCAGCTGTGGTTTGAGCCCAGTGGTACTTTGTTTTCTACAGACTTAAAATTGCATGAAACTGCAAGGGTGCTGAGAAATAACTCGGAGCTTCCTGACAGTAGAAAAATGACAAGAAAAACTTCTGTGTTGCATATGGGAGAAAAAAAAAGAAAGAATAGTGGGCATTGATTGGAAAAGAGCAAATTATAAACTGAGGAGATAAAATTGGCACAGGAAAATAAAGAAAGAAGAGCTCAGGTATGATTGAACAGTGGTCATCCTGGAGAGTAACAGAATGGATTCTGATGAGCATCTTTTTACACCAAGCCTCAAACAGAACTGTGTGAGAAAGACTTCAGTGAAGGAACAACTGCAGGAACAGTCTGATGTCTAAACATCCCTAGGTGCATATAGAGTGACAGAACTTATTCACGGCGAAGGTCACATGCATCACAGTGCCTTCCCCAAACAATTAAAAACAAAAGATTATTAGAGTAGGTTGTCATTTCCAGTGTTTATTGCACGAAGCTTTCTTTCATAGGAATAAGGAAGCAGGTACTGCGCATACCCACATCCTACCTGTTATGAAATTGGAACGTAATCTGGCCTTGTTGCTGGAACGTGGAGACATTCCTGGCTTAGTAGTTTAAATTCAGCTTCTGCTTAAAAATGCTCTTCATTTTACTTTCCTTTCATGTCTGCTGTGTTTCAGATAGGAAACAACGAGAGCAGCACCAGCTAGCATTCCCTGGATACAATCTATTTGTGCTGTAGAGACTATCGCACTGCTGGAGTTGGAGGGCTGCAGTAGCCCAGTGCTCACAAGATATTAATAGCTTGATTTGCTAGATCTCCCGTTTAATACATAATTTTTTTGTTTTAGACTACAGCTTTCCCAAGCCTTCCAAATGCATATAGCATTTATGATTTAATTTTATCTCTACCTTTACTGTAAGTAGATATATTAACTGAAAAAGCAAAACCATGAGCCCATTTCTCTGCCCTTGTGGTTTTTAGTCAATGGCTCCAGCAGTATAGGCTAAAATAGACTTTATTTGGATTTATTGCACATTTCATCCAAACAAAAAACATATGTAAAAGTTTTTCAATTCATTCTTAGGCTTGCCTTTAATTTGATCTGAATTATGCACCAAATGTGAGCAAGTTCAGAAGGAGACCTTAGAGTAGATATGTTTTTCATTCTGGAAATGTTAAGAATAATAACTTTATAAGAGAGGAACATTAATTTTCAAGCAGTTATAATTATTCTAAAATAGGCAGCCTAGATAAAAGGATGTTCTGTCAGAAGGACCTTTCAGAATATACAGGATGAGATTTACTTCTTTTAGGACATGTAGCTTAGCAATAATTTATTAAAGGATCTGACTGACCTATACAAATTGACTTCTTGGCTAAGAGGATAAAAGGGGATCTAGCACTTCTCAACATGTGTGTTTCCATATTTTCATTGGCTAATAAAATTGAAGGTGGATCTTTTTAAGTCCTCAGAAACCTTTTCCAGGTTGCTGGGCCTGAAAATCACTTTGTCAGTAGAAAACTTAATAAAGGAGGTGGGAGAAAAAAAGTGAGTGGGAAACAAGGAGCAAGAAAGAGGAATGATATAAAAACATTAGTAGAAACAAGTTTAGCAGAAACCTGAAGATGTAGGTGTAGAACAAATATCAGGAGAATAATTCCAGTGCTTCAAGGGCAGAGCGGTGAAACAGAGGCACACAAATCGAAAATGGCATTCCTGCAATTCCTCATTCATCGACTGGCTCACCACAGACATCTGAGTTCCACAGATGCCTTACTCTTTTTGCTTAGTGTGAAATGCCAAGGTACTATAACTGTGCTTCTGGGAAGGACAAAACTAAGTTTAACTCTTACTTTGCACCTAAATCCAACAATATTTCTCTGGTAAAGAGTTCAAGCCAAGTGAGGCCTAATCAGATGAGTCTATCCCTAGAACGGTAACACCTCAATGGTCAATATAACACCTGAATATGAAGCAGCAGCCCCTGCTTTCTTTTAGCAGATGGCCAGAAGAGGTGGCAGGGTGACAGCCTGACAGTCTCATTTCTTTAGAAGATCCATGTAATTAGAACCCTTGACTGGTATGCCAGTGATTTCATGTTCCTGTTTCTCAAGATTTTGTTCTTTTCTACATTTGACCTTGTAATTCCTCTTTTTCTGCAGACATCTAAAAGTCTCCCTTTCTCTGTTTCTAGACATAAGAGTCAAAAAACTTTTTCTATTTTGTTTCAAAAACTTTCTTTTACTGTGTATACATGCAGCAGAAGTTCAAGCCATTTTCTGTGGACTCTTAAGATGTCTTGCAACGCAAAATGTAAGTTTAAGTAATACACTATTAGGGTTACAAACATTTCATGGCTTGAAGAACACGTTTCAAGCTCACTCCTTTATTTAGGTTTGCTTAACAGATCTAATATGAGGGATGTCACAGAACTGGGGTTTTGGGAAGGCATCTCCTTTCTGGTTGACCTTCACTTTCCTATTTTTTGCTGCTGGAATGGCTTTTACTTGCTAGATGGAGGTTTCTATACTGCAGTAAAGTATACTTCAGAAAAGGATTGGTAAGGGAGGTTGAAATTTCAAAGCTTTCAGGTCCTGAATATACCTGTTACTTTTGTTTAACACCACCACTTGCTGCCTAAATGCAGGAACAGTCAGTTGCAGGGTGTGGCCAAAATCGTAAGATATCTGTGCTACTGAGCTGAAGCTGCCAAGACGTTCTCGACTATTTCAAATTTTAAGAGATGATTTTTCTTTCCCTGCAGAATTTTAACACATTTCATCTCCAAGTTTCCAGAAATTCCACCCTGACATGGGGAACACATGGCATATCCAATCTGGGAATGTCTTAGAAGACACAGGTGAATGAGAAATACCTAAGCTACTTTAAAACAAGCTACCATGTATTTATGGCACAGTATAGCTCTCTTAAGAGGGCCCTAGACCAACATAGCTGTGTTAGAGCAGTGCTGTGCTGCATGAATTTTCTTATAAGGGCTAAGTAGCTGGGGAGATTAGCTTAGGCTGAGGGTGTTGAGCCTGCTCTGAGCCAGCATTGAGCCAGCTATACTACTTCTAGTTCTAGATTAAGTTCATTCCAAACACAGCACTTCACAAGTTGTGTCTGAGATCCATCTGTAGTCAATGTCTTTGTTTAGTATTTTGATGAGGTCTTTCATTCAGGAAACCTGATGCCCTTGGAAGTAATGTGCAGTGAGATGCTTCAAATGTTTTTCCCTACCTGAGTATATTTCCCTACTTGAGTGACATTAGTGCACTGACCATAAATTTGAGCAACTGAATTGACAGCTGTCTTCAGGGCCCCAAATAGCTGTTATACAGCAGCCAGGGAACGCTAAGGTACTGTGAAGATTAAGTTATATTCCCTTTATCCCCAGTAATTTGTCTCATGCCAGCTACAGCTGGTAGGAACTATTCCAGAAGAGCTCCATGCCAGAGCAGGGTCAATGTCCTTCAGCTGGCTGCTTCTGTGAAAATCTGAGCCATAGGATTTTTTTTTTTTTTTAACCTGAAAGTCCTTTTTCATTGCCGTTTGTTTTTATGAGACTATCTTCTCAAATGTTTAGTAGGAAATTTCATGCAAATGTAGAATGGCAAGAGCACCGTCTGCTGAGAAACAGCAGCTGTAAAATGCATGGTCTGGATTACATATGGACTGTGAGGGTAGTGAGGCATTTAAAAGAAATAAACGGAAAAAGGAAACAGGTAAAGTGGCTTAGCAAACTAATGCTTTTGTCCATAAGACCCTTCAGGCACTGTGATGCTACTAGTTCTTCATAGGAGTAAAAGGAGGAAAATCCCAAATCCTAAAAGAGGAGTGACTCCACAATATAAAGCATTCAAATAAATCAGAAATGCCATTTTTAAAAGCTTCTCAGATTCCAGAGGAGAAGAAGGCAATGATTTGCCCTAGAGTCTTAACAAGCTGACCGTGTATAAGCGGAGCAATTATCGTTTACTCTCCATCTTCATTTGCCACATAGGCACAAAAGATGTCATGCTATTATATGTGACTTTGTTGATAAACAATAGTGAATGCCTGAGACACACCCAAGCTTTCAATCTGCCGTTGAACTTTTGACATTTGTACTCCCTCCGATTTGTTCACTCTCGCGTTAACAAACACAGTTGGGATGACAACATACTGTAGGCAAATCATAGGCTTTGGATCACATGCAAATGTTTTGTTTGCAAATAAACACACTAGCTTTCCAGTGAATAAAAGCCTGTGTCACTGAGTTTCCCTCCAGGAAGCTGGCAAGGCACTGACAGGAGTATGGGAGCAAGGTCTCATTTGTAAACGTTTGTATCTGTTGCTATTTGCATTAGAGTAAAAGAACCACAATAGGTTTAAGAACAGATGACTTGTAAATAGCGCATATTATTTGTACGAGAATAACGATCTCTGTATCCTGAAGTGAAACTCTTGAGTTATACCTGAAAATTTATCTAAAACTACACTGAAAAAATTCTGCTGTTTTCTGTAGGTTTTGGGTTGGGCTGCCTGTAATTCAGTGGAACTGTGACAACAGATGTATAGCAGGCATTAGTTAGGGCCAGATGCTACTTAGGTAAGTCCACAGACTGACTATCAGTCTCTGTGCAGAAGGGATTCTTGCGCTGACCGCTTTCCAGAAGTGATGCAGGACTTGGGATGGTGCTATTTCTAGCAGATAATGGGGCAGATTAATGGAACTTCATTTGATTTTGTTCCCTACCCTGGGAGGTATTTAACAATATAGCAATAGTTTTTTGAGATAAGCTCTAAATGCACATAATCCTTTCACTAAGGTATTTCACAAGAGTAACAAATTGAACTTCTTTTTCAGAGACTTCTGACCAACTCCAGGCAATGATGTGAATAATAATGATTGTTTTTTAAGACTTCATATCATTGCTCTAGAACACCTCTCCAGTATCTCAGGAGGGAAGAGTGGCAAAGTTCTGAATCCATTTTCCCTTAGAGGCATCTTGTGGAGAGATAACTGATGTCTAACTGAAATGGCAAAGAATAAGGTCTGAGAAACAAGAAGGAAAACCTTGCTTTGAAGAGGTAGGAATATTTTCAGAACTGTACTTTTGGAACAGATTTCTAAGCTGTTATCAGGTTTTACTGAAAAATTCAAATCTTATGCTGATGATTACTGGACTTGAGTCCAGCCACTCACCATTTTGGCTATTGTTCAGTTTCTTTTTTTACTTTCATATAACACACAATACTCAATGCTAGCAATGAAAATTTAAGGGCTGGATGTTGCATTCTGATCAGATTTATCATCTGAGAGGCATTTGACAATAAGTTTGCATTTGATTTATATTCAAATGAACTCATCCCAAGCCATGGAAATCATGCTAGAGACCTCATGCAAACAATCTTTCCTATGAATCTTTCTATAATTTTGGCATAAGTCTATGCTGGAAATGTTATAAATATGGACTTTTTTCTTCTTCTTCTTTTATTCCCAACTGAATACAGTGATGTTAATAGAAGAGGGTGAGCCAAAGGAATCTCCACCCCACTCATTGTAGCGATATAATAAGTCACCGTGTTTGGAATTTGGTTTTACCATGAAGAAGCATAATTCAAAACACTATGACTGTACTAAAACTTACTCAACAAGCTTTTTCCCACAGCATTTGTTCCAGATATTGACTTCCTCTTCCCTATGGGTGCTTTCATATCCCTTATATTCAGGGTGGATCTCACCTGTTCCAGCAAGTTAGCAACCTTCAACTCCCCTAATAGGCTGCAACTAGCTATCACAGGTTGAAATATGAAGCCAAACATTCCTGTGGTTTTTCACATATTGAGCAAAGATTTAGGCCTCACTGGAGGCCCAAATTAGGGCGGAGTTTTGTGTGAACTTTTTACTTTATCAAGTCCTAACTCAGCAGCATATACAGTTACACAAATTCTGAATAACTTCTTTTTCCATCTGAATCGAGCAGATGTTTTCTCCGTTGGCACAAACTCCATTCCTGCAGGTTTATTCTGTGTCTCAGGTTCTGTGGAATAGTAGCACTTGGCTTTCTGGCGTGCACTATAGTGACTACTCTCGTAAGAAAGAAATGTCAGTTCCTCAAAACATCTACAGCCACAAGTCTGAACCTTCCTAGACACAGACCAAGTGTTCAGCTCTTCCACATGCCCAGGGCTGTGTACCTACACTTGCGAAGTACAAGTGTCATTTTGGGATGAGATGTGGTTATGCCTCATGCCCTTGCACACCCTGGTTTTCTTTAGAGCTAAATGTGGGAGTGTGGTCAGGAAGAAAAATCTAGTGTGTTCCAGTTCCAGTCCCCAGTCCATTCTTGCAGGGAAACAAGGTACAGTTTAGGCACAAAAATAGAGCCTAAAACTGTAGCCTGGGTCATTAAGGGTTGTGGAGAACTAGCTAATTCATAAGGTTTTTTTTTTTTTTTTTGGTGAGAAAAAGTCTCTCTAGGACAGCCTTTTATCACCCCACCATCATACTAATAATGGCTAAAAACAGTCCCCGCTCCCAAATGTTTAGGCTGGATACAGTCATCATAGAAGTACTTGGAATAGGCTCAGGCACATGCTGGAACCATAGCATCTCTCAGAGTTATACAGCTGCGTAAGTGCTTAATCATATGTCCTTCCCATTCACAGCTAATAATTTTTTATACTCCTACTAGCTCTTTGAGGAAATATCCACAGCCGCAATTCTTCTGTTTACAATTCATTATGAACTTAGGGACCAAATTCCCCCAAAGCAGAAAAACGGACTTGAAGTTCAAGTGGAGACCGTACCCTTTAGTGCACCATTACCTTGAGGCTGTGGTTTGCCCTGTATGCCCTGTTTGCCCTGTATGCTGCCCTTGTATGGCAGGCCATACAAGATGAGCAGGGGTCACAGTCCTGTGCTTTTTAAGTCCTTTGGAGGCCATGGAAATACAGGGGACTTCTGCTCGCTATTTCACATACAGCTCTCCTGGGCTCATTTTCAGTTTGTCTCTATAACAAGTAGTAGTCTCATGGGCTCCTGACTCTCATTTGAGTAGAGAGTTGAGAGAGAAAGAGAGGGAGAGCAAACTGGTCAGTATTTATACTAATGGAGACAGCCTTATCTTCATGATTGATTCTCCATGGGGTTGAAACGCACCAACTCAGCAAACATCTGAAAGCCTTATTGCATGAAGGGGCTCATGGGAGTGTTTATGATGAGTCAGAACTCTTTCACTTATTTAACTTAAGACCTTATTTGAGCCCAGGAAAGCAAATATGAGCCTTTTGGTTGATTTTCATGAGCTTTGTAGTGGTTTGCTGGTGGAGATGTAGAAGAACTATCCAACATTGTTTTTTTCTTGAAGTGAGTTCCTGAGGGTTTGGTTTTTTTAGTTGCCCAGTTGCTTATTAGAGTTTTTTTTTTTTTTTTTCCAAAATATAAAGTAATCTTTTCAAACCAGTATGTTGGGTTTGGTTTTTACTGGCATTTTGGGTATTGTTTTCTACAATATAACGTCTTTCCAAGGAGAAAAAAGAAATAGTCAATAGTTCAAAGATATATTCAGCTGAACACTTAGCCAAAAAGAGCAGTAGATGTTTTCTCTGTGTATTGTTATTTAGCTGCTCAGCAAAGAATATTACAGTATAACATTTCTTTGAGCTTAGACATTTCAGAATTCTTAGACTGTAAATTGTGAGCAACTACCTATGTAGGAAAGTTTACTATTATTATTTGAAGTGATGCTTAGTTAGTTTTCAGTGCTTTTCTGGTCCTTCATTACCTGAGGACATTGTACATGAAAGACCAGATTCTGTTCTTTCTCCACATAGACAACAATCAATAAATAATGTTTGAAAGAGTCATTCTGGTTTTTTTAAGCTCATTTTCTGTGTTATCAGATTGCTGTTTACTCAGTGGGTGTTATCTTGCCGTAGACTGTTGTTATTCTTAACTTCACTAGCAACAGTAGAAGAAGTTCCTTCTTCCATCAGAAAAGTCTGTTTTGTTACTTTCCCTGCTCATACTTCTGTCTTGAGGAAATCTTCCTCTAATCTGAGGAGAGAACCTTGCGTTTGTGATATGAGAAGACAGACACGCTCAGTTTGCAGTAAGCTGGCACAGGCTCTCTTGTGCCCCTTCAGCTCCTCCTGGACTTTAGCTGATTCTACAGCATCTCTGGAGCTTAGGAGTCACATATCGGGGGAAATCTCCCTCTTTATCCCCCTCTACCCCACTGACCCACATTAGAGAAAGGCCACAAGAGAATCACAGCTCTTTTTGTGATTCCTCTTCTGCAGGAGGGGCAAAACTAGCTCTTGGTGAACTGCAGAACTTTTGAACCACTGTATGCACCCTTGGTCAGCACTGTATGCTCATCGAAATAGCCATTCTGAACACCTTAAAGAATATTCCTACTTCAATAAATACAGGATTCCACTGTGGCAGAGCAGATGCCCCCTTTCTCCCATATTGCCTTCAAACAAATACAGCCCTTTATAAATGGATAGGACTTATTTTACGATAAGTAAAGTTTGTATTTATATAAGATGTGTGTACATCTTTACAAATAGATAGGACTTTTTAAACACACAACTACAGTTTAGCTTAATCTGTCACTGTTTAGGGGGTAAATAAAGAACAGGAAGTTATGAAAAATGTTGCAATAATATCACAAGTGGTAACTGATATAGGAGAAAATAAAAAGAAATGAAAATAATTTTTAACTAAAAATTATGTGAGGATTAGCACACATTTCAGTTATTCATAAAGTTCACTGAATTACAAGGGAAATTTTTTAAATATATTTTAAGAATTCTGCCACAATTCATAATTTGACCAAATCTATCAGGTACCGGAGCTTAGCCAATATTATTCTGAGATCAATGGGCAACTTTTGATACCATTTATGAGTGAAGGCCTGACATAAGAGACTCAAATAATTTCAAAGTGATTTGATGTATATATTTGATGATTAAATCTTTAATGCTCGTACAATATTGTTTTTTCTTCTCATGGTTAATTGAAATAAATAGTGAAACAACAATGAAATTGTTATATTTTCAACTGGAATGATAATATTCTTTTTATTTTAAAATTTTGCCTTATCTGTGCATATAGACAAAAGTACAAAATTAGTGATAGATGCTAGCATTACCAGTGGCATCTTTCAGTAATCCTGCTCTTACCTGGATCACTGTCATGGTGAGCAATATGGTCTAATGTGATTACTACATTCATTGTTTTCCAGACAACTCTTCAGGGAATCCTTTTCTTTCCTGAAAGCACCTGCTGCAGTAAGAGTGAACTGTTAAGGTCAGGCACAAGTCTTACGCACCAGTTAAATCCAATTTAAGTGCTCTTTAGAGGACAGGATGGTTATGTTGACCTTCTATGTAAGGATGAGACAATCTCTGCAACCACTTGCTCGGGTTACTCTGGGTCTCAAAATAGCTGGTGTACAGTGATAATCCAATGTTTTAAGAAAGCTCGGCTCTGTAATAATACATGTCAGTAAGAAAGCATGTGTGTATGCACACATATACACACAAAGACAATGGCTCTGAATTTCAGCTTGTGTGGGATATTTTCATACTCTGTAATATAAAAGTTACAGTTTCAAAGGCCCGCTGTGCATTTTTGTTCTAAAGGCAGATGGTTTGAGTGGAGCAGTCTATAAATGAATTGGTGGTGACCAACACTGGGCACCACTTATTTACTTTCTGTTTATAAACCTTAATGTTTGTTTTCCATGCATTCTGCTTCATGAAAATGATCACTAAGTACAAGAGTTCCTTTAAATCAGCAGTGACTGTGGTTTGGCTCTTCTTAACAATGTAAATTTATAACTTGGTTTAAGACATTCCAGACTCTGCTGCCTAGTTCTTTTCTCTCTTTTTTGTGTTTGTGTATGTATCTTTGTAAAACTAATGTTGATGTTGAGTATCTGACTTCAAATGTAGCAAAGAGTAAAAGAAAACAAAAAAGAGATATCAGGGTTCATGTAGCTTCTTAAATTCAGCCTACAAAAAAATAGAGCAAAAAGCCAAGTCACACTATAGAGGAAGATAAAACAATCATTTGATTTTGGACTCACCGCAATCTCTACTATAGATGTCAACAACTGTATCTACAAAATACTAACGGCAGAGAAGGCATGGCATCTCTGAACATACATTAAGCCAATCAAATTTTAATTCTAGCTAGTATTACTACTGACAGTACATTATTACCTCCAAATCACCCTTACTTCTGGCTGTCTGGAGTTCCCTCAAGATCATCTTTTTCAGAGCAATGGGTGACCTAGCACTAAGGAAATGCTCTGTGGTATGGCTGTACGTGTTTTAGCATAATTCTCAACTGCAGGAGAGGGTGCTGCAATTTCATGGTTGATGAACTCTGATAGAAGGCAGCCTAACCCCTTTCTACTGAAACAGTGACTCAGAGCTTTTTGAGATGTTCTGTGGGGGCTCAGTACTAGTTATATAGCTTGAGATGGATTTGTATGATCAGATTTCCCACTGCTTCTTTTTGCAGAAAGTAAATGCAGTAAATTTTTAATGTGTATCATAGAGAAAGGGTAGAGAACTCCAGCTCTGACAATGGGGGTCCTTATTACTTGCACTGGTGTCCAGCGTTCATCTGCTGCTAGGAATACACCCAGTTTCCACAGTGTTTGCATACTATGCTGCTTTGCCTTAGGAAAGGAGAAATGTTAGCAGCTCAGTTTCTCCTAGACCAGCTGAGATGTCATCAGAGCATTTCTGCCAGCAAGACAGAGAATTCTAGCTTGGAGGGAACTTTCAGGCCAAATAGGATTTTTGTCCCAACTTGTTGTACTATCCCAATCTCACTAAACACGAGCCCCTATTTTTTCTACACATTCTCTGCTTCTCAGGAGGCAGACAGAGGAGGAAACAAATAGAATCTATGTTCTAGTTCAGTTGGGGGCTGATTTTCCTGCCTCAATATCTTAATTTAAGGTGGACAGATGTATTGGTTTCAAAGTATCCGCTTTCTGTGAAAGGAGAAACTGGGCAGTTTTTATTCCATGGAGTGCTGTAGCCCAGGGAAATCTATGTCATTTTTAGCACCAAGGTATCTGCTGCAGCTTTGAGTGTTTATGTGATGATGGGCTTGAGTTCAAACCAGACTGGTCATGCCATATACTTACAAAGTAGTTAGCTAGCATGTATAAGCCTAGTAGCAAAGATATGGGCTTCTGCTGGTCTTTAGATTTTGAGGCTCTTGTATTTTCTCGTCTGTCATTTTCTACAAAACCTACAGTATCCTACAACAAAACAAGCAACACTACTGGGCAGCAATACATTATAATCACAGTTGTCTAATTTGAATATCTCCACAAAGAGCTCAGACATACAAACAAGTAAAGTAGGGTAACAAGTGCATCAGCTGACTTACAGTTATTGTTTGCATGTATGCTCTTAGCCTGTGGCAAGTGTAAGGTAGTACAGCTTATCTCAGCTCATTTCATTGAGTACTTGAATGGAACACCAAGATCTGCCCTTTCTTCTTAGAAGAAACTTTTGTGAATGCTTTTGTGAATGCTGTGTTCAAACTCTAGTACCTTATTCTATTGATAGTGCTAAGAAGTACTAACTAAAGTACTTGCTATTTTGTGGTAGCCCCAGTGCTGAATCAGGTACTTCAGCTGCTTGTATCACGTGTGTGATAATTTCAGTACTTAAAAACTGAACTTAAAAACCGATGGGAACCATAAAATCAGGACGCTAATCCAACTGTCTAAACCATGTTGAAGGGAGTGTCTTAATCCTCTGGCCACAAAGAGGTGCCGAAGTCTGAGGTGCAGGGAAATACCTCTCTGTGCTCAACATTCACACATTTGTAAACTCTTTCTCTAGGAACCAAAGCCAGCCTTTCTCACCAAACTTGGTCAGACAAAGAAGTGGTTCACTCGGACTATGTCAACACGAGAAACTAGAGCAGTGCAATGGATCTGGACAGTAGAGCGCAGCTGCTGCTGAAGCCCTCACATCCATGCTAATCACGTTTCAGGAGTTTACTTTGGCTCAGCTGTTGCCTGGCCCCGTGTGCTGAGTGCTCATTAGTGGCTGCAGTGTGTTAGGTGCGCTTTTGCAGTTCTGCTCACAGTCTAGTTTCATCTGAAAGAATCCAGTTCATGTGCTTGGAGACAGCTTCACGATATGAACCAAAGCATGGTAAGAGAGGATGACTGAGAGATTCCCTTCAAAAGCACACTCCTGAGCTAAACTCAAATGCTAAGGTAGATGTAACTTCAATATCCCAGTGATTAGAGCAGCTGGGTTTGAACAGCTCATACTGGGTTTTTTGTAAGTGAATACACAAAAAAAAAAAAAAAATCCAGAATCTGTTTTCTAGGTTGTTAATTCACTGGAATAGATGAGCTGCTATCAATGATTCCCAGATTGCAAATTTTCCAGTTTCTTCTGAGTTCATTAGAATTCCTTTTTCCCAAATGTGTATAGATAGTCAGCATTTCCTAAATGTGTCTACATAGCATAGCATGCTTTTGACCTCATGAATGTATGAAATTTATACTGATTATCTTTCAATAAAACAGGACATGTTACTATGAAAGTTCCACAGAAGCCTTAGACTGCCTTGTCTCTGGTCGTGTCTTGAAGTTATATATGTACATTATTTTTGCATGGAGTTTTCATGAATCTTCAGTTTTTATTGCATAAGACTGTGCCAGAGATTGCTACCTTGTGCATATTCCCTAAGTTAGAACAAAATTACTGTTCACAGTTACACGGAGTGTTTTATAAACCAGCTAGTGTGTTTGTGAACACTAACTTTCCTGTCTTCAAGAGGGTTCAGAAAGACAGGGATAGCAATGTATTTCAGAATTGTGCTAAAAGTAGCAGAGCACTTCTGTACTTTCTGTAAGACAAACCTTTTTTGCTCACACAAGAAACAATGGCAGCTCAATGGCACTTCAACAGTTACAGTATTTGTGATTTAACTCCTAAAGGCATAGACTGTAAAATTAAAATCCCTACAAGCTATATCCCTCATACTTTGGCCTCTTGCTCACTTTCTGCCCTTTTATCCAGAACCTTTTATGAGTCTTTCACTGCAGGAGATGGACAGGCCCAAAAGCTGGAAAAGCTTTTGGGTGGATAGCGAGATGGGAAAAGCAAGTGGGAACATTAGTCACCAGACTGACCTGTATCAGCACCTACATGAAAAGCTAGACAAATCAGCAAGGTAGAAATGTAGTCTGGAAGTTCTTTATGTAAATCTGTGGAGGTTTGTTTGTTTATTCTCCCTTACAAGGGTACCACTTCCAAACATCCCCAAACACACATTTACAATAAACAAAATAAGATGATATTTGTTTTCAACATTTTGAAGCACCAGTTTTACTACTTCTACAAGTCTCATTTGCTTGAAAACCCAGACTCAATTTTATTTCACCAGACTCTTTGTATTTTGATAGTATGTTCAGTTTTTTCTTTTTGTTTCCTTTTCTTTTTTCCTAAGAGAGAAAAAGAGGAAGGCTGGATACGAAGAACAAAACATTTAGTGAAATGAAATATTTAATAATTCAGTGTCTGCATATATATTTTTTTAAAAGAAAAAGTAAGTTTGTAATTTATCTTACACTGTAACAACGGGCTAGTATTATACTAAAGTTGGTCAGATAAATTTAAGTGTGAAATCATCTGTGTAACAGCATTTTGATTCTATCTGAGAAGATTACTTGTATATTTGTTATTGTAGAACCTCTTTATCAGGAAACTGCTTGCAAAGCCTATCCCAGTGAATGAATAATTGTAGGCACAAAGACAGAAGCACCCTTCTTCAGCATGGCTATATGAAAAGTTAGCTGAGACAACAAGTGCTGGTCTTGATTTCATGGAATCACAGAATAGCGGAGGTTGGAAGGGACCTCTGGAGATTGCTGAGTCTAACCCTGCCTTGCTCAAACAGCGTCACCTAAAGCACATTGCCCAGGACCATGTCCAGTCCAATTACGAATATTTCCAAGGATGGAGACTCCACAGCCTCTATGGGCAACCTGTTCCAGTATTTAACCATCCTCACAGTGAAGAAGCGTTTTCTTGGGTTTAGACGGGAATTCTCTGTATTTCAGATAGTGCCATTGCCTCTTTTTCTGTTACGGGGCACCACTGAAAAGAGTCTGGCCCTGTCCTCTTTGCACCCTCCCCCCCCCCATCAGATATTTATAAACATTAGTAAGATTCCTCCTCAGTCATCTCTTCTCTAGGCTGAAGAGGCCTGGCTCTCTCAGCCTTTCCTCATAGGAGGGATGCTCCAGTCCCTTCATCATCTCTGTGGCCCTTCACTGGACTCGCTCCAGGAGCTCCAAGTCTCTCTCATACTGGGAAGCCTAGAGTTGGACACAATACTCCAGGTGCACCTAAACACCAGTCCTGAGCAGAGAGAGGTAAAGGATCACCTCCTTTGACATGCTGGCAACAGTCTTCCTAATGCAGCCCAAGATATGGTTGGCCTTTTGTTGCAAGGGCACATTGCTGGCTCATGCCCAATATGCTGTCCACAAGGACCCCACTCCACAAGCTGTTCTCCACCTGGTCATCCCCCAGCCTGTGGGGGGATGCATGGGGGTCATTCCTCCTCAGGTGCAAGACTGTGCTTCACTTTGTTGAACTTCATGAGGTTCTTCTCTGAGGATTTTGCCAGCCTGCTGAGGTCCCTGTGAATAGCAGCACAACCATCTGGTACATAAGCCGCTCCTCCCAGCTTTGTATTTTTTGTGCATCTGCATTTCCTATAAAGCTAGTTTGGTTGAGGTTTTCACTTATATGTACATGGGAGTTGTATGTATACATATGTAACTCAGGGAGGAGTTCCTGGCAATTTAGCACTCATCATGCTGTTTTGCAGACTAACGCTAGATATGCTAGACATAAACATATGTTAAAAAATGTCAGTATGGAGTCCAAAGTGAAAACATGCAGCTCTTATTTTCTTGACATATCTCTGAAGACTATAGAAAGGAAAGTCAAGTTCCAACCATGATCCTGATACTCTGTGAAGAAGAATATGTTAATTTATGAAAAGGGTGAAAAAACGTACCCTTTGTCGAGTATTTCTGTAACAGCATGATATATAAAGGAATATGGATAGAAACCTCCCAATAGATAAGCTGTTCTATACCAACAACTAGCAAGAACGTGTTAATGATGTTTTCTAGGAAAAATAGGTATAGGTCTCAGTTGTGATCCTCAGGTGTGCTCACTGCAAAGCAAAGGGAGTATATGACATTCAATCTAAAACCATCACAGTTTATTTTTTCCAGGCTGTTGGTTTAGCTCCGTTATTTAGCATATTAAGGAAACTTAATTTTCTCCAAGTACTGACTCTGTTCTGTCCCCTCCCTTTTGCTGGCATGATCAAGGCTATGCACAGATTGCGACACACTGCTGACTGTGATGGGAGTAGCTGGCACACACACTGCACTATGGGGTAATGTCTTAAGAAGGTTTGAGTTCCACACAGGTCTTTGTGTGATCAATGAAATTAATAAGTATTATAAAGGGAGTCATTATTTTACTCACCGCGTAATTAACACATGAAGTCTCTGGTGAGTTATTATGAAGACTAATATTTCCCCTCAGAGATTTCAATTCTTATTCAGAAAAAGAAGTTTTAAAATGTAGCATACTGAGAAATGTGAGAACAGAGGCTGAAGTTGCAGTGTTATAAGGATTACTTATCTACATATTCCATGGCACAACTTGAATAACGAGTGGAGTAAGGGAGGAATTTCCTCCCTAAGTATAGAACTACTCAGGCAAGTACATTTCAGGGGATCACAATTTTCCTTGAAACATCTAGGATTAAATATTAGGAGGATACAGGACTACAGAAACCATCCAGACACAACATGTGGTGACTGGCAGTTATAGTTTTCCATCAGATGTTCATACATTATTGTAACAAAGCTGGCTAGGTTCTATTAAAATTCATAAAGTGTAAATGCCTTATAAAACAAGCATGGAAGTATAATAAGATGGGCTTTCCACCAGGAAAATTTTTAAATACAAATGAGTTATAAACATTTCTGTTCTCTTCCCTCCTGTGTTTGGCCAGACACAGTGACATATCTTTCTTTCAGTCCCTGACAGGCTTTATTGCAATAAGTGCCAATAACAATTATGCTGAGTTGGGCTGAATGCAAGCCGTGACTTTTTTCCCTCTGCGCTTCAGACTTTGACAACACTATCAGTTCATAACAGACCACCTGTTTGTTTTGTACTGGTTGCCAAAACATATATGCGTTAATGAGGAAAGGAGACGCTACTTAATATGTGTGTATATTTATATAATATGCATAAAAACATACACACTTAATGTATACATTTCCACCGAGGTAGGTAGATAGAAGATAAACATCTTGATTGCAAGGTGAAATTTATTTTTTTCTTTAGTCACCTTGCTGACTTTATTTAGCATCAGGGTGAAGTGTGAAGAGGCAGAAGTGTTATAAATCCTTTCATGCAAAGATCTCAAAGCACCTTTCTAAATCAGTGTATGTGTCCTGACTTCAAACTCATAGCACCTCTACATAGACAGGAAATATTATGGAGAGATCCACAGATTGTACATCCTGAAGCCAGAGGAGCAGTGTTATTTACAGCAGCTGTGTTATTTTCACCAGGTACCAGTTATACGCAAAAAAGCATACACACCGCATCTTCATGAAATAAGTGAGGAGCAGGATCCTTTCCTGTGACTCCAAAGTGTCACAACCAGTATTAAAGCTTTTGACCTTCCAGTTACCTTTCCATACATCAGCCAGTACTTTATACTTATTGAGCAACATTTCTTCCAAAACTTCCTCTCTTCTCTTGAGTTTTGTCACACAGCATTGCACCTGCAGAGGAATCCGGCCATATATATGTTTCATATGTGTCTTAAAAGCGTGGCAAAGAGAGTTAAGACCAGCATTTCTAAGAGCCTTCCTCCCAACCCAAGGTATCAAATACTGGATTTTTGGAGGTTCTGAGCAACTCCCTCTCCCGTTTGAATTCTTATTAGAATGTAAAATGATGAAGCCTCATAAGTGGAAGAAGGAAAAGAAAGACAGACAAAAATAACAACAAAGTGAATTTAACTCTTTCTGTAAGATTAGTTTAAAACTAATCAACCCATCACAGCTCACTTCTTCATTCGAAGTATAGTCCCTCGACAGTTTAGAAATCTCTTTCTAGAGTTTAAAAGTAAGAACCAAAATTCAAACATTGAAAATTAGTGCCTGATTTTGCAATTTATGCTGGAAGTGAAGCGCCAAAGGGCATCCATAAGTCTCAGGCAACTCTGAGAATCAGTTTTGCATACCTTGGGCAACACTACAATAGGAGAAATCCAGATATCACATTCTGAAAATCTCTGTGGTTTAATGGATATATTTTAATTAGATTTGGAGTAAACACCTGAAACACAAATATGGAAAGTAGCAAAATTCTGAAAACAGTGAGTGCCCTTGTCCAGATCATCAGAGGGCAGGAAGATAGCATCTATTCTTTACAGTGTCTGACCACTATTCTGGTTTGCTCAATACATTTTGCAATAAAGGAGAAACACTTTTTTTTTTTTTTTTTTTTTAACTCAAGACTTTGCTCCTGTATATCCTGGAGCTTCCTTCTACATATCATTATTTGTACCCAGAAATTTGAAATTCTCTTACAAGTAGAGTTATATACAGCCTCTAGCTGCTGCCATTTTATCAGACCGTCCTCAGACCGTACATGATAACTATTTGATTCATTAACAGCACATACTCCTTTAAAAGTCTCTGGGGAAAGTATAGTTTAAAGAGGGGAGAGACACTAGATTGTTCAGGGTTTTCACATGTTTTTCTCCCTTTATTAAAACTTATTTATCTTATTGTTTACCCTTCTGCATTCTTTTAGGGAATTACATACACTTGTAAAATAAGTTGAATTTTAAAACTAATTTTTAGTGCTAATTTTATCAATTTTTGAAGTCAATTAGTCTATCTTGTTCCACATTGAAGTCCAAGCACAATTATTAAGAAGTAGCTATTCTGCAGCAGCTATTTCTAAATAACTCTATATTAGACTAAACCTAAAAATAACATCCTGCTGTGCAGAACAGTCTAGACATATGCAAAGTACCTCACGTAAATATCAAAAACAGTTCAGATGAGGCCAGAGGGAAATCATGCAAACTAGTTTATCCTGCTGAGAAGGGTAGGACTACCCTGGGTATGTCTATTCTGCACTGCAGTATGTAGCATAGACACATTCCTATGATGACCTTGGACTCATCATTCAGTATATGTCAGTGCCTCATCTTTAAAAATAGCATATTTGCCTATTGTGATAATAAGGTTCATTAATGAGTGTGAGGTGCTCAGACAGTATGGTAATGAGGTAACAGAACATGGATTGTGTCTATGTGGAAGCATTTGTTCACGTAAAAGCAGGAATTCAGAATGATTTCATCTAAATCAACCCAGCCAGACGGAGAACTAAGAGAAGTTATTTTTAAGGACGCTCTGCAGTCTGACTCACATCAAGTTAGGTAGAGCTGCACAGGTTAATGTAATACTCCTAACTGTATTTGGAAAGCTAACTTGCTTGAAACTCTGAGCATTAACCAATCTGAAACTGATTAAGGAGGTAAGCAAGAAGAAATAACTGGCAACCGCTCACCATAAGGACTGTGAAAATATTGAATGTTTTCTATCGTAAATGTAGAAGCAGCACTAGCCTTTGGTCTTAAGGTTAAATGGGCTGGAAATTAACTAAATCAGTAATGAATCACCCCTCCTAATTCAAACCATCTAAGGAAAGAATACACAATTTTCTGTTATGATTAAGACAGTTTTTGAGGAAACACGAGAGTAAAAGTGAGTGCCAAAATAGATACTAGGTTAAAAGTTATAAGGAAAATCCAAATCCTGATTATAACACAGAAGGTAAAGAAAATGTTGAATTTGAAGAAGTAAGTTGCTTTGTGCTGCTGGCTATCAGGAAAATGAGAACAATATCTACTGCTAATCACATTCAAATAAAGTACTGCTGGTGGCATTTCTTCAGCTAAAGTTATTATGGTTGATTTCTCAAAAGTGAAAGAAATTGCTAAAACATGGCAGTATAAGTCATACTGACCTAGAAAATATTTTTCAGGAGTTATGTCTTTCCAAGGTAAAGACCTTGCAACTGTATATCATGACTATTGAAGAAAGAGACAGAATTTCAGTAGGATACAGGTGCCTTGGCAAACTAGAATGCAGAAAGGTAATCATTTATTATGGAAGTAAGAAGCTTTGAAGAAACATCTGTTTAGTCCCCTGAACTAGAACGATGTTGGCCGGAGCACAGGTTGAAAGCCACACGATACAAATAGTGATGTTATTCCCTTTTGCAAAAAAGTAATGATGTTCTGCAAATTTTAAGCTCACTTTTCTAAATTGTTGTGAGCCTCTAAAATACATCCTCGGCTCTCAAGAGAATGTTTTTTGAGAAATCTGAGACCTAGTCAAATGCTGGCTTCCATGCTAATTTACTAAGTATGTATAGCAGATCTCAAGAGACTACTATCATGTCCATGTGCAGAAAATCAGCATTATGGGTGCTTTATGACAATTGGAGAATATTCCTAGAGATACAGTGACAGGTGGTGCGACACTTACTTTTGTCCCATTCATGCATGTATCTGGTAACATGACCCATGTCAGGTTTCTCATTGCATTATATTCTCACTCAGGCTTCTGAGTTACTGATTAATATTTAAGACGTGTCTGTACCATGATTTTTCTTATAAAGTAACATTGTTGTTTGTATGCAGGTTGTATGGTTTAATTAGAATTTGGTTGATAGTTATCTGTAAACTGTAGTTAAATGAAATGTCTGGAATATGGCTGTCCATAAAAAAAATCAAGTAAAAATTGTTAATGAATTCTCTATAAGAATAACCATTAGGAAGTGAGTAAAAAGGAGAAAGACTTGGAAAAGCAATAACCCACCAGGTACTGTTTAAAACTCTGAATATTGGTTTTAGCTTTCTAAAAAACATATATATATAATGTATGCATGTATGTGCATATATATTTTATGTGTGTGTGTGTGTGTGTGTGTGTCTATATATATATATATATATACTTTTTTCTCAGAAATATGATGCTGGATTTCAAAATGTTATATACTGCACAAACTAGGTGTTACAAGGATGCTGGTAACAGCACCTGAGGTATTTCACTGGCAATTTGTTGGACAGACTCCAAGATAGTTAATTAATATTTACCAGCTCCAATGAAATGGCTTGGAAAACACTGAGAAATGTAAATACAGTGCCTGATAGCTACTGCATCCAACTGAATACATGCAGCCTGAGAAGCCAAGCTGGAACAATGAATCAGGCAGCCACAGTCTCAAAGACCTGTATTTGGCTTCCAGTCAGTGATGATGTGGCATATTTCCACATCCAGAGAGACACAGAAAAAGAAAGTCAGAAGAAAAAATTGGCCGTTTTGAAGTCGGAGCATATAAATATTCACTTTTACTCTTCTATTTATTAAAGTGAGTGGTCACTAAATTTATTTGTCAACCAAGTTTACTTATCAAAAATGTATGTAAACAATGGGGCAAATTGTTTTAAATGAACTGCTAGAAGCCTTTACTTGTTTAAGAAATCAACCCCAAACCCCAAATTTGGTTCCTCTCCACATGGATCCTTAATATATTTTGAGAAAAGAAAACATTTTACTTACAAATTAGATGACTGTAATTTGCTATCAGATAAGAAATTTTGCTAGTAAAGTGGGGCAATCAATAAGGTGGATAAAATGGCTGTTTAAAACTTCTGTCCATGAAACAGGTTCTGTCATGAAGTAGTTAACATCAGGTGTTCTGATAAAGAGGAGTTCCCTTCAGATACTTGACCCTTTCAAGCTGACTCTTCTCTTTTATGGGCAAAACCCAAGCCACCCACTGGAAAATACAGCGCAACATGTTATAGGGGAACTGAAATTATATCAAAATGCTTTCAGAAGAGTTTCTGAAAATACAATTTTTCCACAATTTCCTTTCTTGTGATACAAATACCATATCTTTTACAGTCAGTCAAGTTTTTTCAACAGTCCTACTCAGCTTGAAGATAGCTTAAGGCACTGCTAAGCTGTTCAGATCCTCACTTGTTCAGAGTTCATGTTAATTAACAGTCTCCAAGACAATTTCTAGGCACAATTCTAGGGTTAGTGCAGACCACAGGTCATTTGCAACAGGCAGTTTGGAAGGTAAGAGAGATTAGCCATATTAGCACCAATTGTACTTTTTCAGCTGGCTTCAGGTGGATAGAACAGATTCTAATCATAGTATTTACTAGCATAGAAGTAGCCTTAGGTCCCACTAATTTTAAAAGATTATATTTTTTCTTTGAGCATTTTCTACATCAGTCATCAGGACAGCATCTGAGCATTTCACAAATACTAATGATTCAAGTCTCATGTCAGCTGCTACACAGCTTTGTATACCTGACTTTCATCCAAGTTAGTGTGTGTACAGTGGGGAGGTGAGGGACAAGTCTATTTTCCATAAAAATCTCTTTTAACTTCAAAATCTCGTATGGTTGTTCCTTGCAACTTTTCTGTGCAAGATATTACCACATTTTACTGATTCATTATTGAGGCTTAATAGGTATCATAATCGAAAGCACACAGGAAGGATGTGGCAGAGCCAGGTGTCCTGGTCTTATAAATTCTAGTCCAATGATTTGGCTGCCCTTCCTTTCAGCGTATCAGCCAAAAGCATGCTAGTCTTCCTTCCATGTGGCAGATCAACAGGGAGAGGGCTAGTTCAGATGTCTAAAGCAGCACTTATGTTGGCAATTGACGTTTTCCAAAAATGTATGCATCGTCCCTATGTATCGTTATCATACATCAAAAATAAATCCTCTATGTACAGATGATGCTTAGCTGCCTAATCAGTCCATCTGTGGTCTACACATGGAGAAAAGAGTGCTAAATAGAACAGATGTCATTGCAAATATAAGTCTCTGAACATACATATGTTACATGGGCTTTCATCGTAAGGCTGAGATTTAAAATCTCTGTATCTTTTCCAATATCGTTGTATGTTTTAGTCCAGATCATGATGCCTTTGCCTTCCTTTGTTCAATCTTCATCTGCCACGTAAGGAAGATATACAGGATATCTTTCTCACATCTTTTTGCCTTAGACTTTGAGGCCAGTAACTCAGATATTTTACATCCAAGCCTGCAAAGGGCTTGTGGGAGGGCAACAAAGTACTGCTGTTTATCTCTTTGCAGTGGTCTTTAAGGCTGAATCTGCAGGAAGGAGTAATAAATAAAGGGCTGTACATTGCATTTTATGGTGACTATGGAAATTAGAGCAGGCACTCACAATTTTAGGTTAGCAGATTAGGAGGCTAGCATGCCAGGTTTTCTTATATACTCAGTAGAGGCCCTACTTCAGATCTCTGTGGAGGAATCTCTCTCTTTCTATCAAATACGAGAAAAGATTTCAGCAACTAAGTACCTAAAGTTAGGCTTTTACCCCACTAAGGAAAAATTAAGGTTTTGTCTTTGTGTTGCGTTGTGTGACACTTGGTGCAGAGACCTGTATGCTAGCTTGGTATTACATACTTGTCATAACTAAGAGCTGTTTGGGGACCTGAACAAAGTCCTGCTTGTGCAGTGCTATATTAAAGCAAAAAAAAAAAAAATCCAGCCTCTTAGCAGAGGTAATTAATTAAGCTGAACAGCTATCCTGCTTTCAGATAGTTTCAGGATAGTTTGTGTATTCATAATCAACACATGCATAATTTATGAATTTGAGAAAAATCAGTTACATCCCAGCATATTCTGGAGCCACAGGATTTTACACTGAGGTAACAACTATATATTCTTTGCCTCCTTCTGTATTTTACACCATAATAGCTATCTTATGGGACAATATAAGGAGCAATAGTCTTTTTACAACCCTTTATTTATATGATTTTGTAAGAGAAAAAGCTTTTGGTAAATGACATAAAGGAGCTGAGAGAGACTGGCCAAAGTGGAAAGAGAAAGATTCATTTTATGAGAAGCTGTTTGTGCAAGGAAAAATTAAAGGACAGTTTACTTTAGGTTGATTTACTAATGAGCTATCTGAACTTGAAATTGAAACAAAAGAATAATATCTGCTTATTATCATCTTTTTAACTGGCATGTGAAAGAAAAGAAGTAAAAGTCAACTAATCAGGCACTCTCTTAGTGTGTATGTATTTTTATTTGTTATTTCCACTTAGAAGCCCCCATGTCAGGTAATGTTCAAATAAATAATGAAAAGAATGCCTCTGCCCTGAGGAGCCTAAGTTCTCCATGCAAGCGTTAAGGGGCAGAGAGGGAAGCATGCTGTGTAGCTGTGTGAGCCCAGCGTGGCACGACATGAGATCAGAGGTCTGATTTTCTTTATGAGCTTGGAATATGAGCCCATTCCAAGCTTTTTCATTTCAAATTTCGTTATACAGATATCTAAAAACCAGTGATCTCCTATCCAAAGGAAATCCCCAACCAACCATTTATGTCTCATAGCTGGTGAGACAGCACTCCTATTCTAATCCATCTGTTATTCAAAATAAGCTTTCCAATGCCAATAGGGTATGTAACTTGGGGATTCAGTCATAGGTTTTACTTCCAATGTGTTTAGCTACCCAATGCTATGTGGAAGTGGAGAAAATAACTGCAGTGCCCACACAGGAACATTTTTACTAATGAGTAAAGAAGTCTGTCATATTAGCAAGCACAGGAAGTTTTGCTCAGTGAAATGGTTCATAATCACATCTACACAGAGAAGCATCCATTTGCTCATACAAGGGTTGGGACTGTTCCAAAAGATGGGCATGAGAACTTAAGCTCTGACCCTGCAAACACACAGATGGATGGGACCTGATAAGACTCATTTAAGTCTATCAAAGCCTTTCCAGATTTTTTAATAGGAGTTTTATCAGACCATTTAGCAGTTTCATTAAATTCAGTAAGACTACCCACATGCATGGAATAACATGCCTGAATGTTTTCAAGATCATCTTTGTCTTAGAACACACTTTCTAAATCTGCCTTCATATTGATCAATGCAACTTTCAGAGGAACCTTGTATGTATATAAAAAAAACACTGTATCAGTAAGATAATGACAATTTTTTTTAGCTTATGCCTGTACTATTGAATATCCTTAATATAATTGAACCAGTATGTTATCCTACAATTATGACTCCTAATTCTATGTTTTCCAGAGTTCTAACAGGCGTATTAAAATTTCTTTCAATAAACTGCTATTGTGTGAGTTAGCATATAGGGTTTAGGTTTGGTTTTGAGAGAATTAGGTCTCTCACAATCTACTGAAAACCTCTAATAAATCATTCTTGCTTTTTGTAGTTCAACGCCCTACCTGTGAGAGAGGGAAATCACACTAAATTTTTTTGTAAAGCGTGAGACCTATAGTACAAAGTGCTAATAATTAAATGCTATGTTTAATTATTTAAACACACTTTCGTAGACTAATTTTTAACTGCTGTTTTTGACAGATATGCTTCGCAACAGACAATACTATGCAGGCTACCCTAGATGTTTATTTTTTCATCACACCTCTGATTTTTTTACACTGTGCAGATAACAAGGAGTAGGCTAATTTTTAAGCTTTCTAAGTCACTTAAGTCGTCACATATTGACATCATTTTTCAAGTAATTGTTTCCTGAAGTTCGAGACTTTTAAAAACATTTCTGATTCTCACTTATATGATTAGAAAAGCCTAAAAAAGGCATTTTTGTGTCAAAAAATGGCTTAATTTTTAAGTTGCACACTATTATTCACAACATAAGATAGCCTCAATAGCAACTTAGGACAGTTATAGCTTCTTACAAGTCATTGAACTGTCTTTTTAAATTTTCACTTTTCAGAGTAATTTAAAATTATATCATATGATTTAAACAGTCAAATAAAGTTATTCAGATCTCTATTATCTTAATTATCCCTAGTTAGTTCAACTGGGCAGAACAGTCACAAAAACAAGCATCCAGAACTAAAATTTAACGAGTTAAAGTTTTGCTTGGTGTCTTTGGAAATTTCAGTCTGCCTTTTCCTTATTGGTTGTATATTACTTCATTTGATGGTATAAGATTTGTTTACTAAAATGTCTCTGATTCCTCGCTAACATCAGAATAGAAGGACAGGTCCCAGGTTAGCACTTCAGATGTTTCAGAGGGCAAGAAAGGGATCCATCTCACCTAACTGTAGACATCTCAAGCTTGATTCAGTTGCCCAGAAGGACACCAGTTGCCCTCTGAGACGCCCTAGGAATTCCAGAAAGTTCACATGAGTCTTGCAGGTAAGACACAGGACAAACAGCAGACTTGTACCCTTCTGGAGCTGTAGCATGGGATTCAGCTCACAGATGAAGACATGCAAATGTACCTATTTACATGTAAGATGTCATTATAGTCTGAAATCTGTTTATAACCAATATCAGTGAAATTGATACAGTGAGCTATTCAGTTCAATCTCATTCAAACACTAGTTGACCAAACACATATGTTTTATGTAGGATGATTTGAATAGCTCTATGGACTCCCATTTACCCTACCAACTAAAGTCCATTGACTGCTTATGAGTTTAGATACCCAACCATTAGTTAGTTACCCAGATAGAGGGGTCTAGTCCTCCTGAGATTCCCTAGGGTAACCTATCTGGTCTATGGCTGCTGTATACAGAAGAATACGGGTCTCCTGTAGGTTCTGTGTCATATTTGTTAGCAGCACATGAACGTATCACATACTCATACACATCTCAGTGTAGTTTTAGAGACTGCATTTAAGCAAAGGAAGCAAACCCCAGCTCGCATGTATTGCAGACACATAACACTGAATCCAGAGCCCTATGGAGAGAAATGGAGACTTTTCTTGGTAATGGAAAGAAATAGGCTTTTCTAGAGCATTACTCATTTCATCCACTAAAATAAATTAGCTGAATTGTTTCCTAAAGTGTATATTTCTGTCCACTAGGACTAGCTCAGATATAGTCTCCCAAAGTTAGGAAGACAAAAAAAAATCCAGAGGGCATCTTTCCCAAGGAGCAAAAACTGTGCCAGTAAGGGATTTTACTGCCAGTATTGTGTTCAGCTGAGGCTTATGTTATGTTATAACTGTATTAGTAGTGTGATTTATTCCATGCTCCTAACTTACGTAGCTATGCTAGAAAAAATTCGTAGAGTAGACAAAAATCTAGAGGTAGAGCAGCCTTAGAGGGAAAGGATGGTTTTAAACAGCACTTAATGCTCTGCCCTGCCTTCATCTGATCCTATCTATCTTTAGCATAACTTATACGGAAGCTTTCTTGGAATCACTTTGGGGCACAACAATGCGTGAAGTCTCAGCAGCTTTTTGTGTTGCATTCTTATCCATGCTACATGAAATCTATTGGTCTTTTAGGAGGCTACTTTGAAGACAGTGCTCCACTTATCTTGTGCTAAGACGTTCTCTTCTAGCTAAATTAATTCTCTTTGATTTACTCCAGACCATTTACCTGACGTGAACAACACAGAGCTAGGTTGAGTTTTTTTGTTGTTCACTATTAAATAAATAAATAAATATGATTAGACACATAGATTAAAATAGTCAGAGTTCACAGGCAGGGCCTGCAACATGCCCAGACCAAAAGCATTACTTCCTCAGAGGGTGTTAAGTGCCACTAGTCTTTGTGGTGTAACTGGTATGAGGCAAAGAATAAAAAGTAGTGCATTTTAGCTCTTCAGTCCCTCCTTTGCTGAGATTTTCCAAAATTCCTCTGAGCTTGAGGTGAGGAAGGGGAGGTGCTTACCAGAGAATGAGCAGTTCAAAATTGATAGGAATTTTAGAGCCACACACACATGCACACACACACTTACGCATATAGAAAAAACAAACAAACAAACAAACAACCCCCCCAGCATTTTGGTATTTTCGAGGCCATAAATATAACAAAATTCAGGTGCAAAAATATGTAAACCAGAGGCTCCATTAGCAGTGTTATGTGCCTGTAATTTTTTAACATATTATCTGTTTTAACAGATATAATTATTGCAATGTTAGTGTTCAGTAATCGTTGTATAATTGCACTAATCTGTCCATCTCATTGCAACATGAAAGAAAGCGGTCCAAGATTACTAACGCCAAACTGGCCTAACTCTCCTGTGGTGCACAGTATAACCTTACTTCATTGGGGGAATTTATGCCACTATACGAACAAGCAGTGATATTCTAAGGACATCATAAGTTTTGAATGCAACCTCATCTCACTTTTCCTTCCTCACTTCCAATGCTTTCTCCAGCAATCAGCTGCATGCAGAAACACAGAACCCCTGTGAGTTCCCCTCTTTGTTTACATGTCTAATCACTGCATGGGGGCTTTATCCTGGGTAAGTTTTTCTCCTAAAGAAATAAGACAGAAAGAGCTTCACATTGGGTGGGAAAAATCACTGCTTTTGATTTGTCCGATCAACAACTGGAGAAACTAAAGAGATGCTGATGGTTCCAGTGAAATATTGATGAAGAAGTTTATTTGATTGTTTAGAAAAAGTGCAGACCATCATGATGTTGACCTTATGACAGTAAAAATGTAAATTAACTCACCAAAATAAAACACGGAAGTTAAGCATTGGATAGTAGACTACGTGCTGCAATTTCTGTTATTTCTTCCTCTTTAAAAAGTCACTTTAGTATGCAATAGTTTTAACTCAGTTCCCTCTCTATTTTCATTTGTTCATGTCAGGCTGGATGAGGTTGTAAGTCTTCCGGAAAGTGTGAACATTTCCTTTTGCAAATACTTCCTATTTGTTCATACAAGTAACCTGTTCTACCATCCAAAAAACAATCCCAAGGCTTTCCCAATACAGATGTATGCAAATGACTTCTGCTGTATGAATGTTCAGCCTATTTTCTGTAGTGTTTCACCTCAGTGCCTGTCAGCATGCAAATTTTGTTCTCAATGGGATTACTAAGAACTATCCTAGTGAGAGCTGTATTTGCTCATTAATTTAGGGCTCATTAGTCAAGACTAACTGGACAAGGATAAAAACAGATTATGGTCACTGTCAAATGTAGTTTGATAGTTTGTTATGCAAATATAACTATGTACTGATGTAATCTGATATTGTGTTAGTAATATAACCTAAAATTCAAAACATTTGCTGGGAATATTATATAAAACTAACCCAGAAGTGACTTATTCTCACACTGGAATGTGGTGTACTTCTTTGCTTTTGATAGTGATAGGTACAATATATAATACAGGTATATAATAATCTATATTTTGGAATACTGTAAACAAACAGCTTTAATTGGAAAATGGCTGTTTGGTTATGAACAACATAGGTCAACATTTTTTTAATCACTGAAAAGTATATCTACTGGTGATCTATGATCAGATTTTGAAATTCTCAAATGTAGACATTTGGAAATATTTTCAGCTATTTTCGGAAAGTAACTGAGCTGCCAATTATTAGTGATCAGGTGATACATGAATTTTACCATTTACTCCTTAGAGTCTATTGATTATTCACTTAGGTCATCTTGTGTCATTTTGCTTACCCAGTTGCATGACTTACCTGAATAAGCAATGCAGCAAGCACAAGCAAATGTAAACTTTTACAGTAAAGTATAGGGTGCCACTTTTTCAATTGTGAATATCCAGGGCACTAAAACATAAGCACTGGAGTTCTGTCTCCATGAATCAGTCTTGATCTCAGGCTAAATTTTATCAAAAGCTACATTAAAACTAACTTTCAAATATAAATGTCTACCAATTCAATTCCTTCTACAGCCAACGCTCTTTCCTCAGTCACAGAAGCCGATATCATTTTTAAAATTGGGGCAGAAATTTTGTCGCATTCTTAACTAACTTCAGCTGACCTCAAGTATGTAATTAAAAGGCTAATTAGGATGAGGCTGGTTATTAGGCAACAGTATCTTCTTAAGGCTCTCCTAAACTCCTTTCCTGTCCCTCCCCACCTTCTGCTGGTATTTACTTGTTCCTGCTTGTGTGTCCAAGGCTGTTGCCCCTTCAGATGTGTCAGCCCAGTTCTTTGGGGAGCAGTGAGAGGAAGAGAGGGGAGACATTACAGTGCATCCTGGACAGAGGAAAGGTATGCTAAAACGTTCTTCTTGAAAAGCAAGACCCAAAAACAGAGCTAGCACAGCTAATGAACAATATGTGATGGCAACGGTGAGCAGAGCAGAAGAGTGGGAACAGTCTACTACCAAGGAAAATCTGCACAGCATAGGCTGAAATTTGCAAAGATTAAAGGCCTGATCCAAAACTTTCAGAAGTTATTTGAAAAATTCCTGCTGTTTTCACCAGTTTTTCAAAGAACTCTGAGGAATGGATGTCCTACTTTCTCTAAGACAGCGGTTTAACATTGAAGAGTTCACCCTGATGTTCCTCACACCTGCCTGCCCGAGACGTGCCTTTAACAAAGACCTTCCACAAACACACTTTTTTTTTTTTTTTTTAACTTCACTTGTTTGATAAGCTTTCTTAGAACATGGGAATCTGCTCATTTGTTTTATTACTTAAACAAAATACTTCTTAGTAACTGTAAACAGGGAGGGAGGAAATGTCTCTTGGCAAACATACTTGTATTAGAAGTTCTTTGCTGGAAATGTTTATTAGTTTGCTCCTTCCAAATAAATGGAAAATGATTCTTTTTTCCTGTGAAGACATCTGTCTCTGCAGAGCCTCAGCTGAATAATTTCAGTGGAAGCAGTTTGAACAATGTTAGGCTGTACACAGGGATTCCTTACAGGACTAGGCTCTGCCGCAGTTTGAAATTGTTTCCTGCGTGTGCTTTAAGTACTGTGAGCAGGTGAGGGGTGCACAACATGATCTAAGGTATTCTGAGAACAGTATAAGAAAATGTTTATGTACATGATTTACAGAGTGTGAGGCAATATGAGTTTATAAGAGAGAAAAATCATTCAAACTTTCCCTTCTGGAGCATCTCTACTGTGAGGAATTGTAATATTACTTTTGCTTTTCAAGCATACTCATAAGTAACTGATGGTGACTAATAATACTAACACTACAGTACTTTGGTGTATGTAATTGCTGTGTTGCAATATTCTGGAAAAATCCTAAACTACTGCATGGTCTGAATCCTAAGAAATATCAAGTATTTGAATGGTATTGTCAAAGTAGTCTCAGTAGGTTTTTAATAATTCTGCAGAAGTATCTGGAATGTGAAAGCAAAAGTTGCTTCCCTTAATGGCCTCAAGTGCCCTCCAGCAACCTCTTTACTATCAGAGAGTAGTTTAATGGTGTTGAGATACCCCTAAATGACATTGATATTTTTCAAATAACCTTTAGATAATGTTGAACTATATGCAAGTCTTTTGATAGCTACTAAAACAAAGCAGTATAGATTTTTCCCTTTAAGTTATATAATAAACTACCTTTACTATTCCCTAGCATCCAAACCTTTCACAAATATACCTTATATTAATCTGTTTATGTAACATACACCTGAGCAGATGCCAAACCTGACTACTTAAATTTACAGAATTTTTTTATTTTCTCTGAACATGAAGATTTGAACTGAAAGTTAGCAAGTTTTGGAAAAAACGGGGGAAAACGTTACTTCGATTACTTTCGAAACTGTAGTAGCACCTACAGCCTGAATACAAAGCACTCGAGAAACATATTGCTAGGTACTTCTCTATTCTGACAGTACTTAAAGTCTAATTTGAAATACAGCTTTAATGTCAGGGAAATAAATGGATAACATTAGGAAGGGACATCTGGTGCAATCCTTAAATTGAATTCAGAAAGGGTTGTCCAAAGAGTCTGTCAATGTTGAATTTAAAATGTTAATTGCAATGTCCTGTTTCTTCCTGGTCTGTTTTGTATAATGCAACCACCATTAGACAGAAGTAAACAAATTCAAAATGAAGTAGGAATCTACTTGTCAAACCTTTTCCCATTTCTAGAACATGACTCAATTTGATCCTTGTTTGGTTTTGTCATGGATAGATTTTAATTGCTGCTGAAGTGACTTTTCTCAACCTATAACTTATCACAATACCTTTAGTGCTTTCATGATAGCCATCATAATTGCTGGAGATATCTTCAGAAGTCATTCACATTCCTCTGAACTGGAAGCATTCCAGAGTTTGTGTTGTTTTGTTATGACAGTGACTATAAAAAGTGTTATCTGCTGGAAACCTTTCCTGCTCTGTTTGAACCTTGACATTATCAGATTAGCTTGCTGTAAATTGCAAAGGTAAATATAATACAATAAACATAGCACTCTGATCTTTGCTGGTCATTAAAATTACAGGTACACAACGTTAGCTCCTGACCCTACCATACATCTGAGAACGGCTACCTGCCATTCTGTTTTGCTGATATCCTACACCAGTATGAAATCTGGCTGACATATATGAGGAAAGGCTTACGTTGTCAGGCCTGCGGTTCACAAATAGCTATCTTTCTATGAAAATTCATTACTGTTATAAATAAATGGAGCAGTTGGCTTGTTGAATTTGCCTTACCAGTTCTATCAGTTAGTATTGCTTCATACTAAGCTTGTAAATATCTCTTAAAGGGCTTAGAAAGAGTGAATGATCTGGCTAAGGGATAGCTGGCTTAGCTACATATTTCATGGCCCAGTTCTCAGTCTGACCCTGACCTTTTGCAGGAAGGGTTAAACGTCCTTCACATTCCAGCTGTTTCAGCTTACTAATTCAAAGTAAGTGCAGGTTTCTATTTTTCACTTACCTTTTATGCTTGCACAGATGGAACCCATTTTGTGTCACTGGTTGAAGAAGGCTCATGCAGTGGACTTCCCTGGCTTCTTTATCCATGCCTGTTCAAGAAGAATTTTCCAGATAGGATTACCAAACTTGCAGAGAGAGTTTTGCAAATCATTAGACAATTTTGAACCACAGTCACTTTTGGACTACTGATTCTGTGTGCTTCTAAGGACTTGATTTTTCCTTCAGGTGGCAGAGAAGAGCTGAAGAGAAAATGTCCCTACAGACCCTGACCTAGCATCCTGAAGCAACTGCTTCGCTAGTGTCTATTTTATCCTTATTGCATCAAGATAGGAGTTGTGCATCCAACCTTCTCCTCTGTGCAAAGAAACTTCAATGGCAAATTAATTAATACTCCTGTCATTCTTCTTGTGATATGTCATCTCACTCTTCCTTCTTTCCCATCCACATCTCATGCACGCTAAAAAGCCGTAATCCGCTAAAGACTTTGCAGCCTTATGCAATGTGAGTGATTTGGATGTCACAAACAGAGGATTATAATAATATGAAAGTGAACAAGCAGGAAAGTATATTGACAAGTCATCTTGACATAACTATGTATGTCAATAAACCTTGTAGTACAGGGAATACAAAAAAATGTTTAACAAGGACAGAATTTACATTTAAAAGCTGTGCTGTGCAAATTTCTTTGACCACAGTACAGAATTATACACAAAAAGAACAAAAAGGGAAAAATATTATTAACAGACAAGCACTCAAGTGTTGAGAAAAGTGAGGATTAAGATTGAAATCTTAATGCATTTTCTGGTACATTAAAGAACTGTTTTTAACAGTTTTCAATTACATGATCATATAATTTCTTCCCCTCATGGGGACTCAGCCTTAATCAGTGCAAAGGATAGATTATTTTTTTTCTAAATGAGAAACTATTTCATATTTTGTTTTATTGTTCAGTGGGTGGGCCAATGTCCCATTTCATGCACATTATTCAAACACTGCTCTGAAGGCAGAATATTAATTTTCTCATGAGTTTTCAATCTCATTTATCACTATCACAGATGAATATTTCACAAATTGAGGAGTTAATCTTGAAAATGTTTCAGCAAAGGGAGAGGGATGATATTATTTCTGTTGTATAAATTCATTGATCTGTATACCACAAGGTTAAATAAAGGTCAAACATTTTCACTAGTTTAGAGTGCTCTATTAGACAGTCTAGGTTTGATCTTTGCAGCTAAATTAGCACTCCTAAACACTTAAAGTGTCAGCATATAGCTCAATGTAACTCAGGCTGCAGCTGTTACTACTCAGTATATCTACAAATCTGGCCTTGGGGCATCAAGTTGGGTACCTGGAAAATGGAAAGTATTGAATTAGTGACCAGCTGTGGAGTTCCACTAATTGCACAACATCATAACTACTGGAGGCTTGGAGTCCCCAGGATTCCCCTAATTACACTGAAGACAACCCTAGTTCTTCCAGCTATGTTGTACCTTATTTAGGAAACAATGAACAAAATTTCTTCAATGAACAAAGCAGCAGGTCCTTCCACTGCTTGCACTTCAACCCTGATTCACCTCTATAGCCATGCAATCCTGAACGCTGAATGAGGCTGAAAAATGATGTCTGTGATATAATTAAAGACTCTCAAAATGTGCGTATACACAAAAAAGATGGATTCAGATTGCTCAGAGAAACATAATTCTGGTGTTTCTTCACTGTTTACTGAAAAGATTATTACAATCTTTTAAAATAATATAGTCATACTTTGCTATTTTTTAAAATAGCTATATAATGTTGTAAGTTTGAAAAAAAAAAAAATGGAAAACTCCCCCTCCACCACCAAAAAGTAATTCCTATCCAACAAAAATTTTACTTGATGACAAAACATAGGCAGTCACATCTGCCATCCTAACCCTTGGCTTATGAACTAATCTCTCATAGCAATAGTAAGTGTTCATCCTTTGTGAGAATATTTGCTGGAAACAGAAGGATAGAGAGATACAGGCATCTTGAGTTCTGTTCTTAACCCAGACATTTTGGTTTTGACCCTTCTTTCCTGTCCTTTCCAGTATATTCTGTTCCGAGGTCTAGTTTTCTTTCCTTCCTTAGTCTTATTATTCTTTCCAGCCGCACAACCTCACTGAACGTCAGCCTCTCAACCAGGAAAAATAATAAGAGTTCTAAAATGCCAATTAGGCTGCTGGCATGTTAATTTTCAGAAAAACAATATTTGGCATATTTTCTGTTTCCCTTTGTATCGTGTAGTCCTGTTCACCTTGCTTACAAAAGCAGGTTTTAAAGCTTTATACATTTCCTAGATTTCTTTTGTTTTCTCCAGAATCAACACTCCTCCATTCATCCTGTTGCTGTCATATAAGTAGTATTTACATTACCTAGATGAGAAACCAGCTTCCAGTTTTCACTGCATGTCTCTTACGTTAGTAACTGGTTGTATGTGCCTGAGCATTCAGTAACAGCCTTTGTCTGCTTCAGTTTACAAAATTCCCGCAACACATCTGAGAACAGAAACACAAGTAGTACCCATATGATTCTAGACCTGGTCCTAACCCTAACAGATGCATCACGTGGAGTCCTTTAGCCATAGTATATGATATTTCAAAAAATAATGATAGAAATAGCAGTAATTTAAAAGCAGAATTTTTTAAAGCACAAAAAGGACTTTTAGTCACCATCATGTGGTCACAACATTATCCTTTTGGCCTCTTTGAAGCATACTAAAGTTTAGAAAGGAAATCGGTTGTTCTCGGGACAATGTAAGTTTTGCGGTCATGCAGATTCCACACTGTCACATTCCATAGAACTGCTTTTTCATTAATCAGAAAGCCTGTCTTAAAAAGAAAAAAAAAAAAAATTGCCTTAACAACATGGGCATGTTGTTAAATATGATATTAAATAATCTCCCCCCTTCTCCTTCTACCTCCTTTCCTCTAATTATAGGATAACACACTCTTGTTACATTTTGTCAGGTGAGCCTATTGAGAGAAGACGACCAAGTTAGACTGTTAAGTCCATGTTTGGCATTCTGCTTTGTATCTAGTCTCTCACGTTCTTCCTTTGCTCTTTCATTGTTTTTGAAGAAAATATAAGGCCTGATATCTCAAAAAGAAGGAAGATATGACTCCAGACCTTGCTAATGCTGACTGGTACAAATTTTGAATTTCCAGGAAGCTCAGTAAAATTCCTGTAAGTTTTTCTCAGGGATTTCTCCTGATTTGCACTGTCTGTTCTTCCTTATTACAAGCCATATCAGAAATGAAAAGGTATGGAACAACCCTGAGAGAGGATAGGGTCTTAATATTTTCAGTAACAGCAGAAGCAGGAAATTCCTCCCAGTATCAAAGAGGAATAGACAAATATCAAGGCACAATGCTCATTGGATCATTCGAAGTTCATCCAATACTACTTTAAATTAAAGTTTTTCTCTTACTTTTGAAATCAAGTGATGTCAGTAGGGAGGACAAGAAATCAACTGCGGTCTGATCTCATCTCTGCCATGCAATGCTAAGAAAGCTATTCTACAGGATGAAGGTAATATGTATCAGAGAACTATTGTTATCCTTAGGTAAATGCCTGTAGTTGATATTCAATTTCCCAGACTTTTGCACCCACATTTGAAAATAAAGTATGGTATTATGATCTTTTTAATTTTACTGTATAATTTAATGTTATTTCTGAAGCAGCAAAAATGTCATATCATTCAACTACTTTTCTCCTAGATCAGCTCTACAATGATCAGCAAAAAAAAGTCTGTTTTTTTTTTTCCCTGTATATTTTGATCAAGAAAATTCTCAACAGAATTAGGGATACATAAATCTTGATGAGCCCATGATGCATCAGACCAATGCATATATGTTTCTAAAGACAATATGTATACTGATAGACTATCCAGCCCAACAGAAATGAGGCCATTGCATACAGGAGGTATTGTACCCTCTACTCTTGTACTCTGCAGATCAAATGCACAAGAGTTACAAAGCCGATCTGTGTGTACAGTAGTTATTTATCTAGAACTTTCTTCTGGATTCATTGCTGCCTTCCTAGAAACCCTAGATAAATTTTACAGTTCCCACCGAAACAAAATTTTGACGTGGGGAAAGAGAAAAACATTTTAGGGGAAAATGTATTAATGAAGTTCTGCCTGTTAGATCATCCTCAGTCACCTTGTTATCTTCACCATTACTAGTATGGAGAGTGACAGCAGTTGATACAGGAATTGTTTCAGCTTAAACTACTTACACTCTTACTTCAGGACTTATAAAGGTATACAACAGCATCTTAAAATACAGAGAGGCAACATGCCTCCATGTTGTAGCAAAAAAAAAAAAAAAAAGGAGTAAAGAGCCAAATTCTAGAGGGATTTGGAGCCTGAGAACACAGAAAATAGTCACTGATGAAAGAATGTAGTTTCACTGTGCAGTATAACTTTAAATGCATGCATGTGTTTTATGTAGAGAATACAATGTATATATAGTGCATGAATTCATCTTTATCTTCTAAATTAATTTATATCGTTAGCAGAAAGGCAGACATGCTCCTACAGAAGGGTGGTGATGTGGGGCTGGGAATAGTTGCTGCATATCTGTGACTGTGCAGTGTTTTAACATCAGTACCACGAACTCTGAGCCAGATGCATTCAAGGCCTCGCCTGTGGCTTGATGACACATACTCTTTTCACAACAATTGGTGGATTTGTGGTAACAATCAAAAAGCATTTAAAATGCTTGGAATGCGGTTTAGAAACCCGCCTTGGCATCCCGCTTTTCATGTCTTAGCATAAATGCCTCAACTGTTTTTATTGTTCTGCAACTGCTCGTTTATTTTGAAAGAAAGAGCTTGGCCTGCAGTATTTGCATTCGACAGTACTTGAAACAAGACGTTTAAGTCTTTTTTGATTATGCCGGTGAAATATTTCATATGAATAATGCCAACAGCTGGGTCAGACCTTTTGGTTTATTCCAGGCTGAGAGGTTCTTTTTTTAGAGAAAGAGTTTCTGATAAACTGCCAGCTTCAAAATATGCTACAGAACAGGAATGTCTTTTCTATTTACGTTGCAGTGGTACCACATTCTTTATGTACTTCTGTTTTTTTCCCCTTACAACTGTATTTTAACAGTTTATATAATGAATTGTCCCACAAACGATGAAAAGATAAATAAATATTTTCGGTAAAATCAAGAAAAGAGCAATGTTAATGTGAAACACTTTTAGGAGTGAATTGTTTCATTTTGTACTGCGACAAGACAGAAACATGCTTATAGACTATGAATACACAAGGTACTATTCAGTATGTTGGAAAGATAGTAGATAGGTAGGTAGATAAATAGAGAGAAAGTCCTGCTACAGAGTAGTTTGCATAAAATTTTTTAGCATTGAAAAAGCAATCAATAAGCTTTTTCTCATCTGGGTCACACTTTATTTGGTAATTAGTGATTAAGAAGACTTTCCCAGATCTCAGCAAGAGAGAAATCAGTGTATGGATTGGTGAACTCTATCGAGATGAAATAAGAGTTTGCTTAACACCAAAGGGAAGAGAAGTTTGGTTAAATAGCTAAACTTTATCAAAAGCTTTAGTGGATAATTTCTCCTCTAACACAACAAAGCCTTGGATAGTTTTCCTGTCTGAATATTTTCATTCTGATACAGACAGATCACCTGCTTTTATGAATTTACTAGATAACAAAACTATCCCACCACTTTTAAATCAGAGGACCAGCGCTGGAAGAACTACCATCGCTGTTTTTATCAGCCTGCATCACTGAGATTAAAGCCAACCATGATGGTTTGGACTAACCGAGATAGTTACCTTGGGGACTGCCGTAGAAGTTCCTGCCACCTAATGCCAACTCTGCTTCTGTTGCAGAGGAAACTCTTGTTGCTCACGTCACAGCTATTTAACCTGGCATAATAAAGAAAATCAAAATAAATGGCAGTTTAGGTTACTATACTAGATTTCAAATTACAATGTTCAGTTCCTGCCCTGCGTGGGAAGCGAGTCTCTGCAGTAAAGGTGGGAGTTTCTGGTGGAAAGGTGGGCAGCTGCGAGAGGGTCTGATTACAGCTGTTCCAGGAATCCTGTTTGCAGCTTAGACCCCTAAGTCTTCACTCTTTTCATTTCTTTCGTTGTCATGATCACATCTGGCCAGAGAAAAGGAATCATATGACTCCAATCTGTGTGTTGTTCTTCACTCCTTGGTAAAACTCTGTATCAGGATTATTATTGCTGTCGTTGCCACTGTTGTTAGTAATCTGAGAGTGCCTTTTGGTATACTAGCAGGTTTTTTTGCACTGACTACATGTCCTCCAAAGTCTGTAAGGCAGTTGGAAAGCATCTCATCAACATCAGTGGACTCCAAAGTCTAATTTCTATGTAGTCTGTTCAATAGTTTTCTTCTATACTTTAAAAAGGGAGAATATGCCTTTCTGTCTTCATTGAGCTTACATATGAACTGGGTCTGCCCAGCTTTACATGTGACTTAACCCATTTTGATTCAGTAACTCGCTCATTTGAACTGAAGATTCCTTCTTTTCTGAAGATGAATAGTAATGACTATTTCCATTCATTTTCCTTTAGGTAGAAATTTTATTTCAAAAAACTGTCTCAGTTTATGCTTGTTTGATGATGCCTATTTCAATGGCTGTGACTCTTTCTGGAAGGTATTTTTTAAAGATAAAATGTCAGACCTGTTTCTGACATTGCAAACAATATTGATTGTGATTTGATCTAGACAGTTTATTTCCACTATTAGAAGGTGGAATTAAAGCTTATTATACCCTCAAATTTTAAAGGCTAATATCAACTGTCTCCATTAAGAGTTTTAACTTTAATAATAGCAATTTAGAAAAATAACAAACAAGCCTGCTTTTTATTATTGCAGCAGAAATATGACAGATTCCAGAAACAGACATCATCATGGCATCACTGGGTCGTTTGCTTTGATATCCTTGTGATGGGAAGTGAGAAGGGAAAAGTCCTGTCCTCCTTTCCTTCCTCCTTCTGCCCTATACCTTTTTAGCACTTTCTCAGGACTTGTCAGTCTGCCTCCAACCTCTAAAGTGTGTTACTGCACATAGTCACAAGATAACACCAGCTATAAAAAAACATAAACCCATGGAAAATCCTGTATGGACTAAATTCAGTATCTTTGTAAGTGAACCTGTTAATATCAAAGGAATCAGAAAATTAAGGGCTGAAAGAAGTTGTGGATTGCAGGTATAACAAATGTGAAGAGAAATGCTGTGGTATGTAAGCTGGAAAATAAATAAGGAACATTTTTAACTGTTTGGAATACTTAGCTGAAAATGTTGGTGGGGATTAAAAAAATACAAGAGAGGTATCTTTACAATAAGAGTAGCCAATTCCTAGTTTTAACATATCTACGTTCATGCTGAGACCTCAAAGCAATAAATACAATAAATACAGAATCAGTATTCCCAATTGGAGGAAACTTAGAGGTCCAAGAAGGTAAAATTAATCTGCCAGTAGTAAAACCAAACTAAAACATATCTTCTGGTTCCCTCTACCAGGTTACACTTTCTAGGCTGTGCTATTTTCTTAAAAGAACACATAACACGTGAGAACCTTCAAACTGCCTACCTAAAGGACTTTCCTTCACTTTTAAATTGTTTACCCAGCATTTTTTTTTCTCTCTCTTTTTTTTTTTTTTTTGAGACTGTGATGCCTTTAATCTACTTTAGATTTCTTACTTTCTCATAGAATAGCAAAGAAAAGGAGACAGGAATTTCTCCTTTTTCTTCTGATCAAACGACAGATTTTAACAAATGCTTTTATTTCAAGAATAAAAATCTACATCTTCAAGATGAAGAATTAGGATGCTTCCTTTTGGAAGCAAAGATCTTGCACTGAGGATATTCTGATTCTCTAATATTAAGTTCAAAGCTGATTCTTCAGTTGCATAGAAATGAACTTAATTTGAATGTCCCTTTTATCACTGCCATTTCAGATATACTTTGTGTGGTAGCTTCAGAGCAAGAGCTTTAATGTATCACTGTGATTAGGACCAGACCAAAACCAACACAAACCTAAGCTGACTATAAACTAGAATAACTTTCTGTAATTTCTGACACTGGGCTTTTCCAAGGAAATCACCAGTGTTGGTGTCTGCTTAGTAACTGCTTGTGCCAAAGCTATTCTGTTTTCCTATTCTCAAGCCAGCTTGGAATATTTTACCATAAATACAGCAGAAAACTGTAGTTATCTATAATTTATATTCCACATATGTGGTCCAACATCTGCTTGATGACTAACACTACCTTATTTTGTTAACAACACTACTTTCACTTTTATAGAAATAAATACCTTCACCATGACAAGATCATCCAAGTTGCGTATTGCAGTTTTTTTCTGCCTCTAATTTAACACACCATTATTTTAGCAAAATAGTCCAAGGAGCTTTCTCAAGCCCCTGTCGTAGTTCATGGGAGTTGGATATGGCCCGCTAATAGCAAACAAAGTTGATCCTACTGAAAAGCATATCCTTCATTTGTCTTTTTTATATTGGTAACGTTTCTTGGCATAATTTAAAATGTAAACGTTAATTTACATAGGTTTTCTCTGAAAGTGTAGAGCTCTTCTGAGGAGGACTTGAGAACCCATGAGGATGGCTCTTATTAAAACTTGAAGTAGCACTATCCTGCCAAGGGGTTTATAGGGAATGACGGTTCAAAGTCTGGTGCACCAGCATAATAGAGGTAGATGTTCCTGGTATTTTTTTATATAGCAAGAAATTAATTTGCAATAGCATAATGAGAGAAACCTGTGATTGCAAGCTTCCAGAATTTCCTGCTCCCGCATAGAAAATGTAAATATATGAAATCATTAGAGGCTACTTTTATTTCTATAAAAACTCTCCAAATCCTGCAGAAACAGTAAAAATTCTAATACTTCAACAAGCAGTGAGAAATTGCACTTTGTCTTGATATTAGGCAGAAAAGTATAACAGTACATTTGATATAAAATCCTGATTAGTCTTAAACTGTGATTACTAGTAATGTACATAGTGGTTGATGTGGCTTCCTTTCCTGCCTCATTTTTGCTAAGTACAGACATGCCATCTCCTCTTACCAGAAATGATTCATTTAACAAGATCACTCTTGTTTACCGTCCTTTGCAAAGGAGAGGGTTAGTTTTCAGCTAATTACTTACGTTAATTTTATGTAGATATTCTAGAATCATAGTTTCGTTGTAGAGTGACTTTTGTGTAGAGATTAATGCATGTCAAAGTCTATCAAGCTACTGGGCTCAGTTGAGATATGCAAAAGACTTACCCTGATAGAAGCTGTAAGCATATAATTCTTCATTGACTAGTCTGCTGCATCCATTTCATTCTAAATGGATTTCATTTACCAGAAAATCCCTCAGTTTCTAGGAGCAGCTGGCATGGTATCAGTTCATAATACTCTTCATAGTTATAAATGTCTTTATAAATTGTGAATATTAAAATAAAACAGATATATTGTATTTGATGATTAAAAGATTGAAAATTGACAGTAAATTTAATCTGACACTTCAGTTTCTGGGGAAATCAGCGGGGTTTTGTTTGTAACAAGACGGAAGAATTGACCCCGAAACTGATATTTCAATGCTATCTATATAAAATCTAAAACCTTGCTTCATTTTTTTAAAGAAACCTGTTAAGCCATATCTCTTTTATTAGGAGATCAGTGAATGATTAATGAACCACTATGCTTTGTCAATATAAAATCAACTTAAATTTGATTCTAACCACTGTGAAATCCAACACTATAAAACTCTGTCATGCATAATATTTTGAAAGATATTTTTCACCCCCAGAATCTCTGTGTGAACTCTCAAAATAAGTGTACTTCCAGTAAAAGGATGTGAAAGATTAAGATTTATTTAAGTATGTGGGCATTATGTGATGACCACGTATTATTCTATACTGACTGTTCTGTGAAAAATGTAGTAGCATACCCTTTTGTAGTTCAAGCAGAAAAGTGCTGCAACTGGTTTGTCATGTTAACATGACAGGGCAACACCTTAAGCAGCCTTGCATTGTTGTCTTCCCTGACTCACAGGCATTCACTTACCAGTCTGCAATGTCTGGTATGTCCTACTATCCTTTGATTTGCAATTATGAGATGACATTCACATGCTTTCTGCAGCCCTTGCAACTCTAAGAGCTGAGTGCCATAAAGGCATCTAAAAATCTTAGATTTAGCCAGAAATGAACTCACAAAATCAAAAAACAAAGGATGGTGGTTTTTATAAATCTGAATCTGGAGCTCAAGTCTATAGGTCTTGAACTGCAAAGACTGGGCTAAGATAGCTATTTAAATTTCAGCAGCAGCTATTCTGAGCTGCTAACCAGCCCAGAGAGACTAGGGAACCACAGACAGACTTTGCAGACTTCCCTTCTCTTGGGTTGAGAGCTGTACAAGGTGCTTGAAGCACAGTACAGAATCTCCTCAACTCTCTCTGGCTTTGTGGAAACAGATCTTAGTCAACTAGCATGATAATTACTTATTCTAAAAACTGCACTATTTATTGCTAATCTTTGATGGTTTTGCCACTAGCTGTTAAAAGCTGGACAATATCCATATTGCGGTGGAGAATTCCTCTTCTATTCTTGCTGACCAGATCATTCCTGTCAAGTAGAAAAGGAGTTCTCATAGGATCAGTTACTAGTTTCTCAGCCAGAAAATGGTATCTCACAGGAGACAGATTATAGCTTCTTAAAATGCCTCTCATCTGTAATTTACCTTGTGAGCACTTGGAATTCAGTGCAATGCTAATGGTGGTATCATCATAAACCACTAACAGTGATGGGTTCCTGGAAGCACAGCAACCTCAAATAGATGCTATCTGAAAAAATCTTATTTCTATTGTGGGCCTACCTTAATGATTTTAGGTACATAACATTAAGGTAGGTTTGAAGTATTTCCTGGCAGTATGGTGGAGCACACAGAACGTTTACACGTAAATTTGTATAGCAATCCCACCAAGTCAAAGCCCTTGACAGGAATAGATAGGCCCTGGGTTTTCTGGTTGTTGACGTGTTATACCTTAGGAGTTTGTCTTTTTCAGAATTTTGTGTATCATATGAAATAACAGATAGTATCTAATGATTATTTTCTAATTCTACATAATTAATATTGCTTTTAAGAGCTAAAGAGAAGACCGACAGGCAATCTGATCAATGTGTACAAGTACCTGAAAGGAGGGTGTCAAGAGGATGGGGCCAGACTCTTCTCTGTGGTGCCGAGCGACAGGACAAGAGTCAACGGGCACAAACTGAAGCACAGGAAGGTCCATCTGAACATGAGGAAAAACTTCTTTTCTGTAAAGGTTACTGAGCGCTGGAACAGGTTGCCAGACAGGTTGTGGAGTCTACTTCCTTGGAGATACTCAAAAGCTGTCTTGACACAGTCTTGTGCAATGTGCTCCAGACAACCCTGCATGAGCAGGGGGGTTGGATCAGATGATCTCTAGAGGTCCCTTCCAACTTTGGCCATACTGTCATTCTGTGATACTGTGATGGTAGAGGAATTAATCCATTCTTTGCATGAACTTCAGGAAGTGATTTCGTTTACTGCTAGAAAATGAAGGAATTAATGTTAAGTGCCCAAACCCTCTATTTGGAAATCATAAAATATATCCTTTTGAATTTGAACCTTCCAGGAAAATAAATGCAATAAATTGCAATATGGTAGGGATATTGCTAAAATGGTTCTGATGGCTTCATTCCTTCACATGTTCTGTTTTCTTGATTTTTAGCATTTCTTAAAGTTGAACACTTAATAGTTTTTAAGTTGAAGGGTTTCTTTTTTTCTTTTTTTGGCTACGTATTCAGAGTTTAACTTTGGCTAATAATATTTCGTGCCTTTGGTTATAATGTAAACCAAAATTACTTAATTAAAGATTGCCTAAAAGTAGATGTAGGTTATTGGTGTACATTCGTTTTACTAGTAAAACCCTGAAATGGTTTGTCATTGAGATATGTTTTACTCTATCAGTTCCCTTTCACGTGACTGCTATTCAACAGGGAAATGTCTCAGGCTGGTGGATCAGGTTCTCAGGGCACGATGTGAAAGGTCAGGTCTAACATAAGCATGAAAGCTCCTTTTCTAACAATAACTTCTGAAGCTTAAGAGGAATAATGGAGGGAGTGCGATCTAATTCTGGTCCTCCTCCCAGACTTCCTCACTTTGTACCATGCTCCTATAGGCTATTATATCAATCTTGAACTCACACTCTCTCCATGCTCAGCCTTTCAGTTGTTTAATATCTGATTCATCATCTGTTTGATGGCAGTACGCTGAAATACAGCAACAATCAGCAATTCGAACACACCCTATCCTGGCAGAAGTACGTAATGAACATCTCTTGAAAATAGTCCACTTCTGCTTCTATTAGCAGTGACAATAGAGGCTTACATAAGTTGTTTTTATTTAGACACTCTTAAGTCTGTTTAGCTCTCCTAAACCAAAAATTTAGCAAGAGCTCTGATTCAGCTAGCCACTTAAGACTGGTAATAGGTGTCTTCCTCTGCGTAGCCTTTCTTTTGATTTCAGAGATAAAAAATAGTTATTAAGTTAATAAATATTGTTTCAGTCCTAAATTTCCCACTATTTTATAGCCTCCTCCTACTGAAATACTTTTAAACTCTAGGCTTTACTAAAAATGAATAAACGTAAATAGTCAAAGATCTGTCAGTATGGTAATAGAGTCCCTATTTTGTTGATCCAAAATGAAAACAGAAGCAAGTACTTACGCAAAATTGCCTCCTTATCCAACTAATCCACAATATTGGAAAATAATATTTTTCTCCCTCTCATGGGGTGTACATGTATAGTTTCATTTACTCTAAATATACATTTCTCTAAATATATATAGCGTCATATATATATAATTTATATATACTTATGTATATCTTGTATATATATCTTTTATATATACTTATATACATGCATATACATATGCATACATACATACATACATACATACATACATAGTGTAATGCCAATGCAACATTGTGGCTTTTAAAGCTGGAATCACATTTCTTCTGTTATATTTGGAGAAACAAAAAAATAGTAATCTTATGTGCAAATCTGAAAAAAAACTCACTTATTTTCATTTCTACTAGTGAAAATGCAGTAACAGTTTTTTAATCTAGTTGTGGTAATACACAAACAAGGTCTAGAGGCAGGAACATACGAAAAAGTAAAATAAATTTTAAATTGCAACTAGATGTACTTTTCTTCCCTTACTTCCCCCAGTAAGAATTATATTTCCCTTTGAAGAAAGAGTATGAAGTGAGTTTCACATCTTCTCTATTTTCTGGTAGTTTCTCACCAACATGTTCATTGTTGACCTTACTTTCCTACTTTAATTTAATAAATATTTATCAAAATATTAAGTACTTTCATCAGAGGTGCTTAAAATGTTTAGTATGACTACCAGAATGTTTCTACAGTTTCAGCAATATATTTCAAATTTTCTAACTATATATTCTTTAATAAAATATAACAACATCAAGTTCAACTAAGAATTAATATTTCAGTGAATAAATCCTCTAGATAGTTTAAAGTATTGTTCAGAAGATATTGTGAAGCAACTTTATCAGAGGGGAAGAAAATCATTGATCCTACTCATCAAAATGAACTTTTTTTCTTGAAATCAGAGTGGTTCTGAGAAGAAACCAGTTCAGTAGTAAACTGAAAATGATCTATGTGCTTATTTGCACTAGCCCAAGAGATTTGAGATTAAAATTTTACGCTATTGTTCTGAGGAAAGATTCCTAATGAATTAGAGGAACTCTGATACATTGGTGAAGAATCTAGCACCTTGGAATGGGCAGGAGAGGCAAACATGATGCCAAACCCAGATATTCCAGAAGTGATTTTGTTTGAGCAAATCTTTGCTAAAGAACGTCTTTGCTAATTTCTGTCATAATATTGCCATTTTTCCTACATTCCCCTAGTAGGTACTGAGCAACTGGAGAGTTCAAACCTGCAGCTCCATTCTGCAGCATGTCCCAGAGACTCCAGGGATCCTGGGCACCCCATATGGGAAGATTTGAATTTTCAGGCCACTCACTAGTGGCAAGGAACTTACAAATTCTTTGCTTCCTAGGTTTCTTAATTCTCTTTTGCATGGCTAGGTGCCTGACAGCCCTAGAAAATATAGCTCAGGGTCTATTTTGCAGACATTTATGTTCTCCGATGTGTGAAATGTATTGGAATTAAAATATTTTTTAAATATCTGAATTTCCTAGAGAATGGAAACTGAGTTTTGAAGTCCTTTAAACAGCTATCATTCATGAGTTATCGACACCCAAATAGTAAGTATGGAATAGCAGCTGAAAAGAATTAATCAATATTTAGGCACATCCACAGGCAGTTTTACTTAAACCAGATTTCCTCCACCACCTGAAAGTCATCCTTTACCATAGCTTCTGAATTAATAAATTAAAGGATAAAATTTGATACACTTTTCATACAATAATATTTAACAATCTGATTCAAAGACCTTTAAAATCAATGCCTTGTAGAGTATACTCAAGTATCTTTTGAGTACTATAATTTTCTATTGCTTAGAATAAGAATAGCTGTGGTAACTGCGTAATACTTTTGGCAAATGCTGATGTTTTAATGTCTTTTTGTTGTTTATTGGTATTTCTCAGATTTTCCAGAAGTATTAGAGACATAGCTCGATAGCATATATATTATTTCTGCAATCTGAAGGTAAAGACAAAATAGGAATTAATTCTTAAAATCTCAAATTTTAAAAATTTATCATTTTGAAAAAAAGATGTAGAATATTGTAAGAGAAAAATATTCAGTTCCCAGAAACTTCAGTGATTTTTTCTTTTTTTTTCCCCTTTCTTTTATATATGCTTTGTTTTACAACTTTTTGTGGGCAAACTTTTTTACTCCTGTAAGATTACGTAAAATAAAGATTTTGTCAGTTTGTTCAATTGTCTGTACTATGCCTATTTCACTATGCAAAGGTTTGTCATGCCACAAATTAGGACAACAATGTTAAGTATGGAATCCATTTGCTACATAAAGATATTGATCAAATGTCCTAGACTAAGATTAAGCTTTTGTGATTCCTTAGCAAATTTATTTTAGAGACATGTGAAAACAGAGCTACTAAAAAGTAAAATCACTGTAGTTGTCATAGATATTATAATACATGTGATAGTAGACAAAAAACACAAGTGAGCTTACCCTCATATAACCTCTTTTTCTTGGCATTCCTTCTTCCTTTGTCACCCTGACATATTTTTTCCAAAACTTCTTCTGTAAACTCTTCAGGGGCAATTTCAGTCCAATTCATTTTGCCCACAAGCAAAAAGAATCTGGCAAGTCAATTTTTTTTTTCAATTATAAGTTGCATTGGTAGATATGGATTAAATGTATTTTTATATTTATTCTACCTAAGTCCTCACAGAAGCGCACAAAAATTGACTGAATGGATCAAAGTGGTTCTTTTACTGTTCAAAATATCCACTCTACCTAGACACATTGCAAAATTGAGTTGCTGACCAGAATAATAATGATAAATCTCTTCATGAATGTCTCAGCATGAAAGTCTACATGGGCACTCCTTGCTAGTTCATGTAGATGTCTGAGTCAATGAAAGTCATTAAGGTCTATTATGCCAGTATATATTGCAAGAATTTGTTTGTCCATAGCTCAATGTCCCTTGAACCCATTAGGCATTTTAAGCCCATATAGCTGTTACACACACACACATTAACTCTTTGTGTTGAAACCCTTTATGACTGTTTGATGATAGGAAGTTATAGAGCATGTACAGTAGAACTCTTTCATAATTTCTAATGAAATAGCAAACTTGCACAAAATACCTAAAAGGCAGCTATTCACATTATAAACTAATGGTCTGTAACATCTGATTTTGAAAACTAAAACTTTTCTTTAGTTGTACGGCTGCCTAAAGCTTCTACAACTCAACTACCCTTTTGAAAAAGTTAAACTGTCTTAAAATGCGTTTTGCTGATATGATTAACATTACATGTTCTTTAGTCTATCTGGACAATTGATTCTATAGCAAATTTTCAATCTATTAAAAAAACACTACCAAAGAATTTTTTGAAAGCAGTAGCAGGGATCCAAGGAAGAAAATGTATTAGCAAATGTTGCCAGTAGTAATTTGAAATAATATATCCTTTCTCCTTTCACTTACACCGGTACATGAAAGACCATAATTCACTTATTAGTATCTTGATATTTCCAGACACACTTTTACTGTCATGGAAAAAGAATGTCACAGCATGGGAATATGACCTGCTAAGAGGGAGATAAGCATGACAATCAATCAATCAGCTGCATTTTATTAGTGTTGGATCTGTAGGCACCCTTGGTAGCCAATGTTTTCTCGTGTTTCATTTCTAATTTCACAAAACAATTGGGGGTGGGGGGGAAGTGCCTTAAGTGAGACAGGTAAGGAAGAAGCTATTTCACACTAAAAGGGTGAAATATTTTGGTTTTCCATATCTAATCTCACAGTCAGTGAATTCACAACTAGTAAACAGTTTGTTGATGAGCTTTGACAACCATAAAAGCATAGAAAGTGTATGCTGAAAATATTTATTAACAAAGACAATAAATTATTTGGAAATGGGGTGATTACCATGAGTGATCTATGAATGTTTACTTGGAAACATATGCATCCATTACAAACTTGCTAATAAGAAGTGAAAACCATACATACGTTCAGTAGCATATTTAAGCTTTTGAAGCTGTGGAAATTCAAAATTGAGGGATAGTCTATCCCACTGCATAACTCACCTCTTCTTGTATTTAATGTGAAAATTTCCACCAGTTATCAGTCAGGTCGATCCAAAATTAAAAATTAACAAGTCTTCAAAACAAGATGAAATACACATTTTAGTTAAAGGCAAGAGATTAGACTCTGTGTAGCACTAACTACATTGTATTCCTTAACATATAATTCTACAACAGATTATACTAGATGACGTTATTGTCTTTTTCTTTATCATCTCTGATCAAGATGATATGCCACTGTGGCATGCTCAGCAGATTATTAGCAGTCCAGTGGAATAACTGAAAGTATTCCCTAAAGCTATTTCAGTAGAAATTCTAAGATCTGTGTAAATATCTCATTTCTTTCCAAAAAAAGGCCTTCCTCAAATCTTTTAGCCTAACTGCTTAATACCTTTTGCTTCTATGTTTAGAAGTCTTCATCCTTCGCAGTATCATAGTAATGGCGAGTCCCTGAAGACCCTGGAGGTGTCAGTGATCATGAGGATGCCCACTGCTTCTAAAGGATGCACCATCACCCATGTTCCCACTCGGTGGTTCTCTCCTGCCAGGTGACCAGCATCTCTAAAGGAATAACAGACTCTTTCCACTATCCAGTACAGCACTAATATTTCCAGCTACAGTTTAGAAATAACTAGGAATAACAAAGGGAAAAAACACTTTGGAAAGCTATTGATTGCTGTGCCAGCACATGGTTAAACCAGGAATTCTGAAGACCCCTTAGTCCTGTTCTGTCCATAGACAGACTCATTGCTTGCAAGTCATCCTGAATTTCATGGATACATAATTTGATTTAATAATTTAAACTGTTAAACTAATTTGGACGTTTTTAGTGGCACAGCAGGTCACAGATTTTTACACTAGGTTCTCTGTTTTGGACCCAAAATCACATAGTGCTGTGCTGGTTAATTTTGTTACTAAATAAAAGGGTTATTCTGTTTCACATACGTAGAGTGAAGAAAAGAGGATTCATTTTAAGGGTAAAAAGCCTGTTATTTTAAAATTAGAACTTAACAGCATCGCTTAATTTTATTCCATAAAGAAAATACTGTAAGTGTCACAACTAACAACTGTTAGTGCCACAAACTAACATTTTACTTCATTTGTCACATGTAGCAGTTTTGACTATTAGTGACAATTCTTTAAAATTTCCATAAAGATAGTATTTTACATATATATACATATATATACATATATATGTACGTATATATATATATAAATAAAATAAATAAAATAAGCATTTTTACTTGTCCATACCTTTGTTTGTACAAAGAGGATGGGAGATTCTTTGGTCTTTTTTTGTTCTTTGGGCACAGCAGAATGTTTATTTTAAGAAACACTATGAATCAAAATGTTTAACTCAAGATACAGCATTTAGCTATGTCAGACTGCTGTCTTTCAGTTAATCTATCCTGTCTTAAGTCTTACTCAGGTGAAGATTGCTTCTAAGATATGGAGAAATAGCCTTTTGAGCAACTGTCATCTCTCTGTGGACAGCATGATTTGTCTGTTTAAGTGCTATGGTCAAATCCTATTACATTACAAGCTCATGTAAATCCTTATAGAAAGGCAGTTGGAAAAAAATACTGATACATTGATTAATGATAATAAGGATAATGTTTGCTTTCTGGAGGTGGGAAATATTATGATGGAAAAACTTACATAGTTTATGCTATAATAAAAAATAATAGAAACCTGCATGCTTGATTACCTCTCTGAAAAGCCTGTACACCAATGCACATAGCATGGGGAATAAGCAGGAAGAATTAGAGATCTATGTGCGGTCGCAGGGCCATGATCTTGTTGCAATTACAGAGACATGGTGGGATAGTTCACATGGCTGGGATGCTGTCATGGATGGCTATGTGCTTTTTAGGAAAGACAGGCTAGGAAGGTGAGGTGGTGGAGTTGCCCTTTATGTAAGGGAGCAGCTAGAATGTGTGGAGCTCTGCCTCGGGGTGGATGAAGAGCAAGTGGAGAGCCTCTGGGTAAGGATTAAAGGGCAGGCTAACATGGGTGACACTGTGGTGGGGGTTTACTACAGGCCACCTGATCAGGAAGAGGAAGTTGATAAGGTCTTCTACAGACAGCTGGAAGTAGCCTCACAATCACAGGCCCTGGTTCTCCTGGGAGACTTCAACCACCCTGACAGCTGCTGGGAAGACAGCACAGCTAGGCACAAACAGTCAAAGTTCCTGCAAAGCATTGGTGATAACTTTTTGACACAGGTGGTGGAGAAACCAGCAAGGAGAGGTGTGCTGCTGGACCTTGTACTAACAAACAAGGAAGGTCTAGTTGGAGACGTGGAGGCTGGGGGCAGCCTTGGCTGCAGCGACCATGAGATGGTGGAGTTCAGGATCCTGCAAGGAGGGAGCAGGGCAATGAGTAGGATTGCAACCCTGGACTTCAGAAGACTTTGGCCTCTTCGGGGACCTACTTAGGGGAATCTCACGGGGTAGGGCCCTAGAAGGAAGTGCAGGAGGGGTCCAGGAGAGCTGGTTAATATTCAAGCATCACCTCCTCCAGGCTCAAGATCGGTGCATCCCTCTGAGGAAGAAGTCGAGCAAAGCGGGCAGGAGACCTGCACAGATGAGCAAGCAACTCCTGGCAAAACTCCAGCAGAAGAAGGCAGTCTACAGAATGTGGAAAGGGGGACAGGCCACTTGGGAGGAATACAGGGACGTTGTCAGAGTATGCAGGGATGTGGTGAGGAAGGCCAAGGCCCATTGGGAATTAAATCTGGCAAGGGATGTCAAGGACAGCAAGAAGGGCTTCTTCAAATACATCGGTAGCAAAAGGAAGACTAGGGAAAACGTGGGCCCGCTGCTGAATGGGGTGGGTGCCCTGGTAACAAAGGATGCAGAGAAGGCAGAGTTGCTGAATGCTGCCTTTGCTTCAGTCTTCACTGCTGAGGCCAGCCCTCAGGAATCCCAGACCCTGAAGACAAGAGAGGAAGGCTGGAGAAAGGAAGACTCTCCCTTGGTTGAGGAGGATCGGGTTAGAGATCATTTGGGCAAACCTGACATCCACAAATCCATGAGCCCCAATGGGATGCACCCACGAGTGCTGAGGGAGCTGGTGGATGTCACTGCTAGGCCACTCTCCATCATCTTGGAAAGGTCCTGGAGATCAGGAGAGGTGCCTGAGGACTGGAAGAAAGCCAGTGTCACTCCAGTCTTCAAAAAGGGCAAGAAGGAGGACCCGGGGAACTACAGGCCTGTCAGCCTCACCTCCAGCCCTGGAAAGGTGATGGAACAGCTCCTCCTGGAGGTCCTCACTAAGCATCTGGAGGACAGGAAGGTGATCAGGAGTAGTCAGCATGGATTCCCCAAAGGGAAATCATGCTTGACCAATCTGATAGCCTTCTCTGATGGAATGACGGGTAGATGAGGGGAGAGCAGTGAATGTTGTCTCCCTGGACTTCAGCGAGGCTTTGGACACTGTCTCCTGTCCCATCCTCCTAGGTAAGCTCAGGAAATGTAGGCTAGATGAGTGGACAGTGAGGTGGATTAAGAACCGGCTGGATGGCTGAGCTCAGAGGGTTGTGGTGAATGGCGCAGAGTCTAGTTGGAGGCCCGTAGCGAGCGGTGTCCCCCAGGGGTCAGTCCTGAGTCCAGTCTTGTTCCATGTATTCATCAGTGACCTGGAGGAAGGCACAGAGTGCATCCTCAGCGAGTTTGCTGAGGATACAGAACTGGGGGGAGTGGCTGACACACCAGAAGGCTGTGCTGCCATTCAGAGGGACCTGGACAGGCTGGAGAGGTGGGCAGAGAGGAACCTCCTGAAGTTCAACAAAGGCAAGTGCAGGGTCCTGCACCTGGGGAGGAATAACCCCATGCACGAGTATAGGCTGGGGGTTGACCTGCTGGAAAGGAATGGAATGGAATCTCCATTCTTGGAGATATTCAAAAACCATCTGGATGCAATCCTGGGCAATATGCTCTAGGTGACCCTGCTTGAGCAGGGGGATTGGACAAGATGATCTCCAGAAGTCCCTTCCAACCTTGGCCATTCTGTGATTCTGTAATAACACTTAATTTTATTTCCTAGAAATGAAAGAAAACTAGTGGAGAAGAGGGAGGATTTTTTTTTTTTTAAATATACCTTATATCCTGAAATGGTCCATCGGAATTGATAGAAGGTTTAAACCTTCATCTTTCTTTGCAATCTGAAAGGGAGAAAGGCATTTTCAAATTTGACAGGTTAGGAAATGAATATTAAGAGACCTATTTCACTTGTTTTCCGTGGTCCATGGCATTTTAGGCTGCCTATGCTTTTCTAATATGGCTTTTAACTTTTCTAGTGTCAGTGGCCAAAGTTTATTAAAACTGGAATGTGTGAAAAGGCTTGAGTTTTACTTACGCTTGCTGTAGGTAGGGAAAGACAGTGTAAAAAGTAACTTCTAATTGTTTAATCTTTTCAGAAAGTGAATTTGGTACAACTAGAAAGAGGAAACAGGTGGTGGTATGGAGTTATTGAAAAGGTGGTAGGATTTGTCCATGTTTGTTTCAGTAATGGGGCCAGATTTATGTATATATATGCATGCATGTATGTATGCATGCATGTATTTCAAAGTCTACATTGCACTTAAGTCAAGAAAGAAGTTACAGTAGCCTTACGTCATTAACATTTTACCAAATTAACTTAATAGGCAGAAGAATTGCATATAGCTGAGAATTTCAAAATGGAAGCAGAAAGTGAATGAATTTAACAAGTGGCTTAAAAGAAATGTGAGGATTGCAAAAATTATTTTATGGAAAAGTAAAATTTACAGAAATAGAAAGAAACAAATGGTGCAAATTAGAAATCAAGGTATGAACAATAATGAATGCATTGCTATGAAACTGTGGACAATAAAGATTTATTTTTATACAATTGTATCCCAGGAATTAAAAAAGGTAAAAAAGCAGGGCACCATATCAAATTATACTATAATACTTTTAGTGTTTAGTTTATGATCTTATTAAGTGTATCTAAAATGTGCCCAGAAAAGAGAAGGTGACTATATACTTTCTGTGATGCACTGGAGGAATTGACTGTATAGAGATGTTAGGGAAAGGCAAAAACAAGTTAGAAAAGACCATCCATGAAATAAGTATAGAACACAAAATATATTTCAAAAAGTAGAAGAATTAATGACACACTATGTAGAAACTGAAATGCATGCGGAGCTTTGTAACCAAAATAAGAAATATCTTTATGTTTGAATTAATGATAGTAATACCTTGATATCAAAGGAACTGAAGACCAGGGTAATACTAGAACTTCATGTTCAAGAAAGTAGTGAGAGACACATACACACATCACAAATCTTGTGAGCTACTAAAAATTTATGTGTGTCAGATCATCTTTAGTTGTGCTAGCCAGAACACTTTTTTGAACTTTTGAAGAAGTATTGAGGTTGTATTGTAGGACATCTATGGTAATATCAATAGTGACAATTCATTCTGCAAAGAAACCAAGTTCTAAAAACCTGCCAATGAATAGTATCAATTTAAATACGGCAAAAGAGAACAGCCACAGTACACACATTTAAACTCTTCAAAGTCAGATGCAGTCTCAGTTATAACAATTTTCATTATTTACAGTGAAGCCAAAATGTTGCAGCTAATAGTTCATTAAAATTTTCTTCATCAAAAAAGAACAAAGACCATGGCTTTATGAGGCTATGATGGAAGATTAGAACAGAGACAATCTAGTAAATATTTGCTAGAAGCATAAACCTTTTTCTTTAGGGAAAGGGATGTCTTGGGTGGAGAAAGATCACTGTGAAAATTACTAGCGGAGCTTTTAGCTTTTTTTTTTTTTTTTACATACCTTTATTCTCAGAAAAACGGAGCTCTAAAGAGAAGAAGATGTGACCATTTACTATGAATTTCTTACACATTAGAAGTACAGAGACATTTGAAGGAGAGTTGTGAGAATCCCCCCTTTTGCCTGCAAAAAAGGGAAATAAAAAGAAGATGCTTAGAAAGAAAGGGGGAGATCTCTAAGTATTTTCTTTTTAGGTAACTCTGTTAACTATTCAAAAGGGTGAAAGAGAACATAAAGCATGGTCAGAAGCAGAGAATTGTCTCACTTACATGTTTTTCTATGACTTCTTTTCTCTATTAGAAATATCATTGTCTTTATTGGAATATTTTATTAAATAGTTTTGAAACTTATTTTAATTCCTTAAATATTTTGATTTATTAAGAGCCGCTTGGTATGACATGACGCTCACTTTAAAAAAAGGAATAGCATGGAATCAAAACATGAAGAATATTTCTCCTCTGAAGAATGAGGAACAACTGCTGACTGGTCTGTGAAAGCAGTCTTCAATTTTTTAATAATGTGTTCCACAGCATTTTAAAATAGTTTTATTTATGGAAAACAAACTGTGGGGTAAAGGGCTGCTCAGAAGAAAATAGATTCTTATGTTGAACATGCTAAGGTCCTAACACTGCCCTCCTGTATAGTGCTCTGAATGCATTAATTCTCAAGAGCAGTGTTTGAATTCTATTGAATTACAGTGGACAGCAAGCATTAGAAAAGACGTCTCCAGTCCAGGGCTACAGGAAACATTTTTGAAATGATATTCCAACATTGTTCAGTGACATAGGATATAGCAAAAATAAATTTAGGCACCCATACAGGTTAAACAAAGTGTGATGTTGCCCACAGCACACTTCTTGCTCAGTATTGCTGTCTAGAAAAAGCAGAAACCCAGGGAACCACTGAACTACCATCTAGTCAACGTCTTTCTATAAGAGAAAATGGCCTATGAATGTACTAAAATCATGAGAATGGCTAGCAGAATCTATAAGGAGCTAAAGCAGCAATGACTAAGGTCTCAGATGTGATCGATCTTTGGAGATAAAAACAAAAGAATCTCCAGTGAACTTATATTTCCTCTGCATTTATCTCTCTAATGTGGGAGGCTGCTGAAGTTTTATGTCCTGTTCTGGGTGTCTGTAAAGAAAAGACAGACTGGTGAGGGTTCAAGAAGTGTTCCACAGAGAAAATTGTGCCTCTTGAGCTATTCAAAGAGCTTAATCTATTTACTTTACCACAGAGAAAGACAAGACTTAATCACAGCCTGAAAGTACCTGCATGGGAAACAAGTCACAGACAGTGAGTAATTCAATCCAGTAGACAAAAGTTTGAGTGGCTGAAAGAGGATGACAAACAAGTTCAGACTAAGAATAAGATGTACATATTTAACAGGCCAGTTAACCATGTGAATAACTTGTCCAGAATTTGATGGATTTTCTTTCACTGATTCTTTTAAGGCCTGTATGAGAAGACAGTTATTTATTTACTTGTTCAACATGTACCCTAATAATAAAATAAAACCAAATCAATTCCAAAAGTTATATGTTAGTCTATGTTAAAGAAGAGAGAAGAGTAAGGATTGCAGTGGTCTCTAATCATTATAGGTTTCTAATTTATGAATACTTTTTGTTCATGAAAATGGGACAAATCTTAAGGTGAAGAGAAAATCTCCTGGATCATCTCTGTCGATTGAACCTTTTTTTGCTAATGAAGGCTGAGTGATTTTTTCCCCCCCAAATGTAGGTGTCTCATCATATTTTTTCTCAGTATTTCAAATCTTTTTTGTTTGTTTAATAAATCAGTACTTTGGTATTTATGTTGTATTTAAATCTTCTAGAGGTCATTAAATTTTTGTTTCTGAATATCTTATGGGATCCAAACGTTTTCTGGTGAAATGTCTTCGAATCAGGCAGTTTTAGCTAGTATTTTAGATCATGCATTATTTAATTAATAGCCAGATACTTTCCCGAGATCATGGATTGCTTTAAGTTTTTATTTTAAGAAACTATTCAGGTAAGATAAAAATAACATGGTATCATCACCGTATAAGGTTATTTCTTACTGTGTTCTTCAAAGCTGTATCCTTGTGATGAATTCATTTTGTCCTATCCTCTTTCTAAATGTTCTGCAGTCAATGCCAAAAGTAAAAAAGACAATGGACATGTCTGCTTCTTCTGTGGAATTCAAACAAGAAAGTTTTAACCCCATTGATTTAGACAGCTGCTTTTAGCCTTAAATAAAGAGAAAGAATCCATTTAAGTATCTGGTGGGGGAAGGGGAAAGGCAATGTCCCTGTGGGATGGGACTTTAAATACGAGGTTCTGTTCTGTTCTATTATAGGCTTATTTACGCCTAGTGAAAGCAAAAGAAATGGATTTCTTTTTGATCTAATACCATGAACAAATATAGCTACACTGTGAATAGTACTTGTGAAGCATCTCATCCTTCAGTAATCTACTTTGAACTGTGCTTATGTGAAAAGAGAATGCGGATTTTAATTGGGCTGCTAGTATTTTTCTAAATTTTTTATTATGATTCACAGGTGATTGGGCCTGTAAAATCTTCAAAAGGTCAGATCTTTACAGAAAACAAGAGTGGTTGCTTTCACACATTGCTCAAATTCTCCTTGTAACAAATTGACTTTAAAGGTCCCCCCCAAAGGAACTTCTTAAACACCTTGTAAAATGGGCAAGAGATGTCCTCAGGTCCTGGAGTTTTACCATTCTTTCAGGCTTGCTATTGACCCTTAGATTTCTTTTCGTGTTTTTTTTTTTTTTTTTTAAACAGAAAACAGCCTGTGAACAGCCTGTCACATCTAGAGATTTTTTAAACAGCTTTAGACCCTGGAATATCCGAAGTTTTGGAGCGGGGGGTAAGAAGAAAATGCGAGACTTTTATCTGCATGCAAACTTTATTTCTTCTAATTGGTGGGATAATGCCACCTTTTTGACCTTCTCTAGCTTAAAAGCCACTATTTTATCATTAGCGCTATCTTTTTTTATAAAATAAATGCTTCGTGTGCATATTGCACTTTGAGGTTTCATCTCTCATCAGCAAGTTCAGGCTCTCCCTAATGTAGCTAATTCATGATACACTTTGATAAATATTTTTCTTTACAACATTTTTATATATCTCTTTTTACCTTTTATCTCCTGTTCTGGTCTGATGCTTATCTGGGTTCTTCTCTATTCTTCTTTATCAAGTAAGAGACTGTGTTTATTGACTTTATATAGCAATTTCTCTGTATATTGAGTTTGTGCAAAATCCATATTGCTTGCTTGATGTAGCCAAGTTAATTCCCCCAAACCTAGATATTAAGCTCTTGGTCTCTGCAGGGAAATCCCATACCACCTAAGTCAAATGCCTTGACATAGCCTTGATTTTTTTGATCATTCTCTTGAATTGCAGTTTGCTATTAGACATTTATCAAGGCACAGCTCCAAAAATAATTCATACTTTCCTCAAGTCATTGTAAAATTGCAAATATATACTTCCTGAAACATTTTATTTTGCTTTGGGCTTTGCTATTCATTGGGAGAATACAGTGGGGCTGTAGTTATTAATTATCTAGTGAATAAATGATGCACAGAACTTCTTCCTCACATGGGAAAGGCAAAAGCAGGACTGGGTAGAGAACTCAGACTAGGCCCAGTAATCACAATTTACTAGCAGCATGGACCACCAGACTAGCTGAATTTTATTAGTTAATAAAAAAGCCTAACTAGTTTTTGCATTATCTTTTGTGAAAAATTAACCTTAAAAGTAATGAAGTTCCTGACTGGCTCTGAATGAAAATTTAGAATGAAATAGGTCCTGATTCAGGAAAATATGCTTACTTAACTATCTCACTAAATTTAAGCTCTGAAGTAAATGGGATTAAAGTTCATGTTTAATTTTTTTCTTGGAAGAAATTAAAAAGAACAAGGTATACAAATGAAAAAGAAAAAAAGAAACCTAATTTCTCACTCTACTAAGTAAACGATTACATGCTTTACAAGAATTAGGATAATTTGCTAAATTAGGACTGGATATGCCACACAAGACTTTGTCAGATTTGAAAAAGAATTATTCAGACAGTGTGGAAATATAAAATTAGCTTATGCCACATTAATTTTTCTATCTCCCATGAGTGTTGTGAGACAATAATTATCTCATTCTCAAGTGGCTGGACATACAGTAATTTAAACTATCCTACTTAACAATCTTTTCTTTGTTTCTTTGTTAATCATTTTAAATTATAGCCATTAATTAATTTGAATATATCAGATGTGAACTGAAAGCAGTAGTTTGGAGCAGTATTTTCTGTGTAATGTACAGTATGTTGTAATTAAAGCTGGATGAGCTCTTTTTTAACAAAATAATTCCCTTAATTTGTCATATATGAGCACATGGTGAGCTTAATTAATGTCAGTATGGTAAAATCAAGCATTTTAAAGTGTTAATTTAGGATCACAGAATATGAGCTGCTGCAATGCTAGAACGCTCATTCATTTCTAATTGCGTGGTTTGCTTCTGAGACATTTCATTGTCTTAGCCACAGAACAATTGAACTGGTAGGAGGAACAAGTGAACACTGCTTCAAGATGCACTTTCTAGTTGTCTGAAAATTTAAAGGCCTCAGAGGTTTGAGATAGAAATGTTATAACTTGTGTTTAGTAGACTCTAATCAGCTGTCTGTTATCTGGGGAAACAGAGAGCAATTGGGACCTCTGAGAATGGAAACATTCAGAATATCGCTACAGCAGACTCCATCTGGGCACCAAGGGGGACCGCTACCCTTGCTGCAGCACTGTGCCGAGTTTTCCCTGAGGTTGCTAGGTCATTCAGGTGGTTTCTACCAAATCTAGCTCAAGGAAAAATAATCTTCGAACTCTGTCTTCACTACACAGGTGTCTATATTCTAGGTTCAGCGTCTCTGGAAGCATGAAGGAAAGAGACGTCCATCGTGTGTGGGGCCAACTTCCATCACACATGGGTTATTAAGTGGGGCTGAGTCTGATACAACTAAAACTGCATTGCTTCTAGATCAGCTGGTCAAGTTAGCTTTATTTGACTGAAGCTGTTTAATGATAACTAATGTCTGTACCACACCTGAGCTGTTTTTCACATAATAAGCTTCCCTATCTGGTATTGATGGAAGGGTTTGTCTGCTGATAACTGCACCACGAGTAAAGCAGAGCTATCTGCTCATCAAGTGCTCAGGGTACGCTGCATGGTTTGCTGCATGGTTTCTTCAGACATCCCACAAAGTATGATGACTTTATTAGATTGTTTGATAACTCCTGCTTCAACTTTATTCACATAAAGAAACTTTCTGTGTGGTAGGAGAAGGTAGCCCAAACACTGGATACTGCATGTTAGTGGCAGGTCATTGCTACTCCTATCTTCAGAAGTATATGGGCTTGTACAATAAATATAAAGAGCCATCTCATTGGCCTAATATTGCTTATAATAACCTACTCTGGAAAACAGTTAGTGGTGTTCCAATAGTGTTGTTTAAGGTCCAAAATATCGAGAGTCCTGCATTACAAGATTTAAATTCATGACCCAAGACACATCTATCTTAAATGGATAAGCTGAACAGAATACATTTATTGTAAGGTGGTCTTTCAGAACAGTTTCTAAAAACAAGATCTGGTTTATTCTGCTTTGACACTGACTTTTCCATAAAAAGTTGCATGTAATTTAATATATTCTTTGGTTGAAATGTTCTGACTTTTCACTGTTGTGCTACATACTGGGTGGCTGAACTTTCCACTTCATTGGTAACTGCATTTCAGTAGTGCTGGGTACACCTAGTTGTAAAACTCTCTGGAATCTATTAGAGTGAATAGTGCTATATAATAGAGATAATATTATTATCATTATTTCTGGAAAATCGTTGCAATTCTCACTTAAAGCATTTAAAGCCAGGTCAGTGACCTGCTCATGCACAAAACTGACAATGTGGTTTGCAAGACGCAAAGCTTTTCACCGACAAGTGCTATATTTTTTCCATGATAGTCAGAGTTGTGCTAAATAAACTCATTTGAATTGATTCTTAAGGGTAAGATTTTTGCACCCAGAACAACAATAGAGAAAATGATGCTTTTCATTGGGCATCTTGTTATCTTCTGCATACTTAACCTTGTTCACAAGAGAGGAGAAAAGATTAGCATTATACTAAGCGCAAATAAGGATGACATCCCAGAAAGTTTCTAATTGTTCTGTTCTTGCAGGGTATTCTCTTCCAGAATTGTGCTAAATGTTAGTATTTTAGTGTCATGGCAATTAGCACTGTCGTTTCCAGGTTCTGGTCCAGGATGTACCATCAGTATGGTACATCGTAGGCCCTGGGCCTCTTCACAACTGTACGGGGTCAATAAAGGTTTCTATGATAACTATATTATCCTTTAAAATGCTGATTTTGGTTGAAGACTTTATGGTAGGAATTTAAGGGAAAGTAAATTTAAGGGGAAAAACAAACAGAAAAATCAAGCAGGACAGGAAATGAAAAGCTAGTTCTGGGAATGATAGTTCTCTGTCTCCCCTCTTCTGTCAAGCTAGAAATAGTGTACTTGCTCTCTGCAGCCTGTTATTGCAATTATTCCAGCTAAATAGAAACCGAGGCATCATAAATTCCTCCATAAGCAGTTCTTGTGACTGCTTCACTCAGTTTTACAGATCAAAACATTTTGACTAAGATCGGGGAAAAAAAACATTCCTATTTAAGTATTCTACTGACCTAAATCTCTCAGACTTTAGAAGTTCCTCCAGCTTACAAAAAATATAACAGCAATCCTACTGTTCTGCAACAGCAGAATTCAAAGACGCTCGTTGTTTTTCAGATATAATTGCTTTCCAGGCACTAACAAAGATCTTTTCAGAAACGATCAATATCTTTAAGATATTGATTTGTAAGTTTTCCTTCCTTAATTTTATAGAAAGTTAAATGAAATATTTTAGTTTCAGATACTTGTCCCTCATGGAAAAAACATGGTATAAATTAATAAATTGTCTTAGTGATAGAAATACAGTCACTCTGTTATAAATGGGTTTTTCCTTAGCTTTGCTTAAATATAGTTTGAGGACAGATTTAGCAATATGTATTTAAAGGAGTTTTATTTAAATCACTATAAACTGCTGGTATAGGCATTTATTTCAGTAGTCCCAATCTGATATCTCTTTTGTCAGCGAGGAAACAAGTTCAGGCAAACCAGATTAGATACCATTCCAAGAGTATCTGTTTTGTGAAGGCTGAAATGATTTAACTAAGACTGTGTTCAGTGTAGTGCTCATTTCTTGTATTGTTGATTTTTATAAGTAGAGCTATATCTGCTTACTTCAAAGCATCATCCTAAAATCATTGCAATCAATTCAAAGACTTCCAAGTGACTTTAATAAGGGTTTATTGCTGCTGTCACAGCAGAGCCTGCACAAGTGAGTGAGCGAGGTGGAGTTTGTTTACGTGCCAAATCAATTCTAGTGCTGTGTACCCAGAAGCACCTTCTAACTGCAGCAGGACTTAGTGCTAGAATAGCTCAAAAGAGAAAAAAGCAACAAAGCTATTATTTTTGCCTAGTTCCCCATTACCCTTCCTGTGCTTCACTGAAGATGTCGTAATAAGCCATAGCGCATAATCTGACAAGTGTTAGTGTTGGATTTTCTTCAACTTTCTGAGAATAGTCACTGAGGTGACCATTTCAGGTTTACCACATTCAGGGCTGTGTTAAAAAATAGTAATCAGGTTTCTGCCATGGTATAAAATAGGATGACTTAAAACTTTCTTTGTTATTCAGATGCTTAATATGCAGGCCTGCTCTCTGACAATAATTGTTTTCCTATAGTATTCCTAAATAATGCTGTTCGACCAAGAAAACAATATGGCACTATGGTTTTCATTTACAGTACCAAAAAAAAAAAAAAAACTATATAGCTTTCTCCTGTTAATCATACTTTGGGGTAACTGTATCCCAAAACAACAGAAATCATTAAAATATATTTGTATCAACCCACATCACCAGGTTTGGCCTACAGCGCTTTCATTTGAATCTAATTTCTATAGTTACTGGCATACAACACGGTGTTTTGATGTAGGAAGTCTAAAAATCCACTGGGCTTGGTTGTCAGTACACACTGCACTGCACAGAGCCACTAGAGTTAAAACTATACTAACCAGCTGTGCCATAATGCTACATGAATGTGAGAAAAAACCTGCTCACAGTGATCAAATGGGATGAATAAACACATTAAAGCTGCTAGGAAATTAGTCTTTTTTCTTGATTCTTTTTAGATTAAAAGTTCATTCATTCTACCTGCAAAATAAGCTATTTTAGTTAATTCTGCCCCAGGAGATAAGCCATCAAAGCAGAAGAAATCTTTAAGATGGATATCAGAAATGTGTTAAAATCATTGTGAAAATGTCTCAGTTTGGGAAAACTTTATCAAATGACAGGCTAGATAGCTCTCTTTTGGAAGACAAACCTTGTGCATTGCCCCTCTTTGCTAACTAAGAAAAAACTAGAAGAAGAAAGTTTTACTGTTTACTGTCAATTATTAGCCAAAGGAAAAATATTCCCTTGACCGAAAGAGATCAGGGAAAGACAGGAGAAAAAGACATTTACAGAGCGGTGGGGCAATAGACTCGTAACATTATGATTTCATGAAAAAATGTATGCTTCACTAAATTTTCTCTTTTGAAGTAATGTAAGTGAATGCTTTAAATAATACTCAGTGACACTAACGTTAAGACTAACTCAAATTCACATACAAGAGAAAAATAGTTTTAACTGTATAAGGATTATAAACAGTTACTTTCATTACCTGAGTAGTTTGGATTCTATACAAGATTGTTTTCACTGAAAACCAACATTTTCTTAGCAAAAAAAAAGCAATACTTCATTTCTGCATTATCATTTACCAGTGCCTCATAGGGAATGTGGTTGATTGTCTCCTGCTGCTGTCTTACTTCTCAGCCAGCCTTTCCAGAGAGGTTCATTTCCCAAGATGCACTGTAGTCATGTGACTGATATGGCCTCACCTCTCCAAAAGCAAAAATTGTTATGCAGTAGATGGAACAGACCGTGACAAGAAGGAGAGTATAAGGTATTCAGCTTCACTTTCATCCAACAATGTCATAGTTTGACATTTGGCTGAAAACATGACATACACATTTCTGTAACAATTAGAATCAGCAAAACTTATTTTGTAATTTATCTCGAAAGACATTAACAGCTACCCATGTGGGTGATAATTTTAATAAACAGTAGAATCATAGACTAGTTTAGGTTGGAATGGAGCCCGGAGATCATCTAATCCTATTTCGTGCCTGAAACCAGATAGATCAGCTCGGTCAATACCTTGTCTAGTCAAGATGTGAGTATCTCCAAGGATGGAGACCCCACAGCCTCTCTGGGCATTCTGTTCTGGCATTTGCCCACCCGTATATTGACCTTTTTTTTCCTTTAATTGGAATTTTATGTGTTGCAATACTTCTTTCAGTAATACATCATCTAAATATTTATTTGTTTATACATGTATATATGTTTATATGCATATTTGTGTCTATTTAATTCATATTTATGAACTGTAATGACCTATATTTTTTCTTGTATTATTTACAATTTCCTGTTGACAAAATAAGTCTATTTCATTTATGAAAAAAATTGAGCTAAAGGTAAGAATACAGCACATCGTTATGCTTTGTAGCAAATTTGCGCAGTACTGTTTTCTGGTCTTTTTGCTGGCAGTGAGGAAAATGGGATTTTCAGCACTGTTCTAGTTTCATTCTTAGCTGCGTAGACACGTGGCAAATCTGTGATTTTTCAAATAGCCCAAGGCTTAAAATAGATTAACGCTTTACCAATGCTTCCATTTCCTAGAAAGTTTATTTTCTTTGTAACAGAGTTTGAAGCCAATGAAAGGCTCAAGGGCTTGAGACAACACCTACAGTATGTCAGAGGAGATTCTCTTTTTTGATTGTCAAGAATGAGAGAATTATACCATCATTTCAAGCACATTTCTTTTCAGTGTGTGTTAGCAAAGTATTAGAATGCCAACAGTGTATTAGAATACCACCAATATTGGATGTAATTTATTTTGTATGAACTGAATTCTGTCCACTCCACTTTGATAAAACTGCATAATGAGTTAAAAAAATACTCAAAAGCAATAAGTAAAAACACTGAGTTTGTTGCTACTGGCTCTATCTTTGTTTCTAACTTTGACAACTGCCAGAACTGTCAGTTTGGATTTAACTTGTGTACTGTTATAAGACTGGCTGCAAAACTGAAACATACCATGGAAAAGTGAGAAATTGCCCTGTTTCTGACCTGGCAAATACAGTAGGAAGAAGAATTTAGGGCAAGATTTAGGCTTTTTGCTTGGTTTTATTGCAGCTTATAGAGATCTGTGATTACTATATAACTATATTCTGTATAATACTATACTAATTAGAACATTAATTCACGCTGGTGGAGCCGTAAGTTCAAAGCACTCAGCCTGACAAATTCGAACCCAACATCCCATAAGTGCACCATAATGTACCATTAAAATAGAGAGGGAAAATATTTTCCATACTCCCTGTGAAATTGGACTAATACAAAGAAAATAATTAAAGGCTCAGGGGACCAGAAAGAGATTATCAGAGAGAGCTTGACTGTCTAGCTGAACATTCACCTTAGTGAAAAAGGTCCTGAATTCCAGCCTCTTCTCCCAAGACTGTTTCTGTACTTCAAAAAATTGAAAAGTTACTGCAAAATACATAAACAGTCCTTCAAAGAAAAAAATTGAGACCTTCTGATGGCCAGCAAATACCCTGAGTCTGCCTGCTAGGATACACTTGTGGGATGTGATTTCAAGCCTGTGCCTGCACAAGCACACTTTTATCCTAAATATAGTCTTGAAATGAAAATCCTGAAAGGACTACACAGCACACAGATATGCATCTCACAAAATTCCTGAATGAGGAAGTCTTCTAGGACAATGTCACTGTCTGCTTACCCTCTTATATTCTTTGCTAATCGATTATTCCACAATTGGATACCATCATGACTTCGTTTCGTATTCACCCTTATCTTTGGTGCAAATTTTAATCAGAGAGTTGTTGGACAAACCTTTGTCTCCAGCTTTTGTTTTTACTGAGAATAAACTATTTCTTAGCATAAAGATCAGCATTACTTCATGCATAAGGAGTCAGGGTGCCTAATTTGTGAATGTGTTTTACTAATTGACAGTGAACTACCAGTTTCAGAATAGAAAAACTAAAGCAAACCAACACAAAAAAGTCTTTTAAAGAAAAGGATCCACAGTGGAAAAAAAAGAAGGAAAAACTATGTGCAGAGAGATTTCATATGTGACTTGGCTAAAAGGAACTATTACAGCCATGTACAAAATCATTAGTGCAGATTTCTTTCAGATTTTGGACAAGCAAAGAACTTTAAAGCCTTTTGTGGATCTAGACTTCAAAGTAACTAGTCCAAAGTTGCACTGGACAAATATGGGCCATTATTAGCATGTAAGTCATGGTGGACCCACAGTGCCTTTCCCTGATCTTTGTACTTTAATGCGGATGCAAGCTTCTGAAAATAGAGGAGGCAGAAAGCTGAGGGCTTGAGCAACCCGTTAGCACACATTCACTGTGCTTCCGGTTAGCTTTTCAGACATCTACAAGCTAGAAGCCAAGCTACACCGCGCTGCTTGATGTCCAGATATCCTGGTGAATGACCACTGTGAATACATTGCATTTCCTGTACGTGTGTTGTTGCCTGTGCTGGTGCATAGGAAGGTTCACTGACTTGTTCCAGATGCATCAGACCTACTGTGTATGCACAGTGTGGAAGGCCATATCAGATTTATGCTGGAGATGTACACCTGCAGAAGATCCAGTTCGTCTAGATATCGTAGGCCTGCTGGGAATTCACTGTAAATGTGAGCCAATCATTCAAAGCATCTCCAACACCTGCTCAAAATTTTGGATAAGTTGGGTATCTTTACGTTAGCGTCTGGTGAAGTCTAAAGAAGAAAGGACCGGGATCTGCTATGGTTCTAGGATCATGTGTCTGCACTGTTTACTGGCAATAAAGTGCCCACTAGTTGTACCTAAGCATGCACCATATGTTTGCATCTAGCCAATGGAAAGCGCATTTCTACATAGCCACCCCAGATTGCCTTGCCTTGGTTTCTACCAATAGAAATTAGGTTGTGCATAAACAGCAAATTGGTGAAGAAACTTGGAGAAAATGTGCTTTTCTTCTGAGGAAGATACCTTCTGTCCACCCTGCAAGTGGGGCACTTGAGATGATGACTTCAATCTTGATTCTACCAGGAGGGAACCTGCACTGAGCATGCCACTGGTGGACTTAGAGTATATTCCAAGGCTCCAAGTTTAGATGCCTTGCAAAACTACACTAAAAAGAAGCTTTTGAGTGCATGAAATTGCTAATGAAAATGCACTCATTGGGTATACACTGCATATTTGTAAATACTTTTCTACGAATTAGTCATTTGTACCTATATTTCCTAGATAAACATATAGGAGCGATTCACACATATTCCCTTATTATTTCTGGTAACACATGGGGCTGAGCATACCTCCTCTTCTCCTTTTACTTACACCTTCAAATATATTTGGAACAACACTCCCATGCTAATGAATATGTATTTTTGAACTTTTACTCAGAGAGAGGTATATGAAGTTTCTTCATATACAGTTGCAACAGAGAACAAAGCTGTTTCTGGTGGTCAGAGAAGGGCCATCACTAAGAAAAATGATAAGGAAATTTCAGACAAGAAAAAAAAAAAAACAAAAAAATTTACCTCTTCAGAAGGTTAGTACCATGAGAAAATAAGAGAAAGTTACAGATTTTTAAAAATGTAGATCTTGATTGAGAAATATGATTTCTTCTTTACCAAAAATGATCTTAGTGCAATTTGTAATGATTTGGAACATGCTGATCCCATCCAAATCTTAGTCAAAACACAGAAGGAAACACTGAAGAGAAGGTGGGCTAGGAAGTCTGGGTGAAGAATAACAGTGAGGCGTCTTTTTGTTCGGAGTCAAAGTAAACCTGTCTGTTTGGGATCTTTTTTTGAAAAATCTTTTCTCCAATAAAAATTACAGGACTACATCATAAATGTAGTCCTTGCCTTCACTTCTGCAAAACTAGCTTTTCCATAGGAATAAATCAGTTTTAATGAATTGTAACAAAACAAAATTTACTATTCAATTTCAGTTTATAGATTTACTGCACTTTTATGCTTTCCAGTTTCCTTTTGCATTTGTTTGTCTGTTTCACAGGGGAAAAAACCATATAAACCATAACAAATGGTTCTGGTTTTTGTGTTTTAAGTTCTTTTGCACTTTTTGTCTTCTGCTATTTTAAAAAAACAAGAGGCGTAAAAAGTGTGAAAAAGAAGATGGTAAAGACATGTTTCATGTGCTTTAATTATTTTTTAACTGACTACCATTGAGAAGCCAATATCTGAGTCTTTCATGTACAGTGATAAGCAATATTATCATAATTCAAGCTGATATAAAAGTACATAGGTTGGCTGCATGTTTACAGTTGGCAGTGTTTGATTTTAGCAGCAGTTAGGCTTTGTGTTTTAAAAAGATTTGAAAGTAAAACATTTACTGCATTTATAAAGATGTGATATGTTTTAGACACGATCTTTGCCGAAATAAAATCTTGAACAATATTAAGTTTGCTCTTTATCTTCCCCTTCTTTTATGGTTGTGTTGAAATATTTAAGAGATTCTCTAGGTTAATACTTCTGCCTGTTACCTCAGCTGAACTACATTAGTTACATCTCAGTAGTCAATACGAGCACAGTAGACCTAGCTTTCACTGGTGCTTTCCTCATGTGACTCTTACTTAGTGCCGAACTTAATCTGCTAAAAAATAGTGATAAGGTTTCCATGTTTCTCTGCCAATTTATTTCATGAAGTTATCATAGAATTACGCTACCTAAGTTAATTTAATTTATTCTGCTGAAGTCTGGAGTCTATTGTTCTGGAGCCTACTATTGAGCCAGATCATAAGAAATGGTTGAAATGGACTACATCAGAATATGTAGGTTCACATACGAAGCAGTCAGATTTCTGTCTTTGCATTATCTTCATTCCAGTGGTCTAAAGCAGAGCCTACCTATGTCTACTTAGCAAAGCACAGGACTATTCTGCTTCACAGCAGCTCCTGGGCACAAAAGCACATCAGAGTGCTGGCAGTGGTGAGTGACATCCTACTCCCATCCCTTTTCTCTTCGCTTTTATCAGTGGGCAGTGGGTAAAATTAAGTGATTAGATGTTCCAATTTGGTGGGGACAGCCCTGTAATAAAAAGAATGTCACAGACCCCAAACTTCATGGCTACCATTTTGCCTGGATTGTCACTAAGAAACAAGACTTTTCTCTCTCTCTCCCTGGCAGTGGAGGGATGCACAACCCAGGTACAGAATATACCTTCTCATCCTGGAAATGAGTAATATCCAGCAGACATTACGAATGGCTTCCCTTTCACCTATGTAATCCTCTAATCGGTTAAAATTTAGGGCCAGAATAGGCAGCAGTCTGAGCTACAGAGCTTCTTCACTGTTTTTACTAATGAGCCATTTGTGATGAACACAGGAATGTTTATAATATTTTTATGGTGGATGTTCATGTTTCAGTCTCTTCCCCTTTCTGTTTGCTGCCAGGCATTGCAGGTAAGAAAAGGGTAAAGCTTATGCGGCCAGTTAATGAATTATGGGCATATGCATATAGCCCTCTACCGTGAAATGGTTCTTAATGAGAACATGCTAGTACCCATAAGAGTTCAGTATTGCCGTGCTAGTGATTAATATCACATTCTTTCACTTCCTTGTAATCAGATCCAAATTTGCGTTCTTAAACCACTGTGGAACAGAGTGCTAATGTCACTGATGTGTAAAGCTACGTATTTACCATGTTATGTACACTTCATGAAATCAAGTCCTCTATCATCTCTGCAAAAACTACTGAGTATGACATTAAATCAGAATATAGCAGGATTTCTGGTAAAAACTTCTCTTCCTTCTCCATAAAAGGCATAACTTCATTTAATTGTAGCATGGTATTTAGGAACCAGATAATGGCTGGACATTCAATTTTTTATTTTTTTTTGTTTTAGAATAATTGGAGAATGCTGTAGAAAATGTAATCTGATAATCATACACAGACTCAATAACATGCATGCTGAGTTGCACTCATTCCAAAAATGGTGCCATGTTATAATTTAGAAACAAAATAGAAATATCTAGTACTATGCTTGAATGACAGAATAATGCAACAATGACTGGCTAACTAAGCCTTTATTCCCCTAGAAAACCACTAACATTCTGTGACTCAGTTCAGCTTCTTTAGGCAAAATCTTCGGTCCCTAACACAGCACAGTCTATACCCAATGTTTTAAAACAGTAATGAGAACATCTGCTAGCCTGCTGCTGATGGTATAAATGGACAGTAATTCATATTTTTTCATAGTATGAGAATATGTGCCTGACATGTTGGAATTTTGAATTGGAACTCAAGACATATACCAATGGGCATCCCAGTTATTTTTGTAATACAAATTGATTCAGGGTTTTAAACTAATGAAGCTAAAGGAAAATATGTAGCTTGGCTTTTTCTGTAAAAGAAGGTAGAATATGGGCCTCAGTTTTGGCAAAGGAATGTCCTTTATGTTAGGAGTGTGATTTGACGTCACTTGCAGAAATTAATCCCCGTGAAGTTAAATTAAAATCATGTGAAAAACTGTGGCTCGCACATGCAAGGCAGACCACTTTTAGGTCTTGGGAAAATCGCGTCTCTAAATTTGTTCTCGCTGAGTATGGACAAGTCTGTCACAGATTCCAGGCTGAACTGTTTTCACATGTGCCATGTAGCCTAAATGCTTCATTTTAGGCCAGACTTTCCCAGTAATCGTTGATCCTAGATTTTTCCAGACTGAGGTCTTCTTTTCTTCAGTGATCTCCTACTGGCTTTTGAGGGGCGGAGGAAGGCAGAGGAGAGAAGAGAGAGAGAAAGTTATCTTGTTTGAACAAGAGACCTGAAACAGAACAAAAGCTAGACTGAAACAAGGAGCTTGATGATACCAGGAACTGGAGAAAGGAGCAAATACTGGAATTGGCTAGTGTCGCAGGCAAAAAAAAGCTTAAACTGTGCACGCTAGCAGGCAGCAGATAATTGGGTATATGTGGGCTTTGAGGGGAGAAATGTCCGAAACTGAACTTCTGAGCTCTCAAGCAGAAGCCTGCTGCCTACTAACTGCAACTGGTACAGACTTGTTGTAAATTTTGGTAACATCTGAACGAAAGAAAAGCGGTACTTCCCAAATCCTCCAATTAATGAGACATGAGAAAGAAGTGATGGTGGTGCTGCAGGGGAGCAAGTGAGTGAGTGTGTGTAAGATAATCAACTAGGGTGAAAGCTGTAATATTGTTGTTTCTTAAAGAAGCCCCAGTATCCAGATCCACTATAGGTTGTCATTTACTCTATCTCACCCTTGACAGCTAGGCAAGGAGACTTGAAGTGAGAATTGAAAGAGAGACTACATAAAAGGTGACAGCTTGCTTTTACTATTTGTTAAGCCTAAAAAAGATATATGCCTATTGCAATATACACTTGCAAATCTGCTGAGGAGTTAGGTGGATTCTGCTTTAGGAGTTCTACTTTTTCTCTCTCTCTTTTCTTTTTTTTTTAGTAGTTAAGGAATTCCACACAGAAAATATGGTAAAGAAATATTATGAAGGTTATAAAATTCAGCACGCAGAAGTTAACGCATCAAAATTATGATTATTAACTTAACCTAAATTTACCCTCCCCACTTTAAGTATGCATTATGCTAACTGTTCGTTGCATGACTCTCTATTAATTTTCAGACTGCACCAGCGTTTGAATCACCACTCTGATTAGATCTGCTCTAGGGATGAATCATAGAGGCAATAGAAACTGTTTTCTATGAAAGTCCTACAGAGGGTAGACAGAGTGCAAGGAATGGCATAAGGGATTGTATGGGCAAGAAAAGCCGGCTTGTGTGTGTGGAAACTGAATGTTGCCCTGGAAAAGTGTATATTATATCACAGTGAAAAAGTTGTGTGATGCTTTTTAAGTCACTTAAAGCAATCTTAGGTCACTCCTTTGGTGTCCTTCATTTTCTGGTTACCTAACCACATAGATGCGCTGGAGTCTACTCTGCTGACTACTTCAGCTACAGCTTAAGTTAATGGGAGATATGTTTGAACAAACAGTGCTAATATACAACGCTAAATTTAGTCCATAAATAAAGAAGTCCCAGTTGTCTGAAGCTGGCCGCTCAACAGAAATGTTGAACATGAATCACTTTACATTTCAAATCTCCATCTCTGATGGGAATTACATCATCCCTGGTATCACAGGGTGCTGGGAAGGCATCTGTATGTGATGCATTCCTATATGACAGTGAAATCAGAAAAGAAAAGTCTGTGAGGAAATGAATAGTTCTGAACAGGAATCTGGATTGTTTGTGTCTAGTAAATAACAAATGGGACCACACATGCTGAACAATGAGGCAAAAACAAAGTATTGAGCAGCTGCTCATTAAGCAAGCATCATCCCCTCTATTGTAAATGAAGATGAGGAACCCTCGGGAAAAAAAGTGGTCATTTAATTAGAATTGCATTGTAGTTCATGTAAATCAGAAACCTTCACAAGAGACACCTGAATTAATAGTACCCAGGTAACCCACTTCGAGCATTTCCTAGCCTTCATATACATGATTTTGCTGCTTTGATAATGTAACATAACTTACGGCTTTTTATGTGTTACACATGAGTTTCTGTGTGTTTGTATATTATGTGTAAACAACAGTTGATAGATGAATAAGTTGTTTAATACAGAGAAATACCCATCTGATGAGGTTTCAGTTCCTGTCTTTTCTGCCAATCTGTTTTTCTACAAAGGCTGAGCTCACTTCTTCTTTTCTCATTCTATACCTTTTATCTATTGAAGTTTGCTTCAGCGGAAAATAGAAAGTGAAGGCCAGGATTTGGGGATAAGTGTATTTGTGATCTATCTTCCATATGTACCATAAAATTGACATCACAGGGGGAATGAAGCAAAGGATGTCTGCTGCAGCTTCACATAAGTCCGTCATATTCCTGCTAAGCACAGGAAAAGGCATATTTCTTTATGCACATTTTTGCCATCTTAAATTATTCATCAAGTGCCTCAACTGTAAGTAGCAGTGCTGATCAGATCTCTTATAAAATGCCTGTATAATAAGCCTACTTACTTCAGTTTCAACAGATTTTTTTTTAACAGACTATGACATATGGCATACATTATCATTATAAGCCAAGCTCTTGAATGTATTATAAGTCTTTTCATGACATTGTTTTACATCTCATATTTTGCCTCTTTGGATTTTAGCAATGTTATATTGTATATGGGGTACCATAGTTCTAACATGGAAATTTCTGAATTTATTCAATGTTTTATTGTGCCAAGGTACAGTATTGCAGCATTATAAATATCTTGCTTTCAGTCATGTGGCTGTAATACCAAGGCACTGGGTAGAGATTCCATTAAAACTTTATCTTTGAAAAAATTCAAAGATAACAAAAGATTTTTTCATCTTAATTTAAGCCCTCTACTCAGCTGAGATTAATAAAATCACATCCACTTCAACAGATTTGTATTGAAATGGTTAAATGTGTTTGTTTTAATTAAAAAAAAAGAAAGAAAAACAGCTTTGCCTGACATGACCTCTTACTTTGCTCTCATGTCAGTTCCATTCACTCCTAACAGCTTTGAAAGTTTGTATAAAATAGACGTAAAACCTCCTCAAACTAAACATAACCTTGTCTTCCTGTGAGTTGATTTTAAACTGTGGCTGAATGTCATGGCAGGTCAGTATTAGGTTTTTATTTGAGTGTATGTAATTAAGACATTTTGTGATTCAACCTTTCAAAAATTTCTAAACATATAAACTTGATAGAAGTGAAGACATGCAGCCTGATACTTAGGTAAGAAGTCAAGCAAGGTTAGAACAAACTTCTGATAATCAAAGAAACCTCATTTAAACAAATAGATGTTCTTCATTCACTTCCTAAGGCTTGGTTTGTTGAGGGTCAGGACAGGTCGATTGGCATAGCCTAAATATTAAGATTTTTCTTTGGGTTTGAATGGGAGGGTTGTAAGCCTTACCCCTGCTTTGTAGAGGGTTATATCAGCATTAGTAAGCCATTATTCAATTGACACTGGACAGATTAGACATTGTATTTCTCCTATTCCATCACACTTGCTGAAGTAGTTCTGACATTTTGCCCACCTGTTTGCATGCATCTCCATTGCATACATGAGCTAAATGTCCATGTCCTAAGGCGCTGTATTTGGCTCTCAAATCCTCTGGTTCTATTCCTCTCTTATATTTACCAGTATAGGAGCCATCACAGTTACCTTAACTGACCTGCCACATAGGTACACCCCGTTGGGATCACAGTGAGCTTCAAAGCACAATGATAAATAAGAAGCTCTTCAAATATAGTTTGCCGTAAGCATAGGTGTCAGTGTTACTGTGGAGAGCAATAACTTAAACATAAAAGAACATGCAGATAGCTGAAAATTACAGGGAGGTAAAACACATTCATAGGAGCTGTATCTGAATGCTCATATAACTCAATTTGTTGTAATGCTGTTGATATTTGCAGGCCTATTTGGCTTCTCAATTGTTATTTTCCATGTGGTTCTTTAACATTTGTCAGCTGAGGAAAAGAAGATTTTCTCATATGCTAGAGGCCCTAACTTCCTTCCTCCATGGAATCCTCCCTAAAGATTAAACATGCTATAAAAATACTATACTTTATCCAATAAAAACTTCAGTAAAGGGAAGCACAGAACTGTTCCCCCCCCGAACAGCCTATATGAGCTATTGTCATTCCCTTTCCCCACTCTTGTTTCTAGAGAAGGGGAACAAATTAACGCAGCTTGGGCGAGGGCACCTTCTCAGGCTAAAGAGCAGAGGGAGATAGAAGAACCGAATTCAAGGTCCTCTGTTCCCTGAGCTTTCACTTCTCTCTCGGAAGTTTCTATGAGAAGAGATGTGTCTCACATCAGGTCAGAACAGGGCTCTAGTCAAGTCATCGACTTGTTTGTTTCTCTGAGGTCTTTTAGTCTTTTGTTTAAGCAAGTTCAAGAAGTAAATAATCATTTTTTGAAAAAAGATCTTTAGTATAGACAGGCAACTTGCAGGCATTGTAGACGTTATTACTTGCAGGAATTCTATGATGGAATGACTGGCTGGGTAGATGAGGGGAGAGCAGTGGATGTTGTCTCCCTGGACTTCAGCAAGGCTTTGGACACTCTCTCCCATCACATCCTCGTAGGTCAGCTCAGGAAGTGCGGGCTGGATGAGTGGACAGTGAGGTGGATTGAGAACTGGCTGGATGGCCGAGCTCAGAGGGTTGTGGTGAATGGCGCAGAGTCTAGTTGGAGGCCCGTAGCGAGCGGTGTCCCCCAGGGGTCAGTCCTGAGTCCAGTCTTGTTCCATGTATTCATCAGTGACCTGGAGGAAGGCACAGAGTGCACCCTCAGCAAGTCTGCTGAGGATACTAAACTGGGAGGAGTGGCTGACACACCAGAGGGCTGTGCTGCCATTCAGAGGGACCTGGACAGGCTGGAGAGGTGGGCGGAGAGGAACCTCCTGAAGTTCAACAAAGGCAAGTGTAGGGTCCTGCACCTGGGGAGGAATAACCCCAGGCACCAGTATAGGCTGGGGGCTGACCTGTTCGAAAAGTAGGTCTGCGGAGAAGGACCTGGGAGTTCTGGTGGACAGCAAGTTAAGCATGAGCCAGCAATGTGCCCTTGTGGCCGAGAAGGCCAGTGGTATCCTAGTTAGGAAGAGTGTTGCCAGCGGGTGGAGGGAGGTGATCCTGCCCCTCTCCTCAGTCCTGGTGAGGCCTCACCTGGACTACTGTGTCCAGTTCTGGGCTCCCCAGTACAAGAGAGACTCAGAGCTCCTGGAGCGAGTCCAGCAAAGGGCCATGAAGATGATTAGAGGACTGGAGCATCTCTCCTATGAGGAAAGGCTGAGAGAGCCAGGCCTCTTCAGCCTGGAGAAGAGAGGACTGAGGGGAGGATCTGATCAATGCCTATAAATAGCTGAAGGAAGGGTGTCAAGAGGATGGGGCCAGGCTCTTCTCCGTGGTGCCCAGCGACAGGATGAGAGGCAATGGGCGCAAGCTGAAATACAGGAAGTTCCATGTGAACATGAGGAAAAACTTCTTTACTGGGAGGGGAAGTGAGCACTGGAGCAGGTTACTCAGACATGTTATGGAGTCTCTTTCCTTGGAGATATTCAAAAGCCGTCTGGACACAGTTCGGGGCATTGTACTCTAGATGACCCTGCATGGACAGGAGTGTTGGACTAGATGATCTTCAGAGGTGCCTTCCAACCTTAACCATTCTATGATTCTATGATTCTGTGAATTAGTTCTCAAATGTGATTATTATTTTCTTGATTTTATAGATGAGGAAATAATGACATAGTCTAGATTCCTGAAAGAATCTGTAGGAGTAAAATTAGAGCATCCCTCCCAGACTAACTTGCAAAGATTAGCTTCAGGTTATTTTCCGGATGCATATCCCCCTTTCCATCAGGTATTTTTCTAGCCCATAGAATAGTGGATTGCAGGGCGGCAGTCACATCTCCACAGGTGAGCTGCGAGACTATATCCCCCTTAGCTTTTATCTGCTTTACTTTTTCATTATAGACTAGAATTTCCCTACCTCAGAAATGACAACATCTAGGCCAAAGTACCGAACAGTTACATTTCCTTCTACTTGCCAAAGAAGAGGAAGGAGCTTCCACTGACCTTGGTCTAGGAACTGAATTTGTGGGACCATGATCAACATGATCAACCTTTATATATCACCAGTTTTTCTTTCTTACACCACTTCCTTCCCTTCAGGGAAAGATTTGTTCTTCATACATATCTATAATTAGGTATTATTTGTTAAGTGGTTTGCAATGTATACTTGATATATGAACACAATTTCTGTATAGCATTTTTAAAATATTAACAACTAAACTATCTTCTTCTTCCTTTTTAAAACAGGATACAAAATGGCCTCTGTCATGATAGCTTTATTATTCTATGAGTTATAGTTCTCTTTCCCACCTCGAATGTATTTTGTTCTTCTGGGCGAAGTCTTCTACAGTAAGTCTCAAATAGGAGAGATCCCTACAATATCACAATAAACATTTGAGAGTCAGAGCAGAGCATTAAAGTCTAAAATAAATGTGCCATTCACAAATTCATACCCACTTATTATGTTCTATAATCTATTTGCAGGCTTCCTCTACCATAGTCAACACAAGCATACCTCCAGGGTAAGATACGTGTCAAATACAGTCCTGAAGTCTGTACTAGGGCTTTAAAGGTTTCTGTAAAAACGAATATTTTAAACCTCAGAAGGGCTCAATATTTAGGATAGTTCTTTCTCCTCCAACACGGGAAAACCCAAACTTTTATTTGAAACATGAGTTTTTCATTCCATTCTGTTCATGTCAAACTGGAAAAACAAAATCAAAAACATTCTCCAAGTGACTCCAAGTCACATTCTTATCTTAGAAAAAATATTCAGGACTACATCTTAAATTGCATTTTTCAGCTACAAATCCTCAAATACTTTATGAAGGAGATAAGAGCTTAGGAACTCTGTCTAGAAAGAAGCCACCACTATCACCTCAGGGGATGTGGAAATGTGAGCCATACTGGCCAGTGCAAAAATAGCTAGTCCCCTCACATGTCATTTGCTAAAAGTACACATTATTCCCATTTCCACATTATCCCATTTCACCTCAAAGTGTTGTTGTGTGTGAACACAGTCGTAAGTGGAAGGTAACTCTTCATGGTCTATCCTAGTCTGTCCTAATCCTTTGAACTATAAAATAGCTTTCTAATTGTAATTAACTAGGTTTTTGGAACTGACACATTTCTCGGATTTTCTTCTGCTTGATCACACCAGCATTTCCCTGTGTAAACAAAGCACACAGTAGGTGATGATTATCATAGCTGATTAAAATAAGGAAACAGATTGGAGGACATTAAAGTTTTATGCATCCCTGCCATCTGCTTTCCCATCACACTGTACAGATTACTGTATATATTGTACACAATTGATTTTGTTTCCACTTCAGTAGCAACAGGCACTGTGGCACACCGTCAGTGGCTTGAATAATTCACATAAATTACTGCCATGCCTGTTCTAGATAGCTGCATGTCTGATATTCTGTTTGTTTCTTATGTGGTTCTGGTATTGAATTCACCACAATTCATCTGAATAAAGATATTGAAAGGAAAATGGGAACAAAAGAGTGATTGCTTTTTCTAAAACCAAGAACAACCCTTTATATTCAAATAACGAGACCCATGTGTACACCATTTACTGTTGTAAAGTTGGTAACAGGAGAATCAGAGCCATCAGTCACTGTCCTTTTACCCTGGATTTTGCATACTTGATAACTCTTTTAAGCTACTTTTGCAACACATTGATTAGTATAGATTTTGTATACAGTTTAAGACTGCAGATGAACACCATACATAAGCTGGATGATGATATCATTAGGTGGAATAGTACCTTGTACATGAAGCCATCATAATGAAAGCATTATCCTGCCTCAGGAAAGAGGCACTAGTTAGTCTGAATAAGAGAATTACAGTGGGGTCCTTTAATAAAAAGGTCTGTGTCAAACAGAGAGCAGGAAGAACCCATCTTTTCTGATATTCAACCCTCTTTCATAATATTGTGGAATGTTGCATTTCATTCAAACAAGCAAGCAAAACAATAAACAAAAGACCCTATAAAGTTATCCAGGGCAGCAAATTATTAGTATGGCCAATTTATAGGTAGACAAAATACCAAGGTGGTAAATGGCCAAAAGGCCCCAGCACATCAGCATTTAATGCAGAAATGCAGTCCACAAACCTGATTTTTCTCACACTGACTTTTCAGCATATAATTTCAGGGATTTCAGTGGAAGGACTTTGTAAATCACAGAGAGGAAGGACAGTCAGTCATTCAGGTATTTGCCTGCCTCCGAAAAAACATATTTTTTCTTAGCAGCTCTTTTTCAGAGAATTTAATCAGTCTACTACAACCTTCTCTACTAATACAGTGATAATACTATATCTACTCTTCCGTCCTCTGGATGAATACTTCACAACTTTGAAAGAGTCTGTAACTCTTTCAAAAAAATATAATCATTAACGGCTTTATGACCTTCCAATGTTAAGAAATAACTATGTCAATAAATGAATACTGTTTGAATAAGTTGTGGTATAAATTTTTCCTGCAACATATTTGCAGACTCATGATTGGAATTATCTACCTCATTTGAGAAATTAATCAGGTTAATAATTTTAACAAGGATTTATTAACTAGATATTTATAAGGGCTCATTTTTAGTCTACCTGAAAGAAAATTAGTCCAATCATGGTTCATCTTTTATGAGCCATCAGGTCACTTTCATGCGTGAATTAAAACTAATATTTTTTAGATAATTATTCTACTGCACTTGCTCAATACAGATTATTTCTAAGTCGACAGGCTATCCATTCAGCTTCAGTGTATGGACCTGTTGAGACTCTGAATAGCAAAACTCCGAATCATCTGTTATTTGAAAGGTAGCTGAGAATTTGGGTTTTATAAAGATCTGAATTGTATGTGTGGTCCTATACCTAAACCACAACGTCAAGTCCGCAAATTCTGCTTTGGAATGAAGACAGTGGATTGTAAAAAGTACAGAACTTTTATAAACTCAGATTCTGATAAATTTAGTCTTGCTGAGTAAGTCTAATGTCAAATTATCCTTCGTGGAGCCCTAATGAAGAGAATTGGTATTAGAACAGTATTGCTAATAACTAACATATTGCCATAAATATGCCACAAACATTGCAGACCTTTACTTCTGTTGGATATATACATATATAAAATATATACATAGTATATTTTTATTGTAATAGAAAGGAACAATAGCAGCTCCACTGAATCACAGGCCCAGAAGTGGAGTGGTAAATATCTGCTTCATAACATCAAATGGACTATCTCACCAGAAGGAAGGAATGTATCAGTGACCATAGTAAACATGTAAGGTCTCATAGTCGGTGGGAACAGAAACTTCTTTAATTTCTGTTATAGTACAGCTTATTGCACGATTTAATGTTGCTTTTAGGGAGTTAAGGTTATTGTTCTGGGCTCCTAAATGATGGATGTGTAAGCTCTGGAGAACTAACGAGCAGTGAAATCTGCAATATTTGCAGTCAGTTTGAGGTATCTTATTGGTTATAATCCTGTTGAGTTACAAAGGCTGCACGTGGTTATAAAAAAACACAATAACGTCATCCTAATAAATGTCATCAGAAGTCAAACGAGATGTTTTGAAATTAGGAGCTTTTTGGTTAATAGTTAACCTTTATGGTTGAATTTGAGCAATGTTTTGTTTTAATTTTTACGAGTCACCTGGGCTTGATTACTGTATACTCAGTCAATTGATGGAGTGAGCTAAGCCTCCTAAAGGCAGACAGTGACCCCACTAATCTGGAAGCGACAGTAAAATGGGATCAGTAGTATGATCCACTGAGTCACTGATATGGGAAAAGGAAGAAAATACTGAGTATTGGAACCTGTGGAAGATACTGGTGGCTAGAATAACTTTGTCAGACCTGGTGTGCAACCAGGGACCTTGCTTCAAAGGCCCTCTCTGACACAAACATGTGGAGAGCTGGTTGGAGGAGATTACAGCCTTCCCGTCACCCAGATACAGTTCAGCAGAAATGCACCTGCTGCGCACTGAGGCAGGCACAGTTAAGGCGCTCTGGCAGCTTTCCTCTAAGCGTATATAGAAATCTCTGAGCTAGCTGGCTGCAGCCTTGACAGGAAACTAACCACTGTATAATGGTAATGACCTGCTTTCTGGAGAGATAATGATATCTGGTGTCCCTAAGACTCGTTAATTGCACTTTGCCTTTAGTGTAGGGCTTCGTCCATGGTGTGTGATTCTTCTCAAAACAAATTCCTCAAGGAATACAAATCTCCCAATGTCTTACACACAACATATCCCCCCAAAATGCTGCTCAGTGTAAGGCAAGTGAGGCAGAATCAGGCCCTACATAAAAAGCTGAAACCAAACCGGCTCAAGAAGATGACCCACAGCACCTAAAATGCTGGGCATATTTTCTACATTAAAAATAGTATGTTTATACTCATTTTTTTAATTGTAAAAAACCCACAAATTTCATAGTTGCTTCTTTCTCTTCTTCTCTCTGTTCCTCTCTTTGGAGTGAGAGGGAGGTGACTGAGAGAATGGCTGAGTCCAAAAGTCTATTTGTTTTTTTTTCATCTAAATTGCAGTGCTAATTCTCCCCACTATGTTTAGTTTCAGATATACACACATCAATTCTTCATTTGTATGCATAACTCTGAGGAGAAAGGACTAGATAGTTTTTGGTCTGTCGGGGACCAGAGGGCCAAGCGAGCTCAGCATCCAGAATATTTGGCGAGCCTGGAGAGGAATGTTTGTCCGAGTTTGCGAGTGGGGCAATAGCTTTGTTGCTGCTCTAACACAAACACAACAAATTGTAACTGAGAAACGATAGAGCACTGAATGACCTGCTCACAACCACAGACAGCTTTGCTGTTTGTCCTGCAGATGATTAACTGTCCTATTTTTACTCAATCCTGTTTGCTAACTCACTAAGGCACAGACAGTTAATAGAAATTATTTTTTTCCTTTTTAAGCTGCTGACTATGAGCTCATCATTTAGTGACAGTTGGACTCAGGAATGTACAAATGAATACATACTGACCCTCAATTTAAGTGACCTATTTATTCAGGCCTTGTAACTTTATGGAACTGTTGCAACATGAGACTTAAAATGACCCTGACTTAATAAAACAGCAGCAACATTCCACTGTCACCAAACTTAAGCACCCAAAGTGGGATAAGAAGCAAAACTTTTCAGCAGACTAAGATGAGGGTACACATAAAAGCCTAGCAGACTTCAGTGAGGCAGATTTATTATCTGCTTGTGATCTCTAAATACTATAAATGAGCAAAGCTATGCCAGTTCTTGGAATTGTACACTATAATTTGAAAATCAACTTGTCTGCCTCAATTGTATTTTTCAAAATTAAAGGATAGCAGAGACAAAAAAACATTTCAGCATACAGTAAAAGCATTTTTTGACTAAGTCTTTTCCTCAGTCCTTGCCTTATGTAATTGCAGTTAGTTTTCCCCTCTATATTTTCCATTTAACAGTCAAGTCAGTATTTGTATCCTTATACACTCAATTTAATAGAATATTTCTTCTGATGTTGTTAAACCACCAGAAATTTTAGTTGCTGAGACTAATACCTGAGAAATAGCGTCCAGGACAATTCCCCATGAGAAAAGGACTTGAAGTTTCACTTTAACCTGTACTTTTGTTGCCACTCATGTAGGTTGCTACAGAAATAAAACGTGGAATGTAGCAGCAGTCTTACCATCTTTGCTGTGGGGTAATGAATTCACACCTCGATTGTCCTGCAACACTATCAGTGGGTGCCTGGTCTCGCTCTTGTGCACACATCACAACTACCAAGTTCTATCCAGAGCATCCAAATTGTCACCTGCTGTCTATAATCTCTGAGCAGCATTCTGACTTTGGAAATGCAGATACAGCACAAAAAGATTAAGTGACTTGCTCAGGACTGAACGATAAATCAGTGTGAAGCTGAGGTGAGAGCTTTTCAAAGTCAGTTCTAATACAGTAAAAAGAGCTCTGTCTAACCTTCCATGCAACTTTCAGACTTTGTTCATCCTCCTCTTCACTCTCTCTCACCCTACCGTTTTTAATGATGCATTGAGCTTTTTATCTAAAGGATTTTCTTCTTTCAGATTTCCTGTTCTGTGAGAGTTTCAGCAACTACCATCCACCTCTGAAAAATTAACCGGTGGAAATCTGAGATATGCCTCCATTTTATCTCTTGTTAGAGCTTATTTATTTATTTTTATTATTTATAACTGGAAAAAAAGTTTTCTTTTACATTTTGCATGGAAAGTATTGAATTTTTCACTTAAAATCATAACTTTAACCAGTAAATATTATAAATCATAACAAGTACATGAGGTAGTTGAAAGTATGAGACACAAATGTGTCCCACAGTGTGGTTCACAGGAACCACAGTTGAAGTGCTGCATACCCCAGGATAAAGGTCCATGTCAGGCTTCTCAACCAGGCAGTATCTCTCACAGACCTTGACGGACCTCTATTTTTGTGTTGCCATGCCACACCTTTGGGGGTCCTGGTGCCATATTGGGTATCTGAAGTGTTGAGGAATTCTGACTGCAGAAAGAGAACAGGTTGATATAGCATACAAATGAAAATCTTCGTACGTTTAGATTGTAGGGTTTTTCTTCCCCTAATTTCTTTTTTTTTTTTTTTTGAGGTAGGAGGAGAAGGGGCCTGGAAACTAAGATCAGTTGTTCAGACTTTCAAGGAAATTCCTCCTGTGTGAAGCAAATATCTTTCAAGAATCATTAAATTCTGTTTATTTAAAGACAGTACTTTCAATAAAGTTATGAAACTCATATCCTTTAGTAATGCCTCTTCTACTCCCCTTTTCTGCAATAGAATTCATATAATCTACAATAACAGCTCCTGGTTTTGATAGACTTCTGAATAGATGCTCAGTCTTGATATTTCCATTTCTTTAATTGTGTAGTATTTTGAAGGTCACAACTCATTGAATAAACACATAAACCTTCATGCTGTCCTCTCAAATCTGTCCCAACAGTGCTTATTACTTGATCTCCTCACTTTTCTGTACTTTCAATTCAAGATTTTTTGATGTTAGAATAAACAAGTAACCTGATATACCTGTCAGTTGTCATTACACCTTCTCATCTTTGATATGTGAAGTTATCTGTATTTTCAGTTTCTAAATTCAGACAGACAGTGCTTCAGGAATAAGCTACTGGTCAACTTGAATAAAGATAATAATTGTCTATGCTCCTATACCTGATCAAAACCATGGAATAAAAAGTAGCCTTAAACTGAAGCCAGCTTCATGAAAAGTAATGTCAGGTGATTCTTCTTACCACAAATATAAGTTTATCTCATGCTCAACTCGGACTCTCACTCTGGTCCTACTCTCCTAATCCTGGAACACAGAAAAATAAAAAATAAATCAAGATTTAAGGTTATTTATAGATATCCTATTTGCAGGCTATGCAAGGACAGTAATCCAAGTTACTTAAGAGTCTGTCCTGGCCTTATATGTGACAAAAAAAAAAAAAAACCTTTTTCTCTAATTCAGTGAAAAGTAACTAAGTAACTACTAGGCTTTCAATTTTATAATAATCACAATTAAAATATATATTACCTTCACCATTAATTTCGGTTTATCTGAAGGCAGTATTCCTAGTTATCAATACTGTTTGTAGTAAGATATATAATTGGATAAAGAACACTTCTTAAAGTGTACCAGGGTCATGTGTAAGAAACCTTTAAGTCATTAATCCAATCAATGTTCTCATACAGATGATCATAGTCAGATGACTGAAGTTCATCTTGCTGTAGCAACCCTGTAAAGAAGAATCTGTATACTAGTTGAAAACAACAACTAAAATTGGGTCACTGATTCACCGCTGTCTTCTTTAGATGATCCTACTATTTGTATATGGATCCTGTCATTCATCTTGTTCAGGTCACAGTGGCAGAAACAGCATTGGCCACATTCAGATGCTGACTCCATCCGCGCTTTCCTTTGTCAGACCTATCCCCTCACCGTCCCTGGAGCTGATCCTTTCAGGCGACTGAGGCATCTTGCAGCCAGGACTTTGAGCTCTACAGCAGAGCTCACGTTGTCATTCTTGCCCAGCTTATTATTTCAATTTTCCGTGGCTACAAGCCACAACACGCTGCACAAACAGTAGGAACACATGGCCCTTTGAGCGTGGATCGTGCCATAGCTGTTCCCTTTGCCCTACTCTGATCCCTGCAGCCTGCCTAGTCTAGCACATGTGATAAAACCTAGATACTAAGATCCATTTATTGGGTGTTTAAATGTGACTTAGAGCCTACCTATCTCATGTTTTATGTTGTTTTTCCTGTTCTGCCTGTCAGATGCTCAGGCTTTAAAGCTTACGGGCAGCTTCTTTTAAGATCCTCTGTGTGTTTGACCAACTAATCTTGGAATCTTTTGCCTACATACTCCACTCTTTAGGTTCTTAATCTTATTAGTTTCAGTTACATATTTATCTATTTAAATATATATATATATATATATATACACACACACACATATATATATATATATGTTTATACATATTTTTCATCCAGCCTGTGACATTCTGAATCCAAAAAAGCCTGTAATGATATGTTCGTCACTTACACCTGTAAAGCTGGCATCTCATTATAATAGTCTTATGGACTTCTCCAAATTACAGCAAATGAATTATAATAAAGTAATTGTAAAATATACCATTTATATGTACCTATCATTTAAATATTTACAGTAGAGTTTGCTTTATATTTCTCTGACTTTCTGTAGTAAAAGCTTTTACAATTTGACTATGAAGAGCAAGCACTTTCTACACCATATTTGTAAATCTGAAATAATTTGCAAGGTTTTTTAGTTCTTCTACTGTGTTTGATGCATTGTTCTCTTTTTTAATGGATCAAATAAAGTTTCTCTGAAGCTATGCTTTAGAAGAGTTAGATAATACTGAAACAATTTAGTAGAAGACAAGCAAAAGTTCATTCCAGATCTCAAGGAAGCCAGTACAAAATTTCTCCTGTGATTTTACTGGAGCTTAGATCTAGTTTTTAAAATGAAAAATAGACAAATATCAATTACAATCTTCAAAGAAGTTAAATAGTCATAGAGAACAGCTCACAGTGCATTGAATTTCTTCCTACTTAAAAAATTTAACCAATGTGTTTCCAGTAAACGGAACACCATAACCCATCTTCATGTATTATACATGAATTACCTAATTTTCAGAGCCAAAACTATCAATGCTTTTGACTGGAAAGGAGTAGAACTCATCTGTAGAAAACATATTTGTCTTATATCAGATTATAAGACTGAAGTACATATGTTGCTGAAAGATGACCTCCAGGTATTCATTTAACCTGTATGTGAAAATATGGTTCTCTAAGCTCTGGGTAGTTTGCTGAGATAAGATTAAATCAGAGATCAGTATAGAAATCCCTTCCTTTTCTGCCTCTTTGCATATGATTGACTGGTAAAAGAAAAACTAAAATGCTACTATTCGACACTAATCCAAGTATCTGCAAGTCAGCCTGTTTTCCTGAATAAAATACTTACTTCCCTTTTACATAAAATAAGGCACTGTTTATAACTTAAAGGTATATATCGGATATATATTTTGACAGGAAAAATGAGTAAAATAAACCTTATATGAGAAATAAATAGTGCCAGATTTGTTGTTTATTCATATACTTAAATAAGTACCCAATGTACCTGTTAAAGCGCTGCATAAAACAAAGTAGATACAGAGACAATAAAACAGAAATGTGTTGGGGACAACCTTTCTAAAGCAGTGTTTCAAAAATAATAAAGGAGTTACTGGTCTGCCATCCAAGGAAAAAATTGCAGTTCCCATGTGCCAAGCAGAACATGGGATCAATTCTGAAAACAACAGTAAGTGGGAACAAAGACGAAGAGACAAGAAGAGAAAGGAGCATAGTCCTTGCTTTCATTATCTACAAACTAATCTCAATAAACCCCTATGCATATCAAGCTGAGTTTAAACTAAAAAAAACTAATATAAACTTTTCGTATCTGGCCCCACTCTTAGGAACATTAACTGATAGAAATTGTCTCACTGACATGAATGCAATGACTGAAAATCAATACATCTATAACTTCCTTATAATGTACTATATCAGAAATTAAAAGTGTAATACTGTGTTTGAAAATGTAACTTAAATCAGGCTCACACTGGCCAAGACTATCTCACTTTCTAATTTAATATAAACTGACACCTATTACATGCAAACACTTTAATCCCATGTAGTGATCTTTGTTCTCTGATGTGGTGCCTGTTTTCATTCTTCTGTCATGCAGTCTAAGGACACAAATGACGCACTGCATCATGTCACCAAGCTTTCTGAAAATGTGCTGATATTGATGGACTAAAGCTAAACAAGGACAGTCTAAAAAAGTAATCAGATTGGCATCACTGACAATCTATAAAGTAATTAAAGACTAACTATACCATTCAGTTACCAAACTGAAATAATAGGGCAGGTAAAGCTCACACTTTGCTTATTTTTTTGTTGATACACTGACTATTTCAACATTGTAACCAAGAAATTTGCAAATATTATTCCTAACTGAGCTTTCTATACACATAATTCATAAGAAGTCGGGCATATAATTCACAGGAACTAGGGCAAATATACTGGGTGTTGAAACTGCTGCCTTCCCTGGATGCTCTCCACTGGTTTGAAAATCCTGTGCTCAGAGAAGAGCTTCCCCTATGGTTGTTCTCTCAGTAGGTGGCTTAATTAAACTCCAGCCCTGACTACCAGCTTCTTGGGCTCAGACTGCATGCCTGGCTTTTCCCAGAAGCTGTGGTAATTCCTGAAATGTCGAAACAGATTGTTTCAAGCAGGTCATAAAAATGTAACTTGTCAGTTTCTCTAAAGCTCCAGCTGCTGTGCACAACTCTCTGCTCACCCTAAAGACAGACGATTGTATTTCAGCTATTGTGTTAGTGATGGTGTATTCCTAGCCCAGCCTTGAGAACCACTTTATTGGTTATTCAGAAGTGGAGAAAGAATATTTTCCGTAACAGCATTAAGTGATAAAAAGTGCAGTCCAATGTGACCTTCACTTCTTAAGACTGCCTGCTAAACTACCATTCAGAGCATTAAAACACTACGTAAATAAATTTAATTTGTATAGTCAAATACAAATGAACAGAAACGACACTGAAATGCTTACCTGACTGAACTGATGAACATTTTATAATTCATTTCAATGGGTCCAAAGTTCTCTGCGTAAATACCAAACATTCAATTTTTTCTCTAAGTTCTAATGCTGACGTTACATTTGGATAACGTTTTCATAAACTGTTCATAAAGTGGGACAACTACTTAAACTCTACTCTAGAGGCTAAATACAAAATTGGTTGAGAAATTGACCCCAAAGAGATAAAAAATGGTTACTGTATTGTACATATTTCACAGGTTACTTTTGACAGCAGAATTTTTGTTGAGGAGTCAGAAATTGTTTGAATTCTAGGTAATATGAAAGTTAGATTCCCCGTGCATGTTTGACTTGCTGGTTACAGCAAGGACGCCCATACAATTTTTGATGTTTGTACAAAATATTTTTTTTAGTATCTAAGGTTAGATACTAAAGGGTTTTAGAAAGGAGGGAAAGAAGGAGAGCAGAATGTCTGGAAACTTAAAAATTGAAATTCAAAAAAAAAAATGTAGATATTTTATTCCCATAACTTGAGTAAAAAGATAAATTTGAAACAAGGAACTATCAGAAGGAGTTACCTGTCAGTGTTTCAATTTACTTCTCTCACATTGCACAACTGCTTGAATATTTATTTTTAGCTGCATTTATGTGACATGTAGGTAGATTACAAAATAAAATAATTAGTTCTTGCTGAAACATTACTAAAAAGGAGTTGTTTAGATCGAGAAAATGTTCTTTCTGATAGTTGCACTGCTGGTGAAAGCACCTAACACCAGTTTTGTTATGAATTTGAAATGGATTCAGAATATTAGGTTAATATCACAGACAGAAACTAGTGTGAAGCACAAGTTTCCAATGTTAAAATTAGCGCAGGCCTGGTCCAAAACTCCTGGAAACATAATATTTTCAGTGCCTTGAAAGAGCTGTGAATAAGGTTCCTAATAATTACATCTCAGGGTGTAACTTTCCTCCATCTCTGCAATAGGATTATGGCACAATATTTGCATACCTTTCTCCGTGCGAACTTTGTACTTAAGAAGCTCAAGAGCCCTGCCACAGTTACAAGTGAGAAGACAATCATATTTCTGCCAAATTTAATAACGAGAAGTTACCAGTGACCCTTCTTTTTCAGCAGTTTATCGTCATGGTTATGCATAATTTCACTTAAAAGTTGTGGTTGTTGACTTGGGGTGCCTGTATTCACTTTTTTTGTTCTACATACACACATACACACGCACACACTCACACACACACACACATACACACACACATCTTTCCCTAAGAAGCAGATACCACAACTAAGTTCTCAAATCAGCATTAAATATTTCTTAAGTTATACTAAGCCCTGGGACAGTCTAAAGTATATTTTTAAATTCCTTGTAACTACCTGTTATCATGCTTTGCGTAGTGCAAAATTTGTCTATTGAACTTACCCTAGTAAGAACGAAAAAAAAAAACTGTAGAAAATTAATTTTTATATATATTCATGTCACCTCACTAGTCCATAGCCACAATGAAGCTATAAGCCACAAGTCAGCTTGGAGCAAGAAAATATATATCTCCAAGAAAAAGATAAAAATTGTCAGTTCCTCCAGTTTTGACCTCCACTCTTTTAATGTAAGCAGAAAAATAAATAGAGCAAAAAATATGTCATCAAACTGAAACATCCTGCCTTTTCACTCGTGAAAACCCCAGTTAGCCTAGCTGACAAGAATCTGCAGCTGCAGTGAGCAGAGAGACCTCCGAATCAAGTCTTGCTTATTTACTAAAGTATCTTCCTTGGTTAGTTTCCTTAGCCCACAGAAGCAAGTCTTCTCAATAGGGTAGTTCAGAGCAAGTGTCTATTTTAAATCACCTGAGTCACTCTCTGGGGGACCGTGTGTGTCCGCATTGGCATTAAAAGAAACAAAGGGAGATTATGGATACATCTAAACTGCTAAACAAAACAAGGTGAGGAAGTGAGAGCTGGTCCGGACACTAAGCTGTAGAGATTGCTTACATCCACACTAAATAGTGCTTGGCCCTTGGTCATCACTGGGCAGCAAATGGTCCCTCAGTGGCCTAAGGGCAGTTATTGTTCCAACTTTCACAAGTCTGCAGTAACAAGAAGGATGTGTAGGAGCCCATCAGAGTGAGGATTTATAGCCTGACACCGGGGGTACGAGAATGCTTATAGGAATGGTTTCTACTCACCCTAAATTGTCACTTAGAAAAGCGGGCTTGATCCACAGCAGGAGAGAAGTAGCAATTAAACAACAGGGACAACTACGGGTCAGTACCTGAGTCTGTGCCTTGGCCCTGTTTTGTTTCCTAGAATGGGTGTATCTGTCTAGCTGGTTCATCTGGTTCAGTAAGGTATCTGAAGCTGAGCAGTATGAAGGTTCCCCGTATCTTTCTGTTATTCTCTTTTTAATGTTTAATGATGAAATGCTCTGCTCTGTCTTTGGTGAGAAATTGCTACCAGTTATCAACATTTCTAAACTGTCCAAAACAGCCAAACAAGATAGATGTGCTATGTTTAGTGGATAGATATTCCGTCTATATTAATAATTCAACACAGAAAGGTCCAAAATTCCTCTAGTAAAATGTCACCTTTGGAAAACTACATTTAACAATAACCCAGCACAAAATTTCAGTCGTTTGCAATGTGTTCCAACTGTGCAAAGGACTTGCTTTTTACCAAGTTGCACCTACTATGGCAAAAGTTACTCTGTACTGGAAGGCACAGCAAAATCTCAGTATCTGAGCAGGTACAAGCTACCTAGTTGAAATTCTTTGCAAAATTTCCATATTGCATGCTACATTAGGCCTTTATAATTTCACTTCCATCCAGAATTAATTTATTCCACACGTTTATTACTCAATACCTATCTGTTGCAGTCTCATTGATGCTCTAATTTCAGCAGCAACAAACAAAAACATAAACCTATTCAAGGCTGAAAAAAATATATCTTTCCACCAGCTAATAGTGAAAAGGTGAGTTTTCATTTCTGCAGTAGCCGACTAGAAGGCAAGAATTAAAGGTCTTTCAGTAAATGGTGCCAGCCTGTTATGGAAAAAGCAATAGAGGAGACATTGACAGTTATTCTTTCAGAGTCTCAGATTTACTGCAGCATTCAATGGGAATTTAATTCACTAATATCCAATTTTCTGTATGCTTACAGCAGTGTCGAGAACCCATGTCTTTCCTGTGCAATATAGCATCTCTTCAGCTGTGCAGGCCAGCTGCAGAAGCGCTAGGAAAAACTGCAGTACTAGGGAACATGGTCTTCTCCTTGTCCACTGCCCTGCAGACCACATTTTCAGTGTGCCACACAGGGAGGCAGGACTTATCATGCAATCCAATAGTACAGGACAATCAGAAATGATTGCTCACAATATATCTGTGTCCACTCTTGAGAATCACTGAATTTACGCAGTAATCTTTTCTTATTATCCTTCTTGCCGAATTTTCTGCTATTGAATGCCTTTCCCCTCTTCTGACTCTGAGAATTAAGGTAATAGCTGGAGAGAGTTTACTTCCCTGGGTTCTCACTTGTATAAAATTTGACATTGATATTAGATTTGAAATGAAAAAATCCATCCTGTGTGTCAGGATATTATTATCATTTGTCAAAATGTGGTCAAAGTTGAAAATAAACTAAATGTTCAATTTCTTTAATAAGAAGCACCCTACTACCAGTCTCAGATGTTGGACCTAGGCACTAAAATACTGTGACTCAGCTGCTACAGCAAAATTCACTGGGAGAGAGAAGGCCTCAAATAGCCAAGACACAAACTGTGGCATGCTTTGTTGATGAAAATGAGCAGACGAGAGGCCAACACATTTACTAGAAAATGGATACTTTTTTTCCAATTAATCTTATTTGCCAGAAAAATGACCACATTTTGTAAAAGCCTCCAAAGCATCTTCAGTATATAGAAGATTTAGAACTATTTTAATACACTAAAGTTAGAAATGCTGAAGTAATATGAGGAGACCAGCCTCTAAAGGAAACCATCATGAACACATAGCTTAGCACAGACAAAGAACGGCCATCCTGAACAAAAATACCACCAGATGCAGTTGCAAAGCTAGATGAGGGGGCAGCACAGAAAGGCATTCGATCCCCGTAACATATGTCCTCAGGAGCACTTTCCATATTAGCTAGCGTTACTGGAGCAAAAGAAGAAGTTTTAACCCTCTGCTGAACCCCCACTGGCAAGAACTGCTCCTCTTCTGATAATTGTACTGAAGAGTTGTGATGATGTTGAGCAAACCTAGAAACGAAACGTCTAAAGGATACCTGACCTGACTGCAATTAAGATTACTTAATAAAAAAAAAAAGATTAAGGTTATATAAGTAATACGAAAGAAGTCAGCAGTCACTGCCAGGTGCTCTACTTTCTCAGTAAGCGACGGAGATACTGGACATATTAACTTGCTCTTACTCTGTCAATTTTTCTCTATTACTCAGCTTAGCTCTCAAGCAAGATGGGAACAAATCTTCCTGGAAAACATGTTGTATATTCTGGACAACCTGGGAGAAGTGAAATCTGGACTAGATTTTATAGCATTTCAGTTCAATTTTGAATTCTTAATTTTCAGAAACTGGAAGGACTTCACCTTGTGAAGTCCACTGTGCTGGGATTTTGCCCTTCATGAGTAGGACTAAACCTTAGGCAAAAGCTAAACTGGAATGTGCTGCATATTGCGTGGAAGGAAGATTGCAAAGCCAGCTGCTTGCACACAAAAGCTCTGTTTCTGTTCATCCTCCCCCTCAGTCCCAGGAAGGAAAGGAAAGTGTATCCAGTGATTTTGGTGTTTTACCAAAGTGCAGCTGTTTCCTTTTAGAAATTTCAAGCTAGGTTTAGTTAACTAAAAGAGAGAAGGTATTAAATAGGCCACTTCCTGGACAATAGACTAAATTAAAGGCTAGAACAACAGAGGCAGATATTAGTGTCTGAGACTGGTACTTAAAAACAGTAAAACAGGGAAGTCTGGGTTGACATTCCATCATAATAACATGAGGAAAATCAGATGAAGGACAGGGTGAATGGTATAGTCAAGAAGTAAGACTATCCTTGACTTTACCATGAAATGTGACAATAAAAGATAAAAGCTTACATATCTGAGGGCTTGCACATGCTATATATATTTATGGGTTTCTGGGTTTTTTTCTTTCGAGAGTGTTGGAATACAGTCTCACACAAAGTGAGACAGTCTAAACTTATTAACACATACTTAACAACAATTGCAGTAAATTACTGGGTTTATTCAAAACAGACTTAGGTTGTTAAATCATCATCTTTCTTAAGTTATCCGGAATTCACGTCTGGTTAGTCACAATGCAAGGAAGATAAATGTTTTGAAAATCAATCCTGACACTGACCAGTAGCAAAATCAATCTGTGTTTCTCATTTAGAAATCCCCTCGTGATTGTTAGTATTTCTTACTAAAGGCATGTACCTTGATTATTAACATTGTGAGCTAGTCACAATTATACATATTCGGAGAGAAAAAAAATGAAAACATCATGAATATTCCTGGGAGACTGCCATTTGTTTAGAGACCTCAAGAAACTTTAGTTAGTGTCATAGTTGTAATGGGCTATGATTTTACTCTACTGTTTTCTTCAACATGTAGTGAAATCCTGTGGAAATATAAATTATTATCTCAACATGAAGCTGTGTTTTTAAATATAAACAAAAGAAACAAAGCCAAAAGCTAGTGAACTTTATTTCTTGACTTCTCCGTTTATGTCCTTGAAACGTAAGTTGTACTTTAAGAAAAAGATGGAATAGAGTGAGTCAGCTGTTCTGGTTCAGGCCTGCAGTTCTTTAGAATTTACGCTTGCCAAGTATGATGGAAACAAAACTGACTGCTTTAGTTATTTTCCTTGGAACTGTAGTTGGACTTGAACAGAGTTCCAGAAGTAAAAAGAGAGAGTGGTCCAAGAGACATTTATAAGAGAAAAAGAACTCAGGGTAAGTCAGCGTGAAAAACCAGTGGTGCAATTTTCATTATTTTTACTTTAACTATAATCTTATTGGGATTTTTTGTCTGTGATATTGTACACACACCACCAAGACACCACTCTTGTGAAACATTTACATGTTAACAGACCAACTGCATAAATAGCTTCACCAAAGAAATAGATATCCACTTCCCAAAATAAGTATGGAATGAGAGGCTATCTAAGGCTTTCTCTCTAAAGAATGTTCTCTGTTGTTAAATTGTTCTTTATAGCATCTATAACAATAAATAGACAAATAAAATCAAGCAAATTTGCAATATTAGATGCAAAAAACTGTAAAACAAACAAAAAGCTGAAATAAAACCCACTTTGTGCTAAATACCAAAAAGACTACTAAGAAATTAAAATGACAACCTGCCAGCTTCTGTTCCCCTTCTAGAAACCTGACAACACTTCAAAGTCTTCTATCTCACGTAATCATTTTAGAAAAAAGAATTTAGAAGAGCAAGTGCAATATATGCTTTTATTTAACGCCAACATGTTTTTTAGAAGACAAGTTGAAAGTACAAACGATCAGCTTGAAATGCTAAGAGAAGAATACAGATTTTTGAACAATGGTGTTATAGTACATGACAATAACAGTGAATAAAACATTATTTTTCATTCTTATGGTAATATGCACATTTTAGTAGGGCACAAGGAGAGTAATGACAAATAGGGACCATTTCAAGTGAGCAAACAGTTGGAGGGATCATTGGACCTCCAACAGAAGTGGTTGCTGTATATGTTGGTTACTCAAAGATGAGCTATATACTGCAAAAATAAATCTGTTGAAATGACCATTGCAGTTCTCGTACAGGTAAATATGAAGGTTCCCACTGGAACCTTAAAAAATTAAGAAACAAATCTTAATTCAACTTAAAAAACTTAAAAAGTCAGAAAACTGAAAAAGATAATTAGATAAAATAAATCAAGTATCAAGAAAGCAAGGTTTGTTCTTCTAAGTAAAATTGAAGGATGCTGTAAAACAAAAGTTATTACAACACGAAAGATATGTTACAAGATATGTAAGCTATATCAGGATTCTTACGTCTTAAAGGGACAACTTGTATAAAAACGTGTCATGAAAAACGTTTCAGATGAAATATCAATAGAAAGCTAGACTAGAAGCCTAACTTTTAGGAGTCTTAAATTACACAGATGAATCCCACCTGAGGTATAAGGTTCTAGCTCAACTGTTAAGTTGTTCCCTGCTACAATGAAGCAGGGAGTAGAAGCTCTCAGAGCTGTTCAGGCTGTGGCTGCAGTGTGTCTTAAGAACCAATGGAAGTACAGGTACATAGATTCAGAAAATAAAAGGTATTCCACTAGCTCTGCTGTTTCTATTTTCTGGATGGTTACCACGCTCAAAGGCTTGATAGTGCCTCACGGGTGGCAAGAGACCACGTCATTTTAGAGAAAGTGTATAAATTAGTTCTACTGTGAGAAAGAGGCCATTCTGGGATTAGGCTATGGGACCAGCTCTGCCCAAGGAAGGGGCTCTGTTGGCTGCTAATCTGACACGCTGGGTCGTCCCTGGTGGAGCTTCCTTTCTTTATGAGAAGGTTCAGTGGCCAGTTTATCCTGATTTTGAGATTGACTCCTCCCACAATGGACCAGAATAGCGTATATTTATGTCTGCTTATGCATTATTGCTTTAGCATTATCTAACTGTGCAGCCTTCCACTGATGTGTGGCCCCTCTGACACAACATCCAATTAGGTCTCTAGAGACTGAATTTTGAGCAAGGCTGATTTGAGTGTTGCTGAAAAGAGGGAATTTTTGATAGGATTTTTTGATGTGGTTTCTACGAAAGGGAGGGGGTTTTGGGGTATCTGCTGTACTCTTTTCCTATTATTCTAAACGTGCTGTTACATGTTCTTAATTCTTAAAAACCAGCATTAGGCATTCTTCTAGTTACTTTAGATATAAATAAATAAATGAAACATTTTATAACTTTCTCTTTTTTACAAATTGCCACTATAGATAGCAACAGTCATCACCCAAATTTATTGTTTCTCATATGAAGGAGTTTTTAAAAGACATATTGGTTAGTGGTTAGGCTTACAGTGGGGATAGATTTTTATTGTCTGGTGACTCCATGTACTTTCCGTTTCAGTAAAGAAAAATAGAATCCAATTCAGTAAAAAAAAAAAAAAGAAGAATTATGTATTATACTCATCCTTTTTTCATGTGGAATAAGGAGATTCATTCATTTCAACAGTGTTCAGCTGGAATTACTTAATTTGATGCTATTCAAAATTAATAAAAATAATATTTATCAAAATAATAATAATTACTGGGTACTAAATAATGGTTATTTTGTAATTCCATTGTGAGAAACTTCAGGTAGCCACCTCTGAAACAGTTACCGTGGGTACTAGGCCTAAGTGTCTTAGGACTGTGCCTTTGATAATTGTAATACTAAGATCAGTTGGAGGGAGGTCTCTAGCATGAAAGAAGAAACCATTAAGCATTGACTTAGTCAATGTGGAATCCCGTTTTCTAAAAATACTAGGTTTATTGAGGATGAGGTACCTAGTTTGTTGTTTACTGAAACTGCTGACTTCTCCAGACATTGCTGAGATTTCTCTATGCACTGTGTTTTTCCCTGCCATTTTTAGCTGTGCCTGTATTTATCAAAGACTATTTGGTGCTGCTAAAATGGAGCATTTGTGAGGGTTAAGTGGAGAATAGAATCAGGAGTATATGACACTTAACAGAGTAGTTTTTTTGCGTGGAAATTCAGTAAGCACATTTTTATCCTCTGTTCTTCGTTCGTGCCTTTACCGTGGCAATCATTTAATGCTGCTTTCTTTTAATGCTCTCCTAGGCGAAACTCTAGCTGTTCTCTTTGTAACAGTGAACCTGTCTAATTCACAGTTAATTGTTTCAGAGATCCCCTTTCATCCACCTGCGATCAGTTAGCAGATCAAAAAAGTCAGACACCATTTAAAGACCAGAGGGTCCTAAATCAGTCTTAAGCTGCTGCTTTTAATGGTTTGTTTTGACGGTAGGATGGAGTCACGTGGTTCCCGTGTTATGTCTGGCTGCCCTGGAAGTAGGTCACGGCAGCTGCGCCACGGGAGCCATGGCTGCGCCTTTCATCCCCGCGCGGGCGCGCCGATGCGGGCTCCCTCGCGATTGCATTAGCAGCCCAGCTCCCTGCAAATTGGAACCACAGTGGAAAAAAAAAGATGCACGGCATGAATAATCTTGATATCTCAAAACATTCAGACTGCTGAGAAAGAAAATGAGCATATGCAAAAGGAAAGGGGGCCCTAACACGGTACAGCTAATGACTGGTACAAAATTATTAAATTTGTCTTTGACTTTACTTTTTCTTATTATTTTGGGACTAGGCTTTTCTTCAGGGACATATTTTCGATTTTAGAAATTTTTTTACAACATATGTATTATTTGCTTTGAACAACAGTGAGAAAACTTAAAACAAATGTAGTCTCCCTTCTGCAAAACATTATTTTTAGTAAATGAAGTTTGTTGATAAAAAAATATATTTTTCTTCCAGTAAAGTACATAAGGAGAAATGACAGCCAAAAAACCACATTTGTCTCTCTTTAGTGTTGAAAATATTGAATAATATAAAGTTCTTCAATGTGTTAAGCATCTCAGATAGAATTGTATAAAACTGTACAGTAGGAAGTTCTTTTATTATAGTCTCTGATCTTGATTCAAAGGCAGTTCAAAGAGCTACTAGACTACAAAGGCAATTGTTTATGTCCTCTAATTAAAAAGGATAAAACTAAATGTTTGAGATAAACTTTAAAGATAGAACTATTCTTTAGGGGGGGAAAAAAAGGAAGAAAGCAATAAGATGTAACAAAAACATAAAGTCTTTAAGCAGTTGAGTAATGAAGAAAATATTTTTAAGATGATAAAAAGAGTAGGTCATGTTACTGTTACAGCATATTTATACTACGAGAACTTGCTTTAAAATTCCATTACAATTTGTAAAAAATTGTAAATTTTTTTATATGAGATATTTCCACCACTGGTACAAATTTGACCTGAAACTTAGCATAATGAAATATTTATTCCTAATTCAGATGGAATTTGCATATTTGAAAACTGTTCTAGATCAGTTCATTACTACTAAAGACTGTATTGTGATTTCCTTGTTACACATGCAGCCTTTTCGACTTCAGTGAGAAAATTCATGGTGTAAGGCACCAGAGAAAGTGAGTAGGAGTGTGATACTTTAGGCCAAACTATTCAATATGAAATCAATCAATGTCTGCACTGTTTCATTAGGAGACCTGTAGCAGCTGCCCATCAGAGGTGTTACTCCTCACAGGCAATGCTTAACAGGAATGAGCAACCTTTGCAGAATCTGTCACAGCATCTATCAGTCTTAAAGAGAGGCTATTTGGCACAGTTACAGATTTCATGCTGTTCAAAAAAAAATGCTCCAGTAGAATATACAGAATTAGTATAATAGGAGGAAATTATGTGCACGTGGAAGTGCGCATCTAAATATATTGCTACTGCTGTACATCAGAAGGATTTGATCCAAAGTTTACCGAACTCAGTGGAAACTGTACAAAAAACCATTTGGATAGGACTCTAACATGTTATAGAATAAATTATAGCAACATGGAATAAGAACTGACTTTTATCATTTAATTTAGCCTTAGTCATTCTAAAACATTACTCAGCTAAAGTGGGTTTTGCCTGTTAAAGTTCATGCAGACATTTGAAAAGTAGTAGGATTATGGTTTTTAAATAGAGTGAAAGTTAGTTATTTAATTCGAACTAAAGCTTTATGCTTAAAAGAATTATAGCTGCCATTCTTAATGGAGCAGATGTAGTATTATGTATTTTCCTTACGGTCTGATGATTTTCTGTCATCAGGGAGATCTTTAACACTCTCTTCAGTAATGAGCCAAATTCAGGTGGCAGGAAAATTACAGCTTACTTTTCTCCAGAGGAGATAGTCTTTATTCTATTGTTTATCTTCCTAATTGTGTGTGCTTTTTCTATGCTTCATATGTTGTTAATTGCTTTTCTGAGCCTTGTGTTGTCAAATGACTGATTAAAACAGTAAATTTTGTCTCCTTTAACTTCTGCTTATAAAAAATGACATATATTTACAAATTTGGGGCTAAATTTTCTCTCCCTCTGATCTGCATGGTTGGTTTTTAAGTTTTTGCTTTGATTTCAGTAAGAAATTTGTGCATAGTAGAAGAGATAAATAACAAGGAAGATCTATTCAGTGCACGCTGAAAAGAGTTGAGTCTATATTTTGGCTATACCAATGTGGATATTTCAGAAAATAGATATAAATTTATTCCCATAATTCTATTCAATTTCAGCACCCAGAACCAACAGACACCATATTCACTAAATGGGAGAAGAAATAGTCTGGTACATAAGTAATAATTTAATCCTAGGCCATTAACTTTTTGCCTACTGATGGGGTCTCTATTTCTTATGTGCATCTTCCACCGCAATTCAGCAGTTTCTGATATGTCACAGGGACTATGGTATATGGATTTAAAAAAAGGAGGGTTTTCATGTAAACATGGTTATGGTACAAGACATAGACATCCAATGCTAAACTTCTATATTTGTTCCTTGTTCTATATATTTGAAGTATATCTGAGAATGTCTTTTCTTCTTTCGTTTTATAGCTTTGGCACATTTCAGCGTCTGCACATGAAACTTGGCAATAAATCCTCATTTTGTTCATTTCCACTAGCCTTTGAGGCATGGTGTGTCACCTCTATTCCCATGACTCATCCCACTAAGGTTACCCGCTACCCTTAGGCAGACACTGGCAAAAACAATTCGCCTATCTAGCTCGTGGAAACCAGTGAGTAACTCCAGTTTTCTGCATTGCCTCTGATGTATCAAAGGGAGGCAATTAGTTTGCAAAGGTCAGTTACTTCCCAATTCTTCCATTGCCTGGAGCAAATTGAAAGCTGATTATTAATTTCATAGTCACGTCCTTTCTATATGCATTTGACCACATTTCTGAGCTGATATGCAAAGAAGGTAGTACTATTTCTTTTACATCTCTGGAATATAGCTTCCTCCTCAAATTTTAGCCTACTCTCTTCATTTGTGCATACATCAGAGACATTGTGAAAGCTGAAGAAAAACACCTGGGAGGTTTTTTTTTTTTTTTTGCTAACGCAAGTTTGAAATAATCAGGCCAATAATGTATGTCAAGTGTTTAACAAGCTGTAGTAAGGCCAGGTTTTTCAGTAATTAGTGTGGTAATTAAAGCCAGTTTTATATAAAATTATATTGTCATTTTGGTAGTATTTGTACTATGCTATTCTTTGTTGATGTTAGTTGCGAATGTCAAGTGGGAACCCACTGAACAACCAACAAAAATAAAATGATGATCATATCTTACTCTCTGTCATATTTACTTTTTTATCTTTTAGGAGTTAGTCCGTTTCTTACCTGTGACTTTAACAAAAGACTTTAGATTTCACAGACCATACTCATAGTCAAGAGTTATAAGAATATGTTTATTTCTGAAATCACATTCATAGAACAGTCCTTTGAAATATGTCCAAAAAATAAACTGTGTAACTAGAATTTGGAGCATGGCTTTCTCATTTGCATAAAACAAAAACAAAAGCCATATTCACGAAGCACATACATACTTTATGCATATTCCCAAAATAAAAATGAGAGCAATACAACTGACAGTTATAATCATACTGTGTTGCATTTTTAATACAGAATACCTCAGATATGTCATAAAAATAAAGAAGTAATATAATATCAGGTTTTATTTACAGTATAGTCAGGTTTTACTTTAAAAAAATTATCCGAAGTTAAAATAATACTTTCTAGGATTCCATCACGTTAGTAGTTAACATGGAACCAGTGTCAGATAGAGGAATCTTTTTATTAATTAAAATGATATTTGCATTATATGTTAATAAATTTAGGTGGCTTAGGCCACAATTTTTGCAAATGTAAACATTCTTATCTTTACTATTGTGAACAGTACAATTACCATCAAATTTCAAATGCACCTGTCATTTCTAATAAAGGCATTTCATCCTCAATATAGGTTCATTCTTACTCACTTACTTTAAGTAAACAACTCTCTAACTCAACTCCAGTCTGATTTCTGTGCTTAGCTCTTCTTCTGCCTTTGCAGGAATCAAATATATTTTACATAGTTGTCATTAAATGAAACATATTAACATTTCTGATGTCCCTTTCGGTTGTGGTATCAAAGAATCAAAATTTACTGAAGTATAACACTGAAAATCAGCATCAGTTTACTCTAAATCCTGGGGACCATATCTATTTTATTTAATTTACTCAGACAGCTGTAAAGCATAAAACTGAGCTCTGCCACAAAGTACAATCTGTAATGTTGATAGAAGAGAGGTTTTTCTAACATATGGCTAAGGCCCATCATTTGGGAATAAAATGTTCACTACTAGCTAGAACTCTATAGATTTTTTTTTTAATCAGTCATAACTGTTCATTTTTTTCTACCTTTGTCTTACCTCAGCCTTTTTTGTATGATCACCTTGTACTTTTTCTGAGGTAATTATAACATGCCAAAATTAAACCTACTGTACAGTACCTTGGCTAAAAGTCAGCTTCTTGAGCCAAGAGCTTCTTAGTTCCAAGATGTAACAGATTCATCAGAGCATCTCGTCCTTGGCTTTCTTAAAAGCTTCAGAGGTGATTTATATTGGTCTTGGTTTGTCTGGAGGTGGTTGGAGGCTGATAAACTTGCAGACTTGAGGACTCAAATTCTGCTGTTGCTGAGCACAACAATACAAGAATGGCTTGTACTGCTGGAGCATTTCCCTGTGAACACGTTGGTAACACTATAAAACAGCCCTAGTCAGAATAAGTGGAAAAGCAACATGGCCTTCTGACTAGGTCATTACGGACAGTTTATCACTAAGTGTCATATTACCTCTGAAATATTCTTCTCCAGTTGTTAGATAGGTGCTTGACAAGACCTTGCTGAGGTTATTGTTATTTCATAGAAGAAGAAGAAAATAACTCGAGGGGTTAGATACCTTTTATAAAATTTTGTATAAGTATGGTAGACGTGGCAATAGGCAGACCATGCGACTCCCAGAGGTCTGCTTTGTCACTGAGCATCACTGAAGATCGCGAAAAGTCATTAACAGGAACGTTTCTGACAAAGTTGTTTAGTTTTCACAAAATATAAGCGGCTAACAAAGCACATCCATCATGTGATCTATCAAGATAGTTCGGGAGGGAAAAAATAAAACTTTCATAATTATGATGATTGCTAGGAGTAGAGAGAATAGAATTAACTCTAGAATTCTACAGAGAACAGACATTTCATGATTTCAGACTTAGCTTCATTCTAAGGAACAGTGAATACCGAAACTGTGAAATTATCCATGGAACAATTTCATATGTAATATCATTGCTACTTAATATCTATTCATTTTTCTTTGTATTGTTAGATATAGGTTAATATTAAATCTAAATATAATTTTGATATTAAAGCAATAAAAAGACTGAAGATATTTAGTATTGCTGGAATTCTTATCTAAGTATTGAAGCAAGGTTTCAAAAAGTGGCCCAAAGTTGCAAGGTGTTTCAATTCTGACAAAATGTAATTCCTTCACCACCAAAATGGTTATCTCAATTTTTTTTTTCAGTCAGTGCATTAATGACTTTTTTAAAAAAATGTTATTTATATGTTTTCCTATACAATTTTGATGAATACTTTTAATTTATCAAGCACTTTAAGTAAAATTACCTGAAGCAACTAGGTCATTGAATCATTTAGCAGGACTGCATTATCTTAGATATTTTACGATTGTATTTTCATATTTAATGATCAGATATTAAGCCATTTCATATAGTATATATATACATATAGACATTAACACACACACACGTACATATATGTATATACACATATGTATATTTTCTGTTGAATATTCTATACATCTAATTCTAATGTCTTGTCAACCTGCTTAACAAAATTGCCTTTGATTATGGGCTGTGTCTCACTGGTGTTGTAGGTTGGCCAGATAACCCCGTGAAATGCAGAAGAAAGTCATTTTAACAAACTGCTTAAAAGCAATCCCAGTTTTGCGCCAGAGGAAAAATTTTTCTTAGACTACACTGTTAACAAGACTTCAGACAGTCTGAAAGCATTCTGGTCACCACTTCTCAGGAAATTATTTTTGCATCAGAATCACTAGTGAGGGAATACCGAAAAGGCAGAGCCCATCTGCACAAAGTAAATTATGATATTGCAATCTAAAGTAGCTGTGTGACTGTCAGATAGAGATGCTATAAAGTAGCCTTATTTTTCAGAAACTAGGGGCTGCAAATCCTCATCAGTATTTCACAAATACTTCAGATTTTTATTTTTTCAATTTCTTTCCCTTTCTCTCTTTCTTTCTCTTTTTTCTTTCTCTCTTTCTTTTCCTTACTGCCCGCTTGCCATGGTGTGCACTCTTTATTTTTAAAAACTATTTGGCAGTAATTCATTATTAGTGGATTCCATTATTTTCCCTAAATAGATATAATCTGAGTCTACAGATTTTCACATGTTCGTATTTTCCATATGAAATCATATCTGAGGAGCCACAGAAAAGTTATTTTAACTTCCCTAAATATTCTCCAACATTCTTGAAAATGTTTTCATAGTGAGTGCCATTGAAGCACTGTCATAAGGTATTTTACAGGAAAAGAAGATTTTCATAATATGAATCATATAGATTCATTTTTTCCATTGAAAGTTTATTTTTCATATATTTTCGTCCTTCTCGATATAGCTGCCTTATTAAATCTTTCTCTGCTAACTTTTCCACTCATTCTCCTGAAACTTTAAGAGAGAAAAGGACATAGACTATGAATCCTCTAGGCAGCATTGTCATTCCTGTTTTTCCACATCCGTTGAAATGTTAATGTCAGATAAACATTGCTTGTTTAGCACTCATGTATTAGTGGCTTTTCTTATCTATTTCAGAAATGGAAGATAGCTGTGAAGATACTTTGGTAACCATCCATCCCCACCTGTGAAGAAAGACATGAGATAAAGATCTCTCTGGCATTTACTGTGTTCATCAAAAAACATAAATATCCAGAAGTTCATCACGCGTTTTCTTTTTTTCTCTCTATTTTTCTCCATTCTTTTTCCATCTCTGAGTAGCATGTTTCTGTTAGACCACTTTGAAATCATCTTCTGCTAGAAGGAATGCTTCTTTCTATGTAAATAAAATAATCACATATTACCTGTGTAAGTAGTAACTATCTAGCAGTAATTTCCTCTTCCTTTGTAATCCATTTCACATAGTGGAGACCCTCAGTGAGCCCTATCCCCTCGTATGTGGCTTAAAGCTTCCTCCAGGCCAATGTTAGGCTTTTGCACTTCTAAACTCCCAGGACAACTGATGACCTTATGGCTACAAATAACAGATGGACATTTGTCCTCTTTTAGTGTTGTTTGTTTCCAGAATAAACTGTCTTGCACAGACTAGATAAATGTGTTTTAAGTCCCATCTTTGGGAACCCTAGTACTAGTAAGGCTTATACCACTCCTTGGCCAGACAGAAAAGAGCCTACCACCCACCTCCTCAGATCAGTGGAGCGGTGGTTCAAAGGCAAAGGATAAAGTCATCCAAGTCCTTGAGGAGCCAAGGGTTTTTTTTTTTTTTTTCCTTCGCTATATAAGCAAAGAACTGGCTGGTCTGTGAGATACATCTCTGATGGATCAGGAAAAGGAGGAAATGGGAGAACAGACAATATATTTGCACAGAGCAGGTAGAATGCCAAGAGTACTGCATGTTGTCTCAAATCCACATAACATCGTTGAATTCAAAATTTCTGATTTCAGCAGAATGGTATTTTAATCGATGTAATCAAACAACCATCTTTTCTCTACATATTGCAGGACAAGGCAATGACTCAAAAGCTTAAGTAGTTCCAGAGAAGATCAGCTATAACTTAAAACCATTAAACCGGTTTAAGGTCTATTTATTACCAGGAAGCTGGATCATCCTGTTTTGCATGCCGTAATTTTCTCTTGTACATATCAGTCAGTCTTGCTTCCTTTTCCTTGGAGCAATGTATGGGCTGCAAAACAGAAGAACAGTAAAGAACTTTATCTCCAGGGAACACATAAGCGATACATTATTGTATTATTAATACAAGAGGAAACTTCCTGAAATAGTTAATACTAGCTGAACTGGTAGTGTGATAGCTAAGACTGGAGCATGAGAGCAGAATTCAGGAGAGACCTAGCCTGATATACAACCTGGTTTCCAGAACACAAGGTGCTCAAGAATGAATCTTTTTTGTCTGCTCCCAAACAAACACCATATCTCAGCAACAACACAACACGTGTTGTGCATACACACTGAAGATTATATCTTACACACTTGCTGTTTCCCATCCATATAATTTATTCTGAATGAAAAGAACTCTATTCCTACAGGATGTTCTGAGAGATAGTACCATGCAAAAGGGCCACGCTTTTAAAGGGCTGGTTTCACTGGAGTGGGATAAAACAGGGAACCAGAGGAAAAGTTCAGGACAAGACATTATGTGAAAAGGAGGGTGAAAAGGAGAATGATATCACATAGTGTTACAAACTACAATTTGGATATAGTTGAAACATGTTGGAGATATGTTAAAGAAAATTGTCTCTTTCTAGTCAGTTTTCCCAAATATCCCAGTATGTGACACTTTCCACAGAGTCCCAGCTCCCAGTTTCTCCTGAAGGTAGGAGACCCTCAGCCTCCATTTGCTAAAGAATTATGTAAAGGTCTCTAAACCTTCTGAGAAAACAGATCACATGTATATCTAAGGACAAAAAACCCAAGGGTATTTGAAGAATTGTGGTTTTGAAGGCCTTGTTACAATGACAAGACAATGACATCATTTTTAGACCTCTTGAGGTCACTTCTGATTCTCAACAACGACAAAATAAAAGCTATATATGGGTGGTTATTTCTACTGCAGTGTTGGGTTTTCAGTATTTTTCTAAACCTCTTCACCCTTAATTAGAAAAATTCTGGAGTCCTCAATCAGTTTTTGATTTTTTTTTTTTTTTAAGTTTGGGATAACTAATGTTTACTTTCTTCAATATAAGCTTCACCCCCAGCCCCTGAACCTTAAAGGCTTATTTGAGTTACAAAAAATAGTTCAGTGCCTTCCAACATATACAATTACAGAATCACAGGGTTGGAAGGGACACTAGAAGTTCATTTAATCTATCCTTCTGCCTCAACACAGGATCAGCTTAGGTCATGGAGACAGATGTTTGTGTAATTGCCAAAAATAAAGACCAGCAATTTACTCCAGCTGTCCTGCAGTCTTTTGCAACGCTTCACTATCCTCATCATTTGAAAGCTTTTCCTCATGACTAGGCTGACTATAGGGCTGGTGAGGTGGCACAAATTAGAGTTAAGCACCCAGTTCTTCCTGAATGTCACACCTATCTAATTTCAACATACATACACATGCCTTTAAATTCTCTCTATATTGATAATCAGAATGATATTTTTATATATGCACATTTTAATCAGGTTTAGAAAATAAACTATGTTTTTCTCCCTGAACAAAGACATACTTAAATCGTTTAATTACATCTAGAATATTTAGAGTTCCCATAAATAAGGAAGAGTGAAAATGTCCATTAGACAGCATTAGACAGAAAAGTATCAGATATGGTTTCCAGTAGGACTTCCAGTAGAAACAGGACCAAGGAATGGTTTCCTTTCGTGATATTTAGAACCTAAAGCAGACATCTATTCATTATGATATACTAAACAGTCTTTGAGTAGCAATCTGAAAATGCAAAGGTGTCAAATTAGCTGGGAGGTCTCCTGACTACAAGATTACAGCAAAATAATCATGAAACATAACAAAGACTCACACAGGAGAAGAATGCTGTGTTAATTAGTTGTACTTTTACACAGACTGTTTTTGTTCTGAATCTGTATTTACACTCTGTTGTGTTGCTGCCTCTCAATAGGCTGACCCATCCACCTTTATCATCTAATAAGGAGCTTTTTGCTACCATATTATGCATGCAGAAGCAGCACAAAATCTCAGCATTAAATATTGCACCGTTTTTTTTCTTCGATATGTTATCTTCACTATCTTCACTATTTAAATTACTTGAAATTATAACAACATCGTCTAAAGGGTTTGTCTAAGGCAGGGGATTTTGTTATGCGTATAATCATAATTAAAATCCATTGTTGATTGCCATTACGTATATATAGATTAGCTTTGCTTACTTTTCCAGTCTGGATGCTGACATCTCCAGCAATCAAATGATCCTGCAGAGCTTCCTACTATGTGTTTGATTTTCCTATTATTTTTGTTTCTGTTGTGTACTATTTTAACCATTGTAATTTAGTTATATTATTGTGCTTTTCTAAAATACAATAGTCCTCTAAAGATCAGGACTTTCTGCGCATTACAACACAGTCCTTGTCCTAAAGATGCTAAAAATCATCCCAATCTCATTGATATGCAATAAAATTAGGTTCCTAGTTTAGCTATCAAAAAAGTTATGATGATTACTAATATAATTTTTTTCTAATTTTTAAATCACCTTTTAAAGCGTACAGTAGTAATACATTCATATTATAATATATCGTCTGTTTTTAAGAATAATTTTTATTGATTTCTGAAGTTTTATATTCATCAGTTTCCTTTTATAACAAGAATGATTTCTGGCTCAGAACAAGATCCATCACCTGGTCCATCACAGTACCTGGTTAAGTAAGTGGATGTCTAGGAGAAAACACAAGAACAGGCAGAGCCTATATTAATGCTTTTCCGAAGAGTTTTCCCTGTTTCTGCTGATTTGAGGCTCAAGAATTTCCTAATGAAAAAGGTAAAGTCACTGACAGATTGACATATGCCCTTGACATAGGTCTCTCTAATGAACTTATCCAGTCTCCCCTTAAAGTATGCAAGCTTTTAACATCTGAAATATCACTCACCAAGGAGTTTCACAACTTGTCTACATATTTTTAGAAGAATAATCTCTTTCTCTTTGTTTAAAAAAATCCCCGGCTTACTATCTTTAGCCTCTAGTTCTTTTACTGGAAGAGCTAAAAAGCAGTTGACCCCTATTAAACCTCTCAATGTCACTGACAGTTTCTAAGACATGTGACTGATCTCCCCTTTTCCAGAGGAGTCCTAGTTTATTTAGGTCGTCCTCAAACAGGAACTTGTTCTGTAACACCGATCATACTTGTTACCCTTCTCTGAGTCTTTCACAACCTAGCTATACTCTTTCTGAGAAGGGGAACCAGACCTGCACAGAATGCGTGATGGGACACACGCTGAGGCACCAGGGAGGTACGGATGTATAATAACATTTTTTGTTTAGTTCTCTATTCCTGTCTCAGTAACTTCTAACGTGCTACTAGCTTTCTTAATCTTCATTCAGGATTGATATGACATTTTCATAAAACTATCTACTACAGCTTCAAGAACCCCTTCCCAGGTCATAAGTTAAGGACATTTTTTCTGTATTGCATTTTATGTTCATCTACAGTGAATTCCGTCTGCAACTGGTCATGCCCAGCTACCCAGTTTATTTACAGTGCTTCACAGACAGTGCTCATCTCTACACTGCTTGTGTAAACTAAAATCATTAATAAAATTTGTCACTTCATTCTTGTGCATTATCTATGAATATGTGGAACAAAGCTGATCCCAATACAGATCTCTGACATACTTTAGAGGTGACCTTCCTCCACGGTATAAATGACTAATCTATAATCAATCACTTTTCTATCTTTTAGCCAGTGTTTTTATGTATTCAAAGCCCTTCGTTGTTACCTGGTGATTATTTAGTTTCTTTAAAAGCTGTTAGTATGGGATCTTGTTGAATGTCTACTGGAAATTCCAGTAAATTTTATCAGTTCTCTATTGAATAGCCTAAAATTCCTTTTTGTTAAATATCTTAGAATTTTGATCAATTTTCTTTTTACAATTTTACCCTTTTTATAAGTATACTGAAGCCAAACAGATGGCTTTAAAGGGACAGACTAAGTAACTTTTGATGCCATCTTGTACTAGAATGTGTGTGCCAAAATCTTTGAAAAAATAGGATTAACTTGTGTTACAGCAGAATGTTACAAACGTACTACTGCTGAAAAGTAAAAAATGAGAAATAAAATCAGGAATACTTTTAATAATTTCTTAGACTAAAATTTCTAAAGCTTAGCTTGCATGGACAACTGTTCTGGGAAAATATTATTTTGTAAGAAAGATATAAACAAAAAAGAACTCTAAAAATATAGATCATATTGCTTGTGAGATAGTAGGTGTTTTGCTGGATAAAAAAGGCAGATCCCTATTACTATCACTTATGTGCCTCAATTTTCTCTTTATAAAATCAGTATTTATTTATTCTTTGTTCTCCCTTTCCTAATGTATTTAACTTGTAAGCTATTCAGGATGAAGATTATAACTGTTGCTGTTCAAATTTGACCCAGCCAAGTATGGCCCTAAGCTTTCCAGATTCTAATATAATACAAATAAATATCAGTTAGAGAGGAATCATCATTGTATTCATTTTGGTACAGGGAAAATAGCCATAACTATAGAACTAGAGATAATTCCTTGGAAATTAGTGATTCTGTAAGAATTTAGAAGTCATATTAGATAAGCAACTCAACAAGAACACTCAGGAAAAAAAGATATTCCAACTGGAATGCATAAACAGGGCAGGAATAAATAGAAAATATCCAACATCTGAAAAAATTCTGCAGCCTCTCTTTACATTATTGAGGTATGATTCATGTTGTCCTAATACGGACATTTAAAATACGCTAAATGAGTCATGCACTGAAAGTGCCTGTTTTTCTATAAAGGAAGCCTGACTATCTCAGTGGTAGATGTCTGCGGAGTGGAAATCTAAAGCATGTGTGATGAATCCCTCTGCAGGGCTTTCTTGCCCCTGTATGGCATTAGTGATACGTATGTGGTTTTTGGGGTATTTCTAGTGTCCACATTTTAAAAGAATGTTGTAAAATTGGAAGAATTATCGGAAAACTTTGAGAGCTAAGAAAAATACCTTCAGGAAGTGTGTGCTATGATAAGTTACAAAGAGGTGATTGAGAACAAGGCATGGCCTAATTTGGCTGAGATGTACTTTAGTCAATATTGCTGCTGGGAGAAATTCAAGGACTGGCCAGCAAAGGTAGGAGTCAGATGAGACGATCTAATGCACCCTACTGACCTCGTACTCTAAGTAATCTATGGAGGTTAACAAGGAGAAGCACCAAAATACAATAATACAATTTTTATATTAAAATGTTTTGATTTTTTTTTTTCTGAGAGCAGAAAGTGTCCACAAATGAGGCACTTAGGAAATTAATTTTACTTGGCAGTAACCGCTTTAGACTGAAAACAGAAGATACCAAGGTAAATCTTTTTCTATTCTTCAGGAATTAAGGCAAGAAAAAGTTCACTTCTATGCATAGTAACTATCACTGTCAAAAAATGCCTTTCTATTGATTTCATACATTCTGTGGGAAAGTCTCTTAGGGGACATACAGATTTCACAGAAAGAGTAAATACATTCTTACAACTTTTGTAAGCCATTTTATTTTACCAGGTCTTGGACAGTATATTTATGGTGTTATATTGAAGTATAATTACACAGGGAAACTGTGCTTGAATGAAACTTGATGTATTTTTGCTTCTAAATCTACCTTTCATACATGCCTCCACTAGTTAATCATTCATGTAAGTGTGTTGTTACAGTCAGCTTCTGCAAGCCTACTTAGAAAATCTGTGCCAGAGAGAGACATTGAACTGGGAATGCCTCACTCATAACTCCTGCAGTTTAGCCACTGCACATGCTCCATCTCTAACAGCTTTAAATGGAGTAAAAGAAAGCCATAAAATAATCATGACACTGTACACTGACATTACACACTTAAAGAGAGCAAATAAAACATTTATTCTTCCCATGTCCCCTGCAAAGAGAAAAAAATGGAAAAAATATGTTAGTGGGGGTACAAATTGTTATGATGTCAAACTGAAAAAAAGAGCAAAGTCTACTGCTATAGTTAATAATTGCCAGCAAAGAAAAAAGTGCCCAATTCACTGGAAGGAAATATAACACAGGGAAATACAGTAAAAGGAAATATTATTCATTTCCCTGATGAATAAATCTAAGTCATTGACAAGGCCTGACAAAAAGATTTGAAAATGATATCTTAAAAAATGCTCTGATACTAATTGAAGTAAATATAATATTTTGTTTCAAAATTGAGGATATTAACTAAATAGGGTAGCAGATGGAAAATAGGAAAATAAATAAACAGAAATGCACTAAAAATTTTAGTCTTCTGCGCCATGTAAAACAGGGAAAAGTCGTACAGAAAATATAATTAAATGTAGTATAAATAAAATCTTAGTTTAATAAGGGAAACAGAGAGAATTAGATGACAAAATCACAGTTTGGGTTTGTGAGAAGAGATTTTCTTCTTACTAGAAGAAATAGAACAAAGAGTACAGCCAATATGAAGAAAGCATGTTCCAGTTTCAGCAGCAGGGAGAAACACCAAAAGCTTTACAGACTACCTTTTAAATAAAGTGCAGACAAAGAAGGATTAAGATAAAAAGATCCCTCATCAATGACAACTGAAAGGTAAAAAAAGAGAAAAGTATAAAATTATTTGTAGAAATGGGTTCTGCATAAGGGAAAGCTTATGATTTTGAGCTGAGCCCCGAGTCATGCAGAAACGTAATGTGATGCAAATAGATACCTCCTAGTCCAAATTCTTTGTTGTTGTGGAAAGACGAGATAGCAACTTTACTCTGGTCCAACACTGGGAGAAATTACAATCGTTTCCTCCACCCCACCCCCCCCAACCCCAAGGTGCCCTGCTCAGTAAACCTGTCGGAAGGTTGTCTGGAGCCGAGATCCCCCCCACTCCTGGTCCCTCCCTGCATGATACCAACTTGGGGGAAAGGGTAAGCAAGCACACAGCTACAGCCACTCCTGGACAGTGTGGGGGCAGAGGCAGGGGAGCTGCGCTCCAGGCTAAGATGGGACGCAGCTCGGTGAAGTCTAGCCATCTGCCTGTCAGGCAGAAGATGTCAGCAAGTCATCCAGGTTCCTTTCTATCTGCGGGGAGGGATTGTCCCTCTAAAAGGAGGTTTATCTTCTGCTGGAATTTCCAGATTTGGTGGCTATCTCACTCCACTGACTATTTGGATAGTCTCAATGTCTAGCATAGAGCAGATCCCACCTAGGTGGTCAAAGTGAGGTAAAACGGAGACACTCCTGAGACACCAGGTGAATGAAAAGGAATCCTTTACTGAGTAAGCTTAATGTTAGACACTAGTTTTCAGGACATATTGCATTTATCTCAAGAGTAATTTGTTTTCAGGTTCTTCCTTTACTTGACAGCTGTACACATTCAAAAAATTCCTTGCTCTAGGTGGTCAGTACAGCTTCTTGTGAATTTATAGACTACTACACACACTCCTCTCACCCTCCAGGCCTTGCCATACTAAACAATGTATTTGAATTGTTTCTTTTTTATTGTATTGTACATCACCCAGCACTATGGGGACACATAATACAACTAAATCTCTCTGCAGTTTGTCTGCACTGTCATGCTGTTATTGTCACTTGCTTGGCGTTGGAGTCCTCCAACCGTGTACACGTTAACTTACATTTGGGTTTCTCTCCAGAGTGAGCTAAATCATTCCCTGCCTGGAAGATAGACATGGAAGAGGAAAGCACATGTTGGGGCCAAGTCCTTGCATCCAATAATCACATCCAATTTGCGCCCTTAGAGCACAAACGATAAATACAATTAAAAGAACCCAGAATGCAAATCATATTTTATCTTTCTGACTTCCTACCAATCTACTATTCAGCTCAGGGGGAAAAAAAGCACAAAATCAGAGCAAGAAGAAACCGCCTGCCTCTTATTGTGAACTTTAGGAGGAGGAGGCTGAACAGAGCAAGAGCCCAAGCAGAAGGCCAGGTCTCTGCACTGTGCTTTTGGGCAAAGTAGACACCAGCTAAGGAACCTTTTTGGCTCTCTGGTGGAACAGCAGCTCCTCAGACCAGTCACTCCCAGGACACTGCAGGCCTTTAAAAGTAAAGAGAGCGTACACTACCTTGTACCAAGTTGGCAAGCAGTGAGGAATGCCAGATATTTCCAGGAACATGCACCATGCAGCTAGCAGGCTGCCAGATTCTGCACTAGCTGAGTGCATTTCTGAGAAGACTTAAAGGACAGTCACATATAGCTTGCATCACAGAAACTTAATATGGAGGTGGTTGAAACAAGTTTTATTACAGTAGGTACTTATTCTTCTTAAACTGAAGCTTTATGGGTATTTATTCAAATATTCATATATTCAAATAATTCATGTATTATTCAAATATGTTTCAGCCTTTTAAAGAGCCACATATAAGTGCTGAAGTGCAGGAAATATTTCATGGCAAAACATTTTACTAGACTGTGGAAGTCTCCTACCGGAAAAAAAAAAAAGTAAAAAGTTCCTAAATTTTTCCTCATCCAGTATTCCTAGATGCAAAGTTTGGTTATTCATTTTAATTACATTTGGAGGAAAATATAGTCTTAATAATGTAAATGTATGTACTTTTGTCTTTATTAATATGGAAGGATTGAAACAAAAGCACAAGTATAATTCTACACATCCTCCACTCCGTTGGGGGAGTTAACTTTGAAGATTAATTTAAATGCTAACGTTGTTAACTATTTCACAGCTGGCTGTCATCTCACCACTATCCATTAAGCGTAGATAAATACACCTGTCATGCTATGATGTTTTATTAATTTGAAAGAACCTTACAGGAATAGTGCAGCAGGTTTATTTAAAATATGCAAATAACAGTGTATTTTATTGCATATTCTTTCAATCACTTGGATAATTGGAAGACTTCTACTGCTCTGACAAATTAGACTAAAATGGTGCTTACATAGCTGACAGCTGAAAAAATTAAACTCCTAGAAAGCAACTTGCTTGATATAAGTATCTGTCACTGCACAACGAGGTCAGCAGCTTTAGGTTTAGATAGTGAAAAGCGATGATAGTGAGATGAACTATGTAAATGAAAAATGTCTGTAAACATTTACAGGAAAGTTAATGAAAATATAGTTTACCATTAAAATGCTATTAAATAAAATTAAATTTGATAATTTTAACTAACTTGTTCAAGGAAAACTGGTTTTAGAGCTGACAGTGTCAGTACTGTTTTTTAAATAATATTTTTGTGGCGATAGCTGCTTACTGAGATGTCTGAGATTTGTCATATTTTCATTGTGGAGACATTTCTTTTTAAAAAGGTGTTGTAAATAGTAAGACTTAGAAATTACAGTTTCTTGTCTCTGAATCTTACAGTTAGGTACTGTTTTCTCTGTATTACAGACGAAAGAAAAGAGGTTGATGTCCTGATATTCAGAAACAAAAGACGAAGGACATGGGCAATTGTCTACAAGTGGTTCCCTCCATTTAGAAAAGCAAAGTTCATCATACTTACAAAAATGAATGTTTTAATTTGCTATCTTTTGTAAGGAAAAGAGGATTGTTCTGTTTAACCCTGAGTTAGAGTGTGTCTCTTCTGGAATGTTTATGCCTTAAGTGGAGAAAGAAGACTGTCAGGCTCCCTTAGTCATTGGCGCATTTACTCTTTACTTTCTGTCTTTAGTCTTGAGTGTTATTATCAAGAACTATGTTCCTCTTCATCCTTGAGGAACGTTACCCTAAACACGTTTCCTCTAATTCTGATTTATGTTCAGAGAAAGCTTCATTGCTTTCCCACATCTTGCAACACTATGATGAAGTAATGAAAGGTAGCTTTCTTATAGCGTCTCACTCTTTGATATTTTAATAGCCCAACCACTTTTCATGTTGTCATTTTTTTTACACTCTTCCATCATATCTGGAAGACAGTCCATGATAATTTGGTGGTTAAAAGTTCCATAACAAAGGAAGCAACATTATTGTCTCAAAAAAGTGCAACAACCATCATGACTATTATTTATGTGTTTAGATTTTTAAAATCAAACCATAAGTAAAAAATAAAAAGCTCTGATTCAAAAATCAGCTAATAGTATTGCTTCACCTGATTATTGTCACTACATGCTCTGGACACTGTCAGCAATCTCCTGCTACATCTCTCCTACCCAGTTACTAGATTATGAGCACACAAATTACCTGAGATGCTCTTCCATGTGCAGCTGAACTGATCTAATCATTCACTAGGCCGAGAAAAGACAGTCCTGTTCTCTTGTCCGTCCTTGCCTTGTCCTCTCTGTCTCTATTCCCGGCACTCCCTTGTGTCAGCTCTAGTGACATCCTTCTATAAGTCTATTCAACTAACCAAGCAGAAAACTAATTTGCTTCTTCCAGTTAGTGAGTTAAATCAGTTCTTTGAGGAGTCCAACAAGACCAGACCATTTTCTCAGCTGAGCTCATCCTCCTTTTTTCCAGTGGTGGCAAGTTGTTATATGCTTCTTCTCCCCACCTTATAAAACCATATCTTTGCTTATAGGACTGTTTCATGGGCAGGACTTTTTACACAGAAGAGAGAGAGCCCTATGGACCATCTGGATTTGGAAAAGATAGCTCAACTGTCCTGGAAAAACATACTTTGTTTGTATAAGATCAGAGTGTTTTGCACTTGAATGCTTTGCTGACACAGTTTGGTCTGAATAGCTCCACCAGTGCAGCTTAATAAACTAGCTGTTTCTATGTGTTTTTGTAGCATCTAACAAAATGGAGCTCCAGTTCTGCCCAGGACATTTAAGAATATTGCTAACACAAATAAATTACAATAAAGAATACTGAATCTTGCAACATGCTTAAATTAAATTAGGAAAATAGTAATTTATAACTATGTAGTGAGTGATAAGAGCTATGTGTATATAGATCAATACATCCTAATTTATTTTATATTTACAAATATAAATATATTGCATATATATGAAAACATCATCTATATGACGAGTACAATATATACAAATAAATTGTTTCCTGTGTTGCGTATAGATCTTTAAGTGTAATGAGAGAAAGGGATTAATATTGTTAGCATCGATGACTCATCCTGCTCTTTGCAGAATTTCTCTTTTTCATAATCTATTACTTATATTTATCGATAGGGAAAACAGCAAGTAAATGAAAAGCTTAAATAGGTGAAGCGGACTGAAATTAATTAAACAGACAGTGCTAGTTGAAGCATCCGCACACTGTAGATGGCCCTGACCTGGGAACTGCACTTACCCTCAGGCTCCATGGCACAAACCCGTTGTCAGATCTAAAGGCCTTTGTTAACAACAAGCTTATTGGTGAGATCAGTCACAGGGAATCGGTTTTGGTTCATTCCAAGGCAGTGAGGTTTTGTCTGTAGATGTCAGGAGGGATTTAGCAGAGGAGAAGTTATAGAGAAATATCCATAGGATAACTAATTAAGTTGAAAGATTTTCATCCCTTGCTGGAGGAAGATACTTAAAATCGATAGAGGCACAGAATTAGAAGTCACGTTGATCATTCTAAGAATTTCCCATCACTTCAGAGGGACCGGCTGCTAAAGAAGTAAGCAAAAGGATTTGGCAGCACTGTAAAATTTTCTCCTGGCTTAACCTTAAAATTATCTTACAAAAATAAACAAAAATATAGTAGGCAAGAATTTAAAGAAGGTTTTGCCTAGTGTAATGATCAGAAAAAAATCTAATAGTATAGGGCACAAGTAAATGAACATCTTGCTAGCCTGAATGAACATGGATATCCAGGTTAGTATTTATTACACTTCCCCTCCACGGATAACATTAATTAAAAACAGACTAATAACAATAACCTTGTAAAAGGATGACCAGAATTCCCATGTGAGACTATAAAATATTGGGAATAGTAAGAACCAATACACTACCCAACAAAACCATGTAGTTTGCTGCTGAAATGTGTTCTTTTATTTTATTTGCCAGAAAAGGAGAAGATGATCTTTCTCTTGTTAATTATTCTTTTACTTGTTTACTCAGTGATTGAAAAGGAGAATTTAATATGGTTGAAACATTGGGGAAAAAAAACAAAAGACTTGAATCTCTACCTTGCAAGACTGGTGAGGGGCTTATGGCAGAAAAGAGAAAACCGAGGTTTGCATAACTCTACTGAAGCAAGGAAAAGTTCTGGAAACTGTAGTTCTGGTACCAATAAAGCCTGACTTCCTATAAATTCATATTGCTTGGGTGAGTTCTCTGGTAAATAAAGTAGGAACTGTGTTCATCAAAGCTTTTCCAGCATTTGGAAAACTGAGTACCTCTTTCTGCCTTGTGAATTCTGAAGTGTTTAATGAAGACTGGGTTCACAGTGCAACCTCTCCTTTAAGTGGAGGTACTAATAGGGTTACTTATCCTTATCTAATTTCTAAGAACTTAACATTTCTGAGCTCTCTCTCTCCCCCTGTCAAACTTTGTTACAATCAGTGAACAGGTTCAAAAGTTAGAGGACACAAAGAGAATAGGATTAATGCGCAATAGCCTTTTTTCTTTTTAGAAACAGATTAAGAAAATGTAAACTTTAAAATCAAAATAATCCAGATCTCAGACCCTGGTCTATTAAAAATAAATAATTAAAGTGAGCATTTCCAAGAATATTTGGCCTATGGTGCTTTGCATAATAAGTTTTACTAATAATTGTATATAGTAATTATCATAATAAATAAATAACGTATAACAAAACTATTGCAAATTTCTTCAGACACTGTGACAAACACAGTGTACTGGGGAATGCCAGAACAATGCCTAATTTTTTAAAGTAAATTTTATCTTAATATATACCATAGGAAGAGTTAAATGAAAGGTCTACTTAGTGATTAGCTGTCTCTGATAGCATCAGAGGCCAAAGGAAAGAAGAACTGAACAAATACAAAATGACTTCATCACTCTACTGGGTGAATATACTCTAGTACCTTCTGCCATTAATAGTTAGTTCAAGTACCTCCTGAGTCAGAAATGATATTTTGAAATTTAAGAGTACTTGATAGATTTATTCTCCATTAATTTGTCCAATTGCTTTTAAAACTGATGCAAACTTTTGTATCCATAAAATTATGTGGAAATGCATACCACAGTTTAATTACACATTGCTTCTCAGTTTGATGAAATATCTATCTCTTTTAATGAGGAACAGCATACTCCTCTACAGATAGTCTTGAAACAGCATCTTTCTTTCATGGAAATATGAAACCATCTGGCTGACAATAACACTTTATGTGACCTGAAAAAAAGCAAGCTAAAACTACATATGAATTATGATACAAACTTTTCTGACTGGAAATTGATTCTTTGGTCTTAGATCACTTATGGTACTCAAATAAACATCTGTCTGTTCAGATAAGTTCCATTCACTTCCTCCTCTTCTGTTTTGCTTCTGTCTGAGTCTCTTCCCAAACATCCTCTGCCCTCTTTGACCTGTTGTTCTCACAGCGTCCTCTGCTTTCTGGAGCATAATTCTTTCTTTCTTTTCCTTTCTGGCTTCCATTATTACTTTCCCACTTCCTTTCACGCAGTCCCTCCTTTCACCATTGGACAAACTTAGTCCCTCCCATATACTGTCATGAATCAATAGTTCTTCTATTAGATCTCTCATTTCCCACTGAATCCAGTCAGTTGTAGTACAGTCTTGATGTACAATAGAAATATAGAGCATCATTTCCTTATCTCCACGGTATCATCCTGAGACACCACTGTGTATCTCCAAACACTTTATTAAAACAATCAGTACGGGAGATTGTGGATGGAACCTAAGCATGAATAGCTAACAGATTTCTTGAGTAAGAAAGTTACCACTGAATTAATTGCACAAGAGCAATGTACTAGGGAAACAGAAGACATTGTGAGAAATAATGTCAGAATTACTATTATAAATGTTGTTGCAACAATTATAAATAGTTATAACTATTATTAATGGAAAAGATTGTATTTCTGTCATCAGGCTTTGATGGCAACAGGTAGATGTCTACATCTGAGCTAGCCATCCTCAACTCTCTTTATAGAGATTGGAAAGAAATAGTTTTTTGATTTTATTATAGGCATATCCTAATATAAGAAGTAGTGGCGAAGACTCCACTGACCTTGTCTGCTTTACTTTCTCTGGCTATAGAGGAAAGTTAAGGTAAATACTTCTGCTAGATGTCTACATTGGAGACACTTAGAGTTAATCAAATGCATCACTTATCAAAATGACTGCAAACCTATGAAAAAAATGGGTCCTGCCACGTATGCTAAGATGATATGGCAAAAATATCTTTAAAGAACATACATTTAAGTAAGTCTGAAGAGGATCATAACAAACAAATTTTTCCTTTTTTTTTAAATAAGGAAATTCAACTGCAACTGCTTTTGCACTGGCATAAGTAAGATCTACCATGAGTTGCAAATGACATTCATTTTAGCAGCTGAAAAGACTACTTCACAGCAGAGCCTCTGGGAAGAAAAACTGCTCATATCATCAAAACTATATAAAGCTACAAGTAATTGTAGATACCCCACAAGAGATAAATCAGTTCTTTTATGTGCCAGCTAAGCAAATTTTATCTTCATCCTTGATCTCCTGACATATGGTTTTGCTCTTAGACAAAACCATTTTATGATGGTTATTTTTTGGTTATTGTCATAGCTGATTTTTATGTCGTTTGCTGCTGATGAAATTGTTATACTATCAGCTAAATACTTCCAAAATCAGGAATTTTCTCTTTAATCTGGACAGGATTTTTAAATCCAGAGACTCCTCCTCTTCTCGTTTCATCTCATCTCATCTTGTCCTATCCCATCCCATCTCTTCTCTTCTTAAGGAAATAGATGTTAATTCCATATCTAAATAACATTCTGGAATACTAATGTTATCAGTACACCACTAAATCACCCACACTACAAAACTGGCCCCTCCCTTCCCCTCCTTTTCTCTCCCATTCTCTCCCTTTCTCTCCCCCCTTTTCTGTCCCCTCCACTACCCTCTGCTCCCCTCCTTTAGTTAAAGAAGTCAGTTATTTAAAATATTTTCTGATCCATTTTAAAATCATAAGATAAATCTAGGGAACTTTAATAGTAATGGTATTCTAATATATTGTCATTGTATTGTTATCATGGTCTAACATTAGGAAAGAAAGAATACGGAGCCTAACTGAGTCAAAACTATATTCCACCATGAGGTTGATATGTAAGTATTCCTGCAGACCAGATCCCAAACGAGACTCAGAATTTGCCAGGAAAGAGAATCTGGCTAATGACTATCATCTCACTTGTTCCAGCAGTTTTAAACCACTTGTAAATTACCCATTGTCATATACTGTTGCAGAGCTGATGGTTTATATATTCTAGATTCTTAGTTTTGCTGATTTCCTTCCCTTTTCATTTCGTTTTGCTCTGCAGTGAGGAGGGTAACAGGGGGATAAACATGTATAGTGCCATCTTTAATTTATGTGTATAGTCTCAAGATTCAAGTAATCTATGCAGAAGATACTGCAACATTCCTGTTTTCCTTTATCCTTCCGCACAGAGAAGTCATCAGTCCCAAAGTCTAGCTCCAGATACCTTCAGAATTGTTTTGAAAATCTTAGGATCAAAATCTTACAAACTTTGTGATGGAAAATTCTATTATGAAAACCTTGGATGCTTTAAATATAAACTTCCACAGGAGAAATCGAAGCTTACTCAGAACACTTTATAATGAGAACATTGCATTCTTTTAATCGTATCTTGGGTTTTACACATTCTCCTGAATTTTCTATCTCGAGATTTTCCCGGCAGTCTTCAGTTGGCGAGACTTGAAAAAACACTCCAAGTCTTAACAAAGGCCAAAGTCTAAATGAAATGGCTACAAGCTAATTTCTTAGAATATTTGTAGGGTATTTGCTTTAGAGTGCAAAAAAAAAGACAGAAGACTGCTTTCCCTTTTAATTTTCTTGGTGAGATCACGAGCTGTCTAAAGCTTTCACTGGTAGTTCCCTGATTTTCATTGTTTGAGCACACAGTTTGAATGATGATTTGTCAGGTTAAACAGAAGAAATGTCAACATTTCCTTTTATATCTGGGTATTCCTCATAGTGAAGAGCCAGCGCAGACTTGGATTTTGGCTGCAATTGGAGACTAAGGCCTAGTATAGAAGAGAAAACCCTGGGAAATAAATTGTATTGATTTTTCTCAAGAGCTCACTTTGACCCAGTGACCACACTTCAATGTTCAATTTGCCAAGGGACAAAAGAACCTTCCCTTTCTATTTTGTTTGTGTGGTGAATGTGTAGGATTGTTGTTTTATTTACTTTTATTCCTTCTTCAATACTCAGTAAAGGTCGTAGGAACCAGGATAACATGATCAGAGTCTGTATAAATTTGAAAACATACAGAAGAATGATTTTCCAGGGTTTATGAAGTTAAATCCTCTTAAACTTTTCCTGGCATCTGAGGTTAAATGTCTTGAAGCCATTAGCGTCATTGTTATCAGTTACAGGGCAGCTCCATGGCATTTTCAACAAGAGCTATCTTAAAGATTGTAAAGGTAGTCAAGAGTTTCAGCTTGGCTCGATGCAGGGCTCAAACCCTGGTCGGAAAAAATACAGAATCAGATCAAAAAAGTATTTGGGCACCTAACTCTTAATGAAATGGGTGGCAATTTTATGTACCTAAATAAAATTGTGGAACACTAATGCTATCGATACACCACTAAATCATCCACTCTACAAAACTGACCACAGAGGCTCATACTTTCATATGGAGTTCTGTTAGAAGGCAGGGTCAAATGAATCAATTGATATTTCTAAGCATTTCTAAAATGTTTATTTACCTGCTTCTAGCCTGGCTGGTTAACAAAAATGGGTGTTTTTTATTCCCTTTATTCTCGTAGGATCAACATTAGGGTGGACAGACAAACACATGCCAGTATTCTACTCTTACGGTAACACAGTAAAAGCTATAAGACAGCAAAATGGAAGATCAGGGAGAAAATATAGGGAAAGAAATACGATTTACTAGAGAATTAATAAGGATTGGTTTTATGCTTTGCTTTCAGACTATCAGGGTACTCAAAGGAATGAAAGTCTTGTGGCAGAATTGCCAAATCTTGTGATATTTAGAGTCCTTTTTAAAAGACTAGACACTGCAGTTACTTGAAAATAACAGAGTTTTATCATTTCAAAACAAAAAGTAGCCTATTTCTAGTCCTTAGAGGTAAATTTAAAAAACATGAAACATGAGGGTTTAGAAACATCAGGAAAAGTAAAAGCTAACAAAGCTGAATAAATCTCTACATGTACTATTTTAAATCTCATGATTTTGGGCTTATTTCATAACATTTGCAACATGACTCATGCACATTACACAGTAGCACTTGCAACATAACACTATTCTAGTGACTTTGGGGAAGATTTACTTGAATTTCACTCTCTATAAAATGTAACTAATTGACTGATTCATTTTGGCCTAAATGTAAAAGTATAATGACTCCTGTCTCCTCAAACTTGGATGTGAGGCAGACTGAGCCTGGCAGAGAACTCCTCTTCTGTAGGCACTGCGTTGAGTTGCCTTATGCAGCTCCATCTGGGCCTCTTTCCAGGTCTCAGTCCAGGCAAAGCAGGGAGAAGAGAAGAAGAATGGAGTAACACTGCATAGTTCTTAAATACAGTGACTGAGCTCCTTCAGGCTGTGCATGCGCAGCTCAGAATCACAGACAGGAAAAACATGCTTTGGCTGTATCTCCTTGCACTGGGTGTTACATGTTACACTTCACAGAAACACAAAAGCATGAGAAGTCCTGCTGTAGAAAGACAATAGAAGGAAAAAAGTGAATATAGGCAAGCAAAGCTAAAGAAGGGGAGGGGTGTCTTGGTGAAACAGCTTAAGGGAAGGGGAGGAACCAGATCAAAGGAAATAGCAAAAGGCCAACAGCCTCCTGGGCTGCATTAAGAAGAGTGTTGCCAGCAGGTGGAGGGAGGCGGTCCTTCCCTTCTGTTCAGCACTGGCGCGACCACATCTGGAGTGATGTGTCCAGCTCTGGGTTCTCTAGTACAGGAGAAACATGGACACACTGAAGTGAGTCCAGCAAAGGGCCACCAAGATGATTAAGGGGACGGGAGCATCTGTCATACAAGGAGAGGCTGAGACAGCTGGGACTGTGTAGCCTGCAGAAGAGAAGGCTCAGGGAGATCTTATCAATGTGGATAAATAGGGATTTTCTGGGGGGAGGAGGGGGTGGAAAACATGGAGATAGACTCTCACAGCAGTGTCCAGTGAATGGACAAAAGGCAATGTTCACAAAATGAAATACAGGAAATTCCACTTAAACATAAAAATATATATATTTACTGGGAGGGTGGTCAAAGACTGGAATAGGTTGGCCGGTGAGGTGGTGGAGTCTCCATCCTTGGAGATATTCAAAACTTGACTGGATACAGCCGTGGGTAACTGGATCTAGTTTACCCTTCTTTGAGCAGGGGAGTTGGACTAAATGATCTCCAGAGGTCCCTGCCAACCCCAATGAGTCTATGATAATCAAAAACTGGAGACTGAATCGCACAGAACTTTTCAAGAATTTGTAACTTCATCCAGACCCTTGTGTATGAAGCCCAAATCTAGGTAAAACTGAATGGAAAGTTTAATCCTGTATCCCACTCCCCAGGTGGGGACTGTTTTGCTATGCAATAAAAGGAAGAGAAGGGGGATAAATCTACCCTCGTGGCTTTGTAATAACTGGAACTACCAAAATGGGGCTTGAAGGAAGGCCTTTAAACAAAAACAAGACCTAATATTTTCTCCAGTTAACAATGTGTAAATTAACATCAGAGAGGAGAAGAAAGAGGACAGTAAAAAAGGAATGTTTGAATAGAATCTTAGTGAATTCTCCTTTAGAATTTATTTTCCTCCTTAATTAGTCCCTAGCGTTTGTGCTACTTGAAAAGTTTGAGAATAACTGAAACCAACTTGGACAATTCAGAGAGCTTTTAGCCAAAGTCAAGCTACATTAATAAATAGAAAAAAACAGTATATAGGCTTTGGACTATTTTGTCTTCTTTCTGACTCCCTTAACCTGGCTAGGTAAACATAAAATGAAATGGAAAGAGGATGTAATGGACTAGAAAGTTTTGAGAAAGAAGAATAGTGGACCATTCCCATTCCTTTCATGTATTACGTATAAAGTGCTAAAGGATTTATAGAGTAGTTTTCATAACCAAATAACTAATTTTTGAATCTATGAACAATGGAAAGGCTAACATTGAATGTTGACTGATTAATGACTCACATAAAAATCCATTCAAGCTTTCAAAAGAGAAAGGATAAGGAACGTTGCCCATGACAGTATTAACTAGGAGTGTACTTTCTTCTATAATGTTGCTTCTTACTCTAATTTTCTCAAACATTATTTCTTTGAAAAAAAATTATAGCAACCCCCTTTTAAGTAAATGATTATCTAAGACTAGTCAATTTCCTGGCAACTGCATCTATACTTCAGGATATCTTTAATACTTGACTATTCTTATTCATCATTCCAAACTATTTGTTTTAGTCATTCTCAGAGCTTGATGCTACACTGACTGTGAATCAGCATTTTCAGGTAATGGGAAGTGAGAATGGGTAGAAAATTTATTTAGAAGTTACACAGCATTACTGGAAAACACAATTGTAATAGCAACCCAATAAATAGTTACAAACTTATTGGAAACTCTTCTCTTGCTCTTTCCCATTCTTTCTTCCCCTCCTTTCCTTCCTCTTTTGCTACCTGCCTGCCTTCCTTCCTTCCCCCCCTCTACATTTTATATCTCCCTTTTCAAACTAAGAAATCTATCAGATTACCTTTTTTCTTTTATAAATCCTAAGTTAGTCCTAAAGCCATCTGCTTACAAAATATGTTTGATTTTCATATTTTCTGAGTTTTACAGTGGAGTTAAGGCAGGAATTTTATCCAAGAGAATTTTCAAAGTTATAGAAATAAATAAAATTAAATGTATCTGTATTTTTCTCTATGATATTTCCTGAATAACTTCAACTTTCTTCTTTAGTTATACAATCAGTAAGTCCTTATTCTTGCATAGAATACTTTTAGTATCCAATCAGTAACCAAAGGTCTACATCTAGTCTTTACAGGACTATAATTAATGTGGGATCATTGGCTTACGTAATGAGTAGTAGACTGTGATATACAGCACAGAATTTGACAGGCAACATCTTATATTACAGAAAAAAACCCGCCCTATTTTCATAAAGTGGAATAACTGGCTTCTGGAAAGGGCCTTGACTGGTACCAGTTTCACCTTCCAAGGGATATGTGCAAGAGATTGCTGTGGGAAGCCTACTCTATTTTAACTACTCCTCGTTCCTCTCTCTTCAATCTCCAGCTCATTACTCTAGGCTTATGAGGAAAATACAAGCAGTCAGCAAATATCTCTGCTCCTCTGGATGTAGTGGAGAGCAGTGGGGAGTTAAATCATTTTTTACATAACGGAGATATATGGGCTAAACTGAGCTGTGGCTCTTATATACTCATGATTTATGTCCAAATTAAACCACTTTTCTCTCACCAACTGGTAGAATACTTACTTCAGAGACTAAGAAAGAATGACATATATGTATGTATGTGATACAATCTTTGACTACTTTTTCTTATTCTTCAATAATGTTAATATGTATTAATGTTACATACTCTTACTGTACTAGTTAGGTTTTGATATTTCTCTGACCTGAATGCAGGAGTATTTTATGATGGCTATGTGTTCTGATGGAAGGACACTGGCAAAATTTACTCTGTTTAAACATCATAGTTTGTTAACAACTTTGAGAAATGCCCGTAGTAGAGATTTTATACAGTTAAAAAAAGCAAGCTTTCTCTTTTCTTATTGTGAATCTCTAAATATAGTCTCCAGATTATTCAGTTTAGTGGGTAAACAGCAGGAAATCTGCTTGTCCTACCTATGTTTCATTGGTTTTCCAATGTTCAGCAATATCCAAATCCCCTGGGAGTCATTTAGCATATCTCTGCCTAATAAATTTTATAAACACAAGCTTTGTAAGACAATCATGACATTTAAGTTGCATTATTAAAGAATAAAGTAGTGTATATATTCAAACAACAGGGGTTTTATCATGCGATGCAATAAAAAAGACAGCAAACTGTACAAAGTTTATATGCTTTGCAAGTATGATTTTCTCCCATATTTCAGGCTCCTGTAGGTATTGTTGGGTCGCATTCTGGAGTGCAGCAGTGATAAAAATACACAGAACTTCACTAACATTTTTCTAATGAACTCCTTAAAAAAAGGCATTAGGGAGCTTTTAGTTTTACTGCTACAATGAATATAGAAGGCTGTGGAAACACAGCTTCAGAATACAGAAGATGAAAAAAATCTATATAGTTTCTTTCTGACAATAATTTCTTCCATCTTGCAATTCCTTAGGTTCAGTCCTGTTTCAAAAGAGAGAAGTGAAGTTGACCTCCATTTTTTATCCTATAATGAATATCTTAATTATTATCAGAGCACTGACCTACTACCATTTACAAGAACTGCAGTGGCTGATAATCACCGTAAATAATAGATTCTAATCTAAGTAGGTTAACTGCTCAGATCCTAAGTAGGATCTGAATCAAATGCCTGGCCATTCCTGCCTCCTGAATTCCACCTAGAGGCCTGACTGCTAGTAATGCTGTAGCAGTATCTGTCAGGCACCTGAGGTCAGACACTCCACACCTGAAGAAATTATCCCCCAAATTGTTCCATTAGCTAACATGCAGGGTTGTTTTCATTACCATTTAGATTTACTCCTCTAAGAAAAAGTTAAAATTTCCCAATTAGCATTCTTCATATTCCTGAAAAATGGAAAAGAAAAGGAAATCAGAACAGTCTAAAGGAGAGGAAAATTACAAGAATTATTAGGAATGACTCTATTTTATACTCATATACACAAAAGCAAGATGAATGCAAAACAAATTTTAAAAAGTATCAGAAGCTCATTGAACCTTGCACAGTTGCAAATAACTGTATAACATATACTACTGGAGAATAAAGTCCTCTACTTTAGATTTAGTTTTCTCATCATTGACCAAGTGAAAAGACCAAGTAATATATTTGAATTGATGATTGTTACTAATGCATGGGTATTTGCATATGTTTAACATAGGTAACTAATTCTAGAATAACCACTTAAGAACTCCTAAATATTTCCCTGAAACAATAGCTGGATTTGTATTTTGTTTAATAAGACTTAGTTCATTTTACCAGCTTACATGAAGAAAAGAGTGCTGTAAAGATGTGAAGATCTGTCTGAAGGTGCATTGGTGCATTGCCATGGTGAAATGATTCAGTGATGTGTCTAACACTGCTAACTGAGATTTGACATAGTGTAATATTTAAAGGGCTAACAGTCAATAAATATCCTCTATCTTTCTGTCATATGAATGTACGGTTTCCATTTTGCCTCTAAAATATGGTGTAAACAATATTTTTAATGACCCAATTTTTAAAGCTAGAAAGAATACAACTTTCAGAAAGGGATGATTTGCAATAGACTGTTTGACCATCAGTCTCCATATCTGTAAATATGATGTTCATAGATGTCTTTGTTTGGCCATCAGGTGGACTGAATAGCATTCACAGGATTTGCGTCAGAGGTTTTATGTTCCTCCTCTTCTAAATCATATATTCTTTACCTTGTGGCACCATAATGATCTTGGAGATATAGGCAGGTACCACTAATTAACTCTCGAAAATGTCCCTAAAAAAGCACTTAGTTTTCAGGTTAAAAATTATGTCAGGGCATATGGTGTTAACAGGGAAAAAGAATTGTTTTGAAGGGAATGGAATGTGCCACCCTGCCTTCCCTCCTTAACCTACCTTAAGTTCCTCTGACCAAAAAATTCTGGATCCAGCCGTGTAAATATTGGCAACCAGAGCCATTAGAGATACCCTAGGGTATCCACAACAGCAGTGCAGGGCTGGCAGATATAAGACAGGACTTATGGGAAGACCAGAAGTAGCAGTTAGAGCCGAGGCAGGCTGTCCACAATACCCCAATTTGCACTGTATGCCCTTGTTTAGGCAATCCTGATCTATGTGTCTTTAAAAGACATTGAATTACAGCAAAATTAAAATTCTTCTGTAATAGCCATCATAAATCCCTCTAAAAAAGCCATATTGATTCTTCTCAATATATAAAACACATCTTAACTCTATTTTGTTTTTACCACTTGTCACAGTACAAAGATCAAACACAACAGTCTTCAGTTTCCTAGAATCTCCCTGGTTTCTCTTTTCAATTTTGTTTAATAATTTAATATATGCTTCCTCCCATCCCTATGGTGCTGAGACAACACTAAGGGATGCTTCATAACTAAGCTAACATGTCCACAATATCATATTTGAGCTACTTGGAACTTTTGGATGAATACTACCTGGTCGTGGTGAGAATTTACTCTTCACTTGAGAAATTTGTTGTACAATCTTTTCTTTCACTTTCGCCTTCACGTCTAAGAAATTCTTTTCTCTATAGTGAATCCCAACGCAAATAATTCACTCAGGTCTAATGTTATGGTCTTATCAACGCAAAGTTCCCCTTTTACGTATTTTACCAGCTGTAAGGAATCAGTCCATAGGAAAAAAAAAAAAAGATATACTTTTGGGTATAGTTAATTATTTACCTTATTTGACTCTATGTTCTTTTCTAGTGCTATCTTTCACCAGTATAATCTATTCTTCCTCTCCCATATAACTGAAATACTGATATTACAGTGTTCTACTGGTTATTTTCTTCCCATCGAGGTTCTGAGATGCCAATTGCAGCTATATTCTCAATTAACACCAAATATGGATCCTATTATCACATCAGTGGAGATTCAGAAGTTGTTTGCTCACATTACCTGTAAATATTGAGAACTCCCATTTTGCCTTCCAAAAATTTTTGACAAACAGGTTCTTTCTCTGGATTGCGCGCATCTAAACTATCTGTACTTCTCTTACGTAAAAGGTGTGGCTGGAGAATACATGCTTTTAATTATAATGTAATACCATCCATAAACATGGTTAATAGCTTTGGGGCAACAGAATGAGGTAAATTTCTTATTTGATCTGAATGAATCAACTTATCTGCTGCAGTTATTTGGTGAATGCTTGAGCCTGAACCTATTGAGATGCACTTCATCCTCTGACTGAGTATCACTATGAGAGTCCCACAAATAGGTACTAAATTGTCTGCATTAGAATTATGTGGGCACAGGTTATGACACTTTCTGCTAATTTGTGCTTATTCTACAGTGTTGTGCGGTCTTTGAACAGTTCAGTTATTATGGGAATGGGAGGAGGAGAAGAGGGATAAGACAATGGGCCTTTGATGTTGTTCAACAGTATCACTCTCTTTCTCAGATTGGCAAGCTACAGCACATTGGCATAGATGCAGTGTTTAACAATGGTGCCTGAATAGAGATGTGCCAAGTTTAGCTTCAGAGTTGCTGCAGTTCTTTTTTTCTTCATTTTTAATGTGCACACTTGCTTATTAATTTATTTAAAAAGAAGAAAATTAGCAAGTAACCTTCATAGCATTGGCTAAGAAAAATTAAAAATCAGGAAATTCCATATGCATCAGCTATTGCTATTGTTATTCTATATAGCTATTGTTACATTGCTTCTGGGATGACAAGACAATTTCAGGAAAAAAAATAAAGTAAAATCATGAACAACCACTCATAAAATTTGCATGTGAATGTTTGTGTATAAATGTATATACAAGTCTCCATGATGGAAGAATTCCAGCAGATGCTGTTCATGTTCACTTTTGCAAACAAGCCATCACAAAATGGTGTTAAAAATTAACTGTATTAAAATAGGAATATTTTTCCTATTTTATTATTTCATGTTGTTCCAGCATGCTTTAAAAACCTCGGGAAAAAAATAAGAGGTAAAAGTATCATGAAACTATGACAAATGACCTGAGAGAATACTAAGAGGCAGGAATGAAAATGTAGAAACAGAGAAAAACCAGGAGTTTACTCTGGATACTCATCACATCTCTTGTTAATGCATTTTTATATTTAAACAGCTCTTAGTAATTCTAGAGCCATTGATAATAAAAAGGACTGTTACACAGTATTTCCACAGCTTTAGGGAGAGTGGACACACAACGGTTTGGGGGACATTCAGGAAAAGTCAGTTGTGAATGTTAGAAGGGGACTTCTTTCATACGGTTATAAGGTTTCATTGACTAGCATTAGCAGAAAGTTATTCTTTTCTGTGAACTATTCAGTGGAAGATGCTGACTGCCTTGTTAGGCTATCTAGGATTTTTTTTAGAGAAAATCTGTTAATTAGTTGCTTTTAGATTAGATTTGATAGAAAGTGATTTTTATTTGAATCACATAAATGTTCATGGATTAAGATAGATTTCTCAATATTAAGTGTACAGAAGTTTTAGCAGACACATTTTCATAAGCTAAGTGCTGTTTGAACAAAACAAAACAAAAGAGCTATGTAAGTTTGAGTTAGATACAGAGGTAAGAATGAAAAAATTTATGCAATAATCCAGAAGCCACTAGCTGAGAGAACAGTCTTCCTTCCTAGGATGTCATGTATGCACAGGGTAGAGGAGGTAGAGATGGGTTTTTGAAGGGCTATCTTGGATAGGATGTCCTGATGTACCTGTGCTTCTTCAGCCACTTAGTCCTGTGAGCTGCTCCTTTGCCAGAAGAGCAGAGGAGTAGTAGCTGCCATATGACTTTAGAAGGTCTGTGGAAGTGCCCAAAACTTAGCACTCACTGAAGTATTAGACTACCCAACAGAATGTAATTAATTATCACTAAGCTACTGTATTTTTTTATATTCTCATTAGAAGTAGAATTTGAAAATTATAGAGATGAACTTGGTACAAAAAGTTGAATGAAGCAATTTTAAGAGAACAGCACTGTGGCCTTTTACTTGTCTCAGTAGATTACACCTTGAAAAAAGCCGTAATATCTTCTCTTTACTCAACAAGACTAATAAGAATCATCCCTAACATTTTTTCTTATAGTCTCAATATGAAGAGATAAATGTGATTTTTGCTAAATGCTGGTGATTCTGTAAATGTCCATGTGTTAAAGGAAGAAATGTTTGCCCCTCACTTACGGTAGTATCTTCACAGCATGCCCTAAATCAGTTCCAGTTCAGTAGACTAATGCACTTTTAATGGCAGAGCATTTGGGGGACTGAAATATAGAGGCTGATGAAAATCCATTAAAAACATTGTGAGGCTGGGTCTCCAGAAAGTCTTTCGAAGAGACACACTGTAATCATTTAAGCAATTTAAGGTGATCTAGTGCTGAATGTGATTTGGGTACTATTGCAATCATTATGGTTAACGTGTTCTCACCAGGAACAGGAATAGTGGGTGGTAGAACATTCACAGGAGGAAAGCAAACAGACTGCAGTTGCTTGTGATCAACAAGCTAAAGACACTTGCTAAAAACACTCTTGGTACTTTTCATACTTTCCCCACTCTCCTGAGCATGCTAAAGACACTGAGATAAGAAGGGGTGGTTGCACTCTCTAGAAAGGAGGGACGTGAATTCATGGTGCTTTGCCTTGAAACAGGTGATAAGCCGGTAAAGAATTTTTAGGCAAGGAACAGAGGACAGACCAACACAGGTGACATCATGCTATATTAAACTGCCTAATCAAGAAGAGAAAATGGAAAAAGCCCTTTTTAGACAACTAAAGGGAATCTCATGACTGCAAGGCCTGGTACTCATTGTAGACTTTGTCTTCCTTCTCCTGGCAATACAGCTAGGCACAGGCAAATCCAGGAGATTTCTGGAACACGTTGCTCGTAATCATGATACAGGTGGTTGTTGACGTGAACAGGAGAGATGCTCACTTGTTATTTGCAAACAAGGAGTAGCTGGTCAGGGATGTGAAGGCTGAGGGCAACCTTAACTGAAACAACCATGAGATTGTGGAGTTTAGGAGCCTGAGAGGGGGAAGAAAACTAGCAAAATCACGGCGCTGGGCTTCAAGAAAGTAGATTTGGGCTTATTCATGGAGCTACCTGACAGAATCCCATGGAAGACTGCCATGGAGAGCAAAGAGGCTCAGGAAAGCTTGTTGATCTTCAAGGATGACCTCCTTCAAACTTGAATTGTCCATTCTGATGTGCAGGAAGCTGAGCAAGCATGGCAGAAGGCCAGCATGGCTGAGCAAGGCTCTCCTGATTGAGCTTAAATACAGGATGGAAATACATATGAGGTGGAAGTGGGTATGGCCAGCAAGGAACATAGCAGCAGCATCTGAGCATGCAGGGATGAGGCTGGGGAAGCCAAAGGTCATCTGGAGTTGGAGTTAGTGATAAATGTTAAAAGCAACAAGAAGGTTTTCTGTAAGTGCCTGTGCAGCAGAAGAAAGGCTATTGAAACTGTGGGTCCATTGCTGAACGGTGCAAGGGACTTAGCAACGGCAGACATAGAAAATGTTGAAGGACTAAGTGACTTTTTTGCTTTGCTTTTCAGTGATTAGATTTTCAGTCTGGCTTCCCAGGCCCCTGAGCCTACTGGCAGAGTCTATGACAGTGAAGCACAATGTAGAAAGAGAGTACTTAAGCAAATTAGGCATATAAAAGTCCATAGAACCAGGTGGTCCCATCCATGGATGCTGAGGGAGCTAGCTGATATCACTATAAAGTTGATTTCTATCATCTTTGAATGCTCATGGCTACGGAGTGATGCTCCTGATGACTGTAAAAAGGCAAAGCAGGGCAAGAAGGAGGGCAAGAAGGAAGATCTGAGGACCTAGAGGCTGGTCAGACTAACCTCAGTCTTTGGGAAGATTACGGTCAAATCCTCCTTGAAGCCATTTACAAGCACAAGAAGGACAAGTGGGACTGGGAACAGCTGGCCTTGATTTACCAACAGCAAATCCTGCCAGACAACCTAATTGCCTTCTATGGTGAGATGACTAGCTCTGTGAATGAGGAGAGAGTAGTGGATGTTGTTTACCCTGACTTTAGCAAGGTCTTCACCATGGTCTCCTCTAGTACCTTTATGGCCAAACTGATGGGATATGGACTAGATTAGTGAATGATAAGATGGGTGGAAAATTGTCTGGACCATCAGTCCAGAAGGATGGTGGTTAGTGACCATTTCAGCTGGCTACTAACAGTGTCACTCAGGGGTCCATCCTGGGGCAAAACTATTTAATATGTCTATTTATTACCTGAACAATGGGGCAGAGTATGCTCCCCACAAGATTTCAGATGATACCAAACTGGGGGAAGTGGGGAGAAAGCTGGAGTACATGGCTGCTTTTCAGAAAAGTGTCAACAGGCTGGAGGAATGGGCCAACCGGAAACTCATGAAAGTTCAACAAAAGCAAATGCAAAGTCTTCAATCTGGGATGGAGTAATCTCAAACCACAGTACAGGCTAGGCTCTAACTGGGTAGAAACAGCCTTGCAGAAAGAACTGCTGGTCCTGGTGGACAACAAGCTAAGCGTGCAACTGCAGTGTGCCGTTGTAGTCAAGAAATCCATCCACATCTTCAGCTGTAGCAACAAGTGCAGCCGGCAGGCTGAGGGAAGTGATTATTCCCCTTTATTTAGCACTTGTGAGACCAAATTTGGGGCGCTGTGTCCCATTTTGGTATCTCCAGTACAAGAACAACACTGACAAACTGAAACAAATCCAGTAGATGGCCACTAAGTCAGTAAGGAAGCTGGAGGATATAAGGAATAAGGAGAGGCTTAAGGAACTTGGTTTGTTCAGTTTTAAGAAGAGAAAGCTGAAGTGAGACTTTATAGTTGTCTTCAATTACCTAATGGTGCTGTATAGAGCAGACAGAGCCAGACTCCTCTTACTTGGTACGCCGACAGATCAAGAGGCAATAGACACAAGCTGGTACAAGGGCAATTCCAATTAGATATAAAGAAAATGTTTTTTGCTATGAGGGTGGTCAAGCTCTGGAACAGGTACCCAGAGAGACTGTGGAATCTCTATCTTTGCAGACATCCGAAGTTCAACTGGGCAAGGACCTGAGTGACTTGATATAGTTATTAGGCCTGCTTCAAACAAAACCTTGGACCAGATGATCTTCAGAGGTCCCTTCTAACCTAGATTATTTGAGGTTTCTATGATTCTGTGACTCTTCTGTACAGTCCTCCCTAACGCTAATGCCTAAAATATCATATGCAGTGAATTGGAGAGATATCCTGTTATAGTCTGTATAGTCTAGAGAGTTGTATTGGGGTGATGTTTGCTAAAGGAGGATTGCTGCTTTTAAAGGGATAGAATGCATTGCTGTTTTTCAATTTTCCTGACAAATTACTTTGATCACTAAGAAGTGCAAAATAAGAATAATTTTTATTATTTCTCTATATATAAACAATTCACTTACAAAAATTAGAAAGGCAGATGAGAACCAAAATCTACAGATAAAAGACTACATAGCTAGAGTACATATAGCTATGTTTTCAAATAGATATAAGAGACGTTAATCATATTGTGTTAACCAAATATCGAAGTTGAGAGCAGTGAGATTAGGAACTTAGTTGCTGTGAAAGTGTAGTGCTAGTAGGTGTCACTTTACAGAAGATGGAGAATGCAGGCTTCCTCTTATATCCAGTTCTCTAGTACATTCTGTTTGCATTCAAATCTCCCTCTCCTTTCTTTCAAGAATTGTTAATCATTAGATCATTTAGGAATCAGCTTGGTTACTCTGCCTATGGGCTGTGAATTGCTTGCACCTTTGTGAATATGCCATTTCTTTGATAAGGCCAGCGTTGTCTGGCTTTGTGATTGCAAACCATTTAACAGCTTGATGCTTGACTATTTTATTAACAAATTATTAGTTCATTATGGTCAAAAACACCCTTTTCTATCAGTTTAGGCACTGCTTAAAACCAATTAGAGTTTTTTTTTTAATATGCTAAGTTTTATATTTCATATAAGCATGCAAATTGATGATCATCCTTTATACAACCATATAAATAGTATTGCTGTACGGAGCTAAATATTAGGTCTTGTTTAAAACTAAGCATGATGGTAATCAATCACTAGTGGTTATAAAAGGTTTGGAGTAATTGTCCTCTAACTCAGTCTTGATAGATGTGATGATTTCCTCAAGGCAAACATAGGGAAGCATAGTCTGTGTGCTTTGGAGAGAAATTTCAGCTCATATATTGTGGTAACAGATGAATAGATATTTTGCTGAAAACATAAATACATGCATTCTTATGAAAAAAACATGCAGGTAGGCTTGTAGAAGTGTTTAGCTTTGCATTCCAGAAAGACTTCATAAGCATTACAAGGAAAAAAAGAGTTACAAGCAAGTTCCCAACATAGCATATCTCCAGAGAGCCAAGTGCAAATCAGATTCTTACCATCACACACACACACACACACACACACACAAAAGCAAGTATGTTCACCACAAATATTAAAATGTGAAAGGTGTTCCAAAATGTGAAACTGAGAAACCCCCACACACCTGAAGGAAAATAACTGGCTGAGGCGGCAAAAATAGGATAAAAAAATCTATTTAAATTTTCCAATACATGCAAGGATGGAAAAGTTAAACATGGCACCTTTCTAAACCTACTGCAAGATGAATAGGTTTCACACCAAGACATCTATATTTCTATGTTAACAATAGTACAGTTGGTGTATACATATCTCCATCTCTATATCTTTTTTGTGTATGCTGAGACAAATTTTAGAGAGTGCTTCAGAGTATTAAAGATGTATGTACATTATATCTATGTAAGCTATGTATTATCTGTATTATATCATTACCTTTACTCCTCTGAAGCTTATTGTGGAGGAAAACAAATTAAGGCTATAGCCTTGATCGATGAGAACAGGATAACTCCTTGGAAGCTACAGGTGTAGGTGCAATTAAATTCCTGTGAATCTTGCCTGGTACTGAGAAAAATCAGTGGAACTGTTTCTTGGAGTTCTTCATATAAATAGCTACAGTTTGCAAGGTCAGGCTCTCAAGAGATAATTCAGTAGGCAAGGCTTTTATTAATATTAATATAGCTGACCTTTTTTTTCCAAATGCTAAATTGAGTATTGCACAAACTACTGGATTTATCCAGCATCTCTGCTTTAGTGCCTCTGCCCTGCAATTATTCTTTGAATTACTGAGTTAGTGAAGCACCTCTTTCATGGGGGGAATAAAAACACACAGAGAAAAATAATAAAAATTGGAAGCATGTCAACAGTCCAAATATTTGTCATTGCAGTATTTCAGTTGCCTGGAATTTTGTTATCTCATACTTAAACAATCCACATAAAGCTTTTTTTTCTTTTTTTTTTACTTCTGTAAATTCCGATTGCAAGACACACAAGCCCTTGCTCTCCATCTTCCCCAATATTAATGAAAATAAAATCAAAGATTCTGAATAGTAAAGCTCACAAAAATGAGGTAATAGAGGTTTTGTTTTCTGTAACAAAACTGTCTACAGGACAAAGAAAAGAAACAGGAGAGCATCTGACGGGGCCTGCCAGCAGCAGTCCAAAGTGTCTGGGCTTCTTGCCAATAGTCCCTGAACCTAAAATCATGGGTTAACAAAATAGCTAAAATTTCACACCACTCAAGAGCTTTTTTTCCTTGACAACTATAAATTACCAGCGCAGCTTCCCCGGTATGCTCACTGGTCCAGAAGATGCTATTTCACCCTAGAAACTATATTTTCTGACTTCCATAATTTGTACTGACTTTTAAAATTTCAATATAGAAGGCCAAATGATCTTGTGAGCGTATAAGCCACTGAAAAGCTCCGATTAATATGGCAGGAAGGGAAAAAAGATACATATTTTAAGGTATTGCTGTTAGTTAAAGTCAATTGATATTTCATTAAAATAAAAGAATTGAGTATCCCCGAACGTTAGTTAATTCAGCTTCAGTTTATAGATGGAAGATTGTGGTAGATGGTCATGCTGAGGATAAAGCAAAGTTACAGGACTGTCAGAGCTGCCAGAACACACTCTTACTGCGTGGAAGACTTTCCATAGGCATTGTGGTGTTTCCAATTTGTGCTTATTTTTCTGTGTGGAATATTTAATGTACTAAAGATGAACATGACCCATACTGAGATTCTAAGCCTGCAAATGTAGAGGTCACATACTTCATGTTCCTAAGTTTAGATAAAATTTTGAGAAATAGACTTAGGATTCCTGTTTCATCTTATCACTTGTTTCAGGAATAAGTTTAGCAGCAAGACAAGGTTGTTTGGGGATAGAGTACTCGAGGCTTTGCGATTTAGGTTTAATTTCATGCCCTGCTACAGTTTTGGCGTGACTTAGGGATACATCTACAAATGAAATCTAGTTATGCTGTTGTGATCCATAACTTAGAAGAATCTTAACTTGTAGTGGAATCTCTCAGCTGTTCCCAGTACGATGAATAGAAAGAAGCATGCTTAAGGATCAGATTCAGAAAGCCTGCTTGCTGAGGAGGCAGCTATCTTGGTATTTGACCAGTACCAAATATGAAGGAGAGGTGTTATATCAGGTGAGCATATGAATAGTATAAGGGGGGATTTTTATTGGCAATTCTTGCTTGCCCTGTTCTTTCAGTGTTCTAATGAGGTAGACATATTCAGTGGGTACCTTCTAAATTATCCTTCATGTATTATATTTGTGAAGAAAATCTGCACTTATTCAGCCACTGAGCAGTTTTAAATTATTAGTACATTAACATATGTAAATGCCCACTGCTAGATATTTATTTAGTAAAGGATATCTAACTGGAAGAAAAGCTGATACCTTCCCAGTAACATAGGAGCTGGGTGGTGTTTCTGAGGGCCACAGTCTCTGCATTTACATGCCCAGTCTCCTAGAGATTTTGGATGTTGGTTTTCAACTTCACTTGAAAAATATAAATCTTTCTCTACAGGTATACCTAATTATTCTCCCATATTTCAAAGCCTTTTGTGAAGGAAATACTACAAAGAGTGCCAGGCTCTCAGATGTTACAGTCATGGGTCAAAGCAGTAGCTTTGTAAGTAGTTTAGTATAATAACAAGCTTATTTAAAGTAGAAAAAGGTTTAAACTAAAATCTCAAATCTGTATGCTGGGCACATTCAATCTGAGATCTGAGTGTGGAGCTTGTGAGGAAGCAATCTGGGATACCTAGGTGGCTGAGTCAAATGGCTGAGTTCCCTCCTCTTCATGCTATTGGGCTGCAGCCTTTTTCCTGCCCAACTCCTTTCCAATATCATGACCTGATAAGCCCTAAAAAAGGCATGGAAAACAAGTTTTTTGCTCCAATTCTGACTACACATTGTTTTGGGAGTATTATGCTTATTTGTTTATGATAGGAGACATGATACCCCTAACAGGGTTACCAAGAGTCAAATTACTGTATGTGCTAGAAGGAACTTTCATGTCAAGAAAACTATGCCCAGAAGATATTCACAGGCTTTCAATATATTCTTCTAAATTAGTCATTCATTCTAGAGAGTGATTATTTATGTGTTTACGGATTAATAGTTAACAATCTGTATCACATATTTGTTCCTAAGAAGTCAATACGGCAGGCAATTATTCTAGTTATATCACAATGGAATATCTGATTCAATTAGCGTACAGGGATGCTGTATCATTATTGATTTAAAATTACATAGTTCTCGTTATTTTCTGTAATGTGTTATATTCTGACTATGGATATCTGTGTATCCAACTTTCAAATATAGGTTATAAAAGCCAGGTTTCTCCTGCTAAAACACACTGATACATCAACGTCTTTCACAAATACGTTATCTATGAAATGTGCCTGAATATGTGAGGAACCCATGATAGAAAAATAGGCCCACCATGTTTATTTTTCACTACATACATATGTAAATTATTTTCAGTGGTTGACAGCTATGATGAGCCAGTTAGAAAGAGTCCAGGAGAATTTTTCCTACATTTTCTACAATAAGTCTTTTGTTGTTTGCTATTTATTCATGTTTGCATTGTTTGCTCAGCTGGACCAAATTCTAATTCTTGCTTCTCTTTTGATTTTCAACTCAACATTACAAAGTGGACATTTATACAAGAGCCAAATATGTTCCAAAGCGAAAAGTTAGAAGAGTAGGAGGTCAGACTGGGGAAAGATGAGCAGTGTCAATAAGAGCTAAGAAGGTCAGGGTTACTTAAATACATATTTTAAGCAATTTACTTTGAAGTTAATAACAGCCTGTATCAGTTTTCAACTTTTTTTTTTCCTAATACTTAATTAAATCTGACTATTTAATTAAAAATGTCAATATAGAAATAGTGACCAAGGGCTGATGCTTACCGATTCAGGATCCCTGCTAACTAAGACTGAGGTTAATAAATTTCAAGGCCTTTGACCTAAGAGTTTTTTGCTATAAACACCTTGCCTTCTGGATTTATTCAGCCAATGATAGGATTATTGCCTAATAATAGAAAAGCAAGCTTAAGTTATCCTTTTAGTGTCCAATACATTGCCGTAAAAAAGTCTTTCACTATTTGTCTCTTCCATGAATTATATAATATTTTACTGAATTTTCCTACTCACAACCGAAAAAAACACAAAAAGAAAGGCTCGAGAAAATACTCTCCCAAGATTCATATCGGTTATTTTAATTCTTTGTCATTGCAAATCATATATCAGGGCCTAGTGAGTGTGATCTAACAAGAATACTAACAAGTCTGGGTTCAGGTGGCCTTCTTACTAAACACAGTGTTACAAGGTTAGGAGGTCAGTGAGTTATCTTTCAACATTTAGCTATTATGCTGGATTGAACTGTTAGAATATTTTAATAGCTAGGTAAAATAAAAAGACCCTAAGCAGATACAAAACTTAACAAATTTGTTTCTGCTTACACAAATAAGAGTCACATTCTTGGTTTGTGTATGGTGTTCTGGGTGCCTTCTTAATGAAACAAATCAATATTGCTAGCTGATTATCTTATTGCAGACCTTGCTGCACTCAAACCATGCTTTTATGAGATGGAAAGCTCATTTTGAAGTACCTGCCACCTTATAAAAAAAATGCCACAGTTACACCATGAAGATCACTGAGTTGTGGAATCATGCTTTAAAGTGAAATTATTAAAAATGAGCAAACAGAAACCAATAACAATAAAAAAAGACTGGAGGGTAACTTTTCTGACAGCCTTTAAAACAGATCATACTGTCTATTGAACTCAGTTAATCTTTCTGGTATTATCTGTTCTCTTGCAGTCACTGTTAAGCCAGCAGAAAATACAACATTCTGTTCTCTGCTTAAATTTGAACAGAAATGTTATTGTGTGCTTATGCCTTTTCTGAATAAAATAAGTACCAGTAAGTCTGTAGAGTGTAAGTCCTGTATTAATGGACATTGATTAAAGGGGTAGTGTGTTACTTAAGCCCTGAAGTCAAATGACTTGTAAAAAAGGTTCATCATTTATTTATAAAGTAAATCATGTTGTTGTGGAGAAAAGGTAGAAAAGATTAATTTTGAAGGTTCAAAACCCAGAAAGCAAATAAGAATGACCCAGTATTTACTTTTATTCGTCTCCAACTCCATGAATTCTTTTTAAAAGTCCACTGACAATGCTCAAGTGCCCAGAGAAACAAATAAACACTTTTGAAAAGTCTTAAAAATATATTTTTCTTTCTCCACCCTGCCCCCCCTCCCCACCTTACTGGATAAGGCATGGCTAAAGGGTTTCTATCAACTAAGGGTCTGGGTAACAGCTGCTAGATTGCAAATGGAAGAAAGGAAATGAAATGTTTAAATGTATGCAATGCTTTACGATAAAAATGGTTTTTCTATAAAAAATAGACAAGTTTTGCAGTTGAATTTGAGATGTTACTCAGCATTATTTCTCTATTAAACAAAACACAGACATTACAACTGTTAGTGTTGTAGATTAGCTTAATATTGACAGTCTCTTCTTTTACCTACTTTAGGTATTTTTAAGAAACCCATTCCCTTAGAATGTGTGGAAAAAGAAATCTTTAACTCTAGCTACATAGCTTCAACTATGTAACTAGAGACATTTTTGCAGTTCAGGATCCTGAGAGGAGGAAGCAGGGAGATAAGTGGGATCACAGTCCTGGACTTCAGGAGAGCTAACTTTGGCCTCTTCAGGGACCTTCTTGGAAGAATCCCATGGGATTAGCCCCTGGAAGGAAGATGGGTACCAGAGAACTGGTTAATATCCAAGGATCACTTCCTCCAGGCTCAAGAATGAGGCATCCCTCTGAACAAGAAGTCAAGCAGAGGGGGCAGGGCCAAGGCCCATTGGGAATTAAATCTGGCAACGGATGTCAAGGACAACAAGAAGGGCTTCTTCAAATACATCAATAGCAAAAGGAAGACTAGGGAAAATGTGGGCCCGCTGCTGAATGGGGTGGGTGCCCTGGCGACAGAGGATACACAGAAGGCAGAGATACTGAATGCTGCCTTTGCTTCAGTCTTCACTGCTAAGGCCAGCCCTCAGGAATCCCAGACCCTGAAGACAAGAGAGGAAGGCTGGAGAAAGGAAGACTCTCCCTTGGTTGAGGAGGATCAGGTTAGAGATCATTTGGGCAAACCTGACATCCACAAGTCCATGGGCCCCAATGGGATGCACCCACGAGTGCTGAGGGAGCTGGCGGATGTCACTGCTAGGCCACTCTCCATCATCTTGGAAAGGTCCTGGAGATCAGGAGAGGTGCCTGAGGACTGGGAGAAAGCCAATGTCACCCCAGTCTTCAAAAAAGGGCAAGGAGGAGGAGCCAGGGAACTACAGGCCTGTCAGCCTCACCTCCAGCCCTGGAAAGGTCATGGAACAGCTCCTCCTGGAGGCCATCTCTAAGCACGTGGAGGACAGGAAGGTGATCAGGAGTAGTCAGCACGGATTCCCCAAAGGGAAATCATGCTTGACCAATCTGATAGCCTTCTCTGATGGAATGACTAGCTGGGTAGGTGAGGGGAGAGCAGTGGATGTTGTCTCCCTGGACTTCAGCAAGGCTTTGGACACTCTCTCCCATCACATCCTCCTAGGTCAGCTCAGGAAGTGCGGGCTGGATGAGTGGACAGTGAGGTGGATTGAGAACTGGCTGGATGGCCGAGTTCAGAGGGTTGTGGTCAGTGGCGCAGAGTCTAGTCGGAGGCCTGTAGCTAGCAGTGTCCCCCAGGGGTCAGTCCTGAGTCCAGTCTTGTTCCATGTATTCATCAGTGACCTGGAGGAAGGCACAGAGTGCACCCTCAGCAAGTCTGCTGAGGATACTAAAGTGGGAGGAGTGGCTGACACACCAGAGGGCTGTGCTACCATTCAGAGGGACCTGGACAGGCTGGAGAGCTGGGCGGAGAGGAACCTCCTGAAGTCCAACAAAGGCAAGTGCAGGGTCCTGCACCTGGGGAGGAATAACCCCATGCACCAGTATAGGCTGGTGGCTGACCTGTTCGAAAAGTAGGTCTGCGGAGAAGGACCTGGGAGTTCTGGTGGACAGCAAGTTAAGCATGAGCCAGCAGTGTGCCCTTGTGGCCAGAGGCCAGTGGTATCCTAGTTAGGAAGAGTGTTGCCAGCAGGTGGAGGGAGGTGATCCTGCCCCTCTCCTCAGCCTGGGTGAAGCTACACCTGGAGTACCATGTCCAGTTCTGGGCTCCCCAGTACAAGAGAGACTCAGAGCTCCTGGAGCGAGTCCAGCAAAGGGCCATGAAGATGATTAGAGGACTGGAGCATCTCTCCTATGAGGAAAGGCTGAGAGAGCCAGGCCTCTTCAGCCTGGAGAAGAGAGGACTGAGGGGGGGATCTGATCAATGCCTATAAATAGCTGAAGGAAGGGTGTCAAGAGGATGGGGCCAGGCTCTTCTCCGTGGTGCCCAGCGACAGGATGAGAGGCAATGGGCGCAAGCTGAAATACAGGAAGTTCCATGTGAACATGAGGAAAAACTTCTTTACTGGGAGGGGAAGTGAGCACTGGAGCAGGTTACTCAGACATGTTATGGAGTCTCTTTCGTTGGAGATATTCAAAAGCCGTCTGGACACAGTTCGGGGCATTGTACTCTAGATGACCCTGCATGGACAGGAGTGTTGAACTAGATGATCTTCAGAGGTGCCTTCCAACCTTAACCATTCTGTGATTCTGCAATTCTGTGATTTACCTCCAGTTCATCCCCTTCTGAGATACAGATTGAAAACAGGTCAGAGTAATTGCTTTCTGGGATTGCCTGTCTGTCTCCATTGACTACAGAGAGAGTCTAGATAAAACTTACAACCTGATATACCTATATCTATATATTTCTATATCTAAACTTAAATAAAACAGGTCTGCTACAGCCTGGCAAATCACTGTACAGAATAGTGACCTATGTTTGAAAAAATTAAAAAAAAGAATTCTTTGCAAGATCATTAAAAAGAGACAGCTGTTTGGTGACAGTGGTATCTGAATTTAAAGATTTCTGTGTTTAAATGAAGGTTTTCGCTTCCAGTTATATTTTCTTTTGATCCATTAGTTTTGACATATGATGTTCCTGAAAAAAATTCCTTTCCCAGAAATTTGTCTCTTATAGATTAAAAATCAAGTCTGTTTTATATCATTTGTTTTATTGCTTAAGTATTAGCAATTTGAATAGTTGAAAAAGTCCAGCTGACCTGCAAGAGGAAGTGCTTTAGGTTGGAATATGATGCCAGTGTCACTCTGATTCCTCCTATTGCTCTTCTATGCTCAGCCATATAACGGTAAGTTGAACTATACCTCTCAGTCTCAAAGGCTGTGGATCACTGATACAAACTAAAATAAAGCAAAGCTGAAAAATCAAATATAATGGAAAAGAAAAATAGTAATAGAAGAAGCTGTGGATACCATCATCATCATCATCATGAATCTTCCCAAGACTACTCATTTAAAGCGAGAACAAACTGGCATATTCACTTTCCTTTCCTTCTGACAAACCATTTAAAGTCTATCACTGAATAATTAGAGTAGGAAGTGCAAATATTTCTGTGGTATATATATCTGGGTTCATACTGCTGAACTACTATTACTGGATCAATCACTGAAATGGGACAAGTGGCATGCCGTTTTGGCAAGGTGATGCTACTTTACCGCATGCAAATATTTAGCTCTGTTCACTGGGAAATAATTTTGCTACCTTTTCTCATTTCTCAGTGAAATGATTTTTCAGAAGTTAGTCCTAAAGTGAGTTTACAGAAACCAGTGAAAAGTGTGAAAATAATGAAATGTGAACCGCTAGTCTCTTTTGTGCTACAATAAACAGTTCTACAGAATGTGACCATGTAAATCCCTCTGCAGAACATAGTATGCATAAAACATCTGGACAGAAAAAAATTGTTACAGTATAAAAATTAGCAACCTTCTTGATTTCTTTCAGTATTTCATATTTCTACCAAGTGCTATTTTTGTCATTCTTCCATTGCTCATGTCTTATCGAGTAACCTTTATGCTTTCATTTTTATTTTCATTACTAACTTTTATAAAATAGCTTTGAATTGATGAATTTTAAAAACCATAACCTTACTCACTTGGGCTATTTCTCTTTCATAGTAAGGCTTAAATAGCAAAGGCTTAGGTCTTGGTGTAATATGACAAAAGTCTTGTAAAGGAGGAAATCCACATTGACATCTGCATTGTATGGTTTTGTCACTTTGGGTTTGAAATCCATGAAGAGCACAGTATGGCAGAAATAAATCTTGCTTGCATACAGTGAATGAGAGTTTGGAGAAAAGAAATGTACACTTAATCCCTTTTTAGTAGCTATTTTTCTATAACTGTCTAATCCAGAGCGTGTAAGAAGTGTCTGTATTGTTGCAAAGACTCTAGCTGAGTATTTTTTTCATTTCACAATAGCCCTGGCATTATCGTAAGCAATTACACTTTCTTATCTAGCTTATTAACAACAATCTTAACATTTCATAAGTGAACGTTGCATGCTGTATTAGCATTTGCTCATGCGCTTCTGAGGTGGAGGAAGGAAGTTCTTGAATTTATTTAAATGCTTTCTCTTTATCAGTTTTTCTATTGCATTGTAGCTAACAGAAAACAGAAGCTGCTTGGTTTAAGTGCCAGGGTGTAAGGAGAGGTAAAAGTGTAAATAGTAATGTTTGAATGTAAAATTTTCAATTGAACACATTTGCAAAGTGCCAGTGAAGAGAGTACTACATGCTATAGGAAGACTCAGAGCTAGAACCTTATCCTCATGTATACTAATAAAAGATAAATGCAGTTTGCAGTAGGCCCCTAAGTCTTTTGGGTGATAGAGGAGCACAAGAAACAGGGCTCTATTAAAATAAAAAGATAAAATCCATCAGTTTTTCGTCTTGCTGATTTGTTTCCCTTTGCCATGGGTGATAAGGGTTAACAATGCAAAACTCCCACCAGCTGGTGTTTCACAATAAAAAAGCCCTTGGGAAAACCACTCTCCTACTCACAAAAGCAGCCCGAAAGCTCTGCTTCAGAAGCCAGTGCTATTTACATAACCACATAAAGGCAAGTCACAATGCAATTAGGCATATCAGGATCGCACCAGAGAGTGTGAGAGTTCTTTATAAAGGTTCCCCCATACACTATCATGATGCTGCTTTATGCTTTTAATTAGAAGACTCTGTTATTAACTTTAAGGCATTAATTCTCTGGGGTCTAGTGGCGATGAAATTATGACAAGTGATTTTCTACGTTCAACCTCTTGCTGAGGTTAGAGCAAGGTTCTAAGATTAAGTAAAACACCTCTATTTATTTTCTAAAAAAGAAAGCAAGATAGTTGGTTCAGTAGTTTGTACAAGAATACATGCAGGCTGCTGAATTAAAAATAGCAATTTGATTTATGAAAAGAGATTATAAGTTCAGCAAATTTTAACTAAATAGGAATCAGAAGAAAATAATAAGCCAAAGTAGAGGAAACAGACATAACAGGTGATTCTGAAAAACTATCAGATTTTAATTTATTATTTGATTTTTTTAATACAGAATAGTTTGACTGCTCTGAAAAATGTCTAATTTTCAGGCACTTCTATCACATTCTTCTCTTAGTTTCATTGTGACAGATTTGTTTACTAGCCTTCTTAATTATTTGATTTTGGTGGTTTATTATTAATATTACTTAGCTGAGAAACTGAGTCATGTGCTATTGTTTCTGTTTTCTGATTGACTCAAATGATTGGAATAGGGAATAATGGAGATCAGCCAGGATTAACAAATAACAAATAACAGAGTTCTGCTACAAGTTTTCTTTCTTTCTCTTTCTGCTTTTGGGATTTTTGAAAATGTTCATGGATATTTTGTGATTTTCTTTCCAAACATGTTTGGATAGCAAGTAGCATAATCCTATCAAAAGTACGATACAAAAATGGGAATATTCTTTACCTAGAAAAGAAATGTGAATCAAGTTAGTTTAGTAAATGGTCAGCTTCTGGGTAAATCATGCTTTGTCAGTTGCCCAAGTGAGGGAAGACACCTAACTGTTATTTTACAAGAGCATACAAGAAGGTTCGTTTTGTCTTATGTTCAGATTTCTTCATTGAAGTCTTGCTTTGTTTTGCTATAGCGGGATAAGAAATAGTTTAGAGCCCACAGAGCAAAGGACAGGCCTTGTATGGAAAACTGCAGATATCAGATGAAATTGTCAGCTGTCAGGGCCATAACAAACACAGGGAGATAAATCTTCCTCTAATACAGAATTCAGCTGTGGAACTCCTTCTTGTAGGACGTTGTAGTTGCCAAAAGTTTACATGGATCCAGAAGGTGATTAGATAAATTCATCAAAGAGAAAATCCATCAAAGCTACTGAATGCAAACCACCTTTGGCTCAAAATGTGTGTGAGCCACAGATTTTTGGAAGTAAGAGGAGCTGTAATATTTGCTACTAGATAATTCTGGAGCCAAGATATGGGGGAGTTGGGCATTGGGTCCATCCTAGTGCAACCATTCTTTTGACTGAGACTCTTAAATTGAGAAATAAGAGAGAAGTGAATGTGGGAAAGATAAAGAGAAAGGGAAGGCATACAAAAGTATGATATGCAACGGTATAACATTTCAGTCATACTTAATAGCAGTAAAATCAGCACTGAGATGCCTATCAGTGAATATGATACCTTTATAAACATTTCTTGCTGCTATTGCAATAAAGATGGTGGAATACAAGTAGATATCCCAGTCTCTAAACTGACCCATAATTTGGATTGCATCATGTTTTCATTTGGTAAGATTAAATATGTTATTCGATTTCACGGAGGGAGAGAAATATTTCCCAGGGGACAACAGTACTGCTATGGATCAATTAACACTTGATAACTGAGAATATGTTTTGTGCAGATGACGATTAGCAAGAACAGTTCTATTTTTTATATAAACATACCTTAGCTAAAAGTGAACACTTGAAATACCAAAAAGCTGCTTTGCTACTTTTTTATCCAGAGCAATATAGCAGGGCATATTTTGATATACAACTACTTATGTGAAAATATACTTAGCTAGTGGCGCATAATATATATATTCAGATTTTTACTGTAGTTGAGGAACATTCCAAAATTGCAGACTTGGACTCTCTGCAAAATTACCAACAGTTACGCAATGAAATCAACTTTATTTGTTGAAATATAGACAATCTGGACACTGTTCCATTACATGTTGGAAAGAAAGCAGTCACAATGCCCATTTCCTGCATACTAAATACTTTAACTTATTTACATCTTGATTAATGAGCAGAGCAAATCCTAACATAAGACATTTTTTGCAAGAATATTCCATCTAGTAGATTAGAGCATAGAACAGGAATTCTCCATCTGATTTTTCCTTATTATCATTCCTATATCAACCTTAACAACCACAAAAAAATAGACCTTATTACTGCTCCCGAGAACTCTTTTTTAGTTGCAACAAGCTCTTAAAAAAAACCCGACAACATAAAACAGCTATCTCTGTAATGATTTTTCAATAACTCCAAGAACTAGATTAAATATTGTCATAAGCTCTTGTAGGTTACAATATTTAGCTTACAGTCATTTAGCCTTTAGCATTAAATGCTAGATGGTTAGACTCTCTTAACAAATAAATTGGAAGAGGTAAGCATGTCAGAAGAGTGAACCAAAACCTTTCAGAGCTGGCAGTAAGTCACCACGACCTAGTCAACAAAAAAGACAAGCACTAAATTTACCTGCAATTTTTATTTTTTTGAGATTTGGATCCAGGGGCCCTATCTTGCAGGTAGGAAGCTACAAGTAATTTTCAATTCTATAGGGTTCACCATGTCTGAAAGTGGAAGGAGGATACATTTTTTCATTCAATAACCTAATTAATAAGGTACACACCCATGAAACAGAAAACTAAGGTCTTAGCTGGGGAAGATGGTAGCCCACATCTTACCCAGGAACTCAACTCACAATGCCCTCTATTTTTTTCACTGAAAGTGCAAAACAGGGGGAAGGAGTTGCTCAGGCTAAGACAGTTTTGATAGGCACCCAGTGAATTTTCACCACAAGAAAGGAGGTATTTCATGAATTTTAGGCATTTCTACCTTTAAGGTCTGCTATGTATAGGAAGGAACATACATACTCTGTGTACGTAGGAAGCTGGATTGCCATTTTGGAACTGAGGTATCCACAATGCGCTTAAGTCTCATTTTAGATCTTCCCTCAAGTTATACCTGTACATAAAACTGATCCTGAGAATAAAGTAGTCCAATTTTCCCGTAGGTTGGCTCTTGTGACAGTAGTGTTAATTTGGGCATGAAGATATTAGAAAGTCCAGATATGTTGAGGAGAATAATAATTTTTGTATTCAAGACCTGAAGAAGTGCTTGTATGCTTCCAAACTCATCTTTTTTGGGGTAAAATGAGTCAAATTAACAAAGACATTACCTCTTCCTACCAACCTTACTTAACCTATATTCTCAAATCATCACAGTTTCAACATACTACTACTATTCAAAAGAAAATACAATCTGCAATATGCAGGATACATTATACAATTTTAGAAAAAAAAAGAAAGATGTGTAGACACTTTCCTAATGAAAGATGGGTATACACTTGTGGGCACAGTAGTTAAGCTATTACAGACATTGCAGAAATTTGAAATAAATAATAAAATAAAAACCCAGACGTATTCTGCGCTTAATATTTAAAAATAGCATGATGAAAATATCCTGCAGCAACTGCTTTGACTATTGCTGATTTGCTCTGGGTAGCTATCGGGAATGGGTACCTCATTTTTCCCTCCTCATGTTTACATTTTTTTCAATCTGAGGGATTTGTGAAACTTCACATAAAGCAGTACTATCATTGTAAGTGTATATATTCTAAAAGTGCAAAATGATAGCATGGCGTCCTGATATTTTTTTAATAAAATGAAAGAAATATCTTCACCTCAGAGCCATGATTTACATGTACTTCAGGTTAGCAGTGAAGGTTACAGTGCCCTTAAAGTGGCCCATGTGGAATGAACCAATTTCAGTCAAGTTTTTAATAGTGTAAACTAAATACTAAAGGAAAAAAATATGTCAATTTTGTCATTGCAAGCAAAGAGGCTATGGACAAAATTGTAAGAAAATGGATATCTCATCTCTTCTAGGTGCTTCCAGGATTGAAACATTGTCTTCTGTTGCTTCTATCACACCAGCTCTGTGGATATTTGGAGGATTTTAATCTCTGTTTTCTGAACAATCCCATTTTGAAAGTACTAAATTAAATGTAAAACAAAGATATTTGTTGATACTAAAGAAATACACTTTCTGGTCTCTTGCACATTATCATTGTCTCTTCATCTGGTCTCTTTATCATTGCTTTTAGTCTCAAATTAAGGCTCTGGTACTGCCAGTGTCACTTGATTTGAACTGATTTCAAGGAAAGTAGCACACCGCACAAAGCTTCAGCAACACAAAGTCTCATTCAGCCATCACAAATGAATGACACTACGGTATGGCTATATCTATGGGCAATCACAGTATAACAGTAGTTGGTGGGCTGATCACAAGCGAGGAAGTTAGTAAAGGTCAGATCTCCTTTTATCCTTCTTCACTAAGTTCATTAGTGCAGTTAACGACTTGTGCTAAGTAGCTGTGTGCCCTGTCAGCCGATGATAAGGCTGCTTACATAACACAAATACATCAGTAGTTACATTCTGAGTTGCTTTTATATATGCCAAAAGCTGTCAAACATCCCCTTTAGGGCTTCAGATGTATTTTTAGAAAATTCTAATCTGGAGTATCTGTCAAGCTCCTCGTATATTTAATGCAGATGTAGAAGCAAACAATGGCAATAGAGAAGCTTCTGTAAGTGCTAACACAATATACAGCATCTTCGTCATTTATCTTTTATATGCAGATTTCTCTAATAGTGTGGCTGCGGTAGTACGTCTTTGTATAAACCTCCTTGTTTACAGGAATTCCCTGCTTTGGCACTTTAGATGCTGATATTTTTCCTTTATCATTCAGTGGAGTTCAGAAAACTGTTTTTTCAAGTTATACAAGATTTGTCATTTTTTATTTGACAAATGCTTACTACTTCCCAAAGGTATTACTCTCAATAAGTGTATTTTTAAAAATTCTGTCTTTTTGTATTATTAACAGTTTTCTCTGTCATTCTGTGAGAATGATATACTGTTGGGATGCTGGCCAGCCAAGCTGTGCCAGCATGTTATGTCACACAATGTATTGAGAGATGTCAAAACAACTCAGTAACAATCAAATTTATATCAACAATCAATAACGTGGACTATAAATTGTGAGAAACCAAACAAAATACAGGCACTCAGTGCAATTTGGTATAACTTCATTTACTTTCTCTGACATCAGCTGAGCAGCTAGCCAATAGCTTTCTAAAAGCTGAAGTAAACTAAAACGTATTATACAGCAAATCATACCAATTTTCTTATAATTAATTCCCATTATTCCTAGAAAGGTACAATTGTTAATATCTCAGCTAGAGAAATCAGTCTAGTAAGTAAGCGCTGAAAGGGTTTAAGAGCATGCAGGCCAGGGAACATGTCTCCAAAGTTACTGAGAAGCTTGAAAAGTTGTGGAAAATCTCTGTTGTAAGTCCATTTGTCTTGGAAAGCAATCAGGTTATATACACTTCAATTTAGACTTCTGAAGCCATGTCATCTTGTCTGGTGTCACAAGGCATCTAACTACAGGTCCCATAATCAAGTTTCATCAATCTTCTAGAGCACAAAAGAAAAAGCAATCCCAGTAATGAAATTCTGGAAAAGTCTTAAAATATTCTAGCAAAGATTCTTATAATGTTATAAGAATGCTTATGATGTTATATATGCTTCATCCAACACATGTGAAGAAATATACTTTCTGTAATGTCAGAGGAAAATCTGGGTTCATCCTACTTTTGATGTGGCTGATGCAAGAACAAGTTTTCAGTTAACCATGTTTCTATCACTCCTTTCAGCGTATTTAGTGGTATCTCTTGTATCTCTTCCAGCAGGGTAACAAAATTAAGACAGATAGGAAGGGATTAATGAAACAGGTCTTTAGAGCAAATAACTCACTATGGATCTGACCTTCCCATTCACTTTGGCTGGAGCTGTGTCAGATTAGCCTAACGCTGTTCTGACCAGACACCACTTGCCAGGTAGCAGGGGCTCACACAGTGTGCTTAGGAATGGGTGGGGCAATTGCCTATAAACCCCTTTGTTACCTAGGGGTCTAGGTCCATTGTAATAGGCTCATCAGTATTTGCAAGGACAGAAAAGCTATGATACTCTCATCTTTGCAGAATTGCCAGATGATTCAAAATGAGATGCCACATGCCATATCCTACCCAGATACTCTAAGGTATTGCTTTATTGAACAAATTCCAGCTCTTGTACAACCGCAGTCAGTACCAAGTGAAACTTTCTTAACTGAGATTGCAGATCTGCATCTGACTTTTTAGTCTGGGATTCCTTGTATCAGAACTATAATCATTACTGAATTAGTTTATTCAATACATGAAATAAAACACATAATGACTAATAAAAGAAAAGAGTATTAATTATCTGCCTCACTACGAGATGGACACTTTTATAGACCTGGATGACGACAATACTAGTTTCCTTACTGCTTTCACTGGCTGTCTTCTATGTGGACATTCATTCACTAAAATACGAAATGAAACCAAAATCTTCTTTCACCTAAGCAACTGAATGGCTATTAGGCATGAGGTAAACCAGTGATGAAGCTTATGCTCTGCATTCTATTTGTAGTCTTTCTCTTTGTGTACAACACATTGAAAAGGATTTAAATTACCATTAGTCCCTGATTTTGTGCCATTAAGGTAGGTAAATGCTGTGCAATTTCACTAACTGGTAATTGATCCTAACAATATTTCATAATTCTGAGAGCAAAAAAGGATTATTTGTATAATTTAACCTTCGTCTTCATTGTACTCCAGTCTTGTCCTAAACCTTCCTCTCTAGTCCTGCTTTTATCCTGATACACAATCAGATATCCCCATTTGTTTGTAAGTACTACACTGGAAAAGCCACCGTACTGAGTTATTGGGCAAACTATGATGAACATTATCACCATGAACTCAGAAGAAGACTCAGTGAACGTGAACTCAGTGCAGAAAAGACATCACAGTTCACTACAAATGAGTCTTCCTAGTCTTCTAATTCCTCTCTGTAAGTGCACTAGTATTTTATGCTACTAATAATCACCTGCGTACAGTGGCCAGGCATATTGTTGATTAGAGAGGTTCCACTTTTTTACCACTCTGTTTCAACACAGTCAGCCGGACATAGTCAGTCAGGGGGAACGTACCTTGCAATGGTTCCCCTCAGATACCTGCCAGCGTAACTCATCTCAGGTAACCACAGCTATACCAAAAGGCCTTAAATGAAGCTGGGTGGGGGGCGGGGGACAACACTCTAGAGTGTCTGAATGGAGTATTTTTAAAATCAAAAAGCCTATTAAAAATCTAAAGAGGTTTTTAGGAAGCCTTCTGCACAAAAGTGCACCAGTCTCCTGAAGCAAATTGCAGTTTGATTTTTCTCCATTCTCGGAGAGTAATAAAATAAAAAGTCCTTTTAGTAAATGTTCCGGAGGATTTCTGATACGCTTCAGTGGTAAAATTCTTTCTGGAGTTATGTAACTCCTAGTCCTTGTCTTATCACCTATCAGTTATCCAACAAGGAAAGATTTGTCTGAAGTTAAGAAAAAAATCATTTTTTAGATACTTCTTTCTTTGTTTCTGAACATCGAGGAAGGTTACAGCATGCTACATTGCTCCGATTCCTTCCTTGTTGACCTTACAACATTCAGTTTCTTACTATGACAGAATTGCTCACTAAACTACTAACATTCTCCGTAAAAGCCTTTTACATATCTAGACTGTAAAATGACAGCTATTTTCTCTTGAGACAAATTCTTTAAAAAAGTTCTCAGCGACCAGAACTTTGATTGCAAAATAAATAAGAAAAGGGAGTCATTTTTAGATGGAAACGGTTACTATTTTAGCTGCAGAACCAGGAATAAAATTGAATGAATTCATGACATTGATCAAATGTTTCTTCTCTGTGTAACGAAAACAAGAGATTGCTTGACAACCAGGAGACTGCTTAGTCTCATCGAGCAGATACGGGGTTTGCGGGCAAAGTGACACAGGATTAGATCTGGTTTGAGACTGAGAAGATATAAAGAATGCTTAAGCAGATTAAAAAACACAGGAAGAAGGGAAGGCTGGAAGAAGAGCAGTAAAAGAAAGGAGAACGAGGCATTCAAGGACAGTAAAAACAAAGTGAAATAAAAGGAAGAAAGAGAACGAACTGCTCTCTGCTACGGAGTTGATCAGATATATTATTATGAAATATAATTTCATTGAAAAATACTGAGATAGTGAGCTTCAAATATTTTATCTGAAACACCTTGAGTTAGATAAACTTTTTGAATTCCAGAAGCGCTGACCTGCTGCTGCAGGCTCTGAAAACTGCAGATTGTCTTCCACTGGCCTCGTTGCTGTCTGAAAGCCAGGTGCCCTAGAGTTCCCTAAAGTGCTCAGTAAAATTTATATTCTTGTCTATTTTTACGACTTATATTTACAGTGAAGCTAGTAAGAATGCCAATTGCAAAGAACAACTGCGGGGTCTCTTCAGCTTCGATTTTTTCAAAGAATTTTTAATATTTTCATTTTCTAGCATTATTAAGTGCTTTAGAGTAGTCCAAATTCAAGTATAAAACCTTGACACTTCCTGTAAATCAGAATCTCTACTTTGTAACCCCAAGAAATCAGTATTTCTTCTGTGGAGCTTGTGTGGTGAAGGAACAAGACATAGTTTTATAAGGATGTGTAAGAAACTATTCCAGACCATAGGCCTGTGACATTGAACCGTAAGGAACGCTGAGCACTAGCCAAGTGTTTCACTACTGTGTGTTCTGCAAAACATTCAGACCAATACATTTTCAACACTTCTAACCCATATTTTGGCACTTTTCAGGCATGGGCTGTGAGGAAAGTTCATACTGAAAGACTGTTTTTTTTTTCCTTTTTTGACCACAGGAGCTGGAGAATGAATCAGTCAAGTTTGTGTGTACAAAAGGCATTCTTTAAAGTCTTTGCTATAGCAGACCACGCAGTGTCTGTTACCATGTAAGTAACAACACAACCTGTAAATTTTACATCCTGAATGATTTACTACTCGACTTGCAGCATCCAAAGGTTGCAGCCTCCCAGAAGGTCCTTTTCTCATCTGGGTGCTTTGCCATTCGGGTGCCAGGACATGCCTTCACAGAGCTCCAGGAATATCGTTCCTACTGGCCTTGCCACACCTCCTAATGTGCCTCACCTCGGCTAACCATAGCTACATTGAAATTAGTGTCCTAAATCAAAGCCAATTGCATACCCTCCCTTTATAGTCAATATATGCTATTATAGTCAATATAGACAAAGAAATAGGCACAGAAAGTACCCACTGGAAGGTTAGGGAACAAAACCTGTGGAATAAATCCTTCTTTGCTAATGCCTATTTTTCTTCTTAGGCTATAAAATAAAGTGCAGCTTTGCAATATAACTGGTATAAAAATATAAGTCAGTTGAGATAAATCCTACAACTCGTATCTCCATCACACTGGATTATCCCAATCAGAGTCAAGTCACTGTTTATATATGCTCCTAGGTTTAGAATGATGAGCTATATTCAGGCCAATTGCCATTAAAACCAGTATCACTTGGTAAGTGTCTCTTTGTCCTCGTATTCCTCTTCAGATGTTCATATTTGCAAGCTTCTGCCCTCCCTGCTCCTGCAAACACCACCACTGAAATCTTTGCTATTGTGTCTTAATAGCAGTTTCTGCAAAGACACAGAATGGGAAATAGCCCACATAAAAAGTAGAAGCTCCCAAACCTGGTGCCAGTTTGAGTATGACAGCATCATATGATTATAAATGTTGTGGTTGCCCAGTGGTAGGTTAGGTTGTTCCAAGTACAAAGCACATAATTATCTTCTAGTTTGCATGCCCTGTCCTTAAAGCAACGCCTTTCTTTGTTTCTCTGCTCCATCCAGGAAGTCTGACATCAATATCACCTCTTCTTTGAGCCCGTGCCTCATTTTCAAAAATACAAAGGCACAAATACATATGCTCCTAATTTAAAGACCTCCGGAAGTAGAGCATCACTCCGGCCAAGGAAAGGCTTGCAAAAAGGCCATGCAATGAATTAGTCAAAGTAGAACTGGAAAGACTGATCTCAGTTTCCTGACCTTTTCACTCTTTTATATTCTTTCAATAGTTTGGAAGTGGATTGTAGTATTCTTAACTGCGTTTGTACCTTCTTAAATCTATTTATAACAATATATTCAACAACAACCAAGCACTTGCACCCTGCAAAATGCAACAGATTTGAATAAACTACGGAAACTTTGTAATGTGTTATCTGATCTTAGTATCTCTTGTTTGTTATAACATGGTTATGTGCTCACCCACAGCCTGCCTTATCTAAATTAACACGAGAGAATTCTGTTCTGTGCAAACAAAACACTGCTTTTATACAGCACTTTCTCTTTAACAGCATTGGACAAGTAAGCAGTTAGTGAAATGACAAATTACCATAGAATCTGAGAGATAGGTCTAGTTAAACAAATGAAATCAATTCTCTTATTTTTTTAATAAACATTATTGAATAGTTTACGAGTTTATCTTTACTGGTAGCTACAAGTCCATAATTATAAATTCCAGTTGTACTTATTTAAGATATATTCAATATTATTTAGTTAAAGAAAAATTTTAAGTGAGGTTTGGATAAAGAATATATATGTTTATAGCACATATTCTTTAAAAGAATGCCTCTTAAATAATTAGAAATATTAGCTAGGAAGTTTTAGATTCCTGCATTTACAATCAATTCTCATTTTCAAATATTCAGGTTGAATGGGTTGCACTTTTTCTCCTCTTTCCAATTCTTCTTTTCTTACCACTCTGAAAAGTTCAAACTTCCAATATGGGCTGCATGCAATTAACATCCCTATTACCTACCCACGCACCCAGGCTAAAAACATCTTTCCTTAAATTAATATTCAACTCAAATAAAAATCTTATCCCTACCCCTTCAATAATTTCTCCATTTTTCTTCGTATTCTCTTTCACCCTCTCCTTTTTCTCTTTCCTTATGAAGAATTCATCGTCACATACTTTCACTACCTGACTCTTCTACCTACAATACAAATATGTAAAGGCAGAGGAAGTGTCTCATATATTAAGGAAGGTATTATATGCTTAGGAAGGGCTAAGTGAGTATAGATGATTTTACACTGGAGACAACGTGATAAAACTGTAGCAGATAGTGTTAGACACACAAGTGATTTGCATTAACTCATATCACTATTTGATACAAGTTCCTTGGGACCTTTGTGTTCATGTATTGTTTCCACTATACAAAAAGGTCTTCAAAAAATCTTAGCTGGAAGATCCTGGAAAGTGCCAGAAGAGTGTCAACAGATGTTGACCACAGATTTCTTCTTTGGAACTCTGAAGCTTAGCGAGGGTGTGCCTTCAAATTCTTCAGATATCCTGGATAAATATACCAGGATGGTCAGCACGGAGAAAGGATTTCAGCACTGTACGCTTCTGTTAGGGTCTGACACACCCACTGGCACAGGATGCCTCTTTGTTAGATTACCCAGGAGCAGTCTTATCACAAAATAAAATTTGAGGATAGAACGGTGTTTACTTAAAATATGGTTTGAGGTAATGGAACAAAGTTCTAAAAAATTATGACAAAAAGTCGGTACTAAGGTTATATTTAACAATAAGGATTTTCTTTGAGCGCTCCAGCATTTATCTAATTTGTTGTTGCTGGCTAATTAACCTATACAATGTACACCAGGCCCTTGAGAGTTCTTCTAGCTACTTCAGTCTTTTTCCTATTGTTAAAGATGACTATCTGCAGCATCCAGAGCTGCTGCCCTGAGTAACCTGCCCTTTTTCTAACCCCGCCTAGGATGACTTCAGCTTTCCTCTCTTCTAATGTTTACCTGCCACTCACTTCATGTAATTTGTCACTGAAGCATGGAATGGATTAAATGGAAGGGATTAAATCATTAAATCATTTCCTTTTTCCCTCTTTGTTAATGTCATTTGATTAATATTTTTATTGTATTCTTTAATTAGTATATCTCTCTATCCAGAATGATTTCCCCATTTTACAGTTTTCTAAAGATTTCTGGTAAAACTATTCAGTCATACCATCAGAAAGATAAAATGCATTGTCTTTGTACTAGATTTATAGCTTCTCTTCTTCTGTGACAGTCTTATAAAGCATGGATGCAGTATAACAGTGGGGTGGGTGCTGGAAATATGATGCTCTGGCAATATCACTGCAGCCAAACCATTATTCCCACTGTCAATTTTAGGGACATTCACTGGGGACTCCATCACAGTATCTACAGATTTTTCCTGATTCCAGCCAGAAGGAAAATAATACCACGAACTTATAAGTTGATAGACCTGCTTCTTAGTTCCATATGGCAGCTGATCGACAGAAACTAGAAAAACCACTCCAAAGCTGCAGCTCGTTCTTCTGCCAAGGGAACGAGTGAAAATGCACAGCAAATATGTGCTGTGCAGGACCGGGATGGGAATAGGGAGAGTGTGGCTATCCCATTGTCTCTAGATAACTGTTTCTGATTATCAGTGCATAGCTATCTGCAGAGATAGCCTGTGACCATCTGCCGTATCCTACAGGCACAGTTCCCAGGGAAGTTTGTGACACTTCCAGACAAGGAAATCTGGATTTTTAGAAGCAGAATGAATCCTTAATTCCTGATCTTTCAATGTCCAGAGCTGAGGACAGGTCATCTGCTAACCTGTACAGCAGTCAGATTTTGTATGGCACCTGCGTGAGTTACTGGACATACAACAGAATCCCAAGTTTTTTTGGACAAGGGACTACGAAAAATTTCTTTATCCTCTTACTTCTTGCTTCTAGGCTATGAGGTGTGTTGTGAATGCCAGATTTTCCGAGGTATGTATTGTATAGTCTAATTTGATTTTCATTTTTTGTGTGTGTGTAATTATTAACTTAAAACTGGACATTTGTCACTATTCACAGGCCTGTTAGAATCAGTGCTCTCGGCTTTGATTTTTTTTTTTTACTATTAATGAAGAATCTCCTAGTTTTACACTGAGTTCTAGCAAAGGCAATTACTATTAGGAGGGCAGAATGGTATCTCTCAGGTATCTATGATCTCCATTTACTATGGAAAATGCAGGCACCTTCAGGCATAGCACTTGGCCCTTAGCTACCCTTTAAAATAAGTGAGACAGTAAAATCTAGTCGTTTAGGGCAAGGTGTGACCTTAGACAGTCATTAATCACATTATCTCATTTGAGATGATTGACTGGGTATTTGAACCTAAATGCACATGACATTCCTGTGCCCAATCCATATTATTTTGGTGAAGTGCATAACATTAGATTATATTTCAACTTTCCATCTCTAACACTGCATTTGAGCCCAGTTCTTACTTGGGCAAAATTTCCCCTATCTCATTATAACTGGGAGATTAATGGCTGAGTAAATAATATAGGATGGAGGTTTCATTTGGTGTAGATAGAATGCCTCATTTTGCTAGTTAGATAAATTTGAATGTTTATGCAGCAACGAAATTACTCAATTCTTACTGATTTCATAAACTGACTGATTGAGCCACATGTGAAGTAAATGTACCTGCTTAAAAAAAAAAAACATTGTTCAGTCCAGCATTACAGCAATGCATTGCTTTCTGCCTTTCTTATTCCACTTTGTTTTGTGACAAGCTCAGAGCTGAGGTCAGCCAATCTTTGTCATTATGACCTTCCCTCTGTACAAGGTGAAACAGACAAGATATTTAGCATATTCATCATTCTCTATCTATGTAAGGACTGACAGACAAAAGTAGAGATTTTTTTATTACTTTTTTTGCATATTGTATATCAGTTAGTAATAAAATGTCAAACTGATGGTTCAACACTTGAAATGTGTAAGTTTGGAGGTCTATTTCTGAATAATTGGAACGCTATCTCTTTGTTTCTATGGAAATGAAAATTCTAGGAATCATATTTACTATATGATCTTTTTGCAAAGACTTAACTCTGGATTCATTCACCCTATTCTGTGTTTTTCTTAATGAAAAACAGGTGGGAATCACTGATTCAAAACGACTCTATACAATGACATTATTTTCATAACTCTTCATAACTGAGGACTGAATGTGAAAAACCTATCCCTTACTGTAGCAAGAAAATCAATTCTCATTGTTAAAGAGTCTGAATAAAAAGAATGGGCTTACAGGTTGAAATACTACTGATGGTGGGTATTTATGGCACAATCTGGCCCCTAGGCTCCTGAATCACACATCTCAATGAAGTCAGCGGACCTTTATCCACTGGTTTAAATGAAGCAGTCATGATTTAAGAAGTCACAGCTGAAGAAACAATAATTTTAATATTACAAATCCTTTGAGTAAAGTGAAAAGGCATAGATCTCAACACTCGAAGCATAAATATGGGTTCAGGTAGTCACCTGGAAGATAAAAGAAAATATCCACAAGATATGGTAAAATTACTTGAAAGGTTGGTTCATGGTTTTTAGATTTTTTTTTTGCATTGCATGAATTTTTATGAGGATTTAATGTGTTCAATACATTTGTTATCCATTGAAAGATTTCTATTGCAATGAACATTATCACATTTCAAGGCAAAAGAATCCATGTGAAACAAAAAACTAAAATAAATAAGTTGAAATGATCCAATGAAAAATTGTAGTGAAAATCTTGGAAAATTTTTGTCATTTTTGCATTAATTTACTCCTTTCATATGTGGTAAATAGATTAATTTTCCATTAAAAACACAGTCATCACACCTTCAAACAGTTACACAACTAAAAAAAAGGCATTTAAAATTATACCAGAAACTAAAAATTAATTTTAGAATATTTGTCAAAATATATTTTTTGTAATTTAAAAATACTGGGCTAGGAATTTTATAATATATTTTTACTATAAATTCTTTTAAAAACTTTAGAATGAAAAGTCATTCCAAATTCCAGAACTTAGAAAATGATTAAAATGTAACATTTTAGAAACTTCTGACATTTTTTTCAATTAAAATATTGCTTTCAAAAGCCACTTTAGAAATACTCTTTATTAAGTCTATAGATATAAGTAACAATGAGCGTTAAGCTCAAAATTTTCAATATATTTTCTCACATCTATGAGGAATATAAATCTACAAAGAACCAACTGATGCTTTGGGTTATGAATTGTAACTGAATGACTGACGTTGATCAAGAATCTTTTGACTACTGAAAATTCAGGGTATCCATACTGATTACATTAGATTACCTGGAACTTAATTAATTAAGATTGAAAATGAATTGTTACAAATGTGTCTCTGAAAAAGAGTGTGTTGCACAACTTTGAAAATCTTCTGTTCCCTTCAGTACCAAATATTTGGAAAAAAATATTGATGTCTTTAAGCATTCAAATTGCTAATAGCATTATAGTTCCTTATTGTGTCCTATTATCTCAAGGAACGTTAGTCTGAGTGTATGCTCATGTTGTGAACGTTGGTTGTGGTGTCTGCACCTCTGGTGACTTGTACTCAACATTTATGTAATAAATATGTGTGCTTAAACTGTACCTTTAGAATAAGAGTTCATTATAGCTATTTCTAGAACTGTAAAGACAATATTACAATTTATTCTGAGTTTTAGATGCAACTCATTCAGTTTTTAAGTTAACAGATCACTGAGCCAGACTCAGTGTCAGTGTCAGTATCAGTATCAGTATAGCTTGATTAAGCTTGATCTAGACCAAACTAAGGCTCAATCAGGATAAATGAAAACACGTCCTAGGGTCAGCTAGGATTGTATCTTAATGTGTAGCTCATGTTTGCAGTTTAGGTCTGATTAACAGCTCTCCTTCTAGAAACTCTACAAGTGCCAGTAGTACTGGGAACACGATTTATTCTTGCTTCTCAGCATACTGAGTGCAATTTTAAAATTTCTGTTGCATATCTTGGTATCCATAACATATGCCTTGAAAATTTGAGGATATAATACCAGAAATATTATACCACAAAAACATTTGCTGGAACCATTAGAAGCTGATGTTATGAGTTCACTAAAAAGTTTCAGAATGGAAAACTTTACTTTAAAATGTCATTTTCCTTTCAAAGCATATACCATCAGTGCTTTGTGAGCTATGGAGTCTGCTATTGCCTGTGCAAGCTAAATTTAGAATTTTGGGTTTGATTTATCTAACTTAGATTTATCATTCCTGATTACAGAACTGCTTAAAAAATAAGTAGCATATGTGAAAGGTGTGTGCATTATGCTTTTCTCAAAGACTTTGTGTTCATACCGTCTTAAATAAAGTTCTTACTGTTCTGTGGAGATCTCAATCTGGGCCTCATCTGATAAGGTTCTGGGCTGAGTTTGGAACACAGTGGGTTTTTTGGACTCAGCTGGAAGAAGAAAAATATTTCCCTATATAATTTTGAATATAAAAATCTTTGCACAGCATTCTACACTGGGGAATTCCGAATTTTAAATCAGCTGAAATTGAAATAAATTATTTCAAAGAGCACTTCAGAACGCAACATCATGATTCTACAATTTTCCAGGGAGAAATTTTATTGTTGAGATTGATGATTTTTATGGGTGAAAATAATCCTCGTTTCCTAGTTTTAGCTCAACTGTATTTTTCAGCCTTTTTTTTTCCATATCAAAAAAAGAGTTAGACTTTTGAACTTGGATTTACTGTGTTAGAGTGTAAGAATTGGGCATGATAGAGGTTTGCAGTAGATGATCTGAGTATGTACATGCAGAAATCTAAATATATTAAGAGGATTCACTTTTCAAAAGGAAGAACTATGTTTAATTTCATCATTAGTAACAATAAAAAGACTTCACAGACAATAAATACATATGGCTTATGACCTTAGACAAATTTCGCATTTCTTGCAGTGTTGCCAAGGCACATCATTTTTTAGTGGTAGTGGAACACACCACAAATGGAAGTGCCTGTAAGAGTATGAACAGAATTTATTTTGGAAGATTAGATCATACTACTTGGCAATTAAAATTGTTATGATCTTTCCAAAAAATATCTATCAGATACTAGCCAAGACTTTCAACAATAAGTTAGCCTCTGGATCTCACAACCAATGTACAATAGCAAATATTCTAGAAAGATAATGACTTACAGAAGATACTGCTGTGTAGCTTACTTCCCCGGGTCTGTTTCCTCCTTATGATAGTTTAATAATGTCAGTGTTGTATGATTAGAATTAGGTGGATAAGTCCCACTTTTTCCATATTTTGTATGTGATCTAAACTTGCTGCTGAATTGTTTCTCAAAAATGGCAATTAGTGTACCCTGGCCCTCTTTCACTAACACTCATCCATTTAAGTCAGTTGCTAAGAAGAACCACGAAGTTCTCGGGAACTTCTGGGGGAAAACATGTCACTTCTGGAGAAATTAACATGGGATCTATCAGTTGAGTGGAACTTTATGTATTATGTACGGGAAAGACTGGCAAAGCAGCCAAAAAAATAATCATGACTATGTACATGTGCATACAATAGGAACAGGAAAGAAATGCAGAAAATTCTGGGATGGGAGGTATATGAAGTATGTGCGTAAGACTTTTTAGCTTTTTAGATAACTGTTCATGATTGAAAATTAGTTTACTCTTAGTCAATAATCCTCATTATTACTGTGCCAAGAAACGCATTGAAAATTTTGAAGACAAGATTTTTGAAAGGATATGCTGTTCCTTAACTGGTTAAATGTTTCAGTTATGGATTCTGATAATGACAAAATAATTTCATCATAAGCCATAGCAGTTTAACTAGTAACTAATCTGCATTTCTCTCTAATGTTGCCAATAAGAAAAAAATCTGCAGAACAGACGTAAAATTGAAAATCAGTACTAGTACTTCCTCCCCATACTACTTGTTGGTAGGTGGAACATTCGAGTTGATGTATATGCGCCTTGACATCACTACCCATTAGGGTGGATTCCATTAACATGAAACGTTTGTATCTTCTTTTTAGCCACTGAGCAAGTTTAAAGCAGAGAATGTGCTTTAATGAGCTATTGTAGAATGCGCTGTCAGTTTAGTACATATTTAGTACATTAAGTACTCTTAATATATCAAAATGTTTCATAATGGTAAAAATAAATAGAAAAAATATGTAGTGGAATTTTCCTTAATTAGATACCTAAACCGGCTAAGAACCTCTGAGTACTTGGCCCATTGACTTTTCTTATTGATTCTGCAAAGCTCTAAAAACCCTTAGATACAATTGGCTTCAGTGGGAGTTAAAGGTTCTCAGCATTTTGTAGAAACCAATGTAGCATGAGTTCTTATCATAGTAAGTGGATTTCACCAGGCTCACTGAAACTTACCACCACTCCCAATCCACGTGGTAGGGAACACTTGAAATTCAAGAATATTTTTCTTTAGGGCAAACTTGTCCCGTTTGTCAGTTTGCTTTTTTTTTCCTATCTCTGCTAAGAGTTTCCAAAGAGTATCAGTGCACAAGCGAAATCTTTCAGGTTTCCATTTAATGGGAAGTGATATTCTAATTGAACCATATGCTGCTTTTATCAAGTGAACATGACATTCATGATTAACCTGCTTTCATTCAAAATGAATGAACTTAAAAAGGGATGGAATGATAAAGAAAAGCAATGACTACATTAGAGAAGGTGAGAAATTAGAAGCAAAGGAAACATCACTAACGCTTTTCCTTTCCCACATCCATTTTAGTAAGACAAAAGGCCCGTGTCATTATGCCTATGCTAAAAGTTGATAGGAATCTAGCTGGTTCTAGGTCTTTTCAGCATCATGCACAGTAACAACTGTGGACCCTGACATCCTCTCTTCAAATGGAAAGATACAGAGCAGGAAGTCTTAATCCTACTCGTGCTGAACTGTTTTCAAGACAGAAACTGAACAGAGGGTAATGCAAATTATTCAAGTAGGAAAGTCCAAACCGAAACTAGGTTGGTGAAGAGCTGATTATCTTTGCTATTTCATTAATTCATATTACAACTCTCAAAGCACTACAAGTCAGATAGATACAATAATAATGAAATATATGGTATTAATCAGTGTTATTACTTGATGTTACAAATGAATCAGATGTTTCAGAGATTATCTACAAATAGCTTTTTACTAAAAATTGAATTGGGATCTAGTTTTCTTTCTTCCTTAATGTAAGCCCACCTGTCCTCTTACTTACAGCATTTATTGTTTCTAGCATAAAGAGGCCTCATCCCTGGATGCTACCCTAATTTAAATTTTTACCGCTATCACTAAAACAGGTGATACAAATGTGGATATCTCTGAAAAGTAGAGGGAACCTACTAACTTGTATAAATTCAGCATATGGATTTAATGTCACTGTTAACTTGGACTACTGCTCCTGAGTTCTCTAAGTCGTCTCTGCTTCTAGAGTCTTGGCCTGAACTTTAGCCAGCATAAAGCTACCGAAAGAAGGCTTTCAGAGGGAGATAAGGACTACCACTACTTTCTCCTTAGTGCTACGATTTCACGAGACTTAATAATTTGAGTCCGACTTAATCTGCAGTCCGGCAGCATCCTAAGGATCCTCATTCCTGTTCTTGCCATTCTAGTTTCTAGCATGAGAACTTCCAAGAAGGCCAGTCTTCCTCTTTCCAAAAGTATCTTTTTACTCTGAAGCCCTCTCAGAAGTGATTTGGAGAGGCTTGAGTTGCCCCTCAGGCCCTCCTTTAGCGTTATCTCCCTGCTCTGACCTCAGTCACTGGGGGTATGGACTGATAAGGGAAAGTAAAATCAAAGAGAAGAAATGGAGCCCCCTTCCCCCATAAAACAATCTTTCAGTTTCCCCTAGGCATTTCTCTTGAGGAGTTTGGGCTTTCTTCTCTTTCAAAGGTACTATCTGAACTTCACTCTGGCCTTTCTGTCTCTGTACTCCGAACTTTCTACCTCTCACAGGGACACAAATCTCTATGTGGTCTTTACATTAGTTCTTACCAACTAGTACTTCTAAGAGTCAGGGTATTGATACGAGTCACCCAAGAAGGAAGGCTGATTTCAGAGACCCCTCAGCCTTTGGCTAGCCTGGCTCATTAATGTCAGCAGCAAAAATGAGGGCAGCTTATTTTTATCAGGCATATTTCTAGGTGTAAATGGAAACCACCAGATGTGATCCTTGCGTGCCCCACAAGTTTTCTAGCCACCTCAGTTACATCTCAGAGAAGTTTCTATCTCCAGTTTATGTAGCACTGCCAGCTGGGGCTCCACCTGCAAGATTTCTGAGTCTTCTCAACACAGAGTAGGACCTAGCAGAGCAGTCCTTCCATCTGCATTCTCCTAACAGTTCTGAAATCTTTCTCCAGGTAACCAGGGAGGGGGGTGAAAATGGTACTGCTTAGAGTCTGTTGTCACATACAGACAAGTGACTGAGAAAAGGTTACTTGCCAGTAACTGGAAGGCTTTAAGTTGTGTTGCCTAAGTGCATATCTGATAACCATTCCACTTTTCTTTCTCAGGGCCCCTTTCTTCACCGCAAAAGTTAAGGATTCAGAAGAGTGTTGAAAGCCAGAGCATCACAGGGTGTGTGTGCATTACCTGTGAGGGCTGAGGGGGCTTAGAAATCTCCAGACTCAAGCTGTCAGGTACATACATGCCCACAGCATGAGGACATAAGTGGATAGTACATGTCAAAATTTTCAGTTTCTATTTCCGTTATTGATTGGCATGAAACCTCCAATCCCAGAGCTCAGTTGTTACCAGACAAAGAGAATAATGTCTGTGTACTACGATATATACAGCTAAGGAGGACAATGTGAGTCAGAGAGAAATAATCTCTCCTTGTCTTAATTGTCCTGTATCTGAAGTGGAAGTAAAAGGCTCCGAAATTAGTTGCACTGTAGAGTGTATTATAACTGTATTATGATAAAAAAGTGGAAAGAGGAACCAAGTTTGTCAGGATCATTACTCTCTGTCCTATCCTACCTTGTGACATGCCACTGTTTGGCTAGCGTGTAGAAACTGTTCTCACAACTTGCCCCAGATGTATTCATCTTGATCTTCCAGTTCCTTGGGTGGCAAGGTAATTTTCTTACTTTCAGTTTGAAAAGGACTTTGAAAGATGCCATGGATTGCCCATCCACTGGATTCACATTGAGTTGCCTACATGAACAGATCAAAGCCTCCTGTGGGCAGATCTAGGACTTTCAGAGCTCCATTCCGCTTTGTCTGATTTTAAGGGCCAAGACTCAAGGAACATAGTAGAGAATGATACTTTTCATAAAGATTTATATAATTATTTATGAAATTCTATGCTCTATGGTGAAGTTCTATAGGGTGATTCAAAACCTACGTAAAGCAACACATTTAATGGAATTTAGTAATGTGAGAATTTTCCAGGAAGGCTGTTTAATGCATTTCAACTTAAATAGTCCCAACGCTTCACTTTTTGTTACACTTTTGGAAAAATATGATAAAAGGTATAATAAAGTTCAAGCTAATCTGAAATGTAATTTCTTGCAGGATGGATAACTCTAAGCTAGCAATAAAAAACTGGAACTAGACCTTTATGTCACAGGAAAAAATAGTAACATCTGGTGACTCTAGTCAAAGGATAATGAGTATGACTCTTTCACTTTAAGCCCTTTTAACATCTAAGAATTTTACTTCAATAATTCAAATTAAATCTGCCCATAATGACCGATTATTCTCTAAGATAAGGCCATCTTTCCTTGTTTGAAATAATTTCTTCATCAGTACAGCCAACTTTTACCTTCAGTTTAAGTGTAAATTCTTTTAAAAACTTAACTTATAATACATTTCTGTGGGAAAAGAGAATGAAAATAACCTGCAACAGAAATTCCTTTTCAATGGAGCAAAATTCAGAGATCAAAAGGACATTTAAAACAGAGACAGAGAAAAAGTGATTGAAGGAAAATGTTTCAAAATATTTTCCAAGACTCTAAGAAATAACATAAATTAAAGCTCTTAATTCACAAATAATAGCTCCAATTCACATTTTCTTTCCTTTTCAGGACTTAAGCTTTTACTAAGGTACACTGGTATATCATCCATCTGATATAATTTAAAGTCTACTGGCTTTGTTTCTCTTTATAGACAGACATGTTCATGTTACCACTTTTCCCTACAGCGCTCCATTCTTGAGAGTGTCAGAAAATATTTTATCTACTGGCTCCTACATATCAGATTCTCCACTGTTCTTTCTAACCTTTCTCTTTCCTGCAGACTGCAGAGGGTGTCAGCCATTGAACAGGACAGGCTCAGCATGAAAGGATTAGATAACAGAAATGAAATTTGGGGTTAGAAGAGGGCCTGACACATAGCTTGTAGGTTACCAGAGATACACAGGGAGCTTAATTCACATAGCTACAGGGTTTGAAAAATAGAGAATCTTTTCAGTAGTCCTAGTTTATGAGGCCTGACAACCTTTTGGCTAAGAAAAGGGGATACACACTGTACATTTTTAGAGGGGAAAAAGTGCTGTGAGCTTCAAACGAGATTACTTTTCTATTGTTTGTAAAAGGCATCATCATACATAACTGCAGCTTTTAAAATATCTAGCCTCCTTACAGAATGTCACAGTGCTCCTGGTTAGTTCTTAAGAAAGAGATCAAAGTCAGATTTTCAGGTCTTGATGTTCTTGTTCACACTGTGTTCTTTCTGTTCTGTCTTCACAACACTGAACAGAACTCAATTTTCCAAGCAAGTGACAAGAGAACACATTTGTCACTACTTTGTTCTTTTATAAACCCTTGAGTGCACTCCAAGGGAGTGATTTGAAAAAAAGCTCACTGACTATACATTTAGGAAGCACAGTTTTCTTTAGTGGACAAAATTCTTCCTTCATTGATGTCCTTGTAACCCAAAAAGAGATACGTCAAGACAGATCCTCTGCAGGAATAAAATACGATAGTTGTTTTTTGAGAAGCTGCATAACTAGACGCCAGCAGAGCATCTGTCCAATTTGATTTCAGTGCATTTACTCTACTTTTCCTTTTTAATAGTATTTAATTTTAATGAAAATAATGTACCTAGTATGTGAGAGCTTCACTCATCTATTGCTGAGAATGCATGTCACAACGCATTTTATTTCATTAGGTTAACTAAATGACTCTTTCAATTAGCTTTGCTGTCATTGTTCTATTAATAAAAAACGTAACTATCTAATTTTTCTTTTTGTCAAGTAATTCTGATTCTATGATTTGTTTTCTGTTTAAAATATGATATTCCAAGTAGGAACACTGAAAATGTAGGCATCCTGAGAGCAAGAGACATTTCGCCCGAAAGATTATAACTCTGAGAAGAGGCACAGAGAGAAGAGAAGAATAAAAGAAGATCATTTTATGTGACAATTGATATAATAGCAGAAAGGTAATTGCTTCCAAGTTTACAAGGCAATAAACGGCTCTCAGTGGCTGATGAACATCAAAGCCACAGGCACTAAAGGCAGGAAAGCTCTGTGTACTTACCAGACCCTTGAACTTAAACTGTAGTATCTAGAAGAAACCAATATTGGTTTAAGTTTGATTGCTCTTTTATTTTATATTTTGTTGAAATTTATGGTATCCTTACAGAGATCCAATCACATGGACAGCAGAAAGAGAAAATCAGCACCCTCACCACAAATGAAACACAGCCAAAGGACACTGTGGAGTCAGATCAAAGAGATGAGCCGACCAAACTTGGATTTATGGTATTTGTGTTCATCCCAATTCAAGTGAAATAGGGCATCCTCAAAATGGAAAATATGAGAATAGAATCAAAGAGGAGAACTACCTAGACGTGTCCCCAAGAGCGAAGCACAAAAAGCACACTGAATGCTGTTATGGATAAATACTGTATACTAGACTCTGTGTCACATTTTAAGTGATAAATACCAAATATACCCTCACCTATATAGACCATGTCTGCAGTCATCATGTATTGAGATGTGTGAAGGAGAAATAACATCACTGGGCAGTTAACAGTTCTCAACTACTTCTGCTTCCAAAGTATAAAAGACCATCTTGTGGCATGTTTACCTAAAGTAAGTCATAAAAAGGTATTTAGAATCAGTGCTACATCTAGAAGAATCCTAAAGGAATTCACTTTGATGAATTCACTATCCATTACAAAGCAACTGTATATAAAGAGATTTCAAAAATTGCAACCTGAAAAGTCAAAATGATTATTTCAATGAAGATCATTTGCCAAGATAAACTAAGATGATGGCCACTGCAAGCATCTAACCTCTGAAAGTCATCAGTCATGCTAGTTTAGAATGCCAAAACATGCTCTATTTCAACCCTTAGTAGAAGATGAGGATGAAAATTAACACCTTTTTTCAGTCTTGTGTTGCAATTCTGTCCTCCTTTGGAATTCTGAATATATCAGTATTTCTTCTGCATGAAGACAATACACTCAGGGTTTTTTTTGTTTATTTGTTTGTTTGTTTTGGTGAAAAGTATTGCATATATATTGAGAGTGCCATCACTTCTAAACTGAGAAATCCCTGATGATTTAGGAAAAAAATTATAACTCCACAGAGAAACAAGTTATTGTGTAATACTTAAGCACCTTCAGCTATCGATATATAGTCACACATGCAGACTACATCTTGCAAAACAATTGCTGCCTCTTTCATAATGTCTAAGGCTTTTTCCCCTGTTTAAGTCAGCTCCATGTAGCAATTTAATTTCTAATCCAGATAAGAAAGTCTGGGAAATCTTGTGTTCTTTCTGTTATACACTTTTTCAGATGTTAATGAGTTACTGAGTCTGTTGTTTATTTTTAAGGGTTTTGGTTCACAACTTTCTATTCAGATTTTTAATCTGTGGCAGTGGGAGACACAAATATCTCACAGCTCTACTTGGACTGGTACTCTGTAGGTGCAACCGTATTTCTAATGGGGGGTGTAACTTGGTGTATCCTTCTGTTCCATTACTTACTTAAGATTTCTTCTCACTTTTTTTTTTCTTTTTCTTATTTATTGTTTCATTGGCTTTTAAAAAAAGGCAGTGAAGTATCTTAATAACTTGGTCATAGATTTTTCTAATCAATAAGGAATTGTCAAGATGACACTATTTCTCACAAGCATGGCTTCACAGCAGCACCGTAGATGCTGAAAAGCAGCAGCTTTCTAGCTCAACCACAGTTGGAAGACTTAAACCAAGCAAGGCTTGAGGGAAAATCTATGCTCTGGGATATGCTGGCAGTCAGATTAAATGATCATAATGGTTCTTTCTGCTCTTTAACTCCAAGGGTCTACGAAAGAACTCCGGTACTTACAGAAAAGAATTCAGTCATCATTGTTGCTAGGGCCACAGCTCCAAAACTGCCAGCCATTCCCCTACAAAACAGGCATTCAAAAGTACGTTCATTCACATACTTTGCGTGGGGGTTGCTATGGTTTTGTTATGAAGAGATGAGGAAGGCTACTAGAAAATCCTTTTTTGTAAATGACCACAAAGGACTCTTGCCACCAAACAAACTTTATACCGCCAGCAGTAACTAACCATAGTTTCCTGGGTCTCAGTCCTTTTTGAATGGTACTACAGTTCCTTCCTTCCTGTTGAGATAATATCCCGCAATGCAGTCTTTGAACATCTTCCAGTGAAAACAACTAATTGCATACAGAAACATTTTCGAGCAATCTCAAAGTCACTTGCACTTGACCCAGTTGAAATAGTTTCTACTATTGGCCCTTATCCAGCTGAACTTGCCTGTGTTGCAAAAATCCTTTTCAGGCATTATATTATTTTCAATTGCCATTGCATGAATAAAATCAGAAGTTTGGCCATATAATGCCAGAATTTCAGGTTTACAGTCATAAATCAGTCTCTTCCAGCTCTAAACATGGAGATATTCTTGAATGTTTCTAATCTTACCTCCAGTTAGGTAATCTGAAATATCATAATCTTCTTATTTATTCTAATCTGATTACTGGTTCCCATACTGTGTCTGCTTAGACAAAAAAGGTCTGACTTGAGATGTGACGTGCTATATGAAGAACCCATTAAAATTATTTATGATGACTTGAGATGCCACTGGTGAAAAAAATATTTGAATGATGACCACCATTGATTACAGAATTATCAGTAAAGTCAAATAATTGGCTTCAAGATGCAACATGAAAATCAGCAAAGTGCAATGAAAATTGCTGTCTACCATTTTTGCTTTCTGCAGGCTTGATAATATGGATGATTCTCTTTGTTTAGTTGTGTACATTGGGATACTGATATCAAAAACAGCATTGCTTTTAAACTTCAATATTACTACTCAACCCTGGAATTCTGGAGTGCTGTGTCAAGTTTTGGGATCTCGAGTACAAGAAAGACAGGGGCACAGACAGGGGCACACCGGAGTGATCCAGTGCAGGCGCACCCAGACAGTCTGGGACTGGAACAACCAACATACAGGGGAGATGCTATGAGAACTGGATTTGTTTGGTCTTAGAAAAGAAGGCTAAGGTGATCTTAAGAATGTAAAGGTGAAAGGGAACTCACTGCTATCTTACACTACCCATTGTGAGGTGGAGCCAGACTCTTTTCAAGCTGTGCATAAGTAGGATAAGAGGTGACAGTTGCAAGTTGTAACACAGGAAACTCCAACTGTATATTAGGAAAAAATTTTCACTGTGAGGGTAGTCAAATATCAGAACAGGTTGCTCAGAGAAGCTGTGGAATCTCTGTCCTTGGAGATATTCAAAACTCAACTGCATGAGTCCCTAACTTGGTCTACGTTGGCCCTGCCTTGAGCTGGGGGTTGGACCAGATGATCAGAGGTCCCTTTCAACCCAAAGCAATTCCAAGATTCTGTGTTTCTGTGGCTGATATGCTGCCCCTCTGCCTGCCAGGAGCTGAGAACAGTGTGCCTGGACTCTGCTCATCAGCTGAAGGTATTCTGGCTGCAAAGTGGACAAACAGCCACACATTCTCCTGGGTGCCCTGCACTGCTCTGTCACATATCTGCATAAGGCTGACTCATACAGTGCAGCTTGAGCTAGATTCACCATAGCTGAAAAATAACTCTCCAGGTATATGAAATAGTTGATAATCTGTGAATTATTCTGCAATCCTCAACACAGCTGATACACCAAAGTTAACCACAATATTTGTCACTCATTGCTCTTTTCCCTCATACATTTATTATTTTACAATCTATCACAGCATCCTTCTGAGCAGCTGCAGTGTATAAATTCTCCAGGTATTAATATCTTGATTAACAGTTCAATAAAAAATAATGACTCTCTTAAGAACTGGTAGTGAAGCATAAGCATATTGTTGTGAGCAATTCACTTGCTGAAAAAATAATTTTACTCTTTAAAAAATATACATGTGTGCCAGAGAGGGAATTGTAAAATTGTGAAAAATGAAACTGTGTAGGTGCTGTTACCCTCTGAGCCAGCAGCAAATGTTTCGCAAAAATTAGCATTTTAAGCCTAAGTGCTCCCCCTACACGCTATGAGCCACCCTTCCTGCGTAACTATGTACCTATTGACTGCTGCAGTCTCACCGTGCCTTAGAGCTTATATGATTGAAAGTGTAACCAACTGATTCACTGTAAATTAGCGAAGCGCAGCCAGTCACGCTGAGGAGGCATTTACCACAAGAACAACCTCTGTCATGGACGGAGTAGGAGGAGCTGACAGCACACGTATTATTGCAGAGAGACCAGCGATTTTCTGAGGCTGAAGGTGAAACACCTGCAAGTGGGTCAAATGATTTTTCTTTTTCCCCCGTGAGGGCAATCAACAATCAATAACTAACACAAACATAAGGAAGGAACGGATTTGTTGGGACAACTCAATATTAACTTTTTCCCGATTTTCAGTTATTTTCGTGGCAGTAGCACGGTATGTCAGTGGAGCTGCTATTTTGTTAAGAAGGATAGCTCCTCACTATTGCACTGCATTCCTAATAAAAGACCTGTTAGTCTAGCTCTCTGATGGCACTCTGCCAGCCCGGAATATGGTCATGATGCCCTGGAAACGGTGTTCTCTTCTACACCCATCTCCTTTGATAGCCGGAAGACACGGTGACACAGAGCTGTTCTACTCTGAGTACTTCTGATAAATCCAGACTGTCAGACACTGCTGGTCAAAGGTAAATAGGACATCAAGGAAAAAAAAAAGAAGCATTGACCTTTTTCGCAGTGTTCTCAGCAGCCAGTACCCAGAGACGGGTACTGTTTTGTTTCTGTTCACATGGCACTGAACAGAAAAAAAGGCTGCTCTCCATACAGCGTAGCCTCTTTTGGTTATTCTTTTTTGTGCAATAGTTACCATGGCTTTTGAAGATGAGTAAAGTCTGGCATAAAGATACATCAATAAATACAAGATGAGAATTTTGAACAAGCTTTAAAAAGATTAGAGGAAATAATATATGCATAGCCTCATTGTTTTCTCTGAGTTCAGAAAAAAAAAAAAATCCTGATCCATTGATCATTGTATTGGAGTCATGGAGAATGAAAAGCACTTCTGAGGATATCTAAAATTACACACTGGGCTAAAGGAGTCCTTCAGTCTCAAAATATAAGCAGTGACTAGCAAACTCTGACAAGAAACTAGTGGAAGTCAGCTTTGGAGGAGAAATTGTAAGAAATAAAAGGTGACTGGACCTACAAAAGGCTGGATCTACAAGATCTCCCTGTCAGATTGGGTCTGGGAGTTACCTGCTCTTCAAGGAGTAGGCTGAGGTGCAAATGTAGAGCCAGAAAAAAATCTGCCCAACACAGTATTGATTTCTGTGCAGACATGTATGGCCTTTCCAAATCAGAATACTATATGCAATGTTTTCTCCCTCAGAAGTAGAGCTCTGACTCACTGTAAAAAGTGGTAGAGAAATTCTATGAAGTCTCGGAAAAGGAGACAGCCTCCAATACCATTATCCATAATGTCCCCATCTACCCCACCTCATGTGTCATTGCAGTTGTTTATAAATCTTTCCAGTGGTTTACAGGTAAGAAACATCAAGTCAGTTATTATTTTTAAAAATGCAGTTCTATCCTTAAAGTAGATCAAGCAGAATTGCCTTTATAGTCTAGATAAAAAAGAACTTTAGAGGCAAAATATACACATGCTAGGTAACAACTGGCTAGTGGGCAAGAAACAGTTATTTATTCAGGAACCTCTACAGCTAGTCAGATGATCTATCTGCATAACAAATAAAGCTGATGATTTGTCCTGTTTTGCTGAATGCATGATTCGTGATTATATGATTACTCATATTAAGGCTTATGAGAACAAGATTTGATCTGATCCAAAAACAATCTAAGGAGCAATAGCTGAAGCGTTAGGACCCAGATTCAAGCATATATCTATATTTTAAAACATGAACTATCCTATTTAAGGAACTTGAGTACTCCTCGTCTTAAAGTTATGCACATGTTTGAGTACATTGCTGGACAAGAGAGACAGGACACTTGAAATAGGCTTCATAAGAATAAAACAAATTGGTGCAGAACTGCACAGGATGGCAGTGACTTGATGGTGTAACAAATGTTTCAATCCAGTCTGTACACTCATATAATGTGGTGGCCGGTCAGACTGGACATACAGCCTGGGCTACTGGGATGCCCACTGCTCTGCAGGGACCAGCCAGCCAGTCAGTGAAGGTGTCCCAACAAAGAATTCTTGTTGCCTATCTACGAGCCAAAGAAAAATAAATATACAAATAAATATAATAAGACTTTGGGAATGACTTCCATATATTGAGTGGTGGAATGAAGGAGAAGGAGGGGAGATGTGGAATTGCAGATGGAGGGCTGAGGTAAGGCCTGATGTTGATAAATGGAAGGTTTTACAGGCCAACCCACTCCCCTGAGAAAGGCATATCTGTATCAGAGCATGTTGTCACTATAGATTTGTTAATGCCCCAAGGTAGGATTTAGTTCTAACACCACTACCATCCTTGCGTAAAATCTTTCCTCTAGATTAAACATACTATAAATCTAACCCTATTTGCCAGGTAGAAGTACATACTGAGACACTTCTTTCGCTTTAACACTTACTCTAATACTTTTATTTTGCTGTTCGAATATAAACTATTTAATGGATTCCGAAAATGCTTTTCAGATGTCTAGACATTTAACACAATTCCATGTGGGTCATTTTTTTTCAGTTTCTTCCATTCACTTGTACCTCATGGTGGCTGTTTCAACCTCATGTTTCTTAGCGTACAGTATACTCCATGAACTTTAAAGAAACATTTATTCCTGAGTGCTGCTTGGTGATCAGACCCTCACAACAAGATTCCAGAAGACCTTTGCTACAAGGTCAATAGGGACCACAGTCCTGAAATTACCCAGAATTACTGAATCAAAGAAGAATTGACCCCATTCACAGAATCACAGAATCATTGAGGTTGGAAGGGACCTCTGGAGATCAACTGGAGTTCAACTCACCTGCTCACAACAAACAGGTTCCTCAGGAACGTGTCCAGTTGGGCTTTGAATATCTCCAAGGCTGGAACTCCACAACCTCTTTGGGCAATCTCTTTGAGTGTTTTACCCTCCTCACAGTATAAAAAATTTTTTCTTATGTTTAAATGGAATTTGCTGTATTTCAATTTCATTTCACTTGGAGAATGACATTTATGATTCTTTTGTTATGTTTTGTGTCTGCATTACAAAAATAGCCATCACTACTGTCATCACTAGTGACAAACAGGTTTTATCTTGAAGGAAATGTTGGGCATCATCCTTATAAGGTTTGGATTTGCCCTCTGCTTCTCCCGCGCGTGGGAGATGCATGGCCTTCCTTTGGATATAAATGATTTTGAATATGAAACCTTTATTTTCAGCTGCTTGAGCTGAACATTCTTCACCTGTCATATCTTCTGTTCTAGTTCTCTGTAACAATTACTTCTGAGTTAATTATATTTACTATGAAAAATGACAATATAACAATATTTGGATCCTTCTTCGAAAAAAGTAATCACCCAATGAAGCATAGTGTTGTATGCTATAGGACACTGAACTATGAAAATGTATGAGACAATCACAGAGCAATAGCATGTTAAGTAAGGATCTCTGAACCTTTAAGGATATTCTGACTGTTTCTTTATGATAAGTTCTTTGCCTTTGCATGGCACAAACAACTTGACAATGCTTAATAATGACACAGCAGGGCATTCCTGAACTGATATATCAAACAGATTTACTGAAACAAATGGCTCATGAATTGTGGACAATCATCTGAAATCTTGTGGCACTCAAACTGTGATTTATACTGTACTGTTAAATTGTAAGTTCATGCCTTTCATAACAACTTGTAACAGCTCAATTATTTAAAAATAAGATCTCCATGGATGGAAGAGGATGTTTATTTTATAATTGAAACAGACTTCTGTGTTTTACTTTCCCTTTATACGGCTTACTTCATATTTTGAAGTCTTGATTCATTCTTATCCAGAATAAAAATGTTAATCTCTGCATATATGATCCTCACAATTTAATAGTTCAAAATCAATAAGAGAACCATCAGTGGGTATATTATTGAATATTGAATATTTAGAAGATTAGAATATTTAAGGGTTTGGAGAGGGAGAGGGTTTATTTGCTGGGAGGGAGGGTTACAAAACAATTTTTGCAAAAAATACTAGATGAACTCAGAGTCTGAAGTCCTTTATTTATCTATGTTGTTCTAGTAATGCACTTCAACCCTGACCTGTAGGACACCAAAACAGAAATGAAAGGGTAGTTTCAGTCTTCAAGCTGTCCTTGACCTCTCAGCCACATCAGATGATGTGAACAGAAGTGTTAACTAGTACCACACACAGTAGTATTTTGTGAATGCTTTCCAACTAGAGGTAGTCAGCTTGTTTTGCAGAGGGCATTAATCCCGGTAGAAAGTAGAACTGTTACCTGACTTTGGCTTCTGAGAAAGTTATCAGTGTATGCTCTATACTAGAAACTTTCCCGGAAGCTATTACTGTATACTGATGTCAAGCAAATACTGCAGAAAAGACAGATCATCAGATTCACATATGACTAAGAACTATCTGTTTAAAGGAACATGATACAATAAAAGATTTTCTTTAAATAAGAAAAAGAAGGAAATAAAGAACAAAGATAGTGTGAAGTAATTTTGAATAAGTGCAATAAAAGATATATTTCAACATCAAGAATCTTTCAGAATGTCCCATACAGGGTGATGTTGACAGCTGGTTTATGCGGAGCTGTCCAGACGTAAGTGGACGGAGAATAATTTATTACGGAATTTATAGCTTTCCATAAGTTTCCTTCCTGGGCTGATATGCATAGGAATGTATTTCTGAGACTTCAGTAAAAGAGCTGATATTTTCGATTAAATGCTATATGCAAATATCATGTCTACCCCAAAAACATATGCTTAAACTTTCTTTGAGTTTAAAAGTTTTCATCATATTTCTGTCAGCTTATTTTCTGAAATATATGATCTGTCTTGCATTGTACGTTATGGGCTACATTTTTATTCAGTGCATAAAAGTTATTCACGTATTCTTTTATCCATTTAACATAGTCAATGATCACATATGGTACACTGAGAATATGAATTATATATGCTCTGCTAAAACAGAATGAGATTGGATTTTGCATAATACATTTTTCCTTAAAAGGGGAAACTGGGGCTACAATAGCAGATAATTGACCTTCAAGGGGAGAAGATAGCTAATCTTACCTCTAGCTCATGGACTTCTCTGTTTTGAAATAACATGCTTTAACACGATTTTAGATATTTAGAAGTGGAACTCCTAGTGTATGTTCTTTCAAGGTTTATGGTCCAAATCAGCATGCCTGTACTTCTTTCTCAATGGCACTGTTATATTGCTTTCGTCACTGTTGTCGCCAGTTGTGGAAGTTAAACAACTCTCTCGGATAAGTGAAAGAACATAACACCTAGAAGTCAGCAACAAAAAAAGAATAGACTTAATACTGAGATGTCATTAATTAAAGCAGGCTGTTTTGGTAGGTATATTGGATGGAATTCCCTCTTTTCCAGAGATCTAGCACCAGGAGCGCTCTCAACCAAGTACTGCAAAAACCAGGGGGATTTTGGTGCATAGTCAAAAGGTGCATTTTCCTGAAAACCAGAGAAGTTATTTAATATAATAATGCTTTTGGTTAAGGTTTTCAGGACCTGCTTTGAGTGTAAGAATGAGGATATTTGGCTTCAGCTGGGCCCTGAGGCAATGGCCTCAAGTAACCTCACCCTTTTGACAACCTTTCATGGGGAAATTATGCACCTTTAGAGATTATAATGAATTAAGATCTAGACACCCAAATGTATAGGGGTAGAGCTGCAGCAGGGAAGAATAACTTTGGTTTACAAATTAAAGAATTTGATGATGGAAAAAAAACAAGAAAATATTGGTATATTGTACAAATGTTGGTACATTTTCGTAGTTTGCAAAGATTTGCTATTATATGTGGCTGTGTTTGAACCTAGCAGGAAAAAGTTGTCTGTGCAGGACTACTGTATTAAACACCAAAACACATTTCTTAAAACAGAAAATGGTTTGATTCCTTTTCTGTTCTTGTAATTATTGCATTAGTATTCGTTATTTCGGTGACTCTTTCGGTATCAGATCTGCAGTTTCTTGCTGGCAAGAAGTCTGCTTAAGCTAAGGTAACTGCAAAGTCAATATGCCAGAAATAGTACAGTTTTGAAGTTGATTGATTAATATGATTCCTTACAAGACATTGCATTCACCTACTTACAGAATTTTACTTGCAACCCTCAGTCTGGAGGAATCAGAATATTTTGGCTAACCTGTGATCAGAAAATGGATGAGAAATTTCGACATGGCCAATAGTTTTCTTTTTTTTTTTCTTTTTAACAGTAGATCTAATAATTCATTAATAGAACGTTTGTTGCGTTCTAATTCAACATTTGTGTTTCAGAAATGGAATGAGGGTTGGTCTGCATGTTCAGTTGGCTACATAGGTAAATAGAGTTCTGGCTGATTTCCCGTCACTATCTCCCCAAGTGCATCTGTATTTCTGTGTGCTGGAATTCTGCCCTCCCCTCCAACTCCCTACCCCCCTAATTTTCCTCTTATTCCAATAAAGTTGTTATTTACCCACCCTTCTACCTCTTCCAGTACTATGTACTGATGCCACATGATCTTAGACATTTACAGTGTAGACATATTCATCTGAGATGTGTCTGTCTAGACTCCCTTTACATTTAAAAGACAAAAATAGGGAATGTATGTCACAGCTCATCTCATCCTCATCCTTATGTAGATGCCAAAAATAGATTACATGAGTCACAACTTAGAAGTTCCTATTTTTCTCCAGTGAGTGACTATAAAGGGAGATAAGAGCGACTAATTCAAATATAGACATCTTCTTCCCAGACGTCCAAAATTAAGTGGCTACTTTATTATTTTTTTGTACTGCTGACCTTTTCTTTAAACTACTGACCTTTTCTTCATATTGATCTTGTACTGATTTTACTCTCTCATAGATGAAGGTTTTTTGAGAGATCTATCTAAAATCTACCACTTCCTCTTATTCTTTCTCCTTTTTCTTTCTCCTACTGTCCAGACAGGAGGGGAATGGTGGAGCCAACTGTCTCACAGATACTATCTTCTCATTATTTAAAGCCTTCAGTGGTTAAGTCGGAATTATTCGCTGGGTTATTTCTTTCAGCCACTGAGATTAAATCATGGAGGCTTGGAAGATGTTCTGCGCGAGGTAGGGCCAATTTTGAAACACACAGCTCACTTATAGGTGAAAGAGAAACAGGGGAAAAGCTCCTATGAGAGACTTTACTCAGTATTTAATCCCCTTTTTAAATTTCAAGGGCTGAAAAACAGTGTTCAGGTAAGAGGCACTAGCAGAAGCAACAGTGGATTTATAGATTACTTCCAAGTCAAAGGCTCAACTAGATAGGCCTTCCTAAAGCATTGATGCTAACAGTGGTTGAGAGGAATGCTTTTTGGAGATGTGGGAGTAACTGCTGTAGTTTGTAACCCCCTATCTGTTACTGCACTAGCTACGACCAACAGATAGTGTCCTGCTGAAGAAGTCTGTAATTTGGGTCAAGATTTTTTTTCCATTTCCCCCAAAACTTCCTTGAAGAGTTCAGTTTGAAGGCTATTATTTTTATTTGACAAACTCATGATCTTGGTTAGTTCCATACCATGTTCAGCCTTTGAGAAGTAGAATGAAATGGGTTCTGAGCACTCGCTTTGCTATAACTTTTACTTTGCAATAAAATACAGGCACTGTACGTGTACTCAGGTGTTCAGAGTATATCAGAAGGCAGTAGAACATCTTGCCACTAATTATGCAGAAGGCCTGTAGAAAAGATCTCATGTTAAACTAAGCTGTGAGGTAAATCATGGCTACCTAAGATATCACTCAAAGACATAAGACATTTGAAAAAAAAAAAAAAGATCATGTTATATTAGAATGGGTAGCTTATACAGGAATACAAGTCCAAGGAGGGCCTCTAGGCCTGGATTTCTTCACCTAGATTGTGCCTGATGAATATTCAGGAAGATTCTAGAAATCTATTTCTCTGAAAATACTGACTACTCGCTCTCTCAAATACCATCCACTCCCAGAAACATCAGAACTAAGTTGCTTGTGACTTGTTATTTCTCAGAATTTCAGAAACTTGATCGCTGGCAAGACCTGCAGGATGGTGTCTCGGAGTTGTCTAACTATGGCTTCTGATAGCTCTAGGAATAAGAGTTAACTGGCCACAGAAAATGTTGGATTCATAGGACTAGTTCTACAGTGTTCCTGTAAATAAGTTTTTAATAAGAATATCCAGTGGATTTGTTCTATTTCAGGCTGGAAAGGATGAGATATGGTGCCTAGGAATCAGTTCCAATCCTAGCATAGCGTTGTTTCACTCATTAATCAATTAATTTCAAGGTGTCAATATTTACTGATTGATGAGAAGAAGACTTACCAAGAAAGCTTATAATTCCTTGGTCTAAATATAAGTGTTGTGAGGAATATAGTGGGTATCTCATAACCATACAGTTAACTAGTGTGTGTGACTGTGTAATAGGGGCTCTACGATCATTTTATGACCTCCTAGGAAGAGAGTAGGCAAGGAAAAACTCCAGGCAGATAACAAAACTGCAGTTGCCCTGATTAAAATAGTTAATGACAAATTAAAAGTTGCAGCTGCTCTGGTTTTGTCCTAAGAGCTTTAATTGCAGAAGACTTACAGAAGAATAATATTCAAATATTCTTGATAGGGTTTTGTTCCTATAGAAAATATACAGTAGTGTAAGTTAAATATAACACCAATAAAAAAGGATTAAATTTTGCTGGCATAAATTGTTGCATAACTCCAGACTGTGCCGAAAACAGACTACCTGTAAATTCAGATTAGCTTTAACATAACCTTATATGAAATGCTATTAAATTCATCAATGCTGTGATTAATGACAGAAAATAATATAAGACTTTTCTTGAAGAAGCAATATAAGAAAATTTGCACATAACCTATGGAATCAGGAGAAGACTGCAATGACAGCACTGTGCAGTTTGGCAATTTACTGCTATCATCAGAAGGAAAAAAGACTGATGGACAGAAGGATTAAGCCCCCAAAGTGAAGGATGCTTAAAGTAGTTGATTTTACCAAATCATATCACAGAACTCTATCCAGATGGAAAGGATTTTGAATATGTATTGACAATATACGACCTACATTTGATACGTTGTATGTGTGTTGGATTAGATTGATTTGAGAAGGAAGGAGAAACTGAGGAAAAGAGAAGACAAAATATAAGAAGACAGTGTAAAGAAGGGAAAGCAATAAGGAAGAAAAAGAGATAAGGATGAATTTAAAAAAGTAAAATAGAAAGAGAAAAAGGAAAAGAAATGAAAAAAAGAGGAAGAAAAAAATTCTGGAGTAGAAGAAGGCAGAAGGCACACACACAAAAAAAAAGAGGAGAAAGAAAGAAAACCGGCAATCATGGGAGAAACAAGAAGAGAGAAAGCAAATGAAACATTAGTAAAAATGAAGCAAAATGAGGAAGGAAAGATTGCTGAGATCACAGCAACCCACCAACCTGTGAATTTTGAATGGGTACCAGGCAGCTGCTGGGAGAGGGCCAAAGCGTTGCTTGGCTAAATGAAAAGCAGTTGGCATCCTGGTATTTCACATGTGATGAGCATCCAATATGTGACACTTGATCTTATGCCAGGAACATGCTATGGTTTGAAATCTCTAGCAGCCAATCAAGATGCACGGTGACTACTTTTTTTTATCATTTTAATTGCATGTCCTGCACCAAAGAATACTTAATCCAGCTGCACATAGATTTAGATGGAACAAAATTCAGACAGCTTAAAGCAACTGTTCACAGTCAGTCCATAAGCATACATTCTACTTCAAGTAGAAACCTTTCCCTTAGATCAAAGAGCTATAGCCATTTCACATTTTTTATCCTTTAACAGAAAAAATTCAACTAGTCAGGAACCATATTTATTTAATTACATATTTATCTGATAGCCTTCAGGCAGACGTGGCTATCAGAGATGGCGCCAATAATACACCCACTTGCATTTGGCAAGCTCTAACTTTATGATGTTGCAGCACTAATTCATCCTATTATTCTAACATAGGGAGCAGCCTCTAATCGATAAGAAAGGTATCATTTTATCTTAATCATCATTCCTTTATTAGTCAGTATATTTCTTTTCATGGAGTAATACTTGTTCCTTTTAAGTGTACGGTTAGAAATGATGCAGTTCTTTTTTGTCTTTTTACACTAATACTTACCCTGAGCCAGGTTCAAAAATAATGCTGTAAAATATCTCTTTTTTAGGTCTATTTCCATCCTATCTACTGATCTGTAATAGCTAGAATTAGACAAAATGCTATGTCAAGGAGTAAAAAAAGGATATGAGCAGAAGTAGAATGAGCTCTATTTTAATTTCTCTCTTCCTACACCTCCTTCTCAATACTGATACAAAATTCATCACTTTAAATTTCTTGCACATTAATGGTGCTAAGAGGATGTAAAGACATATATGTCTTTCTGGCTATGAATAGCTGCAGAGAGTTTAAACCCTCCATGACTTCCTAGGCACGACTGCGGAAGAGGGTGTCTAATTCAATAATATACTCTTTTACGTATTACCTTTCAATTTAGTCCCTTTTTTATTTACGTAAGGATTTATAAGTACTTGCACCTGTTTCTGTGTTAGAGCGGTATTGCAGATACATCCACGAGCACTTAGCAGAAGAATTATTCACATGAGAAAGGCTGTCCTGCATTAGCAATTGGTGATTCTTCTCATAGTACTATTTTGGTTTCTGAGTGTATCTAAAATGGAGTAATTCCATGCAGAGATACACAAGTTATTGGGTGTTAGGAGCAATCTAGCTGGGATAACTCCTAGCTAGTTTTGCACTGGCCCATTCACCAGTGGACTTTTTCTCCAGTATTTGCTTAGGTCTAAGGACTATGCTGAAAAATCAATGAATTATTCTAGTGAGGAAAGATTTTGCAGTATGCAACAGAGTATTTCACAACTTTGTTACTTCTGGTAATACTACCACAATGCCAGGGTCCTTTGTTTCCTGTAGCACTGGGATTCAGGAATGTTTGGATGTAGGATTTTGCCTCAAGTCTGTCTGTATCCAGCATGAAGCATAACTGATAATATATTTATATAATAATTTTGCATATGACAGAGAAAGATTTCCTTCACCTCCACAAGCATTCTGAAATAAATGATGTAGTCATTGAAAATTTGCCTATAAATGTCCCAACTTTTGCCTAAAAGTACAGATTTCACCCTCAGAAGTGAAATTAGGTTCTCCTCCATTCTAATGACCCTAAATATTTTGTTGTAAGCTTTGGGATAAAATTGCATAAGGCAATAAATTTATTCCTCTAAAATACAGACTGAATATTGTTTCCATAAGGGAAGACCCCCTCTCCCATGCTGGACTCATACAATTTGAGTAATTTTTTTCATTATGAAAATAGGATATTCTGTAATACAATGCAAAAACCTGCATTCTCAGTTTTAATCTCCAAAAAAACTAGGACGCTGAACAGTTAAGCCATCTTCTACATTTTTCATGTTTATTTTTAATTTAGTCTGAATAAGCACATTTTAATTGGGCTTTCTATACTAGAAAATAAGGTAATATAGGGAAGGTGATGACCGTATTCGAATCAGTATTGGTAACAGTTTCTGTGAGTTCATTATTCTGCAGAAAATGAAGCAACTGTATTTCATACCACAGGCTCTGCATTAAAAAGCACAGTGCTTTTATTCCCCTAGTGACTTTGATAAAGGTACTGCACCATGGTGACTGCAAGCATGTGACCACAACAAAAGTCTCGTATGACTCCCAGGGGCAGCACAGCATGAGCAAGCAATTCCAAGCACCGTCCAAAGCTACATTCCAGTAAGAGATTATGTTTTTTGTACAGCCTCATGATTCCTGCCACCCCCACAACAAAAACATCATTGTTATGATTTCCTCCACATCAGGAGAGTTAATGACTATTACACCTAGTATTTAACATTTCTTAGGAATAATATTAGCTATTATGTTCCATGCCATTTCTATTTTAAACCTAGAGGATGACGAATGTGTGCTGAATTTTATAATGGTCCCCCGATAAACTAAGTAAGGGTTTTATTCAATCCCGGATGTCATAATACATTTGAAAATAAAGCAAAGTGTTTCCAAGAAATATGTGCTTTTACTCGTCACAATAACACAATTATTTGAGTGTTTTACAGGGAAACCGATAGGAATCCAGGAATTTGCTCCCTGTGAGTACAAATGATTTCCCAATCTTCAGTTCTATCCTGAACTAAAACAAATTAATTTAAAGCTAAAACAAAATAGCTATTTTTTTAGAGAATTTTCATGAGAATAGCAGCATCCTATCCCTCCTTCCTCTTAATAAATAAATAAATAAATAAACCCAGGCAGTTTTAATATTCACTGACATCTCAGTTCAGTCCAGGACAGCCTTTGGTCTGATTCAGTAACTCTCCTGTATAAATCCGAGCACAGTGAAGAAATACCAGACTATCTCCTGAGCTGGAGGCAGTATAGCTGTGTAAGTGTGGGGTGACCCTGCCAGGCTGGCGCTCCAGCGTGCTCAGGCGGCACACTGAGGCTGCTACACATCCTCCACAGGGTGTGCTGGCCTATCTGCACTGAGCTGTCTCATTCCTTATAAACATATCTGACTCGTCTGAAGTTAACTCAGAGGCATTACACTGTGTTCTGTGGTGTAGTAACATGATTTGAAGGGTGCTCTAGCTGTGTTTAAAGTACCCTACGTTTATGTACACGAAGTCTAATTTATAAAATATTTAATGTCACCTCTCATTAACATCGACTAATGTCTCTGATGTGACATCTGGAGCAGCATAATGCTCATCAATTAGGAACTAAAGCTTTTTTTCCCCAGATGCTGTCAAAAAAGCTTCTTCCACATCATCCTATTTATAGGCAAAATATTGAGCAAATAGCTTAACCATTTCCAGCACATCTCCTTCATTCTCCATCCTCTTATCTTTCGGAGAAGTTTGCACATTAAGTTCCATACGCTTCTATTTTTACAAAGCTTTTCTGACATCTGGAAATGTCAAATTATGGCTTCTGTTACTTCTTCTTACCTTGCTTTCAAGATTTAATTCAAATAAGCCAACGCGTGCTGTCAGATAACCTTCGAAAGGTGCAGCAATATCCCAAAATCTTTTAAAATCTTCCTTCCTATGGAGCCCAAATGGGAAACTGAACTAAAGCCTAGTTCATGTAATACAAAATACCAAAAAATTAGTCTACAGTGGTTTCTGTGAATTGGAGCCCAAAAACTAAGAATATTACCTTCTCTCTCCCCTTTGTCTGTTGCCCCAGAATGCTGTCTGTTCCCACAGGCCCTCAGCCCTCTCTAGATTAAACCAATTTAATACAGTCTCAAGGTATTAAAAACCCATTTGGAACTCCCTTTTTGCCTGTGCACATCTTCAAATAGATGTCATTACCCTTTTTATAGTTCTCCTATAAATCTAGATATTACTATATGAGGATTTTTCTTGAAATGTTGGCAACAGCTTATGTTTATCTGCTTTACTTTTGTTTGTCTGTTTTATTATGGATACATATTTTCTTGCTGTCTATTTTTCTTTTACATAGTGGTAATGCCTCAGATGTTCCAACTGGAAGTAGAGATAACTATAGCAGAATCTGTGTATATACTGAAAAAGAAATTGTGCATTCTCATGTCATTCTGTTTATCGGACAGAATAATTGATAGAGCCATGGAATAGCCGACACAATGTGATTCCACTCTATGCCTGGAGTCCCATGCATTATTAAATAATGATAGCAGGTTAAATGCTTGGCGGTGGTGTTGATGGAGACATGAAAAGGCTACTAGAGGTAGGTAACTGACAAATATAACCAGTTATATAAGTCTTTGGGAGTCTATTGAAGGTTGTACATGAACATGGGACAGCTCACATGTACATGTGAGCTAGACACATCATTTTAATCCAGCAACACATTTTACTGCTAGTTGGTAGAATACATTAGAGAGTTGCCAGGATGTGCCTGATGGTTACACTGGGCTCTTACAGGCTCAAAAGCAGCTCAGTTTTATTTCCAAATGGGCTGAATTTAACTTCTTGCTACAATCTTAGAAGGGAGGCAGGACAAGGAGGGTGTTCTCCCGAGCTCTAGCCCTAGCATTGTTGTTCCTGTGCCTTTTTCAGTATGGAAATTATTTATAAAACACTTATTAATCACACAGGGTAGATATTGACTAATTAAATTCATATGAGCTTTGTCTAAATAAGACTCCCTGTAGTTATCTTTAATGGAACTTGGTGAGTCCTCCTAGTCAGGTGTTTCCACTGGCCTGCTCGTACTGACATGCTTTATTTGCCTCTGCTAATCATATGTTCTCCTTTCACCCTTTCCTGTTCTTTCACTTCTCCATATGAGATAAGAAGAGGCAAGATGACTCTTGCTTAAATAGTTTAAACCAGGTTGTGATTTGGCAGAAGACTAGACATTAAAAGGAAGCAGTCAGCATCAAAAGAAAAATAATAGTCTTAATATTGGCCCTGCAAGACAAAATGATTGATGAATGTGACTATTTTGTTGCGTTTCAACGATTATTTCCAATATTCCATATGCAGGCAAAATTGCTATTCAAGCAGTGGAAATTTCCTTAAAGGGAAGATACCTGTAGCACTATATTTTTGAACCATTGAGGCTGAGTGTTACTGTCTGATGCATTTTTAGGAATAGTTTTCTTTTTATTCTAGGAATAATAATTTTTGCGGGTGTATTTTTATTTAGCCATATGTGAGGACGGTTGACCTAAAAAATGTACCTAATCTCAGATGAAAAACTCATTTCAAGTGCACTGACAGGATTATGATAGTGTAATATTAGTACTGAGAGGCAGGTGGATATTTTTATTCAGTGGGAGAAACCAAGGTTTTGCTTTAACTTTGTCAAAACACAATGAAAAAGTGTTACTACTTAAAGTAGGTGATTAATAGGAGAAATGCGCAGTAAAAGTTCTTACCTTCTGTGCCTATTTTGAGGAGTAACTTCAGCACTAAACCCCGTAAGTCCTTTCCAGCATTTTTCCTGAGTAAAGTTCATAGAGAATTATAAATTCTAGAGACATAGGAGGGCAGAGGGGTTAGCTTCTTGTTTTCCTGCATAAGTTTAAGATCCTTTCTTTTCACAGCAATTCCTGTTAAGCTCTAACAGGAAAGCTCAAACCCATCTTCCTCCATAGGATGAGTTCAGCACATTGAACCTAAGGCTTTGACATCTTGGAGAAGTATATAGAATAGTGTACTTCTTCTGAATAGTGTACACTGCTATTATTTGAAAAGGAGCTATAGTGAAATAAAAGTAGTTTCCAACCTCTAGGTAAAAGTGTGAGGAGCTGCCTAATCAAGTTGCCCAAAGGACACAAGGCTGCTGTAGGTCCATGTCCCCATGTCCAGGCAGTAGCAAAGCTGAGCATGTATAAACACACACACACAGACACACAAACACACAGACACACACACACACACACAGAGTATATATATACTTACACACACTGTCGGCCACACGAATCAACACAGACAGCAAGCACAGCACTCACGCTAACACAAACACCTCCAACAGCCTTACGCTTTTCCCCCCTCTGGCTGATCAGGGTGAAGGCGTGTTAGTGGCAAACACACACATATATGCACATACATACATGTATATGCACATATATACATCATGGATCCCTCCAGAAGCTGACCTCAAAAACTCAGTTGATGCAGTAGCTGCCCCTGGATCCCAGGTCTCCCTAGTCGCTGGCACCCGCACATACGTGTCCCCAGGCCCACAGCCTCTTTATAGTTGCTGATACTCAGACCCTTGCACACACACATGCATATGCACACAAACTCACACACACACACACACACACACACACACACACACACACGCACGCAAACAGGTCTCTCCTGTAGCAGGTCCCGACTTATGGCCTTACCAGCATCCAACCCTCAGACCCTACTGCCTCTCCAGGAGCTGGCTTAGACCTACTGCTCCCTCCAGTAGCCAACTCTCAGACCCTCCAGGTCCCTCCAGGACCTGGCCTGATCTTACGGCCACCACAAAACTTGGCTCCCAGCCTCTTGTCCTACTTGCCAGCTCGCCCAGCTCTATGTTTGCTAGTGATTTCACACTGACACACGCATCCATGCAATCCACACATGCTCTGCTCTCGCCAGTTGCTGGCACCCCAGGCATACTGGCCCCTGGACTCGTGGTCCCACTCCAGTGGTGGCACCTTGACTGCTGCACACACATGCATGCAGAATTGAGACCCCCTCACCCAGATAGTTAGAAATGGAGTAAGAAGACAGGACGGACTGTGCTTATCAGGCTCAGGGCACGGCCAGACCAGCATACTGACCAGCCCCTCCTAGTATACATGCAGCCAGTCCCTTTTATCCCCTTATCGCTCTATTTTCCACTCTTGCTCCTCCCCAAATCACCTTGAGCCTTCCTTTTCTCTGCCATTGGTTCTTCCCCTAAATATCACCTAAAAAGTCTTGTACAATCCCTGAGTGCTCTTCCCTTGCCTCCGGTGGTGATCCTGCACCCTGTCAGCCAGTCTGTAGGGTGACCCAGGGAAAACCTTTTCCAGGGACTCAGGCTGGAGGGTGTCACCCCCAGCCCATGGGGCTGGTGCCTCCTGGGATAACCCTGTAGGTGCCGGGCTAGGGGCTCCTGATCAGGTTGTTGGGGTTCCCCAGCTGTTGCCGCTCCTCTGTGCTCCTTTGTGTTCATGGAGATGAGCCTTTCATCACATAACCTAAATAAAAGATTTCAGGTGGGGATAGAGATGACTCTTTACATTCCTGAAAGAAAGAGGAAGGAAGATACATCAATTTGTGTAGCCTTATCTATAAGGTAGTTTAGCTCGTTCCTAACTCAGTTTACAGGCTAAGTCTCCCATGCACTGTACAGAGTTGGGCTTGGTTAACTCGTGCCCAGCTCAGATTTTTGAGGCCTGTACTGCTATCAGATACCTTTACCCAGTGACTCTTAGCCTTTATGCTATAACTCACCACAATGAGTTCCACGGAAGATTTTGTAGTGCATTGCACTTAGGCAGTGGGTATCATATACATCCATTTAAATGAGCAGGTGTTAGTTAAATGGTGTTAGTTAACTGAGCAGGCTGGTTAAAAAGACATTAAAGATGTCATTTCATTTTGCTCCAATCAATATAAGACTCTAAGCATACATTCTATCTGAATAGAAATGAGTGTACAGAGCTATACTATTGATAAGTCGAATCAAAGTCAAAGTTTGTCCTACATTTATGCGTAAACTGTATCTCAGAGGATGGTCAATCTCAGGCAATTTTAATTCTTTAAAATTTGATATATATTTTATTTTCCCTACCAAAAAAGAACAAAAAGTACAGAAATTTCCTTGTTTTCACCTGACTGACTAAGAAGGATTGGATAAATTAAATTTACATACTTCCAAAATGTTATTATTATATCTACCAAATAAATGATATAATGGCGACAGAGTAACTCTTAATAGGATCGTAGGAAAGAAAACAAGAATCATAGTGAGTCAAAATACTGACAGTTTTGATGTCTGCCTAACAATGACAGAAATTTGAGCAATAAACAGAAGGAGCTTAATATAAAACCATGATCGAATGGCTTTTGGCCACCAGACTTGGAGGGGTATTTCATATGACTTGAATATCAGTAAAGAAGGATATATGTTACTGAGCAGTAAGGAGCAAGAACAAAAGGAGAAAACATTCATTTTAGGGTCCAGCATGTAAGAGGAGATAGATTCTGGATAACATTTCTGGAGAAGGATAAAAGGGAAAAAGATCAAAGACATTCTTATATTAAAGCCTTCAAAATTAGGAACATTAGGAATGTGAAACTTTTTTTTAAACGAGCAGCAAAATCACCATAAAGAAGAAGCCAATGGGAAAGAGGGATCTTACCTTGAGGTATTCTAGGATACCGGAAGAATAAAACTCATAGTATGTCCAACAGTACTCACTGCACTGGAAGGGTTCATAGCGTTAAAAGAGTATACCTAATTCAGTAAAACAGACTTCAGTGCACTCAAAGATTTGATGCATTTAATCTTCTCAGGAAATAAATAAATCTAAGGGAAAAAAATGATGGAGGTTGCTTCAGGAGCAATGTGGAGAACATGAATAGGCAAACTTCCCACGTAGAGGAAGAATAAGAAATGCAGTAAGAAACCACTGTGGCTAAATCATAAGCTCTGCAGCAACCTCAGCTAAGATTGAGGTCTCATCTAGGATGCCAGACTGCGAACACAAGCCTCTGAGACATAGGCTTACATTCACTCACACCAGCATTTCTAGCCATGGGAATATTTCAAACTAATATACCTGCTTTGGCTTGCTAGTACTTACCTCTTCGGGCCTGGAGAGGCAAGAAAGGTGTAGGTTAGATGTCTGATAGTGGCACTATTTAAACACTGAAGTAAATGCTCTAGGAAAATTGCAAAATACTATTTGAGTTTTTTTAAAGAATTAATTGAACGAAACACTCTCAAGAATGGTGCAGACGTAGGTGATTCTGTCTTGGTGAAAGTGGACAGAATAGATAACTTCTTGCAATGCCTCCCATCCTCCTTTACATATTGACTTCTGTTAATTCAGTCACGTATTCTGTGAGTTATATTTAGAGAGCTGAATTTCCATTTTAACAACAGCAAATTCACAACAATTGTAGTACAATATTTATGAATATTTTGTCTTTAAAATATAATTCTACTCTGAAGATGCTAACTAAAAATTCTAAAGAGAATCTAGATCAAGTTTAAAAGGCACATTTCAAATCAATTAAAAAAAGGATTACCTCACTCAGTATGTGGACATGATCTATGTGAGAAGGCCAAGAAAGAAGCTAATGGTGTTGTTTCATCTGCCACAATACCACATTCTCCTATTAACTAAAATTCTTTGAACTAAAACTCACTCTGTTTCTAATTTTTATCAGCTTTTACAGAAAACTCTAATCAAAGACAAAAATAGTGAGTGATTTCAACATTATCACCCTTCTTTAATGGCATTGTTTACACTAAATCAATTATCCATTTTTAACATACTAAAGCTATTGATGGCATTACACAATAACTTCATTTGTAAAGAGCAGAAATGATGATTTTATAATTAAGATACAGAGCGGGAAGCCAAGAGACTTCTTTATTCTGCTGTTTGCTCTGCCATAAACTTCTTATGCAATATTTTGCTAAATAATAGTCGCCTTTCTTGCCTGTGTCTTGCTCTCTCCTTCTCTTTCTGGAAAGTGGAAGCATTATTCAGTTTACTCAAAAGAGGAGAAAAATGAAATGTTAATCTTATATAATAGTATGCATTGAGGACCACAGTCACTAACAAATTAAAACCACAACAACAATATCATTACTATATGTTCATTAGTATTTATGCCACTGCCTATCAGTGACATAACTGCTGAACATACAAATAGTGAAGGAAAATCCCTGCCCTAGAGAATTTCTCTAATTAGATAGGAGAATGACTAAGATGGGAACAGAGGCAAAGAATTGCTTAGCAAGTTAGGTGGCACCAGTGAAACTATATCTTATAAAATGATAAGCTGAGCCTCAGGAAGTTTACGTGATCTGATTAAAGATACTGTGTTGGCTTATGAAAGCAGAAAGATGAAACAAGATGATCTGAGAACATCTGATATTCAGAGAAATACTGCTAGATAAGCACAATTTTGATATATTATTAAAAGTGTATTGCCATTCATATCATTAATTGTATCAACTGTATTTGGTCTATTACTTTCAAGGTCGGCTTCCAAATTATTTCACTATTGTACTGTTAATCTGGTAAAAGAATTAAAATTAAGCTTAATCAACATAAATTTTCATTGTAGTTTATATATATATATTTTACACACAGTCTATTTTAATGGCATATGTTTGATATCTTTTATTTCAGTGCATTTAATTCCAGGTGTAAGAAAGATATATCCCATCCTGTACATTAAACTCTGCATATTGGAAATTCATTTTTTCCAATCTCATAAAAATAATGTTTAAGAATTGCTTATTAATCCATAGAAATTGAATAATGCATACTCTTTGTTGTTCTTTGAATGTGTTTATAGCTAGATTTGATAAAGCCCCTAAAACTTTTTGGTTTTTTTTTTTTTTTCATTTTGACTTGTAGCAGCTAGCATGAATCAGTATTTTTGGACATACAAGTCTTAACTTATCTCAGCAGAGAAGAGGGTAAGAACGTTCAAGTTGGAAGCCCACAAACATTTCCAAATATCCCATTTTCAAATTGTTTCTGTAGTACCCCTTGTATTTTACAAAACAAACATGAAAAGTAGGATCTAAAGAAATAGCTTTTCTAACAATAGCAAGGTAAGGCTCTTTCTTTGGAATTTGTAGTAGGTTATTGCATGCAACAGCTTCTAAGAGGAATGCACATATAATCTGTCTGAGTGTTTGCACCATATCTGCTTCACTTTGGAGCACCATCCCACGCCTCTCAGATATTCAAGCCTCATTCTGGTGTTGGCTTAGTGAAATAGGAATCATTCATTTCTATCACGGAAGTTTAGATCTGAATATTATTTCCAGAAATGCGGTAGTATTCTCCTTTACATAGGGAATGTCTACATTTTTGAGCACATTTTCTTAATTTCCCAAATCTCAAATATTATATAACCTGCAATTCTAATAATAGCATAATGTTTCCTCTCAAAGATAGAAATAAAGAAGCTCTTAGAAGGGTTTCATGAATCTGATAAGAACTTCTAGCAATGAAGTTATTTTTAGTCCTAATCAAGACCTATTTACACTCATGAACTGGGTGGATGCCTAAGCCAACTTTCCTTCAAGATAATTACAGAAAGCAGATAAACTCCTTCACTGAATCACAGCTGGAATATAGGCATAGTGTAAGATCTTGTTAAAAACCTTACCCTGTACTTCAGTAAAGTCTTCGGGGAGCTACCCAGAAAACTCAGGATCTGAGGCACTGTTTGTTGGAGCTCTATGTGTGTGTTTATGAGACTGGGGAAAGCAAGAGGAAGGTCAGGTTCCAGATTCAGAAGCAAGGTATCTTGAACTGAAAAATGAGACCTTAAAAATCTGCAAAAACATCATTTAATTCTCAGCACTGAGTGGAAAAGAACTTAGGATTGTGAGAAGGAAAGCTGCCTTCTGTACTGTGAGATCTGAATTCAGGTGTTTTTTTTTTAAGTACAATGTCTGTAATCAACATTATACTCCAAAAATACTTAAGCAGTTAAGAGGGCATTATCTTTCCCTCTTAACAGTTTCAGGTCTGTTTCTCCAAGTACATGAGTAAAGCAGAGATAGCTGTATTGCTCCTTTGCCTCTGCTCTAGATCTCAAGAGCCAAATATAACCCACAATTAAATTTGACTTATTACATAGCAAGTATTCCAGAAACAGTGATGCATGAGACCTCCAGCTACCTGCTAATATTATTTTTATCTTTTCTATCTGCATGTAACTATAAATACTTAGTGTAAACCAAATCACCCTCAATATGTTTTCTTTCAAAAATTTTTGAATTGTTAAAAGTTTACTAATAATCTTCAAAGTCATAGTTGTCAAAATAATGCAGAAAAATAGTATGAGGTAATTCTGTTAGTCAGCCACAGTTTGCACTAAATGCAGTACGTTATAGAATTGTCTTGAAACATTATTTTAAAATGAAGTCTTGCTACAGTTAAATAACCTACATGTAGGCTTTATATCCCCTGTTTTTTGCTGTTGTTTGTTTTTTCCAAATAAAACTGTCCTAGAACATGCACCTGCAAAAATTTTGCAATGTCACTTTATTAAGATAATTATTTAATGCTTAGATGCATGAGAACGCATCTTCTACTGACAAGATATTATTGATTTAATGGTTTTTTTCCTCACAAAGAATTTGGTCTCTGGTATGTAGATATGATTTTTTGGAGAATTAGAGGATAAGAGGGAGCAGGGTATATAGGAGTGGTCTGGAAATAGTGAGTAGTTTGAAAAGATATAGATCAAAATCTAGGAGGTTATTATTCCACAATGCCGTAACAGCATATATTTGCTTGAATTTAGAGGAATTTAGACTATAACAGAGAAATTAATATAGTGAGAAAGAAAAACACCCCAACTTTCACTTTCTGTCTACTCTTCCTCACCAGTGCCACAACATTTGACAATGTCTGAAGTTTAAAGATAGTCAAACTTTTCATCTGCAAAGCATAAAAGCTATGTTTGGGTTTCTGTCAAATGATGTCTTCAGCTACCAGTGTCATTTCATTTATTATTTGTTGCAGTTTACAATGTCCAAGAAATGGATTTACTTTATCTACAGCTCCACACCCTGTGGCTGTTCAATTTGAAAGGAAACCAGGGGCCCTAAAAGCTTGAGAGATACTCTATTTGGGCTACCATAGCAACGAGTATGTGTATTAAAGTATAGGTCGCATGGCTTAGTTTCCTAAGGCTAATTAATTTCACTAATTATGGCCTCATACCAGCTGCAGAATGTGTTGGTGACCTAGTGAAATCAGCTACGGAGAATTCTTTTCTGTACTACGGTAGTATGACCTCGCTGTTTGGAGACATTAATGTCACTATTAGAATTGCATAAAGTATGTACAGAAAACAAATACTGCTGCATGATTAGAGGTTGGACCATGGAGCCTTGAAGATGTTTAATGTAGACATTTAAATCTTCTTTATTGCTTTCTCTATCATCTGTCAGTATTAAATAGGTTATAAAGAGCTGAGTAGTTAAGCTTAAAAGATTGTCATTGAAAGGTAGTTTAATTCACCAGCTTTACAAAGGATTTATGAAGCACCTACCACTTACAGTGATACAGACATATACATAAATATACATTTAATATAACAGTATCTACTAAGTAAGGAAAGACTAGCTACCTCTCATTTGTTTTGTTTTTTATATATTGCAAAGATAACATTTAACTGAAAATCAGTAATTTTATTGCATAAATAGTACTGACTATATTAAAAATTAGAAGACCCTAAGTCTCCTCTTTGCCTGTACAACTGAGTTAATTTCAGCCCTCACCACATATGCCATTTGATCTGGATTTTAATAGAAAAGCAGGTGTCTACCTAGGCTTTGGGGAGCAATTAACAATTCATTTTGTGTAAAACCACAGTGTCTCACTGGCAAAACTAATTGAAGTAAATAAGACATTTTCAATCAGCTAAGAGAAGGCATTAAAACAGCCTTGCAAAATTGTCATGACAAATTACCAGCCAAAGCACAAAACCTTCTCAGACGGCCTTTACCATGGTGATTGATGAGAATGAAAAATTAATGATATCTTACTGGCCTGTCAAAAGAAAAAATTACTTGCCTGGGTGAGTAGAATTTTGTGAGGCAGCATTAAATTATGGGAAATTAATAAAATACATGCATGTACCTTTTCTTTAGCATAATTATTAGCAATGCTATTTCCCCTATAATGTAATAAAAAAACAAATTCTGCCATCATACCCTCAGGATACAGGCTTTCTGTATATATGGCCTGAGGATAATTCAAGTCAGTTAAAGCTGAGATTTAGGAAACCGCAGTCAGGACAGGTGCAGAAGAAGACAAAAGCTGTAAGCAGTGTCTTGGCCAGCATGCAGACCCTCCCTCAGTCATTGGCTCCAGAACAGGGTGCGCTCAAGGATAGGATGTCAGTGGGCTGTGCCTAACCCTGGGGAGAAATCATGCCACCCTCCAGCATCCTGCGCTTGTCCTCCTAGTCTGACCTCGGCAAGAACTTTCTCAGAGGCAGGTATAGGTACAAGGGTTTGGGATGGGTAAGACCCATGTCCAAAATAATCAGATGAGGAGTTTCATAGTGTTCTGCTTGTGTCTCTATACACAGAGATGTCTTTCCTTTTTCCCTTAAATGTACAAGCCGTCGTTATGCCTCACGTCCTACCGTATCAGCAGAGAGGTCTTCTAGTTTTAACCAGCAGTATAAAACAGTATGGGAAGATACAGAAAAGTTCAGATGGTTTAGCCAGTGAGAAAGTTAAGATACTGTCCAGAAGAAGACAACACCAAGTCTTCTTAATTTCACTCAGTTTTTGATTTCAAATTTCTTTTCTTAATGTGAATTCAATAATTATCATTTTTGTATAAGTAGCTGTATAACTCCTCTAACAAAATATTCCAAGAAAATAGTGTCCAGGATTGTTTGTTCAAGAAACAGCTTTTTCCCCCTTTTATAATTGCCTCTGAAGTATACTGTACCTGTAAAAATACTGCTTCCGTACTGTCAGAGCGAGATGTATTTTAGGCTGAGATAAAAAGAGGATTGTATGTTTAATCACTATATAACATGACTTGTCAACATAATTATCTATATCCGAGTTTATAGGGAAAAGGACACTGAGTTTATTGAAACAAATAGCCTGGAGAGGCTAGCAAACTGAAATGCTTCCTAACTGCAACAGCCCTTGTGAAAAGAAGGGTAATTAGGGAGGCTGGTGATTAAGAAAGGTCTCCAGTCTCTTTCTGAAAGGTCAGATACTGTGTAGACTCCAGCTAGTGGTACTAATTTTACTGCATCTTGTAAAGAATGCTTGTCAAAACGTATGTTTCAAAGAGCTAATAAAAAAAGGTGTGTAGGGGGGAGACTTTCATATCTGGAATGAAAAGGAAATACCAATTTTTCCTCTCAGGAAAATAGATTTCATGACAAGAGACCCCAAGAACAAATAATTGCCTGCAGGAAGATAATCAGTAATCTTTTTTTGGTACTTCCTAGAATAAACTTTTTGAAACTACAAAATATAAGAAATCCAAGCACCTCTCTGAACCCGCCAAGGCTTGGAAATAAGACGCAGTGTGTGACAATGACCCAAAAAGAAACACAAAATAAGAATATATTCCAGTAGAAAAATTAAAATGCAGTGGGATTTTTTTCCTTTCTTGCAAATAACATTTTCTGTAATGAAGTGACATACAACATGTGGCACAGAGGTAGTTTTAAAACTGAAATGAATGATGTCTTTCCAAACGAGAGACGTTGGCATGAGCGTTTTATTTCTTCATCAGAACCGAGCAGTGCTTACATCACGAGCACACTATCAAGTTTCGGATCTCAGCCCACTGTGGACAAAAATACATAGAAGTTACTGAGCAACTGAGTTACCAGATTTCCAGTGGTGATACTTAGGAATGGTTAAATCAAAAGAATGAAGATTTTCCTTTTTCAGTTTAATAAATACTGGATAGAATAGAATAAATGTGAGTTTTGCTCTGCATGCATACAATGTAGTCAGAATTGTTGTGGGAGATCATATAAAACACGATTTATCATTCTCCTATCAATTTGAAATTATTTAAATATCTCTAGAAATTATTTAAATATCTCTAGTAATAATCGTAATTATTTTTGTTATTCATGCATATCATCTGGTCTGCATGCTGGTGAGAGATCACCACAATAATTGTAATAGATACATATTTTACACTCATCCAAAAAAATCAAAACTTTTAAGATATCTGTGAATAAATTATCTTTACTGAAGATTTTGTGTATCATTATGGATAAATACTAATTTCCAGTCAAGTTTTGCTTCTCATCTCACAATAATTTCCCATTAGAGAAATTCTATGAACTTCCATACCACTCCACTGTGAACTTCCATACCGCTGTAGTAGCTGTGGGGAGAATTCAAAGCTTCAACCTGCTTGCTATTTAATGGTATATGACTTTGTATGTTATTTGGAGGAATATAAACAAAGTGCAATTGTAATGAAGTGTGGGTACTAGCATCCAGAGCAACTTTAATTTGCAACAGATTTCAAATTTTGTAAGCGTTTAAACTCTAAGTTAGATTTCTAATTTCAAGATTTTTTCTAGAGCTCACAGCTACAAGAAGTACAGTTTTTAGTGAGATGTTACCAATAAATGAATCTGGAGTGGAAAAAAAGTGTTTTATCCCAAATTGTTTGGTTTTATATAAAAGGCAAAGTTTTATATTACTCTAGATATTATATCACTATTAAATTACTACATTAATTCTTTAATTAATAATATCAGTCCTTAATATTGATTGATACAATACCCATGTAAGGACCTTACCTTATTTTAGCTTCACTCAACTTTGAAGCAGCTTCATGGGGAGCACATCTTAATGTAGAAGTGCAGGAAGAAAGAATCTGGGGTTTCCGTTCAAACTCCGACTCTCCTTACAGCTGAGACTTTCAATTCTTCACTGAAGCTGAGGTTTATACTGACCTAAAAACAAAACAAAATCTTACGCTTATCTATAGACAGAGACTGAGCTTTTCTTTCAGCTCTGTTGACCAGATTTCAATGTATGGTGCTGAAAGTGAAAGGGTAGTGCTGGTCAGGTACCTTCTGAAATAGATTAATATGATACATTACATTAACTTTATGAGCCTGTGTCCTGCTTTGGTATGGGCAGATCTGTTGACTTGGTGGTGTTAACTCACAGAGCTGGATGGAATCTCTCTTCGCTAGTTCTCCTCTTTGAGATATGTCAGAGCATACTTTTAGGAAATGTTCTTCTTTGTCCTGATTACAGTATACAATGGGACAGTGCAGTGTTTAGCTTTAGCACCTGTTTGATCAATATCTGTGTGAAGCTGGTGGGAAATTTATTAACCTTTGCCACAGTGATGACATCCAGCTTTCAAAGTCAAAGAACATTTAAGGCTGGAACGAACCACACCTTCATTTGATCTGACCTGTGGTTTATTGAACTTCACCTATGTACTCTGACCTTATATTGAAGTTGTGACACCATGATGTAAGAATTCAAGGTTTATGAGGTCGAGGAAGAAAGAATGCAAGAGGGAGCATGGTGGTCTAATTCAGTGTTGGGGATGCTCAGCTGGCTGTAAAACCATGAATTTTGGCTACTGCTCCCCCTCTTGCTTCTGCATTTTCTATGGAACCACTAGATAAGAGAGAGACAGCATTCTTCCAGACCGTTGGACATGAATTTAAACTTCCTCAGGCAGATGAGACCCAAGACCATGGATCTTCTATAACTGGAATGACCATGTAAATCACTAGGTAATCCACAAACAGCAAACCGCCCATCGCTCATCTGTGTCTTTAGAAAAAAGTTGGCCAGCAACAAGTCCTGTTTGATTGATTTTTGAAAGAAATCTAGTAAAACTACATTTTTTAAAGAGACAGTTAATAGTAGTGCCCTGCATTAGTGTCAGGCTTCCACCTACACCTGTTTGGGTTAAGTCTGCACTTTTGAATATTACCATAATATCTCTTCCTTTAGTACTTCTCCAACATTGTTAAATGTGTTAAAATTATTGAGAGTGTAAAAGCTCCTCAAGATTCAGCTCCTCTAAGACTATTAGGGATATGCTATATAGGGCTATCTATTAAAAAATATTCTTCCCTAGAAACTGTTGTTTAATAGTCTTCATACACAGTCTAGTCCCTCTAATGCTGTGTTAGGAAATACATTTGTTATGTTTGCTGTTTTCAACTTACAAATACATCTGTTGAATAACACTTTTCTTAGTTTCATTTTTAATAATTTTCCATCTAATACCATCTACCAGTATTTTAGAGAAGGGGTTCATACTACCACTAAAAACAACTTGGCATTTCTTAGCTGTAACTGGTTTGATTATTTTTACTGTTGTATCATTGACGTCCCTGACACCTTCCTATTTTACTTCTACACATTTGAACTTCTCATTTATCTCAACAGCTATTTCCTTTTCTCTCTGTTAGCAGTAAATTGCTTTCTTGTATCTAATTACTTCCTTCTCCTCACTCTTGGTTCATATGAGTTTGCATCAAAGTTTGTTTTCTTTCTTGATAGTGAGATCACAACTTTTTTAGCCATTTTCTTAAATAATTCCCAATGTTACTTTTTTTTTTTTCAGACTGGACTTTTTTTAGTGAATGTTGCACACAATTTATCTTATTTTAAAGATGTGAGTGCTCTCAGAGATCTAGCATATCTGCAGGAAAGCCTTCAGTAACCAGGTCATGATCACTAGTACCTACAAAATCATAGAATTTAGTCCCATAGGTGGTTAGTTCACTTTCATGTTTCATAATTAGTTCTCAAAAAAATTAGGTCTCATAAAGCTACACTTAGTCAAGAGCAGTACATTTTATTTTAGAATAGTATAAATTTCTTTTTAGAAATTGGCTTTATCTTTGCTTCATGTCGCCCCAGCTAAAGCTATTATTAAATGCCCTGTCTTTTAAGACAAAAAGGTGGTTAAGGAGTTACTTTCTGTATTTTCTTGTTTATTTTGGTGGTTTGTATGGCTATGTTTATTTAGGGAAAGAGGTTCAAATCAAGAGGCTCATACTCAGAAAGGCACCTGACTCACTCTCTACAGCAGGAGCTGGTCCTATACCAACTTCTCCACAAGCTGGTTGCCTTAAAAACACAACCTTGGATGCTAACCTCTGCCAAGAGCTGCATTGCATTCAAGTTCACATTAAAACTCAAGGACTACAAAGCCAAAGCTACTACAAAGCTACTTATTGACTACCTTCAATAAGTAACTGGATAGCGCCTAGCAAATTCAACCTAATCCCTTTCTGAGACTTGTTTTCAGTATTTAACATTCCAAAAAAGGTACAATTTCTGTCATGTATTACTGTCACTAAAAAGGCTTAGTTTTAATAGAAGCTTCTCCCAGAGTTACAACACAAAGTTAACATGCCTCAGAAAAGTGGGAAGACCAAATACCTTCTCTTGGCATCATCCTGGCACAGACAAGGTAATCCCTTTTTCTGTCTGAGACAAAGGAAGTTTTATTAAGGAAAGGGAGAAGATATAATTAATCTGTGATGACACAGCAGGAACAAACATCTGTCTCCTACATCCCCCTCCTATACCCCCCTTAAAATTTATTGTCGTAGCAATAGGGCCCGTAGAAGAATTAGGAGGCAGAAAGGTAGCCGGAAGAAAATTGAAATATTTTGCCTCTGCAAAGACTCTTTGCTCTTTTGCTTGTTCATTGACATCGTCTCACAACACCTCATTTCACCTATTCAGGTGTCCACTGACATCTAGGGCATGTTTCTTACTGATGCTGCATCACAATCTCTTATTGCTTTGAGGTTTTCAGACAAATGGCAATGTGAAAAATCTTCACCCAGCCCAGCTCACACAATTTTCAGTTGGAAGGGAAAAAATCGCTATTGTCAAGTTGTTGGTTTATTTAAGAAGAAACTGGGAGCTTTAGGTTCCTTTCTCTCCTTTCTCTTCTGGTTGTGAGTGCCCCACATAAAATGGTAAAGTCGTGGTTACACAGCTCCTCAACACCCTGACCCCCATTTGCAAGGAAGAATTTTTCATGGTTGGGTTAATCTGAGCTAAATCAGTTCCTCCTATTCACCCATAACCGCATTTCCCTACCTTCTATGCTATGCGTGGAATCTGCTCTTAGATCAAGCAGAAAACTACTCATGTTTTGATGCATTAGCTTTCCGCAGAATCAGCAAGCTAATCCAGTCCACCACAGATTTCCAGAATCCCTAGGTGTGTCTCAAAGGAAGCATGGGAAATGGTCCGCTGGGGTGAACAGGCACAGTAACCATTCCTTTTGGTGAAAGAGTAGTCCTAATACAGCTTAATCCAATTGGGAAACTAAGTCCCTGATTTGTGTTTGTCCATATCTTCTTTACCTTTCTTCACAATATCATCTCTATAGACTTATCACCATAGTACATCTCTTAGGAACTGCAGCTCTGGTGATTCCGGGTAGTGACGGCACTCCAGTCAAATTCATGTGGCTCTGTTATTAAAGTCTACAACACTAGCAATGAAATGGTTGTATAGAAAGGATGCAGTGTACCACTAAAAATTAGTAAAGTACTTTTAACATTCACATTGGGGTTTTCATTTGAATATATTGTAATTCAAGCCTGAGGTAAGGTTAAGATGACTCCTTACTGGACCTTATTAAGTGTAGTTTACCTGCCTTTTTGTTAATCTGCAAGAAAAATATGAAAATTTTATTCCAATACTTACATCAATTTTAGCCCCAAGCTGACTACCCACCCTTAGCGGTCGTGTTAATTCTCCCTTTCCAGGAAAGGAAGTCTCCTATTTCTTTTGTGTCTCTAGCAGCAAGTTTATAGAAGTAGGTATGTGTAGATGAGGATAATGCAGATTAATGGCGATTATGCAATGCAATTTTAAATATAGAAGTCACCTCTTCTTGCTGGAAACACTTAACAGATAAATTTGCCCATTTTTAATTTTCTAATTAACTTACATTTATTTGCCACTAAAATTGGTGCCTACATAATAGTGTGTTTACTATAGAATTCCATCCCTTGCTGTAGAACCCTTCTAGCTTCTTTTTTCTGCACTGCTTTTAAGAAGTGATTTCAATCATGTGAACTTACTCTAATTTTGTTGGTTGGATTTCTTCTCAAGAGCCAGAAATTCTAGTTCCCCTGCCTTGATAACAGCACACACTACTTTTCTATTGAAAAATTGAAAAATTGCTAAATTGACAATTACAGAATTGCCAATCTAACACTCAGTGGCTAGCTGCTCCATCGTTAGTCTTCCTATTAACATGATGACGGCCATTTTATACAGCCCAGAGATCCCTCACTGGGATGCAGCCTAAAATCCATGCTCATAATGGAAACTTCATTTCTCATGGGATGTTCAACACCACTACTTCCTGATACACTTCTTCTCCAGTACTTTATCCATTCTATTGATACAATGCCCTGTAATGCCGGGACGTTGCTTACATATGTCTCAGGGCATTAGTATCACTGTTCTCAATGGTGCAGTGAAACTAATCCCTTCTTCAGTTTCACCTATCAGTTCCGGTGGTGGTAAGCATGTGCAACATGATGGTAGCAATTAGGAAAAAGTGCTGGTGCGCTCGTGTTGGGTAGATAATTTTCTCCTCCTTGAAATAACTTCCATATTTAGAATGAGATGAAACTTCTTTAGCAAATCAGCAGTTCCTGACAATTGATTTAAAGGATATCTGGCCTCAAACAGATTCACTGCCTTTGCTTTAAGGAACATTTAAGTCCATTATTGCAAATACATCTTTGCTATGAATATGTATTCTATTAACCCAAAATATGTAAAGAAAAAGTTAGTGAGAAGTAGAACCAATTTTCCAGCCTTTAACACCATTACTGGAGTGTTTAGAAATGCACATTCTCTTCAAATTATAAAATAGCACTCATTCTTAAGAAAAGCAAACCACTGATATAGCTCACCTCTAATTTCACCTTTAACAACTATACCGAATAATCCAACAAAACTGCAGTAAAATGAGTTAGCATTTGTATTTATTTTTTCAGGATATTTGTGACATTCTCAGGAGGCAGAGAGTGGTAAAAAAGAGTTTTACTCCCAGAATCTAAGATCACAGGACAAACCGCTCATGTAAATTCTTACTCACACGATGTGGTTGAAGCATGCAGCTGACTGATTATGAATAATTAATACGTTACTTAGATTATAACCTGTCATCTTCATTATGGGTGCATAAAATCTGTACATAAAGGGATAATTATTTGCTCAGACTAACAGAAAAAGCCTGATTATCCATGTTGCACATGTAAAACATTGACCACCAGCTACGCTAGAGAATAGAAGGAGAAGCGGAAGCCGTGGAGTTGTCTTCCAGCTAGTAAAATTTAGGGGCTTTTTCCATGAAGGCTTCTGGAATCAAACTTTCTTCTTGAATCAAACTTTCTCGAATTAAACATTTCCTGTGGTCCAGAGGAGGTACTTAGTGCTAAACAAAAGATAAAAGGACTGAGTAAAGAAAGACCAGATTACCCAGAAAGGGGAAGCATGTGTTTTCTCCCTACAATCAGTGAATCTATGTGATTAACTGAAAGTACCTAAACAGAGGTAACTAGGTCATTTGAGAGTCCCTAGGGTGTCCTAGGCATCTGCATGGAGCTGGCATATATTGCACAAGACTAGAGGATATTTGCATGGCTTATGTCTAGGCAGGATACTTTCAGGTACAGAAAGGCACTAGATGTCTATAATTAAGTATCTGATCCTACTCTAGATTTTCATTCCTTTGTATTACCAAGTAGGTTCCCGTTCATCAGTGATTTTCAGCTGGCAATTTAGTGCTTTTTAAAATGTGCCCTATATCATCTGCCCCAAAATCCTAGTCATTAGGTAAATAGAAGATAATAAGTGTGAGACCTTTTATGCACTTTATCTTTTTTTTTCTGCTGTTCTATAACCAATGATATGGCTAATTGTCTGTAGATGAGTATATCTATTTAGACAGAAAACTAACAAGAAAACAAATGAATGCAAACTAATAGCCAGTAATATAACTGCATCTGACATTAACAACTATTTATTTCCCAAAGAGGGAAGAGAATATACTGAAAGTTTGTTAACGCTTGGTTCTAGTATTACAGTTCTTGAAATGGAAAACCGAAATAAGAATCTTCTTCCTAGACCACATGTTACAAAATTTTATACACAATACTTCTAAAGCTGCAAAAAGAAAATATATCAAATCCTCTCCGTTTGCCTGCCAGGTCTTTTGCCTCTTCAGAGAGTGTTCAAGCTGAAGAAGAGCAGACAATCACCCTATCTAAACACTAGGATAACACATGGCGCAGAAGCAGTCAAGTTAGCAGAAACTGCTCCAGTTGAGACTGAAGCTGCAGCGTGGCCCTGATAAGTCTGCCAGCAAGACCTTCTAAGCTTCAGAGCAAGGCAACACTATGGTGAATAATCTAGTACCTTCTCTTGGTGTTGTACCGCATTTAAGCTTAGACTGGTGCTAGCTCCACTTAGCACCATGCTCCCTGAAGCAGCTGGGGAAAACTACCACCTCACATGTTCTGTCACGGAGCGTGAGAAGAGTTTGAGATACAATGCATAATCCACAGGATCAGTCCCACTGTGTCATTTACCCAGAACAAAATGGAACAGAGATCTGCCCCGTGCCAATACAAACTCTACCCTGGTAGGTTTTCTGAACGCAGGAATTTTCTGTAGTTCTACATTGTAAAATTAAATATGATCCTAATGTTTTATCCTAATGGGGATTCTAACCTCCAACAAATGGATGTAGGTAAGAAATAAACTGTTTCAAACAAAAGAGCGATCACTTTCTAGATTTAAATAAAAGTACTTCACATTTCTATCATCATTCTTCAGGAATAAGCTGAAAATTAAATAATGTTGTCTGCTTTCTGTTTTTACTGTGTCCTTCAGCCACATTCTCTTTGTTATCTCAGTGATTTATGATGAAAGACAGACACATGCTGTCCCAAGTCTAAAAAAGAAACTATTGAATTAAGTTGATCCTATTTATAACGTATGGAACCTGGTGCAACTGTTGGCAAGAAATTCATTGATCTACAGTAGCAAGGAAAAGAGACAATGAATTAACAAAGTGTACCTGAAATCACTATAGTGCCTACCCCTCCCGAGATCCTGTTAGTTGTATGCTAAATTCCTTCTCTTGGTTACCTTGGTTGTCTGCCTTTAAATACTCTCTGCTTTTTGAAGCAAGGACTGACTCATTCTGCTTATATATAAACAGAAAGGAAGAATTTGGCTTCCCTGAAGCTCAAGCGCTTGCTTCTGAAGCCATTCATTGTGAAACCCATTAGTTCCACTGAAATCACTGGATCTGCTTAAGAAATAGTCAACCACTAATACTAGACTAAAACTGCTATAATATGCACATTATCATTTAAATGGAGAAATGTTAATTAAGAGTCTGCCTTACCTGAGTCCAGGTTCTTGTCCAAAACGATATAGTAACTCATTCTGGGTAAAGATAATTACAACAAAAACACAAGTTAATAAGCTATGCTGCTTCCATTTCAGTAGCTTTCTCTTGTCAGCTAGGTTGTGCCAGGATTTCAGTTTGTTCCCAGGCCTTGCAGTGAAGGGCCTGTGTTGTTTGCATCATCTGCTCTAATGAACAGGAGTTGAAAGAGGTCATGTCCAGATTCACTTCCTTGCTGTGTTCTGGGATTATGAAATAAAGGTAGCGTGACCTTAGGAAAGACCTTTCTATAAGAGTGAATTATTACTTGAAAGCTCTTTAGGACAAAGGGGTTTATTTTCCACAACTTGCAATTTTTGTTCACAGATGCCTGAACATGCTCACATTTCTCATATTCTAAAATGCAGCGCTAGGTTATATACTATATACAATATGGATTCATGCATTGGTCTTAACGGTTCATTTCATTAGGAAAATTATTTGAAAAACAAGAGGTGAATTTGTCAAGTGTCATATGCAGGCCAATGGGCTAGTTGTATGCCTCTGAACTAACACAAGGACTGTCTCTTGCTATTTGTTAAGCACCTTGTACAATAGGCTCTTGTTTCCAGTCAGGAACATGTTAAGAAGGGCTCAGACAAGCGGCACAAGTGCATATTGCCTTCTAGTCTTCCATAGTCTTCTTTTCTTGATGTTCAGGCAGGTTTTTAGTGCTGGAACAAATGCCTGAACTGGTATTACCATTTGGCTATATCAGGCCTTGGGGCAGAGAGAACTATGTAAATTGACAGAGATTTTAAAGCCTGATTACAACCCATTTTTAAGGCCAAATTGATTCTTAGGGCATTGGTATTGGTCTAATACTTATGGACAAAAGAGCTGACCTGTACATCGTTGGTGGGTTTTAGTGTTTATGTATAAATGAAGTTTAAATTAGTTAGCTCTCCAGCTTCTCCACTGATTTTCCAAGACACCAGATAAGCCCTACAGCTCTTCAGAGCCACAAGACTAGTATCTAAATAGAACGATAGCAGTGGACAAAAGGACAAGGAGATAAAGATACTTGAATATTTTAAAATACATCTAAACTGAGGAGGAATTTATCACAGATCAATAATGAAGGTCGTCTTTTGATTTTAAGGGAAGGATCACTTTTCAGGTTTGTATAAAATTTGCAGTACAGCTTTCCTAAAATTATGTTTCTTATTCTTTGAAAGGGAGATGCTTACCTTTGCAATGAGCAATGTGTCTTTGGAGAATTTAGAAATAATTAAAAAAATTGTCTGTTGTAGTTTCTTTTGCAGTTGGAAGTGACTATATTCTTTGCCATTGCCGAAGTGCAGTTTTGAACATTTGCCATTTGTCATCATGCTCAGGCACCTTATAGATCTGTAAGGGGTCATATTCTAGGATCCTTATTTGTGCTATTGAGCACTGATTCACTGACTTCGTATCAGAGACCAGCTTACATCTCTACAGTGGATGCAAAAGAGGCTGGGCAATAAACTCGATAGAAAGCTTTCATGGAATGTCTAGAATTGCTGTCTTCTGTAATTTTTTTCCTGCAGTCTAGAAAAAAGAAATAAAAAAGCTAAAATAAAACAAAAGCACCAAACTGCTTTCTTTCACAAGACTGAGCACCTCCAAGAACAAGCTACACATTCCAATAGTAGTTGGTACAAAACGAGAGTCTAGTTAAGCCTACACTTGTAAAAGCGTGTGCTTATAAATCTAAGAGTGAATTGATTCACAGCATAGACATACACAGGGGCTTTTTATTGGCCCACCCACATAGACTATGTGAATTCATTAGCAAGAAATTAGCAATTGGCTTAAGCATCACACTTACATTTTCTCTTGATGAATTCTGAGGGGGCTGGGCTTATGAATCTTGTAAAAGCTGAAATGAATACAATCCTTTATATAAAACAACTTTTTTGCTCAGCAATATGGGTCCAAGCTACAATTATTGTTTCTTGTTGTGAAAACATTCAGAGCCATCTGAATTTTCCTGCATTAACAGGAAAATAAGAAATTATCAAAATAGTTTAGTGACAGTGGGAATGTCAAGGATTTACACTGACAGAAGCCAGAAAGCATTGAAATTTGGATCTCTGTAACCTGAGGTTTTTGTCCAAATAAGGTATAGTAAGGACCAAGTAATTCTTGTTGTTTTATAAAGCTGCAGTAACAATGCTTAATGACTGCTGAAATGCAAAAAGGGAAGCATTAGGGTTTGATTTGCTGCAATCTGTTGTGGTTCCAGGCAACTCTGGAAGGTGCAAAAAGCATCATCAGTTTTGGAAGATGAAGGATATGTGACAGGACATGCTGTTGTCTTGGAGCTGTATAAAACTTAAGAAGCAAAAAACGAAAGAGAGTAAAAGGGGAAAAAACAATCTTCAGTATAAGTTTCCTACATATTGAAAGGAGAATCAGTAGGCATACCTAAGCAAAATAGGCTTCAAGGTTATATGAAGAAGACATTTACAGAACTAAACACATATCGGTAAAAGTATGAGAAGCTGCGAGGAAATAAAAAAAATATATTAAAATCAGCTACTGTAGGAAGAAAATAAGAACTACATCTACATTTTTTATTTCATGATGTATATGCCACTTATAGTTTTGAGACAATATAGAGCATTTCAAGCACAAAAATAATTTGTGTTTTTTAATTAATGAAATATTTTTAATGGGATAGTCTTATGTTCATCTGTGTATATAAGTAAGCGTACATAAATCCTGGTGAGGAGTAAATCCTATAAGCCTTATAAAGAGTAGCACAATGAATGCACACTCAGAGTAATAGTTGTCCCAGTTTTTGAAAATCCCACTCTTTTTCTTCTGTTGCCATCAGGAGCTGGAACATGTTGCATTGAGGAAGGTGGGAAATAGCTCAGGGAACCAGAGTAAGTAAAAGGGAATGACACGGGTAATTGAAACAAGGTGAAAAGCAGATTAGAAGTTGGAAATAGTTTAATAGGTGATACAAAAAGGCAGAGAAAAAAAAGAGATATGAACTCATTTCACCAGAAACAGCATTTTTGTCAATAACCATCAGAAGTTTGCTCTCTAAAATGAAGCTTAGGGAAAAGGAAATTGCATGAAGAATAGGAAAGCACAGCTAAACAGATTAAAAACTTTAAAGGAACAAAATAAGTGTATGTATTGTTATGATTCTTTAGTTGTCATGTTTCTTTCACTTTTAAACATGTTGAAATTACATTTTTTAGCCAGTTTTATTCTGGTGAAGATATCAAACTACCCTTCTTGTCTTAATCTTCTTCCTATACCGGGAAGTGTGGCCTCCAACCACCAGTGTGAGATCTTGGACTGACCTGTGGGCCTGTGCACCTTGCAGTGTGCAATCTGAATCCTCCTGGTTGCAGTAGATCTACTGCATGGCTGCATGCCCAGCACTTACACAGGAAGTTCAGCATATTCTGAATATTTCAAAATGCACATGCATTGGCCATCACACCGCAAATTCACCGACCAGGTAGAGCTAAGCGAGCATAGAAGCTTCCTTTAGTGTTGTGTTCCCAGTCCTCTTTACTCAATCTGCACCTCTTGAGCAGATAGTCAGAGGAAAAGTCTCATGTATTTTAAGTACATAAATATATATATATATATATGCATTTTAATTTACAGAATATGCCTGTGATACATAGATCAAGCCACTCTGATTTTGTATATTAAACTAAATAATGGAATGGTGTGACCACAAACATTTTCCCAAGTATTCTGTAGTGCGCCACTAATATTTGGTTTAGTATTTAAATAGTAATTCAAGTATTTAAGAGAACTGAACATTCCAGGTTTCATTTATTTCAAAATATCTGACTTTCCTGATTCCTAAAAATCTTTGTTATACTTATACTTTATTTGGGATACTAAGTCATAGTTAAATTCAGGATTTAATTTCCCAAATTCAGGAATTCAGGTTTTAAAATTATAGGTAGACTTTCTACAATACCTCAGTTCATTAGTTTATAGATATAAATATATTATACGTAATGCACACCCATAGGTGATACCATTTTTCTTATTTGCCCAAATTGTCTTCTAAGCCCCCAAGACACTGTTAGGAAGCCAAAATGGCTAATCTTGCTTCTTCAGGAGAAAGGGCGAAAATTAAAACAAATATCTATGTTTTAGTATTTCTGTACAACCGCTTGCATTTAGCAAGGTGAGGCAGTTTTATTTACAATTTCCAAACTTTTTCTCCCTATTCTTCTATACTGTGTCACTGTTGATGTAAAGATTGTCTTAAACCAAAGTGAAAATCTGGAGTTCAAGAGTGAACTGTTTCCTTATTGAAAGAGAAAAAAGATGATAGAACTATACGGAATCGTATCCTGCTCCCATTCAGTCCTTGTAATTCAGGGATGATGCAAAATACAAACACTACTACCTTATTGTATTCTCTACATTGTGTAGATTTTTCTAATCCAAACACATTAATTCTCTCATCTCTTTTATTACTGTTCTGATTACTTGGTCACTTAAAAAGGTAACCTTTTCTCAACTGACAAGCTAGATGCTCACATCGTAACAGGTTAGATTCTAAAGCTGTCCTTCATGAATGATATAGTTGCAACTATTTGCAGATGATCTCTTTAGTTATAGAGTCACATTATTCATCCATTGGTTTAACACAGAACCTGAGCGCTGAGCTTATGAGACACTGGCAGAGGTATCTCAATTTTTCTTTTTTTCCATTTGACTTGCTAGTTCTTACATTGCAACACAAACACTGCACAGCAATTGAAGCTTCCAGATGGATATAATGATAATTTCTGATGTCCTGGAAGTTAATATGCTTTTCTCTTACCCAAACATTTTACTGGCAACTAGAATAAAATAGATAAAAATAGAAAAAATGGTGCGAAAGAGAGAGTGAGGAACATTATCAGGTGTTCAAAAATTCAATAGTAACACTCTGACAAGTCACAAAACTAAGTTAAAAATTACAAGACTTCACTAGCTGACTATTTTGCATTGGCTTTCTGGTTTCAAGATATTTTAAGATCATATTTTGAAGGGTTTTTTTCTTTTTTTCAGTAACATTTCCTTTGTTAATTTTTATTTCTTAATGAAAGAAAAGATATACATGTCTCCATAACCTAGGATTTTAATTAAAATATCAAATATTTTAAAACATAATCTGGAGAACTGTCAGCACGAGAGGCAGAAATCAACAGCCCTGGAGAGAGTTTTGGGTGGACTTGCTGTATGAGGTGATCCTGCGACAATCTATCCAAAATAGAAACTGAGGTGCCTCCTTCTGTCCAGGTAAGTAAGTCTACCTTACTTAAGTAAGAGAAGTAAAAAGAAGTAAGAGAAGCTAATCATTTCCTCTCAAAATAGTTTTCATTGAACATGAACATAGACTTTTCAATGAGCCTAATAAGAAGTAAAAGGCATTTCTACTCACACTGTAAACAGGGTCAGACCTGTTTAAGGTTCTGTAAGATTTTAGTAAAGGAAAATAACCACCAGTCCACGTGGAGTGGCTTCCTCTTTTCTTGGAGATTTAGCTTCTTCCTTCTGCAGTTTATTGTAGCATTATCTGTCACTTGGAACTTGGCATTTCTGGAATTTCTGGAATTTTTGGAATGTCTGGCAGGGACTGCCTGCCAAATTTTTTCACACAGTAAGTAGTTTGAAAACCATCATGCTTGCCAATGAGAAAGCTCAGAACAAATAAAATGTTCTTGCTTGAAACAGAAATAGTATATTTGGAACTTGAGGAAAAAAGTTTTGCCTTCCCCCCCACATCCCCCAAAGATATCTGCCTTGTGATCATGAGATATACATATACATACTACTCAGTCATGGATGTGATGCTGGGTCAGGGCTGCATGTATATCATTCGTCCTCCCCACTCCCTCTGGTTTCCCTGAGAAGCAAATCTAGGCATGTAGGCTAGAAGACAGCTGCAATATCTTCTAACAAGTCTCAAGATTTAGATGCTGAGGGGATACGCTGCAGGAGAGCCTAAGCTGGGTAATATTAAAATGTGTTAAAATGTGACATTTTAAATGCAATATAAAACTACTTAAGACCAATTTAGAGGTTTATGGTATCTTCAAAGCCCTATGAATTTGGGTTCATGATAACCAAGGTATCCATTCTTAGAAAATGAGATGTAAAAATAATCCTCAGAAATGTTTTTAAAAATTCTTTAAAATCCTTTTTGATTTTGTTCAGCTACAACATATGCAACATAAATATCAATATTTGCTTGAGAAAATTAGATAACTTGCTTGTGGATTACAGCTCATGAATAATACATCCTTCTCAACTCATTCCAATAAGAATTTATCCCATGCAACAAAAAAAGGTTCTATTTATAGGCCATACACTTTCATTCTGTATGTTGATTTCAATATTTAATATCATCCATATTATCAGGAAAAGTAAAATATTTCACTGACAAATTCATCTTCTTCAAGATATTCAGTACATTTTATTTCCTGGGAAAAGAAATCTGTAAATACTTTTGGCTTGTGATAAATAAAAATTTACAATATTAGTTTACCATTACTATTTGATTTTTTTTTGGAGATTTTTTTTTCTACTGTGTTTAAATAAACAAAGACAAGCTGTCGGCTTTGGAAATCCTTTCTATTGACCCTAGATACTTGTGATCTTCTTCCTGTATATCAGAATCATGTCTTTGTGTTTTGCCAGTACGTTTGTATCTCACAGGGTCAGCAGGCTCAGAATCATACCCCAGAGATCTGAGATTATTAACTAAGCCATGCATTTTGAAATTATTACCTTAGTTACAATGATTCCAAGTGTCTGAAGAAATCTACAATGGGCAATTCAAATGTATAATGTACAATCAACATTATTCAGGTGTAGATTCACAAATATTAGGAAGTTCACTTAGAGCAGTGCAAGAATACCTATTCTGAGTGATTAGTTCATTTAGAATAAAAAATACTATATATATAATATATATCTGCAGTGGAACAATTCACTTCCTTCAGATTAGGGATTTCTAGGGATAAGGAAAAAAAAGAAATACTTTTTTTGCAATTTCTATTCAAAATTACTCATAATCTAGTAATGATTTCAAGAATTGAGGTATTAATAAAGTTTCCAAATACATTTTAAACTTGAACATCCCACACTCTAATCATCACAGCATGGCAAAGAATGCTCTATTGCTTGCAACTTCACGTGTAGCATTACAATAGTTATTAAGAGTCATCTCTGTTAACAGTAGGTCTATCCAGAAGCTATTCAACATGACCAGTAGCTTAGTTTCAGCTAAACAAGAGCATAAGTGACTTTTAGGTACGAGTCCCATATCACTAGTAACAAATTATTACAGGGTTCCTGACTGCATTTAGGATACACACTCTTCTGAAGTTCTAACTGTGTGACATCTCATATGAGTTAGCTGAATCTCCTTATCCACCTACCTTATTTTCTTTGCTGGAGAAAACGTTGTTAAATTCTTACTGTATTCTCTTCTCACTCAGCTACTTTCTACCTATATTCAGCCAATGAGATATAGGCATTGCCTAAAAATGAATATATTCTTAAACATTTTCAGGAATGGCATTGAATTACTAAATTGGAGACTATCAATACATTATCAGCTACATATGTCTTAGATGACTGATGAAGCAGTAAAAAGGAGAAGGAACTGTGATTTCCTAAACTATCTGAATTGCATATGGTCCCGGTACCATGGAGTTGCAGTCTAGACTGAGACCTTTAAGAATAGTATTTTCACAAATGTGTGTTTGCATGCACATACACAATAGGGAATGTCTGGAAAAGAAATGCTGTTGTACAGAAATGCGATGTTTGCATGATGGATCACTTGAAGACATAAACATAAAATATATTGTCCCTACTATGTTGTTTTACCTTAACAGTATATGTAAAGCTTCTGCAAGTGGGATCTCTTAGAAAACATGGATAAAAGCCTGTGATGAGGTTGTAATATTGCATTGCTGTACTACTGCAGGATTTGATACCCAGCTGACTTCTTTATCAAAAGGCATGAGAAAAAAAAAGTATAACAATAGCATTCTCTGGAAGTGTATCATCTTTTTCAAAGCTGTTACTTTAGAACAGTGACATGTTTCCTCATAGGTGCAGAGGAATCTGGAGAAAGCACGATGAGATACCAGACCATTGGAGTGACTAAAAAGACTAAAATATTGTATGATCCTGGAAGTAGGAAAGCAGCTGACAGGAAGGGAGCAGAATAAGAAGAGTATTTTCCACCTCAAAAATGAAACAGCTGTGAAAAACAGCTGCAGTACAAGGTAGTGTTGATTTTGTGAAGAGCTGCTTTAGAAAGATGCCATCTGAAGCCAGCAAAGCTAGGAACAACAGGGAGAGATCCTGCAGTGAAAGGTGGACTGGGCATCCTGCGTGGATAAAGGCAGGACTGATTCCAGGAGACAGAAAGGAAAGATAGGCTGTGTTAGTTCCAAATTAAACTGATTTTTTTGCCCTTTTCTCTGTGGACATGAACAGGAGTCAAATCTCTTATCATGTTCTCCTCAGTTTTTTCATTTCCTTTTTTTTTTTTTTCCATGTAACCCGTATTGTGAGACACAGTAGAGTATGTACAATGCAGTTAAAAGTCAGCATGAAGCAGGAGCCTGAAAATGTAAGCAGTTGATATGTTCGCAGCCAAACAATTTATACAACATTTTTGATTTGTGGTTAACAATATCAACTGCTAATGGACATATCTAAGGAAAATGTTTTTTGAAGCTTAAAATCTACCCCTTCGCCCTCACCGTAAACACTACTGTCAATAAAACTAGAGAAGATGAAACCGTATATGCCTCATATTGAAGGATGAAAAATAAGTAATAAAAGACATACCACAAATCCATTCTGCAATCTGAAAGACTGAGAAGAAGTATAGACGAAATTTCTAAATCATCTTCTCAGATCTTTCCCAGGAGATAAAACATCAGCTTCTTCCTACTGGAGCCATTCTTTCGGAAGGGTTTGTTATATGTTGTCTTCCATTTCAGGAAGACTTGAAAACTAATATACGGTTTGTATCACGGAACAGACCATCTGCTGTGAAAAGTTCCCATATCAAGAGAACAGAGGGACTAGTTCCCAATTAATTAGCTATTTTAGGAGAATTGGATATACTTTTTCCAAGATGGTTACAATTGATAAGACAATCATCTGTCTGTCAAGCTGTGTCTGTTTGCGTGTTAGTCTAGCTAGAATATTGGAGAAAAGTCAGAGAGATGTTTATGGCTTATATCTTTCTTGTCTGTTTTCCTCCTCCCCCCATCCCTCAATGAAAGCCATCTCAGGAACTGAATCATCGAACATAGTCACAGTCTTTTTAATCCAAAGTTGTTTTCTTCATGGTAAGTATACAAATGTCCCAATGAAGGCATATCAAGGACAAAGGGTATTATGGGAGTGGATTTCAGATGTTATTTATAGCAGGATTTTCTAATGTGGAGCTATTAATAGCAACTCACTGCACAAGAGGTGAATGAACAATAGAGATGTCTCAGCCTCTTTTGAAGGAGCTATTCTTTTCCTGAAGAAAAGCTCTGTTTGTACAAGGCACCATCTACAAGTCTATTGTGTTTTTTATAGCTATGAAATAATGTTGTTTTTATCTCTTTCAGCTGAACTGAGCTGCTGGCTTCCGTTTGGCAGCTACACAAACAATCTGTGTGCAGCAAGCCACACTTAGCAGGCCTCTAGCGTGTGTGATAGCAAAAACTGCACACCGAGACAGGGAGACAGTGGGGTTTCCTCATAAAATAAAACTTTGAAGCCCAGGATCATAGTGAAGTCTAGCAAAGTGACTAGGTATTTTAAAAGCCCAAGAGAGTTTCTCAAAGAATAGGAATAAAATTTCAGTTTTTTCATCTTACTGCACTAAGAGGCCACGAAAGATAATATGAGCCTTTGTGACACAGGCATACAAATAGATTTTTTTTTCTTTTGCATAAAATAAAAAGTTTAATACCTTATAATCCCCATAAACTGAAACTAATTATCAGACTAAGAACACAGGATTGCGTAAAGGAAAATGTAATTTCTTTACACAAAGCATGAAGCAGCAGCTTACTATAAAGCATTCTGTAAGCTATGTCCATAAAAGAAGAAATAGCAATTACAGAGGGACATGCGGCCAATGCCATAAGAAAGCTGTACAATGGCATCCACGCTTTTAGATAAACGCACTGTCTTTGTGCCTAGGGAATGATCAGCTATAAATCTCTGAAAAAGTCATTTAAATGTGCCTTGAATTAACTAGTTACATAACGGCTCAAATCTGGACCAGAAAGTTTACTAGTCCTTGAGAAGTCTTTCCTCATCCTGCCTTTTTCATTTCCAATTCTAAAATGCTCCAGTACTCTAATGGAAAGAGGTGCTGGCAGCCTAATTTGCAGTCTCAACTGTCTTCTCATTATTCTCCAACTTTATTTAGTGAGATAAAAACAGAGCTATAACTTAAGTAGTTTGAAAGTTGCATGGACTAGATCAAGCAGAGTTACAGGCCAGTTCATTTCCTGAACGTTTCCTATGTTTTCTTCTATTTTTCATTGCAAAACTGTGAGGTTTTGAAAATACCTGAGTTATTTTCTAGGGAAGGGGGTTTTGTGCTAATCTCATAAATTTCACCTCTACAATACAATGAACTCATAATAACACTGCTAGCAAAATATTCACTCATCTGAATGATCTCTAAAATGCTTTTCAAAAAGATTGGCTCGGTTCCAGGGAATTTTTTCCAGATTAATAACATTCCGGAGAAACCAGATCTAAAAATCCCATATTATGGAGTGGGAAGCCATTATTCGCATGGGGAAAAAAAAAAAAAAGAATCCTTGGAGACTGTTAACAGGTTTTTGTTTTCTGCTCTAACTCTTCCAGTTGGAAGTAACAGGGTCAGAAAAAAAAAATCTTCAAAAATACATGACCTAATCAAAGGAGAATCACCACAACACAGCACACTCTTCTGATCTTTACAAATCTGTCACGTCAGAGCAAGAAGCTTGACAGGCTGAGTGCAGTTTCTTGAGAAGGCTCATTTATGAAGAGTAAACAAAACTTATGACCTCTTCTTTGATTAAGTATTTTCAACAAAATTTGAATATTGAATATTAGAGGAACTACTGATGGAAAAATGATTAGGCTAATATTTGAGCTAGGAATTGCTTCAAAAATTGTGATTTTGTCTTGACATTTTGTAACAGAGAAAAATCTGCTTTCTGGGAGCAATTCAATCACCACAAATTACTCATGCACCTTTAGAAAAACAATGACATACCACCAACTAGATATTCTCCCTTGAAAGAAGCATGCAAATTAGTATCCTGCTAGATTAATGAATTGAAAATGCATGAACAGTGAATATTTTTGACTGTTAAACAGAATGAGAAATGTGTATCCTCTCTAATCCATCATTTCAGTTTACATCTTCAGCAAAGAAAAGTAAAATGATAGCACAAGACCATCAACACATACATTTTATGAAACATGCACAAAATAAAATCCCACCCTAGCATACTACTTCCTTACTTCAGTTTTATAAATTTATTTCTGGGATTATTGAAGAGGTTGCCAACCCCCTCTGGAATGATCCCTGTTAAAACTTGCTCCCTTCTGATTTACTTTGAACTAGACTTGATAAAAATGTTCACTATTATGGAAAGATCTATCTTTTTATCAATATGACTTCTAAGATCATGTTGATCATCAAATTTAATCAAACACTCCCCAACAGTAAGGGGAGTTTGTTACCAGGCTACACTTCAGACAAATATAAAGTAGTTTAAAGCAAGTTTGTTCTGTTTTGTTCTGTTAGAACCGCTTCTATATGAGTAGATACTTTAAAGGCTTTCATGGTTCGTAGAAATGACTTTTATAATGTACTTTATTATGAACTGTTGCATTCATTTCTCCTGATGGGGATTTTGGAATCAAGAATAGCAATATATAAATTAAATAGTCTTTAGTCCTATATAAATAATTCTGTTTTATTGAACATTTACTTTCTGAAAGCTGCAGTGGAAATTATAGTCTTTTATTCAGCCATACACTGCAGGCCAAGTATGGTACAAACAGCTGCAAGGATGTTCCCCACAGCTGCCTCACCAACAGCTTGAAGCCTGATTTGGAAAATGTAACTTCTCCACGAGTATTTTAGGCACTGCATAAATAAATACTAGAGCTTTGCTGAGAAGAATCTGACATTTGTACAGATCTGGGTGACCTGTCTGTAGTTTTCAGATTTCATAATACACACCCCAGGCATTCCCAAAACTCTTTCCATTTTAGCCATTAGATCCCACTCAAGGTCATAAGCAGGTGCACTAAGCCTAAGCATAAAATAAGCACATACTGTTAGTATTCTTAAAGTCAGGCTTTATGTTACAAAATGTTTGCACTACGATTTCAAACGGAACACTGCAAGTCTTATAGTCATCAATATCTGAAGAGCTATACATATTTATAAGGTTGATTTTATATACAGAGATGCCTTTGTCTATCAGGTTACTGAAGACTGGAAAATAGATTTCCTGGCTTTTTTCACTTTGCTAGGTCCATTGAGCCATGGCACGTAAGGAATTACTTGTGCCAGTAACTATATGACATCTCATCAGTAAGGCCTGTAATGATGTATTTGGTGCATGAAGTGAAATTATTTCAAGTTGCAAAGGACCTCCAGGAAAGGGTCAGAAGGTGGGCTTCTATGAAATAAATCATAGATGTCTATAGGGAGTTTCTTTTGGGTTAAGGGAAAGATTAATTACAGGCCCAAGGTTTGACAGGAAGTTGAACTATAGATGCCCCTGTGTTTGTTGGTTAAAGCACAGACCTGAGCTGGGACTTCTGACTCTTCCCTTTACTGAATATGTGAATATGTGTGAATATGTGCCTCTGGGCAACTTAACCTTTCACTTTTGTTTCCCTTCAGTAAAGCAGACGCCACCTATGCTTATGATTTTAAAGTACCACAGATTACTTCAGCAGGGCAATAAGGAAAATATTTCTTTTCTCCCTATCAGCGTGGCTGAAATGAGATTTCATTGCATTTCTTAGAGGAAAGTGTTTTTCATACAAGCAATTTATATAGTATAGTATGGAATAATATTCTTCTAAAAGCAGTGAGATATGAAATATTGACAAAGGCTTAGATTAGTCATATCCAAAAGCCTACTGAACAGATTCAGTAAAGGTTCAATGAAACGAAGATTCACTGAAGATTCTCCTGTTGATTTCAAATACATGATGAAGACCTAAGTCACTCCAGGAGTACATTAGACATGTATGAAACATACGGAGTAACAGCTATATTTTATATAACCAAACTACCTTTCACTAACATGAGCTAAACAGTGGTTTTCACATGGCTTACTGGAAGTCTCTGTATTTGTATTTTAAATTTGTAGAAATGGAATAAATTTAAAGGAATAAAATCTTAAGAGAAAATCAAATGGCTTGAAGTGATGACACAGAACAGGTTTTTAGACACGGAAACAAATAAGAACGAATAGGTTTTCATAAACATTTACATGTGACTGCATGAAAGAATAAGCTTTGCTGATGTCAAGCTTACTCCCCAAAAAGTTTAAATCTATAGCCTGAGATACCACCTCTAAATTAGGTAGGAATGAAACAGATTTTCCTTCGTGGTGTCCTGGAAGTTATTTGACTTAGTGAACTCTCCTTTCCACGATTCAGTTGCCCTTATTGACTGCATGAAATAGCTTATTTTAGTTTTGATAAATTACCAGGATACCCGAAAAGAGAGTTTGATTTATTATGAATTGCTTTATGGCAGGAGGTTATGTAAGCACTACATTCACATATTCAAAATGTACTTACTGCTATGTTTGATTTATTAAGCATCTGTTCCGGAATACTTTAAAATAGATGACATAAAAGATAACAATTCACAGTATACCTAACAATTTATACACATCAAAACAATATAAAGAAGAATAAAAAAGAATCTGTAACAATCCATTTTCAACAATGTAGCTCCTTTCCCCAGAATTGAAATAGCTTTGTTTAGGATATACTATGGTATAGTATATAGATTATAGTATAGTATATGGTATATCATATTGTACATTTATAGAATAGAGAGATCTGAAGCTTGAATCATGCATCAAATAATAAATAGCATTTACCTTCCACCCCACCTTTATTTTCCACATGGTCTTTCAGCCCTACACGGAATGATGCTCATTAAAGTCATCTCAAAAGCAATAAAAATGTGGGTAACTGACAGCAAGGTCCATGTATGAAAGACCTGCAGCATCCTGACAGTAACAAATGGAAAAATACTCCCATAGTTACTAAAGCATCCATGAACATCCAAAACTGAAAACGACCACACTTAATAGTGACATACCTTCAATTAGGAAATATTTATTAACATTACTTCTACTAACAGCTTTCTGCAGGCTACCTTATATAATGGACTGAAGTTCAGCTATTTCACACTTCTCCCAGCCCAATCCCTTTCAAGCACTTGTATATTATTTTCCACAGCCCTAACTCCAGCAATGTAGAATTAAAGACACTACTACCTGTGCCTTCCCATTAACACTTACAAGAGTATGTCAACAAAGCCTTTGGAAAGCAGATCCAAGAGTTCCCTGCTTGCCCCTTTAGTCGGCCAGATGCTACATGTTTGCGTCAGTGTGGCACCAAGCCCAAGCTAATAAACTTTGCCGCTCAGCAGAGCTTAATATTTTGAGCACTTTGACATGTCAACCACAGCAATATGACTTCTAGTTTAGATATAATTCACAGATTATGAAGCATAGAAAGCAGATTCATTGCACTCAATTTTTGCCATGTAAAATGTATATATTGCAAGCTAATCATCTCTGATGTCTAAAAGGAATGGAAAGGAAGAGACAAATACTTCCATTATGTCTGTCAGTTCAACCTATTACAGATATGTGTTTGGCACATTAATAGATAACCCTACAAACTGATTACGTTTTTTACCGATTATACCAGTCCAAACAACTAGAACAAACTAGACATTTGCTTTCTGGTATTCTAATGTTGCATTGCTAGATGTTAACTACACACTTTGGTTAGAAAGGTGATAGTTCCCTAAAATTTACTAGTGCTTAGGTGAAAATCAGCTTCCTAAGTCAAAAACTTTGCTCAACCATTGAATAACCTAAGGTTTCACCAGCCCAATTTCTCAATGATATGTGTTAAACTTTAAGATGAGATGACTTGCTCTGCTTACTCCACTGATTTTACTGACTTCACCTTCATCTATGCTAGACAATTGGCTTATATAAAAAGACCAATGTTGTAGCATCTAAAGGATACGATCCTCACTGTTGCACTAAATGTCCCTTCATTTATGTTCTGTGAAAGTCCTGATTTGGTGGGATACCCAGAATTTGCCTACCATATAATAAGTTCTGAAGAAAGCACATCATACATGGCAAATTTCACTCAAAAACACAACTAGAGAACAGCAACTCATTTTTCATAAAATAAAATTAGTAGTTGAGCACTTACCCAAGAAGTGCAAGATTATGTGGAATCGAAGTCCTCAGCCTGATCTATTGGGGCTATCCTTAGCCTTTTCATTATCATAAAGATCAGGCTTCAAGTGACCTATTTAAAATTACTGGAATGTCTTTAGCTGATACTGTGAAAGTGAAGAAAGAACATTCAAATTAGTGATATCCAGAGAAAAAGAATACACATGAGACAGTGTCAGCCTTTCAGGCCAGCAATGGGAGCATAATCTATCAAGGGAATTTCTGTTGCCCCTTAGATGCTGCCCATGCATTTTTGCCACATACGGTATGTTACAGCTCTCAGGCAGAGAAGGAACCAACATCCTTCCATTTTCTCGGCCAAGTCCTTCAGTTGCCAGACTGATATTTAAGCTTTCTAGAGGGCAGGATGGGAGAGGAAAACATTTTTAGGTGAACTGATCACCCAAACTGAAATATGTAACTTAAATGCTTAAACTAAGCAGCTAACAGAGGCAGCGAACAGGTGCAGCAGTTTGTGCAGCAGTGTCTGGGCTCTGCTTGGAACTTTGGAGGACCTTCTTGGAAGTTGTGGAGGCTTTCTGGGGATCCCCAGGGTACTAGAGGGTGCTTGCTACTAGCAGGAAAGGGGAGCTAGGCAAGGACAACTGCAGGAGGCCTTAACTTCTCCTGGGAGAAGCTCTAGCTAGGTGTAGCTGCTGCTAACGAGCTCTGTTGGATGCCTCTTTTCGGAGGAAGTTGGGGCCTTGATCCAGGTTGCCCTTGGTTAGGGTGGGTCAAGCACCCTGTGAGTCAGTGCTAGGTAGACTTCACAGCTCCCAGAGTGCAGTGAACAGAGGCAGCAGGTGATGCCTGAGGGCGAGAAGGCACCTTCATTTCCAATCTTAGCAGTGTAAGTTTCCTCAGGTATGGTCATGACATGCTGCAGAACACGTTCCCCAGTAGCCACTGGAGTCTCTGTACCAGCTGTATCAGAAGCTTCAGCCCAGGTGGACTCTCTGACAGCAGATGCAGCTCTACAGATCTCAGTCTGCAGGGAGTGCTTGGAACCTCTCTGTGAGGCCTGGGCTGACACTCAGCTCTCTTGCACGAGGTGTGCTGTGGTTGATGAGTTGTGTTGCCAGGTAAAGGAGTTATGGGAAGAAGTCAGTAGGCTGCAAAGCATCCAAGATGAGCAAGAGACAGATAGGGTACTCTCGGAGACCTTGCAGCTCCAGGGGTCCCAACCCCCCACAGCAGTGAAGTTGCCAGAGGGCTCAGTACCGTGTGAAACGGTGCATTATAACACTATTGAAGAGGGCTGGAAACTGGTCGCTTCTCATAGGAGGAGAAAGGCTCTTGCTCCTCCTCAAGACCTGCATTTGAGGAACAGGTTTAGTGCCTTCCAGGCTGAGGAGGAGCTGGGCATGGCTCCAAGGGAGGCAACTGGCCTGGCAGACCCTGTGCCGTGCGGGAACCCCCGGAAGAAGCGGCGAGTGATTGTTGTGGGTGACTCCCTGCTGCAGGGGACAGAGGCACCTGTCTGCCGACCTGACCTCTTGTCCAGAGAGGTTTGTTACCTGCCAGGTGCTCGAATAAGAGATGTCATGGAAAGACTGCCCAGGCTTGTCCATGCATCGGACTACTACCCTCTGCTGATCTTCCATGTGGGCGCTAATGACACGAAAGGCAAATTGGAAACCATCATGCAGGACTTCAGAGCTCTGGGGATGGTGGTGAAGGGTCTGGGAGCCCAGGTCGTTTTCTCCTCAATCTTGCCTGTGAGGGGAAAGGATGGGAGGAGGAGCAGACGAGTTTTCCAAGTTAACAACTGGCTGCGCCGCTGGTGTTGGCAGCAGGGCTTTGGTTTCTATGACCATGGGACCCTGTTTGAAGATCAACAGCTGGTGGGGAGAGATGGGATCCACCTTACCAAGCGGGGCACGCATGGCTTTGCCAACAGATTGGTCAGCCTGGTAAGGAGGATTTTAGACTAGGAAGAATGGGGAAAGGGGAGAGTTATAGAGGGCAGTCAGCAAAATGCTGCTCAAGTCGGGATGCCTCCAGCAGGTGCATGCAGCTGGGGAAGTGCACATGGGACATGTGGAGGATCCTCTTGCACCCCTCTTGGGAAACCTGCATACTCGATTGCCTCTCTGAAATGCCTGTATACCAATGCACGCAGCATGGGGAATAAGCAGGAAGAATTAGCGATCTGTGTGCGGTCACAGGGCCATGATCTCATTGCATTTGCAAAGACATGGTGGGATAGTTCACATGACTGGAATGCTGTCGTGGATGACTACATGCTTTTTAGGAAAGACGGACCAGGAAGGTGAGGTGGTGGAGTTGCCCTTTATGTGAGGGAGCAACTACAATGTGTGGAGCTCTGCCTCGGGATGGATGATGAGCAGGTTGAGAGCTTATGGATAAGGATCAAAGGGCAGACTGACGTGGATGACACTGTTGTGGGTGCTTGCTACAGGCCACCTGATCAGGAAGAGGAAGTAGATGAGACTTTCTACAGACAGCTGGAAACAGTCTCATGATCATAGGCCCTCATTCTTTTGGGGAACTCCAACCACCCTGATATCTGCTGGAAAGACAACACAGCTAGGCACACACAGCCCAGGAGGTTCCTGGAGAGCATTGATGAAATCTTTCTGGTACAAGCGATGGAGCCAACAAGGAAAGGTGTGCTGCTGGACCTTGTACTAACAAACAAGGAAGGTCTGGTTGGAGAAGTGGAGGCTGGGGGCAGCCTTGGCTGCAGCGACCATGAGATGGTGGAGTTCAGGATCCTGCAAGGAGGGAGCAGGGCAATGAGTAGGATTGCAATGCTGGACTTCAGGAGAGCTACCTTTGGCCTCTTCAGGGACCTACTTAGGGGAATCTCACGGGGTAGGGCCCTAGAAGGAAGCGCAGGAGGGGTCCAGGAGAGCTGGTTAATATTCAAGCATCACTTCCTATCAGATCAAGAACAGTGCATCCCTCTGAGCAAGAAGTCGAGCAAAGCGAGCAGGAGACCTGCACGGATGAGCAAGGAACTCCTGGCAAAACTCCAGCAGAAGAAGGAAGTCTACAGAATGTGGAAAAGGGGACAGGCCACTTGGGAGGAATACGACATTGTCAGAGTGTGCAGGGATGCGACAAGGAAGGCTAAGGACCATTTGGAATTAAATCTGGCAAGGGATGTCAAGGACAACAAGAAGGGCTTCTTCAAATACATCAATAGCAAAAGGAAGACTAGGGAAAACGTGGGCCCGCTGCTGAATGGGGCGGGTGCCCTGGTAACAAAGGAGGCAGAGAAGGTGGAGATACTGAATGCCTTCTTTGCTTCAGTCTTCACTGCTAAGGCCAGCCCTCAGGAATTTCAGAGCCTGGGGACAAGAGGGGAAGTCTGGAGAAAGGAAGACTCTCCCTTGGTTGAGGATCAGGTTAGAGATCATTTGGGCAAACCTGACATCCACAAGTCCATGGGCCCCAATGGGATGCACCCACGAGTGCTGAGGGAGCTGGCGGATGTCACTGCTAGGCCACTCTCCATCATCTTGGAAAGGTCCTGGAGATCAGGAGAGGTGCCTGAGGACTGGGAGAAAGCCAATGTCACCCCAGTCTTCAAAAAAGGGCAAGGAGGAGGAGCCAGGGAACTACAGGCCTGTCAGCCTCACCTCCAGCCCTGGAAAGGTCATGGAACAGCTCTTCCTGGAGGCCATCTCTAAGCACGTGGAGGACAGGAAGGTGATCAGGAGTAGTCAGCACGGATTCCCCAAAGGGAAATCATGCTTGACCAATCTGATAGCCTTCTCTGATGGAATGACTAGCTGGGTAGGTGAGGGCGGAGCAGTGGATGTTGTCTCCCTGGACTTCAGCAAGGCTTTGGACACTCTCTCGCATCACATCCTCGTAGGTCAGCTCAGGAAGTGCGGGCTGGATGAGTGGACAGTGAGGTGGATTGAGAACTGGCTGGATGGCCGAGTTCAGAGGGTTGTGGTCAGTGGCGCAGAGTCTAGTTGGAGGCCCGTAGCGAGCGGTGTCCCCCAGGGGTCAGTCCTGGGTCCAGTCTTGTCCAATGTATTCATCAGTGACCTGGAGGAAGGCACAGAGTGCACCCTCAGCAAGTCTGCTGAGGATACTAAACTGGGAGGAGTGGCTGACACACCAGAGGGCTGTGCTGCCATTCAGAGGGACCTGGACAGGCTGGAGAGGTGGGCGGAGAGGAACCTCCTGAAGTCCAACAAAGGCAAGTGCAGGGTAGTGCACCTGGGGAGGAATAACCCCATGCACCAGTACAGGCTGGGGGTTGACCTGCTGGAAAGTAGCTCTGCAGAGAAGGACGTGGGGGAGAGGAAACTGAACCCAATGTTGCACAAATACTTAATACTTTACAGAACTCTGGAGGCTTCTCCCAGCCTCAGAGAGGTGAGATTTAAGTTCAGCAACTGTCCCACTCCTCTAAACTTTACTCTCGGTGTGTACTGCTCAGGAACATGGAAAACAAACATCGGTGAGGAATTCTGGTAAGTCATAATGTGGAAGTCAAATATAGTAAGACTAAATGTTCTTGAACCTACAGGTCTTTTATGGAGCTTACCCTTTGTACCTAGTTCTTATTTACAACACATCCTCCTTTCACAGCTCTGGCATTTTAAAAAGTCATAAAATGAAAGCAGACTCAGTTTTGCTTCACTTTGAGAAATCATACTACCAGCATATGGAAGAGTACTTTCATATACATGAAAGACAGATTTTTCATCTTTATCCACTACTAAGAATTTTCATTTTAGCACTACAAATGACACATTTTCCATTTCATATCACCCTGAATACTAGTGGGCAGGAGCCATGCATAAAGCTAAGTATTCTGGACCCTTTAGAAGTTGTCTGCCTCAGGCCTCTTACCTCAGTTGTCAAGCAGTGTGTTCAACACTAAGATGCAATTTCTTGAGCAGAAGTCTCACAACAAGTTCCCTAAGTACAGTTGACCTTTAGATGGCCTTTACTCAACAGTGGTGAAAGCAGACATAAGTCAAGTCAAACTTTACCTAGTCACCACCTCAGCTAAACTAAGTCTGCGAATACACAGAGGCTCTTAGACTCAAGCAGTATCCTTCTGCTGCCTCTCCTCTTTGATCTGACACCTATCCCCATCCTTTCCAAGCTGTCTCTTATAACCCAGTGACCACAATTCTCACCCCTCCTCTTTTTGGAATGAGACTCTGGCGAGGAGGCTGTGAAGGTATTTTGAGGATTTCCTTCACCTCAGTATGGGTCAAAGAGATTGACTAGTCCTCTCTTTGCCAATGACTCTAAAAATAACTGAACAGCAAATAAAAAGGAGGATCTGAAAAGCATGTATGTACAATTAAAAAACCATCTATTTTAAACAGAACAGGAGACAACACACAGAATAGCTAAGGCACCAAAAGTCAACAAAAGTAGAGAGAAGATCAACTGAGAGATTTTCACACTTTTTTGACATTAGTGCCTCATTTTCCCAGGTTGCTATAATAAACAAGCAAGTATTTGTGAAGCTGTTAAAATGCACTAATACTCTGCAGTCAGTTCAAGATACAATAATAAGGGAGAAAAAGTTTGTACTTTTACCCTTTTCCTTTCTAAATATAATCTTCTCTGATTTGAACTTTGTTCCAGAAAGTAGAGTTCTTTTGGCAGTAAGTGATACAAGGTGCAGTAGGTTACGCCAATAGCTTCAGAGATCTATTTTAAACCTGAAGAGACAGGAACAATTAAATTTTTTCTCTCCAGACCATTTTAATGACAGAAAACAAGCCTGTCTGCTTCCGGGAGGATGATATGTTTCTCACTAAGGAAAACACCAGGCTGCAGGATTTTATCCTTTACAAACTCTGAAAAACAGGAAAAAGGATTTGAGTTCCTGATGTGCTAGCAATTTGTGTTAGTTCACAATCATGCACCAATGTTCGTCTCATTTGGGAAACACTGTTTTCAGGGTTGAGAGCTGCTTTTTGGATAAAAGTAGTAAGTTAGTGAAAGATAGATGACACTTTCTACCATTGAGCAAGCTTTTCTCTGTTTCTTTTTCTTATGTCTCTTCCTTCTACTGATGAAAGACCAAGCTACGTTAGGGTCACGTGTAAATGGCAATATTATCAAATAATGCTGAGAGGCTATTAATGAATTTTATCCCAGGTTACTGTGGTTGCTACAGCTCTTCCAAAAGCTGTAGTCAAAGCCCATGGTGGTTTTGGAATCATTAATGTTTTGAGACACACAAACCTACTGGATACACTTCAATGAGAAATGAGGCAATGCTAAGTGTCATGGAGAGATTTGAATGTCAAATCCTGTTCCCATTATGGCCATTATACTTTCCACTCCTGCTCATCACTAGTTTAACAGAGTTTCAAAGCGATATTTTTCAAAATCATGCTTTGTCCTCAAAAGTTTACTTTCAGCTTTCCCTCCCTTCCCCAATATGCCGTTTTCCCAAATAGGCACCAATGTTTTTGAATGTTAAAGGACTCTCACTACTGCAGAAGATAGCCTTTTTAAAATTTCTACTGCAGATGAGTGTAAGCAGACAGTTCCAAATTCCGAGTTCAAACATACAAGGACTGATCTGGAAAGACTGCCTTCCCCAGGATGTAAGCGCAGTTCAGTCCCGTAGCACCTCCTCTAAAGTCAATACACAAGTTGTGGTCAATGTTGTGTAATGGTTTTGTGGATTGAAGTTTTTGGTCAGTCAGCTATGAAAATCCAACTCAAAAATTCTTGGTTCTTTGACACAGTTCTTTGGTGTACATTCAGAGGCACTTTACTCTTAAAGGTGTGTGCACTGCAGTGCATTGTTTCAGGTAACTGTTCTAACTCTGACGTAGCAGGAAAATAAATAATTTAATAAGTAAGACCAACATCCTGCAAAGCAGCTGGCAAATCATTCTTTGGATTGTTTAACAGGATATATTCCAGGACATATGTAACGAGTCCTCTTCCTCCTAAATCCATTTAAGTTTATGGAAAAACTTCTATTGATTTCAAGGCCTGTTGAAACAGGCCATACACATCAGTGGTGTCAAACCCTGCTGTGTACAAGAAGGATGTTTGAAAGGAATGCAGCTTTTATACCAATGTCTGCATCCTGCACAGCAAAGCAAAAATGTCATTTATGGCTTTCCATTCTGCCAAATCATGCATAGTTTTTTATGCAGAGATCTACACTGCCTGAATAATGCTTTAAGATACAGATATAGACATAGATAAAATAAAAATTATATTAACATTGAAATTACATTCAGCTAATTAATTTATAACCAGAGTATTTTTTATATTGCAATTTTGTACTTTTTCAAATGGACATTTTTAAGTAGCCATGCAGTTATGAAACTTCATTTAAACTAAAAAATAAGTTTCTTACCCTCACACTTGTGTTGATAAAGAGATGCAGTGCCTGGGTCTGTAGAACTCTTGAATGGATGTTTCAGAGAAGGTGCTATTATATATATGAAAAGACAATTGCTTTTGAAATATATCAATATATATCAATGACAATTGATTTGTCAGAATTCTTCATCATATCATTTTGTAATAAATGTTACTCTGCTATACTTATTAATCATCACTGTATGTAGCAACAGCCAAATATTGGAGAGGAGAAAAATTTCATATACATGTCAAAAATGTGAGGGACAATGTATTTCAAATATCCTATTTCAAGTTGATTTTCCTTTTCACCTAGAAAAAGCAAAGAGAAATGTCTTCCAAACCCAGAAATAAAGCACAAAGCATTAAGTGTCTTCTGGATATTAAAATCTCAAGTGTTTATCAAATATCCTTAAATACCAAAAGTATATTTGTTAGCAAGTATTTGAAAATCTCCTGCTTTTCCTCAACGACTTCGACACCTCTGAAGTTATATTTTCAGCACTCTAAATCCCTGTGGTTCTCTGGGAAGGTGAGCGTATGGAATATCACAAACGCTTCATGGTTGCAGAGTGTGGTAAGTTCTTCAAATTTTAAATTTAATCAATTTTTTTTTCTTTCAGCTGTAGAGTATCTTGGAATTTTGTAATTTTGTCATATATTTCTAAGACCACCTTGCTCTGGGGTACAGTACTGATGCCTAACTAGTGTCATAACACTCTATGGAAGAGAAAGGATTTTCTCCCATGATACATATTTTCAGAACAGTAGCTAAAGGACATATGTGGCCCAAACATAGTTCCATTGTTACACACCTTCAAAGTACACAGGGAAGGAAAATTTGACACATATAAGTAAACAGGTCAAAGTGAAAGGATTTAGCTTTTATGGTCAGACGCAGCCTTGGTACCTTACCTTTTCCTCACAGGGACAGAACTCATGTTCTTAAGTGACATTCTCCTCCTGTCTTTCCATATATGCAGGGCCTTTATGTGTTTAACTATGTTAATGGGAAAGGAAAATTTGACTTTCATCACATAAATCGGGGTCTGTCTGCAGCTTAAGTCAGGGATGTTTTACGCAAAACTTAGGCCAAATGTGCTACACGGGACACAAGACCTAGATTCTGACCAAACACTTTGCAGTAGGATTAAATGTGCCTTCAAATATATAATCATTAAAGCATGACCTTACTCCTCAGGACTTTAAGCAATACCAGAATGGGTTTGTTGGTATAAATCTGGGAGCCAGAATAATTCTGACCGTCTTTGGTTTCTCATAAAATATGGCTGCTGTTATAGTCTGGCATGAATGTTTAAGTAAGTAAGTCCTTCACTGAGACCAATTAAAATCCTAATCCTTTTTTTTCAGACCTCTGAATTTTAGACTACTGTTCATTTTATGAAAATGTTTATTTTTGTCAATATGCCCTCTGTCCTTCTTAGCTTACAGATGAAGTAGCTTTCTTTATGCTGCAGACCGCAATGGAAGATAGCTGTTTGAAATTAAAATATAAGCAAATCAAGGCAATTCTCATTTGTTTTTCATTTAAACTTTAAACATTTCAAAATATCCAAGTAAATTCAGGTCAATTAAAATGAAATATAAATTAATAATCTCTGTCTCTCTTATTTGGTCTCTCTCTTTCTCTCGTGTAATTTAACTAAAATTATGTAATCTTCCACAATTTGAACAGACCAATTAGAAAAGGGTATGAATAAATGCACAGTGCAGATGATGTGTACTGAACCATCCTTATTAAATCAAGGGATGAATCTGTTTTTGCTATTTCCATTGACAACCGTCTTCCAGCTCACAGCCAGCTGGCGATTAATGGAATCAGATTTAAAACAGGAATGGGGAGGAATCAGCTTCTGTGTAGTTATTCTTACACCAGACGTATGTGAGTCTGCTTTACATATGCCTGCATTGTGTGTGCATTTGTATTGTACGTAGATGGCATGTACTATCTATCCAGTGTGCCAGTTCAAGAGATACATAATGTATTTCCTAAAGCTTAGCCACTCACAAATATTAGGACATACTAATACTCTGTTTTCCTTAAGCTGATTTTACCTCTGATTTCAATATAGACAGTCAGATCACTACTAGATAACATACTAGATAGCTTATTAAAATCTAATCCTATGTTTCTAAAGGGAAAAAAAAAAACACTCACAAGCACAGAAAAGAGAGTAGCACTTGAAACATGTGTGAGCGGTACCCCGAGAAGTTGGAGTTAATAGAAATCAGACAAATAAATTTAAATATAGTGCTATTCTGACAGTTTTAATGCATTTTATTTTAAAAGTTATCTGGGAATGGGATTAAATAGATGGAGTTTTGTTTTTGGACTATTATTCACAGAAAAGTACAATTTACTGCCAGAATTTTGTATGGTATTTGTCCTAAAATTTCCTCATCATTATTTCACCCCTGTTTAGTTAGAATTTCCTGTTAGGTTCGTGGTTACTAGAATGGGATATGAATGAAATATCTATATTCCCCACATAGTATATTAATTAGGTACCTCAGAACGGGATGAACATGCACAACATATGAAACAGGGGACATTTAGTCATTAGAAATGCTAAGGAAAAAGATGTCTCTCAGATTTCCTCCATCTACCTACCTGTAGCCCTAGATTAGACAGACCTAAAGAAATTAAAATGTAAGTGCCAAAGCTCCTGTTTTTCCTTCACATCCCTCTTGGAAAAGGCAGGAGTAAAGTTTCCACTTTTGGGTTGCAGCTGCAAGACCAAGGAGAAAAGAGTGAAAGAGAGAGTGCAAAAAGGAGCCTGAGTGCACTGCTCAACAGTGAGATGTTTCTCTACAAAACCTGAATTCTGATCCTTGTCATCAGGAGTCTGCATAGCTGACCTAAGACTGTTTAATGAAAATGGCATAAGCAATTCTTGGATCAAAACCCCAAATGATTTCTTCTTTTCCTCAGACTTATTTCCAGTAAATATTTTTATCCTTGGGCTACAACATGAAGCTTATTTTGTGTCCAGCCTGTCATATCCCCCAAGTCTTTTCATCTCTCTGCACAGTGATGCAAGTCTAGTATCTACTAGATGGGGTGAAATCTGTCTTCCATTCCCCTTTTTGCTTCCCTTGATTATAGCACTCTGTCTGGAGATGGACTGTGTGAGCTTGCACCCCTTTGGTCTGAACAGGAGCTGTCTTGGTCTTATGTTCTTGAGAATCTGCTCTATAGCCTTTTAGCTATCACATTATAGTAGGCCCATTCTCCTCCTGCGTTCCTGAATGAAAGTGTTCTTTTGTGTCCGTGTTGTGTCCTGTGCATTAGATCTGGCCTGTCTGACAATTTCAGAGCGAGATCTCGAAGACTACCTACAGACTACCTAACTCTTTGAATGCCACACAGACTTAACCAGGAAGATACCAAGCGGTTGAGGTCTTCTACAAAGGTAGTGTCTTGAGTATAGGAAGTAAGAGAACAATCAATCTCCTTTTGTAGAATACTGTAAGATAAGATGAAAATTTTGTGCTGAAGTCTTATTATTGCAGTCCTGGTATTGCAATCCCCTAATTCAAAATCCAATTGTTTTATGAAATCTGAAAATAATTTGCCTTTAGAAATCTGAGCTACTTATGAATCCTAACTCCACTGCACTTAGCCTATGATTTTTTCCACTGTAATATTTGTTCCATTATTTTATGAATGATAAAAATAATACATAAATCAACAATTGCTGGTAAAAAATTGCTTTACCTTTAGGTTTTACTTATTTTTTTCCCGAAAACTACTCACTAGCACCATCTAGTGAGAGTGATAACGACCAGTTATATTGTTTTTACATTTGAAGAACCTGTAGGCTGCATAGCTTCCTTTAGTCTTGATGGAAGCATGAGCAGAAAAGTCAAATCTCTGTGCAAAGAGAATATATGTGCATATCCTCTGTCACATCAGCCATCCTGAACAAAGCACCTTCACCAGAATGAAAGGCTTCGTTACACAAAGACAGAGAGTCTTTGGACAAGGTGCAATATGGAAAAAAATATACCTTCACTATAAAATGTTGTTCACTTTAGAACCAAAGTTCCTGAGTTTTGACTGCCCTGAACCAAGCACATTATTAACATTTAGGAACCCCTATTGCTAATGATAGTGTAATTGAGAGTAGAATTTGTTCCAGTAACTGATACGCTTGCTAGGTATTTGAAGTGGTGAAGAAAACCCTAAGCAGCAAGTAATATGAATAGAGAGACATAGACCCTTGTGGGTGTTATTTTGCCTGATTAAGTTTTTCTATGCAAATCCCTCTTTTGAAGTTAGGAAAGGGCTTGTCTCACTTCTGAAAAATGAAAAAAACTGAATGGAAAGAAAAACAGTTCATAAATATCTACATAGGTGGTTAAGAAAAAAACAAATTAAATACTCCATCAGCACATGCTTTCATAACTACTATAATGCTGCATCATCACTGAGTTTACTTCTAGGTCTACTAGTTATTTTAACGACTGATATGGCAGTGACTGATATCCAATGTGATCATGGCGGCTATATGTCCATTTCATCCAGTTTCAGTTGTCTAAAGTAGAAATATGCAGAGAAGTACAATTACTGTCTTGTAAAGAGTGAGAAAATTGTTCCAGTCTTTTTAATGCTGAAGGAAGTCAGATTATTCTGGGTCTAGTAGTCTCATTTAAATTATTCCATAGGCTAAGCAGTGTTCATGGCTTTTTTCTTCTGTTTTAAAAGCACTGATAAAGACATAGAGCTTGGAAAGGACTTTCCTTCTTATAACTGAAAAGGAAGTACATCAGTACAAATAGGAAATGTCTGTAAAAAGACCATTCTTGAGTCACATGGGCAATCATTTGCTCAGAATACCATTGAAACATTTCAATATGCAGAGTTTTCCTGTTCTCCAGGCACAACTAAGTAAATGAAAGTAATTGGCCAGTAGACTCAGACCACCTTTCTCCAGCCTGTTCGTAGTCAATATGTTTAGACTCAATCCACAAGTTCAGTCAGAGCCTGCAGATATCAATGAATGTAGATGGAACTGAGCCTAAAATTGTATGTTCTCCAGTGCAGCAAAAGTCTGTGGTTCTCTCTCTGTAAAACACCTAGTATTCATCTTAGTTTGAGTAGTTAGACCCTCTGTAATATATATAATAATAACAAATCACAGCTTTAACTATAAAGTAGTGTATCCAGCTTTCCAAATTTACAGAACAGAAGCTTCACTGTCATATATCATTTCCCTCCATTTCTACGATTTTCTCCTTTTTACTAGCATAATAACAACACCAAGCTTTGAACTTCTTCAATTTAAAAAAGAACTACGGATTTGTAGATGAAGATATTGGACAGATAGGTAGCTTTAAATACAGAGGAAATCTCATAGAAAGTTATCTAAGTTATCTTAAGACACTAATTTAGCAGGTGCTTAGCTGAATTTTTTTTTTATGTGGGATCAGTTACTATCACCAGCACATGCTTTTACATTCCGCTTGAGGGGTGGATATATTCAAACATAAAGTTAATATTCAAAGCTGGATAGTATGGACCTTCTGGATTTTTAAAAATCTTGTGAGAAATAATAGAAATATGTGAAATTCTAATACATAAACAATTCCTGGACAAGTCAAAATTTGTTATTTATCCTATATTCCATTCTACCATCATCAGAATCCAATTGCATGCAGGCTAGATGTGCTACTAGTACCTGCTGAACTCAGATTTTATCGGTTTCATAATAACATCACAATTGCTAAAATCGATCTGCCTGCCGAGTCATTGTAAAAACTCATAATGTTGAACAAGTCTTCTTCAGATCTTGCCTATGTGAGAGAAAAGGAGGTAGTTTACTTATTAAGCAATGGACTGTGTAATAAAGTAGGGATATAAAACAATAAAAGAAGCTTTCAAACTTCATTCTTTCATTTAGTAGTATGCGCTCAGAGAGCATGAACTGTGGAGTGACTGATCCAAACATGTTATGGTGTACTCAGAAACACTGAAAGCACCATTGATATTTAGATCTAGTTTTAAAGAAAGAAAATAAAAACAGGAAGGTATGATCTCAGTAGTGTTCAGTAGTTGTCTCAAAGCCAAAATTTGCATAAATTTACATTTTAAAGTTTATTTTCTGTTGGTTTTTGGGAGGATAAATATAATGCATTAATAAAAAGTGGTCAAAAATGACAATAAAAAATTGAAAATTAACTATGAATAATATGATAATTCCACATTTCATTAGAAACGAACAGCTAATTTCAAAAAGGATTTTCTTTCCATTTTGTGTTCTAGAAATACAATGATTATTAGATGCAGCAAAGACTAACATATATAACCACTTCAGTATCTTTGCTGTAAGCGCAGACACTCGCCTGGTATCCATCCATGGAGTCTTCAGAGAAACTCTGATGATACACTATATATATCAGTGAGGGAGAGGACACTGGCATTTGATGGGGGTTAAGAGGCAGGGAGTGCACTGTGTGTTAGGCAGTTATAGGAAATGCAGAAAGCTTCCAGTCAACATTCAGGCAGGGCATCATAAAAGACAGGTGGAATAGTTGGATAAAGGACGTAGCACTCAAGTTTATTAACCCTATCATTCCCTAAACAACTTGATTTTTCATCAAGGAACAGAAATCATGGAAATTTATTTGTATGATACATCAAGAACTAAAAAGTAATATTCAAGCTTAAATGGTAAAGGTTTAGGCAGACAGATTCACCGAGACTGTACACCTAAGCACAAGTGTTTCAGCTACCCAAAAATTATACATCAGTTACAATTTGATCACTCTTTACAATAAAATGTATTCATTTTATTAGTGCAATAAATGTGAGGACTTGAGACCCAAACAACTGAGTTGTTAGAGACATGTCCCCTATGATTGCACTGGCACTGTGTTGACAGTGTAATCATTTGAATGCTTAACTCATGAATCACAGTACTTTCTATAAACATCTCAGTGGACCTAAAGGTCCATGAATGTGAAACAATGTAAGCCAGAAAGGCTATTTACATGTTTTTGTACTGTTCTACCACTAGCATGTCACAGAAAGAAAAGATATTGAAGACAAATATCAAAGAACTATGCAAAAAATCATGAAAATGTGTTAGGCTGCAGGGAGTGCCTGGGGCCTTTCTGTGGGGCCTGGGCTGACCACTGGGGCTGAGATGGGGAGCTCTCCTGTGTGAAGTGTGCTGTGGTTGACCAGTTGCATCACCAGATAAGGGAGTTACGGGAGGAGGTTAGTAGGCTGCGTAGCATCTGAGAAGATGAGCAGGAGATTGGCAGGGCATTCTCAGAGACTGTGCAGCTCCAGGAGTCCCAACCCCCCACAGCAGTGAAGTTGCCAGAGGGCTCAGTACCGTGTGAAACGGTGCATTATAACACTATTGAAGAGGGCTGGAAACTGGTCGCTTCTCATAGGAGGAGAAAGGCTCTTGCTCCTCCTCAAGACCTGCATTTGAGGAACAGGTTTAGTGCCTTCCAGGCTGAGGAGGAGCTGGGCATGGCTCCAAGGGAGGCAACTGGCCTGGCAGACCCTGTGCCGTGCGGGAACCCCCGGAAGAAGCGGCGAGTGATTGTTGTGGGTGACTCCCTGCTGCAGGGGACAGAGGCACCTGTCTGCCGACCTGACCTCTTGTCCAGAGAGGTTTGTTACCTGCCAGGTGCTCGAATAAGAGATGTCATGGAAAGACTGCCCAGGCTTGTCCATGCATCGGACTACTACCCTCTGCTGATCTTCCATGTGGGCGCTAACGACACGAAAGGCAAATTGGAAACCATCATGCAGGACTTCAGAGCTCTGGGGATGGTGGTGAAGGGTCTGGGAGCCCAGGTCGTTTTCTCCTCAATCTTGCCTGTGAGGGGAAAGGATGGGAGGAGGAGCAGACGAGTTTTCCAAGTTAACAACTGGCTGCGCCGCTGGTGTTGGCAGCAGGGCTTTGGTTTCTATGACCATGGGACCCTGTTTGAAGATCAACAGCTGGTGGGGAGAGATGGGATCCACCTTACCAAGCGGGGCACGCATGGCTTTGCCAACAGATTGGCCAGCCTGGTAAGGAGGTCTTTAAACTAGGCAAGATGGGGGAAGGGGAGTGGTATGGTGGCAGGAGAGTCAGTAAAACACTGCTCAAGTCGGGATGCCTCCAGCGGGTGCATACAGCCAGGGGAGACAGCATGGGACATGGCTATGGAGGATCCTCTTGCACCTCTCCTGGGAAGCCTGCATGCTCTGTTGGCTCTCTGAAATGCCTGTATACCAATGCACGCAGCATGGGGAATAAGCAGGAAGAGTTAGAGATCTGTGTGCGGTCACAGGGCCATGATCTCACTGCAGTTACAGAGACATGGTGGGATAGTTCACATGACTGGGATGCTGTCGTGGATGGCTATGTGCTTTTTAGGAAAGACAGGCTAGGAAGGTGAGGTGGTGGAGTTGCTCTTTATGTGAGGGAGCAACTAGAATGTGTGGAGCTCTGCCTCGGGGTGGATGAAGAGCAAGTGGAGAGCCTATGGGTAAGGATTAAAGGGCAGGCTGACATGAGTGACACTGTTGTGGGGGTTTACTACAGGCCACCTGACCAGGAGGAAGTCGTCGATGAGGCCTTCTACCGGCAGCTGGAAGTAGCCTCACAATCACAGGCCCTGGTTCTCCTGGGAGACTTCAACCACCCTGACATCTGTTGGCAAGACAGCACAGCTAGGCACAAACAGTCAAAGAGGTTCCTGCAGAGGACTGATGATAATTTCTTGACTCAGGTGGTGGAGACGCCAACGAGGAGAGGTGCATTGCTAGACCTTGTACTAACGAACAAAGAAGGTCTAGTTGGAGATGTGAAGGTTGGGGGCAGCCTTGGCTGCAGTGACCATGAGATGGTGGAGTTCAGGATCCTACGAGGAGGGAGCAGGGCAATGAGGTCAGCTCAGGAAGTGCGGGCTGGATGAGTGGACAGTGAGGTGGATGGAGAACTGGCTGGATGGCCGAGCTCAGAGGGTTGTGGTCAGTGGCGCAGAGTCTAGTTGGAGGCCCGTAGCGAGCGGTGTCCCCCAGGGGTCAGTCCTGGGTCCAGTCTTGTCCAATGTATTCATCAGTGACCTGGAGGAAGGCACAGAGTGCACCCTCAGCAAGTCTGCTGAGGATACTAAACTGGGAGGAGTGGCTGACACACCAGAGGGCTGTGCTGCCATTCAGAGGGACCTGGACAGGCTGGAGAGGTGGGCGGAGAGGAACCTCCTGAAGTCCAACAAAGGCAAGTGCAGGGTAGTGCACCTGGGGAGGAATAACCCCATGCACCAGTACAGGCTGGGGGTTGACCTGCTGGAAAGTAGCTCTGCAGAGAAGGACGTGGGGGTCCTGGTGGACAACAAGTTAAGCATGAGGCCAGCAGTGTGCCCTTGTGGCCAAGAAGGCCAATGGTCTCCTGGGGTGCATTAGGCAGAGTGTTGCCAGCAGGTGGAGGGAGGTGATCCTGCCCCTCTCCTCAGCCCTGGTGAGGCCTCACCTGGAGTACTGTGTCCAGTTCTGGGCTCCCAAGTACAAGAGAGGCATGGTGCTACTGGAGAGAGTCCAGCGGAGGGCTACCAAGATGATTAGAGGGCTGGAGCACCTCTCCTATGAAGAAAGACTGCAAGAGCTGTGCCTGTTCAGCCTGGAGAAGAGAAGATTGAGAGGCGATCTCGTAAACGTGTACAAGTATCTGAAGGGGGAGTGTCAAGAGGATGAGGCCAATCTCTTCTCCATGGTGCCCACCAACAGGACAAGAGGCAACGGGCAGAAACTGAACCACAGGAAGTTCCACCTAAACCTGAGAAAAAACTTCTTCACTGTGAGGGTGACAGAGCATTGGAACAGGTTGCCCAGAGAGGTAGTGGAGTCTCCTTCCCCGGAGATATTCAAAACCCATCTGGACGTGATCCTGGGAAATATGTTCTAGAGGTCCCTGCTTGAGCAGGGAGGTTGGACAAGATGATCTCCAGAGGTCCCTTCCAACCTAAACGATTCTGTGATTCTGTGAAAATAGTGCTCAAGGTGTCATACAGATACCAGGAAGACAAAATCAGAGCTAATGTGGAAAGTTTTGTACCTTTCCTGCCTATAACATATTTTATATATTGCACATACTGCAAGACAAAGATGAGATAAGCATGATGTACCAGGAGATTGCTGGGGTCCTAAGGGCACCTCCAGGCCTCTCTATTGCTGTCCCCACCCCTGCCGAGCCCTGGCCCCCATTTCAGCCCATCCCTGAGCTATCAGTCCCTCCCCACAATGCCACAGCAGTGCCGGATCCAGCCCCGCCATGACCCTGCTGCCTGGCCAAGCGGCAACCTGGTCTCCAGCCTTATCCCCTGCTGCACCTGGCTGGGCTCCTGGGGTGGCTCCCAGACCTGGCTCATCGTTGGCTGTGTTGGGACTATCAATGGACCATGTTACCAGCCCCTGCTCTGCCCGCCATGTCCAGACCCTGCAAGATAGTGATGGGGCCATCCTCAGCTGCTGGCTCATCCTCCCTCGTGGAGCAGCCCTGCTCTCCCTGCTCCCATGCACAGGCAGAGTGTCAGCTCTACGCTTTCACCATTTGGGCTTGTATTCAACACAGTATTGCATCACATTGGATGGCCCTGAATTTTTGCAGATATATGAGAGAAGAAACTTTTCAAGAATAGTAATATTATTAAATTACAAAAGGAAATAATTTCATAAGGATGATATCTCTTAGGTTTATATTAATCACTTATGTGAACGACAGGAAATTTCAACACACTTAGGGCATTGAAAATAAGGCTGGATCAGTATTTAGGAAGAGTACAGATTGACATGTCCTGCAAAGACAGGTGATGGAAAGAGATCATTTACTGTGTATTTTCCATTTACACAGTGGATGCAAGTGGAATAGGAACACTCTATATTTAATAAGACACTTGGCTAGAAGGTCAATCATAAAGCACAACTGGGATGTTATCCTCAAATTAGCAGGAAGTTTGGATACTGGAAACCATTTTACACTCATTGTCATTCAGGATTTTTATTTAAAGCTGGAAATGACAAACTGGCCACCATTCTAAACATAGAAGTCAAGAACAAGGGCACTCATTACTACAGAAAAATACTGGAATAGAATGAGAGCCAGCATGGACAGATGCAGGAGGAAAGGAGGAAGAAATAATCAAGTGTTAGATCCTGCCAGGAAGCATAATGAACTTCACTAAAGATGCAGGTTTTTCTGCATTACAGGATCAGTCCATAAATGAGCACAGAGGAAAACACTGACTCTGTTAGAAATAGGTGGGCGAAATGTTGCATCATGTGACAAACTGACTACGAGTGAAGAATATGTATATACCTGTGACTTGGGAGTGCCATGAGTAGCACTAGTCACATAATTAATCTGCTGTATTTATACCTAGTTTGGCTTTAGGTGGACTTCTGTGCAGTGCATCATACTTCAAAACACAACTCTATGAAGGAGGGATAAGAAACAAGAGCTGGAAAGCTGTTTCTGCCATTCATATTCCTAACACCTTCCTCTGAGCCCAGCCCCACATAAATCAACAGAGTTATACTCAAGCACTAAACAGACACAGATGGTAAAATCGGTAACTCAGAAATCACAGTTACGAGGGATGGCCGAATGAGCCATTCTGAAGACGGGGGAACCTCATGATCTGGTAACAGCCCTCAGGGTGAGGCAGAAGTAAAAACATCTAATGAATAGTGTATTTTACTTTACACTGTACCTGGGGCTTTGGTTTGTTTGTTTGGTTTTTTTTTTTTGAAAGCTTGTATATGTTACCTGGATTTGCTTTTTTGCTATTAGAAAATCCTTGGAAATCTTTGATAGTCAAAGGCTTGTTTAGCAAAGAGCTACTGAGGCTATAGCCTGCTCCCAGGTGTGATGTGTCCTCTGGGCCTTAAAATGGGGAAGCAGGTCACGAGCTGCACAAGCTCCATCTCTATCACAGCTGCCCGTAGCCCTGATCTCGGTATCTCTTGAGTTTTCATTTTCCTTAAATTCTTTCATTACCTTACTTTATATGTGCCCAAGCAGTTAGTGCGGTTACTCAGGACTCAAACCAATTTAATTAGGATATCACCCTAGTTTATATGTAGTGCTTTTGAAGTGTAAAATGGTAAAATGCTGTTAGGAGTATGCTGTGTTTCAACCCAAATCAAGATGTGGTGGTGAAACCATCTCCAATCTCCTTTCTCCCTCCTTCCTCCTCCCTGCACAAACATACACTCTTTCCACAGAGAAATTACATCTTTTTAATGTAAAAATAATCTTGAATTGTACCTGTAGTTAAAAGTAGAGCAAACTAAGTATTTTTTAAACCAAACAATTTTGGTTGTTGTTGTATATTTAAAATTTGAGACTTAAATGTGTTGCTAATATGAGATGACACATTAGTATAGAATAATACGTTAATTCTGTATTTTAGACTTGAATGAGCAGAGCTTTAAAAATGCATGTCTAAATTTAGACTATTAAGGTTCAAAAGGTTTAGAATCCATTCCATGATGATTTCTGAAAATCTTGCCCAAAAATTCTCACTAGAAACAAACAAAATCAGAAAAAGAGAATATCCTAAAAGATAAAGAGCATAAAAGAGAGACAGTGGTCAGATAATAAAGCTGAAAAAAACTTCATTTTTTTTTTCATTAGAATTTTATTTTTGCTTGATATTCAGAGAATGAGTGATTTCTGGCCCATGCTCAATATGAAGGTGATCTGCTTGGAGCTCTCAGAAACACAAAGGGGAAAAAGCTGCCACGTAGAGTTTCAAATATTAAGAAAGAAGTCAAGAAAAGTGGGAAGTAGAAAAAGAGAAGACAGATGAATGAAACATTTACTAAGAAAATGTACTAATAAGCTGCTTGGTATTGACAAAGCGCAACAGCTCTTTTTCCTGTAAATATTGTATTTTTAGAGATAATAGCAGACAATGCAGACGTTTAACATCTCAGAAGTTTTGCTTCATCAAGGTATTTAAGAATACTGTCTCAACAGAAATATGAAAGCTGAGGTGTTTAAACCCATGAAGCTGTGGTGTTTAAACTTAAGTAGTGCCTAGTCAGAATTGCTGAAATGACTGCGAGGAGTTCTGAGGCTTTCCTTACAAAAGGGCAGGGAATCAACAGCATGTGGATGAGATGCTACTAAGGAAGGGAAGAAGTGAATAACTGCAACTCCCCAAAATATCTGATGTACACACTCACACATTCTCTCCCTGACAAATTCATCACCATCTGTTTTAAAAAAGTAAAATAAATAAAATGAAATAAAATAAAATAAAATAAAATGCTTCAAAAAAGGGACAGGGTTCTTACCTAATTGGGAGAAGAAAGTGAATAGCTGGTAAGACCCACAGCAATAGATTCTCTCTTACCTTGGTTGTGGGTCTGTGCACATGCCCAATAACTTTCGATGCCATCGCAGCGTGGTTGCAGGATGGGGCAAACTGCACTGCCTTTGCAATTAATAGAATCACCTCTGCAGGTGGTATAACTGGTAAGAAGAGCATAGTAAAATGCAAATGACTGATTATAGTATCATATAGAACTGTTGTTATATCTCTAAGAAAACTTGATCTTCCAGATTTGCCTTATTTGACCAGGAAATCATGTAATAAGTATTACAATAGCTTGCCTACCCTGTAAGAGAAAATACTTCTGGAATGGAATACTTCTGGAAAATGAAATTAGCTGACTGCCACTTCTACTTGTTGATTTTCTCTAACCGTTAAATTTTCCCTCTGTAATCTTTAGTTCATCAGCATGTAGTGCTTCTGGTGCTTGCATATTTAATATACCCTGAAAAGAAAACATTCAGTATCACCACGGTAAGTTCAATGGTGCAAGTCATAGAAGAAACATCGCTGGAATTGAGAAAGTAAGAAATGGCTATTGACTGCCAGCTGCTACCAACTGCTGTATTAAACCTCATCTAAGCAAGAAAAGGAGCAGTTCTAGGATGGAGCTTTGTTTGTAACTGAAACCGGTATTTTAAACTCCAGCTTAGAGAACACACTAATAGACTGGTAGAGGGAATTCCTCATGATTATGAATATTTGTTTTCTGTGACTGAAAAAGGGTGTAAGCTAAATAAAAAATAAAGGATTCTGAATATTAACAATAATTCTCGACTCTGGAATGTTTCAAGGTATATATTTTTTTAATACAGAAACCTCCAAAATTCTGGAAGTGTTTTGCTGTGCAGATTTGTAAGGGGTAGTTTATTTAACAGAATGAGGAAATATTGTTTTCAAAATATGAAAGCATGTATTCATGAAAGTACCCATGATAGCCATTCTTCAGGGACACCAGCTATCAAAATATTGCATACTTTCAGTTTGTTTTCCCTGCTTCATCTATTCTAAAGGTTGTGTATTCACAATCTACGAAATGACCTTCTTTTTTTTCCCCTATATCCCTCAAACTAGCCACTGTCTAGTCAACTACACATTCCTAATTGACAAAAAAGTTGTGTTTTGTTTCCTGACAAGCCTTGTAAGATAATTACTTTAGAAGTCTTGTTATTTTATTTTCAAATTCCTGAAGTGTTTTCAAATCGATTTGCTGTTCCCCTCCCATATTACTATAGAGAAACAACATAGAAAGTAAAAACGATACAGTCATTAAAACAACCACGTGGGAAACCAGGATAGTTCACTTCCCTGACCTGGTCTTCACTGTGAGCCAAGGCAAATATTTTGGGGCATGAATTGAGACCATCTGCTTTCAGGCCTAAGACAGCACTTGGAAGGAACTGTAGTTTATAAGTCCAAGAAACCCTCCTCTCATATGCCGTCTGGTTAGTGAGGTGTCTATATTCAACTAGCACTTCCATTTGAGACTGCAAAGTCTTGTTTGTCATGAAGTGTGCACGCTGCCATCCTAGGAAGTGGGAAATGGAAGTCTAGGGTGAAACCTTACAATGAGGAGCAGGTTGAACTTGGGTCTGTTTCTGGATAAGTAAATTGGCCACCTGGCTATTATAGAGAAGTTGGGTACTGTTTCCAGTTGCTTCTCTTTCTTGGGCTGCGTTTTAAATTTGAGCTTTATTATAAATCAGAAACTGACCTCACTCACAATGGGCTTCTCTGTTCTGACACCTAAGTTGGATAGAGATGACTAATTTACAGCTTTGCATCAGGCACCTCCTACATTTCAGGCAAGCAGAAGTTCAGAGGCTTCCCCTGTGCCTAACAGTTATTGCATAGCTTTGAATAGACCCCCACTCAATATGCTGGAAAGGCAAATCACTTTTTAGAAATACCTTACACTCAGTTAGCTGAATCTGTATTTACGTCCTTGCTTTATTCTACCTTGTAAACCTTCCAAACTGCCAAACAACCTAGCATTTGCCTTGATATCCCTTCTGGCCTGTTTGAAACAAGTAGAGAAACTCAGAATACAAGAAGCAGATCAACACTCTAGAGTGATCTTGTGCATCTCTCATATGGGTGCTCCTAAGAATGAGCCACATGATACTCCAGTAAACTCCCAGTTGAAGATGAAAATAAAACAACCACTTAAAATGCTTCTATTATTTATGTGTTCCAGTCTTGATTGATAGAAGTATGCTCTTATAGTCCATCGATACATAGTTTAAAGCATTATTTCTTTTTGCTTCCTCAGCTGTTAAAGTCTGCCTCTCTGCTAATATACAATGCTTGACTGTATTCTAATTCAGACACAAGAGGAACAGGTCACGAGGCTTTGAGGACCACTTACTTCACTATAGCAATGTGGAAGAATCTGAATCACCTGTTCAGTGATTCAGGGAGCAAGTATGTATCTGTTTGGTGCTGCAATGCTTAGATGGCAAGGCCAGCCATGGGCTGCGGTTCACGGACATTTCCTACAGCAACTCCTGATGAAGCCACCCTAATAGTGTCTTCTCCATCCTAAATGATTGTTACAGTTCTGTTACTGCAACACACCTTTTCTTTCCATTTTGACAAATCATAAGGCTATGTGGTCATATTATTTTATACTGGTATTGCTCACCTCAATCAACTCCTTGAATTCACGAAAAATACAGCCCTAAAAATGTAATGTAAAGGAAGGTGCAGTAATGACTTGATGAGCAGATGAAGGTGAAGAGCCTTCAGAGAGAGGAGGGTGGGGATACCTGCTCTGACCTAAACCACACTTCTACTGAATGTGGTTGAAGTTATAAAAGATAGCTTGGATTAATTTAACAGTTGACACCTTTGACTGAACGCTTCTGTCATGCACTGGCTGTGGCTTGCAGTTCCCTCCATGGTCCAGCTGAACTTATGAATGCAGGGGAACACTAACTCAGCAAAAAAAAATTAGGTCTAGTGAGTTCCACAGTCAGAAAGACGGAAGGTAGAACTGCAACACATAAACGGAGGAGCTACATAGATAGGGGACAGGCTGGAGATGGGAAGGAGACGAATAGCTTCAATGGTGAGCTGTTCTATCAGTGTAAGTAACTTACATTGTCCAAGAGCTTCATGCAGAAGTTCCATGAGTTTCTTGCCTGATCCTAAAGTGATTATAACACCTTCTTACTGGTATGTTGTGAAAATTAAAATTAAAATTGTATGTTCCTCAAAACCCAGCATATTTAGGCTACATATATCCTAGGAACAAATAGGACATGAATAATAATTTGAAAGGGAACTTGATCATATCTTAAAAAATTTTCCAAAATTCCCCCAAATTTTCTGAAACTCCCAGGATTCTTCTCCAGCTAGTTATATTCCTTCCAGAATACTCTTTCACATTTCAGATATAAGGTGGAAGGGTTTTCCTTTCTTGCTCATAAGCTTTGTTCCAAATAACTATTGTTCCCTGGCTGCAATGAAAACACTCTAGAATAGATTATTAGCCCTCCAGCTAGCACGTGCTGTGATCTCAGCACATACACAAGTCAACCAATGCAATGCCACAGTTCCTAGAAGTACTCATTCACTTGGATAGACAGAAAGTCATCAGGTATGGTCGCTATGCCCATTTTCCAATATTCACATAGTCCTCATCCTGGCGAGTAGGAAAATGTCCCTTGTATTCTTATGTGTTTGTATAGTGTCCTAGGGATTTTAATTCTATTTTGTTTTTACTGAAATATGCAATTTTCCTAGTTTGCTGAACATGCAGTCTCTCCTACTACACCTGTATTTTCGAATTTAAATGCTAACCCAGCTTGAACAAAATTCATTACAAACAATAACAAGTAAACTCAGAGATCTAACTGTAAAAGCATCTTTCAATTAAACCTTTATTCTATTTCCTAATAGTACAACTGAACCTAACAAAACTAAAACAGGCAATAGACATAACCATTCACGAAGCACATACATTTAATCTTCTTTTCTATTAATAGCAATAGTTAAGGGATGTTGACAAGACCTCATTTGAGAGTGAGATTGGGGAGGCATGTCTTTCCTGACACAGTGAGGTATAGCATTAGATTGTAACACAATGCCAACAGTCTCCCAAAGGACGGAGTCAAGGCAGGTAGTAATTCAGTTCATCAGCAAGGGAAAATAGGTGACTGTATATTGGCTTTAAATTACAGTGCACAGTTTGTATTAAGAATAGAGGAAACTATATGTGATATATGTCGTGTAACTCTCTTAAGTCCCCTCATCTCTTTTCTTCAAAAAATGCGTGAAATTTTTTTCTGTGGTATCTTTTTTCTAGAAAGAAAGCACTCATATAACAAGTAGCATGTTAATTAGAATATTGAAGCACATTCACAACACTAAATTACTAACTTTCATTTACCTGAAATCTAAACATGGAGTGCTGGAAATGGAGTTTTCGAAGGAAATTATGGTAATGGAATTAGAAAAGCACTATTGGCAGCAGTAAATCATTAGCTATCTAGTCAGAACATTTTGTGCTTTCACCAAGTGTAAACTGTGTTGGTAGCTGAAATGGGATCTCTAGACCCAGCACCCCACAGATGGAAAAACTCCAGAAATAAGTATACCTATGGCAAACACTCCACCTTCAGGGCAAAACAGAGATGAAGTATTATGCAAGCAAAGGAATTATTTGCAGGAAAAGTAGTTGAAGACAGGAGCTAAAAGCCCCAGTTGCACTGTAGGTCGCCTAATTTGCCACACGGAATGCTAGCCATGATATGCTAGCATTAGCTAACCTGTAGCTAACTTGAGCTACAGTGGAGATTTCAAAACTCTGATGTCGGATTCTGCTAATGATTATTTTGCTGCAAATATAGTTTACTCTGAACAGATTCATCACCTGACTTCAAGAAAGTGCTACGGTAGCGACGAGAAAAGCCTCCAAACAGTTTGAGACTTTGCACTGCTTACCCTTGATGCTGTGAGTCTGACTATTTGCCTGGTATGAGCAGAGAGAAATGTGTTTTTCAAGTCAGCCTGTTTCCACTGAGTGAAAAGTTGACTTATACTGATTTCTTTTCAGTAGAAAAAATAATAGTGCTCTATGAGCAAAAAAGATGATGAAGAGGATGAGACTAGTCCATGACAACATGTTCTAGGAAGCAAGTCTGTCTAGCTAGTAAAACACCCAATATCAATAATGCCGTTAAGATATGGCTGAAGAGCAGCATACAAATATTCTCAGCTTCCTGTCTTCTGTGTGCTGAGTTTCTACTACAGACTCTATGTGGGTTTTGACAGTGAGTATACTTTACTTTCCAAAGGTGCCATGAGATGCATGGATTTTACTAGTTTTACACTACTATTTCTACTGTTATACTACCAAAAAAGCAGTCTGGCCCCTAAAAAGCTTCACTTTTGGCAGTACAGCATTTTATGACATGAAAACATTTGGAGGAGCTCTCTGAAAAATATTTAATTGTAAAAAAAATATATATGTGATTTTAAGTATGGAGAGAAAAACTTTGTTATATAAAATGAGTGTCAGAAGTTTCAGTTCTATTTTCATTGTGGTCTTTTCCTCATAGACGAATATGGTGAAGAGTTTAGACAAGTGCAACAGGCAGGCAGATAACTTGATATGTTAAACATTTTTTTGTATCACATTTTACAATTATTCTCAACTTGTAACCCAGTTTATCTCTGCAGATCACACATTCTTTATCTTGCATGCTTTCTTGCAGTAAAGCTATTGCTTCTGATGCTCAAAAAGATTTATGCTGCCTCGAAAGATTTGACTAGTAAGTTGCATTCAATGCAGCATGCCTTTTAAGCTTCCTTGAAGTGTGTCTTGGACAGCCACACTTCCTTTTCCTGTGCACCAGTTCACTACATATGAGTTACTTAGGCATTCAAACATTGTCTGTTTGAATTTTCAAACAGCTATTTTCAGCTCTATACTACTTGAAAAACAAAACAAAACAAAGAGATGCCTTGCTTTTAATACATACATTCTGGCTTCTGGGAATTAATGTTCTGCCAGTAAGTGGGTACAGTGTATCCTGTCTGTCAAATTCCAATTCTCTTTGTCCCAGGAGAACAATAAATCAATGACATGTTAGCCACTTGAGCCATCTAACCGAACTTGTGGCTCGTATGCTGAGTTAATCTTTCAGAACCCTATCAGGTAGTAAATGTTTGCATATATTTGTAATTTAAAATTTAATGAACATGATCACCTTCAATGATTTGGGGGGGGGGAGTTATTTGTTTTTTTAATGAGGTGAAAAGACATGGTGTCTACATGAAATTAAATAAAAATTACTCCAAAATTTTCTCTTTTCAGTCAGAAGGAATGAAAGGCAGCACCTTTCTTTGAGTAGCGTAAAAATTATCCGGATGTGACTATTTTATTGTCATGAAATGTCATTTTCATGAACAGTAACATAGAGAAAGACAGGTATGCACAGTCACCACCTCAGTATGTCCCAGTATGGGGGAAAAAAAGAAAGACAAGAAAATCTAATCTTCCTTTTCAGCATGGAAGCTTATACCCAGAAATAAGTCCTTACGTTCTAGATGAAGTCATGCACATTGTTTAAAGGTAAACATTGACTTGCTATGTACCTACACATCAGTACCCTCAGTCACTGAGGAGTTCATATAACTAAAGACCAACTTTAAGAACTATTAATGCATCTTAGGTACACAAACAGCTAACACATTCAGCGAGATACTGTAGGCTCAAATCTGGCTCACATGGATGAACAAAAGAAGCAGCCATATTGAAGTTAATGATTTTACTGGCGCAAAACTGATACAGTTAAGATAAGCATATAAATTGTATTTCTTGTATGTCCACAAACCTGTTACAGACAAAGTTTTATATTAGGTCTGTAGTTGTTTGTTTTTGCCTCTTTTTTATGGATTACCTTTATAGTCATTGTGCCTGGGCTATTTTAACAGGCATATCATTTTGTAATTGCTGCTGGATAATGTATCCTATTTCAAGTGACCGTTTGCTGCCTGGGTAAATGTTATTTGTGCAAAATAATCTCTCATATGCGTAACAGCAAGAAATGCTTCTCAGTCAAAGATCACCGAATTGTAGTGCATGAAAATCACAGATGGAGCCAACGGGTGTTTTGTTTGAATAAAAACTATGACCTCCTCATCAGTGATGCTAATGAAGTAGAAAAATTCAGTACTGAACAAAGTTTTCTGTGCTTCCAGAACTTGTTATTTAATTTACTATTTCATAAGAGAAATTACATAGCCCTTTGTTGGTACTTCCCTTTGCTTTTGAACAATGCAGTTATGTTATGTTATTATAGTTACAACATTCAATGACATGCAGTTCCTGAATAATATTGTGTCATTCAAGCATCTCATAGAAACTTGTTGTTACCTTTTTTACATGGCAATTTACAACTCATTTGTGAGTAATTTTAATGTTTGCCCGGCATCCTGAATTCCGTTTTCCTCTTCTGACTCACATCACTGATGACCTGTATAAGGAAATATTGTTTGTGCAGTCCGTGCATTTTTTTTCTTTACTGTTGATAGGCACAGGATCTGCTAAAAAACCAAATAACAGGAAAGAAAACTCTTCCTTTCTCTGCATAACAGCTGCAGGAGACAACAAAAAAACAAACACCTGAGATACATCTAGCTCATTTTTCAGGTGACCTCATTATGAAAAACAGGAAAGACCCAGACTTCTGTGTTTGCTTTATAGAATGGTGTTTGCCTTCACTGGCTCTGTTGGGATTTAGGGACTAACTGCATGACAGGAAGCTCAGGGAAGCAGTCTGCATTGTCTGATGCTATTATTTTTCTTTTGAGTTCACTAAGTTCATTTCCACTATACTGTTTTTCTACCAGCATGTTTTTGAGCCAGTTTAACTGACTGGAACTGAGTGTCTTAAAATAATCTGACAGATTTGGCGATGATTTTATCCTATCTTTTTCTTTTTTTAAAACCCATACCCGGTGATCTGAGGTAAAGCTTGGACTAAGGAGCACTTAAAGGGAATTTAAAGGTTTTAGCTCAGTTCTACTGAATAATAGCCAGTTTCAGTAAACCACAGAACACAGGCAGTCTCTCTAGAAGCACGATCAAAGAAGAGCGAGTGCCACACTAGCACAGAGAAGTTGAGTTGATCCTCTCATCCGAGCCAAAAGGAACCAGTGCCAAATTTCTATTTTTTTTTTTATAATAGTCCTTCTTTTTTAACTTGTGGCTTCAGGCATTAATTAGATCTTCAACATTTGATTCTCCATTACTTGCAACCACATTTTGAGGGTTACTGACTGATTTGCCCAGCCTGTTTGACCTTTGGCATGAACCACAATGCATTGAAGAGACTGACAATAAGACTTAACCTAAAAGAACACAGGAAAAATAAATAAACCATGTCATGAGCCAATCGGAAATTCACTTTCTATGCTGGGCAGGGGTTGAGGAAAGCATGAAACATGAGGTAATCTTCAGATAAGATCAAGATATGTGCCAAATACATGAATTTGTCATAATTTGAGGCTATGATGTGCTTTAAGCTATTTTGGCTACATCTGCATGATGGTATACAGAAGCATTTTTGCATTCCAGAGTCTGGCTGCACACCTTAATACGTTTTTATTCTGTACATCGACAGGACACATGGTTACATACAAAAGGAATCCAGATACATACACTGCAGGTTTTAGATTGCTTCCACATATGTATCCTTCCAGCTCACCTGGTGAAACACTGCTTCAGTTGAAACAAATAGAAAAATTTCCACAGATTTTTCAGCTACATACCTGCAATGAAGTGCATCCTTTCCAGCACTTCACCATTACTTGCATTTGTCTCTGTGAGAACTATAGAAAATTTCATCAGCAGAACCTATAAAACCATATAACCGTAAAAACAAAAAGTTTGCTGGAGGCTGCCATGAAGACAATTTGCTGATTTTTCTTCCTTCTAGGCTGCCTCATCCTTTCATACTGTTTACTGACTGACTGGTAAGTTGTCTAATAACATTACCTGCCCTGATTCACATGTGTTTTTAAAAATCTGCCTACCTCTGGGTGTAAAAAATTGAGGTGAATATATCCATATAGTGTCATGACACACATTATCCTTAAGGTATTTCATGAATATGTGGTAGTTACAAACCTCAAAATTATTTTTCCCTAAACCACAAACAAAATATGCAATTGTAGAGAGCAATTCTGCTTTTCAACATTAATTCATACATTCGTTTCAATTAAAAAAGCAAGATCCTGTATGCCAGTATGCACATGCATGTGCATGTGTCTGAAACAAACATATTAAAATAAATAATAATAGTAATATAGTATCCAGACACTTTGAATACTTTTACCAGCTCAATCATAATAAATGTAAATGTTACATAGGAAATTTGGAATTTCCTCAAAGCTCTAGTTAAAATATATAAACTTATAAACATCACTTAATTGCTGATAGCCAGCTGTCATTAGGACCCTTATTTTACATCTTATCCAAAACATGGAACCAGAGATAATTTCAGTACCAGAACAATGTACATTACATATACTGACTCTATGGATGGGATTCAGCTGCATATTAAGACAAATAAATGTAGATGTAGAGACCATAGAGCACAATTCAGCTGTTTGGATTAGACATAGGGGTCTCTTAATACTATTTGAGATGCCCTAGGTTATATACGGTACCTACATGGGACAGGCAGAAGTGACACAGGATTCATGGGAGACTTGCAGCTTTCTGAACCAACAACTTTCTGGAGGCCAAACGGGATATACTGCTGTATTCAAAAATGTTATTACCTCGCTATGTTTGGATAACTGAGTTGTATCCAGAGTTTTTACCAAATTATCACTAATATAATGAATACCACCTGATCTCCTACCTTCATTGTTAAATTTCCTTGGTATCGGCTTGTAAAATCTGAGAAAGACATACTTGGAACTAACTTTAAAACAGATATGACATGATATAATATAATAAATAGAAGTGTATGGGGTGTTATATATTTTTTCTCAGAAAATCACACGATAAAAAAGATTTGAATGCTTAATTATAATCAGTTTAAGAAGGAAGCTAAGTAAACTAAGAAAACTAACAATTTGCATATAATTTTTTTAGATTAATTAATATTTGCACAAATAATTTTGTTCTGAGGAAGAGATCTTTTCCGCCTCTGTTTTCCATTTAGAGAAAAGAAATTTAAAATTAAAATTTTATCGTGGCAAGACATGAATACATGTCTGAGTGATCAGACATTCACCAGAACAAAGAGGTTTGTCAGAAAATACCACGTTAGAGTGAAGGTAATAAAGAAGGCAACAGGTGTACGAGAAAAAGAAGACTAATACACAGCATGGCAATGAGGAAAGAAAGACAGGGCCCACTACCTGAAAGCTGGGAAGAAGATGGCAAAAAGAAGACTGAGAGAACAGAGCGTAGAAGCTAAACATGAGGGAGAAGAAAAGTGAAGAACGTTAAATACATCACATGCGCAGAAGGAAAGAGAAAATAAAGGAATTACTTCGAGTGTTTCATGAATATATGATAAACCGGAGAATATTAAGATAACTTTGTTACTAGCTTTATTAACTTTCCTCAGGTTTAGTTTTAGTTAATACAAAGCGAAATCCTCCAGCTCTTTGTTCAGGCTTGTTTCTCATTTCACTTGACTAGTATGTATAAGACTGGAAAAGAAAGGAAACAATTAATTCTGGATACTCCGTATTAGGTGGATTTTGCTATGAACTGAATCTTGAAGCTGTTAAGTGAAACACCCATTGACCAAATCAGCAGTTTTGTCTTCAAAATTTAGTTTAATCAAATCATTTGGTATGAGAAAGAAGTGTATAACACTTCTTTTCGTGCTTCCCTCTAGTTTTGGTAATACACCACCTCTTTTATGTTGTGAAAAATATTTGATCCGAGGATGAGTTTCCTATGGACATAAATGCTCATGAATAAAAAGCATGCTGTGTGAGTCATTTGTTTTGACAAGGTCCCTCAAAGCGTCCAAGTACTTCCTTTGTGTGTTACTGCTGCAATCAAATATGAATTGTTTGCAGACCAAACTGCCAGAACTCTTCTTCTAACTAACTAACTGAAACATCTATGCTGAATGAGGTAACAGTCAATTGTATAATGAATTGTATATTCTCCCACTTAAAAAATTATTTTCAGCAGCACTAGTGTCAGACACCAAGTAGCTCATATTCATTGCTAACATTATAACTAAATGAGTGATGCTATGGATAAACTATTCTACCATGTGTCAAAGTGCAGTAGTTCCACTTCTAACTCTTTTCTTTGCTTTCTATTTGGCTTTTCAGCGGTCTGCACTATAAAACAAAATGGCGTTTAAATGTTACTCTTTTACTCTTTCTCTCCTAAGTTAAGTCACTTCTACTGTTTGAGTTTGGCTTTTGTAAGTTATATCAGCAGTCAAAGAGGAGTAGGAGATGCTAGACACATTCTTTGCCAAACTTTTAAGTTACAATCTGGAGGCTCAACATGTTTTAACCCATTCGAAAATCCTGCACATATTGCAGGACTTCTATGGCTTCTGTTCCATTTCATTCATACTGCTTTAAATCAAATATTATTTAAGGGAAGAAAAAGTCTTTATTTATGATATTATTCATTACTCATAAATCAAAGTTGGAAGAGATAAAATTGGGGAAATTTCAGATAGCACATAAACATCCAATTAATTATGAGATGTGAACTTGACATTCATTGCAGGATTTTCCTGTCTGTCTGGAAATTTTGCTTCTTCATAATATTTTCAAATTACTGGTAACTCCAAGAGATTTCTCTGAAACATTTTGAAACCTGCAAACACCTTAATAGACTTTCTAGAAATATACTTTAAAGAAAATGAAAATCTTTAAAATTTAATTTAAAAAAAGCCTAATAACCTTCTAAGCTGCTTAAAATTCACATATTGTATATATTTCAGCTTATCAGACAGCCCCTCTAGCATCTTAAATTTAAAGTCAGTGAGAGAAATATGTTTCCTTTCTTTTCTATGTTATGACTTAAATTTAAATCATAAGACAGTGCAGGTGCTGGCTACATGATCATGCTGTCCAATAGTACGTCAAGTTTCTAATGCTCCCTGTAAGGAGTTTCAAATCTGTTACTGATCACTTCCTCATCTCCCACTACCATTATACTAGCAGAGCAAAACCAAACAAGCAGGCAGGACCAAGCTGATGAAGAGACAAGTGGTGTGACAGTTATAAATGGTATTTTCCCTTGGTGGTGCCACTTGAAAGGAAAGCAGGAATTAATGTGTGTCTAGTAAAAGTGAGACGACAGTAAACTGCATTATAACAAGCAGGACTGTCCTGGTGCAAGTTTGTCATCTGGATTCTGTAGCTTATTTTACTCTTGACCTAATCTTCTTTAATTAAGAAAAACAAAATAAATGAAGACTTTTTGTTGTCTTCTGCTTATAACCATAAAAAGTGTGTTCAGATTAGTACTATCATTATTATTGTTGTTGTTGTTACTATTATTATTATTATTATTATTGGATAGATTGCTTTTCCACACCATAAAAAGACAGTATTATTTCGTACAATTTTCAAACTTCTTATAGATTAATTTAGTAACTCTTGAAATCTTCTCTGACAGTCAGTTCTTATGTAAAAGTTTATATCAATTTCAGAAATTCCATTCTCATAGGGAAAGTAGATATTTTCCAATTAATAAGCCTGGGTAAGTTGATTAGAAACAGAGAAAAATAAATAATTTAAACTATCAAATATATTACTGTATATGACTGTACAGGTTCTTATTCTACATTCAGAGCATGAGTACAATCTAGCAGAAGTCATCCATCAGAAGCCATGTAAATGAGCTCTTTTATCACAGTCCACATCCGTGGATGGACTTCAACAGGATTGCAAGTAAATATCTGCATGTGTATGCTCCAGTCATAGACCAAATAAGCTATCGGACTGAAAACAGCTCAGGCACCTTAATGTTGGTATTTACATATGCCAGTTATCAGTAGCTCCTCAGAACACAAGGTCAGTAAAATTATTTTTTATGGAAACTGCTCAAAATTAAATAAATTTGGCAAACAAGGTATTTTTCTATATTTTCATGAGGTTCATTGGGAAAGATCTGCACACCAATTCCTACCACCTTCCTCTATTTCAATAGTAGCTGAAGATCATTAGTTGCCAAAGGAGGCTGCTATCGGTTTCTAACAGGTATCTGTCCATAATTCACATGTGCAGCCAAATTTACTAATCATTGCTGCCTCTGTTCTCAGGTGAATACCAAGTCTTGAGTAGCTGGGCAGTTTGAGCACTGGAGACCACATTCTTGACAACTCTTTCCACTCAGAGTTTAGAAATATTACTGGTGCCAGTGACCACCTGTCTCTTCAAAAGCTGCTTATTTAGCAAAGTTTTGACAATTTGATTATCTTTAACAAAGAAAGAAGGAAAAATGTTGGGGTTTTTGGCCTTTTGGTGAGTGTATTTTGAATATTTCCATCTTACTTTGCAATTTGAGTTGGCTATAGGCACCTAAGCTACCTAAACTAGGCTACTAAGCTATCCTAGCTAGTGGATACCTAAGTGCCCACTCTTAGGAAGTCGGATCTCTTTAAAGTCTGTCAGTGTGTATATTCATAATTATTGTAAAGTTTAGAATATGTTGGCCAGTTGTACATATTCTTCCAATATGATTTAAATTTCATTGCATTAAGTGCAAATTCAGCTTATACAAACAGCATAGCACATAAAATGTAATGTGATGGTAAAGCTAATACCTAGCAAAAATGAAAATACGTATTTAATTATTCTAGGGGAACACAGACACAAAATCAAAACAATAAATCTATTTTTAACCTGTACATTTTGCTGGTGCATTTTCTCCTCTCTCTCAAAAAGTTTATTAGAAATTAAATAGCCTCCTAACATTGATATATAATTTGCACGTAATACAGGGAATCTGATCTCAGATTATGCAGGTGCACCTGAACAAAGGAGGAGAGAACAGTGTCAGTATGTATCTTAGCATATGGCCTGTTTCACTGAAAGCTACAACAGCAGTTTTCAAGTTGCTGAAATATTTCAATAAACCAAGGCATCAACTGCCAGTGTTGATGTTGCCACCACCTCAGTAATGCAGTCCTTTCATGCAATAGATTTGTTCAGTTTTCTGCTAGAAAAAGACTGTTTGTGAAAATGCATCTTGGATTTAAAAAATGAAATTCAAAGTGTAGGTGAATGCAAAGATCTTACAGTATGTGCATGGGATAGGCCTGTTCATTCCCAGCATCCAGAATATATTCTGTGTAGGGGCTTGTTATGCAGTGCATTGGTGTCTCTGCTATCAATTCATTGTGTGCCATTAGAAGCTTCATTGTACAACCTCATTTTAATTAGGCTTTGGGTGATTAAAAAGTTGTGTCTTTCCCAATTTAACCTGTACAGAACAAAAATAATGATTTCCTTTTGCATTCATCCAACTGGCATAATGGAAAGAATTATTCCAGCATGTACAACCAAGTACTGTTACAGCATAAGGAAACAGAAGAGAACAGCCAAGATCTCCAGTGCTTTTTTTCCACTGTTTTTTTAAAAGAGTAATAGACATATTTTATAACCTTTTTTTTTTCTCTCTAGGGTGACTAATCTTTAAAATATACTGGATTTATACATTCAAATTATATACGCTAAAGGACAAAAGACAGTTAATAGTAGGCTTGGAAGAAATAGATCAAAAGACCTTTATCAGCTGCTTAGTATTCTTACAATGGCACTGACAGTGATTGAAAACACTTCTCTGGTATTGGGTGCCAGCCCAGCACACTGCTAATAGTGAGCAGATAATCTGCAGTTTTTGATTTTAAAGTTTCCTGTCAAATAACAGATCTCCTCTCCCCAACCCACCCCAGTTTTTTCATTTTACTACTCCTCCAGCTGCAGGCAGACTTAGCTCTTCTGTGAACAGTCTTTAACACAACTGTGTTACCATTTGTCCACAGCAGTGATTTGTATGCATGCAGCTCTGATTAATTATATTAGAATCATTCACTCATAGGATAATACACTTAATTGGAGAACAAATGCAAGGCAAAATGGACTACTGGTGGATGCCCTAGGAGACTGTTTTTTCTGAATCTGCAACAGACTCATCTTGTGTATACAAATATGGCAAGACAATGAGAATAAAAACCAAAGGGACTTTGCCATCAAGTTGTGAAACCACCCAGGAAGTGGGGAACTTACATTCAAAGTTCATGAAAATGTAACAGATGCTGTCTATCACAGGCGTAATTCTGTCTACAGCTACAAGAAACATCTTAACAAAAGCTGGCATTTGGCTAAACTTGCTAGATCTCTGTCTTGTTGTAATCCAGATGTCAATGTGGGTTTGCAAATGTGTTTCTTGAGGTCTGCTAACTTTTTGGGACATTCTTGGCAGAATTTTGCCTTCTCAAGAGGGTTTTTTGAATGATTTCAGATGGAAACTATGAGAAAATTTGATGTGTTTCATAATATCTGGGCAGCAGCAGGCAAAATAAGATAACTTTGGGCTGTTAGGCTTTGTGTTTCCAAGGGTCATTTGAACCAGAGCTAGCATTATTTTCCTGTAACCCCCATCTGAAGCACCAGTGAACCAGTCTAGACATAGACTCAGAAAGACAGAGTCAGATCCAAGTTTCATGTAGCAGGGCATGTTAGCTGGCTCTTGGCTGTATGACTACAGGATTTGAGCCAGCTCATATCTGGCCAGCTGGGAATGCAGGAGGTTAAGGTCTGTCAGCAGCTGGCCACACCATGATAGTTCTTTCTGACAATTTTCATGATTAAGCGGGAGCAAAATATTTGTTATGTAATAGTGGATAACGCAGTTTTACCTGCATCGCCGACCACTGAGCCACTGCTATTTCCTTTCCCCATGCCTGACTTCTTGGGTAAAACCAGTTCCAGAAGCTTGGCTCATCGATGTGAGATTATTTTAACTTTACATTCTGCAGGGTGATTCAGAGTATGTGTCGGTATGGCTTGCTAAAAGGGAGGCTTAATCACAGATGGGAGCTGTCATTGCTGCTGTAATACAAGTACATATTATTTGTACACCTAAATGACTATAATTTTGTTCTTCTTTGGCCTTATGAAGAGAAAAAGAAATTAAGCGATAGCAATATTTCAGCCATTATCTATTGTGGGTCCAAAAATAGTAGCCTGTATAGACGAAAGGCTGCTTGAGCATTCTAACTATGCTTTTTCTTATTAGGCCTTCTCTCAGACATAGTGTCTGAGACATAAAGAAGTAGTCTCTGAGACATAAAGAAGTAGTCTAAAGAGTATTGGAAAGGGGCCTTGGAAAGCAGTATGTTAGCCAAGAGATGGTCCAGCCACCTGGGAGAGATGAGGGATGTGAGATGAGAAAGGAGGACAGTGAAAAGTTTTCCTTAAGAAGTCAAATAAGCAAAATCCAAATATTTATTTGTCATTAGGATTCTACCTGAATCCAAGCCCACCGCATAGCCAGGCACAGCTGGGCAATGGGAACACCTACCCTAGCTCCAAGAGCTTGATAGCAGGGCTGAGGTGGGGCACCAGGCAATAATATGCCCTGGAGCTAAACGCAGATCCCCAGAGAGGGTTCAGTGTTTTCATAGGATGCTTTGGCTGGGACTTCAAAGGAATGGTAGGGGTTGCATGTGATAATGTGGATAAGGACTTCTGTGAAGTGAGCAGAAACAGAGAAGGGTGTTTTGGATAAAGGAGATTTGTGGAGGTATTCTGTTTGCCTTTCTCTCACCAAATCCTTTTATATCAAGGCCCTGCTGGGGAGCAGAAGAGAACTGATCAAAAAATCATACACTGTAGTTTCCATGTGCATGTCCAGGAAACCACAAATTGTTATGTTAAACCAACCCTAACTGAAGTTAACAAAATAGCCAGCTCATGATCTTTCAGGCTGATATGCCTTAGAAAGTTAGCATTCATATCTAAAGCATGATAAAAATTTAGCAGTGATTCACAGTATACCAGCCTGACCTAAATCAGTATCCTGCCCTGCTATGAAAATGCAGCTTTTAATTAAAGCATCCTGCCTGTATAACTGTCTTCTCCTTAGTAACAGTGTAAGATACTAGCCTAGTGACTAAACAATCCTTTACCAAGATTTTTATTTTATATCCTCCTCCATCACCGCCTCCTCTCTCTTACTTGTGTAGAAAGCTCTGGCAATCCGCATCTTGAAAGCAAAAGTTCTTAGTTCCACTCTACAAAAGTATTTTTGTGCAATATTAAAATCTACCTTGTTCAATTTCGTAGACTTTTTCTCATAATATTTGCATGCATTTCCTTTCTATGTGTAATACATAAAAAATTCTGCTTTGCGTATTAATTGTTGCCTGGAAGAATTCAATTTCATTTCACATAATCTGTACAACTGATATATACGGTGGCATTTTCAGTTCTGCGTATCTAAAGTGGGACAAGTCACAGTACATGACTATATTTTTATGTGTTCTCAGTACTCTCAATTTTTACAGAATCAATAAGATTTTTACCTACTTGGAAAACCAGCCCATCTTCAGTTAGATCCTTGATTCTGGTCCCTGCACTTAAAAATATTTGCTATCTTCCCTATTAAATAATTCCACTTATTTGTAAGCTCAGGAGTCTGTGGAGATGTGAAATGCATTAACCAGCTGTGCTTCTGTCTCCTGTCTTTTTTCTCTTACATTATTCGTCTTTGCAGCAGCTGGACACTGAACTGAGGTTTCTCCGAATGCCTGGGCTACTTTCCAAGTAGGTTCTTTGAACAGATGTTCCCACTGAATTTTATCAAGGGCTGGTTTGCTTTTGCCTAGAACCTGCCATATGCTCACAGAAAAATGCACCTTGTTTCTGGGGAAACTGCCTTTTATGCTGAGATTCCACTAAAGTCATGAGTTAAAAGTTCAAAGTTCAGCCTACTCTTTTGTTAGCCAAGTAATCTTTTTTTTAACTAAGTGCAATAAGTAAATTCTCTGTATTACACATTTTCCTGTATTTCTTAATGGTCATGTTTTCTTTTGGTGTAGGAGTAATAATCTCTTTCCTTTTCATGAAAACAGTTTCAGCATCACTTTCTAGTCCTCAGATCACACACTGCCTAAGTACTGAATCAGGATTTTTTCTTTCTTTCTGATGAGGATGTTAAGACACAAGGATATTAAGATTAAAATGGGGATGTCAAGGTTCAGCGACGGTGTGTACTGAAACGGAATCAAGAGGAGCTGGAAATTCACAGAAACTGCCACAGCTGAATACAAATGACATTGCCTGTCATGTAGATATTTAATTTTTCAATAGCTGATATGTGGAATGGGGTGAATTCCAGTGAATGGAGAAAACGTTTGCTTTGGCTTGGCCTGACATAAAAGTTGCAGAAAACTTATTTGAAGAGAAAAGATTGATTTGCTTTCAAAGAAGAGAAATATGAAAGCACAGAGCTAAGAGTCCAGTGTTTAGGGCACATTGCTTAAGGGTAAATCTACATGCCTGGGTGCAGACAGTGCCTGTCCACTCTCTCTGCACTCTGAGCCAGACTGCCATGGCAGAGCGGTGTTAAGCCTGTTCTAATAAGCCTTACTAAGAGGTTAGATATGTTATTTCACACTCAACACTACACTAATGCCATTATGCAGTTTCTAGACCAGTGCACCAAGATTGCATCTGTGCAGCTGTCCACCCCCAGCCATGAAGACGTCCTAGAAGAAAATATGCACATCCACCAGAATTTTACTATTTGCTGTCCCTCACCATCCCTTGCCATCCCCCGCCATCAATGCTGGGGGTGTTATGCATGATCTCAGAATATTGTTTTAAATATTCAGAAATGGAAATTATAAGAATTCCTAATGTTCATAGAATGCCTGTTCACTTTCCTGTGCCTAGGCTATTTTTTTTCCTAGATGCCTGGAAAAAGATTTGCATCTTCTATGAAATTATTATAATTCAGTTCTGTGAGTTGGTCTTTGGAATTATATAAAAAGTGTAATTGAATCAAGAGGCTACATGGAGATCGTAGACCCTGAGAGCAACTTGAGCTGTTTATTAATAGCAGTAGACTGACGAGAGAATTTGAATACTTTTTTGTTGCTCAGGAGAAATGTAGTGGTGCAGGATTTGAGATACCCACATTTTAAAACTGTATCTGTTTATATGTGAGACAGATCGTATCTTTTAAAGTGGAAAAATCCACACGAAACTTATTTCAAAGGAAGCACATTCTTGTCCCAATCTCTCTCAACAGCACCGTTAGGAGGAAACTCCACTAGGAAATGTTATCTCAGCCACTACATGTTTTGCCTAGACAAAAAACAATCCCTACGCTGCTGCTGTTTTTAAATTCTACAATTCAATTCCCTTGCCAAAACTCACTCCAGTACTTTCCAGTTTGCATGGCATTTAATCCTTCGCATTCCATTTATTCACATCCACTGCAAACAATGTAACATCCATACAGGAGTCTCTGAATAAACGAATCCTTCTGGTGAGATTTTACTTATTTAGATTTCAAAGGGGTATTTAGTGACCTACGCTAACATTTTGATAGACACAATAATTAGAATGAGGGGTGTGGGGCAAGAGCCAGAATTGTATAGAACGGTATTTTGACAACCTTTTAAAATCACTTTTGCAGCAGTCAACTTTTATTTGTTGTAACACACTCTGCTCTGCTCTACAGCTTATCCTGGCACTGGACTGCTACCGGAGTGTCGCCGTATTTATCATTGCTCCAACTAATTGGAGCTGCTCGGAGTTTGATCTTTGCTTCATTTCAACAAAACGCCTGGCACTCATTTCAAAATTATTATTTATAATATATAGCAATGGCATATGAGTGAAAAAAGTTTATATTTCATTTGTCTTTAATTTTCTGTGTACAGTTTACATTGCTTTCTCTACCATACTTGTTTTTGAAGGAGTCATTGTTTTACAAACACAGACTAGCAGGACCCAATGTGTTTGCTTGAGCATTACAGTGACTATTCAGGGACATACATAGATTTTCATTCTTACAAAAATAATCATTTATATGAATTCTGACTTAATAAAGAAACCAAGTGAAAACACTAGTGTTCTCAGTGTTTCATCAATACTTGTCTGAAAAGAGTGACAGTAAAGATCTTTATCTTCACTAAGCCACTTTTTGTCTTTACAAATTTACGTATTCCAAATTTAGACCCTATTAACTGCTAACAAGCATTGCTCCACTGTGATGTGTGAAATTCAGAATTTGTTGAATTTGCCAGGAACTGCCTGGATTTTCTGCATATGTTGCATGTCTCTGAGCCAACATAATTTTCATAGTCTAAGAAACTACTTGTAGACAATGAATGTGGCATCCAGCCATGAAATAGCTACAATTTTATATGTTTTATTCCTTACTCAAACACCATGTGTTCCCATTTTTTTGAAGACAGTTAGTCTCATCAGAAGTGTTTCATAGTTCATGCATTACTCAATTTATAGCAGTTGGTCCTAGAGTAATTATTGCAATTATTGCAAATCAGTGTGACCTACATTACTCTCCACATCTTTAGACTAGGACAAATAGGAGAGTAGTTTTGCTATGTTCTTTGCCCCATTGAACAGAATGGTCTGTTTAGTAATTAGAATAGCATTATCTGTGTGTTTAGGTACTACTGATTAGGACCTTTCCTGAAGATGAATGCTTTCCTGAACCCAAGTATAAAGTAAGATATTACTGTGACTATCATGACAAAACTAAAATAATTCAATTAACTTTAAAATAATGGTTAACTGTATCATTTTTTTCTTTTAAAATTATATTTAGAGTAAAGTTAGGACAAGTAACTAGAATTGATGGGGGAGATTCCAAAGAATCCATAGGGAAAGCTATAGACCAGAGATGAAGCAAGTTTATCTGAAATGGCTCATTTGAGCTGCTGAGTAACATTCCAAAATCAAGCACAAAAATTATTTAGTTGAGCTTTTGAGTAAAACTTGAGAAATCTTAGGAAGAAATATTGACAAACCCAATAACATTTCCTACTATGTTTCAAACTACAAACAAAATAAGCTGGTAGGATCCTATTTCCTTTTTACAAGACAGACAAGTTACACTTGCTCCCCATGTCATACTGATGAAGTTTTCTCTCCGTTATTCCAACTAAAATCTAATTTTTCTGAATTCCTGTATTTAGTCATTGAATGATGGAAACAGATTAAGGTAATCGGCTGAGATACAATTCAATGTAAATATGTCTAATTATGCAAACATCTTTCTTATAGTGCTTATATCTTTAAGGCTAATTTGAGACAGTACACAAAATTCACAGAACAAACTCAAGCCTTTTATTCCTTCTAGTTCAAGTTCAAGTATTTTATTCCTTTCATAACTTCAATTTTTTAATTTTTCCTAACAAAAATGGTATAAAAAAGATGTACAAAACAGATGATGTGAGACGTTTCCAGTTAAAGCGGAGACTATACTACATGTTAAAAAAAATCATCCTTTCTATTGATGAAATGTACCTAGAGCAAATAATCACACAAGGAGTACCCAGAAGTGGCTTGAGTTACAGCTTTACAAAGGAAATAATACGCAGCTCCGAAAGTGATTTAAATAAAAAATTAGTATAGTGATACTGTCTACAAAGAAAGGCCAAACCTTGCATTGCTTTTCAATGTTATTCATTAGTCATTAATAGTCAAAATAATCTGATTAGCTATTATGATTTTGTTCTTTCTAAGTCTAAATCTAAAATTCTAATCAGTGATACTTCATTTGCTCTTCTCTAGCAATCTTGAATATTGGAATACTTTCTTAAGTATTATTTTTCCTCTTTTTTCCTATTAAAACTCATATGACTCTATTGAATAATTTACAGGCATTTTTCTTCTGCAGAGTATATATGGTAGAAGTGTTCTTCTGGGATGAAAAATTCAGCTGAGGTTGGCCAGTGAGGTGAGATTGTGACTGGACAGTGATCAGTCCTTAAGCTGTCCAAGCACAAGTTTCCAGCTAAGACGATGAGACCTCTGACCTCTGAGTACCTCCCATCTGACACACACACACTTGCCATTTCAAACGCTCATTACCAATAAACCAGCCGTCAATTTCAGCCACTTTTAGTCAAGGGTGATTGGATTCAAGACCGTGATTCTACTCTTTCTGTTTATAGATGCAGCCATGGAATTTGGAACTTAAACTAAATTTTCCTAAATTTAAAGACTTCAGACTCAAGATGCGTATTCAGTTCTTTGATACATTTCTATACATCCATACAATGTAAAACCAGACAGGCACACTCGACCATTTTTTATGGTATTTGTAATAACAGACCACTTTCACCCAGATGGCCTGTATCAAGTCTAAAGAACTTAATCAGGATAAAACACTTCAAGCCTTGAAACATAAAGCTGTATCTCAAATGTAAAATTCAGAAGAGATAGAGATTATACCAATCTTGATGCTCTGTTATCAACAGAAGAATGAACAGGTCAGATATACAAAATAAGCCTCATAATTTATACACTTCTATCTTCTTTGCATGATGTGTAACAGTCTCAGTCTCACACAGAAAGAGACCACACATGAGGTTTTCACAACAAGCTGATGCCTGGATCTAGAGCTATGAGGGCAAGATGGTATAGTCTGTAAATAATGATGATCTTAACTTCCACCTTATCTGTGGAATGGATGCTTTATGGAAGGAGGCTTTTTGAAGATCTTTCTTCTCAGGGAAAAAAATATCCTGGGAGAATCTTACTATACAGAATGACTGTAGTGGGAAATAAAACTTGAAGAACAGAAATAGAGAAAACAGAATAACCTATACTACTAGAGAGGCCTTCGGTAAATTAGTGCTCTGAGTCAGATTTCTCAAATTCTCACCAACAAAAGTGAGTAAGAGATTAAAAATATCTTCAGTATTGAATAGATTCAATCAGGATAAAAACTCTCACGACAAATAGATCTACAAAATAAATTTGAAATGATTTGGGTAGGGGAAGGAGCTGCTAATCATGAAATAAGAAATAATGCAAAATATAAAAGGAGTAAATTCTCAAGAAGGTTGAAGAGTTTCCCGATCTTACTTGGAGAGGACATAAGGTTTCAGGTTTCTCTGACTATGGTATAGGCTATTTTATAGAAAAGGAAGGTAGTAATGAATAAGAAACTGTACTAGTAAAAATGTACAACATAGTCAGAGGATTTTTTTTAAGTTAACCTTGTAAAACAAAACCATCTGCACATCATAAAATTAAAATAAAAGTAGTAGATTAAAATCTCCAAGAAATTAAAGACAGTTTTGCAGGGAAAAAAGCCCATAGAAATTAGCATGGAAAAAAAGTCAAAATTTCAGACTTGGTCTGGCATAGTCATGAACAGTCAGTAAAATGATGCAGAATGGAACTATTAATCTCAAAAGAAAAAAAAAAAAGATTGTAGGAGAAGACAGGTACAGTGAAACAAGACTGGCTGGTTCATGGATCTGCAGCAGGACCTGATGTACAATATGATATGCATAAGATTAAAAAAAAAATGGACAAGAGCATCACAGGGAACAGGGCGAGTTTAATCAGTATTTAGGGAGTTAAATAGAAGCCAGGATTGAACAGAAGGACCTCAAAATGTCATCTACTTTATTTCCCTGGCCAATTATATGCTTACTACCCCAAAAAACGTTTGGCTAGCATGTTGGACACTTCAGAGTCTCCCCAGGTGATCTACTCATTAAATGAAGTGTACAAGCATATTCTAAAACTAAAAAAAAACAAAGGTTAGGGGAAAAATGAAGTGAATCAATATGGTAATACATATGAAGTAAAGAGGCTTAGAATATGTCTCTAATTAACTCTTCTTGCTCTGAGGGGTATTGTGTAATGCCCTGGAACAGCAGAAAGAGCTTTCCAGAAAGACAGAGCTTATTTGTATGTGAGATTTTTAAAAAGAAAACACTCTCAATCTAAGGGTTAGGTCTTTCCAGGAACGAGAAAAGAATAGACTCTATTAATAAAAAGGATAGTCTGAGGTTCTTAACTGACTGTAAATGGGACTAGGTAAATACTGAGAGTAAGAAACCTAGGAGCAAGTGGAGAATACACTCAGGATGCACCCACTAGTAAAGAAATGTTGTGCTAAAATATGTAGGAAGAAATTTAAAAAATAACACAGAGACGTTGTGAAAATTAAAAGGTTCTCTGGATTGTCATTTCCTCTTCTGTTGTAAAGAGGTGAAGAAATTTCAGGCAATATACCTACTGTCACAGCTACGCGTTTACAACATTTTTTAAACAATATCAGAATGGTTTAGGCTGACAGGAATTAAGTTGTATGCAGAGAACAAAAACAAAAGGAAATAAGCTGGTAAACTATGTGGAAGGGATAGTCCAATAAAAAATATTTCTACAAGCATTGAAGAGCTGAATGGCTCTGACAAAAGAAAGACAATTTTGCAAGTAATAAAAAAAGAAGACCAACAATTGGGCTGTTACAGGAAACCTATTTGCAGATCAGTGGTGGAAATATCTGAGAACACAGCACTTCTTTATAGTTCTCTGAGGACAGTCAAATTGTGAAAAGGCAGCAAATATTTGGTTGAGTATATCTTTTGTCTTCAAAAACGTTGCAGAAGGGGGAAGATAAGACAAAGGCAGATACATTGTGAACAAGAGCCTTCTAAAAGGAAGACAGACAACTCTAGATAATCCCAGACAAAGCCAAGTCTTATTCAGTTTTCTATATTTCCTTACATCCTTATCAATTAGGAGGCCATTATCTTCAGGGAGCAAAGGTGTATCATAAGGTAAACTCACTTCTGGACTGGCCAGGGTATTTTTCATAGTTATGTAAGGATATCCAAATCATTAACAATTCTATCAAAATAGCAGGATCAGAATGATATTTGTAACACGTGAAAAGCCCTGAAATTCTTTTCCTTCATTTGCTATGTTATGTGATTTTTTTTTGTTTTTTAGGATTGGTATATTTTCCATAACTCTATTACCTTAATAAATCAGATTTCTTCAGCATCCAGGAGAATGCTGAGTTGTTTTAATCAATTAGAAAGGTATATATGTTATCGAAATACCCATAATAAAAAACCTTGTGTAATAAAAATAAATATGCAAGAGTTCTAACCTGTGATCCCTTGAGGGTTTAAAAATTATGAAAGAATTTTCAGGGAAATTGAAAAGAAAATATAAAGGCCAGGCAGTTAAGAACACCTAGCAAAGATCAGGACAAGCATTATTATAACAAACTTGTTATTTCAAAGAAAAAAACCCACAGAAATCAAAAAGTCTGAGGTGGAATACTGTTTGACAAAGTCTTTCCAGTGCTGGAACTAAAATATTAATAGGCAAGCAGAAATTAGGAGAAAAGATGTGAAGTTCAGTGGAAGCTGTATATTTTAAAAATTCTGCATTGTAGAGCTGCTGTTAAAGTACCTTTCTCATAACATTTTTATTTATGTAATACAGCTACAAGGTTCCTAGCTAGAAAGGTCAAGAAAAAATAATTGGTAATATAGCAATCTTGTTAATTAGGTATAAAAAAGAAGTATGGGTAATTATTTTTGAAGAGATAATAGATGCTTATGGACATTTCATAAAAGGCTGTCTACCTTAGAAAAGGCCAAAAGCAAGAAATGTAAATGTCTGTAAAGTACTACCTTAGCTTCAATCAGAAACAAATCACTGTCAGTCATGGACAGCATCATTAGAGCGAGGGGAGCTGACATATTTTTTGTGTGAAACTTAACGCTAACATTCTGAACATAATACAACAGTAGACTGGAAAAGGCTGGTAGCTAATTTTTAAAAGGTATTTTAATTTCTACATTAATCCTTTTCTAAAGAAATTAGGCAAAGAGGAGCTATCCACTCCTTTTGAAAGGAAGCAAGGTTATGATACTTACGAAAGATAGAGGCTAGGGTAATAGTTTATCATCTAGACCTATTTCAGAAATAAATGTTGAGGGCTGTTAATGCTGACAGATAGAATAGACTTGAATATACTAGCTACTAAGTACTAGTACAGGCATACATGAAAGTATCCATAACCTAGTCAGGAAAAGTAAGCGCCCTGCTTACTTTGCTAACACAGAAGAAAACCTTTGAATGAATAAAATGAGCATATGTCTGCTGCATTGGAAAAGGAATAGCTATGAAGGTAAGCTGATCACTTATTCTTCCATTTATATAGTGAACTCAGAGCAAGTGAATGAACATCCTGAAAGCTAGCAGGAGCAAGCAGGGAGGCTGTCCACTCACTATTACTTATAGCTTTACCACCGAAATGCCCGGTACGGGTTTTAGACAAGAGACTGTCGGATAACAAGAATGAAGGCACGTTCAGGTAAGGAATAGGAAATAGTTCTTCACACAGCTTATTGTAGATGACCTACTTTCTTCCTTAAAAGTGTTAACAAAGCTCTACCGTACTTCCCTGCCCCTCCTCCCCCACCCAGGTTGGTGTACACCTCTTACACAGGCAGTGCTTTAAAGGCTTGGAAAAATCTTCTCATAAATGTAATCCAAAATGTATGTCAACGTATGTATATATGTCATGCTTACCCAGAGATCAGCTGAAGGATGCTAGAATGCATGACGGATCCTGTAAAAATACGAATAGAGTTAGAAAAATAAAGATATGATAAATGGATTTCTCAACTATATGACAAGTAAGAAAAAAAAAAGTCCGTTCTTTAACTCATGTTACTTTGAGATCACTGGGTAAATCTGAAACTTTTAACTGTCCTATTGAAGAATCAAAATCCTCCCTAGAACTTATCAAAGACAGCTCTGTTTTGGTAAGAGCAAGTATTGCTCATGTAGGATAACTCTTTGGAAGAGAGATATGATAACATACTAGAAAATTGTGATAACGTTAATGGAGTAAAATTTATTTTTTCTAACATTTTTCAAATGGAAATCTCATCATAAAAATTACTATGGAAACCTCCTGGTAGACCTTTCACTCGTTTTGAGGAAAATACTTTTGTAAAATACAGTTGTAAAAAGACTAAAATATTCTAAAATATTATGCATTTAATATATATTTCATATTTAAATATACTGTTATAGAAAAAGGGAGAAACAGGAAAACTAAACAAATAAAAATGTAAGATATACATACAAGAAACTCTCCAAATTGGTGGTATGGAGGAAGAATTGTAGAAGGGATTATTTGTCCTTCTTATGGAAAACCTGCTGATACCCACTTCTGTTCATAGCACCCTAATGCACACTTTTTTATTGATTAGTTCGCACAGAAAAACGATAGACATTTCTCCCCTCTGCCAGCTTTTGTCCGTGACAATGATTGTCTGTGAATATCAAATCACATACAGCAGGATGTGATTATGGTTTGCCAGCTTTGATTTGTGGAACACACCACATTTACATACTCTGAAAAAATCTTGAGATGTAAATAAAGAAAATAAAAATATATATCTTGGTTATATTTCCATAAAATAGTTATTTCAATAAGGGCAATATATGTTTCTGAATATGTGTTGGATCTTCCATTGAGCTGGTCTTTGTTTCACGTTATAGTTCATTTACTGTTTTAGATATCCATGCCTACCAGCGAATCCTGCAGTCCTACACAACAAAACAGTAAATGATTGCAGGGCAGTCTCCTTTTTTTGCCACAGGAGGAATGCTCCAAGCACTTATAATTGAGGATAACTTGTCTTTTAGACAAGCAGCATTTGTCTAACCACTACCAAATAACCACATCTTTACCAATATTTGCTCGCATTGCTGTGGGGTGCTAATAGGGTGGAAAATGAAGACAGGAGTAGGATGGGGATAGGAAGAGTATAGACAGACTGGATACAGGCAGCTAGATCTTAGATTTATTTGCTGTATTTTAAAGAGTTACCTTAGTGGATGGATAAGATTCAGCCCTAACCGAAAAAAAGATGTATCACTGCTTACTGAGTATCAGAAGACATTTTGGTCACAATACTTGTGCTTTCTCCTTTCAGGGTTGCAATACTTCTCCCCTCTATGGAGGATTGCTTTCTATTTTTTGTTAGGCTTGTTCCTTTCTTTGCTGTTAAATGCCTGCAGTGAGTGGGTGGCTGTCAGTGCATGTGGGAGAGCACTTCGTTGCATCAGGAATTCTTGTTGCTTCATGAGTAAGAGGAGTGAAGGAAAAACTCCCACTGACACACATTTTTCAGCATCTTAAAATAGACTTACCAATACCAAAGAGAAGATAATAATCTGGACACCTACAGACTGAGTGCCTACTCGTGCCTTTCACATCTACCCACACTTGCATCAAGAAAGGAGGAGTCATCCGCCTGCACTGCCACAGTTCTCCCATTCCTCATTCCCCAAAGCCCAGAGCACGTTGTCTCCATCAAAAGGCTATGCTGAAAGAAGAATGCCTTAGGTAAAGGTGGACAGAAGTTCTGTCATTTGTGTGTTGTGTCACTCCAGTCTTCAAAAAGGGTAAGAAGGGGGACCCAGGGAACTACAGGCCTGTCAGCCTCACCTCCAGCCCTGGAAAGGTCATGGAACACCTCATCCTGGACACTATCTCCAAGCATGTAAAGGACAACTGGCTGGGTAGATGAGGGCAGAGCAGTGGATGTTGTCTCCCTGGACTTCAGCAAGGCTTTGGACACTCTCTCGCATCACATCCTCCTAGGTCAGCTCAGGAAGTGCGGGCTGGATGAGTGGACAGTGAGGTGGATTGAGAACTGGCTGGATGGCCGAGCTCAGAGGGTTGTGGTCAGTGGCGCAGAGTCTAGTTGGAGGCCCGTAGCGAGCGGTGTCCCCCAGGGGTCAGTCCTGGGTCCAGTCTTGTCCAATGTATTCATCAGTGACCTGGAGGAAGGCACAGAGTGCACCCTCAGCAAGTCTGCTGAGGATACTAAACTGGGGGGAGTGGCTGACACACCAGAGGGCTGTGCTGCCATTCAGAGGGGCCTGGACAGGCTGGAGAGCTGGGCGGAGAGGAACCTCCTGAAGCCCAACAAAGGCAAGTGCAGGGTCCTGCACCTAGGGAGGAATAACCCCATGCACCAGGACAGGCTGGGGGTTGACCTCTCTCTGTGGAGAAGGACCTGGGAGTCCTGGAGGACAAGTTAAGCATGAGGCAGCAATGTGCCCCTGTGGCCAAGAAGGCCAACGGTATCCTTTATATATTTATATATATTTACTGGCTACTTAGGCATTTTTGTGAATTTTCTGTGACACAAAGGGTGTATCTTTCCTTTCTCTGTGCACAAAACTTCTATGGTACCTAAGAAGGGATATCAGGAAGAGAGTAGATCCTTCAGCAACATTTCTATGATGTCATTAGGATGTGAGAGGGTGATGAGAAAATGTCAACACAGGCCTTTGGAGATTGGCATTCAGATGCCACTATGTTCTACCGTGATTATGATCCCCATCAAAGCAATGGATTTTGTGAGACCCTTTTAGGAACCATTCTAGGAAAAGTACAGGCTATTTTTACTATTACTTCTTTTTTATGCTAGGTACCACAAAGTAGTGTACAGTTAAACCATCGTAACTGTGGAATGCTGTCAGCTGTATTTTTTATGTTGCTTTGAAAGCAGCAATTGAAGTGCCAAGGACAGAGAGAGAATCTTGCCATGATACCGTACGTAAAGGATGGCATATCAAAGGGAACAGAAATATGTGCCAAGCTACAAGTATGTGAATAAGCACATGGTCCAACATTTTGACAACTACATATTACAATGACAAGCAGCTAATTTTTATTTATTAATTCTACCAATTAATTATATCAGCTGATATCACCCTGACTGTAGGGTTTTTCAGTTAGCTAGGCTGTGGAATGCCTCGTCAATGGGTTTGCGATTCTAAAAGTTGACATGGCTTCAAGTGGGACTGGTCACGTTCTCTGAAAAGAAATCCTTGGAGGATTCTTAGATAGAAATAACACCTGGTTCAGGGAGTCCCAGAGCCTGTAATGACTAGGGTACCCTGGCAGAGTGCTTAGAGAAAGTGTAGCATATAAGATAAAACTGTTCTTCTACCCCTCCCTGGGCATCTGCTTCTGCTCACTGTTAGACACTGCTGGGCTAGGTGAATCTTCAGCCTGCCCTAGTAAATCCCTTTCGTGTCTTGTCTAATGCAAGACAATACTAAGTGTTAATAAACTCCAAACTACTATGAAACTGAATAATGATCTCCTCACTTATTGCTATTATACTCCCTATGAGCAATCAGATGGAGGCTAACACCTACTCTCCTAGATTCTCTATAACCAGAAAAAAGAAAGTCTGCCCTCTTTACAAAGAGTTTACATAAGGGACAACAGGCAGTTGCACATAGAAAATGGAAGCATATACAAAAATAAAAGGCAATAGCAGACCACACAAGCAGTGTTTTTAGTGCTACTGAAGTTCAGTTATGCTAAAAGTTCTTTTTTAGCTGTTAAAAAAAAAAAACAACAAAAAAGGTTTTAGAACTCCATAATACATTAGTTGGCAGATTTATATGGGGAGCACAACCCCACAGGAGGCTGCATGGAAGGAGGCATGAAAGTTCTTGTTTCAGAATTCAATAACCAAGATATGAAAGCTCACATAATTAATTAGTCAAAGGAGAAAGTCAACATTTCAGGAATTAAAAGGCACTAATATGTAGACATCTGATCAGTCACATGTATCTTTGAAAGTGAAAACAAGTATTCCTTCCTGATATGCAAGAGAAGGGGATCAGGGTGTGACTAATGAGATTTCATGATCCCATTTCAAAACCAGAGACACATCAAATTCTGCTTAGCCCTCACCATGTTAGATTGTGTGTATACTTTAAAATTTGGTCTTTTAAAATAACAGTGTTACAAAAATGTGATTGTACAAACTGAAATGGGTTTCTTTTGCAAACTGGCTAAAGTGAACTTTTCAGTAGTTATTTTCTAAATTTCTACAGAATAACTAACAAAAACACAAGCTAAATTTTTACTTATTCAGTTTTCTTTTTGCCATATGATATCAACTGTTCAGCTTTACTAGGAAAGAAAGAAGTTATTCCTTAGTATGTTCAAGAAACTTTCTTATCTCCTATCTTCATTAAATTAACCAGAAGTACCATTTCAACATATTCACAGAACATGCAGGGACTCAGCTGCAGTGCCTGTCACTGTTGGAATATATATCACTAATGCTGTGAATATAACAACCATACAAATTTAACGTGTATTTGTTAATATATTTTTCAATATATTTGAAATCAACTTATCCTTTTAAAGAATTATTTTGTTACCGTTATTGCTTGTCAACTAATATTTTGCCTGCTTTTTACAGCATTCTACCTCTGCCATGTTCTTGCTTTCCACCTCTCAGACCTGATAGTCTCACCATTGTTAATGAGCTGTTATGTAAAGTTCTTACAGGATATATTTATGAAAGCAATATGCTCTCGATACTGAACAATGAACAGTTCTGTTCTTGCAATACAAAAGATTTGTCTTTCTAATTGTCCATCAAATAGGACTGTACAGTCCAGATGGTACAATTTCCTTGCTACAATGACTTACCTTTGTCTCTAAGTAGCCACCTTTGAAGCTTTAATAACCTAAAAGCTAGCTATCTACTCTAAATTTAGGATCTCTCTGTATAGTAAGTGAAGAAAGATAACTATTTCCAAAGACAGATTTATCCTAACCGTCTCTGGAGGTGTCTAATGCTCTCTATGGAATATAAAAGGAGCCTAGACAACTGATTTAGACTGGGTTCCTAATTTTAGATGGATACAAGTTAAATGAGAACATTCTACCATAGATTAATTTATTAAAATGTGATCTTTACTTATTAAAATTAAATTAAATTCAGAACATTCAATGTCCATTCATTGTTCAATAGAGCATACTCCTTTTGAATGTTTGCAGATACATGATTGCACAATTAGTCACTCAAAATGTAGTACTTTTTCTCTCTCACCTTTCGAAAGTACATCAGTAAACAGCAGTAAAGCTAATGAAGGGAATTTTGCAGGCACATAATTCTAATAATGAGAATATTTCAATATATCCTTTAAAGAATGTTGTTGAGTTTAGAAGCATTTGGGATAGTCCTTTTATTATAGGTGGTTGCTTAAAAATGTAGTTTCCTGTGCGAGATTCACAGAACAACAGGTTAAATACTATATATCTCTAAGGACAATTACAGAAATAAATTAAAATAAGAAAAGTAGGCCTACATGTTCTCTTGGCTTTTGATACATATATCAAGGACTGATCTAAGAGTTTATATTCTCACCTTATTTCCGTTGCTTAGCCAATGGCTTAAAGATGGTAAAAATACGATTAAAGCCAATATTAATGATGGAAAATAAACTAAGTCAAGATGTATCAGATATTTATTGCAATTCAGGTAAAATAAAAACTGTAATTTGTCTCATAAAATTATTTGACAGCTACTTGGCAAATTAGATCAACTGATCAGGAAGTAAGTGCATACAAATAATTACGTGATATACTTTTATTTGTCTTACAGTGGGAGGCTGGGTCTATTTTTTGTTCTTACTGTTTAGTCTCTTCATATTGTTTCCACTGTCTTACTATATGCTATTTGATTTTACAAAATAGATAAAGAAACTAGTTACCTGAAATATTATGCACAATAACTAAAGAAAATGAAGTAATCATCTGTGTGCCCTATATTGTTTTAGACTTTAAGATACAGATGGAGTAACCCAAAGGCTTTCTGCTCTCCATAAAATTCCAAGTGAATTTTATTAAGGAAGCTTTAAACAGAACTCTACAGAGAACTGACAAAATATAATGAAGACTGTAACACTAGGACTAGAAGTAGTTGCAAAATGTGCTGCTGAATTTTTCTTGCTCTGACTTTAGGCTGGCCCTATTTTAAAAAAGACATCCAGTCTGTGTACAAGGCCAGGCAAGAGCCCTTCTTGTAGGTGTATGATGTAGTAAAAGTTGAGCTAGTATTCACTTTGTAGAAGGTCAAATTTATATTCATACCAAATGTTTACTTCAAAATTCTATTCTGAGACTGATTCTGTATATTTACCAAAGTGCACACAGCCTAATTCATCACAGTTTTAGCTGCAGTGACTTCAGTGAATCTACAGTAGAATTTGATCTAGTCTATTACTTTCAATAAATATGTCCTTCTGAGTCTGTATCACACAGTGATTCCAAGTACAAATGGAATTTTAATCCTCTCTTATTTTTTCATATATTCTGATTTTCTTGGAGACTTTTTATCTGGAGGGACATAAGTCATAACTTCAGACACACAATACATAATTCCAATTTAGCTATAGTTAATACTAACGTTTAATAGATCTATAAGTTACCCAGACCCTGCTTAAGGGAAACTGAGGCTCAGGTGTGAGGTCCAATAAATCTTTTGTTATGCATTTTTAGTAAAACGACTGCCATAGGAGCCACTTCATAGAAGGCTAGTAAAGTATTCAACAGCCTTACAGGTTAAAATAATGCTCCAAACCAAACCAATTGGGAGTTTCAGTTGGGCATTTTCCCTCATATGAAAATATACTATTCAGCAGTAGGTTTGCCAGTTTCCCATCTGCTTTTTGCATCTGCTACATACAGATTACCTGCATTTAGTCTGCAGGATCAAACCATGCTTGTGGGATAGAGGGAAACCCATTTCTGAAAATCCTTCTGCCTGAATGAGGAGTTGGGTATCTTAACATCATTGATGTGACATGAACATTAGGTTGCCTGGCCACCATGAAGGGATTTAGAGGATAACTGTAGTGTCGAACTGTTAGTGCCTTTGAGATGCATATTAACACCTCTGAAAATACAGGCCAAGTGCTTCAGTTTTTGTTCTGCCAGAACTGTCCCAGGAGACTGCTCTTTGCTAGGACACAGCTTTCTGATATCTTTTTCCTGTTACTTATTTAAGTAGGAAGCCAATGTCCACCAGCTCCTTTGCACAGTCCTTTAGAGTCAGTTCAGAGAGGTATGAGCTGGAGTGGCACTTCACAATGTCAGTAAAGGACTGTGTGGGACATCTTATCAATTTGGAAACCGGGATAAAGTACTATATATTAACCTCCGGTCATCTTTTAGTATTGCTGCACACCACCTGTGGGTAGGGTGTCAGTCAGCTAAAATGTACTGCTGATTTGGAGGGAGACTTAAATAAGTATGACATGCTTAAGGAACCAGATAATTGACACATGAGATTTTCTATTATCTTTTTCTTTTCATTCATGCTGTACTTCTCTGGGAAGCATGTAAGTTACATGTAAGCTACAGAGACTCAGATTCCAAAGTTTGAACTGCCAGAAAGCTGCTACAGAAGAAAAAGCAACAAGGTGTAAAGCATCAATTTCTTAAATCATGTAGTTTTAAAATATTTTATTTATGTACTACATAAGAAGATTTATGTGAAGATTTATGAGAAGAATGTTGTGGAGATCAGATAGCGGTAACGTCTTTCATTACTGTGAAAGAAACATTAAATCAGAGATATATGTAAGCAGCCAATATTAGATTTACGTACTAACTCAACACTGATTTTTAAAATATTTTATTAAGGACAACTTAATTGCCCCAGTATAATACTCTGGTTAATTAGAAGCTATGCAGATTCACGGAGACAAAATCCAAGCTGAATTCTAGATGTACCCAAACTTTTGAGCTGAAGCAGCAACCACAGATTCCACACACCTGGCTTTGGGCTAGAATAACTGAGTACACCTAAGCCTTTTACCAGCAACTCTATAGTATTGTATAAAGAGAAGTTACAGAAGAACACCCACAGGTTTTTGCAGTACAATGAAATTCACACTTACAGCAGGTAATAATCATTCTTGATATACAATGAATTCCCAAATTTGCAGTTTTCCTATAAAAATTATTATCCCTCGGTTTTAAAATGTGCTAAGGAATGTGTGTACCAATACACAGTAGAATGTACCTAGGGGTACATTCTGCATTTGATGATGCATGCAATTACTATACCATAATGATAATGTGAGTTCCATGCTTATTTTAAGCCAAGTTCTTCTTCTACTGAGTTTAGCAGGAGCTTAATCAAACCCTCAGTAGAAAAATGTCTCCTTAAAATGAAGAGCAGTGATTTAAAAATCAGGCTAGAGATAATACTCTATTATGCCAAAATATAGATATTCTTAATACAGTTTACTGAGCTGCTTCACATTATTCTATTCATTCTGCACATCTGTATGTTGATTTTTGTGCTGTTAATGAAAGTTATCAGCATTAAATATTGCACAGATACAGGTATATGCCACAGAGCTTGCATATATGTGTTTGCACATGAGTTGTGCCCTGCAAAATGTTTAGAGGTCAGATTAAAAAAATTAATTCTGATGAATGTACGTATCATATATATAAATGTAAAACTCCCCTAAAAATTTCCGACAGAAAAAGAATCATAGGAGATGAAGAGATTTTTACCAGTCCTAAGTTACAGATGCTTATTTTTGCTTATATTTGGAGACCGTGACAACAACCTGCTAAAATAAAAGAACTCTGAAGTCTTCAGAAAAAAACTGTTCTTGATATACTAAAGTTGTATGTGTATAACTCAGGCTCAAGTTGAGTCCAGAAACCTAAATAGCCAATAATAGCCTCATCTGCTGCTCACTCAGTCTGAGTAAGAAAAACATAATTTAAGAAATTAATGTCAAAGATGAATCAATACCAATAACATTGACTACATAAAAGATATTCACCTTGTGCTTTCAGTTTGTAAGGACCCATAAGAGATGTGTAGATTATAAACTGGACTAGTAGCATTGGCACTTCCCAGTGAAAGATGTTTTTCTGAGTTTAGAACATAACCAAACATTTATCATTTGGACCACAATTTTCTTTTCTAGGCAATCTGTCTCATGCTAAGCATTTCTTTCTAAATATCAGCTGGAATGTTTCTAACACTTTCAAAACAAAGTAAAGGCAACATGTAATTTACGATTAAAAATTTCTAGCTCTTTTTTTTTTTTCTGAGAAGGTGAAGTACATCATTGATGTTTTGAGGCAGGTCTTTGGAATTCAGTGGTAAGAGTGTTCCTCACTTAAAGGAAGTACCTTTTGTTGTCCCTGTGAAAAGCTAGCTAACCCAGTCAAACTGTAAGACTTTGAAAATCATAGGTAATGTGTTCTTATTAACAGTAAACAACTGCCTATAGCCTTAGTGATTTTCTGAGTTCTTATTTCCATGTTTGGAACGTCTTGACCCCACTGAGGTGACAGCAGAATAAAGTCCAAGACTAAGCTTAATCCAAGACTAACAGTGTGGAAAGCATCTAATGCCAATGGGGGGCATAATAAAAACAAGAGCAAAGACTGGAGAGGAGAGGACAACGATGGAAAGGAGGAACAGTAAATGGAGATAGGGAGACTTGACTTAACTGTGGCTTGAATGAGCCTTAAACTAGAGCCAGAAATCAACCTAACTGTGGCTTGGTAGAAACTAGCCTTTGGAGAATGGATGAGAGTAGTATGGTGTGGCAGGAAAGCACTGTAGGAGGCAAAGGAATGAAGAAAGAAAATAGAGCTTAAGAGAGAGCTGAATAAAGGACTGGGAAACAGCTGCAGGAAAGAGGAGAAGGGTCTAGCTCATTCGTAACATCTCTTTTGAAATCATATTGGTGCTTTATAATTTAAATGCTGTGACATCAGGAATACATTGCATTTCTCACCTGCATGAATCAAAGTGATTAAAGACAAAGAAGAAAAAACATCCTTTATCTCTACTCTTATTGTAGGGGTTCCTCCCTGCACCTTCTTTTTTCATGACACCAGTGAAAATGTAACATTTTCTGTTCAAACTAAAAGTTTACCATTTTTCAGAGCTTGCATTTATGCCTTATGGTCCCCTTGAGCCCTCTCAGGTCTATAAAGAGATAACATTCTCATCCATCCTGATCTTTTTAGCGAATGGTCTTCTATGCTTGGTGATGTTTTCTGAGAAATTATTTTCCTTCATAGCTCCCTCTAAACACATCCTATGTATTCTAAAGATTAATTTGATTTTGTTTTATGATGCTCCTAATACCCTCTTTATAATATCTTCTACAGCTTATTTTAAGAAAACAAGGGTTAAGGAAGATGTCACCATACCTGTCAATCACTTCAGTATGTCTAGTACATAAAAGTAGAAGGTAGCACTGTGTTGCAAACAAGTGAGCTCTTTTCCTCTCTCTCACTCACAAACATACATACGTAATGTTATTTCTAATAATTGCTCCACAGCCATCTGCTGTAAATTGGAAATGATAATAAAATAATTACAGAAATGCAGCATGCAGTTGCCCTTGACATTTCATCTCCTCTTCACACTTTGCTAAGCTGTAATACAGCCAGCCTGAAAAGCATTCCTATTCTGATTTTTAAGTGTCACAATAAAAGAAGAGAGCTTCAGACTGTGTGCTAGGCTTTATTGGCATCCCTGAACATACAGAGAGACCAACCGGACAGATGTGCAACTCACATAAAGGAACATTTTCCTCTCTTTGAAATGTTTAGAAAAATGCTCAGAAAAATGCTCAGAACATTTAGTATCAGGGATTGAGGCTTCCATTCTAATGTATATCATGAGTCAAATGGTAAGTGGGCTGCTCCAAGGGTGGTAGGGTGGATGAAAAAGGCATAAGAAGACCCCTGCTAACTACGTCTTCTATCTGTGATTGACCACAGCAGAAAGGGCATTTTCTCCTGTGACCTTCCCACCCCCCACACCTTCCCAGACATGAAGCATCCAAAAGGCCTCTACAAACTTGCTTTCGCTAATGTCTGTTTTTCAATAAGGAACTGCAGCACTCAGTTGTCAGCCTCCACACAACATCCTTCTGAAGGAGACAGATTTTCAACAGTCCCAGTACAAATCAGTACTTCCAAGACAAAGCCCGACCACAGTGATCCCTGGCTAAGCGGTCCTTACGTGCTGAAACGTGCATCTTCCCTTTCTGAGGGAAGAGGAGGCAGATAACAATTTGGTATGTAGGCAAAACTGACACATACATATGCAAACAAAGATAATTTACAGCAGCAAGTAAAAATCATACCATATCTGATGCAAAGCAGCATAATTGATGCCTATCTGGAGGAGGCTCTGCTCTCTGAATCATTCTGGACTGTGCCTATTCACAGAAACTGTAGGAGCAAACCCACTTGACAGGAGGAGGATGCCATTTTTACTGTGCCAAATTCTACTCACACATGCTAAAAGCAGAGGGAAAGCCAGTATGAGATGGGAAAGAGTCAGTCAAATGTGGCATTTACTCCTCACTTGCTGTAAGCTGAGGCTGTCCTTCACAAGCTGTTGTCATTAAATGTCTATGCCTTTTTCTTTTTCACAATTGCTGTCTCTAGCAGCATCAGCTGCCTGCTCTATCATATCTTTTTGCTTGTACTGGACAGAGCTACCACTACTTTTGCATTGCTTTGTCCTTTTCTCCAGCAGCCTGGCAAGTTGTCCACCCATTCGCTTGTGCTACCCACCAGTCTAGTGGCGTAGATCCTTGGGGTAGCTGAATGCGTACCCACCTCCCCACTCAGGTTAAGCAGGAGGAACAGAGGGCACAGCTGAGGCTGTGATCTTGAAAATCACACTGGAAGTAGAGGAGAGCAACGCAGAGAAGGGAAGAAAGCAATTTCATGCTGTTACCTGCAAAAGCTTACTCTGCATTGCAGCAGCAAATGCTTCAAAAACAAGCATTTTTCTCTTGGTACAGGTCCCCACCCCACCCTGCCTTGCAGGGCAGAATACAAGTTGATCCCACACCACCTTTCTACAGCTCCAATATCAGTACCAGTACCACTTATTTCCAAATCTATACTTTTAACTATGGATCCAAGGAGTTCTGAATTTCCATTTGAATCATAAGTACTTTGTTTAAGATTATTTTTTATATTGGTGTATGTAAAAAGAAAAGCCCCAGCATCACAGTGGTATAAACAGAAGAAGAGTTTAGATAAGATGCGTCTTACATGCTGTGACTGGCTATGAAGTCCAACAGTGGGATGAAAGTTATTGCCACAGATATAAAAGACAGAATGAGAAGAAGTAGTTTAATAGCACGCACACCCGCGAACTTTCGTTTTCACTCTAAATATATATATTCTTATACTCCCACAAAAGCATATATCGACAAGAGCAGATAAGGTGCTAATTCCACAGACGACTCCATTTATGCCTGCTGCACAAGTAGAAAGGGAACATTTCATTTTCTACATGACCTTTTTTGGTTTTGCCCTATAACTGTACTCATTTAATATTCAGCCGTATGCCCCTATTCAAAAGCGTAACTTACAGTTTTCCTCCTCCTGCTGCCAGACAGCTCAAACACATGCAGGCCATGCACAAAACTTTTATAGGAAGAGAGGAAAAAAATTAAACATCTCTCCATATAAATCTTTCTTTCTCATAATGTATATCTAGAAGCATGACAGAACTGCATCAAAAGCAGTGCTTTATAACAGCCATTTCAAAGCTCAGTACCTTTTAAAATAGCTTATTGTGACTAAGCTTTTGCTCTCTTTTAATCAAGCATAAAATGTTCAAGTCAGAGAAGTTTGGGGAAATTCAGCCACAAAACATGCTTAAGTTGAAAAACTCATCTGCAGGGTGTGTATTTGTTGCCGGGCGACACTTCAGAAAAGCAAGGCTGCAATCAAGGTTCAAATGCTATCTTGGAGCTACTGTTGAGAAAAGCATCACAGCCTAGAATGACCTCGTGGTGTTAGAGGCAATATGCTGATACCTGAAGTTCTTGTCAGTCATTACACAGATTTAAAGAAGCATTTAGGCATTTGCTTTAGGTAGGACTGATTATGAAGAGAGGATCAAGGTTCTGTTCCTGTGTTCTGGTCAGATGCAACAGTGGGGAAAATCAGAACAAGAGAGTTTGGAGACAATTATTCTGAAATGTAAGTGATCACGTATAGGTGATGTACCAACTGTGTTAAGTATAAGTCTGCTATAGCTTTTGCCTCCAGCTGAAGATTGAGATTTTTTTCAAGATTTCTCAGTAATTTCCAATTTCAGCCTTTCAGCTGAAAAAAATTCATCCTTATCCTAAATAGCCATTATTTTCGACTGCTGATAGTGAGACTAAAGTGATTGGCTGCCCTCAACAAGATGTCTATGACTGGTCCTTGATCTCCACACATTAAAATTAAACTGCTCCCAGAAGAGATGAACATTGTTCCCACTATATCTGATGACAGGAGAATAAGTGGCTTCTTGTATTTTTAGGTTAGGATAACATAGACATAACACAAATAGAAGGATTACTAGTGAACAAGAGAAGAAAATAGGAAGAATCAGTACCATATCTTTGTGGGAACAGCATGGAAGAATAAGGAAGATTGAGGGTTTATAGGGTAGAAGGATACCTAAATGAAAAAGGGGACATAGCTCTGTAGCCCTGTATATACAGTACTGCCACTGCTAGTAATAAGCCAGAAGCTTTGTACTTAGTGAGGCCTCAAAACTGAGGATTGCCAGGCTTGCTTTGTCTGAACTTCTCTTGACCTGCCACATTTAAGCTTGTTTAGCTGTAGCAGCAATTTGTCTACAGACCATGTGGCTGTTGACCATTTTGTTTTACTTTTGCTTTTCTTTATATAATCATGTGGTATGACATAATTCTTGTGTGGATATCAGTAGCAGCAGTTATTCTATATGACTCCAATGTCATATACAGTGCAAAGAAATACAGGCATAGCGTGATAGTAGAGACCTCAAAGGCTGGGTCACAGGGCGCTCTACACAGGAGTACAGACCTGGCATGACAAGAAAGGGAGCATAGGATGATGCTGGAGAGTCAAGACTAGACACCACTCACCAGATGTTAATTAAAGAAATGCAGACAGTGGAGCTGGGCTAAACAAGGTAACAAAGAGAACAAAGAACAAGCATCCAACATATGTAAGACACTCCATATACAGTAAATGCAGATAGGAGTTGCAGACCAGTCAAGAAAGTGCAAGATCTAAAAATGTGACAGAACTAATAGTCCCAAATGGACCTTGAAAGAGGAAGAAGAACCCTCCCAGCACCATCACCATCATATTTCTCCCTGAGGAGAGCCTGGGACTCTGACAGCTCACTGTAACCCTTATCGCCAGGACTGAACCTTCAGCCCGAAAAGCACAAGGGCAGGGTGAGCATAAAACCAAAGAGAAAGCGGCAGATGCTAGTAAGATTGTGTGTGATACTTTTAATTGAATTTATTCTTTAGTTTCTTTCCTGTTTTCCTTTCCTCTCCTCCCCTCTCCTTCCATCTCCCATCCTTCCTTCTTCTTTCTTTTGTTCTTTTTTTTTTCTTTTGCAGTAATTAGATCTAGACTAATAGTACTTCTTTGATTATACCCTTAAAATTTTAGGTGCACTAAGAATGAACCCTTAGCTTTGCATATCAGGTCTATTTACTTTTTGCACTTAACAGGAAGTTGAGTGTAAAAATAAGGATGGTGAAACCTACACTTGGAGACTTCTTGTTACAAAGTGAACTTGGCGGTTTAGCCATTCCAACTTGCTAGTAGCGTGTGTTCATAGCTTCTTTTCTGCAGGGTGTTCTAGCTTGTTCAATGACCCCCAGTGACCCAGAACAATTTAGTCCTTCAGTTTAGGCCCAGCCTCTCAACCAAAACCATACCTTTCTGCCATTCCTTTTCAGCTCTCAGTTGTTCTTCACATTGATTTTTCCTGTTTCAAAGACTCTATCTGTACCTGTGTCATGCAGTCTATATTTTCTTTAAACAGGATTACAGCTTGTGCAACCTAGGTGATCTCTAGGGTCCCATGAGCTCCTGCGGATCAAGCAAGGTTCTCCAGTGTTGTGTAAAGGTCCTGAGAAATGTCAGTACTGTAAGTCTGAGTAGTTTTAAGTCATGTGAACGAATGTCAATATGAAATCTAGATTAAAAGTGTAAATCTGCACTGATTAGCTTTGTATCTACCTGCTTCATGTACTTACAGATGCAGAGAGAAAAAAATATCTTTAGAGACATTCATTTTCAATGGATTGGCTATTTTCTACATTTTTAAACCTAAAAGTGATGGATAGACTGTATTGCCAAAAAAAAGAAAAGATTTTGTTAGTACTTCTTAGAGCTGAATCATATGTCCTTCAAAGCAGATTATGTTTATTGTAAATGTGTTTGGAGCCGTCTAGACATCTGTATCACAGGAGTTAAAATCGAAAGGTCTAGGATCAAAGAAACACAAAGGCGTATTAATTGTGCTGGATATAAGGGTGTACTGCTAAGCACTGCTACACAGTGTTTAACACCTTCCTTTCTGAATTTACATGCAGGATGCTATCACTATCCAAGCCCATAAAAGAACAAATTCTCATCATGGCTTGGTATACTCTTTCACTTCAGAGGACTGTGACACATACATTTTAAAATGATAGGAGCTTTTGTAAACCGTCAGCATGGCACAGATGACAGTTTTTTTCTAGGTTTATTGCATTCATTGCAGTGTTACTTTCAAAGAATCCACTGATGCTAATGTTTTCTGCCTCTAGATACAGATACCCTGTACAACCTATCAACTCACTGGAACCTATTTTGTCAAGCTGCACCCTAAGGAGGCAGTCAAGTTCAATCTAACAGCTTTTGGATGATACACACTGACCACTGTTCCTCCTTGAGCAAGCCATATTAATCAATAAATCAATCAGTCACAGTTACAATGGACTATTTACACAACTTCAGAGTGCTGCTAAATAATGAATTTTAAATTCCCTCAGTTAAAACTCAGTCATATGAAATGTAGCTAAATGTACCTTAAATAATTTTACTGACAGATTTCAAATGAGTTAGCACTCATTTCTAGAACTGAGGAAGAGTAAAAGAGAAAACCAGAGCTAAGTTTTTGAGCTTATTTTGAAAGGAGACCTCTCTACAAGGAATGTCCTGTTGTTTAGAAAGGTGAAAACACAGTCAATTTCAGTCGTAGATGAACAGAAAACTACATAGCCAGTACAAAAACACAAACTAACTAACGAAAACAAAAAAGAAATTTAAAGGGGTATTGACATAAACACCAGCTCAGGCCTCTATTGAGAAACCTGGAAAAAAATGCTGAATTTTCCGGTGCTCAGAGGACTAATTTGCTCCACTTATGAACATGATTGAAACTGTTTACAAGCAGTATTTGTATTAAAGGAAGTAAGCTCTAACAAGATAGATAGGATAAAAGCAATTCTTGGAGTATAAAAACTCAGAGTCTTTTCCTCTGACAAGTGAGGCTTTCCTTGCCTGCAGTAGTTTTCTTTCCTTATTAGCATTTTCAACTCTCATTAAATAGTAAGGTTTGATTTAAGCCCCCTGACCTGTTCATGTTGTCTCTGCTAGCTGCCTCCCTCTCCCATACCTGCTAACTGTGGCTACCCTAGCTCAGCGCCATATGATGCTCCTCTGCCTGCTCCTTCAGCCTTGCAGCGCTCCTCACACTGCTAGCTGCCTTCCCTAGCTGAGCCATATGCCACCTCTCGTCCCACCAGCTCTGCCGCACGCTGCTCCTTGCTCCACACCTCTCCACCAAACTCCCACAGCTTCAGTGCTGCTTCTATTTCAGCTCCTAGGAAAGTGCGCTTAACACTGAAAACCGAGAGCAGTCTCTCAGTTCACAGGAAATCCTTCAGCAGCTTCTGGCGTCTCTCGCACCACAGAAGACACTTACATAACGTCTCTTGCTCTCCTCTTTTTATTCTTCCTAGGTGCTAGCCTTTGCATTGCAACGCAGGAAGTGATTGCCAACATTTAGGGCAAGCACCAACCCTACACATAGTCAGACAGTTAGTTAGCCAAGATTTCTGTATATTATCATAATTTTATGTATATTTTTCAACAAAAATCCTTCTCAAACCATTTGTCAAGACTGCTTATTTATCCTTTCCATTTTCTTTTCTGTCAGAGGTCAAGAGAACAACTTCTTTTTCTCAGTTGCACCCTGCTCTAGAATTGGACGAATAGAGGTGTTCCTACATTAGACTTTGGCTGTCAGATTTATACCAGAGGTCTTGTGAGTTGGAAAATTGGCAGGAAAGTCTGTTTTTATGGGAAATAAGAGTGCCATTTTGAAACTGCTAAAGCTCAAAAATAAGAACTGTAGATAAAGCAAGTATAACATTGCACTTTTTCACAAAACAAAAACATACCGATCTTCCCAAACATAAACTGCTCTTCAGTAACCTTTTCTCCAGTTTTCCTCTGTATGTGATTCACGATATGATTCTTTTTAATTTTTATTTCTTTCTAGGCACTCTCGGGGCACTCTCCAGACCTACTGTGTTAAAATTGCTTTTGCCAAGAAAGGCTGCCTGTGTGTCCTGGCTTCAACGCTGTGGACCAAGGGGAACCATCTGAAAGAAAAAGATTTCTTTTTGAAGGGCAGCGAAGCACGTACAGCTGGCAAAAATGTCTGGAGCACCGGGAGGCATAGCGACAGAGCAACAGTGAGCCTGTGGCAATAGCTTATCCTCCAAGATCCTCCAAGGAGCTGGGAGTTTGCCTGAAGCAGGAGGCAAACAAGTAAGCAAGCCTCAAAGATGACAGATAAAAAGCAAGATATTTTCCCAGAGATCCAGAAAACATTGTGCGGCATTTGTGCAACGAAGGAAGGTGTTCGAAGGATATGGAAAAGCAAGACAGGAGGGAATTACCCACCTGTCAGGGTAGAGGATGGAGTTTTATTTTCATGCCTTTTTATTTCTTATTTATTTACTTTATTGGTCTGACTCAAAAGAGCTGAGTTTTCTCTGTGTAGAGATTTATGATGTTCTAGCTAATATTTAAAGTCTGGGATTCTTTGTTGTCTTTTGGTACTAACTGTAAAGCCTGAGCATTTCCCCTTCAAGACAGCGGACAACTCCAGCTTCACACAGCACGTTGCATCAGCTTCATTTATCAAGAAATAGTGCATTGCACAGTTTCACCTTCATGCTCAAGGAAACTGCCTGTCTGGCCTTTTCTCCAACTGAAAAGTATAGGACAAGTTTGCCCAAGATACTTCATACCTTGCAGTCACAAGTACTCCAGTAGACTTACCAGAATTTCATCTGGCACTAATTCTCTTCATGCTTATTCTCATAAATGCTTCAGCAAAAATTTACGTCTTTTCTGCAATATGTTAAGCCTCTCACTTGGCCTATATACTTTTCAAGGATACTTTCTCCAAATTTTAATTATTTCAACGTTCATTTGCAACAGACCATGTTCGATTAAATTGTCGGCAAACTTTTTCACAACACTCATTCTCTACTTTTTTGCCATGCTATGTTTGTAGAAAATCTTTTTTCTCCTTATATCTTTCTAGCCACTTACAGTGTTTACAACCAGCTTTAAGTGACTACAGTCTATGACATTTGCTAAGCCAGGTCCTGACTCTTACTGTATTTCCAAGCAAGGGAGCAAAGAGAAGAGAATAAAAAAGAAGTAGAATAAAAAAGAAGTAGAATAAAGGATTAAGAGCAAAAGAAAATTAGTATGAGCAAAAGAGAGAGAAAGGAACTGTGACAAAGGAGCAGTATTTCTTGTTCGTGGGCTAGTTCCATGTAAATATTTCATAATTTAAGTAGCCACTCAGAACATGTTAGTAACTGCATTTCTAGCTAGTTTGAATGCTAAATCTTTTAGGATGTGAAATTCCAGGTGAAAGTCATTGAGTAAGAATCTTTCGGGAATTCTGTGGAACATATTGAACAAACTTGAAATTATAAAAATTATTTGAAATAATAATTTATCTTGTAATTTTGTTTTATGTACATTTGTAAAAACAAAATTATCTTGATTAGGAAAGTTCAATTCCAAACTGAAATGGTAGATTCCAAAACTCACACTGGAATCTGATTCTTTCCTAAAGCAAAATCTACACTTCTATGAAAACAGCAGCAGTTAATGAATAATAGGAGTACTAAACTTTATTTCTACTGAACAAGGTAAATGAATTTCATGAAGGGCACTCACACAGCAAAAATGATCATTAGTACCTAAGGGGAGAGTTCATCTGGCTTAATTTAGGCATTTAGGTGTCTGACGTCTAAGTCTAGGCTAATTTCTAGAGGCTCTCTTCATAGTAATGAACAAAGGTGGATAATTCCAGAGAAAAAGACATCTGCAAATGTGTACATAAGAAATCAGATGATCATCATTTCTTCAATTTACTGACTATAAACAGATCATAAAATGATTAGGTAAGGTACAGATACCTAACTTTTACATCTAAAACATTGTGTGAACTGAAATCAGTGCTTAATATTTCTTTAACTTAGACTCTTTTCAAGGAAGGAACCCAGCAACAAATATACAAAATGTAAAATAGAATTAGGGCAATTTTTCCACTGTCCTGCTATTGAGCCAGCATTTTTACAATGCTGCAGATAACAGAGCATTTGGCTTCTACTTTTCACTTCATATCCTAGCTGATTCTCTGTAGTGACCTCTGTAAAATTTGTAGATTTGTTTTATTAAGGTTTGATTTGCAGAGCACATTTCTGTGGCCCAATAAAAGAATCCCTCACATAAAAAGTACTACAAAAATGAAAAGAAGCCTCAATAGTATTGCATAGGTTATTCTTGTTAGAAATAAAATATGTAGAATAATTGGCATGTGATTCTTCACTAAGAAGTGGGCTTACCTTTGCATAAAACTAGTCCCTTCAAACCATTCATATGTTACCCATAGATACATGTCAAGGACTGCATTGCTTGCATTTCAGGTACATAGGCTTATAGAACCAATTTTGTAGATGAAAGGATCTATTATCCTATGGGAAGGGTGACTGAAAGTCCATTTAATTTTTTGATTAACTACTGGGTGTTTCTCTACTTGCCCAACATATTTATAAATAGCTTTTAGATAAATTCCACAAAAATGTTAAGATCTAAAAGTCTGGGTGTTAGCAGACTTTAGTCCTCTTTTCTATACCAGTTTTTAACAATTATTGAATAATGGTCTTATTTGTTTTGCAAGGAGTTTGTCACTACAACTGTTGATTGATTTATTCATTAATGGATATGCTGACTATTTGCATATTCTTTCTATGGAAAACAACACAAAGAGAATGATGTCATTTGTCTAATGTATCTCATGTATCTCATGTAATTAATTTGAGAACTAATAAATGTAAGAATATCTAGCAGAGGATGGGATGGATTCATTACACGGATGTTTACGTGTGCATGGAAAGAGGACATGCTCTATGCATACATAGTAATTTTAGTATATTCCTGTAGATAGAACTAGAGGGTTCTCTCAGGCTACAAAAACCTATTTATGAACTTCATGCTAGGGTGTTTGTTCACTGTTGTCTTGGGAGACTGGGAAATATTAGTGGTAGAGTTGTAGTTCTTCAAGTATAAATCCTTTTCAGTGGACTATGTTAGAAATCTAGTTTGGCAGTAAAAAATCAACACGAAGGGAAAAATAGTTAGCTTTAATACCATTATCCTATTTTCCGACTATCATACTACAATTGTAATCCTAACAACAAGAAAAAATTATCTAAATTAGAAAGGAGGCAAAATAATTATATCTAATGTTCTTGAATGCTCTTAATCCTTCTTTTTTATTTTTTTTCTGATAATGGCTTATCGTTGTAACAATTGAAGACTAGGCAAGGTGAAATTTAATAAGTATTTGTGTACCTGCCTAACTGTTTTCAAAAGGATTACCTGTTTTACAGATTTATAATTTTATTTTTCATAACATTATTATCTTGCAAGTTTCAAAGTTTTAAAACTCTATGTATTTTGAAAGGCTAAAGAGAAATAGTTTGTTTGCTGTATACGCCACAAATGCTGGAAATGTAATGGAAAAAGTTCTGCCACTGTAGAGATGTCTGTCCCCACATACACAGTACAAAATGAGAGAGGTATCTGTAACAAAAAGTTAGATCTCAAAGTCTTTCCATTTTATTATCAGATTTTCATTGTGTTGATATTTTTTAAAGCGAAATAACACAGAAAAAAACAAAGCTCATCAGTGCTACTTTACTGAAATGTCCCTGGCTTAATATATCCTTCAAAAATAAAAGGTCATTATTCTCAAGAGATTATTTCTGACCCCACTGGACTCGCTGCTAAGTTCCCATAGTCTTCAGTGAAACCAGATTATATTTAAACTGGAAATCATAGCTACATAGATACATCTAATCCCTTCCTAGATGGAAAAAGTTTTTGTTGCATGCCCTGCTCAATCCTCACTTTCTTGTTTAGGCTGCTAAGAAAAGCGTCATCCGTGGTGTCACTTTTAAAAAGTCATATGTCTACTGGGGTAAACAAGTGTGAGGCAACAAGAACGTAGCCAGTAAAAACTGGTAGTGTTTTAGTTTTAGTGTTTAGTGCCGGTAAAAACTGATCAAACTAATGGAGCCCTTGGAGTTTCTCCGTCTCTACATCACAAACTGTGTATAATTCATATCAGATTCACTTAAACATGGGATTAAAAATAATCCACATTCAACTGATACAGTTGAATTTATCTAGTTGAAAGGGTGACTGAAACTTTTTCCTTCAGTACTGAAACCAACTACTAACACAGTTAGTAATTACCTCTGCAAATCACATTGAAATTTTCAAAGCTATTCAAGGTATTTAACCAGAAATTCTCCAATAAAATTAGTGATGGTTACATGACAAAATTCTCTATGTTAAGTTAAAGATACGAAATAACTTTAAATTAATGAAATAACCTTTTTATTACCGTTAGTTATATCACAGTGCATGTACCTGGGACCTGAAATCACATAGATGATCACTTTATCGCTAGGATTCCAAAATGAAATGGCTACAGAAAGCTATTAGCACACAGCTAATGAAATACATTTGGAATAAAAGAAACTTTATGATTTCAGCTCTTTCCTTCTGTGAATCTGAACATGTTGCTCCTTAGTAATATCTTAATAAACAATTAAAATAAAACATCAAAAACATCTGTAGATAGTTTTAAAATGATAGAATGGTGCAGAATTCTGTGATTCTAAGAGTTCATCCTTGGATTTTTTTAATTTTTACTTTGTACAAAATCTGAAATCATATTTACATTTTAAAACTAATTCACTTGTAGACATATGAATGAGGAAAGTCTTACCATAGGGAAAGCCATGAATTTTCGAATGATCATACAGAATTTGGAAAGCAAGCCATTTCTATACAAAATGTAATACTTAACACTAAATATTAAGATACCAAAGAGTTCTATGGGAGTTAGCAAGAAAAGTTAATAAAAGCTTGCATTTCATTCAAAGAAGCTAGAAGTATTCCTTGCTTCACTCTAGAATATCCTTCAGAAATCAATATCAATAGTGAGCACCCAAGATTGTATTTACAGCTTTACAAATATAATAAGCAGGTGGATGTGTATGGTTACATTTCAGGTAGAAATTAGAAGAAGAAACAAACCAACATGCACATAAACATTCCTCTTAAAAATAATATCAAGTGTCAAGGTCTGACCCTATAATGTTGAGTATTACTATACAATCAAATTCCTGCAAGCTAAAATCTAAAGTGGCAGTGACCAGCCTATGTTGCTCCCTCAGCAACTTTTTATCTTGAACAGTAACATACTGTGTCTGCTCCTAGGATTATAACTCATATTGGCGGTGGGATTCAGCTAACAAATAAAGAAAGCTAAATTTATATGTCTAAGAGAATTAGGTCTCTGAGTGTCCATGACATTTAATGGAGCCTAGAGAAACTCTTAGCTCCTCATCTACATGTAATAAGCTGAACAGTTCCGCAGGCTTTATTGACTATATTGACTAGGGCTCCACAAATTGTAAAAGGAGTTAAGAGGCCTAGTAAGGTATGCTCCATCAGTGACATTGGCAGCAAAACAGAGAAGAATCATGACAATTCAGTCAGCAGGATTTGAAAACATTGTGTAAAAACAGCTGATATTGACAGATCTTTCACAAGACACTGCACTGTTGCTATGCCAGCTAAGAAAGGGTAACAAGCATTTAGTTATACCATATTCCATCCTCAGGTATTATCCATATTTCTGTCTCACTCTTGATATATGCATACAACAGGATCCTATATCATCAATTTTGAAGCAAATCTCTCTAATGACTTGAAGAATTATTATAGCAAAACAATTCCCCTAAAGAGTTTGAGGTAAGTGTGTGTGAGTGAGGTAAGAGTTTTGAGGCAAGATTTCAAGCAAGCAGAGAGCTCATATTGGCTACTGTTTCATAGTAATAATTGATTTTGGGTACAGTTGTGATAAGGAGTTAGCTACAACAGTAATAGAATAAGAGAAGGGGAAAAACCAGAGGTTTCAAATATAAGTTGCAAGTAATAAAGGCTAAATTGAAAACGATGGTGAGAAAGTGCATGTAAAGTAACAGGTCTGGACTCTGTCCAAATCTTTACTGTCCAGGGCCTATTATATAACTCAAGGGTCTTAGCAGCATAGCATCATTCCCCCTGCCAGTACTTCTGCGTTTCCCTCCAAAAGAAACCAAGAAGCTGGGGAGAATGATACTCACAGAACTCTTGCAGGCCAAAATTGGACCAGGACGACATTCTGCACATAAGGACAAGAAAACACATTTCGGAACACAATTGCCCTGCAGTCTAGACCAGCTATTCTCAGCAGGGGACTAAGGCAAAGGCCCACAAATGCAGTTATCAAGTTTCCTGAACAGAAAAGTCAACATGTCTCCCAGGGGATTTTTGCTGTTTACATCAAGGACAGCAATAATGAACTTTTCTGTCACACAGAAATAGAATTAGCAGGATGGAAAGAGTACATACGGTATCATTTTCTCTAAGATATTATTTGAAAAATTATGAAGTGATGGTATGGGAGAAACATCTGCACATTATGCAGTAGGCCCTCAACAGTTCAATAGCAGGAAGAAAAAAACAAGAAGGTAAATGAAGGGGTTACAACAAAGCTGAGCTTCTAGGAAGCCAAACACCCTTTTGAGCAAATTACATACTTCTAGTAGTTAGTTCAAATACTGGGTCAACATATAGATCACTGGACAAAATAACTGTGTGGTCCTTACCTTGGAAATTTGTTACTTCTGGATCTCCAACCATATATGTCTTATAACATAGCATTTTAAAATATGCATAGAGTACAAAACAAAACTCTAGATACAGACATAGATAGATCTAGATGATATATAAGCTCTGTACACACACACACACACACACACACACACACACACACACACATACATATACATATATATATACACATATACACACGCACACACACATATATCCAGACACATATACATAGACTTCAAAGGGCCTTAAAGAGTCAACAGGCCAAACCGATATTTGTTTCCAGTTTACATACCTACTTCAGAAAGCATTCTTAAAGAGATGTTTTAATGACAAAAATCATGTAAAAAATCTAATGACCTATTTCCCAGCAGTGCTAATTAGGCTGATAGAATACTGTATTTGGCTGAATTTGTAATTCCAGTACACAGGTAACTCCTTCAGAGTTAGCATGAGTATCTCACACAGCACTACACTGTACTGCATAGACATTGCTTAAGTGTTTGTCTTAGGAAATGGTTTGTGTCTGATCTTAACAGCTTCAACTTTTACGTAGGTAATGTTGCCTACTTTTTTGATGCCAAATGAAGAGACTTACATGCTTAAAAACTAAGTCAGAGAAAAACCTTCATACATTTCTCAAGCAAAATCCCTGTCTTTGTAAATGTTAAATGAGTAGAGATTTGTTAGAGATTTTGTAGAGAAATGTTAAATGAGTAGAAAAATGCAGGCCTTGTTTATTGACTGGGCAGTGTAAAAGGCCAGGCATGCAATTTGTAAACAGAACTTCTTTCTTGGATGACCTACTCTTTTCTAGGATCAGAAATTAGTCTGTCCAACTGCCACATCTCTCTCTTAAAAGCGACTGTGTCAAACTGTCTGAAATTATCGTTCTTGGATTTGTGAAAATTAGATGGGTGGGACATAAGACTCCAAACATATTTAACTCTGGATTGTATGGTTAAATAAATGCTAGCTGCTAGAGTGAATAGCAAATCCTATTTCTACTAAGTATTTCAGCTCCAAAGGATCTGTGGCGTTTTGAAAGGCTGAAACAGAGCCCTGTGCCTAAATACACTATAACACTGCATAACTGCCCTTGCACATTCAGTAATACTTTCCACCACATTCAGCCAGCTGACAACATAGAAAGTGAATAGTCTGTAAATCAATGGATTTAAATAAAGCTACATTTTGGAAATTTGCTTGGAGGTCTTGATGGAACAAACAATGTGGCTGGAGTCACATAGGTTGAAATTATGCTGGTGTCTAGGAATATTGGCCTTTTAGTATTTTCTTACAACAGACACAAAATATTTTTTTCCTTGTGCTGTTTATTCACTTTAGCCAGGCATAAAGAACACAAATCTGAAGATCATGCTTACAGCTTAAAAGACAATGAGCTTAATTTAATACCTGTGATAAACAGTCTTTAGACTCAGAGTGGAAAGAAATTAACAGAACAAATATTCAAAATATATATTGAATAGATCCACCCAGCATTTTTATTTGATGTATTTAGCTAGGGAAAGGAAGTTGAGGAGAGAGCTAATATACAAGCATAATACTTCAAAGTGTTCTTCTCTTGAGGGAGAGTGATAAACGATAGTTACAGGAAACTTTAGAGTGAAGGACTGTGACAATTATAAGTAACATTTATGTAAATATTATAGTCACATAAAACAAAAACTAATGTAAACTTATCTAAATCTTAAATCAATCTTTCTCCTAATACAAAACTTTCTCTTAAACTGTGAAAATATTCCTGAGCTTTTAAGTGAGTTAGACAGGCTTTGCCTATATCAGATTATGCCCACTTTCAGGTGAGGCTGAAATATGACGTGAAGGAAAGCAACTCTAAATCAGCCTCGCACGACAAAACTCAGTTGTAAAGTTTCCAAAGACTATCTTTCTTTTGGTCATTCACTGTAGACAGAGAACGAGTGACTATGAAAGATAGTGGCTGAGAGGTAGTAGGAACAATTCCAGGGTAAACAGTTCAAATCAAGGTAAATTCTGGGCAGATGAGAAAAAAGCTGTTAGTCTTTTTCCAGCATAATGAAAAGAAAGTAAGCAGTTCAGGCTGTTACCTCCCACTACAAAAGAGTGTCAGAGGAAGGAAAAGAAAAAAGACTCTCAAAACTTCTCAGCCAATGAGGATATCAGCAAGGGGATTTTTATGAAACTTTTATTCATCTGTCAGTTTTTAGTATAAGCCCGGAGATGAGCAGAGTTAGAGGGCATACTAAGGAGGTACGTGGGGTACATGAGGTGTATGGAGAGTCCATAGAGTAAACAGCGTATAGAGTATTATAAATAGGTTGTTCCATACATCACAGACTACAATTCACATGAATGAGGAGAGTATCTGTAAAAGGCTTAAAAAGATTATGATCACCTGATTACTTTGAAGAAATACTGTCTATGGCTCATCTACTAAAGGAATAGTAACATCACTGTAATTTCCCTCTTGTCTGTGCAGCTCTGCCGTGCCCACTGAATTTTAGTAATGAAAAGACCAAGTACATCCCTTTTCCTGGGTCCCAATTTCTCAATTTCCTCTGTATCTTGATGTCCTGAGGGTTTATTTTCAGATATCCGAAAGATCCTGGCTTCTCTTCCCACTATTCTGAATGGCTTAGAGTTTTATAAATATAAAATACCTTTTCAGACTAATAATGTAGCAGTATTTTTATGACTTTTGTAAACTGAGCATGTGGAAGAAGCAGAGATTTTTTTTTCTTTTTTTGTCAAATGGCAGTTATAGGCCCATACCTATGCATCTTTTGCATTCGATTCCCTTCTGCTCTCAGCTTATAATACTGCTATAGTTGATTGCATGGGACTCACCATGTCCACAAAAATTATGGAATGCTAGAGCATTTAACCAGAAAAGAACATTTCATTCTACTACAGCAATGTGTTCCTGTACTCCCTAAGAGGTTCAAGAGTCACTGGAATAAATCACTATGTCTTCATTAAAGTACCATGTCTACATCTGAACCTAAGTAAATATGACAATTTCTAGTAAGGAGGACTTTTATCCTCACTTAGAACTGGCCTCAGTTCACTCTGATCACTCTGATCAGTCTGTCAGTCATACAAATCCTGCTGACTTCCACTAGGAAGCTACTGCAATTCCAAGTACCCTAGAAAATTCACCGAGAGGTTTCAAACATAATTGCTACTTAATTGTGACATATAGCATAGAGATATTACCTACTACAACAAACTTAGTAACTATAAGGGTGAAAATGACATACAAGGGGCAGCTCATGACAGGGAATCATGCAATATATTCTACATGTGGACATGCTATCCAAACAGACTTTCCTCACTAGCTGCTGGTTCCTTCTGTATTTACTCTCCATGTGTTGATGGTCAAAATTACTACATCCTTCATTCAAAGTATGATGGCAGGAAAAAGATGGAGACTTATAGTACATTTAACTGTGCATTTGCATTACTTCGAAAGCTTCTTTTCATCTGAACAGTAACCTTGACTTTGAAGTTCTGGGCTTTCAAAGTTTCTTAAAAAAAACATGATGTTTTTCTCTTTGAGGACTGTTTCTCCTCAAGTAATTGAGCAGTGGATAGAAACCCTGCTTACTGACTTAACCACAGATTAATGAAGTTTTCATCTACCTATTGTTCTACCTGATGTAGAAAAATTACATTACAAACTATTGGTTGCTACTTTTAATTAATATGTAATTTAAATGAATGACTACCAATTCCATGTCTGTGAGTCTGCAATTTGTATGACAGCCTTCCTTCAGCGTTAAAGCATTTTTAAAGCGTTTGTTAGGTTTGCACTTCAATAGCACTCACAATTTTAGCTTCTATTTAAATATAATGCTTCTTTGAAAATAATATTTAGTTCCAGGATTATTGATCTTCCAGCTGCACTGGAGCACAAATTAACATTCCATTACTCCAAAGAAAGTTTTTAACTCCGTGGACATTGCTGTAATTTCAATGCTACTATACCTAACACACAAATACTATGAAGCATCTGCCACAGAGTATCCCAGATCAGACTGCATTTCTTGACAATTTGAAGTACATTAAAAGCCTAATTCTTAGACTATGAGCATGGGTTCTTCATAAGGTGAAATTCAGTTGCCCCTTTTCACTTCATAAAAACAACTTTATCTTATTGGTTACAAGTCATTCCTGCATAATTGGTATCACATTGCTTTTGCTCTATAAAAACATTGCTGAGTATTTTCCATAGTTGCATTTTGTTTTCCTTTATACTGTTTCATTTTCAATAGAAGTGTTTCATTTTGAAGTGTGCAAGATAACTTGAAAACATAGAGACTGTACTGACCCAACACTTGTCACGTAACTGATTCCAGCAGCATACAGAAGCACTGCTAGAGTAAATAATCTTTATATATTTCTTTTCTAAACCTTAAAGTGGAATCATACTTATTGAAAATGTTTTAAAAACAAATTGATTTTGAGAAATGATATAAAAGAAATCTTTCAACGGAATTCCAACAAAAATGTATATCCATTTTTGTCCACAACAAGGGAAAATCCAAGACATCTAATTATTATAAAAGAAGGTTAATTAGTAAGGACAAATGAAGGACAAGGATGACAATCAAACAAAATACAGAGATCTAGGGACTTCTGTAACAGTCATGTGAAATCAACATTTTTCTGAACCTAATTTTGCTACTCAGAATAATTCATGCCTACCATAAAAAAATCCACATATCCTGATTTTCAGAAGAATGAATCACAAATGCCACTAAATCTAAAAATTACTAGCTGTTAAATTCTGACAAGATCAGGTGATCTGTGCAGGACCAAAAACTTTGAAATTCAAATACTATTTATAATGTGTAGTTCTGCTTCATGATATCATAAGCTGTGTCAACAAATTTGTGAAAGAAAAGAGGACAGAAATGTTGTTCACTTTGGCAGACATTTTGAGTTACATCAGGTTAAAAACTTAGTATGTGCATATACAGCCCTGATGTTGCTTTTCATAAAAATATATTTTCATTTCTGGAAAAAAAAATTGAGATAAAATTGATTTTTTTCGGCTTACATAAATTGTAACCAAGTCACACATGCACTGCTCCGGCTGCTGGGCCAGAAAAGTGGCTCCAGTCAAGGGTTTGCTACAGTCACCAGACCTGTGTGAAGGCCGCTTGCTGCACCCAAATCACAACAGGGGAGTAGTTCCCAAGGGCAAACACCGTTTATTAAAGCCAAGGCATCATCTAAAGAAGTGTTGTGTGCCAGACACCTCCCATCTTCATCTGGAGGAGTCAAAGCAGGCTTTGCTTGCGCAGTCCCCACTAGCGCTGCCGCCGTGACTGCCTCTTCCTGGGCTGGGAATCGGCCTGGGGACTGCTCGCCCTCCTCTTCCGGGGGACCCGGCGACTCCCAGGCGATACCCTCCTGCCCCTGCCGGGAGCGGAGGGGCTGCCGACACCAGCCTCTGCAGAAACGCCGGCCACCGCCTCCGTGTCTCCCGCCCGCCTCTCCGTCGTCACGGCGGGGACAGCTGCCTGCAGTGGCCTCCGTGCTCCTCTGCCCTCGCGGGGGGCTTCCTCGTCAGAGCCTCCCCGCGGCCGCTGGGGAGACCCTGGGGCTGCAATGGCCCCGTGGGCGAGGGGGTCCGTGGCCTGGGGGAGCTCCTCGTGCCCAGGGCCCAGAGGTCTCCTGCTTCGCGATGGGCCCTGTGCGGGGGCTGGCGACCCATCTGCAGCTGGAGGGGTGTCGGGGCGGGAAGAGGCCGCAGGGCGTCCCTGCCTGCCCGCGGGAGCACGAGGGTCCCTGGGCGCCCGGGGAGCAACGGCCTCTGCGGAGCTGGCGCGCCTGGCCTCGGCAGCGAGCTTGCGGATGAACTGCTCGGTGCGTCCAAGTAAGAAGGGCCTCAGGTCATCCGCAAAGGCCGGGCTGCCCACGTCATGCCGCCGCACGTCGGTGATGACAATACACTCCACCGCAGCGGCCAGCGTCTGGCGGATGCCAAAGAGGAGGCGCAGCTCCTGCTTCAGCCAAGGCAGCAGCCTCTGCAGCACGGCCGGGTTGCGGCGGAAAAAGGCGGCCGAGAGCTCCGGCAGGTGGTCGCCGTCGAGCTCTGCTGGCACCTGCCCCGCAGCGCGGTGCCCAGGGCGGTGGGAGTGCGGCCCCTGCTCCTGCTCCGGCGCCTGCCTCCGAGGGGCTCCCACGGGACGCGCCGTCCTCCGGGAGAGCGGGCTCCTGCTTCGGCCTGGCCGCCCTGCCTCCCTCCGCCGCAGCGCAGCCAACCCCGATGGCCCCGGCAGCCCGGGGCCGTCCTCAGGAGGGGACGGCGCCCGCGGAACGGAGGGATTTGGCTGCGGCGGGGCTGCCGGGGCGAGTGTCCAGCGCAGGTTGGGGAAGAAAGCGGCTCCCCACGGCTGGAAGCTGGCAACGGAGCCGCCTGCGGGAGGTCGGACGGCGAGCTCTTGGAAGTCGTCGTCCGCCGCCACCGAGTGCAGGATGGACCTGATCCGCTGTTTGCACAGGGGGCACTCGGCTTTGGTCTCAGACCAGCGCCGCACGCAGCCAAAGCAGAATTGGTGCATGCAGGGGTTCACAAACGCCGCGTTGTCCAGCCTGTCCAGGCAGATGGGACATGTTGCGGCTGAAGAGGCAGCTGTGGCCATGGTGGCTGCAGCGGGCTGGGGAGAGCTGCCGGGGAGGAGCTGCTCGCCCTCGGAGGCGCCCCAGCGGCTGCTGCCACGCTCTGGGAAGGAGAGAGACACCAGGATCAGTCCCGACCCTGGGGAGACGGGAGGCTGGTGCGGGGCCCGGCGGGTTGCCGGGGAGCACCAGAGCTGTGGCAGGAAACGGACAAAGAAACCCCGAAGAAGGCTAAGAAGAAGCTGCGTAAGCTGCTGCTTTCTGGTTGAGAGGAAACATCTCGGGCACTGTTGGCCTCTCCCCCAGGAGGGCTCAGCTGCACAACTGCTCTTCTTTGCTTTCTGCCCAACTGATGCCATGTGCACAGGCTTTCGAGCAGGCTTTTCTCCCGCTGCTGCCCCCCAGCACCACCCCAGCGCCCGCTCCCCGCACCTTCTCCCGGCCCGGCTCACCTCAGCTGCCGGTGACCTCGCGGAGCAGGCAGTGCGTCTGCTCAGTGCTCCCAGAGGCCCCTCCGCCCCCTCACGCACACGGGCCACGCGGGACGCCCCGCAGCCCCGGCAGCCCGGCACAAAGGGGGCAGAGACCAAAGGCGGCTCCTGGCTTCAGCACCGAGAGAGCAGCTGCAGATCCAAAGCAAAGATGCAGACACCCGCACCTCCACAAGGCCCGACCCTCCACGCCTCGCACTCGCGCTCACTCGCGCTCGCTCGGCAGGATCCTGGGGCGAACCGAGCTGGGCGAGGCCCCGCGCGCGGGTAAAAGCCGGGAGAGCCATGAGGTCACAGAGCCTCGGGGCCACCTCACAAAGGGGCGCGCGCACCTCCCTCCCGCTCGCCCCCGCGGGTTCCTAGGGCTGCAGACCGGCAACCGTTCCGTCCAGAGAAACGGCGCCGTGCTGCCCGAAAGCTTCTCTCCGTTCCCCCGACTTTAGCTCCTCTCCCGGGGACTGCTAGAGACTCACCAGCTCCGTGCCCGGGGCGAGGGCTGTGTCTCTCCCGCAGCCCGTGAGGCCCCCCCCCCGGGCATGGCACACGTCTCCGGGCATGGCACACGTCTCCGGGCATATGCAGATGATGGCCTGATGGCCCGAGTCAGGAACTCCTGCCTCCCTTTGAGGCCGTGGGACAACAACCGCAAGGGTGTGCCCTCCACCCAGCAGGAGTGCTCGACCCTAGGGCCTTCCTCAGGTTGCTGATCCTCCAGCTCTCGCTCCTGCCCTTTCCTTGCTCCCCATGATTTTCTCCTTTCCGCAGGGGAACAGATCCGTGTTACCGTCTCCAGTGCAGCACTGATGCCTCCGCTTGCTGAAGGGGGATGTCCTCAGCCTCCCCCTGCGCTTGGCCGGGCCTTTTCGGGCTGGGTGTCACTGCTGGGTGCCTGCAGCCCCCTCGAGCCGAGAGAGGTGTTTCTCGAGGACCCCAGCCCGACGGGGGTCAACAGCCCAGCTCCCCTGCCAGGGCTGAGTTGGGCCCGGGGTCTCCAGCTCAGTCTCTGAAGGGTGAGACTCAGCCAGAAGTCACGGGCACTTTCCCCACCCTCCCGTTCAGGTGTCAGACACAAGTCTCGGCACTCCTGGGGGCTGTTTGCTCCTTCGTGCTGGCGCCCCAGCAGCTGAGGCCACGCTGTGCGTGGGAGAAAGGGAGGCCAAGATGAGTCCCTCTTCTGGGGGACTGGCGGGAGGCAGGAGGCGGAGGTGGGCCTCTCTTGCTCTCTAGGATTTTCTCCTCTCCATGGGGGAAAGTGCCCGTGCCATTGCCTCCTCGTCTCTTACATGCCAAAGGGGCTTGTGCTGGGCCAACCCCCCCCAGGGGGACGCTCTCCCTTTTCAGCCTGGGTTCGGTTCTGGGAGCCCGCAGCCTCCCTGGGCCCAAGAGAGAAGCGCCTCCGAGCTCCCGTGCCACAGGCAAAACAGTTTGGAGTCAGGGAATTTTATCCAGCTTAATTTACTGCCCACCAACACAAAGCTCTGACTATCGATTCCCATATGGAGAAAAAGAAGGACACAAACCATTAGACCAACACCTCCATAAATACCCATCTTCCCCCCTGCCCAGACTCGCCTTTCCTTATTTCTCCCCCAGGCTACGCACAGTCCATCGGCATTTTCTCCTTTGCCAGCAGGCTGCCCGACCTGTTCGTTTTTTTTTTTTTAATATATATTTTGCCTAGCAGACTGCATGCCTATTGGAAAGAAGAGCGCAAGTGTGAAGAAGGGACATGGAAGAACCGCTAGGCAGTCAATCAATGGTTGGAATGCTACCTCGAGCAGCAGCTTTTCTGTGTGTAAAATATATATCCGAATAAGGGATAGGATAAACTCTTTCCTGGAATACGAGGATAAAATTCGCTCACAGAGGGCAATTGCTAGCGTTCAAAGGTTAAGGCACCATAAATGTTTCCTTGAGTTTTTTTAACCCCCGTCCTACAATTCTGGAGCAACAGGTGATGCACAGAACAGAAATTCAACACCTTAACCGTGGGTCTTGGTGTCAGTTTTCCCACTGCAAGACTGTAGCCAAAATGCCATACCGGTGGCCCCAGTCCATCCATAACACTTGCAAATGGTAGCAAGCCCTTCAGAGGTATGTATGTCCTTGGGCTGCAGCGACAGTCTCCTCTGCAACAATCCGCCCCTCCATCCGCACACACATCTCCACATCCTTTCCTGTTCCTAGTGAAACTATGAGATTTTTCATGAGGTTTGCTAGGCATAAAACCTGGACGTAAACAAATGATTAACAGTGGCAACAAAACACTTGCAGTTAATAAGACACTCAAAGGATGTAAAGCGAGGTGAACCAAAGCACTGCAACTTGGGCTCCACCCAGTGAATATATCCCACCAACATGGGACTGTTAGATCTCTCAGTTGCTGCGTTGGCTTGGATTGCCCTCCCAGCCTGTTGTGTAACGTACATTTCTACCCGGTGGTGGTGGTGGGTATTTGCAACCGGGTCGCTTGTCGACATTTTGGCTGTTCTGTTTTCTCTAGGCGTGAACGCTGTTGGGCTTTTTGGCTCTGCAGAACAGAACGCGCCTTCGTGCAGCGCATGTTGGCAGAGCCTGGCAGAGGCAGATGTTGCTGTCCTGCCTGTCGACCTGTGGAGGGGTAGGCTGCATCAGCTGTTATCACTGGGGTTACCACTCACCAACACGGCCACAGGGTACTGCTCCACCTTGACAGTCTTCCCATTCAGCAGGGGCCACCAGTGTAACTACACAGCTACTCCCACTACCGGAGGCTGTAGCAACCATTTGCTCACTCAGTTGGGTGATTATACATTGCTCTGGAACGTCTGAGTCTTCCTTCACGTTGACCCGCTGTTCCCAGCACAAACCCATCCTCCGTGGAACCACTGTTTTTTGGTGAAGGAGAGGCCGAGAAAAACCCCACTACCCAATCCAGTGAAGGCGCAGAACTCAACCTGAAGGACTGCTGGGAACTGCACAGCTTTCCTGCTGGGAGATGAGAGCAGATCCCAGAGCAGCACATTTCTGGCAGCAGAAAGTGGTCTGGGAAAGAGAACAAAATGCAAGCCAGGGAGCACCCAACCACACAAGCAGCCACGCCACTGACACCTGGAGCCTCGCCACCACTACGAGAGATGCTGGGGAGCGCTGCTGAACCAGGCGAGAAGAGAGGGTGGCTTTCCGGCTTTGCGGCGGCTCCCCATCGACACACGTTCGCCAAGCCATGCAAGCTCCGGACTCGCGCTGCTCCGGCTGCTGGGCCGGAAAAGTGGCTCCAGTCAAGGGTTTGCTGCAGTCACCAGACCTGTGTGAAGGCCGCTTGCTGCACCCAAATCACAACAGGGGAGTAGTTCCCAAGGGCAAACACCGTTTATTAAAGCCAAGGCATCATCTAAAGAAGTGTTGTGTGCCAGACACCTCCCATCTTCATCTGGAGGAGTCAAAGCAGGCTTTGCTTGCGCAGTCCCCACTAGCGCTGCCGCCGTGACTGCCTCTTCCTGGGCTGGGAATCGGCCTGGGGACTGCTCGCCCTCCTCTTCCGGGGGACCCGGCGACTCCCAGGCGATACCCTCCTGCCCCTGCCGGGAGCGGAGGGGCTGCCGACACCAGCCTCTGCAGAAACGCCGGCCACCGCCTCCGTGTCTCCCGCCCGCCTCTCCGTCGTCACGGCGGGGACAGCTGCCTGCAGTGGCCTCCGTGCTCCTCTGCCCTCGCGGGGGGCTTCCTCGTCAGAGCCTCCCCGCGGCCGCTGGGGAGACCCTGGGGCTGCAATGGCCCCGTGGGCGAGGGGGTCCGTGGCCTGGGGGAGCTCCTCGTGCCCAGGGCCCAGAGGTCTCCTGCTTCGCGATGGGCCCTGTGCGGGGGCTGGCGACCCATCTGCAGCTGGAGGGGTGTCGGGGCGGGAAGAGGCCGCAGGGCGTCCCTGCCTGCCCGCGGGAGCACGAGGGTCCCTGGGCGCCCGGGGAGCGACGGCCTCTGCGGAGCTGGCGCGCCTGGCCTCGGCAGCGAGCTTGCGGATGAACTGCTCGGTGCGTCCAAGTAAGAAGGGCCTCAGGTCATCCGCAAAGGCCGGGCTGCCCACGTCATGCCGCCGCACGTCGGTGATGACAATACACTCCACCGCAGCGGCCAGCGTCTGGCGGATGCCAAAGAGGAGGCGCAGCTCCTGCTTCAGCCAAGGCAGCAGCCTCTGCAGCACGGCCGGGTTGCGGCGGAAAAAGGTGGCCGAGAGCTCCGGCAGGTGGTCGCCGTCGAGCTCTGCTGGCACCTGCCCCGCAGCGCGGTGCCCAGGGCGGTGGGAGTGCGGCCCCTGCTCCTGCTCCGGCGCCTGCCTCCGAGGGGCTCCCACGGGACGCGCCGTCCTCCGGGAGAGCGGGCTCCTGCTTCGGCCTGGCCGCCCTGCCTCCCTCCGCCGCAGCGCAGCCAACCCCGATGGCCCCGGCAGCCCGGGGCCGTCCTCAGGAGGGGACGGCGCCCGCGGAACGGAGGGATTTGGCTGCGGCGGGGCTGCCGGGGCGAGTGTCCAGCGCAGGTTGGGGAAGAAAGCGGCTCCCCACGGCTGGAAGCTGGCAACGGAGCCGCCTGCGGGAGGTCGGACGGCGAGCTCTTGGAAGTCGTCGTCCGCCGCCACCGAGTGCAGGATGGACCTGATCCGCTGTTTGCACAGGGGGCACTCGGCTTTGGTCTCAGACCAGCGCCGCACGCAGCCAAAGCAGAATTGGTGCATGCAGGGGTTCACAAACGCCGCGTTGTCCAGCCTGTCCAGGCAGATGGGACATGTTGCGGCTGAAGAGGCAGCTGTGGCCATGGTGGCTGCAGCGGGCTGGGGAGAGCTGCCGGGGAGGAGCCGCTCGCCCTCGGAGGCGCCCCAGCGGCTGCTGCCACGCTCTGGGAAGGAGAGAGACACCAGGATCAGTCCCGACCCTGGGGAGACGGGAGGCTGGTGCGGGGCCCGGCGGGTTGCCGGGGAGCACCAGAGCTGTGGCAGGAAACGGACAAAGAAACCCCGAAGAAGGCTAAGAAGAAGCTGCGTAAGCTGCTGCTTTCTGGTTGAGAGGAAACATCTCGGGCACTGTTGGCCTCTCCCCCAGGAGGGCTCAGCTGCACAACTGCTCTTCTTTGCTTTCTGCCCAACTGATGCCATGTGCACAGGCTTTCGAGCAGGCTTTTCTCCCGCTGCTGCCCCCCAGCACCACCCCAGCGCCCGCTCCCCGCACCTTCTCCCGGCCCGGCTCACCTCAGCTGCCGGTGACCTCGCGGAGCAGGCAGTGCGTCTGCTCAGTGCTCCCAGAGGCCCCTCCGCCCCCTCACGCACACGGGCCACGCGGGACGCCCCGCAGCCCCGGCAGCCCGGCACAAAGGGGGCAGAGACCAAAGGCGGCTCCTGGCTTCAGCACCGAGAGAGCAGCTGCAGATCCAAAGCAAAGATGCAGACACCCGCACCTCCACAAGGCCCGACCCTCCACGCCTCGCACTCTGCAGAACAGAACACACCTATGTTTCATGCAGCCCATGTTGACAGAGCTTAGGAGACGTTGCTGCCCTGCCTGTCAACTTATTGGCAGGTAGGCTGCACCAGCTGTTTTCACTGAGGTTTTCACAGTTACTCAGGTTCAGGAGGGAGCACAGCTCCTTTTGTTGTACTGCTCCATTGGTGTTGGGCAAAGAGCTATCCACCAGCTGGAGTGACAGAACTCTGAGTGGTGAATCCAGAGGTTGTAGCACAGATGATTAATCATTAGAATGTCAATAGGATGTAACTTCACAGTATTCAGAATGCTATGAATTACATATGTATACATTTTATCAGAAGGTATGTTATTCTAATTAAAATGCAAAATTTAAAAGTTAGAAAAATCTAGAAATAGGAGTCTTAATAAACTCTTAATTTAGCCCCTTCTCAGCATGCATTAGGCTTCTCTGCATCCATTTAACTGGGAGAATGATAGAATGAATATAAATATATGTTTATTTTCATAACACCTCCACCTTATATTTGATTTCCTACATTGTAGTCTGTTGACCCCCATTAGAAGAAAAATGTCTTTCAAGCTCACTTTCCAGTCTTCTCTCTGACAAATGACTGTGTATCCTCTGGTCTCAGTGAACAATTATTCCTATTCTCAACTAGCTAAGTTGCTGAGCAGTAATTGAGTGATTTCTTTTCATGCATTTAAATAGATCTTGATGCTGATGCAATTTATGTTTATTCTCAATGTTTAATCATCCAGAACTATCATACATATCACAGTGATGCATTCAAGAATGGCACAGCAATGTAAACCAATATGATCTATCACTGAGAACTTTCAGTCCCTTGCAGCTGTGATTTCATTTCATACTGATAAATGGCATCTCCATAATTTAATATTGGAACTGTAGTTATAGCTGTGAAGTTATTTGTTCTCTAGCATGCAGGGTAAGATGAACCATGGTGCAAGACAGGAAACTAAGTTTTATATTTTAGTTCACCTTATGTGACCTCAATATGACTAGCATTTTTATTGAAAATTCCTCCAGAATAGGCTTCTAAATTTGTTAATGCAAATTCAAATAAATAATACAAAATTCAGATAAACAAATTATCACCTTCCATTCTAATACTCTTTTCCAGAATTTAAATTATGATCCCTTGAGATACAGCTAGGTTCTCTGTCCGCCAGAGCCCCTGGCAACTTTAAAGCCTTTAGTGAAACTCCTTCTGCTTACAGCTATTTATCTCATTAAGAGCATTACTCAGCTGTGAAAAGCAAAACTCTGCTTGGTGTTGTCTCTTCTTGTAAATAAAATAATGTGACTCAAAGAACTGATATTGCAGTTAGTAGGTTATTATTCACAGTGAAACATTATAATTTAATATCATCTGTGCAAAAGAACATCTGCAAGTCCAACACAGATATGAAGCCAATTAATTGGAGGAACTGAGACTTATTGATGAATTAAGACACCACACAAGGGGGACAACACCACTGCCTATCAGTTATTTATATCCACTAATGTGGCATTGAAATGATAAAACAATAATAGGTTATAATGATAGGATAATGGTCAATTCTGATGCTAGGAATAATCACACTCATATGTATCACAACAAATTCAGTCATAATTTTATTTATGCAGAAGGATATTTATTATTTTATTTTTATTATACCTGAGCATTCAGTGGAGTGTGGCATGTGCTGTGCTGCCCTCTCTTCCATCCTCTGCCCCAGGAGGAGAAACATATTGAATAGAGATCAAGTTGAGAAATAAAGCTATTTTCAAAAAAATTAACTGGCTTAGAACCTCTTTGAAGAAACAATAATAGATTATATCCAGATGACAAGAGCAAATACAGGGTAAAATTCTCAGTTGACTTCAGTGCTTTGAATTCAATGAAGCTAAAACGACCTACAGAAATTGAAGTTCCACGTTATCCTAGGAAAGGATGTTGCTTCAGACTCTTCCACTGATATTGTTTCACCTGTAGAAGCTTAAGCATTCATTGCAGCAGATGCTGGAATCCAGATGCTATATTCTCATTATAGTTTATAGCAAGCCAGAACTCACCTCATACTCATTATATTGATACAAGTCTACACTAAGCTGAGGTGAATCTGAGATAAACTTTGAGGCACATAAAACGTAGAGCCATGTTACCTCCTAAATCAAATACAAGGACGTATCAATTTTTAGTGTGGAGCAGAGAGGTCATATTATGTTTGACTCAGCTCTCTCAGGTATCCCATGTGCTGGGAGTACCTCAGCTCTGCTTATTGAAAGGACAAAAGGACAATTTATAGATAGCCTGCGAATAAGGTACTGAAGAGCAGCCAAGCTACAGGCATTCTGCAGTTGCAAACACAGAGCGTGTGCATGGTCAATATCAAATCTGGTCTTGATGGCTGGGCTGTTGTCCAGTCAGCAGAGAATACCATTGCCATTTAGGTGCATACCCAGGCCTCCTCTTCAAAGTGCATCAGAGAGGCAGGTCAGCATACCCTGAGAAAGCTGACACTACTATCTCCTTTGGGTCCCAGCAGCCCAGCTGGGAGGTGCTACATATGACATCTAGGAATGGCAGAAGAAGAAAGGGTCAAGGCCAGAGTTCAAGGCTGGTTTAATATACAATATAAACATAAATGTTAGTAATTATTTAAGGAAAGTTTTCTAACCTAAAGTTTAGACAGCTCTCCAGAGTAGATAGAGTTCCAAGTTAAAACCCTTTCTGTTTGACTGTGGATATGGGTTTAAACAAATGTTCTGTTTCCTAACTGACCTGTTATGGGTTGTTCTGAGACAAAGTATTCTGAATCAACTAGCTAGATTTATCCCATTTTAAAAGTGATATTTTAAAAAATTGTTAAGATAGATAGCAAGACTCTGTGGATATTTTTCTGACTGCACATGGTAGAAGACAGTTGGATCCCAGTGTTTCATGTTGGATCCCAGATGTTCAGTTCTTCGTGCAACGCAGAAGAGTGTCAACAGAAAACATCCCCCCCCCCAGTAGAACTTGGAAAATGGGGCAGACTTGGAGAGGCTGGGGAAATACAGCTTCAAAACCTCTGAAGAAGGAATTGAACCGACAGTTTCTCAGCCCACAGAAATTCTCTGACCTGTTAGCAAAATGTAGATGCTTTCTCCACAGTAGCCCCTTTCTTCAAAGAAGAAAGTACCTAGCAAGTAAAAAGTGATTTAAAAATAATGTGGAACAATCTAAATCATGTTTCAGGATATTTTACTTTTGTTAAGCATTTTCCTGCATTATGTGCAATTTCTTTGTTGAATCTTACTTAAATGATCATTTTAACATACTTTTTTTTCTGTAGACTAAATAGGACAACATCCAAAGACCCTTTTTTAGAAAGAATTGCACTAGATCTCCCGATATATTGAGTAGAACAGAGCACAGAGTTCTCCTACAGGCTACTCTTCATGTGAATCTGCCTTTCCTAAATTACTACAGTAATACTTTATCTCATTTTCGAAAGAAATAATCATGATTCTTCTTTCAGCTGCACAGTTTTTTCATAGTTGATGGACAAGATGCTTGCATAAATGAGTCCTAGCAATTTAACATTGAAGCGTTTAATAGTTAAGGTATTTTTTTATGATGTACACTCATTTAACATGTTGACTGTAAATAAAGTCTTTTAACTTTTAAAGTGTGAATACTTTTCACATTAGCTAGCATGATGGCCTATTAAGCATAGCCTCAGCCAGATTTAGTCTCGGTTGGTACAACTCAAACCTTCCCACACAGGTCTGTAAATGCATTTAATTACTGAATGTCATGACTCCAGCTATTTTTGTCCTCCCAAACTGAGTAGTCGTTTTGTGCTTTGTGTCAATGGAGAATTGAGTGTCAAAATAATCTCAGATTTGATCTCAGTTCCCAGAGGTGAAACCCAAGAGCATGATCTTCAATGCCACCTCTAGCATCACCCTTTCAGTAAGAATTAGAAGTATTAAATTACACTTTATTATATATAATATTTGAAATACTTTCCTTTTTTCAGCCTGTGGCTTTCTGTAATGAACGGCTCCCTAAGCGATGAATGAAAATGTACTGCTTCTGCTGCACTCACTGAAGCTGAAGGAATTAACTCCATTTGTCTGCTCATCCCTAATTAACTAATGTGCTAAAATACTACCTTCCCATTAAAGAAAATGTATTATACAGTACTTATGGCAAAAGCACTTTCAACATGGTTTTACTTAATGAATGCACATTCATTGTCTTGATGAAGATCCCTGAATTTGAACCCAAAAGATTGCTTGGCATTCATTATGTACAGCATTCATTAGAAGGAGGAAGCAATTACAAAACTAACAAGATTGTTTGTGGGTGGAAAATTTCATCATGAACAGCCCTAGGCAGAAAATGGTTCTATTTATCATTCAGAACAATGATGCGAGTTCTAGGTAGGAACTGCAGCCTGGACTGTGATGCAGTGTGTTTTGAGATTTTCTCTCGCAGAAACTGTAAGTGAGGGATATAATCAAACGCAATTCAGGATGACTCTCTGGGCAAATTTTGAAAGATATTATGCCTAAATAAGTTGTTTCAACAAGTTTAGTTTCAAGTAACGTTTGACAGGAAAAGGTGGTTTTGGAGTTAGAACAGAGAGTAAGAAGAGAAGTAGAGGAGCAGGAAAGAGAAAAAGGAGAAAGAAAGATAAGTGTAAAATGTTATTCACAGAAAGGAAGAGAGGAAGAGGTCCATATCAATGTTCAATAATTAGTGTATTCTGAAGCAGAGTCATCTCATAAAAAACACATGAAAGGGCTTAGTATGATCTTACAACAGAAGAGGAAAAACATTTTTCACTCAACTCAGTTTGTCAATAACTTGATTTCTCTCTGAGATTAATGAATGTCATAAAAGCCATGCTTTCCAAAAAGGATTTTTTGTGGATCACGCATTGCTAATGAAGGGATTATTTAAACAGAGGATTTAAAAAAGGATTTAAACAGAGGATCATGAATTTTAGAGAATATGGGTTCATATGTGTTCTATAAAAGATTTATATGCATGTTTATCTATGATTGCCTGTATGATTGTCCATGCATGTGTTCTCATGGTTCCTTGAAATAATGGCTACGTTCACAGTGTATAAAATTTAGAACAAGTGTAAATTTTGCTACATGAAAGATTTTAAATGTGACGCAAAGTGGCTGCAACTTTCAGTCTGCCTGACTAAAATGAAGTAATCCAAATCAAGACACGCAAAAAATGTGTAAGAAAACAAGGCAAAGAATGTCAGATTCAGTAGCAAAAGACATTGATCATTCCAGCTTGCTATATGCTTGAAGGTAAATAATTGTGGCCAAATTTTGCATAATTTTACTGAGCTCCTGTAGAGATAATGGAGTTTATTCAGTGTTCTCATCACTGGTTGAAATTAGTACATAGTGATGGCTAAAAATTAAATCAATCTGCTCTCATGGTTGGGGTATGCATAGTAAAAGCTTGATAACAGTAGGTAAGGGTACTATTAACTCCTTCCAAGAAAAAATTTGTTCTTGCAGTGTCCACAAATGGCACTTCAAGTTTGTGATTAAGTTTCTATATGGTAACATGGAACAGAAAACATCACTAGGCCACTCACGAAATCAGTTGTGTCTCTTCTCACTGTTTCCCACAGCAAGAATGGGAACGATAATTTACGAGTGATAAACAAAAAAAGGTGTTTTCCATCAGGTAGAATGCCCAGGTACTAAAAGGAATTACGTCTCTTTTGTGATTCTGATTCTCATAAATCACTTTTGACCTAAAACTAAAAAAAAAATTCAAAAATTATTTTTTTTCCAAAATGAACATTTCAAACTTTAGTAAACTCTGTAGAAATGAGTACTGGTTCTCCTTTACTGCATTTTTCACCTACAGCAATTTCTTAGATTAACATATGTTCCCTGGACTTAATCTAAGAGTTTACTATGTAATATTATTTTATTTCTGTTAAAACTATGCAATATTTCTCACTAATCAGTGATGTTTCCAAACATAATTCCAAAAGGCTCTGAGTCAGTTTAAATGCATATATATCCATAGTCTCAACTGATACGATTAATAAGCCACAGTTCTAAACATTTTGAGTGATCTTTCTGAAGGAAATGGGCAATATATTTTCCACTCATTTTAATGGGCATTGTTCTTGAATCCCTTAAATAGCTGTTCAATTTGAAACTTTTGTAGATGATGTTTTATTTTCTATAAAGTGTTTCTTTATTCCTGAAGTATACTTGTTAATAATTGACATGTTAGAACATTAAGAGACATTCAAGAAGTAACAGAATATGTACAGCATTTCACCTTTTCAGAGATGAGATTTGAAATATTTAAATAGATTTCAAGAGCCATTATGACTGCTTATAGTACACTGCGTATGAAGTGACAGCTAATTCAGCTTTTGGCAGACCAGAGTCCAGAATGAAATGTGTAAGCGAAGTGCACTATGCCCTCAGATATGAAAGATAAGCTGTTGATCTTAAACTTTCCTACTGTGCACACCTACATTTTAACATGCAAAGTGGTGTGCCACTACTATTCTACTGGGAATTGTGGGGCTGATCCTACTCTGTGACTACCTGTGGTCATCTGGCTTTGCCATCAGTGAATGTAGATTCAAGTACTAAATTAATCCTTTCAGTGAGTTACTTACAGAAATTTGTTCTCAAAATTAGTTTCCAAAATATATGAATTTATGAAGCAGCTCCAATCATAAAGGGGCATATGGGAAAAATTGGCTGTATGTCCTCCTATCCATTTCAGAGATGGTGCAAATCACCTTCTTACTGGTGTTAGACCAGGATACTTTAATTTAATGAGGTTATTATCACAATAATTAGCATTATTAGTCTCCTAGGCACATAATTTGACAAAACAACAGGAGCTACATGTGTTTGCAAGAGAAGAGTGAAATATATGAGCCAATGACATTAACATTTCCTAGAGTACAAAGCACTGCACATATTAAAACATTAGTATTATTGAATATGCTGGTATTTTTCAAACTGTCAGTCATTTCTTTGGTAGAAGATAGGCAAGGTAATGGCAAACTGCCTTTACTTGTTGGGGAAGAAAAGTAATAGACCAAATTAATGTTATGACCAAATTAATGTTATTTCAGCTAGGTCTCTGAGGTCTGAAATCACAAATCTCAGCAAGGAATTATAAAATTTAATGCTTTTCAGTATATTTTACAATATTCTCATTTAAAATCTAAAAGAAATGTTCTTGCACTGTTTTGGATGAAAGGAAACTTTATGCTAATTTACCTTTAAAAGTTGCTTAAAAATATTTTTAAGCTACCTTCTCTCTTTTATTGGACAGTTTATTCTGCAGATAACTGAAATACCTGTGTACACTTCCCAGAACTATTCTGAACAGTGAACATGATCAACTCAGACAGCTTGGCACAAACATACAACTAAAAGGTCAGCCACTGCTAAGGAGGGGAGCTTTCTCCTCAGAGTGGCTCAGAAAACTGAATCATCCCCTGGTAAATCTGATGTTACTCTGTTAACTGTGAAGGAAGCTTGAAAAGTTTAGCCACAGAGCCTGGGTACCGCAAGCTGGGGAGCTCACTCCCTAGTCATCAGAGGATCTCTACTCTCTGTAAATGTTCTTATTTCTTTGAGTAAAGGTACTCATGCAAGACAAAGTGATGCCCAGATGTCATGCATCAGGCTCACAGAAGGAAAAAACTAATTCTTTTAAGAGAAGAGCATAGACTTTGCAAACAAGAACCTGTAAACAAATGTCTATGCACACACCCTTAGTACTATTTACATTATTTGGTGCATTGGCTGATGTCAACTGGGATGTTTAGTATACAGGTGTTAAGAATATAAGCAGAGTCATGTCTGATTGCAGGGGTGTTTCAACTAACCTTAGTTAAAGATGGAATATGTTGCAGTGAATCACAAGTACACAGCAGGATTTTAGGTGTTCAAAAACTTTCATTTACTGCAGGATCTAATGTGAAGAGTTAATATCTAAAAGGCATTAGCTGCAGGACTAGAATCATATCTGCTGTGTGAATTCATGCTTTAAAAAGTCATTCTCTGTGTTTAGCTGCATTTTTCAAACACTAAATAAGATTTAAGATACATGGTCACATAAAGTTATGTAATGACTGTTATTGTTTTTTTATTCTCATTTTAATTGCGCACAGTACACATTTCTCTAGAAATGTTCTAGAAATAACCTGGAATATCTACACTATTTGGACTCATTTGGACCAAAAAAAAAAATTGAAGAGGAAGGCACCTGTTGAAGACAGGACAGGAGTGGCTGGGTTTGGGTGGGATGGAAGGTTTTTGTAAAAGCAACGGTAAAAGTTTGGACTTGATACTTTTTATTCTCTGACGAATAATGTGTTAAAGCTTCTCTTTCCATAGGCAACACTACCTGTCTGAAAGAATAATTTAATAGAGGAATAAGTTACCAGTTTTCCACCCAACCAACTCTATCAGTTATAAAAAAGATTTGCAGCACTAAGTAAAAGATGTGAAGAACCATTAAACTTGCATTGACTTAGGCTCTGTCTGAAAAAAGACCTTTTCAAAATGGCACACAAATATCTCAAATAAATTGGATTCAAACTTACTTTAAGAATAATAATAACAAACCTCAATTTTTAATTGCTATTATTAGGCAATAGCACTAATTTGTACAAAGAGAAGAACCCAGAAACTCTGAAAAAAAATATGTATAACTAAGACTAATGTTATTATAATTAAAATAGTTTCCAAAAAGTTTATTACATTTTACTTAAAGTTCCATAAACATATCGTAGGCTTTTTTCCTTAAAAAGACATGAGTGTATGCAAAGAGTGGAACATAAGGAATCCCTGTGTGTCTTACTTGCTAAGCCATATAGAATCTAAAAAAGCTGCATGTTAAAAGAGGCACTTACCAGACTCAAAGAGGTTCTATTTCTTTGAGTATGTCAATCACTGAGTCTATTTATTGGAAGGTTCACCAAAAGACTACAATTTCACCCTTAAGCCTCAGGGAACTTCTCTAAATGGGTTCTCTATCCATTTACTGGCCAATCTGGGTACTTAAAAATCATCAGTTTGCATGGATTTAATTACTATTTAAACATGTTTTCTTCATAACAACACAAAATGTGACTTGCTTAAGTACTGCAGAACAATTGTATTGCTAGAGTGGAAAAGAAGGTGGCACAAAACCAAGGCTCTTGCTTCTCAAAATTATTTCAAGATTTAATTCAGTTTAACAACAGCATGTTTTGCAAGTTTATACAGACACATTCTGCCTGTGACTGGTTTGGTAACACATGGTGTATCACTTGTGGCATACTCATGTCTCAGAACAGGCAAGGTTCCTGTAGAAGGTTTAAAGATATCAGTTTCCACAGAGTGTCTTAAAAAAGGAGATCTGTTTTTCATTACATGAGATAAGAATGACAAATATTTGAAAAATGTGCTTTTAACCTAGCACATCAAGGGAACCTGGAATAAAATGAAGTTCCAAATACACTCTTATGGAAGTAAAATAATATTTAAAAGTAGCGGTGGACAGCTTTTTAATTGCAAAATTTTAATGACAAAGATTATAGACTCATGGATCTGTGTATATATTTTGCTGTTGAATGGAGATGAGCATCCTCAGGATGTTGTGCTTCTCTTGACCTCTTTGCTGATGGACTAATATAATTTATGTCCTACATGGAGCCAGTCTTCTACTGCAGCGGAGCAAATGCATCATATCAAGGCATGTGTTCACTAATTTTCTTTAAAAAAATAAACCTTAGGATAGTCCATTATTTAAAAAATGCTAAGTATGTAAAATGAACAGAGGGTTGTACTGCCATTCAGAGGACCTCAACAGGCTGGACAGAGGACACTCATGAAGTTCAATAAAGGCAAGTGCAGGGTCCTGCACCTGGGGAGGAATAACCTCATGCACCAGTACAGGCTGGAGGCTGAGCTACTGGAAAGCTGCTGGAAAGCAGCTCTGCAGAGAACGACGTGGGGGTCCTGGTGGACAACAAGTTGAGCATGAGCCAGCAGTGTGGCCTTGTGGCCAGAAGGCCGATGGTCTCCTGGGGTGCATTAGGCAGAGTGTTGCCAGCAGGTGGAGGGAGGTGATCCTGCCCCTCTCCTCAGCCTGGGTGAAGCTACACCTGGAGTACCATGTCCAGTTCTGGGCTCCCCAGTACAAGAGAGACTCAGAGCTCCTGGAGCGAGTCCAGCAAAGGGCCATGAAGATGATTAGAGGGCTGGAGCATCTCTCCTATGAAGAAAGATTGCAAGAGCTGGGCCTGTTCAGCCTGGAGAAGAGAGGACTGAGGGGGGGATCTGATCAATGCCTATAAATAGCTGAAGGAAGGGTGTCAAGAGGATGGGGCCAGGCTCTTCTCCGTGGTGCCCAGCGACAGGATGAGAGGCAATGGGCGCAAGCTGAAATACAGGAAGTTCCATGTGAACATGAGGAAAAAATTCTTTACTGGGAGGGGGACTGAGCACTGGAGCAAGTTACCCAGACAGGTTGTGGAACCTCCATCTTTGGAGATGTTCAAAATCCATCTGGATAGAGCCCTGGGCAACGTACTTTAGGTGACCCTGTCTGAAGAGGAGGGTTGGATGAGGTGATCTCCAGAGGTGCCTTCCAACCTCAACTGTTCTGTGATTCTGTGATTCAGTGCTGATAAATCCAAACAGCTCACTGTTTGCCTTGACTACCATGCTTGACTTTGGTCTAGGTAGTCCTGAGTAATTCTACATTACACTGAAAGGCAGAAATGACACTGTAGTTTATACTGCACAGTTATTCAAGAGACAAGTGTAAGAAAATTAATTTTGGTACTACCTGATTCATTAGTGTTTTATGTAGCACTGCAGCTTCTCTTAATGGAAATATAGCTATATGGCATTCAAAAGCATGGCTGCAGCTTGCCTGGGCTTATCTCAGCAAGCTTTAAATCATCTTGATTGAATACAGCTTCATGGATCCCATCAGAGAATAACTTCCAAAAGTTTGTTTTTCTCCTGGGTCAAATTTTGAAGGCCAAATAGCTCTGTGTATCCTTAGGTCCCCTGTTGCTGACACTTGAGCACTCAAACAGTGATCTTGTCAGCCTGAGCTGCCAAGGTGTATTTTTAATTTTGTGAATGGAAAAGAAATGATGTTTATGTACTTTATCCTTCTAAAACAAATTAAAAAGGACATTTTATCATATGGTCCTTAAGCTGTAGTACTAGAACATCATAACTGATATTATCTAGCATCCAGAAAATTCTAAACGCAATACTCGAGAGAGAAGAATGCAATATTTTAAAGTGTTAGGAAAGTGCTCAAAGGAACATCTGGTTGCATTACAGTTTTGGCCTTTATCAGGTGCTAAGTGTTAATAATGATACCTATTACTAAACTCACTTCTGTTGGTTGGCCCTTTTTTCTTTATGTAGATTGGCTGTTTTATATATGCATATATTTATTTATATTTATATTCATATATTTATATATATATATCTCTAGGTGTATATGGAATTCTACTGTAGGAACTCCTTCCTGAGGTATATATAACCTTTACCCATATACTACAGATACTCATGCGCGTATACCCAGATACTACAGATACTACATCTGCATTCATTGTTTTCCAAATCAATGGTAAAACCACTCACAACAGACAAAGAAAACACCAGCTTCTCCCTGAATGGTGAAAATCTCAGAGATATGGAAACATTTAGTAGATTCATAATGAAAGAAATATGCATTTTATGCTGCTGCCTTTGGTTAGCAGAACTACCCATTTCACATCTGTAATGTGACCCAATAATTAGCCTAAAAGTTTCCAGTTGTGATCTAAAACATTTGTGGGTAGCAAGTTTTAAAAGTTTAACCTACAGCAAATGCCACACATTGGAAAGATAAAACCAGTTAAATTTAAACCATATTTATTCAACTATTTCTGCTGATGTGTGGTGTGTAATGAGTCTTATAAATCTGTGTGGTGATAGTGTTACATTAAGGAGTATTGCTCCTTATATGCAGGAGGTAACATAAGCCTATATCCATATCTCTAATCTCAGTTGAATAATCACAGTAAACTGTTTTTAAAATGCTATTTTCCCCTCTCACTTAGGAAGAAACCTCTTATTCAGAGAAATCATCTACTCATTTCAGAGAGAATTTTTCTGATGTCTGGAATTCAGGACACCAGATCTCAGGGGACATGGATTCAGTTCCAGATCTACCACAGACTTCCTGTGTGACCTTAAGCGAGTTATTTAGTCTGTCTGTAATTCATGTTATTATCCTCATTTTATAAACAAATTCAGTTCTCCATCTGTAAGTAAGAATAGGACTACTCTTCTTCTTCACTCCATACTTTGAGAATACCTACACTGAAAATTGTAAGCGCCTGAAAATTATGATGTAGTAGATGTTTCTGTATGTATAAGCACATCTTTAAGATTCACTGATTTTAGACTTTATAAGAATATGATTAAAACTGGGCAAGATCATAACCATTTTTAAGATCTTATACAGTATCTATAATAAGAGAAGCTATTTATCAGCATGCATGCAGACTTACATGAATGTATAAGCGCACTTATTATTGCCTGTGTTCCATTCAAAATTAAAATGTCCAGTTGATGGAGTAATCTGTGAAATAAATTGAAGGAGTCCCTGGGTGGCATTCAGTTGCTCCAGTTTAGGTATTATAAACAACTAACAGCTGAACTAGCCATACTAAACTCCTTATTTTCAATGAGGAGAAACAAGTGATTCTAAAGGGTAAGACACCTCATCTTAATGCAGGAGTTTAAGATAGGACAGATGAATTGCCTAATAGTAGGGTGAATAGTTTGACCTTAGACGTCTAGCATGTATAAACCTAGGTGAGATTAATTTCACCCTTAAAGATTTTCAATAGGAATTGGCCCTGAGTATTACAGATTTGCTTTCAAAGGCCCAATTCATACTATATTTCCATGATCAAGGGCAAAAATCACTGAAGGTTAAAAATATGTTCAGATACAGTATCTTTTTTTCTCCCTTTTTGAGCCAGATTTACAATCTGGGTTGACAAATGCACAAGGAAGCTGATGAATTCCACAAGGATCCAACCCCTTTTCTTTCCACTGTTACAGGGCATGATTATCTATAGAGATATCTTGGCTCTTTAGAAATGTAATCCAGGAGCAGTTTTGTAAAACAACAGGTATGTCAATCTGCTGGTATTGTCACTGCTTTGTAGGTAGTTTGGCACCTCTCTAATCCAGAAATCTTTCCAAAGTATCTGTTCAATTTTCCTGCTTTGCTGATGTGTGTAATGGAAAAAGAATTGAAAGGCAAGAAAGAGCATCCATTGTAAGCTGTTTAGTACCAGGTTGCCAGTGAATTAAAGAAATTCTTAAATGACACTGTCTAGTCTATTATTAATTGATATGTGTCTGGAAAATGAATGACCTCTGAATACCTCCAAAGTAACAGCACCACTGTGAGCATCTGACAGGTGGTCATCGTAGAAATTGCAGTAGTCTAACAAATATTATTCTAAGATCACCTGGATCAGCAAGTCATCAAGTTTTAAGTGCTGCAAAATTACTCTGTATCTCCTCTTTCAGATATTTTTTCCCTAAGTTCAATCTTCTTAGGTATGGTGCTTATGATAACATTTTCAACCATTTGTTTTATTGACACAGGTGTAACATAATGTGTTTTGATATTATCATGGGTGCATTTCATTAGCCTACTGTAACTTGTCAGGATTTCAGATGATCCTGAAGTCCTCTATACGTGCATGATCACGAGCAAGAAGGCAAAAATAGGAAAGATAATGGGAAAATAAGATTCAGTATTTTTCAAGTAGAAAGTGATTGTGAAATGAACTTGGAAATAAGATATTTTTTAGGAGATAATGATAAAGGATTCTGGAAATAGATGTACACAATTTCTTATTATACTACAGCTTAGCAATTTTGCATCTTTGATTAAATAAAACAATGACATAAGTACATCCATTCACAATTATGTTTATGAAGACTACCTTAGTGGATTAAGGTCATTCATACTTGGAATTTGCGTGAGGATTCCAGATTATCTGCCAGCAGGAAGGTACTGAATTAAGCAGAGAAAATGCCAATGCACATATTTAGCCACTTGTCTGTGTACTGATTAACAAGATACAATTTGTAATGATTTTCACATACTATTTTTAGAAACATTCTTCCACTAATTTACCATCTGTGTGATTTTTTTTTTATTTTTTTCCCCTTGGTAAACATTTCTGAGAAATAATTAGAGTGGTAAGAGCTTGAGAAATTCTGCCTGGCAAGCAAACTCTTCCCCTATCTCTTCTAAGGCAGAAAAGATATCCAACTCAAGGCAAACCTAATTAACATGCACGTGGATTGTAACATTAAAAAGGGAAAGGGAAAGCTACTGAATTAATTCAAACAAACAAACCTTTGTGAGACTTGTCTGAGGAAAAATCTGAATCAGCAGATGTGTTAGGAATCTTTGCAGGGACCTTATCGAAGACAGGAGAAAGGGCTATAAAAGAGTCTTGGGTTCAGTTTCTCCTTTAACACAAGACTTCTCTTGTATTTTTAGGGCTTAAGCCTTCGAAGTGTTCTACTTGAATAGTTGAAGCCAATAAGGATCCAAGCAGATGCTTACAATCTATATGCATAAACAGATGCTGAAATCAGTGTTTAATCTTTGCAACTCAAGTTCCTCTACAACAGTTCTTCTGTTGTATCAACTCAGGTAGCATGATCATGCAGATGGAGATTATTTTGCCCTATGCATACATTCAGTACCTTTCATAGAGTGACCTCCGGCTTTTAAGCATAATATTTCTAGAACGTTCCTTATCGTGAAATATAGTCCAATAGCTTTCACATTTTAAAACTTTTGAACTCTCTTCCTTATTTGGAGATGTAAACCAATGTATATCAGGCTTCACTGGAAATGTAGGCTTTTGTATTACAAATTTAATCTTCCTGATAATAGGTTATTTTTTGTGAGTGATCTTTTGTGTACCGATTTTTAGGGCTCCCCTACAAACTTTAAGGATGTGGCAGAATACAAAATGGAAGAATAGAAAATGGAAGGTGCTGCTGAATTCTGTTCATAGTTGGATGAAACTATGATTATATCATGTTTCTTTGCAGATAAGTAACTGGCACCTAAAAGACCTTTTCCACAATACGGCAGTAATTTTAAGAGAATACAGTGGTGTTGTACAATAGAGTGCAGCTTTTAAAATTGCATAAACTTAATTGAAGCATTAATGTCAAGTCAAGCACATACTCTCATCTGGCAGAATGGTTGACAAGGCAAATGTCAGTCCACAATGGTAACAATTTTACTCAGTAACACGATATTTGAGAATATACCCAACTACAGAAATTTAGCAAGATTTTCTAAGTTTGCTTCTGATGTGAGACAAGCAAGGAGGAAAATAAAATTCCTTTAAAAAAAACCCTAGATATTCATGGGAATGTTCAAGTGCATTTAATACCTCTTTTGATTTGAGTGGGGACTCACAATGTTCAGACAGGAATAGTCTAATGAAGGCAAGTGTAAGCTGACTGGGTTCCAAGAACAGCAAATTACATTTTGTGTCAGTATACTAAATATTGGGAATAAATAAAGTAAATTAGTGAAATACTTACGAACTTCAGTAACAATTTTTCAGAGTATCTTAAATTGACGTGTAAAGGATGCCTAAGTACAGCTGATTCTGCTTTTGATCAGGGAGTTGGTGATACATTTTCTCTGGGATCTTACCATACACCTCCGTTTTCTGTCTTCACATGATTTGTACTAAACTTTACCTGTCTTTGTAGCCTCCGTGACAACTCACGTGGATCAAGTTGGATACATATGTAGTTGTTTGCAAGTGAACTAGAAAAAGTATGTGTGGAAGTATTTAAATACAGAAAGGGAGCCAGAGGTAAATGAAGACATAATTCTTGCTACGGGTCTCCCCCATGACTCTTAAAAAAAAGAAGGAATTCACTTTAAAATTTCAAAAAGAGGGCTTTGGGCTGAAACTAAATATGATTATTTTCATCTCAAACAGTAACATTCCTGAAAGTTATGAAGGACTGAAAGAAGGGTCCATTGAGTTGGTCTTGGTATTCATATTTCTTGGTGCCTTCTATAATTATGGTGGCTCCTTTGCCTGTCTCTTTCTTGAATTAAAAAGTTCTCTCATGAGTAGTTTGAATGATACTGAAAACCACAGCCAAGCAGTTCTGGGAATTGCTGTAAACATAAACTCTATTTTTTTTTTTCTAGAAATGTTGTAAATATTTTTCTATGTATAGAGACCATCTTAATTACATAGCTACATGAAAGATCAGACTTGCTAAGAAGAGCCATTCCAGTGCATAATAAGGAGTTTAGAACAGACATATATACACAAATTATACAACTACTGCATTTTACTTAGCCGTTGTAAAAGACTTCTTTTAGACTTCTTTGGGCAAGTCAGGCACTTTAGGTTTGTTTTTTGTGTGTGCACACATATGAAAAAGGAAGATGATTTAGATGCTGTGAAATGTTTGTTAGCTGCTGTGACCCAGATCCTGTAAAATTTAATGTTCATTGCAGCGTCAGGACTTACAAAGCTTTCATAGACTGAATACACATACTTTAACAAGGCAACACTATTTCACCAATAAAAGAATGATTTTAAAACATCCTCAATGAGATTTAACCTATGTGTCCACTGAAGAACAGCATTATCCTTACACTTCTAGCCAGACTTGCACAGGGCAGGAGAGATGGCTTTTATGCTTTGCATAATATGTATTAAGTGAAAGCCCTCTCTCTACTGCAATGTAGAGGAAAATCTGGTGTTTCCCATGGAGTGGAACTATGAAGAATTTCAGACATTTTCAACTTATACATGCGGTCAGATCCTTACCTAACACCTGTTGAGGAATCTGCTGCAGAAGGAATAATTCTAGTTCATTTGTTTATATTTAGGCTGTGTGGAAAGAGACAATTATGACATCAGTGGTGTGACTCTGGAAAATGCATCTGTTTTTCTGGCACTGATATTTATACTTTCTTCTTAAAAAGACAACTCACTCACATAAGTTTGCACTTAAGCAAGTTTTTAAATGTTCCCTCATCTTCTTCCTAATTTTGCTGATGCAGTGCTTATTAAAAAAGAAAACAAATAAATATGGAAAATTGATTTTTTTTTTTTTTTTGGATATCAACTGATAAAAGCTAACAAAACCTCAAACGCATGACAACATGCAGACTTTACCTAATTCTGTTCTACATTTCACTAATTCCTCACAGGTGCAGGCAGGCAGAATCAAGAGGCGTAGACAATGCATTAAAAATCCCACAAAACTGTGGAATAACTTGCTGAGACTAGTATCATCAGATTTCGGAGCTTAAAACTATTGGAACAAGCAAGTCAGAAGGCCTCTGTAACCTGTAGTATCCAGGACATTGGAAAGAATGTTGACTCAGTCTATTAGAATGTTTTAGTGGAAATACTTCTTTTAAGCACTTTGAAGGATTTTTCTTCTGAAATATATAAATATATATATATATATATATTCTTCTCTCAAATACCAAGAGAAAGAAACCTTTCAAGGAAGGTGTAGCAAATTAAGTATAGCAAATGAAGTTGCTTATTCAGAGTTTGAAATTCTTCTCTGACTATATGTGGTCTTCCAGTGGCTATTCTACTGTCTCTTATTACTTATCCCAGCTTGAAATGTTTTGTCATCAAGTTCATGAGGTAAGTTATCTGCAAAAGAGCTCCTCTTTCATTTAACCTGAGCGCTTGTATCCTTATTTTGGTTTGGATTTTAGTTATTTGATTTGTTTATCCTCCTTATTGCGGAGTATGTACTCCCCAATGAGCATAGGAAATACAACAGCTTCGAGCAGAATACATATTTCACATATTTCTGCAGTAATGGTTTTTTTGTTTGTCCCTTGCATGTTTCAGAATCAGTTTATGGCAAGAAAAAGTCCTACCCAGAAATTCTCTGAGGAACTTTCAAAGTGAAAGCACAAGACATCTTTGTACGTGCACTCAGAGCCAAGGTGGCCTTGCAAGGGCCCAGGAGAGAAGCTGTCAGATCAGTAACTCCATTATTACAGTAGTGTGTACTTTCAGCCAAGGCACTATGTGGTATGTATTGAACTCGGGATTTTCTGACCCCGTAACATAATCATGCCTTTGTCATTATTCTACACAAGCAATCATCCTGCAGTTAGCTGGGGAGAAAAGGGAGGAAAAGAGTCAGGTAACTTGTAAGTACTGTCAAGATGCAGCTGCAGAACTGAGTAGGTTCAAAGCCTGTTATTTCAAACATAAGCCTATAAAAGAAAATCTTGCTTACATTTTGGGAAAGCCTGAAGCCTGACCTCCGTTTGCATGCCCCCTTGCACTAACAACATGAATAATAGATACAAGTATGAGTGCATCCGTCTTTGATTACCTAAAATTAAGGTACGTGAATAAAGGTGCAAGGGCAGATGTTCTATGTACTAACCGAACTTGTGAAAAAGAGATAGGGTATCTGAAAGTGTGTCTTTTTCTTTCCAAATTCAAAATAGACAGAAAACTAATACAGTGAAGAAGACATTTTTCCACTGGTGACAGCTCCTGTTTTCTTCAAAATAGCTAGAATTTCATTACAACATTTTAAAAATGATATTGAAAACAGTGTGCAGTGTTACATTCAAGGATAGTTTATTGGGATACATAATACACACTTATAACATGAGGTTTTGTCCCCCGTCACATAACAATGTATGAATCTTGGCCAACCTAGCTCAAGTTGTGTTGTATAGGTTCATGTGCCGAATTCCAAGACATGAAAATTCATCTGAAGATTTTTCAAGCTTTTTATCTCTTTACTGGCTAGTGGTTCCTGCCTAAAATTATCAGTTCAGTTCATAGTTTTTATAGAGCATTGCTGAATTACTTCTACTTGCAAGCCAAACTTTAGAAAAACTAGATTTAGGAAAGCCTTCATATGAGAGACTTAGTATTTTCCCAAATTTGAGAGTTCCAGAAATATTCATTAAAATATGATAGTGCTGAAGCCTCAAGCATCTGATTTACTTTTAACCTTTTAAATATGACTATTTTCAGAAATAAAAACAGAGAACAGTTTGGTTTTTATTGTTTTTTTTCATTTTCCCAGTTTTAGTATATTTTTCTTAGATCTTCTGATTAGCAGCTTGAGTACATTAACACAATTTGAGAAAAACATCTCAGATGCTGGGACATTTTTTGACCACCACCAATAAAGAAGTTTCACAGCATGTATAGTTATATTATCATATCTTGGCATAAGTCTTATGGTATAAGTAGCTGAGTCTGGGTGTATTATGTCAAAGTAACAACTTTTCTTTAAAAGAGAAAGAGGCTGCTTTGGTCACTGGAATAAATGTGAGGGAAAACATAACAAAAAAAAAGACAAGTATCAAAAAAGCATATAAAAGGAAAGTTTCAGCTGAGAATCATGAACTGAAGAAAGAGAACTAGGAGAAAAAAAATGAGAACAATGCTTTAGTGTAAGGCTAGGCTGAACTTGAAAGGGGAGGAGGACAAATCTGAATTCGTTGCAGAGGAATAGATGAAGGCAGTGAAGTATTTTGAAGAAGGTAAGATGTTATTAATTTTCTTTTTTCTATAATGTAGCAAAATGTAAAAAAAAATCCACAGAGCGTGAAAACAGTTTAAACTGCTCTCTACTCTCTCAGATTGAATTTTAAATAAATAGATTCCTATGGATAATAAAAATAGAAGATGAGTAAGAAAGAACTAACAATCTCCCTGACTCTATTAAAATACGTGTCTACAGAGAGCAAGGACTGGCTGCTTACTTGTTTAAATAATGATTCCAGGATTTACGCGTTTAAAATGTTACTTTCTGCACTTAAGATACAAAATCCCCAAGTTAAGAAAGTCAGTGTCAGCAGCAGTTTTCAGAACAAGTTGCAGGTGGTTGATTTGATTTGATTTGAAATGAGCAACTCTTCCTGCCATACTACTCCTGTTAAGTAAGTTATCCCCAGCACTATCGTATGTTCTTTGTCGTCAAGAGGATGAGTGTCCCAAATCTAAACATGGTCAATGCTGAAACAAAAAAGGTTACATGAGTTACCCATAGAGCAAGGAATTATGGCAGGCGTAGGACCCAATCTCAGAGCTTGTTCCACCCAGCAGATCCAGGTGTATGTGATGCCACTGATTCCAAAGGGGTTTATATACTTACAGTACTTTGCTCACAGGAAACATGCCACAGTTCGGACTTTAGATAACAGCTAGTATTGTATGTTGAAACAACTCTGGTCATTTGCTAATCAAAAGTGCACCTTAAAAGATCAAAACAAACCCTTCTATGTATCCACTTTTGTCTTTATCATTGAATAGTCTAAAGGGTTTCTTTTCCCCTTGTATGCTTTCTACAATAAAACAATAAGATTTGGTGAGGGGAACGCAGTGAATTTTATTTGTCTCAACCTTAGCAGAGCTTTCAGCACTGTCTCTCAAAATATTCTTTTATGCAAGTTAGGAGGTTACCATCTGGATGCGTGGATATCTAGGTGGGTAAAAAATTGGTTAGATGATTAGGCTCAGAGGGTAGCGATTATAAATTGCACTCTACTTGGAGGCTAGCAACAACCAGATTATCACAAGAGTACATCTTGGGACCTGTCCTGTGGAGAAGATAGTAGAGTGCAGTCTCAATAAGCTTGTAGAGAACACCAAACTGTGAGGACCAGTTGATATGCTGGAGGGCAGGGCTGCCATTCAGAGGGACCTAGACCTGCTAGAAGAATGGGCCTTATGAAATTCAATGCAAAGTCCTGCATCTGGGAAGGAAGAGCCCCTTGCAATGATACAAGCTGAGGGCTGATGGCTGGGGAGCATCTCTGTGGAAAAGGACCCAGGGTCCTGGTAGACATCAAGATGAACATAAGCCAGCAGTGTGCTAATATCAAAGGCGGCCAACAGCCTCCTCGGCTGCATTAACAGGAGCACAGCCTCTGGATTGAGGGAAGGTATTATCCTCATCTATTCAGCTCTCACCAGACCACATCAATGAATTAAGGTGATTCATTGCAGGCCACTAGGATCATCAAGAGCTGGAGTGCTTGACTGTGAGGAGATGCTGAGGGAGCTGAGCTTGTTCAGCCTGGAGAAGAGACGGCTTAGGCATGACTGAACAGCAGCCTTCCAATAGGTACAAGGAGGTCATCAAAAAGCGGTCATCAAGAACACAGCCAGGCTCATCGCAGCAGCACGTAGCAGGTGAATGAGAGGAAACAAGCATAGACTAAACCAAGAGAGGTTCTGGTTGGATATGAAGAGGAAACTTAAATTCATAAAGAAACATTTTTGATGGAGTCGGGAAACTGACAGTAGAGCAATGTGTGTGAAGGACTTCTGTGGCTTACCCTATTCTTTATCCACTCTGTCTAAGAAAATGAACCCCCAGAATTTTAGCCTTATGTAGAAACTTAAGCTCTAAACTCAACTTCAAATGAAATCTCCAGGAATAACAGGACCTTATAGAGTAACCTCAACTAATAAACCATTAAGCAAAGTAATGGAGTCAAAAATGTAACAGCCACTCATGAAACTATTAGATGGTATGGTGGTGAGCAGATTATTAGTTATTGCATATTATCTAAGAACGCAGCTAGCTAATATTAACAGCATCATATATATGTCAATATTATTCAAATAGAATTAATCAATCAGCAATTGAATCACATGCTGCATCTATATAGATGGCTGATGACCTTATGGATTTTTGTATGATTGGGATCATCTGTTTCTGTTTCAAAGCACTGCCACAGCAATCTGTTTAAAGCCCCAGCAATAACATTGCTCATCATCACACTGTAAATTGTTTCAGTGGGTCAGACACAAAAAGCAATGAGAGACATATTTAATGAAACAGAAAGAAGGAGATGGATAATGGGGGTAGAAACATATATTCCCAGCATATAAGTGGATGTTAATAACACTTTTCTTTCAGTAGTATTTCTTCTCATCATACCAAAACTACACAACTGAGACATGCTGAGTGCAATTCCTTGATAAAGTACAGTGTCCATTTGTGTTTGTCTGTTTGCTTGTGTGCCATGCACATAGTTCCAAAGCATGTGGATGCACTGTTAATTATTAATGATACTGCAGAAGTGCTCAACTTTTCCAGAAATTTTCCAAACACTTGAGATGGCAGATTCTCAGACACTAAGAGCTTCAAACGGGCAAAACAGATTATGTAGGGAAATCAAACAGAAGATAGTCACCAAGAGGCCAGGTGGAAAAGTAGGCAGCCATCCTGTTAGTTTCTGTTATTTCCTCTGCCCTGTAGTTTGTTTTATAAAGGTAAATTTACTTCTTTTTTTAAAGATAAACAATAAAACAAAGTCCCTGTCCTAAGGAGTTTCCAGTAAATTTCTGTTTAACAGGATAAGATACGCAGCAAAAAGGTGCACAGCTTCCTAGTTCAACAGAGTTTGGGAGTATTTTTGTTCAGATTGTTGGGCTTTTCTTCTCTTTGTTTTACAATAAGCTTTCTGCAGAGAGCATAGGTAGAGAATAGGGCTCCTACATACAGGACAAGTCAAAATAAAGGAGTGGAAATAAGATGATTCAGGCTAGAATTCAACAAACGAAATACGGAGATAAGTGGGGGACACTAGTACATGCAGTATAGCCAGAGATTCCTAAATGTCTTTTGTGGCACATCACTAGCTGCAATGCACTTCATATATTCAGTGAAAGGCATCATTATGCAGAAAGCGTTGCTGTACCAAAACAGCCTGGCCAGGCAGTTGCCAGGGAGGAAAGCGGGAAAAACCAGACCTTGTAACAAAGGATGCACTGCAAGTAAAACAAAACTGAGGTAGTCTCAGGGCTTTAACAAACAGGTGAAAATGAAGATCAATTGTCCGTGGCAGACATTACAAAGCCCCTGACTGGATAGAAGAAACTAGTCCTACATAGCAGGTGCAGGGCACAGGAGCCTGCAATGAGTAGGAGCAAGGAAGCAAGGGAAAAGATCAGCAGAAACAAAGTCCTGGTCAAGGCACAGCACAACGTTAAGGCATTGCCAAGGGACCAGTGAAACAATGAAATATTCAGATTCCTGTACAGTAACACTTAAGATCTGATAAAAATTTCACATAGCTTATTTGTAGTACATGTTGAGTTAACTTAAAGCATCCTGTAGTTGATGATAATAGTCAAACGTTAGGTGTCTGCTGAGATAGTATTTGAAATGTCATTCTAAAACAGATAATTTATTTGCCCACACTGGATTTACCTCCTTTAAGAAGCAGCTGGTAAACAGACCGAACACCCAGATTGTGGCTGGTCTGACTGATAAGCGGGAGCTTCCCTTGACCAATACCGCTGGAACAGGAGCCATGCTATTTGTTGTAGAATAAAGTGACTGAAATGGGTTTTTTTGGTTCACTTGACCACTAGGAATTCAGAGAACCACTAGGAACACTAATGAACGAAACAAAAATATAATCTTCCCATAGCCATGACACATGTACCTCAGTTAATAAAGGCCAGAAGGAGCAAAGATAGTAGTTCAGAGATGGAAAATGACAAAGCTGAGCTGAGCAAGTAGGTGGTCTCAGGAAGATTTGGTGAGTCTGCCTCAGCAGAAAGTCAGTGACTGTCCAGCAGTCACCCACGCCAGCATCAAACCAGTATCAAATAATTGCTGCTACCCCAGGAAACTGTCACCTGCAAGGACTGTCCTTCTAAGCTTCAGTTAGCTGGAATAGGTTCTCTGATACAGAATGAGTTCCTAAAGGAGAGGAGGCCAAAAACAGCGTATGACAAAAGAGTTACGGCTTAGCTTAGTTTGCACGAATCTTTTTAGAAACAGCAATTAAAGCAGATGCTAGAAGGCTTTTAATGAATATAAAGATAAACATGTTCAGTATCATTCCCAATAGATTTCTCTGAAGCTTGCTTAAAATAGAGATCATTTTCAGATTTGGCATTTAGTTAGAAAGAAGATATTAACAATTAAGAATGATGCAAGATTATCCCAGTATAGATTTGGCAAGCTAATTATCAGATGTCAGGTACTTCCTAACTATCATCAAGCTTTTTTACCCCTTCTTAAACTCATATCTGTCTGCTGATCAGAATTTGTGTTTGCTGTTCTGTTCTTTCTGGGTCAGTTGTGTTAAAAAGTATAATTCCTGAGAGCTTATTTTTGCTTCAGCATTGACTTGTGCTGACTCACCTCAGCAGGGAAAGACAGCCTAGGATTGGTAGGAGGACCTGGAAATTGCTTGGCAGCTTAAGTGAAGGTCCACTGTAAGTCACATCTGGCTATCAACTGTATGGCTGACACTGCTGATACAGGTCTAGACGAACTTATTACATGCCCGCATTCCAAATCTGAAGTCATAACATCTGTGCTCCTTATACATATTTCTCAATAAGACTAGTCTAAAACTGATTCTTAAGCAAACTTCTATGTTTATGCCAGGAAATCATGCTTCTGGAATTAGTAAGACACATCTTTGAGAGTGACTATATGGTGGAAAATCCACATTCACAATATTTTTATTTTTATAAAGATAGATTAATCATTTTATTCCTTTGAAAACTGTGAAACAATATAATCTATATCTAACACAGTCCACAATGCACTCAGGGAGCCACACTGAAAAAGCTGTATAAGTGTTCTTTGTAGGAGAAAATGAGCTGAATCCCTCTTACTGGAAAAAAAAACTAATTGGGAAGTTTTGCATGTACTGCCCTTTATGTGACTTCTGACGGCAGAGAAGAAATCTAGAGTAACTCCCTTAACACTATTGAAGATCTGTCTAAAATCCAGACTATGAAAGACCAATAAATCTGTATTGCAATAGGGCCCAGAGAAAACTTTCTGTATGAATGTTTCATCAGGACCTGAACCTAATGAACATCATCATGTCTGACTGCACTACCCAAAACATCAGTCTGCTTTTATATGCCAGTGGGATTTCACTGTGGGTTAGACTTTAAGCCAGTACACAACTGTCTGTGACTGACTGTATAGGCACTTCCTTTCCATTTCAGTGCAAAGTGAACAAGTTTACCTAAATTGTTAACTTCATGTCTCCTAGTGCTTAGCTTCCAAATTGCTTTGCAGTTCACAGTCATGCTACATACACCCAAGAGACTGGGATATACCCTCACAGGGGTCCAGATTAGAGCGATTCACTAGCTTTAGCTGTTTTGAAAAATTTATCAGTTAACATTCCATTTGAACTTGAGCTGATTAGCTGAAAGTTAAACCAAGCTACAGAAATGCTTTTCTGACTTTATCTTTACATATTACTTTTCTCTTAATGGCATATATTTATTTTGACTTGTATTTGTTTAAAAATATATAGCATATTTCTGTCTCTAGGTAACCTTTGCAAACATTAAATTAATCAAAACTGAAATCATACTTTCAGTAATTTTCTGTTCATATAATTCTGCCTTTTAAGGCATTGAAACAATCAAGCTACCACTCTATTCTAGCAAAAACAGTTACATTTTCAAATAGGTATGTGAGGATTTAAGTGTTTTACTCCCACTGACTTAAACAGGGATCAAGTGGCTAAACCCACATACAGCATTTTAAAAATGCTATATACTCCTTTCATCCTGAGGAACCATATACACTGATTTAACAATGATGGGCGCTAGATTTAATAACGAATATCATTAAAATCTCCTTTTCCAAGCCACATTTGAGTACCTTTTATGTTATTTTATTGTACTTTGGGGAGAGGACTGTAGTACCCTGGAAACCTGAAATAACAGTAAGAAAATCAAGTTACTTCTTTTCACTGGAACATCAGAGGGAGTGCTGCTGGCTGTCTTTTGAACTGCAATGCATGCTAGGAGTCAGCTGAAATTGGGGTTACCTTAGCTATTTGTCTGTATCAAGAAATGTGTTAACATACATTATATCAACTTGAGGTAGGAAAGGAGGGGACTTAAGACCCCCTAATCAACCCATTTATCCGGTGATTCTCTGCTTACTTTGTTTATTATCTGTCAAACTGAGCTTTTGATTAATTTGGAGGAGCCCAAAACATTCTAAAAGCACTTCTGAACAGAGAAAGTCATTCTTACAGTGGCAGTAACCACTGAATACTAGGCTTTGGTAGGCTACGATGTGAAGACTTCTGAAATAGCACTTCCATAAATTCGTAGTCATGATGGAAATGCATTTTGAAGAAACAACCATGTGTAGGACTAAATTTTACTGCCTTAAGCTGCAAAAAGTGAAGGGAAAAGGGAGGACAGTTTCTGAATGTCTTAAGAAGACCTTTCTCCAGCTATAAAACTGCTCTTCAGAGCAGTGAGTCAACCTGAAGCACACAAACACATGCAGCTCTGTTTACCTTTTCATCTGGCTACATTTATTCATTCTTATTACAGAAAGAACATGCTTGTGTCAGACTAGCATGCTCAGTGTGTATGGGTGCATCTTTCTTTAAGCTCAAGTCCCTGAAGAACTGAACGATAAGGTTTTGGGAAAAGGTATGTTTAAGGTGGCAGGAAAATGGAACAGACAGCCTTGATTATGAAGTCCAGAGCAGCTGGACTGTGACGTCCTGTTTCTGGGAAGGAATAATAAATGGACAACCTGAGGCCAGGAAATGTATTGGACTGGCGCAGAACAAGGAGGGAGGGAAGTCTAAGAGTACCTGGCTCAGTAAACTTGGAAACAACACAGCAGTCTAGTGGATGGTGAGCAAAGGGAGCGTAAATGGGCTCACAAAGCTTCTCTTTCATTTTCCTTTTCGTATGGCCAAGTTTTATCCCTAGCTCTATGTTCCCAAAAAAAGATTGGCCTAGTCAGTCATCTTTAAAGCTCAGCTAAGTATCGGTTAGATGATTTTGGAAGCATGAGAGCTCATTAGTTCTGAGCACTTGGTGGCCTTTCAACATTAATACATTCCATGTTATTAAGAAAAGGAGAGCTAAATTAGGCTTTTGAAAAGACTTGCTAAGTCCTTAATATTTCTATGAACATAATGCAAACACAAACAATTGTTATGCTAGTTAGCCTGTGATGGTACTGAACAATATAGATTTATTTTATCAACCAGAATTATGCTCTCCCTTCACCCTCCCTTTCTCACCCACTCAGCAACAAAAGTATTTGCTCTTATTTTGTGTTGCAAAACTTTTCTTTCTGATTGTGTAAATGACTATTTCCTTTGTTTGCTTATATAACAAAATGGATGGAAATATACCTAATATTTCTGAAAATAGAAATTTGCAAAATTTAATGTGAAAATAAATCAAGTTTCAATCACAATAAACTTAATTTTTATAATTTATCCATTGTGTTATGTAAGTCCATTCTTTAGATGATTTTGATATTCTGCTAGCTTTTATTAGAGAATTATTTTGTTAATTCAGTGCAGTTAACAGTTTGTCAATGCCTCTATTGTAAATCTCTATTTTCATTGTTTTATAACTCAGTCATAAAAATTGATTATGGCATGAAACTTGGCACTCAAGGACTCTGTCTACAGTAGGAACAAATTTATTTTCCTTTGTTTCCTTTAATTTGGTCTGGATATTTGTAAGTTATAGGAAAGAGGACAGAAGAGGTTCTTGCAGTTTAAGAATTTTTTTATTTGATTTTATAGAAAATGAACTCTTCCATGTTTAAGAAGAAGATAAATAATTTCATAACAGAAAACAATCATTTATCTTATAAAAACTAGTTCCTTCAGAAAATAAAGTGAATGCTGTGCAGATAAAGTAATTATTTTGTTATCTAGTATTTCTTTAGAGTTAGATATTTGACTGTCCCACAACTGCAGACAGCAAGTCTACACCTAACATTTCTTTCTTGGGTCTATTTTCATGAGAAATACTTGAAAGTTCTGTGATGAGCAAGAGATGGAAGATGAGGTCCTAGTTATCCATTTTCGACCAACCATGCAAGAAGAAAATATAGGTCATTGCAGATTCATGAAGGTAAAGAGAGTTTCAAAGACACTCTTGAATTTGAATCTTGACTCATGAATCATACTTTTCTGTGACCAGACCACCTTGATTTACCTCTGCTGCTAGGGAGAGGGTAAATCTGAAGTTCCTCAGAAACTTAGAACGTGAAAAGCCTTAAGTATTACTATTGCAATGATCACTATGATGAGTTTGCCTGTAAATCTCACTTAAATTCTTTGCAAATAGTGTACACAAATAAAGCTAGATTAATTGAATGTGTTACCATGATGATGATGATGTGTTATCGTGATTTTACCATGATGGAGTAGAGTATCAAAACATGGGGATACAGAATTATTGGATTCAACCTTGGACACCCATTGCAACATCCAGTTTCAAAAGACAGTCAAAAGCAGATCCTGCAGAAAAAGAATCTGAAAGTCTGAATACCTGAAGAAATCAGATGGTTCTAAAGAAAACTGCTGCAGGTAGATGTGGAATAATCCAGTATTTCTACTGGAACTCTAATAGTTGTTGCTAATGGCTGACTTATGATTTTAAAATTTTGCAAAATATTGAAATATTTTAACTTTAACAATTCCGACTTTTTGGATAGTTCTTTTTTTCTATATAAATGCCTTTCTACTTTCTTTCTTTCTTCTTCCCAAAATGTAAAAATCAAGAACAATGAGTTCTCCCATCTAAGCAGACAAAATATATAATTTTGACATTTTCAAATCACTGTGTAATTGACAATGCTGCTTCTTCCTAGTTTTGATTAGCGCTTTCACGTCTATGAAGAATTCTTCCCTTTTCAGCCTCTGTCTCCTGGTGAACATAGCCCCCAATCTTCTCTAAGTGTGAGCTTTTGAATGACACTGCTTCCTCACCGTCTTGACTTGTTCATAAGCAACAACAAAAATAATCATACAAACAAAATTGTGTCTTTTTGGTAATAAAGCACTTACGTGACATACCCATGAGTAATTTACTCATTTCTTACCAACAGTCACAGAAAAATCAAACTCACTTGCATTCTCATAGCTAGAAAAGGCATGTAAAAAAAGGCACGTTAAAAAAAAAAAACTCAGTTTTAAACTGGACCTTGAGACTTAATTCTCTGTGACCTTACCATTAGGACATCATATAAGCTTCCCTTTCTGTAACTGGTATTGTGAACATATCTAAGCTGTGCTAGTGCAACGAAGAAATGAGGCAAAATATGGATCTTTTTTCAAAAACTGTGATCCTAAGGGACATATAGCAGCAGGACATGTTTCTTAAAGACTGAGGTCAGGCTCACAAACTGGTGTGTGCATATATGTACATACACACACCTGCTCTTTGTGGCCTAGGAAAATACTTCTTTATATACCAATAACATTTTTGTTGCATAATTATCACAGTTCTGTTCTTCACTGCAAGTTTTGCAATCATTTCTTTAACAGTCTTTCCTCTAGACACAGCTATTGTGTTTTTTCTTTGTTACATGACAGTACTGCAAACTCCATCTTCAAGATTGTCACAAGGCATAAATTACTGGTGAGAAATAGACTACACAGCATTAAAGCTCTTAAGTACTTTGAAAGGGAGTTCTTCCATCATAGGCTTATTGAACTGTTTCTTTGACAGTGTGGCTATTAGCAGCTGGAGAACAGAAAGTGTGGATTATTGCTGGCAAGCCCACGATCAGGCATGCCTGACTGCAGTACTGATACATGACAGAAGAGAAATGGCTGTAGACAGAGCTGCAGATTAACAGATAGTAGCAGTGGTGTATTGAGAGGGAGGCAGGAGGTGGGAAGGCTCCAGAGCTGCCAGCGGTGATTCATTCATGGAGCCTAAAGTACTGTGAATCACACTTCAGCTCGACTCCTGCTGTGTGAGCAAGCCAAATGCTCCCATTAGGAGACCAGCAGCATCCAGGCCTTGTTTTTTGAAACCTGTAACTAGCAGCACCAGTCTGATGCTGTTTTTGTGGGCCTTTTTAAGCTATTGTTTCAGCAGCCCTCCTGCTCCAATGAAGAAATCTAGTAAAGGTGCTGTTTGCAGTTGTTTTGATTTTATTGACTGACATACATCCAATCAGACATACACATTTACAGATATTTTTCCAATCGCATTGTTCTCAATTGACTATATAATAGGATTTAGATCAGAAAATCATTCAGGTATTACAAATTTTTCTCTTTTGCTCGCTTACAAATGCTATTGTACATTTTTCTTGCACAGAAAGCGAATTATATATCACGTGCATCAAAAAGTCTTGTATGGAGCATCATGTCTGCACAAGCGAACTGGGTTAATCTGTCAGTGCACTTTGAGACTGAGTTGGGTCTCCTGCATGGAGTCTTAGCTTAGAAGCTTGTTTTGTTGATCATCTGTGACTTAGATTTATAAAGGGCCTTAGAAAATTTAGTATTTATAAAAAGTTATCTAACCTGCTGGATTTAGTCAAACAGGCTTTATCATTAACTGATATCCTCTGTCCTGACTAAAAATGTGAATTAAAAGTTCTGTGTAATTGTTACGTTATTGAGACTCTGAAAGATAATGAGGCTTTGAATTTCAAGCAAAAATTTTTCTTTAATCTAACTCATAACCCTATATCTCTGATTGATAAGTATTTACACAATTAGCGTTCTTGCTACAAATATATTCATTATACTACAAGAGGCTGTCAGGCATTCAAATTGCAGTTAATGTTGTTATTTCTATATAAAATTACTGTTGTACTTATTAAAAAATTCTTTCTTCTGGATCACTAATCTTCTCAATTATAAATCCTAATCATCTATATGATGTTTTAAAAATAGATCATTTTTCCTCTGTTTCTATGTTTCCTATGTATAAAGCCTAACTTGTTTTCTAATTCATAATAATTTGGTAAAATCACATCCTCCCTATTTGGTTTAAAATTATAGCAACATCAAGGTTTTAATAACCAATTTAGAGCACGTCAGAAATAATGTGATGAAACTTCTTTAATGAGTAACCGCTGCAATACCTAATGAATCATGATCTCGAGTCAGATTGGAAGACTTGTTTTTTACTCACTTGGGAAATGCAAAGGTCTGTTAAGATTTTTCTTTGCCTTGCATATTGTGCAATTAGTCCACACAGTTCTGCAGAAGCAGTCGTTGAGATCAAGAGGCTAAAACGACTCAAAAACAAGTTAGATAGCTTTAGTGAGTCCCAAGAACATCTAAATAAGATTAAAAATATATGGGACATTCTTTCTTCTGATAAAAGCCCATATGTCTTTCTAAGTGCTTAAAATGAAAGTCCGCTGGGGCCTATAGCAAAAGACATAGAAAAGGGTTGGATAATATGCTAAAATGAATCATCGGTCCAGTGTACCATAGAAACTTTTTTTCTCCAACCAACTGCTGAAGTTACAGATCCTATCACAGAATACAAAAATCTTTAAAGTCCACTTAGAGATTATTAGGTGTCATCATTGTGTTTTATGACATTTCTAAAAAAATATATTCTTTGGGCAGTGCTACTGGAAATTCCGTAATGTAAGACTTACTATGTAACTGGCTGTATTATAATGCCTAGGCAGTGGCAAAAAACTTTTAGTTTAAGAATAAACCATTAATACAACCTCTTTATCCTGAACTACTTTGATTTTTTGCAATGTCTTAAAATCTATAATACACTGAAAGAGCACTTATCTAATTCACGGGGAAATTGGCTTTCTTTCTTCCTATTCAATAGCATCTTTTATATATAGCAGAAACAGAATCTTACCAACTTCTTAAAATGCAATTCTATCATACTTTAGCCTCCCTTACCTACAAATCCTACAGATTCACCACAGGTGCTGACAGAACATCTAGACCCTTTCCATCACAGGAATCTCTGTCTTACTGGTTAATGGATTTTTTCCCTAAGGAGCAATATGGGGATTATGGAAATGCAAAGGTCTACCCTGCAGAGTGTCTGTTATCAGGAAAGTAGCATTAGGGAAGCAGCATTTGTAAAGTAAGCACATACAGTATAGGATTCACTGAGAATATGGGTCTCACCTGCTATTTCACTGCCTCTGTTTAAGGTAAATGTTATACATTTACGAATTCTGAATCTTCTTACTTTTAATGCATGGTATAGAACAATACATTGGTGCTACCCGGTTCTTTTTCCTAGAACCTACAATTTTTAACAATACTTCCTAAGAGCTTTTAGACTACAGTTCTCCAGCATGCCTGTCACTAAGGCATATGTGCAACATTATCTGCCTTTATACATTATGCAAATCTCAGTAGAGAACTGGCTTATGCTTCCAATGGACAAAACTAGGAAAACTTGAACAACAAAACTAAATCTATTCTTTCAACTAATTGTTTTAGAAAAGAGTAATATTCAGAATGGTACATTATTACATAATGCCACTGGAGTGTCTTATAGGAGATCTTTCATTTACCCTCGTGTTCTAAATGGAAGTGTGTCCCCATCACCCCCAGAAAAGCAGCTGGTGGAGAGAGCATCACAGAATCCAAAATGTCCCCCTCACCAGTAGCTGGAGCGAGTCCCAAACTGGGGTTTCTGGACAAGAAGGTTGACTTTGAAAAGGTCACTTAAGCTTGTATATTGCTGGAAACACTCAGTTATTCAGTCTTCTCCTGGATATAGGTTTCTGTGTTTGTCACAGAGAAGGGGACAAAATGGTATCAGGGTTCACTGACACGGTTAGATGATCACTTGCAGATTCTAACGAGTCTGCACATGAGTAGCTGCAAAGAGGGATTTCTCTTGAAGTTACATATATTTACATATACACATATTTTAGGGCTCAGTATTTCTGGGTTTATTTGTCCTTGATTTATTTATCTGTTCCCCCTTTCCCAACTTTAAAGTTGTGCTATGTTTTGCAGGAGTAAAGAACTGTTCATAATTACTTTTACAGGTCTTGATTTTCCTCTTAATATATTAGAGGTCACAAAGCAGAGTACTACTATTTGCATCCTTTCCCTTGGCAGACATTGTGCTCAAGGACCATTGATGATAAGAAGAATCATTTGGCTCCCCAAAATAAAAATAATGGAGGTCTTATCATCCTTTGGGTTCAACAAAGAGTGCATGGCAAACAGTACCCAAACTTTTAAAATAGCAGGATTTCCTTTTTGTTTGTGCTACTTCACATTGATGATTCTAATGACCAATTAATTGCGCAATTCTAGCAACTCCAATGAATCTGAGTGAAAATTTCCACAGTTCTTTGGCTGAACATGTGGCTATTTAATAGGAAACTTGCTGAGACATACTATTTTCCGAGAATGGAAAAAAAAATCTTTCTTTTCATAATCTATTCATTTCTTGAAAAATTGGACAGATAATCAGATCATATACCAAAAACACCCCCAAACCAACCAAACAAACAAAAAGGAGTTTTGCTGCTTTATTCCATAACACCATTAATAAAAGTTCATCTTTCCAGTGCATCTGGTAAACATGATTTAGTGCTTTGAATATATTGTTTGTAGGAGGATTTGAAAGAAATCTGAGGTTGAGAAAGGCTCTCTGGTCTCGTATCAAGCTACTGGAAACAATTACCCATCCATTACAAGTAATAGGCAGAAAGAAACCACAAACAATGGACTCTCTGAATTTAAAATAACACATTATTTTAACAAAGAGTTTTATTGTTCAAGCTTTAAAAAGAAAACTTTTTAATGTTCTTGTTATACTCTGAGGAGATAAAAATGTCCTATATAAATAAAAAAAACATGATCAAATGATTAAAAGAGGAAATGCACCACCGTGATAGAAATGAAATGTTCATTTTAGGTTCACAGCTAATTTATGGATTCTTGTGAAAGCTAATGAGACGCTCTTACATCAAAAAATGAGAAGCTAAGGAATGATCATGAAGGAGGTTTTTAGCCTATTCCTTTCAGCTCCACAACTTCCTAAAACAATCTAGACAATACAGGCAAAGAATTCCCAAATAACACAGCAAATGTGTGCGTAAATATTGGGGTGTCACTAAGTGGTTTTTTTGGGGGTCGGTTGGTTAGTTGGTTTGGATTGGGTGGGGGGACGGGCTATAATTTCTAAGCCTTCAACTCTGCACATTTTGGTACTGGCAATGTAAGAAAAATTGAAGGGACTTAGGTTCCCTCTCTTTAGAGAGAGGTCTCTAAAATTCCCTAGACAATGTTTTAGCTGATATTGTTCATAGAAGAGAAAACTTTATATAATAAATATCTGTACTTACTTCCTTAAGGATGAAAAAAGGCTTAATATTTGAAATTTAACTCCAGTAAAAATGTTTTATAATCTCTGAAACACATTTGAAAGAAATGTTTTAATTAAAAATTGGTATTTATTGCCTTTTGACAGAACTATCATTCCAAAATAGAAGACTAACCACAAGAATTGTGGGAAATGATTGCAGACCTCTCAGCAATTGTGTTATCTTGGTTTAATCCTCATTGAATTAATTAATAAAAAATAATTTTTCAATGTATCTATTTGAAGGTATATTTCTGCACAGCTCTGCTTATCCCACTGTGAATTATGTGCTACAACCTGTTAGAATTTTATCCGTTTTGACCACCACAGTTCAGAATTGTGAGATGCAACTGTTTTTTCTTGCTATGGCAACCCGAACGTAACTGTTCAACCTAAAGAAAAGGTCACAAGATATAAAGGAAGTTTGCACTTTAGGCACAAACCACATCTATCACAGCTCATGTTGTGTGTACATAGGTTTTACATTTTACCAGGCTAATCATTGAAGAGGAATAATCCTCTAACAAATGAATTCTTAAGCAAAATCTGATATGTTTTTTATCCATTCTTTTTTTTTTTTAATGGAATTATTTTATTCTGTGTTGGTAACGATTACAAATTCTGTTAAAAAAGCAAAACAAAACAAAACAAAACCCCTCTGCCCTAATACATAAGAACAATAATCCTTTCCAAATAATTCTACAGAAATATATTATTGGCTCTAAGTGGTCAGAAATAATGATGTAAGTGTTCAAACCTTTGTTCTAATCCAGTAATAAAAGGAAAAGTCATACATTTATGATTTTGTAATGCACAATGGGCTCCTGCAATGCTTTTATATTTTATGCTTATACTCTGCTAATCCATCTCTCCTTCAGTAGTTGTAGTCTGGCACCAGCAGAATTATCTCTGAGAATGTAAATTCCATAACGCAGCTGCAAGCACAAAGGCACATGACTACTGTCAGACAAAATGACAAATGTTCAAATTTTATGGCTCTAATTTCTGTGTAAGTAGTTCTTACCTTTCATTTTTGTGGTCTGAAGAATGAGAGTGATCATCTATCCTTGCCAACCTGCATGATTTGGGGATCTGAGGAGGAAGAAAAGATCACAGTTGCATGCCTTTCTTTTAAATGCAGGCACTGACATTGACGCTATTTTTTTGCTTTGTAACAGCGACTGATTGTGTTACTTTGGCTTTGTGAACCTTTTCTTTCTGTTAGGAGGACTGATAGTAGCATCATTAAAAAATTACAAAGATTTTTTTTTTATCTGATGCAAGGTGAAAAAAAGTTTTAAAATATTTAATCTTCATTTCCAGACAATCAAAATCTTAGTAATTAGAGTTCCTAAGTTTTGGAATAAGCAATTGCTGCTCCTGATTAAAAGATCTGGTCTTCTGCATGCTGATGGGGAATGTTTCAGTCACTTCTATGATATTTTCCCTCCAATGTCAGTGTCTTTAGACTGTATTGCCTGTTTGTTAGGAGACGGTGAACTCCAGGTCCCTTCCTGTATTCTAAATCAGTCAGAGGAGGATGTTGAACTTAGTCTCCAGCACTCAGGTAAGGATCTTCATAACTAAGGAATGAAATGCAGCATGACTAACCTGTACAGTTGTGCCCAGGACTTTGGTGCTTCCCAGGCTTGCAAAGCAAGAGGGAAAGGACAATCAAATATCTTAAAGTAAGTGTTTAAGGTCTCGATTCAGTTACCCACAGATAGATATCTAGTGCCCTTTGAGATGCCCTGCAGTATCTGAAACATTCACATGGAGCTGACAAATATGATGCCAAACCTTTAGGAGGTCTGTGCCCTGATGGATAGGTGCTTGGAGGACAGGTAGGCTATTGTAGGGCAATTTAAATGGCAGTAGATGCCTCTTCCTTGACAATTGAATCAAGCCAGGCCAGTATTCTGACAGCCTTTCAGAGGCAATGCAGGCCACCTATGTTAGTCCTCCGTGAGTGATTAAAATATTACATTAGCTAGCATTTTATTTAGATCGGGATTGCACTTTTGAAGAAAATCTCTCAATCATCATCCCCATGCACTGCGCAGAACAGTCTTGGAGCATGCTAACTGAATGAAACTGGATGACTGCGGATGAAACTAAGCCAAATGATGCACTCCAGGAGTGAACCTAATGCAGCCCAACTGCTAATGACCATTCATTCCATGAAGCAAGAGTAGAGCTAATCCTAAGGAAGAAATCCTGAAACACACAGAGATGGATGTTGGGACCTTAGCAACATATCTTTCACTCTATAGGTACAATCACACGGAGTTTCACTATTTGCTAATGTAAGAATAAACTACCTCTTCCCAGCGACTTTATATAGAAGCAACACAACTCTATTCCTATGAAAGAGATTTAAGGATTTGCAAGAGAGGAGATGTCCTCCATCCCCACTACTGAAGCTGGCCTCTCTGCAGCCAGGGATGTAGAGCTCAGGACACGACAAGCCAGCGTGGAGCCATACACTTATGCACAAGGTGGCAAAGATGAGAATCCAAATGCTACCACAACAACTCATACACTGGGTTGTATACATATTCAGCTATGAAACACTGCTAGGAAAGAGAGTCTGCCTCTTTCCTCTTCCCCAGGCCCAGGCCCCCTAGGTCTACAGGTTGCCCAGCTTTCTGCAGCTCAGAAATCTGACTACAGTCTGGTGAAGGTTTCTCATTTACACTTCTCTGACCTGTGTTAATAGGTGCAGAGTGGTCTTTAAAGTGTTTCAAGGAATGCATTAAGAAAGCTTTAAAAGGAATGAAGACTACTTTCACCTAGAATATATTCTAAGGATAAGGAAGCCATGAGGTTTCTATAATCTAGTTCTCTTACAAATTTTGGGAGTGCCCTAACTAAGGCTATTCTAGAAAAAGTAGGCAGGAGGGCCACAATACAGCAAATTTTTCAGGGTAAATAAGCAGAATGTAAACAGTACTGAGCATCAAACTCTATCGTGGCAAACATATATGGGAAACAGGAAGCTATGCCCCTACAACAGAATGCTTCTGAGCATGTGTGGGCACCTGAATTAAGGCATTTCGGAAAATTGTCAGAAAATATTAGGGTAAAGCAGACCTGCTACTTAATAGATTATAGGCCCTTGTGGGAATAAGGAGTGGATCTGGCTTAGGATATGACTGCCATGAGGTTATCTGCCTACACCCTGCTACACCTGGCCAGTGTTTGTTAAAAAATATGGATGGTGAAGAAACTTCCACATTTGATAGAAGTTTGTGAAATTTTGTAGTAGGTCTGCTAAAAAGCCACACATATCAATGCACACAAACGCACACACATTCTTCTAAACTTAAGGAAACAGATGTAGTTCATGGACACCCTGCACCTCCTAGTACACCTTAGTCTTGGACTTTATCGGAGTCAATGAGAACCTGTCAGTGCCTTTATAGAGCACTGCATCTGGCCTCAACTTCTTTTAAGCAGACGTATGCACTATTATATAAGAAAAATAATGATAATTATACATGGATTCAGAAAAGGTTCTGAAGAATGAAGTGATTTTGCCTGTGATCTTTTAGCCCAGATATCCAAAGTGTAAAGGATAATTAAATTAACATGTATAATTGCTCTCTAATCTATCCTTATTTCTCTTCTACCTCACAATCTATTGCCAGGCTATTTTGTCACTTCTCTGCTACAGAAGAGGCTCAAATGGCAGGCTGTGACTCGTGTTCCGTCAAGCTCTGGATGGAACCACAACTACTTGGAAAGGTTTATACATGGTGTTTGATCCAGCTCTAAAACTTGCATTTGTGCTACATTGCATTTGCTCATCAAATTAAATGCTCTTATGAAAAAAATCGTTATTGTATTATGAATGGCATATGTATCCAATTATTTTAAAACACGGATGTTACTGTTCTAAATATGTGCCCAGATAATATATTAAAGTCATGAGAAATTGCATGTATCTCAGAAACTCGCTTTTTATGATCTGACAGTTCACTAGAACATTTGCTCAAGGGTCTGGACACTTGGTTTACTAAAAAGTTTCATGAATGTACTGCAAAGTGGATCCAATTTTTAGTTTTTGAACACTTTCTTGTTTTATGTTCCACAGATCTGTGTTTCACAATGTATACTATACATTATTTTTCAATAAAATGTTCTGTGGTTTGACCCTTACAAACTGAAGGGATTAAATATTTAGATTTCCCACGGTGGTGACATTTTTTATCCAATTTCTAATCTAAGCTCCTAATATCCTAATATCCAGTATCCTAATTTCTATCCAAGCACTGCTGAGCAGTTTTATAATCCTTTGACTATTAAAACAAAACAAAACCTAAGGGAGAATGGGGTAAGATGTGTGAATCAAATCAAGGTGTCAATCTTCACTTATGCTTAGTGTTGAAATTATGCTTTCTTTTAATCAAACATTTTAAAAATTCGGTTGAACATGGCACCCCTGATTTCTTCTCTACAGGAAATAGGAGCCATTCAAACGTTTATCATTTACTTCACCTTGCTATGTTTTGCTAAGAGGTTTCAGAACATCAATGCTACTCTTTGGACGTGTGTAAGCAGCTAAAACAGTGCAAAGAGAACACATTTTTTCTTGAGAAAGCTTCCTGAAAGCATGTTCATTCTGGAAATCTAAGCGGTAAAAAACCAAGAGATGGGTCCCCATGCTTTCCTTCAAAAGCCTTGTACAGCCTTCAAAGACACCGTTCTGCAGCAAGGCAGGTTTTGTCCGTCTTTTAAGGATGGATTAAACTGGCATAAATCAGATCAACCTTGGCTGCTGCAAGCTATGCTGCAGCTATACCAGTAGATCCTTTTCAGCCCCTTTTTACTTCATTTTGCTACTTAATATTTATCTGTGTATATTGAATCATGTCAAAGTTCTAGATCTTACAAATGTCTTCCTAATACTTCTAACTTTATTCTGCTTCTGAATTAAAAGATAAAAAATCGTTTAGTTATAATGACAAAGTGTTAAGAGCGGATTCCAGCGAACAATTATGAACTATGGACTGATAATCAGTACACTCCTTGAATGTCAGCCTAATTCTGACAGGTAAGGAGATGATGAAGACAATGACAAATTTTAAAAGCTTGGAGGGAAGTATCTCTGAATAAACTTTTTTACTTAATTACTCTGAATAAACTTTACTCTGAATAAACTTCTAGAGTTTGTTATCCATAGGCTTTCCTGTGAAGAGCTGGGCAAGACTGACTCTTTCTTCTTAAGAAAGGAGAAAAAATGTAACTATATTTAAAAGGAAAATAGTGCTTTAACTATTCTAACAGCATAATAATGTTATACTTAAAAAATAGGTATCCCTACCCTACCAGCTGGTGCACACCTCACAAATACATACACACAGCATTTTTAAAATGGAGATTTAAACATCCTGGTTCCTATTTATGTCTAACAATAGTTAAAGAAAACTGAATCAATAGTTATAAAAAATATCACTCCTCCTGCTCTGCAACAGAGAAGATAGTTTATTACCTGTCTTCTAAGAGCACATACCTACAATATTTAAGAACAATGTAAGTAGTGTACTCACAAAATGATAGCACAAAACCATAAAAATGTACATTAGAACTCTTACATGAGGAGGAATTGCTTGCATTGTCCTTAGCTGAACCCTGGAGATTATTCAGAGAATGAAAAATTTGGCATAAATATACTTAATAAAGGTAAACAATCTGCAAACATTTATTCATTTGTCTATCAAACAGTTGACTACAAGCAGATATGAACTATTTTATAATCCAACTGAGATTTCTTTCCTTTTATTTTTAAACAAAAGATATTTATTCGTGTATGTGAATAACATGCTGGACCACAGCACAGTGGGTTAACCTAAATTGCTAGTCCTGAAGAGCGTCTGTCCTACTACAGATTAGTGTTTTAGAGCAGTCTCATAAATTGCTGATTCAGACAAGAAAGCAAATTGCACTTTAGTTTGCACAAACATAGCTCAAAGTTTCTAAATTAGCATTTAAATAATTTGCCTTGCTCACCATGTATATGTTCTGAGAATATCTTTTAGTTTTACTGATCTGAAAGAGAATCCATCAAAACATTACAAATACAACCATTCACTTTAAGAAACCGAAATAACCTCAGTTTATTTAGTACTGTATCTGTTTTTATGCAATGAACATCTAGAAAGAAATCTATGAACAATGCAGGCTGCAACTATTGGAAATATGGGTGGTTTCCCTAATTATAGTCTGTGGTCCTGATCTGTTTTCCTGCTGGGCCTAGGTACTCCTGTATTGCGGTCTATGCTGCCTATGTCTCAACAGATGATACAGGCATCTACCTAGATTGTAGGAGCTATGGGTTGAAACTGTCTCAAGCTGAACTTGGCTGAGAACTGCACTAGAGCTGATTGATAGACTAGAATGATAGTAGAGGAAGGTAATGAAGCCGCCACAGCCACCACCACCTTACAAGCTAGCAGAAGGTCCTGGGAACTGTCATCGGATGGATCTTTTCAGACACCTATAGGTTTCAGCTGATCTGTACATGTCTATAATGTAGATATGTATAAGTATCTAAAGTTACTTGTCTAAGGTCCTTCCATATCAATAGTCACTTTTAGGGAGCAATTCATCTAAACTTTAACAAGATGTCTAAAATCACTCAGGTTATGCCCTATAAGTCTTGTTTCTCCCCACTGACCGTGCAGAGAGCTTAGAATCATATGGACATCGTCTGCCTCAGAAGGTGCAAATCACTTGTTAGACCTGAATAAGATTCAGTGTCTACACATTATTCTACATAAAAGTGGCTAGTGTCATTTGATATGCCCTAGAGCATCCTTCCTGCTTACCTATGCTGTTTCAGAAAGGCATAAATTTCCTGTCAGTACAGTATGAATGTCTTGGATACCTCAGGATGTCTCAGATGACACAGACACTGATGCGTGAGCAGCTAAATCTTGCCTTTAGAGTTATGTGAAGAGGAATCCAGTCTATCCTTTCTGCAAGAGCTCAGGCAGGAGGTGTGTATGCAATAGGGTTCCAAGATTAAGGCTATTCTGTGCCTGCATGAAGATGTAATTTTATGTGCTCAGGGAATTAAAAAAAGGAGTCCCTTACAACAAGAGGACAACCGAGTAAGAGGTTTTAGAATCCTAATTTTGATTTTAGGAAGCGATACATGCTCTCTACATCACTGTAGGCCTGTACAGGCCTTTAATGTATATAACCTTCAGTCCTCACTGAATTCTATTTAAGCATTTTGTATTTATTTCTATTTATTTCAAATAAAAATATTCTCCAAGTACAGAATTCAGGAAAAAAAAACACATATAGAAAAATCACTCTATTACTTAAAAGATATATTAATACTTTTTCCTGAAAAGAGCAATTAGTAAATAAGAAGGTAAGTAAGATAATACTGAAACTTTCAAATTATATGTCTAAGACACCAGCTCTTCTTATTTTTAGTGCCTCCTCAGTTTCTTCTTTTGCCATCTACAACCATGCATTCTATTTTATATTAAGAGGATACAGAGTCCTGCAAATAATCCAGACTTTATGTAAACGAAAGGTATCTGACTACCACAGGATTATAGAGATTACAGTTTCCATTTGTACAGTTTCCATTTTACAGGTTCCAATATGCATATTGGTATGCATATTGGTATGTCTAGCAACCTAGAATATGCATATTGGTATGCATATTGGTATGTCTAGCAATATGCATAGGTACTATAGGTGCATAGGTAATATTGGTATGCATATCAATATGCATAGGTACTTAGGTATCCTGACACGCTTGAATACTGCGAGTGATTAGTTTTCACAGAGTGGCTTTCAAATGACACAATTTTGAGAATTTTTAAGGACAATAGAAGTACTAAAAGAGATAATCAATAAGTTCCTTTTTGCAATTAACTGGATAAGGCAGTTGCCATTACACCAAATCAGCATTGCGAATCCTAGTTTTCTCCAGGTCAACAAATTGATCTCACCTTAGTTCTTTTAATTCTCATTGATAAGACACTTTAACGCTATTCAGCTGAATGCCAGGGTCATCCTGGTCTCAAATTATGTGGTTATTTCCAAAGTACAAGCTGTTTCAAGGGAAGCCTAGCCTGTTTATTTACTGATGCATGTCCAGATGTGCCTTTCAGACTTTAAAGTACTGAATCAAAAGCAATTCAGCTAAGTCCTGCATGAATAATTTAGCTTATTCTTACACATTTTTAAGAGGAGAAGAGACTTTTATATGTTAGTATTTTGTCAGTGTAATAAAAAATGCTCCTAACTGGGACTTCTGTCATAAGTGTTTTGGTCACTGGGCTTGTCATGCTTGCATGAAAGGTGTTTCATTATTCCGAGGTCTGCCAGATTGTCAAAACTTACTGAGGAGGATCTGGATGCCTGCTGATTTGTGAGTGCCGTCAGTAGTTTCCTTTGCCAGCTACTGTTGGCTTTGGAGCAAAATCTGACATTTTCAGTACAGATGAAAGTGCTCCAAATACTAACTGCTCCCTTGTTTTGGGATGGCACATTTAGAATGCAGTTTATTTCTTTTGTGAGCTCATACGCTGAACATGTAAATATTGACATATCCTAACTCATGATGTGAGGCAGGCCCTAAGGCTCCATATATTTTGAAGCACTCCTTGTTCATGCAACACACAAGGCTAAGCAGTGAGGTGAAGTTGGGGAGCCAAGGTCTGATTACGTTCACCTAGTATTATGAAATGTCTGTATTAAACTGTCACCCACTGTTTAAGTAGGAAGTGATCGACTGTCTGAGAAGTCAGTATGTCTGATCCAGTTCATTCCTGGTTGTGGATCCAAGGATGTAGAACTATTAGGCTTTTTGTACCCAACTGCTGAAAGCTTCCCTGGGATACGCCGACCAGCCACAGTCCTGGCCACTTGTTCCAGAAGAATGAAAGAGGCAGGTACTGAAATGAGCTGCCTGCATGAAGAAGGGAATGAATAACATTTGTTTTGAGAGGAGCATAAATAGCATGGTTTCTCTAGCCTAGCAAAATGAAAGCTGAAAGGGATATGATTGTTGCCCATAAATACACCAAGGAGGTAAACAACAGGGAGAGAGAAGAGTCATTTAAGTTAAAACACTATGTTGGCACAAGAACAGATGGGTAGAAGCTGGCCCTGCATAAATTTAGGCTATACATTGGAAAGTGATTTCTAACCGTTAAAGCAGGGATGTTCTGGAATAGCCTTCCAATAGGAGCATTAGCAGCTTTTTAGGTAGAGCTTATTATGTTTATGTAGCTTGATAGGCTTACGATGAGGTGCCTGAAACAGCAGAGGACTGGACTTGATCCAAGACTTTCTTTCCCATCCTCTCTTCCTTTGTTAATCAGGTTAGGATTCATTTCAAGACTTTCTTGTTACTTTAAAATTATTTTCATTTCCTTTGTTATAACCCAAGCCTTTTAAGCTCTTCACATAAAGCTTTGAGGACAGGGAATTGCTGACTAAAAGTCTATTGCAGAAAGTGATCACAGCTGCCCCCATTTGCACTGCATAGCCTGTCATGTATCTGAGAATGGAGCTGACCCACTATTACATTGAAATTGCTTCTTATCATTTAGGAAATAGAAAGGAAGCTAAAATGGGCTCCCAGAGGAGAAAAAGCGCCTTTCTGTCCTTGGCCCACAAACAAGCAGAGAAGAAATATATTTCTTTGTATTTTGGAAAATCTCTATCACCTATGACTTACAGAAATTGCTTTAACTACTGAAAAAGAAGGTCAGAACCTAAACTACTTGAGTTTGAGTTGCCCTGCATATGCCATTTGTGTCTACCACCTTTTCTCCTCCTCTCCCTGAGGCTCATGTCAGATTTTATCTTTGCATTTACAATGGGCCAAGAGTATATGTGCCGTTTGTGGCCATCACACAGTGGATTTTCAGTAATTCAGGAAGCTGCAGTAACTTTACCGAGTATTTGAACATTTCACTCAATAGCCTCTCACAGCAAAGCTCTTACTGGCATACCAAAGCCCTCTTCATGCTTCTCCTCACCTCTTGCACCTGAGTAGGGATTACCTAACCAAAGATTCACAGAATCACAGAATGGCCAGGGTTGGAAGGGACCTCTGGAGATCATCCAGTCCAACCTCCCTGCTCAAGCAGGGCTGCCTACAACACATTGCACAGGATCGTGTCCATGCAGCTTTTGGACATCTCCAGCGAAGGAGACTCCACTACCTCTCTGGGCAACCTCTTGCCTCTGTCACTCTCACAGGAAAGAAGTTTTTTCTCATATTCAGATGGAACTTCCTGTGGTTCAGTTTGTGCCTGTTGCCTCTCATCCTGCCGCTGGGCACCACTGAAAGTTGTCTGGTCCCTCCTCTTGACTCCCTCCCTTCAGATACTTGTACACATTGATCAGATCCCGCCTCAGTCTTCTCTTCTCCAGGCTGAACAGGCCCAGCTCCCTCAGCCTTTCTTCAGAGGAGAGATGCTCCAGTCCCTTCATCATCTTAGTGGCCCTCCGCTGGACTCTCTCCAGTAGTACCATGTCTCTCTTGTACTGGGGAGTCCAGAACTGGATGCAGTAGTGCAGGTGAGGCCTCACCAGGACTGAGGGGGGGGGGGGTGATCACCTCCCTCCACCTGCTGGCAACACTTCCTAATGCACCCCAGGATATCGTTGGCCTTCTTGGCCACAAGGGCACATTGCTGCCTCATGGTTAGCTTCTTGTCCACCAGCACTCCCAGGTCCTTCTCGGCAGAGCTGCTTTCCAGCAGGTCAGCCCCCAGCCTGTCCTGGTGCCTGGGGTTATTCCTCCCTAGATGCAGGACCCTGCACTTGTCTTTGTGGAACTTCATGAACTTCATTTACATTCAACCTTTCTTTTTATAGCTGTTTTTACATATTCAGGAAAGGAATATTGCTCGTAGATTTATTCAGGTTAAAAGGTGCATCAGCAAATCTGTAGTGTAACCCCCAGTCAGGTCTTGAAGACCCTCAAGGATGGAGAGAGATGCAACCTCCCTGGGCAACCTGTTTCAAAGCTTGACTGTATTCATGAGGAAAAGGTTTCTCCATATATCCAGCTGGACCTCTCTTGTTTCAATTTATGCCCATTGACTCTTGTTTTCTTGCCATGCACTGCTCTGAAAAGCCTGGCTCTGTATTCTTGACAGCCTCCCTGTGGGCACGGGGGGGCTGCTGTTCTGTGCCCTCAAAGCCATCGCTGCTCCACGCTGAACAAGGCCAGTTCCCTCAGCCGCTCCTCACAGAGCTAGTGCTCCAGCCCCCATCCGTCACTATCGCCGTACTCTGGAGTTGCTCCAGTTTATTGACTGTCTTGCTGCTGCTGGGGGGCCCAAACTGGGGAGAATATTCTAGACTCAGTCTGACGAGAGCTGAGTAAAGGAGGGATAATCCTTTCTCTCAGTCAACTGGGTGTGTTCCTGTTAATACAGCCAAGGAGGCTGTTAACTGCCTTTGATATCAGCACAGTGCTGGCTTATGTTCATCTTGATGTCTACCAGGACCATGGGTCCTTTTCCACAGAGATGCTCCCCAGCCATCAGCCCTCAGCCTTTCTCATTGCAAGGGGCTCTTCCTTCCCAGGTGCAGGACTTTGCATTTGCCTTCATTGAATTTCATGAGGTTTCTCTCTGCCCGTTCCTCCAGCCTGTCTAGGTCCCTCTGAATGGCAGCCCTGCCTGCCAGCATGTCAACCAGTCCTCCCGTTTTGCTAGCATCTGAAAACAGGATGAGATTGCACTATGCTGCCTTCCCCATGTCATTGAAATAGATGTTAAACAGGACACATCCCAGCATAGACCCCTGTGATACTCTACTTGTCACTGGCCCCCAGATAGAGCACAACCCATTAATGACTACCCTCTGAGCCTGATCATCCAACCAGTTTTTTTACTCTTCTAGTTGTCCACCCTTCCTAACTTGATATAACATCCTAACCTTATTTTTTATCTATCTTCCTAGTCCTTATTGCATTCCTCTTGTTCAACACTGACTATTTCTAATTTCATGAGGTTTGTAGAGATACATTTTAAGGAATGATGGGTCTGCGGATCAGAGCGTCTTCCAACTTCATAGCTGAGAATTAGCTTCTTTAGTGGACAAAAATGAAAAAATCACCTTACTGATAAGGTAATTTGGTGAAGTAGGGGAGTCCTAAAGTATGAGTTTCTCTCACCTCATGTTAGGTGTTTAAGGAGAAGCCAATCATCCTGGACTCCCATGGTAGTCAATGATAGTCAATGGAGAGAAATAGGTTCCGCTAGGGAGTGATTCATCTGGTCTGTTTTTGACTTAGGAAGAAATGAATCATTCACATCATCATACCCTTATTTCTCTTGAAGAACTATAGAGAGAGTTCAGAGCTTCAGTGCATATCTCATCTTTAAATGCCTGAATTAGGACAGATGAATCTATTTTGCCATTACCTGTATGACCCAGGAATTCCTGACAGATGATTCCCCATATTCTGTCCCTCACTTGTAATCTATACTTCCACACAATGTGTATAAAGTGGCCAAACAATGGTAGAGAGCCATCTTTTATTCATGAGAAGTGGAATATTGAAATGTTTGAGATTATACAAACTGGTTGCAGTACTAAAGATGTATTCTGACCTTTTGAAGACTGTATTGAATCTTTGAATCTGGGCCGAAGGAATGAGAATATGAATAAAGGGACCCTTATTCCTAATCATTCTTTATTCAATAGCATGTTAGAATCTGGTGGTAAATGTTAGATTTCTGGTGGTAAATCACCAGAAATCACATATTTTTTTTACACTGCATATGGTATAACTTACTGATATATGAGCAGCTGAAGTTTCTGCAGGGTTATTAGTTAAGCCACTCTATTTCAGGATTACTTTTATAATTATTACTGTTAGCAAGTTTTGGATCAAAATTAATGGTTTCCCTTCCTAAGGGCTCTTTGATGGTGTTGTTTTAGATTAATTGTTTATTTTGTTAAAGAGGATTTACCAGTTAAGAAATGCAGCAGAAAAGAAGCCTCTGACTTTGTGAAAAAGTTCTGCAATGTTAATGTAACAGGGGGAATGTTATCAATATTACTGTCATCTAAAGATCAGTGTAATCCATACATTGATTTCTGAATTCATAATCCTCTTAGGCTATTGTAAAGTGCTAAATTTTGTATTTAGATCTTTGACTTTGCTTAAAACCTCATTCAGAGTTTCCTGTTGGCTATATACCCCAGTAGATATTTTTTCACATAAAATTTTTAATTTATCATCTCATTTATGATTTGTTTTGATTGGGGCTTCAGCCAGAAGTAAAGAGGTTGTCGACTTGCAGGATTAAGCCCATTACCTTTTCGTTCAGAAAAAAGGAGATACATGAATACAACTTCTGCACAAACAGATCAGTTTTGCCAATCTAGGGAGTTATACTAGCAAAATATTAGTGGACCAGAAGCATAGCATAATGCCTGCCCTTGTGCTGGATTTTAATGGTATAGTATATATTGTTTTTGGTAAGACATTTGAGTAGAATTATGTTACACAACTGTCCAAGAGGGTGGAAATCTGGAGTGAAAGATCTGCCAGTGAGAAGAAATTCCTAGACACTGGTAGTAACAACAGGGAGCACATCTGAAGCATGTCTTGCAAAGAGACAGCTGTTAACCCTGCGCTATCAGTGGAGCCCCAGGAAAACCAACAGAAGAAATGCTCATACTCCGATTCTTTCCTTTTTGTGCAAAGCTGAACATATAATAAAAAATATGACATAACTCTGGGTTCTTTTTTGCTACTGAGCTGTCACAGTCTAACCTAGGCATTCATCTTTTCACTGCTATGACCATAAAATCCTTCAGCTGTGACACCAGACACACATTGGGATAGAGATCCTATTACCATTACAGATTTTACCACATAAAACTGAGTGCGCCATGTTCTTCTCCAAACCCCTTTTTATTAGCTCACAGTAATGCTACCTGAGTTACCATTCTTTAATGACAGAGTTTGTGCACACAGTGAAATCACACTCTCAGAGAAGTCTTCCTAGCCATAACTATCTATTGAAGCATCTTGCTCACTAACTTGTATATTTGGTCAGAAGAAAAGAGCATAAATCTTCAACATTTTTATTTCAAAAAATATTAGGAGAAATAGGGAAAAAATTGTAACAGAAAGTTATGGTTAGTCTTAATTTACCTCTTTGTTTAATCACTGGTAAGAGCTTCATCATATAGGTTGACACTGAAGACTGGAAGCAGAATACATTTTTTCATTTAGATCTTTTTCTAGTCCTCATGTCCTCACCACTGCTAAACATTGCAGACTTTTTCCTATCCTTTTGTGGAACTAAACATTTCAAACCCTGTTCCTTGTTTCATTCCTTCATTTCTCTGATTCTATTAAATTCAATCTTGCCATGCAGAAAGCCATCCAGATAGCAGCTCAGAAAAACATTCTTCAAGTCGTCAGTTTAGACTATGCTCATCTGTAGTCAATTCTCCATCTCTTCCTTATTACCTCAAAGAAGGGCTGCTTATTTCTACTCTTAAAGCTCTTTGCTATCCTTCAGTATGTGGGAGTTCATCTCCTGTCTGCAATCATCTCATTTTGTCAGCCTTATTTGTAAAACTTTAAGCTTTTTCCCATGCTGCATATAAACATCCACAAATGTTTTTTGTTTTTCCTCTTAAAAGCTCTCCATTACTGTAACACTGCTAAAAACCAATAGCTGATAAATTCTCAATATGCCAAGGCCAGTACTGGATCATTGTTTCCTTCTGATTCTCGAATAACATATATCAGCCTTTCTTTTTTGTCTTAGACAATGGGTTGTAAAAGTAGGGACCCTGAAAAAGCTATAGAGACCAGCTGGCTGTTCTGTGTCTCTGTGCTAGGAAGCACTACAGAGCTTGTAATGTGCCTAGGGCTCACGACCATGAAAATTACAGTCACCAGTGGCATTATGACCTAAATTCAAAACAGTAATATTAAACCTAAAGATAAACATGTCATGATAACTAATAAGAAAATAGCTCTTAATCTATGTCCTTTGATTTTGTTCACCTAAATATTAGAGGAATTTTGCCAATCAGGCAAAATACCCATATAATGTCATATCTCTGTATATTAGAAAGAGGTGGGAGGTTGGTTTTTCGAGTTTACATACATGACTTTCCATATGCTCTTGAAACACTAAAGGGGAAAACTCTAGAGGTTTATCAGGGTACAAAGCCATGGAAATTAGCAGAGAAGTCAAAGGAGAATGAGAAGCACAATTTCTATTGCTGGATGCATTGAGGAGGTGTGTCTAAACACTGTAATATTTATGGGGTTTTTTTGGGTTTTTTTTTTGCATTCCAGACTACTACAGGCTTCCAGAAATAGTCTTTCAACGGGGGATATTATTAAGCCTTTAATTTTTTTCTTCCTTGACTATAATATTCTTCCCACAGAGGGAAATCTCTCTTTCTTCTTTGACACAAATGGCTAATCATTAGTTACTTTCCTTTCCAGAGCTGCAGACTCGTAATAAAAATGCTAGGTAGCACTTAGACTTCTAACTGAAAGCCACTTAAAGTTATTAGATCTATGAACCCTGAACTCCTGTGCACTCTTATCATTGCTAAGGTATAAGAAAACGGTCTTTCAGTGCTGATAAGTATATCCACAAACCTTTTTTGTGCCACATAGTACTCATCTTATATATAATTATACATTATGAGAGCATCCGATATTTACAAATGTTAAAAAAGCGATAAAATTTTACCCGGCAAACTGTAATAGCTTAAATGCCAATAATAATAAGTCCTCCTTCCTGCAGTCAATAAGGATTGACAGCAAGAGTAAAATAAACTAATACAAAACTGAAAGACAGCAAAATTGTCAACATGAATTACACAGGAGAAGTTGAGAATAAATGTGTTAACTGTCTATTATATATACAAATAATGTGTTAAATGTCTATTAGGTAGTTAGGCACAAAAAAAATGAAAAAGAATAGCCAAGTGAAACTGTGAGGCAAAAATTTCATGGAACATTTTGCCAGGATATTGGTTAATTTTTCAGAACCTACTGTACTTTGTCAGAGTGCAAAATATTAAGTGGAAAATGTGGGAAATGTCCTTTTAGCAGCTAAACCCAATTAACACCAAGATAAGATTTTGCATTGAGATTCCTTTTTCATTTAGAGGAAGTAAATACAATCTATCTCTTATGCAAGTGTAATAGATAAGACCACTCTGCATTTTGCAAGCACTTCATTCTGCCAAGTGCATGGTTTTGATTATGGTTACTTCCTCCTCAGATCTTCTGGATAATTAAGTCATGTAATCATTCTCCAGAATGTTTCAGGCCAAATCAGTAGGGATTACATAAAACTAAACTTTAGCCAGTTTAGCTTAAGCCGGTTCATTTGGACAGAAGTATGATACAGTTTATTCAAATCTCTGTCCATTATTTGATGCATGATGCAGAAATTATTTTATGTATTTTTTCCAGTTATAAGTAGGCCAGATAGAAACACTTTTCACTCTGGAAAAATGGAACAGCAGGTTTCTGGATGAATTGGGGGCAGATTGAGATAACAAGGACTGGTAATATATTCACTGCAATGGTGCTTTTCCCTCAAAGGAATCTGCTTGGGTTGATCCCTAATCCCTTTAACCGTCTCATTCTCTTCTGTGGAAGTCCAAACCTGTTTGGGTTGATGCAGCCGGATATCTCTGCAGTCAGGGAATGTGAACTCCCTCTTCCATCTGCAGTTGCATCAAATGAGCTGTTGTTGCCTCCTGTGATTCAACACCTCACACTGCTACTGGACGTCATCACCCCTTCGGAGTAGTTTACATGTGGTTTTTATTCCTTATGTTGGTCCAAAGGTTCAGGGTCACTGCTCTAACTGATGTGTCCTTTTTTTATGATCAGGTCTTGCTTAGCTTTTGAGATTTGATGCAATTATCACAGATTAACAAATATTCCTTCATGCTAATACAATGAATAGGGTACTGAAATAAGCAGCTCCTCTTTTTTCATTATAAAGTAGGAGTTTTTTGCTAACTATGCAGTTGTAAATATTGAAGACCCAAATAATGAATGCTGCATAGAATATTTAACCCGAAAAGCACAATGTAGGAAAGAACTACATCAGATATTCCTGTTGAAGAAAGCAGATTTAAGAAGAATTAGTGAAGGTTTGCACATGAATTCATACCGTGACCTACGAAAAGGATCACTTTTGCTCTACCAGAAACAGGGCTCACTGGGAATAAACACTGTAAGAAAAGTCATGGATCCCAGTACAGAAAGGACTTTAATTCACTGCACATCCAGTACAGAATTCCTCACAATTTTCCATGTTTCTGGTAAATTTATTCTATAATGTGTGAGAGAGATTCTCTGCAGGCGGCCTCATCTTCCTGTTATCGCCTCTGTCAGGTACCCAGCCTTGTTTACTTCTTTCTGTCCAAATACTTGCAAGCCGTGGAAGTCTTAATCAATGCAATCACCAATGCCATTCTGTTAAGCTATAAACCCTCATTTTGGACATATCCTAAATACAGAATTATTTTGTAAAGAGAAAATTCCTTGCCTCATGCATCACTTCTCCTCTCCCAAATTATTTTTATTCTGTAATTATTTCTAATTGCCCCATGTGCAGTCTTTAATCAAATTCTTAGTTCTCTGTGTTATAAATCCTATTATTCCTTTCTTGTGCATTTCCTTTTCCCCATCATTCATTTTATAGTTATTCCAATTTTAATCCCATGGATTATGAAAAACATCCATGTTTAATTAGCTAAACGTGTGATTTCACAACTTTTTCTCTGTGATGCCACTTCTGAGCTCATAACTCCACATGCGGTTATAAGCACCACTTCATGCGACTTAATTTCTATCAGGTGCGTAACTACACTTGCAAGACTTTTAATCCCCAGATCACTGATCAAAACCTTTGCTGTCATCAATTGGAAGAGCGGTTTCTGCTGCATAAACTTTGGATGTAGAAAGTGGAGTTTTTTATAAGTAATGTTTAGGTGACTCCCAGTAACATATCCTGTCAGAAGACAATGAGGCTTGTGTTTCTCTATCATATTGATGTTTGTGACATTCTTTGACATAATTAATACCAACTTTGCTTATTGATCACTTTGTTTCTGACTTCATATGGTGTTTTATGCTGGAGTTCTACTTTTTATTTCAAAAGCAAATGTAAAGGAGTACTACCTTTTCTCTATTAATTCAGTAAAATGTCATTCAGTAATTAGTAGAGTTGTTCCTATCCCACTTTTTTTCTTTCTTTCTTTCTTTTTTTGCTTTGCTTTTATTTCAAAAAGTCGTTATTTCTAGTTATTCTGACGAATAAAACAGTTAAATACTTCATGGAAATAGGTGAAAGGGTATAGCATCTCTTTTGCAAACAGAAATCGCACTATTACACCTCCACAAGATACTTTTGGCCTTTTTATTTTTAATATTACATACAGTTCAATATTATTCTGACTAGCACAATGGTGAGCGGACGTATAATGCCCAGTGCTGCTGCAATCCTGTCAATTTGAATTTATCTAAGCAGCCTGAAGCAACGCATAGCAGAGAGCATTTTTCTGCTGAGCTACACAAGAACATTTTGCAGTTCCACTTAGTTCTTCCTGCTGATTGCTGCGTAAATGCTAACCAGCTGGAGAGCAAACCTCGCTCCTCAAGGACAGACTGCAGAGCTTGTGCCTAGGTGGTCTGCATGGCGGCAGTAACCTAGCGTCCTTCCACGCGTTCTTTTGAACACAATGACCTGCTGCTTTAGGAGCTGGTGTTTGCTTTATGCTAGCTTTTCCTCATTAAAGAGGCAATTCAGCACAGAATTTTTTTTTCATTCAGAGATTTCCAGGTAACGGTTCTCTGTTCATGGTTCATGTAGGGGACCAATGTGGTCCCCAAACTGGTTGCTGCCACAATGATGTGTTTATCTCTTAGTAATAAAAAAAAGGGAACTTTTTTACTGCTTGGATTTTTCAGAGAAGGGGTTGTAATTAAGTTTTTCAATCCATTCATTAAGATAAGACTGGCTCCTTTCAACCCTCTGCCCCCAGAAAATTGACTTGTGTTTTTCGCTGTTGCATAGCTATTTGTTGTAGAATAAACACTTCTAAACACTTTTCTAAACAGTTCTAAAATAAGAGGAGTAGCAAGCACAAAAGAAAGTCAAACCAAACTGATGAATGACCTGAGACATGAGAGCAATCATTTACTCCAGGAATGAGCGTGGTATGGAGCCAGATACGTAGATTAGATGGAGCAAAAGCTGGATCAGACAGCATAGAGAGAAAATAAAGAACATAAATTAGCAGCCTTCCTCACTGGACTGAATAAGCCAGAAGCCTTGTGACAATACTAGCAAATGGTCGTGCAATTTTAAGGCTGCTTTGTAATACTCATGTGCACGCAGGTGAAATTAAAGTAGCAGCCTCCTCCTTTTTCTGGAATCATATTTTTTAATTTTCATGTTTTTTTTTTTAATGTGATAGGATTTGTTTGGGTAATTTTTATATAATTTATATGAATTTCAATAACTTATCAATTTACAATCTTGGTGCAGAGAGGTCAGAATAACAAACGACAAATCACTTCCAAACTAGTGTCACTGGCATTCATTCATTTTCCTTCCAAATCCCTACTCAGACATCATTTTTCCCACAAAATTTATAAAAACTAAGTTACTCAGCTATTGCTTCAAAAGATAGTTTCTGGACCTTTAACAGACTGCATGCTTCATGATCATACCTTCTTCTTCTTCTTGTAAAATCCTAATTGCATTTCAGAAACACATTAAAAACTCGGTATACGAATGCGTCTGCGATTGCAATTGTTAGTCACTCAGGTGGAATTTTAGGAGAGTATGAATCTGTTGGCTGACCTGTAGAAAGCTGAAAAGTTTAACAGTTTTGTGGTTTCATATCCATCCATGCAAAACTACAAGTACAATAGAATGTGTTATTAGATACCTCACTACCTCTTAGTGTTCAGACTGTTCTCCAAAATGTAACTGAACAGTTCCACACCATAGCACTGAGTTCAGCAAACAGCTGCCATCACTGCAGTTGTGCAGGCCCAGGACAGAAAAATAACTGTAGCTGAAAATGATCCCTCTCATTCTGCACTAAATCAGCTGTCAAACACTCAATTACACCAGTGAAACGAAGGCTTATGGAATGGAGACTAGGATTTAAGAATCAGGTTAGCAGAAAGATTTTATTAATTTCTATTGATGGTATCTAGCTAGTTTTTAAAGGCAGATACAAGCTAGATTTCCTGGCCCAGCTTTTGGACCACGTAACAGTACACATTTTTACATTCAGATCTAGCTTGCACTGCCTGTGTATAGGCCTGGTTTGCATACTTGGTGAAAATCATTGCCAGAGTCAGGAGCATAAACTTCTCAGTCTCTAGATAACTCCAGAGACCATGTCACCTGTTGTAGTATTGTTTTAGGGGTGTTAGATTCAGATAGTCCCTATCAGCCTGAAAAATTCATCTGGAAATACTACTGAAGCAAGCAATCCAGTATGTCCTGGGATCTTCACAGTACATATTATTCCACGCAGGCCTGAATATGTCAATCCATCTTACAACAGCTTCCAAGATACAGGTTCATGTAATAACATTCCTAAAAGAGAAAGAATTAAAAAAAAAAAAAAAAGAATAAACCTTTAGCTAACTGATATAACACAAAATGGATGACTTCAAATCTTCAAATTTAGGGTTGAAAAGTTTGCGTCAGTTCTTTGTGTGCCTTCATCAGTTTACTTGTTTCTATTTCAAAATTTCATTTAGGAATACAAAACATCAGTAACTCCTGAACAAGCTTTAAAATTTAAAAAGAGAAATGTAGGCATAACATCGATTGCAAGTTGGACTCCCAGATTCAATGGACTCCCTTTCTCCGATGATACTAGACCCTTGAATTAAGCCGTAGTATGTAGGGGGAAGCTCTAACTTTCAGTATATTCTTCCAGAACGACAAGTATTAGGGATTCAGTCAGAATGGCATTGCTTGATGACAATAAAATTGGCTTCCAAATCCTGCAGGCATTAGGGGAATCTTAATATTAAATGGACAAATCGCCATGGGTATCTCAGTGCTGTAGCAACAAAGAACTATAAACTAGATCCAGAACAAAGTGCAGTCTAATACAGGTGGCTGCAAAATCTAGTCCAGTTTTCTCTCCTTTCTTTCAGGGAGCCTTGGGTGTTCCAGTAAAAGTAATTAATGTTTTTAAAATACACAATACCCAATTAGTGGAAGGACTTCACTTGAGATTTTTGATTGCAATATCTTTAAGTCATTACTGTAACAGAGTAATATGGGAGACATTTTGGAATATTTAAATCATATCAAATTAAATGTTAATGCCATATTTTATTAAAGTTTTTGTTTGCAATAAAATCTCTTGCAGAAATGCTGTCACGTGACTACTTTATTTTATTAGGGTCTTTATCCTGTGTTATAAACACTACTTTTATTCATAGTGAAAGGCACCATACAATCTGAAGAGTCCTTGACATGCACATTGAAACAGGAAGGCATGTTCAGAAGCAATCTCGTTGATTTACTGGCCACTTGAGGTTGAAATAATTAGCCAATTGAAATAAATTTTTAATTTTATCTCATGGAGATATTTTTTCCTTGTTAGTGTTTGGTTGCTCTGACAAAAAGGAGAACTTGTTAGAGAGAATGAAAAGGAGCAGATCAAAAATAATTTAGAGGTCCAGAATCCCTGATCCACAATGGCAGATTGAATGAACAAGAGTTATTTAGCATAAACAAAACTAAAAAGGAGAAGAAAAATCATGAGGTTCTTTCCTACTTTTCTAACTTTCTATTCTTTCAAGGATCATAGTGATCATTCAGGCTACCTGAACTCCCTCTATGGTAAAGGCTGAGTTAACAGTTCTCAGTATGCTTTTAATAAATGTAATTCTTGGAATTTTCAAAAGGAGGTGTATAAGCATAACAGAAAATTGTACCTCGGAGCATGTATTATATAGCTGCATGTATATAAACAGAAAATGATTAGTTTTGGAATACTTAAAAATGATCTCAAGATTTTAGTAATATAGCAGGGATTTGTAGTATTCACTAAACAGTGATTGATAAAGCTGTCTTAATATTTTATCAAAATTAAAATTCTTAGCACTTTTGCAGCGTGGACAATCTATGAACTTGAACACTTCACAAGCAATTAAGCAATATAGCATCCTGTGGGTAAAGGAATATTATTCTATTTTATAAATGAGAAAGATTAGATGGATTGATTAAGAAGAAATCCTGTGAGAAAATAACTGGGTTTATTTCTATTATCTTGATCAGTTTAATAGACAAATGAGGGAAGGTTGTTACAGAAATACTGCATGAAGAAAGAAAGATAAAGCAATATGTTAAAGGTCATATTTGAAATGCTTAACAAAATTGGGACAGAAAGACAAAACATAGGGTATTTGCTTTTTCCCTGAGACTGTAGGTAATATGTAGGCTTAATTCAGGAACGTACTTCAGAAAACACTTCACATTCAGCACATAAAAGGTTTGTGTGGTGACAATAAAGCTAAGCAGGTGGGTAAGTATTAAGTAAGCTGCAACATTTAAAAAAGTAGAACCCCAGTCCTAAAATTTATGTCTACTACTGTAAAGAAAAAAATAACAGAGACGAAGAAGGGAGAAGAAGTTCTGTTCAAACCTGAAGACCTTCTCACATCTATGAAGACCAAAGTCAGCAGTCACTAATATGTTCCTCCAAATGCATATTTTATGTGTTTACGCATACTTTATGGTAAAACCAATGCCTAATATGTTGCATAGTGTAGCCCACTGACAAGGATATGGGATGTGATAAAAACATTAAAGATCCACTTCTCGACTGCAATACACCCTGTGCAGTAAGCTACCCTGATGTCAACTGGGTGTAAAATTAAACTCTTCTAATGCTTTACAGATCGTTTGCACTATGGTAAGTAAGCCAATGTGTGTGAGATGGAGGGCAATGCCAAAGGGAACGGGGCACAGCTTGCTTTTCCCTGGTGCCCTTCTCCTCCTTCCCTCTAACACTGGCTGCAATTCATTTCTTCCTTTGAGTCTTGCACCACCATAGATCCTTGCAACCAAGTCATAATTTAAGGCCTTAGATAAATAAGCAAAACAGCTTTTTCTATGCAATGTTCATACTTCTTTAGTACAGGTTTTTTCAGCGGTAGGAAATAATCCACAGATGAGTCCTTCTTCCAATTACTGTGTAAAACTTGTAGAGCACAACCAGTGTTTTATTTATGATCAGTGGGAGAATACGTAGTTAATGCATATGACTAAAGAAGGAAAAAAAATCTTTATTCTGAATAAAGAAAGTCCTGATGTTCGTGTTGCGAAAAAAAAAAAAAAGAGCTCAACCAAGGATAATGGGAGAAGGGAAAAGCCACATGACAATGATGTGGGTGTCTCTGCTACATTTAAGTCCTTCTGTAAACGTACTTCTACTCAGTCGCCCACTATTCCAAGAATTTGCCACAGCAACAATATTTCCTTTCCTTTCAGTTTTTAGAGTTTCCATAAATGCCTTCAATTCTATTTCTTTTACTTTTTGCTCTAAAGTTTTACTGTGAATTTCACAGAGCACCCCTAGTCAGGAATAATAATTATATTATTGAGTATTTACATGGATACCAAAGATGAATCTTCAATAGCATCATTTAAAAGCACTTACATGCTGCAAATTGTATGAATATTTTGTTTCTACTGTTGACTGATATAATATCTTCCACATAAATGCATTCCAGCGATTTTTTTTTTTCCCATCTGAAAGAGTCAACATATTTTCTCTCATCTTCTTTCTCCGTCTCTGAGCCAAAACTCTGAGAAGGTTCATTCCACAGATAACTTGGTCAAATCTATTACCAGCAAAACCGGGCACTACTTCATACTCTTCAGTGGAGCTACAACCAATCATGAATTGTCCTATTGAACCTGGAGCAAAAGTACACTTATTTCCCCAAACAATAATGAATTTCATGGCTTCATATTACAGAGAGAGTAGAGTCAGTTCAAAAATATGATCATAACTTACTTAAAAGGGATCTCGCGTTACTAATAACTTAATGAAAATCTGTATTTTGTGTTTCCTTACATTTATATGATGCATGGTCATGCATATAAGGTATTGCCTTCATATCAGCGTAGATTTTTTTCACATTCGTTGAGAGGAATGCCATTTGCAAACATTTAGCCTCAGACTAGAGAGATATTGACTGAGCCACATTAATTCAAAACTAAGAAAAATTACAAAAATCATATAAGTAAAAGCAAGTGACCTTCTCAAAGGTGCCTATTACTTCAGTCAGTCTCCTAAGATTCAGGAAGAACCTTAGGATTGAGGGGGAAAAAAATTCCAGAGTTTTTTATGGTCAGCCACCTACTAACCAATGGTTTTGAAGTGAGATCCTCACAGAATTATATCTCTGTTTCAGTCTTTTTCCTGGGAGCTGCACATTGAACAAACTCTCTTCGCTCATATTCTATTTTTACCTATGTCCTCCTGATTGCTATTGACATGGATTGGAACAAAATCTTCACTTCTGTAGGTATTTCATAATAACTGCTTTTTTTAGGAAATGTAGGCTTATTTCAACACGCAGAATGTTTGCCTTTTGGTTCCATATATCTGCTCTGCACTTTTTTGAATAATACTATTTCAATCCCATCAAAGTTCTCCCTCTTTATTCCTACTTTTTCTATACTCGTGTATTCCTATCTGGCCACTATTTAATGTATGGAATAGCTGAACACTGAGGTACCAGTGAGGGTGAAGCAACGGTGAATGATATCTTCTGCAGCGTGAATTTACTGGTAACAGTTTGGAAAATGAATGGGTGGTTCTGTATATACAGTGGCTCTTCCTACTTCGTAGAGTTAATGGCTCTGTGCATATGGAACAGCAGTGATGAACCAGGATCCATGAATGCTTTCTTTGTGCAAACCATAAATCTGTTATATAAGCTCCTACAGACAGTAGTTAAGATAAAATATTCTTTTAAGAGGTGAAACTTGTCTGTCTTCCCCACCCCCCAATTTTAGTACTACAAAAAACTTGTAAGGATTATGATGTAGATTTGAGATCACTGAGTGATTACTGCCACCTAGTTAATTCTATATGCCATGAGTTATATATAATGAGTAGAAACGAAGGGCCTCAGCTTATGTATCTGAAAGGAAATAAGCAAAAATAGTTACGTAATCAAGTCTGACTTCTATTAAGGAAAACTCGCTTTCTGACATACATTTGTTTGGTATTTTTCTAGTCTGCTTTTAAAGGCACTAGAAGGCATATTGCTAACCCTTTCTTTGGATTGTTATTCCTCCAATTAACAGCTCCTCCTATCTGAGACATCCTCACTGAGCTTTCCCTTTCAATTGCAAGAAAATGCTACGCAACTTTAAAGTGCATTCGTGCGCGTTTTGCCTGCATCTTACACGTACTGTCACTGTACTCATGAACAAGAAAAAGAAAACAGCCTTCCATTACATATTGTAAATAAGTATTGCAATACCCACTTAACAATGGAAATTATTAGCCGTTACTAAAGATTTAATACAAGGATATACCATGATAACAATATAAGCCTGCCTTTGGCATGATACTCTTAATTAGAACTAAAGTAAGACATTTTATCACTGGAATTAATGTCCCACCAGTCATAATTTTCTTTCCAGCACTCATGTGCTTCTCTCTAACCCCACTTTTTACCAGCTCCACTGTACACCTCTCCCCGAGAAGCTGCAGATGCAAGAGGAGAGAGACTTGAATGTATTTGCCCCCTTTTTGCCTCTCTCAAATTTGTCTCATGTCAGTAAAGTGAATTTCCATGGAAAACTGAGCAGTCAGTGTACTCACTCAGCTTCTTCTCATGCAGCAATATAACCCAAAACAGTTACTGGGAACCAAGTACTATTTAGCCAAGTCCCTAAACTTCTGAAGAGGCAAGTATTTTGTACTCAGTATACTCTGAGTTCAAAGTGTAATCCGGAAGGAACATCCTCTTTCTTCCCACAATCTAGCTCCATTGGAACAATGCCTGTTTTATCCCATTAAAAATAAATAAATTATGCACACTATCTGCATTGCTCCCAAATCTTTTAATTGAGCCAAAAATTGCTTGCCTACAATCCGTTTTACCTTGTCCATCCAGGAGGGGTGGAAAAGTACTCAGAAGGACTGATGAGAAGTCTGTATGCTAATCGCCTTTCTGACTGGAGAAAAATGTAGCAAAAACTGATTATAAAGGAGGACAATGAAAAATTAGTTGCTTTGTCTAAATGCTTCCAGTTGTTGATAAATGCTCACTGTTTAGTCTCACCAATTTTTTCATGCTGCAGCTGCAGAGACAGCGTTCCTTGGGCCTAGCTATGACTGACGATCTGACTGCATGCCAGATAATCACCAATCCCTGCTCTGCTGTCTGCTTCAGTTATTTTTTAAGAGCATTTTTTTTCTCCTTTTCTTGAACCTGATGATCTCACACCGGAAATTCAGCTTTTCTCCCAGAGAAGAGGGTCTTTTGTGACGGCAACAGAGCACTCTTACAATGAGCTGGGAGTTTTCCTTACTTAGGCAAGAAAAAAAAATAAGGCCAAGAATTGACAGAGTTCCAGCAGTGCTTAAACTCTAGCAGCACAAAAAAGCTATTTAAGGAGCAACAAAAACCTAAAGACACATTTACTCTGAGGTAATGGTGACATAATTTTTTGGAGAATAATTCCCAGTTATTTTAACCTATTTTTTTCTGACTGCATTCAGGACCAAAATGTGAATAGGATATAGATGTAAACTTTACGTGGAGACAGTGTGTCTCACAAATCAGTGCAGAAATGTTCAGCACAGAAATGGCTCTTTACCTTGACAATAAAGGCTAGTTTGATAGTTTATTTTCTTTATTCCTACAATGACTCCATTGAAAAACCTTCATCATTTTTATTCTGCTTCAATGCCTTACAGTTTCTATCCCTTATAAAGGAAATAAAGCTACTGAAGGCAGTTTGGAGACTCTGAATGAGATCTTGTTTTGAAGTTTCATAATGATTTCATGAATTTATTTTGTACTGCAAATTACAGTCTCTTGATTGCTAACATGAGACTTTTAGGTTTTTATTAGCATGTCTGTGGCCAAGCGTCTAGTTAAATTTACTTTAGCCTTGATTCAGGCTTCAGCAGTGCCCTTCCTTTACAAGTAAAAGATCCCTTTGTGATCAGAATATCTTTACCCTGCTCATCTAATTTCTCTGCTCCCATTCTTCATTTCCCTGTTTACTGCTTCATGTCCTCCTGTAGGTGACAGCCACAGACATTCCTGGAGAACAGCTAATACCTATTTCCTTTCCCTTACAATGTTATAAGAGAGCAAATTGTCTTTTAGCTATTTATTCTGCCCTTTAGGAAGTCTTTTTTAAGGCAGTTCCTTGAAACTGAATATTCCACACAGTGGTGGAAACGGTCCAGTGTGCCCAGCACGCCACTTTCTGTGCTAGCATCTGCTCCAAAGAGTACATGACCCTTTTCACAGATGGCACAGATACCATAGGGAAGAGATAAGCCAAGGCTCCTAAAACACCGTATTAGGATTTCTGAAATCCCATTTTGCCCAGCACCCTGTTATATTGACCTCAGATTATCTTGCGCAGGAATGAAGCAATGAGAATGAGGCTGGGATTCATCTCAAGTAGCTTTACCTTTCCAAAGGTATTTGTATCATCATATTCAGCTATATATGTGTCTTCTACAGTCTACAGAACAGAGGTGTTCACATCAGGAGGCCCATTCACCCACTTTAAACACTTATTTTCAAGAGGAGTGAACTGTCCCCTGATAGTGCCTCTATTTCTAGGGAATATAGAAGGATCCAAAATGACTCATGATAGATGGACACACGGACAGGGAAAGTCAGAAGAGAACTTACAAATCCTTACAAGCATCTGCATGTGGCCAGTTATCACAGAACGAATGAGGCAGGTTAATCTGTTCTGGTGGGAGAGGCAGCTCCTCTGGCCCATTTGCTGTGTGGTCTGCACAGACCCCAGCCAGCAACTGCTCTGCTGGCTGAGGACACAAGGATGACAGGAGGCTTGGGGAGTTGGGGGCAGAGCATTGCTCCTGGGTTTGTTGAAGTGCAGTATGAGTATAAAAAAAAGCCAGTGGCACAGAGCTTAAGTTGGGATCCAGCTCTTAATTCACTCTTTAAAACTTTCCATTGCAGAGGCTGACCAGCTCTGTTCTTAAATGGCGAATGCATTTAAGTTATGAAGAACAGTTTGTCGAGAATGAAACCCTCCTATACAGATTCAGAATCAGCTCCTGATCATATAGGTTAGATTCTAGCCCTTATAATTGGTCTCTCCTGAGTCTCCCTGCTTTGCTGTCACCACTGGAGAGATATAGAGTTTATGAACAGAAATGCCTTTCTTCCTCACTGCTTCTTTTCCTTCCTTTGGCCTGAAAAATAAAACAACTACTGCACAGAGAAACATGTGTGTTGCACTTTCAAAATATCAAAAGAAGTGTCATAGTTTTTCAGACAGCGTAATACTTAAGAAAGATACCCTCCATAATTGGCAACATCTCTGTCTTGTTTAAGGGAACACAATGACTCCAGACATTCTCAGTACCGGCAGACTCTGCACTGAATTGTAGCAATCAGAAAGGTATACTGGGTCGATCATTGTGCCCTTTCATCTAATACAATATTGTTTCCTCTGACATGTTCTTCAGTGCTTCATCTAGCCTAGTGATGCCATTTTTCTTGGTAGAATATTTCATTGTCACATAGGTCTACTGCTAGTAAATATGACTTTGTATTCAGTCCCAATATTCCTGTATTTTGTCAGATCCCATTTTTCCCAAAAGCAACTAAACTTCATGAGACCACCTCCATTAAATGGAAAGAGAGAAAGAGAGAAAGAGAGAAATTGAGAAAGAGAGAAATTAAAAACACTTCAGGAAATCATCAGCATTTTATGTATTTTCTAGAACCTGAGATAGAGAAGCCTTGGTTTGGCAAATTCAGTCTGCAACTGTCGTGAAATGTTCTTGTAAAGGCTAGGCTTAAATCAGTCAACCAGTCAAATATCATCCTCTCATTATTTCAGCACATTTGGTGCTAAGATAAATTCTAGATATTTAGAAAAGAATGAAAATGAAAGAAGAGAGGAAAATGTTTGGTCCATATTTTAGGCAAAGGTTCGTATTTGTTTTTAAATAATAAACAGAAAACTGAGCTGAAAAACTGTTCTTTTCTTTCTCAGTTATTTATGTTCATGATACAGTTCAGTCATTGTCTCTACAAAATAAAGTTATTTAGTTCTTTCATAGTTTTCTCAGAAATCACTAGTTAATTAGACTTTAATGTTCTGTAGAATATAACAGCTGTATTAGAGTCACCCCCGATATTTGTTTACAAAAGCAAAATCACATTGTTCTCCCACTGCATGACTAGGATGAAACCAAACTCTTCCACGAGAAGAGTAATCACCACAAATTTGTCATTCACATTTGTAAAATCAAACTAAGAAATAAATTGTGAAAATGCCAAACTAAAGCCAGATCTGCCCTTTCCTAATCCATTTTCTGCAATGTTTTCTTAAAGGAATCATATTTAGGGGATTGTGCTGCCTGGACAGACATCTGTCTAACTCTTTATAATGACTTTTGAACCCACTGGGCAATTTCAGTCAAGTTTGGCAGAGGGATACAGGTCACAAAGTCACACTTCTACAAGTTTTGCAAAAAACTACTAGCTAGGTATAGGAAAGACATTTAAGTTACAGGTCCCGCTTAGGAAAAGTTCAAGAAAACTTGCCCATTACACAGACTTTTTTACAGCAGCCTTGCTGGCCAATCAGCAAATGCATAATTTTAGACAAGCCTAGAGGGAAGAGGAAGAAGAAAGGATGTTATAGGAGGCATAAAGGCATATGAGCTATTTCAATGCCAGTACCAAAAATTCAAAGTACACAAACCAGTAGGAAACCACACTTTAAGTCTACTGTTTACAGAACAACTTGTTTCTCTCTAAATCTGCCAGTCATTTAATGTTTTGTTACTGCAGTCGCTTTTCTACTTCATTTGTTGGTGCATTTGGCTAATAAATCGATGACAGCTGAACATCAAAGTTTAAGATCCTACTTGATAAATACCTAAAAGTTCTGGGAAGGTGATTGCTAATCTAATCAGCTGAGAACTGTCCGTGGCACAATCTTATTTGTGTCATTTCAGCACTTCCAATAGCACAGAATCAAGATGCCAACATTAAGCAAGGTAAAAGTGTTTTTTACTTTTAGGAAGAGTAGTAAAACTTAAAAAGTAGGAAAATTTTTTAGGAAAAAATTAGTCAAAATGCATGCTGAGGCAAATACATACCTAAGTAAAATTTTGCTAACAGTGATCCTGCAAATACTAACCTAACTTTCATTCTAAGAGGTTTTTTTTGGTATTATTTTTATGAGAGACAATATGAACAAAGAGGCTGCGAGCCACAAGACTGGCTGTCTTATTCTTGGTTTGTGTCACTGATTTGTTTTGTAATCCTTAATAAGTCATTTTACCTTTGTCTCCCATTCTAGTCTTTGTCAATCTTGTTGCTTATGAAAGCTGCTAATAAAAGAAACAGTCTGCTGCTAGACATTTGGACAAAATATGCCTGAAAGAATAAGGCTTTTGGCTCTATTGTAATACTTTTAAGGATAATTTGTTATTATTACAGAGCTCATGTAATTACTGTAATAAATACTTTTACAGCTTTGTTCTCTTTGCTACATTGGTAGCGTACCTATAGGTATTTGTAAGACTGTCCTAAGCTCAAAAGTTCCTTCTGAAGCAAAATTATCATTGACGACTTCTATTTTGTAAATCGCTGAAAAGCGCTGACAGAGCTCAGTGTCTTTTTATGCAGACAAAAGTCCCTCTTATTTATGGTCTAATCCACCTCCTGCTGTGGTAAATTTATTGTAGTGAGCGAAAACCTGCTCACAGGAGGTTTTCCTGACAAAGTTATTCAGGATTGAAAGCTGCATGATTATACATATACAGGAATCTAAGAAACTTAAAAAAATCATGGAAATCATGAAAGCACATAGATACTGATTCTCAGCTGGTGTAAGTAACTATCTGTAAGTCTCAACATCACTCACTGTGAAAAGTTATAAAAACTCAGAATTTATCCCATTCGGTTGTCCTGAATCCCTTACTGTTGAAGTCTCACATTTTTATCAGCTCGCCTTATCAGCATTTACACTGAAGATATAAAACAGCTAGTAGTTGAAAATCTCAAAGTTATGCAAGGGATCTAGACACATATGTTTCATTAAAATTGAACAATTCAGTATTTTAGATGGATATCACTTGCACAAAGAATGTACATGATTGTATTGGACTGGTTAGTAAATGGTGTTCCCCTAACACATTTATTTTTTATTATGTATGTCTCACAGCTTGAGATTAAATTTAAGTATAAGATTGTTTAAGTTGTAGTTAGGCACTTCACAGGATTTTCAAAGGTCCTTAGGACATGATCCAAAAAGGGACTTAAGCACCATCTAGCACTTCAGAGTGTGCTAGACCCAGCACTTCAGACCCACAGGCCACTGCCCAGATGTTGCTTAATCTTGGAAGGACTGTACATTTCCCAGGTGTTTAAATGCAAGGTGCTGCCTCCATTCGACTTCTGCCTGAGTCCCAGATGCAGCTATTTTCACAGGGGAGATACTGCCAAACTTTCTCCTGCCCACAGAAAAAGTGAAAAAAGAGAGCCATCATCTCATCAAACAGGTGCACTGGCCTCCCAGCTGCTTGGCTGGTACAACAGTCCCTTTCAGACCTAATCTCTGTGACACCATGGAGTCTTAATCATGGAGTTTAAGCACCCAGGTATTTTCATAAAAATTTCACTTTGTTGTAACCACTTGCCACTTTTTTTCGATTTCATACGCCTTCCTGATTCTTCCAACTCACCATAATAACCAATAGACCAAACAATGCCAAGGCAGCAGATGTCAGTGACGATGAAGTGAAACACCCGCTTGGTGGTGTTTTCAAGGCTTCGCTATCCAAAATTGAAGATAATTAAAGCCAAACCTAAAACAGCATGAGGCTATTGACTTCAACAGTTACATCTATTTGTAACAGCTGAAAGTGTAGTGACTCAGCTGAAGATATACCTGAAAGTTCAGTGATTCCTTACGAGTTCAGAAGACCCATGACGCAAAGGCACGTTTTAGGTTTTTAAATTATTTGTCATGTTTTTGAAGTAGCTAATCATTGATTTGAAACAATGGCATGAATTGCTTTCATTCTTTTCACTGACATGAGTACAAACAGTTTGTGTTATTGATCCAAGATTACTGATACTGTAATTTCTGCAGTGATTTGCTGGATTATGTGCTCTCGTGGCTGTCTATACCAGTGATTACTGAAGCACAGCCTTTTTCCCTGCTGCTCATTTCATACTACAACGATTATAGTTATTATCATTATTATAATTATTGTTATGAATGTCAGATTGGTTAACAGGTTCTGTAAACACAAACATGTTTTTTTAAATATTTGTCAAATGAAGCAATATAAAATCACTTCTGTTCTATTCAACTCTTCTTACGTTTTATTACTTGTACTCTTCTTCATTCTCTTTCAGAAGAAAACCATCCTACACACTGATGAGCTTATTTAGCTAAAGCCTTGGCTTTTGGCTTTTGGAAGGAGAAACATTTAGCAGTACATACGTGTGTTCTTCCGAAAAAAAGTAAGATGTACAGTTAAACAGAGTACGATACGTAGTCCAGGCAGCCACGTGCCACGCTTGGAGCTGCTTTCCCGGCCGCCACTGAGCAGCTGCGGAGGCAGAGCTGCAGTGACAGAGTTGCACCCGCTCCCTGTCCCTCCATGGGGACACCTGCAGTGTGCACATCTGGAGGGACTCCATGAGCAGAGGAGCAGAGAAGACCAGAACTGCCAGACCCCCTTTCCAGTACCTTCCCCACAAGGGAAAAGATAAGAGTGGGTGCAGTTACAGGCTGGTTACAGCTGGTTTACCTAGCTGATACAGCACTGGAATTATTCACAGCAAAAACCATCATTTTCGCCCAAATAAAAGATAATAAATGGTGATTAGAGTACTATCCTGAATGGTGAGTATAGGGGTAGTGAGTAGAATACTGTTTTACTGTAGTCTGGTGCTGGCCAGGAAACAGGCTGCTTCATTTGAAGAAACCAAAGACATTTATTTTTCCTGTATACTTTTTTAAGGATTGTGGCCCTGGTATCAAAAGCACCACCAGAGATTTTTAATGCTTTCACTGTGTCTGTTGACCTTCCCCTAGACCAGGAGAATTCAGATTCATCTGCCTTAATGCTTCCATGGTTTCACTCTGAGCTTCCAGGTCTGTGGGAAGTTTAATAAAATGTTTTGTGTGTGTTTATGCTTTAAACATGTCTCTCTCGAGTAAAATACTTTAAAATGTGCCTAAGTAATAATGACATCTTAAGTAATAATGACAATTTATGTATATACTTAATTCGTGCACTAATCTTGCAGAAATCACGCATTGATCCTGCAGATCCAGAAGGTCAAAGAGCTGCTGATGGCAGTTGGACCAACTACATTCTGATTCAGCTTGAGTTTTAGGGCTGTGTAAAGATCATTTTTTATTTTATTTGATCTAATCCACCTATTATTAACCATGGTTAAGATGCAAATTCATTAATACAGCACTGTCTCTTTACAGATCAAAGACAGATAGAAGTAAACCAGAGGACCGGGGAATGGAAAGCACAGGAAAGAATAGACTCTTCTCTGATACAATTAAATAGAAGACAGTTGTTGAACCAGTTAATGTGTCTCACCTCTCCGCACAAGAAAGCCATAAATAATGTAAGGAGCATGACTACATTTCTTTACAGTGCATGCACAGTGGTATGTGTTGAAAATGACATGCATAAGCACCAAGTCCCTATCTGTAAACAAAATGCTTAGTTACACCTTAAGTTCATGCACAAAGAGAAAGAAAAAATGAAATAAATAGAGAGAGAGAGAAATGAACAAGAATTGTAAATAAAGTTCAGCTCTCTATGGGCTTATTTAAAAACAGACAAACAGGAGACAGTATTGGTAACTTTAGGAATTTTAATTCAAAATACTCAGGATGGAATTTCTGGGGAAATGTACTGGAATTTAATATCTAGCTCCCAAACCCAATCCCAATCCCTTCAATTCCTCTGAACACTCCAGTCTTTCCAAATTATACTGACAGATGTTCAGTGTGAGCCCAAACTGGATGCGTGGTCCTACAAAGTTCTTCTACATAGTCAGTCATTTTTCATCAAAACTTGTACAATTTTTTTTTTCCATTTTTTTACATACAGGCCCAGAACATCATATACTCAAAAATAAGGTCATGCAGAAGTAGAGATTTTAAAGTTCATGCTAAGCACCAGGCACAATACCCTCAAAATTTCCCTTTCAAGGAGATGATGTTAAGTACACTCTCCTGCAGGCATCATCTCTAGCTCAGATCCACCAGGGTAGGAAACAGGTCACCCACTCCTCCTCCAGCAAACTGGATCCTTTAAACTGCCAAATGAGAATTACTGCATTGTAATTATTAGGGTAGTGGGAAGGGTCCTGCAGCACAACATGCCTATGGCGGGAGGACAAGAAAGACAAGATGTCCTAGTGTCCTACAGCTCCCTAAATTCACACCCTTCTCCTCTTCATAGGCGCAGCCCAGGGAAAAGGCTGAGGTCTAGGAATCAGACCAGAAGTCTCCCTTACTAATATACCTGTAACATCAGGACCTTACTTCCTCTGATTATCACGCAGCATCCACAGGCTGTTCTTTAAGCAGCATCCCTAAACTATTTGCAGTTCAAATCAGGGCAGATCTTGCCAAGAAAGAAGGTCGTCTACCTGTCAACCTAATCACCACTCCATAAAATAAAATCCTAGGAAAATAGGCTGACATCTAGACCACACTCTAGCAGAGAATTCAAGCCAGTATTGGATATCTGCACACGTAGTTTTGGATATCTGCACATGTACTTTATGTCATCAGAGACAGGGTATTCTTGCTTCAGTTGTGGTGAGATTCCCTTTGCTCCTTGTCACTCGTATGCTTTTATTCACTCTATGGTCAAAAAATGTCAGATCACAAACCCAAACCACTTCACAGACTTCTGTGGACATCTTTCTGCTAGAGGAGAGAAGAATAAAAAATTTTTTGATTATAACTTGCTATACATTGAGGTAAGAGTAGGACTCACGGGGCCTGAGGCTCCTCTCTCTCACCTACCCTTAACAGGTGAAGTGGCTAATCAGAAGATGCTCACTGAATCGTCATTGGCATGTGATGTCTATGATGAAAAGGAAGTTCAGGCCACAGAAGAATGCCATGACTGTATTGGTCTGAAAAACATGAGACCCTCTATAGACGCTGGCAAACTGCAACCTAACCTTGCATGTTCGCCCCAGAAGTCTGATGGCAGCTGATGTGGCAGGTGTGTTGCCATAGATTATGTAATATTTTCAATGTCTATTCACCTCCCTCAGCACCATGAGAATGTTTGGAACAGAGTTTACCCAGATCTTTATAAGCCCAGAATCTTTCAGGTCCATAAGAAACGTAACAAACTGCTCTCTGTGTGCTCCTGAATTTCACCCCCCATGGCATGAAGCGGATGATGCCAATGAAGTGGACAAGGCCAGAGAAGAGTATATTGCAAACAGTCAGCATGACGCTGGAGGTGCCTAAGGAGCTTTTGACATCTGTAATACTCACAGTGGTATTGTCGGTGAATCCCCACACCATTTTGCCCCCTTTTTAACATTTTCTCATTTTTTTCACTGTGTGAAATGCTCCCACAAAACTGACCTACAGTGGTGGAGAAACAGAGAAACTCAGGCTGCACTGAGTCTTACACCATCAAGACAAAGTCATCAGTGTAAAAACAAAATATGGACAATTTAGCTCTAGTTCCGTCAGGTGTTACTTGCAAAAAATATTTCCAGAGGGCTACCTGATGGTTTCACTTTACAATAATCATTTTAACAAACTCTTCAGACCCTTTCAAATAGCCTCACGTACCTAAGCTGCCTCTCTCTCTCTAAATAATAGTTAATTCTCTTGTATGCTTTATTCTCTCCCTCAGCATAGTCAGTGGCTTCTGTGCTGAAAAGCATTTAAAAGAAAACACTACCAGTATTTCTGACACTTTCAACTCTGCTTGAGTATTTGAAACATGCTACCAAACATACCAGCTGATTTCTTTTAAATGTCCTTCTGATCCCTAATAATACCAGAATCATAAATTAGGATGCTAATTATTAAGATCCTTCTGCTTCCCAGAGGGCCACTAGCTCACACCCCACTCCACGTTTCACCACCTTTTTCCAGTCTTCACAAGCTCAGTTCCAGTAATTTATCCAGTAGCGTATCTCAAGGATGTATTTCTTATGACTGAGGAACAGAGATGGTGATGCTGCTCTTCATACACATGAAAAAAAAACAGCATCAAGTAAAGGGTTACAGGGCTTTTAGCTCCAATAAGCATTGCTGTCAGAAGCTCTATTAGAGATCAGCCAAGTATTGAAATGAGGTGGAAAGTTCTGAGATACAACCTGTTGTGTACAGGGCCTAGAAATGGAAAAACATTGCCAAGAATCTCTGCTCTGACAAAAGGTTACTTGCTGATTTGTGGGATCTGTCTAGGTACACTTCTGGGTTCCAGTTTTGATTTTATGAACTAGCTGACTCCTTCCTCCATCACAAGGCCCTTTAATGTATCCTTGCCTCATATTTCCTGTGGTAAGGAGCCAGAGGACAACACTTGCTTGTCTTGGAGAGGGAGTGACATATGACCTAGCTCTGTCTGGGTGATACAGTGGATATGGTTTGTGGTCTAGAAAGACAAAGGTGGTGAAACCAAGAAAATTAGTTTCATCAACATTATATATTGTTATTATAAATTATCAGAATCAAAGCTGAGGAACTTAGAGGTGAAAATAAGAGCTTGAAAGAAAAAAGTAAGCCTGAGGCAAGAGAAGGAAACAAAGGCACAGGCTTTGGACAATAAGAAGATTTATTTTTTTACTTGCTGCTCTCAGTCAGCCAAGATTGCAGGAAACTGATAAGGTGCTAGAGGGATGATTTGCCAAGGGGAAGCAAAAAAACCCGTGTCTAAGAAATGAAACTGAAAGGACACTGTCCTAAATCCTACAGGTACCTCCACCGTGCTCCACAGGGAGCGCTGTTCAAGCTGGCACTCCAGGAGCATGTTATCTTAGGCCTAGCAGAAAGAAGAGGAGAGACCTGATCTAGCAGAACCTCCTTCCACCAAAGAGCAACAAGCTGCAACTAAGGAGCTTGCTAAGCAGAGTGATAGAGCTTACTTTGCCAAGAGCATCTGAAGAGTCCACAGGCTCACGGATGAGTTTCTGCCTAAACTGGTGGTCCTGCCAGAGTAGTTTCATTCAGAGACAGTATGAAGTTTACAGAAATGCCGTCCTAAAAGTAGTAGGGCTCCTGCCCTCCTCGAATAAGTAACACAATCTTGGGACTAAACAACGATTTCTTGTGCTGATTTTACAAAGGTTTAACCAACCCAATCATCAGAGCTAGGTTTCCTAGAGAAGCTGTGGCGGGTTGTGATAGTGTTCAAGGGAAAGAAGATTGAACGTGAAAGCTAGAGAAACAAACATAGTCACTTATAACATGAATGAAATCAGCTAGAGGTAGCAAGGGAAGACTACAAGCTACAGCTATAGAAGTGAGAGAGTGCCAGCCTCCTTCAAGAGTTACATCCGGGAACTACTAAATTCGGGAGACAGGAAAAGGTATCCCTGTCCCTGAGGGCATATATTTGATGATACCTCAGTGGCAGGAATGGAGATTGCTTGCTGAGCTCTGTCTTAACACATCTGACAACATGCAAAGAGGAAACAACAAAAGCTGCTGCACTCGATCATAAAGGAAGTCAGAGCCCAGCCACTGAGACCAGGGAAAAGAGAGGAGTCTGACTGTCTGACCTCACAGGCAATTTACCAAATCAGAACCTATAAACAGGCTAATTTTGACATAGTTACATCCATAAACATATCCTCCCCAGCAATGACACACATGCCTCAATGATGATTTTATTCATCTGAAACAATAGTCACACAGTGTAATTTGATACCTGGTTGGGCAAGCAGCCTGCCTGCACGCTAACAAAAAGATATTTATATAATCAGGGAAGGTGAAAACTCATTATAATGTAGAATTATTGAATATGCTGAGCAATAATGTAATCTGAAGCAAATTTATGTCTGTTCATGCATTTTTTTGTGAAGTATTTTGTTTTTCTTTAACTGAGTGACGATATCTGTGAAGAGCAGTGTACTCTGTTATCTTGGCACCTAGCAGAGTGACCTGAAGCTTTGTTCACTGAACACTATGAAATTCTCCCATTTTTAGGCCAAAATAAACCACGGTAATTATATAGCTTGACCTCCTACGTGATTGCAGTAATGCAAGAATAAAGATGCGTAAGAGCTGTCCTTGGCCCAGGCCAGATAAAACATTTACGTTCCATTACTGAACTTGCTACGGTAAGAACATCCCTGTTCTTTCCCCTCATCTTGAGTTATTTTACCTCCTTTTCCTGCCATCTCACCTCTCATGTAAAAATAAAATAATTCAGCATAGAAACCGCACAAAGGGGGCCAACATGATCATCAGGGTAGATGGTGAGAAAAGGGATGGGAATAATGAAGAAAAGGGCTCAAAGGGACTTTGGAATCTGAAGCGAGCAACGCATGCTATTACTGTTTCTCCTCAGCCCTGTGGCTCTTCCCCACAATGTAGGTGGTTGCTACCAAAATTGAAGAAGTATCAGTTATGATTTGTCTTTTGCAATTTAGATAGCAATAAATATATGCATTTCATTTAACTATTTTCAGAGCTAAGCCCTTTTTCTTGGAAGAATATCCCTATCTTCAGTAAAACTGCTCTCTAAAAGCCTCTCTTAAGACTGTTTCTAACCTAATATTAAGTCCTTTTCACCTTTTAACACACTACAGGCAGAGACAGAAAAAACGCTCACTACAATTCCAAAAATGAAAGGATGCTGAAATCTAACCTGTGAACAACCTTTCCGTTTTCACAGCTAAATGTTACAACTACCCTTTATTTCTTGACAGCATGCATTCTTGGCTCCCAGGTGTAAATTCTTTGGAAATCTGAGGTGCAAGGCTTTCAATTGTATGCTGAAAGCTGTAAATATCAGGCACAATTTCCTTTTATTTTAATGAGTGGGTTGTCATGGAAACTTTACAGTGGACTCTGGGCTTCATACTTAAAACTCTTGAGGTTTCTGGCAGTTCCCTGATGGGTCCTGTCAACTGCTCTTTTCACAGGAAGTGATAATAAAAATTCACTTTCCTGTTCAGTGAACCTTGAATGAACTGAGGGAGAACAACCTCAAATTCACTTGTTTCCTCTCACTCTAAATTTTATATGCATGACTGATAGCACGCCGGTTAACTCTTTCAATAACTCTATAAACAGCTGAAATCTGTAACAGGTAAAAATTCTGTATTACTACCTGTTCTTGCAATTCATTAGATTTTTACACAAAACAGGTATAAAAAGATGCCTTCTTACAAATTTTTGGATCCTGACCTTTAACTGAGGTTGGCTAGTTACAAGGTAAAAGGGCAAAGCCTCAATAGTTTTAGTCAGAATAATTTTTTCTTCATAGATCTGTTTCCTGAGCTTGAAATATTTCAAAGCAATGGCAAAATGAGGTTAATTACCTGTTTTCTGATTTTTAACATTTTCTGCAAATGTAGTTATAGTGCATTAGTGAGAAAGAGAGGATGAAAAAGCCTGAGCATCCTTTTCAGGTCCACAATTAGCTTTTTTCAGCAAGGCTCATATATTGAGAAAGTTCATCTGCTGTATAATGCTTTGCTGCTATGAAACTGTCTTTTGAGAACTAGTCCCTCAAGTCCTCTGCCTTTACAGCTGGGGAAGGATTCCTGAAATTTCTCCTGAACGTGGTAAACAAAACACCTGGAAATAATCAGGCATCTATGTTGCTGTTCATCCCTCTTCTCTTGTTTTTCATATTTCTCAATTTCATGGCTGTCACATTTTAGTACATTGGCCCAAACAGCCTAGATTAAGCTAAATTGTCTTTGCCACAGCTGAGCTTGGCTATGTCTACAAGAGAAAGTAAAGAACTACTTGAAATAGGTGCTATTAAGTATTTGCTATCTTGAGTTGCTGAGTCTCAGTTACAACTCTGGGGAAGGTTTTGCAACACTAGCAGCTATGTGGCATGTGTCCAGCTTCCCAGAACGGTGAGTGACTCCGGTGTGCAACGCGTGTTAGCTGCTGTGCCCTCCTTGGTATCACAGTACACCCATCAGCCAAGACTTCACTTTGCTCCACAGTCGTCATCTTTCTCCTGAAAAAAATATGAAAAAACCAAAAAAATCTATTTGGACTGCCTATCCACCAATGTCTGAGATGAGCAATGAACAAGAGAAAGTAGGATTGTTCATGAATTGCAATAAATTCAACACAATACTACTTAATTTTGCTGGGAAGCTTTGCATGATTAAAGGAAACTGTTAGGAAACTGTGCTCCTACTATTTAGAAAGGATCAGGTGGCAAAAGAAAAGCGGAAAAATCATTTCCTATCACGGACAACTGATAAGCAATGCTTATACGTCAGTTTTCAAACAGGTAAAACACTAAATGGGATCAGAGTTAGTGCTTTCTGTCAGCCATTGATTTACATGAGAAAACAAGATAACCAAAGTGTGTATACACTTCTGCACAGAGGAAAAGGGAGAAAAAAAGAAAAATGAAGTATATTATTTTAAGGAACTCTATTTTCAAAGGGACACACCAGACTTGCTACCTAAAACTTTGCTGACTAGAATATTCCTGAAATTTCGAGAATTGGTATTGTTACTTTTATATGAAACTCATATTGATAGCTGAAGGGGAACTACTTGAAAAACTGAAGCATATTGCCTAAATGAGCAAAACTGACCACAACTTAACCAGACTAAAATCCTGATCTGCAGTTTAACACTTGCTGCTTGGAAAGGAGCAGGTTCACAAAAATGAAAATAGCAGTGAGCCAGATCAGCTGGGAGAAAAGAGACAGGAAAAATGTGAGTGATAATGGTGCAGTGGAGGCCTCCAGCCTTAGTGAAAGCTTCTGTTTAGAGGACGGAAAACAAAAGGGTGTTACGAGATCCAATTAGAGGGAGCTGTAGTAAGATACAATCACAATAGAAATGTAATACAAATATTTGATACACACGACTTATGAATAGATGTGGCTCATTCTTCTCTGTTACAATTTTAAAGATCAACATTCGCCGTGATTCTACAAGCTGTATGCCGGATCGCCCACAAGCTGCTATCCTTGAAGGGAGATCCAGAGGGACAGTCTCTTCTGACGCCAAAGTCTAAGAAAGTGATCATCCCTGAACCTTCGCGGACTTTCTCTACCCACAAAGGACCAGCTCAAAGACTTCTTTGTGCTGAAGTTTACTAAACTGCTGGATTAACCCTCACTGTTACAACCTTCCTTGAACCAGTGTGGTGTCCCCACATCCAGACTTTCCAGTGCTGTTACTGCCGTTTCATCTGTACTGCTGTCTCAATATATAACAATGCCTAAGCTGACTTTAGCTCAGAAGCAGTGACATCTCACAGTACAGCGTGTCTCAGGAGCAGTGTAGGCCTTTTCTACACCGGTAGCACAAATTTCCTCAAGGAAACAGTGCCTCATTTTGCCTAGAAGCAGTATAATAATATTCCTATATATATCCAGTTGGAAAATAGAAAAAAAATGCTCAAACAAATTAATTCACCTATTTCGCACAATAACTTTACACCTAGTTTTACATTTTTGTTTGGGATTTCCGTACTGACCACTGACTGAGAATCTTTTCATCAGGAACAAATATTAAACTAAAGATCATCTGTACTTGAATGCTATCTGATTAGTCTCCCCAGGCCACTAGCGTTTTAATGTTTGTGTTTTGCATTTGATGGTGCAGTCCTTTATTCCTGTTAAACTACTTGCTGTGATGGAGCAAGGACTCACATTTTGCCCTTAAACACTGAGAATTCCCATTGACTTCAAGGGGCCCTGAAGTCAATGGAGCTGTCACATACATAAGTCATCACAGTGTCACTCAGACCTTTAAACAGCAACCATCCAGGCTGGCTACTTCTAGAGAAGAATTCATTCATTTACATATTGCACTTTTGAACCCACAGATCCCATACTCCCAGCCAGGGGTTTGAAGAAAGATGGGAACAGAAGCTAGATCATTACATGTGTCATTAGGGCCCATCTATTAAAGTCAACCCGCTTTCTGTTTCTTTTAATGGCCAGCATTTTAATGAAGTTATTGGTAAGCTTGAAGACGGTTAAAAATCAAGACAATAAGATCAGCAATGTGATAAAGTAGCCTAGGACATCTGAGAAGCACGAACTCTTATTTCTTCCTGATCATACGTCTCTGACATTTGTCCCTCAAACAGTATTTATGTGGTACTTTTATAATCTCATAATACTTCTGTTACACGCATGAAAACAAAACAATTGCTATGGCAACATGCTGAGATGGTATTTATAGTGTTTCACACCAGCAAATAGAGGTTCACAAACAACAGGGAGAAAATGGACATTAAATTACCTCAGCTGAAAAGAAGAACATATAATAAAGAGAAGAAATTCTATTACCGAAGTTCGCTTGGTGCTAGCCGTGTTTCTGCCAGTTATCTACTGAAGTGGCTCTACTGTGAACAGAAATAAAAGTAATAATTATGTTTTAAAAATATTTCAAACCTCTAATTTTTATTTTTAATATTCAAAACATAGCTAAAGGCGGGTCAGCTGATGGAATTTACATAGGGTGAGACAAAGTTATATATACATATTATATATTATATGTTATATGTTATATCCTATATATTATACACTATATTATCATTTAGTATGTATTATATGATAATATACTGTATAATATGTATAGTATGATATGTAATATATTATATTTATGTATAATAAAGTTTTATATATATATATAATGAAATAACTTTCATGCCTTACTGTGATGCCTTCATCACAGTAATGATATTTAAAAATTAAGATAGGAAGGCAGAAGTCTAGTTCTGATAAATAATTCCGACACTGTAGTTAACATTATTTTGGTGAATGGTGGGAAATAAGGGAAAATGTATATCTATGCTAATTCACAGGTAAGTGTTTTAAACAAGCGAAAAGAAATAAATGTTTGCTGGGCAATTGGAATTCTGTAAACTGGTTACTACAAAGCAGCTTTTTAAGTTGAGTCATGTACAAGATGAATCTTCTGTCTGTTTAGCTAGCTAACAGGAGGAAAATAACCCTATTTTGCCCCATATACATGCTAAATGTGCATTAGCAGGTAATTTGCTTAAGTGATATTAGTACAACATCCCTTGGACAAACAGTCTGAAAAAGAATTCGAAAGCTGCCTCACTAATTGGAAAATACATTATGTAAGCCATGGATGCCTTGAAATAGGGATGGATAGCTTGGATTGAACCAATGTGAAATTTGATCCTGATGTTTTATATTCTGAAACATACACTACCTTCTTACGGAACTGGGAAAAATAGTCAGAAAACAGACAGAAATGTATCATGTAATACACATATACCTGCCTTTATCCAAAATATAATTGAAGCAGTTGTTAGATAAGCATTAATAACTACTTCAATTAAGCTAAAGACACATGTTGTTTTCACAGCAACATAGAAATTCAGAAAGATCTGGCATCAGGCCCTGTGTTCTTTATTTTAAGATAAATTTGTTCAGTATCTCCAAATTTATGCAGGACTTTACTGCTAACTTAGAAGAATGGCTGAGGATGATATCTGAAATGCTTTGTATGACCTAAATGATTTAGATAACATAGATGAATGAAATGACTTAGACTTCTGCTTTGCTGTGTCACAGCTGAACACAGAAACCTTGATAATTTACATCTATATATGGCTGGTCATTTGGCTGCCTGGACGCACATGCAGACTAATAGGTCATAAATATAGCCTTAAAAATCAGCAGTAGTAGTTCATACTCAAATTTTCCTCCCAGAAATTGAGCCAAACCCTGCTAGGAAATGTGAGTAGCTTGTATTTGCCATGTTGCTGGCTGATAGAACTGAGTTTCACTAAAACTTACATTCCTTTAACATCTCCAGCTTCACAGTACCCGGACTTTAGAAACAATGGAAAAGCAAGAAGTCCACATCGCGCTTCCTAGGGCCAGCTGCTTGCATACCTGCCAGACCCAGCTGAGCTGAGACAACTCTTTGAGGGGCTGCACTGTCAGCAAGATCACTGAACTCATCTGGCTTTAAAATAACTTTTTTTCCTTTTGTGCTATGTTGGACCCATACTGGTTCGTTTTTTCAGCTGAGCGCCCAACTTCATGAACAGTTGTGCTGGCACAACTGAGGGCGTTAAGGGTTTGGGTATGCTTTAAACCCATTGCCATGGAAGCTGGCTTATTGTGAATCTACATGTTGAGTAGAGACAGACATGGTACTTATCCATATAAAACCAATGTTGCACTGTATTAATGGCCGTGCATCTCCAAAAACACTACATTTTTGGCCATTGTAGTCAATGGGAGTTGTACTTGCACTGCCCATAGCAAACATTTGGTAATAATCTGTAAAACAAAAAAACTAACTTAAAAACATAGTTAAGATACATTGAAGAGATCTTCTTAAAAGGAAAATAAAGCATTTGATATAAATTCTCTTTTTCCCCCCAGTGATGCTTTTACAAATCTCTATTTCGACTCAGCATTGTATGCCTGAAAATGTTATTATAGCTGATGAAGAACAAAAAGGGTACCACACATTCCTGGGACTAAACAGGGCTTTAATCCTAATTTAAGGTAAATAATAGAGAGAGACTTTATTACACTTTAAATGGAAAAGCTAATATGGGAATCAGATAAAAGAATTAAAGATAAGAATATATTTAAGGCCACGCAAGATGCTCGTTTAGAATGTATGTCTTGTCAAACAAACATGATTTCTCTGCTGTTCATTTTGAGGCAAAGTGCCTGACAAAGATCTTTTCCATTCAGTTTTTAATTTCCATCTGCCTCTGCATTGCATAACATAAGCTGTTAGGAGCATAGAGGTTTAATTTAGTGCTGCATAACAGTATGATTTTTCTTAAAAAAGCTTTGTATGATATCAGCAAGACTCATGTTGAACAGATTAGGAATTGATTATGGAGAGATCTCAGTATGGGAACCTTACTGAATGATGGTCCTGTACTATTCAACACTTCTGTCATTGAGCTAGAATTAAATGTAATATTTACTCTGCTATATTTTGCAAGTCATTCAATAACAACACAAATAATGAGTGGAGCAAGCCAATCACAGAAGCGTTCCTGTATTGCCTGGTAAACTCTGAGAATGCATTTTACACAGTCAAATGTAAAGTGAAAAATCTAAAAAGACACAACTATACTTAGAGAATGAAGGATTCTATCCTGTAAAGCTGAGATCGAGATGGGTAATGCTTGATGAGCAATCTGACATGCATTCTCAGTGGTCTGTGTAACTTTATTCTGCCATGGCAAAAAAGGTATATATAAGACTGCACAGTCAGTACTGGAACATGGCATGACATTTTCTTACTGATATCTTTTTTAAAAAGTGCATAAAACAAGCCATAAAGATATGTGAGTGTGGAAGGAAATGCCTTACTTTGAGGGACTGTAACAAGTCTATCTGTTTATTTTATCAAAAGGAAGAGTGAAAGGTGATTGATTGCAGTATAAAACCTTCCTGGGGAGAAATATGCTGAAGAGTTTCTAAACCAGGGGAGAAAAAGTGAAGCCAGACAAACGCGTATAATAAATTAGGAGCACTTTTTTAACACTGAAGGTGATAAATCAATGAAGCAAATTATCAAGGAAAATGGTGCATTCTGTAACAGTTGATGTCTCTAGATGGTAAGTTTGAGTCAAAAGCAAGACATGGTTTGGCAGCACCACTGATTCAGCCCGGAGCATGCCCAGCTGGGTAGAATATCTCCGTCCATTATATCTAGGTCTATTAGCTGATCTAGTCGCTCCTGTTTGCTTTAGATTCTACAGGTGCTCGCTTTCAGTTCCTGGGGTGCTTTTACATGCCATCACCCAAGCACAAGAAAAGCTATTGTCCAGTAGTAGCTGAACTGTTATTCTAAATACTGTTTTCAGAGATATTCTTAATGAGGTACATGGCTTACATCATTTTGCACTCAGAAGAAACATCTGCAGCCTTTTGTACTGAGGACTGCAGATTCTTGGTTGGTGGCAGATGTTCAACTGCCCTTTTCTCTGACCTACATTTTCATTATTTTCTCTGATTCAGAAGATTTCTGCATGTTATTCTCTGCAGCAATGAAACAATGACCTTTTCATACTTTTAATAAAACTCAATAATTTCAAACATTGTCATGATTTTCTCATGCACTTCTCTATAACAGACTCCACTACCTTAATGGGAGTGATTTTGCGTACGTATGTATTTATTGCTACTCTTTCCCTCCAAAATATAGATATCTTACCCAAAGATTTCAAAAAAGAGACAATGTTTGTAGAAAAAATGTACAGGCAGTATTTGACAATTTAACTACTGCATACTCTAAATGACATAACTACAGAAATTGATATTTTAAAACAGTAATTTTGCAAGCCTGGGCATTCAACACTGATGATCTAGAAACTTACCGTCATTAACATACCCATCAAACAGTGTTCAAATTAGCCTCTGAAAAACTTTAGAGGACCAGCACTCGAAGCTGTCAGAAGTAGTACTGGAGGAGGCACTGCTCACCTCTTGTATAGAAAGGTTATGCCACCTGTCATTCCTGATGAAACTGTATAGAGAGGAATATGTGATTTGAAGTAGGATTCAGGGGCAAGAGGGGAGATGACTTATGCCTCCTAACACAGAATCCGTCTGCCAGGAAGAGTCATGAGGCCAGAGGGTTTGACCAGAGGAACACATGCTTTTGTGCACAAATGCAGGCATGAAGTAACAGCTGTTCTGGGCAGGCACTACAGTAAAATTTTAAGTCTGTTCTCATAGAATTCCCAATCTCTATGGCATTAGGCCGGAGACAGCGTATATCTTGAATTTATGCATTTATGTATTTATGATACCTATGTCCCAGCTAGCCACATCCATTTTGTACATGAACTGCTTAGTCCCAGCTGTAGTCTAAGCCTTAGCTGTTTCCAAAATCTAGTTACATATCTCCACATTGTTCTAGTACGAATTCAGGCTTCCTGGGTAACATGCATTGACAGAAAAAATGTTTGGCATTCTTGCCTGCCTAATACTGTCAAAAAGGCAAATGAGATACGTGAGAATGGCCAGGACATGCCAAGGCCCATTCACACTTCAAATAAGCATACCACAGAGTGTCTGCAATGTCCCCAAAGCCCTCCCTTCCCTCCCTCTTTCTTCTCCTAGATAGCGATGAAGAAAACAGATTCTGAAGATACCTGGAAGCGCGAATTCACACACTGGATAAATGTTTTTATAACCCTATAAGCAAAGTGAATCGACAGCTTACTCAGAAAGAAGCTCTTCTAAACACAATGCTTCATTAACCAGCTAAAATGATAACTTCTTTCCACAAATAGAGTTGTATCTCCTTGAGAATTATATTCTAGGAAAATGCTGCAGTTAACATCGTGCAAACGTGACAAAATATTTTTCTTTGACAAAACCTTGAGAACATTTCATTTTATGTTTCAGAGATTTATGCTCATAGATTCATATTTTCAAGGCCAAAAGGCTCCATTAGCTGTCTTGCATAACACAGATCTTTGAATTACAACTCCTTATTCTTGTACAGTTTTCAGCAATTTCTGTTCTATTTAACACTTGCCTTACAGAAAGGCATCAAGTCTTGAGCTGAGGGACTTATTTCCTTTATATTTTCATTTTGCTCTGAAAAACTTGCAACCACTTTTTCATCTTGTAACTTCATTCTTTTTCATGGTCATTTGAAATATTCAAAATACTTGAAAGCAGACTGCATAGACTGCATATTTACTGAACTAACGGCTAATTTTTGAATTCTGAAAGTTTAGTGGCAAAGATGAAAATAAGATATTTGCAAAGTGAAATGTGCATAAATCTACCTGGAGAGTAGATTTTAACTGGATTAAAGCCATTTGTATTGTTCATTCCAGTTATATTTCTGGCTTTGCTTTTTTGTAGATGTTACGCAAATACTGATAATTCACGAATCAGTTTGCTTCCTGAAGCCTGCTTATTTCTGGGAATACAACAATGACTTATCCCTTTAGATTCCCAGTTACAGCTACACACTGAATTGTAAGAATTACACACTGTAATTCATTTCAAATTTTTCAAACTAGTCTGAAAGGGTGCTACAAATTAGATCTCCTAATTGCTTAAAGAACATTGCTAACCATGGGTATAGACACTGAGCTTGCTCTCTTCAAACTGGCATCCTGACCTCTAATATTAAAATTAATCCAGGTTTCATGCATGTGCTTGTTATTGCTGCATGTAGATAAAACTTCATGTACATAAAATGAGAATGGGAGGTGAATAACATCACAATTAGAGCTTGTGATGTGAATCCAGATCTTGAAGAAAAGTGTATAGAAACCTCTACTTGACAGCAGTTACAGTAGATGTAGCTTAAGACTTTTCAGTAGTTAAAAGATGTGGGCAGAAACAATTTGAAGTTTCTCTCTAACTTCTCCTCTCTAAAACCAATTTGCTGAGAATATCAAATGCTTAATTGATGGTGACATGATTCATATTTCTTTGTCTGGGGGAAAAGTTTTTTGCGACAAAGGAATGCTAATAATCTGAGAAATGTTTTGGATAACTTCCTTACTGCTCTTAATTTGTGGCTTTAAATAGGATAATAAAGGAAAGGCTTAACAATAGCTGCTTTAATACAATTTAAAGACTTCATGGACTTCATCCAGAATATGGAATGTGAGGAATTTCTGTACTGCTCTTGTAGTGTTCAGTGGAATGAACAAACAAAAAAATACTTACTAACAAAAAATGCATAGTCACAGCCCACGATCAGTCATCAGTCACTGCCTCCTAGTAGATCTCTATCTTCTGCATGATGAAATTAGACTTTGAAAGTAAATATTAATTATTTTTCTCCAAACTACATGTTAATATATCAGTGGAACCAAATGTATTTTTACTCTCCTCATTTTAGCATTAGTTTTCCAGACACTTTAGATTTTTCAGACATTAATGAGTCTTTGTAGAAAAGTCATCTTCTAGAAGGTTATTTATATTTGTGTCCAGTTCATTATATTATCAATTATAGGAAAACAAGGAGCCAGTATGAATGGGTTTAGAATTTAAAATAAAGGCACCATAAACTGTATATCAACTCAGTTGTCACATTTAATATTGAGAACTTTCTTCCAAAAAAAAAAAAAGATTGGAACAAGTTAAATTATTAATGGATAGCACATATGTGAAAAATTGTGCATAGCAAAGATTCTAAGCAACCTACAGCTTGAATCTAAAACAATTTATTAACTATTTAGTAAAATATGTAGTTATCATTTAGCTATGCTTTCTAAACAGTTTATAAACACATAAGGTGAGACAGAATAATACATTTGGACAAGTTAACTATGTATAAGGAATACCCTAGGTTTACCTATAAAAAGAACAGCATCTAGAAAATAAAGCAATTTTAACAAAAAACATTATGATGAGAAAGAATCTGGTGGCTCTGCAAATGGGCACAGCAAAACTGAGCCTTCTGCATGTGATTTCAAATTTCTTGCCTACCAGAATAAAAGTCTTACCAGACTCTTATTTGCAGCCATAATTTGGATGCATACAGAATAAAAAAGTGGCCTCAAAGAACTTAATCTAACTTGTCATTCTATCAAAAATTAAATGAATATTATTCTTCCTTTATTCCTCACATTTGGCATCAACTGAAGTTCAAAATCAGTGTGAAAGACACTGGCACAAACTGTGACTGCTGTTTCTTTGGTAGTGAAATAAGCTTTAGGAAATTCAGACTGTTTTAATAGATTATGTTTTGATGTCTAAATATTGTATGGGTGTGCCTTAGTGTATATCTGTCCAGAACAATAGATTGCTGTCCAGTTTGCAGAAAAAGTAAAGCTTGCCATTGTTTATACCTAGCATTTTTAACAATGGTCTTAAGTAAACTATTATGTTTGGAATAGGGGAAATAAAATCATGTGGCAAGGATTAATATTTAACAATGTAAGATATTTTTATCACATATTCATTGTTTTATACAATACTTGTTTTAATTAGATAATAAAATTAGAGGAAGCCACACAACCACAAAAGGCTAAATTTTTCAGATAATTTAGGCATGGAAATATATGCATGCACTATTATTACAGTAGTAGGAATAAATCAGATAACTGTATACACAGACACAGTGAATTATGCACATTTGCAGATGTAATTATCCTGTCTGTATAACCGTTAAGGTAATTGCCTACATGTACAAATTAGGCTTGCAATCGCATTTGCATTTTAAACATGCATACATATAGCCAAATAATCACAAAATCAAGCTCAAAATTCCTAACCTATCACTTACAAGAGGCACTATTAACTTAATCAAAACTTAAGAAATTAGAGAGAGATGGGAACCATATAGAAGCTCCCTTTACTGTATTAGTAAATCTTCCTAGGGCTGAGGAAACATTCCTTAATAATCTCTGTGAAGCAGACAAGCAGGGGTTCTTCAGGGTTTTTTGTTTGTTTTGGGGGGGGGGGAGAGGGGGTATTTTTTTTGTGTGACAAGTATTATTTTCCGTGGTGAATTACAAAACGAATTAGGGTTGGAGCTAACCTTACAAGTTCCTGTCTTTTTGTCTTCTCACATCACAGGAAGATGCCTTTTCATGTGGCTGTATGTAACTAGCACGCGTGTGCTCAAGGACCAGTCTTCTGCTGGCGTAAGCTGCAATAAGGCTGACTCTGGCCCGTTTACCTCTTTCCTCAGTTGTTATGGCTGATCCCTATTTTTAACTCAGATCAAACTGGCTGATTGCCTCTGTTTTTCTACTCTTAGTATCTGCTGTGCAAATTATGCAAAGCTTAAGGGAGGGTGTTATGCACTGCTTCTGCACTGTTAAAAGTTGGGGGAATTTTACCACCTTCGTTAGTAAAACAAGAGCGAGATTCTAGCCGTCTCTTTCCTAACAGACCCCTCAGCTGACTCCATCCATCCATATACCTGTTCTGAGATCTCTATAAACCATAGCAAACTATTTAGTGCACTTACAGAAAAAGAGGGAAGAAAAGAGGAAGGAGGAATTCTGGACGGGCACAATGCAGGCTAGAAATGATTGACTCGGAATGCAGAAAAACTGGAACTGATCCCTTGGAGTTTGAATCTTGTGAGGAAGCAGGGCTATGACATGCTTGCTTAGGTGTTTTTTAAAAAATTCTGGCTCTACCAATGTTTTCTTCTCTAACTGAAAATAATCAAATCCTAAATAATCATATCTCAAACACGTGCTAATTATTCTGTCCAAAATGATGTTATTTAAAACCCTGTTTCTGCCTCCAAAAGCCAGTTTTGCTGCATTCCGAGTACACTGAAATAGCTATAACAACCTGCAGCTTTTACTACCTTGTTCCTTGTTCTCTTTTGCTTTAAATATGATCTTATCCACTTAAATAGTTGCATTAATATACAGGTTGTACACAGCATATTCTGAGGTTATATTATCTTTTATTAGGAAATCAGTACTCACTATTCTCAAATACCTCTGAACAAAGCATTCTCAATATTTGTGCAACACATGGCTAATATGCCAGGCCTTCTACTACTTTTGTGTATATGCTAGATCTTTAACTGGTATTAAACATTGCTCCTAATCTTCTTTCCTAGAGCTGTTGAATCTTCTCAAATTCCAGGAAAAAGCACTTTTGCCAGTGTCTTAATCTTGTTCAAGTCCACATGTATTCCCAGTTTATATCGAGGTAACGTGTCTGCCAGCATAACTCTTTTGCTGAGTAGCACTGAATATGTGAATGTCACTATAGAAGCTGAGGTGAGCACTTTCTCTGTAGTGTAGGTTTATTTAAGTTTACTTTTTTACAAAGGCATTTACTCAAAAATTAATGCATGCATTTCATAAGATGTTGCATTCACTTTTCATTTATCAGCTATGCTTCAATTACACTATTGGTTGGCTATTACCAGAACTAAATCACTTCTCTTACACTTTATAGTATAGTATAAATTTTATACAATCTACTGACACGTGGACAGTGAAATTATATAACAAAGAATAGTTTAATTATTTCTTCTGTGAGGATTATAGAAGTTAACAGAAAATTCTCAGCTGTTTGGTACTCATTTTCATCTGCAGAAAGGAATTCCCATACAGAGCTCAGAGTGTACATGTTTGTTCAGTATTAGGACTGAGCTTTCTTGAAGGGTGCCTGCTTCAAAGATTGCTTTGCAGATAAAAGACTTTACGTGTACAAATATTTGTTGTAATTAAATAATGCAAGCTTCAGTTGGCTGGAGTTGTTGGAACTACCATTAACCTTTCAAACTCGCTGAGGATAATGTGCAAAATACGTAAAAGGAGTATTCATTCACTGAGGTCAGTTTTAGCTGCATGAGGCTGATCCCCCTAGGCTCATCTACACGCAAGGGGAGAGATGGGCTCTTTTTAAAGGTAATTTGGACCCCGGTTAACCTCCCCGAGTTGCCCACTAGAGCTGATCTTCCTTCACAGTGTAGAAGGGCCTGGGGAAGCTGGCCTGAAGTCAGCCTGTGGGAGCCCTCCCCAGAGGCGCAGAGCAGAATATCTTTTGAAGCTGTACGTAAAAGCACAGAAGAGTACATATGAAAAAAAACAGTATGATTTTTTGACATTTTTATTTGAAGTGATTGATCATAAATCAAGGCTTGTAAAATAATTCAGGATATATTTTCTACTCAGGTCTTGGTAAAAATCAAACTTTTTGTTTTTGTAATGCTCTCACCAGCTGCTGTTACAACAGAGCACCAGAAAGCTGATTTTAGTCTTTTTTTTAATTCATGGCCTTTCAAATACTACATTTACACCCTTTACAATAAAGTCTGGCACTTTCACCTACAGTAAAATGTCTGTGATCAGAATGTTCTTTTTTGTGAAAATTTCTGCATAGAGTGTGGAAAATATGGACAGTACATGAGAAAAGAAGTAGGTAGAACAATGTTTTTTTCGTGAAGATTTTTTCTTTGTACGTACTAACATTATTTCCCTGAAAAATGGAATGCATAACCCAGTTAACGTTATATTGTTAATTAGGAGTTGACTCTGTATAGCAACAATAGTTGCAGATTTTTCTCCTCCTATCATCTTCTCACATTTATATCTGGGGAGGAGAGGAGATGAACGAATTATTTGGGAAGCCTAAGTTAAGATTTCTGAATAATTTCAAACAGTTTTAAAACCTGAAATTGTTTTTACTTATCACTCTTAGACACACATATATAAAATATATGCATTTACAGAGATAGATTTGAATATGCATATCACAAAATATAAAATGTTTCTGAACAAGCATGACCTAGGATATTACTTTCAGTAAACATTGCGTTAGAAGAAAAGAGATAGTGGAAATCATGAAAATACCATCACTCAGAATTGAGTGAAGGTGAGTAGAGATGAAGGAAGAAGGAGAAGTATGAAGATAAAAATAATAAAAAAGCTTTTCATTTACCAGTATTTTTGTAGTGTAGTATCATAGCTCTGATTTGTTATTTTGCCAGCTCATAAAGATCAAGAGAGGGCCCAAGGGTCAGCTCGTGTGCACTGAATGGCATATCAACCCTCCTTTTCTCTGCTGTTCCTTTTAAGCACTGAATCAAGCTGAGGACAGATGCTGGACATTTTTATAGTTAATAAAAGAAATAAATTATTAAATTTTTACAGTAAAGGTCAATGTGTGACTTGAAGAAAGTGTTAGACTGGCAACACTGGAAACCAAAATCCTCATTCAGCCACAGAATAGATGCCATTCAGCAGCAATTACAGGTACTAGTTCAGATTTTTCTGTCAATTTGAAGTGCTACAGTGTCCCTGACTTCTACAGAAAAGAACCTCTTCATCCAAGAAAAGGAGTTTGTTCCTTTCAATTTCATTAAAAAGCAAGCAACCTGTTACACTAATAAACAGTCTAGCTGCTGCTCGCTGAAAGTGTAGTACAGCTCAGAAAAATAAGAATAGGCAAAATTTAAAAATTCCTCCAGAAATAAAATCATCATTCACACAGATCTCTAGCAGGTCACCTTTTTCTCAGGCTAGAGGTGTATAAAATCTTTGTGAAATTAGCATTTCTGTTGATTTTTTTCAATACAAAAAGAATCCAAAAATCCTATGTTTTAATGTCCTCATCCCTTCCAGAGAAAATCATAGCCAATTTGTTAAAAATTGATGTTCTGAACTAAAAGAGATGAAGGATAATAGAACAGAATGGACAGAATCCTAGACAAGACCCATTTTTTTCTCAGTAGGAAAAACTGATTATACAGGTTGTAGGTCTGATTCACCCTTTTACGTGTCCTTTGATATAATTTTGAAAGAGACAGCTGAGTTTATTCTCAAGTGTTAATGTTCATAACTCACTGATTTAACAAGTTTTTTTTTTCCCAACAGTTACAAAATCAGACCCTTTTTTTTCTTATATTTCTAAGCAATATTCTGCCTTGGTCCCATTTTGCACCTAGTGAAGCCAAATAACACTGAATTCAACAGCAAGCGAAAAAAATTATGTACTATCTTTAATAAAGTTAAATCTGGTGAAGCTTGACCATTGTGTTCTCCGTTGCGTGAACTTTTAGAAAGCTCAGTTCTTGCTGAGGAGGAGGTTGGGCGCAAGACCTGAAGAGGCCTTCTGAGTCATCTAGTCTAGCCGCCTGCTATTACAGACAACCATATCATATAATCTCTTCTACAAACTAAATAGATTCTACCTTAAAATTAATTAAGTTGATTCCATTACTTTATTAGAAGGACATTCCTCATTCCTCTGATGGTTCCTCTAATTTCTAACCTAAATTTTATAATGACCCTTTGCTTTTGTGCCAACAGTGTCCTTTAGATTAATTAGTTCTTCTCTCTCCCTGCTGTTTGTTCCACTCTCTGACGCATTTGTAGAGAGCGGTCATATCTCTTTCCAGCCTTCATTTTGCGAGTCTATCCAAGCCAAGCTGTTTTAATTTGCTATTGTAATATGTTCATTCTATTCCTCTGATCATCTGAGAGCAGAAATTCCTTTTACCTCTTGAGTGCACAGACTTGTTCTCTTTGTATTTTATCCCACTTCTGTTACTTCAATTCTCATTTGTGCCGGTCATCCATTTCTTCCCGCAAGACATTCCAACCCACTTCTGGTTTGATGGTACCAACTTTGAATCTTCAACAACCCTTAATAAACATTAATGGCTAGCACAAAAAGAAAATCAATGAAAATATTAAAAATGGTTCTAAGACAATTATAAGATCCTTGAGGAACTTCAGTAATAACCTTCTTCACTATTTTCTATAACAGTAACGCAGTGTCATCTCCTTTTCAACCAGTTTCAAGCTTACTTTCCAATAAGTTTAGTATGAATCCCCTTTTCTTGGTGGTACCATGGCAAATGCTTTACTGAATTACAGATGGATTAGATCAATTGATATTTTTAGGTTAAGGGAAACAATTTTATAAAAGAAATATATCCGGCTAAATTAGCACAATCTATCTCTAGCAATCTCACTTAATAGTCTCTTTTTTTTTTTTTTTCACAGAACTCCACATAGATTCATAGTTCATCTCCATTTAGCAAGGTATTAAAACATGTAACTACATGTTTTTATTGGGTGATTTATACGTGGGCCTACATTCAAACACATCGTTAAACTGAAGAAAAATAGACTAAATTCCTACTCAGAAACAATATTGCAGCATCTCATCCAGAACATAACACCGCAAGAACTTATCTGCTACTTAATACACAATATATTTGGCTATTAGACTAGGAATGATAATTCCTGTTATTTTCAAGCTAAACAAGACCACATGTTTCTTGATCGCACCAGTGGAAGGATTACTGAGCAAATGCTTCAGGTAATGCAGATAAACATAAGGCTTTAGCTATCAGTTACCCTGGAGCCAGCAAAAAAGAAATCAGATACGAAAGCTTATTTTCTATACAGCCTGCTAACCCTTAACTTGTAAATAAATCTCAAAATCACTGGTCCAAATGAGACCTGAAACAGAATATATGAAGTATTTGTCATCAATAGCGATGTCTATGTGGACCATTCTTTTATTGCAAAGGCAAAAATTTAATCCTTCAGGAGAAAAAAAAAATCTCCATTAACAACCCACTTCACACTTCATTTAACTGTAAGCATCAACGGGCACTGGTTGTGCCGGAACTCTCCGCTAACATTTCTGGCTTTCTGTGGGATTTCCCTTCCTCAACAGGCTGGGGAAGAGAAAGGGGAGAAGAGAAGGAAAGGAAAAGAATTAGTAGAATGCATAAATATAAGTGGAAAAAGAGTGTCATCTTGTTATGCTACATATCTGTGCGACGGTCCCATTCCTGAGCCTTAAATGGCAACTAGTATTACATATTACTCACTGTATAACCTGGTGAATATCTAAAAAGTCTCAGCTACAGCAGAGTTACTTCAGAATTTATTTTATAACTGAAAAGGCTGCCTGAGGGTGCCCTCAAATAAACTCCTTATGTGTGGGCTCAAAACAAACCTGATGCTGTTGTATTTATAGATCATTTTTGGAATAAGTCTAAAGGAGACTGCATGTTCTACTGCTTAGAGCCAAAGAGCTGGGAATAAGCTCTCAAAACGATACCAAGTACTACTCCCAGTAGTGCCATTGACTGACCTCTTTATGCCTCAAGCTGCTCAGCTGTAAAATTGAAGGCTTTTTAAAAATAAAATCAAGAACTCCGAGAAAACCAGCAATAGCATGGTTTCAGGCAGGTCGTGAAGTCAAGTGATGGAGTTCTATTCCCGGCTCTGAAACATATTCAGCTGAACCTGGAACAAGTTATTTAGGGCAAGCCCACGCTGTGCAACATGCTTCTCAGCAAAGATAGCCAAGCTAGCTCAGGGTAAACTGGGTTCAGAACCAGAAACAGGATCACTGCAGCAGGATACTGTTTCCACCTGAGCTACTTCACTAATTAGCTCTCATTTGGGCTAATTAATCCAGACATACAGCCTAGGCTAAATCAGCTATACAAATTCACATGCACCAGCTAGTCTCTTTGAACGGTATTGCCTTGCATTGGATAGACATACCAACCAGCCTGGAACTACTCAGGGTGTTTCTATCATAGCACAGTGCTGTACTAAGACACACTCTGAAGTCTAGGATCTACTAATTTTGCACAAATCACTTGTTTTTGTTTGTTTTTTATTGGCCCACTGGAGACTGTAAAGAGTATCTTCACATAGGCTTTATTCAAACCTCTTGCAAAATAGTGTTAGAAATTTCATGCAAATCCATTCTTAAGTACTAAATGTTGATACTATATTTTTCCATGTAGGTGAAATTACCATAACTTTATGCAAGAATAACAGCTTCAGTAATTAAACAAACAGAATAAATAAAAGCTAACTAAAGAAATTTACTTTTATATGACACAAAAATGCATATTTTTCTTTGAGCTATTGCCAATAATAGAAAGTTGTGAGGTAAATGAAAATGATATTCTTTTAAAGGAATTTCTATAGTCTTTCAAACCTCCAGCAAGTCTGAGAGGAAATCTCTGGAAAATATGAGGGACCTTTTCATTAAGCTGTCTTCCTCCCCAGCAGGATCACGCTGTTCTTATCGGAACTCTTGAGCTCAGTGTTGCCACTGCAACCTCTCTCTGATCAATTGCCACCAATCCTTGCTCACGTGACCTGGCCATTGATTTGAATGGTGTGGCTTAAAAGAGTGAGTGTTTCCAAACTCAGCCTTTTGTTCACTTCCAGTATTCATCTGTAAGCCCTAAGAGCAGTCAAGAGGCTAGCAGGAGGCTAATGCCAAAGCTCCCCTGTGAATCAGCAATTGGGCTGCTCCCTTTGAGAACCATCTAAGGACTATCTTGCCATAGCGGATGAAAGGGGGCTCTCGATATTAGCTCTAAGAGAGTTTGTCTTAATAGTTGTCATAGAAATTACATTAGTTGCAAGGCCTTTTTCACCGATTTAAAATCATCTAATAAGAGATCTTCCAGTTTTACTCAGCTATAAAAAACTTTCTTGCTGCTCCTCTTTCATTCATTTAAATTTACTGAAAGCAGGGAAGAAAATAATCCAACCTTGTCCATTACGATACTTCAGCTGATTGTCATATAAAGATATTTGCTGTTAAAAGCATCCAGCAGCTTCAAGTTGATAGTAAAAATATGTGTTCCATCATGTATGGATATGAGACACTAGCCATCCATTCTAAGGCTATAAAATGTTCCTGCTTTTATTATTTTGTTTGCCCACAAAACAATGATGATTTTGGATATTTGTGTTGGTGGCACTTCTGGATTCCAATATTAGCGTGAAACTCTTCTATTAGTGATTGCTTATTTAGATGTGGAGCAAGCCACATGTCAGCAAGGATGGCATTACAGTCTTCTCATACCAAGAGGACCGTTGGACAGTCTATCTAGGTATAAGCACTTTAAGAAAAGATACACAGAGAGTTGGCTTGAAGCAATAGGTTTTTTCCTGAAAGGAGTGGGGAAGGAAGGAGGAGTACTCATATCAGCTCTTAAAAAAAACAGGCCAAAGAGAAGAGGCAATTAAAGTATATTTGAAGAGAGATTATTTTGGATTTCAAGATCATGTGAAGCAAGCAAAAAGGAAGCCTCAAGCAAAAAGGGGAAAAGGCGCAAGCAAAGTGAGAGAGAAACCATGTGATCTGCAGGCAAAGTGATGAGGCAAAGTGGAAATTTGCTGTATACCCTACAGTGGTGACCTTCTAAGAGAACTTCTTAGAGTTTTCCAAAAGCTAACCTAGGAAATCCAAATTCTTCAATTCCCATGCACCCCTAAACATTCCCAGAGTAGCTAGAAGTTGAAAAAAGTCAAAAAAATACTGACTTGGAGGAGTATGAGCAAATCGCAGACATGTGCACCAGGGAAAGAAGGAAAGTAATCAGAGACTAATGATTAACTGTTTAATTGTTCTGCCTAAATCAGTTATATCCCTTGCACTAATTAAAGTAAAAATTACTTATGTTGGAGCATATCTGTATTCTGCATTCGGATATGATGCATAATGCTAAGCTAGCACTGACCCAAACTAAATCAGGAATGAGAAAACAGTAATTTCATCAGCACAATCCCATAATAGCCAGTTAGCATCAGGGCTCATACTAAGACAATAGTTGTTTTTGGGATCTGAACTGCTGCATCAACAAGTGTGCAAATACCACTCTATGGTACAGTTAGCCAGAGATACCTGCATTACTCTTCATTACAAGGTAGTCTTCATTACATATTTTGATTAACCTCTGCAAAACCTACCATAGTCATGTGCATCCCCTAAAAGTTGTTCCCCAAAGAATGAAGCCATTAGCCCCAAGTCTGTGAAACTGAAGCTCTAATAAACCACTTAAATGAAAGATTAACAAATAATTTCCACTGAACATATCCCAACAAGTTCAAAAAAGAGATGATAGTACAATTAATCAAGCCCAAGGCATATTTAAAAACTTCCCAAGGCTCCTGTATGGTCTGACCCAAACACAGCAACATGGTGTGGATCCATCAAGAAATTCTTGCCCAGTGATGTGATAGAAAGAGAAAACCTCAATGGTACTAAGGCTGGCAACATTAACAGCATTCACATTGACACTCAGCTGTCACAGAGATCTTGGTATGTGAATATGAATGAAAAAAGAGCTATGTGGCTGCTTCCATGGGACAAAAGACAGTAAAAGAATTATCCAAACCCAATGCCAAACTATAACATCACTTGGAAAGTGTGCTGAACTCATAGCTGAGTTCAAATTGAGAAATGGCACACAACTTTGATTTTTGGACTGTTGCTACATTTGGGTAGCAGTTACACACAATAAATTCCAGAAATCATAATCACTTGGTATTCATTTGAAACGTTAATCCAAACCCAGATAAAATTCCTAGATTTTTTTTTAACTGACTTGTACTGTAGTGAAATAACAGCATTTATGTGCTTTATAGTTGTGCTAACACTGAAGAAATATGTTGTATATGCTCACAAAAGTGACTTAGTTTCTCAGGCATGCTTCAAAATTTTTGTCCATAGAAATGCTTGCTAAAAACAAATTTAATCTTGTCCATCCATATATTTGTATCAGAAATGTTTTAATGAGATTAGAGTTTGCCTTAAAAAAAACATGGTAGTTTCCTGAAACTCCTTACTAAGGACACTTTAGCAATTACAATGATGGGTTGGAAGGTACCCCTTGAGAACATGGCAAGTAGACCTGGGTGGGAATTCTCCAATTAAACAAAATGTCATGGGAACATGGGAACCTGGGTGGGAATTCTCCAATTAAACAAAATGTCATGGGAACATGATTATTTGTTGATTCCAAAACTTCATTTGACACATCTCTAGTTTGACAAAATCTATTGGATTCCTTCCAGTTCCTGGAAGGGTATTGGGCTAGCAATTGAGGACCCAGTGCAGACAGCGTTTCCACAAGCTTATCAAGCTTAACAAGCTTATCACAAGATGTTCCTCTGTTATCTTTTCCTGTACTCCTTTTTCCCTTATGTATTTTCCTGAAGAAAATATTAAAGGAATAAAATACGCATAGCTTGGCCAAAAATGACTAAGGAGACATTAGTTAAGTCTTTTATCAAGTGTCCAAAGAGGATAGGAAGTGAGGAAGAAGCAGACATGTTTAGTGTGATTCAGGCTTACTAACATGAAATAGACTTCATAGGATTGCCTGCTTTGATGAATGGCCTGGTCTGTAGTTGAGGGGAAAGTGGTGGATGTCATTACCTCAACTTCAGCAAAGATATGGTCTCCCACATTATCCTTTAATCCAAGTTGAGGTGTTATGGTCTGGCTGGCTGGCCTACTAAGTGAGTGAACTGGTGGATTACTGAGCTCAAAGAGGAGTGGCTGATGGTTCATACTCAAAGTCTGGTTACTAGCGGTGCTCCTCAGGGGTGTATACTGGGACTGTGCTCGTTTAATATCTTTATTATTGGTCTGAAAGAGATGTAATTCACCCTCATCAAGTCTGCAGATGTCACCAAAGTGTGGGGGATTCCATTGACATGCTCTAGAGGTCACTGGGTCACCAAGGAAAGGGACTATCCGGACAGGAGGAAAGGGACAGCAGGAACCTCATGAAATTCAGCAGGCACAAATGCAAAGTCTTGCACTTGTGACAGACTAATGCCTTGCAACTGTACAGCCTAGGGCTGACACGTTGTGGAGCAGGTCTACTGAAAAAGACCTCAGCAGACAGCTGCCAGGGCCCTGGGTACATTCCCCAACCCTCCTGAAGCTGGTTGTGTTCAAGGCCAACTGACTGAGAAGAGCCATTGTGAAGGAGCTTGAAAAAGTCTCAGCAGGGGCTCCTCCCTATTGCCCTTGCTCAGGAGCTGCTTTAGGCCAAGGCTTTCACCTTTGGCTCCTGCCTGAGCTACAGCCCCAGCCTCATCACAGCCGTGCCTGTGCTTGGCCATGAACCACTGATCCTGACCCTGACTGACATATCGGTCAAGCCCTTACTGACTTCCCAGCTTGACCTGGGACCTGCCTGGCAATCACTGGTCTGTCTCTGACCCTGGTTAGTGTCTCTGGACCTGTCCTGCTTGTCTCACTCAAGAGCAGTGGGACAGACCATGGCTAGCTGATAGTGGCGGTTCACACTAGCGAGGCCCTGCCTTGCTGGCTCTGGGAGACCCTGCTGCTCCCTGCTCCCCAGGCCTCAGGCTGCTGCTGGCCCATGCTGCCCTAACAGCTGAGCATGAACCAGCAGTGTGTCCTGGCAGCAAAGAAAACCAGTAGCATCTTGGCCTATATTAACAGGACCACAGCCAGTAGGTCAAGGGATGGGATTTTCCCTTTTACTCAGCATTCATTAGACCACATCTAGAATATTGTGGTCACTGTTGGCCCGCCAGTACACAAAAGGTCAACAGACTGGAAAGAGTTCAGTAGAGCATCATCAAGGTGGTTGGGGCCAGAGCACTCTCCCTGTGAGGAGATGCAGAAGGAGCTGGGCTTGTTCAGCCTGGAGCAGGGATGACTTCAGCAGTACTAAACAGCAGCAGCTCCTGAAGAAGGTGAAATCAGGCTCTTAACTGGAGTGCACAGCATGTGGATAAGAGATGCTAGCAATAAAACGCAACAGGGAGATTCTGATCAGGCATAAGGAGAACCTTTTTCCCCATGGGGACAGTCAAACATTCGAAAAGATTGCCAGAAAGGCTGTGCAGTTTTCATCCTTAGAGATTTTAAATACCAAACTGGATAAATCCCCAAGTAATGTCTTGGCCCAGCTTTGAACAGCACTTGGACTAGAGATTTCCTGAAGTCCCTTCCAATGTGTATGACTGTATTCTTCTAAGAGGAAATAGTTCCTACTACATCGTTCATTTGTCTGTGCTTTGATAAGGACAATGGGGCATAGAGTCACAGAATCACACAGAATCACAGAATGGTTGAGGTTGGAAGGGACCTCTGGAGATCATCTAGTCCAACATCCCTGCCAATGCAGGGCTGTCTGGAGCACATTGCACAAGACTGTGTCAAGACAGCTTTTGAATATCTCCAAGGAAGGAGACTCCACAGCCTCTCTGGGCAACCTATGCCAGTGCTCTGTCACCCTCACAGGAAAGAAGTTTTTCCTCATGTTCAGATGGAACTTCCTGTGGTTCAGTTTGTGCCTGTTGCCTCTTGTTCTGTCCCTGGGCACCACGGAGAAGAGTCTGGCCTCATCCTCTTGACACCCTCCCTTCAGATACTTGTACACATTGATCAGACCCCCGTCAGTCTTCTCTCCTCCAGGCTGAACAGGCCTGGCTTTCTCGGCCTTTCCTCATAGGAGAGATGCTCCAGTCCCTTCATCATCATTGTGGCCCTCCGCTGGACTCTCTCCAGGAGTGCCATGTCTCTCTTGTCCTGGGGAGCCCAGCACTGGACACAGTACCCCAGGTGAGGCCTCAGCAGGGCTGAGGAGAGGGGCAGCATCACCTCCCTCCACCTGCTGCCAACACTCTGCCTAATGCACCCCAGGAGACCATTGCCCTTCTTGGCCACAAGGGCACACTGCTGCCTCATGTTTAACTTGTTGTCCACCAGCACTCCCAGGTCCTTCTCTGCAGAGCTACTTTCCAGCAGGTCAGCCCTCTAGCCTGTCCTGGTGCCTGGGGTTATTCCTCCCTAGCTGCACTTGCCTTTGTTGGACTTCAGGACGTTCCTCTCTGCCCAGCTCTCCAGCGTCTTGAGATCCTTTTGAATGGCAGCACAGCCCTCTGGTGTGTCAGCCACTCCTCCCAGTTTTGTATCCTCAGCAGACTTGCTGAGGGTGCACTCTGTGCCTTCCTTCACGTCACTGATGAATGCATGGAACAAGACTGGACCCAGGACTGACCCCTGGGGGACACCACTCGCTACGGGCCTCCAACTAGACTCTGCGCCACTGACCACAACCCTCTGAGCTCGGCCATCCAGCCAGTTCTCCATCCACCTCACTGTTCATCCACTCATCCAACCCACACTTCCTGAGCTTACCTACGAGGATGTGATGGGAGAGAGTGTCCAAAGCCTTGCTGAAGTCCAGGGAGACAACATCCACTGCTCCGCCCTCACCTCCCCAGCCAGTCATTCCATCAGAGAAGGCTATCAGATTGGTCAAGCATGATTTCCCTTTGGGGAATCCGTGCTGACTACTCCTGATCACCTTCCTGTCCTCCACGTGCTTAGAGATGGCCTCCAGGAGGAGCTGTTCCATGACCTTTCCAGGGCTGGAGGTGAGGCTGGCAGGCCTGTAGTTCCCTGGCTCCTCCTCCTTGCCCTTTTTGAAGACTGGAGTGACATTGGCTTTCTCCCAGTCCTCAGGCACCTCTCCTGATCCCCAGGACCTTTCCAAGATGATGGAGAGTGGCCTAGCAGTGACATCCGCCAGCTCCCTCAGCACTCGTGGGTGCATCCCATTGGGGCCCATGGATTTATGGATGCCAAGTTTGGACAAAAGATCTCTAACCCGATCCTCCTCAACCAAGGGAGAGTCTTCCTTTCTCCAGACTTCCCCTCTTGTCCCCAGGGCCTGGAATTCCTGAGGGCTGGCCTTAGCAGTGAAGACTGAAGCAAAGGCAGCATTCAATAACTCTGCCTTCTCTATATCCTTTGCTACCAGGGCACCTGCCCCATTCAGCATTCTGTTGATGTATTTGAAGAAGCCCTTCTTGTTGTCCTTGACATCCCTTGCCAGATTTAATTCCAACTGGGCCTTAGCCTTCCTTGTCGCATCCCTGCATACTCTGACAACGTCCCTGTATTCCTCCCAAGTGGCCTGTCCCCTTTTCCACATTCTGTAGACTTCCTTCTTCTGTTGGAGTTTTGCCAGGAGTTCCTTGCTCACCCATGCAGGTCTTCTGCCTACTTTGCTGGATTTCTTACATCAGAGGGATGCACCGCTCTTGAGCCTGGAGGAAGTGATGTTTGAATATTAACCAGCTTTCTTAGACCCCTCTTCCTTCTAGGGCCCTATCCCATGGGATAACAAGGTATCTGCTACTGGGCATCGAGAGGGGCTAGAAATAATGCAGGAGGATGAGAAATAATATGAGTTAGAATCTATTTATTTGCTTCATAAGGCTCTATATGTTTTTAGTGATGCTGTGGGTGTTAGGCAGCTCCACAAGGACCTTGCTGTTGACTATTGACATTTCAAGAAAATGCCTACAGAAAATGACATGGGAGTATATTCCTTGAGACACCAAAGGCTAGACTATCCTTCAGAACAATGCTTTTCAGAGTCAAAGTTTCCTACAGGACCTCTTTCACTGTGAGTGCATAGAATCTCGACACATCTGGTCTAGAAATCTGTATGCACGTATCTTCTGCATATGCACAGTAAACTCAACAGTTTTAAGACATGTTGAACCTCCTTGGCATGCACAGAACAAACCACATTGTACAGCTGCAGATGATTTATGCATTTGGAGCTAGTTTGCAATATTTTGAGGAATTCCAGATGTGTGGCTTTTGTTGGCGGGATATGACCTGTTAGGGCCAGAGACAGTGGGGAATCCTGGAAAAATGCATAACGTCTTCAAAACCCTCGCAGAGAATATCTGTGCCCAGAAAAACAGAACACGTCCAGGAAAACTTAAATATACGGTAACATTTTCATAAACAATTTAGCCACTGCCTGGCCATCTCTCTTCCAGCAGTGGCATGTGCTGTATGACTCATGAGGAATGGGACATAGGAACAGCCTCCTATTTCTCCTCACACCCGGAGAACCTGCCTATTTACAGGAGTTTATAGTTTCTCTCACTGTAAGAGAACGGAGTATCCACAGTATCGTAGGTTTAGGACCAGAAGAAATCTCAGCAATGCCAGTTTTAGGAACTTTTCCCTCAGATGCCTATACAACAGTGTAAACCAGTAATATTTGTACACATGCCTGACAGTCTCATTCCCACCACACACATCTCTGGCCACAGCCATTTAACATGGAGAGGGAATGGCTCTCTGCCTTGGCTCACCTAAAGCCAGAAACAAACAAAAGAAAAGGTTAGACCCTATAAAGTTGGCGACGTTTGAGGAATCTTGATTTTTTGTGCTTGGGTTCAACAGCTTTGAGATTTGCTGTATGTGCCACTTGGTGACACTGTCACTGCTTCTTGCTGCTACCTACAACTCTCTCTATTGGCCGTTTTCCTCCCACTAGTTACTGTGTAGTCACAACAAACAGCTTTGGAAACTCAATGGCAGCTGCCACTACAGTTAAGGAGAATAGAACTGACTGTTACTTTGAATGGCTTATTCAAAAACGCAGTAAGAAACAAGGATTACAGGATGACTTCTACAGCTGTGTTGCTACATACAGAATCACAAACAGGACATAACATTATTGTATATAACTGTTGTCCTAGCTAAAGCTACCCTGATATTACCTGGAAAGGAAATAGGACCATGAAATAATAGTAGTAAAATATAAAGGAAAAATTTCCTGAAAAGGCAAATAAACAAAACTGGTGATGCCAGAAGGTGCTGTCAAGGACTGTCACAGGATATGATATGGCCTTCTGTAAAGGATCTCTACAAGAAATGAAAAACAGCACTTACCCTAACTAATTTTAGAGGGTTCTTCCTTTCAGTACAGCCAGACAAGGAAAGACAGGAACTGAAGCTGTTGTAATAATCTATGTCTTCTGAATTTTCTCAGCTCTACATGTGCAAATAATCACAGCAAGAAACTGGGGATTTAAAATGCATCCATTGTCGAAGGGTAAAGGGCATTTTCCTTCCTCCAGTACAGGTCATATTTTTGAAGAAAGAAAACCATGGCTACAAGCAATTAAAATATGTCATTAACTGAAAAGACAAGGGGTCAATTGCCATGAAATAGATATGTAAATGTAATTTGCTGTAGGCTTCATGTCGTTAGGCATGTATGGCACCTGTTTACAGGTTGTTTTTATTTTCAATGCAAGCATTTTGTTAAGTAACCTGTGTAGCTTGTTCAGCTATTTACTATGTGTATAAAAAATGACATGTATCCTGTAATACAATCTGCTTTAAAGAAATGATAATGAATGCAGTATTTGTTTTCCAGCATATCCCAGAACATCCCAGGAATTAAAGAAAATGAACTGAATACATCTAAACATTTGGGCACATCATCCTGTGTTCTGTGTGCATTTAGTACAGTCGTCTCAAAGATGACAGTGGGCACAAAATGTTTAAAGCATTCATTCCTATTCCAAGCGCCTTTGTTTTTTTTTTCTAGTGATACTTACAGGAGAGACTTATATTTAACAGTATATTTCTAACATCTGTATGCTACACCAGATAATGTAGGCAAAGTTGTGGCTGGAGATAGTGCATAGAAACAGCAAGGCCATAGAAAGGGAAAAAAATGCACGCTTATGCTGAAGGATCCTTTTGTTTAGCCCTTTTGAGAAAGACCTCAGTGACCTTAAAAAACCTCCAGCTGCAGCCTGTGAAACTGGGTTAAGAGCCTCAGCAGAGGACTTTGAGAGCCCTCTACAGGCCGTCTTGGCCTGTTAACTCCATGAGACTGATCCTTTCCCCCAGACTCCTCCTGGTAGCTCTGCTCTGCTCATCTTCATCTGCCCTAATGTGTGGATGAAAGAAGTGTTTTATTCGCCATTTATCACAGTGGGGGTTTTGGTGTGCAACAGTAAGCCATCCCTTTAATGATGCATTCAGCTGGCAGCATTGTTCTGCTTAAATAACTACTTGCCAAAAAAGGAAAAGAATTTGTCCTCTCTCTGGATTTGTTATTTCATTAGGGTTCCTCAAGAGAACTCCAATAAAGGATTCTTGTCTATTAATCACCCTCCACAACTTTCTCAAGTAATTAGTCTTTAAAAATGTTTGCTACCTCCTTAGTAGTACATAATTTGACGGTGCTCGGTGAATCGGCCGAGGTTCAGACTCACTAACCTTTAGAGGTTTGGCCTGTCTGAGCTCATCAGTCTCGGCCCCTAGTTGAACTGAAAACTGCACTTTTTTCATTCTTTGTGGCAGGTTTATAGTATAGCACCGCTGGACGCCTGCCATGAAGGAAAACTCAAAACATATAAATTCTTCATAAGGCAACGGTAGAAGGTGGCACTGAGAAATAATGCTCTCATGCTGTCAGAGCTGCCACGGGGAGGGGGAGCGTGTTCATTCTAAGACAGATGTAGCAACAATTGCTCCTGTTTAACTCCCTAAATGGGTAATCCTAGTTTACGGGGCCCCAGTGGTGGAAATCTTGCTGACATCGCTGTGAGGATATTTTTGGCAGGGAATACGGATTCTCGGGAGAGCATTGCAAGGGTCTGCCTTACAATTTTAGATGCAGACACTTTGAAATAAATGTAAAGTGTAATTTCTTTGAGGACGCACACATTATTCCATTTATGAAGTGGACAGTGAGGCAGCTTTACCTCAGAAAATATGAAAGTTGCAAACCTCTTATGCAAAAACACATTTGACACTACCAGGTAATGCAGTTCACATGCCTTGTTACTTTTTCTTGGCATTCCCAGTTCCGTTGGCCTTGTTTCTGGTAAATTAAGAAGGCAATTACAGATTCACAGACCACTTTGGGGACATTCCAGGGTTTTGTATTTGGCATCACAGAGAGATGCTCTCAAGCTGCCCAAGCTAGAGCTGGTTAGAGAGTGAGAATTTCATTTTGCTGCACCTTTTGAGATTTAGACTTTTGATAGAGATTTTCTTCTAATACCGGTTTGAAAATGAAACCCTTCACATGATTTTGCAAAATGAATTTGAGCTAAAATGCTCATTTTCAGATTAGATCTGAACTTGTCTATTTGAAGAGGATTTTGTGCTTTTTGGGCTTGGTTCATATCTCTCTTCTGATACTGGGCAGACAGCTGAAGATACCCACCCTGACACTATATAACTTGGGGGGGTAGGGGCAGTGCATAAGGAAATAAGAGGCAGAACCTCCAATCTGTATTCTTCCTACATAAGAATGCAGCTTTTCATCTGAGATGACATTCAATTAGAGAACAAATATTAGAGCAGGACACTAATATCCTAATCCAGGACCTTTTAAAATATAAAATTGCGATTAAAAAAATTCAAACTCTGACTACCATTTTTGCTAAGGTGAAGTAAAAAATGAAAAAGTTGAAAAAAATGACATTTTGTAGTTTAAACAGAGATAGATGAATCCAATTTAATCTAATCTAAACTACATATTTTTGAAAAAAAAAAAAAGTATGTGTTCATGTGTATAAGCTCACTTCTTTCCACCAGGAAAGTAGAAACATAACATATTTTCAGACGAGAGTCCATCTCTCCAGTCAACAAAATTTATCTCAATTTCCAGAAATGGTCTTGCCTGTAATTCACTTAAGAGTTGTAGATTCCGCATGCATAATGGGCAGCACTTGCATTAGCAAGTCATCCTGTTTAATTAAATGGAGCAAGACTTCCCTAAAGTCAGTAAATGACATTATTATATCTCAGTGTTTCTGGCCGTATGGTATACACGGCATAAAAAAACAAAGCAAAACAAAAAAAGATGAACTGGACATGTCTGAAACTTCAGCAGAAACCATATGCACTCATTTTCAGCCCAGAGGCAAGGACTTCTAGAAGGCACTTTCCCATAATAGTTCAATCCTATAAATACAAGAAATAAGATTTGTTCATCACTATGAACAGACATTTATAAATAATTTATAGAAGGCTGATCAGCCATGTTGCCAGACATCTAAGTAAAACGTCTTACAGGTGAATATGAGCTCAGAAGTCAATTGTTCTGCATATTGTTTTCGAAGAAACTTCTGACTGACAGGCTCTATAGTGATTGCTTATCTCGTTATTAAAAACACTGTTAAATGATTTTGTTTGTGTGTGTGTGTGTGTGTGTGTGTGTGTGTGTGTGTGTGCACATGCTTACTTGTGTTTGTATGTATAGTAATCAACACAACGTGCTACTACGTATACTTGAGGTCAACTGTTGAAACGCCTCTGAAAACCCCAAGCTAACAATGTCTCCAGCTGGTTCCTTCAAATTTTCAATGGTGAGCAAAAGTCTGTTAGGCAATGACATTGTCCTATTCGTTTGTGCCTACGATTCTCCTGGGGCTGGTACTTAGCTGCAGGATGAGTCTTTCCTATAATTGAGTGTAGTTCTTTTCTTTAACTTTTTCTTTTCTTTTACTCCTAGAGTAGAGAGTCTTGAACATAAAGCACCTATTCATTTTCTTGTGTTTACCACATCATTGAGAAGGTCAGCGCAAAGTTTCTTAATAAGTGTCCCTCTGCTGGCCAAGTAATATAAAGTACCACATGCACCAGGCCTTTAACTGTGGAAAGGACGTCTCAGTGCCTGAAAAACTCATTATTTTTAACAAGAGGTTCTAAAACCCTACTGCGTAACACATTATAATTTCAAAAGGCAAATCAAAATATGGGCCCACAGCACTTGACAAGGTTTCTCTAAAAATGTTCTCTTACTGATCTAGAAGGATTTGAAGCAATCTCCTTGTAGCTGGTTGCAAAATCTAAGTGACTCAGGTAGACACAGAAATTAGCAGGTAACAGGACACTAAATTTGTACAATGCTTTTATTTACCTCTGTTACTAATAACACTTCAGAAGCCAGAAAAAAAGGGAATAATGTGAAATCTAATATTTCTGTTTCCATTTACGCAACTTGTTATTCTTTCCCTGCTCTAAGCTGTGAGAATAGAAGCTATTTGTTAATGTTCTGCTTCTCCTTCTGGCTCATGTAAAAGGGAGGACAGATAACATCAAGTAGCTGTGCTGGGATACTGCATGTACTTTTTACTCTACTGCTTACAGATACGACGTCTAATTAAAAATATGTGGTGTCATATTTTCAGGGATATTATTGCTTATAAAAGGATTCTGCATTACATAATGGTACTGACCGTGTCATGTCCTAGACAAACTATGGTAGCCTGATTACATCTGTGTTAAGCCCCAAATAGTCATCCTGTGTTTGCAGGATGCCTCATTTTGGAGCACTGAAATTGTCCGATAAGCATAGATTGTGTTTAGGAGAATATAAATAGAGCTGATTAGGACCTGAAGAAACCAGCTAATCCATCTTCCTTCCACCAAGGAGTCTAACATTTCAAAATGCCTTTGTGCAGTCAGTGCATATGAGTAGAGGAAGTGGCTAAATCAACTTCAAACGTGAAACTGGTTAAAATAATAGCTATAGCGTGCTTTAGCTATATAAGCATTAACATAACTGTAGATGGTTTTGTTCACAGTTTATCAGAAAACTAGTCCTGATTTCTGCAAAAATAATAATTATTCACAAGTGTGAGGTTTGCCATTCTGGTAAACTGTGACTGTCCCATAGGAAGCATTTTCCAACTGCATGTTGACTGGTTGTTGACCTAACAAATGCAGTATTTTTCAGTTTCTTGACTGAATGACTAGAATATTAAATGAAAAACAGCTAAAAATAAGTAAGCTTTCAAATGCATAATCATTCATTATAAATTACATTCAGCTGTAGGTTTTCATAAGCATATTAAAATATACTACCTGGAGGACCAAATATCTATTGTTCGTAATAATCCACAAATGAAAAAAATTCAACACTTTTTCTAAAATATGTATGTGAGTCATATTTTTAACATTAAGCCAACTTTGCGCTTTTATGCCTAGGAAGCATGAAAAGTTACAAAGCCAATTTTAAGTGTTTATTATTATCAATAAATGCATATTCAAACAAGGTTATGGCTGTCACACCTGTGACAAAATCTATATTTATCCAATATTCTTTCAGATGTAACTGTTTCTATGTACCGTACAAATGGAAGTTTCCTATTAACCCTTCCCAGGGTAACTATATAAATCATTGCAGCAGTTTTCTGGTTTAATCATTTTAGGATATTTGCTTAAAAGAAGGGTGATTTTCACTGCATAGTTAGTACCATTACTTCCACGTATGTTAGCTAACTATCATAGCAATAACAAAGAAATTGTAATTCCCACATAAGAAAATCGTATCTGAATTAATCTTTATTTGTCTATGTTTATCAAAGGATGCATTCCTCTCTGATCTTAATGTAAATATCCAAATATATTATTATTTTTTCCAATATAAAATGAAAATACATTATTAAAGTCAAAATATTCCCACAATATAGTTAATTTTAGATAAATTGAACTTCCTCTAGAAAATCATTCTATCGGAATATCTCTGTTTGGTTCTAAAATATTTACTTGCCTTGGTTTGTGTTGAAATTAAATCATCTGAGAGGATAACATTTCAATATAGTGGTACATCTTCCATCTGGAAGGAATCCTTAAATGGTCTGTCAGTCACTGCTTTGGCTGAACAGATTTACAGAAAATCTGCCGCAATTCTAGACCACCATGTCTCTGACCAATAGGTGAGAAAACCAGGAAGTTTTAATCAAGATATTTAATGTTCTACTGTGGAAGGACATGTTACTGTCTTCCTCAGATAAGACTTCTCAGGACTTCTTCAGACAGAATGGCAGGTCAGCAAAACCCTGTGCTTTTCAGCAGAAGGAGTGGGTGTTCAGCATTTACAAAACTTAGGCTGCTAAAAGGCACATCTACATGGAGCCCAGAAAGGCTGAGAGAACTCTGACTCTCCCAAAACTCTCATAGAAAGTGCTGTACACTTCTAACAGTATCCCTGGGAATATGTGTGTGGCTGTGAAGCTCTACTTCGTTCACATTGTGAGTACATACAGCTTCTGATGTGCCTGAAATATATGCTAAACTTCAAAAAATTTTGCAAAGTCCGAAAATATCAATGTATGACAAAAGATAAAATTTTGAAAAGTAGCCCCTCAAAACACCTAACAAAGCATGCACAAGCAGTAAATTCAAGTGAAAATAATAGATCTCTCAGCCTTATCGTTGATATCCATCTCTACTCTAAAAAATACTTTTCCTCCCCCAATTCCTTAAACAGAAAGAGTTTTTTCTATGAAACTGAGAAGGAAGGAGAGAACAGAAAAGTTTTTAAAGAACATTTTGGCCTTAGCCTTTTTCATATGTTTCCCTCTATTCATCATCTGTCCAAACAAAGTACAGTCTAGTTTAGTACTTTCCATTCATTCTGATCTTTAGGAACTGTTCTAAATTCCCCACAAAATATTGACCAGAACAGTGGCACAGTATCTCCACGTTGGCTCACTCCCATGCAAAAATATATAAACACAGGACATTTCCTAAATCAAAGAGGCTAAATCCAAAATCATAAAGATGAGTAATTCTGATACATTTACAGTACTATTAAGAACGGATTTTCTGAGGTACTGCTTTTCCTTAGCCTGAGTGTGTGCAAATTGAGGATGTGGCAAGCTCAGTGAATGCGGATAAGTAAAGTGGTTTCCTTAGAAACAATAAAAGCAAAAACTATAAAGCAGAACATCCTCCCAGCTGATGTGACTCTCTAATGGTACTGATAACACAGAGAGCAGACGTAAGTAGCCTCACTGTTTGTACACAGCACACAGCATAGTTCTCCAAATAGCTGAATTACTTTCCATATAAGATCATAAAATCTAGATAGAATCTCACAAGGGCTGCCATTAAGCAAGAAGCCACGACTATGACGTTCCAATATTAGTATTATAAGTTAAATATAGCTGCCGGCATCTCTGGTGCCCACTTGTACTCATTTCTTCTGTGATAACTAATTCATCTCCCTCCTTCATGTTAACAGCTCGCGTACTGGAAAGATGTGATCACTGCAGTAAGTATGCTTCTCACAAAACCAGTCTAGAGCCCCTACAGACAAGCAGCTCTTTAGTCAAGATTTTCAAAAATAGGAGCCCAAATTAGGCATACAGACAAGTAATTCCTGAAAGTGCTGACTCTCAGACAGCATTTCAGCAGGGTCAGGAGACAGGGAGCGGGGGAAAAAAGGTATGCATTCAGCCAAAAATCAATTTGGTGAAAAACCTTCATATTCATCATATGATGTCAGAGGAACTAAGGGACCACAAGCAACCATGCACTGTCCTCGGTGGTCAATGAGTAATGCTTTTTTTTCAGTTAAAGGGCATAATGACAGTGGCTTCAGATTATTGAGTTGGTTTTATGACTGCTTTGTGTTTCTGCAGCCGTATGCACGATTCAGAGCATAATGATGTCTTTGTAATCTCCATTACAGAACATGATAGTATAATAAATATAAATTGTTACCTGAAAGTAAAAAAATTATATGGAAATACTGGTCACTGAAAAATGGTGCCGTGTACTATTTCATAGTTTTAACTGTTTTATAAAACTATATTTCTAGTGTTTAAAAATGACGTGCTGAGTTATATATTTAGAAATGTAATGCAAAGGCATTGCGCTAGGTGTCTGCCAAAATCTTTGGCTCAGTAAGTGCACTGAAATTGGCAGAGGCCAGGATTACCACAGAGTTTTTGTCTCTGATTATAGTAGACACCTGCATCTCATGCAATGCTCTCAATGCGTATTATTAAGATGTTACTGGATACTAAGGGTGCTTTTGGAGTTTCAAAGCCCAAGAAAGATGTTAATAGCCATCCAGGAATTGTATCTGCACAGATCCACATCCTCAATTGGCTTGCACAGATAAGCTGTAACTCAATTTAAATTTCATTTTAAAATAACATAAAAATTATTAAGGTGTTTGCATATTGTACCATCCAATATTCAAAGCACAGGTGTTCAAAAGGGAAAATGAAGTGATCTGCAAAAATGTAATTCTTGAATTTTTTGGTATTTTATAATGTATGTGAGGATGGCTTGTGTACCTCTGTCAGCGCAAACTTTGGGCAGCTAGCACAAAACTATTTGATTCTGGAATCCCTTTACTTCCTAAATCTTTGTCAATTGACACTCTCCTGATTTTTGTCCCTCTTTTCTCCAAGTTTCTGACTTATTCTCTTTCTCTTCTTATTATTTTCATTCCTTCCTTTATGTTATGTATACCTTATGCTATGGTATACACACTCTTTATAAAATATTTTTATTTTTTTACCTTTCTTTTCAGATTTCCTTTGCAAACAGGACTTATGAAATCACAGCCCCTGTGTCTACATACACGTGTGCATTGCATTGCATATCCTTGTCTGCACACATGCTTCTTTCTGTCATAATGCCAAATAATTCTTGAATCTGCTCTCCTATTTCAAAAAATGTTCACAGAATGATAGAGAGCATATTAAAGCCCAGAAAATTCGGAGAAAACAGATGGACCAATAGAGTAGTGTCTAATAAGTGACAACAATGCCTTTTATGTGTCTGAGGAAGATAAGAGTTTTGGAAGACTGATCCTTAGATAGACAACAGAGAATCTACAGGGACAAGAACCAATTGAGAACAAGTTTTCCTCGTGCTGTTACTTAGCAAAGCCCTTTTTTGTTTTCTCTCTTTTCTTTTCTCCCTACTCTTGTACTGAATGAGATCATGAACAGTAATAAGTGCAAAGACAAATATTGTAACAGAAATATGATCTATCACTCTTTTACATACAGAAGATTCAAAAATGGCTGGAGAGGGCAACTGTAAAAATATTTGTCTTCTGGATGCTTCTTGAGGAAACTGAGTTTTAAGAGCTTTAAAAAGATCAATTTCACCAACTATTTTGTGTCTCTGAGTTAAAGAGTCTTTCTTTCCTCGGCCTGTAACTTACATTCCTCCTTCATCTTTCACTAAAAGTGGTTCCGTAGTTACTTCAGCTTTCCAAAATTAAATATTTTTATTTTTTCTTCATTTCTGGTTTGTTGAGTGCCACAATTATTGCCATATTACCATAGCCACAGGTAAATTTGTACTCTATGGGCAAGAAAGTAAAACTTCCACGGATTCTCATGCCCTAATACGCAAAACATTGATCCTTTTTTTGCCTTTGTATATTTCTGTGTTTTTCCAAATATAATGCAGCCTCGCAATACCAAAGTAATTTTAGAAGTGGATAAAATTAGTTTAAATGTCTCTATGTGATTATACAGAAACACATTATTTTACTTATCAGAAAATAGCTTTTGGGGGGCATGTAACTTAGGCTGGCATAGGTATATCTACACTAGATCTTAAATACCATTTGTTCAGAGTAATGTACCATAGAGCACAGAGAAATAGTGTGTGAAGCCCAGACTCCCAATATAAAGAGCTTTTGGCCAAGCTGTATGATATACAGTGACACAGATTGCTGCCGTTCTCCGGACTTCCCCAGACCTTCGCGAGGCAAGACCCTTCCAACTGCCTTCTCCTTTTCCTTCTCCCTCCCCAAATCATCTGCTCTCAATAGGTAATTTGAAGATAAAAGTTAGCCCATGTTTAGAGTTATATATTAGAGGTTAATGCATTGTTTTGCACGGACTGGTTATTGTTCTAAAGCCCCTATGTTTGTTCCATGAAAGTGCTTCATGGATTTCCGGAGTCTATAACAAAAGCAAAACATCATAGCTTTTAAACGAAAGGCTGTATATGTTACATGCAGGCTGCCACAGATAGCTCTAAAGAAAGCAGAATGAATAAGAGAGTGAAGGATAAAATGTAAAAGAACTTCTTTCCACAGTTGATGTAATGGGAGAATTTATCCCTGTGTATATGAATAGGAAATGTTTTCATAGATATTTCTGCCCAGAGATAATATTTAACACAATTTGCATCCATAAACAACGTGAGTATGGTCTTCTACTATTTCGATATTCTGGTTAGACTCAAGCCTGCCAACAGGTTTAAGATTATTACATAAGATATTCCCATATACTTACATAAAATGCATCTGTATAGGCTGTTAAACAGTGCATATACTACAGCTGCTTTGCCATGAACAAACTTGCAGATCTAGGTGTTTAGGAAATGAAAAAGTACAAATGGAAATCTCTTTATAAGAATAAGTCTGTGATGATTTAGGGGTTAGCTTTCATCATTGCAGTACAGCAAAGAGTATTATATGACTGCATATGTCCAGCAGTGCCTTAGGAAAGAACTTAAGTCACAATTTAATCCACTTCACTTTTGCTCTCGGGATTCATTTGTTGCTACCCATTGCATACATCAATCCTATCTCAGCTACACAGAACCAGAAACCAGGGAAGTCCTTACATCTCATACTTTCTTTTTCTTCAGAGAAGGCAAACATACACTTCTGGAAGGCAAGATCCAAGTTAATTTGCGTGATCCTTTGACTGTTCTACCTCAACTTTCTGTATATTATAACTGTAACCAAAATGCTCAAATTGCAAGAGAACGAGGTCTCTCCACTGGTCCATGTAGAACTCTGAATCAACTACATTGAACTTACATTTAGGCTGATAGGGATGACATTCCCTATGCCAGCAGTTCTGGAGAAAGTTACAGTTTCTGAGTATGGTTATATCAACTAACTAGTGTTTCAATAAACTGAACCGCAGTGTTGATTTGTGCTAGAGCTGTACTTCACAGGAGCTTTCCCCTTGGAAGTAAATAGAAAACTCAATATCTAGGGGATTTTTTGTTTCTGGTTTTGTTTTTGTTTTTGTTTTTGTTTTTTGTGGGTGGGCATGGTCATCAAGTTTGCAGTTTGAAGCAAATGATGTTCACAAGGGATACCCAGGCAGATTTCACAGAGAGCCTTGCAACAGAACTTCAGTCCAAATCTGCATAGCTAATAGCATTATTTCAAGTAGTCTGTTATTGCCAAACATCATATTTGTACCGCTACGAAGACAACTAGAGAACTGCACATGGAGGAGAAGGCAGCTTCTGAAATTTCAGACTGCTTAAATTATTATATTCACTGATGTCCTGAAAAAACTCAGAATTCTGGTAACTTCTGAGTGAATAAAGTGGGAAGCGAGAGTAATTTTAAAACTATGTTAATTTACTATAATATAAAGAAGAAAACATTTAAATAGTCATAAGTTACATAACTGACATTTTAAATAAACAGCTTGTTGCTAACAGCCTGGCAAGCCGCTCAGAACTGAGGATGACAGTGCTAATGTGAGGGTGGGAGAATCACCTCTAGTATATTCTTGTACTGAGCGCTAAGGATGGGATCCATGTTACCCAGCTTTAGGCCTCTGTCAGCTAGGGGGGGAATTAGCTCCAGATTCAGACGTGTATGTCAAGGGGTAAGCTCAGTGTCTAAGCTCCCTTTATAGTCTTTGCTAATCTAGTCAACTGAGTCAATAAAGTACAGAAAGCTGCTGAGATGACCGAAAATGGACGACTGTTTTGGGGCGAGCTGAATAGCTTTCTCAGTTCTGCTAACTGTATTGACTAGATCTGATGCTTAACTCTGCTGCATAAAATTTAGCGCTTAGCATTGTTTGAGATGCTTTCTGATACAGCAGTGGAAGGCCTGCAGCAACCTGCAGTACCCTGCAGCATCTCAGATGTCGCCTACCTTCAGCAGCTGAGGTGCACCCTCTTTAATTATAGCAGAAACTCAAACATCTAGCTCACGTACAGTCACCTACATGTACAGTATCTCAGTCTGCCTTATTACACACGTCTAATGCTATTGGAGTTGTCCTAGCAATTTCTACCTACCCTTTAGCTGCTACTCCAGAAGTGCATGGCAATGAGTCATCTTCACCAGTCTTGCAGACATCTGGGATGCTCTTGGCCAGAAACTTCCAAAATTGGCTTTCTTTCACTGTAGAGTACAGTGGATAGTTGTACAGCTTGCTGAGGGTAAAGGAGACAATTTTCAGGTCGATAACAGTGGTGAGCGCGTCCAAGAGCGTTAGCATTATTACATAATGAATCATCACTGGTTTGTCCCCTTGTGAAAAGGCATCTAAACACCCCAGTATGAAGAACTTAATATGACCAGAAATAGACTTGTTAGGAAACAGAAGCAGCAGTAAATATTGGATCGTTATTAGCATATGGAATGTCAGAACAGGAACAAGAATACCAGGTGAATATAATTTGATTCATATGTTATGTAGGGTCATTCAGAGAAAGAGTCTTTTCTACGTGCAGATTTCCTCTGAAATAGAATGTTAAGATATTGCAGAGTACTCTCGAGAAAGCACCATGATATTTCATTTTCCTTGTTAGGCTTTTATTGTGTGTCTGCTATATTTGTGTGAATAAGGGAAACCCCTTATATCTCAGACCTCCAAGTCAAGGGACTACTGTGTACTCAAGCCTTGGCCTTACATAGGGCACTGTAAATCCTCCGTCTGTTGCCTAGACTTGCTCTGCTTGCATTTGAAAATGACAGGAGGTATACAATCTCTGAGCCAAAAGGCGCTGTACTACCAAAAGGGCTTATCGCAGTAGCTCAAGCACAGACCCTTCAGATCAGGACTTGTTTATATCATCCTGATTTGGGGTGTAGGCAGAGCAAGCTCAGGTTTTCTCTGAAAAAGAGCGTGCAGATAAATTTTCTTGTTCATTTTAGCAAAATCTGTATCTAAATTTCCCTTGCAATATAACTTCAAACATCTCAGTATGGCTGTTTCACTGCTAGGCTTCATAATACGGATACAGCACAACTCTGACAGGCTTCATTGCTACTGTTTTATTACAGGAGTCATGGGCACCTCTGAACACCATTTTGCCGCATGTGATAGCCAGACCCATGGGCTCTTTGAAGAATAACTTCAACTTTGAGCTCCAAAATGGTGCACTATCTTCACAGCTGCAAAGCTATTGCATTCTGTTCTGGTAGCATTGTAGTATTTCAAATGCTACTTCTGTAGTGTTTAGGAAGACTGATCCAACATGATGGGCCAAAACTTTTGTTTAGCCAAACAGGATTTTATCGTCTTTCAAATAAGACTGAGAAGATACTTTGCATCCTACTTACATGCTAATACCTTTCCTAATACCTTACCTTAATTTGTAAGGGGATATTTATCCAGATCATAAAAATCACCTAACAGATCTTGGTAGCTAGCACTTTTCTTTGGGCCTGTAGAGCTAAAACTCTACATTACTGCAAATTGTCGAAGGTGGGATATGTTATATCCGGTATAGCACTCTGGCTTCATTTTAACAAGGAAATCTGTCTTTAGGTTCAAATGAACACATAGTCTAATTTCCTATGAATATTAAGAAAGAGCAGTACATCAAAAAGGCCAAAAAAATCCATTATGAAACTCCAAATCTGAAATAAAGATAATCAGGTGTAAGTGAAGAGGAGTCATGTTCAGCCAACATTTTAGTAAAAGTTGCATTATAATTTGACAGTTATATGACCAATGTTTTATTCAAATTTAGTAATATAAAAACTAATCACGGAGGAAGGGCTTTGACAAATATTGCTAATAGCATCTTTCCCAATATTTCAGCAGAGTACATACTGTACAAAGTTAATACAAAATAGCCACAGTAATACACAGCAATCAGAAAAATGGATTCAAGAATGAGTTAAAATTATACTGTTACATTATTATATATTTTTGGCAATCTGATTTTGTCAACTTTTTAAAATGAATGTAACATTTATAATTGTAAATGAGAAAATTAGCATCAAAGCACATTAAAGAAAGAGGAATTATGATGCTCAGCATGTGTGACTCATTGAAGTGTGGTGAGTAGGAGGTTCTGTGTAGTAACCTGAATTGTACTGAAGTACATTTTGTATTCTTTTCTGTTTCTCTCTTCAGAGACTCGTGCAGCAAACCTCCATGCAGTACTGATGAATAGAATGTTGGCTATTTTTCTGAACCAATTTTATATAATTATTAAAGATGTACAAGCTGTTTTACAAACAGTGGGATGGAAACTGGCTAGAGGAACATAAGCTAAGGAACAAAACTGAGACAAGCCTGTCTGCTTTTATGAAAATGATTGCACATTGTAATCTGCATAGCTTTTATAGTAGGAACATCTTCCACATGTCAGCCAATACGGCCTAAATAAATCCTCTCTGCAGTTTTTGGGCTCAGGTCCATACAAGTCTGTCAAATCACATTATTGCATGCAGATGCTGAAAACACTGCTGATCTCAGTGCTCTATGGTCTCATTCTTCATTCTGCTTGTCCTGAGTGTAAGCAGAAAAAGACTTCAAGAGAATCCAACCTCAGAAATACAAAGTCTTGCTATAACGAGTAATTGGACCCCTGTCTGACCTAGTGGACAGAATAAGGTAATATTATAACCTTTTACAGCAGGAAAAAATAAATTAAAGAAAATGAGTCATTTCCATGGGGTACACGAATTAAAAATGAACAGTTTCTGAGATTAATTCTGTAAAACTTATCCCCAAAGCAGAACAAATAAGGATTAATTCCTATTACCCAGTCAATCCTTTAATTCCATAAACTTACTTTAGATTTTCTCCTCCATCCCTCTCTTACCTTCGGAGCCATCTTTCCTACTGAAGAAGAGGAAACTGAAATCTGATTTCTGGAGAGTTGAACAATTTCAAGTGTGTTTTGTTCCACTACACAATCTACAAGCATATTTTTGTTTGGTTATTCTTTGTGACATGTTCATCAATGCATGACAAGCTCATCCTCTATTCATGGTTGAATATTATCCTAATTTTAAAGTTTGGGCCAGCGAAGCAGGAAGAGAAACCTGATAAAGATTGTAACTCATACCTTACAAACACATTGGCTATTAGTACCTGCTCATAAATTGGCTTTTATTTACGTGAACTGAATAGCTACACTAAATACACTGTGATTTCTGTGGGTCTACTCAAAAATAGAGGAAAATCTGTTTCCTATAAACAACACAGCAGCTTAGTTCACTGCCACTAGCTTCTTGTTACTCTCGCATTCAGTGGCTTCCCCATTGTCCCTGGAAAATATCTCAGTGCAGAAAGGTAGGCCTCAGTCACCCAGAGTGATTTCTTTACATGTCCTAAAGAAAGGTCGAGTTAGAATGAAAGTTTGGGAGGACTGAAAAGGAAATGCATAAACAAAGATACAGAAGGGGCTGGGTCTTATTACAAACAATTGTTTTAATCTAACTTGTTTGCAGGACTCTTGAACACTTCTCTAGTTCCCTAACTGATCTGCAGCTGTACCCAGAGTAGTACCCCCCCCCCTTCCCAAAGACTGTTTCTGAAAATTGAACCTTGAGGCTTTTTGAAACCACTGAGAAGTAAGTTGCTGAGATACTTCATTCACACCAGATATAATATTTTTGTGCGAAAGGAGGAGTCTAAAAAGATAAGTTTGAAGCATCTACAAAAGGCAATACCAGCTATTTTTACAAGAGTACCTCGTGGTCTCAAATCAAGACTGTAGCTAGACAAAGTTCCATAGAAACATAACGGGAGGGCACTTTTTTAAAAACAGAATTGTTTGAAGGGTAAACTGACGTCCTAGAGGAAAGGGGTAACAGGACATAGAGAGATAAAGTTATAAGGATACTCTCAGACTACAAGTGAGATCATCATTCTTTCATTCTCCGTCCACCTGCTTGATCCTGATTGTGGCCTCAGGGCATGACTGCAACATACGCAGTAAATAATAAACAATGCAATACGTCCTCGAGGCTTTCTCTATTTCAGTGGAGCTCTTGACCTATGAACATCCTGGAAATAGTTTTTTTGGCACTGTCATAAATAAACTGGGCCATTTGTTGCTAGAGGGGGCCATTCCAGCACGTTTTTTGCAGGACATAAAATAGGCCATGGCTGCTGACAGAGGTTGAACACATCCTTTTGCGTGCAATGAAAAGATGCCAAAGAACTTGAAAGAACTGAAAGAACCAGAACAAACAAATAGAAAAGTATTGCAGATTTGTTGTTTTTATTAATGTCATGTTCAGAACAAAGCTTCAAGACTTTGTTACTCCCATTATTTGAGAGTTTAGGTCTGGTCAAGTCTGGGCAAATGGTGATTTACTAAATATAAAATCATCCTTAATGTTCCTAGAGCTCAGGAATTTTAATGAAATTGAAATTCCACAATATTTTATTTTAGAAATATTGCAATACAAAAGTCTTAATACAAAGATAAGGAGCTTTCCTGTTACAAAACCTTCCTAGAAGCAGAAGTTCTGGGAGTTTAGCCACAAAGGTGCTTGAGTGTTTTGCATTGCATTAAAAGAATCTGTAAAAAGCAAATACAAAGCAGCTTTCCACCTGCACGTCCCATAACTCGTAAATTATGTGTTAGGCTGTAAATAGACCTTCTCAGATCTTTGAAAAATGTTAATTCCTTGATGTTTAGTTGACCATATTCAACAGGAAAAAATGCAATTTCATTCAATAATTGTACCTCTTCTCTGGCAATAATTTTGTAGAATGGGAGGGCAATAAAATTAAAACTTTTGTACTGGGGGATTTCTACAAACCAGTTTCCCGTTTCTGGAAATAGTCATCTACTATAGAAAAGGTGAGCACTGCCACAGCAACATTTGTAATTGAAATTAGTGAATATATTTGAAGTGTAGCGAGTAATTGTGAGATTTCTTCAGACCTTGTATAGAAGAAAGTAAAACTGCCTGGAAGTTTTCTAATAGAAAGTTTTGTCAAAATGACAATTCACTGACATTTACATGTTCTGTGGGAATATGTCAATTTCAATGAATTTCTGATGAATGATTTAAATACATTTTAGACTATAAATATATTCCTGTTCCCTCATCCCTCCAAACCATATTTGCTTCCCTGTGAAAGCTCATATGATTCCCAAGCATTTGAGACTTTCAGTCTCAAAGAGTATGTAGAAACCAGAAACCCGGGGGAAACCTAGATTTTTTTTTTTCCTTGATTAGCAATCCAGCTTGCCAAACACCTCCAGAAGTGAAAGTTTGTGTTTCCTTGCTTGGCTTGCCTTCTATTTGCAGATTATCTGTATTGTGTAGGTGGGACTGGCATCTTCATGCAGACTGGTTGCCCCAAAAGCACAAAAATCATCAGTCAAGCCTGGCAGAGCACCGACAAGCAACAGAGCACCGACCTATCAGGGTAAAATCACACGATTTGGCAAATCTTTTGGAGACCTAGCAGTAAGAACATGCCTCTCATAAAACTGATAATGCTGTTCAGAAACATCCTTTTGAAATTTCACTTAAAATTCATCAAAGTTCACTCAAAATTCCATAAAATTAGAACATTTACAGAGAAGTCTAGCTTCACCAAGTACCTGCAAACTCTCCTGCTCAGCCTCGTAGCCGTTTAGTCTGAGTTCAGACATCCCTGAGTTGTCAGCATGCATAGCACCAGTGCAGCCAGCCAGCTGGAAGGAAAGAGATATAAATAAGACATGCTGACGGAGGGAGGGAGGGGTGATAAGGGGCCTTGTTCCCTTAGTATATAGGCCTGCTGTGGTGACTACATTTCCTCAGCAACCTTCCCTGTGTCCCAGACTCTACGACTAAATAAATTTTGTTATTCTTTCTTGCAGTGTGGCAGATTGCAAACATGAAGTTGTATTCACCAAGTAATTAGGAAAGCTAGCATGCACTGCAGTCTAAGGTGTGAATGCTACACCTGCACCCAGGCTGGGGACACCCAAACTGTAATCTAGCTATCACCCATAGCACTGAATATAGACAGTGATCAGTGGCTAAGTAAGGACCCAGAATCCCTGTCAGGCACTTTTCCCCGGCTGAAATGTTTGCAATTATTGGGGTTTACTAAACTTTAGTTGTTTTTCCTGCAGTTTCCTATTTACAGCTGTCTGTTCAGAGCTGATTCATTTTAATATTGCTACAAAAATGTTTCAGTCACTTCTGAGAATGATAGCGGAGAGGAACATATATTGACTAATGAAAACCTTTTGCACATCTTTCAATGAGAAGTCTAGATAGCTCTAATGCACCTTTACTTAATGTAAGAGATACACAAAACAGAATAAGAAAAGAAAACAGAAATAAGGGGAGAAGAAAGAGAAAAAAAAGAGGAAAAAAGTTAAATGAATCTCTTCTTTCCAGCACAGCTGGTTCTTTCTGTATGCAGTATTCAAGATGTTAACTTCCTAGAATTTCTGGCAAAAATTTATGAGACATTAGATTGAATAGCGTGCTTAACGAGGAAGAGAAATAAACCCCAAAACTCCATCTGAAATTCAAGACGATGCCTTATCACCTTGTCCTTAGGTAGCAGAATTATTTTTCTCTGATATCTTCAAGTTAGTATTAATGTCCTGGTTTCATAATGCCACTGGCACACTAGCTCATTACTTAATTGGTTAATAAACAGATATGTTCAATAATCATGGTGGACTGTGCCAAACTGCCAGTCTTTGTTCTAGAAACATATACTTGAAATTAATAATGGTGATTTAATACAAGGATCTATTACAAGCATTTTTCAGTTGCCATGAATTTGTATAAGGTGCGAAAGCACATTCAGGTTTTCAAGGTCTTCTGCTTCTAAGAGGGAAGAAAATAGGCAGAGAGGCTGGCATAGTAAGGGTGCTTTTCCTTTATCAAATGGAGAGGGTGAAGAAGAAAACAAGCAAACACAAGGAGATCTGTCCAGCTTTGCGAGATATCAAGCCATAGGGATTCTGTGATAACGGTACTAAGAGACTGCATTAACACAGCCAGAAAATACAAGCAGATAATCAAATGACAGTGAAAATGGCAGGGTGGATAAATCTGGTTCTACGGGGAGTCTTTATTCCGAGGGGCTGATACTGCTGCGTTATGACGCAGTTCTGCAGGCTGCAGCAAGACTGGCATTTGGTTCGGCGAGAACAATAGCGATTGACTACAGATGGGCACTTCCTCTCCAAGAACACTCCTTACAATTCAAATGGAGGGATACGCAGACATATGCTGAAATCACCATGGCAACCACTTACTTCAGTGTGACATCAAGCCCAGATCAAAACTCCATAGGCGTCAGATAGTACATGCTGTTTCTTTCCTTGAATTAATAATACTGATTTAAAAGGCAGGTTCCATTAACTATTTCTTCTCTACGTTGGGGATAATTGCTGTCTGCGGTGCCTGTATTATTCCAGTGATTTGAAAACAGGAAGTGCAGCATCTAGTTAAATAATTCATGCTGTGCTGCTGCTCATTCTGTTCTTAGAAGGAGAGTTATTGCTAGCTAGGCATGGTTATTTCAGCATAGGAGTGATAGGATTATGAAATGTCTAATTGCCCTCTCAAGTGATAAGATTACTCTTCTGAAACTGCTTTAATTCTTCCAGACAGAGACAAACAATCCAGACAAGTGACCAAACAAGTTACACCTTACGTGAGTACCCTGGGGATTTTGCTTCTGAAAGCAGCGAAAACTACAGTTGAGGCTTCATTCTCATTTACCCCAAAAAGAAGTGTGAAGAACCCTTATCAAAAAAAAAAGAAAAGAAAAAGAAAAAAAAGTCACACACAATCATGCGAGTCTGGTGGTGAGGGAGTCCCTTACGCTACTCTTTAGGAGCATCCATTCAGTGAATTATGTGATGCTATGGGCTCCACAGGGCTTCTCAGTTAATCTTTCAGAGCTGTAACATTGGTAGTTATGACACTGTGTCTTAGGGTGGGCTTGCTTGTAAGACTAGAGGAAAATGGAACAGAAATCCTCGGGTTTCTGTGATACATGCAGAGTGCCTCAAGGAGAAAAGCTTCAACAAATCAGGGCAGTGCCACCCCTTAGTGATGGGTGGGAAGCAGTGGGTTTTGTTTTGTTTTGTTTTTTTTGCAGTCTAGGCAGAAATGTTTTTGGCATCTGAGCAGGTTTTTTCATTCACAAAGGAAAAGCTTTAGGGTTATATTAGGAGACCGAGTATGTGATAGCATTCAAGAATGTCAAAGTGGCAGAGAGTCATCTAGGCAGGAGGTTGCCTACTGCCTGAACAAATGCTCTTGCTCACTATGAGATGCGTTTATTAGCAGGTTTGTTTGGCAATCTTGATGTAGAATAGATTTCTTGCAGGATCTGAGGGCTCCTCTCTCCTGATCTTGCATTAGGAGAATATGTGTATACTCAAAGAACTTACACATCAGATGAGAAGGTACCTACAGAATTTCAGGGGCTTACGCAATTGGGCAGTTAAAAAAAGCAAGAACAGATGTACTGCTTCAAACCAAGAGCTGACCTCACCCAATAACCTGTTTTCATGAAAAAGCATAGGCATATGCCAGGAAAATAGAAGAAGAAGTCATGAACAGGCAAGCAAGTGTAAGAGTAGGGAGATAGCCTTTTTCCGAAGTTATTTTCCAAATCTGTTAAGGCTTATCTATTCCTTATCTATTCAGTAATCCCAAAGGATATTTCTTCTCTTCATCAAAATTTCCTGGAAGAAAAAGCACATTGTCTTCATCTACCATGTCCTTTGGCAAGAAGTTCCATAGGTCTAATACTTAATATAAGTAGAGCCAATTTCTTTTGCTTTGTTTTGAACCTGGCACCTACTAAATTCATTCAAGAGCCTCCAGTTTCTGAACAGAGACAGTGAAGTATCAGTCTTAATGGACCTCTTTTATATGTTGTGCTCTGAGCAGGTGCCAGTTCCTTCTGAATCTCAGTAAGAAGGAAAGCCCTCTTGAATCTTTAAGTATAATACAATGTTTAATCAAAATACTACGATATTATTTAATCAAAACATTAGACAGGAGCAGCATTAAAGATTAGCAATTAAAATCTTACGTCCCTTCTGATGCTGGGAACCCTGAGATGATGCTTCATCAAATGGATCTCTCAATCAGGTCTTGACCCACCATGGAGATCCCATCTGTGGTGAGGTTCACCAGCATTTTGGTCTTTAGAGCTCTTAGAATATTTTCTTAGAATAAAACTATTCTATCTATCATTCCTACTGGCAAGCAAAAGGATGTTCACATGAGAATATGCTGCTTCACTTTTAGATAAAGACTGGCAGGTAGCATAATCGCTAGTGCAAAGTGGGAGCTGCCTACAGCCTCCTCCGTTACGATTAGTTGACTAAGTTTATCCTGCAGAGAAGGGTAATGTACAGCACAGCACAGGCCTGTACCTACTCAGGTCAACTGTTCTGTGGATCACTAACTCCTCAATGTACAATATTATTTTGGTCAGGATGACTGCACCTGTCACTTGGTGGAGCGGAGCTTTCACTCATGAGTGCAATGGGAATAGGCAGTCTGGATCGCTGTCCGACTTCTGGTGAGTTTCTGAGTAAACAGTACTCACAGAGAAGAGGTTTAGATGGACAGAACTAATTATGCTCACCTGCATATTTTGTACCTTCCAGTAATAAATTGACCAACAGGACTAGACGTGTTTGTCCCACACATTTGGTCCCACAGGACGGGAAGCAGATGTAATTAAGTTGGTTATTTCAGTAAGATTTATAACTTTTTTTAAATACATATATGATTTTGCTCTGTATTAGAGAAGGCAAAGGTACAGAAAAACATTTAGAAAAGCTTATTTAGGTTTGTGGTGGTCCTTAATTTGTGCATGTCGCATTCCTGTTCATGTCACTATCTCAGAATGAGCTCAGAGAAAAGTTGTCTGAACACAGACAAACTTTCCCTTTAAAGAAGTTCTTCTATGACAGATGTTAGTGACCAGCCTTCACCATGGAGTTAGTCATGGTGACTGTATCTGTGACATCTTTCATATATATCTTAAAACTATAAGTGAGTAGTATAGGGAGCTAAGTGTCCTGATAAGATTTTGTTAGAACAAACAGTAGCATATGAGATACCAATCAACAAAATTCTATATCATACCTCATCCAGATGAACCTAAGAAACTACAAATCGTTTCTCTTTCACTTTTTTTTCCCTTCTGTAACGGTATTGCAAGGGTGGACAAGTGAATCTAAAGATCTCTTGTCTAAATTATCTGAAAGAAACATGGCAGTCACAGGGTAACTGGGAGGGTGGCGTCAGTTTTGTTTAAGGATAAGCAAGGATCCAAAACTGAATAATCAGAACTGCGGAGGGCCAGGACCATTTTAAGAATCTGAATGTGAAAAGACCCCAGTTCTGTATTAAAATGATTTCAGGTAACATGCAACAGGAGACTTCATTCTGCATTTCATGTGTGGTCTGGACTCGCTGCATATACAGTGTAGAACTGCAGTGGTGGTGTGGACCAACTACATGAAGCATGAAAAACAGTTCTGGGGTATTTGGCACTGAACCTACTACACTTTGGCAGCTGCTTGTCATGGCCACCTTTCAAACTCAGCATTAGGGCCTGGGCACTGTGAGGGGCTGTTGTTTTCTGCATTACTCAGAGCAATTGGCATTTCTAAAACGGGATTGTTAAAATGTGCTAGTCATAACATTCTGTTCTCCTCTCCCCAGCTTCATGAAACGCATGTTTAGTTCAGTCACTGAGTGTAAATGAATTTTACTGTGGAGATCTCCGAGTCTTTCCCTCCACCTTCTGTCAATGGTAGTGATTTAGTTCTCATTACATTGGAATTAAAAATTGGAATCACCATAACCAAACTCAAGGAGAGGTGAAGGATATTAAAAGTTATTTTTCTCTCTCTCTACATATATATATATATATATATATATATATATATATATAGAAAAGTCTGGGGAAAAACTGATGAAAATTTTCCATTTCTATTTCAACTTTTTAACTCTTATTAGGGTACAGAGTTTATGATACTTTTCTGAGTCTACTGTTATTATATGTACTAACAGATAGGAGTCTCTTTCATGGCCAGATCCCATGCCTGTTGTAAGGTGCACTATGCAAACATGAGACAGAAAGACAGTCTGTCAAGAGAAGAGATATAAGCACACAAACAAGTATAGGTGAGAAAAAAGGGAAACAATGAGAAAATGTTAATCAATTCTGAAGACACTTATTGCAACACACCAGCTGATGATCAGAAATACAAGAAAGCTTAGCTCTTCCATATGAAAAACTTATCCAAAGAGTGAGAAGCAATATGAAAGTGAATGAAGCTAATAGTTTGAAAACATATAAATGTTAACATTTGGCAGAGAAGTGAAGGAGGAGATAGCAGGGCTAGAGGTGAGAGCGCAGTGTTTGTTTTGTTGTGAAATTTTTGCCATTAGAATAATTTGAAGTGGTCCAATAGCTGCCCTAAGCAACATCCAACCTTGGAAATTAGGAAACCAACTAATTGGTTTCCCCACGCAATGCAGCATAGCTCAGGAGCAGACTGCACTGTCAATTGTCAGACGGTAATGTTATAGCCAAAATGGTTGTAGGCATGTGAGAAGAACAGACTTTGAAGGAAGAAGTAATATCTTTTATCAGGTCAACTGATATAACAGGAAGCAATGGACAAGCTTCTGAGCATAAAAGTCTTTCAAAGCAGGAGAATGGACTGCATTGTCTTTATTCGTGTAGAATCCCTCTTATAAGATTTTTATGGCACTTATAATTTCAGGCAATTAGCTTATGAAATATTTATATATTGCTGATTAATAGCGTATTATAACAATATTAGCATAATAATATTGCCATTGCCTAAAGTTATGTGATCTGCAATGGAAAAATCTAGCAAGTGCAGATATATAAGAGAGTAGTTGAATCTCAGTAGTACTATAAAAATAAGTACATGAAGGTAAGAGACATGAAGGTAATAAACTGAAACAAAAGACTTGACATACCCTTTGAAAGCTGGGTTGCTTCACAAAGCTTTCTTTTCAGGTGTTTCAAGATTGATATAAACATTACGTTTCAATTATTTGTAATGCAGAATCCAACTACAGTTAGAAGAAAGGCTCCTTCCTAGATTTTATTTTTAATCTGTGCTTTGACATTGGTTTCCTAAGGCTTATACAGTTGAGCTGTTTGTACGCATATTTGTCAGACCACACCATTTTTTATTATTAATTAATTTTAATCAAATTAGAGAGAGGAGTTGGCATCTCAGAGATAATGAAATTCCTGCAAGTTTCATGAAGAGTGTTGGCTGGTTAGAAGAGAGTGTCAGAAAGGGGAAGATAGGCAGAATTCATCTGTTATACATCTTGTTTTGGCAGCAAGAACACATGTACCTACTGGCCAGTCAGCCAAGCATACTGACTGGCAAACAAAAACGTGCACAGCTTTGGATAGTCACAGCTAATGACTAATTTCATCTGTTCTATGGCTCATGGAACAACCTACTTTTACAGCCTTATCTGCAGAAGTGTTGCATTACAAAAATCCAACAAAATTGTCAGTAAAGAAACATTTAAGACATATGTTATTCTCTACTGCCTGGCTGATTCAGCTTCATATTACGGACAGCCTTCCAAATATATGTGAGCTCCTGAAAGACATTTTATGCAGAATGACATCCGACCAAATGCAGTACAGAGAAGCCTGGGGATTTATTCAAATTAGGATTTTGACTCCTTCGTCAAATGAAAACTAGGGTTCAGCATCACTGGAGAATATAAATAGTAATCATCCTGTGTCTGTACTTGGTATGTGGAGTCCTGGAAGAGAGAAGTATAAAACTGAGGGTGCAGTTCATTGACCAATGGAAACTCATCCAAAGTCCAGATTCCTCTTCAGCCCTCACTGTGCTCCTGAAGGAGAGAGGCTGATGTGAGAAGGCTCTTTCTTTCCTAGGCAGAAAAATATTAGAGTGAATACAAACTCAGAGTAGACAAAAGTAAAGATTTTGAAGCCACTTTTGGTATGGACCACAATTTGTCCCAAATATTCCATAAAACAAGTTCTTGAAAATGTACTAAGTTCCTGTATGGTATAAAAAAAATCCCCAGCTATTAGTACCCATCTAGCTGTCCTGACCATTCCCTTATAAATTAATATTTAGTGTTGCATGCATAAATTGTAACACTGCAATAATAAATCTTGGCACTATAAATACACTGCCTTGCAATCCCTGACTTCTTAAAAGCACAGTTCTATTCTGAGCTGGAACAATATGTTGTCCTTGGAAGTCTATTTTAAAGGTTTCCTTTCAGTACAGGTTTTCTTTGCTCAATGTTTTGTCACCGGAATGTAATGCTCCTATTGACAGTGGCAGCAAGGGCAGAGAAGGCTTTTTGCACAGAAGGTTTTTTGTTTGTTTATTTGTTTGTTTATACATATAAACGTCACTGAATGCCTGCAATTTCCTTTGAAGGACAGAAAGAGGTCTTCAGCTCCTCACACAAACTAAGTGCTAGAAAATTGTTGTATTTGTACTCATAGTATGTGCCTGCCTGCCCACTCATCTCTTACTCACTTTTCCTGTCTTTAATCAGACCTTGTTGTTACCGAGTAACAGTTTTCACTGCTGGGAAAAAAAAATGATAAAGCCTTGCTGTAAATTATCAGTACTCTGCGATTCTCAGATAATACAATTTCCCTGTAATTCGATATTCCATCCCATTCCTCAGACAATGTAGGGAATAAGAAAGAAAAACGTGTTTACAGGAGAGCCCTTCTTATGTTTTGCCGTTGTGTGAGCATGGAGAGGACACGTATGCCTTAGAGGTCCCACATGCACAGTCAACATGCCTCCAGCTGGGCGCTTCCTGGGGCAAACCCATAGAAATGCCACCTGCATGTTAAGCAGGCAGGCGGTCTCTGGAGCTTGTGCCTCTCCAGCTAGGATTTCGCCTTAACGACAAGGGGGAGGGGAGGGAAGAGTTCTGCATTACAGAGGCAGAATGGGAGGCCCCTGAAGTGACAAAACACTGAATTATTCATGGTGCAGTTTCTAATTGTTCTTGAAGTTAGCGGTTCCCGTTTGTAGCTGTATCAGTTCAATGCTGTTAGTTTCCCCTCCTCTCCCTCCTCCTTTAGGACTAGAAAAGGGAGGGAGAAGGAAAGACGTCCCTGAAATGCTCCTATCAGCCCTGCTGCAGCTCCCGTTGTGCAGCGAGCCAGAACAGAGCCAAATGCGTGCTAGAAACTAAATGTTGCCAATTATTTATAGGCATACATTATAATCTCAATTCTGCTACTTAATAGAGTTTCTCATTAAGGGTCACAGCAATTGCTGCTCTGGACAAGACCAATCTAACCCTGTGTCCTATTTTTCACAGTGGATAGTATTAAGTGCTTCAGAGGCAGCAGCAAGAAACCCAATGCTGGACAATTATGGACTAAATTGTCCACAGGGAATATATTTTACCCTCCTTCAAGAGCTAAGGGCTGGACTGTGCTTGGATACATTAGGATAAGTACACCATTCAAAGGAAGAGAATCACAATTATGCTTAGGACTATCCATATTAACCTGCATCCTACTGAAGTTTTGGTCACAGTGACATCAGAAAATAACAGTTCATTCCATAAACTAAGTATACAGCATGCAAGGAAAAGTTACATTTCAAATGAATTTTTATTTATATCTACTATGCCCTACCTTACTAGCACAGCTGATTAGGGACATCCACTTGATGTCTTCTGTGCCTGTCATTATTATGCATTCTTTCATCATTTCACCTCTTGAAACCATGTTTCCACATCTAAATTAACCATTCCCAACATTTCAATCCTACATTTCTATTTTCATGCTCATTTCTGTCATCTGGGTCTGAATTCCTTCTGTTTTCACTCTAACCTTTTGAGATAGGATGATTAGAGCTCATTGATTCACATAATGGCATTATACATGCTAACATGTTGTTTCCTTTTTGACCACCAATGCACAGCGAGCAAAGGTCAATTAATCTGACACCACTGCTTATCCTTCCAATCAATATTGCCATATTGTTTCCTTGTTCTCCCACATCTGCCGGTCTGTTGTGACACTTGGATTGCAAGGTCTTTCAGACTGGAGACTTTTTACTCTAACTATGCAAGAGACAAGCACAGTAGAGACCCAGTTGGTGCCTGAAGGTTCTATTGCAAAATGAATAGTTGATACAAGATTGACAAATAATAAAGTGTTCACATTGGTGTCTTGGGTTTTATGTATGCATTTTTTCTTTTTCCCAGAGTGGCTTCAATTAATTTGGAACCAAGCGATGTGTATAAATCAAATTATTTACTGGAATATGCATTACTTAGTATTTATCTTTATTGAATTTCATTTACCCTTATGCTGTACATCTAACTCATTAGATTCCCTGAATCTGTTATATATAAAGACGCAGAGAGATCTTCTATTTCAGGAAGTGTCTATGCTGCAGATACCTTGAAGCTAAGAAGATATACCAGGAAAAGTATTAATGTTTGCCTTTCTTCTTAGTATGCTCTTTCACTATGCATTTGCTATCCAAAATAGGGTACAGGACTAAGCTGATTTGTAATCTGACCCAGTATATCTGTTCTATGTTCTTAAGTCTTTCAGAATTTTCCTGTTAATGATTCCCGATTAATGTTAGTAACCTACAACCTAGTAATCTACAGATTTTGCCACTTCTTTGCTCCTGCCTGTTACTTAACATTTGTAAAAGAAATGCAAAGCCAGAAAACCTCTCTTTTAATTGTTTTCCTCATTGAAATTTGAACTCTTTTTCTGTCTCTTATTTGTTTTTTAATCTAATTTAATCCAATTGCTACTTAGCCTCCCTAAATTCTTCCCATGTGGGATTTAGCAAACACTTTGAAAACCAGATGAAATGCCACCAGTCATCTTTCTTCTACTATCTTGTTGAATTATATCAGAACTCCTCAGGACCAAAACCTCATCGTATTCATGTGTAAAGTCAAGCTTGTTTGCCTTCCTCACACCAGGAAGTTTTATAAATTACATTTTTAATTATTGTTTCAACCAATGTACTTGTTGTTCAAAGAAAATTTGTCAGTATTTGGTGCTCAAGATCCTCCTCAAAGCAATTTTAGATGGACAGATAGGTACACTTCACTGCCTCACACATTCACACAAACTTCAGGACTCAGAATTACAACAGACTTTAATAAGAAATTCCAAGCTTTTGTTCTATACTTAGCAGTTTTATCCTTAAACTCAAGAACTCAGAACACGTATTATCTTGTGCTAGGTAGCTACTGCTCAGCAGTGTATAAATTTGTCTGCGTGCCTTTGTGTCTGATAATGCTCAGTCTTTTTATTTTTAAGGAAAGATCCTCAGTAAGCATAGAAATAATGTATCTTCTCCTTAATATTCTTGTCCTTTTTGACTGCTACTCTCTGATATTCCTGTGAACTTACCAATTAACTCCCTAGAAGCTTTCTTGTTTACAGTTTAGTGCAAAATGTTATTTATTTTTCTCTATTTAATAATTTATTATTCAAAACCCATCTTGTCACTCTGACTTTTCATCTCCTATTTTATGTGTGACATTATTTGAGTTCCGTATTCTGAAAGACATCTGTTTGACTGGAGTAATCGCAAGAGCTTTTGCCTTTAACCATGCTACTCTCCCTTCCAAAATACAGGTACCCAAACTTTTGACTGCTTGCCAATGCTATACACTGTTTACTGTTCATTATCTGCAGTTTCCACTCATCCAGTGTGGCCTCACAGGCCCTCAGGAGTACAAAAACATTAGTTCTCATTACACAAAAGCAGGTTCAGCCCGGAACAGCCATATGCTGAGGTTGTGCCTTAGAACTACATGTTAACACACAATCATAGGTATCTTCTTCAAGTCTTTAATGTATTATTCATGAAACATCTTTAAAGAAGCTTCGTTTTAAGGGTTTTTTTCTTTCAGTGCTGTGATAGATTTAAACAAGCAGTTCTTTGTTTTTTTCTCCAGCTTTAATGTCAGTGACCATAGGTTTCTATCTGGAAGGGTTGCTCTACTTTGTAGGTCTAAATTGTGGAGAGCTTGATCTGCATCAGTGAGCTTCACCAAATTAACCAGAATCTGCCTAAATTAGCATATTCTGACTCTGCAGGTTGTGCATTAACTGATCCATTAATTAGAACAAGGTAGAGCATTATCTACTGTTACAAAGCAGGCTTTATTATGAGTGAAGATTATTAAATAGATGAGTATGAAATCACTCAGAGTACCATGAAAATGCTTCTCTAGAGCACTTCCTAGCTTGGGCAGCTTAAATCAAAAGGACAAAGGTAACTCTTTCTAAATTCAGAATTATATTTTTTTTCAAGAAAATAAGCTTTTTTGCAGGTCTACGAAAAGGTGACTAGGAGTGCTGCAGATATCAAGCTGAAAATATTCTTGACCACCGAAACTTTTTTTCTTTATCTTTCGTTCTGCTGGCCATAGTTCTACTGACTACGTGCACCCTCGTAAACAAAATGGGCCATGGATTGTTCTGTGGACCTGAAGCCAGCTGGCACAGCATAGTTCATATCGGTCCATAGAGCTAAACCCTCTTCTCTCCCAGAACAGAGTAGCCAAGTCCAAACTGTCAGGAAATTATCCCCTGTCCCTTGGGACTCCCTAAGGGTGCCCAGGCACAGTTGGCAAAGACCAAAAACCAGTTAGGGATCATGCTACGATTAACAGTAGAGTTAATCACAGGGAATGCTTGAACCCATGCCTGATCCTGTTTAGTTTCCTAGTACAGACATAGCCGTTGTGTTTCCAACAGGACTGAACAAATGATACTTTTGATATATTTGCAGTCTCTCCAAATAAAACAAATGCTTCATTCTCTTTGAAAAGCAGAAAGGAATGACCAAAAAAACAAGATGAAATGGAACAACTTATCTGATGCTATGTCAATCAGCTAGATTACCAGCTTCTCAGAAGTTATTATTCATAACCTGTAGGCAAAATCTCTACAGGAGCGGTAATTGCAAAGCATGCATTCACTGATCTTAAAAGTGTGTATTTTCTGCTACTGCTACCTGCAATGATGAAGAACCTAATTTCAGACAGCAATTCAGCTGGAAACACTGTAGAAAAATTGCAGGAATAACAGGTTTGCTATCAGAGAAGTAAAATACCAATCATCAGCTGCTCTGCAGAAAGGCAGTGGTTTTGAGGGTGGCCAGTGGTGTGGGATTTGCTGTAGCAAACCCACAACTTATTTATCCAGAATTTGCACGGTTGTGACCTGTCAACCCTGGTAAAGCACTGGTTTGCAAAGTGAACTGCACCTCGGAACTTATTTTGCTTTCCATCTGTCTATACGAAGGACCTTCAGAGTTGATCAAAGTACTCCTAAGTACACTTTTACAGCGTACACGAAAAGCAGAGGATTGTAGGTCAATATTAATGGAAAACGTGAGAATGGAATAAAATCTGTAGATTTCTGTCAATTTATCATGTTTCAAGACCTTTAAGAGAGACCTTCATACTAAAGACAAATAAAATCATTGATTACAAATAGAGTTGAATGAGAAACAGGTTTTCCAGCCTGTGTAACACTGAGATGAGTCCTTCAGTTCCAAACCGAACAGAGCAGAAAGCATTTCAACAAGCCTTTGGGAGAAGGAAGCCTAGAAAAGCCAATGGTTAGGGGACTCACCTAGGAGGCAGGAGACTAGGCTCAAGAATATAATCTGAATCTGAGAGAGGAGGAATCTGAGAGAGGAGATGAGTCCTTCAGTTCCAAACCGAACAGAGCAGAAAGCATTTCAACAAGCCTTTGGGAGAAGGAAGCCTAGAAAAGCCAATGGTTAGGGGACTCACCTAGGAGGCAGGAGACTAGGCTCAAGAATATAATCTGAATCTGAGAGAGGAGGAATTTCAGCCTGTCTCTGTCATACCTCAGGTATATATTCTAACCACCAGACTATTGGTTTTCCCACATTTGGCCAGCAATGCGCCCTCATCAGAAATTTTCTTTGAAAGTAGTGCTGGAACTGATAAATTTCTATTGTAAATTTTAATTTTACTTGTCTGGCATTTTCCAACTAGAAACAATCCGACCCTGCTATAGTAATGAGTCTGCATCTTCAGGTTACTTGAAGAATTTTATTATGTAAAGTACATTGAAAAACATGCATTTTGTTCTGAAACATTGAAAAAATTGATTAGCTATAAATGTCAAAACAATCAATAACTATTTTTAATGCTGTGCAGTATGGAAATAATTAGAATAGGGAACTGTTAGTTCTCTTTGTGTTCTCCGTGTTCTGAACATTAACAAAGTTGAAGACAGGTGCACAAAACACTTGTGCTCTGCTCTCTGAATTTGCTCTACAATTCAACAGCAGACATATTTTCAAAATTATTCATTTTCTTTCTTATTCAGACTTCTGAAGTATCTTCCAGTTCCATTTCTTTTTTTACTCACTTCTACCTCCTATGAAGTATAATTTCTCAGATTTCCAACAATCTGATCTTTTTTGTTTCTATGAACTATTAATGCTTGATATTCTCTCAGTCCTTTGATCTGTCTTTAATCTTTGATGAAGCCACTGCAGGTGCTATTCTACCAGAAGATCCACGTACTTGGACATGAGATCGCCAAGAAATTGACTGGGTAATTTCAGTAGTGATACAATCTGATCATTAACTGCCAAATCCCATAAACTTTTTTTTCTCCCTCCAGATTCATGCTGGACATTCTCTACCCACGGTTAAGGAGATGTTTGCCACTCCCTTCAGTAGAGGGAAGGAAGAATCTTAAGACAGTATTCATCCAAAACTGATAGTAAGGGGGAAAATACTGACTTTGTTTCCCATTCTAATGTTATCCATTTCAGGACTTTCCAAAGCTTCTTTAACAGAAAACTCGGTATACCTTAGAAATTATGGAATGAAAAACAAATTAATTTTTAACCGTTGTTATTTAAATATTTCTCCGTTCACCAAACAGTACTTTTGACTTATTTGAGACAACGTGCAACAGTCCAAAGGAAAATATTCCTACATTTCTGAAACATTTGCAAGATATAGAGCTAGCTATGATTAATTGATTGCCATAATGCTAATGCAGAACAAAAAGACAAGTTATTTCATTTGGTAAAGAGAGCAATTTAATAATTTCTGCTTGCATGGGCAGCTTTTTGAACCTTGCTCTAGTCTAGGGAATAATATCACGTTCTACATGAAAAAACATTTTCATAATTGCTAAAAAATAGCCAAAAAGTTACATATAGACCTTTTTGCTGTATATTTATAAAATCACTTTCTTGCTCAAGTCACTGATCTTTCAGTAATTTAAATGCTCTTGGTAATAATGAAGCAGTTATAGTTTAAATGTTGGAAATCTGACAAATGAAATTCCTCCTTTCTGTTGCTTGGTTCCTTTTCTCATAATGGTTCAATATTTCAAGCTTGAAGGCATTGGAAGCAGTGCAGAATAATCAGTATTTTAAAAACACTTTGTATATGTCAGCCACCAGCATTAAATTGTACATCATTCAAATGACTATCTATAATGCGTTATAAGACATTCCATGAAAATTTAACAGTTTTATTGTGATTCTTTCAAAATTGATAGTGGTTTTGTGAGTTTCCATGCTTTTTGTCATTATAGATACTGATAACCTTGTCCAGTATCTCTGCACTAAATCCATTATATGTCATTTCCACTCCACACACTCACCCAGTATTTAATGCTCCTGTTTGCAATATCGTCAGCATTACCAATGCCATCATAGCTTTATGTAAGTTGTACTGACAGCTAATGACCTCTATTTAGCAAACAGGAAAACATGAAAAGAACTTCATGATTAGATTAAATAACCACGGTAAATGAGTGAGTGAGCATCCTATGGCTAAACCAAAGGTTTCTGCTTATTCTGACAGAAGCAAAGACAAAAGTATTCTTGCCGGTAAATGTGTCTAGTGTATCGGTAGATAGGCTTTGTATGTACAGGTATAAGAGATAAAATTCATTCAGTATGGTGACTCCAACAGTGTATGTTATTATCTGATTCAGAATTGAAAAAAACAAAAGCTGGTAACAAATTATGAAAGAGTAATCAGAATAAACTTCATCAGTTATTCAAAGTCTATTTATGCAGTGTAAAGACTTATAACTCATATTTTCTTTTAAAAATGTGTATGTTTATATTTTTAAAATTATCCTCTTTTACATTTTTTTTAATGTATGTGCTTATAGCTGTGGTATGTATAGATAACCATTTCTGAATTTTGTCAGTTCTTGGCGCCAGTGATATCTCAATGTCTTAAATTGGCCTTTTTAAAAATTCGCTCATCAGTCTTCTCACTCTGATATGATGGAGGAGAATATCTAAAAGTTTACAGTGTATCCTTAAGTTTAATACACTTTGAACAACATTCTAAAGACATGAATTTTACCAGAACTTGAATTTTACTAGTCAATGCCTATGAGAATATGCTTCTCTTTTCTACCAGCTCCGAATACGTCTTCACTCTTGCAAGTGTGACATACTAAGCAAAGTCTTCAGTATCTGCTGGGCTCCTGGCCAGTTTACTTCTTTCACAGCAATTACAGGTTTGGCAAGTTTTTGACACAACTATGTAACTACATTTATGTCTGGCTTATAGTAAAACATTACATATGGTTAATTATTATTAATGATCAGTACTTAAGCAGCTCTTCAAAATCCTTCATGCACATTAACTGATTAATATACAGCGCTTGTATTGAAAGAATAACATCTTTATAGTAAAGTCACAATGTACTGCTAAAAAGTTGTGCTCTAATTATATAGAGCTCATTGATATTTTCTATTTGGTATGAGCATCTGTTTTTCCCAACTGCTCCAAAACATAGTTAACACTTACTGGCTTTATTTGCAAAGCAACTAATCAAGAATAATCAATTCCTTCTATTTAAAGTAATTAAGGTTAAATTCCTTCCAACGGAAGGTAATGATAAAACTCTTATTGACTTTAAATAAGGTCCAGACTTCTTCTCTAGGATTCCTCCAGAGTTTAGACCTAGAAAACCACACACATCTCTTTTTGTCTCTTAATCACAAGCTTCAGTCAGAAAATATATCCGTTTAATTTTCCTGAAGGAATAAAATCACTGATGACTGGATGGGTCGATCTATTTTTTCTAATTTTTATATTCCTCCAAAGAAAAAATATTCTATCTTCTTATTTGGACGGGTATAATCCTCTACAAATTCTTTCTATAGTAGTAGATCACATTTGCAACATAAACAAATAAGAAATGAAGATGTCTTATATACCTGCCAATATATATACAACACCTGCAAAACAGATGCTGAAAAAGTAGCATTGTGATTACATATTCAAGCCTCCTGGACTCAAGCAATGCCATAAATAAGGTTACCTATGCGGTAATAATTCAGCTCTCCTTTATATAACGAGGGGAGCAAATTCTTAATTGCCGTCACTGTATTTTCCCATAAAACCTGCAGCCTAGTCCCAGGATGGGCAGTATTCACTTAATGAGCAGCTATTCAGTATTTTGTGTTTCTTTATTGTTCTTTATGGAGCCCTGGGCTCTGTTTAGTGCATATTATTAAAATTCTTCTCGGCAAAAACATCCATTTCCTCACAAGCATTTCTACCATTTGTAACCACTGCCATGTCTGAAAGTTTGCTAGCATTTATACACTTTCATTGGAGCACTGTGAGGTAAATGGTGTTACTATTTATAGACAGGCAGCTAAGATAGTGAGATATCAAAGTCAGAATGCCCATTAATTCTGCTTTAGAAGTCCTGATGTTCAGAATGCACAGCCCTTCTTGGGTCTATATCTTTTCAGAGCCTGCCTTCAAATGATTTTGCACAAAAGGCATTCAGAAGAAACAGTTTTATATACTCCAGCAATATAAAGGGGCCCTACGACATAATCAAGAAGGATTTGTGTGGGTTCTAATCTTTAAGACAATATTTAATTATTTCACTGATACGGCAGTCTGTGGTCCCTGACCACACTTGCAATGTACATATCAACTTCTGTAACAAATGATACGAGATCCTACAGGCAACAGCATCATTCATTGCACAGCTTTGATTCGCCTGTGGAGTTCTAGCCTGCACACTGATAAAGGCCTAGGGGAAACCTACCTTGAGGCTTTTTAGAAATCTCGGTTATGGTACATGTATTTGCAAATCACCGTCTGGACAACTGAAGGTTGTCTGAGGATACTGTTTTAGTTTCATTTGAGAATTTAACAGACGTAATGTAAAATGTTTCATTTATAGTAACTGTTACATTAACATAAAATGAAAGCACTACTGTTGTAATCAAAACTATATCACATTCCATGTTTTTAATTATGTGTCTGGAAACCCAACAAGGTTATGCAACAAATTAATCCAATTTCTTTAAAAATATATTGCCAACTCATCTGTAATGTAACTTCACATGGTCACATATGTAATACAGTAAAATGAATTATTTGTCAGAACAAAGCAAAAGGTTAAGAACTCTTCATTAAACGTACAGTTTTCCCTAAAAGCCCTGCACCCTGTGAAAGAGATGCTTTTCAATATAGTCAGTCACTTGGCACCTGAGAAGCAAAAAAAAGTAGGGGGAAAATGTTATGCTTGTCCAGGTTCCAACAACGAATTTCAGGCAGTTTATCCCATGATTGACTGACAATGTGCAATACCCTTGCATCTACTTCTACTTTCATAAAAACAGACATTAAGGAGAATTTAAAATAAAAGTGAATCTAATCAGATTGGCTTTTGCTGCTTTTCTCCTTCATATTTCAGCCAACTGCAAAATGAAACTGGTTCTATGACCTGAGATCACATCTCTGCCATAGAGAAAGAGCAGGTGAAAAAAAAAGAATTTTTTCACTCAAGTACCCTGAACCTAGTAATTCTTTGCCTCAAATCCTGCAGTGTTGCACATAAGAAACATAGCTATAAAAAAGAAACCTGTTGCTTACTACAAGTTACTGCAAAACTTTTTTTAAACATGCAAATAAAACTCATGCAAATGCAAGCACAGTGTTGAGTGTGTTCTAATGAAAACAAAATTATCATTTTTGGAAGGAGGCATTTGATTAAATTAATTTATATATCTCATTAAGAAAAAAATATATTTTTGGCTAGATGGAAATAAGAATATTTGTGTGTATGTGAATTAAGTTTAGAAGATCTCTGTTTGGTGGCTTTCTGACTTTGGCCCCAACTAGACTTAAGTGTTGGAATTGCCTGATTTCTGAAAGATTTTGGTTATTCAGGAAAGGGCAAAAGACATGTGAAATAAGTGAATCTTGAAAATAATTCTTTACATTAAGCAAAAGCTTAGGAAAACAGCTTCTCTCACGAGATTTTTGATACATGCAAACTTGCACTTGCAAATGCGGCCACTCAAAGTTAACTTCAACATAAAGTCGGAAGAGTGAGTTTGAATCTGAGGGTCTGCATTTTGACCAATTCCCACCTTACTGGAGGCCCACCCTTTTTTTATTTCAGCTTTATCTTTTCTCGTGTGTTTAAACATCTCTGATTACGTTTCAGTGGATTATGTTTGTATGTGTATATGGCCATTAAACTAGCAAAATATTTTCATTCTATAAGAAATAGCCTTACCTTCTATAGGCAAAGAGCATATGGAAGGGCGTATATACATACATACATTTATATCATAAATATATTTTTCTCTTTAATTTAGAAAACAAACTTTTGAATAAAAAAATGGGTTTCTCTACTGAGTCTCATTTATGTTATAATAGGCAGAACTAGAGATTCTGTTAGGTTAAATTAATGTTTCCAAACACTTTTTATTACGCGATTTTTTTTTCAGTTGTTTATAATCTTGTTAGATCATCAAGTCTGAAATGTTCTTTGCCAAAAGTCTGTCTCAAGCTTTACCTCTTACACAAAGTTTTAGCAAAAACAGAGGATTAATCTATAGAAAAATATATGAACGTGCCAAAAAGAATATGAATATTTTCACCTTTTTTGGAGCTCCAACATTTTTGTAGTTTTGGATGAGGAACGGAAAATCTAGTGATATGGAAATATTGGGGCAATGGTATTTTCCTTCTTCTTGAAAAGCTACACAAACGTTGCTGGAAAAACACTGTTTAAATACTCTCAGTAAGGATCAGAGCATAAATATCTCAATTTTCCAGAGACTTTTTCCCCCTTGACCACGAGTCATAGAACTACAAGAGTTTTCCTTTATTTTTTCTTTCCCGCGGATAGGATCTAGTGTGGTGCCAAAAGCTGGAAAGAGATTAGGACCAGGAAGCCTCTCTGACATTCTCTGTATCCCCATCACTGGTTCCAGATAGCATATGATTACCTGTACTCAGCAAAGCAAGACCTGAGAGAAATCATCAGTTTTCTTAAATACCCTTATTTTATAGATAATTAAACAGAGAAACAGAATTGTTTCAGGAGCTAGCCTAAAATTATAACAGGGTGTTAGTGTAAGCGCAACACCACACGTTAATCTTAGCTAGCCTGGTCACGTCACTAGGTAGCACAGCCTGCATCTGTATAGGGCTATAAAACTAGCAAAACAATACTCTTATTAAAATGTACAGCTTAGAGAATATCAACTATTCAGCTTATTTTTTAGTCCCCTTTAAAAAATAAAAATAAACGCATACGATACATAAAATTTTATTTTATATATGTATATATATAAAATTTCAGATTTAAAATATATTTCTTTTCACCACTAGGATAGAATTTATGTGCTCTTTGACAAGTGGAAAAGTGGAATTTTTCAAGCTTCAGGTTAGAAAATATTGTGAAGATATGTGTGTTAAATGCACATTTTTACCTAATTAACTGCACTGCATTTGTTATAGGGACAACATCTAATACTGTACAAGGAAGCAGAAGCCCATTAGCATCTAAAGCATCACGAAACACCAGATTCACTGACAGCTGCATAGAATTGTGCCCCTAAATCCTTCACGTGCTTCAAAGATGTTCCTCAAGGTTTTGAGTAGCTTCCAAGAAATAAAATATCAGAATTACCTTATTTCTGCTGTCAAAGCAGAATTTAGCACACTTAAGATAGTCAGAGCCTTAAAAACGCTCAAGGAGCCTCAACTGTTTCTTTTGGGTAAAGTGAGAGGCCAAACTCAGGAAAATACTCTAAAGCTAGCATCACCTATTCTCTTCCTGGATATCCCCATGTTTCAGAGCCTCCCCTGCAGAGGGATAGTTCTCCTAGTACATGTAATCATAGAGGACACAAAATGTGTGATAATTTAGAAATCAGTGTACACAGAGCATTTGTAAAATGCTGCTTATATTTGCTGAGAAACTCCTTATTTATAAAAGATAATTTACAAATGAATATCAGAAAGATTATCACTGATATTTTCTCTATGGCTTCTGCAGCTTGCCTAGCTGCGTGTTTACCCTCACATGCAATATTTTACCTGCTGTATGTACAGCAGATTATTAATTTTTTATTTACTAGCCACAGTTGCCAGTAAGGTCTAGAGAAAGTATAAATAACTAATTAAAGAAAATCTTTTTGTGTTGTTGAATCTGTAGTGTCAGAAATTTACTGCATAGGTTCCTGGAAGTTATTATATCTCAAAATTGTCTTTAACAAGCAATTTTCTTATGACAAGTCATAGCTTTTTTTTTTTTACTACTTTATGATCATCTCAACAGAGAAAAATGCAAACTGGTCATTGGTGCATGTGTGGGTGCATGCGCATATCTAAACAATTAGGCATGAGTGGGGGGCCTAGAAAAGAAGACCTTTGAGTAAACACTGAAAAAAGAGGGCAGTTTAGCTTCAAATAGGGAAGTCTGAGGGTGACATGATAAGAATCATCAGAAGAGACAGATCACTACAAAAAGGAAAGGAATACATTGTTTTCTTGATATGAGTCGGACAAGAATACTGACTGAAGCTTCAGCAAAGGAAATTTACACCAGAAATTAGGAAGAACTTTAGCAAGGCTGTCAGCGCTATCTCCCAAAATCTTCTTGTTTCAAAATCAGGATGTTACAATCTGGATGGCTGGACAACTGGATGGGTAAAAAAGTGTTTGGATCGTGAGGCTCAGATGGTTATGGTTAACGGTTAATGTGGTTAATGGTCACTGGGTGACAACTGGATCATTGTAAGGATTTATCCTGGGACTTGCCCTATTTAACATCTTAATCAGTGACCTGGAGAGGTGGCAGAGTGCTTTCTCACCAAGTTTGCAGATGCTACCAAAATGGGGGCGGAGAGACCAGTCAGTATGCTTGAGGGTAGGGCTGCCATCCAGAGGGAGCTAGACAGGCTAAAGGAATGGACTGACAGGAATCCCATGAAATTCACAAAGAACAAATGCAAAGTCCTGTACCAGCGACGGACGAGCCCCTTGCAACAATGTAGGCTGGGGACTGACTGGCTGGGGAGCAGCCCTGCAGAAAAGGACCTTCAGGTCTTGTAAACAGCAAGCTGAACGTGAGCCAGCAATGTGATCTGGCAGCAAAGAAGGCCAGCAGCCTCCTGGGCTGTATTAACAGGAGCACAGCCACTAGGTCAAGGGAAGGGATTATGCTCCTCTACTCAGCACTTATCAGACTGCATGAAGAATACTGTGCCCAGTTTTGGAACCCCCAGTACAAGACAGACAGCAATAAACTGGAGCAAGTTCAGTGATGGACCACCCAAATGGTTGGGGGCTGGAGCACTTGCCCTATGAGCAGAAACTGAGGAAGCTTGGCTTGTTCAGGCTGGAGTAGAGACAGCTTCAGGGGTGGGGGCGACCAAATAGCAGGTCATTGAGAAGGCAGAGCCAGGTTCTTCATATTTCCTGGGAAATATGCTCTAGGTGACCCTGCTTGAGCAGGGAGGTTGGACTAGATGATCTCCAGAGGTCCCTTCCAACCTAAACGATTCTGTGATTCTGTGATTCTGTAATGAGGCATGGCAGGAGAACAGGAGAGGACAAGCATTAACTGAAAGAGGAGAGGCTCTGATTGAGTATAAGGAAAAATATTTTCCCCATGAGGACAGTCAGGCAGAGGAAGAAGTTTTCCAGGTCGTGCAGTCTCTCTCCATCCTTGGAAATTCTGAAGACTTGACTTGATAAAGCCCTGAGCAACCTGGTTTTACCTCAAACTGGCATTACTTGGAGCAGGAAGTTGGAGTTGAGACCTCCGGATGTCCCTGCCAACCTGAATTATCCTGTGATCTTATGACTTTCTCACTTTTGAGACAGTTAAACACCAGAATGGATTGCCTGGGGTGGTTGTGGGATTTCTACTCAGAAAGATAGCAGGGCGCGAGTTCAGTAAACACCTGCCAGGAACACATTAGTTGGTCTTGTGCTGGGACTCGGATGTGGACTAGATGAGTTAGAGAAGTCCCTTCTAATGCTAATTGCCAACTAAAACTCTAATAGAGTGTGAATGAAATAATTCTCTATGCCAAATAGCTCACTCAAGTGATATCAGGACCACTTGAAGGACAAAATAACCACAGCAACCTGCAGCTCATACTCTGTAAATAACACTCTTTTCTCTTAGAAGCCCCCAGAATCTATCCAACAATGGGGCAACACACTCTTAGCTGCATCACTACTTTCTGCCACAAATCTGAATATACTAATCATATTTGAAATAACATACAATACAATGGTGTTTATCAACCTCCTGTCTACAGACTGCTTGTGGTATGTAAGACATAATAAGGCCATCCCCCAGAACCTCCAAAAGTGTTTGTATATTGGTACATATATGCATGCTTACACAGTACATAACATTCATGGACACACATATGTGCTTTTTTCAAGGGTGCACATCAGTGCCTGCTGCCCCAGCACAGCTGAGGAATTTTTCCCAGCTGCTGTCTCTATCTGCAGGCAGGCACTGTAGGCTAACATGCAGGTCACGCTAAATTTTCGGCTAAAATCTTTGCAACCATAGCAATTACATATGATACTGGAAAACAACAGAGAAGGTATTTACTTAATGGATAGGTACTTCATTTATCATTCCTTCTCTGCCTGCAGATCCTGAGATTCAAGATGGATTGCAGACATTTGTTTCATAATGTTTAGGTAAAATTAAGAAAAGTTGACACTTTCCTGTACTGCCTGAGAAACAGTTGCGAGGTTGTGTCATCAGTTTCAATCTGTGGTGCATTAGATTGCTCTTAAGCTTACTGGAAAAAGTAATTCTGTGTGTATCACCATACAGGAGGCTATGTTTACGCTCTTAGAAAATGACTGTCATCAATAGAAAGCAGACCCACATCATTAGTTGTGCTTTGCCTCTTGAATTCTTAAGAAAGCAGCAAACTCTTTTGGCCCTTGGGATCAGATAGCAAAGACATAACCCTAAGAATTCAGCACGTGTTTTTACTTGTTTTGATTTACTTGCTTTTGATTTTTTGATTTGAATGTGTTACTAGGCAGTATAAATTTTTACAGATTGTGTAAGGTTTTTTGCTTTGTTTTTTCATGTAAGGGATTTTGGGTGGGTTCTTTGTTTTTGTTTTTGTTTTTGTTTTTGTGTAAGGGGCTTTTTTATTCATCCTCAAAATAACAGATATTTTTCTCCTTCTATATGCTTGATATACAAAGAAACGTGCCCCATGCAACCTTCTGTGTGGCTTTTATCCTTTGTGAAGGTTACATTCATGAGATCTAGCATTGTAACTGTAGTAGAACATGATCTGTTATTCAGCTGGGATTCTTGAAGTCAAGTTGTTTACAGTTCTCTTGTGCGCTTGTAGTCTCAGCCCATAGGTCTGTTTATACTGCTCTTGCCAAGCTGAAAGCAATTCTGTCACTGCACCATAGGCTTCTACATAAGACTTAGCATTGCAGTGAGTTGAGTCAGTGTTATTGGCAAGCAGCCAGAATTCATTACTGCCTCAGGTTTTTTGGCATTAGTTAGTGTCCAGGTCAGGTCGCTATAGAAGATATAGCAAAAAAAAAGCCATGTATTCTTTTCAAATATAGTTTATTAAAGCCATTGTTTTCCCGGAACATTAGGTGAATATAAACCTTTCTGACTAAATTCATTGCTGGTATAAAAAAGTTGTAAATCCCTAACTTAGATACTTAAATAAAGAATCACATATGGATTTTCTCCTCTTTGCTGAGGCTGAAAAGGGAAAAATTACAAAAATGGAAAAAAGTGGAATTCTTTTCCAAGTTTCCAAATTATTGATTTGGCTCTGTAGAATAAAAGTTTGAAAGGAAACTACAGTTCACTCTTTGCACATAACTTTGCTAAACACTAAACAAGTCTCACTGCGATGGAACTTCATCTCTTACAGCTCATTGTGTAAATTTGTCCCTTAAGATTAATAATAGTCATGCACATCTACCTTTTAGTGCTTGCCATTGATTATACTAGCACTTTGGATGTTTCAATCAATCTATAAACTTTGACCCTTCTCCCACATGAAAACAAGCTGGTACCACAGCTCTCCTTACTGTACCTGGTACTGCTGTCCGGAGCAAGAAGTTCAAATCTCTGCCATGAAAGAAAAAAAGGAGTCCAGATAAAAAATCCCTGAGGCTTGTCATAGGAGAAGATTTTACATTTTAAGCATTTAACAGTTTAAAGGGTAAGATAAAAGCCTTGATAGGAATTTGAAGTCTTTTTAAAAAAAAAAAAAAAAAGGTATACTAATAAAAGGTTGAATGTGTCTTGCATCAAAAAGTGTGGGAGACAGAGCCAGACATGTTCCTGAATCTCTGACGTAGGCCAAATCTGTTAAAGTGGCCAGTCTGGTACAAAATGTTCCTATATGTATAACAGTAATCTTTCAACCCTTCTTGGGCTGATTGCCTCACATTACTTTGGCTTCTATGCTGACCATACTTCCCTTGAGGGAAATCACAAAACACATATAAGGGAAAGTACAGCTTGAACTACAGAGCAGCCTGTCTCAGGAAATGGAGAGAACAAGGAGGAAATAGAAGGGGTTCCCTAATTCTCTAATTTTGTTTAAATCGCCCTTCATCCTTTTCCTCACCTCTGCCTTTCTTCTAAATATTAACCTTTAATAAAGGTTTTTCCCTGCACAGAAGCACACTTATATAACACATTACCAGCTCTGATAATTTTAAATTAACAGAGGCAGCATGATGCAGAAATTAATCACTTGAAAAAAATAAACAAGTGGTAAATCTTTAAATGCCAAAGCTAATGAGGTTAGGAAAAGGCTTATGCTAATCCAGACTCTTACTTGATAGATTTGAATGCATTTTCTACCATTATATGTGCACATTCCAGAAAAGAGACAAAAAGGCATTGATTTCCCTCGATTGGGAAGAAAAAAAAAATTCTAAAGCATCATTCTCGTTAGTGTTCAATGGCAGATCCGTGTTAATACATAACTGGATGAATGTTCTTGGTATACAGTATTGCCAAAGGGCTGTGCTCTTGCCATAGTTTTAGCTGTCAAGTATGGTTTCATTTCATGAAAGATATGTCCTACAAGTATAATATATTTGCAAATAATTTGCATATAAACATATTTAACAGCAAAATATCCCATTAGAACCCATGTTAGGAGCTGCATAAAACTTGACAAGTGGAGTGGGAGTGAGAGTGACAAAGGCTGACACCGCTGATGAGAAGCCTAGGTGGGAAGCTGGTAGGGACAGGGTTTTAGAGTGGTATCTGAGTGCTGTAGGAGGATGTGCTACAGGCTCACAAACTCTGAGAGCCCTGGAAGTGTGATTAGAAAACACTTTACTCATAGGAGCTGGGACTTCAAGGCGGCTGGAAACCATGTGAAAGGTAGTGAGCAGCCTGAGATGTATTGCTATTAAGAAGAGCCTTCTCTTGGTCTTATTTCCACTCCATCACTTTTATCTACTCCCAGGTGTTCTTTTCAGTCCGGAATCCAAGAGAGGGAGCAAGAAACGAAGAAGCCCTGAGCAGCCACCTTCAATAGCACAAAAGCAGGCTCCAGTGGCCAAAACACAAATTGCATATGAATCCCTGTTGAGTTTTTTGTTGCTTTGCAGAGGTCTAACTGAGACTGAGAATGTCTGAGAAGACTGCCAAGCACAACCCTGCCATGACTAGCAACTACCATCAATATCATTAATTAAAGCTTTAGACCTTTTTTTTCCATATTGGCTGATGGCTCTCATGTGCTTCCCAAATAGTGTGAACTGATAATGCTGAGGTAGTGAATTGTCTGTTGTTTGCCAGTGGTGACTTAAATCATACAGCATTTCTTGGCTCAGTTTTGCTGCCGAAACATAGGCATTTAGTTTCATTTCTGATGTGCTAGAGTATTTGTAGCTGTCATTCCAGAAAGGCATAGCTCTCTGTACGTCCTGGGTGAAAAATGATATACAGATATCTTAAAACATTTCAAATAGCACTCTATATAAGCAAGAGAATCAAGCGCTCTGCTTTCGGATCTGGTAACAAACTCCGTAAACTGCAGATCATCTTCAGATCATCTTCTGTCATCTTCAGACACCTAGAAGAAGAATTTCTGAATGGACCACATAAAATGAATCCCACCCAAATGCTGCAGCTTTGCAGCGGCACAAAGAACTCCATCCCTCCAGACTGTTACGAATACCTGGAGAGACCCAACACAAAACATACATACATTTATGATGATACATTTTAGAAACAACACAGTTTAGCAGCAGAGGCATATGGAGGTTTAGATCTGTATTCATTGTGATTAAGAATAAATTTGGGCTTGCAATGTATTTACATAAGAGTATGGTTGAAAGTGAAGAGATGAATTTGATGAAGACAGGAATCCTGTGGTTTTAACACATGCAGAAACTGTCTAGTTTATATACCAACATTAATTCAAGACACTTGCCTAAGATTAACATCATCTAATTTTAGTTAGCTAAAAATTAGATGTCTGGTTTAAGTGGTTCATAAAGACTCAGTCTATAAAGAGAAACAGAGAAAGAAAGAAGTATGTCACAAAAGCAATCTAACTTCAGAAACATTTTGTCTGAGAAAAGTGCGTGTCTGAAGATTCTTTTTTTAGCTCTTGGCTATAGAGAAAACCTAGACAACTTGTGCAGATTGCACATCAGACTTTTAGATTGCTGAAGATATATGAGATGAATCCAGTCCTGTGTGGTTTTTTTCCAGACAAGCATAGTTATAGCCAACAAAAACTAAAAGCCTTACCTCTAACACATTCATTAAAAGGGAGAGGGTGAATATATTATACTCTACTAGAAGTTTTTAATACAGAATCTGTGACTGTGTGTGGATGAAACGGTTAGTGAGTGATAGGGGCATATTCTCCTTTGCAATAGAAACATGATCATCTTTCTCCAGGTCGTGTCACTTCTCCACTGTAAATACATGAATTGTATTTATTAAAATGAGGGCATGGCAAGTAGATGGCACTGTTTTGAATGGATGACAATGCAGCACCAAGATATGTCAAAAGACAGAGAGATATACATCTTAAATTCACTTTGTATCCTGACAAAAGTATTAGACATTACAGGAAGCAGGGAAGAACCCAATTCAGCTAAAATCAAACTCAGACTTTCCAAAGAATTCAAAAGAAATCCATGTATAAGCTCACAGGCTTCTTAAGAATCATGTTTTTTTCTGAGATATTCAGCTTTGAGAGATTTGAACAGTCATAACCTCCAAAATGTAAATGCTAAACTCGGTCTGTCTCTAAAGTGATTGAGGGGTAGACTCAGTGGCCCACACACAGATTCCTAGTGCCAACCAAAATACCTTAGGATATTAGACACATCTACTTGGGGATAGCCTATGTTAGAAGCCTATGGGTGACTTATGTCATCCTGGAGGAGCAGCTGAACACCAAGCAAGGTACTTTTCTGCTTCTCAGCGATGTTTCATTACACAAGGCTCCGTAGAAAAGATGTAACTGCGTTCTATTTGAGCAAGAGTCCTTGAGAATTCTAGTTTCTATAAACAGATAATCTAAAATCTGACTCCAATTAAACTATAACATAAAGAAAAATAAAGTTTAAGCCTGCCTGTTTTGCTCTATAAACCTTTTCTGGAAAGGTATGAACACCAGAAAATAAGAAAAGGAAAAAAAAAAAGGTTTTCTCCATTCTTTGAAAATGATGTAATTTGCATTACAAAAGTTTAGAAAGCAATCCTTGCAACCATTATAAACCGCAGTTTACAGTTTTCCAGTTCTTTCTCTCCAGGAACGAAGGAGATCATTATCTGGAAAAGAGAGGCTGTACATTGCATGCAACCAAAGGGCAATGTGGAGTCAGAATGTAAACAGACTTTATAAGGAGGCTGCAGAGAATCTTCAGATAGGGAAAAAAAGAGTTTCTAATCTCATTAGAATGGCCCAACACTACTGTCTAACAAAAAACTGTTCCACTACATGAGGATACTATAAAAGGGTAATATTTGTGTCACATTTATTAATATCATAAATTCCTCAGAATATCTATTTGACATTGCGCTACATGAATACAGATAGTGAGATTAAAAGGTGTTGTTAAAGAAAATAGACAGGAATAATAAAGCAATACTATAGATGAGAAACATTCCCTCAAACATAAAACCTAACTTTATAGCTACAAAGAAGCAGTGATTCTTCTGCCCCAACCTTAGCAATAGGACTCTTCTGTCAAGTCTAAGACATTTACCTAAATGTGGTAAATGTAAACAGGTAAATACTAAAAAATCCTACCTTTCAGCAAAGTAGAAGGAAAATTTTTAGTCCGAGCAAGCTGATCAGACTAATGCAGAGCTACAGCACAAAGTGATGATATGATTCCATATGATGCCATGGATTTGAGGGTAAAAGCCAAGCATAGGTGAGACACTACAGACACTACAGACACTACTATAAGGCAAATAAACCATATTTTGAATAGACTTCATCTGAATCATTGCATACAAGTACTACATGTGAACAATTTTTTTTGCCGATGCTTACTATGTTGGACTTGGAAGTATTGCATTAAGCTAAAAGGAGGCTAAAATTCAGAGATTGATCACATTTTCGTGCTCTACCTCGATAAGAAATTTTTGAGGAAGAGTAGGAGAGGACAATTACTTGGAATAGGTGAGAGACCATTTGGAGGAAAGGCTCAGAGGCAGAAGTAGAGATTTCCAAGAACAGTTAAAGTTAAGTTAAAAAGCATGTCAAGAATAACGTGTTAGAAAGACAATCTTATTGAACCTTTTAAGGTTTTGCCTAGGATCTTCCTCAGAATTTCCTTTTCTCTCCCTGTGTTTTGTCATCTTTTGGTTTTTATTGTCTTTGGATGCTTCTGAAGCTTGTGCTTATCTGAACCCGTTCTCTGAATCTTTTAAAGATTTGTATAGTATTTATAAGAAGCTGGAGGTCATCCAGTAGATGACATCTTCCTCTGTATATTGTCAAACTATTCCTTGGAACATCACAAGCGTAAGTAGGGTATAAATAGACACAAAAAGAAATATTTTGTGAATCAAGTCCTGTTACAAGCTGTATGGTATTTTGACCATTATACTGAAAGAATGGACACACTAATGTTTTTCCACCTTGTATATCATAAGCTCTTAATGCTGTTTGGTTTATTATTTTTTGTGTGATAAGACATGAAAACAAAACATCAGTCCTGTGGCAGTGTTAGCATTTGTCCAAGGCGCATGGGAGATGTTGACATTGACCCCTCTCTGATCCATATGACATGGATACAGCTTGCATTGAGGTGAAGGCCTGAGGAAACCTCAGCGTGCACCAAGAGAGTGAGCCTTGCTTTGCAGTGCCAACGGACCTTACATACCTAACCCCAATCTACTGCATTTATCTTTGCTGCTTAATATCTTAGATGTGTATAATATCATGCAGACCTGCCTCCTCTACAGTTGGACCAAAAAGTCTTATGTCGTTGCATGAGCGATGGCTTCAGCATTAACTTAGCCAGTTTTTATGCAGGATATATGTTTTCATCAAGCTACGAGCATTCCACCTCCTACTAATTCAGCTACGTGGAGCTCAGTTATGGACTACTCCAGGGTTTACCCTACCCTTTTTGCCCATTTATAGATAATGCCAAATAGTAATGCCTACCTAGTTAATGCAATAAAGACCATCTCTCAGAAAATTAAAAAAGGCCATATACTGACTGAGAAATGATGCTTTCCTTTGACAAATCGTATTAGCTCAAATTAGCTGTTGGAAGAACCAAATGTTCCCAAGAATGGAACTTTTCTTTAATTTATGAATTTAAGACCTAAGAAACCATTCCACCCACAAGAACAGCTAAAAGTAAATCACTGGAATTAGCCACAGAAAATTGAAACCAAACACTGCAATTTTACATGCCAGTTTCCTCTCTAACTGAATCTTTTTATATGTATATATATATATATATGTATCTATACACATGCATCTATATTCAGATGACAGAATCTGAGAGAGAGAGCAGGTAGAAAATAGAACAGGATAGATCATGTCTAGCTTTTAAAGCTACTTTTTATGCTGCCAGTCCATCAAATCTGGACTGGAGAAGAAGCATATCCAGCTTCAAGAAGGCTCTTACAGAACAGCCACACTTCTCTCAGTGAAACTGTCATGTAGCCAACTAGGAACAAGCACATATTGTGTTGATTGTTGGGGAGCATTTTGTTGCTGTGAAACTGCATTGCTGAGAGCAGTCATTGGGAAGCTCTCAGAACAAGCAGCTACTTTCAGTGCAGGCAACTTTTGAGTGAATGACTTTATAAATGATCCAATGGCTGCCATGAGCACTCTCTAGTCTTTTCTCAGACACAGTTATAAACCCAGATCATCTTTTCATCCTGGGTTGGCATATTCAGTGTGACATTGTTAACCCGTATATCCATATTGATCGATGTGATAGAGGTTCATAAAGTTGCCAAGTGACTCAGTGAGCTAAGCTAGCAGCGCTTAGAAGATGGCTGCTAGCACCAAAATTGCTGTTGAGTAAGTGTTTTAGATCTTCTCGTGAGGCAAGATCATGTTTTGCTGTGCAGCAACACAGTGGGGGCTTTAGGGAAAACTACAGACCCGGTTTTTCAGTCATCAAAGGTAGAAGAGAAATCCATATGGGAACTTTAACTGCCAAACTCAGAAATAGTTGTCACTTGTAAAACTGGCCCAAAATTGCAAAGCAAAACACATGTACAGTCTATTAATAATGAAATTACATTCATTTGCAAAAGGTTTCTGTGGAAACCAAACGAGTAGATCTCGTGTGATACAAATACTCCTGCTGCAAGAAGTACTATAGTATCACAAGGAATTCTGTTTTCATACAGTGTGTCTGCTGAACAGATTATTTATACATGATTAAATCCTAACCATAGTTTTGTGATATTTTGGTACGAAGAGCCAGTACAGTAATTATAGTTAATGTATATGAATAAATGTACAGTTTAAGCAGGCAAGAGAGATATGCTACATCTTTGCATAATCTAAGTGGTGTATAATTTTCTTTTTGCAATTGAAACACTATCAAGAAAAGTGATGATATGCTAACTAACTCCAGCTTAGCATACAATGTTAAAGGCAAGATAAATAAGCAAGAATACACTGCAACTGGGGTAACCATATGCCAATCCAAAGAGAAGCAATCAAGCTTTCTCAGGATGTATACTATTTGTACTTCAGCTATTATATGAGTATGTTTTTTGTACATATAGGTATGAGGCGTAACACCAATTAAATCTTAACATCACTGCAATTTCTAAAGAACAGGTTTTACTTCCTTCCAAAGAATAAAGAAAATCATTTAAAAATCATCACCTACAAACCGAAGAGGTTTTGAGCAAGGACACTTAGTGTTTAATCCCTCTCACAAACACCAATTCCCACGGTCCTACTAAGCACTTTAAAAAGTTTAAAAACACAATTAAAAGCAGTACCATGTCTATTTGTCTCACTTCTTCCTAGAAATAGAGAGAGCACAGTTTCATATTCCAGAAGATGTCTCTCTTTTTTAGGCTTTATTTTCCCTCTTATCATTTTTCCACCTCCAGCCTTTCTCTTTATTTCTATTAGAAGGAAGGAAAGAAGGAAGGAGGGAAGGAAGGAAGGAGGGAAGGAAGGAAAGACTGATTACTAAAAAAATGTGAGTTTTCTGGTAGTGATAGCTTCTGTTCTCCGAGGGCTAGAATTGAGGATTCATGCTCAGTTCCATGGAATTTGTGCCACTCAAAGAGGAGCTGTTAAGGAGAATTTGACTCGTTTCTCCCACCTTTGGTCTGCCGAGAAGTGAGAGTAGTTAATTCATCCCATCTGAGGTATCATTACTCTTTATATTCTGAAAGTGGGAGGATTAGAATCCAGCTTTCTTCTCTCATCCTCAGTCCTCTCTCCAGCTGTCTGTTTGCAGCAGGACATGTTAGATGAACAGTCTTTTCTCTTCTCTTGCAAGAGCTGCATATTGATTAACCCATACTTAGCTGAGAATGGCTTTGAAACATTGTTACAGCCTTTTCTCACAGTAAAGAGTATTAGCACAAAAGCGCATTAGCATGTTCAGTTTTCTCTGAAGCATCTCTTACTAAGTATTAGTTCACATTAAGTATTAGTATATCCTAAACAAAAGAAGGATCCTAGTTCCTAAAAATAGCTTTAGTTAAAGGTTCAAAATGCTTCCTGCCTGCTCCCTCGTATCAATTAAAATGTTGAATTTTCTTTCTTCCTTTCTTTATTCTTTTTTCTAGTGAATTTAAAAAAAAGTCAATAGAAATATCTTATGAGCTCATTTTGAACATTAAAAAGCTCTATGACAATGCTGTTCTAACATCTATGTTCTGATATTAAGCTGTATTTGGTAACGAGTGAAAAATCTGAGCAAATGAATTACATTTGATTTGGGAACAATGATCTGCAGTGCAGCCCATGACAATTTGGAACACCAGCACTGTATGACAACTGCTATTTATGTAGTGTCCAGTTTGAGCAACCTGCAGTGTTCACTCTGGGTTCTCTGTAGACTACATATAACAGTCCCACTGGAACCTCGGTCCATTCACAAACGTACTTCAGGAGAAATGGATGCCCAATACATGGATGCCAGTTCCTAGGACCCAGCCCCCCCAGTAAAGAAGCTATGCCTATCTCATTGGAATCAAGGCACTCTTTAGGCACGTCCTGTGCAAGCGATATGTTCTTCACATATGCAGAAAAAAAAAAGGAAACATATTCATTTCTGTGAAAATATTTTAATAGAATAGACTAGCTGTTGTCCTGATATGACCCTCTTCTTATTGTTTTGGTTTTTTTTTAAGTTGGGTTATTTTTCTTTGGTGGTAGAGGAAAGGTTGCATTCATCTTGGGTGACATCTAAAAAAAATACAAACAGTACAACAGACGCTGCTTCTATTTGGATATTGAGAACACAAGGAATTTTAATAGAACATTTGAATTATCCTTTCCCACTGAGTTTCTGGGTTTTTTTTCTAACATAATAATTTTGAAAAAAAGAAGTGTATTATAATCTGCAATAATTTAAGCTGTTTTCTTTTTGTGAAAGGAAGAATGTTTTACCAGCTATTACCTCTGTGAATATAATGGCAAATTGATAATTAGGAATTCTGTATTTTCGTGCAGAAGAGAATACTCTATTTGGCACCAACACATAGGTGAGGGCATGAAAGGCCAATTCAAATCTCAGTATCTGTTGTGTCAGATATTGCTAAGACCTCATTCTGAGTGTCTATAGCTGGGATGGTTAATGGTTAGAAAAGATAAATTGAAATTGGAACAGATGCAGAGAAAGATTACCAGATTGAATGGAGAAGATGAAGACACTTTTGAAGGCAGAAGCTTGAAAGACTTTAGGTTTCTAAGTCTGTAAAAATACTCATTGAAAGAACTAGGTAACTGTTTTATATGCTATACATGTATGACTTGACATATATAAGTTGCTAATTCAAAGAAATAGGTAGAATTAGAAAAAAAACAATATCAATGATGCATATATATATTAGAACCATGTAATAGTTCATGACTATTAGGCAATTACCATTATAGAAATATAACATAATACACTTGATAATACATCACCCTGTAGATCCTCTATTATAATTACATGACCACACATTACATCTCCATGCTGATATAAATATTGTTAGCTATAATTTAATGGCTATTTAAAATGCCATGTCTTAGCAAAGTCAGTTCGTGTTTTAACCAAAGTAGATAAAGAAGTAAGCCACTGAAGAACAGTTTTGCAAATTCATACTGCATTCACACTTCTGCTCAGCTGAGAGTACAGCAATAATGAGGAAGAAACTCACAATACCATGGGTCACAGGAAACCTCAGATAACAAGGTTCACTTTCTTTCTATAAAGCGTCAGCTTTATTGCCTAATTTGCATTTGATTTGTGGAAAAGGATAGGAAAATAAAATAAATTCCCAGAATATAAGCAATAGAATTAAAAAAAAATCTTCAGTATCTACAGCTTTATCTAAGACTACATTATTTTTAAAAAAGGAAGAGACTAGGAAAATGTTAATCTATACTGATGGCCGCAGTTACCTTGGATTTCAGAAATAACTAGGTGGTCATACAGATATATCAAGGGTAGTGTAGGGTAGGTCTGGGAATGCGCGTACCACTGCCTACCATAGGTCATGTGGCTGCACCAAGATTACCTGCCCAAATATGGTGGACATTAACAGGTCATTACTCATCTCTGTGTATGTGTGCGTGTGTGTGTAAGAGGGAGAATGAGGAGGCAAGAAAGATTTCACCCATCTGCAATGGGAGTCACGTGCAGGAGAATGAGTAACATAGCAGTACCTTCATAGAAGAGAGCACCCTCATTTCAGCTGAACTGCTGCAGGCTGGCAGTGCGGAGTATACTCAGCCATCTCAGGGACATGCTCTATGGCAGCATTCCCATATGTTGTAAGGTTTATGGTGACCTTCTCTGCTTGCGCAGTTTGTGCAAGGAGGCTGCCAGGCTGTTCTAGCTCATCTGTTTCCAGTACAATCATACCCTTTAGCTCCTCTGTGCCCTGCCTCGCACTTCCACCACTGATGGCCACGGCTCATGGGCAGACACGTGTGGGGCACTATATATTCATAGATGGAAAAATATTCAGAAGGTTCTACAAGATCGCAGGCAGAAAAGGCATCATGCATCATGGGTCACGGCACGAGGAACACCTTTTGTTGAGGCTGAGGCCCTGGCTGCTCCAAAGATACAGGGCCTGAAGGCTCGGGAGATGGAGGCTCATTCACTGGGGCAGCAAAAGGCTCTTCCTAAAGTAGTATAAATGCTGCTGAAGCAGGCTGTTCTCCAGCAACATAGCTTGACAGTTTCCCTGGCAAAGATTCTGCATCACCACAGCCTGCAGTCCTGCCCACACTGGCCTGGTCCGGTGTAACTGTCAGGATCCTATGTCAGGATGTCTTGTGTTTTAAGGAGTAGCCAAATCCAGTAGCCCAGCAGAAGCAAGGCTGCTGCAGCTCCACATCACCAGGTCCAACCAATAGCGAGGCTGAGCACACATTCCCAACAGCACACACACACACACATCTATACAATATACACATACATACACCCATGGCCTGCCACACAGATCAACACAGACAGAAAACACAACACTCATGCTAACACAAAGTGACAATAGCCTTATCCTGTTCCCTTGTTTGGCTGATCAAGATGAAGGTCCATTAGTGCGAAATCTATATATATACATATATATTTATGTATTTATCTATGTATATGTGGGTGGGTGGGTGGGTGGGTGTATGCATGTGTATATATGTATATGTATGACATGGATTCCCCTCAATAACTGGCCTTAGATACCCAGTCTAGCCAGTAATTGGCCCTGGATCCTTCCTGCTGACAGTAGGCACGTGAGCCCCAGAGACATGCAGCCCCACTCTACCACTCTAGCTGCTGGCTAGAGCCCCCTTACACACACCAGCACACACACATACACACACTGGATCCCTCCAGTAACTGGGCTTAGACATTCAGTCTTCCCAGTAGCTGCTTCTGGATTCCTCTCACCTACAGCTGCTTCACGTGCAGAAATAAACACAAAGGAGTCTCTCAGTGAATCCCCGGACCCCACAGTCTCTCTAGTAGCTGGTTTCTACTGGTCCATCCAGTAGCCAACTCCTCCAGTTGACTCAATCACAGAGACACACACATATCTGGACCATACCTATAGCCATTTTGATGCCTGACTCCAGAGCCACTTAACCTGCTCACCTGCTGGTCTGGCTTGATATTCACTGCCAATCACGCACTGACGCATGTACCCTCTCTTGCTCCAGTTGCTTGCAACACAGATGCATGAGCTGGTATGTCCTGTGGTCTGATTCAAGTTGCTGGCCCTTAGACTGCCGTACACACACATGCACACAGAACAGAGAGTAGCCTCACCCAGGGAAACAATTAGAAACGGAGCTTAGTGAGAAGACAGTGAAGACTACGCTGGTGCAAGGCATGGCCAGACAAGCGTACTGACTCGCCTTGATATACATGCATCCGTCCCTCTATCCCTCTGTTTTCCTATGTCTGATCCTCCCTAAATCACCTTGGTTGCCCCTTTCCCTATCTTTGGTTCCTCCTCCTGAACAATCTATAATAAATTTTGAACAATCCCAAAATGCTCTTCCCTGCATCCCATAACCCCTTCAGTCAAAGACGTGCCCTGGAGACCCGTTTCCTTGACTCACTGTGATGGGTTTCACACCTGGACAGTGGCACTGATTGCCATTGTGCTTGTTTTCTTGGGCAGATGAGCCTTTTATGGGCTCCCCCACCAGCTGCGCTGGGGCCTGTCACCACAACGCCCCACAGCTAAGTGCTGCGGTGCCATAGGGCAGCATCAGCCCTGCCCTACAACTCCCCCTGGGCTTACTCCCAGGACCCGTAGCAATAGTCCCCTTCTGGCCCTGGGACTACCCAGCATTCAGAGCCTAGCATTATTACCAGTACCCATCCTCCCCAAGGACATTTACATCTTAAGACGAAAGTTTTTGAGCTTTACATGGGATTTTCTTGGAAAGATAATGGTTTTGCAAGCATTATCACAGAAGGACTCCAGATGAAGTGTGTTGCTTACCTGTCAAGGACACTGGTGCTGGGTCACCTTCGCAGTTCTTGAAATTCTGCCTGTAGTAAACACCCTTCCCCTCTCAGCCAGAACCACTTTGAGTAAAATGGAAGCACAAAGGATTACAGAATATCCTAGAACTTCACACCGAAAATCCAATACAATACAAGAGACAAATTAACTGTTGTAGCTGGGAAAATATATAGAGAAGAGTTATAGCTTCATTGACATATTTCAGGTTGCATACTACACGTATCCCCATTTAGCATAAATATAGTCTAAATTCCATTGAGTTTCCAGCATTACATGAGTAAGACTAAATGCAAAAATAAACGTTAGGTTGGGCCATTCTTTAACAAGAGGCATCTAGATGGAAGGACAGAACTTAACTAACTGGCAAGTTGATCACAGCAAAAATAATGAATTGTCAAAGAAAAATTGAACACATGCAAACACACACACACTAGTCAAGTGAGACATTGCTTTTCTCCAAAGTAGATTGGTAATCCGACCATGAGCCATTACATCTAAGCATTCAATCTACTATCATTTCAAGCTATTGCACCAGTGCAGATCTGCTGTACCCGTTACTGTGATGAGGATATCACTTTAGGGATAAATGAAATTTAGTAGGCAACTATTTCTAAAAATCACAGCTGACACTGTGGTGCTTTAAACATTTTTTTACCCCACAATAAACATAGGTAGTATATACGTAAGGTTTAAAAGTGGGAGCCTTTTTTTAAATTTAACATGTCAATTTCAATCCCTTTTCAGCTTGTCTGTCTGCAAACCACCTGAGTAGATCTGTATTCAGAGAGATAACTCAACAAGCTCAGCATGTCTTTATAAAAACACAAAACCTAGTATTTTATATCTAAAAAAAAAAGGAAAAGGTTTTTTCAGATATAAATAAAAATATTTTCTTCTTGATTGAAAAATATGCATATCAACAGGGAGCCACTGTGTGTTAGAACCTTATCATCAGTTGCTACTCTACATATATGATAGTCCTTAAACTAATGTAGTAAGTTACTTTTATGCTAAATGAAGTTGACAGACCAAAATTAAAAATCAAATATTATGCCTTCTCCATATCATATATGACTAAGTTCCATTTTTTCGTGACTGAGTATGTTATTAAATATAAAATCTATCCTTACAACTTGAATACTCATAGCTCTTTATGAAAAAGACTTATTTTTATATCTGTCCAAACATACATCTGCATTTTTATTCAGAGATGTCAAAGTACTTCATTAAATGTCTCAGCAAGAGCTGTCTTCTCACAAATGAGACGATGATATGCAAGGGAAGAATTTGGCTCTTGGGATTTATACTATACAAAGCCGAAATCAGACAGTTTGGCTGACTTCGGGGAATGGGACTACCTGTTTTGAGGGAATAAAACCAGAAATGAGAGAACATGAACTGGAGAAAAAGATAAGAAAAGGCACACAGCAGCTGAGAATAAAGATAGGATCAAGGGAAAGTAGCTACTCTGTGAGGAACTTTCAGAGATAATATAAATGCCATTATCACACAGCATGACAGAAGTCTGTTGGAATCCACAGATTTTACTGTGAAGATCTGCAGTATAAATAGCTTTACCATCTACCCCAGATGAGGAGAAATATTTAGGTGTTCCATGTTTGCACATGGGATGATGCATATGAAAGAGGAAGAAGAACTCACATCCAGCTTTCTCCAGAGAGGCAGTAATCTACTCCTCTCTCCTCACCCCCATTTCCTTGTTTTGCTTTGTGAGAACCTGATGGATTGAACCTTGCCTGCTGAAGTTATATTGAATTTCATGTTCTGTAAACCCACTTGATCAATGGATCAGTTATCGTAGCATTCCAGCTGATACTAATGTATTTCTCCTTGTCAGTTTTCGAATAGCAAGGTACTCAGGAGAGCATGTTTGGAATTAAACCCTGCTTATAGACACTCTACAAAAAACAGGTAAAAATGAATCAAAATAATACTTCTCATCTCTTCTCAGTTTCACAGAACAGCTAAACTACTTCACGCAAAAGTTGCTACCTATGTTAGAGAAGACAAGAGGAAGCGTTCTGAGCGGGGAAATGAGTTTTGGCTCTAACATCCAAGCTCAGAGTTGAAAAGAATGCTCATATTACATATGTAATTATAGATTTCTTTTTCAACCAACGGATTATCTTGATGAAAACTTTAGAGCAAAGTTGTGGTTCTCTAGTTTAGAACCTGTGTCCAAACTAAAAACCTCCAGCAACCTTACTTTTTTCACATTTTACAGAAGTATACAAACATTTAGTATTTATAGAAATTGGAATACTTACATGGGCATGTGCAAGAGCACTTATATTGTTTATGGCCAAAAGCAATTTTACTAAAAGGTAACAAAATAGGAGAATACTCCCATAAGATGACTTTGTCTTTTTGTACCATCTTATTATTTAATAAAGATGAACAAAGGAGCTTTGTACTATTCAAATAGAATGTACATTCAAATAGAATGTCATTTAAATGCTAGCACACCAAGAAAAAAAAAGCAACACAATTAATTTAATGCTGAATTTTTGAAGATATGACTGTGCATCTGTCAGCCCTTATTTCTGTTCTCAGGTGAAGCCATGGGTTGAAACTGTGACGAGCTCAAACATTATGAGAGAGAAGAAGGAGGGGGTGGGGAAAGGGTGGAGCTAGGTGTCTTGAGTCTTATCAAAAAGACAGACAAACATTCAGACTGGCAGTCCGACCTTATTAAACAGTTGAGCGCTGTGTATGCAGTCCACAGAGGGCTTTCTGAAATCTGACAAGTGTAACACATCTGCCAATCTTTTATACTTTCCCTCGAAGCCTTATCTAGCAGCTACTTTCCCTTGGTAGCACCTTCTGTCCTCTGTTCTCACATTCCTCCATCTTTCTTCTGTGGTGCCTTCTTGTCTCAGGTTCTCAGCACAACCCACTACTCTGGGAAAGGTAGCCCCAGAAGCTGATGATTTCTCAAATGCTTCTATTCCAAGGATTCATGCTTATGTAAATTACCCTCTTTGAAAGGTATTCCAGGAGTTGAATAACAACATTTCTCTGATGAACGCAGAAGCAAAGCTGCACATGATACTTGAAATTGAGAGGAAAACTGACTCCAAGTCTTGAAGAGTTTGCAAATTGTGTAAAGGAAAACAAAGCACACTACAAAGATTGAAATTACAAATTCAAGAATGATTAGAGCTTTAACAGTAAAGGAAAAGAAAGCAATTATGGAGACTTAGTTGTATATAAATACGATCTCTTCCACTTGTTTTACCAGTTATACATATTCAGTATGGTGGCTGGTGTACAAGTTTAACATTTCTTAACTCTATTTGTTTGATCATTTCCCAAACACCTGTCAGTCATTGGCAATAAAATTCACTGGTACTTCTTTCTTTACTTCTGATCACAAAAGGGAAACAATATAATGAGACTTAAATGCTTGATGCTTCAATGCTAGCATCACATACTTAACACTTGTAGCAAACAGCCTTCTCTGCAAAGTTAGAACATTATTCCGAGGGGGAATGGAAAAAGCTATTTGATTTTTAACATGTAAATTCACAGGAATCACAATATGCTGCTGGAAAACTAAAGTGGTTAAGAAGCTAGATATGTCAAGTAAATGGAATTACTTAATTATTCACTTAGTTCCACATAAATGAGACTCTCCATCTCTTATGAAAGTCATTCTTATGAGCTTGGGAAGAGAGGAGGGGATGCAAGAACAATAACATCAATATACCCCCAAAGAAAATACTACACGCGTATCAGCCATTTTTTCCTCTTCTAAATAGCTATCATATCTGTTTTGCTTAACATGCACCTACCTTTCGTGAAAGCCCCTAACTCTTTCCACAGTCCATTCAGCACTAAATATTTTTCCCACTGTCCTTGTTAAATACACGCCACATATAATAAAGATACAGTAATTTTCTTGGAGTGAGGAAAAAGATAAACTTTTCCCACCCTTCTTTGTTTGCCTTGCCACTTATTTTTTTCTTCTTTTTGCCCCTCTTACTTTCAGGGGTAATTTATATAGATTTATTCCAAGCATCCATAAGTACTCCTTATTATTCTTCTTCAGAATAGACAGCCAGTAGCTATTAGAAAAGATAGTCAAATATGCACAATTCAGAGTAATATATAACCACACCAAAAGGCCTACACATAAAAAGTAAAATCATATTCAAGCTGCATAAATATTAAACTAAATCACATACCAAGTCATCTGTTACACTATTATATATTGAATCTATTTTCAAATTTCAGTGCCAAAAGAAAGAATATGATGGAACACCTTTCTTTTTGAATACTTTAAACATCTACAGTTTGCTTTGCTAACAAAACAAGGTTTAGTTCCAGCCTAGTATAAATTTTGCGCTAGTCATACTGAAATTGATGGTAAAGATTCCATTGACAGTAACACAGAGTAAGGGAGACCCCTCAGATATGTAATTAGGCCACGTTTCAGTTTATGCTGCATCACTGGAGGACAAAGTATCTTTAGCAGGATCAATTGGTTGCATGGTTTCATACCCTGAGGCTAAAGGTCATGGCCTGGCCACAGCCCAGTACTGCCACTGGATTTTTTCCCTGCCTCATTAGGTGTTCCTATGTCCCTAAGGCAACATTTTTATTTGTTTTCGGTTTAAATTGTCTGATAGAATGGTAGGGGTATATTACAGCTCTTCAGAGCAGTATTTTCTTAGCATGAAACAGATAGTATATGTTGCATGCATCAGGGCCTTTGATGTACTGATAGCCCTTCATTTTCCTGACCATCCTCACCTGGGACCTCCACCCATACCTTCTGTCCATCAGCCCAAGATTCCCCTATAAGCTCAGGCACAGCTCCCTCACTCCTTACTTGAGCTATGCTATAGGTGTACTGGTCTCCATCAGGACCTGATTCACCACATGGCCATGTCTGGAACTGTTATTAAACCCTGTTACCAGCACCCAGCTCTGCCCACCCTGCTTAGATGCTGTGGAATTGCACCTTGTTAATGAGGACACTGTCTATTTTGTGATCACTTTTGGCTCCTGGATTATCCCCTATTGTGAAGCAAAGTTGGTCCTCCTGCTGCCTGACAGAATGCTTTGGAAAGTAAAGCCTGAGAATACAAAGTCAGCTGAGAGTGTATCTGAGTACTGTGAAAGAAGACAGACTTGATGTAATCCTGCTCATACTGCCTTTGGGATTGGTCTCACATGTGTGCTGCTGCTAGACGTTGTTTCAGATAGTGCTGGTTCACACAAGACAAAACTACGTCAAGCAGAAAGCTAATGATGAAGTGGTATGGGAAATGACCATCCCAGCACCTATGCTTGCTTCCAAGTCCTGCTGTATTCAGGAGTATTAATGTTGCATTTGAGTCCAAATACCATAAGGGAGGTAAGACAGAAGCTACCTTTGCTACTGCACTACCAACTGAATGAAAGGTGTCCGACAGTAAGTGTGTGAATCTCCGCGGGCTGAATTTGAGGGTCAAAATCTATAGATGTGTGTTTTACAGGAACATTATGTGGCCAATTGATAAATAAAGAAAAGCAAAATTCCAGCTCATCTGGAGGGAGTATTACACAAAACAGACATCCTGTTGCTTGGTGCAGCATGTGTTCTCCTCCTTCTGCTGGCCAGAAAACAGTGTACTGGCAGACCCAGCTGGCTGGGCATTATGGACTGGTTTGCAGGACATCTTCTATGATATTTTTCCTCTGTCCTGCTAAGTAGCTTATTTCCTTATCAGAAAAAAAAATGGGTAAAGTGAAGGGAAACACATTGTATGCGCGTCTGCTAAGTTTTAGCACATATGAGGAGTTTTGCAAACATTTACCAATTAATTGTCAAAAACTTCCATGAAGTATGTAGGTGCTGTTGTTGGTAGATTGGTACTGACCTTTGTTACAGATGATAGTATATAAGAAAGATCACAGTTTGACTTGGATAATGATTAACGATGGAAAAATATCTTTTTACATTGAATTTGATGATTTTGGTATGCAAATTATCAGGAGATAATAAACAGGGAACTTTTTTCCCCTCTGTTTTATTTTTATGAGCAGTTTCACACTTTTCTAGTTTAGCTTTAAATACAGTCAGTACTTTCTCCCCACCTTCTTGTTACAACAGTAAATGTTTTATCTCTAAGAACAAAGAAAAAACAGTTGGACAGAAGGGAATACTTTTCATAGATATGAGTGTGATTTGATATATTGAGATACGTCTTATATCAAAATTATGCTAGCTTAATGGACTTTGCATTTAGACATCTAGTAACCATTCCATCAGGGAAATGGATTCATTGGGAGAGATTTTCTTTTTTTTTCAGACACAAAGCACTCTGCTGGCAGAGATGTGCAGACCGGTGTGAAGGTACTACAAAGAGACCAGCTACAAGACTGAAAAAACAGGAAAGGCTGAAAGTCATTACTTTGTATAAAGCAGTGGTATTTCCAGTGCTAATTTAAAACACACATAAACATTATTTTTCTGAAAAGAGCTGTGTTGATCAGGGTTCATTTTCATCATATTAGAAGATATCCAGTGCCTGTTCTTCAGCTTTCCAAATAAGCTACACCCCAGAGCTTTCACCTGATGCTGAGTGCTGAGAGATAAAACACATAAAAGATAGGTACTAATTTAAAGTCTCATTTTGCTCATTCAGTAACACGGTTATAAAGCAAATGACATACACTCCTACTGGAAAAGGAAGAACAGAGGATTCTATCCAGAATTTTGCCACTGTCAATTAATCTTTAACAATTTTTTGCACTTTTCAATACAAGAAGAATGAAGTTTTTTGCTATTATTTAGCATGTTGACTCCAACCTGTCAGTATTACTGAGTAAAGAATGCTATGTCAACCGCACACACAGACAGTGATTTGGATTTAATGTCTTGGAACTTCTGATATATGATAGAGCCAACAAGCCTGCTAACATGATTCAGTACACAACAGTTTACTATTGATTGGAATGTTCATTACCTTTCCAATTTTATTACCAACACTTCATGATTACTCTTAAATTATATTTCTACATTTTTCCCTACAGCTGTAGATTCTCAGATTTAAAAAGGGACTATCTGCTTTTCCCTTTCATCAGATAATGTCTAAATTAATTTTCTACCTTGTTTCTTGTGCATTTAAGATGTGACTTTGGCTCAAATAGAGTCAGTCAAATAGACTCAATAAAGTCTCATTTTGACCATACAGCCTGGTTGCCATCCTGCAGTTTAGCAAATGGTGCGGGAGCATTTTCTTAGACTGGTAAATGGCTCTACACTCTTTTAATAGTTTAGTAGTCTGTTATGTAGAACATAGGAGAAACCAGTGTAGCACACAGAAAGGATAAGGTCCAGAGCAGAGGAAGAGAAGATCTGTGAAAGTCCACCTTTACAGATGTCCTGCATACTAGCACCTTCCTTCTCTATTCCTACACATCACAAATCCCGCTCTGTTCCCATTACAAATCTAAAAGACAATCCCAATTCCAGCACAATCCCTGCATACACAGGTGGAGAACTACTGTCCTGCTTTTTTAAAGCCAAGAGAAAGTATTTTCCCTACAATGTAAGGAGTGCAAATTCTATATTTTAATAGAGATTAGTTTTCCTCCCTTCCAACAACTCAACAGGATTCAGCCAGAAGAAGGAAAATATGGCACTATTAGAGTTTCCCCTCCCAACTTCTTGGATGCTCATCCACCCAAAACCAGCTCAGTCTAAAATCACTACACGCAGTCATACTTTCCTCAGCATATAAATGAACTTTGCCCTTTGGCAGTAATGGAAGAGTGGACAGCACTTTAAAAGCTGTGCAAAATATTTATGATCTGATGAGTCTTTTTGGTGATAAAGTAAGATCATAACAAAGTGTTTTGTTCCTGGTCATTCTTATTACATTTACTCATCTATATTAGTGTACAGTTGGACATTTTATTATGCCAGCTAAGATACAAATAAACAAGATTTCATGAACAGATTAAACTGTTAATAGTGCTGAGCAGTTTTTACAGACAAAATAAACGCCTTCAAAAGTCACAAGACCAAGTGGACAACTATTTTGGAGTTGTATAGTGTCAGAAACTTTTATGACTTCAGTTAGGACCTGCATATCCCTCATGAAAAGCAGGCCAACATGGCACAAGACAGCTAACTCCACATTTGATCATATTCTGATTTTACCAGACATAGCTATTACAGTTTTGCAGGCTTGAGCTGCTCACTATCCAGTTTATGTTCAGATTCCTATTTACGTCATGTACCAAGGTTTCTTTCTAGCAGCACTGTCTGCATTTTCTGTTGAAAAGCATTCTAGTGGTACCAGTTGCCACTGTGTACAATATTGTTCAAAAGATTAGTGTGGTGTTATTTACAGAATCACAGAATGGTTTAGGTTGGAAGGGACCTCTGGAGATCATCTAGTCCAACCTCCCTGCTCAAGCAGGGTCACCTAGAGCACATTGCCCAGGATCACATCCAGACGGGTTTTGAAGATCTCCAGGGAAGGAGACTCCACAGCCTCTCTGGGCAACCTGTTCCAATGCTCTGTCACCCTCACAGTGAAGAAGTTTTTCCTCAGGTTCAGATGGAACTTCCTGTGGTTCAGTTTCTGCCCGTTGCCTCTTGTCCTGTTGCTGGGCACCACGGAGAAGAGGCTGGCCTCATCCTCTTGACACTCCCCCTTCAGATACTTGTACACGTTGATGAGATCCCCTCTCAATCTTCTCTTCCCCAGGCTGAACAGGCCCAGCTCTTGCAATCTTTCTTCATAGGAGAGGTGCTCCAGCCCTCTAATCATCTTGGTAGCCCTCCGCTGGACTCTCTCCAGGAGTGCCATGTCTCTCTTGTCCTGGGGAGCCCAGCACTGGACACAGTAGTCCAGGTGAGGCCTCACCAGGGCTGAGGAGAGGCGCAGGATCACCTCCCTCCACCTGCTGGCAACACTCTGCCTAATGGTCTCCCCAGGAGACCATTGGCCTTCTTGGCCACAAGGGCACACTGCTGCCTCATGTTTAACTTGTTGTCCACCAGCACTCCCAGGTCCTTCTCTGCAGAGCTACTTTCCAGCAGGTCAGCCCTCTAGCCTGTCCTGGTGCCTGGGGTTATTCCTGCCTAGGTGCAGGACCTTGCACTTGCCTTTGTTGGACTTCAGGACGTTCCTCTCCGCCCAGCTCTCCAGCCTGTCCAGGTCCCTCTGAATGGCAGCACAGCCCTCTGGTGTGTCAGCCACTCCTCCCAGTTTTGTATCCTCAGCAAACTTGCTGAGGGTGCACTCTGTGCCTTCCTCCGGGTCATTGATGAATACATTGGACAAGACTGGACCCAGGACTGACCCCTGGGGGACACCGCTCACTACAGGCCTCCAACTAGACTCCGCGCCACTGACCACAACCCTCTGAACTCGGCCATCCAGCCAGTTCTCCATCCACCTCACTGTTCATCCACTCATCCAACCCACACTTCCTGAGCTTACCTACGAGGATGTGATGGGAGAGAGTGTCCAAAGCCTTGCTGAAGTCCAGGGAGACAACATCCACTGCTCCGCCCTCACCTCCCCAGCCAGTCATTCCATCAGAGAAGGCTCTCAGATTGGTCAAGCATGATTTCCCTTTGGGGAATCCGTGCTGACTACTCCTGATCACCTTCCTGTCCTCCACGTGCTTAGAGATGGCCTCCAGGAGGAGCTGTTCCATGACCTTTCCAGGGCTGGAGGTGAGGCTGGCAGGCCTGTAGTTCCCCGGGTCCTCCTTCTTGCCCTTTTGGAAGACTGGAGTGACACTGGCTTTCTCCCAGTCCTCAGGCACCTCTCCTGATCTCCAGGACCTTTCCAAGATGATGGAGAGTGGCCTAGCAGTGACATCCGCCAGCTCCCTCAGCACTCGTGGGTGCATCCCATTGGGGCCCATGGACTTGTGGATGTCAGGTTTGCCCAAATGATCTCTAACCTGATCCTCAACCAAGGGAGAGTCTTCCTTTCTCCAGACTTCCCCTCTTGTCCCCAGGCTCTGAAATTCCTGAGGGCTGGCCTTAGCAGTGAAGACTGAAGCAAAGGCAGCATTCAATAACTCTGCCTTCTCTATATCCTTTGCTACCAGGGCACCTGCCCCATTCAGCATTCTGTTGATGTATTTGAAGAAGCCCTTCTTCTTGTCGTCTTTGACATCTCTTGCCAGATTTAATTCCAAATGGGCCTTAGCCTTCCTTGTCGCATCCCTGCACACTCTGACAACGTCCGTATACTCCTCCCAAGTGGCCTGCCCCCTTTTCCACGTTCTATACACTTCCTTCTTCTGTTGGAGTTTTGCCAGGAGTTCCTTGCTCATCCGTGCAGGTCTCCTGCCCGCTTTGCTCGACTTCTTCCTCAGAGGGATGCACCGCTCTTGAGCCTGGAGGAGGTGAAGCTTGAATATTAACCAGCTCTCCTGGACCCCTCTTCCTCCTAGGGCCCTACCCAGTGAGATTCCCCTAAGTAGGTCCCTGAAGAGGCCAAAGGTAGCTCTCCTGAAGTCCAGGGTTGCAATCCTACTCATTGCCCTGCTCCCTCCTCGTAGGATCCTGAACTCCACCATCTCATGGTCACTGCAGCCAAGGCTGCCCCCAGCCTCCACATCTCCAACCAGACCTTCTTTGTTCGTTAGTACAAGGTCTAGCATTGCACCTCTCCTCGTTGGCGTCTCCACCACCTGAGTCAAGAAATTATCATGAGTGCTTTGCAGGAACCTCTTTGACTGTTTGTGCCTAGCTGTGCTGTCTTGCCAACAGATGTCAGGGTGGTTGAAGTCTCCCAGGAGAACCAGGGCCTGTGATCGTGAGGCTACTTCCAGCTGTCGGTAGAAGGCCTCATCGATGACTTCCTCCTGGTCAGGTGGCCTGTAGTAAACCCCCACAACAGTGTCACCCATGTTAGCCTGCCCTTTAATCCTTACCCATAGGCTCTCCACTTGCTCTTCATCCACCCCAAGGCAGAGCTCCATACATTCTAGTTGCTCCCTCACATAAAGGGCAACTCCACCACCTCGCCTTCCTGGCCTGTCTTTCCTAAAAAGCACATAGCCATCCACGACAGCATCCCAGTCATGTGAACTATCCCACCATGTCTCTGTCACTGCACTGAGATCATGGCCCTGCGACCGCACACAGATCTCTAACTCTTCCTGTTTATTCCCCGTGCTGCGTGCATTGGTATACAGGCATTTCAGAGAGCCAACAGAGCACGCAGGCTTCCCAGGAGAGGTGCAAGAGGGTCCTCCATAGCCATGTTCCATGCTGTCTCCCCTGGCTGTATGCACCCGCTGGAGGCATCCCGACTTGAGCAGTGTTTTACTGACTACCCTGCAACTATACCACTCCCCTTCCCCCATCTTGCCTAGTTTAAAGACCTCCTTACCAGGCTGGCCAATCTGTTGGCAAAGCCATGCGTGCCCCGCTTGGTAAGGTGGATCCCATCTCTCCCCACCAGCTGTTGATCTTCAAACAGGGTCCCATGGTCATAGAAACCAAAGCCCTGCTGCCAACACCAGCGGCGCAGCCAGTTGTTAACTTGGAAAACTCGTCTACTCCTCCTCCCATCCTTTCCCCTCACAGGCAAGATTGAGGAGAAAACGACCTGGGCTCCCAGACCCTTCACCACCATCCCCAGAGCTCTGAAGTCCTGTATGATGGTTTCCAATTTGCCTTTCGTGTCGTTAGCGCCCACATGGAAGATCAGCAGAGGGTAGTAGTCCGATGCATGGACAAGCCTGGGCAGTCTTTCCATGACATCTCTTATTCGAGCCCCTGGCAGGCAGCAAACCTCTCTGGACAAGAGGTCAGGTCGGCAGATAGGTGCCTCTGTCCCCTGCAGCAGGGAGTCACCCACAACAATCACTCGCCGCTTCTTCCGGGGGTTCCTGCACGGCAAAGGGTCTGCCAGGCCAGTTGCCTCCCTTGGAGCCATGCCCAGCTCCTCCTCAGCTTGGAGGGCGCTAAACTTGTTCTTCAGGGGTAAGTCTTGAGGAGGAGCAAGAGCCTTTCTCTTTCTACGAGAGGTCACCAGCTTCCAGCCCTCTTCAACAGCGTTATGATGCACCTTTACACATGGTGCTGAGCCCTCTGACAGCTCCGCTGCAGGGACTCCTGGAGCTGCACAGTCTCCGAGAATGCCCTGTCAATCTCCTGCTCATCCTCTCGGATGCTACACAGCCTACTAACCTCCTCCCGTAACTCCCTTATCTGGTGATGCAACTGGTCAACCACAGCACACCTCGCACAGGAGAGCTGACCGTCAGCCCAGGCCCCACGGAGAGGCCCCAGGCACTCCCTGCAGCCTGACACCTGCAGAGCTGCATCTGCTGTCTGAGGGTCTGTCTGGGTTGAAGCCTCAGACACAGCCGATGCAGCACCTCCAGCAGCCACTGGGGAACGTGCTCTGCGGCGTGTCATGACCATGCCCAGGGAAGGACACACCACTGTGCAAGATGGAGAGGTGCCTTCTTTGCCTTCTGGTGCCCTTCTGCGCGAACTGCTGCGCAAACTGCTGCGTCTGTTCGCTGCCTCTGTTGGCTGCGGTCATTTAGTTGTTAGATAGCATAAGCAAGAAGGACATTAGGGATAGATCTTGCTACTTCTTTGCTGGTATAAGAGGATGAAAGCAGAGATTTCTTGTAATACTGAAGATCAGGGCCCTAAGTCTTGTAATAGTCAGACATAAAAGAAATGGTTCTCCACCCCAAAGTGTTTACAATCTACGTTTCCAACAGCAAGACTGAGATAGATACAAGACAATGCTCAGGATGGCAGGCTATGTCATCAGTTCTCTGGGAGGTTACTGGCTATCAGGCTTCTCACTGGAAATTTTTAAGAAATAATTTGAAGATGAAAGTGGATTTCTGAGGATTGCAAGAAGTTCTTCCTAAGTGTGAGGGGCAACAACGTAAAAAACATAGGGTTGCATATTGACAATTCAACATACAGGTGATGCAAGCTAATGGCAGAGACAGACAGAACATGGAGTTTTCCTTCAGGTAAGCATGAGGATAACTGATAAATAATTTATTAATAAATAAGTTTCTAATTAAATGAATAATTAACTTTCTAAATAAATTATAAATAACTTCCTAAGCAGGAAGCACCCTAATAATTATGATAATACTTTAACTTTGAGAATAAGAGCTGTGTGCATAGCCAGATATGAAGGAGCAGAATTAAGAAAGCATCAGAATACAACCAGATTCCAATGAAACTCATTAATGAAGCTCTGGGGTTTAGACATTGACAGTTTTATAAGATGCATGGCTTGACAGATCTTCTGCTAAGGCTTCATAGACTAAATTTATGGTTAGTTTTGCCCGTATCTCTGAAATAGAAGTTCTGTGTCCTCACTACTCTAAAATTGCAAGCATATTTGTCCTTCCTTTTAGTCAGTTTATTTATGAAAACAACAAGGAAAAAGATAACTTTTTTAAATAATAATCTTGCGATGTACAAGTATCAGAGAATACACCACATAACAAAACAAGCATGTGCTTGGTTTTCACTACGTTCTTCCTAACACTCTCATATTTCCTGGACTGTTTCCACACCTTCAATATTTTTGTCTTTCCTAACATGATCCAACTATTGCAGAAGGCTGCAAGTTCTATAATTCTATGGATGACCTCCTTTCACATGTGGTTCATCAACAATGCAACTCCACATGGTAGCAAGCAGTGCTCACCTTCCAGATTTTGGAGAGGAGAGAGCTCTTGAGAAGATCAAAGGCAGCTGTCTAGTATATCACTAACTCTTATTTTCAGGAATTCTTTAAGTTAGTACTTCTGATAGTATTACAATTTCCCCAGACTGAGAAGTGAAAAGAAATCAATTCCTTCCATATGTCAGCTTTTTAATAATCAATTAAGATAACGAGAGTTCTGCCATCTGCACCTGATCCTGTGACAGAATAGTACTCCCAGAGGGGAAGCATCTGAAGCATTTGACAAATGCTGTTCTTCAGATCAGTTTCCTGTGTGTAGAAAGAGAGATGGTGCTTCTTGCTCACACACACACACACAAACACAATCAAGCTCCTGCAAAACATGTGGTAGACAAATTTTCATGAGCAGCAGTTAAAAATTAAATATACATGAATTCAGGTACACAGTAAAGGAGATAAAGGTGATGGTTGGGAAACCTTACTGTCACAGTTCAGTTCATTGTCCTTAGTCCCTATTTCATTAGAAAAAGCTTGTGCATCTTAGTTTTGCATGGACAATGAATAGGTTAGAGCTGAGAAACCACATTTAGTGCCAAGGTAGAGCGGGTTCTGCTGCATCAACCTCCAGCAGAATGGCAGACTAGACAGCCAAAGGATGTAACTGTTGGATGGTCACAGTGAGATAGATTTGCCCACCTATGCCCAGAGTAGGTAAGAGAACTGATTTCTTTGGAGCGCACCAGGGGGAATTAGGGACAAGAGTGAACACTGTATGACTACATCTATAGAGCATATTAAATTACTAGTACCTATATGCTCTACAGTACCAACTCCCAGCCTTGCCCTGGGCAAGATTTGGCCTTGGCCAGCACACATTTGTCCAGATAAATTCATGCACATGATTTAGCACTTAAACCATTACAGGGGTTATCCTTTATATTCAGCTTGTGAGCAGCTTGTGTGTTTTGGCGGTTAAGAGTTTACTAGCATAGATAGAGGGCATTCCATTTATTACAGTGCCTAGGAACATGGCTGGGCACTCTGAGCTTACTGACGAAGTACATAGTGTAGATGCTCTTCCATTCTCTGCTGCACTGATGTAATGGAACACTTTAGGAAAAAGTCCTTCCCAAACAAAACCCACCTATAAACAACAGATGGCAGAATTAACCAGGATTATCAAAACTGATTTCTTCACATTATCCAGTTCTATCTTCCATGAGAGCACACAAACCATAAAAGCAGACAAAAATGCTTTTTGAAAACTTTCTAAATATGACACAATCACAATGTTATACACTAGTGAGGTATCAGGAGTGCCAGCTGGTTCCATGCAAACCATCAACCACAGCGTTGTTGGTTTAGTGCCCTTGATGCTTTTTAGTGAGTAAATGCAGGGTGATTAAAGGTCTTGTGGCAATTCCAAAATGCCTTAAGGCTTTTATGTATGCAAGGTCAATTCAGAGCTAGCATACTTGAGCCAGATCTTGATTCATAATTGATTTATATTTTGTATACGCTCATTACATGGATGACCACTGCCTCTTGACTGACAAGCATTAGCTGTGTGAATGTCCTTTAAAATAAGGCAAATGTCCTTCACCTCAGATAATTATGTTCTGTTGTATAATGCCGTATGAGAGCAAAAAATGCTCTTAGTTGCCAAGCTTTTACAATAAAAAGAAAGGAGTTGCTTGTATACTGAGATACATAGTTAATAATTTCCAGAGTGACAAAAATAAGACAGAAGGACAAAACAATTTAAACGTATAAATATATTGACAAAAATTTCAGCCAAATAGCATGCGGAGCCTTATTACAGCTTCTAAAAAGATATGGCTATAAAATATTCAGAGCTTACCTTTCTCTAGTCAGCTGAGATAAGGATGAAAAAAAGATAGCTTGGAGAAAAAGAAAGCAGCAGTGAACAGCAGGCATTCAGCATATTTTAAACAAAATATTTCTCCTTGGAAAGGCCACATACATGTGCAAACTCTACTGCAACACAAAACAAGTACAGACAATAAGGAAAGGTCATTCTGATGTTTGTCACTTTTTCCAGTGTCCAGATAATATTTACCGACTATCATCATCTCTATTGGCCTTCAAACAAGAGTGCTCAAGGATAAGCAAACTGTTTAAGATATCTGTAGTATTTTACTGGCAGATCACACGAAAGCTTCGTAAATAAGTATTAAAATTTTACAACTCTGCTACTTTTATTTTGCATTACAGGAGCATTCCCTGAAGACAACACACAAATAGTCCATCTCTTTTAGGTTTTGGTGGTAGATAGTTCTAACAGGATCTCTGGTAAAGCCTGTCTTGAAGTATTTATGGCATAAACCTGCTCATTAGGAAGAGAATTTCCTATTTCTATCAAATTGTGCTTCAGCCATAAACAATACATAAGGTTCATAACCTTAATTTTTATTTTTATCCCACCTGCTATTATAAGAAATCTTACAGTGTCTAATTATGAATATATGAATTTTTTCATATATGAAATATGAATTTTTTTCTGTGAAGCTGTGGCCTCAGTGTCAAGACAAAGGTCTGAAGAGCAGACTGCTACATAAAGTACACAAAGGCTAGACTTTTTTTCTCAAAAAAGTGGATATAGATACCATTTAAACTCAGCTAAATTCTTTCCTGTGAGCCTTGAATGGTTTATTCATGAAAAGGAAGCTCTTTGATCAGATTTGCATGCTGACATCAGCATATACAACACATATCCATGCTAGGGCAGCACCATCATGCCTCTCTTTATTGAAGCTGAGGCCCAAAAGATTGCTAATTTCCCTATGTATAGTGCCAAAGTACTGAACTATTTTTCAGTATTATCTGGTCCTACGTTCAATATGGGACTTCATGGTGTAGTATTGTTAGCCGTTTCTTGTTCTCAGCTGTTTTATTCTCTGAAATAAATAGCTTAATAAACTCCATATTAGCCATGACAAATAGCTAGTCTCTTTTATTTTCCAGAAAGATAACAAAAGATAAAACTGAATTTATTCATTTGAATTTATTAACTTTTTCTAGTTCAAGATAGAACGTTTATTTGTGGTAGCTTAATCTACCACCTCCTCATAATCAAGGACCATTAGCAGTATAAACATATTAAATAAATCATCTTTTTAATTTAGACCTGTTCAGAACTCCGGAGAAGGAAGCTTTAGGATGATAAATTTTTTCTAAGGAACAAAAAAGAATGGGTAATAAAGATGCCCCTTTATTCTAGAACACAAAATTTTAGCAGGTAGGCAGGTTGGTCTTTTTAAACAGAGCAGTGCTGATCTGCTGCTTTTTAAACAATTTTAAGAATGGGATCTGAAGTGATAAGGAGATCAGACAACAATAATGCAGAAGCCCTTGAGATGCTCTAAAACTGAAAACATTTTACAATGTTGTCTCAACCTTACCAGTTCTGGATTTAGCTTGAATTTATACCGTCTCAAGATGAAGTGAAGATAAGAGGGAGATTTTGCAAAACAAAGTTGAGCAGAATCACAAATGCTTTTAGAAATAACTAAAACACAAGCCAAAAAACAAAAAACAAAAAACAAAAGAAAGAGAGTGAGAATGAGAGATAATACAGATTCTATTATGCCAATTTTGAAAGTAGCTTACTTCTGCTGTTAAGTCCAATCTAGCTGTGAGAGCATAGCCTGGAAGGGTATTACACAAATAGGCTTTACTGCTCTCCTTTATGTTCTGCTAATAGTACACGATCGTTTCACCTTTTGCTGTGTTAGTATGCATGTCCTTATTTAAATTAAGGCTGAGAAGCAATAGAAAATTTAGGCACAAGTGCCATGCTAGGGATCACTCTAGGAAACGCTCTGGCCATTACCTCTTCATTTAGCTATCCCTCTTTTGCCTACTACATGGCAAGAAGACATGGCTTTAAGTCATCCTAGTTAAAACACCCTAGGATATCTATCTTCTTAGGGTTTTTCACTTTAAAGGCTCCTTCTCAAACTGAGGTGGTTTCTCTCTGGGACAGATAAAAGCTGCGGCCAGTCACGCAGCATCAGAGAGCTTCCACAGTGGGTCACAAGGTCTGGTAATCTTAAGGAATTCACTGGTCCATCACCAGTCCCTGGAATGGCCCAGTCTGCTATTGCTCCATCTCAGAAAGGCAGCTAACAAACTGGTCAGAGGAGCAAAGCCAAATAGTTGACCTCTAGACCATCTGCTGCTAACTCCTTTTAGCCTAGTAATGACAATGCAAACATATCTGCATTATTAGAGACTTACATTCCTGAAAATATCTTAAAGAGATAGGAGTGGGAGAGTTACAAGAAGAAGGCATGTTTACCATTTACAGGTTGTTTTTGAGAAGTGAACACATTTTAATCTTTATGCAAGAAAACTTTTTGAACACTTCTATCAAAGGCAATATTGTTATATACAGATAAAGTAAGCAACCAGACAGAAGAATATTGCAGGTGCTTTCACTACACTTCTCTATGAGTTGATAATACTGGAATTTAATTATGGTGTATTTTATTTTTGCAACAAATTACTATTCTGACTGAATATGTTGAAGAATCTTTAACTATTATTAAAAACTGAATGCATTTTGTCACTCTCTTTAAGCTTACTTCATTAGGAGTTAAATTTATGAAACATATTGTCTATGAAAAAAAAGATAGTCAAGTATGAATTCACACTTCAGCCACGAGACCTAAATCCCGTGTGGAGAAACAGTGATAATTCTGATTATGAACTTAATAATCCTCTAAAATATTTTTAAATGGCAGGCAAATCAAAAGGATGTAATTTTAGCTTATCAGCAACTAGCAGCAGTGCTATAAGCTAAATTTAGCCATCTAAATGCTAGTCCTGCTGAAAGTTGTATAGACTTAAAGTTAATCATAAGACCTTGTAGCTGTATAATGTGGAAAACCATTTCTCAGAGGAGAACAACAAAAAAGTTCTTTTAAAGCAGTGTGACAAACCTGCAGCATGCAGGTTTTAAAATGCAATTTCACAGAAGGGGATTGTCATATATAACCCGCGTGTCTGGAATCTAGACTTCCACTGCCTGTTCCCTTCATCTCAAAGAACGAGCACTCACTTTTTCAAGATCATGAGGTTCTAGCCAGCAAATGAGTCTATACTGAAACTAATTTCAAGTCACTTTGATGTATAATTAACAATGCCCACTCAAATGTGTATACACTTGTGCTATCTGAATCCCTCATTAAGGTCTTCATCCTAGGATCCTTCAAGCTGGCAGAAGCTTTTCCACTGCCTTTGCTATATTTGGCATCATAAATACAAAACAATAAATGGAAAGGGATAGGAAAACCGCTGTAAGTCATGCATTTCTGAAGAATTCTAAATTTTTATATATTTCCAATGCATCGAAAAACAAGTTTTCAATGTAATTTGAGAATGGTCTTTTTTTACAGCTAGGCCTGTATAGGAAAAACGCCTGACACCTCTAACAGATACTGGAGCCTCTCACTGTTACAGCAGTGAGAGCCTGTCAGTTTTTGGAAATTTAACAAGTGTTAGGGGAACTCTGTAAAGGATTTTCACATAGTGAAGCTTTGCGAACAGCATACAATTAAACCTCATAACGCTCTGTGAAAGCCCTAAAAGCTAGTCATTTTGTTAAAGGCAGATAACTTGACTGAGACGGTGAGAACTCAACGTCAGTTATAATCAGAATTCATTCTGTGCAGTAGACTGAATGTCCTTCCAGCTATAAAGTGTTCAGCAAATGAATCAATCAATGACTCTATCGCAACAACAACTTGTACATCTTCAACCAAGTTAAAGAAGTTAAGCTGCCCACATATCTGGAAGAGCACAGAATCTATACAAAGTATGCAGAGAATTTTGGAGCTAGAGGAGAGGCAGAGTAAAAAGTATCATGGTCAGCTAAAAAATATAGCTTATCTCGCTTTGGAAGCTCTGAAAAAGCAGAGAAGTAGAAGAGAGGTCTATGCTGAAGAAGCACCTTGCTAGGAAGAAGCATCTGTGTGTCATACAGCTGAGGGACTGTATAAAGAGAGTACACAGAGGGAATAACTGAATCTGCATGGAAGACACCAGTTCAAGCTACAGCAGTTTTCTGCTCCAAAGATATACTGCTCATGGCTCCTCAATAATGAGTTATATGAATAGACAGACGCTTTCCCAGTCAAATATGCTAAAGTCAAGAACAATGGAAAAACAGAAACTTATTTACAAAGGTCATCCTGACCTTGCCAAAGGCAATGATAGGAGAGAGAACTGAGGACAAATATAGAGGAAAGAATCAAAGAACAGAAAGGGAATGCAAAATTATGAGAAGCACATCCTGAAGGAGAGAAGGCGGTGGTCAGTGAGGTTTGAGGTAGTCGGGCTCAGTGGTCACCTGAAATGATGTGGGGACATTCAAGGAAAGGACTGAAAAATATTAAATAAGATGACTTCATAACAAACAAGGAGTAAAATGGCTTGGACTCATCCCAGGCCCTGGAAATTCCTGCCCAGTTTGGCAGGAAATATTATAAGGTACAGCAGGAAAGGGAAGAGATGAGGCTTATCCTGTTTAAACTATTCTGTATCTTACAGAGTTCTCTGGACCGCACAGCACTATTTACAGAGACTGTAGGCCTTAGTTCACCATAGCTGCCACGGTGAAGAAAACACAGAATTTGCCAGGACAGACAAGCTGTGGTCAAACATTCTCCAACTGCTTTTGGTAAGATCAAGGTTAGCTTTCTGCAGGAAGAGTCCTTCTGTTCTCCATCTTCTTGCCTTCTCACTCATTCTTTCCCTGCCATCATGGTTCTCCTCTCCCTCAGCAGCCCCTTTTCTCCTTCATTTCTGTGCATGTTACTCTTTCTTTTGCTTTAATTTACATTTAATAAAATAGCTGAAAGTCAGTTTCTCCACTCTTCTAAGTATAATTAGTATGAAACTAATATCTATTAGTTTCATATGTTTCATACCAATGCTATGAAATTGTTTTTTCCCACTCTTCCATTCTGCCTTGTCAATTAGACTACAAACTGCTTGGCTCAGGTATCATCTCCTATTCTGCATAGAGTTTCACAGAGAGGGACCCAAGCACTCAAATGGAAAATAGATTTTACACATATAGTCAGTAATCTCTTCCTCTATAACTGAAATATTCACTGTCTTGATTTACCAAAACATTTCCATTTAAATAGCAGCCAACAGAGGCAGCGAACAGACGCAGCAGTTTGCGCAGCAGTTCGCGCAGAAGGGCACCAGAAGGCAAAGAAGGCACCTCTCCATCTTGCACAGTGGTGTGTCCTTCCCTGGGCATGGTCATGACACGCCGCAGAGCACGTTCCCCAGTGGCTGCTGGAGGTGCTGCATCGGCTGTGTCTGAGGCTTCAACCCAGACAGACCCTCAGACAGCAGATGCAGCTCTGCAGGTGTCAGGCTGCAGGGAGTGCCTGGGGCCTCTCCGTGGGGCCTGGGCTGACGGTCAGCTCTCCTGTGCGAGGTGTGCTGTGGTTGACCAGTTGCATCACCAGATAAGGGAGTTACGGGAGGAGGTTAGTAGGCTGTGTAGCATCCGAGAGGATGAGCAGGAGATTGACAGGGCATTCTCGGAGACTGTGCAGCTCCAGGAGTCCCTGCAGCGGAGCTGTCAGAGGGCTCAGCACCATGTGTAAAGGTGCATCATAACGCTGTTGAAGAGGGCTGGAAGCTGGTGACCTCTCGTAGAAAGAGAAAGGCTCTTGCTCCTCCTCAAGACTTACCCCTGAAGAACAAGTTTAGCGCCCTCCAAGCTGAGGAGGAGCTGGGCATGGCTCCAAGGGAGGCAACTGGCCTGGCAGACCCTTTGCCGTGCAGGAACCCCCGGAAGAAGCGGCGAGTGATTGTTGTGGGTGACTCCCTGCTGCAGGGGACAGAGGCACCTATCTGCCGACCTGACCTCTTGTCCAGAGAGGTTTGCTGCCTGCCAGGGGCTCGAATAAGAGATGTCATGGAAAGACTGCCCAGGCTTGTCCATGCATCGGACTACTACCCTCTGCTGATCTTCCATGTGGGCGCTAACGACACGAAAGGCAAATTGGAAACCATCATACAGGACTTCAGAGCTCTGGGGATGGTGGTGAAGGGTCTGGGAGCCCAGGTCGTTTTCTCCTCAATCTTGCCTGTGAGGGGAAAGGATGGGAGGAGGAGTAGACGAGTTTTCCAAGTTAACAACTGGCTGCGCCGCTGGTGTTGGCAGCAGGGCTTTGGTTTCTATGACCATGGGACCCTGTTTGAAGATCAACAGCTGGTGGGGAGAGATGGGATCCACCTTACCAAGCGGGGCACGCATGGCTTTGCCAACAGATTGGCCAGCCTGGTAAGGAGGTCTTTAAACTAGGCAAGATGGGGGAAGGGGAGTGGTATAGTTGCAGGGTAGTCAGTAAAACACTGCTCAAGTCGGGATGCCTCCAGCGGGTGCATACAGCCAGGGGAGACAGCATGGAACATGGCTATGGAGGACCCTCTTGCACCTCTCCTGGGAAGCCTGCGTGCTCTGTTGGCTCTCTGAAATGCCTGTATACCAATGCACGCAGCACGGGGAATAAACAGGAAGAGTTAGAGATCTGTGTGCGGTCGCAGGGCCATGATCTCAGTGCAGTGACAGAGACATGGTGGGATAGTTCACATGACTGGGATGCTGTCGTGGATGGCTATGTGCTTTTTAGGAAAGACAGGCCAGGAAGGCGAGGTGGTGGAGTTGCCCTTTATGTGAGGGAGCAACTAGAATGTATGGAGCTCTGCCTTGGGGTGGATGAAGAGCAAGTGGAGAGCCTATGGGTAAGGATTAAAGGGCAGGCTAACATGGGTGACACTGTTGTGGGGGTTTACTACAGGCCACCTGACCAGGAGGAAGTCATCGATGAGGCCTTCTACCGACAGCTGGAAGTAGCCTCACGATCACAGGCCCTGGTTCTCCTGGGAGACTTCAACCACCCTGACATCTGTTGGCAAGACAGCACAGCTAGGCACAAACAGTCAAAGAGGTTCCTGCAAAGCACTCATGATAATTTCTTGACTCAGGTGGTGGAGACGCCAACGAGGAGAGGTGCAATGCTAGACCTTGTACTAACGAACAAAGAAGGTCTAGTTGGAGATGTGGAGGCTGGGGGCAGCCTTGGCTGCAGTGACCATGAGATGGTGGAGTTCAGGATCCTACGAGGAGGGAGCAGGGCAATGAGTAGGATTGCAACCCTGGACTTCAGGAGAGCTACCTTTGGCCTCTTCAGGGACCTACTTAGGGGAATCTCACCGGGTAGGGCCCTAGGAGGAAGAGGGGTCCAGGAGAGCTGGTTAATATTCAAGCTTCACCTCCTCCAGGCTCAAGAGCGGTGCATCCCTCTGAGGAAGAAGTCGAGCAAAGCGGGCAGGAGACCTGCACGGATGAGCAAGGAACTCCTGGCAAAACTCCAACAGAAGAAGGAAGTGTATAGAACGTGGAAAAGGGGGCAGGCCACTTGGGAGGAGTATACGGACGTTGTCAGAGTATGCAGGGATGCGACAAGGAAGGCTAAGGCCCATTTGGAATTAAATCTGGCAAGAGATGTCAAAGACGACAAGAAGAAGGGCTTCTTCAAATACATCAACAGCAAAAGGAAGACTAGGAAAAACGTGGGCCCGCTGCTGAATGGGGCGGGTGCCCTGGTAGCAAAGGATATAGAGAAGGCAGAGTTATTGAATGCTGCCTTTGCTTCAGTCTTCACTGCTAAGGCCAGCCCTCAGGAATTCCTGACCTTGGAGACAAGAGAGGAAGGCTGGAGAAAGGAAGACTCTCCCTTGGTGGAGGATCAGGTTAGAGATCATTTGGGCAAACCTGACATCCACAAGTCCATGGGCCCCAATGGGATGCACCCACGAGTGCTGAGGGAGCTGGCGGATGTCACTGCTAGGCCACTCTCCATCATCTTGGAAAGGTCCTGGGGATCAGGAGAGGTGCCTGAGGACTGGGAGAAAGCCAGTGTCACTCCAGTCTTCCAAAAGGGCAAGAAGGAGGACCCGGGGAACTACAGGCCTGCCAGCCTCACCTCCAGCCCTGGAAAGGTCATGGAACAGCTCCTCCTGGAGGCCATCTCTAAGCACGTGGAGGACAGGAAGGTGATCAGGAGTAGTCAGCACGGATTCCCCAAAGGGAAATCATGCTTGACCAATCTGAGAGCCTTCTCTGATGGAATGACTGGCTGGGGAGGTGAGGGCGGAGCAGTGGATGTTGTCTCCCTGGACTTCAGCAAGGCTTTGGACACTCTCTCCCATCACATCCTCGTAGGTAAGCTCAGGAAGTGTGGGTTGGATGAGTGGATGAACAGTGAGGTGGATGGAGAACTGGCTGGATGGCCGAGCTCAGAGGGTTGTGGTCAGTGGCGCAGAGTCTAGTTGGAGGCCCGTAGTGAGCGGTGTCCCCCAGGGGTCAGTCCTGGGTCCAGTCTTGTCCAATGTATTCATCAATGACCCGGAGGAAGGCACAGAGTGCACCCTCAGCAAGTTTGCTGAGGATACAAAACTGGGGGGAGTGGCTGACACACCAGAGGGCTGTGCTGCCATTCAGAGGGACCTGGACAGGCTGGAGAGCTGGGCGGAGAGGAACGTCCTGAAGTCCAACAAAGGCAAGTGCAAGGTCCTGCACCTAGGCAGGAATAACCCCAGGCACCAGGACAGGCTAGAGGGCTGACCTGCTGGAAAGTAGCTCTGCAGAGAAGGACCTGGGAGTGCTGGTGGACAACAAGTTAAACATGAGGCAGCAGTGTGCCCTTGTGGCCAAGAAGGCCAATGGTCTCCTGGGGAGACCATTAGGCAGAGTGTTGCCAGCAGGTGGAGGGAGGTGATCCTGCGCCTCTCCTCAGCCCTGGTGAGGCCTCACCTGGACTACTGTGTCCAGTGCTGGGCTCCCCAGGACAAGAGAGACATGGCACTCCTGGAGAGAGTCCAGCGGAGGGCTACCAAGATGATTAGAGGGCTGGAGCACCTCTCCTATGAAGAAAGATTGCAAGAGCTGGGCCTGTTCAGCCTGGGGAAGAGAAGATTGAGAGGGGATCTCATCAACGTGTACAAGTATCTGAAGGGGGAGTGTCAAGAGGATGAGGCCAGCCTCTTCTCCGTGGTGCCCAGCAACAGGACAAGAGGCAACGGGCAGAAACTGAACCACAGGAAGTTCCATCTGAACCTGAGGAAAAACTTCTTCACTGTGAGGGTGACAGAGCATTGGAACAGGTTGCCCAGAGAGGTAGTGGAGTCTCCTTCCCTGGAGATCTTCAAAACCCGTCTGGATGTGATCCTGGGCAATGTGCTCTAGGTGACCCTGCTTGAGCAGGGAGGTTGGACTAGATGATCTCCAGAGGTCCCTTCCAACCTAAACTATTCTGTGATTCTGTGATTCTGTAAAATATAGCTCTTTAGTCATTTTGAAATTACTTGGCATACTCAAAAAGAATTTTAGATTTCTCATAAAAAATTGTATATTTTTCACATTTTTGGATTTCTCTGCAAAATTTTTAATGCTGACTCTATATTTACTTTTCTGATTTACATAATTTTAAGAACCAGATATCACATATATTATATAATTCCAAACAATTAAGCGTATGTTCATTCTCAGGACTAAAACCAGTAACCAGCAAAGACTGTCATGAATATTGGAAGCCATAAGTCATCATAAGATATATACTATTACTGACATAGTCAAATGGAAGTTGCAAGAGGGCCAGCATCAAGTGGAAAAGCATATGATTGATTTTAAATAGCATTCTAGAATTCAATTTAAAAAGCTTCTTTTTATTATTATTTTATTATTATTATTATTATTATTAGCATCCTCACATTTACTTCCTGTTTCCCGCAATCTGGGTAAGCAATCTTTTCTAAAGAAAGCTCATCACAAATAACAATTAGTTTATGCAGGCTCTTGAATAATCGAGCTATTGCTGGCCTGTGGCTACAGTGTTCTTATTCCAGACACACTCACATGATGGTGCTATAATTAAAAACAGAGGATACAGACTGTAAAAACAAAATGCAGTCACACTGTAAAACGTGTCTTCAGTAGCTAGCTACTGAAGAATCACATGGCTGTAATAATAGCAAATTAATAAGAATTTAAAAATAGCTGCATTCATTTCCTGTGCATTGCACATTGCGCATCACTGATATATTATTTACACATTGTGTTGCAGGTCACTGATAAATTGGCTATAAACATTCTGTCCTCCTGAACAGATTAGTTTATCATTAGCTACATGAATGCTTTCCACGTGACTTTTAATCATGAGTTAAGAAAACTATACTCAGGAGTTATCACACCTAATCCAATGTATTAAATCAGTGGTATAAAGTCATTATGAAAGAAATCCAGTCTTGTATATTACTTTGATGTGATTAATTCATCTTTCACTGAATTTCTTTATAAAGAAAGGCAAGACAGTGAATGCTGTATTCTTTTAGATGATAGTCTGAACAAAGCAGAAAGTAAACAAAACAATACCAAAAATGAACCCTTTTCTAAGTCATTTCCCTTGGACACAATTGAAAATATCTTTTGAAGTACTATAGCTATAAATAAATAGCATATAGTGGCCTTTTCTAAAATGCATTACAGTCAATAAAAAGACTTACACTGACTGTAATGGGCTGCAGAGCCAGCTGAAATGTGTAAGAGTGGCCTGTCATCTTCAGGTTGTTTCACTGAGGTTCCCCAGAGCACCGCCAGGAATTAAATACCCCGTGGTCCCCTCTTTACTACCAAACAATGACCAATAACCAGACTATCACTCTTACTAGGTTTTACTCTTCCTGATATTGTCCTCATGGACAAGGTCTTAGATGCTGTAAAGCCTTAGATGATGTAAAAGTATGTTATGCTGTTGCACTTGAAAGGATTTAATGTGTTTTGATAAAAAAATTGCATAATAGAGTATAGATGTTAGCTAAAGTACATTTCCGGTTTGATATCTAATGGAGTTACTCTATCATTCTATTAGCCTTACAGAATTAAAAGAAAATGTGTCTGACAGAGTTTCTCTCAAACTTTTCCATTGGACTTGGGTCTACCTCTCCTAAGGGAAAAGTCTTTTACATTTCCAAGGGAATGGAGAGAGAAGCGTATATGACTGAATTACTGCTGTTTTCCTCCATCCACCAGAACAAAACCACCAACTATAGGAATCAGGGGAACAGGGGAAGGGTGAGCAGAACACCAGGAAAAGGGATAGAAACTGAGTGTGTATGTAGGAATTTTAAATGTATTTTTATTATTTCATTTCCTATAATAATTAGATCTAGACTCTTGAATTACACTGTTTAGATTTCAATTGCACTAAGAATAAATTCTTGACTTTATATATAAAGAGGGTGCGCTTATCTCATACACCTCTCTGTCACTTTCTATAACAGCATTGCAAAATTGCTGAGTAGGGTTTCCTTCTGACTGGTGCCAGTTCAGTTTCTGTAATTAGATCTATGGAGCTCATTGAAGTATCCAATGCTCAACAAACTGGCCTGCAAAAGGCTTCACATTTATAATATGAAATAATTGTGCATTATTTCGATATGACTGGAAAAAAGGTCCCCAGCAACTCTTAATGTTCAGTAAGTGACAAGTCAGCTCTTTTTTTGGAAAAAAAAATTCCATACCAAGTGTTCCATTGTGCAAGAACAGGAACACAGGGTAAAGATAATTCCACTTCTGGTCCTCCAGGAAAAAAATAAAAATAGTATTATTTTTAGTGGGATTTCTAGTTCGTGAATTGTGTTCAGCTGGATTGAAATGGGAGTCCTGCAAGGCTCTATCCCCTACAATGTAATAAATCACATAGTAAAATGAAGTTAAAGAATCAGTCTGAAGCAAAAGAAGCCAGACACCCAGCTGAACCTAGTACCTGCTTACCCTTTTTTATCAGTAGGAAGCATATTCATAGTTTTCATCAAAATCTCTAGTGATGGTTTTTGCAGAGTGCCCAGATAAATCAGCGCTTATGAGGTAGAGAAGCAATCTGGAGGAGATCCAGTCACCTACTAATTTTTAATAGAAGTATGTTTTCCAAGAGTCTCTGCTCTAAGGGCATCAAGGTAACACATGGAAAGAAAGGTCCTACAGCCAGAGCACTCCCAGTGTTTAGATCATGTAATACGTTTATATTTTACAGGCAAACAAAAATAAAATCATTAGTTTATGTGTGTGCGTGCATACAGCTTTTTTTGTCCTGACAACTGTAACTTTTAAAATGCATGTTCAGTAGCCCTCGTATTTGAATTAATATTTTTATATATAAAATTTAGACTACATTGGTGCAAAACTAAAAAAAAACCACCAACAACCCCCTCAAAAAATTCCCTGAGGCAAGCAGGAATGTTAATAATCGAACTGTTTTATCTTCTTTAAAGTCTGTCACTGTGATCTCAGTATCAAACTTCAGTCCTCAGGTAAGATACCATTCAAATCTTAGAAATATTTCTTTTCTAGGAGATTATAGTAATGTGCTCTGGGCATGCCATTACTATTATGTGATGCAGCAAGCAGAAAAGTACACGAATGGCTGTTTTGTTTTCCAGTTTTTTACAAACTTATTTCAAGACAGAGTTGATGGTAAATGTTCTGTGGAACCAAACATACTCTTCTTAATCAAAAGCGGGTGAGGGTACCCAATGGTCAAAAAAAAACCAATTCTGAGGTTGATTGATAGATATCCCTTGGCCCTGGGCTATTCTGAGAGCTAGTGTTTTGCTCCCAGTTTGTGTTTCTGACTCCTCATTTGAGAGAAGACTAAATTCATCCTTTCTCATTTCCGCTCATCTGGCTCCTTTTCCTTTTCTTAAACAAAGGAGCTTCGCCTTTTACTCCTTTAAATATCTACACAAGATAGCCTTCAATGTAATACAGCCCTCTATAATTTGCTTATATATGATCTTCAGAGCAATGTATTTGTCTCACCAGCACGTGAGAGACATTGAGTACTGTTTGACCTACACCAGGCTGAGAAGCAACATGTAGACTCCCAGGCAAGCAACCCTGTAATGAGAAGATACAACATACATCTAGCTACAGCTGGCCTGGCAAAATGTAAGGATTCCCTGGGGACAATGTCAGGTAAGACAGTTAAGCAATAGGTGCGGGGGGAGAGGGAAAATGTATGGGGTGCTATTGCACCAGCAGAGTGGAAAGCAGGGGATGTTGAATTGTGCCATAAGGAAGGGAGAGGGAAGGTGAAGCATCTTATGAGAGAAAGGGGAACAGCACTGCAGTGGAGAGGAAGGGCATAAAGATGGATAAGCTATTATGAGAAGACAGATACTGCTATAGAAACAGAGCTTTCCCACCCTGCTAGTTGTCTACTCTTTTGTCCAAAAAGAGAAACCAACAGCTTTACTTTGCTGCTTTTTTACTTTGCAAAAGAAAAAAAAAATGTTTTCCCAAGTGTTTTGGAGCTTCAGGCTTTCTTGTATTAATATTAGCATGTTTCTTGTGGAGTGTCTGGTGCAGTATGACATAGAAATCAAACTGTGCTTCTGTTCTTCAATTTCCAATCCTACTTACACTACACAGATAAAATATTATTTAAAATCCTCGAAACTTCCAAGGTTCAGGGAAGGAAAGGCAGTGCGTGTATGATAAGAGGCTGCTCTCCGGCCTTTTGCAAATAACACACAGCAAAATAGAGCCTATGAAAAATTGTAAAAGGATGGAGGCCCTTAAACATCTTGAAAGATTGAGTGGCCTTATTGTTCATGTTTCAGAATGTACAAGGACTCTGCCAGAGCAGCAGAGTACTGATGTAGCTAAGCCTCCAGATTATGTAAGCAGTAAGTACAGGTACTGGGACTTCTCTCTGCTTGTGAACTTTCTATAACATTATAAGTAGTGATAAAAAGTTAACAAAATGAAAGACTGTTTTTGTTGAAACTTTTTTTAGTTAAACCCAGAACACATTTGGAGGTTACTTCCAGTGTGGAATAAAGTCCCTCATTTTATCTCTTAGGAGAACCCAAAAGAAAAGAAAAAAAAAAAGGAGTTGCCATGAATGATGTGTCCTTGGAAGAGGAAGTGGTGTGGCAAAACTCCTTCTCCTGTTTCCCTACATTCAGGAAGGACACAGAGGGCTAGCTCTTAAAAGTTAGCAGGATAAGAAGACAACAGGGTGCCCCCTTACTTCCTGATAAAGAATTAGCTTAGCCAGCACAATACTTCATGTCCAGGCAGCCCATTCTTTTCTGACTATTCAAATAGTACTGGCAATACATAAACATTAAGCTTATTTGAAAATGATCAGTTATAACTTCTCTGACCATTGATGTTCCCTAGTATAAACTTCAACTTCAATTCACAGATAACAGTATCTTGGATATCTGCTTACTACACTAATCCATTGCTGATAAAACTAACCCATGAATATCTTGTACATGCACATACTGCTTTCATAATCTATCCATAAAAACACGTTTACAACAGATAGTCATGATACTACGCAAGGGGGAGACCATTTCTTGGTTTAGGATACCTCAGCATTGTCTATCATACATGGCCAACATATATATGGCTAGAATAATATATTATTGAATGAGATTGCTGACCATCATGTTCATATCCATTTCAAATTTGAATAGCATCAGGATTCAGTTTTTTGAGTTTTACAGAAAATATTTTTTCATGACAAAAAAGTTTGGTCAAAAAGCACAGTTCAAGTTTTTGAAAAGCGTAGTTCATCAAGTTTTCAAATAACTGAAGAAGCTTTATTTTAGGAATGCAATAAAGCTGCTTCTAATTTAGTGGCATGGATTTTCTTATCATTTATAGAACTTATCCACACTGATTCCTCACTTTATATTAAAACTAGGAAATGATTTATCAAGTTTGAATTGATATTCTTCTGTAATTATACTAGCTGTGAAGGAAAATACCACTCTAAAAATCCGTATTATATTTTCCAAATTTAGTTGATACTGAGTTTATATGAGTTTTATTGCTTGATATAATATGACAGAAAAGAATCAGAATGTAACATTTGGATCATTCTCTTCTCTCTGATTTTATGTTTCAAAGAGAAAAGAGACATTAATAAAATTTATAGCTTATGTAGAACCACCTAACAGTCAGAACTCCACTTAAATTTTAATTCAAACTTAATTTTGCTTCATAATATAAGCATAAGGATGGAATGAGGACGGACAGCCTCTTCCCACCACTACCAAAAACATATACCCTCACTGATAACATCCTTATTCGCAAAAGATCTCCAGGGCCTCTGACCCCCAGGTTCCAACTGCACTGAATAAGTAAACCTGTTTTTCTTCTTTCTTGCAGAGAAATGCTTCTCGATACCCATCCTGTATTTCTATTGCAGGCATAGAAATACATACACTAGCTAAAAACTTTCAGATAAACAGTATATAAGTATGGCCACATAAGAAATTGTCCTACTTGTACTCCAACAAGAAGCCTTTCAAAGACCACTTACTTGAATAGGTAAGAAAGGTGAAAAACCTCTTTAAACTCCAAACCTGACAACTTTTGCCTTCCAGTCTCATCTAGGAAAGAATATATTAGACCCCTCTATTTCTCTAGGATTAGACATTTTGACTTGCCTTGAGTTCTTGTGAGGAGTAGATAAATGGAAGAAAGACTTTATGAGGATAATTTTAAGGATTGAATGTTCTGATTCATATACTCTATTAAAAATCATGCTAAAAGCTTTTATAATCAAACACCCTTGTCAGAGGTAGCTTCAACAGAATCAAAAGAAGCCATGGAGAGGGGCAGAAATCATCATCTGTAATTCAGTCTGCGTGAGAAAATCCTGCAGTGTTCTAAGAGTTTTGTTCCTATTAACACTATATTTATTAGTCGATTACATGAATTAAAACAGGTAAGTTTGGGTTAAAGCAACAGCTCTTTCTAACAGCTCATTCATATTCAAACAATGATAACAATATGCAGCAGCTCTTCCTACTTCACACAGACAGTGAAATGATGACCTTCTTCTCCTCGCCTTTTAACCTGCATCGATGGGAAGAGTGGAAGGGTCAAAATTAAGAAGTGAAATTGGGTTTGGAGTGGTGAAGAAGGGCAGCTCCCCACCCCAGCCCACCCCCAAAGATGGAAATGTGCAAGGCGGAAACTATGGCCTATACTATAAATAACACTGGCAGGTGATTCCCAGAGTTAGATTGAGAAAGTTATGACCTAATTAAAGAACTTCTCCTACATCTTGTCATTCTTCCTGCATGTCTGGGACAAAATACTTCTTTCTATAACGTCAGTATTAAGACTAGAGACAGGACACAGTATTATACCAACACCATGTCATGACTCTAAGGTATGTATGTATCAGACAAGGCACAATTCCCAAGACTGCCCTGCATTTTTATTTTGTTTCAGCAACAGGATTCATCTGAACTTTGAAAGCTGTTACTTCAACTTTTTTGTATTAGCACCCCAGCTATAAACCTGGGGTTTTAAGTGGTGTTAAACTACCCCTTTTCCTATTTAGATGTGTGGAAATATTACGCCATGGCAGTAGTTATGGAGTGACGCCCCTTAGTAATTCAGGAGTTCAAGATTTCCAATGAAACTGGGACCTACAGTGGTGCTGCATTTACGCAGTCAGCACCAACCAATGTGATTTGGCACTGTCAACAAAAGGAGGTCTCCTTCTCATGCTTGACTCTCCCTGTTTAGTTTAGCAAAACTATTTGTGCAGCTGCAGCATGAACTACATAAGATATCTGATCCAGGTCAAACTAATCCAGGAAAAAATTGTCCTGCTCATGATAAAGTCACCAGATCTAGACAACAGACACTTCTGCTAACAGAAGGCAAATATATGCATACCAAGCTCATCAAGTGCAGTTACTTTACAGATACTGCTGATTAAGATAAACTTCATATAGTACGGACTCTGCCATGCAGCTCGCCATTTCATATGCAATATTTGTCGGTATCTAATTTCTTCCGTGAACACTGTATAGTCACCATAAGAGATGCAGATTGAGTGAGACTTTGTGTTCTCTACTGATCCAGCTGCCATAATTTCTATGAGCATTTCTTCATCACCAGCATAATTAAGCAAAGATTCTGATAGGCTGTTCAGATTTTGTTCTCCTTCAGAACTGCTGGGCATGTTGCAAAAATGCACACAAATCAATGAATAGGAGATTTACATTATTTTTATTGGTGTACTAAGCTCAAGGCTATTTTTGATTAATCAATACAACTGAAAACTATATGTCATATATAATATCTTAACTAAAAAGAGCTACCAGCCAACAATGGTGTAGCTTCTGCTTGTAGTCTTGCTAAATTCAGATTCCAGCTGCCTCTCAAATCAGGGTGGCATTAAACGTCAGCATGAAATTCCTATTACTATATGATTTCTATCATGTCTGGCACAAAATTAAAATAGAAACTGTTAAAATGGAAACCCCCGTACATAAGGGGCGTTTTCTATTTCCAAAAACGTGATGATAAGTTCCCTTTTCATTATCAATCAATTCTGAGCCCAGTGAAACCCCTAAACATTAGGTTACTTTTAAAAATCTACTATTAAAGGGTTTTATCCTATGTAGACAAAAAACAAAATTCAGCCTACAGGTGACAAACCAGACTCTTTTAAGACTCAGGAAGAATTCTCTATTATTAAACAAGCAGAAATATCACTTACCTACAAGAGCAAACTTCATGCAGTAGGGCTAGATAGCTAGGTTTGTGATGCCAGAGAAGACTAGATAAGAACTCACCCACATGGGGAAAAGGTTGAAGACTTCATCACTTCTCTAGATAACTATGGAGTCCCTGTTTGGGGTGACTGTGGGTACCAAAAATATAGGGAAGGGTAGGACTAAAGTGAGCTAGGCAAAATTTAAATGAGAACCTCCATAACAGCATTTCTGGGATTTGTGCAATATGGTCCCTAGGACTGGTCACAAGGGCAAAGTCTGGTGTTCAGGTGGAGTAGATTTAGTGGTGGAGTAGTATTATTGGAGTAGATTTAGTAGAAGTTGGAGAAGATTTTGCAGTAGAAGGAGCCTATACCAAGAGGATGGGCTCTATCCAAAATGGAATTAGGCCAGATCCATGCCAAGGAGCATATGTAGGCCAGAAGAAAATGGAAATGTTATGGAAGACCAAACGTGGAGTATCAAATACGGATACGAGCCTTTGCTCAGGAATTCTCAGCCTCAAATGTCAAAAGCTGAGAGAAGGAAATTGTATCTGCCTTATTCTTATATTCTTTCCTTACAGGTCTACTAGTTACCACAGAGACAGGATTCTCTCTAGACTTTTCATTAGACCAAAGCATACAACCTTATGTTAAGCTATATTTTTTTCCATACTCTTTTTGACAGAAACTGATTTGACCATCAGAGAATTAAGTTAATCGTGGACTCAAAGTCATGCATCTTTCCCATCTGGTTTGTTCAGCAGGATGTATAATCAGAATGGTTGTATTAGAAATACCTTGCTATTTTGTCAAGGATCCAGTATGGTAATAAGAGAGAAACCAATAGTGACTTATGAAAATACAATGCAGATGGTTCCCTATTGATGTACAACATCTTTCAGAGAATAATGAGTCTATCTGCTGCCAATTAATGTTCAGCACATGCTGTTGCCTTTGTCAACTTTTCATTTAACCTAGAGGGAGCTGAATGAAAGTTATCTTATGGGTGGGTGATCATTGTATGGGCACAAAAAACATGCACATGGTATCCATATGGACCACATATAGTGCTTTGTGAGATCTATACTTGATTCTGGCTCCTGTTAGCTTCACCAGCAAGCCCACTGTCTGGGCATTACGGAGAGGTCACTTGTAAAATAGTTCTCTCTACTAAAATCAGGTTAGTTTTTCATATTTCATTTAGGTGTTTTTAGTTTGTTTGTTTGTTTTAAAATGTTGATTTGAATGGTGCAAAAACCTACATACCAAGCATCTCCCTGTGAGATTAAAGAGCAAGACTGCATCCTTGTATAAGATGCCTCTGTAGTAGTAGACTAGATATCTCTGACCTTATTAAAAAACCTCAGTGATCAAGTTTCTTTAGTTTTAATGTTCATTGATTTTACTATGGTAAAGATTGAATGTTAAGTTCTCAAAAGAAAGTTATATAGTTAAATCCAGTCAAACAGAGCTGGCAGATACCTGAGGAAAGGTAGCCTTACCTCTGAACTTTCCTGCTCTAAATTAGCTTTCTAGCATGTTAATTTAAGTTCAAAATGCCTGTCTTCCCTATTTTGTTAATTTTAAAATTTGCAGCATCTTTGACTAGATTTCTTTTTAACCATTGTATAGTACATATAAGATGTATTATATTTGGCTGGCAAAATCTATTAGTTTACATAGGCCTTATCTGGGGTAAAATTGTTCTCCAAAGTATGTTTTTCTGTTGGAGTTCCACATAAAAATCAATTAAGTCATATGCAGCCCATAAGGTCATAACATTTTAAGATTAAAAAAAAAATAAAGTTGCAAATGGCAGCATTAGTGCAGTACCAAAAATAATGCTTCTGAGAAGTGGTGCTAATTAAACTGGACAGTCCAGTTTCTGATACACTACTTCAGGTTCTGCAGCTGATAACCTAGGCTACTTTAACCTAACCTAACCTAAACAGTAGCTTAGGATGCATCTACTAAGTGTTTTAGTTCTGACAAAGAGTGCCCTGCTGAAGGGAATCTTCTAGTCACCAGGGCTTTGATCACATAGTAGAGCTGTCTCTGAATGCTTCAGGTGGATTCTTTGGGAGACAATAAACTAAAATGTGTGATCTAGGAATGTACCTAATGTACTCCAGTCACAAGACGGTATTCGGTCAGAAGGACCAGACTAGAGCCAGACTGAAGTTAAAAAAAAAACGTAAAATTTAGAGTGTAACAAAACACGAAATTTATATAGTTTCACATCATTATTATCACTCTGCACATCTTCTCCTAGTGGTCAGCACTAGCTGTTAATATAGACATAGGCTTAGAATCCCTACATTGTACTTGCAAATCCAGTGAACTGAAACGTCCTTTCTTGAAAATGCACGTTCTCTTCACTTTCTAAGCAATTAGTATTCCTAATCTTTTAAAGTATGCCTTAGTTTAAAAGGAATCATATTTGATCATCTTTGGCGTGATAGGAGAGACTGCTCATTCATAAGACTTCATAAAGAGTTAGATTCCCGCTAAATATAAATTTGTCAGATGATTAACTATATTGCAGTTCAAAAGTCAAATTAACATTAATATTAGGAAAAAATTAATCTACAGATGAACTTAGTAAAGCAGTAGTGTAGGGGAGATTGGTTATACTTTTCCATTTTATTCTTTCTGATTTTTACTAGAAAGTGCCAAAATCACTAGAACATTTTGGACTTTGCACAGCCTAAGAGAAAATCTTTTTCCTATGCTGAAATTAATTAACAGCATCAATTTGTTACTCTTCAACCTCAAAATTAAAAAAGAATTATGAGGTGGAAAAAGCAGCATGCGACCTCACCTACTTCAGAAGATTCAGTCAAATAGCAGACAAGGTCTAGGTAGGCATCCTAATTATTGGGTTCTAACCTTCTCCAAAGGGCAGGAAGTTTTCTTCCGTCTTCCCATTACGACTACAAAAGTCATCCTCATCTAAACAGCTATATGTTAAAGAGTAGGCATTCTTCCTCCTGTCCTCTAACCCTGCTGAATAAAAATGACTTTCACTAAAAATTTCCAACTTCTTCACTGAATTAGGAAAAAAAAAGCTTACTTTGACCAGAGGCCTCAAGTGCCAGTTTTGAGTCTTGGCATTCGATTTATTGTGGATCACTGACGAAAAAACAAGCTTATCACACTGAATTGCAGTCTAAGCCACAAAGTAGCTGTTGTCTTCCAAGAATGGCTCAGTGGTGTGTTTTTTCCTAGGGAGGAAATAAAATTGTAGGGTCTGAGGGTGAGTTGCCTTACTTTTACAATCTGTTAGCTCAACTTATAGAAACAGTCAGATAAATAACTAGTCCAAGGGCAAAGAAAACAAAACAAAGATACAAACAACAAAACACTTCAAGTGTCGTAAATTGCTCATTTCATCATTCAATTTAATGCACAATCCTGAAAAATGTGTTGGATAAAGAAAGGCAAAGCAAGTTCTTCCTAAACACTGTCTCTGGACTTTTTTTGTTTTATTTGGTTTTTAATACTGCAAATATTCATCCATAAGCAGAGTAAAATCGTTTATGCTCACATTCTTTAGGTCATGTGCTTGTTGTGCACTTAACAGCTTCAAAACTGAGCAGAGTACTACCCGATAGCACGCTCAGAATTCATTTAGGCAATTTTCAGCACATGCCGTCTTGAGCATACCACCTGCTGCCACTTCTACATTCATTACTGTCCTGCAAACATTACCTTTGATGTCAGGAGTAAGACTGAACAAAAGATAATAGAGCATATGGGGTAAGATAGGTATGTGCTCTCAGTTTTATTTTTGTCAATGTTGTCCACATCATCTCTGCTCTGCTTCCCTCTGCACTGATTTTCAGTCTACAAATACCATCACCTAAATTCCTGTGAGCTATAGCCTTATTTTTAAGGGGATAATTAGAGTAGATATGCCCAAACATATATACGTTCTCTTTATATATGGCAGTTTAAAAATAAAACACAAATGTCAGACTGGCTGGCAGCTAATCTAGTGGAAGAGAAGGGCAGAAAAATAGACCTTCATACCAGATCTGTCAGATTTCCCCATTTTTACCCCTCAGCAGATTGGTTATGCTGCCTGAAATGAGTCTCTTCTTCTCACCCTACTGGTTTCTTTACCTCCTTAACAAATTGCTAAATATATGTAGATCACTGAACTAAGTTAAGCAATGATTCTGCAAAAGAAGGACATTTATGTAATTTGTGTATATATTTGTAATTGTTTCTAGTAATCTTACAGTAATTATATGAGGAGAGCTTTTATAAGTTTACTACATGGTAAAGGAGCATGATGGGCTACAGGCCACCATCCAGGGTGAATCTTGGATGAATCTTGCTTGCTTCATCACCTTGTAGAAAATATGTTGTGCCTTCTCAGCCTCTGCACTTACGTAACTAGCAATGCTGCACAAACTTTGTCATCTTCTCCTTTCGGAGGTGTTTACCCCATCTGGCCAGATGATAGGACAGCCTTGAAGGTCAGGAGCCAGAACAACCCTGTTTCCTACTGCAAGATCCTTCCCAGAATTCTAATGTCTTTATTGGCACTTTTAATGGAGCAAACATAGAAAGTCTAGATTTTTAGCTTATTTTATTTTGCCCTGGTCCTCACTCTGAAATACTGAAAGCTTTCTTGACTTTCAGGTCAGCACCAACTAACAGGCTCAAAGTTGAAGGGAAATTTGTTGCTCCGCCCTTATGTTGTGCCTGCATTAATGCCGAAAAACGTGGAGTTTTGTTTTCGCTTGTTTTTGCTAACATGAGATTCCCTCATCACTAATTTTTTTCCAGGCCAAAGGTTTCTTTTTGCTCCACCACACATGGAAGAACAAGCTAATCCTCCCGACTCACTGTGGTCAGACAAGGTTTGCATAGTAAAATGGGTTGCATAGGGCCCAGTACACAGAGCCTCTGTCCAGCTAAAGTCTCTAGGGCTATGCTTAGGCTGTCCTTGTTCAAGCATGTTGGGAAACGAACACAGATGCCTACTCACAAAGAGATCTATTTTAATAGAAGCAGTTCTGACCCAAGACTCTGTGGCTATGTCTGTGCTAGTAAATAGACCACGGCTCACAGACATCAACACAGGTTAAACATTAGCACAGTCCCTGGCACAGTTTTGGCTCATGTCAACTTTCAGTTGATGCTTGGACATCGTGTGGATGTGTAGTACATGGCAGAGAGTACTCTTAAAGGTATGTGACTGTGTTTGGGAAGGGAAAAGATTTAGGCAGGTAGGCCTCAGAGCCAAAAAAATAGTCTCTGGCCTGATTCATTTATAGAAAGTAGAGTAGAGTAGAATATGGAATATTATCTTCATAGTATAGGAATAGTCAATAGGTCAGCTTAATCAAATTCAAAATTGCCTGCTTTTAGTCTGTGAGCCAGCCACGCTGAGGTGGAGAAGGTCCCTGGAAAGCTTGGCAACACTGTCCCCCATATGGTCCTTTCTAGAGGATGGAGCCACAGAGAGCCAGAAGGGACGGCCGCTCCCAAGGCAGAAGCTGATGCTGGAGTACGCAGGAGAAGAGCTTCTGTTGGCCCTGTCAGGAGGAAGTCAGGGGTCAGATCAAGAGTTCATGTCCTCTGTACAGAGAATTATCCTGAACTAGAATCTCAGAGAACAAAGTCAGGGAACAGAGAAAGCACTCTCTGGCACTGGGGGTTAAGTAGGTGACAGCAAGGATCTAACGGTGATGTTTTATAAGAAATAGTAATTGTCCCCAAGAGGTGAAAGTTTGTATCAGCAATGTATTTGTTGCTAACACTTAGCAGGGACAAAAAATTTTATGATGTTACAAAACCAAACTCAAATAACTTTTGCATTACTGATGTCAGATAGTAGCTGGAAAATTTTTAGTCCACTGGCTGTTTATTTTCTAATTCAAAGAAAACATTTACAATGCCTTGATGATAAAATGAAGAAAGTTTCAGTCTAAGCTTCTATAATGAACTATATGTGTCTATCAATCAGCTGCATGTACTTTATATGAAGTCGGATCCACTGCGACCTACAGAGACATTAACTTTCTGATTTAAAACTCCATTGATCTATAACCATTTAAATACTATGAGTAGACTTTTTAATCAAAGACAGTATAACATGACATAGTGTGCATGTTTTAATAAAAAAAGGTGTAATTGCTTTTCTCTGTTACTCAGGAGGGTTTCCGACTGAGAGACGCTAAAAATATGAAAACCCGGTACAATCTATTGTTGGATGTTACCTTATTGCCCTGGAGGTTTGGGCATATAAATTGATTATACTGCTTAGCACTTTGCCTAGTTAAAAACAACTCAGTATTTCCCTTAGGGTTACCTCCTTAGAACATCTTCAGACAATACAGTAGTATTCAGTGCACAGTATTTGTTCCATTTCAGTTCACTTGCAATCTATGAACGTAACAAATCCAGAAGAGATACAAAGATCTCAGCACATGAATCGGAGACATCAAAAAGCAGTTATATGCAGGAGACCACAAGAAGTATGACCCTTACTCACCTTCCGCCTTTGGGATCCATATGATATTGCTGTTGCTTTACCTAGTTGTTCTAGTTCTTAGGAACTAGATTATGGAGCTCTTGGAAGATAATTAGTGCAAGAGATAGAGAAAGAATTATACAGAGAAAGAATAATTTTTTAAGCCGTAATACTGATCTCACCATTTTCTAACCTTACAGATCATTATCACATATTTATTCATGATTCAGTGTTTATACTATGTAGTCATAATAATAAGTATGAAAAAGAGCTTTCTTCAACATTCAGCAGTTTAATATTTGAATATGATACTAAATATATCCAATTCTTGTGCAAATACCATCTTGGAGCTTGTATACAGTATAGCTTCTTGCTTCCAAATGATATTCTAAGATGACAAACATATGAAAAGCTAAGACCGCAAAACTGTTTGTAAACAGGTATGGATTTTTGTATAGAGCATACTGAAAGGTAATGCTAAATTAAATAATTTGCAATCCAGGAATATAACTTTCCAGAAAGTTTACTATTATCATCTATTTATTGGCAATGATTTATCTAATTTTACAGAAAGATAAAATGCTAACTGTTAATTCAAGCAAATTATATCAACATTTCTTTATAAATATGATTCATACGTTCATTTGAGTTATAATTTTAAAGGAGCCACACTTCCAAAACTCTGCCAGGCTGGAGTTCTAAAGTGTTCCCAAACACCCAGAGTCTTCTAAGAGAAAATGTGCTTTGAATTTCATGCACTTAATTAGAAATGTGACAGAACAGAAACGACAGACTGTAGCTGGTAGAGAGAATGCATCTCCCGAAAGACTTCTTGGATGATACATAGCAGGCAGCCCCCTCCTTTGGTAGCCAAGTTATTTACGTGCTTTCACGAGCTTTTCTAGCTCTACCTAGAAGCTAGTTATGTTTCTTTAAACCACTACTCTTATCTGAAAGTGATATCAGAACATTCCTCTTCCGGTGGTTAAAAACTTCTCATCTGCTTTCTAAGTTTAATTGTAGTTGCTCTTGGAACAGCATTTCCTTCCCTTAATTTTCTTCACTTTCCCCGATAATAATCTACCAGTGGTTTTTTTTTTGTTTTATTTTGTCTTGTTTTGTTTTGTTTTTTTCATAACAATCATACCCACTCAGAGAGTTTGTTTTCCTAGGACAAGGAAGCTGAATTCTTAGTCTTTCCTCCTAATGGATGGATGCTGCATTCCCCAGTCATCTATACTCTATACCTCCCCAGCTGGAATTCACTTTTTTGGATGTGGGTGATAAGAACATCAGGCAGGGTCTGATCTGAGCCCTTGCATTGTGCCCATTCTGACTTCATCTCTCTAACAGAAGAGCTTCAACATATATGTACAAGAATTTCACTTTTCTTTGGATTTCTCATACTTGCATGTCACTCACAAGCATCCTGTGCTTTTGACCACTGTATACAGAGTGTCTGCCTTCAAATTACTTGAGACCCTGCTCAAGATGAAGCAATGCAGAATACTGAAGCTGTAGGCCAAGGGATGGGGAAGATACCCTATTCCAAGACTTTAAGGGAAAACCGTTCATACTAAACGGGGGTCCTCTTTGGAGCTACCAGGACAGTGATTCCAAAATCGTTATGGAAAATCAAGGCGTTAAGTTAGGTAACTGGAAACTCCAGAAGGTGCTTCAGAAGTGGCATTGATTTCAGAACAGTGATACTGAGTAAGATGTTCTGGTTCCTCTGTGCTAAAAAGCAAATTCAGATAAGCAGACAAGCTTGTGTTTCCGCCACACAAATGAAAGATAAAGGAAAAATAAAGGAATGATTCCTGGGGAGCAGTAGACATTCATTGTCATTTACTGGCTGAAGTCCAGCCCTACTTTTAATCTCTTCCTCAAGAAAAGGAGCCATAAAATAAAGAACAAAATATGATAGACATGTACCATGCACCATGCACTAGTGATAATCACAGTGTGCCATGTCCTAGAGACTCATCCTTGAACCTTCAGTTCTGCGATAACCTTAGCTGAAGAGAGTCTTGTAAAACACTGGCATTGTTCATTAAACAACATTAACTAGTAATGTTTGAAAATAGGTCACAGTTTTATGCATGTATATTCAAACAGCCCTGCTGCACAAAGATAGCTTTGAGCGGCAGCTAACCGCATTAGTGGAAAGATTACTATTGGAGGTTGAAGGGGTTATAGGTGAGTTTTCATGTACAACAGTAATCCCTGGCCATTATAAAGGCTTCCTAGAGCTACTGCTATTTTATTTTTTTTGTACTTAAGGCAACTGTCAAGAAGTCTTAGTCTGTACCAAATAGACAAAGTCAGGAAGAAATCAGGAGGAACAATGGTCCTTTCTGGAAGCAGTAGTCTTCCTTATAGTTTGACTGGTCAGAACAGCGTTTTGAATGAAGTGGGAGCCACTCCATTTTTATAATATGACCAAATCAAGACAAAACACTCAACATCAAAGTTTTAGCACTCAACTTTGGTTACTTGCTTCTTAAAATCTAGAGCCTTGGAACTACGTAGCCTCTTATGCCTTTGAAAAAAGTCACAATTAAAAAGAAGAGGGAGAAAATAGGGTCACCTGTCCTTAAGGTGAAAAATATAGCCTTCAGTATAAAAAGAGGGCTGCATCACTCATCCTCACCTACACAAAGCAGATCTCTATGCATCACACAGCACCAACCAAACTGTAGCGTGGGGCCGTAGCCGAGGGAAAGCTCCACTCCCTGAGTGCTGTTTAGCATTACCGCTTCCTGGAGGTGGGAATCTGCAGCGCTGTATTGCAGATACAATGTGTGTTGCTACCTTCAAACTGTAACAGTGGGAAAAAGCCAGTGGTTTGGTGATTATATTCTCCCTAACCTTCCTACTTTATCAATACAAGTAAATGCTATCCTTCTCACAACCCCCAGGCCTGGAACGAATCCAAAAGTAAAGAAGCGTGTATATCTGTGTGTGCGTGTGTTTGTGTGTTCAGTGGGGGGAAAGTCTTTATTTTTCTTTATCTTTTTTTAATTACATTTTGTCAGCAGATTCCAAAAATGAAAATTCCAAAGGGTTTCGTTTCCTGAACAAGTTCAGCTTTAAAAAAAAAAAAAGTCTGTATAGCTAAATGACTTCTGTATCCTGCTGACAACTTAACACATGGAAATAATCTTGCTTCCAATTACAATTGCTGCTAATTATGGTATATCAGACCCAGGATCTTTACTTTGCTTTCTTCATCAAAAAGCAAGGACAGATAATTCCCCTTTCCACGATCATTGCTCCTCCTTTTAATTATACCTATTGACAGCATGTATGGTCCCAGATCTCAGAGCCAGCACCCAAAGATTAAAGCATAGTTAATAAATCCCTTCTCTTTACAAAGACCAATGAACTTAAGGCCCAATATGAACATTAATGGAAATAGTTTCAGCTGCAGCTTTACAATTTAGTGGGAAATGTTAGTCCTACTGAACTAGCAGCTAGTTTTTAAATGAGCAGTTCACATGGAAATAGGATTTTATTTTGCTCATCTCTGAACTGGTGTAAGGACAGGAACAACAGCCATATTTTTTCATAATTTGTGTTACAAACAGTAAACAGGCTCTCACTAATTGTGCTAGGTGCTGCACAAATATCAGATTAGATCTTCCTCCTAAATAAATTTCTTAAGACAATCGGTAGCAGATGGATAGCCTTTGCCAGCGCCAGTGCCAAGAAACAAAGGAGAGAGTAAAAATCTGAGTACAAGGTAAATGAGATCAAATTCATATACAAAGGATGGGCCTACTGTTTCCTATGCCTAACATAGGCACCACTTCAAACTCACAGCACAACACAGTCAAGTATATGTTATAAGCACACTCTCATCTTTTTTTTTTTTTTTGCATTCAGATGCTGGCTTTTTGTCCCATTCTACTTGTCTAGTTAGCCCTTTGAAGGATTTTTGCCATTTTTTTCACTTGTCACCTTATCTCAGCCTCAGCTTCCAGGGGTGTCTCTGAGATCAGCTTCATGCAAATTAATAAGTGTCCTTAATATCTGAGAACCTTCAGATTAGGAAAAACAAATATATCAGACCACGTCTTGAAATTGGTGGGTATCTTAGCAGCAAAGAGGTTTGATACGAATAGTATCAAGTACAGTAGAGATCGCATTTTTCAACTTTTTTTGCTGAAGGGAACATCTGATCACCTTGCAAATAAAAATCCACCAGATATTTTGTATTCCACTGTCATCTTAAGGTTTTGGGGAGGCAGAGTGAAGATATCTGAAATTAATACAACTTTGTTTAACTATTTCTTGTTGCAGAAACTGTTATTGCAATAGTAAGTTGGTTTGTGACTGCTCTTGTGAGCATCTGTCAGATATGTGGAGTTTTGAAGAGTTTCTTTCACTTCTCCACGAGCATTTAATGGACAACATCCCACAAACTGGCCTTGCAGACCCATAATGATTCTTCAGAAGGCAAGCTGCCCCTTTGGGTTTCTGAACACTGAGACTGCAGCCCTCGGGGGTAGCTGCCAAGGCACATTGTGGCTTTAGGATTCAGTAAGAGGAGACAAGTTATTGGCTAATTAATACAACATTCCACGTCTGTCTGTTCCAGAGGCAGATTTGCAGGCACAGGGGTTGTGAGAAGAGCCCATGGGTAGAAGTATCTGAGCAAGAAATAGATGGTTAGCAACCTGAAAATTATGATTTCTTTACTACAATTGCTTCATGACTCTTATAGTCAATATATGTTGCTCATCATTAAAAATATGTTCTTCACATCAGGAACACTTCCTTGCCACTAGATATGCCTATGGAAAGAACCCATGCTGTTTTTGTCTCTTCTGCTATTTCAGAAGTTCTCACAATAAGTTCACAGATCCAGCTTTTGATAGACAAATTCTAACTGTGATCACTGAATTAGAAATTTAAGTTAAGGCAGTATTAAAAGCTTTTGTAGCATTTACCCAATTCTCTTAAGTTACGCACATTGTATTATGTGGACAGACAGCATGTATTGATAGGTTCACTAAATTCAGCCTGTGACTTGTGATAGATTTTTCTGATCATGCAAAAGCTGAACCAGATTATGTGTTGAACTATGACTATAGCATTTATGCAGCATTTTAATGACCAGTGCCAACAGAGTACCTCCCTGAGCAAAAGGCTGCTTAAAACTAGAATGCTAGTCAGAAGGACTAGCAGAAGGACTAGTTCTTTTCCTCTGCCCACTAACAAGCATAACATGTCAGGGCAATATACAGCATCAAGTACCAAGTAGGAATATAGTCATAATTCTTTGGCAGCATAGAAGGAAATTACAAGGCAAATTGTCTTCATGGACTTCAAAAGAGCCCAAATATCTCCAGACCACCATTGCTACACGTGTCAGGATAGCAAAACATCTGAGCTCTCAGCAGGGAGAGGAGAGGATCAAGCACCAGATTTCGTTCGGGAGCTTGATTCCTTTTATTGGATTATTTAAGAGGACTTTGAGCTTTATTTGTATAAATTTCTGTGTTCCATCCCTACAAGTTCAAATGTCTGGCTTCTTGAAGATTTGGCACATGTTGTACATGCAGGCACATACATTGGATATTAAAATGTTAACATCTGTTGCAATTTCTGGTCCAAATTCTGGCTTCTAATTTGCCTTCCTGTGGTTTTATTTGTCTCAGGAAAATGTACAGTATGTGATAAACTGAATGGCCATAGAAGAAAATCAGAGAGAGCAATTTTCTTTTTTCATAGATAGGTAGGTGAGGCCAGAAGGGAATGGTCATTCAGCCTAATCTCATGTTATCGCTTTCAGGCAGCAATTCCTGCAACCTAGCAGGAATCTACCTAGAAACTGCAGCAACCTTTAGGAAAGTATTGCCCAGATTTAAGGACTTAACATGCCGGGGACCTATCCCATACTTTAAGAGTTCTGTTTGATGTCTGTTTATCCTCACTTTAAAAAGAAAAATTGGATTTCCAGGTTGAACTCTGACATGAAATTTTAGTCATTTTTACATATTTCTTCTATCAGATTAAAGTCCTTCGCATTATTTAATGGATTCAGAAATGCAAAATGAAGAAATGTGTTTCTTCCTCCAATATATGGCTAAAAGAAGATTCATGATCACTTGAAACTGTAGTTATAAAAATTAACTTTGTATGCAAGAATAAGCAGAATTCTTGTAGATTTGGAAGCCAAGTGGATTTGAATATGAACTTAACAATGTTGAGTGAGTCAGCTTTTGCTATCAACAACAAAAAGTATGTTACCACCTAATTTAATTAGGGTGAACACATATTTTGCAGGTTGTGTTTAATGGGCAAGTACAGTTGAAATAATGAACACAAACAGCAGATAAGCAAACACTGAAGTGAATTCAGCCATTTATAAGCTTAACAATTTCTGCCTTAAAATAAAACACTTTGGAACTATGTGTTCTGTTTGTGAAAACAAGCTTTGAATATAACAGTACATATACATTTGAAAGCAGCTAGCATTGCAATGTTATCCATGTCAATGACAGACATAATGCTCTTCATATATACAAAAAAAGATATATTATTGAATAAGAATCCTTGAGTCAGTTCCTTGGGCAAAAATGATATTAAACCTCAAATATAGACAATGGGAATACATTATATAAGCATTAAAGAGTCCTACCAAGTAGAAGGTGTCTATAAGGCAGTAAGGTAAGAAGTGGAACAGAGTGTAAAAATGAGCAGATGGCAAGTGATAAGCACATGGCCAGTGGCCAGAGTTTAACTCAGGTTTGCTTATTGATTTAGGGTATTAACTGGATATTTTTAAAAAGTTGTCTGGCTTGAATGGTCATTGAGAGCACAGCTAACAGACTCAGCAAGCAGATGCAGCAGTTTGTGCAGCAGTGTCTGCTTAGAACTTCTGAGAACCTTGTAAGTTGTGGGGGCTTTGTGGGCACCCTCTGAAGAACTAGAGGGTGCTTGCTGCTGACAGGGAAGGAGAACTAGGCAAGGACAGCTACAGAGGGCCTTAACTTCTCCTGGAAAGCTCTAGCTAGGTATATCTGCTGCTAACGAGCTCTGTTGGTTGTCCTAATCAGAGGGAGTTGGGGCCTTTGTTCCAGCCGGCCCGTAATTACAGTGAGTCAAGCACCCTGTAAGTCAGTGCTAGGCAGAGGCCTATATAAGATCCAGGCCTAGAGTACAATTCCCAGAATGCAGCTCCCAGAGTCAGTGAACAGATGTAGCAGTCTGCACAGCAGTTTGCACAGAAGGGTGCAAGAAAGCCCCTTCATCTCCAGTCTAAGTAGTGTACACTCCCTCAGATATGGTTTTGACATGCCACAGAGCTCATTCCCCAGTAGCTGTTGGAGCTGCTGTGTCAGAGGCTTCCATCCAGACAGGCCCTCTGGCAGTGGATGTAGCTCTGCAGGTCTCAGATTGCAGGGAGTGCCTGGGGCCTCTCCGTGAAGCTGAGGCTGGAAGTCATGTCTTCTGAAGGTGTGCTGTTGTTGATGAGTTGTGTCACCAGATCAAGGAGTTATGGGAGGAAGTAAGTAGGCTGTGTAGCATCCAAGAAGACGAGCAAGAGATAGATAGGCTATTCTCATAGACCCTACAGCTTCAAGAGTCTCAACGCCCCCATTGCAGTGGAGATGCAGGTGGGCTCTGTGCCATGTGAAACAGTAAGTCATAATTCTGTAGAAGATGAAGACTGGAAACTGGTCACTCCTCATATGAGGAGAAAGGTTCTTGCTCCTCCTGAAGACTTGCCTTTGAGGAACGGGTTTAGTGCCCTTGAAGCTGAGGAGGAGTTGGTCATAGCTTCAAGTGAAGCAACTGAGCCAATGGACTCTATGCCATGCAGGATCACCTGAAAGAAGTGGTGAGTGATTTTTGCGGGTGACTGTCTGCTGCAGGAGACAGAGGCACCCATCTGCTGACCTAGTCCCTTGTCTACAGAGGTTTATTGCCTGCTGGGGGGCTCGAATCCGAGATGTCATGGAAAGACTGCCGAGGCTTGTCCACACATCCAACTATTACCCCCTGCTGCTCTTCCATGTGGGCACCAATGATACCAAGGGCAACTTGGAAAGTATCAAATAGGATTTCAGAGCTCTGGGGATGGTGGTCAAGGGTCTGGGGAGGCAAGGTCATTTTTTCCTAGATCCTGCCAGTTAGGGCAAAGGATGAGAGGGAGGAGTAGACGGATTCTCCGAGTAAACAACTGGCTGTGCCACTGGTGTTGGCAACAGGCTTTTGGTTTCTATAACCATAGGACCCTGTTTGAAAATCGACAACTGACTGGAAGAGATAGGATCCACCTCACTAAACAGGGCACAGGCATCTTTGCCAACAGATTGAGCAGCCTGGTAAGGAGGTCTTTAAACTAGAAAAGATGGGGGAATGGGAAAGCTATAGAGACCACTCAGAAAGCAAAACAGGGCTCAAGTGGGGATACCTCCAGCAAGTGCATGCAGCCAAGGAAGTGCCTACAAGACTGGAGGATCCTCTTGCACTCCCTCTAGGAAACTGGCACACTCAAATACTTCTCTGAAGTGCCTGTACACCAATGCACACAGCATGGGGAATAAACAGGAAGAATTAGAGATCTGTGTGCAGTCTCAGGTCTATGATCTTGTTGCAATTACGGAGAGATGGTGGGATAGCTCACATGACTCTAATGCTGTCATGGATGGCAATGTGCTTTTTAGGAAAGACAGGCCAGGAAGGTAAGGTGGTGGAGCTGCCCTTTATGTAAGAGAATGCTTGGGGTGGATGGAGCTCTGCTTCGGGGTGGATGAAGAGCAGGTCAAGACCTTATAAGTAAGGATTAAGGGGCAGGCTAACATGGGTGACACTGTTGTAGGTGTTTGCTATAGGCCTCCTGATCAGGAGGAGGAAGTGGATGAGGCCTTCTGCAGACAGCTGGAAGTAGCCTCACGATCACAGGCCCTGGTTCTCATGCAGGCCTTCAACCACCCTGACGCCTGCTGGAGGAACAACACAGCAAGGCACAAACAATCCAGGTGGTTCCTGCAGAGCATTGATGATAACTTGACACAGGTGGTGGAGAAGCTAACAAGGAGAGGTGCAATGCTAGACCTTGTACTAACAAACAAAGAAGGTCTAGTTGGAGATGTGAAGGTTGGGGACAGTGTTGGCTGCAGTAACCATGAGATGGTGGAGTTCAGGATTCTGCAAGGAGGAAGCAGGGCAGTAAGTATGATTGCAACCCTGGACTTCAGGAGAGCTAACTTTGGCCTCTTCAGGCACCCTCTTGAAAGAATCCCATGGGATTGGGCCCTAGAAGGGAGGGGGGATCAAAGAGAGCTGGTTAATATTCAAGGATCACTTCCTCCAGGCTCAAGAACAGTGTGTTCTTCTGAGCAAGAAATCAAGCAAAGGGTGCAGGAGACCTGCATGGATGAACAAGATGCTCCTGGCAAAATTCAAACATAAGCAGTGTACAGGAGGTGGAAGCAGGGAGAGGTCACTTGGGATGAATATACGGACATTGTCAGAGTATGCAGAAATGTGACAATGAAGGCCAAGGCCCATTTGGAATCAAATCTGGCAACGGATGTCAAAGACAATGTGCTGGGAGGCATCCACGAAATGACCAAGCCAGCTGATAGGTATTTTGCCTTGGTTAGGCACACTGGTTAGACCCCGTACACTAGAAAGGTTCAGGTGGTAGTGTAGGAGTCACTATTCCTTATGAATGAGTTTACAGTGATGTCAATTGATAGGTAAAATCATGAGTTTAATATATTAACAACCAGTAACAATAACAACAACAATATTTTGCTAATGTACATAATAACCACAATGTACTAACTTATTTACAATTGTATACTTGAAGCTTCAATCCTAAAATAAATGGAAAATAAAAGAGAAACGATTATATATATTTATATACATGTACCCGAGCTCAGAGGATGGTAAACAAATACACAGGTATTCCCTTTCCAGGTAGGACGTCACTAGGTAAGGATGTGGAAAGGGTGCTGCCATTACCGGGTGAGATGCCCGGGGTTATGCCAAGTGGTGGCAGGGTGGAGAAGGTTAAGCAGGCCACACCAGAAGTGGGGAGCACCGCTTCCAGCTTCAGAGACCTGTATGCTAAGCAGGCCACACCAGGAGGTGTGCCCCTTAGTGCTTCCTGATTCAAACTCACGTATCCGTGGATTAATCACCACCTGATGGTCGGTAGTGGTGGGGATCCCAAATACCTCGTCCGGCGTCCTAGGTCAGGGTGGGTGCAGCGAGTCTCTGGAGCCCAACTTTGCCGATGCGGTTCCTCCACTGGACATCCGCAGCCTCGGGTGGAGCAGTCTTCAGTCAGGGAATGCCCTCAGAGGGGCTGCCTAGCATTTTCAGGTCTTGAAAAAGACCACCAGGTTTCTTCCTCCCCAATGCGCCGGTCTTCATGACTTCAGCTTTTAACTCTAGGTCTGCTCTTTTGTTATATGTCCCCGAGAAGAGAGCCCCCGCAGTGTTAGGATGCATGGCCCTTTTATAGGTAAACTGCAAGGGCTTCTTCAAATACATCAATAACAAAAGACTGGGGAAAATGTGGGCCCACTGCTGAATGGGGCGGGTGCCCTGGTAACAAAGGATATAGAGAAGGCAGAGTTATTGAATGCTGCCTTTGCTTCAGTCTTCACTGCTAAGGCCAGCCCTCAGGAATTCCTGACCTTGGAGACAAGAGAGGAAGGCTGGAGAAAGGAAGACTCTCCCTTGGTCGAGGAGGATCGGGTTAGAGATCTTTTGTCCAAACTTGACATCCATAAATCCATGGGCCCCAATGTGATGCACCCACAAGTGCTGAGGGAGCTGGCGGATGTCACTGCTAGGCCACTCTCCATCATCTTGGAAAGGTCCTGGAGATCAGGAGAGGTGCCTGAGGACTGGGAGAAAGCCAGTGTCACTCCAGTCTTCCAAAAGGGCAAGAAGGAGGACCCGGGGAACTACAGGCCTGCCAGCCTCACCTCCAGCCCTGGAAAGGTCATGGAACAGCTCCTCCTGGAGGCCATCTCTAAGCATGTGGAGGACAGGAAGGTGATCAGGAGTAGTCAGCACGGATTCCCCAAAGGGAAATCATGCTTGACCAATCTGATAGCCTTCTCTGATGGAATGACTGGCTGGGGAGGTGAGGGTGGAGCAGTGGATGTTGTCTCCCTGGACTTCAGCAAGGCTTTGGACACTCTCTCCCATCACATCCTCCTAGGTAAGCTCAGGAAGTGTGGGTTGGATGAGTGGATGAACAGTGAGGTGGATGGAGAACTGGCTGGATGGCCGAGCTCAGAAGGTTGTGGTCAGTGGCGCAGAGTCTAGTTGGAGGCCCGTAGTGAGCGGTGTCCCCCAGGGGTCAGTCCTGGGTCCAGTCTTGTCCAATGTATTCATCAATGACCCGGAGGAAGGCACAGAGTGCACCCTCAGCAAGTTTGCTGAGGATACAAAACTGGGAGGAGTGGCTGACACACCAGAGGGCTGTGCTGCCATTCAGAGGGACCTGGACAGGCTGGAGAGCTGGGCGGAGAGGAACCTCCTGAAGTTCCATAAAGGCAAGCACAGGGTCCTGCACCTTGGGCCAATGTGCCCTTGTGGCCAAGAAGGCCAACGATATACTGGGCTGTATTAGCAAGAGCATTGCCTGCAGGTCAAGGGAGGTGATCCTCCCCCTCTCCTCAGCCCTGCTGAGGCCTCACCTGGAGTACTGTGCCCACTTCTGGGCTCCCCAGTACAAGAGAGACATGGAGCTCCTGGAGTGAGTCCAGCAGAGCGCTACAAAGATGATGAGGGGACTGGAGCATCCCTCCTACAAAGAAAGGCCGAGAGAGCTGGGCCTGTTCAGCCTGGAGAAGAGGTGACTGAGGGGGGATCTCATTAATGTATGCAAATATCTGAAGGGAGGGTGTCACGAGGATGGGGCCAGACTCTTCTCCGTGGTGCCCAGCGATAGGACAAGAGGCAACGGGCAGAAACCGAAACACAGGAAGTTCCATCTGAACATGAGAAAAACTTATTTCCTATGAGGGTGACAGAGCACTGGAAGAGGTTGCCCAGAGAGGCTACTGAGTCTCCTTCCCTGGAGATATTCAAAAGCTATCATCTGGACAAGACCCTGGGCAACGTGCTCTGGCCAACCCTGCTTGAGTGGTAGGGTTGGACTAGATGATCTCCAGAGGTCCCTTCCAACTTTGACCATTCTGTGATTCTGTGCTATTCTGTAATGTAAAGCAACAGGAGCATGACTGCTTAGTATTTCAGAAAAACTCCCACAGGCTAAATGCATGCGTATGTTTGTATTTTACATATTATATAGATCATGAAGGCAGTTTGCATCCTCTGTTGGTTAATATAACTAGTTAGGGCAGATGTTGTAGAAAGTAACAGAACTCCACAAATGCTAATCCACACAGAGTGCATAAGCAACTCTATATTTTGAAAGAGATAGGTTTAAACAGGTTTTGGCCCTGAAAATATTTTCTACTGGTGTGGGAAGAGGACAAAAAAAAATTCTACTTTTTAGGAAAGAAAAAAAGGTCAGTGAGGAACAGTATTGCTAAGTCAATAGTCATTAATATGGGGAACGGTTATTCATTGAAAGGATTTATGCAAGTGGAAGTGGAACAAAAGTTCTGCTTAAAGTTGCATGCAATAGCTTGAAAATTCCGGAATAAACATTCAGCTATAGTAAAATATTGTGCACTACCAATTTAGAAGTCCAGCAGAGCCAAGTTTAAAAACATGCAAACAAGATATCAATAGAAAATCTGTCAGAATTAAACAACTATTTGCAAATCATATACTGCTACAGCAGGACAAAGGCTCCATTATCCTGTTTATTTCCTTGAACCCTTTAGCATACATTATGCACTCCACTGAAATTAAGGAATCAATTGAGCAATTTGTGCTTTGTCCCAAGCTTGGAGCTGGTGGATGGAAACATTTGCCTTGAAGGTGCCACATGCTTCCCAGCAGAATCAAGCCTGGGAACAGGTCTAGTTCTGCTCTTGGGATTTAATCTTGATTTAGACTACGTGAGAAAGGGGTCATAGGCAAAACATTTGCCTAAAAATCCACTAAGTCAGTTTGTCATAAAATGTTAGCAGGATTCAGAAAGATAGAGGACTTTTTTCTTTTTTTTTTTTTTTTTGCCATTTTCTTTAACGTAGAGTACAAGCTCAATGTTGTACTTTCACACAAATCTTCTTGCAGAATTTACTTCTATCATCATTATCTCAAAGCTGTATAATTTTCTGATTTTTCAGATCTGTTGATCGAAATGGCTGGCAAGTGGAGGAAAGTTACAGCTGCCTAGAATCTCGGTTTACAGAGGTCATCATTAAGTCATTAGAGCTTATCTAGAGATAACATCTGACAGTCATTTCTGAAGGTCTCGTATAGGGTTCTTCTCTGCACCTAGAGCAAACCTGTAAGCTATATAAACTTTCAAGATTTATGCTGCTTTCATAAATTTTCCTGAAGTCAAATATTTGCAGACAAAGATAAGTCTACTTATATTTCATCAGCAGATTTAAAAGTTTATCTCCTATATAGAACATGCACTTTTTTGAGACTGCTCTGTTTCACTGTATCAGAACGCAAGCTTGACGCTTCCCTCTGCGTCAGAAACCCATAGTCAATTTCTGACTTATATTAAAGAGAGAATATTATTTTAGCCCTCTCCTAATAAACAGAGTTAATATTGCAGTTAAGCACACTTCACATCTCATGCTTTACTGGAGGACTGGACCATCAGGTTTGGGTTTTAAAAGTGGGAAAAAAAACAGTGGTGGTCAATATTATTCTGGCCTATTTTTTGAGTTCTGAGGTGAATTCCTACTCTGAGATGAAACAATGAGTTGCCTTGGTTTGTCCTAATATATAATAATTCATATATATCTAGTCTTATTTATAATTAGCTATCGAAACAGTGTATTTGCACCCAAGACTAAAAAAGAGTTTAAAGAAAAATATAATTATAGAATAGAGCCTGAAATTTAGAATGTCTTATGTTTTATTTCCTAAAGGTCTGATTATCTCCCACATCTACCCAATAGGCAATAATGTTAATCAGTTAAAAGAATAGATAACCATCCACTCTTAACAAGCAGATCAGAATATATTAAAGGCGTGTAAGAATGTGATGTTAAAGTTTTAAGATCAAACACTTTGATCCTTTTTCAATTCCCTCTACCCCAATGTGAAAAAGTAAGAATTCAGTCCCATAGTCTTTTCAGCGCCTTCTATTGTCACTGTTGGTCCCCTTTACTCTTGCATCTAGGGAAGAGAAGAGAACTGGGGAGAAAGGGAGGAAGAAGGAAACCATCCACAGGCCCGGGGTGAGTGCTGAGCTGTAATCTATTTTATATTTGCCATATAGAATGTGAGAGTTAACTGAAGTGGTAAATAAAAACCATGCACAGCTTGAAAGATGTGGAAGAACTGAGGGAAACTATAGGGGCAATAGGAAATAATCCATGCTAATGTGGGTCTTTCCCAACCTCCTTTTCCATTTGTGCAGATATTCAGAGAAACAGAGATTTGGGGGCAGAATATACGCACTTTTACAAGTCACACATATCATTGACTAGGGTGCAAATAAGCACCCAGGTTCAAATCATCTCTGTTCAGCAGCTTGATCAGATGCGAACAGGGATTGAGCAGTTTTCTAAAAAATAAATGTCTGGTTTTTTTCTCATGAAGATGGAGGTAAGAGAATGGCTAGCATAACTATTACTGCCACTTTTGGAGCTTTTATACACCCTGGAATGTCCCTGTTTCATTTGTCAGTGTACTGTAATGAAATAATAGCTTATGTCTTCAAGTTGAAGAATATCTAGAGCCATAGAAATGCCCTCTGTTAACAGAGGAAATGATCCTACCACTTGAATTCACTTTCTGAAGGACTTTACTCCTCAAATAGAATCATTTTCTCCAAGACTCCACTTTGTAGGAGTAAGGATGGCAGAATTTGGCCTGTCATAAACCGTTTGTTACCTCTGAAACTACATTTACATTTTCCAGGATATGATTAAAACAGAACATTTTGCCAGAGACATTTGAAGTTTAAATACATGCTATTGCAATTTGGTATTTGTAGGGATTACTTGGGTGTATAACCTTTAAGAGTGGAAAAAAGCCAACATTTTCAAGTTGTTTGGATCATAAACATTTAGAGATTACACACTCATGTAACACAAAAAGAACTTTGTTCCGTTTACATAATCAGTCACTAAACATGCTATAAAGAAACCTCTTCAAGCTGATATTGTGCAGGCTTGAAAATGACTGCAGTGTTACACACATTATGTCATTTTTTTATAACAAATGCCTTTAGGCACAGCACTGCATAAGAAGTGCCAAGTAGCAGCACCTCCACAAGAGAATCCCAGGGGAAGAATAAGTGACTTAAAAAGTCATTACGATTCCCTCTCTGTTCCTCTTATTCCTAAGAGTATGGGCAGCAGTGGGAATTAGCAGCCATGTAAACACTGGTGGCTCCAAACCATCTCTTTCTGTAGCACTTCAGGGGCCATTTCAGAGATTCTGTGTGTCCCTCCCCACCCCAAGAACACCAGTACATGAATAATAGACATGCAGAAACACATAAACCAGGCAATCTGCTTCTGTGGGGAAAAAATGAATCACAATATATTTCAGAATAATTTCCACTGAACGTTAAGTGAAGAGAGTCTGGAAAAGGTATTGTACCACAGGGCATACGTCATCTTTAATGCCTGTAAGATCAACAGTTTCAAAGAAAGAGTGGTTTGCATCTTATAGTGTCCTGCTCTCAGAAGCAGCTTTATGTGTTCAAGCTACCAGACATTCTGCTTTACACAATCAGGACAAATTAAAACCTGCTGAAGCTGTGTATCAGACAAGTTACAATCAGAGAGAATCCTTGAAAAGTACTGTGCATCTGTTTGCTTATTTTTGTTGTAAAAAATTGAGGTTAGCCATAGACTGAACACCTATTCAATATTACAAGCACAAACCCAGTAGATAGATCACTACATATCTGAAGCCACTTTTGTGTTTGTAAATTTCTGCATCAGCTACATCAAGATGACAAGAACAACCAGTGGGTATACTTTCCTCTTTATGTTGTGCTCAGCTCACAGCCAAGTGGTCTGAGAATATTTTGTTATTAAAAACATTTTGATTTAGATTTGCATGGCTCCATGATCTGTTCCTTTTATTTGTATTCTAGCTGTTTTGTTTATGTAAATTTTTAAATAAACCATGAAAATAACCATTTTTCATCTGTTCCAAATGCTGCTTGCCTTGGCAATGCATCTGGTCACAGAGGGCACCTCCTTCTACCACTCACTCTTGGCAGAAATAAATAGCTTGATTGCTTACTTGTTACTGTGGACAGACTTGCACCTCCTTCCAGCTTCTCATATATATTGTTGAAGGGGATGCAACAGGGAATTCATTGGAGCACAAAACTAATCTGTTTGGAAAACAAACAATCTTTTCTATGCAATCCTCTTCTTTCCCCTGTTTTTATACACAATTTTTTTCCCTCCACCTTTTTACTAAAGAGTTCCCTTTTCCTTGACTGATTTTCTTTTTCACCTTACTGGAGATTTGCTATGTTTTTAAGAGGGCCAGTCCTCCAGAAGAGAAAATAAGATAAAGTAAACGTCAATAAGGAACCATGGGAGCAAGGCCAAGGTGGATTAGACTGTTCTTTCAAATGAAATATATCTCAGGAGATGCTGAGCCTTTTTTTTTCAAAAGGATTCAGCTTTGTTTTTCTGTTTGCAACTGAGACTAATCTATTTAAAATAGTGCATCTTCATTCTAATGAGAGGGACTACATTAGCATGCTCCCTGGAAAAATAAAAGAAACTGTTACTTACAGAAATCTGAGTAATTCTTTAAAGGAATTTCTTTCTGATAGATGTTCACCTACATGTGGTAACGGGGCCAGAATGAAAGGGAACATCTGATCGGCAAATGACCAGCCCCTGCCCCTGCCCCTGTCTGCTTTCTTCTTTGTAACCTGGCACACCAGACCTCCGGCTCATGGACTTTAGAGCAATTGCATTGTCTGTACAGCGGGTATCTTTACCCTTTTCATCTCTTACGGAGTGTAATCTTACGCGTTAACAGACATAATGACCACCAATTAAGAAGTGAAAATGTTCAGTGAAAATAAGGACTGCATTAACATCTGACTCTGCACAATCACTGCTTGCTGCTTGTGGCACAAGTTGAAGTCATGCTAAGTTATGAGCAGACAATAAAAAGGTGAGGTCATTGTGGTACAAGCTGGAAGAACAAAGTGTGTGAGTATGCATGTGTGTCTAGGTGCAAGTATATGTGCAATATTGTACTCAGTACTGTACTGACTGAAAGGGCAAAGGGCTGATCTTTCATTAGAGTGTGCACACCAGGAATTAGTTTTATAATATGTAGAGGAAGAGCACTTTAGTCATTTACTTGGTTAAAGATTCGAATGAGCAGCTTTTTCATTTTCAGCAGGTGAACTGGTACCTTGTAAAAAGGAGATGTTGTAACTATAGATATACTACATCATATTTTATCACATTATTGATTATATTGTATTTCACAATATGACTATGAGCTGTAATTAACATACTGGGTTCTATCAGCTAAGATACATATTGTGAATATGAATGGCATTTACCCCAGGAGTTTGTCCAGGATTTTAAGTTAGATTGTAGAATAGTTAATTTATGGGACACAGTAGGACTGCAATGTCTGGAATTCTCTATCGAGAAGAATCGTTGGAATAATTTAACTTAAGGAAACTGGGCATGCAACACGATCCTGGGGAGCCATGCAATTAATGTTCTGTCTGCCACATTAAAGATTTACCACTGAGATGGTCCATTTGCATACAACATATCCCTAGTGCCAGGAAAAGCTTCACTGGCTTTCACCACCCAGTACGGCACCAGACAGCAATAGTGAGATGCTGTTTTGATTCAGTTACCGCTCAGCTGTATATCAAACATGTTATAGAAACAGGCCTTGACTTCAACATGTTTGGTTTGGATCAGTGAATTGAGCACTTGCTGAGCTCTGGAATACAAATGATCAACCTATCTGTCTGAGCAGTTCCCCTGTTGGTGCCATCCTCTGCCTGACTATTGCTAATGCAGTAATATGTATGCAGTGCACAGCATTCTCTCTGACTGCCACTTGACAAAATGTGCCAGCTCATCATTGTCTCCAGACGAGACAGATTTATTATAATTCAATATGTTCCTCGTGAGCACTTCTTTCTGTCTTATGTTACAGTCTGCATAGCATTCAGAATAATAACTACCTGCTCTTATGACATTGCAGCACTGAATTCTTGCAGCTGAAAAAATCATTTCCTTGGCTCTGATAGAAACTCACCCACAGTAATACCTTCCTATTGCTGAAAATTTATACGGGATTCCCCTCTCCCATCCCAAAATAAGCAGTTCATGAAGTAAAGTTAAGTGGAGTGATTTTTTTTTTGAATAAGATTTGTTCTGCATTCAGAAACTGCAAAGACATCAGCTTGGCCGCTTTACACTGAAGAAAGAACTGCAGATAAAACTCCATTGTACAAGCAGGCAGAATTATGAGATTCTAGATGCAGTTTCTTGTACTCTCAAAGTCAAATAAGGCACAGCAAGAATCAGTGAAAGCTGGGCAGGACCAACAGCTGTTCTCACTAAATTAAAGCTACACTATATGTTGAGGTTGTCACCTGGTAATGGAAACAGAAGTGTTTACAAGTGGTCCACACAGACTACTCAAAAATGCACAGGTTTCACACTTTCTAATAGAATGGTGTTCTTTTACAGTGGATCAATCATTGCAGTTGACTTTAGATGCCAGGATGACCTTTACAAAGTGGTATAGACAATAACATTGAATATGCAATTTGCCAAACATGAATATTGGCACATTTTGTCTCATGAATATTTACCATAAAGGCTGCTGCTGACAGCATCTCAGCAGCCCTAATCCGCAGTCTGGCAGACAGCCAGGTTTCTCACTTTTCCCAGACATAGAAAGAGATTCCAGCCCTCTGGCCAGGAGGCAGAGAAAGATCCTGGCATCTCAGCTTGATTAGAATTCCGTCTGTAAAGAAAAATATTCTCTGGTTAGACATAAAGATGCAACTAGATTTTCTGGGAGGCCCCAGTCCTTATATCCCCCTGGAGAATGTATGAATACCATAGCAAACCTTAAAAACACAAGACAAGAAGGGACTTTGCATCCCCTGCTCTAAGGCAATGTCAGCTGTACCTTGAATAGACCATACAGCTTCTTTGGGCATAGGTCACCAAATCTCTTCTACAGGTAATAGAAATGTCAGGCCTGCACATTTCTGTCACACATGCCTGGCTGTAGATGGTGCTTGGTTGTTGTGTTTCCCTGAGTTGTTTCCTATATATGTATATATGTTTCTATATCCCCCCCCATTTTTCCCCCTAGCCAGGATAACAACCCAAACCAAGGCTGTTCTGTGGGACTGATCCAGGGGGCTCCCATGTGGGTCACTCAGCCCCACTCAGCCTAGCAGCTGCCTTATCTACGCTGGCCCTAAACAAGAATCCGACATTTTCCTGGGCAATCTACTCTCCTGTCTTACTGCTCCTGCTGTTACATGTTTTCTCCTACGCAACTTTCATTGCTGATGTTGGTAAGTAAGTATATTTCTTTCTTTTCCTACTCCAATGGACATGAAGAAGAAAGAAGCTGGAGATTATCCCCATTATTCCTTGTCTCCTCTCTAAAAGTTGTTTGCTTATCTAGCACCCTATATTACTTTCCACTGCAACCTTATTATTATAACCTTTCTTCATATGCCGTATTTCTTCTGTTCTTGTTGCCCTCCTTTTTGGTACCCAGACCTGGAAACGTCAGCTGAGGCTGCACTTGTTTAGCAGGAAAATTACCTGCTGAGTGAAGCATAACTCATCAACTCATGTATCTCATCAATATATTTGCCTTTTTGGAGGAACCCTGCGTTAACTTGTACCTAAGACCTTAGACCTGAATGCCCAGACCTTTTTCTGCAGCACAGCTACCTAGTCAGTTATTCTCCATTTTGTATTTCTGCATTTTCTTTCTCTTACGAAAGAATTACTCTGTAGTGCTCTCTATTGAATTTTATACTAATGATAACAAACACTTTCTGCATTTATAAAGAACTTGAAATCTAAACCTCTATCTATCTCTCCTCCTTCCCCAGATCTTTGAAACCACACATAGCTTCACGGGAACATATTTTAAGTATATTTTCTACCTACTTCACCCACGTTATCCTCATGATTAAGTAAAATATTTCCTGGCAATAGGTCCATCCAAGTCACCATTTGATTTTGCTTCCCATTTTTGGCAATGACCTAATCAGTGCACAGTTTTTCAAACAAGTATGCATCTACTTCACAGCAGTTTCACCCAACCATTTCTTCCCAACTCACATATGCAAGACCATATCATAAGCCCTACTCCAAATAAATCCCATCCATTGTTTTCCTCTACCTGCTGGACTGGTTAATCTCTCAAAGAGGAAATGAGACTGCTTAAATGATAAGTTTTGATTGTTTGTCACCATATTATTCTTTAGATGCTCACAGATAGATCATACCTTTTCTCTTTTTCTTTTTTTCTTGGTATTTTCCTGTTCAAAGGTGGCAAAGGTGGCTGTCTTAATAAACAAACTGCTGTCTTCTGCTTTTGAACAGATAATTATTATATTTACTATTCTCTACTCTTCTGCTCTCTGTCCTCTAAAAGTCATTGGAGGTCACCACTAATAATGGCGGAAATAATACATGTAGTTCCTCTGATGCTTTATGATAAACTTCAGTAGCTTAGATACAATTCATATTTGAATAGTCTTGAATTTTGTCATCTGTATTTTTGCTTATATCCCTACTCACTTATTAAAATTATGTTAAATCTTTACTCATAAGCAGTAGTTTCATAGGTCTGAAACACTAAATATTTTACTTTTCTGTGTCATTCATTATCTGCTTTCCTCACCACAATAGCGCACCTTAACTTTTGAAGACCTTCTGCAATAACTTAATTAACAATATCAAAGGCTGAGTTAACATTTAAAAGCATCACTACTAACATACCAGCTGGCCCTGGGCCAGAAGCCAGGGCAAATTGCATTAAACTTTCCGAAGCTCCATGAGCTAGTTTTTCCCAAGGCAAACAAGAATTTTAAAAATTCATGTTTTAAAAAATGACTTTAAAAAAGTATTTTTATTAAAGGAGTGAAAGAAAGCATCACGCATAACAGGGTAGCATACAATAGCTAATTCCTAAAGAACAGCTATTCTACTTTGAAATCATTGGTTTCCTCTAGAGATAAACACTTGGACCATATGGTTGGTCTCTCCCTTCAGCAGCAGCATCTAATCCACTGTAATTAGTAATTCCTGCTGGGTAGCAAGATCTGATTTAAGCTGCCATTGATCTTGCAGGGTGACTTGCATCCACTAGCTTCCTATTCTCTGCAAATCTCTCTGCCTCCAGCTCTGGTCCTGCTAGCTGGACGTTTTGTTCCTTACCTAAGAGCTGCTCCTGCTGGCTGTGCCTCGCCACGCCACCAGCTGGGTCTCGGTTTTGTGTTTTCTTGGGCCTCCTACTCCCCTCCTGCTTGGCTAGCTGGTTCCTGCTCTGTGATGTTTCTTGCTTTCCCAGCTACTACAGCTAAAAAACAAAGGCTTTGTCAACCATTTCTGCTATTGCAGTTCTTAGCAGGACTGCATGCAACACGGAGGGCTGGCACAGTCCTCAAGTGCACAGGAGACCCTTAGCAGCCTCTCATCTCGCAGCTTACGTGAGTCTTAATCAGAGTTTGCTCTTCTTCTTTTCATAAGCCCTAACCTTGCCCTCCAAAGCTAGAGGATGCTGCTTAGGTTAAGGTGATGCCTCTGCCTCCCTCCTGCACAGCGGTGCCTCTCACGTGTCTCCTCACTCCTTTTTTTTCCTGCCCTCTCCTCTGGAGCTCCCTGGAGGCAGGAGTGGTTTGTGGGAGCAGTGCTTTAAGTTTAGGCCTCAGCTATCAGGTTTACATTTTCTCCATTTGACTGTCTTTCCTTCTGCAGACTGTTAGGGTACTTTGCTCTTGTGTTTTTAATGCAGTCTCTTAGCAAATGCCAGCTTTCCTCTCTTTTTGCTTAGATCTCTTTCCTTTGGAATATTATTTAATAGTTCATGATCTAAGGTGTTTTTTTTCCTGAAATCTAGAGTAATTTTTCTAGAAATCTAGTTCAAGCTCTGATTGCTTGAAGTCTCTTTTCATAAACACTTATTAGGAAATGACTTTTCCTAAAATTGGATTTCAACTTTTAATTCTAAATCTAAAAGCAATCACCAATATCTTCTGCCACATTTGAAAATAAAAAGTTCCCCCCACTATACTCTCAGGGCTTGTAGGATGGCTAGTGTCTCCCTGCTTTGTTTTTTCAGGGCAGTTAAGATTTTCTTTATCAACAGATCCTTTGGACAATTGATGGTGACATTCAAAACATGTCTAATCTCTTCCTTCTGCTTAGGCATTTTGCAAGAGCTGTGAGAGTTGCCCAGCTCTTTGTATTTTATTTGGAGGATTTTTGACAAATCCATCTCTTACCTCTAGCAAGCTTCAGGGTATTTATGTAGCTTTTTATATACAATATATTCATCTTATCTCTTTTTCCTTTCACCCCATTCACCCTACATAGGCTAGGGCCTTCCATATCAAGATCTGAGGGCTGTAACTGATCTCACGCCACCCCTGAAAGGGTTTCCTTTTGGTATTAAAAACTATTTCATTTTTCTGTCAGAAAGAGGGGGTAGGGAACAATATAGAAGCACTAAGCAATTTCTAGCACAGGAAAAAATTTAAGCCAAGGAGAGTTTTATCACTAATTTCATTGGATCTGGGAGTTCATCCTGCATCTGTTTCTAGCCTTCAATTTTAAGAGGCTAAGAGTGTGCAGTTAAAATTGCCTTTGAGGAGCAAAACTAGTATTTCTTATGTAAAAAATAAATTATGCTGTGGGGTTCCCCAGTCTGCATTTTAGTCCCCTTCATATTTGGAAGTGGAAAAGAGTGAAGGATGCCATAACTACCTGGGAGTAAAATAAATGTTTAGTGCCCTTCTTTTTCTCTAGAAACTTCTGCAACTTTTTGTAATGATGGCAAAGAAAAAAGAAACCTAAAACCTGAAGCCTTTATAAATTGTAAATTATTTTTTTTTTCCTCATGACAATCTTGGCTTCCTTCCCAATACTGTACCTGTTATAATAATCACTTAAATTGATGTGTAATGAAAGCAGTAATTATAATGGCCTTAAATCACTTGTAATTATCATTTTGCTTTTGCCCTAAGCCACCTACAACACCACAGAATTGATAAGATTTAAAATGCCTACATCCCTCAGTACACTTCATAAAAATCAAAGACAAAGGATTTTTAGCAAAAATGTCATGAGAAAATAAATTAGTTTGGATGTGCAATAGGCTAATAATGACTCATTTATAATGTTTTCTTCTCCTGAGAATCACTAAATTCTGTTGAAAATCAAATGAATATCTTCAGCAAACTTCTGAGGTAAGATCTGACCATATATTACATAATATGCGTACAACAAGGATGAGGGATACTCAGTGTCATGAAGGTAGATAGCTAGGTCAGAAAGAGAACTCATGAAGTTTCACTGCCGGTTCCTGCTTGAGTCACTAGAGCATGACACATTTCCTGCTTTTTATAATTTGCTTGTAGTAACACATTGCTCTTTCAGGGCTTATTTGTTTCTGACAGTTGCCTTAGTGCTTAAAGGAGGGAGAGTTCAGGAAATTCTTCTAGCCTGCCCCCACTCCTGCCCTGCAAGGACCCCCCCGGACAGCCCTTCAAAAAGAAGGGAGAAAGAGAGGAGGCAAGGCTTTTCCCACCTCCCTGCTCCTTTTTTCGCATGCAGACTATTCTGTACAGCGCACAGAGCTCTCTGCTGCATTGGCAGGTCTGGTCATGGAGATGAGAGGAGAATCACACCTCAAATAATCAGTAAGAGCACAGCATGTTTTATGATAAGCATTGTTCTGGCAAATATCCGCACAGAACATTGTTTCTCATCATTTCTTCATTTCCTAGCATAAGTATTCTGTTCTGAGAAGGCACTTGGTGCTGTTCTTTGATTTCAGTTATTGAAGATGAGTGCTGCCAACAGCAAGGTCAGCACTTCACTTTGGCCCCTGGTAACTCTAGCGCGGTTCAGGAGATCACAGTCCGGCCACTTTTCAATGGGAAATTCACACTTTCTTCACAAGAGCATGAATAAGTTTTTTCTCTTCCCATCTCTCACAATCACCACCTTTTCCTTTTTACTTCAACTAAGGGAATTTTTTTTTCATTAATGTCACAAGACTTTTTTTCTATATTTGTACTATTGAAGATAAAATTGTGTTGCACCTTTCCTCCTTTACAAAGCAGGGGAGAAGAGATTTCATTTCTATAGGGAGAGATACTGGCACCAGCCAGTAGAATGATGGCACTGAAAAATTAATCAGTACTTCTGTCCCATAGAAAGTGCTAGCATTTCAGAACATCTGTCAAAAGAAATTCAAAGCAGAAAAAAAATTGAAAATTTCAATTTGTAAATGTGAAAGCTTGTTTTTAACTTCAACATGAACTTTCAGGGCACTGTTATGACAAGAAAAAGCCCAGACAACTACTATCACTCTTAAAGATGTGGAAAGTAAGATTATCAAGTGGAAGAAATTTCTCGTCCTCCTATATGCAGGCTCGAGTTCTCATTTAAAGAAAGCCATAGAATCAACTGGAGAGAGTTCAGAGAAGAGATACTTATGTGCACAGAGAGCCGGCAACTGAAAAGCAAACCCACTGAGGGACGATTTGAGAAGTTCACGCAATCAGCTTGTGAAAAGAAAAAGTTGAAAGTGACTATTAGTCTGTCGAGATATTTTACACATGAAGGAAAAGATAAACCTGTGACAATAAGAGAGACTCCTCAACCTTGCTGACAAAGACATAACAGGATAAAAGGAAGGGAAGAAAGTCAAATCTGGATAAGTTCAACCTTGAAAATTTCACCTATAAAGAGAGTCAAACACCATATCAGCAAGGCAAGGGAGGTGGATGTGTCCCCAGGGTTTCGAGTATTTGAGTAGAGATGGTGGCTTTAACAGGAAAAAGGATTTAATCCAGTTTCTCATATAAATTTTTTCAGTTATGTTTGCACTGCTCTGAATTTTCTCTGAAGTTGATTATTTCTTCTTTCTGCGGCTCAAGAAGAGACAAAAGTCTTACGTACTACCTTAATTTCAAGATCTGTCTTCCTCTAAGCAAGGAGTCTGGTCTTTCTAGCCACTAGGTCAGAGCTGTCACTAAGGCAAGCAACAGGGCAAGCTGCAAAGGATCAGCTCCCCATTGGGCAGATAACATGGAGCCCAGGGTAACTGCTGGGACAATACAGACATCTCTTTTAACCACTTTCTTTCCACTGAAAGGGTCTCAGCCTCTTGCTCTTCACCTCTGGCATATGACAGCTCAGTTTTCCCAAAAGAAGCAGAAATGCTACTGTCTGATCTAAGCTATTGAGCTCAGTGGTGCAGAGTCTAAATGAAGTATACAGCAGATCAGACGAAAATGATATAACAGTCTCTTTTGGCCTTAAACCAATAATGAAATAAAATGTTTCTATATTCCAAATGTAAACTTCTTTCCTGGTTGATTCAACCTTAATCTTTCTCTGATTACTGGAAGGCTTTTGCAGGAGTTTTCCATAATCTTATTTTCCCAGACTGGACTGGGAGTGTTGAGAGCATAAAGAACACTGGAGACTCGGATCACTTGAATTCTAATCACCAGGAGGCATTAAAGCAGCCCACATCAGACCAACTCTGAATGCTTTTATTTGCTTCTCTAATTGTGATTATTTGATTCAGGTCATAAAAACATTAACTAAGTCTTATGTTTCTTTCTCTTTTCTTCCCACAAATAGAAAAAAAGATGTTCCAGTGAAGTGATGTCATTGTGTCAAATCTGCATATTCTATCAAAAATGGATAGTCTAAGATTCAAGTGCTTATTATTCCACTGTTGCTATTTTTTAATCTAAATTTTGTGAATTAGATTTAAAAAGGGAAAATCTCCTCATCTGGTGTGTCATCTTGACTTCAGTAAGTAGCTACCCACGAGGTCTATCAGCATTCTTCATAAAAACAAGCACAAAAACAAGATATATGGATATCTCTAAAGCAGAGACCACAACAAGGAGTGTGCATTTTGGTCAATGTAATTTATAAAATTATATGAGTCTTCAAGGCAAACAACTGAGGTAGAAGTAAATGAGTTTGCTTCAGCGAGCTAATCCATTTGGCATTCATGGTGCCATTTCAGTAACAATTGCTTACGATCGTCAAAACTTATCGAGGCTAGAGGTGCAGCAAAAGTTCAAAAAAAAAAATTAAGGGGACAGAGGAAATTGAATGCTTCTAATTAGTGACATTCACACATTAGAACCTGGCCACAAACAATGTTAAACGAATATTATGTGGCAAAATGATTGTATTTAGTTTCAAGGAGAAAGCAAAAAATGAGTGAAAAAGAGTGAAAAAATATATATTGTTATATTTTTAGCGAACAATTCATCCCAGTGTACTGCTGAAAAAAGCAATTTTACAAAAGCACAGTTTCACCTACTGCAGAAAAGCAAACCCTGGTAGAATGAAACACAAAGGTGAAGAGCATTCAGCAGTACCACAGGCAAATTTAGGTATGAAAGGAAAGAACCTGTAGGTAACTGAAATGTACGGGAAATCTGCTTAAAGAAAATTCAATTTCTTGTGTTGGAATTTGGACAGTCTATCTGGGACAACATCTTATTCTTATGTGCATCAAAAAGGTGCCAAGTGAAAGGTAACTAAACCTTTTAAGGGTGCCACAGCACCATAAAAACATCAGGCTGGCATAATTAGATCCGTCCTAAACTGCACATCTCCAGAATCACTGATATCACGCCTTCCAAACCTTCTTCTGTGAAGTTTCCCATCAGTTGTTTGGATGTCCTTCTGCTTGGCTTATGAAGTCTGACATTCAAGGTTAAGAAGTGGGGTAAGATGCATACAGCAAGGATTACGATTCAAGTTCAGCCATATGAGAGAACTAATGAACACTGACACTTTCCTCCAGCATCACAGGATTAGTTTATGATACAAAAAATTATTGTCACACTGGGGGAGCTCTGCATCCCCAGCTTTTTAGCAGCTTATCAGGTGTGCTACTGTGGACTCAGTATTCAGTTGTTCTTCCACAGCTCAGGCTCCCAAGACCTCTCAAGACACCAAAGGCTGTTTAGGTCCTCATATCTCAGGCCCTCATGACCTAAGGGAGCTCACTGCCAAGATGGGACCTGATGCTTGAAAATAAGTAAATTCTCCCTCTTCTCTTCATACTCTTCCAAAAAATAATCATCCTGTCTGTGGTTCCTCAGGGAGGATGAGAGAAAGGAAGCACACGTCCAAATTTTTACTCTAAAGTGGGAAAAATATGTATTTCTTTTTCTGCAGAAATACAGAATTTCCCATGAGATGGAAAGTCCAGCTCCCGTTCAGTTTAATATAAGCACTCGAAAGGACATGTGTTGTAACAGCCTTGTTCATGTGAGCTATTTAAAAAAAAAAATGTGTCAGACTCCCAGCTATTAATCAAGAATCACCAGATTCACAAGATCTTCATCTCTCCTGAAGAGAAACAAACACTACAAACGGCTAGAAGACCTACAGGGTAATTCTGAAATGAGCAGAGAAGACCATATTTAGTTAACAGACATTATAATTATGTATTAACCAGAAATCTTGTGGCGGGTGATCACAGAGCCAACCTTTGGCAAATGGCCTAGGTGACAACTGTTGTTAAGATAGGAATGTAAGTGTATGCAGTACAAGTGATCCAAATGCACAAAACTTTCTGGTAGTGCACTTACCTCAAAACTGGTCATGTTAAAGAGGAAGATGAACATCAGCTGGATTAACAGTAAGAAGAGAATTGTGAAGAGGCTTTTGAAAGACAGAGGGAGTCAGCTTGAAAAGAATATAGAAGCATGAAAATTTGTAATGCGGGGAGAGACCAGAAGTCAAAAATCCGATTGATACTGGCAGTTGTTGCCTACCAGCATCATGACCTATGTCTGGGCCAGACAAAGATGCCTCCCCACTGGGCACCATTCACTGATTATGGGTTAATTACATGTCATTAGTAAATCAATAAACCACTTTGATACTGGTGTCATTTAAACTATGTGAACCGAGCAGTTTTTCTGTGTGACAAAATCCATTAAAAATTGTGAAATATTTCCAGTCTTCTTGTTCATGCAAGCCTTCCACATTCTCTCTGTTTCCCAACATTCCTACACTTAGAGGAATTGCCCTAAGTAATTCCTTTACTTAACAGGTACAATACCTGCATTTACATCTTTTTCAGGTTGCAGTATAGAAATTCAGATGCCATACCTTAGAAACACTTTGTTATATTATCATTTGAATTACTTATTCTGGAGGTAAGTAAAGACAGAATGTGGGCTCTGTGAGAGGGCCAGAGCTCTGGTGGGAAAGGGATAGTGCAGCAAACAGCAATGTAACAACACAAAGATGGTAAATGAGGACCTATGTCTCCCTTTCACCATGGAATCAAGCTTCCAGGTCAACCAAGGAAAAGACAGAAAATGAGTCAGATAGATAGACAAAATGACTGGAAGCATAAATAAAGCAAAATGACAAGTAGTTTGAAAAAAATAAAATAAAACAACCTTCTACATAAGAGCAACAAGAAGTTTTGGGCTATCAGGCCCTTATTCAGCCTCAGTCTACCTACGTTTTGATTCCCGAACACTTTGTCTTTCTATTTTCCTGCCTAGAATGTGAGTCACTGTATCATTATTATATTCTCAGAGAAAATTTGTATTTCACAGATCCAGGCTACTCCAAAATTAAAGGGCTGTTTTGGACTAAACAAGCTCGGCTGTACTAAAACTTGACAATATGCAACATATAACCCTAGCCATTTCCTGTAGCATCAGTTAAGTCATTTAGTTTGCTGTATGCATCTCTACAAGTATCTGCTGAGATTCTGCTATAACTTTCCACAAATTCCTTTCCAGCACAAATAAGGAAAGAAACAGTTTAGCTTCGAGGCCACTTTAGGCCATCATGACATTCTGTGCATCAGACAGCTGCTACTAAGACTTTATCAGATGAGTCAGGATAATCAGACCACCGAGTAAGAAGCAGGAGAGAATAAGGTCATTAAAAAGAACATATCCATTTTTATCGTCTACACCTAAGCCTCTGGGCATATGAATCCAAAAATTCTCTTATTACTCTCACAGATCTTCCTCAAATTCAATGCCTTTTTTTCCAAACACACCTATAACCTTTAAGTTTAATTCTGAACTAATTCTCCTCCTGACATTGTATCAGCAGTTTTTGCAGAAATTGGCTATCTTTTCTTCCAGGAAGCATATAGTTGTAGGACCCTGCTGCTTAAATTTTGCCTCCATTTGCTTAAGGGAGTAAGAAGGCTGTAGTATTACAGTAATCCCCCCCTTTCCCACTTCTTAACCAAGAAGTTCATGGACTGAAGCTCAGCACTGCGAGTCTCCTCCGTTCCTGAGCCCTCCGTACCAAGCACAGGCAGGACCACCAGATACACCTGGCGTGCAGGCTTTCAGAGCAACAAGGATGCTACCAAGCCCTGCCAGTAGCAGGTGACATGTCCTTTCCTCTCCTCCAGCCTTTCCGACCCATGACTCTGTGGTATGCATCTTCTAACATGATCATGATCAAAGACATGTAGAGCCCTTAGTGAGCTTAGAAAGTACCTTCCGTGTGTTTAGCAGGTCACCTTGACACAATAACTACCACTTTGGTATGACACATTGTCTTAGAGGGCTTATAAATTTAGGACAATTCCATTTTAGTGGGAGGCATTTCATTTTTGATGTAAAATACTTATTTTATTCACTAAGCTTATTCTTTTTAGACTGTAGTTATAGTGGTTTATTTTTGGTCATCACTTTCCCCTCACACCCACTCTAAAGGGATGCAGAATATTCTGAGCCTGTTACAGCACTTTTAACTAACGGAAAAACCTTGCTCAACAGGGAAAATGGGAAATAGGGATGCAGGAGCTGAATACACAGTAGTCCCACAGCATTAACAGCCACTGAGCTACTTTTAGTAGCACAATCTTATTTGGCCTGTTATCTAGAAGTATCCAATGTCTAAGAGTGCAAGATTCTTTAGATATAACATAGCAATTCTGTGTGGAAACAAGCATTACTAGTGCAATTTAGTGTGCATCTATTGTGCTACAGAAGTATTACTTAACCTTTCACCTAGTACACTGGAATTCTGTTTAATCATATGTTTTATACTGTATGTATGCCATCTAATGGTAAATGGCAATAACTTCTATTGTTTCAAATGGAGCAGTATTCAGCTATTTCTTGACTGTAATTTCTATACTTATTTTTTTCAGTCTTTTTTTTTCCCCTCTCAATTAGAATGTGATTGCAAGCTTTAGAGATGTAAAATGTCAACTTATTTTATGTAACTTTTGTAGGTTCTTACTGTAAGATCTGCTGTGAGAAAAAGTCCAAGTTGTAGAGTGCTATGCTGCAGTGGTACAAGCTGTGGTCTGAGAGGTTCTTCAGTAAAGAATTCTTCTAGTAATTCTCAGTGTCAGATAAAAGTGGCCATAAACTAGCATAGATTGGGAAATCCAGCAAGTCAGTTACAACTGCAATCAAAATACTTCTGAGAAAGTGGAAGTTCAGAATCATAATACTGCCTTGTCTTTGTAAATTTACAGCAATACAGCTCCATTTGACTTCACTTTTACTCTAAATTAAGGTGAAGAAGAGGAAAGATTGGATTAAAGTCCTTTGGCTTGTTTTCTACCATAAAAATATTTGTTCTTGTTGTGCTGATATTCTGACCTTGAAACTGAAAAATTCTGTATTTATTATGTTTGTTATGCCTATATAAATGTTTGTAAATGATTTATACGAAGAAGAAATGCTGTCAGCACCTTGTATGATCTTCTAAGATTATATAAAAAACTCAGTTTTTCCTTTTACTTTCCCTAGTATAAATCTAGAATTATGCTTATATGGCAGTCAACTGAATCCCTCAAAGCTCCAAATGTCTTTTATTGCAAGAGGGATGTAGATTAAAATATTTAAAAAAAAAAAAAAAAGCTATTATTTCAAAGATCACAAAAAGTGTTTCAAGCTTATTGAATGGACTGCGGACCTGATTCTGTTCTTTACCCACAGCAGGACTGTTCTTCAAATAATGCAATTTAGTCTAACTTCATCGTATTCTACAGCAATCTGCCATTTTTTACACTTCCTTCTTCAAAAAAAAGCTCTCAGTTTACACTGATGTAAGCCACAGTCTTCAAACTCTTTGCAATTGCAAAGGTTTGAGGATTATCTTTATCTCAGCTATCTGTAAAAGTCTATAATTTTTGGATTATAGAGTAGCAGTTAGCTCCTATAAATACTTCAGATGATTTTCACTGTCATCATAAACTACTGTGATTGAAGAGATCTTTTAAAAATATTTTATCTTCTTAATATTTTAGCATTTTCAACTTTAGCATATTTTTATCTTTTAAGAACAGTTTTCCTCTCTGGTAGCAGCATTTGTCACTTCATGATACCTTGTTTAGAACAAGATTTGTACAAGATTGAGAAGATACACGATAACTGTCTCCAACTGCACAAGCTGTTGCTGCAAACAAAAAGAGAAGAACAGTTTTCAGTACATGCATTGGAGCAGAAAAGAAATAATTGACTTAGAAACTGAAACAGAGATATTATACAAATCTTCAGAGAGCAAAGGCAGTGGAGCACTGGAGTAGCCTGAGTATGTGACAGAGTTTCCACCATAGAAGGACTCCAGGAACAGGTTAGAAAAGTACCTGCCCAGAAGTAATACTAGTGCAAATAAAATATCTTTGATATCATTCTGACCCTACCTTCTTCTCTTGATAACTTTTTTAGTTTCATTTTTCCATATTTTTGTGAATCAGCCACTATTTAGCTTCCAGAAAAAATAAAAAAGGAAATGGATGGTGGATGGATGGAGTGACACATGCATGTTGTTAGATTTCAGGCAATAGAGACTGTGAGCTACAAGATCTTGGCTAAATCCTGCCTCTTTCCTAAGATTAGATCGTTTAATTTATCTGTGCTTCAAACTACAATCTCTAAAATGGAATACTAATCACTTATTTTTCCCCTTTAAAGAAATTATTTTTTATGTTTATATTTGACAATTCAAAATTATATTGCATCAGATGGAAATATTTATATTATCTCACTTACAATGTCATACTGTTAGGCACAACAAATAAATACCATGGTAACTATTTACAGTTCTGTAAATATGAAACAAATAACCAGAAAGAATGATTCTAACCCTAAACAGTAAATCTTTGCATAGAATATTTCAAAAGTACATTCTGGGAAGAATGAACTTGTTACCCAGACATTGAAGGTAAACGGTAGATCTAATTTTTTTAGACAAGTTAATTTATATTCTTTTTCACCATCTATGAAAGACATGAAAAGACCTCTGACCCAAAGGGAAACAAATCTGAAAGTACCAAACATATTTTCTGTCACTGGAAAACAGAAATATCATTACTGTCAATAAAACTACAGCTACAGTGAGCATCTGCCACAGATTTGCTCTCAGCTGAAAAAAGCCAGTTCAGATTCTGAACATACAGTGTTAGCCTTTCCTGCCAGGGAGACCTGGGCTGTTGACATTACCGTTGAGTGCTTTCTCTCAGCTCTGATATAAAGAAATCAGTTGCATTCTGCAGAAAAGAACTTCTGAAAGAACAGAAATAAATAATTCTTCTAATGAATAATTCTTCTTTCTGTTAACCAGTGTGAAACCCACAATGGAGATTTGCATTTGGAAGAGAGGGAGGGATAATGGAATCTCAGTTCACAATGGGAAAATATAACACACACTTTCATCAGGTAACTTATTTCTTAAAGAAAAGACAAACAGTTTGTAACCAAAAACCATTTCCTTCTAGTTAATATTGGTCAACTAAGTTAACTGGCCATGAACTTCAGGTCCATATCAGGGATGCAACAAGGAAGGCTAAGGCCCATTTGGAATTAAACCTGGCAAGAGATGTCAAGGACAACAAGAAGGGCTTCTTCAAATACATCAACAGCAAAAGGAAGACTGGGGAAAATGTGGGCCCACTGCTGAACAGGGTGGGTGCCCGGGTAACAAAGGATGCAGAGAAGGCAGAGTTATTGAACGCCTTCTGTGCTTCAGTCTTCACTGCTAAGGCCAGCCCTCAGGAATTCCTGACCTTGGAGACAAGAGAGGAAGGCTGGAGAAAGGAAGACTCTCCCTTGGTCGAGGAGGATCGGGTTAGAGATCTTTTGTCCAAACTTGGCATCCATAAATCCATGGGCCCCAATGGGATGGGGGGACCCTCAGCCCACGAGTGCTGAGGGAGCTGGCGGATGTCACTGTTAGGCCACTCTCCATCATCTTGGAAAGGTCCTGGAGATCAGGAGAGGTGCCTGAGGACTGGGAGAAAGCAAATGTCACTCCAGTCTTCCAAAAGGGCAAGAAGGAGGACCCGGGGAACTACAGGCCTGCCAGCCTCACCTCCAGCCCTGGAAAGGTCATGGAACAGCTCCTCCTGGAGGCCATCTCTAAGCATGTGGAGGACAGGAAGGTGATCAGGAGTAGTCAGCACGGATTCCCCAAAGGGAAATCATGCTTGACCAATCTGAGAGCCTTCTCTGATGGAATGACTGGCTGGGGAGGTGAGGGCGGAGCAGTGGATGTTGTCTCCCTGGACTTCAGCAAGGCTTTGGACACTCTCTCCCATCACATCCTCCTAGGTAAGCTCAGGAAGTGTGGGTTGGATGAGTGGATGAACAGTGAGGTGGATGGAGAACTGGCTGGATGGCCGAGCTCAGAGGGTTGTGGTCAGTGGCGCAGAGTCTAGTTGGAGGCCCGTAGTGAGCGGTGTCCCCCAGGGGTCAGTCCTGGGTCCAGTCTTGTCCAATGTATTCATCAATGACCCGGAGGAAGGCACAGAGTGCACCCTCAGCAAGTTTGCTGAGGATACAAAACTGGGAGGAGTGGCTGACACACCAGAGGGCTGTGGTGCCATTCAGAGGGACCTGGACAGGCTGGAGAGCTGGGCGGAGAGGAACCTCCTGAAGTTCCATAAAGGCAAGCACAGGGTCCTGCACCTTGGGCCAATGTGCCCTTGTGGCCAAGAAGGCCAACGATATACTGGGCTGTATTAGCAAGAGCATTGCCTGCAGGTCAGGGGAGGTGATCCTCCCCCTCTCCTCAGCCCTGCTGAGGCCTCACCTGGAGTACTGTGCCCACTTCTGGGCTCCCCAGTACAAGAGAGACATGGAGCTCCTGGAGTGAGTCCAGCAGAGCGCTACAAAGATGATGAGGGGACTGGAGCATCCCTCCTACAAAGAAAGGCCGAGAGAGCTGGGCCTGTTCAGCCTGGAGAAGAGGTGACTGAGGGGGGATCTCATTAATGTATGCAAATATCTGAAGGGAGGGTGTCACGAGGATGGGGCCAGACTCTTCTCCGTGGTGCCCAGTGATAGGACAAGAGGCAACGGGCAGAAACCGAAACACAGGAAGTTCCATCTGAACATGAGAAAAACTTATTTCCTATGAAGGTGACAGAGCACTGGCACAGAGAGGTTCCAGAGTCTCCATTCTTAGAGATATTCAAAACCCGACAGGACATGATCCTGTGCAATGTGTTCTAGGTGACACTGCTTGCTCTGAGCAGGGCGGTTGGACGAGATGATCTCCAGAGGTGCCTTCCAACCTCAACTGTTCTGTGATTCTGTCATTCTGTGAAAATGCATTGAAATGGATTGCAGTGTAAGAGCCAGGACATTTACATTTATCAGGATTTTTTTCTTCCTGACAATGTGGATTCTTTCTGCCTCTTTCTATCCTCAAAAGCCTCGTTGCCCTTTCAACATCTGCTTCTGGAACAAAACCCGCTTTTAACTTAATTGCTCTTGTAAAAAGTTAGAGCCGGACTCTGATGTCTGACACAGCTGTAAACATAGACAAAACCGCTGGTTTCGGGAGGGATAGGGAGTGTGAGGGTAATTTCTATTGTATCCAAGTGAAAAAATAGAAGTCCAAGGACTGTGAAAAACAAAGTTTCTGCCATCTCCATCTATTTCAGCTTTAAATCTTAGAAAGGGAAGATAGCAAAGTTTTATAAACAACATAGGTTAGATGATGTCAGTATTTTATTTTAATCCCTGTTTGACTCCATATGCATTTTACCAAGCAGTACTAACTCACATAAGCTTACTATGCCTGATTCTGACTATATTTTACACTGCATTTCTGAGGGCTTCCTACACGTAAGTTAACAAGGTGTGAGTTAGGGCTGTTTTGTTAAAAAACAATAATCAACCAAAATGGATCAACAAGAGTAGCAAAACTCATCTGTGCTAAATTGGTCTGTTTTCCCAGGAAAGAGCAGCCAGCCTGAGACAAAAACACCATCACATTTGCATTCAAAGGTTTATTCTTGATGGGACTCCAGTTACGGATGGTTCCTTAGCTAATTTGACAACAGAGAGGAGATTGCTATATTCCAAGGTCTTCAAAGTCTCTCAGCGGCCTTGAAAAGACCCATATAAAATCAAAACAAGCACTAGTTAGCTTGTATCTTTACCCAACATCTGGTGTTAGAGAAGCAAAAAACCAAAAAAAACAGAGATTGAATTATCTTTTGTACTCAGATAAAGTGCCTTGATTTGAAAATAAGGAGCAATGCTATTTTCATGCCTGCTATCAGTATTCAGCCAATACAGAAACCATCGATGACTGCACCAGTCATCTTTGAAACCCTGTCATATGCATATTCACCATGCAAAAAATAATAATAACAAAAGTAAAACAGGCATTTAATGGCAATGGAGAATTACAATCCATTACATTTCTTGGTCCCGTAGCTTTCCCTCTCCCAAAGTAAATATATGCTTAAAAAGAAGTAGAAAATCTGGAGATACCCTGACAGGAAATGAACAGGTCTAGGTTCTACTTATTCCATGAGTGAACATTAGCAGAGTTTCAAGATTTGCCATCCTGTGGGTCTCCATAATATTATATAAAAACAGCCATAGCATATCAGACCAAACATTCAATTACCCCAGTATCTCATTTGAAAAATAATCCATAGTGGATGCCTAAGAGGCAGTATAAGAACTGGGCAAGTATTCAAGGATATATCTTATGCTAAAGTCTCTCAGCCTCCTGCAGTTTGCAGCTTAGGGATTTCCTGCAACAAATACAGTATATCTATGTTGAATAACCTTTGATGGACTTTTTTCCATTCATTTATCACATTGTTTTCAGAAACCATCTCAACTTTCGGCACCTTCAGTTTGGAGTGGCAAGGATATCCACTGTTTAACCAGGTGCTATTATTTATGGCAAAGCTCACAGATTCCAGAGCTGGGCACACAATCTGCAAAGTTCCATAAAATACATTTATGGAACAATTTCTTTAAGGCATTTTGTTTCTTATTCAAGCTAAGGACATAGATTTAACTGTAGAAGAAAAGAAAAAGGGAAATAAAGTAAAAGACTTTGGGGAAAAAAAACGTAAAGCCTGATAAAGTGCAGTATAAAGGAAGAGATGATGGGAGTGGCACAAGCAGGAGAACAGGATTGTTTACAACTCTAGAGGAGAACAGGATGCTGATAGTCTGCTTTTTGTTGTATGGAGAGAAGAATGAGTGTATAATATGTTTTGAAGTTCACAGATATAACAGTTCTTTTACTCTCTGAATTAAGAAAAAATGCAATTTTTAGCAAAAGAAAGGCCTTAGTTACGCAACACATAGTATATGTTAAATGGAATCAAGAAAAAATAGGCTCTACAGAGTAATCTGAATTTGGTACTTCAGCTCAGTTCCCTTGAAGATTCTTAGAGTATTTTATGATTTCTAACGCATGAAATCAGCACCGCCTACACGGATAACATCAGTAAGCATTTGTTGGCATAATTTTTAACTGGATACAGCACTGAAATGTAGTCTTCTTTTCTGCTGGGGAGTTCAAAAAATAAAGTAGCCGGATAACACAGATAGAAAAAGGAGTATGATAAGAAAAAGAATTAAAGCAAATATCAGGACGCTAGAGCCATGATTTCCACGTGAGGAACTTTTACTGGTACCTATTGTTCCCGGACACAGCTGCCAATATTGCAATTTTGTTAGAGTACACTTGGCTGCCTTGGCTGCCTTTGTGCTCTTGTCAAGCCAGCATATTTCACAGCTATAAATAGGTGGGCACCCCAGCATCACTCAACATTTTTGCCTTTCTTGCTTCTGTATTTTGTGTCACTATTGCAATGTCTTTTTTTTTTTTTTTTTTTTTGGGGGGGGGGGGTGGGAGGGGCAGGTATTCCATGGCTGAGTTTGATCAAGGAAATACACGATATCTGTCATGGATTGAGGTGGCGGGAGAGGGAAGGAGGAGAAAAAAGGTAGCTGTAGTTTTTCACTGAGCCACATTTGTGTGATCAAAAAGATGGACTTGCTAGAAGTGTTGAAAACAGATTTCACATCCAGTCACCGACATCTCTAGGTAGCAAGTCCAAACCTATAGTAATAATGATCAGCTTTTCAGAATCAAAGTTGTTGTGATATTGTTGCTCTAGGACAACTGGTAATGTTTTCATGGGGAAAGAAAGCTCAACTCATGCAGTTTAAACGAAATCTGGATCAAAGTGGTTTATTGATTTACTTATGACATAATTAACCGTCAACCGGATATATTCGGAACAAATAACAGCACTACAAAAGAAAAATCGAAATCCAGGATACTCGCAAAATGTTGGTAAACACCTGCAGAGCTCTAAAATCCTGCTCTAACCAATCCCGAAACCTTCCAGCCACCCCACCCCCGCCCCCGGCTCCGGCGTCCGCGGAGGCCCCCGCCGCTGCCCGCGCCTCGCCTGCCCGCCCCCGCGGAGGCCGGCGCCAAAGCCCCCGCGCGGCCCCGGCGCGCCCCGGGCTCCCGGCGCTGCCCCCGCACTGCCCCTGCCCGCGCCGCGCAGCTCCCCGCGGCGCCCGCCCGCCCGCCGCGGCGGCGGCAGCAGCAGCAGCAGCAGCACCAGCAGCACCAGCACCAGCACCAGCACCAGCAGCACCAGCACCAGCACCAGCAGCACCAGCAGCACCAGCAGCACCAGCAGCGCTGTCCGGCCCCGCGCAGACCGCGCCGCCGCCCCCCCCGGCCCCGGCCCCGGCCCCGGCCCCGCCGCCCCCAGCCCCTGTCCTCCCCGCCTCTTCCCCCGCCCCGGTTACACGTTCTCGCCCTGCTCCTAGACTGCTTTGCGAGCGGGCCCCTTCTCTTAGAAGTTTCTTCCCATTTCTCTGGTTACTGCTTAATTTGGCTGATGTTCAGCTTAAGCACATTTCATCATTGTTAGTTTCATCTTAATGTTTCCAGTTTTGAGGCAAGACTCTCTCCAAACAAGAAGTTTGGGGCTCTCCATTCATGCTCTCACAGCGTTTACCCTCACATCCTTGTTTCCTCAGCCCCTCCAACCCAGGCCGTGTCACCAAGAGGAGGCTGTGCAGTTGGTACCAGCTCAGATAGTCTGCAATTAAAGAACAGTAGAGGCTTACTTTCTGCATGGGCCAAATTTAAAATAAAGTTGCATAAAGCCATATTTTTGGCATGCTTCCAAGAGTGGATGCATTCCGATATGTGCTTTCAGAAACGAAATGTTGCCAGAAAAACTTTGAAGTGTGTACCAGGTCAAGCAAAATCATGACACATTTTCATTTACAATCCCCTGGTAGAAATGGTTAAAGCTTAAATTTTTTTCAGTCATCTTTGGGAGTGTAGCTTGAATTTCTATTAGACCATTAAACAGATGCAAAGCTTTGGCATGTGCCTAGACATCAACATGGGACTCAACATTTTGAATATTACACAGTATCTCCCTTGCACAGCATCTGGCTAGCCCCAGCCATTGCCATTAGTAACTAAAGAACGTAAATAAAATAATGAGTTTAGACTCCTTCAAACTGATTTCATGTTGGTGAAACAATGACAGTTTACATCAGTTGAAGACTTGCTGCACAATTTGTACTCCTTTTTTAACTAATCTGTTCTTTGAGAAAGTGGATCGATTTCAACAGTTACAACTTAGCGTATTTGTGGGTTGAAATCAGAAAAAAAATTCTATTCACCCATGTAAAACAAAATCAGTCATCTGCTGGAAGAATAACAGTTTAGCTATCTAAGGGTGGTAGGGAAAGAAAAAAAAACCAGCTGCTATATTGGCAAATGAAACAAGGCAGAATAGGAAAGATTTTGTCCTTATAAGCCTGATAAATTTGTATTTGAAATAACTGAAATGTTGGCAATCAGTAAGTAAAATTTTCCTCAGGAAGAAAAGGAAACAATTTCATTCTTATTGAGAAACACCTTCGATGTACATTGAACTGCCATTTCCATACACAAACATAAGCACAAAGGACTTAAGAGCAGATTACAAACATCAGCTTTGAATACCACTTTATACATCCCAGTTCCTGCCACCTCTATGCAACTAAAAGTCATACATTCAGTGATCTTAGTCATGGAAGGGAAAGGCAGGTTAAGCAGTGCTTGGAGAAGCAACTGGGATCAAGGGTCAAGCTACTTCAAAAATGGGAGAGACTAAAGGAAGATATATCCATGGAAAAAGACAGAACTGCACAGATGAGAGGAGGAAATGAGGAACTGGAAGAGATTTTAAGATACAGATAGAATAGGGTTATGGGGACAAACCAAGAAGGTAGATAGACAAGAAACATTTTTTCATCTATAAGATTTAGGAGAAATAAAGAAGGAGAAAAAGAAGCAAGATGAGGAGAGAAGAGCTTGAAAGCGACATTACTAGAAAAGGAGACAATATCTCCACATTCTGAATCAGGACAGCGTATGAAAGAAAGCAAAAGTTCTGTGGGAGAGGGCAGCAGCAGAGGAAAGGATGCAGGCCACCCTCGTTCTAAGGATCACAAACTTTGATGAACATGTTATGAAAACGTGGTGGTTGCAAGACCTTTACAGAGAATGGGGAAACCATATGGAAGTCATAGATACATCAGTAGAAAACATTTCCCCCAATCTGGTTAAACATCCCTGGTAATGAGGAGAAGGAATGTGTTGTATGGGAAACCTGAATATTTACTCTGGATTTAAAGAAAAAGAACAGGGCCACATTGGAGCTTCAGCATTGCAAAATGTAGTAGATTATTGTTAAGTGTGTTTGTGGATGTAGCCATCATATCCTAATCCCTTTGACTATTGATTCCCTGGGGATCAGATTGGTACCATCACCAAGAGAAATACTCCTCCGTAAGCCTTCACCCTCAACTGAGACCATTACAAATGGTTACAAATCATTTGCTTGATACAAACCTAATTCTAATCATCAGCATCGAGTGAAACAGAATGAACTAATGCCCTTAGGAATTTTGTAGCTTCCATTTCAGTGAATAAAACCAGGCTGTTCTTGAAATAGTACCATTTTTTAATTTGAAGTAATATGTAAGATAGTCATTTCTCACAGACAAGGTGAGGACTACATAGTTTATTTCTCTTTTTTTTTCCCAGATTCCTGCAATACAGGAGCCTATTAATATTGACTATAATGCATACAAAGTGGGCTTCCTAGCTAGAAAATGTTTACCAGCTCTCAGCATTGCCCGGATATCTACTGCAGGAGAGCCGTATTGTGTTCAGTATCTTGTGATTTGTGTCCTTCCCTACGTGGTACCTTGGCCTAGGGCACTGGGGCGCCTGACTAATTTTACTAGTGAAAAGACTACTGAATACAGAGAGTGAAAGAGGAGAGCAGAGAGCAGCTGCTGTGGGAGGGAAACACAACCCCTCTAAACCTGTGTTCAATCACTCCAGTGTGACTGACAGCCAGGCTATGCAAAGAAAAAAACTGGCATAGCGGAAGTGAGGATATTACTATAAAGGGACACGTTCTTCCCTTCACTTGCCACATGGGAAAAGCAGAAAAAAGGTTTCATCAGCCGCTTTAGCAGAGTATATTTGACTGTGATTTGGTCTTGTGTGTGTGTGTGTGTGTGTGTGTGTGTCTGTGTGTAAAAGACAACAGGAAGAAGCACTTAGTTTGATTGCACTCTAGCCATTTGATGATAATGTGGTTGAAAGCAATTGTGTCTAATAATTTATGTTTTAAAAGCCTGATTTGCAATAACTGCTTTAAAAATACTGAACAAGATTAAAAGGAAAAGGTGGGGTCTGAAAATTAAATCTGTAAATGGAATTCAGAATTGGTAACCTAACATAGAGTGGGATGAAATTACACACAAATTGCTTTATATACTAAAATTGAGTATGAAAACATAGGCTTTGTTTCCCATTACACAGTTACCTAATAGTCTCAAAAAAGGATGCCTTTTCACAAAAATAGGTGATAGCTTAGATGTTCGCTTGGCAAGGTTTCTGAACATAATGAAGCTATATTCTCCTTGACTGCACTTTACCAAAAAAATAGTTCAGATGATAGTTCATAGCAATGGGATAGATTACAGCTTTCTTAGGGATAGGGTCAAGTTAATATATCAGCTCTCATTGTACCACACTAAAAGGAAAAGCTTTTGGAGAAGGGATCTACACAGAGAACAAAACTTCACAGAAATGGGGATGAATAACAGAACTTGGATTTCTCACCACCCACGACCTTAGGAACACATATTCCTCTTAGAAACGGTACCTTCTCAGCTGTTTTCAGAACCAATTTTCCAGTATAATTATACACAGCTATATAATTCTATTATCCTAGCTCTTGTCCCTACAAGTAGGGGCGAGTGGATGGCAATCAATGGGATGATTCTTATCTGTACAAGAGTGAAAATTTCTTAAGAAAATCTTACCTCAAAAATGGAGTTCCTACATGAAAACGGTTTACACAAACACTGATCCTGGGGCTACAGATTTCTAGCTAGGGCTTGTGTTTTTAATATGGAAATTCACTGTTCATAACTTTTTTTTAAATTTTATCTGACTGATGATCCATTTTTAAAGTGAAAAGAATATCTTTCAGTCAGCCTCTTCTCTGTTAGAAAAACCTACAGTATTTAAGATCTGTTCATAGTACAACATGTCATGTTCTAAAAGCTCAGAATATATAAGAACTTATGTTTGCAAATTTGTACAATTTGAATCATTTCCTAATCTTAAAAACCTTTACTGTTTGAATTAGTAAACTGCCATGCTGGAAAATTTAATCTGAAAAAACTTTGTCTTCAGCTGCAGAAAAAAGTTTCTATTATAAAACAAATAATATAAGAATGGAAAATAAAAATGCAATAAAGATGACTAAGAAAGTAAATAATTTCCCTCCTGATAAATCACACAGTGCTTGTGGATATTGTAATGCACAGCTTCTTCCATTAAAAAAATTGGAAAATCTGAATTTTAAAAGGCTCAGGTAGTTATAGGACACTTATAAATGCCCTATATCTATATTTTGACATTTGTTAAAGCATTAATCTTTTAAAGATTAATGGTTTTTGTTTCATTTTATTTTGTTTCATTTTATTTTTTGTTTCTTTTTTATTAATCTTTTTTTTTTTTTATTCTATTTTATCTTGTATTTTGAAATAAAAGCATTGGAAAACTCACAGATGCCTACAACCAGTCTTTGTGGTGGTCAACACCTTACGAACAATTAATTTAGAAAAAAAAGGGCTACGCAGAACCTTTCCCTTAAACATCTATAATTTTGAAACATTTTTTAAAATGATTTCCTGGGCTATTGATTCCCTGTAAGCAAAAGACTATGAGGCGATTGTATTTTACATTAGATTTTCTGTCTCAGATGTCACAGACAGGACTTTTTCTTATGCTAAATGTGATACAAACTGTCAAAACTCATTACTGTCAAAATTCATTACTAATGCCAATTTGTTTTGTCTTGTGCATACTCCTAAAGGTGGGTCAATGACAATTTCTCATAGTCTTCCAGAAGTTTCCTTACAAGACAGGAACAAATTTCCATGCAGTAACGCTGCAGCGTGGTAACAGTTCATGGAAGTTTGAGGATAAACCTTATCAGTGTAGTCCCCAAAACTTAACCGAGCTTAAAACAAATAATTTACATATCTAAGCAATGTTGTAAACCCCTGCATGTGTCTCCAGTGACACCAGGTATGATTTCAATAATACAGGATTTCATTCTATCTTAGTGGGTGTGAATCAGGGAAATGTGAGGAGCTCCAAATACTGTAAATGCTCTTAGGTACAGAAGTGAGGGCACGTACTTGCCTGCAGTACAGCATCACACGGCTGGTTTCCAGCTGAGGAAGGGAGCTCAGCTAGCACTTTTCTGAGTAAAGAATAACTAGGTCCACACACTGTGTACAGAGAAACTAATAAATTCATTTTTTTTTCTGGAAAGAAAATATTATTCCTATGGAAGAACAGGAATACAAGATAGGAAAAGAAAGATTCATCATTTATTAGAACTGGCCTTGGAGAAGATACAGGGCTTTTTTTTTTTTGCGACACACAATCCAGAAATATTGCTCCGTAGAAGAACTTTCAATATTAAAAGATATTATTCATACATCATAAAAATATTTAATGACATTTACATGAGTTGTTCTCTTCCCCTCCCCCCCCATCTAAGCATATAAGCAAAAATTGTTACCATTTATATAAAAATGGGAGATAATTGTTTTCGGACTTTTTAAAGCTCATCCAAAATCCACTACCTTTTGACAAGCTCTGCTGTGCGTTTGATACGTTTTCAGGGGAACATCTTGTCTTTTCTTATTGCCATCACTGATCAAAGATAGCAATGCAAATATATGACAGATTTCAAGTTCAGTGCTAGGCTAGACACTATGTGGTAACTCTGTCGCATTTTATTCTGGAGGCAGTTCAGTTTCTGAACACTATCGTAATTTGGGAGTAAGTCAGATTCAGTTTCTTTTCTTTTCCCTTGGAGATGGCGAGATTGTGCCAAGTATCATTCTCACTATTGTTGCTATTATTACTCATGTGGCCCACTCTTTCTCCTAGTTCATTCTCTTTAGTACTGCAGGAAAAATAAGCTAAACAAGAGGTTTTTAGCAAAGTGGTTTAAACTAAGTGAGGCCTGAAGAAGCTGTTATTCATCTTTTATGGAAAAGAGTTCCAAAATTTCTGTCACACTGCTGTAAATTACACATTTCATCCCTAAGTGAGGGCCAGGTCCTAAAAGTTCCCTCTAACATTTGGTATAGAGCAAAGTACTTCAGTGTGGATACCGTTTATGTCAGGCAAACTGTCTTTTTTCTGGTATTACTCATTCCTACCAACTATTTCTGAGCAAAACAAGCCATGCTATCAAAAGTATATTTATGGTGGCATAATTAGATCTACTACTGGCCTTTTGACTAATGTTGCCATGTGAGTCAGAGACCTTGGCATCACTGATTAAAACAGCCATCTTATCAGATATCCCTAGGCAGATGGCATTCAAGATTTTAGCTATTAAATTGTTCCTGCAAACATTATAAGATTCGATATTTAATATCCGTTCAAAAGCGCTTTTAACTGGTTAGTTTACATCACTTCTCAGCACAGCTAACTCTACCGTACAGCTTCAACAGGCATAACTATGTTGTTAAAAAATAATCACACCTCTTACTAACAATTTAATGTCCATAATCCTCAAGGGAAATGGTTTCTATTCTCTATATGAGAATTACCTATGCAGGAGCCCCCCAGTCTCCGAGGGAAAAGTCTTTTTGGTTGGCTTAGCATACAGCCCATTTTTTGTTTATATTTTAGAACAAAATTCTCACCCTATTCTTTGCAAAAGTAGCCTTGAACCAATAAAATGACAAACTATGCTTAGAGTCAGCCATGGATTTGGTTCCCAAAGATCACAAGCTATCCGCTATACCTCACAGTCCCACAGCTGCTGCAGTCATCCAGTAAGAGCCTTTGAAGTCTCTGAAATCCATGGTCATTTTGAGAAGACTCAGTTTGCAGCTGTGAAATTTTATGTGTCTCTGGAAGAAAAATGCATGTGTCCGGGTCTGGCTGCATTTGTTAAGGTGGGAGCTGCACAGTGGTACGGCAACTTCTCCAAAACGGGAGCTGCCGAACTGAACGGCGCTGCACTGCGTTCCCATCAAACCTGCCTCCAGACAATTTACCCAAAGATTCTATTGCTTAAAAATAAGTATTCACTTTTGCCACCTAAATTAGGATCGCAGGTACAACTCTTTCAGCTTCAAAAGATCAGCTAATGTATCAGCTGTCAAGCCAGAGATTTATTTAATAGATCATTAGTCTGGGTAAATAGTATAACAATTTTCCAAACACTCCTCTCAGTGGAAGCAGTTTCCTAGCACAGATGACCAGTCCATCCTTAGGCAATCATGATTTTGAAAATTTCTTCTTTCTTGCAGGCTCCTTATTGTGCTTCAGATAAACTTTAAAATCTCCATTTTTTAAATTATAGTCCTTATCACATAGCTGGACAAATACAGCAATCACCCACTTTAATTGGTGCCCTGTCTAATTTTGCTAGATATATGATTAAGCACAAGCTGTTACAATTTAACAAATAAACCCAGGCCATGTACACAGAAAAAGAGAAAAAATGTATTATTCCATCTTTATTTCATGTATTAGTGGACTAAAGTAACAATTACAACGCCTCCTCATTTCACATATGTGTAATTTCTCTGCAGGCTTTTTCAGCCTCAAAGATTCAATGATTAGACAGAAATTTATGCCAGTAAGAGCAAGGTCTCAGCTACATTATCAATGTGCAAACCCTAACAGTATTTTCTAACTTCCCTGTTTACTGAGGAAGATGTTCAATTTTGCAGATGATATCGAGTGACTATGAAAGTAACGCATATAACACAAATACTCTTTTCTGCTATTATGACTACAGATTTCTAGACACTGTTTCAGCAGATGGTGCATTGTGACAATTATTTATTGTTCTGACCAGTGCTGTCTTTTTATTGCTTTCTGTTCTCTAACTATTGATTTGTCATGTCTGCCTCTTGCCTCTTTTAAAATGCTTGGGGCTTGTCCACAGGAGAATTCCTATGGAGTACTCAAAAGTTACTAAGCGAATTCAGAAGGCATCATGCATTCTGCGTAAATCTCATATTTAGTAAGAGTGATTTCATGCTTTTTAGGATAATCAAAGTAGATTAGCCCTAGCAAACAAGAGCTCATTCCCCAAAGAAGTCAGATGTTGATAGGAGAAGGTAGTAGAGAAGAGCTACAGCTGATCAGTTTTTCCCTCTTTGTTGCACACTCTTTCTTGCCAGGTAGACAGGCAATTAGAGCAGACACTTTTCTGCTAGATTTTTGCAGTGTGGACAACAGTGACAAAGCGGGGAAAAAGCAGCTTCATAGCTGGAACCCCTCATCTCATTTAAAAGTAAAGATATATTTGCTGTGGTTAATTTATAAAGGATGAAGTTTATTGTTATGTCAACATACAGCTCAGGGCCTACACTCCTGGACATATTTTATCCTGCAGAACAACTGTATATTGTTATATACTAAGTCAAGCTATAGTTCAACTTTTCCCTCACTTGATCAGCATGTATACATGTATGTGTATCTGTCTAGATAGCAGTCAGACCGTTGACCCTATTAATGACATTTCATCAAGCTTCATAGTGTGTTGAAAGAGAATGTATCACCTGTAGGTCATCACTAATACCATCGCAGTGAAAAGTATGTAATCACTTTCTGCTGTCAATAGTGTAGAGGTGTTCATTGTGTCGATGATCTATCGTATTTTTATGGGGGCTGTCTGTGAAATTTTATAGGACTGGATATAATCCAGGTTACTAAACTACAGGAAGCTGCTCTGAGTGAACAATATGATGTTAGAATAGATTCAAAGAAAACATTACAGTTTTGATTAGTGAAGACATCGATAGCAAACATAAATTACTTGACTAATCTTTTCATTTTAAATTAAACAATTCCTATATTTTAAATGAAATAAAATTTATATTATCTTTTTACAACCAGGAAGCTGAATTATACATGATCATTTTTCACATTTTTTTTTTAAACATATGGAAGAATATATAAACACTGTATAATACTGAGAAGTTTCTTCTACTAAAAATTAGTGTATGGAATTTTTGTGTATACACTGTGAAGCTTTCTCTGTTTGGCACATATGCATATACTGTACACATTAATCGCTGTACAGTATGTTTCCAGACAAGTATTATCCAAATAGAAAACGGTTCTGTGATATACGGATGTGATTTCTTCTAACACAAATAATTGAAAATATAGCGTATGGCACAGCAGTTGTCATGCATGATGTCATCCGGAATGATGTAGGCAAATGTGTGCTATCATAACAATTATTACATTGTAAGGCACCAATCGCACTCATGTTTGAGTGTCATTTAATTCAATGTAAGTTGAATTGGGTCCCCCACTCAAAACAACAAAAGAGAGCAATTTTCCTTATATGAATGGAGTCCCATTTTCAAAGGGAATAGCCAAGATGTAGTCAGCCTCTGTTATTTAAAATACAGACTAAGAAGACTTTATTATGCTATAGCATAGAAGAAAGCAGGTCTGGCATGTCACAGAACTTAACTGAGGGTGAGAGTGACAACTAATAATGAGCTTTTCTGTTCTCTTACTCCGTGGTAGAATTGTCTCTAGCGCAGATGCCATAACCACAATCACATTGAAGGCAGTTTCAGAAAACTTGTTACCAGGGTAAATATCAGTGTGTTCTGTTTTTCAAACAAAAGAAAACTGTAGGCACTGCACAATCAGATTACAGGTTTAATATTCTCTTCTTTATTTACTTTGCTCAAGGGACCAGTAGCTTCAGTGCATCCTAATCAAAACTGTAGAAGTTTTTCAAATGAATGTAGCCTGGATAAAAGACAGAGAATTACGGCAAGGTGAGAAACAGTTGTTTAAGGAATTGCAGGCCATTTCTATGACCTAGAAACTGAGGAGGAAGGGCTTTACTGACCTTGATAAGGTTCTGCTAGAATTATAAAGATTGAGAATTGGCATAAAATACAGCAAATGTACACTTGCATCTAAGGTTTGGACCTTCTAGGAAAATGGCAGCACAGTTGGCGCATTGAGTCCAAATGGAATACCAGACCCCCAGGAATCTCAAACAAATGTTCATTAACCATGTATGTATGAATGCTACAGTATACCCAAGTAGTCCAAGGTCTTGGAGATACTGAGTATGCATCACAGAGGTAGTTCATGCATGCACAGTAAGTCCAGTATGTCCTGCATGGGTGGAATTTACTACATGTGAATGGTGCCTGAGAATGTCTGTCTAGAAAATATCAGAAAGAAGTTAAGGGGCCTAAGCAGAGATGACGGTAATAGGCTACCTATTCTTCAAGAGTTACCCTTTACTGGAAGACAATATCTTCACTTAAGGCAGACAGCCTCACCCACATTCACTGCAAGAAAAGCTGGACAAAATTGAGGGAATGACAGGATGGAGGAAGCGAGGCAATGGTAAAAGATACGTAAATTAGTATCATTCATTTGTAGAAGTCATTGCTAAACATACAGTTCATATTCCCTTTATCGGCTACCCAAAGACATCAGCATAGAATTCTGTGGGTTTCATTAAAAAAAAAAAAAAAGGAAAGCTTGTGTTGTTTCCAGAATCACTGAATCTAGGTGTCCATAGGCCATTTTATACCTTAAAGCAGAGTTAATTAAAACAGTATGCATTTATATGGAGGTTCAAGGAATATTTGGTGGTGCTGAAGACCGAGTCATAATTCTCAGGATTCAGGTAATTATGGTAAAGGATGGTTGATTAGATGGCACAGCAAGCATATTCTAAACTTTTCTTAAAATAAATAGTTTAAGTACAATTTGCAATACACATGCTAGGTCAGCTTCTCAGCTGTTATAAAATGGCATGGTTGTTTTCAATTCCATTAGCTTATATAGATTTACGCCAACAAAAGAGCTAGAACTGTTGCGCATTCACACAGTTCTTTTGAATTCCATGGACTCATATTTTTTATGGCAACCAAACAGTTAACATATGATGCAGATCTGGCTTTTTATAGTCATTCTGTGTTATGAGTATCAGTCAACTATGTATTTCAAAGTTAGATTTCTAAATCTAAGCTAATCATCTAAGCTCCCTTTTTAGTCAACGGAGAGAAATAGTCTTTCTTGTGCTGAGCACAGTTCATGTCTCCTAAAGTAGATTCATCTGATCTATTTTAATGTCTACTTTAAGAAAAATGAATCTCGCCCTAAAACTGCTTTCTCTATGGATTTTCACAGGCATTTGGATAGATTAATTCCAGTCTTAAAATAAGATGGCTCACCTTTTGGAGGAGTCTATAGCTTTGACTGCAAGGAAGCTTAGGGGGTACTGATCAGATGTCTCATTTCTAGACACCTACATCTGGGACAGATGTATCCTAACCTCAGTGTAGACAATTCCAGGAGCTTTGGCAAAATCAAAGGGAGATAATTGTTTATCAATTCATTAAATAATTTTTTCTGTTTACCAACCTTCATGACTCCAAGCAGGTACCCCACCCCTTAATCCTACAGAAAAAACTGCTAAAAACTTTATCTTTACATAGTGTTGTAAGATGAAAATGCCATGCCTGGAAGTTCAAATATACAGAAACATACGGAACACCAAATGGATGTTCTGAAGGATAAATAGTTATTCTTTTTTGCTCCTCTGTCACTACTACTGTTAAAACAGATACAAAATCTTTGGTACATGTTCATACTTATAAAGGGCAAAGAGACTGATCTAATCATTTCAGCCACTCTATGCTAATTGCCTTCTCATATATCACACACACCAGAAAAAGTATGGCTAGTGATAGAACAAACTGGCTGGAAAACTAAGCCTAAAAGCGTTAATTTATTCCTCGAAATGTTCCCTGATATTAAAAAAAAAGATAAATAAAATAGAGCTCTTGCTCTATGAATGAGGAATAAAATGATAGCATATATTTGGATAGTTCTAGGAGAATAATACATATTAGAAAGTTAAAAAAAATCCACTGACATGTATGTGATAAAAATCTTTAACAAACATGCCTCTCACATTCATACTGCAAAAAGCAGTCACTAGGGTTACCACTATATCCCATTGCTAATAACCATCATCAGTAGGAATGCAGTAGTGAGTACTTTATGAACAACTTTAAAATGCTCCTTTCTGTAAAAAGTTCCAGTACTTTTATATTAAAGAAATATTATTTTGTTTACCCTAATTATTTATGGGATTCTCCCAGATTATTAAATTAGGAGGAAAAAAAAAGATTTAAATGGTTCATGTCAGAACAAAGAATGGGAATTTATAAGTTTACTGCTCAGATTGTTACTCCACGCTGACATTTGCCTTACCACCTTGACAAACTGAAGTAATTTAGTAGATTGTATTCCATCACTTCTTTAATTAGAATGCTTCACTGAGCAGTCACTTTGCACTTGCTAAGAATTTTCTGCTAAGGAATTGTTCTGTCTGTGGCCATCAAGCCATAACTTGAGGACTTAATAACAGAGGTACAAGTAGCCAAAAGCTAGTCATGTGGAGAGAATGAAAACCAGCACCACAAAAAAAACACTACAGTCAAACACAAAAGTTAGATGTCAGGTACCAAATCCACATTCCAGTAAGTGGCTATGTTAGGTCTCAGAGCTGCAAAGATCCAGGTATCCTCTTTTCCCAGTGCACCTTTATTGAAGTGCATGTGAGAATTTACTCGCCTAACTTCAGGCACTCCTATATTCTCCATGAAGATATATCTTGTCTATCACATTCCTGAATCCTGCATTTCCTGGCTGTAAAAAGAAAAAATGAGATATAAGAAACAAAAACGGTTGTTAGGAGAATCCCAATGTCATTTCATGTCAATAGTACCTTACTGCCAAGGACTAGGAATTGCTCTATAAACTACAATGAATTGCCTCTTGTTAGGCCTAGAAAGGGGTTTATTTGTCCCAGGCTCAGAAATAGAAAGACATGGGTTGTTCAGTATCACACAACCTCTGTCTCAGATAGGTACCAAAAGCATGATTACTTCCTAGCATCCATGGTAATGCTATGAATAAGAGCTGGGACTTCTGACTCTCTGATCTGGTTCTTTATGCATGCAACTAAAACCATGCTTCCTCTCAAGGGTTTGCATTTTTTCAATATAAAGATAGACAGCTAAAAACTTCCCTACAGCTATTTAGATGACAAAACAGTGCAGGGAATTTGGCAGTATATAAGGAAAAAAATACGCTAAAACATAGTAGTTGTCCAAAAAAAGGATATCCATTTCTGGTAAACAGTTGCAGCTATGTAATTAGGTTTTGTTTGTTTTTTTAACAGATATTAGCAGAGGAGAAATCAAAGCTTTCTGAAGCAGGATAGAGGCTGCTTTACCCTAGAATATGCACTGAAAATGCACATCGTTCTTGACTAAATACAATTTGCATGTTATGTTATAGGAGAGGGGATTATCTGCCAAGAAAACCTTGAAACAAGGATACGTGCTATGCCACAGGAAAAAGTTTTTCAGATACAAAGCTGAAGCTTGCTTTGCTGGCATAGTTCTTGCATAACAGGTACACGACGCTGCGTAGCTTGTGTGACCAGGCTAACTGGAAACCCTGTTGAAACACCTTGGAGCTTTATGAGTTTGTGTGTTACTTCCTGTACCTTAAGGGTAGAAATTACATAATTTTCTGCACTCTTGTTTGTCAATATCAATTTCAGTTAACTTTTTTTCCCAGCACATAAACATAATGTATAGTAAATGATCTTTTACCTAACCCTTTTCCAAACAATCTTTGCCCTCTTTGGCCTTTAGTTGGTCTGTTCTTCTCATCCCACATTTCTTTAAAGATAATGTTCATTTTCCCCTACTTAACAAAATACAGTTTGTTTAAAGAAATTAGATATGAAATGAAAGCACAAATGAAAGAGCTTGGATAACAACATGGGAGTCAGCACTACCTGCCTCATAGTTTTCTGTTCATTTCTTCTTTCATTTCTTTGTTTGAGCTGGTATCCGACTTTCGAACCATTCTTGCAAATTAAAGTAAATGCTTTTAAGACTTCCTTTACATATTAACGATCAAAATTATGAAATGTTCATTTGCAGATAAAAACAGACACTTATATCTATGTTCAGTTTTTTCCCCACAGAATATTCTACCAAAAGGAGAGGAAATTGCATATCAGAACAACATGGTTCTTAACGATACTGAATTCCCCAAATATGATGAAAACTTTCTATTAGTCTCTTTGAAGTTCAAGTAGCAATACAATTAACTGAAAACCTAATATACTCCAGTATTAACAGGTCCTCCCACGTTTTCAGCAGGACATTGCATATCCTCTTTTTGTTGTCTCTGAAAGTACAGTTATAAATACATTCCCTACGGTGACACTGCTGTCATAAGAAACTCACTCCTGCCCCATCATCACCTTGCCCAGTGTTCTGGGAAAACTGCTTCTGGTTCCAGAACTGGAAACAAATCAGGAACAGCTTTTGGACAAAAATAGCTCTGCAACTAAAAAAAAAGGTTTTAGCCTCAGTCAGTTCGTTGTTCCAGTTCCCTGCGTAATCCCATAACAAGTTATACCAACACAAATGATGCTGATGAACATCTGGGACAGGGAAGGTGCATAAGCTTGCACAGATACCAATAGGTTCATAAGTGTAACAATATCTGAAGATGAATTTCACTGCTGCACCAATGCTGATTCAGCAGAGTTACTTCAGCACATGCCTAAGGATCTGCAAACATGCTTACGGCTAAATTACGGCTCCAGCTATCATCTGTACTAAGACAACCTTGTGCAGGAATCTTTGTTTTTCAAAGACAAAGTCAGAGAAAATAAATGTGTATCTTTTAGACATATTTTATGTATCTTTAAAATCTTGTTAAAAATAATCTAATACTTTATGAAACTACAGCAGAGGTATAAAGGATTATTTGAAACTATTTTACTATAATTGACATGCAACAATCAAGTGCTAATATGGAAATTCAGGTCAGTAGTGTTTTCAGTTTTAGTTAGCTTGAAAAACTTCAAAATTAATTTTTGATATATTTAACATCTAAGTAAATGTTTTAAGAATGGACCTTTTTGGATAGATCTCCTGTTTTATTTTCATGAATCTTTATAGCTAAATTTTCATTTGAATGGCAGGAATGAAGAATAGAAGAAACTAAATCATGAGATCTAAGCTAACAACAGTGCCCATCTTTGAGGAAACTTAAAATTCGGTTCCAGGCACATGTCTATATCGTGACTCTTGGATTAGCTCTGGGATTTCACTAGTCACTCAGAGAGAAGAAGAGGAAATTTTGATTGATATTTTAACAAAACTTTTTTATTGGATGTCATCTTAAATATAAAACTGATTGTAAATGCAACCAAGTTACAGAAAGCAATAACCTAGAAATTGGAGAAATGTTGCAATACTTACATGTATGTTTTGTTCACCAAATTTCATACACAAATCATATGTGCATAAAATTGCAAGAAAGCGTTGCTGAAGATTTCTGTGGTAATATTGCTACAAATGCATTTAATGTTTCTGGAAGAAATCCAGTAGCGCACTGCTATAAGCTACATAAGGCAACACTGTATAGCTTTTTAAATTAAAACAACAGTGTTGTTAACACAACGGAGTATGTCCTTACACAGGTAATCAGGGAAAACTCAAGACCGCTATCTCGCTTTTCAGTATATTCTAAAAAATTCAGATGTATTAAGTAAGGCCATACACTTCATGTAGTCAATTCTCAGGGGTATTTCAGGAAAGATTTATCGAACCAGTAGATTGTTTCCTCTCAGATACCGCTGAGATGTGTTCATGGAATTCTAAGATGTTTACAGTAAATTAGAAGCTAATTAGTTGAACTGAAATGCCAGCACCTGCTCCTGCATTATTTAAAAGGGATAAAAAAAAAAAACATTTAGGGTTTCACAAATGGAGCTAATACTTCAGGGCCTGGATTTCTCCAAGCCTATTTAATCATTTGAAAAGGTTGTCAGAATTATTGGGTTATGAAACTGAATCAGTGCATCTTAGATATTTTTCCTTCCTGCAGCGTTATAGTCATTATTTTATTAAGATCTGGCAAACAAGGCCAACAATATTTATGGTTCCTGCCATAACATTAAAAATGCATATCCCATTCAGATTTTATGAATCTTGAATTGCAGCAGGAAATGAGCAGTTTAGATGATAATTGACTTGTAAGGATTAGAACAGTCCAGGTTTTCCCCTGGGCAAAGAGAAGGTTCATCTGAGGTCTTACAGCTACACGATAATACCTCCAAAACATCACATCTGTCTCAATAAAAATGTGCAAGAAACTCTCTTATTCTGGTAACTCTATACCAATAACAGTTATTAGTAAAACAGGTAGAGCAGGGACAGCTAGCCAAATCATAATGGGAAAATGAGAGTGAAACTCAAATCAAATATTAGGTACGTGTGGTATTTTATATAAGGCATAACAGAAAAAAATGCCAATTCTAATGGGCTTGTAATTTAGTTAGGAAAGTATAGTGCACAAGCAATTCTGGATGGGAATGTGTATCATCAATGAGTAGATCAAAGTAATAAAAATGCTCTGAGAAGGAGCTGGGTTTCATGTAGAGGAGATAGGGAGAGATTTTCACACTGTGGGAATTAAGAAGCTTTTAATATCAGAGAAGATCCCCCAAAGGAAAGTATCAGGATGACAGGTGTGAGGAACCAAAAGAAGGAAAGTAAGGGGAGACAACTCAGGGAGCTGCAAAAAAAAGCTGTGTCTCTGCACTGGTGAGAAGTGCTGCCCGTTCCCCAGAGGGAGTAGAGAACCCCCTCCTTGGCAGAAGCCTGTGCTGCACGCCTGATCGTACTATGTGGCCCTTTCAATTTTGAAATATTATAATTTCCAATGTGAAACCAGCTCTGGACTGCTGGACTTGTCGAGAAATCATTATTGGCTCGAATCATAAGGAAAACAGCATCAGTTTCAAAGGCACCTGAGCCAGACTGAATTAAAAATGTTTTGGTTCTATTTCCCAAAATAGATATAACTCTATTTTTAATTTATCTCCCTAACTGGAACGACTACAAATAATGCAGAATTTTGGCTAGCCACTTGAAAAACAAATCAGAAAAACCTATAATGATTCATCAGCAGATAAGTAATATAAGAAAATACAAGTTTCTGTATTTAGCAGTACCAAAGGAATGTGGGAATGAAGAGCAAACCCTTGAGAAACAATACTTTAAATATTTTAACAATCTGTTATATTATTTATTAATCTTTAAAACATGAGCAAGTTCTTTTTCATTGCAGATTAAGTAATATGTAGAAAATTTACATGGCTATTTCAAAGCAATCACTTTCACAATCCCACTGCCACCTTTCGAATGTTGGTGGATTAGCTGTTCCTTCTGTAATTATTGTTAGGTATTTCTTGTTCAGACTATATACTTCTTTCTAACTGAAGTCAGTGCATTAGCCAGGCTATCACCACCATAAACAAATGTAATCTATTTCATCTATTGATTAAACCAGCAGAGCCTGAAGGAACATTTTACCATCCTGGAAACTGAATGGGTATTTATAACTTCCATTCAGGCTCTTTTCGCGTATAGATTCTGAAATTGTAGAGGAGGCATTTTGTTTTCTGAGCTAATGTGTTCATACAGATGGGTTGGTCAACTTTGCAAAACAAACTTATCAAAACATTTAAATAAATTTTACAAAGTGTAAGAGTAAGTCTCCTAGTAAGATGTTGTATATTTTAACATAAACATTAAAGAAGTTCCAGTCTGAGATTTGACATGCACCTGCTTTATAGAAATTTGCTTTATCTTCCTTCCAAAGTTGCACATATGAGATACGTGAACAAAATAAGGAGGGTATCCTGAAGAAAACAGAGACTCATCCAGAGCTTGAACAGTTAACCTAAATTTATGTCAGTCTTGGCCATCCTGCCCCCTCTCTGCAGCAATGGAACCACAGAAATTCCAACATAGCTTCCCTGTTATCTCCTGCCTCTTCAGTCATCCCGCCCATACCAACAGACCCTTCAAGCAAAGAGTTTTTTACTGCTGTGACCCTCTTCCTATGTACATATTGTTACAGGATCCTTCATTTTTCATGTCTTTGAGTGTACAGAAGCCTAGGCGTATTGTTTAACAAAAATTACCGGTTGTCTAAGGCTATATGAGTGGATCAGGGGTTGCTCTGGGTGACCTATACGTTGCTTGACATTAGGAATCCCGCTTCAGGCACCTAGTAGAGAACGGGCCAGCTTTGGGGCAGGTGTCCACCATGAATGTCCTGTTCCATCCTGTGGAGGAGTGTCTTTCCTGCTGGCTATGGGAGGCAGAGAGCCTCCTCAACCTCACTCCTGTCACTGCTCCTGTGGGCCTGAGGAAGGCAGTGCAGGGAATGCAAATAGCTGGAGTGGGGGACTGAGAGGAGGAGGAGAGACTAAACTGACTAGATATTACACTTGGTGGACTCAAAGAAATGAGGAGATGCAAAAACATATATTTACAAACATTTACATATTAAAATCCAATCTTCTCATACCTACTGACATGCCATTTGCAGGTAAGTGCTAAGTTTTCACTTTCTGGATGAAAGACTTTCGCCAGTGCTTCAAAATCTTCACTTCCCTCATTTCCAAACCCAGAGGAGGTTTGGAGTAGTTCAGAACCCAGCTGGGATCACAAATGATTCTGAAAAAAACTCAATTTATTTTTTTTGCTGAGGAAATAAATAGTTTGTACAAAAGAGCTACTGTCTTATCCAAGGCCACCTATCTCGACAGCCTGTCTCTGTGGCCAAGAGTAGTGGCTTAGGAGTCTCAGAGGAAGGCTTGCACTATGTTAGTTCCTCTTCTTTTTCACATGATTTTACTTCTCTTGGAGAAGGTAAATAAAGTGGTTTTGTTCCTTGCCTTCTCTTTCCACATTTATTGACTATACTATAAAGTATTTACATAAATAGACTATAAATTTCAAAATTTCTTGGTGAAAGAAATAATTAACTGCTGTCTTACTGAAATTCAAAAGCCTTTGATAAAGAACCATGATGATGTTTGTTTTCAAACTACGTGGTTCCTCAGGCTTGTCTGCATCCAGTTAGTGTCAGCTAAAGATCCAGTTAGAGATTTTTGCTTCTAAAATATACTAGATGAGAAAATTATTGCTTAGTGCGGAAACAGGTGATTTATTTGTGATGATTATCAAACATCCATATAGGACATTTTCAGAGGCAGTATCCCAAAATACTAAAATAATACAGTTCCAAAGCAAAATGTAAATATTGTCCAGAATATTAGGATAAACAGTATTTGTATTTGTCTCAGGAGGCACAAGTAGCTTCTCCTGGATTCCCCAAAATCAAAGTTTTTATATTAGACACTATCCTGTATCTTCTGGCTTCTGTTCCATATAAGCTGTGTTCAGAAAAGAAATTATTTTCTGTTTTGACCTGCAAAATTGGCAGAGATTAATAAATTATAAAAAGCACCCTGAAGACAAAAAGAGTTGGGGCTTCTGTGATCACACCGTTCTTTCTTACATAGAACAAACAGAGTGACTGAAAGAGACCACAGAAGAACCTAGACTTAGGTATAACCCCCTAGAAAAATTTAAATATACCTAGATACTGCAAGTAACTATGTAAAGAAGTAATAAAGAAAGGTTAGAGAAAACAAGAGTATTTTGTAAGCACACTTGGGAGAAAATAAGAAATGAGAAAAGCTGGTCAAATCACAGAATCACAGAATGACTGAGTTTGAAAGGGACCTCTGGAGATCACCTGGTCCTACCCCCCTGCCCAAGCAGGGTCAGCTAGAACAGGTTGCTCAGGACCATGTCCAGTCGGGTCTTGAATATCTCCAAGGATGGAGACTCCACAACCTTTATACATGGTGATGGGATGCCCCCTGAGCTTTCTCTTCTCTGGGCTAAATAGTCCCAGCTCTCTCAGTCTCTCGTTATACGACAGATGCTCCAACCCCTTAAAGACTTCTGTGGCCCTTCACTGAATTCATTTCAATATGTCCATGTTTTTCTTGTACTTTTAAAATATTTTGAAAGGTTAGTATATCAGTGAATATTTGCGTTCTCAATTTGCTGCATAAGTTATTTTGGAGAGTCAAACAAGTGAAGAAATCACTAATAAGCAAAAATTACTAGAGATGAAAAAAGGGCTAAATATTTCTAACAGGGCTATTTCGAATTCTGCATAATTCTAGCTTTTAGTTATGTTTACTTACTGTAGCAGAAAATATTAATGATCTCAAATAACTATATTAACATTTTATTTTTCTGTAGCATGTTTTCTTTATAACTTGGATATCATAGCTTGCTGCCAAACCTACATGAAATACATGTTTGTGTGAAGAGAGCAGAGCTAGCCCTTTGTTTTTTATGCCTTCAAAGTAGAATAAAATAATTGTAGTTGTACTCACTATGATTTGTATACCTATGATGTAAGAATATAGTTTAAGAAAAATCTTGTTAAAACTTTTACTTTGGGGTGGTAAAATACAATATGAAACTTTTTTTCCTGAAGAAAAATATTACATATAAAAATGTACTGAATTTATTTTTACCGTACCAGACTGAAACAGCATTATACACTTATACATGTTTGCTAACCATGTCACCTATAATTATATGTCCATTATTGTGTCCCATCTATGACCCTTTTATATTGAGGAGTGGGAATTTTCAAAAGTAAGGAAAATTTTTAAAGGCAAACTATTTCAAGACAACTTAGAAATACAATTTTTCAGGTGAGATTTCCAGAAGATGTATCACAAATTAGAATAAATGCATTCTTCAATAAATCACTGTTATTCACAGATGAAAATACAGTAAGTTCTAACATGCAGTTAGGCACATAATTATGTTGAAAAAAGTTATTGAATGCTTAAATAAATAACTGCATTGGGCCTGCCTACTCATTTCTTGCCTTCATTCAATTTTTGGACAGCAAATTCCTGCCTGTACTACCTAATAAAAATATTAAGCATGTGCCCGTGCAACTGTGTCTCCACTTCAGGTTCATAATTATAATTCTGATGTGAACAACACAAATACATACATGGAAATACAGCATCTCTGAGTTTATACACTAAATTATTTGCCATGAGTATTTGAGTAGTTAAATCTGGTTCATTCTGTTGACTGGTATTGATTCTGACCAAAGCAGCTAGCACTGCATTTTTCAAAACCTAGACTCCATAAATTCACAACTACACCATTGAGCTGACAAATCAGAAGCCATACAATACATTTACATTCACAGCTGGCATGCCTTCTCTGATCTTTTTCCCCCAGACATGAGGCTGTAATATGATTTATTCTACTCTATTATTGCTCTCTATGTCCCAATCCATGTTTGCGCTTAGGGATGCATGATGAATCAACCGCCAGGGGCCAGCACGCTACAAAAGCGAGAGTATGAAGACGTGATGAGGTGAAAATGTGATTACAGTTCCAAACCTGCCCCGAAAAGAAAGTCCCCACCACAGCTTGCACACTACAATTTAGAACACTAATATGAACTAAGAGAGAAAAGTCAACAAGAAATGTTAGAGAGATTATTGAAATAAAATCACAGGTTATATGCCAAAAAAATGAGGCTATGTGAGAAGGAAAAGTAAAAATATCATGTCTTACTACACAAACTGATAAGGACTAATTTATCCAAGTATGATCCTGTAATTTATCTAATTTATCAGAAAACTTTCATCAGCTTGGACAGGACTGTTAAAACATTTCCATTTCTATGGACTGCCTGTTAGAGCAGCTGTGAAACAGAACTTTAGAAGCATAAATATGGTAACTTTACTTTTATTTAACACTTTTTCCTGCTTCTGGAACTCTTCTTGCCTCCTAAGAACACCTAAAGAGATCTCCTGGCCTGCTCTGGCAGTCGGACACCTCTGAAGCACAGCACTCCAGCACCACGCAGCTGTTTCCACTTGCCATTCAGGGGGAAAACAGTTCAGAAGAACTGGCTGAATTCTGCTGATAATATGAGATGTATCATGGACTCTAAGGTCAGTACTGTATGCTCCCAACATGCTGATATCATTACCACTTTTTATTAAGAAGAAAAAGAGAACCTTTTACAGTAATGCGGAAATATACACTGGAGCACAAGGCTTTTCAGGAAGGCATCATATCCAAGTACTGCTACACCTCTGCAGCGCTGGTTTTCTGAACCATGACTGGATTTCAGTCAAAAGCGGGGTAAGGCAAGATAAGACTCAATAAGGCAAAAGCTCACCAGATGCAAACTGTGCCTGCACTTAAAATGAAGAATGGTAGCTCAGAAAGCTCCTCACTATTAGCTGGTTGAGTCCACTGCTGTGCCTGCTTAACTGCAAATAAAAGTAAATTGTAATGTACTCTGTGGACAAGAGACAAGGATAGACACTAGCGGTCCAAACTAAGAATGGGAATCACCTTAACACAACTCAGACAACAAAAAGTTAGATGTCTAGGTCTGAGTTAGTCACTGCAGGTTCCCACTACAGAAAATGGAAAAAATAGGCATCTCCAAAGGATGGCTCAGTCCATATATTTTAGATGCATATCTTGTGGAAAATTGACTGTATTATTCTCTTCTGACTATAAAGGTGTGCAGGTGACAGGTTCGTACATGTCTAATGTTTGGACGACAAACTAGGGTGGAGAGAAATCCCAACCACGGTACACATGAGCAGAGCAGGGTCCCTACTGGAAAAACTGCCTATAACTGCAAGCTCAGAAAAACTGTTCTTTACTCATAATTTCTGGTCCTTAGGTTTTATTCAAAGGGCTGAAGGACTTGTAGGTGTTTCAGAGCAGACACCAGAACAGTGAATACACATTCCCCACATGTGTTCCCGCAACAGGAACCATTGCCTGCATTGTGGAGCACATAAAGCATCAGATTCTGATTGAGATTGTTTCTGAATCTGGGTGCAATATGATGCTAAAGGCAAGCCAGCCTTTAGACAAGTCACTTATCCAAAAAAGCTATCCATATTCTGCACCATAATGTCCTGGGGACATCTTGCAGATCCCTGCTTGCCCCACACTCAAAGAGTGTGGAGGGATTTGGGAAGAATTCTAGAACCTGCTCTGATATTTCTGTTCCCTGAACTACAGTACCACTATGCTGTGCACGCCTGCTCTTCCTCCACCTGTCGTCAAATGTTTATATGACCGTTGTGCACAGCTGATGGGGAGCTACGCATACACACAGGGTGCTTCCAGGAATATGTTTCTCCAACACCATGATATAGTGCTGGGGTAATGACTGTTTTTTTTTCCCCTCTGGCAGAATAAAGTACTCTCGCATTATCCCAGCAACAACTGCATGTCTACAAAAGCAGCACTTACTTTCCGCTTATTTTTAAAATGAAAATATTTCTGAAATTTTCCTAAAGCTTTCCAATGAAACTTTTTCAGAAAAATATACCATTTCATCTCCAAAATTTCTTTGGCTGAAAACCCAAATTCCTGGAAAAAACTAAAGAAAAGTATCTCAGGAATTTATAAACTTCTAACCTTTTTCACAGAGAAAAAAGTGATTTTCTAGTCAGCTCTGTTCACTCCTCATCATGCCAAGTTTCATGAAAAATAAAGGCATTTTTCAATAAAGAAGAGTTACCTCAAGTTGATATCAAACAATTCTCCATCAATTGAAACAACAAGAAATGCTTATATAACTAGAGATCATCTTAAATATTTATACAGTATTCGCCATTATATTAAAGTGTTTTATATTAATGTATCAAGCAATAGAGGGAGGAAACAGAAGTGACGGAAGACAGAAAACTCATAGAATAGGGTATGTAATGGTCTACAAAGGTACTTTTGTTATGATTTATAAGTAAAGCTGTATGACTTTTTCATGGTATATGACTTCCAGAGTTTGCGAAGTAAAAGCAATAATGAAAACAAAAAAAAAAGAACCAAGCATATAAAAATGTATTAAATTTATTAGGAATTTATTAAAATAGAGTAACATTCCCACAACGGAGAGACTTATGGCAAAATACTGAGTTAGATTCTAATGTGTTCCAGTGGTTTTACTGCAGTTAGGAAGATTATATCACTCTTAACAACACAGAAGCTATCCTATGATCATACATGCGTTTGTCTGTGAGTATTATTTTTTTAATGATATCAATAATAAATAAATATTATACATGTGAAGAATATTTTCAACTGAAACATGACATGTGCTATTTATTAATCTGCAAGGTGATTCTAGTCCTTGGAGCTTCTAGATAAGAAATGAAATTAGGTGCAAGGATGTTTTAAAGCAAGCTATGAATCAAAAAGTTAAGATATTTGACCAAATTAAAACTGCCCCATCTGAAAAACTGTCTGAGAGAAAATAGTTCTCTCGTTTCCTGTGTTCTCTCTTATTCTTCCTTTACTGAGGAAGAGTAAGTGACCCTTACGAGTGGGTTAAAATTGTATGCATACGCTTATGCTACTGTTATGATGTGAATGCCACATATATAATTTGCTTTGAGCTCAGGCATTTGGTTTTTCATTTTTATCTAACCTGCCTAGTTATATTATCTGGCCCATTAAAGCTTACAGGCGAACATTTGTGCTCTAAATTCGTCTATTAAATAACTTACAACCATTGCAAAGGCTTGCCTTGGATTTAATCGCTTTTGGTAGGCACCAGCACAAAGATTTACAGATGTAAACCCTAAGGTCTCTTGTTCAGTTGCAGAGTAAATCCACTAAAGTTTGAGTGACTGGTAAATATTTAATGAAACAATAAGCTCCATGAATTTCTTTAATGTAATATTTCTTTTCATCTGTTGTGCCTGAAGAAGAATTTCATACATCAAAATGCATGAAGTAACTTAAAGCAATTTTCAAGTGTCACATAGATTTAAAATATTTCCCCTCACAAGACTCATTCTTCAAATTGTGTCATGATTAAGCAATAATTGGAAGATACTCTTCACTTCCATAATTCTGCCTTTTAACACTAAGATATGTGATGATCCATATACAAAGGATTAAAATCCTTTTGTAGTATATCCTTTTGTGAAATTAATCACTGATAAAGAATATACATAATGGAATTCTGATTTAACAGACGCTAAAATTATTAAGGGGAAAATAGGATAGAAGGGAGCCTGAAAACTACCTCCCTTGATATACAATCATAAGTCAATTGGTGTTTCTGTCTTCCTTGTTCTACAGTTTCATATTATTAAATAGGGATTTAGTAAGCCTTAGCAGTAATAGAGAATGAGCCAAAAGCCATAGTAAGGACTTTTAGAGAGGAAAATTTTTACCAAGTTGTACTTATTGGTTGGCTCTCTTCTTGCACTTGATTTCTAGTTTTGTTTGCTCAGAATTTTACTTTTATTTAGATTTTTTTCTCTGCTGAGAAAAGAAATTAAGTATGCTCTGAGCTTGGACTGGCGTTTTCATTTTATCCAGAACTAAACTGCTCATTTAAATTTGCTCTGGATATGCTTTCACCCATGAGTTTAAAGACGCTATTCTTCGATTTGGAGACATTTTCTCTTAACAACTGTTGCAGTAATTCCTTATAGGATATGCTAAAGCTATCTGTGCTCACAGTAAAAATTCCACAAAGTTTAGGGAAGTTCTATGAACCCACTTCGCTGCTCCCATCTCTCACTTCAGTGACAATCATACATAACATCAGGCTTAAACACGAACTTAAGCTCTAGGATGAGTGGCAAAGGATTATGCACCCTCCCTATTTCCTCAAATACTATACAAGAAGACAGAAACAAACAGTTAGAATATGTCTAAACATGAATTCTTTGCCCTGTCTTCTAAAATGGCCAGCCTGAGTCAGTCGGAATAAGAAGCCCTTATACTCATGAGAATTCATGAGTACAGAGCTGAACTCAAAACTAATGTGCTTAGTCCCCCAATAAGATGCACTGTGCTTTCACTGGAATAGTCTCTCTAAAAAGCTGAATCATCCTCTGGCAGTGCCAGTCTTACTCCAGCAATTAAAATGGAGTCGCACATCTTCTCCTATTCTTCTCACTTAGATGCCTTAGACAACTGAAATGATTCTAGTCCCAAGTGGTTTGTGAATCCTGAAGAACAGAAATTAATGTTGTGCATCCCTAAACAGCGGGATTTTGAACTTCACAGTGATATGCAGCTGGTCTGAATGCTTTTCCTTTCTGTCTCTGATATTGCATGACATATAACAAACCTTAAAAAAAATGTGAAGATTTCATACCCAGCTCAGGCTGGGTGCTCACTGTCTCACAGCACCCATCGGGGTGCTCACTGTCTCACAGCAACTTCTCTGTATAAGTTTTCAAGAGAATTTGTCTGCTCTTATTAGCCAAAGTCAAATTGGACTAATGCATGGAAGATTTATACCTCATTAACATTATATTTATTGCCTTTTTTTTTCCACAAGCTAACAAAACAAAAAGGAATGATCCCCCAGTTAGTCCCAAACATTCCTACCCTTCTCATTACTATTGGCATAACCCTTATCTCTAGGGCAGCTCAGAGCTCAGTTTTTGAAGGAAGAGCTGACAGCAGCAAAATTATAGTAACAAAAGGGACAGGCAGAAAACACTCTCCTGATTTATAATCAAATTCCCTTATTGTAACAAGCATTTCCTCGTTGTTGAACGACTTAGATCAGCTCATGTAATTTGTCACTTACTGGAAACTAGTTTTCATTCTAGCTGACAAGGTCGTTTCCTCCCTAATTTTAGTTAAAAATTTTAACCACCAAATGCTGTGTAGGATCTTTTTGGTAGCATTTTAATTAAACTGTTAATAAAAAAGAAATATCATATTGAACATCACTGACATCTGCAGGAATTATATCTTTTACTTTTGAGAGGCAGTGAAGGAAGAAGAATGGCTTGGTGGATAAGATGTGATAGAGGATTTCAAATGCTCTAGATACTCAGTGTGCCTAGCACATAAACTTCGGTGATATTTGTCAATATATTCATATCCAACTGTATCCAAGAGATAAATCTCAGGTACGGCCAGCATTAGAGAAACCAGAGATAAAAGTAAGGCGCTAGACCCAGGAGGATTTTCTAAGAAAATGGATCTGGGCACACCCATGCCGTCAATGCTTCTTCCCTGGACCTTGGCCTCAATGCTTCTTCCATGGACCGTCAGAAGATTTGGACACAGTTTGCCTTGATTTTTAGATTACCATAGGCAGAACCTAACTAGCCCCTAGATCAAGCTCATATTATATACATGCACACTTACATGTACTTAATACCTAACTGTGATGCCTAGGGAATGTTCAGATGATGGAGGTGTATTGTATATTTAGCCACAATTAGTTGGCAGTCAAGCAGAATTTTTTTTTAGGTAAAGTCAGACTCAGAGCGGGACTCATTCTCACTGCACTAATAAGTGAAATAGGTACTTCCAGAGGGTGATTCATCCAATTTAACTTAGGATAAGATGTTGTAGGATAAGATAGATTACCCTCTTAAGGTACCTGTTTCACCCACTGTGAAGAAGCTTGGTGATTTTCCTCCACTAGGACATCATGGTTCTAGATGTCCCTGACAGAAGAGATGAATCCCTATGTTTGACAACAGCAAGGGTTTTCACGTCACCAAACTTTAGATACATAAAGGTCTACTTCCCTCAGGTTCCTCTATGGAGAGAGAAAGAACTTCAGGGTGCCATTCAGAACACCTAACTTAGATGCCAGCTTTGCACACTAATTTTTTTGCTTCTTTTTGATTCTTGTTCGTAAGTATAAACTGAAGTAATCTCCTAGGACTGTTTTGTGAGCAAACATTTGTATTAGATATTCTTAAATTATAGTGAAAGAATATAATAAAGAACAAAGAAAAAATCCCTAGTTCAGCTAAGTGTCTACATCCATTGCTATTCTGTCAAGCCCTAAGCATATGTTTTAATCGCACTGATGAGAAAGAAAAAGCGCTTACAGACATCGTTCACACAATACCAGAGCTGCAACACGCGTTCTTAAACTGAGGGGTGATCTACTTCTTTTATGTTCTGTTTCATTAAGAAAGATAGCTGAGAATGAAATTATATCCCACAGACTAATCCCCTGATGCCAGTGACCTAGCAGGTTCATGAACGCAGTGGAAGTTTCACTGAAGTAGGGGCAGCGTGGCCCTATTTAGCAATTACCACGTATCTGAGTGGTAACAGCCCTCTTGCTAACCGTCTGCCTCCCACGCTCCTTCGCTGAGCGCTCTGCCTACAGCAAGCCTTTTAACTCCACAGAGCACACGCAGCTGCAGGGTCTGGGCTTGTCGCTGTGTAATTCTCCTGCTGTCACATACAAATAAATGGGCAAATGTTATAAATAAAGGTCAGCTGGGATGCAAAGCTGTAGCTGTCTAGCCAGGGTTTTATAAAATCCTTTTCCCATTCACCCTCCAGTAATTTTTCCTGTGAGAGGGTTAGACAGATTACACGGCTTCTGAGTAGGCTCAGTTGAAACTTGGGGGAGACGGTTCTTCACTTCTATGATCACTGTCACTCAGAAGAATCCGAGTTACCAGAGCAGAAGATGGTAAAGATTCATGTATTAATTACAATATAATCTTTATATTTTACACCATAATAGGCAGTTTGTGGGGAAAGCAAGGAGCCTACAGCTGATGTGTGACTAACATAGTTTCTACATTGCTTTTGTAACTGGCAGATAGACACTGCAAGGGCAAACCAGATTACAAACCAAAAGAGGGCATGAGAGAATTCAGTGAAGCCAGAATTTCACACTAACATTTCCTTTTTTGTTTATTTGTTGTTGTTTTTGTCTCTCTTGACTGACTTAAGGTCACCTAACTGACTGCTAATTTGAGTATAGGGCTGATTGAAATAACTTTTATCTGACCCTCCTCCCAACCCCTTCACAGAACCGCTCAGAAATGGCAGGCTTTCCTTCCAGCTACAAATATCGTATTAATCCACTCAGAAGAAATGGTTTATCTAGCAGTGACAGTCTGTCATGTCCTTATCTGACCTCATCAGCTGCTGCTGCAGGGGGCTGCCGGGGGATTCAGTCAGGCCCTCTCCGACTGATTACGGTATTGATTTCTTCTTCTTCCTAAAAATAAAGTAAAAAGCCAAAAACATATGATCCAACTTAACGACTACAAAAACATTTCAGAAGTTTGTAAAAGAAAAAGGCTGTGATCTGCTGACAAAAACATGCAGCTGTAGAGCACCAAAGATTGAGCAGGTATTTGGAGTTTGTGCCTGACGTTAGCTTTTGGCCTACTTTAATTTTCTACAGCCTACTTCACTTCACAGTTTTCCGTTTCATTGAGAATATGCAATAGTTATTTCTTGCAAAAGGATAATTTCAGCACTTTTTGAAATTGATATTTCATTAAATACTGAGAATGAATGAAATGGATTGTAAAATCTAGAAAAAGTAGATTAGGCACCAAAGCACTTTTGATGTCCCTAACACGGCATATATGATCTTAAAACTGTTCTTAAATGCCAAGAACTAGCAAAAAGCAGATTACCTGCTATCTACTAGTGTGTTCAGAAGACGAGGGGTGGGGAGGGGAAGCAGTTCCTACTACATTGTACTCATATTCAAGAAGTTTTTCTAAAGCTGGGTAATAATTTTCCCTAACAAAATTTTTGCTCTATATCTAAAGACTTTGGAGGGTGATACAGTTCGTACAGGCTTAAAAGACACTCGCACAGACTCTCTGTGCCTCTCATTCTCATTTGTGCTTGAAGGACGCAGGTAGCAATCCACCGTTTACGGTTTCCACATGAAAGCTGTTCCAACTTGATTATTTTAATTTAAAAACTGTACTCTGTGGTACAGTTCCATCAGCAGTGGGAAATCTAGCAAGTAAAACTTAAGTGCAAAGTGCCTCAGTAAGTGATGCTTTTAAGTTTTATGACAGGATTGAAAAATAAATCCTTGTAGTCCAGGATATCCTATTAGCTAAACAAAAAACTGCAAGTTCAACACCACGCATTGAGGACAAAGTCTCATCTTCATTCAGAATGTCTTAGCTGTAATGGATTGTAAGACTTGTTTGACTTTAGTGTAACATAATTTGCTAAATTTATTTTAATTAAATTTAGTTAGCTACCAAGAAGAAATTAAAGCAAGAGGATGCAGATGTGTGTTAGAGAATTTGTTTCTTTTAGATTAACTCAGTGACCTTATTAAAATTCGGCAAACATTACTGTGTTATTCTTCAGAATATTTTGATTTGATATTTTGCTCTATGAGTCACACACATCATGGGTGTGTGTGAATAAAGCATATTCTACCTTTTGCATTAATTATGACAATTAAGTGTTTATTTTAATTTAGTTGGCTTGCATATACGTAACTATATGTGGAACTTTCCAGTAAATTAAAGGAAATTGTGCATTTGAGCTTGAAGGCCTCGCAGTTGTAAACCTCACAGTAAAGTGGAAACATTCACTTTAATTAAGAATAAACAAGACTGTTTTACATTCTTGAGTTGCACTAAAAGAAATGTCGAAATAAAAAGACAGACATGTCTTTTGTCATCTCTAACCATGTTTGCATGTTTTTGTAATCCGTATTAGTAGTCCTAAAAAAGAAGAAAAAACCCACAAACTGTCCTCTTCCCTGGAAGAGCTAAAAATAGCTGACTGCATATAACAGGCACACAAAAAATCAGTTTAAGAAACAAGGGAGTTCATACACATGCAAAATGCAATGTCTGCCCCTGTACCCTTTGACATTATGCAGTTCTATCATTTTCAAGGGGCTAAAAGATTTTAAAAGAGTGAGTTAAAAATGTTTGCTATGATGCAAAAAACAGTATGCTATAATGCAACTTGAAATAGTTTTGCAGCAGGATTTCAATAAAAATAAAGCTTTAATTGTATCCAGAACATGAAATATGACAGCATTAGTGTTTTTCTTCAAAATCTGAACATTAAGCAATTCAAGATACGATCTTTTAAAAAGACAGTTGATCATCTGCCTTCATTGGTATCAATGATGCTTTCTTATTACACTAGCAGTTGTGTTAAATATGGCTGATTAGACCCATTGACAAAACGGATGCTGCTAGTTTTCAGAAGGGGATTAAAATTGATTTTTCCTTTGAAGTCCTAAAAGCTTGTGATAAGCTCTCCATGTCATTCAGAAAAACAAGAAGAATCACCTTCTCAAAAATATTTGTTTTTGTTGACAGACATACTAATACTTTTTACTACTATGCAGTTAATTTTCCTGGAAGGAGACGCACAAAACTTTACAAAATATGAGAAAGCCAGCAATTGTCTCATGCATAGCAGTCATAAAAACAATACACAGAAAGAAAATGAAAATGCCCCTACTGTTTCGAATCATATTCAAATATAAAATATTTGTTATATAGTTAAAGTTAGTGAATCTAAGGAGATTTAGGCTGCTGTCGTGACAACTGAAATTTCTTCTGCTGGACCCAGCTCAAGGCTCCAAACAGCAGAGCTAGTTCGTGAATTTTGGGGTAGATTTGGGAAGCACCTTCTTTCTATATTTTCTTCCTTATACAAATAGCTTCTTGAAACTGCGCATGCAGCTGCCATAAGGGCAGTGAAAGAGTGGAGGCTGGGCAACATACACTCCCAAGTAAATTAATGTATAGGTAACTGGGTAACATACAGGGTAACATTACCCCACATGGTTAACATACGCCCCCATTCTGAAAAGAAGACATCTAGGCAGGTATAAAAAAGACTTTGGAGGCTAAAATGAAGCTATACTTCCTCTGCTCAGCTTCCAGCCATCAAGTGTCTCTAATTCATATTTGCAATACCACATTTGTAAGGCAGAGAGCTAAAGATAGGCTATTGAGTTAAAAATAGAAACCTATCTTAGATTTCTTTGCTGTTTGAATTCCTCTTGCGTACAGGGAGCTGAACATGAGCCAGCAGTGTCCTGGCAGCAAAGAGGGCCAGCAGCCTCCTGGGCTACATTAACAGGAGCACAGCCTGCAGATCAAGTGAAGGGCTTATCCTGCTCTGCTCAGCACTCGTTAGACCACATCTGGAACACTGTGCCGAGTTGTGAGACCCACCAGTACAAAAGCAGCCTTGATAAACTGAAGAAAGTTCAGCTACCAGGACGGTTGGAGCTGGAGCACTTGCCCTCTAAGGAGAGCCTGAAGGAGCTGAGCTTGTTCAGCCTGGGGAAGAGACAGCTTTGGGGGGACCAAACAGCAGCCAACCTATGTAGTACCGTACACAGCACTTACGAGGAGGTGTTGCCAAGCTCTTCACAGTGGGACACAGTGGGAAGGCAAGGGACAATGGGCCCAAGTTGAAACAAGAGAGGTTCACACTGCACATAAAGAAAAAAATTTCATCATGAGAATGGTCATGCATTGGAAAAAGCTGCCCAGAGGGGCTGTGCGATCTCTCTCCACCCTTGGAAGTTTTCAAGACCTAGCTGGATAAGGCCCTGAGCAACCTGGTTTGAGCAGGAGCTGATCCTGCTTTGAGCAGGAGATCAGGTTAGAGAGCTCCTAAGGTCCCTTCCAACCTGCACTGTCCATACTATGAGCCTATGATCCTCATAGGCATCAAGCATGGCAGTAATGATTTTCAGGTATGAATCCAGCATAGTCTGTCCAGCAGGTGCTACATTAGCTTCTTCTAAAGCTATCCCACGCAATATGTCAGATCTCATATCTTCAACTCAAAACACAGGCAACCAGTTCCTTCCTCATGTTCCCCCACAATTACGCTTATGGCTTGCATGTTTATGCATGCAGCATGGCGCATGGGGCCTCTGTGCCACCCCAGAGCTCTTGCTGGTGGAGTGTGATCTGCAGAATGACACTTCTTACTGGTAGATTTTCCAACAGTGAAGTGCATAATCATAGGGAATGACCACATCTAGCCCTACAAATCAAATATATACTGGTTATGCCTTGCTTCTCCTGATAGCCAATTTAATAGTCAGCAGTCCACAGCATCATACTAATTATCTTCAAAGGGACATAATAAAAATGCGCCATAGATGGAAGTGAAAGGACTTCTAAGTAATAAAGGTACTCAAAAGCTCACACACTCTTAAATCTGCACTCTGACACCATTGTTAATTGTATAATCACAAACTAATTTGTTTGCAGAAAAGCATTACTAACAATAGCACAAAATAAAAACAAATAAAAAACACAGAACAATGACAAACACGTGTATGAAAAAATGTATATAAATATTATAATGTGTTCATTGCAAGAGGCTCATTTTTCTACAGCACTGCTGTTTTATATAGCATAAAATCTAACAAAACAATCCCACACTGAGCACCATGTGAGCTGTGTTCTGACCATAAAAATCTTCTTGGCTTCAGTAAGATTTATTTCAAATTCAGCTTTTCACTTGCATGAATCATCAGGCAGGACTGGAGCTTCGCTTCTCTGCTTCCTGTGACTTATTATTTTGATTTCAGAAAAAATAATGTCTCCATGTTCTGATCATGTACTTTGCACAAATGTAACTATTCCAATTACAAAGACATGGGAAGTAAAAGGTATCTGAGGGAGAGATATACAACCTCTACAGAAAAAAAGACTGTAACAGACAACTAACATCTCTCTGAGATATAACAGATGATACTTTCACTTACACAGCATTCATAAAACTATTTATAATTGTGTTAACTGCTCAGTTTCAAGACTATTAGGAGTCCTTTGTCTACCAAATTTTCAAATAAAGCACTGCAGTAACCTGCTTAGAAAATCTAAAATGTAATGGAAAGTTCAGAAGGCAGATAACAAACTCTACAGGAACAAGCTTTTTGGGACTTTTTGTATCAGAACTACATAGATTCCTGGAGAAGGGGATTTTTTTTCTTTATTTTTTTGAGGTTAGTTAAGTTTTTTAAATCCTGTGGTTTAGGGAAGCTCTGCATGATACTTTCCACATATCAGACTAATGAATATAAAATTACACATGAGGATTTTTCCCATCTTGTCCCTTTTTCCTGTTTTCCCCACTCAGAGAGAATCTCAGATTCACAGCTGGAAATTATATGCTGCATATAATCATCTCCAATAACATACTCAGCATTATGTAGGCATCTTTGGCTGTGTTGCTATAAAGCATCAAAGCAGCATTAGAAAAAACATTCCTCAACTGCCAGCTGTTCTTTGCACAGGCAAACCCCCACCATGCTGGCTCTGCCCCACACTGCCTGAAGAATACCCTCTTCTGCAATAATGTCTACATAGATATATTGACAATCAGGAAAAAATAGCTTCACATAATAATATTATCAGCTTGAAAGAAGCATCTACTGTAAAATACCATAAACTTGACAGTTTTGCACCATCTGGTATGAAAAGCAATTAAAACTGATTCAATTTCAAAACTGTGCAACATCCCAAAACCAAAAACTTGTTGCCTGAACTTTTTTGACATCATAACTCTAGTCTTAAAGTTCTATATGAAGTCTTTCTGCAATCTAGGAATGGACCATTGAAATTATCATGCCTGTAATTCTTGTTTGTGATTGTTGTGTGGCTGAAACATACACAGAGTTCCCAGACCTACACTTTTAGTTTTGCTGAGGAAAGTTCTTTCTAAAGTTGATTTTAAATTTGTAAATTATAGGGAGAAAGTACTGAAAACGTGTTTTCTTCCTTCATAGATTGCCACCTTTGTCTTGGATCAGTGTTGCCCTTGTAGTGTGATCCTGCTTTCAGTATAGTTGAATCTTTCTTCTCAAATAGATTTCTAATTTTCATGTTTAACTACCACTATCACCTTCTCTGCAGAAATTCCAATGACGTTTAACATCTACCTCCAACACAGACTATATATATAGTTAGATGCTTACAGTCATATAGGACTAACTTACTTATTTTAAAAAAAAAATAGGTGTTCATAGATTCTGCTCTGCAAGAAGGAAAATAGCCACGTAACTTACGGCAATGAACTAGATATCTAAACCAGGAGAGTGAGTGCTCTAGGCTTTGGTCAATAGTGTCAGATAAGTTTGCCCAGAGAAAAGTTCAAAGCTGGTGTCAAAGTTATCCATTCCATGTCTCCTTCTAAAGATACCGATCTCTCTTCACTGCATTACACCCTGTCCAGTCAAAAGTAGCCCAGCCTAAACTATGTACGGGTGCCCTTGTGTTTCTGTGATGGGATCCTAACAAACTTTAGAGCATCTCTTCTGGAGCTATTTGAATGGCAACTAATGCACTACTTGGCCTGATCCAGATGTTGCCTAGGCATCACACAGGTCACAAACGTATGTGTAGGACTCACCTTACCTAACTTTAGACAGCTACAGTGTAGAAGTTTGCATCTGAACTAATTATTTAGGCTCTCCTTGTAGCTGAAGGAAAAAGCAAGTACTTCTAAGGAGCTATTCTTTGCCTCTGGAAGTAGACACTTAAAAGAGAGGATAGATTAATTGTTCCCAAGAAGTGCTTTTCTTCGGGAGTTTAAAGAGGCTAGAGATTGCAGAGGTGTACATTTTGTTGGATGAATCCTTCCTGTCTTCCCCTTGGAAATAGCTTGTTCTTAACATTCTCCCAGTCTCCCGGGAAGCAGCAGGCCCCAGTTCACAAACACTGAAGGAGATGTGCAGATCTCAGCAAAACATAACTGACTGACTGTTTCTGTTCTAGATGCTGTGGAAATGCATATAAGCAGTTACAACTCCATTCTTTACTGGAATTGTCTATCTCATGCAATTGCTAGCCAATGTTAAATAATATCAAAAGAAAGCAAGAGGAGACAGTTCAGTAAATTAATCACATCTGTAATCTTCTTTAAGATTATATTAAATGTTTTATTTCCCTAAATTAGAGTTCAGCTGAAATAAGAGGCAAGTCACACTCAGGGATTCCAAGGTCACACAAGCGAATCTTTCTGCGGCTTGATGCCTACTATGTTAATTCAGCAATGTTTGTTTTGTTTTGTTTTCTCCTGTTATCAGCACAGTGAATGCGTTCCATTCAAAACTGTTACTATAGGAACTCCATAGTAACATTTAAAATTTTTCTTTCTTTTGGATAAAAATATCAGAAAATTGACGGATAACTTGTTTAGGTAGAACAATAGGGCATTTGATATTTAATCTACAAGCACTTAATAAGAAGTATTCCAAGTAATGGCACAGCACTATTATCATATCACTTAGTAAAATGGCAGCAAATTATTGTATTATTCACATCTCGTTGGGTCCATGCTATTATCGCAGAGATGCCTCTAAAGATGACATTTAACATACTCCTTTTACACAGTAAAGTGGTTAAAAGCACATTCAGATTTTAAAATGTTTCTGATCTCTTGACAGCTCACCGAAGCATTCTATGGGCCCCCCTGCCTCTCCAGTTGTTAACTACAGCTCTAAAACTTCTTGTAATTATGAACATTGCAGTCACACTAAATTAGACTGACAGATGAAATACTGATTACTAAGGACTTATTAAGAACTACTTTGCAACCAATTATGCTGACATTTGACTTGATTTGACAGTTGAATTGAGTAGAAGATTCCTCCAAAACAGTAGAGAAGAATATGATTTATAGCCTCATCATTTTAAGATAATTGTTCAGGACAAATTCATTAATATACCACTACAAAATTTACTTTTTCCCAGCTTGGTGCACCTATAATTCAAATGATAGACAAATAATAAGAACATGAGATCTTAAACATGCAGGCACTCTTGCAGATTTTAGGCTTCAGTGACCACCACCCTGGAATCTTTGGTACAGAAAAAAAAAAACAATTTGCTGCCAGCTCCCAGGAACTTTCACTGACCATCAAAACAAAAAATGTTTTCAAGTTGTGAGATATAGTTCCCATAAGATGATCAAAATCGTTAAATGAAATTATACCCAATTTCCACTGTTGTAACTCTGCTGTACCATTACATGCAAATTCACTGTCATTACATTGTTTCCCAGTAATTTCTCAAATGTTCCTGCAATTCAGTGAATTTCACCTGGAAGTTCTCTGAAACACCTACTACATCTTTTTTTAATGTGCAGATAAGAATTAACAGAAAAATATTACCCCTTACTTTAAACAGAACTGTGTTATAATTTCAGAGCAGAGTGCTTAGAACACAGTTTGGTTTAGTAGAAAGGTGGCAAACAATGATTCATACAAAACTGTCTGTTCTAAAAGAGGTGAACAGACAAACATATGAGAAGTGAAGAGCAGAGGTTTCGTCAGTCAAACTTGTTATGCCAACTAACCGGAAAAAAAGGAGAAAACAGATCTTTCCAGCCAACAAAGAGGTAATGAATTATTTTCAAAGTATTTTTAAGGCCAATTTCGTACACAGGAAACTTCACCAAACTGTCACAGATTAATAAATTAATGACAAATGCTTCAATGCAGTTTGCTTAGTTTTCTTTTCCTTTGACTCCCTGTAGAATCCACTATGCAAAATTCCACAGCGAAAAGGAGTTTCATAGGATTCAAAAAATGATTCTGCTATTTATAAGGTACTAGCTCCCTTGCAAGTTTTCCGGAGCAAAGCAATACGAGTAGATTGAAGGCAAGGAATGTTGTAGAAATGAACAAAAAATCAGTATCACTGGCATAGTAAACAGAAGAAAACTGTCCAGAATTTGAAGGAGATAACTAAATTCTCCAGTTTTTAAATAGAATCCTTCTCATAAGGGTTGCTCTTATTTCCTGAAGTTAGGTAAGACACAGAGATCCAAATGACAGGGTTTTCTCTTAGGACTGCATGTAAATCCTTTCATTTTTGATCTCAGGAGATATCCAATAAACATAAAGAAATCTGCATTTTATAATACTAAAAGTAGCAAGATTTTTTCCAAAACTTTAGTCTATTTTTAGGACTCTAATCAGTTAAGCTTATTCACAACTTCAGATCATAGGCCAAGAACAGAACAGGCCAAGGATGCTGAAGCACACTCTAAATTCTGAAAAGTATTATTCTACATACTATTGGGCCTACTAGCAGGTCAATGTGAGACATCATTAATGCTACCGCCTATGTTAAAAATGAATTGTAAATAATGACTTCAGTTTCTGATCTATCATTCTAGCACCCTCCTTAAGGTGTGGGGGGAGAACAGCCAACTTGTTTTAAATTTGGATTGAAAGTATGACTATTGTGAATTAATTGTGTTGATGAAAATAAAGTTGTTGGTTTAGGTTGAAAAATATTTTAGCTGTCAGCCTCTGGGTTAAGAATTTTGTGTGTTTTTCCTGCCATAGTAAATTTACCTGAGCAGAATCAGATATTTAATCCTATTATCCTTCCTATTATAAATTCTTCTTTGGAACACAAGGTAACATGCTCTCACATATATAAACAAATTTATTATCTTATTTCTTATCTTATCTCCAGTAAAGATTGGAAGGGTGTCAGCCCCTGCCAGGATGTTGGTTTTCCTCCACACATCACAAAGATTCTCCTTCACCAAAGCTACTATGCTATTTTTATGTTCATTATGACTTCAGTTTTTCTTTAATGACTCGACCGCAAATTGTAACATCCACTGTGGCTTACAGCACCATTTCTTAAACTGTGGTCCAAGGAGCACTTGCTTTTTATAGAAAATAAGAACATAGTCCATGCAATATACGTCTGTTAAAACCGTAAAATTGTTAATAGAAACAAAATAAAGCACAGGCACACATTTCCATAAACACAAGGAAAAAAATGAAAAAAGTCTAATAAATAAATGACACTTACCCTAATTTTTATTTGCTTTGAGAGTGAAAATCTTTGTATTAACACTGCCCAGCTTGGTCCGTTAATTAAACAATGACTCTAAACATCTAATCTGTAGTAAAGTGTTTGAAACTTAATTAAATGATTTTAACAGAGGAAGTTAAGTTTGTAAGATTTTGTAAGATGACAGCAAGTTTTAAGTATAAATATTTGTAAAGATGCTCACTAAAGATTTTTTTTTCTTTCTCCCTCAAATATTTTCTCACTACTACAAAGGACACAACATATTTGGTCTTAGCAGCTTTTTTGTCAACATATCAGCACTGGCTCACAGACCAGAACTCTTGTGAGCCCTCAAGATAGTAGTGCTACCTACTCAAACACTACAGCTTAAAACAAAGTCTAAAATTACAAGGACTGCAAAATCCACCATGGGTTAGGTAGAGGAATATATGAGGCATCCTCAGCAATGGGTGGATATAGGACAGGCACCTTATCTGAGGACATAGGCAGAGTCCCAGATAATTGATGACCATGCTGTCTACCTGCTATAAGCCAGTAAAGTTATTGCTTTAAAGCTTAGCAATAACTGCTGCAGCTACATAATAAAGCTGCCTATCTTTTAGAATAAGCTCTGTCTTGAGATTTTCATTTTAACAGCCATTTTGAAATTAAAGCACTGCAACATAATTTTTAACTTTTCAGATAAGACGCTAAAGGCTGTCACAATGTACACATGTGCAGCAGTCACACCAGGATAGATGAAAGCAACTGAATTTTAAAAATAGCAAACCAGTGAATAAGTATTTCAAGATCTAACAAAAAGTTAAAAGAAGATGCTTTCTTCATGGTAGGGTTTGTGGAAAATATTCAATGTTGCCAAACAGAAAAATGCAAATACACTTCTCTTGATTGTCACTCGTTCTAAATAACACTATTCTCCACAAACAAATTCAAGCAAATAGAGCTCCTTCTGGAATACAGTGATTCTGAACACGAATAAAAGATTCAGAAATAACTTGCTAATATTCATTAGTGATAAATAAGCTTGCTAGCATTTATTTAGCTTCCATGAATTCATGTTTAGCTTAAATAAACCCAGACAAAGCCAGACAGCTCTAGATTCACCTCTTCTTTGGTTCTACTAAATTCATTTTATCTAAACCCTTCATCTCCCAAGTTCCCTAACAAAATATTAAGGTACTTGTAATCAAAGGTATTAAATTCCTCACATATATAAGTACACGTAAGATCGGTCTTAAAACGTGTTCTCCTTACATGTTGGCACATAGAACTCTCTGTTTCCACTGTCCCTCATTAAGCTCCCTGTGTCATATTTTATGAAGAAACAAACCTACTTTAGATGAAGTAATTTATTTCAACAGCTACAAGCTATTTATATGCCCATTAGTATGATCAGTTCAACAGTTTGTACCTTCCACATTTCTTGTACATTTCTTTTGTATTTTATAGTTTAATGTCACTTACTTCATAGTAACATTTTAGAAGAGTTTTTTTCCTAAGTTTAGAATCTCTTATGTCCGTTAAAATAATAGCAAAATATCAAAAAAGCATCAAATCCTTCCCCATCAAAGACAACAAATCACAAATAGATAAATAAGAATAAATCTTTTAGTTTCCCAGTTAAAAAAATCAAAGCTGTTCACATCTCTGCCCTAGCTGTACTATAAAAATCACTTACATTTTAAACGTGGTTCAGCAAAATAGATGCTTTGTAATTTATAGGGATGTTGAGAATACTGATTAGAATCCACAGAAGGCTCCGATATAATCGTCTGACGGAATGATTCCAGAGATGATATATTATTTCCGTCACTACTACATGGACTTTATACTGGCCAGGCTAACCAGACTCCCTGTGAATTAGCCTGTTTGTATTTGTGCCAGAGAAATACTTTGTTATTCATTTATGACCTATTTATAGGATTAGATTATTTATATATCAGTTGAAAAACATGACAACTCTATAGTGAAGATGACGGTGTTCTGGGTGTATTTCATATGTGCTATCTATTGATGCTGATCCTGCAAATCCTGATGCACGTGGTTGGTTTTGCACAGATGCAACGTGCTGAAATAGTTCCATTAAGCGTAGGGTTCCCGCTGGAGATGTTGTGACAATTTCTTTCTATTGATGGTGTGGAGAGTAGGATTTTGCCACCCTGAGTGGTTAGCAGTCTGAATTAGTCATTGATCTTTTTATCCCACAGGGCTATCACAAGCACAACAGCTAAATTAAATAGGCACCAAGAATGGACAGAATTAGATCCTTTGGCTGTCAGTCAAGCTCATCAATCATTCTGGAGTGGGAAAGGTGGGATCTAATTGATTTTCATTTGTATAGGAGTAATTTTCCCTTATCTTTGATTAAACATAATTGGGCCAAAAGTTTGATAACGCTTTTTCCAGTTAGGGCTTAGCATATTCCCTGTATTATTAAAGGCCCTTCATGGATTGTTACCTAATGAGGTTATGTATTCACACCACAAAGAATTATTTGTGAGTGTTTTTGTGAGGAACCTACACAAAATTACATTTATGCAAAATACATTTATTTCTTTATCTTACTCCACTTAAATAGCAGCTTAGCAGCCAAGTTGGACTTGCAAAGGTGGGAATAGTTTTTCTGGGGAGGAAAGAGAGCCTATGAATGGAGAAGTTTATAATGATGTATAAAAGCTTCTTTGCAGATTGACTGAGGCATAAAAAACACTTTTCTTCCAAAGCCCACCCGTGGGGTTTGAATAAAAAAGGGCCTAAAACAAAATAATTTGGCTTGTGAAAGCTGCAAAATCAGCCAGGCATTTCAGCAGTGCTTCCAACTTCCTTGGATAGTTTGGCAACGAGGAACCAATGGTTAGAGGTGAATATTAGGGAAAATAAGCAATAATTAAAAGTGGAAATGTTGTTTGCTCCTCATAGATGCTGGAAGGGAAATTTCAGACTAAAATATGTCCTGAAACTGGCCAGTCTAAAGAAGCAATATGGCTCTTTCAAAAACAGAAGGAACTAATAGTTAGTGATTTAGGGCCACAAAGACGATTAAGGGACTGGAGCATCTGATGTACAAGGAGAGGCTGAGAGAGCTGAAATTATTTGGCCTGGAGAAGAGAAGGCTCAGGGGAATCTTATCCGTATGTATAATATCAGGTTGGGGGAGTAAAGAAGACAGAGTCAGTTCAGGCAGCTGATTCATATAGTATATGCAGTGATTCATGCAACATTCACTGATTATAACAGAGTGAAGACACCTAGCACGTGGGTAGACATGAACATGTAGACATACAAATGCAGATGTCTTAATTGGTGAGATGAATCTAATACTTGCTATGTATTCCAGTGGAAAATAAGCATCTAAATATTTTGTAGATCTGGGCCTAAGCTCCGTAATGCAGTGAATATCCTCTGGATATTTGAAGTGTCTCTCTCAGTAATACTCTGACTTGACTAAGTCTCTTGTTTCTACTATTGTATAAATATTAGATAGTTTAAAACAGAGTCCAAGAACTTCAGCTATATCTTCTTAGGCAGTAAACAAAATTATCCTTGTTAGATTTAGCCAAACCTCAAGAACCTAATTTTTAATACCCCTAGATAATCTTTTCATCCCACAGGAGAATAAAACTATTGAAAGTTGTGCAAGCGGTAGAAATCAGTAGGCTGGAAGAAGCTTATCATTGAGATAAGTGAAGACTATCCCAATCGTTTCAAAACCTATTGTATCATGTGCAAAGGTCTATTTGTCTTGAGGAAGTCAGTTTGGAAGTGAAATTGGATAAATTATAAAGACTGATCACCTTCTAGCAAGTAGGAAATGCTTAATCATCTTTCAGCTGTTACCGTGTTAGTTTACTAGTGCATCAAACTGTAGATAATAAATAAGTTATATTTTAGGATGCAACAATTACAAATCGGTCTATGCCAAAAAGCTACGAACAAGAGTAAAAACATTAACAATTTCCTCTAAAATTAATACAATTTAACAGCTTAATATAAAACAAAAACTTCTCTGTAAAGAGCTTCTATAGTCTTCATTTCAATAGTATCTGGGAACTTATTATACTATCAATATTCCCTCCTCTTTTCTTTAGCTTCTCTGGGCCTCTTGAGAACCTCGTACTAAAATGCTACAATCAAATAAAAAGAGAAGGGTTAGAGTAATTTTCCTCTGTTGAAGTTCACTGTCTCTGCTGACTCAGCTAAATCACTTCCCCAAAGCTGTACAGTCCTCACAAGTAACTCCAAACAGCAAGGAGGTTTTTTTTTTTTTTTGTGTGTGTGTGTAATCATTTGAGCTTTGAAAAATACGGGACTTTCTTCTGCTGAGAAAGATATCCTCCTGTACTAGAAGGTACTCAGGAATTGCACATTAATCAGTATAGCTAATTCATTGCTTTCAGAATCAAATTAAAACATTTTGATTAAGGTGAAGCTATATATAAAGCAATTTAGCAAGTGTCTTGCCACTCTTGTTGATTGCAGTTGTAAAAAATGCAATTTTAATTTACATAGGAAAATCCTTATTTGATGCTATGCACTCACAACTATCCTCTTTAAAAGCCTTCTCAACTTCTGACACATGGCGTTTATCACAAGCCAGCAGAAAGAGAGAGAGAAGATTTCATAGAAGCCTTTTGTTAAAACACTGGCAGAGCAAAGCACTTGAAAGAGGGAACTGCATATCTGGCAATTCATTGGCAGAACCTGCAATATAAATAACACAGCTAGCACAGGCTGAGTGACAGGGAGGTTTCTTTTTAACCTCACCTCCTGTAGCCATTTCAGTCAGATGCCAAAGCCATACTGAAAACTAGCAAATGCAGTGTACATCTGGGTTACATGGCATATCCCACACAACATCAGAAATTTCTCTACTGAGTTGTCTCACTTAAGTAAAGGGCTGGTTATTTGACAATAGACATCGGTATATCCCCATGTATTTCCCTATGGTTGAATACCATAAAACTAATGTATCCATTTGGTATTTGCTATCTACCTTATTGCAGTGGCTAATAATTTAAAAGGTAGCTGTGAAGTTAAATATAATATTTTTCGTAAGATTAATATATATTTTCCAACACCCTCAATGTTTGCCTTCCAAATGCTATGTCTTTATATCGTCCTGAAAAATTTCTAAAATCCCAAGGCACAGCTGTGATGTTTTCTATTTTGAAATTATCTTTGTATGAGATTGGTATTTTCTACTAGTATAAACTCATACGTTTTTGTGGTAAATCATGTGCAAAATCATTAAATCTAGGTGTAGTGTACAGCACATTCTTGCATTGCTCTTTGAAGAGATTGCAAGGGGAACTCTATTTCTATGATTGGAAGAAAAAAAAACAAATAAAAAACACTTGTCATCTTTCAGGTCCTGCTGCTTCAGAGTGGATCTGGAGTTGGTACTTCAGAGAGGTGAAAATAATCCAAAATAGGATGGGGCTGGTAATTAGATGCAATCATAACCACTCTGCTTTAGTGATACTTGTTCCTTCCACTTTCTGCACAAGAAGGGGGAACTCCAGCTACAGAAAGCTGCTTTGGGATTATAGAAGGAGCTGTATGGTGTATTGAGTGTGAAACAATAAGCAAAGAATGTAGTTGTGCCACACATATATATGTATAATCCACCTCAACATCACAACTTCTTACCTGTTTAATAGGTGTACAAAGTCACTTTGGACTCTGGGCAGAGGAGCTGAAATAAAAATAAATATTGGGGAGTAGATGGAAATCAAGCCTCAGAAAGAATCATTTATCGAAAGATGAGAACTTAAAGTGATGGTCTGCCACATTAATCTAAGACAGTTTTTGATCGTATTCAACGCTATTAGTCATCCGACAAAGTATAAAAGGATAAGGGTTTTTTTTAAGCCCTAGTAACTTAGGAGACCTATTTCAATATGCTGAAAGGTATGTTCATGATTACTGAAACTGCATTCACGTATTTAGTATCTAAGTGTGCAAACAGTATATTAGAGAACTACACACTCTTGGCACACATAAATACTACTGCAAAAATGCGCATGTTCTTTCTCAGAACACTTGGCCTCATCTTAGAAAGAATAAAAACTATCTAACTGAAACATGGGAGCAACACAAACTTCAGAGAAACAGATTGCACATAACAGAACACTACTACGTTCTTCTTGGTTCAATGCGCTACTGATTTTTTTATGAAGTTGTTATACAGAAACTTTAGACTGTTCAGGAGGAGAACATACTTCTCTTTGCACACAAGTAAACCAAATTTCTCCTAGGGCTTTTCAGCATGGTATTTGTCTAGAGATGACTTAAGATTTATATTTCAGAAAAACCTTTCCAAGTAAAGATAGCAGAAGTGATCCCTTTCCATCTTTATGATAGATTTTTTAATCCTTTCTGAAATAAACACCTTCACACTTTCTTGTCTGAAAATTTTAACTTCATTAATCTAACTCCAAAAGCACTGCATTTAAATTGGATTTTCTGTGGGGGCCATATAAAATCAGTACTGATTTGCTCAGATGCATTACTGTCCCATAAGTGCTGTGCAATTTGATCAGCATATCATTTATGAACTAATGTCTTTAAATACACCTTAAAGAATTAGCTGACTGTTATATCTGATGGACACATACTGTTTGAGCAAGATGATAGAACAAAAATTGGCATTATTCCTTCACGTCCTAGATGCCTAAAAATATTTCCATTGTAGCTCTCAGAAAGAAATTATTAGCAAGGAAGGTAACTAGCAGATCTTTCTGCTTTATGAATGAGATATGTAAGAGTGTCAACTAAATGTTCTGTTTGGTAATGTCCAAGTTGCAATTTGAGGAAGAACAGAAATGTTTGCTAGTGTCACATTTTTCATCTGGTAAGCTTATTTAAAAAATTAAGCTTGCTGTGTTAGGAATAGGAGTGCCAGCTTCTCCATAAGAAAGTATAAACACCCCGGAATGGAATATTATATAATACACTGACAAAGGGGAAGTTTCTTCCAAGCTCAAGAAATTATTTTTTACGAATTTCATCTGTAAATCGGAGCAGTACTAAGCTTGACTCCTGAGACACACTGTCAGACAAAAAAGTGTCAGACTCCTGTATTATGGAGAGTTTATGAACAGTTTTAATTTGCCGTGGGTTGGAAAAGGCAGTACAAGAGGACTATCACAACTGCCAAATATGTGAACTAACAGTCACACTGTGCAGAATTATGGGTCTTATTGTTCCCATATGCATATTGAAAATGTGGCACATTTTCAGCTGCTCATATGATTTGCCATGCTTTCCCCTCTGTGCATTAGACTGACACCATTTTCACCTCAGTGAAAATGAAAATCAGTGCCTCTCAAATTATAAATGCATGAGACTCAATAGACTCTGCCCTTCTACAGAATGACGTAAACACTACATTACACCCTGGTAGCTCTCATTAAACCCTAATAGCTATGTCTAGATTTAAAGTCACTTGACACACTTCACTATAAGACCATATCTGAAGTTGCTTATAATTTTGCCAATTTTTAACCACTGATTTGGAAACATTCCCTGCTGAGTGTCTGCACCTATGCAAAATACATGTCTTCAAGCTTCATAACAGTAGTTCAGATATTTCTTAAAGAAGAAAAATGTAGTATTTTATCCATGTTAAAACCTTTATTAAACTATGTCTTTGACTAGCTGAGTGTGATCCATATTTTGGACTGATAGTTTGAAATTTTAGTAGAGCTAGTCTCAGACTGTGTCTTTTGCTATTTCCATGAAAATTTAACTTTCTCAAGTTTCAATATTGAGAATATCCAAAAATATGATGGGGGTGAGGGAAAGTAGGACTAATAGGACAGAGAGTGCAAACAGAGAGGTGGCTGGGATCAAATGAGTCCAAGGTGTGCAGAGAGGAAAAAAATCTCAAAGCAAGAGGGGAGATAGGATAATGAAAGATCTGGACATGGGAGAAAGAAATTGACAGAAGAATTCATGGCTGAGATGGGGTGGCAAGGGAGGAGAAGAAGCCAGATGGAAAAAGTTATTTGATTAGGAGTCCAGAGAAGGACAGCTAGAGCCAGCTGGACAAGGGAGCTGTGATGAGAAATAGGGAAGTGGAACTGGAAATGAGGGAGACATTGAGAAAGGTGTGTCCCAGGCATACATTACAGCTCTCTCTTCCCTGGAGCTTGCAATCAGACATGAGTTTCGTAGTTTTTCCTCAGGGCACACTTTTACTCAAGGGACAGAGGTAGGGGACATGGTAGATACAGCTCAGGCTTGCGCTGTGGAAGACATCTACTCCACTACCTGTCATCCTATCAGTGTGCATCTCCAAGAAGAGTTTGGCTTCACATTCTCTATACATAAAAAAAATTGTAGAAAGTACTTAACATCACACCATTTTAAGTTTTCTTAAAAAAATAATAATTATCTCTACTAGACTCTTTGACCTAAATATCCTTAGTTACACCCGCAGTCTTTTAAGAATAGCCTTGAGACCTCAGTGACAAGTCTTGCTAGTATCTACTTTGTTTCTTATCAAGAATATGCTTAGAGTTAATATGTCTGATCGATCAGCTCAAAATTAATCTACGTTACATTACAGGATTACAGTCTTCTAAGTGAGATAAGATGAATTCCCTCTAATATCTTCATCTGTCCTGGCAAACAAACAGGCCTGTTGTCTGGCTAATGCTGACTGGCAAGGCACAACTTGCTTCCATAGAGCGAAACTCTTTTCCCAGCATAAGGCTACCTATCTTTTACATACCATCTATTCAGAACAGTCCTCTGCCCATGGGAGGCGGGGTGTCTGATACAAGCCAATACTCAACTCCTATGACTATGACATTTCCTGTTTCAAAGGAACAAATGGATATCCTTCAAATAGGAAGTCATGTGCCCTTCTAGGGAAATATGGAGTAACGGATACAAAACTTGAGAGCACACTGGACATTACGACTGGCTATCTCAGATTCATAGCCTCTATGCTCAGTTTTTCATCTGTAAAATAGAGAATAGCATCACTTTGCTTTGCACAGATTCAATGAAATAGACGTATTACTGGTTAGGAAACAGTACATATCACATTGATAAGCACAACAGAAAACTCCAGAGGGGATCTTCAATACTGTGAAATAAGTGAGAGGCCAGACATTGAAGAATAAGAACAATATACTGAATAGTTTCTCAGTCAGTGCTCACTGACTGAGATGGGGATCCTAAGAGAACATAATGTGTTCATATGATTGAGGACTGTATAACGTGCACACACAGAAAGAGCAGTAAAAAATATACAGGACAACCTTACTTCTGGTATTTCCTAACTTTTGAGCCTTTTCTGGCTTCTATTCCTAACAGGCTTCTAATATACTTTTTTATGTGCAGTACCCTGCTAATCCAACACTTTCTTAAACTCAAAGAGCTAGAGCAAGAACTGAAAACCATCTGGAGCAGTTGCAAAGCAAGTTAGTGCCAAGAGAGCTGTACTGAAGTATGTCATATGCCATTCCAGGTCTGCCCTGCATCAGCTTTAAGGCTCCATGACTGCAGAAAGACATATGTCCCAGCTAACCAATAACACTTCTCACTACTTCCAAAATTTGGAGTCTTTCCACTTAGATCTAAATCCTGTTAATATGTCAGCATTCAACCATTTTTATGAGGACTTCAATGAAAATAGTGATAGTATTTTCTCCTCTATCCCTTATGGTAACCAGCAAAGACTGGGTCAACCAAAACAGCATTCACTAGGACCTAAGATGCTTTTGTGCTCCTTAAGTATGGTCTCACTCACAACCTGTATCCTCATCTGCCTTGAAGTGAGAATGCTGCTGACTTTCTGAAAGGTCTAATAGAGAACTGAACATAGGACGCAACCTTCCTGTGTGTTATTTACAAGACAGCTCCATGCAGACCAAACTAGGTAAGAAAGGAGATATATCTTTTTAATTTTTCCATTTATAAAAGCCCTTTTTTTCTTAGCAGTTCTTTACATCACAATGCTTCAACCAAAATTTAGTACTCTGCAGGCCAGATCAGTAGCTGAGGATGGCCATTGCAACATCACAAATGTACATGTTATGGATGAAACTTCTGTCTCTGATCAGTGAGGCAGAACACAAGTAGAAAATTCAATTTTTTGTAAAATATACTACTTCCTAGTAAATTACTATTGTAAATAAAAAGGGCTTTCACTGGATAATTCTAAGATATATATGTTATTTTAACAATGGGTACATCAGTATTTCACAGTTAGGTCTGACCTTTACATTCTCATCGTGTAAGGTCATATGTATAAACTCCTGAAAAGCTCTCCTCTAGGTTGTAGTATGATTCCTGAACTTCAGCCTGTCTTTGTCAGTAAATATTATATCTTTATGAGAATCAGGCTATATGAAGATGCCATATTTCCCATTTGCATTCTCACGTGAACTTTCTATTAAGTATTTTCATAAAGAAATAAAATAGTAAGGAGAATTTTCTAATTTATATTAGTAGCCTCATTTACTCTCTGACATACTGCAATTTATACATGATAATACATTAAATATAATTTGTAATTCTGAAGGCTGTTCACATATATATATATGTGGGCTACCCGAATGTAGTTCCATGAACCTGCATTCCTTTAGGCCACCTCACGTTCCTAGACCAGCCTCTTCAACTGATGGATATTATATTGAGATAGACAAATTAATAACAGTATTCATATTTATATATCCATTATATCCCCAAAAATCCAAAAGCTCAGAGTAGACTAGAGAAGATTGAATTGTATATAAACCTGCTTATCAACAGTTAGCTAAATTAAAATATAAATTCTGATCCAGTTTATTCAGATTGATTTAGGGCTCTCTGCTTGAGAACATTCCTTGAGAAGGTTCCTACTAGCAGAGCTTTATCAATGCAAATGAATTTTATGAACACAGCAAGAGACCAATCTCTTTCTTAGCCAAGGCTCCTTTAAGTAGAAACACTCTTTGCTCTCAGAAATGTTTATATGCCATGCAGGGTAGGATTCACTTTGCCGAACTTTAGACAATTGTAAGTTAAAATCTCAGCTAGTCACCTTAGGCTAGTTCCACAGTCTGTGGGAAGAAACAGGCACTTTGAAGACCGTATGTGACTTACATGGGAATGCAGGGTATTTCACATACATAATGCAGGGATCTGTAACATAATGTGCAGCGTAACACAGAGCAACCACATGGACATCCAACATCCTGTCTCTAACAGTGGCTAAAATCAGATGCCTAAGGAAAAGCACAAGAAAACACAACTGACACTTGACGTGAGTAACCTCCAAGCCTCTAGCTACCAACGATTCAGAGGCTTCCTGAGCTCCATGTTTTTTATGTATTTAGTAGCTTCTATTTTTTTTCCTGATGAACTTATCCCTTCCCCTTGAACTCCTGTAAACACTTAGTATTCCTTGAATCATGTGGCAAGGCATTCCACAGCTTTGCTAGACATTATGAAAAAAACACTTTATTTGTTCATTCAGAGTCCACTTCCTTCTAGTTTAATGTACTGCCCCCTAATTCTTGTACTGCAAGGGAAGAAGACTGGTCCCTATCCAGACTCTTCATGCCTCTCATGTTTTCACAGATCTCTGTCATATTGTCCATGAACTTGTTCTGCCAGATCTCCAAACTCAGAAAATAGATGATTGTATTAACACATACGCTGAGCCTGAACCATGCCTGTCAGTAGTATTTATGAGCTCAGATGTGTTACTTTCCAGAATGAGCACAACAAGCTTTCAGATAACCACAAAAACATGACCTAAGCATGCTCCCAGAATTCTGTAGGGAAGAATTAAAAATGAGAAGTAGGAAAAAGAAGAGAAATGATATTCTTTAAACATAGGATTTCAATTACTTTTTTACATCAAGTATTGTTAATACATACAAACAGCTTCATCTGCTGGTATATAAGAGAACTGAGCACATTATTCGTAACTCTGTAGATTCAGGACAGAACGGCTTCTTAGCTGAGCATGTCTGAATGGTCCTTTTATGCCACTTTAATCATAGGAGGACATAAACCTGAAAATCTGGACATTAGAAGTACCATATTTATTTTGAATGAGACAAAGCCAGCATAGACCTCTGTATTTTGTGACTACTACATCTATTGCAAAAGGGGCATCAGGGGATGGGGGGGAATGCTGATGAAGGTTTAGTGGGAAGTGAAGAAGGCTTTAGCCTCCAGTGTTAGCAGTTGATGTGGCATATGCTCTTAAACCATGCAATGTGAACAGAAAAAAACATGCAGGCCTTCATGTACCCTTGGCAGATGACGCTATTTTCAACTGCCAGAACAACTTCCGGCGATCCATGTGTAAATTAGATTAGCCCTGGAGCTGCTGTAACTCAGGCCAACCCCATCACCAGCCAAAGTGCAAATACAAGAAAACACAAAGATGGCATAAAACCACATTTGTTCTTATTCTTTTGCAATGACTGTATTTCAGCTTGAGCTAAAAATCAAGCCCACAGCCTGCAGAGTAGAGGAGAGGAGTGAACTCAGGAAGTTCAGGTCCGCTTTTTTCAAATCCTGAAAACCGGGGGAAGTAATGGCAGTTGATCTTTTTCGACACTGAACACCTTTCTTGCCCATGCTGCGTGCTCATTTGGTAGCATAACAATACTTGATTTTGATAAGAACAGGACGTATAAAACGTTGTGGAGCTGAAAGCTCTCATTTTTCCAAGAACCATACTCCTTCTTAAGACATTGGAATGCAGTAGCACTAACCATGCATGGCTGCTTTAATATGCCTCTGGGAGAACAAGGCTTTCCTGGCAAATCTATCTTTTCAAAAGGAGCTTTAGCTAGCCCCTCTTCTTTCACTAGGTGGGAGGAGCAGGGACCTCAGTTCCACTGAGGGCTAAGCATTTCACATGAAGCACAGACAGCCTGAGAAGTTTTATGGTTACTTTGCTCTCACTTATCACAATGAGCCTTATGAGTCTTACTCTGTAGAGGCACTTGGAGATCATTTTGCAAGCTTTCACACTCTGTCAACATGGAAAAAGCCAAATAAAATATGTCTGTTTCAGGTAATAATCTTAAATTAGAGGAGTCATAATAGACTCTAAGAACCAGTGTGAGTTCTTCATTCAAGTCAAACAGTTATAGGGTGACCTGATTCACAACAAATCCTGCTTCTCTTACGGCAGAGGAATATATAATTATAAAAAAAACCTGGAAGTAGCAAGGATTAAATTACGTTGCCAGAGCAGCTTGCTTCTAAAGGGCTTATTACAGGCATGAACCGCAAACCTGTGATTTTTCTTTTTTCACATGAATTGATGTCATAATGAGGTTTAAATGGAGACTCGGTGTCTACATTGCCTCCCAAAGGAGAGGGGTTCCCCTTCTACCCTGGGCATAGTGCCTCCTTCTGCTGTGCTACTTAATGCAAATGTAAACAAAAAGGAGAGTCCAGCCATGAGAGCTGAATTCATTTAGAACTGGCTGTCATGGGTTTTCACTTTGGTCTCTTCATGGTTCACAAGGGTACCTTTCAAGTCTGGTTTATACAGAAGATGCTTATATGATAAAAGGGTACAACCTAAAGCAGAAATACAGTACTGATTGTAAGCTGGAAACAAATCTGCTTATTGAAGCAATCCATGTGGAACCTTGATTGTAGAAATCTTTAACACTTCTGTTATTGCCGCAACTGAGAATATAGCAGGAAATCTCAAATGAACAGCTATTTTTTTCAGCAGTCCTGAAAACTAATGTTTTATTATAAATCTGTCCTTCCCAACACATATTGCATCCCCTCAGGGCTAGCTCCACTGTGTAGGCAGATTAAGTGGTTGCCTATGGCAGCAAAATGTTAGGCATAGCAAAATGTTTAGTGACTGTTTATTGTGTGACCATAAGCTGGGTGAAGCAGACATTTTCCAGCATGTAGAGGGCTACAAAAACCCTGGGGACATCACCAGCTTCCCCAGCTCTTCCGCATACAAGTGAGCAATAAAAATGTGCAAGGTTTCACAGTAAGGAAATTGTTTTTTAAATTACAAGCTCCGTGATAGGAAATAGGGAATAGTGAAAGCCTGTAACTTTTAATAAATAAATCAAAAGAATATTAAGAAATCTGCTGCTGTAACAAACTGATCAGCGTGTTTTATACTCTACAGACTCAGAATTGTGTCATTTGTGTGTCACACTATTAAGAGCTATAGGGTCATCACCTTGAACTTTTAGCCGTGGAGTATTCAGACAGCTGCTAGGTCCTTGAGAAAGAGCTTGCCAATTGCAACGTGGAATGAATATAAGTATGAATGTTTATTCATGCTAAGAATCTGACCACAGGGACATTTACTCACTAAGCTTCCTTTAAAAGAAAATTGAGTCACCCACTAAGGACACACTAAAATATTATCTTAGCAGAGCAAATGTTGAACATGGAGAAATGATGGCCGAAGATGAGACCACAGGAGCAGGGCTAAATGGATGTATTCTGTCTATAATAACACCTGCTCAGTCTCCAGTCCCAAATCCGTTTCTCAGAATACACTCCGACATTATTGCTCTGTGCTTGGGTTGTATCTGAAGTCAGGGCCAGATCTGCGTGGCTGTGGGAATGCCGGATCAGACTGAAATGACAGGCTCCAGCACCACACCACATGTACCCCTCAATCCATGACAGGTATTCCTGCCCCAGGGCATATCAGGTACATTTGTCATGACTTTTCTTCAGTAATTAATGGGATAGCGGCTGCATCAGCCAGTCCAGGACACGGGAGTGGTGCTTGGGCTCTTAGAAGAGCCATGCTATTTTAGAGCGGGATGTGGGACAAGCTTGCTTGACAAACTTAACTGTAAGGTATAGCTGACTGCCATAAATCAGACCTTTGGATAGTGCTATTGCTGAGACAATAGTTTATATCAATACGTTCACGCTACTTTGCAGGTTGCTGATTTTCCACTGTCAGGGTATCCATGGTAGCACAGGGCTCAGTGCAGGGTCTGTGCCTGAGAACCTACCCAGGCACACCAAAGCCATGTCTTCATAACTACACCAATAGCACTATGCTAGCCAGCTAGTTTACACTAACTTGAAGCATCTGACACAAACTACAGGGACTGAACTGCAGAAATCCAGGCAATCCAGATCTCCAGAAAATAGAGAATTCCTAAGTTTCTAAGAAACCTATACTTAAGCCTGAGGTAATTAAATGCTCTCTAGATTTCTTGGGAATCAGAGTCCACAAGAAGCCACTGATGTAAGAGGCCATGAGCAGGGCTAAACTGTTTGGGCTAAGAGACATTCCAGGATGGGGGTAGGGTTTTTTTAAGGGCAGATAGGGCAATTTAAGTACCACCTGCAATGAGACATACTCCTTGGAAAGGAAGCATGTATGCTATCTGCTTTCAAACTACTTTCTAGGCCTCTTGGGCTTCATGTCTTAAATGGCTTAAACGGCACAGACTGATTGCAACCAAAGGAATTAGGGGTTGGATTTGTGGCAAAAGTGTACCTGTCTGTTTGAAGTAAAGTATAATTTGAGGTATAAAATAGTGAAAGCAGCAGTGAATCCAAACATACAGCTTTGAATGAGTAAAAGGTAGAAAGGTAGGCTTGGATTTCAGAGCCAAGTATATGCTGGCTGATTGTTTCTTCTGCCTTCAAGACAACAAGATGTTGAGGACTTACTTAACTAAACAACCAAATCCCCTAGAATTGTATCATCAGTTAGACCTTCTATCAAAAAAAAAATCCATCCAGTTCCAAAGGTGACTACTTCAGATAAAAAGACTAACAGAGTAAAGTAACTGTAGCAGTACACCTTCTCTTAATAGATTATTAAATCGGGATGGGCTGACTAGCGGCTCCTACTTTGCATGTTGTTCCCTGGCCATCCTTAGTAGGGTTGTCAGGGCTGAACAGCATGTGGAATTAATAAAGCAATGGCCTGGTGAATACACTCTTCCACAATGGGTCCCAGTAGCTTGTTACGAATCAGCGGTGTTAACCCGTGGATGATGTTATCTCCCGTTCTGAAATTTTTTCTGAGAGTTCTCTGCAGTTCCTTATGTGCCTTCTGGCTCTCTGCTGTGTAAAGATTTATATGCGCATCTCTTGGGGTCAACAAATCAACTGTAAAAATCACCAGTCAGATACTAAATGGCAGTTTTTCATTATTTAGCAGATTAATTTATTCACAAATAATTTTCTCACTCTTTGACCAGCTCTAACAACAAGACCTTTTCACTGAATCTTTGTATCTTCTCACCAGCCTAATAGCCCCATGTAAATTCTTATTTGTGACTCAGGTGTGCAAGTGCAGTGGTATAATTAACACCTGGTTCGCTAAAAGTCAATCAGGGTTTTGCGGTTGACACCAGTAGGACCAAGATTACACTGAAAGTTGAAAGCTCTAGCAAATTCCAATAATAACCACATGCATTTGTTGACTGCTTCAAATAAAGTGAAGGGATTTTTGGAAATGCATTGCTTTTCTGTTATAGACCCTTTTCATATTTTTCATTTTATGGAATGAAATGAGCTACAAATTCTAGAAGAAATGGACTTTTTAAGCCATCTCAGTCTGCCTGTGGATTAATCTGATAGTTCACATTATATGTATTGCATACTGTCAATGGTTTAGATGTTTGTCAGAGCAGACAGTGATTAGAAACAACATGCATTTTAAGGAGAACAAAAATATTGATGAACTCAGAAACTAGATTCAAAAAAGAATATATGAAAAATATATTTTAACATCAAAATACTTTGCTTCTATAAACTTTCTATATCTTTTCTAGATTAAGTTTTCAATTTTTATTTCAAATCTTTAAGTGTTACAAATTTAAAATAAGCAAGAGTTAAAAGGGGTTAAATAACTCTATTAACAAAAAAAATTGTACTTCAGTTCAGATTAAAGGTTTCAGACCAAAAAAATTACTATTATTATAGGTTTTGCCAGAACAATTGACATTTTCTGTTTCAGTTCACCTTGGTATGAAATTTATTCTTACTACTGGTTCATTTACAGGACTGAAAAATCATATATTCTTTTACCTCTAATTCTAAAGAGTCACAGATACTCCATTGCACCTATACACTCTGCTCTGAATGCACCTCTTTGGAGGTAATAGGAACTTTTCTGAATGTGGTTAGCCTCCTCTCCATAAAAAATCTCCTCCACAGATGGAAATTTCAGCTATTAAAAATATTGGGTTAAGGAAATTGTAGTTTTATGGTCCAACTTTTATGTATCAAGTTAAAATTCACCAAATAATTGATTTATTTTTATTTTATCCCCCCACACACACACACATGCTAGGCACTTTAATTTTTCTCCTTTCTCAGAAGCCGAATGCCCTAGGAACAGTTCCTTTGTGCTTGTTATGCATCTCCAGGGTACACAATTCAAACAAGAGCTACCTTGTGCTAACAGAGTGTTGATTTCCTTATGCTCACGAAAGCACGGAGAATGCTTTTCAGGATAGGGGGGGTGGGAAATAGCTTTAAATTAAAATATTCTTCCAATAACCTTGTAGAAATGTTGAATGGTTGCAGGTTTCTCTTATATTTTAATACTTCTAAAATGCCATTCCCTTATAAAAATAGAGGTTCCCTTTCAACAAGTAAATTCTATGAAAGAGTTGTCTTTAAGTATACTTCATTATTTATGATTGAAAAATATCACTCTCCTCTGTCTTTCCTTAGGATTTTTCCTCACCTGCAGCACACTGTGATTTTTAAGACTCAGTCCTTTACTCATGCACAAACATTTGCAGATCTATGGCCTTGAGCCCCAGTCATGCAAAGATCCAGTCTGTTCATAAGCCAGTAGCTATAAAGTGTCTACTGTTAAGCAGACAATTTAGGAAGACTCTAAAATTCTGGAGTAAGGAATGTATTTTATGACTTCTCTGAAGCATCCTTCTGAAATGCATTGGAGTATTTTAAAGTAATTCTCGCTAAGGGATATTTTTCACATTTGTAATAACTCATAGTCTCTCTAGAGCATCTCAGCTTTCTGCTTTCTTTTAAACAGCCATTAGACCACTCTGGAGATGAATAAAAAATTTATTTCTTCTTACCTCCAGTAGAAACCTGAAAAAAGTTGCCTTTATGCCATTTGCTACCCATTATTTCCCTGCATTTCTTTCCTTATTCCTCATTGCTTAAAAAACACAGATTCTCTTTGTCTGGTTGATAAAATCTTCACCAAACATGAAAACACTGTTTTGTCTGCAACAAGTACACTTTTTCTTCATTCGTCAGAAAGTTTTCTACTTTCATTACTAGAAGGGAAGCTCAGAACCTAATGAAAGCAGAGTTGCTGGTGAGAGCGGCCAATAACAGGCAGGGTTGGGGGAGCGAACACCCATGAACCTGGATGGTCACAGAGGAGCCCTAAGGGCAGGGCTGTGGAAGCTTAAGGGCAACATTACAACCAGCAGTGAAGCTCTTAGCCCAGGTGGTCTGCCACAATATCCCTGATAACTTGGTAACCCCTGTTCTCAGAGGCAGGTCAAAAATGCTTAACTGGCGATGGCTTTCTTTGTTGGCTTTCTGCTTCCACCTTTTGCCCACCTCTTCGATCGCACAAATATTGCTCAGAATATGGCAAGTAAGCAAGAAGCTGGCATGGGAGCCATGATCAGACCTAATCTTACTGTGAGGTCCATCTACTTGTCTTTAGCAGGCTAAATAAGCATTTCAACACCTAAAAATTATACTTGAAGAGATTCTGGCAACAGTCAAGATTGGTGGTAATATCGCATGTGCAAATGAATCAGGAAGTGTCATTAAGGATTAAGAATGAACTTTCCATCTTCAGCAGTTTCCATCAGCAACAGTGTACTGACATACGTAGAAAGCAAAAGCAGTAGAGGTAGGGTCATCAAGCAATCAATGAATGACAGCAAAATCTCTTTGATAATCACAATGACCTTCAGTATAACAAAGGACCACTCCTTCTTGTTCAGTAAGAATTTGAAAAGGCCATAGAACATGTACCCAGGTAATGAGCCAGCAATTAAGAAATCCCTGAGTGACTGATGTACGTCACTTCCTGATGCACGTGACTCCCAGGTGATGTGGACCAACAACCATTTACATGAGGCAAATATCACCTCCTAAATTATAGCATAGGTTCCAACATTTCTGCACCAAACTGACTGACAAAAGAATAGTACAAGTCAGGAGCTGCCAACTTCAGAGTAAGGCTGGCTTCTTCTCACTGCTATATTGAGTACCTTAGGATAGTCACCTGCTACGCCAGGAAAGGGATGCACTCAGCAAAGATCTCCTTGAACACTGCCTTTTCACCTCAAAATTCTCTCTTCATTGTTGATCCTTCCATATTTCTATATGACACTCTGAACCAGGCATTGCTTTTCTTATGGATGCAGGTGTTGCATGGAGTCGGAGCCATATGCCTTTCAGCCTTGATTGTGATGTTTCATCAGCAAGAAAAACCTTAGCAATACAGCTGGCTCTTCTCTTGCTCCTCCCTTTCAGCTTATATCCTTTGTCACTGTATGCTTTCCACAAAAATAAAGAAATGCTTCTCCCAGAAAAGCTTATTCACATAAATTTTGATCATCTGATGGCCACCTTCATAGGCCTTGCCAAGAACACTGAGTCCAGGAGCTGGGATTAAGGAAGAGGAAAACCGAAAACGTGTCTGTGCTCTGACTGCAGAGCAGTACAGATGCAAATACATCCTCCCAGTGGCGATCTTCCAGAGAGTGCTTTCAAAGCAGGGGCTAAGTGTGGACACAGAGGGTCAGCCCTGGTTCCACCCAAAGGCATAAGTCTGTGGGACCGAAGTACTTTGTTTAGAACGGGCCTCCTCACCCACGGCTGCCCATGAGCTCTGTCTGTTACATTCGTTAGTCTCAATACATGTGCACAGCCTCTTGACTACATGTGCAATGCAGCAGCATAATGAGCAGAAGTTAGGAAGTTACTCAGTCTGGCATATTGGGCAGCCACATTAGCAGCCAGCATAAATCATCATCATAAATCATCATGAGCTCTGGCTAATTCAACAGAGATAAATAGCTGTAAAAACATGTGCTCATACCTGACCAAAGCCTGTGGTCGCTAGTGCACAGTCTCAATTTAACAACTGTGTAACCACAACTTTAGTCATTCCGTATAGAGTGCCAAGGGCAGTTGTGGTGGGTTTACTTTCTTTTTTTTTTTTTTGCCTCATAAACCCAACATTACAGGACTCAGCCAAGTACATTCCCAAGGTCATATGTATAAACAGGTCTCCTGAACACAGCTACACAAAGGAGTGGCATGTGCTGCGGTAGGCTAGTAAGAACATACTGCAATTTAGCATTACCTGTCTTTAAGTACATAAAAAATGCAAGGTGGAATAAAATAAGCACGTAGGGAATATAAATGGACTCTTAAGAGCCTAGTTTTCTGAAAGTCCTGAAATTAGTCTCCCAATGTCTGCATCCAAATACTGTTTAGTGCACTTAAACTTTGGTAGATTTTTCTCTGATTATTTAAGGACTAATCAAAATTGTACCTTCACTCTGGGAGATTTTGCATTTCCTTCTGATGACTAATGACATCCCAAACAAATCTGACTGCAGGCATTTTTCTGTGTTTTTTCTTCCCCTAAGATGTATTAGTGCTGTCATCAGCAGTTGTAGGGAAAACACAGAAGCCCAAGTGCAGGCTGTAACAAGTAAGTAGGAACTGCATTTAAATTGTTTGATTTGAAATGCAAAGGTAGTGACTCATCTTCTCAGCAGGAGTTTGGGATTTTGGAGCATCTTGGTCCTGTACTAGAAAAGAAAAACTGATGCACAGACTGGGGATTATCTTTCCTAGCCTAATACATGCAGAGCATTTTGTGGGAACTGTTCCCATTCGTGGCATGAAAATACATAGATATATTTCTGCTTTCTAGTTATATATAAGCTTCGGCTGTTGTTGTGGATAAATATATATATGCATATTTATTTATAAAACAACAGCAGAACTTTATTGTGCCAGTTCCATGTTTAGAGTTTCAGTTAAAACAGCATCTGTGCTTTAATAACATTTACTATGAGCGCCTTCCTTGTCTACTCCCGTAGCTCACACTCGGTCCCACCTACAGGAGGCAGCGGCAGCGCAGCACAAACGGCCTTCAGGCACCCCCACGCGCAAATCACGGTAGCTGGTCTCTCAGGCGATGCTCCTTTCAGGACGAATTACAGTCATTCTACCTCTTACGTGTCACATTTGACTTTGACCCACTGATTTGAAATGCATTTAGGGAAGGCAAATTATGCGTAACTAAGTTTTTCAGCTGACGGTGTTTCACCTAACGAGGGGTGCCCGAGCACCGGTGCCTCGGGGGCTCCCCGTGGGGCGGCCTCGGGTTTCTCCGTGGGGCTCCCTTCCTCGTTCAGCAGGACCTGGAAAGTTGGGGGAGTCATTAGTGAGTCGTTAGCTAATGACAGTAAATTGATCCACCAAGTCTGAGACAGCCCTGGCCTGCTCCCTGCTCGCATTAGGTGTGCCTGGCAGGCCAGGGAGGCCTGTGCGGGAGGCACCTGAGGCCCACCCCAGCCACCAGCCCACCCAGCGCCACCAGCTCCACGCTGTCCCCCACCAGCCCACCCACCGGCATCTACTACTTCTCCCAGGCTTTCCTATCAGCATCTGCCCTGTCCTTCGAGGCACCGACGGCAGCCTGGGCCCATGCCTCGGCCGTGCCACCTCCGGCTCCCCGCACACTCACAGTCCTCGGACGCCCCCGAGCATGCGTTTCCCTCCCACTTCCCTCCCATTTTTGCAGCTCAGCTCCCAGCAGGACGGACGTGGCCCCCCTTCCTCCCAGCCCCTCCATGCCTGCTGGCAGCGGGGCCTTCTGGTCTGCCACTGAGCTTGTGATTATTTAACGTGTCTTTGTAGGCACAAGTTTGATGATATGCCTACTCTCAAGTGTAAATAGAATAACACCACAAAGGCATATAAGCCTTGGACACTTTGCGCAAGGTCCACCTTTTCATGTATATTTCTACACAAATAAGTATCCCAGGATTCCCTGAAACAGATTTACATTGATGCCCTTTACCATTGCCTTGGAAGTGTAAAGATGCTTGAAAGTAACTGTTCACTGTCAACACGATATAAAGGGACTATATGGAAAATTAAAATCAGGTGCTTTTTACATTTTGTTTTTAATTGGAGTCTTGCAATTGATCATTTGAAGAATTTTTTACACTATCAAAATACGTTCAAAGTGCTTTCTGCCAAAACTGTTGACCACTGCATAAGCACTATGAGGTTTATAAAGACTATACCTGCACTTCTATTGCCTGTATTCCGAGGATATGAAAAATATGCCTCTGTGAGATGCACGTAAAGAGCACAAGCATAGCACAAAAAGCCACTTCCTAGTATAAATCAGAAGCTATATGCAAATTCTTTCAAGTAATGAAAAATGTTTAGACCGCTGAACTGCATTAGGAGCAAAAAAATGCAATAGCATTAGTGTTACAAATTCTTCATTTTTGTGTTCTTTCTGTGTTCTTTTTATGTTTCTGTTATAAAACCTGAATATTTAAAGACTGCAGACCAAAGATATGAAGCAGAGAGAGAATTCAGAGAGAATTAATTCAGAGGAGCTGGTGTGTGTTCTCTTCTGGCCCTAGTACAGCATATACATTGTGGTTAGATTCCCTGATTTCACAAGTTTCAACATTCTTAGTATTTTTCTTAATGCCTTGGATTCTCATCTGAGTGATTACATGAGAATTGCAGTTTTTATTTCTTAAAAAAAAAAATTCTAGTCCTTTGATATGAGAATAAAATCTCAAAATAGAATAAACCACAAATTAAAAGGAACAAAAACTGTGTAATTTTTAAACAATTTGAATTTTGTGCAGATGTGCTCCTGTATTGACTGCTATCTAAAACTGTACTGCGATATTTATCACTTCAGTCCTTGGTTAGCTCAACCAAAAGGCATAGTGCAAGAGAGTGTAAATTAAATTGATGTGACTCTTTTACAAATTCTGTCAGACTGACTTGCACGTAATCACCAATTTGTGGCTCAAATCATTTCATAGCATCTCTTGTGTAGAGCTGCAGTTTCCCAAATGAGAAGTTGGAAGGAGATGGAGGAAGAAAGGAGACTCTAAGGAATATATCCATGCAGATGACAATGCAAAACTGAGATCTCAATTCCTTAACATTTCTTATTGCTAAATTTCCCATTTATTCTCCTTCTATTGTGGTGAAGAGTTATCCCGAAAGTAATGAATCATAGAGCAAAATAATAGTGCCAGAATCCCATTGCTATTCATATCTGATGCTAGTATGCCCTTAGAAGAACCCTAGAAAGCTTGAGGTGTCCTAGAACTTTTGCTGAAATCGGTTTGTAGCCACGCATCTATTTCCATTATTCCATTCGCTTCAGAGGTATAGTCCAAAAGGGACAGTGCATAGATGAAGATTTTTCAGGTAAGCCTACCAAATTCTAAGATATTTCCTAAACATGTTTTGTCCCCCAGTAAAGAATTTTGTAAAACCTGGCAGGATTTCACTGCTTAATTTTTTGCCTGAATTTAACAATTTGCAAATAAAATATGTTTGAGTCATCAATAGCACACTATAATGGTGTTGGGTTCACGATGTGCTTATGCTGTAAGTTTAATTTCAGTCCAGTAAACTTAAATTAAGTCTAGCTATCAAAGTCTGATGTGGCATGGTCTGGAAACAACTTTCATATGGAATCTTTAATATCCATTCACCTTGGAAACAGACAAACAGTAGTTTCTGCATAGTGCTTTCATGAAGAATCCTTAAATTGCTGTCTTGATAATCCTTAATCTCCATTTATGCCATCAAAGATTTTCTAGATTCCTGAAATGCTTATTTTAAAGTGCCCTTCCTATTTTTACCATGTGTAGTACTAATGTTTACTCAGTCTGAAAGAGAACCACATTCATACTAAATGGGGAGATAACACCCCTCTGCAGTGAACTATATGATAGCTCCTTAACCATGCACATTTAATTACCTCACCTGCACTACATCTACTAATCATATTGTACTTCAAACTCCCCAGGGCAAACGCTGTTATTTTTTTTTATGTTCCTCATCTCCCTTTAGACCTATTTCTGTCTTTTCTAATGTTTACAGCACCTTCCCATTTAGCATCATCTGTGATTTTCTCAAAGTGCTTTTTAACCTCTCTTCCAGACGCAAATGAAAATATTACACAAGATCACTTCTCATGTATATACTCACACTCATATATAAACACACACTTCCAGGAAATCGTTAGCTATCTCTTTTTACTGCAGTGCACAGCTGCTTATCGTTGGTTGGTAAAGGGGAAGTATTTTTTTAATAATACTGAATTAAGCTATTCATTTTGGGAAACAGCAAGCAAAGAAGATCATTTTAACTTATTATAAAAGATATTCTAAAAAGCCTATATAAAAATAATGAATTAGCTAATATGTAAACAACACTTGCTGACACTTTCCTCATGGACTTTTATATCAAATTATTGCTAGAATGGAATGGAGGAAAAAATGGAAGAAAATCTCATTGTGAGTCAGCACTTTCCTTCCTTGAAGTTCAGCAGTAATTCTTAAGTAACTAGGTCTAAGTCACTGATAGATGATGACAACTGCAGTCAGGTCTCTGATGCTGTAATTAGCAGCTATGTATAGAGTTCAAAATACTTCAAATTAGATAAACAAACTAAGTATCTAGGTTCTTTCTATGTAAATAAATAGGAAAAAAGACAGATGTAGCCATACAAATACATGACAAGCAGGCAAAATAGCCATTTTAAAATGCAGAGCAAGTGATATCAATTTGTAAGCTATCTGAAATTCAAATTTTTGTTAAGAGCTTGCCCATTCCAAGAAAAGACAGTTGGTATTCTGATTATAACTACTTCATTTATTGGCTTAATGCTGTATATAATCTTTCTAAAACAAATACACCAAATTAATAATCACACAAACTGCTGCAGCGCTCTCAGCACAGGATTCACAGTAGCTCAGTGTGGCGGGTGTGTGTATTTTTTTTCCAAGCAATTAAACTGTATCCTTTAAGATCATTAAGGCTCAGGGTCAGACCAGTCTCTTTATTCTTTTAAACAGATGTTTGGGGGATTCTGGATGCCCTTTTTTTTTTTTATCACCTTCTGCTAATTACTATCTGCCTATTCTCTCCACTCCTTGGCTTTCAAGTGGCCAGTGGGCCCCTGAATACCATCTGTTCAAAATTCTGGTCCCTGCCCTCTGTTAGACCTCTCTAGACCTTAGTCTTTTTTCTTTTCCATTATGGAGATCATGCATGCATTAGGTGGGTCATGTTCCTTTTGCGATACACAGCGGCACGTGCCAATGCCCTTGAGGAATCAGCTGCAGGGCTAAATTTAAAATTGGCTTGCTTCCCCCAAAACAACAGTAGGATTTTGTTCTTCCACATGTATTTTCATCCAATTACAGAGATATAACTAATTGTCTACTTTAGTTTATAGTGAATTTTTAAAGTATCTGTAAAAAAGATATTTAAATATGATAGTAATATTTTTAAATATGATATTACGTTTGTAAATATATTTTAAATTCTCTTAAATATCTTTAAATATTTTAAAGCAACAGAGTACAATTAAATAAATAAAGTAGGCTACCAAAAAAGCAGCTGCAAACATTTATTGTCTTTTATTATGTAGTTTGAACCTCTCAGTTTAGGACAGATTTCTAAGCTTCCTCTGATGAGAAGTTAAAATATGCTGCTCATCTCAGGCACAAGCTGCCTTTCTCCATTGCCTCATTTTTGTAAATTCTTTAGCTGAGAAACACCAAACATTAAGCTGAAATGATATCAGACTTAGTCATGTGAAAAAAATTATCCAGTACTTCTTGCAGCTTCCAAAGATAGTAGCAGAAATGCCCCCTACAATAAATAAAGAGTTTCCTCTACTTTGGTTGTCATTCTTACTGTACAAATCACTTTTATATTGGTCATATATTACAGACTACAGAAAGAGATTTAAGGAGATTTGAAAACAAAGAGCAGAGGCTGTTGCTTCTTTAATCACTATTATGATTAAACCCTAGAGACCATTTTAAGACTGTGTTATAATTTGCACATCTTTTGTATAACATATGAGTCTTTGGAGCATCTGACAGTTCACAGTTGGTTGACTGTCTTGCTTGAACAAGTATAAAAAGCCATTCTCTCTCATAGAAGGGATCCAACTGAAAGCCCACACATCAGCCCTCCATAGACAGCTGAGCTACCACTTATCAGGGTCATAAAATCTTACACTCTTACGCTCTGAAGTACTCTGCAGGATTCATTTGCAGAGGAAGCTTTTATATTTAGATCAATCTAATCTCAACTGTATTATTCCTATCAGCACGGACTGTTATTATTATCCATACCAAAATGGATTATTATTATCAGCAAACTTCTGATCATTTGTGACCGGCAAGAGTCACACCCACTCAAAGCTGATGCTACTGGAATAAACTGAATGTTATAAATAGCATAAATTTAATACAAACATGCCATACTATCTTTGACTCCATTTCCTGCTCTCTGTATATCAATCCACCTCCGTAAGATTGATTTTAGTAGTCCAAAAAACCTTCCTTAAGAAAAAAAGCCCATCTCCTGGAAATGGGCTCCTGGAGCCCATCTCACTTGTCTCTCTCTTCCAGCCTGTGGATTTCCTCCAAAATGCAGCCACTGTTTCTCTCTTGTGATACAGAAGATCTAGTTTGGGGCAAACGTCATTTTCAAATTTGTGACATGTTTATGTTGATAAAGTGTAAACATTTTCCTCTGAGCCACAAATGCTTTGAAGTAAAAGCCTATTCCAAAACTACTGTCGTCATTTAAAAGACTTGTATTGACTTCAGTAGGCTTTCAGTCAGCTCCTGGTAATCTGTCGCTACAGATAGAGGGATAAAATACCCAGGATAAATTACATGTCGACTGCTTTGATTATGAAATGTTTTCAGTTTATGGTCTCAGGAAACATAGTGCTTAGGAAAGGAGGTTCAGTCAGAGCTTCATAATTTGTCCTATATCACTGAGAGTCTTTTGGCGTGAAAATAAAAACCAGAAATACAACAAATATATAGGCTTTGCTAGTTTGTTCTACTTTAATCACAAAATAGTCTTATTTCTGACTGTAAATGTAACAAAACTAGTGCTGCAACTTTTCTCTATCATGAAATAATGGTTCCATAATGTTATTTTCTTCTGTGTTGCTGTTCCTATTCTGAATACCGTAGCAACAGATCAATATGAATAACTTAATACCTTTCAGAAAGCTGATGGAAACAAATTTCACAAAAAAAAGTTCCCTGATTTTGCTGAAGTGTTTTTTTTCAGGTCATTTTGCAAAAAAATTTTACTCTCAGAAATTTTTCTGTATGTTTTTGTGTTTCAGTTTAATTATTTTACATATTAGAAGACTGAAAAACAACTGGCTAGGCTAACATTTTTGTATCACCCATGATTAGGAGAATAAGTTTCATTTTCAGAAGTGACTTAGCAATTTCAGTAAGATTTAGATGCCTTTAGCAGGATTGTCAAAATCTCTAAGAGGGATAGACTTCTTGGATAGGATCCAACTCATGTAACATAGACACCTAATTTGCCTTTGAGGTATCTAATAAACCAGACCTCCTGTAATGACTGCCTCAGTTCCCTCTATGGGGAATAGAGACATCCTGGCATTTCTCGGGGTCTCCAGGGAGAAGGTCCTATCCTCCTCCTAGGACTAGCTATAAACAATCTTGAAGTTCAGTGAACATAGCAAGATCACAGCAGAGTCCAAAATGATGAACCCTGCTAAGTGGCAGAGCATATTCACTGAAACTCAGCACTATTTTAGGCTTCCTCATGGCTTTCTTGTAGCTGAAAGCTCAGGCAGAATGGGAGAGCTTTCTCCTGTCTGCCTTTTGCCTACCCTGAGAGGCTACATAATTTTATTCATAGGATACTTAGAATACCCTGTAAATCTGGACTTTCATTCTCCAACTCTAATCACTAGTAACCTTGCCAGTCATAGTGAAACTGCCAGTCATTGACAGTTCAAATGAAGACTGCTGAAAGCTGAGTTTGCATTTTCAGTCAGCTCCAGCTAAACTCTACATTTGCCTTTAATATTTATGAAGCAAATTGAGAATATATTGCTTCAAAAATGTTTGTGTATCATACAGAGAGAATGAAAGAACTCAAACACTCTCCTTGGGAACTAGGTCTTTTATATAAATTAATGTATTCAAAGAACCCAGGTATAATAATGATAATCTGAAGGATGCATATGTTTTCATTAAAGATTTACAGTTGAATTTGCAATGAAAGTAGAACAATATTCTGAAGACTGTTTCAGAATTGTACTGGATTAAATGGCATGTTGTAGTTTATTTACCTGTTTATTCAATTTATGCTTGTCTTCAATTCTCAGTCAATGAGCTTGAAGGCTCACTTGAGACTTGGACTGTGTCTAGGTACCAAAATGTTTGTCATCACGATTATGGTTGAACATCCTCTGAATCTTATCACACAGTGAGAAGACACTGAGGCTGTTCAGTATTGCCTTAATATAAATGAATAATCTTCCCATTAGCAGCAGTTGTGACAGAGGAAGCACAGAGAAGAGAAAGGATTTTCCAAATGTTAAGCCTTTTAGGACTTCACTGGACGAAATGCCAACAAGTAGAAGAAAGCACTTGTGAGGAAAGGTCAGAAAAAGCGAGAGTGCTGGCCACATGGATATCATCTCATTTCTTTTTTCCAGATATATCTTTGTATCTGTCATTGACTGGGTTCATGCTCTTAAGGGTTTCTCTTGTCAATTAATGTTGAATCCTTAAACATTCACTAGGAGACTTTCACCTGCTCCAGAAGGTGCATGTAGGAAGCTGGATAACTGTATATATAGGATTCATTTCGCCCACTTTACACATCTACAGCATACACAGCTGCAACTGAGCTAAATTCGTCATATGTTCCCATTAGAGCTGATGGAGCAAAATGAGTATCTTAGGATGCGATTCATCTAATCTTTATTCAACGGCTAATTAAGGATGAAAATAGTAGTTGCAGTTGGTTGCAATGACTAGGTCTCCATAACCATCAAGAAAGTCTAAGCCTATGTGTGGATGTACACTTTTAGTCAAATGACTGCTGTCCACAGCACAGGAGTATCTCAGGTCTCTTGTTGAAAGCTCCTTATTAACATGCTTTTCAAAGGTCTTCTATGGAGATAATGGATTTGGGGGCAAAGCTTCTTTTAACTCTTATAGGGGGTGGGCAGAAGTTCAAAGGTTTTTTTTTTTTCTTTTCTCCTTCCCAGAAATAAGTTAAAAGGTGGAGGAGGGGAGGAAAAGACTTGTATTTTTTGTATTCTTGAATATAGAAATAATGGACAGAGGCTGATTCCTCTGATTCGAGAAGATGGAGCAATAGGCCCTTGGAGCTTTCTGATACATTTTTGTTACTATGGGAGAAGCACTTTAGCTTACTCCCAGCATTCTGTGTAACATTTCTTACTTAGTCTTATTTGGCACTTTCCACCAAAAACTGAGCTTTCTGGTACATTTCTGTCCCTGTAGCAGAAGCGCTTTAGCGTACTGTCTGCATTCTGTGTAACATTTCTTGCTTAGTCTTATTTGGCACTTTCCACCAAAATCACATTGATTTCTATGGCAATAAATGTAGCTTTAGAAGACATATGGTTAAAGGATAGCACCACTTGGGTTCCCCATAGTGTAGTAAAACAAATTCTGGACACATGGGTTGTTCTTTGATGACTTACTTTATTAGGTTTCCAAATCATGCTGATGCCCGGAGGGTGTGAACAGAATTGAAATAGCTTTACATTGCCGCAGGAGAGTTGGGAAGACTCTGTTTTATGACGCTGAGATTAACACTAAAATAACATGTGACAGATGGTCATTTTTTGCTGCCCATCTTACTTGACCAGTATTTTTGTAACAGACACAAGCAATCCACTTCTCTTTTCCTTACAGAGAATAAAATCACAGAAGATATTTTAACTACTGAGCTATTTCTACTTTACTGATTCTAACCATGGCTGAGGATGAAAAATTACATAGTCAGGTCAGTATCTTTTACTGGAACATTCTTCATGTAAGAACAGTTGTTGAGCAAAAGAACAATTTGTTTCATCTTTATCAGTTTTCCAGTTCTATATTTACAAACGTATTGAGAAAATTATTCAACCCATTTTGTTTTTAACTTAAAAGAACTTTCATAGTAGTTGACATCAAATTGTCCGTTTAGTTCAATATCCTATTTCCAAGAGTAGCCACTAGCAGATGCATATGAAAAGAGGATTAAAAACTTGATAGGCAGAGAAAGCTCTTTCTGCTCATTTACTTTCTCAGCTTCTGGAAATCAGAGGTTTATGACTTTGTGAAGCTGAATGTTGCACTTAGACGTTTGTGGTCAACAGCTACAGATTCGCCCCATGTATTTGTCTAATCTCTTTTTCAATCTGTTAATATTCTGACTATCACAACATGCTGTGGCAATGAGTTTAGTTACATACTATGTGAAAAATTACTTCCTTTTGTTTGTCTCCATATTTTCATGTCATGAGAAACAGTGAATAATTTTTCTGTTTAGCTCCTCCATATCACTCACATCACTTAAAAAAATTGATCATATTAACCCACTTCCCTTTTAGTACATTTATTTTTATTCCAGACTGGCTTGTGGGATTTGCTAAAACTTTTTCTTTTCTTCTCACAGAGTATTTCATTATTTGAAGTCATAGTTTGATGGTACCAAGAGTCAGGGCCTGGCTTTCGACTGTGATGCAAGATGAATGTTTAATGAGAGACAGTAGCCTCCAATCATTACTCTCAATCTGCTTGCTCATATATCTCCTCCGAATTTAGTGAGTTTTGCTTGTGTTTAATTACTTTTTAGCAATAAACCTTCCAGAAGGCTCACCAGCTTCCAGAATATACAGCCTACAGTATCTCCTGTATCATCTACAGAAACAGTGACTACTCTAACAAAGAGCTGGAACAGGCATCAGACGCATGTCTGTAGTTATGCCTGGATATTTGCTCATCAGTTTCATGGTATTTTAGTCTGGTCTTTCAATTAAGCTTAGTATTGTCCACATGCTTCGAAGCAAATGAATCAACATAGTCTAAAGGGTCTTTTCCAGAATCTTAAAGTCCTCCTTCTTGATGAAGAGGATGAAACAATCTCACTCTCTCAAAGCCACTTCTGGGACTCTCAACAAGAAAAGATTCCCAGACCATCTTGTCCGTGGTCAAGCAGTTCTCCTCCTTTTACCACAGTTCTTACTTCCCCCACTTCAGTGCAGGCCTCCTCAGCAATCCTTTATTACTTTAAGCCACTTTAATGTCCTGAAGGATCTTATCACTTCATACTCCTTCTCCTTCATTCTGCTCCCATCCCTTACCCTCTCCAAAACAATTTTTTGAGGATGAGCAAACACATAGTATTCTCCAATAATCCTCCAGGTTTCAAAGTCTTTTATGCTGCAGTGGAGAAACTTCCTTGACTAATAGGGAAACACACATATGAAGGATTTTACAGCAAAGCACAAAGAACACTGGATAAGGGGCAAAACACACACACCCCCCCCAGGAACAGAAAAGGGTTCATCACAGAACTGCTTTAGACAGATGTTTAGACAGGTGTAACATGCCTCAGAGAGCAAAAGGACATCATCAGTCAGTCTGTAGCCTAAGTAAAGCTCGCGGTGCAGCCCTCCTGCCTATTCTTCATTCTTCTTTGGAAGCTGCTTACAGATGGCTTTCAGTTCAGAGTGTAATCCTGAATGGTCTTTACAGTTTTTGCAGCACTGGTAAAACTTAGATTGTGGTAACCATCCATTGGCATTTTTAGGAACTTTCACATTTCCATAGTGAAGATGAAATCTGTATCAACATCAATAGCAAAATTTTGACCTCCTCAGGATCTTCCCCTTAGTGAAGTCTATCAGATTTTTTTTCATGTTTTTGCATATCGCTGCACATTTTTTTTCATAGTTCAAGGTCTAAGACTTGCTATCAGAACTATCTCTATTCTATGCAGTATATCTACTTAATTGAGTACATTATGGGTGGCCTATATTTTTAAATAACATTAAGGGAAGAGGGAAAGGAAAGACAGTAAAACAGATTTTGGTCCTAACTATAAGCTAGTGTACAAGTAGGGCAAATTACAGCAATTTAAATGAATTAAATTAGCATGCAAATAAACTAGGTGAAATCACCATTAGTTCGTTTGATTTTTTAAGTACTTCTTGCAATGAAAACATTAAAGAAGTTAGAAAACTAAGGCTTTCCCATATAATATTCCCCATTCTTTTTCTTTTTATTATACTGTTTCAAAGAACTTTTTTTATTTTTGTAAAATGCAGTCTGAATGTTTTTGATATCACAGTAGCTTCTGTGCTTCCATTATTTTCATGATGCAGGGATGAAAACATCACTAAAAAGTCAACAGTAAAGCATTAGTTTCTCTTTAAAAAGGTAAGAAAGAGAAATTTTGATATTAGCACGTCAGCATTTGCTATTTTTTACCAGAAATTTTTTTTTGTCCATTATGATTATGAGGCTGTGTTCAGAAAGCCTTTAGTACATTTTCTTTTCTACTGATTTTTCAGTCAGTCCTAAGCAATAAAGGGATGCATGAGAAATCTAACAGGTTAACACTAGATAATCCAGAAGATCAGCTGGTATCCTAGACCAGCCATGCCAGACTGATATAGCACTCTTATCTCAACTGTCTGGAAGGAGACCTCTAGACTCATACCATAACAAAAAAGACTGAGAATGGGAAGACCTGGGATGGAATTCATCTCAATCAACTTCAAATATTTAACCACAGACAAAGTGGATTCTGAAACTACCTATTCATCCCAGGCATCCTTTACAGGCAGTGAGAATAATCGGAACTCTCTAAGACCAGTCTTAAATGTCTATTTTAGACTAAGATTCACAGTCTGGATTCTACTTGCCACACTGCCTGGATCTCTCCTGACTATAATGGGAATTTAGGTGAGTACTGCAGACATTGATGAATCTTACCATCTCTGGTTCTCCTTTTTTCATGGAAAAGCACAGTGAACAGAAGCTAGTAAACGCTTCTCCTGTCACAGTCTGTGGAATTAAGAATGACTGATTGCCATTTTCAGTTAGTCTGTTTTCAAAAAAGAAATATCAAAAAAGGGATGTTTTGCACCTTTTTAAAATCCAAATATGCATAATTTTGTAATTAAAAAATGGACTAAAATTACCTACTGATTTTTGGAAGAGAAAGTAGAGAAAAATTACACCACGTTACAGCATGTTTCCAAAGTATAGTTGGAGAACTCAGCTGCAGAACCAGCCAGAGGAAAAAAGCTGCAATGTGAGCAATGCAGGGGAAGGGGATCCAAATGGGTACACTGCAACAGGAGTTGCATAGGACCCCAGACCTTGAAGGCTTGTTTGGTTAGAGGAGTATTAAAGAGGCTACTGTGCAGGCCAGAGAGCTGAAGGCAGACAGTGGTGCGTCTTAAGCATCAGAGCTGAGATGCTGGCTGTCTCTTATTCAGGTCAGAGACAAAGCCAAAAAAGCAATTTTCAAATTTACGCAATCAGAAAGTTCAAAGAATGAAGAATACAATCTTTCTGTAAGATCTAGTATGTAGCAGTTGTGTCTAGGAATCACTATAACAGTGCTCCATGGACTGCATTGTTTTCCTCTTGGCTTTGCTTCATTTGCAAGGTGTTACTGATCAGTGCACCATGCACACTTTGTTCCCTAAAAACTGAGAAATATCTTGTCATCAGCACTATGCAACAGCTAACATAAAGATATTCACTGATAGATAATGGATATCAAGCTTGGGAAGCAGTAGTGGAGAAAATCTGGCTCTGGAATATGAAAATTTGTATAGTAGAATCAGATTTTTGTTTAGTTGTTTCAGAGCTTATCTATTTATTTCACTGTTGCTCGATGTGCAGTACTTTAATATCTAATTCCATTATGCTGTGTATTTTCTTTTTAGTTAGTGCTTGAAGTAATAAGATAGATAAGTGAAATTAATACATGATATTTGCTGACTTAATGTTGTGGAAAACTGAAGATTTAGTGCCCTTCAAAATAAATGTAGACTTTGGCTTTACCTCAGCAAAATATTAACTCTCATGTCAGTAAGTCTTGATGTTCATTGCTTGCTTTAATGGAAGCCAATTTCAGCTTAATCTGTTTTACAAAGAAAACTACATTTCTGCTACAGTGAAATAATGTTGTTTCAGCGTAATAATAAAAAACAGCCTTTTGGGAGAATCCAACAGTGCAGACTTTCATGATTATATCTTAGCCTCATGAGAATTGTTGTTTTCTGCTCCTGGAGTCATGTTATTATGATTGTCTCCTCTCATCTCCTTATTTTGTTAAAATAAAAAGAATAATCCACACTCGTGGTTTCAGAAAAAATGCTTGAAAATATGAATCCTAAAAGCTTGAAACACAAAAGTCGAATAAAAAGAGTCTGCGATTTAATTATGCTCTTCAGCATAATTTTTAAGCCAGTGCCTTCATTCTTGAACACTGGGGATTGCTATTGGAAAGGTGCTATTTTAAAAGAGGTGCTATTTTAGAACAATTTTTAAAATCAAACGCTTAAAAATGTATAGGCTTTGTCAGTGCATGATCATAAATGATTTCACAGATTAAACTATTTATTTCAGAAACCTCTATACAAGATGAGAATATATATATGACCAGTTATACCCTCATGATTTGGCATGTATGAGATACTGGAATTAAAATATTTTTCTAAATAGCATATTAGCCAGCAACATTATTCTTTAATAGTGAAAATGTAGATTTACATCACACTAAAAAAATACTAAATCTTGGCCACAAAAATTAGGTGAGCAAAATCTTGAGACCCTTATACAGCCTGTACTTAGGAAATCTTCCATTAAATATAATAGAAATTTAGCTAAGCATACAAGTGAAGTCTTTGTATTACCTATTGAAATAAAAGTAATACACATAATGGCAATATTCCAAAGAAAAGCTTCCATAGTATATTAAATTCGTTCACTGTTAGACTGTTGGTGTCATCCACCAAATTACTATCCTCCACACAACTTGATAAAAACTTTCTGTTAAGGCTCTTCTGGCCAGAAAGGTGCTACATAAAGACTAAATTCTGTGTGATTCAGAGCTTCGCTTTTTCAGTATGAATGAGGGGCTAAAAATCTGCCATTCAGTGGCTCCTTCTACCCTTCACCTCAAGTGAAAGTGCCATAAGCATCCAACAGAGATATGATGATGATGGGCATTAGTATTTTAGTTTCAGCCTTGAAGACTATTTGCATTTTCAGCCTTATGCTGAGAAGTCCTGGTCAGACTGTGGATGAACTATGTCTTGGTTAGCACACAACTTTCCTGCATGCGTAATGGATTGAAACACCTAGGCTAGGAGATGTTATTTTCTCAAAACAGTTGAGTAAATGAGGCATCAGGAAATGTTGGCATTAGAAAGGGAAATTTTGTAGCATAATCAGCTAACAAAGGAAAGCATAATAGTTAATGGAAAGCAGAATATGAAAGATTAATTAAACCTGGCATGCATATTGTCAAGTCAAATTATCACTTGATTAGGGAAAAATATGGGAGAGAAGCATTTATGAAGGGCATGGTGTAGCCTTAGTCTTCTTTTCAAATGTTATATGAAATTACAGCAAGACTATGTTTTATTTAGACTGGCAGTGTTCCTAGAAAGCACTAGTTGTGATGCATGGAGCCCGAAATAGTGGCTTTTTATTTGTATTCAAAGCTCTGGAGTATTGTCTGTTCAATCACTTATAGATCAGGCTGCTCAGTAGCTTTCATAAGCACTTGAGCCGTGTGAATAAATTGTACTGACAATGCTGACAGCTCCATACCCCGTCTAAGAAAGGCCTTAAAGGCTTTAAACTTTTGCTTATTCGTTCGTTGAAGGGTGGTCCTTGGGTACAATACATTGGTCTTCGTACTTTACAAGATTCTCCGCTTCCTCCCACACACAATTTTTTGGCCAAATGAAATAAGTTTCCTACCATTAGTTTCTAAAGAAAGCATTTTAAATCAATCTGTCTCTAAATATAATTTAGAAGACCAAAGGAAAACTGTCAATGTATGTGAGCACAATAAAGTGTTGTTCTTAATAAATTCACTGTTGGCAAGGGGCCAATTCCTCTGATTTTTCTAATCCTTTCTGGGTTTGCTCCAGACAGAAATCCAGACAGAAACAAAAATTCAATAGAATTTTCTTCAAATAGAATCTAGGCTACTAGGTCCAGTCAGTCCCATATTCAGAGTTTCTTTAAAAAAACTATATTTTTATTTTGGATTCCACAAAATTCATTTCTAGTATTTCTAGTAAAATGTACAGTATTAATAGGAAGTGACAACCTTCACCTTAGTGATATGGCATTTGCAATTTACTGTAGTTAAAATAAAAAGCAAATATGTTAACAGCTCTGAGCTAATTATTCTTTCTCATATCAATTTTAGTCACTGGCCATTTCCGAACTCCAGAAGCAGATGCAGTAGGGACACCTGCCATAGATTTAATCAACAGATTACCTATCTGTCTTGTTTCTTGTCTTACTAGTATATCGTGGTTAGAAGCATATATTTATCAAATTTTAATGAAAGGCAGTTTGAAGGCTCACAGCATTCTGAAGGGCTTCCAAAACCTCACAGCATCACAGTGTGCGACTGTCGCTCCCTTGCACTCGATACGGCAGGAATCCCCAAATTTTGCGCACAAAGCATTACGCTCTCAACTTCCTGGAGGGAAATAGGTCAATCTAATCTGCATGCAAATTGAGAAAGCTTATTATGCAGGGATCTACTGCTACATTTCCAAAGCTAGAAGAACAGTTTTATCAATATATTTCTACTACAGGAGGAGAAATTCAGGAGCTAATGTCATCTTAGTTACTCCATTTCTCTCCTCTGTTTTACAGCAAAAGACAGCAGAAGTTCATCTCATTGTCTAATTTACTTTTTTCACCTTAACTTATTGCTACATTGGTGATCAGTATGTGACTCTTTTGTCTAGTATGCTGTTGAAAACCCCATAATGTCTAATTCGTGATTCAGAGTTTGCAAGCTTCTGGAAAGTAAACTGATTTCCTAATTTTTCTGTTAATCAACAGATGATAGCAGCAATGTACCTCTTTGAAAGGCGCTATACCTACTTATAAAAAAGAACCACCTATATCATTTTTGCCTGCAACTGAGTAAAAACAAATAAATAATTGTGTCACACTATGCTTCATCCATCTTTGAACTGGATCCACTGTTTTTTCGTCTCATATGTTCACTGTGAAATCTTAGATGTATAAATTGCCTTACTACGGTTTATATTTATAACAAGATGTGTGCACACACATGTATTTGCATGTAGTTTGCAGAACAATGGGGTCGGTAGCCACAAATTACCACTGTTTTAATATTAAATAAGAAGGAAAAGAGGCAAATGAGGCAAATCACATCATCATATATGCCAGGATACATTATTAGCTACATTTCTCAGGCCAATATCTGAATAATTATGCTGTGATGAGATAAGAATGAAATACCAAATGTACAAAGCCAGAGCTGCACATGGTCAAAATGTAGAAGTGAAAAAAATTGTCAGAGCCTGAGTTTAAGGCTAGAGTCTGTTGATTGTTGTTCTATTGTGAAAAACAAACAAAAATGTAAGCTCGTACAGCATATGAAAACACACATCAAATTGCTGGCAGTATTTCAGCTTCCAAATGCAGCAAATGTTGAAACATATTTAAATTTCCTCCTCAGTCTTTAAATCCTGCTTTATCTCTTGTCATCTGTATGACAGCAACTGAAGTTTTTGACAGCTGAAGTAGGTGCCAGTGCTTTACGCCCAAAGTCTGATCCAACTGCAGTTGAATTCAAAGGGAGTTTTTCCTCTGATTTCAGTGGGAGCTGGGTGACATCCTGCATCAAATGAAAACCCAATTATGAGGGAATACTATTTGAGTAATCAGCGCATGAGTGCGTTTACCTCAGATAATCCTTTAGTTCCCCAAACTCTCCCCTCAGTCAACCATGAGAACCTGATTTGATTCAGGGAGTCTAGATTCCAGAATGTCACAGCCCATTCATGAAAGGAAATGTTGCTTTTATTAAAGCTTTTTGTTTGCTGCTGATTTACTCCTAATCTCCAAGTCATTTGATGTTGCCTCAGAAACCATCATCAGCCTAAACTTCTCTGTAACAATAATGAATGAGTGTATCACTGTTGTATTTGCAAAGGAGCACTCTGACAGAGAAGGCCCATCACATATGTGACTATCAAAGCAACGTCTTCCTTCAGAATACAACAGGACCAAATCTTCCGACAGTATTTTAACAGCAGGGAATGACTCATTATTTACTACCCACATGTCCACATCTTTAGACTCTCATGCCTACTTTTTTGAAGCAGATGAAGTCAAGTTAATAGAAAAAAATCCTCATCGGTTTTGAAAAATGTTGATATTAATATCTTTTCGAGAGAGAATCATTGTGAAAATATGAAGTGATAAGGTTTTTTTTTCTTCTTCTTTTTTAATGATGAAGTGGAATTTGAGATGGTTTTTGACTCAGAAATATCGAACATTTTTGATTTGGCTCCAACACTGAAACGCCGCCATAGAGTCGCAGTTCCTGATGTGACAGACTTTCCACGAACTCTCCACCCCTGCACGTATACAATTCAATCGAAATTGTGTGCAAGCTATGCTCTTAAACTCAGCTATTCAGTGACTTCAATCAATGCAGGACATTGGAGGCATACCTTGAGAAAATTTTCAAAAAAGGGGAAAAAATTATTGAAAATGTGAGAGAGTTGAATGCATAACAAGAACCTTAACAGTTACTCTTTGGGAAAATGCAAAACAGACTTACGACTGCCTGTGTCCTTAGCACTGCAACTGCTGAGGAGGTGGAGATTCCTGGGCTGCAGCATCCTGGTTCCCAGTGACCCACCTCCCTCAAAGATCTAACACAACTGGCACAGCCTACCAGCAATTTTCATTCTATAAAATTAGCATTGCCCAACGGGAACATCTATGAAAAATGTTTTGTCCAGCTTTAGTTACACACAATGAGGTGCTAGATGGAAAGGAGGAAACCTGCCTGGCAGAGCTCTGAATGCCTACAGAGCTGAAAGTCCCAGTATACATACAGCTCCCTGCTCCCTCCTAAGGCACAACAATGTGAAGTATAAACGCAGTGAGATTTTAAGAGGCTGCCTTTCATGTAAAGGCAACTATCCCAACTATCCTCTTCATAGTAATTTTAAGGCCCCAATTATCTTCCCAAGAGGGACTTCCTAAGAAGGGTTAGGTGAGTCTGTACTTCTAAGACCTCCATGCTGTTTCAATTACATCAGTAAAAAAGCGATTACTCAATTCAATTGTGACTACAGACTCACTCACTTCCCTTATAATGAGGACATTCCCATTGGTTGGATAATTTAATAGTGTTTAAACCTCTTTAACATCATAATTCTCTTCAGACATAACAAAATAAGTGCATATGATCTCAAGTGTTGCTTGTTCAGGGGACAGGAAAAACTCCAGGCCTTACAGAAAAGTTCGTACATTTTTTAAAAATGCTAAAGGAAAAACTGACCAGTATAAGAGCTCAATATGCAACATACCTGATGTGTTATAGTGGGGGCAGAAGTAAGAGAAGCACTGCGATTAGCAAACTATGTAGGGTGTGGCTTATAGTATTTTAGATGGCTATCAGAGCACATAAGAGTAATTGTGTCAGAGTAAGGAACTAATTATTCTCAGTAGTGTCTTCTCAAGCTAGTCAGCTCTGTGGTTTAAGATGTCACAGTTAATTTCCACAGAATATTTGATGAACCTCTCATCACTGGGCTGTATGTATGACATGTACTGTGCAGTGATAAGGCACGGGATAAGTTAATAAGCAACTACTGACGTGACCAAATGACATGCATACTCTGCAGTCATCTTATTACTATCTATTCTTTCATCTTTTATATTCTACTTGTGTATGATAATGACAAAGTTATGAAAATGTTGTGATGGTCTGATTGAAGTGACTGGGACAAAGAGACAGAAAGACAGAATTCATAACAATGTGGCATGTTAGTCTGTATTTTCCTTTGTCTTTTAAAATACTTTTTCTGAAGACATTCAGGAGAGGTGCAAATACATTTATTTTAACACACAAAAACAAACATGCCAGGTAATTCACTCATAGATGCATCAACATTTTGTGTATCTACGTGGCTTATTGTCTCATCAAATGTCTCAATTATCATGCAAGTGTTATCTTTGGATGACTTCCATCTTATGGTTTACTTAGAAAGTGCTGGCTTCTTTTCTCTTTTGACCTTTTTGATCAGTACTGTAGGATTTCCAGTTCATAAGAAAAAAAGAAAAATTGTTTACAATTGCATTCTGCTAATAGTAAACATATATATAACCTATTTTCCATATCATTAACCAAAGTAATGATTTTTAATTACAAGTTACCTACTTGCATAAGAAAGCGCATAGACATTTCTAAATCTAGGTAGCCCGTATTAAGATTTTGTACTTCTGATGACCTACTCATAAAAAAATCAAAAATGCAGTGAGTTTGTGCCATGCTTGTGATGTCAAAGCAGCAGTTAGCTGTGCTCGTTATTCACTAGTGTATAACACACTGAATATCCAATCATCTGTAATTCAGTTTTTTTATTTCTCTTTGTCATATAGTTCTTTCTTAGACCTATAGTACTGCAGATTTATTTTAAATTGTCACATAGAAGTCCCCAAAACACCTTTATTTTTATTCTCTCCTCATATCTGGTGAAGAAAAGTGATGTTATACCTCTGCCAAACCAATTAGTCGTGTTGCATGGGCAACAGTATGATAAAATCCTAATATGGAATAGCAAGCAGAATAATGTCTTTAAGCCTTCCTTAACCTGAAGCAAACTAACTTATTAAGGAATCGATATTTTCTGTCTGATGCAAGTGCTCTTCTATTTCTTTGACGATGATCTCTGCTCTGAATACCACCACGTCTGAGGAATATCATTATGAACACGATCTGTTGCCAGTGTCGAGCCCTTTAAGACCTACGACAACACCAAGGTTGTGATATTTGTCCTTTCTATTATAATGAGGCTTTTTCTCCCTCAGCAACTGATATTCAAAGATATAATCTATGATCTCTGTATAAAATCTGTGCCCAGCACACATCCTTGATTTTCAATTTCATGAGTGAGCTGATTATTTTAATGTTGACTTGCAAATACTTTCAATTTAAAATGAGGCCCACTTTTCCTTTATTTTCATCATTTATCAATATTTTTTGCTAACACACTGAAACCAAACCTCTTCATTTATTTCATTGCTAAAAATCAAGAGATATTCTAAAGCATGGATGCACGCACACAATACTTTCAGGAGGTCTATTTTTTGATGCATACTCCTGTGTACTTTCTACACAAAATGAAATCTCAATCGACTATGATATTTTCACTTATACTTCTGCATATCTCTATTGTTTTAATAACAAGATCAACTAGATTGTAACATAAAGAAGCAATTTCTTTCTCTAGGTGAATAAAGGACAACTTTTGAAGTACTGTATGGTGTCATTTGTTTGTGAGGAGTCTTTTCCTAACACACCTTTGCAAACAGCAACTTTGTTTTTGCCCTGCAGGCTGTATTTATATAAGCCTGCCATAAAGCAGTTGAGATCACTCAACATCTTTCTAGTGATTTTCTAATTTTTTTTAACTTAGTTGATCTACTAAGAGCTATACTAAACCAAATCAATCTATGGCATTTTTATCAGGAAGCAGAAAAATAGTCTCCATAGCTATATGACTCCAACACCCATGTCATGAAACAAACTGTGAGGAGCTAGGAAGAGAGTCACTTACACCAATGATTTAAAATTAGGCCTTCAGGCTCAAGCATAGGTATTTAGACCCATTTGAAAGGCCCCTCAGCATCCATGGCATCCACATGGATCTGGCAGACATGACACAGTAGCTATAGAAGACCCATACACTTCTGATGTGGTGGTTGGAAGCCGGAGGAGATACCTTTAGGCATTTCAGATGGCACTAGATTGCTGTGGGTGAGCAATGGGATCAAGCTATTAGTATGACTGAGACAAACTGCTTAAAGTAAGGGGCAACAGCCTATTTTATTGTGATAGAGTTCATCTGCAAGACCTATTGCTCCCTACTGATGATAGCTAAGGGAGTTTAAGTGATAGCTTAGACGAGGCATCCAGAATGACATCCATTTTAGTTAACCAAGATTTGGTCAATACTGTCAGCTGACTCTAAAATAGAAACCTAGAGGTCAACTAGAAACCTAGAAGTGAACTGGTCATCTGAATGGCTCTCGAGGTTCCCTGGATTATATTGACCAGATCTCTAATAACTGTAAAGGTAACTTAGACACCTCAGCCACACGGAAACACCTGAACAGAGGTGATTTAATGTGCAAGTTCAGTTCCATTCTACACTTTTATAGAGCAAAGTCTATCCACCCTTCCAACTAACTTCCTCTTCTAGAAAAACTTTTCATTATCTAATATTTTTCTGTACAGGATTATTTTTCGTTGTGAAGTCTGAATCATTATTAAAATCCTTAAACTTCTAATCATCTTCTTAACTTTCTCCTGATACTGCTTGGTTTTTATACCTAGCTCTCTCAGCCACTCAACCATTCCATCATCAAAGTACTAGTTCCTTACTGTCACATTACAGCTATGTTCTGCTGTGTGCTCCTTCTGCTTATCAGTAACAATGTGCTGTACTGCGCCCACCAGAGAGAGACACCTTTTCCTTAGAAACTGAAAGTTGTTTTTTCTTTTCTTTAACGTCCATTATTAGGATGCATTTTGAAGAGTTAGATGAAGATGACATTGCAAAACATTATGAAGAGAGGAAAAGATAATAAAAAAATGGTTAGAAACAATATAACAATATAATATGGAAAAAATATAGATAGGGAGTGGTGAGCTGGCCATTTAAACATGAGGACAAAGGATTATGAGGGAGTATGAGGGAAAGTATTTTTTTTTCTAAGGGTTTGTTTTCTGTCTCTGACTTTTATGTGTTTAGGGTACTTAGAGCTTGGCTAATTATTGTATCTATGCACCTGAAAGACGCATGGCAGCACTCTGATCCAGACCTGAGTGCAATATCCCTGGAAGGCCACACTGCCAGCTACAGAACTCAGTATTTAAGAAAGCTAAAGATTTTTACATGTAGAGGCAAGGTAAGTTTTCCTTTGGGAACAAATTAGGCTTCCAGGTAGGGTTGGTTAGTCTCTCTGTCCTAATTCTTGGAACTGACTTGCTTCTTACTGATTACTGAGATTCTTGAAAGAAGAGTGAACTTAGTGTGTAAGTAACTCTCTCTGGGAACCAGAGAACATAATTGAAATACAAAAGTACTAAGATTCTGAATCATTGATTTTTTTTTTCCTCCAACAGGAAACTAATTTGACCTGCTAGTCTCTGCCATCTGGTGCTACTTGGTGGAGAAGTAACATTATGTTTTTTAATCCCTCTGTTCACCTTCCACATGGTACATTTTTACTATCTCTCTGTGCCTGTGTGCTTGGTTTCAACACAGATATTTTTCTTTTGCAAACTCTGAAATCTTAGCTAAATGTGTTAAATATATACAGATGCATATGCAGGGCAGGCAAGATGTGTTCTTACATATTCCATGCCTTTACAGGACATGCTGACTGGAGACAAATGTCTGAGCCTTACCAGCTAGTGTGCCCAAGAAAGGGGGATGTAGATCCATGAATGAAGGATTATAGAGGCACAGAAGAAACAAGCAAACTCCTTGAGTACCAGTATGTCACATTTTACCTCAGAATGTACCTATGCTGTTTTGAATGTTTAGCTACAATCAAGCAGAGTTTCATTTTGTCCCTTCTTACTGCGTTTTTCTTTCCTGGGAGACAACCAAAGCAAGGTATCAGAGACATACAGCTGAATCCTCTCAAAACTCTGCCTTGGGCACCACGTGGGAGGAAAAGCAATTTGAAAATTATTATCTTATAAATCTTACAAAAATATATCTATGTTTTAAATGTATTCTAACAAACAGCAAATCTGTCCTCTTACAACGAAATGTCAAGGACAGATGAGACACATGGCCATGGCTGATTGACTCACATGTAGCTTTCTGTATGAAATTCTAAGATAAAGGAGGTGCCTCTTTGAGCACACACTTGCTATTCAGTTTAATTTAATTTTCTGTCATATCACATGATCTTTTCTTAACTGGATTTTTTGTGTAATCATTACAGTTTACATCCACTGTGTACTTTCTGCTACCCTAATTTTACTTTACCCTACTTTCTTTCCCCAAATTAATTACATGCAAGTCGTGCACGGGCTCATACTGTAAAGGAAAGAGACACCACCTTTTTTATGAGGACCGTGCAAGCCCAGAGTAGGATCCACTGAGGGAGCTGAGAGGTACTATTTTCCTGTCCTAGTCACAAGAAGCACTGAGCATCTACATCTAACATTTGCTGATATCAGTAACAGGTAGGAAGCCGGGGTTAGAAATTCTCTCAGAAACGAAAAGCACTTTCTAACAACAGGGACCTCTGGATTCAAAGGCTCAAATCTCCATAAATCTGGCTGTTCTGTAGATAATGCATAAATCTTGCAGACTATCCAGGGATGAATAGTCTGCAAGACCCCTGCACCGGTCTTTATCTAACTCAAACGTCAACTGCTTACATCTCTAGAAGAAGAGGAAAATATTTCTAATCTACACTTCCTTAAGAGGAGAAGATATGCAATACTACAATAAGAATAACATTCATCCTATATCACAATATGTCCTCAACAACAGCCCTAGCAGTGATCTCATCTGAAACAGTCAAGCATTTTCTGGAAATTAATCAAAGGTCTGCTGCAAATGAATCAAATATTTCATCTGCTGTGTAGCTGCAAGTGTTAAACACATGGTGCTTACATGCATTTTTCCTCCACTGGAATGCAATAAAAACCTTAAATGTTTGATTAAAGCATTGATCTAGTCCACTATCCCATCTTCACCTGTGACTGCATTGCAATTTCCCTAGGTCTCTTTTAAAACTTACCATGAAGCAGCAAAGGAGATAGGGTCCTAAAAATCCGTATGTGTATATATCTTTCCTGTCACAGCTGCATTCTCTAGATTCAGACACAGGTGAAGACTGGAAAAGTCACTTTGTGTACCCGATGACTGAGTTCTGCCAGAAAGGAAAGGGTGGCATCTGCCAACATGTGCGATGAGGCACAGCTTGCTCCCACAACTGTTCCATACCTCCTAAAAACTGCATGCACCCTCTTATCTAGATACATAAATATGACTCTATATTTGCTACAATAGTTCAAAGTCTGTTGTAAGAGTTACAGAGGTCTTCTGTGCCCTAGCTCTCAGCTGTTGAGGACTCCTTGATTTCCTGCCCTTTTCTCAAGAGATGTGGGCCAGTACTCAAGCTCTGAAAAGACACAGATTTATCTTACGTTGCCAAGTGCACAGCATTAAACCTCAAGTTCCCTTCCTCTCACGTTATTCCAATTGTAGCATGAGGTCCACAAGCCATAATCAGACTCATAAGTTGAGACAATGTCACTTACAGACTCCTGAACCCCCTTGTAGTCTGGACAGTAAACAGAGAGCAGAAGCAATACACACATGCAAAATGTCCAGGTAGAGTAGTACCAGTTATGCTCTCCACTGAAAGGATAAGAAAGAGGGGGATGCCAGCAGACCATGCCATATTACACTGTATTCCTATGCTTGCTATGAAATGTAGAATTGCAAGGTCACAGAAGGTAAAAATCAGTAGCCAAGTTCTCTGTTTTTATGTGATTAGGCTACCCTAAAACAAGTACTTTGAGTAGGCTGAGCATACCACAGAATGGAACAGATTCATTTGAAGTTCTCTATCCTCATATTTAGCACTGAATACAGTAACATATAAAGTTTATTTAAGGATCGTAGTGGGAACCATGGGAGGACAACTTCAGCCTAGAATAATAGGCAACAGCAACTTGCTGATTCGAATTTCAAAAGGTCTAATAGCTTGAAGGTGACTGAATTGAGCCTTTGACATAATATTCTCTTTGTCCACTTAAACACATGGAAAGTCTAATAGTTCAATTTTATAGTTCAGTAGTTTCAAATTAAAAAATACTTTAGCCTTTTGTTCAATAATATTAACATAAAATCCTGGCAGCACTGCAAAATTAACATCCACAGTAATCAGCAGCTTAAGCCAGCTACTTAGAATGCCTCTACACAACATTATTGCTTCCTCATTTAAGATTATACTTTCCAGATTCCTTGCATAGAAAGGCACGGCAGTTCTGCTATCAGCTAGCTTAGGCAGAGATGTTGTTTCAAACGCAATGTCAATACTTTCTTGCCAGAAAGAATACTGGAACTAACTAAACACAACACTAACTGAACACAACAGTATATAGCAAATAGCCAAACCTGAAAAAAATTCTCTGTACTTTGTATAAACTTACTTTTGAAACCAAATAAAACCTCTGAGTATCTGTGGTTAAAAAAATCTTACTACTATTAAAGTGTTGAAACATTTTCATGATCAGCTAGCAATTTCCATCAGAAGTTTTAATTATATTGAGCAAGTTAATATTTTTTCTATGTTATAGGTGAAATCAGAAGGAGTAGCCAAGGTTACCTAAAAACATCTGGAATAAAGCCCCCTTCCCAGGTGCTTTTAGCTTTCATAACCATCTGTATTATCCATCTGCAGGGGAGGGGAGATGACACTCGATTTGGAGTTTGTGAATGTGTGTGTATTGTTGTTGTTATTTTTTTTCTCCTGAGAACAACAGGGAGGAAGAGACTGATTTCAACAATGCAGTCCTAAATATTCATCATCTTACTGATCAGGTTTAGCCTTTCTCCTCTTTGGATCAGGGAACCACAGGAATCATGGGATTTGTGAATTGTCTGAGGTGTTTTAAAGAAAGCACAACAGATCTATCTAAGTTGAAATCCTTTAAAATTTTCACAAGAGAAGCTGTAGAAGCTAGTTGTAAAAGAATGTATAGATTCTAAGAACTACACCATGATTCTTTGAGGTGTTTCAGCCACTGTCTGCCACAGAGAACATTTCCTTGGTTGTACAAGTTAAAAACACAGGTCAACTAGTTATGTCGGACACCCTAGTTAAGTTCTTTAACTGAAAGGGCATGATCCAGGTGGAAATGTTTTAAATCATTTACGATTATATCCATGATTATTTACCTAGGATACTTGTATGTCGTAGCGTTTAAATTGTATAGCTGACACGGACGTTTTCTGACCTCATACTACTTAGTGTGTATCAACAGTCAGAAAATGAGAATGCAAACATGTTTGATGCTATGCCACAAAGATGCATTGCTCTGCTAAGCAGTCAAGTAGTTACATTTCCATGTGAAGCAGGTTCAGTCCCTGGTTGCAAAGAAGTCTGTCCTCTCCTCAGCTGCCGTCCTTTTAATCATGTCTCACATATTTCTCCACCCTTTCACACTTTCTGTACAAGAAAAGAAACGCCGCTTTGCATATACCCCTGGCACAGTTCTCTTGGTTTATTAGACGGCAGCCTTTGTGCTAAAGGTGTCCTAAAATTCCCATAGAGTCAGTCCACTATCTGCCAAACCTGGACGGGAACCATTCATCCACTCCCAGCTTCTTCCAGTTCCTTGCAGCACAGCAAGGAAAACAGAAGTCAGTCGCATACATCTGTGAGTAACATAGCATAGCTTGCCTGCCTCCCAGAAACATTTATTCGAACTGCACAAAACTTTAGAATTCCAAAATTGCCTCGATGTAAGAAAACCCAGTATTTGGCATGCTAGAATCAAGCCTTAAGAAAAATTCTTATATATAGGTAGGAAATCATATCAGTTTCTCTTTCTAGGGAAAGCTGCTGGATCTTGTGCCCTGCTGTTGCATCTACCTGCAGTCGAGGAACTGCAGGTTCCCAACTGCAGAAAAGTTGGCATTGAAGAGTTCCCAACTGCAGAAAAGTTGGCATTAGTAGAACTGATATTGCAAAATACGTCTGGTCCTCCAGATGTACCAAACCCAATATGCAAAAAATTTGGACCTAATCCCATGTGACAAATGTAGCTTCAAAATGCCTATATCGAGGCCATAGTCAGAGGACTAATGTCAAAAGTCAGCAAAGCATACAGCATCAGCGGTGCACAGACTGATCTGCTGAGAACTTTCAGATAACAATGTGTTTGACACAGAAAATCCCATATTGCAAGACTAATAGACAAAATGGGAGTCCTTAAGTCTAACCCTGAAAATAAACAACTTTATTTTGTTTCTATGAGGGTAAGATTCTCCTCCAGGAGATGAGAAGAGAACATCAAAGAACACCAGCCCAGTCTCCTAAAGTCAAGTAAGCATTATCCCATTTCAGCCAAACTTGACAACCTCGTTACAGCATTGATTTCAGACATCAGTTTTTGCTGGTCATAAAAATGTTCAACTACATTTTACCTTGACTTTCCAGAATCATACTTGCTCTAGCCAAGGAGCGGTATGTCCCATTGCTAATTGTAGTTACTCTTTTTTCCTAACACAGTGAGCAGCTTTATTTCTTTTCTCTCTTTTGGTTACGTTTTACCCCCCTTTAGTGAAGTTAAGTATTGACTGCTTATCACAAGCAAAGTCTTGTCTTACATACTCCTGTCTTACATACTCCTGTATGGTGCCTCCATCCTTCTTACATATTTCTACAGAATATAAACTACATAAAATGGAAAAATCCATTTTAACTCTTAGGAGTGTTAAACTTTACCAGAAGTGAGACTGCCAGACAGCAACCCATTACCAAAAAAGTAATACATTATTATGCATTGCATTGCTCAAGTAAACTAGTGTGCTTATTCTTGAAATCAAAGGAAATCTGATTTCATTTAATACTATATAGGTAGGGCTACACAGGTATAAAGGAGCACACTTTTGTTAAGGAATATAATCTTAACATAATGCAGAAAATATAGATTAAATATATATCCTGAAAAGATGAGATGAAAATGGCTTGTTTTTAAATATAGTTTGTATGAAACTCCTTGATTAAGCACAACTGAACTTGAGGAAGTTTTATATTTCTCACCACTTTCTTATATTAAAATTAAATCTCCTTAGACAACAACAGCTTTCGACTGAAAGAATGTGAGCTTTAAAAGACTAAACCCCTCTGCTGTATGCCAAACAGGTCAATGTTTTCCTACTTCTTGGGATTCTGGCTAAAATTTAATATGGGATAGGTTATGAGAGAATACATCCTGTGCTTGCAAGAATGAGGAGATCAGCGACACTGATCTCTGACTTCTGTGATGAATTGATTCCTTTAGGGAAAGTAAATATATTTATCACCTTTATGCTGCAAGGCTCCTACAAGAAACTGTCATATCATTGTAATGGATCAGAGGATGTACAAGTAGTAAACTGTGCTCTGATTTTGAACATCATTAGAACAAGACTAGAGAGGGAAGATTAATCTAAGACTAGCGGGTGAAAATTATGAACCGCTAGAAGAAATGCACACTTCCCCATTCACCTAAGTGGCACACTCTCACCATTCACTTCTCCTTAGGTACAACATGCAGGAGTGTGTCTTTTTGTAACACTCAAACAAACACTCCAGACAGCAAATGGGGAGGTCCAGCTTAGATCTGGGCCTAGTTTTCTGTGTCCATCCCTGTATGAGATTGGTCAAAACCAACTTAATATTTAGAAAGTTTCAGGGAAAAAAGAGAAATCAAGACAAAACTTCAGCATTTCACCAAAAGACAAGTTATAGCTGACCAGAAGAAAATTCTTCTCTATATACACTTAATGAATGCAGTTAGCGTAATAGGAATTTCCAGCATTCAGAATTTTAGCAACATGCAACACTGAAAAAACATCACACGAATTAAATACAGACAGACATTTCACATATATATTTAATCAAATTTGCTTCTCTTTGATATTACAAAGCTAACAACCATCTCTAATGCGCAATATTATGTGAATGTATGCATATGCACATGAAATGGCAGTCATCTAACCATATTTAGATATTTAAGGAGAGGATGTCTAAACAGATCACTTTACATCCCCTTGCAGTGTGCAGAGAAAAACAGATAACTGCCCCCATCTTCCCAAGGCAATTATTTACGACATCTTAAAACACTTATCTAAGACAGTTCAGGGGAATCCCCCTCCAAGGGTGCCCATGTCTCTCCTGTTTTTGCTAAGGAAGCACAGGGAGACCAGATAAGCCTTTTCATACAGTTTTCAACACCTAAAAGTAACTGAGGTGAAACTCACTCACACAGCTCTATAATACGGGTATTCTTCTTTGCAGAAAAGCAGATCAGAGAACACACCCTAAGCACGATGCACACTGGAAAGCATCAATCATGTGGCTAGCAGCCTTACTCCCAGAACTACTTTCCAGGATCCTGTTCAGCTTCACACAACCAAACATTTCAGCTGCTGAATGGAAAACAGTTAAAACGTTACTTACTGGAACAAACTATGATATAATAGGATCATAAAAAACTCCAAATAAGGGAAATTCCTTATTTGTCTTTTGAATTTACACAAATTAAAAGAAGACACAAAATTAATACTTTTAAATTGGAGACCCCATGAGGGAAAATCTTCCTCTTTGAGAGAAAATTTAAACAGATGTTTAATGTTAGGTCTGTGCTTAAACTCCATTGAGATCAATGGGATTTAAGCGTATGCTTAAATTTAGACTTGTGCATAAGGTCTTCCTGAATGAGAATTGATTTGGTATATACTGAAGAGCTTTCCTGAACTATGGCCTTAGCGATTAACTCAAATATGTTTTCAGCTGGCAACCTAGTGGAAAAATTTATCTTGGTATAGTTTAATGCATGTTGTTTATCGTCTTACTGGATTCACACTGTTCTTCTAAAACTGCATTTCAGAAATCTGTTGAAGTTTTGGGATTTGGGTGTTTTTTTTTTTTTTAATAGCTGTGGTCACTTTTTGCCTTCAGCCAAGGCATCTGAGGGTTGAAATTTATTCCAAGTGAGGAACAACTGAAGCTTTTTCTCTATTGCAGTTTCACACAGCTTTTTCATTATGAATAGAAGTATAACATTTTGCCTTGCTTTTCTCATCCATGCTCCAAGGATCCATCAGCATCCATTCTGATGTTTTTGGCATGTGGGTTGTTAAGGTTTTACTTCATGAATATTATATAAACTATAGTAGCATTCAGTCATGGGGGCAATAGGACGCTTTTATTTCCTTCCCCACTTTGCCCTCAATAACTTGTTGAATCCAAAAAGGTGTGTTGCCTTTTAAAAGAGGTGCTAGCCCTGGATCAAGGTCCCTAAATGATGAGATTTTTAAAAGGGAGTAATATATAAGAAAGCAGAAATGTTACCATTAGAGACATTCATCTATACAAGAACAATGTTCTGTTGACTACATAAACTTTTTGTACTTCATGCACAAATTCTAGAAATCCAGTGAATTTTTAAAACGTAAAATATCCATATATAGCCAGCTTGTTTAAGTTTACTAAAATAAGACATAAGTGAAGTTCTCATCTTAAGAGAACATCTTAAGCATTACATTCTCTACCGGAAATGAAGGAGATTCTTTAGCACTATTTGCTATGTCACACCCAACCACTCCAGTGACACGTCTATTTTTTTTCTCCTAGTTATCCCTCTAAGTGAGGTGCAACCAAATTCTTTCTGATGCATGATAAGCACAGCTGTTTACTAAACTCAGTTAAAAGATTGGTCAAGTTAAATCCATACCAACTTCCTGAAAGCCTCAAGGATTGCATGTTAAAAGAATCTACCAGCAAAGCTTTCACTGAGGATGCCACACAATATCACTTGGGATGACTCTGAGTTAGAGTTTAAATTTAGCAAATAGGTTTAGCAAGTGCTTAAGTCCTGTATAAGATACTAGGATTTGATATAAGCGAGTGTTTAAGGCTATGCTTAAAATATTTTCGTAAATTAACAGAATATTGTATTTTGATTGAAAAACTGTCAGTCAGAGAGATCCCTTCCAGTACGCTCACTGAAATTTGAATGAGGATGTTAAGACTGTGACTTTTACAGGCGGTACACTCTTTAATATAGTAAAAAGCATGAAAAAAATATTTAGGGGATGTTTCATGGAGATAAGGACTATTTAAGTCAAGCACAGGCATCATAATCTGTGTCTTTATGAGAGGTTTACAGACCTAGTGAAGTATTAGGTATCCAAAGGCTAAGTAGGTGTATATATTCAATAATTGTCATTTTAAAAGCATCTTAAAACTTCAGTTCTTGCTATGCCTTTGAGTAGTCTGTTCACGGTATTTAGCTGGCCTTATTGTACCAATATGTCCCATTGCTCCTCCATCAAGCCCTTGCTATTAAACAGAACCTTCTTTACTTAATATCATAAAGGAATTCATAACATAAGGGTTCTGAGTTATTTACTGGAAGATTTCATGAACCACAGTGTACAATTATCTTAATTCCTTTAATAGCACTGGTACAAGAAAGTAATACAATACACTAAAACTATATATGTGTTAGAATTTTTCTAGGATAGTCATGGTTCTATTTTTAAGATAATTTGTGTAAATTTTACAAGACAGATACGAAAATCACTGATATTCTACTAGTTATTAGTGTAAGGTTAAGCTACTAACACATGACAGTCAGTTTCTTTGGAATATACCCAAGTGCCTTTTATAAACAGAGATTACATCTCTTTTCCTAATCCTTTATACTGGAAATATTTACAGAACTAAAACGGTGACTGAATTCATGCAGAATATGCAATAGCAGGGTGAACCATAAGATATGTGAGCCACATTTTTACTTGATGAATAGATAGGATTCATGTAATAGAAAATTTAAACTGTTAAAAAAAATCCAGTAATGTAATCACTGAAGATGATGGAGTTGAAAGCTTGTTCTTCCAATGACATTTAAACTAAAGCTAAGATGATATAAAACTGCATATTTATCAGGCTGTCTGGTATATTTTAAATGTGTGTCATGTACTATATTCACAAAAAGTACTTATAAAAAGAAAGTAACTATAAGGAAATCCAAATATAATCCTTCTCTTAAAAAATTAAAACTGAAGCAAAGGAAAAAATAGAAAACAATTCTACGCTTTAAACAGCATTGTTCTCAACAATCAGCTTAGATTTCTTTCTGCACAGTTACAATAAATTAAAATACTATCACCCTAACGGCCTTCTGGTTCAGCCAGCCAGGCTTGAGTGCATTTATGCCTTTAATTAAGTATGGCTAGATAATGTCCTTTGTTCTTTTCCTGATGTGCTTGACACCTGCTGTCTTTGTAATCAGGGAAATGAGTCAGGAAGTTCCAGCAGAGAGGCTTTTAGTCAGAAGTAACACCTGGGTCCCCAGCTAGGCCTATACTTCACGTAACACTGTCCTGCACAGACAACAATAGACAAAAAGCTGAACAAGTGGTGACCTTCCAGCTCTGGATATAATATAGGCTCAATGGGCTGCTCTTGAAATCGATGGTAAAACTCAAGCCATACGCTAACCCCTTCTTTTGATAAAGGGATGGAAAAACAACCTTTTTCCCCCCTTCATTTTTGGGCAATTTGTGAGGGAAACACTGTGGTACTCAAGTTATGGCGTGAAGGTAGGGCCAAATCCACCAGTTTTTGCAGCCAGGTGTGTCGCAATTCCTTAAAATGCGATGCTTGCCAAAATCACTGTTGCTATGGATTGTCTTCACTCCAGAGTTATCTTGTGTTATAATTGTCCCTACCTCAAGTCGCTTCCACGCAGTAAATGCCTTAGCTTAGTGAGGCAATGCTTTTAACACAAGCTCACTCTCCGCAAAGGCTATCAGCTAACACTCAAAGACTAACACAACTGATCTTTAAGATCCGGCATTAGTCCTGCCTGACTGTTTTTCAGGTAGGCTGGACAAGTCACAACCATGGTTCAAGGGGAAAAAGCTCACAGAACTACTCAGCTTACGGCATCTGAAAAGCCCTGTGGGATATACCCAACAGGTTTCGGAGGCTCTGTACACTAGTGGCTATAATGATAGTATGAAGATGGGTAATATTTCACACTGACATTATTTTCACTCAAACTAATTTTACCTGAGAGGAACTATTCCATTGTAAGTGAACTCAAACTGCCTTCAATAAACATATATCTAGCAGCTACATTAAACTCCTACACAAATGAACACAGGATCATTACCAAGGGAAAGAGGACACAATGATGAAATGATCCCTTCCAGAATCAATACCTTGGATCGGAAGCTCATCCCATTTTATAAAATGGTGTGTTTCCTCATATTTCCTGCCCGTGCTCACACAAACAGGTAAAATCTTTTGTTGCCCACTGTCACAGACTCACTGAGACAGGACTGTTGAGCCCTTGGCACTTCAGCAGGTCTTATCCTTCACTCTGCCACAGATCTTTCCTCATAGACTCAAAAGTCAGTCCTGTTCCTTCAGCCTCCATCTCAGTTACTCCCTCTCCTCAGTTCAGTCCCACTCCTCCATGGTGATCTTTCCCTGGCTCTGGGGGAAGCCTCCATTGCAAGTCCCTATCTTTCCATCGGCAGCTAGATGCTTCATAGAGAGAAGAAGGGGAAGAAAGAGCCCGCAGAAAGTTTTGGCAAATGGGCTTAACTGCTCAGAGCTGCTGGGCTCTTTCTAGTCCTTCCTACCTTCTCCTCCCTTCTCCTCCAAAGTATTACCCGATTCTGATCCTTGATTAGCTGCATGACTGCTAAGAAAAAGGCAAGCGATGCAGGCAGCTGATCAGGGGACAGCACTAAAGTTTAGCTAAAGAGGTGAGGTTTTTCTCTTAACAAATTCAGTTCCAGCAGAAAGGCCTACCATTCACAAAATGTCTAGGAGCTGGCAACCATGACTGCTTCACACATTATGCCTAAGGTTTAGTTATTGTTTAGAAAATATTTAGAGAAAAGTGTCTCAGAGAAGACACGACTCCACACAAGTGATGTCATCAGAGCCTAGTCTGCAGTTTACAGTGTTGCTTTGCTTAATTTAGACCCATGTGCACTCTTAGAACTGCAAAGACTGCTTTCTCATTCCACACTGGTTTTTGAGATTCGCAGTATATTTTCACTTCTCATCAGGATGAAAAAGCATTAAAAAAGAAAGACTGCTGATGAGACTATTCTGCTGAGAATAGACTAGAGTCAAATCATGGGTCTGAACCAGGCAAGGCAGGGTACAAGTATAAGTGTAGTAAGCATGAGTATAACATTAACCACTTGCAAGTACGAACGAAGTAGTAGGAAAAAAAGTAGTTTTTTAGGAAGGTTAACAGTGGTTCAATGCAGACTTAATCTGTGAACAGTGAGCTAACATGCTGTTAACACGCAGCACTTTTCAATGCATTTTACAGATATTAACTAGTTAGTCATGATAGTGCGGAAAGCATTACAGCATTATGTCCTTTTCTTCAAAGCTGGGGAGAAAGAGGCAGAGAAGGTTAATATCTTATAGGAAATGACAGTGAAATAGCATGTTAGAGCCAGGTTTCGAATTATAACATATCCACTTCATGCTTCTATGCCCCAATCTGTATATTATGGTTTTCCTTGTAAAAAACTGTAAGATAGTTATAATAAAATGATACTATTTCCTCAATCTTATTTTTTTAGCCTTAATGCATTTTTGGATAATATTCGCAGTGTAATTCCTTCCCCCAGTTTCCTAATTTTCTTCTAACTCATAATACTCAAAAATAGTGAAGAACTCCATGAACAACTTCGCTAGCAGTGTCCATGTGCTATAAACAGAGTTGTCAGTGCTCGTTTGTGTTTTCCTACTCATTGATTATTCTTTAAATGCAACATATTTCATTTGTTATTTTTGGTGTTTAAAAGAATCCTCTGCTTATGCATCCTCTCTCAGCTCTAGACAAACCAATGTAATTTGAGGTGTGCAATATTCTGCAGTTATTCCACTTCAAAATGTAGTCTCTGCTTGTCCTGGCTTTCTGGATCGCCCCACTGAAATGCAGCAACTTTAGAAAACTGCTGTAATGCTACAATGCCACCATCTGGTTACAGTCAAGGCTCTGATCTTGCAGGTAAAGGGTATGATCTTCAAATAAAATCATCAAGGCAGTATTGATAATATAAGGGGGATATCGAACAGCTGTATGCACCAAATTGGTCTTATTTATTAAGGGATTTTGATTAGCCAGAAATTGAGGGTAGCATTAAAGAACAAGTAAAGCATCTGCTTTTCCTATCTGTCTCTTTATTTGTCATATCAGTTCCACCTAAGAAGCTATGACCTTAATAAATCATACATATATGTGCAATTCTGCATAGCATTTCAGGAGAAGTTTGCAACCTTATAATGACCCTGCAGCCCTCTTCAGGAGCACCCCAGGGAGCTGAGTCAGGGTGGATTGGGGGCCGGCACCCAGCACCCCATCACTCACTACCCAAAGGGCAGACCTCCCTCTGTGGAGGGCAAGCAGAGTCAGGCCATACACTAACGAAATCCTACACTGAAAGATGATAACATTTACTGAGAAAATTCCAAACATTTTTAACCATTGTAAACTTCCTTTTGAAATAATATCATAAGAAGTAATGTCATTCTTCTTGGAGCAAAATATATTGCTTTCTTACTCTGGAAACATCTGAGTAAGTGGGAAAGAGCAGAAGCTGATACGGGAATGTGAAGCAAAAGAAAGTCAAGACAAATATCAAACTATATAATATTTGAATATCTGTCACAGCCAAAAGGGGTGTCTGTTTCAGCATCTAAACCGGACTAGCTGAAATCTGATTTACATATGGTGACTACAAACAGCACTGCAACATTTCTGCTTAGCTTCTTGCACTATCATAAAACACTAGTTGGATAGGGAATGCCAAGCAGCCACATTTTACTTCTTGCAATAGAGAGGAAAGACATTAAGCTAGCCTGAAAGCATATATTATAATTTGTTTCTGCACTGCTATGCTGAGTGCTGATCTTAAATCAAAACCATTCTGGGCTGCTTAAACTGATTTCTGCTGAATGCCAGAATAATGTGTGATACAATGGAATAAGCAGCAGGAGCCAGCCATAAGTCAAAGGGCAGCTTCTCTTACTCTCTTATTGCTACTCATTCTCCTGGGCTAAATGAATCAGAACTATAACGTTAAGAATATAAAGAGAAATGAAAGAGTTAAAAGTGTTGTCTCAGAAAAATACATTTTAAAATAAATTTTGAAAGATTAAGTCATAAAACCATCTGCTCTTGAGAATCATCACAGCATTATTATTTGTATTCCATATTTTTAATGGCTGGGAAATTAGTCTAGAGAGCAGAACATGTACGGCCTGGCACATGGTGTAAGAGGATTGGGAAAATACTTCTAACAGAAGGTGAAAACTGGAGATGAAGGGAAAGAAGTTTGTTCAGTTTCATATCCAAGAAAACGATTAAGAATCTAGGTGAGTTTGCTATAATTAAAAGGATATTACAAAATCAGCAAAACATATATTTGCATCTCAAACACTAGAAAGCAGCTGGCAAATTTTGCCCTAGGACCCTTCTGGTATGTGCTAGAGTTTTAGCAATCGCTAAAATTCTGTACTTAACATTATGATAGTGGGAAACCTGACAATGACCCAGAAGGAAGCATAAAATGATGGATGGTAATATGCTTTAACATGAATTCGAGCACAACTAGAAGGTGAAGAGTTGCCTTGACATATCCTGAAAGTGTGATTTATCATTGCTTTGTACCTTATGCAGACACTAAGATCTCAGCAACAAAGGTGTTAAACTGCAACTTTTTTTAATGTGGCAGTTTGCACTGTATAAATGAGAATATCTGGGCCAGTCATATCTGGAACAAATACATATGTCAGACACATTCCTATTGCATTACAAAAACACGTGACCTGCTTAGCTTGCTTTATTGTTGCAGAGACCATGCTACTCCCTCTGCCAGTGATTTGCAGGAGCATTGGGCAGGTTTATCAACTGCCCCAAGCATTTGTGCAGAAGTAGCTTTGCTTTGGGAAAGAGGTTGATTGGGAACCGATGCTGTCCTCAAACTATTCATGAAGTCTGCTCCCCGTGGTTCCCTTTCTTCTGGGCATTTTGAGAGTGGACTCTGATTAGGTGCTTTGGCAAGATCTCACCTTGAACCCGTCTTTCCTGAGATTGCCCCTCCCACATGACCAGCACACTTCTATATACACTGCCATACCTTCATATGGGTCCTTACTCCTATAGGCCTCTTGTGTTATTGTGTGCTGAAGTGAAATCAGAACCTATAAAAAATACTCCAAACTGAGCTTGAAGAAACATTGTTAATATGATTGTTTCTGCGTTCAGCACTGCTGAGGAAACAACTTAACTGCCTAACACAGACACATTTCACCATATGAGATACCCTAAGGCCTTCAGTTCCCTTTCCAGGCCCAGCAGTGTCTTCAGAAGAGAGAACTATCTGATTTTTTGAATTTTTAATTTAAAAAAAAAAGAATCCAAACCAGTATTATTATGCTGTACCAAGTTTGGAGGATTTAATTATTTTTATGTAGCTTTATTTGGGACAAGAAGCCAAACTGCTGGAGTAGAAGATTCCTTTCATAGTGTTCTTGGACCAAATGCAGTCATAAAAAAGAAAGACATAAAATCTAACTACTAGCAATAATTGCAAATGATTACTATTTACAGAGTATTCATCAGCATACACTTCATCAAGACGGTTACCACAGCTTTCACTTGGAATAAGAGACTGAATTGTGGCATTTCTGATGACACAAAAAACTCTAGTTTCAAGTTCTTTTTGTGCTGCAAACAAACGCCTTATTTTCTGCTTTCGGGATTTCTCCATTCTGCTAAATATTTTTTGTGTAGATTACTTTTTTCTTGCATTCTTTCATTTTCATAGTTTTCGTCTGTATTTCTAATATCTTTTTCTGTAGGCATCTCTGTATTACTTAACTGACACTACTTTTTGCAATATCTCTCAGTTCAGTAATTAGAGTTTTACTATCCAAGCATTTTATATTCTCCTCCTATCACTAACATCTGTTTTAAACAACAGCCTGGAAAAGCCTTACAAAATAACAGTCCCCACACATAGGTCTACTAAAATCAACTACATAATTAAGGACTCCATAGAGGAGCTACATCCTAAAAAATACTTAGAGCTAACTACATGGTACCACTAGACTTTCTTCCACCCTAAGTTATTGCAATTAATGGTTATATAATTTACTTTAAAATAGCTTGAAATAAGAAGTAACGTGAAGATATTCAAATTTCCCTTTATTTCTATTAATGTCTGAAGCAGTGTTTTGTGAGATCTTTTTAAATGATTCACCACAACCTAAAAAATGCAGCTACCTTTTCACATCAATTAAGTTACATTCTTTCACATATATTATAATACATGTGGTAATATTCTGGTAGGCCTGTCCTCCTTTCTAAATGGGATAGGTAGGACAGGAGCACCATTCACGGATATGCCTACTAAATTGGGGAAAAAGTAGCAATCCAGTGACAGAGTTTTTCAGAGAAAAACAAACGAGGGGTTGAGTGTAACATGAGTCGCTAGCTGGAGGCAGCGGCCTGAGGAACAATCATGGAAAGGGAAACAGGTAGCAAGCAGCTAAAAGTAGCAAGCAGCTAAAAGCAGGATCAATAAAAGCTAATAGCTGAGCAGCAGAATCAGAAAACAGCAAGCAAGATGCACCAGGCAAATAATATGTATTGATGAGGGCCCTTGCAGGCAAAAGGGGGACCTGGTGCGAGCAGAAGGCCAAAAGCTGCGGCACTGAACAGCAGCTGAGTGCTACCTTGAAAATGTCTGGTCCCTCTGAGCAGGTAACCCACGAAATCACCCCCTTCACACCCTTCTGGAGCTGTGCACATGTCAGAACGATAAGACAAAAGGAACCAGCATCACTGCAGGACTTGCATCTAGTCAGTTCACCCAGGAAACGCTTTACAAGAGCAGTCTAAGAACAGGATTGAGAAGCCACACAGGACGAAGTTGCTAATGCTCTATACCTTATGTGCTAACTTATAAACTACTTTCTATTACTGTCTTGCTCACTGATTGTCTGCTTTCCACCGGTCAGCTCTCCACTGAAGAGCCTTTCTATCGTTTTTAATTGTTCTAAGGCAGTTTTTCTCAGCTTGCGTTTTGCAGGGTGTTAGTATTCAGAATGGTAAAATAGTTGTCCGACAAATACCTTCATGTACTCAGGTACCTACCTCAGAGTATGCATGGAAATATATAAGCAAACACACAATAGGGAAATCAAGTAAATAAGTGATATTTCAAAGCTTTACTAATTTTTTATTTGATCATAAACGATAGCCTCTGTAGTAGAGTATATTACCTGCCCAATCTAGATATCCTAAAATGCAAATGAAAAATTCTCATCATTTATAGCAAAAAAAATAGATCCAGACTGAAATTGTTCTCATTTTACTAATAGTCACAAAAAGCTATCATGAATTTCTTCCTCCTCTGTTTAAAAAGCTATCTTGTAAAACTGCTCTTAGACCGCTGCTTTTTAAAAATATATAAATATACATTTATTCATAAATTATAGCCCTGGTTAAAGTTCCTATCTATTTATTTATTTATTTTCAAACTGGGCCCAAATCTTTTATTAATTCTATCATGGTTAGGCCCCTGCAACAATACAGAATAGCATAAAACATTATAGGCTTATTACTCAAAGCCTTATTACTTCTGTAAAGTCAAGGCAACCTCTTTTTCAAAAAAGGACTGTCTGGTGGAATATGTTCTGATGCCATTTAATGGCAATTGCAGTTTTACTATTCTAGGAGCACATACTGCTACAGTACTTAACAGAATTTCTGTCCACTACAAGACAATAAAGATAGCAGATGTGGAGTCACAAGACCCGGGGACCTCTACCAATTAAAGGTCAAAATCTGTCTCACTTCATAGAATGCAGCATTTGGGAATGAGGTCTTGTGTATATTTGTCATCTTTTTCAGTTAGAAAGATATGACAACAAATAGCTGGTCCAAAGCTGTCAGGGTCAAACTAAGCTTGATAGAGTGCCCTAGGTCACCTATGTGATTTCAATAGCAGAATTCAGCCTGGTGTCAGTTTGTATTCTAGTCAAAGAGTACATGGCACACAATAGAACTGTATTCCTCCACTAATTGCTTCTCTGACCTTCTTGCTAACCAAACATTTTGATTAGAAATATGTACCATGCTATCATATTCCATGGCAGTATAACAGTTGCCTAGTAATAGATTGGTAGTATTGAACATCTCTCTACACACCTAGAGAAACCACGATTAAGATTGTACTGAAATTTTCATGTGAAGTGAGCAAAAATGCAAGAAAATAATAAATCATTCTGTACGAAGGAGAGCAGTACTGTAGATAATCTTCACATTTATTCATGGGCAAAATATGAACAGATTTAATTTTTTTTATACTTTTCAATTAGTTTTTTAGTATTTGATTTGGCCTGCAGCTAGGCAAGCAAAAAGGGAAATGATGGGGTAAACAGTTAAACACTTTCTAGCCAAATGAGTATTTCTCACTTCTAGGAAAAACTGAAAACCCCCTATGCAATTTTTAACCTGTCTACAGATGCAGATACTGAAAATAAAGTCACTGGCCACTAGTTTGGAATTCCGAGATATGATTTATTAATTGTTCCAGCGAACGTGACTGCAAAGGAAGTTGGACTCATAAAGCATTCTGGGCTGAAACCGTTTTGTCCAAGGAGACTTGGCAAAACCCAAAGTGAGGCTGCAGAGAGCTAAATCCTCATTGTCAGCAGACTGGTTCCACAGCAAGTTAGAAACAAAGCTGTCACACTACTCTACACCAAGGTTCCTGTTTAACTGACCATCGTCTTCACTTTTATTCCCTCTTCTTTTACTTTCTCTTTTTCCACTTAACAGTTTACTACCATTTTCTATCATTTTTCTTTGTATCGGCATAGACTTCTTCTCATCCAAATTCCATGTTTTCACCCACCTCTCTCTCTTCTATTCCCTAGCTAACATTACCCAACTTCAGCTTAATAATTTTTAAAAAATAACAACACTCACATGTTTTTTTGTGGGAAGATAAGTCTTTCTCTTTCTCTGCATGCAAGACTATGCATATGTTAATGAATGAAATGTTAAGGTTGTTAATATGAACCTTGCTTTTACTTGTCTTTTGCAGAAAAGAACATCTATTTTGGCATAATTTTATTAGAAGGTAAAATATGTCATTTAAAGTCAACCTTTTATGATCCTTCATATTTTAGTAATTGTACTGACAAGAAACATACTTGAGCAACCTCACTTTTCAACATACAGTGTTTTGTGTGAGCATTTAATAATAAGCAAGCAAGGGCTGGAGCTCTTTTACCCTAAAATTTCTCGCATGATTTTTACATGTTTTTCTGATATTCAGCAATTTTTCTTTAAGTTTCATTACCAATCATATTTTGTGGAGGTTGTTATATTTTTTGTTCTACTTTACTTGGTAAAAATATGATGCACAAAATGCATGTTTCATTTAGAACATGTATGCAAGACGATGGAAGAAAATATATTTACTTCTGGAGTAGCAGGAGTAAGACGATTAGAGAGAGAAATATGTTAGAGAAATAGAGACTTTTCCCACTGCAAGCCATCCATTTGACTCCCGATTATAAAACTCTGGTGTTTCATGCCTGCTAAAGGAAACATTCCTCCAAATTTTTATTCATTCCTGTAACTATGGCAGCATCCACATGGGAAAGGCCCAGGACTGGATACAGTTGTTCTGCAGGCCAGCCTAGCAGTGGGAGGAGGTGCGAAAAGCTGCTAGACCCTGCTGGAAGCCCTGAACCGTTGTGCCACTGTGATCCAACTGTACAATTCTCTGTTTGCTATGGTGACCTCATTATTCCATGCACAGTGAAGAAAATATTTTAGCAACCTCGTTTCAGAGCCACTAGGGAACATTTTATTAATTTCCTTTGTGCAAAATGTTTACCTCTGTGCTTTCACAAATTGCTTTCCTGGCCCTAGGAACCTTTGCAATTTTAATGAAGGAGCTTCATCTATCTGTCTAAGCTCTTGCATTGTCTTTTTACAGATCCCAAAGAAGAAAAATCAAAAAACAGTAAACACTTTGATTATTTCTCTTTATGAAAAGCTTGTACTGTAGAGATGTTCTTTTAGTTGCTGTTTTACAAATTATAAACACCGAAACTCAAGCTGTGGATGATAGCCCTTGGTATTGCTGCATGTATTTGGGCATGAACTTCATTTTCATAATTCTGATGCTAAGTGAACTTACAACTTAAGAAAAGGTAGAAATGATTTAAATAAAAAAAGCACAGACTAAGGCCTTGATTCTGAGAAAACTTTCAGATATATTTAACTTTGCACATCTAATTAGTCCGAGAGTAAAATCATGTTGAAACCCTAATTTGATATTAATAGAAAACTGATATACCTCAGAATCATCTTATTATATTAAGATAAGCACAAAATCAATCATCTATATGCTTTTTTCACTTGGGCCTTCTTACAGGATACAGATTATTCTACCACTTCAGAAGTACCTAGTCAATTGAGAAACACTTTAAGATGTATAAATTTTGTATGGAGTGAAAAATATAGGTCAATTAGAAGGTAAGATGACAAACAGAAGTCAGAGGATTGTCTGGGCCTTGCTTCAGGAAGCACTAAGATTTTGTTGTGTGTTTGTATACCTAGCACAAGTCTCCCTTCGGGGCACTTTCAGACTACCACAATGGGAATAAGTAATAATACTGATGCTAGTGAAGGTAGTACAGAACAAGCAAGTGAGGGAGCTGAAGGGAGCTGCTAGTTCAGAAATACAGGCAAGATCTGCCATGATTAATGAAAGTCCTTGGCTTACACGTAGGTGCAGCTAAATTTTAAATAACTAGCCGTGTGTGCTTAGAGTGGAAATAGTAAACTGCAGCTGTCCCTAGGCTGTCGCCGCCTGCCTAAGCTTGATCCAGGATAACCCCATGCACAAGCCCGTGTTCTGCGTTTGCTGTTTGTTCGCAGACAGTTAAAAGTACGTAAAAATAGACTAAGCCACTTGGCCACAGCATAAGTAATTGGAGAGTCCAGGGAAAACCAGGACCATTTGTAGGATAAAGGATCACATAGAGGGGTAGCACACTAGGATTAGGAGAGATTTCCATTCATTGTATAGAAACTGAAATCTTCATTATATGACAAAGCAGATAAGCTTTAAGGAGCTTATTTTTGTCCTTGTCCAGCAATTTTAATAACCTGTGGTTACTGAAGATAAAACATTATTATTAAGGTGCCTATAATTTGAATACATCTTATGGGCAAATTGCTGGTGAATCCTTACTAATTTCATGTATCTTACATTTTCTTATAGAATCAGTCACAGAAGCTGCCTTGGCTAAAGGTGATTTCTTCTTAATTAGGAAAGTGTGCAGAAACATACTAGATATAAGATATTATTATTAATATCTCCTATTTTGTGTTTCAATTAAAAATGAGCATAACTTCCATTTTAAAACTCATAGAATCTTGCCTTTGACGACATAGTCAGAAGAGGTAGTGTTCTGGAAAAAATGCTACATTTAAGAATTATCCTCATTAGGAACTAGTCTTGTCTTGTTAATACTGAAATATACTGTGGTGGGAGCAACACACTGAAGAGTCATTGTTTTAATGGTCATTAATCCTGCCTGTTTGTCAGTGCACTGAAGTTACCTAATGAACTGTCTTTTTTTAAGTATCACTCCAACACAAAATGCAACATGCTGCACACAAAATGAAATTCATTTTCATGTAAATTTAAAAAAAGTTAAAATAATGTTTTGACTTGCAGCTTGTAAAGAACTTACAGTCATTGCCCTAATAATGAAATTACTGGTTCTGTACTACCCCTGTTTAAGCTACAACAGTTTTCAAGAAGTAAAAATAATAGCTTATATAGCAGTAAGATTAGGAAGAGGATATATTTCCCTGAAATAGTGAAATCCAAAAGTATTATTTACACAGAGCTATTGATATATATGATGTTTTATAAAGAACTGAAAAGTACCTTCCTTAGTAGTTATAAAACCCAAAGGTCAAGTCTTGCACTCTAAAATCAGTAGGAGTCTTTCACTGAATTTTAATACAGGGTTGGTAGCTATATTATGTAAAATTCAGCATTGCCTAGAAAAGCCAACAATTACATTTGCCTGCTTTTTCTCAATTCAAGAAATGGCCACATCACAATAATAAATGCCAAAATAATAATTTCTGTTAAAAACAAAGTAATTGGAGCACACAATGGGAAACAGCAGTAAATATTCTTCATAGGATAAAATGTTTCCCTGTCGACTTCTCAGCCAGACCTCAGAGTTCTGCTGTTACTCCCAGTTAGTTTTTGTCTCTAGCACGAGTCCAGTTCTACTGTATTGCTTCCCGAGCAATTTCTTCTGCCTGATTCCACAGTCTTTTCCTCACTTTTCTATACCATAGTTGTGCCTTATTCCATATTACAACCACATAAGTGCAGTTGTTAATAGAATCTAGATAGTAATCTTGATATTAATGGCCTATGCATGTAACCAACTGATTGACTGTGCCCATCCACTGAAAACAGGGATGTCTCCAGTCAACTGATTCTAAAAGAGAAAAGAAATATTTATTTCACATTAATCACCTCTAAGTCCCTGGGAGTCTCAGCCAAGACAGTCTGTTACCTCAGTCAAAATCAAACTGCAAAACAAACTCCATGGACTCTCTAGAGTTAGGTGGATAAACAGTAACATATTATTTGCACATAGATGTCAGGTGTTGCAAATTGCCTATGAATATGTAGAAAAATTGACTCTTTAATATTTAACTCGTATTTATTAACACTTTTTTACAGAAGAAGAAATTTATTGCAAATGTTTCCTATACTTCACATTTGCCTATGCTTTCCTTATTAGAAGGAAGAAAAGTAATAAAGTAATGTAGATAAAGTTATAACTTAAAGTTTTTCCACCTTGGCAATCTGAGCAATTTTGATTTCTAACAAAAGGAGTCACACAGCGTGTGCACTCCCTCTGCTCCCTCTCAGCTGGAGTCTGAGATGGTGAGGAACGAAGGCATTTTATTTGTCAGGCACACCAAAACCTGCTCCTTCTGCTGATGCCATCTATCAGACTTCCAATGCTGGCGTTAGCTTGAGCGAATTCAAAAAATTTTGAACATTCAAAATTGAAAAATACTCCATAGCTTACTAGCAGACTGCAGAAGCGTATTCTTCATACTGACACGCTCACTAAGCCTCTCAGTGAAACACACCTTGTTAATAAATAGTTCTGTACTATATGTAAGAAGTAGGCTTGCAGAATATTTGATGCAATAAAAATAGGCTTAATTAACACTCTATTAATTATTTTGTCCATCAATTATGTTTATCAGTATTTGATATGTGTGTACTAACGCTTTATGAACGTGTTCATTCTTTAATACAAGAAACAATATGAATTTAATTAAACTGCGGAGTAGTTCACTGCTTAACATATTTTCTCTTCCACCCTCCCCCATATAGGTAAATGAATGTTAATTAGTATATGAAAGTATAACATTTGGTAACATCGACCTTTAATCCATTTTCAGAAATGAATATTGGTTCAGTGGCAAGACCAGCTGCAGTGGAATTCGTGTAAATCATCTAAACTAGTGAACAAAATCAGTTCATTAATCCTTCCTGACAGGTTAATTTCATTCAATTTCTAAGTTGTCAAGTTAGAACATGGAACAAATAATCTAAAACCTTTAAATCAAATATACAAAATCAAGACTAATTGAATATGCTTCAAATATGTCAATAACTAGATTCATTTTTCAACATCTAATAGGAAAGCTTGTTAAACTATAAAAATACATGCCCTGATAAGTCTGGGAGGGCAGGAAAAATGTTGATACAGCAGTTTTAATTTTTGGTTAACTATATTTCTTAAATATGTGACAAAATGTTCATAATGCAAATACATTTCATACATACCCATTTCATATATGCACATTGTGTGTACATTGAACACCCATGTTGCACATGTAACACCATGTTACATACTGAGGTAAAATATAATAATTCCGTGAATCAAGAGCTCTTGAATTTTGCATTCTCTATAATTACTCTGTTTTACAGAATCACACGTTTCTGCCCAGATCATTAATTGATCTTGAATCTGGACTATCTTTCTAAGGAAATGGGACTAGTTTTCAAATTACCCTGAAGATTAATGACTGATAGTAAATTGAATGGAGCAGAAATGGCCAAGTATTTGATCTCCATTCTTATATCTGATGTAAAAATTCTTTTGCCACTTAATCACTGGTGGCAAATGAAATTTAAGAAAATTAATGCAAAGGCCTGCTCAAGACATTTTCTGAAAATTCCCAACATTGTTTACACTATGTTAGATTTACTAGTATTACTGATGATGTCAGTCCTTTGGCTGGGTGAGAGTTGTCTACCATCACATGTATTTGAAACAGTGGGTGGAGTTCAGTTTTAAATAAAGACTCCCAGACATACAAGTGTACAGATGAGATCTAGGGCTTCATTCTGTTGCCCACACATAGACTGTAGTCTTGCAGCCAGTAAATATGGTATTGTAACAGACCATGGACTGCAAGAATTTGTTCTGCTGCTTCTAGCCACTAAGCAAAGTTACTACAATTTCAAAGCAAGTACAAATCATCAGCCAGTTACTTCTTAAACACAGGCCTAGTTTACCACCTTTAATCCTTGAATTTGTTGGGACTTGCTGGAATTTGTCCTGGGTTGTTTTACTAATTTTTCTGATCTAATGCTTATCCTTACCTTAGCACAGCTATCGCTTGCCATACTATCTATGGCAGAGGTCCAGCAAATGACCATGGGTAAGAGAGGGCACAATGTGCAAGTTACATGAGTGTGGCAACAGCTCATCAACAAACAACAATATAAAAACAAACAACAATATAAACAACATCAAGGGAACCCCAAAACTGGCGAGGACCAGAAGAGGAAGAAATCCACACTGCGGACATTTACCCCCTCCCAGTATGAGTGCAGGGTGCTAGCTGCGTGATACAGCAACCCTGCTCATCTGAGAGAGATAGGGTAACAGCCTCAAGCATCCAGGGGTCACCAGAAGAGTGAAAAAGCATCTCACATAAGAGAGACAGCTATAACATGGTACTGTCCGAGCCCTGAGGGCATTACCCATCAATAAAATTATTTAAATTGAACACTTTGAATCATTGATGGAAGAGTGTCATTTAAGTGGGCTAGCACCTGCTTTGGTTCTACTTGACTCAAATAATACCTAGCCAATAGCTCTTGGATCCATACAGAGGGTGTATACCCTATTATTTTGTTCATCACAAATTTTGAATGTAACAAAGCATCTAGGGTAAGAAAATGAGTAACATGGGATCACAGGGGGCTGGCAGATATGAAGTAGGACCCTCAGAAAACCTACATCCTTCTAGAGTGGCAACTGGAAGCCAAGCAAGATACCCTAAGGCAAAACAGATTGCTCTAGATATCTACTTGTGTGCCGAGTAATAGGGTACCATGTGTCTGTTTTAGCATGACCTGAAGATCTCTCCAGGCTCCATTAATTAGCTGTCCAGAGACTGTAGCGAGAGCTCAGATATCCAGCTCATGTGTAACCACCATGTAGACTCCTACTTTTTAGTGTCTTCATCCAGAGCAGAATCCTACCCTTTGCATCTGTGATACTTGCATTGACAGAAACTGGGAAATAACAATACTGATACAGCAGTCAGTGGCTTTCCCTGACAAGCTCCTAGGGAAGTAACAGACACAGACCTGAGCTAGAGTTAGCAGAGGTGAAAACCTCCTCAGTTCCATTTGTCTCTGCTCTCTGTCTCCAGAGATTTGTTCAAATGTGTCTACACCACAGAATTTTAATGAGATTTAAATGAGACTGCAGCCTTTTCTCCAGCCCTATATACAGGAGTCTGTTTCGTACCTGCTAAATAATTAATTAGTGCTACCCTGCAATTAACCAAATAATTTCAGCTATTACAGTAAAATTAATGGGCTCATTTTAGATTTTATTTTATTTTATTGCAAACCAGACAGCTAAAATACTGTATCTCTGAGTACTTACACTTTAAAATCAAAACAAATCTTCTGAATCAGTTGCCAAACTGAGTTATTCCAGGAAGGTGACTGTATTACTTTTTTGATATTTTTTTTCTGCGTATTTTTCTTTATTTTCTTTCTTCTCAACACAGCTGATTCACAGCATCCATTTTAGGCAGCTTCAAGAACCTTGAAAGGTAGCCTAAAATGGACTACATGACTAAATGGACTAAAATGACTTTTAGTTATGCATTTGACTAAAAAGTAGACATTTATGTCTCAGCTAGTCACCCTCAGCATGCTATGCAGCCAAAAGATACAAATTTCTTCAGAGGTACTGTGCTTCACTGTAAGGTAAGGCAATCTAAAGTAGGATGCATGAATCACAGGCACCAATCTGGTAATCTAAATAGCTCTCCGCTCCTCTGGCCGCAGTGACTAAGGGCTGAATCTGTTGCCTACACACAGGCAATACAGTACAATAGTACAGGTTGGAAGAGACCTCCAGAGGTATCCAGTCCAACCTTCTGCTCAAACTAGGGTCAGCTAAGAGGCTAGACCTGCTTGCTCAGGGCTTTATCCAGTTAGGTTTTGAAAATATCCAAGTTTGGAGACTGCACAGTCCTTGTGGGCAACCTGTTCCACTGCCAGACTGTCCTCATGGGGAAAAAAATTTCTCCTTATACCAAGTCTGAACCTCTTTCTGTTTCAGCTTGTATCTATTGCATCTTGTCCATGATCCACTGTGAAGATCCTGGTTCTGTATCCTTGATTAACTCCCTGTAGGCACTGGGTGCTGCACTTCAGTCACCCCAAAGCCATCTCCCTTCTCCAAGCTGAACAAGCCCAGCTCCCTCAGCATGTCCTCACAACGCAAGTGCTCCGGGCGCAATCATGCTGTTAGCCCCAACTGAATTCACTCCATTTGATCAGTAGATATCTAGTTCCTTTGAAATGCCTTTCGGTATCCACGCCGAGATGGTAGATATGACATGGGACCTACAAGTGGCCTGCATCCTTCTATAGCAGCAACTGAAGGTTAGGCAGGTGTATTAGGTTATCTCAAACAGCATCAGACACCCAAGAATGGGAAATTAGTTTTGGGCCTACATCTTCTTTGACTTAGGTGGAAGTTTAGGCACTCAGTTTTCAGACAGACACATGTAGACACCTAAATGCAGGTGACTTAACCTGTGTGTGGACTCAGATGAATTTATAAAATCATAAATATTGCAACTGCAGTTGTTAACACTTTTAGGCTATTGGAAATAAAAGTATCAACAGTAAGTTTCAGCCACTCCACACTATTTTCTATCTCAAGATTTGAATGGATATTTCCTATTCATTAATGTAGCCTTACAACTGTTATTTCTCGAAGATATTTTAAAAATAAGAAAGCACAGTCCTATTTCCCATAAGTCTGAGACAGAGGTACAGTTAGAATTTAAATTGCTTTGGTCTCACTTCTGGACCTTAAAACACTAGAATATATTTCTTCACAAATCCAACTGCATAACAAAGTTATTAAAAAATAAGTTTTCACACATTGCAGGAGGAGTTATTTGAGTCATAACCTACATTTTAGACCTGCAAAGCTGATTCTGAGTTTCCAGAAAAATCCAAATCTACATTCTAATTCTAAATTCTAAAAATCTAAATGCCAGGTCATCACTGATTTTAGTCTTATTCCTCCATAAGTTTCATAGTCATGTCACAGATAATTTTTAACTGGAACAGCTACTTGAAGCTTTTTCACTATTTTTAGTTAAGTAATGAAAGTCATCTATCCCCCTGCAAAATTGGTCTTAACTCGTAAGAAAAACAAGCAATGCAACCCTAGTACTATCAATGCAATCTTCTCTCAGACAGAACATTACCAGAAATGGACTGCTACAAAAGAAATTCCTTTCGTCCCTGCGCATTTTCATTTCAACTAGAAACCATCTTTTGAGGAAGTTGCTGCAGCTTTCAATTCCATTTAATTATCATTTTGAATAATTAATATCTTTACCTTATATCTAGCACCACAAGTGTTTGCAACATTAAGAGCTATTCCTAGTTCTTAATTCAGCTCATCCCGTTACAAAGAAGTATGGGGGTTAAATCTTCTTTCTTAACTGGAGAATTTGGAACTTGCAGTTATGATCCCTAACGTTATAGGTCTATAATTGCATCCAGAAACAGATAATGCATGTCTACATAACTTCATTCAAATATAAACATCACAGAGATATCTTTGAACATTTTATGTATGAGATAAGACATAGAACTTATGATATATGCATGAGTATTTCCAGAAATAGGACTAAAAGAAATTGGATGAGGTTTACTTTAAAATAAAGCCTTTTGAGTTCTAATTTGTGGATGTTTAAGGATATAATATGCATGTATTTAAATTCTGTTTTAAAACCGAGGAATTTATTATATTCTTAAGCATGTCTTATATAGTCTTAAGCATGTACAAAGTTTCTAGTCAGTAATATCTAAAGCCTTAGTGTTTTAAAATCATTTTGTACCTTACAATAGAATTGTATCACAGTTGATTAGTAAATCTAGGAATGCATTCTTCTTCTTCTATCCAGAATATGCATGGATTTTCAAGGATTTAGACAACTGTTCATCCTCCTGTTCATGGTATATCAGATTTCAAAGCAATCAGGATATCCTTGAGGCATGCAAGTAGTTTAAGTCGACTGCCATCCACCTGTGGCCCTATAAATTATGCTGTTCAAATTTTGATCATATTCCAAAGGAAACTTCGAACAAGTTAATATATTTTTTTGAAATAAATTTGATTTAATTAAAATGAAAACCTGTATGCAACAAGTACTACAGTACTTGTTTGTGTTTCCTTCTTATGTATTTCCACCCAGTGGTGAGAAATGCCTTTTAGCTGTTCAAAGAATCACAGAATGGCCAAGGTTGGAAGGGACCTCTGGAGATCATCTCGTCCAACCCCCCTGCTCAAGCAGAGTCACCTAGAGCACATTGCACAGGATCGTGTCGAGGCAGGTTTTGAATATCTCCAGGGAAGGAGATATTCAACCAGCTCTCTGGGCAACCTGGTCCAGGGCTCTGTCACCCTCACAGGAAAGAAGTTTTTCCTCATGTTCAGATGGAACTTCCTGTGGTTCAGTTTCTGCCCCTTGCCTCTCATCCTATCACTGGGCACCACCGAGAAGAGTCTGGCCCCATCCTCCTGACACCCTCCCTTCACATACTTGTACACCTTGATGAGATCCCCCCTCAGTCTTCTCTTCTCCAGGCTGAACAGGCCGAGCCTTTCCTCATAGGAGAGATGCTCCAGTCCCCTCATCATCTTTGTAGCCCTCCGCTGGACTCTCTCCAGGAGTGCCATGTCTCTCTTGTCCTGGGGAGCCCAGAATTGGGCACAGTAGTCCAGGTGAGGCCTCAGCAGGGCTGAGGAGAGGGGCAGGATCACCTCCCTCCACCTGCTGGCAACACGCTTCTTAACACACCCCAGGATACCGTTGGCCTTCTTGGCCACAAGGGCACACTGCTGGCTCATGCTTAACTTGTCCTCCAGGACTCCCAGGTCCTTCTCCACAGAGAGAGGTCAACCCCCAGCCTGTACTGGTGCGTGGGATTATTCCTGCCTAGGTGCAGGACCTTGCACTTGCCTTTGTTGGACTTCAGGAAGTTCCTCTCTGCCCAGCTCTCCAGCCTGTCCAGGTCCCTCTGAATGGCAGCACAGCCTTCTGGTGTGTCAGCCACTCCTCCCTGTTTTGTATCCTCAGCAAACTTGCTGAAGGTGCACTCTGTGCCTTCCTCCAGGTCATTGATGAATACATTGGACAAGACTGGACCCAGGACTGACCCCTGGGGGACACTGCTCGCTACAGGCCTCCAACTTGACTCTGCGCCACTGCCCACAACCCTCTGAGCTCTGCCATCCAGCCAGTTCTCCATCCACCTCACTGTCCATCCACTCATCCAACCCACACTTTCTGAGCTGACCTAGGAGGATGTGATGGGAGAGAGTGTTCAAAGCCTTGCTGAAGTCCAGGGAGACAACATCCACTGCTCCGCCCTCACCTACCCAGCTAGTCATTCCATCAGAGAAGGCTCTCAGATTGGTCAAGCATGATTTCCCTTTGGGGAATCCGTGCTGACTACTCCTGATCACCTTCCTGTCCTCCACATGCTTAGAGATGGCCTCCAGGAGGAGCTGTTCCATGACCTTTCCAGGGCTGGAGGTGAGGCTGACAGGCCTGTAGTTCCCTGGCTCCTCCTCCTTGCCCTTTTGGAAGACTGGGGTGACACTGGCTTTCTCCCAGTCCTCAGGCACCTCTCCTAATCTCCAGGACCTTTCCAAGATGATGGAGCCTAACATCCGCCAGCTCCCTCAGCACCTGCGGGTGCATCACATTGGGGCCCATGGATTCATGGATGTCAAATTTGCACAAATGATCTCTAACCCGATCCTCCTCAACCAAGGGAAAGCCTTCCTTTCTCCAGACTTCCTCACTTGTCCCCAGGCTCTGAAATTCCTGAGGGCTGGCCTTAGCAGTGAAGACTGAAGCAAAGAAGGCATTCAGTATCTCCGCCTTCTCTGCCTCCTTTGTCACCAGGGCACCCGCCCCATTCAGCAGCAGGCTGACATTTTCCCTAGCCTTTCTTTTGCTACTGATATAGTTGAAGAAGGCCTTCTTGTTGTCCTTGACATCCCTTGCCAGATTTAATTCCAAATGGGCCTTAGCCTTCCTTGTCGCATCCCTGCACACTCTGACAATGTCCGTATACTCCTCCCAAGTGGCCTGTCCCCTTTTCCACATTCTATACACTTCCTTCTTCTGTTGGAGTTTTGCCAGGAGTTCCTTGCTCATCCGTGCAGGTCTCCTGCCCGCTTTGCTCGACTTCTTCCTCAGAGGGATGCACCGCTCTTGAGCCTGGAGGAGGTGATGCTTGAACCAGCTTTCTTGGACCCCTCTTCCTTCTACGGCCCTACCCCGTGAGATTCCCCTAAGTAGGTCCCTGAAGAGGCCAAAGGTAGCTCTCCTGAAGTCCAGGGTTGCGATCCCACTTATTGCCCTGCTCCCTCCTCGTAGGATCCTGAACTCCACCATCTCATGGTCGCTGCAGCCAAGGCTGCCCCCAGCCTCCACTTCTCCAACCAGACCTTCTTTTTTTGTTAGTACAAGGTCCAGCAGCATACCTCTCCTTGTTGGCTTCTCCACCACCTGTGTCAAGAAATTATCATCAACCCTCTGCAGGAACCACCTGGGCTGTTTGTGCCTAGCTGTGCTGTCTTGCCAACACATGTCAAGTTGGTAGAAGGCCCCCATGAGAACCAGGTCCTGTGATTTTTAAGCTACTTCCAGCTGTCGGTAGAAGGCCTCATCTACTTCTTCCTCCTGATCAGGTGGCCGGTAGTAAACACCTGCAACAATGTCACCCACGTTAGCCTGCCCTTTGATCCTTACCCATAAGCTCTCAAGCTGCTCTTCATCCACCCCGAGGCAGAGCTCCATACATTCTAGTTGCTCCCTCACATAAAAAGCATCTCCACCACCTTGCCTTCCTGGCCTGTCTTTCCTAAAAAGCACATAGTGGTCCATGACAGCATTGCAGTCATGTGAGCTAACCCACCATGTCTCTGTAACTGCAGTGAGATCATGGCCCTGCGACCGCACACAGATCTCTAACTCTTCCTGTTTATTCCCCGTGCTGCGTGCATTGGTGTACAGGCATTTCAGAGAGGCAACCGAGCATGCAGGCTTCCCAGGAGGGGTGCAAGAGGATCCTCCATAACTATGTGCTGTGTGCACTCTCCTGGCTGCATGCATCTGCTGGAGGCATCCCAACTTGAGTGGCATTTTGCTCACTACCCTGTCTCTATAATTCTCCCATTCTCCCATCTTTCCTAGTTTAAAGCCCTCCTTTCCAGGCCAGCCAATCTGTTTGCAAAGCCATGCGTGCTCTGCTTGGTGAGGTGGATCCCCTCTCTCCCCATCAGCAGTTGATCTTCAAACAGGGTCCTATGGCCATAGAAACCAAAGCCCTGTTGCCAACACCAGCGGCGCAGCCAGTTGTTAACTTGGAAAACTCGTCTACTCCTCCTCCCATCTTTTCCCTTCACAGGCAGGACTGAGGAGAAAATGACCTGACCAGACCCTTGACCACCATCCCCAGAGCTCTGAAATCCTGTTTGACGGTATCTAGTTTGCCCTTGGTGTCATTAGTGCCCACATGGAAGAGCAGTAGAGGGAAATAGTCCGATGCATGGACAAGCCTGGGCAGTCTTTCCATGACATCTCGTATTCAAGCCCCTGGCAGGCAACAAACCTCTCTAAACAAGAGCTCAGGTCAGCAGATAGGTGTCTGTCCCCTGCAGCAGGGAGTCACCCACAACAATCACTCACTGCTTCTTCTGGGGGTTCCCATATAGCACAGGGTCTGTCAGGCCAATTGCTTTCCTAGCTGTTAGAATGCCCCCACACACACTGAGGGCCATTGCAGAGGTGCAATATAATTCCTGTGCCATGGTGGTGAGCTGGGGGCTGGCAGAAAGTGTCAGAGGTTTATAAAGTCTGACATCCCCAGTGTTAGAGCTCCCCGTGTCCACCCTTCAGATATCTGGTTTTCTTCTCAGTTTTACCCAAAATCTGATTTTCTTGCAATAGTAAGGTTTCTTTCTGGAAATATTACAGCCTTCTAACAATGTTTGCTCTCTAAAGTTTCCAATATCTATTCTAATATTTAAGTTCCTTTTAATAAACTGTGTCTGGAAACATAATACACGTATGTAAGTGTGTGCACATACACAAGAAATACCTATACAGGAGTGAGTATGAGAGTCTACATTCAATAATGGTAGATTACAGAAACTTCATTTCTTTTAAATGAGTGTTTTATCTAAGTGAACAGATTTGGGGTTAATGACATTTCAGTTTCATGGTCTCAGTCCAGAGTATCAGGTGAATTACAGAACATTCCTCATGGAGTGTGTTATCTTTTCAACTTGTTGCAATTTGCAAAGCACAGAGTAGCTTTTGATTGAACACTGCATGAAAGCATTCAAGCAAAAAATTTGTCAGGTCAAATATCAAAAATAGCATTTTGTCTCCCAAAGTGAATAAAGGGATATTATCAGCAATCGGCTATAGCAGAACCTTAGTGAGGACAGCAGTTCATAGTACAGTGAAATTAAGAACTTATTTCCAAATTTTGTTCATTCTAAATCTACTCATATTTATATAATTACCATAATATTCAAAGGCAAAAAACCCAGGGTTTAGAATTCATAACTCCTTAATTAAAAGTCTTTGAGAGTAAAAGATGTTTTAATGAAATAATATTTATCATCCAGTTATAAATAACAATAGTTTTTGCCTGAATAAAGCTTCAGCAGTCTCTTTAGAATGAAGTGAAACTAAATGGAGATCACATTTCATATATGTTATATTAGAAAGTTAAAGTTATAGTGTGTAAGGAGGCAATGCATTTTCTGAGTATTATGAATTTCAATACTTATGTCTTTAATTTCTATCTGATGTTTTGTTAGCCTAAAACAAAATTGTTAGCCTAAAACAAAAGAAAACTAAGCATTCTAGGAGCTTGCATTTGTTTTACTATGCAAAGGGATGAAAAAAGGGTGAAAACCTAAAAAAGATCTAGTTTGGTTTGGATAATCAGCTACAAATATATAAGCAAAATATTGGAATACCCTGAACCTGCATAATTGTATTGGTACGCTCACAAAGAGATCATCTTAAAGATGTCCAAGAGGTAGCAAATATTAGCACAAAGGAACCACTTCTGCTCTCATTCCACTTCTATGCTGGCTGAATTCAGACTTCAATAGAATTATTTTTCCATTACTCCAGAATTGGAATTGCTTTTTCCATACTACTTAAGACACCTGCCCTCTTCATAGCAGTCTAGGCAGTTCTGTACCTCTAAAGTGTGATGAATTCAGTACTCATTGCTTAACAGTGAAACCTAGTGACTTGAAATGAGAGAGATGTAAGAGACATGTCTAGTTTAAGTTTGTTCAAGTTTTTGCAATAAAATGCTGCTGCAAAAAATGATTCTATCAGTCTTTGACACACTGAAGACAATATTGTGTGTCATTGTACTTGTGAGTTCTGTCTATACTTCTGTGAATGGTAACAGGACGTGCTGCTGCAGAAGCCCAGCTGCAGATGTAGCCTGTTATTCTTTGAAGAGGTTGTTCTTTAACTTTGAATAAACCACACTGCAGTTACTGGTCAGATATCCTGTATGAAAAAAGTACTTAATTTCTAAATACTTTGCTGATGCTTTCCCAGGTAAGTGGCAGAAAAGAACAAACATTATCTTCCTATAATATGCCCTATTTTTTATGTAAATCAATTTTGATATAAGATCCAAGGGATCTATTTTCAGCAAAAAATGTATGTAGCTAATGTAGCTCTTTTTTTTTTGTTCATGAACAAACTGATTTTTGCAAATCTGTCTCACTTAGGTATTTACACAGCTTCTATTAAAATAGTGTCAGTGTACCATAGTCTTTTAATACACTTATCATTATAACACACTTATCTATAAAGCACTATATTTGGGACAGTTTTAATACTTTATCAGTATTAATAGTATACCGTATCTCCAGGGATGGACAAAAAATCGTTTTTAGTAGGTGCTATACAAACACAGAGTAAAATAACAGTCCAAGTTGTCTATTTTAGGGTGAGCTGAACCATTCTTAGTGTACTGACTAGTACACTAAGTAACAATTCAGTTACCCAGACATAGGTGTCTAATTGCATTTAGATGGCCTAGGTTATCCTGCCCGGCCTCTAGCAGCCACTCCAGAAGGGCATAGCCTCTCCCACCCAGCATCTTTCAGACCCATGGACATGTCTTAGGAGGTTTAAGTGGTAGTAAGCACCTATGATTTGGTGACCAAGTGGAGATCAATGGGAGTTTTGACACCTTGATCGCACATAGACTCCTGCACAGGTAGCATCTTAATCATATTCTCCGTATTCCAGGTAGATATGGGGCAAGTTTCCATAAACAGATGGCTACGAAATCACTGTCCTTGATTCTTGTTTCTTTGCTGTTCTATGCTTGTTTGTTTAAGAATCTGCTGAGCTTTTTTTCCCTTTGGAAATTAAGCTATTAAAGGAGTCTGAAAATGGAGACATGCAAAATCAAACCTCCAATCTATAACTGTGTTATCTCCTACTCACATTGAGTAACAAGTTATCTAAATTATATTATTTTCATTTAACCCAGTCTAGTGTAGAGACCTCATACAAATGAGACAAAGGCTCACTGCATTTTCTTCTCTCTCAATTCGTTAACATATTTTTAGACTGCTGAGGTCATTAGCAAATTTGATATGGCTGCATTTCAGATACATTTGAAATATCAATGTCTGAATTTTGATCTAGATAAAAGTAATTAAATAAAAGGATTAAAAAAAAAAATTTGAATGCTTAATAAGGTCTAAAGGGGGAGAGGGTATCCAAATCTCTTTTTATTTGCCCGAGCCTGCATGAGCGCTACTAATCATTTCATAACATAAGTCAAGCTGTAGCAGCTGACACATAAAGCATGAAAGAAATTCAGGGTTTTGGACATACTACAAAAGGCAAGAGTGATCTGGGAAGGGCTTTAAAGTTTTAGAAGGACAAGTTTCATGGAAATCCTTGAGCAGTGTGTTCCTGGCTCATCTCGAGTGTTTCTGAAAGTCCACTCAAGGTAGCAGTTAACAGACACAAATTTCTACCCACAAAAAGCTTTAAGCTTGTGTCAAACAGTCAAGCTAAGAAATGAATGTGGAGAATGTGAAGAAACTCATGTTAGGAAGTGCCATGTTAGTAAAACATCCTGAAATAAGGAACACACAGAGCCTCGTGTATATTGGTATAACCAATAATAATGAAGATCGACAAAATAAAATTTACAGTTTTACATCTGCAAGAATCCTGAACACAGTGTAAGCCCACAAGAACCTTAAACCTAATAGTTTCTAAGTAATTTATGCTCCATCTGAAACAGAATTTTCTTCTGTGTCACCGGAGAGGATCTGCCCCATTCCCCTTCAGTTTTAGGTGTGATCATCTCGCCATGGAGATGAATCATATGTTCCATCATCCCTGCAAACTTTGGGAAAATGCAAGACAAACCTATTGCACACTGCATTGCAGAGAAGACCTTCCAAGCTCACCTCCAAAAAAGGCAGAAATAGCTTGAAAAACTGCTTTCAGGTGAAGGTAGGAGGTGGGTTCTAGTCTTAAACCTGCCTCAACTTAATGCTACTTCCAAGTATATGTTTTTAAATTGTCAACAATATAAGCCTGTCCAGGAAAATCACTGCTTTATTCAATGGCTAACTAGTATATGTGTATTCTGGTAGTGGATTCTGTTATGAATAGTTGAGGGTTAACAGTGTGCATCTTTCAAGATTGTAGCCAGTGAAAAGAAAATAAGGACATTACTAAGAGATAAAATAGTAGGGAAATGTAATATCTTTTGTATAAAGATTCCACTGACAACCATTAGCATTATTATCTGTGCCAACCAAGAAATGACTATCATTTTAGATACTGTTTGACAGCTCTGATTTATTCCTGGAGAACTCTACTTCATTCTCACCAATTAACATAGCAGATCCATAACCAGCCTCACACATCTGTTCTCAGGGGATTATCTATAAGCCATTTATTCCACATGTCTGTCCATCTAAAGTAGCTGTATTTTCTTCATGATTACAACCTCTTAACATTATTCTAAAATCAGTCACCAAATACTAAGCCATTTCCCCCTGCTGAAAAGCTTGTAGAGAAGAGGACAACATAATTTACTTAGCAAATGTGTCTTTTACCAGCTGCGAACATATTTTTTGTACAGCAAATAGTCTCAAATCTGTTAAGGGGAACCATTTCCCTTTTCTCTTTATGTCTCTCTGCCCACCCCCAACACACACAAGAGCAACACCAAAGGAATTTGTTAACAGTAACAGAAAAATTGCAAGAAAATGAGAATCACTACAATTAACAGCACTGGTTTGTACTTATAGCATCTTTCATCCTTAAGGAGTCTACGGTACTTTAGAAGACCTTTTTTCTCTATTAACGAATTACTTTATCTAGCACAAGCCCTGCTGTGACAAGGTTCTTGGCAGATATGTAACAGAGCTCAGAGATAGTATCCAACTAACTCTTTATAAGACTGAAATTGCAGAAACTGGTATTTTATCTGCTTGAAACTTCATGGGGAATTAGGTAGAAAGATCTTATTTAACTTCATTGGCATTTGGCTAGGTGACTCATAGGACCATAAAATATTCAGTGAGCCCCATAGTTTGCTATTGCATGTTAACCACAAAACTGCATCGACAATGCTCCTATGCATCCTAGCCCCTTAAAAATAACTTCAGAGTAAAAGTGACAACCTGCTTGGTTGTCAGTGTAGCAGACTCTTCATGATCATTCTTATGGAGCCATTTAGCCAAATCTGATTACATTGTCCATGCAGATTTATTGCCCTGCCTGGAAACAATGTCCCTCTCTTGAAGGCCCATAACTTGGTGCTGAGATTCCAAAGGAGACTCTGGAGCAATTGCAAACATCCCCATGGGATATGTCATGCTGCCTTCCACCTGGCAGTTCTGTTAGTCCCTCTGTTCACTGCATCTGACGAGCAGTTTAGAGATCTAGGGAGATGGCTGCGCTTTGACACCATCAAGACACATGTGAATGACAGTTTACAGTTCTGTTTCAGCTCTGATAAATCAAAATTTCATTTTTTTCTGTGCCTGGCCAAAGCAAAGATCGGAGCAAAGAGGAGATGCTGCTTACAAATTAGATGTGTGCAAACAGTGTGTTTGCCATTTTAGGTAGCCATACTGAAAAAATGTGTTGTTAGGAGCTGCCAGATCAGGTAGCCTGATAGAAGCAAGGCCACTGCAGCTCCAGAGGCACAAGTCCAGCCAGTAGCAAGGCTGAGCATGTACAGGCACCCACAGACACACACACACACACATGCACACACACACACACACACACACACACACACACACACACAGCATACATACATATACACATGGTCAGCTGCACACACCAGTGCAGACAGCAAGCACAGCACACACAATAAGCACCAATGACCTGACACTGTTCCCCTCTCTGGCTGATCAGGGTGAAGGTCTGTTAGTGGCAAACTTATACATATATGCACATATATACATCGTGAATCCTTCCAGAAGCCAACCTCAGACAGTCAGTCAATGCAGTAGCTGCCCCTGGATCCCAGGTCTCCCCAGTTGCTGGCACTTGGACATACATGTCCCCAGACCCACAGCCACCCATCAGCTGCTGACACTCAGATTCCCTTGTGCACACATATGCATGCACACACACACACACACGCAAATGGGTCTTTTCCATAGCTGGTCCGAACTTACGGCCTTACCAACAGCCACCCCCCAGACCCCACGGCCTCTCCAGGAGCTGGCTTAGACCTCCTGGTCCCTCCAGTAGCCAACTCTCAGACCTCCTGGTCCCTCCAGGACCTGGCCCAGACTTACAGCCACCACAAAACTTGGCTCCCAGCTTCTTGTCCTACTTGCCGGCTCGCCCAGCTCGATGTTTGCTAGTGATTTCACACTGACGCATACCAACGCAATCCACACATGCTCTGCTCTCGCCAGTTGCTGGCACCCCAGGCACGTGGGCCCCTGGACTCGTGGTCCCACTCCGGTGGTGGCACCTTGACTGCTGCACACACATGCACACAGGATTGAGAGCCCCTCGCCCAGATGGTTAGAAATGGAGTTCAGTAAGAAGACAGTACAAACTGTGCTCATCAGCCTCAGAGCACGGCCAGACCAGCATACTGACCAGCCCCTCCTAGTATACATGCAGCCAGTCCCTTTTATCCCCCTATCCCTCTTTTCCACTCTTGTTCGTCCCCAAACCACCTTGATCCCTCCCTTTTCCTGCTGTTGGTTCTTCCTCTAACTATCCCCTAAAAAGTGTTGTACAATCCCTGAATGCTCTTCCCTTGCCTCCGGTGGTGATCCTGCACCCTGTCAGCCAGTCCTTAGGGTGATCCAGGAAAAGCCTCTCCCATGGACTCAGGCTGGAGGGTGTCACCCCCAGCCCATGGGGCTGGTGCCCCTGGGGATACCGCTGTAGGTGCCGGGCCAGAGGCTCCTGATCAGGTGGTTGGGGTTCCTCAGCTGTCGCTGTTCCTCTGTGCTCCTTTGTGTTCAAAAAGAGTCCTGACTATGTACATGAAAAAGCCACTCTAAACAGAAGCATACTTCAGTTTATCATATGAGTAGCTATGTTGACTTACATGGGACTACCCAGCCACATGGATCAGACTTGTTTAAGAAAGTCTAAATACATTACATCTAAATATTCATGAGCATTTGATTTATTTTAGATTTTATTGATTTATTTTAGCATTAGATAGCACTGATTTTACCAGGACTAAAGCTTGCTCCTAATTCATTGATTTTCTTAAGAATCTTTAAAGCTATCTTCCTTTAATGAATTCCTGTGATCCTAATAGGTATTGCTGAGAGGCAGAAATCACTCTGCAGGCTGAAACAGATTTCCCATTGCAGACTTTCTTGAACGTACCTCTGTAGCTACTGAACAGTAATGTATAGAGCAGCTTTCTGTTCAAAGCCTCTCTTGAGTTTAGTGGCTGACAGAAAGAAGGATATCTGTGTGTCTGACATAAACTCTGTTGGTCATGATCATGTGATTAACAAAACTCTGATAAGATGACTTCTGGATATTGGTTGGGACCAATGAAGAAAAGAGGATTATTTACTAGTAACAAAGGATCACAATGAAAAATCTGTGTAGTGATATGTATTGGGCACTCATGTACATCTTCCTATACCTTCTCCCACTAGCCCTGAACTACACAGGGCAGAATTCATGAAAGGATGTGCCTGCCTCAATTCTTTCAGCCATCACTGAAATTTCAAAGAAGGTAGCAAAATGAGGAGTGTGTGTGAATATGCAAGTCCATCTTACAGAACCTCAGTTAGAACGAAAAATCTGTATTTCTCCACTGGCAGTTGCTGTATATCTCCACTAATAGTTACCCTGAGAGCAGCAGTCTCATAAAGGAAGATGGTAAGGGAGCCTGTGCCAAAAAAAAAAAAAAAAAAGGATTGTAGAACTGTTTTACCTAATGAAGCATCCACACTTGAGGCTAAATCAAAAGCGTAATGGTCTGCAAAAGTGTGAATGGAACATCAATTGCCAGCTTTTTTGATTCCAAACAATTGGAGCATGTCAAAGCCAGGTAGGCAATGCTGCTTGAAACCTAGCACACTGAGATTTCACACCTTCAGGTAATGTGTAAGAGCTAGCTACATAACCCAGTCCTCCTGGGTTGTTAAATCTAATAAAAGGAGCTCCCGAGTGGATGCTGATTTGTTGTCAATTGACATATGAAATGGCAAGTTAGCTGGTATATATACTTTCTTTGAAGATAATGATATCTTAGGCTCAGGAAATACTTACAAAAACTGGGACTGGGGTATTTAAAAGTGGCATAGTAATCCTTTTTGCTTACAGAAATAATTTCCCATTTCTTCTTGCAATATCTTTCAATTTGAATTTTTTCTAGGAGTATTTTTCATACTAAATGAAACTGATCATAACAATTTTCTCACTGACCTGGAAGCATTACACAGTTAACTAAAACTTCGCCTCTCCGGTAACTTTCTATTGCGTCCATAGAATGTTTGGAGGACTGCTTTTAAAGCTCAGTGAAATAATCTGATTTCTGGTAGGTTTCAGTGAAAGTGAGTGCTTGAATGAATTCATGACCTTTTTTTCCTGATTTATGGAAAAAAACAGACTTTGCCTGGGTTTTTTGTGTGCTGAAAATAGCACATCAAAAATAACCATATACTAACTGGTATAATATGCTATATAATACCAATATTATATACTACTATATACTATTGGTTAATAATGTCTGTATCATCCTAGTACAGGTAAGCATGAAAGTCTTCTCAAGTGAGCCAATACTAGAAACAAGACTTTGTAACAATCACAGTGCATGACAGAGAATATAGGAAGATGTTGTGCTGATCACTGTTCCTTGCAGTAAAATGATAGTATTTACAATGAAATTGTTTTATGAAAATTGATAAAAGTGAGTATCATAAACTAGTTTTCCTGTTCAGAAAAAGAAAAAAAGATATTATGAAGCCCAAGGTTATCAGATGGGGAAAAAAAAGACCACATAGGCATTTAGAGTCTGTGGATTTGAAGTAAACAATGGTTACTGTCCTCTTGAGGCATCATGAGCTTTCTTTAGTAAAACTCTGTCTGTACTAAAGTAAAAGACTTTACATTTTTCCAAAACTTTGTGTAAACCTGGACAAGGGCAAAGGATCTACTTTCAAGAGGTTGGTGTGGTAGGGATTTGGTGCTCAGATAAGAGAAATGAATTTAATAGAAGAGGAAAGAAGAATTTCAAGTACTTTGAAATATTTCTGTGAAATATTTGTTCCTTAAAATTACTGTATTCATAAATGATAAAATTCTGTAACCATTAATATTACTTTTGAACATAAAGAATACTTGGGTCAGCAAGGCTACAACAAACGTAGCGTTGACTCTCAGGTTGTTTATAAATAGAATTAGAATATTCAGATAAATGGAAAGTAAGTCATAATGGGAAGAAAATTCCAGTGGTAGCCTAATCATTGACTTAAAGAGATCATTTAAACATCCTTGAACATCCCAAATGCAGAAGACTTCCAAGAGCTAGGATAGTTCTAGTCACTTTTCCACTGCATACTTTAATAGAAAGCAGTGAAAAAGTAGTAAAAGAATTTCTCTAAGCTGAGCAAGGCAGAACAATTTAATTCACCACAGCAGTCTGGAAAGAGCGGTAGAAAAATTTCCATAAAGTACTCTTTGATCAAATTCTCTATTTATGTTTGCTATGTTTGTTATCCTACTGTGACATAATAATACACACCCAGACTGGTTTGTTATGACACTACTGACCACTGTGCTAATAACTGATAGCAAACAATCTGTTTACTCTCATATTGATTCTGAGCAAGTATAATTCAGCGATATAAATCATGTTGCAGTGTTCTGAATGTATAAAACCCATGCACTTCAGAATGCAGCTTACAGTTTAGCTAAGTTACAGTTGATTGACTTAATTATAAAATGGAGATGTACTTCATGCAGCACTGTAGGTGCATCAGTGCATCTTTTTCTAAGGGAAGGATTCCAAAACGTTATACCAGTAGAAATAAAGGACATATTGCCACAAGTTACATTTGCAAACTCTTTTTGATATAAAACAAGCTAGCTGAATCCTCGTTGAAGAGTATAGAATGCTTGTGGTTGTCACCTTCCAAAAGTACAGACAGAGCTGCTTTCTGCAAACAACCTCCATCAAAAGGTTGCCGTCACTCTTCAAAAAAAAAAAAAGTCAGTCTAGCAGAACTTTTTTTTTTGAACTATTTAAGCTAATACAGTTCATTTTGCTTGGAAAAGGTTAGGGAATGCTTACATGAGCAGACTGCAGGCAGATCTAAGAGGGCAATCATCTCTGACAGCAAAACAAGATGCTGAGGGCAGTAACCTTTTTCACCAGCAAAGCCAGGTTGTATGCCCATACCACAAGGCTACAGAAACCTCTCATGCTGTAGGAAAGAAAGCCCTCAATGTGGACTCATTCTGAGGAGTCAGGAGAAAAAGAAAAGCCCAAATACCAACAGTGCTACTGATAAGCAGTAACCATAATTCATCCTAGCATCGAAAAGGCAGATGGTTCATCTAAAAAGAAAAATCAATAGCATTTGTCATTCTTAACACTGACATTTTTCAAACTTCTCTATATTTGCAGGCCAAAGGGCAGCTGAGCGATGCATATTTCATCTACTGGAACACATGACGACCTTCCCATCATGCCCTTTTCCAACCCTGACCTTTAAGACTACAGTGAAGAGGTAACCATCATTAAAGAAGGAAAAGTTATTCACATGATCCAAAATCACATTTTTACTCTGATTTGTTACATAATTCTTCCCTTTAAAGAGTAATAAGATTTTGGCTCAATTTCCATCAGCTAAAAAGCAGCTTTATGATCTTTTTTATACTTTTGCCAACGTATCAATCTAGGTTATATATCTTCAGAGGACCAAGGTTATTCCTGAAATGTGGGGGCATTCCCTAGTGGTTACCCTGGTCACATCAACTCTGCAGGTTCCAGCTGGAAAAACTGTATGAAATGCTGGAGATTCCCAGGAAGAACATGCTGACCCAAATGTAATTTGGCATGAACAATACAAGGTGATTTCCTTGTGAGACTGACTTTTTTCAATGGCTAAAAAAGTATAGGGGTTTGCTAACGAAATAATAGTTGGGTGTCTCTATTGCTAAATAAATTACATATTAGTTTTGGTGCAAGTGATCATCAAACAGTATTATCTGCTTCTAAGTGGCCCTTGTAGAGTTGACAATTTCAGATCAGGTATCTGTGGAGCTGATGCAATCTACTGCTTTAGCAGTGAGGCCAGTGATTTAGTATGACTGGAGACAGGCTTAGTCCTTTCACTTTCACAATAGAGGCCTATAGGCCTGTATTCTTATAATCACCTCTCTCTCATTCAACCAACTACTTCTACTTTCCTTAACTTTCCCTGTCTGGGTTGCTTTCAGCATTAGTTTTATTCAGCCACTGACCATTTAACCTGCCGCCTACTTTTAATGTTTCCAGAAGAGAAAAGGGGAAAAAATGGAAAAAAAAAAGTCTTAAGTTCTCCTTTTTATCTCCATCAGCACCTTCCTATGATCTATTGGGAATTCTTGGTTTCACTTCAGGCACATTTCAGATACCACAAAGCAAAGTTTGTCATAGCTGATTTCAGAGATGCAGTTTTTGGTAGCTAGGGACCGGTTCTAGTAGTGCACATTACTGCTTTCTCCCATTAATGTCAAAATGATCTGAAATGTTCAGCATTCAAAGGCTCAAGTACTGAAGTATCAGGTGTCTCTGGAAAAAGGCAAAGACAAAATCCTTAGAGTTTTGCCCATTTCTGCAATTAAAGCTCACTCAAACTCTTTATTTGCTGAGAAAGTCTCATCTATCATATAAACCATCGCATGAAGGCAGAGCATAACTTAAGCTACTGTTGAGTTTTAGATAACCACAGAGATTAAATAATAGATTCAATGAAGAGATGTCCATAGAAAATGAGCTATTTCATTACCAAATGCTTACTGAAGGCCATCGTCAATAACAAATTTAGCATGCTTATTTTAAGAAGTACCCTTTTAGGACTAACTTACTAATTCACATTTTAGTGGTTTCAAAAGAATTTAATTGTGATAGCCAGGTAGCAGCAGCATTTTTAAATGCTTTCTGGAAAGGAACATATTACCTATTTGTACTAGTGTAAGTCATTTTGTCTTACTGATTGCATTCACAATAGATCTAAATTATGGCAATTTATTTTTTGCTCTATAGTAGGTTCTGAAAAATGAATTTATATACTTTATTCTCTAAAAATAAATATTGTCAAATTTATGTCATTCTACTATGAAGGTGATTATTGCTATAATAATTACTGAAACAAAAAAGTAATTGACCATGACTTAAGGTCATTTATAATCTATTCCCTTTGTGAGGCGTGCATAAATCTGACTTCTTAATGTTACTTGTCTGTTGTCCGTTCTCTTCATTTGCCACCACAAAGCAGTTTTAAAATAAAGTATTGACCATGGAAAGTTCAACAATCGATTTATTCACAAATGATTTTCTTATTACAAACAAGGACTCACACAAGTGAATAACATTATAGTCAACATGAGCTAGTTAATCCTTGCTTAGACTACTCAGGAATGCATATAAGAAGAAGTGAATCTGTCTTTCCTTATGTGGATATCTTGGATTACCATTTTATTCGGTGTTTTACAGTGCGTAGTAATAATAAAATGCATTAGGCATGATTCATTTCCAATACTGTCATCTACATTTTAATAGCCTCAAAATTACAGAGAAGAAAAATGACAAAGACTTATGATCGTTAATACCAATTTCAACCTATACACTGCATTTTAAACAAAATTTCAGGCAGTAAACAATGGTTAAAAGGGTTTGTAATAACACTCTCTCCTTATTTCTGAAAAGGCAAAGAAAGACTGGCAGCATGAGAACATACAAATAAAACTGATATAAGGTACTCACAATTCAGTAAAAGTTATTCTCAATTCACTAAAAATAACAATTAAAACTGATGAAGAGCATAAAGCATACTTGTCTATACAAAATCAGAAAGCTCTCTCAGTGCTTGGTGAAGCCTCCAAATATGCAAAAAAAATTGGGCTTTAGTCAGAGAAGCTCATTGGCATTAAAGGAAAGATTCTCTCATCTAATGCCAATAAAAAGGTCTGGGGGAGACTGGCCTCTCTAGAGAGTGTGCTTTGCCCCTTCTTAGCTTAGGTCTCTCAGACCAGTAGAGAGAACCACCCTGGGAAGGTACCAGTTACATCTCCTCTGGCTACCGCAGGAGCCTAGACAGCACGCTGAGATTAAACAGCTAACTCTCAGAGAGCACCTTAGGAGAAATGAATCTCTCCCTGCAAAGGTTCATCTGCATTGCAGATGAAGCTATATTTGAATACAAGTAGATTTACTTGCTCCAAGTTTAACCTTACTAGCACAAGGCAATAGTAATGAAAAGTTGCCAGCACAGATTTCGGCAAGAGATAAATACCCTTGCTGTTTACTGGCCTACATTCAAGGCAGGGTACCACAGGATCACTATGCTGTTGAGATTAAAGTTAGAGCAGGGCTTTTTTACCTGTCATATAATTATTTCTCTATTTGTTCTAAAGAATTGCCTGAAGCATACAGATGACCTTTTCACCTCAGATTAGCACACACAAAATTTCTTCACAGATAAAGTATCGTGATGACTGCTTCTACCTCTTCGACATGAGAAATGTCAACCCATAGGAAATTCTGTATTTTACTGTTTAGGTTCACCCCACATAGGGATGAAAAATATCAGAATTAATTAACATTCCCCAGCAGCTAGGTGGGATAAGGAAACTCTGTAGAAAACTATTTGGAGTAGTTCTGATATGGAAATAAAATCCTTTTATTGCCAAATTCCTGCTTATAATTAACATAAGGTATGAAATTGGGGGAGCAAAACTGCGTGTGCTATAACAGAGGCTGAAGTAGATGCCTATTTAAACTTAGTTCCTGAAACAGTGCAACTACATCTACGTTCCTCTTAGCATATTTTGTTGTATTTTGGAAGTAGATGGGTTTATTTCAGTCTGACATAGTGCTCCTGTAGATATCACTGAAATGAGTAAGAACACAATAACTGGGAGCTAACTAGAGCAGTCTGGGACTGGAATCTAGACAAAATTTTCTGCTACATGTTTTTCCTCTATCCTCAAGCTAAGAATCATGTTTTCTTGTAGGTTAACCGATACAAGTAAATAATCTTGTTTCAAGGAAGTGAAGCAGCCCATTTGTATGTATTTCATTTCTATTCTTCTTATTTTAAATTATCTTGAGTTATTCTCCGGTTATTTCTTCTATTCAGTCAGCTTTTTTTCTCTGTCTAATCTCTGACTGGCACGTATGTAGGTTAGAGCGATTAAATTCCTTTGTTAAGCAAGCTAGCTTAAAACAAGGGAAGCCATCTCCCTGTTACATAGCCCCAAGCAAAAATAAACCATTGACTCTGAAAATTTTCCTGGAGAGAGACCTAAAAAACAGAGATGAAGACTCTGATTAGGTATGTAAGAAGCAAAAAGTAACCAAAAGAACCCAAGAAATGCTAGAGAATCATTTCCTACAGTGAGCTCGGGAAAGAACAGAAATAAAGTGTCATGATTGAGAGCTATGTATTAGGATCAGGATTTCTGACCAAAGCTAATTGCTTTCTCTTTGTTGTCACTGCCTTCACAGAAATAGAACAGAAATAAAACTCCGGGTGCACTCTTTGTTTAGCAACAGGATTGTGCTAAGAAATGCTGGACTCACAGGATGTGTCTACATTACCCATTGCAAAGAGGGCAGGCTTGGAGGTTGACTTACTGCAAACCCTTGTGGTTTTAGGTCCTTATGTCCACACTGCATATTTACCAGAAAGAAGTTTACTACAGTTGTTGGTCCTAGATGCACACTGTGCGTGGGCAGAGAGCCAAGCCCTAGAGGACCTTATACCCCATTGGAAGTGGGGTGCCCTAGAGGATGCCCTGGCACATGACATCTGTGTTGGTTCCACCAGGAGAGAAACTAGAGGGTGCTTGAATACCTCCCACCAAAAACAAGGCATACATGCTCTGGTGCTCTAAAACACGGATACAGACACACCTGTATTGTTAATCAGTGCAGCAAAGACAGCAGGATTATAATAGATGACTACTTAGGAACGTTAGCTATGAATATTATTTATGAGTATAAAATTACCAAATGGGCATACCACCTAATCTAGTTGCATACCCACGCATTTCTAAATTTGGATCTTTTACTGAATTGCTGTAGCTGGCAGAAGACCTCTCCCCATCAACTTCATGCCATCAAGCAATTTCCTGTAAAATAAATTTTTTTTCTGCAAGTCTCTGCCAGAATTCTGCTTTTTAATAGCAACTTGACAAGTGAAAAGGGCTGAAAACATAATGTGGAATTTAGTTGCCTGACTTCAGGAAGCAATTTTTCGTTTTTGCTAAGTGAACTCCTACAATGCACAACAAGAGAAATTGGAAATTAAATTACGGTAACAGTGATGAGAAAGACCACTGTGTACAGCTGACCGGTCTGTGTAAAGACTGAAGATCATGAAAGCATTACATTGGGCAGAAATTATATACTTAGGATCAATCAGATATTTTTCCCAGAAGAAGAGAAAAGGAAAGTTGTCCATGCCAAAAGCATGCTTTCATTCAAGGAAATAATCATTTTAGTGAGCTAATATAATGATATCTTCCTGAAAATGTCAGTGTTGCCCTAGCTCTCCTCCTTTTGTATCCTAATGAGTCTCTCATAAGCAGGCCTGGCAGCTAAGTGAGCAAAGCAACCACACCTTACTTGCACCGCTCTGATCAGCAACAGTACACCCCTCCTGATGTGTTCCCCAGTAAGTGAGACAGAGCCAGCATCCAGTGCACCTAGTAATGGGCCTGAGGAAAAATAGTTGTACTATGAGAGTGGTCAAACAGTGGAACACAGGGAGTGTGGAGTCTCCATCCTTGGAGATACTCAAAACCTGTGTGAACAAACCCTGAGCAGCCTGCTCCAGTTGAACTTGCTCCAAGCTCAACAATTATGTGAGTCTGTGAAGGGCCGGGCTCAAGCTGCAGGTAGTCCCTTATCCAGGACTCCCGGAGAAAACAGGAGCAAATGCAGCACTACAGTCTCCCTCCACTCTGTAATCCTGTATGCAAGCAGTTTAGCAGGTTGCAGACAAGGTCATCTAGCAGCTGGTCACAGAATAGTAGAAGTACTGCAATACTAAAGATTTAAAACTCCAAGTGACTTACCCATGTCCACTACGGCAGACAATAGCTGCTACAGTTATATTTTTTAAATAGCATTACAGTTTAGCTCCCTTGTTTTGGAATGCAATGGCTATAGGAATTGTTCCAGGAGATCATCTTTCTTCAAAGGAGAAAATGAACATGTAAGACAAATCTCAAAGTTTTCAATGAAGTTTCTAAGAGTCATGAGATGCAAGATTGCTTGTTTATGAAGGATGTATGAACTTCTATTCCCTCAAATATTCAGAGAAAAAAATCAAACCACAGATAGTTTCCTTGCTCAAGTTTCCCAGTTTCCCAGGACAACAGCTGAAAGCATGTTGTGTCTCATTTATTCTGTTTGCCTCTTTCAAAGCATTCTTATATACAAAACTGGGAGAAGTGGTAGGCACACCAGATGGTTTTCCTGCCATTCAGAGGGACCTCAACAGGCTGGAGAAATGGGCAGACAGGAACCTCATGAAGTTCAACAAAGGGAAAAGCCGAGTCCTGTACCTGGGGAGGAATAACCCCATGCACCAGTACAGTCTGGAGGCTTAAAAAAGTTTATAAATGGGGGGGAGGGGGGCAGGCAGAGTAAAGATGGAGCCAGACTCTTCTCTGTGGCACACAGCAACAGGACAAGAGGCAATGTGCACAATTTGAAATAAAGAAAATCCCACTTAAACGTACAAAAAACCTTCTTCTACTGTGAGGATGGTCAAATGCTAGAATAGGTTGCCCAGAGAGGTTGTGGAGTCTCCATTCTTGGAGATATTCAAAACCCGACCGGATAAGGTTCTGACCAAGGTGCTGTAGGTGACTCTGCTTTGAGGTTGGACTAAATGATGTCCAGAGGTCTCTTCTAACCTTAACAATTCTGTGATTCTAAAATTTTATGGCTATACAGTCTTACAAACCTGTGTCCTCACCTTGTTTCTGTGATATATTTGTGCTCTTCCTCTCTGATTATCAGGTAGTCTCTTAAACAAAAACAATACCTTGAAATACCACTCTCTATATAATTCAAATTATTTATCAGCCTTGCACATGTTTTTATACATGACAATATCCATCTATTTTGATTAGAGGTCTCCATTGTTTCAAATGCCTTTTTCCATAAAGGGAGATTAACGGCTTTTTAGAATTGACTTAAAACAAAGACAATGATAACTGCAATGTTTTCTAAGGTGTATGCAGTAGTACCTTGACCTGCTATCTTTCTTTATTTAAAGCTTAAAATCAAAATTAGGCTAACTACTTCAAATAGCATTTAGTAATTTTGTAATGTATTTTATAGTTCTAAAAGCTTTTTCACTAACGCAATTACTCTTTTATCCAATTACTGAAGTCAGAATAACAGGGTAGGCATTTTCAGAGTACACTTCTCACACCCTGGATAGATTCAGCTTCTTAGAAGGACTGTTTTCTTTAAAAATACAGCTGCTGCAGCAGTGATACTATTTCAATTATAAGCTCTCCTTGGAGCAGGGCCTAGGATCTACTTATTTTCTACCTCAGAGGACCATGCTGACAACTAGATTAAGAACCAGGTGCTGTTTTGCACATGCACTCACTTTTTCTCTCTCTCTCTTCTTCCCTACCACGAATCTTACAGTCTTTTTTCAAACACTTATCTAACTGCTAGAAGAGAGATGGAAACTGCAAGCCTCTACAACAGGTTGTAGCCTGAACTCTTTAGAGTTCACTCCTGGAAGACAGGAGAGTAGAGTATGAACCCTTCGGGGCAAAAAGATCAAATGTGGGTTTCCCACTTTCTGCTTGGGTATTTTGAGGACAAAGCTGTTGTACGAAAAGGCTCTACCACACTGGTCATTGGTGACTATGTTATAAAACTAAAAAGACTGGAGTTTGAACTGCATAATTTTTGAAAGAAATTCTAATTTTCCTGATTGAGATTTATATCCTGAATAATTATATGGGAACCAATCACTCTAGGACCTCTTTATAGTTTAGGGAGAAATTCATCCCACCTATTCAAGGCTTGTTTCATTAACTACTTTAGCATAAGATGAAGCAGGAGATGAAGGATTTGATTAGACTAATCCCACACCTCTTTCAGGAAGTAAGCCATAGGTGGAGGCACCTGCTCCAACAACACTAAAGGGCCAGAACACAGCTGGAGTCAGCATTGCCTCTTGACTTGTAGGCAAGTGCTTCTTTGCTGACTTTAAATGAGTCTCTTCAGAACAGAGGTTAGTTCAGATCCCACTCTCCAGTACCTGACTCTTCCCACACAGTGTGCGGTGAGTCCAAGAGTCTAACATGGGGTTGGGGATCCTAGTCTAAACAACAGGAGGCTACAGGTTAAACTGTGAGGTGGACAACTTCTAGTTTCTCAAATCCTTTTTTTTTTTTTTCCCCTTCAGTCCTACCCCTGATGAAACGCAGTGGAGCTACACATGGGTTTTCAGAAATGATGACTTAGAAAAACGGAAAGAATTTTCTCTCATAGCTCTATTATATGCAAAGTTATATAAATGTATGATTCCACTGATTGTAAATTTGTGCTATGTCAATACAAAAGGCCTCAGTGTACATTTTTCTACAAAATTACAGATATACTGAGAGGCCAGACACATCAAGTGCTGCAAAAACTGCTTTGATCTCTACTGATTGATAGAATATTTACTGCTCTGTTCCACATACCATACTGAAGTGCAAAATAACTAAAGTCACAGTAATGGCACTTAACACTATAATGAAAAATGAATTTATAAAAAATGACAAACTGCATAGCAATGCTGGTACTACAGACTGCTATACATCATTCTGGAAAAATACCAGTAGCATCATTCCCTTTTTGAATGCTATAATTTCGTCATGGAATCAAGGAAGTTCCAAAATTAATCTGCCTCTTCTCAAAGACATTAATTTGATGCCTTTTCCAGATTCTGTTCCACAATGTTAACATTTCTAATCTCTTCATAAGAGAGCAGATGTGTACTGGGCTGGTACTCAATACCCTGCAGAGGGAGAACTAAAAAAATATGTTCTTAGAAGCTAATTTATTACTCTTATGTTGCTTCCAAAGATCAAGACTTTGTATGAGCATCTTGACAGACGAAACAGATGGACAGCTCCACGGTATAATCATTTTCCAGAGGAATGTTCCTGGCTTTCCAGAACTCCACAGTTTCAAAGCAGTTTTCAGAGATTCAGTTAAGGGAATGTCATACAAATAAAATTTTGAATGGCAATACAGAATTTTGGGGACAAGTACGAGCAGTCCGAATTAACCTTAAAATGCTAGCAGAAGTTGAGTAAGGATAAAAATTTATATTTAATACGTACATTTGCATGCTTTGTTTTCTGAGTAAAATATAGGGCAAGCATTGTGTTGTTGATTACATTTTACATACGGGTTGCATAATACCCCAAGATCTAATGGGACTTATTATTTATATGCCTTGGCTTGCCTAATTATTCAGCTATATTTATCTGGATGTTTCTCTCTGCATCAGCACACAAAGAAATAGACAATGATGCTTGTTTCAATGCACAGCTAAACTAAAAACACCAAAAGCACCTTTTCTCTCTTATTCCAATAGCACATAAATTGGTGGAAAATATTTTAAACAGAGCTTTGCATCTAAGTTAAATTCCATTTTCTTCCAGACGGATAACCATTCTTAAAAAGTTGCATTTATCTGGAAATGGGACTAACATTCAAATCCATCTTTATCTAGAATTGCATATGATTTTTCTATAGTAAAATGAAAGCTTTAGATTTCTGATACCTAATAAATAACATTCTACCCTGCCAAGTCCCAGATTGTCATTTGTATGGGAGCTTCTGAACCTCTAACCATATGTACAAGCATTTTGAAAATGTAGCAAGGTTCCTTCCCCAAAATCTGGTACACACAAACAGTTCTGAGACAATGAACTGTTAATAGCCTTATTTATAGTGAATTATAGTTAGATGTAACTCAAGTAACACATTAACCCTCAGGGAGCAGTTTATGTTGCTTTTTTGTAGTAACTCACGCAGTTTTTATTAAAATGACTGTGAATTGCTTTGAAAAATCAACATGTACTAGCTCTGTAAGATTCAGTTCAATAGTAAAAATGATCAATACATTAGTGGCTTATGTATAGGTCTATATTTTTCATCATAAAGCAAAGAAGAAACTGTCCCCTAGGTTATCTAAGGCAACTTAGTCAATCATTTCAGTAAAAAATTAAGTGAAGGGTAAATCCCATAAAATTGGTTAAACTTGTACCAAAATTCTTGGTACTGAGGAATGCTTGATAATCCAAATTTCAACATTCCGTACATTTGTATATCCACATACTTCATTAACACTCTGGGGCAAAAGGGGTACAATACAATATGATAGTATATATACAATAGTATATATCAAGCAACATGTTTTTCACATATGTGGAAAGAGTAGCCCAATGACCTGAGCACAAGCCAAAAGTTTACCACGCTCATCTTCAGTGTACCAGCAACTCAGTGTTTCAGCAAAGATGTGTCCCGGCACCTCCGGGCCATTTTCTCTTGAAGCCCACGCTCAGAGACACAGACTGGCAGATGGCTCACAGATGTTAAAAATCCAGTAGAGAAAAGACGTGAGAGCATAAAGGGCTTATACTTGTTCTCCCGCCCTGGCCAGTTTAGGATATTAAAAGAAGAATTCAGACAACTCCTCCTCCTATTTGTACTATACAGTCCCGCGAAGGGCTATAAGTAGGAGTTTCCCTAGTTTCAAGCACACACCACGTGTCTATGCTCAACTTAAAGCCAAACTGCCATAGCAAAATTTCTATAGGAGTTTGGAAAGAATTTGTTCTTGAGCAAAACTAATCATTTCCACACAGATCTGAGCTTGACCCCTCCTCACAACCTAAATTTTATCCTCTCCGCCTCACCAGAAACTGAATACAGAGGGAAAAAGCAGCCAAGATAGGCAGTCCCCTTCAGTGACTTCCTACTGCAGTCCCCTGGGTTGAAATGATTCATGCCGCTTTGCCGGGAAAAATCAAAGGCTTTACTCCACTCTTGTTTTCCTTCCATTTGCCAGAGGGGTGGCCTCTACACAGTTTCACACTCCTCGCCTTGATCAAGATATTCCACGTGGGACTACTGGTATTGAGTGTCTCACACCATGCAGCAGAGGGTACATACAGTCACAGCATACAAAGAAACTCAGTTTCAACCATGCCATTTGGAACTGTTCCTCAAAACAAGAAGCAAACCTAGGCAGGTCTCACACTAACACAAAATATTCAATATGCACCCATGAAACCTTAAATGAAGGGAAATGATCAATCAGTCAGAAACCCTGACTGTGCCACACCCCATATATATGTCGACGAAGAAATAAAACAAAATAAAATAAAATAAAATAAAGCTCTTAAAAATAAAAGATTCTGGGAGGGAATTTGCCAGGCACCTTTATGCTTTAATTTTTGGCTGGTCCCAATGTGCTGCACTGAGGAGAATGCATAGGTATGGGAGAATCATACTGCTGGGTTCTCTTCCCCCTCCCCTTCCTTTTCATTTTGGTGATAAAATTCAAAAGCTAATAAAATCAGACAGATTATAGCAGCATTGATGAATGGCCATGTCTGGATTTCCTGTCTGGAGACTGGAGCAGGCAGTGTCTGAGAAAGAAGACAAGGCAGTCAGTGCATAGAGAAAAAAGGAATATCCAGCAGATGGATTATGTCTGGCTGCTCCCATTATTAATACTGATCTGTATCAGGCAGTGATGAATACATAGAAGCACTCAGAAATACTAATGGTTTCACCCTTTAAGTACTAATTTCTACCCTTCTATCCTATTTAACATTAAAAATGCTCTCTGATCTTGTCATTGATGGAAATGGTTATAATGAAGAAGCAGGACTCTAGGGAAGAAAGAATATACTAGATTTAATGAAAAATATTAAAATCAGCTTTAGAGACAGAGAAGTTGTAAACTACAATCACAGAATATCCAAGCAAACTCTCTCCCAGGAACAATTTATATTCTTCTTTCCGTGTAATTTTAAAATCCTGAATCTAAGAATATTTCAGTTATCAAGAGTCTGGATTAAATACAATCTGGGGTATTAAAAAAAAGAGAAAAACAGGACGTTAGGTTTCATATGAACAATAATATAATGAATTAAACAGCATTCATGCTGCACTGAAGTCAAGGTTAGTGTTACAAAACCTCTAAAACTCCATTTCCTCAGGTCTTTAACTCTTTCAGAAGTCTCCCTGAAGAATTCAGATAATGTATATGCAGTGACTGCTAAACAGTAGAAGCTCTCTGAATACTAAAATATCTACCAGTGAATTCTCACACTATATATTTACTAACAGGTCATTCTTTTAAGTCTATATTGTTTTGTGATACATAAGTGTCAACCACAGCTAGAATGGACTTAAAGACCCAGAGCATCCCTTTCATTTCTAAGTACCAAAATGACAAAAATTTTTTTGTCCATTAATATGAAAAAATCTCTCTCTAAGCTCAGAAAGATCCTACATATGCACTAAACAAAGCTACAGACGGATACAGTACACCAGTCTGGAGAGGACAGCTAAAAGAGCATAGTAGCAGTAGTAGCTACCAATAGCAGTTACCAGCATGAAGCAAGGGAGGTCATTTGGGTTGGGGAGTTCAGGTGTTGACCCTCAAACCTTGCTGCTCTTGTTGCTTGCTCTACCAGGAACTACTTGAGGTACTAATCTGACCTAGGGCAACAGGACAGGCCCCAGCCTAACTGAAAGCATTTTCTTGGGAGCTCCAGCCACTGTATGACATTCAAACAATTTTATCTTTTGACATGAAAAAGTAGAGGGTTCCACCTGAGGCACATTGGTATTCAAACCTAGACAGATCTGCGCAATATGTATTTAGGTACCAGGGCAGGTTTTTATGAACTAATTGCTAAAAAATATTGCTAAAAAGACAATAGAAGCCTGCACTGGTGGCAAATGATGGCAGAGACTATTTAAACATTCATACATGTAATGAAGGTTGTTAGGTAAGGAGGCCGAAGCCAGTACCACGATGGGGAGAGGCTGCCACATCTCCTTGTCCCCAGGTCCAGTAGCAAGGCTGAGCATGTATTCCCAGTAGACGCACATACAAATGGACACGCACAACATTTATATAAATTAACACGGACAGGCACACTCAGCACTCAAACAAACACAAAGAGCACCAACAGCCTCACCCTGCTCCCCTCTCTGGCTGATCAGGAGGAAGGTCTGCTAATGGGATGTATATATCCATATGAACAGAATGGATCCCTCCAGTAGCTGCCTAGGGCACACAGTCCACCCAGTAGCTGGTCCTGGATCCTCACTCTTCCAGGTGCCTCATCCCTAGACACACACACACGCAGACACACATATGAAAGCACTTCTGCCAGTTGACCCGCCCTGGACCCTACAGTCCCTCCAGCGCTCAGCCAGGACTCCCTGGTCCCTCCAAGTTGCCCAACACCCTCTGATCTCTCCCTCAGAGGCACAATCATACATACACCCCTACCTCCCAGGTCACTTCACCTACCCACCAGCTAGTCAGGCCTGATGTTCCCTAGCAATCGCACACTCACTTGCATGCACTTGCTCACTCCGGTTACTGGCACCACAGATGCACGGGCCGTGTAACCTGCAGTCCCACTCCACTTGCTGGGACTCAGTCCTCCATACCCACACAAACGCACACAGATTAGAGAGGCTCTTTGGATAGAAAGCCTACTCCAACCCCAAAACACAGCTATACAATCCAAATTTTCCCTAAAGTGTGAAACTTCATTCTCTTGAAAAAGAGATAACATTTACTTTTTCTTCATTCTTTCTGCAACTCATCACTCAGACACTTCAGTCTCGCTCACCTCAAACTTCAGTCACACCAGAGAAGTGTGGTTCCATGCCTAAATTCCAAGGACAAGATATGAATAACAGTTTTGGTTATTTTCATTACTCTGTCATTAACTTTGTGCGTAACACCAAGAAAATCAGTGTCTGTCTCTGTTACTCTCTGCTTTTTCTGTAAAGTACAGGTACACACTTGGTTTTAGACATTTAGTTGCAAGCTTTTGTTATACTAGCTTCTGTAAAATGCTTTGACATTTATGGGGAAAAGACCAAAGTTTGTGAGCACCATCTTCACACATATAGATCTTCACAGTTGAATCATTTCTTTCTTTTCTTTTTCTCCTAAAAATAGGAGTTTTATTCTTGTTTTGTTACCAAAACTTCATTTTAAAATGAAGCCTTTATGATATCAGATATGAACTCCTGAAGTTCAAAACCCATTTTATAAAAGTTTCTCTCCTTTTCAATAACCCACATAAATGTTTTTTTAATTCTTCATTTTTTTAAGCAAAAAGCAAGAATATTGCAGAAACTTTCAGCAGGCATTAAGGATACTCTTTGCAGTTTCCTGAAGAAATTAAACACTGCAAGCCTCTCTCTCATGCGAACAGTCTTACTCATGCAGTATGTTCTATGAAATCATTGGAGAAAATGCTGATACCTTTACTAATGCTGAGCAGTACTTAACTAATTGTTCTCAAGTGAAAGTACTATTCAGTGTAAGATTCTCAACCAATACAGCTAGTAGAGCAGGAACTTTTAATGCAATCTGTGCATTATATTTATCTGAAATTGTTTTTAAATATTGACATAAATTAAAGAAAAAAGATGAACATTATTAATTCTAGAGAAAAAAAAACATAAATACTTTGGGGGGGGGTCTAATCTCTATTTTACTGCCTTTTCGATAATGTCACAATGTCATTGCATACAAAGGTTTTACCTTCAGCATTTCAGATTTTAAAAGCATTACACTTCATGCATCAATAAATATAGCACCACCATATAAGAGAATTGTGGGTTTCTTTATAGGTTTGAGTATGGAATTAAGTTATTTCAATTCATGTGAATAACTTGGGAAAGGAGATCATATTTTTTAAAACATAGCACAAGCCATTAGCTAACACAAGTATTTTAAAAACAGCTCTACAGATGTGGATGGAATTTGTTTTAATAACCTTGAAAAGCCCATGATTTATGATCTCTGCCAAAAGACATTATGCATTTTTACAGTTCCTATTCAGATCAGTATATTTCTAATCTCATAACATGGTATGGAAATTAACTGTCTGAATTTCTCCATTTTGCATTTCTATTTGCAGTCCAACACATTCTTTTAAGAACACTAAGTTCAGTATGTCTCTCTTCATTAAGTCAACAGTAAAACAAGATGTGTTTGTCTAAAGTTTTTACAGTTTCCTTCTATGTCCAGATGTCACTGTACTATTGGGTTAATAGGCTCTTGAGAATAAAGTCTCTAAACAGTTATTTCAGATATGTATGCCATTAAAACCAGTAACTATACTAAACATTCGACAAGGTTAAGACAAAACCTAAATGAACTTCAAAAGGGTTTGGGAATTTCAGTTATAAATCAACATCAAATTCTTAAAGGTGCTATTTATCTGAAACTTATCCTAATAAATCAGTAACACCCTTCTTGTTGTAGCTGAAAGCTAGACTTGAAGTTCCAGTTCTACTCGGGTTAAGAGGAAACCTCCTGTTAGCTTTGCACAGAGCTACATCCAGCAGAACCACTAAGCCCAACAGCTCAGGGAGGTCCAATATTTAAACAGTCCTAGAGCTAGTCAACCTGATATACCCACCCATAATTAGCAGGGAAGAATGAGACAGTTAATCAAAGGGAGGAGTTTTCTGAGGCTTTTTGTGGCTCCCACAGAGCGTTCCTTTTTTCATAGCTATTTGGCAGCCTATCTGCTTCCAGCTTACACACATGTAGACTCACATGTACTCAGTTTCTGAAGTCTGGAGCTGCTTACATTGTTAGGTCTCTCCCTCCTTCATTTCACTGTACCAAAGGAAGGTTTGGAGAGTACTTCCTTTGTAAATGCCTTCTGCATGATCCAGTTCCTCTCAGCTGTTCGACTGCTGTTTCACTTGCTCAAATAGATCCCATTTGTGTTTCGTTTGGAGGACTGTTTCACTGCTATTAGTCGCTCACTAAATCAGTGAAGTTTGCTGCAGGTACGGCGTGTGGCCAGTGGCCATTCTCACATGTCCTGAACATATTAAAAGGAACAAGCCCATCAAAGGCAAGGGAAGGTAGCAGGTATTCTTAAATGATATCTCCTAAAATTTTCTTTGAACTTCTGCAAGCTGTTTTTTTGTTTGTTTTGGCTTTTTAGATCTCAAATAGGAATGCTTTGTCCAAGCCTGGAATGCTTCTGTGATGTTCATTTCCGGAAGGCAACTACCCAAGCAGGATGTCAGGCACCCTGGTTTGGCTTTGACAAGGTTAAAGAGGGGCAGGAATTCAACTGGAATGAAAGCTGAAATCAGCCTTGGCTGAAGTTGCCTGCTGTGAAGAATGCTGTGGGTAAAGAAAGACCACCCTTGCAAGATGGTAATCACAACACAACATTAGCTAAACACAATAGTTTTGCAGGGCGATAGTGCTGCTGCCATCTTAACAATGGCAAATCCAATTACTTCTATGGAACTCTCATCAGGATTTAGGATAATAGAAGCAAATGTATTCTTTCAACACACTTTTACAGGGCACAGAGTGTAGTTTAAGCCAGTTCATCATCCTGAATAATTTGGATCTTCACTACAGTCAGTGATGTATTTAGCTCTTTTCTACATAATCTGTTCCACTGTGTAAGCCATAAAGGCACCCTTGTTTCTTTTTTTTTCCTTTTCCAGTAAAACAACTTCCCTCCTTGTTGCTACATTAATCAGTTCATTTCTAAAAGATGCCCCAAAAATGAGCCTCTCCCCTCCACTCAAAACTCAGTAAAACCTGAGGATACCTACTTAATTAACAATGCTGATCTTAATTGTGCCAAGAGCAACAATGGTACCCAAAAGAGCAGATGGGAATCAAGACAAAAAACACAAGGAGGACCTTTACAGCGTCTTGGATTCAGCCTCTTCTCAACTCTGCTGTAATTCACAGAAGCCATGGACCGTCTGCTACCCGAGATTTCCAGCCCTTACCCACTGGCAGAGGGCATACATTTCACAGCTCCACTGTCTAGTGTGTTGTGCTTCCCGTCCCCCCCCCCCTCCCTCAATGCAAGCTCATATCTCACAGAAGTGACATATAATAAAAATCATAAGAACTATATTAGCATAGCTTTCAGGATACCTTCCCAAGTGATCATAAGTCAGGAAATGATAACACAAGACCTTGTAAGGATAGTCAAAGAAGCAAACGGAGAGCCGCAAGGGAAATGATAGAGCAACGAGTTGGATTTCTGCATCATTAGAATTCTCTGTCACCTCAGTAAAATGACAAATTCTGTCTCCAGCGTGCACAGAATACTGAAAACAACACAGAGAAAAACACAGATTTATCGAGAGGTCAATTCAATTGGCAATGAGAATGCAAGATAAAGACTTTCCTGCCTTTCACCACCCACAAAGGAAAAGCTGTAATTCTGGGAGCGTAATATTCTTCCCACCCTGTCTCACTCCATAAGTAGTTAGGGGGCTCTCCAGCCTTCTGTGGATCGCTGCAAAGACATGGCAGCCTGAGTGTGGGGCACCCTTGTCCCTAAAGATTAGAGACAATAAGGAGGAGCTAAATCATAAAGAAAATCCCCCATCCATAGCTTGTTGCTGAGCTACATGCGGAAAATTTCTGCTCTCCCAAGAGAGCAGAACTAAAGCAGCAAGGGACAATCAGTCACAGCTGTGGAACCTGTTGGTCTCCTCCTGGGGGATTTTTTCACTGAATAGACAGCTTATAAGGGAAGGAGATTTTGCCACTGGGGCACAAGGAGGAGGGAGCACAATGGGGCAAATGAAGAACAGTTTTCAAAATAAATGAATGCACTGTTAATGCAAAAAAGATAATGAGTTAATTATACAATGTAAGTGATTCTGGGAAGGGATCCATGTTATTCCCCCTCCCCCCAGTGCAAAGGTTTCTAGTTAATAAGGTCAATGCTGGAAAAATGAGCTACATAAAATCTTAAGAATGATACAAGAATTATAACAAACAACGTTTCCACCCTCCCTTCTTTCCTTGTCTTGCACAGCTTTGAGGAAATGTAGAACACGCACATAAACAGCTGTACTTACAAGTTGTTACATTTCCTTTGTGTTGCCTCTATTCACCGGGTCCTTGCTTACAAGATAGAATTGGACAGGTTTATTCTGTTAGATTTTTATAGGCAAAATAAATTTTAAGTCTTGCCTGCACTGTAAGTCCTGTCTTGAAAATGCAATCTGCATTAACAGGATTTTGTAGGGAGGAACATCTAAATCAATAAGGTGAACCCAAAACACTCCAGGTTTTGCACATTCATTTTTTGGGTAAGTAATTCGAGAGCATGGCAAAGCTTTTCTTGCATGCTAGCCTCTTTCATCTTCAAACAGATCCACAAATGGATTATTTATAGATGTGAAAGCAGCCCTCTGAGTAAAGCATAAAGAGCAGAGATTACAAAAGATTGATTTCCACAGCTCGTTACTGCCATAAACCTATAACCCAAACAGATGCACAAGGGAGAATTCTCTTCTTTAGGTCAGCTGTTTATTTCTGGCACGTGCTTACAGACCTCTGGGGAGCAATAAAAGGACATCCATATACTGCATTTTGAAAGGGCCAGCAGAGAACTCTTACTGCTGTACTTTCCTCCACTGTTCACCTCCATTTCATGAATCACTGTTGTTAACTCTAAGAGATCCACTTCCACCTGTAGACTGGGCTCAGGCCGTATGCGTTCTGGTATGTGAGAATACCACTACAAGCCTTATATTCAGTGTCCTCTGTAGATAATCTGCAAACTTTTTCAAAATCAGCAGAATTAATTTGAATATGGATTTCCTGTCGTTACCCAATTCAACTGATGAACAAAACATAGAAATAGAGTTTTCCCACCTAACTTCCATAACCTGCCATCATACAACATAAAACACCCCTAAATCTAAAATAACATAGGCTTGGACATCGTTTCAACTGCTCACATCATATAAATGTTTTTATGAACGTAAGACAGTGAGTATAGAGGTTAGTATCAAGTGAATGACAGTCAGAAGTGCTGGGTTCACTTCTAATAATACAGGTAGTGGAAGAGCCTCATGATTATACTAATTCAAGTCTACATCATAATGTTTTTAAGAATTTCTTATCTTTTCTTTTTAAAGAGCTATAAACCCATTTTTTAGAAGACTAGTATCCATGCTAGCAATTCAAATTGATTTTACTTTTTAAACAGATTCAGTTCCTCTTTCTGCCTGTTTGTCTCTCAGAAGTCAACAAATCCAAAAGTAATCAACAGCAAACTAAGCTCTTGGCTTTTCATAAGATAAGTCTTCTACAGAATCAAAACTAATATCATTAAGCATTCAGAAACTTTCCTCTGATGAAAAAAGACATTTCAATTTCTTTTTTGAACTGAATCCTTGGCAGGCTGCTTTATTCTTCCATTTGTTACAGTTTTCTCCTGTCTATTCAGTTTCGGCATAGACCATAAAATGCATAAGGTATGGTTTTCATTCATTGTACCTCAAATATAGGAAGAAATCAATATGTTTAGCATTCTTCTGGGTAAAGAAGCAGTTCCTAATTGGTACAAGTGGTCTTCTCTCACTCTACTGCAGAACCATCGTTCTGCAATGCTACAAACACCTCCAAAATAACCCTGCTCAGCAACATAAGCAATTATGTTCAAAGTTAGTAGACATTCTTCTATCTCAACTCTGAATACAAGCCACAGCTGTTAACTTAGCAACCAGTCTCCTGAGACAAAAAAAAAAAAAATAAAAGCCTATAATGGCAGCTGGTTTTGTGGCCAAAACTCTGCAGCTCACATTCCTATGGAGAGCATCAGTTCAATATCAGCAGGGCTCTTCTACTTCATGCAGAGGTCAATTCTTAGTACTAAGTATTTTCAAAATGGAAACAGTTACAGCACTTTTCTAAAAATAATGACCTAGGCCCTGATGTATTTGGGGCTGTATTTCCTGTCCGAGGATAGTTCCTCAGCATTACTTCTGTTTTCTAAATGTAGTTTTGTAGTTTGGGGGCAGGGAGTAAGGAGAAAGAGAGGAAAAAGGGGAAGAGCCTGTGGCAGCTATGAATTTAACTCTGCCCTCTTAATCTAGCAAGCAAGCATCCGGCAGCTGTGGACAGTCACAGTCACTTTCTTGGCCTAAAAAGTCATGGCAGGTGATACAGTTAAGTAAGGTATCTTTAGTAGGCATGCTTAACGTAGCTCGTTTAGGTGGCTTTGAACACAGATATTTGCATTTTATGTGAATAAACGTACTCAATGTTAAGAAAAGCATCACCATCTTGACTTCCATGGCCATGTGCCATGTATTCACTAAGTGAAATTAACTACTGGCCTTCCCTAAAATTTATAAACTAGTTAACTTTAATTAATGTATCAAGGTATTTGTGGTCTAGATATTTACAGGCTGGCTAATATTATCCTACCCTCCCTCCCTCTCCCTCCCCGCCTACCTCATCTGCTTTTGAAGACAAAGCTAATAACACCACCTCAAAAAGGTAAAAAGAAAAAATGCACCCTTCATTCAGGGCAATGGGTAGCTGGTTCATTCCTGAATATAACTGAGTTTCAAAATGCAAAATAATATACAGCAAGAAGCCGACGATTTCTAAGAAAACTGGAAACATCACATTAAACAAATGAGCAGTGAGGCATTGTTCACAAGATTTACAACAATATTTTCTTTTCTGGCTTGCTTATAAATGCAATGTTTAAAAAATAACTTTAGATTTTAAGAATTCATTGAGTTGAACTGAATTGATAAGAAACACTTAGACTTGCTTTAAAAATCTATCAAATTGTATTATTGCTGCTATACTTGAAAATTAAAAGCAAACCCGTTGTGAACCCTGAACATTCAAATTAATCTAATGGAAACCTTTCCAATATTACTATATGCATAAAACTATGGTAAGTCAAATCACTCAATTTCTCTATGTCAGACTTCCTAAATAAGCTCTTAGACAAAGATATAATGAATTTTAATTGCATACAGAAAATGTCTGAATTCTAAGCACAGGTATAACATGCTGTGCCAGCTATTTCAGACCTGCTTTTTTGTCCCTTGCATTTCGTTTTGATCACCCTGTTAAGAATAAGCTCGTATGCACAAAAGGAATCATTTTTCTTTTAAATTATTAATTAAAAGATTAATGCACACCTTCAGATCTCCCATAAGAGCAATGTTCCAATATCTGTACAGCTTTTAATGAGGTGAGCAAGTGAGATACAAAAATTATTATTTGCTAAGGTCATATTTTCATTGTTAATAAGAAAATTGAGACTCCAGTGAAGCACAAGCCTCAAAACCAGCTCCATAATGTCACATGGGCTAGGTTCAGACATGGAAATAGCCTGTTATAGAAATGCAGAGAAATGGCTACAAACAAGAACTGCTCTCTGGACATCTCATGTCTCCTGGAAAGCCTGCTTTACTGGATATTCAGATCAGGAAGAGGCTGCTATAGTGCTACCGCTGCACATGAGTTCCCTCTTTTACCATGGGCACTGTGTTTCTATGCGGAAAATTAAACAAATCTACACGGTTTTCATTGAACTGATATGCAAAATTTCTTCTCAATTCTTTCAAGAAGTATTAGGAAAGCCTTCCAGACCAAAAATCCCAACTCGTGGCGTGGGTAGCCCCAGATGCCCACCTTCAAAATGCCTAAGCAGCACCGCTCTGCCGAGCCTGCTATGACAACTCAAGAGCCATGCACTTTTTTCTTTTATTTCTGATTTCTCTTTTGATACACGCACTCGCTTAACATCTCCAGTGCCATCTAGTATCAGGTTGGCTGTATAGACATGTCTGTCCAACCCCTTAGCATTACCTGGCTTGAGCTTGGAGGTTAGGAAAACTGACAGATAGAAAAAGGCAAAACAGATGTTAGCCAGTAGAGAAAGACATTAATAAGTTTGTAGATTTATTGTGTTACAGTGCTTAGACTAAGCTTATGACTAATTCCTTTTCTTCTTCTTTCTCTAAGCCAAATGGCTTTTGTATTTTAAAAGACAAATTTTAAACTGCAACAGAAACAGACAGGTCATGGAAGGCTCACCTTTTTCTTTATGCATTACAATTATAGGAAAAAATATAATACAGCTTTGGGTCAATCTTCTGTGAAAATTCACAGAGTATTAAATAGCCTTAGTTTCAATGTACAACATTTTAAATTGCATAAGCAACTGATGTGAACAAAGGGTCGTTTTATTCATTTTAGTGTGTGTGCGCCTTTTAAGTGTTTTTCTTCTAGTTGTGGAACCTCTAAAATAGAGGCTTTATGTAAGAAATTATATAAAACAACAGATAGTTTAATTCACCACAGGAAAGAAAGACAAGAAGAAATAAATATGATAATAGGATGATTTAAAACAGCATGATCTCCTGATTGCAGTCTAAATATTAATATCTCTGTGTTTACTGTCCTAGTGCATGGCGAGCAGGGGAGGAATCGAGCCAACAGACTGTGGCATGCACTCCCAGGGCTCAGCACCCAGGGAGTAGGACCCTTGTTCATGATCCCTGGGTAGAATTTGATTTGCCCATCTCTGCCATGCAGAAAGTGGGAGGACTTAATTAATGAAAAATAATCAGTCATCTGATAATGCATATGGCTCCTTGACACAGACTGAAAAATACTTTCATAGCATTAAGTCACTCTTATTGTCTTGAAAGGCCAGAGGTGTTACAAATTGACATAAAATACTGCTTTTAAGCTTAATCTGTAACAGGGAGAAAAAGAAAGGCTGTTTTAGCAGGTAGGTTTTGGGCTGAATTTATATTTTCGTTTAGTTTAAGCCACAGAGGCTCCCTTCTTTACGTTGTATGAAATTCCTATTTTGCCATTAAAGCAGTCTGGTAAACTGCTAATTAGAGCTATTAGCCTTAAATGTCCTTTGAATTTTGTACATTTAGTCAGCACCCACCCGACATTGTGCTTTGATCTTTGATGCAAATAGAAGAATATTCCTAACTTCCTCCCTTGAGGAACATAGTCCTGTCACTTTAACTTTATGGTTGATGCTGCCTGAGGTTAATACGGTATTACTCTCAGATGAGATAAAGGAAGAGACCTTGTTTTGTTGAGAAAAAGAATTTGACTCTCAGTCTCTAAAACGTCTTCATTTCTAAATGTCTTTCATATTTCAAATATTTTATTTTGCACTTTGCTATAAAAATAAAATTATTTGAGTATTTTTATTGTCCATAGGTAAAAGGCAAAGCTTCATTCTGCCATAGACCCCCTTTAAGAACAGCTGTATGGATGATTTAGTCTGAAAAGACCCCTCAGAGAACATTTTATAAGACACCAATTGTAAATTAAAGTACAATTATAATTTATATTGAGTCCTTCTGGTCTTTTATGGCCTAACGCTTTATTAGAGCTACTATTAGCAACTCCCTGCAGAGCCTCTTTTTGTAATCAACATGACAACTCATATCATCAGCGGTAAACATTGTCTGAAATGTAATACAATACTTCTCTAACAGAGACACTGTCAATTTTAAATTTACAGCCTGAGCCCACACTATCAAGGCCAATGGAAAAGCTCATCAGCTTCAGAGGGTTTCTGATCAGGACAAGAATCATGTAAATGAAGAATTAAATGTTTCAAGTGGCATTTTTATACCAATATGAAAATCAAACAACTCCTTGTGACTTTGTGGTTCTGGGGTCTGATCCTGCTTTCCAGCACTATTGATGCACTCTTTCCAATGAGTCCTTAACACAAAACACCTCCGCAGGCTTCCACACTTAGTTTTCCACCTGCTTTTCTGTGATGTCTCTGGCCTTTCTGGGCTCCTTTCTGCACAGAGGACTAGTAATGCCACAGATGAAGTTACTCACCCTAGCAGTTTGATCTTGCTTGCAGCCCGGTGGTCCTGGCACTCTTGTGAAGTGGGTTTCAGATTCAAGTCCCTTTCGCAAAAGCTATGAACTCAAACCTCGGTCTTCTGCTTTCTAAGTGCTGCAATCATTGCTCTTACTCATAAGAGATGGTTAGTGTTTCTTTATCATAAGCTGCATCCTCGGTGCGTAACACATGCTTAACAAATGAAGCCCTTCCACAGACTTGCACCCATTTTACGCACTTCTCTACCTGCCCCTGAGATGCCACAGAGTTTGGATGGGTATGTAATATTTCTAAACCAGGATATGAGAGCAAATGAACAGTCCGCATAGCAGCTTTAGGTTTTACTCACTTGTGGGTTCAAGTCCCTGTGTGCCTGCTCTCATCTCAGTCCCTAACTCATATTAGTGCTGTCTGTCTTTCTATACAGGTACTTCTGTATCTATCAGACAAGTGTGAAAGTGATTAGTCCAAAGACACTGTATATTTGATTTTAATGCAAATGCATGCAAATACCAAGGCATTATCAATTCTTCTTTCTTTAACTAAATAGTTAGATCACAAGCATCTGCAAAAATGTCAATTCTTCCCAAGTGAACTGAAGAAATCAGTTTCATAGCTCAGTAAAGCACATTGAAGCGTGTATGCAAAGTAAAAACAAAAGTCAAAATCAAAAAAGCAAAGAGGACTACTGTTCTGAAATCTGTAGAGGATTTTCTTTTTCTCTCCCTTTGGAAGTCAACGCCCAGCCCTCACTGTTCAAAATTATCTTGTTCCTTGCAAGCAAGGAGTTGCAATAAGTGGAATTATGTTTTCCCTGAAGATAGTGATTCGGGTCTAAGGATGGTGATTTTATGTATTTTTATTTAGACAATAATTTGAATTGTGGGAACTGCCTTTTCTTTTCTTAAAAAAATACAGAAATTTAATGCACATGATCAAATGACATTATTCTGACATATGATGTTAAAAAAAGAATTTACTGATTTTTTCTGAAAATCTTTTATCCATTTTCTCTCACAATTACATAATTCTTATACTAATCCTGTTGCCTACATCTTCACATTTTCAAGAGGTGTGAATTTGACAGATCAGATGTCAGTTCAGAAAAAGTACACTAAAACTGCAAAAGGTTGGATGGCATTCTGGCTACACCGATTAAAAAACTGACACATATTTGGAACATGCCAGTTCAAGACTGAAGATGACAACAAAGGAAAGTATGAAGACTTGGAAGCTGTGACTGATGGATGGAGCATTATTCTAAACTAATACTTAAACTGGGAATTTGCATAGTGGAGCAAACCAACAATGCTGCATTTCATCTGATGCGCTGCCCCTCACAACGGCCTATCCTAAAAGTTCAGAGAGAAATATTTTGCCATGGTATTTATAGCAAACATATAAAATATCTTCTTAACTCCACCTACAGATCAGTTTATACCACAAATCATTTTAAAAAAATCTCAATTTTTATAGTTGATTATATATTCTCATTTAACCTATCAGACCAGACTTTATAAATCTGACAGCTTTAGTATCTCTGCAACCACGGCACAGCTATCTGTAGCTCAGAGTGATACATTTCAAGGGCAAGGGGGCCAAAACTTAAATGTCTTCTCCACTCTTCCACATATACTCCTTTCATTTTATCCCAATTTCTCTAACTGTCCTCTTGACACTATCTCCACACCTTTATTTCCCAACGTCTATCCCCCTGCCCACATCGCCTGCATTGCTATATCATCTATTTTTCCTTCCCCAGGGTCTTCAGACATGGGCATCAGGCTGCTATATCATGCTTGTCAGACCCTCCCAGATGTGGGCTGGGGCGAAATGAGGGGGACATGTAGGCTGGCAAGATGATGCGACGTGCCAGTGACCAGCTGAGGACCTCTTCTTCTCCCACACCTACATCCTCAAATCCTTTCCTGAGGGCCAAGTAAATTGTTCAGCAGGCTACAAACTGGGCAATCCTGTTCTAGGATTTCTAGCTGCTATGTAAAACTGCCTTACAGGATAGATCCCCATTGCATACCAGCATGTTTGCAAAAATTGCTAGTAATTTTCTTATAAGCATAATTACAAGCCTGTCATTTCTCTCCTCTACCTCCTACCCCACACACAGAAACTATAAATACCTTCCAACCCCTCAGGACACATCTCTCTGCCATCGCCCGCGACATTTTAAGTTACTCTGTCTCCAACATCAGAGTCAGTCTTTCTAAAACAAAATCGGTTGAGGTCTAAAATGGAAGAACCCTAGGCTTTAACTTAGAGAATTCAGTATGGATCATAATCCCTCTATTCTATTTCTTCTTCTCTGAGAAATACTTTCAATATTTCATGTTTTGTGACAAAAAAAGTAAGCATTAGAAGTAGAGATTAATTTCAACTATTAAAAAGCAAAGCTCCAGATTGCAAACTCAGTAGTTTGGGTATTTTTATTAATTATGATATTCTTTTCCATTGTTAAAGAGTCTTTGTTTCATCTTTTTAATTCCTTACGTTTCCCCTCTCCAGTTTAATAGCCCTGAAAATATAAAGAAAGGAATGGACATGAGAATTATATCTGTTTTGGCCTGCTTGTGCAAAAGCTAATCAAAAAGGTAATATATAATTTTTTGTTTGTGTTTCTGCACTAATGCAACATAACCTTAATACAATCAATGTTAAGGTTACATGTCTTCCAGGGGAATATTTATTATTAAAAAGTTGGAACAGTAAATTCTTTTTACAAGACAAAAACTGTGAAATTTCCAAACCCACAAGTAGTACCCCCCTATCACCCATGAGAAAAGGAAACGAGCACGAACTTATGATGAAATACACTGCCACAACAGATAGAAAATTTGATAGCCACTTTATGTGTTTGGGTAAGATCTGTTTTAATATTTCCCTTTTGCTATCTAATGTAGGAATTTTATTAGGGGACTAAAAAGGCAGCTGCTAAGATTCCCTTACGCTGCAATGAGGTGCAACGTAGATGCATCCAGCTCTACATGCAATGTTTTGAATACCAGCCTAAGTCTAGCCACAGCCTTGGAGACAAACAGGTAAGCCATTTATTTCTCTGCAGAGTACATTAGTCTGCCCTAAATTAAAAAAAAATGCAAGGTGAAGTTGCTACCAAAAAGTGTAGTCCTGCTTCACCTACCCTAGTAGGACGTTTCTTCCCCTCTCTGAATAGATGCTAGTACCCATGGGCCCATCAAGCTTCCTGATCCAGCTGTGAACTAACTTTTTTTGTGTGTGCACGTTTTAGTTAGTTTTCAGTTAGATCAGCGATTTCATTCAACTAGCCAATGCCAGTACAAAGGAGAGGTGAATATATGCAACCAAGGATAGAGAAGAGGGTCCTGTCACCCCTTTGGGCAGCATCATGACCTGAGGATTCAGCTTAAACTCATGATACTGCAGGTTAGCTACAGACAGACAGGGTGCTTTTCTTATCCAGACTCACTGAATATTAGCTTTCATACCTCCTGATACAAGACTCTGTGTAACACATACACCTTCTGAGGAACCAGCAAGCAAAATAACAGATTTTAAAGCCACAAAGAAAATTCCTGGGAATAGCTTTCTGTCTGCAAGTAAATTGCTGTAAAACCCCTCCAGTTTTGGAAGCTGAGCTCTTCCTGCAGAACAATCATTCAAAGGTGAGTGTCCCAGACCAGTCAAGATCACCGCTGCAAGCCTGTATTTTGAGCACTGGAAAATGAAGAGGTTTCCTCTACTTGCAAATTCTTTCTCCTACAAGCGGAGAGTCTTAAATCAGCTGTTTAGCAGTATTACATACACTACTACCACAGTTCCTATCTATTCTTTACCAATTATAACTTCAGTAAAACTCCTACAGGTAAGACTTTTACAATTCTTTTTCTAAAGTCATCTCCTACAATCTAATTCTTCCAAGACTGTCTTTTTTTTTCATTCTGTAAGTGACATTTACTGCAATACTTCATAAACCCCTGAGAATTGGATTCCTCACTCCTGGAATCAAATAAAATATGTGCACAGCCTGTCAGCAGGTCACATGTATCCTGCCAACCTACATCTAATAGATTTTTCACTTTTCATCAGTGGATTTCAAGACAGTATGTAGTCTGCCAAATTTACTAAAAAGCTTGCTGCAGTATCGCACTTTCAAAATGTGCAATCTGTCAAAGCCACAGCTCAAAATGTCTGCTACAATGAGAGTCTTTGAAAAGTCTGTTATGGTGCTGGCATTCATTCAGAAAATAATAAGTATATCAACAGTAAAGGAAGGGAGAGGAAAAAAGTTATGGGGAAGGAGGCGGGAGAAGGGGAGAAGAAAAAAGAAGAATCCTAAATGTAATTTGTTAGAATCTGAAGAAACTACAGGAATTCTTTACGCAAGTATGATCCAATTTCATATGAATGCCTTCAGGATGCCAGCCTGTTATGTATAAATAGTCTATGAGCACTATATTTAATAACACTGATGAAAAGTTAATTTATCATAGATTTGACCACAGCTGTACATAGCAAACCTCAACATTGATTCAAACACCAAATACATTTAGCAAACATTAGAATACAGCAAAATGGTTTGCCACTGTTATTGAATATTGCAAGATGCTATTGTTGGCATATTTTGGAGAATATAGATTAGAGAATATAGAAGAATATAGGAGAAATAGAAGAGAGAGGTGAAGAGAGTATGAATGCTTTATTTTTTAATTGAAATATGAAGGAAATTGAAGCAATTCCAGGAGATTCTATTACTGAAGACAAACTCCAGCCTCAAAATAGACAATAACAGTAGCACTGAAATATCGAAGGATTGTGGAATGCAGCTCTGACAAATTCCCTTGTCTGGACTGTTTTCCTTTTTCCTGTACTAGAGAATACATAGTTACATTCAGAGAATATAAAAAGAGGCAAAAAGCTGGGGGGAGACATTCAGAAAGCTAGAAAATATTTGTATATTTAAAGCAAGTTTTTGTGTACCTACTGAACAGTTGACAACACAGGCAACATGGTGCTAAGCTAGTGAACAGGCTGCAGCAGAATTTTAAATCCAAAGCATAGAAGGGGTGCTTTTCTCCATTTCTTGTATTTCTGAAAATAGGAAGTTATAGAATTTCTTTTGAATAGAATAGGCAAACACATTATTAAGATCATAGCATTAACATGGCTGAACCCAATCACTTCAAGAAGCAAGCAAAGAAACAGGTAAGAAGAACATCGAACAAAAAAAGCTTGGCAGGAGCAACCTGTGCAAAGTTGGCTACAGCCCAAAAGGCCACTGAGTTGAAACCAATTTAGTAAGGATGCAACAGGCAGAAGACAACTAGACTAGAAATAAATAGGGTTTATGAACTATCTCGCATTGCCAATTTGTTTTTTCTATTAAAATGTTAAATGTTAAATTTATCTTCTAATAAAGTATTTATTTTTTGTTTCTTTTAAGAGCCTTCAGTTTTCTTTGGGGATCTCACTGAAAGGAGAAGTTCTAGGCATATCTGTCTCATAGTTCTGACTAACTCGCACTCCAGCCTCACCTGGGATATACTAAACACCTTCACCAATTCTTGAAAGAGATCGTACCTGAATTCACAATTATGTTGGAATTTCTCCTAATTGAAAGGATAAAAGTACTCTAGTTCCTTTTTAATGCGATGGACAAAAAATGTTTGAATGATTGAGACTACTTCTTATATTCAGTCCTCATGTCCCTAAAAGCACTGCAAGGAGCCCCAGGTGACTTTGGCAATGGAAGCCATATTCTTCAGTTGTCTTCAAGAGAGAAAGTTCAGAAGGGGCTTATCTTTCTTTTTGTAGACTAAATAAAATATACTATAAATATTACTTTTTTTAATATCTAATCGTTTGAAACATCTTTCTTTAATTATTCCCTCTTTCTTCTCATCTCTTGTCTCCCTTCAGATATCTTGTGCAAGAGGGTTCACATCCTTTATTTTTGTTTTCACAAGCAAACCCTTTTGGGAAACAATCCAGTAGAGATAACACAACTGCACAGGCACTTCAACATTCAGCTCTCCTGCTATAAACCCAGGTTCTCTTCCATAGGCTTCAGAATAATGATTCCTTTCCAAATATAAATATGGTAACTTAAAGCAGATAAACTGGAGAATTTGTCCAGTAATCTGTAAATCAAATGCAATCAGAATATACCAAAAACATAGATAATATTTGTGTAGCCGGCATCATGGAACAATATCACAGCTCCTGCAACCACCCATACCACCCATAACCACCCAATAGTGGCAGCCTGGAAGGTCTATTTTCCCCCTTATTCTGCCTGCAAAGGAGTTAGGAAATGTGTGGACTCCACTTCTTCCACATACATCAGTTTTGTCTTGGCAAACTTCAAAATCACAATGCTGAATTTTGTTAAACTGTGCCCTCAGCATAAATATTGCAAAATTCTTTCAGTATGTGGAGGGAGAGAGAGAGAGAGAGAGAGAGAGCATTCATTAGCGTTACAAGACTTAGAATTCCATTTCTCCTTCTCTGTAGAAGACCATCAAAAAAAGTAGCCTTGAAGATCCAATCTGCATCCTGCTTCCAGGTTGATAAATTGTTTTGTGTTCAATTTGTTAACTGATTGCCTGCATCAGAATGTAGCAACTCCGGCTTGCAACTGACATGCCCAGGCTTAGAACGTCCTTCCCGCAAGTGTCAAAAGGTACAGTTCATTTACGAGTCACAGCTGCAGAGACCCAAGCTCACCTTACTGCCTACTTACTTATGTAAGACATAATGTAAGACATATGCAAGACATATGCTTACCTTACTACCTACTAATGCAAACAGAACCCGATCTTTACAACTATTGAAAGTACATAATGATTTTTCCACTAGTTCTGCTTTCAGATGCTAGTAGCTTCCCATAGCTTCATCTTCTGTATGTTTCCATTCCCTATTTCTACAAAAATTTTCAGTGGCAAAGTTTGAGGACAAGCTGATGAGAGGGTTTTGTGGGTTTTTTTAGTAGAAGGATAGTAAAAAAACAGTGCAATTTTCTCCATTTCTTCTTCTTTTTATAAAATATGTCAGTGGAGGTGTCTTATCTTTCTTTTTGCAATGATTCCTCTGCTACACGGCTGCAGACTGAAACAGATATGGAGATAACCTTCCCTAAAGAGAAGTGACCTTCGGGAAAGCTATGTCCATTTGCATTAGCGGAGTTTCTATTCTAGGAAATTTTAAGTTTTTTTCACAGAAAATAGGTCTTACCCGGAATGATTTCTAAGAACTCATAAAATTCCACATTGATGTGAGCACAATGTTTTACCATCATGTTCTTGCACTGCAAAATGACCTGCGTTCACCTGAGTCACACAATTTATCTAACGAGGGAATTCTCAGTGCATCATAAGATGGCCCATATGCCTATATGCAGATATTCTTTGCAAAACAACCTCTCTGTGTTGTATCTTTAAAACTCTGGAGGAGAAGGGCTGATCTGACAATCAACTCTTATCTTGGAGTGTGGATGATGAAAAAAAAAAACAATCCAAAAATAAAAACAATTTAAAAACTAAGAAAAACAGGCTGAGGTTTTATTCTCTGGAAGACAAAGTCCACACCAAGTCCCAAGGGATTCTGAGCTTGCCAGAATACTGCAGACTGGGTCTGTTCCTTTCCTTTATCTCAGAAAGGGAATCCCATCTAAATTAGCTTTTGATGGCATATAAGAGCAGGGAAGAAAAATATACATAGGACACTTCTAATTATAAAATCACTTCTCTAAAGTGATCTTTTGTTCTGCTTGCTAACTAACCCCTACTTCAAGAAAACTATGTGGTTGCATACCCTGGAAAGAGAGAAATGTAGCTGAGCTGGCCCAGCTCCACAATAAGCAGTTAACAGAGGTGGGATTGTATCTGGGTCCCCATCTGGGAGGGACAGAAGTGCTTTTGTTTTATTGCAGCAGAATCCTGCAGGGAAGTTAAAGTACAGACAGACAACACAACAGAGAAAGAAGTGATAATACTACATAGACTACAACCTGGGCAACACACACAGGTACACACAAACCATTGAGATTACTCCCATCACCCAATTTTAGGCACCTAATTTAACCAGCTGCTTTCACTTACAGTCAATAGAAAAAGAAAAAGGCTTTTCCATAGGGCACACACAGAGCTCACAGCACAAGTTCCTGCTTATTCCTCTGCTGGCTTGTCAGAGCAGTCAGTCCTAGGAAGTTTTATAGAATTGGTAGGTGCTTTGAAAGTTAGGAGCGTTCCAAAATTAAGGAGACAGAAGGCTTTTATGAACGCTATTTTATGTCACCTTTAAAAAAAAAAAAGACTATACATCAATTCCTGAGTAAATAAGAAAGAAGTTTTAAACTCTTCAGTTGCAACAGACTTAGTTGCAACAGACTGCACACTATTAAGAAAATAGTCATTAGAGTAGAATGATTTATTTATAATTAGACTGAGATAACTTGACTGTTTTGTCAGTGCCCATGAACAAACTAACTGTCCTTAAATTGGTTGAGGATTCGAAGGGAATATTTACAGGAAATAATTACAAAATGTGATATGATGAATACAAAAGTTAAATTACTGAAAGATCCAAATATCTGTGGAAATTCTTTTTGCAATATTTGTTCAACTTTAATACAACTCATTTCTAAACTTATTCAAAGTTGCATTTTAGTGCACATTGTGCACAGAATAGAGTGCACTAGGAATTTTCAATAATCTCAAATTCAACCATTGCATAGAAAAGACTTTCAAGAATTCATCAATAATTTCACAAGGAGGTGCTCAAACGTCTAACAGAAATGTGGGCTCATATAACCAATCAAGATGTCTGCTTAAAATAAAAGCTCTATAAACTGATTATACAACACGTACAGTAAGAAATGACCTTGTTGTACATGTTCACCCAGAAGACTGGAAGAGATTCTACGTTACTATTATGGCCTATTAGATGCATATGCAATTTTCTTCCAAATTCCTTAAATATATATTTATCTGTTAGACCAGGAGAAATTCTTTGTCACTGAATTAGCTCCACACATTAGCTCCTACACTACCGAAACATAGGACATGCAGCAAACCACTGGTGCAATTTATCTAATTATCTATATCAGACAAATCATGATCCTGTTGTTTCAACCCAAACTGTGCAATAGGCAGTGATAGGATAAGCTTGACTATAGAGAGAGCACACTCCTAATTAACAGTAGCTGATCCTCTGGAAATTTTCATTTTAATAAAACATTTTATTTCTTCAACGTGGGAGCATTTCGCCTAAGTATATCAGGAAGGAACCTATCAGGGAGATGCACCAAAACAACCGTGGGGATCCAGGCTCTGTTGCCGGGACTGCGCAAGGCCAAGCTGATACCAAGATGTAAACCCAGCACATCCTGACACAGTTGTGTTTTCCTGAAAACGTTTGCAGCGTTGTTTTAACTGAAATGTTGAAGACTATCACAAGTAGAATGGTGGTTGCTGAGTATGTACCTAAAAAATTAAGAAAGTACATAAATATGCTGAATAGTTAATGTTAGTTATTCAGCACTGGTTATTAGACAGATCTAAAGAGTTTTGGTTCAATTTTATGGAAAATATTTGAAGAAAAACTGTGCATACCTCACATGACCCATCCACACACATTACATTATGTACTTAATCTTACAGTATGCATTGAGTTTTCCAGTCTCAAGTGGTAACATCATTATTACTTAACAGACATGTAAATTTGAGAGTTCATTAAGCTAGCATTCAACACCTTTCTTAATCCAGTTGATTAGGTCCCTTGTTAAACATAAGCTGAGATGTTCTTGTTGCTTCTGTTACATCATGCACGGAATGTTTAAGAATAGTGAAGAACACCTTTAAATGATTTTATAATGGATCTTCTAAGCATGGAGAAGAGAATTTGTACTGTGAAATAAGGGGCTTCAAAGGGTTATGCAGAAGTTTTAAAGTCACCATGGGATATGCAGTGAACTATAAAACCGGAAGGATTTTACATTTATCATTTCATTGTACCTTTCTTAGTAGGCCTGAATGTATTCCATAACATAAGAAGTAGTGTAAAATAACCTTAAAAGATGAAATAATGGTATATGTAGCAGGTTAGCAGACTTACTACCTTGATAAGCATACGGTCAGTTAAGCCTTAGTCAGGGTACTATGTAATAAGATAGCTAGAAAATATTAGAGATGAAAAGATTTGGAAGCAAAAATGATCTGGAGCTTTCCAAAGACAGAATGCCCAACCACAGAACAGTCCAACAAATACACTTCCGTTATTAATAGATGCATGTATTTACCTTGTATGTACCAATACAGTTCAATATTCATAACAGGCAATCAACTCATATAGTCTAATACCTCTTTATATTACTGCTGCAGTGATGAAGGAAGGGTTTGCTCTGAAAGGGTTTTTTTCTGGTACTGTACCACTGTATTTGCTTACATTTCCCAAGTGCAGGTACACTGAAACCATCTTTGAAACTTAATTTCTGAAGTTTAGAAGCAAAGTAAAATGAATGTTTTCCCTAACTGACTGAGGCATAGAAGCACTCTCTGAAGTAAAATTTTACTTTTCAGTATAAACATTTTTAACCATTTCCTTTCTCACTTATGCACGTAATCATGAAGTTCACGTATTGCCTTGTATTGAAACACACAACAAGCCTCATCCCCTTATCTATTAATGGATGAAATTACCATTTCGTTTATTAAACTGATCCCCGGTTCCCTGCAGTGGTTCCACTGGACACTCTTGCTTCCCTGCTTACACCAGGGGTGCATGCCAGGGTTAGCGGTCGCAGTGATCGACCCCTCCCAGAGCTATAGGATGGCAGTACCCTGGGGTCGACGCCCGGGATGGGAAGAGCACCTGCGCGACAAGCAGCCCCGCAGCCTCTCCCAGCTCCCCATGAGCACTAGAAGGAGCAGCCTCTTTCCCAAGCTACACGGCTCACTGCTAGCACTAACAGCCAGATTTGCAATATTTTCCCTTGAGGGGACTTTTAACATTAGGAGTGCCAGGAATTTCATTAAAACGCAACATTGACTTAACAGCTCAAGTCTCTGGCAGTTTTCCCTGGGAAAAAATGGCAGGATTGATTCCAGGATGCTCTTTCCTTTACATGAAACCACTTTGCTTCCTACGCGCACTCTTGACTTACAGGGATGCTTTTAAACCTGCATTACTCTTCCCCCTGGATCAACGTGTAGGTTTTGGTAGCTGCTAATAATAAAACAGTATTTTGATGATTTAGAGTGTTACAGCTGATTTTCAACTAACTTTTCATTATTAAATTCAATGCAAATTGCTAGAGAGGAAAAACGTCTTGTGAACATGAATTGGAAGAAAAGATTTCCTTCTGTGAAGTGTTTAAATTAGGAAAAAGTCTACTTTCACCTTTTTTTAAAATGAATATGCTCTTAATAAGCATTCCTAATTCAAGGGCCCCACATGGGCCAGCAGCTCCTTGGGGCTGGTGTTGTTAGGGGCTCCCCAGGGCCATGGCGGGGCTGGAGTCCAGCACCACTGCAGCGTCGCGGGGCAGGGACTGATGGCTCCAGGCTGGGCTAACATCGGGCCAGGGCTGGGCAGGGACAGAGGCCCCAGGGTTAGGCCGGGACAGGGAGGCCTGAGAGTGCCCTCAGAGCCTATCCCCAAATCTGTGGGGTCACAGAATCCCTCTCCCTGAGGCTAAGAAAAAAAGGAGGAGAGACAGGGAGCAAAGGATGAAGTGAGGAAAAAAAAGAGAGAGAGAGAGAAAGAGAGACAGACAGTTTATAGCTTTCAAAAATAGCACAAGAAATTACCAAAACTACAGAATGTTGCATCATGGCTTTCCTAAATTTGGAAACAGGCTGAGGCAACAGATTAAGGAATGATATAAATTTCTAGATTGACTACATTGTTACGATGTTTAATATTTACACTCTTTCTCTTCCAGGGGAGCAGCCAGCCGCTAATATGTTATCAGCAGTGGATCCAACCATTAATTTATCAGTTTCCAAGAAAGCATTTGGTTGCCATCAGTGGTAGTATACGTACAGAACTGTTCACAGGGGGACAAACATAGACTCAATCCTTCAAGACCACAACACAACTCAACTGCTTTAAGAAAGTTTACCCCAAAACTGTTCCCAGTCCCATTTATCTGAATGCCCAGCAGCTCAATTGTACAAATGTCAGATAACAGCAAGTATGGATTTTCAGAATAAAGTATTGCAACATGTAATACTTCGAAATTGAAGAAGATAAGAAGGTGATCAGGAGTAGTCAGCATGGATTCACCAAAGGGAAATCACACTTGACCAATCTGATAGCCTTCTCTGATGGAATGACTGGCTGTCTACTTGGACTTCAGCAAAGCTTTTGATGCCATCTCCCATCACATCCTCGTAGGTACGGTCAGGAAATGTAGGCTAGATGAGTGGACTGTGAGGTGGATGGAGAACTGGCTGGGTGGCAGAGCTCAAAGGGTTGTGGTCAATGGTGCAGAGTCAAGTTGGAGGCCTGTAGCGAGCAGTGTCCCCCAGGGGTCAGTCCTGGGTCCAGTCTTGTCCAATGTATTCATCAATGACCTGGAGGAAGGCACAGAGTGCACCTTCAGCAAGTTTGCTGAGGATACAAAACAGGGAGGAGTGGCTGACACACCAGAAGGCTGTGCTGCCATTCAGAGGGACCTGGACAGGCTGGAGAGGTGGGCGGAGAGGAACCTCCTGAAGTCCAACAAAGGCAAGTGCAAGGTCCTGCACCTAGGCAGGAATAATCCCACGCACCAGTACAGGCTGGGGGTTGACCTCTCTCTGTGGAGAAGGACCTGGGAGTCCTGGAGGACAAGTTAAGCATGAGCCAGCAGTGTGCCCTTGTGGCCAAGAAGGCCAACGGTATCCTGGGGTGTGTTAAGAAGCGTGTTGCCAGCAGGTGGAGGGAGGTGATCCTGCCCCTCTCCTCAGCCCTGCTGAGGCCTCACCTGGACTACTGTGCCCAATTCTGGGCTCCCCAGGACAAGAGAGACATGGCACTCCTGGAGAGAGCCCGGCGGAGGGCTACAAAGATGATGAGGGGACTGGAGCATCTCTCCTGTGAGGAAAGGCTGAGAGAGCTGGGCCTGTTCAGCCTGGAGAAGAGAAGACTGAGAGGGGATCTCATCAACCTGTACAAGTATGTGAAGGGAGGGTGTCAGGAGGATGGGGCCAGACTCTTCTCGGTGGTGCCCAGTGATAGGATGAGAGGCAAGGGGCAGAAACTGAACCACAGGAAGTTCCATCTGAACATGAGGAAAAACTTCTTTCCTGTGAGGGTGACAGAGCACTGGCACAGGTTGCCCAGAGAAGTTGTGGAGTCTCCTTCTCTAGAGATATTCAAAACCTGCCTCGACACGATCCTGTGCAATGTGCTCTAGATGACTCTGCTTGAGCAGGGGGGTTGGACTAGATGATCTCCAGAGGTCCCTTCCAACCTTGGCCATTCTTCTGTGATTCTGTGAAACTGGAAATACTATGTAATAACCACAGTGTTGTGTGGAAAAATAATATATCCAGATTTGGAGTGATATTATATGACACATAAATGATTCAGCAAATCTTTTTTTTTATACGGACATAGAAATTTTACATAGTGTGGATGTTTGCTCTCCCTGAGTGCCTCAGAAAGAAAGCAGCTTCACTGAAAAAAGTTACCTCCCGAGGGAGAACTGAGCTTTTTTTTCCCCCTACTTTTAAACTGGATAGTGAGTTAGTGAGTGGAACAGAGCATAGATTTGTAAACTGGAATCATCTTTCATTATTGCTTACTCCAAAAGACATTAATCAGACCTCTCAAACTTACACCTTAAACTTGAGACACAATATAAGTTTTATGTGTTTCATTAAGATTTTGGCTTCTCCTTGCTCACCTCCAGTGCAATTACTATCTCACACAGTCAGCTTAAAATGGGAAACAAGAGTTTGTCTTCTGCTCCTCAACACTAGTTTCCTTCCCAAACCTCATATCTGCCTTTGGGTTCTCTCTTCCTCCCTTGCTAATCTTCTTGGCACAGCTCAAGCGTGGTGAGAACAATCCATGGAAAACTATACCAGAGTGGTGGCCCATAAGGACAAGGAAAGGGCGAGAACTGTCATTATACCATGCATCTGTGGCTTAACCATAGAGCTCTGATATATGTATTCTATTTTTAGTTCTTTACTATCCTTTTAACTTTTGTTATACCTGCAAATTGTCTGGTGTTAATTGTTTAGTGTTGTCCAGTGTCCATCATAAGTGTAAAACTGCTTAGTTCTAATAAATTCTTATATCTGACAAATGATGATCTCTCGAGTTCAGTGCAACTAACCCCGGAATCTGAAAGACTCCCAGGTGCCCCTCTAGTGGCGTGTCACAGATGGAAGACAATATTTCCTCAGCTAAGACATGTTTTGTGGTCTCCTAGCTCTGAGTTCTCACTGTCTGTCCTTGACAAACCCCAAGCGACCACAGGAAAATTGAACTCTGCCATCAGTTAGCATTTAAAATAGACAAGCATGTGCCCTGGTAAATATTATTAATAAGAAGAAAAAGGTTAAAAATAACTACTGGCACTCACAGAGAAAACACAAATATCAATCTGGTTATTTAGAATTTGAAAGTAAGTTAGTCTAGATAAAAATCTGAGACTCATTTTAAGAAAAACAGAATGTTTTGTTTCAGAAAGGGTCAATTTAAAATTATAATACTTTTTCCTTATCTAAAAACCTAATGAACAATGTGACAGACCTTAAAATGTAATAAGTAAGTTGTGTGCTTTGTTTTCTTTACCTAAAACAGAACTACAGAGGAGAGGAAGACACTGACATCTACATAAAGAACAAATCATTAACTAGAAGGTAAGAAACAGATAAAAATGGACAAACCTAATAGAAAAAAGAGATGACTCCCTGTTAAGTTAGATATAATACGTGATTCAAAGAAATGTTTGGAAAAAAAATTTCTGGTTTCAGTTTACTGAGTTAGAAAAGTGGGGCACAATTTTTACATTTAGGATCCACATTTCTAGCTTTCTCCTCCAGCAAAACTTGAAGCTGAAAATTCTTATTTTATTCTTATCTTATTTTACTGTAGATCACAAATATCCCAGAACAATACATTTTAAGGGGAAGAAAGAGATTCTGAAACTCCTTCTCTAGCAATGTCTTTGCAACAAATAGAAGGCTTGTTCGCTATTTTTTACTGCAGCATTTCTTAGTCAGCAACAATCTTTATGACAGTTACGCAGACATTTCACTGGCTTACTCAGGCATTTTAAGGATTCCTAGCTACCAAGAGGTAGCCCCGTATAACATTTATTCTTTGAACTTCTGCCATCCCTACAGAAAAAACATTTTGAAACAATGACAGTGTCACATTCCCATGCCCACACCCTATCATTCATTACTGTAGGAAATCTTTGGACAAATACATCTCCAGGTGTTTTTTTTAAATCAGTATGCTGTACATCCCAACACGTATTTTCACAGCAATAATACAAACAAAATGCAGACATTTTTGTTTTAGAAATAGTTATTTCTACTGCTTAAGCCCCAAAAGGAGAAGGTCCATGATGAATATACATCTTTAGACATACAGCGTAGCAGCTTAGATTTTATCAAATGAAGGACAACAATTTTCTCTCTGTAGTCAACAATACACAACAATCATTTTTTTCAATCAATATATCATCTCCAGTCCAGAAAGTTCCAGCAAACACAACTATTTCTGGTAGAAACAGGCACAGAGCATCTATTTCCACCACAAAAGCATCTGTGCAGAAGACTAAACCCGCAGTTCATCTCATAAGTATTTGGACAAACTGTTGCCAAGATATTCCACAGAGAAATGCATAATGGTCTCATTTATTTTACTTCGTTCTTCTAGGCCCAATGCATGTGAAATAACCCATAATCTTCCATTTCTAGTGACCACTGGAATGACTTCATAAAATATTATTAATTTAAAGCATATGGAATAAAAGACTAAGCCTATATGGATGCCATATTAAGAAGGGAAAAGTACACTTTCAAACATTTCTGCTCGGGCGTATTAACCTACCAGCCATCTAGCCTACGAATAAATAGATTTACTCTTTTGTGGACTCTATTCTCTCCTTTAAAAATGGACTGATTCATCATTATTATTGTCAAAAAGATTATGTTCATTGGCTATGTGTGCTTTCTGTAGGGACACACCAACTTAAAAAAAAAAAAAAAGGCAAGGAAGCAGACCATTACAATCCAAAAAATATATTAAATAGCCAATATGCCAAAAGACTCTTACGCAGCAATTTGGCCATCCTTTTACTAAGAACTGATGTGTAGGCAACAGGCTTAATTTTAAATAGGCACAGCGCTAATAACAGAGAAAAGATACAGGCAAAGCGACATATACAAGAGCTAAAAATTAGCCTTGTGCAGGAAAATAAGAGAAGGTTTATAGAGGTAAGAAGAAATGTGTGTGGCACATGTATATTCAAGCAGATGACAGCAATTTAACAGTGACCTACAGAACAGTGATAAGAAAAAATACTTTCAACATTGACCTTGCATCTGATTTATCTTTGAAAGAAACTATACATAACAATAATTCTTCTATGCAAAAGCAAACTTCTCTGCTGTGATAAGAGAGAAGCCACTGTATCCTTCTCTCTCTATAAATACCTCATGTATACAGCAGTTCAGGTGATCAAGGCTTTCAGTGTGATATTTACAACAGGAAGTGAGTCCCCAGGAACCCTGCATATTGTAATACTGCTATAGAAAACAAAAGCTGTGAACAGTAAGCTATAACATAAGGCAGCTGGAATGAGACTGTGCATTTAAAAGCTTATTCTTGCCAAGCCTATTCCCTTGAAATTTCAGGACAGAAGACGTGTACACTTACTCTGGCTTCTTGACTGATGAAAGGTTTTCAGGAGAGAAAATTCTTGTTCAAAATGAAGCTATGCTCAACAGAAGTGTGTTGATTAGATAATTCTAGCAAACGTAATAGGCTTGCTTAGAGAAGCTGCTGTGCATGGAGGTCACCTGTAGCAGAAAAACAAAAAGCCAAACCAGTAGCCAGCCTCAAAGGATGATGAAGAAAAAGAAGGTCTTGCAGCCTGGTTTTGCATTTTTATCTTATGCCCACAAACTTTTCCCTAAACAAGTCTGCTTCTAAATGAGGCATTATGTTTTCTTTGCGTTTTGGGAGGCAAAAGGAAAGATATGAACTAATAATAAGCTAGAAGACCAGCTAAGTTTCCTAAGGCACTGCGAGAAATCATATTATTTTTGGCATTTATAGAGATGAGCTAGCTTGTTTAAAAACGTATGCAAAGGTTGCTTTGCAGATGACCAGTTCTCAGTTCCTTTGTGTAACCATACAAATGAAATTCTCCGTTAGCTGGATTAAAACCTCTGAAAACTGTAACTCGCTGAAAGACAGATTGTGCTATGTTTTGACTGGTGTTACATGTTTCAAAGCCTTTTAGATGCTTCTTCAGTTTGTAGTATAGGTGTTAGGCTACTCTCAGTCACTGAGTACAGATCTGGAAAGTAAAATCACCTAGTGAGGATCAGGAAACTTTTCTAAACACAAACGATAATGTTTGGGAAAAGAGAAATAAGGAGAAGAATGAAAGGAAATGGGTATTACATTATTCAGTTCTCCCCATAATGCAGAAGAAAACGTAATTGCCTGGATTACAGCCTTTCCAGAAGTTACAGATGAGACTCACATGGTATCAGCTATGGCTAAAAGCTCCATTTTTTTCCATTTTTAGTTTGACAAATGTTGCAAAATGAGTTATGCTCTTATATTCAGTGGAAAGAAGGAACAACAAACTACTGACTGAGATACTGAGAAAGGGTTAAAGCTCTAGAGGGCAGTAAGAGTGCAAAAGTAGGAGCAAAAATGTGAAGAGAACCTCCCTGACGCTCTGCTTACTTTGGAGGGTGGGAGATTTTTGATCCCTGGTGAGAACTGTAACACAGATGGGCTAGTGTAATTTCTAGGACAAAGGATTGGAAATGATAAAACTGATACAAAGCTAAAAACAAACAAAAGTTGCAGCTGGTTCAGAATTTCTTCACAATCTCCTCTGTAACAGATCAGAAAATATGGCAGCAGAAACAGACTATTATTCTAGGGATTGTATCAGTAAGATCAGTCCTTGAGCCATTTACTCAAATCCTTAGAGGCGCTGAAATTAAAAACAAATATTATATGTATTCAGCTTATTGTAGAATTTGGCTACTGGCAACAACCTTAGAAGTTTAAACAAACACTATTAAAAAGAAGAAAGAAATCAGACTTATTCTTACTGCCAGTAATGTGACTTGCTGCTGCTTTCTGAATCACTCACTGATGATTCAGAAGTCAAACTCCCTCCCAAGCGTGCGTTCTCAGTTGCCTTAATGGAGCATTCCCAAATCTCTCCTTAGAGCTACTTGTCCCTCTAGCCAGATTACAAACAACGGCTAGACTCCTCTGCTCATAAAGATGGGGCATACACTTTTAAGTGATTATTGAATGCTGTTGCCCCTTCCCCATGACCAGTTCAACGTTTCTTCTTCTTTTCCTCCTGAAATATTCTGTCCCACAGTAAATCCTCCTATATTGCAAGCATGGTACTCTCGCTGTTTAGGTAGACAGAAAACTCCCTTTGCCTTAGTGACTGCGAATTAGGTTCCTCATCTGTACAGTGAATTTCCCAGCACACTTGCAGCTGCTGTAAAAAACAAATGGTGAGCTCTTACTCACTCTAAATGTAGTAGAGAATTACTAAAGTCATCAGTGCTTCACATGTTGAAGCTACATACTTTCAACAAAGCTGGCTGAGGATGGCAGTGTCAGGGGAAAAACTGATTGCACGGTTGTGTTTCCCTGGCAATTTAAAGATACAAGTGAATCCACTTGCTACTTTCAACACTCCTCAAAATTCTACCAACTGTGCAAACAATATGTCTAATGGCACTAGACTAGCAGAGCCTGCTTGAAATTAGAGATGTGCTCTGAATAAGAATGTCATTGGAATGCCTGTACCAAAAGCTCCCCTTAAACTGCAACGGGAAGTGAAGTATGACATATCCCTTGCTATCTTCAGTGGAATCAGCAACAATGAGCCCAGATCCACAGCGGTGCTGAACTCTGAGGAACCTGAACCTGGGTTTGTGCTTTGCAAGAGTCACAACCTCTGAGTTAAATCAAAACTGAATATCCAGACACATTCACTCTGATCTTATGATATACTGTTCCTTGAGAGGTAGTAGGTCATGTAATTAGACACTGTATGCACAGATTAAGACGTAAGGCTGGAAAGCAACATTTACTTTGAGTTAAACTGTGACCTGCATTATATGTCTCTATGAGGAAGAAGCATCCTGATGTTACTACAAGCGGAATATTTAGGGCATAAAGACAACGTCCATTTACTCTGATTAAATATAAGTGGGGACATCTTCCTTCCCCAGAGCAGGGAAATAGTTGAGCCCTGATAACGGTAAATCTCAAACTGAATGCATCCTGTATACATCCTGCACTACAGAAAAATAAGGAAGAGAAATAATGCAAAAAAATCTACATTAGTAAGTAGAAAATGTTAATAAATGGGATTCTGGAATCCCACCTCTCCCAAAATTGAAGATAATATCCCTCCAGCACAACATACATGCTGTGTGAAACTGCGCGGACAATCCAACACTTTTGCTAGAACCTATGTCATCCCTGTAACCAAAAAGAAAAAAACAAGTCAGTTATCCATACAAATGGGATATGACACTGCAACAGCGTAAGGGTTAAAATTCAGTCTTTTCAATTACAGTAATGATGCTTACCTGAGGCCCAGCTTCTCTAAGAGTTTCTAATGAGATGGCACATTGTGCCAACTGTGGTTCAGAAATCCATTTTAATCCTCGTGGTTTGACACATGTTGCAGAGTGTTCTGTGGTCTTACCATACTTCCTCCCCAAGCAGGAAAACTGGGACAAGGCATTTCTCAGACCCTTTGCTTTCTCAAAAGGGTGTCCTCACAGCCAAGCCAGAAGCCATAATGAAGGGAGTAGCGCTCCTCAACCCTGAAATTGAAACTAAAAAATGGAATTCAAAATTTGTGAGTCCAGAAGAAGAGATCAGGGAGAACCCTAACACTACAGACTAGTGGTTCACCTGCTTTGGAGGAACCTGAGATTCTTCCTTTCCTTCACAGGACAGTTTTTTTCGTATTGAACAATTCCTCAGTAAAATGCAGGCAGTATCAACAGCAGAGGCCACACCAACAGCTATTGGCTAAACTCTTTTGGAAAGGAGTGGCTTAATCACCTTTGAGCAACAAGTGGGCAAACAACCTAAACACAACCCACCAAAAAGCATCCAGAAAAAGCCACTCAACACACATGAACAACTGCAGTACTACGAATGGAGAATAAGGCACTGTGAAATCATGCTGATTGCAGATGTGCTAGGCAAAGTGTATCTCCTAGAGCACAACACAGACCCCTCAAGTGAAAGAAGAGACTGAAACGTCAACCAGCTGAAACGTCATCCCACCTCTCATGGGAGTCTCCAGGTCATTTGACAGAGGTCCCAAGGGACTAAATTGTGGTTAGGATTAGTCCGGATTGACCTGATCACAAAGAGCCAATGCCAGAGAATGTTTTTCTCTGCCACCAGGTGACTATTGATCTTTAGGTGCAGGGCAATCTGTGCTTTATTAGAAGAGAACCTGTGGTGATTCAAGAACCCTAGAAGAAGAAGAAGAAGAAGAAGAAGAAGAAGAAGAAGAAGAAGAAGAAGAAGAAGAAGAAGAAACTTATATGAAAATTCCCAAGTAATCTCTGACAGGCACATACTAATCAGTCATACAGCCAAGAAAACCAGGATTCATATTGTCCTATACATATATATATACACAGCTAGGTGCTGTCATTAGAGTACAAACTTGGAAAAATGCAGGTCTCCAATTTTTCATTAAAGAATCTGAGTTCCCTACAAAGACATTGACTCTGTTCAAAGAAGACTCTGGTGAAGGCACACTGGTGAATCCAGCGAAAGGCCTGTCTTTTCAGAGTAAAGCACAAACCATTAGGTTTCATCCCCAGCTTAAAATACCATATGCTTCTGAGGATGTGCTCCTGAAAGAAATCAAAACAACTGTGATCATCTACAATGAAAAGCTTTAGCAGGTTCTTTAGTAGGTTAATTACAGACTTTCTTTTAATCAAGGAATACATTTGATAATATTTGAGCTGAATTTTGAAATGCTTATCACGTTTCTCCAAACATGATATTCACATTTGCTCATGCTGTGCATTGGATCTCTGAAAGACAGACAAGAAATATTTATCAGAGTGAATTCATAATATGGACATGTTGTTCCAAAACCTGCAAGCAGAACAAAGATATTGCGCTGAAATGAAACTCACTACTGTAATCAGCAAGCCATTTCAAATTAAATCTAAGAATAAATTGTACTTTGAGTCCTCTCTGCCTTTTCTGTTGATAAAACACAAGTCTTATCTTTTATGATGTCTGCATTTTTAAACTAAAATTGAGCTTTAAATATTTAAACAACAGCTAAATAACATTGATATAAGCTGATGTGGAGAAAAATTAGCATTTAGGAACTGCCATCATTGTGTCAATACTGGTTTCTAACACTAGAGAAATGGTGTTGCAAGACATAAATCTTTAATCACCCTATGAACAGTTTATTATACATTAATTCGTATTGCAAGTGTCATTCCCACAGCAGAACCACACAAAGACAAAATTATTACCACATGGAAACCATCTGCAGATAGCCCAAGTTACCATTGTGTAGCAACAGATCGATAAACTAGAGGTCTACTTAAATGTGTATAAGAGCTATTTCTTTTCACTACATCCTTATTCTGTCAGAGTGACTTTATGACATGAAAAAAAATGTAACAAGCTTATGCAGCGTAGCTGGACAGCTCTTTCAGGCTTTCAAACAAAACAAGGTGTAAAAGTTATTGTCAAATACACTTGTCCGTTCCATTTGCTCATATGTCGTTGCACAATCAGTGTCTACAAAGCTTCTGCTTTGTAGAGCATCTTGAGATACATGGTTGTTTTAGAAAGCCAGGTTCTATTTCTCAAGAAGTTCTAAGGATACAAGTAAAACCATCTTTCCATTAAGGAGATTTGTAGCTATTAAAGCGGTGAACAAAGACAATACTTGGTCTGAATTTGCTCAGGATCACATACCAGGAAATAAAGAATTGCAAGTTGCTTTCATGTGCAAATGTCCACATTAGTCTTCATAGCTTTGCACATTACTCCTGCTTCCTTTTACTTTTCCCCATTGTAACTACTTATCATTCAAAGGAGTAAGTATTCCTGCCAATTTTACTTGATTTTTATGCAGTCCGATGTGGAGGTGATACTGATATGCCTGCAGGAGGTGTTAAGGTTGAGCAGAACTACTTTACAATGGCTTGTTCACTCCCGTTTGTTGCTACAAGATGGTTGTAATTGGCATTTGTTTCTTTTCTCCAAAGCCTTTTGTGAGTGAGGTGTCACAGCATTCACTCTAGTTCCCTCCCTGGTGAACATCCTTGAAGGAACCTTCTCAGGCAAAGTGTTCAGGTATTTGTACTTAAAATACAAGAAGTCGCAGATTTGATAAATAATGAGCACCCTCTCCTCAAATTACACACATTAAGACTGTAGAGTTAGAGTATTTGAAAGATACAAGATATTTGGAGTTAGAGTGTTGGTGGGATAAAAGACTCCTCCACTTCCTAGGGGCATTCAGCTCCCATCTTTCCCCTCCCAAGGAGTTCTAACCACTCCAAGGTATTCTGGAGTGTTGTTCTTAATTTCTCCTATTAGAGTAGGTCCATTTTATATATTTAAGTACCCACCAGGACAAAGAGAGAAAAAACAGGCAAGACAGCTCAGATTCTGTCCCTTCTCCACTGAAGGGTTTTGTATTCTGTGCAGTGCTGAATATCATTAACAAGAGTACTTGAAAGAAATCCATTCTAGAGTAACATATACAATAGTGGATAGTGAAGTCTGGTGTGAGATATGGGCTCAATCCCCTTGAATTGCAAGGGAATTGAATCCAGGTCTCTGACACCTTCAACAAACATTCCAGTCCATAATGATTGGGTCGAAACAAGTAAGAACAAGGGAGTTTCTGTCTGGCTGTTTAATGAATGATGTATGTCATTTCTTTATGCCTTTACCACATATGTGCAAAGATATAGTTGCCAAAGCTTGCCTTTTTCTTTTGGACACAATGATTTGGTGAATTTGGCGTTAAATTTGCTGATAGTTTTGACTATACCAGAACTGTAATTTTGACAAATGAAATAAAACCCCCAAATATTATTCCTGGTTCCACTTATAGTTTAAAAAAGAGAGCATGCAAGGACTAAATATCTCAAGTTTTCCTTGTGCAAAAATATGTATGAAGGCAAGGACATTGGAACATCTGCATTACAACTGACAAGTTAATATTCTTGAACTATTTTTGACAGTTTCAGTGGTACCTCATGGGCAGTGAATGTAAGCGTTTGCTGAATGGATTTTAGATGCTCTTGGTGCCTGTTATTAGCGCTAACTCAGTGCTTTTGAGAATTGCAGACAAAAGCTGAACTTGCTACCCTACATAGCCCTAAGGTGAGGCACGAGATTTCCTCTTCATCATAAAAGGGAAAATGCAGTTTTGCAGCCATGGCTGAGTGGACTCCAGAGGAGAGGAAGGAAGAGTATCTCTCTCTCACTACCTTTCTCAACCACTTACTCCGGCTAATCTGGTCTACTTAGGGAGAAGTAGGCAGGACTCATTTTTAGGAGTCCTGCATTGTGGTGCCAGTGAAAAACAGTACTGGCTCAGGCCCAGAATGGAAGAGGCAGAGGAGGTTTTCCTCTGCCGGCTAAGAGTATCCAAGATCCTTCACCTAACCTAAGAATTTTTGTGCTCCCTTTGAGACTCACTCACCTAGGCTACTCCTACCATGGTCCCCCTCCTCCCCAGTTCTCCTTCCATCTCTGTAGCAGCAAGGCCTCTTCATCCTATATCTACCTAAAATTTGGGACCCATTTCAGGAGCCATCTTTTCCAGAAAGACCTACTGACACCCCTCCAGCACGTAAATGCATATTTATCCTGGCCCCAATCTGCTTTGCTTCTATGCCAGAGCTGAAAGAATAAGTTTCCAGCCTGGGTGCAGAGGGCGCAGAAATTAGGACTTGGTCCCTCTCCCCACCTCACAGTTCAGCCTCAGATGAGTCTAACACACAGAAAGCAGGCTCTAGAGATCCCATACTTTTACCACCTCTAACTAGAGCCTGTCCCACATATTACTGCTCCCAACCTAAAGAGACTTCGCAAGATACAACTGGTTACTGTTCAATAGGCATCAGCTAAGAGCAGATGCAGGAAGGAAGATTTCCAGAGTAAAGTTTCTTCATATATGAAGATACCCTGTTCCACGAACCAAACTATCATATTCTTTAACTTGTCTTTCCTTTGCAGAGCCCTTTACTACCCTTTAAGATAGTAAAGAGAAGGCTTCTCTTGTTGTGTTGGAATTCAACATTAGTACAGTGGAAGACAACAGTGTTTGTCATCACTTTGATCCAGACAAAATCTTTCCAGCATCCCTTTAGACTGCAGAGCATAGTTAACACTGCAGCTTAACACTATCAAATCAGCCAACAAGCAATTCAAGTAACCTTGGTGCAGTAAGCTGTAGACAGACTTACATCAGCCATGAAGCACTCTGAAGTGCCTGTTTAATTTGCTTGTCTCTACCTCTTCTACCTCTACCTCTTCCAGATTAAGAAAACGTTCTGAAATTGCCCTGAGAGCCTCCCCGCTCCTGGAGGTTTGTCTACTGGAACTCAGGGGCAATGAAAAGATAGCACAGCCAAGGGCTGACTCTCTTGCTGTCCTTGGAAAGAGTACTCCCAGGCAGGGATGACGTCGGGGCAGTGAGGTTCCTGCCTGCCAGCCGTGGTGCCCCCTGGGCTCCTGGCCCCCCCGTCTGGCAGGGAGCAGCTGGCCCTCACTGCACCCTGACGCATACCCAGTAAAAGCACTCATGACACCCCTGCTTCTGAAGAATATCAGCCAAACAATTCAGTTGTTTATGAGAAATAAGTTAAGGCAAGTTTATTCTTGCAAGCTTTGGAAAAAGCTTGCAAAATAGCAAGGAAAATGGTTTTTGCCTTCCCCAGAAAAATCTGTGTAGAGTGCAGCTGACTAAAACCTCTAGGAGAACAGGAATGCAGATTGCACATCTTTAACAACCGCTTCATAGCCCCTAGCAGCTACGGTCTCTGAAGATGGCATGTTTGCAGGCACTGATTTGGAGCTGAGTTTGAATCAGCTTGAATCAGTCAGCCCAGGTGAATGGGGAGCCCTTTCAAGACTTCCAGTTCTTATTTCCCAACCAAGCTCCTTCCCCTTCTCCCACCATTTTGCCTATAACTCTCCCTTTACCAATTGCTACTGCCTTTCTCCCTTCCAAAGGCTACACTTTGCCAGGCCAAATGGAGGCCACATGTGCTGATATAGTGGCCAGCTGGCAAGGAGTATGTAATGACCGGGTGGTTACTGCTGCTCCTCAGCTCTTGGAGGCAAGGAGGCAGCTTCAGAAACTCATCTGGCCTCTTACAGCTCCTCCTGCTTTGTAAATGATGCAGGGACCATTCCCACAGACTCACTGAAAATACTAAGGCCAAGTGATACAGGGATGTAGCCAGACAATTTCTTTATCAGCTACTTAGGATCAGAGTGAATAAAAAATCTCATCTGTCTTATGCTTGTCTCTCCTGACTGCTGGCAACCAGACAGTACTAAGGAGGAAACCACTATATTTAAATATTTTGCAACTTCAGTAATATTTTACCTTGTTGCTTGTGTAATTTTCTAGGATTATGAACAAACAATATGAAAAATCCCACCATTTAACACTGTGTTATTCACCCCTATCAGACTTCAAAAATGTTGCTCTGCATGTTTTTAAGTGTGCATTACCTTAAAATCAGTTTTCTGGTAGTCATCTTCTGATTCTGTATATGATATCAGATGTATTTGCAGCTTTTATCGATCCAAATTCAATAATATCTACAAAATCCATTTTCTCATCCAACATCTCTTTTGTTCGGAGCAACGATGAACAGACTACAAGAAGATGTAGTATTTACCACATATTAAGTACATTACATGAAAAAAACAGGTCTAGCCTGGATCTGTCACTTTCATAATTTTATTTCATTTTTCTTGTCTTTGCCAAGTCCCCGAAACAACATAACTCAATTTAATACCATTCAAATGACTACCAATATTGCACGATTAATATACACTACCAGTGTTTAAAAAAAAAAAAAAAAACAGATGAACATAAACATCGGGGGATGATTCATTCTTGGTGTAATTTCAGTGTCAATGGAAAATACACCAGGGATAAATTTGGCCCCATGACGCAGAATTTCCAGGAAACATGAAGCTATTGTAACTAGAGATCTCTGCTGACGTATGAATTGAAAAGCAAAATAGAAATGAAGCAAATTCAGCATGAGCATGAAAGGAGTGAAGCCTGCTCTGTTAATTATCCAACTGAAAGAAAATAAAAGCCTAGATCAAAATAACCTAATGTACAGAAGGAAAAGGATGAAAACATGAAGCAAGAACAACAGCATGATGAGAGATTTGAGAAGCAGCACGTAGTAAATAGGATGACTAAAACGGAAAAAGAAAGTGTTTTCCATGACATTCAGCACAGAAGACAAACCTTTGACTTCTGAGAAACAAGATTCAGAGAGCAATCAGTGAACTATATCTTTCAATAAACATCCTTCATGCACATTAATAACCAAAGTAGTACAGCATTTGCTAACACCACACTCACACACACAGTTTTGAAAAGACAGCTTCTGATCTGATGAAATTAGGGTAAAGGTGATCTGTTTCTGCATAATTGGTACTGTCATTTCCACCACTTTAGAAGGGCATGAGTGCCAGTTTGTCTCAGGAGACGCTCGCACATTCAGTCTAAACTCACATTAGGATAAAATATCAGTGGTGGAGAAGGGTGCAGAAGAGCAAAGGTCAATATGCATTCTATTTCAAATAAACTCTTCCTGGCAACCTTGATTTCAAAATTTGATAAGAATGTCTCAAAATTGTCAATAACCTCGCAGTCCAAATCTCCTACACTGGAAGACCTATGGGAACACGTTACACCTCTCTCTCTCCCTACCTGCCTGAGTGTCCTGCCAGTGGAGGATGGGAGAAGCTGGCCACTCGCATCTTACTTCAATGTAGGGTTAGACACAGTCAGGACAGGCACGTGGTGCCCAGGATTGCCTGTAGCACTTACTCCTTAGTATGCATTAGTATTTTATGGTGAAAAGGAGATAATTCAGATCACAAGAGAATAGTAGTGAAATTTTGTTTGCAGTTATTTTTAAGAAACTGTGGAGTTTTATCACAACCTCTAAGGCTGAAGGCTGTTTCTAAACCAAGTAACTTATCCGTACTGTCATTGACTATAATATAATACTATTATGTTCCATGCAAGCTGTGACAACTCACACTGCAGGGTTTTTTTTCTACCTGATAGTTTATTAAAGGCAAGAAATGGTATCATTAAAAACTAATGCAAATTTTCCTCACACACAACAACTCAGGGTGATGAGTTCTCTGAGAGAAGCAGTGAGGAGAACTCTAGGCTTACTTCCAGTCATTTATTTCTTCTTCTGAGAATTAACAATCAAAAACAAAGGGGTAGGAGAGCAAAGAAGGGAAATAAATCCAGATCTTCACGTGGCCTCTATCATTCCAGTGACAAGGTAATTAAGTTATGGGTTGAAAATTTACACTTTTTAAAGAATGAGCCTGCCCTTCATGATGAAGCTGAGTATATCCCAACGATCACACTAAGCTGTACACTGAAGAACCATGCCGTGTAATTGTGAACATAGCCGCGGCCTGAGTTTAGTAAGCAAATATTAAATTTCCACAGACAGACGATCCTGAAGACACAGCAGCCTAGCTACAATCTGATCTCCACGTTCTCCAGTAAGGGACTAGCTCCAAAAGTCTTACCAACCCTGCCAAGCATTCTTTTTTCATGTGTGTTCTTTAAAATTGTGGTTCTCAGAGGAAAGCAGCAATTTGTGATAGCCTTGTATCAGACTAATGTTTACTAGATTGAAGATCTGGAGTGGGAAATCATTAACAGCCTACTCATGGCTATCTTCTGGCCTGCAAAAGAAATTCTCCAAACAAATATGTGTTAGGAGGAATTGGCAGTTATGACCCTGATCTTTCAAAGTACTAAAATTTCAGTTTCTGTGAACTATTATACAGAGTTGACTTCTCAAAGAATAGACATTTTAAAAGATAAAGAAAACAAATAGTCATACACAGAAAACCTTTATTGCAATTTTGATGACGGAAATATTTCCATCTAAAACAGTTAACAGTGTTCTTACTTGGTTTTATTGCCATGAATTATCTATCTGCTGTTTGTGTCTGAACTGTACAAGATATTTTAGACACTGTACTTAATGATTGATATTTATCTCTTGATTTTCCATTATAACATTAATACTTGGTGATTGCTAAAATACTAATAAATAGGAAAATAAATAAGATATTGTTCTTGTCTGTCCATCTAAAATGAGACATTTCTCCCTAACAGGAAAAATATCATATATGTTATTAGCTCATTGATTTGTTCCTTGTCTTATACTTTGCAATGCAGATATGAGGTGTAACAGGCAGGGATTTAGTAAGAGCCATTTTCTAAACAAATAAAAGTCAATTATTTCCCTGTGGCAACCACCCTGTAGAATAATACACAAAGAATCCTACATAATTTGAGGCTTTTTTGTACATGATAAATGATGACCATCTGTCCAGACAAGCATCACTAGTGTGGCTTCTCATACAAAGTAAAGTAAGGTCAGAAGTTTATGCATCCATCTTTATGTGTCTGAGATGGCAAACAGCACCCTCAATGCATCACAAGCGCATCAACTTGCATCCCTGACCCAAAGTGAAAAACTTGGTGCAGCTGATGCTATTTACTGCTTGAATGACATGAATCAATTTCTGTAACAATGACTCGATCCTGAAATCTATCTTCAAGTAAACTCAAAAATGCCAATGAGAAATTTGTAAAAGTATGAACTACTAAACTCAAAATTTAAGGAGCATTGCTCTTCCAAAGACTTCTATCAGGAATATTACTAATTAATCAGCAAATAACGATCCTCTCTATTTAATAATCGCTAAACACAGTATTTGGCCGACACGGAAACTGATGGGACAGGAAAGCACGGTCAGGTAGCAGGGTTAGAGACAGGCATGAGGTGACAAGTTTAGGACTAGAAGGAGTTAGAGAACTAGTAAAGGCTCCTATTTTTCATTCAAAAGGATAAAAAGAGATAGGAAAGGAATTTCTCACCAGCCTCCATAATCTTGCCTCCTTCATCTGGTTTTCCCCTGATCTGAGGGGAGAGGAAGGTGAGAAGAAAAGATAAACAGAAGTGAAGGGGGAAAACAGGCTGCAAATTTCTTCCCCTGCTCCTCCCTATCAGTGACAGGCAATAGCACAGGAACACTAGCTGCGCAGCAGCAGGTACAAAGGATCAAAACAGACTAGAAGGAGCAAGAGAGAGGCAGCATGGGGACACAGAAAGTCACCAGATTTCTTACTATTGCTTGGCCTGAGAAACTCCCTAGCCTCCCAGCTTGCATAGGAGCATGGACTTCACTATCATCAGAAAAGTGTGGGTGGCTCTCTGACATTGCTAAATATTTGTTCCCTTTGCACTATGTTTATATTCAATATTCAATCTCATTCTATCCCTTTGTAATATGTTTATATAGACCCTTGCATAGCTGAGTCCTGGCTTCCACATTTCCATTCCAGGACAATATCACTAGCTTCCCCACTTCTGCTTACTCCAGAAAGTCCTACAAATGTAAGAATAACTTCTCCGACTGGCTATTCTAATTTTCCATCCCTTTTTTGTATATATAACTGGGAATATTTTTCTCCCAGTGAATTAACTTGCAGTTTTCTAAATTTCCTGTGTGCCTGTGGTCAGAGAAAAATGTCTTATGTCATTTGTGTCAAATTCGAGATAGAGAAAAATAGAATAAACAGTTTGAACTTTGTTTTTAATAGAGATGCAGTGTTACCACCCTCTATTTCAGAGAGGGGTTAGCCTGTTCTGTTGATAAGGGCTTGAATTAGCACACCTTTGTGCAGAGCTGATTCATAGTCTAGTGGTCTGATTTATTGATGCAAGTCAGCACAGCACCGTTGCTGCCTCTTTGTATAGTTTCTTTTCCCCCATCCTCACTGTAACCTACTATCTTTGCTAGATACATTCAAGGCCTTTGGCATCCACGCTAAGAAAATAATTCTCTCTCCCCTATACCTCTCTTAGCCACATCTTCAGCTCAGTAATCTTAGAGTTGATAACTGGGCTATGCCAATCCCTGCTGGAGCAGAAGCATCTTGGAGGATTTCAGGAACTATTGCTTTGGTTCTAAATAGCACTCTCCTTTTCTGTCTGAATTACTAGTTTTTGTTGTCTGGGGTCTCTTTGTTCTTCGTCACCACATGAAATAACCAAGCATCTCTTTTTATCTGTGACTTTAGTGTAAACCTACCTTAGGTGTATCACCTAAGCAGGTGATAAAAAAATAAGAATCTGCCCTACCCTACTTACATCCGTGACATCCAGTAGGGCTTTGACGGAACAGCTATTAACTCTCTGTTCACTTTGTGTCTGGATACTCCCGCTATGTCACTGCATGGGAGATACGTTGTGAGAGACTAAGGATGCACACAAGCAGAAAACAGTGGAATGGCCACATTAAATTTAACAATAGAAGCACCTCCTAATTATAAAGCAATATCCCTTATTTTCAATGCAAATTTGTCTCTATGAAAAAAAACTTATCTGTCGCTAGTGATCTGAGCTGATCTATGTGATCATTAAATGAGCAGTGCTACGGATGTAGGGCTATTTTTCTGTATCTTAACTAATTTATTTTGCCTTTATCTAATATTCCTAATATATTATCTAGCCAACATAAATACGAACACACTGTTCCATACACATCTTGTTGATGGTGGAAGCTATGTATGAATTGGTGACCTTGTTAAAAATTTAGCCCCATCTCCTGTGATTTTGACATCTAAAGAAATTTATGCCACACTAGTCACTTCACCAACAAAAACCTGACATTGAGAAATTGAGGAAGGAAATTCAAGGAAATAGTCATGAGAAAGAGTAGGGGGTATAGGCAGAAATCATAAAAAGATGAGGATTATTTTCCTTAGAAAAAGGGTAAATAGGGGGCTACATGGTTAAAATATATAAAGAAGTACAGAAGAGCAAGTCTGGAAGATTCTGCTTCTCTGTGTTAAAGCACAAAGGCAGCAGGATATTCAATCAAAAGAGAATATCCTCTCACATGACATTTACTCAAACTCTGGAACTACCTTTCCAGGTGTCACAAAGAGCAGGACCATAGCAAGATGGAAAGGGAGATCAGATGTTCAAAGGTAGTGTAAGAAAATATGGAACAGAGCTCATGGTATTTCAGAGGAGGTTAAATTTCATGTTTCAGGGTGTAGTGAGAAAATGTCTTAACTAAAAATGGTGAGTACCTGAGCTAGCCACTGTCATAGTAAGACTGAATGTCTTCAGGCCACCTGACTAGACTGGTATATAAGATTAACACCTGGGCTAGTCTTCCTCATCAGGGTAGAAAATCATTGAAACTAAGCATGGAACAGCTGAGATTTTCCTTATGCTGTAAAAAGCCAGCCAAAACCTACAAATGCATTCACTTAATTTGCTTAGTAGCCTACTATCCATACAGTGAGAGACTGCATTTTCCTTCCCTTTGAATTATTGCAAAAATTCCAGTGCAAAGAAAAGCAACAAGGATAAAAAGAATTTTAAAGATCAAAAATACATGTGTTCACGTGCAGAAGGAAGATGCCTACTTTCACCTGCTGAAATTTGATTTATTTTGGACTCATGACTTCCGTAGGAGCCTAGGAATAGCTACGTATGCAAGATATGGGGCATAAAATGCACTGCTCTTCAATCTGGATCCATTTGGTCTGAGTAAATCAGCCACGTGTTATCGTTGCAAAGAACTGGAGGGACATCTAGTGGACTTGATTACAAGTAGGAAGGCCTTGTGCTACCATTCTGCTGAACTGCTCCACATCAGAGAAATTTTGTTTATATACATCTTTCCACTAAATGAGCATATGAAATGCCAGAATAATACTAAAATCCACATCATGCAAAACAGGCAGACAGCTATAAAACATGCTGCCACCAACTCTAGACCTGTAGCCCTATTCTCATACCCAAACCAAGCTATAAGGTAAAGCCAATGTACAGCTTACTGACAGTATTAGATCAGAACCTCACGTTTAAAATACAGACCTTAGGCATTTTAACTGTAAATATGTACAGCATACATTGTCCCAGGCTTCCAAAAGGTGTTTACGGCTTAACACCTATGAAAATTCCTTTACAGGCTGCAGGCAAGAGATAATTCTATTTTAAATATCTTATTTAGGAATGTGAGAGAACTATCTTCTGACTTTACTCTAATCCTATTGACTTCAAGAGGAGTAACACATTTTGGAAGGCAGAATGAGCCATTCGGCAACATGTACTTTATAGACACCTTATTCTTACCCAAGCTATGAATATTTACTTCCACTGGCCTTACTCAATGATGTGCCTGAACATTTTCAAGCTTCTTAGGAATGCAGTTACATGCGTACTTGGGCATTTGGGGAAGTGGATAGAGCAGAGCTGGGGACTGCTCTAATACTGGAGAGTACTCCTACTAATTTCAGGCACCTGTGGAAATCCAAGAGCCCCTATATATTAGTGACTAAACATTTTTGGTGCCTGAATCCAATGGATGTATTCAAAGATAGTTAAACACCTGCAGTTAAACGTCTGCATCTTTAACAATCCAACGTTTTGGTAATCTGCTTTCTAACTCCCACCAATTTTAATTTGGGTCTCTTGACTCGCAAATGTATTCAGCTTCCCAGAAACTGGAAATTTATTTTCCATTTAACTGAACTCTTAACATATTTCAGATTACGAAGCAATTGAAAGAGAATCAGGCAAAATCATTCTCTTTTACTCTATACCTGAGTAAAAAGCTAAGTCTGCTTTCTCTTTGCTGAAATTATATAAGCACAAAAGTCCTCTAAACAGTGAATTTCAGCAACATTTTCAGTTTTTCAAATTTAAAAGCTATTTCATTCAATGGTCTGCTGTGACTAATGTGAAACAGGCCAATGTCAAACTAGGCCAGTTAAAAAAATTAGAATGGAAATAATTTATGCTGAAGAAGCTGATAGCTGAAAGGAAAAGGCTAACTTCTCTCAGATGTAAACTTGTTAATTTACTGAGACCCTCCCAATCTGCAAAGTCATACCAAAACTACAGTTCCTGAAAGAGATGAAAGTCTTATGGCAGTGGAAACAAAGGCTAAGAATGAAACCAGAAAACAAAAATTAAAAATCTTTTTTAAAAATCTCCAGTAAACCTCAAGTGTCTCTTAAATAATTTTACTGGAGCTTAACAGATAGTTCTTCAGTCCCTGACAATGAAGGGCCTACAGGCATAAGGTGGAAGCTATTATCCATTTGAGTTCTTGGATCTGTCTTCTGTCTCCATCTGGAAGCTTTGTCCAGGCAGATCTGAGAGGACCTCAGGAATCTGAGTCAAGCAGGTGGTCATTCAGATGCAACACAACAGCAGACATACATACAGTCACTCCAACCCAGATGGTATTCAGTGGTTCCTATTTTTGGTTAGTACTTTATGGCAAACCGCATGCCTCAGATCTGGTATGAGCGACCCATTTCAGTTTGGAAGAGCAAAAAGAAACACTGCAACTCTACCCGGGATAAAAAGTTCAAGCTTAAGCTCATGCTTAAGCTACACTCCCCAGTGGGAACCTCTTTTCTTTTCCAGTCCTCACAGACTTAGCTTCCATGTCTCCCAGGTGTTCATGTTGCTGCCCAGAAGAGCAATGACTGCATCCAGTGAGCAAAGAGATCCCTTTGTTCCTAGTCTGAGCATAAAATTCATATCATTTCTGACCATGTTTCCCACCATGGCTTACTTCCAAACTGGCTGACCCAAACTATGCTGGGACCCAAAGCAAGGAGACCCAAAATGCTGTGATTAAAGGATTAGACCTTGGAACAGAGACTGACTGGACCCTGGTCAGTCTCTACAGGGACAGTCTGCAGCGCACATTACAAGAAAGTTTAGGAGAGGTGCCTTTATCTGAATAAGACTAATTTTTCATCACAGTGAAAATACAATTGAGAAAGCTACTTTTAGAAAACAATTACTTTTTCAGACATCTGCATTCCTCTCTTCAGCCTGTGGCCAAGAGTCCTTGGTATTGACTTTGTAGAAGAAATCACTAAGATTTCTCTCATAAGTTTTTGAACTTAGAGGGTTTTTCTCTTCTGTTCTAGAATTATGAACCTTGGCTACAAAATGATAAGTAAAGAGAATAAATGTGATAGAAGGCAGACATGCAGACAAGAAAATCAGACTGGGAAATTTTACTACATCGTTGGTTGTTTCATACCGAATAGATATCTGGCACCACAACATCAATGCGCTGTGGGAATGCAAATTCTGTAGGCATTATTCACTAGTGGGAGGCTGGGAGAAATCTCATCTTCAGATAACTGTGAACTCATACGTCAAAGAAGATACCTGCCTTAAAGAAAGTGAAATCTTTGAATCTGTTCCTTATGAAAAATGCTCATTTCAAGTTAGTTTGCTGTGCTTGAATAACATGGACATCCATAATCCAAGCTCATTTTGCTACACATCCTCATGCACTTAATCCATGCATTAAGTCTAGCTCTAGCATGTCGAGTTTTAGGAGCTAAAACACAGGTCGATACGCCTGAAAACGCCCTGATCGTTAATGCCTTTCAAAGATAATCAACAGTGGCCTCACAAGGCCAATGGCCAGCTCCCTCAGCACTTGTGGACGCATCCCATCACATCCCACGACATGTTATATCCAGTTTGTTTAAATGTTCCGTGACCTGATCCTCCTCCACAGAGGGTAAGTTTTCCTTCCTCCAGATTTTCCCATACGTCTCAGGGGTCTGGGATTCCCAAGGCAAGTCTTATCAGTAAAGACATAGGCGAAAAAGGCATTGCGTACCTTGGCCTTTTTCCTGTCTTTTGTCACCAGGTTCCCTAATCCATTGTGCAGTGGGCCCACATTTTCCCTAGTCTTCCTTTTGTTACTGATACACCTGTAGAAGCCCTTCTTGCTGCCCCTCACATCACTCACTAGAGTCAAATCCAGATGGGCTTTGACTTTCCTGACCCCATCTCTCCATGCTTGGACACTGTCTCTATAGTCCTTCCGGGTCACCTGTACCTGCTTCCACCTCTTGTAGGCATCCTTTCTATGTCTGAGTTTAGACAGGAGCTCCCTGTCCATCCATGCAGGCCTCCTGCCACCTTTGGTTGATTTCTTGCACATGGGGATTCTTGAGCTTGTAGGACGTGACCTTTGAAAATCAACCAGCTCTCCTTGACCTGCTTCCCTCCAGGGCCATGTCCCATGGGATAAGCAGATCCCTCAATAGGCCAAACTCTGCTCTCCTGAAGTCCCAGGCTGTGGGACTACTATTTGCCTTGTTCCCATCTCTCAGGCTCCTGAACTCCACCATCTTATGGTCACCACAGCCAAGGCTGCTCCCATCCTTCACCTTATCGACCAGTCCTTCCTTGTTTGTAAGTAACACATCCAGTAGGAAGTTGTAATTGGTGCAGTCCAGAAACATCCTGAATTGCTTGTGCCCTGCTGCATTGTCCCTTCAGCAAATATCAGGGTGGTTAAAGTCCCCCATGAGGACAGGGCTTGCAAACGTGAGGCTTCTTCCAGTTGTCTGAAGAAGGCCTCATCTACTTCTTTCTCATCATGTGGTCTGTAGCTGATACCTTCCACAACATCACCCATGTTGGTCTGCCCACCATAAGGTCCATAAGATCCATAAGGTCTACAACTGATTCATCATCCGTTCCTAGGCAAAGTTCATCTACAGTGTGTAAACGCTATAAAAGAACAAAGAAAGCATAATCATCAGAAGAGTCACTTTCTAAAATAGAAGTTTATACAACTAATAAAGAAACATGTGCTTCCTGCTACACTAACATTGTAACTTAAAGCAAAAAAACTGTTGGCCCAAGTTTATACCAAACATTAGACAACATTTCATAGTCTGCAAAAGTATAGAAAGAATAGTCTTACAGGTAGACAACACTTTTCCACAGCAAGCTCAGAGATACAAATACAGATTAATGAACAAGATATTTGCTTTCTTCAACATTTTGACTAAATTCTCTTCTAGGTTTTTAGATTTGCTTGAATCAAAACACGAAAGCAAAGCTCTTGAAATATATACATAAAAATGAAAACAATCTCATAAAAAAACTGAGAAAACTCTGGACAGATTTCTATACCTGGATTTCCTAGATTTTTTTTTTTTTTTTACATTCTGCACAAAGCCCTGAATGGACTAACAATTTCTGTCATATCACAGATGGACATAAGAATGAGGAATAATAGTAGCATTTAGTCAACGAATTTTCTAATTGGATCATACAAAGGACCCCCTGAAAGCTAGAGAGAATCAAAAGTCAACTCTTGCACAGTTACTAGCAATGTGGCATTTATAGAAAAGGGAGTGGGAGGATTAATAGTTACCCAGAGCTGAAGCTGAGGTTTTCCTTGGATAAGGATCCTGCGATGTGCAGTTTAACACAGAGAAGCTGACTGCTACGGTCCAGAAAATTTCAGAGAGTGTCCATCTGGACTTCAGGAGTATACTCCTGTAGTTTGTATTGTTGTAAATCCAAGTCCTTGGATTTACTTGTTCTAAATCCAAGTCCAGACCCATACTTTAAAAGTTAATTTTCATTTCTGTGGCATTTAAAATACATAGTTAAAATGAATTTCTGAAAAGTTGCCATGAATAAGCTCATGCACAATTTTCAAACGGCAAAGGTGCCTTAGATCAACCTGTATAAGACAAAAACCTATTGCTAATCTCACTGCTGAAAGAGGCAGTCAGCCAAAACACAAGGTTATTCCCAACAGATTTAGAGGCCAGCAAAAAATCCCCATCTCAGGCTTACAATCCTTTTGACTGAGTAAGAATAGAAGTACTATGTCTACCAGTGCCCTTCCCATTCTTAGTCATATTTCCACCACAGTAAATTCAACAAAAAAAAAGAGAAGAAAAATCTCTATCTGTCCAGCCTTTAGGATTCAGAGAGCAAGGATAATCTTCTCCTCTTTTACTACCTTTTTCTTCTTCACATTTGTTTTTAAAAGAGGACATGTCTCTTGCCTTAAAAGCTCTTTCTTAGAATCACAGAAGGTTGGAAGTGACCTCTGGAGAGTGTCTAGTCCAAACCTCCTGCTCAGAGTAGGATCAACTAAAGCAGGTTGCTCAGGACCATGTCCAGTTAAGTCTTGAATCAAAGACAGAGCCTCCACAACCTCTCTGTTCCAGTGTTTGACCCATCCTCACAGTAAAAAAGTATTTTCTTATGTTCAATGGTATTTCTTGTGTTTCGATATGTGTTCCTTGTCTCTTGTCCTTTCACTGGATACCACTGAAAAGAGTCTAGTCCATATTCTTTACTCCCTGCTTTCAGGTATTTGTACACAGTGAAAAGATCCCTCCTGAGCCTTCTGTTTTCCAGGCTAAACAGTCCCAGCTGCCTCAGCCTCTCCTGGTACGTCAGGATTGGCTCTAATCCTTTGACCATCTTAGTGGCCCTTCACTGCACTCACCCGCAGCTGTCCATGTCTCTGTTGTGCTGGGGAGCCGAGGACCGGACCCAGCACTCCAAGTGTGACCTCACCAGCACTGAGCGGAGAGGAAGGATCACCTCCCTCAGCCTGCTGGCAATGCGTTGCCTAATGCAGCCCAGGATACCATTAGCCGCCTTTGCTGCAAGGATGCATCGGCTCATGGTAAACTTGCTGCCCACCAGAAGCCCCAGCTCCTTTTCCGAAGAGCTGCTCTCCAGGTGGTCAGCCCTGGCCTGTGCTGGTGCAGGGCATTTCCGGGTCTCCCCCGGGGCAGATGGGAATTCCACCACCGACCTTTTCTTCCACTGTTTATCTAGGACTTCACAAATGCTTTCATGTTGCTCTCCATTATCACACCACTAGGACAGAAAGATGTAGTTAGTAATCATTTGAAAGTCCAGCAAGAAAGCTTTTCTTTTTTTGATGGTTATTCACAAGTTCAGGAGTTCTGGCTTGAGATGTGTAAGGGAGGAGGGAAAAGGGGCTAGGTCTGAAGCTCACCATTGTTCTACCTCTGAGCCTAAAAATCTATGCACTCCTAGTAATCAGCTTCAAAGTCAACTCAGCAACCATTTTACCCAACCTTTAAATGGCTCCACATCTACCACAGATCATTGTGTCCAAATGAGGTACCTTGGCTGCTCTATAGCCAATAGCTGGGGAGATAAAAGCACCCACCAGTGAGATCACAGAAGTCAGTGGGGAAGGGAAAAGCAGCATCCAAAAGGACAGATAGCTATCAGCAAACACTGAACAGGGGCTTCTGTCTTAAATCCTCCCCACTGCTGAGATTTACATTTCCTCCACTCTGGACTCCAAAAGTCCTGCAACTTTTTGTCATAGTATAACTGGAAAACGAAACAGGAGCACCTTTCTTTCAACCAGGGCTTCATATTATGTCTGAAGCATTGAGTCCTAAAGTTCTGCATGTATTTCAAAATCCTTAACTAAAATATGAAAAACAAATAGCAGGGTTTTTTTAGGTGCTGAGTAATGGTGAATTGGACTATTGCAAAGGACATAAAAACAAACTGCTGATTTCCCTATAGAAAGTAATACAAAACACTTCCCCAAAGTGCGATCATGTGAACTAGAGGGAATGAGAACCCACAACATCCCTGACAAGAAACCTAAACACAAGAAGGCTACAGATTACAGCAGACTGTAGAGGAAATTCCCACTGATAAAATTTCCATTTGTGGTAGAAGCATATGATCTTTTGACTGGATAAGAAATATATCTGGCAGAAGGAAAACCTGCATCTGGTCTCTAAGACTACTAATACAGTCATGAAAGGCTCTGTGGAAGAGGACTGGATCTCAAGACCTCCTTTCCCAAGCGAACGCTGGCCAATAGAGCCATGCATATGTTCAGTGAACATGATTCTTCTTTCATCCCAGTTGGAGCATTTCGTTATTCTGATGACAGAAATTTGAAGTCTAGTCTCCTATTTGCAGGATGAAATGAGAACAGAACCTAAAAGCAACCTCCTTTGTGACTCCCCAGGAGACTCGGGGTGCTGAGCGCTTGTACCTAGCACTGCCCAGGGACAGTTTGAGATGCATCTGATGCTCGGCTTGTTCTCTGGGCCTCCCCCCCTTCCCTGCCCCAGCCCCTCACCTGGGGCTGGGGCTGCCCCAGCTACCCCGGGGCCCTGCTCCCTCGGGGCGGGGGGACGGACGGGCCCTGATGGCCAGCACCCCCCTTCCCCCAGCCCAGGAGAGCCACTGGCCCCTGCGGGGCCCTGATGAACAGATGCAGTTTGAGAACACGTAGGAAAGGTGCTGTATTCTTGTTAACTCTACTTTAAACAATTCATAGAAGATAAAATTGTCTCGTGAACCACGTGAGATTTCAGACTACTTTCTACTGAATCTTCTCAGTTAATTCATGGTAAATCTGCAAGGGATGAGATAAACTCAGAGATCCGTCTTCATCCGGGGCAGTTGTTTGCCACACGTCTCCATCAGAACGGAGGGGCAAAGCCAGGATAATCCCTGTCAACAGGAGGTCTCCTAGGGATGGGGGGCTCGAAAGCAATCGCTAGCAGCAGACGCAAGACCAATCACCCTTCACATTTCCATCCAGTAGCTCTTCTGAAACTGGTTGTCGGGCTGATACCCGTATTGGATACGAAAGCAGGTTTTGATCTGATGCTGATTAAGCGCCGTCCTGTCACACCAGGTGCCCGCCACCCGCTAGGAGGCGCCCGCGGGCTGCCGCAGCGCGGCACCGCCCGGCCGCGGGGGACCCTGCGCCAGGCCCGGCCCGGCCCGGTCCGGCCCGACATGGCGGGGGTGGGGAGAGGCGAAATGGCGGCAGGCGGCCGGGCCGGGGTCGGGGTCGGGGTCGGGGCGGTGGTGTTGCGGGGCCGCGGTCCCGTGCCGGGAGAGGGGCGGTCCCGCGGCCCCGCTGAGCGGGAGTGAGGGCAAGGAGCCTGCTGAGGGGCTCCTTCTCAGTCAGAGGCAGCAGCTGGCGAGAGGAGGGAGGAAAGGCAGGGAGGCCGTTAGCGGATCAGGGGCACTCTCACTTTCTGTGTTTTTTGTGGGCAAGAGCAGGTGAAATCCCAGAAATACCATTTCAGATTGTTGCCAGATGATGCTAACCAAATCAAAGTGTGGTAATGTGTTGCAACAGTTGAGGATTGTCTCTGGAACAAAACTCTGCTGGAGTTGTTTACATTTCAGTAAACAGAAAATGTGTGGTTTGAAAAAAAGGGGTTGGGGTTTTTTTGATAAGGCAGCTAACTTACAAAGGGGGTACATTTCCATTTACAAAACAATCTCCAGGCATGTCCTGTGGTGTAAAGCTCAATTACTTAAAATTTGCATTTTTTTTTGTTTTATTACCTGATGTCAAAGCAAGAAGTGAATATCAACTTGGAGTCATTTGCACATGAGGAGAAATAAATCACTAGAGAGATTAAATGATTCATTTTAGGTCCCAAAGTAAGTAACAGGCAAAGCACGGGCCAGAATTCAGATTCACCAAATCCCCATCCTCAGCCCCCTACAACAGTACCCTCTAATCCTGGGCTCGTACAGCAGTTCACGCTCTCCCACATCATGCGGCTCGATGCGTTTCAGTGTACTACCCTCGCCCAGCTTTAAGCTCCTACAGCAACTTCCTTTGGCAAGATACCCACACTGAAAACTGATGCCTTTTAGCACAGGAAGGAACCATCACCAGCTTGGGATACTAATTCTGATTGTGACAGCAACTTTATGTCTACAAATAAAGGTAGTACCAGGGTACCATTATAGCCAGTTCCTGCAGTTTCAGAGGGTCCAGTTCGTTCTGTGTGTGAAATACTAAGAAAAGCATTTAGTTCAATACCCTGGGACTAGATCCTTTTCTTGGGTTTAAATTATACAAAATGGCTAGAGAGATATGACCTATAGAAGAAGTATCCTTCTGCTTTCGCCACCTTCTCTCTGGCTATGCAGCCCTAACCCGTCTCACTAAACAAGCAGAAGACCCTTTTTTTGCTGGGTCAGTTTTCTGCCAAGTAAGAGAGTTAAATCAGCTCAAGGTTGGACGTGCAAGTTGGTGCAAGATGAATAGTGAAAACATGCTGCTGAGAGCAGCAGGAGAGAAATGTAGGAAGAAGGACCTCAATCCTTCAGCTGTGATGAGTGGCACAAGCCATTGCATTAACTTAATTTTTAAGTCAGAGGTGGTGACCCATAGCTGAAGAACTGTACAGACCAGCTCGTCCTCCCTGAGTGGAGATTAGCTTTAAAGCTTCTTACAAATGGACTCCTTTTTCTTTCTGTGGGTCACCTTAGCCTAAAGGCTCGATCATGTTCCCAGAAAAAAAGGAGAGAATACAGCTTTCTGTCCTTTCATAGGGGCTTTTCTCAACAAGTTCTATTAAAGACAAAGACTGTGAGCAAATAAATCTCCCCAGGTCCCAAGCGCAGCAAACTGTCTGGGCTTTAAGTACCATATTCTTTCACCTAACTTAAAGGCCAAACAGTGTTGAACCATCTTCACAATGAAATGGAAGCACTCACTGCTCCTGAATGAAATAGCCCAGTGTTGCAATGTGACTTCCTATTTTTGTTTTTTTCCCAGTTTCTCGGAACTGTACTTGCTCAGGAAAGGCAGCAGTTACCACTCATGCTTTTGAATTCTTACCCATACTTGAGAAATACTTTGGGTTTCTATTCAAGCTGTCTCACTGCAGCTGGAAGACAGTACTACACTTGGCAGCGCTGTAGGTTCTCACGATGGTGACCATCACCTCAAGAAGAGCAACGGTCTCGCATAGTCCACATTCTCCCCCACACACTGGCACTTGTTTGAGTGACATTTCCATTTACTTCAGTGGCAGTACCCAGCAGGTACCAGAAGGAGCAGGACTCTCTGCTTCTGCATTGCTATATGCTTGCGCTTAGGAGTATCATTTGTCAAGACATTTGGCTGTTCATTAAGATCTGACATATTTTAACAGGCAGTATTGCCTGTCAACGGAGATCTGCAGAAACAATGGGAATATCAGCAATTCAAGCTGAAGGATGAAGGCAGCGAGTTCAGGCACATCTCAACTCAGCTCAGCAACAGATGATACCAGCAGAGAGGAAAGTGCATGTTCCTGCCCTTCAGCTGCTGTGGGAGCTTATCCAAATGGTTCATGGACAAGTCACAGGAACACCGTCTTCCATTCACAAGTGCAATTTCTGCATTTCTGGTTGTGAAAGATAGAGCTCATTGACATGACCTGAATATGTCTTCACGTAATTATTATCCCATTAAAATAATTATAGCACAGTTGTGAGCAGCAAGCATTTTTGTCCTATACCTTTGCACACATTAAGATTTCCTGCCTGCTATAGTGGATGCAATACACAATTATTTCATTAGGATTGTGTCTGGGAACTTGGCAAAGACACCTCATTGCTTCTACATTGAACAGACAACACAGGAACATTACCATGGAAAAATGGCTGGTTAAAAGATCTTACAAGGGGGTTTATCCTCAGTCATTTTCAGAAGAAGAAGTTGGATTGGGATCTGTCAAACTTACCTTACATTATTTTCTTTCAACCTCTTTGTCATATAAAATGTTAATAATTCGCTCAAGTGATTTGCCCTCTGTTCAAGTATCTTATTACTCAGCAGAGCTACAGACAAGGACAGCTTTTATTATCCACTGGCAACTGGCTTAGAGAAAAAGAAAGTCAGTTAGTTCTCCAGGAAAATCCGGGCCTTCATTTTCAGCCATGACCTGAAAAATAAGCTTCAGAAGCAGAAGCCTCAGTCTCCCAAATAAATAACACACAAATGCTTGTTTGAGGTGTTCCACTACGTCCTGCTTCCACCATTACGGGGGAAAGACTTGGATTTAGGCTGACGCTGGTATATTCTGGGGTTAGTAGTTTGCCTTTGGGGACATTCATGACATGCACTTTATTTCTCTCTCCTCAGTGTTCTCTTTATTTAAACCCATTTGTTCTGGGCATTGCTTATGACTGGGGAAAAACCTTTTCTCAAAGCCTGGATAACTTAATTTAATTTCCCCACAGTTCTGCATGGGAGTCCAAAGTAGTATGTGCTTGTGCTTATTTATTAGGGATCCCCAAGGTCTGAGCCTGCCCAAGGGACTGAATCGTGCCTTCCCAGAAGGGATCGATCCCACTCGATCCCTAGCAGAAAGGTTATGTAAGTGAAGATACATACCAGTTACCATCACACTAGGCTGTGAGTCATCAGTGAGATTGTAAAAGAAAACCAGTTTTAGAAGTGAGAAGTTATTTTAGTTGTGAGCATGTGGAACTATGTAAGAGCTCTTGGCTCTTGTACCTGGCCTTGCAAACTCTTTGCTAGGCAGTGTGTATATTTATATATCTATACCTATCTATGTAGATATATAGTAGGCGTGGCCTGTGTGTTGATTCATGCTTTTCAATGAGGAAACAGAGAACAGAATGTGCTTATAACACACCAGTTTCCCTTGCTGAGGAAAATAGGACAGGCCAGGGTAGGCAACACAGCCTGAAAAACACTAGCCAGTGTAACATGTTTCCTTTCTTCCCCCTTTGAGGGATTTTCTGCTGTTGGCCAGACCAAGCTGATGACCAGTGTACTTGGGGAACTGAAGGAGAATAGTGATTCCATGAATGTTTTGCCCACTATTAAATCTAGAGGTTTCTGAAAATTAGAGATTTTGGTTAAAGCATATATGTGCCCTCCAAAAGCCTTTTTTCACTGAAACTGCTGAAAAATCTCTGATGCTCTGTTTGCTTCACTGCATGAAAAAAGAAATTTAATTAGCATAACATTATCAGCAAATGGTCCATTAAAAATGCTCGAAATACTCTTACAATCATAAGTACATCCTTGTAAGAGCTCTTTATGCCACCTGCTATTCTTTCGGAGAATTCCTAAACTGTTGGAGAAGGGCATATCCTCCACCTCCATTATGGCCACACAAGGAGACAACCAAAATATTTGACCCAAAATCAAAGAATAGGATACATGTCACATTTAGAGCTCAGAGCAGTATTTCTGTCTAGGATGCTTGAGCTCTAGGGAGCTCAAGGTAAACTTTTTTAGTTTATCTAAGAATCTCTGAGCCTTTTCAGCAGAGTGTATTTTTAAGAAATATCTGTCCAGGTAGAAATCATGTAGTCAGGATCTACTAATGTAGCATGATCACATTTAGGGACAAGCCGCTTCAGTGCTTCTTGCATCTCCAGAAAGTACTTTACAGTTTAGAGTTACAGTGTCTCACACAGTGTTAGATATTCGCTCTCAGAGAGGAAATCTCGTTAAAGCACCAGGTGATTCTGTCTGTCAAGGTTTCCCTGATGGCGATTAAGGTGGCAAAGATTAGTGGACAGTAGTGTCTCTAACTAAAACCACCATCTAGCTTTAGGCTGTGGGTGATGGGATGCCTTTCCTCTGCCCTCCATTCTGTGACACTAGAATAAGGTACAGAAGGTTTGGGTTGGGTGGGTGCCAGTCAAAGGATGCCTGTCTGATTTTGCAAAGAGCTCTAACAATCAGCACGAGCTGAGAACAAGCATATCACAATTCCTTCATTATCCATGAGACACTGGAAAGGCATACCTAACTCTGAGCTCGTCAGAAATAGAAACATTTACTTTCCTTTTTGGTTAGTCCTGTAAACAAGTCAAACCTTCATACCTACAAAAAATGCCTTGCTGTTTAGAATCGATGACTGTTCACTTCTGATGTTAAAAAACATATCTGATTAAGTTATCCACCAGACTGTTCTAATAACTGCAGCACAGTGATCTGATGCCAGATGCTTGAGTTCAAAAGCTTGATTACCTCCTGGCATTCAGAAGAAAATCTTCTGAATAAATTGCCTCTCTCTTCATTGTCATTCTGTATCATTATTTATACTGATTATCCTGAGATATGCTACAGAGATCACTCACAGGCTTTCTGGACTATTTCAGGCTCCAGTGCTGGAGGAGATCACAGAGAATGCCTCTCTCTTGGGCAGTATAGGCATTAAAATAACTAACAGAAATCTACCCAAATTTGATAAAATATGAAATGCAAGTGGAAGGCCTGCCCCTATGTCCTTTTGTTTCCATCATGTCTAAAGTAAGCATCTAACAAAAAGACTGCACCCAAAAAGGCCTGTTTCTACTCATTAAAATTACCTAGAATTAGATCATTAGCTAAGTCACTGTGTGCTTAAGTTACATGTAGAAAGTAAACTTTATTTGTTTTCCAAACAGTGCTTATTTCTTCCTGACGACTATAACAAGAGTGTAGACAAGCAGTTCAGCTATAGATGTCTACACCTGGGCAGATGAATCCCATCCTCAGCCAAATCATTGCCCTAACTACTAGGTTCAAGGCTTTTCAATCCCTATATTTTCCATTGCAGTACGTGTCTTCTTTTGATCGCTCTGCATAGTAATATTACTTTGCTAGGCTGGGTGTCTGATGGGAAGTGAAAGCTGAAAATGAATCATAAGGGCCTACTTCAATAAACCAAAGTGGATTCCTTTGATTGTGGACTATGATAACGTTTCAATTAGATTTTAAAAACAGCAGAAAAACCTCTAGATTTTTAATTAAACTTTTGTGGTAACATCTGTTCTGTGAAGAACTACACACTTCACGTTTTTTGTTAATGCATAACAAAAACAAATGTTGAAATGCTGGATTTTTGCTTGGCATTGAAACTCTGGTTTTTGTTTAGCTATGCTAAAAACATACTGATTTCAGCCAATTAGGCCTCCAAGTTACCAAAGGACATTACAGCAAGGAAGAACCTACAGCATTTAAACAGCTTTGTAGCGTTTTCCTTTGATGCTTGCTTCAGTAAACCACAATACTGACTACTATGAAAGACTAGCCACATCTGTATTTCTAAGTTGGGCAGCTGGGGCATATTTTCTGACTGTGCAAGCGAGACAGCATGGCTTGCACCAGCATAGCCAGACCCTTTTCCTTTCCAGAGCAGCGTGGCCTTATCCATACTGCCCAGTGCAACCAGTCCCGAGCCTCAGCTATCCCTCCAGCCACTCCTGGCCATCATCTGAGAGCATGCTAGTGGTCAAGGGCCAAAACTGGGCCAGGGAGAACAGTAGTAAACACCAAGTACTGTGAACGATAGGTGCTAATTCTCATTCCTTGGTCCTGTTTAGCTTGCTTTCGATTTGTTTTTCTTTACTACTGCTACGTAAAAGAAGACTCCAGGTGGCAGAGACTGGCACAGGCCACCTGGGGTTAGCTTCCCACAAAGCAGACTAGACATGGGTATTGCCATGTGTTTTCCTAGTGCTTCTAAGATACTGTTGCTATTCTATATGCTGTTTTCAGTTCAAAGGGTCTAAAATAATGTAAGAAAGAGGTTTATTGCAGTCCGTCAGCATGATGTTTTTATAGCAAGCAATGTAGGGTGTGGGTTGCATGCCCAGGGATATGATGTAAGATTGTGTGGTGGTGTTTGTGGGGGCAAAGGCTGCTCATGTATTGTGGGAGGACTGTACAGGGGAAGACAGCCAAAGACAAGGAGGGCTCACACATACTGCCTGGAGTGAACTGTCCCCAGAACTATGCCTGTCTTAGAAAAAGCTGGTTGGAGAGGGCCAAAACAGAGCCAGGGATGAAACTACAACTAAACAGAGTGGATGACCAGGAGGATCATCCCTTGCACTTGTTCATTTAGCAACAGCACCTTCAGGTTGTAATGAAATGTTTAACAATTTCCATCATTACCTTTGGGGATTCCCCACACATTGGATAATTGGACTCTGGGGTCAAACCATGCTTAGCTCTTAGGTTCTTTAAAGCCAAAGCTTTCCAATGCCAAAACAAAATCTCGTTTTCACTTTCAGAACCAGTGAAACTGCAGTTTATGCACAAAGGATGACTTACACCTTTGCTGCTCCAAACTGGAGCATTTTTGTGTAGGCTTATTGGCTAGGCCTTGGAACAACACTCTGTTGCATGGTAACAGACAAAGTGACACTATGGTCTGTCTTGTAGAGATATGGTTTTATTATGGTGGCGCCCAGTGAAGAGCCCCCTATAATAAAAGATTCATAAAAGTCTATTTTCAAATGGCCTTATCTGAACCATAAAATTTATCTTCAGGCATGTGCTATAAAATAAGACTGTGGCACTCAAGCATGATTTTATATTTTTTGGCAGTAGCATAGACAATATATTTAAATCTGAGTTGATTTGCTTTGATTCAGTCTTTTTTGGTAACTTAAGGGATGTCACAAACTATATCACATTTTTATAGTGTTAGATTTTTTAAAAAAATCAGAAGAAAAAAACAAAAGAAGGCTTGTTTTATGCCTGTAATTTTTATGGACCAATAAATCTGTGAGATGGACTGATGTTTCACAGCCAAATTCCAGCTCTGTGCAAGCATTTTCGTTGTCTTTGTAGAAACACTAATTACTATAACCAAGACTTCTACAAAAGCTTTTTGATACAGCTTTGTAATCTACTGGGAAACACCCTGAGGAATCACTTTTTTTAGCACACAATCTTTTATGTTTAAAGCTTAACCTAACTGACTGGGTGGTTCTTCACAGAAAACCGTATTTCAGAGCAATAGCAATAAACAGTGTAATAAATATGAAATCATTTCAGATCTATACGGTAGCATCTTCTGTCAATTACATGAAGAAGAGTTCTTTTTCATGCACAGCAGGGCCTAACCCAGTGCCCTGGGCTGGGAGGTGGAGAGGGCAGGAATTCTCACAGTGATCTTTGCCAGGCCTCACACGCTTAGACATTTAGCTCCATCAGCAAACCCCCTCAATATCCCATTCCCCCATAACTGCTTCAATACCAATAACTGCACCTGCAGCGTGCCTCCAAAATCCTCATCATATCAGTGCGTCCTCCTCTCCTATGCATCATCCAAAATGCCTGTTAATCCTGGGCCCTCCCATCGCCAGCTCCACAGCACCACAGACACTGCCTCCCACACATCATGAACTGTCTCTATTCCTAATCCCATGCATAATCCTTCATTTTAAATCCCTTATCTGCTGCTAGATCTGCCGCGTTCATCAGCAAAGTCATATGATTGCTCGCTACAGAGTGACTGGGCTGTAGAGCCAACTAGGAGCTGTGCAGCCACGCCACCCAGAACACCCACTGATCACAGGTTTTCTGCTGTTGCTATACTCTGTGTGTTTTAACTTCAAGGTCTCCATTTCGGTGGGTGTGGCATGGAAAGAGAGCGCCCATCACAAATACACAGAAGTCTCAAGAGACGCACTGGCTTGATGCTATAACAAGCTTGGGAAAGCTAATGCTATGAACTGCGGTAATGCATAAGCAGGTTGGTTTCTAGGAAGATATAAGATAAAACTAAGAGTAACCCAGATGATCAGGATGACCCCTGCACTACTGAAAAGGAATTAAATCTAGACATTTTTATAAAAGCTAATATGAAAGGGCCATGATCAACTAGGATGTAGTACTGCTCACAGGGATGCAACCATGAGCTATATGAAACCAAATATGGGAGGGATATGGCTGAACACTGGCTATAAAATTTATTCATTATATTGTATAGGTAACAAGTGTGCTGGCAAATAAGTTATCTGCCCCTCTTCCCCATCCACACACACTCAAACAGCTTGTTTTACAAAGCCCACAATACTATGTCTCTGTAATTGGATGTCATCACCCTTGAGTTCACCTATGTGCCACCCTTACTATTTAAAGTAAATCACAGTTACTAGCTAGACCTGCTTGAAATGTGTCAGCTTTTCCTGCAATTCAGTGCTTTCAAAATGAAAATCATTTCCTCTTTTCTTTTTTTTTTTTCTTCAAAATCAGGCTGTCAGTTTCCTGTTCTTGACAGGAGTCATCTTTCCTTTAACTTCAGGAAAGGGGAATGAAGAAAAGCAGACAAGGAAGTGGAGATACTGAGTCCGAAAGAGAAGAAGTGGAGGAATTTCTGTAAATAACCTTGTCAATTGGTGAGAAACTCCCAGCTGTAGAGGATGGTTCCTTACTGGTATTAGGTACAGGAAGAGAGATGAGCTCAGATCACAGATAAAAAGCACTGAACGGCTGGTTGCCTGAAGCTATCCCTTAAAAGCCTTCTAGCAGCACAGGGCAATTGTTTCTGGAAGGAGACATTCCCAGGAGTGACAGCATAGTATTATCTTCAATCTGATCCTCGAGCCTGGTCCTATCTATTCCTGTTCTGGAAAGTCATGGTGACTGAACAGTTCTGAGGATGCCTTTTCGGAGAGGCATGCGTTTCCTCATTTCACAAGCCCAATTATCTACACCATGCTACCAGCATGTTTTACTTAGCTATTTAAGAGCCTGGTAAACAATATGGATAAAGCTTTAATCTGTTTATTTGTATTTCCCTGTCCCCAGAGGACTTTTTGCTGCATGTATCAGCACGGAAGTTGTTAAGTTTCCACTGCTGCTGAAGTGACTCTGCTGCCACTTGAAAAAGAAGCACACAAGGCACTTCACCTTCCCTATTATAAATCTTTTTGGCACAAGTAGATGCGGACTTGCATGACCGCAAAAACGCCTATTTTCCTTGTCTCCTCCAAATTTGTAATATGTATTACAAATGTGATCAACTCTGTCATGATTCAAAAGCTGTTAAAAATTGCTACACTTTCCTTTTTAGCATGAATTTGTCATGGCCATTTCAGATAGGTATAGTCAGACTGATACAGGTCATTGTTTTCCCAAAATTACTAGTATATTAGCCAAAGAATAGAATGTTTTAATGTCTAAGACTGCAAAATGATTTCGGCATGCACGTGAAAGCTGAAAAGTTCACCTTCCTCTTTGCTGAGGCAAAAGAGGAAGTTGCCATTTCTTATCACCTCTGATTTGCTTACACTCATCTGGCTTATCAGCAAGAAATGCCTATTAAGTATTTCCATAATGCAGATTGGTGTGTCATCATCATCCAGCAACCTGACATGAGTTAGCCTGCAGCAGAGCAAACATTTAGAACAAAATGAACATATCCATCTGTGATCAGTCTCTCTTTTTCTCAACTTTCGCAGTTCATATGCTTCATTGAAAATGAAAATGCTGGTTCATTCCCTTCACAGCCATGTGCAGAGCAGCAGTGATAATCCACGCAGTTTGGAGTGCATTCAGCATGAATGTCCTCAGCAGCCCAGATCTCTGAGGCTCCTAAAGCTCCACTGAAAATAAAACAGTTAACGGTATCTCCTGACTACAGCTTAGGAGCAGCAGCTCCCTGTGTTATTGATCTGCAGGGTAACACCAAATTTCCAGTTCAAAATCCAAGCAGAGTTAAATGTTGGTGGGAAACCATCAGGCCAGCCACTGCAAAGTCTTCAGCCTACCTCCTGCAGAGAGCAGTCTACTGGAAGGAGTAGTTTCCGATGGCAAAGTGTAGGCTAGGTTGGGGTATGCTTAAGGCATCCAGATATCTCAAATATCCAGGAAGCTGGAATACTATATCCTTGACCTCCTCTGAAGGTTCCTTATCCCGCTTCCTACTAGGGATAATATTAGAAACAATAAAGTCTGCAGAGGTTTTTTTTTTTTTAAATTTAACTTAATTAACCTTGCAATTTGAGTAGCTGCCGGTTGGCTGAGAACAGAATTGGTTTGCATGGTAAATAACGGTGATTTAAATCTTCCCAACTGATCTGTGCCCTCCTTAGGTGCAATGATTTTTTTCAGTCCTACAGCAAAGCAGTTAAGACCATTCAGATGAAATAGTCTCAGCAACAACAGTCCCTCCAGGAGTGCAGGAGCACAGGAGTCCAGCCCTCAAAAACCAAGGTTTGTTCAGTGTTATCTACTTAAATTCCAAGGGGTTTTCTCATCTGAGATAATCTATAAGAAGCAGAGAAGAGGAAGTCACGCTTCCTTAGACACCCACATAAAAGATGGCTGATATTAATGACATTTGCTGTATCGCTGGAGTTTCTCCTTTTGTCACACTATGTTGCTCTAATAGTTCTGTCAGGATTTCCCAGCACTAGCTAACTTGGTCTCATCATGAAACTGTTATGGGAAACTTTCTTTCCTGTTGCTACTGTTTGTTTGTAATGAATCCTGTCAGGATTCATTATTTAGGATTATTGCACCAATTTTCAGAAGTACTTGTTAAGTGGAAATTCCCAACTTTGTAGAAACTTACACAGATTACAGTCTACATTGTATTTGCATAGTTTCCTTATAGGAAACTGGGTGTGCTTTTATTATTAGCTAGTTTACTTTCCTTGAGTTACCCTCCCCCAAAAGTGAACTAGAAACTGTGCTGAAACTAGTAAGAGGCCAAGGATGAGGAGTTCTGTAAAGGGGGATATGTCAGATTACTGCCTGGGTCATCACCGCGCTGACACACAGACTCAGCTCCCCAACACAGCATACAGCCATGGGAACGAAGGGAGTAATGTCATTACTTGGAAGCAGCAAATGGCTATTACCCTGCAGTGGTACAACCATGGTGACACATACACTGATTATATGAATTCACTCCTAAAAGCTTTGGCATAGTTTTCACACGGTCCACTTGAAAAAGCGCATGGAATCAACCTTAGTATCCACTTATGCAATTGTTTGAAGTTAAAAGTAAAATTCTGGAACAAGATCTGACATTGAAATGATTGTTATTACTGGTGAGGCTCCAGTTAAAAATCAATTCATTAATTCAGCCTGAAGTTAACACAGTTTAAGAACTGGAACAATTTTCAGGGAAGCTTAGAAAAAATAAATAACTCAAGAAGTAAGGAAGGATGATTGGTTTCAGGATTTAGATTCCTGCCTGTTAGTGAAACAATTCTGCAAGACAACTCTGAATATTACAAAATATTAAAATATAATTCTTATTTTTTGTGAAATTAAAATTCATATGAAAGACAAACATAGATACTATGTCTGTGTTCACACCCAATGACATATTACATCTTTCTGTAAAAAAGTTGGAGGATGTAAATGACCAAAGTAAAATAGGTAAGTGCTAAAAAGAAAACATGCAGAAACTTGCAGAAACTACTTTTGAAGCCAGTGTCTCACAGTAAGGAGCATGTAGAGCAAAATATACATTTGAAAATCTCTGGCAAAATAAAGGATGAAGGGAACAAAAGTTAAGCAAACAAGTGTATCGTCACAATTCCAAAAAAAGCAGTTACATCGGTAGGTTTTTTGGCTTGTTTGTTTTCTAATGGAAGCTAATAAAAGAGAAAAAACAGAGAGGGCATAGAGATAGAAGCGAACTTTTGGTCTGTAGGGATGAATCCAAGGAGACTATGAGCAGACCGAGAGATAATTTTTTGTGTAATCCTGGGAGATATATTAATACAAACATACTCCTATAGGAGGAAAACCAAGACAGAGGAGCCAAGTCACTTTCAAAGTCAGGATTCACATTCAAGCAATTTCACCTTCCTAGCCATCTTTTTTTGTTTGTGCATGTGTGGTCCCTCAAGACTTGCCTCTGTAATCCATACTTCAGTCATTACCTCATAGGAGAGGATAATTTGAAGTGAAATTTATCCTTTGTATGTTGTTTCAAAAGGTACCAAATTAGTCATGGGTTGCGCAGTCCTCTCATGCACATTCCTCCCTCATATATCATTTTAGCTTCTCCTTTTGTTCCCCTCACACCAATGTGGAATTTAGATTTTGTAGAAAAAACATTTGCAAACTTACATTCACTTCCTTGTTCATGTCTTTGCAAAGTGGAAATACCTCTTTCAGGGTCTGACCTTGCTATGTTAGAAAGTAAAGTCAAGTTAGTCAAATATTTAGAATTAAAAAGCTGTGGAGTGAAGTAAAAATGGCCATAATTGTTGCTCTGAATGTGGCTTCAAGTTTAAACTGGGAGAATGTTTTGGGATCTCTGGAGCTGAAACAGAAGCAGCATGAAACAGAAACTGCTGAGGGTGATCTGCAGTAGATAGAAGCAGGTAGGAGATGGGGTGTTTGAAGAGGGATGAGAAACAAAAGGATCTGGAATATTTACTTAGATGCCTTGACAGAAAAATATTGGGGAACTGTGGATTTAAAGCTGTACAAAAATATTTATGATTCCCCACCAATGATGTGCCCAGTTTCTCTCTGAAAGCTGTATGTGGAGTAACTCGAGGGAAACCAGAAGAGCCACGTCTGTGTGGCATAGCCAAGCGCCACAGCCATCATGGCAAAGCCACCACTGCTTTTCATTAGGAGACTAATTCCCAGTAAATAATATTACAAGTCACCACAATATAACTGTTTAATCTGTAATGAGCTTTCATTTGGTTTTGTGAACCCCTATTTCTTTTTCAGTGAAGCAGCAGAGAAGCCACCCCCAGAGAAATAAATCCCCATACCTCGGGATGAGCAATTACTCCTCTGACCTGGCCCTGCTCCCTGTACTCCTGTGTTAATTGACATTGCATACATATGTGTTTGCTTTATGAAATGCATGTTCGGACAGGAAGGTAGAACGTTTTATACACCTACTAGCTAGCCTCTTTTCCAAGTAAATGCTTTGGAGGCATTTTCCTGGAACTCGGTAGGCTCAGTCTGCAATCTGGCCCAGGCCCCCGGTTTTGCCATCTATCTTGAGTACACACAGCAGGAATCCTCCTTTCCCACCTGCCTAAGAGAGCTCTCACAAAAGCTACAGTTCTGCCTTTATAAATACCGCAGCATAGCTGTACATTCAGGTGCCAGCTCTTGTACTCTGCCTGAGAGATTCCCATTCCTTCCCATGAGTTACTGAGACGCAAGCACAGGCAGCCCAGAGACACATCAGTGTTGGGGTGTTGGCCATAGCCCTCCCCCTTCAAGTTTGCTTAGAGATTCTGTCTCTTCAGCCCCCAGAGAGAATTTCCAGCTTTACTTGTTCTCCTCGCTGTAGCTCGAGGCCCTAGTTTACATTTCCATTGCGTAGGTGGACTGGAAGCCCCTGGACTCTTCCCCTTCCTATTTTCTGCCAGGCACAAGAGGTGCATTGTTTGTTTTCCAAAGTCTGGGGATGGGGCATTACAGAAAGTCAAGCTTTACATGAGCCCTGATACCACAGCTCAGAAACATACTGCATTATTAATCACCTGGCCTCACATGCTAGTGAATAAGCTACTAAGAAAATTCCAAACCATGATACTGTAACCTTCAAGACTCAGGACAATAGGAGAGGTGAGGCATCTATCTGTTCCTTCTTCTGTCTCTCTCTCTTTTAAGAAGAAAGAGAGGTTAGGTTTCTGCTGAGGAGTCCCATTGGGCCTTGAAAATACATGGAGCAATGGTGTCCAGAAAGAGGTTTCCAAATGGTCTGTCTCTTGAAAAATCAAAGAGACTGAAGGATGACAAGGAATGAATTAATGAATAAACAAATAACCAGGTAGCCTGAACACTGCATGGAAAATTTGGCTATGCAGTTTGTGTTATGCGCCATGTGATTGTAGAAGTAAATTTCAGCATAGATTGAAATATCCCTGTGAGAGTCCAAAATGCAGCAGAACTTCAGCCTAGGCCCAATGTGTAGTCCCTGCCAGTCATTAGGGTTTGAATGCTGTGTTCAGTTTTTCACAATTAATCAAATAAATGCTAAACCTATGCAGCTGTTAAGAAATGACTGATAAAAATCACAGCTGAAAAGATAAAGGAGAATGACTTGTCCACAGCAAACAGTGCTTTGCATAAATTAAGAAATAAATACATAGAGATATATTATAAACTGCAGAGTACTTCCCTTAGGAGCATTCCATGGCTAATTGCAAGCCAGGACAATTCTGCCCCACAGTTTTCTTTTATGGCCCCAGCTGTGTTGTTAAGCAATATATCTGGAGACAATGTCATCTTCTAGTGACAGCAAATTGAGGTCAAGATAGAGGGCATGGAAAAGGTACCCAGTAATTTAAGAAGAAATATTGATGTTCATTTTTACCATTCTACAGTAAGAGCATATGTTGGTTTCTCAACTGTTCAACATGCTCATAAATGATCTAGGCAGTGATACAAACCATTTGTTGATGATACTAAGGTATTCAAGCTGAATATGACAAACTGCAGATGGGTTTCACAATAAGAAGCTGGTGATAAAATGGTAGGTGATATTCAATGTTGATAAATAGCGATACGTTGAGAAAAAAAAAACTTAATTTCACTGATACAGAAAATTCCATTGACACCATCATCACCACCCCAACCACAAACACTTTAACTTCAGAATGCATCCTCAGCTGGCTCACAGTAACTTAATAGAGTAGTGAAAACAAAAGCTACCCTACATGCATAGGTTGCAAAACTTTTCCAAAGCTAAGGCCACCTTGCAGAACAATATTCATGATATTCATACATGATATAGTCATATACAGCCGGCTGTATCTGCAAAGCTTGTACCAGATAAAAGTGGTTTGGGCTGGAGTATTAGGACCCATTTTCCCTTGAAACCTGACTATATAAAGAACACAGAGTTATAGTAGTGCACAGGCACTGTCAGGAGCAGATACAATGCACTTAACCATCCAAGCATCCAGGTAAGGACTGTTATTCCTCAAGCTGGGTCTTCCCTGCATTTTGGCACATAGGCATATTAGTGTGCATGTAAGTGCTACCAAAAACTGTATAATATAAGGCAAATGATAGCAAGCATCATTTTATTTTTCTTCTGATTTTGTTTAGTTAAAGAAGTAATAATGAAGCCTCTATTTTGTCCAGTCTACACCAGGCAGAGTCTGCCCAGAGCATAATGCTCCAGTTTTTTAATAACCTTACATAGTGATAAACTCTGATTTAGCCATAACCGATAAGGAATGAGATCTCAGATTTATAACAAACAGTTCCATGTAAATATCAGCTCAGTACTTAGTAGCTGTGGTCAAAAAGACAGGTTTAGTGTTAGGGATTATTAGGAAAGGAGCAGAGAACAGGACAGAACATACCTATGCCATTTCATAAATCCAAAATGCACCCATTAGCTGAACGGTTTGAATACTGTACACAGTCCAAATGGTTGCCATATAAAGAATGACTAAATAGACCTAAATTCTTCAGATTGTCAAATAGATGAGGAGGTGATAAAATAGAGGTTGGCAAATCTCAGGGCATGTGGAGAAGACAAATAAAGGGAAACTGTTCATTGTCCCTTATAATGCAAGACCTAGAAGACAGTGAAATGACATATTGGCTGGTGGCAAGTTGTAAGCAAGACAGATACTTCTTCATATTTCACATACTTAAAACTATGGAGTGCCTTGCCACAAGAAATGGAAATTTTAGAAATTTACCTGAGTTTAAAAAGGCTTAGATAAATTCAAAGAAGAAAAAGCCTTCTAGAGACATTAGATACAAAAACACTACTTTTCACTCATCAAGTTCTTAAGACATGGACATTGAGGTTGGTGAGTATGACCCTATGCTTGTCCTGCCTATCTGCAAGTGGCCTGGTTAATGACAGAGTACAGGCTAGGTGAACCTTCGATTTGACTCAGTACAAATGCTCATACGCCTTTATATAAATGAAGGGAAAGACTGATATGACAGAAAAGAAATTTGAATAAGATAATGGTGCAGAGAAGCTCAACTGAGAACATGCACTGAAATCCTAGCTGACTCATTAGGACTGGCTTTGGTGCCCTCTGTAACAGGTAAGAAAGGATGGGATTTACAGGGGAAAGGATTTAACTTTTCCTACCTTTGTTTGCCATTCCCCACATTTACGATACAGCGCTTTTTGCTTCTTCGGGCTCCTCAAGCCTACTTGCCCAGATGCAAATGATCACCCACCAAACTTATGTGGGCTCCCAGAACAAGAGAGAAGATGTGGTGTTGTGTGGAACCAGGGAATGTGTGCCTCTAGCTCCAGACCCACAAGACCCACAAGATCTCCCAGGATGGGCTACATTTGGAGATGGGGGAAAGGGAAAGGGTTTGTCTCATCATGTGACACAACATGGTTGAAGGAGGAACATCTTTGTCACAGGACATAATCTTGGCCATTGGGAAACAGTAACTACCCCTACAAAAAAATCAGGACTGCATCCTGCCCTGACTCAGCTCAATGGCCTCATAAGCAGTAAGGGAAACTGGCAATGATGATGGCAAAACATGGAAGCTTGTAATGTCCTATTCCAGAGCCCTTGTAATGTCCTGTTCCAGAGCCCATCAAAATGTGTACACTGAAGAAGAATCTTTGCTCTCTCTTATGCTTCTGTATTCTGTACCATCTATATCATTTGTACTCTCTGGCCAAAGCCTAAAATTACCCACCTTTGAAAAGCTGTTCCATGTGTCTCATAGTCTAAAAAATGCATTGGTTTCCACTTAGCTGGAAATGAATTACTGAACTTAAAGGAGAATTAAGAGCTTTTGTGCTTCTGGGAAATAAAACTCAGTAGTGTGCACATACTGCCAAGCAACAAAATAGTACATAAGACAAATAGCATCCATCTTTGACTGTCATCTACTACTTATTGCTACAGGTGAATAACAGATCAGAGGAATACTTTCCCTGAGCTGGACAAAGTCTATCATCTTCTTTGTGACAATACTAAGTGAGCAGTAAACACTGTTGTTTCTGGCAGGCGCAGGGACTGTTGCTGTCAAGCACTGGTTCACAGGGCAGTTAATACATGAGATGACGTTTCTCCCACTGAAGTTCTCTTTATTTCTCTTCCTTTGTCTCACAGTCACACATATGCACCCACACACTCTTCACAAAAATTCACAACAGCTAGATTACAGATGGAATGGGAATTGTGGTTGCGAATTATTCTTTAAGGAGCTGTCCTGCCTTTGTTGTAGTTTTTCAGAATTCCATAAAATTGACTTTAAATTAAAAAGCAGATTCTTTACACACCCTAAGGTATAGATAAAGGAGTGCTGCTACCCTATACACTCAACCTTACACAAACCTATCTCCAGGAAAGACTTGACGGGAAGTATGCTCTAGAGGACCCTGCTTGAGCAGGGGGGCGGGACGAGATGATCTCCAGAGGTCCATTCCAACCTCAACCATTCTGTGATTCTGTGAAACAGCTGATCAGCTCATTCCTCACTTCTGTGAGCTGAAACTAAAATGTTGGGGTATTTAATGGAGAAAGAGAATGAAGCTTTGTGAGGATCTAAATCAAGCCAGGCTGTAGAGTTCAGATCTTATAAATAGCCAGAAACAGAGATGGGGCTTATGTTTTTCAGACACAGTCAGTACTTTTCTCTTGTAATGATGACAGAGTATCACTAAGCAGGAGTACAGTAGAGTGTTCATTCAGGAAGCAGAGTCCTCTCGTCTCAGGCAATGATGCAACAGTAGCAGTTTTAGTACAGCTATTTCCCACGGTATCTAATGTCTCTGCACCAAGCAGATAATGACAGCTGATAAACAGCAGCCCTTAAAAGTATATTTACACTGTTTTTGTGATTTGCATCATGGAGTAAATCTTAGTCTGCAGTATCATCTCGTACAGACTAGGCTGTATATATACTGTTCAAGGGCTCTTTCAAAAGCTGAGTGGCTATATCGACACTCGCTGAAAAGAGAATACCCTAGAACCTAAGCTGTGCCCAGGCTTTGTCTCAGATGGAAAAAGGTGGTTTGCTCTAAATGAGAGCCCTGGAGTGAACTAATATGTATGTAATGTGGATGATCAGAACTCTGAAGTAAACAATGAAATTTCACCCTAGAGACTGCAAAATATTTCTTAGACAAAGAAAATAACAAAATATTGAAGAATTTTATATTCCCCAGAGACTGAGGGTCATTTCACAAAGACCTTCCAGAGTCAGTTTCCGTCAAAGTTGGCCTTGTATCAGTTTTATGTTCCTGATAAGATCTTTGTAGCAACTGGAACACATTTACCTAAGCATTCTGTTGGTGTTTGTCCAAAGTATTCCTTTAAGTTAGTTCCAGCTGGCCATAATTGAAAGTGCTGCCTTCTCGGAGGCATTTCACCTCCTGGGATGCAGAAGAAAATATCTACAAGAATTTAAATGAACAGAAAAGAAAAGGCAAGCTTCTAGCTCTGCATCTGGGCAAAATAAGAAGACAAGAGAGAAAGATACACTCACTAATAACGTCATTCATATGTGTAGAGATCTCCAAAGCTGTTTCTGGACTACAGAAAAGCAGAGGAACAAAGGTGTCACTCTAAATTCCAAGAGCCGTGCTCACAGAAGAGAAGTGGAATGATAGCTCATTAGTGAGGAACTAATACAGACTTCAGCTACCAAGGTATAGGTTCTTGATTTGCCCTAGCCTTTGTTGGATTTCGGGCATGTCACAAAGGCCTAAATGCCCCCAAAAGTATCCAAATCAAGAGCTTCTGAGCTCATTTTCATGTGGAGGGCAGATGGAGCATGCAGTGGAGCAGCTCCCAGGAATGAAAACGAGCAAAAGAAATTTAAAGCTAACGCAATACAGCAGCAGCTGAAGGTTTCACAGCAACAGCTGAAGGACAGCCAAGCAGAAAGAAAATGTTGGTTGAATTTGTGACTGCAGTAGTTATGGACAGACTGGGAATCCTTGCTGCAGCACTTTCATTTGGGAGTGGGGAGGATGTCAGGCGAGGTGGCTAGCAACTAGCTATTCATTGAAGATTCTCCTTTCAGTAGAAGCAAAAAAGCAGGTTTCATCACTGATCACCTTGGAGCTTACATATATAGATTATCTGTAACAGACCCTTAAAGAGCTAAAAATATGGCTCAAGAAAGAAATCTGAGGGTCACAAAACACTGCAGAAGCCAGTGGCCTGAAAACTGGCCAAAGGAATTGAGTCACGGTGGATATTTAATGAGAATTTTCTGCTTATCATAACTCATAGAAACTTAAAGGAACATAGGAAGGCTGCCTCGGCTTGAATCGTTAAAAAAACTCAGTCTGTATGAAAGGACCTGAAATGAAGTAACTCACTTGGCTCAGCTCAGTCTCATACCTTAAAGAAGCCTAGACAGAAAGAGCTAATTTGGGAAACCCAGCTCTAATAACACTATAGAACGTATTCACTGAAAACAGACTGAAGTTTTGTTTACACGGAAAGGTGAAGGCAGACGCCAGATTGCTGACTGCGCTCCAAGTTGGCCAGAGTGAGTTAGCGTCAATCTGGAAACCACATTACTGCTGTGCTGTGGTCAAACTGATCTATCCTGCCTTTCAGTAAGGCTTATTAGTTTAGGCATATTTCCATATAAATGGAGTTAAATGACTTCCAGGACTGTGATATCCAGCCATCTGAGAGACAGAACAAGCTTGCATGGCTAGAAATACTCCAAGATATTCAGACACTCATGTTTGTTAGGTACGTAAGTCTCAACAGAGGGCACAGAGAAGAAAGTGGAAGGGTAAAAGAAGACATCACTGAACAGCCAGAAGACTTAAGGATTGCTGTGGTTTTTGGTATCTGAAGACATCCAGAGAATTATGCCCTCCAGGATGTATTGGGAGCAGTCCAATCTGAAGGCACTCAGCTGGCTAGAGTCTTGCAGATCTAAAAATAATCAGTGAATAGAAACTGCAAATTTAAGAAGTGATTCTAGATTTGACAAAGAATGTAATAGCAGAAGAGGAAGAGCCACTGGAGAGGAAACGGAATTTGATTGCCAGATGCCATAGAAGTCCAACACTGAAAGAGAGAAAGAGGCTTGTGATATTATTAATTAAAGAAAGGGAAAGTTCTGCTTCTAAAAATAAAGGGAAACTGACAGTAATGCAGCAAGTGAAAGAATCAGTCAGTACTACTACTTTTGAGAGGGAAAATGGTCACAAAAAGACTATTAAAAATACATGGCTCTTGTGTAACTCGGTGTTTCTGCAGTCATTTGAGTCACACCCTTCTCGCTTTTCTCCTCACTGGTAGGACTGTTATTATTGATGGAGAAAAAAAAATATAACAGACTGTTTCCAGTCCCCTTCTAACTCATACTCTGCTCTTAGGAGCTGAGGCATAAGAGTTTGATGAGGACCCCATAAATCTTGAAGCCCTGTGGGGGAAGAAGCCCACACACACTCTGAAAAGGACTCTCTGTCAGACGAGGATGTTCTGGGGCATTTGCCTGTCACTCACCACGATGTTGTGCTCCATGAAGGAGGGGACAGGACAGCAGAGGGCAGGGATGAAGGTGAGAAGCAAGTAGGCAATGCCAGTGTATGTGCTGGATGCAGAGCAGTACAGATTTGGTTCACCTCCACTCAAGTTCCCGTTTTACCTGGAGGTCCTGAACAAGAAGTAGATCTGAGCTAGCAAGATGAACTATCCTCACTGGCTGGCTTCACTTTCTCCTTCCTTCTCCTGTCCCACACTCTTTGTCTCCTCCAGTCCATCTGCCCTGCCCCACCTCCATTCATCCCTGCCTCTGCTTCTACTGGTCTGTTTCATCCTTCACCTGTTATGGGCTTTGTTCTGCAGGCTTCATATGCACTGTTGCCTACTGAATGCTTCTACCTACCAGTGCCCATAGATGGCTCAAAGGATGTTCTCTCCATCTTCTATCTACTCATCATATTTCTGAGCCTCTTTTGCCTTTTATCCTTTCTTCTTCCTGACACATCCCATCAGAGAACCTCACTGCAAAGGAAGTTCAGCCACTGAGCATGTACCAGAAGCTGTGAAATATGTGAGAATAGTGGACATTGGCTCAAAGGCAAGATTTTTTTTGATTATGTTGAGTAAAGGATGAAAAGATCCAAAATCTTACTGCACTCAAGTGCAGCAATGTGGAGCGTGGTCCCATCCCAAGCTGATTTTGAAAACAGGACCTTTCAGATAGGAACTTATATAGCTGAAAAACAGGATGGGCTAATAAATTGTTTAGGTTTCATTTTAGTTAGTAAGTATGTAGTCAATGCCAGGAAAAGTATCTTACAAATTCCATCTGCTGAAAGATATGATCTGGATGATCATCTTGTTTGCAATGGATAAGCTGCCCTGTTTTTACTATATCAGTAAATTACTGTTTTTACTGTGCTATGGAGTCTTTTGATCCAATGTAAGATGGGGAGTGGGTGAGATCTGTCTTACGGTTGATGTTCTGTGTGGGGGACTTCAAGAGTTCTTGTAAATCCAATATAGGAACTGATCCTTGTTCATTTAGTTAAAGTTTTAAAAAAGTAGCACCTAGTAGATAAAAAGGGCACATTTCTTCAAAATGTGAACCAATGATACTGACTGCAATGGCTCAGAGCAGCAGAAAGCGGGATGGGAGTAATAAATCCCACCATTGCTACTGGCCTTAGTCCAGCATCACACTGAACACAGCCACATTACATGTCTGCTCTAAAGGGCTGCCTGAATAAGAGGGAGAAGTTGTCATCTCAGTCCAGAAGAGATTTCTGTGTGCAATAGAAAAGTTAGTAGAGATATGCGATATAGTACCAAGTCTCCATTTTTTTAAGGTTAGCTGGAAATAGGGTGTTTCTGTGTGCTTACCTGGTATAAAAGCAAGGAGGGACTTGCTCACTGAAACTTTCTGCAGTTAGTTGAAGCAAATATATTTTCTTCTGTTTGCTAAGAACAGGTACGTGATCAGGTTGTCATGTTACATTACAGTTCGGTCAACCTGCTATGCAGGGAGCTAACAGGAGCAGCCCTCTTCCATTCCCCCATACTGAGGCTGCTTCACTTGTGCTGGCTGGCATATGCCTGACCTTGCAGTTCAAAGAGTGAAATCAGCAGAAAACAAACCCTACAAAAGTAGCCATTATTTATCTGCCTATTTATTTCTCTGAAGCAGTTTATCAGAAGGCCAGAAAGGAGATGGGTCAGGTACACATAGCCTGCAGAGCACCAGATTGGATCTGCTGTAGCTGTTACTATGGCTCAGTGAATATACAGTTACTCATTAGGATGTTGCAATTCAAGCATGCTTCTCAACTATAACTTGCTTTAAAGGAAATGTAGCCACTACCACAAATAAAAGACATGAAAGATATTGCATCTGGATCAATCTGCTTTACCACACCAGACCCAGCACGGTGTGGCAACTGCAAATAAATGCCTAAATAAGTGAAGGAAAACAGCTTTAATTAATGCCGTAACTTAAAATGATATTTTCAGGTTTTTGCAATGCACTGGACACAACTGAAAGTCTTTTGAAAAGATTACAAAGCATCCATCAGCCCTTTTGTTATACCTCAGTGACATCCTGGTATATGCTAATATCTTGGAAGAACTGGAACATTGATGCTCTGTGATAATAGTAAGCATGCCCAAATGAAACGGAAACCAAATAACTGTGAGTTGTCTCAGAACAGGGCATTCAAGCTGGGTCCACAATCAGTAAGAAGGGAATTTCAATCAACAAAAGAAATGAAGACACTGCAGGATTAGCCAAGTCTATAGGCAATCACATAGGGGATTTGGCTGTTATTACACCATGTTTACGTGTGGTTTGGTCAGTATTGTAAAACTATTGCATAGTTTGGGTAAGAAAAAAGAAAACATTTCAGTGGTCGGCAAAGTCAAATGAATACTTTTAGAAATGAAAAAGGTTCTCGTGCCTGCTCCTTTCAGGCTTGTGACTTGAACTACCAATGTTTAAAATGCCTTCTGAAAAAGAAAAAAAAACTTTTTTTTTGCATCTGTAATGTTAAAGGACACAAGTGCCTGGCAGCTTAGTAATGCAAAATCCTAATTCTTCTAGAGAAGGCACCATCTGAATGGAACTCCTTGCAGGGCATCAGATCTATAGGGTAGTTCAATCACTGTTTGAAAGAGCAGGAAGAGCAACTGTCAGATGGAGCAGGAAGTTTGTGATCAGAAGAGGCAGTGCTTACCTGAATGTTATAGTTATATATATTTATATTATATATATATATATGTTTTGTTATATATATTAGTATGTTATAAATAGGACTCTAAGGATCAGGTTGGGAGTTAACTGGAAAACTACCAGCAATTTCCTCACTATACAAATGCAAACAGGCAGAAGTATGGAAATTCTGTTAGGAATTGTTTGCAAACATTGCCTAGACAGCTACCTTTGAATGAACACTTAACTTTCAGACAGTTAATTTAAGTGACATGTCTGCTAAGCTCACGATGCAGGCTTCCCTGTAGAACAGCACCAAGGTGATCAGGACCATCGATCTCACTCATTTTTGGTATTTCTGTTGTTGCCGCCAATAAGCAAACTAGATGCACTCGAATAGATTTGCGTCTGTGCAGCTGAAACAGGATCTTATCACCGAAAGCATCCAGCAACCTTCCCTACAGGTTCTGTTGCTTCAGGACCTTCTATGAACTTGTCATTGGAGGTGGTGCTTTGTTCAGATCCTGCCACACATATATAATTCACAATATATTTTCGGTCCGTGGACAGAGTCAAAAAATTGATCTTCTTAAGATTTCACTGCCAAAAGAGGCACACCATACAAATCAACCCTTCCTACATAAAAGGCTTTTCCACTGGAGAATGCTGAAGAGAATAATGTTACGATGCTCTCTCAGCTGATTGTCTTGTTTCTGGCTGCATTCTGGAGAAAATTAAAAGAAAAGCAGATGTCTGAGTAGATCTTCTGTTTCACAACCAAAGTTCTCCACTTTCAAATAACTAAATGGTTTAAGAAGGCTACCTGGCCACCTCTGTTTTTGGAGCTGTAGCACTAAATGGAATAGGGATATATCTAACATATATGCATGTCACACATAGAAGCTTTAATATCAAAGGAGCCAGGCAGCATTTCTCCTCTGCAGGGCCTCTCAAAAAACAAGTTTTCAGCACTGCAGATATGTCTTTTACACCATAGTTTTCTTTTGTAAATTGCTCTTTGAAAATCTTAAAATAAAAAACACATTCAGATGGAAACAATTTTTTATTGATCAGCTTCTTGTTCCAGATCTTCACTCCCCTCCTTGATCCCACATGAGCAATTCCACATGGTTTCAGGATTTGTCATTATTCATCTTTTAGTTGACTTTATTTTCTTGTTACACAACAGGAAGTAGGGATGGTTGAAAGGGGCATTCAGTGAAATAAAGGCCAAATGCTTGATAATCAGTACAGTGTGTAATATTGTCCTCAATTGTTGAGTATAAATACTAACAAAAAAAATTAAATTCTTTCCATTAAACACTTTCCTTCTAGGCTGAATTTCCACATGACAGATTTAAGTAGCTATCAGACCAAAGACATGTTCCTCCTCAGACAAATAGGAAGGTTATTTCCAAGTCAAATACAAATGCAAACAACACAAAAGGCAGTTGTTAGATAGATTTCAGGAATAACAGTCTCTCACAGTGAGGTCATCAGAACGGCACGAGAAAACAAAGGAAATTACAAAGTAGGATAACGTAACAAAGCTGAAAAAAATTTTCCTCTGTTCTTTATTCCCCAACAACTTTTGCTTATGTTTTAAAAAGGAAGGTTACAAATAAGAAAATCTGAAATTGTCATTCTGTAGATACACAAGGTACTAGGAAAGTGCCCATTTATAGCACATTATATATAAAACATTAATTTAGAAGGGAAATGCAAACCTGATCCTCTAGCTACATGATCTAAGGCATGTCTTGTTTTTGAAATACTGGGAAATGAGGAATCATAATCGAGCTTCTGCTGAAGGTGTTAAAATAGGCTTAACTTGCTAAATTTTTCACTCATGAGAATAATCCCACAGTAGTTAGCAGAAACTGTTAACATGAGAGAAGACCACTTACACAGGCTTTGTAAGTCACACCAAAGGACAACTTGATGTTGAAGAGATACTAAGGACCTTGAAAATGTTTTGGTAAATTCACCTGTATCCATCTTCAGGGCAAGGAATGCACACTCTTCATTCTACAGAAAATGAGAGAGGATTGGCTTTTTTCTCAAGTGGAAAAAGAGTTCATTGCGTTCATATATGGTTGGGATTAATAACAAATCTAATCATTTATGTACAGCTTTCAGACTCAACTGTTGCAGTCCAAGCAATACAGACATCAACAAATGAACAAAAACAACATACCTCATCCTGAATGGTATCTTCTGACAAGGGAAAGAGGCAAGGACTGCCTCAAATCAAAGATGGAAGCACCTTCTCAACTTTCCCAACCAAAGGTGGGAAACCTGTGCATGATTTCTTCAAGGCTGCATTTTTTTATCCCATCTTTGGAGAAGGGCTTCTCAGAGTATCTCTGCTCTCTCTGGAGCAAATTTCAGGTGCAACATCTTCTCCACTAGTGTCACATGGCGTGAGATGGACATGACAAATCACACCATATGCTGTAAAATAGCCAGTGTTCCAGGTTGCCTCTGACGGGGTGCCCTTAAAGGAAGAGCTCTTTGAAGAGCACAGGGTCCCACCAAATCATATATCCGTTTGTTGCACTAATTACTGTAGCCCATCTCATCTGTTTACAGCCTAAGTACTGCTGTTTTGCAGACGGCTATGAGAATGAAAGGAAGCACTGGAACAGCTGAGGAGACTTCTCCAATGAGTGAGAGGGCAGAGGGGACTGAGATCTCCCTGTAAATGCCACAGAGGAAGCACAAGGTAGATGCTAATAATATGAATGTCATGCTCAGCAAAGCTGAGATTGTTCCCAGGTTCTTGAAGGTTCTTTCACTACCTTCTCACTTCCTTTGGTTGTTTGTCTTCCTTTATCCTCTTTCTTCTGCAGCAAAGAGGTCCAACTACCTCTGATGCCAGACTGCATTGCAGTACGATACGGAAAGAGGAAGAGCACAGAAGGAAGAGGTGGTTTCAAGGGGGACAAGGAATGCAGAGAGACAGGAACCTGATATTCTCGTGCTAATTTCACTCAGATATTGCCCCTCTTTAGAGAGAGTCATGATATATTTCCAGGATTAACAACTCTATCAACTCCTGAACACCTTTTAACTGTATATTGAAGAGAGTGGCTGGATACCTGTGTATCATGGCCTTTGCTGGACTTCCATCACTGTATGTCTGTCTGTGAAAACCTGAAGAAACAAGTTCAAATGTAGGTTGCCATCTTTTTCATTATGGTTCATATATTTATTTTCATATTAACTGATTCCAGTTATTCGTTCATTAAGAATAGATACATTTCTTTTTTTTTAAAGTTGAAATAATGCCTCAAAATGTTTGCTTCCGTTACACGGAATCTAGAAAACTGGCCAAAGGAAAAATAAAATTTAAAAAGAACACTCTTTACAGAGTATCTACATTAAACACAACAAGGATTTTCTCATTTCCATCCTCTCTAGAGCAAATAAGGTTAAGTCATTCTGATTCCAAAGCACAGCTAGCTACCGTTAGAAAAATACAATGAATTACAGTATAATTCATTATACATGCTAGAAAACCTTTGTTCCATTTGGAAAGAGAATAGGCTTCATGATGGTTAGCTACACTGATTTTTATAAAAGATACTGTCATCTCTGGGATCCTGGTTTTGAGGAATAAAATACATGTTAATCATACTACCGCTCTTTTGGGCAAACTGCCGCTGTATGATATTTTTAATAACAGTAATATTTAACAATGAAAATTTCTGTTTCACAAAGACATATGCAATAAATATTTTCACTACGCCATTACAGGATTAGTGCTCATTTACTGTGACATTTTGTATAATCCAATTTGTCAGAAATCATGGATGAGTCGTACATTTAACATTCCCTTCACCCCATGTTGATCGTATTTGTTAACATTTTATGTTCAAGGATAATCATAATAATATCCCAGTATAAGAATTATCACTCTAAGTGATACGGCCTTTAAGTAACTTTCGTTATCTCTTGACTCTGAAAAGCTCATGTTTGAAAAATGTCTTTTGTTATAGAAAAAAAGAATTTGAGAATAAGAAACTCTTTAGTAGTAATGCTATTACTGTTACATTCAAAATCTTATACATCATGAAACAAGTGGTTGATGGCCCCTAATGAGTCATTAAGAACACAGGAATTACAGCAATGACCCGGACCCCCTAATCCAGTGCTTTACCTTTGACAATGACCAGTACCAGCAGCTACAGAGGGAAGCTTCAAAAACCCCCTCCTCACCAGCAGGCAGAGGGCGAATCATCCACTCATTTATGTGGATTGCATTATCCAAAAAACATACAGTTGGGCAGAAGCCATAAACCATGAGGCTAAAAGGCTTCATAGAACAAACAGTGATCACATATTACAATTATGATGCTCTTGATATGCACAGTTTCTCTTTTTTTTTCCTGAATCTCCGTATTTCACCAGAACAAAAACCTGTGACAAGTTCCACATTTTAATCAAATACCGCACCCAAAAAGTTCTTTACTCAGGTTTGAGCGTTCACGATTTTCATTTACTGTACAGACTCATTCACTCCTACTATTAGGCAGAGGGGGATTCCCAAATTGCCATCTCTAGAACATTTCGTTATTTTATGCACTTGTCATATCCTTCACATTTGTTGAATGGAAAACATGAATAAGGCAAATACATCCAGACTACATGACTCACAACACTCAGAGTATTTAACTGATTCACCTTAAGTGGGCTCGTTAAGAGTTTTTAAGTAGATAGGAAACCCGAACTACCATTATGAAGACGCTTGCTCAGAGAACTGCAAGTACACTACAAATTCAGGCCCCTTCTTTTTCAGTATTGGGCTTTCAAAGCTTGAGCTATAGTTAACTGTGAGGTATTTTTAAAGTACAAAGAAAATCTGTCCTAGGAATGGGCATGTTTACAATGAACTGGGGGAGGGGAGATTGTTTGGGTGGGGGGATTTTTTTGGCAATGCTCAGATTGTGCCTTCCCTCAGCTTTCCTGCTTTTAGACTTCTTAGTTTTAAGCTAATCAATCCACCCCTGCTGTGTGCTTCACCTGAAGTCCAAAAGCCTCAGTTTACTCTGCATGTATTTCAAATCATAATAGAAATCATCCTCACAGTACTTCTGTGCCATTTGCAGAGGTGGAAAATTAACAGTAGGGCTGTGCTGCAATCACTGCAATGATAGCACTGTGCGCCTACTTGCCAGGGATTGTTTTTAACCAGTTACCTCATGTACTCGCGGCAAGGTAAATATAGGTGTGGGGCACAGACCTTGGCAAAGGCTGAAAAATTCACCCAGGAAGCAGAGAAAACAGCCAGCCATACAAGCTGCCCTTGCAGTAGCTAATTAAAAGCTACTTTAGGTATATGAGTCCATTGTCTATAAAGGAAGCTGAGCATATCAAGCTCACATATAGGCCTCCATATGTGATCAGATGAATCCCCTCTGTCAGTCTACCAATAAAAACACATTTCAATCAAGATGCTCTCTTCTACACAGACAAGATCTAATTTTTCTTTTGTTATCATTAGTACTTACCACAGTGGATATCACAGATCTGTAGTGGAACTGAATAATCTACATCTGTCCTCCAGCCCTTGTAAAAGAAAGAATTATGCCTTATTCCCTTCCTGCACACTATTACTGAATATTTGCCTTGACAAAATGAGCACTGCCTTATTTGTTTACTCAGCTGACTGCATTTTTAATGTTTTTAAATAAATGGCACTAGTGGTCTAGCGTACCTTTAGCAAGTCTAATCACTTCTAGGGTTAAAAAGGATAAAGTTAATCAGAAATTTGTTGTGCAGAAGTGTATTCTGTCGGATAATGTCTTCTTTACACAATAGACTATTTACGCAGGAAAATATCAATTTTGCCATCAAATCTATTTTTTTACTGGGGAAAGAAAAATGCCTCCCATTGCCCAGAAGGCTCTTGTCAAGCTCACTTTCATCTTGCACCTTTCTTCGGAGGAGCAAAAGGTGAAGCTGGCAAGGGCCTTTCAGGGCAGCTGCTGGGGCCTGGCAGCTCTAGCTGGCAGTTTGTTGTCCCACAATCTGTCAAGAGCACTGAACTCCAGAGTAGGATCAAACATATCAGCTTCATGTTCATTTTCTATTACAATTGTCTAATAAAGTTCAGTTACGCAAACAGTGTGCAAAAATGTCAAAAATAGTTTGATCAGCTCTGCTTTCAAGAGTGCTAATTCTAGCATACTATGTACTTACTGTGCTGCTTACTATATGCCTAACCTTTTCCAGTTAATGTCAGTTTTTGAAACATTCATCTGCTATTCACTTGGATCTTTTGACTAACTTTTTATTACAAAGGAACATATCAAGACAAGATTAACAGTTTCCTGCTGGTATCCCTTTATCTGCCACTGACAAAGCAGCAAGATCAGGAGAGCAACTTCTGTGTTAATTAATATCATCTCAACAAGAGGTGGTGGCAGCACATCGAGCTATAAATAATGCTCTTTGCCAAATTCATTTACAGAGTAATCAGATTTGGCTAGGAGAAGGAAGCTGCAAGAGTGCCTGCTGGTTTTCTTTCTTTCTTTTTTGATGACTTGTTTAGTTTGTACAGCGCATCTGGCAAAAATCAAGACACATACCTGAATGCAAATTGTTGACTCACACATTTCCCGTGACATAGTAATTGATACAGAGTCCCCCTAATGAAAACAAAGTAGAAAACTATTATTTTCCATACCCTGGGACAGTAAAATGTATTGTCTCTCTCCAGCTCTTTGGTTCATTTGTCAATAACGCTACATGGTCCACAGCCTCAGAAAATACAGTGTATTCATTATGGAAGGTTATTTATTTTCAGAGGCTATCCCTGGGTCTCAATGACCATATGCAGCTGATGCAGTTTTGCCAAGCACAGTTTGGGAAGCACAGGAAGAGGGATGATGTTCCAGCATTTTATCAAGTATCATAAGGGAGGACATCACCCCCATGGCTGCTGGCCCCGTTTTAGCCACTGAGCATCTTCACATCTTTTCTCTGGTGTACATGAACTTGAAGGAAAGAGCATTCATTTGCATTTCTTGTGGATTTTCCATCACATTGTACACTGAGAACAAGTCCAGCCTTAGGGTAGAATTGTCCTCAATGATTGTTCTGCCCCTTAAAAATGTGATTGTTTATGGTTTGTCCTCAAAAGAACATGTTAGTTACTCCACTAATAACTATGCATCCTAACACTGCTCTCCTTAATACAGCAAAACTCCTACATAAATCTGGGGTAAACTAGGCTAATGTGGTCTTATTCCAACACTACTGAATAGGGATTACGAGGCAGAGAAAGAACGTCTGTTTCTGGGAACACACAGTTAAGTCATGATGAAAACTTTGTGTATATTGCTCATGGTGTTGGACAGGAACTGTATGTAATTTAAGTGGGCTCCCGTTGTGTCACAGCATGCAGAGGATACAACAGTTTTGTACCAATGGGAAGAAAATGAGCGTTTTCTAAATGCATCAGTGCCCTTCATGGAACACCTAGTACAAAACCTAGCTGTGACTTCTCCGTGCTCTCCCATTTTCTTACCTATTCACACAGGGAACGTCTAAAACCAGAAGGTCTAAATTGCACAGATCTTATTCCGAAAAAAGCCAGTTGAAAGGAAGTGCCTCTGTTACCACTGTTCACGGAACACAGTGTTTGACAACTCTTCTACCATACAGATCTCTATCTCTGCCAGTAATACAGCATTTCCCCGGATATCCTGCCCCATTAGGATAGATTCTTACGAGTGCCACCAGTGCCCTCTGTGATCTTTGTTAAGAGAGCTATTTTCTCCCAGGCCTTCTTTCTCAGTGATTATTCAGCTCTGGAATCTCCTGCAGTACTAGTTAGCATGGTTCACTTGAGCACGTACAACAAAGTAAGCTCAGAGTTGGGAAACCCTGCTTTAACAGCTTCTCTGTTAAGCTCAGAGCCAGAGATGTAATAACAACCTAAAAGGATAAATTAGAAAATGAATTCAGCTTTCACTGTCAATCCCTTGAAATTTAAGAAGTGCTGATTTATGGCTGTCTGCTTGCCACCTACCCCCTGGTATGTGCACCTTGCAGACTGAAAGCATTGCAGGTACTGGAAAAACATCACACAGTTGCAGCTCATACCTGCAAACAGTGGCAAAGTAAGAAGTACAGCTGGAATGTATCCTAAAAAGAGTACATGTGGAAGAGCTCCAGCATGCTCCTGTCTTCCCTGAGCCCTCCTAAAGCACAGCGAAGTCAATGGACACAGGCAGGAATAACCACAGATATCACAACACAGAGATTTCTCAACTTCTCCATATCCATTGTGTGACATCTCATACATGTGGTAGATGGAGCACGTGACAGGAGCACACATTTGGGGGCAGTCATATGGCTACTGAGGAGCTGGCTGCTGAACTGGAAGGATTCCTATCAGCCTGGCACTCCTAGTAACTCCTAGAACCTATTCTAATATTTCTAATATTCTCCTACTTGAAGAGCAATGCGATAGCCACTCTTCTGCTCTTTGACCCCACTTTCCAGATGTACCTCTCAGTAGATCACAGGTCAGGCCAACAAGGTAACTCTGGCATGCAGGGTTGAAGGGCAAGGGCAAGCCACAGAGCTGCACTGAAAATGTATGAGATACAGGCTTAGTTGCAAAAGAGGAATGAGGCTCCCATTTCATGAGTAGCACTGCCTGAAACAGGCTTTTCCCTCTCTCCCCCCACTTTTGCTGGAAGAAGAAGCTGTGTAGTCACATAATCAGTTGGATCAAAAAGCTAATTTGGCTGAAAACTTACCTTTTTGTGTGCCGAGTTAGTTTTGGCAGCCATGGGATTCAGAGTGGTTTAAGATAATTGTGGAATTATGCTTTAAGTCTTACATTTCATGACGTAAGATGTGCCAGGTCTGCTGCATCAGTGACCCATATATAAAATGTTAACAGTAACATTCCCTATACGTATACTACACCACAAAAATGATGTTAATAGAATATTGGTGTTCCACTCAATAGTCACTTCCTTTGATGTGACTCATTTGACTTCAACATCCTTATTTATATCTTGCTTCAGAGTGAGATCAGAATTAGAACTACATGCTTTAAATATGCTCCAGTAATTGTTCCAATATGTACATGCATGGGCTTTTTAATGTATTCAGGCTGCAGAGCGATAAATGCAGTAATAATGAATACATTTAAACATGTTTAAAAGGCTTACAACGTCTAAGAAATAATATATACAAACCACAGAGACTGAATGGCGCATCCCAACAGATTCACATGAGGCCAGCTGCGTCCTGTTACACACAAGCACTAAGAATTGTGCTCTGGTTCGGGACGTGAAGAAAACTTGTACTTGTTCTGCCACTGCAGCAGTTCTCATTTTCCAAGCTAATAGTTAAGGAAAAAGACTTATTTTTAGATGTACAAGGACCATATATTATATTTAAAATTGCTATACTTAAAATAAAAGTCATTTTAATTAGTTGAGTGCCAGTAAATAACATGCAAGTAACTGTCTTGATTTCAACAAATTACTTTTTATACTGATAAGCACTTGATCTACTGGAGACTTACAGAAGTAACTAACTGTCAAATCTCTTTGCTATAATTTACAAGCTACAATGATTTGAACACTTTACCATGGACAAAGCTTTTTAATGGAGAAGGCTCATGTCTAGTAACTGATTTAAGTATCTTTCATAATTTAATATTATGTAATAAAAAATTATTTACCTGGGAATCTTCCATGAGCGAATGGACATTTAACCCAAGAGCCTAGTTTGGTTGTAAACTGAAAGCAGAGAAATCGGTTAGGAAAACTGATTTTTCAATTTGAATCTGTGGCTGCAGGTTCAACTAGAGATGATCACTGCATTCCAGTAGGGCAGAAGGCAAATCCACAGCTTTCATGCTCTGTGGTATCTTCTAACCTCTGATTTAAACTGGACTGGACTAAACCCCAATTCTTCAGACGTTGATGCACATGCACAATTTTACTGAACCATGCAGTTCCATTGACTTAAAAGCAATCTAAAATAAACCCATAACATGCCTAGATTAACTTTATGTGGCATTTTTTGTGAACTAGAACAATAAAAGGTACTCCAATAAGTGTAGCACATCAATCATTCATTTTTATTATCAAATATTTAATGTGGAAAACTTTACACATTAAGTTCAACACGTGCTTTAGAGTTTGCAGTGTATGACCTAAAACATTTTCTCTGCTTTTCTTAAGCAGAAAGAACTGGTGGCACAATCTGACTTGTGTCACATATATCATTTCTCCTGCGCTTCCAAAGCACCTCCTTTTAATTTACTCTTTCAAATTTCCTTCATTCTTACTTCCTTTCATTAGAGATACGAAACAAAACGTTAATGCTAAAGAATATCAGCAATTACTTCTTTTATAGCTAACAGAAAGAAAGGCAGTAAACAGATCACTTACAAGAAAATCACTTTACCTTCATGCAAAGCCTTGGGTGCGTGTCCACACGAGAATATTTAACCTGCTTGAAAAGAGAGCACTCAGTATTAGCCAGTTTCATTAGGTAGTTTCACAAAATTCATTACCTAGAATTTTCTGGATTTGATTACTGAGAAAAGAACTGCTTTGTTCACTGTATAAATATCTCAATGAGTCAATCACATAAAATAGTAACTGTAAGTATAACTCAAGTATACCTTGAGTTACCGAATAAATCACTTGTTTCTATAACACAGTAGCATTTTTGATTGTCATTCCAACCTCGTATGGCTAAATCAATTGATTCTGCGGTGACTTGCTTAAATAATTCTGATTATACAGTCCTCTTGTTCTGAGGCCTTATCTACCATGCATCACTGACTCAGCAGAACAGTTACAGATATTTTCAAAAGTGTTGTTGAACTGAGGCTTTCATCTTCAATGTAGGAAATTCTCAATTTTCAGTATCCCTATTCAAGAAAAAACTTAAAAATAGACTGAATTTTAGACAATTACTTAATTGACCTATAGAATGTTGTTTTCATGAACCACAACCACTTAAACCACCAAAGGCTTCAACATAAAAAGCCTTGTCTAATATAAGCAATTATTATCAATATAAGTGATATTACCTAAGTGACTGTTACTCAAGTGACTGAGGGCAATGGACCCTACACACAACACACACAGCATTATGACCAAAGTACCACTCTTTTCTGTAACTTTTTTGAGAACAACCTGAAGGATGTCTTTTGTCTTGTCTATGGCAGGAACAAGAGAGTCACAAGAGACAGTGCCATAGGAGTCAGCTCAGATATGGAAACAGCACTGTTGTGGACAGAGAAAGACACCCAAATGAGAGAGCAGAGTTTTGTAGCTTTTGGGCCTGAGTCAGTACGTGTGCATATTATTAGAGCGTGCAGCACCATGTGGATTTAGTGGGGGAGGTTGACACTAACAGGAATCTCTTCAGTGGTCTCCAGAGCACTATAGAGACGTTCTTCATAATTACAGTTGTGTGCAAAAAATGGACTAAATTAAGCATCAAGTCTTTTAGGAAGAATTAGAAAAAGGGGAAATTTCATCCAGTCCCTGAGTACTAATATTCAGTCATTAAAAGCAATGGGTAAATAGAGGAAAACACTCATTGTCTGGTACTAAACCAATATCAGATTGTGCCATGGGTCATAGATATGACCAATACCAGCCCAATCTCATTTTACTCTTTTTCTTCTTCCTGCAAACAGTGAGTTGTGGTTGTTGTGAGCAGATGATGAAATCCAGAGGGAGCACTCACATGTGTCAAATTAAATACATTTGTTTTTGCAAGATCAAAGCTTTGTTGAAAGTTAGGCAGAAAATGGTGAATCTGAGTAAGCGTTAAACACTTGGCCAGGAGTTCCTAATCTTTTCAATGTTTCTTCTTCAGTGTTTATAAGACCAAGCATTGAAAAGTCTTGAGTCAATCCCCACAAATCATCTCATCAGGATAAGACTCAAAGTTTCAAAAATTAAGAATTTGTATTTGGTTTTATTTGCCTTTTGAGTTTTTACCTCAAATTTACTCGCTTCTCTGCACAATCTCTGCACAATCTGAAACTTACTTTTCAAGATGAAAGCAGGAATTCTAGTCAACCTCATAAATTCAGGGTACACAATATCACAAGACTTCAGACTGATGAAGCAGTTTGCGCTATATACTATCCTTTTCAGTTTTAGAATGTAAGTGCAGGAAGAACTGAGGCACTCAGTATTTCAACAGCCACAATTTCAAGATATTCAACCAGGTTCAAGAAGGCACTTTAAAAAGATCTTAAAAGAGTAAAAAACAATCATACCCTATCAAGTTAAGATTACACCTCCAGTAATATATAAAGAGATTTAGATTCATCTCACTTATGTTTCAGAAGCCTAAACGTTAAATATATAAATCTGACCTAATCACAATAGACTCCTGTCATAGTCAGTGAAGAGAAACAGGTACTTTCAGAGAGACATCCCTCTGACCTGTCTAATATGTCCATCTTGAGATGAGAAGAGTTGTCCTCTGAATAGGTCTGCTTCATTGACTTGCTTTAAAGGGAATCGGGGATGAATAGCTGAGACTTGGACACCTATCTTTTAGACAGCAAAGACAGGGCAGATGAATCATGCCTTTACTACAAATGAAAAGCAGACCCTATCTACCCCAAAGAATTTAGTAAACATTACTAGCTTCACAATCATGTCCGCTTTTTATTCCCTAATAGCCAATATTGAGCTCTCTGAATAAAGCATGTGGTTGTTATACAAGAAGAGATTGTGATTATGAATAATTTTAAGCATCAGAGAAAAAGAGGGGGGAATTTGCAACTACGCTTAGTCCTAAGTCTAGCTGTTCACATTATGCTTTGGATTTAGTCACGGCCTTCAATCTCACAGTTTGAAAAAATCTGCATGGCTCTTACTTTCTCAGGAGAATTTTTGGAAGTGTTTTGTATATCTTCACAGTGGTTGTTAGACTTCATTAACCTGCACAGGTTAACCGTGACAAACACAGGACAGGCTGGCTTCCAAGCTAGGGTTTGTGTGGCTGGATTATAAACAATATCATCCCATAACACCTTCGTATCTGTGTACAAAGAGTGGAAAAATTATTCAAGATGTCTAAAAATGAATCAAAATCATTCATAAATTCTGTTGCTCTATATGTTCTGAAAACCAAAAGTATTGCTTTTCCATTCCCTTGTCATTTCCACCAATCAGAACTGCACACATGTTCTAACAATGTAAAACCTGGGTTAATTCTGCCAAAGTGTTGGCATTTAGCTGAAGTACTTAACTGCTTAGTACCACCAGTCTCCCACTATGATGCCAGATAGACATTACCAGGGAATGGTGCCTCAGGTGTGAAGCGGGCTGGCTGCACAGGCTCCTGGAAGTGTAATCTCTGCCCATGAACTACAGAGGGAGTACAGTGCAGGTGGACTCCTAACCAAGGACCTTCACATAACTGTATATGGTAAACTAGAATGAATCTATACTTTAGTGACTAGAGGTCATCATAATGGAGACTCAGACTCCATGTGTGTTCTGCATACTTACATATATTTAACATACAGCATATATGTAAGAAGATAAACTGAAGCCTATAGCTGAATACTAAGAACTCATATAATAAACAGAGCTGTGAAAATAACTCACAATAAATTTTATTTCTACAACAGCTAAATACATCTTCTCTGTATACTGTGCACACCATAATGTCAGATTTGCATATATTTTAGGATGTCTTATATAGGCACTATTAAAAATATCAAGATTATTTTATTTATTATTTACTAATTATTATTTATTTTAATTATTAATTACAATGTCAGAGCTGTCTTATTTATTGTGATTGACCAAACTAGTCACTTTGTATTGACTTTATTCCCTATTTAGCTGAAGGTGGATGGCAGAATTTCCAACATAAAAGTTCAAAATGATATTTCAGCCAACACTTCCAGATATGAGATTTGGAAAGTTTTACATTTCTGTAATAGTCAGAAGTAGGAGGAAAATATGTTTTTGCAAACATAATTTTTGCAAATACTTGTGAGAGAAAAACTTGAAAACCCATTTGGATGTTCAAGATGAGTGAACAAACAATACCCATGGCTCTCGAAAACGTAGCAAAGTGAAGGAGTGCAGCCTACACCAAAGAGTGAAAAGGCAAGATGCCCAAATTCAAATCCCATCAAGCAAAACAACAATTCCAATTTTTACAGCTTCCGTTTGGAAATGTCCTGAAACAAAACCTTTTGATATTTTCAAATATAAATCTTCCAGATCTCTTAATTCAGCAAAACCTTGTGCTATCTTAACTTTCTGTCCCAATGAACATATATCAAAACACTGACACTTTCTGTGAAGTGGAAATTTTGATTCGCTTTTTTACAACTGCTGTTTGTAACAAATGGGCAGGTACTATACAGCTAATGTGTAGAGCAGATTTATTCTGACTGAAAAAGTCCTGGTTCCCATCAGTTCTAACAGAGTTTTCACAGCTACATTTTGAATGTTATAGGAGTCTGTAATAAGGTAGATGTAAGTATAATCCTAATAGTTAGAGCACAGCACCACAATTAAGAATGGTTTGTCTGCAGGCCTGCTCACTGACTTAATAAATGACTTTGCTTCTGTTTTACTCCTTTGTGGTATTCATCTATCTGCTTCAAAATAAAGACGCTCATTTAAAGTATGTTTTTACTCTTTTCTCCTACTTCATGTTCCTCATTCATCCTCAGTGTCATATAATTGCATTGTTTAGTAACCAGTAAATGCTCTTCTTTCCTTTTTTTCTTTTCCTACTTAAATTAACACAAGAGAGTTACTACATAGAGGAGCTTCTTTCTGATACACAACTGTTAATTCCTGCCACAGAACTAATTCTATCATCCCAAATTTATTGCATCAGCAATAAATGTGCCAGGAAAGAATCAGTCTGCTTTAGATACTCCAGTGCTTAGAGCTGTCAGTTCAGAAAAAGAAAGATTTTAAAAATAGAACAATTTGGCTTGAAAGCTGGAACTCCACAGTGCTTTGTACTCTAAATAGCTGGGTGCTAGAGACGGAAAAAATTCCTTGAGATCACTGGCAGGAGGATAACTGAGTAAATGAAAAGTGTGGTTTTAAACCGATATTTCTCATATTCACTTTCTCATTAGAGCTATAAGCAAATGGTCCAATCATTTTTGCCCACTGGAACTTCCTAAATGGATTGAGTCAAGCCATGTGCCAAAGCGCATAGACTGCCCTTCCTCCCACTACGTAACGCTCTGTAACCTACACTTCAGCTGTCACCACTGGGCTTCTTACCTCTCTGATCCACAGCTAAGACGTGTCTCAGGTTGTGCAAAGGTGTGAGGGCAGCCTGAAGGCCTTCTGAGCTAGTCCTCATTTGAGGGCGACAGCGAGAAGAATGACTGCAGTAGCGCAGTAAGGTAAAGAACCAGAAAGCGGAAAGAAGGAACTGTGGCATTCACAAGTCCAACCTCCTGCGCTTGAGAAGCATAGCAAGGTGCCTTCCAAGCACAGGAAAGAAAGAGGTAGAGATGAGAGAAAACTTGGAAGAAGACAACCTGTGTCCATGAGAACCAGCCTCAGGCTGAACAGCTACTAAGGACAGAGATTAGGAGTTCATACTGTAGATGGCTAACAGGCTTTGCTTTGAATATGACCTTGAGGCTAGATCTGGCAGCAGGACATAGACATAGCTACAGGCATAGCTTGGGTGTTCCTACAAATGCTCTCTACTATATAAATAGTATTCTTTTCCCTTTGTATTTAGTCAAACTGCACTCCACTGCTACAAAAGGAAGATAGTGTCACAAACACTGCATTCTGCCACAGTAAAATAAATCAGAAATGAAGGCTGGGCAAATTAGAGAGGAGACTGCTTCAATTTTAACAGAAATATATTTGTGCTGCAAGAATGTGAAAGAATTACCCTGAATGTCTATGCAGTTTAATGGAATTTGGATAAACTTATAGGCTGGTGTTTATAACTGCTCTCATGGTTCTTTAAAAATCAAATACTAATATCCCTTAATGGGCTTCTTGGCACAGTCTAGGACAAAAAGATTGTTGTACTTATGTTGGGCTAAACAAAATAAAACACTTTTTCAGACTGAGCTTTTTTTCTATCTGTTTGGTAAACCTTTCAGTAAAAAACTATATAATGTGACAATTTCATCTTCAGCTGTCACCTCTGACCAAACTCTGACTTTGCTGGAAAACTTTATGTGAAAAACTTCCCATTAAGTAAGGGGTCTGCACTCCAAGTAACTATTTGAAAATAATCTTGCATTCATTACTGGTTTCCTGTTTATTGACCTTCACTTCTTTCTTATTCTTGCCCTTAATGTTGAGATAGCTACTGTAATGAATTAGGAGACACACTGATTTGCATTGCCTGGTTATCTACTATCTTATTATGAGTAATGCTGAAGGAGAAATGTAAAAATTGTCCCCCCCCCTTCTGCATCAGCACAAGCCCAAGACCTTTGGAGATTCCCGAGTGAAGAAATTCAAGGAGACACCCCATACTCTGCTCTTTCCTCTTATCACTCTTATATGCAGTCAGCTGTGTTCATTCTCAGCTGCCAGTTCCCTCCTTCAAGCTGGGTGTCCAGCTCCTTCAAATCTCTCCTTAAAGCCCTCCTCTTACATCATCACTCCGAAGCTGACTTCAGTGGCTTTTCTTCCTTCTGGCCAGTTTTGTGTGTGATTTAAGAAAACGTGGGAAATGACAAGTTATTTAGTATTTATATTGTCATAAACTTTGTGAACAATTTGATCTGAAGGAAAGTTATTTCATCTATCCACAGTGTAACAAAACAATATGACAATTTCCTTAAAGTTTTGCAAGGTATGATTTTCATCTTAGATGCATATCAAATTGCAACATACTACTGGAACTGCTAGAAACTACTCTGGGGGTAACCACACGATACTTGCCGTTTTCAAAGGGGCAAAGTTGTGTCCTCCTTGCATCTGGAATTGCCAACCAACCCTACAACCCAAAAAGTCGTCGTTAGCTAGAGATTCTCAGATACACCAGTCTTTACCATTTCAGATAGAATGGGACAAAATAACCTTCTCACCAAATATATAGATGCTATGCCTATTATAAAGCTTTGGGAAGTATTTTTAAGAGAATGTTTTGCCCCAGACATTCATGGCATTGTTCCTCATTTTGGGATTTGGAGTTGAAGGACCAGGTGATCCTTTCTATGTTCCTATGTACTATGTTCCTAATATTTAAGTCATATATTCTGCATAATTTCATTTAGAAAGACTGCCAGGTTAATATTTTTGTTCGGTTTTTTACATTCTCATTATTTTCTAAGGGTATCAGAAGTCATCCAAGGATGATGCAATACATACCAGCTACTTAATACTATCAGATCCCCTGGCCTTTCTTATGGTAAAGGATGTATCCTTAAAATCTAATGACTAACACTTAAACTTGATCCTCAAATACCTGTGCATGTCTTAGTACTATGCCCTAATTATTTAGATGCACATGCAAATGTTTCTGTTACTCACAGTTGTTAAACACAATTCCCATTTATTTGCCCAGCACTAATCATGTTGTGGAATTCAGCATATATATGCTGGGAGGAATAATATTATTTCAGTGACCTCCTACCTTTCAGAATGGTAGGAGGTCAAACAAAACCTCTAGGTTTGCAAGAGAGCTTCTGGTTCAGATCTAAGATACCTCATTTTAGGTGTCTACAATGTACGCATCTGCATTTGATTAAGGTGCCCTAGACACATGAAGTTCTAGTTAGTGCAGCCAGTGGAGTCTACAGTGCTATTCAGCTCATCCCAAAATAAGCATCTACATTTGGTTTGCTGAGCAGCTTCATAGGTTCCATTGACTGTATTAACTAGCTGTCCACTGACCATAAGAATTTGGAACATCTAATTCAAATGTAGATATCTACAGCTGGACATCTACATTTAAGTATCTTAATCCCCACGGGGAATACTATCACAAAATTCCCTGAGAAACTAGGTCACATAGTATCTTCACATCTTATAAAACTCATTTTAAATTGGTTTGATCAGTTTTTATTCCTTTTTCTGAAAGATATTCTGAAATCTCACTACTCAGATTATCAGAAAAATTACTGTAGTTATCCTGAATATATTCATGGAATGAAGTTTATTCCCCTTCACTCTTACGGCAAGATCAGCATTTAGCTATAAAAAAAGCTGTTCTTTCTCCCTACAAATGACCCTTCTGATGTGTATTTAGACAACAATCATATTTTCTTTTTGTATGTGTTTTACCAGGCTAATGAAAACAAGTGGTTTTAATCTTTTTAAGACAGTCTCTCTATTCTTCAAACATCTATTCTACAATTTTTATGGATGTAAGAATTGTCTACAGTATCCCAGAGAAGGCCTTGCCTGTACTTCCTATTAGCAAGGGAATCATCTCACCTAATTGTCACTCAGACCTTTTTCATGCACTGTCATTTTCAAATGAGAACTCACATTTTATAGCAAGAATTCTTTCTACTAGTGCAAGCTACTATTGCAAGCGCATAAGCTTGCGCTTGATACTGTTACACTTCATCCTCCTTTAGTTATTTTACCTACAAAGACCTCTAGTCTCTTCCAATTGTCCTGATTCTCTTCCATTTTGGTTACACCTCTCAAAATGAGAGCAAAATCCATTAACACTCTCCCATTTCTTGTGGGAATGTCACTGATGAAAGCATTGTATAAGAACCGTTTTATGTTTGGACCTTAAATAACTTTCCTATCAGTACTTCCCCATTCATCAAGAGCTGTTGAATTAGCCATCCAGCTAGCTATTTACCTACCCTACAAATCTTGTTCCAACCCTAAGCTTCCTTAATTCATCTGCTAGTTTCCCATATGCTACTATAGCAAATCCTCTGCTGAAATTCAGTCTGATTAAACATGATGGCTTTTCCTTGCTCATAAATATCAGTCAAATTAGCCTTTCACAATCCTTTTGGCAAATTAATGTAAATTGTACTCCATTTTCCTTTTATCTCCTTGTTTTAATCTCTCTTTCAGAAAAAAAATCTCAGTGTATACAATCATAAGGTCAGACAAGCCTTAGTCAGAAACTTAGGTCTAGAGCCTTTCTGTATAGATTTTTCTTCCTTGCTTAGGACACAAATCCCAGATAAAATTTCTTTAATTGGAAACACAGTATATGTCAAACCCAGACTGTATTACCTCAATGCAAAGACAAGGGAGTAGCTGAGAATATTTCAGAGAAACTGATTTTAAAGATTCCTTCCCTTTTATCTGAAATGAAAAAGATGATCATGAGCCCAGGACAGTAAATAACTTTTCATAAAGGTAAATAAAGATATAGAAGGCCTATTCCTATAAATATGCTCTCAATGAGCATTTTTACTTACAAGTCACCCCACTCAGTTCCACAAAGCAATGCTTCCAGCTTTAACTCACCACAGCAAATGCCCCTACATCTTCACAGGTAAACCATTTGTGACATAAGCGAACATAATAATCTTGATCTTGAAGAAAGTTAGATACATTCACTGATATGACTTTCCTTGCCCAGTCTATGTTATAATCTAACTTTCCACCTGAGAAAAGAAAAATCAAACATGAAATTATTGCATCTCTTTATTACTTCATATATTTCTTGCTTTATTATTTCTCATTTAATGTTCAGAATGTATTCCATAACCTGATCAAGATTAAATTCAACACCTATAGATACTTATCTAGGACGTTTGAATTAATCCTATTTAATATCTAGATCTTCCTGAATATAATCTTATTTTATGATATACAATGATTTTCATGGGAATAAATGTCAATGTTATTCATTTTTAAATTAGCACTGTCAATACTGAGGTGGCAGGACACCTACTGATGGTAACTCAGTCTCAGTATTCGAAATCTTAAGTAATTCATGTACAGATATTTGAAGCATTAACCCTGATACTACTACACAAGCTGATTATCTTCAGGTTGCTATTTTATTACTCAGGAAATATATGTAACTAAGTTAGACAAAAGCAATATTTGGAGGTTTTTTGATATATTATTTTTACTTACAAGTATATCCCAAACTAAGGACAGCTGTTTGGCAAACTAATTTCAATCTAAATGTGAGGTCTGTCTATAGACAAAATCTGTAACAAGTAATCCAAAGTGCACGAAGAGAACAGAAACCTGTTTTTAAAAGTTTAAATATGAAATAGGGTGTCAATATCTTTGTCTGCTATCTAACATTTCCAAGTCAGTACAAAGAAACACTTAAATTTATCAAGACATAACCTATAACTATATGATAATTACAAGTAACGGTAGTTGTATATCGTCAACTGTTGTTATATATTAACAGTTGTATATCGTTTTTTCTGCTTATGCAGCTATGAAAACATATTATTGTATAGGCCATGAGAAATATGTCACATCTTTAATGTGTATAGAAAATCAGCTCACCCAAACAGGCTGGAATATATTTTCCCACATCATTGTTTCTGCAGTCTGCAAAACAGAAACCAGAATTTTTTTCACTGCAGCTTTATTTATATACCTGTGTAACTAAGACTGCCAAACTATCCAATAGCTTCCCAACAGGAAACCTGTCTCATACACTTCTTTTTAAAGATAGATTTACAGCCACTTCTAGATAAACAGTGAAAAGAATTTGTACGCTTACCACACACACTGATTATGTCGTAACTCGCATTAAGGAACCTATCTCACGAGTTTAGTGTTTTTGCTGTAAAACCTCATCAGCAGTTCAAATAAGTCAAAAATCTAGGCTATAACTCTACACTTCTTTACCCAGGACCTAATAATAATTTCAGGAATAATAATAATAATAATTTAATTTATTGTTTCCTTGAAAGCCACTCTAGTAGTTTACCAGGCGCATTCAACCGATATAAACGACTGTGAATTTTTGCTATTCTGATTCCACTATAGGCTTAATAAGAAAAATCCTATTTAGTTCCCAGGCAGCTTGCCCGAATTAAAGGGCAGGTCACACCTTAAAAAATAATATGTTTGTACTCCCAAAAGTTAAAGCTTGATTTGAGAAGAACACTAAATAGTTCATAGATGGCTTCCTACTGTTTTCACCTCTCTTTGCTTAATTCAGTTTTTAGAATGTTGCTTTCATTTCCCCACACAGTTCTTTTCCCTAGGACAATATTTTCCTCTGTTTTCCTCTGTTCACTCTTCCATGTAAAGTAGCTTACAATTGGGCTTTATAAAACCTTATTTTTCCCCTCTGTATTCACAAAGTACATTTCTCCCTCAGTCATGAATCAGCTAATTTATCATGAAGACAAAAAGCTTTTTAAATACAAAGAGGCTTTACTTATATCAAGGCGTGTAACAGCCATAATACATCTGATACTGCGTGTAAGGGATGATTCTGCACCAAGGGCAGTGCGTGAGAGCAGCCAACCCACAGGCCGTACAGAGAGGAAGGCAGGACAAGCACTGGACTGAACAAGGGGTCCCATTTCATTTTTTGCACCGCGAATTGCTTGCAGTAGCCACAGTATATCTTGGTAGCACAATAGAGCTGAATCTATTTTTATATACACATGGTAGGCATTTTACTTTAAAAACATGGAACAATGCTATCTTATCCAATTATATGAAAACATGTGATAGAACAGCAAGGTAACTGAAAGTAAAAATAAATTTCTCTATACTTTCTTATTAAGCTTTCCTCAAAGGGATGTAGCACTTGCAGCCATTTCTGAAGCCACCTAGGGCCTAACTACCAAAAGACAGCAGAGGCACCATCTTACGCACAGAGAGCGCACAGGACTGAACTGCAGGTAGAGTGAGAGCACGTGCCAGTCACTGGAAGGCAAATTAGGACAAACACATAGTATAGGTTGACCCTAGTCACTGTTTTTTTAAAGCAAGCTAGGCATTTGTATGCACAAAATAAATCATCAAAATGTAGAATAAAATAGATTTTCAACTGGTAGACAGTGGTCCAGGCATGCATGATCTAGCCTCATTTAGATCAATGTATCCCAGAAGGAGATTTGGCCTTCCACTTCCTTTTTTTTTTTTCTTTGAAATATCCCTTTAAATATGTTTTCCTACCTTCAACATAGTATTCCTGACTCAATTTTACTTCACAGTAATTTGGTACTGTTTTCATAGTCACGTAGATGTGCTGTGCTACGTTGACTTCAAAGCAGTTGAATTGTACCTGTACCTGTTCAAAACATACATAAAATGAAGTTTGTGAGTGACTTCTAGAATACAGGAAGACTACTGGTTATCCCAGTTAAGCAAGCAATAGTCGTTACTCAATTGGACTTATCGTAGCATTAAGAATGTAAAAGAAGCAGACAGCATTTAATGAAACTATTTCAAAGAGTATCATTACTTCTAATCAGGAGGCTGCTATCTTCTTCACTCCCAGAAGTCCAAATATCTACAAGCTACCAAATAATCCTAAAACCATAGAGATACAGGTATCCAATGCTCACTGAACTTCAAAAAGAAATGGTCTTCTATACAAACAAAAGTTCCAGTTTATAGGTATTTTACAAGCACAAACACTTGCAGAAGAGGAAAAAATGTCTGTTTAAACGTTTTGTCAATTTTATTCAATCTAGTAACAATTTGTGAGGGAGAGGTTAATCGAGGAGGCAAAAGGTCCAATTACAGCAGATCATTCCCTCACTGATACAAGTAATTATTACATTCCATATAACTTTTCACACTGGGTGTACTCCTATTTGGTACAAGATATTTAGAGAGCAAAAGCCATCTTATGTCATCATTCTACTCACTGAACTAAAACTAAGAAAATCTCCATAATTTTTTTTTTGAGTCATGCCTATAAAACTTACCGTATTCTTAAAGTTACCAATTGTTCATTGCCAGCCCTGCACTGCACACAGGGACATCCAATTAATGAGCAATTCAAAGTGTAAACTGAAATGCAGTTTCGCATGTGCAATCAATGTAGCATTTATAAAGCAAAAGTAGTAGCCCATTTTGTATGGGATTTATAACAGTTATCCATCTATAACTGAAACAAAAAATTATCTCTTTTTAAACAGTGGGTCAAGGATGACTCTTTTTCTTTTCCAGTTGTAAACTGTAATAATACTTCTGGGTTCTGTTTAGCACAAAATAGTACTCTGTCACTGTAATTGTTGCCATGAGCTTAGGACAGATGTGCACAAGTATTTAAGCACTTAGCTCTTTTCCAGAGGCATAAATTCTGTTGACATGATTGGGCCAGACACACAAATATTTTTGTGTCTGAACTTAAATCATACGTATGCACTTAAAGGTTTTTGTAATATTGCTCTACCTAGCAGCTGGAGGTACAAAAGCTTCCCCACAATTTGGTGGGCAGAAAAAGAAAGCTAACAAGTCTGACTTGAAAATTAGACTTTGCAGAGGCAGCTCCTCTTGCAAAAAGATAAGAAGTATGAAAATGGTGGAGGACCAAGTTTACAGGTTACAAAAGGTCATTTTGCTATCATCAGCTTTTATTTGACACTGTTGAAGAATACATTTCATTGCAGTTTTCCAAAAAGTCAGCAAAGGAATAAAGAAAAAGAGATGCAAAATATATTTTTTTCTCCAAAGGCTTATTAACATTTAAATGATAAACAATCAAAAAAAGGAATCTACCTTCTTTCCATTAAGCATCTTGCTTTTTTTCCTAGCAAACCTCACATTTGTGCACTGAGATTGCTGTGTGTCCAGCGAAAGAGAACATATTTCCAGGCCACGAATATTTTCTGAAATGAGTTTGGAATAGATTTTGAAAGTTTAATTTAAGCATCTTTAACAAAAACAAAAATTAAATTAAAACAAAACGTACCGTATCCTAAGTTTTCCTTCTAAGTGAAAGGCACATGTATTTTATCTCTTTAATTAAAAACAGCACATTATATATGTACACACATGGGAGTGGGAGGAAGGATTTAATATAGTTTGCTCTAATTTAAAGCTTTAATTATGCAAACTCTTATGCAAATGATTAAACCCATTAACTCAGAGCGAAGCACACCAGGAAATACCTAAATGGTAACACACTAAGCACATGAATGGCAGGATGTTATTAAAAATAGACTATACCAAAAAAGTTTAAGTGCTTTCATTTTATTTTTGTGCCGAATTATAACTTCAGACAGAAAGACTGTTTCTCCTTCTCTTAGGGCAGTCACTCATATCACTTTGAGTCACCAGAGCACATGAAATGTGCGTGTGTGTGTGTAAGATAGAGAGCAAGAAAGAAAAAAGCAGCAGGATGCTTGGGGAACTGGTAGAGGAAAAGTGAGGTTTAGTATTTCAGCAGTAACATTTCTGTGGTACCGAATTCATTATGTCACTTCTCATTCCCTTGAGTAAGACCAGGGCTTTATCACGGATTTTAGTTAAACGGTTCCATAAGAAATCTTACTGATATAATTACAGGAAAACTGCTTGGACACAAACATTGCAACAGGTTCCAAAATTTGGCTGAACAGCTACAAACAAAAAGTGAAGAAAAATGATTCAGTAGCAAATCTACTTCCTACCATCCAGACTCAGCGTTCCTTTAACACTTAAATGAAGAGAGCACTGGCTTCCTTGGACACATTTCATCACTGTTGAGATCTTCATGCTTTTCATTACCATAGAGGATAAGGATGCAGGAGCATCATTGCAGAAGCTGTTAAAAATACCACCTGCCAATGCAAAATGAACAGATAGAGAAATCTCACTTTGCACTGGGTGTTTTTGAAGAAGTGCACTAATACTACCAGAAGCCCCAAAGGTGAAGTCTCAACTCTACTGAAATTAGTAGGAAAGGCAATATTGACTTTAGCAGGGCCAGTGCTTTACCCAAGACATGACCAGAGCAAACACTTGGTTGGCTCCATTAGCAACGCAGTGAGTGACTACATTACGTTATAGACATGGTTTGAAAATTTCCTGGTTTTGGGAAGGAGTCACTTCCAATAATTATGACTATCAGAACACAGCTACACTAACAGTGTTTTAAGTAGCTCTGCTAGATCACAGCTAGACTAGTAGTGCATTTAAGCTTTTTTCAAAACCACTACCTGTATGTTTTGAGCACTCTCACAGATAGCATTTTAATTTTAGAAAAGATTGGCTGATGGTCTCAGCTGCTGTTAAAATATCCTTTTCACACAAGGGGGCACCATTGCCTTCCTAGTCATGGAAAAATCCCTCATACCTATGAATTTCCTTCTCCTTTATACCAGGGTGACGAGAACAGAATAAATATTATCCAGGCCTTCTTCAAGTTGTAAACGGTAGGCACAGAACACATCTACTATGTCCCAACTTATTTTCCAATGACAATTTAGTTATGACTAAAGCCTCAGGACATGGGTTTGAACAGCAGCCTTCTACAGGCTAATGTAATAGAAAAAGAGAGTCTTACGGCCCCAAATCTCATCAGTTAGGCATATTTCTTCTCCTTCTACTTCCCAGAACCCCCTGCACAAAAATCAGTTATTCATTGATGAATTTATGTTGGTGGCATATATGCAATGTATATGCATTATTAACGCTATAGTGCTTCAGAAAGTATTCTCTTTGGGTGAATTTGACCATATTATTTGACCTGATGAATTTGGTCCTCGTTATTACTGCCTGAGGTATAGTAATATTAAATGTAATAGGTTTGGGCCTATCTCAGGAGAATTATAAATCGTACCAAGGTGCATTATTTACATTGGATCAGTATCAGGCAGATGCACAAGCGCAGTTCTAGGCACTGCTGTGTATCCCTAAATAGGGACACTGCTTTCCTTGATCATGGTTTCTATGTTCCACCTGAGAACAGATAAGGAATACACTGGATAAAATGGAATGACTCTTTCACTTCGGATATTTTTTTAATTAATTCTATGATACGTTTGGAGGAATGCAAAAGACTGCAAAACTCATTAATAATAATTTAAATGGATATCATGCACGAGGGCATTAGCTTTGGATCACGATAAATATATAATACAAGGAAGAAACAACAGAAAATAATTTCCCTTCTATAAATCATCACAGAAATTTCTGTAATCACAAATTACAGACTCATTTCTGACTAATTCTTCAGTAAAGTTTTACCTTATCATCTTTTAATCCCCCTCCCTTGCGTAGTTGCCTTTGGAACACATACCTCTTTCCTTTTCTCACAAGCAATTTGATATACGCCCCAAAAGACACAGAGGTACATCTTGCTACACAAATCATCTGCTGAGTAAATCTTGGCTAGATTTTATGTTTATACATTGTAACTGTAATTAGCTCTACATGAGAGAGGGATTGTTGCTGTAATAAAAGATTCCTTACTTATGGACACATATAAGCCCTGGCATAAAGAAGCCAAGACTTATTATTCAGCATGTAGACACTTTCCTTGTACTTTTGCCATCAGCTCAACCACAGCAGATTATTTTTTATCTGATGATGCAGCAATCAACCTAGAACTGTCATGACAGCAAAATACACCTTAAGTATACTTAGATAATAGAAGCTAGAGCTAAGCAATGAATACGCAATGGAAATGATTACATGAATAATTTGGAGCCTCAGGCAAGAAGATGAAATTGGAGAACAACAAAAAAATTACAGAGAAAATCCATTAATAACAGGCCCAGGCCAACACCCAATAGAAACACTGTTGTTTTTTTTTTTTCCTGGTATTCCTTCCCTAAAAGAATTGTAAGAATCTGAACTACTTTGAATACTGACAGTGCTAAATCTGCGATTGTATCTACAGCACACTAAATTGCTTCACTAGGGCATCATTCCATCGGTATAAATTACAGTAGCATTTAGAAGCTATTTTGCATATGATTTATCATAGTATCTTCTGCATCTGTGTATTATGATGATTCAGCAAACTTCATAAACAAAATAGATACACTTTCCTAAGATAACTGCATGTTACACTTATTTTAATAAATACTAAAATTTGCTACTTTAAAATACACCAATTACGAAATTGATTAGATTTCAAGCTGACAGTGTCACCTTTAAAATAGATTTCAATGCACAGTAAATTCAAAAGGATTTCACTGTTGTACCTTCAGAAAGGATTTTGAACTTTGAATGATAATGAATGGCATGGTGTTATACTATGCCAAATGTCCTTTCTGAGACTGTAGGATTTTTATTTTTTTTAAATCAGAGGGTCATAATAGAGTACAGTGAATTCATTACAAATACTCTGTAGGCCTTATGTCCTACTAATTGTTTTGGGGAATTGGAGGGAGGAGGCAGGGCCAAAGCTGTATTGCCAAATACTACTGAACTGATAGCTGAGGAAATAGGGAAGGTAGCTGTAGGGAATACAGTCATCCTTTTGTTGCAGCTGAAAACAATGACTACTGCAAAAGTGCTCCATTATACAGTTAAGGTCTTTTGAGGTAATTTTACCTCAAATAATAAAAAGCATGACTATGGAAAGGGAAATATGGAAATAAGCATACACCCACTGTTGCACAAGTGAATCAGGCAGGATGAAGTCTAAAAAAATGTTTTTTCATCACCGCTGTAAAGCTGAGTCATCCTACATGTTACTTGTATTAAAGGTAGTTGATAAGTCATTGTCAGGTAGCACTGAAAACCTAAAGCCAGCTGTGCTTCATGACACCACGTTGCAAGACAGGGATCTTTAGTTTACACACTCTTCAGTGCCCAAAGTCTATATCCAGCTTAGAGTTAAACTTTACCTAGTTTAGGCTTATGCGCATCACCAAGGCACCTTTTGCAGTCAATGGAGAGGGAGTACCCCCTTCCTTCCCTCCCAGAGGGAAATTCGCTTCATCTTAAGATGGGTGGGATGAATCATCACTTGGTGGTACCTGTGGCAACAGTCTCCACTGTCTAGGTCTGTATTTGTGTAATACTTAGCACAGATTTTAACTCATAACCAAGTGTTGCAAGCGTGCTTCCCTTTGAGACCAGGGCTGAAGAGTTTCTTCTGCCTGTGTTGCCCAAAAGAAACTAAGGCATACTTCAGCCAAGCAGAGGGAAGGTCAATACCCACTTTTCTCTCCTCTTCTATGACTCCTTCCACATTGTGTAACTAGCACCTCAACTGCCTCATCCAAATAAGGCTCATTCACAATCCTTTAACCAGCCACTGATGGATCACTTTGCTGGTCAGCAGAAGGCTACAGGCTTTTTCAAGTGTTAACTCCATCCTTTCCAAAGCTATGTGAGCTCTATAAATGTCATGCTTTCAGAGCAGATTCACAACACTTGACACTCAGCTCACTGCCCCGTGCTATAACACCAGAATCTCACCCACTTGCAATCCTGCGCCATCTCTTCTCCCTTTCTGTGGACTGTTTAACACATGGATCCAGGAAAGGTGCTATGGAGAAAAGCAGCATGCAGAGCTGAACCTCCAACCAGAGCTATTGTCTCAGGGGGGACTATCTGAGTAGCATATGCCTTGACAACTGCCCAGTCCTTCCTTATCAAGTAACTGTGTGCACTGGAGGTATGATTGCTGAAGGCTTCAGATAAGTCAACAGCCTATATTATTCCTGTAGCTAATAATAATAGATGTAATAAAAACATGTGAGTGAAATGACTAAGGAATTTCCCCCAGTGATCATCTATAGTAAGGAAAATTGCAAAGCAAAAGTGCACAATCACTATTAAGCTATTATTTACTACAGTCTACCAATTTCCAATGTTTTTTATGGGGAAACTGGTGGTAAATACCATGTCAAATGACACAGTGTTAGGGCCAGGAAAGTAGATTCATTATCTGCAATAATTTTTTTTTTATTTGTTCAATACTAACTGTAGGAAAAAGTGAATGACGTATACTCACTGGAAGGTTTGCTTTTACAGTGAATCCCCTGCAAACAGAAATAAAAATATTATAAAAGCTATTATAAGGTAACAATACAAATAAATGTTGCTTAATCATTACACACAAATATAAACATACCTTAAGCAAGTAAACATTTGCACAGTCCACAACAGAAATCACTTTCAAAATAAAAAAAGATTTTCAAATACAGTGAAAACACACAAAGTGCTTATAAAGGGCTACTAAGTACAGAGACACAAGATCAACATTATCCTTATTTTCAGGTATTTTTCTACTGAAGTGTAACAGTTATAACCAGTATAACAATTCCATCAACTACAGACTTCCTTTTAACAGGGATTGCCATTTCATACTGACTGACAGCTTATTTATTGTTTTATCAGAACTTTACTATGGAGTGTTTATAGTTCAATGGCTAGATAATTGGCACAGAAACCTATTTATTTTTTATTACCTAGAATACTTCTGATTATTACATGAGATTTAGAAGATCACATTAGGCCAATGGAAGGAGGTATTAGAGTCGACAGCAAATGAAGTTAAGAAATAAGACACACCTTTATATTTTTGAGAATTATCTGCTCCAAAATCCTGAAAAGGAAATTACTCAGGCACATTACTTACCATGCTCAAGAGGGCCAGGGTTTTTGTAAGAGGTATAGTGAACCTGACAGTGAGATTTTAACAGGTTTCCAGTCATCTTTCATAAAATGCATAACATTTTCGTAGTAAAATAAACACTTAACCACATAGTGAAATTCCATAGAGTATAAACATAACATCTTATTTTGAATACCATCCATGATATTCTAAATAAAGGCTATTTGTAAAGCAGCAAATACTGTTTTCTGTTAATGTTCACATTTCTGACATAACGTTTATATTAGTATTCCTCAGTATAAAGAATAAAGCATGTTCTCCTCTGCTTTCCCTTAAAATCAGATTCTCATTCACAGTGTAGTCATCAAAAGGAGCAGTCACCACCTTGTCTCTTCTGTTTTCAGACAGCCTGGCAGTGGGCAGTACCTAACCTGTATTAATTCTCATTCCTCTCTATTCTTTTGCCCTTTTAGGATTTTTTTTTAATAAACACTTTTGGAGGTAAGTTGTCATCTTTACAATTGGCAGTTTGTCACTATAAACCACAAAAATGCAGATACATAAAATGTGGTATTTTAAACCACTTTTTAAAATAATAAAACAGAAATGGCCACGTATTTTCATTGGTCCAAATTACAAAAATTACTTGTGACACTGCTAAAAAATATTATGTTGGTTTCTTCTATTCAATACCACATCTATACCTAAAGAAGGAAATTTAAAGGCAATCAAACTTCTTTACATAACTGTTCCCAAACTGGAATACCTCTATATCAATGGTTTCAAAAATTCCTCAAATCCCACTGAATGACTGAAAAATGTGACTGATATGACCTCATTTCTGCTGTAATGTGTTCAGTAGAAATATTGGTACATGTATGAATTATTTCTGCAAAAAAAGCTTCAATGGTAGTTTGCTGATTTATATTTCCAATGCAGATTCATCAATAGAAAGAAGACTATAGTTTTCTAAATAGTTCAATGAAACATTAAACCAAAAAAAGTGGAACATACCAGCTCATATAAAACTGCACTGGAATTTTAACTGCTGTTTCACAGCCATAATTTTGAATTATTTCTAATCGTAGCCCTGCAGGAGTATGTAGAAGGACAATTTGAATTCAGTTTCATTCACTTGAGGTTCTAGATGGCCTTAGGGAATGCAATAGACAAACATACAAAATGACTGCAAAAAATGGGGGGAATGAGTGAGTTAGCTAGCTTTCTTGGTGAGAAAACCTAACCGTTAGATCAATTAATTGCTGAGCCACAGCTCACTGGAAGGAATTAATCCCTCATGAGGCTGATAATTTAGCAAATTACCTATTTCTACCTTCCCATTTTATAGCAGACTATTGAAAATATTTTGGTCAGGTGGCTTTACAGAGTTCCCTACTGCCAGTCAAAATTTTTCAGAACATCATCTTTAAACTAATTAGCTATCAGCTTCTCTCTGTCTAACCCTTCTTTCTGCTTATAATCATGGTGCAAAAAAAATTAGAAAAAAATCAAGATTCCATTGAAATTAACAACAGAAAACTGATAAAACTCAGAGAATCTAGCTTTTCATTTGCAAAATATCAATGCTTCAGATTCCCTAGTTATGGCACCTGAAAAATGCAAATCATATGTAAATAAATTATTTTTAGTTTCAAACCTGAAATGAGAAACAGGAGGCAGCTCCCTACACCTTGAAAACAAACTACCAACTTTAGTGGGGCTACAGAACAATGCAGAAATGCGCCTACATCTTTTAGTCTATCCAAACCAATTCTTATATTGCACTATTGTTCAGAGGAATCCTACTATCTGAGCACTTTCCAGTAATGCTTTGTGTTTATTTTCTCATCTTCTCTGTGGGAAAAGGAAACATATTCAGCAGGTTTTTTTCTTCTGGCAGAGGGATGTTTTGTGGTCGTTGGGCATTTAGGTTCCTTCCAGGTGGGGAGGAGCTGGGAAAGTTTATGTAAATAAACAAGCATTTGCAAAAACACTTGCCAGTAACAGCAAGCATTTGGTCACAGCCCAATTCCTTTTTTTAATAAGTGATTTGTTTTTATTGTACAACAGTAAGGACTTTTTATTTCCTTTTATAATCATTTTGCAAAACAGTCAAAAGAGACCATTTGTCTCAAAGAAGAACTCAAATAAATTAACCAAGTTCCTCTCCCACTTTCTATATCTTTTGTTTTCAGGAATTTTCTGTGATGAATGCGATAGAAACCAGAATGGAAATTTTCTTCCCCTTTCACAAATGCTTTGGTTGCCTTTTATGAAGAAATAAGTTCTTGAACACGATAGTGCATTTTACTCTGATACAGAGAGCATCTTAGATTCGTATCTGCTTTGGCAAAGAGCCTAAGTAAAATATACTTACACAATGCACAAACAGTTAGGGATTTTCCTGTTTCTCTAGGGTTTTCCCCATTTGTGGTATTACTCAACTGTAGCTAGAGGTTATCTGAAGAGCTGCACCACCAACGTGCAGCTTTCTGAATAGAAGGTGTGGTGCCAACTTTTTAGCCAGCACAGCAATTTCTCTGCAAACTAAGTCAATTGTAATGTCACATCACTTTGTTTAAAGACTGCAGAGAAGAAAGTGAGACCAGCAGAAGAAGACTTAAATTTTTGGTGGGGAAGAATTTTGTTAAAGTAAAACTGATGAAGAAAAAACAAAGATTAGACCTATTTCCCATTTCCTGTTACATTCCCAGGCATTGTGGGAAAGCAGAATTACGGAAATTCTGCGCGGAATATTCTGTCATGCAGGGAACAGTTTGAGGCAAATTTGGTTTCACAGTCTTATCTGTTAGCTCTGTTGCACCTGGTTCATAGAGAGTTGGTGGTAACTCTTCCACAATTCCATGAACAGTAGAAATGTTCTTGAAAATGCCTTAAAACGTATTCTGACCTTAACTCAGGGCCAGGCTGTCAGTCACTTAGCATTCATTTAGATATCTGAAAAGCCAGTAAACATGGGGTAAGCAGCTTCTCCTCCTTCTGAGATGTTCTCAGTGGGACAGCTGTTATTTATGCTCCTACAGTAGGCCAAACTGTCAGAGCGATCATATTCAGAGTTTCCCTCTATTGCAGCAATTTCTACTCTTTGACCACCATGGGACTGTACTTAATCTTACAACACAAGGAATAAGCTGTCTTAATGTGGACTGGCCTTACAATAACCAATTCTTAGATTGTAGCCAAAGGCTGATCAAGATGATGAATCTAGTTGTGTTCTTTTTGATTTCCAGTTGAGAGGGAATACTCTCCTTAAATTCATCTCATTCTACAGAGGAACACAGAATTAGAATGGATCTCTTGGATCACTGGGTCCAGACCCATTAACCACAGATACCATATCATCTAATTCCTTTAAAAACTGTCAAGGTCCATTTTAAAATCAGTTAGGCTTTTGTGTGCACTGCTCCAATGCCAAGGCTGTTCCAGAAGCCCAGTTCTCTGGCAGTAAGAAAGCTTTCCGAGGCTATTCATGCCAAGCTCTTTTAGGCTCCTCTCATGAAACAGGCTCTCCTTTTTACCACCATCCTTCTCAGCAGCTATTTCTATTTTAACCCATCTTTCCTAATGGGGTGACCAGACTCATACACAGTTCTGAAGAGAGTTTGCCACTAGGGTTTGTTTGGTGCCATGAAAAGTGGAAATACTCGTTATGTCTGTTGCGAGACACATCACGTTTTTGCAGTCATCCTGCAATACAGAGTGAGCCACTTAGCCCTTTCCATGGAAAGGATCCACTTCTGCCCTTCTTTTCTCCCTCTGCTCACCTACTCCCATGCAACTTGTGGAGGGAATAGCCTCTAGATGATGGGCCATAAAAGAGTCCTAAATGATTTCTCATGGCCTCTAGTGAAAAACCTGACAATGCTAGCGGTCTCTTATCATCTCCACAATGAAAAAGGTCTTTGAGGAGCAGACAGCCACAGTCAAAGGAAGTGTTATGGATGCATGTAACTTTAAAACCTTGGGTGGAAACAGGATTCAGATTTGTATCATAAGCTCCCCAGACTTTCAACAAATGGTCGTAATTTCCTACACAGAGACATTCTGCCCCAGAAACCATTTAAGGACAACTTCACAAAAGGAAATAACTGAGTGTGCTTTACCTTTTCCCAGAGCTATTTTCATAAGAGAAGGAGTTAATGGCTTAGTACTTTACATATCCTTGGTGCTGGTGGGGATTAGAACCTTGCAGAACTCTCCTCGTTTTCTATTCTATTCTAAGACAGATATAAACATCACCCCTGTATTTATCTTATCGCGTGTACAGAAATGGAATCATTTGCAGTAAGAGAAAGCACAGGGATAATTCCTGTCCCACCAAAACAAAAGTTCTTACCTAGATCAAGCCTAAGTATTTACACAAAAAAGTATGCCATTGAAAGTAAATGAAAAAGGAAAATAATAGGCCTACAGAAAATACTTGGCAATTGAATAAAATCGTGGTAACGTTTACTGAGGGCCAGAGGAGTTATAATGATTACCACACATAATATGAAAATTCAGAACAGTTAAGGATTCGTAGTTAGTACTACTGATATAGCGTCCCAGAAGACCTGCTTTCAAAAAGAACATCTGTATTTGTTTTGATGTCATCTGTAATTACTTTCATAGCCAAGGTAAAGCTGATGATCCTTATTTATTTTTGGCAAACCACAAGGTTGTTCCTCAGCTTTCACTGACAATGTGGTAATCGGACACATGTGAACAGTGTATAATGGGATCAGCTGCTTAGTCCATCGCAGAAGGACTATTATCGCAGTTGGACTGTTACCCATGCAGAACAGAATCAGCACCTAAACCAAACTAAACTAAACTAAACTAAACTAAAGCAAAGCATTTTTTTAGACTACTGGTTCTATAAAATAGCCCCCCGGCTGTAGATGTCACAGGGGTTTTTTTTTATAGAATGCTAAAAACAGAACATCTGACTCATGACTGCACATAATCCAGCTCCAAGCAAGAACTCAGTTTCTCTTCATGTGTTTCAAGCTGAACAAAAGCCACCTGATCTCGTTAGTGCAGTGCTGAACCTGAGAGAACAAACACTACTGAGAAGTGGGATATTAAGTTCAGGCTCAGTACTGTGCTAATGAGGTCACAGAGTTTTTGGATAAAAGCTGGCTTGTGTCCAACAGAGCAAGTTGATGTCTGCCTGTGTTAACACTATGTTGATATGTTCACAATTAAACCGTGAACTGAAAATGAACCAACAAGGAAGAGATTATTGAGCTTATTGAAGATTATTGGATAATCCTTAGTAAGGTTTCACAGTGATCACTTTCACAGAAACATAGCTTCTTACCAATTTTTGTGTCCTGCACCATTTGCCGTTTAATAGGTACATGCAAATGCTGTATTTGCAGGTATGAAATATGAATAAATTTTGTGTCTGTACAGACCCAGTACTGCACAGCTTGCTGTTCTTCAAAACTGACAGAAAACATTTCCATTACAATCTAGCAGTATTGCAGTAATGCAGAAACATGTGATTGACACAAGACACAGAGATTCCTAAGATTTTTGTCCTTCTGTTTACTTACTACTGTTCAGGTGAAACATAGATTCCTGTCTTCTTCAAAATACTTCCTCTTATATTATATTGATGCAAAAGACTCCTGCTCCCATATTTTAAGGATTGTATGTGGCATATGACTTCCTCTGAATGTTACGGTGGCTGGTTGGATATCTCTCTTGAACAGGACAAAACAAGTGAAAGAGTTGGCAGCACAGTATTCGGAATTCTTTACAATGACATGAATTCATCTTATAAGTGAACTTCCATATTGCTTTGAGGTCTCAGAGCTGGGAAGAACGTTCCCCTCTTGCATTTTAAGTGAACTGTATGTAAAAATAATGCTGTGACACAAAAAGGGCCTAGCCTGCATAGAAACCACTTGCTCTTAAATTTATTGGTCTAAAGGGAGTTATGACAGTATGAAATAAAATCTGCCCATTCTATTGTGTGCTTCAATTCCAGGACTAGAAGCAGAATTCGCTTGGACCAACAGTATGCTCTAGCCTTTTTTTTTTTGTTTTAGAAACAAAAACAAAAAACAGACTAAAACAAAAAAGTTGTCAATCATTTTGATGTCGTGTTTCCTAAAATATTAATACAAGTTGTTAACAAAACAGAATCGCATACAATACACAAAGTAAAATTAAAATGCATTTTGAACGCCATATCCTCAGCTGGTACAAATCAGCACCATCCCATAGATAGAATGTCAAAAAATTTCAAGCCACTCAGCTACTTGAAAGGCAACTAATCTACCAAATCAGCACTTCCAGTGTAACAATGAGATGGGGACACACTATCACAGCATTAACAGCTATTGCGGTGAATGACTGGAGGTCTCATACAGAGGATGCTAGGATAGAATCAAGGAAATGATAGAATAGAATCAAAGAAGTCAAAAAACTGGGACCAAGTCCAGCCTCCTGCTAGAAGCAGTACTGTCACCAACACTAGATCAAATCAGCCATGGCTTTGGCCATTTCTTGAAAACTCAGTGATTCCACAACCCCTCCAGATAACCATGGATATCTAGTGTTTTAAGGTTAGGATGGTATCATGCTCTTTGCAGCACGTAAGCGGCTACAAGAAAAGTTCAATAAAGATCCCTTAGCAGCACAAACAGCACTGGACCTTGCAACCTCAGAGATGCCTGGAACCAGTGCCCCCACAGAAAAGATGGGTGGGGGGAAAAGCAAGCACTGAAGGGAAAATCATAAAAAGAGACCTCCAGAGCTAGATTTTCTGATCCTGCTGCTGCTGGCAGAGGCTACTGCTTGTGGGAGACCTGAAATTTTTTGCTGTTCCAGTTCCTGTCTTCTCATACAGTACTTCAACACTATTCCTCAGCAACAGCAGAAGAATCAAGCCTGGTTTCCAGTGCTCTGGCACATGCAGCAGGGCCATCGCCATTTTGCTCTAGGCAACTGCTCATTTTGCTTATGCTTACAGTCCGTCCCAGAAGCAGAACACTGCTCTGCAGTACATTGTGATCTTTATAAACAATAAATACCATCCTGCTCACACTCACAGATTGCAGAAGACTATGTTTTTAATTCCAAACACTTGAAAGTCAGTGAAATTCTTTCCAGTGATTTGAATGAACAGCTGGAGAAAAAGCTTTTTGCCTTCTCAAACTTTGCCTACTCAAACTACAGCACTGCCCATGAGAAAAGCGTCACTAACAACATTTCCAAGACAGAAAATTTCTCTGTCTGGGTTTCGCATTACTACTGTTAGTGAAATGAAGCCCAAGTTTGCAGTCATTTTCAAAATGAAATTGTCAGTTTTTTGGGCCAGATTTAGATACCGGAAACATGACTTAAGCAAACCATAGTAATCTCAGTCAAATACCATGATCCACAATGCCTTATTAAGTGCCACCTCACCCTAGAGGTGTCTAAGCTTATTAGGTCTCTCCCTTTTTGATCTGAAAGCTACCTGGATGCTTGCGGTTCTGTATCTAGCTCATGACCAGAACTGAGCTGAAATGACATCTATCTCATGCCTAACTTCTATTGGAATGGCATACATTCGCCTGTGAGACATCCAAGTCCCCCAGAGCAGTGGGTGGCTGGAAGAGATTTAATAGCAACAGAGATCAAGCTAACATAGCTCAAACCTAGCTTCTCTTTCAAAATGTAAATGTTAGAGGAGGAAAACAAAATAAGGGTATGTTCCAGCTGTCGCAGTCCAGCTGTTCAAGTTCCTACCTGTAGGGACAGTCAGAAACAACATCTTCGTTAACCTGAAGCAGTTTAACTTTACGCAAGTTATCTATTTGCCATGCTGCCCAATAAATGAGTGAGCTTCCCAGGTCTCCTGTCAAATCAGTGATAGGTAACAAAAGAGTGAAGGTCCGAAACAAGGACAGGCAAGAGACAGTGCAATCTTTAAAGCTGAGTGCTTTCAGTATTCAGAAGAGAGACCTGTTTCCCACTTCAAAGGCTATTTGCATTTTCTTCTAAGCAGTCATCAGGAAAAAAAAAACAGAAACCCAGCTTTGGAAGAGTGGCTCTCAGTATCTAGTCCAAAGAGAGAACTTCAAACTCTGGCTCTTAACTCAGGTGCCTACACTCTAGACAGTGGAGTTCAGAGTAACTTTGCGCTTAGCTTTTTTCCTTGGTTAATATGAGGCAGCACCATGCTGAGCATGAAAGTTTCTCATATTGCCCTGACAAGTCTCTAATGCTTTCTCATGATCTCCATTTAAGCTCTATTTAATACCTGGGACCATAGGAAAGGAGCATGTTCACAGAGTAGATGAATCTCCGTCAGATATTCTAATTTTTTTTTTTTTAATTAAAAAGCAAAAATGAACTTGCCAGTCTCTTCCCAGCCCTTCTGGTGCTGATCACAGAGTCATACTAAAATTTGGAACAATAAAGCATACTTGGAAATAACTTCTTATAACAGTTTAGAGGCTACATCTCAGGGCTGAGACACTATTGAAAGCATGGAGGGGAACACTGGAGCAGATGCTTCTGTTTTTCATAGCTCCTGTGAAAATGGTGTATCCCTCTCTTCTCCCCAAATAGAGGAAAATCTCTCCCTGATTACAGGTGGTATTTCTCCTGCTGATAAATATTTTTAAAGATTTACTTAGTTTTTACTCAAGACTCAGCTTGCTATGTTGTTGTGTAAGGACGTAAGGATGTTCAAATGATCCTTCAGGCCATGCTAGAAGCAGTGGTAGTCTCCGGTGGTGAACCCGAGAGGCCACTGCATTCCTTCCGTGTGCCATATTATCAGTTAAGGGACTCTTTCCATTAAAGACTTCAAGATAAAGGTATCAGACAATCTCTAATGTGGTTGCTTGAGTTATAAAAACACTCTAGCCACAGCAAAAAAGAAAAGTCTTCTTAGCACAAGCACGTAAAAGACTTTTTTTTTTTTTTGCAGCTGTACACTTGACAATTTTGGAGAGAGAAGACAATTTTGGAGAGAGAAGATTTATTCCTTAAATGTTAGTATATGTATTATTATAGCATCTCAAAGTCTTAATCCTACATCACAAAGCTTGCACCAGAATCCCTGCACATATGCCTTTCCCCTCCTATTGGGAGTAACATTGGCCAGTAAAGCCTTTTCCTGAAACAGCTAGCAATGCACATACATGAAAAATTAAAATACAGTCAAGCTTTGCCATGCAGAAAAGCACCATTGAAAATATGTGTAATGTGCCTTTCAGTTGAAACAGTTACAGTTTGAGATAATTCATATAGCAGCTAGGTATGAATGAATTTAGAAGTTCTAAGGAAGAATACATAATATAAAATACAAGATAATTATTTTCAAAGTCATTACATGGTCAATTTCTCTTTTAGCTATTAACACATACATTACTGCAAAGTCAAACCATTGTTTTGAAAAAACAAACCTATGGAACAATCTAGTTTGGTTTCATGTTATGGAACTTCCACATGCTGTAGTTGCTAACATTAGCACAAGCCAAATTAAAGAAGGTAGAGGTCCAAAAGAAGGGATCCAAAGAGGCAGGATTCCACAAACTTTACAACAGCAGTATTGTTTCACGTACTTCTTCCGATCACACTACTATCCATAGAGGCAGCACTAATTTCTGGGCATAGGCCCAGTTTAATAAACCCATCAGTATTCAGTACCTTCGTATGTTGCTTCACCCTATGTTTCATTATTAACGATAGCCCTTACTTAAAAACCACCTATGCCACACATTCTCCTAGAGAGTGGGGTTTTTTTTTCCCCAGAGTGAAGGAGAAAATAAGTTACAAGGGTAGACAGAATGCAAACATAGATGTAACCATTACCAGGCTTATATATTATAATATATAATTATATTCTACAGAAACATAATATATAAAAAAGAAAGAATATTTTAAAAGAACAGACACTGTTGACAAAAACTAAGCATGAAATCTGATACTATAATGAGAATTGCTAAAATACCAAAAAAAATAAATTGGGAAACATTATAATACAAAGATATCACACTTTAGAAAGCAATGAAGAAATCTGTCATTACAGCCAATGAAGGAAGAACACAGTTCAGGAAAAGGAGGAAGTGGGAAAAAGATCACAGAAGTTTGCATATGAAGAGATGAAAGGGAAAAACAAAACTGGAGACAGTGAAATGTACTAAGTGCAATAAATTCTATTTCCTCAATGTTTTTCCAAGAAAAGACACTGAATGCACATCTCGTACTGTACAATGTTGTTTACGTGATTCATACTTTCTGAAAATGCGCAGGCAAGTAGAGGCAACTCCAAGACAATCAGTTTTCCAGAAATGATTGAAATTTGCCATATATGTTCCAAGCAACCAGGCTGAAAATTTGTCCTTCAAGAGAAACAGCCATAGATCACGTGCAAAATAAAACTTACACTCTGAGGGAGCTAAAAACATCTTGTTTGTGCTTCACTTTTTGCACAGACACTTCCTCAATGAGACTGTATGTCCCATACAGTTTTCAGGGTGAATCCCATATTTTGCATGCTGAGAAGTCAGAATATGAAATACAGTGAGACAGACTGTTGACTGTTCGAGAAGAATAAGGTAAAACATCACTTGAAATACCATCTCTAGATTCCACAAAAGAGAAAATTACACATCAAAGCAGAAATCTTAGGGTTAGAAAAGAACTCCAGAAGCCATAGACTCTACAGTTCTGCCTTAGGAAGAAATGCTCTTTATTTGAGTCATATCTGAGAGAGATTTGCCTAGCATGTGCTTAGATCTCTACACATTCCCTAGGCAATCTATTCCAATGCTCAGCATCATCAGGCCAGGAAGGCAAGGTGGTGGAGTTGCTCTTTATGTGAGGGAGCAACTAGAATGTGTGGAGCTCTGCCTAGGGGTGGATGAAGAGCAAGTGGATGGGGAGCCTATGGGTAAGGATTAAAGGGCAGGCTAACATGGGTGACAGGGTGGTGGGGGTTTACTACAGGCCACCTGATCAAGAAGTCGTCGTCAACAAGGCCTTCTACACACAGCTGGAAGTAGCCTCACGATCACAGGCCCTGGTTATCCTGGGAGACTTCAACCACCCTGACAGCTGCTGGGAAGACAGCACAGCTAGGCACAAACAGTCAAAGAGGTTCCTGCAAAGCACTCATGATAATTTCTTGACTCAGGTGGTGGAGATGCCAACAAGGAGAGGTGCATTGCTAGACCTTGTACTAACAAACAAAGAAGGTCTGGTTGGAGAAGTGGAGGCTGGGGGCAGCCTTGGCTGCAGTGACCATGAGATGGTGGAGTTCAGGATCCTACGAGGAGGGAGCAGGGCAATAAGTGGGATCGCAACCCTGGACTTCAGGAGAGCTACCTTTGGCCTCTTCAGGGACCTACTTAGGGGAATCTCACCGGGTAGGGCCCTAGGAGGAAGAGGGGTCCAAGAAAGCTGGTTAATTTTCAAGCATCACCTCCCCCAGGCTCAAGAGCGGTGCATCCCTCTGAGTAAGAAGTCGAGCAAAGCGGGCAGGAGACCTGCACGGATGAGCAAGGAACTCCTGGCAAAACTCCAACAGGAGAAGGAAGTCTACAGAATGTGGAAAAGGGGACAGGCCACTTGGGAGGAATACAGGGACGCTGTCAGAGTGTGCGGGGATGCGACGAGGAAGGCTAAGGCCCATTTGGAATTAAATCTGGCAAGGGATGCCAAGGACAACAAGAAGGGCTTCTTCAACTATATCAGAAGCAAAAGGAAGGCTAGGGAAAATGTCAGCCTGCTGCTGAATGGGGCGGGTGCCCTGGTAACAAAGGAGGCAGAGAAGGCGGAGATACTGCTAAGGCCAGCCCTCAGGAATTTCAGAGCCTGGGGACAAGAGAGGAAGGCTGGAGAAAGAAAGACTCTCCCTTGGTGGAGGAGGATCAGGTTAGAGATCGTTTGTCCAAACTTGACATCCATAAATCCATGGGCCCCAATGTGATGCACCCACAAGTGCTGAGGGAGCTGGTGGATGTTATCTTTAGGCCACTCTCCATCATCTTGGAAAGGTCCTGGAGATTAGGAGAGGCGCCTGAGGACTGAGAGAAAGCCGATGTCACCCCAGTCTTCCAAAAGGGCAAGGAGGAGGAGCCAGGGAACTACAGGCCTGTCAGCCTCACCTCCATCCCTGGAAAGGTGATGGAACAGCTCCTCCTGGAGGTCCTCACTAAGCATCTGGAGGACCAGAAGGTGACCAGGAGTAGTCAGCACGGATTCCCCAAAGGGAAATCATGCTTGACCAATCTGAGAGCCTTCTCTGATGGAATGACTGGCTGGGTAGAGGAGGGGAGAGCAGTGGATGTTGTCTCCCTGGACTTCAGCAAGGCTTTGGACACTCTCTCCCATCACATCCTCCTAGGTAAGCTCAGGAAGTGTGGGCTAGATGAGTGGACGGTGAGGTGGATGGAGAACTGGCTGGATGGCCGAGCTCAGAGGGTTGTGGGCAGTGGCATAAAGTCTAGTTGGAGGCCTGTAGCGAGCAGTGTCCCCCCAGGGGTCAGTCCTGGGTCCAGTCTTGTATTCATCGATGACCTGGAGGAAGGCACAGAGTGTACCCTCAGCAAGTTTGCTGAGGATACAAAACTGGGAGGAGTGGCTGACACACCAGAAGGCTGTGCTGCCATTCAGAGGGACCTGGACAGGCTGGAGAGCTGGGCGGAGAGGAACCTCCTGAAGTTCAACAAAGGCAAGTGCAAGGTCCTGCACCTAGGCAGGAATAATCCCATGCACCAGGACAGGCTGGGGGTTGACCTGCCGGAAAGCAGCTCTGCCGAGAAGGACCTGGGAGTGCTGGTGGACAACAAGTTAAACATGAGTCAGCAGTGTGCCCTTGTGGCCAAGAAGGGCAATGGTCTCCTGGGGTGCATTAGGCAGAGTGTTGGCAGCAGGTGGAGGGAGGTGATCCTGCCCCTCTCCTCAGCCCTGGGGAGGCCTCACCTGGACTACTGTGCCCAATTCTGGGCTCCCCAGGACAAGAGAGACATGGCACTCCTGGAGAGAGCCCGGCGGAGGGCTACAAATATGATGAGGGGACTGGAGCATCTCTCCTGTGAGGAAAGCTTGAGAGAGCTGGGCCTGTTCAGCCTGGAGAAGAGAAGACTGAGAGGGGATCTCATCAACGCGTATAAGTATCTGAAGGGGGGGGGGTGTCATGAGGATGAGGCCAGTCTCTTCTCTGTGGTGCCCAGTGATAGGACAAGAGGTAATGGGCACAAACTGAACCACAGGAAGTTCCACCTAAACCTGAGAAAAAACTTCTTCACTGTGAGGGTGACAGAGCACTGGCACAGGTTGCCCAGAGAGGTAGTGGAGTCTTCTTCCCTGGAGATATTCAAAACCCGTCTGGATGTGATCCTGGGCAATATGCTCTAGAGGACCCTGCTTGATGATCTCCAGAGGTCCCTTCCAACTTAAACCATTCTGTGATTCTGTGATCAGTTACAATGACCTTCCAACTTATTCATGACGTCCCAAAATTCTGGCCCACTGAGTTCATATAGCTGTGAAGGCAGGGTTGGGAATGTGATGTATTAGTATCACATTCCAATATACATGAATTTATCAGTTCTGGGATCAGCCCTGGCCAAAATAGTTAAGAAATTGTCTGGAACTTTCTTGGTAGCACACAGGTGCTTAGGGCATACTTTCTATTTTGTGTTTTATTTACATTTAAGAAGTTGAATAACTTCCTGGCTTTCAAAAAACAGCCAAAAATGTTAATGACATCAGGAAAAAAGTTTTACAAGGAAAAATATTTTCCTGAGGGTATGAAAATTACTGTGAAAATATCTGTGCCAGAATTGATGTATAAAATGTAGGGATCTCTTATGGGAATGGTGGTAACACAATACATAGAACTTTTAAGGTGGGTTCCTGTTTTATACAGCTCAGAACCAACAGCAGCCTTTGGGCATTTATGATTCCCAGAATCAAATGATTTTCAATCAAGAATAAAAAGAAAGTCCTTTCTTAAGCCCAAGTTACCTATTTACCTTGGAGTGAGGCCTAGCACTTCAGTGCTGAGACAAACCCCATAAAAGCCAGCAGACCATCCAAAACTGTCCTTAGAAAGGAGGATTTCTTAATCTTGTTTTGTTCCTCTCATTTTTAATCACCCCTGCTTCTCTCACATGCACACACATTCTGGCAAGAGTGGGAAAATGGGAATATATAAATAAATATGACACAGTAACAGGTACAGCAACTAGTTCCAGCAAGTTTACAGATTAAGCTACTTCTAGACTTCACTGCAAGAATTCTAGCTAGGTCACAACACCTAGTCTAGTAAAAGTTATTAACTCTGTTTTATCTAAAAAGTTATCTTGCTTAAATTGAAAGGAACAGTTTAGACCAAATTATAAGTGGTGCTTAAGGGCAGGAAAGAGAAAGAAATATGCTGTACTCTAATTTTGTGAAGATGGGAAGAGAACTCATCTCAGAATGTCTCCAGGGATGCCCCACTCCAGCAGCAGCTCTGGTGAAGGATGCTGGAGCAGGAGTTGCTTCCCCTCCCAAATTGATGACTCTGCAGAAGGAAGAATCTTCTCGGTCACAGCAGACCCTGCTCATTTCAGAAGATGGAAACACGTTATCTAGTGCTTCCCTTAGCACTTCCAGTACAATGAGAGAGATCTGTGCTCCATATCATCTTTAATCCAGCAGGTTTCCATCTGCAAAGCATGGCTAGTCAGCAATACTCTGCTGCTGTGGAAAGTATCTACTGCTGAACCACAATATCCTCCATTGAGCTTTCAGCCCAAGTGGAGGAGAAGAATATCTCCCTTTCCCTAGCTCAGAAATCAAAGTTGTGAGCTAGGATCCCCTGCCTATAATAAGGGATAACTGCTCCCAGCTCCTGCTGAGCTTGCATACATAGCGCCTTTTTCTTTTAATTTCTACCTCCTGCTACAGGCACTGAAACATATGCTGATGTCTGATAGTGGCGAAGCTTCTAAAATTGCCCTGCCTTCTAAACTTCAGGACACCTTATCGTGTCTAGTTCCAACATCAGTTAATTTTGTGTCCCCAGCCTTCATGACTGAGTATAGCTCCCCTGTTCTTGGAGTTCTGCAGGCTCTTTGCTTTCTGTGCCTTGTAGCCTTTTTCCAAAGTTTTTGAAGAAGGGAGAAGTGAAAAAGAAAAAACAGAGCGGTATTGTTGCATTTTGTGCAAGTCCTGAATTGCGCAGCTTTCTCCATTTCCACTGCTACTAAAAGAAGTTATGGTAAATGCTGTAACAATGATGAACACTGAAGAGTTTTCTGAGTCCCAGGTGGTATCTATGTTTGGCAATGTTTTTGGCAGGGATGACAACTAAACCAATAGCATAGGACACAGCAGGAAACATGAAAGCTAAGCTCCTCATGTCTTTGCTGAGCTATTTTTCGCCCTGGAAAGGCGAAGTCACAGTCCAAGAGGTAAGTCACCTAACCTTGTTAAACCACAGCTCTCCTGACTACCAGCAGAGAAGGTAGGTAAAGATATCTGAGCGAATGGGTTAATATCACACTGTGACTAAGCCCCTTAAGTATGAATGCTTTGACTAATGAACACTTAATTATAGTATTCAAAGCACTTAATTAAAATACATAATTAAGCAATGCCACACAGGAAGGTCAGTACTATTTTGTATGTGCAAAAGCCGGAGAGGTGAAATGACTAGGGCTACACATGTGGGCATGATAATGAAAATGACAAGCAAGGATGCAAAATCCAGGCTTTCAGTCTAGGGGACTCTTCTGGATTGTACTTCATCATAGTACATGTTAGCAGAGGATAAGTTTTACACTTTTTATGTGTTTCCTCCTGTCATTAGATATGTCTTTGCACTTAAACAAAAAATGTGTGGGGAATCATCTTCCCTTCTTGTGACTTCATACTCGTATTTCTCTCCCTCTCTCTCTGAAAAAAACAAGCCTCTGATCTTGATCTACATTTTCAATGTCTAAAACTAATTTTTCAAATTAATTTTAGAGAAAAACTGAGTTGTTACCTAGATTCTTATTTTCTTCATTTTTAGAGGTTTGGGATCACTTTTAAAATATTCATTGGTCACCTGAACAAAGAATAAAGCTTGCCAATACACATCAGCTCAGTTAGCAGCCTAACGAACAGCTGTATTATATCACTGATTTTACAGTGTACGATATTCAATTAGAATAGCCTGATCCTTGGCTAAGTATTCAGTAAAGCTACACTACATACTTGGATTATTAATAGCATGAACAGGCAGCAGCTTTATCAGGAATTAGCTGCCAACATCCTTTATAATCGCAGGGAAATCCCAGATTCAATTTAGGGTTTCCTTCTTTACCTATGGACTTTGGATACATTACTACATTTAATGGGAGGCAATACAAATACTACTTCATAGTTTTCTCGAGAGTTTTTTGGGGTTTTTTTTGTTTTTTTGTTTTTTTTTTTAATGTAGTGCCCTTGATCTTTACCAGCTGTTGATTCAAATTTGGCATAAGCCTATTTCTTTGTGTACAGTTTGCAAACAATGTGGATTGTAAAATGAGTAGGGCACAAACCCAATTTCAATTGCAGGTTGGGATTCCCCTATGCTTTCACAGGGAAGCTTGGCTGATAACTGTGTTTGCTATTGGGTGAGACATGGAGACCAAGCCCATTGTATTTAACCTTTGAATACCAGAATATCATGAGAGCTCTAAAGCCAAGCCATTAAAACAAGGAAGAAAAAAATAAATCATAATATATAATAGAAGCTTGGTTGTTCCTCTGCCCACATTCAACCCACAATTGTATATTTTCATGCAATGCTTGCATAAACCTCCAACGTCTTTTTGTTTCCTTCTTTCCTGCACTGGACAGGAATACAACAATTTGTGGTATAGTAAAGAAACCTGGATATTATACAAGGCAAGGACGCCTTGCTGAATACTCATGGTAAACTAAGAGTGATTCATTAAGCTGATCCATAACTTAAATCAATTCAGTGTGAAGGTTTTTAGGTAATATATTCCAAAACAGTTACGTCACAATCTCCTTAAGACCAATGCTTTTACTGCTAACCCAATGCTTTACCCTGCTAAAGAATACCCAAAGGGCAGTCAAAACTGCTTATAGATTTTTGAGAGATAGTCACCTTAAAACGTAGTCCACTGCTCAAACTCAAAAGTTTCAGTTATTAAACATGTTCAAAACCCTCTAACAATACCCACGGCTTGAAGAAAGGAAGAAAAATGCAAATAAATTGTTTTATAAAGAACGATACAGCCTCAGGGTGTACTTTGTGGAAGAGAAACTTACCCTATAAACTTATGGAAAAATCCCATAAAGAAAAAAAAATATTTTTCTATAATATTCATTTGTAACAACAGCAGCTACAGAACACTTCTGATAGCCAGTTTTAAGTTTACCATACCTCAATATTTCATAAAGCAAATTTCTATACAAAAAAGCAATTCCATTGATCCTGTCTCTTCTCAAAACACTAGTTTGTGACCTGATGTGCAGAAGGCAGTGCACATTTATTCAACGATAGATTGTAACTCCAGTTAGTGCCTCCATAAAGCCCGTTGATTTAGGAGTTATGGAGAAGATAAACTGCTCCCTTTTAAAGTAACTTTGAAAGGAGTGTAACTGAGGCCACAAATCGTGGTGGATTATGTAGGAACATTGAGATTACTTCCAAAGGAAAGAAAGAAGGAATTTTTTTTCTAAAAAGCAGTCATGAGACTCTAAAGTTCATGTGGGTAAAATGCTTTGCACTGGATTGAAAAGGCTAAGCTGGCAGTAATTTGTCCTGTTGGGATCATTATTGTTCCCAGTGAGAAAACATTTTTGTCTTAAAAAGTCATTAATGCATTCAAGATTCTACTGAATACAGCTAGCAGAAACATTACACACAGAGCATGAACTGATTCCTATCTTTTAAAATCACAAATAACGTTTATACTCGATTCCGTTATACTGGAAACAAGCTGTTTCCCCAGTAAATTAAAAATATATATATTTTTTCAGTTATCCTACCTTCAGCATTGGAAAACTTTTGAGATAACCTTTTGAAGGCAAAGAAAGGGATCCAGTCTACCTAACATCAGGACTGTGTTTACATATTAGGCACCTAGTGAACCAATCTTCCCAATATACATACATGAGATACAACAGAGAAAGATGCCCTTCAAGATCCCCAGAGGAAAACCCACTCCCCTAGATTGGACCTCACCCAAAAACCTGTTATTGTTTTTTTTACATTCCAAGTCAGACAGTCAACCACTCTGGCAGAACAAATTAGAAAAGTAAATTGCATCTACCTTGAACTCTCTCTGTAGCAGCCCAAGGAGAATAAATTATTTAACATGCATGTGTTTTTGCATATGTAAACAAACATACATAAAATTTGCTGAAAAATGCTGAGGTATGTCAAAAGATTAATCTTTTATTACTGTATTTTATTATTTTAGAAACATTATATAAACAGGTTGACACTGTACAGAATTCAAATTCAGGAATATAAATTAATATTAAATATAGTGTTTTTTCCCCCTCAATCTAGTATTTTTGGGGCATCTTTATTCGTGATATGTTCTAGGACACAATTATAAAATATAAAATAAATTGCTGTAACAGGTACTGACTTAACATCTGTGTAGTACTGCCACATTTAGACAATCGTCATATGTATCAGTTGACTGCCCTAGGAACTGCAGAACACCGTGACATTTTCAAACAGCACTCTGTGCACACAGCCAAATTCTTTCATGCCATCAATCCCACTTCTCCACAGCAACTAAACAGTTACTGTCCTCTAGTAAGACTGAAAATCAGATCCTCTATTATTTTCTTATTTTTTACTTATCTTTCAATTCATTGTCTTACTAAACTTTCAAAATCGCAATAGAAACAGACTATCTCTATACTGCCCCTTTGTGGTTATATTTGGAAACGTACAAAATTCAAAGCCATTAAAAGAGATGGTATGGTTCACGCTCCACTTTTATGCATGCACATAAGTCATTAAATTTAATAGCAGTTACATTCATACCACAAAATCAGAAACAGGTTTTATTCTTTCTCATGCTGTAATTCACTTATTCACAGAAAAGTCAATGTTTTTTATATTCCTAACATTATTAGAAATTTCTGAAAACTCCTCTCCCTCCCTCCCCTCTTTGGCATCAGCGCTGTTGTAATAACTGAACCTCCGAAGTAATGAATATGGATTAAATCATTTCTATTACTGATTTCCAAATGCACAAGACAGGTTTAAAAAAAAAAAAAAAATCACTGAGAACAACAGCAGTTGGAATTAATGTAAATTTCATTTTCTTACTGCCTTGTTAACAGTCATCTTTGTCAGTTTGGATACTTGGAATGTTCAGGACAGTTGAAATATTTTTCCATTTTTGCTTCCATAGTTTGTTTACAATTCTTTCGGTAGCATACAACTATAACATTAATAGATAGCAAATAGGAACAAGAAAGAGATTACCTGAGAACATGAAAGTCCACATTCTTCAATCCTGGGAATAATCTGACAATCAGAATTCCAAACAAGAATTATTAGAAGAGTCTGAACATGAATATTTATCATCCTAAATTGACAAAAAAAATGCAAAACCTCAGAAGAAACCTTCTACTCTGACAATTCTCTCCCTCATGCCAAAACTTTAATATGAATTTTAGTCCCTCCCACAAGCACCTCTGAGCTCCTCCCTCTAAAACTTTCCAAAGTCAGAAAATTGCTATTTGTGGGAAATATAAAGCATGTTTGAATAGTTCTCTGTTCCTCATTGAAAAATGGGATGCTTGAATTTCTGCCAATCATAGTATTAAAAAAAAAAAAACAAAAAACACCACTCTTCCTTCTGGATTTCAGAATGTCAGATTCGGATGAGTTTTGCTAAATTTCTTCTCTGTAAATTCTAAGTATAAATAGGAATTTTCTTTCTAGCAGTGATACATCAGGCAGGTTCACCGGACACCAAATGCATTCTTCTCTCTTCTTACCTTCCTGGGTTTCTAATGTATTGAATTCAAGAAAAAAGTTGTGTTGAGGTAGTCTTGGAAGACTGGTTTCTTGTTTCTCATCAATGTGAAAGGCAGCTTCTTTTATACTGGGAATCTGAGCCATTAATTTATTTGACTTACTATTTAATTATATTAGGCTGTAGAACAAGAGGATTCTGCTATCTCCAGTATTTGGATTTTCAACACGCTCAGGAAGTATTTACACTTTGCCAAAAGAGCTGAACGCCACCACCTCTGAAAGCAGCTCACGAGTGACTCACAACATCTAAACTATTGCACACATAACAAACATTAAAAAAAAAGAGTGCAGGAGTGTCTTTCTGGGTGCTCCCTTACCTTGTCCCTCTGCCTGTACAACCACCAGGAACAAGCATTAGAAAGACACTATCAGGCTGAGACAGAGGCTATGTGGTGCGTTATGCCCATAGGCAGAAGAGGTGGGTACTTCTCCATAGAGGGCTGGCTCAAGAACAACAGAGAGATGTGTGGACCCAGGGCCTCAGTGCTGTTGGAAAACCTTTCCCATCATTGAAAGTAAGGAATACGTGATTAACAACATCTGCTAGGATCTGGCTTGACATATTTCTGCCTTGAAGCATTATCTTTTACCCATTTTTTAAAAGAAACGTCTACTCTGCCACTGCAACTGCAACACTGATATTTTACATACTTGCATGTGAGTCCAGTTTGTCACTATTCCAATGAAATTTTATTTTTGAAAGATGAAGACTGGTATCAACCACAGTACTCGACCAATCATCAGTGAACTATTTTGTTAATACTAACAACAGTTAAATTTTGGCATTCATACATAAAAATACACCAGATCAACGATCCACCTAGTCCGCTCTCCTGTGTCCAAGAGAACCAGTAGCAGATGCTTAGGAAAAATAAAAAAGAAATATACTATGCTACTTTCACATATTATTTTAATATATGTTACCAAGTTCTAATCATCTCAGTTTATACAGTTCAGATTTCCTGAACTGAAAGCTATGTGCACACCACTGGTTTCAATAGCTATTTCTGGACCTTTCATCCATGAATTTATACAATAGCTCTTTGCATCTATTTATCCTTTTGGATTTCAAAACATCTTGTGGCAATGAATTACACAATTAAACCACCTGCTTATTTGTTTTTGCTTTTAAAACTGCTGCCAAATAGTTCAATTGCATTCCCGCCATGTTCTTGTTTTAGAGAAACAGGGAGCAACCATTCTCATCTCACCTTCACACACACTTTCACCGCATCATTAGTGATTTTAATCTCCTCTATTTTTTCCTAAGATGAAGAATACACTGCTTCATTTTTATAGTGTTCTTTTGTGGGATAAGGTCTCCAGAACTGCACACAGTATTCAGGAGTGACCAGATCAAAGATCAGGTATATAATAGCATAGCAATGTTCACTGAATTCATCAGAGGCATGATTGTCCTCTAACAAAAAGCCATTTTGACTCTCCCTTAATGTATCACATTTACCAGTATGTCTACTGCAAGTGAACCAGTTCAGCACACACTAGAGGTAGCAGTTCAGCAGTTTCACCTGTGAGACCTTGCAGAATAATGTTTCAGTACTGTTGTACAGACTTCTTGTACTCGTTTGGATGTTTTGTTTGAAACCTCTGCTAAAACTTAGACCTGAGACAATTCCTCCAACTTACCCCTCAGTAAGTTCTCCTGTAACAAACTCTAGTGCAAGCAAGCATTTCATTTTATCATTATCTTCCTTGAGCATAAGGTGTCCTTTCGTATCTCCATTACTAGTTAGCCCATAGAATTTTGGGGAGCCTTCCTCTTCACCTTTCAGTAAAAAAGGAGGGTATTCACCTTTCTTAAAAGTATTTTTATGTTGAGAACTGCGAAAAGATGTTTTCTTAACGGTGGGGTTTTTAAGGATATCTTACATATGTGCTGTTCTGATCTTTCACTATGTTGCTTTCAAACAAGTTCCCTCTCCCTGGAAAGCCTCTACCCTTTTAGCTGTTCCTTTTAATTACCTTTTGAAGACTTGCTCATTTTATATAATTCCTTTTTTACTTATACAGTAGCATGGTAGATTTTTTCGGATTTGAATTTGTGTCACTACTGAAGAGTGGCTCTTTGAGTAGCTACTTGGAAATGAACCAGGAGTTTTTTCTCTTTCTATGGGGTCTGTGATTACTTGCTTCAAGCAACAGTCATTTATAGGGTTTGCAAACTTAGTTTCTGCATCGAGGCCTGAGGTAACACTTACCCAGTTTCCATATGAATGACTGATGTCTCCCAGCAGTATTAAATTTTCTTCTCTCTCACTCCCTCTCTCTGGTATTTCATAACACACCTCTGTTACCTTCTGAATAACGTGGTCAGTAGTGTTGCCCTTGTAGCAAACTCTTTCCATACAGGAACGGAGTTTCTTCCGGAAAGTTTCTGTAATGCTTATGTTCATCAGGAAACAATGCTATTATTACTTACTTTGTTTGAAAATAAGCTTTTAAAAAAATTATACAATACCACATCTGCACTAACACAACTTGTTTTTTCATTCCTACATAATTTGTAACCTGAAATTATAGTATTCTACTCACTGTTTTTATTCCATGAAGTTACTGAAATTCAGTTAGGTTAGCAACCTCATTAAAAGCTGGGCAGTACAATTTAGCTTTTTTCTTAAATGACTTTTTTTTTTTTTTTTTTTTTAAAAACGTAGAAGCATCCATGCCTGTGAAATTTTTATGGCCACTAGTTTTTAGGTTCAAAAATGCAGCTTTATTTCCTGATAATAATTCTTGATAATAATTTTATTTCTTGTTTCTTGATATATCTTATCAATATTTAATCAACACTTGTCTTCTGTATGATGTTAACCTTTTATTACTTCATCTCTGAAGAACTGATGATAGCAGATTATATACTCTGTTGCTTCTAGCAACTCTCTCCCAGTTTTAAGAATAAAAACTCTTAAAAAACACCTTTAATAGGAAGTGCTTCATTCTGCACTTTGCAATAGAAATGCTTTGTGCCCAAAAGTTTTAGTAGATCACCGATCAAGGATGTAGGAAAGCCAAAATCTAAACACTTCTCAGTCCAAGTAGGGTTGGAATCCAGATGCTGCACATTCCAGGATGATAGCCTGGCTTTCTGTCTTTTTAATAAAACGCTCTAGAATTCAGAGCGAAATCCAACATTCCCATTCTCCGTTCTCTCTTGGGACGGCCCTCATCTCTGGACTATCAGTTCAGGTTCTCTCTTGATAATTGTTCTCTAACTTCACAAATCTCGCATGCTTGGCTATACACTGGCTCCAGTTCAAAGGAGACAGCTAAAACAGTACCATCTTTGTTCAAGTCTGTTGGAGCATTATCTCGAAGTGAAAGTTAGAACAGGTATATCACCAGACACAGCTGAGCAGCCAGCTCAGGCTTCTGTGACTTGCTGCATAGGAATTTAGACAAAGAACTCCTCTTAAAATTCTACCCCGGCTACATTTATCCTCCCTTTGTTGAGATGAACACGTCAATGCCCCGGCTGGAAGGCATGTCCCTGTCACATCCGCATGGGAGAATTCCCAGCCTCCTTTGGAGTACAATAGCAGCACTCACACTACATTTTGCAAAAGTATCCTGTGGTACAGCACTACATACCTTCATGTGTCACCAGCACAGGCACACAGATATTATTATTCCAGCTGTCTTGAAATGAAGACCACAGCCAGCACAGTCTCATGGCTTCTCTTTGAGCTTGCTGTCCAGCACCAGGCAACAGACATCTTACTCAAGGCCACTTACATCAACCACAAGACAGCTGAGCATTTACAACTTAACAGCTTCTTGTCGTGTTAGGCAAGATCTGGAGTAGAGCTGCGTGGGGTGTTACCAGAACAAAACGTTCACAAAGATTCAGAACTACTTGGAGCTGCCGCTTTACGGAAGTTTGCCTACATCTCCCATCCAAAGAGGGCCCACACTGACAGGGCAGACACCCTCTATTTATAGGCAGCAGGGCAGCGAAGTCCCACAGAACAACAAGAGAGGCTGGTGGAGCATGAACTGCCCAAGTGCTCATATATCCAACATGTTATTACTTCATTTTTCAAAGAAAGCCCACGTGAGAAAACAATCACTCACTATTTTGTCTATGTGCTCTAAAGGGAGCCCACCCCTCTATTCCTCCGGCCCCATCCCTTTCCTACAAGGGTGCCAGGTATTCAGCAACTGTGGCCTGCCTTACAGTAGGCAGCACATTAGGTGCCTACAACCTGTAAGAGCAGTCAGAAAACATCCAGAGCTGCAGGGAGAGACTGCAAATTAGGGATGAGAGAAGAGGAAATACGTCATTCCTAAGCAAGCCTGCAGTACAAGGTGGCAAATGAAATACCCAGTGGCACGCAGAAGAAAGGGTACTTGGCACTGCTATTTCACCTGCCTCATGCTATGCTATAAGCAAGCACTTATAGCTTTATGCTGGTGAGATTTTTGCAATTACCCTGCATTTGGTCTCCTTGGAAAATGCAACTTTCAAAACATGGCCTCAAGCAAAGGCAGGTAAAGTACACTCGTCATCAAGGGATTAAGTCCCATGTATGCAACTACTGTCAAAATAATACATACTGTGTCTAGACAGCAACAATCTAGTTTGAGAAGTGACCTGCTTCCAGCAAAACTACTAGTCTATTGCAAAGACTTCCAGCAAACTAGTCTATCACAAAGATACTGCATCCCTGTCAAAGCAAGCAAGTACCTCTTATGACTAATCTAGAGTTCCTCCTTCTATCTACTTCTCCTCTCTCTACCCACTCTGCCAGGGGAAAGGTAAGAAAGGGTGAATTGCTGCTGGAAGATTGTCTCTACCCTCAGCCTTCTCCCTCTAATACAAATCCCTACATTAACACACTTGTCTGCCAAGCACCCTCCATGGCACTGACCTGAACAGTCCTATTTACAAAATGATTCACAGAACAATTGAGGTTGGGAGGGACCTCTGGAGATCACCTAGTCCAACCCCCCCGGCTCAAGCAGGGTCACTGACAGCAAACTTCTGCTCCTTTGGACTCCTACCAGGGCAGTTAGAACCTGAGCCTGGTCTAAGCCAATCCTGAACTCTAAAAGGCAGGCCACTATTGAGACTGTTCATCTTCGGTTTCCACGTTTAACTTCAGAGATGCAAGGCTAGGGCTTCCCTACTCCATTCACTAGCTGCTTTGGCCATTCAGAAGAAAATACAGCTGCTTCACAGCATGCTTGACATGCCTCGTTATCATACACAAAAGCAGATGGTCGTGCAACATACAGTAGAACACCTCTCTACTAAGACTCAAGATTATGGTCATTTCATTATTAAGTTATTATATTCCTTAATATAGTCTGTGAAAATATCCTTTTTTACTTAGTACAACTAGGATCGTTCCCAAAGAGTGTAGTCGCTGCTTAGCTAGCAGGCTAGCATTTTTAGCTCTGTCCTATTACTTTGGTTTCCTCAGTCCAAATTGCTCCTGCTTCTCTTCAGATACTTGTTATAAACTAAATGCCATTTTGATATTAAATTTTTCCTTTACATTTTTCTGAATCTTCCCCCTTTGAGGAAATCCATATTTTGAATTAGTATGTATTCAGTTATCAATATGAAGTTTTTTTTTACTTACCAAGGTATCATCAGTTGCTAGGCTTTTTCCTCCCCACATAATTTGTCAACTGCTTCTATTCTCTTCTGTCCACCTCTAACTGTTCACAGAAACAGCTTCAGGCGTATGTTGCATAAGACAAGCTAAACAACACTTACAGGTGAAGGGGCAATATACTTCTCTTCCTTCACCCACTCCCAGTGATACCAGTCTGACACCTCAGTAAGATGACTGAGCTCTTTAAGCCAGTAAAGAACTCACTCTGCAAAAAAAGTGCAGTCTCCCATATTCTGAGCTTTCCAAACACAAATACAAAATTGGCTACAAATTACTGGCTCAGGGAACTATCAGCCTCTGTGCCAGTCAGCAATGCTTAGCTTTTGCACAAATACTGGTGCTAAAAATTTAAGGGTTCTGTTTAAAATATGACAAGCTGTTGATGACAAACAATCAACATCTATTTATTCAAGTCTTGCACAGTTGTATTTGTTTAAAAAAGAAATTCCACATTTTCTTCAACTCAAAAGTGCTCTGAATGCTTTCAGATATACGTATAGAAGACACTGCTATCAGTGATCATCTTGTTGTCCATCTTTTCAGGATTAGAGGTGACATTCATAGGTTAATATGAATGTTCTTGCAGTATAGCTGTGCAAAAGGAGCTGCAATGTTTACACATTTTCTTCCACTTGAAAGTGTTCCCACATACAAAGCATGGCATCTTCTGCTTATAAATCTGTATACCTCCAGAGAGAGAAAAAAAGTCATTAATCCTCATTTCAGTTGAATTCTACAGCTTAAAAATGAGATGGAGAATGTGCTTGGATGACAGCTGCCTATACATAGCAAGTGCTCTTAGACTTTCAGTGGCTCTAGCTGCATAGGCTGCAACTTAGGCACTTATTCCTCAGGAACAAAACTGAAGCCTGTATTTAGATAACAGGGCTCTCTTTGTAGTGTACGGAGAGAATGCAGAACTTGAGAAGAGGGCCTAGAATTGCAAGTGTCCTGCAAGCACTGCCTAATGCTAGACAATTGGGAAATGCTAAGAGGAGGGTGTATTTAAACTCTTTGCCACCTGTGGAGTTCATGACTCAAAGATGTGCCTTTGTTCACTTAGTAGGCAAATCTCACAGTTCTTCTCTTAAAAGGCACTTATATCAAACATTAAAAAAAGAAAACAGAGTATTTTGCATTAATAGTGACTGGATTAAAAAAAAAAACATACAAATTCTCAAATTACATCAAAGCAAAGACTAGACACATACACAATCTATGGTGGCTTCCACCTCCACATCACTCAGCCTATTCATCTATGAACTGATAGTTCTCCTGTCCCTATGAGGGACAGGAGGTATAAGCCTAAAATCCCTCTGAGCTGAGAATCGCATGCGCTCCAAATGTTCCTCCTCCTGGAGGAGTGTTCTAGTCCCCAGGCTACTCCCTAGAACAACCAGGAACAATGGGTATCAACGCTTTGCTTAGAGCGGCCACAGCTGCTTTTCGAACGGGACCTGATCCAAGCAGTGCATTAAACATGCTTCCAGAACAAGCTCCTTACCCAGAACATTTCCTAGTTCTTCCTACACTCTGAGAAATGCTAACTGATAGCTAGATCCACCTGAACCTCGGCAATGAAGGCTCAATTACAGATGCCTAAACTACGTTTTATCTCATGAAATGCAAAATCCCAAAGAGTAACTTGGGAGTAACTTGGGAGCAGCAGAGTAACTAACTCTATAACCATCACCAGCTTGGATAAATGTTATGCCTCTGATTTCCAGCAATTATTTTGATCTAGTGCTGCTCCACAGTAGTTTCCATATTTAACTTTTTTCCTCCTACATGCCTGAGGTAAATGCACAAATCCCAATAATATACATTCGCCATGCATCTATCATAAGTCACTCTGAGAGCCTCAGTAAGCACATAAAAAGCTTCAGCTACCATATTTTAGATGGCAACAAAATGGCTTGTTTGTTTCTGGTCTTGGCAAACAGTATCCTGAAAAACACGTTTTTATGCTATACTTGACAATGTACTTGGTAGGAAGATCCCTCTTATTAATCCACAGGGAACAACGATAGTGATACAAATTTAATGTAATGTTTCTGTAACAACTTCAACACGCCTTAAAAACCAATAGGAATCTCTCTTTACTATTTCTATTTCTTTGCAAACCTATCTAAGACTCCTATCAGAAGAGTCTACAGGCCTCCTCTTATTTGCAGAACAGTTACAGAGAATAGGAAAGGTTTCCCTCCCTCTTCCCCAGTCACAGACTTCCCAACTGCACAGAAGGAACAAGCGCTAGAGCTGAGAGCTCAGCTCACGATCCAGCCTGGCTTAATCTTTGCCACCTCTACTGTCTATGTTGCAATTCTGTGCTGAAAGAAGATCGTGATCATTCTGCAGAAACCAGACTGTAGTCAGAAATAGCCACCAACCACTTTAAGTGCCTACAATTTAATCAATAATCATTAGAATATGTCGATTTTTATCTCTAATTAATCAAATCTCTTGAGCCATTCCAAGATAGTAACACAGGAGATGAAATAGGTATATTTATTGTTTTCCTATAATGCAATCAGAAGCCCTTAAGAATTATTTGGGAATAAATATTGCCAGCTAATGAAAAATTCTGCCTTACAGACAACAGGAATCCAGAAGGGAAATAAACCAAATAAAATATCACTGCAAATGAAAACTGCATTGAAAGAAGAGTCAATATGATACGGATGTACAACAAAACGGACAAATCAACTAAATATTTATACTGTGTTACTCATGACACTCAATACACACAGTTCAATATTTTTTAAACAAATACTACCTGGTATTTTAGAAGATTGATGTAAAGGCCAGTTGAAAGAATGCATGTGCGGAAAGGAAAGATCTGCTTGATGTACTTTCCAGAATTTTGCATCTTTTTTCCCTTTGATTTTATTTATAGGTGGCAAAAGTCTTTGATCTGGAACGCTTTGCTCAGATTGCACAGGACTGCTTGGAAAATGAGTGTGCCCAAAGGGTTTTGTCCTTACATCTTTTACTTTACATTTTTTCTCTAGTTGCGTCTTGAGAAGCTCTGGTGCCTTACAAAGAACATTTTTTTCTTTTTCAATTTTGAAATTTTGTTTGTAATCTAGAGGTATCATTAACTCTTCTTGCTTTCGGCAGCTGGTTGAAGAATTCTTAGCTTTCTCTTGAGGCATCCTTGATTCTATAAAGTTAACATTCATGATGGGAGTAGCCTTCTGGCTTGATTTTTTAATAGCAACTCCTTCTATCAAAAGATCTGTAACACTAAACGGAGGCAGATCCAAAGGAGCCTTAAGAGAAACAGAGATATATATCACTAACAGATTCAAAAATATTAAGTGATAAAGACCCTACAGTCTTATATACTAATTCTAAATGCATAAGTTTGTAGGTTTTGCCTTATTCTAAGACAATAAACAGAAATGAAGATGAAAAAAAGCGGTGAATTATCAGCCTTCATGGTAAACTATTGGTAACTATTCCTTCTAACCCCTCTGGGTATATTTGTCTGTCTGTTGCATTTTTCTTACAGCTAGCAGGTAAGTTTTCAGCAAGTGATTATCATCTTTGCTATCGGTCTGACACTGTCACCAGCACAATGTGACTTAGATCTTTTGTTTGACTTCCCAAGCACAACTGTAACAAATAAATAAAAACAACTCATGTCTACAACAAGATCCTTCCTCTGAAACCTTATGGGAAAAAATATGCAAGGAAATTTTAAGAAAAGCAAAAAGGCAAATTCTGTTTTGCTCATTTGATATAGGATGATATAGCCTATATTGATAAGATACGGTGGGTATGGTGATTCTATCCATTTATTGCAACCTTCACTGGAGGGAGTGGCCAGTATAGATCAGAACTTCAGTCCTAAATTCACACATAGCTGAATGCTTTATAGACAAGAGTCCAGTGAAACCATTAAGCCCCCCCAGGACCTACACAAATGTAGCAAGCAATTATGCAATCTGATTTCCTCCAAATGAAGGCAGATTGTTCCTGCATTACATTGATTCCTGAGCTACATATAGTATATTCAGTTTTACAAATTGAATATAACTAAATTCCACATTAAAATTATAATAATAATTATAATTGCACATTGTAAATTATTTAAATTATATGTGTGCAGACGTAAAACAAGTACTAAAACTGTAATAAAACTAATGATATTTTCAGTAAGATTCAAAAGCACAGAACATTATTTCTTCTACTCTAACAATGATTTGGGGGCTAAACCGCACACTACAGAATTTCCAAATAGCTGATCTGCTTGAAGTCATTGTCTTTAGACTCGTTTAACAGTAGAGGAAGGAATATTTAAGTCTTGCACAAAGTCATAGGAGTATTCTGTTACATATACAATTGATTTAATATTCCATTTTAAACTGGATTTACTATATCAGTTAAACATTACTTAGACTTCAAAGCAATTTCCTGAATAAATATTCCTTGAATCAAATGTAATGCTATATCCTCCATACCTCTCTCCAGAGAAGTTCAAATTTTCCTATATCCTTGTTTTTGCCAACTTTTTTGCTAGTGAGAACCACCTTGATTGTATCTTCTTGTACCTGAGTACATAGTTCTGCCGTGACTGGGGTTGAAGGAAGCATAGTTGGGCTAGTGTTGATTTCAATCAGCCATGGTTTAAAGTCCTGCCCAAGGATAAAATCTGCCCCATATAACTCAAAACTGTTCTTCCTGGGTTCGACACTCTCTTGAGCCATCTTCATTGTGTAGATGATTGCTTTTTTCATTGATGGACATATAAGGTTTTTCCACACAGTGCCATGACCTTTCTTTTCTAAGTACTCCTGAAATTTAGTACTGGACCACATATTGTGAAATGGCAGCAGACTATTTCTATTTGAGGCATTTTTGTAATTTTTCTGGATAGAGTTATTGCAGAGATGAATTGAGCTGTAAAGAAAGCAGATGCAAAGCTATTACCCAGCTGCAAACAATGCAAACCTTGAAAAATGCAGGTTAAGGAGAAACACAGAACTGATCACACTGGAAGCAAAACTGTCTTTGTACTAAAAGCTATAGAGTTTGTATAGTAAACCTATTTTCAAGTTCTTTCATGTCTTCACATGTGAAAGGAAGGATAACTTTTTATTTAAACTGTCAGAGTAGGCTGAAGAGAACTGAATTCACTTCCTAGGTCTTCGATAAGGAACTGGGGTACAGAAAACTTACGCAGTGAATTAAGTCTGGCTATGCTTCCACCCTCACCACAGTGTTATCAGGATACCCACTAAAGGTTGTAAAAAATTCCTATCTGTTGAGCAACACCAGATAATCAGTGGAAAACACTAACTGTGGACACACATTAGTGATTCACGTCATTAGGCACCACATATGAGACAGAGTGCTAAGCAAAATATTGATTTAGAGAATAATGCAAAATTTCTAATAGAATTCACATAGAATTTTCCCGAACTGTACCAGTGTCCATCCCTATCCTTAATATTTGACTTTAGGTGTCATATATTCAAGAGTGAATCAAAGAACACTGTTTTTTTAAAGTCACAGTATGCTACTAAACTAAACTCCCTGTATTACTGAAATCAGATTAAAACTAAAGATCCTTAACGTGACTTGTTATAAAACACAACCTCAGACTGAGTTAGCACTACACAGCATATCAGCACAGATTGTGTTGAAATGCAGCTTCAGAAACTCTATAACAGGTAAAACATTAATAGGTAAAACTCTATAATAGGTAAATAATCTGAAAATGACCATAATGCTGTATCTGATATATTGCAGACATTTCAGTCTAATCTTGCTCATTCACTTTTGCGCGCATAAATTTTGCTTACATTCACTTTTGCGCGCATAAATTTTGCTTATCCTCCCGTAGTTACCTGTCCAGATCATCTAAGGAGAAATGTTGTGTAGAAAACCTCAGGTAGCTCTCTTTATAAAACCATATGGTTAGAGGATTCCAGTCAGTAACAAGAAACCATTGTCTGATGTCAAATTTGGTGTCATAAATTAACAATGGTGTCTCAATGTATTTTTGAGCAACCCATTCGTTTTCCTTTAGTGAACATCTCTCCGTCACCTCTACTAGCCTCAGGATATCATCCAGTCTATCTTTGCACACAATATCTGAAAGAGGGGAAAAAAAAAAAAAGTAAGCTCATAACACTACTGTACTCACAGCTGATGAATGAAGGGGGGAACATACATGTAAAAATTTACATTAATTTTACTCCATGTAATATACTGTACAATAATACCGGCACAGTAGAACAATATTAGGGATTACAGAAAAAATATGACTCACAGGCGAACTGGACACAACAGCCCTGTCTGCTTACATGAATTAGGTGAAATAACAAATACAAAATGAAAACAAATTGTTTACATTATTTGAAGTCAAACTTTTGACTCTGATCCTTAAACATTTAGGTACACTCTGGCTCTCAAGCACGCAGTTGGCTCCACGCTAACACAGTGAAGCGAACGAGAACTTACATGTTTTCACTTACGCATACACACTGTATTTTCTGCTGGAAAAAAGTCTTCCCCTTGGTATGGGAAGCCCCTCTACCGCTTAAGCGCCCTAGCACACTTCAACAAAAAAAAGAAAAAAAAAAAAAAAAAGAGAGAGAGAGAGTTTTATAACAACAAGCCCATTTCACTCCCCATCTGACGAGTAAGAGAACTAGCTTCTGCTGAAAACTAAAGAAATTCTCATTACCCTTGAACAAACAAACAAAGGTAAAAATTTTACTTTAAATGTCAAATAAAAGATAATGGCAATTTATTTACCAAATTTTCTCCTCCAAAACGCAGACTTGTCCGCATCCTGTAAGCATAAGGTACTAAGCAGGTTCTAATTATGGAAAAGGAGAAGATTCTAAGTAGAAAGAATCATACATAGACCCTATTTGAAAAAGGGTAGATTTTTATAACAGCTACAAATATTGCTTTGCTGACATTCTCCAGAAGTTCATTCTGTCATCAGCTAATGAACTTATCCAGTTAAAGACAAAGAAGTTATTACCTCTGCCACGAGATTTTGCTCCTGGTTTAATAATCCATATATTGCGATTGCCATCTATAGCTTGCTGTGGATTTGCTGACATGATTTTGGACAGAATAGTTTGACACTGCCCAACATAACTATATGCATTGCAAATAACAGCACCCTCACTGCAAACAAAATAGTGCAAGTTTACACATCACTGTGCTAAAAGCAGCAATTTATAAGGACTTAGTCATATTTCATTTTTTCCTAACACCACAAAAAGATATTTCTTCTTGTATTGCAAATAAATAAAACCACATAAAATGAAACAAGCATAGAAGAGCAAGGATTTAGGTTTTTTTCTACCCTTATGCCTTCCTCATTCCAAAAGGACTGGAAGAATAATCATGTGAAAGTTGGGAGCGCTGTGGGGGAGGTTTAATTTCAAGAAGCAAGCCCTCACTCACATATTTCAAATAGCGTTATGGCCACATGACAAACGTATTGCTATTCTTGCTATTTGGTGTCTCCCTCAAATACAAATTTAAAATTAATTTCAAGAGCAATTTCAAAGTGTCCAAGAATTGGAAAATTTACTTTTAGTGCTATCATTAAACCAAGGATTAAAAAATGTAAGTGTCAGTCTTCTTTCCAAATAATAAAGCTCCTGACTACAAATAACTGGCTCATGAAAATTTGCAATAAGGATAACGTATGAAGTAGGAGCAGAGTCAGGGTAGCTACTGGAAAGAGAAAGGGAATCATTCCTTACATCAGACCTAGCAGGCCAGAAACTAATAGTAACACCTAGAGGAAAAACAAGCAAGCATACTAGGCATTCTCCCTATTGAGAGCACCAATCCTTCTGCTTTGTGCAGGCCCAGGCTGAGGCAAATGAATGAGTACGTATTCTAGTGGATTATTTTTGTCTGCAATGGAGTAAGTACAACATTTGAGTTTGTCCTAAGGCTATGGTCTAAACCCACATCTATTATACTGCTGATGTGTAGCCATAAGGCTATTTAGTATTTTGGGTCTCTTCTCCAGCCTTCCCAAAGAACTTCAGTGACAACTGCATCGCACAAACTAACACTTCTGTGAAAAAAAACCCCAAACTGTTAAATCAAAAAAAATTCCAGCAGCCATAGATAAGACACTCTCGTCACAACAGCAATCCATACTACTGAAGAATTCCATACTGCTAAAATTAGTTTTAGTTTGTCCTTCCACTGTGCATTACGTGTACGCTTATTAGTTCCACAGAAGGAAATATGTTCCATCTAATGGGATTAGACTTTCAGCTTACATTATTTTGCAAGTTTCTCTGAGATGAATAAAGCTCTGAGTGGTCAAAACAATTCCTTTTTAGATAAACTGAACATACTTTTCTGACCAACTAGTTTCAACACTTTGGATCAGACTGTGATACATCACAGAGCACTTTACAGTAGCAAGGGGCTATTTGCCACATGAAGTCCTATTCATTGTTCTAATCTAACTTTTAGCCAGGACTTGAATTTAAAGTAGTTAATTGCAGCAGTGAAAACTTACTGAACAAGAGAATAGTAATCATCAAGTAGTTCATTCCATTTCTCTTCACTGAGTATGGCAGAACAGTCAGCTGTTCTGTCAATGTCTTTATGTTGCATCTGCTCCAGGTAGGTCTCACACACAAGGCAAGCCATGTCTACTAGTTTTCCAGGAAGCTGTTTGACCCCCATTTCGTTATAGCATTGAGAACCTTAAAAAAACAACCACAGAAAAAGCTGAGTGGTGTTAATGGTATCCCCGACACTTTGTGTAAGTACAGACATAATTACAACAGAAAATCTTCCACAATTTAAGAACTTATTAACGGTCAGAACTTACCTTATATCTGACAGCTGTCTTCACACTAAGGAGGGGATTGGATTTTGATTGAGAAATACTTTCTTTGCTTAGGTTAGGATATTTTCTTTTTTAAAAGAAAAAAAATTAAAAAAATACTTATATTGGTGTTTGTAACATCATGCAGTGAAAGTCACAAGGAAACTTCCATATATAAAACAGAATCAACACCAAATTTGAGATAAACTTGCCACTTCCTTAGAATACACTCATACTCCTGTCCTTCAGCCAGGAAATGACATCTGGCATATGGCAATATTTTACCATTCTTCAAATAGTGGGTGTCTTGAGGCATGTACGGGAGTTTATCAACACCATGAAAATACATTTTGTAAATATGGAAAATCCACTCAGTGCCTCCTGGTTCAGTGAAGCATGATTAAATGCACAGTAAATTCTCTGTGCAAATTTCTAGCTCTCCTGGTGTAAGACAATATTCACATCTGTCAAGCCTTTCCCAACCATTCACTGAAAGACAGATTCCAGTGGCTGGCACCATAAAAACACTGACACAAATTTGGCCAGTGTCCAGGCAATCAAATAGTCAGGAGCTCAGTATGTGCCTGACCATGGTAGGAGTGGGTTTTTACTTGTCTTTCTCATAGTTTTCCTCTGACCAATATCTCTTTAGAATTCCATATCTCGGTCTGCCCTTCCTTGGGCCAACATTCTTCCCTCTTGAGTAGATCTTAAATTATTTCTGCGCTTCCCCACAGTCCTCTCTATCCGTAAACTGCCACCAAGGAGTAACCCACGCCAGCATCTACTCAGCCTATCACAGGTATGACTACCTTCTCAGCTCCCACTTCCACAGCAGACTTGAAAAATCCTTGAATTGTATGGTTATATCCTGGTTGTATCCAAAATACAAACCTTCATCTTGTGGTACCCAGCCATTTGTAACTGGCTCTTCTTTTGGGGTGGGGTGGGGGGAGTCCCAGGGTATACACTATCATGGACAGCTGATTAAGTTCATAAATACCAAGTTTCTGTGCTTATCCAGCTCTGGAAAACCCAGCCATCATCCCTGATCTAACTGAACTGTAGTTGACAGCAAGAATTTCTGCTGCTGTCAAGGGAAGCAAGTGTAACCCCCACAAATTTTTAAAGACTTCTTTGCTTACTTAGAAGCCATTTTTATATATAAGCTGTCAAGAAGATGAACGTCTCATAAAAAGGATGAGGTCATTAGATGGTAAGGGCTGTGAAAATGCAACCACGTTACATGACATGAGATCATATGCCATACCAGTGCAGGCTAACTGTAGGTAGGTAAGAGGTAGATTTTTCCTTTAACACTCACCTTTTCCCTCCATCAATAAATCACACTGTGGATTGCAGCAGAATGGAACAGAAGCTCTAAACAGTAAATATATTCAATTTGTTTGTTTTTAAAATGTGGCTTGAATTACACTAAGAATTTAGGGCCCTTAGAAGGCTTTTTTAATACTTCTTCCTCCATCACTTATAATTATTATAAGTAAATGTGATCCCTTCTGCTACAACTGTACAAGCAGCTGTGAAAATAATACATTTCACATTCCAACTATCTTAGTTACGTCAGCCAAAAACAGAAAACAGTATCTATCCCTTAAAAATGTACACTCTGCAAGCTATTCCCTGGCCACTTTAAAAAATAAAACCCAATATAACGATGCTCGAGAAATACCTTTACCTGAGTATACCTCTCTCTTGTTGCTTTTTTCTTCAGCCTTCTGTTCTATTCTACTGCCGGCATTTAGACCAACAACCCATTTTAGTATTCCAGAGGCTGCTGTGTTCCGGAAGTCCTCTAAAATAAATCACATTATTATCAGTTTTATTTCACTAAGTCTAATAAATCCATTAATAATTCTAAAGGCAAATCAGCAGTGAACTTCCTTCTGGAAATGAAACACTGGTAAATCTCATAATCTTCTGACTAACCCTCAACCTAGTATAGAAAAAAAAAAAAAAAATTAGTTTGGACAGGGGACTGGCAGAACTTGGCTGTTCAGTTGAACACTGTCCGGCCTCCTTAGTCTGAAGCATTTATTGAACTATATCAAGCTCTAAAATTAAAACCATGCAAAGTTCCTTTTCCTCATACCACTAACCATTCATTCATTTGAAATGCAATCAAAAAGAGAATACAATTCATCTGTCACTTAAACCTTAACATTCACAAAAAAGTTTTGTATAAAGATTAGAGACTGTATACACCTCTAAGACCATCCTACTGCGGTCACTTTCCACCTCACCACCAGTGAAAAATGTAGCAACAATATGTTTTGCCTGCATAGCAAAGCCTTTTAGTGGTGCAAAATCAGCGCTAGTGTCTCTGGCTAAAGCTTTAAAAAAAAAAAAAAAAATACACCCCCCGGTGCTTTACTGATCCAGAGGGCTGACTGACGAAGCATGTGAGGTTAAAGAGACCTAAGGCAAGAGAACATATTCTGTAAGATAGGCGGCCAGTGCAACGCATGCCTTATAACTGCTCTGTGTACTACTTGTTCCTAGTCAAATAGCAGGATCTGCCACGGCACAAAATAGCAGTAAGATAAGACTACTTTAAAGGAATATGTCTTTACAGCCAAACTTTAGTTAAAGAAATTATGCTTAAATGCTAGAATTAGATAGCTGAATGATTAATCAATCTACTTCACTTTTTATGAGAGACTCTGCGGATAAGTGACGTATCTGAAAGACAAATTTTTTGGTACTCTGCAGTTGCACGGTAGGAGCGTTATTTTGGATTTCGCCAGCATACCTAAAACAATAGATACTGCTTTACATATTCCCATGCTGAAGCTCTTGCAGGAGTGAGGATACACACACAGTGGAAGAGCAGAATTTGGCTGAGTACTTTTGATGTTGCAAGGTGCCGAGTGTTCTGGACCCAATTTAACACAATATTTTCACACTTGTTTTAATGGTAAGCATATGACTTAAATGGTGCTACAGAAATACAGTACATGTTAAGGCGTTTTACTAGATATAGGCAAGTGTCCAGTACTTTCTTGGATTAAATAGTAAGTATACAAAAAGATCCATGGTTCAACATTGAAATGATTAAAAGGAACTTACCTATAAAATCTTGCTTTTCATCTTCCATGCAAATACCATAACAACGGGGAAAGAAGGTATGAGGATTTGCTTGAGCATACCATGGTAAATTTCTCAAATTTAAGCAGAGTCCAATCTTTAAAAAAAATAGTAATATTATATACATATACATGTGTTATATCTATGCACATATATTCAATTATACAGATTTGCTGTGACTTCACCATAATGCCATACTACTCCTGAAGGAAGCAGAATATACAAAATTGTTTGATGCTCACCAAAACTGAGATGGGCATTTGTATAAAGCATGCAGTTCCACTGAAAGGATTCTACTTGGTGCTCTGATGATACCATTATAATCAGAGGGATTAGCCAATTCTAACTGCTTGCTGCTGCAAAAGAAAGGGGTAATCCTGCTACCCCTTCTTCCCTCAATCTCGGTCTTGCTTATCAGACTACCTGCTAATCTATTTCCATATGCTGATCTCTCAGAAAACTAATCCAACACAAAAAAGTGAATAACTTTGGGTCAGCTACTAGTTTAGCTCAGAGAAAGGTCACGTACAAGAGCCTTCAGGAAAAGACGGGAACACACAGCTAAAAGCAAGTCATTTTGATTAATCCAAGGAGGCAGGGGAATTTTTTTTTTTTTATTTGCTGCTTTAGTGAGTTAAACCAATCTACTCTGAAATCAGAGGACTACCTAAGTCGGCTCAAGGTAAATGGCATTAGCGTACATCAGGGAGAAGGAGAGGATGACGGGTAGGTAGAACACAGCTTTAAGGATTAGTCCAGCAGCTAATTAAGATCAAATCATCTCATGAAACAGTCTAAGTATAGACCCTATCTCCTTAGACTCCCTCTGTAGTCAGTGGAAGAAGATAAGATCTGAAGGTCCTGTTCTTTGTTCTCCCATTTCACTATCTAGAGACAGAGCCTAATTTCCAAACTTGGCTACTGAGATAGAAGTAACCCAACAAGTTGGACAATATGACCAAAAGCCATAGTGCAGCACTCAGGCAAGCTGCAGAGTTGGGAGGTTTGTGGAGAGACCTCCTGCCACTTAACCACCACCTATACAGTGAAGGAGAATCAGTTCAAGCACGTTTGCTGGTTGAAAACATAGCAGTTTGGCTGAAGGTTGACATACTTTCCTCAAGAAACCAGATTCTAAACCAAGAAAGGATTTAAAAAAAAAAAAAGGAATTCTATACTTCTATACTAATCTTACTATAGCTGCTCTCTTCTAGTTGTCGTATTTTGTCTTATTTCTCTGCTGTTGTTACATAAACAATTCTTGAGGTATTAAAATTTCAATTACTTAACCACCTAAATGATTGTCTTTTATTTGAGGCAAACAATAGAGCCAAATTTGAATTACACAGAATCACAGAATGGTTTAGGTTGGAAGGGACCTCCGGAGATCATCTAGTCCAACCTCCCTGCTCAAGCAGGGCCCTCTAAAGCACATTGCCCAGGATCACATCCAGACGGGTTTTGAATATCTCCAGCGAAGGAGACCCCCCCACCTCTCTAGGCAACCTGTTCCAATGCTCTGTCACCCTCACAGTGAAGAAGTTTTTTTCTCAGGTTCAGATGGAACTTCCTGTGGTTCAGTTTCTGCCCATTCATGTGTTCTGCTTTACAGAACACATAAACATAATAATATAATCTTTTCTCAATTATTAATACTGAGCTAAGGCACCAGTTCTACCAGGAACGTAGTCCTCTGCATTTTAAACAAGATGTAATTCTAAGACCACAACTGAATTCTGAAGCTAAATCCAAGTAAGCTACGTGAAGCCTCACCAAATGTTTTGACGTACTTTGCTTTGTTCAAAGTATTTTTGTGTAGGTGGGAATCTAGTTTAGGAATATTTGGGATAACTCTGTAATATATCACCTTTTTGTATTTGAACATGAATGTGAATAAGTATTTGAAAAAACACTAGTGCCTTTGACAGATGATTACATTTATAAATAAGAGTAACCAGTTAACTAATTTTCTTTCAATCTCTCTCCTCTTTCCAAAGATTAATTAAGACTAGGTCATGAGCTTAGCAAAATGTATAGTTTAACATGGACCTGATTTGTAATTATATCTGCATGGGCTCCATATCAATAAAAAAAATCTGATTATATACTGGGGTCCTACATACTAAATCTAAATAAATCGATTTTTCTTTAAGGAATTGCAAAAATCTAGTACTCCTTTACAATAGTCACTAATTATAGAGAAATAAAATCAACCTCATTGATGGCAAGGTGGACTATGATCCCATATTCATGGAAAAACCTTAACATTAACTTCTTACCTCACTTACTGGTGACTGAGTTTGCAGAGAAATTGGATCCTTGCATATGCGTCTATGAAACCTAGAAGCACAGGCAACTGCCCCCTGCAACCTGGGGACCAGATGACTTCAGCAAGCAACTTACTTTAGTTGTAAAGGAGCCAGTTTTTGCATAATGATTCAACATCTGGTCACAATGCAACTCATGGCAATTAATAGCATCCCTTCTCACAGTCCAGAACAAAGAGGCTTCTTCATTTCTCACCATCCTAGACTGGTATAAAAAGAGAATTTGTACTACGTTCATATAGACGTAAGGCCTTGGAAATTGCTAACGATATATCAATACTGGACTCCAAAGAGCTATATACACTATTTCTTTACAAAGCCACAGAAATTCACGCTACTGCAATCGCTTAGTCAGAAGAACACGTATTTTGATGGACCATCTGACTTTGTACTATACCTTAAGAGCTGAGGTATATGGGGGACTCACTCCAGGCTGTAGAGAAACCAACGTTGGCAGCAGACATCCTCACCTTGCTAGATGTAGGACGTTCACAGATTTCTCGCATATCAGTACACGCTTATAAGGACAGTCCACATCCAGTCTACATACAAATTCCACTTGCCTTTGAGCCACACAACATTAAAGTGCTCTCTAAAAGATGATCTAAATGCCATCAGGTCAAGTCATCATCATCGTTCTCACAATATTCTCACAAAGGCAGACACTGAAAGCAGTAATCAGCTGAGCTAAGTGCAGGCCCAAACACACACACGAAGGACTCAAACCACCTCTCCTCCCTACTCCTCACATGCCCTGAAGCTCATCCAAAACCTGCACATGAGCAGCAGTTTAAGTTTATATATTGTGACTATAAAGCAAGCTCAGGCACATTTTTGAAATACAATAGAGTCTATTGTACTGTCTATATATTGTCTGTGTTGTCGAAAGAACCCTCCCTGTCAGTTCTGCCTGATCTCCATGCACAATAAGTCTTCATTTCCAGAAGATATGCAAACAATTTCTGTCTCCCATTGTGCACACCAGGGAGACTGACACTGGCTTCTTCAAGTACGTAATAAGACAAAGCATGAGCCACAGGTGTTGCTTTGGGTGGTACATAACATAAGTGAACTGCTTAACAGACACAAATTAGGCACAAATTTGACCATCAAATATTAACTCTATACTTATGAATTCAGCTCAAACCTGATACGTACTAACTGATTCAGCATAGGCTCCACACCCTTACTAAAATTATTTTTATATGTAACTACTGGACTACAAAATTGCATGTTATACTTATAGAGAGACAAACTCTTTCCAGTGTAAATATAAAGTTAATGGCATCTCTTTCTGCTAGCCTCAAGGCAAATACCCGTGTTACGTTCTGTGTCATTTCTGACTGTCAGCAAAATTTGGCCCAATGTGACTGTACAGTAGAGAAAATAATTTTTACAACAGGGAGAAAATGAAATAAACAGTTGTCATGACAAATTTTACAGGTAATTTAAAAATATGCTTCAATATAAAACCAATAGACAGGTATATTATCTTACCATTAAATCATGAATGCCATCCGAATTGTTAACACAAGTCACTTCTTCCCGCAAGGTATTTTTGTTTCCTTAAAAAAAAAAAAGTCATGTATCAACAGCAGATATTATCTTACTACTTTAAAGTCCATGAAAGACATGTGGGAGCACAGTAAGGGCATCCCCAGAGGATTAAGAAACATACAAGAGACTGACAGTTCCTGAAGCATTTTACAACAGCAGCTACATGCCCCCAAAGTTAGTTCAAAATATCTCGGAGCACAGACAAAACTGTGTTTTACTGCCCTGAATATAAAGAACCGGGCTGTGCTTGCTGTAGGAGGAGATGGAATAGTGATACAAAAGCCATGGGCAGGCTGGTTTGTCATTGCTCCAGCTGCCAGAGGTTAGAGAAAATAGCCACTATTTTGGAATGAACTACCATCACCTGTAAGCAAGAGCCCAGATACATTAAATCTTTTCAAGAGGACAAGGACGGCATTACATGGCTCTGGAAGAAGCACACAGACCAGTTTCTGCACACAGACCTGTTGCCATATGCATCTGCCTACTTTGCCTATGATTGGAACTAGCAATATTTTGCTGTGAAGGAAATATTTCATGTTTTATTTTTCTTAAGAGTCTTTCTCCCGACATCAAAATACAAGAAGTCACATTGAAAGAAAAGCTTGAGTTTTTTAACTTTTTGAGGCTCAAGTCACAAAGTTCTATTTTTATGTTAGAAAATATAGGACGAATATATTTTACATACATATAGTCCTCAATCTCTCCTGCTTTTCCTAAGGAAGACTTATGCAGATGAATTTCTTTGCACAGAACAAAGAATTCAAAATTTTCTCTAAGGTAAGGCAGATGTTAAAAGCAGTATTCACAGATCTTCCTAGATACCTTTCCAAATAGGTGAAAATGCATCCTATTTCTAGCCCGTCACACCAAACCATCACAGTTTAGCTTCCCAGAAGTTACCATGGGATGGTGATGAAGGGCTAAACTACTTTGTCTCTCTTCTGCTCCTTCTATCATTTGTACCTTCTGTTCTCTAAACAGGATCATTTGGAATTTCTCATCAGCCCTCAACATTAAGTCCTTTCAATTACGGAGGAAATGCCAAAACAAGAAAGCTATAGTTAATCATTTCATGTTGATCATTTCATGTTGCTGTAAGAACTAGCAATACTGAGAACAGAACACTTTCCATACAAATCTATTTTCTCATCCACATCAAAGATGTTGCTGAAGTACCTTACCATTCTTCCCAGCATCTTCATGACAACTACAATACTGGTCAACTTCACCATCCTGCAAGCCACTTCTACGAGGAAGCCTTTTCTCCACCCAACCTTTTTTCCTCAGACTTTCGCGAACTACTGGGTATGATCCACAGATGGTAAAGATTTTCTTTTCCTAAAAATATCAAGAAAGTGATAAACACGAATTTTTTTTGCATGGAAACACCTATATCAGAGTTAAACCCAAATCAGAATTAACTTCAGAGTCAACAGACTTCGAAATTGCAAGCATATTTTGGAAACGAGAGAGAAAAGGTTAAAGATTTATTTGTGAGACATCAATACCTACATCTGAACAGACACATAAAAAACGCATTCTTTATTCTGATGGCTATCCTGCTGATTATTCTCTGATAATCAGCATCAATTTCTTCCCCCAAAAAACTGTTGGATAACTCAATGGAATACAAGCTAGTCTGTTACACCCATTTAATGTCGGACTATATATACACACAGCTAGATATAAATACATTACTTAATAATGTCAATCACTACCTTTTTAAGGTGTGCAATTAATGATCATCTCTGAAGTTAAAAAAAAAAAAAAAGACTCAATTTTCCAGACTTTCTGGTAGACAATCTATACCTTTGAGAACTTAAGTTCAGAGAAATAGGCAATATGAACAAATACATATTTTTATGCAATTAAAGTAAATCAGCTACTAAACATTATGTACCTTGATTGCCTTTTTAGCTAGAATTCTTGCCAACTTATATTTGTCTGGTTTTGGGGTGGGAAGTAGTTCTTGCATATTTTGGGGGGTTCTCCCTACAGAAGAAAAGAAATAAAAAGTAAAAATCTAAGAAACAATTAAAAAAAGCAGCATAGGAAATTTTTTTTTATTTCAGTGCAGAGACATACTGCTTAAATTAATTGTGATGTACAGGCTAATATGTGTGACACTGTGGTGGGGGTTTACTACAGGCCACCTGATCAAGAAGTCGTCGTCAACAAGGCCTTCTACACACAGCTGGAAGTAGCCTCACGATCACAGGCCCTGGTTCTCCTGGGAGACTTCAACCACCCTGACAGCTGCTGGGAAGACAGCACAGCTAGGCACAAACAGTCAAAGAGGTTCCTGCAAAGCACTCATGATAATTTCTTGACTCAGGTGGTGGAGATGCCAACAAGGAGAGGTGCATTGCTAGACCTTGTACTAACAAACAAAGAAGGTCTGGTTGGAGAAGTGGAGGCTGGGGGCAGCCTTGGCTGCAGCGACCATGAGATGGTGGAGTTCAGGATCCTACGAGGAGGGAGCAGGGCAATAAGTGGGATCGCAACCCTGGACTTCAGGAGAGCTACCTTTGGCCTCTTCAGGGACCTACTTAGGGGAATCTCACTGGGTAGGGCCCTAGGAGGAAGAGGGGTCCAAGAAAGCTGGTTAATTTTCAAGCATCACCTCCCCCAGGCTCAAGAGCGGTGCATCCCTCTGAGTAAGAAGTCGAGCAAAGCGGGCAGGAGACCTGCACGGATGAGCAAGGAACTCCTGGCAAAACTCCAACAGGAGAAGGAAGTCTACAGAATGTGGAAAAGGGGACAGGCCACTTGGGAGGAATACAGGGACGCTGTCAGAGTGTGCGGGGATGCGACGAGGAAGGCTAAGGCCCATTTGGAATTAAATCTGGCAAGGGATGTCAAGGACAACAAGAAGGGCTTCTTCAACTATATCAGAAGCAAAAGGAAGGCTAGGGAAAATGTCAGCCTGCTGCTGAATGGGGCGGGTGCCCTGGTAACAAAGGAGGCAGAGAAGGCGGAGATACTGCTAAGGCCAGCCCTCAGGAATTTCAGAGCCTGGGGACAAGAGAGGAAGGCTGGAGAAAGGAAGACTCTCCCTTGGTGGAGGAGGATCAGGTTAGAGATCGTTTGTCCAAACTTGACATCCATAAATCCATGGGCCCCAATGTGATGCACCCACAAGTGCTGAGGGAGCTGGTGGATGTTATCGCTACGCCACTCTCCATCATCTTGGAAAGGTCCTGGAGATCAGGAGAGGTGCCTGAGCACTGGGAGAAAGCCAGTGTCACCCCAGTCTTCAAAAAGGGCAAGGAGGAGGAGCCAGGGAACTACAGGCCTGTCAGCCTCACCTCCATCCCTGGAAAGGTGATGGAACAGCTCCTCCTGGAGGTCCTCACTAAGCATCTGGAGGACCAGAAGGTGACCAGGAGTAGTCAGCACAGATTCCCCAAAGGGAAATCATGCTTGACCAGCCTGATAGCCTTCTCTGATGGAATGACTGGCTGGGTAGAGGAGGGGAGAGCAGTGGATGTTGTCTCCCTGGACTTCAGCAAGGCTCTGGACACTGCCTCCCATCACATCCTCCTAGGTAAGCTCAGGAAGTGTGGGCTAGATGAGTGGACGGTGAGGTGGATGGAGAACTGGCTGGATGGCCGAGCTCAGAGGGTTGTGGGCAGTGGCATAAAGTCTAGTTGGAGGCCTGTGGCTAGTGGTGTCCCCCCAGGGGTCAGTCCTGGGTCCAGTCTTGTTCAATATATTCATCTGGAGGATGGAGGATTCACCTGGAGGAAGGCAGAGAGTGCACCCTCAGCAAGTTTGCTGAGGATACAAAACTGGGAGGAGTGGCTGACACACCAGAAGGCTGTGCTGCCATTCAGAGGGACCTGGACAGGCTGGAGAGCTGGGCGGAGAGGAACCTCCTGAAGTCCAACAAAGGCAAGTGCAGGGTCCTGCACCTAGGCAGGAATAATCCCAGGCACCAGGACAGGCTGGGGGTTGACCTGCTGGAAAGTAGCTCTGCCAAGAAGGACCTGGTGGACAACAAGTTAAACATGAGTCAGCAGTGTGCCCTTGTGGCCAAGAAGGCCAATGGGATCCTGGAGTGCATTAGGCAGAGTGTTGGCAGCAGGTGGAGGGAGGTGATCCTGCCCCTCTCCTCAGCCCTGCGGAGGCCTCACCTGGACTACTGTGCCCAATTCTGGGCTCCCCAGGACAAGAGAGACATGGCACTCCTGGAGAGAGTCCAGCGGAGGGCTACTCCGCTGATGATGAGGGGACTGGAGCATCTCTCCTGTGAGGAAAGCCTGAGAGAGCTGGGCCTGTTCAGCCTGGAGAAGAGAAGACTGAGAGGGGATCTCATCAACGTGTATAAGTATCTGAAGGGGGAGTGTCAAGAGGATGAGGCCAGCCTCTTCTCTGTGGTGCCCAGCAACAGGACAAGAGGCAATGGGCAGAAACTGAACCACAGGAAGTTCCATCTGAACCTGAGAAAAAACTTCTTCACTGTGAGGGTGACAGAGCATTGGAACAGGTTGCCCAGAGAGGTAGTGGAGTCTCCTTCGCTGGAGATATTCAAAACCCGTCCGGATGTGATCCTGGGCAATGTGCTCTAGAGGGCCCTGCTTGAGCAGGGAGGTTGGACTAGAAGATCTCCGGAGGTCCCTTCCAACCTAAACGATTCTGTGATTCTGTACGAAAAGGCTTAGAGAGTTGGAATTTTTCAGATTTGATACAAAATATTTTTGCCTGGACTCTGAAGCTGTTGACTGTTAGGTAGGGAAGATAAACCTTGTGATCAATCAGTTTCATAAGATCTGGTTGTGTTTAGATTAAATTGTCTCAAAATCTGACAAATGCTTAAATTTCTTGAGTTCAGACAGATATACTGATTTTGTTACCATCAATTATTCCCACAACCATATAGACATTACAACATTAAGAACATTGGAATGTAAATGAAGCAACATTGAAAAAATACAGCATAGAATCCTGAGTTTATTATGAGCTCACATAAACCTATTTAGTTTCCTAGCGAAAATGAAATGCAATTACAATGATATGACCTGAAAACAGAAGGCCATTTAAAGGTAAGTTCTTTGCAGCCAATTTCCCCCATAGGAACTTCAGTGTATATCATTTATCTTGTTTTCAACAGCTCACAGTTATTACTGCAACTAAGTGCTTGAAATAATTTTTTGCTTTGATTATAGCAATAAAATATGGTTAATTTGATCTAATTCATTTTTCTACTATGTCCATGTTCAACTGCCTGCAACATTTTCCAGATACGACTGCTTAAAGGAATAAAACTAGCAAGTGAACTGGAAGTCATCTTTACCTAAACAGTTGTATTACGTTTAGGCTCTAGACAGGAGAAAGAATGCAGGCTGAAGCCAGTGTCCTGCCCATTTGTTGTGAAATGGGCAGAGACACCCCACCTGTCTCTGAGGCTCGGTTGCCCGAAGTACAATTTAAATAGTAAACCCTCTTCAGTTCGAGCAATTGTAATGAGTGACAAAAAGCAGATCCAATTTTATCTGTGGAGAACAATGATATATGCAGCTGTAGGAAAAGCTCTCATCTCTCCTTATCAACTGCATACTAAAAACAGTTCACTTGTGCTACTCTTATACGTTGCCAAAATGACATTTATACACTTATACATTGCCAAAATGTCATTGGATTATTTACCATAATATCTGCTTCATTCTGGTGATCATCAGGCTTTTGGGTGTGGGGGCGGTGGGGCGGAACAGAAAGGTGGTTTGAACTCCAGAATTCTCTTGTTCTCAGTGAAATCCCCAAGAGTAAGATTATGGCTCACCTTTTAAGTCCTAATACATCATTATTCGGGCAGACAAGAATTTATACTGAGAAATTAGACACTTTGTGATTAGATACTAGATCTATAGATTGTATTATGAATACATATTGAAGCATTAGGTCTTGATAAACCCCCCAAAAATGGAGGTTAATGCAGAAGAGATGCTTCAGGTGAGGAAATCAGCAGCTTCTGGAACAGAAAGTAGCCCTTCACCATCTGGAAGGGTTTAAATGATAACTCCTGCCCAGCTATCAAGATTTCAGCAGAGGTCAGCAGGATATTATTTCAGATTTTAGACTGTATTAACACCAGGACCAAATAAGAAATGAAAGTTGAGTTACAGAAAGAAGGAAAGCTTTCTGTCATCATGTTCTCCTTTGTCTCCAAATCTAGGAAAAGTTCTTTCTTGAAAAGCCTGGACCAGCAAATGATAGTACTGAGGGCAAGTCTGGAAAGACTGGCAGAGTGGCAACTATTAACTGCAATGCTCTGTAGGCCTGAAAAGGGGAAGTCTAATTCTGCAGCCGAAGAGATAAAGGGCTGAAATTTCACTGTTAAGCAGCTATGCAATAAAGTAACAAGCACGGTGTTCACAACGCTTTAGAAGACTAGCCAACACCTAAAAACTGCATAAAAGTTTATTTTAAAAACCTAAAAATTTTGCAAAAGAGAGGTAAGCATGACAACTTTTAAGTTTAGCGCTTAAAGATACAAATGATAAATACAATAATATAATATAATGCAGATAATTCAAATCTGAGTGCATCTAAAGTAATTAGTTAAAAGTGGGAGAGGTGAATAAGCAAAAAGACACAAAACTAAGAACTGATGACACATATTTAATGGAAAGCTAGGGTTTGCATTCTTTGGACAGCTGGAAGTCATTGTGTCTGCACAAGCAACAAGATACCAACCAGAAGGAAGGAATTTGGGTGACAAATCCCATCACACTGAATCTGTGATTAAAAGTGACCAAGGATAGACAGGGTTTGAAAATATTGTGAGCAGCAGCAACAATGACTTAAAATCTGCTGTCCTGTGCTGTAGCATCTCATCCTCTCAGTTGAACTGAGGGTGTGGAGGCAAATTGCTGTCTGGATAAGGAAACCAATGCAATTTAAAAAAAACTTCTTCAGAACAAAGCTTTTATTTGGGGTTGGGTGAGGGCAGAGGGAATAGCTGTTTTTCGAAGGCAGATCAGTTTGAAGCATCAGAGGTGTGCTGCTGGAGCTCCAGCTGTAACAGCAGAGAGTATGAGGTAGATCAAAGTTTTTATGCTATCTTTTTCTCCTCAATTCCGTCTTGAACTTCAGTACTTATATAATACAGATAAAATCCCTCTGACCTTATCTAACTTTTTATATAAATCAGATGTTGGAAAGAACATAAAAATAAGCACAAAGACTCCGAGGCCCAGAACTACATTGAATTGAATGAGACTCTTTCCATAGACTTCAGTGGGGCTGGGTAAATGAACAGCAGAAGAACATGAATAATTTAAACCAGGATTGCTGGCTAAGAGGACAGATCTTCAGAATAGAGCCTCAGTCAAGGTCTCTGTCCAGAAAAACACATTCCAGGGCAGTTGATTCTAATCCTGGATAATTAATACTGGATAAATGGCAAACTCAGGAGCAATCCAGAACAAGTCACAGTCCCTGCCCTGTCAATAAGGGCCAGTAAGAAAGAAGGGCTACATATTACCACAAACAATATACAAAACAGTATGGAGATGGGGGGTGGGGGGGGGAGGGCAAATACCCTCTGCCGACATTTCTGAAAACAGCCACCGCTGGGGCAACCTCTAGCAATTTACCCCTGCAGAAGCCACAGTGGCCTGTTGCAGCTGCTGGAAAGCAGACCTAGGTGAGCTGGCAATAGAGAACCAGAGCTCCAAGTTCCCAACACAGGAAAGGATTTGGATGCCCCAAGTCTGATAGTTTAGAGCACAAAACCATGCAATATCAGCCAATCCTCCTGTGCACACACTGTTTTAACACTCTTGCTTTCCCTTTCCAAGGCATACAGGTGGTAGGAATCCCTACAAACTCTGGATGTCAGGATATCTGTCTCCACAGTTCGTAGAAAACAGAGCAGAGAACACAGCTTGTCTAAACCTAACGCTCTGCCCTGTGTTTGAGGAAATGGCCACTTTCAGCTCTCTCTGTGACAGGCGTTTCTTAAGTTCAATTAAGAAAACGTAGGTATTGGTTTTGTCTTTTTTCTTCTAAAACTGTTTACCTTCACATGACAGAGAGAATAATTATAACCTGTTCACTAAAGAGGATAAAACTTTTGCCAGAGCAAACACTGACCTGTAAATAGAAAGTTTAAGTATAAAATAAAATCTGAAAAAATACTCTGGGGAAAGCTCCAGGAATCATTAAATAGGGATATTTCATACTGAGACCTCTGTCGTCTTGAAAAAGGAAGCATGAACAGCAATTTTTTGTGATAGTTCATGGTCATAACTTGAAATTAACAAAATCGATTAGAAATTAATTGGCCAATACAAACTATTTTCATCTTCACTTCTTTCTTCATCGCTTAAAGCTAGCAGGCATGGATTTCCTTCTGCATGAATCTGATTCATCATGACACGTTTAGCTCTGTCATTGTTACTTCACTCTTTAGCCGTTTTTCCTATAAATTTAGAGGCAGAAAAAGAGTTTATCGTAAAATATCTCATATTAGCATTCGATAGGTAACCCCAGCTTACGAGGAAAAGGAATCCAAAATTCTTTTGAAGATATTTTGCCTAATCATTTATCATTCGTTTTATGAATAATAGCAATACTGTCTTTGGACAGTTTCTCCCTGAGGGACTTCCCACTCAGTAACAAACAAAAAACACTTCTAACATTTGAAAAAAACAGGACATTATTATAAAACCAAATCAGTTGCCAGGGAAGCTGGACTACTCTAGTTTCTGAAACTAATTTGGATTTTTTATTGTGATCTGATGGAGTCTCTTCAGAAATACAAAACCCAGATCACAAACCACGCAATCTTTATTTGAGAAATTCCTTTAACTCCAACCAGATAGTGAACTTTGTGCAGAGCAACTGATTACACGGCCAGTTAAACACTAAAGTTCCTGGTACGGATCATGTACAAGTCTGATTTTTGGAATAGGGAAGGGAGAAGAGAAGGGACACCTGACTAAGGAACACATAGGTAAGGGATGTAATGGAAAGGGAGAAAGGAAAGAAGTACCTACAAAAGTCAAATTCTACTCTGTTGATCTACCTCCGATAAAATCATATCCAAGATCTTAAAGAGGGCTTTTCGTGTGCGAAGCCAGATAACTCAATCAGCAGAAACCCATTCATTTTTTATATTAATTTGCTGCCAGTTTAATAAGATATCAGTCACAGCTTGTACAAGGGAAGAGGGGGAGCGTCATGGCCAGAACCCACAATCCCTTTCGACATGCTCTTTAGGGCAGCTCAGGTGACTTGCAAAAATCTCACCTCTCAGCCGCTGCAGATGAACGCTAGAAAAGATCTATAAAATTCATAACAACTCAAAACTACCCACACCATAACATATAATATATGTACATCCAAAAGCATGTATGCACCATCCTTTTACATGGAAGATCCTTTTGGGTACAAAAAGATGTCTGTTTTCCTATTGTGCTGTAGGCAATGTACTATTTCTTCCAGATCTCTCATTCTAACTGAGCATCTAAGGCATTTTAAGTCCAGGTTTACAACAGTAGCTTAGATCCAACAAAATTACAGATATGCCACTTTTTAACCATAACTAGACACACATCCTAAGAGAAAAATAGCAGATAGAAGCACCGAAGGTGAGATTCGATAAACTGGCTCCTAACTGCAGAGTTTGCCTCCTCTCTTGTCTGTTCTTACGAGGCAGGTTAAAACAAAATTTAAAAATATATATATAAACAGTCAACTGTACGTTCTTGTCCCTGGTGAGCTTCTACAAGAAATCTGCCTGCTGCATCACAAAGGACAAATTCCTCTGCACTTCAAGAGGATTTTTTTCCTCTTCTGCTTTCCTAGCTAGGTAGCGGAGGAGGGATTCACCCACCGGATTCAGGGTACGAACAGTTCCCAGTAGTGCAATAGTCTCAAGATGTGTAGATGTTCCCTAGATTAGGATCCACAAAATCACCTGAAACAGTTCCTACTTGTCCTGTTGGGAGGGAGTGGATCACCACGTTTTGTTTTTCAGAAGATGCTTCAGCCAGATTTATTCATTTATAGATTTTAGCTAGGCCCTTTTTTTTTTTTCTTTTTTTTTTTTAAGCTAAGGCTCTAACTCCTGGTATTAGCTAAGCAGTAGCATATAACCATCTTTCTGTTGAAACCCAGTAAGGCAGGAAAGGGCATTCTCCACTCTACTCCAAACAGAAATACTCACAATGGGGCACATGCACTGTTATCTCACAACATTGACCCCTGAAGGGCCTGTGATTTTTGTCCCAGGTTTAGGTTCCTGCCCAGTCTTAAATGTAATATAAACATATTTTCGGTCTGTAGCTACTAACAGAGTTGTTCAGTCTAGCGTTTTAGGCTTATGGCAAGGATTGAGTCTCCTAAGCCCACTGAGACCACTTCAGTAATCTTAATTACAGTTCCGAGTCCTAGATTTTTAACCGTGGCAGGTCACATCACTTCTGCAATATACCCAGAAGAAATAGGGCCTTAGTTCCACAAATAGAACCAGTCCTTAAATTACACCATTACCTTGTCCTTACTTCAAAATCACTTCCTGTGCAGCTATTTCCCCCCTCTCAAGAGGGCTGAATCAAAGCGCCCTATGGAGTTACCTATACATGGAAATCTTAAGATGCTGTGCAGTAGCTTCCTGACATCTGCTGATCCTCAGCAGATTTGTCCCTAACCACCACCAACCTTTCTTGCAGCAGCCTGCCCCTGTGGCTGAGGGGCTCGCCAGGCCAGCGCTGCCTTTGTGACCTCCACGGACTGCCACTCCGGGCAGGTGGCACACCACAGGCTTCCCAGCTGTGCTGGGGAAGTGCATCATCTACCAGCATGCAGTAATTAGTGTTACGAGCAATCAAGAGATTTACTCTGTGTCAAACACCAACATATAAAATCACTTGGCCAGGAAGGGTGGGCAGTAGCAGGGGGCATGAAGGCAGTCACTTTGAATTACAAAAGCGTTTGCCCGCAGAGTCAGATTTACAGCCAAGCCTTCTCCAGCTGAGAAAGGCTTTTCGTGTAGGGCTGCTAGCCCTACTTTGTTGCTTTAAAGGCCTCTTACCTCCAAGGTTTTCTTTTTTTGCTTTGGATTAGAAAGTTTAACCTCTGCAGCAGTATCCATGGCAGGGCTCCTCATTACCAGGGGTGGGGGGAAGAGGCCTTGCACCTGGCATGCTGCATAGTCCCCACTATGCAATGAAGGACCTGTGGCCAGGCTGGGAACCCGGAGAGGGTGTCTCCACAGGAAAGGAGAACCTATGGCTGGTAGTTCTATAATGACTTCTTCTTATTCTCACCTATTCCTCCCCTTTTTGAGTCTAAAATGATAGAAAAACCTTGGGTATAGTGACATACCTAACTGCTACTTCAGGCTCAATTCAAATTCTAACTTAATCATTCTGTTTAGCCTATTTTTCTTTTCCTTTTCGATGAATGTCGTTTTCTTCAGCTCTTATTAAAACATCCAGGAGTCTGATGCAATGCTGTTGCATTACAACAGTGATGGGTGAACTGGCCCTTTAGTAAAAAACCTTTAGAGGTTCCCAAAAGAAAGGTAAATATTCCCTACTATGCCCTGTTACTAGCTTCTTTCTGACCGTTCCTGACAGAAAAAGCAAAAATCAGTACCTGTTCTTCTTGCTTGGAGAACACCTCAAACCACTGGAGTCAAAGGACCTTAAAGACTCTTAGCACCTTGTTAATGTAGGCTTTTTGTGGAAAGGAAATTCCTTAAGAATGTGTCGCATCCTGTTGTAGTTTCTTTTCTCTTCACCTCGTATTAAAAGTTGTATCTACTTAGATCCAAACTTCTGGATAGCCAGAGTAATCATTATTTGACACAAAAGATACCTCTTAAAGATGCAGATACAGATTCAGTTTTACACAGGCAAGTATGTTATCACATGAAGGAAAACAAACAGTCAAAATGCATTCAAAATATTCTAAATATGACTCCCAATCTCTTCCTTCTAAAAAGATCCATGAAGAAGCTTTACAGTATCTACACCCTTTTCCAGCCTTCAATCCATCTGTGAGATTTAAAAAGCTGTTTGGATGTTATTTTTTATTTTTAGGTAGACCTCTCACTATTTCTTTGTGACTTTCAAAAGAATAATGTACTTCTGTGAACGTTCACACCAGTATCACCGCTAAAGGCAAGAGATCTGTCAATACTTAAGGAAACAGCAGTTGCATCCTGTAGTCGACGATGTATTAGCCTGGACAAAACTTCCCAATGTTTTAGGTTTATGGAGAGGCTGCTGTATAAATGGTCTTAAGAGGCACTGCTCTAAACTTGGAAGGGTATTCACCATACATTAAAATGCCATAAAAAATGTCAGCTTTTCCAAAACCAAAACCTCCTAGCGTACCTGAAGTGCTCCACCTGCGCTGTACATACCTCTTTCTCACTTGACGACTTCTGCTCAAAGGCTACAAAAACAAATGAGCTTTGCAGTATGCCCTGAAAAATGGTTTGGGTTATTTCAGATTAAAGAGTGAACTTCACAGTCTAGAATCTTTCAAAGATACACAACAACCACAACAAAAACCCACCTTGTCAGCAACTACCCTTAGTTAAATTAAAAGGCCTATTAATATGGAAATCCTTTTGTTGTCCTAAATCTACTCATTCACACAGGTAACTCAGCTAGGAGGAAAGGATAATCTGTATAGGAGATATCCCTTGTTTAAGGATAGCTACATTTTTAAGTTTTGAAGATAGTGAGGAAAATAAGGATTTGAAAAGTAACATACCTAAAACCACATTTTCCTGTGTGAAAATATTTTCTTCAGATCAGTAGTATCGCCTCTTTCTTTGCTGCTATTTTTCGCTTTGGCTGGCAGATTCTGTCTGGCCACTTGGTTTTACAATTAACTCTTCACAACAGATGAAAGAAAAAGCCCCTTACCCCTTTAAACAGTCCAGAAATGGAAGCTTAATGGGAGAGAATTTTCGGATTTTACCTCCCCAATTATGATGTCAATCCACATTCTGAGTGTCCACATAACAAAGTCTTTTATTTTATATAAAAGCAATGAGATGCAAAACAACTTTACAACTCCTACAAAAGTGAAGTATAAGCAGAAATATCAATTATGACTTGTACTCATAACTTTACAAAAGCATTTATCAGTTACTCTGACTGCACAACTGCAGTTATAACAATCTCTTGCAAATACATGAAACCTACTGCATATAGTCATATTTATTTATTTAAACTTTGCTAACAGCATAAATCCATGCGATTCATTACCATGTTTCCAAAGGAATCTTATAAAGCAACACTAAGATACAGGTATCAACAGCAATGAAGTCCTTTACAGAAAAGATAGATTTGTTAAAAATATTATCAATGTATTTCAAAATTATTAGAAAGATATACTATTTACTGCATTATTCATCGGCTCCTACTGCTGTAACTATATTGCTGTCTATAAACTGTAAAGTTTCAAAGACTTAATTTAAACAGTCGTTTTACTGAATTGTATTGTATTGGCTGCATTTGCAGAATCCATACTACTGAGCCATCTGCACCACAACTGCTCTCCAGGCTTTGTCTTTGTCAAAATCCTTTAAGGTATTATTGGAAACCTAAAAGAAAACATATTTCAGACAAACGGAAACATGAAACAATGCAAATACTGAGGTTTAAGCAAGTAAATATCTGAGAGAATCCACGGGAATATAAATAGGAATACCTATAGTCTGAGCTATTAAAATATTCTATACATTGTAAAGTCTGTAATTTTGTCTATTGTACAGTACACACTTGTAATACACAGCTGTAATAATGTAATTTGCATTCAGATATCTGGGTCAATAACATTTGCCCAAATCCCTGTTTTAAACATGTTACTTAGGACATTTTTTCAAGATGTTTGTGAAAGCGTGACTCAAAAGTCCTAGCACCTATATCCCTAAATCCAAAATCAGAAGTAATCACCCACAGTGCAACTCAATTAGGATTTTTTTATGTACATGGAAGCAAACTAGAGTCTTGCCTAGCAACAATAGATGCCTAAGAAGCTGTAGGAACCGAAGCCTTCGCCCCTAACATTACTAATGTGTCTAAATGTTACCAAATAAGCTAGAAAGCTGTTGTCTTTCTGGACAAACTGTCCACCTAGCTCCTCAGCAAGTCATAAGCTAGGCATGCTTATGTAAATCCTCAGAAGAGGACGATTCAGCCATGCCACCACCTATACTCAAAAACGTTAAGTGGTAGCTGCGGAAGTGCTGCTGTGCTCCACCTTTTATACAAAACATAATTCTTAGGGCACAGATTCCGAAAATTACCGACCTACACCGAACGCCCTTAGCAGCCTGAAGGGACTTATATCCACAGCTTCCACTTTCCATTACGAGCAATAAAATGACTGGACTGAATTTCAGTCTCTGCTCTCAAAGCTTTTTACCCAGTATCATGTTAATGGAGATGCTGTCTCCAGAAGGGCAACTGAATTCAGTACTCTGCCTTTCCAGTGCTGGGCTATACAGTAAGCCTCCAGCTCACTTACTCTCTCCCAGGCTTTAAGCAGCATTTTGTTCTGTACAGCAGAGATGAGGAAAGCCTAAGGGCTACAGTGCCGTGCTAGGAGTTGGATGTAGTTGACCTACACAGGCTGAAGAAAGCATTGAAGATGTGTTTCCTCAGTCTCTGAATGCACACTCTAGCCCCGAACAACTATATGAAAAGCAGTATCAGTAATACTGGCACCACTAGGCTCTAAAGAAAAGTATGTGCTGAAGCTGTATCTGAATGAATAGCTTGAACATATGAATGAATAGCTTGAAGTGCAGCAAGGAAATGGAGGATGAGTTCTGATCTTTTAAGATCACCAGCTTCAATAGTGTAGTTAGGACATGGAGAGACCTGAGAGCGCATAAACCCTCCTCTGCTCACCATTTCATGCTACCTGGCACAGTTAGTATGCCGAGCGTTGTTGTTCCTACACTCTGGGTTCCCAACTCTTCCATTCATAGTTTAGGGAGCTTGCAGAACTAAATTGGGTTAGTAAACTCACTCTCCCACAGCAGTTCTCAGAACGGTACAACTAGATCGAGCACTCTCATTTCATAGCCCAAAACTTCTGCTTGCATTTAAAAAGGTTAAGTCCATTCTTTTCTTGATAGATGCCTACCTTGTTATCAGAACATACAGGTGCTGGTCCCATCATCTTTTATATAACTTCATACTGATAAATACATAGCCATTATGGATCTGCATCCTGTGGGGCAGGACTATCACTTTATCTTAGTACACGGATGGTCCTCATCCATAATTAGGAGCCCATAACACAAACAATCAGAACAAAGGGAGCTTTACCCTTACAACTGTTTTTTTCTTGTAACAGACTTGTCACGTATTTCCAGATATTGAATCTGCTATGCCCCAGTTATCATTTTACAAACAAAATATTACTCTATTCATTATGAAATTCATCACTACATTAACGCCTTTACATTTTTACAGGGCAGCTTTTAATTACGATCTGACTTAAGTAACACAAAACATTGCAAAAAATTGTGTTTTAAACAAGATTTTTTTACATTTTATAGAGGGTAAAAAACGGTTACCTCTGTTGTTCTGTATTCCTGTTTTTTAATCTGTGAAGTTGTCCATGATGAATCATGCAATTTCATTTTCGTCTTGTAATTCACACACTGTATGACAGTGCCAATAGTAAGGCACGCCTGAATTAGCAGCATCAGCATCAGAAGCAACAAGAGCACATCATAAGATTGCTACAAATAAATACATAGATACTTGTTAACCACTCAAATAAAATACTTTTTTGCCCTTCACGCTACCACATTCTGGAGATTTGTTATCCAGATTTCATTTTTTACCTCAAAATATAATTTAAACCTGACTTCAAAACGAAGCTTCAGTTAAAAGTTAACTTGAAACTGTGCCTGCCTTTTCTCAGACTAGAACTGAGTGGGAATTTTTAACGAAATGTTAATTTATCAAATGATCTTTTCCTCTAGAAACAGAACAGAATTAAGGAAATCACCATCTAAAATACAGAATTTTGTTCAAAGCACAGAGATTCCTATACCTCAAGGACCAGGACACTCCCTAGAACACATGAGACTCAGATTCAAGTTGCTACTGTACCGGAACCTCTTACCTTCCATTGGATCCCATTGAACTCAGTCTCTCCTCTTTGAATAAATAATTAAGCATTCGCTAGGTTACAGAGAAACCATCTTTTCAACATAATGATCGGAAAGCTCACTGTGAATGTAAGAGACCACACTTAAGTCTCAACCTGATTTTACAGAAGTAGAATAATTCTAAGAGGAGAGAAAGAGAGATCTACATTAAAACAATCAAAAGCCTGTTGATCAGAACATGAAGTCACTCACATCCTGGACAGGTGTCCTACCACCTAGATTACTGGACAGTCTGGTGGATGTAACTGGGTATCTGTCCTTTTCTTTAAGAAAACAAGAAAACAAAAAAGTAGCTTGTTTTCTCAATGTTCAAAGGAGCATTCCTTTAATCTAGAAGGTATGTGAAATCAAAGAACAACTTTCAGTTAGTACCACTGATACATTTACGTACTTCTACACGCTTTTCAAAAAATCTGGGCTGAATTTTGAGTTTGAATTAAACCAGAAATTTGGGTTATCTTTTCCCGTCAGAGGACTTCACATAAAAAGGCTGTAAAAATCTTTATTACTTGTTCTCTATCTCCTCCCTACAGCTTTCAACAGACTTCACACTTTGGCCTGTACCCGGTCTTTGAACAACTTACTGATACATCTTTCCTCCTGCTCCCATTTAAGAAAAAATCTAGGGTTCTAAAATTATGAGTTGACTAGACCTGCCCTCTTGGGTTTTCTTCATTGATCCAAGACTAATCTAAAAGTTCAGTCTCATTTTATGAAATAACATTTCATTTCAAAAATAACATTTTCTTCCTTTAATTTTGCATGTAGTTCTACTCCTACTTCATGGTATTTAGTTAATATTTATGGTAAAAGAACATTAGAGTAAATTTAGCTGAAGCATTTGTAATAAAAATACTTCTGTCCTGTTTTGTGCAAGTAGTTCAGCTCACTACCTCTGACTATAGCTGTAATTAAGCCTCCAAAATATACACTGTTTTCTAATTAGTACCAGTTGGAAGAATCGTTCATGTCGTTCAGTCGCTCTGCCTAATGCTTATCCTAAAAAGGGTTCTCCTCTGCCCAATAGTGTTCACTATGTGATAACAACTCATTTGATGTGAAAAAGCTTCAGACCAGGCTAGATTCCAGTAGCCTTACTCAGATCAAATACATCATGTATCAGAGCCTTAGCAAAGACTAAGTAAGAAGCAAGCCTGGCTTACCTATCCCACTGTGGCAAGTACCCCCAGATTGGTTCAAATACACTCAGATCTCACAGGTTACTGCTGGCATTGCCCCAGAAAAGAGAATGCAGACTGCCAGTAGCTATTGGAAAGAGCCTTGGGAAGACAGAGCTACAGCACCGAGCACCAAACAGCTGAGAAAACATCAAGGGCACTGAGCACTGGAATGTTTTGCTGTAGCTCTACCAATGCCACAGAAAGAGCCACAGAACCTCACAGAAATCAGATACCTATTTAAAGAATAAGGTACTGTTCAATATGCTTAAACATCGTAGTCTGACATGCTATATTCAGAAATTTTCCATTTTGTAATGGGAATCACTGAACAAAGTATCCATTTTGCCAAAGTGGTATCAATACTTTCGCAATCAAAGTTTTGCTACCAAAAGAATTGTTATTGTGGATTTGCATTTTTCCTCCATATCCTAACACTCACAGTGTCCGGGTCCTGAATGCATCAACATCTTCCCCCTTTCCTGGGGGTTTTGCTGCTAGTGTTTACGGTCAGGTCTGAACAATGTAAACTGGAATCAGACTCTTGTGAAAACAGCTGAACTGTAAGAAAACTGTTAGAAGCCTTGTTTGGAGCCTCCACCCTTTGGCTTAGGAGCTGCATTTAAGTTTAGGCCCTTGCTGTTGGTCCCTGCCTGAGCGACACTGCAGCTGTGCCTGTGCCTGGCCTTGTACTGTGCTGATTCTGATTTTGCCTTGATGACATGACCTCAAACCTATGTCATTACTATGGACTTGCTTGGCAATCACTGGCCAAAATGACTGGCCAGGCTGGCCACCAGGCTGAACCCAGTTACTGTGGCTGGACCTGTTTTTTCTTCTTTTTCAGGTACTGTGGGATTGTGTCTCTTGTCAATGAGGTCACTGCCTCTCTTTGCCTTGCTGTCACCTTCAGCTCCTGTGTGTGAATCTTCATTTGCAGAGCAGCCCACTCTTGCTGCTCCTGGACATGCAGTGCCACAAGAACGTAAGAAATGCTCTACAGGGTCATGCCAATAGTCTAGACAATTCGGTCTTCTGTCTCCAACGCTTGCAACAAGAGCACACAATCCTTGGCCACCTCCCGAGGTCCAATAACACACTGTCCACTGTCAGAACAGGACCACATACTCAAAAGCTGGATTTCCAGTCCCTAAGACCTCAATTTAATCAACAGTTTCACTCTCTTGTTCTCAAATTACAAGAGAACTTAAGGAGGGGTGGGTACAAATGGGTAGACTTCTAACACTATTTCTAACAGCATTTCAGTCCCTGTACATGGTCCTATTAACATCATCTCTGGTCTCTAAACAGTTTGAGGCTATAGCCCTAGAAAGCTCTTCAGTGATGCACTGGTAACATTTCACATTGAAATGCCTTAAGTTTGGCAAACTCCTTTCTTCTCTGCCCCAGTCTTGGCTTTGAATAACTTCAGGTGTAAGTTTACAATCCCATTATGCCACCTGTTAGTAAATATCACGCATACAGAAACTTTATTCTTCAAGTAAAGCTAGAATCTTGAATTTATATACTTCAATTTATAATTTTTTTTATATATACAAATTTATAAAAGCCTCGAGCAGTCCAAAATATTACACATTATTTTTACTGATTCTTTAGACCAATATCCCATTGTCTTTACACTAGAAATCTAGGGTGGTAGCAGAGTTAGCGTTCTTGCTATCTCTTCAGTTATCTTCAGTTAAATAAGAGGTTTTGAATAATTTTTGTAATGTTTTATTCAGTCTCTTTAATGCAGTACCTCATCTTCTTATATTCCCTAATTCATTCTTGAGTTGCTCCCTGTAATCCTACTTTGATAGGTAGATGTTAATTTTGCAATTGCATAAAAATACATACTTTAACAGCAGGTGGGGAATTTTTAAAGATGTCAACAACTTGCATGATACTGAAGGATAAGTATGCAGAAGCTGTGAACAACAACGGAGAGGTGACACTGCTAATGGCGATCAGGACCTCAACCTAATTAAAATAAGATAATAAATGTTAAACAAGAAAAAAATAAGTAATATTTTTTGTCTGTGAGCCGTATGTCCTTGAAGCAAACATAACAGAAATATGGGACTACAATTACACTAGACAAATCTTAAGAGCTATCCACATTGTATGAAGACACAGAAGCAAAATTTTGAATAAATTAAGTTTCCTAGCCAAAACACTGTTGTTTTGTAATTCATTTTCCATTTTTAAGATGGATGAGGTTTTTTTGTTCATTTGATTTTAAGTGTCTTTCACACACACGTAGAGGAAACAATAATAAATGTAGAGACCTAGTACAGAAGGATCATTTTTTAGTTCATATGAAATAATGAGAATTAACAGCAGGTATTACAGGCTTACAACCTAAAATAACGAGGCAAATAGACTTGAGTGCTTCGAGGCAAATTTATTGCAATACAATAGCAGCCTAGTTTTCATTCAAATATCATCCTACAGGATAAAATTCTGACTTCAGTTGTGGTCATGCATCATTACTGACTTAAGTATGGTTGCACGACTGTAACTGAGAACAGATGTATTAAGGAGACTTAATTACACATCCGGGACAGTCAAGGGACAAATGCACTATATTGAACATTCTCAGTCCTGGTTGCCAGTCATGCACACCAGGAACTTGTTCAGAATATGTTCTAGGTCCACTGCAGCCTACACACCTGATTTTCTTCTTTTGTAAACCAGGGCACATAACAGAAGGGAAAGGGGAAAGGGAAAAGGAACGGGAAGAAGATCTGGAGAGGGAAAAACTAGACATATACCTCAGTCTCATTCTCATACCATGTTGGAAGCCTTGCACGCACCTTCATATTAGAAGGGTAGGCACCTCAGCTCAGGATCATGAAAGCACGTTTGGATGTACCATATGAAGTATGTCCATTCCATACAGTAACATATAAAACTTTATGAAGGAACCAATACAGAAAAAAAATCTTTTAACTTCTTTTTTAGAATCATTGGAACTAAGTCTCCAAGGGACCTGCTGGATTCCTTTTCAGGAATATCAGCTTACAATTTGTAAAACCAGAATCAAATGGACAAATATGTGTACTGCTCACTATCAGAGAAAGGCTTTCTTAGTATTATTCCACTCTAATGACAAAATCCAAGGTTTTACCCACTTACCAAACATTTACTTGGATATTCAGCAGCTACATGACTTGCAATAGCACTTGGAAAGCACTAAATATAATACAAGACAAAAAAAACAAAAAAACAAAATGAATATTTACCTAGTTGAAAATTACACAAATTACAACAGAATTACATTGATTCCCACTAGTCACAGACCACATCCTGAACTTCCTGAAAAGGTAAAACCATATGTTTTTTATGACAGTATTAGGAATCAATTAGTTAAATGGAGATAAAATGAATCTCCATTTAATTTGCATTTAGTGAGTATCATGTACTAAACCTACACATACTGAGATAGGAGTATTATCCACATAACCTGACACTTCTGCATGAAAGTTTCATGAACCCTACTGAACTTGATGAGTTCTGAATGCTGAAGTACTTTGCTGTTATCTTGTCCCCTTCATGTTAAGGGATTTTCCAGACGTAGGAGCCATATAAAGCCTAGTATTCACTGCCTTCTTTCTCAGCCAGTCCCATTTGTGGGAAGCAGGGCAGCATATCATGCTTCGTGAATCCACAGCTCCAAAGTACAGGCTATTATTAGTGACAAGGATTACCAACCACAGTTTCAGGCTCGTAAGATAGTTAAGGCCAACGGGCAGAAAGTGATTTTCTAAGAATTCTGTGATGCTGAAACTAAACACAGCTTTTTATCTTGCAGCTAGAAATATTCTAATAACTAGGACTTGTTTGACAAAACACTTCACTTTTAATACTTCTAATACCCTTATTCATCTCCATTTTACTGAATCGAGGACTGAAAATTTATCAGAATATGTTATAAGGACCAAAGCGTTATGCACTGAAATGGAACAAGAATATTGCATAATATATTAAGCATAATCAAGTGTTAATTTATTTGTTAAGCAGCAATTGTCAATTCATATTAAGGCCAAATAAACATCATGCTAGAGAGGAAAAAAAAAAACAAAATCAAAGACATTCTTCTAAAAGATTATGTTCACTTCACACTACTTACGGCAACTAAGATCCAAAAGAATGTTACTGAAAGATATGGACCTGACACTAGAACATCCATATTCAAAGCAATTATTCCGCCAAATACTGATGAAATTCCAATAATCACCTCAATTACCTGGAACAACGTAGAACACACAAATTATTAACAGTGCATTTGAACAGCAAACGTTCTATCTGCACATAGAAAGACACTTATTGGAAGAAGAAAAATGCATTTATGATATTAGATATGCACAAAGTCAACGTTTTGCAAACGTGAAATATGACAAAACCCCAGCTGGCATAAATGAAAACAAGATCAGCTTCATTATACATATGTATGCTCCTATCTGTTAGCTTCACTGAAAAACAATACTGTTTAAACTATTTATCCTCAAGTCATTAAGTAGTCTCTTTCTTCCCGTCTATGGTAGTTATCATTTATCCTGCAACACTCTAAAAGGAAATATTTTAGGATCTACCTTATATTTCTGTCTCTGTTCTTTCAGTTGTTACCTACACTGATCTTTTCCTGGCTTAAAATTAGTTTAGTCCTTGAAAGGATGAAAAATGAGATAACAATTGATTTAATGGCGGGAACAATGCTTTTCTTACAGAGTAGGACTTCAGGATTCGAGTTGGAAAGCTGACATTGCTCAAAACGGTGGTACTGTCATATGCAGTATTCTAGAGGGAAAAAAATCACGATCAGAAGTATGCAAAGCAACACATTTCTTCTAATATTCTGTACAATCTGTTATAGTTCCTTCTGATTGCATGCAATGTCCAATTGGCTCTTCAGAGCTGACAGCAACACACCACACTGATCCTCAGTGTCAGACCACATCAATTAGACTAAAAACAAACGGCGTAGACCCCGTTCAGCTGTTATACAACCACTATTCAGGAACAAAAATGTTCATCTTCTCTCCCTTTTCCACCTGCAAAATCTCAACACACACTGTATCCCTCAGCTTTCCAAAGTTCTTCCAGCTTTTGCTGGCACAGATAAACGGTAACTGAAAGAGGACACAGCTTTCTACACGATTTTGTCTAGCAGACTTACTTTTACTGGAACACGCAGTGACATAGCACAGATATTTGCTTCATTATTAGGTAAAGCAAGTACTGTTGTGGAAAATAGGGGGTGGGATTTGGGAGAGCACTTCTGACTAAAGATAAACAGAACATTTTATTTATAGCCCCAAATCCTGAAACTAATATTCATCGTACAGATACCAGCAAATCTTAATATGTGAAGAATACTTTCTCCACCACAGGGTTAAAAACAGCATTACTTGCATACATACAAGTCACAGTATTCTAGTATTTCATGAAGTTTTGCTCTACAAGATACAAATACAACAGTTGCCACAACTGTTCGTAAGATATTCACACAACCCTGTGCCGCACAATTGCTAAAGTTGCACTTTGCAGAAGGCCCACTTCACCCCTAAAGAGAGTATTACTGTTTAGTATGGTGCCTTTATCTATCGGTCAAACCTAGTTTTACTATGAAGCATGAAATTATATACTGGAGTAACCACTAACTTGTCAACTTACAGAATAAAGGAGAAATCTAACAATGATTACTTAGAAAAACAACTAAAAAACCAAAGAATGTCTTAATTCTTAAGGGTACCTACTTTCTTCCTCACACAGCAGTCTTCAGTAGACCTAGCTGAAATGATCACAGTAGTTGCCATGAAGATTTCCAGCAGAATAAGTAGAATCAAGTTGAAATTTATCTGTCAGCAGAATCCCAGACATAAATGAGTTACATTTTCCATATTAAAAATATAGAAAGAGGTGGGATCCAGCTGGATCCAGCAGTCTATCTCCTTTCTATGACATTTAGACACCTCTGTTAATTAGGTATATTGCTCAACTGTTTTCTTGGTTCTTGGTAAATCTCTAGAGCAACCCTTAGTTGTGCACATGAATACTCAGAAGCCTTACTCTCTTGCATAATACTCTCTTGCACAATACTCTCTAGCCTAATACTCTCTTGCATTTTGCAGCAGAACATCCCATGTGAAATCACAGCACAGCAGCAAATCATGAACGATTCATAGGACCAGAAAGAGGGCAAACAAGAGGGAGCATATCAAGCCCAGTGGTTAAGGCAATCCACTGGGAGGGAAGGAGGGTCATAGGCTTCCAGTCCCCACAGCGTAATCCCAATAGTGTAAGATGATGGCTACTGCTGAAATCAAACACATTCAGAAAAACTGGGTCAAGAATCCTAGTTCTGTGCTCTACTAACATAGTGCTAGTAGAGCACCGATGCACACACTTTGTAGTTTCACAACTCTCACAGGTCTGTAGAGATTAACGTGCAAAAATACGGGTCCTGCCACTCTTCCTGCCATTGCTCATCTTCAAGAGAAGATTAAGTGGAGTACTTAACATTTCCTTTCAGTTCCTTATTGTCTCAAAGATATAGCTACTTTAAGTGGGCTGAATCATTTTCTAGAGGCACGTTAGTCAGGCAGACTGGATCTCCTATCATAAGCCTTCAAAAGCATCATGTTTTTCCACTGGCAGCACAAGCAGACATTTAGTGGTTAGGTCAGGCTATTGGGCAAAGTATCAAAAATTTAAGGAGACTGGATCTCCTTCAGAGCCTATACAATTATAGCAAGCCATTGCTCAATGACTTGGACCAGAATGATATTGTTCCCTCATGTCAGGCCTGCCTGGGGAAGATCAAATCTTCAGTTCTTCTCTGACATGCATCTTGCACCACAAGTTTTTTGGAAAAGATTGTAAGTGGTAGATTTGAGAGTCTTTTGGGACACTGAAATTTGTCCTTCTCAGGAAGTCATAATTAGAACTATACACCTTGCAGTACACAACAGACTGTACAGCGATGCTAGAGCCCTCAAGAGCAATAAATATCACAGTGGTAAGTTTCTATGGAAAGTGCTACCCTGAAGAATAGATATTATTTGGCAAAAGAACGGGTGTCAAACATGTGGCCTGCAGAACAACTTAATCTAGCCTGAAGATTCCCATGATTTGGATGTGTTTTGACCCATAGTGCTGGTTCTGACGTGAGCTGGCAAGGCCGTGCTGTACAGTGCAGTGCCAAGCAAACATACAAGTTTGAGTCCAGATAGCTTTACAATATCTTTTTCTGATGTGACATATCGAGAAAATCAGATAGACCCTTCCACTCATAAAATTATTTCAATAGCCCTAAATCAAAGTGAAATTATCATCTCCAGTTTTGGATTTTTTTTTTTTAAGAGAAATACAGCTAACACTAGAAGTCAACACCTTTTTAAACCATCCGTAACAGAGGAAAATAGGTTAGATTTCTAAGCAGTTAAGAAAATTCTCATTATAACTACCACTTGCTTCTGTCTCTGGATAAAGAGAACCAAGTAAGCTGTGTTCCTAATCCTCCTCCCTCACTAATGAACACAGAGCGTAACTGCGTAGAAAGCACCCAGCGGATCATCACTACTTTAATCCAATTTGATCTGAACCTAGACCATGTATTACAAATGTGGTTCCTTGGAACTGTATGAAAGGTGGAATTCAGTTCAAGATTCAATCACTCCAAGCTCAGTTTAGCTGCTTAAACACGTACATTAGTACCATCTGAGACACGCTAGAGATGTTCTACGATATCTGTATCAGTCTGACAAATAATGACAGAGGACCTACAGGAGACAGATGCCCTTCTGGACCAGTAGGTGGAGTCTCGGTAGGATAAACTAGGGCATAGCTAATGGTAACAGACACTGTTAGGCAACTATATCAGGCCCATACCTTCCAGCATCCATATGCAGCCAAGGTGTCTAATGTGTCTATATGCTGCCATTCTGGTCAATGGAGATCTAGACAATACAGCCAGTGAAGGGAACCCCAAAAGCTCTTCAGCCAACTAGTCTCTAGGGATAGGATTAAGTTTTACAAACACAGGTTTCTAGTGCCGTTTGAGATACTCAAACATATTGTACATGCAAGCATGCAAGCATGTACAATATGCTTGAGTACATATGGCACGTATGACACGGTACTTATGGGAGACCCTCACATGTCCAAAGCAGCTGCAGCAGGCACAAAGAATACTCCACACCACATAAACTGATAAAAGATGTCTGCGGCCACTGAATCTTGCCTTAGGCATCTACTTTTAGGTGAACAAGACCATGGGTTTCAAGGTCTCAGTCACAGGATTGTCTCCACTACAGTGGGAGTACAGACACTCAGCTCACAAGGAGACATTTACATGTATGTACTGAATTTGGAGTTAACTTGAATCCCCTTCAAGGTCTGAAATCTTTTCGCTGCAGCTGCCAGCTTGCACGAGGTTCAGGCATCCTCTTTTCTGTCCAGCAGGTTTCTTAGTCTGAGAGCTGGGAAGGAACAGGGTAGCAGCAGCCGGCAATTCACATCCTTTACGCTTTGAAAGTTTTGTGTTGCTAGTATACTGATCCAACACTATTGGAATTGTGCAACAGTGACAGTCTAGGATGTGGCTTATATTTTGAATTCCATTTATCCATTTAAAGAAATTTTGTAAAGTTATCCATCGACATGAGTAGTGCTGACCAAGAATTACCCATGTCCTCTCTAATAGTATGCTTTTAAAAAATATGAATTGCCTTAAATAGATTTATCTTTTCTTTTTCATTTTGTTTCTTTTTTTTTTTTAAATGAGCCTTACTGCTTCTAAATTACTGGCAATGATTTCACATCAGAGCCAATTTTGTTTTCTTATGTAGTTTCCCATGGGAAGGGAAAAAATTGATGATGAAAGAACATTTAAAGAGATGGTATTCTACATGTACAGCCATTTTCCATTACCCATGTGGTGACCACAACGAGTGAGCTGCCAAAAAGTGAGACTGTCTCAGTATAATGGTATCCTTCAAAAAGGAAAGCAAGTCAGCACCGTGAGGTACTCTTATGACAGGAAGGTGCAAAAATGGTTCAGAGCCAGCTTTCCATCCCTGGTTATTCTGACTTATCTTTATCCAGTGATCTAGAACATTGTAGTGACATACAACAGGCATGTGAAAAGTATGAAAACTAAAAAAAGCAAAGGTGTATTGTGGATATTGTTGTACTTCACCAGCACTTGACAAATACAGAATTTAATTCACCTTACTATAAATTTAATGTCTGACACTTACACTTTCCTAGTCCTAGTATAACCTCTTTTTCCAAATGGTTTGATCTGCCTTGAAAATACAACAGCTTTTAATATTTAACAATACAATAATACAAATCTTCAAGCAATCTAAAAACTACTCTGAAGGGAAAACATTTCAAAAGTAGGCAACTAAAGTAAAGTTCTTACATAAAGGAACAGCTCAAAGCTTCTTCAGAGCACAAGCAAAATTAATTTTGTCACACAGGGGATAACGATAAAATAACTGATTGCAGCAGCAAAATGACTCCCTTGGGCCTATCTTTCCTGGGCAGACATGGCCCTCCATTACCCTGACAGCACTGTGATCATGCGCACACTTACTAGGGGAAGGGAGCGTAAAGAGATTGATTATTCTCCAGTCATACGTCTATTCTCTCTCAGAATCAAGGACCTATTTCTAACATTTGAACTCCCTACCAAGCAAAGAAAAGTAAAAGGGATAAAGCCAATATCCCTATGTCTGGGATATAATTAATTGAGTCCTAACAGCCTAAGACACTCGGGAAGAAAAATGCACGAGGAAGCTGCTATACTAGCAATAAGCTAGCAAAGGCTGTGCAAAGAACTCTGGCTTGTGTAAACTGAGAAACACACAGAGCCCAGGGCAGCATGTCTGTATAGGGGCCTCAAAAAATGTTATCATAGCCAAAAACAAAGCTATAGTTTTACTGTTTAGCTCAGACTACCAAAAACAAATGTTAGAAGGTTGCAACTGAAAAACATAAAACTTTTCCCAGCATGAAATATGTGTGCTTCAGGTAACATTACAGCCTTTTTCGCATCGTTGCTGATGTAAGGGAAAAACGTTTGTTAAAAGTTTATTTATCGGTGGTCTCCAAAGCAAAACTATCAAGATTTAAGAAAGTATTATACTTAATCTGAAAATGAAATGTCCTAGAAGTAGCATTGTTTGGGATGCCTTCTCATTTCAGCACAATTACACCCTAACAATCTACAGATGAGCCACCAATTTACTTTTGATTTTCTCTTCTGATCCTGCTCCTTCAAAAAAAAAAAAAAATAGAACAAAAGTTATTACAGTCAATAGCCAATTGATCACACTGGATCACATGTGCAGGTCTAATTTATGTTTTTGGATTTACAGACAACTTCTAGGAGAAGGCAGGAAAATCATCTCTGTACTAACCTCCTCTAAGCTAGCTAGGAAAATCACTTCCATATTGATCTGCTCTAAGTTTGCTGTACTGTGCATCTTTTACCCATAGAAGGCTTTATCTCTGATCTCAATTTTCCAGTCTTGCCTTACTCAGAAGAGAAAATTACTACTGGATAAGCTCTCCTCATTGCTGTATTGACAACAACGTGATCACACATGATCTACACCTTTTTCTATAAAGACAAACGGAGCATTAGTTAGTAATTGTTTCAGTAACTTACATTTATAGCCGATGGATTGAGAACAAGTTTGCATCCAAACCAAATTAAACACGTTGTTGTAACAGCAAACGTAGAGACAAACAGAATCTGAAAATTGGGTATCTGAAAAACAATTTCAGAATAAGTTTCTTTCTCATTTTAAACACAGAAAAAAAGATGTAATTGCCAATAAAAATCGTACACTTACCACATTAATTTTATTCCTTGCTATAGCAAAGCTCACAACAGCTGAAGGAACACACTAGAAAAATTAAAAGAGAAGATTAGTGGAATATTCTGCAGAAAGAATTTTTTTTAAGTATTTACGGATATGTTTTTTATTGGGTATGGTTACATACTGCAGTTTAACAACTTAAGCAGAAGATCAGAAATTCTGAGAAAAAGCTGTAACTACTGTCTGAGCCCATTAACTATAATTGATATCTGAAGATTACAGGAGTTTTAAAACAGCTTTCCATACCCCTCAGTTTTGACTAGCTATCTAGTACAATGTGACAAGTAAAGAAGCCTTTCAAGAGGCATTTCATGCCTTTGTTAGTTTTAATCAACTGTAGTAGGCCTGTGATCCAAAAGCAGGAAAAAAAAACCACAACTACAACCATACTGGGCCTCCGCACTCTTTTAAAAAGACAATGTCAGGGCTGTTTAAGCTAAAGGTTGGTCAATTTCAACAATGGTACAGCTCTGAAAAACTTTGTAAAACTAATCTGTTGAGTCAAATTATGCTTCAAGAATTGTGCCTAGGATCTCCACGGTCCTCACTGACAACTATGTTTCTTTATACTTACAGGCAGAGCTAGATCTTCAGCAAGTTTACTGTACATACCCTACTCTATCTTACCCAAATATATAATGTTCCAACGTACTTTTAAGCAAAACAAAAATATACTAAAAATATGAAAAACGTTTCCATGTTTAAGAACAAATCCTGCAACAAACGTTGCATTTCTTCACCAATTACCTTTTCGTACATCTAAGCACTGACAGCTTAACACTAGAAGCACTGTAATGAGATTAATGTATACATCCACAATTCTTGGCAGCACTTCCTTAACACCTAACTGACCTACATTTAACATCACTAAAATTAGTATTTATGTCCTAGATACCCTGGAGTCTCTCAGACACAACATGACTATGTTAGGCAACTGAATCCTACCGACAGTCAAGATAGTCAAAAATCTTAGACAGCAATTCAGTCCATCGTAACTGGACACTAAGTAGTTAGTCAGCCAAACAGCTCTCTAGGCTCTTCTGACTATACTGACTCCACCATCTTTTGTGGGAGGTGGAACACCTTGCTCACAGACAGACGCCCAAATGTACACGTCTTCACTTGGAACTCAGACCTGCTCACAGCAACCTGAAGTGTGGGTTAGAAATATATAATACGGTAAGACAAAAATAACTTACTAAATAAATAGTAAAAATTATGACACCTTGAAAAATGTAAGACATCTCTAATACATATTGTACTAATAAAACGTATTTAAGAAAACTTCTGGTTTTATTGAACACTTGGATATTACAGCAAAACACAGTGAACAGCAGACATGTTTGAAATACAATTTGAAACACATTCTGAGAGTATTTCGCTAAGAAATTCCACAAATAAATAGCAATGCAAATTTTCTTACAAACAAGCACAGAAAAACTACTGAAAGCTACTGATAGATGGCTGCCTATTGTGAGATGACTAACAAAAACAGTATCAGAAACCAGTGTCTATGACAACTGTTATTCCCTTAATGATGCGATGAAAATTCATTAATGAACTGTTAAATAAAATTGAATCTTCCATGAAGAAAGTTAGTATTAAAAGGACAGACAGAATGAAAATATAGCCACAAAAATGTTTACTACTGGTTTTGCTGTCAAAGTCACAGCAAATAATTAAGAATGCTTACTGAACCTGCTGCACAACGTAAATAATCCATTTCAGATGGAAAAATATTTCCCAGATATAATGAAAATCCAGAAGTAATAAGGAGGCAAGTCTGCAAAGCAATAAATAATGTACATTATTATGAATAAAACAGCTTTAAAAAGAGGAACCAGTTGATGGAAATCAATAATTTCTTTCACATCGAGCTATTTTTGAATATTTAATAATGCTGCCTTTGCATGAAAAATTTTGAAGCAAAATATCAAAATAATGCAGAGTTCTGAAGAACATGGTTTGCTGGTTACCAAGACTTAACATTGAACAATACAAGTGTGTTTGAATTAAGTATTGTGTACCAACTTGGCAAACGGCTAACGAAATGCTCAAAAGGTAATTACAGACAGTTCAGTGGAAAAAATGAACTTTCAAAATCACAGCTTCAGAAAGTTCAACTAAGTCTCTACTTCACACTCTGTGCTTGGTTCTGTCAATATTCGTTATGCATATAGGCAGCTGGAAATACAGCTGGAATAATATAATGTTAGGACACATGGGTGAAGATTCTTCCACCTGTTTTCTTTTCTCCCTTCAAATTGCCTTTATTGCCTTATGGGTCCTGTGGTGCACCCATAAATGTTGAACTCCTGCTGCTTCCTTTGCTAACCATTCTGCTTATTCCATAATTATCAGAAAGCTACATTCTCAATATTAAATGACAAGTATATTCTACTAATATTTTTTCTTTTTGCTTGTTTTTTTCTCTGAGTAGACATTCTTTCAAGGGGTTAATGAAGATGAGAGATAGAATGGCTCTTTTGTTTTATTTAGGCTTTTTTTTCACGTTGCAACATTATAGGGGTCTTTGAAAAGTCTCTTCAAAAGAAGGATGAGAGAAATTAGGATAGTGTGTATGTGTGTATAAACACACACAAAAACACACATATACGTATGCAGAATTCTGGCACCCTGGAAAAACGGTATTTATAGGACACAACTTGAAATTGGGCTTGAAGCATATTGAACTGTTCCCGCACAAGAACGGTCTGTGCTGAGACTGGTTATGGAATACAAACAGCAGACACTTCGATGTCACCCTATAGTATCCAACTGCTCCCTGAACCATTATAGTTTGGTTCAGTATGGAACTTTTGTTCCTTAGCGATCAGACTTTCCTTTCCGGATCTCTGTGTTTCAGATGAGTTGAGAGAGATTAAGCACTTATAATATTTCGGACAAAAAAAAAAAAAAAAAAGAAGTCTAATCGGAATTTATCAGGTTGGTTTGCTAATAAAATTGCATTTTCATTTAACCGTAACATTCATGCTTCCTGACAACATGATTTCAGTAAATGAACATTAATGACAAGTAATGTCCAATCATGCACAACTCAGTAAAGAAGAAAAATCTAATTAAAGAGAGTTATCCTTTTTGACAATTAAGTTTGACAGTCTCTGAGAAGATGTAAAGCAAAGAAAGCCAACTCTGCTTTTACTCTTTTTATGTACGGGTACGTCTGAAAAGAAATTCCAGATTCTGAAGCAAATCAAATTGTTAGAAAGGAAAAAGAGTTCGGATGTTTCCATCAAAGTGAGACACTACTTTCATTCATTATGCAAAAACAAGTAATTATTGTACTAATGCTGAAATAAACTTTTCAGCTCTTGTAAAAATTACTCTGCAAAACACATAGGCTAGAAAGAAGAAAAAAAAGATAGTCATAATCGCTGCAATGAACTTTAATTATCACGGGCCAGAACATAAAGAAGCACGGTGCATGTGCAAGTTCATAGTGTTCCATGACGCTAGCAGTGACACAAAAATTTAAATTATTATTATGTTCATGGAAAAAAACAGAAGTAAATAACTCACTACATAAAGATCCTACCAAAAAATCACATGACTATCAAACAGAGAAAGAAGTGGCAATTAAATATCACACACAGTTTTAATGCCAGAACGTTATTAGGGCAAGTAAACTACCTTTGATAGTTAAAAATATCTTAGAAGAAGGTATATGATCAGGCTAGTACAAAAAAGCATTGCTTTTATGTGCATATATACGTATGTGGTGATATTTTACCACTACTACCTTTATGCCCTGTTTATGCTGTAGGATGAATAGTAAAGATAAATTCAGCCTTCATATAGACTCTTTGATGAGTACAGAAGTATCCAAAGAATACCTTTAGCCAAGAGGTGTTACAAGCTATATTTGCTAAACATGTTCTGTTCTGTATAAATATTTATATTCAATACTACCAATGATGAAATTGTGATTCCCCATCCGATTTGAAAGAGGACAGATTCCTGGGTACTGATAACTCCCTCACGTTTAAAAAATTTAGCATGATTTAAAATACTCACTCCCATCAGCAAAGAAAAGATCCACGTTCTATAATTAAAACAAGGATGTAGCCGCTTGGACAGATGAAGGTCACTAGATTTGATATCAGGTACATAGTTTCCATTCTCTTGTTTTCCACGCTCCAAAGTTGGCATCCTGTCATAGCTAAATTCTTCTCTGTAGCTGTCTTCCCTGGTCATAACACTTCACAAAGGCAATTACATGAAAATAGTAATTGCAAAGCAAATGATGCAGAAAGATAAAAAATATAATTTAGTTTCTTCACATGCTTAGATCAATACTAAACTGGTTTTTAAGTCTATTTAGGATACGGTAAATAAAAGTAATAACTCATAACTGAGCTGTATTTACATTTCAAAATAGGTAAGCCTACTCACAGTTGACTTACACACAAGTACATTACATCCTATAGCCACAGTGTATAATAACTTAGTATGAAAACCAAAAAATGAAACTTTTCTATATATAATATTTCAATAGACAAAGATTTAAGAATAATCTTTGGAGGAATATTTAAACAAAAATATAAAATTAGTGCTTATAACTACAATGCTTAATTTGAGAATTATTCTATAACCAAAGTATTCTTTTTTGTTAGGATCGCAGATTTTTAAATATACTTAATTTTAACTTGTATTTGATTTAACACTTGTTATCAGACATCTGCAGTGATACACTTCACTATGACTCAGATAAACCACTATACTCACAGTAACTCAGCTACAGTAAATTTCTAAATCGGCTAGTATCAGCCATTTTACTTGTTCGCCTAGCTCTATTTTTATTCATCTCACTGCTTGCTAATCTGTTCAAAAACCTTAAGGAATATGTTATATTAGAGTAAGGTATTGAACATTTTTCAACAGTCAAAAACCTTCATGCTTACCTTTAACCGAAAAGTTAACTGTCACTTTAAAATAGTCTTGTGAACACAGCCGCCTGTACACTTTGTGATATTTCTCACCGTTCAGTGAGCCATGCAGTCTTTGAAAAGTTCTCCCTTACACTTTGGCTTCCAACAACATCTATTCATATATTGGACAAAAGCACAGCAAAAACTTCATTTAAGCCAGGGAACAGGAAAATGCCTCCTGAATTTTAATTAAGAGAATACACTAGAAAACGACTGTACTACATTCTCATAAGGCTGCTTCCAAATCAGACCAATACATGAAAAAATTTTCAAATCTCTTTTAATTGAGTGCTACCCTATCATTGGCTATTTAAATAAAACCTTTCTCATCAGTTTTAGTTATAACAGCCACTGACGATACTCAAAAATCTCGTCCTTGTTTCAAAAGAGCAAAAAATACTTAAAAATGCAGTATGTAAACTACAGATAAAAAAGTTTCAAGTGTCCCAACGAATAAGCGAGAAATCTAGCAAGAATCACCTTCTTCACTGTAGAATTCTTACTTGTATTTTTCTACTAATCCTCACGTTCTAGAGCATTCATATAAACCCTGCACACTTGAATTGTACTGACAGTTACACAACACCATAATGATTAAACAATGTACTAAAAACCTAGCAGGCAGCAGTGACATGCAATGGCCAGTGTGCATTGGATCCAGCCCTGCTGCTTATTAGGCAATAAAAAAAATAAAAGAATGCTTGTATCTTGAAGATGTTGGCACCTTGACAACTACAGCAATGACACAGTCTTTTGTATACACTCTAAAGGCTGTTGTAACTGAGACACAATTAAATCTTCAGTACTCTGAAGAGCATCACCTTCTAAAGTATGCTAGAAAACCTTTTCAATCTGGACTGACTGTAGATTTTGTTCTTTTCAAAATATCAGCCAGTACTAAAAGAATATTAAAATGTTACAGTTGTTTGAATAGACTGAAACATAGAAGTTAATCACGTACACTACTACAGCTATAGACTGTACAAAAAACTAAAAAGAGACTGTATAACCTGGCAAAACTTGAAGTAATTAAGTCAGTCTCATCTTCTTTGTTTATGGAAAAAACATAACCCAAGTATCTTCATGAGCTGTATCCTTTTAGAGATTATATTTTAATGGAATATGAGTAATCCATGCTTCATATCTTTCTCAGTGAACGCTAGGTGTGCTCTAACATGAATTACAATAGATATAAAACAGGATCCTATTTTATCCCTTATGACTGTTTTAGTCAATTTAGGGAGGTCAAATTTTTTGAAGAACCTGGTGATATATTCAGGTATTTATTTGGTCTCACCTCTTTGAGTAGAAACAATCTAGAGTCCTGTTTCACTGAACAGAGCAGGGCTCAGACACCGCAAGGTTATCTTTGCTCACAGGTCCAACACGCTTCAGCTGGCACAGCACCTGCAAGCGCCCTCTCTCAAGAGTCACACTGCAGCGTTTCCCCTGGCTACGGTGAGATTCTTTCTTCCCCTTTGCCTCTGCGCTTCTCAGGATGTGCTATTTTCCTTTAGCACAGAGGTTCACCGTGTGATTATTGTACCTGCTGCGTTTGGCCCCAGTTTCAGTAGAAACCACTCAAACCACACAGTTCAGCCTCTACTCAAAAACTCCTCTGGGGCCCTTTTTTTAGTTTTGCGTAATTTTCCCGTTTCTGAATCCATAAAAAGGCTTGGTCATGTTTGCGCATACACAACCACAAGGGAAGATTTGGTAGTCAGCAGCCAAAGAAGAAGAAGCCAAAACCCTGTAACGCTAGGTGCTATACAAGCAGTCCAAAGATTCTTTCTAATACTAAAAGGCACATACAAAACCTACACAAAGAATGCAGTGAATAATGTAGTAATGCTAACAGAATACTATAGGCCTCTGAAAAGGCTTTACAAAAGAAGTGTTTTTATTCTAAGTTAGGTCAAAGGAGATGTCAAGGGAAGACAAATCAACCAAACGTGAGAGGCTATGAAGAACTTCTTACCTTTAGGCAAGAACCGGCCACCAAACAAGCTCAGGCTGCCTGAAGTAGCTGTAGCAGTCACTAGGTAGGTCATCTGCTAGCGCTCGGCCATACCAGCAAGCATCCCCTGCAGTAACCACAGAAGATAAAAACTGAAGATTACATCTGATGTGCCAAGGGACAACATGATAAAATAGGCACATAAACGTGCTGTACTTGTAAGGTTTATATTAGTACACAATAAAGAAAGCACGCCGTCCTGGAGTAGCTCCCCTGGCGTTAGGCCCACGCGCAGGCCAACGTTCCTGTATCTAAAATGCAACAACACACAGCACCTGAAGCTCAAGTGAGTTTATTTTTACCATGCTGACTAACATTTCCTTCCTTATTCTGTTGACCTTTTAATAGTTGCACTACCAATGCATTCTTTCACACAATAGCATATTACACTATTCTAATTAATTACCTGTATTCCATTTTTAGTATTTTCAACTCTCTAAAAACTCAGCTCTTTGAAGTATTTCGTTTTTTCTGGAGCTGATTCCTCAAAATCCCTTGGCTCCCAGCTTATGCCTGGGGGCCATGAACTGAACAAAGAGGAAAAGAGAGGCGCAGTAGCTTCAAACGGATTTGTCTCCTATCCCTAGTATAATATAAACTTTTTTTTGGATTTACTGTCCTTTGCAGGAATCACCATTTACAAAGAGTTCACAAGAGGTTCAGTCAGTATTCATCCTATCCATTTGATCCTATTAAAAATATTAAATATTTCTAATTTTATGGATGTAATAAGCAAATGCATCATTTTAGTATTTTAAAAGGCATCCATAGTAAATACTTGGTTTTCCTGCCTACACCATTTGCTTTCAGTAAGTTTTTCTGAGGAGCGCAGCCAGGCTGGGAAGGCTGTCATGTACAATGAGCTCAGGGACAGGGTTTTCACACAGAACGGCTGCCATGTGCAGCTACCTACTCTCCCTGGTAAGAGTTTCTTCTACAGGGGCACTCCTGCAGAACAACCTTCATTCCTCCTTGGAGCTAGAGAGCCGGGGCACCGAGATTAAAGACAAATCTGTTCTCAGCAAGTTAGACGAACACAGCCTTCAAAGCCTTTTAAATGTCACAAATATTTTGGAAAAGCCTAATTTGCTCCAGATTGGCTTGCGCAGAATTGGACAACGTTGACTAGGTACAGACTGAACATTTAAACGGTCCCCGGCTGCGGGCGGAGGGGGGGGAGGAAGACCGGGGGGGTGGGTGGGAAGAGAGGTTGACGGGCGCCGCTGCCGAGGGCAGGGACAAGGCAGCGCGGCCTGCGGCGGGGCCGAGCGCGCCGCCACCCCAGCGCGGCATCGTTGCGGCGAGGGGGGAAGGGCCCTGCGCCACAGCGCACCGGGCTCGCCCTTGGGGCGCGTGGCCCGCCTGCCAGCGGCCTCCGACACGTCCAGCGGCGACGGAGGCGGGAAAGAGGCGTTGCCAGCGGTGGGGGAAGGGCCACATCAGCCTTTATCCTCTTCCTTCCCCCTCCCCCGCCCCGTGGCCCGGGAGTAGAGGCGGGCTCGCTCACGTGACTAGGAGCGAGGCGGGTGATTGGCTGGAGGCCTCGTGGTGGCCTGAAGCGCGGCCGTTAGGCGCACGTTGGCGGCGGTCTTGGTGGTGGGGTTGTTGTGCTTCGCGATGTTTCGGCTGCTGTCGAAGACGCTCTCCTACTTTTGGAGGCGTGCGAGTGACGAGGAAGGCCCAGATGGGAAGTGGGCGATCTCGGGTAGAAGTGTTCGGCCACGGCGTGGGTTTGTGGTGCTGGGAGTGGGAGCTACTTGCAGCTTTAAGCCGGTGGAGCGTGGCTCTGGTGCTGAGGGTGTTGGTGGCCTGCCTGTGTAGGGCTTGGTCTGTGCCTGTCCTTGCTTAAGGGAAGAGAGTAGAGGAACAGGAGAAGACTAGTTTTTGACCTGAAAGCACGTGGCAGTGTTCCTAAAAGATGTTTTTCATTACATCTTCTGAGTAGTTCTTATTGCTGTTACTCGTTAGTGTTGGGTGAGGTGTAAAAGGAGTGTTGTGATAGTGGGTGACAGGCTTGGATCACTTAGAATCCTGTATTCACAAATAAACCTCTTTCACCTCATTTCTGTTGGACTGTAAATGGTATAACTCATGCTTTGGGGTTCCAAAATGATGGTCATTTAAGGTACTTTTTAAAAAGAACATTCATGAATAATTCTTTTAAAAGTAGCACTATAATTAGACGTGTATGAGGAAAAAGGCATTGTTTTTTGTTATTTTCCTCTATCTGGTTCTAAAAAGACTTCTAAAACACTTTTTCCTCAGGTCACTTATGCTGTTCTGGGCCTGATTTTGCTTACTGTGTAATTGTGAGCAAGTTTCCATGTTGCATGGTTCACTTGATCACAAGTCCAGTGATAAACTTATTGGCTATTTTCAAATATGAATTTTTGTTAGAATCACATGGCTGTTGTTACACAAGCTCCCACTGGAATGTTTGTTTCTAAACCACTGTCTTTACGATTAGGTGCATAAAAATATGGAGGGTTGTGGTTTTTACAAGGCTGGAGACTTGCAGTGTTTCCTAGAGTGCTGTTAGTTTTTTTTTTTTTTTTTAAATACTATAAATTTTTAAAATTACAGTTTTCACCATTTGGATTTTTAACATTTATAATGGTAATATGTTTAGGTTGTAGGATAATAGTGGCCCTTTTTTGGATTGGATCAGGAGAGACGGGGAATGTGGGGATTTTTAAGTAATTCAGAGGAGCTTTTCAGACAACCTAAATAAACTCTAGGTTTCTTTGGTCAGCTGTAAGACAAACTGACTAGGATAAATGAAAAGGTATCTTGCAAATACTGCGTTATTCAAAGTAAACTACTTAGAAGTACTAAAAGCGAGAGAGAGAACTTGTATTAATAGCCTTGACTTTGACTGTAATTAATAACATCCGTTAGTGGTATAAACATATTTCAGTCCCGCTTTAGGCCTGAAGTAGTAGTACAGTAATGCTGAGTTATGTGATACGTAAATAGCTAGTATTTTTAATCTGTAAGGCTTGAAACGCGTGGGTCTCCAAAGGAACAGCACTGCTTCTCAGTTGTGATGCGTATTAACGATGATATCAAATGAACTACTCTTAAGAGTTCTGTTTGTTAGCGTCAGTGCTTGTTTACTTCTCCCACTGTCTGCGATATAGAAACCATAAATAAATTGCAAAAAATGCTTCAAACTGTTTCTTTTGCTGTGGAAAGTATTGAAAATAGTTGGCTCTTAGCTTTGGGGGGAAATTGTTTAGCTTGCACGCTTTTTAATCTTAAATTTTTAAAGGTATGTTTTTCATGGAGCTTGAAAAGAACATTGTGAAAACAAAATTGTTTGATTTAACCAGCTCTTTTCACTAGTGGAAAGCATGACTTATAAGAGAGTTAAACACAAAACTGATTAGTTGTCAAACTTGAAAAAAAACCCAACGATTTACAAGAGAATGACTTCTGGCGGTGATAGCACTTTAATAGCATTCCTTACTTTTTATGTAGTTCTGTGAATAACCAATCTGTCTTCATGCTAACGCTTTTTCTCTGGGTTCAGGTGATAAAGATTTAAAAACTGTACAAGGAGTAGTGACAAGATTTTGCCATGATTATGGGATGATAGATGACTTGATAATCTTCACAAACGATGCTGTCGTGAACAGTATGCTGTTGACTGTTGGACAGAAGGTTACTGCTACTGTTGAAGAGGACAAAATATCAAGTGGCTTGAAGGCCATTAGGGTAAGAGGTGAAAACAAGTGATAGTCTCACTTTTGCTGTGAAATAATTCTTTCAGACTTTCTTCTGGTAGTTACTATAGTTCTTATACTTCTGAATGGTACAAAAATAGCAGAAATTGCCAGTCCCTCACCTAATAGGGGAAAGGTGGGGTGTTTTTGTGGGGGGTTTTTGGGGTGGATTTTTTTACGTGTTTCCCTTAAAGTGTTACCTGTTTTAATACTTAGTTTCATATTCACCATATCCAGACTCAAATTCAAAAAATATTGTTTGTAATAACTACATCAGAATTTGTTTAATCATACCTAGTTAAAAATCTATATATACTTTTTTTTTTTTTTTAATTCATAGTCAATTTTATAAAGCTGCTCTGTGAACGGGTAGGAAGACAAGCACAGTGGCGCTGCAGAAAAGCAAGCTTATGAAAGGGAGTAAGAAGACAAGTTTCTGAACCTCTTGTTGTCTAGGGCAGGAAAAAAAAAAAGAACTAAAGAATGTCACAGAGACTTGTTTAGAAGATGTATAGATTTTTGGTGCTGGTTTTACTCAACACTTCTGTAAACCTACTTCAAGCTTGATAGTCTGTTGCTTCAACTTGAAGCTGCTGTAATTTTCTTAAATCATACAGCCTGAACTCTCAGGTCGCTGTAATAGCATCTCTTACTCAGTCTAGCTCTTGTACACCATCTGCCCTTCCTAGTTTGGGTATTACATAAATAAGACTCTGGGATTTCAAACGCTAACATTAGCGCAGAAGCAGCTGCCAACTGCTGCATAGTAGAGAACCCACCTTTCTGGCTTCTGTCCAGCGGGCTTAGCTATTATGCTTTGAGTATAGGCCTGGACTAGGGTACTTAGCAGTAAACTCTCCCTGAACAAAAGTTTAAACCAAAGCAAGTAGATCTAGCTGGACTCAAGCTGTCCGTTCAGCGCTGATCTCAGTATATTTCTGTAGTTTATAAGTTCATTTTAATTTTGTAGTAAGTATTTTATGATAAAGAATCTTTTTAACTCATGTGTTTTGTAAAGGACTTAATCAAACAGAATGGCTTCAGGCCTAAAATTTCAGATAATGATTAGGAAAGCTATTCTAATGTTTCTGGTGATCTTGCTAATAAAGTTCTAATACACCGTTACAGTATGACTTAAGTTACTAGATGGAAGAGTTCATTATTACTATTTTTTTACTACACTCTATGGGTATATGGTCCCATATAAACTGGGGAAAGGAAGTCAAAATCCTGTACAGATTAGTATATACCGTTTCTAATTTTTCATGCCTCACTTTTGTGTCTCATCTCAACTTCAGAGATGTTTTAGTCAGCAGTTTTCAGACATAACCATCTATTTTATAGAAGTGAGTTTGTATTATGTTGATACACATTGCAGTTTTGTTGACGTTGAGCGAAGTGTATCAGTAGGGTGAGTTACAGTTCGTTGCTCCCAGTGATGCAAGCTGTTTCAGTTACGCGTTGTACAATTTTCAAAATTAGTCTGTTGACGAGTCCTGATGCTGTTCACTTTAATGATAAGTAGAGACATCTTTCTAAAATACTCTTCCACCTGTCGTTCTCGGACTACTTTTCGCTTATGTCCTGTTGGGCTTGGCTCTTATATTCCCTTGATAAGCTTGAGCAGATGAAGCTAGATTGGATTTCTGTGCGTGTTCTTCTTGAAAATAGCTTGAAGGCTTGTAAGTCGGGGTCTGAATGTCAGGGGAGGTGTTGACGTATCCAAGGTTGGACAGTGCTGCTTCTCCTTCTCCCTCCGACCCTATCCCCCGTCGAACTTTGAGGACTTGATTCAGCTCTTTTAACTTGCTAGGTGTCTGGAAGTCAAGCTAAAACTACTGTAAACTACTGAACACTAGAAAATCTGGGGGGTTGCATGTATGCATGTGAAGAGGCCCCTGCAGTGCATCTGTGATGTGCAGGGCATGTAACTGTTCTCGTGTCATTGCTGCATGAACATCTAATGGAGAGAACAATGAATATTGTGGAAGGCTGTACATGTACATAGAGCTTACATGCACATCTATGACTGTGTGACTATAATGGAAAAGGTAACACCAGCTGTTGCTGATGCTTGGTTTTTGAAGAGCTGCTGTTTTAGCCAGCAGAATATCTTTAAGCAATGATCGAATACCACTGTAGACTGCCTTATGAGTGACAACCCAAATAGCTTAGAGAGGCTAGAATGTGTTGTATTAGGTCTTCCCTTCCTGCTGCTACAAGGATGCTTTAATATGACTCTGCATGAATCGTGTGCATGAAAGGGAAATGAGTGAATTTACCCTCTGGAAAAGTTGCCTCCTATGAATCACATGTTGTCACAGAGTAGTTGGGGTTGGAAGGGACCTCTGGAGATCATCTCATCCAACTCCCCTGCTCAAGCAGGGTCAGCTACAGCAGGTTGCCCAGGACCGTATGCAGTCAGGTTTTGAATATCTCTAAGGACGGAGACTCTACAAATTCTCTGGGCAACCTGTTCCAGTGTTCAGCCAGCCTCACAGTAAAGAATTGTTTTCTTGTGTTTAAGTGGGATTTGCTGTGTTTCCGTTTGTGCCCGTTGCCTCTGGTCGTTGGACACCCCTGAGAAGAGCCTAGCCCTCTCCTCTTGACACCCTCCCATCAGATACTTACCAACACTGGCGCTTCTTGCTGGCCTTCTCCAGGCTAAATAGTCCGTGCTCTCTTGACCTCTGCTCGTACAAGACGTGCTCCAGTCCATTAATCATCTTTGTGGCCCTTCGCTGGACTTGTTCCAGTAAATCAATGCCTCTTGTGTTGAGGAGCCCAGAAGAGGACACCGCACTCCAGATGTGGCCTCACCGTTCTGAGGAGAGGGGAGGGCTCACCTCTCTTGACCTGCTGGCAGTGCTACTGTTGATGCATCCCAGGATATCGTTGGCCGCCTTTGCCACAAGGATTCCCATGTTCGACTTGTCTGCCAAGACAGGGATTCCTGATGGCCAGCCTTGCCGGTGAAGACCATGGCAAGGAAGGCTTTCAGTGCTTCCGCCTTTTCTGTGCCCTTTGTCAAAAGGGCTTCTGCCCCATTTATCAGTGGGCCCACATTTTCGCTATCCTTCCTTTTGCTGCTGTTGTACTTGTAGAAGCCTTTCCTGTTGCCCTTCACATTCCTAGTCTGTTTCAACTCCAGGTGGGCTTTAGCTCTCCTAATCCCATCCCTGCATGCCCAGACACTGTCTCTATATTCCTCCTAGGTTACCTGTCCCTGCTTCCATGTCTTGTATGCTCATTTTTATTTCTGAGCTTAGTCAGGAGCTCCTTGTTTGTTCATCCGTGCAGGCCTCCTGCTGCCTTTACTTGATCCCTTCTTGTCGGGATGGACTGTTCATGAGCTTGGAGGAGATAATCCTTGAATATCAGCCAGCGCTCTTGGACCCCTCTTTGTTCCAGGGCCATGTCCCATGGGATTCTTCCAAGCAGGTTCCTGAAGAGGTTGAAGTCTGCTGTCCTGAAGTCCAGAGCTGTGATCCTGCTTTTTTGCCTTGCTCCTTCCTCTCAGGATCCTGAACTCCACCCTCTTGTGGCCACAGCCAAGGCTGCCCCCAACTTCGTATCTCCAACGTGTTCTTCCTTGTTTGTAAGTATGAGGTCCAGGAGGAGCTCCTCTCCTTATTGGCTCCTTGATCACCTGTGTTAGAAATTTGTTAGAGCACTCCAAAAATCTCCTGGGTTGCTGTGTTGTCCCTTTAACGGATGTGATTTGAGGACTACAGATGTTAATTTTGTTTGTAACAGATGTGCATTTTGTTTGATTTATGTATCTCATCTTTTTGCCTTGATTTTAAAAATATCCATGGGATTTAAAGCTGTAACTTCAAGCAATCGCTGTAGCTGTAAATCTTAGCAAAGGTTCTATATCTGCTTATTGTATAAATAAGAAACCAGTGCAAAATGCTGGCTACCTGCTGAAAGCTGTTTTGTAATCATTGTTCATTAATGATAAACTTACTTTTCAGTTGAAAATGATGTCTCTCTGTGCGTGAGATGAACGCCAGGATGATGGGGCAAACAGACTGGATGAAATTCATTGCATGAAATGCATGTGATAAATCCCTCCCTAGAGGGTGAGCTTAAAATAAATGCAAGTCTCCAAGAAATTTTTAATAGTAGAGTTGAAAGTAATTCTACTGTGTCTAATAAGATGAATTTGATTAGTATTGTGACCTCTGAAGTAGCAATAGATAGAGGAGAAAACAACAAAAAAATCGAGTTAGTCTTTTATGATTTTGTGTGATTATAGACTTTATAAATCTATAGACTATTGAGGAAATGCAGTAAAGTTGCTTGAACAGATGTTTTTCAAGCTCACATTGCTGGTTTGGTAGTAACAACTGATCTCATGAAAACTATTTTTGAGACATTAGCAGTTCATAACAATCGTTTGAGGGTTGCTTATATTTTTAATCTGAATTTTAGACATCTGTTTTATATATTTGATTTCAGGAGAATTTCAGATGTTGCATGCTTCCATTTTTTTTTTGTTGTGCTCTGTCCCTCCTTTTACTCAAAATAGCAACAAGAACAATTCCTGAAGGCTGAAGTAAATAAAATATTTCAAATTAAAAATTAAAACTACATAGGAGAGGAACATTAAGTAGTAAAATGAACTTCATTTACATGCAGAATTTTGAGGGAGTTTCTCTTAGCAAATCCATTTCATTTTGAAACCAGTACAGTTTTATTTGGTTAAATGAAACTAAGGGAAGAATGTCGGTGGGAGGAGAGTTTGTGATCTTCTAAGAAGCATTCAAGAAGATATAGGTGAAAGTCTCGCTTTTAATATATTACAAGTTTTAGTGCTACCAAAAAAAACTAGCATCTCGTGAGATAACCTCTTATTTTGTCATTGTTTTAGCAGAATGAATTCCCTGCATGAAAACTAAACAGGGGAAATCTTGAAAGCATTTTCAGTGTTGGTCAGTAAAACAATACTTGTACACGCAGTTGAAAGTTAAGTATTTAAATCTTTGTTCTCCTTCCTGCTGACTGGCAGCTTTTCCAATATTGAAATATTGCTATCATCCCAAAATGCATAAACCTGATTACTTGAGGAACCGCATAAGGATCTCCAAAAGAGGTAGCATATTTTAGCAAGCGTGGCATGTTTCACTGAATGTACTAGATGAGGGGCTTTTCAGGAGTAGCAGGGATGAACGCGATGATTCATCCTCTTCCTGTTTTTGAAGAGCCACAGGGCATGTAGGCATCCAAACGATGTTTCCTGGTAATGATTAGGTTTTAATTGGGCTTAGCAGCTTGGAGCCAAGTTTATACCTAAGCCTGGCTAGAAAGCTTAAGTCCCAAGGCAGACTTAGTTCAATAAGCAAAGAGACAAAGTTCCTTTCTGAGTAAGCAGTAGTCTGTGGGCCCTTGAAAATAAAGGGAAAATGCTATAGCTTCTTTTTGAAGACACAAGAGGATAAAATAAATCTAGATTACTCTGGAGCAAGAATAATCATGACTAAATTGACTTGCTGTATAAGGATTCCCAAAGTTCTTTATTTTCTCTAATGATGTAAAAAGTCTAGTTCAGGAGAACAGCACTGGTCTGCCTTCTCCAAAGGGAATGTTCTGACTACTTGGATAAAAGCTGAACTCATTCTGTGCTCTGTAGTCTAATAAATCTCGAATAGTTTTCTATACAGTGGCACAAATCTGAGGTGCACTAAGAGTGATACTTTGAACAGCCAGCTGTATTTCAACCATAGTCTTTAATGGGAGGAGGGAAGTAATTTTTTAATCTCCTAGGCAGAGGAAGAAAATCTTGTGCAATTATTCAAAATGACCAAAAAGTTTTATGGGCGCCAACACAATCGCCTTTCTTCCAAAACTGAGATCCTACCATGTGGATCCTACTTATTTTGGTTTTGTGCTTTTGATTAAAAAGGTGACCTAGAAGATACTCCTCTGCTTTCGGAAAGGGATGCAAGCTCTACAGCCAAAGTGCTGCCAACTAGCAGCCTTGAGTAGAGTCTAGGAAAGTGCAATTTCAACTTCTCTGCTGCCTGGTGTTTTCGTGTTGTCTACTTTCAGGAAGGCTATGTCGATCTTAGGTGGCCCCATGTTCAGCGTACTCCTTGAGTCCTGTTCAGAGATGCTGACTTGCCTTGTCTGTGTTGTAAAGACCCTTGCTCAGGATTTTGCATTTTACTTTATTTGAGATCAAGTGTAAAGGTCTCTGCATTGAACTGATAACAATTCTGCTGCAGACCCAAGCAGGCTTTCTCTGAGGTGATAGGGAGGCCATTTGAGCTAGTGCTTGGAATAACTACAGTTTTACTAATAGACAAAATTAAGTTGTGAAAAAACTTCCCAACCTCATTTTTCTTTTGTTTAATGTGCGGTTTTCTGTGTAACTGCTTATCCAGACTGTACTCATATAAAACAAATTGCTTGAAGCAGTTTCATCTTCTAGGGTGTTCTTGGTGAATCTGAAGACGTGTCTGTCAGACTAGAGCAAACTGGTAGGGGGGTTTTTTGTTTTCTTTTTAACAGATGATTGAAAGAGGTGCCATAAAACAATTGCATTTTTCAATGCGATATAATACTGACTGACAAAAAAACATAGTTACCTATGTAGTTCAGTGTTTGCAAACTCTGAATTAAAGGTGCATTTATGCTATTTATTACCGTCTTGAGCGGTATTATTTACTTTGTTAAACTAAATAAATCCTATATAGCGTTTAGGATCATAGGATAGTTCGGATTGGACGGGACCTCTGGATTATCTCGAGTTGAACCTTTTGCTCAAAGCAGCGTCAGCTTGAGGTCAGATGCAGATGATTCAGGGTTTTATCCGGCCAGGTCTTGAAAACCTCCAAGGATGGAGGGAGACTGCACAACCTCTCTGAGCAGCTTCTTGCAATGCTCAGCATTTTTCACAGTGAAAAAATTTCTCCTTGTATCTAGTTTGAACAGCTCTTGATTCAATCTTTGTCTATTGTCCCTTGTCCTCCTGCCAGACCGCGCTCTGAAGAGCTTGGCCCTGTGTTCTCAATGGCCTCCCTGTAGGTGCTCAGGGCTGCTTTTCAGTCCTTCTGAAAACTTCTCTTCTCCAGGCTGAACAAGACCAGCTCCCTCAGCCTTTCTTCACAGGGCGAGTGCTCTGGCCTGGCTGTTGCAGTGGTCCTCTGCTGAACTTGCTCCAGTTGACTGATGTTTTTTCTGGGGTGGGGGGAGTAGTGGGGGGACGGCAAACCCGGCACTCAGTTTCTTATTTTGATTGTGAATTTTTAAACATTTGGTTTTCTGACTGTAAGGTTATGTGGAATGTGAGAACATCTGGTTGATTAAGGTTATCTGATCAAAGATTTCTTCAGTGCAAAAGGGATAACGAGTAGAAGGGGAAGCCAGAAACAAAACACACAGACTCAGACCTGAAAGACAAGAGGAAAGTTCCCCCTGTCAGTGTTAAGATAAATGTTAGGATAGACATAAGGCAAGAGGAAGGAAGAGAGATTTGACAAACCAACATGTAATTGTAGTAGTTGTCAGTGCTGAAGCGTATAGCATACTTAAAAGGGACGTTATTTACTGTTTACTGCCTGTGTCTTTGTCTACAGAATGAACAGCTAAAATGAATGTAAAATTGTCTAATAAGAAGCTTGGCTTTCAGAAGCAGCTGAAATTCTGGTATTTGTAATAGTAATATGTTTTACTTTGTGCTTTATAGAATAAACCTATACAGTAGCAGCTATTTGAATGTTGGGATTTTTTTTTTTTTTGTATTATTAGGTAGAAGCAATCCAGAACACATGGGGAGATTCCAGTCCTACTTATCATGCTTCTGAAATGAACACAAAACTACTAATTGGTAATATTACCTTTCTCTCTAAGGATGGTGGCTATATTAATCAGAAAACTTTTTTTGCAATGGAAGATGTTTGTGAAGGTATGTAGAGGCTTTCTTGTTTGTGTGCTTTTCCTTTATTTTTTTTATATATATATATATATATATATGTATATATATATATGCGCATGCACACACACACATCTATATATATAATACATATGGAGGTATCTTCTGCTAAATGTGTAGTCTGCATCCCAAAAAAGTTCTAACAGAGCGTATGAGTGAAGGAAATGTAAGGATTGGATGAAGAAAGATACCTGTTCATTCTCACTGAGCGTAATTTACATATAGTCCTGATGTAAGCAAGTATATTTTCCACTGGCATCTCATTTGTACTTTGGCATAACCTACAGAGGATGGGAAGAGTAGAAAAGAGAAGTTTAAGATCTCAGTCAGTCTGAATAATGCATTGTTCTGGCTGACTTTTTAACTTAAAGTAGCTCCATATGGGAGTAATGTTTAATTGCTACTGAAGGCATTCACTTGAAAAACGTTCTGTTTCATATAGGTTTCGAGCCCTATAAAGGTGACTGGGTGCAAGCTAAATATTTTATTAACCCAACAACATGGAGCAGTGAAGCAGTTGCTGTAAAACCTTTGAGATATAAGCGAGTGGACAAAGTAGGTGTTTGTGTGTTGATTTTGGCGAGAAGTCTTGTGTGATGTGCAGGTTTTTGGGGGTATTCTTAAGTTGTTGATATTAGTACGTCTCTCATATCACACCTTTAATTAAAAGAGCCAATATGCTGACTCATCTATTTGTAGGAGTACTTCTATAATAACAAAGCTGTTTGAAAAAGCATACCTGTTTTAGTTAGAGCAGGATGAGTAGCTGCCACTTCCTGGCTATCGATTGTTATTTTGGATGCTTACTGTGTTTTTAGTTATGCATTTTCAAGTTAGATTTTATTTTTTATAAATATTGAATATTATTACTTAAAGACTATGAGATGTTATGTTTTGTTTGTCCAAATATTTTTCACTTTAAAAGGTAATTGTCCATTTTTTTATTCTGCTGAAAATATTTATTCCCTCTGTGTATACATATATTGTTTTTATGAATTACTGTGTCTGACAATTTTATATCCTGAATAATATCTGCTTGTCAACCATATGACCTTTGTTTTTTTTTTCCTTCCTCTTGTGATTGTTAGAATTGAAGTATAAATTAGATCTAAGTTTCAAGATAGGTATCACAATGAAGTCAAATGCACATATTGTAGCATATGCTTAAGTGGAACCTAACGCTTATCTAAAATGCTTCTGTTTGTTGTTGGTTTTTTTTTTTAATCTAAAGACAAACAATGATGAGGGATTAGAGCTCCCTTGAATAACTGAAATTTAGATTGTGTTCTGTTAATGCGTAATACTAGTACGACTGCTGCAGAAAACAACATAGTGCTAGTATACCTGTTAGCTTAAGTAAACAATACCAAGTAAGACCAAATAACAAACTGTTACAGGTTCGTATTTCCAGCATGTGTGGAAGAAGTGGTGCAATAGATGAGAGTATATTTTTCACTTTGGATTCAGTGAGACTTCCTGATGGTTATTCGCCTTGTGTACATGATCTCGTGAATGTGATAGTGGTGGAGAGTAATCAGTCATGTTATATTTGGAGAGCTCTCTGTTTGGCTCCAGTCGACCAAAATGGGTAACGTTCATTCTCTTATTCTCTTTCTACTTGCTAACAACTAGAGGTGAGTTGTAATTATACATGTAAACTTTGTAGTGCCTGTTAAACAAGTAATGCTGTGGTTTAGTGTTGTCCAGTGTTTGGCTAGAAGGCATGACAGATCATTGGGAAGATCATAGAGCAGTATGTTTTGACCTGTTTGTTTTCCTCTTCCTTTGAGGAGGTGGGAACATCCACACTCCTTAGAAAAGGAAAACCAGTGGCAATGGAGCTCAGTGATATAGCTAGGCAAGGAAGAAATTTTTCAGTTTCATTAGAAAAATGCCAAGCCCGTGATCCTTTGTTGTGCGTCCTGTAATCTGTGTTATTTTGCTAGTGAGAACCTCATTACTTGAAAACGGAATGAAACTATTGCAGTGAAACTGCTGTGAAATTGATGTATCCTTTAATCTATTTTTGCTTAAATGTAGATCTTCAGGAGGAAACATACTGAGTAATTCTTCAGATCTATGCTAAACAAAATAGTTGAATGACCTTAAATAATAGAGATTTGTTAAGTTTGCAAATATCATCACACTCAGAGGTTCCGCAAGCACTTCAGATGGCTAATTTGATCCAGGGAGGATCAAGGCAGATTGCAGAAGAGGTTGGAAAAAATAGGTGTTATTCAGCATGAGGAAGAAGCCAAACTTTGTGCTCAAGCAGAAATAATCAACTGCACAAATGTAGAATGAGAAACAACTGCTTGGTAGCAGTTTAGAAGGAAAGATCCAGAGTTTGTGGCTCATGAGTTCAAGTGTCTGTCCTTTGAAAAACACAAATACCACCCAAGTGTGCTGAAGTCGGGATGTTATCTGTAAAATTTGTCATTCTCGGTGCTGATAAGCTTTGACAAGATTGTCGAGTCTGATATGGGAGACCCAAAAAAAAAAAAAAAAAAAAGCGTGGACCAGTGGGAGAGTCTAAAGGAGAGCAGGACGTTCATTCACATATCTAGGAACCATAGTCTTTGGGGGAACGTGCCTTGTTCCATCTCTAGGAAAGATGGCTAAAGGCAGTACATAGATCTTCAAAGCAGTTAAGAAGAATGGAGGGAGCTCTGTTTTACTGAAGATAATGTACAATATAATAGGCTTCAGTTATACTTAGCTGTAAGTGTGCATGTTTAATGTCTAACCTGACCTTTCCTCATAGGAAGGAGAAATACTGAAAGAGGTTCTGTTGTGTTGGAATTGAAAGAGAGCTATGGAATTACCTCTGAAGGTTAGAAACATGTCAGACCAATCTTGTCAGCAGTCATTTTGGTATAGTTGCCTATCCCTTTCTCTGCCTCATGTCAAGTCAGAAGTCGGATGGCCTCTCAGAAACGTAAAAGACATCTCGAGTCAAGTGCCTGAGCAGTACGTCATGTTACAGATGGTACTTCACTAATGAAGGTCACTTGCAGTGGCAGAACTTTATTGTAGCTTCAGGAGCGCAGGGTTTTATTTTGTTTTTGTTTGTTTGTTTTTTGCCTTAACGCAACTGCAGTTTGTTCACCCGTTTTTCCAGTTGGACCTGTGTTTAATCACTGATGGACTGTCCCCAGAAAATTAGAACTAAAGCCTAATTATAAAAGTAGACTTTATGCTTGTTTTGTCAATTTTGGCTTATTTTCTAGTATATCAAAAACTGAGGCAGGATCAACTGCACTGGGAGACGTCTCGTGGGCTTTCAGAGTAAACTGTGACATAGTTGATAAAGAGTAGCTGCAGAAATGTTCTACTTTAATGCCTTAGGTAACTAAGGAGTGCATAAGGCGTGTAAATATTGGAGAGGTCTTTAAGATAAATTCCAAGTGTGTTAGTGCCATTCTGCTCTCTAACTGAATAGCTTATTAACCGTAGGATAAAAACACCACTTTTAAAACTCTGTTCTTCACATAGCTGAGACTGAGAGGTTACAGTCGCTGCCTCAGAGAAAAGTGTGTGACTTCAATTTGATAGGCTTTTTTGTCAGTAGTATGTGCAGTGGTGTTTAAGGATGCTTCGTGGGTTTTTTTAGCCTGTTTCAATTATTTTTTCCTCAGTTTCCTGCTTCAGATTGTAGCCATAGGCAGAAGACATGATAAGCAGGTGCTTTGGGTACATGCTCAAACATCACAGAAAAAGGAAATCAGCCAGCGTTCTCCAGTCTAGTCGTCTTCTCTCCTAAGCTCCAGTACTAAGCAGGACTCTTGCTAAGGACTTGGCTCTTTGTTGCTGTCTCTTGGTTCAGCTCTGAAAGAGATCCACAGGACCTACTAGCTTCAGTTGCCGTTTGTCTCAGCTCTTCAGCAAAGATCAGCTAGCTTCTGAATCGTTTTAATCTTGTAATCAAAATTTTTTTGCCCTGGTGTATTGTGTTGCTGTGTAAAGGCTTGTTTTTGAATTGCTGCTTCAACTAGTAAAGGTAACCTGGTGGTTTTACAAGTATAAGTAGCTGAAAGTACCCTCTCATGTGTTTCCTCTTAAATTCTGGGGCAATGTTTTAGTCTAGTAATTCCTAAACTTGTGCTGAATTGAAGCTATTTCCTGAGTCTGTCTGTTTCAGATTCACTGTATATAATTCTGTCTTCTTACAGACTATCTCAGTCTAATGGAGTGAATCTGGATGAGCCTTATGAAGACTTAATGAGAGACAAAGGAGGGTTGGAGGTATCAAGAATGACAAATTTTGGAACTCTGAAGCAGGGGGAATCCAAAAGCATGATCATTTGGATAGAGTAAGCCCTTTGAGTTGTTCTAAGCTTTCTTCCTTTCCACCATTCCATAGTCTGTACACCTGTCCTTCATACAGAAGCCTCCCATAGTTGGTTCTTGTGGTTTATAGCCTTCAGGAAACCCCCACATGTAATGGAATTAAAGAGGATTTTATATTGGGCTTAATGACATTAGGATGGTCTTTTATTGAGCAGACCTCTTGCAGATAGTGGTCTGAGGCTCTCCTGTGAGATTCTTTTCAATCCTAATAAAATCCTTCCTGGAATGAAGACTAAAGTAAATGCTTTCCTTTGTGTAGGTATGTTTAAATTAAGCTACAGGTATGCTGTGTTGCCCAGAATGTTAGGACAAGGAGACTCCTGCATGCTTGCACACTAAAAGCAGCCCTTTTGGGTTCCCCCCCACCCCGCCCCCTTCCCTTAAGCTTGGATGCTGGAGAACTATTTTGGTGTATCCTTGGGATTTTTGGGGGGGGGGGGGGGGGGGAGTTTGGGAGTGAGGTATGGGTTGTGGGTTTTGTGGTGTTACAGTGTGTTGTTTTTTGTTTCGGTTTTTATTTTTGTTTTCTACTTCTGGGCTTAGAGGCTTAAATGAGGTCAGACCTGAACGGCCTCCATTTTGTTGCTAATTTTTTTTTTTTTCCTACAAGTTAATTACCTGTGATGAATTTTAAGTTACAATAGCTTTTTTTAATGCACAGTATTTCCGTATGCTTATTGCTGGTTCTCTTACGAGTGTTAACCTGTAAGTATTAACATCTAGGAGAGGTTTTAGTTCTCATGAGTGAAAATTTGCCAAGCAATATGTTTCTGATAGTGGTTATGAAATAATGGTAAACTGACGTACTGTAGACTGTTGTGTTTGACTTCAGGTAGAATTATGCTTCTCAAGAACATTAACTATGCATTTAATCATATAATTAACTCCATAACTGCTTATAGGAATAAAGGGAGTGTACCACAGTCCTTAATCAGCTGCAGATTAGCTGGATGGGTAAAACACAAGCAATTCCATTTTCAAATTCCTCAAAAATGCCAGAACGATTCAGCAGTGTATTTCTCATCTCTTCCAATAAATGAAGAAAATGTCTCAAAAGCTGCAGTTAATTCCTGTAGTGACAGCAGAGGAACAACATATGAGTCATTGAACAGTACACCCATTATGAAGCATGGAGACATTCCAGGTAGAGTGATATTTTAATGTTTGAATACTGAGTGTTTAACTCCTCAGAGGCTTGGAGCGTTTTTGGGACTTGCCTATGCCAGCTATAGCAATTGTGATAATAGAACCTATTGTAATCTATCTACTACAGCAGGAATTAATTCTCAGGATCTAAATTTATCAAGGAAAACTGAAAACTTTTCCATGGCAGAAAATGAAAATTCACGTAATGGAGCAAATGAGCAAAGAGAAGAAGTGGAAGAACAGTCCATAAATGAGGCTAGTATTACTGGGGAAATTGTCATACCACCGGGTGGAAAAAAATTCATGGTGATTGTATGCACTGCCACGTAAGTATTTCTTTGTTCTGACCTAACGTAGCGGAAACAAGTCTTAAAAGCTAACTTAATACTTCCCTTATTTTTGGCACAGTTCCTCTTTGATGTAGTATAAAGGAAATCAGTATATATTAGCAAATGATGTAGATCTCTATACTAGAGCTTGAAAGTAGTTAGCGTTTTCAACACGTGATTCTGATTTTTGTCCGAAGAAAACGGTGGTAATAGCGAATGAAGAAATACAGTGGGAGTAGATAACTTCAGTAGAAATGGAAATAAGATGAAGAAAACGCCTACAGCTGGTTATATTCTATTTGGAAACTCGATTGCTCCATGAGCACTACAGTTGGTGCAGATTTCCTGTAGATTTCTGTCTGTAATGTTTCTTTCAGTCTCAGTACCCTGAAATCATTTTCAAGCCCCTGTCCAAATTTCTGAACTTCTGTCCTGTGATAATGAATGCTGGTCAGCTATGCTGGGGGAATAACGTATTCCTTCCCTCAAAGTATTGTTCACAGGGGGAAATAGCTTTCAGATCTTAGAAAGCCCTTGAAAAACAAGAGTGCTTTGCTGTGCAAAAGTATATGTTGAAGTTGGTTAAGAATAAAGTTTTGCACAGATTGTATGAGCTCTTTCAGCATTCAAGAAGGTGCCTCATGCTAGAAAGCTTACTTTCACAGACTTTTTGGGTATTTCGAGCCGTGCCTCTACGAATTCTGTGTACCGTCTCTGTTGATCCTTGTGATCATCAAATGAAAGTTGGGTGGGGAAAACAAAGTGTTTCCATTCTGCAAAGCAACTTTCAGATTTCTTCTGCTCCGTTTTGAATGGTGACACAGAGGGTTGCAATTCATGTAGGAGGATTATTTAGCTCCAGTTTCAGAGGTAATCTGTAGGTGGGGCCTGCCTTTGCAGAGAAAGGCATGCATATAATGAACAACGTATTTTTCACTGTAGAACTCTAAATGTCACAACTTCTGAGAAACTTGTAATAGTAAAAAACCATCCACACAACTCCATAGAATGCAGCATGAAGGTTTAACAAGTATTTGCTGACTTTTGCACTTAGACTATAGAGACTAAAAATCTAAACTGTCTGCAACTGGTCTAGTTTACGTACTGAGCTGGGCTACCTTTACGCCGAGTAGGTCATGTTAGTTGGCAGGGAAGGTGGTACTCCTGCCAAAAGAAAAATAAGCTGGAATCCTCTCAGGATACTTTTATTTCAGGTGCATAGTGACAGCACTGGACTGTGTCCTTAGTGCTAAGGAGAGAATTTGGCTCTAGGTTGTGCTGGGATGAATTCAGTAAGGGATTCCAAAGCAGGTGGTGTGTGCAAATACCTTTTGGTCTTAAGTTCCTTAGAACATGACTTGAAGAAACTGATTCCCTGTGATCTTTTCCATCTGTCACTCCCCAAACCTTGCTTGCACATATGAAGTGTTGTTCTTCAAAAGATAAAGAATCACTTCTTCCTTCTTCACTAGGTATATTTGCAGTTAAGTTCAGTTCTGAGTAGCCTTGAGCAAAGTGGGGGGGAAAGCTGCTGCTGCTGCACACAGTGAAGGGATATACTGCAGGTTCCTTTAATGGAAATGTTTGGCTTATCTCTTTCAGTTAGAGTAAATACAACATATTTCTAGTGACAGAATTATTATTTTTGTACCTAGCGTGTCAAGGAGGAGATGCTGTTTGATATCTAGGCTCTTTTTGATGAAAAAGGGGTTTTTAAGTTTGTTTTTGCTGTGTAAGACAGCTGATGGCTGGACTGCACTCAAGGTGGGGAGTGAATGTTGAGGAGTTACCCTAAATTATCGGTTCTCATATGTTACAGAAAAGAGTTACTGCATTTTAATTAAAAAAAATAAATACTTACAGCTGGGGAAAAGGAAGGGAAAATATCATGGTTTTAAGAACCTAACTTTTGCTTGCTTGAAGAAATCCTGGATACAATAAAGAACTCCTGTTGCTTGATTTTTCTGACTTTATTATTGGACGCTATATTGAAACAACTGTAACTAATGAAGAAGAATCAATAATAGCACCTGTGGAACCATTTTCTCCAAGAAAGCCTGAAATTATTTCAGTACCTCAGCAGAGGAAGACAACAGTGGTTGCAACTAAATACAGAAGGTACTGTGAATTAGAGCAAAAATAAAAACCTTAGCAGCGCCAAACACAATAGTAATGAATATCTCTGTTCTGTAATACTGACAAAGGAAATGTTAAACTGGGCATTTTTGTACATTATATATGTACATTGTAAACAAGATAATAATTGTGAACTTTACTGACAAGGTTTTTTTGTTTTGTATACTTATACTGCAGCTGATTATATTTCTGTATAGAGCTCTCTTCATAGGAGCTCTTTCCACTATATAATGTGGTGATAAACAAACTTTAGAGCTAGATTATTCTGCAGCACTAAAAGTAACAGTTGTTAGTGTCGTTAAAAAACAGGACGGAAAATCTGAAATCATTTTCCGAGAGTAACTCCTTGTAGAACTTCTCAAGCAATCTTACAACTGTATCTGATTCATTAGTTTGTGTGAATGGGAACATCTTTTATTTGGAAGAACTCTTCCTTTTGCAAGTAAATTTCCATGACACATATAGCGTGTACTTAATTGTAAAAATATCCCTACAAATAGTATTTACTTAGGGATATTTTTATGGGAATATTTTTATAGCTATCTGCATAGAAGCAGGGTACGTGATGTTTTAAAGTAATCCGTAATTTCCACACTTTGTTTTCCTCCCAGTGTAGCAGGTTTCTAATTGTCACTATGAAGCAATCACTAGTTTTGGCATGTTTTTTTCAGAGCCTTGATGATAGGTCTTGTTAATTAGCTATCTTTCACATATAATTTGAGAATACTAAATGATATGACATACTTTTTTGTTTGTTTGTTTTAGAAATTGCAGAAGGCAGTTACCAAGCTTTCTCCCATATTATACCATACCAGACAGATTAAGAAAATGTGTGGAGCAGAAGTTAGACATACTGACTTTTCAACCTCTCCTTGCAGAGGTATGCAAATATACGTTTATGTAAGAAAACCTCTTTTATGTAGTTCTTATGTTCAAGCTGGCATTAATTTTGCAAAAATGTGTAGCTCTTAAGTGCAATGGAAGCTAAAGTAGTAATTTTATCAAGCAAGTTAAGGTTTTAATCTGTATCCCTTAACCTAAGTGGGCTTTAGTATGTCACAGAATCCAAGTTTGTGTGAATGCAAAAGAGTAAACGTGAAAACCAAAAATGATTTGGAAGCATACTGGAAAGGGATGTTACAGCAAACTGAACAAAGATTCCTTCTCACTACCACTATTTAGGCACCACTAGAAGGTGTTTGGTGTCATAACAGTAGTCTAGTAACTCTATTTCATAGGATACGGAGGAGAAGTTTTAAAATTTTAGAAGTAAAAGAGGATTCTTTTCTGGTTACTCAGAAACCATTTTTTTTTTTTTTTAAAAGCTTCAAATATAATGCACCACGGCTTGCTCACGTTCTTCCTGCAAGTGTAGCAATTTCAGAATACATAAGAGAACTGGAAGTCTACTAAAAACATTAGTGATTCTTTCTCCAAGGGATTATATTGTGATTTTTAGTAGCAAACATTGCAGCCGCTCACTTTTACTTTTTCCAACTTCTTAAGGACTTCTAAACTAAGGCTGATAGAGGCCAAATGCTATGTTGTCCTCTAAACATCTCGCCAAAAAAACAAAACTGAGGAGATTGCAGTGAGCTAGCAGGACAGGCTTCTTTTAAGGCCTGTCCTGTAAGCTATCAGTAAAAATTATTTCAAATCTTACCAGTAATGATGACATTTTTTTAAATGACATCTTAAATCTCATCTGATACCGGTGAGGATTGTTAAGTTTGCTACAGAAAGCAATGTTCATTCCACTTTTGGTTGGGCAAGACTATGTCTAATAGAAAACGTTCTTTGCTAGTCATTGCTTAGGTAGAGCTTTTCTTATGCTGCTGGAGAATGTCTTCAGCAAGACGCATTAAGCTTTGAGGGAGAAAGTTTAGGTACTTTCAGATTTGTCATAAATTGTTGAAGTGTGAGACAGACCAGAGACTGACATGACTTTATCCTTTCACTCGTATCTGCCCAGTGTACTTAGATTTTATGTATTCTGCAATTCCTGAGCACGGAATTCAGTCTGCAGATTGACCCATTGACCCCTACATTCAAGTGTTGAAACTCCCATGGTAGTCACAGGAGGCCTGGTTAACTCTTCAGCTGACTGTTAGCTATTGTCTGACCTCCGAAGGTCTATACTAATTCTGCGTTGACTGTGGAGGAGTTTAAGAGTTCAGCTAGCGTGAAGATACTTGTATTTTGGTGCCTTAATTGTTAAGCTGGTTGCTGCTCAGTCTGTCTAAAGAGCTGTTCTGTAGAATGCCTAGGGACATGGGGCCTGCCTCTCAGTAGAAGCTACAACTGTAATATATGCTGTTTTGTTTTTCAGCATCTTAATCTAGATAATTATAAAGCAAAATTTTCTACTCTCTTGTGGCTTGAAGAAATCCATTCAGAAATGGAGATAAAAGAATATAACATGAGTGGGATTACTTTGAAAAGGAATGGGAACTCTTTGGTGTTGGAAGTGCCAGGAGTGGAAGAAGGCAGACCTTCCTTGAGTATAGGTAGTAATTAACGTTAAATAAAGGCAAATAGCATGTTGATCGGTATCTTAAGTGCAGAACAATCTACAGTGCATTATTACTTGTTAAAACAGTCTTTCACATGTTTGAACACAAGATCATTGGTCCAAGCTACTAGACGCGTGAACTACATTGCTGGTGTCTCACTGTTAATCTGGCAGTGGCTTGCTCTCTTAGGAAGCATTGCATGCATCTGTTCTTACGCTTGTTCTAATGTCTTCAGATTTTTCATGTACAAGAATTGGTAGGGCTTTCCACAACATTAAGCTGTGTAAGCTAGTAATAACTAAAAGGCAATAGGTGTTTCAAAAGTAAAAGCAGGGAAAGGATTTGAAATTGAATTCAGAATCTCAAATACTGTGATTTACAGGATACTGTTCTCAGTAAGTGTTCAAGATCTGATGGCATCAGTACTAGGTGCCTTTTAAAAAGTAATACCCAATTTCATATTCCAGTTTAGAACTCGGGCCCAAATGAAGTGCTGACATACTCATGGATAGCTTTACTGAAGTTAACATCTGGCATCCTGCAAATTCCTAGCTTAACCATGCAAAAGAAGAAATTAAGCATTGCAGAGATAATGTGACTATTTCTTGTAACCATATGTTGCCTTTTAACTTTATAATTAGGTGATAAAGTGATACTGAAAAGTCAGATCTACTCTGAGCATGTGATAGAGTATATTGCCTACGTTACTGAGGTGAGCAAGCTATGTCTTCTGTTGACAGTAACGGGGTCAACAGGATTCTAAAGGGAAGTTGGCAATTCACGGAAGCCAGATTAGGGTCTCGGAGGGTGGGGGGGGGGTAGCGTGTTTGTTTTTTATGAAGCTAGATCTCTCTCTCGCCTTTTTTTTTTTTTTTTTTAAATCTACATTCTGCTGGGTGGTAGGTTTCTACTTTTATTGTGAGCTGGGGTTTTTTTTGAAGACTAGGCTTCCCTTTTCTCTATATATTATAATTTTTATCCACTCTGAAAGCACTCCAAACATAATCTAGAAATGTAATATGTTGAGAGTTAGTTAAATCTAGTTTTGCAGGTTTTTGTAATGCTTTCAAAGATACTTCTATACATGCATAAAGTACTAAATGCCCTCATAAGTAAACTGACTTTTTTTTTTTAATCTTTGCAACAGATTCAAAATGAAGCTGTTACTCTTAAACTTCATCCAGACTTTGAACAGGCTTACACCTCGGAACCCATGGATGTGGAATTTGTTCACTCTAGGTATTTCTCTAGGTTTCCAAAAAGCTGCATTTTCATTTCTCCAGTAAAATTATTTTTAAGTAAACCACTGAACGGTAATGTATGTTTCCAGTGGGTGTAGACATGGGAAGGGCGCAACTAGATTTTTTTTTTGGCACCGATTCTTTCCCCTCTCTCCCCAAAACAGCTTTGTCACTACGTGTATTTTACAGAGTAACTACAGTTGTAGTCTTTTACCAAAGAACTTCTGTCTTATATCTCCCTTTTAATGTATAAATGTTTATTCCAGTGCCAGGAAATAGAGTAGCTGATATGATTTTTCTTCTTCAAAACGTCAATAGGGCTTCAAGATATTGCTGATATTAAGCAGCTATATTTTTTTTAGTACCAGCAATATCATATTTTATTTATGGAATGTTATCTATATATAATTGCTTAATCTTCTCTGTAAAATTAGCTTTGCATGAAACTTATTTGAAAGAATGTACCTAATTCTGGAGCACAACGTTCTCTAGATCTCCAGTGAGACAAAGAATGTATTGGAACGTTATTCATAGCAAAGCTTTAGATTAACATTTCTGCAGTGTATTTCTCAATAAATACTTAAATATTCCTATATAAAACTCTTTTCTTATGCACCAGTGCTTATAACAAAGTATTGGATGCCTTGTATGTGTATGGTGGTGTAGCTTATGGAAATTGTAGCTTTTGCTCTAATCCACAAATCACTATTGTAATAACAGGATTACCAGCAGGCGATGCCAGTTGGCAGTTGAGCAAGCCATCTATCTGGGTGAAAAAGGTATCCTTAAGTATATTAAAACTGTCTAGAGGTGTTTGGTTGTGGGGAGTCTGTTTTTCATTGCTTTCACATCTTTGAAGTGATTCTTCTCAGATACTGAAGCATGCTAAGAATGCATTGTAGTTTGTTTTTAGAGGAGCTTCCTAATACATATATAGATAGATAGATTTTTAAAAGTAACTTTTGGATCTAGAGTATGTGTTATTAAAATGACTTTATCTATTTCCCATCACAAGGGAGAGGGTTTTACACTGTTTTTGTGAGCAGTTTGAACCAATAAGAACTGTATAAATCATACTGCTGTAACAGTATTATGTGAAATGCTAGTGTTTTCTGTTACCTCAAAATCCATTAAAATGCACTGATTCAGTTACATGGATCATTCTGCTCAACTATAATAAAAGTTTCACAGATCCTTCCCACTAGTACATTAGTTCTTGAAAACCAGTTTGGCAGCTCAGAGCAAGCCAGTGTATCAGCAGCAATGTAATTAACAGCATGCATATAAAGTATTTATGTGACTTTCGTGTTTCTCTTTCTCTTTTTTCTCTAAATTTAAAGTGTTGTTTCCAGAAAGGCTTCTTTTGCAATCACCTCAAGTGGAATGTTGTACTGTTGATGATGGCCTTGAGCAAGGTTCCAAGCAGGAAAGTGAGGTAAATGTTTCTCAAAGTACTTAGAGCATTCCTATTGGTAAGGTGCCTACCGTAGAACTGTTGTTAGCAAGGACTTGTGTAATAGAGCATCGAAGAGTCAAAGTTGTGTGTTGCTGCTTTCTGATGATGGAAGTCTTTGTTTACTGCTGAGAGAGGGGAGGCTATGATGGCTGATGATTATTAGGCTAGCACTCCCGTCTAAAATGAAAAATGCTTGTAAGACTCTTAATGGGTTAGGACTGGAATTTTCAGATTTGTTTTAGACTAGTTTTCATAGCTTTGTTTTTTTTCTTTTAAACAAATGCATGAAATTTCATGACTATGGCAGGAGATATTTTTATGATAAAACATAATCATCCTGTTCCAAAGAGATTTATCCAGGCTTCTTAACTGCTAGATAAACTGTAAAAACAAATCAAAGAAGTTGCACTAGGTGACCTTCCTTAGAAGGGACTTCACTAGATTTCTATTTGAAGCAGGACTGTCACCAACACTTAGATCTCGTCAGCTGTGGGAGAGAGGAGTGTGTGTTTGTGTAGTATTTTGTGGGTTTGGGGTGGTTTTTGTTTTTTTTTTGTTTGTGTGTTTGCTTTTGGGGTTGGTTGGTTTGTTTATTTTTGTCTGGCCAAGTCTTGGAAAGCTCCAAAGATAGAGATTCCACAAGCACTGGATAACCTGTTCCCAGTGCTTCACTACCTTACTGTTGATTCCCCTCCTCCCTCCTTCTTCTAATGCTCAGTCTGAATTTTCTAGCTATAACTTGTGGATGTCGCCCTTTGTTTCATCATATGCTACTACTGAGAAGACTTTCGTTCTATTGTTTTTGTAACTCAGTTTGAGTTGCTGTAGGTTATTAGATTGCCTTTTCAACTTCTCGCCAGACTAAAGCCAAGGTCTCTCAACCTGTCCAGTTCATACCAAGCACATGCTGTTGGCTCATACACAGTCCTAGTATAGACAGTAGCTTCAGGCCCTGAAAACAGCCTGGGGATCGCTACCTGGGCAGTGGGTTCCCGAACTATATTGATTCGTGCAGTTATTCCATTTTACTTCTCTGTATTGAATTTCACGAGTGTTCTGTTGGCTCAGTTGTCAAGTCTCTCATGGTCTCTCTGGATTGAAGATGGACCATGTAGCATCAATTCCTGATTTTGTGTTGTCTGCAAACTTGGTAAGGGTATGTGTCGCATCCCATTCATTGATGGAAGATAGTACTGACCCCAAAAGCAAACCTGGGGTCCTCAGTCTGTGACTAGCTTCCGGTTGAGTATCTAACTATCTGGGTTTCAACCCATCTAACAGTCTGTCTGTTTGGCTAGTATGCCCTCAGCTCACAGGTAAGAATACTGTCGTAAGTACACCATGTCACTGACTTCAGTAAGGCTTTTGAAGTCAAGGAATACTACAACTACTCCTTTTTGTTTGCCCACGTGATCAGTCACTTCACCCTGGAAGGAAATTAGGCTGGTCGCACAAGGTCTGCCCCTTGGTGTAGCCATGTTGACTCTTCCTGGTGACCTTCTTTTCCAACCGTGTGAAGGAGGGTGGAATCCAAAGTGGTTGGCTCTATGATCTTTTGAGGGAGTGGAGTGAGGCTGACCAGCTGTGGTTCACCAGGTCTTCTTTCTTATCTTAAATTGGAGTGGTGTTAGCCTTTTTCCTGTCACCAGAGACATGTCGTGACTGTTTATGATTTCTTTTTGTGCATAATAAGCAGAAGCCTCATCTTGGCAAATCACGCCTGACCCTGTGAATTTGAATATATTCATGTCTCCAAGCAGTTCCTAGCTTGTTTGTCCCTTCCTGTTACTGGTCCCTTTCCTTTCAAAGGTGGTGTTTACAGGCGTCTAGAGGCCTGATTGTGAGGTAGAAAGGGCATCCAGTTATTCAGCCTTGTCGATACCATCCATCAGTAAGCTGTCTTCTCCCTTGAGTCTACAGGCCTACATTCTTGGGGTTGTTTTTTTTTTCCGCCACAACATTTGCAGAAACCCTTCTTGCTCTGTTCCTGCCTAGTTTTAGCTTTAGTTGAACTTTAATGTTTCTGACCTTTCTGATTTTGTCCCCATGTGCTTTTCTGCTTTGTTGCTTGTCCTTGTTTCTACTTCTGATAGCTAAGCATGGAGCTTTTTCAATTCATAAAGTAGTCCTTCTGCTGAAATTCATGGTCATCTTATGCAACAGCATGCCTTGATTATGAGTCTCAATGAGCAGGTTTTAAACAAACAAAACTCTGTAGCTCTCCTGGGCACCTCTTTTCTCCGTATGGTAGCTTCCCAGAAGATTTGGCTTAGTGATTCCCTAAAGAAACCGAAGTCTGCTCTCGAAAGTCCAGCATTCTGACCCTTCCAGCAGCTTCTTAGGCTTCTTTTATATCCAGAACCCAGCTGCCTTGCAGTCTGTGCAACCCAAGCTGCTATGTATGAACACATGCTGTTTTCCTATGTGTGAGCAGCAGGTCAAATAGAGCGTTATTCCTGATCAGTGCCTCTGCTGTTTGTTAGGAACCAACCCCAGTCTAGGAATTCTAGAAATATCCTGGGTTACTTGCAACAGGTGTGGGAATGACTGGAATCTCCCATGAACACAATGACCTGCGATCAGAAGACTATGCTAGTTGTTTGTGGAAAGTCTCATCCGTGTTGTCCTCCTCATGTGGTCTGTAGCAACTGCCCACCACATCACCACTGTTCAGTCCTCCTTTGATAACGGCTCAGCCACACCTCTGGTTTTGCAACGTAAAACTTCCAGTCAAGGCTCCGGGTCTGTGTGAAGGAGCTACTTGCTGGTAACAGCAGTGGCACAGTGAGTTATTGTTACGAAAGATGCCTGCTCCTACGGGGGCATTTCTTTTTCCTCAGAGGACACAAGAGAGCATCACCTGGACCCCTCAGGCTTGCCCTAGAGCTATATCGTACCCTGAAACTTCAATTTACACGAGGTGTCATTAGCACCCAAGCGGATAAGCAGTAAAGGGGAGTAGTCAAAAGGCTAGATGAGCATTGCAGTCTTTCCCAAGACGTCATGGCTCTGGACAAGCAGCAGACATTCCTGGACAACATGTTTGGCCGGCCAGCAAGCGAGCAAGCCAGCCCTTGTGTCCTATACGAGAAGGAGTAATCAACCACTAACAGTCATTGCTTCACTGGATTAGGGTCAGTATTATTAAGAAAACTGAGGCATCTGGCCCAGAATCTTTTCCCCCAGCAGAACTCATTTATTCTCTCTTGGCAGGGCCCAGAACCTGTTTCAAAACCTTTAAATACAAATTGGGAGTTCTTAGCATCCTTTTCTTCTCTGCTGCATCTTCCTCTCTACCCAGTAGATACCATATTTATTGAGATAGCACTAGTGGAAAAATAAAAACCCAGCAGCTTTGAAAGTATTAGTGAAGATAGTTGCTTGTCACCGTAAGATTATAAATGCATTTACCTTAGCTTGATGATGTTTTCAGGTCAATAATCTACAGAGCAAACGGACAAAATGCATGGCATCAAGGGAGATGAACGTACCAGATGTGGTGATAGTTTCCCCTCAAACAAGTCAACCTGGTACATTTTAATACTTCTTTATTTTCGAGTGTAACAAGCTCAGGATTGCAGTTACTTTGGTAAATCAGGGCTGATTAGGTGCTTTTTAGATGCCCTCCAGCTCTGTCTGTTTAAGAAACTGTAGAATAGTATTGGCAGGAAATTTCAGTGGAGTCCTTCTGTGGACAACTTAAAACATCTTCAGTTCAACAAATAGCAAGTGTAATATTCTGTGGTCAGTAAATTATCGTTTCCCTATTGATAGTTTGCAATACTATCAGTTTTCCAGTGAGGTATCTTATTTGTTACTGGGATGCTGCCTCATCTTTGGGGTGGATATTTCATAACGATATTAAAAACTTGAAAAAGGTTTCGGAAAGTACAGATCATTCCTGTGCTTATCTGGAAAGTATAACTTGAAATACCATGCACTTGATTTGATCAAAAGAGTGATTTTTATCTCATTATAGCAGTAGGATACCTCAATAAATAGGGAATGTCTAGAGGCACTTCCATAGAAGGATTGGTAAGGTACTGTCCTAGAAAGCTAAAGCTTATGTAAGATGGGAGCAGCTGTCATATCCTTTACCACTTGTCACTGGCACCGATTTTTATCCCTGAAAAGTTGCTTTTTTAGCAACTTCTTTTAGCTGTTCTAGGGAAAACAAATGTGAGGTTAATAACTCAATTACTGAATACGGTTTTCATAGGATGTTAGAATGGATTATCATAGTCCTTTTCTGGCCTTAGATTTTAGAAAATGGCCATTAAAGGAACTGTATCTTTTATATGTGCTGTTTTATGAAATAAGAATCTCTGGGGGCTTCATTAACTGTTACCACTTGAAAAATGAACTCCTGTTCTTTAAATCGTGATGTGAACTTGAAATTGCATTAATGTGTGTATGTTAAAAATATTTTTATGTAGTTTAAAAGTGTGCTTATCTTATTGGATTACAGTCAGTGAAACTGTGACCCTTAAACAGACGGCTGGCGAATTTTTCAATCCTGTGCTGAACGAGCACCAGAAACTGGCAGTGAAAAGGATATTGACTGGTGAATGTCGTCCAACTCCTTATGTCCTTTTTGGACCACCGGGAACGGGAAAAACGTTAACAATAATTGAAGCTATTTTACAGGTATTAGTGGATGACAAATCAGTCATCTCTAATCTTTTCCATATTAGAATGCTTACAGTAATTCTGTAAGTACAATTATGATTTGCTTCCAAATGCCAGGAGTCTTTGAAATGTTCCTTTCAAAAATCTTTCTGTATAATTCAGTGAAAGATCTAGATAGGAATTTGTTAACAAATTCCTAAATGGCTTATTTTCAAGGCTTCATTTTTTTTTTTGTACCTGTAAAGCTTTACTAAATAGTACCTAACCAGTGATTCCAATGCTGCGTATAGGTTTATGAAGCACAGGTATACTGTAATGTGATGACTGTGAATTAATTTCAACTTCAGTACACTCAGCTTGTGAATACTGAACAGTCTGGACTGTCAAGACTGGCGTTCTTGAACTGCAGAGGGGTGGATGAATATCATGTGTATTCAAAACTCCTCAGAATTTTATATTCAGTGGTATAAAATGACATGAGCATGATGTTTGAGCTATTGCTGCTTATCCAAATACCTTTTCTTTAAATGTCTGTCTTTTTAAATGTAGATACATTATACTTTACCGGACAGTCGAATTTTGGTCTGTGCACCATCAAATACTGCAACAGATCTGATTTGTTTGCGGCTACATGAAAGCAATTTGTTAAAACCAGGAACCATGGTTCGAGTTAACGCTAGCTGCAGGTCTGCAGAGGTACGTATATAGCTATTTGCCAGCTAATGTTTCCATTTTCACATGTTGATCTTAAAATACTGTCTTAGTAACATACCATTGCTGTTTCTTAGGCTGATTTTGCTTGTTCGAGATCCAGAGTAATTCCCAGGATAATTAACTGGAAAATGTTCATCTTAATATGATTGCATGAGCATAGAATCTGAGCCTATTTTCCTGTAACGCATAATTTTGCTAGGTAGCGCACAGTGTGGCAGTGGGGATTTTTAACGCGATAAGATTCTTTCACTCATGAAACGATCCCAAAATCTGTTATTCAAGTCAAGCCTTTCCCTCTCCAAGTTAAGACCACTTAGGTAGAAAAGTGAACAAGTAGGACTGTCATCTTTGTATCTGAATTGTAGTTTTGTGCTTGTATACATGTATGTTCAACTTTGATCCTTAAAATAAAGGAAATGTGCCTTGTATAAGTACTATTTTATTCAGGCAAATTTGTGAAGAATTCATTTCAGTGAATGAATGGGTCCAAACCTAAGCATTTCTTAGCTTCTGAAATGAAGCTTTTAGTGGTCATTTTTTGTTTCAAATTAGAATGTTTAGTTTGAATGACATCTTGTTTTACAAAATACTTCTTTTTGTTTCTGCAGCAAATTGATGACATAGTGAAGCCTTACTGCAAAGATGGTGATGATGTTTGGAAAGCGTTATGGTTCAGAATAATAATTACCACATGCAGCAGTGCAGGACTGTTTTATCAAACAGGAACACGGTACAGTACTACAGATGTGACTATCACTGAGATAGACTTTGGGTCTTTTGGAATATCCAGCTTATACTTCCTCCATACTGTAACCTGAGCTGTTTTAGTACAGTTTATGACATGTACCTCTATTTAGACGTTGCTGAGTCTCAATAGTTTCCTGCCAAAATTTTTGTTTTCAGTAATATTTCAGCAGAGGCTTTCTCTTTAGTAAATTTAAGAGCTATCTTGAATAATGTTAAAAGTTCTTGATATACAGTAACTTTCTCTGCAGTGTGAGTGGGAGCCTCGACAATAACGTTGCTGTTAACAATCATGTTGGCCTAAAAGTATTTTAGGAGTTCATACTAAGACCATATTGTAACCTGGTTTTTCATCAAGTCACCTTTATCAGCTATAAAAATAAATCAGGTGAAGTGTTGAGGATGAAATAAAGATTTCTGTGTGATTTTTGCTTTTATTTATGTAAAATGACACTTTGAAGCTTAACTCACTTGAGTTGTCTTGCAATAACAGAGCCTAACGGATTGCCCGTGCCAAACCAAGCGTCCTATTCCAATTAAATAGCCAGAGGAAATTTAGAAGATTATTCCTTGTTCTCAATGTTGTTAAAGCATTGTTTATACCAAGCTTATTAAGATAAGTGGTGGTTGTGTATATCAGACGATGTAAGAGAAATCATGGATGAGGGCTTAAACTCATACTGGGTTGCATCTTCTACCTTTTATGTTGAAATAGCTGTGATAGGTATGTGGAGTTGCCTGATACATTGAGCCAAGAATTTTGCCGAATTGCTGAGGCCAACCACAGGGTGGCAGAATGAACTAATCTGAAAACAGCCCTGTTTGGGTCTTGTTATTTAACTCTAGGCTTGGACACTTCACACATGTGATTTTGGATGAGGCAGGGCAAGCAAGTGAACCAGAGAGCCTGATTCCTCTTGGGTTGATTTCAGAAGCTAATGGACAGGTATTTCTCTTAGCATCGTCTTCTGAAAGCGTGAAAGTTTTGTTATTTTCTTGTTTATCGTTGTGAATGGTGTCAGATGACTTCTAATTACTTCATAATCTATAATGCACACTTCCTGGTAATGAGTATGAAGTTCTGAATGCTTGTGATAGATCTTATTAATTCACAACTTTGCAAACTTAGTTTTAAATTTTGGACACAGTTTCCGTTTCCCGCACCTAATAGTTGCTTTACATCTAAAAAGTCTGCTTTGGTAGTACAGGATTCAGAGCATGGAATGTGTAAAAATAAAAATATACTTTTTTTTTAAAGCTTAATGCAATAATATGCTGCTATTCTGGGCCTAGCCCTTCTTTGCAGACACACATTTGGAAGGAAAGCAGAAAACTTAATGCAAATTGACTTTTAAATTCTGAAGTGTGTATGTTATTGAAACTGCACTTTTAATAGCTACTTTAATACAAGATTTTCTTAACTGCACATACAGATCGTTCTTGTTGGAGATCCGAAGCAGTTAGGGCCAGTAATCAAATCTAAAGTTGCTGTAGCTTTTGGATTGAATGTATCCTTGCTGGAAAGACTGATGTCACGATCTATGTATCTGAGAGATGAGGATGCTTTTAGTGCCTGTGGATCATACAATCCTTTGTTGGTGAGTAAAAAAAACAATTTTCTTTTCTCAGATTAATTGCAGGAGAAACTGTTGGCTCCTGTTACTGGTTTTCTTACCACCTTTTTGCGCTCTGATGCATAGTAATAAGTCTAGTTTGAGCATTGTTTTTTTCAGGAAGCCTTGAGTGTTTCAAATATATACTCTGAACGGCGAGGATGCTCACCCCTTTAGCATGTTAAAACCCTTCTTTGAAGGAGTTCTCTGTTTTTAAGCAGAATAAGCCAAATATGACACAAAGCATAACCGTAAATACTAGCTTAAAATTCCCTTGCATCTCCATTGTCTGGACTTGCCGTAACTTTAACGTAGTTCTCCACAAACGGTAAGCGCAACTTCCATCTTTAACGTAAGAAGACAAACCAACATACAAAGATAATTTTGCAAAAATCGTATTTCAGAAAGGAAGAAAAAAAAAGGCACGCTTATCCATTTCCCGTTTCTTTACCACTGTTTGTATTCTTCTCTGAAAGATTGCTTTCTCAGGTGTTTGGTTTCTTTTTTCCCTCCTCACAAGCATGACAAAACAGTGTTTGCAGAGTAACTGGCGATAGCTGATACGTGTTTGGTGCCATAGAAAGATGTAAAACTATTTCTTTCACCTCTAAGCTGAAAGTACATCTAGCAGCCTGGAGCATCAACTGAAAGATCAGAAGACTTTAGAAGCTAATTACCATTAGTGAAATCCGTTCAAGATTATAGGATTAACGCATTTTAGTGGGCACAAGCATATTCAGAAATCTTGATCTGGCAACCTGTTGATACATCCTTGACCAAAGTAATCCCTTAACGCCATTCTGAAGTATAAATTTAAATTGAAGAGTCTCTTAAATGGATCTATTATGACTCTCCAGAACCATTTCCCCTTGCCTGATAGAGATGGTCTAATCTGGTCTTACTTTGTGGCCCTGCTTAGGTCTAAAGGCTGATGTGAGAGAAAGGAGTGAAAAGCTAGGGGCAAGAGCACTGTTTTGTCTTCATCCAAGGTTTGATTGTCAAATTCCAGACGTGCACGTTGTAAATATCTTACTTTACCCAGGTGGAATGTTAACAGTGCTGTTTTTCTTTGTTTTAGCTGAGTATTAGGGAGACTGTTCAGAATTTTTCATTGCATCTTCCCAATGCTCTTATACGATAAAGTGCATAAAGTACCTGTGAAGTGCCAGAGGTAGTGAAGCTCATAAGCAAACATAGATGCCTTAAGTTCTTGCCTGAATCCGAAATACAGGGATAAAATTAAGCTTATCTGTACTAAGATGCCTTTCTATTCTTGCAGTGCTATAGATTGAAGCATTAAAGTGAAATGGAAAGCAAAGGATGGCCACGTGGGCAGAGAAGGAAATCTAGGGGCAGACCTAGGAGAGGAGGAGGGTCTGAAAAACTTCCGTCTTCTCCTAAAATTTTTTGTAGCAAACTTCCACTCCTGTGTTCCTTCTGGAATGCTGAAGGAGAATTAGGATTTTTGAGAGTTAGAGAGCAGGAAGTGGGGGCTTTAAAGATCTCAGTGCACTTGTGTGTCCTTTGTCAGTCTTCTTACAGGACATAATTTTGTGGAGCTAGTTGTTATTGACTGGGAAGCTTCCTTAATACCATTCTTTAAATTAAAGACAAAAAATTCTGGTTTCCAAGGCCAACTTCTGATAACTGTTCTGATAATTGCTCAAGCTTTGGCTTCCCCAGCAGACTACAAATATAAGACCCTAGTTACAGGGGCAATCAGATGTGCTCTGTACTGTCTGAGGCGTCTGCTGCGCACTGTAGGCCAAGGTTTGCTCTGCATGCAAACTCCCTGCCTGTCAAGATTTCCCCCGAAAAAACGGATTACTTCATTAGAGACCCAATGGAAAGAATCTGACTTGCATAAGACGATGGGCCTATAGATAAAACATCAAAGAAACTGGAAAATGGCTACTTCATTTTTCAGATTCATTCTTTTTCTTTTTTCCTTTTTCTGGAAGGGAATATGATGGTGATTCATAAAACTTGTTACATAGTATTTGCTATACTATCGCAGATCATGGCTGCGATTTTTGCTCTCAGTACAGTTCTCTGGCAGCTTTAGGAAGAAATTTTGAAAACTAGAGGATGGTAAGATAGCGTCTGTAATAGAGCCATATACTGTGAAGCTTGATGAATAACTGTGTGTTTCGATTACGGATTTGGGGTTTTATATTTGCAGATCACAAAACTTGTGAAGAATTACAGGTCGCACTCTGCGTTGCTTACCTTGCCATCTAAATTGTTTTATCATAAAGAGCTGGAAGTTTGTGCAGACACTTCAGTCGTAACTTCTTTGTTGCATTGGGAAAAATTGCCCAGGAAGGGGTTTCCATTAATTTTTCATGGAATACGGGTATGTAAAACGTTCATGTAGTTAAGGTATGAATAATGAGGCTTGATAGAAATTTGCTAATATTGTAGACAAGGGTTTTCTTTAGAGTAAATTTCATAAAGCATATTTTAAAAAAACAAATTTATTTTTGCAAGAAGTATGACTTCTTCATCATCTGTGGGTTTTGGCTTTTTTGGGAGGGGGTTTTTTGAAACACATGTATGCTAAGAACTTGAGTAGTTGCCCATTGAAGTGTATTGTAGAGACATTTTGATTATAAATTAAATTATTAATTTATTCTGTTAATCAAGATGGAGCTAGAGGCAGCTGTCTTTATATTATTGCCTTTTGGTAGAAGTTTGCCACGTTAGAGTGAATGTAGGCCACTAAAACGAGCAGATTAAGCCTGGAAATAAGCAGGAAAAAATACTAGTTTGAAATAGCTTCTTTAACCTTCCAAGAAGCTAGTAAAATAAAATCTGATATACCCCCTGCTTGGAGAGGCTTGTTTCTGGACTCTTCTGCCTTGCACAGAAGTAAGGTACAAGCCTGCTAACCCCTGTTCTTCTGAGTAGAGATATAACTCCTGGGCCGCACATGTAAGAGCACTGTCATCATATAAATTCTTCAGCCAAAAAAATCAATAGAAATTGTTAGGTGGAGCATGTTTATTAGAAAGGGTATATAGCAAAGAAGTTGAGTGTCACATTACATCACAGCATCGAGCCTCTTTATTAAGCCTTTCTTTGCGGCATGAAGGATGTATGACCATGTAGTTACTTGCTGTGTCTGGTCTTCTAATTTCCTGTCCCCTAATGCAGGGCAATGAAACACGTGAAGGTCACAGTCCCTCATGGTTTAATCCCACCGAAGCAGTTCAGGTAATGCGGTACTGTTGCCACCTTGCTAAAAATGAAAACAGTGCAGTACCAGTGACTGATATTGGAGTGATTACACCATATCGTAAGCAGGTATGCCTCATTTTTTTTAAAAGCTTAAAAGGTACTGTATCTTTATCTTGTGGCCTTGCATAGTTACTCTGGCTCTTTAAAGCAGAGAGGCGTATCTCAAACTGCACTGTATGTCATATTACATAGTGTTCTATCAATCATTAATGATGTTTCCATTGAACTCTAAACCTAGAGAAAGAGGACAGTAATGATATTCTGCTTTTCTTGATTTTTAAAAATCAGGGAGTGATTAGTGGGAGATCTGCTTGCAGTTTTGGAGGCAGAAATAAACTTTTCAGTAATCGGGAGTGGAGAGCGTAACTCAATTTAGCATCCAACAGTTGATACAAATGGAATATATTTAATTAGTGATCTGACTCCGTGAGTCGTTCTGTACTCAGGAGTGGAACGAAAAGGAAATGTAGTAAAGTAGATGGCGTGTCACTTTGTGGCTTTGAGGAAGTTAAAGGAATTAGGATTTCCAAGCTGTCCGTGGGTCAGACTAGAAGTTTGTGCTGCTATTTGAACCCGTAAACAATGTTGAATGTCAACTTCAAATGCAGTGCTTGATTTTTAGAACTGTTTTATTCAAGTCTGTGAAGTTTATGATGTGCGCTTTCACTTGTAAAGAGATGTAGTTGTATTTTAAGTTTCCATAGCAAGCTCTCAACAGGGTGGATATTGTTTTTCTTGGTGTTCACTTTTCAGAGTCAGTGGCCTTGCATGCCTTGGGGTTGTAGGAGACACCATCAGGCATATGGAAAAGACCGATCCATTTTGAAGAAATCTTACTTGCAGATTAGAGCTGTGTTCGTGCTGATTCCGTTCTTTGGGTGTATGCACCTACCCATGTTTACAGTTTGCTATTTATTTTTCAAACATTGTATATATATTATTTGTGTGACTGTCTTGCACTCCCTAAAACAGTTCACGCCCTTAAATGCAATGAAGTTCTTCAACCGCCAGTGATGCGGGACAGAGGACAGTAACATCTGCTTCAAGACATTCCGTTGTATTATGGGAATGCAGATCTGAGAGTAGTCGTTCTCTGTAATCCTTAGCTTTCCCAGACATGATAGTAAATTTTTTTGGAGCATTTAAAGTACAGTCTCCAGGCAGCTCTTATTAGCTGGTAATATGCCGATCCCAAGCATCCTTTTGTACACTGGAATGCAGATGACTCGTGCTTATTCGCTTTTCTGGAGGGTACTTAAGGTTCCCATCTTACCTCATGCAGCTGGCAAGCAGAGGTAGAGTCTCTCCACCATCCTCCTGAAGGTGTGGGGAAAGGTACTTGCCCCCTACCACATCTATGGTTAAGACATGGTTTTGGACACGCTGCACGTCGGAAGAATTTGTGTGGATAATCTCTAGGATCTAAGTTTTCTTTTCAATCTGGATTATTAACAAAAAAAGTGTGCTGATTTCAATTTAAATGATGGTTTTCAGTATTTAACCTTCTAAGTCCTGTAGTAAATGTGATATTTCTCAGGTAAACTTTGTGCTTTATTTTATTTAAAAAAAAAAAAAAACTTACTGGTTGATGTTGGATAACTTTGGCTAACTTTGGTGCAGGCATTCCCAGTGACATATCTGTGTTAAATCACATATTTGTACCTAAAGAATATTTTCAGTTTTGAAGTAATTTGCCCTCAAATGTAAAAATAAATTCCTTCAAACATATTTTTTGTAGGTGGAAAAAATAAGATTTCTTCTGAGAAGTATTGATTTGGAAGATGTTAAAGTTGGCTCAGTAGAAGAGTTCCAAGGGCAGGAGTACTTGGTTATCATTTTATCAACAGTACGTATTCTGTTGGGGTTCTGCATAGGGTTTTTGTTAGTCTCTAAACCTTTATAGCTCTTTTTTGATGTGGAGCTTAAAAAAAGTGTTTTGGTCAGTAGTCTGTCACAGTATTTGAAAAAAATGCTTGCTTGCTTTCAGGCATATGGAAACACCACAGCATCTCTAATTTTGAGGTAAATTTCGTAAACCTTTGTAGATATTTATACTGAACTTATTTTGCAGCCTTAGTTTCATGCAGGTAATGTACCTTTTACCTAAGTGTACCTAGGGAGAATGGAAAATGTCTGCATATTAAATACTGCAGAGAAAACAGCGTAAATCATAATCAAAAGTAATTACTATTTGTCTTACTGAAGTTGATGTAGATCCTTACGTTCTTTTGACGCTCAGTTTGAGAGTCACCACTTAATTGTATACAGTTGACAGTTTTCCAGTTCCCACTGCTGACTGTGCCTAGAAGCTAAATAGTCCTTTATCGCCACTTATTTTCCATTAGTACAAGAGCGCCTGACAGTCCTTCAGGATCATCCTCATGACGCACTGTTGAGGTGTTCCGCTGATTGTATTAGGGAGGATGCTGGTAAATGTCTCTTCTAGGTTACTAGTTGTTTGAATCTTAAGCTAGCAACTGCTTGAAGAAAGTGTTGCGGTGGGGTGGGGTGGGGGGGGAACTTCCATGCAGCTAGTATGCTATAGTTACACTTCAGCAGTACAGCGGTCACAGGCCATCATTTTAACAATGCATCATCTCCTTTATTCAGAGTTGTTTTAGGTGTAATGTGCCTCTATACCTTCATATTTGCATGCAAATTACATCACTAGAAACTTTTAGATAACCGTGAAAATGCACAGGTGTTTGTGTTCACACATTGTAATATACGGATCCTTCAGAACATTGCTGATTGATAGAAGAGAGTGTTCTGCAACCATGGGAAGATGCAATGGCATCTTAAAGTTTGCAACAGTGATGTTTGGAGGTTCCTGTTGAAGCCACCCCTTGCCATTTGAGAATTGAAAAAAAAAGAACGTGTCTTTGAGTACAGGGACTTGGTGTTCTTGGATGCTGGCAGCCCTTGCCTCTCACTGCTCCTTTGCAAACTGACGACCAGTGTGCTTCAGCAGATGTCTCTTCTTGAAAGATCTCAGTGAATGTTATCTGCAGATGATAGACACAGAAGTCATAGTTTTCAGGCTGATGACTGGAGCGTGGAAATCTGTGCGCAGTAGGCAGTACCTCAGGCTTCAGAAGACTGTGAGGTTGAGCTCCACTCATCGGTGATTCCCATACCTTGGTTTTGATCAGATGCAGGTGACGTCTAATGATATCCAAAAAAATAGCTGGTGTGTCCCACTCGTGCTTGTTTTATATGTGCTCTTCATCAAATACCTCTTCCTTGTCAGCCCCTCTCTCTAAATGCTCGGTATTACTCCAGTGCGTGCGCATATCTTTGGCATTTGGATTTGCATGGAAGCACCATAAGTGGAAGAGCTACAGCAGCTTTCTTCTGTCCTCTGTCTTCTCAGGCGTGTAAGATTATTGGCCAGGGCTGCTGAGTGACCGTTTTTGTGTGTGCTCCTAAGGAGAATCGTGAGTGGAACGAAGATGCTTTTGCAAACAGCTACTTTTTACTGCAATATGGGATACTGATCCTTGATGTTCTGGAACAGCATCCAGTCAAATATGCTGTTACATATGTCGCATGCAGATACGTAGAACTGCTGGGTAGGAGTGAAGAGTTGTGCTGGATCAGCAGAAAAGAGTTGCCTGAGAAACGTTAGAGCAATGCTAACTTACTACTTCAAACTGGTATCACTGGCTGACGTTCAGTGTATTTTTGTTTATTAGACTTTCTTTTGGTAAGCTTTATGAGCCTTGCCTGGCTATGAAGTGTGAAATTCAGTTCAGAATACAAAAAAAATCTGCCTTTTCTGACTTTTTTTTTTTTCAAAATGATAGTATGTTTTTGATGCAATAAGCATCTAACTAAGGTAGGAGGTCTAAGAGTCAGGAGTGTGGAGTTCCTGAAAGGTTTGTGACCCTGGATCCTTCAGAGCTCTTCAAGAATATACAGTGCAGACATAGTCAGTATAAATCTGGAAAATGGGATATAAGGCAAACTGATCAAAGGAGGAAATATAGACTAAGAATGTGTAGCTGAAGATGTGACCAATATTAGACTTCCAAGAGGACAGTTTAGCGTTTCCAGAAGGAAGGAGTATGAAGTACCTATGCAAACAGCCAAGAGTCTAGAAAGCGGTGTGGTGGTGGTATTTTTTTTTTTTTTTCTCCTTTCCCGGAGGCAGCGGTACTGTGCTTGCTTTGTTCATCTTGCATTATACCGCAGCTTTCCAATCCAGCATTGTCTCTTAAAATAGTTCTAGATGCATACTATGGTCGCATCCGTAAGGATTCATTATTTATGTGATGAAAAGATTCTTACATCAAAGATGGGCTCAAATATAAAGGAAATAAATGAACAGTTATAAACTTCAATTAGCAGCAGCCACTGCGTGCTGGTTGCTTCAGTGGCAGTTTCTTCTAAGCTGAGTCAAGGCGCCAGATTATTGAAGAAGGCTTGCAAAAAGACTTTCCTTGAATTCTGATTCAACTGTAGGAACTACAAGACCATCAACTCTAGCGTTACTTCTGTGGAAAAGATAAATTCAGTGTCTGCTCCTTTGCATTAGGAGGTAGTGTTGATATCTTGTATTTTTTTAAATTGCAGTGGATAGTCCTGATGCTACAGTAGAGCCAGTACACACTTCTGAAATTGCTGAAATTGTATTAGCAGACTGTTGGAGAATAGACCTTTATGGGAAGATGAATGGTGGGAATTCAGTTAGCTACTTGAAAGTTGGATTATGAAGTTGAACGTGCCTGTCACGCTGAGCAGTGGTTTGCTGAAGTAATCAAATGTTAAAACTACACTATGGATAGGTAAGTTGCTTTCTCATTTTTCCACTTCTAAAATTATCCATAATTAATTTTAGGTACGATCTAATGAAGGCTCATTTGGTGATGAGAAGTACTGTTTGGGCTTTCTCTCTAATCCGAAGCGATTTAACGTAGCAGTCACCAGAGCAAAAGCTTTGCTTATTGTGGTGGGAAATCCTCATATTCTTGTAAAAGTAAGTAGCTTTTGGATCTTTGAATTGCATATGGTATTTGCCATGGTAAGTGATTGATTTGGGGTTTACTTGATGTAATGGAGCCTCTCTTAGATGTTTTCAGAAGCGATATCTTGTCCCAACTCTGCATTTGGGAGTATCTGAACTCCATAGGCTTTTCTGAATGTGGACGGTTTAGGCACCCACACAGTAGAATTCCAGGTACAAAGGGAATTTCAGGGCTGATTTGTGCATGTGGGCATCTGCGTCCTGTTTCTGTCCAGTAAAGATCAGAACATCAGTGCTGCAGATCTCCTCCATTCTAAGTCCAATAAGTACGTTCTGAATTTTTTTATGCAGTGCTAGCTTAGACTTCTAGGGCTAGATTAGACTCCTTCACAAAATGCAGTTACTTTTGTTTTTGAAATGAAGGAAGAGAAACATGATTGCTCTCTGTTAATATAACCGCTTGCCAGGTCAGCGGTCTCCTTGTTGAACCTGTACATGCCCTTAGGGTAAAGGGATTTTAAGCTACGTGTTTTATACTTGTATCCAACAGTTGATTGAGGTAGGTATGCTTACCATTCTTGAAGCAGTGCAAATATGTGGGGGTATGTGGATATCTTAGTTATGGGGCCAGAGAAAGAATACGAAATCTACACTAGATATTAAGGTAGTCAAAAAGCACTGAAAGTCCAGGGGTTTGCTTTCTGCCGTTAGAATTTCCATATACACTTTGTAGCAAGCTATCACGTTGCCTTGTTTGTCCGGTGATTGAGCCTTGAGCAGAACACTGGGACAAACATTGTATTGTAATTTCAGATGTGATTTTGGATGAAGTTGCAAAGCCTGTGGCTTTTGTGCTGGACTTAGAGCTGTCTGGGGGTCAAGGGGTCCGAATCCGTCCTATTTAGGTGATTTAGCTGTAGGAATCCTAGTTACGAATTCTAACCAGGATTATAGTGCCAGAATCTTAACCAAGATGAGATACTGCTGAACACATACCTAACAGAAACCTCATCACTTGAAGTACTTTACTACTGAAAGCTTAAGTGTCTGTGAGACTAGGCAGGAGTGCCAAAGTCCCAGATTGCATTTCTCACACCTATGAAGGGTTTAGATAAATCTTACTTCTATATTCTAGGCTTCAGGCTTCTGACCTTCCTGAAAAATGAATTGGGGTTACCTGTAGCCTTCCCTAGAAATAAGATGGGATCTTCTCATAAGCTGTTCTTTCTGTTTTCCTAGATAGGAAGGAGGAAACCGGTATTCCAGAAACGGTCTGAGTAGAAAGTTTTCTCTCCCCCAACCCATGCACAGCACATGTAACTTAAAGCAACTATATTTATCTCCCTCTCATGTAACTCCATGCTTGCACCATTTGCAGAGTTCTGTTTCTGAAAAAAGTCCTTTTAAATTTCCTCTGTTCTTGTGCCCCATTAATCTGCTTGAAAATTGATTATGCAAAGTAGCATGAGTTAAATTAAACATTGGTCTTTTCTTGTAGGATCCTTGTTTTTGTGCACTGTTAGAGTACAGTTTAAGGAACAGAGTTTATATAGGTTGTGACCTGCCTTCCGAGCTGGAACGCCTGCAGCAGTAAGTGTCTGCTTTTCACTTTAACCATATTAGATATGGAACAGCGTATTGTACTTGTAAAGCTAGCATCTTCTGAAAGAATGCTAACTACAAAAATCTGTGCTACAATATTAACAAGACTTGATTTGGGGTTTTGTTTTTGTTTTCCTTAAATACTAGTGTAACCATATTCTCCCCCACCCCATATGAAGAGTCTGAGCATTACATACTGAATGTTGTTGACTTTGTTCTTTTGCATATCCCCAAATGCTGCATTGTGTACTTGGGGAACGTCCTCATTTGTCTTCTAGGGTTTTTTTTTTTTTTTGCAGGATGAAGTAGTTTCTTTGACTTTAATACTAAAGTCACCTTAAACATTTGAAAATTGATTTAGACATGTCCCTTCTAGCAACACATAATACATTGCTAAATGGGTGTGATCTTCTAGATGAAGTATGTTTTTTATCTAGACTGTTGTTCATGGAAAGGTAGTAAAAATTGTTTACTTTATTCCCTTTAATTCACAGATGTGACTGATGTTTTTCAGTGTTCAAAATGCGTTCAGTTCTCTTCCGTTTAGAAACGAAGAATACCTGACAGGAATTTAGTCTTCAGCAAATCCAGCACCTTTTGGCCTCAGGAAAAGGCACGTGTTTTGAAATTGTTTGAAGTTTATACAAACAGGATTTTTATCTGTTCTTTAGGAATGAAAGAGTCAAAATTTGATAGTATAAAATAAGTGGTAATTCTTGCTCTGGTGTTTAAAAAGTGTATGAATGTTTGATGCTTCCGGAGAGAACAGTATGCCTTCAAGCTTCTGAGAAGAAAAATATTGAGGACCTTTTATGTTAACTTTTCCTTATTTTACAATTTTCTCAAATTTCTGTAACGCATCCTAAAACAGAACTGTCCCGAGAATATATACTTGTCTTGTAGTTTTGTTATAGATTGTTACAATAATATATCCACAATACAAAGTGGAATGATTCCTGAAGACCTCCACTTGGCTATTGCTGAGTATCTTAAGCCAACCATGTTTAAAAACTCTACTTTTCAGACTCTCAGGCCTTTATGTATACAAATACATAGCTTAGATCACACAGGATTCTCTTTTCTGAACTGCCGCCGAGCAACCCACTATGGTGTATGTCAAAGCAATGCCTCAAATAGCAAGGTTTTAAAAAAAAACAAAAAAAAACAAAAAAAAAGTTCTGAGTTTGCACAAATATGCAAACCCAGAATAGAATAAAATATTTTGTTTTATTTGGTTTGCTCTACTAGTGCAATTAATTCTGCAGAATTAAAGATAGCAGGAATGCTGCTAACCCAGGAATTACCGGGTTCATTCTGCACTATACTGTTCCCTTAAACTGACTGTTTTTGTTGATGTCCTTTCCTTAACTAAGTCTTTCCACACAACACTTTAGAAATAAGTTGGGCAGTTAGCCACTGTGTTTAGGAACAACCAACTTCCTGCAACAAATAGAAGGATTTGGGGCAAGACTGTAGCCCCGAGATGGGGGGGAGGGGGGAAAAAAAAAAAAGGTAAGGGAAACAGTGAACAGGGCAAGATTTATCTCTTCTAACCATCTATTCATATCACTTTCATTCTTCATTCTCTCTGCATCTCTTTCCACTGCAGTACACAATATACAGATACTGCAGTTGGTAAGATGGCAACCACGTGGTAAAACACCAAAGCCAGGTTCTACTTAAGGAGTTGTTGTTATTGTACAGTGACACAGAGTATGGAGGACCCAGAATTACCACTCACCTAAAGGCTCCTGTGAGTTTACTGAGTCTGGGTCTAGCATCGCAGCCATATTTGAGCAGCACTGCAGATTAATCAGCCCTGGCTCTTGGGCATGATATTACACTGCTTACATTGCTTTTACTTCTAAACAGGCCAGAATAGACAGTTTGTTGCAGTATTATGTCAAAAATGTCCATATCTGTGATGCCATGCCAATATTCTGCTCCAAACTGAGGAAGCTGTTTTATAAAGAACTTCTTATTGCATGTTGAAAGATTTCTTATATGTCTTGTTTCAGGGTTGTTTTATGAAATACGTGTTTAGATCTACCACACCTTAGACCTAGTGCAAACTTTGCTTTTCTTAAGCAAGATCATGCCCTTCACAAGGGATAGTGAAAAGAACTACCTGCAAGGAAAGAGCAAGATCATGCTTACTTTACTGCAAGAGTTAATCTAGATTAGAATTTTTGTGACCTATGTCTATTACAGTAGCATAGGATTGATTATATTATGATATTTAACAATCACTACAAAGCAATAATCTTTATATAGTAATGTTTGGCATGTCAACATCAGTTTCTACAAAAATAACAAACTATTTGATTGATTTTTGAGCATTGTACTTTTATTACTCATCAGAAACCAAATGATAAAAAGCTTATTATCCTACGTGATGCTCCTTTTCCTATAGGAGTTTCTATAGGAGTTCCCTGCCCTTTAAACTAAACTACTAGTTTTCATATAAATAAATCTGGAGCATCCTTTTGAGGGGAGAGGGGGGAAAAAAAGTCTTCTGTGGAACATGTACATTTTGAAGGGTGGAGGAACTCGTTTGTTTTCTCCCAATAGCTATTCACACTGTAACTCACACCTTCCAGAACAAAGAAGTTTAATACTTTTTCCCTGAATTATGAAGAAGGACCTCCCTCTAACGATCTGAAAAATACTTCTGGAGAAATGCTTACGCTTCACTGAGTTAGCTGCGCAAAGCAAGCTTGCACTCCCATTTGTTGAAGTATGGGCAGAAGGGATTTCTATTCCTGCTTTTATTGTTACACATTTAAAGCTACTTTCTTTCCTTTTTTCAAATCACTACCTGCTACTTTCCATTAATACCTGATGTTGCACCGTACAGCATCTCAGTTAGCTTTCAGTCTTCCTCCTTATCTTGTGTTTGTTTCTCGTCTCTTTCTGCCTGCCTACCTATTCTAGTAAGTTGCTATTATGGAAAACCTTTTTTGAAAAAAGACCTAGTCATCTGAATTGTTCAGTATTAAGCAGCGTTTGCAGCAGATACTTTTGGCAGTCTGAGGTGTGGAGGTAGATTGTTCCAGAGGCGTTAGCATCAATGTTCTAGTGGTCCTTTATCATGAGGACATTTGGCTTGTTAAGGCGGAATGAGGAAAAAGGGGAGAACACAGTTTTTTCACTCTTAGTTAAAATAATTTTTCATATCCTTCTTTCTGTGTTTATTGTGTCAAAGTTTTACATAATTAATTTCTTTTGGGATGCGCAAAAAAGAGAGAGAGCAGCCACTGCACGCAAGAGTAATAATGACCAAGAGTCAGTTAAAGAGTCAGAGTCTCTCTAACACGCACATACAGTGCAGCCCTTAATGCTAATTGGTACCATAAATACTGCATCTTGTGAAGTCTTCAAGTATTCGTGAAAACCATGTTCCAGTTATTCAGTTCTGTTTACAAGAACAGTCTTCTTCCAAAAATAAAAAAAAAAACTTTGCTGTTGGGGCTGTTTCTAGTTTATTAATCCCTTTCCTTACTGGGAAAAAATGTAGCAGCCAGATAGGGTAGTTCTAACATGTCTTGAAGAGCAAATTATAGGTACATCTATGATATAGATACATCAGATAGCACTAGAACACTTACAAATTTCTCTCCTGCCCACCTCGCAAAAAATAGTGAATTAAACATCACTAGATTAAGAAAAGAAGAGACTGCTGGAGAGGCAATCTGTAGAGCAGTCAATTCCTGAGCCATTTAACATAAGCAGTTACAAGCTGAGATTTAAAAAAAAAAAAAAAAAAAAAAAAAAAAACACCTTTGAGAGACCAGTCAAGACACAGGGAGCAATCCAGAGGTTTTCTGGATAATCAAAGCATGCATGTAGTAAGTGTTGAACAGGTTCTTGTTGATTTCTCAGTAACGAAGTTTTGAGACCTATATTCTACTTTGTACCTGTTGCAACTTTACTAAGTAGCCCAACAGTTAAGTTCTACTGCATGGCAACAAGAATTCTCTCAATGGATGGTCTTTGCTTTTTGAAAGCAATTCCTTAGCCTATTACTATCTATATTTAGATCACAACTAAAATAAAAAGCATGTACTTCTAGTAGTAATGTAAAATATGAAGGCTTTATCAGTATAGCAGTCACCTCTAATATTGCTTAGTCTTCCACTGAATATTTGGAATGTTTTTAAGTTCCTGTGAAAGTGCTACCTTCCATCTACTCACGTTTTAGGTGAGGGCCAACCAAATGCATGCATCAATTACTATGCAAGAGATGGATCTGCATGAAAAAGCCTGGATATTTTTTGCCTCTATGAAAGCGTGATTATTAACACATAGAACATGACAAAGTTACAGAAACATGGTTATTGCTACTTCTCCTTTTCTTGCTGACAGGAGTCACAGCGATCAGTAGTTGGGAGCAGTAGGGTGTGAAGTGTGGTGGTTCTGGTTTTGTGAGCTTGGTCCCAGGCATCCCTGAAGGTCTTCCACCATCACGTGTCCCCAAAAGTAGAGTCAGGCTGCCCTCCTCTTCAGGCAGAGGTGGATGAGTTTTATGAGGTGGAGAGCATCTTTCAGACTGATGTTTGCAGGTTGGTGGACTGCTCCAAGCTATTGCTCATTGATTGGTATAGGAGTTGCTGGGCAAATGTTTTTATTAAAGTTTCATTCTGCTATTTCTGCTAGTTGTGCCTTTTTTTTCATAACACTTGTAATTGTACTTATCAAACAAAAGTTAAGTCCCCAACAACTGGGTAGCAATGTACTGAAGGTCAAACTGTGGACCTCTGACATCAGCCTAATGATTCCAGTTAAGGCAGCTCGGTAGGTCAAGACACACTTGCATGGCTGGATGCCACGCTGGACAGGCTTCACAGCTATGTTAGGTGTATTGTACTGGGGGATCTGGAGGCTTGTTCATCCTTTCTACCCTTCACCCTCCTGAAAACGGGTTACTCTACACTCGAAAGGGGAAAAAAAAAAACTGTCAAAGAAAAGTCAGGTTATATTTGCAACCCGAACTACCCGTTTTGTGTAATCTCATTTTTTCCCATATCCTAGTAAGGACATCGGATGAAAAGGGCGAGGAATTAAATTCACAGTACGCAGACAATTTCATCTGGAATTTACCATCTTCCAGAAACTTGACTTTATAATGTTAAAAACATTTAATACACTTTTCTTCTTTAAATAAAATAGCTTTAGGGTGTCAGGAGCATTGTGCTGCATATTTTGAAGCTCAGATAACAGAAGAATGAGTATTCTAAATCTTAATAAGAAACAGACTCTCTTTAAAAGAATATTGGTTTTGTGCCACCCAAAAAAAAAAAAAATTAGCATTCATTCACAGAATCAGAAACAATTCATTTGTCTCAATTTTAGCAGACTGGCTGCAATTTATATACTATGATTATTTAATTAGTTGGCTTTTTTTTTTTTTCCAATAGTGATGGTAAAGAACATAGAATCTAAGTCTATAAGCAAGGAGGTTAGGGTGTTCTTCCAGCACATGGTGAAGAAAGACTAGGAGTGTAAAATAATCCTTTTAAACTGTTTAAATTTCCCTACAACTTTAATGTTGTCACATTTTAGTACCTCTTTTTAAGACATTTCAGAATCAGTTTCTTAAGAATTGTTCTGTAAGGGCAAAAGGAAATGCTTGCATTGCAGTGTCTCACAAAAGTACAGTAGGTGAGGAAGCGATACGCTGTTGAAGGAACAGAAATCAAAAAGCAGACTGTGGAATGGAACAACTGTATATAAGCAGAGGGCAAAGTGTTACGGAAATGCTGAATTTGAGCAGGCCTGGAATTTGACCAAAAGGCACAACTGAATATAATAATTCTTTTAAGGAGTACTAATGGTGAGGAAATAAAAATCAGGAGCCAGAAAAGATGATAGATAATGAAAGAATATAGTCATCAAAGGGAAAATGGAGAAATAATTTTTCTTTAAAAAAACCAGTTACAACAAAAAACAGAATGAGTCACTTTCTCTAACGTTAATTCTCTTTAATGCTCTTCTCGTGTGACTTCTCTTCCTCTTGCCTAACTGGAAGGTCTAGACTATAAGGAAGTGCTAGAACTTAACAGATCCTCATCTGTCGTCTGTTATATACACGTCTGCAAATTTAACATGCCTCAAAACTGTGTTTGGTCTGGATTGTGCAGGCTACCTTTCTAATTAATGGAGAGAGTAACTGGATGGTGTTTTGCTTCATCCTAAAACTTGTCTAGAACATGTGAATGTATCTCCAAAGTTGCTCATCTCTCTCCACTGATTGTAGAGGGTGCCTAGGCACTAACTGAAATGAACCATCTAAGTTCTAGATAACAGGGTAGGTGAGAGAAAACCTGCCTTAAGTGCTGTATCATTTTCCTACAAGCACAGAAGGCAGTTATTTTCCAAGAAAGAAATGAAAAGCAGTACAGCTAAGAGGTGATATTGACGGTGTTTGGAAAAAAGACAAAATCGGAATTTATTTTTTCTGATCTTGCTCAGGAAGTAGAGGTTGCTGGTGTGGAGGTAAAAGTGATTTACCTCTGTGGGGAAAACAGTATTGTAAAAGTAAACGTTTCAGTGATCATTAACTACTGGAAAACTGCATTAGTGGTAGAAAAAAATTGTGAGTCATAACTCTGATGGAAAAGCTCAATACGTTTTAACATGACAAGGAATTCTCAGATATCATTAAAAAGGTGGTTGAAAAAATAACGTGAAACTGACAACAGTGACTGCATGGAAAACAAAATAAGATCTATTTAAGGACAATCTAACTAGGTTTACTAATACATTGCAAAGAGCTTGTGTCAAGGAACTTGGTTTACTGAGAACTGCAGGGAGCTACTCACTATGATAGCACTTTCCAAGTAATAAAATCCATACTGTGAGTCCAAGAGACTTCTCTGAATAATCTTTGATCACTTTAAAATAAATGAACAATTTAGAGTAAAATATTTGTGGTGTAGAATAAAAATAGGGCAGACAGCAGTTGTTTAAATGTATAGCCTTTCTAATGTGAGATAATGTTTCAAGTCCTGGGTATAATCTGGGTCCTTCTTCATTTGTTTTTGACATCCTGTAATATGATAAAATTGAGTTACAATCCTAAAAAAAAAAAAAAAAGCTTTCCTTTTTTTACATGTGAGTACGCACAGTGTAAATGATAAAAGTATGTAAATGTTCTGTTCCATGGTTCGCTCCTTGTATTTCTGTTAGCTTGGAAAAAGCAAGGACAAACAGTATCAAAATTAAGGGGAGGAGAGAAGTAGAGGAAATTCAGAGCAGGAAAGATGGCAGTGGACCAGGCTGGACTTGATGGCAAAATGATGATTCCAAGATCACTGTTTTGTACAGGTATATTAAGATCAAAGCTACGGAAACAAGTAATACATTTTCTTCCTCGAGAAGCCATGTGCAAAAAAAAGGAGACAGTTAGGTATTACAGACTCCTCTCTCCCTGAAGGATTCTTTTATCAGGGTTCCAAAAATACTTTACGCTGTTGCTCACTAGACTAAACAGCAGAAACTATTTGGTTTCTGTAGCCTGCCTATAGGTCTTGTGCTGCTACAATTCATTTGTTCCATAGCACAGCAGTAGTATGTGTGTAAAAAGGACACAATTCAAAATTGTTAATATTTTTACTGATGGGGAATATTCACTGTGAAGCATTTTTCTGGAAGATCTAGCAGGTGGCAGAACAAGATCCATTTTTTAAATTGTGCCTCATGATTTCATGAACAGAAGGTTTGTCGTTATGAATTAAAGAGAACTCTTTCCATGTGCACCCTCCTGAAGGAGAAAAAAGATCTGGATTGCACGAGTGTCCAGCCGTAGTATTGTATCTGCACATAGGTATCTGAAGGTGTAGCTGGTGCTATTCTAGCTGGTGGGCAGGGGGATGAGGCAGGTAGCGCTTGCCACTTCTTGGCTTCTCAGCTCTTGCATAAAATCACACAGATGATAAAGCAGGAGGAAATCCATGAATGGTGCGCTGTGTATCAGGTTTTAACACACTTGGGCATATGTAGTGGCATACGTTAAGGTTCCAAGAAATGCTTTGATTCAGTAAAAGCTGGGCTCTTTGGCTGCTTTTTGTGAATGGAAAGCTCTCCCTTGATGCACTTTTCAGTACACTGATACTTGGCAAAAGCACATTTTCACAGAAGATCAGTGTATTCCTGTTACTATGTCTGAGAAGCGACAAAATGTGTCCCTGTAGGAGTAACGGGAAGAAGAGCCCAGTCCCTATGAGCCTGGCCAGTCATCGCTGTCAGAATATTCGAGTTTTCCTGGAGGGGTCATAGCAGCCGGAAAGAGCTGTCACGTTATTAAGTGTGACTTAGTGCTACGTCAGTGGCAAACAAGGGAGCAAGGTCGTCCTTAAGAGCGTGACAGCTAAGCACCTGCGTGCATCATGTTGACAGAAAGACAGAAATGCGCTCCAGAGGAAAAGCCTTAACGCTGCAATGGTTGTGATTTCTGCCGGTGGTGGTCAGCGGGATTGCTGGCCCTCAGGCCGGCGTGGGGCTGGCCCTGAGGCAAGCACTGCTCCCATGGAGCCAGCGACGCCGCCCTGAGCATAGGAAGCTCAGCCCCAGATGGCATATGCCCAGGATGCGCCCATACAGATCTCCCGGGAGCGTACAATGAACGTAACGTGTGTGGGCAGTTCTTCGTGATTTGCCAAAAAGCTTTTCTGGGAAGTCAGGGGATCTGATGCGGTGTTTTCTGTTCTGTTGCTAATAGACACGCCCTGAGGCAAAGAAGAGGAAAGGATAGTGAGGACAGAGAGTAAAAATTTCCCTTTTGGCTTCCCTTAAATTCATGAGCAAACAGCACAGATGGGAAACGCGAGGCGGAAGAAGTAGTCCAGGGTAAACATGCCTTGTTGAGTGGCCAGAAGGAAGACGTTCCTTGTAGGGAATAAGACAGTGACCAGAAGGCATTTTAACCTCTGTCATTGCCACTTTGGGGAGAGCTATCTGAAGACTGTTCAGGTCTTCACTATACAAAGGAATAGCAATTGCAATTACCAGCCCCCTAAACTTACTGATGTGTATCTCTGTCCTCGAAAAGCATATTTTTCACAGCGTGCTGCCTCTGCCATCAGCCCTACAGGCCATGCAGAAAGCAGTAGTCATACTGGTGTGGATAGAGCCAGGGAAGTTCGGCGCATGCTGCAGTAAAGCGCACTTCAAGCTGGCGGGTGATGGAATTCATGTGACCTGTCCAAAAAATTTCCAGAGTCTAGAGGTTGTGCTGGAGTTGCCTGGTTGAACGGCTGATGTTTGTCAAATGTGGAGATTTTCAACTTGACACCCAAGGAGCAAGTATGATTGACTCCTTGTAATAGGAGAGTAAATAGTGAGCAAATAACTTAGCAGCTGTTCATCAGTTTTACTTAAGCCATTACACATTTTTAAAAGCAGCTTCTTTGCCTTTTTTGGTGGTATAATGAAACCGCAAAATCAAAATAAAGTTGAAATTTTTTCCCCAAAGAGCAAAGATAATAAGAAACTATGAACGATACAACATTAAAGAACAAGAGTTTGTTAATGCACAGGCCAGATTTCTTCATGCAGTATAATACTGTCAAGCTTTTATTTTCAGTATATTGTGTAGATACTAATGAGGTAATGATAGGTCTTCTGAAATAACTTCCAGGTGCATTGACTGTCTTATTTGCACTGAAAATAAAAACTGTGATATTATTCCTTTATACTGAAGAATGCTCTGAAATTCAGTCTTAAAATTATTATGTGTTAGGAGCATACATGGCCTTTTATGGCAGTGCCCTGTATATTAACCTCATTTGTGTGTGGAGTCATTGTTACTACACTACCACTGTGGAAAAATCTGGTAAGAGAAAATTTGAAGAGCAGATCTTTTAAAAAAGCGAGTCATCACAGACATACACACAGGAAGAAACAAGATAATAAGAAAGCTGAATTAATGTTTACATACTTTTTAAGAATAGAAATAAAAATAAGTTCATTACAGGCAGATTAGTGCTGCCATGTGTAAATTATTGTGTAAGATTTATCCAGATTAAACTGCAGATTTGCCTGGGGAAAAAATTATTTGGGTTTGAAGTCAGCAAGATTTGGTCCAGACTCAAAAGTCAAACTTTATTGTATGTATAACTGCTTTTAGAGATACCCTGAAATAAAATATATTAACATTGTTTCCTCAGAGCGAGGGGAAGTTTTAACAGTTCGTGATACCTCTCCCTTTCTGTTTTTCGTTCTTGCACCCACATGTTTGTATCACTCTGCATAGGCATGCAAGAGCATAATGCTGTCTTTAGTCATAACATACTGAGGAAGACTAATGCATATTGAACAAGAACTGGCCCTGCATACGCGGTCACTGAAGATGTGATAGCAAACAGTTTGGTGACGGTGGTCAGAACTGCACGTTATTATGGTTTCAGCTATGTTCTCTTTCCTTGTATAAATGATGCCTCAGGCCTTTTTAGAATAAATTATTCAAAGAACTAGCTGGAAAAAACTCTTATCTCGCATTGTAGGTTCATTTTAAACACCTCTTTCGAAGACGATAAAGTGCTTTAAAAGTGCACTCTCCACTCTTTTCTTCTGTCACATTCCCCAGTGCATCAATCTCATCATTATTTCCTACAAAATAAAATTACGTTTGTGATCCTGGAGCACCTGTGTTCTGAAAATGTCAATTTTAGTAGCTCCTTGGACTCCTAATGAAGAAAGAATTTGACATTTCCACATTTTCATAATGTGAGTATTCACACTGGGCTTGTGGCTGGAAAGCCAAAGCAAGCTATACCTCGTAATCTACAAGCCTGATTTAGCAGGAATCTGTATTCGGATAAAATTCCAAATAAAATGTCTTTGTGTCCACGAACCTGCTGCTGAATGACAGAACAAGCGCTTGAGATTAATCAGTGTAATCTGAAAGCAAGGCCTAGAAACAAAAAAGTATAATTCGCTCAAGTGCGCAATGCCATTGAAAGTCAAGGGTGGTTCGGGACAGTGCGGAGCACTCCATCCCCAAAGAATAACGCAACGGAAGCTTGTGACTAACCTCATTGACTGTTAACAGACTTCTGAACGTGTTTTTGGGAAGCAAAGGGAGGCTGTAGAATTATTTCTTTCAAGGCTTTAAACGTTTTTTTCCCCCACATCTCCTCTTTGTGCAGTAGTTTAGGGATGTGTGCAGAACACTTGCTGATGTTTGAAGAAGAAATTCTCTCAGTGTCCTAAGTGTCTGAACGCAAATGTAGACAATTAAAGGTATGTAAAAAGCTCAAACGAAACCACAATTTGCATGCAGTCAGACCTGTGGGGCGCTCAGTTTACGTAATTCATTTTAAAGATTGGGAACCGCAGAAATTGATTTAGAACATAAAAAATGAAGTCATCCCAGTTTTCCAGTTAAAGGTTATCCCAAACATTAATTTTTAAAAATTTAGAAATCTTAGAAGGATTTCAGTATCTGCATGTGCTTTTTGTTAGCTCTGTGCACTGTTTGCATCTGGAAAGTCATATTCTTATTAAGTATCTTTGATGCTTTGAAAAGTGTATTTCGAAAAACGGCAATTGCTTTACACAGTGCAGATACAAGCTCTGTATAAGGACCTCATCCACTCTCCACTGACAGCAAAGGAAGGAATCCTATTAAAGGCTTTGGAACAGGAAGTAGTATAGTAAAAAAGGTACAAGTAAATTTTTCAGAAAGTGCATTGTCTTCATATCAGTATAAATTTCCCTGGACTGGGACTGGAAACCTTTAAAGGATGGTCTTTTGTCAGGTAATCATAGAATCTCTCCCCTTTTAATCAGAATATTACAGATTTAATACCCATTTTTGAACAGCTCTCCAGGTGTTTTGTGGTAGATGTATGCAGTTTAATAATGCACTAACACCTGAGCAATTCCATTACCACAGACGGACACAGACAGGTACCTAAGCAATTCTTCCACTGCACTGACATCTGCGTCAGCAGTGCTCGGGGAGACATATGCCTGCCTTTTACAGCAAAGACAGAAATGACTGCACGCCCTCTGCAGTGCATCAAACTGATCAAATCCGCTGCATTTAAAGAAACTGTATAGCTTGACTTAGCTCCCACTGCCACCAGTTTCATGCTATGTGTCTAGGACTTGGTAGAATTACTCCTACTTTCTATTAGGTGATGTAGACCAAGGTTTACACAGGCAGCAGGTTTCTTCCTTCATCTATTATGTCAGGTTTTTTGCTGATTTGATCAGAATAACTAGTAAAGATTGTTGCTACTATGACACTCCTTTAATAAATTGTTTCCAGTTTCATTCATTTTACTATCGAAAAAATGTGTATTATACATTCAGATAGGAAAATATATTACAGTTTAATATTGCAAAGACTAATTCACATTTTGTGGCTTTGGAATCATAATGAAAAACTACGGTCCACAGATGAATGCCCTAAGAGCAACATCAGCATTTTTGCAGACATCATTATTTGTCTTGCTTTGGACTTTTTTCTTCAAATGTGAAAACATCATTACGTACTGATTTAATCCTTCTCCAGCAGGAGCTTGACTGAATAATCTAACCCTGTAAGCTTTTTCCATCAACTAGCTATGCTGTTTATTTAGCAGCTCGTGAATCAGCATGAAACATGTACTGCGTAATTTTTTGTATCAAAAGGTCATATGGGTATATATTTAATATCTTATCTCTTTAGAAAGTATTGCATCAAGTAATTATTTCAGAGTTTATCAACAAAATTTGTCATTTTGTTCAGATGTATTTCACAAATTTTACTTCGGGGTGGATTGCTGGATTCCTGGTATAACACCTGGCCTTCTCTTTAGTTTCTCAACAAAATAGAGCATTTATAAGAAGCTACAGAGAAATTACAGCACTGTGCAGAGCTGGAAAGCACATGATTCCTGCCAGCAGAAAACATTACATGATCTGATGTTAGAAGGGTTAGGGAGAAGCCTCAGCCATTGCATTTATTCCCTCCCCACCTTCATACTGGGGCTGTATGCCCTGATCTCCTTGATTGACATTACTTATGATACTATCTACAGTATACTCTCTGCCATTTTTCCTGAGGGCAGACGGCATGGCCTGCAGCTCCCAGTGTCATGGCAGTCACCCATTTTAATTATGGGCAAAACAGTGTATTTTTTCCAGACTTAGAGAACTTCCTCAGGATTCAAGCAGTTGTTCACAATTATTCAGATTGTTTTTAATTAACTCCTTAATAAAGTGGCTACAAATTAACTGGTTCTCTTTGATTTGTCTTTTTTTCACACAACTAGTTATTTTTAGCAAGTGCTAGTAGATAATGATGGAATACAAAACATTTCCCTATTACTGCAATACGTAAAGTTATCTTCCTGCTACTTTCCAAAGAAAATGCTAATTCAGTATAACACTGTTTTCTGCATCATGACTGACAACTTCACTCTCCTTGCCCGCTATTTGGTCTGTTTAGCTGTTAAGGTGTCGTTTCTTCCCAGTCTGTGTACAGGATTTCTCTGAAGTCCTTATCCCTACAAACAAATGGGTTTTAATCAACAACTTTAGCTTTGCTTTACTCTTTTACTTCATCAGGGTGGGCTTATGCCAACACTAGTATTTTATAACACAAATTCAGCATGATCAGAAACAATTCAACCATTGATGCTCTATATTCAGAATAAATAGCTCACAACAATCAAGTTAATATTGGAGACCTCCACATTATTACACCTAGAATAAAGTACAGTATACAATAGTGCCTTGAGAAGAGCTCAGCCACACTGGAGCCAGCTTGTGCTAAACAACGTACAGATGTAGACCATTTGCAAACACATGCAGTGGCTTAACCTTACTAATTTGAATACTTCCACTGTTTTCAAAACAACTGACTTGTGTTGGACAATTAAATTAAGAAAGCGCATCAGTGCTTACAGGACAAGGGACATGCTCGTCAGCACATGCAGGTTTGCCAAAACTTAACATGAAGTTTAAATGATTTGTGCAAGGCTATGGAACTACATTCAAAGGACCGCAAGAAAAAAGGTAAAATTGTACTTCCAGACGAGAATCCAGCTCTTCAGGAGATGAGTGTTGCATGGAATCTGACCCGAATAGCTCTTGGGGCTGACACCACTTACAAAGGAAAATGTTTGCAGCCGTGAGTGGAAGGACATGATTTGCAGCACTTCTTAACATCACAGTAGCTCTCAAAGGCATATTTGCTTTCTGGGTTTGGGCATCTTTCCAGATGTAACAGGGAGGTAGATGCTACCTACACAACATAAGTTCACAGAATAGTTTTGAGGTTGGAAGGGACCTCCAGAGATTGTCTAGTCCAACATCCAGCTCAGAGCAGATCCGACCAGGTCAGGTTGTTCAAGGGCATGTCCAGTCGGGTTTTGAATATATGCAGGGATGGGCACTCCGCCGCTTCTCTTTGCAACCTGCTTCAGTGTTTCATCATCCTTACGGTAAAATTTCTTTTTCTTAGATCTAATTAGAATTGCTATCATTCCAACTTGTGTCCATTGCCTCTCATGCTATCAACTTCTCTATACTTTCCCATTAGGACAGTGAAGAGAAGAACGTTTCTTCAATAACGTTCTGAAATAAGCCAAATAATATAAAGCCAAAAATTAAAACTTGTCTGAACAGTCTGAAGGAAGCAGAAATTCTTTACAACGTATCTGGGAGGATTTGTTTTTGATATGTTTGCAATTTTATACTTTCCGGGACACCACAGGTTAGGATACTCCAGATAGCAGTAAAAACTAGATAATCCATATGCAGACAGCAAAAACTACAGTCACGCTAATGACCTTGCATGGCATTGCCCAGCACACCAGATTCCTGGGGAAGCAGTTTCAATACCTCCCCCAGGCAGGTTTCTTGCCTTTGTCCTGCACTGCACCTGAGCTAACAAACCCCATGGACAGGGCTAATGGATGGACTGGAAGGACTTTCAGCGTTTGTCCATTATTTTCAGGTGCTGGGCAGTTTCGCTGGACCAAAGGCTCAGACCAAGCTGCTGGAAATCCTGGACACGGGACTATTGCACGTGTGTAGATCAGCTCTGTAACGGGGACACCATGACTTTGCGGATGCAAACACTACTCAGTAGTGCACAGACAGCCTGGCAGTACACAGCAAACCTGGCTTATTTGGGAGATACAGGACCAGGCATGTACAGGTAATAAGGGCAGTGTGCATGCAGAGGTCGTGAGCGGTCCCATCCGTGACAGATGTCATCACTTCGGTTAAGGAAATTACAGATAGGAACATGGCAGTCCTACCGTAGGATGCAATGCAGACCCTGCTTTCTGCTTCCAGACTCACACTGATTCTGACAGGAGTAAAAATTATGTTTTCACTGAGCTACCTAAGACAGTATCTGTGGCACAGGTATTTTTGACTTTAATCAATCCTATTGAGAGTCAGTACTCTATTCCTCACTTGGATTCCTTTTTTTTTTTTTTTCTTTTTGAGAAATGAATGTTTCCCTTCTCTTTTCTTTATCTACTTCTAACTGTCTCAGCTGAAATATTAATCCAAAATACTCATGTATAGGCTAAAGTCAAAGTTAATTTGGATAGTTTAAAGGGGAAAAGATGATCACGAGTTCTCAAATAATGAAAATAGTGCAGTTTTTATTTTAAGTGATTCTTGTTATCTTTGTTGCTATATTACTATTAAAAATGCCTGTAACATTAGCTAAGCTAATATTAAAGTACTAGTTTTATTAGGAGCTTTCCTCCAATCTCATTGTTCCAGAAACATGTGTTTTGACATCCATGAGAAAATTTGCCCACATCTGGAAATAAATATCAAATCTCCAGTTGGACATGCTCATTTGCAAACATCAAACAGCGAAAGCCATTGAAGATTATATTATGGTTCTGTATTACCTTTTCTGTGATAGTTTCTTCTAACAATGAAGAAGGTCATCAGCTGAAATCTTCCAGACACTGAACCCATCCAGTATCTGGTTCAGTTTACACTGGAACATCTCTGAGGGTAAGCTGATGCCCACAGTAGTTCATACCCAGCAGCACCTACCAAAGGATGTGACAAAACCCCTATAACTCAATGTACAACGACCAATTGTTGACCTTATGAGGCAGGTCCGTAAGGGAACTATACACACATTTGCACTTGTGGATGCCAAGCTTAAGGCAGGTGAACTCCCTTCGCTCCCACCCGCACTGTCTTGCTTAACAGGCTCTAACTAATGGTTATCAGTGCTCATGCTGCGCCTAACAGCCCTTAGGACAATTGGTAGGGGTAAATCCCACCCTCTCCATGAGAATGCAGAGCTGTTCCCAGGAGGCCTCTTTCCTGTGGTGCATTGTGAGACTTGCCTTTTAACAGGCTCAAGGGCAGAAGTTGTGTTAGTCTGCCAAGGCATCCGGCTTTGCCAGGCCTGCATTTACTGGCAGTTGTGGTTTGGGACACTAGATCAGAGAGACAATTCAGAATTATGGGAAGGCGTTCAGTACGGAGACTGAACGCAGAGCATATGATAAATCCGGCAAACAAGATGAATGCTGTGACTGCTTTCTCATCCATCAGCACTGAAGGAGCAGCAGAACAAGACACAGCATGGTAGATGGGATTATACTGCCTTGCTGACACGGGATGACCAATAATGGCTCCATAACGTCTGCAAAAAGAGGCATACCCTCATGGATATCTATAAAGGAGGTACTCCAGTCTTCCGGAGCCGTGGTACATAACTGAAGAAATCCATTCAAATAAAGAAACAGGCTCTCAGCAATTTCACTTTGCAGTTCCAGTTCACTTAGCAGTTTCAGGGTGGAGTTGGCCTGAACATCTGGAACACAAAGGCAAAATGGCACTGGCTTGAAAATCACCTGGATGCAAAGACTGCATAAAGAGCTGTGACTGGCTTCGCGCTGGTCTGTATCTGGAAAACTAGACGCGAGTGTTTTGCACAGAGCAGAACCTAGATACCGAGGTATCCCTTAACCAAAGAATGCTCCCTTGTAAGAACTATACACTTTGGGTTAAAGCAGTCAAGGAAAATTAGGGATGCCGTATGTGCTCAAATTCATGCCATGCATGACAATTTTAATGAGTAATTAATCGTAAACGTGTGTGCTGCTTTGTGCATTGTGAACTGCTGTTAGGCATATACCTCATAGGGTGCAGATTTTAAAGGGCTTGGTTTGTCTTTTGGGGATTTTTTTTGTTAAGCTCCTGGGGTGAGGCCACTGCTAATCTTTATGGAGTATTTTGTACCTAATTAATTGTAAGGACTGAGGTAGCTGAGTGCTTTTATTTTCCTTTACTGAATAAAATATCAATTAAAATGTAAATCTCTGCAATTGCTGGCTTGGGGACATGGGGCTGCCTATAATTGAACTGTGTAGGTTACTCACTGTTTTCAGATACTTTAATAATAAAACGTTGGCATAGCTGCTGATTCTCATTTCCGTACAATTAAATGGACAATATCAAGTGTTACACACAAACAATGACCTATATCAATCTTGCCGATGTAGCCAAGGGGGGATAAATAGTGATACAGTCAGAGCAGTTGATTGAGAGTAACAGTTAATGATGTTCCCTATCAAAAAAGTGCAGTGTGCAAGAACAAAACTCATGAAACATGCATGTAATTTCACTTATTTCCTTGCCTCTCCTCATTTCCTTTCTCCTTCACATATTTACTTGGACTTGCAGTACAGAGCCAGCTAGACACTACCTGGATTAGAACTGTTTCTCCCCTTCACTTGCCTGAGCTGTCCATCTCCCTGGAATGGTCTTCACCCTGTGGTAGCAGGAATGGAAAGGCTAGGTTAACTCCCCGTTAAGCGCTTGCAGAGGAACACTTGCACTGAAAAGCACAGACTACAGCAGTCTGACCCACGGTGGGAAGAAGTGGGGCTGCATACTCAGAATCACAGGCCCTCAAGAATATATATGCTGGAAGTTGTTTAGGGTTCCTGTGAACCAGCAATACCATCCCTCAGCTTTACTCCGCCCTCCTTCTTCTCGGTCTATGAACCTGTGCAAAATCCTCTGCTCTGTCCCTCCTGCGCTTCCGTATCTCCTTGAATGCGACCTCTCTCTTTTGCCTCTGCAGCAGTATCTTCCGCAGCCCTCCTCCTTTGCTCCCTTTCCTGTAACAGCAGTGTGCTCAGGCTCCTGGCAGCACAGCTTGTCTTTCAGATCTCAGAGCTCCTGGCAAAAGCCATCCAGCTATAATTGCTTAGAAAATATGCAAGAAAAGGAATCGGCCAGTATTATTTCTGCATGACAAGGCGTGGGGTTAACACTTTCCTCATTTTTAATACACCATTTGTTTCAAAGCTGATGTACAAAAATAGCAAGACAACCGTCAAGCATAACTGAACGCTCTGAGCAACTGTAAGATCACAACGTAAATGTTTGCCTTTTCTTTTTCTTTAATGTCTTTCTGACAGCCTGCACCAGAGGACACAACATGATATCCTAGGGGTTACAGCACTTATTTGGGAAGTGGGAAATCTGAGTTTTAGGCCTTCTTCAGCCTGAAGGATTTGAATCTGTACCTCTCAATAAAATGCCTAATCATGCTACAAAATAGGCTAGAACAGTGTTGTTCTCTATCCCTCCTGCTGAAGCCGAGCTAATGTGAGCAAAGAGTGTAAGATTAACAGGGCCAGGGAGAGAGGATAAGCAAAAGGGGAACTGTGTGTAGCACAGTGAGATGGGGACTCCCAGGGACTTATGAGTCCTGGAGCATTTTGCTTCTTGCTCCAATGGATGTTGATGTATTTCAGCCAGGGACGCTTGAACAAGCAGGACAGCAGCAGGGATCAAGTCTCTCTTAATGAAAGGTTTAATGAAAAAAAGCCATCATCATCTCATCTGTGTATCTTTATTTATTTGCACTACGGGTTTACTTCAACTTTAAATGCTCCTTGCTACACTGCACTGGAATTACAACGGCTTTCCATGTGATTCTTAATACCACTGCCTGGCAGGATGAAGCCTTTATTTTGCAAACTTCAGACTGGAGTTGGAACGAATATTGCTGATTTCAATACCTATTGAGCAAAGCAGTTAAGCATGTACTTGAATTTCTTGTCAGAATTTGAGATTTTCAAGCAGAAGAATAAAACAAGAAACATCTTATCTTTTGACAAGAGAAAGAAACAAATATAAAGACATTATCAACTGAGATCTCACATTTTACATTTGTGTATTTAGTCTCCTTAGGCAGTCTCCTGCCAAATAAAATTCAAATAAAAATTGTAAATGCTATTTTTCTCATGGTATTATTTTCTATACTTTGCTGGATTCTATCTGAACCTATATTCAGTCTCATATTGGTAATTTCATTTCGAAGTTACATGCATTAACATGCCCAAACTTGGTAATATTTTGAACAGTTCCTGCAATGAGCAAGGATATAGCTGGGGTCTCTACTGCAGAAGCATTTCAGCATCTTGTCTCACTCTCTTCGGCTCCAATATCGAACCTCCACAAAACGTCCACATTTGGACTCTATAGAGCCTTTTGGCTAGCACCAGGGGAAGCACTCTTAACTCCACAATGATCAACTGCTTAATAACATGGGAACAAAAATACTAGGTCAACGCTGCACAAACTCCCACATCGCAGAACGTAAATGTACTCCTGGTTTCATTTTCTTGGTTGCTGTCAATAACTAGCTTGGAAGCCTTTGGGAAATGAAGTGCTTGTAGCTTTTTGCATGTAAAACAGCTTTAAAAATAATGATCATAGTGTATACGTAACTGCCTTAGTCTGGCTCTTCCAGGTTTGACTGGAGACTTGAAACATAACCAGCTGATACAGTTATGATATTTATTGATGAAGCAACACAACACTAAGAAACTAGTAATACTAATGAATAAACTACTGTGATCGGTTGTACTCATTCACAACCATATCACTACAAACAAAATTGAGTTACAATTCTGTTGCCTATTTCTACTAGCAGTATTAATTCATCATTATATTGCGATGAAGAAGTCTTACAAATCACATGCAAGCTCTATTAAGTTACAGTTCTATTACCTTCTCTTCTCTACTTAGTATTAGGGTACAAGCCTATCCCTTCTTGTTCCAGCCTCCCACACCAAGTCTTTCAGACAGAAACCTGATGAGAGGCCAGTGGGTGTCCCAAGGGGGTTCCCTCCAGCAACCTGGAGGGCTTGGGACTAGGCATCCACACTCCTACTGTCAGATCTCACCCTTCTTTGTTCTCCACTTGATTACACCTTCTTTTCAGGAACTCACCTTTTTACTACCCCTAATTATTTTTTCCTCATTCATCTCAATTCTGCTACATCCATACCCAAATGTGGTGTTTCTAACGCTGTTACCTAGGCAGTTTTGAGCCAACACTGTATGACAGTTACCTAGATGAGGACAGCCTTGTGCCCCAAGACTCTCTTCCAAGCCTTGGTTCATGCTGGTTACATTTCATCTGTATCATATGCTATTTGGCCAGAATTATCCTACTGTAGCCTTGGTTCTCCTAACTAATTAAGCACAAGTAGTTTCTCATCTCATGCACAGATAGCTTGCATACCAGAGCAACAGAATAACCCATTTTGTGCTCACACAGTATCTTTGCCCTTGAATAGTTTCCACCACCCTCCTCGTTCCCGTCTGTGAAGCTCAGTGTTGCAGTGGGACCTCTTGCCACAGTGTGCCCCTGCACATGCCAGTGCTTCCACCTAAGTGAATACCTGCACATGACAAGGAAATAACGCAGAAGTAGCTAAGAGAACATCTTGCTACTTTAAAGCCTCATGACAGGCCTTTCTTAGCCCAAGAGGACACAAGAAAGAAAGGAGGTAAAGGGGAAGGCAGAAACTGGTCCCTTACAACCTGCATTGCTGACAGGCCAGTAGATGAACAGGCAGAAGATACAGGCAGTGGGGAAGAACCCAGCCCATATAATTTCTGCCTGCAGCAATGCAAAGGCAGGGATCAGGTGCCTTCCCTAGAGAAATCCTCTGTGCAGAAGGCAGAAACTGAAGTAGAAGAAGCAGGAGAGAGACACAGCAGCCAGCCAGGCCAGCACTCAGGTGTCACCTGCCAGGCCTGCGGGGTCAGCACAACCTCCTGTCACCTGCATGATTCTCTTCTGTTTGAATATGTTACCAAAACTCAGTAGACACGAAAGGGAAAGGGACCTGGAATTGGTACTCCTTCTCCAGACATGTTAATAAGGCCAGTTGTATGATCTCTTCATGCCTTCTTACTTCATCTGAATGGAACGGAGCAAAATTTGATCACTCATCTCTGCTTGAAAAATAACGTACAGCATAGTGAAGACTAACTTTTTCAGGCCCAGTTGAACAGGATTCCCCAGGGAACTGTGGGACTGAGAGGATGAGGGACATAATCCTCAGCTTCTGATCCCAGAAGTTGAGGTCCATTAGCAAGTGCACTGCTGCAAAAAACACTTCAGCTCTGTCAGCAACAGAATCGCATCTTTCTACTAAGAGTTACATCTTCTCGACAGGGAGCACTGAGCCTCCTTCTCCTGCCAAAGCCTCATCTCAACGCCAACAGCAAGTCAGGCTGCACTGCCAGTTGCCACTTCCCTCTGTCATCTGGCATCTCACTTCATTTTACTTCCCAAACCCTCACCTCACTGCTTACACCCACTGACACAGTCACTGCCAACCACCAATTCCCATTGCCAACATACGCCATCTCATCTGACTGGGTACATCTACACTGCAACCAAAGGCACGGCCGCCGCTCACACAGACATAGAGCAGTACCTACAGAGTTGTGTTTGCACTAACTGTACACTCTGCCCAGCAAGCACATCAATGCAGCCACAGGGGTGACCAGCCAGCATCGAAGCCATGCTGCTCCCATGCTGCTGCCCAGTGAGCTATGCAGTTTTAGAGGTGGGCTGGCAGCGTTAAGTATACAAAAATTAGAGTCACAGTCTTGACTGAAGATAAGAAACACGCCATAGCCACTTCCCAATCCTTCTGCTTAACCTTAACAGAGAAGTTTCTTCCTCTTCAGAACGACGTCCTCCTGGGGCCCTGCGTGAGGTAAGCACGGTAGCATGACTGATGTTACAACAACCAGATAAAAAGGCAGTGCTTCTAAAGTGACTACAAAGCGATTTTAAGTGACAGCAGGCAACATTTGCCCACGGGGAAATGGCTGAGCTGGGTCAAGACATAATTTTTATCACAGAGGCTGGATGGGATTCCTGTGTAAACTGTGGACTCCTACAACGTGGAGATGATTCATCTCATCTGGAAGAGGACATCTGAATCTGGTCAGAGGAACTGCACCATCAAACTATTTACTTCTCTTCCTAAACTATTCAGAAACAGCATTCTGCAATGTTTAGCTCAGATGTAAACCTTCAGGTTTGAAGAGATAAATCTCAACTTTTGTTTAGAGCTAGTGTACCCTCTCTTCAAAAAAACCATATGTTCTGCAGGCTTCATGTCTCCTCATCAGAATTTGCAACCAATCTCTCACTTTTACTCACTGCTTTTAAATTTCAGAACTTTCAGAAAATAACATTTAAAGTGTAGCTCCAAATGTATATATTGATCCTTTTTAATCAATCTTAATGTGAAGTTTAAGTGAAAAGTTGTTACATACATACAAATACATAAATTTACAGCGTTATTAAATATTTTTATTTCCATGTGCATTTAATAGACATAGTAGAAATATTAACAGGTGTTTTTACTGTGCAACTTTTAAAATGACAAAGCATTAAATTTAGCAAAATAGCAATTAAGCTACAAAGTTGAGTACTCCAATATGCAGTATGAATACCTATGATTTGAATAAAACCACTCTGCATAAGGCGCATGGTTATAATCTTTTGCATCGGGTAGGGTTTTTTGACTTTCCTTCCAGAAAGCAAGACACACAGGCTCACTTCCTACAAAAAATAACAGTTGATCTTCAAAAAGCAGTGTATTTTTAAATGATAATACCAAATGATTTATCAGTGTGTTTATAAAATAATACTCCTTCTTTACCTTTTGTTAGAATTAATTAGAATTCATTCACATGGCTTTCCACTTTGATCTATAAATCAAACTCTGACCCTAACAGCAGCTTGTGAAATATTTATTAGCACAGGATTATTAGCACAGCCTGATTACTGTCTAGATCATCCAGTAGCATACATTCCTGCATGTTACTGCCAAGAAACCTGGCTTTGGTGCTCAATTATATATTATGACAGTAATTTTCTGTGTCCCAGTCTTTTCCCTAGTATAGGTTTCTATTTACCCACATTTTGGTTTCACGGTACCGTTCCATCTTGACTATCTCTTTGGCTTGCTATAGAGACTTAATTTCTCCAAGCAAGATTACAAAATGGATATGACTAAATTAAATAATATTTTAATAAAGAAAGCTTCAAAAAGATATATTTAAGTTACTCATGGATGTCATTTACTTTTAAAAATGAGTGACTAATTTATGGTTATTTTTCTGTGGTAGTGGAACTAGATGTAATTTGGGGGGGGGGGGGAATATAACAGATGACAGCACAGCTGTTCTTATGTTCTTAAACTTCAGATGTTCACACGGAGATTCCCAGAAGCGGGTATGAGAGCCTGGCATTACTTCCTCACGGGAAAAGAGAGTCAACATCTAGACAGCGGACAAGTGGTAAAGGCTTGGGCAGGGGAAGAGAGGAGGAGAAATACCACAAACGACTCTGAGAGCAAAAAGCACGCAGCTTGTTTTTAATGAGGTAACTGGATGAGCAAAGGAGGGGATTCAAAAAGGAGATGACAAAGTGAAGATTAGAGAAATGGCCCTTTCAGCAACATTCTCAATGCACAGGGCAAGACTGTCAACAGCAGAGAAAAGCACAACGAAACAATTAAGATGCTGAAAGCCTGAACAAAAGCTTTGCAGAAGAACAACTGTACTGGCTCAGGGCACCAGTTCACCTTGCTCAGTGTCCTCCCTCTGGCAGCAGCAGTAACAAAGGCACGAGGAATATAAGTTTGTTTGTTTTTAGAAAGAAAAACCTGTATCTTAGGGAACCGATCAAGATTTATGCATAGCCCAGATACAGTCATCACAAGGGAATGTGGCACATCCATCCTGCACCCTAGGTAAAAAGGACCAGGGTGCAGACACTACATAGGGATTTGGCAGTGTTTGCAAGACCTGCCAAGAGGCTTGAGAGAGCCTGAACCAACCCCCACATGTAGCAATGACACCGGGTAGACTCCCCTCCTGAGTTCACCGCACCAAACTCCTCACTGCTCAGCCTCCTACCAAGCCCTGCCTATTCTGCTGCCAGAATACAGCTGGTGAAGAAGAACTCTCTGCTATGCTACATCTTAAGGACACACCATAGTTGGACACACAGGTGACTGGAGCAGTCCTTTTCTCCCTGTTTTCTGAGCATTCCTTCAGCCTACAAGCCAGAGACCGCATGCAACAGGATCACAGTTCTACAGCCAGTCACTGTGTCCTTACAGCCTCCTCTGGTCACTGTTGCCAATAAGTCTATGGAGGGTGAGGAGCAGGGAAAAGTAAGCAAGTGATGGTGACAGCCTTCAGCTTTAGGCTATCCTACCTTCCCACTCTCAGTGTTATTCAGGAGCAGGTAGCAGTGACAGCTCTGTGTCTGCTGCCTGGGCTCCTTCCTCATCAGGGCTCTTGCCAGCAGGACATCCCTCTTGCCTTGCTCATTACATGTCTGGATGGAAGCACTCCTACAGAGGAATATAATTTGAAGTTTGCGTGCAACAGTTAAATTTGAATAACAAGATCATAGTATTTTCCACAGTGACTGGGGAATGGGAGATTTCAAGGTAAAGATGAAAATCTCTGCCTTAGTCATGCTGTATTGCAGACGACAACCAAAAACCTTCGAGAAAAATGTCACAGATATTTGTTTAGGAGTATCTCCGGTTTTCATCTAACTACTGCTAAATATAGAGTCCATAAACAACTTGATAATAAGGCACTGGGACCTGGAGCTTCTGCCTGACTGCCATAGCTGCTGGCTAGGATGCAACGTGCACGTCCTTTGATGCACTGTGGTCTACCTTTTGCTGAAGGGCATAATATGTACTTTGCTCAGCCTATTCCAGAGACAGACAGTGAGGTCAGGCTCTGTGAAGGTACAGGTCTGACTCCCTTTAGGCCGAGGCAATCTGAGAACTGTCCTCCAGATTTCTAGATAAGCTCTCTAACCCTCAGGCTGTTAAATCAGGCACAACTAACCCTACGTAAGCTTTACAAATGTGGGCAGCCAGAAAGGTTTCTGATAGGAGCACCTAACCCCCACGTCCACCAGGCTTCCCCGGGGGATCAGGCCGTCAGGGAACGGTGTGCTTGCCTGAAGGTCTCTGCTCTTCCCCGACCACCACCCCACTCACAACCCGGCCACCGCGCTGTGAGAGACCCTGCCGTATCCGGGCCCGGGCTCCCCTGCGCGCGCAACGCGGCACCTGGGGAAGCAGACGGGAGCCCCGGGCTTCTCCTGCCGGGGTCACCGCCCGCCCCTCCCCGGCTCCTCCAGGCACCCCGCAGCGCCCTCTCCCCTCCCGAGCCTCACTCCCCCCCGCCCGTGCCCCCCGCCCCTCCGCCTCCCTGCCCGCCTCCGCGCCACTCTCCCACAGAGACCCGCCGCAGGCCACCGTGACGCCCCCCAGCCCCTCACAGCGGGGCCGCCCCCGCCAGGGCCCAGCGCCCGCGTGCCCCCAGACCGCCGTCGGCGCATGCGCATTGCGGCCGCGCGGCGGCTCCTGCAGGGACGCTGCCGCCGCCGCCGCGAGCCGCGCCGCCGCCGCAACGTGTTGCGCGCCCCGCGCTGCAGCGCCTCTGTGTATCGTGGCCGTACCGCTGCCTCCGGCCGGCCGCACACCGCCCAGCCGCCCTGCTGCAGCTTCCAGCTGAGCAGGCTCCAGATGTTCCCTTTAAAACCTTAAAGGACCTCTGCGTTCAGGCAGTTCATGCCGGTGCTGCTCTCGCCTCCTCCTCCTCCTCCCCACGGCTGCTGCAAGCCCCTTCTTGAATTGCTCTGCACGTTACTGCTGCTTGGTGCAGACAGACGTTTCCATGCAAGCGCCAGCCGCCCGCTGCAATAACAACCATCAATACATCATTCTTCTCCCGCCCCGAACCCGGAGCTATTTTATTACTTGGGGAGGTGCAGGGACCTTTTTCCGGCAAGGAGGTCCAGTGTAAGTTTTTCTGCAGCTTCCGCTGTTATTTACAAGTCATCGGTTTTGCTCACCATCCCCTGGGAACCGAGGAAACCAAAGTTGCCAGGTAAATGCCCTCTTCCTTGTCTGCAGCACTTTACCGGAGGCAGCTCCAGTTTGTCTTTATAGCATGGCTGCTTCACTGCTATTATATAGCATGAATTGTAAAGCGGAGGCTGCATTAATTGCATAGCTGTCACTGGTTAATTCATTTTATTGCCCGCCTCTCATGACATTTCTTTGCAGAGCTCTTTAGAGAGGCTGCATTTCACTGCACAGCTGCCGCTGCATCACTCGGGTTGTATTTGCCCGCATGATTTCCTACCGCACTGCTCTGACTGCATTATTATTTCGGCCTGTTTGCACTGCTCTCCCGCGGGCGGCGGGGACGGGGACGGGGACGGGGACGGGGGGGGGGGGTCGGGGCATGCCCTCGAAAGGCGGCTGTCGGCAGCAGAGCTGCGCGCAGGATGCCGGGGAGAACTGCAGTCTCAGCAGGGGCAGCATCCCGGCGACCTAAAGATGGTGCCGCTGCCGCAGACAAGCCCGACCGCAGCCCTGCCGTTACTACTGTCGGTGTTGTCCCCGCAGGCCGGCGGCCGGTGCCCGCAGCAAGCCGCCCACACCGGGGGAGGCCCGGCGGCCTGAGGCCGCCCGCCGCCGCTTATGCAACACATCATCGATAACCACCCCGACATGGCCACCGCGCTGCTGGCGGGCGAGAAGCTGAAGGAGCTCATCCTGCCGGGGCAGCAGGATGACAAGGCGGGCGCGCTAGCGGCTCTGCTCCTCCAGCTGAAGCTGGAGCTGCCCTTCGACCGCGTGGTCACCATCGGCACCGTCCTCATCCCCATCCTGCTCGTCACCCTCGTCTTCACCAAGAACTTCGCCGGTAAGGGCAGCGGGCCGCCGCCAGGCCCGAGCCGCTGCGGGGCGGCTGCATCGCCCCTCCGCAGCCGCGGGCTGCCGGAGCGGAGCAGAGCGGGGACGCTTCCTAACGGCCGCCCGCGCCGAGGCGCAGGGGGCAGCCACGCCCTAACGGCCGCCGGCGCTGAGGCGGAGGGGGCAGCCACGCCCTAACGGCCGCCCGCGCCGAGGCGCAGGGGGCGGTGAGCGCCTTTCCTCGCAGCGCCGGCGTTGGTGGTGGGAAGCCGTGGCCCCTTTTGCTCCGTGGGCAGCCCAGAATTGCCCTAGGGAGCTCTGTGGGGCGCAGGGGATTTTCATTTTCCTGGGGCAGTTGGGAGCCAGTGTGAATGGCCCTGTATGTGTTTATGTACGTAATCAGGTGGCTCTTGGATGGATCCAGAGCTGAGTTAAGGCTGATTTTAAGCATTTTCCCCAATTTTAATTCAGGCATGCACAATATGTATGTTTAACTGGCCTACTAGGTGAAGGCGAATGCTTTTACGTAGACTGATGCAATGATTATGTTCAGGCACATGGTCATATTGGGATAATGGAAATCACTGGTATTTGACCCAGTTAAAGGCCTACATATTGCATACAGGCTTTTTTAAAGCTTAAAAAAGCCCGGTTTGTTTGCCCATCACAGCCACTGTAGAGGCCTCCCAGTCTAGGAAGGAAGTTTTAAGTCTTGATGAACTTTGAAAACGAGTGACCCAGTAAATTGTTAGGTCTACTTCCAGGTCATTGGCATGAACGCTGCTTAGTTTGCGAGGTATCAGCTGGATGAATGGAACTACTAGGTTGCGATTGCGTTTATTGGATTACCATAAGGCACCGTAAAGCTCCACACTGAAGATCCTTGTGAAATCACTAGCATTTAAATATGCAGGACTTACTTTGCAGTCTGTAGCCTATATGGTTAGTGGGAACTGGCAGTATTTACTAAGAATTCTCTTGTACTAAGCATATCAAAATCCAACTCTTGTTTTCCATGCTTTGGGATCAACTTCTAACACTTGCAGATCCTTGCTTTCATTATGAGATGTGATTAAACTGCCTAGAGAAATACCTGCTTATGCATAGAAGCTTGGTGGAAATTTTTCTTAATTATAGTTAAAACATTTTAAACACATACCTCATTTTTTTAAACATAACATTTATAGCTCAAGATCTTCAGCCACAGTAAATGGGAAGAACCTAGTTTTGTGAATGATCATCTGGAGGTGACCTAAAGAGGACAGATTTTCATGGCATGCTGAGCTGGTTGAACCTCTGAAAGCAGTCTTCTTACAGTGACTGAAAGTCAGAATACAAAGTCACTTTTATGGATCTTCAGCATAGAATGCAAAAGTATTTGGCTCCCTTCCTCTTTTTGGTTAGTAGAGAAGTAAACTGTAATAAAAAGGCAATCCGTCAGAAGGTCATGAGGGTGCATACTTCCATAAGTACCCTCATACCGTATGAGATTTACAGGTCTGAATCTCTGAGGATAACGTTGGGCACAAGAAAGGGCATCCCTTAGTGTATGTACTTTTCCATAGTGTGAACTTCTTAGCAGAAGTGCTTTCAGGACTCACTGCTCGTGTAGACAGGAGTAACATGCTCCATAGGAACAAATCCTCAGAGAGCACACTGTGGCAGAAACCACAGGTCTAAGAGAGACTGAGTTTTATACAATGGATGTCCCTCTGCAAGTCTCAACAATGGCCTACACAGCTATAAGCAGGTCTACTGATTTTACTTGCTACTCACATCTGCCCTTATTTCTGCAGTTGGGTTTATTTTATGCTGTGGAATACTGCTGTCTGGGGTGGCGGCCGTGAGCTTAAATGTTCCAAATTAGTTTTTCAGAGGTACCAAAAGCAAAATCATGTAAGCCTGGTCACAGACTTGGTAGCTAATTTGACCCTATAATTGTGGAGCAGTAACCTATGATGTCCTGACAGGACAAAGCTTCAGTGCAACACTAAAGACCTCCCTATGCCATTGGAAAACTGTAGGGCAATGTTCTGCTCTCATATGATGTCATGTGATTGTTCAGATAATCTACAATTAGAAAGTAAATGTCACAGGAAAAATATCAAAGGTATGCTACAACAGAAGAACGGAGTCAGCACAAGCATATAATACAAACACTGTAAGGAACTGATAAAGCCATACAGATTTCTTTTTGGGGTGCAGTCAGAAGAGCCTGAGATTAGAGGATTCAGTCCTCCTTCCGCTGAGTTCAAGAGCAAAACTCCTACTTAATTTGAATGTGACCTGAATCAGGTCATAATTTCTCTGTTGCTAAGATAATATTTACTCAGACTTCTTTGCTAAGCTGAGCTTGTCCAGAAACACTGTTAAGTATAGTAATAACAGCAGGCCTGCTGAATGCATGCTTATTCTTGATCTGCAGTTTGTGTTGTGTTTCACCTATGCACTGCCACTAATCGTTGAAGAATCTAATTTTGTTTTCTTGCTTTGGATACAGCTCCCTCTGTGCAATTTAAGCAATAGGTATGAGAAGTGTGAACTTTGCTGGCAAAATTGAGTGCTTTTCCTGCTGCTCCTTTGGTTGTGAATACCATGGTAGCTTCCCAAAGTTTGCTTTGTGCTGTTGTGTGCAGCCAGTTATTGCTTCTGAACAGAAAATAAGAACTGATGCTTATTTTATTCCTATTTCTATTAATGATATCCAGTGCAAGCCATTTAAGCCACCAGCATGCCACTAAACTGAAAACAGCACCCCTTTCTGGGTTCTGTCCCATCTTACGTAAACTTTGTTGGTAGAGCGCTTAGAATGATGTGTGCACGTTCAAGACATTATTGTAGCGACCAAAAAGCAGTGGTAGCATCAAAAGAGTCCGCACGATTAGTGTGTAGAAGACATAAAGCCCTCTATACTTCTAATCTACCTTGGAGTTTACGTAGTAAGATCAAGCTGAGCTTAAAGAGTAGTCCCCTGTACAACGCAGTGGAACAAGTACAGTAAAATCTGCTTGACTTAGCAGCTTATGTGTCTTGCGCCGATAATGTGCAGAAGGAACCCTGTCACAGTAAGATGGGGTATCCCGATGCAATACTAAGCCTTCTGGCCTAGAGACTATTATGAAACATATATGAAAGCACAGTTCAGTGTCAGAGCACAAGACAAAGAAAGAATGCGTTGTGGGGGACATTTATTTAAAAGATGATAATCGTTAATGGTCATAAGATTATGTCTGTTGTATAATTTATTGTATACTATACTTCCCCTGTGGGTGAAGATAAAGTTATTGAATTACATTGTTTTAATTCGGTGGGCTAAGTGATTGTTTAGGTTAACATGTTTGCTATTCATATAAGTGATTTGTTTGTCCTCATATTTGAGTGTTCTGATCTTTACATCACCTTTGAGAAATTAAACCATGATTTTTTGTTTTAATAATTTTAGTAGCATAAAAGGCAAGACCTATTTTTTAGCAGGTACTGGTCTGAGGCAAATGTTGGTTTCCTGAATAAATCACAGTCTAGCTGAACTTCATACGTTACAAAAGACTTTCAATTAGGTATAGGTATAAGGTATAGGACATTTCTTCCTTTATATGTATCCTTATGGTCTGACTTGATGTAAAAAAGCACACTGTCATCCTTTGTTCACTTTTATCTGATAAAAGAATCTGTAACATAATCAAAAATTTATCAGGAGCTGAAATCTTGTTTCCAAACTTTACTGCTAGATAGCAGTGCACTGGGGGTGAAATACATCTCTCTGCAGAGGGAAAATGTAAGCCATATACATCTCTTGCTCTTGAGAGGGAAACTGAGGCTGCATAAGAGTCAGTAAGAGTTTTGCCATTGATTTCAATGGGGCCAGGATTTAACTCCAGTGGCTGAAGTGAGGCTGTTCTTGCATAGGCCCTTCTGCAAAAGAAATGAATACTGCCTTTCTTTGCGCTCTCCAGACTTGCTTTCACAAGAGAAAGTCCCTCAGCTAACCTCTTACACTACCATTACTGCGTCTCCTAATTCTCTTTTAATGTTTTTCAAGCAAACCAGCATGATTCCTAGAACTGAAGCTCCCAGAATGATAATTAAAATAGATCTCTGTGCTATAATTATACTGGGCATAAGATATTCATAAAGTCATTTGGGAACGATAGTCAGCTTCCTCACACAGAGAGAGTCTATATCCCAAAGCAGCACCCACAAGAGAAGAAAGCATATCGTCTCCCTTTCTAAAACCCACCACCCCAACCCCTTGGACAGACGTACATACAAAACTAGGGCATCTTGTGTTTAAGGGGCAGTGTGTGTTGGCCTTTACTTTAATGAGGAAAGGTTTGGACGTGTGATTCTCTGACTCAGTGGATGGATCTATATTTAAACAGAATCAGTTTTGGAAAATCCCAGGACTCCAAGTCCTGATTAGAAGGATGGACAGTCAGTATAGGTTCAAAGAAACCTCTCCAATAGTGATGTCCTTGTTGAGAATAACAGTGCGCACAGTAGGTAGGTCCAAGGGAATTTACTTGGTTATGTTTTATTCCAGAAATTATTACTTCAAAGTTAAGGATGACAATTTTTTAAAGTAAATATGAATACCACTATGTAGATGTTTGGACTCTGAATTTCAAACGTTTGAATTTCTGTTAGAACAGTCGCATGATCCCAGTCATACGGTATATGATTTTAAGCATCTGCCTGCGGCACTGACGCAAATTCATATGCAGTCCATTTTAAGAGTCAGTACTTGTATCTGGCTCCTCAGAATCATCTCTGAAGATTTTACATGCAGAAGCCTTGTTGTTACCAGGCACCTTGAATGGTTATTTATACCCGTGGAAAGCAAGAGTAAAATCAAGAGTAAAATACAACCAATAGTCTTATCAGTAGTGAGTTCTCATTTTGTATTGTCAGTTTTGTTCTTACATTTTAGCTGGACTGGAGCCTGCTGGATTGTTTCCTTTCACATAACAAATAATTTTTTTTTTCAATTTAATTTTTAAATAAATTATTTAAAGTATTTTCTTGCTATAGCACACTAGTTCCATATTAAGTTAATATTGACTGAAAAATGATAAAATACCAAACTTTAATGAAATGTTAGTAGTTGAGGCTCTAACATATGTCGTTCCAGTCCCGTTGTAGTCCGTAGCTATGTTCACCAGTTTTTCTTAGATTTGATGCTACAGTATCTCCTATCAAGGGATGGTCCTGTTGGGGAAGTTTGGCTCTAGATCAGAAGAGACAGATATTTGAAGATACAGCATATCCATTTTCACTTCTTGTCTAAAAGGCCTAGAATGCAGAGTATTAGACTGTAACATTAATTCTTAAGTTTGAAGTTGATCTGTTTTGTGTCCCATGGTTTTTGTTTTTTTTTTTTCCATCCTTTCATCTGCTCTCCCTGTTTTTACCATGGAACCAGTTACACCAAACCACAGCCACGAGTATGACGTTGCTGGGTATTTAATACTTGTCCACATCAGCAAGTGCTACTTTCTGTCCTCTGTGACCAGCAACAATACTGACAGCAAGTGGCAGCCTTTTATATGAAACTTCTCATGGCATTTGCTGAAATTTCAAGGGACTGTTCTACAACCTACTAGAGTAAGAGATACTTGGCCTTCATTATGAGCTGTTTAGTTTGTTTGCATTGTTTAGTATTTTTACTAAATGTTTCAAATATTGTAGCTCAGTGTTGTGCTGCATTCAGAAGCAAGAGTATCAGTGATGTCTGTGGGACGTTTTCTGCATAAGGGGCCAAAGAGAGGTGCGCCTCAAAGGAGAATATGTTTTGATCTTCACAGTATTGAAGTATGTTAATACCCAAACTTTCAAAAGCTTTGAGATCAATGTGACCAATTACATGCATCGTTAAGTCATACCCATCTTGTACAGTGCCTTGCGCTTGTGCTTTTTAGTCACAGTGAACTGTCCTTTCTATATTGCAATCATGGTTACTTTTCCCTCAGAAGCAGTTAAATACCAGTACTTCAGTAAAGCAGAGCAAAACAGTCAAAATTTTATACTGTAGTCAAAAGCCACTCTTTGGCATAGGTTTTCTTACTACGTTTATAAAACAGTTCCTACAGAATACCAAAAAGTTGCTCATAAATACTGTATTTCTATGTTTCTTAGCAGTTACGTAGCTCAGCCCTCTACCACCCTTCTGCTAGAAAAGTCTCATGAGGAAGTAATGGAAGGAGACAGTAAGTTGAATGACTGATGAGTCAGTTCAAGTTTTATGTTTTATTTCCTGATTTGTAATCATTGTGCATAAGCAATGCTTATTTCACTGTGTAGTACAGTATATGCGTGAGTTCAATGTCTTTTTATGCATTTCGCCCTACAGTATGTTTAAAGCAGTGCATGTTAAGGATTTCTGTATTATAAAATGGGGTTTTATTTTGTCTCTCTGGTCAATTTTTATAATTCATGTTTCTGTTTCAAGTTGTAGGTAGCATATTTACATATGCTCGCTTACCTGACTTCTTGTTAGATGGCTTTTGCGCTTATTTTACATTTTTCTTTTCTAAATGCACTTAAAGCAGCCTGTGGCAGGAAAGTGAAGATGACGTTTTTTCCAAATGATTATTGTTAGTGCTAAGCGAATAGGACCAGTTTACATAAGGACAGTTATGTGCAGAAAGTGGTTCGGAGGCGATAATACCTGTGATAAGAGAATTTAAGGAGTGTCTCTGTCTCAGTATTACATGTGTTTAAGTGCTTTCTAGTCACATCTTTATAAAAAGGACTGACATTGTGCAAGCAGCCATAGGCTGGCTGTGGTTTGGCCACTGGCTGTTTGCACTGCTGTAGACAGACAGACAGACACACACACACACACACACACACACACACACACGCACGCACGCACACTCTGTACAAGTTGGCTCTTCAGGAGTTCGACTCAGTTAAAGACTTGCAGTTATCCAGTTGAGTGTTAAGTAAAAAGGTAATCTTGAGGAAATGCATGAACCTCACGTCTGTAATCGTTCCACTGCAGCTTTTATAGAGGCCATAGACATTTTTCTGTCTTGAGTTCCATTTCTCAAAAGCTTCATTGATACATATACATCATCTTCTTTTCATAGAGACTTTGGTAACCCTGCCTGCACTATTAACAGCGTCATCTTCTACAGTGTCACATATGTGAAGAGATCCAAAGCGAGGGTGAGGTTTAGCTTAACACATATTTTCAAATAACTTAATTTGTATAGATGGTCAGAAATATTTTTGTTTAAACACTGCTTAATTCATTCATCTTAGTCAAGAGGAAACCTTGTGTATCGAGTCTGAGACTGTTTTTCAGAAGCTACCCTGAAGGATTTTGAGGCCTTTTTGTCACTAAACTAGATAGAAATTATGCATCCATATTCTCGAAGATACCCCAGCTTGTGTTGTTTCTTAGAGCTGTGAAACACTTCAAGAAGAATCCATATAATCATGGAGATCCTTGGTTTTTGTCAGCATTAAAAATGACTGCAGTGAGCACTTTCAGTAGGTATACACATTTAATTACAAAAGGTAGGTTATTTCGCGGTAGACTGGCATGATTGTTGTAGAGGTTTCCTTTGCTTCACATAATGATATAGGATTTTTTTCTAAGAAAAAGGCTGAAATAAATGCAGGTATTTCCATCGTAACGGATCTTGTCCCAGGTCTCTATTATACTCTTGCATTTGAACTGGGAAATACATAATTCATTATGATAGCAAGATTTGGGGGTTGATTTGTTTTTGGCTGGAGCCATACCTGTCATACAGACTCTTAGGAAGTTGACCAAGAGCAGCAGTGCAGCCAGGTGCTGAGATGCATAATGCATTTTTGCAGCTTGGAGCTTAGTGACTATTTCTGGAGCATTTTAGTTATATGCTTAAGTAATTATTTTTGCATTTTGGAGTTGAGGTACCTTGTCTTCTACAGGATTTCTGACCTCTTTCAGGAGGGCAGGAAACCTCCACAATGGAACTGTCAGGGTCCCTGGGACCCTTGGGAGGCTGGTTCTCGTGGCTAGATCAGCACAGCTCTGATACTTTACAAAATGCTACTTCTCTGTACATGGAAGGACCAGTTTTCCAAAAAGCAGCAGACCAGCCATCTCTGACTCAAAAATACTATGCTGTTAAAATAACATAATTACTTAATGAGCTAATTATTTGCATTTTTCTTCTTTTTTAATATGAAGTTTTTGGGGAACTGTATTTGTGCCAAAAGGTACTGAACAGAAGCCATCTTTATCAGCATTCCTAATCATTAAATAGCAATAATGCAATAGAACAAACCTGCTGTTTCCTGTGTTTGTATTTTGCACTTAACTCTTGGATTAAGAAGCCACACTTGTCTATATATCATTAGTTACACTGAATTTTCATAATTCATTTCACTTTGGCACTTACATGCTTTTGCAGTTTGTTTTAGGTGTTACTCTGGTGTGCATTAGCGTACTATTTGAATGCCTGTAGTGACTTTGAGGTTCCATTACAGGAGGGGAATTTCTGAATTGCCCCAAAGTATTGTTTTGATCTTTTGATGACATTAAAACATTTATTTTCATATGAAATTGCTTTTACCCTTATAAAGAAGATTTATGTATCACCAAGATTCCACTTACCTCCTCATATTAGGACTATTAATTTTAGAAGTAATTATTATGCAGATCTCTTTTGTGGGGCTACCTGCATAACTGAATTTCACTCATTAGATTTTGATGAAAGCATTCTTTTAAATTCAGATCTAACCTTCCCTTTAATCTTAACATAATACAAAGCAATGTTATGTTACAGAAACACGCCCCAAGGTACCAATATATGCAGTGTCCTTTCCTTCCAGGTGTTTTCTGTTTTTTCGCAGAGCTGTGTTTAGCAGAGGAAGAAACGCATGTAACAAGATCAACAGTGCAGTCACTATAAATAAACTCTCTTTCCAGTGATGTTAGCACTATATTGCATGGCCATCATGTGATGGATGTTACCTCATTATGGAGGAAACATTCCTCTATAGGAGCAGCCTAAGAGATTTCATTTGGGTGTTTCTGCACCTTCTGCATAACAGTTGCCATTTCTGAAATAATCTCCAACAGACTTCGACATAATCAACTAAGTAGGAATAGGTATCTTTCTTTACTGAATAAAGCTGGCAGGCGCTTCAGCATACCAGCTAATTTTAAAAGAGCTAATGTCTGCTACAATGAATATAGTCCTATAAATTTATGAATCTATTAGGAAAGTGCATTACTAATATAGTGACTCTGCAGATCCAAAATACATGCAGTTCAAGCAGCAGTCTTGCAAGGGAAAAATCCCAAATTGTAAATATGGGGATATCTACTGCTGCGCTTACATTGCAATTACCCATGTGGGTAACCAGTTACCTGTCAGTCATTGAAACTGCTTATCTACATTTCACCCATTATGACTAAACCTTATTGAATATGGGCCATTAAAACTTATGAGCAGCAGTGGTTTCCTGTCTCACTTTTTAGGGACTTTCTTTTTAAGATTTTTTTCTTAAACAGGACAAGTGGTTTCAGAAAGTGAGCAAAAAAAGGCTATACCTTACCTTGTTGATCATGGAGAAATTTGTACCTTAGGAGGACTTCATGTGCATGGAACCTATGTTCAGATTTGGAAAGAATATTCCCTAACAAAGGTAAAGGTATTGTCTTTTTATTTTGATAAAAGTAATAATAGTTAATAATTAGATTGCTAACTTAAGGCTTAGTTCTGTGAATGCTTTGTTTTCTTACTCATATGAGTAACCTCACGGAGTTAAATAGGACTGTATGACTACAGTTGATATACACAAGTAATTTCAGGAATCCATCCTCATGCTGTATTAATTTTCTAACCTTTAAATACCCTTTAAATAAAGTAGTTGAAATAAACCGGTTAAATTAAGGGAGTTTTTCCTTTGGCTTTGAATTAATTTGGATATTAGTGAGCATTTGTTAAAATCACATCCAAAGGAGAGAGTTACATATCTTTATGGAAGTTTCTGGCTGGGATGGAAAATCTGGTTACTGTTTAGATAACATTACACCTTCTTAGACTACATTTTCAACCGTAATAACATGGATGTTTTTGTTCTGTTTTCCCAGAGAGAAGAGGATCCAGGACCTTCTTTTTTTCCGTTCAAAAACTACCGAAAACTACTAAATAAATTACGTCTGTTTCTCAAAATAAACACTTTTTGCTACCTGCTTTCTTGTGCATTCTTTTTAGTACCCAAGCTGAATGAAGTATGTATGTCTGATTGCTTACACGTATGTGACACATGTAGTGAAGGGCAGTATGATAGGACATCTTGGCTATGAGAAACTTGTGCTCAAGAGTCAAACGCTCTGCATTTCAGTTTTAGCCACTACATATATGTACACTCAAATAAAAGAAAATGTCTTTGTGGTAGTGCCCCACCTCTAAAGGAACTGCACTTTACTATTGCCTAGTAAGGGCTTGATCTAACAGGAAGCTGAATGCCTTTGTTTCTTTCTGACTGCACTCATTGCTCAACACTAATAAGCAAGTTCAGTGGAAGTATTTATATACACACATACTCTTGACTGGTGGTTCTAGTCCAGCTGCCTCATGTAGGTGTCAAACTTTGGCACTGCCTCACCCAAGCAGTAGACATCTGATCAGCAGGGCAGTTCAGACATCCTCCCTAAGTGCTGAATTTCTCCTCATGGTCAGTGGAGAGGACCTTCCAAAGAATGCTTCAGAGGGCTTGACTAAAAAGCTAGCTTTTCTTCATACGCAGCTTGGGCACCTTCATGAGGATGATTTAGTAGTAGGGCAGAGAGCCAACTGGCAGGAAGCACTCGACTCAGGGTGAACCTGTGTAGGCACTTAACTCGGGGCTCTAGAGTCCATATCTCCTCCCCACTCGAGTTTCCCATGAGCCTATCAGACAGAGTCATGGCACGAGGGTTGAAGCACATGCTCAGGAATTGGGAGGTCTAGGAAGTCCTGCAGCCTGTTTTTTCAGAACCCAAGCTCCATCTCTACTGCCTGCGCCCAGTCTAGTGCCACGGTGATCGGGCTGAATGTTTACTTCTAGATCTTAAAGAGCTATCTGCACAGGAGACATACTTACCTCTGTCTTGGTTTAGTCTGCCTAAGGATTTTCAGGTTTTTCATTTTTCAAGTATTTTTTTCTGAAAACTAGGTTCCTTTTTTTTTTCTTTTTTGTATTTGCTGTTAGAAAATAGTTCTGTTACTCCTGCATTATTGAATCATTGCTGAAGAATACTGAACTCATGTAATTTAGCCAGAACATTAATGAGGTGTGCTTTCTTTTTCCAGGGTAAATTCTAAAAGCTGGAGGTCACAGGAGACATAAACAGTTCATTATTAAGGTTTATAGTTTGCTTTTCGTGAATGTACTTTATTTCATTGGGAATATGGCAGGTGTTAATGGTTACTTGCCCTTTTATATAGGCCATTGTATTTTACTAATATATTCTTTTTTTGCTTTTCAAGGTCTACTGAAAGCCTTGTAAATATATTTTCCATATTTATTCAAATAATTTTTGACTATTGCTTGCAATAATGTTTTAGAAGCTTGAAATGGAACCCCCTACAGCACCAGTCCTTCAAAGAGAAATGCACATGCTTAATTTTATGCACCGTGAGCAATCCCATTGGCTTCAAAGGAACTGCCCAATGTATAAATTCACTTAAATCTTTCAGGAGCAGGGCCTAATTTTTTTACATTATTGAATACTAAGAGGTTGGTATTGTTATAGTCCATTTAAAAGGGCATGTTTGTGCTAGATGAAATTAACTTTTCCAGGGAGACATGTAAAAACTGAGCTTTGCAAAGAGTAAAGGAGAAGGATACACATCTGCCAGCTTGACCATGTCTTGGCAGTGTCTTATCAACGTACTGTATACCAGCTCGCTTTTGCTTTGCTGGGTTGATTTTTTTTTTATAGGCAAGTACACACGCACATGCATCCTCCTTGGTGGACTATGTTGTTGATATCTCTTCCTTCAGATGAGATGTAGTACTGGAGCCTGAACTTCAGCCATCTGTATTGCAATGCTAGGCTTCTAGCTACATTTTACCAAAGTGTTCCTGATGCCACTGGCCATTGCATTCATTCTTGGAAATGGCCGCTTCTCAGAAGTTAAAGAAGTGACTCCTGCATGAATCAGAGCCATCCTTGCCAGACATGACCTAAAAAAGAAAGTTCACCTTGAGGGCAGTCAAGCATTTGAAAAGGTTGCCCAGAGAGTTTGTGCAGTCTCCATCTTTGGAAGATTTCAGGCTGCACAAAGCCCTGATGAACCTGATCTGAACTTGGTGTTCACCCTGCTTTGAGCAGAAGGTGGAGCCCAAGGTTCCCTCCAGTATGAATGATTTTGTGATTCTGCATTGGGGTATAACTTCAGGCAATGGTCTAGAACAGCAGTTATCAGATTTTTCCATTGTTAACTCCATTTTCAGATCTGAGATTGATTTTTGTAGTTGAACTTCCACAGAGGTTCCAGCCTCAAACCTCAGCATCAGTCCTCTCGTTCAAGAAATTCCAGATCTCACAGTATTGTATTTCCAGGGTGAAATTTAGCAGGATTTATTTACATAACATTTTCATGCCTGTCACTTGCAGCCTGACAAACGCTGATTAACTCAGTGGCTCCTGGAGAGGGCTATTGAATGTATGCTACGGTATATGGAAGTTGGAGAAACAGTGGAAGAAGGTGACTGACTTTGGCATGGGAACAGAGAGTAGGCAAGGGAGCACGTGCTGGCTGAAAGCACAGAAATATTTCCCAGAGTCTTTACTAAAAGTCAGCAGATTTGGCAGCTCCTAGCTTCCATAGTTTACCTTCACTCCTTCCCCCGCATACTATATGTTCAGATTCTATCCAGGCCAGAGTTTTTTGAGCACAGCCCCTTCATTCATCACTGATCTTACCTCAGCTATCTTGTCCCATGTCCTCTATTTCATCCCCATTAAGTGTGCCACGTTGTATTGTACCACAATACCTCCTGCAAGTCATTTTTCTCCGGTTAAGTACTTAAACTGTTGGGATGAGATGGCACAGAATGTATTCTGGTAGAGCATGTGAGAAAGCTTAGCTGTCACAGGATTTTAACTTTTAAAGTGACATAGCACAATTATATTACACAACTGACTACATAGTTTTACTTTCACTATTTCATCTTGTTTGTATGTCCCCAAAAAACTGTGTGAGCTCTCCTCCATACTTTACTCATGAGACTAGTGTTGAGGACTTCTAGAAGTTGCTTGTGTGCACTGTGAGCAGGATAAAACGTATTCATGTGTAACTGTTGAACACTCCTGATGCAGTGCTGCTGTGATGGGCTAATGTTGTCTAAAAAGGCAGGCTAAGATTCCTAGCATGCCTCTTTATACCCCAGTCAGCATCAGATAAAGTATAATATACTTTAAAATATATCAATATCAAGGATTTTTTTTTCCCCAGTGAAGTAGTTATATTTGCACAGCATTAGCACAGGCTTACTTAGTCTCTTAAAATTGTTCAAATGGAATATTCCTGGGAATGACAGTGACTGTAGGTAGGTATTACTAAAGACAGGATTTGGCCTTAGGTATTATAAGTGGTTTTTTTTCCTGAAAAATTGTATTGAGCTTAATCCGTTGGCATGCAGTAAGTGCATTTATGTAGGCAGACCTAAGGGCAGACTTTCAGACTTTGAACTTAATAAGATTTTACTCTGAACATCAGCACTGATAATCTTGCAGTAGGCCATTACATTTAATACAGAAATGTTTGACTCCTTAGCATTCCAGCCCCCAGTAAGAATAGCAGGTTAGTTAGGCAATTTCTTTTTATTTTCTGCCTGGGCTGCACATGCACACAGGCGCAAGTCACAGATACATCTATGCCCTGAACCCTCTTTTCGTTGTTGTTCGGAACTAGCAAAAGATTATTTTGGAAATGATGACCTTGCTCTCCATTTTGCTGTAGAAATTTCTGTCTGGGCTCACAAAAACGTATCCATCAAGGAGAGTGGCGGGATGGATGATCCTTATGTGCTCAAATGTAGACAACACTCAGGAGGAGACTTAACCACTCAGCCATGATGATGCTGAGCTTTGCAAAACTTTCCTTACAGCATGTTACTCTACTGTCTTCTCCTATGCAGTTGAATAATTCTGCCATATGCAGTTAATATGCCAGTCTTGCGTGGGGGATAGATGCATTTCATGATGGCTGGAGTGATTATATGAAACAGAGGGTTCTCAAATTGCTTTTAGGATTTTCAGGGTTAAATATGAGTATCTGTAGAAATGCTCTATATTCATGAATATAAAGTGAAAAGCAAATGAATTTTTTTGTATTGCATGAACCAGCATCAGAGCTATTATTGTAGCACTCTTACGTTACATATCTATCGACACAGATGTTACCTACCTATCAAGAGAACGTTGTAAAAGAAAAAATATATCTGCTGTGCCTTTTTGAAACTGAATGTGGGTTCAGTAGGTCCCTCATCTAAGTGAGAGCTGTATGTATGAGAACAACTTAAGAATTACTCCCCCATTCTCATCAGACCTTCATGTTGAGATCCAGCTATGCTACTGCTGACTTTCATAACAAACAAGATTAGTTACTGACACAGTGCTTTTCTTTTTCATTTATTCTTGATTGACTCAAATTGCAGCAGAGGAGAAGCAGGTTCATACCCTACCATGATAGGATTACACACCTTCATGGTGTTAAATGCTTGGTTAAGTGCATGGTGAAATGCTGCCATCACCTAAGAAGGAATAGTCACAAAAACTCCAGGTTTTAAGTGTCAATTTAAACTGGATTTAAACTTTAAACCAAGTTTAAGTGGAAATTGGGCCTGACAGCCTCTGTAGTCAATGGAGAGAGAGAGCTGACAGCTAAACTGGGCTCGCTCTTTGAATCATTTACTGGAAGGGCCTTCCTTTCCTCTCCATTGTCTAGGTGGTTGTCTAGATAAATGAGCTTCCCAAGGCAGATGCTGTTTTGTGAGTCATGTCCTATGCTGAGAAAGTTAACCTAAACTCCCCTCTGAAGTGACTTTACCAAAATCAGTGACATTCACTGACAGTGAGTTTGGCTCAAACATTTTAGAAAATACTCTTTAAACAAAATTGCCTTGTAACCCTGCCCCCATCTCAGTCAATTCTACTGCCCTCACTGCGGATAGACTTTCATCTGAAGGATTTTAGGATTTCCGTGGCCCATAAAGAGAATCATCAAAGTTAATAAATATGTAAAGAAAACGTTAGACTAGCATCAGTAAATAACAAAACATTGAATAAGAATGGAACACCATGCTTATCCATCCGAATAAATTACAGATTTCTCACAACTTACCAGCCAATGGGAACAGCTAATAAAAACACTTAACAGAGGAAAAGCAAACAAATTCCTATAAAATGGCATTTGCTTTCTTTACTGGTCTGGACAACTCCATTTTTGAAATAGCCTCTAATGAACCTGTTCAGTCCAAACCAGAGCTGTGAAGCTCTTCAGGTTTTTTCCACGGAGACAGCGGAAAGGGACAGAATGCAGAGTTAATCTCCCGTGTGATCTGTCCAACATAAATACAAATGTTAAATTGAAATATTTTGATTTGTTTCCTTTCTTTATTTGTGAGTTAAATACTTTTTTGATTGTTGCTGTATATTTAACATTTTTGCAGAAGCCATGTTAGCTTTTCAGGCCTCAGTGAAGAGAACTGACCAGTCTATTTGGTAGTAGCATCTGATGCATGAATTCAAAAATAATCCCTATGGATGATTTGTATGAACACTTACATGCAAGTAAGTGTTCCCAAGTATTTCTGATGCTGAAATCTAGGAGAAATGGACCCATGTATGCCACAGGAAGCTTACTTTCATGTTGGCAGGTTCCAGTAGGCATAGGGACACTCCATTCAAAATATTTCTGCTTATCAATCAGAAACACTCCAAGCTGCTTTGCCCTTTTTTCCCCATGGGAACATTTTCACATGGGAAGCTACTCTGTCTCCTGGGGAACTGTACAGTAACTCTGTGACTTAGGAATTGAAATTTTTTGCATGCATCCCTTGTTGGCCAGCCATGAGACAACATGTAATTACTGAAGACAATGAGTGTTTTTCTTGTAACAGATGTCTGTAAATATACAAAAATTAGACTAAATGGGAAGCTGTGTAACGTTAGAGTGCTTTAAGCTCTTCTGCAAGAAAGGTCGAAGCTAGATCATTTTGAAATAGTCTTCAAAAGTGATTTTAAAGAATTTATGGGGCTTACTTCACATCTTGTCTTGGATAGTATCATTTATTCTAACAACTCTATCCAAATTGGTTATATCTTTAGGAAAGAATCTTCACTGAACCACTCAGAAGGAAAAGCAACTTTTTTTGCAGACCTAGTGGCTCAGCATGTAAGCAGATCAGGGAATATGTTTACACTTTAACATTTCACCAAAGCACTAGTAAATGCTTTGGTTTTGCTTGTATATGAGAAGTAGCTGGTCCGGAAAGGAGTTCTCTATTAAGCCAAAAGGATTAGGGCTTTTTTGCCTGCTTGTTAATTGTTAATATATTAGTTATTTTTTTCAAATGATTCTTTATTATTTCTCTTAATGATTTGTATTATTAGGAGAACAGTACCACCACTTTCTTCAGATGAGCTGTTCTCGATCTGAATTGTATACTGCATTCAGAACTGGAACAAGCTTGGTGTTCTTGAGCCATTTTAAATTCAAGAAGGAATATGCCTTCTTCCTATGGATCTCATATTAGGAAAATTTTTAAAGGTATACCAGCACACTTTAAAAATCTTTGTTCTACCTACCATTAAAATATAGTCTTCCTGTTTGGAAGGCATATTTTGATAATAGTCATTGTTATTTGAGCAGTTAATACCACGCTAGCTTTCACAAGTTCTTCCACATTACATTCGTGTCTATTGCTAGAAAAAACGTAATTACATAAGAACATAATATATCCATTGGGTCAAGGCAAAAGTCCTTTTAGCCCAGTATGCTGTCTCTGATGGTGGCAAATAGCAAATGCTTAGGAAAGAGTATAAAAGTCGACAAATATATGGTATTACTTCCTTTGGTAAACCCTCCCGCCCTCCAGCAGCTGGTGGCTTAAAGATGTCCTTAGAGAAAAGTTGCATCACTGTCTGTGTATTTAATAATCCTTGCTATGCTTTCCCTTCCATTATTTTGTCTGATCACTTTCTTGATCCATAATACTTTATGACAGCGATTTCCATCATTTAATTGCACACTGTGTAAAAAACAGTGTTACATATTTAAATGTAAAATCAAATATTCACAGTGATAAATGCAGGTAACAGACCGGATTCTGTCTTGGTCTGTTAGACTTGAATGTGAAAGTGTTAGCTGGGATACAGTTGACTAAACGTGTGTGTGTCTTTAAGTTGCAATTTTTTCTACCTTATCCAATGAGCAGACTTTGTTAATAAGGATTAAACATATTGCCTGCAGCTATGGCTAACTATTTAGAAGAACATTTAGCTGGGATGAGCCTTAAATTTCACTTAAATGATCCTTTCAGAGTTTGTACATCCTCTGACATAACATTCTTAGCTATTGTGTAGCGGATAAGCGTATCAAGACTCATAGCTTCCTGGAGTTAGGCTGCAGGTTATTGTTCTACGAGAGGTAACTAACCCAAAATACATAATTTTTGCTAACATTTCTAGCTCAGGTTCATTATAAAACTTCCAGGTAAATAGTTTTGCCTGGAGGCAAAGGCAGTTTCATGCAGACTGAGCTGTCTAATAGACATTGTGGGCTTAGTGGTCATGTAAAGATACAGTAAAATAAAATTGATATCATTTGAAATGTTTATTTTCCAGAGCTCCTTTTGTAGGTTAAATGCACAGCAGTGACTTTTCTCTCTGTTATACAGAGGAGCCAATATACTGTTATACACCACACAACTTCACCCGCGATCAAGCCTTGTATGCCAGAGGATATTGTTGGACAGAACTAAAAGATGCCCTGCCAGGAGTTGATGCCAGCCACTGGCCCTCCTTGTTTGAGCATAAGTTCCTACCTTATGCACTGCTGGCTTTTGCTGGGATAATGTACATTCCAGCTCTGGGCTGGGAATTTCTGGCCTCCACTCGACTGACTTCAGAGCTTAATTTTTTGCTTCAGGAGATTGACAATTGTTACCACCGTGCAGCAGAAGGGCGGGCACCAAAAATAGAGAAACAAATTCAGTCCAAAGGCCCAGGGATCACTGAGAGAGAGAAGAGAGAAATTATTGAGAACGCAGAGAAAGAAAAAAGCCCTGAACAAAACTTGTTTGAGAAATACCTGGAGAGAAGAGGACGAAGTAACTTTTTAGCTAAGCTGTATCTTGCAAGACATTTATTCATCATCTTTTTAAGCATCATACCAATTACATACTTATCCACCTACTATGCTACGCAGAAGCAAAATGAATTTACGTGTGCACTAGGAGAGCCTCCAGACAAAACAAGCAGCTCCAAGTTGCACATCAGAGTGAACTGTAAACTGCCATCTGTCCAGCTCCAACGGATTATTGCTGGAGTAGATATTGTTCTCCTCTGCTTTATGAACTTGATAATCCTCATCAATTTAATTCACCTCTTCATATTTCGCAAGTCCAATTTCATATTTGATAAACTGAACAAAGTTGGAATAAAGACCAAGAAACAGTGGCAGAAGTCCCAGTTTTGTGACATCAATATTTTGGCCATGTTTTGTAATGAAAATCGGGACCACATAAAATCATTAAACCGTCTGGATTTCATTACAAATGAAAGTGATCTGATGTATGACAATGTGGTACGCCAGCTGCTTGCAGCATTGGCCCAGTCCAATCATGACGCCACACCAACCATGCGTGATTCAGGCATCCAAACAATAGACCCAAGCGTTGATCCAGCAGACATTGATGCTAATGAGCAGCTCATCATTAAGAGACCAAGAAAGAAGATGAAATGGATCCCAACTACCAATCCACTTCCTCAGCCATTCAAGGAGCAACTAGCCATTATGAAGGTTGAAAACCATAAACCTGAAAAACCTAAGCCTGTGCGGAGAAAAACGGCAACTGATAGCCTTATAGCTCCTCTGTTAGAGTCCAATGCAAAAACCTCACAGCAATCATCAGCCCATAAAACCGAGTCAAACGCCATCCCAAGTACAAGCACTGAAAAAAAACACACACGACACTTTTCCTTGGATGTTCATCCGTATATACTTAGTAGTAAAAAACCCAAGCCAGAGATTCAAGCCATCCCCTCGATGCCGACATCAAAAAGCCAAGAGGGTGGATTTTTAAACCAAGAAGAAAATGTCATAGTACACGTCACCTCCTCTCTCAAAGGTACAGTATGTCACTCAAGGACCACCTCCACAGACCATAATTTGTATAGAGATCTGAACTCAAAGCTTATCTGAACTGTTTGACCTACCTTACTAGATTTTGGGATAGCTAATAATGTTAGGGCTTGTAGGCCTCAGGAGTAGTTCTCTCTTTCCTTCTCTCTGTCGGAATACACTTTGTATAGAGGATAAGCAATATTGCAGGTAGAGCTGTAGAAAACAGCCACCCTTCTTTGTGCAGGCAATTTTTCAAATGTAAACAGATTTTCACAATTATGAACGTGGTTGTGCCTTTGTCGAGGAAATGAGGAGGGTTGGGCCTCCGTGATACCCTTCCTGCTCTACCAGCACCTGGCATATTTCAAACGTGCCTTAACTTCAAGCCATATAGAAAAAGCCATGGCAGATCAAACCAGGAGTCCAATTTGTCCCAGTACTCTGACCAGCAATAGCCATTTCTTAGCAATGTGCAAGAAATTGCTAAAGGCAGCTAAAGCTGCCTGTAAAAAAAGTGTCCTTAACTACCAGTTCTCAGGGGTTGACCTGTGTTTGTCACCTGGGGAATTAAAACTCAGGTAATTTATATTGTTTTTCACCCAAAAGACGTTCTAAATTGCCCTTTGTCCTCTATATGGACCAGAGAGCGGATGATCTGAAACGTGGGTGCTGGTCTGGGATTCAGGAGTTCTGCTATTCACTTCCTGTGTGGCCTCACAGGAGACACTCTTTCTGTGCCTCAGTTCCCGGTGCATGTGTTGGAAGCCCTGTCCCTTTTCTACCTCCAGGGAGTGTTCCAAATATATCAAAGACTGTGAGGTGCTAGGTTGATGGGGCAAGCCATGTAAGCACTAAGAACAGCAACAGATCGGAAGATAAATTGATAGACAGATAGATATCTTCTTGTTTATTATTGTAAGCTACTGACATAAGAAAGCAGAACTGTGCAGTTGAAGTTACAGAAAACTTTGTACATACTTAAAGCAATGGCTCTCATCTCATTACAAGCTAAGACCTCCCTCTGGGCCTCGACAGACTGACAGCTACCGTCACCCCACTGCCCAGCAAAGAAGTGATTTGAGGTATAAAAGTTTCTGTCACTTCCAAATCCTTATGCTCCCTTAGAGCCCTCCAACTCCCCGATGTGCATGTGAGCTATTCTACAGCGTTCCTTATCCAGTCACCTGCTCTGATTTCAACTCCTCAAAACTATTGGGGTTTTCTGGTCTCAATTACCTTGATCTGAATTAGTGCTTGAATATTTTACGTTGAGAGCAAAAAATAATTACTGTGGTTTTGGGGCTCTGTTACTCCCCATTCCCATTAAAAATATTCAGCTTTGCTTTTGAGTTAGACCAACATTACAGTCCATCAGGTAAGGCAGAGCTCTAAATTCTGGAAAGAGACATCTATTAACTACAAACTGCTGAATTCTTTCTAAAGGCGAGTGGCTTACAATATGTAACCACTATCTTTTCCCATTGAAAATACCAGTTTTTTGTATTCCATCTTGTGTATTTCAGCATTCATATTGTCTGTCAAAACATTAAATCATAACATTTATAGAACACCTGCCAGAACGTAGAGAAGGAAAAAAAATTTTTTCAGTTGCTTTTTGTTCATGTAATGAAAATACCATTCACATAAGGAAGCATGAGCATGCCTAAAAAAAGAGAGTGAGATTTACCACACCTGTTTGCTGTTTGTCCTATTTCCCTGAGTTTATAATCCTATTGTTATGAAACAGTCCTGTTGAATTTCTCAAAGGCCCCAAGAAAATTCATTTTTGGGTCCGTCCCTGCTCCCATTGAAATCAATGGCAAAACTGCCAATGACTGATTGGTTCAGGAGACTACTCTGTGATGGATTGGAAGGGATGGTGAAAGACTATCCATCTTTTTACTGGCTTTTTTCTTTTCTTTTAGACACCCCTCATCCTGCGAAAGAGATCCTGTACTCATCTGAGACATGCAGAACTGTGCCTGCTGCCAGCGCTTTTGTGACATGCAACCACAACCATATAGCCACAACTGCTGCTACAAGTATGACTTTGAACCAAGTCAAGCCAGAACCAACACCTGCACTGAACTGCAACCCTACCCATCCGTTGCTACACATCAATACACTGTATGAAGATCACGAGGAAGAAGTTTCAAACATAATAGACACTAGTGTCCACTCACCCACTGACACAGGGGAAATCCTCTCCATCCCTACCCCAAAGCAGATAAGGTTGGCCACATTTGATGAACCAATGGCAATAGTGAGCTCTGTGGAGTACTGAAGACCAGGGCTGCCCAGCTGCTCCCTCGCGGCCAGGCCCGAGACTGCTGCAGCGCGAACCACGGTTCCCCCAACAATGCAGTTCACTGCATGAGAGCATGGAGAATTTTGCATACAGACTATAGCTTTTGGTAATAATACCAAATAGTTTTCCAGGATCACATCATGAGCACTGTCAGTCATTTGCAAAACAGAATAAAGAAAATCTGGTGGACCTACACCTCCAACACCAGGGAAACCCTTAGTTCTAACTATAAGCTATAGCTTCCTGATTTAAATGGGAATTAGCACAACTTCTGAACATTTAAGAGTCTGATGGCATGCCACAGTAATTTCAGTGAGCGTGTAAATCCTTTGTATTCAGAATCACTGATCAAAGTTAAAACAACATGGAGTTGAGGTGTATCTTCTTTTGTAATGGCAGCAGTTAAATAAGAGTTTTTTTCTAAGCAGAGGGGATTTTTTTTAATTCAACAGTATGAAAAAGTTATATGCAAGCAAAATTTTTGTTTGTTTCTTTAGCTCACTACTGTTGGGCTTGATGGAGACTTAGCTTAAAGGGCCTTACTACCACCAGCATTTAAGTGCAAAAAGAATTGATATACATCAATTTCTTGCATTTATAAATGAGAATACCTGCGGTATGCCCTGCCCTTTAACATGCTTATATGTTTGATGGAAGATGATGAAATGAAGAGTTTATTTTTTTAAATATATTTTACCATGGGAAAAAATTACTTTAATAACTTTTCAAATCAGGTGTTGCTTTTAACAAAATGGGTAGAAGAGAGTCATTGTAGCTGCTTATTTTTTCATAGTGTATTTATGAACCAGGTTAGAAACTTTCATGGGTGCTTCACTGATATGAAAAATCTTTCAAAGGTTGTTACAAAATACCTTACCAAATATGAAACCAGCAAAACTCTTCAAATAACACACAGTTAAAGAAGTCTATAAATTTAAGTCTGCAGACTTGGCTAATCCCTGAGCCAGCAAACACCTAAGGCCGTGGATGTCACTGAATCGACTCATATGCCTAAATTTAAGCACATACTGAAGTGGCTTTGCTGGATCCGGGCTCTAGCGCAGGCAGACAATAATCCTGCAGTATGTGCTATCACTCTGATTCAGTATTTGCCTTCTTTGGCTCAAAGCACATCTTCATGCCCATCTTCCTATAACTTCAATATTTGTGATTTAATAGAAAACTCTAGTATAAATAAAACATCTATTAAAAGTGGATCATGCAATAACCATTCTCAGAAAAATTATAGTGAAACAAAAAGTGATTGTGTTAAAATAATATTCCTAGCTGCATTCAAAATTATGGACTATGTGTGTTTGCTTCAAAATTATGTATAACGGTAGAAAAAATATGCAGCACAAATATGGGACTGAAATCTTGAATTTATTTTTAATTTATTACCTCAGATATGGATATATGATACCAGTATTTAATGAAAATAGCACTGAAAATAAATACATATTATTCTGAATATTTTAACGTGTACTACTTCCTAGCTTAATTACCTGCAGCAAGCGGGATTCTATTAGTAGTAGTAGATGGGACATATAAAACCCCTCTTCCCCCATATATTATTTCAGTTATGCCCAACCTTTTTATCCTGAAGATCCAAGTACCGTAGGGGCAGCACAGCACAGGACATGTACCACAGCTTTGGGAGGGAGCTCTGGGAACAGCTGACAGATGTGACTGTATCTTCCAGAGGTCTCAGTGGTGCACGAGTGGGCTGGGAGTGATAGGCGCTGGGGAGCTCTGCCCTGGGCAACCGGGAGATGCCAGCCCCCACCGCCCTGTTCCCTTCGACTCAGCAGCCCTCACACCTACATCCAAGTGACATAGCCCTGGGGCGGGCAAGGGTTTGAGCTGCTTACAAGCTACCTTTTGGCTCAAGGGCTGCAGATCGATCTCCTCTCTTCTAACCGGTTAGAGTACAAATTCCAGGGTGTTTGGCATCACTGTCCTCTGCACACGTGACTTCCTTACTAGTGGATAAAGCAGACTGAAGTTTTTAAACTACAAATATGCACTTGCATAATCAGGGCCTAATTCTACCCCTTGTACACCAGCTTTCTCTAGCTAAAGAGAGACCCCAAGAGTGGAGCTAGACCCATGAAATGACCACAAGCAAGGTCTGTGGTCTGCCTGATGAGTAACTGCCAGCCGTTCAGATTCTTTTGAAATCAACAGCACATCAAGGTGACTTCAGAGATGAGCTGAATGTGCTACTATATTATAGTCACACAGCCATACAATTCTGTAGTTAGAACTCGTTTTTTAGACAAAACCATTATAGTTCAGAACTTCTTAAATGCCTGTAAAAACGTAGAAAAACTATGGAAAATTGTCTCAAGAAAATCAGGAACCCATTAATAAAAACAGTGACAGAATAGGACCCAGACAGAGGCTAGATTTGGAGAGATGTAAATCCCTTATGCCACTATAGTTTCAAGTGCCTGAAGTCAGTGTGGTGAATTTCTTCCTATTTGCAACAGCTCAAATGACAATGTTATTACATGCATGAAGCAATTTTGGGGGTTGCCGGTTTGTTCTCCCCTTGGTATCTTACATTGAGCAAAAGGTCAACCATGTTGGCCTGTAGCTGAAGTTATCTACTAATATATGCAAATACCAAGTTGTCCTGTAGCTAAAGTTATCTGCTAATATATGCATATACCACGAGGTCTAAAAAAGTTAAGGATCCAAACTTGCATGTGTAGTAAGTTAAAAATAGCTATGTTCAGTAGGGATCTACTTTATGCAAAAAATGCAGGGAGTCTTGGGCAGATATACATACCAATATAATAAGAGTTTTTCCTAGGAATGATTGTGCAGTAAAGTTGCACATGCCCCTGATTCATTCAAGATCAAAGCTGCGTGGACATACTATCATTGTCAGTGAAATTGCTGGATTCTACTGATTTAGAATCTGCTGGTACTCTTGTAGAAATCAGTATCACACTAGACTAGACTGACTTAAAAGAAGAAAGAAAAGCACGTAGTTCCTCATCCCCAGGAAGAAACCAGGGAACAAACTGAAGTCAGAGAATTACCATTTTACTTATCTTTCCCTGCTGTGTTACAGCAGTGTTGCACCATCACCTTTCACAAGTTGGAAGCTGTGGATATACGGCACACAAAGTTGGGAATGCTACCACACTATCTGCTTGATAAAGCCAGGACGATGGCCCAGGCACAACACTTAATAGAGCAAGCAAGCAGAGAGTGAGCGTAACTTAGTCTTCGCTGATGTGGGGTGGATATCACTGAAGAAGGCACATAGCAACCACTGCCTTGCTGGAGAACTGAAAGGAAAATGTCTGTGTCCTACTCACTTAGAGGAACTTATCTGAACTAATGACCAAAAGTGATGATGGAAAGATGCAGTCCCATTTTAAAATGTCTCTTTAAACCTCAATCACATTATTAACTCCATCTGCCTATCCTCTGCTCTGATGGTTTCTATCTGATAAACCAGATGAGTCATATTCTTCGAGGACCGGCTGTCCCACTCAGATTAATGGCTGCTTTCCCATTTACTTCACTGGGAGAAGTACTGGATCTTGAGAGCACAGAAACCCCCTTTTTCCTCCTATTCAGAGTGCATTTGACAACCAAATAGGAGAGACAAGTGTGTCAGAAGCATCTTTTAAGGTATTTTTAGATTGCCCAAACCCAGCAGGACATCTGTCTCACAGCCAAAGTGCTTCTTCTGGGATTTTTTTAGTGCAGCAATACTTTTTAGTGTGGATTTTACTGACATTTAGCTGTATTGAGTAAATGTGCACATACATGCACACATGCAGATTTATATATATCAACTATATACTTACATGTATGTATATGCAGAATTTGTATCTATTGCATAGAAAACGCTCATCATCTCTGCTTTGGAAATAAGCTATTCAAATAAGCACCCGTTATCCCGTTATCAGGCTTGAGGCCCAATATAGCATTTCTCTGACTCCACTGGGATTTTCTGATGCTCAGTATCTTAGCAAAGATGCTCTGTTCCCAGCAGAATTAGGTCTGCTGGTTTTGTTTTTTTTTTTTTAATTTTGGTATTGACAGTGAATCAGGCCCTGATCTTGACAGTCCATTTGTGCATGATGCTTACTATGACTCCTTGGCACCAAAATACAGAACAAAATTTATTTCTGTGCTGGGCATGTGGTCAGTATAGCGCACAGCTGTTTTGCATATCCTTTGTAACTCCAGTACAGGGGCTTCCAAAGCCGGTGTTGAACCCTGTTGCAAGCAAGGCAGACTTAAACTTGCTTTCACTTGTCCCTGATTATCAGTGCGAGGTTGTCTGATAGCTGGAAGTGCACTAGGGATAGTACTCACAGGCTCTAGGTCTGTAAGAAAGAGTCACTGCGCTGAGCAGCTGTAGCATTGAGCTTCATCTGGAGCTTTAAGAAAGCTTATCACGCTACTCTTTCACGCTTTCACAAAAAAGAGCACTTATCAAGAGCTGGGTCTTGGAGAGCGTGAACCTGTGTTACTGAAGCCAGTGACTTAGGGAAAACTGAAGCAAGCACTTCATCCAGTGCTGCATAGAGGAAAAATAAGATTTTTCCCTCTACATCACAGGGGTAGAGAGTATGAATAGAAATAGCGGACATCCAACTTCAACTTTTCAGTCAGAGAGTTCAAGAAGCTTTAGAAGGCATGCATCATCTTTGTCCCCTGTTTACAGATAAAGACACTGAGGCATACAGAAATGAAACAACTTGTCCCAAAGTTACTTAAACTGTGTATAAACTGTCTAACCTAGAGCTGAGAATATGCCCTAGGTAGGACACTGTCCTATAGTCCAGTGTAAGCAAGTGAGGATATCTTTGGGCACCGCAATAAAGCTCTGTGAATTCCTTTCCTACCAGAAAACACTGGGGTTTTTTTCTACCAGAAACATTGTGGAATATTGATCACAGAATGTTTTGCTTTAAAAAAGTAATGATTTTCTCCTAAAATCATTCTGCTAAAATACAAACCACAGAACATACTGGGAGTTTTAAAGAGGACAATTATTTTTCAGACACCTTCCAATATTTTTTGGCTTCTAATGAGGAACATTCCACTCAGCCTGTAAACAGACTGCAACTAACAGGAAAACACTCTTTGTACCTTATTTTCAAGCAACAACCTTTCTCTGAACAGTCTGAAAGCATTTCTTAGCTATTTTGTAACATTATACAAATAGAAAAATATTATGAATGACTCTGCTACACCAACGAGACTCTCTGTGCTCTGCTGATCAGATTCAAGGAAACGCTAGTCCTCCAGTCCTCTTGCCTGCAGCGGTTACTGCTGTTTCTGACTTCATACTTTACTGCATTGCTATTTGTTCACAGAATGAATTTACGCAGTCAGAGCCAGCTTAATGTGAAAGAAGAAATTGTTGGGCCTCCTTCTGGGCTCCAGAGCAAAGAAGTTTACTGAATCTTTTTGGGTGACTAGGAATCATTTTGGTGTATAATGGCAGAGCTCATCATAGAATTCACCAGTCTGTCTTTCCAAACACATATGTAGGGAGTGTGCTGGATGCGCAATAAATCCATGGAAGAAGAATATGTGATTCACAAGTGAAATCTGATATCTTACATAAAAAGAGACAGAAAACTACTCTGTATCCTCCACTGCAAATGCCTGCCTGTAAAGAAAAATAATACGCTTAAAAGAAGTTACTGGTTTCTGTTCGGGTAGCTTTTATACTAAGTCAACCAAGCCATGACAGTTTACCACAATTGTTAATCTGGGTTAAGAGCCCTGCGCCCAGAGCCAAGGGTGCACAGCAGAGGAGATAGATGGGTGCATTTTGTTGGTGAGAGAAAGAGCTTTTGAGAGCAGTTCAAGAACTTCTTTTTCAAACTGATGGATATGGTCTCACCCAAGAAAAGCCAGAAAAATGCTTTACCAGAATGGAGGCTAAGAAAGCTCTATACTGTTTGTCCTATATGTACAGTCCTGCTGACTTTATATGGACAGATATATTCTGTTATTGGAAAGGCCTAAATGATGCGAAGGAGTGACTACAAGTATAGAAGAAAGGAACCAGAAAACAAACCTGTACGCTCTATTAGCGCTGCCTAGTACAGCCTGTGTTGACTGGCTGTAATCACATAAATATGCAGTCATTACCTCTCCTGAAGCAAGGCCTTGGCTTTTGGGGTGTTTCATACCCAATCTACTCAGTATTAACTGAATACGGCAGAATAGGCTGCGTTTTCTCTCTCATTTCTGAGTAACTATTCAATTGTTTTGCCTAATGTGTCTCCCAGGTTTTCGAGGCTGACTGACTGAGCAGTACTGGTAATAAATATATATTTCTGAATAACGATTATTATGAGAAAAGAAAAAGCCTTCCAGAATCATCTGGACAGTATCTGTCCCATTTGTACAGTCCTGCTGACTGTACATTGACAGATTTATTCTGCTGCTGGAAAGGCCTAAAAGATGTAAAGGAGTCACTACAGGTATAGAAGAAATGAGCTGGAAAGCCAAGAAAATAGTCCGAAACAGCGGAGGAAAGAGCCTGAGGAAGAAAAGGACCACAGCAAAGCAAAAGGGGTGCTTCAGCTGACTAAAAAAGAGCTGAAAAAGAGCCTAAGGTGCTTCTAAGAGAAGCTTAAAGCACAGCATGAGAATGGCTGGGGCGAAGGCCTTGAGGGACATCAGGAGCCCTACAGTGGCTGGAGGCACCTGTGGAGCAGAGATGGCAGAAGGGGAGAGCCCCCTTGTGCTGCGGCGGCCGCAAAGCGCCCGTGGGCATGGAGGGCGAGAGGGCCGCGGCCCCGACGGCCGCGCTGAGACCCGGGAGGGCAGCAGGGTCGGGCACCGTGGCTAGAGCAGCAGGGACTGCTGGGCCGGTCTGGAAAGCACCTCTCAAACATGGCGGCTGCCCCTGGTTGGGGAAAGGCGTCACGTTCGCGTCGTTGTAAAAGAGGGGCCAGGCCGCATCTCGGCGTGTGGCTCTTCCGCAATGGTCCGGGGCGACTCTCGGGCTCAGCACCAGCCCCCTCACTGCCCCCGCGTCCCTGACAGCCGCAGCCGCCTGCCAGGTGGCCCGGAGGGGTACACGGGCCCTGGCCTCGCGCCCTGGGCGATGCAGGCATGGCTGCCCTGGGAGGGCAGGGCGGCGCGGGCCTGCCTCCCGGGGCTGCAGCACCCCGTCTGCTGCCAGATCAGCAGAGCAAGAAGGTGCAAAACTGTGGTTTGAGCACAGGCGCCGTCGCGGCAGGCAGCAGCCCCCTGCCACGGCGAGGCCCCGTGCTGCCGGGTGGCTGTCGTGGCACTTGGGGCTCTCGCCTTGTGCCAGTCCCTGTCCGCCCCCTTTCCGCTGAGGAAAGGACGTTTTAGCTGTCAGATTTAGCCATGCTTGGAGTTTCACATCCAAAAGTGAAGAGAGCTGAATTTCTGAGTAGCTGCTGCTATTGCTCTGGTATACAGCAAATATCCCTAATGCACAAAGTCGTCACAAATTATATTTGTCCAAATGCCAGACAAAACAATGCTGGATATAACCTTTAAGCTAAACAAGTAAGGGCGGTAGAAGGTGACTGCAGTCACTGTACGTGAGGTCTCTGCTGTCGTGTAAACCTGCAACTCCAGGTTCCCTTAGCAGGCCAGCTTCCCCCAGTAAGTATGCTCAGACTGTGTGGAAACAAGGAACACTTTATTGTGGAAACCTGGAAAAAATAGCAGTAAAATAAATATTCAAATATGTATTTTTCCCTCCATATTCCAGTATCTTTGCAAGAGTCTGTTTAACTCTTTTTTTTCCCCACAAATGAGTAAAAGTGTCCCACAGCAGCAGTCAAAGTATGTCTCTGCGAGGCTCTGTCTTTACTTATAAGGATTGATGGCTTGGCCTCCCACTATTTAATTTGCTCTAAATCATCATTTTTTACTTAAGGGCTGGGGAGACGTGGTCTCCTGCCATAATTCCTTTTGTTTAAACAAAGTCTCATATTAAACTAACCACAGGATAGGAACTAAGGGCAGATCCAAGAGCAAAGTCTTGGAAAGAAATGCTTGGCCATAAAACAAGAGCTATTTCTTTTCCTTATTTTCTCTTTTACTATCTAAGAGCAGGTTTATGGGAAACACTAGAGGAAATGTGAGTAGGCAAATGAAATGCCCTTTGGAGGCATGCTTCTCTTTTTCTCAGCACAGTGAGTACCTCCTCTGGGCTTTACATAGTCATAATTAAAACTTTATGTTTGTGAAATGTACTGACTTCCTCAGCAAATACATATTAAAATAGAAATGTCATTTTCAGTGCAAATGGGAATTTGCTTTTGATTTTTTTACCCTAAGCATTGAAACCAAATTGAAACCAAAATCCATAAAAGATTATCTAATTTCTGCAAGTTTTATATTATATTGTATGATTAAGCTGTGTAAGTTGTGTAATGAATTAAGATGTATAAATCACTGCTGCTTTTTAAATACTTCTTGCTCTGGCTAACAATAAATTGCAAGATAGTTGACGACGATAGGCTGTCACATGTCAACATGTTGACACGTGCAAAATCAAGGCAGGAGACTTTCAACATTCTGGTGAGATAACCTGCTAATTTATTATACATTATTACCTAGTGTTTGGCTAGCAGTAACACTTGGGAGCTGCTGTCATGGAACAGGAGTACAATAGCAGCTCAGGCCAAGACCCCAGCAAGCCTACAGCTGTTGTACCACTCCTGAGCGGTAAGCATTGCCTGTTTGCCTCTGCCTAGAGCGGCTCTTCTTGAAGGACTCCTAGACAAGCATTGACCAGCCTCAGCTTTTTATAATAAACTCACCCTCTATTTCTGGAAGGCTGCCCACTTTGTTTCTCCAGGCCAAAATATTATCCACTGAGAAATGAAACTCCATGATTCTGCTGCCTTTGGTATACGTACACATGGGCACCAGAGAGATTGCTTGGCCTGCTGGTGTTCGGGAGAGGGTAGGCGACGTCTAGAAAGCACATGGCTTAGGGCCCAGAGTGGAGGATAGGCCAAAGTCATGTGCAGACAGGTTAGATGCAACCAAAGGCTGTGCAGCCAGTACTTGTCCTGTATTGGACAAGCCACTTACTTATTTTTGCTCCCTTTCTCCTTCACATTCTTCTCCCAGAATTATGACCTCGCTGCCTATTGAGCCCTCTACTGAAATCCTACCCTCTTTCTCCAGTTTAGCCCTCTCTCCACAAGAAAGTTCTTCTGAAGCCAGTTCTTACAGACACTGTGCCTAGGTTTCACTGGCTACATCTTCATTAACTAGAAATTCAATACAATAGGAGCAGATCAGTAGATTGAAGTAGTTGGTAGTCATGCCCTTAGTGCTCCAGTACATGCGATCTGGGAGTTTACCATCAGACTACATGCAGTTTGTTTGCATGGACCACACATTCCTACCAGGCGTGTGTGAGGGACCAGTCACTTGTTTGCACCCTTGTTTCTTTATTAGAGGTTGGTGTGCACCTGGAGTGGAGTTTCCATGGCTGTTTTCTCCTAGAGGAGCTGAATTCACACCAGAACCACTCTGCAAACTGAACCAGTGCATAGCTATAGGTCCATCAGGGAATTTTCTCCCAAACGTCATTGCTCCTCCAAGCCAAAATGCTAAAGTTGATGCTGCGTTTGCAGTTTCTTCTCCAGTGCTCTCCTTTCTCCATCACCCTCATGATACCTTACTCCTAGAGATACAAGTCATATATTGGCTGTGGAGCACCTTGCTCTGTCTTTGACTCCCCTGAGTGCATACCCAGCTGCAGCACACTACCACAAGTGGCACAGAGAGGCTGCATAGCTGTCTCCCTTAGAGGAAATGAGACACTTGGGAGGACTGACACGTGCTAGTAACAGGAATCAGGTCTGTAGAACTGAACCCAGTGCAATTACACTAGCTCCTGTGCAAGGTGAATTCTACCTGGAGGGCAAGATTATGCATATGAACCATCAACATATTCAGCTTTGCATATAGAGCATGGCAATGTTCAATTACCACAAAGTTAAATTAGGTTGTGGATTTATAGTATATTAACTATCTCTGTCCGATAACTACCATGTGTGTACTCTAACCCTGTAGTAAATGTTAAATAATTCCCTCATTCTCACTGAAGAGCAAGCTATGCTTTACCATGAGACAGACACATGTACATGACTAATTACCAGAGTACCTAATACTTCCTAAATCCACGTCCTAACCTTCCCCCCAAGTTTTCTTTCTACAAGCCATGCCCTCATTTTCTAGCTAAAAGATACCTCTTCAGAGTTCTTCTTAAATGCAAAACTTGTATTCTTGGATTTGACTCCACTGTGAAATTCCTTAGAGACAGAGACACTAATGTCTCCATTGCAATGTTATTTGCTAGTTTTGCTTAGGAAGCCAAAGACCATGTGATAAGCGATACTAAATGTGTCCAACTAAACTATGATTTTGCTAAGCAGCCTGTCAGTTTCAGAATAGTAAATGACTACACAAATAGCTAGCTTTAATGGTGTTTAAAGACGTCTCTGCAGATTTATAGCAGAAATAAAACCCCAAAACATTTGGCTCTCGAGGAACTGTATTTGGCTGATACATAAAGATTTTATGACACAGACGTTACTATACCTGAATGCAAATGGATGATTTTATAGTATCATTTTCTATTTCTTCCCCTAGAATGTTAATTAGGCAGCAAATGTGTGAATAAGATAACATTGATTCTGTTAGCAGGTTGGCAATCAGCTAATCCACTTTTTTCTGTCCACTAGGTAACATGTATATGCTGGTCCAATTATCTTTTACCGTTGGAGAAATAATCCCTAGTATTTAGCAAAAGCATCATTCCAATAATACATTACCTCTAAATGTTCCTGTTAAAATTTCTTCCTCCTGATAGCTCCCTTAATTGCCTTGTGAAATGTTAACACGTATCTGTTCTTAGTTGATATATCAAATTCTTTTCTTTTAATTGCAGAGTTCAAACACAAAAGCTTTGCAAATGAAATGGAGTCAACTCCTCTAAATTAGTCTGGACTATTTATATGGAAATCAGCCGGGTTGGACCAGGAGCTATTCCTGCTGCCTTGCCAAGTACAAATCCTGCTGGCCAGTCAGGATGGGCTCCTGCCTGTTCAGTGAGACAGAGGCAGTGAATGTGTTGCCCTTAGTCCTCAGAAAGGCCGTGATCATTAACCTGCTGCTCGGTGCCCTTCACCAGAGCAAACTTGTTTAGCTGAAGTCTGTACTTCAGTGGCATAACTGAACAATGAATTTTAAGCCACAGAAATTCAGATGGCTGTAATAATGATGTTAAGATTGACTCAGATGGATGTAAACTGCTTTTTTCACACACAATTCACACAGGACGTATTTCATAACCTATAAATAATTTTTAAGGTTAGCCAGAGATATGTGGGAGCATATTAACCGAATACATTTGGCTTTGGCAGAGAATAAGAAAATAATAGAAGCACACTTGTGAAATGTTTTCCCAGGTAGTGCTCTTTCTCCATTTTCTGCAAAAATGCTGATGGTCACGGCAGTGAAAACACCTGACGTGAACAGCAAAAGGGATGTATAGAACTGAAGGAGAGATGACAGCTGGTACATGCATGAAATTACTAAATGAAAACTCAATAAAAACTTGACAAAACCAGCTTGCACTCTCCTGTCATAAATGCAAGCTGTGCAAAATTGTACATTTACTTGTCCTGTTAGAGGGTGCAAGTAAAATGAAGAAATGCTATACACCATGCCTAAACTAAATGTCAAAATCAAGTGCCACACTACAAAGTACTTAACAGTCCTCTGTGAAATAAGTTTGTATTGATCTTCCTGTATCACCCCTTTCCCCCTTCACTCCTCCAATGCACTTCTAAGCAGTGTGGTGGGCTGGTGCTGGTTTTGGGGAAAAAATGGGTTGAGTCCTTAGTGGGCTTGGAGGGGTTAAAAGGTCAGGATTGTCACCTGGCTAGTTTTACAGTGGACACATCTGTTGCCATTTGAGTTATCATACACAAAGACATTCACCTGGGCAGGCATAACCGCCCTTTGTCTGAGGGGGTTATTACTTTTTAATTCAGAGGTCACAAGACAAGCTGAGGCATCCCTACTCTGTACATCCCAAGCCCTGAGGTGTCTACATTTTAGCTAGTGGCATATGCAAACCTGGAGAAAGCTGGGAAGCCTGGCTCCCACCTAGAGTCCTTTGGGGATTCCCAAACTAGACTTCAGATGTATATCTCACCTGCAACACCTGTATCTCACCTGCATTAGGAAGAGTGTTGGCAGCAGGTGGAGGGAGGTGGTCCTGCCCCTCTCCTCAGCCCTGCTGAGGCCTCACCTGGACTACTGTGTCCAGTTCTGGGCTCCCCAGGACAAGAGAGACACGGCACTACTGGACAGAGTCCAGCGGAGGGCTACGAAGATGATGAAGGCACTGGAGCATGTCTCCTATGAGGAAAGGCTGAGGGAGCTGGGCCTGTTCAGCCTGGAGAAGAGAAGACTGGGGGGGGATCTGATCAATGTGTACAAGTGTCTGAAGGGAAGGTGTCAAGAGGATGGGGCCAGCCTCTTCTCGGTGGTGCCCAGTGACAGCACAAGAGGCAACGGGCCCAAACTGAAAGACAGGAAGGTCCGTCTGAGCATGAGGAAAAACCTCTTTCCTGGGAGGGTGAGAGAGCACTGGCACAGGTTGCCCAGAGAGGTTGTGGAGTCTCCCTTCCTGGACACATTCAAAAGCTATCTGGATGCGATCCTGTGCAACGTGCTCTAGGTGGCCCTGCTTGAGCAGGGGGGTTGGACGAGATGATCTCCAGAGGTCCCTTCCAACCTCGGCCATTCTGTGATTCTGTGATCCATTATACTTGCATCACCCCAGACCCTTGGGTAGCCAACCTCGTCCACCACTTCCTCGTTTGACTCTTCTTCATTCTCTTCCTGCCCCATCATTCCTAGTTTGAGGTGTTCCTTAGGAGACTGGCCAGCTTGTTGGCAAAGATAGTTTTACCCGACTTGGGCACCTCCACCAAATAGTTGTCCATCCTAGAAGAGGATGCCCTGTGGTGGTGGCATATCACAGTGGGGGTCAGCGTCACCCCTGCAGCGGTGGCGTGTCACAGTGGCGCAGGTGAGGCGGGCAGCCCAGGCGGTAAAAAAAGGGCCGTCGGCTGTGGGCAGCCCCAGGCTGGAGGCAGCACCTCCGAGCACGAGCACGGGACAGGTGAGGGCAGGGGAGGTGCCGCTGCCCCGCGCAGGGCTGGGCCCGGGGTGCTGCTCCAGCCCCGCTGAGCTCAAGGGCCGCGGCCACGCTGCCCTGGGGCCTGGCCCGCTCCTGGCCCTGCGGCAGAGGCGGAGACACACCGCCCCCGCCTCCAGCCCCAGGCAGGGCAGGAAGGGGCTAGCGTGGGGCTGCCGCGGGAGGAGCAGCGGGGCCCCTCACCCCGGGGGCTGGGGCTGGGCTGCGCCAGGGTCGGCGCAGGAGCGTGGGGAGCGGAGAGCCCGGCACGGCTGGGCCAGGGCTTTTCCGGAGCACTAGCCGTCGACCCGCATGGAGCGCGCCATGAAGCGCAAGGCCCCCGACTCGAGGGAGGAGGGTGAGAGCGAAGGGAGCGCCGAGGTGCCTGCAGCCCACGGCCGGGCGAAGGGCTCGTGGGGCGGCCGGTGTGCGGCGGCGGGGAGGCAGGAGTGGCGCGGCGTCCCCGGGGCAGGGCCGTGCTCTCGCCCGCGCGAGGCCTGGGGCACGGGGAGGGCCCTGCGGGGAGGAAAGGCCGGTGCTGGCTGGGGGCGAGGGGCCTGGGGATGGGGCCAGAGGGGCCGGGAGAGGCAAGGAGTAGGTGAGGGCAGGTCGCACCTAGGAGCCCCTGTGGCCGGGGCGGGAGCCTCCTTTGGGTCCGCGCGGGGCTGTCGGGGAGCCGCGGGGCAGCAGTCAGCACCAGGAGGGCGTTTAGGCAGCAGGGGCAGAGCAGGCTCTTGCAGGGGAAGCCCTCCAGGACCCCTTTGCAGGCCCCAACGAGGCGCTCAGTGCCTGTGGCGTTTGCTCTCCCCCCTGCAGCATGTGTTCTGTGTCGCCGGGCTGATTCCGCTCCAGATATCTATGGGGAGAAACGCCAGCAGGACGGTCTCTGTGCCCATGAGAACTGCCTGGTGAGTCTGCCTGGGGCTGCCTCCAGCTTCCCGCGGTGCCCCAGCCCAGCAGCCTGCCATCTCCACACCCAGCCGGGCAGCATCGGCACGTGGGGGTGTACCTGGCTCTGTGGCTGTACAATCTCATCCCCAGAGCTCTGTGGGTGTCGATTCCTCCTTGACACCTCCTGCACCTCCTGGAGTCCCTTTGCTGCGCTCTGCTCGGACTCTCATCATCTGCCCCAGCATGGCGTGTGCTCAGCTCAGCAGGGCCCAGCGCTGCCTGCAGGAGTGCCCCCCGGCCCCTCACCAGGGCACTGCGCCACTGCCTTCCCAGCCCACAGCACAGCCTGGCCGCCCACCTCTCCCGCTCTTTGGGCTACTTGTTGCAGAGCAGCTCAAAGGCCCATGGCAGCTCACCCAGCACCAGGGAACTGAGCATGGCTTGCCCCAGCCCTCTGGCCAGCATCTCAGCACCATCCACCAGCAGTGGGCCATGCCTCCCTGACCTACTGAGCTCTGGGACGTTTCTGTTTTTCAGCATCTTGCCAGTGGGCTCCCTGTGAGACGCCCCAATGACATGGGAGCTGACGAGTTCCTTCCTGCGGATATCAGGCGGGCAGTGAAGCGGGCAACTCGGAAGGTGAAGACCTAGCCCCTAGGGGTGTGGGGAGGTCTGTGCTGGGACAGATTTGTGCAAGCTCAGCCTGTGCCATGGGAAGGAAATCCAGGGGGTTTTCATCGGCTCTAGGCAACACTCCCACCAGTCCCAGGAGCTCCAGAGAGCTTTCCGCAGAAGCAGAAACCTCAGTCCCCGAGGTGACTCTGCAGCATGTGACCCAGCAGTGCCCAGATGGCTAGGGACTTCCCAAAGGTGTGGGGCAGGTCTTGGGGGCCCCAAGCGTATCTCTGATGGGGGCTGCTGTGCTCCTTCCAGGTCTGCTATGTCTGTGGTGAGCGGGGGGCCACTGTTACATGCTGGCAGAAGGGCTGCAAGCGCAGCTTCCACTTCCCCTGCGGCCGCGAAGATGGCTGTGTCTCGCAGTTCTTTGGGCAGTACAGGTAGGAGCTGACGAGCCTCGTGCTGGGCCGCCTCTGCCTAATCCACCCTCCAGCTAGCGCTGGCCAAGCAGGCGAGGCAACTGCTTGCTGTGCCCCACAGTGACCCTCCGAGAGCCCTGCCACAGCCAGAGGCAGGGCATGCAGGTCTCCTTGATGTCCCTTTGTCCCTTCTCCTGGTGCAGGAGCAGAGTGGGAGGGTGTGCTCTCAGTAAGGCCTTGGCAATGCTTTGTTCTCAGGCCCCGGGCACCTGGGGATGCCCTCCAGGCTCCAGGCTGGAAAACCACTATCTTGGCCAGCCTCCTCTCTGCAGACAAGGTCCCCACCTCGGTTGGTGTGAGCGTGCCACGGCCCATCTCAAAGGCCTGACGCTCAGGCCTCAGCCAGAACCTGGTGCCGGGGCCCGTGGCTGGGATATTCTTTAGGGGAGGAAGGGGATGAGAAGAGAGACATACGCATGCTGCCCAGGGAGCAGCCAGCCTCTACACCCTTTGGGGTTGTCTTATCTAGAAACGTGCACAGGCTCCACACATGCTGACCTCGTCCCCCTCTTCCAAAATCTTCTGCCCAGGTCCTTCTGCCGGGAACATCGCCCAGAGCAAACAGTACAGGCACAGCAGGATGGGGAAACCTCCTGTCTCATTTGTCTGGAGCCCGTGGAGGAAAAGCTATCCCACCATACGATGGTGTGCCCTGCGTGTACGCACGCATGGTTCCATCGGGGCTGTATCCAGGTAGGAGGCCCTTCCCACACCCCTTTGGCATGGCAGGTGCCCATCAGGGAGCAGTGTCCCCCTCACCCTGGTTGTGACTCTCTTGCAGCAACAGGCTCTCCGCTCTGGGCTGTTCTCCTTCCAGTGCCCCCAGTGTAAAGACAGCAAGAAATTCCTGCCAGAAATGTCTTCCTTGGGAATCCGAGTCCCCATCAGGTTTGTTCTCTGCTGCCCTTGCCCTGTGCCCACAAGACATGAGAAGGGCACGAGAGTAAAGGTGTAGCAGGGGAGGCCAGAAGGCCAGGCAGCATTTTAACCTAGGGGCAGGGGAGGCTCAAGACCTTCCTTTCCCTCCCCTGCAGACAACCCGCATGGGAGGCAGACGGTGCCTTCGCAGAACTGTATCAGAGGCACAACCGATGTGATGCTAGCCAGTGCCTTTGTGCAGGGGGAAGAGGACAGGCAGAAGCAGCTGGGTAAGGCACCAAAGCAGCAATCTCCTGCTCCCCATGTGGTGGCAGGTGCCGTACTCCCACTCTCGGCAGATGTCTGAAGGTCTAAGCGAGGTGGCTGGACTACTTCTAGGGGAGCATGGGCAGGGAAAGGGACGACCCTTTGCCATGGGGCTGCTGAGCTGCCAGGGCAGGAGGGGTGCCCCTGCTAGCACGCACCAAGTAGTCCTCCAAGCAACTGGTGGTGCTTCTGGAGTGGTCCTTCACCTCGCCAGGTGTCTGGGAGCAAGGACTCTTGGCACTCACTGTCAGCGCCCACTCAGGGCGCTCTGCCAGCCATCCTCTTGCTCAGGACACTTTTCCTGGGCTGTCTCGCTGCTGTCGCTGCCAGCCTTGGCTGTCCTGGCCACCAATGTGTTTGCTTTCCCAGGCCCTGGTACCTGCTCCTCTGCTCCTCCTGTGCTGCCAGGGGCACCCACCGACGCTGCTCTGCCTTAAGGGCCACCGCAGCCACGTGGGAGTGTGATGGCTGTGCGGGCCTGGGCACTGGTAAGAGGAGAAACAAGGCCCCTCACCAGCTTCTCCCGTGCCAGAGCCAGGGGCCAGACAAGGCCTGCCCGTGGTGGCTCAGGGTGGGCTTGGCAGAGTCTCTCTACTGCTAGGGGGGCACCGCTCCAGCCTCCCCTTCCCTGGGGGCATGGGGCTTTGCCACTGACCTTCTGGCCTCTCCTTGCAGCCTCCAGCGCACAGCTGGAGACAGCCAGCTCCAGCAACACCAGCCAGCCGGCATCGTCCCCCAGCTGCACGGCTCCTGTGAGCAGCAGCCAGGCAGGCCAGACTGGGCCAGAGCAAAGGCCAAGCTGCTCACGGTTACGACGCCACCCACGAAATCCTTACAGCCGGCCCTGAAGAGCCAGCGCTGCCCCAGCACAACCGCACTCCTTCTCGGCAGCTCTGCCGGTGGGGCCTTGGGGCCACCAGTCCCAGCCCCCGCCAGAGGCAGTCCTGCGGGGCCTGCTGTGTTCACCCAGCCTGTGTCCACCAGTCCCGCTGCACAGCCTCACGCGGGAGGGATGCCGTCTTCCGGCCACGGGGAACCACACTGTGTCTGCTTCTCAATAAAGAGAATTGTTTACTGGTCTTATGGCAAGAGCTATGGCCTTGAAGTTACAAGTGAGCCATCAGGGGGAGAGTGAAATTAATCACGTTTTTCATCTGTTTTTCTCCTCATCTTGGAGGCTATCTCTAAGCACGTGAAGGACAAGAAGGTGATCAGGAGTAGTCAGCGTGGATTCTCCAAAGGGAATCATGCTTAACCAAGCTGATAGCCTTCTATGAGGGAACAACTGGCTGGGTAGATGAGGGCAGAGCAGTGGATGTTGTCTACCTGGACTTCAGCAAGGCCTTTGACACCATCTCCCGTAACATCCTCATAGATAAGCTCAGGAAGTGTGGGTTGGATGAGTGGGACAGTGTGGTGGATGGAGAACTGGCAGAGCTCAGAGGGTTGTGATCAGTGGCAGAGAGTCAAGTTGGAGGCCTGTAGTGAGCGGTGTCCCTCAGGGGACAGTCCTGAGTCCAGTCTTGTTCAACGTATTCATCGATGACCTGGATGAAGGGACAGAGTGCACCCTCAGCAAGTTTGCTGAGGATACTAAACCGGGGGAGTGGCTGACACACCCGAGGGTTGTGCTGCCATTCAGAGGGACCTAGACAGGCTGGAGAGGTGGGCGGAGAGGAACCTCCTGAAGTCCAACAAAGGCAAGTGCAGGGTCCTGCACCTGGGGAGGAATAATCCCATGCAGCAGTACAGGCTGGGGGCTGACCTGCTGGAAAGCAGCTCTGCAGAGAAGGACCTAGGAGTCTTGGTGAACAAGTTAAGCATGAGGCAGCAGAGTGCCCCTGTGGCCAAGAAGGGCAATGGTCTCCTGGGGTGCATTAGGCAGAGTGTTGGCAGCAGGTGGAGGGAGGTGATCCTCCCCCTCTCCTCAGCCCTGCTGAGGTCTCACCTGGACTACTGTGTCCAGTTCTGGACTCCCCAGGACAAGAGAGACACGGCACTACTGGACAGAGTCCAGCGGAGGGCTACGAAGATGATGAAGGCACTGGAGCATGTCTCCTATGAGGAAAGGCTGAGGGAGCTGGGCCTGTTCAGCCTGGAGAAGAGAAGACTGGGGGGGGATCTGATCAATGTGTACAAGTGTCTGAAGGGAAGGTGTCAAGAGGATGGGGCAGACTCTTCTCGGTGGTGCCCAGTGACAGCACAAGAGGCAACGGGCCCAAACTGAAAGACAGGAAGGTCCGTCTGAGCATGAGGAAAAACCTCTTTCCTGGGAGAGTGAGAGAGCACTGGCACAGGTTGCCCAGAGAGGTTGTGGAGTCTCCCTTCCTGGACACATTCAAAAGCTATCTGGACGCGATCCTGTGCAACGTGATCTAGATGTCCTTACCTGAGCAGGGGGGTTGGACGAGATGATCTCCAGAGGTCCCTTCCAACCTCGGCCATTCTGTGATTATGTAACAGGAGCTACATGCAGCACATATATGGAAATATCTCCATAATATCTCCATTAACTTCAAAATTATATTTGAACATAATCAATGGGTTGAAGCAGAAATGAACGGTTCATAAAGGAGCAACTTTCTATTTCCTCTGGTTAACGAATCCAAAAGCTAACATTTCGTATGTGATTTAACTAGCTTGAACATGAACCAGTCCTGAATATATTTATTAAATGTCCAATTTTGTTAGTCAATACAGAACCCTACAAAATCCATTACTAATGTCATTAGAAGAGATAAAACATTAAAATTCATTTAATCTCTCATATGAGCAATTTTGACCAGTAATAAAAAGTATTTGGAACGATCTCAACCGTTATCCAGGTAACTACTATCAACAACAGGCTTCCTAAATGAGCTATAAGAACAGTTAATTAGACATTACCTTAATTACATATTGCATTAATTATACATTCACTCAGTGACTGTATAGTCAATTAAAATATAATATAATGCAATTAAAATTCAAGCCTTGCCTGAAGGTAGACTTAAGAATCAACAAATACATTCTTAACAGCTGAAAGCTAAAATCACCTTTTATGCAATTTTCTATTAAATAAATAAACATAATACTGCAAGTAACTTGCAAGCAAGGTCATTTTTCCAAGTTTTGTCATACATATCCATTTTTTGTTATTATCCATTTTTAACTGTCTAGTGTGCTACACTTCTTCACATATGTTGTGCAGTCTTATCTGTCTAGAGGTTTATAAATCAGTTTGTCAGGAAAGAATTATAATATAAAAAATGCAAAGATGATTCCAAAGGTCTCTCCACTGTAGATGACAGAATTAGGTAAAACGTGTTTTTACAAAGTTTGTGTAATAGGATCTGAATTACTGTCAGTGATGGATAGGGAGTAGAAATTCTTATTTTACTAAATCTTCTGCAAAAAGACACCTTCTTAGCAATAAACAGAGAGGTTTATTCCTTTTCTATCACAATTCATATGTAGCTAAAAATGTTTATCCATGAGTTATAAGCATTCATTCACAGCTTCTTTAAATAATATATTAATATTGCAAAGGAAGAACTTAGTATAGTTTTCCATATATCTATCATGTGTGCTTTGTGCTTAGTGCTTATGTTAATTTATTTTATGGATTTAGAGTGCTCCCAGTGGTGCTGCAATGAAATCAGTGCAGTCATTGTAATTGGGTTTACCACGCAGGAGGAAAGGTCAGCTTTTGAAAAAAGAAAGAATTATTTTACCTTCCCTTTTATCAGCAAGACTTCTCTCAGATGTGTATGCATAAAGCTTCAGTTCCCAGTTCTTTTGTTGATCAACAATTTTATTCCATTCTGCTTAAAAAAGCAAGAGTAAGCCCCAGCTGAAAGCATTTCCCAGCTGCATTTAGAAATCATTTTACTCTCTTCTGAAGCACAATCACCATGAGTGAAGTGAAATGGCTTCTCTTAATAGGAAGCAGCAATAGAGAATTTCAAAGTGAAGTTTCAGGGGGAATGGAGGGGAGCCAGACTGTAATTACACCTAGTGAAAATTACCCGGGATTGAGGGCTAACAGAGCATCTCTTTTGGAGTCTCATAGCAACTTCTAAGCCACCAAAAGCAGCAGAGTTCCTATCCCCAGGCGATGGGACCGATGAGGGGGAACAGGCAGAGAAGAACAGATGTATTGACAGCCCAGAGCTAATGCAAAGGATTCAGGCAGTGCCTGGGCAGTCGCTGAGGCTGGCCCAAACCGCCGAGCACTGTAACTGCTGCTGGCTCAGGCACAGCACTGCCTGGCTGAGACCGCCTTCAGGCTTTCACCACTTGCAGGATTAGCTTGCACCTTACACTGCTTTCAGGCCTGTACTACTATCTGTGTGTGGCACCATGGGTCCCTGCTTGCAGACGCCAGCTCCAACCAGGGCTTCCTCAGAAATTTCTGTGCCTCCACGTGTCGTGTTCTTGCGCTCTGAAGCACCTGAATAAGCACATTTCTAGATATCCTGGGACCCCAACAGTTACCAAGGAAATTAAATGGGGTTTTCCAGGCAGACTTTGTTCAAAATCAGTCTAGCGTTGAACTCCATTTTGGAGAATCTTATCTTTGTATAAACCAAACTCTATATAAGCCAAACTTTTACAAGCATGATGTGAGGCTAAATTCACAGCTGTCTCCAGGTAGGGTAAGTAACAGCAGCTGAAACCTCAGCCCACGTGCAGAAGGCATCTGCAGTGCACAGCAAATATAATACAACCACAACCAGTTTTTTCTTCAGCCCTCTGTTTCTCTAGCTGCAAGAAAGATTAAACATTTTTCACTTGTATATTTTCTGATGGGCAAGGTCAGCCTCTGAACTGATGGGTATTTGATCATGTCATGCCTGAATACAAGTGTAAGTGACCCATGAAATTAAAGCACATTTTTGGGCATTCATCCAGGACAGCTTAAATTTCCTGGAGGTATGTCAGCCTGGAAAGTCCTAGCAACAAGGAGAAGATATTCATCTCTAGGTGGAAGAACTAGCTGAAGTAAAAATATACAAACAGGAAGAGCCTAACTTGAGGCTTGAAAAAGTGTTTTTTTCCAAACAGAGAACGAAATACAACAGAGAGAAAAGAGAGAATTCTATAGATAGATTATAGCTTGAAACCCTTAAGCTACTGATCCCATACAATGTCAGTGACTAGGGCTGTTTGTGGGGAACACTGGGCATAAGCACTGCAGGGTCTCCAAGGAGCTGGCTGTTGCCTGATCTTTGGCAGAATTTAAGTCATCAGTGTCTCTGAGAGGAGGGACCAGCCTGCAAGAGGAACTACCTCTTTCCCCATGCCGTCCTGCCACCGCAGTGGTCAGCAGGGTCTCCTCTGAGATATTTCCCCTCATCAGAGAGCCCAAGACTGCTTACTCTGAGACACGTAGCTCTGCTGCCCTCTGAATCCGAATCTCTGAAAAAATCTCTCTGAAATTTGGTGGTCCGCTGAGCCAGGGTCTAGGACAGTCAGCTCAGGTCTGCCTTTGTGCTACAGGGCTTTTGGAGAGGATTTGCACAGTATCTGTCTGATCTAGTCCTTGAAAAACCAGGGTTGGTGGCGGTTGATGGCTTAATATCCAGTACTTCTTGGATATCACTATATCCATTATATTGTCAAAAACCTGCTGGAGTGCCTACCGTCGTATATACATAGCTGTCTTTTTAATAATATTAATAAATACATTTTCAGAAAATCAGCTAAACAGCATCAATCAGCTGTAGCAGCCCAAACTTGCATATTAGATAAATTCCAAAACTTGTACATTTCTTGAGTGCCTAAAAATTGGCACTAATAGGGAGATAGGAATTATTTTTCAAACACAAAACTTGAAGGACCTGACTAATGTCCGTATCAAGCAAGGTGTTCACATCAGCTTTCTAATGCCTAATTTGGTATGACCAACACCCACTTTTTCTGTTGCATCAAAAGCCCCATCCGTGAAGATGTGCCCGTGCACCATTTTAATCTGAACTGCAAGCATCACTGCTGGGCGTTGCAGTGACCCTCACACACACCTGCCTGGTGTTTCGAACCCCTGTCACACTCATGGTATCATCCAGCGCTCCAGTGGAGATTTGCAAGAGGAGGAAAAAATAGCTCAGCATGAAACTGTACAGTACAGTTCCTGTTGCCAGAAATGGCATTAATATTAGAGACAAATACCTGCTCTGTCAAAGTACAAACATTTTCCTACGGTCAGCGTTATAAAACATGTAAGATATTCTGCCCAGAAATGAAATGCCTGGGAATTAAGTGAACAACTGACTTTTTGTCTGTTCTTTACATAAGAGCCTTTGTGGATCCTACTTATTCCAAAAGAAATATGGATTTCAGAGCTGGTAATTACATGTTTTAAAGGCAGAAGTTTGTTGAAAATAAAGAACAATAAACCAGGAAATCGTTACATAAGTGCTTTATGAAAAGGTTCCTGGGATTAATAAACTAGACTTAGATCATACAATATTGGTGGTTTTTATAGTGTTCTGTAATCAGTTTTTCAGAGAGATGTTCCATTAACCTATTGAATTACTGTATTTGTTCCAAATTTTAAAAGCGAGAGCTAAAGTATTTATTTCTCCTGCTTATTATTTTTTCCCTAGAAAAGGGGCTAACTGGATTTCATGATTGAGCTGTAGTCACTATCAATGAATGCAAAAGGACATGGTCCGCCAGTAAAGAGTATATAGACCAGTAAAGGTAGCTGGGGTCTTCTAATTTCATTGTTGTGCATCCCAGATTTTCAAGCACTGTATAGACTAGAATAAGTCTAACAAACTGCTCTGATTTTCAGTTACCTTTTCATAGCTCCCAGTGCGAAGATCTGTAGCCCAGCACAGCCAAGCCATTCCCTCTCCCATTCTCAGCATGTTCTTGGTAGCTCACAATGGTTGAAGTCTACATGAGACATGGGCATAGGGCTGATCTTCTGCTCTTTCTGATAACAACGTCTCTCACTGCTCTTCCTGCCTTCTCTAAGTCTCTCTTATTGCTTCCAGCATAGCAAGTAGGGCAAAAATATCCATATTTCCAATACCTTTTTGATTTGAAACATTACTAGCCAATAACATACTGATAGCTTAGTACTTGCGATCTTTCTGAGTATTTGCCAATTCACCAAGCCCCTTAGATATTAACTTTGTTTTATTTGTGTTATAGATACGTGCCTAACTAGAGAAACAGCAAGACTGGTCGTGTGCAGGCTGCCATTTTACAGTCCACATCCTTTTCTCGGTTGAAAATTGGCTTAGAAATGGCTGTCCAGTTCTGGGTATCAGTGAATTTTTTGATTTACTTCCATTGTAAAGTCTGTAATCTTCACTGAGCATTTGATGGCCATCTAAAGTACCTAGCACCGAACATATATGAAAAGGTAACCATATAACTGCTTTATAATATTACATGTGTACATGAATGTATACATGAAAGGCATGAATCTCTTTGGAGCAGGGCTGGCCCTCTCAGGGCCAAGCTTAATGTCAGTGTTCAGTCATAATGTTACTGTCTGAATTTGCTTACAGTCAACTGCTGCACAAAGGACTTAACTGAAAGGAAAACTTCCCATTTATGTCTATAAAATTCCTGTTTCCCATTGTCCCGGCAGACAGTGTATGTCAGCTTAGCGCATAAAGGTACTTCCTCAGATACTATCTTTGGTCTTCTGCTTTCTAAAATGTGCCCACACAAATAGAAGTACCCAACTGTAATCTCAAGGCACACTAGTTTGTAAGTACAGTACCATAATATAAGCTTCAAACCATTTCATTTCAAACCTTATCATAAAGAAAATGTAGCTGAACATTTATGTGCCAGAAAGCATATATTGTAGCATATTTTCAGTACTCAGTTTCTCTTTCCAGGTTAGGATACATTTGTAATCAGCATTTATCCTGGCCTCTTCAGTGTGTGTAATACATTCCCAGGATGTAGAAAATAAAAGATATAGGAATAGGACTATGTTCAGCTATATTTTAGTCCAAAGCTGCTGCATGCCAAGGCAGCACATCAAGAGCACTTGACTGGTTTAGTTGCATCTGTTACTATTCAGTGACTATTGTTCAACATTTGGTTGTATTTTTCAAGAAGTTTGATTCAATCCCTCCACAAACCAGGGGCTTGACTCATGTGTACACAATGAGTACAGACTCATCCAAGTTGGTAACCGCAGTGAGTAAACTCCAGAAGTGGCATGCAGACACGCTTCAGCTAGCTCTGTGGGAGCCGTCACTGCAACTGGAAGCCGGGTTCGCTACGCCGGAGTGTGTGCTGAGCCAGCTAGACAGACCTGCCAAGAAGCTTCGAGACCCAGGCTGGCAGATTTACATGGTGCTTTGCTGAGCCAGAGGGACTCAGCAGCTGGAATACCCCTGCACTTCTGCTCCTGGCCATGCCATAGCTCTTCAGTCCCTTCTAAGTAGAAAACCTCCACCAGAACGGGTGAGGGAAGGACAACTGCACAATAGGAGCTCATACCACTTCAACTGCAGTGCCCCCGCTCTGCACAGTTTCCAGTCAATCCTGGCTTGGGAATAGGAACCGGAGATGATGAATGAGGTACAAAATCTCTGGTCATATATATAAGATGAGTTGTCCTGAAATGGCTGGACAAAGTAGTGAAACAGCAACAGCTTCTTGTCCCAGGCATACTGGTACTGAATTTAAGCATTTATCTTCCTTGCAAGTAAAGACAGATTGCCATGCTCTTCTCTAGAGGTGCAATGCTGTGGCTTCCCAGTTGTAATTTCCCATACACTGTGTTTGCTCAAAGGTTGCTCTTTTCTCCTTAGTTTTGCCTCAAACCTGAAGTGTGACTATCATGTGCCTCAGTTCCTGTATAAGCGATCACTGTGTGATCAACATGGAGTGCATGATCTTCAAATTAGGCAGCTCTAACATGCAGAAAACTGCATATTGGGCGTGCTAAAGCATGCCACAAGATAGGCGAAGACAGCAATCTGACCTGCTGCCAAGTCTCCTCTTCTTCAAGCTGAACAAACCCAGCTCCCTCAGCCTCTCCTCACATATCACGCTATCCAGCCCCCAAACAGTCTTGGTGGCCTTCCTTGTACTTCAGGGCCCAAAACTGGACACAGCGCTCCAAATGCAGCCTCAGGAGTGCCAGAAAGAGAGGGAATCACTTCTTTGGACCTGCTGGCGCTGCTTCCACTAATACAGCCCAGGACGCAGTTAGCCAGCCGCTTTTGCCGCAAGAGCACCCTGCTGACTCTTGTTCACCTCATCCTCTGCAGCTGCCACGTCTTTTTCTGCAAAGCTGAACAAACTCCTGCAACAACGGACCTTAAGAAATCCCAAAGAGGATGATTTAATATTTTCTTCTTATCTCTAGCGTCTATGCTCTGATGAATTCATATCCTTTTTTACATTCCCATTTTGGATTAGCTCCGTATTTCTGAACATATGCTCACCCATGGCAGCAAACAGACTCTGCATCATCTAAAATCACTCACTCTGCCAGCACAGCATAGCTAACGTTGTGCTGACCCTCTCCATATGGAATACGTTGTTTTTATAGGCTATAAAAAGACAGAACCAAAAGCTGTAAAATCATCAGGATGATGCCACTCCTGCAAGCCCTGCGTAAACGAATGTGGATTCAGGGAACTGCGGCAGGACAGATGCAATGAGGCTTGTTTTCTCCTTGCTTTCCAGCAGATGGGGACACGTTCTTCATATAAGGCATCTGTCCAATTCATTTGCTCCACAGCAAGACAAATACCAACACTTCATTTCGCTATTGCCACCTGTGTACAGCTCAAAAGCTGCACTGACCAAATTCAGGGAGAAACATTTAAGAAAAGTGTTTCATTTTGCCCAGCACTGACAGTGACAGAATGAGGAGAGGGTATTTCTCCCTTTTCTTTGTTTTCTTCCCCTGCTGCTAAATATATTGTAGCTGGCTGCTTTTAGATGTCCAGCTGTATTACAGAACACCTTTATTGAATGAAAGGGTGTCAGAAAGTGAGTAGGATAACCTACACACTTTTAACTGCAGAAAATTTGCCCTGGGAAGAAAAATCCCCAGTTCGGGGCAATTAGTCAGGCTGACATGTGCTCCCACAAGCCACTCGCTTGGAGTCAGCATCCCGGGTCACAACTATCCCATGTGTCACAACCAGAAAGTCCTGCAGTTCACCTGTGTAGGTCCTGAACTCAGCCATCTCTTTTAAACCCTGCTGCAGGACTTGCAGACAGCTACTGCCATGTGCTTAGCCGTTCTGACGCACCTCTGTCCCTATTTGCACTTATACCCCGTACAGGGACATCAGCCTCTCCCCTGTAGCGGGTTTAAAAGCATCTTCTTGCTTCTCAGTGCAATAAAGGGTATATCATGGAAAAAACACAGTGTCATAACACAACAATGATAGTGCCAGGTGGCAAATGGGACATCAACATCTTGTTGTTTATTTAATAAAAACACACCGAGTTCCCAGAATCTCTCAACATTGCCTTTTTACCTTTTCTTGTACTCAATGGCTTGCTAAATCTGAACTCTTTTGAGGAAGAACAATCTGTAAAGTCACAGCGAGGTCTTCCACAGAAAGTGCAAACCTGAAGAACCCTTGACCAGCTTTTTAAAAAAGGATGAGGGCGGTCCCATTAATATATTCAAAACTAATGACTTAGGGATCATAAGTATTAATATAACCACGTTATGCTCCAACAGAAATGAAGGCTTTGGGCTCAATTAATGTATGTCTAAAGAAGAAAGCTTTTTTAAAATAAGGGTGCAGCGTTAGCAGAAAGTGCTTAGTGCCATATCCAAAAAGCAAATACTCTTGGGAAAACAGAGTATTCTTTAGATCTACAAAGGGATGATTTACAAACCAGGTGCATAACACAGAAGATACGATGGTTGTAGTTATCTTTTCTGCTACAACTGACAAAAGAACTGCACAGTAAAGTCTAGAACTACATTTTATGTAGATCATCCAATCGAAACTGAAAAAATCCAAACCCATCTCATCTCTGACAGGAGGTGTAGTAGAGCTAAGGATGAGACTTGCAAGGTATCTCATAGAGCATTTACAGGAATTAACGCTATTAACAGATTGGATATAAATATTTGAAATTCTCTATTAAATATTAAGGCTTTTCCATTGCTGGGGTCAGAACACAAGACCCTGTTTCAGCTGCTTATGTTGTGCAGGGGGTTTTGTTAAGCTATGCTGATTAGCAAGAGCTCGGCACTGAATAAAACGAACCGCGGCTGTAATCGGTCACAGCGTATACCCCCGATCTGAGCCAGGCGCCTTAATGCAGCCAGGCAGCAGATGGCACAAAATGGCATTGCTTTCCTTAGCAGGGTTTCTACCTAAGCACAGAAAGTACGGAGCTCAGGAGGCAATTTCCATGGGAAGTTACGCAGGTACACATAGCAGCAGCAGGACAGCCTGCTCCATCCCCTGCACTTCAGCGTCCGGCGGTGAGCCAAGCGCTGTGCAGTTGCATTAGGCCCTGCCTGACCTTTCCACCATCAGCAGTGCACAGACCACCACTAACTGTGTACCCTGCAAACTTTCCAAGAAGTGATATCTAATGCATTGCAAAATCATACTCTTTATGCTTAAGTATATAGGTCTCCATCAATAGAGCTATAAAACATATGAACCTAAAAACGTGCTTTTGAGGAACAAGATTTTGCTTCATTTTAACTTGACAGCGGCTCACAACTCTGTGCCAGCTGGCTCTGGAAGAGTCCCAAGGTTCAGTATTGTGATCATTTTGATCAAGTTAAATATGAAATAATTGATCTGAGATTTAGGGAATCAACTTTTTTTTTTTAAATCTCATTTGAAGCAGAATAGTATGTCCTGAAGACATTCAAATACCAGATGGAAATAATCAATCAGGGTAAAAAGTAAAGGAAATGCAGTTCCTAAAAATGTAATAACCAAGGAGCTACCCAGCAGCATGGTGACTGTGTGTACTACAATGTCATAATTAAAAGCTGAAGAGGAAGCAACAACAGGGGAATTACGTTAATAAAGTTTAGATGGTACTGTTGAGCAAACTCAGACAAATAAATGGCTTAGAGGCAGGTAACACTTTTTATATGATAAAAGGCTCTGTGGACAAGAAGATTAATCTCTATTTAATATTATAAATTAGAATCAAACAAGATACTGTGCAGTGTAAGCTCGATGAAAAATAGTGTTATCTTTTTTAAGAAAGGATGAAATCTGTTGGAAGTATTGGAGAAATCTTGATGGATCAACTTACAGAGACAGAAAAGATTGTTCAGCACTGGTGCTAAACTTTCCACAAAAGGAAAAGAGCATGATGAAAAGTGTCTTGAGCCAAAAATTGAGTAATAAATAAATGTGAATGTCATAAGCACACAAGGAACATCATACAGAATGGAAATAAATTATGACAGTCCTGGCACATTGGAAGCATGATGTATACAATGTATGCTAGAAAATTGGCTTCAAAACAGCATAGATTAACAAATTAATTAGAATGAATCTCTATTCTGCTTTCAATCCATAAAGCTCAGTTGCTGGGAGTTGAGGACACATCTGGGAGATACCTGAATTCCATCTCCACTTTCTCCAGAAAGTATCTGATGACACTTTTTTTTTTTCTGATGCGTTTGCTCAATGGTACCTTCTAAACTTTATTAATTAAATTTATGAACATAATCACTAGAGCTGGTCAAAACACTTATTTTCCTTGTAAAATAATCAATTTAGCTTTTGCTTAGATTTCCCAGAGCATTATCATTTTAACAGACTAACAGCAGCAACAAACTCTACTAACAAGCCAGCCAAGAAGATATGAGGAGAGGCAATTGTTCTGCTAGGAAACGAACGTTATCTAAAAGAAAAATAGCTATCTAAAAATACTGCTTGATTACTACTTTCTACCAAAATTTTCATATGATTAACAATTGCAAAGAGCTAGAAAGCTGTTGTTACTAAGGCCAGGCAGATCAAGGAGGCAGGGAGAATTTCCTTACAGAAACCATTCTGACCAGGAGCTCAGACCTGGACAAACTGCCTGACTCCTGGGGTGGGAGGCTAGAAAAGAAAGAGAAGTTGCTCCAGGGGGCTCAGAGGGCTGCAGAAAACTAACGTTATAGGTAACAACACTCTGTGAATAAGAGGTGGAGTTACAGAGACAGATTTTGGAAAGGCAAAATAGACAGAAAGCGTGAACATGTTATGCTGGTGGGAAATGCTACAATGTTTTGGGTTAATGAGTTTACAAAACAGGGCAGGACTTGAAGACAATCACCAACGAGCTCCAGAAACAGGTCATTGAGACAACAGCGTTGCAGAGAAATTTTGGCCGGATCACAAATAAATGTCCTCGGAAAGCGGCGGAGCAGGTGTTCAGAGATTTCCGGTTGTTACCATCATCCTAGAGTCTTTCTTTACTGGTTTTAGTGGAGAGAGCTGTTCTCAGTCATGAGATAGATATGTTTAGCTGTCAAATTTGTGTTATCCTTTCATGATTATTTTGGCTGAACTCACTACCAAAACTGGCTAATGCAGCCAGCAAGTCTCCACCTCCATCTCCTCTGAGATGAGTTCGTTGGCAAGAATGGCAACACCTGGGGGCTACTGAGAGACGGGTACGTCATGTGAAACAACATAGCGTAAGACTCTGGCATAGCCACTGAGGACAGCAGCTTGTCCGGTGCTTTAAAACGGTGCTTTAAGAAAATTGAAGTGCTGATAAACTCCAAATTCTGCTAAAACCTGTCCTCTCAGCAGTGAGCTGCGACACAAGAAGGAGCTTTCTGCTGTGCTTGCAGATGCTGATAGGAGCAGAAGGGACACCATATCTCTGCTCCTTCAAGAGAAGCTTTATCTTGTGGAATCATGGAAAGAGATGGATTGATTAGCCTTTCAATAAACAGTAACAAACATTTTTTAAAACAACATGAAATAAAGTTTATAAAAAGTAAACAATCTGACTCAGAAATGAAGACAACCACTGCCTGGAGAGATTTCCTTTATGTAGTGGCAAGGATGTATAAGGCCCAGGAAGTAGAGCACTGTATTGCTCAGGCCATTTTTCCAACACTGCTGTTGTGGTTACTTTACCTGTAAATTATTAAAAGGTAGCAGGCACCATATATAATGGTGTCTGCAACATCAGGAAATTAAACAGCACAGAAGGAGAACTGGAAGAAGCACTCAGAACTGAAAGAAATCCATAGGACTGTTCTCATCAACATGGATATTTTACCCAAGGCATCATCAATCCTGGCTCTCCAGTCAGTCCTCGCACTGATCAACCCCAGCATCCTCTCTTCTCGACCTGGAAGAATTGGAGCTACCAGCAGCCATCAAACACTAAGCATGAAAGGTCTCTTTTCTTAGGTTTTGCTATGAAAGTGTATTGCAGCTTTAAAATGCTGGTAGCTTAAGATGGATGTATCTCATGTGGCTAGCTGTAGGACTGACATTTTGGGCAACCTAATAACATTAATCACCAAGCACTATTTGACTGATTTGTTGCAGTGCTGGGATATGATGCTTTTCCAAGAATCTCCAGTTCCAATGAGTTGCCTCTCTTGGTCAATATGGGCACTGCAGCTCCCTTTGTTTCGTTGTGGCCTTCCCTAAGACCCAGTATATTGTTAAAAAACAACAAACACAAGCATAATGTTCATAATGTGGCAGTTTGAGTACCCTGAAATTACAAAACAGTCAATATTTATAAAATGGGAAGCCTAAGATTCAGGCTTTAAGCACTATTTGTCTCAAAACTTTGCTGCTGTGAGTGCAGCCTAAGAGTGATTCTAGACATTAACAGCACGGACAAACAAGGCTTTAGAGAAATTGCTTCAAGCAGATTAGAGAAATCTTTGTAGAATTATATCCTTTGAAATAATGCTTAATTCAATAATTTAATGCTGTAGTCCAGGTAAGATTCTCTGCTAAATTTTATTATATGGATTAAAGTCATTAATAAAAGATTTCCTCTCTACAATAGACGGTACATGGTGTACTGAAAGCTAATATCAAGGACAGAATGATATGTTGCTTAGATAAGAAATATAAACTGAAATAAAATTACACAGATAGATGTGTTTAGCCAATTAATATACCAGTGTTAAAAATCTTATTTTACAACGATGGTCAGCTTCTAAAGTAGAGGGAAACAGAGAAGCACCGCAAGAGATCTTACCACTGACATGGTTGTTTTACACTCTGGTTTGCTCTGCATATATTTTCCATGTTACCATTCTGAAAAGCGTAAAATCAAGGGCATGATGGTTTCTATAGTGACTCCCATTAACTTTTGATAGTGCACAAATGAAATAATGGCATTAAAAATTATACATTGCAAGTACTGGAAGGCTAATGAAAAAAGAGATTTACTCGTAGTGAAGTCCTTTGCACAGTTCATGCTCAGATTCTGCTCAGAAAATTGTTTCTTTATTACGGTCCAGAACTTCTCACTGTTTTCTCCTCCTTTGCAGTCTCACTGTCACTGAATTGGCCTTTACCTTTGGACATTTCCTTGTTTTCTTCCTTCTTCAAGTCTCTAGTCAGATCTAAACTCTTGTAGCTGTATTTTTGCTGGCTATTCATTCATGCTTTGGCACCTGACCAAAAAGCTCATGAAATAATATGCGTGCAAAATAAACCAGTGTGCACTGTCTGCTTTCCTGGTGAAAAGACCTTTTCCTACAAATAAATGCTTTCTTCAATTGTTGGAGACATAATTTGGGATGTAATGGGGAAGTGACCATGGCTCTGATAGGACCCCTGATGCAGAGATGTGTGGTCAAGGTTGGATGGAGAGGAGGGACTGCACATGTAACTTCTCATCTTTCAGATGTTCTTCGGCTATTATATGGGCCTTTCGAAACTATAGCCATCTTTTTAAAGTCGGAGCATCTTACAACTTGCTCTGTTCCATGCTGTTGCCAGCACAGCTCAGCCAATAAAATAAACAAAACAGTGTTACCTTTCCAGTGGTACCTACCGTCCTCCTCAGCTGAAGAGATTTCAGACAAAAAGAAAATCTTGGACCCTGTTAGTCGTGTGACTCATGTCTTAGTTGCTGGTCGACATCCTGCGGCACTTCAAAATAAGACTGTGGTAAGACTTCTTAGCTTGACCTCCCAAACCGTTTTTGGACATGCTTTTTCTATTAGTGCCCAAAATATTTTATTATTACTGAATTTCCAGCCCTTTCTAACGGAATTACCAAAATCTCCTGTAGGTTGCTGGGTATTTACTGCATATTTACTGTAATTTAATTGTGGAAATAATAGGAGGACTACTCTTCTTGCCAGGGTCTTTATACACTATCAGCTGATACCAGTGGAAATCACAGAGGTAGTAAGTGATTGCTAAGATAAATACAGAAGCATGAAGATCACTTTTTCAAGGACAAAATCTTTTTTCTTCTCTGATTTAGCCAATCTTACCACTAATATCTAAATTGAAGGAAAACCAGGAAAAACTTCTGTAAGAATTCATGATTCATTACAAAGCCCATTTTCAGTTCTGCTTATCTGTAATGTGAACATGCAAGTACAGTAAATAACTCATGCTGGACAAAAGATCAGCATCAAACTGTTCTTGAAGTTTGAAAGAGTCATAGTCTTGGCATTCACTTAACAGAAAAAATAATCAATGTTATAAAATATACCTTGTTTCGTAACAAGGCCTAATCCTACCACCTTGTGAATGCTAAATCTCAGTTTGGTCAAACAATAAAACTATTGTTTCTACTATTGCAACATATTTTGTTCTTATATTGGTATATTTTCAACTGATCAAATAATCTCCAGTTCTAAAACTGAGTTCAGCTTTTTGTCGAAGATGGGATCAGCCTTTAAAATGAACCGTTTTGTTGAGTAACATGTTGAAGAAGATGACAGAAAACAAATACATGTGTGAGCAAGGGGGAGATGGTGCTGTCTGGTGTAACATTTTCCAGTTACAGCCATTCCGATTGTTCCAGAAAAAAACTAACCTTGAATCTAGACCATTTGGAAAATTAAATTAAAATTGGCTCACTGGTGGGGTAAAAGCTATTGGTGGGGTAAATGTGGATTCATTCTGGGAATTAATTTGAAAATAAAGATATTTCTTCTGTATATTTTAAAAAGTTGATGTTGTGAATTATTATTCTAGCAATAAACATTTCTGTTAAAATCCACAGCAAGTCAGTGAACTTTTCAGTTGTATAAATATGCTTAACCTTGTGTGATCACATGCCGAGGTTTATGGCTATTTCAGTGACTGCAGGCCAAGAAAGGAGAGTGACAGTTTACATTTTGAATTATTCATTATATTAAGCTGACATCCTCAGATTCAGGTCTGATCTCCACACACACACGCACTGGTATGCTTAGAACTGTGTCATTCCTATTTTAATTAAAAATTATCTTAGCAACTTAAAAAACAAAACAAACCCACTGAGGTGAACATCAACACAAGCTTTTTTGACTAAATGAGTTTTAACAGCATCCTTCGTTCTGATTGAGTGCATGTGTCACCTCATGTAATCAGGATCAATATCAGAAATAATTTTAATAATCAGAATCAGTGTAGTAAGAAAAAAGCAACGCCATATTCTTGTAAGTTTTCAAAGCTTACTGATTCAAGGGAAGAAGACTGTAGTGATAAACCCAGCGCAACTCCATGCCCCTTCCCCAACACCTTTCACAACGTTTGTTTTATTGGTTCTTTAATGGATCTTTCTGAATATGAAACCACAGTAGGTTTCTGTCTTTACATTCAGTGTACATTTCATTTACATTTCACTTGTGCATAGTTGAACCATGAAGACACATACAGAAATACAAGTTTTGAGTCAGCTTTTAAATGGAACCCGGCATGATCCAACTCAGTCTACAGTGACCTCGCATCTGCCTATATAAAATATAGACAGCTTCACTCATAACACTTGCTAGACTTTATTTCTGAAACACTAATACTATTACCCATACAAACAAAACTTTTTGCCCATTGTTAAAACTGTACAAAATGCCCTTGAATTGTGGAAAATAACACAAGTTCCACCAGTACATAACTCCAAAAAGCAGTGTTAGTAGGAAGACAGTTACAAACAAAAATAAAAATGAAATTGTGTAAAAGAATAAACAATAAAAAAATCAGTGATTAAAAAAAGAAACACTGTTTTCTCTATAAAGAGATATCCCAACACATTTCCTGAGTTCACCTATGCAGATGAATAATCAAATGACTATAAGAAGCCTGTTTACATCGCACTTTTCACGTGGAACGTGATTATCATATTACCTAGTTACATAGTCATCTAATATTTGGAAAAACCGACAATCAAGCCACCACTAACTCCCAAACACAGCATAAACATTAATCCAGAATTGCTCTTCAGTTTACAGACAAAGCTCCATCCTTGCAGACTAGAACTGCTCTCCAAACAGGCATACAAACAGGACCCTTTATATCTTAAGCAAGGCTTTGTAATCCTTCCTAGCACAAGGACACCTTATTCCTCCCAGCTGCTGACACTTCAGGAAAAAAAAATAGAGATTATCATAACAGAACCCAGTTTTTCCTTTTACACTTTTAACTTCCTGAGCTTTGGCCAGAAGAACTGACCCCCCCAGGGATTATATAAATGATCTTTGCTCATGGAACTAAATAGAGCAGGAAAATCAGTGTGTACTCCAGTGCGTGCCAGATACTCCCGGCTGCTCCGTGTAGATTTTTGTTTGTAAACACTTTTCTGGATTCAAACAGTCCTCATCTGAAACTTATTTTAAACTTTAGACTACTATATATATATCTGGTGAGCAATGTCACACTATTTACGTTGTGTTATTTTTCACAGTCTCAACCGCCGTCAAGCTTGCGCAATTGTTAATGTAAATCATGGCAATTCCCTTTACGGTTTCTGCACAAGCCTGCTGCAATCTTCAGGAAATACTGCACCTTTATGACAGCGGTCCAGCAAGCCAGGGGCTGTTACTAACACGACAAATTGCAGCACTATCCCCAGGTAGGTAAGAGTTACAATCCTGCAGCTGGGACAGATTCACAGTACAGCGGAGCAAAGCCTCTCCCAAAAAAAGGGGAGACTGGTAGAGGACAAAAAAAGGGTATTCACTGCTAGAAAAGACAATGAAAGGGTAGTATTTCCAGGTATTTTTAACTGGCATAAACCATTAAAAGCAGGAAAGATATCTAAAATCAGAATCCTTGGCAACGAATATGACCTCTTGCCCAGGAGCACTGTCAAACAAAATCCTAGAAGTCTATTTTCAGCGAGGGCTGAAGATCTCCAAGGGCGGAAAACAGAAACCCTGGGGCAGGACTCTTTACAGAAACCGCGAGGATTTAAACAGCCGGAGGAGGGTTAGCCCCGCATCTGGCACGATCCTTCCCCTGCTGGAGTCCCCCGCACATGCTCTGGGGCTGGGCGGCAGCGGGACAGCTCTCGCAGGACGGGGCGGATGGAGGGCCAGCGTTTGGTCCGGTTTTCCCCACGGAAAGGCAGCCACCGGCTTGCTCCTCCCTTCGCCCGTCTCACCGGGAGGAGCTGGCACCGCTCGAAGCAGCGGCCTGCGGCAAGCTCCGTCCTCTGCGGCTCCTGCCCGCCCCACCGACGGGACGGAGCTCCCGCCTGGCTAGTCCTAGCAATCAGGCAGTCGCCCTCCAGTGGGGAGAGAAGAGAAAACCAGACAAAACTGGAAAAAGTGGTAAAGCCGAGCGAGGAAGAAAACGATGGGAGCCCTGCTCGCTCCCCACCGCGCGCATTCGTGGCTCGGGCCGTAGAGGTTTACTTCTAACCCCCTCTCCCCGAGGGGAATCCACTCCTCCCTCCGAAGCGATCGCTCATGTCCTTCTTCATTAGAGAGTCCCTGTCTTGCTGGTATTTGTTGTCATTTGTCCTTTCTTCAGTTCCCAAAACATGCCAAATCCTAGACTTCCTTTACAAAAGCTCTTGGTTCTTTTCCGAAATCCTCTCCCTCCCCAGTTTGCTAGGTAAGACGAGTGTTCAGCGTGTCTTTGAGCTTGGAAGCAGAGACACAGGTAAAAGCCCAGTTCAAAGATTTTTGAGAAGTGGGAGGAAACGGGGGGGGGGGGAAGCTTTGAAAGTTCATGACTCTAAACATGAAGGACTTGCTTTTCCTAAGGCTCTGAATACAAGCATGAAACTGTTGGAAAAAAACAAAATTAATCGGATCTGCACTGCTGTCCATCCTGTGCACACCCAGGGCTACACAGCAAGTCGTGGGGTCCTCTGCTTACTCTGAGGTTATATAGATCTGGCTTTGAAAATGGGGGGGCGGGGGGGACCTCAGGGACAAATTCTTCAAAAAAAGAAAAAGTCAAGAATTCAAGAATGCTGAAGGTTGCTTTTTAGATCTGTTCTACACTCTGTTCCACTCACTGAAGTCAATAGCAAAAGTTCAAAAGAAACTTTGGTAGGGAAAGATGCTCTCCCCATCTCTCACTACCTAGTCAGCTCTGATTCTACAGCTTTTGCCATCCTCTTCTATGACAGGGACCCAGGGGTAAGGAAGGCCTGCTCAGCCCTGCAGAGACGTAACCTGCAAAGCACTGGCTAAGAGCACGGGCACATCCTAAAGGAGGAAGTAGTAGAACTTAAAACTCCTCTAGATGGATATCAGGATCAGGAATACTATGGCAGGAAAAGCACTCGTAGCAACTGAATATCTTTAACCTACACAAAACACATGTAGGAAATCTTTGCACAGGAGTGCAGTGCAGGACACCTGCCAGACAGCAAAATGCAGTGGTGGGTCATGCAGTGTCTGGGCAGTTCCCCATGCCACCCCTGACAGCAGCTGCTGGCACAGCTGTCTGGGAGCCGGCAGACCAGTCCCGCACCTTGGGCACTCCAGCAGCTGCAATTTGCCAATTATTTTTTAGTAACCTCGTGCTGTCATCAGTTCCCAGTCTCAGAAGAAAACTCACCCGACGTAACACTGAGAGACAGCTCTCTTGTCCTCACAGATCCCCCTCCTCCTTCCTGGGCCCCATTTCAGGGCCTCAGTATGTGTACATCACCAGGACAACTGGTGAGCCTTGACCCAGCTGTCCATGCTGCCACCGTTGTCTGGAAAGCGTCCAGAGGCTCCAGAGGGGCAGAGGGGACCTGCCACCATGCAGGGGCCACAGCCTGGATTGGAGGCACCTTCCCAGCTCTGAGAGGTTGTGGAGCCACTGTATTTCCAAAGATACAGTGCGGGGATACAGTTGGAGATGCCTCCTGTAGTGTTGATGCCTGTGGCACAGGCTCCAGAGGAGGAATAGGATTTGGTAGAGGAAGCTCAGGTGGAACTGGGGAATACGGAGGATTTTCCAGATGGGGAGCACCCAGATCTCCTGGGTCTGGAGGGAAGAAGGAGCCTGGAGGGGAGAAGTGGCAGAAGCTGGGGGGGGGGTCTCAGCTTGGGCTGGTGATGCCCAGTGGGTGGGCAGGGATGCGGGCAGCCAGCAGGCAGGCTAGCACAATGCCAATGAGCTGCAGCAGTGCCAGCCCCAGGGCAGCAGTGGCAACATAGAACATGTTGCTGCTGACGAAGGCTGAGACCTTGCTGAAGCAGCCATCACGGTGCAGCCCGCGGGTGTTGGGCAGCCTGTGCTGGCAACCACGGCGGGCTCGACAGCAGCTGAGCGGCACAGAGCCGTTTTGTTCCACCACCCAGGGGGAGGTGAGCCAGTCGCGGTAGCTCTCCACGCCGCAGCAGGCCAAAGTGCGCTGCAAAGCATCCAGCGCGTCTGCCTGCCCCTCATCTTCACCGTAGGTGCGCAGGGCCTCACGTAGCCCTTCCTGGAAACCCTGCGCAATGTCCTGGCGGTAGAAGAGTCCTGAGAGCCCTGCCACCAGCCCGGCCACCAGCACAGCAGTCAGAAAAGCACCATAGGTGCGCAGGAGGCCCCGATGCTCCGTGGCAGCGCTGAAGCAGCCTAGGAAGCCCCAGATGATGACGGTGGCACCCATGGCCAACAAAATGGTGGGTGCGTTGGGGTAGTCGTTGGCCGACAGCACCAGGTAGCTGCCCAGCGACACCTTGGCCCAGAGGCCGATGATGAGCATGGTCAGCCCTGCCGCCCAGAAGACGAAGCTGAAGGCCATGAGGGACAGCTTGAGCATAGTCATGGTGGCGGCTGTGGCCCAGCCCGCGGCCGTTGGTGCGGTGAGGGGGGACCCGCGTCCTCCTCGGCTGCTGCTCCCCGCTGGCGCTGGTCTGTCGCCGCGGGGCGAGGCAGGGAGGGGAGGGCGGCGCGGGCCGTCGGGGCGCTGGCAGGTCCCGCCGGGTCTCCCGGGCAGCCGCCGGTGCGGGGCGCTCTGGCAGCTCCCCCGTCGCGCTGCCGGCGCGAGTGGCGGCGCCCGGCCGCCCCGTCCCCTTTTACGCTGCCCGGCGCGGGGGCGCGGCCGGCGCCGGCGCTTGATCTCGCCGCGGGCTCGCCGGGGGTGGGCCGAGCGGCGCCGTGGGCTGCGTGCCGAGCCGAGCCGAGCCGAGCCGAGTCGAGCCGTGCCGAGCCGAGCCGTGCCGAGCCGATCCTAGCCGTGCAGAGCCGAGCCGATCCGAGCCGAGCCCTGCCGAGCCGAGCCGTGCAGAGCCGAGCCGTGCCGAGCCGTGCAGAGCCGAGCCGAGCCGAGCCGAGCCGTGCAGAGCCGAGCCGAGCCGAGCCATGCCGAGCCGAGCCGAGCCGTGCCGAGCCGATCCGAGCCGAGCCGAGCCGTGCAGAGCCGAGCCGAGCCGAGCCGAGCCGATCCGAGCCGTGCAGAGCCGAGCCGTGCCGAGCCGAGCCGAGCCGAGCCGTGCCGAGCCGAGCCGAGCCGAGCCGAGCCGAGCCGTGCCGCGGCCACGCGCAGCGAGGTAGAGGCGGCGCGGGAGCTGCGCGCGGCCGCGGCCGCCGCTGGCGCTGCCCGCGGAGGCGGAGGCGGCGCGGCGCGGGGAAGCGGCCCGCCAGCGGGCACCGACGGGGTGGCTCTGCCGTGTGCTCGGCGTGGCGCCGTCGACCCGGGAGCCGTCGACCAGCCTGACCCTCCCAAGGCAGGAGGTTAATTCAGTTTTAAACAACCGGCTCTCTCCACCTGTGCTCTGGTTAGCGCCCCGCCAGCAATCTGCAGTCCCCAAAGGGAGAAGTAAATACGTAAAGTCCTTACATTGCCCTTGGTAGATTTGCAGTGTAATAAGGGGAGGACGATATGCAGAGGAATTATTCCCGCTTCCCGTGGCGCTGCAGACTCGGATGAGAAGGTCCGGCAGCTGGGAGCTCAATATTAACGTTTGCCGCGATACACAGCAGCCCGGGATTACCCCGGGTAGGGGACTAAGCTCTTTCGAGTAAGCGCTAGGAGTAGCACCTAAACAAAATACAATTAACCCACAGGAAGCATAAAGAATTTTTTAAAGGAGAGTTTTTATTTCTTATGCTGCATCAACCTATTCTATTAGAACACTAACTATACATTCATTCATTCATTCATTCCGTCTTGACTTTCCCTGCTGGAAAGTATTTTCTAGGTGGCCTGGCTCTGTTAAATATTCACTTGATTAAGCTTAGGATAACAGTGAACAACAGGGAAGGCATAACATGTTTGTGCAGGAATGTCCACAACTAGATACTGTTGTCCAACAGCGGCCCCCGAAAGTCCCATGTGAGATTCCCCCCTGAGTCTCATTGCAAAAGATAATCTACTCCTCAAGCCAGATGAGCAAAAGATGGAAACTGTAAGCGAAGCAAGATCCCAGGCAGAGATGCAAATAGCATTCCCAGTGCTATCCATTGCTTAGTGAGTCTTTGAGAATACTACGTGGCTAATTTCTCGTTAGCATTTTCTGACCATATCACAAGAGGTAAGTAGTACTTTTCAATTTAGGATTTTACATCATCTCCATTACTATGGGTCTCCACACTGAATACAGAAACTACTCAAAGGCATTGCAAGATATGCAGTTGACTTTCATATGTCTTCAGCTAGTGAGGAAATTAATTTTCTTGTATAATGGCATACTGTCATGCTTCTCTAAAATGTTTATATTGCTTTTATAAAACCTTGTTAATGAAATTATTATTACAGTCCTATTGATGAAATGTCTAACCTGTGCAGTGTACTGAATTGGGATTCAGTAGCAGTAGTAGTGCACTTCAGCTGTCAGACATATTCCTTTTTCCAGAATGCCTCATCCTGGGACAATACTACTCTCAGTTTCATTTCCATTGCTATAACTTCGAGCAAAACAGGTTTTTAATTAGAATACGCAATAGCCATGCCAAAACGTCAGGTCAAAACTCCCTGTTGCTCGCATCTTTAGCAAACTCCTTTGCTCCTGAGTTCTGAGGTGTCTTTGTGTTCCAGTAGTAATTTTGGGGCGGAAGTTTGAGAAAAAACTTTTTGTCGGTTTCTTTGTATTCCTGAATCTTGGGAGGAAAGGAGATGCTCTAAATAGCACACTTCGATACATGTGCTTAACACACAACCATGCATAACTATCAAGGCACGAAGATGGCATAATCATCATTGGGACATCATTTGTTCTTTGTTAGAGGCCTTAATAATTTAAGTACAAGGGGACTGTATGCTATAGTCTCTACATCTTTTCGTCTTATGCCTTTTTACAAGATTGAGCTCTTGATCAGCTTCTTAATAAGTCAGTTCTGAGCTGGTTCCTTTGATTCCCTAATCTTCTCAGAAGATTCACAGATCTTCATGTGGATATGATTCAGGAATGATGTTTTCCACACTCCAGAAGTACTCCACAGTACGTTGCATTATATTACCCAGTTTAGCACTAAGTCATATTGCTGGTATCCACAGTGAAAAATAAAAGCTCATGATAAAGACAAACTGGGTTTGCAAGCCTAGAATTTCATAACCAATAACTAAAGACGATGGCTTCCACAGTTTCACGCCTAAGTAAGTACACAGTGTTCGGAGGTTCTGCAGCTGACATTTCATGAAGCTATGTTTTCTCTGAAATAAGGAGTCTCTCTTGGCCAGGCAGTTGTCAGTCATGTGGGGAAAGGTCCTTGCTGTCTTCTGAATGTGCTCATCGTTGCGGAGTTGCCATCTTCCAACTCCTGTTTTTTCTCTTAGGATTTACACTTTTTCATATCAAAATGTTTTTCCATTTGAATCCTTGAACTGCTAACTATCCGCAGCTCATCATTACCCACTGTAGTTTTGCGTATTTTGTCTTGCATGGCTCTGTGTACTTTCAAACAGTTCTTTCTCACAGCTTGGCAACTGTCTCAGAAGTTTCTCAGAGCTGGTCCTGTCAGAACTAAGCCTTGGATCTCGTCTCAGGATGTATTATGACAGGTAGGAGTAGTCAAAACGTAGGACCTGTGGCCAGATCTGTCCCCACCCCGGCTCTTCTAGGACGTGTGAGAGAGGGAGGATGAAATATAAAAGTGCAAAGGAGGCAGAAATATAAAAGTGTCTCCTTAAAGAAGTGTTATGATTCACTGGGATTATTATGAAGTATTTGGTGTACAATACCTATTGATTTCACTGGCAATTGAATGCTGAACTTCCTAAAAAATCATGTTAAACTTTCCATATTAGAAGATGCCAGATGGTACCAATATTCTGTACTTTTTTAATCAGAGTTAATTGGGTATACAGGGCCAAATTCTGCCCATTCTCATAGGCAGTTCTCTCTCTGGAACTGTCTGGGTAAGTAAAGGAAGTCAGACAGGGCTCCTGGAGTATAAGTGGAACATTAAATAATAAAACAGCTTCAGTTTATGAAAAATGATCTTACTAGAAGAGCTTGATTTTTCAGACATCAGCAGAATCATAAAACATGTTTGCCTCTTAGTAAGAAAACTGTTATAGACTCTCATGCAGTCATACTAGTGAATGTGATACACGGACTGACAGCTTGATGAAAGAGAAGTGATATTCCCTACATGTCGTTTTGGAAGGCAAAGCTTCTTGGCAATATCATAAGAAGTGAGGATCCAGGAGTGCCCAGCCCACTAGTGAGAACAGCAATATTGAGCGTCAGTGCGTGTTTACAAACATGAGCAGCAAATACCGCGACATTGACCTCGGAAAATACAAACTGATATATTTTGGAGAAAAACGGTATTTAGTGGCAGGAAGAAACCTGCCAAATGGTATATCTGACGGATATGTGGGTGAAAGGAGATGGCTAATTAGGCAGCGATTTGCAGTCCTATTTGGCAAGGAAAATGCAGTCTGAATGAAGCATAAATTTTCCTCTTTCTTTACTACTTGCTATGGGGCATGCCCAAAGTGTTACATGTCTCTGGCACAGGCATGATGGTTTTCCATATCCACTTTCTGTGATGTTTTGCGCAAGTTTACACTTGCAGTTCTTTCTGATGTGACTACTCCCAACCAGCGCTTGACAGAGGGAAAAACAATGCTGTGATTCTTCATGGCTTTTCAGAGAGTTAAGTGCTTTTGTGACCCCAAGTTCGTGGCTATCTAAGCTATTTTAGTTCCCGCTATAAAAACAGGTGGCAGGACTGACCCAGATAACAAGATTAGGTAGTTCGGGCTTTTATCATAAAAGTATGGGTAACAGGGGTAACTTCAAAAAAAGTAAAGTTAGTTTAAAGCACATCTATCATAAAATTGGTGTTTGAGATTTCACATTTAAAAACAGAGTTATCGGGGAAAATGTGTTCCCTTGTTTTAGGCTTGTCTCAAATTTGATCATAAATATGAAAAAGTCTGTAGATATCCTGCTTGAACTGAACTGCAGATCTACATATTTCAAGACAACAGTATTTGCTCCACAAAAATAATATTCTCTTTCATTGCTCCTAGCACTTTTATAATGATGTTATCAATAGTTTCCTCCTTTAAACTCCCTGTGAGAGAGATCTGGTCAAAAGGGCAAAGTACAGATTTACCTTGAATGCTGGCGATTGCTGGTGGGAAAATTAGATTTGAAACTATACGGGTGGCTGCAAGCAACTAGCAACAGCTAAATTCTCAAGAGGGAAGAAGGTATCAATTCCAGAGCTTAGATCCTGAAAAATTCCCACCCAGTCTAAATCTGGAAGCAGTTTGATTTTTCCAGCTGCGCAATTTTCTATGAAAGTTCCTGTATGTTTGCTTTTGGGATTTTTCAGAAGTGCTTAACGACCTGGTATAGAGCTCACACCTCCGTCTCAGTGGGTCCACCAAAACAGCTGCTCTTCCTACTACCTTATGCGAAGGGTCTGTCTGGCTTCGTAACTATCTCACACACAACATAGAAGGAAGAAAGTGTGTCCTTCCCTGCCTGCCCTACAGACTGGGGGGTAGTGCCTGCAAGGATATGGGATTACTGCAGGGAGCAGGGGAAGAGCATTCAGGGATTGTACAAGACTTTTTAGGGGATAGTTAGGGGAAGAACCAACAGCAGGGAAAGGGAAGGATCCAGGTGGTTTGGGGAGGAACAAGAGTGGAAAATAAAGGGATAAGGGGATGAGAGGGACTGGCTGCATGTATATGGGAAGTATGCTGGTCTGGCCATGCCCTGAGGCTGATGAGCGCAGTCCGTCCTGTCTTCTTACTAAACTCCATTTCTAACTATCTGTCTGGGTGAGGGGCTCTCAATCCTGCGTGCATGTGCGTGCGGCAGTCAAGGTGCCACCACCAGAGTGGGACCACGAGTCCAGGGGCCCGTATGCCTGGGGTGCCAGCAACTGGCGAGAGCAGAGCGTGTGTGGATTGCGTGGGTGTGCGTGTCAGTGTGAAATCACTAGCAAACATAGAGCTGGGCGAGCTGGCAAGTAGGACAAAAGAGGCTGGGAGCCAAGTTTTGGGGTGGCCATAAGATCAGGCCGGGTCCCAGAGGGACCAGCGGCTCTGAGAGTTGGCGTCCTGGAGAGGCTGTGGGGTCTGGGGGTTGGCTGCTGGTAAGGCCGTAAGTCGGGACCAGCTACAGGAGAGACGTGTTTGCATGTGTGTATGTGACAGCCGGGAGACTGGGGATCCAGGGGGCAGTTGCTGGGTAAACTGGGTGTAGGCTGGTTACTGGTGGGATTCATAATGTGTGTGTGTGTGTGTGTGTGTGTGTGTGTGTGTGCGCGCGCGTGCGCAAGGGGGTCTGAGTATCAGCAGCCGATGGGAGCTGCAGGCCTGAGGACACATATCTCCATGTACCAGCCACCGGGGAGACCTGGGATCCAGGGGCAGCTACTGCATCAGCGGAGCATCTGAGGTTGGCTTCTGGAGGGATCCATGTTGTATATATGTGCATATACATATATATGTATGTTTGCCACTAACAGACCTTCACCCTGATCAGCCAGAGCCTCAGAATAAACACAGGGTTCAAATGAAGTCTGCCTCCCTTAGCCCTCTGAATGAGATTTTCATGTCTCTCTACTCAAAGAGATGTACTGTAGCTATCAAAGCACTTGTGTTTGTTTATCTTGGGGAAAACAAGAACTTTTGTGATGCCCTCATAATGTTTTGCTGATGCTACACCAATGTACTCATGGTATTATAACTACTTATTATTAGTATTTGCCTGTCCTGTGATACGCTTAAGAACTCCACCCTGGACAAGATCCTTACTGGGGAAGTACTGAGGTGCTTAAAAATACAGAACAAAAAGATTTATTTATGTTAAAGTCCAATTTTTTTCACCCTTTGTCACGTTGGGTAATACCTTACTTAATTTCACTGAATTCAATAGAACTGTTATTAGGAATAAAGGACCTGTTCACTTTAAGGAAAGTTATCAGGATGAAACTGAACTCAGTTTTTACATAAAATTGAGTGATATTTTTATTTTAAATTGAATCAACTGGGACCGAAATCATAATTTTACACTTTCCTGGTGAACACTATATAGCACGTACCTGGTGCAAGCCCCAGGCTAGATGGGAAAAGAACACAGATTGAGAGGAGGAGAGAATTTCACCTTGATCTCCTCCTTCACTCTGGGAAGGAAGTATGTTAACTTTGTGTAACACAGCTGACTTCCAACTGCGGGTCCCTTCAGGTATTTAGAAGATTATGAAATACCACACGCTCTTGGCCCCTTTACAAACCCTCGATCCAAGAGGAAATATTGAATAAATTGCTCCTGCTTTATCTGTGAGACTGTGAGATATGCAGCCTGAGCCAACTGGCATCAAAACGCAGTGGAGTTCTCACTAGCTTGCATTCTTGAGCAAGAAATATGTCTTAGCCTATAGCGAGTACGATCCAAAGGCAGAACCTAACCTGCCGTTTCTTGGAATGTGCAGAACAGAAATAGCAAGAGTGCTATTTTTTTCAGACTGAATTAATTTTAGAAACTGAGATATTCAATCTGTATTACAGATCAGCTACTTTACTATTAATAGCAAGGATCTGAGCTCTTTTGGATTAATGATTTACATCTAATGTGTTTTTTAGCCTAAAAATAAAATACAAAATTTAATTCTAGCCGTAGCTTTGCAGTAGCTACAAAGGATAATATGACCCATGCCTCGAGCAAGTCTAACCCTCAAGGTAAATTAAATGGACTTCCCAGTTACCACGCATATTTATATGCTGAACATCAGATATGTTTCAGTGCTCATGTATCTAAATAGCATGCAGGCTAGATGAGTGGGAAAAACCGACAAAGTACATTGCACCACATTAGAGGTAATAAAGAAGAATCAGGTCTTTAGGCCTTTCTTTTTAGGGAGCAATGAGAAGACAAGACCACCTTAAATAGAACTAGATGTTATGCCTGATCTTAAAAAGTTCTAAATATATTGCTATTAACTCTCACTTTCCACTTGTTATATTAGGAGCTGAGGGCATAAAGAATTTCACATGCTGAGATCCACGTAATTTATATATTGTCAGCTGTTAGCTATTCTTAACAGGTCATCAGGCATGTAATCCTTACCTACATTTATCAGTATGGATAGCCATATATAAGGGGGATTTCCAAGATGCACAGTAGCAAGAATATTCTGCTTTTCATTTGGTTGGTTGAATTTTGCACCACCTTCATTTGTTTTGAAAATTAAAGACCTTGCTTCTTTAAAACCCCTTTTCTTTTCCCACCTGATCTTAAACTAATCTCATTTTACTAATTATAGAGTAGCCAATCTCCCCCAAAATGAATTAGGGTAAATTGGGAAGTCATGTAGCATAGCACAACCAACTCTCTGTCCACTTCTGTCACAACAGTGGAGGCTACCAGTTCATGAATGCTGAATATCCAGGATATATGGATATTCAGGATAGACCCAATAAACTATGTAATATTACTTTAATACATTAATGAATGGACAGTAGACTTTTTAGTAATATTGTAAATGTGGCTTTACAGAATGAACACCTGGCATTGCTGATTTACATGCACAGAAGGATATATGAAGGTGACCAACACGTTGCGTGCAATGCAACAGATAGTTGTTTATATCAACACATATCTAGCAGTAGTTGTTCCTTCCTTCCTAGTGCTTTGCATAAGGTCGTGGGGGAAGAGGAATATTTGATTATAAGCAAGCTTCACGGTTTCTAGGTCTTTGACCTGGTCAGGGATTGGGAAATCCTATGAATACTTGCCATAGATGAAATGGAATAAGGAAAATGGAGTCCAGCAAAAAATTGGGGTCCGATATAAATGCAGGGATTTCATATGCACAGGCTTATTCAGAGTGGCATGTATATCCTCTTTATCTTTGCCATATTTCCAGGTCTTGGAGAAAATGTCATCACAGGTAGACGGCAACCATGCACTCTCTGTTGAGTGCTTAAAGGAAGCCATGGGGCATGGTCTGTTTTCCTAGGGTCACTGAAACCTCTGTGTGCTTGCTAAGGTGAATGGCTAGAGAGTTTCCATAATGCGGCAACATTAGAGCACAGGATTTTCCAAGCCTTGGGGTCTGAATACACAGACTATTGTAACTTCCTTGTGTTGCTCAGGTGGCACGTGCTTTTCTCAAGCAAGCATCGCTCTTACCTGTTGAAAAGGTCATGGAAAGCCTTTTCTTAAATAAAACACTCTGCATGCAAACAACACATCACACTGGCATCATTGCCTTTATCAGTGTAATCATTTGTCAACAGACAATTCCCTCTGCACTGAGCACGGTTCAGGCCAGGGTTTCAGTTTCTTCCCTGAAATCTGTGCTCTTAGGTACTTTCATGCCCTCTGGCCAGGTACTGATACTCTAACTTTCCTGTGCTCTCAGTGCTCCTGCTGACGGTACCCAGGCAGGCAGGAGAAAGAAGCTGTTCGGTGCAAATACAATGACAAAAGTTTATCCAAGACAAAAGGGATGACATGATAGCCAACTGGGAGAAGGACTTGGAGAATGGAATTAGAGCCTATCTGAATACCCTAATAGAAATAAATTGGGTGCGGGGAGGCTTGGACTAGAAAATCAAGGAGAGGAAGAGGAAGGAAACATGGAGACAGTCATGGTCTCCCCACTTAGACCATGCTGTCTGGTCAAGGAGACTGTGAGTAGAAGCTAAGAGTTGTGAGCATGTTTAGTTTTAATTTATAATGTTAATTTTAAATACTCTGAAAAAAAATCAAACCTTAGATGTCTCAAATGGAATATCTGAAATTAGTGCACAGTTTCTCATTTAAAAATGTCATCTCATCTCCTTTGACAGGGTATAATGCAATTAAATTAATGTAGGTTTGTAAAACAAACCGGAATTAATAGAGAGAGTGAGAAAATCAGAAAATCAGAGAATGGAAAAAAAGAGAGTTCTTATTTTGTATAAGCAATGCACCATTTTTTTACAGTGAAACTAAATTATACACCATTCTTTCTTTCTTCACCCTTGATGAAGAACAAGGGATGCTGCAATCAACTCTTCTCAATTCTTCTCTAAAATAACAACTACAATTACCCATCCTTAATCTTACAGGTTTACAAAAGACACTTGAACTAAAGGAAGATTTATGCTACAGAACAATATTTAAATTCTTTCAAATCAAGTGGAACATACCCCTAGGCCTATAATATTCGATTTTTCACTACCTGAGACCGGCCTTCATCAAAAGTGAGCGCAAACTTTGAGTATAGCCGTACTGGACTGATGCAAAGCCAGAGTAATACAGGAATCAAGTCCCGTAAACTGTGATAGGAACTCGAACTTACTTTTCATCACACCTCATAATATGTAGATGTTAAAATCACCTGCCACATCTCTAATTGCCCTCCTTTACCTGTTCTGCAACAATAGCTCAGACCTATCTTTCCTTGATAGCACCTCTGACAGCTTCATAGAAAACTATCTCATTAAAAGAAAAAGATGATCTGAAACCCAAGCTCCTCATTTTCTTGCTCAGTTATTCAAAGCGTTTAGGAGTAATTCCCGATTTAGCTAACAGATCGCAGCTCTCTGTAACACAATTCCGGTCATTATCAACATCACCAAGAGACACTTATCTTGTGAAGAACTTGACTTTTGATATGCAACCGCCACATGTGTGAAAATAAGTTCCCAACTTAAGTTGGGTTTAGTCAAAACTGCTTATAAATATTGTATCACAAACTATTCCGCTCTATAAAGGCAGCTCTAAGATGTGTCAACAGGACGCTTATTATGCCAAATAAAGCTCTTGGCAGTGATATTTACCATCTGTGGGTTTGCAAAGTCCCCCTCATTAGTGTCTTCAGTCTACTTCTTTAACAGCTAAGTAATCTTACTTCACAGTCTTCTGCTGACAGCAAGGTTAACTACACAAGAAAAAGAACTCTAGGTCAATATATTTATTTTAATACTTTTAAGACATTTTCATTAATTCTGGTGTGCCATCTGTAAACAAGGATTTAATACAATCTGTTTTGTATAATGCATAAGTCATAGGCATCATACATTTCTATACTGTTGCAGGTTTTTTTTCCCCCAAGAAGCATAGTGAGCTTAGAAGCAGCCTTCACTGGGGACATTCTGTTTTTCAGATCTTTGCTGATGAGAAAATTTGTTGCAGGGCACAACTAGCCCTGAAGCAAGTGGTTTAGGAAGTTATTGCTGTTAGTTCCTAGATTCACATCTGAGATGGAAGGATAGATTATAAATGTGCTTCTAGGCCACTGTCAGGTCAGGTACAATGGATTTGCATAAACCCTCATAAGCTCAGCAAGCATTTCAGCTAGGGGCAGTAACCGCTAAATGAAGGGTGGTAACTTTTTAAACAACTGTACCAGAACCATAAGCCCTAATGCAAGGTAGAAGAAAGCTGTCCATTGAGGTCACATGATAGTTTTCACCTTTTTTTTCCCAGAGTCCTCTTCAACCTTGTCTTTGTTTCCCTTTTAAGTTCTCCACTTTCTAGAAGACATTTGGCTACCGTGAAAGTCCATAAGCAAGATCATAAGCAAGTTCAAGACCCTCTTCTTCCACACCTTCAGCTTAAGCTCAACAAAGCAAATAAGGAGCATTGCTCCTGACAATATCTCCTTCCTTCTCATCATTCTTAAGCTTAAGTGCATGTCCCAGGATTTTCTGCAGCAACTTTGAGCAAGTTTTATTTCTGGGAGCTCACAACTCTTCATTTCACGGTCTGTAATAGGACACACGCACAAGAACTGACATTTTGACTCAAATTCATGGACCAGGTAATCAAATATCCTGATATGCAATAGCTATAACTGTGGATTTTAGGTTGTGATTCTGCATTGTACCATTATTCCTTGCAATTGAAACACAAGAACACAGCGTAACATTAAGACAGGCTAATTCTTTTGGCAGTGACTTAATTGTTTCAGGAGAAAAGCGTTGTGATGGAACTTTTCAGGAGTCAGGCACTTTTCCTATCTAATCTACAATGGGAAAAGCAGCTGGCATTTGTGAATCAGAATATTTCTAGATAGTACTAATAAAGGGATTGTAACAAAATGTCAACCCCGATTTTTTTTTAAATAACTTGGAGAAACGCCATGTTAATAGTATTGATTCCCTCCAGCCTTACCTTACTTGCAGGGCTCACAACCACATGACTGAATTGTTATTAGTTAATTATTTCGATTTTTAAGCATATCACAAGATTCCTGAGATTCTGTCCCAGTCCCAATTTTCCCTGTAAGTACAGCTCAGTACTTTACAAGTTATCCTAAAGTCAGATTAACACCACAGGTAACTCCTGGTCGTTAGAGCTGTCTAGTTCTTCACCTGAAGGAGGGAACAAGGAGCAGCCATTCATATCCCATCTGAGATGTGCCAGCAGGCTTTTCAGAGCTCTTCTGCCTCTAGACTCATCACACTAGTTACATGTCCTCACTAGTGATGTCCAGAACTGCAAGTGTCTCAGGATGGAGGAAAACTAATCGACTTTGTGCCCTGATATGGTTCAAAAGTGTATGAAGAAAATGCACATTTTGCAAAGGGCTATCTATGCTTTATATTAGCCATTCAGATATTTTTTGCCTTGGAAGGCTCCCTGAAACATGCAGTCATGGCATTAGAAGTCAAAAGGCTAGAAGTCAAGCAGTTGAGTAGAACAAGTTACTTTACCACACTGTTTAAAATCCATGTATGCACATTTCAGCTCCTCTGAAATAAATAACAAAAATCCAGTAACTTGAGCAAGAACAGCATTTATTTTAACATCATTAACTGAATAATCTGCTGGGTAAAAGACATTTCTGTGAAACTTCAAGACTCTATCATTTCCCATGGAAGATGTCAGAACACTCAATAAACCTGTGTATCCTACAAATAGGAAAAATATCTTTCGAAAAACCTTGCTTGCAATAAAAAATGTAGTTTTTAACTTTACGTGGACTGTCTCCTAGAGCCAGATTCTGTAACTGCCGAAGCGAGACAGAATTTTGCCACTGACTTCAGTTCTGCAAGATCGGTCCTTAAATGAACCCATGTAGACATAAGGAGTCTTAGAGCTCATTCCAATGGGGGAATTCATCAGTGAATAGACTATTTGATATTAATCCCCTAGATGGACATGGGGAAACCCCTGCATCACCTACTCCAAAACTAACTTGGTATTTGTTTGGAACATCCCCTTGGGGAGTCAGTGGAGTGCGGTCAGCACCCTGCTGACTTCACACCCCAGCTTCATTTGTTGTAAGACAAGCTGCTCATCTTCACTTATTTTCCAGAGCTGTTTGTGCACTTGTAAAAAGGAAAGAATTCAACATAAAAATCTCATTGCTAAAAAAAAAAAAAGTTTTCAATATAGCTTTAAACTAAGATTTTGGACCCATCCTTTCATTCCTTGTGTCCACATCTCCCATTGGCGTCAAGAGTGATGTTCAGTGCTTCACAATCCTGCCTTTAACTCATTTATTTATTTATGGGGATTATACCAAAAGCCTCCCATAAAGCTGCCATACAGCTTTCAAATCTGATGCAGAGGGACTGCAAGTTGGCTTTAGCCCAGACTTTTCTGCTCTGTAGCTCTAATCCAGACTGTTATTATTTAAAGACAGCACTGTACAATTTAATTGTTTCTCAGTAGGAACAAGACCATATACAATAGCTCCATTGTCTCTCGTCGTCTTCCAAAGCTTAGCAGCATTATATTCTATTGTGGGACCTCTGGTTACCTCTAGCAAATAGAAAGATTAACTTGTGTAATCCAAGGCTTCCTTATAGAGACACATCTGCCTCCTTTTCTAGCCTTTCCTGCAAAGAAGCACGACTTCTGACTTGCTTCCTGGTGATGTAAGTGTGCCGAACTCCGGGATGAGAAAAGCCCTGAGCATGTCTCTCACATCCCTCTAGCTGTCACTAGCAATAAGGCACTGCTCCCTCCGCACCCGTCCCACACAAATGACCCTGAAAACAGCCCTGTGCTGACGCAGCTAACAACTTGTGTCACCCAAGCTGTGTTATTTACAGCTGAGCAACCATTTGTGATAGACTGACCCCAAATTTCTTACGAATTGTAAGGGTAAATTGCAAAATTCAGAGGCGGCGGGGGCAGGCGAGTATGCAGTTGGGCTGTTCTGGTTTACCAGATCAATTTTAATGGAAGCAGGTGTAGCCACATGCGACAGCTCTTGGTCGACGACGCAGTGCTGAAGGGGCAAGTTTGAAATGTTTGCAGTGCTGCTGCAGGTTGTAACCTTCAGGAGCAGGTAAAGTCATACTCTGTCGGTTACTGGCTCTGGCTGGTGACCTTCGGATATGGTAACCTACAGTCTCTGGCCTGGCCTGGCCCGAGTAATAGGCGATGCCACTTTTGGTAGCCGTAGCGTTTTACTTCAGCTTCCTTCTGGGCAGATTGCATGCAGTTTAGGTGAGGCTCCCTTCCCTGGAGCTACAAAAATACACTCTGTGCTTTGGAGCTCACTGCAGAGTACGAGGTTCTTAGCGTTGGTCTGGGGATCGTTTTTCTAAATCATAACAAAAATACGAAGAGCCAGGTTCAAACGTCTGTCTGCCTTTCCTCCAGCGACGTCAGAACCAAGTAAATCCTACGGAGCGAGATCAACTCATTCCACCTAGATTTCATGTTCGTACCTGCGCTCAGAAACAGATGGCCTCTCTAAAAGGAAGAAGCCGGGCGGGGGGGGGGAAATAAAAGGTGGTTGCGGGGGTTGTGAAGCGATGGGTGGTGGTGGGGGACGTCGGCCCACCGCAACGACGGCGGGCCCGGACCGCCGGGGCGCTCCCGCCGCAGCGCCGCCAGGGGGCGCCTTCGCCCGCCACGTCGCGGCCGCCTTCTCCCGTGGGCCCCCCCGACCCTCACGGCAGCCCCCCCCTCACGGCAGCCCTCCCGCCGCGGGGCCGGGTCTCCCCCTCCTCACGGCAGCCCCCCCTCACGGCAGCCCCCCCCTCACGGCAGCCCTCCCGCCGCGGGGCCGGGTCTCCCCCCCTCACGGCAGCCCCCCCTCACGGCAGCCCTCCAGCCGCGGGGCCGGGTCTCCCCCTCCTCACGGCAGCCCCCCCTCACGGCAGCCCCCCCCTCACGGCAGCTCCCCCCCTCACGGCAGCCCTCCTGCCGCGGGGCCGGGTCTCCCCCCCTCACGGCAGCCCTCCCGCCGCGGGGCCGGGTCTCCCCCCCTCACGACAGCCCCCCCTCACGGCAGCCCTCCTGCCGTGGGGCCGGGTCTCCCCCTCCTCACGGCAGCCCCCCCCTCACGGCAGCCCCCCCCTCACGGCAGCTCCCCCCCTCACGGCAGCCCTCCCGCCGCGGGGCCGGGTCTCCCCCCCTCACGGCAGCCCCCCCTCACGGCAGCCCCCCCCTCACGGCAGCTCCCCCCCTCACGGCAGCCCTCCCGCCGCGGGGCCGGGTCTCCCCCCCTCACGGCAGCCCCCCCTCACGGCAGCCCCCCCCTCACGGCAGCTCCCCCCCTCACGGCAGCCCTCCCGCCGCGGGGCCGGGTCTCCCCCCCTCACGACAGCCCCCCCCTCACGGCAGCTCCCCCCCTCACGGCAGCCCTCCCGCCGCGGGGCCGGGTCTCCCCCCCTCACGGCAGCCCCCCCTCACGGCAGCCCCCCCCTCACGGCAGCTCCCCCCCTCACGGCAGCCCTCCCGCCGCGGGGCCGGGTCTCCCCCCCTCACGACAGCCCCCCCCTCACGGCAGCCCCCCCCTCACGGCAGCCCTCCCGCCGCGGGGCCGGGACGCCGGTGCCGGTGCCCCGCGCAGCCTGACAGGGCTGCTTCCCGCCGAGGCGTCCTGCCACTAGATCCAAGGGTACGGCCCGTGCCTGCTGATACGGAAAGGGTCCGGCAGCCTTGGCACACAGAGGCGTTTTCTTTCAGGGCCCCAAACCTGTATATATAGTAGCATTGAAGAAGCTTCTCCAAAGTTGAACAGGATTTATTTTGCCAGAAGCTGCACAGGACCCAGCGAAAGGTCCGGCAATGACGAAGTGGCGCGCGCGGCGGCTGCGTGGCGCGAGCCATCGCTCCCCCGTGCCCCTCGGATGGCGCGGCTGCGCCGTCTCTCCACCCGGGCGCTACGTTTACCGCCAGCTCCCCAAAGCCCCTGGCCCGCAACCGGCCCGTGTCTGCCTGCAGCGGCTATGGCCAGCGCCTCCTCCCGCAGGGTGGTCTAAAACCCGTCGGTGCGTTCTGGTCTCCTGGTTCGCAGCCTCAGCGCCATCCTCCTCATCCAGGCCTTAAGCACACGTTAGGAAAGGGTTAGACAAATGCCCATCTCTGACGACTGACCCTGCAACTAGTTAAGGGTCTGCGTTCAAATGTCTCACAAGGCGTCTTATTTCCTATGAACCAGAGATCCTGGAAGACAACAGAACGACTCTAGCTACTGTCACAGTCACTGCTATCAGTTCCTAAGACACCTTATGTAAAAATAACTTGTCAAGAAAAAGAGAAAGAAAAGAGAGGGAGAAAGAGAGAGAAGAGAGGGAAGGAAGAGGGCAGGGAGAAGGAGGAAAGGAGAGAAGAAAATAGGGGGGGAGAGGGTGGAAGTGCACTCCGCCTCCCCACCCCAATCCTGGAAACACCTATGCCTAAAGCAGCCACATGCATAAGGAACCTTTCTGACTCTTCTTCACACACTAATAAAGTGACCTCACATGTACTCTGCTATAGCTGATAACTATTCAGCGAGGCTCAGTTTCCGTCAAAAAGAATGCATTTTAAAGACAGTCAAAATGCTGAAAAAATGTATAAATCAGCTGCCAAGGCCTCTCTTCACTATTGACGTCTGAATCCCTTCAGCACTGACCTCAAAACAGTCCCAGGATTTGAACGGTTTTAGGAACGGGATTTATGTATTACACTAGGCCACTTAGTAGACACTAGTGACCCATCTTGTAATTGCTAATTAATGAGGCATTCAATTACAGCAACCGTCTGCAAATATGGATCAGAGCAGAATTTACAGTTATGTACGCTCCAACAACCATACCACAGCTGTCAGTGATGTCAGCTGCATCACTTGCGCAGGTCCGGCCGAGAGCACCTCTAACGATACTAGCACGTCTGCTGCTGTCAGCAGCTGTGCCGTCCTGCCCGCCCCCCCCCCCCCCCCCCCCGGGCATAGCTGGCCACAGAAATGCCAAAGTCCTTTCTGTTTGATAAACTTCCTCCTGTTTCAATGCTCTCACCATCACAGCACAGATGAGGCTGAAACAGCACAGACAGAATCACGAAAAGCACTGTTTCACTTCAGGAGATACTTGCATCTTACCTTGCTCCTTGTAAAAGTATGTTCAACCACCATTCTGCTCTTGCTGAGCCATTAGAGCTAACAATGCCTGAAGTAATCATAAGTGAAAGAGCTGATACTGTTGACATAACCAGCGTGCAGCATCATGAACTAAAGGAAAAACAGGTTAGCAAGGTTCACGGTATTCCCACAAGCAGAGCGACTGCCATATCAGATCAGGTCATACGAGGTCTCTTTTGCAGGCTAAGGCAAGTGCTACCCAGCCCTGAATAAAATCTAATCATTGTATTTTTGCAGCTGAAGTAATAGGAACCTTAGGAACATGACCAGAGTCCATCACAGGGCTCAAAGTGTTTGCACAAGACAGCAGTGGTGTTATAGCAGGAGGAGGTGCAGCTCAGAAAACGTTAAACTCTCGCCCAAGATGCATAGGTTGAATTGAACACGCTGCTCTGCAAGTGGGGCCTGAGCGTATGCCTGGCACCTGGTTAAAGTTGTTGAGCAAATCAGAATAAAAGAGGATAAAATGAATGATCAGCTATGTAAGGGACTTACTCCAGGTGTATGACTTAGATTCAGGTTGCTGGGCAGCAGGACTTACATGCTGCTTGGTCAGCATAAACAGTGTTATACTCGCTACCTACCATATTGTAGCTGAGCGATGAATCCAGTGTCATGGAAAACTTGTCCCTGGGCAAGACTGCGTAAATCTGACCCTAGAGAAGGTGGGATTAGAAATAGACTGAGAAGCAGGTAACGGTGGCTAGTGGGGTGCAGCTGCATCTGTAAACTTCAGTATTTGGGGGTGGAGGGGGACGTCTTTGAATGCAAAGAAAGCCTTTTGGCACAGTTCCTGAAAGCAGCAACCAACTTTCTCTTGTCTAGTACAGCATCTCATCTTTTTCAGTGGTCTTCACCAACTAGGTTCTGGGGGAAAAAAAAGTATTTGAAATCTTAGCGTGGACAGCATTAGATTAAAATGCCCGAAGTGAAACTTTCTTCCTAATTTTTCTGATAGTGGATATCTTTTTTTTCTGGAAGTATGAAGGTCTGAGTACCTTACACATTTACTTGATGTTTTGAAAGTTCATGCTACCCTTCATGCCTAAACTGTGCTTTTATGGCAAGTTGAAGCTATTGTGACACCAACGGGAAATGAAATTCCCTACTGCATCAACATGTCCATACATGATTTCTACATTCCACATGCTTCCAATACTCAGATCAGTGCTGAGTGAGCCCTTAGCCAGAATATATCCATTAATATTTGAGAAAAAGAACAAAAAATGAGAAAATGTATTCTCGAATCTGTTCTAATAAAAACTGTATTTAGATAATAAACTTTTGCTTAGATTAAATGGGTGTTTTAGTCTAGGCTTTCATTAAACTGACCTACCAGAAACAGAACAGAGGATCAGGAATAAAGGGTGGAGCCGGTTTCTGAAAACAATCACTTTCTATAATCAACCCTTGACACATCTTTCTTGAAAAAGTTTTCCTAACCAGTAAAATATTTGTACGTGCCTTGTACTTTTAAGTATCATCAGATGCAGCTTATGATTAAACAGGTTCTGCAATATTGATTTTTCAGGTTTTCTGAGTGAAACATTAACTATCCAGCAGAAGAGGAAAGGTCCACTGGGAAAGGCAGTAAATGAAATAAGAGGGAACAGAGGTAAGAAGCAGGACAAAAAGAGACGGCAGGTAGGTTCTGAGATGACGTGATTTGGAACTTGATTTCACGGTCTCTTCCGTCTGCATCATCCCTGGCATCACGCTACCTTCACACACACACACACGCACCCCTCGCAGTCCTTCAGGTAAGCTTCCTTACCCCCTATGTCTGTACACCTTTCCAAGCTGCTTGCAACAGCGGCAGGGGCACTCGGGCAGGCCAACACACCAAGCAGGAGACCCTTCGCTAACGGGCACCGAGGGAAAGGTCAGCCGCCTGGGAAGCGCTGCAGGGTCAGAGTCCAGGACGTCAAGGTGGGGGCGGAGACCGACCTACCTCCTGCCCCTGTGCGCGCAGACCGAGCCGGGCAGAGCACGACCGGCCCCCGCGGCTCCCCGCGGAGAGGGCCTGAACTGTCCTGCCGGGACTCGGGGCGTTGTCTTAGCTGATTCAGGGAAACCTCCTCAATACAGACGCCTCCCACGAGCGAGGGGCACCCGCGCCGCAGGACGCGGAAGGAGCGCGCCCCGCCGCCGCCGCGGAGCCGCCGTGGCGCATGCGCTCGCCCCCCCTGGGAGCTGTAGTCCGGCTCCCCCGGCCGCCGCCGCCGCCCGCCGCGGGGGCGGGCAGGGGGGGAACTACAACACCCAGGCTGCCGCGCGGCGCCGGCCGCCCCCTCCCCGCCCGATGAATGACTAATGCCGCATGTTGTCCGGCTAGCGTGTCCGCCGCCGCGCCAGGTCCGCGCTGCCGCCGCGACCCGCTGCTCCCGGGCGGGCCGCCGCCGAGGAGCCTCCCCGCGCCGCCGAGCAACGGCAAGTGAGTGCGGCGGCGAAGGGGGGGGGGGCCGCGGTGCCCGCTTCCTGCCGGGGCGAGCGGGAAAGGGGCGGGGGGGGGGAGCGATGCCGTGTTGGGGCCGAGCGGCGGGGCTGGGCTCGGCGGGGGTCGCGCGTGCCCCGTCCCGGCTGCCGGCGGGCTTCCGCGCCGGTGACGGGAGGGAAGTTGGCTGTTACCCGCCGGCTCGGCCCTGCTTCCCCCCAGTCGCCAGCTCGGAAGCGGCGGCGGCGGGCGGGGAGCCGCGCCGGGGCCTCGCGGCGGCAGGCGCGGGGCGCGGGCCCGAGGCTGCGCGCCGCCGCAGGTGCGGGCCGGGCCGGGCCCTCCCCTCCCGGCGGGGCCCCGCGGAGGGAGGGGGGGGGGCTTTGAACGGGGCTTTCCGGCCTCCTAAAACACCTTTTCCGGCCTTCTTCTTCCCCCCTCCCCCCCCCCCCCCCCCGCTTCTTGTTGTGGTGGGGGCCGAGGAGTGACGACTCGCCCGAGGTTGGGGCCTGCTGCGGGACCCGAAACTGCCGTCGCCCCCTCGGCGTGAGGAAAACCGGAGCCCCAACCGCCGCTCCGCAGGGGGAGGGAGCGGGGCGGCCGCCGTCTGCCATGCCCGAAGCCAGCGAGAGAGCGCGTTACCTGGGGAGGACGAGCGGCTCCCGGGCGAGTCGCGGGATCGGCCAGCCTGCGGGCACGCTAATGCCGACTGCTGCTGCACGCTGCCGCCGTTCGCTTTATTATGGCCGCTTTCTGGCATGGGAAAGCGGCGGCGTGGTGTGGGCAGAGCATTTCCCCGTTGTTTCATGTTTTCAAAGTGTCTTGTAATAACAGCCCTGGATTCACTGGTGATTATGGTCGTGGCAGTCTAGCTGGAGGAGAGAAAAGCAAAACCTCACTTATTTCTATTTATTTATTTATTTTGTTGGCTTCATACCCTTAGGACTTTTTCAGATTGTCAGCATTGTGCATCACATACAGTAAGCTATAAAATCAAGATTTTGAATTCCTGTCTGAAAATAGCTCTAGTTAACCCAGGTCTTGAGAACAAACTTTGTCCCAAGCATAGTTGGTTGAGGAAAATGCACGCAAAGATATATATACGTATATTTATTTATTTTTAAGCTAGCTTTCAGGAAGAGGAAAATGGCTCTGTTCAGTAAACTTTGCAGACAGTTACAGCTGCAGAGTGGTTACTGCTGAGCTGGAAAAGCAAGGGGATTCACTTTTAGAAGTCAAACACTACTGTGCGTGCAGAACAGTGTTGGTAGTAGTCCCAAGAAATCCCATAGGTGCCTGGAATGGCCCCATTTCTCTATCTTCTGTAGATGTGTATCAGCGCAGGTAGTGTCCTTCAGCTAGTTAGTAACACGTATTCCTTCTTGGAAAACTAAGCACATAAAACAAGCGAAAAATATAAGGTCGGATTTCAGGGTTTTCATTGTTGTTTTTAGCAGAGAGTCAACCTTAGGTAGTTGAGGCAAAACACATGCATAATTAAATATCTTAAGCTAAATGAGCATATTGATTGAAAATACAGGGTTTGGGCTGTGGCAGTTGTTTGTGCCTTACCTTTTTGTGGTTTATGGTAGCATCTCAAGTTTCAGTAGCTTGGCCGTCTGACAAATACACGTCAGCAAGTCATGACAGTGTCTGGCACTTCTGTGTTTTAACTGTAGGTTCAGATATTGTTTAATTCAGTGATGGCAGAGTTATACATGTTTTTCAGTGCGTTCTTTCTTCCATATGGTAAATATGATGAAACATTGCTGCTGCTGCCGCCACCACAGCTGTGAATAAAACACAGTGATATTGGCATCTTATTTGTGGGAAGAGTCATCTGATCACTTTATGTTCTAAAAGGTGCTTTTTTTTTTTTTTAAGCTGCTTCTTGTTTATTTGCTACTTGGAGAAATTGCGGAAATAGATATGGGCAGTCTTAGAAAATGGAAAAATTGGAGAAAGCCAGTGGTAAATATACTCCAGGTGTAATGGGAGAAGTGTATAGCTACAGCTGTATGAGGCGATGTGAGAGCATGTACTCTACCAGCTGGTGCTAAAAGGAAAGAGGGATTCTGCAGCTCCATTTGTCCTGCTGTGATAAATTCATGCTGGAACCAGTTGTCTGTTGTAGAATATTTAGTACTGGATTCTACAAATACATGCTGTTAATAATGATTGTTACTAGATAGGTATTTATGTGTAGTAGCCAGGACTTTCAATATGAACGTTTCTGAGGTGAGACCTTCAATTACTGAAGAGTTTTGTAAGAGGTCCATCAAACGTGAGACGCTATGAACATGTTAGTTAATACTGTAGTTCTGCATTAGAATGTGCAAACTCTACAAACAAAAAGTGATTATTTTTTTCTGCCTGCAAAATGACTCAGGTGCAGGTAGTTGAATATTAACTAAAATCTATAGATTTCAGTTATGAAAACATGTATGCATTCAGTGACAAGCTTCTTTCCTTTTTGCTTCTTTTATTAAAAAAAAAAAAAAAAGTTACAGGGGCTGTTTTCTTCCCCCTCCCTTCTTTTTATTTCCTCCTAGTTGAGATGCTATGCCGTTTGGTTGAAGTTGCTGAGAGATGCAGGGACTTAGCATCTCCACACATAAGAATTTAAATGTCTCGATGATACCTCATAGCAAGCTACAGGAGAGATTGTATTAGATCTCCAGGATCCCCTGTCTCCTGCTTGCCCCTGTCTCCTGCTTGCGAAGCCCTGCAGGCTGTCTGTAAAATAACCTTGTCTGTGTGGACAGTGCAGCATTGCACATCTGTGTTCAGAGGCATGTGTCCGTGAAGGAAGGGTGTGCGCACGTGCGAGAGGGAACGAGAGCCTGCGCCACAGTTGAACAGCAGCTGTAAATACTGACAAAGTTGAAAAAATAGCCTTGCGCCTCCTGTGTAGTATGTATAGAGATCCTGAATCTTACCACGCGAGTATTTGTATCTCACGTTTTGCACAACTGGAAAGTATCCTTCAGTAGGACGGTGAAATAGCTAGTCACAGGCTAGTCAATAGAGAGGGTCTGTGCCTGAGGGATTTAGAATCAGGAATCGCTCAGGTTTGCGGGGGGTTTTGTTGTTGTGTTTTGTTTTTGGAGGGCAGCAGATGGGAATAGGAATAGAGTTATCTGTCAGGGGAAGATCTTTTTATTACTGTGCTTGTCAGAGGCAGGCTGCTTCACGCAGTAAACGAGTGGTGCAGCAGCGGGATGGAGTTGCAAGCAAGGAATCTTTTCTGGTTAGCACGTGTCTGTAGTACAGACTGGTCAGTGTTAACATGTGGGGCTCCTGCACCGACGAGCTGGCAGGCTGGAGTTAGCTTGCTTTTCTGGTGCGTTGTCTGTATTAGTGAGGTCTGTCCTGATACCTGACCCTCCTTCTCCAATACTTTGCCGCATAAGAGCTCTGTGTCATTTGCTTGTTACTAGCACGCAGGCCACGTCACATAGCAATATTTTCAGCTTTTGTGATCACCTAACGATTTTGAGAAGTAGCAGATCAGCTTGTTCCCAGTTGCTGTTGGGAGACTAGGGTGGAAGGGGCAGACGAAGAGCATTGATAAATAATGTATTTGGCAGTTAGACCAAATTACATTATCCTACAGAATCCCAATTTTACCATTGTAAGGTTCCATTTAAAAGTGTTCATAATAAAATTAATGAACATGTTTGCCAGTATTCTCAGAACTCGACTCCTGAGTGTGTCAGCAGACAGTCACTGACGCGCACCTGCATGGGAATAAATGTGTATGTGAATTTAAGAAGCCTTTTTGCAACTGTTCTGTGGACCACAGTCAAGTAACTTCCAAGCCACTGGTTGCCCATAGCGTAACTTCTCTAGCCATCAACTTTGCCAGCTGCAGGTAGCTAATAATTAGAGTGAAAAAATTGTTCCTTATAGGACTTCGTAGACAGTGTGCAAGCAGCTTCTGTGTGGTTTTCCTGCTGCTGTGCTTGGGAGTACTTTGCAGAGAGTTCTGCAGTGTCAAATGTGTCATTTGGTTAACTGTTTAGAGTGGTCTGGAGGCATCTGGAGAGAGGAGAGATGCTGAATGAGTACCTTCTCCCAGTCTGCTGATAGCCAGAGAGTCAAGTAAAATGGTTTTGGTTCCAAATCCTTTTCTGAATCCAGATGATTCATATCATAATAAAATGGAAAATCAACTTGAGCAGATCTATAGATTCTAAGAGAGCGCGAGTTCCCCAGTGGCTGGCCAGGCGTGGGCTGCATCACTTCTATCCCATGTTTCTAAATTTAGCAACATCTTTCCAGCCTCCTAAAACCTTACAGATTTGGCTTGTTTATTCAGTTCTACTCCATATTAACATTCTGATTTAACTCATATGTATTCAGTTCATCTGGAAACCCTAGTGAAAGTAATAGCAGTAACTTATGAAAACACAAAATAAATATAGGAAGCCTCTTGCTTTCTTTGACTTTCATTGATAAAGAACGCTAGTGTGCAGTTTTTGCAGAACTAGAACTTAAGCCAGACTGGAGTCGATCTTTGTCTTAACTGTTCACGCAGAGCAATACAGAATTTCTTTCTTGCTATGTAATTTACATTGCATGTACTATGCCCTAATTTACATGCAATGGTGATTTAGTAATAGAATAGTCCACAGTGACAAACCAGAGTGTGTTTTAAGTGCATCGGTGTCCCAGGCTGGTTCTAATGTTGCAACATCTCCTGTCAAAGAAAATGAATCTGATTGTGATTTTTATCTTTTAGCTTCCAAAGTATGCAAGTGGATGTTGGCTCCAACGCTAAGGTACCTGAGTTTGGGTTGCCTACATCAGCATAGTTCACTTTGCAGGAGCGTCTGATTGATGCTCAAAGGGTAAAATCTGTATTTTGAAATTTATGAACTTCTGAGTCGTGAGAAACCAGACCCACAGTCTCCAACCATCTGTGATCACAGAACCAGTTGCTCAGTTAAGTTTCAGAGGCGTGGGTGGTGTCAAAGAAATATGTGCAATATGTAGAGTAGGTCACCTTGGTGATGGTTTTGAAATAAGTTCCAATTCCTGATTTTGTGACTGTTGCATTCTTTGGCAGTCAGATTTCAGCTGATGCATCCTTCTGAGTATGAGCAGTCTAACAACAGAGAAGAGACACCATTTGGAGCTGACAGTAATTTGTTTGTAAACATTTGTAGGATTTCTATGCAGAAGCGTGGGGGAAAAAAAATCCCATCAACCTGAAATACTCGGTCTACTTCCATTGCAAAGTAGGGTACTAACACAGAAGTGCGTATCTGTTAATTGGTTTCGCCTCTGTAGTAGGTGAAATGTTTGGTGTGGAAGGTACTATGTAGGCACTCAAAATAGCAAGCAATGAGTATACTGGTTTGTTAGTGAGAGAAAGGTTGTATCTATATCTTCTGGTCCAAAAATATCGATGTGCCTCTTGTATTAGCATAAAATAAGTTATCCTGTTAATGGATAGCAGCGTTCAGATGAGACATGCTTATGCAGTGTGTAGTACGAATCCAACGTACACAGACTTTACTACCTAAACTCAGTATCCGTTGCTAATGAAAGCACAGTTTCAGAATATGAAAGGAATGTGAGTAGATATGAGATACAGCAATAAAAATTTACTTAGGACAGACAAACCTGTGTTCTGGCCAGGAATGCCAGTGTTGCAGGACTGGATCAGGAGGTTGTTAATGAAATAGTCATTTGTGTGGTGCCTGTGGTTTGAGTTTGGCACAGGTCAGTGATGACAAGCCTTTGAGCTGTATGGCTATGGCATGATCTGGGGGATGTGCATAAGCATCTCGGTTTTATTTCCACAGAACCCTGCTTTACTGTTTGACACTGCTCTCAAAGCAAATTCAGTCCTCAGCCTAACTCTCATCTTTCCCACTGTGACTGTAGATGATCAAGGATTAATTATATTGGCATGTTATTTTGAGGAAGTGCTGTCCCAGAGGTGCAAGGAGGAATCTTCTTAGGGGTCAGTGGTTAAAAACAAAGGAAAACTCAAGCTGCAAAACTGAAATGCTTTGAAAGCTCCAATAGGCTCTGATCTACTTGTTTGGATATCAAAGGCCAGATGTGTAGATGTATGTAAGATGTATGTTTTTTTAAGTATTCATATGCCTCACTGTAAAACAGGAAAGTATGTTTAATCCTGTCTCAGAGATTGCAGGATTAATATTCCATCTGCTGTGAGATGTGGATACCTTCTGCATCGCCGGTGTATATTTTAAGTACGTAAAGTAATAATACAAGCAATTAAACTGTTTGGGGGCGGTGGGGGGAAGACAAGGTTGTTGGCTTTCTGTTTCAGTAAAAGTTGAAACAATTTGTAGTGGTTTTGTGGCCCATAATTTCTTACTGGTTATTCTGATGATGCTAGTGCTCAAAGCATGGAAAATGCGGTACAATTTTATGACTACAGAGAGAACTTTATTTGGTTTTTGCAGTGTCAACATGTTGAGGAAAGAAAATGTGTGTGAACTTCTGTGTAGCTCAGAATGAAGAAAACATATTAAATAGACTTCCGTTTTTTAAAGAATGATTGACTTTTGTAAGTAGAAATTTAAGAGGTTTCTTTTAAAACTTCTTATTGATTCACTGAAGGAAGCAAATTCAGACAGGCAATAGAGGATCAAATTCAGCTCTACTCTAGGAGGATATTTTAACTGCCTATTCATCTTTTGTGTTGTGCTTGAATTTTTTTACTGAACCCTGACTAGCTGTGACAATAAAATGGGGAAGGGCAGTCTCTCTTTAATAATAGCTCATGTGTTAGTGCCTAGTATTTGTCTTGATAGAACCCTTGATTTGTGAGCATAAATCTTCTTTCTGAGACTGGCAGCTAAGAGGGAGTTTCAGATGCCTAAATGTGCAGCTAGAGCGGAAACGCTTTGGTCAGCTAAGACTACCCCGTATGAAAAATGAGAGTGAGCATAGCCCGTAGTTCATCAGCAGACTTCACAAAGAGGAAACTCTTCTGAAGCGCTTTAACATCAGGAAGGCTAGGGAGTTGACATGAGATAGCACAATAGGAAAATCTTTCCTACTCCACTTCTGTCAACCGTTGTGAAGGATAAGCAGTAGCATTGCTAGAAGATCTTGTGCTTACATACGTGTTCCCCCCCCAGTTGGGGGTAAAAAAGAAAGAAAATAGAAGAGAAGGGCCTGGGAGTCCTGGTGAACAAATTAAGCATGAGGCAGCAGTGCGTCCCTGTTGGCAAGAAGGCCAATGGTCTCCTGGGGTGCATTAGGCAGAGTGTTGGCAGCAGGTCGAGGGAGGTGGTCCTGCCCCTCTCCTCAGCCCTGCTGAGGCCTCACCTGGAGTACTGTGTCCAGTTCTGGGCTCCCCAGGACAAGAGAGACACGGCACTACTGGAGAGAGTCCAGCGGAGGGCTACGAAGATGATGAGGGGACTGGAGCATGTCTCCTATGAGGAAAGGCTGAGGGAGCTGGGCCTGTTCAGCCTGGAGAAGAGAAGACTGGGGTGGGGGGGGGGATCTGATCAATGTGTACAAGTGTCTGAAGGGAGGGTGTCAAGAGGATGGGGCCAGCCTCTTCTCGGTGGTGCCCAGTGACAGCACAAGAGGCAACGGGCACAAACTGAAAGACAGGAAGGTCCGTCTGAGCATGAGGAGAAGCTTCTTTCCTGGGAGGGTGAGAGAGCACTGGCACAGGTTGCCCAGAGAAGTTGCGGGGTCTCCTTCGCTGGACACATTCAAAAGCTATCTGGACGCGATCCTGTGCAACGTGCTCTAGGTGGCCCTGCTTGAGCAGGGGGGTTGGACGAGATGATCTCCAGAGGTCCCTTCCAACCTTGGCCATTCTGTGATTCTGTGAATCCCCCTTTCCATGGGAAAAAGGTGATTGAATCAGGGATTCAGTCATGAAATAGTCCTTTGAGGAAAGTTCCAGAGGTAAAACCCACAGTTCCTGGATCATAAGGCTCCAGGTCAAGCTGCTGCTTGTTTCTTGTGGCTCCAGGAATTCTGCTTTCTGGTTGGTAATTTCAGCAGGAGGAATGAATGACAGATTAAGGCAATCTCCTGGGAGATAAGAGGACAAAAATATTTTCTAATATCTGGTCCTCAGAGGAGCCTAGAAGCCGCATCTCCCACTTTCTCTGAAAGAAATCCGCTGTCATATCTAAGATTTTTCATGTATGATCTCATGAAGACCGTTGCAGGCCTTTGAGGTAGTTGGAGAAGAGGGATTTGACTGATTTTTAGTTTTTCATGCCAAATCTCATTGTAAGTAGAATTCAAGGTTTTATGATGTTGTGACCTATAGATAGATATAATGAAATACAAAAAATAATTATCAGAACAGCTTACTTTGCCTGTGGCTTTACAACTTGTGGTTGAATTCCCTTCAGTTGCCTGGCAGGTTCTGTCCACCACCTCTTTTTTTTTTTTTTTTTTTTTTTTTAAATGCACACACACATATTAGTGTCATCTTCAGTAATCTTTTTTTTTCCCCCTGAGAAGCAATGCTGTGCAGACCTGATGTAACCACTTAACAACTTTGAGACTCTTATGTCCCTGCCAGATTTGTTTAAAATTCACCTGTAGGTTAGCAGGCACAGACAGAGAGACACACAGACAGCCTTATTAGCTAGTCTCATTTCTTTAGGAAGTTGGACTTGAAAGCAAAACCAAACAACCTCTCCCACCCTCTCCAAGGTTGAAAAATCAAGCACTGAGAAATTTGGAAATGCTTGAACGCAGGTTGCCTGGAAATTTTTCAGGACCTGGTGGCCCTCAAGAGCTGGATCAACAGGCTTGTGCTGGCAGTTGTGCTCCCTTCTGCCGTGTCCATACAGATACAAGTGCTTCACTTCCTTATCTGTAAAATGGGAAGTACAATTAATCCTTTCTCAGAGGCCCCAGGATTCATATTTAAAGTATTGTTGCATGTGGGTATCTTCTATGAGTACATAGATCTACAAGCGACAGTGACTTCTGAACGTGGGATAGCTAGGTCAATCTGGAGTCTAAGGTGTCCATCTAGTTCCCACCTGCTTTCTCCTGTGTTGTTGGTGAGGGTGCTGGGCACCCAGCTCCTGACTTTGTGCTCTGGTGTTAGTCTGTTTTCTGCCTGTTGCCCATCACATTGAATAAGCAAGTGCAAGCTAGCTTTAACACATGCGGCTTTTCATGGCAATCTTTCTGTCAGCTTTTAGATTCCAGCCAGTTTCAACAATTGTCTTAATGTTGAATGAATAACGTGAATTCCTAAGCATGTTATAAGGAAAAAAAATTTCGGGAAGAGGTCTTCTGCATGGGAAATTGCACCTCTGATTGAACTTTGACAAATCTAAGCAGCTAACAACAAGATCTTCTGGAAGAAATTGGTGACGGACTTGCCTATAGATGTGGCTACCTAGTGCCTCATCTAAATTTTACAGTATTGTGCAGTGGGTGCCTTGCAGAGATTTGAACCCCGTTGTGATGGAACTAGGAATCACATTGAACCGCTTTGTTTTCTCCAAAGGTTGTACAGGTCAGATAAAAAGTGGAATACTAGTTAGCATGAGTATCTTCAGAGCTGTCTCCAACACTGGGCACATCCACTGCTCTGTGGTGGTGAGGGTGTCTAAAATTTGACTTGGAGGAAAATTATTTGCTTCTTCTGTATAGGAGTTTAATCTTTAACTGAAACTTGCAGTTTACTATTTTTAGTAGCATTCCCATAGATAAGAGAGAGACTTTTCAAACTGAGGCAAGCCTTCAAACAGACTTAGTAATTCAGTTTGTATTTAGGTCAGCTAATTCACTGACAGAAAAATGTTTCAGTATTTTGCATATAAATAAACAGATAGAGAACCAAGTTCAGAGTTGAGTATCTATCTGGGTGCCTGTACGTCTCTGATTGAGGCTATAGTTGGACAATTGTTTTTTCAGAGGACAGTGTTGGCTGAAGCAAATAGATTCCGTGCTGTCCGCTCACTTTGGTTGGCAGAGTTGTGTGCGCAACTATTTGGTCAACTGTAGCTGAGCTTAAAATGCGTTCATAGGGGAAAAGAAAGAAGAGTTATTTTCTTTTAACCCGAATCTGTTTCCCACTCTGATTTGCCTAACCCCAAAAGTAGTTAAGCCAGTGTAATAGGGACAGGGCAGCATTAAATTGGGCATTGGATTCGCTTAAGCTAACACTGCCACCAGAAAACTGTGGTGAAGCCACTAGGCCTGCAGCATCCATGAGGTTAGCACATGTTGGTTCAGGCTGGCCGCCTTGGAGGAGGGCTGCCCTTTTGCTGTGCTTCTGTAGAGTAGCCCACAACACAAATAAATCGTGATGACACTGAAGCAGATAGAGCAGCAATTCAGGTTTACCTGCCGTTTCAGCCTTCTCTGACATCCAGGTTTCGTGGACTAGACTACTTACAAAGGAGAAGGCAAGGTTGCTCTTCTAAAATTTGTGTTCTGCATTGTAGCAAAACCAATACGTAATGTGAAAATGTAAGTTGTCTTTTTGGCTGTGTGTGCGCAGAATTCTTGCATGTATTTGGACAAATAATCTGTTACTGAACTTCTTACTGTTCTTACTATGTAGTTCTTACTTTAACAAGGTAGCTTGCCTCACAGCTTGAGAGCTATGTGTGTAGTTGTTGCCTGCGTGGGGTGCAGAGCTCTGTTGGATTTCTTGGGGATTTTGTCTCCAAAGAGACTAGGCTTTTACTCTCCTTGGATTTGTGTTGTCTAAACTGCAGCTGTGATCTCCAGTTTGCTGCGTGACCACAGTAAGTGGATGCTTGGATGTGAATTGTTGAAGCCTCACTGTACAAGTGTAGAGAGAGATGCATCACTTGTCTGAATTAGTGATACATTTCTTGCTGCCCAGGCGAATATTCTATTTTTATAGAAACCTATTTTAAGCACAGCTAGAAAGCAGTACAACTCCTTTTGGAATAAAGGCAAGGTGACTTGGTAAGGTATCGCATACTATGTCTTCAGGTAGACAGATAGGTTGAAGGGTGAAATCTGGTAAAACCAGGCAAGGTGTCATTGGTGTGCGTGAGGCTGCCCAGCACACGCAGGGAAATGTGATTGGTGGTGTAACAGAGTGCTGTGTGCGTGTACGGTGAAGTGGGTCAGAGGGATAAAACGCAAAATGCTGTAGTAGTGTTGTCTTTTATGAGTGTTTTGATTTTAGTGGGATAGCGGTAACAATAAGCAGAGTATTAGTCATTACTTCACTAACTTTTGCCATTTCTTCATCTCTTAGAATACCGCTGAAGTCAATTCAGAGCACTCTATAAGTTTCAGGCATAACTTCAGTATTTTAAGTATATGTACAAGGAAGGAATCTTAAAACCAAGATAAGGAAGCATTCAGCAAGGGTTTGAAAACCTGATTCTCAGGGTCTTTTATACAGATGCGAACTTCCTGATGATCTGTCCCCAGCGTATTTGTAACCTTACACACGATAACATGAGACAGACCAGATTCTAATGTGTGTTGCCCCCTGGATAAGTGTTAGGGCTGAGGTGACTTTCCTATTCCTTGCAGTGGTGAAGTCCCAGAAATACAGGAGAAGATTCCTAAAATTTGCCTAAAAATTGTCTTAATATAGATTACATTGTGGACAAGACAGAACTACTTGATCTGGCTGAGCAAGATTGTTGTTGTTGCTGAAACCTTTTCCTTGGCCAACTTGTATTTCAGATTGCTTATGAGAAAAATGGTGTTTTTGCAGAATGTTAGGCAGCAGATATGGCGAATTCTGAATTCCCGTGAAATCCGTTCCTGTTTTATCAAGGTATGTCTGGAAAACATGTCTCTAGTGTGCATTTAGAGCCAACCCAAAAATTGGGTTAATGAGACAGGTTAGTTTTACCTTGCAAGTGTGTGTGTGTGTATGTATGTATGTGTGTGTGTGTGTGTATATATATATTTTTTTCCACCCAGCAGGGTTGAAAAGTTGACATGTATACATCTGGTCTGCTGCTTTTATTATTTCAGCTTTTATCAAAGAAATGGTAGAGATGCACACCTCTGCTTTTTTTCTTGCAGTTCTTATTAAACAAATATTCTGGTATTTGCCCTTAATTTTTAATTCTCTTCTATTCCTTTTACTTTTTGCAGTTCTTGTGTGATTGGTGAAAATAAGCCTGCATTCCAGGGATGCAAGAGGAACAACAGCCTGAGGTAGGACTTGGAGTTGAAGTTTTTCCAGTAGAATTATAGGAAAGCTGAAGATTCGAACTCATTCAGGTCCCTAAGCTTGAGCTTAGGGAAGGCCTCCAAAGTGAAAGGTCAAGGCTACCAATGTGAGCCCCCTTTTAAAATAGGGATCTTTTTGAGTTTTGTTGTTTTGATGCTTTTAGATACCTATTTTCAGGGTTCTTTTCGGCTGCAATTGCAAGAGCTAGAAATGTTATGGGGTTTTTTTTGTGTTAATTTATTTGCAAGTGAGGATTTGTGCAAAACAGTCTAACCTGTGAGTTTAGACCTTCAGGAAAAATTGTCTTGTGATTACTACACAATTGATTGTGTATGGATGCTTGCACTGTGCATAGTTTAAGCTCCTTGTTGAATTAAACAGAAGTGCCTTTTTCTACGCTTTCTGTTCCTCTTCTTCTCCTTTCATCTCCGTTTATCTCAAAACCTTTTCCTGTCTAATAGCCTGAGTTTATGAAGTTGTACTATGAAAGTTAAGAATGTAGGTTCATGTATCATCTGTTAGTTAATTAAAAAAGAAGGGAATGGCAGACTTAATGTGTTCCGTAGTGCTTTTCCCACTTCAATGTTATGATGACAAAGCCAGCGTAAGTGATGGAATTAATTCCGTATGTTATAAACTGATACATTTTTTTCAAAATATTCTTTGTGACTAGAATTGCTTATGCAAGGACTAGAGAGTTCAACCATATGTTGTGAACAAAAGCCTAACTGGCATTAGATTAGTGTGTGTAATTGCAATTTGCAGTTGTCCATGAACAGACGTTTGCTTTGTAATGAAAGGGATGATATGCTGCTGGGGGTGTGTGAAACTTTGCACCGTAGAATTGTACTTTTTGGTCTTACTGCATGAATTGCAATGAAAAATTTTGCCTTGCCTTCATTGTGACCAAGGTAAGATACTCGGGAATTGATATCTGAAAATTACTGTCTGGCATAATGGAGTACAAAAAGAAATTACTTGTGCTGAAAGTTCTCAACAGCTGCTTTGTACAGTCCTGTTTTAAATCAGGTTAAGTACAAAGTAAATAAACCAGTCACCGTAGCTGAAAAGTTGACGTTGTTTGGGAGTTTGGCTGCCTACTTGCTGACTCATACTGCCTTTCATTTGGAAGGCTCTTGAACAATTAGGGATTCACATCCTGTGTCTAACTTTGTGACTTAACTTTGTGAAAATCTGGAATTCTTTAACAAGAATCATCCTGACTGAACTTTGAATTAATGCAGTTGCTTAAATATAGCTTGCAGTTGGGCTTTCCCTGCTTCTTAATTCTTTTTTTTTTTTTCTGCACTAACTGTACTTCCACAGCTTGGATGACTGATTTACCCTAGGCAGAATAAGTGAAAATGTTTGGATTCTGTGTTAAATTTTTAAAACTTGTATGTTAGTTATGAGTAAGAAGGATTTTGCTAGTCAAAGACCTGCCTTATATTCTTTCAATGTTTTTGTTTAAAAGTCAATCTTTGGAAGTCTTTTCAACTAAATTCTAATCTGTTGTGGGGGTAAAAAGTATACAGACTTCTCATCCTTTTGACTTTGATTTCTGATGTGTATAAAGTCAATATGTGCGTAAGTTTTATAAAATTGAGCCTGCATGTATGCATAGTTACCTAACGCTTATTATGTATGCATAATTACCTTACGCTCATAACAATAAGATATTAAATCAGACTCCTTCTGAATGGATGTATGTATTCTTGTGAGTGCTGATTCATGTTGCCAGACTCTTGACAGTCTAATGCTGACTGATTGGTAATTAAATAAAACATGCCATCTGAGAAGTGGCAATATTTTTATCATCTGTGCACACTTTCATTTCCAGCACAGAAAATTGTGTCATGTTGTTAGAGAGAATTTATTCTATTCTAGAGTCAGATTTTTTTTTTAAACTGTCAGGTATAAATATTATCTTTTTGAAATAGACTTGAAATGTTCAGTTTTAATATGCTCTTTAGCATACCTATGCAGCTATGAGGAAAAACAGTTGAAAAGCTACACCTGTTTTGAACTCTGACACTGCTTGAATTTAGCTGCCTGAATTATATGTGTGTGTATATATACATATGTACATATACTTATGTATTATATGTATATGAATGTTATATGTAGGTTCACATCAAGCAGACGCACAAGGGGAAGGATGTATGAAAACACTTCATTATAATTCCCAGCCTCCTTTTGAATTTGTTTCACACAGGCTGCTGCAGACCCAATGTCGTCCTCAGAAGCACCAGAAGATGGGCCAAAGGAAGCGTCAAGTATATCGCAGAATATCTGTATGTTTCCAGTTTACTGGGGAGGGTGTGTCACATTGGAAAAATATTAAGCTAAATGTCCGTGCCTTTTCCTTACCTAATGAGGATGTAGTTGTTCGTACGAAAGACACATGTGAACAACCTCGTGTTTGACTTAATCTGTTCATGATTTGTAGAAAGGCCTAAGTGCATGTACCACATTTGAAAAGAGCACTGACCTATTATATTGATTGGCAGTTTCCTGCTCCCATGCTTTCAAAAGAAACTAAATTGGGTTTTGATGTAATAGAGATATTCAGCTATTCTTTTAAGCTTGGTTCTGCTCTGTAAACCAAAATTAGATGCATACGTGTTTGAGTCAGTGTTCTGGCATCTGCTGTTACGATGTTGAATCAATTGTCACAGATGAAACACTTTGTCCATTCTAACATCCTGATAATTTTTTGGTATGAAGACCGAGCCTGCAGGATGTGGCAATAGTCCTATTTCAGTCACAACTGTCTTAGGAAGCCCAGAAAGAGTATCAGTCTTTCTCTTTTAGTGGTGAGGATCAGATAATGAGAGCCATTCCTCTTTCAGGAGGAAAAAAGAAAGGCGGCTTAGGATATGCTTTTTGTTTATTGATATACTGCTGTGCAGTTAATACATATGATCCTTCTTTTGAATAATAGGAGCATTCAGATTGAGTTTTCTGGCAAATAATAGGCTAAGAACTACCCTAGGGCAAGTTTGCACGTAACAGCAACGTTTCTATAATGCTGAAGTCGCTGAATAATCCCTGGAGGCTACAGCTTTCAGAAATAACAATCATGGGAGCAAATAGGGACCCTTAACCAAAGCAATGGAAGAAGCATTCAAACCTAAAGAAGCAGTGTGTGTTTTTTTTTTTTTGTTGCCTTTTTTTCCTCAGATATAGCAGTTGGTCTGGAGAATGTTTTCCTTGATTATATCTTTGAATGACAACATCTGTTACTGCACTGTTATAACAGTCTTTCTTCACGTGAAACATGATTCAGTCCAGTTTTAAATGTATATATGAGGTGGAGGCTGGAGAAACTAATGGGAAGGAAATCCATTAAGGGTTACTGAGTACATAGAAAGCACCTTCAGCTTGGGGAATCTGAGACATAAACGGCTGGAGGCTGGTAGCGTATTTGGGGAAAGCATCGTGTTTGCTTCCCTAGTTCTTATGCTCTTCCCTAGAAACCCACTTTTGACTGCTGTGGGAGACGGGTTCCTAAAGTAGGGTAGATTTTGGTTGACCCCCTATGGCTGCTTTTATGATCACGTGGCTGAAGGTGCTATGGAACAGCCTTACCCCTTTTTCTTTCCTTCTGCTTCTCCTACACCCTCCTTTGCCTCAGATTCATTTCAGCAGCCACATGGTCTTAGATCAGCTCATACTGATTGCAAACCCAGGTTCTTGAGTACTGACCATAAAGTAGTAGGCTGCTAAAATGCTAATTTAAAGAAGGATGTTGGAGGGTGTTTTTTGTTGTGAGTTTTGTAGGATTTTTATTTTTTTTAAAGAAAAAAACAACCCTCAAGACAGTTATTTGTGGGACAAATCTGGGAGGCAGAGCCATATAGTTAAAGCACAGAATCATGAGGAGAAAGAGAACGTATAGTAGCTGTCTGTAACTTATCTGTATCTCTGACATCCTGCCTGCACGCTGTTCATTAACCTTTTTTTCTCCTGGGATTACAGTTCTATTCCAGTCTTCTGGACCACTTCAGACCTCTACTAACTTATGTAGCAGCTTGCCAGAGAAAGAGTTGATTGGAAGCAAAACTCTCCCACTTGATTTTCCGCCCCCCCTTCCCCCCCCCCCCAAGACCCATTGCAGCCCAAGAATAATTATTTCAAAGTTACAGTATTTCCCATTGATAGAGAAGCTTCAGTCTTACATTTCAGTTAATCCGGCTTCCTGGCATTCCCCAAGCAACTGTGATGGAACTGATAGACCTGTCTATATTTCCATGGCAAACCCGATATAAATGGGCTGAATTAATGTTGTACTATTTTGGCTTAAATAGGTTGTTGTTGAAACTAGGGAAGAATAACTGGTTTTCTGACCTCAATGCCTCTTTTAATGTTCAATTTTCAATTGTATACTGATCCATTGTGTATTAGTCACACAAGAGGCTAAGATTGGTACTGGTAGGTATGCTACGTGCTCCAATACGTACAGATGACTTTACTAGCATAACTCGTACCAATATAAATATGTTGCTATCATTTATACAGATAAAATCCCAAAAGGGAATGCTTCTGTTTTAGAATAAAATGCCTTTTTTTTCCCCCAATTTAGTGTATACCTTTTCTAAGTATTCTTTGCTTCTCTATTCACCCCACCTGCCACACAGCTTCTCTCTTTCCCTTACTGGACTGCGTGGACAACCTGTCCCAGTGTCCACAGGGTAGGAAACCTGGACTGAAACCCATGCTTGGAGGCAGCCTCTCCAGCGGTGGCATTCTCAGTGATGTTGCCTCAGAATTGAATGTAAGATTACAGTGGTAAATCAATGGCCTTTTAGTTCTGCTCTGCTGCTTAGTGGTGACATTTTTTGTTTTTCTGTTTTACTTACCTGCGTTTCATAGTCATGCGTGCTTTCTTGTTTTGTTTTTTTCCTAATGTTTATAGCTGATGCAGATGCATTTAAAATTCTGCTGGAGATGAAGATGAAGAAGAGGCAGAAAGTACCCACTTTACCAAGCACTGTGACGGAGCTTGACACAGAGGAGGGTTCTAAAGTCTATGTGGTTGGAACAGCCCACTTCAGTGACAGCAGCAAAAAGGATGTAGTGAAGGTAAATGTGAAGGAGGAGCCCTTTGACAGTGTGCTTATAATGTTGTCAACTTAGCATTAGCATTAAGTATGTCACAAAGTAGAACACGGTCCAGCTCTCTTGACTTGGTTCTGTGCTATAACCTCCAGATTCTGTAGCTGAAGTTAGCTATTGAGGGGGCTGACAGCATCATGGGATGAAATAAGAGGCAGCCATGTTATCCTGAGAATTTTTTGGACCCAGTAGCTTGCTTTCCCCTCCCAAATACTCAAGTTTGTCCTCTAAAGAGCAAATGCTTTTAACAGTCCTAGTGCTTTCTGTTCCCCCCCCCCCCCCCACTACAATTTGTATTCCATCTTCCTTTCTCGGAGTATCCAGCAACTAAAGTATTTCACTGGTATCTTCCCCTTCCCCCCCCCCCCCCAATAAATAGTTGAATAGGTGAAGCCTTGTATGCTTTTTCACTGTTCTGTTAATTGAAAATAATTGGTGGAATGGGCTTCTGTTATGCCCAATGCAAATTACTCTCCTGAAAGATCAGTACTAACTGGTGCAAATAAATTCGTCTTTTTCAGACAATACAGGAAGTGCAGCCTGATGTTGTTGTGGTGGAACTATGCCAGTACAGAGTTTCTATGTTAAAGATGGATGAAAAGACATTACTAAAAGAGGCCAAAGAAATAAATCTGGAAAAACTTCAGCAAGCTATAAAGCAGGTATGATTCCCATAGTGAGAATTAAAGGTTTGTATTAAGAAGTGATTTGTCAAATTACAACCAGAAGCAGTGTTCCCATCAGCTGTGCCCCTAATAGTTGTCACCCAGGGAGAGTTCTGTTAGAGTGGCAAAGTTAGGTTTGGTATTTTGTTTTTAGCTTCATTATGGAAGGCTTCTGTTCCACACTTGGGTTGTCTGGGCAGTCGTTTACTGCCTCTTCATGGGTTTAACAGTTGCTCTGTTTGCAGGACACAAGTTTAACTTTGTAACTGTGATGTTCCACTAATACATTTAAACATGATTATTATCCCTAGGATTTGCATCTATATCACAGCTATTTAAGGAGCACCTAACTCTGGTGTTTGTGGTGATCTATTGAGTTGCATTCCTTCTTCATCTTAGTATGTTGCTCTTCCATATTTTTTTTTTTTAAATTCCACTCTACTTCTCTTCCCAGTAATTTTTGACAGTAGGCCTTGGGAGATGTTTTAAAAATCTGGGCAGAAAAGAGTTACAAACTCAATTTGTAACTGGCAGTCTGTCAGTGTTTGGATGCGTGTGCAAAGCATGACTGTTGTCCTGTATTTTCAATTTCACCCAATTAACTTGTTAACTTGAGTAATTTTACACTAAGGACAGTGAGATCATACAAAATTGATCATAAAATGATCATAGGATGTTTGATTGGAATGGCAGCATCTGGTCAATAGTCATAAATGTTTCCAGTGTTCAGCTGAATGACCGAATTCATAGATTGATGTTTTGGTTGTATGGTGCAGACACATCATCAGTTATTTATCTTATTGATGTCACTGGGGAATTTCCAGGATTGCAGCCCTATTAAGAACATAACCTGCATCCATGCAAAAGCACATGCAACGGCTAGAGGCTAGCCTGTTTTGTGTGCGTATATATATACGTAGCTTCTCAATACAGTCTTTCTAACTCATATGATTAAGCAATAATGAACCTTCCCAGTTTTCCTTGTGTCTTATCAAAGGATAGAACATTGCAAAACACTTGAATATTGCATGAATTAGTATATACATCTGTTTGTTTTAGGTAAGGTGGTTTGTTTTGATGCATGTAGTCAAAGTAATTTATCCTCACAACAATCTATGCAGCATTGGGGGTTCTGACCTGATAAACAGGTGCATAAGCCTTCTTTTTATTTCAAAGCTAAAAGCAACAATTCTTGCTTTGCTATCCTGTTTGAGGGAGAAGGCCAGTGAAAATCAAATAAAAGAACTTATTTCTGTGATGCAAGTTCATGTTGGCAATTTTGTAGTGTAGTTGGGAGTTTGTCAGGACTTGAAGTGATTTATGTGTGCAGCCGCTAGGCATCACAGCTTATGCTGGCTCCAAAACCAGAGAATAATAAAAGACTTCCTACTGGTTACAGCTCAGTCTTACTTTCCTTTGTCATCAGGAGTAACGCGAATAATCACTAGGACATCCTGCCTTTTAAATACTATATTTTTCCGTGTATAATCCCAACAATAAAACAGAACAGTCCCTCCCCACTTTGAGCAGCCGTGTGGATTGTACAGGTGTAGGGAAAAGCAGGAAAAACACTCCATGAACTGTCTCACGCTAAATTACAGTGGCTTTATTTTTCCCCCTAGTAAAAATCAAACCAGCTGCTGAGTTGCTCCATCCTCCTAGACGCTTCAGTTTGCTCTCTCACTTCATATTGTTCAAATAAGCGCTCGGGCCCAAAGGTTGCACCGAAAGTTAAAACTGCATATAACTTTCATCTTGTAGTATAAAATTAGAAGAAGAAAAGTCTCTTTTGTACTCGCTTGTGTAAATCTTAAGCAGTAAAATTACATTTTATTACTCTTAATTGAAGCTGGAAAATGAGCTATTAATAGAAGAAAATTATTGCACGCTTGCAATGGATCGCTAGTATTCGCAGCTTATCAAGCAACAATTACAGGTTAAAAATAGCCTTCCTCCAACCCCTCCTTTGCTTTGAAACCCAAACAGTGGTTTACAAAGAACTGCCTATTCACTGTCCAATAAGCAGAGCAACCCAGTGCGGACTGGAGTCTGGCTCAAATGGGGATTACTTGAAGGTGCGCTGTAACAATTGGCTTAAACCAAACTGGTAAGACTTGTTTTGTCTTCTCTTTTGGCTTGTTTTTCCGCTGTCCCTTCTGTGTCTGCACCGGAGCTCGCATGGCCATGTGGCAGTCTGAATAGGGCTTGCTTTTTAGCTGGGTCATGTCCCTACGTGGCTGTATGATTGCTGGTCCTGACACAAAGGAGGAGATGGGAAACCTTGCCCTCAGGGAGGGGAGAAAGTGGACTCATAGTAACAAAATCTTAAGTCAACCTCACTCTTTTTTTTTCTTTAAACCTGTCCCTTCAGGATGAAGGTTTTACACAAAAAATACACCGACTTACATGCTTTTAGCCAGTGAAAAAGCTGTCATTTTGCACAGCATGTTTAAACACTCCATGTTTAGGTAACCTACAGCATATCCATTTTATTTTACAGATGATCTTGTAAATTGGTAGATGAAAGGTATCTCCACATGGGCTGCAGGTTGCAATCACTTGCTGCCTTCACTTGCACTTTGAAGTCAAACTTTTCCAGTGCATTTGCAAGCAGTAGGAAAAGCAGTTCCAGTCTCCAGGCTGCAAGAGTGTGTCCATGGCAATTAGTTCTTCTGAAAGAAGAAATCCGGGGACTGTAATATATTGCCTGTGTATGTCCCCAGTTCCACAGCTACGTTGTTGGATTTGTAACTTGTTACACAGTTGGAAAGTTAGCTGCAAGCCTCTGTTCCCCAGGCTATGTTCCTGTGCGCAGCGTAAGGATGGCTGTTCTAAGTCTAGTGAGAGATTTGTCTGCTCCAGAAGCCCTCTGACAGTGGCTAATAATGGATGCTTAGGGAAGAGTATAAGCAGCTGTGGTCAGACTTTGGCCTGATACTCCTCTCTCCTTCCACCCTTTTTACTGCGTCCATGCTAGCCACAATGTCCTGTATATTATAATCTTCATCAGTCATCCCTTTCAGAGCTTCATGAGTTTTAAATATATTTATTTCCTCTCATATTTGATCTTTCTCTGTACTTTTTCCAGTTCAAATGTGTTGTCTTCAAGACACAAGTCCACCGGAGATTATGTAATAGCACCCTGATGTTTCTAACTTGTTCCTTTCCTGATAATCCGTATCATTCTTCTTGCTTTCTGACTACTCTTAAACACTGAGTTGACAAACTTGGTATTCCACGTTCTCTCTCCTGTGTGCCAATAGTTCTGCATCATGTTACATGTGCAGTCAAGTTTGTCTTTCCACATGTGCATGGCTTTGTGTTTACGGCTATTGCATCTAAACTGAGAATTTGCCATTCACTCAGGGTTTAATTCCATTTTATAGTCAGCTGTCCTTTTTCTGATACTGAATAATTTTTTATTGATAATAACCTCGTGTGGTATTTTGTTCGCATCATTAATGCTATGTTTTGCTCTTTATCCCCAAACACTCTCCGACTGGCCAGTTGTTGCTATTTGCCACTACATGCTGCTGCTTGTCACTTTTCGTCTCCTTGAAGCTGAGCAAATATAGGAGGCCCTGAGTTTCATGCAGTTTTAAGAGCACAAAGGGCTCAGACATGTTTCAAAGTTGCCTCCCTTTGATACTTAGCAGGGTGCATCTTTCTTCACTGTGCTTAGAGGGGGGAAAAAGAAATCCAACCTCAAACACATCAATTCTGAAGGGGCAGCAGCTCACAGATGACCTATGAGTAAGAAGTCGAGCAAAGCGGGCAGGAGACCTGCACGGATGAGCAAGGAACTCCTGGCAAAACTCCAACAGGAGAAGGAAGTCTACAGAATGTGGAAAAGGGGACAGGCCACTTGGGAGGAATACAGGGACGCTGTCAGAGTGTGCGGGGATGCGATGAGGAAGGCTAAGGCCCATTTGGAACTAAATCTGGCAAGGGATGCCAAGGACAACAAGAAGGCCTTCTTCAAATACAACAGTAGCAAAAGGAAGACTAGGGAAAACGTGGGCCTGCTGCTGAATGGGGCGGGTGCCCTGGTAACAAAGGAGGCAGAGAAGGCGGAGATACTGAATGCCTTCTTTGCTTCAGTCTTTACTGCTAAGGCCAGCCCTCAGGAATTTCAGAGCCTGGAGACAAGAGAAAGTCTGGAGAAAGGAAAGCTTTCCCTTGGTTGAGGAGGATCAGGTTAGAGATCGTTTGTCCAAACTTGACATCCATAAATCCATGGGCCCCGATGGAGCGCACCCACGAGTGCTGAGGGAGCTGGCGGATGTTATCGCTAGGCCACTCTCCATCATCTTGGAAAGGTCCTGGAGATCAGGAGAGGTGCCTGAGCACTGGGAGAAAGCCAGTGTCACCCCAGTCTTCCAAAAGGGCAAGGAGGAGGAGCCAGGGAACTACAGGCCTGTCAGCCTCACCTCCATCCCGGGAAAGGTGATGGAACAGCTCCTCCTGGAGGTCATCACTAAGCATGTGGAGGACAGGAAGGTGACCAGGAGTAGTCAGCACGGATTCCCCAAAGGGAAATCATGCTTGACCAATCTGAGAGCCTTCTCTGATGGAATGACTGGCTGGGTAGAGGAGGGGAGAGCAGTGGATGTTGTCTCCCTGGACTTCAGCAAGGCTCTGGACACTGCCTCCCATCACATCCTCGTAGGTAAGCTCAGGAAGTGTGGGCTAGATGAGTGGACGGTGAGGTGGATTGAGAACTGGCTGGATGGCCGAGCTCAGAGGGTTGTGATCAGTGGCAGAGAGTCAAGTTGGAGGCCTGTAGTGAGCAGTGTCCCTCAGGGGTCAGTCCTGGGTCCAGTCTTGTTCAACGTATTCATCGATGACCTGGATGAAGGGACAGAGTGCACCCTCAGCAAGTTTGCTGAGGATACAAAACTGGGAGGAGTGGCTGACACACCAGAGGGCTGTGCTGCCATTCAGAGGGACCTGGACAGGCTGGAGAGCTGGGCGGAGAAGGAACCTCCTGAAGTCCAACAAAGGCAAATGCAGGGTCCTGCATCTGGGGAGGAATAACCCCAGGCACCAGGACAGGCTAGAGGGCTGACCTGCTGGAAAGCAGCTCTGCAGAGAAGGACCTGGGAGTCCTGGTGGACAACTAGTTAACTATGAGGCCCCAAGGGCAATTGCTGCCAAGAAGGCCAATGGTCTCCTGGGGTGCATTAGGCAGAGTGTTGCCAGCAGGTGGAGGGAGGTGATCCTGCCCCTCTCCTCAGCCGTGGTGAGGCCTCACCTGGACTACTGTGTCCAGTTCTGGGCTCCCCAGGACAAGAGAGACACGGCACTACTGGACAGAGGAAGGCACTGGAGCATGTCTCCTATGAGGAAAGGCTGAGAGAGCTGGGCCTGTTCAGCCTGGAGAAGAGAAGACTGGGGTGGGGGGGGGGATCTCATAAACGTGTACAAGTATCTGAAGGGAGGGTGTCAAGAGGATGGGGCCAGCCTCTTCTCGGTGGTGCCCAGTGACAGCACAAGAGGCAACGGGCACAAACTGAAAGACAGGAAGGTCTGTCTGAGCATGAGGAAAAACCTCTTTCCTGGGAGGATGAGAGAGCACTGGCACAGGTTGCCCAGAGAGGTTGTGGAGTCTCCCTTCCTGGACACATTCAAAAGCTATCTGGACGCGATCCTGTGCAACGTGCTCTAGGTGGCCCTGCTTGAGCAGGGCGGTTGGACGAGATGATCTCCAGAGGTCCCTTCCAACCTTGGCCATTCTGTGATTCTGGGATCTCAGCCTGCATTACCTTAGTTTTCGTTTTCTTTGTGGGGATCTTTTCTAAGCCTCTGGAAGCTCTTGTCCTCAGGGCTTTTGAACTGAATCTCAAGAGTGCTGAAAACTGCTTCTCATTGCCCTCTTCCTCGTCTGTCCCCAGGAGCCCCATGCTCTGTCTTTCTGCTTAGGTGGCTTCCTACTCCTGTGTGTCATTCAGTTGTTCTTTCAACATGCCCTGCTTTCTGGTTTGTGGCATGGTTAAACACTCAACTGGCTTTGAAAGTAGCCCCGCTCTTTTGCCCGTTCTGGTCCTCAATGATTCTACAATTCACTTAACTGCAGAATACTTGCAACTTCCTTTGGAGAGGTCACGCAAGCATCAGAGCTAGCACTGGGTGCATCATCCGAGCATGGCACTGGGAGCAAGGAAGGGAACCAGCACCTTCCTCTGCTGACTTCAGGCAGTTATGTTAACTCCAGCTATCCCCTCTAACCTTATCTTCAGTCATGTGGAGCAGCTGATCCAGCAGGAAACCTTTGGGGAAGGAGTTGGGGAGACTGCCTGTTGTGGCAGCAGTATGGAGTGATGCCAAGTTGCAGGGGATGCATAACCAGGCTTGGTTTGCCCCTGGGGGTAAGTAACACTCAGCCACTGAGTCTCAGTCCTTAAGAATTGCTGGTTCAGGAAGAACTAGAACTAAACTGAGGTGTTTTCATTTCTTTAAAAAGAATAAAAAGGAAAACTTGGAGAAACATATGTAAGAGGCTCCTCACCCCCCTCCCCTTTATTTTAAGGTGTGAGAGGGAGTTTCCAGCCTCTAGCCTTTGCACGAGATGTCTTCAGTGTGCTTGTGGGAGTGACTCATACCCAGGACTTTGAGGGTTTTCCTAAGGTTTCATGTGCTGAAATCGTGCACAACAAATTCTTGCACAAGAATTCGTGCTCAGTGTTTCTGCAGCTGCTGACTTGACTAGTGCTCTGTACAGTGTTTCCCTGGGATTGTGAGAGTGTTTATGATTAGACCACTAGATATTTCCCCTTCAGCATCCCTATAATATAGAATTCAGTATACATTCAGTGCAATGTACTCTTATAGTCTGGCTTCTTTTCTAATTGGGGAGGTTAAGAAAAAATAAATGTACAGTATGAGCTGTTTTATCATTCACTTATTCAGACACTTCCTTCAAGCAGGTGGAATAGGAAGAAAAGCAGCCAGTCTTGCTGGCCTTTGCTGTAGTGCCTTTTTGTTGAAAGGGAAAATATCTTGCTTATATGCTGAGGTGAAAAGCTGCTTTACAAATGATAGAAGCTGAAATAAAAGGGCTGTATTGATCACTGAATTGGCTCCAAAGGGTAGCTCCAGTATTTTTCTTCACCAAGGGTAGTTAATGTTTTTTTATGATTGTGAACAGTGCATTCTTCTGAGAAATCCAAACGGCTAGTTGGCTTTCATTTTAATGTTCTTCTCCCTTTTCCACCAGAATGGAGTCATGTCTGGATTGATGCAAATGCTGCTTCTGAAAGTCTCTGCTCACATCACAGAACAGCTGGGAATGGCCCCAGGCGGAGAATTCAGGGAGGCTTTCAAAGAGGTGAGGACTTCAAATGGTTCTTTGAGGTCAAACTACTGGCCTTTTGCTCCCAGAGTCAAACTAAATAAAGGCTTTTGTTAGTTACTGGAAAAGAGTGTTCTGGCGGTATTTTTTCTGAAGCCTATGAGGTAAGAGTTATCTTCAGCTTCAAAGTATACTCAAAACTGCCGAGGTCTGTAGCCTTGAGTGATACAAAGGAAGCACCAAAAAGGCTTTAAATATTAAGTTTTTTTCCTGATGATATGTTAATGGCATTTGTTTTAGTTTTATTAATAATTTGCTAATTTTGTTCTTGTTGAATAATTGTTGTTGGATAGTGAAATCGTAACAGTAAGTCCACTAACAGAAACTGAGGAGTCTAGCGATTTGTTTTGGTTAGTTGTCTCTGTCTTACTGTTCAGTTTTTGTGGTCATCCACCCCATGCCTACACAAGTTAATATCTTTGTCTAGCTTTTGGTTTAATTTACCTGGGTCTCTCAAACAAATGCCCCCAACCATGCCTTCAGTTTGTCTGTCTTAAGCTTCTTCCAGAAGAAGGTTGGGGAGTTGTTTTGTTTTCAGTCTGTCATGAGGGCAACACTGTCCTGTTTACCAGATCACTGTTTGCTGTTAGGCACCCCTATGTTCCAAGGTGGGATGTGGCAGGCTTTATTGAAAAATATTTGTGTTTTTTATGTTAAAGTCCAGGCAAAACCAAAAAAAAAAGTCATAGCTGGTAAAGAAAATTTGTGCTTGTCAACGGTTCTTTTCTCTTTTTCATTTCTTGAAACTTGAAGGGTGGTTTTTTTGTTTTGTTTTTAAACCCGGCTTGTTTGTCTTAAGTAAAATAAGACTTGCTAGTATCTGGTTTAGGCTATACTGCTTGAAGACTTACTGTTTCAGGGCATTTTTGTAATTTGTCTTTAGGTTTTTATAATCTATATATAATATAGGTTTTTATAATCTATATATAATATAGATATAGAATATAATAAGCTAAATATTAAGCTATGCTTTTGGGATGTGCTTGATAATTTGTGAGGATACGTAAAAACTGTGCCCATCAGTCATCAGGAGCTACAATTTAAGTAATAGTAATGTCTAACTTCCCAAATAATTTTAGTTGTCAGTGATACATAGTAGAATTATGCACCTCAATTAATTTAAGCTGTTTAGAAATTAAGTGTTTAGTCTGTCCCGATAGCTGTTGGAGGCACCAGTATGCCCTTCTAGGGAGCTATCTAGTAGTGGCTTTCCTCCCTCCCTTCTCCTCCTCCTCCACTGAGTGTACCAATATACTGGATGACTAGTTAGTTTAGATAACAGAGGAGCAAATGCATCTGACCCCTGGAAGTGATTCATGGAGCAAATGATAATTCATTTTTTAGGATAAAAGCTGAACCTTTCTAAGGTTATCATCCTGATGTATGTATATTTCTCTGAACTGAATACTTATGTTCTTAATTGGATCCAGTGACTATATGGTAATGAAAATTTTAGGTCTCGATCCTGGTCCCACTGGTGGTGGTGTCAGGGTTTCAACCTAGGGAAACTGTCTCTATGGCATTAATGAGATCTAATGCATTCATCCAAAAAGATTGTATGGGGAAGCAGAATATCTCACTGGTCTTGGTCCTACCTGTTCTTTTACCATGCCTTCTTGTCTTACTGCCAGCTGCGGTATTGGGAAGTAAATAGCAGCTGCACTTCTGCTGTGGGTTAAAGCCACTTTTTGTTGTTGTTTGAAAGTATTGAAAGGCTATTTCCACTGTATGTATCCACCTTCCAGAATGTATCATTCTAGATTATCTGAGTTAGCTGCTAGCAAGGAAATCTCAAATGGTGGAACACGCTCTAGCTGTCAAAGACTCTGGAATAATTCTGTCTATTTATCCTTAGTAAAAATAAAATTGTTTCAAAGGCCCATTTTCCTGAGTGTTCTGGACCAGACTTAAATTGTGTGGTTTTTTTTTTTTTTTTCCCAGAAACAGCATTTAAAATAATATCGTCTCTGTCGTCTTCTAAAATGGTTACTTGAAATTTTTTAATACTTGTATGTTTAACAAGGAGTTTTCTAGTAGTACTGTAATGGAGTTTAGGTTGACAAATATTTTAGCAAAATTTCACCTGGCCTTGCTATGTGGTATCTGGCGTTAGTTCTTGTTTTATAAGCTCCTTCAGCTCTGAATTTACTCTGTAATCACAAAAGGTCTGACAGGTTTGATCCTGACAAATCCTAGTTAAATTTAGGCAAAATGATCAAAGTCATTTTACTTGGGAGTTTATTCAGATCTAGATAGGTAAACGGATAGGGCTGAATACCTAAAGTAGTCATAAGCAGGAGCTTTCTATCTGGGAAACAGTAAAGCAAAAAAAAAAAAAAAAAGGATGGTATTACAATTTATATTTTTACTATAAATGACTTAAACTCATGGCTGATGTATTCCTTTATGAAGTAGTATATTGAAAAGCAAATAACTTTTTCTTAGTGTTGAATTATGACACTGCTTTGCCCTTTTTTGTTTGTTTGCGGCACCTCGGATAACATAAGACGATGCACAGTGCTGTAATGTGGAATGTTACGTGGTAATCTGTCTCTTCTCTTTTAGGCTAGCAAAGTACCTTTCTGCAAATTTCATCTCGGAGACAGGCCCATCCCTGTTACGTTTAAGAGAGCAATTGCTGCACTTTCGTTCTGGCAAAAAGTCAAGCTTGCTTGGGGCCTTTGCTTCTTATCTGATCCAATCAGGTATGAATATGTATCCCATCTGTTTATCAAGGGTGAATTGTTCAACTCCTCAGTTTGACTTTAGCAGGAGCCGAAAGTCCTCAGTGCACAGCCTGATGTAATGAACCCTTAAATTAGTAAGGATAAATATACAAACTACCCTCTAACTTACCGTGTTTTTAAAAAGGCTAACATCGTGTTCCATCCTTTTTTGATTCAGTACTTTCAGGTTGTGGATAATATTGCAGAAGCTAGGGATTCAGTGCTGGAGATTTCCTAGCTTTACTAAAACAAACAAGCAAGCAAACAAAAAACATTTTTTTCAGTTTTATGCCGAACAGAAAACCTTTCCCACTGCCATTGTGGATTTTGTAAATGGAAGAGAGTAGGGCTTCCCTGTGCTAACATATACTTATTTAAGGTTTCCAAAGGACTTGGGGCCTGCTATGCTAAGTCACCTCTGGACGAGGGAAGCTTGAGAGCTGAATCAACGTCGTCTGCGGTCTGAGCAGATTTTTGGAACAAGAGAGAACATTTAAACTTTGTGGGCAACATGTCTGACTTAATAACAACGCCCCTTTATAAAAGGGAATTGTTGTTAGGAACTTTTGCCTTATGGTAATACTTCTCAGACAGTTATTCTCTTGCTCAGTTTGGTTTCCTCTGCCCTTGTGCGAAAGCATTGTGCGAAATTTATTTCCTTTCTGCTTCTGGCCCCGAGTAAGTGTGAGAGAACTTGCTTGGGCTGGGTGAGAACGTATGCCCAGCTATCCTCCTAAGTTCCTTGTGCTCCTGACAGACTTGCAGCAGTGATAGGTTTGCCAGAAACTGGTGGCCAATACATGTGGTCCCTGAACCTCAGTGCCTGCCTTGTTCCCTGTGCATAGACTGGATCTATGCACAGCTCGTGAAGTGAACTATGCTAATTTTTCAGGCATTTAAAATTGGTTCAGGACTCAAACTATAGTAGGAACAGTCAAGACAGCCTTGATCCAGTTTTGACTTTTATTTATTGTTGTTTCCTGTAAACGCTTGCTATTACATTCAGCTATAAAACGAGTCTTTCTGTCCATTAACTGCAGTTCATATGGAAAGTAAGTTTTATTACTTATTAGTCTGATACAAGTGTGAAACTATTTACAGATTTTTGGTGGGCACTGAAGGATTTATTTCTCTGCAACTTCTCCCATTTCTTCACTTATCCTGAGAAGATTTCAGTTTTCAACTGCAATATTAACATAATTATGGTAGACGAATGCTAACTTCTCATACAGATGAACTTCAAATTTGGATGTAATAACATCCAAAAATTGTCGTACAGTTGATCTGTGAAATTTATGATTTTAAGAATAACGTGGGTAGGAGTAGATTATAATCGTCCTTCCTTATTAGGAGGTTGTGTGCAGATGTATTGTGTAGACATGATCAGTGAGCTGTCAGTATGTGATTCTCCTGAAAATGGAGTAATAATTGAACACCAAATTTGTCAGTCTGGGTGATTTGTTGAAAGCTGGCAATGTGTTTCTTCTCCTTTTCGTTGTCCCCGTTTCTATTTGTAGTGTTTCTTTTGATCTCGGAAGCTGAGTAAAGAAAGCATATGGTGGAATCATTCTTCAGTAGACAGTGATGCAAAACCACTCACCTTGCTACAAACTATGACTGTATCACAACCTTGGGAGCAAACAAGGTTAATGGCACCTGTAAAAGATATAAACTCATTATGTTTGCTCCTCCGTTTCTTACCCTCTTTATTTCTGACTCATTTTACATTTTCCTGTTCAAGAAATTAAAAATCTATAACTTTGACTTCCCTGCTGAAGACCTGTGATTGATGCTAGAAACCTGCAGAACTGTTTGCATCTCTTCAGACTGCCTCTGTGCCTTACAGTGTGTGTGTGTGTGTGTTTTTCTTATTTTTATGTTTTAAATACAGCTTCTGTGTGTTGGGTGATCAGATCCACTTCCTCAGGAGTGCTCTGCGTTGCCTCTTTTAAGCTTATTAGCATACACTGAGAAGTGGGGAGCCGTGATTACTACTACTTTTGATTCTCTGTGCTTTTGCTCAGTTTAGTTGTTAGTCTTCAAACTGGTGAAGGTGAAAATCCATTCAGTTGAACTGCCTAAAGGCAAATGACCTCTCTTGTCTTTTCCTGACTTCAGAGGCATTAAGTATCCAGTTTTACAGGTTTAGGGAGATTGTTTTCATTTTGGAGAGGAGAACTGTAAAGCGTGTATTTATGCGTAAACATGGTTGACCCCATGAAGTTACAGGGTTTTTTTGTTAGTCTGTCTCTGTTGGGCTTTAAAAATCATTAAATAGATACTGAGAAAACTTTTATCTCTTTCAGTAAAGATGATGTGGAGAAATGCAAACAAAAGGATTTACTGGAGCAGATGATGGCAGAAATGATTGGAGAATTTCCTGATCTTCATCGAACAATCGTCTCGGAACGAGATATTTACTTGACCTACATGTTGAAGCAAGCAGCAAAGCAGATAGAACTACCTCGAGCTTCAGAAAGTAATTATTTTATAGTAAATACCATAACCAGCAAGGTGTTCTCAGTGGGACTTTCCACAGCTTCCAGGTTTCCTGAGCAGAACCGAATTTTCCGTGGGTTTATTTTGGAGACAGATGCCACATGTCGCAGAAGGTTACAGTGCTTAAAGAACAATAATACCACTTTTCTTTTTTCTTTTTTTTTTTCTGTTACAATGATCTCTTCTAGAAGTAAGAATTTTCTTAGAGGAATTAACTCTGAAACGTGATCTCTTTCTCGTTGTGCTCTTTAAAACTGGAAAATACCAAGCAGCCTGACAAACTTTGAAAAAGGCAGGCATCTAGTATTGCAGCACAGCATGGGGCATGCTAGGTTTATGTTGCCTGTCTCACTTCCACCTCTTATCCCAGCAAATTCACTGTCACCATTAGCTGCTCAGGAACAGATTTTCTGCTAAACTAATTGCCTCTAATTGCAGTGTTCTTCATATCTCGCTTCATATTATGAACTGGGCTGCTGGAAACACTCATGTCATAACACACACAGGTTCTGCATACTTGAGTGAGGTATGGGCATATAGGGTATTGTATTTGTCTGGCCTTTGAAAGCATGTTGGGATTGCCCTTGGGGTTTATAAGCATGCTAAGGTATAGGTTACCTTTTGTGTGCTGTCTGAAGAAGATACTATTTGTAATCACTTCAGGGCAAAACTTCTGATACTGTCTTGTGATTTGAAAAAAAATTAATAATGGGGAGACTGCACCTATATTCTTGCATCTCCCTTGTCTGGTTTTACCTCAGCACTGCCATCATAAGGTGCGTCAGAACACACGGTATCTCCTGTTGGCCCAGCTGGTACAGCTGAAAAAGGCACTTGTGCGTTCAGTCACACTGTCCAAGGAGCAGACTGAGTTTTTAGCTTTTTTATCAGTCCTGGATCATAACCCCCCACTCTCTAAACCTAACTTCTTAGAAACTATAGGATAGGTCTTCAGGTAACTGGTTTAGTGGATGTCTGTAGGTGTGGAGGGGGCTTATATGGATTTGAAGGATTTAAAATGGAAGATGGGGCCACAGAAGATAAGAATGTGAGGAGCAACCTGACTGACAGACCTCAGTTTCAGTCTCCTGGTAAATAAGAAACAATACCGGAGATGATTTCGTTTAGAAGCTGTGCATATATACATATGTAAAATCTGCTCCATGCACTCGTGCTTGTGTAAGGCAAAAAGAAAAAAGAATGCCCAGTGATTTACTTAAGGTTCCTAATAAAAGACCAGATCCCACAATTGCAATGAGCAGAAATAGAGCATCATCATCACTGTCCAAATCCTTTCCTATTATAGGGACCTGATCAGGGGAAGTTCCAGGATGCTCTTTGCAGTACTGAAACTTACTTCTGATATGCTTTATTCCTTAACTAGGCATGATCTATTCCTAGGCTTGGCCTCTGACTTTTTGCCTGGGGAACTGTTCCAAAGAGCTTGCATGTGAAACTTTGAAATGTATTTTTTCATTCCATCTTTACTCTGCGTAGAATATTCTGAGAGAGGGATAAAGCTGCTTCAGGTGCTGTTTCAGATCAGTCTGTGTAAACATGATTGGTTATAGCCTCGAAGTCTGCCCACGAGCAGATAGCATAAGATAAGAGTAGAGGCTGGAGCTGATGTAGCGTACTGGGGACAGTGCGTTCTGCTGAGGCACTGTGGTCTGCCTCTCCTGCAGTTGCAGCTGATCTAGAGAAGCCCTAAAACAGGTTGAGAAAAGGCGAGTTCAGAGAAATGGTTTCTTTTCACTTTGTTGAAAATGTGTAAATAGTTTTGGATACTTTTAATAGTTAGGTTTCATTTCACGGCAGGGGGAACTGCTTTTTGAATTTCCTTGTTCTGTGTTCTCTACAAAGACTGGGGATGGGTATTTAAAGCAAGACTGTGAATTGACAGTTGTTTTCTGCCAGACATTTCAGAATGTCTTCTAAATGTATTTTCTCACTTACATTTTATATTTATGTATATATCTATTTTTTCTGCCCCACCCCAAAACCAGAAGAAAAGCAATTATTATTTACTACAAAGAAAACTTTCTGTGAGTTATTTTTACTCTGGCAGAAATTACTTTTTTTTTTTTAATATATTGGGGGAGTGGTGATCCCGAAACGCGCAGGAACAACATTTTCACTTCTAGTGGGCGTTGTGGAACGTTGATCCTGGATTGGAGGGGAGGATGAGAGCTGGCACATGTTAGAGCGGTCTAATGTTGACTTTCTAGCCTGCTGCTGCACCAGCAAACGAAACAGGGCTAGCTGTGGTCTCGAGCACTGTTTCTGATTGTTCGTTCTGCTTATATGTTAGCCCATGTCTTGGCACAATTTTGATGCATGCCAGCTACCACTGTCCAGAGTTGTGCAGACTGCTCAGGAGACAGCAAAGACCAGGGCTGTTCCCAGTAAGCAGTACAGAAACCAAACTCGTGTAGGGAAAGAAAGGAAGGAATTTAGCTGTAAAGCCCTGCTGAGCCGCTCACCCTGAGGCTGGAGTACAAGCCCTGGTCCATTTTGTTTACTAGAATGAACATTTCCTGAAAATCCAGACATCGCAGTGAATTCATTCAGACTTGGAACACAAGAGGCAGTAGGAGAAATGATAAGTATTAACTTTTACTGCATAACATTAAGTTTTAATATGTGATGTGACAGGTACTTGCCTCTTGGAAAATTCTGCTTTGTAATCTCACACATTCCCTTTATCTTTATAGCTTGCAATTACTTCTTTCACTGATGTGTTCCTTTCTCTCCATCTCTCCTTTTAGCTGAACCTAGAAAATACATCCCATCTGTTGTAGTTGGTGTTGTTGGGATGGGTCACGTACCTGGAATCGAAAAGAACTGGAACTCTGACTTAAACATCCAGGAAATAATGAGGTAACAGTTATCCTCTCCTATGTGTTGAGGTTACCAGCTCCTCTTGCTGAAAGTTAGCCGTGATTTTTTTGGTTATTTGTCACAGCTTAAAGAAACATTGCTACCGTCATCCCTACCCCTTCAGCTCATTGACTTGCTGCGTAATGCTTGAAGATTGTGCTTACAGTAGAGGAAAAGGAACTGTTAAAGGAAAAGTAAATGGTTGGATATCCAGGCTAATTGCGAGATGAGACAATAACATCGTCTAGAAAGAAAATATCTCAATCCATGTCTGAGGCTTTTAAAATCAGAATACAAATGAGGCTTGTAGGAGGTGGCAGAGGCGAAAACAGGCTTCACTCTAACTTAGGTAAATACAAACTGCTGGTTTCAAAGCTTTTTATAGTGTCAGAGCACTGCTGGCTCTGGTAAGCATAAAATCACGGTCGTAACCTATTTTTCACGGTATGTGTAAGTAATATGATCTTTTAAAGCTTATGTTTAATTATGGGCTGATTTAAGCCACATACTTGGAACATCTTGCTTAAAAGTACTTACTAAAATAGATATGGTGTCTGCTTTATAGAAGGAGAAATTGAAGAACCAAAATGTTCAGACTGTGTGTATCCTATAAAGCCACAAGGGTCAGGACTTGAGAAATATAGGAAAGATTATAATACAGCCTGGTGTTAGTGATCTGCAGTAGGTTTAGCATAATAGAGCCTTTCAAAAATTAGCACTTCATTCTATCACATCTGCTTACTGTGTTATATAAGCACCTTATGGAGTATTCCCATTTTATAAGAGGCTGTGAATTAGGGGGGGAAAGCAGCTATAGCCGTGTTAAACAGGATATTTAGGGATCTGAAATATTACTTAAGGGGAGTTTTGGTATCCACATCCAAGAATGCAATGTACCGAAGCCCTGCCTAACTGTTTTCAAGTCTACTTTTCCGCTTAATGTTTCCTAGGCATCCAGAAAACTGCCTGCCTCTTGGATGTTCTGAGCAGCCTCTTAGATGGCCCGCAAAACGGGGTTGCCAGAATCCCTGTAATTGTATGGTTAATACTGGTTGCAACATTGACGTTATAGAATTGAACGGCCTAAAGCCTGACTAGTCTTCACGTTTATATATAGGGTCCTTTCCATCAACATTCAGGCTCTTTGACCTGATTGTCTTTACCATGCCAGTGCCATAACTTAAGTGGAAGGATTGCCAGTGTCTTTCATATGATGCTAACATTACATGAACTTGACTGTCTAAAATGGTATAAAATATAAATAATGCAAAGCAAATGAAATTCATAAGATGACACTCAGATTATTTTAAGGCCCCCGTTTCTTGTTAATCTTTTCTTTTTCCCCTGGTGTTGTTGCATTGCAATTGCAGAACAAAACTAAGCTTTTTGTGTTAGTGATTGCCATCTCCCTGAAGTGGGAAGTTCCTAAGATATTACAGGGACCTAATTATGTTTTACAAGTTGCAAAATGATCTCGAAAATGGTCTAAATAAAAACACGTTTGCCACACACTTCCAATTTTTAGGTTCTCACATAAAACCTGACCCTAGGCAGATCTTACTGTTTGCTTCAGGTTATACTATTTAAATACTCACTGAAGGACTGAAACTGAGGAAGAATAGAGGAGGAGTGTAAGAAGGTATAAAGGGTTGTTTTACCCCATCCTTTGTTCAATGTGTATGCTCCTCTCAAACTTTTCTTGTATGCTCCTTTAACATGCAAGATCTCTTAAGCCAACGGGTCTGAAGTTACTACTGAAACTAGAGCAAACTTAGTCAAGTTATCTCCTGTTAGCACACCTAGCCTGGTTTCGTTGTGCCTGTAATGGTTTTGCACTACAGTAACTGCTTGTAAATGTATTAGAAGTGTTTTCCGGATATAAATAAATGAGAAAACTTGAGAATCCTTTGAAGCCGCATAGGAGGAGCTCTCTATCCCCTGTGAGAGGAGTGCTTGTGTTGTAATGAGCGCATGCTGTGTGTGCGGAGCCTGCTGAAGTACTGCAGAGCCTATTAGTTAAGGAGCAGGACTGTATGCATATGGCTCTGCTTTCGGAGCCAGCTTAATTTTTGAAAGTAGCATTCCTGTTTGCCTAATACACTATGCTAGTAACACTGCTTGCAAGCACAGGTAGAGCTGGTGTGCTTTTGTGCTGCCCTCGCAATGCCTGGAGCCCAGTGCAGTAGTTCCTGAGTGGCTCTGTGAGGATGCCGAGCTAACAATATCTGCCAGGCCCAAGATGGCTTCACGTGAAGCCTCTCTGGCCTGCACTGGGAGCTGCAACTGGGCTAGCTCGGCTGCCTGGCATCCCGGGGCGCACCTTGCTGAAACAGCTCCCTGAATCTGCCAAGGCCAGGCTGACCCCAGACATCTCTGGGACTGGCCATATCACACAGAGACACGTGAATTGGAGCAGATCCCGTGCAAGCGTACCCGTTACCCAGAGTATCCAAGCTCCACCTTCCTCCGTTACCCTGAAGGACAGCAAGTTGACTGCACAGACGTTGGATTTGCACTGGCCTACCTTTCTTCTGAATTTTTGCTCTATGCTGAGATAGGCGTAGCAATGTTACGAACAGTTCCACAAGCAATATTTATTTCTAGCGTTCCTCAAGAAGTCTTGGTGTCATCTTGGTAATTTTGATGGGGTGACGAGTAAGTGATAGCCTAGCCGTTAACAGTGGCACCGCACAAGTGGAGAAGTTGTCTATTGCTTAAATTTGGATGTAGCCCATGAACATGGAAGAACAGATTGCTTGTCCGTAAGACATCTGTTCTCTGAAAGGTGTCCTGCCCTAGAAAGGAAGGAAGGGAAATGATCACTGTTTTGGTCAGAAAATACCTGCTTTTTCCAGCTACGCAGTGTTAACGTTGTTTTATATCTTTTGTTTCAGTGTGCCTCCTCCATCAGCTTCAAGTAAGATTTTTAGATTTGCCCTAAAAGCAACAGTTTTTGGACTGATGGGATATGGCTGCTACCGAATAGGTCAAAGGACAGTTCAGTTTATTCTCTCAATGCCAGCAGCACAGAGCTGTCTTCAGAAGCTGACAGAAATAAGATCTCAGCGTTGAACATCAAGTGGAGATACTATATGAAGAAGGTGGCTGAAAAGGATGTTAGAGGCAACAAATAAGTGGACTGATAGAAGAGGGGAAATGATTCTAGTCAAAGAGACGGTTGATGCTGAACAAAGCTGAATTGCTGTGTAATAAAGTATTGATACTAAAAGCTACACCAGCTATGATCTAATGAATAAGTTTGATTCCTGGTAAGTGTATTGCATGAAAGCACATGATTCTGGATTGAGGTAAATGAAATATATACACAAATATATATATTATATATATATATATACACACATGCTGTATATATAATATATATTAATGATGATGTAGTGCAGACAGCTTAGAGTATGTGCTCATGACTCTTTTCAGAGGAACAGAAAAACAGAGTAGCATAATTAGGTGCATCTGCTCAGAAGTTCAGGGACACCTGTCTGAGTGATTTTTAGGATTTTTCTTAGGTATGGTAATACCTAGTGGTCATTTCTGGTGCCAGGCACTTTTACACATAATTTAGAAGGACATCTTCTCTGTAAGTGTTTTATACTTAAAATGGTTAAACTTTTTTTTTTTAAACTTAAGAGCTTTCCAAAAACTTCAGAATTGTACAGGCTGTCATACATACACCGCTCAAATTTTTTACAAGCCTTACTGATAAATAGAAGTGTTGCCTTTAGATTGCATCCCTTGTTACAGCTACCAGTTGAGTTTTCTTTCTCCTGCATAGAGAGGGTATAGCCACAGCATCGGAATTCAGTGTGATTAGTGTCACATGTTTACAGGACGCTGTTCCTTTAGATTAGGTTATTTAATCTGTATTAGTTAGCCAAATCCTGCTGGAATCAGTATTGTAAATTTAAGAGAATAGAACTACTGTACAATTTACTTGTATTTCTCAGACCTCTCATTATTGGGCCAAGAAGTCTGGAACTGATAGATAGCACCTGCCCCCCTCATTTTTGATACATGAAAATATTTTATTTATCAATATAATTTCTCAGTGGATAAATATTTTAATCTATTTAATAGAAAAGCAAAGCTCAATTTAGTTTTTCAAACTAGCTGTGGTGTTTTATTTGGGTTGCTTGCTATTTATACAAAGAATTATGGGTACTTCAAACTGCTGTGATTTTAAAAATTTTCCAGAATAACTATCCATCATCCATCTTTTTTTTTTTTTTAATTCTAGGCTAATATTTAATAGGATTCTTTGGGTACCCTTTATAGCAATCAGCTAGTCCCAGTCCAACAGTACAAATTTTAATTGTCATATCAAAATTCTAATATGATATATTTAAACAAAAAAATCCCTCTTGCTCCTCAGGCTCCTATGCAATTGCTAATTGACTGACATTCATATCTATGCTAATCTTTTTTAGGGGAGACAGAAGGGAAAAGGGTGTGTGAGGCAGGAGGAAGAAAAGGATGTTTTGTGGATGCGTGGGTGGTTTTTTTTTTTTTTTTTTTTCCCTAAGTTGGTTCAATTCAATCAACAAACTGCTTTGTTTAGAGGGTAAATTTCCAAAGCTTGTGTTGGAAATAATCCCACACAGTCTGTTGTTTGCCAAAAGTGTGTGCATGTATCTGCAGTGTTGTCTTTTTTCAACCTTTTTTTTACTGAAATGGAGGGTCTAATGCTCTTTACAATGGCATTGACTTTGCTGGGAGCTGGTCTGTCCATGCAACCTTGTGCTTTTCTGCCTTGCACCTTGTGATTTGTATGGGTCCCAGTGCAGCAATCATTTAAGTGCATGTTTATCTTTAAGCCTACTATTAAATCTAACCTGATTCTGCAGAGCTCTTAAGATGATGCTTAGGTGCTTTTCTGGATCAGGGCCTTACAGTTGTGCAGGGAATAAACCTTAGCAAATAAGAATGGCAGCAATTCCCACTTTGACACAAAGTGTAAAGGATGATAGAAAATACCGTGGAGTCAGGACCTTTGTCTTTTATTTTCCATCTATTAGTGCTTAAGAAAAAAGCAGACATCTCTAGCAAGATCAAAAGCAGCATTTGTAAACAGTTTATAGAAAACCTGAGTGACTGCCTGAATTTTGATTCCTTTTTTTTGTAAAGGTTTAATATATTGTTTACTATTAAGCAGTCCTATTTGAAAAATTGTATTACATTTTGTGTACATTTTTTAAAGATGAAAGCAAACGCTTAAGCTCATTCTTCTCCTGGCTTTACTGACGTACCAAAAGATTGTTTTTTTATTTCTGAGATCTTTCTAGCTGGTAGAGTTCAATATATTGATGTTTTGCTTTAAGATATCTACAGATTTTTAAGGTATCTGCAGATATTTTAAAAGCTCTGCAGATCTTTGATATCTGTACTCAGGTAATTTTACACAAAAGAAAACAAATCTAAGGTAAATTTTAGAAAAATGAGCCTTAAACTTGGGTGGGACTATTGCTAAATGATTGTCATGGAGCATTCTTGCAGACTTAATATTTTATGCTTTTTAGCCAGAAATGATTACCATGTAAGCTGTCCTTTTGTTACTCAGTCTTTATCTGCAGTTATATTTTAAGTCTATTGTTTTATCCTTTTTTACAAAGCATATCAGCAGATTCTTCAAGGAGGCTGTTTGTGGATGGAGAATTTGTAATCTATCTTCCCACTATTGCAAACTGGCAGATCATAAGCATACACTGCTTACCCAGTGGCACTTGAAAGCCTGATGAATTTGCAGAACTAACAGTCCTGTTTAGTCCATACATGAATGCTCAATGTTGTATATTCAATGTGTTGCACTATTTATGTAACATAATCGGTGTTAGATCCATTCTTTTCTGTTCTAGTCAGTCCTTTCAGTGTTAACAGCATCCTGTTAAATTTTAAATATATGTTGAATTGTCCCAGCCCCACCTCAACCTTATGAAGCCATATTGTATTTTTTTGGTGACATGTACATCTGCTTTATGCATTTGTACATCTGATGTAAATTTGAAGTATTTTTAACAATGTGTGCCTTTAATCTAAAGTGGTTTAAAGTAAACAGCAGTATGTTCTATGATATACAAAATAAAATATTTTAACCACCTTTTCTGTCAAAGGCATTTCTTTTCTGTATTAATCATTACATTTCTGAGAGCAAACACCGGTGTACTACATCTAGTACACAATCTCACAATATACAGTACACAATTTTGCTGAATGAGAGCTTCAGTTGGAATAAGTGATGCCTCCTGATGTGAGGCATCTGTCCTTAATGCTGAATTAGGGAAACTAGTTCTTCTACCCCATATAATCAGCAAATAGCAAAGGATGTTTTTCCCTGTGTATTGCCTGTTGGCAGAGAGGTTTTCTGCCTTGCTGAGCACACAGGGAGCGTAGGGAGACTTAACTTCCTAATATAAGCACCTGAACTCTGAGTCCAGAATCAGGCATGGAGAGTGACTTTCTGGTGACTTTTTTGGTTGGTTGGTTTACAGGTTTTCGTGTTTTTGCAGGGAGGTGTGGAGTGTGTTAGCTTTCTGCCCATGCTCAGTCCTGCAAGGTGCTGGACTCCCTAGTCCCAGTCCAGCGAAGCGCTTAAGCGGTCTCATGTGCTTAATGTGCTCTGCTTGGAACCCTTTAAATGGAAAAGGGTTGAGTTAATGACAGAAAGCAGAGTTTAATCATTCAAATTGAGTCAGGCAAATTAAGAAATAATAAGACCCTGTATGATACTGAAAGCAAGTATTTTTCAGACTTTATTACATACAGCTAACACACTGGCTGAGGAGTCTACTGCTTGTACGTTTTGTCAATCGTCTGTACTCTTTGATTCGTACATAAATGTGCGAAGCAAAGGATTGCATATGCAGGCTGGTTGCCCTTGATCGAGCAGAGTTCCCAGCGATGGCGCGTTGAGCTGGGGCTGGGGAGGAGTGCTGAGTAAGGTGTTTAGATGGTGGAGGAAAACATGTTAAAATATTGTAGACAAAGCACTGCCTTAGTCAGGCAACACGGTGTATCAGGGCATACTGCTCTTTCATGTTCAGCCTCTTGTTATGCTGCCAAAACAAATACAATGGGAAGAAACAAGGACTTTTGCTGTTAAAATAATTAGTAAATTTCCCAGAAAATAACTTCTAAGTGGTTAGAGCTTCCTGTAACAGTAACCAACAATGGTTAGGAGCTTGGTGCTCGGATACTTTGAGGAGACACTTTCAAAGAAACTTTCTCTTTTCACCTCTATCCCTTTTACACACACTCACTTTTCTCTCTCAACTGTATTTTACTTCGGTGGGAATGGAGGACGCTTGTTTTTAGAATGAATTGCTTATCCAAGTAGTTTGCAAACATAGTCAAGGTCATGTTTATGATGCACTTTTATTTTCTATACCGAGTACTGAACCAAATTAAGTAATTGATTTTTGAGGTGAATTAAGATTGCCTAGATTTGCACGGGAAGCTGTTTCTGTGTGTGTGTGCAGTGTAAAACACTCTAAAAAGCTCTGACTGACAAATACATCAAGTCTCAAAGTGCCAGGCAGTAGTGGGAACTACACATTGAAAAGAAATAACACGCTGTCACTTGTGTAATTGAGATACTCATGTACTTATTTTCCTGTTTCCTTCTAAAACTAAAATAAACTTTAATTTTAGACTTAAGTGTTTTGGGACTGACTTTATTGCAGTTTTCTTTTTCCTTCAGCTCTGACAGACCAAATTCAGAATGGTGCTGGGTGCTTTCAGTTGTCCTTTGAAATATGCAGTGAAAATTTGAACTACAGAACACAAGTACCTGGAAAAAAACATAGAGCTGGAATAGGTCTAGTGCCTGTTCAGGTGAAAAAAGGCAACTAGTTGTGTTTTTCCATAGCAGCACATGTCCACCGCCAGCCCCATTGTGCCAAATTATGTGGAAGGGGAGATGGGGAGCAGCTGTTGCTCTCAGCAAGTCCTGGTCTGGGAGGCAGACATGGGGTTGTCTCATTATCCTATCAGGTGTCATTCAGCTTCTGCACGCCATAATCTTACCGAAACAGAGCAAATGGAGCGTTTTATACAAGAAGGAGACAACAGCAGTGAAGAAGGGGGGCTGACGTTGCCCCCAGGCCCAGGGACCGTGGGCTCTCTGCCTCTGTTGTCCTCGGTATTGCTCTCGCCCCTTCTCCCATCCAAGATGCTTGGCACTGATGCATCAAGATTGTTTGATGCATGAGGGAAATTGGAAGAAGAATCAGACTACTCTTTCAAAAAGCTCTCTTTGTGTAATTATTTCAGTTTAAGTAGATTGTATCTCCTCCCAGGTAAGTGAAATTTTTTTCAAACAGAAATGGTTAAAAAAAAGTCCCTGCTTCTGGCTATACAGGTGATTTGCAAATTGGGCAAAGTGACAGAGAGTCAACTTTTGATTAGCGCTTGTTGATTGTCACCACAGACCATGACTCTACCGAAGCACCTACCTGCCAGCTTCAGAGGCAGCAGGAGCGTTGGTAAAGTCACAGTCATCGTCGGCATGAGTAAGGCAGAGTTGCTTTGTGATTTACGAGTGCAGAATGTCTCTAGATGCTCATGGCCTGTTGGGGAAAATCTCTGTATTTCCCTGCATTGCCCTATCCATCCGTTTGTATCCATGTGCTATCTCTTGACTTCTGATTACTTTTATGAGTTCTTTGGAGCTGAGACTGGGTGTTTCTGTTTATCCCACCTTCTGACTTAGCTGGAAATTGCAAGTAATAGTAATAATGCAGTGCCATCTACTGACTGCAAGGGGTATACCTTGTTTGTTTATTTTTAAGTGGAGGAATATGCTGGACTTTCGACAATGTCCTTCAGGTAATTGTGCATACCTCGAAGAGGTTTGGTTTTGACTGTCACCATTGTTATAGCTTATGCTAATTATAACAACACAAAATTGAAGCATCCTAAGTAATTACTGGTTTATAATATACTTCTATATATTTATTGTTCTTTTTACTGTGATTATATTTGAGAGGACGCTTCTTGAGTCAGGAACAATGTCAGGAACCTATGCTATTTAAATATATACATATATGTATATGGGAAAAGGTTGATTATGTTGTGTTTATGCTATTTTATGGGAAATACAGAGAAGGAGCATGACCAGAAAAAGAACTTCCTTATTAAATTTTATTTTTACTCTTTTGTAAGACTCATATTTTTAAGCAATGGAAATTAATGTGAATTGCTTCGTTTGAAATGCTTCGAGGATAGACTTAGTCTGTCCCTGATGTAAGACCCAGCAGCACGAGAAGCTAAAGCTTTACTATCACTCTTACTTTTGCAAGTTGAACATACTTTAGTTGGTGGCCCTGAGGGACCGCTGTTGTTCTCAGGCAGCTGGAGATGCTGGGTGTCCCCCTGAAAACCACATCTGCTCTGACAGCTTGGCAGGCTTTTGGTGCCTCTCTTTCACGTGGGGCAGAGTGGGAGCATTCTGGGAACTAGTCATAGCCTGCATGGTTTGTCATGGTTATCAGCAATTTGAACCTGGCCACTACTACATCCATCTCTACCTATTCAGCTGTGCACAGGCACACTAATAGTGGCTTTCCTGTGCACGTGCCATCCTGATATTCTTGTGCTTTCTGGGATGTCCAGGCCTGCTGCCCAGATATGTTCAGTGGAAGGCTTGTGGCACACAGCCCTCTCCTGGTGTGGACCACACTCTGCGACTGTGCCAAGGTTTGGCACTCAAACCCCTTCAGATCAGCGACGTGAGACATAAGTGAAGCAAGCTGACTAGGACATTTATTGATTGATGAAGACATGACTAGGAAACTGGCACAGCAGTGAAATGATCAATAAGCTATGTAACATACCACTAAAATTAATTCATAGTTACACAGTTATGCGGACTTAATTACAGTTACATAGGCAGACCACAATGCAAAAATACAGAGCTGTGAGTTATAGATCATAAATCTAATCATAAATTGAATCAATCGCATGTATGGCCAATGTTCAGTTACAGTTCTTAAGTATCGAAGTGCCAGTCTGTTCCCCCCATACCAAGTCTTATGGTCACAGACTGACAGGAGTCCAGCAGGTTATTCCAGGCAGGTCCTTCAGTGTCCTGGTGGCCTTGGGTCCACAGGTCAGTGCTGCTGCCAGCTGTAGGCATCCACACTCCTGCTGCTGAAAAAGCTACTCGCTGTTGGTCTTTGATGCTATGCCTTCTGCTTCATTCTTCCTGCATTTGGACCCACCTTTTTGCCACTACTGCACCTCCTTTCTTTTGACCAAACCATTCTGAAATACTTTCTCCCCAGTGCTCCCAGTTTTGTTACACCTATTCCTAAATTTGGTATTCCTGATACCATTATCTAGGCGATCTCAGCCTTATATGGTATTACTGATACAGTTACCTAAGTGTGTGCAGCCTGGCTCCCCTATCTTTATCTGGTTGGAGTCAGTTTACTTCATCCAGTGACTAGACATAATTATTCTACTTTAGCCTTGATTCTTCTACAAGCTCTAGATGAGCGCATGCAGCCCTTTATCTGCCAGTTTACATACCAGAGCAGCAGAGAAACTTGTTTTTCACCCCTCTGCTGCATGCTGTTGGGGGCAGCTGCTTGGGCCTCCGCTCCTGGGGGCCATGCGCTCCAGCGGGACCTCTTACTCACAAGTCATCCCCTGGTCTGACTGACCTCCTCCAAGGACGCTCAGACCACTCTGGATGCTCGTGAGCTCAATCCCTTCCGGCTGGAATCCACCACATCTGTTAGGATATCAGCGTATGTAAGAAATTCAACTGGGCATATAAGTGCATTCTTTTCTTTTGAACCAAGCAAAGCATACATATAAAGAATAAAAGATAGATATAGAGACAATAAAAGGATAAAGAATAACAATACTTCTGTCATAACTATTAACAGCTGCAGGATTAAGTGTAGTAAGTGTAGCGTAGCAGTAGTTTTTGGAGGCCAACCCCCACGAATACGTCATACCAATGACGTACAATAAACAGTTCACTATCAGTCCTCAGTTTTGACAGTTTCTTGTTCTTTAAGGTGATCATCAGGCTTACAACTTGTTGCGTGCGCTCTGGTTTCTCAGCTTCTTTCTGTATGCTGTCATTTTGTCTGAATATCTCATGTCCTGTGAGGTCAGTTAATTCCCAGACGGATGCCATTAGTCCATTGGACTGGAACAGAACTCGGCTTTTGAGAAAGTACAGTCTGCAAGGCAACCGAATATACAACACCGGCTATGGCGACAAATGTGATACCACATCTATGTTCTTCTGCTGGAGGTACATAGGCTGTGTTATCCTTCCACTCTACCATTATAAGGCAACACATACACAACCCACGTTGTAACCAAATACCATTGGAGTTCATGCTAACTTGTTTCCATCGAGATGTGACAATACCCTCCTGTGGTCCACAAGGCTCAATAGATCATGCAGAACTAATACATCCATATCATTTAGTTGTCCACTTTCAACCACTGGGTGGTCAAACTTCTTGTATTCTTATTTGCACACCATTCCCTTTTTAACTGATGTTCCCATAACCCTTTACCCAAGACTTTTGGTAAGCTGAGGCAAGGTTTAATATCCCACTGTTCATGTCCTTCTTGTAATGCATCTCCTAACCCCCAGCCTATTACTGAAGATCCAAACCAAGAAGAAAATCTGTACCACCCATCTGTTAAACCTTGTAATATGGGATCTCTTTGTTGTACTCCTGATGAGAAAGAAGTTAATCCATTATAAAAACCTTCTTAACACCTATTCACTGCTAACAATTGTGCTCAAATACAATAGATGGCCAGAGATCTTGTACAAAAACCCTCCAAGGTGGGGTTTATTTTTTATTTTTTTTTTAACTCAGCAGTTGTTTTTAACCACATGCCACAATTGGCTATTCCAGGTAGTTATTGTGGCTGCATCACACAACAGTCCGAAATTTATTACCAATTTGCCCTGTACACAATTCAAAAATCCTCCCCATTTTACTTCAGGTGTGAATGTTTCAATGTCAAATTAATTTAGTATTCCAGTTTCTGCACCAATTCCTCCTACTATGGCGCTCGCTAAATCTCGAGCCATCTAGACCTTCTATACAGTTTTTAAGACATTTGCCAGGCAGCCATTATGCCATGTAGATAAGTGGCACACTCTGGTCGTATTCTAGAATAGTTCCGATCTAAATATCTAACTTACTAGTTCCTTCATGTTGTTCAGTCCATGCTCCCTTAAAGCTAAAATCAGTTATTTCTGGAAGGACTATTAACAAATACTTAATATTAGGAAACCAAGCATTCGAGGACTTTCCCACTTTCTCAGGGCTTAGTCTTAAAATTCTGTTGATATCTTTCCCGAGGAAATACAATTATTAACCGCAGCAGTGATGTTCCATGTCCAAACTATTGCTTTTATACCTAGAAGCCAGCAGAAGAAAACTGAACAGGGCCAGGAACACTTTAAGAATATTCCTGGCGCTGTCTTACATTGATGATGAGCACCTTGAAGAAGATGGTTCTTGCTGAGGCTCTCTGTGGTCCACAGCTGTGATCAATCTTACACACACATTCAATCCTGAAAATTAATCTTACTTAAACATTAGTTAGAAACATTCTCTTTGATTTCCCGGCAACGGGTCCCATCTACCCATATAACCTCTCCTTTTTTTCCAATTAGCACTGTGTTTGCCCACTCATGAGCCATAATTACCCCTAAGTTTCCTCTCGGCCTTCCTCTTTGTATCTGAGGAGTCCACAGGACCATAGCTCCCAATGGGGGCTGATTTTTCCATTGTTTTATGTTGACCCTTTCACGTTCATGAGTTGAGTAATTATGGACAGCTGTATGGGCCCATGCTCCTGGTTGAGCTGATTGCTCCAGGATCAAATCAATATGTGGAGCACCTAACTGTTTAGCCCATTTACTGACATCACTACAGATCTGGTCTGTTTGTGGAGCATTGCCATGTACCAGCTCATAAGGGCTACATCTAGTATCTAGGATGTTCTTTGCTCGCATGGCCCAGCACACAAATGGAAGTGCTTCATCCCACCTCAGTCCTCTTTTTCCGGCAAATAACTTCAGTCTCAACTTGATGGTCCTATTAGCTCTTTCCACCATCCTGGAGGACTGTGGATGGCACGAAATATGGCTTAACTGATGCACCCCCATCCCTTTAAGGAACTTCTGTACTGCTGCATCTGTGAAGTGGCTTTCTTTATCTGAAACAATTAAGAATGGAGGGCCAAATCTGTTCATTATTTCACACAGACACCGAACTGTGTTATTAGCAGTAGCCTCGCGTAGTACCATTGCCTCTATCCACCTTGTTGTTCTGTCAATGGCAACAAATATAAATTGATTACCCCTCTTTGATCTCTTTAAGCGGCCCACGTAATCAATTTGCCACTGTTCGAATGGTGCCCATTCCCAGGGGTTGAAGGCATTACCCAATGCAGGTTTATGATTCTTTCTAAGAGGTTTCCACTGCCCATATATTCCACATCCCTGCATTTCTGCAGAAATCATGGGAACAGGGATTTTAAGTCCCATCCTCTTAAGTCTTCGCTGTACCCCCTGAGCATCCTCATGACCTTCCTGTGCTTTTGTACCATATCGGTACTGGGATTGGAAGACAGGGTCTTTGATTGGAGTCACCTCATATTCTTCATTCACTAGCCGCGTTCCTGTTCTACTTTTAGCCCAGTACTTCACTGACTCAGTGACTCCTGTGATCTCTTCATTTTCTGAGGCAGCAACACAATATAATTTTCCCTTGGACAAATCTACCTTGAACTGAGACAGGAAATTCATTCCTAAAATGTTTGGCCCCCCTTTTACCAGAATTATCTGCCCCTCCAATTTATCTTCCCCTATGCACAACTGGACTTCTACTTCTTTCCCCTTCACTTTTCCCCCTCCTACTCCCCAAATCCAGACAGATTTACCTGGGAGTGGAGGACCCCAGTAATCTAGTAAAGTTGCTTCTGATCCTGTGTCAACTAAGAAAGTATTTGCAACTTCCCACCCCCTCTTCAACAGACATCGCACCCCCACGTAGCCCCTTCCCCCTGAATCCCAAGTCAGTGTGGTGGAGGTTAATCCCACTGACACCAGGGGTAGGGACTCCTAATCTTTAAGGTCCCTTAAGGATGGGTATAGTTTTCTCTTTGGAATAGGAGGAGGAACTGATGGCTTCATCTGCTCCAGTTTTTCCCAGACCTCCTCTTGCTTCATCCCCTTTTCCTGAAGGATTTTCTTCATTTTGGCAAGTAAAACTCCTGTGGGCTGACTATCTAGCTCTTCTTCATTCACCCCCTGATTTATTAAAAACCTCCAAATTATTCCTCTAGGAATGTACTTCCTAGTCTTTACCCCTATCACTCCCTTCTTTGCTTCGCCTTTCCCCCCCGCTCCCATAAGCGTCCCCACGTTCTCTAACGTAGCCATGCATTCACCAAGGGGCCGACCAATTAACGTAGATCCCAGGCTGATGAAAAATCCCTTATGCAATTCTGGAGCACGGCAGGCCAATACCCCAATGTCTCCTTGTTCCGCATTCACTCCATATATGTCAAAGTCCGGGGTCACTGGCTTCTCCCTTTGCTTTAATACCCGGAGTAGTACATTCCCACACACATAGGCTGACGCCTCCTGAACATCTGTCCAGGGCGCCCCCTCCATGTTATCTTTTAGGGGCTCATATTCTCCCAGATTTCTAATCACCAGCCTTAGGATTTCTCCCCCAGATGTCTCGTTGGCAGGCAAGGCTCTGATGATTGCCCCTACCTTTGGCCAAGGTAGCCCTATGGCTATTACCACCCGCTTAGCCTCCTCATGGGTGAAAGGAGTGCACTGTTCTAAAGTCCAAATCCTGTTTACCCACACAGGCCAACCCTCCTTCTGCTTCTTCCATACCTTCTCTTTCCTGGACATATCCCCCACTCCCTGGGTTTTTAAAGCTATGTCTCCCTCCACTGGTCTTATTTTTCTAGTAACCACAGCAGCTACCCCTTGCACTGTAGAGTTTTCCTCGTCCTCCAAATTCCAAATATCCCCATCCCACGTTTCTGGGTCCCAGTCTGTCTTACTCAAAGCTGCTACTTTCCTATGATCTAACCCTTTCCCTAGAGCTAACAGCGTACCCAAGCACTGCACTTTTTTTCTTAATCGGACATTATCAGCATTCTCTGCCCTTAGCTTTTCTTTCAACTCTCTTAGTTGCTCAGCCTGTTCATTTAGCAGAGTGCTATCACATCGTAGTGCTAGTATCTCATTGTGTGCCACTTGTAAATTATTTTGCAAGTTCTTTATACACTGTTCTTTTTCTTCTATTGCCGTTTGTAAGGCACTGGCCAGATCAAACAATAGCCACTGCAGAGCTGAGCATTTCTTTTCTCCTTTAGGATGATACACGGATATATAATTTACCCAGTGTCTTTCAGCAGCTTTGAGAGTGGGATCCTGGCCAAAAACTTTGTAATCCCAAGGATCTCCTCCATGTTCTAGCATAGCCTGTACTAACAGACCTCTCTCCTCCTGATTGAGAGAGCTTTCGGACTCCTCCTTCTCCTTCGATTTGCCCCCCCTCGTTAACCAAGACATCTTAATATCACTTAGCTCAAGTTCTGAACTGGGAGTATCCTGGACAAGCCCACACTCAGCACTGAGGTTTGGCACTCAAACCCCTGCAGATGAGAGACTCACGATGTACCTGAAGCAAACTGATCAGGAAGGTTACCGAATGACGAACACACGTCTAAGAAACTGGCCAAGCAGTAAAATAATCTATAACCTAAGTAACACAGCACTAAGACTCATTTAGAGCGGCAGAGCTACGTAGACCTTTGTGCAGAACTACGGAGCGGCGAGTTGTACATCTCAAAGCTAACGAGCCCTGTGCGCAGCCAGCACGAAGCTACAGCTCCCCGAGTGCCCAAGGGCCAGTCCGTTCCCCCCACGCCGAGCCTTACGGTCAGAGGCGCCGGGGCGAGTCCAGCAGGTGACCGCGGGCGGCCGTCCCGGCGGCCGTGGGCCTGCAGCCAGCGAGGCGCCCACGCTCCCTCGCTCGGCCGGTCCCCTGGCCGCGGACCCTCTCCTTCGTTCTTCCTGCGGTCGGACCCACCTTTTTTGCCGCCGTCGCACCTCCTTTCTTCCGGCCAAACCCTCCCTTGATAAACAACCGGCCCAGAACTGCTTTCTCCCCATCGGCGCCAGTTTTGCTACATCCGTACCTAAACGTGGGGTTTCTGATACCGTTACCTAGGCGACCCGGCCCTCACACGGGCCACGGCTGATAGGGTCACCCGGCGCCGGCCGCCCGGCTCCCCGAGCTCCCCCGGCGCCGGCCGCCCACCCAGCCACTAGACATAACCATCCCCCGTTAGCCTTGATGCCTCCACGCGCTCCCGCAGCTCCTTATCTCTCAGTTTACATACCAGGGCCGCGGCGAAAACCGTCACCCCGCCGCCGCTGCGCGGCGCCCGCCCCCGCCCGGCCCCGCCCCTCGCGGCAGGAGGGCGGGGCGGGCAGCGGGCGGGGCTTAGCCGCCCCTCGCCCCGCGATAGGGCGGGCAGCGGGCGGGGGTCGCCGTGTGGGCGGGGCCGGAGGGCGCCCCGCCTTGCTCCGTCCCGTCGCTTGGCGGCGGGGGGCGAATGGCCGCGGCGCTGCGCAGCGGGCGTCGCTTCTTCCTGCCGCTCGGGCCGGGCTCCCCCGGCTGGCTCGGCTCCCTCGGCGCCGCCATGCAGCAGCCCCCGGCTCTGGCGGCCGCGCCGGGCAGCCCCGAGCGCGGCGCCGCGGAGGTGGCGGGCGGCGGAGGCGGCTGGCTGGGGGCGCTGCGCTTCGACAACCTGGCGCTGCGCTCGCTGCCCGTGGACGCCTCCGAGGAGAGCGCGCCGCGGCCGGTGCCCGGCGCCTGCTTCTGCCGGGTGCGGCCCAGCCCGGTGCAGAACCCGCAGCTGGTGGCCATGTCGCTGCCGGCCTTGGCGCTGCTGGGGCTGGAGGCGGCCCCTTCCCCGGCCGAGCGGGAAGCGCTGGAGGCCGAGGCGGCGCTGTACTTCAGCGGCAACCGGCTGCTGCCGGGCTCGGAGCCGGCGGCGCACTGCTACTGCGGCCACCAGTTCGGCAGCTTCGCGGGGCAGCTGGGCGACGGCGCCGCCATGTACCTGGGCGAGGTGCTGGGCCCGCGGGGCGAGCGCTGGGAGATCCAGCTGAAGGGCGCCGGCCTCACCCCCTTCTCCCGGTAAGGTGCGCGGCGGGGGGCCGCCGTCGGGGTCCCTTCGCCCCCACCCCCCCCCCCCGACCGTTGCTTCCCGAGCGGCCCCGCCGCGCTCGCGCCGGCCGTTAACGGCCTCTCGCGGCCCGCGAGGCGTCGGCGCGCGGCCGGGCGCCGCCTCGCTTCGTGCCGCCGGCGGCTGAGCCGGCAGCGGCCGGCGCGTCCCCTCGGCGAGCGCGAAGCTTGCGGTGTGAAAGGAATTGGCGTCCAGGGAAGGCTCCGCTGCCCGCCTTTTGTGTTGCCTTAGCTTAATGATTTTCATAGTGTTTTTGTGCAGCGGATTACTTCTTAAGGCAGACATAATCTCTTAAACCCTCGCTTTTCTGTGCTTCCTGCTGCGGGTATAACACAGTGGAGGGTTAAAAGGTACGGTGGCGAAGTCTTGATGTGAAAAACAAAACCACGGTTGCTTCTCCTTCGTGTAACATCTTACTTCCAGCCCCTGTTTCGAGTTACTCTTGCCTAAGGTTTTCTCTTCTTAGCCCGCAGACAGGGATAACAGTGGCCAAGGCAGCAAGTGATAGCCACCAGGCTGCCTGCAGTCATCCTGCTTCACCTGCTCGTACAGCCGGTGCAAGCGTTGCTAAAGATGAGGCTGCGCGTTCTGTTTGTGCTGCTCTCGGTTCAGACCGCTGCTAGCGGTGGAACCTCCCTGCTCTCCCTACCCAGAGGGATAGTGGGAAAGCCTGAGAAAACGTCGTGCTGACCAGGTGCCTGTAAGGGATGGCTGTCCTCTCTTGCTGACTTTAGCCTACGCTGCTTTACATCTTTCAGGTCAATTTTCCGTTTGCCTTTCCTATATTTTCTATTGCAGCAATGCCCATGCTTAAGTATGCTTTAATTTTATACATCTGAGACCTGCAAAAGGCCTGCAGAGTGTGTGAATGTGAAGACCGGTTGATGCAAGAAAATCTCAAACAATGAAAATTCGAGATATGCTGCTAACACAGTATGTCTCTGGGAAGCTCTTTGTTTTTTACTTTTTGAAATGATTGGAATACAGTTTGAGAGCTACCGATGCAGTATATGTTCTGTATCTGTGAGTTGTATTGAACGAATAGATGGTTAATGTTCACCTAGTTTATTTTGTCATGCAACTCAGTATGTAATGTCCCATTTCTAGCTTACTTATGCAGAAAGACCCAAAATAAAATGGCTGCTATTATATCTCTTGAAAAATACTATTATTAATAAGAACACTTGAATTTAAAAATAGAAATAATTTCTTATTTTGGTTATTTGCTGGTTTATTTTTCTTGCAGTATGAACAGTAAAAACTGATTTTTGTTTATGGACAGCTAGAGCGTCAGTTAAAATTCTGCAGTGTATTGGTTGAGTTTTGTTTTTTTGAAAACAATTGTGTTTTTTTTTGAAAAAAACACTGTTTTTTAAAACTTAGTAAAAATGAGGGGCGGTTCTGATCTGAGTTATTTTAGCAGTGTATTCTACAGTATTTAAAGGTGTATTTGTCGTCTTTTTAAATCTTTTTGAAAGAATCTACTGAGTCTGTAAAAACAACGAAGCTGATGATTGGAAGGGATATCACTAACTGGGAAATACTTCCTTCTGTTACGTGTGGTCTTTGTTGCAAGTGTGTCCTGTCCATCTAATCCGAGCTTTGAAAGATGGATCTTCAAACTTCTGTTATTCTCGGATGCACCACTAACAACTTCTGTGATTGTGGAGAGCGTGCTTCACTTCTGGGCTTTTTTGTTTCTCCACCACTAAAGTGGAAAAAGGAATTCCTTCCCTTGTAGCCTGAAACTAAGGTCTGTCAATGCTTTCTGTTACAGACAAGCTGATGGTCGTAAAGTCCTGCGGTCAAGTATACGAGAATTCCTGTGTAGCGAGGCTATGTTTCATCTAGGAATACCAACAACAAGAGCCGGAACATGTGTGACATCTGACTCCAAAGTTGTTCGTGACATATTTTATGATGGAAATCCAAAAAATGAAAGGTGTACAGTTGTCCTGAGAATAGCTTCAACATTTATAAGGTAGAAAGAAGCCTACTTAATTTTTCATATGAAAACCAAGTGCTGCAGCTTTTGAAGTGTGGGTGTGTGCATATACATGTATATGTGTGCGTGTGTGTCTTTATTTCCGTAACCGTGTCATCTGTATCTTATTCTGCGACCTTGGAAGTTTTTAATTAAATGGTAGAAATCTGCTCTTTCAGTCCAGTGGATGAGATGAGCCAACATCTTTGCAAACAGGGAAATAAACACTAGGCATGCTGGCATGCACAAAGCAGAACTAAGTTCTGCAGTTGTCAGAAGAGATTTTTCATGTTTATGCCTGTAACTGCAGAGAAAACACACTTTTTGATGTTGGTAGTATTGATTGGTTATAATTCTACCCTTAATTTTAAAGCTATCTAAAGATACAATACTGTAGAAGTCCAGATCCTTCTAAGAGTGCCTTATGAGGGTACTTGTGTTGCCCGAGAACTGTACAGAGTTCCTGCTCCAGTGCAAAACATCAGGAGCTTCAGGAGGATGCATAGTTTCTTGTAAAGCAACCAAATGTTAGAGAATGGTGAGGCATAAGGAATGTGTATGACATAGAAAAATATATCTTAAACCCTTGATGTACTGTTGTATTTTAGATTAGTTCTGTTCCTGTATGTTTACTCAGAATAAGGGTTTTTTTGCAGAAGAGTTCATAAGAACCTTTAATGAGCTGGTCTTCAGTGCTAGCGGGGGTTCTGATCTGCCATTTTTCTAGGTGTGGATGTTTATGCTTCCCCGCATTGAGTCACTGAGCCTCGTTGGTTTCACAGTAGGCGTTTTTCAGGTCTTTTCTCTGTCACTCGAGGGACTGATGGTATTAAACTCAAGAGACTGTTGCGTTGTTACAATAGCGCTAAATGTTTTTACTGCATGTAAAATCAAATAAATTTAATAGTACTGAATAATATTAAAACATTTTTATTATTATTCATTATTATTTTTAATACAGGTTTGGATCTTTTGAAATTTTTAAGCCTACTGATGAACATACGGGGCGCAAAGGTCCTAGCGTTAACAGAAATGATATTCGAATACAAATGCTCGATTATGTGATCGGCACTTTCTATCCAGAAATCCAGGAGGCTTATTCTGATAACAGTATTCAGAGAAATGCTGCTTTCTTTAAAGAGGTAGGAAGGATATGTTTCTTTTCATAAATTTGTAGCAGTAGACTTTAAGAACTCCATCTGTGAGCACAATGACTGGAGTCAGTTAATATCTTGAGTCTCTTGATTACTTGAACTATTCTTCTCTTTGGATAATGCACTATTAATAGCACTGTTTATTGATGAAAGCAATATTGATATTGATGAAACCGATGAAAGCAGTTTTACCTCTTTAATAGTAAATGATGTTTTCCCAGCTCTTGGAGAGCTTTCCGAAACCGTTCTCTCAATTTGCTGAGAGTATTTCAGCATGCAAAGGGAAATTCTGGCCCTCGTTGTTAGGTAATGAGTTGATGGTACTGAGATATCATTTGTAAGGTAAAGTACTGAGAATGTTCAGTCAGTTCCTGCTTCTTATTTTCCAAATGAAAAGTACCTTAATTAATATCATAGCTTAAAATAGTCATTTTTGTTTATAATAAGGCACACTTGTTTTTGGGCATGGCTATATTAGCAGCAGTAGAGAAATGTGTTTAAAAATAATAAAGGTTGAAGTGAGTTGCAGAGCTGTCTATCTAATCAATAACCCTGTCTTTGAGTAGCAGCCAAGCTCGTGCTCTCATGTGCATACGTGCTTTCTCTCTCTCGTGCACGTGCTCTCTCTCTCTGTCATGCACTTACTCTCTCTTTCCTTCATTTTTTTCCATAGTTTTACTGTCTCAGGTGGCACAGAGCCATCATATACAGGGTTTGTCACTCTGTGGTTTACTGCATGCTAATAATCAGTTTTGTACCCATATAACTACTTGGAATGCCCTCTGGCTTCTGACTTCTACCCTGGGAAGCAGGATTTATTAAAACAGTTTAAACCACCTAACATGAGCATGCTACAGGAAGTGGAAGCATGGGATTTTCAAGGTGAAATGAAGGCTTGCATACCAAGATAATTTGCAATTTTTACTACCTTTAGACTGTACCCAGGGCAAGAATTTTCTAGCTTTTTTTCCCCCTGCCCTTCCCCTTAGCTGAATGCACACATTAAAGCGGGGGAGGATTCTGGTTTGGAAGGCAATGAATAAAAGTAACACTCCTTCTGTTAACAATTTTTTTTTGTTTTTGTTTTAATAAGCTTGATAAATCCCACTGCAGCCCAGGGAGAATAGATGCTTTAAAATTCTGTACATGGATAGCTATTTAGGCAGATAAGTGATTTCAGCTATGACAATGCTTTTGTTTAAAAGTTTTAGCTAGTGCCACATAAAATATAAATTTATTTATAGGAATTCCGTAAAGTATTTGGAAATATCTATGTTTATTTAAAAGCTGTACTAGCTTCCTGACTTCCAGGTTTCATAGGGTTTATCTAATTGCAGCTGGCAGATGGACTAAAGTAATGAAATAACCAGGCCTATTTTATGTGGTACGGGCACCAATTCCAGCTAAAGGACCCACGACAATCAGAGTTAAACAACTAAAGAACTGGTAAAGCACACATTCAGTGAAGAATTACATTTAAATAAAAACTTGTATCATTTTTGGAAATTTTTCTTAACCTCTTAGCTTTTTTCTCTTCTTGGCAAATTGAAGGAAGTGCTTATCAGTGCTAAAACATGTTAGCAAGAAATAAATTTTGTCTAAATGACTTACCTTTCTATAAATCACTCTTACATACTAGGTAAACCAAAGTACTGGCTTTACACTGGGTTTTGTGGCACATAGTTTTCCCCCTTCTCTCCCACCTCAGATTTTGTTTACGCCTCCTCCTACTTGTAGTAAAAGGATCTTAAAATAAGAAGCAGCCGAAAGACGATATTGTATGATGACTAGAACAGCAGGCAAGTCTGATCTTCAACAGTTTATCTGCTCTCAGTGTCCCATCCCAGTATAATTTGTAGCTGTACAATAGACTTTCAAGTTAAATGTAGACGTAAAGAAGAGAGAACAAAGAAAAATGGGAGATATAGGGACCGGGCAGTTGATAAAAGGAGGAGAGAGGAAAGCAGCCTTTAGGCTTTTTTTTTTTTTTTTTTTTTTTTTTTTTTTGGCATATGGTATACAAGCCAGAATCTGCTTCCATCAGAGCTGTCGAAAGATCAGTTCAACATATCGGATGCTTGGAAATATAAGAACATTTATAAGTTGTTTGACAAATGAAAAATTCTCTTTTAGATAACAAAACGGACAGCAAGATTGGTTGCTGAGTGGCAGTGTGTTGGTTTTTGCCATGGCGTGCTGAATACAGATAATATGAGTATAGTTGGACTAACTATTGACTATGGCCCTTTTGGATTTATGGACAGGTCAGTGTGTCATAATTGAAATGTGCATATGGATCTGCTGTGTAGAGCGATCCTGACACTGTTCACTATTGCTTTAATATTTTTAACTCTCCAGTGGATTTATTAACTCTATTTATGGCAAAGCAGATTAAGTTAGCCCTAGCTGTCCTGTGTTCTTCTGTTCAACCTTTCTGTATACAACTTTGTTGCTGACATCTCTGCCCTTAGGCTGGTTTTGTTTATAATGTGTGGGGTTTCTCGTATTTGGGAGGGCAGGAAAATACCTAATTAGGTAGCTTTGGGAGAAGAAAGAGTCCCATGACAAGAAGTACTACTCCTTTTTGGTTATTCTGGTCTCCTAGAGAGCCTCACTTAGTATTGGTGTGCAGATAACTAGAAGAATGCTAACTATGTCTTTATTTGTAGATATGACCCTGAACACATTTGCAATGGTTCTGATAATACAGGGCGCTATGCTTACAACAAGCAGCCAGAAATTTGCAAGTGGAATCTAGGGAAGCTTGCTGAAGCTTTAGTTCCAGAGCTGCCTCTGGAAATAAGTGAACTCATCCTGGAAGAGGAATACGATGCAGAATTTGAGAAACATTATTTGCAGAAGATGAGGAAGAAGCTAGGTCTAATTCAGCTGGAATTAGAAGAAGATAATAAGCTGGTGTCGGAACTTCTTGAAACTATGCATCTCACAGGTTGGTGAGGAACAGAGCAAGTTATTACTTAGTAGCCCATAAATATTTTACAGTCAAACCAAAATGTAGTTCTTATCTTGACTTTATAAAAAAGAAGCCTTGTGTGACTACATCCTCATCTGAAAGAAGAGCAAAAGACTAAAAGGTATTTAACTTCTTGTGAACTGTGTGACAGCTGGTGCCTTGATGGAGGGCTCCCCTATATCACATTTGCACCGTCACTGAGCAAGTGGCAGGCGGAAGTTAGCTACTACGTATTTTACGTCTGTCTGCGTTAGCCACCCGCACCGCTTCTGGGTGTTAGGGAAGGAATTTGTGGGACCTGTTTCCCTACTGGTTTGTTAGCTCTATTGCTCATAGAATTTACTTTTTTCAGGCGGGGACTTCACAAATATTTTCTACTTGCTGAGTTCATTCCTAGTAGATTCTGATCCTTCAAGACTGGAAGATTTCTTAGAAAAGCTAGCAACCCAGTGTGCTTCCCTGGAAGAACTGAAAGTTGCTTTCAAACCTCAGATGGATCCAAGGTAATACTGTTACAGGCTTCAATGCTTCTGGATGGTGCTTTTAGTTTTATCATTACTCTAATGAACTTTGCCTGCTCTATAATAGTTAACTGACTTTAAATTTGGAAACTTCACTGTTAAGTGGATGCATCGTGATATACAGCAGTGCAAACTTGTGTGTTTTGTGGGCTGATGAATTCTCAGAAATCAGCTCTGGGCCTGAGAGTATCTGGAGTTTTGGTTTTTGTTTTTTTCACTTTATCCGCTGACAAAGCCAATGAGAGTGCCAGATGGTGAGATGGTACAGTTAATATTTTATGAGGAGATGGATTTAAACAAAATCTCTCCTGTGTTCTGCCAACGCACCGTTAGCTAATAATCACTTTCAGCCACCAATGTTCTGATCTAAGTATAACTAAAATGCACGCTCTATACTCAGATACTGTTTGGTGCCATCCAGGTCTCTTTTGATGGGCCAGATTGTCCAGCCCAGCTGCTGCGAGAATGGAAAAGTAGTAAATCTTGTTCAACTGCTGTTTATATCGGGCCTGCCTGTATCTTTTCCCTTTTTGGAGCAGTGGAAAGCAGGCAATGAACATAACGCTTGAATTTTTCCTTTCTTTCTAGCTCTTTCCAAGACGGGGAGAAAAAAATTACGGCTTGGGGTATTTTGAGTAGGGCTTTTACCCCTCTGTTTAGTTCTGTGAATGTAACGAAGGTACCAAATTCTTCAGTTCTTCTGTCTGCTGGTATCACACTTAATTTGGGTAAAGCAGATAGCTGAGAAGATGGACTCATTCTGGCTTCTGTAGTGTGAAATTTGTTCATGCAAGTTTGATATTGCACGGAGCTGGCTGGCTTTAATCATCATTCTGGAGATGTTACTGGGTGTTCAAGTTTTAGCAGTGATGCCCTAAATTGAAAGGGGAAGAAATTAAGAAGATTATGGATACTGCTTATTTAATTAACTTTCAGATTTCAGCTCCTTTGAAATTGTAAGCAGATGTCAAGTAACGTGAAGACAGTCTGTGTGACAGATATAATTCTTTTTTAAGGATTGTTACATTTGGACTTAAAGGAGCGTTAAAAGTAGCAATAAATCAACATATGGATATAAAGCCTTGGGGTGGGGATGTAGCATTGCTGAGCTAAGCTGAATGCCTCATTGATTTTTATCGTAGCACTTAGATATCGTAGAGCTGGTTACGTCAGATATGCAAATCAGATTTGGATGATATTTTATATAGACTGAAAAATCAAAGCACCTAGCTTATCTCTGTTTAAATCAGGTTATATTTTACTGCTTTTAGTAATGAGTTGTCTGTTTTTTGAGGCTGGGAATAATGTCTCTTTCTTTTATTTATGCATGCGTTCACAGAAAGACATGGAAAGAGTAGAGTATATTCTCATACCCTGTAACTTACACTGTTTGTTTTAGTGTGTTTTACTTTTTGCCATAGTACAGTTATTTATACCAGGAAGAAAAAATTAATTAATGTGATGTTCAGAATGTGGTGAAGCTCCTGTACGCGCCAATTAACATAGCCTTATGTCAAAGGCTAAAATCTTAATCAAACATGCAGCAAAATAGCTTCGATGTTGCTAGGAATTTACTACCACAAAACAGTTTTTCCTTCTGTGATTTAGATTGGTTAAAGTTGTTTAAGTTAAATAATAAAATAGAATAACTGTCTTGTGTGAGTTAAATGAGGTGGGTTTTTTTTCCCCATGTCATTTTGGGTTTTTAGTATCAGTAAGATTAATGTTAGAGCTTTATTCTGAATGCTGTTACAGTGTTAATGCCCAATTTACAAAAAGGTATCTTAAAAAAAGAAACTGAAAAAAGGATTCTGTATTATCCTGGTAAATTCCATATACAGAATGCTATATGAAAGTACTGGAGGTCTTTCAAAGTGCCTAGGTTGTTTTGCTGAGAATTATGCATCTAAACCCAACTGGTAGTTCTGAGTCTGAAAAATCTGAAAGTCTGCACTTTATACACCACAGACATGTATATTAAGCAGACTGCAGAAGGGGGAGGAAACAATAAAATGAGCATAATTTATTATGAATTTGTAAATTATAAAGTACTGGTATTTAACCTCTTTAGTGAAATCATAGGTTATTGTGAATGTTTTTGTTTACTTTATGGTTGCAAAAGATAGGTCTTGACAGACAGCTTAGATTTAACATCTAATGTGTGTGGGTTTTTTTTCCTCTCGTTTCCAGACAACTGTCAATGATGCTAATGTTGGCTCAGTCTAATCCTCAGTTGTTTGCATTAATTGGAACAAAAGCTAATATAAATAAAGAACTAGAGCGCATTGAACAATTCTCTAAACTGCAGCAGTTAACAGCAGCTGATTTACTTGGTAGAAATAAAAGACATTGGAAAGAATGGCTGGAGAAATATAGGTAAGGTGTAGCAATACTCATAGCAGAATATCTGTTCTGCTTTTTATTCAAGAACAATGTATCTGTCGCATTAAAACCTCCCTCACTTGAGAAGTATATACGTGTAGGAAAAAAAACCAAAGCCTTTGACTGTTATTAATCTGCTCAAAGGTCAGTATCTGTGTTGCTATGAAAGTTGAGACACTTGTGTATTTTGTTTATGAGATTTCCGAGGTGGGGAATTAACTAACATTAAATCTGGTATAAAAAGCACTTCCAGAATGTTGGTCTTGATTCTAGTAGACATTAATTTCAAATGTGAACTATTCGGTGGTGAGTAACTAGAATTGGCTGACCTCTGAGCATTTTATCTATTTACAGGGTGGGTTTTTTTTTTTCCTGGAATAAAAAAAGTGCATTATTATACAAAACAAGTAAAAGCATTTCTAGTCAAACAGTAACTGTAACAGAAGTCAAGGCCAGAAAAATAAGTCCCGTCTCTTCTAATGTGCGTTACTTATCCAGCTAGCCCTGAATTTTTAGGCTATTTTCTGTAATGAAAACCTCCTGTAGTGCATTAGTTCTCTCTGCTGTGTGGATTCAGGACTCCTTTCCTCAAGGGGCTGGCTGTGATCTTATTCTCCGATGGGTCTGAGAATTTTGGCAAGTGTAACTGCTAGTTGGTAGCCCAAACTGCCTCAGCTGTATGGCATCCTTTTACTTTTATAAGAACATCAAAAACTTAACCAGTAAACAAGCAATGAAATACTTAAAAGCCAGGTTCTGAAGGCACAGGTTTTTGCAGAGTAACGCGTAACAGGCCATGCGCCAGTGGGCGTGGATCTTAAACTCTTGACTTTTCAGAGGTATTCTGGATGTGTGACACTTGCTGAAGTACCGTCAGGATTTTCTGATGGCTGGTCAGGTTTCACTTTTAAATGACATGGGAAGTGTCATTTTTGTATTTTATTGCTGTGCTGGATTTTATAAATTGAAAGGATTATAGGTTATGTAATTACTGTCTTGAGATCCTTAGTTTTCAGCTCTTAATATTTCAAGAAAAAGGGTCATTTTTTACATGTGATTCTTGAACCAAACAAAACTATTTGTTTCTATCTGCTCATTTTCAGAGTCCGTTTGCAAAAAGAAATAGAAAATGTTAGTAATGCTGATGTCTGGAATACTGATCATGTGAAGGTTATGAATTCAAATAATCCAAAATACATCTTGAGAAATTATATTGCCCAGAATGCCATAGAAGCAGCTGAAAATGGGGATTTCTCAGAGGTATGATATTACTACATACCATCTTTATATGCTTGATGATTTGACATTATGCTAAAGGAACTTGAAACCCAGGTAAGATTCATTATGGCATATAGGCAACTGGGAATTTACTATTATGAAGGCCCATATTATTTTTGAGGTAGCTGTGGTTTTAATGCCTACAAAAGAAAGAAAAAAGCTGAAAATCTGAATCTGAACTTCACTAGCTTTTGCAGGCTGATCTTGCAGGGCAAGACATTTAGCCTGGCTTTCACATCTTCAGAATGGTATCTGTCTCGGGAAGACTGTTGCGGATTAATTTATACTTGAGTCTTTCTGTGACAAATGATGTCTTTCGAAAGTGATGGCTATTACCTGTACAGTTCTGCGTGTAGGTTGTTACATGCAGAATGCAGACAAATTAATATATTTTGAGAAGAGCAACATGAGAATTTGTATTTAAGACTTACAGTTGAAGTTCTTTGTGTTTGTATGGAACTCAAGTTCAAATTCAACCAGTTACGATTTTAGAATTTGCAGCTTGTTTGGTACACATACGGCTCATTTATTTCATGTTTGACTCTTTCTTCCTCTGGAGTGTATTAATTACAATAAACTCAATCATTATTTGGTTTAAGGTTTTCTACAACATTTTGCCTTTACTTTCTAAATTCTCATAACTGTGCTCTTTTCTCTCTAGGTTAGAAATGTATTGAAACTTCTAGAGAATCCATTCCAAGAAACAGAAAGTTTCAGGGAGGTGAAGGAAGAAGCAGAAGAGGAGGGAACAACTGCTGCAGCAGCTGCTTGTGCTGAAGTGACCAGAAGTAGACTACCATATTGTAGCAAACCTCCATTGTGGGCTTCAGAGCTCTGTGTTACATGATCTTCGTAACTGCCTTGTTTGATTTTTTTTTTTTTTTTTTTTTTTTTTTGCTGTAAACTGAAGATTCTAATCCTTCTTCAGCAGTGAGGAATTCAGCAAGGCAAACATGAAAGTACTATGAAGTTACTGAAAACAACCCTACATTTGGATGTATCTGCAACAATCTTCAGCTGTGCTTAATTTGAAGCAATTGTGGATCATGAGTTTAACCAAACCAGTGACAATTGACAGGCTATATACATCATTCATTTAAATGAGACTGAAAAACTTTCCTGTACTCATACTGCACTGCAAGTAGAAAGCAATATTTTATGTTGAAGCACACAGAACTTTGAAAATCCAAATGGAGTTGTTCTTAAGTGAAGACAAAAATAGCAAGTCAGGAATCTGATCTGTTTTTGTCTGATGTCTTAACTGATAGTACTTTTACCATTTACTTACTGCTTTTTCTATGCAGGGACTTCTGATGCTCTTTAATGGAGGAATAGGTTCAGTGTTGCTTGTTCTGAAGCTATGATTCATTTAATATTACGTAGATCATTTCTTGTGAACTTTCAGAATGATATTTAATCATAATCTGTTTTTAGAGAATTTGTGCAGGCTGGGGTTTGTGGGGGAATCTATCTTTTTTTTTTTGTAATACACAAAAAGGGTAGAATTAAGGGAGAGTATTTATTTGCACTTAATCATGGTGGAAAAGTTTATTCAGGTTCAGTATGTTTGCATATAAATATACACATGTATAAATACTTATAAACTGTAGCCATAATTTTTAATAAGATGACTCAATCAAGGTCAGATAGCCAAATTAGCTTAAACTCTCTGAACTACCCAGTACTCAAATACAGGTTCATGAACTCTTTACCTGTATATTCTTAATGTAGTATGTTAAGCATGCAGGTGGGGTACCTGTTTGTTCACATCGGTCAGTGGGATTCTTCCATTCCCACTTTGGTCTTGTACCACTTAGTTTCCTTCCATGGTCTTCAAAAATTTCTACACTGAAAGTTGCCAAACAGGAACAGCATATTTGAGCTTGTATAAACGATTTTCTACTTGTTAACTTATGCTGTTTTGTTTTGAGACTGGTCAAATACTTCACGTAACTAGGGAAAGCTGAAAACTGTTGATATCAAGCTACTTGTAATACTAGACAGTTTCCTCTTGTTAAAAATGTCTAACAGGCCATCTGAAGTATGAAGTTCTTTCAGTATAGAAAATGAACAGAGAAAATGTTTTGCTTAAAACTTGATTAGTGTGAGTGTAACAAGGAGAATGAAGCAGTACAGTTTGAGTAAATGTAAACATTTGAGAAAGGCTGCTTGTTTTAAAGTTGATAGTGAGAATAAGACAAGCTTTTATTAATAACTTTGTGCTTGAAGCTTTCTCTTGTTTCTAGTCAGGTCAGACTATTGCATAGTTCTCTGAAAACATGAAACTTTCTTCTTTAGCCACAGTTAACAGGTAACATGGCCTTAATAATCAGATGCAAATCTCATTTTCCACTTCCAGAATTATTGACTGTAGAAATACATGGAGGACGTAGTAGATAACTTGCTCAGAAATTATCCATTGCTAGTATTCTATTTCTACTCAATTTTCTTATGTTGAACTTAAGCAGTAAAATTGATTTTTATATACCTGGTTAAAGTTATTACCACTATAATTTCTTAAGTATTTCTCATTTGCCTATTTTTGGTGATGCATACATATGACACGTATCTTGCCTATGAAAATAATGGGAAACCATCAGATTGACAGCGAATGTAAAAGTCTGTTCTTGGCTGAGTCCTTTTTAAAAGAAGGTAGAACAGCACTAAACTTCCATATCACAAGTTGTTTCTGCAAGAGTTGTCAGAATCTCTGATCATCCTGAGGGAAGCTGGTTGCTACTATTGCTATCTCAATTAAAAGGGGGAAAAATTGATCTTTTCTGTTCTGTAGTTAAAGTTAGTGCTTAGCTTTCTGAACCTCTTTGTAGAGGAAACTACTAGTGACTCAGACATTTGAAAACTTGGAAAAAGTGTGATTTCATGCAGAGATTGCACTTTGCCAAAGAGACTGCTGTCTTACACTGTGAGTTTAAGCGTACTCTAAATTCTTCCTTCTCCCCACCTTCAAATGCAGGTTGGGTATTAACTCCGGTTGACTGATTCTGTTTTAAGTCTTCCTCAGAATATGAACTATGGAAAAACAGAACAGTTGAGCTACTGTGTACCTCTCTACGTTAGTAATCCATTTGTCCTGGTTGCTACCACAATAAATAGCTGATGCCTTGAATAGGAACATTCAATCCGTCTTGATTTTGACGTAGAGAAAGTGATGCTAAATAGTGTTGTGACAGATTGGAATGAGTGACAAACACTGATGCTTCCTATGACACTTCAGAGTTTTTACAGAATAGGAGAATTTGAAGGTGCATTTACCTAATCCACAGAAGAATGGAATAGTTGAAAGAGGAAGTGTCCTTAAGTGAGCAGAAATCAGTAATACTAGCTGGTACAGCTGACTTTCTTCCAGGAATAATGCATTTTTGTAGGAGTTTCAAACTGTTGAAACGACTGCCAGCAGAGGTTATGCTTTCTCTGAATATGAGGGTACTGAAACCAAACCATGTAATGGAAGCTTTAACAAAGTCAATGCTGAGTAAAAAGGACTTAAAGGGAGGGGCAGGGAAGGGAAATACCCTGGCAATATAAAAGACGGTTCAAACATTCTGACTGAAATTTTCAGAAACTATGGTCTCTTACGCTGTGTCTGGTCCAGAATGAATTAATCAGACAAAACATTAGCTCCAAGCTGATCAACATAACTGTGCTGTTTTTCTGATATTCTGAATGTATCTCTTCGTATATCTCTCTATGTGTTCTTTTGGAGGCAGAGAGAGATGAACAGTGTTTTGGAGGATCTCTGTTATAAGGCTTTCTGCTTAATAGAATGGCCTAAAAAGTAATGATCTTACCTGATACCTAAGAGATCAAGTATCTGAAACAGCATTCTGATAAAATTTAGTTCTTTTATTGGGCCTTGAGTAGGTCACAAAATCACAGAATGGTTTAGGTTGGAAGGGACCTCTGGAGATCATCTAGTCTAACCTCCCTGCTCAAGCAAGGTCACCTAGAGCATACTTCCCAGGATTGTGGCCAGGTGCGTTTTGAATATCTCCAGTGAAGGAGACTGTTCCAGTGCGCTCTCACCCTCCCAGGAAAGAGGCTTCTCCTCCTGTGTTTCAGTTTGTGCCTGTTGCCTCTTGTGCTGTCACTGGGCACCACCGAGAAGAGGCTGGCCCCATCCTCTTGACACCCTCCCTTCAGATACTTGTACACGTTTATGAGATTCCCCTCTCAATCTTCTCTTCTCCAGGCTGAACAGGCCCAGCTCTTGCAGTCTTTCCTCATAGGAGAGATGCTCCAGCCCTCTAATCATCTTGGTAGCCCTCCGCTGGACTCTCTCCAGGAGTGCCATGTCTCTCTTGTACAGGGGAGCCCAGAACTGGACACAGTAGTCCAGGTGAGGCCTCACCAGGGCTGAGGAGAGGGGCAGGATCACCTCCCTCCACCTGCTGCCAACACTCTGCCTAATGCACCCCAGGAGACCATTGGCCTTCTTGGCAGCAATTGCCCTTGGGGCCTCATAGTTAACTAGTTGTCCACCAGGACTCCCAGGTCCTTCTCTGCAGAGCTGCTTTCCAGCAGGTCAGCCCTCTAGCCTGTCCTGCTGCATGGGATTATTCCTCCCCAGGTGCAGGATCCTGCACTTGCCTTTGTTGGACTTCAGGAGGTTCCTCTCCGCCCACCTCTCCAGCCTGTCCAGGTCCCTCGGAATGGCACCACAGCCCTCTGGTGTGTCAGCCACTCCTCCCAGTTTTGTATCCTCAGCAAACTTGCTGAGGGTGCACTCTGTGCCTTCCTCCGGGTCACTGATGAATATATTGAACAAGACTGGACCCAGGACTGACCCCTGGGGGACACCGCTCGCTACAGGCCTCCAACTAGACTCTGCGCCACTGCCCACAACCCTCTGAGCTTGGCCACCCAGCCAGTTCTCCATCCACCTCACTGTCCACTCATCTAGCCCACACTTCCTGAGCTTACCTAGGAGGATGTGATGGGAGGCAGTGTCCAGAGCCTTGCTGAAGTCCAGGGAGACAACATCCACTGCTCTCCCCTCCTCTACCCAGCCAGTCATTCTATCGTAGAAGGCTATCAGGCTGGTTAAGCATGATTTTCCCTTGGGGAATCCGTGCTGACTACTCCTGGTCACCTTCCTGTCCTCCACATGCTTAGTGATGACCTCCAGGAGGAGCTGTTCCATCACCTTTCCAGGGATGGAGGTGAGGCTGGCAGGCCTGTAGTTCCCTGGCTCCTCCTCCTTGCCCTTTTGGAAGACTGGGGTGACACTGGCTTTCTCCCAGTGCTCAGGCACCTCTCCTGATCTCCAGGACCTTTCCAAGATGATGGAGAGTGGCCTAGCGATAACATCCGCCAGCTCCCTCAGCACTCGTGGGTGCGCTCCATCGGGGCCCATGGATTTATGGATGTCAAGTTTGGACAAAAGATCTCTAACCTGATCCTCCTCAACCAAGGGAGTCTTCCTTTCTCCAGACTTCCTCTCTTGCCTCCAAGGCCTGGAATTCCTGAGGGCTGGCCTTAGCAGTGAAGACTGAAGCAAGGAAGGCATTCAATAACTCTGCCTTCTCTGTATCCTTTGTTACCAGGGCACCCGCCCCATTCAGCAGTGGGCTGACATTTTCCCTAGTCTTCCTTTTGCTATTGATGTATTTGAAGAAGGCCTTCTTGTTGTCCTTGACATCCCTTGCCAGATTTAATTCCAAATGGGCCTTAGCCTTCCTTGTCGCATCCCTGCACGCTCTGACAGCGTCCCTGTATTCTTCCCAAGTGGCCTGTCCCCTTTTCCACATTCTGTAGACTGCCTTCTTCTGCTGGAGTTTTGCCAGGAGTTCCTTGCTCATCCGTGCAGGTCTCCTGCCCGCTTTGCTGGACTTCTTCCTGAGAGGGATGCACCCATCTTGAGCCTGGAGGAAATGACGCTTGAATATTAACCAGCTTTCTTGGACCCCTCTTCCTTCTAGGGCCCTACCCCATGAGATTCCCCTAAGTAGGTCCCTGAAGAGGCCAAAGTCAGCTCTCCTGAAGTCCAGGGTTGCAATCCTACTCATTGCCCTGCTCCCTCCTCGTAGGATCCTGAACTCCACCATCTCATGGTCACTGCAGCCAAGGCTGCCCCCAACCTTCACCTCTCCAACTAGACCTTCTTTGTTCGTTAGTACAAGGTCTAGCAATGCACCTCTCCTCGTTGGCGTCTCCACCACCTGAGTCAAGAAATTATCATCAATCCTCTGCAGGAACCTCTTTGACTGTTTGTGCCTTTCTGTGTTGTTCCTCCAGCAGATGTCAGGGTGGTTGAAGTCCCCCATGAGAACCAGGGCCTGTGATCATGAGGCTACTTCCAGCTGTCGGTAGAAGGCCTCATCGACGACTTCCTCCTGGTCAGGTGGCCTGTTGTAGACCCCCACAACAGTGTCACCCATGTTACCCTGCCCTTTAATCCTTACCCAGAGGCTCTCCACTTGCTCTTCATCCACCCCGAGGCAGAGCTCCAGACATTCTAGTTGCTCCCTCACATAAAGGGCAACTCCACCACCTCGCCTTCCTGGCCTGTCTTTCCTAAAAAGCACATAGCCATCCACGACAGCATCCCAGTCATGTGAACTATCCCACCATGTCTCTGTCACTGCAATGAGATCATGGCCCTGCGACCGCACACAGATCTCTAACTCTTCCTGCTTATTCCCCATGCTGCGTGCATTGGTATACAGGCATTTCAGAGCACCAGTCGAGCACGCAGGCTTCCCAGAAGAGGTGCAAGAGGATCCTCCATAGCCATGTCCCATGCTGTCTCCCCTGGCTGTATGCACCCGCTGGAGGCATCCTGACTTGAGCGGTGTTTTACTGACTCCCCTGCCACTATACCACTCCCCTTCCCCCATCTTGCCTAGTTTAAAGCCCTCCGTACCAGGCTGGCCAATCTGTTGGCAAAGACACGCGTGCCCCGCTTGGTAAGGTGGATCCCATCGCTCCCCACCAGCTGTTGATCTTCAAACAGGGTCCCATGGTCATAGAAACCAAAGCCCTGTTGCCAACACCAGCGGCACAGCCAGTTGTTAACTTGGAAAACTCGTCTACTCCTCCTCCTGTCCTTTCCCCTCACAGGCAAGATTGAGGAGAATCACTGGCTTTATAAATGTTTAAAAAAATGTTTAAAAAAAAGGGAAATAAATAGCAAGACTGAAAGGTATAAGAGATTAAGAAAATAACAAAGCACTTCAGGTTAAACTTACTTAAAGAAAACTAGTCTCTCTATGTCAGTGTACTGTATCTTTCATCAACAAGAGAATGATGTATGCTGCAAAAATAGCAGCAGGTCAGGCAAGTTTTATAACACCCTACAGGAGACCCTGGCCCCTGCATACAGTGGAAAGATGACAAGCAGTATTTAAAGCTTGCATTTGACAAGTCTATGATTTCTAGCTACTGCTAATCTTGCTATCTCTTTTCTTCATTGTACAGGACTCCTTTAGACGTCAAATAAGAGAGTGGTCATAAGGATATCTAGAGTTTAATTAGATGCTCTGAATCATGCTTTCATTTTTTCCCTTTTTCCACCCTTACTTTGGTGCCTGTAGCAGTAGCCTGCTTTGGCACTTCAGCCATTTCAGGTACTTGACTACAGGTAGCTGGTATGGCCCTTCCTCCAGGAATTAGACTGGGCTCATGGGAAAGCTAAAACTTTGTCCTTCTGCAATTACACTGCAGTTTTGAGCTTTGAAATCCCAAATGTTTGTGACTCCCTACTAAAGCTGTGTGGCTGCTCTCTTGCAGAGAGTCATGGCTCAGGACAGCATCAGTCTGTAAAAGTTGGCAAACTCACCCATAAGGCTGCTGTGCCTTAGTTTATTTCCTGAAGAGCAAGTCTGTCAGAAAAAGAGATCACTACCTGCTCAAGTAGCCTAACAGCTAAATCTGCAAGCCACTTGCTCTTTTGGGCTCCTAGTCTGTACAGCAATAGGAAGATAATTACATATAGCACAGACAGGAGAAAGAAACGGAATAGTAGATATATGCTGCAATAAAGAATTACCTCATCTTTTATACTGACTTTGTTCCTGCTCCTGCAGGGAAATTAGCTTGGGTGCCATTCAGGTCAGCTTTACAGTTGGTATAGTCTGGCTCCCAATGCTCAACTTCTATGTCAGAAAAAAAAATGCATAGAGTTATCTACATACCACTGAAAAAACACCATACTGAATATCTCATGTAGTGGTAATATGTTAGCTATATCTGTACCTTTAGCTAAGTGAATGTTAATTAGACACTGAGATTCTAATTCGCATACCTACATTTTTAAGCAAGTGTGACTTTATATAATCTCAAAATCCCCTTATTTCAAGCCTGATACTTTCAAAGCAGACTCCTCCTCTGCTTTGAACAATTTGATACTTTCAAAGCAGACTCCTCCTCTGCTTTGAACAATATCATACCATAAAGTTAAAAATTCAATGGTTTCTTTTGAATATGGAGAAAGGAAAAAACTTCATACAAGCAAAACTTGGAAAATTAAGAACAAATTGAACATGTGAGCCTGCAGTTGAAACCACTGGAATTTGTGATTAGAGCTTGCTTTTGCCTTAATGATGCTGAATTTTCGTTCTGCTGTTTTATATAATCAGCACAAAATGCAATGTACAGAGTATGCCACACTTATTTTTCTTATCCAGCAATTATGAAATGCCTGAATAATCAAATACTAATCTCCCTGTCAGGTCTCCTCACTGTGATGTGTATTTATCATGTCCTCTTTCACTGTGACTAATAGCCTTAAAATTAACTACCATGCTTAGACTCAGAATTAATATCAACTTGAAAATAAAACAAATCAAATAGACACTTACATGTCTGAGCATTTGTACCTTATACTCATCTCTCAAAAGTTTTACAAAGTATCTTTACTTCACATATGTGTATTTACATTGGAGGAAATTCACAACACTGGAAATAGGACATTTACACATTCACAGATATACAGTTTTACACTCTCTTCCCTTTTAAGACTAGGCACTCATCTCTTCTGTCTTTGTAATAATGACAACATCAATTCTCAGTGGACTGAACAACTGGTAGGTGTTACAGATTTTAAAGGGAATCATTTTCTATATGTGGTGGTTATATTCTTCAAGCTGCTAGATGATGGATTACTCATTGAAGAAAAATGCCTCTTGCACGATGTTTGCATAAGCTTCTATAAATTATAAGCATTTAAGTTTAATTGTTTCTCTTTTATCATGCTATCAGTGATCTTTATTCTGTACTAGATCTCAGTTATCCTTGTAGTAGTTATTAAAGTTGATTCGCAGCAGAAAGTCCTCCAAATGAGGTTGGTATCCTCTATTTACAAGTTTTGTTACCACTAGAAGAAAAAGAAAAAGATAAGTTTCAACTAAGGTTTATATAGGGGTGTCAGACTTTTCTTGACAGTATCTGTATATTTTAAATAAAATTTTAAAAAAGCCCTACTGCAGAAATCTGAATACAATGGAAGAAAACATGTAATTTTGCTTAAGCAAAGCACTTCAGTGTCTCTTTCTGAAAATATGAAGTATTTCAAAAAAGATGCAAGAGAAAGATTACATGTGTCAATCCTAAGTGGAATTGTATTTTTCTGATGATAAATATACTTTCTCCAAGCTGCTTTCACAACAAGGCAGTACGTTCTAATCATAGCATCAGTTGACCAGAGTGGTGACCTCTCTGAAAGGTCTGCTGAAGTTTTCTTGAGTCAAGTCCATTGTGATAGTAGAAACCAAAGAGAAATTCCTGGGACAAACCCCTCAGCTCCGTGAATGAACAAACTGACTGTCCTAAAAACCCTTAATGACAAAGGAAGAACCTTTCTAATAAGCGTACTTAACAAGAGGCAACATGACCTCCCTAATCTCATAAACATCCCATGCACTAATATGAAGGGAATTAGCAAGCAGCAGTAACATGCAAGGAAAAAGGGAAGGTGTATAGTCACAAGTTAAGGCCTGAGCCAAAGCCATTGAAGTCCACAGACTGTTTTGTGTTTCAATGGATTCTGGATCAACCCAGTGTGAAAGAGAGCATTTTACAATACACAGTGACTGGGGGAACACGTGTAGATGAACAAGCACACATTTGTTTTGTAGTGCTTAATAAAGAGGGTGTAAAGAACTAGGTCACTCAGCGTACTTCCTTACGGAATGGTCTATTAATCTCTGTCCATGAAGCAACCATAGATCTCGTAGTATGGGCTTAGGTGGCTCCCAAAGGTGTTCTGACTTCCTGTAGAATTTGGAAGCAGCCATTCTAACTCATCCTGAAATATTTGTTTTTGATCCTTTGACACCATTTTTGGACACCCTTAAAGAATAAAAAGGGCAGCTCATTTCCGGAGGAATATACTCTGACTAGAAGAATACTGCAGAAAATACATCTAAGGAAAATAGTTGCACTTCCCTTGAGTACTGGGATTTCTAACAACAACAACACCCCACACATGAACCATCTTTGTGTTCAGGGAAAGTATAAGTAATTTTAGTTAAAAAAAACCTAAAAACAACAACAAAAAAAATCCCAAAACACCCAAGCAAGGTCCGAAAGAAAAAAAAGGAGAGGAAAGACAGATCAACCACTTCTTCATATTATAGGCTAAGCTGACAGCCAAAAGAAATGTTATGTTAAAGGACAGAATTTTGCCAAATGATCTGTGTAGCTGAAGAATACTTGCCTGCAGCACTATCCGTAAGCTCCTACTAGTGCTAGGAGGCTCCCTGAGCCTTAGTCCAGAATGGGAATCAACATTTTCAAATCTCATAACAACAACATTCAACTAACGCATATATATATATAAAATCACTTTTAAGCTGTACTAACTCTCACTGCTGCCAATAATGAGTCCCAGAAGTCAATTCCAGAGAAAATGAACATGTAAGCACATATATAGCTAAATACCAAATACTTATTTTGTAAACTAGCAAAGATTTGCAGTCAGGTTTTAGGATATCTGTTAGATGGTAGGTGTGGGGATTTTAAACGACAGATATGCAGATCTTTGCTATGGCCCACACACAAGAAACTCAGTTTTCATTTGCAGACTACATTTTCTAGTAGCAACACGCTACGTACACGCATCTTATCACTGTTATGCTATACTTCGAAATCCTTTTTATGGATTTTTCAGTTGTGAGTTGACCGATATCATCTATCTTAGTCCCTTAATTTATGCAATTTCTTACCTTTGAATAAGAAGTGGGAGTAATACTTGAACGTATTGTAAGACTGTTGCATCAAACCAAAGTTGGGATGAACAGCCATTTGCTTTCCTGCATCGAAGCTCCAAGACTGAGAGATCAATTGGCTGCGGAACTTCAAAATAAGGCTGAAGATGCTATGAATAATGTTCATCACAGGAGCTGCCTTCTCAGTCAACAGACCTCTAGCGAAACAAAAAACTTTAAAAAATCAGTGGAATCATTTATTGGCTGTAGAAAGGAAAAAAAAGAGGGTAAGTATCCTTTGGGTTTTCTCTTCAGTTGTTTAAAAAATAAAAATAAGCCCACAAGACTGCAGCCAACTGCAATGGTGACTTCACAAAAGATGCCCAAGCCTAACATAGTTTGATTGGCCTTCCAAGAAACTGACTTTTTCATTGATGAGTCTGATTTCTAGAATGATTTCTGCACTGCCAAAGGGATGACATTTAAAAAACGTATTACGCTCTGAGCGTCTTCAAACTTTAATTCCCTTTCATCCCATCACTTTGTATCCAAACAGCCGCTTTAGATAAGTTATTCTTATTAAAAATGAAAAAAAAAAAAAAAAAAAAGACACAAAAGGACACGTTTCTTCTCCTGTTTACCATTTCCGTTCTTTATTATCTCCTTCTCCCCACCTCTGTGTCATTTCAGCCTCTACTGTTTAAGAATGAACTGAACAACTTCAGCTGCTCTGCTCTTATTCCCATCCCCCTCCTTCCCACTCTGCTCCATTATAAATTTTAAGGGATCATACAGTTTGCTAGAAATAGCACACCTCATACACAGCAATCAAAGGCCTAAAAGCTTGTAATTTCTAAAAGATTCTTGCCCTGCTCATTAACCTGGATGGAGGCATTAGGTCACATTTACTCCTTCAAAGTCCAGTCCTACACACCGCACATGTATTAAAGGCATACATAATATATACAGGGAGCATTTTACAATCCTTTAACCAGGATTATTTGTGCACCCTACTCATGCAGAATGAGCCAGCATTCATTCACAGAGTCTATAACAACAGGGTGAGAGAAAAACCAAACGAGGCCAAACATGCCCTCTACTCTTCAGGTTAGAGCTGTGTAACTCTGATGGACTTGAGGCTTGCAGGAGCAGAGTGAATGGAAGTTGGAGGCAACTCCAAGGAGTGTAGGGGAATAAAGAGGATGGGTAGCTGAGGAAAAGCATCAAAGTATGGATTTCATAAAGTGTCAAGAATTTCCTTTCCCTTTCATAAGGGCATCTCGACTCTCGGTGCTTTCGCATGTAAAGACTACTTAGTATGTCAGGTAGAAGTCGGTTTTGCACAAACACATTAGGCCAAATGGAGTTGTAAAATGGCCACTCCATTAACTTAAATACTTGAAGTAAAAATAAGCGTGCTAGTTTACCTGAAGATTGCTTTGTTGAGGTATTCGGCATGCGTTCTGTGAATTTCTTCTAGGTTGCCCACAGAAGACAGTTTGTTTCCAAATTCACACCATGTAACGTGAAGAATCTGATTAGCAATGTAACCTTGAATAACTTTCACGAAATGCTGCATTTCGTGTTTATACAGCTGGAGCTGTCGAAACTGAACAGAACTTGATGCACGACTCACTAAAGCTGCAAATAAAAACAGACATACACTATCATCAGCACCCATTGAGCCAGTTTGAAATCAGAATTTTTAAAGGAATGAAGGCTTCTATTAGTAGAATCTGTTAAAAATCCCAAGGAAGTTTCTTTAATCAATTTTGGCTTCTGAAGCGTCACATGACTGCTTTAAATGGTATGTTGATAATCAATTCTCTAGCAGAGGGTGCTAAAAGCATTTTAAACAGTATGCTCTCTAGTTCACTTATTATTCTTACCAGTGCGTTTTAAGTGAAACCAAACATCCTTGAGAGTCCACACCATGTGCTTCAATTGCAGCAAGAAGGAGAAGATCTTGTTGTATTTATTCATGCAGCTCTCAGTAATGACAATATTCAGAGGCCAGTCAACCTAAATAAAAAAAAAAAAACAAAACAACAACTGAGTGCTGATCATACTACATTGCCATGTTAGAGATGATTACTTTAGAATACTTCAGATAAAAGTATTTTAGGGACATATAAAAATTATTATATGTATTTTAATAATGTAATACAATGGCCAGGACAAGTAAATCTTGTAATTTCAATTATACAATTTTTGTACTCCATTTTTAAAGGTATTCCATTATTAAGAACGTATTCTCTCTAGCATGGTACCTAACAATCATGGTATAATTGCAGGACTACTACTTTTCTACACACTTTCTTACCTTGTATCTTAGCTCTAAGCAGCTCAGAGCATCAGGTGCATTGGGCTTGAACACTTCTGGAAGGTACTTGAGAGCAAAAGAAAGATTGGAAGCAAGCTTGGTATCACCATGAAGACTGTACTGTAACGCTTTATTTAGGATAGAATTAAGAACCAGTGGATTCAGCAGTTCTCCAGGTGTTTGTCCTGATCCAAGCTACCAAAAAAAAAAAAAAATCTAATTACACACTATTAATCTAATGGTGCTGACTTCTGAATACAGGTGAATTAAAGTGGGATGGCAAAGTGGTGACTATCCTTTCTTGCCCACCACTCTCTTAACTTCTGCAGCAGTTTCTTCCTCTGCAGAAGGATGCAAAAACACCATGTGATGCGACTTCTCAGCTATTTACTATCCAGATTATCAGGGCAGTCTGATACCTGCACTGGTTTTCTTTGATATGCTGGACTGCAGCTTGCTGCGGTTCAGGAGCTGCTAATTATCCCTACTACAGGGAATATAACCTTTAGTCTCTGGTAGGGCAGGAAGTCAGGGACAGGACCTGCATCAGCTATCTGACTCCAGTCTGCCTGTCTCACCAACTCGGCACCCTTGGAGATACATAAATCAAGGTACATACGGTACTAAATCCTTAAGTGCTTTCCCTTGTTGGGTACAAAACATCCTTAAGGTTTGGAGAGATGGATTAACTGTCCTACCGCCCTGTATCTCCACTGGCGATCAGATACATTAACACAGGCTATCACTCCTACCTTGCCGCCTCACCCAAGAACACAGGGATAAGTCACAAGAATACCATCATGTCAGAGGGCCCCACACTCTCTTCAGGTGCCCTCCACACTGTAGGAGGCTTGACATGAGAGTACGTACTTTACGACATGAGCCTCTGCGCTGGGTCTCAGCCAATGGCAATAGGCTCTTCCAGTTTTGTTGCAAGCTGATGGGAAGGGACAGAGCAATAGTGTAGTAGCATTAATAGCATAATCTCACAGGAGTGAAATTCCCTTCCCTAACAGCCAATCTGGCAAAATCAGAAATTATCATCCTCCGTGGAACAAATCACTGTACTGTCTTTATTGCTAGGATTACTAGCAGGAAATAGTGATCTCTTCCTTGGGACTTCCTGGGGGCATGAGCAACCCTTCTGAGTATTTCTGAGCCAAAACCTTCTTTTGCTTCAGTCCTTACAGCCTTCAGTTCCTTACAGTAAGGAACAGAGTTCCTTACTATAAGATTTATTGACATGGCATAAAGAGGAAAACAGCACAAGCCAGCATTCCACTTCACACCATTCAAATTAATCCAGAGGTATCAAGCTAAGGCAGACAAACAAAAAAACCAAAGGGTTAAGACGAAACAGTGAATACCTTCTCAAACAGCAGGTCACTAAGTGACTGAGCAAACTCCCCATCTTCCATTAACAAGAAGTGTCTCAGTGCCTCAAAATGCTTCTCTACATTCAGTTCCACAAAGTAGTAATCAACGATTGCTTTGTTCACAAGAGAAACACTAAGAATAAAAACACAAAAAGGGATTATGCTTACAAGTCGTTCTTTTTTTTTTTTTTTTTTTTTTTTTTACTGTTAAAATTCAGCCATGGCTACAGCAATCAAATTAACTCTCTAGTACTTACTCTGATATCCAAGACTGCATGACATTCACATAAACAAAAGAAAATGAGAGGAAGCTTATGCTCAAAATTCTTCATCCAGAGTATGCCAGAATTAAAACCTACCAATTTAGAGAGCTGAGTTTTGAGCAGTATTCCAAAAATATCTGGAGATTGGCTACACATGATGATCTTATCGCATTGCTGAGCCTGGAGCAACATTTTATCAATAGCCTTCTCTCTGTCACCTTCATGAACAGATGAGGCAGAACTATTAACTCTCTATTAAGAATATCCTAATGGGTAATGCTTTCACACTAGATACTGAAGGCAGGTCTATACCATAGTTTGCAGTACGGTATAGGTACTCAAGCTAGCTTTAAACTAACTTGCACATCAGGAACAGTCTAATTCTGCCAGCACACAACTCAGGCTCACTTACTTTGCTTTTTTGTTTTGCTGAACACATGCATCTGTATACAGATGGCTCTTGGTAGCCAATTTGGATGTTTACGACTAAATTAGATCTTTCTACATTGCACTAAATTTGAATTATAGCATACTCTCAGTTAGTAAAGGGAAACCTAAAAACCTAGAGGAAAGATTCTAAACCAGAAAGCATTTCAACACTCCTCTGAATAATGGTTTTCTTGACAGAAGCTGATCTTCTACGTATCAACAAATTTTTGTTTAATATACCATTAGATATACTAAGAAAACGGTCCAACACATATGTGGCTTCCGTATTTATTCCAACAATAACAAAAACAACTTCCTTTAAACTTCAGAACAACCTTGAAGAAGCTAGAGTTCCCACAGAAACACAAAATATGTCCTGATCAATACTCATGAGTTTTCACATAATCAAAAGATTTTCTCTCCTCTCCCTCCTGCCAATCTTTCATCTGCTCTTTTTCTTCTCATCATCAGTCTTCATGGATAAAATCAAATATAAACCAGCACAAATAATATAAATAAAATACTTTCTTTTAAAAGAACAAGGAAGCTGATGGCAACAAATCCATTGCTCCACAATCCAGGAGCCTGAGAAAAAACACTTCTCTCCTTATATTTCAAATAGACCTTTACATTTTTTGATTTACACACAAAAATGCAACTTTACCTTACTACTTACAATGTAAGTCTGAGCTTATTACTGGACCATTTACTGCTCCATTTCTGGGAGCAGGAAGAAAATTTAAGAGAACAGATCTGTATACAACTCTTGTCTCAGAAAAGAACTAATAACACTAAATAAATGGCTAAATTATGGATTCTTATTTCTAACTAATACTCACTGCGATACAAGTGGAGCAGTAATAGAGCGTTTCATCAGCACCGGCAGAGATAAGAGCTCGCTCAGTTGCACAGCTGTTTCATCTGTTGCTGACTGTACTGAAGGATCCACAGGAAAAGTGTATGATCTTGGTATCACATGATGCAAGAGATGAGACACTGGCAGTTCTGCTAAATTTAAAAATATTTAAACTTTGTAAGTGATGGTATTTAAGCAATTGGATAATCTCTTTCTACTGATTTCTCCAAACCCCTCTGGATTAGAAAGTCATATGTATTAGAAAGTCAAAATGTATTTCACTTCTTTATGACTAGAAACAGATTGATTGCTACAGTCTGTAATATCGGTAATTTACTGCTAATTCAGATATTTTTTTCTTGTGCTCAGCTTTCTTGCTCAAGTTTACCACATTTTCCTATTGACCTACTACTCCAAGAGTTCTACTCACACATCAAATCATAGCTATCTTGGTATTTTTCAATACAATATTGGTCCGATAAGGCTTTCAAATAAGCTTGTTCTCTCTTCCATGCATCCTCTCCCTCTTCCTCCTCCTTAGTCTTGGGAGCACTAGCTTCAGAAATCAAAGCTGCTTGAGACACAGTATCTTGTGGAATTGTTTTTTCAGGTTCTTCTGCCTAAAAAAATAAATAAATAAATAAATAAATCACTCTTACAAAAGCTATTGCCTTCAATTACTCGCAATCAATGTATTCTTACAGGTATGTAAATAGTTGCTCCCATTGAAAATAATACAGCTCACTTACCTTTACTTTTTCGGACATGTAAAAACAATATGATGTTACAGCGATTAATAAATTGAGACAGAAACTCACTACCTTAACGACCAGACTGCTTAATCTTTTGAAGAAATGGGAAACGTTCTCCATGGCTACTTTGTCTCTTACCTGTAAGCTCTGTGAGGAATCTGGGAAAGGGTTCTTGTCAACCACATTTGCAATTACTGTAATTACAAGTAAATTAAAGACAACAATTACTTAGAACTGCTTATTATATTTAGTTCATACTACAGATCTGCTCCTAAAGCCCTCCAAAACTCCTCTAAAGAATACAGACCGTCACAAAAACAACCACCCCAATAACGATCCTTCTCCATGGTCCAGCCCACACAGTTTTGTGCTTGTCCTCTTCACCATATTAACACTTTTAGCATCAAATTATTTAAAAGAGAGTAAGAATTTCTTTCAAATTCAGAATGCAAGTGGTCTACTCAAGATCACATTAGGTCCTGCTTTGCAAAGGTTCTGATCAAAATTCTTTTTAATACTGTGGTAGGATAGGAATCGAGACTAAGCTGAAATTCTTGTCTTTGTATTCTAATAGTGCCTAAAAGCATATACAAGCAATCAAGAAATAAGTACCCATTTTAAACATAAATATTAAGTTTATTCATCCAGCATTTGTTTAAGACCTCTTGAAAGAGACTGTAAATTTTTTTTACCTTCTTGTTTCTCTTCTGTTATGTCTTCTTTATTATCATCTTCAGTACTAGTGTCAGGAAAGACTGGAACACTGTCAGATGACTGCGACTGTGGTAAAGTCTTTTTCTTGGCTTCTGATGTTTTTTCTTCCTTTCTGCTTCCTTCAGCAGGAGATAATTCTTCATTGTACAGAAGTACCTGAACTGTGGAGCTAGATGAGGGACCAGAAATGGTTTTACGATGAGGTATTGGGTCATTTTCTGTAGACGGGGCCCACTTCCCTATTTGGATGCTTGACTGGGATGCATGGCCAAATGGGCTCCAACGACATTTTGGAGGCTCCATATCTGAAGTTAGCTCTCCAATTTTAATATGTGACTGTGACGCATGGCCATGGATATTCCAGCGAGGTCTAGCTGAGACAACCTCTGACGCGTTTTCACCAATCTTAATATTGGCATCAGACGCATGACCATGGATGTTCCACCGAGGCCTTGCAGGTGCTACATTTGACACATACTCGCCAATCTTAATATTGGCTTCTGAAGCATGCCCATGAATATTCCACCTGGGCCTTGAGGGCTCTACCTCTGAAGCGTATTCCCCAATTTTAATATGAGCTTCAGAAACATGGCCGTGAACGTTCCATCGGGGTCGGCGAGACTGAACATCAGAAGTATAGCTGCTGATTTTTATGTGGGAGTCTGAAGAATGCCCATAAGGATGCGAAAGTGGCTGGTAACCATCCACATGAGGCACGTACTCTCCCACTCTAATGCTAGCGTCAGACGCGTGGCCATGAACATTCCACCGAGGCCTTTTATAGTCTGCATCGAACGCATTTTCTCCAACTCTAATGTGTCCCTGCCAAACAGCGGATGATCTGAGAACTGTAGTAAAATCATACTCATTTTGCTGATATAATGATGTATTGCCTTCTCCTTCCAGTGCTCCTCTCAGGAGAGGCCGATCTTTACTTATTTGAGAAGTCTCAGAAAGATCAGAGTTAATGTTTTGAAACGCTTCATCTAGCAAAGATCCTTGTGTGCTAATTGCAACAGGTTGTTCATCTTGTGTTTTTGATAAAAAGTCTTCTATATTCACGTCTGGTTCAGGCAAGGAATTAGCACTGTATAGAGGGCTGCATGTCTGCTCTGAACTTTGGAGATGGCACTCAGGTCCTGTTGCTTTAGGCTGAAGATGCTGATCAGCATTATCTTTTGTCAGGTGTGGCGTGGTCAGTGCTTTGTCAGTAGAAGCAACATATTCTAGGCTGGGCTCAGATTCTTTTCTGCCACGTCTCTCATTAGAATGGAGAAATTTCACAGATGACACCTAAGAGAGAAGTAATTATATTAGCCAAACAGTGTAAAATCAAGATATGTATTAGCAGTAAATCAAGATATTTATTAGGACACCACTTTATTACACATAAGGTTGTCAAGTTTACAGTTTTTCAGATGTACTGCAAATCCTGTGATAATTATTCACTATGTCACTACAGTGAATCTTTTGTTTACTGAACTGAAATGAATCAATTCACTTCAGAAAAACTTGCCATAGTAACAGGGAGCTTCTATAAGAAAATAAACCCACCTGTGAATATGGATCTTCCACAATAGCGTTTGTATCTAAAGCCAAGGGGCACTGCTCATAAGGAATAATATCTAATTTTCTCCTACGGTTTCCATCTGGAAGTTTTTCAAGCATTTCCTGTATGTAAATAGGACAGAAACAAAAGCTTCTAGTGTACCAATTACTAAATGTTCTAAATAACATTCTTTCAAATCCTTTTCGAAGATACCTCGATTTGCTTTTGATCTTCTAACAGAAATTTGAGACGGGCTGTTTCCAACTTGTGTCGCTGGATTTTCCATAAAGCTCTTTGTTCCCTACGGGCTGCATCATCGGAAAGTTTGCTATAATGGTCAATTAATTCTTGTCTAAATGAAAGTAAAAATAAAACTAAGTTACTGATTTTCATCTTAACTTCTGAAGAATAAGACCTTTTTATATTTCAGAAGTGAGAAATCAACTTTTAAACAAAAAGCCAGAGGCATCATTCACAGAGTAGAAACAAACGGAGAAAACAGGACAGCGTTCTTTGTCAATATGTGTTTCTATAACTATGCTAGTAGGTCACTCATTTTTCCTAAGTATGTTTAGATATAACAGAAGAAAATGAAATACAACTAGATGTATACCATAAGAAATATAAATAATTAATTATCAGTGTAATGTTTCTATCTGCTTTTTATTTCTGCTTTGACATATATTTGACCATTTTTGCTGTGGTCTCAGTTTTTAGTTGTAAGACTTAAAGTTTTTCCTCCAACTCTGATCATAACAAAAAACAAACGACACAGTGTTGGCGCAAGTCAGTAGTTTCCAAATTTTTGAGCTACTAACCGTTCCTAAATCATAAGATTGCCCAGACTACCAATAATCCTTACACCAGTCTTTTTACTGGCAACACTACCCTTGTAGAACAACATCTCGGAACTGCTGGTACCATAAACTGTAACGTAAAATAATTTTTCCTAAGGTCTTTATAATGATTGTGGAGTTTCTAAGTTTTGGTAGACTAGTCATAGATACATTTACCTTGCCTTTTTTTCCAGTTCCTCTTCTAAAGCTTTCAGTCTTTTTTCCCTCTCTCTGAGCTCTCGGGCATAGCTGAAATCATCATCGATCTCCTCTTGTTTTATTGCAAGGCGACGCTGTACAAATATTTAAAACTCTTAAAAGCCACTCTCAGTATCAGCTGAGATGTACACGACTGCAAGAGGTTCTTATTTGGACCTCACAAGCTATCCATGTAACTTCAGTACAGTAAATCAAAATATTCTTTCAATTATTTGCCTACAGAATACACTCAGTTTAGAAATTCACAAAGAAATACCTCCTGGTCTTTTGCAAACTGCTCTTTCAACTTCTGAAACTGTTCCCGTTTCTTTGCATCCAAAGCCATTCGCTCTGATATTTGTCGATCTGTATTATAATAAAAGATATCGTTATTTCACATTAACAAGTGCATGGAAAAAAAACACATAAAACTTCCCCGCAACTTACCATTAATGGCTTTTAGTACTTTGCTAGCAGTTTCTCGAGCATGAACAATTAATTCTTGTTTGGCTATTTCCACGCGCAAATCCTAAAAAACAAATACCATGTGGGAATTTTTCTATTATTTTCGGCTTGAAAATACACTGCTGCAATGACAAGTGCACACTTCAAAATGGTTATTAATCTATGTTCACTGTACATGTATATGAATAATTTGAGTAATTGAATGGAAAGTCTGTATTTTATTAAATTAATATTGAAGTTTATTAATACCCTAGACATTATATTGAACCAAATCAGTCTGATTTATACACTAGATTGATGGCATCTGACAGACATAAGTCTGTTTAGACTAAGAGCGCTCTGACAAAACAACTGGCCAAAAAAGAGAAACTTAGCTGGTGACTAAATAGCCTGTTGCATTTGTCAAATTATAGACTAGCAGAATCTTTTCAAAACTTTCTGATGGAACTCCAAAACTCATTAAAAATATGAAAATACTAACAATAACAACATGACACCTACTTTTAAAAAAAATTATATTAAAAGCTTATTAGCCATGATAGCAGTTCAAACAACAGCTGGTCAACAGGAAAATTCGGATCACGAATGCAAAATCTTTCTAAGTTACAGTAAAAACGAAGAATGAGTATTTAAGAAAAGAAATCCCAACAATAACATCTTTCTTCTTTTATTCATTTACCTTTTCTTCCTTGCTTATTGAACTGTACCGGGCAATTCTTTCCATTCGACCTACGTACACTGCACAGTCTCGCTCTATTTCTTTCAGCTCCTCAAGGGAAAAAATAACTGAAATCCGGGGAACAGGTATGTCTGACCAACATATATAATGCTGAAAAATAATGAGAAATTTCCATTTAAATATATTTTTTTAATTGTAAAACGTTACATTAGCAACTTACATTATAACTTAAAAAAAAAAAAAACTTAGCAACTTTGAGCTATTGAAACAAGACTCCACACAGGATCTAAAATTTTTAATGATAATCCTTTTGAGCATGCTACAGCATTCAAAGGAGGAGAGAGGTATAACGTTCAGAACTTGGAATACTGGTCAAAGTTCAATTTTCACATCTCTTCCGCCAAAATTGCATAAGCATTTAAAATCTGAGATACATTTATGCTAGTAATGTTCTACGTGCCTAAAATTCTGCTTTTCGGAATATCAAAATCGAGTGAGAATGAATAACACAGGACTGAATGTGTCTCTCATATCAAAAGTGATCTTAATTAGATTTTTGTTTACTTAGCCCCCACAGACTCTCAATTAATAGGAACAGTTTGGAAAATATAACTAACATACACCTACACGAGTAAACTCTACACAAATCACATTACTCAGAAATACGGCCAGCGCACATCACAAAGTACCTGTTGCGTAAGCTAAGTATCTTCGTTCCTTGTGCTCCACCTTCCCCTCCCTAAACCTCCGAAGCTGCTCTACTCAGCATAGAAAACAGATCAGTGAACCTTAAAAAAAAGAGACTGCACAAGCACGCTCACACTTGGATTTCCCAATCTACTCTTACAAGGCCAGAAGATGGGATGCCCAGACCTACATTCCTGGGACTGTGTCAGCCTCAGAAAAAGTTTAGGACACTTTCACGGAAGGAGATGAAATGTGGCTGGCACTCTCAAATAGATGGAGGATGTTTGAACCTGGGCCCCCATATCCTGGGGGAACGTTCTGTTAAGGTACCGTGCTAGCGACTGACAAAGCTGTCGCTATTTTATAACAGAAATGACAGCTGACGCTGCTTTATGCGGAGCCCAGTACTATGGGCACACCTGAATCGTGGTTTGAGAACACTTACTGGAGCAGCCTGCTAGGAGAACTAGCAGGAGGGACATCTCACTTGAGACGTTAGGCTTACGCATGAAGGAGCTGCTGAGCTGCTCAGCTCTCACAAGGCTGGGCAGCTCAGACCTTACGCTGAAACAAAATACTAGTCACTCAGCAAAGAGTGCCTACAGACTTCAGAAGCCTCTGTGGTTGTTTCATTGTTAGCCATATTTAGAGAAGAGGAAAGACACTAACTACTTTAACATGTTCTTATCAAGGACAAGACTTGTTCTGCAAAACAGGAATGAACTACTTCAGCGCTTCCCAGAAACGTAGTGGTAGACAGAGCTGAAATACAAGAGCTATGCAAAACTGAGTCAAGACCTGGTAACAGCAGTGTTTTTAAACAGAGAAAGAACACCGCGATTTGTGTGAAGAAGGGAGGGTACTTGTTTGGAAGAATAAGACACACCTGCTTTCAATACAAAGGAAAATCAGAAGTCTAGAATGTACAGGAGATATCACAAATTTGATGCAACTAAAAATTTATATTTTTGCAGTGAGGTGTTAGCAAGCCGCGTAGATAATCAGCTCACAAATATCTGAGAGTAAAAAATATGTGAATCAACATCATGCTTCTGTAATACCACTTATCGATAAAACAGTGAATGTGCTAAAAATCTAGCAAACTTGCTCTAAACAGTCGTGATTTTCTGAATGTAGTAAGAAAGAACCAAACCAGTACTTACCCTAGGACAACACAATTTCAGTAAGTTTATGGTTTTCCCACATATGTAGACATCATTAGCAATATGTTTAAGAAATACAGGGACACAATCTTCCACCTCTTTTGAAATCAAAACATAGCCATGAGTCCAGTAATGTTTATCTGCACATCAGAAAAAAGGATAAAAGAATAATTTTTTAATTATTTTACACAGTACCGATTGCATAAATTAGAAATGTTCTATATACATACTGTACCTCTGAAACAAAGATAATCCTCATTCACCTGGATCATGAATTCGCCATAAACATCCCTGAATACACCACTGTATACCCAATCATAGATAAATCTGAAAAGGAAAAAAAAAAAAGTATATACACAATATTGAAAATCAGTTCTCTTACCTTTTCAAATTTATTGCAACCAAATATTAATAACAAGTATATTCTTTAAAACATCAAAGCATACCAAGCTATAACCAGGATAAAAAAAAAAAAAGAGCAATTAAGTGTTGTCACACTGACATTAGTCTAGAGATATACACAGGACTGTATCCCTGCTTTCTTTCTCAAAAGAAACTGCCTTTATATAGCACATTCCAGTGAAAAATCAGATCAAAGAGCATTGCCTGAATTAAAACAATCTTTTTATTTCTGAACATTAAATTACTAAGTATATATTTTAAAAAAATCTCTAGAAAACTTTCAGGCACATCCAAAGCATAGGGAAAGAAAAGCAGGAAGAATTTATTTTCAGGAGATGTAACTCTGGCAGGGAGAACAGGAAAAGAGTACAAAACAAAGATACAATACAAAAAACTTTTTCCTTGGAACTAGAGACGTTTTTAATATATATGCAGAAATGAGAACTACTATTTCAGAATATTTGTTCACGCTTTTTCATGTTTCCTCTCTGTGATAAAAAGCCTTTGAAGAAATAAAAAAATACAATTATCTGAAGCTATAGATAAAAAAAAAAGCTCAGGGCACCTTCAAGCTAATACTTTGTTTTCCTACTAGTTCCAATACTAGCACTGTTTCTAGACATTGGGTCAGTAGGATAAACTGAAACGTTAAGCATAAGAAACCATAGTTCAATTTTAAGCTTGTAAGTAAAAAGTCAAGACCTTTCTACGTGTTAAAACTCACGTTTTCATGATTTATATGAGCAACTTCTATTTCTTTCAGGCTAACAAATGAGTGGGCTAACTTTCTTCAGACAATAGGTGTCCTCTTCCATGGCAGCCCTGATTGCTTATATAACTGATGTTTTGATAGTGATCTGCAACAAATGTAGGCATCAGTCCCATAAATACTATGTACTCGTTAAGTGCACTTTTATATTTTTAGGTTTGTAGTGATGCCTTGACATCCTGCCCTTGGCATTTAAGAAGTGTGACTACGTGCTGTAAATTACAAGACAGAAGCTGTGGTCAGACATTGCGGTCTGCTGGTAAACTGAGGAAATCTGAAATTAATTTCTCTGAAGAGGAGTTTAAGTAGAGGAAAGAGGAAAAACAGGAAAGGTGGCCATGGGAGGAATCTTCAATTTAGAAGATCTTGACAGGTTTGGTTGTTTTCTTTTTAATATCATTGCATCTATTAAATATCACTGTAAACTGGTAATAGACTATACCCATAATCTCTATAAACATCTCTTTTAAAAATTTACGAATATCTCTTCAGAAGTATACAAAATAAACACTTTAAATTGATGTATACTGCTTAACAAAACTGTTGCAATCCAAGGAAAATCTACTTCCTAGTACTACTTAGTTATACCTACTTAACGAATAACAGATCTATTTTACTTTATTTTTGTTTCCTGAAAGCGTGAACTTTATTGGCTTGCACAACAAGAGAAAACTGTTGCCAGCGTCAGGATTTCACTACAAGTGATGGTACGTGAGAAGAAAAATTAAAAGTTTGAGTCTTAGATTTTCAGTGTGAATTTTCAGGGCCAGAAGGAAAAAAAAAAAATCTTACTTACATGTGTTTATTTACTAATTTAGTCATACATGAAACCTTTACATTGTTAATGGGTTAAAAAAAGTGGAGAAAAGAAGGAAGGCAGTAAAATGAAAGAATGTTTATGTGTTTTGCAGACAGAGACACACCTTACGTTCCCTCTGAAAATGTTAAAAGATATTGCTAATTTAGCAGTTACTCACCAGATTCCTAATTCAGAACTTCTCTTAAACACAATTATTCAGAGAACAGTATGCACACACCTTGTATACGGTTCACAGCTGGTCTTTAACAAAGACAGAAGAACTGGATAATGCTCATTGCTACAGTTGTTGAGCGCCTCTTTGTACAGATACGAAAGCAATTTCACACCCTGAAAAACGGAAGAATATTCTAATGTTAAGACAACAAATTCCAGTATAACGCCGGTAAGAAAAGATTCATAAATACACATCTTCACATCTGTTTCACTAGACACAGAGAACAGATTTGTCTTACTTTACATATCTGCAGTTAAGATCACTTTATCTGAGCTAATTACCCCAAGCTCACTTTATGGTCACTGGAGAGCAACAGGCATATTTAGAACTGGATTCATTTGACTTGCTACAGACATCTCCTTCAGGATGAGAGGAAATACACACTGCTAAGGCCTATCCCGAGTCCTTTGTTTACTTCAGGAATTGAAATCAAAGGATAAAATGTCCAAATTTGAAATATCTGGAGAAAGGACCACAGCATTCTAAACGTAGGTTCCAAGGTTTGTATCATATCTGCCTCAGCCTGAGAAGCAAAAGACCATCTTCAGGATGCGTTCTTCCTCCAAAACAGCCCTTCTAATCAAAACTTCAATGAAGATTGCTTTGAGCCTTTTTTGTGTGACAGCATGATTTATGAATGATCTGGTCATCCTGGTTTGTGACTTTAAATATTTTCATATTTGCAAAGGCACATATAGATGCAGAAAACAAAACAAAAAAAAAAAATCAGGTCTGCAAACACCTCCTGAAATTGTTCTTTTTCATTTCGTACCGCACCTGTGGATTTTCAAAGTATTTCAGTACTGGCTCAGCGGGGTTTTTTTTTTTTTTTTTTTACTAAGCTCAAGTATAAATTTTTTCTGGGCTTTTTTTGTAACAGAGTGACACCAGCACTAAATATTTTATATAAAATACTACCTAATTTTATTTGAAGCATTTTAATATTCTAATCCAAACCAAACATAAAAACATGAAATCAATTATCACCGTAGGAAATGAAGCACCAGCTCCACCGCTGATCCCCAGGGTTGTTGTTCCTATGCCACAAAGTTCAGCTAAGTATCTAAAACACAATGAAAGATGTTACGTATATTTCAATGTTAATCAGACGCCTCCGAGATCACAGTGACGTGAATTTTGCTGTAGCTGAATATCATACAACAGCCCTACTGAATGATAAAATGGATAACGAAGAAATGGAATACTGAAATACAAGTTATAAAAGAAATATAGGTTCACCCAGTTTAAAAGACCTTACAGGTTTTCCCTAGAACCCTCTGGGACATAAATCTTTCCATGAAAATACAGCAAAAATGCCGAAGACTGTGTTAACAGCGTCTTTTAGCATATATGAAGAAAGAGACTGCATTTTTCTTCTCTGAGAAGTTAAAATGCTTAATAATATTATCTTACCTCAATTGACGACCTAATTTTCTGAAGAGAAAGCTGATTGTTAGGAGACTTAAAGTAGGAGGTGTTGACAAAACACAGGCTCGGTAATACTGAAGGTACTTTCTCAGGCCACTTGTGAACGCCTAGTATCAAGAGAAAATATTTATAAAGTCTTACCGTTAAAGCTGTTAATAGCCTACCTACGTCTCACATCGACTACAGAGCAGGAAAACAAACCTTTTTCTAAAACCATTTGCGTACAAAAGTAAGAGGGAAATACTCTCATAACGCAACTTAAGACATCCAACTTCGCCAGCTGGCTCCTCTATACCCTTTCTATATTCAAAGCACAGAGACTATATTCTGGCAGAGTGTAATAAAGCACCTTGGTTCAGCTGCTTTGAATTGCCCTTTTGAGGAGCTACTCACCCTCTAACTGCTATAAGATGAACCTAGAGAAACCCGTTTCCTTATTTTCATGTATAAATTGGGTTTTGAAAAAAAATCTTCTCTAAATGTCTAGCTCTCTAGCAAGACTTTCTTTTCTCCTTTTGAAATACACATGCAATTTATATTAACATTACTGTAAATCAAATATTCAGAAAGAACACATTTTCCTAACTGATCATCACTGAATTCTATGCCTTAGAAAGAGAGGAATTCACCTAATATTATACATATAGTTTAGCATAATATACAGACGACTGTTAGGGGAAAATTTATAAGAAAGAACTATGGATGGGAAAGGAGTAATTAAAGCTACTGAACATCATGTTTCCCTATTTTATGCCAGTTTTCCATTTTAAAAGTAATATGTATGTTTTTATATATATATTTATACACACACACACACACACACACACATTTGGTATTCAGAAAGCTACTGTATTTTAGTGTATAAACAAGCCATGTTTCTAAACGTCTAAAAAATGGTATTCCTTTAGTTCTCAAGAGAACAACATGACTAAACAAATCACACTTCAGGTAATAAAATGCATTTATCTCTTGCTCCAATGCCTGCAAGCCCTAGATACACACAGCTCAGACTTAAATAGGGCTTCACAACAGCAATACTCACTGCAGAGCTGGGATCAGTAAATAGAAATACTTAAACTGAAAATGCTTTGCAGTTCTGCAGAGCACAGACATTCCAGCTTCACCTGAAATCAAAGTTATTTTCTCTATCTAAAATAACCATCCCATTCAATTTAGATCATTTAATAAGGCTGTATCACCTGAAACACAAGCCCTTTGTTGTATGAAGAATCTAAGACTGGCTGAAGAGAGAAACGACTTAGTCGTGTGTAATACGTTCCATATTCTGCCACCTCTGAGAGTAGGTTGTGCATTGTCTCTGGTGAGGTTCCAGACACGTAAACCCCCTCCTTGATCACAAATGTTTGAGCAGCCTACAAATGACACAGGGGAAAGAAAAGCAGCTTCAAATATTTCACAGGTGTGTTTTGATTTAAAACAGTGAACGTTCACATTCAAAAATAGCAGCAGACAAATGGGTACTTTAGGTACTCTGTTTCCTGAGACTCTACAGCTAGGACAACGAGATAAGCCTATTAAATTGTAGCAAAATTTCAAGTGTCAATGATATCTTCCAATATACAGAATAAGATTACCGAAGGCTTTAATGAAAACCCAGTCTACAAAACTATTTACATTTCTCTGTTCGAGAATTCTCAAATCAATTTTCACTTAGAGGACTACAAACATTCTTTGCTAATTGTACTACAATAACATCACTACTGAAGCATATCAGTACTGCTTTACTGCACTCAGATCACATTTGCCTTTTTAACAATATCCATAACTGTAAGATCTCAAAAGAAGCTGCTCTAATCTTTCTGAGGAAATTTCTACCAAAGCTTACATGCAACTAAGAACTGCAGGTAAAACGTCTTCCATACCTGATTGAGCGAAAACGTAGCAGATACCACACCTATGAGGACATTCAAGACATCTTTAACCAGCTCAGGTTCTCTCATTAACACGAGGTGTGGAAGGTGAAGTACAGTATTACTAAATAGCTGCAATTCCCCTTCTCGAAGTCTGTAAAATTTGTCAAAAGCTTCTCTCCCAGCTTCAGTAAGGTACGGTTCCTCTTTTTTACCTGGTGGGCTGAGTTAAGAGTAAATAAAACCTTAAAAGGTGATTATAAGAAAAGAAGGAAATATACCTCCTAAAAAAGGCAAAAAAAAATTTCTGATTTTTACAGTCAGTAATACGTATTGTCCACAGAAAAAACTACTAGTAGTATTATACTACTTTCTCAGAGGAATGTGCACGTAGCCATAACTCAACACAGTGAAGAAACTGGCAGATGATCTGAACATCTGTGCACGGACGGAAACCTTGATGGAGAGTTACCAAGCTTCTCTGGTAGCTTTCCCTGCTGCAGTTTTCACATTAGGAAAATGAGGGCAATACATATCAGGTTTCCAGGGTCATTGTAATATTAATGTTCAAATACTTTAAAAAGAAATATGCTCAAAATAGTACCATGACTTGTATTAATACATTTTAGTTCTTCCCAGTGAGGACAGCTATTTCCTCCAAAACAAATTCTCCTTCCACTGCTTCCAAAAATAATGAATTCTAGCAGCATTCATTCCATTAAAGCTGTCAAGCATGTGGTCTGTCTTTCTTTGAATGTGAGCGCCTTACAGGCTAAATGCACCAGGAAAAGCTGTCTTGTACCATGAACAAAGCTAGAGAGCTACACTGGCTTTGGGAAAATCAGACTGGGGGAGCAAAAATGAGCTTCTGAGGCTCGGAATTTTAAAAACATCATAAGGCACTGTAACAGATGCAGTACTAGACTATCACTTAAAAAAAACAAAAAAAAAAATCACAGAATATACAAAGAGCAAGGCTTCTCTGAGAATTACAGATACCACCATCCAGCAGGAGTGTGACAGACACACCTGCCGTCTGTACTTTTCTTTCCTTTTCAGATTAAAGCATTGGAAAGCTTTTACCAGGACTACATAGAGCCTTCTTTCAGGAGATGTATCTTCTGCTCAATAGCTAAAAGAACTACAAGTCTAATAATATCATAAAGAAACCAGTTATGAAGGTTTCTCTTTTGGTTACAGGCACAGGAAAAAGGAATACAGTACTGGGAGACAGAATTTAAGTCTTAGCGTTCTGCAACCATCATATTCTCTCTTGGAGAGAATAGTTTGGAGGAACTGCAGGACCTGTACTCGTCTCTCAATCATGATGGCAGTATAGTGAATTCTGTGCATTAAATTTGCACATTTCCTTATTTATACTGAGGTCACTTGGAATTAAGATGAAACGCACTGTCACACACATGCAGATGATGCACAGTAAGCTTGCCAGTAACATCAGACACATACTATCCAATTCTTTCCCAACATCTTCGCTTGCTGGGTCCGTAAGTAAGCACCGCATCCCACAAGTCTATGTCTGGCGTCACACTGGGCTCTGACTGAGAATCAGGAGTCAGATTGGATGCTGACTGGAATCCCTCATCTTCTGACTGGTCTATACTTTGAGGAACCTGTCAAAAGAGTTCATACGCCACACGTGAAATCATACCACCGGAGAAACTTAGGCTAATGAAGAACATGTTTTGCTATCATTTGTGATCCAGTGACTCCATGTTTTAATCTGTTTTTACCTCCTATATTAAGTTTCTCTTGTAAGCATTCTTTCATCTGTTACAACTGTAGGTACAAATGTCTATACATAAAACAATGATCATCATCAAAATAATACATTTTGTTGGTATTAAGACTGAAACTTATTCCTTTTGTAAGCACGCCAACTGACCGAGAATTTCATCTCTGGACATTCAGCAATATGCAACACTCCAGTAAAATAATACTGCTCAGAATTTCTTTTCAACAAATGATTCAGGCTCCAACTCTTCAAATTTGTAAATTTTTCGTTAACTATGGTCAATTCCATTTGTTAAACCTATTCACATGCAGAAAAGCTGCACGTACCTATACCCTCAACACCGCACCCTCAAATCCTGCCCATTTCTACAGGAGTTGTACGGGCAGGGCAATATCCAGTTTTAGTAGAAGCCAACCTTGACAAGACACACCCATGTAAAACACAGCATGTTCCTCAAGAAATTTTCCAGTGCGATGGAAAGGGCACAGTGCTTACTGGAAAAGGCTCTGCCTTCCCTCACTTACAACTTACCTTGATGTGCATACATTAAATGGCATAAGGGTTTTTTCTTTTTAATGTGTCCGCCTTCAGGCTTCTATTAAGACATCAAACAACGGGAATTGCAAAAGCGACGCATGTGTTAAACAGAAGGAACAAAATAATGATTAAAAGTACAGAAACCAAAAAAAAAAAAAAACCCTACCTACACACTGAAAAACTGGAAAGGGGGGAAAAAAGAACAAATCCATTTTTCTAGTACCTAGTACTGTTATATGAGAATATAATATAGCAAAAGTAAATAGAATGGATAGCAAAAGGAAAAAAAAGATGCAGTAGAAACTGTACCCATTGAAAAGGTGTAAGGACATTGGGAAATACGGAGTTCAGTGAAAATCAGCAACTGAAACAACTGGCTTAAGATGTCATAGGGTGAGGAAATAGGACGAGGAAGGCAGTGTAATCTGAATAGCAAAACACATAAGCACTCCTGTCAGAAACGCATGCAATCAGTCTGAGCAGTAACAAACAACAATGCAAAGTTGTGATATATAAAGCAGGCAAAAACGTAAGCAAAAGATTACCAAGGTGGGGAAGGAACAGATATAGCTGATGGCTTAACTTCATATGGCCTATGGCCAGATGACTTCTTTTGCACATCGCTATAGATGACATCAAGCTTTTGTTGTCTGCCCTACATCTCTGTACCTGAAAAGCCTGTCCGGCTCTCAACAAAGAAAAGAATCCCTGTTCCAGCTTAAATTCCACCACCGTCATGTTTGGATTACACACACAAAAAGATTAACTTGTATTTAAAAAAAGTTTCAAAACAGCATATTGAAGCATGCATTCACTCTAAACCAAAAACAAACGCTATCATACTTTAATTGCAAGTCCAGACAAATCTGCACTGTCAGGCACTGGCGGTAAATCCAACTTGATGTCCATATCATACGTTCGGCTGTGCACAAGAGCACCGAAGAGCGAGACCCGTGTTTCTTTCTCAAACTTGTCACCAGCAGGATAGTTTTGTGAGAATAACCCTATAGCAGGGAGTCCCGTTCCAGGTGCAGCCTCCATTATCTGAAGTGTCTTTTGAATAGTGTCATTGAACTGACATTCTTCATTTGTGATTAGAGACTGTATATCAGCTTCAAATACACTCACATCATAATAATCATAACCCTGATATTTGACGTTTCTCCCAACATACTTGTTGTTTAGAAAATAGTCCTTTTTTTGTGGCACAAGCTGAGGAGGACCTGTTCCAGCAAGCTGTACTAAGAGATCCAAGACAGAATTAACCTCCGTAAATGGTAAGCAATCAGCTGCCTCCAGCTCTTCCACAAGACTCTCCAGCCTATCTGCTTGAGCACCTAGACCGGCAACTCTCAAGTTGAAAGACAGCATCAAAATTTTGTTTTTCACTGGAAGCCTGGAAATGTTTGACTGCAGCTTACGAGCCTCATCTTGAAAAAGGTTCATGAACAGGGCATTGTACGCAACCCGTTTCAGATTTTGCTTAGCCCTCCTCTTGCAAATCTTCCGTCTCCCCAGGTGGACCTTCCACGGCAAACCTGCCAGGTGTGCTTCACACAAATCATCAAACAGCTGCGTAATGCTCTCCATTTCAAATCCAACTGTCAGTTTGCAGCGATTACAGTTTTATGCTGGGTCTCTGGTTGAATCCGAAAACCTAGAAAACACCAGGAAAAAGAGGAGACAACTTGTGACTGCCCATGCATATGAGACCCCTGTACGTTTTAACGTAAACTGAGATGGAGATAACCCAAAACGAGAGAGACGAAAACCAGGCTAGCACACGCTGAGAATACGAGTTATAAAAATGACGCTACGGCTCTGGATCACAAGCTTATTTTACAGCCCTGCAAGCTTGCCTGCGGCCGCCTGAGGCGCCCACCCCACCCAGACCGCCGCAGAAGGCGGAGCATCGGCCTGAGCGAAGCCGGGACGCGCCCCTGAACATCCGTCCCCCGAAGCTCGACGCCTGCAGCCTTCCCCGGCAGGCCGGCTGCCGCTCCGCCTCGCCCGGCCCACAGCCGCGGGCAGCCAGGCGGACGCCGCCCTACCAGCGCGTCGGCCCGGCCCGGCCCGGCGGGGGCGGCCCGCAGCAGCCCCCCACGGAGGGGGGCAGCCGCGGGGCCCCAGCCCCTTCCACCCGCCGCACGGAGCTCCTCAGCTTCCTCCCCGCCTAGCTCCCGGCCCCTCTTACCGGAGGGGGCCCCCGGGCCTGCTGCCCACCCCGGCCGCCCCGTGCGCGTACCTGGGGCCGGCTGCGCCGCCGCCGCCGGCTGCCTGCGCGGGGCCGCGGTAGCGCGGGCGCCCGGCCGCCTCCCTCCGCCTCGGCGCGGCTGCCAGCGCCGCCACGTCACGGCAGCGCGACGGGCGGCGGCGGGAAAGGGCTGCGCCGCTGCCTGAGGCCCCTCGGCGCCGCCGCCGCCCCGCGAAACCGGCCGCTGTCCCCGGCGAAACGGATGGAGTCTCGGGCAGCGGGGAGGCGGGAGGCGGACGGGCAGGGCAGGACCCCGCCGCCGGGGGCCGTACGGATACAAAACTGAACGCGGACCGAGGGGCAGGTCGCTGTTTTTAAAGCGACGCCCCGATTTAGGTCTCGAAACCGACTGTTAGTGGGATGCTCGTTTTTACCGTTTCCACTCACGCTGTGTTCACTCACGCTACATACGCACACGCTGTTGCCTTAGAGACACCAGCCGCGTTTGCTTTATATTTGTGTCCTGAGCTGCAGAACTCAACCCTGCAGACAATTTGCTTGTCATTTGCAAAGTAATTCTGCTGAAAATATACACAGTTACTGTCCCTTAGTTCACATCTTAGAACCAACATCTTAGAAAAATATGTAATAAAAACACCACATCTGTATGTGCAAATGGGCAAGGGCAGTGGTGGTAACTACTCCAGTATAAACCGTTACTCAAGGAAGACTTTTCAGGCCACCGACTTTCTCCTTTAACGATACTGCCGAAGTTAAAACACGCAAACCCCGGGTCAGAAGGTAGTCCTTTTAATGCTGCATTTCATAACACTGCTCCCTGTTTCTGCAGAGCTTTTCCATTTCAAAATGCTTCACATAAACGTGACCTACTTAAACCTGGGCGGGGAGCAACGCTACTTTTCCCTGCTGAAGAAACGGAACCAGAAAGACACGGAGGACAGCTGAGGCCACGGAAGAAACTGCTAATAAAGGGATGTCAAATCAGGGATTTCTTGCTTCCTTGCTCAATAGATTTAGTAAACAGATAAAAGCATTAAAAAGGCTCTTTCTTGCATAGATGTTATTTTAATCTTTTCATTGCTTTATTCAGTTACATAACCTGCAATTTATATGTATGCAAAATATTCTTATCCTTTTCCTCTCTTATGTCCTGTATAGGACTGAATTTAATCTCAACCATTTAAGTAAGAAGGAAATACAAGGAAATACATACATTATTGCTGTTCACTGTTTTTCTTTCTTAACTGCGGCAACTACTTAATGAGGCAATTATTTATCAGAAAAATTAAGAGAAAAGTCCATCTTAGGAAAATGCTTTACATCAGAAGAAAGATTTCATTAGTCTGAGGGATCTGCTGTTAAGTTTAAACTCCCGTTATAAGAGTGGTAGTAGCAGCAGTGCAAGCATTTTGATGTTATGTTGAACAATTTAAAAATATTTCTGGCTATTATGATTGCCCATTTCAGATTCCTATCTTCTAGACTACTCCTGCTTTCATGCAGTCAAACTACTGCATTAAACAATCTTGACTTCACAGTCAGAAATAACCTCGGACCCAACGTGCAATGATGAAGGCACAGGAATAAGTTTTTAAAAGTCAGTCTTGCATAACTGGTACCAATACAGAATTTGCATGTACAATTCCCTAGATATAGACATGAAAATATGCATTTTACATATTTTTAAAAGATGAAACAATTGTTAATGGTTCTTGTTCTGTATACGGATCAATCATCCTTTCCTTGATGATTTAAAGAGCAAACCAAACAGCAACACATTTTCTTCTGCTGCGGCTGCGTAAAATCATTCTAAAGTGAAGTCAATTTCCCGAAATCCCATTCTTCACTAGAAAAGAACAGCAAAAAAAAAAAAAAACCAACAATTAGTCAAGCTCACACCAAAATTCCCAAACCCTTAAGAACATTTCTATCAGAATCAGACCACTGCTGTTGACCTTTTCCTCTGAAAGAAAGGAGGACATCTTATTTCAGAGAGGTATGCCCACTTTTATCATTTTTTCTTTAAGTTTACGGCATTTCGGCTAAAAAACATAAGTTATTCAATAGCGAAATATTTCTAGATAAGCATGCTTCAAAGCATGTACACCTGCTTAACCTGATTCCTATCCAAATAGACTACCTGATCCTTAACTACTTATGAATATACTTTAAGTACAAGTAATCACTATTGCGTTTCGGGTATTTCTGGAGTCAAGTTAAATACATCAAAATGTTAGCAGATTCTGAACTGTATTCAGAAAAAAAGTTAACAATCAGAGCCAGTGTACATCTGATAATGATTCTTTAAAATATTTTGGTAGTTTCATTTCAGGATAAATAATATAAAATATTGGAACAACAATACTGAAAGTTCCTTAGAGTACAGTTACTGTGTTACAGTTTAGTGCTTTTTGGCTCAAGCAGCAGAATCAAAAGCATTTAAAGTTTCATCCTGTTCCCATCAGATCAGTGAAGAACTCACACTGACTTTAATCTAGCTGTATTTTATCATCTTTCAGAAATTTACGTGTATTAGTAAGAACTAAAGATAAAAAGAGATGACTTACCTGAACACCGAAGCATCTTCCATTCCTGCTGAAGCTGCTCTCTTAGTATTTTTAATGTATGTACTTTTTCTTGGGTAGGAGGTGCACAGACTCCGAAGTCAGGTCTAGAATTACCCGCTAAGGCTGTAGCTACACTTTGCATTAGATTTATCTCTGTGTTCTATTGCAAGAGAAAAAAATACTCTAGGATCAAAACATTCTTTGTTTTAGTAATACATGAAATATTTTAAAACAAGTTTTTGTAATGAAGTTGGTAGTATTAGTAGCAAGAACGAGCAACTTCCAATTTTTCAATGAAAAGTTGCCAAAATTACGATTTTTCTGAAAAAGAATTAATTTTAATATCTTACAAAGCTTTTTTTTTTTTCTTTCCAAATAGAGAAAGAATCTCAGTTTCCCTTTTATGAAGGAAAATAAATAATCCTGGATTAAAGGTAGAAAACGTGAGAAAGGGAGGGAAGGAAAGAATGGAGCTCGTTTGCTTCATGCATCATTTATAGTGGTACATTTTGCTTCAGTTTAAATCAATGTCACTTGCTCAGAGAAATTATTTTATGAAGTATCCATAATATATGAAGATTCTTAACAACTATTTTGAAGAACACAACTCTATTTTATTTTAAATGGATGAAAGTGAATTTTCAATTATGCTAAAAAGCAAAGCAAACATTAGAAAATCTACATGGTATTAGAAAATCCTGCTACAGGGCTACTCGCATAGTACCAACATAAAACTTTGTATTTCAGTTATTTCTTCAAGGCATATGTCTAACTTCCTTGTTATCTCTGAATTTACCCTCCAGACTGTCAGTGAGTCTTTGCATTTCATACTAATTTGTAGTGTGCAAATAAACTACTTCTGTATACCGTACATCAATGTATAAATTATGTTAGCTTAGACAATTTATGTATCAGCACAGTAAATCGAATAACATTTGAGAAGACTACAGAATAAAGTATGTCAAATCCACTTAATTGGCAGCCTGATGAATGGTATGACTTTAATTGGATAGTTGCTGGAGCAGATAAGAATAAAATCGCTTATGTGAACAATTATTCACTGTTTCTCATTACAGAAGAACCAAAAGGCACAGAAACAATCAAAGGTTACTTTTTCACAGAAATACAGCGATTGTGTTACTCAGCCACGAGATGTTGCAGAGGCCAAGAGGAGAACTGAATTCTTGAACAGTTTAGACAAGATTCATGGACTATACACTCTCAGTACTTATTACACATAATGGTCTGGATACAGCCTCTGTCTTCTTAAATTTAGGAATCCCTAATCAGGTAATACCTAATCAGGTATGGAAACACTCTGCTAGGGAAAGAGCCACGAATACTTATCTTTCTGTTTCCTTCCCACGCTCTCTGTCAGAAACAGGAAGCTGGGGTAAATGGGTTCTCAGTTTATCTATTATGACAATTTTACTTAAAGATTCCTGCCATTTTAATGTAGTCATTTAGATGCCATTTACATGGAAGCTGTGTGTGATAGAGCCCAGCATGGGACAGAGACAGAGAGGAAATCTATAGAGTTTTAGGATAAACAGAACAATGTGCTGCTTTCAGCCATATTTGATGAAAAGAGACCGTATCGTTTCTTTCCCAGATGAGAGCAAGCGTTCATTTTTGAGAAAGATCTCCGAGCTGTGGAATCCCAAGTGGACAAGGAAGCTAAGCTCCAAGCTGAGGCAAATCATCAGAACAACCTCTGTTCTCTATAGACCTCTCTATAGACATAACCATTAGTTCAGGGATGGCCTTCTCAATCATGCAGATTCTCTACAGCTTAGTACGTATTTCTGTCTGATCTGGTTCTCAGGCATAGGGATGGCAACAGCTTATACTCAAGCTCTGACCCCACAGACAGAAACTTGGGCTATTTGTGCCATGAACTCAGAGGTACCCAAGACAGTGTAGATATAACCAGTATTTTCTACTGGGCAGCACGCTGCTGCTCAATTTGAATTCTGTCCCACGCACTTTAGATGATCATGGCTTAGCACCATTTCTTACCTCAATCACTGCAAGAATTCGAGACTCAGCTAATCCTCGTAGTAAACCAAAAAGCAAAGAAATCCCATTTATTCCAAGGCTCCTGTTTGGTCCAACAGCTATTACTGTTAAGTTGGCTTGATAACTATATGCTACAGGAAGAATGAATCCAAATACAGCAGAAAAGAAGTCATTTCCTTCAGCACCCTTTAGCAGAAATGGAAACAATTTAGCACAAATGTAAAGCTCAAAATTCACAGATATAAAATAGAGAAATAAGATGAACCTCAAAAAACTTGTACTTGACCTAAGAAATAGGATACTGATCTGATTTCACAACAATCTATTAAAAATGTAGCTTTATTCAATACTGATTACTCATCTCTTCCTTATTCTCTTCACACTGTCACTCTGCTTTCTTGAAGAGGAGAAGTAGCTACTAAAGTTCTCCTTAAACCTATGCATTCTAACATGCACTAAAGACCTGTGAAGGAGAAGCACAAAGGATAGGGTAGAAAGGAAATATTTTCAAATGCTCAAATTTCAATGAGAGATATAATTCTCAGTGTCATCTTAGGAATCTGCAAATATATTCTGTTCGTTCTGTTAAGAAAAAAAAAAAAGAAATTTACCTTATAAAAGTGAACCTTACCTCCTTCCAGTTCAGTGAAATATAGTGTTTGGAGTTGGTCTTTTCAACAGATTGCAGTTTCTCACAAACATGTATCATGAGTATTCTTCTGTAAATAAAAAGCACATTCCAGTATTTCTCCAAAAATGTCCAATAAGATAAAAAATTATCCTTTTGTCATTCTATAAATATTAGTTCATATCTCAGTAGCAAATAAGTTATTTACATTATTACATACCATAATGTTGATGCCAATTAAAACCGAAATTTTACTTTTTTCATATTTTAAAAAAGGCTACGGACAAATCACGCCTAAGAAAAAGGGGAGCTGGCAAAGAAACGTAAGAGATGTGTAAAGATGATTTTCAATAAAGAACTCAACATCAGCAGTATGTGCCCCCTACAGTTAGTACATGGTACACGTAACAGGCTGCAACAGACTGTTTACTCTCTGTAGCAAAGGTAATGTAAAAACTGGCATCCCTGACACATCCTGGCATGGTATTTGACAAGGTATGTCTGTAACAGAAGCCTGGTGCCAGCTGCAGTTCTCGAACAGTTAACTGATACTGTCTTCAATAAATCAAGGACACAATGTTTTGTGAATACAAACAGACCAGGACTTGATGATGCAGTTCTGTCTGATACAGATGAGCTGAAGAAAATCACCCATTCTCTGAAACTCATGTGGACTTTAGGAAACAGTGAAAAGCTCCAGCTACCTGCACAGAAATCTTGTGTTTCTGTCTACTTCCTTGACACAATGTATGAAGTCCCAGCCACGTCCAGTCCTTCTGATTTGTGTCTCTGCTTCCTTTCTGTGCATATCCAATCACTCACAAAAGCCACTTAACTCTGGGTAAGAACAAATCTTTTGTTTACTAAGTTGTTTTATATATATTTCCCAAGTATGTAGCCAGCTTTCCTGACTGTTCAACAGACTGATCAACACCTGGGCCTTTATTGGAGCTTCTTTTATTACTGTTGCAGTCTGACACAGTCCTGGATTCCTTCAGCACAAGGACTTGAAACGCATCTATCCTGATTTGTGGTTCACAAGTGGATAGATACAGATTACAGTTTGTACACCTGTATTAATATATTTCATAGTTGTGATTTCAATTGGTTTATATATAATTTCATTTGTATCTGCGATTTTAACATAACGTATACTTTCTTTCCTATCTTTTCTCACCATTTTTGATTCCCTTTTAAATATTGCCATCTTTATTGCTTACACATTCAGTAACAATCTAAATTTCAATTGCTATAAAAGGATAATACTTCAAACCTACCACAAAACTCATGAGGTGGCATTTAGAGATAGAGGTTTGTCTTTAGAGATATAGTTGGGGATGTTCTGTATTGTGTCTCAGGGTAAAATTAATAAATATCAGTTTGTGAGTGATTCCTTAGTGCATTTCATCATACGCTTAGGAACGTTTATAAAGTCTTCGGGATCCGATTCCCTGACGTAAAGATTAGCCTTACCCATCTTCTGTGTTTGGTATGATTTCCATGTCTCCCACAAATATGCAGAGCACTCTGCAGAACACAAAGTAAAATCATGTGTACATATGCTTACATTTATGAGTAATTTTTTTAAATTAGTGCTATTTGTTTAAAGAGTTTGCATGTAGATTAGACACATAAAAAAGGAAATTGTTTCTGCATGTGGGCCATTAGAAATATAAAGGAAATATATGCAGGACAGCTCAAGTGAAGGCCTTCTCTCCTGTCCGACATTTGGAGGCGGGGAAGAGGGGAACACACCACCACCAACATGCCCTCAGGAAAAAGGCAATCAAAATCTGACACAGAAAGCCTGGGCTAGCACGGCAGTCATCCTTAAAGGTGCTTTGCCTTTGTTAAGGCAAAAGACTTTTGGCAGTACAGACAATATTGTATATACTGAATATGAAAATGCTATGCCTTTGGAGGTGCTATTTGTTTAAGAGTGAAGCTTTTCAAAGACAACTTGCAATACTTGATACCTTTTTATCATATTTTTACATTTTGTCAAAGGGCCCCAAATGCAGAAGATACAAATTCACCTTTGAAATCCAAAACGAACAGAATGTCTTAGTGCAACAGCAACAGAAACAGAAGCTGCGGGTGATTCAGCAATTCCATTGCACACCTACAAAATATATTTTTTATACAGAAATAATTAGTGCTGACAATACCATACCATTTTTATTTGTAACAACTGTTTCTATTTTGTATTTGTATATAGGTATCATTCAGACAAAACCACAGCTGCACGAAAGGGATCTATACGATGTGTCACAGACTAAGAAAACGTTAGCTATTTATTTTCTACAAAAAGGCCATATTTGATTATTATGCCAAAGAACTCTTCTATTTGGCAACTTACTTCAAAAGTGTTGTGCTACGTTGAAAGGCAACTGTGAAAAAGGCTTCTCTGGGGGAAGGTCATCTTTACAGGAGCTCAGTAATCTGCAGATCAGATATACACTTACTGTGCCAGTAGGCAAACTACACCAGAAGAATGCACACTGTGAAAGGAAGATTCTTTCTGATCTCTAACTCCGACTCTTCCTTTAACTATGGCAAGTTATTCCTTTCCAGTAAATGCAAATGACAGTAATATTCATTCAACCTTCAAGTGCTCACTTGTGTTCTGTACTACTTTGAACTACATGAAATCTAAAAAAAGATAATGCATGCTCCCTCTCCTTTTTGTATTTATCAACATAAAAGCTCAGCTCAACATCTGCAACTCATGACCAGTTCCATTTCTTTTTGCCAGTTATCATTTTTTGAACTATTTATAAGATTTCCTAGAGCTATATGCAGTCTTTAAAGCTAGCAAATGTTAAGAAGAAAAAAAAAGAGGGAGAGAGAAAAAGAAAAGAAATTTGTCCCTGAAGTCTACAGACATGACCTACCAACAGTAGGTAGGAAGCAAGGTTACAAGGAAGAGGCCATTCTCATAGTAACTCTTCCTCACAAGCTTGATACTTTTAGGGAGGGCCTTTCATTCAAAGGGCAAGACTGATCTATTAGGATGTAATTATAAACTTTTATTTTGCCCTTTTTTGAAAAAAAAAAAAAACTTGTTTGTCATTTTTCTCCTTGGCTCTGCAGGTTATTATATATAAATACAAACTTGCACCCTCAAAGTCGGTCTTCTCTTCACTCTTGACCCTGCAACAGTCAAAATGCTCAATTTGAATTACTCCATTCATAGCATATGCAGTGTTTTGAACGATACTAAACTGCACCTCCAACAAATCAATAAAGAGGGAGAAAAAAAAAAAAATCAACTCTGAGGAAACTTTACAAATAATGGTAGGTGGGTACAGCTTCACATAGCATGGCAACCTGTAATAAAGACAAATGTGTAAGTTAACTGTCTCCTAAAGAGAACAAACAAAACTCTTGAGCACTAAGACAGGAATAATTTGTAACATTTCTTGCTCAAATTTCTTGCTGCTGCTCAGTGGTTTTTGACACAAAGCTTCCTGCTCCCTTCAACCGCAAGGGCGAATATCTGGCTCACGTATATAACTAAGCGTGATGAGAAGGTTCTTACTGCCTCATCTGCTGTGGAGGCAGAAAAGCAGGGCAATACCTTGCCCAAAGATAATGAGAAAACTATTCCTAAATGTTTTCTGATCTTGCATACTCACTCTTGTAACTAAGCACAATCTAGCTAAGACTAGCAGGGTCGCCAAGGACACAGTAACTAATATATATGGATGACAAAGCAGTAGAGGCAGAAATCAGAGGAAACCAACTCCACAAACAATCAAAGCAGATTATTATCACCTGCTTCGTAAGTATTTTATCTAGGACGGCCAACATACTCCCAAGAGAAAGCAAAGTTTCATCCTCTTTCACAAGGTCGGCATAGAAGGCACTGTAAAATAAATTAAATGAAGAAAAACTAGGTTAAGGACAGAAATCCAGTGCTTTTGAAGAGGACACTGATATGGTACTTTGCAGTAGTACTGACAGGGTACATTCTGTGTGCTGCACACTCATTCTCGAGGACAGCTCTAGCAGGAAGATGACAATGCTCTTGCTAGACAATCCTGAACTCTCTAAACCTGTTTCCATTCTGCATTGTCTGACTATATTCAGGAAATAGGAGTTCTGTCAGAATTGGACTTCCTAAGTTAAAAAGCTGAGCTTCTCAGATAAGGCCAGTCTGGGTGTTTTCAGATAAAAGTGACCACAGAGCTTTTTAAGAGATCTTCCTAACAAAACCTCTCTCTAAATCAATATCCTTGCACTAACTGTTCTATCACCCTCGAAATAATTTTGTCTAAGACATTTTGACTCTTTCTATAAATGGCTTTAAGGAAATACCCCAACCAACACCCCAGTTTCTTCATTTTTCTGAGGAAGAAACTCCGGCTAACATTGGGTAGACTGAGGCCAAAAAGACCATGGCAGAGACAGAACTAGATGACAGTCTGTGACAAGACCTCTCATCCTCATAATTATATGTTGAGAAGTAGATAAATAGGGCCAACCTGACAAGAGCTTTAACTTCATTCATGTCCTTTTCCTTCACCACGTGAACTGGGAGCAAATGTGCTGAAGTTTTCGACTCAACTGATGCTGCTGTTTTGATGGGAGGCACTGGAAATAGAATGTTTTTCATGTGCAGTTCCAAAAACCTTTCTACCTTGATGGTTTCATCTGTGTTATTTATCTTAGATTCATGTTCTGTGGAGGGATTTGTATTAGCCTTCTCTAGCAGGTGTGATTTGGTGCTCAGATATTGTAAAAAAGATGTGTCTAGAGAAAAAAGAAAAACAATGAGGAATTTCACATGTGTTAATTCTTGATCAGTATTAATATTTAGTTACCTTTACTTACAAACCAGAGTACTTTTATATTAGTAGCGTGCATATTTATTTCCACACGCAACGTTTCTTGCCTCAGATGTTACTCTGCAGTGTTGACGCATTTATTTTAATCTAGTGAAAAGGTCATAAATGATCATAAACCTTATGCCCATAGTTTTGGCACAGAATACAGAATCCTCAAAAAAAAGTTATCAAAGGACTATTTTTTGGTCTGATGTTTACTAGCTTTACTCAGAAGTCAACAAATCAATACCACTGCAGACCAGCTGTGGATTTAGCCCTGAATGAAGCCTCACAGTGTTTCATCAGTCATTTGATGAATAACTGGTAGTTCAATTATTTTAACCCACCGGCATTAACTTTAATCATTTTGAGTTTCAGTATGAATCTGTTTACCAATTACATTTGCTTAAAGAAATAGAAGAGAAATTACCTTCATACATCAACCATTTCCAGTAGGGTTTATGTGCTGCTCTCACATTGTGAATAGATTCAATAGCACTACAAAAAAAAACAGAATCAACAACATTAGCAATAATGAAAATACAGGGGACATGATTCACCTCAGTGAAAAAAAACCTCTGAAAATGAACAAACTCTGGTCTACTCCAAAAATGCAGAACAGAAAGACAGAGCATGAAAATCAATGGGCAGATCACTTGGAAAGATTGGATGAAAGAGTCAAAAAAAAAAAAAAAAAAAGTGAAGAACACATATTTTGAACACATACAGTAACTGCTTTTTAAGTGCATGTTTATGCACATTGAGTGAAATCCTGACACTGTTGCTTGAGGAGGCAAACCTCTCCCTGACTTCAGGAAAGGCAGGATTTCACCTATTATTCTTTGCTCCGTCAGAGATTTAGCCTACAGAATGTAGACGTGCAATAAGATTCACCCAAACCCTCAGAGAGCCCTTTCTAAACCAATGAGACTTTGCAACAGCAAAATTATCTGTTCAGGAAGATTCAAAGCGGGGCAGAAACTAAGTCAATCACATCTCCTGCTATTCTTTGAGTTGAAAACTCCTTCCTCTTACCAATATTATTTGCAGCACTATAAGGAAAGGGTCCCATTACGCTAGCTATCATACAAACATAATTCAGGTCATGTTAAATCTAGGACAAATGTTGTATGTTTGGAGATTATTTGTAAGGTGCTTGGGAGCTGGACTGATATAATAGGATGAATATGTAATCAAATCTCTACTACTGAGGATGGTAATAACCTGAAATACTTTGAGCCAGTGTACCTTCATATCCAGTATACTAGTCTTTGATGCAGATACCAGCTTTGATCCATCAGAGCTTACAAAGCCAATTCCGTCCAGCAGCCTGTGTACATCTACATTGCTTCCCTGGCTGATCTGAGTATTTAAATTAAATAATACAGTCAACCAGTAGGTGCTGCCTTCTAGCCACCCAAATGCAAGGGGGATATCACAGCTGAGGAAAGTCACAGGACAGCTGCTGAGGTAGGAGAGGGACTGAAGATAAGATACTTGGAGACGTGCAGAAGATGACACAGAAAAACGCAGAAAGACATTACTTAGACAGAGGACAGAAACAGGCCCAAGGTTCAGAATGCTTTACTAGGTCAGATGCACTACCGTGCAAATGTAATTTTACTGTCTCCAAAAAGAAGTCAGGCCCAAAGTTTAATGATCTCACAACTGCTCCCCACAGTCAAATGCCTTAGCACCACAGGCTTCAATACTCCAAATTCCAAAAACACAGGGGGTCATGAAGAGTGGCTCTGCAGAGCATTAACTTTCTCTGATGAGAGAATGGTTAGCTCCAGCCCTCGCTCTACTGCAGCGCCTGAAGTGATTCTTGTGCCTGGAGATCACTGCAATTACATACTTCTCCCAACACTGGCTGCTAATTACTTCTCGTAATTTAAAAAAATTTCAGGAAAGAAACAAGAAGCACACAAAATTGCTTCTAGGATGACTTTTTGGAAATGGAAATTACCCAAAGCAGAAAATAGTATATTATAAAGTATCATATTAGAATCTTGTTTCAGTAAAACGTTTGAAGTACGTATGTCTTCAATCTCTACATGAGTTGTTGCAAAATTCTTTATAGGCTTACCTTAGGCAAGGTGCCATTTCTCCAGTTATTTGAGGTATAGGATCTCCAAGCAAAGTTTTTACAGTCATGCAGACTGATTCAGACAATGACTTCAAATGGTATCCACCCTAGAAAAACAAACAAATAAAAAAAATTGTGCCACACAGGGAACAAATACTTGTAACATTGATGTTAAAAGCAGTGTGGGAAATAAGCTAACCTTTTGAAATATATCTGCCTTTGCAGAAATGGAAAATGATATGCAAACCCAGTTTCCAATCTGAAAACAGTAAATTAGAGGCAACTTGCTGAACTCCATTGGTGTCACACGATTCAACTCACTTTAACATGGTTGGATTAATTTTGGAAATCATGACTTTGCCATGAAAACCATGGAAACATATCCTTTCTCCGATCCTATTCGTAACATGCCTCCTTCAACAATTCTTGTGGAAGATTCCTTAGAAGGCAAATACTATCACTGTCATCTAAAATGTCAGTACAAAGGAAATATTCCACAGCCTGACACTTCAAAATCTATTTGGCCTGATGGTTTGGCAGAAGTTGAAGAAGGACTAGATTTAAGACTGCTAGACTGCAGATGGTGCACCAGTAGACACTACCAGCGGAGCAGTCACATCATCAGCGTTGGGACAGGATGCTTATTTGCACTTCAGCTGGTAGACAGAAGTAGCTATAGTAACCTGCTGGAGAGAGAAGGCATGAAAGAAAAAGGTTGTAGGGAAAGAGAGGTCAAGAAATGAATCACTTCCTATATGATGCACTCTTGGAGATCTCATTGGGAGTAATATATCCATAAATCTATTTACTTGAAAAAAAGCACCATTTTTCTAACACACTGCAGAAAGGGGAAGTTGGAATGCAGATTTCAAGCAGCAGAAACATTTCTCATTGTTAAAATAGAGCTCTTAAAGAGCTTGCATAGATGTTCTGCAATTAAAAAAAAAAAAAGAAGGGAAATCAGTATGGGCTTCACTTCCAAGTAAGAATATATTTAGGTTAAAGGTTTTTAAAACCTCTGGTAAGATACTCCTGCAAAAACATGCAGCTTATTCATCAAATACATTTTAATGAGCTTGAGACTGTCCAGAGCAGCAGTTTAGTCACTGTGCACAAGAACTGAACACATCCATGGAGGATGTCTTTTTTTAAGCAATTAGTACAGACTCCTTTACTGCAAAATTACAAATTAAAAAACAGCAGTTTTTAGGACATGCATTTCTTTCAATGTGTAAGAGCACTATCAGATCCCAGTCATTACTGCATTCCTGATTCTCCAAAGAAATAAAAAAAGAATCCTTTTGTTAAAGAGGTTCACCTTTCTAGTATCTAGCTAGGCCTGTATGGTTCTAATACAAAGATACTTCCCCTGCAAGTACATTCCAAAAGTCTTTACCTCTAGAATAACACAGAGCTTTCCATTAGCTAGCTGCATCAGGAAATGGGTAAGGTGAGCAAAAACCTCAGGAGTGGCATTCATCTGACCCTAAAACAAAGAAAATTATTAGTAACAGCTGAAACCCTGACTCAAAATGTTAGTTTAAAAAAAAAAAAAAAGTGACAATCTGAAATACATAGGTCTAAGTCAGAATGCTGGAACACTTATCTCTGATAGCATGCATCTAACAAAATGCTCAACCAACTGTTTTAATGGAAGGTGCAAAAATCGTCATAAATTACATCTATGGGATAATGCGGTCTTTGTAAGTCTCATCATAGTATTTAATGAGCTGGAGTCATTTAAAGCTTCAGACACCTGCTTGGTCAAAGTGAACTCCACCTACCAATCACTACATATTTAAGATGTAGAAATATTTTGTAAACAGATTTATGACCGACAGCACAAAGGCCACAGCAAGTTACTTACTTCAGGGTCTCCAATTCCTGAATCATATCCAGAGGACACAAGAACCAGTTCAGGATCAAACTGTTGTAAAACAGAGAGATAGCTGTCTCCATTCATAAGTCCTATCTTCAGTTCTGTACTGGATTTCAACTCTACCACGTTCAACTCTACTTCAACTAGACCTTAAATAGGAATAAAGACTCTCCTTGAATAAAAACTAAGATTGCCCCTTACTCCTGCTGGGGAAGTTGCACATCTTTATAGTAAAAATTTAAAAATTAAGTATTTCATAAATATTATTCAGTTGATCAGGACATCATTCATACCAGCAGAAATAACGTGCCAGTTGAGTTACTGGTACGTGCTCCACTTCTACAAAATATTCAAAAGTACCGGCTTAAAATGTATTTAGGAAATAGCCTTTGGTTTTGCTATTCAAAAAATATTCACCTCAAAAGCCATTGGAAGCAGGACATGAAAAAAAGCAGCAAGATAATCTGAATTTCCCATGCCAACCTGCAAAACACAATATAATAGTATATAATATAAAATATTATAAATACACACGTATAAATAATAGCTCCATAATATATATATAAATGATAGATAATATAATACCTAATAATTAAAAATAAAATAAAGGTCATAGTCTTCTGTCAGAGTAACAGATTTTCTAAGGTTCTTCAAGATATTAGGGAAAGACAGTATCAAGAATTAAAGATGAGGAAATCTTACAAAGTCAAGTAAAACAAAACCCATTTAAATAAAGCACATTAATTTCCATCATTTTTGGTCTTGAGTATGAGCTTCAGTTCTTTGCTGAGCAATGATGGATGTAATCATATCCTGAAACACTTTCTGATTTGATGGCTAGGCAAGACGTTGGTGAAAACAGAATATATGCGTATTTTTCTGGTTTTTTAAAAAAAAAAAAACATTATCACATTCTGAGATATACTTCTAAGCAGACATTCCACCGATAGGAATGAAGTACACTGTGCTGTGACATCTGCCAAGTAAGCGAAGCAGTGCACCTCTCAGAAAAAGTGTTACCCAATGTATGAGAAATAAAGCTGCTGCATTTGTCTTTTTAGGCTGTAAACAATATTTACCTTATTCCAAGGCAAATTTATATTACTCCCTTTTCCTCTCCCCAGACCTACAGCATCATAATCAGATTTCTTGAGTGACGGCCAGAATTCCTGATGTTCATAGCGATGCCAGGAAAAATACAAAACGCTGAAAGATGCAAGAAACAAATCCAACTTGAGGAAGACGTGCCAAGACTGACATTATCCTGAACCTGGAGGCCCTATCGACTGAAAGCATGAAAACAGAATCCTCCTTTCCTCTTAGCTCTCTGAACAGATTAGGACTGTGAAATTTCATATAGTAGGCCCTATGCTAAAATTAACTTAGGACAAATGGTATAGATTTCTTGTATGGGTTTCTTTAAGATGAAAGACAGGGCATTTTCAGAAAAGGAGACTTGTTTCAAGAGCCAATTCTATAGCTTTTCAGAAAGCAATATAAGGTTTGGCCCAGCTAATACCTGAATACTTGAACAGAGATATTCCTGAACAGACAGAATAGACAGATTACTTGAACACTGGCTAGAGAGATTTTTCTACTGACAAACCAAGGTAGCCATATCGCTCTTTCCGAGCTACTCTTTACAGTGGGGTAGATTTATGTATTTCTTTTTGTTAGATTTTTTTTCCCATTTGAGAACAAATAAAAAATGAATGATTGAGTAACTAAAGGACGCAAGGGAGTGAAAGGCATTCTGCAAGATTTTCTATTTCTAGACTGTTAAGACAAACAATATATAACTATCTAATATAAAAAATAAATAAAATATCCTACAAACCTTGGATCCTCTTCAAATATATACTGAGTTCCTTGCCCGTGGTGCACATCCCAGTCAACAATTAGGATTCTGCATAGACCAGTAAAAGAAAATACTGAATGGAACAATCACAGCATCTCAACTTAACGGAGGTACAGATGAACAGAGATGATTTTCATGCACAAAAGATACATGACACCCAAGAAACTCTAAATGTTAATCTAAAACAGTACAGTGTCAAATGGTGTCTAAATGCCATTTATGCCTATAAAAAGCTTCTCCAGAGTCAACCCTGCGCTTACCTCTGTAGACCATATTTTCTTTTTGCATATTCAGCTGCAATAGCAACATTGTTGAATAAACAGAACCCATTAGCTGCATTCCTCTGGCTGTGGTGACCTGGAGGTCTAAAATAAAGTTTTATATGGTTATTCTAACAAAGGAAACTTTACCGAAAAGCAAAGACCTTCTCAGGTATTTTCTTACCTTACTAACGCCATTCCATTGCACACTTTTCCTGCTATCACAGAGTCCACCAGTTGCAATGCTGCTCCTACTGCTAGTCTGGCACAGTGGTAAGTGCTCTAAAAATGAAATTTCATAGCTATCATCAGTCACTCACCAGCTTGTTTTTAAACTAATCACACATGACATGCTTCGCACCACAGCGGCAAGTTGTCTCGACATAAGTCTACTCTCCTGAAGTTGTATGCAGTTCAAAGCAGAATTTTACAGCATACTTTCTACTCTACTAGGTTCTAGTGATCTCTACAAGGTGATCTCTACTAGGTTCATCTGTGATCATCATATCCTTTATAAGGACATTCTCCCTACAGCATACAGGAAATATGAGATGAACATACCGAATTGGCTAGTGGAATGACATGGTATCTTTGAAAATAAGGTAAGAAAACTTACAGAAGCGAAATACAAAAGACTTCTGCTCTGTTAACAGTCACTCTAAAATGTTGTTTTAAGTATCAAAATGTGATTTTAGGGTGACTAATGGTCTGCAACAATGTGGCTAAGTGATAAAAACAATGAGATAACATTTGGTAAGTGTGCTATACTGGAACGATACAGAAAGCAGATGACAGAACACTTAGCCAATTTAAATTACAAAATTATACTCAATTTGAAACACATACAATAATACCATAAATACACCCAAGTATATTTAAACAGCAAAAAGTGTATTGCCAATTTTCCCCTACTTGGAAAAGTGCCATTTGGACGTAATAATGCAAATGCTTATAACTCCCCAAAGAAGAAGCAGTTTTAAACTGCATACCGGATGAAAGAAAAAAGCGTCGTAATTTCCAGAGACTCTTTTCATTTCCTCTTCATTCATTGTCTGGGTGCTTTTCGCAACTTCCAAGTGTTCTGAACTGCAGAGGAGAGAAAGAGATTAACACACCATTTAACTAGGCAAATATACCTATAAAGTTTTTTTTTTTTAAAGGTAAAATGTAATGAGAAGGAACAGAATTTATGTTAAAATGGGTTTTTGTGGGATTTCATAAATACAACAGGTACTCTGAAATGTTAGTTGCAGCATGTAGTGAAGAAAAGCTAAGAGAGCAAGGATTCTTGTTTGTTATAAAAACATGACAACAATCTTTTCCCTTTTCCAGTGGTAAGAGCAATTAGTCTTGCTATCACAAAAAGACTGTCCATTCATCATGCAACTATCTATTTTGGAATCTATCCTATATATAGATACCATTCCAGCAAGAAATAAGTTATGATTTTGACAGTCATCAGTGTGAATTATGACCCTGAGAATGTGTGTTTAGTCCCTTCATTTGACGTAAAAAAGGTATTTGAATCAGTCAACACACACCAGGTGTGTATCATCTCCCTCCTTTCACTAGTTCAAGAGTGCACTAAGTCCTAAGGCATTGGAATCGTTTCATCCATTCTCTGCCACTACTTTCCTACTCTTGCCTAGAGCCATATAAAGCAAGATGATGGCATCTGCTCTCCTATCTGTGCCATAGTTCAGGACCATATGTGCGGCCGTATGTGTGTTCCTCTTGGTGTCCAATGCCAAAGCAACCCAGAATTTCACCACAATGAAATGAGACACACTGTTGCCATCTAATAGAAACAAAGTTAAACACCGGCTTCAAAATGAATGAGTTAACAGGATTAGAATAATAGGAACCTGAATGACTGTATAATTACTAGTTGAACTTCATAACCAGCCTCATAGCTTAACTGTGAACAAATACGAAACGTTTTCATAGTAGTTACACATTTGTCACTTGTATGTCTGTCTCAATCAAGTGCTTTAGATAGCAGAAAGCCCTATTATCTCTAGCTTATCCACGGAAACCAAGACATGACCTGGTGAAATAATTTAACCCAAGTCATATAGCAGGAACAACTAAACTGGGAAGAGTAATCAAGTATCTTTGGTACCCAATCAGCCATATATTTAACATGAAAATATTTTTTATTTGTATACGGCACTAATTCCATTCTAGCGAACAAGTACTTTCTGAGGAAAAACACTGTTCTGCAAGCTGACTTATTTTAAGCATGCCTCAGGATCAAGCTATGGTCTCATTACAAGTGTCAAGGCATCCCTCCCCTCCTGGCGGTTTGCCTGTTGGGTTTGGGACCAATACAGAGATAGTATAGCTGGTGGCCTAGAAAGACCGAGGTAGAAGCCTCAGGGGGAGGCTCCCTCCAAACAGCTCTGCTAAGAAGTCTCAGCAGAGGCTCCCCCTCCTTCCCTTGGGAGCTGCTTTTAAGGTAAGGCTCTCACCCTTGGCTACACTGCAGCTGTGCTGCAGCTATGTCCATGCCTGGCCATGAACCCTGTTGATCTGGACCTGGACCCTGATCCACGGACTGACGCCCGAGCTTGACCTCAGACTTGTCACTACAGACCTGCCTGGCCGTCTAGACTCTTGGCTGAACCTGGTTACTGTCACAGGACCTGTGCTGCTCACCTCGCTTGGGTACTGTTATTGTCCATGAGGCCACTGCCTCTGCCTGTCTTGTCACCACGCTCTGCTCCCAACTCCCCTTCCCTTTCAGAGAAGTCTACCCTTGCTGCTCCCTGCTAAGAAGGGAAAATGAGCACACAAACAACATGCATATCTGCTGCAGAATCATCACCAAAGGTGACTAACACCAGAGCAGACTTCATTGCCATGACTTCAGAACAGGCATGCTACTCCTCTGAACTCCCCCCAGAAAACTAGCTGCAAAGTTTTTCCGTTTGGTTCACTCTACCTCAGAGAAGTTTGGAAGAAAGAGGAGAAAATGTTCCTAAAGAAATATCCATTTTTCTATCCTTTTTAGGTCTTGTCTCAATTTTTATTAGAGATTACTTCTTATGCTGTGTAAAAATCAACACTCGTAGCTCAAGAGAATTCAAAGAGTGAGAAGGAGTATTTACTACAGCAGCAGATCCACACTTCAGCACCTTCACTACACTCAACATTATTTATCTTTCATTGAAATTTCTGGAAGCCATTGAGTTGTGTACCAGACTTTTGCAAACGGAGGAAAATATGACCTGGAGGTATAAGGGTCTCTTATTTCATTGAATTAATCTGAAAGGTGAGGAAAGCAAATTTCAGACCTGTGAACCAACAGGATCTCCTCCTCGCTTCCTTCTCTGGCAGGCACAGGGACACATCTTTCCACAAGATGGTAACGTTTAAGCTGCTCGTAAGAGGATGACAGTCTTTCTGGCACTTCAATATCACAAATTGGACTAAAAATAAGCAATAATCACATTACTATAATACCAAATCAGCATGGCTTACAAATATACTTCATAATGCCTAGGTTTAAGCTTCCCATTGTAAGAAGATTTGTTGTCCTCATAAAAAGATGTAAGAGTAAATACATCTTTAAGCACTCATCAGTTTGGAATTGAGCCAAAAAAGATAGGTTATAAAATACATAAGTTAAAAAAAAAAACATATATGGTTCTTAAATAAAAAAGAAACACAATAGCACCGTTTTCTACTTCCTTTCTCACTACCGAAACTACGGAGCAATACTGAAATGAAAAGCGGTAGGATAAGACAAAGGTTAACAGAGGAAAAGTGGGTTTGGGAGAGGAGACAAAAGTGAACTTCTATTTTGAGCCTAGCATCAAAGGTATTGGTTTAATTTAGATAAATTTAAGAAAGCATTGGCATTTATCCATGTCTAATCCGGGCAACACCGAATTTACCACTAAACTACTGGAAAAAGGGTTTCAGTTGGCATATCTGCATATTTTTCCCAAGGTCCCACTGTTGCTACATTTCAGCTTTATAAGCAATTTAATTAGGTTAAAGTACTTTTTTTTCAGAGGATTACTCAGATGCCTATAATTAAACACTTCTTATTAAGGCCTACTGGACTGAAGGCCAACAGCCTGACAAATGCAGCTTCAGATTCTCATTATGGCATCCGGGTACAAGTTGGCAATAAAGTTTTTCTACAAAAGGAAAGACTTTCTATTTATGAAGAAAGTGAAACTATGACTAGGTATTTCATTTAAACTGAGGTAAAATTGCATTTACACGACACCTCTCTTAGAAGCCCTAATAATAATCCATTCATAAGAAGGACAAGACGTTATTGACTTACTCCTTCCACAGTAGCTTATGACTGGTCATTTCCTCATCATAAATCAATGCTGTCCCTGAAGCCATTGCTATAGACAAAACAAGACAAAAATCCCAAGACACATATTTCAGGCAAGCAGCAAACGTATACTAAAACCTTATTATATTACTTAGTGAGAAGATAACATATGTACATCCTGCACCTGCTTGTATGACGGTTTCGCACTTCCGGCTTTGCAATTACAAAATGAAATCAAAGAAAACCGTTTAGGAGGAACTCTGGCAGGACTGATCAGCGAGGAAGCAGCGCAGAACTCATGGCGCTGACCTTCTGTAGCTGGATTCGCACGGGCAGAATCCCTGCCCATCTGAATTCTTCAAAATCAGTAAACCAAAACCCCCTGCAAGGCCCCGCGGCCCGTGCTACGGGGCGCAGGAGCGCTGCCGAGGCTGCGAGCGCAGGCCTGGGCACTGCTGCTTGTCTCGGCTCTGACAGACACCTACTTACCTGTCAGGGCGGACGTGACATCGGGTTATTTGTGAAAATCTGCATTACAAAACCACACAATATAAAAAATACGATTGCATATGCCAGAGATACCACAGTTACAGCGACCGTGTCGCGTTTACAACTGGTTATACGTCTTTTAAAAGAAGACACAAAAGAGATGTATATTTAAGGGAAAAAAAAAGAACTTTTTTAAAAAAACTGAAGTGCCCAATTAACCGCTGAGGCGCCGCGTTGAAGTCGAGGAGCACACCTGGGCCCCCTCTGCTCCTTTGCCTCACGCCCGCCGCACAAGCCGCGCAACCCCGAGGCGCCCTGACACGGGGCCCGGCCGCGGCGACGAGCGCGGCCCCCCCGCGCACTGAGGCCGGCCAGCCGCGGCCGCGGCCGCGGGACGGGAGGCCGCAGCCCCCTCAGCGGCACCGCCACGTACTTGAGCGCTTGGGCCGCGGCGGCGGGAGCAGGCAGCCGGGCCCGCTCCGCGGCCAGGCCTCCGCCGCTGCGCTCCGTTTCGCGCCGCCCCAAGCTGCCGCGGCCGCCCCCGGGGCGGTGCGCCACGCCGCGGCCATGGCATGGCGGCGGCACGGGCGGGCCCGGCGCCGGGGCGGGCGGCGGCGGCGGCGCCCGGCTGCCCCAGCTTGAAGGCAGCGAGCGGCCTGGAAGAGCACCAAAAGCCGCAGGCGAGACCTGCGTGTCAGAGGGCGATTACGTCTGGGGACAAGATTGCTCTTTACTCTGTTTGTTTGTTTTTTTCTCCCGCCGAAAGCAGGATCCTGGTCCAGGCCTGCTGGCTCTGCCCGCCAGAACTGTAGTTAGCATCTTCGGTAAACGGCAGCGTTTGCGTCTGTGAAATTACAAGACGTTACTGTGACATTTTCCTAAGAAATTCGCCTCCCCGAGGAGGAAGATGTGTTACAAAGCCTGCTCTGAAGGGCTTCTTTTCTTCTTGAAAAGCAATTGATGCTTGTGGAGCGAAAATTTCCCAGAAGAAACTCCCAGACTGCGTTTTCGCTGGCGCTAATGCCGTTTTACATTGCATTGGTGCATAATGGAAAGTCTTGAACTGGATAGAAATACAAATGATCTTTGCTGTAGGGCCCCTTTGTTTTGCCTGAGCTCTGAAAAGCAGGCCTGACTATTTGAATTGTATTTTAATGACAATGATAGTTTAACCAGAATTATTTTATTAAGCTTTTAGTGTATCACAAATCCAAGAGCAAAAATCCCTGGACTGCACGGTATCCTCTAAAGTAACACGAAATTAAAAAAAATGAGCTAAAATGATTACTCCTTTACTTTTACACAGTAACAAGAATCTAGTTCTCAGAAACTCCCTCTTCCACAGCAAAAGCAGGTTACTGCTGTTTCTCCTGCACTTCTTAACTGGGTCACTCGCTGCTGGGTCTGAACATCACGCTGACACGAACCTGCATCAGCCGCCCTCCTGGAACAGCTGCCACATGTAAAGCAGCGACAGCCTTCTTTAAATATTTACTATTTTACCAGCAGAGACCAGCACAGACTCAGCAGGATCATATGAACTGCGCTTTTGAACAACCTACTTTTTTCTAAACTGCAGCTTTATTATGCAGTGCAAATTGAATATAGGTTGTTTCAGCTTCTCGTTATTCCTCAGTTTCTACTAGTTTTCCAGTTCATGGTAGGAAGTGATGGAGCAAGTGTCATCAGGAGCACGTATACAGGCCTGCATTTACCGAGGACTTGTCAGGAACACGGATCATGGCAGACTGGACTTTTAGGAGAAAACTTTTCCAGTATTTGTTTCAAAAGATACAACCATGACAGATGCTCTGTTACTGAAACAGCTTTTAATTTATGTACTGTTGATTACCTGTTTTTGTGACTATTACACATCTCTATTGAAGGAAACTGAAATTAAGTCACGTTTTGTCCATCTTCATGTGCTCTTTGGTAGCAGCTCACAATATTGCACTGCAACTGAGGATGCCGTTATGAGGCCACTGTAATGTTTTGCATCTCTTGAATTGTTATAATTCCCTTAGCCCTCCGCCGTCTTCTTAGACAATTAGTAAAGTTCCTGAAGTGACTTTTAAATGCGTCTAATGCCTTATTTCAGCTAAGAAAATGAAAATGGACAATTCAGTAGGGGCGGCTGATGAGATTCCAATTGAACTGTGTAAGTTGAGGATGGTGACTCAAGAAGGAAAAGATTCAAAAATGCATTTAGCCTATGCGCTCCCGTTACCACTCAGACAATGCCAGCACTGACGTTGTAAAATGACACCAACTGACCAAACCTTCCTGTGGTTAGGGGCCAACCACATCATGTTTACACAGTTCCTTATTCCTGTTTATTCTATTTTGATTCCTGCAAAAGTGACCAGCAGAGGGCCACCTTCTTTTACAATACTCTAATGAGAGAAAAGGAAGCAGATGATTAAGTAAAAATGTAAAAATTAAGGAAAAATGTAGGTAACTCCGAGAAGATGGCAGGATGGACAGTAAGGAAAACTATATTAAAGGTACTTGGCTATGATCTGAATTAAAAGTGTTTAATGTCAGGTTTCATACATATTTTAAAAGATTTTTGCAATATCTCAAATATTTATATGTGGTTGACCAAGTTCAAACTTGATGTGAACAGCTGGCACAGCAGAGAAAATAAGCCTGCTTACATGGAGTTTGAGTTCAACTTATAATACATTTTAAAGGGAAAGGAAGACTTTACAATCCACTTATAGTACATTCCTATTTACAAGACAGGTTTGGCATGAGAAGTGTAATCTGTTTTACAGGTAAGATAAATGTTCACAAGCATTTATGGTATCTCCACTTCTGAGTGGCCAAAGTCAACTGGGAGTCCCGCCTCTGCCAACGATAAACCTGATTTACTGAAACGACACCCTCTTCAATATTCCCCACAAGGAGATACACCATAGGACGATGGCTCTGAGTCATCTTCTCTGTGCAGTTTTCATTGATAAGCAGCCACTGTTGTATCATATTCTGAGTTTCATAAGGCAGAAGTGAGCCCTGGGTAATGAATTCCACTTGACATTCAATGTTATACTCTCGGTCACCAAGTACTGTTCTTTTTTTGGACAGCTTTACTTTCACTGCTAAGGAAAAAAAAAAGAAACGTAAATCACTCCATCTACTCAAATGTAGTAAGGAACACTTTCAGTTAAAGTGGGAAAATTCCTTAAAAATACTGTCATAATTTATGGTGACAGAGTATGGTGATGTCTTCTCCAGCAGCAATATGAAATTTTAAATATTTTTAAAATAAAGGTTATGTTGTTGAGAATTTTTTCACTGAATTGTGCAACTAGGAAAACATGTTTTCCTAAAGGTGACTAATATATTTTTATCATCATGGTGTATGCTAGACTTTGTGGATAATTAGATATGCTAAGTGTTATTCTAGCATCACAAGGCAGCCCAAGTCACCCAGTCAGTTCTACTGAAATTCACTTGTTGATGTTATGAACCATTCAGCAAAAATAGCTGGTAATTCTTGCTGATGCCACCCGTTATAGCTATTCCCTTTTCATTATAGGCATCTACTTCTCCCACTTAACTCGGCCAACACTAGATCTAAAGTCAGGGACGACGTCACTGAGAGTCTCTGCATTGATTTCAAAGGGCTTTGCAGGAAGTTTCCAGGGCAAATTCAGCAGGACTGCCTGTGACTCCAATAAGACAACGTGAGGTAAGAATTTCTTTTACAGTTATAATCCTCCGAGTCTTCTTTTGAGTAAGCTGTGAGTCCTTAATACAATTCATGCACACAAGTAACAAGGACACCTCATTCACTTGTAAAGCAACTAAAGCTTTACTTTGGGTTTAACCACTAATAAGACAAACCCGCTTATTTGGCTGATTTTGCCATAAATATTTTCCATTTTACAATGTAGCCAACCAGACAAGAACAGAAAAGCTATTTTGTTGTAAAATAGATCGTAAAGAAACCTTTCATGCAAAATAATTCCTCCTTATGTTTTGTTTAGAAAGAACATACTCTAAAAAAAAACCTAGGGTTGGTTAAGTCAGCAACCAAACTCTCAGGATTTAGATTTTGAAATCCCAGCGGAAACTGCCATTTATTTTCACCCTAATTTTAAAGCATTTTAGAAGAGCTATTAGTTTCTATAATAGCAGTCATATTAACGAAAACTTACCAAAGTCATTGTTGCAGAAAACTTCAAGTACTCTTTTGTGCGTAAAGAAGTCTTCCACTGCCGGGCAGGTCTGGCACACAGGCTTTGGTAGCACTGGTAAGAAATATTAAAGTCTCACCATTACCTTTTACAATCTTTTGTATTAGTTTGCTGATGTGAAAGTTGGGAGCCCACTGTTTAACTACAGCTGTGACAAGGAAAATATGCAACTGGACAGTGATAATGCAAATGTCTACATGCCTCCCTGAAAATATGGCTAGGGATGAAAAGGAGTTTAATCTTCCATGCCCGTTCAGTCCTTGTTCAGACTGACAAAGTCAGTTATCAGCATCAAATACTGTATTATAATTTTTATACGGCTATGGTGGGTGGAGAAGATGTTAGGTGCACAATTCTGTTAGCGGTCCTGGGTTCAGTTGGACAAGGATTGTAAATGTATGAATTTAGACGTGCCAACATCAGCCAATTTCTGCTCTTTTCTGCAGAAGTTAATAAGCCGAGCACACTTGAAGATTTGAACATTAATCTTGCAGTGTCTCAGGTTTCCCTAAGGAAAATCAGATAATGATTTCTCCAAACTTTTCTGAGCTCATCTAAGACCAATTCATTGTGGATATAAGTTTATCAGACCCCACAATGGTAAGGGCCATTGAAAAGCGTATAAATAGACTGGAAAATAAATCAAGTGTGCTGTAGTGGATATGATACTGACTGTATCTGTGCAGGACGACAATCATCTTCCTCCACTTATTAGACTATCTTCATGTTATTTTATTGAGACTATGCTGATTAATACCGGCTGAAATCTGGTCCAGATTACACTGCAAATATTAGCGCTTTCGCCTACTATGGGCACAAACAGTATTCATAGACATGACTCCATTTACAAAACTACACTATCTGGGAATCAGATACCCCTGTCTCTTCTTGATTCTGTGGAATGTACTGTATGGCCACCTTCCCCTTTCCCCTCTCTCATCTTCCATCTACCTTTGTGCAGGTATTTATATTCCTTTGCAAGAGATGCCAGACACATGTCCTCATCAGCAGGGAATCGTTCGCAGTCCAGACTGTCAGGCCAAGAGTGCCCATGGCAGGCCAGCACGGGTGCACAGCTGTCACGAACAGCAATGCACATACTCCTGCAAGGATGGATAAACCTGCGCCAAAGGAAATACAGGCTGAATCAGTTAAACTCACTCAGAGATAACAGAAGGTATTTCAATAGTAATTTCTATGCAAAGTACATCATCTTCATTGATATTTAACATCCTCCAATAATAGAGTTCCAGAAGTAGCAGCTGTGCATATTTTATGCAAGTGGTCTGCATACGGACTGGACTATGCTTATAGATTTAAGTCGCGGTTTTTAAAACATTTTTGATTACTATCTGAGAAATGATTCAGTAAAAGCATAACTCTATTCGCAAGAGGTGTTTGGTTTCAGTGGCACCTAGGTTCAACCCTAAACTAAAAACAAGAATAACATTCGGATGGCAACAAAATAAAACGTAATATTCTTTGGCCACAGCATTCTTTCTCTCTAAAGAAACTGAAGTCGAAGTGGAACATGTTTTCAGTATATTTTCCCCCAATGAGTAGGAAAAAAGGTAACAATTATTTCGGATAAATAATTGGAGTGAAGATTACCTTTAGATTAAGATAAACATGCATTTGGTTCGATCCCTGTTCTGGCAAAGAGGCTGGATTTTTATACTGTGATGTGGTACTTACGTATCTAAACAGATGGGTGCAAACAGAGAGCACAAGAACGTCCTCACATGCGGGTGACAGTCGGTGTGCACCAGGTGCTGCCAGGTGGTGGACTTCACAATAACCTCTGCCATGCTCGTATGTCCCATCAGGTTGGGAAGTCTCATTTCAGAGTACCCAATCTTGTGGCACATATCCATCTCCTTAGGTATAGCTACACACTTGGTGGATAATCCAATGTCAAAGCCCGTTGCCATTCTTAGGAAACCGCTCAGAGCAAAAGCGAGTATCTTTGCTGTCCAGAACATCTTCCAGTGACTCCTGGGCTGCTGAATACAAGTTATCAAAATCCCCAAAGCATAGGGGCACACGGAAAGCCTTGTGGCTTATATACCCCATGAGCTTACTGAAGCATTGGTTATCAACTGCTCACCAAATCACTTGAGACAAGACCTTGTCTTATTGCCTACTCAGGCGATTGTTGTGATAACCAGGGAGGTGGAGACAAAAGCATAGAAGTATGTTCCTTAAAGACGCAGATTTGATAGAGGGTTTCACATGCCTGACAGTGTCAGTTGCTGCAGCGTACTATGTGGCATATTAAATTTTGACACCTAGAAGGCTTGCTGTGTGCTTTCTAAATCAAATTAAGAGATCCCCTGGAAAAATGACTGGGCAGACAAGCTGTCTCCTAGGGCTGCTGTGTCTCCTTTGTTTTCAGACACCACTGACTGGGCAGAAAAAACAGCCCAGATGATTGACTTATCACGTGAAAATGTTTTGCCTGTGCTAATTGCTCGTGTCTCTTCCACTGCTTTACATTGTAGGAGATATACTTTCTTTATTTGGCCTAGTACTATAAAAAAAAACAGCTTGATGCTATTAAGATAACATTTGGTCTGGAAATTTAGATCCCTATACCATGACATGCTAAAAGTTCTAGCTTCTATTAATTTCAATAGGCACCCTAAAATACAGAACTGTTTTACTGATTAGGGCATCTGACTATCAGCTGGCTACAGAACTTCCACCTTTCATTTATTCAAGTTCAGTGGTGGAACATATATTTTCCGACAGAAAAATATTGTAGGACTACTGTGACTATTGATATTTACTGGGAATGAAAAGATGGTTAAGCATATGAAGTTTTGTTATTATTTCAGGTGAACATGACTCCCCTTCAAATAATTCAGTGTTTCACATATTTTATTAAGTAATTATAATTACATGAAAATGCGTGAAAGCAAATACCAGGTGTGTACTTTTTCCATTTGTAGCGTAAAAGCCAGTATTAATTTCTGAAATAATAAATAAACAGAATTATTGACATAGATCATCATTACTATTCTTAGTGTAGTACTGAAAAACAGCTGTTTGCTGTAGATGTGAGGTTGGGGAATCAGTTAAGGTGACAGAGGAGCTGAGTAATACGTAGCTTACCTATTATGGATAGAAAAGTTTGATCATGAAACAGTTAAAGGAGCAGAAGATTTTAAAAAGAGATTTGATGAAAGCATTTCTTCCAACTAGATATGGTTGTTCATTTTTAATTCCGTTTCCTATTATATCATTTATTAGACATTTTTAGATATCAGTAATAGGCAGTTGGATTTACTAATATTAAATCTACTGTAAAATGTATAGCTTGATTAATAGTTTAAAATAAGAATGTTCGTAATAGTATAGCAGCTAGTAGTTACTGATGTTTGATTGAAACACATTTTTCAGAAACAGCAGATTTTTGCATTTGTAACTAGACGTAGTGCACTTGGACAATGTGGTGCATGTCATCTATATGCTTATACCTAAATGTTAGATTCTTACTCCCAGTATCAATGAGGTCAATAACCCCCCACTAATTTCTCCTTATCTGTTTTCTTTATTCTAAGTTACGGGAAAAATTACAGTTTCTGTTTAAATATGTTGAAAAAAAATGACAGCATGCAATGTTCTAGGAAATAAGGACATATTTAAAAAGAGAAATGCTCAGTTTTTCTTTTCATGGCTTGATTCTGGCTCTGAGTTTCTTACAATTAACGTAGTTTCTTGCTATCTCTTGTCTCACTTCAAAGCAGAGGAACCCAATTCCTAACCAGGCTGATTTGGCCCAATAAGACACCTCACGGTAGTATCTTTTGTCAGGTGCTTCATGTATTCCACGAGAAGTTAAAGAGCCTTGTTAAAACTCAGTGAAAGTCCTGTTCTTGCTATATCTATGTGGATATCACTGGGGGCCACAATTTCACATAGCTGTTCCTAGTATCATTTTGCAGCAAAAATATGGCAGAAAGTTGTCTCAAACAGAGGGAAGAAGACAGGTCTGTGCTCCAAGCCAACTGCAAAGCCTCTTTGAACTGGTCTTTCATGTGATCTGGCACTCAAGCAGACACCAAGCTAAGCCCAACTTCTATGCATGCACATAACTACCATTGAAGGCAATGGGCATTTTACTATTATCTTTAATTGGCAGGGGAAGCAGGAATTCACCCAGCACAGTAGCCTAGGGATATTTTATGCCTGGGCCATCCCCAGCCACAAGCTGTAAAAACAGCTTGGGGCTATTGGCAGGTGATGTAAGAGGAGAGAGACTCACCTGCTGCACAGCTCACACAGGTTCAAGAGATCTTATGGACACCCTGATATCCCTGATCCTGAGCGTCATCGTGGCACTCAGAAGTGAAACTGAATTTCAGTATACTTACAAACGCCCTCCCTTATGCAGCAGACTTCTGCATCCGTCCATGTGGTAGAAGTTTTTACAGAGTCATCCCTTAATTTTATGAAATGAATCAAATCCCTCTCCGGCCCTAATAGCATTCTTTTGTAGCACTTTTCTCATTTGGTTGTTACCTGAAATTAGGTGGCAAGATCTCTGGGGAAGGAACCCTTTCCATTGCATGCGTAGCCTGACGTTATACGCACGTTTCTGAGTGACATAAGGTATATATTAAGAAAAGGTATTGGGTCTCTTCATTATTTAGATGTTTCTCTCTGTGACTGTCTCACAGCCAACAAGAAAACCTGACTGATCCAAAAAATGGAATCAACTCTCTTATTCCAAATAATGAGGGGTTGAAAAATCTCATCTGACGGAGAAAAAAAGCAGAAGAAAAAAAAGAAAACAACTGATAATATGTTTTGGGGTCACCTTACAGAAGCACTCGCTAGGCTCCGGATGGAGGCAGCTTGCACTTCATAGGCCTAGGTACCCGAAAGGGAATTTCTCAACCCACCACGCTTTGGAGGGAGCACAGCTGCACGCCTATGGCCCTGCACACAAGCTAAAGAGCACATTTATATCCAGTGGCAGTAAGCTGGCAGGCATTAGCTGTTCCCACGTTGCCCGGTGAGAGAGGCCTCGGCAGTGCCTGCACGGGGACTGCCGCTGCCCTGACCGCCCGCGTCGCGGTCCAGGCCCCAGCCTGGCGACAGCCCTGGCGACAGCTCTCGGCTGCTGCTGGGCTCCAGCCGCACCTGAAATCAGGCTTGCAGACTTAGAGAACGAGAGATCTGCTTTTGAGAGCTCCCTCGGAGCCATTAATAGACAGACGAGACATAATGAGGGGCTGTGAGACTGCGATGATCTAATAAGAGCTAATACCTCCCCTAACAAACCTTGTCTCCACAGGAACTTCCTTAGAAATAAATAATTGTCCATCTCTGAGTCACGGTTTCTTACTGGGGCTTCTCAGGGGGTAAATCATTTATGAACCACCACACACAGAGCTGCACCTTAAAGTTTCTTTTAGCCTCGGATGTGTCTCAAGGGAAGTCAACTGTATTTGAATTCCTTGCTTTTGCTGAGCTGACTTTCAGTGGGTCATAATTTTATAATTCTAAAGAAAATAACTTTTCGTTGCATGAATGCACCGGTATATTTGGAGGCTGATGGCTTGACCACTCTGGAGACTTAAGGCCTCAGTGCATCAGGAAGGAGCAGCACAAGCTACTGCTCCGCGCTGCCTGGCAAAGTGCTTCAGCCGAGAACCTGCAGGATTCAAGGGTGGAAGGGGAAGAAATTCCCCAATTTTATAGGTTGGTGCAGACTGTTAGAGGAATCACACAGTGGCTACCCTTCTGCACTGCTTCAGTTTCTTCTTGTTTTACTGTTTCCTTGTTGTTTTGACTAAAGTACTCCCAGGGAAATGACAAGTATGTATTTGTCATAAATTATGAAGCACGACGATTCTAAAGGCCCTTGACACAGCTGAAGAATTATCGCTGGCTCATACAAATGTCTTTGCTTGCTATCTATCATTGCATTTGGGTTGAGCCTGGAGCCAAAGCCATATCATTACCTATAATTCCAGTCAGTCATTTTTGTTAGCCATCTTCTGTCAGAAAAGAGGATCATTTGGGGGAGCTTCTGGTTCTGGTCTCTTTTGACAGTCACTGGATTCAAGATATTTATTAGCTGGGTCAAATTGCTTAGCCTGTACTACTTTCAGCACCATCATTTACTAAGGAATTCCTCAGTTTTACACTTCTTTTCCCTACATTCACAAGTCACTTTTAAGTATGGGAGGGATTTTGGTTACGCTTCTGCGCTGACTTAATTATTTTGATGTTCTTCATGAGAGGATGCCACTTGAAACTCAGCTTGACAGCAAGCCATTATCATTTATCATTTTTAGCAAGAGTCTTGCAGAGCTCTTATTAAAAAGGCACATTCAAATCGCTATTGCTTGGAAAATGCTTCAGGTCAGTCATATGTCGACTCCTTGGCAAAACTGTGAGCTACAGCACCCAGCGTCGCTATACCGTGGTTTCTCTTTTTTTGCAAACACTTAGCTGCTCGCTGACATAGTGTGGTAAAAACTGTCATGCAGTTATACACACAGCTTGCTTTTAGGAACACAGTAATCTGTGATTTACTGTTATCACACCAGCTAAACGTTTTAATTCAAATTACGTAGTAGCTGAAAGGGCTGCAGTATTTCTAATAGTAGTGATTTCTGCGCACCGGTTGCCTGAATAAAGACTGTATAAAATTTTAAAATATATTGTTGAGCAAACTATCACAAGAATTGCAGTGTCTGCATACATTTTATGTTGCCCAGTCAAAACCTAAGAGCTGAAGTTTAGAGAAACTTTTGTCTCAAAGTCTGGATTCCAGCTAATTCTCTTTGAAACTTTTGAAGAAAGCTGCGTGGTTCTTCCATTAGCCACAGGCTGTATTTATTGTTCCTGGATATGAGACCGGTCACCTGCTGATGGACCCTGATAACATGAATAGTTGTTGGAGGCTACCTCCCTGCCCACCTCTGTTTCGCTTCCTTTGACTGTTACCAGGGAGACAGACAGAGATTAACCAGGAGCCGCTCGTCAGACCTTATAAGAAACGGGACTGAAATTTTCTTCAAAGAAACTAGGAGTTTGAGAGCAAGCTAGCAGACCTAGGGAGTTCTGTTTTTAATGTAAACATTTGTTGCAATATTCAGCTGCAATCGTTTTTATCTAAAGTGTAATTGCAGAAATGCGAGACTTAGACAAGGATCAAAGCTCATAACTATACATTCAGAGTTCTAAAAGGAGCCTTCAAATAGACAGTTGTCACTGTGATGACAGCTGTGCTGGACCAACATGCTTACTCTGTGGGGCATCATTTATAACTTTTTCCTTTATTTTATTAAAAACCAATTAGGCCATGTATGGTGCCTGCAAAACAACAATAAATGACAAGTCATGGACGGTTTTGAAAATGCCTCTTTAATTTACTCATCACAATGGCCTTTGCATCGCTTCAATTTAAGAAAAATGGAAGTACAATTTTTTCTTTAAAAACCTCGTAAATCTTTAACGCAAATAGTTAAAGGCTCACTGCCCTGGCTTGCTAAGATCTAATTAATTCATTAACTGAGGGGGAATTTTGCTTAATAGTGAAAGAGAAAATTTAGGCTTTGGATGACCAAAATTTAGCTTCTTACTCTGCCATAGGCTTTCTGTATAACCTTTAACCCTGCTGTATTTTGTTCCTCCTCATCCAGAATTAGGATAATAGTACTTCCTTGTTTCAGGGGGAAGAAGGAAGTTAAGTGCATTAGAATATGAACTGTTCAGATACTACAGAAGTGGTGAGGAGGCATATAAATGCCTACACACATTCCAACAATATTCCCTAGAGGCACAAGTGTGCTGAATACTACACAAAACCTGGATAAGTGCATTTCCTAAGTAGAGCAGATAAGTCAGTGATGGAAAGATTAGATGACTTGTTAATCAGCTAGTAGCAAGAGCAGGCACACAGCTCATAGCTTTGTTATTCGAATGCAGTGCGACATTCATTGACCCATTCAGCTCTCAGGTCTCCTGTCCTGCAACATTTTGCTCACAGCTTATTGGGACAAGTTGCCGTGAAGAGATTTTAGCGTGAGAACTCAGATGCTGTGCTGACCTACCAGCTAGCAGCACATTCTCAAAACTATACTCAGGCAACATCCATTGCGCTCCAACATAAGGCCGTATGATAAATACAGTGCTGGTTAAATGCTGTGTTTGCTTTCAATGCTATTCAATCATCAGCAGTGTGGCTGACTCAACATTTTTGTTATTTTTGTTATAGTTTTAAGGCCTTGGAAGCAACTTCAAGATTATGGCTTTCAGGCAGGAGCAAAACACAGTCTGTCTGAATTTAGGTTTTTACACTGTTGACCATGTACTACATCAACACCTTCCACATGAAGTCAGTAGTAATAGTCACTCTTCTTTGTTTTCGCTGAGGTAAAAAATTAAATCTCTCTTTTTTTTTTTTTTTTTTGTTATTGGTTTGCTGCTTTGGCTAATTTTGCCTGTGTTTCTTTTTAATTTTTAATTAGTTTTACTGGCTTTCAATCTAGTTTTGCTTGATTGCTTTTTTGTGGATGAAGGGCCATTTGGCAGATGGAGTTTTACATATTTTGGATGCAATCCTGCTATGCAGAAAAGCTCTTGTTTGTTTTTTAAATTTGAGAAATCATTTTTTGCAGTCTTCTGGGGTTGATTCTGGTTTTTCCTCGTCTACCACAGCAATTTATTTCATAGCTGAGTCCCCTGCCACGCATAGTCTTTAGGAAGCAACTACAAATAAAATAGAAAGCTAAGTTAAAAGGAGAGTGTGTTGAATGATTTCCAAACTTCCTTGAAAAAAATTAGTAAAAGTAGTTCTGAGAGTGATTCATAAGAAGATAAGGAAACAACTGTTTTGACTACAAGTAAACAGCAAGTACATGCCAACTATTTGTAGTCCATTGAGAAAGTAAACAGGGTCATCTTGTCTATTCGCAATACTTTCTTTGTCTGCGGCCTGTAGCCAGCTACTGATTATCGTGATAAGACAAAAACACATTAAGTCTTGAAAATTATGTCTGGCTTCTGGCTGTTACTGGAGATAGCTCTATCAGTTAGGCAAGTAAAACTCTCAGTGAGTGCTCAGCTGACTCCAGCAGGCCTGCAGCCGACCCCTTTCAAGTCACTTGACATCGTTCCGAATCTCACGTCTATGCGTTCCAGCTACCCGGAGGAAAGACTATCCGAATTTGACATTACAACATTAAACGGCAGGCCAAATTCACTACTCGTTAATGCCATTAAAATCAGTGGGCCTTGAGCATCTGTTTAAAAGTCAAACTTTAGCCTAAGTGCTCTGCTGAATAAGAGAAACTTAAATAATGCCTGGAAGGTTTCACAAATAACTAAATGTGCTTAAAACATATGAAGGTAAATACTCATAACAGTGTTCCCTTTGCAAATGGTTATAGTAAACTGAAGTTAAAAAAAGAGATTTGTCAAAAAACGGTCAAAGTTACGCCTTGGACATGAATTTCAGAATAGTGTCTCTTTGCTGGATTCCTGTTGTTGTTGTTGCTGTTGTTGTTATAAATCGGTCTCCAAGCCACGACTTACTATTTTTAAGAGTGTAGACATTTAAGAGTGTTTACATTTGCAAATTCTGTAAAGACAAAATATTTTCTGCATAAATCCTAGCCTTTACTTTTAAATTTCTGTGTGAGAGTATTCTTGGATAGAAATTTTTTTCTTAAAGAATTTCCAAACTTTTGCATTCAAATACACACGTATATACTAAACTTAAAAAATAGCTGTGTCCTGAGCTCAAGTGTGCACATAGAATCAGTTTTAAAAAACTGTTTTGGAACTTACAGGAAAAAAGGTATTTGTAGTTGTGGCAAACCCTTAAGAGAGGGAACCTGTTTCTAAAGTGAGTGCACCCATTCTTAGGAGGACTGTATATAATTTTTTACCTGACTGTTATGCAAATATTCAATTGGAACGGTTGTTTTTTGTGTTTTTTGAGCTCTGTGCCAGAAGGGTAAGACTTGCTGAAGGTTGCAATACTCTCTACTTCTTATTTTCACTCTGTCTATTGTAGGTGTTCTCTAATGCACCGTACTACTCTGCCAGAAAACACATTTGCTATTAGAACTGTCACTAATCTGCTTTTCTTTAGTACTTCTCATGTAACTCTCAAGGAACTCAAACATTTCACAAGCTTCAACTAACTAAACCACAGGCCTTTTGTGTAACCCATTTTGATTACAAATGCAGAGCCAAATCACACCCCTCGGTGACAACTGAAGACTATAACAGTCTGGGTACAGGCCTGTAGCTGTTGCCTATAGCTTAATCCAGATACACCAACCCTTCAGTCAGGTATTCTTAGTTCCATCATAGCATGAGCTGATTCAGATGTTTAATGAAATCCTCTAAATAATACTTTCTACTGTCTTCCTTATGAATTTCTGTAGATTAATTTAGATTACCTGCTCCAGTGAACAGCAGGGCATGTATTGATCCCGGGTGCTGTTGCACAGCATCCTCTGCTGCTCGGTTTGTCTCACGCTGTGCAGAGCCGTTTCAGCTCAGCTGGGAAATGATTGTTCTTTTTTTTTTGTTTTTTTTTTTTTCCCCCCCAGCTTAGTGAAATGAAACAGCTCTGCATGGATGAATTCAGAGGAGCACTGCTGACAGGAACACGTCACTGCAGCAAGCAAACGGCAGGACCAGGTCAGCCATCAGCTCCATTGTCTTGGGCTGACATGGAAGCACAAGCCTGGACATCAAGTGTGATAATGGCTTAACAGACACTATTTCTTTTTGAATCAAACCACAGTGATTTTCTCTATGTACAGGGATGGGGTGGTATCCCTTTGGGGAGTCTGTAAGCCTTCTTGTCTCTCTGATTAGAAATCTGTTAGAACAGTTGTGTAAAAGTAAGTAGATTTCCATCTTGTACCGTTACTAAACTTTTCTATTTACACCCCGATGGGCTCACGTAGTGCCTTCAGGTAACACTGGGAGGTAGAGAATTACACAGCAACAGCCCCTCAAAATCTGCAAAGCCTCAACAATTGCTCCCATAGAAAGCATTTTCTGTGCTGTAACGACCGACTCCCAAAACAGGTTTGAGAGTCAAATCCACCGCTGACTCCCCACGGCTTCGTTTGTAGGACAGCCCCATTTGGAGTTATGACAGAATTTAAATTCTCTGTAAAGTGAGAGAATTCAATAAAAAACTGAAATAAACAGGGGCCAGTCTTCAAATAAAAAATAATAGAGACGACATGCTTTGAAAAAGGTGGGGAAGGAAATAACCTTTCTCTTTCCGTCGGCCTCCAGTCTCGGAGAGTTCAGCGGGCAGCAGCGGCGGGTTCCTTCCTCTACGCCACGGCTTGCGTCACACGCAGGGCCTCTGTTGAGATCAAAGACATTTGCTTTCTATTATCCTATCTGGAAGAGAAGTTCACTGATAAAGAAGTCTCCACCCGAATGATTAAACCCTATTTGGATTTAAATACCTGGGTGAGACCCCTTCAGCCTGCAGGCCAGGATTAGGAGGCCCATGACTCCACCACCCATTTGCTAATCTGGATACAGAGCATACTCCGCCTGTCTGCGAAATGTTATGTCATTTGGTTTTCACAGTCAGCGACTAGCATCCCAGGGCATTGTTTGCTTCCAATGGTGCCACTGGGATATGACATTGAGATGAATCCATCCTAAATAGCTACATGACAGCAAGAGCTGAGCAAATAAATAAGGGGGAAATTATGGAGCATTCACTTATAAACTGTTTAAAACTAAACAGTGCCTGAAATACTCTTTTAAACTGAGGTTCATTTAGGATTATTGTATGAAGCTCAGGGAAGGAGATCTGAACAAGAGAAATAATTAACTTGAAAGTTTATTAGGAGAGGCTGATTTTTGCAAAAGGAGCCATTTTCATTCCCTAAATAATGTTAAGGGTTTCATGCTGGCTGCAGGAACCAAACATTGATAATGGTAGCCATGGGAGGCTGTTTTCATTACGGAAACTATACAGGAGTAAACAGTTTAGTGGTGAAGGTATTTTGAAGACTCAAGAGCATTCAGAGACAAAAGGTTTGTGATTGTAGTTCTAGTTTCAGACCTGGAAAGAGCTTGTTTGCCCTAGAGCGTCTTGTTTTTTTTCCCGTTTGGTCAGTTTGTCTGATAAAAACAATTACCACACACCCTAAGCCTTGCCTTGCTTATATCTACAGCTCTATGACAACCTCACTACTCTTAAATGTATTAATGTAGGAGAGCTCTTTCATTGCAAAAAATATATTTTTAGAAAATGCATCTAGAGAGTGTAACCTGAACACTTGGTTGTGTGGGGTAAATGTTCCGAGTGTTTTTTGTTTTTCTTTAATAACTGGTGTCCGATTTTGCTGTCCTTACTTACACCACGTAGTGTTTTCTTCCTGCATCCTACACAAATGGAATAGGACGACTGGATTTATTGACAGGCTGATCCTGTATTCAGGGAAGTCAATGGCAAAGTTTCCATGATCCATGATTAAAACCTGAAAGCCAAAATTCAGCCCATTTGACTTACGTTCAGCGTTACTGTATACTGTGACTTGCAGTACGTCCTATTGATTTCAGTGCAGTTCTCATGGCATACCTTGATGCTAGCAAGACTGACAAACACGGCCAGCATAAACAGGCCACCCATCTCACTCGTTCTGGTAAACTGTCTTTTAGGAGCTTATATAAGAATTTCTGGTTTGGGAGCATGATATTAAAAAAGATTAAATGCGGCAAGTACTCTTGCCTCCAGCACAGGATGCTGCAGATGAGTATGCCAAGCTCTAAGGCAACAAAGAGCAGCTCCCACCTGACAACAGCCCAGATTATCCCCCCCCCCATGCTTAATAGGCTCCTTACACAATCATCCCCTCCTTGCACTCAGCATGGGACAATTCAGTGTGGATCCGGGTCCACACACACTAGTACATTCACCTGACTATTTCCTTTTTTGAGGATCAGTGATATTTGATTTATTTGGTAAGAATACTATTTGAGTATTTGAGATAAAACTAACATAGAAAGCTAAGAGAAACCACTGCTTCAACTTCTGCCTACTTTCGTATTTTCCTTTATTGTTTTCCTTTCCAAGAGCAAATATCCAAGAGGAATGAAACATTTCTGGTTCAAACTCTTTATAACTAGTCTTATTGACATTGACAATTACTGACAATTCTTGGATGAGCTGAAAGAGATTTAATCTTCTTTAAACCTACTTCATTGATCACAAAGGATGCAGGAACCAGCCGATGATGTCACGTGACCATATTTGAGAAGAATTTATTAACCCTTAGGGAACCCACAGCCATCTTCTGGTATGAATTTGACACATTAAGGAAAGCCAGTCTTTGGGGCACAGCAATGTTGTCTGCTTGCTCAGCTCAGCTCTTCAGCCTTTCCTGAGCATTTTCTCATGGGAGGCCACCCTTATCCCGCTGCTATGGTTTGAGGTTACAGCGCAGAATGAATTATCCATTTACATAAATAATTTATTCCTCAAAGTACTTCAGCTAGCGCTGCCAAACACTAGCTATGGAAAGCAATTCAAACCTGGAAGACATGCAGCAGGTTTGCAACATTGATCATGTCGAATCCAGGAGATCATAACCACTAAGCCAGTCATAAAGCATGAAAGGCAGTAAAATCAAAGGCAATTGAAAAACCAAAGGAAAAGTATTTAATATTTGGTTTAGAAACTTAAAATAGCAATACCGAATAGCTACAGTAATTAATGGATAAACGGATATCGTGAGCTCTGATTTGTGGAGAGAATCTCACTTTGTATTAGAGTCTCCAAATGTTCACTTCTTTACATATGGTCATAGTTTCATAGTGTTATAATTCAGCAACCTTAATTTAAAGCACTAACAGAGTGTTTTTGATTTAGATAAAGAGAGTGATATTTAAAGCCTGTAGTATGACATGGAATTGGAACTTTATTTGTATCCCTGGTGATTTAGCCCTCCTATTCTGCTGGCATATGGCACTCCATGCCCAAATTCACACAATTCTCACATCTATGTTTTTTTGTTTTTTTTTAATGAAATCTGTGCTCTCTGGTAGTTATTTTCTTTCCTATCTCATCACTACCTTTTGGACAAATGTATTATGTAGGAAAAACGTTATTAGGGCAAATTATGTTGTTATGACCCTTACTATGGGCTTGGTCCAAAACCTGTTCATCGGAAATGACAGACTCACAGTGACTTCAACAGATTTCCTAAATAACAGGGAAAATATATATTATTTTCCTTTTATTTTGGAGTACTGCAAAATAATCTTTGCATGTACAACTTGGTCTTCATTTAATACAAACCACCTAAGACTCTGAAATCCACAGGCTTTCTGAAACCAGCAGATTCAAATTTTGGCCAGAGTTAACTAACCTCTTCATTTTTCCTAGACAATTTTCTTAGTATTGCCATGAAGTCTGTGAAAGCTTTCCTTAAAAACTGAGGTTCTCTTAAGAGTTAAGTTTTGATGGCACATTTAATAAAGGAAAGATCACTCTTCGTATAAGAGGAAGTAACCATCTTAGGATGGTTTTTATTCTCCATGATCCTGATATAAAAGTGTTTTGCTGTCCCTCAGTAAGAAGGTGATGTTTATATCAAATGTTAGCTAAAGATTACTGACTTGTTTTTACTCTTACCAATAATCTATACATGTTCTTTACATCCACGTAACTTTACTAAGGATGTAAATTCAAAAGTCAGGCTATACTGGAGTTAACATCACCTGTGCAGCAGCATTTTTCGCCGCCTCCTCATTTGTATACATTATAAAACACTTGAATTACATGTTATTTTTTTTCCACGGGATCACTGCTAATGCACTTGTAGTTCTGGATTTGTCTCACTTAACGCGAGCAGATAGCTAGGATCCTCCTCAAGGCAACAAGAGGACAGAAAAGGCTGTCTCTCATCCCTTCCTACAAGAGACAGTTAAGATAAACAGATCAATGTCTGCCTGAGGTGCCTCTTTCTCACCACCTAAAGGACTAGAAAGCACTGAATCTAAGAGTAATTTAGGTTGGGGGTGGGGTGGGGGCTCTGGAAGTCATGGAGTCCCCTCGCCCCAAGGGAGCAGGGCCTGGGGACAGCCAGGGCAGCCCCAGCCCCAGCCCCAGCCCCAGCCAGGGGTGTCAGGCACTGCCACGAGGCTGGGCTGGACCAAGGCCAGGCTGGGCGTGCGCCGGTGGTTCGTGGCTGGGGTGGGTGCCAGCGAGCCTGTGGCTGGGCACAGTCAGGGCTGCGACGTGGCAGGAGATGTAGCTCAGGCAGGCACCAAGGCGAGAGCCTCCGCTCAAAGTGGCTCCCCTGGGCTGGGGCAGGGAAGAGGCCCCCCGCGACCGCCCTGGCTTTGCGCTGCCCCAAGCCCCAGCAGCCAAACTCCATGAGGGGGATGCTCACAGCACAGATCATCGTTACTGTTTCTGAACAATGCATACACAACTACTTCTTCACAAAAACTGAATTTTTATTACACTTGTTTCGTATCTAGAGGACAATGGTTCAACGAGATTAAAGTCAGAAGCATCCATTGGTTTTGGGTGAAGACGGTTTTTCGGGTACCGTTGGCTCTGTGGCTTTGTCTATGCTAGTAAATTAACTGCACCTGGAGCAATCTGCAGCATTTAAGACCAGCTGGCAAGAAGCTGCCTGACTCTGTACTGCAAAACTCTCTTACCCTCCAAAGCTGGATGACTGACTATTAGGAATGCCACCTGGCCACTGCAGAGCGCTGCACTGTGCCGAGGATCGCTGAGATGCTGTTATCTGGTCCAGGCCAAAACTGTGTTAGCAATTTGACAGAACAGACAATTGTGGTCCAGTACGTGGAAAGATTCCCTGGCACCGATGAGTTCACCAGCACAGCTGAAGCCTGTCCAAAGCACAGCTCCTGCTGGCTCTGGCTGTGTGCAAGCGCACACGCAAGTATTCACAGCTGCATCAGATGCAGAGGGCTCCAGGAAGCCAGCCAAAACATTAAGAATAGTCAAAGGCACCTTTGGCAGAGACAGGGGGAGGACTCAGTTCTCCAGAGGATCGTTCCAGGTATCATAAACACGACACTATTCTTTCATGTCCTGTTCTCTGCGTTGTCTCACTCACCTCGTACTTACCAACTTTGCAAGAGCTGGGAGGCAGCAATGATAATCTCTTCCAGTACAAAAACCCTCCTAGAGAGGGCTTACCCATTACCCTCAATGAAAGTGATACCACATGAAGAAAAATAATATGAAGTCTACACGATAAAATATATAGACAAGGAAAGTGAATTAAGATCACCTAGGTAAACTATGTTGATGGTAGTAATAATATGGACAGATTGCCAGTCATGCCTTCTTTTTATGGAATGCTTATACAACATGAATTTTCTGCAATTAAAAGGGCTCACTGGGATTCTCTAAGAGTTAAAATCGTAACTGAAAATATTTGGTTACTCCAGCCATTGTTCAGAATTCTTTCTGAGTAGCAACTTTGATTCCTTATTACTGAACCTTATTTTATAACATTCTCTAGATCTTGAGGGGTTTGCTTTAGAGAAAGCTTTAGTTAATGTTCTTCTGATACAACTTCTCAGACATATTTTCTCTCGCTACAGTAGCACACTATTGTCTTTATAGAAAAGCAATTTCAAACTTATTTGAAAACAAAAATGTAAGGAGATTCCTAGGAACAGCGAAATGGTTGGACACATGCCAAGCAGTACCATTCAAAGACAGCAACTCTGACACAAACAAACTAGTCTTTTAAAATACCAGAAAAAAGCTACCGTGGACCAGCCCCCTGGTGGACTAAATGCCCATGATCTCTAGAGCAGTATAATTTTACTGTTTTAATAATCAATGAGTTTTGTATAAACATCCGACTGAACTGGATTTGGTGGCAGTCTTTGCTTGCTATTATATTAGTATCATGAGTCTCATGGAGTCCCATTGAGTCTCAGGCCCCATCCAAACCCAGCAAGACAGTTCCTGCTCTGCGCAAGCATATGTACGTCCAAAGGACATGCTATAGCAAAAATGATAAAATTCTCAAAGAGAATCTGAGTAAATTCTTTCACTATATTTAATTTGGTTGCTTCCCTGTTGTCCCTCGTGAAAATAACAGTGCACTTAAAATACTGCAATAAAAGCCACAGGAGTTGCATGCATAGATTACCCAAGCTTAGTTGGGACATTCACCTCATCCCCTACTGAAACAGTGATGAAATAAGACCTTGAGGTGAACAAGAAAACTCTAGCATGGAAATGTAGCAAGGCTAATCATAAGGGAACTCCACTTGCACAGCAGTGTAACAGCAGACAAAAATAATGAATCCTTAAATTACTTGTCCCCGTTTCTTCGTTGAAGAGGGATGCTGTTCTTGGTAGCTAAAAATCATGCATCATTCCCATGCCTGAGAGCTGCACGTGGCTGCTAGACGGCAACGTAGTTTTTAGATCATTATGTTGCTATCCCAGAGAACTGCACATCTTTTATGCAGAAGAGCTGCTCATTAACTGCTGGTCCATGAAGTTTCAAAGGTGTCTCTACGACAGAAATCCTCCTTTTTTTGTTTTTTCTCCAACCTATGCTTCTTAATTCTTGAAAACACTTAGGAAGAGATTTTAAGCACGATAGTCCACAGAACAGCTTCTGATAATATCTGACTTACACAACCAGTTGCCTTACAGCACGCTTAGGAGATGAAGAATTAATCAGCAGGGACAGCTGGTGTTATGAGCCCCTATTCTTCCCCTATTATTTGCTAAACAACAACCTTTCTCTGAAAACAAGCCCCAAAAGCTACTCTTTCTGTTCTTGTTCTGCCTGACTCAGCAGATACAGGATCCTAGCAGTACTACTCAGCATTCAAACGCTTAGTATGAGAAACTTGCTTTAAAAAAATGTGCATTTTTAATGCCTACTTATTGGGCTTCAAACATGCATGGGCCACGTGACAGCCTTACGGGAGCATTTTTACCAGTGAACGGTAGCATCTAACACTGGCTCTGACATAATAATTCTATGATAACCTTAGCTGAAGCAGACTAGAAACATCAGATGATTGTATCTGAACAGCTCGTCACAAAGCAGGAAGCTCAGAGAGTCCCACCCAGCTCATTCGCTTTTAAGTTCTGAAATAAGAATAAATCGGATCCTCTAAATACATTTTGCAGGCCACATATTAGCACTCACCTCAGTGTTATCCAATAATAAAAGAGAAAATGATCACAAAGTCAAATTGTGAGCCACATCTGGCCATTTTCAAAAATTTCTGGCCATTTTCAAAATTTGATATGAATGATGACTCTTCAATGCAGTGGACACATTAATATGTAATGGGACAATCTCTGCTCTAAAACAGTCAGGAGGCATACAGGTTTTCCAGGCTAAGGTCCCACATATGCTCCTCTCTCTACTAACTCTATTAAAACTCTGACTTCCCTTTCCACCTTGGGGATTTATACATCATAGAGGCTTGCTGATTGTCAGTCTGTCTCTGGCTCTTAAAATCATGCTGAGGAGTGCCATTGTGTTTAAGTATTGAAATCCTATCCTTCAGAACAAAGCAGGGATGTCTGATAAAATCCAAGATGCTCTAAGAAATAGATGGCAGTAGTACAATCAAGTCAGCTCTGTGGCTGACTTGCTGTTTTAGAAATGGGAGAAAGGTTAGTATTTGTGGTCTGACTGATTTCCAAAATAAACTACGTCAGCAGCTCATATTACATGAAATGTACCTATAATACTAGGTTTCATGCCATTTCCTTATACTGAAAATAGTATTTTCAGGAGTGATTATACATTTGGGAATTCACATGGGGAAAACACGACCATTATTGTGCAAAAAACAAAAACCCAACCTTTATTTTTCACAATACATTTCAAGTACATGCAGAACATATTTATATTTCTCCTTAAGGCAAAGAGAAATTGGGTTCTTATTCCTGAGTTGCTTAGCACCAGTAGAAATAGCAAATAAAAACCTAGGAAATGTTGTCTCTCCCTTTGAAGCAGCAACTGCCTCCCATGCAAAATAATTCTGCTTTCACCACATTTCTCTTGATGAGCTGTTTATACTAATAATCTCCACTGCTGTTTTGAGCAGATTTTTTGTATTTCAATCTCTTCAAAGAAACAGCATGCCAAGATTGAACAAACTTTTTTAGTGTTTGTTATTTTACCTTACATATTGTTTACTGACAAGACAGCATAACAGTACTGTACTTCTTCTGTCTTTGCTAGCACATACAGCACCTTCTTCTCTTCAATCTTAAAATTTTAAGAGTTCTGTATCCCTCTAATATCTAGAAAAAATAACATTATTTTCTTATGTCTCATGTGGGCCAGCTCCTTCTCCTAATTCTAAGTTACAACCAAGAGAAGCAGACGTCCACCTCTGCCAAAGGAATTTTACAGGGCTTGATTTCACTAAAGCTAAAGGGGCAAAAGGAGTTAAAAAGCCCATTAAAGTGTTGGAATTTAAGAAAAAAAATGCAAACCAGTTTTTCAATGACAAAATGCTCCAAGTCTGACTAGCTTTTGAGCCATTTGCACTATCTCAAGACTTTAGATATTTGCCAGAACCTAAGCTGTTCAAATTCCATTCAAAGTATAAAAGGAGCATTTTCAAAGAAATTTTGACATTCTTTTACCTTCCTTGACTGCTCTATCAAAAACTCCTAACTCCAATAGGCATCTTTCTTCCTTGACTTTTAAGAGGACCACAGGGCATGATCCTAAAAGAGAAAACTTTCATTAAGTAAAACATAAAGTTCCTATTTAACTTAATCGTGTAGCCCAAGCAGAAAGTCAGTACTGCAAAATTGGCTATGACTCTTCAGCATGCCTCCCTCAGTGACCTGCAGTGTGGAAAAATCTTTTGTTTCAAATTGCATTCAGTGCTCGCTTTTTCAGGCATTCCTGAAACAATCATTTTTAATGGCTTGTCAAGTACACCAAGAGTGCAAGGTTTCTGTTACCATGTAGTCTCCCTCAGTGCCTGTCTCAGCTAATCAATGTCCATCACAAACGATTTTTAAACAAATACTGATATTTACAGTTAAGTTAAACATTCATTAAGAGAAACAGAACAACTGTGAATTGATTAAACTTCTGTTTTAAAATGCCGAGCAAAGCAAAAAAACAGGTGATTTCTTACTTGTTTTTCAGAGACTTTTTCAAGTTTCCTTCTGCTATGATGGTATGTCTTCCTTCATGACAACCACACACAGCAGCATATTGCATTGGGAATTACACATATCCAAATAGTCAGTTTTAAAGAGACTACCTTTATCAAGCAGAAGTAATTCCACAAAAAATTCTGCATCCCACAGCTTTGCCAATTTCTTTTTCCTTTGAGAGATTATTATGAACTAAGCACTTAGGAAAATACAATAAATGAACCCATATAATAAGAGGGACTTAGGAAGTGTCTGACCAGTTCCCACAGGAACTCACAAGGGAGCTGTCTACTGGTGGTAAGGCATCTCCCAACTGAGTTTGAGGTGCCCCCCTGAGCAATTCTCGGGGTGCCGGTGGCCCCCCCCCCCCCCCCCCGAGAAATTAAGATGAGTTCCAAAGACTAAAAAAAGAAACAGTTATTATTCTGCACCTGACATCACCTCTATACACTGAACAAAACAACTTGCTGCAAGTCACAAGAATAGTTGCACTGTAGTATTTCTATCATCCTATTTTCTCTAGTGTGACCTGCCTGCAACTTGATTTCTAACATCAGCACTGCTGATTCTCCAATCACCTGAGAGGTGTACTTTTTCAGTGACTGTTTCAATACTAAGATGATATTACATGAAATAGGAAAATTACAAAATTTTAGAAAATTTTATAGTTTCTCCCTGGAAATCCTTGACCTCTAGTCTATTAAAAGAAACTGCACTGTATTCAGACTAAAATACCGTACGCCCTGAAAGTGACGGTTTATCTAGTGACTGTTCGCCTAGCGCAGTTGGGAAATCTTGTCCTACTATATTGGTTCCTTTGCAAAAATATGGGACACTGACACTTCTCTGCTTCTTGCCTCTTACACAAATCTGTCAGAATTGGTTGGAGCTCAGATCTCCACTCGTGTAGGACAAGGGAAACAGGCATTCATTCAGGTTTGTCTCTGCTACCCGCTACGCTTGCTGAGGTAACAGGGGCTGATGAGCCTCTCCAGGCACCTCATCAAGGTGGAATAGTCCAGAAGAACTCATGCTAATGCTTCTAGCATTCAGGACTGGCGGTAGACAGCAGTCACTGTGCATCGCTGACATGCTCTGTGCCTCAGCTTGTTCAGACTCTTCTGACCTCTGATTCAAAAAAGTAGTTCCACCTGGTCTTTTGAAGATGACACTGTGTTATCACAATCTGAATTCCTTCATGCAAAAGGGAAATGTGGGTAGAAATAAGTTTCTGTATAGTTTTGAAAATTCCCAAAGGCCTCAACTTCCACATGCAGAGAAGATGACATTGCTCTTTCTTACAGTGCAGATGAAACAGATTACATCCGGTTTATTTATAAAAGTTTTATACACCTGAAATATCACAAACATTTACAACTTTCCTGCTTTCTTCTGAGTTCTGAAAAGATCAAGTCAGACAATTACACTGCTGTCTCCTTTGACTCTGATGTTTGTGGTGGCTTGAAGTTCAGAATCTCTTTATATGTAATGCCTGGAAAACAACAGAAGAAAAACAGTGCTGCTGGTATATTGAGAAAAGGAGCTGCACAGACTTGAGCAAGGGACAACTGCTAGCATGGTTAGGCTTTGATCTAGGTGAAGAAGAGAGAGACCTCTTCAGGCAAAAAAGGGAGAAAGAGTACAAAGAATAAGGAAATCAAGGATCATCTTATCCTAAGTCACCATTTAAGATTTGAAGAAGCAGCCCAATACTGAAATGTAAGTGCTTTCCAAGGGATGCGAGCGGTGGCTTTACAATGCAGTGTACAGTATCTTCAGCAAGACCTGCTGGGGACAGCAGAATTAAAAATCACGTCCTCATTTAAGAGTCAAAATACAACCTTCCAGAGTTGGATAAAAACTCAATTCAGATGTAACTCTCTGCTGAGACAGTCTCTCTCAGTGACGGAAAACAGCTCACTTAAAATTAAGGCCAGTAACAGTTGCAGTTCTGAAGACTCAGCAGTTTAAGAAGCTGTTCTCTGTTCTATGCACTGTAAGGAACATGCTACAGAAGTGATTTCTTTCCTACAGTGCAGCAGATGGGAGGAAAGACACACAGAAAAGCAGAGGAGAGAAGCCACTATTAGAAGGAAGAGAAGAAAACCTTTGCAGATGATCTGATGGGAAAGATCTGATGAGAGGAACACTGCTTGGTCAGCAGTGTTTCTCACTCTTACTGCTGTCTACTTCTTTACTCTATGAGTTATTTGGGTGACCTTTCTATCTGCTCCTTTTTAAAATCATCACAAAACTAAACTCACGCTTCCATTCATCCAGTGGCAGATCCATGTTATCAAATGTGTCATCATATTTCTCAGCTTCAATTTCTTCCTCAGGATCATGAATTGGTTCAAAATAAGGATGCATCAAAGCCTCAGCTGCTGTGGCTCTCTTCTCTGCATCTAGCACCAGCATCTTCTCCAAAAGGTTTACAGCTATTCAACAACAGCAAAAAAAAATCACTGCATTCAAATCATACCACTGATTCCAGCTTGTACAGAGTAATGTTGCCCTGGGGATATTTTAAATAAATACAGAGTTACAAAACAGAATCACCGGGTGTTTGTTCCATAGCCACTGGGGTCCATCTGTACCACACATACAGCGCTGTGAACAAGCTGGGGCACATAAAAAGCCTGATGCAAAGCAGAGATGCTCTGCTGCTTCCAAAAACAATACAGCCACATCACCTCAGCTGATGACTCCTCAACTTCTGTCTCCAGAACCACTGCATTTAGAGTTGCACAGGTGTCTTTGCACACTACCACCACTGTGTCATGGTTCTAGGGTATACGATGACTTGACAGCAGCAGAATGAACAGGCAGGTGAAGAGCTCATGAGAATGGCTCTGCATGTGACCAAATCCAAGCCCTCAGCCCCAGCAGTACACTTTGAAGTTCACTACAGCTCTCCACAATCAGAATCTCAGCACAGACTTTATCTGCTATGTATTCCGGACCTCAGATGAAACACTAAAAAATTTAGGAAAATCTTGCATATTCCTCTCCAATGGATTTTGGATCAGATACTATGTGAGACTATCAGAATGGGTTAAGGTAAACAGATAAGATGACCGATTTGTTTATTCTCCCTTTTTCTATTATGTTCCTGTAAGAATGTTCCTGGGTCAGCTGGAACACTCTGAAAGGGAGGGAGACAGCAGCATGCAACAGGGAGCCGTGACTCTCGCCTGTCACATTGTGGATCTTTCCAACCTTCTCTCCCAGAGCGTGAGCGGTTGTTCTCCTCGAAAGGAGCAGCCAGAGAGACTCAGAGGTGACGGGAAGAAACTTCCTAAAAACTAAATGGAAATGTGTGGAGCTTACTGTAGCTCGAAAGGTCAGCGAGTTAACTGAGCAGTCAGGTGAGAGCTGCTTATCTATTCTACTGATTTCCGTTGCAACTGACCTTATTATTTTAACTTCTTAAATAGAGAAGTCTCAATTATCCTAATTTATATTTTAATAACACCTAGCTTTCTGAGCGTTCAGGTTGCTGGAGAACAGATCAGGTTTGGGCAGATCCACCTCAAAGCTCTGGCTGGCTGTCATGTCAGTCGCGCATACTTGGCATGCTCTTCTTGCTGTTTATATCAAATACAAGCCAGTTCTTCTTAGGAACGCACAGATGTTTCTCAGAAAGTATTCATTCCATCACCGAAATGTTACCTTTCTACTTGCTTGCGAGTCTATTACGGATCAGAATCAGCTTTCAGACTTGTATTTCAAATATAATACATAAAAAAAATTTATTACCGATATTTCGTTTCCCAGGACTCTTGAGAAAGCAGATCCAGCAAAAACATCAAGTATAGGCTGGATCAGAGCCTAAAACACAAAACACTTCTTTTTCAACTCTTCTAAGAAACATCTGATTCCCGGCAGGGCATGAACTTGGCTAAGTTCAGCCCTTAAAATCAAAGTTAGGAATTATGGAAAGCAAGAGGTAGAACAGCATACGAACCATCACATAACCGTCACAGTTATCATCACATGACTGATGTTACTGCTGCTGCCTCCAGTACAAACACAACAATACAAATTGTACACATCCACACAAACTTTCTTACCCAGCGGATTCGCATACTTCAAGATGGATGCAAAATCTTTTTTCTGAACTTTTGGGAGGCTTTTGATATAGTTTTTTGCCTTACAAGAAACAAGAATTTTGAATTAGAACTTTGGGTTGTTTGTAATGTGACAACATAAACTTTATGCTTAATAGGCAACTTTTAATGATGCTTTGATACCAAATTATACAAATGGATTTGTTAATTTTTTTTCCTATAAATGCTGATTATATTCAGATTCTTGCTGGGAATAACTTTTTAAAATCAAGCCTTAAGATTAAGAAATGATATTTAAGGCTTCTATTATTAGTGTTCAATATTTATTATATTAATTAGAATAAATATGTAAGCATCACTTGAAAGAATAAAAGCTATATTTGTGTCTACAGGAATCTTTAGAAGTCTATCTTTTAAAGTAATTTGTTAGTATTTAAATGGCAGAGTTAGTCTAATGATTAATTTTAGGTGCTTTACAGTGGGAGTTTAAGGACCCTAGAAGGACATCCACACAAGAATAGGAAGGACGAAGTCAGAGACATCTGCAGAACAAGTGAGTTTTCTGAACAGGTTCATATTTTAAGTATAGGTAGTATTCCAGTAAAGGTAGTAATACGTTAGCCTAGCTGTTTATACGCTACACACTGGGAACTTTAAAGTTCCAGTTTGCAATAACGTAAAGAATTAAATTTATAGATTTTTCAAGTGTTCTGATAATTTTCTGGCTGCTCTTAATCTCCTGTAATTATTTCAGGTGCCCAAAGCACTTTAAGGTGGATATGCTCCATCACTGGTCATTGCAATACACATTATCTCAGTCAGTTTAAACACTAAACATGGCTTAACTGAAATTAAGACTCACAAAACAAACCGACAAAGCAGAATACTCACATCCTGACTCTGCAGTTTTTGAACAAAATCTTGGGTTGGAGTGCCTGTTATTTTCATTATTTCTGTGAGCTGGTCCAAATCTGAATACCAAATAAGGAACAAAGTCTTCCACCACAGCAAAATTAAACACCTTACAAAAACTGTGTTTCTTTGCAATTGGAGAATAAAGTAGAAATCAGAACAAAACAACTGCAAATAAGATTCACAAAAGATGAGGTGAAAGTTCTCAATTTCTCTTGCAAAGGCAAAGACGCTGAAACACCTGAAATAAAAGACCTTATAACTTGGGCACACACAATTGAATCATCTGCAAACTCCTCTAATATTATCCGGCCTCCTCTAATATTTTTGGTCAAAACTGGTCCAAAAGTTACTAAGTTTCCATATATGGCACGACAGATAGGTAGAGGAGATCTTCATTAACATTCCCACAGAGGAAAAGGTTGTATTACAAATTCAATAACCATCTGTTTTGTTTGATGGTGTGTCTGAACAAGCAACACATACCATATCCGTTGTCCTGGTCTCTCCAATAAGCTGATTAAGTAAGAGGAACCAGAGCTATTACAGAGGCAGGAAAAGTCATAGCGAACACCAGGTGGTAGGGGAAGCAGAGCAAAAATCAGAGGAAACCAGTCTTCATTAATTCTTCTCCATACTGAGCAACTTAAGAAAAACACTTCCTCCTCCTCCTCCTCCTCATTCCCCACCTGCTTAGCTGGATTCCACATGCTGAGATGCTGGAGACATAGTATTTGTGATAAGGCATCAGAACAACCCCTAGTCTTCTGTGTCCTAAAACAGTACAGATTAATCAGCAACAATATTAGCTGTTTCAAAGAAGAACCACCATATTCACAGGGGGCTAATGCTGTAGGGAACAGCTCTTTGCATCTCATTTGCTACTCTGATCACCCAGACTCAAAGCACATAAAAATCCCACAAACCTCTGCAGAAAAAGCAAATGCTGGGTAATGCTGATCAAACAAACAAACAAAAAATCCCACATCAAGTTTGTAGGACAACCTGTTCATAAAATTAAAAAAAGAATCATTAAAATTAGTTACTTATTTTTTTTCCTCGCCTACTCAGAGCTGAATTCATAGCTGTATTGCCCTGACAACAGGTAATACTGATCCATATATCTGAGGCCAGTGGGGACAACTATACTAAGATAATTAGTTCCTTTATGACACAGGATGTAGAATTTCAGCCAATAATTCTGAAATATCCAAAATCCAGTACAACTAAATACTAGCTTTTATACTCTTACATTTACAGTGCAACTTGAAAATTATGACTCACTCACTTCTTATTTACACATCAGGATTTTCAGGGTTAGTATTGGTTGAGAAATGCTATTTGTCAGTCAATTGTTGTCCTTTATGTATTTTACTGTTTTTTGTTAAAAAGGGAAACATACTTAAAATCTGTACAGCTGAAATAATTGGATATATTCTTCTTTTCTGCAGCCCGTCATTTTTTTCGTAAATACATCTTCTTCTATTATGTTTTTCCTCACAGACAAGAGAATAATAAGATCCATGCAACCAAGTCCTAACTTTACAGGTAAGGACTTAAACATAGAACATATTTATAAGAAAATTTAAACAAGCATTTGCAGGATCAGCACTTTATGGACTGGAACTCTACAAGGGGAAAAGCAGTGCAAAATGATTAGTATGAGCTGTCAAATATGCAAAATAGATAAAGAACAAATCAAAAGTCAAAAAAACTTCTTGCTGTCCTCTATTAACACTGAGTAACACAACTATCTCCGATGAAGCATCACTTAAATGTTTAAGTGTGGCTTGATCTTAACTATTTTCTTAATTACTCAGCAATGAAATGATATGACAAATGTTTTCTGTAAATATAAAAATATATTAGACCACCACAATTTTTGATAAAATTCTCAAAAAACATGAAATGGACCAGCATGTGCTCAGAAGTCTGCATACTGCACGAGACTTCTTTGCACACGTTCTGGAGTTGGGAAACCTACTATTTAAAAAATAAAAAATAAAAACTGCCTGTTCTATGAACACTGAATCACTCACTTGATTCGAGACACGACTCAAAGACTACCTCTCTCTAGCGAAAAAGTTCAGTAATATCAATTTTAATCTGCAGATGTTTAAACTTGGTATAAGTATCAAATAACCAACAAATTAAAGAGGTGAAAGTCAATTTACTATTATTTTCCTTTAATCCCATCAGTTTCTGAATAAGACTTACTGCATTGCACAAGCACCTATCGTCACTTTCTTATCTTACTGCAATAAATTCACGGAGGAAGGATACGATCATTTCCTTTGAACAGAGGCCTCCCAGTTATCATCTCAGCCATTATACAGCCCACAGACCAGATGTCAACTGAAAAAAAAAAAAAAAAGTAACATCAAATTGCTGAATATTTGTCCATTTAAATATAGACAAAGCTTAATTTAAAACATATTTTTAAGTGTAATGTTTACCTTTATAGCCTTTTATAAAATAATATGTGCCTTGCAGAGTATGATAAACAGTATACATAAAACTGTTAGTCTTTTTGATTAGCAAACAAAAGATTATCTGATTTTATGCAGAATCAGTTTCTCAATAACAAGCAGACGCACAAAGGAAGTAACTTCTCTATGCTTTCAAAACTTCCATGGTTATTTTGGTATTACTTGAATTCCCTCCTCCTGCCATTTTTCCCAGTCAGTTTGAGTTGCAACCTGCACATCTTGCAGAAAGATTACAGGCAGCGGAGCGCACAAGAACGTAGACCAGATTGTCACATCTGTATACGTTTACAGTGCTTTTTTTCCAATAACCTTGGAACTTTCTGTTCTGTCTCAGACAGTATACAAACAAAACCACCTCCAAATTATTACCTGTAATTTATCTACAAGGAACTATTTCATAACTATATTATCATTTCCACTTCCAGTTTCTCATTCATTTCAGAAACAAAGATATGGCTATGCATTGCCTGACTCAGTGAACGCTTCAGCTCTGTTAAGACTTTTCTGAAAAGATGCTGACCTGTTTGTGTATAATGCATCCAATTAAGTATGACCTCTGGGGCTCTGTACCACCTTGTAACCACGTAACCTGTCATCTCACTGTCTGTATGCCTTGCCAATCCAAAATCCAGAATCTGTAATGGAATCATAAAGAACATCCTCATCAGACAACCTATATACCTGTTTCATACAAACTTTCCAAATATGGAAAATAAAAAAACCAGAGCATTCTGCAGAGAATGATTTATTTTTGCATCTTTTGCTCATTAAAGCGTCTTGTTCTCATTATCAAAATAAAGACAGAAGTAACAAGGAACTTTAGAATTATTTTTTCACATCAGATTCTGCTACAGCAACACTTGAAAGCTGGAACGCTACCAGTAAAGAAAACAATAAATGCTTCAATTTTGGTTATAAAGATAAAGGTCACATTCAATGCAAAAACTGCTGGACCATGGAATGACTATATATCTTGTCAGGGGTTGAAAGAACAGCACCCATTCTAGATGTTACATGATATAGATTGACCTGATATCCCAGGTGGCACAAGTTTAAGGACTGTGTTCTAACAATAGTCTGAAATAAGGAGGTACCATTATCTTCATTTTATGAATAACTAATATAAGGAAAAGCTTCCTCAAGGTCACACTGAAAATCCGTAATAAGAGTAGAGAATTACCATTATTTTGTTCTACTGAGTTCCAACCTGCTGCTTAATTACAGAACAATCCTCTGTAAGAAACTCAAGGTCAGTACAATTTTTTTTAAAGAATTATGTACAATTTGGCTTATTTCTAAAACTCTCAGATAATTATCTCCAGCTACAGTAAAGTCTACAGCAGCAAGATTAAAAAGAAATGTTACAGTCTCTTGTCAGCTTCTACAAAATTGGCTAACGTAAGGGCCCAGCTGTACAGACCATCAAAAGATATATTCGGCTAATGGTGAGGTCCATTGCCGGAATGACAGTTTGTAATCTATCAGTAAATTCTTGATCCTAAGAGGAGAAGCAGGGCCCTTGGGCGAGGAAAATTATTCCAAATAAAATCATCATCCACAGATACCTGAATACATCATTTTGGATGAACAGCCACTAGTTTCCATGCGTATCAGGCTTCATATATATATTTACGGAGCAGAAATTTTCACAAGAAGCGCCTGTGTATCACAGTACCAAGGGTGATAAATTTGTAATGCTCTCACTGTAATTAATCATTTAAAAATACTTCATTTTTCAGTAAGATAGTTTCATCATTCCCTGGCACTAACAGAGAAGGAAAATTATAGTTTTATTCATGGAGCAAGAGTAGAAAATATAAATGCTATGGCTTATCTTCACTGCCACATTTAAAACATTATTTCCGCATCTCCCTCATAGTTGCCGATTACTTAGCTATTTAAAAAGGGAATGAGATGCAAATGGAGAGGTCTTTATTCTTACTAATAAAATGCAATTGACTATGGCATAAGTTACCACTCAAAAACTTTGGGTACTGAAGATTTACTGAAAATATTTGAAAGAGCAAAATACACTTTTATATACCGCTTTCAAATTTATTACATATATGTATTTTTTACAGTATGTCTTCCTGGCAGCACAGAGAGGACGGGGAAGAAAAAAGGTAGTTTTGTAGAACAGCTCAAAAGCCACATGTGATACAATTTATTCTGTCACAACTTTTTAGGACGTTTCCATACTAAGGTTTGTGACTTGGAGACGCCTAAATCATAATTTGGGTTTGTATTTTTTGTAAAGGCACAAAATGACAGCAAGAATGTTTTTGTGTTGTGCATTAACTTAGGGTTTTTTTTTTCCATTAAAATATTTAGTCTCGTGAGCGAATTTATCCTTTTAGTATTTAATGTTAACATGGTACTACTTCAACAACAATATTCACTTAAAACTATTATTCTGATATTCTGGCTGATCGTCAGCCTTTGAGCTAGAATTTCCAAGGTAATCTTTAGAACAAGTTTGACCAAAATCATTTTTATGACTTCGAAGTAAGGAAAGGGAGAGCAGATTTCCCTCAGCTGCTCAAGGATGAGCTCTCCTTCTCGTCAGCAAACTTAATTTTCCTAATTTGTTTCAATAACCGTAACACAAATAACTTGTAACTTCAAGACTGCAAAAAAGGCGGTCATCTCCCTTAAGCACCCTCCAGTTGCGAGTGGTCAGAAAGCTCATTTGGAAAAATGAAACTGATTACTTATTAATTAATTATTAATTCAGGGAACGGTTTAAACTTGCCTCCAGCCACATAGTTGCTAGAGCTGATGCAAGGGAAGCTGCTCAGTGCACAGACAAAGGGAAAAAGGGTTGGACTATCTCTTCCAAGTATGATCTTGTGCCAGCGTAAACTGACTTTAAAAGTGCACGCTCAGAGTGGGGTCACATTCTACACATTATACCCGGACTGCATACACACAGTGAAAGCGCAAGTAAAATTTGAACTATTCTGGTATAAATTAGATCAGAGCTAAATCCTTACCTTGATTTTTTTAATGCGCACCTCTCAACGTGTTATAGGTTGCTTTCTGTGCAAAGACTGGAGTAGTGTTTTAATAGCCAGTATTTCCTAATTACAGATTTGCATATTTCTTCTGTATATGATATTAGAAATTATTGCAAAACCCTAGGCTGCAAAATTTGCTCTGACCATCGAGAAACATGAAAATTAGGGCTTAATACTACATTTTCCCCTTGCCATTTCACAAAAAGATGTCCTAATACAGAATTATTTGCCTCGGTTTATCTACAAGTGTAAAAATATCCAAGGTAACAGAAAAATAAGTTGTGTTAAGTACGGAAATACAGTGATCATATCATGAAAGAATGCCCCTGACTTGGGCTGCATCTCAAAATCTAATCCTATAGCTCAGAGGTGGGGTGGGGGGTGGGTGAAGTGTACATGTATAACTGTTTTTCCAGATTCCCTTTTTTTCCCCTATCACACTGGGACCTACTCACAGTTTGGCAACATACTTCCAAAAGCCAGAAAGAGACAATGGCTTTTCTGTCTTTAATAGGGAAATACTAAAACAACAGGATTCTGAACATTCAGATCTGTTCTACTGAGTTTCCAAAGAGCATGAAATTGTATTACAATAACTACATGCAAGTGTATAGCTTGTACATCACACACTAAAACACATTTTTGCAATGTTCCACTCACTTTTATTTAATTAAGGGAGAGCTTTACAACCTTTGAGCTGTTGCTGTGTCTCCCAGCTTGCAGCGTTAAGACTTTCCGTATTTATTCTAAGCTGGAATTCTCACATAACCAAACACCTCCCATAAAGTCTTCTACATCTCTTTTAAGAACGAAAGCTATGTTCTGCAGATCTAAATGTAAACTGAAGACTTACATCTCAGGAGACAAGAACCCTCACTCCGATTTACCGTCGTTTTACTAATATGTGCAGGCCAGTCACGATTCAAGCACAGGATAGAAGAGGAAGTTTGATTTTGTAACTAACTGAAAAACGTGCACTAGCCTTTCAGACTGCTAGAGCTACGATAAGGTACATGACAAAAAATAATTCTAGAAAATTAATAACGATCTATTAAAATGTGAGAATAGAATGAGCTGGAGATTGGAAGCAGTATGAGTGTCTCATCTCTACACCCAAAAGAATAAGCTATATTCCTAAAATGAGCAGTGATGAGTACTACAAATTATTTGCTTTTTTATAGCAAACTCATTCTACACAGATAATCAGATAAATTTTGCTAGGTCAGGGTACTTTACATAATTATTTCTTTGCATAATTACTGGAATATCAATATTACGTTCTCTAACATGCTGATTGGAAGATTCCCAAGACAGATAAGAAACTGAATAATAAAATCAAGCAGGTCAGATTTAGTATTTCAGTTTACTGATTTACAAAGGAGGCTTGAGGTAACTACCTCCAAGTGCAGGAAATGAATAACTATTCAGGTGGACTCTACTGAGAACATATGCAAGGAAGAGTCAGCTGGAGTGGCAGCATCCACACTTGAGGACAGACACCTCCTACTGTGAGCACTACAGTCCCGGTCCCCAAGAGTGCATGCCAGCTAAGTCCAGTTTCCATGCTGGGAGGAGACTTGGGTGTACATCATTCTCCTACCTGTCTTTGGAAGGGGTAGGAAAGGAGAGAGTTGTGGTATACGTCAGTACTTCCTCCCACTTGGGAGGATCAGGAAACAGGTAATGCAAGAAATACCATACAGCGCAGCAGCCTTGCAGTGTGAAAAACCAGCAACAGCTAATAGCTTAACTACCGGGGCTGAATTAGCAATCGTCTCCTCCTTAATGAATTTTTTTTTTTTCCTCATGACTTCAATTAAGAGCGAAAATCAAGCAGAACTGATATGTTCCTGCTAGGAAATATACTGTCATCTATATGCAACTGACACTAACGCTAGTTCCAACTTTTAATAGGGCAAAAGGAATGACTTTCAAAGAACTTAAGATGTTCTTGTTCGTGGTGAGCAGCGTTTGATTCCCCTTATGCCTCTCTGAAGTGATTAGTTGCAACATATCATAAAAACAGTTCTCCATTACAGCTCTTAAACATGATTTTCTTTTTGAAAAGTCTATTTAATTGCATGACTGCGTAGCAATATAACGCTATTCACTGCAACTTAAATATCACACGTGGGAAGGCTTATTATTACAGTTAGGCACATGCACTTGCATGGGCCACACTTGCTGCAGGGACTGCTGCATAAACACCAAGCCAGAAGAAGCCAGTTTCAGTTCTTGCACTGCCCTTCACCTAGCTAGAGATACTGAAGTCACCAATAAATCCAACAGCGCGATGAATGCAACCCATGGCAGTCTTCTTTACCAGCAATCATCCTCTGTACATCTTGGGAGTCATATGACCTAATCCTCATCTGTTCCCCATTAACATCCTGTACTAGTTTCCCAGAGTGTCCTATCAGAACTTACTGTTTTTTTCATTAATCTTCTGGGCAACTTTTCTAATTAGAGGCATAGCCTTTTCTTGTGCTTGGCTCCATAATCATCTTAGAAACTGATCACCACATCTGCCAGTTGTATGAAACATACATTTACTTCCATCAAGGACACACAAATAGGAGACTACTGGATTCTCGGCATTCATGGCTTTATTTCTTCAATAAATCTTTAACTATTCTTGTGGTAACTAAAATCAGACAAATGAGAAAAAAACCATAAGGATTAGTCTCCCATAATTTTTTTGAAGACTGTTACCACTGTCTGTCAGATCTTCTTTCCTTTCATTTTCCACTATTCTACTATTTTCCCAATATTTCTTAAAACTCGTGGATTGAAGTCCTGAACTATCACTGGAACCAGTTAGCAGTGTTTACAGCTGTTGCCCACATTGTTTTCTGTGGTGTATTTCTAATATATTTGATTATTTGTTTCAAATAAAGATTTCTTACCTTCAATTCACAGTCTTCATTTACTGCCAGGTTGCCAGGTTTCAGATCCTGTAGATATTATCAGATTTGAAACGGATTTTTGTTATTTATTTTGCAGCACACAGAAAAAAGTACACTTTAAAAGTAAAATATTTATTTCATTTAGGTCAAATGGCTTTCATACAAAGACTTGGAACAGCAACAACCAAAGCAATGTCATAAATCTAAATTAGAAAATGCATCATAATAAACAACAGAAGCAAAGACGCAAATTTGAATAGATGTATGTTTTTTCCCATTATGTTCCACTCCTCCCACACAAATTACCTTTTGTTCCATTAGTAGTCATAAGTCACAAAAATACTTTCTAGCAAAAGAACTCAGTCATCTTAACGTATGTGTGGTCTGAACATAAATTTGTACCATTTAATACTAACACCACAAAGTTAAGGATACACATACAGCCAAACAGAGTAAAATAAATTTCCTTCACTGCTCCCGAGCTGGATGCATTGAATATCAAGATCTACTTTAAAAAAGACCCCATATCCTGATCTACCTAGAACGAGTATTGAAGGAATTGAACAAGATTTTAGGATCATATATAAAAGCCTATACTCTTTTCTGTAGGAAAATGAAATTCCTAACAGAAGAAATCAGTTGAATGAAGACTGCAACATCAAAAAAAAAAAAAAATTACCAAATCTCTGTAACTACTGCAGAGACTTCTACTGATCTACAGAAGTTGTATTGCTAAGTTAAGCAACAAAGGGAAGAGTACTGGCATCGTTTAAGAAGATTTTGCAATGTTAGTGATACTGAAATATTCAGAGTTACAGAGAAAGAAAAATCTGAGAGAAATTTTTCTTCAGCTTTAGCAAATCTTTGTCATACTTTAGTACACAAGACTTTTAGAGGAATATTCTCACAGAACTTAAGTCACCCAACAGTTTCACATGGGATATGGATTAAGATCAGAGGGGCCCGAGAGAGAAGCAAAGGGGTGCAAAGGAGCTGACATGAAACAGAAGTTCAAGAGTCAGCAAGAGGGAGCTCAGAAAAAGCCTGAGCAACTGTAAAGTTTAGATCATGATTACAACGGTTATGGAAATGAAAATATCTCTTTATCAAATTATTCTGGCAATTGGCATAATTTCCATGTCCATCTTAAAACTACTATACAATGTGCACTTTCTGTGGTGCTCCTGATATTTTACTACAGAAGGTCAGTTCCTACCGTTCTGATGTAAACAGAGCCTTTGGGGAAGTTCTAGTACTTGGCACTATGAGTATACCATTCAAAACTCATCTCTTCCACAGTGCAGAAGTGATTTTAATCAGAACACCCATTTCCCCCAGAAAAAAAATGAGGTTTTCAAGGCTCTAAAATTTTTGGTTTTCTTTTCAATTCCCATATGTTCACTCTTCCCCTAATACTTCTAACTTTAACATGATGTTTAAACAACATTTAATTATTGTTTTTAAAAGTTTACTCCAACCTTTGTTAAAAGCCAGAAATTCATCCACTTTAATTTATACACTATTTGCTCTCATGGGGACTTAAAGCCTTCAAGAACCTGAGCTTTTAAGAAGTCTAAATCTAAACTGACTTCAGTGCAACGGGGGTGCCCAGCTTACACTGATATAGCCACACTAATTCTATTAAATAAAAAAAAAAAAAGGCAAAATCAAAACGAAACATCATAAATAGAAGTTCAGACATATTTACATGCATGCTTACACACACATACCAAACACATTATCAGAATATAAGCATATTTTATATTGTTTCCACTTACCCTGTGAATAATGCCTGACGAGTGAATATACTGTAAAAACAAGAAATATTTTTTAGTTAATATGGTCCTGACTTTAAGAAGATGCCGGGGGTGGGGGAAGAGAGGAGGAGGGGACTTTTTCATGGTGCTCAAGTGACCTGAAATTAGAAAATGTTGGTTTATTGTGCAGAGGATCTTTTTAGCTTTGCTTAGCTTTAACTCTCAGTAAATGAGCATGACTTGTATTATATAAAAAAAAGAATGAAATGGTGTTCCAAAAGGAATACGAGCAGACAGGTTAGAAGCAGTGATGATCAAAAAGATACAAATTTGTAACAGAAATTCATATTTTTAAGTACAGTATTCTGAATAATTATACACTTTCTACCAAGGTTACTGTAGAATGATTTCAAGAGAAATTCTTAACTGGACTCCTAGATCATACTTCAGGTCACAGCTTTCTAAAGAAAAAACAGTTACTGATAATAAAGCAGATAACAAAGCAAAATTGCCCTCTCCTCCCGCGATACCTCCCCTCCCTCAAATAAAACAGTCTGAGTCTTGCTTCAGATCAAATAATTTTCTAAATCTTTCCATATATAAAGTCCTGTTTTCGGTTAGTTTTTGGCATTGCTAGATACATATGTTTATCAAATAACCCTACTATTTTGTATATCGGAAATGCTCTCTTGCAACTGAGATCTCAGCTGTACTACAATAGCTTCAATTCCTATGCTTCAGCAGGACTGCATTTTAAGAAAGCATTTAAGAACACAATGAAGTCTGGTCAAGGTCTTAACTGAAAAGTCTTGTTATATGCTTCAATACTTCCTGAATGAAAAATCTAAAAATCACGCTACAAGATGCTCCCCCTTATCAAAATGCCTTCATCGCCTTCCCAGTGATCTGTCTGAGAGCTCTCAAAAGTCAAACCAACAAACTGGATGCCCTAGACTAGTTCTTCTAGGAAGCTCTGAAATGAGGTATCCCACCAAATACAGAAGCCTACGCTTGTCTACACTTGTCCATCACCACAGCCTCCCCATTACAAATGGCAAGGTACCTCTGGTTCCCAGTTCCTTTCACCAGCTGAATAATGGCCTAGGAAAAATCGTTTTCTCCACTGACTATCAAGGGAGCCTCCAGTAACTAGCTGAGACATAGATAACTGTTTTGCAAGTACTGAAAGGCAGAAAGTGAATCACACCCTTGATACCTGTCCTGAGCCGAGGACATCTATTCCCAGGGCCAACTGGCATGTGTTAGTTCTGTCCGTTCCAGTTACAGGGAACTGCTCTGAAAACCTACAGACCATGAGGACTGAGGCAGCTAATACTACTGATCCAAACAGCAACATGAGAACAATAATTTTTTTTTTTTTTTTTTTTTTTACAAAGTCCCTAGAAATGATGGATGAGATGAGATTCCCTTCAGTTTCACCTGCAGAATTTTTGTATTATTCCGCCCTGAAGAATGGTACGGATAAAATGCTGGCTAATAACCACTGGGCAAAGAGCAACTGGGTGACCATATTTCAGAGTGAGGGAAGAACGAGTAGGGATGTCAATGCAGTGCCCTGGGGATGCACAGATGCCCTGAACTTTGTGGAGAGCAGAGTTAACTGCCAACCAGTCACAGACCAGGCAACCCCTTCCCACATATCCAGGAAACTGCTAGCCTCCCACATAGTAGTAAAATATACTTGCTATTCTGTACTAAAACAAAGACAGATGTATGTTGCACCACAACACAGGTTACCCTTTCATGATGCTAATTTAAAAGTTTGTCTAACGTTAAGCTGCTACAACAAAGGCCTTTGGGACTATGATAAAAAACGCAACAAAGCTAGGCTCCTGCTACGACTTAGCCTTTTCAGCAAGCCTCCATTTCCACCTGCTACAGAGGAATACACAGACTGAGTTGACTGACTCAGATACCTAAAGTCAGCGAGCATTTATATTTTTGTTATTCTGTTTTTTTACAGCTGGTTTCGTATCAATGTATGTCTGCCTGTCATCCTAGGTTTGGTGTTCTTCCATACTTTTGTCTAACATAATATGAACAGGAGGTGCAAAGAAAAAGAAAAAAAAAGAAAAAGAAAAGTTCCATCCTAAGTCTAAGACAAAATGCACCTTCACTGGCAATCCTACAATAATTTACATTGCAAGAGACCTCTGGAGATCATCCAGTTAGAACTCCTGTTCAAAACAGGCCCAACTAGACCAGGCTGCTCAGGGCCTTGTCCAGGCAAGTTTTTACTGTCTCCAAGGACAGAGATTCCACAGCTTCTCTGGGCCGATGGTCCAGTGTCTGACCATCTCCAAGGCGAAATTTTTTCCCCTTCATCAGAATATTTACTTCCACATGTTTCAAGCTTTTCCCATGTTTCAAACTGTGACTGGTTCCATCTTCTCTCCACATTCCCATGAGGACAGTGAAGATAGCGGTAACAAGAACACAGGTTTTTCTTCGTAAGGCTGCACAAATCCAGCTTGCTCAGCCTCTTCTTGCACGTTCTACACACTAGTCCCTAAATCTTCATGGCCTCACTCTGGCTGTCAATGTCCTTCATGTACTGGGTAGCTGAAAACTGGACACAGAACTCCAGATGTGGTCTCATAAGTGCTGTACAGAGGGAAAAAAGATCACTTCCCTTAACCTGCTGACTACTCTTTTACCAATACAGCCCAGGATGTGGTTGGCCTTTGTTGCCACAAGGGTGCTCTGCTGACAACAGTTCCTGCAAGGCCTTTTCAGAAAAGTTCCTTTCTATCCAAGCTGTACTATCGCATGGGTTCGTCTACCCTAGGATGCAGGACTTTGCGTTTGCCATAGATGGCAGATCAGTACCTGCTGCGTATTACTTGCAGATTAGGGAAGTTTTAACATGACCAGCAGAAATTGCTAAAGTGTTTCATGGGGTTTCCTGGGCTTGAGGGAACAGAAGGGCTCCCCAGAACACAGCCTGTGAAGCTACTACAGGAAATGAAGAACTATAAAGCAGTATTTCTGTCATGGATGTGCATGAAGTGGCTCAGGACGGGAGGAACAAGACAGAAAAAGAGGAAGTCTGACAGCTGCACACAGACACCAGAACTACATTAAAGTAACGTATCTCTAAGTAGTCAATCTCCCAACAAAACCTGTTAACCAATAAATAAAGAAAAAGCTGATGTCTTCTGCAAACAGCCATCTTTATCAAGGATATCAAAATGACCACTTACGCTCTAAATCTTTTCAGTGCCTTCTCACTGAAGCCTCTTGATTCACCAGAGCACATATTCTACAGTCCAATTTTGCTGCTGTGACTGTACACAGTAAGGCAATAACTAGCAGATCCCGGAATTTCTGCACCTAAGAACGTAGCATGTAGAAACAGGAATCAAAGAACTCCAGTTTCTGAAGTTTTAATAAAAGCCAATCTCAACCGTTTTGGTGGAAGAGCACGGTCTCGTTGGGTGTTCTCACCCCACTGAGGGTTTCATGAGCGTTCACAGCCCAAAAATCATGTCAACACTTTGGGGAGAACTCATGTATTTGCTAAACATTCCTCCTAATACAAGGCTACTGAGGTTACATGCAATAGCACTTATTTCTGGTGCTAATGTAAGCATTAGCCTTTCTGCTAGCTGCAATATTGCTGTCTGTGTTGCTGTGTTTTTTAAGAATAGCAATCTTTTTTAACTGCATCTTATTATCTTATATATGCTGGTAGGTAACAGCAGTGGAATTACGCTAGCCTTAGTACAGAAAATTTCCATTTCAATTCAATAATCTTCTGAAATTGGATTCAACTTTTACCAATTTTGCTCGTTAAGTTATCCATTTGTTGTCAGATTTTATCATTCTTAACCTGGTAAAAATATTCAGACCACAGCAGACATACCCTTCACAATGTTATTACCACTAAACGCGAACAAAATTTGATTCAGGACTCCAGTTAACACAAGCAAAGTGCCGATGGGGACAGGAGTTTTGTGCATTACCCTGCAGACAATTTTTGGTAGCGTGCAGAAATCCTTGAAAGAAAGTTTCAGACTGTGGTAGCAAGCTAGGCAAGAGCTGTCTAAATTCTAAGCATTCTTGCCTGTATATGTAGCATGCACACAAAATACAAAGCTAATCAAAAGGGAATTAGAAAAGATTCAGGAGAAAGTATTCTAGCGAGCAAAATGAAAATGAGAAGAGTGACTTGGCAGGGAAAGGAAAATTGAAGCGGAAATGGTGTGTAGGGGGAAGGAAAACAGAGAAGCAGAAAGAACCTAAATGTGAATAAAAGACATTAGATAGGGATGACAAAAAAGAGAGAACCAGAGCAGGTAAATATTACCATTTATACAGCAAAAGAAGCTTGGAAAGATGTTTGTGTGGCCCAAGAGCTATTCTTCCATTCTCAAATACTCAGCAAATAAAGACACACGACTGCCACTGGCTGACATCCTCAGAGGACCACCGACCCAACCAGCATTCCCTGCAGAAGATGGACTCACGACTTAAAAGAGCTGAAACCTCCAGTCCTATTCCACCTACATGAAGCCATTTATTTACAGCTTGTCTCCGGTAGTCCTTGACAATCACTAGTTTTTCTGTTAAATAAAAATGAAAAGGCATAGCATGTTTGAAAGACCTTCCAATCTGCAAGAACACACTTACATAAAATTTAACGCGAGGCTAATATCTGACCAGGAAACAGACAAAGGCAACTCATTACTGTTTTAAACCACATCAAATCACATTGGTTTTTTCCACCACAGCTGAAGTTAAATTCTGATAAATTATAAGGTTCGCAAGAGAAAGGAAATGAGTATTTCATTCTCTACAGAAGGAAGACAGGAAAATCGCATGAACATAATTGACAAACAAGACAGTATAGGCTTACAGAGCAAAAGCACTGAGGGCTTGATACAAATCTTCCTGAACTCAACGTGAACTTTTCGTTGACCTCAAAAAAAAAAAAAAAAGGTTTTTTTTTCTTTTTAAATCAAGCCTGTGGAGCATTGTAGTATATAATCAGTTCAGAACCAGGCTACAGGAAATATGCAAAAATGAAGCCTGCAAGGAACAGTCTTGGGGCTTGAGCAAAATGGTATCTATTTTATCCCTTCACATAAAGCCACTCATTCCATTATTTTTACATACATGCAAAAAATACATATAAATAGGTAATTACAACATGACTCCGAAATGTGGCAAAAATAAAGAACAGCATTCTTGCCTTTGAGTAGACGTCAATACGGATATCGTAAAATGCTTATGTACTTTATACCAGGGACAAAAGCATATTGCATTCAACACCTGTATAATGAAGTAGCCAAAAGAGAGCCCATCCAAGAGCAGAAAAAAAAAAAAAACACATTATAAAAATGAGAGGCCAAGCTGGGGAAGTTGGAACAGTTTTACAACAAAAGTCTACAGAGCTGCCTACTCCTTCTTCCCAGATATTGCAAGTATTTTTCCCCTATAATGCTTTAACTGAGTGCTACCTAAGTGTATGCCTTGTTTCCCAACAAAAAGCACTCTTTCTCAATAAAATACAGATGTGCTGTCTTTAATCCAGAAACACTAGACCTTTACAAAATTTTCATGCAAAACCTGGCAGACCTTTTCTTACACAGCGAACTTACTGATGTCTTTCAAAGAAGAAACAAATTACTGAGCTCTTTTCCTTTTCTTCTGCATGCTAGCAATACTGATTTCAGCTTAATCACTAGCATGGACAATGCTGCAGTAACATCCCTCAAGTGAAAAGCACTGGAGGATTCCTGTTATCTAATTTCTTGAAGATATTTCCAACTAGGTGCATTGGTGGGTTGGATGAATCAGTACAAGGAGACAAATCCAAAGTTTACTGGAGCAGGTGAAGTAGCAAAGATTGTTCTCAAATGTTTGGCTTGCAGCGTGAAAAAAATATCAGAGTCTAGTTGCTATGTCTTATTTCCTGCTGGTAATTTTGAAGTAAGTACAGCTGTGCTATTTAAAAATGCAGGGTGGGAGAAGAGGCAAAATGTCCAGGTGAACCACTGCTAATAGAAGATCTAATGCACTTACAGAGACCAGAGGTAGCAGTTTACTAAGATTATCTCAGTATCCCTGCCGGTCCCTTTGTAACTGGAATAAGAAGCGCTCCAATTTTTATCAAATCCTGGGAATCCCAGCTTACATCAAGACCTTCCTGCTCATTCCTTCCTTACTCAAAAGTCCTGCTCTGTTTTCTTCAGATATGTTCAGATATATGTCAGTTGCTTCACCTGCCTTCTACTGATCCAATGTACTGATCCAACAAGCTCCAGAGTCAACCATTCGGGGCTCTATTCTGTAGGCCTCTATGATATAATCTAGACCACTAGAACCAAAAGAAGTTTCTAAGCCATTTCATCGGAATTAAATTCATTATTCATTCACTCCACTACACTCAACTCAAGTTAAATTTTTACAGTTCATATATTGCTTGCCTGTAAAGTTAAAGAGCCCAAATCATTACTTCCATCTCTGGTGAACGGTATGCCTCTGCTGGAACCCTGCTTCCCACACGGTTGCTGGCAACTAAGCAGACCACTCTACTGAAAAATATGGTCCTTGAGAAAGTACTTATTAGGATATGGCTTCGCAATTAGGGAACTCAATGCAAAATTGAAATCAGGACCCCAGGTTCAGATCCCAGATCAGAAGCCAATTCCCTTCAGTTTAAATAAAGCCAGTTGCCCCAACTCAGGCTTTAGTTTCCCCATTTGTACATTGGGCATTACAGCATTTAAGTGCCCAATAATAAGATAAAGAGGATTTCTTAGCATATGTAAAAGGTTGTATGAGTGAAAACCCACTCAGTGAAGAATGTAAACCGCTACGTAGAGTCAAGGGGAAATGAATAAAGCAGGACTCAACAACAAAATACACTAAGTCTTGGGATGGCAGTAAAACAATTTACTTGCCCTTCTGTATCTGTTAAAATAGATAGAGCAGTCACTGTTCTTGCTGTTCTTGTCCAGGAACAGCATGATATCCTGAGATTTTATTTGTCTATTTTTAATAGCGCTTGGCAATAACAAATATAGATCTGGAAGAGCTATACACCTTTCTCTATAAAGTCCAGTTCTGTACTCCCACTGCACAAGCAGGCCCTTATGCAACGCACCTCCTCTTCCAGCACACTGACTCCACTTACCTCTGTACAAGCACAGAGGGAAGTCTGCCTGTGCTTTGTATACTGCAGGACCATAAAACCAAAATTGTATAGTGTAAGGAGCAGCTAAAGAAACCGCATTCAATTCTGGACTGCGCTGTCCTACGGCCTATGGTAATATGTGTCTCCAGAACAGCAAAGGGAATTAAATGGCCGTTACTTGAAGAAAGCCAGGCTTCAGCCTGCAGAGCTAGGTCAAGGGATTGACAACGATAACATCCCAACTACATTCTGAGCTTTTCTTATAGTTCAGAACAGCTTTTAGGGTAAGCAGCAGCTTCTCCTGGAACCATGCCACCAAAAGAAATAATAAAGGAATAACAGCCTTTTAATCATCAATATTTTGTACACTCAAACAATAAACATTATCCTAGAAGACCTGCAGCACCAATTGAGAGTGAGAAGTTATTTTCATACTGCATTAATATAGGTTAGTGAGGAACTGGGAGCTCAAGGACCTTCTTTCGTGCTATAAGATACAAGTTTTGTGCTGTAAGATACAAGTTTTAATCACCATCCATTTTGTAAAAGCCAAATAAAGAAAAAATCCACTAGTGGTAATAAACAGTCTAGTAGAAAGAAAAAGTCTACGATAGCTCGGATACTTAGAATCACCTTTGTGAGAATCAAAAAAATTTAAAGAAAAGTTGTTCAGATGGCTCTGCAGCCCATCACAAAGTAGTTTAATGTGATCCAAGGGATAAAAGCTAGAGGAGCATGTACAACATTATTTCTGACAAAGACAGGAGGATTAAACAATCCAGGTTAATTCGGCTTACATTCAGGACTGCCCTCTGCAAAAGATGAGTCAGGAAAAGGCCCCAAAACTTATGAAAGGATGGAGCTTTGGTTCTACTTTGATCAAGTAGTTGAAAATTCTACCTTAAAATTATCACTCTCCCCCAGAAATCACATTCAAGCTAAGTCACGACTTACTGAAAGAACTACAAGATGAAGTTCTCTTACAGAGATAAAAATTAGACACATCTGAATTGTCCCTTCTAGCCGTTTAGAAATGCTTTCACTATTTAATAGTGTAAACCACAGGCACGTTATGAAAGCAGGCACCAAAAATCAAACGGGAGCAAAGGTGGTAGGAGGCCCGCATGCATGAACAAGCAGGTCCCGACTAAACTCAAACATAAAAAGGAAGCCTACAAGAGGTGGAAGCAGGGTCAGGTTACCCAGGAGGAATATAGAGACACTGTCCAAGTGTGCAGAGACTGGGTTAGGAAAGGCAAAACCCACCTGCAGTTGGATCTGATGAGGGACGTTAAGGGCAATAAGAAGGGCTTCTACAGGTATATCAGCAGCGAAAGGAAGACTAGGGAAAATGTGGGCCCACTGCTGAATGGAGTAAGGAGTTGGTGACAAGGGATATGGAGAAAGCCAAGATATTCAATGTCTTGTTCGCTTCAGTCTTTTCTGGTAAGACTTGCCTTTGGGAACCCCAGGCCATGATGAGCAAATAATCCTGGAAACCATTTCCAAACATATCACCGACAAGAAGGTGATCGGGAGCAATCAGTATGGATTTACAAAGGAGAAAATCATGCCTGACCAACTTGACAGCCTTCTACGATGAGATGACTGGCTTGGTGGATGACAGGAGAGCAGCAAGTGCTGTTTATTTTGACTCTAGCAAAGCTTTTGACACTCTCATAACGTCCTCATAAACTAACTGAGAAAGTATGTGCTAGATAAATGGACAGTGAAGCGGACTGAAAACTGGGTGACCATGCTGGACTGAAAGTGATCAGCTAAACAAAGTCCAATGGAGATCCATCACTGGCAGTGCCTCCCAGGGGTTGATAGTAGGGCCAGTACTGTTTAACATCTTCATCAGTGACGTGGATGATGAGACAGAGTGCACCCTCAGCAAGTTTGCAGATGATACAAAACTGGGAGGAGGGACTGATCCATCAGATGGCTGTGCTGCTATTCAGAGGGACCCTGACAGGCTGGAGAAATGGACTAACAGGCACCCACTTAAGTTTAACAAAGAGAAATGCAGTCCTGCCCCTGCGAGGAATAACTCCATGCACCAGTACAGGCTGGGGGCCAAACAGCTTTGCAAAAAAGGACCTGGGGGTCCTGATGGGCGATAAGTTGCACACGAGGCAGCCGTGTGACCTTGTGGCAAAGAAGGCCAACAGTATCCTGGGCTGCGTTAGGCACAGCGTTGCCAGAAGGTTGAGGGAGGTGATCCTTCCCCTCCACTCAGCATGGGTAAGGGCATGCCTAGAGTACTCTGCCCAATTCTGGGCTCCCCTGTACATGAAAGACATGGGCATACTGGGGTGAGTCCAGTACAAGGCCAAAAAGATGACTGAGTGACTGTAGCACCCGTCATCCGAGGGGAAGCTGAGAGAACTGACATTGTTTAGCCTTGAGAAGGCTCAGGGTGCATTTTATCAATGTCTATACATACCTGTTGGGAGGGAGTAAAGAAGATGAAGCCAAATTCTTCTAAACTGTATCCAATAAAAAGACAAGAGGCAATGAGCACAAACTGAAACACGTGACATTCTGTTTAAAAGTAAGAAACAACTGTTTTTTGCTTTAAGGGTGATCGAACGCTGGAACAGGTTGCTGAGGGATTTTGTGGAGTCTCCATCCCTAGAGATAGTCAAAACTGGCCTGCACAGGGTCCTGAGCAACCTGCTGTGATTGACCTTGCTTTGGGCTGGGATTTGAAGTAGACCAGAGGTCTCCAGAGGTCCCTTCCAACTCAGCAACTCTGTGAAAAGTCATTAAAAAAATCATGTTCTTTCAATGGAATCCTTTTTGACATCTTTCACAGCTTTTTAACTCAGGTGCTTACTTCTTTGATCTTGTGATTGATTCATCTGCGCTCATCTCAGCCACATCCCACTCAGATTAGTCACTGAAAATCCAAACCCCTTCCTTTTAATCAAAGCTGTCCCAGATTTGGAGACTTCACAGATTCTTTAACTTTCTACCTAAAACGTTATGCAAAGGATACATACTTTTGAATTTCACAAGAAATATTCAGACATCTGGCTCTAAAAGGTATTTGAATACATGAATAATCCCAATGAATTCCAGAGAATGACTTGCCTATTTAAATTTAGGAAAGAGTTTTAGTATGTTGCAGAACTGGACTCTTAACACACACAAACCAAATCGACATGTGCTGTGGTCTCTGAACACCCACCAAACTAGTGCACGGAGTCAAGGAAGCTCAGCGTCTCTCTCAGGGTCAGATTTTCACCCCAAACACCGTAACTATAGGTCTATATTCATCAAGTTTGTATAAAAAAATTCTAAAACTGTATCAGTCAACTCACACCATCTAAACCAAATTAAAAACAAAGAAGATAAGCACAAGAAGAACTCTCCAGAGTAATTAACTGAAAGAAAGAATCCTAATAGAATCCATAACCTTCCTCAGGAAGAGCACACAGAGATACTACATTTACAGTAGGTTGGTGCAGACTGCCTTAGCAACAGTGCTATCAAGCCAATATTGGTCAGATATGGAAAATTTCTCAAACTACAGAAATAGGAAGCTGATGACATAGCCAAGGGCTCTGATCTATCAGTTCTAGTCAAATAGGGTATCAGGTTTGGCTCTGCTAAAGTCAAAGGGAAACCTGCCTCTGACTTCAAAAATTATTTCATTCTCTGTTTCTACACTCCTCAACTAGCCACGGTAAGAGGGGTGCCTCAACAGCACTAAAACCACCTACTGGGGAAGAAGGCATAACTAAAAATCACAGCAGTGACTTTCTGGTTTATTGAAATAAGGAAATTAAAGTCATCTCAGACTAATGTACTACAGATCTTTAATGACATTCAATTTTTTTTTCTTTTCCTTCAAACAAAAACAAAAAGGCAATATGCATCATCACAAAATACCTGTTGTATAGAATATCATTGCTTGTATAATGAAATTTTACCCTGCTATCAAACGCTATGTATTTACAGCGCTCCATACTGGTTTGCTAGAAAAAAAACGATGTGAAACAAAAATAACAGAAGTGGCAAACCTTTAAGCCTTTCAGCATCTGATATACCAGGAACTGGATTCGGTCTTCAGTTAGCTTCTCATGCTTCATTATCTTACTCAAGTCTGTTCCCATAAATGGCATGACTAGGTAGCTTAAAAAAAAAAAAAAGTACAGAATAACTCTAAATTTGTAAAATAAATTGAAACATAATTGCATGTTATGGTTCAGTGACAAACTTGAATGGCAGATCATTGTGTTTACCAAGCAGTTCCACTGTCTCCCCGCCCTAAGTTTCTCTTTTTTAATCTATTTTTTGATTGTCATAAATAGATATCATACAACCCTGCCACTGGTTACAGAAAGTTACTAGTTATCAGAAGAGTACAGATGCTGAACTAGATTAAAAGAACCTAATCAAGAGCCACGTGATACTTCAAAGATACCTATGCAGAAAACTACGACATTCACACAACGTTACTTATCTTACAATCATGATCATATGATAAGCGAACTGGCAGATCTTAGCAACAACAAAACTGATTAGGTGGTTCATTCAAATAGACAAAGTCAGATGTATCAGGAACAGAGTTCATCAAATTAGGAGGCAACAACTTCTTCCATTACTTTCTATCTAGGATTATAAAATCTTTAACCTTTGGTACTTCTTATTGGACACTAGCAATAGAAAGCTTGAGAGTGTCAAGCTGACATTTTACGGATAGTCTTCATGAAAGATCTAAAATTGTTCATCTCATTGCTTCCAGTAAACTCATCAGAAAGACCCCTGAGAGCTAAGTCTGTACACAAACAGAGTTAGCCACATGCCTGGCATCTGAGGATAAAGTCACCAGTTCTCCTATTATGAAGAAAAACAGATGCATTGAAGGGAAGAGTTACATGTGATCACTGTTTCATGGATATAAGTTTTATTAATTAGCCTTAAATGGGTTCCTTTGGTTAAAATATGCAAATTATAATTATGCTGAGTTCTCTCATTAAAGCTGCATGAAAAACTTCATTTGTTGTGTTAGAACTGTAGCTACAAACTAAACAGATACTAAACACGAAGTTACAGGGAGATGGGATACTGATTTAATCACAAAGAGTTACAGACAGTAAATATACTGTTCCCTAGGTACCAAACCTTGTCCCCATGACTTGTGGGATCAGGACTCAGGCCCCCAATCCCAGCATTCACAGACAAATCTGCTATCCTTTGGATAGAAAATAAGTGAATTTAATTTAGTAACGACATAAGGACAGAGCAAATACGATGAAGAGAATGAAATTTCTTATCTCTCCCCAAGTATAAAACACGCTATGTTTCTCATCAACAGAGCAAATAACTTAGAAAACGGAATTTTACATCTGCTTTGCCTGATGTCCCAGCATCTTGAAAGCGTACTAAGTTCTACCTCCACCTAAACATTTTAAATACGTTTTCCTAGAGGTCATAAATATTTGAAATGAGCTAGAAAAAAAAGAAAAAAAAAAAGACTGTTCTAAAAAAACCCAAAGGTGCTAAGACATGAGGTGAGACACATAGAGAAATATCTACACGTCTCTTTTACTACTGGTGGCGACTTTGAAGCATCCATAAGGAATTTTGTTAGCCTGCCATCATCTGTGCAAACCTCATGGCTCTGGGTGGACACTTATTTACCTAAACAGACAAAGTCCAAAACAATCTATAACCATTAGGTAGTGTAAAGAACAGGATGGGAAGAATAAATAAGAGTGCATTTTTACACATGCACCATTTGGTAAGTTTACAGTTCGATGACTTCAAATTTATAGCAGTAAAGACAGAGAAAGATCCGGGGCATGGGAGAACAAAAAAAAAAAATACAGGAGGTGGAAAACCCACTCCTGTTTGAGTTTGAAAAGCCAAAATTTACTAAGTTTATGACCAACACTGGAATAGGACAACAGTGGGATAGAACACCACGGGCACTTATACACAGAGGGAAAAAGGAAGAAAAAAAAAAAAGAGATCAGTTACACTATAACATTCCATAAAGGAGCTTCATCTTTTGATCAAAAAACTCAATGTTACTTCATACACGTTACTTCAATGTTACTTCATACGACACAGATTCGTGAATGGAAAGTATCACTGTGGCCAGGTCACAGCAGCTGCAATGCTGATAATTTATTATTATATTATGGGTATTTAGAAGTGTGGTAGCTACATGTGGCTTCCATGGCTACACATAAGAATTACTGGTTTGGTTTCAGAAAGAGTATCATCATAATTAGCAAATACAGAGTTTAAATCGTCCTATGCAAACAGCTTCTCACAGATCTGTGTTGGACAAAAGTCACCTGCTCTTTTGGGGTATAGATATGTTGAGTCACTCTATCAGATCTCTGACTGGCAGTAAGGCTCATGACAACACAGTCTAACTAAACCACTTCAGTACAATATTTTGCCTAGGGGATTTCTAAACATTTCTACCTTGCTATAAATCTTGCAGAGTTTGGGTTTGTTTTTTTTTTTTTTGGGGGGGGGGGGAGGGAAGAAAGAAACCACTTCCAATAGAATCGTCTTTCAAGATAAATTCAAATAAGCAAACTCCTCCAGAAAAAACAAAATCAGAAAACTTTTTACATTGAACAACTACTTAAAACCATTCCACTTCCAAAATGCATTTAAATCATGAGATAAGATTTGTTCTAAACATACTAATACAAACTTGCCAATTCAAGTGGTGGAGATATTACTCACACTGTCTTTGAACACTTTGTCTACTACTTAAAAATTAGAAAACTTATTTTTATTATTAAAAATGTATTTACAAACCACAGCTGGAGTCGTCAAATAATCCGAAGATATTAGGCACCCAATCCATAATTCACTTCAGTAAGAGCTTGATAACTAAGCCTTTGACGTTTCTTGCAAATTCCAGTTAAGGTCCGAAAACTCTTGCAACCCAAGGAGCAGCAACCCTTTCTGGCACATTTTGTACAATACAAGCACAGACTATGAATGTAAAGAATACAGATCAAGTGGGTAAAAAGAAGCTGTGTAGTAGGATTCAAACTAGCAAAGGTTTATGCACCTCTCTGATTCTGCCCAATATTTCAATCAGCTGAACTCCCAGCACTGAAGGACGTTAAACACAAGCGTGAGTATAGGAAAGATGTTGAGTGCTCCTTCCTAAAGCAGAAGGGACTTTGTCTTCAGTTGTCGTTACACTGGCTGGGTAGAGCATGTCAGGTAGAGGAAGAAGCATACTCCCCTCCAGATAGGCAGGCTAGAAGTGAGCTATAAGGTAGGAGGGCTCCATGCCACATTCCAAGGAATCCTGAGGTCTCGGACGAGAACAGCTCTAGGGACCGACTGTGGTGAAACCACCACCTGCCTCACTTCTGCTGCTTCTAGATGCAAATCAGCTTGAATTCTGATCTTTATAAAATAGGTCACAGATAACTTCTCGCGACTAGCCAGCAAAAAGGAAAGTCTCCCTCAAATGACTCTCTTGACCTTTAATCCACATAAGCTGTTTCTCCACTTCTGCTTTAAGTATACACACATTTACCCTTGTTCATATCTACCAAAAGTCTTGAAAGCACATTTCGCCACAGGTCCTACCTGTTACATATTTAGTTATAACAATGTCCCTCCTACTTGACTTGCACTTCCCAAACTTGAAGGATGACTTTTCGTTACCATTTAAAATGAAGTCCTTGAATGCTAATCTTATGTACATGCATCGTACTACGTATGTTATGTAAAACGCTAGCATGACAGGCAACATGGACAGCAGAACTCTTGGCTCAAAGGCGTAAATGATCTATATGATTGAAAGATCAATACGGTCTATTTTTTTTTTGTATTTCATTTTCCATCTTTTCTTGTTAGATAACTTTGCATACTTGTACGTTAACAAAAAAAGTTTGTTTTTGAAACATATAAATTACATTAGAGGAAATCCAAAACAGGTCTACCAATGTAACATGAAGTACAGTAGGACTTCTGACCACTGTTTCTTTAATGAATAGAATTCACAAGAATTGCAGCAGGGTCCACAGGCAAGACAGGCATGCTAAATATCTGGAGCCTGAGATGCTGCCAAAAGGCCGGAGAAATGCACATGTCTGGTGCTAGAAGCAATCTCTGTCATGTACTGTTCGGTCCATTTTGTGCTATGGGGAAAGCCAAGAGGTAGTACAGACCACCCTCAGCTGGATGCAAGCAATTGCAGAACGGGCAGTCAGGGAGTACAACAGAGCAGAGCTCACATAATCACAAAAATGGCAACAAACAACAGCCCTTTTGAATTAATCCTAGAATTAGGATGGGGCGCACTGGCGACGTGTCATGTGGCAATCATCATTTCCAGATTGGCAAATGACTACTGCATGACACATCGCCAATGTGAACCATCCTAACTCCAGTCTGAGTTAAGGATAGCTCTATAATTTGGTCATTCTGGGCTTTACGGTAAGGAATCAATACTTTAAAGGAGGTTTAGGAAATCCATCAGACTGCAATTTACTAAGGAGTGAAAGAAATACACACCTTGTAAGATAGGTACCTGGTTCTAATAATAACCCGAAAACCTCAGCCTACCAATTTTAAGTAGCATACAAGTTGTAATACAAGTTGTATTAAGAGGAAATTCAGAAAAAGCCATGAAGCAAAGTTTTTGGAATTCTCCAGAAAAAAAAAACACAAACAACCCCTCCTCCCAAACAAGCAATAACACCTCCCAAACACAAACAACTCCAAACTTACAAGTCATTAAATTTCTCCAGTGTTATATCTGGTGTGAACACGTCCAATATTCCAATGACCTAAAAATAAGGGGGGAGGAGGGGAAAGGATTAATATTGTCTTAACACAAAAATTCCCAAACTGCGTGACGCGTGAAAAAATATAACCAAAAACATTTTCATAATGAAGCATTAGCTATAGGCATACAGATGGCAGAAACAATATTTAAAGTAGTGCCTAGCAATATTAGGATTTGTTATGTGTTAAATTTTACAACTCTGTGGACAAGTCAACCCAGTGGTAAATAAAAAATTAAATTGTATTTATTTCCATAAAAAGTTCAGAGGTTAACAATTTTACGTAAGAGGAGACGGTACCTTTTAACTTGAACCACTTTAAGTACTTAAAAATAAACCAGCAAAATAGCTTATACTCTAAAGCAGTCATAATTCTTATTTACCAAGCTGACCAGCTGCCTATCAATGAAGAACATCAAACGCTTCAGGACATCTTCTAATTTCAGTTACGGCATAATTTAGATATATAGATTATAATCCCTAAATGGGAATGGGGACAGGAAAGTAGGACTAAACTCTCTAAAAAAGAGTAAATTACCAAGAGCTTAATATAACTTACTCTGGCTTATATGTTAGGTTCTCCTTAAGAGCATTTTGTGCCAAATAAATGCATTCTATTACCCAAAAGAGAAGTTACAAACTAGTAAAAGAGACTTCCCCATCACAGTTTATATATGAGCATGTTTTTCAATAGAACTATACCAACCGACTAAATTAATTATGGCAACTGCCAAGGCTTCTCCCAAACCCATTACACTTTAGTAAATTACACACATAGAGCCAGATGCTCTGAAGGGTGTAGCTCAAATGTAGGTGTCTAAAGCCAAATCCCCGCTCCGATGCTGCCAAATCCAGGAAATGCCTAAATACTCCAGGCATTTAGAGCTGCTTATTTTCAACTTCCCGCATTGCCCCAGCCTTGACAAGGCCCAAGGAGGCTCAATGTCTTGCTCAAATCTAAGCCCAATTGGAATCCAGCAATCAGGCATACCTCTTAAGAAATCTGGTAGATATAGCACATCTATGATAGGCTGACATGTGGAGATGTCTTACAACGTATAGCTAAGGCCACTGCTTTCTTTTAAAAGATGGACAGAAAAAGTGGTTTCCTGAGTTCCCTTCTTTCAAAGAAGCTTAATATGTGAGCATTCAGTCAGTAAATGAAAGGCCTAAATTTAACTCCCTTCTTAATCTAAAGGGGTCAAGCCTTGCACAGAGATATCTGATCGCAAGCCATAAAGATTTTCCCAAAGAGGGAGGAAAAGCACTCTTGCAGATCGTACTGAAAATGTCACTATTGAGAACACTTATAAGCAGGCCACACAAAGAATACATGGAAGACCGTAACTGTTACCTAATAATAAAGGAATTAATTTGTGTACAGGGAAGACTCCCATGTTCCTTACTCCAGACATCGAGGCACTAATTCTTGACAATTTCTGTTTACTAAAGGGGAGTCTTCTAAGCAGGGAACAGGATCTAGGACACTGCCAGCAGTCAAGGGCTCTACACACTGGACTACTCATACTCCTTTCTCAGATCCAGGCTGCCAAGTCAGTACTGAAATACAGTCATTTGGGTTGCTGGAACATGTGCTGTCTAAAACAGTAGCTCTTTGGATCGGTCTTCTGCTGGTGCACATGCCTCTCCCAACTTCCTCCTTTATAGGAACTGTCTTATGATAGTTTTTTAGAAAGGCACGCCAGAAGTCCAAGGTAACTATAGTAAAGAAAACAGTTGAAAGTCACACTATAAAAAGTTACCCAAAACAGTTCTGACAAAAATTACATTAGGTCTATAAGCTAGGCAGTGAGACAGACTATCACACCATCACAAAACCATGCCAGGGCCGTCTGTCTCCAATCCCCTTGTCAATGCTGAACGGCCTCTGTGTTGACATTCTGAAACCTTTTTTCAAAAGTTAACTGTTTAATCTTGTCTTCCTATTTTCAACAGGTATTAACAAATGGGACAGATTCCATAAGGGAAAGAAAGCAACAGGAATGGAAAAGTGAACAGATTATGATTATTATTCCTAAAAGATTTATAACCTTTTCAACCTTATTCAAACCTATCTCCATGGCTATACAGTTTAAGGACATCGGATTATACACCAAATTAAAACTGTAAAAATTCGTAATCAGACCTCATGAAAGAAAGCACAGTTAGCACCATATTATGTTGTCTGACATCACAGAAGAATTATAAAATCTACTTTGATAACAATGAAGATGCATTTTGGCCTTTGTTTTGGGGAATAATTAAGATACTTTAATAGAGATCTTTAAAAAAAGTATGCGGAAGTAAAGAGAAGGGAGGTCAGAAATGCAGGAAAAAAATTACAGGAAAAGAAAGAAGACTTCCTTTATTTAAAGCTCTAAATAAAAATCTCCAGATTCTCCGGTAGCGAAGCCCTTAGCACACATTTTTATCCTTTCCTCATTCAGGGAGAAATACCACAGTTAGCTTGGATGCTATCAAAATGTTGCAAGAATAAACAATATAGAAAATCTAATAAAGATGAAGACAGGAAGATTATAACTCTCTATCTTTCTAGCCACGCAGATCTGAAAAAAATCACTAAGAATATTTTCCCCAGGGTTTGTAATATGAAACCAATTAAATAACATAACCACCACGAAAACAATAACTAGAACCACAGAAGACACATGCATTTGCACTAACATCCTTAGCGCTAACATTACAGAAAGAAATAATTTTTTAGCTTTTTACATCAGAATTTTACACAAGCCTATAGCAAAAGTTTTCCATTTCTGATGCGGAGGAAAGGACAGGAGGGAAAACGGAGGAACTGGGAAGGTGTACAGGACAACAATGCGGCATTATCAACTCAAAGGGCCTTTCCTAAGGCTAAGGCAGTGTATGCATGCATACTACACATAAGGCCAGAAAAGGTGTGTGCTCTCCATATTCTAATGATTTCACTATTATAAAGAAGGAAGTTGATCTTTTAACAGTAATCTTATCCACAACGTATGCCTTTCCCTATAAAAACCCACTTTTTCAGGGGAAGAAGTCCTTCCTGTTCTCTTCATGGAGATGGTTTCCTTGCCTTCACTTACATAAGCTGTTTGCCTAAGCGATATGAAACATAAGAAAATAAACTCCATCGTATCTGAACATAGCAGTGAATGATACAGGGACAACATGAAAAGAACTGACAGAGCAGTAGATGAAATAGTATGAATGCCATGCCACATTGGTAAGTATATAAAACTGGTATCAAACTCCCGGTGTGAAACACAGAAACTTGAAGAACGCATTTCAATACAGATCATATCAGACTAAAAAAAAATGAATGAAGTTCAGTAAAATGTAGTTCAGTAAAATGTTACCTCATCTCCATTACAATAAATAAGGCTTCTGGTAGTTACTTTATGGCTCCTGACATGCAAAATACATTACTGAATTCTGAGATAAAGGTGCAAACTAATGGAGAAAAGCTTACCATTTGCTTTCACTGTTGCAAAATCTGTGAAGTGAAAAAAACCACAGAGACCAACACTCTCCTCCTACTGAAGGGCATTTTAAATAACAAAACAAAAATTAGCTTCTCTTTTAACATGTCAAGTATTTCACAATACATTTTTTTTTTTTGCTTTATGTAGTGAGCTTTTTAAAACTCCTTAAATTCATATTAGTCTCCACAATGGTAAGTCAAGTCAAACTCATAGTTAGTCCTTTAAAGAAAAAAGTGAGGGATCCATTTCCTTCTCCTCAGTGATCTTTATTTAACAGCTGTGCTTTGAGATGATTTTCCTTTACTGGAACAGAGTCATTATTATTTCCATTTATGTCACAGCTTTCTGCAGATATGTTAAGAACAGGGAGGTACAGGATAAAATAAATCCTTTGAGGAAGATGCAGCTCCAGCTACTCCCTCAGGAAAAGAGCTGGACAGAGTGTAGGAAACTCTCTCCTCCATAGTATCACGGAAAATCCTATGTCTGTGAAAAATGCTCTCTCTCAATTAAATGTAATATTTGTAAAAATTTTACAGTACTTAAAGACACTATCCCAACACAAAAGTAAGCTAGAGTAAAACATAAACTCCAAGAATCATTTATTTTTCATAGTGTGGTTTATACGAAATATAACCGAAGTACCTTTCAAACATTCTGAAGTTATACTTTGGGTGTTAACTCAGCACACTTACTATGATCAGAGATGAAGGCATAGACAAGTAATGAACTCACTACACATTCTGGGATAGCCATGAAAAGCATCTGTGGAAACCAGCAGCAGCACTACCCTTGTATGGTCTCCTTTTTTTCCCATTAATTCTATTAAAAGACAATTTCTAGAGCAAAGAAGCCCACAAAGGATGTACTTTGTCTACAGCTGGCCATCTAACTGAAAATAACTTGGATATCTGTGAACTCCACTAACATAACTTCCTCGTTTCAAAATATATAACCCAAAGCAGAGAGCACAGTATGGTGCCTCTCCCCTTTTCCAGCAGAATTTTGTAGCACGAAACCACAGTAATAGCAAAACTACTCCTCTACTGCTCTAACTTGTTTTACATGGGATATGTTTTTACTCAAATATTTACTCTGTTTTGTCTCTTTCCTAAGAAGCTAGTGGGGAGAGGGTGGCAGTGTGTTCAACCCTTCTCCTCCTCCTTTTCCCCCCATACAAGACATTTATATTGACCAATTTTAACAACTGTCAACGAATAAACAATAGCTTCACGTTTGTAAGGTAGTTTCTGTCCTTTGCTTCTCAGTAGACAGCTGCTTCCTTTTCCAAACCCGGTTGCATCGATGGAACACAACAGTTAAGAGCTCCTACCCTTATGTCCTCCCACGCACCTTCATTTATTTGATTACCTGTATTCCAGGACTGTTCCACTGTACTTCTATAAAGGAAATTTTATATGTAAGCAGCAGTGAAGCAACCAAAGACTCAGATCATGTATAAATTAGTAAGTAATGTAGCTTACGTCTCTTATACAGTAAGTGCTTCTTTATCTTGGGGATGTTACGCATGAAAACACTGTGAAGTTGAGCGGCTTTGGCACTCAGTATACAAATGCATGAACATTTTCAAAGAGAGATCCTTGCTGGGGTGCACTGAACTATATATCATACTGCATTAAATTTTCTGCAGGATTAGCTTCATCTTCATGCTCTTGTGCTGTTCCACATCACAGGGTCCCTGAATCCTTTTACTATGCTAGGCATTCTCAGTTTTTGTATAATCCATGCACAAAGCTCATACTGGAGCCACTTTTCTTCCTCACCTAGCAGTTCTGCTACACGATACTGAGGGATGTTTGCTGATGGACAGAGAGCTCCTTTCCTTTTCTTCCGTGTAATACTGACAAACCAAGCATAGTATCCTGCCAAATGCCATAAAATTGTATGTTGCAAAAGAACAAAGAATCAAAGGAAAAAGCCAGAGAACAATGAGGCGGGGGTGGCGGGTGGGGGGGGAGAAGGCGACTTTTCTGAACAGACTCACTGTAGTCCTGAGGGCTTAAGGACTCTCTGCTCTTTGTGAAATAAAAGCACCTCAGAACTTCAGGGAAGCTAAGTAACATGGGGAGGCACAACAATCCACCAGTAAAAACAGTAGCAGAGAAAGGGAGAAGAAAGTGAACGTTCCTGTAGACACAAGCCATGCTTGAGTAACTGCGTTCTTCTTTCAAAGGACCCACAGGCAACATTTGAGAAATCCAAATCTTGTGGACATACACTTCTTTATCTTTGCATGGGATGACAATCCAAAGAGAAAGAAGATTAGGTTTTCAGTGCTGTCCTCCTTATTTCGTTTCACTGGACTGAGGTAATCGGTCTGCTTTATTGGTATCTAAGAGTGGGGTGCGTATAAGTGGCTAACAGCTGAAACTCAGCCTAGATAAAAGGCAACTATTAGACAGCTTTATGAAAGTAAGTAAAAGAAGTGACAAGAAATAACACTACATGGATTTATTGGCTTTTGATCACTAAAATAAGTGACGCTGTTGTCCTCTTACATTCCTAGCTGTTCTAAGCTTTCAGCCAGCAGAAGTAGCCAAGAGTCTTTTCCTCCTACAGTCAGCAAGAAACTATACAGCCGTAACTGCACTTTTGCTTACAAACCCTATGGAAATTTGCCACTTCCATCCTGGATTCCCAAGCTGCACATTACTGGCACTTACACCTGAAGGACACAAACTTTTACCTAGCACAGACAGTGGCAACTCATAAAGCAGAACTTCCTGCAGGAAACGTCTTCTACCACAGTGAGCACACACACTCTGCATGCTGTATTTGTAATCTTAAGGCACCTTTCACCTAGAACTCCCTTCTTGGTTTGGTTTTATGTATTTCAGAGACAGTTGCTCTTCTTATGCTCATGGAAAGTTAGATGAATCATAAAAGCTGACAGTTTTAAGATTTTCTCTGGTAGAAGTATGAAGTTGCCCACTATTTTCTCTGGAACAAACTCCTCCCTTGGTTGACACTGTGTACGTCTAAACAAACAGCCAACAATACATTTTTTTCAAAATACAGAATTCAACATGTTAAGTACCAGCTGCCCTAAAACCAAATGCCTGCACCATCCTCAGAAAAGTAACTGCAGCACGAGAGCTGATTTGGTGTCTGTTAGACACTTGAGTTCCTTCCAAAAGGGGGGAAAAAAAGCTAAATAGTCCTCCTAATGTAAAACATACATTGTTCTTCAGATGTGGGAATACACCAGAGAATAATTTCCACATAGAGCAAAGAATAAGAACATATTATAGAGTATCTTTAAACAAATATTGCAGCTGACTCTTCCATATAGGGTTTCCAGGAAGGGAAAACATCTGTAGAACATTAACTGACTCAACTTAAGAAATGTTTAAAGGGCATTTGTCAAGGATTTTACGCTAAAAACACATTCAGAACTTAAGTCGGTCAGAACTGGGTCAGAATTTCTGTGTGTGCGTATCTGTATGCATAGATACATACATACACATGTAGAGCACATTTTCATGAAAACCACACTGCCTTCTAAAAAATATGAGTATTAGCATTAGCCACTGTTTTTCTCTCAAGTGCCGTCTCCCTTTGCCAGTGATTTTGTACTCCTGATGGTAACTTCAAAACTTCCATTAGCAAACTGAGAGGTGAGAAGGGCACTAAGACTGAACTAGCATGAGTCACTAGAGAGTTGTTGTTTCAGTGAAAATGGGCATCATAAGAACACTTCCAAATCAAATGCAGACCAAAATCCAAGTTATGTGCAAAATGAAACAAAATGAAACAACAGATTCTACACCTCTACTTACTTGTCTGGGTTTAATTTTACAAACATAAATATCTCCATTAACTTCAGAATTATACATGTATACAGAGCTAAGCAAGAGTTAGAGAGCCAAGGTCAGGGACAAAGTGAGTACACTGGCAATGTCTTCATTCTCTTTTTGGTTTTAATCTAGAGCTGCAATTTAATAAAGTTATTTTTAGAGCTGCAATTTAATAAAGTTTAGTAAATAAAAAAAGTTTTAAGGGCTCCCACTTTAGACAAACTCAAAAGGGAATGAATCAGGGAACAAAAGCGGCCTTACCGAAAAATCTTCCTAGCAGTAAACAGTCTGTTCTTGTATAGATGATACAGTGGATGCTAAAGAAAAACTCTAAATCTACGAAGGCTGTAGTGGGATGAATACTTTAAGCCAGCACGAATAAATGAAAAAAAGCAGCGCTTCCTTCATTCTGCCTTAGCTGTTTTTATGCCTCATTTTTACACCATTCCCTCTCTTGTGCAGTGTATCTGTCTATGCAGCTATACAGTGATCCAGCAGCTTATTGTGCTGGAAATTAACTTTTCTTTTTGACTATGTCTGAGGAACTGATTTGGGTTAAACTACTTCTTAGGCAGCAGAATTAGCTTTTGATGTTTTTGAAACGTCCCCATCTTCACAAATTAAGAGGCCTACCAAAAAAAATGGATACCACTGCTATTAAACCGCAGAAGTGCTTTATCTGTTAACAGCCAGGTATCCCCTGCTTCACACATGGCCTCCACCCGTGGTGCTTTACACCACTCTTCCCCATGGATTTGTTTGCAGATGGATGAAGAGAAGTCCCTTGCTACCAATTTCCATTGCTTATATAAAATACTGTCCGCTACACTAAAGTGGCATGCTGTTTTGGCCATTAGGGAGCACAAAAATCCAGCACGTTAATGAGAGATGGGCATCCCTGCATCCAGACCTGTCTATTCCTGAAAATGCCTAAGTAGACTGGCATATTGACCCATGTGAGTTAACCTTCTTACAAGGTAAGATACAAATCCAGTAAAATTCAGGAAGATGACTCCCATATTTGTTTTTACCGGATGACTGGTCATCCTACAGCCTTTTCTTTCAAAGTACAGGCGCGTATGCCTCAAAGGATCAATAACAGGGGAAGGAAGTCTAGAATACTAAACAGAAGTTTTCTTCAGCTTTTTTCCATAAAACATGGCATACTGATATACTATATCATCCTCGCACATGGTATCTCCTACTATCTTAATAGCGAATCAGAGATGCTATTTTTAACATAATGTGTCAGATTACTACATTTTCTTCTATTGTTCTGAATAAAGCATAAACGAACTAACGAGAATGTACTGCATTGCTACTGTATTGCTACCTGCTTAACACAACACAATATATCTCCAAAAGATACGAAGGTCAGAGATATTCTATCTAAAGTTAATCACAGTGGGGGAAACAAGCAAACCACCACAAACACTTTTCATGTGAATCCAACATCAAATGCATAATGACTGCAGAGGCCATTTTAAAAGAAAAACAGATTAGAACCGCAAATTAGATGGATTTTAACTATCAAATAAACAGAATCTTTAAACAGTTCATACGCTGGAGCAGAAAAAAAAGCAAGAGGAAGATTTGCAGGTCAGTGCAATACTGCAACAATATCTTAAGTATAATACATAGCAACAATACAGTTAAATTGGCTATTACACATCACCTCCTCTACATACTTAGACTCCTAATATTCAAGACAGAGGTAACAGTGGCATCACTATTTTATTGTGGTCTTCAAAACAATCCCTTCAATTTCTTTCACTGTTAACAGCAATTGCATTTACAGTAGAGCCAGAAAGATAGATATCTGCTACTATACAGAAATATACTATAAGGTATTAATTTAGAAAAAAAATCAGGTATGATATTTCAGGTATGATTTTCTATTCTACTAACTCCTTCAAGCAAGTGGAGGACTTTCCAAGTACAATAGCTCGCCCTGTGGAAGCCACAGCGGGGATGATGGAGGACACAGCAGTTGTGCTACACACTGGGGAATGCCATCATGAATGGGAACTGAAGGCAGGAGAAGCCAGAAACTCCAGGCCTTATTGTCTCCCTCTAAATCCATCCTTTGGTGGCAAATACAAAGAAGGAGGTCTTTGACAGAAGGGTGGTGGATCAAAAGAGGGGGGGCTGAAAATCCTGCTGAGGAGTGATACTGCCACGTTGGCCTAATTTTCGAAGGGCAGTGTGGTTAAGGGAGTAGCACGGGATCAGCAAGGGGCTAGAAATCCTAAAGGGCTTTGCTGCTATTCCCCATTCACAGTGGTCAAAATGCCTGGTAGAATGGTATGAGACTGGAATGGAGGATGGAAATTCTCTAGAAGGGTTGTACTGCCATTTCAGCCTCATCTTGGACGGGTGGAGCAGTTGGTTTCTGTCTCCACAATGCCTATGAATTCCTTGCATGACCATTTACTCACTCGTTGCTCTCTAACGAGTAAAGTCATGATGAAACTTTTCCTCAGTACCTAGACCGAATTTTTATTTCTGTGGTCCAAAATGTTTTCTAAGACTCTAAGTTCTTCCCTTCCTTCCTACGTATTCATCTGTAACTTGTACAGATTGCACTCATATTCCTCAGTGTGTGTTTTCTTCTAGACTCTTTTGATTGCCAAACAAGTCTATGGAAGGGTTCCAGAGTATTATCCTGAAGGGCATATGCAGCACAAAAAGAGCCAGTACTGGAAAACGCTAGCCACCTGAAGAACAAATTATTCTGAGAAATGGAAGAAAAATAATCTCAAAATTCGGAAGACAGTTAGGAGTTTGGCAACTGCATGAGCTGATCTGCTCCCAAATGTTGAGTACAGTAAATGCTGAGAGTATGAAAGACTCTGTATGACACACAAGTTAAACATTAACTCTTTAACATATATACAACAATGGTAAAAAGCAGTTATTTCTAAGGATTCCTCAAGTAAAACGATCAAATATGTTAAAAGAGTCAGACTAAAAGGTAAACAGGCACACGGGTTCATAAGCCTACAGTAAGGTCTGTTTTCTCCAGACAGCCGGGATATCGTAGAGATTATTCCTCGAAATGAACCTAGTTGTTGCTGGTACTCAGAATGCTAACACTGCAACGTGCAATGGCAACGACTGGCTATTGCTATTACTACTGGCTTCTCTCATTCTCACCTTCCAGCTCTTAGCTCTGCTCAAATAGCCTCCATGGAAAACTATAATCTCCCACATCATTAGCATTTTAAAATAGATTCTTGTATCTATCTTTTTAAAAGTCACCTGAAACTCTTTCTTCACATGTACTCTTCAGAAATAGCATTTAAAGCCACTAACTGTGATCTTCCAGTCCCACCCCGGGATCTTTCTGACCTGGTTTCCATTCATGCTTTCATCCCACAAAACTGTTTTCACACAGATCTCTCCTCCTTATCTCAGCATCCAGGAAGACACATTATGCCTCTAAAGCAATTTTTTTTACTCATTCGTAAACTCTTCCCATTTCCCATTAGTACAAACCTGAAACTTTCAAACGCTTCATGAAAGGCAAGACCAGACCTCTTCCTCGAGAGACAGGCGTGCATGCCACATCCAACTTCAAGCAAAGAGATGCTAGCAGTACAGATCCACACTCTCCCACTCTCCTACATCTCATGCGTGTGGTGATCGAGATTCAGATTTCGGGTCTCTTAATCTCTCTCCCTCTAGCTTTGAGCACAAATCCCACCGCGGTCCTAACCTTCTCCACCCAACCTCACGCACATGGACTGCAATGAAACTGCGTCCCACAGGACGCTCCAGTTTGCTTGAACTGGTATTTGCAGGTTAAAAGGCAGACGGACAAAAGACAGACACACAGGTCTTGCTGAAAGACTCCTGAATCCTATGCAGGTACTCAGCTGCCTTGCCAGGGCTGGTGTATTATGGAGGCAGGGGACAGCAGATCAGGGGACAGCAGCAGATCACACTTCTTTTTGGTGCCTGCAAGCCGCAGCAACCTTGAGGGGATCTGCTAATGACTGAACTCACATTTTCGTGCTTCATGTGTTTCAGGAGGCGCAGCTCTCGGTAGGCTCGTTTGGCGAAGAGTTCAGACTGAAACGGGCGGTACAGTTTCTTGATGGCCACTTTGGTACCATTCCTTCCGTCAACAGCTGAGCTTTAAGGGAACAGGAAGAGCGTTTCGCGGGCGAGGGCCGAAGGGGCTGTGGCAAACCCCACTGCCGATAAGCAGGTGCCTATGTTTGGCGCCGCCTCGCCCAGACCTCGACTTTCTACCTGCCGGTCGCTTGGCCTCCCTGCGCCGCCATTTACCGCGTCGAGGGAAAAGGGGGACGCCACCTCCCCGAAAGCCCCTGGCCAGCACAGCCTCCAGGGTCTCATTAGTTTAAACGCTGCCAGACCCCGCGATGAAAAGTTGCCGCTTTTCAAAAGCTTTAAAGACAGGCGGAAAAACAAACAAACAAAACCCAGAAGCGGGTAGCCCCTCGCCGAGGGGACAAACCCGGGGGGCAGCCGGCGCCTGGCGGCGGTGGCTGCTGCCGGGGGGAGCCCTGGGGCCGCGCCCCGGCCCCTGCCCCTTCCAGCGAGGAAAACACGTGTAGGGCGGGCAGGCACGTTAAAAACCACCACCACCACAACAAAAATATCCACACCTCCCCCGCCAAAAGCCCGCACCGGGCGCCGCCAGGCCGGCTGCGGTAAAACACCCGGGAAAAAAAAGTTGTCGGGGAACAAAGCGCAAGCGGCCGGCGCGACCCCCGGCTGCGCGGCGGCCGAGCCGCCAGGAGCCCCACGGCGACGCCATCGCGGCTCCCCACCGGCGGCGCAGCCCCCTCCCGCCTCGGGGCAGGACCAGCCGCGCCGGGGGCGGGGGAAGGGGCCTGGGCAGAGGGGGCGCGTGGCCCCCCGCCGCCGGCTGCTGCTCTGCCCCGCTCACCAGACGGCTCCGTAGGCACCGGATCCCACAGGCTGCAGGTCGCGGTAGCGGTCCCGTACTTCCCAGAGGGTTTTGGTGATCTCCTGCCGGTAAAAGCCTTTCTTGGGGGAGGACATGGTGCTGCAGCCCCCTGCCGGCACCTTCCCACAAAGAGCCCTGGAGGCAGAGGGCGAGGCGAGCGCCGCCGCGCCGGGCTGAGGCGAGGGGCTGGGCTTGGACGGGCTCCCTCAGCCAGCGCCGCTCTGGGCGAGCGGCGCCGGCGGCTGCCTGCCCCCTCCCCCTGCCCCTCTTCCCGCGCACCCTCGGCGGCGGGGAGGCCCGGCGGGGGCCGGCCACGTCCCCCACCCCCGCCGTGACCGACCTCCGGCCAGGGCCCCGCCTGGCGAACAGCGCGCCCGCCGCTTGCCAGCCCCGCGCCTCTAAAAACCAGGCTGGGGCGAGGCGTTTGCCACGCCGGGAGGCTCTGCGGGGAAGGGGCGGCGCAGGCCTGGTGCCCGCCGAGCGGAGCAGCGCCCAGCCCGGCCGTCGCCCTGCGGCGGGGTCCGGCCCGGCCCGGCCCGGCAGCGGCCCTGCTGTGCCCCAAGCGCTCCTGGACGAGGAGAGTGCGGTCCACCCCCGGACAGCCCAACGTGTGCGCAGGGTAAACGGGTCGTTCGCCTGAGCAGGTGCTAAACAAATAGGGAAGGAGGCTAAAGCACAATTCCTTACTGTTTTTTTTCTCTCACGCCATCTCCGTCGTAGCTTGCCTTTGTGCCTTCCTTGCTTGCAGCTCTTTCAATAGCTCAGCCCCGTTTCCCTCTCACATTTGTTTTTTCCTCCCTGTCCCGCAGCGGTGTGGCTAGCGGCAGGTGCCTCTACCTGTCCCTGCTCCGCCGTTCCTGAGCAGGCAGCTGAGCATCTGCGACCCTTCACTCAGAGACCAGGGGTAACATAACTGCCCCAAAGGTGCAGCAGGACGCAGGGATGCTAAGGTGTCGCTAAGGCTGGGAAAGCGAGCGAACCGTTCAGCCGGATCCAGTGTGCGTGCCCAAAAGCAGCCCGGTTGCAGCAGGGTGTGTATGTGCATAGAAACAGGTGCTGAGGCTCTTGCTTGTCTAAAGACGTGCTTAAGATCCATCTGCTTCTCTTGGCGCAGTTGCCTACTGCCTTGTGTTTGTGGATTTGATGGAGCAATATATATGTTATTGTTCTGTAGTTGCAAAGCTCAAGGTCTCTTCTCAATTCTAGTGTTTTCTCCATCAAATCTGTGGCTGTGTTACTTCTGCAGCAGGGTAGTGGCTTGGCGAAGGCAGGTGGAACTGGGAACCGGGAGTGAGGAGTAGGTGCTGGCCGCAGAAAATGGATGGTGAGTGTGGTGAGGAGGCCACCGCTTCCCAGCAGAGGCTTGGGAAACTTGTGCTGTGTTACGTATTGATTTACTGGTGTAAATGAGGAGTAAACTAAGAGTCTTTGCTGTGAAGCTGGAAGCAAATATATCCCAGCCTTCTCTTTGTGAATATACACCTTATGGTTTTGCACTCCCATCCGGGCTTGTTTTGCATTAGGGGTTATGTGCCGAATGTAACTGACTTTTACATGAAACTATTACCTAATAAAAAGTAAATACTACAAATGGAAAGAGGAAGAAATGAGAACTACAGACAAAGGCAAAAAACTGCATTCAGCTATATTCCTAGAGGCCACAGAATGATTTTACTGCAATTAATGCTATTTTGCCGGTAAAATGGAAGAGAATGGGTCAGTGGAGCAGAGAAATATATGATGGTTGTCGTAGGTGGTAGAAGCTGCAAAGACAAAGGGCACGTGTAGCAGCAGCACTGAAAAAAGAAGCAGGGAAGACGGGGCAATCTTTCATGTCTAGACGGAAGGCTATATATACACGGCCACTTCTCGCTAAAACTCGCTGCGTGCATAAGCATTTGACAGTAGCAGAAGGGAGGGGCAAGTGACTGATGGCTTTCTCCCCCCCTTACACCCTTGATTCCCCTCACCGCAGCCCTGAGGGGCTGTCATTTGGTTTGATGAGAGCAGGGCGTATGAGGGAGAACTTCCAAATTACCTTTGCACAGAGGTGTACAGCTGTGGACTTACAGTTTATCCTTATCTCAGGATCAACCCAAAGCTTCAATAGAATTTAATATATTTAAATAGAAACAAGTACACGCTTGACTTGGTTGCTCAGAGCAAGTGGTCCTATGCGTGTCTGGTGTGGTATGAAACTGTTCAAGGAGCAGCTTAGAACAACTGCAGTGCTGGTTTATGGAGAATAGCAACCTTCACAATATTTCTACGGTCAATAGGCCTGGTCCAGCATGCGTAACTACATGCAAGGAACTACTTTAAAAGATATTTTACATTTTCTCTGTATGAATATAATTAAAATACTTGTTCTTTGGGGTCTGGTAAAGCCTTTGTTTCGTCTGACTTCACCCCTGAGCAATGTTGCTGCTGTTAGATAACTCAGACTGGCTGTCACGGGAGTTCAGTTTGTGGCTTAGCTAGAAAGGGGCAATCTGGCCAAGTTTCGTTGCTCCTGTTGCCTTTTTGGTAGTTGCCGTGGGTCCAGACCTTTTTGTATGTAAATATCAGATTTGGAAAAGCAGCCCTGCCCTCCTCCTGTTGTTATTTACATGTCAGATACAGCAGGAAAACATGCTTTCTAAAATTGTCTGCAGAGCAGGGCTGCAAATTTACTAGAGGCCAGGCTGGCACAGTCTAACATCCTTCCATAGTATAGGTGTTTTCCAGTGCTGCTATCTGCAGATAGATGACCTGTTTGACTCCTTGTCTTAGTGAGACTGGAAACCAATCTTCTGACATTTGGCAGGTAATACAAACCTTGTGTCAAGTGTTAGATTAATGATACAGATTTGTTTTTAAAAACATAGTCTCAGAAGACTTTTTTTTTAATTTCTGATTCCGCTTTTATGCAGTGTTTGCCATTCACATGATGGCTAGAGTGAAATGCAGTATGGGTAAGAAGGCTAGAGCAGTGTTGTCTTCCACTCAGTTTTGAGCCGGTCTGTTATTTTTAATGTTAAATATATGTGTTTCTAATACAATGAGGATCAATTCTGCTATTGATCCCTAGCCCCTTTTTCCTCAGTCTAGTTCTGGCAAAATGATGCTTTGTTATTAACTTGTTCCTTTTCAGGGGAGGAAGAGGATGATTTTTATACTGTAGGATGAAAGTACTAAGCCAGCACCAAGCTAACATCTCACTTGTGCAGAAGATCAGAAGACAGAGCAAGAAGGTAGAGAAGATAGAGCAACTTTCTTAAGATATTTTAAATTCAAAGACAAAATTGGCCAGTGCTGGTTTTCCCATGTTTTTCCTTCAGGTAAGATATTACGTATACTTTGCTGTAGGTGGGACGGGGTAACAGCATTGGTCAAATACAAGATCACCCTTCCTCATCAGGTCACACAAAGCAGTCCACATAGAAGAACTGATAAACTTACGAAAAAAAATAGGAAATTAGCACTGTCATATGATGGGAGACTTTATCTAAGAAAAAAACCTTGCAAGTGTCTGTGAAAGGAGTGAGAGGAGATACTTAGAGACATCCACAGCTGCCAGATCTTATACTGGAGTCACAAAATGCCAGAGCCTCAGTATCCTACTGTTCCTGGGTGGCTATATGACATAGCATTTTCCCAAAGACAGTCTGCTACAATGAGACTAGTATGATACTACAGTCATACCTTAGCCCAGGCAAAGTGTGCTTGACAGGGATTTAAAAAGGAGCGCTACCCGATGTTTCTGTTTTCGACCTATATTTATTCTAAAGTCTGCAGAACAAAAGAGAGTAAGAGAATAAGAACTCTTTAAGGCAGCATGTCTGGAAGATAATTAATGATGGGAAGATCACACTTTCTTAATGCCTATCCTGTAAAGGGAAGGTTGGCAAGGTTGTTAACATGAAGAAACATTTGTTTTGTTTTGTTTTTTAAAGTGCCACCTTTCAATATGTTGGAAGGTTGCTATCAGCTGCAAAGTATATGGGGCAGATAGGATGTGTACAGTACCCCTTCTAGTCCCTCCAAGGACTGAGAACTCAATTTACACTCCAGTTGGGACATGAGTCGTTTGTGCTGGAGGAAGAACTGTAAGAGAACAGCGAATAAGCTAGCTACGTTTTCCTGAGGATTTCTGCCTAGGAAAAGTAGTTTTACACTCTGGTGAGAGAGTTTGATGGTAATTCAACCCAGAATGAACTATTTATCAACAGAGTTAAAATGGCCCAGGTTAGTTTGTCAGGAGATAAACCATGGGCTGATGGCCAGACCCTAAGTGAAGGGGGTGCATCCTTTGGAACTGGGAGACCAGCTAGTGACCTTGATCTTCCACTCCAGACACTGGCAACATGAATTTCATGAGTGGAAAAAAGATGATAATACAAGGCCCCTTGGAAAAATCAAGCATCTTCCCACCTTACTGTCTGCATCTGTCTCTATGAGGTATTTTTCACGTGACTGGAACAAGCTAATTTGATTCTTGATTTACTAATTCACATACGAATACTTTAGTTCTGTAACATGTACTTTAAATTTGTATATAATGCCAGTAAACATAAAATCTTGCTGGATTGTCAACGGCTAGAATATTATTTCTTGAAACAGCTTTCTATCTCCACCTTCAAAAAGTATGTTCGTAGTCTGTTCTTGTCTACTTATACACGTTGCCATGAAGGAAGTAAATCCATTTTACTTACTACAAGGAGAAGTAAAGCTTACATAAAAACCTTAGTTTTCTTTTGAAAATACTCTTTTGTGTCCACGCCCTTCCTCTGTGGAGCTGTTGCCAACTATTTTGCAACTATTCTGTGTTTGTCTCTTTCTGTGACCTCTGAGCAGAGTCCTTGAATTCCAGTTTGTTATGTAACACAGAGCACACTTGGGAGCCCAGTCATACTGTGAGAATACTCAAAAATAAGCAGAAAAGAGTAAGTATTAGCCACCTAAATGCTTTTAGTGAGCCGGGCGAATTTCATTCGTTCAAGAGCTGGAGTGAAAACTTAACTACGGTAGGTGCTTAACTACCCCATTATCCCTACTTGCTGGAGGTAGGGGTGGAAGAAGTGAAGCCAGGTGGAGAGGTTACCTGACAGGTGTAAGTCAATTGCTTGTAACACTCTGATAACTCTTTGCCCTCAGATCCTGCCTAAAGGTCCTCTTCATATTGATTGCTAAAATAAACTGATGTGTATGAAGCAGTTTGGGTTTGTGTCTTAGTTTTTGATGAGGGCGAAGGAAGTGGTAGTGTTTTATATGTTGGAGATTATCACAGTCTGAGATCCCATTATGATAAATATTGCACAGAGGAAAAAGTACTCTTGCTTTGAGGAGTTTTCCGTCTTAATGCAAAAACCATCTAAAGAGAGGTGTAGTTGTACACATCACCTGGTAAGTATAATCAAAAACGTAATGGTATTCTTACCCTGTCTTTCCCATTCCCTTAGCTTAGTGTTGCAGTCATTTGGTGCATTTCTGTCTCAGCTGAATGAGAAAAATAGACAGGAATGTGTTCTGTTATTTTTGCACAGAGTATAACGTATCTAGGGTTTATTTTTGATGTCTTTTGGCTCTGTTATAAAACAAGTATGAAATAGGAACGTATTAGTAGAGTGCTAATCTACAGGACGTTATTCTGTAAGGAGCATAGTGTGCCTCAGTGGAGGCTGCCAGTTATGCCAAATTTACTGAATGTTTGTTAGAGGGCGGCCACCGAGACTGAGCATTTGCTACTGCATTCAATATCACGTGTGATCTAATTTGAGGCTGTGGAACCTAAAAGGATATTTATTCTAGCTAAAGCCCCTATACTGCAATGTGCATGTTAATTCATGACAATAAGTGAAGCTGAGGGACTGTGTGAATGCAAAATGAAGCATCTGTATGCATGCAGGATTGAAGCTAATTGAACAGTTTCACTCAATGTGTAGAAACTTACTGTATAATGGATTAAGTATTATATGGGTTAGAAGAATAGCATTTGTGTATGAAGCTCACAATGTATTTCCTCTTTTTAGTGAAAACACACCCTTTTAGGCATATCAGTTCAATATTTTATACTGCAGCAGAAACAAGGTCAATGGCAGCTGCACTAATGCAGTTTTTGAGCCTCTTGATACTAGTCCCATAAAAATCCTTGCGCTTTTATCGTTGCCTACTTATGTGGATCCCATTTAGTCATGCACATTGCACTCAGTATTGAAAATGAATGTCAAAGACTCATAAATTAATGACACTTGGTATCACTTTGTGAGAGGGTGCTGATTTTCTAAGAATCAGCCTGAGAAAGCTGCATTGCATCCGTAAATGCTAAGCTACATGGCTCATATGCAAGAGGAAGAAACAGCTCTGTGTTTCTTTTTAAGAAAAACAGAGGTGTGGCTACTAGTTGATACTACCTAAGCTGAATTCTTTTCTCTGCTAAGGAAGGACATAATTTATCCAGTTCACAGTGAATTTCCCCGCAGATTTTTTGGTTATCATCCTGGGTATTAAAAGAATTTCCCAGGAGCTATCACCAGCTAATTTGTCAGGCATTCTTGAGCCAAGTCAGCAATTGCAAATGAGGCAAAGGATACTGAAGTAGTTTGTGACTGCAGTTAAATACGGTACTTTTTATATAGATTCATCTTTGACCAGGTTCTGAGAATCAGGAAGGTGGAAGTATTCTTTTTATGATCTAGGAGCACATGTGACAGGAAGAAAGGAAGGAAGTGGCTTTTCTATTGACTGCTCCCCACCTCTGTCAAAGCCAATTTTTGTTGCCAATATCCTATCCTTGAGACAGTCGTCCCCCTCCTGTTCCTAGTACAAGTGCTCATTCTCTCAGTATCTCATATTGCAGTGTTCCTCCTTGCAATGAACCTCCTTCTCTCGTGCCTTCATCTTTTGCACCGGATAAAAAAGGGGCAGACTGCACTAATGGGAATTCTGCAACAATGCTGTGTAGTTAATGGTTCTTGTCCTACTGTTGCATGATATTTGTTCATAATCAGAGTGTTGGTTACCTAATTTATTACTTATTTTTCTATAAATTTCCAAAGTCCTTAGTAAGCCTGCTGTCTCATACTTGTGTAGCCACTTTGTTTTTTTTTCAGAGGAGAGAATTTTGTTTATTATGGCAAGTGATAACCTATAATGATGCACTTTTCCTCTACACCAATCGCAGTTTTTCCTTCTGTTAGCACACTTGTAAGTTAGAGATTTCTTTAGTCTTGTCTTTATTTCTGCTTTGGCTGTGACATATTAATTTCCTGCTACTGAGCTTCAGTGCTGATCAGGTAGAGGGCTTAAATAATAAAGAAACAGATTTTAAAAGAAAAGAACCGTCTACCTAAGCATGTGAAAAGACTGAGATGTAAGTAAAAGATTTTTCAGGATTTGTCTTTCACTACTGCAAGACCTTTTGCTTCCAGTAAGGATAAAATCACTAGATTTGGGGTTGCAGTTAATATTGATTAGAGTGAGATAATAAATACCAGAGGTGACTGCAATTTAGTAGGCAGAGGGTTAACAAACTCTAGAGATTGAAGGCTGAAATTAGGTACATTCAGGTTAGAAATTAATTGTAATTAACCAATGAGAGAAATTGACATTTCCCTCCATCGCAAACCGGAATAGTTGAGCTATAGGCTGATTCCTTAAGTCCAACTTTTCACTCATATTTCTTTGACAATTAATTCTGTGTTTTGCAGGTGGTCAGACTACAGTCATTCATTGTAGGCGAAAATCTATGACACTGTTGTGTCAATGTATAAAGAACATATAAAAGCCTGATTACAGTAATGAGAGTAAGAATAGCATCAGCAGATAAAAAACACAGTTTGCAGGCTCCAGCACAAGTTTTGTAATATTTGGGCCACGTAAGCAATGCTTTCTTTAAATAAAGACTTATTTAGCAACAAACCCACTATTCTATTTAAATTTACTCTAAAGTAAGTGATCTGTCTTACAGGTTCACCAACCATGACAAAATCCTCACTCCTAGATGCTTACCTTCATTAGCCTGTTTTGGTCGGTTGACAGACGTTCCATTTGTGTTCAAATGATAAGTGTTATTAGTGCTAAGCCTTCCATGTGTCTGTTTCACTGGGGTACCATCTTTCCAATTGCTGTGTCCTCAGGTTGCAAACTGATAAATAAATTTTATCACATTACCATAGCATACAGGAATCTCATACTTATACTAGGAAAATATTTTAATTGGTGGCTTTTAAAGACAGAGAGATCACCTTGAGATGATGATTTATGCTGTTTGATGGTATTTCATTAAAAATAGCTGAGCACATGTTATCCGTTACTCTGTCACCTTTGATTAGTTTAAATGTAGCTATGACTGTATTCTTACTACATGAATTTATCTTCTAGAAATGCAAAACAAAATATATTTTGGGGACATTTTTACCATTAAGTTAGAGGAGATTCCAAGTTGCCAGAACAGTAAATTTTGGGAGAGATATAAAACCCAGTGTCTTTCTACCTTAACCAACAGAGATACAAGATCCCCAGTCAGAATAGATTGTGTAGTATCTGCCTACCACATAGTTTTTACACATTCCTTTGAAACATTTGGTAATGGCCACCCTCATAGCGAGGAAACTAGATTAAACAGACGATGGGACGAATCCCACACTGAATTATTTGTTGTTTCATGCAGAAAGTTTTCAAGAAATATACTTGATAGTGGCCATTCCAGCTGGTATAGAGTTACAGAGCAGCCTAACAAACTGAATGTGAGATTTCAGAGAAAAGAAAGCACTGATTTATTTCTCTTCTGCCTGGTAAACAAATAAGTGAAAAAAAAATTTAACACATGACAGAGTGATGATTTTCATTATGTAGTCAGACAAGTCATTTCAAGTGTTTTACAACCTTTTCACCTATTTTAGTCAGCATGAAATTTAATAAGACACTGAATGGCCATCATAGGCCTCATCCAGCTTCGAAGTCAATGGAATGACAGCCAGACAATAATTCAGAGGACTCTAAATAAATCCATGCAAGCATTTACTTTCACATTAATACGCCTTGAAGAAAGCTGAATACAAATGACTGTATTTACTGAATGTATTAGATAATAAGCAAACCTTAACAACAGCTTTCCACCACAAATTAGCAAATGTTTTAAATGAAATTGTTATTTCTACTTCTCAAGACAAACAGTATTATGTTAAGTATCTTTGAAAAATAAAAGTTCTTGGACTTAGGATTTTTTGTATCTGTTTATTAAGAAAAAGATTTACATAGAAAAAGATCAGGGGAAGGTAAATAATGCAGTAGAATTCATTAGCTCAGGTAATAGCTGTACAACTCAATCTCATAACAAAAGTTACAGAAAACCTAAATAATATAAAAAGCCACTTCCAAAATGAGACTTTGACAGAGTGAGAACAAGACATGAACAAGTAACATCAACTAGTTTGTGCAATCAGGGATCACAAGGATATGAGAAGGACACAGCCATTAAACCTCAAGAAACCTCATGCCAAAGGATATTCCTTTATCAGTATTATGCCTTCAGGGGAAAGTGAGATTATAAATGTAATTCTTTAAGACATCTTTGTACCATCTGATGTATCCTGCAATTTATCATTTATATGTTGATTTTCTACCTCTTCAGAGCTGGAAAGCCTTCAAAATTTTGCGTAGGAGGACACTGTAGTGAGATGGCATTTGGTTTTCATAAATTCCCAAACTATTCTTAAAACCTTCTTGTTTTGTCTTGTCTTCCAATGGCAACTATTAGATTAGTTTCCCAAGGACTAAATAGAGGAAAATAAGATAATGAGGAATACTGAGTTCAAAGCTGTGATCTGAACCCAGTACTCTTACACCAGAGTCTGCGACAGCTTCTGCTGAAGTTTGCAGAAGCTACAGAGATTTGTTGGAACACCTTCAGGGCAGCTTCCTGTGAACGTGTGCAGATTTACCAACACTCCACCAATGGCATGGTTAGGAGCAGCATCACAAACTAAAACGTTCTCATAAACATTGTGTGGATTAAAAAAAAAAAAAAATACATATATATATATATATATAGGGAAAATGATGAGAAAAGACACTTTAATGGCAATAGAAGACCATGATTTATTTTTACTGACTTCCAACTGGTGATAGATCATTTGAGAGACATCCAGTATATTCATAAGAGCATCACAGATATGACTATATATGCATATTCTGTCTATCTCACTACCACACCTTCTCTCCATAAAGGCACTACCTATAAATAAAATGAAAACAAACACACACAGAAAATTAGGTTAATGCCAGAAAAAAAACCAGATTGCTTTTATGGACTTCTGTGTTTATGTTTGTATACGTTCATGCTTTAAATGCACGATTTTAAAATTAATTTATAAAGTCACCTTCATTTTGGCAATACAACTGATAAAATGAAACATGCAGAAACCTAACACAGAACTCAGTGCATCATTTTGTCAGAATGAAGCAGTTCTTTATCCTTTTATGCGTTGGGGAATACATTCATATTACAAGGCAAAAAAACAGACAACATCTGGCTTCTGTATAATGTATCTGCTTTTCCACATCTTCTCCAACATCTTTGGATAGTCAAATCTACTCTTGAACATAGGTTAAATTGTATGGTTATATTTTAACAGTCTTCATAGTGCAGCAAGGCAAAACACAGCTGCCTGTATTTACTGTTCTATTTCCAGGCTATCCATTTTTAAGTCAGGTGGTTTAAAGCTCATCACTTCTTCGTATGTAAGTTCTGCAGAGAGGGGGTAAGGAAGAGGGAAGAATTATGTGATATTATCCTTAAAAGAAAATTATTCTAGACAAAACAATTAAATGGATACATGTAACTTGTAGTTTGTATTTCCAGCCTTACTATATAGAGTCTAGATCCAAAAAATACCTTGAATTCACTAGGAATCTTTCTGTTAGCTTCAGATTATGAATTAGGCTCACAGATACTATTATTCTACAACATGTCTGTCCTCTGCAGCTAATTACTAAAGCCTGAAACGGAAACACACATTACGCTGTCAGATGACCTGCCAAAATGATGTAATAAAAGACAAAACATAATGTAAAATGGAACCTTTAAAAGCTCCCAGACAGGTTTTAAAAGTGTACATTTTAACTGCAGAGAGTGTTCTTTATCATCTCAGTCAATTGCCTTCAACATAAATCACTTGGGATTCTGGGGTAATGCCTTGGGATCTAGGTTTGGGGTTTTTAATTTTATTATAACTAACTGAAGGTCTTCGGACAAAATATTCTTTTGCCTTAGAAGCACGTAACACTCAGTCCTATATTCACCAAGAAAGACTTAAATAGAAACATGGGCTCCCTGCTATTTTACACTGCTTTAGGAATAGCCTGTTATCTTTCTGTGCTGACATGTCTTATTTTGTGCCTTGCAAAGTAATGGAAAAATATTCAGTGGTTACTTCCTATGTATTTTCTCCAGTTAGATATCAGATTTTTAAGTACCAAATCCAGCTCATGCATAAATAAGTGGCTAACAACACATTACCTCAGGATTTGTTTTTCAAATACTGACTGATAAATCACATCAATCAAACTTATGCCTATTAGCTAGTTTATTTAAAAGATCTGTGGTCAGAGAGAGCTAATACATATACAAGTGGACCTGGCGCTCCTCTGGAAATTACATAAAAATCTTAGGGCTAAATCTTCCTTATGCTTTGATTTTGTTACGCTGCAGCATGGTATAAGGTGACCAGTGGGCCAGCTTAACCTAATGAACGGGTAATTCCTCTGAAAGCAATGCCAAGCACAGAAGCCCTGAGGTTGAAGGACTGGTTAGGTGAGTCAGTGGCAGGTCCAATTACACTGATAAAAACATGCCAGAATAAGGTGAGCCATAGGTGAGCTTGGGCTGCAGACTTCAGCAGTATGTAACCGAGGCTAAGGAAACCCTTAAGACAAGATGTCCAAAATCGCATTTCACTTTGGGTGCTCGCTCCCTCTCAGGATCAATCACTGCTGATTTTTAATTTGAACAGAAAGAGAATGGAAATATGCCACGGATGTCTTGAGAAATTGGGTCACTATTTCATTAAGAATACATTTTATGCAAATGGTGACTTCTGATGTCATTTTATTTAAATGTGGCACATACTGCACTTGAAAATAAATTATTTGTTAGTTGACTTAATAAAATGACAAATATTTTCTGTTGAGAAGTGTGCACAGTTCTGTTCTATTTATTCTTGCCTCTGCCATGAAATGCTTTCCCTCTGGGGACAGAAACAAGCCTGAACGGTACAGAGATGGAGAGGACAGTTTCTCTGAGCTTTGTCCTGAGGCATTCTTACTCTTGAAGTCTTGATTTTATTTGTTTGATCCCTCTCAATTTCATGAGACATTAATGTGACTATATTTTCTTCAGCTGTGCCAAGTATAATGGATTTAAAAAGCTTTGTGGAAATCAAAACAAGAGCATTCTCAGAGGACTAAAAAAACTCCGTGCTATCTGCTTGTGTCTCTCTTGTTCCTTTTCTAGCCATGTTTTCTCTCAGAACTAACCGAACCTACAAATCTGCATCTGGTTAATTCTGCTGTTTCCAAACAACCAAAAGCCTGTTCTTGTAAAGATAATGCGGTTACTACTGGCATTAATGCTATAGGAGTATTTTTATAAAATTTTTATTTACAAAAAGTATTGTAACATTATATAAAGAAAATCAGTTGTTTCATTTAGCCAACCGTTTGATCAAAATTGTTTTTTTATTATGTTCTAAACGTTATAACAATCTCGATTGCACATGGATAGAATTTGGCCACTGAAAAGTGAACTGTTACCAATAAAACCATACACCCTTTCATATGCTCTGGCCTCACAGGTATGTTACTGACACTAGTGAAGTTTTATTTCTAACCTTGTCTGGTGGAAAGGGAAAAAAAGAGCAGGTTATTATATCATTGTGGTGACAGGTTAGGTTCTCTTACATGGTAAGTAAGTGAGAGCAAGGGGTCACAAGTTACGGTTACTTGATATAATGTCAATTATCCATTGATACTCAAAGCTGAGTAATTTTTTCTGTTAATTTGCTTGTTTAAGCAAAAATAAACTACCAAGCACGTATGGTTTTAATCCCTTTTCCAGGCTTATAAGCATTATATTATTAAAACATGCTCATAAAAATAGTAATAAAACTAATGATACCGTTACAATTCCTGACTCAGTTTTTACCAGGACAGTAGTTTTTGTTAGGAAAGATGAATAAATATTTTATTTGTTAGGATAGTGCTTTACTGAGCTATATGGAACTATGACTACCGAAATATAAGAGAGAGAGATTACAGATAGCTTAATACACACATTTGCAAAAAGCTTAAGAAAAATATGCATTTTTCAGTAAAGGCAAGAAATGAGAGATTATTTTCTCATTCAGTCTACAGTATTCAAATGATTAAAAATAAATAATTCAATACTTACAGCTTCTGATTTTTCTAAGTACATGTAATAAAGAACATTAAAAATGTTAGTATGCTTAATCCAATACTGACTGTGGTTTAGCTTGCTATGAAGACATTTCTACACTGTTAGTTAATCAGTTATCTATTTTGTTCAGTTGCCCCGATTCCTAACATACTTGTGGCTTGTGTCACTTAGTGGAGTCCCAAAAAATTTCTGTACAGCACTTGTAAGTTAGTGTGGTCCACTTTTCTCAGTAGGTAGCCCAGGGGTGGTGGTCACCTTGTTTTGAAGGCTAAGAGGAGTTAAGAGTATAGATGCAGATCGTTCTGTGCAAGTGGTGCCCAAAATAGTTTTAGGTATATTTAATTTACTGTGTCTCAAAATATTCACATCAACATTACTGCTGGTTTAAAAGTTGTCTTTTGACACTCTTCTAGGTAAAAACATCAAAAAGATCATGTCATTGTTTTTTTCCAGGAAAAAAAAAAAAAGGTTGAGGATTCTTCTTTCTGCACACTTCTAAATCCTTGTTTTTTCTAACCTTTATTTTCAATCAGTTTAGATTCAGCAAGGAATATTTTTTTCCGGCTTTTTTCTGAAGGAATCACTATACAAAGATACCTATTAAAAATACTCTCTTATATAAGACTGCCTGTTCTCTTAATTATTCAACACACAGGAAGTAAATATATGTATGCTTCAAATACCTAGAAGTTTCTGCTTCTCTTCATTAACTCAAACAACTGAAGTCATCAGAGCCTTAGACTTAGTATTTTCTCCATTTTCAGAGCACAGAAGCTTTCTTAGGGGATTTTTAATGCTATATGAACTAAGCAGAAGTGTGAAGGAAGTTTATTTCTCAAGATAAAAACATTGCCAGGAAGAAGAGCTGCATTTCCTGTGCCAGCACAGTTTTGAGATCTTTGTCTCACACATCTTTTTTTCTGCATAAAGAAGGAATTTCATCTGTAGTTGCAGCAAAGACTGTGATGTACAGAAATATACTGCTGCAGAGTTTATAGTCTTTCCTAGAGGAAAGACTCTTCCTTCCACTTCCCCATTTCAGTTCAGAAAGTGTTAAGCTAAGATTGTTCCCAAAATAATTTTAATGGTGTTTCATCACAAACAGAAATCAGTTTCATGAATTGAAAATTGTTAAACTTTCTTGTTAAAGCCTCAGTCAACTGAAGAAGTAGCAGGAATTAAGTCATCCACAGTAGCAAACTGAACATTGCTCATGATAAACAAGATACACGTGGGGTGTGGTATGCTGCCAGATTTTGCAGAAAGCACATGGAATAAGTGATACCAGCCAACTCTCATTTTCTGTACAGATTCAGTAGGATTCCAGAAAAACCCTTTTCAGGGTGCTAGGAGGTAGCTTTATTGTCAGAGAGATCCACGACCCATTTTCTACCTTTTTGTAAGGTGAACTTGCTGTAGTGAGTCTGCTAGTCTTCCCTCTCACAATCCCCAGGATAGAGGGTGGCACAAACGCAGGCAGGTGGTGGAAGGGCACGAGGAAGCTATGGCCAGTAACTTCCATCATAAACCTACCCAATATGCTAGTTTATTTATATCAAACCTCTGTAGAATAAGTTACAAAGTATACTAATAGAAACAGAAGAGTATTTACCATATTGAATATAATGTTTCATCTTAAGCCAAGGAGAGGGCTTTATTAAGTAATAGGAATAATGAATTTTTTAGAACATTACTGTTTTAATTTGAAATGTCTAGTAAGAATGTTTTAGCATGCTATATTAGACAGTAATGAAGCTGGACTGTACTTTTCAGTATACTTAAAAACTTAATGTTTAGCCATACTGTTATTTCCGTGATACTGTAGTGCAATACAAGCATGATGCAAGCATGGCATTAGCCAGTAAAAAAAAAGGCTGTTGCAGTATTTCTCAAGGATGGGGTGTAGGGTGTAACCCCAAAGTAAAATCCTCACCAACTCTCATCTCAAAAAGTCAGTAGGACTGTTTAGCCATTAATCCCAATTACTTGACTATATGAAGATTATTAGCAAAATCAATGCTTATATAGACAATTTTCATGTCTGGGCTTCAAAACTGCCCACTTTTGGCAGACAGATTTGGGAGGGGGAAATGCAGGAGCTGAGGCATCCTCTAGTGATCAGTGACAGACAGACAAATTGCTCTTTAATGGCAGAGGGGTATTAAGAGAACAATCCCTAAAACCTGTATGTGCTCAAAAGTATTCTAAGTATATTGTGGAATATCTAGCAAGTAGCTTTCAGATTACTGTGTACTGGATAAGTTAAAGATGAAATGAACATGTTTGAAGAATTTTAGTACAGTAAGAGCTGTTGCCATGCGACAAGATTTCTGATTTCTCATTCATCTTATTCTTGTGAGGCTCAAAAAGACTGCAAATATGATAACTGCTCTAGGTTTATTTGATGTTTGTAATAGTTATTACATTTATATTTGTATGTATAGGGCTAGTAATCAGCACTTCCTATAAAATTTTCAGGTGACCAGTTAAAGAAACAAACCTGACTAAAGAGCAAATATTCAACTGATTCCTATTATCTTTATCCACAAAGTATTTCAAAAGCAAGGTTCAGATCAGCTTAAAATCCTGTAGTTTATCTTTACCTTCACTAGCAACTCACAGGTGAAAGTCACTTGAATACAACCCAAATATTTCTCTCATCGAACAGTTCCCTAGCTTTCCGATAGAAAGCCATCCCTAACCTCCTAGAGAAGAGTTGCTGCTCTGTATTATTTGCATAAACATGATTTAGAAAACCACACAAGAAATTACAGTCCATATGACTCAACTGCCAGCATGAATATGCTAACATCAGACTTGCTGTATTCTTCCAGAAAATGGTCTGGGTCAGGGTTAGAGCTGGTACAGGTGCCTGTAATATCTTAGTAGTGCCAAGTGCTTTAAATCTGCTGGAGATTTAGTTAAAAGAAAATTCTTCCTGCAAAGGTGCAAGCAGGCTGAGGCGGCTCCATCACATCTCTGGTCCAAGCTTTCCTATTCCTTCATTATTTAAGGTGAAAAAGATGATACTATGGCAGAAGCTGAAGTGAAACAGAAACTGCCCCCAGTCTCAAGGGGGTAGAGCACATTCTGTATGGGTATATGGAGATGACTGCTCCTCCCTGATGCCTGAAGCTGCTCAGTTCTGAGTGAATGAAGTGTACTTCACTTCCTTAAGGCCATCAGTTCCAATGGAGAGGCAGTCACACTGAGAGCGCCTAATTGTCTCTTAGAAAAAAGAGGTAGCCAACCTTTCTGTCAAAGGCTCCTTCTCAGGGTACCAAATTATCCAGTTAAAACTTTGTCATGTCTAGTCTTTCTAAACTGTTATATATGTTGGCTGATGTTTATGGGCCACAGGAGAGATCCATACAATATGCTAGGCAAAGTCAGCAGGTGTGCGGGCTTCTGAAGCAGTTGTTACAGTCTAGCATGACTATTCAAAACACAAATAGGCCAAGGGCTGTGTATTTTGTTCTAAACTATCTGCAGGGTGTACGCAAACAAACATCCATGGATGCACATATGCAACTGAAAGAAGAAAAAAAAACTTCTTTTCAGTTCTCCCCTTAAGCTACCATACCATTCAATCTTCTGCTTCTCAAAGAGAATATGCAGAATATTAAGAAATACAAAATAATCCCTACCTACCTGTCTCCTACGATTTCCTTATTAACACGCGTGCACTGGAAGTCATAATAACCACCATATGTTATTTAAATGGCCTACCTTATTTGGAGTCTAATATTTTTAGCTTAAGACATTTAACAAATGCAGTGTGCACACAGGAAAAGTACTAAAGTGGAAATTCACCTTTACAGAGAGGGCTAACATCAAGTACGTGCATCTCCCTACTCCCACAAAACCCCTTTAAGCTTTCATTATGCACAGTGCACTGGTAACTTTCAGCTATGGGTGAATATTTCTAGGCAACAAATGTGTAACTCTGGTTTTTGCATTTACTCATAGCAAACTATATGAGAACATATTGCTGGCTCTGAAGAAAGTTAGGCCAGAATCCCAGTGTCACTTGCCCTAGATCTGTTACTTCTGCTGAGGATCTGACCTAGAAAATCAGAAGTAATATAAAATGTGTGGTTGCGTGGTCACTAGCATCAGCTTCTAGTTATGTCTGAAACTGCTGTAGGAAATGTAGTAAGAAGATGATAGAGGAAGTAAAATAACGGGGGAAGAGAGTGAAATCCACAGAGGAAAGACAATCCTTTCCACCTGTCCAGTCCCACAAATACATGGACTTATGTCTGTTTCCTTGAGGATTCAGAGCTCAGATTGTTCTGGTTAGAAAGAGAGCAAAATTGTTACTTAGGTCAAGTTTTGTTCTGTATTAAGTACTGCGTGCAGTCCTCTCTTACCTTTCCATTCCTCTATGGTTCGCTCTTTATTCTCTATTGACTCGTCATATAGCTCGGCCTCAGGCTCATCATCTGGATCGTGATACTGTACAAAGTATGGATGTGCAAGTGCTTCTGAGGCAGTAATTCTTTTATCGCTGTCTAATATAAGCATCTTCTCAAGAAGATCTACAGCTAAGGGAAAAAGAGAAGCTCAGATCAAAACCAGAAGAGAGAAAGTAAAAGAGAGGCAACTGCTTGTACGCAAATCTATTCTCACTCACCTTAAAAATCAGCTAACGTTATTGGAAAAAACAGGAAATATTAATTCAGGCAATATAACAAACAAGTTTTGAAGATTTATATGCTGAGCAGAATTTTCTGTGCTTGTGTCATACACAACGGTTCATTTTGGTCTATTTGATACCTTAAGACATCAAAGGCCCTGATTCTGAAAAGTTTTCTGAGTGCTTAAAAGTTATATATGCTATATTTGTGCATCATGTGCCTAACTTTGGTGCTGACCTGTGGAAATTTAAGTAATTTAACTTGTGAATGTGAAATTACACTTTCAATTGGCTGCACTTAAGAAATCATCAGAGGAAAATTCCAAAGCAACTTTAAAGGAACTTTACTAGCCTAAAGTAAATTCAAATATGTTCACTTTAAAGTTGTCAGTTCTGCAATATTAGAAATGAGAGACATCTGTAAGGCCGGAATTGGTTTTGATATGAAGAGTTCATCACAAATATTTTAAATATTATACAAAAATTATTTTTAGTGCTTTCATACAAGCATTGCCATCCATCTGCCTTTGTGATATTAATAGGTAGCATATACTCATGAAACTCATGCAGATAAATTATATTTTTGATAAGAAAGCATTCATAACTGCTTGTATTTGTAAGAATAAAGTTGTATTTTAACACACAGGGAAAATTCAAAACATTTTGAACTTAAAATACTTCCCTGTACGCAATGTTGTAACATACTCTCAGTGTAACTGACCAGGCACTGTAGCAAGGTGACTCAAATTACTCAAACCTCTTCTTTGCCATGACACAACAGATGGCTCACTGGAACATCTCTTTTGCATAGGCAGACCCAATTGATTAGATATCAGAACAGTTGTGCGGGATCAGAACAGAAGTCTGCCTAGCTCAATATCCTGTATCCGACAATGGCTAATAAATCCATAGGAAATAATATTCAAAAAGGTCAGTCGAATAGCTATACTTCCTGGTATATTCTTTTGCATACCAGCAATTGGGAACTCATAGCTGTCCTGAGCCAGAAGCCATGTCTTCACTCTACATCTAGTGACATTTTTATTTATTCCTGCTACATATAGGTGGCTTTTGCTTTCTAAAATACCCATTGCCTTTTCATACACAGACTGTTTCCTTTAGGAGCTTCCTGTAATCTCTACCAGAAAGAAAAGACATAGGCTTCATGAAGGGAACACAGTCTCAGGATGGAAGGTTAAAGAATTATCTTTTCACAGATCTGATCATTATTATGGGATCATAGAGCAAAGTAGGACTTGAGTTTACGTGGCAGTGAAAGATTTCAACTCTATCAGTCTGACTTTCTTACCTAATGGATTGGCACCACGAAACACTGCTTTCAAATCCTGTTGAGGCATATGTGGAAGAGATTCTATGTATTTTCTCGCCTGGGAATAAATCAATACATATCACACACACACAGAGGATAATTTTGCCCAACAGTAACAACATCAAGTCTAAAAAAATAAAAATAATAATTGTTACGTTTCTTATACGTGGGGAACCTTCTTTCCATAAAATCAGTGTGTGACTTTAACAATCACTCAAATATATGCTTACTACACAGGAGGGTTTTAAACAGGTATATTTTACTCTAAAGGTTGTTTGTTAGTACTTATGTTTTCCCTATACAAATTGGTTCGTTGCCATATATCCCCAGGAAACACATGCATCTAACTTTCTACCAGACACTGCTACCTACATCATCTTTCAATTACCCTCAGCAGACTGGTATAATCCAACCTGTTTCCTTTCCTTCCAACTCTCCTCTGCTGAGGAGTAGTTTCACTAACCAAAGAACAAATCCTGATACTCCCAGGGTGCAATCTTCAGAAGTTTAAGAGAATTTATAGCTTGCCTAGATTCCATGGCTGTGAAAGGCTCATCCAAACACAGCTAGAAAAGACCTACCCTTACATCTGATTCACAGATGTCAGCATGAGGCCTGACATTATATGAGCCACAAATTTCTGGGATGAGGTGGATAGATAAGAAAAATGCTTTTGGGTAACTGAAGAAGCTGAATGCTGATTCTAATGGGTGTAGATAGAACTGGCAGTTCTGGAAATGAAACAGTTAAAGAAGAAGAAACCCCAAATTAGTACAAGAAACAGCTGGTCTCTGAACAAACCCTAATCCTTTTAAAACATACATCTGTGTTACAGGAACAGTCTCCCTGCACAGGTGGCAATCCCATTAATTCACTATAGGAAACGTAACTAGCCATCCTTGGCCTACTGAAGACAGCAAAGAGAACAAAGTTGTTCATACTAAGCAACTCCACAGCTTTAAGTCAGGGAGCGGATTGAGAATTGTGGACCTATGTTAAGGATTGATCAACTCAGTATATTACAAAGCTACTACAAAATACTCTGACATATTATCTGTGAAATCTTATAGCCAAAGGAGACAGATCCTGTAGCCTACCCAGTTCACTCTGCCATCATCTTAATTTTTGCAGCTGCAGTGAACTGATATAAAGACACTTTAAATCATTACAAAGCAGTCTCCTTTCAAACTGTGTTCTAATGTAACAAAGCAAGTCTATTTATTTTTTCTGCTTTTTATTAGACCTAAGCAAATTCTACCATAACTCTAGACCATCAGTAATGCATTTCAGAATCTTAATAAGGTTCCAGTTCTAACAGAAGCAAGACTTCCTGGTTTATATCCCCAATCTGTTAAAACTATATTAGCATTTTTCCCTTTTTATTATGGGAGCTGATAGCTAGGCTTTCGAAAGGATGATTTTCTTAGCAGCTGTAGCTAGTCATGCAGAGTCATGTTTGAAGAACAGGCAAACACAGGATTCACTCCACCTATTTTATGTCCCTAAAAATTAATAAAGGTAACAAACGCCGGCTGGAAAATCAGGGTGTGCAGCTCCTATCAGAATTAAGTTTTCTAGGGCATTAGTTTATACATATGTATAAACAGCAGAGCAAGAGAGACCTGTCATACATTCTTGCATGGAAACTATGGACTAGGAAACAAGACGTAAATTTATCTTAGAACAAACATCTGTGGATTTGATATTTGTTTATGTACTGACACATCAATTAACATCACTAATCCAACCATGACTGAATAAGGTGTGGTCAAGATTACTTCCAGCCTTATCCCGAAGTCCTTTGAAAATAACACAGGCCTGTCAAAGCATCTGTCAGCTTGTCCTCTGTGCCCATATTCACCACAGAAACTCCCCCAATAGAATCTAGAGTTTTACATTATTCTGAAAGTAATGAAATGCAATTGCAGTTTAAACCCATACTAAGATGAAAGACTGGCAAACCAGCTCAATAACCTGTGCTGAAACATCCCATTAAGTTGATCTTTTAATTTCCAGTTCTTTAATCCTCCGCTTATAACTGAAAATAGGTTTGACTTTTCAGGAAATTTCTGATCTTGCTATTAGAGAAATAGACAAAAAATTATCCAGGATGACAAGCAGCATTAAGAATTCTCTAAACAGTAAGAACAAACTATAAGGCAAAGAAGAACTAGAAAGAAGGCAGGGAACGGACACTCCCGCGCAAGAGGCAAGTACCTCAGTCTTCTTTGACACTGCTCCTTTTACTAGGTAGCAGCAGCCTGGAGGTCACCTAGCAGAACTCCCATTCATTAACTTGGCTCTTGTGTTCTCCCTAAGCTCTAGAGGTATAATTAGCCCCCCTATAACAGTTTCAGAATTCCTGTATCTCACCAAGGTCTGCTCTGAAACAGAAGAAATTAAAGAGAAGCCAAATACCATCTCCAGTAAATATTTAAGATGTTTAATCTCATAATCAAAAAACTTTCAAACTGACTACTGGTGGTCAAGTCACACATCTGCGTACACTACTCTGAATGCATTACTGCAGAAGTCACAGGCTCTTAAAAACACACAAAGGCTATATAAGGACCTATGCTTAGGACAGCACAATGCTAGACCTGCTTGTTGGTCCTATCCCCCAGGACAAAGGCTGTTCCTCTTCCTGCCTCAAACCTTCTCAAGTGCTCAGCAGCCACAAACTCTGGAGCTATGCGCTGGCCTATGATGATGATTTTTCATTAAGCTTGAACCTTCAAGAAATATAGTACTGATCTGGCTCTCCTACTGTTCTTCCTTACTTAACCTACTGGAATATTTATTTTTAAGTTCAAAGAAAACTCATCAATATATACATTTGAGCTGAAAAGTAGACATTAGTGTTATAAATCTACCAAACTAGCATCCAAAGTACCAGATTGACCTCATTTACCTTTTCTAACAAAGCTCATATTCTGCACTAAGTCTTGAGTAGAAGGATGAAAGCAGTGTTATAACTAAGCTGTTATTTTATCTTCTCTTTATTCCATCTTACCAGGCCACTGACCACCTGAAAAATACCTTACAGGCCTCACATTTCCTGACCATCTAACTATTTAGATGGTATAAGCAAAAGCAGCTCCGCTCTTCGGATAGCCTCAGGATAAGGAAGAGCAAAATAGTTTAGTTGTAAAGTTTAAGAAAAGAAAGATGTAAGCAGCAACAGCTTCAGCTGTTGATATCAGTGTGCTGTTATTCACTTGAATTTTTATACTGTGCCCGTCACTTGCCTTTGTTAACCAATATCATATCTCATTCTTTACAACCCAGCTGGACATCCATGGTTATTGCTTAAAGTGAAACTTTTTAAGTATAGCTTTAGCAGAGAAATGAGGTGGGAATTATTCATTTACTAGATTACTGCCTTCACAAAAGCTATATGGAGAGTTACAAATCACATTGCTAACAATGCAGATATTAGCATGAAAGCAGACCATAAGCATTCAGAGAGAGAAACAAATACAAATTTCAAATTAGCGATCCAAATGCAGAACAAATAGTATTTGATTCTGATATATCTGATTATATCCCTCCCAAGGATGAAAAGTGCAAAAAAGGAAAGAGATGTCAGATTTAATAAAAACAATATAACGCTCTGAGCTAAACATCTGTTTGAATTTTATTTTTTTTGTTGTAAGGATAGCAGGAAAACAAAAGATCATCAAGACCAACTGCAAAACTCCTGTCAAAACTCCTGTGTACATAAGGAGGTTCTTATGTACACCCCTGTGTACATAAGAACAAGTATAAAATTTAATCCAGCTGATAGTCAAAGCATCTGGATACCTCTAACAAGAATATTTTTCAAATAGTGCCATTCTAGCCACTTAAAAAAGGAGAGGATTTTAAAGTATTTGCTCATTTCCAAATCAGAACATCCAAGTAATACAACCAATGACATACAATGCCACATAGAGAAAGAAATAATGAAAAATCAGTTAACTGCATGAAGCTGTGAACTCACATGTTCTGATGATATCTTCTTTAGAAGTTCAGAACTGGGAGTACCCACAACTTCCATTATTCTCTTTAGCTGATCAATATCTACATTATTTCAGGAAAATTAAAGGCAACGTAATAAAAAATAAAACAGCAGACAATCCTTCTGGGTTTAAACAATTCGTGATACGGTTAAAATATTTACGCTAGCGAGCAACACGACTACATCATTTTTCATGCAACCATATCAGTTTATATCAGCTGAAGCCTGGTGCGAGAGTATCAAATTCTTTACTACGTAATATGCAGCTCTATCAGGTGTGCCTATCTGTGGGAAAAAGTGCATATAAAATATTGCTGCCCTTGTCTAGCTCCCAATTCAACATATTCATAAGCTTAGTTTTAATAGTATGCTTATGTTGCAGCGAGCTGAATGATTTCTGAAGAACAGTCTTATATATTACAGCAAATTGGGCTAGATTATCGACCTGAGGTCTGCTAGGTGGAAAATTCTCATTTGGTAGATTTTTACATCCATTTTGTATCACTTTCAGGATTAAAAACTTTAAAATGCACATTTTTCATTATCGTATATGACCTGTAAAGTGCATTACATTTTCCCTAGAGACTCAAGGTTATTTTATAGCTTTAAGTAAGTTGATGGAATCATGTAATTGTAGACAATATTTTAGAATAGCAAAAGTATCTTATTTCAGGAAGCCTAGATGTAGTGATTTTTCTAAATACCACATATCTGTCAGGTAATCAAACAGTCTAAAGCACAGCCATCATCCATATGATGAACAGCTTCGCAACGCCTGCGGTTACTGTAGAGACTAAGAAGGATGAGCACAACACATAGGTCAGTGGAGAGACAAAGTCTCTTAGCTGCTGTCTTAACAGTTTTTCAGGCAATTACAATGTCATGTTGTTTTGCACCTGTCAGTTTCTTAGTTTTAGCAGAACTGTTAGCTTTTTGGGAGGTGGGATTCAGAGTAGGAAGAAAAGTCAATATTCAGTACCGCAGAATGTGCCTTTGTTTCTCATACTAAAACTTTTCCTTCTCTGATGCAATTGTTTCCTAATTCTTCACTGTCTGTTTTTCTTCAGTTGTCTTTTATTATTTTTCTGGTCTCCTCAGCAACTTTTTCTTTTCTCTTATCAGTGCAGGAAATCCAATGGAATTCACTGATACTCCAGCATGGACCATACAAGAGTACGGAAGAAGACACAGTATTTTGTTGCTTTTAGGGAATATCAAGAACTGCTGGCCCTTTTTTTTTAATAGGACACAATGCCTCTTATTTCACTTATTATTTAAAAGCGAATTTGTTTAGATTTTAGGAAACTCTGAGCCTGACAGCATTTCTTTTATTAAAAACTATATTAGCTGATCCAAAAATACTACCTTTTCTCTGCTTCACTTTTAATGTATGTAATTTCAGTAGCATACACACATGGATGAAGTCTGTTCTGTTGTAACTAGGCTATTATTTAAATATCTCATACAAAATAAACAGTAAATGTAACTTGTTGTTTAGGAACATCTGTTACTCTTTTTTTTCTACCAATGCGTCTCATACGCAGCTGTCATATATATTAAACTGAAAGACTAGCAAAAATTGCTTTTTTGAAAATTTGTTACCTGAAAAACATTTCCATAGAGTCACTTCAGTCATTAGAAAAAAAGAAGGAACTAGACAGAATTTGCTATAGCTGCTGCCTTTTATGTAAAGGATACAATCATTTCCTGGAAATAGGGCCTTCCCTTTTAATAGCTCTGCCATAATGCATCCAACAGACCAGATGTCAACTGCCAAAAACCAGATAAAAATACGTATGATGAATGAGAAAGATCATTAAACAGATTGCTTCTTAGTTTATAACTACATCCAGCTGAAGCAAAATGAAAGTCTTCATAATTTACCTGTTTGATTGTAGTGCATCCAGTTTAACATAATTTCTGGAGCTCTGTACCACCTCGTTGCAACATAGCCAGTCATTTCATCATCAGTTTGTCGAGCTAAACCAAAGTCTAAAATCTACAGAATAAAAAAAAAAATTTAAAAATTCTTTTTAATTTTGTTATAGGAACTGACTTTCTCCATTGTTTACTTCTGAGTTTCTTCAGAAGTCCAAGTACCTCACTTTCAGTGAAGTTCAACGGCAAAAGATTCAATGGAGGACTTCATCTGCTCTCCCTGCTGTGGGCGCTCTGTGGGTCTACACAGAGACATCCCCAAAGCGAGGGATCTGGCCATGAATATATGACTATAATGTTGAGAAAGTTTGCCCTCTAAGACAAACTTTACATTTTTCCTCAAGCTCAGTTTTCCTCTGTCATTCATTTGCTAAAAATAAGCACTGTTGCTATAAAGATGAAACATTATCAACTGGGAACATTTGTGTAAAATGCCATCTCCAAATGCCGCTAGTCATAACATTTAAAGACAACACAAGCTAATCACAAATCCCCAGAAGTTCGACTGATTCCCTCTCACAGCTATTTAAGTATTGTTACATACAGGTAGCATTTATGCAAATCACACCTCATTCTGATGACACTAGGAGAGAAACATATATCCTACATAACAAGGTACATTTAAATCACATGCCATCTGTTTTCAGTAGAACCCCCCTCACTGCAAAACAACAAAGGAGCTCTGTTTAAATGCATATGTTACTCATACGGTTGATGGCAAAATGTTATCCTCCATATGCTCTCCTTTGCTAAGTTTGCATTGATAGGAAGTTATCTCAGTTAATTTTTTCTGCTCGTTTCTTTGCTTTCTATTTTTCGATTAGTCTACATCCTACTAATTACGGAGCTAAAAGGTATCCTTAACTCTGAGAGATACTGTTGTGAAAGTGTACCATCTAAGCTTCAGTGCTGTTCATTAAGTCAGTCATCTGAGATACTTAGCATCTCTTGAAGTAGAAATGTGAATTAACCCCCTGATGGGATCCAGTATTATTTATTAAGCTGACAGCAAATCCTTTTCTTTGGTAGCAAGGCAATTTTAAGAGTATCACTAAAAATTGCCCAGTTACAACCCAATTTAAAGATATAAAAACCCTGATGAAAAATATTAAGGTATAAGTAATACCTTAGCATCTTACTTTTAATATACTTTAAAAGTATTATTTCTTAAATAAGCAAAAAAAAAAAAAAACCACCATGAGGCAAAAAAGGCATGAATAATGGCTTGAAACTTCAACACTAATATCCTTATTCTAATAAGGCTTTCAGCAATATTTTTCTTTAATTGCTGATCCCGTCTGTCAAACGTGTACACAAACACACGCGTTCACGCACGCACACCTTCTTTTTGCTTCTATTTAGTTTTACATCACAGGATGTAAAGCTTTAAAAACAAACAAAGCAAACAACAATGTAACAAATGGAGAAAGGACGTGCACAGATAAAATAATAATAGAAAAAAAGATTAAAAGTCTCCTTTACTTACAGTACAAAATATGGGACACATTTTTGAAGTGAATAATGAGACCCTGATGATGCATAACATTTCACAGATGCTGAACGTATATGCATGAAAACATTAAAGGGATAATCATGAAACTTGCTGAGCATCTGTAACTGTCACTAAAACACCAAGGAACTATAGTTTCTTAGCACAGATCAGGATTAGTCCCAGAAGCTAACTGCATTTCTCTTATTCAGTACTGTGATTTTCTGCTGTTCTCATAATATTTGGAATTTTTCCTTAAATCTCTCACTGCTAGAATAAAGTTTACATCAGAGTCTCACTCACAGACAGAAAGATGTTTCTGGCTGTCACAGAGAAATGCTAAACTTCTCACTTTTTAAACGTAAAGGCTCCAGAAGCTAAAGATATCTCTTCCTTCCCTAGACCCTCATTCTTACTATATAGTATCACACAGATACAGAAGGATATGTATTTATACAGACAAGGGCATTAAAAAAGTATTTGAGAAGTGTGGATTACAGTTGTTTTTGTTTCTTTTTTTTACTGCCTCTAACTGGTAATGTAATTGGTAATACTGGTATCTTTTTTTTCCTCATATCATTATTTAATTTAGCTTGTATGTTCTGTAGAAATAAAAATGAAAGTTATTAAGTTGCTTCATATAAACATTGCAGATGTAGATACATATCACAGCTTAAAATTTCAAGATATACTCAGCTGAAGTACTCGCTCATGGGCCAAATTACTAACCTACGTACCTTTTGTGAGGAAGGAGAGGCGAGCATTTTGCAAAGACAGTTGTTTCAACAACACATTAACATTTGGGAGAAAACACATGTTCATGGAAATGTTTTTTCTGTGCTGGGGAGCAACAGTAGCAAACAGATGAAATTAATTGAATGAGAAATAAAAATGCCAACTAATGTTTCCTCAGAAAACTGCCAGCTTGAGAGCTATTACAGCATTCATCATCACAAGAGCATGACTCCTACCCTCAATTCACAGTCTTCATTTACAGCTAGGTTACTTGGCTTCAGGTCCTGTACCAGAACAAATAGAGTTAGTCAGATACTATTTTAACCTTTAAAAGCATATTATAGCAATGTCTTGATAACACATTCAATGCATGGAGGGACATGCTTCATTCATTTTTATTACAGCAATGAGTGAACTCACCCGGTGGATGATTCCAGCCGAGTGAATATACTGTGAAATGAAGAGGGAAAAAAAGTAAGATTTGAAGTTAGAAGTGAAAGGAGATGCAAGTCACTTGATCTATCTTTTTGCTACTGAAACTGATGGTTTTATATACAGAAAAGAGTCACACCACATTTTTAGGGCAAACAGAGATGTGACGATCTTCAAACCTACTTGTTTTCTCTTAGCCAGGGCTAGATATTTCCAGAGAGGTAACCATGAACACTGGATTCTCTCATAAAAAACTGCAGTTGCAGTAATTCTTCTGTCAAAAGTTTCATTCTAATTTGAAATTTATTCCTGTCTGGATATCCATTATTATATCTTGATGTCCATTTTGATCAGCTAGTCTCTCAGTGAGCCAGTGGCCTAGGTAGCAGTACTGACTCCTAGATGATATACATCTTCCCATACTGTGAACACCTCACGTTTCAGTGACCTCCCCATTCTGAATGCAGGTGAGAGATATTCATGCCTCTGGACAAATTAGAGGCCAGAATATCCACCTAGGCCACAGCATTGTTTCAAGTCCACTTTCAAAGGAGGGACCTTAAGTAGCCTTTAGTGTCTCTGCTAATTTTACATAAAACGTAACAATTTAAATAGAGATTGAGAAAAACTTCCTCTGTAACAGCCTTCACTCAACTTGCTAGGATTAAGACATCTCATCTATAGTTTTACTGACAACAAAGATCAGTAGGTCCTCTAAAACACTCACTTCTGTTGATGACAATTTAACCTTTCTAGAAGCAGTGATTGTATGCAAAATCTGTATTCTGAATGGGAAAAACCTAAAGGAAAAACACATTCTTCTCATTCCATATCTATGTACTGCTTATCAAAAAGGTAGGGACCCTATCCCTAAATATTCTTCAGAATAGCTGTAACAACTGAATGGAGAGGAAACTAGAGCACTGTTTGCAACAGAATCAACTATGCTTGTGTTGTGCTGAGATAGCGGTTCCTTTAGGTAACCCTAACAAACCTTGTACCAGCAGTTCAGAAACTACTGAAACTGCTGGACTCCAGGTTAACGCTTCACGTGTTCAGACAGCTTTTTCTGCAGGACTTGATGCCTGTGTTGAATAGTGCTGAACACCTGTACCAGTGAATCCAAAGCCTACTCAGGTATGTAAGCACAAGCTGTAATGACTGCAGCACAGGTGTAAACCAGGAGTTACCTGTGATCAAATGTGCTCTAACTAATGAGACACGAGAAATTCAATTCCAGGAGAGAAAGGCAAGCCACAGTCAAACTCTCCTCTTTAAAACAGAGCTTGAAATGAACCTGAATCCATTTCTGAAACTAATTTTCTCTTTGGTGCACTGCTCCTACTATTATTTAGCTCTGACACAACATAGTCTTTTATTCAAGACTGCAAGCCAGATAATTAATTCTAGAATCCATCTTCCTAGTTAAGCTATTAACTTGAGTAAACGAGACAAAGCAATTAAGGACTCAGTTCTGCAATCCTTATTCACTGAAATCTGCACTTAAATTGACAGAACCCACGTGCACAAATATGAGTTACTGTCTCAGGCACCAGGTGACTTGCTCAAAGCCATGTAACAAGTCTACTTCATAGCAATGATTTACGACAGCTTTCTTTCAAACGTACAGCTATCTTCCGTGTCTAAAACACTGAGTATTGGAAAGTAAACTGCTAAAGCTGCTGATCCCTAGCTCTCTTTTCCTTTTGCTTATGCCTAGAAAAAAAATTATTAGCTTTGGTCTGAAAAAATGCTTATCATCAAGTACTGGGAAGCATCTTCTGCATCTGATTATAGACACTTATATGCTTTATGTCAGCAAAACGATCTATACACTTTAATTCTTTAGCAAGAAAATTTTGCTACAATATCATTGTCTGTACTATCTAATTGTGTACATTTTAATGGATATGATTAAACAAAACAATGATTTTACAAGCAGTGTAAATCCTATGTGATTGCGTGTAACATAGTACACTGCTAGGGTAAACTTCCACAAGTTTTCCAAATAATGCAGCTAACTTGCTTATCTCTCCACTCATTTGTTGCTCTCTACAAAAATCAGCACTGCAGTTTTTCAGACTGGCTTGCGTCTTCCAAAGCATGAACATGAATAACTTGCCGCATCGCACTTCAGACGTTTGCCCTGTTCATGAGCAGATAGTGAAAAAGAATGTGAATTTTATAAAACGCACACTGTGTGCTACAGAATATGTTCACTTGAGACATCACGTAAGAAGTGCTTCTCCTTCATTAACAGCTTCAATAGATACTGATCTAAAGTCAACTGTCACAGCGAGAATTCACATGTATTGTGCATGAAAACACTTGCAGGCTTGTGGTTTTAACTTTGGTTAAAAAAAGAATCGGATCATTTCTGAAATGATTGCTGCAGATAAAAGGAAACACAAATATTTGTGTACTCTTAACACACAAACAAAAGTGTTTAAGCATTGTCAAACAAAAGTGTTTAAGTATTGTCACTGCAATGAACCAGTCTTTACTACATCTTGGTTGCTGACTCTAAAATCCTTACATTCAGCCAGTACCTTAAGACCTCGAAGCAACTGATATATGAGAAACTGTATATGGTCATCTGTCAACTTCTGGCACTTCACAATGTTGTTCAGGTCAGCACCCATTAAATTTGTCACAAGATACCTGTGAAAATAAAATACATACCCCACAGATCAAAACAAAAAAACACACCGCATTTAAGACTGGCAGAAGGTAAATCCTAAAAGAAGAACCTCTTAAGAGTAACTAGACAGTTCAAGGTAGGTTCCCTTTCCGTTTACTACTAACATATGATTTATTTCCTTCCAGTCAGCTATGAGCTTTAATATTGAAATCAACTATGAGCTTTAATATCAAGAAAGAGAAAAAAACTCTTCTCGGACGTTAACAACTCTTATCTATGATTTCTTGATGACACACTACAGCAGCGAGGGGAGAACGTATCGTGTTTTGAGATGAATAGGAAGCCTCGACCCACAAGTGGAAGCCCGATATACCCAAACGACAGTTACTGTGAGGCCCTGGAATATCTAATGATGCAAATCAACAGGGGATCAGTTGAAACAAGAGTGCTTTGTTTAACTCCTTCCACCCCAACTGGAGGTTTTCTTTTTTGACACATTTTGCAGAAACATCAATTCTCTTCCAAAGGAAGTTCTTGGTACAAAAGTATGCACCGACCAGTCCCAATTCTGATGATTTAATTTCGCTTCACTGAGTCAAAGGCATTTTGACTCACTAATTTCCACGGAGCCAAAAAAACGCTAGTTACTATTACCTCTGCTAAACTGTTGACCTAACTGCTTATACTAGGTGACAAAAGCAACTCCACATAAACGGTATGTTTGAGTAACATGCATGTAAAACTAGCCCTAGATCAGTCAAGAATCTAGCTTAAATTCACCTTGTCTAAATAAACTAACAGAATACTTTCCTGCATTTCTGCACTACCTAATCTAGCTGTGAAAAAATAATGTACAGTTGACATATAATTGAATTGAAGCAGCTTTAAGTTTATTGGCCTTTAGGCAACATCAAACCATCCACCAGGTACCTATAATCTTTTCCTTCACCGTTCAAAAAAGTACTAAAATGAGAGCCACCCTTCTGCTTTCCTGTTTGTGGAAAAGCTGCATAAAGACATATTGGGGTTCTTTACACAAAGCCGTCCTTGGCTTCAAGTGCATTAGAAAAGTATGTGCTTCTTTTTAAAGCCAGAGCTGTATTATCCTTATTTACTTACTAACTAGTCAAAATTATTTTAAAATGTTACTTACACTTCATTAAAATTTTCTATGGATGTTGCAGGTGTAAAAACATCTAGCAATCCGATAACCTGAAAGACACATGAATTGTCATTTTATTTTTAGAAATATATAACACAACATATAATTAGTATTAACAGTACTTAGAATTTTTGGCATGAAACTTACAAATACATGGCATATGATCATTCAGAAAACTTAGTAAAACCAGCATAATAGGTGGCTTGTCCAGGGATCAAACTCAGCTATCTCCATTGCCAATAAAAAATATATTAATTACAAAAAGTAGAACAAGGCTTCAGACAATCAGAAATCAAGCCAGGAAATGTAATATCTCACAACAGAAAAGCTGGTACATGGCTTGTACCAGGCATTCACAGATTTTCTTGTTCTGCTGTTGATAACTTTTTTAGTATCCTTTCTCCAGGATATTTTTCAATCCACCATATTGTTATATTCAGGCCTCAGTTCAGCAAGCTACTTTTAAGCAGATGGATAATCCCACTGAAATCAACTAGTTCTGACATAAATTTAGGCAAGTACTAATGTAGTTGGGGCCTGAAGTTCTCCTGTCTTTCATCTAGATTAACAGGTGAATTGTGTAGGAAAAATATATTATATTGTCATAATTTCATTGAGAATTCAGCAAAAGCAGGTTTGAGGTATTTTTTCCTGAACTGATGCTTCAATAACATCCAATAGTAGAGAGCAGAACACTGTACTTTTATCATTTTAGTTTGAAAGAGTAGGATCACTTGCTTTGGATTTCATTAGCTGGATCTTCAAGATCCAGTTAGATCATTTTTCCATAAAAAGGCAGCCTTTCCAAAGACTTCTCTAAAGGTAGCTAGGTCCAAGTATCTTGGGCAGTCAGAAGAGAGCTGTACATACTTTTCTAAAAAGGCTGTACCTAACTGAAATTTAAGTCTCTATCACAAGCTTTCATCATAAAAATGAGAAGAGAAAGAACTAACTCTGCACTTACGTTTTCATGCTTCATGTGCTTAAGTAGTCTGAGCTCTCGATAGGTCCTTCTTGCATGAATAAGTGATTGAAAAGGTCTTGAAAGCTTTTTTACTGCCACCTTCTGTCTTGTTTTGGTATCATAAGCTGAACTACAAGAAAAAAGAAAGCTATATTGAAAGCATGTTCTAAGCTGGCATTTCAAAGCTCTCCACTGCCTAAACATCCCAAAGTTCACGGGAGAAACATACTCTGTTGGCGATTTTTACACCCTCCTTTGCCATCGTTTACATTTTACTAATGGATTGCAACTGGGAGAGCTAGTCAGCAGTAACCATGAGGATTCAATGATAACTCCCTTGTTTTTCACATGGCAAGTTACTGACGCTTACTGTAACGTTCAGGAATCCCCCAGGTAATCCTTCCCCATCTGGCAGGGAAAGTAACCAAAGAATTAGCTTCATTAATGCAGGTCTAGCCTCCCTCTCCAAATCAAGACTCTTTGGGAATAATAGGATTCAAATTCTGGATCTTAGTGAACAATCTGGACCCTTTAATAATTCGAAGAATGCTGCCATTGTGTCTAGCAATATTAGTTATGTCTAGCGAACATTTGCTTGCTATATGATAATGCCAGAAGTCTGGTATCACATTAGAATCTTGACATAGCCAAGGTCACAAATGTCTCCTCGGGAAATACCTGTAACAAATGAACAACAGGTATATGCCATGAACTTCAGCCTACAGATCCTGTGGACACGTAGCACGTGCTTAACTTTATACATATGGAAATGATCCACTGAAGAGGACATGAAGCGTAGGTGTGACCATTTGCACAAAAAGGGAGACCAGTTTTCTGAACATCAAAAAGACATGACAAGTATAGTAAGCCACAAATGAATACTCCTTTTATGTAACACAGGAATAAAAATGATGCCTCCATATTTTATTTCACGGCACTACAAAGTACATTTATAAAACGATTCAATTAGCTACTTTCTCTCATTAAGAAAACAATTTCTTTAAACTGTTGTTCTTGCCCGTTAAATTAAAATTCAGTTCAACTACAATACCTGTAAAATTCTCTGTTTAAAGTGTGGATAACACAATCTGCAGTTGCTAGTAACAGCATTAGTAAGCAGAGATGAACCTTCACACATTTATCCGGCAGAAACTTTTTGTGGAGTTACAAAACATTGAAAATCAAACAATATAAAAATTGCAAGTTGTGTAGGATGACAATGGTTGACAGTAACTAGATGTTATTAACTGCTTATTATTAGTGTTTTAAACACTCCTGAAGATTGTGGTAAGAGAAAAATGCTACAGACAAAAAGCATACGTCTTGCCAAGAGTAGCTCCCAAACTAATACACTGATCCTATAACCAGCTTCATGCTGGCGGCCCCTGCACATACTTGGCGCTTTACTAAAATCACGGAGATAGAAGACAAGGAATTATTTTTATTGAGAAGCAACAAATGGGTTGTAAGAACAGAATGACATCCAAAAAAATGATCACGACCCAGTTATCCTAGTATTCACTGAGCCTCTGAGGAGCCCAACGCAGAGCATAATGCAGCAATGTTTTATTAGGTAAGAATAGAATAAGAGGAAGTAGATTTAATCAGCAAGTTTCTTGCAGGCACCGTGGAAGGAGTGAGTCACTCATGAGATAAATGAAATAGATAAGCAGAATACTTAGCTAGTTTCTTGCAAGGATCACAGAAGTGGATCTTCAGGGAAGTTTTAAACGTGTAGAGGGTTGTGGCTTTGCAGAGCACCTCAGGAAAGGCATTCCCTGAGCAGAAGAAAGAAAGCACAGGACGTAGCAGCAGAAGACTGGTATCAATCTAAGGAGTGGATGGAAGGGATACGATAAAGAGACTTGTTCTGACAGTAGGGTGCGGACACAGGACACGAGCACACTGTGTTACTCAAACATGTGGAGAAGTTCAAGGAAGGAATGGTGTAAGAATTGACAACAGAGATATCTTACATTTCACATGACTGGCCACAGAGACAGCATGAAGGTTGCACAAGTAAGTCTGAAGGAATAAGAAGGAAGCCAGTGCCTCACTATTAAAATAACAAAGATTAGACATAATTGATGCGTGCAGTCCTGGCCAACAAAGCCAAAGAAGAGCACCACAAGTCTCAGAATACCTACTCTCTACACGTATTCTAAGCTAAAGCTTTTTTTCCAGTGAAAAAAGGAAATGTTTATGCAGGCAAATAAATAACATTGCCCAACACAGCTGCCTGGCTTTAACATCTCAACTCTTCTGGTAATTCACAGGCTTTCTCGCTCCGGCTTGCACTGCCCTGTGAAATACTGTGTATATACAAGGCTAGAAGAAATTAGGTTTTAAATCCCATTATCATGATAAACACACCTTTCCTCCCACTTTTAAGGTCAAATGTGGGTTTTAGCAGTTTAAAAACTGCTTATCCTTTAGATGCATTTCTTTTTACCCTCTATGTGACTCAGGGCTGGAAAGCTTTCACATGCTATAAAGAACTATTTTTTAACTTCAGTAATTCTTATGACAGCAGCTCTTTAGATGCAGGATGGAAGCAAATCAGGAGAAAGGGAAAAAAAAAAAAAGGAAATGGAAAACAAACAGAGACTCAAGTTCTGGGAACTCTAATGAGGAATTATGAATCTAAGCTGAACAGGCCAGGAATTGACTTGGTTTAAATGAGTTCCTTCACATCAAGAAACGGTACCAAACAATAACCAGAGCCAATGCCTTCAAGTTGTTTCCTTGCCTGGCTTCCCATCACGACACTCTAAATTATTAATACTGAAACATTCAAATATACAGATTTCGTTAACCTCTTCGTCAGATTCAAGAATGACTTGCATCTGTGATATCCTCTGTGGTCACTTCATAAGCAGCAGGACATTGCCCACGTTCCACCCTGTGTGGAATTACATGTTTGCTCTTATTTTAGATTGAGTCTCTCCCTTTTCTTATTATATCACCATAACTGCAATCTGAGTTGTCTCCTGAATCCTTCATAGTCCCCTGAGTAAATTGCTAGGTGGTGGGATTAACTGTTTCCCCTTTCCATGCGATCTCCCTGAGAGCATTCAGCTTTTACACGGGATCCCTGGACAGCACATCTCTGCTTCCAGTCATGGTAATTCTATGGGCCTGCCTGTGTTTAGCACCTGCACAAACCCCTCCTCTGGGGGCCTGTGAGACCAACCACTGACTAAAAGGATTCAAAACAGCTTCTTCAAAACATGCTGTTTAACCAGTCAAAGGCACACTGTTACTAAGAAAAGGGTTAGAGGCCCTCACCTTCCCTTACCCTGCACTGCACTCAACCCACGTACTCCCTACCTCTGAACTAAAACTGGAGAGAGCTGCTCTGTCAGTCTCCTGGTATTTGCATTGCCTTATAGCTCCTTCCTCTTTTGCAAGGCATTTTCTACTGCTGTGGGTCCTTTGGAGCACAGGCTTCAGCTTTGGCAAACCGGTTACATAACACTGACTTATACCTGGAAACAAGATCATCCTTTTAATGATTCAGCTATTGTTTTCTAAGTTTCTTTGAAATTACTTATTCTGGGGTGTCTTATTTCTAATTATTACATTACCTGACATAGCTGGACAGAATACTACTACAGAGATAAACTTTGATGCTTGTAAAAGATATACCCTCTCCCATTTCTAAAATATTCTTTACTATTAGCATTTAATTTGTTGTAGGCAGTGCCAATAAGTGACTTTTAAATTGCATATTATCATTTGGCATTTCTGATTTACTATAGAGCAGTATGCTCTAATGCCTCAATAGTAAATGGGAACACCACTTTAGATAGAACTCCTATCATAATTTAAAAAGAAACACAATTCTTACTATTTTCTTACTATACAAGAAAAAACTTCATAATAGTCCTTGTAAGAGCTTTTTTTAGATATGATCATTCTTGACCCAGAACCCTTGGCAGTTATGACAGATATTTTTGCTGTCCAAATAAAATCAAGGATGAAGCAGCCATCACTGTAAGCCATCTACTTACAGTGACGGTATCATTTTGACATAGATCAGAGGACTTAGTGTTTTCAGTCATTGCTTAGTGTTTTTAGTCACTGCTTAAATTAGACATTTTTTCAGTGTTGTCAACTCCTATATTTAATATTTCTATTAATGTTCCACTAGATGAAATAAGAATCTCTACTTATATACACATTTTACCATTCCTCAACGTTTCAGAGAAAAGTTTGAGCATACGAAGCTAATGCAGTCCAAAACCTCAAAAGGCAAAAAGCACAGGATTTTGAAACAATCTCATGCCAACTTCATGACTTTGATGGGGCATAGTTTTTTCCTAGTCGATGTTTCTAAACACTGCTGTACATAAAGTCATTCCCCTAGTGTCCATGGACAGTTTTATCTATTATGGTTACAGATCAGTAATACTGGACAGACAAATCATTTACATGCACAACCATCTCAGATCCTGCACGTCTTCATGGATTTGGAGAATACTGCTCAGCATGCCTGTTGGACTAGAGCTGTCTCCTGTACTTCCTAGTGCTTTGGGCTCCGAGAAGGCTTATTAGCTGGGCACAGCTAGTAAAAGCACATACAACATGCCTGGAAAAAGTTCAACTTGAGTGTAGTGTTTGATCTAATAAATTCTCTTCGTTCCAGGAGCCCGCTCAGGTCTAGCTGATTCAAAATGAAGGCGTGACCCAAGCTGATGCTATGTGTTGCCAGTCCCATGTGTCTGCAGTAAATTGCCAGTCTGTTCTGCAATACCTGTATCAGCTACTTCAGACTGCATCACCTCAGATAACTGCAAGGTTTTGGTGGTCTGCAAAGTGTGATTTTATGTTTGTGGAAGCGCTGTATCTGTCCAAATAATTAGATATGCTCATTCTAAATCAGAGCTTCATTTGAGTAACTGCAAAACATATAAACAAGAGGTAACATTTCCAGTTTATTTTATACAAATTAGTGTCCTCGCCTGTGAGACTTTCAACCTAACACTGCAGGTTTGGTAACTGTATGGACACACCATACCAAACTTGAGAAAATGCTAGAGACAAGTGGATTGGTCCTTGTGGCAACGATACTATGTCTAGAATCTTCCCCATATTGTTCTAGGCTACTATTTTTATTTCCTTCATTGCAGCACAAAACCAGAATTTCTCTACTTCACTGGTTAACCTAAGGGCCAAATTCCCACAGAATGTGCCAAGCTTACCTGCTGCATGCAAGTGCAAGGAGTAAAAAAAGGGAAAAGAAAATGCAGTTCATGCTCAAAACGGATTCACATGGGCTGAACTCTACTGATTTGGCAAAAAGAAGGTGGCATTCAGAAATCAAAGGGGAAAGTACACAGAATTTCTGCTGCATATTAGTACAGCCACAACCTCCAGCACTTATCTACAGACCTAAGTATCCATTCATGTACCCATTAACTCCTTTCATCATAGGAGATGTGTGTGTCGTCGTGGTCCAATTTCCTCTTGTTTTTTAACATTCTGACTGAGGAAAACAAGTAATGGCAGCAGGAAAGAGTATGTGAGCAAGTACTGGGGGGAAAGGAGGGAAGAGAGGTCAACATACAGAGAACCTGATCATTGAGCCAGACAGCGTTTGCTGCAATGCACATTGGCAAGTAAATCAGAAGAAAGGAGACACAAAAGAAATCTCTTCTGGGACACTTTCTAGTGCCCAGTCACACCACCCAATTCCTCACAACTGCAGTGAATGACAAATCTCACAGGAGTCAATGCAAGTCATCACATGGATAACATGGGGTTTAGGTTTTGTTTGAAAGATTTTGATTGTCATCTTTGTCTTCTGGGTCCTCTCCAAGATCTTGGCCTTTTTGTTTTTTTCCAATAGTTCTTGTAATGGGGCCTACTTTTTTATTGAGAAATAGAGTAGTCTTGAAAAAAGCACACATGGCATCTATCCAATATCAGAAAATGGACCCTAAGAAAAATGGACCCTAAGAACTACTGGCACTGTAGTAAGAGCACAACAGAACAAGGCTGAATCCCAGTGTCATCCACAGTAAGCTTAACCTAAGCAGCTAAGTTAAACCTACGAAATGTTTCATTTGTTTCTTCTTTATGAACACCTTTTTACTTCACGCAAGTTCAGGCTGGTGTTCACGCAAGTTCACGCCCTCCTTCTGAGAGCTAGAATTAAGGTACAGATAGCAGACTGTTTTGTTTACTAGACCTCACAAATCATAACATGTATGTGCATCAGAAGGGATCTATAAAGAAAATTGAGAAGATAATACAGCAAAGGGTGGGAGGATGAGTAATAGGCAGCTCTAAAACGACATGTTAATCTCCTCATTAGAGGAAAAACCTTTCCTTGATGATGACAGGTTACTGCATTGTAAAATTATATCTTATCACTTGGATAGTATTCCAAACACTATGCTGCGCACTAACATCACTTGTTTTGGCTTTAGTACAATCACAGTCAGTTATCTCAGATTAATTTACCACTAGATCTAAATACAAAAGTATAAAAATAACTATTCCATATGCCACAAAACTGTTGCATATCTAACACAAAAATAAGTACATCTTTTTAAGCAGATAGTGAAATAGTAATAATAATAAAAAAATTTACCTCTAGGTTTATATACATTCATTACCAATCTCCTTTTACTATGACAACATGATAATAATAATGCCTCTAAGTCTACCAGCTCTTTTCTTGTTTTCTGGTCCGTCTCTTACCTCTCCACAGTTACTGAAACACACAAATAACTTTACAGAGGACTAATTACACTTTCGTAAGAGAAGTTATAAACATTATAGATTAAATCAGTGGGAGTGCTATGTTTAGAATTATTCTTTTGAGAAAAACATGCAGAAGGCTGGGGTCATAAGCTGTTAGCTCCCTCAGCGCATGTAACCAACTCATGGATATTAAAATAACCATGTATTTCAGACCGCCTATAAGGCCCATGTCAGTATGGAATGCTTAAATACACTGCTTATGAAAAACTTAAGTCGATTCAGCATTTCATTGAAAAGACTGCCAGGTTGTTACAAACTGCGAGCTTAGAAGCTACAGCTACAAGTACTAGTGCTCAATCTGGATATAAAGTTGAACATGAAAAATCTCAGCGCCTTCAAATACATGCATAAACCTGAACAGACATAATCTCACTTACATTATTGTTCTTCTTTCTCCTATTCCTCCCCCACTCTCCCTTGACCTTTCCTTTTTTCCCCTCTATGTACAACGGCCAAAATGTTAAATGATAGCACTGCGTTCCCAGGTCACGTAAGAGTTTTGAAACTCCCCCATACAGACTGCATGCACAGAACTAAGATACTGGATTTTTGATATCAAGTAGCTATAAGGTCCTGAAATTGCAAGCAGCTCCTTGGGAAGCCTTCCTGAGGGAGCCAGTCCTTAAGACTTTAAGGTCTTGGCAACAGGGATTGTGTGTCCTAGCCAGGTGCAATTGTGATCAGGAGGGACGGCAGGAAAAGAGGAGCAGAGAGCTATGCCACTGCTATATCAAGTGCTCAGGCAGGTGCATATTACAATAAATGACAATGCAGTAAGGATGGAGGAGATCCTCTGCAGAAGATTTTTACTTAATTAATGTATACCTACAACCAAACAGAAGGCCATAATTCTATAATTTTTGCTGCCTTTCTGCCACAACTGGTTCATTCTTCAAGCCTTTTTCATCTCCTGCTCCCATTTCTTTCTCTAAAAAAGATTTCATCAATTCCTCCTGAAAAAAGCAGAAAAATACAAAGTGATTTTCCCCACACGTCTTGAGCTTGCCATTTCTTCTCCATTCTACAACTCCTTCCGCCACCTCCCTCACACATACAGATGGCACTGGCTCAGTGACAGCATCCTACCTACAGATCTCTCTCATAGCTATTCTCAGCCCATCTTATCCTTCTCCACAACCACTTCCTCCTTGATTCAATCTCCTTCATTAAAAGAATTCTTACTTTCATTTTAAATATGAACCTTGACTCCACCAATTACCATTCCACTTCCCTTTCCTTTCCAAAGTCAATGACTATGCTGTTTCAACAAATGGAAAATACGCAAAATGAAACTAGACAAAAGGAATTACAAGCAATCCAAATTCCATCCTGGTGCTCTGAAAAAAAAACACTCTCATTGAACTCTCCAATGATCTCTCCCTGGCCAGTGCTCAGAAACACTCTTCCATCTTCCTCCTCCTTTGATCTGTTTTTCACATATTCTTCAATTCTTGCCCTCCTTTAGCTTTGTATCTGCAAACGCCATTACAATTTCATCCCCAATAGCTATTTCATCATATTCCTCTGAGGCTCCTCCTCATTCTGCAACATTTTTTGTTGCTACATCCATATTCACCTATTTATTCTTGTGATGCTGCTGTAAAGATCCTTCTCCTGACCTGTAACCCCTTTTTACTCATTGCTCCTCCCTATTGCAAGCTCACTTTCCAGATCTTGCTTCTGAGTATCACATTTATTCACTCTTACAAGGTGTCCTGCCTCCAAGCAGACTCAAATGCCTTCATCTGCCACCCAGTTTGCAAAGTGTTTGACTAGGCTCAGAAAGGGCTCTTCGCAAATATCTGCAAAACAACTGAAAGTATTCAAAAGTTTCCTTCTAAATGACGCATACCAAAAATAGACAACTTCTAATGGATCTTGGACAGCAGCTAAGTGCTATGTTAACAACATTGTTTGATGTAATGTTTCCGGTCACATATTACACAACCATATTTAGGATGAAGTTTAGCCCCTGTGTTTGCACTGGAAACAAGAGACCTCATCCAAAAGAGGCCTGGCCCAAAGGGACGTCCACTGAAATCAATTGGCTGTATGAGTTTAGGATTCTGCCTTCAGCCTTTATAGATCTCTATAAAGTCTTCAGTTTCCTGATGTATATACACACAGGAAGTGTGCTAAAAGCTTATCTAAGCCTTTACCATTTAAATAAGCACACAGTGTTACAATGATACATATTATAATCCTAGTAAGATGATGTTGTAGTTGAAAACATAATACTTAGTGTTACTACAGCTAATGAAAGGGTTCCTTTAAAGAACAGCATCATGCAGAAATCATCAAATAAAATCCTAGATCTGAAATCGTTCTCTTTTTCACTCAAAGACAATTTATATCAGTTTTTAAAAAAACTTCACACACTGCTGAGTTGTCTCAGCACTTGTTAAGAGGTTCTTAATCCGGAAAGGACAGTATCAGTAATTTTATGTCTCGATCTTGAAAGCCAGAATCCTCAAATATTTGAGTTATAATCCTACCAGAAATCATAGGATTGGGTGGAACGGGGGAAAGAATGGGTCAAGCTTTAGGAATAAAGTTTTCCACTTCTACTTTTCCACTTGTATTTTCTTAAAGTAAAACAGAAGCCCAAGAAAAACCCTAAGGTTTTTTACCCAGGATAAGCCAGGACAAAAACTTAATGGATCTTAAGTATGCACTTAAAGTCATCGGGATGTAGAGACCTGTTTAAGTGCTGCACTGAGTGAACAATTTAAGGCAGACTTTGCTTACCTGCTTTCCTGAATCGAGGCCTGTATTATCACAGTCCCAAGTTAGCAGGATACTTTTTTTTAAACATACACTTTTTTTATAACCTGAGGTTTGTGTTAGGCATTGCTTGAACATACATTTAAAATCAAAGGAGACTGCATGATGGAAGCCAAAAGGTAAGGAAAAAACAGCACAGAGAAAGTACTATTGATATCAAAGACCTCTGAAGAAACAGCGTAGAAGTTTCTGTTTGGAAAAAAGCTCTTGCCTCACTTCTGTTAATCTTGCAAGGTATCTTCTTTCCAAAGGAGGCAAAAGAGAGATTTTCAATATGCTAATGAGAAATAACCTGTTGGAGAGCTCATAGAGAGCATGCTGCAGAAGGCTGTCTATACCTCCCAGGCAAAGAGACAATTAAGTAGGTTGGAAGACAGCTTACAAAACCTAGCATGAAAAGAGGTATACCGGCTTTAAAAAACAAAACAAAACCCTTTTGCTATTTGTGTTGCATAATTTAGGGTAAATAATAAAAAGTCTTAAAAAAGAAAGAGATGAAAAAGCTATTTCTGAGTTACTTCAATCAGGTGCTAACACCAGCTCCCAAAAGGAAGAGACTTAGAGGAACCAAACTACACTGGATCTGCCAAGGTAATACAGCTGCAAAGCAGAAATGGTGCAGGCCAGAGATCCAGCTTAAAAGCAGTATGACCAGAATAGTTCAAAGACTCGAACACAGTCAGAATTATTATTTAAGAGGTACAGTCAAGAGGGATAAGCGTTTAAAATGCAATTTGACCTCAGGCCAGCTCAATCTTTTTTCTCCAGGCTTGAAACAAAACCATGGTAGATGAAAATTCTCTTGTGAAAGTCTGCTTGCTTGCTTTCCATCTAAATGGCCCTCAGCTTAACTATCGCCCTTAAAACCAAAAATATTTTTAAAATTCACGATTAGCAGGGATAGCATCTGCTCTACAAAAGCCAACCAGTCCTGTGACTTCAGTGAGAGATAAACCCTACTTCTGGGGTGAAAACTGTGCAAATGCATTTATCAAGGAAACTTTAAATTAAACTATTTAATTAAGTTTTGGCCCAAGTTAAAGCAGTTTTCTATTATAAAAAAAAAATTGAGCAAAAAACCAATAGCACAAAAAGAAAACGCCTCCAAATGAAACATGTAAATTTGGTATTTGCCAATATGCAAATAACCTTTGAAAAAACAAATGCTGACAAAAAAATATACTGTTGAAGACTCCACTGATCATTTTAAACATAATTAACCTACCATACACACCCTATGCTTTCACAGGGCTTGCAACTTTCTCTCAATTTACAAAATCAGATCCATGAGCAACAAATGACAGATCACCCACCAACGTGAATGGCTGTAGGAGACAACCCAGGTGAGGAAGACCTCTGCAGAATTAAGATACACACGTAATTCAAAATGCACTGCAATGCTTGAAAGAACGACTTCACAGTTCTCCACGTGGTTCATATGGATGCTAAAGTGCAATGCCGTCTGACAGTGTGGCCAAGTCCTTTCAAGGATTTCCAGGAAGGACTTTTTTTTATAATGTGTCATAAAAAGAGTGAGAAAAGCAGTAGAAGTCTTTGTACTAAAAGAGGGCCTGTGTTTTTCACATACTCTATATTTAAATAAAAAAAAGAAGAAAAATATACTGGGAAGCACTGTACGTGATATCAACATTATTTTGACTTTGAACTGCATACATAAAAAGGGCAAGCAGAAGATAGCTTAAATACAAATATTTACATAATGTTTCTTTTTAACAAATATCACTTGACTTGCACAAGTCTTTCAGCTGTGACTGATAATTTACAGTAAAAAAGGAAAGGGAAGGACTCTAGAAGAGTTTCAGTGAGGTAGAAAAAGATTTGCTACAACAACTTTGTTCCTGTTTCAAAGCCAGTGTTTGGACTTCAGGGCTACGGCTTCTATTATGCAAAGCACTTAGAAATTTATTTAATTTCACTGATTTCCATAAGACTTAAGTAAGTTTTTAAGTATGATACTGAACAGGAGTGCAATTACTCACAAAAGCTATACAGCATATTACTCAAGGGAATGACTCTGTCTCATGGGTCTCCTGGGTAAGGCGTGTGTATATAGAGAGAAAAAAATCAATTTCAATAGACACTAAAAATAGACAGCTTTTCTGAGATGTAGGTAAAACTTTTCCTCACATTCAAGCTTTTGCTTGAGTTTCTAGTCCATTGATGTTAACAGGACTATTAATGTAGAGTAATATTTTATTACTGTAAGCTGTTCTTAAACATATATTTTAGAGTAAAGCTGTCGCATGGCTTCTTCCCTGTATTTCATATCCCAGTCCCTAGGCTCCCTCACTGATAAAATGCTAGGATTTCCTTGGCTTCACAGGCAGAAAAGAAGTAAGTAGAATAAATTAACAACACTACCGGAGTAAAATAAAAAAAAAAAACATCACCAGCTGTGCAGCAAGTGAACCACCACATGTTTTCAGTTCCTTCACAAGTTCTCAAAATCTTGGCATCTCATTACAAAATTCAGCACAGTAGGTTTTCCCTTAAAACTATTTAAGCATAAATGGGAAAAATAATCAAAATGCAGGTTTAATTGGGAAACTGCAGCACTACTTCTCATACCGTATATCCAGCTCCGAGTTTGCAAAACAATAGGGAAGAAAGAAAAGTAGGAGTTTATGGTCTAAATAAACTAGGTCCCTGTGAAACTATTTACAACAATTACATAAACACTCGCCTATAACCTTTAATTACAATGCCAGGTATCAATAGTCACACAGCATTTCCCTAGAGTTCTCTAGCGAAAGCAGAAACATGAAATAGTAAATACAAATTCCAAGATACTAGTGCTGAGCGTTTCTGCTGATTATTGGACCTTCTTTATATATATATATATGTAAGACTAGGAATAGATATAATTGAGGCATTTCACAGAGCTAGAAAAGGATGTAAACAATAAGAAACTCCATATATGTTCTCCCGTATCTGACTGTGAAGACAAAAGAGGTGAAAACTATTCACAAGTTTGTCAACTGCAAAAAGTTAAGAAACTCTGAAGAAACATTTTTTCTAGAGTAGTACACTTCATTTAAGGCCCATATAGATTGTTTTCACATTATTCCACTTACCTAGCTTATAAAAGAATCATGACTCTTTTTCAGAAACCCCTTAAACATTACTATTATTTCCAGAAATTGATTCAAAGCTTTTATAAACACAGTGAAGTATGCATCAAGTATGAAAACAACAGCTTGATCTTACTGCACCAGGAGTTCCCAAAACTGCATACCTGATAAGCTAATTATTAAAAAACGGAAACATGTTATGATAAGGAGCTGTGCTAAATCCTTATGCAACACTAAGACTCCAAAGTCCTTGAGCCACGCTCTGTCCTAATTTACAGTGCTGCTGAAACCACCTGGCAAAAACCTTCTCTCTTTCACACCAGTCTGCCGGCGGACTTGTCCAATCTGCACTCTGGGGGCAGAAGTGACGCTAGCCCCTCTCCAGGTGTGCTCCCACCAAACTCTGCTCCTTTCTGAGCGTGTAATTCACCCCAGCTCCTCGCTCCTTGCTCCTGTGACGACAGTCCCATTAACCTGTCTGCCAGGAAGCGCCCAGCTCACAGACACACGGGCAGACGTATCGTTATCACAGCAAAAAATACAGAGCAAGGGAGCTGCAGGCTGCAGGCGAGGCCAGGGGGCCGAGGGCAGCCGCTCAGCAGCCAGGCAGCGGAGGGCAGAGGCTTCTCAGGCAGCAACAAGGCGGCACTGGACAGCCGTGCCCACAGCCCTACCAGCCGCCTCCCCACTCCCCATCCTCCCACTCGCTTGGGAGCGAGAAATGTTTATTTCCGACTCAGACACACAATGACTGCGCAGGATTCTTGGCCACGGGGCAACTTTCCCTCAATTACGAGCGGCGTCAACTGATGAACGGCTGGGTGACAGATGGTTACATCGTGGCACCCACTTTCACGAACTGCCGCCCCTTGCAGGAGATAAAGCCGCGGAGCAGGCTGCGCGCACCCCGGCGGCGCCACGGCGCGCGGTCGCGCCTCCGGCTGCCCTGTGAGGTGGGAGCCGTTAAACGGCCGGCGCGGCGCGCGCAGGGCAGCCCGCCAACGGCCGCCGGGCAGCGGCGGGAAGGCCGGCGCGGCAGGGGCCGCCCCCCGGCCCGGTTGCCCGGGTTACCGCGAGGCATGCCCCGGCCCCGCGGGGCCGCCCGCCCGCCCGCCGCGGCGGGGGCAGGGAGAGGCGCACGGCGAGCACTCCCGCGTGCTGAAAGGAAAGCGCCTCGCCACTACGCACCCACCTCTCCAGCAGCCGATGCGCGCGCGCGCGCGCGCGCACACAGAGACACCTCAGCCGCCGCACGGGGCAGCCCCCGCGCGCCCCCGTCGCCGCGGGGCGCGGAGCACCCGCCGCTCGCCTCCCCCCCTCCCCCCCGCGCGGACCCATGCCGCGCACGGCGTAAGCCCGGAGGTCTCCGCCACCCGCGCGCCGGCCTACCGGCTCCCCGGCATTGTCTGCCCTGCGGCTCGCCCGGGAGCACCCGCGCGGCGGCTGGCGGAGGGCGGCGAGGGGCCCGAGGCGGCGCCGCGGCTGCCCCCTGCTCCCGGCGCGCAGCACCTGCCGGCTCCCGGCCCCTCTCCCCGCCCCGCACCTACCACACGGAGCCATAGGCGCCGGAGCCCACGGGAGTGAGGTTCTGGTAGCGCTGGGGCACCTCCCACACCGTCTTGTTCAGCTCCTGCCGGTAGAAGCCGCCGCGCTCGGACATTTTCGCGGAGCCGCCGCCGGCAGCGGCAGCAGCAGCGGCGGCGGCGGCAGCGGCGGCAGCAGCAGCCGCCCCTCAGCCGGGGCGGGGAGCGAGGCGGGCACGGCCGGCGCCGGCGGGGAGGAGGGACCGGGAGGGGAAGAGGAGGGGAAGGCGGGCGGCCGAGGGGGTGGGGGCAGTGTCCGGGGCCGAGGGGAGCCGAGGCGGCGGTGAGAGGCGGCCGGAGCGCAGGCCTAGGTGCCCCGGGGCCGACCCCCGGTGTCTTTCCCCCCCGCGGGGGGGGGGGGGGGACGGCGAAGCGCCGAGGCCGCCGCGGGACGGACAGCCTCGTTGCTGGGGAGGTCGCGGGCTGGAGCACCGGCCGCCGCCACAGCCGCCACCCCCGCCGGAACATGCCAGAAGGAGCGGGACCTGTGCTGCCCACGCCGCGGCCTGCGGCTCCTCTCGGGGGTCGGGCCGGGGCGGATCCAGACACCTAGCACTTTGCCGGGGCATCCCTCACGCATTTTTAAAACCTTGTTGGCTCCTTTTTTATTTTGACGCAGCCACTTGAAGCTCTCTGTCAGCCTGCTAGATCCCACTCACCTCGGGTGCTGGGTCGCAAAAACAAAAGGTGGTGAATCTATCCTGGGCTCTGTTTTAACGCAGTGAGTCAGGTATCTCGTATGGGATGTGCGGGGCAAGCCTCAGCCCTCGCTTTCACTTTCACAGAGGTCTTGCTGGACCTCTCAGTGTTACCAGGAATCCCCTGATAGCTAGAATTTCCCCATACAGCATTAGCTACTGCATACATTTAATAATCTGAAGCCTCCACTTTCAATCCAGGAAGACTCTAGCCCTCAGGACAACAGAGGAAAAATCTTGAAAGTTTGAGCTTTAAATCCTCAGAGGACACGCACCAGCTAAAATAAAAGGAACTCAAATTTTTGTATTGCTTTATTTTTTCAAAACATGCTTTATACAATATTTCAATGACTTGCAGAATCAGCACTGCAGCAATGTTACCACAGTATTTTCCTATGTATGATTTCCTTCCATAGCTTCTTATACTTCCTTGACCACCTCTAAATAATTTGTGTGTGTGTAGCCTGTTTGAATAGATGCATTGTATGGAACTGCTCTGCATCTACATTTGAATCAGTGTGCAATATTGTTCCTCTCTTTTCAGAACCTTCATGCAAGTCCGTTATGGTCCTATTCTATGAACTGCAGTTCATTTTGACAAATGGGTGCTCAGCCTCTTGTGAGGACATCACTGTGAGTGTACAAAACACGTACGCCTGTGTAATTGCTTGCGTGATGAACCAGAAGGCAAGTTTTATGGATGCTCCGCACATTGGATGGTTCAAGTTCTAGCTCTGAAACCCCAGCCCATGTTGCATAACAGGACTTGCATGCTGGGGCTGCCAGAATGAACAGCGCCAACAACTTTGGCCTTTGCTCAGTGCACTTCAGATTAAAAAATATATGGATGATATTAGTTCAGCATTTTGGAACCATCCAGTCAAGGGGTGCAAAAGTATTCCTAAAGCCAGAGCTGAGTTCCTGCTTACTCTGTTGCAACATCTCCAGTCCTCTGCAGAACCTGATCCTTGATCCCAGTTGAATTTCTGTGCTGAGGCATAATGGAGCCCTCTACTGGTATAGTATTTGAAGGAAGTGGTAAATGGAAATAATCTAACAATGCATTCATGTATCTTATTTTTCTTAGTAGCACTGTTTTGAATTTTTAAGTCAAAATAACAGGAAAGAAATGCAAGAAATATTTCCTCCCCACCACTTAAAGTAGGCAGGTCAAAATGTTTGACGGTGCCAAAATGAGCAAATATCCTATTTGCTAACTTTGATTCGACTTAGTTCTTTTGCGGTGTTTTGGCCTTTGAGCTTCATGCACTCACCACTTATTAGATTTTTTTCTTGCTAACTGTATCTATGGTTTTTGGAAGTTGAATCTATCCATATCTGCCTGGGCTTCCAATCATGCAATTTCCACAGGGTTTAATTTTCAGACTTGTTAATATTTGCAGTCTCTCCCAATTTCCTGTCTTCTGTGAGCTTCTATCAGATATTTGAATTGCAGTCATTACTGTGAGTTTGTATTTGATTACCTTGTTTTACAGGATACTACATAAATAAGGTTCCGTGTAATGAGGGAGATATTAAAAACAGTTTGCAAAATGAATTCTTGTTGTGCCCCAACAACAGCCTGTTTACTCTCCGTGCCCATTAGTTATACTGACATTTCCGTTCTGTAAGATTAATCTATTTCTTTTAAGTAAGGTTTTGTTAAACTTCCTAAGCTAAAATCCGGAGATTTTAAACCTGGGGAGAAGCAGACACAGGCTAATAAAAATAACCCACAGGAATCTAGAGACCTTGGAGGACAGCAAATTTGAGTTGTTTCAGAGCACAGTGGGTTACAAAGTCTCCAAAAGGCTCCGCTAATGCAAACCCTATCAGATGCTCCTCCTTTTATACTGTGGTAGGAGCGGGTCATATGCCTTTGCTGACTCAGCTAAGGCGATATGATGAGGAGGAAGAGGCAGTTTCCCTAGTGAGCAGCGTTCTTTTCCTTTAGTTGCTTTTTTACAGGCTGGCCAGTTCTGTGGGTGTACGAACAGAGACAAAGTGTGAGTAGCTGCACTCTGAAAGAAGTGTGAAGGAACAAGGAAGAGATAACTTCACTGCTTCCTCTGTACTTCACCTTCTTAGGCCTCTCTCATTTCCTATCCATGAAACATAACTGTGTCTGAAGCAGTGCTGGTGGCTGGCCATGGACAGGGAGAGGCCATAAACCTAATGTGGACACTGCTTTGGTGTGCTCCCTTCCCCCTCCTGCCCAGACTGCTGTTTAACTCTTTGTGGCAGTTCCTTCTCCATCATGCCGAGGGCTGATGGCTAGAATGGAACAGGTCAGTGGGAGTAGCTGCATTTAACACATAGGATGACGGACTGAGAGAGGCCATGTGTGCTGTGATGATACAGGCTGAGATGGGAAGCAGTGTGAGGTAGGAAGCAACGGTGTGAACCTTGTGCCTGATGACCAAGACTCATCAGCTCTGGCTGCAAGTCTGCGAAGCCGTAACCTACAGGAGGGAGCGGATGTGCAGTCTCTCAACTGCATAAAAGTTTCAGCAGGTGCCCAAAGGAGGAATACTTGCTGATTGTAGCTGAGCACTGCTTTTTATAATGTGACTATTCTTGCACTGAATACTAAAATCCTTCATTATTCACACTAAAACAAATCCCAGTTAAAACAAAGGAATTTATTATTTTAGCCAGCTGTGAGTTATTAATTTCCAGTTCCTCCTTGTTCATCTTTTACTTTGCTAAAAGCTCACATGTCTTTGCTCACCTCCTTCCGGCCCCTTTTGATCCTTATTTATTCCCTGTCGCTTAGGTCTGCCTTGATTTTGAATTTAGGAATCAGTAATATAGTATGTAATACAGTTTAAAAATTGCAATGTTGATATTAATAATAAACATGGAAACTCAAAGAGATGAAAGAATGCTACCTAATTATTGAAAGGGTTTTATTTCCTGGTTGGAAATAGAATCATATCACTGTGAACACAGCACTGATTTAAAACACAGGCTTTGGAAAACACCAGACTAACTGTCAGCAGATCAGAGTTCTGACTGTCCTCAGTAAATAGCTGTAAATTTAGAGTAGCTCTAACCAAGGATTTATACCTGTATATCAGCAGAGTTGGAGAATGAACCACCTTGATTCTGTTACTAGCTCTGTCACAGACTTACGTTTAAACTTGGAGATGCCATTTAGTAGATTTTACCGTATACACTTGAAATGAGTAACAGTAAAATAAAGCTGAGGATGCCATAAGAATGCTTTCTGTGCTGCTTTCTTTAAAAAATGTTGTAAAGAATAGTTCGTTCCTGTTTATTCATGAAAAATTGATTGGAATGGTATACAAATTGCTATTAACAATAAAAGACTGGGGTAATAAGCTATAGTGCTGATTTTATTTGTGGTTGTGTGAATTTCTGAAACCATGTCTATGAATATGTAATTATGAAGTAGGAAAGCTGTCACTGTTTATAAGAACAGAAAAGGCTGAGTATAGGCAGCGGGAAAGGCTTATTGGAGCATTCTGTAAATAGCAACTCGGTCATTAGCTGATCTTAATACCTCAGTTTGTATGAGATTGCTTTGCAAGAGACTCTAATATTTGTCATTGAATTAAAAGAGAATGGTTATATATGCCTGCAAGGTGGTATCACTGTTATTAACACCATTTTGACTTGCCTTCTGCTGCCGAATACCCATTTGGTAACCTTGTATTTTACCCAAAGTCCATTCAGATGAACTGCTCCAGTCTGAGACTATTCTGTCATGTTGCAATTTAGATATTCAGCCTGGAGAAACTTTTTTAATGCTGTGACAACATTAAGGGTCTTGCTTTTCAGAAAACCTTTGAAATTTAGGTACTCATTTTGAGCCTCAAGTTCGATAATGCAAAAACCATGAACTTCAGGTCTCCTAGATGTAGACATGAAATCTACTGAGAAATCCTGCTATTGACTGAGGCTTTTACAAATCTGGCTTATATAATAATAATTAGAATAGGTTTCTTTATTCTTTCTGAGAGGAAGGGATTCTAATATGGTTGGAGTCCAGAGTTGGGACTTTGCTTCCTTCTCTTTCCCACATTTTTTGTGTCAAATTGGGAAGGTCACTTGGTATCTCTGCCAGCTTTCTATATTTATAAACAAAGACTAGGATTGTTTTCCTGCTATAAGGATAAATATATATAAGATTGATATTTCCTCGGATAGCAGTAGCACAGATGCTACTATCTATGATTCTTGTTTGTAGGCATAGATAACAATATTTTTCAAATATTCCTTTACTGCTTCTGTGGTTGAAGGTAGGGAATTTTTTCATATCCTGTTACATGTAGTCTACCAGTGCAGGGTGGTCGTGTTTTCTTCGTTTAGAAAAAACATATGGGTGTTTTTCTAAGTTCATGCTGATAATAGATTTTCTATGCTATTGGGACCTCAAGCGTGTCAGCAATTGGCGTCAGAAGTCTCCAAAGAGATTTAATCAAAAACAGTATCCTGCTCAGTCATGTCAACAACGGTTTCTCAATGTGTGAACTTTCAGAACAAGGCCACGATCAGAAAAATAAATACAGATTTAACTTTAAAATAATTCTGAGTTAAGTAGAACAACGGTCCAGATATCAAGAGGAAAGGCTGAAACAGGCTAATATTATGAAGTACTATGTTTTACTTTGTATTTCTTTTGCAATCCATATAATTATGTTGTCTTGTTGCCTCACAACAACTCCATGACATTTTATTCTTATGCATATTACAGCATCATTCAGACCGAGCCCAATATTGACATGTATAATGAGTAGTTGCAGAGAGCCCAGCACTGCTCCCATTCAAGTCAAAGGCAAATTTCATTATGTGAATGGGAGTAAGAAGAGATTATTCCGAATGCGTTAATTTGGGATTGATGGCCTGAATATACATTGATTCTGGATTTCACCTGGTCGACTCTGAATAGAATCGAAAGGTAACAACTCTGAGGTGTACATGTGATACCTAACATAACCTGGATGTTTTTCTGATACTTAGGAGAAATCACACTCAAGGAAAGCTGTTTAATATACTACTGTGTTGTCTCTGGACGTCAAAGAAAACGTTGCGGGATCCTTAAAATGACTGTGCATTCCAGACTATGAATTCTTCTAATCGTGACCCAATAATATTTATGTATTGAAGCAATTGTATTCATAAGTTGTCCACTCACCTACAATTGTGTAAATTTTACACACTAAGTTAGTATGGAGAGAACATGTTACTTAGAAGACTTCTAAATAACTGTGGTTAGTGGATGTGTGCAAACTTGCAAAATCTAGCTACATCCCTCCACCTGCTCTGGCTGATTCCTATGTACTTCTACACTACAAAACGTGGTGAGCACTAATAGAGTGCTTTAAAAATATTCAAGTATTTACAGTTAAGAGGGAACAATAGGTGAGTTCTGACCGAGTTTTAATTCTTTATGAACACCTAGAGGAAACATCAATGTTAAAACTCATAACAGCAAAACAGAAACTTCTAGTAAGTTATCGACCTGGCTTAGTATGGGATGCAAGCACTCAAATGTCTTCATCTGCCATCTGCTACTCATCTATGGAGTTTTGTACTTCAATCTGGTGCTGTTCATTTCCCATAAAGCAATTACATTCAGGCTTACAATACAGAAAATACCGCATCTCTCTCTGTTGCTGTGGTTTTCAGTCATTATTTGATTTATTGTGAGGATGCAACTCTTAGGCCATTTGGGAAGAACTGTAAAAATTCAGTTGTTCTATTGTATATGAAGCTCTCCAACCTATCTGCAGATTCTTCCTCAGTTAGCATGATTCCAGTGTTCCAGTGCCATACCAGAAAGGTGAGAAGAGTGGATTTTCTAAGTTAATAACAAACAAATCACTGATATTATAATGTCACCTTCTTGGTTTTAACTTAATATCCTGCCTTTGGATCCTGCTGAACAGATCTAATAGCTAAAAGTAAGTGTGATACCAGAGCTCCAAATAATGGCCGTAATGTGACAAATTATACTGCAACTTTGGATTAGATGATCTCCAGAGGTCCCTTCCAACCTTGGCCATTCTGTGATTCTGTGATTCTATGAACTTTTGACCAGTGTAGGCAGTATTGGACATGGTGGAGGAATGGCCTCTACTGAGGCTTCGTAGGGCCTTTATAGCCCCAATGAAACAGCTGTTACGTGGCTTCGCATGCTATACATTTACTAGGCATGTTTGGACCCACAACAAACTTTGCTTGCTAAATATCTGGATCAAAATTTCCACTAATATGTTTATGGCAGGATAGTATGACAATAATGAGACTTGTTTCAAATAATTTCAGACAACTAGAGGCCCTTGAATATAAGCTACGGTCCATGTGCACATTCTGTTCAGAAACCGCTGTCCATAAAGACAACAGTTTTCACAGTTTCATCATCATTCAGAATATATTTGATACTCATGAGAACCTTCAGGCTGTTTAGGCCATGCACCTACTGCAATCTAATCCTATTGCCATTAATAAGCCTACACATTAGTCCATGTGAAACTCCTGTGAAAGAGTAGCTGATTACTCCTTAGTTTCTGTCTTGTACTTATGGAAGTCCTTATGAACCGAACTGTGAGCATAGGCTGTTCCCATGCATTGAGCAACCTTCTTATATATATATTGTCCCATTAAAACCAAGAAAACTGGAAATCCTTGTATATGAGGTCATGGAGACATATGATATATGGAGACATAAGATATATGTCTGACTTTACACTGTTAAATCAATGAATGATTCTATGATGGAATGACTGGCTGGGTAGATGAGGGGAGAGCAGTGGATGTTGTCTACCTTGACTTCAGCAAGGCTTTTGACATAGTCTCCCATGACATCCTCATAGGCGAGCTGAGGAACTGTGGACTAGACGAGTAGACAGTCAGGTAGACTCAGAACTGGCTGAATAGCAGAGCTGTGAGGGTTGAGATCAGTCTAGTTGGAGGCCTGTAGCTAGCCGTGTACCCTAACCGTCAATACTGTGTCCAGTCCTATTTAACTTATTTATCGGTGACCTGGATGGTGGGACGGAGTGCAAGATCAGCAAGTCTGCTGATGATACTAAACTGGGGGGAGTGGCTGATACACCGGAAGGGTGTGCTACTGTTCAGAGGGACCTCAGCGGGCTGGGCGCTGGCCTGCTGGAGAGCAGCCCTGGCAGAGAAGGACCTGGGAGTCCTGGTGGACAACAAGTTGACCATGAGCCAGCAATGTGCCCTTGTGGCAAAGGCAACAATGGTATCCTGGCTGCATTAGGCAGAGTGTTGCCAGCAGGTCGAGGGAGGTGATCCTGCCCCTCTACTCAGCCCTGGTGAGGCCTCACCTGGACTACTGTGTCCAGTTCTGGATTCCCCAGGACAAGAGAGACATAGCACTACTGGACAGAGTCCAGCAGAGGGCTACAAAGATGATGAAGGCACTGGAGCATGTCTCCTATGAGGAAAGGCTGAGAGAGCTGGGCCTGTTCAGCCTGGAGAAGAGAAGACTGAGGGGGGGAATCTGATCAATGTGTACAAGTGTCCGAAGGGAGGGTGTCAAGAGGATGGGGCCAGACTCTTCTCGGTGGTGCCCAGTGATAGGACAAGAGGCAACAGGCACAAACTGAAAGTCAGGAAGTTCCATCTGAACATAAGGAAAACATGAGGAAAAGCTTCTTTGCTGTGAGGGTGACAGAGCGCTGGCACAGGTTGCCCAGAGAGGTTGTGGAGTCTTCTTCCCTGGAGATATTCAAAACCTACCTGGATGCGATCCTGTGCAACGTGATCTAGATGTCCTTACCTGAGCAGGGGGGTTGGACTAGATGATCTCCAGAGGTCCCTTCCAACTTCAAACATTCTGTGATTCTGTGATTCTGTAAATAAAAGCACTGGCAGACATAAGGCTTTTTTTTGGAGAAACAATTAATCAAGGGCCCTGAGCCTGGCAGTTTAGGCTATTTAATATCCCTTTCATGGACCAGAGCTTAACAAAAGGAATACTACATCATTTTAAGATCAGAGGCCCCTGAAAGGGATGGGGTTGTCAGCAGTTGCAAGAACTGAGTGAGGCAGATCCTGACTGCAGAAAGCACGTGTCCATGCACAAAGGGGAAGGGACCTGTGTAGACTGCAGTATCTGTAAGGAATGCAAGGCTGAAAGGCATCTCCCAGGTCCCTGAGTTACAGATGCTATGATGTCCACCATCACAAATTTACTATGTGCCATTTTTAAAGTAGTTAATTTTTTGTTGCACTTACCAGTAAAGTTATACTAGTTTGCAAACTACTGGTTTATACTTGTGCCGCAATTGCTCTGTGGCTGTAACAGCTCCACCCTTTCCTTGGTGTTTGCATTTCCCCCAGTATATTTGTAGACATCAAACATGTCTGTGGCAGCTTTCATCTTAGACTAAATACGTCAGGTTCTTTTGGCCTCCTTTTCTAAGACAGGTTCACCATTCCCTTAGTCATCCTGAGGAGAGGCGTCCTAATTATCAGAGTGCTGCTTTTGGGACAGCCTTCCGGTGAGAACGTGGTGGACGAAAACTGTAACAAATGGAGCTGATTATTTTATGAAAAATATTATGTGTCATGGTACTCTGTGGCCACAGGAAAGTTTATGAGTTAGCACTTCCGTGTCCTATATTCTATTGCGAAAGCCAGCATTAACTATTACCAGTTTCTTTGAGGTTTTACTCAGCCTGATACAAAACATACAGACTGTCCTTGCTTCTGCTTCCTTATAGTTATCGCCTGCTTCTAATGGTAAAATAACAAATATGCTACATTTTCTGATTGACTGAGACTCTTGAAAGTGAATGGTGTAGCAGTGGGCTTTCAGAAATAACAGCCCTGCACACCACCACCTTTGTGTGGAAATTTAAGTGACAGGACAGTGACCTGTGTCAAAACCTTTTACATCCTTTTACAACCCATTTGGGGTTTATCTATCTCTCAATTTGAGCATAATTAAGCTTGTCAGAGGTAAGAGACCTACAAGCGAAGGGAAAAAGTATTTCAATATAATTTTTCATAACATGCAAAGTTACTTTTGTTGTTACACTAATGAGAACCAATACAAGATGTCTTCAGTGGCAAAGACAACATATATGTTCTAATCACTACCCTGTTTTACAGGAATATACCTTGGTAAGCAAATATTTCTTAACAGCACTTCTTAGCATCTTCAGTCTCCATTTCATGTAGCATTAGGCTTTGTATATCTAAAGAAATTCTTATCACAGCTAATGAGGCAAATATATCCTTCATTATAGATAACATAGTGATTTTTATGCTATGCTGAGCTAGTAGTGATCTTGAAATCATCACAGAGATGAGCGTGAGCCCATCTTTTATTACTTCCACAGTAATATATGTTTATTATTGCCACAGTAACATGTTCGATTTCACCCCCGTCAGCCTTCTTTATACCTCTAGTGGTCTGCCTCTGTTTAGCAGTACTGTGGAGGCAGTGGATAAGCTTTTAAGTAGTTCCTTCCTCAAGCATAATTTTTGGCTTCATCAATTCCATCTGTTCCCATTTCCACCTGAAAAACATTGGCTATTTGCCTATCCAGCAGTTCCAACAATTTCTGCTTTGGGATAGAACCCAACATTATTCTTTAAAACTTCAGAGTGATTGTAAGCATGGCCTTTGAAACTAATTCTCTCTGCCAGTCTTCAACACTCCATTTCCTAATATAGAGACTTAGCACGTATTATATTAGTTTTAACTGATCCTCATTCTAGAAAGCTCTGGAGAAGACTTTTTCTGGTAGAGGTTTTAGAAGGACTGGATTTTCCGTCATTTTCCCTCTTTTATAGGTTTTGATAAACTTTTCCTGTTTTGAAATACAGAAACAGCAAGCCTTGAATCAAGCTTCATTTGAAACTATTTTTTGTTATGTATTCTAAAATTCAAGTTGTTTTCTGTCTTCTGAGTTTAATAGATGTACTTGAAGAGTGTACATTCACTCTTTCTGCTTGCTCTGCACCTTTTCTGTGTGTGATGCTGTTGCATCTCCCCAGCATCTTTACCAGCTCTCTCTACCCTCACTCAACAATTATTAGCAAATATTCAAGGCCCAAATCAATATCTGGGATGCCTCAGTTTGCATATCCTACACTAACCAATCATTTTAAAACAAGGGTTAGCAGCATTTCAAGCGCCCTATGCTGAAATGCTTATTCTTCCAGTTTAGAAAATAAACATGTTAGCAGAAACTGTGAAATGGTGTTATTTTGCCTGTGTATAAGAAGGAGTTGTTGGTGATTGTGCTGGTTTTGGACTCCAGTGACATCCAAGTGCTTGTGATTGTCACTGATATCTCTGTCTAGATAAGCCAAGGTGCCCAGGCCTTGTTTGGTAGCGGTTTTGCTGTGTGCTATTCACAACATGCTACATGTCATCTTAGGCACTCTTCCTGCAGTTTGCTGTCCTTTGCTTTGGTGTGATGAATTGCTAAGTTCATGATGTTCCACTAGGCTCTTACTTCACCAACATACTGGGAGCATATGGTACTTTCTATCTGTTACTGCTATGGCAGCAGAAGGGTTTTGAAATCACCAGTGGCAAAGTCATTCAATCTCAGCACTATTTTGCCTGCTGAATTACAGAAACTGATAGCTATAAAGTAACTCCTTTATTCTCAGAAAATCAATAAATTATGTCATTAACTATGAGAAACTCCTACACTCTCCGTGCAGGTGGAACAGCTGATTTTTTCCCAAACAGCCTTTGAAGCCTTTTTACCTTCTAGGCAAGTGGTTGTCTCCTATCCCAACAACTGCGAGATGTTGAGGGTTTTTTTAGTTTCATTTAGCTGGCTTCTCCCAGTTCTACCCTTTTCCTCATTTCCAGTTTAGGATTCCAACCTGATTCCAAATTGGCGGGGCTCTCACTCTTCAAACAACAACCATCTGTTGGGATTGGACGTTCATACTGTACAATTTTGCATCGTTTGCGATCGCTGTAACAATATTTGATGACAACAGGAGGCTGGACTTCACCTGCAAAATTCCTTCCCAGTGCTGAGACATTCCTCTTACAAGTCTTGCAAGCAAAAGGCAGAATGACAAACAAGAGCAGGAAAAACTAAATCACACACATATTAGACAAAAAGCCGCACAATAAAGACTTTTCTGAGTAGGCAAAGAATCCCCAACCACATACCCATTGTCCAGTGTCGAGTACCTCGTTGTACCCCAAAACCACACTGTACTACCAAATATAATTACAGCAGAACTCAGGTCTTCATGACTGCTTTTTTTTTTTTTTTAAATTCAGGTAAGATGACAAGGCAGGCTTCTCCCTCAAGAATACTCTATTTTCAATTATGCCTTTCTATAGTCACACGTGCCTTGTTACCAGCAGTCCTGCTTCAAAAAGGAGAATAATCTTCCCTAAATATTACTGGATATTTATTTCCTACAAGTTCACCCCAGTAGTGTGAACATTGTCTTTAATTGTTTCTTTTCTTTTTCCTGTTTGTCTTAAACCGACATAAGCCCTGAAGACATTTCCCGCATTTCCCCGTCAGGCAGAGAAGGAGATGACAATATGTTGGGGGCAGATAGGTTGGCTAGCATTAGCCACTGCTGCTGTGCTGTTCATGCATTCTCTCTCATTAACTCACCCAGAAGGAGGAGTTTTGATCCATTGAAGTCTGTATGCTCTCTTTCTTCCCTTATGTCTACTTTTTGCCATTCTGCTGATAGACCCAGCCATGTGGTTGGAGGGATCTTTCTAGCAGGGAATCCCACCTCAGTAGTGGAAGCTGCATGTAGTATAGCTGCCTGAATAGGCTCAAAGGATCATTTAAGATGAACATTGTCAAGATGGGCATGAGTAACAAAATCACTGAGTTTGGACTCAATGACCTTCTCCCTTTCGGACTGTGAATTCTGCGCTAAGCGCAACTCAACCTGAACTAAGATCTATGCAATATTGAATCAACAAGCAAAGCAAAGCAAAACAAAACAAAGAAACAAGCTTAGCCGAGATTTGAGTTTGTTTACTCAGATACAAATTGACACAAGTCCAGCTCGGATGTATAATATCAGCTTCATTAGATCTTTTGCTTAAGGTGACAGTCCTTAACACAGAGAATGTGAGAGGTGATGTTTTAAGAGGAAGTGGCAATTGATGATGATGCTTAGACTGTAAATGTTGTAGCTCTCCCTCTTTATTTAATGAAATAACTGTAATCATAGAAAGAAAAGCACACAGACGTTTCACACATATGGCAAGCTTCAGCAGCCAATCAGCCGATTCTCCCAACACAATAAGCGCAACCTTTGCAGCTCTAGGCCTTTGCTACAAAGCTAATGGCTCTACTGTTCCAGAAAGCAATCACATGCCCCATGCCTTCCCCTGCAGGTGCAGCTTTCCTGCTTAATCCAACCAGAAACACTGTATTTGTGCACTCCCTTGAACAGGAGTAAGTTGAAATCCTGTAATCAGGGAATGTCATGATGAGAAGTCATGATGATGAATTCTCTGAAGAATTGCAAAGGCACATAGGAAACAATTTTCCATGATCTTAAAGTTTTCTAGACAGGAGCTGCTAGATTCTCAGAAACAGTAACTAGTGACTGAAGCCATATGGTAGTTTATTACTTTTTTTCTCTTTTTTTTTTTCCCTGTGAAACCAAAAATGAAAATTAGAGAAAAATCTCTTTCCAGCAATCATAAATAAATCTTGGGCAAAAACGGAGCAGCAAGAGCACTGCTATTTCTCCTTTTGGTAGGTAACCTGGTAAATTATGGGACAGGTGGCTTCATGAAGTAAAATACTCCATACCACTGCAAGTGATTGGCGATCTGTTAAAATAGCAGCTGTCCTATTTTCAATCACAGGGAGAAAGCAATTGTTATAGCATCAGCTATGACTATAGGTAAGCAAACAGGTGCCAGGACAACCAGCATCTCTGCTCTTTTGCTCCTGTTTAGTGGAAGCCATGCACTGCCCCAGGTAATCCGCGCAGCAGACAGACACGTCCGTTATCAGCCACGAAGAGGAAGGGTGTTCACTGACATGGGCAGTTGCCCAAACTTTAGGAAATGTGGGCTAAGTTCTTGTGCTTTCACAGACTTCCTATGAGATTTGATACAAATCAAATAGTTTGTCTCGTCCAGACAGTTAAAAAGACTTGCTTTTTTAATGTGGAAGACTTTTACATGCTCATCCTCTAAAGAGGAATGCACTGCCGAGAGTTAGGTGGCTAAGAGGCAGATTCAGCGTCTGTCAAGGATTAGAGAAAGAGTCACACCTTTCTTCTAAAACTAGAAGAAACAGATACCTTTCTATACAAAGAGTTCAGTGGTCGGAGAACTGGTCTGGAAGTGCGAAGTGCGATTTTAATCCTTTCTTCAGACTCAGTGGATTGAATGCCATATTTCTGCACACTGCTTGAGACTGTGCCCCAGGCCCCAGACTCCAAGGTCTGGGGGAAGAAGGCGGCAATACATGGAACAAGACAGGATGGGATGGAGAAACTGTTCTTCCTATAGAATGCATAGGATTTTGTGCAGACAGAAATTAAAACCTAAACAACCTGGAGGGCAAGTAAGCTGCTCATCTGTTGTGTAGCAAACCTAGATTCCAGCCTTTGCTTTAAGGAAGTCATCAAGGATAATTTTTATATTTGAAATAATCTTATCTCTTTTTTCTAGTGAATCTTCAATTCTTGTCTGCATAGTGGAGCAGCTTCAAGCAAAGAAACTAGGAGCGCTGGTACACCCACATAACCCAAGTATCTAAGATCCCAGTGGGTAAGGGACAGAGATGGCAAGGAAGGGAAAGGAGAAGTTTGAATCCGTGGAAGCAGAGTGAAGCACAGAATCCAGCCACTCATTTCCTAGGTACCATAACCATCTGGAACACATCTTCCAGAGAAGGAGCTCAGTGAATATATTTCAGCAAAGCCTGATTTTTAGATCCTAGTCAGCTCAGGTATGAGAGGTATAAGTTGCTAGGCATGAAGAAATGGAAGTAGTTCCATTTATTCACAGAAGGAGAAGTGTAGGCAAAGGAACTTTACTGTTAAAGCCCAGATAGCTATGGACTTTAGGCACTAGGAGTATAAGCCAGAGTTTTGAGGTTCGTGGTATTAAACTTATGCCTCCAATTGTTGCCTACAAACTGTTGTAGACACCAAAGCTGGTTTTCTGGATCTGAACCTGTGTTTCCCCTGCTCCAGCTCTCATGTATCAATAACAGTATTTATCTTTTTCCACGTTTTTTTCTGAAGTAAATGGCCTAAAAAGTGCTAGGTTGCCAGCTTGCATGGTAGTGAATAGCTGTACAAGTATCTAAGACGTTGCATACCCAGTGGAGCGAATGTGTAACTGGAGGATAGGCAAGCAGACTTGTGCATCAGTTTTAATCTGAGTGGCAATTACAGTGGAGCATCAAATGAGCACCTCTGGATGCAGTGGAGTATGAAGAGAATCGAGGCGTCACCTGTTGTGGTGGGAGCATCAGCATGGGTCAGAAACCAGAAAACAAGCCTAAAGAGACCTTGTTTTTTCCAGTGCGGATCGCCATTAATGTAAGCAGGTATGGGTAGGGGATAAACCCCACTCCTGCATCAGCTCACATATAGGGACATTGCACCTGCACCTGACATTATATAGAGGGCTACATCCTGCGGTCCATGCCAAGTGTGCCCTCCTAATGTTGAGTCACTCCGCGACTCCTGCACGGCCGTACAGCCTGTCTTCAGTTCCTTGCATCCTGCGAAGGTGCAAGTTCTTGCTGTCACAGAATGGAAAAAAAAAAGATTGAGACTTGTAGGGAAGGAGGGAATGACTAGGAATGTAAAATTAAGCAAGTTTTTATGCCTTGATATGTATGTATGTACTAGCAACCTGCCCTGGTTGCTAGTAGATGCTGTGAACCGGGATACGAAAGCATCATAGCTTTTGTTACCAAGCCAGGATAAAATCACACCTTCATTTTGCTATGTGAACTTATGCCGAGGGGCCTATCTGTGCTGCACACTACATATGGAGCAAAAGTGAGAGAGCCAACATTAAAGAGAAAGTGGGGCTAGTTATCAGATGCGGAGTTACTGTAGTTTGTTTGGGAAAAGCTCTGGTATTCACAGGTAACGCAGGGTTCTGCTGAGCAGACACATGAGTTTTGGGGCAGGAAAATATACTGGGCAGTATCTGCTAACAAAAATAATCAATTTTCTAATCAGTCACAACTGATGCCATTGACTCCCTGAGCCTTGATGATGTTTAAAATATTGCTGACTACTGCTGTGTTGATATAAGTACTGCAAATCCACACACTTTCTGACAGTGGAAAACACAGGAAAACAGAGGCTCCAGGGCCAAACAGTCTATTGCAGCAGGAAATGTTTTGAGAACAAAAAGTGACTAGGTCGTGCATAAGCTCTGTGATAGCAATTGTTCTGGCAGCTGAACAGTCTGGTGGGGGAGGCAGGTCAGTTCATCTGCCTTGACCTAGAGTACTTTGCTTTATTAATTGGCTGCTTTGGCTTGATGTTTTTGGTTCCTATGTTTTATTTACTTTTTTTTTTTTTCCTAAAGAAAAGACAGACATATTGCAGAACAGGCCAAAGGAATTTGTGGACAGAAATGTCTCTCCTTTGGCAATGACTGATTTTCAGTAACCTTGGCATACATCATATGAGCAGTCTAGGAGATAAACCCAAGTCCAGGCATAGGTCACACTGTTATTACAACAATTCATCTAACTTTATACTGGCTTTTGATGCACAGGAAAATTTCAAATAAGCAAACATCTCCTGGGAGGGGAGTGTATCAGTGCATGGAATCCAACCTCCACTTCAGTTTCAGGGACTTTCCCATTTGAAACTAAATCATCAAAATGAGGACATTCCTGAGTTAACAAGAGCGTATCTCTAATTCTGAGCTGCCCACCAAAAGCCTTTGGACAAAACATAGCAAGTGATTTATGGTGATATGAACACCCCGACACATGCACAGCCAAGACTAATATTATGGTACAGTATGTTATGCTTTATTAAACAGAATGTTTTGGTACTCGCATTCGACAAGCCTTTACATAAAGGAGTTGCGTCAAACTATGCACCTGAATCAGGAAACTTTAATTTATTCCAAGGCTGAGTGTTCACAGTGTTTTCTCCTTTTACTTCTTTGCTTCTCTAGCAAGAAGCAGCTCAAACCATCATTGTAACACCTGAATGCACATTACATGTGCCAGACTGTCTTGCTGAACTAGTGAGGGGATCCCAACCAGTAAGGAAGACCTCACTGGAGAGATGCAAGGATGATGCAGTTGCTCAACTGAGGTTTTGTGGAATTGTGCTGGCTCCTGAGGATGATGACTGTTTTTCCAGTGTGCCTCTGGTACCTGGAACATGGGGAGAGAGAGAAGTGCAGAGATGGCTGAGAGGCTATGAACTGGATTACTGAGGTCCAAGAAACCTTATTAGCTTGGTTTCAGTCCCTGTTCTGTGGGAAACAACTTTAGAACAAGCACAGGTAAGGAGTGAGTCCTGAGCCAGGAATGATAGTCCTGGTGTGCAGGAGGAGATGTCTGAATCAGGGCATAGGGAGGGAGTAATAGAGATCTGGGCCCAGAGCGGGGCAGAATGCTACTATTCTTCTTCATACAAGCCTCATCTACAAGAAGGTTGAAAGCAGCTCAAGTAGACCAGACTATCAACTCACCCACAACAGTAATATAGCAGACAAAATATAGCAGGTAGTGGCCATTCAGAGGTATAGGGAAACTATTTTAGATGCTGATCCGCATGAAGAGATGGATTTGGTAGCAAGTCAGTAGATGCATGTCTATAGGACATCCCACGTATGGCTGGCCAGAGTGAATCCCAAGAGCCTGATCATCGGCTGAGAAAACCGCCGTCACAGGAGCTACACCATGAAACAACTGCTGACAAGTTTGGTTTCCTAGGAAGAGTATGAAGCCTGATTAGCATAAGTAAAGATCAAGATTTTCAAAGAACTGTGTCCCTAATGTTGACTTTTCACATGCTTTAAAGTTTTCCAGAGTTTTTAAGATCTTCTTCCTGAAGTATATAAATCATTGCTAAAATATTGTATGAGTTCAACCTGCTTATAAATCTTCTTTAAACATGCTATGCCCGTACGTCATGATCAGCCTGTGAGAAGGACAGACAGTGCAAGATCAAACCGAGCAGGAAACTTCTAATGTGGCTGGAATGGTAAAAATACCTGTCCATCACCGTGTTTGCATAATCACTCGTCTCATGGTTGTCAGACAAAAACTGATTCTTGTGTCATTCTGTGCATTGCAATTCACCAGTAGTAGATAGGGAGCTATAGCTTCAGGAAAGGACACACATCAGGGACTGCAAAGAAGACAAGTGTTGTCTCCCTTACCTTGTCTAGAGTTTATTGTAACAGACAAATCCTCGTTCACATCTTCATTCTCCAGCCAGCAGCTCACCACAGAAGGCAGCCATTTCACATGTTTTGTTGTCAGTATGTGTGTGGATCATACTCTGTGATCACAAAGGAGGCTTTCAAAACAGTGGAGTGTGTTAGAGGAAAGGATGGCACTCTAAAACTATTAATCTATTGTGTGCACAACTGATAGCTAGGAGTTATTGCAAGTGAGAGCCCAGCCTGTGTTTTTCATACTGCTCTTCAAATGTATTTTTTCAAGTGTCTGCTGCCATATCTGAGCCAAGATAAGGTTTGTTTTAACTAATGTTTTTTGTAGCCCTAAATTGTTACTTTGGGCTTTTATTAGGAGACAAGATATTCAAAATTACCCCTCCTTTGCATCTTTAAAAAGTACCACATTATTATTTGTAACACTAAGATCTGTGCGGCGTTTAAAAGACCCTTTCTCGAAAAGTTTGCAGACATGCTAGATTAGAACAGTATCTTGAAAAGAAGAAGCCTTGTCTCATTTGTGAGACAGCAAAAGGCAAGGATAAAATATTTAAAACTTTTCACTGAATTGTTTTTACTGCTGGAAATATATTTGCTGTCCTTGAAAAACAAGCTGGGACTGCATAAAACTGCATAAAAATGAAGTATTTAAAAACAATCTTGCTTTTTGAAACAGAAATGGATTGGCATGAAGGATCCATGAAGTTTTATATCAGCCATATAGGTTTGTTATTCAGTCATACCATAAGAGATCTTAGAAGAGCCCTTCCCATCAACCTAGCAGGTCCTTCTGTAGCCAAAATCCAAACTGAGGCCTCACACCTTCTCCGCTGCTCCAGTTTCCTGTGCTATGTCACTGCAAAGGTCCATCAGAAGCCATATGATGGGATTTGGCTATTACATATACCTGTGTAACTCCTTCCTCCACCATTGCTTTATTTCTGTCAGCGTTCTCTGTTCTTTGTGGGGCTGAAGCAGTAAGTTGTACTGCAGTAGCCGTGATGCTTTAAGGGTGCAAGAGGTGAGGTTTGTGAGGAGAGGAAATAGGCTATATTAGGTCTATTGATATAATCAGAAGAAGAGCTAAGCTTTCAGATTAGCAAGCCTTTCTTCTCTTTCATGGGACTGAGGACCTGAAATCAAGAATTAAGCTTAAATTCTGTCCTATTGGTTAGGAACCAAAAAGCTCATCTCATTTACATCAGCGCAGGTTCACTTACCTTTGATATCAAAGATCGGTGATCTGTGACACAGGAGCAAATATTGAATGGCGCATAGCGCTGTATCATAGCACAGAGGTGGGAACTTCTGCAGTTTGAAAATTCATCTGTGGAAGGCAAAAGTTTCCAGTTTTGGCTGAGTTCAGAGGAATTCATTGCATTCAGAAGATGCAGGCAGTCTCTGCCCTTCGGAGACAAGGTATTGCCAATTGGCTGATTCGTATCCTTTTGCATGTCTGTGAGGCAGCATCCCTCAGCTCCTGCTGGGCTTCTACCAGAGCTCTTAATCTCTAATTTGAGAAAGAGAATACAGCTTGGCATGCTCTCTTTAAAAAGTTGCTTCTCCAGTTTTAGAGCTAACTCATCTTTGAGGACTGTCCACTTATTTGGTTTGAACATAGGTTTTACCTGAGGCTGTTAAAGCTCCAGATTGAACAGTGCTTTTAAAACTTGGTGTATCTCCTATGAATCACATCATATACTGAGGTCTGTATTGTGTCAAGTTGTCTTTTTACAGCTCCAGGCTAGAAACTTAAAAGCAAAGCAATTTGAAAAGGCTGAAGGGAAGAAAGAGAACACGAAGAGGTTCGCCTGGCTCACAGCCAGGCCAAGGCTGCTATCTGGAGAATGTTCTGAAACAGAAATCACAAAATATGGAGACTCACCACGTCATCAGTTATTTTTAGTAGAACGCTGTCTGAATGAAGAAGCATGAATTCAGCTTTAAGAAACATGTACAATTAAAAAGATGGTCTTAAAATTAAACTTTGGTTTATATTTGCTCCTTGAATGAGTGGCATTGAACATTGTGATTTCCATTTTACATATCCCTTACAGATATCTGCTTTTCTATATGGAAAATCAAAGTACATCATGTTCTTAAAAAAGGAAAAGCAATGAGACTGAATAAACAACTATGTAGTTAAATCGTGTAGTATGAAAAAGAAGAGTTAGAAGCACAAACCAGTGCTACCTATTTTTAAAGGCTTTGCATTTCTACACCTGAAGTGTCAGCTTGCCTGATACTTTCATAAAGTTTCAGAGAGGTGATATCCAAAGGTCTAGTCATTAAGTTTACACCTCGCTAAGTTGCTAAACTTCATGTATTTCTGACTTCTGGCCCTCATTTATATCTTTATTCTTTTCAAGCACTGACGCTCTTAATCTTGTACATGCTTTACATATTAATGGATCTAAAGTTGTGATTATTTTTCTGCAGATGTTAATATGCTTAGGTGATGAGCCATAAGCACATACTTAACATAACATCCTGAACTGAGGTCGTAGAAACTAATTTTGCTGTGAGACACAGCAAATCAGACCTACTGTTCTCCCACATATGTGGGAGGTAAATAGTGATGCTAGTGGCAGGCACACAGTTATGCCAGGTCATAGTGAGAGGGGAATTACAGTCTTTGTGTCTGCTCTACAGCTATAGCCCACCATTTCCTTTGCTTCCTTGCACTGTAGTCAATGTCCAATATTAAGTAATTGTTCTTAAATTTATTTGAACTTAGTGTAGTCAGCCTGCTGCAGAGGAAAGGCGCTGCCAAAACACAAGCTTAAAGGCCCTCCAAATCTGATTGCAAACCGATTTGCTACTGTCCAGGATTCTGCCTTTTACTCAGACAGATTTTTCTCCTCTAAAACAAGCAAATCGAAGGGAATAAAACTGAGGAAGGACTAAAACTCACTCTGGGCAAAATAACTGCTCTGTAAAGACAAGGAAGTATTTCTGACCCAAACAGTGACTCCTGATTGCTAAAGTTTACCTCATGACTGAGAGTGGCCACCAGGTTGCTGGAAGGACTGGACAACCATTCCTGCATTCATGACTTGGTGCATTTGTAGCAAGTACTAAAAGGAAAGAGGAGAAAGGGGAACAGGGATGCAGAGTTTGCTCCACCCTTTGCAAATTCAAACTACATACTATTGCAGTTCTCAACAGTGAGTACTGGTGTCTGCAGAGATGATCTATAAGGATCTACCAGAACATCTATGGTCATCATCTCCTCTCTTTTCTTCTTGTGCAAATTGAGAATAATTCAACTGAACTTGTTGATGTTGCTGAAGTAGAGAGGATAATCAGATCTGAGGTCCTGACTTCTCTTTTTTTTTAATGAAGCTTTTCCCACAAGTTATCACTTGCATGGGATGCAGGATGTCCCCTTGCAGAAACCTTAGGTACTGTTGGCAGAAATCTTTCAGTGTAATTAAGCCTTTAAAAGAGACTGCTACTTTTAGTGTGGGAAGAGGTTTACTTTCAGGAATTACTACAGCAGAAATAGCTTCCTCCAGCAGAAAAGGGATAGCTAGGGGAAAAGAAGCCAGGAGCTAGACATGGTGTAAAGGAGGATTAAATAGCAACACAAAGCAGGAGTGAAAAATAGATCAGAGAGGAAGGAGACGAAGAGTAAGAAAACGGAGTATGAGTAACAGTTCTAAAGAAAATTAATTCTCACGTTAAAGACTCATGAAAATTCCAGATACTTTTCTGATAATACTTTACCATATAAGAAAGTAGTGATCAGTATGTGGATTTCTGATTTGGAAACTGGAAAGTGAAAAGTGTTATCTTAAAATACAGTCCACCTTATTAAAAAGTTTGAGTGCTCATATAGAATCTAAATTTAAAGATTAGAACGTAGATAGACAGTGTGAAGGAATTATATGTGAAGAAAAGTTCAGAAGAAATGAGAAAAATAAAAAGCTAACATCCAAAGCACTTCTTTATGGTTTATTCTTCCCTATGGACAAACTGAACGTGTGAGAAACCATGGAGAAATTAGTGGAAGATTTCCAATGCTAAACATCAGATTTCGGCAGTTTGCAGGGAATGACAGTGTGTGTATAACAAAAATCATCTTAAATAGGAGAATGGGGGAGAAGCTGAAGAAGGAAGGAAAGAAGGAAAAACCAAAATAAAATGAAGGTAGCAATGAGAAAAAGGAAAAGAAGCATCTTTGTAAATACACGTATGATAGAGAAAGGACTCCTGAAGAAAGTTTGTCAGAGAAGAAAGGAACTAAAGAGCATGATGGAAAAAAATGACGGTTCAGATGTATAGCTGATAATGAGACAGTTCTTTGGTCTCTTTGCCCTACTGCAGGGATGCTGAGGGGTCAGAACTCCACTCAGATTAGTGCAGGAACAAAGACTTCCAAAAGTAGCAGAAGGCCACTTTTGCTTTATAACGTGATGTGGAACAAAAGTAGTTCCACATATACAACTGGAATTCAAAAGTGGAGAAAAGGAATGGAAAGACTGAGAAGGAGGAAGAACATAAACAAGAGAAATGAAGCTATTCTTAGCTTTTTTTTTTTTTGCAGTACAATGTCAAAGCAATGAAATTGAATTAACACTGATATGAAGTGATGCAGAAACAGTCTGTAACAGCTTCTATGAATACATATGCCACTTGCAAAGCTCCCATTGATTTAAAGGGGAGTAGAACTGCACCTACCACCGTAAGCAGCACAGAAGAGAAAAGGTATTATTGGACATTACTCTGATGGGTGAGCCAAACAGAGGCAACGGTCTTAGCAAGTGCTTTTAAATAGCTGCTTATCACAACCCTGCTTGAAATACATGTCATTCTTAAGGAACGGGGAAGGCATTCACTAAATTGGTGCTTCAGTCACTAACATATATGGCTCTGTTTGGGGCCACTCTCGCAGAATATACAGCCTATAAACTACTCTTGAGTTATGGTAGTTCATTATCGAGTTCATCTTCTGTGTCACGTACAGGCACCTTCATACAATACTTCTTTGAAAAACCTGTGTCTTCGAGAGTAGGAGCCAAGAACAGCAGACCCTGTGGGCTGTTCAAGTGCTGTCACTAATATTTTTATGCCAATCCGTTTTCACGACAAACTTGCTGCTCTTCTTGCTAACTGTGGTAAGGCATCATCACGTGTGCCAATTGCCCAGTCCATCTGCCCTATCAAATTGGCTTTTCTCCCTCTGGCTGTTTTGTGTTTCACTGGTGTATGCAGGTTTTAATCCCCCCATCCGATTAGTTATGTGTAAAGAAGTCTTAATCTGGTAACAGCGGGATAATGTAGCACTGCAAAGATAGGATGATCTAATTACCTAATAATTTTTATTTATTTATGTACTTATTTATGTGCTCTTCAACAGACTGTAACGGCTTCATGTTTTGAAGAAACCAAAATGTTGTCTTAAAAGCACACTGGGTTTATCAGCACCTTATGAAATACTGATATTCTCTAAGAAAAAGAGAATTCTCTGAGTTTGTTTTGGCAGCACATTTGGAATCCCTAGTGTTCCTAATGGATTTAGGATATCCTTGAATTGTCTCTTCTTGGCACAGTTTGCCCAGCCTGAGAAATTCTGTACACTCAGAAAAATGAAAATCGAGCAAATGTTCCTTTATTAGAAAAAAAAAAATCCAGTCTCCAAATAATTTTTTTGTAATTGTTTCCACAATGACCTGGCTGAAATAACTTGCAGATTTTAAGTTTAATTGACAAATTATCAAATTTTTGTATAAAACAAAGTGATTTATGCTGACTCCGACATTTTAGCTATTGGTCTATCAGGCAGACTGACTGTTGAATCTGGAAAGCTTTGCCTTAAGCTATCTAAGCTTATTAGACATCTTGTGAGACATGAAACTGTGTGTTTAGCAGACCTTCCCTGGGTACTGACATATGCAACTCTACTTGCTTCACACAGTAAGGCACACATCTAGCATGGTCAGGAAGATATGCGTCTGGCACTTTGGGTTACATGCTGGGATTGTGCCTTCAGCTAAGCTTCCACGAGCACAAAAAACCCTGTAAAGGTCTGGCCGGGACTGTCTATCCTGACTTCCCTTATGGCTTGTGGCTCCAGATGACCACCCTCACATATTTGGTTGCTGTAACCTCGGCCTGGGAGATGATCACATGGGGCAGAGAAGCTGCAGGAGGCATATGAACTGAGAAACAGCTTGTCCAAAGTATAGCATGCCCGGGACAGAAGTCAAAGGACGCATCCCACCAGCTTGGCTAACTCAAGCATGGGTGAAGGCCACTGCCATTGACCCCAATTAAACTGCAATTTGCACAGCCCTTCAGAGTTTCTTTAAGTGCTTCTGATGGCAATATGTAGGCCTTTGAATGTAAATTGAGCACCTTAAATATAAGTATAAAATAAATCTATATATTTTAACTTATCTTGCTGAAACCATTCTGGAGGCTTCTGCCAAGGAAAAATTAAAATCAGGGCAGGAATCTTTATGAAGAGGTAAAACATTAAGTAATGCAGAGAATCCTTTCTGTAATGCTGTGGTAGGAGCTGTTTTTTAAATCTCCCTTGTACAGTCAGGTGAGCTAACCAAGACAACACATTTAGAAAAGTCAACCACTATCTGACATAATTATTTTGCCATTTTGGGATATTGTGACATTGTGCATCCTGTGAATGCTGAAAGGGGAATTAATCCAGTCTATCTTCTGAGAGGAAGAAGACCATCTGTGATCTTCCCACAGCATGTGGGTTTTGGTTCTACTTCCTCAGCTGTACATTGCATTTTAAACTTAGGTACCACTAAAGCATATTTTCGGAAATGAATGCTCAGTAGGGCAGAAAAGTGTCGCCAATAAATGTTTCTATTTTCTATGTGGTCAAGTGACATCACCTGATTTCTCCAGTCCTTGATAGGGTTTCCTAAGGAAATAAGCCAAATTCATTAACCTGATAATTATCACAAGAAATGAGCTCAGAATATCTTTTTTCCTCTGAGAAATGAAATGGGCGATATGATTCAGGTCTCTTACTAAGGGACATTTCTGGCAGTCTAATGTATGAGAGTTTTCCTTTATCATGGGCACAGGGATCTTAGCTACAGTGAATTATTATCAACATCTAAAAGATAGGAAGACTTTAAAAGGTTGAAGTTTCAAAAATAAGAGATGTAAAATAATATATCTATCATGGATTGAAACTACAGGGCAGGAGAGGTGAACAGTCGTTGAATTTACACTGGATGGTTGTAAATGCAGTTCTCTTTTTCTGGAAGCTTGTGACTAATACTTGATTCCACTGTAACCTTTTCTTAGCAAGAATTTAACTCCGCTCCTCCCCCTGCATATACGAGATTATTTTGCATAGGCTATACAAGCAGCGCAGCCTATTATTAACATGGTCTAGTACTCTCCATCATATTTATAGTCTTACCAAGTGCCAACAGTTTAGCTGAGGTTTTTTTGCTGAATATCTGCTTTGCACTGAAATTTTAATTAGAAAATGTTACCCAACACAGTCCAGCTGTTCCTGAGAAAGGATTGGGGAAAACATGTTGTTGTGTCTGTGTTAAATTTGTATGTCTTTTCCCCCTGAACATTTCCAGTACTTTGTAACTTAGAAGAGGAATTTAAGATCAGAGCGCAAAATGGTCTTGGGTCAGGAATGTGCCTTTTACCATACTTGTGAAAGCTTGAATCTGCCCAGGCTATTGTAGACCATCTGCCAAAACACAGCTGGCAGGAGCAAGCATTGCCTTCAAATGTAAGGGGTCACTACAAAAAAAAAAAAAATCCAGTAGCTTTAGCCACCAGCCACTGGAGAAATTATACCACTCTTTCTAGTGGCTGATGAGCTAATTTTCTCCGCCTGTGAATATGACTCAAACAGGCTACAGAACATGTTTTACTGAAGGTATGAGGGCGCCACACAGGCGGCGGTGCTGTGGGGCTCCCTGGGGCCGGTGGTGGCAGGGGCTGCTGGTGGGGCCTGGCAGCTGGGGCAGCCCCAGCCTTGGGTGGGCGATGTCGGGCACCACCGTGGGGCTGGGGCCGGGGCCGGGCTGGGGCTGGGCTAGGGGATCCCGTGGCCGGGCAGTGGCAGGGCCATGGTGGGGCTGGAGCCGGCACCACTGTGGCATGACAGGGCAGCAACTGAGGGCCCCGGCGGGGCTGAGCCCCGGCTGGGGTTGGGGCTGGAGGGGGGGAGGCCAGGGGGCGGGCAGGGACAGACAGGGCTGGGGGGGCTCCCACAGGGCCCTGACAAAAGGATAAAAAAGAAAACTAACAAGGTAGATAAGCAGGATAGCAGTATTTAAATCTCAAAGTATAAGTGTACTAATAACAGTTTACAGTTGTCTGCCCTGGAGAATCGACTGCTAAACCGTCTGGTGGCCTTCCCCTGCTGCAATTACTTTCATTCCTTGTCTGAGGTTTTTAAGTCCTGCTGAATAGCAAAGCTGAATTAAGCTAATCTGGCCTGTTGGTTTGGCTTGTTCCTTACAGCTGCTCTTCACTCTGCTGTGAAGCTGTGCCCATTCCCGGGCAGCCACCGCTCTTTGGGCTCCGAGCTGTTCCAGCTGACCTGCAGCTCCCATAACCGTTGGCTATTTAGCTTTTGGTAGGAACTGTGTAATACTGAGAACTAAACACGGCCTCACCGCTCTCAAGAGACTTTTAAGCACCTTCTCTGTTTTCTCAGCTCAGGAGAGGTACTTAAGCAGCCTCTTCTGTCTTTTATACTTGGCAGAAGATTCATTTGCACGGTTTTCTGCCCTCCTGCTCTTTCCTTCCTAGGTTCGCCAGCCTTTGCACGGTGGTGCCTACGCTTCAGGCACAGGCCTGATAGGTCTATACGCTACCACAATTGCAGATGTTCTCTACCTTATGACAGAACTCCCTTTCTGACAGAAATACCTCTCAGACATAACACCATCACGCATTCAAAGCCACCTTTTTCCCATGTACGCATCTGCCCTCTCACATATTGCCTTCTTGCCTCACCAGATGTTAACAGAACAGCCTCTCCTTTTCGGCGGAAAATGGCAAGGGGTTCATTTTAGGCCTTAAATGGAGATCTGGTCAGATTGTGTCCCCTGGGCTGTGTAAGTTATGCAAGCAATTGAAGTGGTTCCTGTAGCAGGGTCATTTCATGTAGCTGACACCGGGGCTGTGCTAGAAGAGAGACTACTGTATGATCTTAATCCCTAGGGATGGGAAGGAGAGAGTCAAAACGGAACACTGAGGCTGGCTGATAGTTTCAGACCACCTGGACCCTGCTTGGTCCTTTGGCAGGGCAATGGGACCATCAGAGTTAAGAGGCTTGTTGTCTTCTCCCCACCTGTGATGGGATGTGTTGTGGCTATCAGCCATTTTGTAATGTGGCTCATTATATTCAAGAAGTTTGACCGCTGTTGATATAACCTCCTGCAAACTCAGTCATAGGGTGGCCTCTGAGCTGAACCCAGGGAGTCTGCTTTGCTTGTATGCACCTCCCTTTTGGTGTCATATTCAGGAAAGCAAGGAGCAGTAAACCTTTAGCTCTCTGCCCCTCATCAGGACACAGGTAATACTTTGAATGCCCAGAAGCAGATTTTACTTACGGAAATAAGGCAGATGAAGACTTTATGACTCTTACCATAACACATCTTACCGTTTCATGGATGAACAAGGAGCTCCTGATTAGCCTTAAAAATACAAAGAAAGTGTATAAGAGATGAAAGCAGGGACTGGTGATGCAGGGGGAATATAGAGACACTATCCGAGTATGCAGAGATGGGGTTAGGAGAACTAAAGCCCGCATAGATTTGAAAATGGCAAGAGATGTTAAGGGCAACAAGAAGGGCTTCTACAAGTACATCAGCGGCAAAAGGAAGGTTAGGGAAAACGTGGGCCTGCTACTAAAAGAGGCAGGGGCCCTGGTGACAAAGAACACAGAAAACGCAGAGGACTGAATGCCTTCTTTGCCTCTGTCTTTACTGGTGAGATTGGCCCTGAAGAATCTCAAGCCCCTGAGAGCAGAGGGGAAGTCTGGAACAATGAAGACTTACCCTTGGAGGAGGAGGACCAAGTTAGGGAACACTTAAACAAACTGGACATCTGCAAGTCCATGGGCCCTGACAGGATGCACCTGCAGGTGCTGAAGAAGCTGGATGATGCCACTGAGAGACCACTCTCGATTACCTTTGAAAAGTCATGGTGATCAGGAGAGGTTCCTGAAGACTGGAAGAGAGTAAATGTCACACCTATCTTCAGAAAGGGAAAGAAGGAGCATCTGGGAAACTACAGGCCAGTCAGCCTCACCTTGATCCCCGGGAAGGTGATAGAACAACCAATCCTGGTTAACATTTCCAGACACATGAAGGACAAGAAGGTGATCGGGGTAGTCAGCATGGATTTACAAAGGGGAAATCACGCTTAACCGACCTGATAGCCTTCTATGATGAGGAGACGAGCATGGTGGATGAGGATGGAACAGTAGATGTTGTTTACCTTGACTTTACTAAGGCTTTGGACACTATCTCTGCTCACAGACAAGCTGATGGAGTATGGGCTAGATAAGTGGTCAGTGAGGTAGACTGAAAACTGGATGACCTGCTGGGCTCAGAGGGTTGTGGTCAGTGGCAGAAAGTCCAGCTGGCGGCCAGTTACTAGTGGGGTCCCCCAGGGATCAGTGTGTGGGGGAGGTAATACCGCTGCTTAACATCTTTATTAATAACCTGGATGATGGGACCGAATGCGCCCTTAGTAAGTTCACTGATAACACAATACAGGGAGGAGTGGCTGATATACCAAGCGGTTGTGTTGCCATTCAGAGGACCTCAACAGGCTGGAGAAATGGGCAGAGAGGGACCGCAAAGGGAAGTGTGAAGTCCTGCCCCTGGGGGGCAGCAGTGCAGGCTGGGGGCCAATAAGCTCAAGAGCAGCTTTGCAGGTAAAGAGCTGGGGTTCCTGGTGGACAAGAAGTTAAAAACGAGCCAGCAATGTGCCCTCATAGCAAAGAAGGCCAACAATATCCTGGGCATCAGGAGGAAGAATGTTTCCAGCGAATTTAGTGGGGTGATCCTCCTCCTCTACTCAGCACAGGTGAGGCCATATCTAGAGCACTGTGTTCAGTTCTGGGCTCCCCGGTACAAGAAAGACGTGGAGCTATTGGAGCAAGTCCAGCAAAGGGCCACAAAGGTGATTAAGGGGTGTCTCTCAAGGAACAGAGGCTGTGAGAGGTGGGGCTGTTTAGCCTGGAGAAGAGGAGGCTTGGGGTGATTCTACCAATGTGTATAAATATCTGATGGGAGAATGTAAAAAGGGCAGGGCCAGACTCTTCTCAGTGGTACCCAGAGACAGGGCGAGAGGCAACGGGCACAAACTGAAACACAAGAAATTCCACTTAAATACAAGAAAACTCTTCTTTACTGTGAGTGCAGTTGAACACTGGAATAGATTGCCCGTAGAGGTTGTGGAGTTTCTGTCCCTGGAGATATTTAAAACCCATCTGGACATGATCTTGGGCAACCTACTGTAGCAGACCCTGCTTGAGTGAGGGGGTTAGATCAGATGATCTCCAGAGGTCCCTCCCAACCCCAACTATTCTGTGATACTGTGATTTTGTGATAAGAGTTCTGCACCACACACATAGTGGTGACAAGTGACAGATAGTCTCCTAAGTCCGTCAGTTTAGTTTATTTAGTATCAAGTACTATCTTTTCTTAATATAGGGTTTAGCCTATTCGTCTGAGTAATGATAAACAGCAGCAGGTACTTACTCCTGAGTCATTAGCACTTCTTGCTGGACCTGGGCAAGCTGGCACTTTGAATGTTTGGACAAGCTACAGTAATGATTTCAGGCAGATCTCAGCATGTCTCACCCCAAAGATTGTTGTGCAAGGTTCATACTTTCCCTAAATAGACTTAAAATGATGGCAAACACCTGTTCCCTGGGTAGACGGTTCCAGGAATTAATTATGCTTACTGCTGAAAATGTGGTCCTAATTTCTACTCTGGTTTCATTTGACTTAGCTTCTAGCTACAGGATCTTCATTTTCCTTTGGCTTCTACTACTGGAAATCTCCTAAATAGGTACTTTGCTCAAATTAGCTCTGAACTTTCTCTTCCACAAACTGTTTAGTTTGAGGTTCTTATGTCTCCAGGAAGTTTGAGACTTCCTGGGCCTCAAACTATTCTGAGTCTTCTTGGAAGTCCTTGCACATTTGTGAAAGTTCTTTAAAGAGCGTAGCAGTTAATGCTGAGAAGTATTCCGGGAATGGCCACAGTGTCTTCATCTAAACAGTGGTGCAAGTGTGCTCTGGGGTGTGTTGTGTGTTCTTGGTCTTCTAACCATGCAAAAAGGTAAGCCATGCTGGCCCTGAGTTTGTGGCGTTATAAAGCACAGAGTAACGGAAATTGTAGCATCGTTCTTCCTTCAGATTTCAGTGTCCTACAAGCCTCTCCATGCCTTTCTGAAAGGCCACATGCCTCTTTCTATTTAAATTAAAAAGCCCTTTCATGTTCATCTCTGAAAAAGGAATTATTACAGGTTTACCTTTCCTAGTTTACTTCCAAGTCAAACACCTGTATTAACTAGCATGTTAATTTTGCTCTGTATTCCCTAAGAGGATTTCAGCTTGTTTAGAAGTAGCTGGTTTCATTGGTTTCTGTCCATGTCTTCTATATTTTAACACATAGCAAATTCTGCAAGGATGGTGCATTAATCTGGTTAAGAAACCAGAACAGGTATTTCTGGCCTGAGAAGTTTCACTTGTTTAACCCCAAAGGCATTTTGCTCTGTCACTGTGGATTGAATTTATGACTGTTTTTATTTCAAATGAATCAGAATTGTTATGCCAGGTACAAATTTGTCGCAGCTTGTTTACTGGCTTATTTGAATGATTGCACAGTTGTCACACTGTAGGAAATAATTCTGCTATTCAAAGCATAAGGCTAATCTGAATTTTCTCCTCGGAAATAAAAGATGATGAGTAAACAACACAGAGAAGAACAAGGCTATATTATCTCATGAAAGTAATCAACAAATACTAATCCCTTTAAGTGCTCAGTTTTGAAGTGGAATAGCACTGGGCATAGTGTAGAGTTAGAAATCAAATATACAGAATACAAAGGGATTAGTCTGTACTACTAGAGAGGTAGACAAAGTAATTAGACAAATCACTTCATTCTCCAGTCTGCATGATTCTGTGAGAAATGCTCCTTCCTCCTATTATTTGCATGCTGAATTATTGTTTGCACAGCTCTGTGATTTTCAGTTAGTATTGCAAGAGACAGTATAATTGTATTTGTTATAGAAGTACTGTTATTATATCAACACTAGTATTTTTATTACCTAATTATCCCTTTGAATCATGCTAAGTGAAGCTTGATTTTTTTTTTTGGTTTAGGCAAGTGATTTAATTGATTACCATAAGCATTAGCTTCACTTGAAAAATATCTAAGGAAGGACATTGGGCTGTACTTGGCTGCAGTAGACTGCATTCAAGAACATGAAGAAGAGCTGGCTGGAGATCTTCAGGACTGATGTCATTGGTACAAAGTTTGCTAGATTACCTTTCTCATACCTGCCTAGCAACAAAGCATCCAAAGCAGTCTGTTGTGATGAATTACTCATAGGGGCAGAGGGCTCATAAATAACACAAAGATATGGGACTTTAAAAGTAAGAAAGGTCACGTCTTCAACACATCTTCAGAGTCGAATCTTAACTTAGGAAAATTTTCCTTTCTCTTGTAATTTTAAAGAAATGTCTTGTAAATCTATTGAAATTTAAACCCTGAATTAAAACCCTCTGCATGGAGTAACTTTCAGATCAATAATCAACCTCTAGATCATGTATGTTGGACCTGAATAAGCTGAAGAAGAAAACACTTTTACCGAGAAACAGCATCTTGCCTTAAAAATCAGATGGACAAAAGATTTAACACATAGGTTGCTGTATAAGGCGGGATTGCCAAGGCATGAATGTATATCTTAATTTTTTCACTCCTTCTCCATGCTAGGCTTACTTAACCTGATTGTTCCCCAGCCATATAGAGCTACATCAGCTGTTTCAGCAAAACGCCCAAAACTACTCAGGTCTGTTATTCAGACTATAGCTCTTAATGGAGTTGTAAAATAGCTTCTAGGGAATTCTTATCTGCCTAAAAATAGGTCACAACAATGACTGGTTGCAATTATGTTTGAAAAAATTTATCAGAAATTATTGTAAGCCTCAATATGGCCCTAGGTGAAAATGGGGAATTTATCAGTAGTTGATGCACAACGGCTATATCATTTAGGTAAAGGCAAAAGTGAGTAGAAATATTTCGATGTGTTGTGAAGAAAAGAGCTTTCTTGTGATATTTATTGCTCACTAAAATAATAGTTTATAGAATTAACTTGTCATACACAGAAACAGGTAATATGGCTTCACAGTCTCATCTGAGCGACCCTGCTACGGCATATAGTTTCATGATATAGTTGCCCCAGAAATCTCCTAGTTGATCTCTTTCTTTCTTTTTTTTCTTCATACAGTGCAAAACTCTGAAGATCTTTTTTTTTTTTTTATTTTTGGACCAGCACTACTCCATTATAGCATTTGGCCCAAAATGCAACAGAGTTGCGAGGGGAGCCAGGAGGACAACTGCTAAAAAAGAGGCCGTGGAACATATGAATGGAGAAACGTTAATCCTTGTTAAATGACACTGGCTTATTTTCCTAATAGCATCTGAACGGGGCTTCAGAGAGTTACAGCCTTCCCTGACTGACTGATTAACATTCTGATGAACATGTAGATATATTTTCGGCACTTCCTCTATATGCGCTAGAGAAATAAGGAACACAAAAGGTCAAAGCAGCCTGCTCGGAGAGTCTCCAGCTAATTAGAGAAATTGTGGGAATTGGAAAACTTGACCTTTAAAGTACTTTAAAAATAAATCTTCATTGTTACTACCCAGATGTCTGATTTAGGGTCAGATAGTGACCAGCCAGGGCTGCTCTGCCCAAGGGGGAGTACCGGGAAATCTTGGGTTGGCTTCTCTTCGCAGGTCCTCTGGCATGAAGAGGGAGCATGCGGTTGGTGGCTGACCCCGCTGCTCAGTCTGCCCCCCCATCATGTGAGTGACCATAACCTGGAGAAGACAGTGGCAAGGAAAATTATGGGATGCGTTCCTGTTTTCTCCTTTCTAAGGAACAGGAAACACAGCAGTACCGCATAGGAGCTAGGGAAGGTGGGAGAGGAGGGCCTGGGTCCAATACTGCAGTAGGTCTACAGGGACACAGGGAAATGTCTACCCTGAATCCTGATGGCTGCCCCAGGCTGTGCTCGAGGCTGGCTGTGAGCGCTGCGTGTGCACCAGCCGAGGCCCGCGATGCCCAGGAGAGCGCGTGGCACGTCGCTGCCAGTGTGTGTCCCCGGCAGGCAAGCCGCCATGCCGCTCTGGCGGGCAGACCCCCAGCTGCCCCCCAAGGCAAGGCCGTAGCTCCAAAAGCAGCTGAGCTATGGTGCTGCGAGCCCTGCAGCCTCATGTCGAGCGCCAGAACCCGGCCGGCTTGTGGGAAGTCATGCAGAAGGGCTGGGAGTGATTTGACCAGGCAGCCTCCGAGGACGAGGCGCTGAGCGGTGCCAGGGGCCTTCCTCCGGATGAGGCAGGGGCACAGAGGAATTCACATTTCACAGAGCAAAATGCCTTTTCAGTCGTAATAAGGCCTTCTCCTGAACACTACGGAATAACGACTCGGTGCCACTAGATGGCCCTCAGAGCTAGGATAAGCCCTTGTCCCTGCCAGGGCAGTGCGAGCGAGTTTGCAGCATGCACCGCTTTGTATTTGTCAAGGAGAAGACTTCCTTCTGGTGGCGGCTCCGTGATGAGCGCTTCAGGGGCACTTGGGGATTCAAGACAAGGGCAATAGGGCAAGAATATTCCTTGGCCACCACTTCAAACTTGGCTAAGGGGCCTAGACTGTTTTTTTTTAACAAGTATTTAGGATTCTGACAAACATAGATAAGTCCTATGAGATTTTTAGAAACAGATAACTGCAAAGCATTTGAGCATGTTTGAATATCTTCCCACAAGCAAATGTTCATCTTTGAAAGTCCTAAGAAAAATCAGTCTGTTGTCATTAGCAATGGACAAACAGCACAAAGATTTTTCTGCAGATGTGAATTTGGTTTTCAACAAGCACACTTTCATCTATATTTATGCCATCTTTGCTTGTGCTTCCTTCAAATATGGTAACGAATTACTGGCATGAATATTTGCTGACAAGGTATGTTCAACTAGTTACACAGCTAAAAGAAAAATACATGAAATGATTGACTTGAAATTTCTCTGGATCACAAAATAATAAGTTCTAAAAGGTGGTAAATCACAATCATATAAAAGCATTTTTATTTACTCTAAATTGATTTTAGTGGCGTAAGTATTACATATCTCATACTGCAGAAATTTTTAAATAATTTGGAAAATTTTCACTCAAGTAGCACAGCCTGTAGTTGTACCTGTTTTTCAGTTTGCCAGGAGAGAGAGAAACATTTCTCGGATGTGATCTACTGGATTATGAGGCTGTCCATTGGTAACACTTATCGACTTGCAGCACTTTTGCTGTCTCCTCTGGAGGGGAATTTTAACCAGGGAAGTTTGGAAAGTATGCTGACTTTATTTTATTCAGTGTAGCACTTTCACAACGTGTGAAAGATGGAGGCTTAGCTGAAGAACGTTTCTTATAATTTGGGACAAGTGAGCAGAATGGAAGCAAAGACCTACTTCTGCTGGTTATTATTCTGCTGAAATACTGAATTTTTTCTGTAAAGGCAAAAGAAAAGTGTTTTTATTAGTTAGATTTATTTACAGCAACTGAGTTTGGGATAAAAATAATTGCCTTGAGACTGAAGTGCAGCTGCAGTGCACATTCCAGATGTGAAATGTAATGCCATGTTGCAGTTGACCTTATTTTCTGATTTCAAACCCAGAACTGGTCTGGATTGGAACATGAACAAACTCATACTATCCTCTGAATTCATTCAATGCAAAGGTGCCATCACATTCCTGAAATAAGTAAATATGTTTTGGGGACAAGCCAGGGCATAGCTTCCTGCTAGAAAAAAACTCGCCTAGAGAAAGGTTGTTCACTTGGTGCTGTGCGGTAGGAAAGTGCTAACCCCTGGACCATGTATGCTCACAGGATCTTAATTTGCTTTGCATTTGGAAACTCAGCTCAGCAGCAAGGTGCCGCTTTGTTCCTCATGTGGATCCCCGTTGCAATCTTCAGCCAAGTGAATTGGCCAGGAATCCCCCGCTCCTGAGGGAACCAGCCAAGCGTGTGCTGCCTCCTGCTGCACTTTGCTTGCAGAGAGCACAAGCTTTTCATTTGCTCTTTTTTTCCTACTCCCATGGTTCAGACCATCTTCATATTATGCCACTGAGAGACATCATGTGGAAGTGTTAGTGAAAACAAAAGATGATAAAAAGAAAGAACTTGCAGAAAAGCTGAGCTTTGCTACTATGCTCAGGCACCTAATGAGACCTAGCGTTCCTAAGAGTGTCAAATGAGCTTTCCCATAATTATCCTAGTCAGTATCTATTTTTCTTAGTAATTTTTAAAGGAAATTTTATTTCCTAAATGGATGTGCTGTCCCATGCTTAATGCATATTTCAAACTGAGACAAATAGGGAATTAGCCTGACTAATCAAACTGATACGTGCCATCTTTTCATTCCTTTATTATGCTTTTCTGAGTATAGCTGGTCAGAAATATCACAAGCCACGTGACATACATCCCCAGCATACCAAGATTTTTTAGCCGTCAGAAATCTTTTTCTTGAAAATTCCATCTGGCCTAATTATTTTGACGCATCTAATCCCCTTTTTTGCCTCCTATTTGGGTGCCTGATATGCTGAATGGGCCAGTTTTTCAAGGAATCTGATTCCTCAGGAAAAAAAGGCAGAGGTCTTCCCTTTAAGATGCCTTTGTTGTGGAGGCAAAATTTAGTGCTTTTGCCATAGGAGGCAGCCTGGGCTTGGTCTAGACAGTGCACAAAATCTCCCATGGCTTACTAGGTTAGGAGAATTGTGTGAGAAACTCTGAAGTTAGCTGAAATGAACGTTATTTCCTCATAAAAGGCTAACGTGCCATCAGATGTCAAACTTTCTTGTAACAGGAAAGGATTGCTTTTGCCATAAGTCACTGTACAGGGTCTCCCTTCTGTAGAAATTTCCGCGCTGCCTCTGCATTGCTGAGTGGCTGGAGCAGCAGGGGTTGCTGCATTAGGGAATTAAAATCCAGCAACAGATTCAGCAGTACATACTCTGAGAGGGTGTTATGTCCAGGAGGGTATAATGAACCGTTTGGGGCACTTAGGAACAAAAGATCCTTCATGAAAAAGAAAAGTTCCTTCAAGAACTAGACCAGGTCCCCACATTACCTATCTGGGTTTATGATTTCTCCATTAGTAGAAATGTCAAATAAGTCCGAGATGTTCCCTTAGGTGGTTTTAAACATTAGCTTTCTGGTTGAAGCCCAAACTGAGTTGTACGGTATTGTTAGCACTAGGCAACTGACCAAATTTCATCCAGAGACAGGATGTTTTGGTAAGGAATGGCGGTGTTTGTCCTTTATTAAACAAGCTTTTTAGTTTGCTCCTTGATGTGCCAGAGGCAGCTGCTATACCTTTCCGAGTCTGAACTCTCAAACAGGGACATATTGGGGACAATATAAAGTTATAGGAAATGGCATAGAGAAAATAGCACAATGATAGAAAGTTAAATGTAGCCCAGCAGGAGAAAGTGCGAGATATTGTTCTGTTAGAGTTACAGCAATTGTCTTGATACATTAATTTTTCCACTATAAATACTATATCCTAGTAACTTTATAGAAAATATTTAATTAATGCTCCTCACTTAGTACTTTTACATGCATAGATTTAATTTTAGGGCATGCGTATGCAAAACATCTGAATTAGAGTTTATACAGCAGTGATGTCGGGAGTGGGGTTGCTTCTTATATATCTATATCTTTCTTCCTCTATCCTATTTCTGTGTTGTGAGATGAGTGAATAACGAATTTTTCTCAGCCAAAAAATAAAACAAAATTAACATCAGACTAAGAACATTACTTAACGTGACGTTACAGAAGTTAGCCTACTAGGCTGTCTGTCACAGTTGCTGCAGGACTTCAACACTAATGCATAGAAAAAGAATATGAGAGAGGATGTGAACAGAGATCTATATTTCTCTGATTTTCTGAGTCAGAGGTTGCATCCAGACTGTATATTTTTTTTTTAATTTCCAGCAATGGACCAATCCTCCTTGAATATCTCTTGTTAATCTCTTTGAGTTTATCTACGCTTTTGGCCTCAACAGCAGCCTGTAGCAATATAATTATGCGCTATGCAAAGAAATACCTGCTCTCCCCTTTTAATCTGACACCTGATAATTTCGGTGGGTGCCCTGTAGTTTTTGTGTGGTGAGAAACAGTGAATAATCATTACCTTGTCACCTCTTCAATGCTATTCATTGTCTGTAGGTTCCCTCATTTGTCTTCTTCCAAGCTGAAGACTCCTCATCTATTCAGTTTTCTCTTATACAGAAACTGCACCCTGCCCTGGACAATCCTCCTCGCTGCCTTTAGGTTCTGCCGTAGCGTCTCTGAGGTGAAAAGATCAGACCAGGCAAAGGCTCATTCAGCATGAGAAGGTTTTTGTCAAAACAAAGCATGAGAATAAATTATAACCTTGTTTTGATTTGTTTCTGAACAAGTCTAATAAAAACAAAGGCTCTGGGTCACAAAATGGGAGAGGTGGTAGTGATGTACCTTATACACCTCAGTTGTCACGATGGCATTAGGTTATAAAAGGAATGAAACCTGAGCTCAGATCCTTTCTCCCTACCTTTGAGAAGGGAACTGAACTGGTGCCTGAGCTATAGGCTGATCTGGAGTAAGTCTCCTGTTTAAGCTGTTCTGCTTTTTCTCAGAGCTCTTTGAAAGCCACTGGAGACAGAATCCCAGCCATTTCACTTCCCAGGCAAGTGCCATACACTCTTGGTTAGGGAAACAGTTCCTCGCTCATATTCTTCTCTATGTGGCTTTGCTTTAAACAGAAAACTACCAAGCTCTTTTATTGGCCATCACTTTATTTCCTTGAATATGTTTGGGCTGATTGTCCTCCAGGATGCAAGAGTTCAGAACTCTAATGACTGGCACTGTTTTCTCCAAAAACTGTAATTGCTATGGGTGTTGTTGCTAATTACTTGGCTGGTACTGCACCTCATCAACAGCAGCTGCAGAAACCTTGAAACCCTAAAAGTGGCTAGAGTATCTTTGTTGTAAAACAGGTGAGGCACTGGCTTCACTGTCACCACTTGGAAAATGTTATTTGGAAGTTGGAAAGGAGACAGCGCAGAGCTCAACATAGCTACCCACCTACTCCTACCAGCAGAGAAGGTTTAATTGACCAAAGAAAGGGTAGAAGTTTCTCAGACGACACGTAGACAGGGAGAGCCTGTCAGCTTGGAACTTTCTGTCCGACTTGAAAACTAATTACGTCACTTCTGTTGGGTGTGGAAACCAGCAGCTTCTGATGCAAATAACACAGCTTCCGCGATAAATCTAGCTGCAGTGTCTATCCCTCCCCAACCTCCTTCCCCCACTGGCCCCCTCCCGCCAGGCTTTGAGAAACACAGCCACGCTTAGCTCGCAGAAGCCCCTTACAACAAAGGAGAATTAAAATCTTTATGCTCACTGCCTTCCCACATCCAAGAAAGAAAGGGGCATGTGGCCTATTTTGACTGTGCGTGCCTATTAGGTAGCTGTAATTAGAGACAGTGTTGGCCTCCATTAGGCTTAATTAGATGCTGATTGGAAGGCAGCTCTCACTCTGGCCAGCACCTATTCCACGTGGCTCTTCCTGCCATGGAAGTATTCACGGTATTCAGCAGTGATACACAGCTCCTTTCTGGCCTGTTTTAGGCTTTGGAGATTTTCACAAAATGCATGTGGTTGATCAGAGTTCACCTCATTAGCAAGGAGCTATTTCTGTGCTAGCATGCCTGGATGGATGGTTCCTTGCCAGTCTAGCCAGCATGAGAGATGCCATATCTTCTAGCTCCAGTTCTGCTAGTCCTCACGGTGAGCTTTAAAAACAGACGAACACAAATCAGTGTTCACAGCATGAAAAATGGAGTTCACATGGGAAAATAAATTGAGTTGTTGGCAGCTGCCTTTCTATCGCAGGAAAGGTTTGCATTTGCATTTGAAAGTGTAACCTTGTCTGCAAGCCCAAACATCATGAGATGTCACAGGCTGTTTGGGGATACAACATCTGACCCATACATGACTCGGAGTTCATCTGCAGTGCAAGAGGAGCCAGCTGAGATATGCACATCGCCCAAGCACAAGCCCTCTGGACATTCGCATGTCTGGGTGATTCATATCTCTGCATCTGCTCTATCATCTGTAACTTGGCAGATGAATCTAAACAGTGTTGCAAGGTGTATATTACTCTCTTCCTTTCCTAGCAAAATCCTAGCAAAATTTAAGGATCCAGATGGCATATAGGTGAGCAGTGTGAATTGGTCTGAAATCAGTGCTCCACAGAAACATCAGCATGTTGATCTTGTAAAGATTATTTCCCTCCATGAAAATCTCTTAGTCCTAGGTTGTTGGACAAAATAAGGCAATATTCTTCCTCATCACTGGAGCTGAGCTAGGTCTAGTGCATTTTGAAAGAGAACATGTGACAGTATTCCCCTGTGTGTATCATGAGCTCAAACAGAAAAAAAAAGAAAAGTAGGGTCCCAAGTAAGGTCTTTATGGCTGTGCAAGGAAGCAGTTCTTTAGTACACAAAACTCTTGAAGGTAGGCAGTTTTGGAAATCATGTCATCGATGAAAAATTGTTCAGTGATGTAAATTTCCCAAGAATATGGCTTGCTCAAGCACTGATCTCTTCAAGTTAACATAGAATAGAAAAATGCCAGCTTCCGTTACTAGTCAAAGCCCCGGCTCTGCCTTTCTCAACCATTTGAAATGTTTTCCCTCCCACCCAATCTGTTGATTTAAAAAGATATTGAGAAAATGAAGAAAGAGCACTTCAGGGATAGGGTTGATAGCCTAGGCATAGCCGTGGCAAAATTAGGTTGCTATCTACCATATGCTGGTTGTTCAGCCTGCCAAAGCATCTCCTCTTGTCTCAGGTTCATGCCTAGATTCATCCTGCTGAGCTTTGTAACTTGATTTAGATACCTCATTGCAATATAGCTGGTCTAAGTTCCTGCTATGACAAACGGGGTATAGAGACATTTGCTAGACAAGTCAGAGAATACGTGGGCTGAATCATTCTTTGAATCATTCTTTGAATATGCCTTGTTTTCCCCTTGCTGATTATATTTTTAGCAAAGGAAGCCTATGTTCCTGATTTAGGTGTCCTGGTGAGGTAGTCAGGGTCCTTCTGTTGCAGTGAGTATTGGATCAAGCACTGAAGTATGCACCAAGCGTTCCCAGAGCGACATGACATTTAAACAGAAACAAAATGAAATAAAACAGTAATGATTTTAAAATGACAAGTTGATTTGGCTACCTAATAGGCAAATACTGAGCCTGTGCAACAGATAAAGTAGGTGGTACAATGTTGCCCAATGTGGAAGAAAATCATTCTTGTGATAATGGTTTATCTCCCAATTGGGAGATATTTTCCAGATATGGAAACAAGCCATGAAAACCAGATGAACCCCAGAGACAGAAAAGGGAGAGAGCAGGACTGTGCCACTGAGGAAGGGAGATGGAGAAGAGGAGGAAGGAACAGGATGGAAGGAAGGGAGTGGAATAAGCACAGGGGAAAAAAAAAAAAACTTTCTACCTTTCAATACTGTGAGCCTTTGACTCAGGTTGTTCTTATCATGAAACCATACCCACAAGGACCCTGCCTGAGATCTCTTTTCTTTTTTTGTATTTGAGCTCATGATAAACACTTAGATGAGGTGTTTTTTTTCCAAAGAAACAGAACAGAGAGCAGAACAATTTTTACTGATCCAGAAGGTCAAACTACACAGGACATTAAAAAGTGTAGTAGGAAAAGTTTAAAATCTCCACTGAGAGTATCTGACTCTCCATTTCATTTTATCTATCTGAGCAGATATGATAGCTCTTTTTTGATATTCGTTGTGAATTTGGTCACTCAGAAAATAAAATACAGCAGTTTTGAGAACCTCAGGAGATTGCAACGCATGGATAAAAGCTTACCAGCTAGAAAAAAACTAGTTTCTATCCCCTTTTCTCTAATATTTGCTTCCCTATGTTATTTTTAGCAAGATACTTACCCATAGGTATAATCATAGACATTCTGATAAATAGAAAAACAAATAATTGTCAGCTACTATGAATATATTACAGAAGAAGGTAGGTGATATTTGTTCACCTGATAATATTGCATCCAAGACTGGAAATGCTATAGCAGAGATGGCAGGAACAGTGCTGTTGTGATGCTTTCTGTTTGTGCTCTAAGGCAAACGATGCTTAAGGTTGGGAAAGACCTAACAAATTCAGTTTTAAAAGTGCCTGAATTAAATTTAGCTGTGAGGAGGGGAGAAGAGGGGGCAACATAAAGAGGGGGCAACTGTGCTCTGTACAGCTTCTTACTCCCTCCCTTAGCCTTTGTTACTGTGGCTTGCATTTACCCTTCTAGGTGATGCATCTCCAAAGGGACTAAGTATCTTCATGTAACTAAATCAGTGAAAATAGGAACACAAGAAAAATATTTGCATAAAAGGCGAAGGCAGTAAGTCTGGGAAGCAGTAGCATCTATATCACCATCAGCTTGATAATAACATTACCTTTGAAATACTTACATATATGAGTACTCCTTTTCACCTGTAATTCAACTACTGCCTTGTAGCAATGTAATTGCCCTGCTTTTTCTTTGAAGGCTGACTGTGATTTCAATTCATTTACATTCTAAAGAAATGTATTTTTTTTATAATAAAATCCTTCTCCAGTTCTTAGCAGGTTCGGAGATCTCTTCTAGACTAGTGCTGGCCTGGGAATTGTGGACAAATGCAATGGTCCTAAAAAGAAGCAAACAGGCAATATCAGTCCTCTGTCTTTATCCACAGGATCAGAACAGTCTACCAAACTCAGCTGTGCAGGCACCTACCCATTCAGACAAAGTTTTGCAGAAGGACAGTTCAGTCCCAACTACCAGCCAGTATTAAGCCTTTCATCAAGGTTGTGTGTTAAACTATTGATTTTCACGGGACACTTGGAAATTGGCGGTGAGGAGTAGCATCATCAGCTGGTAAAAAAAACGTAATCGCTGCTATAGTTTGGAGATAAGAGCTCTGCCTTCCCAGAGCAGGTCCCTAAACATTCAACACATGAGTTATTGGCTTCTCCCCTCGAAAATGCCAGCAGTTCCAGGAGTGTGAGAAAAACACAACTTAGTGCAGATATGGATGGTGTGCACTAAATAAGGCCTGTGGAGGAAGTACATTTTCTGAATGGACTAGAGAAAAATATTGAATAAGCATCTGTTTAGTGACTGCTGTGCATTCTGTGCCCTTCTGGAAGCAAAGGGACCTGTGAAAAAATACAAAATCTAAGTGTGAATAATGTAAAGTGGCTGCATACAAAAGCCGGAAATCTTTTCATTTAACTTTAGCCAAACAGGACCAGCTGTCTAATTTAAGCCAATTCCCTATCATCCTACTGTGGGTTAAAGCACCCTCCGGAGATGCCCCTAAACCATAGTGGGAATATGGAAGAATAGACAAAGCTATGAAGAAACTTTTAGATAGCTCAGGTTAGGTAAGATGAATTAGGACTACATCCCAAGGGTCAAATTAATGATGTTATGGATAGCCCAAATGCTGATATTTCCCAGGTTTGCCATATTTCTACCAAGAGATTTCCTGGAAGCATATGGAGGAGGTCCATCGCTTCCTAGATGGTATCAGAATCATTTACACACAGGCAGAAGAAGAAGCTGAACTCTCTAGTGATCAGAGAAGTACTAAAATGCTCAATTTCTTCTAATGTAACATTTCCAGTTGAAAAATAAGGCCTGTGCAGAGAGACGTGATAACCTTAATGACCCAGCAGTTTGAGCTCTTCTCATCACAGCCTTGTTGTCCTTTTAATAAAAATTTTTCACATTTTTGGAGGTGCCATGGGCATGATGTGGAATGAGCTTGTAATATATGATTTTGAATAGTGTCTTTCATTGCCTAGAAACTTTAAAAACAGGCCCTCTGTATCTGCTTATGGGAATTGTATTGGAGACAATTCTACCTGTGCAAAATAAATAAATAAACTGTAGGCAAAAATGCTGATCCTGTGGCTGAATTATATTTAGTGCTAAGTCTTTGCAGATTCGCTGTTTTCACTCTGTCAATAACAGATGTGCTGTTTGGAGGGTACGGCTGAACAAATTTGTTTTCAAATGTCTCCTTGACTCTTTTGCAATCTGTTGCGTTCCACTGAAAGCACTATAAGCTGCTCAGTTAGGAAGAGAAATATGGAAGATGGGAACAAAGTTGAATTTAGTCATTTTGAAAAAAAGGGAAAAGAAAATAGATGGGGTAGAGGTTCATGAGTAAGTTAAATCTACTATGAGTAAGTCTAGTTTTGTAACTTCTGACTCCTGGAATTGTGATAGGGACAATAATAATAAATATTAGCTTTCATTAGTGGAGAACTCTCTTTTGCTTACTTACAACTACTTATTTGCATGCATTGTTTATTTAAATTGTACCCATGCCAGCAGTGTCCCTTTAAGGAGGCACAGATGGTCTTTTGCAAAATTTCAAGACATTGCAAGTCAACATTTAAAATTATATACCACAAATATATGCATTAATTCTCACTCAGCATAATTATAATAAATCAAAATTTTGCTTAGAAAATAAAGCAAAAAATTTTAAGTTAATGGTTAAATGATTTGTTGAGATTGACAATAAGAAACAGCATACAGTTGCTACAAAAATGGAAAATTTTTTTTGCACAAGAACATTAAAATTTCAGAGACAAAGTTGGTTCCAAATTGTGCCTTATTTGACTGAGATTTAATGATTATCCCTTCAATGGCACCTTATGTTAGGGTGAAAGCCTTCTCAAGGGCTTTTAGGGAGTAAAGGGAACATCTGAAGCACAGCACTGAAGGCTACATCACCAGGACCTTCCAAATGAGCCATTTTGCCATGGCTAGGCACTTCAATATTTTGGTCAAGCCTGAAAAAAAAAAATCAGGAAACAGGCTAAAATGATGGTGCCTAGCCAACAATAAAACACAAGGCTTTTCTTTTTAACTTGAATTTTAAACCTTTAGAAATCTTTCTAACAATTTGTGCTTCAACATTGGCACTGATTCATGGGCTGAAGTAAAAAAGATTGCAAAATAAACTGGTATAAATCAGGTTTGCTCCATTGCCTTCAGCTGAATAAAATGATTTGTGCCAACAGAGCATGTGCCTAACTTCATTAACTGTATAAATGAAAATACAAATATATTCACCCAGATTAGTTCCCCAGAGCAACGTGAATGTGCCAGTGCTAGAAACCTGAGTGTGCCGAGGGTTGAGACACTGAGACCAACTGGCCTGGAACAGGCTGTGTCCATACCATTACACTCTTTTTTTTTTTTTTTTTTTGCTAAAACGGGGTCGTCTAATGCAGTTTGCCTCTTGGCAAGGGTATGCTAACGTCTGATCTGAGGCCAAGAATTACGTGGGAAAGTGTTTGTTGGCCTGGGCCTAAAGAGCTGTTCTAAGAATTTAGTTTATGAGTATAGCCCTAGCCAACGCCCCTCAGCTGTAAGCCTAAGGAAAAAACAATACGCTGCAGATTCTGCTGCACCTCTCAGAAAAGGACAACTAGGAAAATGATATGGCTTGCCCTTACTCTGGCTCCTTCCAGACATGCAGATTTGCTCCCTGTACAGGAGCTCTTTGCGGGGTTGGTGTTTCAAAACAGGCTACACAATTGGGATGATCTGTGTGTGGATCTGTTTTACCAAGAGCCCACTCCAGGGTATTTCTGACACTATTCTGGGGAGACCACCAAACACTTGCTTTTGATCACAGGAGGCTTCCTCTCTGTCCTCCATGTAGCCCACCTACATGCAGAGAGAGCTATTAGCGTGTGGGAGAGAGCTTCCCTTATTTTCTTTTCCAACGCTTGGCACCATAATAACTGAACTGTCAATTGTCCTGAAGGACAACTGCAGACAAAATGGGCTGGATCATATTTTCCAAGCTCCGAACATGCCTGGTGAGGTGTTATTTAGCAGCCCATGAGATATAACAAAGAAAAACAAACCGATCTTCAGTAGGATTAAGTTTGCCTTTTCTTTTGGAAAAGACCTTTCCTGCCATGTTGCCATAATAACAATAAGGAAATGGCGACTCTCAGAAGTACATAATTTGGTCGAACATAGATGTTTTGGGGCCAGCAAAAGACAATTTCCTGTGCCATGTTTCAAACTCCTACTCTAGACTCTAAAGGTGATGGACCTCCTCAGCACATCGACTCAGAAGACGCCAGGCTATTTTTGGCTACACGAAGCAGCTGTACAGAAAGGACCCATGAAACAGATAGGATAGAATTTTTTCAACTTACATATGGCAAAATTTAAACTAGGAGGAGACGATGCCTAATAATATGAAGTTTTGGACAAACTCAACCATTGATCTCAAAACTACCAACAGCTATTATTCACAGATAGCTTATGGGCCAGGAGAGATCATTAGATCATTTGGTGTGACTTCCCATACGTCACAGACAATTAAGGATACACTACGTTGAGATGATAATGGTTTCTTTATTGACATATATTTTTTACTCAGATAAAACATCTATTTTAGAAAGTATTTAGGCTTAATTTGGAAACCCCAGAAGATGAAAAGAAAACCTCTTCTCTTGGTAGTTTGTTTCGGTGGTTAATCATCTTTGTTGTTCAACTATAGTTCTACATTGGATTTTTCTTTCTTTAACCAACCACTGGAACTTGTTAGGTTTTTCACTGCTGAAATTTAAAGCTGTTAGTCCTCAGTAGTTTCTCCCTTTGAAAGTGCTTACATAATCAACCCCTTCAGTCTTCATTTTTCGAAAGCAAAAAGAAACTGGGCTCATTATCTCTGCCACTGCAGCTCACAAAAAGTTTGGTTGCTCTTTCCTTTATCGTTGCTAATTTTTCAACATTCTTTTTAAAAAACGGACCTCAGACCATGCATGGTATTTCAGGCTTCATTCACCAATACATGTAGCACTTGATCTATTTTTTCGTCCTTTTCAACCCTCCCACAGCTAATGAATTCATCTTTTGTTGTTGTTGTTGTTGCTGCAGTTTTGGTCTGGGATGCTCATAATGAAGAGTAGCTTGTCTGCTGTACCTTCACAATCTTTTCCTGCATCCTCTTCCCTTTTTGATAAATCTAGCCTTTACTTCACCTTTTTAAAATGGGAAAATAGCCTTTGGCTATCCCAGAGCACAGTTTCTTTGGATGGGCTCAGCTTACCACATGATCAGAGGATTTTGTCTGTGCTGTTCTCCATTGCTGTTTACTGCTTTTTCAGTCTTTGTCCTTATAATTACAATTTACTCCTGATCAGTTGTGGTCAGGAGTCCTGATTAATGGTCAAAGTCCTGATTAGTGAAACTCTCCCTCAGTTACTGATGGTACTCTATTGACAATGATGTTTTCCACAAGTACAGTTAGTTTTCTACTTTATTTCTTTTATGTTATATAGTGCCAGTTTTTAGATCAGTATAATGTATTAATTCAACTGCTGTATAAAAGTCGAAAGTAACTGTGGAGCTATGCCACACTTAACCAAAGTCGTAATATCATTTTGGAATGAATTCAGGCTTATTTGACAGGAGCTATTTGCATAGAATCATGCTGAGTAGGGTTATTACTTTCCTAATCTCTAAATCTTTTTAAAGTTGAATCAGTGAAAAATGATATTTACTAAATCCAGGGAAGGCAAAAGTAAGAAGCTAGTTACAGTCAAGACTTTTTAAATTTATTATCTAAGCTATATCACAGAAACGGGTAAGTGTAAGTGGATGTTATTGGTACAGGATGAGGGCAACGTGGCGCTGCTGGGTTAGGATGGGGAAATGTAGTGATACTCCTTTAGCAATCCCCATTCCGTTTCTTGTTGTTGTCTGCAACTAGGACTCCATTCTCCAGATCACTTAGAGTAGGTGAGAACACACTGATGAGAGGTTTCTGTTTCAAGTTTCCAAAATAACAAAAAATTCACAGTTAAGCCATTACCTAAAATCGTTCACATAAGTAAGAAAAGGTTAAAGAGGGAAAGATGAGATTAGCAAAAAACCAAGATTCTCGCTACTGCCACCCAAATGCTGTGTTTGGTAAATAAGACAAGTGTGAAATTGGGAATTAGCTAACAAAATTTGGTGTGCTCCATGCTGAGACTAATAATGAAAGCATGGGCAGCTGGGCCTATCCACCTTTGAGCATCTGTAAATATCAATGGCAGGAGAGCAGATGGACTTAAAGGAGCAAGCTTTACTATGATGACTACCACATTCACATCTCTAGGGGCATGGACCCCTGGTGATATCCTTGAGCCTTCAGGAATCCAGAGGTGTCACCTGCTCAGGCCGAGCCAAAGAGGAACCTGCCTAGGCCACACCAGAACGTCTTTCCTGAATACCACCTGGGACATCTTTAATGAGGGTCCGCCTTGGCTGACTAAGCTGGTATCTATTGCAATGTTATTCTGAGCCTATGACCAAAAAGGCAGCCAAAAGAAAAAATTTAAACAATGTGATGTTTGTATACATTGGTGGCTAATCAAGCTATGCATGTATCTGTCATTCTTTTGCAGAGAGATTACAAGAGTTAGCACCAGAAGCAGAAGCTGCATTTGTTATCCCTTGCTTTTATGTGCCTTCATCTAGTTTTGTATACAAGAAAGCCAGATCAAAACTGCAGCAGAAAAAAAAACCCAACAACCCCTTCCAACCCATCTCCTTTAACTTTTTCTTCTCCTTTCCTTCCTTCCCCACACCCTCCCTGTCTCCGGGCAATGCCTCTTACCTTTATCACCGTCTCAGGTGTTGCCTAGTGGGGGAAGACTAGGTCCTTTATACAAACTTTCTGAAATTAAAAGAAAGTACCAAAGGGACAATGCTCAAATGAAAGCCTCTGTGGATGCTTTCTGTGCCCAACTGGATTGTCATTTTTGTTTTCTTTTACTGTATCCTTACTTTAAAATTTATATAGATTTTTAACGGTGTTATTCTGCCATAGGAAAAAGCCTCATGAAGTCTCTGCGCTTAAAACTGCAAACCTTGTTTAATTGTTTATCTCTATACAGAGACAGGTTTGTGTCAGTACCTTTGTGCTCTGGACCAGTTAATACTGAAGAAATGAACACAGGTTATGTCCGCTGAGAGCCCTCTAGCTTGTTATTTGGAAGGCTGAAATACTTTTTCATAAATCCTGAGTTTTGCTCAGCAGATGATTAGATATTCTTCTTCACAACAGACCTGTGTCATGTAGGCCTTTTTGGCCTCCAAAAGGACCAACGTCCTTTGGTGAAGTTAGGCCCCTTCAGCTTTCCTGGTTGCTGCACTCTCTTTGTAGAGTGCAGCTCTCAGGAACAGCTCATTTTGTCCCTCTCAGATGCACTAAGCTGGAGAACATGGTGGTAATGGGGACACATCTACACAAAACAAAGTAAAAAAGCATGGAAATGTGAAAGAGTCCCTGTCTGAGTGGGATATTTCTGACAGGTCCCTGCTTCAGTGTAAGGCCACAGTCAAGGAAAAGGTGCCAAACTAGAGACTTCAAACACCTCCTCCAATGAGCAAGGCATAAAACCATCTACGAGGAAGGCCTCTCCTTCTCCACTCTAGTCTGGGCACATCCCTCTAAAAGAGGGCAGCAGACACCGATACTGTAAGAACCATCCATTGGGATAAATGGTGTTCATTACGTATCATCTCCTGCATAGGTATCATTACGGGCCACTGGTGTCTTATGATTCTTAACGTAACCTTCTTGTTCTGTCAGGAGATTTTCCTTTTCTTTGACTACTCTCTAATATTAAACATTCACACCTGCAATTGCCTGCTAACCTCTAAGGTACCACAGTTTGGAGGCAAACACTGGAAGTGCTTCTGGGCATATCCGCTTTGTACAATGGTAGGTAATGTAGAGAAACACAAGTTAGCAAAAGCCACAACAGGCCAAGCACTGGAAGCAGTATAACTAGCTTGGCATAGTGCCACGATAGACTAAATGCTGCTGAGAAGTAGGATATGTTAGGCTGGGTATGGTGCCATGCTGCATACAGGTGCAAAATAATACCACCCCATCATTCAGCACTGTACAGGCATCTGGCACTTACTGAATCTGGTAACCTGGTTCAGATCCTAGACCATAAAGGTACTAGTCCGAAAGGTCCTTTGCAACAATTCAGAGTAGCAGATAATTGAAGAAAAATTTTACCAGGCTTCAGAGAAAGGAGAAGATGGCATAAATAGTTGTAGCATAACTTAAAACAATGTTAGTTTGTTAGAGAAGACCTAGCACCTGCTGTGTGTCTTCAATTCAAATTTCTGCAAGGGAAATATAGGAGCAAAGTGTCTCTTACTGGAATTTATCACAGGTGTTTTTTTTCTATCTAAAACCACCTGTTCTTCAAAAGCCCTTAGGAACCTGAATCTCACTGTTGCATCCCTTCCCATGTATATCTGCCAAGTCATACAGCAACATACAGCAGTCTCCCGAGGGTTCATCCTGGATTCCTCTAACCAACTTCTCCTGGCTTGCCTTGAGGCTGATGCTTCCTCATTGCTGGAGCGCTTTGTGGTTTAGGGGCTTCTCATGAATGCTCTGCTCTTGCCTCCTGCTGGCTAGGAAAGAAGACTTTGTTTAGAACAAAGTCATTTTCATCGACTTTGGTACACAGAATGTATATCTACTGAAACATTTCACCATATATTTTCTTTATTAATTCATCACAGTCTTAATTTTATTTCTTGATTTGTTTTATTCCTTTCTTCTTACTACATGTGTAGGTGGATGCCTGCCATTCAGGATGGGCTTCTTGTTCTTTAAAGGTCATCATTAGAAATTCACTGTGGCAAATAACCCTGCATCTGCTCTGTGCAGGTCATGAAAACACAAAGTATATGGAATCTTACTCCAAATTCAGGTTCTTGATAAAGGGCCCTGTTTGGAACAGCCTGTCCTTTAGGCACAAATGATGCCCATGAGGAACATGAATGCCGCAGAGTCAACTTTGAGGACAGAGGTAACCAGTCTTTGGAGTTAATCTCTCTTACCACATGTGAAAATTACTCTGATTTCAAAGTCTCACAAAGTATTAAATATAGAGCATGCCAGAAATGATTTTTGCAGTTAATAAAAATGTTCATCCATTTAAATAATCAGACTGTAGTCTCATTACAGATGTATTGCATGAAACATTATTTGCACAGAAGAGATCTTAATCATCCACTTTAGTAAAATTTATAGAGAAACCAGCTTTAGTGAGTGAGTTAATTTCAAAGAATAACATGTTTGGTCTTGGACTATTCTTTTGCAGCTGAAAAGAAAATCAAAGTGGTTTGCAAATTATTCTGAAAGAACAGAAAATTATAAATAACATGGAGTGAATGACTTGTAACTGCCCCTTTGCAAAAGAGGAAAACAGTGAACTCACAAAAGAGATCCTGCCACCAGTAAGAGGAACTGATGCAGAGACATCCCCCCAGCACCACAGGGGAATCTGACACCGAAGCCTTTACTGAACAAAAAATCAAAGAGATTTTCAAATCTTCCAGATGGAAGATTTTACCCTTTTACCCAAAGATCCTTTTTACCCAAGAGACAGTGTTGACACTGCTAATGAGGGATGGCAAATATCTTTTCAACTCTCTCTGTGGTCTGCGCTATAGTAAACAATATACCTAATAATACAAGAAATAAAGCCTTTGATGTCGTTCCTGGCTGGAGGGATTTCAGATGACTGATATAACATGTTAGTATCAAATATTTTTACATGAACATCACGGATTTGTAGTTTTAAAAAGAAATCCCTTGATTTTCTGAATAGTGCAGGCCAGGGAGCGTCATCCAAACAAAATGACTTGTGTTCTTCTGGCCACAGCCGCGTCCTGAGAGTTCATGACTGGATGTTGGCCCACAGTGCCTTTAAACTCTTCTCCTCAGACAGAAGAGGACACATATTATATGACCTCAGTTAGGAGCTTGTTTACCAAGTGACAAATACTTTTTCATGTTGTCAACTAGTAATTACTCTGTTAACTCAGTTGCTTAAGGCTGTACTTCTTGGGACTAAAACTCTCTGATTCTTCCCCAGTAAGGACAAGAGCATGTGAGGCCACAGGATTTAAAATTCCTAGATGTGTCATAACTTTGCTAAACTCCTTCCTCCAGGGTCAGCAAGAGTAACTTCACCACAAAAAAAGAGTTTGTTTTTTTTTTGAAAGGCATACTTTGGAGCTTAGAGATCAACAAGATGCACAAGTCAGTTCTCTGAGGTGACGTACTCCTGAAATTGAGGTATACATTGAAAAACTGCTGGTATGAACGCACTAATGATAGAATGCAGTCATTTCTCTCTCTCTCTTTTTTTTAATAGCACTTCAGGCAAACGAATTTTTCCTCTCAAATACTTCATGATCAAATTATCAGGTTAACTTATTTAAAAATAATCCTTTTATTCAGTCCTTTTTTTTTTTTTTTTTGGAGAAAATACTTTTCATATCTCCTCCAGCTAAATAAAACCTCTGGAAATCTTGAAATTCTCCCTTCCCCTCCTTTTATTATATCTCAGGAAATTGTTAACATTTTTGAAATGTGCATAAATAAATGAAATCCTATTTCATTTCTCCTTAGCAGGAGACTGTGGGTCCATAAAGACAATCAACTGAAGTGTTATGGCTTGCTTCTGTAGCCTCCCAGGCTACCCATTCTTCTTTCTCTGCCCTTAAGCATTGCCTTCTCACTCCTGCACTTCCCACCCAAACAATCACAGAGAGTTAGGCTTGACACTTTTTGCAAGAGGTGTGAAAGCATGAGGAGAGCTTTCCAGAGACACTGGGGTATGCAAGCCTTAGGCTGGAACAGATGAGTGTGTATGTGGAACTTGGAGCAATTAGTGACTGAAATTCAGGAACTGAGTATAGGATGAGAGTACCTACTATGCTTCATGGCCCTGGTTTCTTGGAAATTTCTCACAGAAATTATCTGCTTGGCAGCAAAGTCAAGTCATCAAGATCCCCCACAACAATGCTGCCTATATACTTCTAGTGCAATGGCCATTAATACTGCAGAGAACAGAGAGCAAGAAGGATAAGAATATCTAATGAGAGATGTTGCTCAGGGCTTTAACCAGTTGGGTCTTGAAAACCTCCAAGGATGGAAGGTTACTGCACAGCCTTTCTGGGCAACTTCTGCCAATGCACAACTGTCCTCATGGGGAAAAAGTTTCTCCTCATACCCAGTCTGAACAGGTCTTGTTTCAATTTATGCCCATTGTCTCTTATCCTCCCACCAGGCACAGCAGTTGAAGACCCCAGCTCTATCTTCTCGATGACCCCCTTATGTATTGAAAGGCTGCTGTTAGGGCCCCCTGAAGCTCTCTCTTCTCAAGGCTGAACAAGCTCAGCTCCCTCAGCTTCTCCTCACAGGGCAAATGCTCTAGCCCTGACAGTTGCTGTGGCCCTCTGCTGAACTCATGCCAGTTTGCCCATGGCTTTCCTGGGCTGATCCACCACTGGGCACAGTACGCTAGAAGTTGTCTAATGAGTGCTGAGTAGAGGGGAATAATCCCTTCCTGAGGTCCCTTCCAACCTGAATTATCCCATGGGCTTATGAAATGGGCAGTGGCAGTGGTCTGAGAGACAGAGCTATGAGGGCATATGGAGTAAATAGACTTTGTGTGAGATTAGGTGGGCTCCACAGTGTGACTGGGCAGAGGGGAAGAAAAGACAAGGTGTTTTATAGGAGACAAGCTGCTGAAACAGCTAGGGAGATGTCACAGTAAACTTTGCTAGAAAAACTCGTCTCTATAGGCTCGTCCAAGGGCAATAATCCAGATTTTGCTAGTGGTCGTGCACTCTGGGTTTTGAGCGCTCTTTTTATCTGCTGGAGGTGAGAGCCATGTCCAAACATTTGTGCTATGTAGTTGGGAGAAGCTTGTGCTGTGCTGCTGGTGAGCAAGGGCAGGCTCGTCCCTCAGGTGTTCATCTTCTGCCTCGGCTCCTTTCGCCAGTCTTCGGAGGATCCACTTTACAGGAAGAAGATATTTTAATTTTCATCACAGCCGAGGCATAGGACTGAGGAGATAACTATGCCCAAACCACTGGAGCTGTTTCCCACTAAGTTTTCTTTCTTCTCTCATTTCACTGGTTACATGCACCACCATGGTGGCTTACAAAGAAGGCACCAAAGTAACGGATGTGAGAGGTGCACAAAAAATGCGGACAGGGCACCTGAAATGCCCCACAGAGCCACAGAGTCAGTGAACATGTGACTGGACAAAATTATCCTTTTACGTTCAATAATACTTGAGGGGAGAACATGAGAAACACAACACACACCAGCACAGAGAGGTCATTAGCAGCGCAGTGTGCTCTTCACACTCGTTCACAATAACAAACGTATTGGACTTGAGTTGAACAAAGTCTGTTTTAAAAATTCATGTTTACGTTTTCTTCCTGCCCCTAGTAGCCTTGTTGTGCTGTTTGAAAAATGATTCACTTCGGTCTCTCCTGCTCTTACAAAACTGAGAAAGCTTTAAATTCAAAACAGGTAAACTATGCTGTTTTTAACCAATGTTTTGCTGAAAAATTCCCCCTGGCCTTGCCAGCTGTTTCAAGCAAATGCCTTTTCTACCTTGTCTTGCAGCTACATTTATAATATGTCTCATCAAAGAGCACAAGCAAAGGGTTTTTAGTTCCTTCTTGTCAAAACAGTCGAGACACACTTTAGTTAAACATGAAAGTCAGGACAGGAAACTAGAGCCCGGGTAGGCTGCGAGTGACCTCTCCTGAGCAGGTCTGAACACAGCACAGCTGCAGCTTCATACTGTGATGCAAAGCAAAAATCTACACAGCTGAGGTGTTTACTAGACATGGGCTGTATAGCTGATGGCACCGAAGGGTCTGGTTATTATGGCTGTTTCAGGGTATATTATTGTTACTTGTAAATAGAAGTTTTGTTCTAGAAAACTTATATATTCTAAACAATGGCAACTGGAGACAGGAAGAACACCATGTGGATATGTCTGACAACTTGTGTACAAAAGTTGTGATCACACTAAGAATAAAACCTATACCTCCTCACTTTCCCAAGGAGTCAGGAGTGGACTGGGTTTATGCTGATCACAAATATTCACAGATTTTACTGTCTTTCCTGAGACAACACTAATTCTACATTTGCTTTTAAAAAATATTCTGGATGCAGGGCATGGAGGTTAAATTTTAATGATCCTATTTCATGATATAGCCATTTCCTTTCTCATTTATGTCTTGAAGAAATGTTGATAAATGTTCACATTTGCAATAAAATTCAGAAGCAAAGAGGGTTTCATCCCGGTTTTGCAGTGGCCATATTTGATCAGACACTGTTAATATTGATTATCACATAGTAATTCAAAGAACAGAACAGAACTCCGTGACGTTAAAGTCTTGGGCAAAATCATCACAATTTAATATTATGGGGAAAACTTTATGGTTAGCTGCCCGAATTAAAAATCTCCAAGAGTTTTCCACAGGAAAATTTTATTAAAGGCATGCCACATTAAATGTAGTTATACAACACCCCCTTCTCTCTCTCTCTCTCTCTCTCTCTCACACACACACACACACACACACACACACGTGTATATATATTCATGTATCTATAAAATCAAATTTACTTGCCCATGCTAAATGACATTTTAGATTATTTAAAAGTGGAATATCTTTAAAATAGCATATAATTCTTTGTATCAGTTATATTCCTTTTTTTCTAACATCTCACGTTTCATTCAGTTCAACCAAATCCTTTTTCCTCCCAGGAAATCCCCAAAGTCAAAACCAAAAAGACCAATCAGCTTCACTGGAACAGCTCATTCCTACCGTCTTGTCTTTGGGGAAATATTTGAAGTCATCATAACCACTTTTGCACTATGTAAATATTTAGGCTGGCTTGCAGTCGAGTGCTCTGGTGGCGCGGTGAGCTAGGAGAAGGCTGGCAGGGTGAGCTCCTTTGCTGCGTGGGTGCTTCCGGCCTGGCACGGTTGGGTGGCATGGGGCAGGGACCATGTGGGCGAGGGAGCACAGATGCCCTTCACAGAATCAGAGAATCACAGAATGGTTGAGGTCGGAAGGGACCTCTGGAGATCATCTCGTCCAATCCCCCTGCTCATGCAGGATCTTCTAAAGCATATTTCCCAGGATCGCGTCCTGGCGGGTTTTGAATATCTCCAGGGAAGGAGATTCCACAGCCTCTCTGGGCAACCTGTGCCTTCTGACACCTTCCCTTCAGATACTTGTAGGCATTGATGAGATTCCCCCCTCAGTCTTCTCTTCTCCAGGCTGAACAGGCCCAGCTCTCTTCATAGGAGAGATGCTCCAGGCTTTCTTCATAGGAGAGATGCTCCAGTCCCCTCATCATCTTTGTAGCCCTCCGTGGGGGCAAAGCAAGCGGTACTGCAGCAGTTACAGGTGTGATGCCTGCAGCTGAGTCAGATGCACCCCAGCTAGTTCGACATCAGCTGAGCAATTGTAGATGGTGCCAAAGTCGCACTCTCACAAACTCATTACAGGGTTTGTAGCTCTATACTCTGCCCTGAAAATCAGTTATCAACATCTTCACCAAGTTTATAGGATGGGTCATGCTGTGTGCTGCAAAACACTAAAAACCCAGCCTCCTATATCCCCTCTGTAGATACTGAGTATCCATAGATTGCTGTGCCCTGGAGTGCAAGCTGATCAAGCTGCCTTTCAAAAAAATAGTAGTATGTAATTAAGCAAAGGCAGGAGGTTTTCTCTGAGTGATAGGTTTTGAACAGCTCTAACACATATCACTCTTGCCAGGTGGGTTTTTTTCTCCCAACCTTTTGTCAATTTTTTTCTCCACAAAACCATGGAAAGTCATCAGATTGGAGACAGCAATTTAGCTGGATCAATTTTCATTTTTTGGTATGTGGAGTGATGCCAGCAGGTTAGAGTAAGGGGCCAAGGATCTGGAATCTTAAATTTTATTCCCAGCTGTGCCATTAACTTGTTCTCTAACCTTAGGCAAGTCATTATTTTGTTTTTTGGGTTTTTTTTTTCCACCAGCAGAAGCAGGATCCCCCCTCACAGGGCTTAATTAATGTTTGTAAAACATTTGAAGATTCTTGGATGAAGACAGTGTGTGGGTATAAATGATTCTACACAGTAATCATAATACTTAATGACCATGCCTGAGGCACGCCAGCCTCCATTTGTGGAAGAGGCGCTAGGACACTGTTATCAGTCTGAAGTGGGATCTCTTGGTTTCCTGCTCTCCCTGCCTTAGTGGCCAACATTAGCCTCTAGTTTCTTCCTCTCATGCTGATCATGTGAAAACACTAATTGTACTGATTTTAGAGCAAATCACCTGGATTACAGGACAGATCCAGAGTCAATTTAAATTACTCTCATACATATGGATATGGGGGGAGCAAGGGCAACATTTGGAGTGTGGTAGTAGAACTATGTTGATATATATGACCATCTTGGAAAGATAAGAGAAAGCAGATATATCTGACCTCATCCATTCAGCAGCTCTCTATTGCTTAGCAATTTGGACCCGTGAGTTTCCTGCTGTGAGAAACATGTGCGATATGGCTAATACAAGCCAGATTGTTCTTGAATATCATGTCCACACTCATGCAATGCAGTTTGGCTTCTTCCCTACTTTGAAAAATAAATAGAGGAGAAAAAGATTGTATTGCTAATTACGTAAAGTACAACTGCGAAGTGTTTAAGAGAACTTTACATAAAATAATAGCCTAATTTACAGCCAAATCAAATAGGTTCGTAGCCTTATAGTGTCACAAATAGAATTGTGTCAAATTCTTTGATCTTAGAAATGAACAAAATGCCCATTAATTCCAACGACAGCAGAATAGAGCCCCATTTGCAAAAATAAAATATGTGGCTTGCAAGGCTAAAATTTCCATATGGAAACACACAAACAAAGAGACAAAAGAACTACGGAGAATTGTCACTGAGAATTTACAATATCTGGGTTTGTTATCAGGAACGGAATATGTAATTTTTCATGCATATGGATAGCAGCCCATGACAGAGCCTAACTACACACCAACAGAATAAAAGATATATCTACATCAGTTCTGTGGAGAAACTTTCGCATAGAGAGTCACTGCAAAGTTTGGGAAAAATAAATGTCAAATTTAGCTCTTGCAGAGCATAATATGGCTATGAATTTGACTTGTGTCTGTGGTTCAGCCTTTCATCAATGAAGTAAGAAATTCTCCAAACTCTAAGGAAAAGGTGGGTAGGAAATTTGTATTTCCTTGAAAATTTAAGGTGTGCCTGTTCAACATTTCTGCAGAGGCACCACAATAGAGCTATAAAAGTGCAGATATTTCATGGATGATCCCTGTCTGCACCTCTGCCTTTCCAATACAGCTGTCGCTAGACAGACCAGCGTTTCTCAGAGCTACCTGTAATTGCACACAGTAGGTATGAATTGGGTTATGCTTCTAAGATGCTTTTTAGATAAGTTCTCTTTTACACCTCCTGATGTCAGAGTTCATTTTGACCTTTGAGGTTTCTTTATTTCTCTTGGCATTGTTCTGATTTTCCATGTAGTGAACCATGATTTCATACCTTTACTTTAGGTGTTCCTAACAATTAGCCCTGTAAGACGCTTCTGCATTTATGCCCTGTCATTTGCGAGCTGAGAGAACCAGGAGGTGCGCCTGGATGTGGTGGAGGTCCTTGTGATGCCAGCTTGACTTTCACAGTGCCAGACATAGATGGCTGGACCACAGTGGGCCTAGGCCTACTTATTATGCGAAACGTCCAAACAGCCATATAGCTACAGCTTTGCTCTTCCAGACCTAAGGCATGTTCAGTCAAGCAATGCTGCCTGCCCTGTGCTCTACGGCATGCCCCCATGGTGCAATTCATCCCTGGCCCAGATCCTTCTTTTGGCTACCTGTGTGCACAGGAAATGCAAAGAAGATGTTGCATTCATAGAAATCCCAACTGGGCAGAGCAGCCCTGGTGGGCCTCTTGCAGCAGCCATAACTCGGAGCAGCTCCTCCTGGTCTTGATGGCTCCGTGCCTACGGAGGCAGCCACATCCTTCCTCCTCGCGCAAAGATTGGCCAGCCTTGGCGGGCTGATCCTCCCCTGACCTTATGGCTCAGGTCAGCAAACACATCTGTCCTTGGGTTCTTCTCCTGCTAGAGAAGGGCTAAAATTAGCCTCCTTTCCTAACAGATAGATAACAAAGTTTTGGGCTGCTAACATGCCTGTTGGTCATGAGCAATGGAAACTCTGTCTTCTGATGAAACTCCGAGATCACCAGACAATTAGAGATAAGTTTGAATTAAATAGGAGCTCTCTGAAGTCCAGTCTGTTAATTGTTAGGCTTAGTTAATTCCTCAGATAACCACCTCAGCCATTAGCACAAATGACCCACAAACCTTAGTTGGAGCAGCAAACACAGCAATGGCGATGGCTGGCACACCAGATAAGGAGACGTGGTGTGGAGGAGAACCTCACAGATGACCAGCTAGCAATCCAGCAGCACACCGCAAGCAGCAAATTGGTGCAGGCCCGCAATGAGAAACTGCTTAAAAGCTTAAAATGAATAATTCAGCACTCCTTTGATTCTTGAGTTTTAACTACTGCAGAATGCGTGTCCCACCATATTACTTCAACCTTGAAATGAAGTACAAATGGATGTGATTCAGATTCTAAATATTTAAAGCCAGAATCTAATCTTAGATACATTGTGTATTCTGTCATCTCAAAAACCTGAAAAAGACAGACAATGATGGACAGTGCAGATTGAAATTAAATTCGAGCTCTGTATTAAAAATCTTGCACTGCTAATTCACTTGAATGATTAACCACATAGAGCCTGAAGTTTGTACGTTACAGAATTGTTGAAGTGGTCTTTGGCTTTTCTGTCTCAGTTAGCTTCATAACAGAATAGTCCAAAAAGATTTCATAGGAGAAAGTTATCACCTCCCTTTTTTTCCTCTCTTCTCACAAAGATGCATTTCAACTATGAACATTTTCCAGTTAAACTGCAAACTAAATATTTCTAATCTTCCTTTCACTAGAAAGAAAGATAAAATTACAAGCTATAATAGCACTTGGGCAATTATAATATTTTCCTACAGATTGCCAGATAAAAGCAATCAACATATGAATGTTCACATGCAGCAAGCAAAAACATAAGTCAGCACAGCTCTCTACCAAATATTATTGTAAGAGGAGTAAGTGCATCAGGATATGACCCTTTTAAATACCAAGCCTTTAGTACGGTAAAAACCAGATGGATGATCTCATCACAAGTTTCAATGTGCCAGAATACAAATACAGAATTGCAAACCTCAGAATGCACAAGGAAAACACAATTAAACCCTGTTAAAAAAAAAGAAAAATAAAAGTGACAAAATGAAATATATAGTGATGGCAGAATGAAGGATGCTCTATCTTTTTCCACTGAAACTGAGGGTGGTCTTTCTGTTCCCTTAGCTGAACTTTAAGGCCTCAATACAGAACTTCTGGATAAATTACAACATAACTGTATAACAGCCTCGCAAGACAAACTTCTTCCACCGAAAGCAGCAATGAGGCTAAATACCCAGGTCAAGCGAACTCGAACTTCAAAAGAGTTTGAACATAGACGTCTTTTGCATTCAGCCCACTCTCTGTTTAAAAGCGCGTTTAACAAGAATTGTATTGCTTTCTAGCTTGGGTCAGCAGAGGGCAGAGGCCAGGCTGGGGCAGAGGCTTTGCAGCCAGCCAGGACACCCAGCAAAGCACAGAGGTAGCCCTGTTTGACAGGCGGAGTTCAATCGGCACCGTAAGGGCCCGTGCTGCTGCGTGTTAGTTGTTTAGCCACATGTCAGTTCAGGCCTTTCAAAACTTGAGCAATGCAGCTCTTACTTGGCCCTGGGGCTGCCTTGCTGCTGCGCAGTGACCCTGCCCATCCAGTTACTGATGCCCAGAGTGCTTGAGTGCCTGTGGCCAGGGAACACGCTCCAGCCAAGCTCTCAAAATGGTTTCAATTTATTGGAGCTTAGAGAGGACATCCCGCAGTTTACGACTTGCAGGTTTTCTAAGACTATCTCAGAGAGCTACAACTATTACACACTGTCTTGAGGCAATGGCTGGCTAAGAGGCTCTCAAATGAGCCTGTGGTGCGCTGGGATGGCTGGTGGTACGCAGCTTGTTACGTGCACGTCCTGATGCGTCAGCTGCTGGGTGCTCTTAGATGGGGCTATGGACTTTGGGAGAGCTTTGATCTACTCAGAGTGGCTCTTCATATGTCCAATATTACTAGTGTTGTATGTACCCAGCAGGTTTTTATTAACAAAACTAACACAGCTGAGTTTAGACAGATGGAAATATTTTATATTTCAGTAAGACCGCTCTAGCATAAAAAATGCACTTCTATCATTTTGCAGTGAGCTGAGTCTGGGAGGGTCTGAGCGCCCATATGGGCTTTTCAAGGACAGAAAGTACATGAATAATGCAGATAGCGACTGTTTCCCTCCTTGGGCTTTTGGGGGAATGTAGCATTATGTTCCAGCAAGTGCCATTGAAACACAAGGTAAAAACCCACAAAAAGGAGGCTCACATGAAGGAGGACAAGGAAACCAGCCAGACCAACAACAGTAAAATTTCAACTAACATCCTCAAGGGAGTTTTACAATTGTGAGCATTGTCATGGACCCAGATGCAGCTGCAGGAAACATGCATTTTGGTTTGTTTTATATCCCATGGATTGGCGTCCAGGCTTTGTAACTAGTAAGTATGATCTCTAACCGCATAGGAGCATAGCCACAGGAGAGGAAAGATTAAGGGTATCAAAGGAATACATTTTTCATTTCACTCCTTTCTTATTACAGTAGATTAAAAGAAAAAAAAGAGAGTTTTGTTCAACATTCAATTTTGAGGAGAATTAAATAAGCCAAAAACATTGTTCAGAATTAGAGCATTGAATAAAGGATTTCAAAACCACAGTGTGTGGTTCATGGTGGGATTTCTATTTCCTTTTAAGACAAGCCATATACAGCTGTACAAGAGCTATTGTCCTCTGTCCCACTGAAGAAATAGTTTTTCTCTGAAGTGTTCAATCTGTTAAGACACATAGGTACTTTGAAAGCTTATAAAAGAAGGAAATCACTCAGACGCTCTTCTGGTTCAAATGGCAATTATCTGAAAAGCAGCAAAGAAACAGGAATACATGGATAAATTAAATAGCTTTTGATTGCCTGGATATGAATGATAGTAGGATTTTGTCTTCTTTGGGAACGGCACACAGCAGCAACTAGTAGGCACATGCAGCAACTAGTATGCACACGCAAGACAAAAGTTAGCCCTAAAGTGGTACAAAGGCAGTGATCTTATAGCGCATGGATGGTTATTACGAGCCTGCGCAGGAGAAGACAATTTCAGCTCTAGGATCTCGAGAAATGTTCCTTGCTACTGAGTCGCAAGGTACCACAATCTGAAGAAAAAAAAAAAAAAACCTTAAAAGCTTACTAGTAACTCTTGGTCGGGAGAATCTTTTTTCCTTCTATTCCGCATGAAATGTTAAACATGAAGACTTCCACCATCACGTTTATCCTCCATGAAGACAAAGGTTAACAAAAGAGAAAGGCTACAAGCCAAACTCTTGTTCACAATAACGCATTTCAAATTCATCATTTTCAATTGAATGAGGGTCCCTCAAAATAAAAAAGGGAGCACACACAATACAAAACTACAGAGCCTGAGAAAACAGAGCTAATCATCATTTTAGCTGAGGCACGATGCTGTCTTTTTTTCCTGCAGAAAATTTCCTGCTACAAGCAGACAAGCTAAAGCAGACCATTAAGAGGAGATGGGCTTTCCTAACGGGGAGCCTGGAGATCCTCAGGAGCTGAGCTTGACTGCCTGAGGCTGGGGATGTGGCATGAAATGAAGTCACAAGGACCACGATGCTGAGATTTACAGAGCAACAATTCAGATTGCCAAATTTCATCACACCTGGTCATAAATTAGGATAACACAGTACTCTAGCTAGTTGTTGGTAGAAAACTGAGAGCCAGACATCCTTCTTTAAGCTTTTGAAATCAACTGTCTCGTTCTGATAGGTTCTCTCTAGACTAAGGAAGAGAAAAAAAGTGTGTTTTTTTCCTAAGAGAAGACAACAGACTTGGGAAAAGTCTTAAGAGAACGCAATCTCTCCTCAAGATCAAATTCTTTAGAAAGGAATTCCTGAGAGAACTATTATACCACTTTGTTATATACAAATGTGAAATTTTACTACAGCAATTTAGCATAGTAAATTGCAATGTTGCAGCCACAAAGTGTGTAAGAGAAAGGTTTTTGGATCACCTCCAGAGATCTTAGGCTACGGCAGGTGCATACTACCAGGATATAATATGGCTGAAAATGACTTCCTTAATCATTCCACGGGGCTTGAGAGCCTGGAATAGTAAAGGCCTGGCCACAGAAATCTCATCAGTTCTGGTAAGTCCAGGGCAGCTGAAATTCAACCTCAGAGGCATTTCAAACCTTTATACAACTGACTGAAAAAACTCTGGTGTTATGACGGCTTGGGCATTTGTGAATTTACCAATTCCAGTGTGAGTTCCTGCATTCCCTGTGTGTTTTTTGTTTAAAGTGATGCCTCTGCTGGTCTTCAAAAGGCTGCCAGAGAAGGCAGATTGACGTAGTGTATGTAAACACAGCTCAGGCTGAGCAGGCTGAAAAACATGTGGGAGAAGAAGGCTGTGTCCAATACAGCAGCCTACGAAAGGAGTTAGAAACCATCTGGGGAAGTGCTATGCTGCACATGTACAAGCTAGCTGAGGTCCCCTCCACCCATAACCACTTGCTTATAACTCTATGGCATACACAGAGCTGCAAAAACATGTAGAAAGGTGCCAGAGCGAAACTTGGCACTAAACAATAGAGAGTGAATTCCTGCCCAGAGAAGAAAACCTACATTTCTTTTCAGCTGGGCAAGTTCCTCTATTCAGTATTTGGAAAGCACAGCCAAAGACCTTGTCCCATCGTCTGAGATCTCTACTTGCTTCTGTGGTGGTGGAAAAACAAGGAGAAAAGAGGGGGAGGGAGAGAAAAGCCTTGCAGCTCTGGAGAGGCTGAAATCAGCAACAGGATTCAGACCTTGTGGGTGGTGGGTGGCAGCCTGCGTGCACCTTTGAACTGCTGATAGACATCCAAGCAAGGAAGCTTTGTTCACAGCTGCTGCTATGGAAAAAGGTGGCTCCTGCTAAGGGGAGGGAAGGTGCTTGTGCTCAAAGAAGTGTTCTTTAGAAGGGCTGCAGCGGGGATGGAAAGGAGGGAGACCCCAGTGAGCTTTCTTCTTTTATGTTGTAGATGAACCAGATGGCAGGAGCAGCAGAAACCAAAGGAGGAGCATGAAGTCTTTAGGAATCTGATTCCTGAAACAGAGGGAAAATCAAAGCCAAAAACTAGGCCTGGACAAAAACAGAACACCAGAGTGGAAAAACAGGCATTGCAGGAGCTTAGCCAAAAGGAGAAAGAATAAAAATCAAATAACTCAGACCTTCGATTCAGATTCCAGCTCCATGCTTTTGGGAGAGGAGACTTAGGGAAACTGAAGAACAGGCAAGAAGTCTCTTTCGTAGCCACAGCTGGTCACAGCTACCTTCCCGTGCTCCCTGGCAGGGGCACGGCAGTACCGAAAGCTCCACATTTCCCACAGAATGGGAAAAAGGGGAAGTGCCACAAAGGGTGACCAGTGGCTCCCTCACACAACTCACACACACAGCAGATAAGCTGGTCTGACAAGTAAGAAAGACCCCGCTACAGCATTGCCACAGCCCACGGCGCCTTGTGATCGCCTGCAGCTGCTCAGAATCAAGTCACCGAGGGTGGGGGGTAACTCACGTTCCCTCTGACAACCCTCCTTGCTTTCTGATCTCTGGAGAGATGCCACTGAGCTCACATTTTAATTGACTTGCAGATCTCAAGATGAATTTTCATCAGGAATAAGATTTCACTATAGGATGTTGCAAAACATCCCCTCTTCTCAAGAGCACTCCCATTTTTCAGACGAAATGCCCATAACGAGGGCATGATGTCAGACATACCCTCTGCAGAATATGCTGTGCTCTTCCGTTACCAACCGCCTGCCGACGCTGCTGCTCTGTCACCCCATGGAGGAAGCATTAGAAACCCCTTTCTACCCCCATCTCCACCCCCCAATTTCAGTAAAGATCCTGTGACACTTTGTGGAAAAAAACAACATTGTATTTGATTTACAATTAACAGGATTTACAAATAATGACAATGAAACATATTAGCCATGAAATTAGGATGCCTTTGTTGATGAAGGTGTAGCTGGCGAAGCACCTTTATGTAGAAGTCTTACGTACCTCAGTCCTAAACACTGTAAAATAACTTATACCTCAGGTTCAGGAATGATTACACACAAATGCAAGAAGTTGAGTACAAAACAAACAACCCTCCCCTCCCAGGCCACTGGATAGGAAACCAGTTCTGGTGAGGCTTTTGACTTTTGGAAGCTGAAGGAAAGGCCCACTGACAAGTCCTAGGGAATTTTCAAAGAGGGAAAAAAAAAAGGATCAACAAACAGTAAAACTCACTGTATGACAAGCTACTGGGCAGGGAGAGCGGGCAGTAGAAACTGTGCAGCTTGCGGAGACTCAGCAGAGTCCAGGCGCTGGGCAGGACAACGAGTGGGAACCAGTACAGGTGGCAGCGTTTCATTAAAATGCTACTTTACTGCCAAAAACTTGTGAGACAAAAAGGAATAAATTCTCTGATGTGCAATACAGCAATTTAAGAAGACGTACCTAACTTTTTGACTTGTATAGAGCTTACGTATATTGTAAACACACACTTTTTGACAAGTTATTTTAATTTTCATTGCTATGGGTTATGGTGTGTATTCAATCAAACGCAGCATTCCAAGGCTCAAAACTGATTGAGTGGTTTTCAGTATATGGGTATATGATTTTTCCAATATCATACTAGTATTTTACATCACAAATACAATAAAAACAAATGATGGTATCCTAGGACAGTTCCAAGATTCAAATAAAAAATCATCAGAACCATTCCAATATAAGATATTATACATAATCAAATCATGTTAAACAGCACACTCTCGGCAAGCAGCTAATTACAAGCATTCTGCTGGTCATGTTTTTCACACAAAAGTCATTCAAGAGCACATAAATATTTCTTTTTCTGATCTGCTTCTTTTTACAAAACCATTCATCAGATTCACAGAATTAGTACAAGTAAGGCACATTAGCATATATCATAAAACTCACAATAATAACAAAAAGTTGTAAAGTTTTAAGAGCTACTTCTCCACTGCAGTGATTTCTGAACCAAATGAGACTTCATCAGTAGAACCCTCCTACAGGGATGACATTACTTTTACTTCCATCGCAACCAGCTGTGGTGGGTGCAACACTGTGCATTACCGTGGACATAAATAATTAAATTAATTAAGAACTGTGTGTGGTAGCAAATCCCATTTCCCGATCTTACAGAAAAATCAGATACATTGTTTACTATGTTCATTATGAGCACAGATAAAGTAGTTTTAGAGCTATATGGAAATCAATTTCCAGTTATCAAAATAAAAGGGGATATTGCATGTTTCTCTGAATATGCCATTGTTTTCCTAGTATAAATATTGCTTAAAATATAAAGGATGCTGTAGTATTGAATTTACTTTCATAATGATTCCTAGATGCTGATGTTTCAGAGTCTACTAAATTAAACGAACCATAAACCTTCCTTCTTCCAACCCCCCACCCTGCCCCCAACCAAAGGACTCTCTTTCCCACAGAAAATTCATTTACACACAACACAGCTTTTAATTAGAAGCATAATTTACAGTAAAAATTTTTTACATTACACCTCTGCTATCAAAAAAACATGAAATATTTCATTTAAAGTTGTAATTATACATTAAAAAATAGAACACTATTTCCTTAACAGGAAGAATGAATTTGAACATCTTGATATCAGATTTCTTTATTGCGGCTTTTGAGTCAAAGGTCAGTCACTTTATTCTCTAATGCAGCTGCTATTTGCTGTAAACGGAAGGCAAGCTGCATTTTTTGTGCAGCTGGATCTTCTTCAAGTGCATTTATAATCTGGAAGAAATAAACACAGAATGTTTAGAATCATTTAGCTTAAAATACACGAACAGTTCCCGGACCAAGGGCTTGACAGTAATTTGGCTTTGGAGAGTCTTTTGCGTTCACTCTGTACGAAAGATAAAGTTCATCTACTAGGCCCCATGTTCCATTTTTACACAAAGACAATGAAAATGATTGTCTCCATTACTTTATCTAAGTTGCTGTAATGTTTCCCGTTATGTTGGGATCTAAGCAAATTAATAGGTAGTACTTTATTTTTTGAAATGCTACATTCCAAAACAGAGCAGGCAGTGGAAAAACTTAAACGTTGATTTTGTAGCTACTGAAGAAACTGATTTTACTTACATTGCACCCTACCAGGCTTAAGAGTCATTCACCAGCGGCAACTAAGCCCCATCCCCAGGAGCGTTGGCTAGGAGAAGCTCCTGGGTGGTCTGTGCACAGGCACAGATGCAAGCAAGGAAAGCTCTCCTTCGCCTACAAACAAGATCGTGAAGAAAATGGCCTGGCTCATGTGTCAGGGAGCTGCAGGTAGCTTCCCCCAGGCTCTGAGAGAGCCCGGCTGAGACTCTGGCCCAGTGTCACGAAGCCTGGGTAGCCCAGAGCTCGCTGGAGGAGAGCAAACCCCGCCAGCAACCCGCCTGCAGCCTCTTCTGTACGGGCTCTGTATAGACAGGTACGACCCTCAGACACAAGGGATTTTAAAACAAGAGCTAGAAAAGGTCAACCATTATGAGAAGGCTTTTCTTCAAATAGAGTTTTTTTTAGGGCTTTTCAAGCTCAAATTGCAAAGGTTTCAAAAGGTTTTCATTTCTATCATCCTTTAGGGAAACTTTTCCACAGACATTAGGTTTCTCCACTAGGACAATGTGTCAAATGGCAAAATCGTTCCTTTTCTAAAACTTAACTTTATTAATAAAAGTCAGACACTGTAATCAAGTAGAAACCGTTAGCTATGTTTAAATATGATATGAACTTTGAAGTGCAAGAACTGGAGAAATAGTTTCCCTGTTACTAGCTGTTACTTTAATTACTTCTTGCACTTTACTGACAATAGAGATTAACGAAGTCAGTATCAATCTAGCTACTAATTTAACTTTCAAGGACTGGTACAGGACTTGAGTTTCAAGCATGGCAGCAAATTTGTTTAGAAATCATTATTTCAACAGTTTTGTTTTTAAAGCAAGGAAGCATTTTTACAAGAGAGTTAATAAATACTTACTACAGTATTTAAACTTAGCCTAATTTAATTTGATATTGTTCCCTTAATTCAACCAATTATGTCTAGCTGGAACTCCTCGAATCTTGACTAAATAATTCATGATTATCTCTGCTGGTGAATATACCCTTCATATAAATGTAGACAATTAGACTGTACCCACTTAGTCATTGTCAAGCCCTGCAGAGATGCACGAGGTACAGCGCATGCTGGGAACCATACTTTCAATATTAAAGACAAGGGCAGCTGCAAAATGTTCCAATTTATGCAAATTAAAACATTTTTATGGAAAATAAATAAGCTTGATTAATTTCACAGAATGGTTCCTGACAGATTATCTCCATAACTCTGAGTTAGCAGCCATTTGATCACATACACCTTGTCGTTACACAACGCTGTACGCAAAAGGAAGAGCTGCAAGTATGCTTTGCGGTTTGCTGGCCTTTCACTGATAAACTCCAACAGACTGTTGAAAATAAACGAGGCTCAGCCTTTGCCTTTGCCTGCGAACGAAAATGAGAATCTAGAAACCATGATTGGAAGCAGGAATACGGGAGTGTGGAAGAAGCAGGGCTTTGTGATTCATTTGTCATCCGGGTTCCTTGACTCTTTCTGTAACAGGTCAGTCCACGGATTTATTCTGCAACGTGTTGTAAGTAAGGTTACTTCATCCAGGGGAAGAGGGGTGAGGAAACCAGTGCCATCATGCTGGCCTGCATATCTCCGGCCATTTTCCATACTGGCACCAGCTGCAGGACCGCTTAAGCTAATTTGATTTTCCTTGCTTACATCTGTTTTGAAGCTGTGAGAGGCTGGCTGCTCCTGCATAAAGCAGCTGCAGTGAGGCTGAGGATGAGACTTGCTGCTGTCAGTGGCAAGTGTAAGTGAAAATAAGAACTGTGGTGAGGTGCAAGACAAGCTGAAGAGAGCTCACATGTGCTGTAGTCCTTTTTTTGATTCAGCAATTGTCATCTGTTCTTACTTGCTTTGATTTAATTCTAAGAGTTTTCTGGAGACATTCATTTCCATGGAAACCTTTGAATACAAGTTCCCGTCTCTCTTTTTGTTTTCAGCTTAAGTTTGGAGAGCCATAGCCACAGCCCAGCTACATTTGGGATATTCTTTGTTTGCCTTTCCACACAGCCTGAAGAATCCAAGAAACGCTTTGGACTAAATCTGTGAGCTTACTTTTGAATCAGGCGATATTCAACAGTTATTCTACCTTGGTTTACCTTGGGCAGGCACTTCATTTGCCACGGCACAATGGGGACTGTAGCATGTATGGAAGTTGTAAGTATAGCTTAACTAATAAAAAAGGCACTGCTCCGTTCCTGCAAGTGGAATAAGTTTCATGGATTATTCCTAATAAAAAAAGCTACTGGTTTGAACCCTGACATAGCTCGGAGGATTGCTTTTTGCTCAGTGGCATTCTTAAATCCCAATTCTTAGGAATTAGGATGGTAGGAGAACTGAAGAGAAATGATTTTAAAATCTGTTTCTCTTTCAGATCTGGTTAAGCTATCACTATCAAAACGGGATAGCACATAATGAGACTTTTCATTTATAAATATACCCCCTTCACCAGTGTAAATGCCAAGTCATGTATATAACTCCGAAGTTAGAGGTTTCTGTTCAGCATTGCTTTTACCTGATTATCCACAGAATTTTAAAAGTTGTTTAGATTGATGTTAGCCTTTATACCATGTTACCATTGATATTATCAAAAAAAAAACAAATCCCAAACTCTGCAACTTACCTCATCATAGTATTTGTTAGTATACTGGTAGAGTTGGTGTAGAGCCACAAGTGTATTTAGAGAATCAGTATGTGCCTGTTAAACAACACAAGTGAGCAGTAAACATGTCAAAATATGATCAAAGACTGCTGAAAGTTATGCACATGCATGACTGTTGGATACAACAGACAATCCTATTTTCATAGTCAAGCTCTGCATCCTGTAACTTTTGTTGAGATAACAGTTCGGGCAGAAAAAGGGGTGAGAAAACTTTTGTTTGGTGATCTTTAGACCAAGATTTTCCCATTGGTGTTTTTCCAGCCTGTCCACAGCTCTGACACTGGAGGTGGAAAATATTTTGGAACTCTGAATGTCAGACCACAGATTACAGCTCAAACATCTGCTAAAAACATGGCTATGTGTAACTACAGCATTTAGTCAGCACAATCTGCATATTGTTGAGATATTAAATGTTGGTTCTGTCACTGTCGTGTCTATTTGAAATCCTTTTTCCAGCAATTTTAACTGTTTGAAACCATCCACACCTCACTACAGCAAAGGTGTAATTCATCAAGTCTGCAAGCACACGTACATTTGGAAAAAATCCATCTGGATCATGAAGATGGAAAGGGGACAGAGAGAGAAAAGGGACTTTAAATGAAGCAGGAAATAACCCTAACGTTACCTGTTCCTCTCTCCCCCATGACATTTAACTTCTTAGTGAACGTGGTCTACCTGTCTAAACATCTCTCCTCATTCAAATGTACAGGATCTGAGGCTCCATCTATGCCTTTAGTCTTTTAAATTAGTAGAGAAAATGAAGAATTACAAAATATTGCTACTGGCATAAACAATTACCCAAGGTATAAAGCAGCAGAGAAATACCCATATTTCTTTGTTCTGTAAGAGACACTTCTAGAGCTGGTCAAAATTTGGAATTTTGTATCAGCCCTTACATATTTATTTTTAGTACAATTTGCAATGTAAATAGAAAGGATGGGCATATTCTGCTGATCTTAAAATGTGCTTTTAAATTTATTTCTGATCACTAAACATCTTAATTTTATATACATCTCTATTTTTGAGATAAATAACATGAACTGGAAAATGAAATGTCACTGCAGATGAGTTGCGTAGTGAATTACTGAAAATAGAAACGTTCTCACGAGGAAGCTGATCTGCAAAACGTTAGGTCCTACGGGCACTGAAACATATAAACTACAGAAATTCCCCAGACATCTTCATAACACTAGAACTCTTAAACTGAACTCAACGAGCAAAGCAGCCAGTAAGTACAGTATCTCTTTGCTCAGGCTAAACAAAACCTGTTAACATTGGTGAGGACTTCTGGCTCTCTAAGTTAAATTGAGGGCTCCCAAAGGCATAAGCCTGCTCTCGCTATGCTGAGCTGCTGCATGGACGGGCTCTTTCAAGGCTGAAGCAGGTTCCGTAAGCATCTTTGCTCCACCTGTCTCAAACCAGAGTCCCCAGGTACCAGTCAACGCTGCTCCCCCTCCCTTCCACGCTCTTCGCTATGACAGGCAACCCACAGTAACCTAGTATATGAAAAGGAAGGAAAAGGCACTGCTTTCGAGAGCACTTGGAGAATGACTCATGTGCGTGTCCTGAGCTGCCTGTTTCCACCAAAAACCTGCAGGGCACATGTGCAGTGTAAAGCAGTAGTTTTGCCCTTGTACAGACAGTTCTAAAGTATGCTATACTTTACTTAACATACATGCCTCCCCCTTCATTTCTGCAATCTAATTTTTGCTGTGGTATCACTCTGTGAACCCAGTTATTACTTGCTATCAGTATGATCAATGCTAAAAATCCTCCATGTACTGCCGAGAGAAAACACCACTCAACAGTCTTATAATCTTTCTATAACAGACGTGAAAAACCCCACTTTGCTCTGGCACCAACACCGTCCAAAAAGATTTGTGACAGTAACTGCTCTTGGTTCCATTCAATAAGCAGCATTTCAAAGGGCTAAAAATCACTACACTAAGCAGCAGTACTTCACAGATGTATGAAATTATTCATTTTATGTTAGCACATACAATAAACTCACTCACAGAAAGAAAAGACAGTGAAAAAGAGAGCTGTACTGGGTTCCAATTTCAGGACAAGAAATCTTAATTTATTCTTACCCTAGAAATCTCTGCTAAATGGGTATTCATATCCTGGTCGCTAACTGGCACCATCTGACGAATACCTTTGTAATAACTGCAACAAATGAAAACAAACTTTCAATTAGGTGAAATAAATACACCGTGGTTTTCTGGTAATTCTGTATTTTGGCTTTGCAACTATTTTAAACATGCTTCTTAATAATGCAGGAGATGTTCTACCACAACAGACCAACGGTCCATTTAGTAATCCTGTCTCCCGCCAGTCATTAGTACTTGATACATTAGCAGCAGAGGCAAATCACACCTGAGGTACAGTGCCATACCACAGGAAAGAAATTTATTCCTAATTCCAGCTGATCCTTATTTTAGCTATTCAAGCTCTTGAGATCATCAGCTAGCAGGGCGTTTCTCCTGCAGCAGACCTTCAGCTGTATGCATGCAATTCTCAAATCAGTAAATGAACAAAGCCAGAGGCTGAGTGGAAGGGATGTGTTTGTGAAAATGTTTTGGGGATTTAGTCCCTATTCAGTTGCGGAAGTGCAGTGCTGATTAGACAGATTATACAGGTAAGGAGAAGAACCGTGGAAGACACCACCGTGTTGTTTCCTGAATAAATCTATCTGTCTATCTGCACATACACGAACATGCATTGGGTCATAATGGCATTTCATTTCAGCGCTGCCAACAACACCTTCTCTCTTCTCTGTCTCCTCCCAGCCTCTCATACGAACAAGGGAACGTTTTAACATTCAAGCATAAAATCTTTAACGTTTGACAGTTGACTTTGACTCCCTCAGCATTCACGTCTTCTGTTACTAAATACATTCACAAAGGCTTAAAATCTTGAGAACTGTGAATAAATATGAAGAAAGTGTCTTTATACTTACTCTTCCACCATTTTCTTATAGTTAGAGATTTCTTTTGCGTAAAGTAATTTATTACTCGGAGAATCCTGAAAAAATTTGGAATAGAGAGAGCTTGGTTGATTTAGGAACGTTTCTAGGAAGTAACAGAAAGTGAAGCACCTAAGATCACCCCTTTATAACATATGCACTTGAGCTTTTCAGATATTAACATTTGGATTTTTTTCCCTTGGTATGTGGGTGGGATTATTTGTCTTAGAGGGATGAGGTTGGCATATGACATTACTATTGGGTTTTACAAATATATCAATGCAAGACGATTCTAAATTATGGTGGACATGAAATAATCAGTTCTCAAACCTGCTTTTTATAAAAGCAGTTGATATTTTCTCCTTTTTATGAATACCGTTTGGCAGACTACATACTAACAATGACATGTTCACCAACCTGTTCAGTGGTGAAATGCTAACTCCATTATAAAATTAAAAAGAAACTATCAATGCCGTATCTCTTCTGAGAATGGCTATTGTTCATGCCCTTTGTCTTGTCAGGCATGAACGCAGTCAGGATGTAGAATGCAAATCACTTACTCTGCTTAATTTGTGCTCTGTTCTTGTGCAAGCATCCATGAAAGTCTGTGCAATGACTGACAAGGAAGCATCCACTACTTCGTGAACGTGAACATCAAAGATGAAATGGGGATTTTTCAATATGTTTACCCAGAATCTAAGAGGCAAGCTGCAAAGCAAGGAAAAAGATAAATAATCCTTTTTACACAGCAAATATTCTACAACAACAACAAAAAAAGAAATTAAATATGGGTTTTGCATTTTGATCTCCTCACTACAGTGAATTTTAATTTTATATTTCAACAATTACATAAACTATTTGTTGTCTAGTTTCCATGTCGGAAAATAATGCCTTTACATCTCTCACTGTTACAGCAACATGAGAAAAATTCTTTTGAGAAGAACTTTGAGTACCTCCAAATAGCAAGAGAAAACATGTGTGTGGTTAGAGAAAAGCCTAGACTAACATTTTATTAGTTTTTGTGCTTTGACAGGTAAATCTAGTCCCATTTGCGTCTTCCTGTTCTGGGGGATCTTGTTATGAAGGGCTAGAACAGAAGAGAATCCCCAATTTCAGGGGCACTGCGGAAAGGCAAAAAGTAACCAAAGATATGGAGGGAAATCTGCCGAAGACTACCGCATAGTAAGCTGGTTTCATTTTTGCAGTTTCTAGTCTTATGGGAAACCCTTTTGAATGGAAACACATTATCTCAATCAAAGCTATACTGAGAATTATAAATTACATTTATGTGTCACTTTGATCTGTAGTTTGAGTGTCCCCCTAGAGCAGGGATTAAACTTTCGTTTTTCTCTGCAATACAATTATTTTTCTGTTCATACTGTACCTATTCGTTTTCCAGATGTGGATGGTATCTTCATCCTTGATGTCATGTTTTTCTGCTTGCTCATCAAGAAAATCAAAGAAATATTTCACAGCTGGTGGCACCACATGATTTGAGTTGAGCACACTATGAAAAAAGTTATCTACAAACTGCTGAAGTGTCCCCTGAAAGTGAATTAAAAATAATCACCTATTACATTTGCATTACAAGCTGAATTCAGTGCCATCCCAGAGTTTTTTTCCCCATTTACACTAACAGCCTCTATTCCAGGTACAAACTGACGGACTTTATTCTGAGTACTATGGGTGCAAGATGACAAAAACAAGTAACTTCTCAATGCAGTGACCTTGCAAACAGCCAAACAGTAAAGACCTTCCAGAGAACAATTTTATGCTCTAGTATGAAAGGCTCTGACTTCACTGACTCTTACACGATTAACACAGAAAGGTGTGCTTTGTGCTTGACAGAGAGAAGAAGCAAAAACTGGTTGCTAAGTATATAATACATACACAGTTCAGGGCCGTCGTGCACATAAAATAACTGTGGGCAACGTTCTTGCTTGTTTTGAGGCTTCCCACCTCCAGCTGCTCTGACTCCAGAGCATCATGTGCTATTACAGCAATTTTTAGAAACCAATGGAGAGGAATAAGTAACAAGTGACCATTCCACTTTTTGTTTAGGGGCAAGTGATTGGTCTCATTAGATGCAGAGCCTGGCCCAAGCCCATGGACTCTGCCAAGCCTGAGGATCAAAGTGCATTCAGAGGGCTGCCACTGGTCCCCACTGTCATGCCCCAGCGGCGCCACATGAGCTAGTAAAGCTCCAGACTAACAATAATCTGCAACCCAGCTACCAGGAACAGAAAAGGGGTGGCTGTAGGGAAGATGTTAACAAAAGAGATGGATATGAGCATCTTGCTGGCCCTTCATCTTGAGTCAATGTCCTCCATACACAAACTTTCCTTCATATCCACTTTGTCAATTGGTCAAATGGCCCTAGCTGGAGCTGGAACAACCGCATCTTCCCTAGGAACAGGCACTGGGTCCTGGCTTTTGGGTTAGTAAACATGTTATTCTGAAAAATTTCAAAATAATTCTTTCTGCAATGAAGAATGCTTAGCAAAATTATTTTGACTGTGACACGTTTTGCTGCATAAGCACTAAAAATACTCTACACGGATGGTTACTATTTGAAGATATTTTTATTATTTTTCTAAATTGTACTGCAGTGTTGGCCACAAACAAAAATGGGGAAATATAAAGCTCTGCAGCAGTATATAAAGGATTTGGTTCAAAATAAAAAGAGAATTTTATCTAAAAGATGGCACAGAAGAGAGTATCTATCCTCATCTTGCAAGAAAAATCCTCATTTAACTAGTGCAGAATTATAGTTCTCAGCTTTCATCAGGAAATATACTTTATCTCCTTCCCAGTAACGTTCTCGAGGGCATATGAATCACTTCAAGTTCTGAACACAAGCTTGTATGTACATGATCCAGATATTCAAAATTTCAGCCAAAAGTAAGATTAAGAATTCCGTCATTTTGTTTGGCTGTAGCTCAAGGTTCGTAGAAGTGTGGAGTAACAGCAAATACCTAAACCCTACCTTCACAGACAGAAGTCTTGTCAGGTAGATCTCTGTAATGGCTTTGGTTCTCTCTTTTTCTTTCACGCTCCCCCGCTTCGATTTACCTTCATCAATTTCATCCACTGGCCGAACTAGGTGCCAGACCTTATTTTCATCTTCCAGAAGTGCATGCCCTAGGAACAGCAATTGCAACAGTGACCAAAAACTCTTCCCTAAAACAGCAACGTGAAAATAATAATATACCTAAGTACACACAAGATCCTTCTTCCTTTTCGTTAGTGGTTTCGTCATGTCAAGAGGAGTTAGATGACTCCAATCCTGTCTAACACACACAACTCAAGTACTAGATTTTCTGTAAGACCATAAGCTGAAAAGATAACACTGTGGCTTGCTCCCGCCAACAGCAAAGACAGAGGGAGGAAGTGCACAGTAAGGAAACTCCTGTTAGGTCATGCAAGCACCATATGCATGTTTTTTGAGGTCCCCACACTGAAATACTTTGCGCCCTTGTAAGTTCTCAGAGACATGATCAAGTCAGAGAAACTCAGCTAGTCGTGACCCTACAGCCAACACAGATTGAGCATTTGTAGCTCACTCCAGGTGCAACGCAACATATGCTCACATGGGCTCTGGTGATTTTGGCAGTGGCAGTTTAAGAATTTACAGTTTCAACCTTTTTTCTCGGTATCGTCATCCAAACTTACATTTTTACCCTAACTGCTAAGTTCAAAGTATGGCTTCTCAGTTCAAACCTGCATTTATCATCAGTATAGGCTTAACCACTTGACTTTATAGTCGAAATAAGGAAAAACGCATCCTTTCGTTGAGACGGCATGAACTCCCGCAGACAGAGGTAATAACTGCAGGCCGCAAATTGTAACCCATTACAATAAGATTATTTAAAACTTGTTTGCCAGTAACTGTAGCTTAAACCAGAGAAAGAGACTCACAGCAAGTCTATCATCATACAGCAGAAAGAAGAGTAAGCACCTGGATGCTTACGACAGCTCAGCTGATTACAGTAACTTGCTGTGTTACCCATACCTGGATCACATGCCTGGGCCCTACACTTAGTTCAGTAATCACACAGTGTAATAAACACAGAATCCAGCATTTAAGTATCAATAATAGGTGAATGTTCAGACAAAATCTTTGTGTTTGAGTACCTTTTGCTTCAAAAATTCAAAAAGACATGGTTGTTGTAACTTGCCATTAATCTCCCTTGAAAAAAGATGTCACAAACTCAGTTAATTAACTATTATAGCCAAAAATTTGATAGACTCTTGCAAGTCAAAATTGATATTTTCCGCTGCAGCTGCGATTCTTGCAAGTTACGTTACACACTTGTACTTCTATTAAAGCATAAAACTTAACTGTAATGCAAAATAACTTGGGTAATGGGGCTGAATTGCCATTTTTCTGGGAAAAATAACTTTCAGTTTTTTAAAACATCAATGATTTTAAATGCACTGATGAATTTCTACTGGAAGACCATCGCTGATTTTAGGGATTTTGGAAGTAGGTATCTTAATGCCACCTTAGGATTTAAAGAAAGAACAAGCAAAATCAGGAGATCTGAAACTAAGTTCCTCAAAAGCTACATTAAATTTATCAGATTGTCTATGTGCTCGATATTTTATATTGTAGGGGAAAATAACTTTTTAATGTAATCTGGAAAAGGCAGCACTTCTGCTTGAACCATTTCACATGTTCTCATGAAAAGCATTACCTATGCAGCCTTCCGTGCCTGTACTTTTTTTTTGACTAGGTAGACTCTTCCTCCCCCAAATTTCCCACACTTGATCATGTTGTCATTTGAAAGTCCTTAACTTGACTTGGAAGCTTATGCCACTGAAGTAAGGTAGGAATAAAAGTTATCATTTTATTTTGAAGCAGCTATGATTTCAAAATCAATTCCATTCATAGCAATCATTCACCAGTACAGTAAAAACTACTGATGAGCCTGAATTTTTGAATTTCGTCTGCAATGCCTGTTATTTACTTTTGTAAATAAATAGATGAGAACATGTAATTACAACGGAAACTATTTTTCAGTCTTACACAAGTTGCTTGGTGTACTTCTGCTTCCTCCTCTGATACAAAGGAATTTATCCTCTTTGCTGTCCTGATGGTATGGCCAAATTTAACTTTGGAGTAAAGAGAAACAACCAAGTGGAATTCCACGGAGACTGCCTGCCCTCACATGTAGCTTAATTTGGCCCCTGTTCAATTAGCAACAACATAGTTTGCTACTAGTGAAATAGTATTTATTTCACAGAAAAGTACGGCATAAGAGAAAATAGCTCAACTAGATGAACTTTTGTAATTTAAAGATCCTATTTCATTGCTAAAAATACCTGCAAGAAAGAGGAAGAGAAATTCAGAACATGAGACTACGCAATGCGTTATCGGTAAGGTTGCTAAGAGGAGATAATATTTCTGTGAGATGACATTTTCCCCAGTGGAAAACTAGGAAGTGAAGAAAGTAAAAGAGTGAATACCAATATTTTGGCAGTCACAATATGCATCAAGCTGTAAGCGGGAAGAAGGCTGCACTCACTGGGTCAAAAAACTTTCCTCCCAGTGCTCCTCTTGTTGGTCGCCGGAGAGTTCTTTGGCTGATATAAAATAACACTGGAACATAATCATGATTGTGCTGACTAATTATAATGGCAGAAACCAAATATAAACATGGTGGAAGCAACTGAGATGGTGACAGGCAATACAGTCTCTTTCCCAACACACGGCCTGGAACAAATTAGTTTCCTTCCAGTGTCATCCTCCCTGATGAACACACCTGTCTACGTAGGTGAAGGTGGGACTGCCCTACGCAGATCTGCTAATCAGTATTTCTGATCTGCAACATTCTGGCTACTCTAAACCAGAATAAGAATAACAGTTATTAGCAACAACAACAATAATAATAAACAGAAAAAAAAAACCAGAATAAGTTATCAACAGAGAGCAGTTTTGGCTTACAGTTCTGTACAGAAATACTAGTGCAAAATGATTGAAACCATTCTCCATCTTGATACAAATCAGTAACTACATTTATTGTCTCTAGAGGCAAAAGATTCTGCATTTAATTTGTCACAGCCTCCAGCCTATGGTGTCTTCCTGTTAGAAGCTGTGATTTAAAACCAGAAGGGAAGCAATGCCAGGTTTTAGAGCAAACATCTCTGAACACGGTTTTACATTTTTGTTCTGTGCAAAGCCTACTACTTTGGCAGACAGTCAGTAGCTTCAGCTGACAATTCTCAATGCAAAAGGTGCAAGTTAATGAGAGACTCTGGATAAAAGGAAAACCACTTTGTCACAAGTCTTATTCAAAGAGCAGGGATAGGATGTTCTATTTATTCCAACCTTGTAAATCCCTGCCTGTCATCTAAATGCATATATGTGGGAGGGGAAGTCTCTGATCTTTTCCTCTCCTTTTTACACAGCATAGCATCTCAGAAACCACTGTCACTGTGGGCTGTTGCTTTGCCCTAGCTTTGTAACATTTTATAGCTTTCCAAGAGAACAAGCTGGCATCACGTAGCTCTGAGGACCCCTAGGCACTAATGAAAATGTGCTAGCTTGGCATGAAACACTCTCTTCCCAAATGGGTACATTGTCACAATGCAAGAGAGGTTGAGGAGAAAAAAAAAGGTGGAAGTCATCTTCTCTTCATGCTTTGGGCTCTGAACTGTCTCTACAGGTTTTTCCCCTTATGGATCAGAGTACTCATGTGATAGCACTGGCCCTAGAAGTCTGCTTTTCCTTTACAATTTAGTATGCCACATGTATGACTAAAGAGCTCGTCTTGGAGTACAGACCAGGCAATTCAGTAAGCTTCTTCACACTGAACTGAAGCCAAAGATATAATTACAGAGGAGAAAAAAATAAATAAAAACCTCATATGGTCTGGTCCCCTACGGCCAGCCACACCACACAGAGAGCAAGGCGGGGAAGAGGAAGCTTGGGAAGCCAGAACTGGACACTTAACGCCTACCTGTGTTAAAAGAAAGCAAGCAAAGAACAACAACGGGCTCCATTTGTCGGTCTGCTCCAGCTCTTGGCAGCGGAGGTGATTACCGCCTCAGCAGTCAGCTCAACAATCAGTGCAACAAAATTGAACGAGGACTAGGAATCAGCTCCTCACCTTGCTGCACTTCACTGCCCTCTGTTTTAAACAGAATGGCCTTTTAAGTTAAAATGCTGGGTTGGCAACTGCCGTGACGGAGGAGTAGTCACCGCTTGTGCTACTGTGGTAGGCACCTCCAGCAAAGAAGTGAGAGGACAGCAGTAGAGCTGCAGCTGTGACCATTACAAGAACCTCCAAAGACCCTGGAAAAAAATCTCAGCAAAAAGCACCCAGGAGGAGAGGGTAAAAAGTGAACTGCAAGCAACGCTGCCTGGACTGATTTCCTGGCCAACTCTCAACGCTAATGAAATGGAAGTCTGCACACTTTTGTTAAATAGCAATATACATCACAGCTATCAGCTGGGAGCCATCTCCTTGAAAAATGTACATTTCTGGTATATTATTTCCAATCTGTTTGACTGCCCGGCCCTTGAAAACTTATTAAATATAAGATCAGTAAATCTGTTTAAAGGAATGAAACTATTAGGCGAAGCAATGGCTTTTGCAATCAGTGCTAGACAGAAAAGTGTATCAAATGACTTCAAGGAAGGAAGAATGATCTCCACAATTATCATCTCATACATCTAACTTCTATTTCATGTAAAATAACTGAATAAAGGATAAAAGAGAGAACCTGAACATCTAAAATGTGAAGGAAACACATATGACAAAGAGCATAAATTTACGAGTAAATATTTCTATGAAAATCTAAGTGCATTCTAGGCTGGAAAGGATATTGTTTCTCAAGAAGTTTTGAGATTTAGGAATTTGGTCTAGACAGAATGTTGACACGTGGAATTTAAAAGCTTTAAAAGATGGTTTCCAAGCTAACAGGCCTTATTCTGAGTTGAGAAGTCTAGCACCTTGCTGTAGGCAGCAGTATTGGAATTAACTTTATGTAACAGCTGCATTAGTAATATGAAAGAGTAAATATTATAATGATATTCCCGAAACTAACTTAAAAAGAACAAAGGAATTGGGGAAAACACTGAATCTGAAGAAATTATGTGAATGGAATGAACAAAACCAACGAACCAACCCTGGAAAATCAAGCTAATATAGCTGAAGTGAAAAATCACTTGCCATGCACTCAAAGGGAAGGAGACACCAAATACGAACATACAGAGACGAGTCTGCAAGGCAATATAGCTACAGGAAATGCAATAAAAAATGCACTGCCCTACACCAGATTGCTAATGTCATGGAGCATGGAAGCAGGCCTCTAGCATGGGTTCATCCAGAACACTGTGTTAAATTCTCAGTTTGATGGAAGTGAAATCTGAGCGAAGACTAAGAAAGGGCAGAAAGAAAGAGACAAAGAGGTGAAGCTGAGGGAAGATAAAACAGGTGTTTTAACAAATGAGGCAGAACACAGAAATTGTCTAAGCAGTCCACAAGTATCTCAAGCTTGTAAAGGTGAAGGATGAAAAGAAATGTAGCAGTTCATGTGCAATGGAAAGAGCTGACATGGCGTAAGTAGGTGTACTGGGTTTAAGAGACAAAACGTCAGGAAATGTTTGCAAAAAGCGATTTCTATTAAGCTGAGGTACTGACTCATACCGATTATGGTGAAAGTCGCATTATTTCAGGCTTTTATAACTAGGAGGGAGAAACAACTGTACAGTGGGTAACACAAAAAAAGTAAGCACTATACTACTTGGTGAGGAATGTATAGCTCCATTGACGCTCTTGATAGCTCCACTGACACTCTTGATAAACAAGATCAAGACAATAGTGTCACTGTCACTGTGCAGGTTTTGACTTCTAGTCCTTTTGGGAGGTGGGGAAGCCACATGATACATACTTTCCCCTGGGACATCTTGCTGATTATCCTCCGGCTGCTGGGAAATTCCCATTTTTGACAAGATGAGCGTAGCACCATCTCGGACCTTTGAAAAGACAAACACAAGGACGTTATTCCAAATAAGGCAGCATGACTGAACCTTGTTGTTAACACCTAAACTGCAGTTTTTGCAATCTTTTGCAGGGGATCTGGACTTACGATAAATTTTGCCCTTCAAAGGATTCTTGAGTGACTGTGCCTGTGATTCAAAACAAATTCCCTCTTCCTCCCTTTATAACAGATCACATTCAAAACCTCTTCTGAGATTTCTGAAAATACTGGAAACATATGCAAGACTTCAGTGGTTCATTAATGCGGTGTGTGGGCCCTTTGCACAAAAATGGATTTTATCATGAAGAATCAGACCTTCTTTCTGCGGGAGTGACTTCTTACTTTCCTAACTGGAATATTTATTACTAGAAAGGGATAAATAGCATAAAGGGAAAGACAAGTGGACTGTAAGTGTTTGGCAGTGAGCATAGTATGAAACCTAAAACAGACAGTACAAAAATATCAACACCTGCTCTCCTGACTGTGTTGTTGAATAAACCAGACCAACCTCAAATCTATTTAGTAGGAGAGCAAGGGCAAAGATAAATCTCAGGGGTAGGAAGTGACAGAGAAAAGAAAATAAGAGATGAACATGAGACCTAGCAAAAGCACAGACGGCTTTTTCAAAAAGGAATTTAGATATGGAGTCAGCAATGATGAGGAAACCAAAGTGCTGGAGTTTAGGTAGCATGTTTTTGGTAAGAAGTTTAGGCAATATGTCTAGACCTAGCCTTCCACGCTCACATGTTTTTAGTGCCTAGGCCCAGAGCTAGTTTTCTGTGATTCTTTACGTAGCACAGGAGAAGTTTCTCTAAAAACAAATAAAGATTTTGTTTATTACTAGAGAACAGTTAACAGATGCAAAGAAGTGCTCTGAAACATCTCCTTACATTATAATGCATTAGTGTGTTGATGCGTTTCCATCTGCCATCTCTTTGTGATGTTAAATCCAAGTCTGAAAGGATCTGTGCAGTAGAACCTGGACGCCACTCTACAGAGTAATTAAAAGGAGGAAAAAACGTTTTTTAAACATGTGCAAGAATAACTACTCCAAGAATATGTTTCAATTTAAAGAACTGCTGAGGCACTGTGGAACATCATTAAAAAAAAAAACGTTCGGGACATGTCACAATATGCGCCATTTACTGCTTTCTAGTTTGGCCTTTATTATAGATGTCTGCATAGTTTGAAATAGTTTACACTTTTCTAAGCCATGCACATGATTCCTGACTATTTCCAATAGAAAGTGCAATTCCTTTGCATAAAATATAACAATTATATATTACAAAAACTATTATAAGCCCAAAATAGAGCAGTAGGGCTTCCTATGGAATAGAAAAGGCATTTTTAAGCAACTTACTAGGGCTTTCTGAAAAGTAGGAATTGCATCCTCTACTTTCAGACTAAGGCAGGAACAACGATATCACAAAACTACTTAATTAGAGCTCTCAGTGTGAGAATATTAACCTTTTAACAGTCACATCAACATTTTCAGAACAGAACAGCAATTTTGAAATTCTTCAAGAAAAATGATTTTCAGAGGTTGAGTGACTCATCATCTCCTGAAAGTGCAGCTTCTTTATGTTGTATTTTTTTTTAATAGCCATCATGAGCAAGTCAAAATCAGTATCAGTTTCTACAACTGCATCATTACTTCTCCATCAATTAATTGTCCATGCTGTCATTATCACATTAATTAGGACCTGAGATACTGACTCTATCAGGCATGAATACATTTGTACTAACAGTCATTAATGTGCCCATTGCACACTAACAACAGACCAAACTTTCAGAATCAGGAAAAAGAACTCTATAAGAAAGTATTCATTTTTTAATGCATATTAAGACTTCTGCAAAGTGCTGTACTTCTGCTTTCAGCTGAACATGAACTCAGCATTTTAATCGTATTTTTCTTCTTTTACAATAAATTGCTTTTGGAGAAAATTTTTGCGGAAGAAAACCACAAAGCGCATTTCACCTGTTCAGTACAGTAGCACAAGTAGCTGCTTACCAAGAACTACGCTGTCTGCTTTTGGCCACTGTGAACATGGCAGATTTCGATAGACTTGGTCTATTATCTTTTCCTTTACTTGCGATATAGTATCACAGTTCAGCACTTTCACAGGTATGGAATCCGTTCCTCCGTCCTGTACATACACATTTACTGTCTGTGAAGGAAAGAATGTACACAATTATTAAGACAAATTCTAGCTCATTGCTTCCATTATGACAAAACAGAAAAGATGTAGAATAGATTTTCTCATGCCTAATATGCTATCATTTTTGAGCCTGTGGAATTTCTTAATGCTTTAAATAGAGGGCGGCACAAGAATAAAGCAGCTGGACCACTGACAAATTACATCTTACGTAGCCCAATAACCTAGGACATAGACAAGCACAAGTAATCCAGTACCCCAACATAATGAGTTACCCATCATTTGAGCTGCACTTCACTGAACTCCTAATATATTGTAGCTGTGAGCTTGCATGTTCCTTCATGCTATCTTCATGGTTTTACTGGTATGGTATGGCTGCATTCACAAATCTTCATGGTTTTACTTCACAGGTAGAGCGGACTAATGAGTGTACATGTCGTCATTTAATATGGCTCAGGTGATGAGTAGTGACTTGCTCAACTCTTGTAACTTGATCTCCAGTGACCAGCTGCTCATTTTTTACATTTATATATATTACATACATAACACAGGTATACATACATACATACACACATACATACATACATACATGTATAAGCCATATACAGCATCTTTGGTGTTCAAACATTTCATTTACTTCTTACTGCTATTACAATTAGTCTAGTACCTCCAGAAAGCACAGTAAATAGTTTATTCTAGTTCTAAAATTTACTGTTTTCTGCTAGTATTGACATGTTTTATTTATGTTAAAGAGAATGTCTTCAAAACCTGTAATTTGCTAAATCTAGGGTGATTTTTTTAAAAGTAGCTCCATTATATAAGTGACAATTTCAAAACAGGAAAAAGCAAATGAGAAGACGATGGCCAAGTAAGTGAACCTTCATGGGAGAAAAAACATCCAAGAGATATTATG